>NW_026555186.1:34872500-39872500 GCF_021234165.1 Pteronotus mesoamericanus
CAGATGTGAGGTGATAACTCAGTGTGTTCTAATTCACATTTGTCAGATGTTTAATGATGCTGAACATCTTTTCATATGCCCACTTGCCATCTGTATGTTCTCTCTGTAGAAGTGTCTATTCAGGTTCTTTCCCAATATTTTAAATTGGATTGTTTATTTTCTTGGTGTCGAGTTGTATGAGTTCTTTAAAAATTTTGGATATTAATCTCCCATCAGATGTATCATTGACAAATATGTTCTCCCATTCAGTGGGTTATCTTTTCCTTTTGTAGACGATTTCCTTTGCTGTGCCAAAACATTTTAGTTTGATGCAGTCCCATTTGTTTCTTTTTTTTTTTGTTTGTTTTCTTGCCCAAACAGATATATCAGAAAAAAGAAATATTGCTACAAGATATGTCTAAGATCTTACCACCTATGTTTTCTTCTAGGATATTATGTTTTTCAGTTTAATATTTAAGTTTTTAATTCATTTTGAGTTTTTTCATTTTTCATAATTGTGTATGGTAGTCTAGTTTCATTTTTTTATGTATCTGTCCAATTTTCCCAGCGCTACTTATTAAATAGACTATATTTACCCTATTTTATGTTCTTTCCTCCTTTTTCAAATATTAATTGACCATAAGGTATGAGTTTATTTCTGGGCTTTCTATTTTGTTTCATTGATCTATATGTCTGGTTTTATGCCAGTACCATGCTGTTTTGATTACTATATCTTTGTAGTATCATTTGATATTTTTTTTCTCAAGATTGTTATGGCTCTTTTTACTGCTCTGCATTGTGTAAATACTTGTGACAGCATGGATGGAAATGGAGACTATTATGCTAAGTGAAATAAACCAGGCAAAGAAAGACAAATACCATGCAATCTCACTGATAACTGGAATCTAATGAACAAAGTAAACTAACAAGAAAAACAGAATCAAAGGTACAGAAACATGGAATAGACTGATAGTTGTAAGAGGAGAAAGGAGATGTTGGGAGTGGTTGAAAGAAGGTGAAGAGATTAGATGGAGAACATATATGCATCACCCATGAACATGAACAATGGTGAATGGATTGTGGAAGGTTAGGAGGAAGGGGCAAAGGGGAAAAAATTAGGAGAACTGTAATAGCATAAACATTAAAAAAGCTACATATATATATGATTGCCATGGCTATTTGGGGTCTTTTCAGTTCCACATTAATTTTTGGAATATTTGTTCTAAATCTGTGTAGTATGCCATTGATATCTTGTTAGGAATTGTGTTGAATCTGTAGATCACTTTGGGTAGTATCGATATTACAGTGATGTTAATTCTTCTTATCAATGAACAGGGTGTGTGCCTCCACTTATTTGTATCTTCTTCAATTTCTTTTTTCAGTGTGTTATAATTTTCTGAATACAGGTCTTTTACTTCCTTGGTTAAATTTATTCCTAGGCATTTTATTTTATTTTATTTATTATTTTATTTTATTTTATTTTATTTTATTTTATTTTATTTTATTGATGCAATCGCAAATTGGTTGTTTTCTTACTTTCCCTGTCTGATAGTTCATTACTGGTGTATGAAAATGAAACTGATTTCTAGATATTTATTTTGCATCTTGTTACTTTGCTGAATTAATTTATCCGTTCTAGTAGTTTTGTGTGTGAGTGTGTTATCTTTAGGGTTCTCTATATACAGCATCATGTCATCTGCAAACAATGACAGTGTACTTCTCTTTTTTCAGTTTGGATTTTTAAAAAATTTCTTCTTGTCTAATGGCTGTGGTTAGGACTTCTAGTTCTATGTTGAATAGGAGTGGTAAAAGTGGACATACCTATCTAGTTCTCGGTCTTAATGGAAACACTAGTACTTTTTCTGCATTGTATATGATGTTGGCTGTTGGTTTGTCATATATTACCTTAATTATATTGAGGTATGTACCCTCTCCATTTTGCTGAGAGTTTATTGTAAATGGATGCTGCATTTTATCAAATGCTTTTTTTTTTGCATCTATTGATATGATCATGTGGTTTTTATACTTCATTTGGTTTATGTGGTGTATCATGTTTATTGATTTGGGAATATTGTGCTAACCCTGCATCTCTGAAATAAAATCCCACTTGATCATGGTGCCTGATCTTTTTAATGTATTGCTGGATCTGATTTACTAATATTTCATTGAGGATTTTAGTATCTATGTTTACCAAGGATATTGGACTATAATTTTCTTTCTTTGTAATGTCTTTATCTGGTTTTGAAATAAGGATGATGCTGGCCTCATAAAATGAACTTAGGGGTCTCTCCTCCTCTTGAATTTTTTGGAATAGTTTGAGCAGTATAGGAGTGAGTTCTTTGAATGTTTGGTAAAATTGAACGTGTGAAGTCATTCAGTCCAACTTTCGTTTGTTGGCAGTTTTTTGATTACTGTTTCCATTTCACTATATTTAATCTGTCTATTCAGATTTTTTTATTAAGTTTTGGAAGGTTGTATGTTTCTATGAATTTATTCATTTAGTCCATATTGTCCAAGTTGTTGGCATATAGTTGTTCATGCAAATGTAGTTTTTTGATACATGGTTTTCCATCCTGGTGAGAAGCCTGAACTTGATTTTCTTCCTTGTCATGTATGTTTGTATGTGAAGAGAAAGGGGACTGATTGGAAGAAGAATGATTATTTCAGTCCCAATATTTCCTCATAGACACATAATAATTGCTGTTAGCAAAGCACTTTTCTAAAGTTCAAAGCTATAGCATAAGTAAAATAAATGTGTATAGATATCAAGCCTTACAACCAGTAAAATTCAAACAAATATTCTTAAGTCACTCCTTAGAGATACACACAATTAATTGAAGACAGATAATTGCCTGTGTAATGGCTTCTTATATGCTAAGTACCTGTTTACAAATCAAATTATTCAATTTGGAGTCTCAAGTGTGTGCTGTATGCTCAATTAACCCCTTATAGCTTGCATAAACACCTAGTTTATAACCATGAGGGTTTTAATATTTTAAGATCATTTAAATTATAATACAAATTTATACAACAGAGAGTGAAGTAAAAACCTGTTATCATTTCCCAAGCTACAGGATGTAACATATCAAGTGTTGCTCAGAGTCATTTGCTGCTATTGTTTGAGGCTTATAGATTTATTTGTAAAACCCTTATTTAAATAAGTTCTTTATGAAAATGACACACTCTAAGAGATATTATAAAACATGTTTTATAAAAATATGAAAGGCAATTTTCTAAAGACATTTGACAGTGACAACCAAGCTGCTGCTAAGTGTGAAAAGTAGATATATTTTTCATTTAATCACTCATTCATTTGAAAGTTATCGCACAGCGTATGTAAAGTATCATGGAAAGTGCACTGAGAAAAAAGGTATGATCCCTGCATTTGACACGTGACTAGATGAATCTGATCCCTAACTCTAAATGCTGTAGGAGGCATAACCATGGTTATATGAGCTCAAATGCAGGAGTCACACAGGCTTTATAGCCAGCTCCATACCTCAGGAAATGAGGAAATACTTGTGTCATCGTTTTTAGCCTTAGTTTTCTTATTTCTATATGTGGACCATTACAGTACCATTGCTCGGGTAGTAATGTGAGAATAATAAAAGGTTTTGCATAATCCAGAAAGTCATAAAAAACAAAATATATTTTATTGGATAAGTTAAAATAAAACTGTTTCTATTTTGCCATGACTTAATTTCCATCATTTTTACAGATAAGTAAAAGGAGAGAGAAAAAAATTTCTATCACTTTCACAGATGAGTAAAACAAGACTCATAACTGGGTAATAAATGCCACAGGTACAGTAAAATTCTTTTGTAGGGAGAACAAAAATAATCAAGGATAAGATTATCATTCATTTGGTGAAATGGGATTGTTCTGTTGAAGGTTGTGTGAACATATGGCTAAATAAATGACCAAGAAATATGGTCAGAGGGCCCATTGTGGAATGTATGCAGTGCTTAACATTATATTCATCACTGTTTTATGGATTTGAGGCTTAGTTTAAAAGCAAAAATAAAAAAGCCTTTTGTAGAAAGAATATGGTAAACACCAGGAAAAATAATTTGAGGTTTTTTCCTTTGTCATTTATATTCTATTGGATTCTCCAACTTAAAACAAAAATGAAATGATTCTTCTCTCCAGATGAAAATCATCATATAAAATCTGGAAAGAAGGTAGAATGTATACCTATTCTATTTTTATATTGTCCTTTACAAAGGTTCTGTTTGTAATATAATTTAGTCTGCTTTTTAGTGGCAGTAAGTAAAAAGAAAGGTATATCCCTGGCATTGGTAGACCCAGGCATAGGAGGCTTGATAGAAGGTTGTTAATTCTGAACATCACTGATTTTAGTATTCATTTTGGTAACTGAATATTGAATGTTTGAATTGGGTGAAGTTTGCTAGTAAAATATATTCATTTTACTTGGCTTCTAAAATGCAATTGCATTATATGTGAGGCTTGTAGGCTCAGGAAAAACAAGGTTTTCAAATATGCTTCCTCTTTTGTTTCATTTCTTCTCTCTCTTACTGTCTTTTACTCTTTCCTCTCTCACTCTCCCCTCCTTTTTTTTTTGTTTGTGTTTCCAAAGAGGGATAAGCAATGTCCATTATTTACATTCTGTTCCCTTGAAAGGAAGAAACTCTTGAAAAAAGGATACTGACAGCTTATGCCCATGATGACTGGACTTACACATGTTTAATATCTGCTATAAAATAATTTTAAATAGAAAATACTGATGTTTTTGTCAAAAATTACCATGGAGCTGCCAAACTCTAATTGCATATGACCTTATTTTTGTGGTTACTTAGCAAATATATATTGAAAAATAACCGTACATTCATTGCATGCTTTGCACTGCTCTTGGAGAGTTATGGTTCCAAGGGTAATTGTAGTGATTCCAGCAGTGATTCAAGTATTAGGCTTCTGTGGCTCTTATGCATCACAGCCTTTTATGACTTGTAGACAGCCTTTGAGTATGCTTTTATTGTAGCCATTTTCTCCATGTTCAGCTCTATCTCTTTTTCATGCATTGAAGTTGTCAGCTGAAGTGTATTTCTTATATAGTCAAAACTAGAAAAGGATATGCCTATAATTCCATCAGATGTAAGAATATTTATAAAATATTATAAGTTGATTATTCATTCTTAAGAAGACAATATCATATTATAATAGTTTTTCAGAATAGTAGGCAATGGTGTTACTTCTGTCTGAAATAGTGGGAAAAATGGGGAAAATCTCATTGAGACCATCTATCTCATTTGGCACCCATTTCATCCCTTTGTATTATAACTCCTTTTTCCTTGTTTTTGGAAAGCAAATGTTACTTAGAACGTGGTGATAATGCAGAGAAAAAAATGTACGTACAAAAATTGAGAAATAAAACCAACTCATACAACTCAATAACAAAAAAAGAAATAACCCAATCAGAAATGGACAAGGGACAAGAAAAGACCTTTCTCCAAAGATGACACACAAATGGCAAACAGACACATGAAAAGATGCTCAACAATACTACTTGTTAGGGAAATGCAAATCAAAATCACACCAAGATACCAGCTCACTCCAGTCAGCATGGCTATTATAAAAAAAATCAACAAATAACATGTTGACACGAGTGTAGAGAAAAGGGAACCTTTGTGCACTGTTGGTGGGACTGCAAACTGATGCGGCCACTGTGGAAAACAGTACCGGGATTTTTCAAAAATCTAAAAATAGAGACACCTTACAACCCAGCAATTCTACTTCTTGATATTTATCCAAAGAATATGAGAATACTAATTAGAAAAGATATATGTGCCTTTATGGTCATTGCGGCATTATTTACAATAGCCAAAATAGGGAAACAACCTAGGTATTCATCAGATCAATGAATGGATAAAGAAAATGTGATTATATATATATTATTATTATTATATAATATAATGGTAGAACCAACATTTCTTTTAAAAAGTGAATCAGTTTCTGAGAAAAATGAGACTTGTTGCTAAAGGTGTTATGGCAACCTTCATATTAAGAAATAGACAAGCAAATTTGCAGAACTAGCACAGAGTAATGGTGTCTGAGTTTTCTAAAATAGCTGGAGTCACAGAATTTGACTGTCCTGATTTTTATTTCCTTAACAAAATATGATATTGGATTATCCTTAGCTTTTACGTTTTCTATCGCTTCTCATGAATATATAAAGAAACAATCTTTCACCAATCTAAAGAAAAAAAATAAAGATATCAACTTGCATTTTTCAACATATTTGCTAAATGAAATACATATTTTCCACATTCTCAAAAGTTAAGAAATGAAATTGGCATTTTTCATGTTTATCCACTTATAATTGTGTATCAGAATTTCTGAGTTCTCTTGTTTATTGGTAACAAGATAATGACAATCTTCTGTGTTTATCGTAATGTAGAAGTAAGGTCAATTTTAAGTCAAAGTATCTCTAACATACAAGTGATAGACATGTGCTCTGCATTTCTATAGCCACTGAAGGTTTCAGACGGCCTGATGGATTGTACAGGGCTCTCATCAGATTGCCTTTTGACAAAGTTATACATTGGCCTAAGGCTGGCTTTGGGATGCATGCTACTTTCTTACATGTTAGCATATACTAACAAACTGAGCTAACTCAGCAATTTTTAAATCTCTTTCATTTCATGGCACACATAAACTAATTACTAAAATTCTGAGGTACACCAAAATATACATATATATTTTGCAGATATGACAAAAAAACAGGTATAATTTTGATTCATTCACACCAGATGGCTATTGTTGTGTTGGCCACTGCCATTTTTTCACTTGACAGTTTAAGGGAATAGAGGTCAGTGCCCCTGCCTAAAATGTCAGACATTGCATGTTTTAAAATTTCTTGCAACACGCGCATTGAAAATACCCGAGCTAACGGCTAACTATTCTCATAATATGAATAAAGTATATACTTTACATCATGAATTTAGTGTTTTGGTCATTTGATTATTTTTGTTTTTTCTTGTTGGGTTTTAAGTAACAGATGCTTCTAAGAGAAACACAGATTATTAATTGCAAAATTCTTTTAAATTCTACTAGATTACAGTAATTCAAATATAGTATTAGTCTACATATGGCAATTACCTCTGGGAGAGTGGTGAGGTAGTCAGTACAAAGTGTTACGTGGGAAGACCTGGGGTAGGTGAAGATTCCTGGGTTCTGCTGGATCACATCTATATATTCAGGTACACACATTAAACAACTTTCTGGAAGGGAAGCACCTTGTCTTATTCCTTTTTATATTCCTAAAACACACAAAACAACATATTTCAAGTAGTGGGAGCTTGAGATATGCTGACTGACTGAGAAAATTTCTAGTTATGTAGAAGTTCTAGAAAAGATCTTATCTGAAGAGATTTCCTGGAATTAGTTTTCTCAGTAAAACATCTGATAAATTTATTTATTATTATTTGCCCTCTACCTTCCCAGATCTCCAAATATAGTTACAACCATTGTAATTTAATTTTATCAGAAAAGTCAGAAATAGGGTATTTTGATATCTCAGTTGTTTTATGGTATAAACTTTTTATATATATTAGTGACTTTTCACATATCAGATATACAACAGAATACATTTAATATTAAAATTATAGTATGAAAGGTGAAATTGTCTTAACAGAATTACAATTTAAGCTCTTAGATTGTTGATGGGTTACCATTATAAATATCAATTATCCCGTTATAATTCAAGAAGCCAAGAACATTTATTAAGCTCTCAGTATATGACAAACAGCACGTGAAGTATTTAAGACTAAATAGATGGTCAGTAATTGCTTTCATTGTTACGTCTCTACAGTGAAATATAAAAAGATAATTTTTCATAGAAGTTTTTAAATTTTTGATTTTTTTTTTGTATGTGCAGTATTTACTGCCTTACTCTAATATTTCTTAGGAAGATTTACATCTTTCATTTTGGTAATTGCATTTTTTACTTTTTTTTATAAATGATTTTATTCCTTTACAGATTTTTAACTTGGGGAAGATTTTATATTAAGATATGTGGCACATTTTCTAAATCCTGCTTTCAAGTGGGTAAGATTCTTGTTATGGACCATTCTTTATTGATATTAATTTTTTTCCTGGGACCCCAAATTGATTATGAGAATAAAAACATTATTCATCAACCAGTGATTTAGGTAGTGATGCTATTTTTATATTTTTATTTAACATTGTTCAACCATATATTTTATAGAACCAACAATGCTGGGAATGTTCACAAGAAGTATATGCTTTGTTCTTAACAAAGAAAAATTCCGTGAGATGGGCTCAACAAGATAAAAATATTTTGAAAAAAGAAATAATAGTAGTAATTTGTTCCCTGACAGAACCTAATGGGTTCTGTCAGGGAACCCATTTGCTCACAATCTTTTGCATTAATTTACTCTCTCAAAGTCATTCTTATCCTGTTCTGCTAATATAAAAATGATACAATTTTTATATCATTTCCTTTAAAGCAGTTACATATCTATTTATACTATTTGGAAAACAAGACAACTATTTAATAGATCAATAAATATTGTTTGAAGAAGGATAATCTTTTCTTTTACATTTTTTTGAGAGAAAATGAGGCCAAATGTATACTGAAATGTTTCTATGAGTCATGAGATAACCTGATAACCTTGAAGTTGCAACAGGATAAATGAAAAGAACATGAATATCTTTAATGTATGAACTGTTTCCAAGTTGTAGCTATCTTTATCAACAAGGAGTTTTTGGAAATTTTCACTTATAGCTACACCCTGACCTACTGTTTTTTTATACTTGGAAAATATAGTTATCACTTTTAAACAAAAAAAAATCATAAACTCACAGTATTAACATAAAATATAAAATATTTTAATTACAATTGTACTTAAAATAGTAGAAAATAATAGCAGATATAAGTCCCTTATGCTTATAGCTCTTGCAAAATCATAAAGCCAAACAATCTTTAAAATTAAAAATATAAACTATAAAAACAATAACATTCAAATTAGCAATATCAGTTTTGTTTGGCAAATAATGTTTTGCTGAAACTAAATTGTCTTTCATGATGTGAGTAGTAGCTTCTTAGGTATAGGCTTTTCCAAATTGTCATAAAATTTTAATTTCAAACTACACTAAGATTTTTATGTGTAAAACAGTGACAACATTTGCTGTTCTCTTGGTATGAGTTGTGTTATCGTGTCTACGCCTCATTAGCTAATGACAGAGTAGTACTGTTGCCAACTCAATCATGTAATAAGCACAAACTGGCCACTCAACTAGAGTGATATCTGGCCTTAGGCAGCCAGATGATCCAATATACACTTAAAATAATTTTTAGGGTTTTATTATTGGCAACTCAGGAATCTCTAAGAAAATGCTTTGAAAATCTCAGCCTCAGAACTCAGAGTAGGATTATTAAATCATTATAAACATAATATAGAAAAAAGAACTTTAAAAAAGCTATCACCTATTGGACTAAATACATATCAATAGACAATGTCCTGAAAATAAAATAAAATACAAAAACAAAATAGAAAATTCAGCAAACATAGAATATCAAAATTAAAAATTAAAATTAGAAATATAGATGCAAGCAAACTGAACTTATAAAAATGAAAACTCTGAAAGAGCAGTTACCGTGTGGTTTCTTTATATATTTTTTTCTCTTAGAAAGGCAAACAAAGCCAGGCTCATTTCACGGATGATGCTGGAAAGAGAATGCTGTCGAAATGAAGGTGGGCTGGGATTAGGACGAAATGCAGAATAGCTGGTACTTAAAGAAGAGTACGCTAATTCTAATCAATTCAGGATCCAAAACAAATTGAGGTAGGGAGAAAAGGTCAATTATGTACAAAATTCTTTTTTGGAGATTTCATTTGTTTGGCAGCCAAGTCTTTGTCCTTTGATGAGGAGAGGGTGCCTTCGTGGTGTTCAGCAGGAGGGTTACCTCCCTAGAAGCCCACACTGGTGTTTTCCTTCCATGGCTATGGGAATGCTAGTTCAATTGTGGTGTAATACAGAATTTTTGTAGTGATATCAACATTACGAGGGTTTAACCAGATTCTTTTTAAAAATTCTTTTCTCAAAATGTAAATATTAGGTTGATATTTGGATTACTATTACAATTTAAAACAAAATCAATTTTCAAACATTTTACTGGACAAATCTAGTCCCAAACTTCATTTCAACTGAAGTAAAAGGTAAAGTAATCATGGAAACCTAAAAAATATGTGTATCTGACATTTGCTAAATGTGCAAACCTTAAAAAAATTTCTTTGTTTACTTGTGCAAATAAACTTTCCATTTTTAATAATAAAATCAATAACCATAATAATGCAATATAACTATCATTTTGTGTTTCCTCCTTATGTGTTTGCTTAAATATTTTCACATAGACAGAATCTGTCCTTTGTATTCTCTTGTTCCTTTGAACAACATATCATAAGCAGTTTTCATCTTACTATATAGCATTATAATCAGAACTGAAACAAACTTTTCTCACTAAATTTTATTATAAATATTAGATTTTCGGAGAAGCCAATAAATATTGAAAAGATAAACAGAAGTCCCATATCCAACCACTGAGATATTGTTGTGAACATTTTCATTTACAGGTATTAGAGTTTTTTTCTTAAAAACATATATGAATATATGCATATTTGTAAGAATTTATATTGGTTCTCCCCAAACATCCACTTATTGACACATGGAGCTATTGTTTGAACCTGCATTGAGAATTAGATCTGTGCAGTGAAATGGATGGACTTTAGAAAATACATTGTTCAGATCTTATGCTTCATGGATCATAGCCGGCCGACAGTTCCAGCTACCGTCTTTGGTCGTATCTAGTGCTCCCACTTGTCCTGACACTCTTAGAACTTTACTGCTATTTGAGACTCTTCCTGTTGAATCCTCTTTCCTTTCCTCTCTATTCCCCCAGGTCTCATACTTGTATTGTATTCTAAACACTCTCCCTGCCTACTCTGTTTCACTTTTATCTTTCATAGGAATTTCCCCACTATGTTTATTATTCATGTAATCTCGACTTGGTGTTCTCTTCCAAGAGTACTCAAGGTAACACAGGAATGTTCTACACCTTCTCCCAGAGGTTCCCAGGAGGAACTGGGCCAGGCATCCAGAGTAATTACTAACATGCCATTAACATACCCTGTTTTGAATACTTTCCATTCCACATTTCATATTCTTATTCCTCTACCCATTTTCTCCTGAGATTAAATTGATGTGGGTGGTTTTAAATTAAATTCACCCAGTCTTGATACTAATTTCAAAGGGTAGAACCTGATTCCTTTCTCCTTACGTGTGAGCTTGAATAAACTCCCCTTGTCTAATGATAGCAGAGATGATGGTTGACATTGCTAACAAGCCAGCAAGGGAACTAAGGCCTCCATCCAACAGCTATGTTTGTGAGCCCTGTGGGAGCAGATCCTCTGACTCAGTTATGTCCTTACATGATGGCCAGGCATCTTGACTGCAACCTCAGGGGATACCTTGAATCGGAACTGCTCAATTAGGCCATTTTTTATACTCCCAATTCTCAGAAACTATGAAATAATAAATGTATGCTGTTTTAAAATGCTGTGTTTTCAGTAATTTTTATACAATAGACAAGTAATATACCCTTAAATTTTCCAAATATATTCAAATCTTTTTGTCAGGATCAGCTTCTGGAGGAATACTCACATACATACTCGCAAACACATAGCTACATAATGTAGATAAGATTCTGGGTATATGTAGATTTCTCATATTGTTCAAATGAACCATTTAGTAATAAGATTTATTTTTTACTGTTAACATATTTTGAATAATTTTCAAAGATATCTACATATATAGCATTATTATTAGTTACTCATAGTATTCTATTATTACAATGTCTCATAATGTATCCTTTTCTATGAGAAATTGAAATTGTTTCTCATTTGTAGGCTCTTGGTGCCTCCTTATAAAAATAAAAAAAATATATAACTAATTGATAATCACTGATTAAAAATGTAAAACATTTAAATCACTTGTGCCCCATTCTGTAACATAATTTATAATTATCTTGCAACTGTAATTAGTGTAAAGGACAGATGGTAAAGGTTTTAAATGATGTGTTTATTAAAATCACGTAGGCTGCCAAATAATTTCTCACCATCACAAGCGTCTGTTCATTAGCTGATCCATGAGAAAGGGTCGATGAAATTCGAAGGTGGTCAGGCAGACTAATCAGTAGCTCTTGTGTCTAAACAGAACATGTGCATTTTCTATCAAAGGGATAGAAAACAATGCCATAGCCAATGGTAACTTAAAGTTTTAATTTTATCTTACTTAAATATGATAAAATGCTCTAAGACATCACAGATTATTCATTATTTTTCTATAGAAAAGTAATAAAAGATAAATAAATAATGTAGATCATATCCTGAGTATATGTAAGCTTTTCATATCAGTATGGCACATCTGCTTGAAAGTAGATCATATTGCAAATAGTCTTAAGCATAAAGAAATTTTAGAATTAGATTAGGGAAACAACTCCTAGAAACTGAGGAAAAGGATTCACTAGACATCATAGACAACTGAAGGCGAGGACTCCAGTGCCATCAGTTTATTTATTTCCTGATTAATTTTCTCTATATACAGGTAGGCTTGCTCTAATTTTTGGTCTATAATATTCCTAAGCAACAGTGAAACAAAAGTAACAGTTATTGAGTATGTAATAAGCGTCAGGCACTCTACATATATTTTACCCTAAGTAATCCTCACAGGAACCTAAAGAGATAAGTACTTTTGTTATCACCAACTTAACACATGTGGAAACTGAGACAGAGGTTCATAACTAACCTGTAGTTATACATTTATTATATGATAAAGAAAAGAATCAAACTTAGCCAATCTTATTTAAGAGGCTCAGCTTACTGCTTTTTTTTCACACTGCAGCTGGCTGAATATGAAGTTTAAGTTTAGATGAAATGTATTCCTTGCCATGGGATGGATCATATCTCCACATTTAATTCAGTTAACCATGGCTAGAAGATTGAACCTCACTATGTTCAACTGGCATTTCCTCTTGAACCAATGGGGATAATGGGATCAGTGGAGAACTTTTCTAGAAATAAATGTGTGTGGTACAAAGCAGAGACTAGGAGACGGGGAACTCCCCAAATAGGAATTATCTTCTGGAGGGCGAGCCCCTTGTAGTCCAGGCTTCTCCCTTTAGGTTAGTGTTCTAGGAACCCACCTGCATCAGTGTACCAGCTGGTACTGTTGTGAGAGGCTGCACTGAGCTTCAGTGAGTTTTCTTTGAAGACTCTTTAAATGCATTTGCCCATTTCATAATGGGAAATCAATGAGCACACATGTCCACACCGCATTGAGTGTTCAGCAGCTTTTTACCAGAAAATGGCATGAGCCCTGTGCCACAACCTCCCTATTCACCTAATCCTGCTCCAAGTGACCATTTTTGTTTGCTTGTTTCCCCAGATGAAAAAAGTCCTCAAAGGGAAATGTTTTCCCAATTTGGAGGAGGTGGAAAAAAATGGCAGAACCACTAAAAAACATCAAAATTGATGACCTGAAAAACTGTTTTGAGCAGTGGAAAAAACATCTCGATAAATGTATTGCACCAAATGAAGAGTACTTTGAAGGTGACTGAAGTTAAACATATAAGAATAAATACACAATTTTTTATAAATAACTTCTGGGGTTTTTTGGGTCCCTTTCCATAAAACAAATGATAAAATATAGAAAAATGCCACATTTTTGCTAGATATAGAAGAGTAAATAATAACCTTTTTTGGTTTCAATAGATAATTAAGTAATACACAAAATGAGTCCATAGTGATTAAAGAAAAAAGTGTGATTTTTTTTAATCTGAGAAGTACAATGACAACAGATTCAATTTTAGAAGCTTAATTTTTTAAATGAGTATCTTATAATCAGGAAGTATTCTTTTCCATGACTCAATTTGAGAGTTAAAAGGCACAAATCTCTATAATATTAAACATTCTTTAGAGTTATAATTGATGCTGGATAGACGGTTTGTAAGAAGATTCAAGGTGAATTTATGGCATGGTCAAAGTTTCAGGATGAATTACAGTGAGAGGGAAAAAAATTATACCCTTTATATATCCACCTATGGAAATGCCTATCCTCAATGAGAATTTCTTAAGTGGTGAGAGTTTCGTGCCAATACAGCCATGTGCTCTTCCACTGTTTCCTTAGTATCCAAGAGAATGATTGTATGTATGTATGTATGCGTGTGTATTTGTTAGGATTACATTTTGACCACAAAGAGAGAAAAAATGTGATCAGCAAAGTAAGATTTCACATTGGAAACTGAAAATTGGTCTAGATTGTCTATTTATTTCGATTTGATATTTTTTGATAGCCTGTTATTTTTTCCTGGTGATGGCCATATTTATCCATTATTTAATGAAATTTAATAACAATGTGGATAGAATATACATGTAGTAGAGATAAACTTACACTGTCACAAGTTATTATTTTTTGAAATGAAAGTAGAATCTTAGCAATCTGGACACATTAGAAAAAGTTCAAAATTTAAATAAAGAAAATAAATACAATTTCTAAAAATAAAATGAGTTGAATTTGAAAAGCATAATTTAAGATGAAAAGAAGAGGTTCTTTTTTCCCATCTTCTTTCGTTTGTTTTGGGGATCAAATTGAAAAATGTATGACACAAAACTAGTATTTAACTTCAAGCCTGTGATCCCAATACAATTCTTTTATTTACAAAAAGTCAGAACATGACTTAGACTCAAATATGACTCAAAAATTAACACTCTCTTTGATATACAGTTGAGCCAATTTTAAACTTTGGGTTTGTAAAGAGAATAGAACTTTGTATGCTTAGATTTTCTCTACTTACTCCTGAAATTGTACCAACAGTAACACTACCTTTTCTCCATGAGAAATTCCATTGATTTTCATTTTCCATGAAAATCAACTTATACCAACAACTTATACCAAAATTTAGCACCTTAACAGACACTAATGATCTTATTCTCTTTATGAGTCAGATATCAGGTATGGACTCTCTGATTCAGGGTCTCAGGAAGCTGCAATTAAGGTTTTGCCTAGGGCTGCATTCATCTCAGGGTTCTTCGGGATCAAGATCCCCTTTCAAAGCTTACTCAGTGTTGAAAGAATATCACACTTTGCAAACTGTTGAATGAAATCCTCAGGTTTTTTGTGACCTTATGGCTGTCTCCATCAGAGCAAGTGTGTGAGAAGAGGCAAAGAATACCAGAAAGATGAAAGTCTAAGTTTTTTATAAATGAATGTTAAAGGTGACATCACATCACTTTTGTTGTATTCTATTGAGCAGAAGCAAATCAGTAGGTCCAGCACACACTGAAGGGAGGAGACTCCACAAAGGTGTGAGTATCAGAAGGGAGGAGTCATTGGGAGGCATTGTAGAAGGCTGCCTACTGCACCCATTCTGTACCTCTGTCAACCTGGCATTATCTTAAATACTTGGGGAGATTTTATTTATTTATTTATTTACCCTTTTTATTGTGAACTAATTTTAGATTTAGAGGAAGGTTGCCAAGAATAAAATATCTAGGAATAAATTCAACCAAAAGACCTGTACACTGACAACTATAAGACATTTATGATGAAGAAAACATAAATAAATGGAAAGATATTCAGAGCTCATGGGTTGGAAGAATTAGTATTGTTAAAATGACCATATTATCCAAAGTAACCTACAGATTCAATGCAATCTCTATCAAAATTACAATGGATTATTCACAAAAATAGAATGAACAGTTCCAAGATTTCCATAAAAACTGCAAAAGATGCCAAATAGCTCATGAAATCCTGACAAAGAAAAAAGCTGAAGGTATAATATGTCCTAATTTCAAACTGTATCATAAAGCTATAGAAAAAGAAAATAATATTGGCATAAAAACAGATACAAAAATCAGTGGAATAGAATAGAGACCCAGAAATAAACCCATGCTTAACTGTCTATCTATGGCAAAGATGCCAAGATTATACAATGAGTAAAAAATAATAAATAAATAAATGGTGGTGGAAAAACTGAATAGCCACATATAAGAGGGTGAAACTGGACTCCTCTCTTACATAATATATCAAAATAAAGAAATGTACATAAAACCTGAATCCATAACACTTACAGAAAGAAACATAGGTGTCTATGTTCCTTCACGTTGAGGTTGACAAATTTTTCTTTGGAGGAAGGGATATGACACCAAAGGCAAAGACAACAAAAGACAAAAATAAGCAAGTGGAACTAAATCAAACCTTAAAAATTTTGTACAGCAAAGGAAACAACTTACAGAGTGAAAAGGTAATCTACAGAATGGGATAAAATATTTGCAAAGTATTTATCTGCGAAGTGATTAATTTTTAAAATATATAAATAATTTTTACAATTTAATAGAAAAGAACAATCTGATTAAAAAATGAGCAGAGGATCCGAATAGACATTTTTCCAAAGAAAACATACAAATGGCCAACATGTATATGAAAAGATGTTTAACAGCAATAATCATCAGGGATACACAAGTCAAAACCACAGTGAAATGTCATCTCACATCTTTTTAGAATGACTATTATAAATACAGACAAGAAATAAGAGTTGGTGAGGACATGGGAAAAATAAAGAACCATTGTGCGATGTTTGGAGGAATGTAAATTGACAAAATAACTATGTAAAATAGTATGAAAGTTTTTCAAAAAATAAAAAATAGACATCATATGATCCAGCCTTTTTACTTCTAGGTATTTATCCCAAAGAAATGCAATCACTATCTTAAAGAGATAGTTGCAATGTACATTGCAGCATTATTTCTAATAACCACGATATGCAAACAACCTAAGTGTCCAAATGAATAAAGAAATGTTGTGTATACATACAATAGCCATGCAGAAGGAAAAATAAACTAAAAAACCTGCCATCTGCAATGGCATGGAAGGGTGTTTGCAGAAATTAGGTTTAGTAAAATAAGTCAGAGAAAGACAAATACTGTGTGATAGCACTTACACGTAGAATATTAGAAAATCCAGATTTTATAGATACATATAACAGATTGATCATTGTCCAGAGGTAGAGGTAGGTGGTGGGCAAAATGGGTGAAATTGGTTAAATGGTATAAACTTGCACTAAGATGAGCACATCCTGAGGATATGATGTATACCATGATGACTATAGTTAATAATAATGTATTGCATATTTGAAATGCTAAGAGCTCTTAAATGTTTTCATTGCTCACACACACAAAATTAGTAATTAACATGGTGATGGATGTTAACTAAACATATTGTAGTGATTATTTGGCAATATATACATATATTAAATCATGTAATACTTAAAACTAATGCAATCTTATATGTCAATAATACCTCATTAAAAATAAATAAAAATTGTCATACTATTTTAAAGAATTCATTGATATTCACCATCATGTTTAAATTAATATTAATTCATTATTTGAGGTCTGTTCAGAAAGTATCCAGCTATGTAATATGAAAAATAGAGGTTTTTAGTGAAAAAGATATGATACAAGAAACAGTGTACATGACACAATAACACCTCAGTCCCCTTCAAAGTAGGCTTAGGGCCTCACACAGCTCTTCCAGTCGCCATCAGCTGCCCCATTGTATTTTCCTGAATTTCATCCACAGTCTGAAATCTGTTCCCTTTCAAAGGTGATTCTTGTTTTGGGAAAAGCCAGAAGTCACATGGTGCCAAACCTGGGCTGTAGGGGGCTGAGTCACCTTGGTGATTTGTTGTTTCACCAAAAATCTCTACACAAGACATGATACATGGGAGGCACATTGTCATGATGAAGTTGTCAATCACCAGTTGCCCATTCTGAATCATTGCAATAGTTTCCACAGAAGAATGTTGAAGCTCCTTGCAAAATTTGATGCAGATTTGTGGCACTATTCACCCATTTTCAATGCGATGGCCACGCAGTACACATATTTACTCAATGGTGTCTACCATCCCCACTGACCAGTACAGTGAGGTTGTCATTGTTCACACATGCACATTCCAGTCCACTCTCCTCAGCTGCCAGGTTACAATGATGTCGTACAAACTGGTCTCATTATATAACAATGGCTGGACTTTTTCCAGACAGACCTCTTATAACTATAATACCATTATCAAGACTAGAAAATTCATGCTGTTACAATGTTGTAAGATGAACTGCAGAGCCTACTCAAATATTTTTCATCTAATTTTTCATCTAATATAATTTTTCTGTCTCAAGATCTTATAGAGGGTCCTGCATTGTATTTAATTATTATTTATCAAATTTTATGATCAAATTCTATGAGAAAAGACCAGGACACACAGTGGGACCCACATGGGAACAACTGAGAACACCCAAGCCTTTGTCCAAGTTGAGTTCTCAGCCAACATCCCACAGCATGATAGTGAATCATCTTGGAAAAAGATCTTTAATTCTTAGTTGAGCAAACACAGCTAACGATGAATGGAACAGAAATGAGCTTTCCCCACTGAGCTCTGACCAAATTGCAGATTTCATGAAAAAAATAAATGACTATAGCTGTTTTAAGCCACTAAGTTTCAGGGTAGCCTTTTGCACAATAGATGACTATAACAGTCATTTGATATTGCTCTAATGAAACAGCCTACAATTCTCTTTCATCTGCTTTATGCCATGGTTGAATAATCATATGATTCCAGTAAGCATTAGATCTTTCTGCTTCTCACCAAAAGATATATGAATAGAAGGAAAAAAGAACACTAAAATGCTCAACAGCAAAAGATGCTGTGGTTTGTTGGCAAGGCCTATTAATTGTGTTGTGTCTCACTTTTCTCACTCCACCCCATTCTTTCTCCTTTTAGTACAACAAGGAGGCTGGGAGAGATTTGATCATCTTAGCCCTCCTTCTGTGAAATCAGTTAGCATTCAGGAAATGGCAGCCAATACTTGATTCTTCTAATAGATATAGTGGTTGTCTCTTAAGTGAGATGTAAATATTTTAATCCCACCCAATTATTAGTCCAAGGGGGTTTTGTCATGTCTCTCAGTAACGGCTTTGTAGGAATTAGAAGTCTTCTTGTGAGAACAAGATTTATCAGCTGAAGATCTAACAACTGGTACCAATATTTCTACTCAGAAGATATAGGAAAAAAATAAGGAAATATTTCATAATTTATACTTTGAGTGTTTTCTAGAGAATAGAAATACTATAATTCTAAATACATAAATGGTTCAGTGGTCAAAATCATTGTTACCTTTCATAATGTTATTACATCTGTTTTTAGCAGGTCCCACTTTAGATAATATGAGCTGTGATAATAAAGAAAAATACAGAGTATAGTCACATAAGATTTTCTTCCAAAAAAGCTTGGGAATTGCCAAATTGTTCAATGAGATCATCTCAGTTTTAAAGATTGTAAGGATAAGAACTGGCACCTTTCTATGTTTTTTTACTGTCTTTCCATAGCTTGTTTCCCATGATCTATTTGAAATTCCCTAAAATAAGTCCCTACTTATATACTAACACTTTTAGTTTTAAACAGTGTCAAATTTATATTGTTTTCTATACCAAGACACATTACTTATATAATTTTCATTCCTTTATACTAATTCACTAGAAAAATTTAGCCTTTTCAAAGTAGGATTTGCAAATCTTGGAAAACTTGCTCAGAGAATTAGAAGGTCAATCAATATTTTATTCATCTCAACTCACAAGATTTTAATTTATTTAAATGTTTTCTCCTTCTTTTTCCCTTTAGTAAGGAATTAGAATTTCTGAGAAATCTTTCTACTTAGGTCCTGAAAAAATTTTCCCTAGTAGTACAGTACTGTGTTGACACACTGTTAACTCAAAGCAGGTCTTCGGCATGTTGCCTTGAGCCAAAGGTTGTGGTTAAAAATCATGCCATGGATATTTTCTAAATGGTTTCACTGTATATTATATAACACACAGAATTTTTGTGGAGGCTGAGGCTGAGAGGCAAAAGACACAGTGTCACCAACTTCTGACTCTGCTCATCTGGCTCTCTTTACTTTTATACATGGCTGTTAATTATGATAAAAATGTTTATAGGCTGTCTCTCTGGGAGGGAAAGGTTCCTAACTTTCTCCCCTTATGGAGGAAATGGAACTAAATTATTGGATTTTTTGTGTGTGTTTGTGTCAGACTTTGTGTTAGGTGGTAGAGGAGTGTATGTAATGTAAATATAAAGAGAACAGGGACTTGCTCTTGAGTAAATTACAGCCAAACAAGGAAGAAAGATATACACTATGGTGTCCTATGAGAGGTATCAGATAGAGATTAGAACATGCTCCTATGGAAGAAAGGGAAAACTATGAAAATTTAAGGAAACTCTCAGAGAAGAAAAAGAAGGAAATTCTTTTAAGAGAAGAAAATGCATCAAAATATAAAAACCCATAAAGCATATTATATAAGGGTATGTGGTTGAAGTTAAGTTGTAGCATATGGATACATAATTGTAACACAACCTGACCTTATACCTACTTTGGGATTTAAGCCAATCTAATAATTTTCTTGATTAGGAACTTACGTATTAAATTTGTGACTTCTTATTAAAAAATTGGTCTTTAGGTTTATTAATTTCATCAGCTCACAGGCCTCTTTATTTATTTTTTATTATTCATTTCTGTGTTTCTCTGTACTTCAAACTTAGGTCTGTAGAGTTTTATTTTCTCTACTTATATAGCTACATCATGTACCTTTAAATGACATGCTTTCTATGTGTAAAAATAAATTAGTTATATTCCCCTTCCAGATTCTTAAATACACTGTGTACCACCATGAACACACCTTTATCTTGTCAACAACTCCCACATTTGCATCACCTGAAGAAAGATATAGTGGGAAATGTACCGAACCTCAGTGGTAGTGTTACCGAATGCGGACCCGTTGGGGCGGGGAGCCCCAGATGCTATCACCAGAACAATGCTGACCCTTTCGCCGGGGTCCCTCTGTTCTAGGTCCTTTGCCTGCTGCCCTTAAAAATTACAGCTTTCAGTGGCAGAGTATGGTGAAAAGGAATGGAACTATTTATTCAAAAGTTATACAGGTTTTGATTAACGGCTAAATGTCTCTGTTAAATCTCAAAAGCCCTTCAAAACACCCACCAACTCACAGTCTTGCCTTTCTGCCCCCTCCTTACCAAGTCAGGCCAGTCAGGGTCACTGTCCTTCAGAAGAAAAAAGAACAGAAGTCCAGAGCTCAGCTAGGCAGGCCTCTCTCTGTTCCCAGCACCATCCGCTGCATTGCCCCAATCTCAGGTTATTTCAGAATCACGTGTCACCTTCTCACGGCCCATTAGCAAGAGTCCTTTTTCCCCTTTCCTTCCTGCATGGTCTTTGCATTGTTCGATGGCAGCATAGAGCAAATCGTCTCTGAGATCTCATGCACAGGTGCTAGAACCAGGGGAGCCACCTGCATGGCTGCTACATCTTGCTTTCCTACTTCCTAAGCTGCTTGGTCAAGGGAAACTCCACTCCACTTCCAAAACTATGTGGTCAAAAGTCTGAAGCATGGGGGCTGTGCCTGGGTCCCAACCCCCACAGGAATCCTCCCCTGCAATTTCATCTCCAATCCCTATGGCAGGCACTGCAACTGCGAGAGCTCGCCGCCCAGTTACACCCTGGATTCAAGTTTATGCAAACCTTCCTGGTTAGCTTTGTTGAGATGCAAAATAACCGTCTTTGCGTATGAAATCCGAAGCTATCCTGCTATTATTAACATGCAAAATGAGGCTCAATGGCCCTGCTCCAGGTCTCCCATCCCCCATAGCAACCTGCCTTGAGATAATATTTTATATTTTTCTTAGATACCCCAAGTTCTGGACCCCATTACAAATCCTCCCTTTGGGGGATCCTGGCTGTGCTCTGTTACTGTAGTAAATCAGAATATAGAATCCAGACAACATCCCATAAAGGGACTAAATATTAACATTCTGACACACAATTAGAAATTAACCTGAAACAAAAATTGATTTGCATAATAAATTTTATTAAAGAGCAATTTTACTAATAGTTGGCGGAAGGTAGGTTGACAAATATTCATCAGTAAGTAACAGCACATTATTGTGAATTAGCTTTCCCAACAGTTCCATGAATCTTTATTCACTATTGTAATGGGGCACAGCCAGGGCCCCCACAAAGGGTATTTGTAACAGGGTCCAGAAAATGGGGTGTCCAAGAAAAATATATTCTCCCCACCTCAGGGCGGGCCACCCTGGGAGATGGGAGACTTGAGCAGGGCTGTTGAGAGTCATTTTGCAAGTCAATAACAGGATAGCTTCATTCCTCATATGCAAAAAGGGTTATTTTGCATCTCACCAAAGCTAATCAGGAAGGTTTGAAAGACTTAACACAGAATGTAACTGAGAGAGAGAGAGAGGAGAGACAGGGGCCTGCAGGAGAGACAATGAGACACAGACTCTGGGGAAGTGTGAAGACCACGTGGGAGAGAAAGAGGGGAGAAAGGCCTTGCTAGTGGGCTATGGGAAGGTGCCACATGGTTATGAATTACGAGCTGGAGATCGCGGGGATGCAGCGGATGGTGCTGAGACCCAGGAGAGGTCTGCCTAGCTGAACCCTGGATTTTTTTTCTTCCGGACAGTACCCCTGACTGGCCTGACTGGCCTAACTGGGCAAAGGGAGGAAGGCAGGACTGTGTGTGTGTGCTGGTGATTGCTTTAAAGGGATTTTGAAATTTAAGAGCGACATTTAGCTGTTAATCAAACCTGTATAACTTTTGAATAAATAGTTCCTTTTCTTTTCACCAAACTCTGCCATTTAGACCCATAATTCCAAGGGCGGCGGGCAAAGAACCTTCAACCGGGGGACCTGGGGGAAGGACGGGGTCGTTCTTTCGGTAATAGCATCTTGTTTGGTAACTCTATGTTTGTACACGCTACAAAATACTAATGGTAGAAGTATATTTCAGGAGAGGGATCTAAGTCAAAATCATGCCATAACTGATCTGACATATTTACATGATTGTCTTTGTCAGAAATGTTTCTGGAAACTTACCAGACCGATTGCCTCATTGTCATTTGCAATAATCCAGATGACAGAGTCTGTCAGTAAAATATTTTTCCCAGCGTGTGGGAGTATCATCAGCTTCTCCAATGTGGACAATTTTACTGTAGGGAGTGGAAATGTTCATCTTTCATTTTATGAACAGAAAGCAAACTATATGAACATAAGATATATTTCCAGTAAACAAGAATTTTGAGACTATGAGAAAAGATAATGGAATATAGGGTTCTAACATGAATATTTATGAAAAAAATAGCAGGGATAAGTCAGATGAATCATCTAATTACACAAATGAACAAGAAAAGTGTGGATAATATACATGCATATAGACAACAGAAATAAAGAATTTGGGGCCACATGTTTGGAAAGAATTGATCTAACAAATAAATTACAATTACTGATTACAATAGACATGCATATTCTGGGTTTAGTAATTCCAATCATGTAAATATTTACAATTGCCCTTTTATATTTGAAAATAATTTTAAATATCCTTTATGATCTTCATAAGCTTCTTGCCCTCTCATTTATCCAGTATAGAAACTATTTTCCTTGTTCAATATTTCATGTTTCAGAGAAAGATGAAGACTTCTCAAGATTGTTAACTGAAAGATGTGACGTTTTTAATCTATAGCTTCAACTTTCTCTGCCACTCTTTAGCATATTTTCATTTCTGTAAACACTAACTTCACTCAAGATCTCACTGGATCCATTCTTAGGATATTTAGTTACTTAGATTAGGTAATATGTAATCAATGCAAATTGAGTAACCTTAAATGTTGCTTGAAACATTCTAAATATGCCATTTTTTTTTCTTGTGGTTAATAAATCAGCAGGTCAGCAGAGTAATGCTAAGTAAGATCAGCTGATGAATAATAGTTGTTAATTTGTTCATATGTAATGGAAGGAAATGTTCCTATTCAGTGTACATGTATGCTAAACCATAGATAACAATCACTTGGATTTTCTGTTACTATATTGTGAGATTTTAAAGTCAAAGTCTTAAAACTCTTTGATTTTATTTTGATTCTCAGGTTGCCTTTAATCTTACTACATTAACCTCTCAGATGGACTACATAGGCTTAACAAACACATTCCAAATTCCTTATGTCCTCATACACAATAGGGAGGGACAAACAACCCTAGCTCCCTCAAAAGTTATAACCCGGCCTTTTATAGTAATAACTTCACATGGTGTTCTAAAGGAGTCCAGAAGTGAATTTTTTGAGACCAACTTCTTAGAAATAGCCTGATTTGCTTATTCTCTAACTACTGATTCCATTTAGATACAATCATGAGCTAAAGCATAGCTATTTTGCTACTCAGCAGTTTAGCTTTACAAAATCAGGCTCTCTTCTTCCCATATCCTTGGACAAATGGAGCGATCATGACTTGTGAACATAGTTTCAGTAAACCATGTGTGGGGGTAATGACATTTCAAACAAAAGCTCATGATTTTTGAAATGTAAGTCACACTTGTAAAGAAAAAGCCACAAATAAATTTTTATAAGATACATTTACTACATGGCAAGGAGAAATTAAAACTCATTCCAAAATTGTAAGTTTAAACTTTATTTTTTAACGCATTAAACTTCAAATTTGTTTTCATTTAGATTCAGGATAGTCTGCACTCATATATTCATATTAAAGCCATTTTGTGATTTCTTTTGTGACAAATACTTGTTTTCATAAACCATAGAACTAAGGAAAAGAAGTTTTCATATTTTTGCATAGTACACTAAATACTTCAGACTTTTTTTGCTTTTCTTTTTTATTATATTTTGATTATATTATTACAATTGTCCCAAATATTCCCCCTTGGTCTCCCTCTTTCCAGAACTCTTTACTCTTACAGGTAATCCCTACACTATTGTTCCCGTCCGTAGGTCATGTGTATAAATTCTTTTGCTACTCCATTTCCTATTCTGTACTTTACATCCCCATGGCTATTCTGTAACTACCATTTGTACTTCTTAATCCCCTTAACTCTTCAGCCATTCCCCTATACCCACCTCCCATCTGGTAACAATCAAAACAGCCTCTGCGTCTATGATTCTGTCTCTGATCTTCTTGTTTGCTTTGTTTGTTTTTTAGATTCAATCGTTGACAAGTATGCATTTATCAGCATTTTATTGTTCATAGTTTGATCTCCTTTTCTTAATTAAGTCCCTTTAACATTTCATATCATAATGGTTTGGTGATGATGAACTCTCAGTTTTTTCTTGTTGAGGAAGCTCTTTATTTGCCCTTCAGTTCTAAATGATCTTTGTTGGGTAGAGCAATCTTGGCTGTAGGGCCGGCTTTTCATGATTTGGAATATTTCTTGTCAGTCCTTTCTAGTCTATAAAGTTTCTTTTGAGAAATCAGCTGACAGTCTTAAGGGACTCCCCTGTAGGTAACTAATTGTTTTTCTCTTGCTATTTTTATGATTCTCTCTTATCTTTAACCTTTGGCATTTTAATTATGATGTATCTTGGCATAGGCTTCTTTGCATCCATCTTGTTAGGGATTCTCTGTGCTTCCTGGACTTGCATGTCTATTTTCTTCACAAAATTAGGGAAGTTTTCTTTCATCATTTTTAAAAATAGATTTCCAATTTCTTGCTCTTTCTCTTCTCCTTCTGGCACCCCTATGATGTGGATGTTGGGCCACTTGAAGTTATCCCAGAGACTGCTTACACTACCCTCATGTTTTTTATTCTTCTTCTTGTTGTTTTTATTGTTTGTTTTTTGCTTCCTTATGTTCCAAATCATGATTTTACTCTCAGCTTTATTCACTCTACTCTTGTTTCTAGTAAATTTGTCTTTATGTCAGTTAGTGTATCCTTTGTTTCTGACTGGATCTTTTTTATTCTGTTGAGGTCCTTACTAAATTCCTTGAGCATCGTTATAACCAGTATTTTGAGTGCTGCATCTAATAGATTGTTTATCTCCATTGTGCTTAGTTCATTTTCAAGAGTTTTGACCTGTTATTTGCCTGGGCCATGTTTCTGTGTCTCTTCATTTTTGCAGCCTCCCTGTATTTGTTTCTATGTATCACATAGAGCTGCTATGACTCCCTTTCCTGGTATTGTGGCCTAATGTAGTAGGTGTCCTGGGGTCCAGTGGCACAGCCTCCCTTAACACCCAAGCCGGGTACTTTAGGTGCACCCTTTGTGTGGGCTGAGTACACCCTTCTCTTGTAGGTGAGACTTGATTATTGTTAGCAGAGTCAATTGGAGGGATTTACCCAGGCCAGTCAGCTGCAAGGACTGACTGTGCTTACCAGCAGAGCCTCAGATATGGCACCCTCATGCTGGCTCTGTGGCTGTGCTTGCCTCTTTATCTGGGAGAAAGTTATTCCCTAGCTCTTGCCTTAAAGCCAACCACTTCACTTCTTACCCTGTATGCCCCTGATATCTTTCAAGCTGCTACACTGGTGCTGAATTTCAGAGAGAATGAGTCTGACTAAGTTTGTGTGTGACTTATTTAAGAGGAATGCTTGCTACTTTACGGGTTTCTTTCACTGACTCAATCCCTCCTGGTTTTTTTCAACCATAAGTTATGGGAACTTATCTTTCTGGCACTGGTACACTGGGCTGGGGGTCCCAGTGTGGGTCTGGTACTCTGCTCCTGAGAGATCCTTCCAAATTTTTATCCAGTATATGTATATGTGTGACCAGCCCATTTTGTGTCTCAGCCCCTCCTACCAGTCTTGATGGATGAGGTTTCTTTGATTCATAGTTGTCAGACTTCTATTCAACTTAATTTCTGCTGGTTATGAGTGATGGTTGTTCTATAATTTAGTTGTAATATTGGTGTGGTTGTGTGAGGAGATAAGCTGTATTTTTACCTATGCTGCCATCTTGACCAGAAGTCTCAGAAAAATATTGGACTCTAGTGTTTAGAGTAATAAAATTTCTCATGTTCTGCTTGAAACTTTATCTTGGAAGTACAGTTGATAATTTTTATTTTTTTGCTTTCTTTTGCTCTTGATCTAGACTTTTATTATTTTCCTGATTCAACTAATTGGAGCAAGAATTCCTGTACTGATTGTAGATATCTGTTCCAGACTAGTGAATGCACCAGATCCCTGAATGTTAATGATCAGTAGGAGAAGCTTTAACAATGGTCAAGAGTTTATAATATGTCCTCTTCCAGGCTGCTGACTATATCCATTTTGTTGATACCTGCTGATTTGTCATGGTGAAATCTGTCATATCTGGTAATTTGCTTTGTCCTAAAACAATTTCTTGGACTAATGCATTCACAATTACCCCATAAGGGGAGTAACACAAATTTAGGTGTCAATGTAACAGGCATATGCTTTTGAATATCCTTGGTGGGAGACTGGATATTATTGGGGCTTAACAGTGATTCCAAATAATGCTGTAAATAATTTCCATTTTAATCAAGTATTATTAACTTGACTGCAGTATATATCAAAGTGTAATGTTTCTCACCTGAAAAATATTTTGATTGAGTATAATTACATGATATATTAAACAATAAGACAAAAAGTCTCTTATGAAAATCAAACACATAAAAAATGTGTTGTCCTAGATTGACCTGAGATCTTAGGAAATAATATCTAGGAAATTATGTATAAAAGAAAGAAACTTCTGCATAGAGAAACACATAAAATGCTTAGGTTAGTTACGTACTGGGTTACCAACACAGGAAAAAAAAATCCCAATAAAAGACTTAGATCTCAAGTTATAGCTTTCCTAAGAAAATAGCTGCTTATTATTCACATATATTTCCCAGTTTAAGGTAACACACAGTCTTCTTATAATTCTTTTTTAAGGCAGAATATTTACTTACACAAAACCGAAGCCAGGCTTCTGTTTTGCCACAGCTGAGCAGATAAACAGAGCTAAACTAGCTCATGATTTACCACAAAATACTTAGTTATACTGCCAGAGTTTTCTGGTGAAATTTTTTTCTAACTCAGCTATTAAAATAGAAACTTTTTATAAACTTGAAGTCCAATTGCATTTCAATACATATTTTATTTTTAATAAACATTAATGTATAAATGTATGTCTTGTATAATCTTAATTACTACTGATATAGCCAAAGTCTTTTATAATCACCTAACCCTAAATCTAGTCTCCTCTCTGAACTACATTTATATTTAAAAATATAAGTCGGAAGGAAAAGTAGTAAGGCTGAGAAAAAAATATACTCTGCAGAACTATGTCAGTGTGAATTCAAAAGCTTGTTTTTTATATTGCTTACCATATAATCTAAGACAAATCTTTTTGGTTAAATGTAAAATACAAAATAATTGTGAATTTTTAGAGAAAATGTGTATTATGTGTCTGTTATGTACTAGGTGTTAAATAAATAGTTACATTTTTAAAGAAACCATACATACAAATATATTGGAAAACCAAAGACATAGTAAAATCTCACAGATTCTGATCTGAGGGCAAAGAAACACAAGTTTATTAAGATTATTTTAACATTCTTAACCAAGAAACTAGAGATGAGTTTCCTGATGCCATATCTGCAGAATGAATTCCAGAGGCAGTAAATCACATTCCTCTAAGATACATGTGCACTCACTCCGACAAAGAACCTCAGGAGCAAAAGCCAGGAACTGTGTGAAAAACAAAAAAGTTTTTGTACCAAAGACAGAACAAAGCAAAACAAAACAGAAGAAAACCTTACTTCTCGTGTTCTAAGTGTAAACTGTGAGTCTTTAAAAAAATAGTTCTAGTCTTAATTTATCATTTTAGGAAGAAAAGAATCAGAATTGAAAACTACATGAGTTTATTTATTTTTATTTTTAATTGAATTTACTGGGGTGATATTGGTTAATAAAAGTATATGTTTCAGTTGTACTATTCTACCATATGTCATCTGTATACTGTATTGTGTGTTTACCACCCTGAGTCAAGTCTCCTTTCATCACCATTTATGGATTTAGTACACTCAAGTCAACCCTATATTGATTGCTTTATTTTCAAAATATTTTTGCTAAGGTAAAATTGATAATAAAAGCACATCCAAAATGATGTCTAAAAAGGGTCATATAAATGTCCTTGAATGTAGAATGATAAGCCTGTGACTGAATTATCTTAAAACCTTAAGTATTCCTATGGGCCAGGTTTGTATGGCATTCAGTGAGAATACCATCTGTGAATCGGCATTTCTTATGGTACCAAACATGTGAATGTTCCCTTTATATTTGTAATACAGTATGATGGACATACTAAACCAGTTGTTTCAACTTGGAAGCTTCTATGCCTGCCAATTTAAAGAATGTAAAGTTTAGAAATGTTATTATTTTGAGAGGAGGCTGTTACAAGAACATGGGAGAGAGGAGCAGTCATCTGTGTGTCTATAAAAAATCATTAATGGAAATAAGAGAACTTAAGTGGAGAATCATTTACCTTTCAAATGTAATATGATAGCTTTTGTAAAACCAAATTGAAAAACAAGCAATCTTTCAATTCTGAAGGGAAGAAAGAAGTTGAAGGTATAAGATATTAAATATCTGAAAGAGAAGAAAGAATAACTGGGTATTGGATGAATAAATTTTGGCTTCCTTGAAATAAAAGAAATAGTGAATATCTACTAACATCCTGGTAGAAAGTAGATGGAATGAAAAGCCAACATTTATCACGACTCAGCTATTATAGATTTTTTAATGTAAGTCTAATTTTAATTTTGTGTGCAATAAGAATTATGATACATTTTCTTATTTTCCTAAATGCATCCAAAACTAGAACAAAGTTTAAAATATCTAAGTAGCACAATCATTTTTCAAGGAACTGTTCATATTTTTAGGCCACTAGACACATTTGATTTATTAAATCTTCATATTTTACATATTCATTTAAAATAGTAAGTAAGCTTAAATACAACAAAGAATTACAAAACACTAATTAATTGTATCCTCATCTTATCAGTTAATTTAAGGCAGACATTTAACATTTAATGGTAAGTGACTTACCAAAATCTTATGTAATCAGTGATAGAAAAGCTTCACAATATTTATTAGTTCAAATGTTAATTTGAACAAATATTTCAATGTGCTTTATAAAATGTTATCAAAATACTTAAGAGAACCTGTATTTCCAATGCAGAGCTTAAATCCAACTGGGAGGTTTAACTTAACTTTTTTCTTCCTTTACTGAAAGACTATAGGAGTGCAGTAAGAATAGATTTTTTTTTTTTGATGTTACACTAATGTATTTGTGATTCTACTTTAAATAAAAAAGATAAAAAATATGAAGAGTAATATTTATAAAAGGGAAACCAGGAAGCTTTTTAAATGTTTACGGAGGTCTTACAATAATACGAATATATTTTAAGGTTTAAGTGAACATAATGCCATCCTCTGTTTTTATCTTTATACTGAATGAGAAAGAGCCTATCTCTATATGTTTAGACTCCTTTATCTAGATCTTTTCCAAATGCCCCAATTAATTAAAAAGCTGGTTTTTATATATTAACTAGATTTTAATTGTCATATAATAATCACAATATTTCAGAGCCCATCTTATGTAAACAAGGTCTGGATAGGAACCCCTGCATTGACTACTGAAATTTGTATGATATTGTTATTTTCTGGCACTCTTTAAGGGTTATGCTGAAATCCATCCAAGCTCTCAAATAGCACATCATCCAGGCTTTTAGCAGATTTTATTTTTTCAGTTTTGTTTGTATGTTCAGGAAAGAACAGGAATGGCTTGAAGTTTTGGATGAAGTGTGAGCCTAAAGTATTGATGTGCTAGCTAGAAGTGCAAACAGAAACTTTTTTTGGTTGGGTATCACCCATCTCAGCATAGATTTTACTTCCTGTCACTGTTATTTATCTCTTATCTATTTATTTTGGAAGTAGAAGCAGTTCAATGCACTGCTTTGGGGGCCAGAGGGAACAGCTGGCATTTGCTATTCTTGGAAGAGGTGCCAAGGATAGGAATACATGGGTAACTGGTGGTGTAAACGACTTTGAAATCTGTCTCAGCAGCTGTCACTGCAATGGGCACAGTACAAACAGGCAAAATAGTGTTCTTCCCTGCCAGGCTTTCTGCACTTTTGGCAGTGTATCCTCAACAAGTTCTGAATGCTGTGTGGCTGGCTGCAAGGTAGCAAGGCCGCATAGGTCAATGTATAGAAAGATACTGGATCTTCCATTTCATGGCATATTTGCAAAACAAAAACACAGGTAAGGCCTTAGTGCTTTTGCTTCACTGATTTCTTGCATGTCCTTTAATTTGATTTGTCTTATGGTTAAGTAAATTATAAGAAATCTATTGGTGGTTTTGAAAATTCTGTGTTCCTTAAGAAAACATGACTTGAAAGAGAAAGGCTAAATCCATAGATACAAGATCTGCCAGATGGCTCAGATGTTTAAAGGTAATTTCACACAGACAGTCTATAGTTATCTACAGTTATCTACAATGTAACTTCAAAAGTATATTTTGTGAATGTCAAAGACCATCAAGTATGAGAATGTAAATGACTTAATGGATCAAATTATATTGTAAGGAATAAGTGCATAAATACAATCCTATTATATAAAGAAAACACTAAATTTAAATAGACTAGGGGGCATTTAGTTTGCCAAAGTGGTAACTGCTATAACAAATATTTTACCTAACACTTTAAATGGAAGATAAATAATATTGATTGGTCAAATACAAGCTGAATCTTTTAAAAATGTATCTGGACTTAAAACTGAGCACTTAGTAAGAGCCTTCTTAAAGGCTTGATTCTCTAATGGGCTTTCCCCAACATCTCTCAATTTATTCTTGTCTGTAGCTAGTAGAAGCCCGGGTAAGATGTTGTAATATACATTTATTGGTCTTTAAACATAGATAGGACATATTTTAAAGTGCATTATATAAGGTGTTATGGGTCATATTTAATGAAAGAAATACTGCCTTAACTTTGAGCAGTACAATGTTTATGGTAACACCAATGATGAAGTTATTTAAAAAATGGGTTAAATTGTATGGAGAAAGATAAAGAATATAACTCACTCATAGGTTTATTATTGTTTCATTTTTACTGTATTCTGGTGCACATGGGCATATTACAGCTTATTTTAGAAAACAAAATAGCAATTTGTATTTACCTTACTATGTTTTTATTCAGTTTATTTTAACATGTTATAGTTAAATTTTCTGAGTTAATTGGACTGTTTCCTGGTGAGAATACTTTTGAGAAAGATTGAATCATGATGTAATGAAATATGGCTAACATATAATCAGATATATTTCAATCCTACAAAACTTCTCTTGGTGACTTTTCTTATAGGTAAAAGAAATTATTTTTCTCATATCAGTACATAATTGCATTGAAGATATCATTGCTATTTCCCTAAATAGGGCAGTGGAGTTGCATCTCCACTAAATCGAAAATTATTTTCGCAGCTTCTGTGTATTTATTCTCTCACAGTATTTGAAACCTAAGGAACAGTGCATCTACACCTACCTGGCAGGGAGATATGCCACTGGCTTTACATCCTAAATGTTTCATGAGTTCAAAATATTATTCTCCATACTTCCATCAGCCAGAAATACTTTGTGAAAATGTGTTTATAACTTTCCAGACTTTTGTTTGTTAGGAAAAAATACCATGGAATAAATTTTGGGAAAAATATAATGGACAATTAAAGTCAACATAAATAATTTATATCTTAACTCTTTGTAAAATTAGTCTACACTACACTTTGTATTCTTCTGACTTCAGTTTTTCCTTACCTTTTGTGTTTCTTGTCTCTAGATTTTCATTTAATAGAAATTCATGTATTATAAATTATTCTTAAAGTTTCTAAACTTAAATTACATGTTAAATAACTTAATATATCTGTATTCATTGTATCAGATACTAGATTAAACTTACCAAATTTAAATTTATTTGACAAAGTGTTACATGTACTAATTAGTAAAGACGTTGACACATACCATACATAAACACCCGAGAGGATTTGTGATGTTCATGGAGAATGCCAAAAACATCCATTTTAAGTTATGAGCATAGATTTCAATTGTTATCATTCTGAAATATACAACTGTTAAAACTTGAAAGAGGGAGATATTTCTGAGAACTATATGATATAATAAATATTAACCTCAGGTCAATGTTATATTTTCAATAATATATATTATTAATTGTTAAACAGTACCTATGGTGAAAGCAAGAAAAATATAATTTAGTACAAAGTAAATAATAATGCTTTAAAAAATCTTAATTATATCACTGACATTTGATTCCTATGTTTTATTATACAATGAGAAATAATCAAGGGTGGGTACTATCTTTTCAAACATAACACTATATACAATTTTGTTTCCCTCTTAAATGTGTTGGATAAAAAGCAGGTCAAATTTCATAGTACTTTTCTTACCTCAGAAAATATTCTGTCAATAGTGTCAATCTCTAGACACTGATTTTCAGTGTCAAGTCAACATGACAGGAGATTATACTGATAAACACTCAGTTTTGCATTGTAACTGGAAAGACATAACAATATAAAGGCAGATGTGAGACCCTGTGATTGAACATTCTCTACAAAGTGGCCGTCTTACTCGTTGACTTTGAAACGTCTCTATTTCCTAACAAAATAGAAATTTTTAAAAACTGAACATTTTATTTAATAAATTAATAAAATTATCAAAGAAACATACATTTAAAAATTCTATCATATCACATTTAACACGAATTTTCAAAGAGCTGATATATTTCATTTGCCACATTATACAACACTGGTTGCTTCTTACAAAGAATAATGGAAGTGTTACTTTTGTTGATCTACGATGAAGCTCATATTAATGCAAACTAATATAATACTACAAAGTATATAATTTATTTTATTTTAATAAAATTATAAAAAATAAGTGTACAAGTTCATAAAATTTTCTTTAGTGACAGTGCTATTAGGGAATACATAAAAAAACAAGACATTGGCACTTGACCACTGTTACAAATCAGGAATACATAACTTAAAAATTATTGAAGCTTTGATAGGTATACAAGGATGTATTATAAATATTTAATTTGTTGGAGGTTGGGTTTTGGATGCAGACACTGAGACAGAGTTTGGGGCAAAAGATATTCAATAAAGATCAACAAGCTTGACCAGAAAACAAAGAAGCAGGATTGAACAAAGAAAATTTAAATAAATTATCTTCTTCTCTCTAATATTCACCTTGGTAAAGTTGTCTTCTGTGGGAAGGTTAGATTGTTACCAGCTATTCTATTATAGATATAATATATCACGCAAAGTGTGATTTCCATAACATTTTATACATTTTTGACTTTTAAAATATCCTTTTTAAAAAAAAAAACTATACTTTGCAACAGCATGGATGGAACTGGAGAGCGTCATGCTAAGCGAAATAAGCCAGGGGGCGAAAGACAAATACCATATGATCTCACCTATAAGCGGAACCTAACCAACAATGCAAAGATGCAAGGAAAATATGACCAGCAACACTGAAAGGAAAAGAAATCAACAGAGACAAGAGGGAAGGGGGGGCAGGGAAAGGGAAGGGAAGGGGAAAGTCAAGGAACATATAGCAAGGACTCATGGACAAAACCAAAGGGGAAGAGCTGAGGGAGGGAAGGTGGGAGGGGGCAAGGGAAAGAGGTGGGGGGGAGGCAGAGACAAATGTATTTAAAAAGTAAATTAAAAAAAATAAAAAATAAAAAATAAAAAAATAAAAAAACCCTATTCTTTGTCATTTTATTGTTATTTTACTACAATTGTCTCAATTTTTTCCCCCTTTGCCTTCCTGTGCCCATCACACCCCCCACTCCCATAGTCAGTTCCCACACCATTGTCCATGTCTGTAGGTCATTCATAGATGTTCTTTGTCTAGTCTCTTCTCCTTCTTTCTTCCATTATCCTCCTTCCCCCTCCCTTCTGATCACTAACTTTTTTTGAGGTATGATTACCTGAAGTCATATTTATGTAATTTTATGTCTACATTCATCTGTAAGGTACACATTCTATTTTTATTCTTTTAAATTTTATTGTTATTTTAATTCTATATATGGTTCAATATAAGATGAAATGTATTAATATTTTTGTCTTTTAAAATAATTTAGGGACTCTAGAAATCCCTTTCTCAGATCATGCTTTTTATTCTGGCTCACATGGCATTGTCCCTTTTATTTTAACACCTCAGTCACTCTTATTACTATGTTTTGTAGTCAATACAGGGCTAGATTTACTCAAGTGTTTACCACTTTCTTTACTTGTCAAATTTTTCTTGTACGTCACAACTTCCCATTCTTATTGCTTGAAAAACATGATTTTGAACATTACTTAATAAGATTTACTGCTGTTACATTTTCCTACATCTTGGTATAACTAAAACTGTCTTCATTTCACTCAATAAAATGTTTAAAATATTTTGTCAACAAATATTTTATTTTGGTATTTTGAAGGAAATTTTTCTACTGTCTTATTTCTGCTTTTGTTATCATGAACTAAATAGTTAACTCTTAGTATGTAATTTATCATTTGCCTCCAGCCACTTGTAACATATTTTCTTTCTTTTTTTTTCTTTCTTTCTGTCTCTCCCCTCCTTCCTTCCTTCCTTCCTAAGTAGGGAGTGGGAGGGGAAGGGAGAGAAACATCTATTTGTTTTCCCACTTACTTAAGCATTTATTGATTGAGTTTCTATTGATTTTAGAGAGAGAGGAAGAGGGAAGGAGGGGGAGAGAGAGGGAGATAGATATCAGTTCCTGATTCCATTTATTTATGCACTCATTGATTGATTCTAGTGTGTGCTAGTGTGTGCCCACAACCTTGGCCTATTGTGATGATACTCTAACCAACAGAGCTACCTAGCCAGGCTTAACATCTTTCCTTTGTCTTTGGTGTTTAGTTTTAAAGCGATATACCCAGATGTGCATTTATTTTCTACTGATTTTTTTTTTTTGCTTTCATTACATTTGTGATTTTATGTGCATATGTCCTTCAATGGGCAATATTTAACCATTGCTTCTAAAATATCTCCTTTCTTATGTTAGATCTCACTTCTTCAAGTTTTGTAAACTATTTTCTGACACAGTTTTTGGAGGTGTATGTAGATAATACCTTTAGTTCTTACAGTTCGCTAATTTTTTCATGAACTGTTTCAAATAGTTTTCTTCTCAATCCTTAACTTAAATAATTACATACAAACATATCTTTTCAAATCTGTCTTTTATTTCATAATCTATTATTTCTATCATTGCTATTATTAATATGTGAAATAATGTAAATTATTAAACGAACAGGTGAAAACATAGCCTGCAAAGTGATATGGAGTTTGTGATTCAATTTTAAGGTAGAGTATGTATGTGTATCTATATATAAAGAAATGACAATCCTGTGATACCAAAAGTATACTTTGGTATAAAGATTATTTTTATTTTGTATTGTATAGATTTATATATATAATTTTATATATTTTCAGTTGAGAAAAAACAAAAAAATTCTTAATTATATAAGCTTTTTTAGTATAATGTCTTTTTTTGATATTTTTGACATAATGACAGATGGAATAATCCTGGATTTCTGTGTTATCTGCCTACAAAAGATTTTTCTTCCCCTCTTAAATGGAGATAACATGGGAGAAATATACTGGGCACACTGGAGGGTGCATTTTTTCTGTTTAATACAATAAGTTAATGAATCATTCCATGTGCCTGGTGCTTTTGGAAGATAAAAATCTTCTTCACTTTTAAAGAGTTTATGTTCTATTGACAAGATGACATACCAAAAAGAAAATAGAGCAAAAGACTAGGAAGATGCTAAGACTGCTGTTTAGATATGAAACAATATTTTCTCTTAATCTTGATACAACTAATGAATATAAGTAGTTCAGTTAAAATCTCTTCTTGTGATCGTCTTCATTTATCATTGTCATTACTGTCCTACCTAATTCATGAGGTTGTTGTGAGATAAAACTTGGTCATATGCAAAATAGTCCATTACAAAAATCAAAATTGTTTGTGTTTAAGAAGATGCATTACTAACATTATTCTGGAAAAAGATAAGTTTAGTTAAATGTTGCTTTATGTCTCTGATAGTGTACCTGAGACCTCATTTTTAAATAAAATAAATCTTTTAAAATAACCTTGTAAATACATGCAGAAAGGATAATAGTCATCTGGTAAGTAGTCTCACTTTGTTTCTGTTCGTAGGCTAAGGGTCTAATTTCCAATGACTTTTTCTTTTTCTTATCACAAAGAACACTGGAGAAGATTAAAAGATCAACATAAATAATGAAAAACAGTGTACGTACTATCTAAAACTACATGGGTCTAGGCAGGATTTTGTGGCTTGGCAAAAGTTGCACCACACCACAACTCACGGGATAAAGAATCTAGTGGCCTTTATGGACACTAGGCAATTATGCATTGTGGTCAAAGAACCTTTGGAATGAAAAATGTCGACAGTTTCCCATTTTCCTTCTTCAGTTTCATAGTCATTGATATATTTCTACTGGTGGGCAAGAAAGTTTTACTGACACTGATTGCCATAAAAGGGTTTAAAAGTTCTACTATGTGTAAAGTTGTGATAGACCTTTTTAGTGACGAGAACTCAATGTGGTACTTGGAAAAGGACATTATGAGAAACGTGACATTTGGGTAAGTCCTGAAACTTATTTCCTGAACACTGTGAGTAATTAATATACATCATTAATATACATTTTGACTATTTTAATAAGTATGACATTCTGTACTTATTAAAATAAGTACATTTAATTTAATTTAATTGTACTTATTAAAATAAATACATTTTGGATGATCTATCTACCTATTGACCTTCCTTCAAGATCTCACATGCTAGGGGAAAAAGTCACATGTGGTTTTAGACAGTAGACACATTGTTAATTATATTATGAAGTATAAACTGATAAGTACCAAACATATAATTTTTATACAAAAGCAAACAATGAAGATATTACTATTATTATTTGAAATTGGAAAATATTTTATAGATGAGATGAGATCTCAATGGAACCTTAAACCTTAAAAGGAAAAGGTGGCTAGGTATGCATGGTTAGAGACATAGGGAAAGACATTTATGATTGAGGACAGTACATAACGAATAAGATAGAAAGAAAACAGAGCATGGGTAGCAATATAAAGTATTGCACTTTTGAACAGGGTAGAGTAGAGAAAAACAACAGGATTTAAGGAAGGCATTTACCATATAACCTTAAATATTTAATTAAAATTAAGGTGTTCATTCCTTTTCCAATTGAGACTAATAGAAGATATAAAAAAGCATAATTCAGCATCATGTAAAACTTGTACTGAAGAAAGTTTATAATCAGGGTGACCAATTGGCAGGTTTTATGCCACTGCCCAGATGAATGAGAGAATGAAGTTGGAAAACAGGGTAGGAGAAGCAGGAATGCTGAGAATAGACAAAGATCAAATATATTAGAAAGAAAGAACTTGGCAACTGTATGGTTTGTATTGTATGGGGTCTTTGTTATGTAGTTTGTGTACTTACTCTGTGTTGATTTAATTATCTTTCCAAATTTTTCTGGTTCTTTTTTCTTTTTTACACTTTTATACTGTTGTCTTAGATATATGTATCATTTTAGCTTTGAGGAAATGATTTTTAAAAACAGAAAGATAAAAAACACAATGTATTAAACATCCATATTTCTATCACACATAACTCATCTTTAAAACATTGGTTTTATTTCAATCTTTTTAATATAAACATAAAATAAAACAAAAGTTTGCATTATTCACCACCTTCTTAGATGCAATTATCATCATGGGTGAGTATATATAAAAATATATATATATATATGTCAGATATATATAAACACATATATTATGTAAAATAGCAAGAGTGAACCCTATAATAAACTATATATATCAGGTGACAATGGTGTGTCAATGTAGAGTCAGTGATTGTGACAAGTGTACAGCTCTGGTAGGGGATGCTGGTAATGAGGCTATACATGTATTGAGACAGAAAGTATGGGAAATCTCTGAACCTTTTGCTGAATATTTCTATGAACCCTAAACTAAAAAATAAAGTCATTAAAATAAAACACACACACACACACATACACCCACACACAGAACTATGTCAAGGTTTTGAATCTCAGTTACTAAGAAGGTGGTGTTATAATCAACTGAAAGATAATGAGAGTAGAGGGCTAAGTTTAGATGAGGAACTGTGTTAAAAGTTCACTTTGGGACGTGTTGAAATCAATGTTGGCAAAACACCTTGGTGGAAAGGCATTTAAGTCAGGTTAAAATGTGAAACTTGATTTTAAGAAATATATCAGAACTTTATGAAAGGTATTCTCAATAGGAGTGACTATTGAAGCCACTTTGGATTTTGTCTTCAAAAACTATTTCCTTAACTTTCAAAGTTCTCCAGCCCTTTCATTTCTTAGATTTAGGACTGAAGAAAAAAAAAATCAAAGTATGTAAATTCCCTTAATATAAGTAGACCGTTTTAATGTGTTTTAACAGAAAGTAAGGTTGAGACTAAATTGAGACTAAAATGTTTAAATTCCTCTACTCAGTTTGAATGTTTAGAGACATTATCATTTTATGTGATACCAGTGTAACAATAAATAGTTGCTCTAAAGCATATATTAACACAAATTGATCTCTTCAAAATAAGATCAGAGACACTGCTTTCTTTTGAGAATATAATTTGTTTTTAAAGTGTGTTTTTTTAACAGGGCAATTTATTTTCTTTTTTGCATACATGTAATTTGTTTTCACTTTTGTAGTTTTGTATTAGACTTTAATTAAAGTTTTACTTGTAATCAGACACATCATTTTATTTGTTTCTTCTTGTTTAATCTAAATTGAATTGTGCCCGAGAAGCCCTACCCAAATAATTAGAAAGTTTCTTTAGTTTAACCTAGATCAAGTACTTCCATTTTGAAACTCATGTGAATAGGCTTCCTACCAATTACCTGAAATCTGTCCCTGAGCTTTTGACATTAAATAATTAAGCTCTATTTCTTGACTTTCAATTAGTATATTCACTATCCCACTCTGTGTTTGATGTTGATTAATGAATCACCAGAGCAATTTGAGCGCTGTCAAAATAATGGAAGAATTCATGATATTTATTCTTACTAACTAAATTTAAAATGTTAATTCAGGCTATAAGGCAAAGTTTACTTCTGGGGATCATAAAGAAAGACATTCAGTGGGAGACGAAAGGGTAGGCCTTTCCAGGAAAGTGCTAGATATTCTTTTGGAAAAAGAATTAGATATGGGTTATCTCAGGGAACTCACCACACTGTGTGTAATTTTATTTTATTCATGGAATGTTTTATAACATTTTTGATTATTGAAATGTTATAAAAATATTTGGTTCAGAAAAGCCCTCTTCAATTATTTGAAATGCAGTTAACTGCCTTAATCATTCTGTTTGGACATCCGATGCTGCGTCCCATTCTTTTAGGACCATATTATTCCCGCTGAAACATTTGTTTGCTGTCATGTAGGCATGGGTTTGATGACAGAAATTACAGAATTTCCAAAGATTAGCCAAGATGGAGGGAAAAATAATCTTGAAAGAGTATTGGGGGCAACCATAGAAACAACCCCCATGAAAAAAATCAAACCAATGGTGAAAAATTCCTCCTTTGATGTTTTACAGAGGAAAATAAAATATGGAAATAATTTTACTCAAAATAAATTTTCTTTTGTATTTGTATGAAAGTACTTCTCTATATGTGTATGTGTGGTATGAGGTGAAAGGTAAAAAAAGGATTTGTGTAGCAAATAGTTTATCATATAGTCAAATTTCCTGAAATCACAAAAGATAGGATAAATGTCACTGACTCTTCTGGGGACAAATGAAGTTTTTAGAGCACAAACACATTATGTAAAATACCATATTAATTAATATGAAAGATAATCTTAAAGAATTCTAAAATTACTAATAGCTAGTACCTTTCCTTGGATACCTCAGAAATACAGGAGAGTCAAGTTCTTAACTCACAGTACTACTGTCACTTCAGTCATGAGTCAGCCTTCCTGTCCTTACTCAAGTGTCTTGAGCTAATCATCTACTTCCCAGGGCTATGGCAACGTGGCCTTCCAAAATGCCACTCTTCGCTCTGCCTCTCCAACATTCTGGCATCCACCTATTTCTATTAAAAGGAAACCACTTGCCCTTCAATTTTTTTCCATGAACACATTTGCCTGGACCATTTTTCACCCATTCATCCTTCAGTCAACTCCCAGCTTCCAGTTGCCAATTTCTAGTTGTATTTGTTTATTACTGGCTAAATTGCTCTTTTGCACAATTATTGTTTGTCTCTTTTTCCCTCGAAAGTCTCATTTTTGGGGGAGGAATCTCTCTATCCCTTTTCTCTGCTGCAAACCAGAGAACTTGTCATAAGTATGCGAATTCTCTCAACTACACCTCCTACCCCAGAAGAACAGCATTTCTTTTCCGAATATATTCTTTCCATTGTTTAATTTATCAAATTCCCTTGTTAAAATCCACAGTCTCCTCCAAAATAGCACTTTCCCGCAGAGCCTGCCCCAAGGGAGGCTCTACCTTTCTTGTATCACATGACTTTCTGAAAAGAAAGGCAGATGAACCTGGTCCTTGTTCAGCAATTCCAGATCAATGTTCTATTTTCTTCGTTATTCCAAGAATTCAATATTTTCAAGCCCAGGGTTCCATCATGGAGCCTGACACTAAAGTTCCAAGTGTGAATATCACAGCTTTCTCCACAACTGCATCACTATTTCGCTTAATTTCCACAGCGTCTCTCCACCTCTCCCAAAGAATGCAACGCTTGTGTCTCAACTTCTCTTTCTTCCACATTGCCTGTTATAATATTCGTTGTGTATCGTCCACATTAATAAAAAAAGTGTGTTCTTTGATGTCCTAGTTCTTTGACTAAAATTCCTCATCATCCTTTCAAAAAGACTCAGATACTAAGATCTAATTTTATACCTCCCATTACCACATATTAGTGAATATATTTAGAGATGATACCTAAAAATTTTAGAACATTCCTAACCTATCAAATACCTCTTTTCAATGGTTGGCCATCCTCGGGACTTCAGTCATGTGTATTTTCTCATTGCACACATATTTTTTTTTTTACCATACTTCTATATCATAATGATATGAACACTAAGTCCTCAACACAGCTCATCTATTTTTTTTATTGTTTTTTCCCAATTGTATTTCCCATAGTGGCCTTTTAAACCTCTTTTTTTTTTAAGTAGTACCTAAGTGTGGAGTGTGGAACCAGTAGCCTTGGATTCTCCATTTTTCTTAACTCTTTTCAGAGAATGACCTCAAAGATAATAAAGTTATGCTTTCCTCAACTCCAGCAATCAGAACCCTCTTTGAACAATATCAATTTGGTTTTATCGGTTAATCATTTTTTAAATTTCCTTTCCAAAAAGAAGGAAACACTCCTCTACCTTTTATTATCTTTCCTGTATGCATTCTATCTCACACTCGTGTTATTTTCCCCCCCTTATATGCATTCATGTGACTGTTTCCAGGATAGACTTGGTGGTGTTCTCTAGTATTCGGTTGCCTGAATTCAAATCCTCATGCTGCCATTTATTAACCACAAGAGCAGTTACATAACTCTATTTGTATCAGTTTCCTCCTGTGATAAGGAAATGGTAATAATGACACTTCTTTCATAGGAGTTTTGTGATTAATAAATGAGATGACATTTAAAATGCTTCTATCAGGTTTGATCTCCAAGATATATAAAGAACTCACTCGACTCCACTCCAAGAAGACAAACAATCTAATCAAAAAATGGGCAAAGGGCCTGGGCAGACACTTTTCCAAGGAGGAGATACAGAGGGTCCAGAGACATTTGAAAGGATGCTCAGCATCACTAGCCATCAGAGAAATGCAGATCAAAGCCACCATGAGGTACCACCTCACACCGGTCAGAATGGCCATCATAAACAGCTCAACAAACAACAGGTGCTGGCGAGGCTGTGGAGAAAAGGGAATCCTAGTCCACTGTTGGTGGGAATGCAGACTGGTGCAGCCACTGTGGAAAGCAGTGTGGAATTTCCTCAAAAAGCTGAAAATGGAACTGCCTTTTGATCCAGTGATTCCCCTGCTGGGACTATACCCTAAGAACACCAAAACGCCAATACAAAAGAACCTATGCACCCCAATGTTCATAGCAGCACAATTTACAATAGCCAAGTGTTGGAAGCAAACTAAATGCCCATCAGTAGATGATTGGATCAAAAAGTTATAGTACATATACACAATGGAATATTATGCAGCGGAAAGAAAAAAAGAACTACTAAACTTCGCGACAGCATGGATAGAACTGGAGAGCATTATGCTAAGCGAAATAAGCCAGGGGGCGAAAGACAAATACCATATGATCTCACCTATAAGTGGAACTTAACCAACAATACAAAGATGCAAGGAAAATAAGACCAGCAACACTGAAAGGAAAAGAAATCATCAGAGACAAGAGGGAAGGAGGGAGGGGGGACGGGGGAAAAGGAAGGGAAGGGGAAAGTCAAGGAACATATAGCAAGGACTCATGGACAAAACCAAAGGGGAAGAGCTGAGGAAGGGAAGGAGGGAGGGGGCAAGGGAAAGTGGTGGGGGGTAGGCAGAGACAAATGTATTTGAAAAAATAAATTAAAATAAAATTAAAAAAATAAAATAAAATTCTTCTATCAGTGGGGAGAACAGTATTTTTCTGTACAAAAATATTCTACTTACAGCACCTCCAGTTTGTGTGCTCTGCCAATTCCTTTACTACAACATATTAAAATAATCAGATTACTCATATTATAAAAATAAAATTATTAATAAATGTCAAATGTAATGAAATAAAATGTCTTGTCATAAAATATATGATTAACAAGACTTGTGCATTCACCTTTTTGAGTTTAGCATCATACATGCAGGGTGCTGTGTTTTCAGCTCAACACAGAAATTATAGTGTTTAAAAATATTAACTTAATAGAATGACTGTTTTATTTCATCTAAATACTCATAATGGGTGAAATTGTTGTAAGGTCTACTTGATGCTTTGATACTATTAAAGAGCACTGAGGCATATTAAATATATCTATAAACATTTTTATTGGATTTTTAAAAATGCCTCTAATTTTATTTTTGTTCTTAGAAAGAGGAAAAAGTCTTCCTATTAGCTATTCAAATTTTATATCTCCCTGTTTTGCCTAGGAAAAAACATATCTTTTCCTGAGTCCTAGTCAAAGCTTTTGAATTTGTCTGTTACTTTCAACAAGGCAGATGTTACCTAGGATCTAGGTCTCTCAGTTGCTGTGGGTATCTGCCTACAATGTCCTGAAGAGATCTTAAAGGGGTGACTTCAGGGCAAAAAGATTCTGTTGGGCATCCAAGACACTCTGAAGAATACTTTGTAGTTTGGTTCCATGAACATCAAGCTTATATCTTTAAAAGGTAATAAACATACGTACATGTGCATATGTGAAAATTAGGCATGCAAAGTAACACATGACTAAAAATGTAAAGAATATTGAAAAGCAAAAACTTTGCCTATTGTGAATTTTGCAATGGCTTAAGACATATAAGCAATAGTCGAAAGCCTTAAAAGGTCATTTGCAATTCATACTGAAGTCTATATCTTTGTTGCAGGCATCTTAAAAGGTTGTGTGTATCAGAGTAGAAAAAGAAATTGCCTTAATCTAAATATGGCCTTGCTATAACCATCTGGGACAAAAATATGAAATTGGATCTCAAATTCAGAATGTTCTGCCTTTGACCATTATTTACAACCCTAGTGGCACTGTTTCAAAAGAACATAGGGAATCTATGTTTAAATAATCAAGAGTCACAAAAATAATATGTTATGACAAGAAAGTCACAGTGAATAGTTTTAACGGCCACTGAGATTTGTCCTTAATCTCTTTACTTAATCTAAGCTAATACAAAAGAAAACCTCATTTTTGCAAAGTTTTGGTCTGGTTGTACTTGAAAGAAGTTTCCATTAAAAAGTAAATAATAAAACTCAAAAATTGAGAATGTATATTTTTCTATTTTAAAAATTAATTTAATAAAATCATTACAGTGAGCTGCATTCAAATGTAATAAAGTCTGGTAACTAATTGTAAGATAAAATGCATGTCAAATTTAATTGTCTTCATTTTTTCAGTTTCATTAATTTATAATTGCATTAGACTTAAACACTTGAAGAATTTTTTTTCCCTGCAGAACAACTCTAAAATGATATGTTCTCATACAATTCCCTGATTGGAGGCCTTTTTTAAATGTCAGTAAATAGAAAAAAAATAATATAAATGTATTTTTATGGCTTAGACAATGGTGCCTTAAGCAACACAATAATCTTGTTAATGTAATTTCTATAAATTCCTTTGAAAAGTGCAGTTTAAAGGGTATTGGAGTTTTATCCAATACATCATATATTGTCTACTTATTTTATACTTGTTTATTGAGAGCATGCTTTTTTTTTTAACTTATCATATTTCCTTTACGTAGTTTAAAAGAGTAATGATATGCTTTGGTTTTGTGGACACAATATTAATACTATACTTTAGTTCTACTTTCTAGTTTACTTATTTTTTCAGAGGTCTTCACAGTGGGTCATAGGATTAAAATATTTGGATTATGATGGTAACAATCCATGTTACCATACAGAGACTGTTGCACTGAGTACTTAATCACTTCCAAGTAGTGTACAGCCGAATGTGACTTCTGCCATGGGGAGAAAATATAATGGAAGTAATCAGGCTATATACTCTAGGATCATTCTACTGTTTAATACCTCTTTTATACCCAGGTTTTGTCAATAAAGATAAAATTTAGCAACATATTCTGTGGCTTCATTGACAAAAACAGAACAACGTACAGATTATATTAGCTTCCGAATTTTTTGATACAGGCATCCCTCTAACATGTGAGAAAAATATTACTTCCCTGTCCTTTTATTCTTCCCAGATAGGTTGTGTGATGCTGAAGTTGACATTTATTTTAAAATTAAGGCTATTGTTTCCACTATTTGGGTCACAGGTGAAGAAGGTATATATAAAGAAGCTCTGGAATGCAAAACCTTGATGCAAGCTGCAAAGGGAATCCTTTGGTTGGCCTGCAGCTTTGTTGAGGAAACGGGCTCTCTCTTTCTCATCCCCCCTTTTTTTGGCATAGCCCTGCCCTAATAAGCACCCCACCTTTTGTTTTCTGTGGTTCTCCTGCCCATCTTGATGCAACATGAGTGAGCTTTCGTGGATGCTGGGTCAGTGATGATTTTTCTGCTGCTTGAGAAGCAAGCCCTGATATGTAGAATATTATAACTAATCATAGATGATTAGTGAGTGATGTTCTATGGGAAAGTGGTTGCCTTTATGATAAGAATTCAGGAACCCCAAGGGAGACGTGTGACTTACCTAAAATGCATCCCTTTCTCCTGAATAAATTTTGGAATCATTGAACAGGGTAACGCCTTTCATTATGTATTGTTAAAGGTTTTAAAATTGAAACAGTTCTCATAACATATTCTTCTTAAATTTTTACTAAATATAAATATGTAAAATCATAGAAAGAGAGGCAAGGAGGGCCAAGAGGCATTGGTTTTGTAATATTTATAAAAGGAGGGTAAAGAAGAAAAAAGGAGATTGAAGTCAATGTATGTTTTCAAATAAAACTTGCAATAAGCACACACTTTAAAGATCTCTTTTTCTTTTACTCTGCCTTTGCTGTGAGTATATGGCAACTGGTTGATTTTCTTCAGTTACTTAACAACCAGGTGAAAACCACGGTTTGTCATCACGCTGTCTTATAGGCAGCAATGTAGCTACTGCACTGTCGTGTGTAAATGCACAGATTGGAAACTACTAAAAGTAAGTGTTGACATGATGGCCAATGACTGTTCCAAAGCAATCTAGAAGGAAAACTTTTTGAAAATTTTTTGAATTATGAGAGAATCTTTTAAAAATGGTAGCAAAAGACTTATCTTGCAAATATTAAGTTGGCCTAAAAGTCTGTATGGATTTTTTTTCTGTAAAATAAAAAATGGGGTTCTTAAACCCATTTTTAATTTTCACCAATAACTTTATTGATTTGGATATTTTGAGTATGTCGGCTATCTCTTGCATGGTAGAACATTGCTTATTCTCAATTAATGCCTCAATTTGATCTTTATCAATTTCAACTGGTCTACCCGACCATGGAGCATTGTCCAGGAAGAAATCTCCAGCACAAAACTTTGCAAACAACTTTTGACACATTTTGTTAGTACAACACCTTTTACATACACTGCACAAATCTTTTTTTTGTGTTTCAGTTTTTATCTTTCTTGAAATAATAAAATATAACATGCTGAAAATCTTGTGTATTTTCTTTCAATATTAAAATATTGACTATTTTCAATATTAAAATGGCTACATGAGAATTCACCAATTTTATACTTTTTTTTAAATGCACACTGATATGACAGCTGTCACAAGACAGTCTCATAAAATTGTTGCGAATGAAGTTAAAGACAACTAAGCACTACCAGAGCCATCTTACAGAAAAGAAACAAACAAACTTTTTGGCCATCCCAATACTTGTGATACATAGTAGTGTAATAATAGGTTTTTTTCCTTCTTCTTTCCTCCCTTCTCTCCTCCCTTCCTACCTCCTCATTTCCTCATTTCCTTTCTTTTTTTCACTTTTTCTCCCCTTCCTGTTTTTTTTTTCCTTCAAAAAATGTTGCCACACTCTTCCATAATTTCCTTTCTATGAAGCTATGTGGAATTATTAAATGACAACTCAAAACACCTGAAAAATTGTTGTCTTTTAAGTTTGTTGAGGTTTTCTGTTTCCTTCCTAACAGGAACATGCCAAGAGCAGCTATCGAAATAATTCAGGCAGCAGACATGGAACTGCAGCATTGATGGTTAATTAGTGGATTGCATGTCAACAAGAAGTGTGTAATTATTATGACATGTGAAAAGTAAGTCCCTTGTTATGTCCTTTACCTATTATTTATGCTAGAGCACATAGTTTCTAATGAGTGCAATGTGTAGAGAGCTACATTTCTAAGCATACCAAATGGAAATCAGATGCAATTATTTTTGACTCTTCATAGAGTTGTGCTGAGAGTGTGTGTTTAGCCAGAGATGCTCTGTTGAGTGCTTTTTGTTTGGGGCACTAGAACTTCCATTATTAAAGGCCTTTAGATTATGGCTCATTTTGTTTTTAAGCTGTTAGCAATAGTAATGGCTATTGTCATCAAGGTAATCTTCAAGTGAGAATGATTTTAATACTCCTCTGCATAAAGTTAGTATTAGAGTTTTCAGGCCATGTAATTGTGTATAACTCTCTGGTTTCCTTGTTATATATGTCCTTTGGAAATCATTAAATGTTTAGACTGGATAAATATTTGGTATTCACTTGTTACACAGTGAATTTATTTATATAAATTATAGCTGAGAGAAGGGAATTTTAGTCTTTCCTCTTCCTTTCTCCATCCAGAGTTTTCTACTTCATGTCCATAAATAAAATAAAATGCTTAAGCCACCCCATGATGTTATAATAGTATTTATATAATGAGCTCTCCATATCTGCAGGTTCCACATTTGTGGGTTTAACCTACCATGGATTGAAAATATTTTACAAAATGCTATATTGTTTCTGAAATGTACCATGTAGCTAGACCTAAGATGCTTTCATCTGTAGAAGAGATGTATAGACTTATTTTTCTTGTCATTGTTAACTAAATAACAGAGTGTAACAACTATTTACATAGCATTTCCATTGTGTTAGGTGTTGTATGTAGGTTAGAGGTGATTTAAAGTATATGGGAAGATGTGTGTAGATTATATTCAAACACTATTTTATACAAGGGGCTGGAACATCTGAGGATTTTGGTATTCACTGGGTTCCTAGAACCAGTCCTCCGTGGATACTGAGGGATGACTGCATCTTAAAACAAAAAAGTACTTCCTCTCTAAAAGAAATAGCCTACAGGGGACCTAGAGAGCAATTTTTGTTCTATCTAAAATTTATGAACCTCATGCTCAGTCCCCAAGAATAAATAAAAATATATTTAGAGAATGAAAATAGTTGCTTTCCTTCCATATTACCTAACCATAAGTAAATTGTCTTAAAATTGCAAAATATCTAATCTCAATAATTTTTGTCTGCTATAACAAAATTGGTTTTCTAGAATATATTATGTTTTATGCCCAATAAAATTGCAAATTAATTAAGACATAGAATATAAATGAGAGTCTGATTAAAAAGAAAACCATTTTCAAAATAGTTTCAATTTTAACAAAAGCAATTTTTTTCTTTCCTTTTTTTTTTTTTAAACTTCTCCCTAACAAGAGTACCATTTAGTTCCTTGGTGAAGGAGCTATGTGTAAAATAACCTGAAAATATATAAGCCATGATTTAGAATCTTTGTAAAGTGAATGTTCATAGTAAGTGAAATAGAGCTTTGGCCTGTAGTTGGGACAAGAAATTTAATTCCCAGAAATAAAATGTAAAAAAATAAAAGTGAAGCCCTGTATGACCAAAAGTATTAAGAATAAAAGATTAAAGATGAAAGAGAGATCGTAGGAGAGAGACCTAGTATTAAAGTATTTTAAATAGGCTGTAGCCATCTGACTTTATATATGAAAGTATGCTGCAGAATTTTCCATATATATATTTTTTTTAATTTTAGATTTGCTTCATTTTTAAAAAGCAAAATCAGACATGTTCATTTTGGGAGGCAAGTGTGGAGAGAGAGCACTATATTCACTCAAGTTGAAACTTATCAAGAAGAGCTTTGAAATACAGCTATTTCAAAGGCTAACCAACCATGAATTGCTAATAATTTTTAGAATTTTATGTATTTTTATACACTCTTCTCTTCCACCATCTCATTTCCTTCCTTTATTATATAGCTATATGCAGTTATATATGATACATATAGCCATATATATGTATTACATATATTTTACATGGCCATATATACAGTTTCTATGTGATATATTATATATGTAATATACACATGGCTGTCAATTTTTATAGAAATTATATATGCATATAAGATATTAGGATTAATATGGCTTCAAATTCTCATCTCCTCTTACATAAAAGATTTCGTCTTTTTGTTTTAGGATGTTTTTGATATTAAATTTCTATATAAAGTTGTTTGATTCTGATGATATTTAACACAGAATGTTTTCTAATATGAAAGTTAACTAGAATATAAGATTCTAAGTTAAGTTTATCTGTTGCTATATGATTTATGTGTGCATTCTAGTAAATGTATTTAATATATAATATACATTTTAGAAGATAAATGACTAAGAGATATTTAAATTTTTTAACCTAATTGTATGTGTGTATATTAAGACATAGAAGGATGAAATATAGAAAAAGTAAAATAGAAAATACTTGTGGATGAAGAAGAAAACACAATACAGCTTATAAATCCTATAATTGGAAGAAAAGAAGCATAATCATTTCTGGAACTTAAAAAATGTTTCAGTTCAAACAGGCTAAAAGTTTCTTTATGTAATTTTGGTTTCTAACACAGATCAATTTTTGACTTGCATGAACAATTTGAATCATTTGCTTGAGGGGCAGTTTGACTAATATAAAAAAGTGTCCTGAAACTTAATTTTAAAAAATTCTGTAAGCTCTCTGAAGTTGTTAATGGGGCATGACTATATAAGGTTAGGAATCTGAGTACACGTACCAGTCTTGTTCATGTAACTTCCAGCTCTCTGATTGCTAATAGAGAGAAGAAAGTTTGGAAAGTTTTAGAGTATTTTATAATGGAAATTTTAAATTGAAATCTCAATATGATATGTCCAGAAATACCTTAAACTATAAATACTGAATGAGGTCCCTTAACTGAACAATTTTTGTGGATACAGATTTACATCATTCAAAAAATGTTTATTTATTCTTCTTTCTTCTGCTTTAGTCAAAACATCTAGGCAAAGATGTGATGTTAGGACAATTAGCAAAATTAAAATTGGTTTACCTATTTTATACATTAAACGTGTTGCTTGAGAATATACTTATAGTTTATACCTAGAACCTGCTTAGCTACCACAAGCAAACCTTCATGATACAAAGATAAGAGATATTAGATCTCTTTCAGTGGAAAACATAAGGATATATTACACACTGTATTATAATTCAATGTTCAGATTTAACATTTTAATAGCTTTTGATATTATCTAAAGTCCATGGGATTTATGGATCTTAGGCCAAGCCATTTGAATAAGATTTAAGGCCAGAAATCTATACTATTTAAAAATATATTTAGTTTGACAGTGAAAATCATAACAGAATACACACACCTGAATATTTTATGTCAAATCTACTTTACCTGATTAATCTCCCCCACAAACATGTACAGATAGGATGGGTGCTTTGTATTCTCTTTCTCTACCTAACCAAAGTCATAATTAACCTTTAAGACTAACCTTAAATATCACATTTTTTCCAAGTTTTACTTTAATGTCCTAGAGTTTATTAATTCTTTCTCTGAGCTTACATAGCATTTTGTCTACCTCTAGTAAAACACTGGCACAATATTGTAATTTGTTTGATTTCAATATCTGCCTCCTCACCAGACAGCCAACCCCATAGGTAAAAAAAGTATCTGGTATTCAAAGTTGGCAAATGCATAAATGGATTCACATACAGATATTAGAAGAACCACTCCTTCTGTCCTCTAAGGAGTGCCTCCCTCAAGACTGAGAGTCACATAAAAGGGTCTTTGACCTTGTTATAGCACCAGGGTCAATGATTATGATGTTTGCCCTAAGAACCCAAAGTATGCTCTTCCTCAACCATTGCTAACTTTAAATTTACATGCACTGGTCCTGACTCCTTGCTGTTGAGGCACTGTTCTGATGTACATTTAAAAATTTTTTTTTTAAATATGTACAGAAATTCCAGCCTTCCCACACCCTAAGACCCTCATCAAGATCATCAATTGACAGGACTTGGAAGGTTTGGATTCTTGGAGAATACCTAGCCATAGGAATGTTAGTGCTGGTTGCCCTTTCTTTTTCTCTTTCAGTAGAACAATTAAATCATCCTTGGTAGAAAAGAGTCAGAGGGAGCCCAGTGTATGGAATGAGTACAGAATCTTGAAGAGATGAGAAATTTGGCCCACAGAGGTCATGGCTTACCCAAGACTACTCAGTCCTTAGTCTTGAATCTAGGACAATGTATTTTCTACTGCATAATAGAATGTATATTTAAAACTTACATTATAAGCATAGGGTAATCTGGGAATTTTTTTAAGTTATCTATTGTTGTATAAACGAACTACCTTGACACTTTGTTGCTTAGAAAAATTATGACATTATTTCTCATGATTCTTTCAGTTGGTTGGGCAGTTTGTCTTTTCGCTTTACATGGGTTCACTCACGTGAACATGTCTGGCATTTAACACTGCCTCGTGGCTGGGGCACCTCATATCTCCTCCACATGGCCTGTCATCTTTCCATAGTATAGCATAAACGCCATTAGAGATCTCAGGGCAGTGTTCCATGAAGGCAAATGTAAAAGCCACAAAGTCTCTTAAAGCCTACTTTCTGGGATCTTACATGGTGTCAATGTCACTTCTGCCACATGCAATGAGACAAAGCAGGTCAGAAGGCAAGCCCAGATTTAACGGTTGGGATAAAGAAAACATCTCTTCATGAGGGAAGCTATAAACTAATGCAGCTATGTTTTCAATCTGTGACATGATTCTATTACACACTTTGTGGTTTCCAGTATCCAGCATCAAATTTATTTTCTCAAGGTCAAGTACTATTCATCTACAGAGGTGAAAATGATATGATATCACTTGCTATCATTGTGGTTCACATTTTTCTAGTGTTTTCTTCATTGACTTGCATGAATAATTTGTTATGACCATATCATACTCCCCCCTTATTTTTATAATTCTGGTTATTCTCCTTCACTTTGAAAAATGGGGTTATGTCAAAATATTTGCTGATTCCTCTTTAAAAAATGAGTATTTTAAATGAGCAAAATACATTTTTCATAATCTCAAATGATTATGAAAAAATGGTACAGTGGAAAAAATTTAAAATAATGAAAAGCACTTTGAACAAGATGCTGAATGGGGATTTTTCTCTTTTCATATGATTTTCTTAAAAGCCAAAAGTAAGGAAATAGGAAATAAATAGATCACTGCTTTAAAGACAGCTGGAAGATTGCCAGACACTCCAAAGGTTTATTAAGACATTGCTGCCTTCTTATCCTTATCCCTAACAACAAAACCAGTCTATCAAAGCCTCTGAGAAGACAGTTCACTAAGTGATTTTTTAGGAGCACTGTTATAGGCATGAGAACTAGTGTTGTGTTTCAGGTAAAAAAAAAATTATCAGAGGGTTGGGGGCAAAAGGAGGGAGGCTCCGAAAAAAACAAACCAACCACAGAATGGGTTTGCCAGTGTCAGCCAAAAGAGATTGGTTGGGCGCTTTCTGTTGTCTACAGTGCTGACATGCAAAAGCAAATCCTGTACCGTGTCCAGCTAGTGTTTTAATGGTTTACACATATTAACTCATTTAATCCTTACAATGACATTGTGAGATAAATGCTATTCCTGTCCTTATTTAAAAATGAGGAAACTGATCCATAGATAAATATGTGTCGACTTCATGAATTAACTTATCCATCAAACAAAATTTAGGGGACTATAAAGGAAATAGAATTCATTGATGATTATGAACAAACTGGAAAAATATTAAGAAACATTTAAATCACAAACTAAAGAGATATAAGATGATACAACAAATAAGTATAATAAACATTAAAATTATTAGCATTCAGAAAAAATTTAATAAACTTCTAAGCCATTACTTTTCAGAGTTAAAAGTTTTCATTATCCATACTGCCCTGACAATAATGGATGGCAGGGAGAACTTTCTCTTAGAGGTTTTTAAATAGGGAGTTAGCTGGTGGGGGCAGGAAAAACATGAGACATGCATTAGAAAAGTCTGGAAATAACTTGGTGTGGGTTGCCCCATTAAGAATAGTTATAAGTGGACATTTGTGAGAGTTATACTAAAAGCATCATTGAATAAGGCTTATTAGGGAGCACACGTGAGGTCAGGCATTGTGGTGGGAAATTACAAAAGAAGAGGCAAAGATGGTTCTAGTGTTCGGAACCTGTGGATGATGCTTTAGAATGTTGATGTTGTTGACAGAATGAGGGTAGAGGGAGATAAAGAGGACAATGAAAATTTTTAGAAATGCCCTACTAGTGAATGGTAGAATTACTAGGGGGGAGCTTAGTGTAGTAAGCTCTCAACTTCATCTTCATCATTGGTGATGTGACCATATGAGTATACTAATACAGCTTCCAAAAACATTTTATAAATTGAGATAAATTCAGTAAGTGGGAGAAATGTTACTAATGTAATCAGTGACTGACTGTCAAGAGAGAAAGAACGGATAACATGATTCGTCAGGGGGAAAAAGATCTAACATCAAGATCTCTCTGGAAAAAGTCTGACCATTGTTAATATAATGAGAATGATTTGTTTGACATCAATGTAACCTGACAGCCAAGGAGAGTGGACTGGAATGTGCATGCATGTACAATGACGACTTCATTGTACTAGTCAGTGGGGGCAGTAAATGCCATTGAGTGAGCACGTGTACTGTGTGGTCATCACATTCAAAATGACTGAGGGAGTAGAGCAATGAACCTGTATCAAATTTTCCATTAAGCTTGAAAATTCCTCCACAAAAACTATTTGGATGATTCAGAAGGCCACAGCCGTGGGCAACTGGTGACTGGCAGCTTCACTGGAGAAAGCGCCCACATATGCATCATGTCTCCTGCAGTTTTTCGATGAAACATCAAATCAGCCAAGTGACTCAGCCCCCTACAGTCCAGATTTGGTGCCCTGCAACTTCTGGCTTTTCCTAAAACTAAAATTACCTTTGAAAGGGAAGAGATTTCAGACCATTGGTAAGATTCAGAAAATACGACGGGGCAGCTGAGGGTGATTGGCAGAACCGTGTGAGGTCCCAAGGTGTCTGTATTTAAGGGGACTGAGGCATCATTGTCCTGTGCACAATGTTTCTTGTATCTTCTTCAATAAATATTTTTCTTTTTCATCTTAGAATAGCTGGATACCTTTGGGACAGAGTTCATATATTCTTGTCATATTTAAAATCCATTTTTAGGCCATAACATAGACTTATGGTTTAGGATAAAACAGTTTTATATGTTTTATGGAGACAGAGGCCAGTCCTTCTATAAAGGGATAGTTATACAGAAAGTTATTCATAAGGCTTTTCAGAAAGGTGAAAGTGCATTGGAAAAAAAATGTAACATTCTTATTTGCTTTTAGATTGAACTTTAATTTTTATTTCATTATTAAATTTTTACTTGTAAAATCTAAAATATCTACATGTGGCAAAGAGGATCTAAAGGAGCATCTACTAAAGGTATCCTAATTCTTGAAAATGACAGGTTCAGAAGACACTGGACTCATTATGTAGCTTAAAGTTAAAAAGTTAATTAAGCTTACTTGTAAAATCTGTATTAATTTTGTTTCAGTTTTAGAAGGTTTCTACACAGGCTGAATGTTTTGATGTTTCTATAAGTACTGCTTTTTGAAGTTAAACTGATTCAGAAGCTACTAAGTTTATTAAGTGTACATTAAAGGGTAGAAATTTAATCACTTCCTCACCCTTTGCTTAGATTGATAGTTTTCCAAATATCTTTGTTTATTTTTGAAGTCAACTAAATTTGGGGGATTTTTTTAAATAAAACATTGATTTGTTGCTGAATATCTTATATATGTATATATACCAAGGCCTGTCCAGAAGGTATCCAGCCATGGTTTATGAAAAATATATACTACACTATATATACTTCCCTAATTATTTTTTTTATTATGGACTCTTATTTGTTATACATTCATTTTCTCTTTATTTGTATTTTAATTGAATTTCCTGAAAATATACAAAGTGTAAAAATATATAAAATATTTTTTTTCTGTTTTTTGGTCAAGAAAATAAAGTAGTTAAGAATACTGGCCTTGTGGATAAAATACCTAGAGTTAAATCTTGGCTCCAACATTTAGTTGTATATCTTCAGGCAGGTTGCTAGGTTCTCTGTGCTTCGGTTTCTTTATCTGTTAAAATATGATTCTAGGAATTATATGTAGCAAGCCATGCACAGCATCAGGCTGGGCATATTTTATGTTGCCATTGTTCTCATTGTTTGGGAAAAGAGATGGTCATTTCACTAATTTATAGAGTATTTGACCTGGTTGAAAAGGAATTACAAAGAACTTAACTGTACCTTTTTACAAGAGGAGATAGAGTGTATGTGTGTAAATGATAACTGAGTAAAAGTTATACTAACATAGACTGGTCATATAAAAAAGAGATTCTGACTAATTACAAAGCTCTAATTACTGAAAAGGCTTCCTCACAAATTTTGTGAGGTTTTTATTAGCAGAGCTAGTCTAGCAGGATCAAATGACCACTTACAGATGATTTTGTTGAAGAGAGTCATGCACTTTAGAGTGTTCAACTCAATGACCTCCACAGTCCATTTGATTTAAAAGATTCTGTGAATTAAATACACATAATAACTACAGTTCTATAATAAAATCCGCTCCTTCTGGCTCTTTCCTCTTTTATTGCCTATTAGATCAGAGATTCAACCTTCCTTGAGGCAGATTCTCATTCTTTCCTCTTTTGAATCAAGTCAGGAGATGAATCCTCCTCTCGTGTAAGGTGGAGTTAAGTATCATGGCTCCTTTGACCCTCGGTTAAGGGGCTACCCTGAGGGCCACCTCATGAATCTGGCTGTAGTGGAATGATAAACCCTGTGTTTAGGCTTTCTTTTACTTGATGATGAAATTAATAATTAACTTCTATTTTCTCACTCCTCCCTCATATTAAATGCACTGAAAATGATTAGTGGGCCCAGAATGTTGTTTTAGTTAGTTGGTCTAATATGCTTGACAAATGTTTCTTTATACAGTTATCTATTTCAATAACATTAAATATGAAATGGTTAAATATGTTACATCCTACCACAAGCTCCATATGCAGAAACTAGAGACCCACGCATATCAGTTGCTCCTGACCAATCTGGCACACATCCTTTCTCAGGGCCTATGAATCATTTACTTGAGTCATGGTTGGCCCCTACTTTCTACCTATCACTTCATACTGTTTTCCAACCTTCGGTTTCAGAGTCATTTTCAAATGATTCTTTGTGACCCCATTCAATTTGCAAGTTGACTTACATACCTCATGTCTGTGGGAAATGCAATAATATTTCTAATGTTTCACGTAACAAATTGTTTCACAGTAGGAAAGGTACACCACTCGTTCTTTCATGATGTAAACTTGCATAGAAAGGAGATGTCCCATGTCAGTCTTTTGAAGGTTGTGGGCTTCACCTTTCTTCACTAATGGAACGATTTTCAGTAAATTTTAAAGAAATTTTGTTTCTCTGTCCTTTTATCTCATTATTTATAGAATTTTAATCCATGTAGTGAAAGCATACATAAAAGTACATCAGAGGGACTTTAGGTTTTACAAGCTAATACAGTATGGGGCAAAAGCAAATTTATAGCTGTTCATATAGAAAATAATATAATAATTAATAAATAATAATACAAGAATAAACTTTCACACACTCACAAACTGTAAACTTACTTTTGCCTCACCTTGATATATGCCACTTTTAGAATTCACCAACATTATATATGTTGCTCATATCAGCAGAAAATAATTACTTGTCCTCTTCCATACCTTTAGAGGTATGGTTAAATATATAAATTAGTTAGGAGAATATAGATATTTTGTATACTTGAGCTTACCAGATGCCATACTGTGAGACTCTACAACTGCTTTGTTACATTAAATATTCACACTAATCCTCAGAGTTAGATATTTCTATTGTCATTTTTATTAAAGACAAATATGAAGGTTAGAAAAATGTTTTGACCCTCCTGAGGCAGTACTTTCAATATGTGAGCTTGATCTTTCTGTCTACAGATTCAGGTTCATACCAAAATGCCAAAATAATGGGTCCATCAAAGACTTCCAAATAAGGTACATTATGATCAAAGTAGTATTTCCTTATAACATTTCCTCTCTACATGTATTTTCCTGATTCATATTCCCTGCCTAATTATCTTAATAAAATTTTATATCTTACTCTATATTGCCATTGTCTTTCAAAATTGGACATTAAAATAATAAAAATATTGGAAGGAGACTTGACTTGGGGTGGAGAGCACACAATACATTGAATGGACAATGTGTTGTGTAATTGTGCACATAAAACCTATATAATTTTGTTAACCAATAACAGCTCAATAAATTCAATAAAAAGGAAAAATAAAGTAATAACAATATCTAAATCAGAAATTCATAATACAATTGAAAATTCCAAAGCCTAAAACAATCAGATTTACTTGGCTTCTTTCTGTGTATCTAGAGAAGTAAACTTTTCATAAGGTGTGACTTTAGAGGTAAGCGGCATTCATCTGATATCTCACAATTAAAATTTAACTTTATGTTTTCATCAGCATTAAAATAAAATTCTCCCTTTATTTGGCGAATACTTAAAGAATTATTATTTCATTTCTACATCCATATAAATGTGGAGCCAATTCTGATGAGAAGCCAAAAGATAAAAGCCTGAGGAAACAGGCTCGAGTCTTTAAAGGCTCAGGGAGTTAGGGCTGTGGTTGGGATAGAGAAATTAACCAAATTGGCTACTAGAGAAACCAAGTTGAATGCTACTTGCTGTGAACAAGGAAGATATTAAGTGATACCTCAGATGATAAATGCTACATTTCCATGACTTTAACACACCATTAATTTAATACCAACCTTTCAAAAGTGGTATGTCACAATTTTTGAAATGTTAAAATATGTAACTTAGGGAGGAGAGAAATCCTGTTCATAAAATACCTAGGTGCCTTTAAAACTGTTGTGGTAGGTAGTGTGAAATTCTGTCTAGAAGTCATTTTTCTAGCCCTTCTAATAAGTATATAAATACCCAACTCCTATATTAAATGTCTCCCTTATGCATTAAAATAAATGCATAAAGTGATTTCTACTTCCTACTAAATCCTGACTGATTAAGTGCTTGGTGCTAGACATATTTTCTAGCAGCAGATAATGTTGGGTTGCTTTCTGTGCGGAAATGGTACACTGGAAGTTCACAGCAGAAGATGGCTAATGGGTTTCGATTTAAAGTATTTTATGCGGTCACCTGGAGTGAAGTACCTACTAGAAGCAATGCATCGGTGAACCAATTGGCTGTTGCAGTAGATCACCAGGGCAGGAATAATGACTGTAAGTACTATGGGATGGGCTAGCAACCGAGACATTAAGAAAGCAAAATAAACGATGTAATAATGGACATGGGCAGAATGGACAGCAAAGAACCAAGGATAAATGCTCAGTTTCTGTCTTGTGTTTAAGATTGGTGCGATTATGGTAATAATAAATGCGGTAAGAAACGACTAAAGTAAAAAAAATATACTTATGGGTCTTAATGATCTTTGAAATTATCTGTTACATTGGACTAAAACATGAAACATGAAGCTTTTGTATCCTTAGGGCTGGAAAAACATTTCATGGTAAATTAGTATGCAAACAATTATAACTGCCTCTTCTTTTTAAATACTTAATCCAAACAGGCAAGTGTGTTTGCATGTGTAGTTAATGTCCTCTCTCATTTTATCATTGTCTATAAAGAACCAAGTCCTGTTTTATTAGCGATAGAACACTTACAGTTAAATGAGTTCTCTAAGTGTCAATGTCATATGCAACCGTTAAAAAGACCAGCAAATGTAGGGATTAAGATTATTTAATGTGATAAAACGTATCTAATATAGACAAGATCTATTCATTCATTCATTCATTCATTCTCAGAGGGCACATTTGGCAACCTGACTCCATATCATAGCAAGATTCTGAATCAAAACCATTTAATTGGAATCGATTTTGATGAGAAATAAAATAATAAAAGGAGTAGGCAGGAAATGTTATTGAAGAGAAGAGGTAGAATAGACTAGAAGCCATTCATATTCTTTGTTCTATAATGTCATGTGAAGAGTTTTGTTAATGTGAAAAATATTCTTTCTTAAAAAAATAGAATTAGATTGTGATGTCTCACAAAAAATAATACAATATATTTTGGAGAGACTAAATTATTTACGAGGCAAATAAGTTAGTGACTCATACTCTATCTGGTGGAAAAATTGGACTAGAATCTTATATTCTACCTATTGCTTGTTCACAGCCTAAAGTCTCCCTGGAATTTATTACATGAGTAGAGGAACATATCCTTGCTTATGCAGGTGAGTGTTAAGTATTGGTCCAAAATGAGAATTCAGGAGAGACCCAAGAACTTTTCCTGTGTATAAAGTAAACATTTTTCTGAAGAAAGAGAATGTGTTCCACTGGACAAAAACATTTGAAGAGTTGGGTCAAGGCATGATGACCAAAGGAAGGGAGAATCCATGCGGTCCACTCTTCTTGTAAAGGCCCTTATCTTAAATCTTCTACCCTTATGTGGTGCCAGGAAAAATTTAACAACTAAAATTTCCACCTAATTTCTACTATAGTATAGTTCTCTTCCATGTATTAGTAGTGAGCTTTATATTTGAATTACAGTCCAATCACTGGTATTGTGAATGTTGACATAATGAATTGGCATGCATCTGCTCCATCCAAATTCCCTAAGGACTCAATAGAAGAAGGGGTATTTACATAGTTAGTGGTCTACAACATGAAGACTAGTGGCTATCATGAGTAATGTGGAAGACTTACAATCTGGAAAGCATCAGACAGCAAATCTATAAAAGAAAAAGGAAAATTAAAATTTCTAGTTGACTGCTGGGTTAGGGAAGACCACACTTAGAAAACAGAATGGTAGATGTTAGGGTGACATATTAAATAAACATTCTTTTGAACCAGACCAGGTGCTTAGTGCTATGAATACATGGAGAAAGAAAAGAAATCCTATCTTCAAAGACTTTGGAGTTTGTTAGGAAAGTAAATAATATAATTAATCATTAAAATGGAATGTTGTAATTATGAAGACATTGGTATTCACAGAGTTGGAACAGCTCCTGGAATAGGACATCGACCATTTGGTGGGCAGGAAAAAGAGAAGGAGATTTAGAGAGGATTCACAACTTGAACAATATCTTAAACAATATGATATAAAACCTTGTAATTTATAAAAGTATAGTCCTTTTTTATTGACAGTCAGGATAATAAAATTGTAAAGAAATTTATGTAAACTGAATTTGTACTTCACAATGATGTTGTTACCCAAAAGAATGCCTGAGTTGTCTTGTTAGTTAATGCTTGGTTCCTCAAATATTTTCTCAATTTGTATCTGATGCAGAACCTAGAAAGCTGGTTGCCAACCAGCCACTATCTCATACTTACTATCCTCCCCTTCTTGGAAAGCATCCCAACTCTTTTGTGTTTTTTCTTCCACTTTTATGGTCTTTCATTTTTAAATCTTATCAGAGCCCTGGGTTTTTCTAGGGGTGTAGCTTTAGAGCTCAACTTTTTTTTTTTTAAATGTGTATACTACCTATTTGCCTTTGGTTTAAATACCTCTTTCTGGGCAAATTAATTACAAAATTATTCTCTTGGCTTCAGATCTTAATATTAACTCATTCAAAACTAAAATTTGCCTCCAAACATATTCTTTATTTTGTTATGCCTTTTTAAATTGAATTGTCATTATTCTCTCAATTATTCCAGGAAAAAAACCCTTATAACTGAAATTATTTCTCTCCATTCTTTAAATGTCTTAAATCATGTAACACTCCCTCTTAAGCCTCCTTTCAATTTTATCCTTGTCTTAGTCTCACTGCCATTGCTTTAATTTAGGTTCTTAATATCTTTTTCTTAAAGAATTGGAATAATTGACTAGTATCTCTGACATCATTCACTTTCACTTATAATTCATTTTCTCCTCTTCCACAAGAGTGGTCTTAATGAAAGTCGAAATGTTATTCTGTTGTCTCTTGCTTGAAATCCATTATCGACTCCCTTTTACTTGCCTATGTAGCAAACACTAAGTCCCTTAGCAACTAACTTCAGGTCCAGATCCTACATAAAGTGACCACTACATTCCCTGACCAAACTTAGATTAAAACATGCTGAGTCTCCACTACAGTTTATGCTCTATCGAATTTAAAATATACAGTATTCCCTTCTCCTTTAGTATACACACACTGTGAGAGGGCACTTCTATTTATCACCTTGGCTTTGATTACGATTTCTATGTTGATGACTCCAAATCTATATCTCCCTCCAGTACGTACTTGCTGGACTCCAGACAAGGATAGCTAACCCAAATATTTATTTCTGCTAACATATACCACAGGCATCTCAAACCCAATATTTCTGCAAACAGTTTTTATAATATTATTCCACAAATCTACAGTATACAGCATATTAAAGGACTTGTAGTTATTTTAGGAAAATCCACATATTATTATGGGAATACTTCATTTTATACATGTGAAAACAGACTAAGGAAAGTCTCTCTGTCATGATGCTTGGTATTTCAAAAACCCTAACTCTGTCTAATTTAATGAAAAGGACATGAATTTTGTCCTATAATTGAAAGGCTAAGGTCAAACCACATGGGGCTCAAACAGTTACTTTAGTTTATTATTAATATGTTTTTCCTCTTCTCTCTTTACTATGAAGTTTAGTTTTTCTTCATTGCCTCTTTTGTCAGATAGGTGTCTACCCTTTCAAGGGGCAATATAGATGTCAAATGCTTTAGATTTGCATCATATTCTTTCAGTAGCTATCCAATAAAAATAGAGGTTTTCTTTTCTAGTGGTTAAAAAAATATCTCCCATGGAAAATGTTGAACATGTATTTCTTTCTGAAATAATCACTGGGCTCTCAGAGATGGGTTAGTGATATCATGTGTTATCCTAGAAGCCAGAAGATGGAACCCCAATGGAATCATCTAGAGAAAATGTTTGAAGTCGTCTAAGAGGTGCAGGTGGTGGATTATGACAGTTACCGGAAAGAGAAGTGGATGCTAAGAAAGCTAAAGGAATAGCTATTTTCTCATAGTTATTGAGCAACTAAGTAGTCTGGCAAAGACTAAAAACGTAGGCCATTTAGTTCCCACACTATGCTTTTTATGCTCTGCAACAAATATTGTCAGCTGTAACTTAGCAACTGGAGACAGAGAGATGTAAAACACAGAGTCCCTGTTCCTAGGGAACTGCAAATCTTAGATTGTCAGCCAGTAGTCCCAACCACTTCTTCATCCACAATTTATAGTAGTCACTTTCATCCATGGGAGGTATGTTCCAAGACCCCCAGTGGATGCCTGAGACCACAAATAGTATCGAGCCCTATGTAGACTATGTCTTTTCCTATACATGCATACAATAAACTTTAATTTATAAATTAGACACAGTAAGGGATTAAAAACAATAATAATAAAATAATTTTAACAACATAATGTAATAAAAGTTATATAAATGTAGTCTCTCCCTATTCATTCTTCTCATAAATTAAATGTGTTTTTTTTTTTTTTATCTTAGCTTAGCAGTTATCATACCCTCTGGTTTTAAGTTTTGCAGTTTGAGGTGCAATAGCAAAACTAACACAATTTTTTTCTCCTTTTTTGCAATTTCACAGCTAAGTGATTTGTTCTCACTATAGACCTTAAAAACTTCAGCATACAATTTTTTTCTTTACTTATTAAGTCAATAACTTCCACTCATTTACTTAAAGGAAACACTTTAAAGCTTCTCTTTGGCATATCCAAATTCCCAGCATTGCTACTGTTGTACTTAGCGTCCATTAAGTAAAATAAGGGTTACTTGAACAGAAGCACTATGATGCCATAATAGTCCATCTGAAAACCGGTGTAATTCCTAAGTGATTAAAAGATAGGTAGCGTGTATGTGCTGGACAAAGGGATGATTCCTGCTCTGACGGGACGCAGTGGGATGGCACGAGATCTCATCACTCTCTTCAAAATGGCATGCACTTTATAATGTGTGAATGGTTTGTTTCTGGAATTTCTCAGTAAATATTTTCAGACCATGATTGACCACAGGCAAATGAAACTGTGGAGAGTGACACCATAGATAAGCGGGCGTTACTGTAGAGCGTTTCCTCTCGAGAAGACCATGGTTTTAAAAGCCTTATAAGTGGCATTTTTTATCTCCTACATGGTTGCTTATATTGTATTGATATACTACATTGTTTTATTATTCAGAAACTTATTTACTTAGGTTTACAATTACTATGTTTAGTGAAGAACACTGAAGATTGGTGAAGTGGGACAATTTCTTCACAACCTCTCCAGTTACGGAGATAGGTGCCTGACCTTATGTTACTTCTGTGTTTCCTAGGTTTGTCTTTTATGTTACAAAAGCATATATTTCTTTTGCCCTCACATGCAAATTTCTAGCCCTCAAACCAGTTAGCTTTTAGTTTGAATGTGATAAGAAAAACTAATTTTTTAAATTATATTTATTTATTTTTAGAGAGATGGGGAGAGAGGGAGAAAGAGAAGGAGGGAAACATCAATGTGCAGTTGCCTCTCATGTGCCCATCACCGGGGACCTGGCCTGCAACCCAGGCATGTGCCCTGACTGGGAATCGAACCAGTGACCCCCTGGTTCAGTGCTCAATCCACTGAGCCACACCAGCCAGGGCAAGAAGAACCAATTTTGTTTTGTTCCTTTTCAACTTCCCAACATCTTGAAGTTAAGCATGGCCACAGGACTCACTTTTGCTGACTCGTTGTGAACCATAGCATGTGCCACTTCTCAAAGGAATTTTGAAAGCCGGTGGACAATCCAATGTCTTCTTTTTTCCTGTTCCAGCAGTAATGGAAACATGTGAAGACATGGAGCTTCCTTCAGCCATCATTCTGCCGTGTTGGACTTGTACCTTGAAAGATAAACGTATTTTTGTTGTTTGGTTATTACATCTATGTAATAGGGGGTCATCTATTACTGCAGTATAGCATAAGCTATTCAGGCTGAACCAAGTGTATTTACTGAATCACTCAGGTATGCACCCCCTTCCAAGATTTTAACAGCGTTAGAAAATACAGGGAGAGACAAACCAAATAAACTACACAGTGGAATTTGGAATTTGAGAGGCACAAGCAATGTTCATATTTGAAGGGTTCCAAATTAGGCAAATACTCTCCTGCATGCTAGAAACAAACAAAATACAATAAATAGAAACAGTAAGAACTTGAATCTGAAAAGATAGTCATAGGAATTTCATGTAAATTCATTATTCCCAGAAACATAAAAATATATGAAAGGTTATATTCTTTTTTTTTTCTGAAATAATATAAGGAAACGACCAAATGTAAGCAGCTGTTCTTTACAGTAGCATCCAATTCAGTGACATCCAGAACATTAGAAAACAAAGTTCTAAGTATCTCTGCTTCTGTTCAAATTCTAGCTAGAAGAAAAGAGCATGATAAACTGCCCTTGAAATGCCATGAGAGGGAAATAAAACTTTATAATCTCTCTCTAAAGTTACTAAGGGAAGGTTCTTCAGCTTGTCATAGGAAATGGGGAGGAAGGCTGAAGTTAATGAGCTGCTTGCATTGTGATGGGCTCCTTTGAATGAAGTTCTGCTTCTCCATAGTGAAGCCACCAGAAAGAAAGAATGAGCACAGCAGCAGGACGCACCATAATTAATAAGGAGCCCATGATGGAATGCTGTTTAATCTAACATGACTTCTATGAACTGCAGACAATAACAGCATGAGTCTTCATTTACAAAGGCCATCTATCACTTTTCCTCCCCAGAAAATGAGAAAGAATCAATTTCATCAGAAGCTCAAAATTAAAATACTGAAGAAAAAAAAATAAACTTCATAGAACAAATAAAATAGTTTAAAAGACAAATGTGAAAGAGAAATTTAATTTCTCTATCTGAGAAGCAGTAGACAATGGAAGTTTCATTTACCATCTGTGACTAAATATTCTAATGCCAAACTTGTAACTCTCAGTAGTACCTTTAAAGTGGCCTGTGGCTCATTATCTAAAGACTTGGGAATTATAAGTTTCCTCTAATGACTTGGTAACAAAGGTAAAGGATGGCTTCCAATGTTTCTCAAGGGAATAATTGATTCATGAAGAGACAAAATTTGCATTCTGAGACTAAAGAAAGAGCTTTAAGTAGTGGGAGCTCTTTCGCAATCTTTATTCAGGTGCCTGGGTTTATTTCCTTGCTATAACACCACTTCCTTTCCCTATAAAACTTTATCTGTAACTGAATCCTGAGGATGGACTTGACACCAAAAGTAAGAAATCAAAGATTACTACAAATATGGTGTGGGCTTCCTCCTAGTTACAAAGAAAAGTTTATGTTTGTTCTACAGAACATAAATGTACAAAGACACAAGAAAAATGAATTGAAATGATGCAATTCAATTTATTAGTAAGTATTAGCACTAATCAACTCAGCTTTCATGAGACATCAGAAGATGAAAAATATTTAAAAATTTTTTTAGAAGCAATGATCCCCATTATGGACTATTAGAGGTTCCACTTCTGGTAAAGCATGTTTTACAGCACACATTTTGCATTGAAATCTATTTGCAAATGGAAAATTTTTAAAAATGACTAAAAGTATGTGAGAGGAGGAGGTTTTAATTGCTATTAAATGAGCTTTTATTTTTGTCAATTAGCACTGGAAAGGTAGGGTCAAGGGAAGTATAGTTTTAAACACCACAATTCAATTTTCTTTCATTATCCATATATTTTTTCAGAGTTCATTGTTTTCAGAGTCCCTTGTTATAAAATTTTTCCCTGGAAGAAAATTGATGTAACAAATTATTAAAAACAGTCTGTCAACTTTTGATTACTATTTCTAATTACCTCTGGAGAAGCTGAAATTACATAAAAGTTCAATTTTGAAATAGAAATTTATAAAGTATTTTTCTTGGTACATTGATACACTTGAGATTTCAACAAATTTGTTCTTGGTTTTTCACTTACATTTTTATGTCAAGTACATGATTTTTAAAAAAATATGTGCATATGTGTAAAATCAAATAATTTTTCTATGCATTTTACATTTTTCTATATACTTTCATCATATTTCCAGATTATTAGCCATCTTTATTTTATGTAGGAAGCTAAAAAGCAAGGACTCTTTCAGTGATTTTTCTAAGCAACTAAACATAATATAAAAAGGACATTGAAACCCCATGTGTGTGATGTGAAATTTACTATGCAGATGATAATTTCTTTAGTTTTTGAGCTTCCTTCAGATTTTGAGCTTTGTATTATATACGAGGTCTGTCCGGAAAAAGTCCAGCAATTGTTAATATAAAGAGAATGGTTTGTGACATCAAAATAGCATGGCAGCCAACGAGAGTGGACTGGAATGTGCATGAGTGAACAATGACAGCTTCACTGTACTAGTCAGTGGGGGTGGTAGACATCACTGAGTGAACATGTGTACTGTGCAGCTGCTGCATTCAAAATGACTGAGTGAGTAGAGCAACGAAGCTACATCAAATTTTGTGTTAAGCTTGAACATTCCTCCATGGAAACTATTCGGATGATTCAGAAGGCTGCAGCTATGGGCAACTGGTGACTGGCAGCTTCATCACAACAACGTGTCCATTCATGCATCAAGTCTCATGCACAGCGTTTTGATGAAGCATCAAATCACCCAGGTGACTCAGACTACCTATTGCTCAAATTTGGTACCTTGCAACTTCTGGCTTTTCCAAAAACCAAAATTACCTTTGAAAAGGAAGAAATTTCAGACTGTTGATGAGATTCAGGAAAATACAATGAAGTAGTTTTTGGCTATTGGGAGAACTGTGTGAGGTCCCAAGGTGCCTACTTTGAAGGGGACTGAGGCATCATTGCCCTATGCACATTTTTTGTATCTTGTATCTTCTTCAATAAATGTCTCTATTTTTCATATCACATGGCTGGATACCTTCTGGACAGACCTTGTATTTTACTTTGGGATGTCTATGTATAGAGAGTAAAAGTTTACTTTCATTTCGTATTAATTATTGCATGGGTGTCCAACATTGTGGCATCTCTGTGACACACTGGAAAAAGAAGAGTTGTGTTGGGCCACACATTAAATACATGAACACTAACAAAATCTAATGAGCAAAAAAAAAAAAAAGGTTTTAAGTAAATTTACAATTTTGTGTTAGGCTGCATTCATAGCTATCCTGGGCTGCATGCAGCCCACAGGCCATGGGTTGGACACCCCTGATTACTAGGTATTTCAAGATAGCTTTGTGATTCTGAATTAAGGGAGAAAATGTAGAAGGTTTAAGTATAAAATAATTTTTTAAATTATGGTAAAAAATACAAATTTATCCATTTAATCATTAGTGTTTAGTAGTGTTAAGTATATTCACATTGTTGTGAAACAGAGCTCTAGAACTTTTTCGTCTGATAAATCTGAAACTGTATCCAAAAAACAACTCTCCTTTCCCCTTCTCCTCAGCCTCTTTTAAATGCAATTCTATTTTCCACTTCTGTGAATTCACTACTTCAGATACCTCACATATGTCAAACCATACAGCATTGATCTTTTCATGAGGGGCTTATTTAACTTAAAAAAAATCTTTCAGTGTTCATCTATGTAGTAGCATGTGAAAGGATTTCTGTTCTCTTTAAGGATGAATAACATTCCATTGTGATTATATACAACATTTTGTTGATTCATACTTCAGTGGACATTTGGGTTGCTTATAGCACTTAATGATTGTTCTATTGGTAGTACAGATATCTTTTGAAGACCCAGATTTTAAAAATTCTTTTCGATACATACCCCAAAGTGAGATTGCTAGATCATGTTATAGTTCTCATTTTAATTATTTGAAGAACCTCTGTACTATTTTCCATAGCAATTGCACCATTTTATAATCACATCAATAGTACATAAGAGTTCCATTTTTTTTACATCTTTGTCAATACTTGTTACATTTTTAAAAGTAGCCTTCCTAATAAATGTGAAGTGATATCTCATTACATTTTTTAAAAAAACATTTCCTTATTTATTTTTCAAGTACAGTTGGCATTCAATGTTATCATATCAGGTGTACAGCCTTGTGGTTAGACCTTTACATAATTACAAAGTGATCCCCTCAATATTTTCAAGTATCAACTTGTCACTATACATTGTTATTGCAATATTATCGACTATACTCCCTACCCTGTATTTTATACCCCTGTGACTATTTTGTGACAACCAATTTGTACCTTTTTATCCCTTCATCTTTTTCACCCAGCTTCCTAAACCCCTCCCATCTGGCAACCATCAATTTGCTCTCTGTATCTATTAGTCTATTTCAGTTTCCTTTTTGTTTGATTATTTTATTACTGAGATTTCACATACGAGTGAAATAATACGGTATTCTTCTTTGTTACCATTTGTGACAACACGGATGGACCTAGAAGGTGTTGTTTTCAAAGTGAAATATCTCATTATAGTGTTGATGTGCTTTCTCTGTTGATTAGTGATGTTAAATATTTTTTCATTGACTTGTGGGCCATTTGTATAAAATCTTTGGAGAAATGACTCTGGAAGCCCTTTGCCCATTTTTAATTCAGTTGTTTAAGTTTTTGTTGTTGCAGTTTTTTATATATTCTGGATATTAACTTTTTCTCAGACAGGTGATTTGCAAATATTTTGCCCCACTCTGGAGGTTGTCTTTTCTTTCTATTTTTGTGTCATTTGAAGTACAAACATTTTTAGGTTGATAAGTCCCAGTTGTCTATTTTTGCTTTTGTTGCCTATGCTTTAGGAATCATATCCGAGAAATCATTGCTAAGTCCAATGTCATAAAGCTTTTCTCTTGTGTTTTCTCCTCAGAGTTTTATAGTTTTAGTCTTATGTTTAGGTGTTAATTTGAATTAATTTTTGTATGTGGTGTAAGATAAGGGTCTGGCTTCATTGTTTGCATTTGGCTGTCCAGGTTTCTCAACACTATTTTTGTCTTTTTCTTGTTGAATAAACTTAGCACGCTTGTTGAAGATCATTTGACCATATCACATATGTGTGAGTTTATATCTGGGCTCTCAATTTTATTTCATTATTTTTTTGTTTGTTTTAATGCCAGTACCATACTGTTTTGATTACTGCTGTTTGTAATATGTTTTGAAACCAGAAAAATTTGAGTCTTCCACTTTGTTCTTTTTCAAAATTCTCTTGGCTATTTTGGTCTTTTAATATTCCATAAGAATCTTAGGACAAATTTTTATATTTCTGCAAAAATGCTGTTGGGCATTTGATAGAGATTGAGTTGAGTCTGTAGTCTACTATGAGTAGTATCAAGATCTTAGCAATATTAAGTCTTCCTGAGGCATATAGGATGTCTTTCCATTTATTGATGCCTTCTTTCTTTCACCAGTGTTTTTTAGGGTGCAGTCTTTCACTTCCTCAGTTATGTTTATTCATAGTATTTTATTATTTCTCATGTTGTTATAAATAAAATTATTTTCTTGGTTTTCCTTTTAATTTTCTCATTGTTAATATATAGCAATACTACTGATTTTTGTGTGTTCGTTCTGTGACCTGCAACTTTGTTGAATTAGTTTATCCATTCAACAAGCATTTTGTCAAATCTTTAAGGCTTTCTGCATAGAAAATAATATAATTTATGAAAATTTTACTTCTTGCTAATAACATTTTAACACAGATTTAAAGCTATATAAAGTTTATATTCATTATATGCTCTAATATAATTGCAATTGTCAGAGTAGGTCTAAAGAATAAAAGACAAATATACTTAGAAATACAAAATCATCACTAAAACTAGGAAGCTAGTTTATGTAGTAGGTCTTAATTGTCTAATCTATTAACTCCTTTAATTATACTTTTTGTATTTGTAACTATTTACCCAAGATAATATTTTAATGTGTGTGTTCTTAATAGGTTATAATATTTCCTGTTTTTTTTAAATTTTCAAAAATGGGTAAACAGAAGGGGTGAACATTAATCCTGGCAAAATGAAGAGAACCATTACATATATCTTTCATATATTAATATAAATTGTCAATTCTCTAAAATGTAAATCCTATGTTAGTGAGAATAACACTCTACTATCCTTCTTATGGTTCCAATTATATATTCATGATATGTGTGATATATACATGTGATTTAGTTTTATTAATATACTATCCTATAAACAAAGAATGGATTAATATACAACATATAAAGAAAATTAAAGCATTTATTTATAGCCAGGATTTCCTTTTATTTTCAAAACCATAATCTGTGAGAGATTTAGACAGTTGCTTAAATTAAAGGTCTTAGTTAAATCTATATTAATGAAGGGGGTAGACTAGAATGATTCATAAGATATCTTCAACATAGAACAATATAGAAAATAATATAATCTCATGACCCATGACTTAAGAGCCTTATTGTCATCTGTGGTATGTTGGTTATACTCCAGGAGTCAGAAAAACTACACATGTTGAAAATTTTAAACACACTGAATAGAACAAAGTATAAAGCAATAATAAATATGCAATGGTTTTAATAATAAAAGGCAATGGTTTATGCTTTTCAGCATAATGTAGTGGTAAGTTTTATTCCAAAGCCTTTCTGGAAGGCTTTTAAAATAGAAATTTCCTGACAAAAATCCTATCAATTGTTTCATCTACTCATTCATATCTATAAACAGAAGTACTGGAAAGCTTTGGGAAACCAGAATAATTGAATAGAGATTAATTATCTACAGAATGAAAACCTCAGGACTATTTTACATGTATCATTTCTATTGAAACACTAACTTTTCCCAAAATATTTAATTTGGGTTTTATAATTCTAAATTTTTGTTCAGTAATATATAGATCCAAGAATCATTTCTAATGGTTATTTCAAATTAAAAAAAATACAGTATGATGGTGGTAAACTCCCAGGAAATCTAAACAACTTTAACAACAGGTGGATTCTGTCTAAATTTGCATGAATTTTGGTGTCTCTATAAAACACTCCTATGTGTATGCTTCACACATAAAATGTTTGTATTTTTATTTCATATTTTAAGTTTGGAAATTAAGCAAAAAAGTATGTTCTTTAAATATATGACCACAGTATGTTTTTGAAGCATTCCACTGTTTTTATCATTTTTTTTTTCATAAAGTATACTCCAAGATTGAAAGAGGGAGTATGGTGTGGGCAATTATGTATCTACTCTCTGGCTCTATTTTAGTAAAACTATAATGCTTCCCATAGACTCTATAATATTCAATGACATATTCATACATTCATTTATTTACTTAGTATTAGGCAAACATATATTGAATATGCATAACACACCAGGAAATATTTTATGTTTCTTAATTTTAAAACACAAAGCAAAAGTATAACTTCTGCCCTCAAAGGGTTTATAATCATTCTAATGACAGAGAGAGAGAGAGAGAGAGAGAGAAAGAGAGAGAGAGATTTGGTGGAAAAATTTAATCAAAGTGTCTGTATTAATTATAAGATATTATAAGATAAGGATTTATAATATATAGTAGGAGAACAAATGGAAAGATTTTAATGCTATATGATGAAGAATAGAAGGTTAGAAGACCAAAGGAAATATGATGAAAGCATCCAAGCCAGAGGAATGGCTTTTCTGAAGGAACTGTAAATGGATTGTCTTTGAACAGAGGGTGTGAAAAGGGAGAAAAGGGTGAAATAGAGTGGGAGTTACTAACATGAAAGCTAATATTTAGATGGCAAGTCTATGGTGGGTCTCATGCTATAAAGTTTTGGACTTGATTTTGTAAGCAAATATATTACTTTAAATGTTGTTAAGAAAGTGCATGTCATGAATAGATTTGTACAGATGTCTTCTGCAGCAGAGGATCTGGGATGATTTAGAAAAATAAAGATAGTAAACAAGAAAGGGAGGAAGAGTTGAAAGAATCGGGGAAAAAGTAAAAAGATGATAGAGCCTGGCCCACGCTGGCAAACAGGAATGCATACTATATTTCCTATACGCAAAGAGAACCAAATTTGATTTTAAGCTTCTTGAATGTAAAGCATAGAAAATAAAGCAGAGCAATGCAAGATTCTCAATATCCATGAGATAAAGAGACTTTTAGATTAAAAAAAAAAAAAAGGAGAGGAAAACCCAGTCAGTTGCAAGATTCTAAGCCCAAGAAGAAGAAAGCAAACAGCTATTAAGAATGAACATTCTCTAAACGATGTGAGAAAAAGTTTCTCCTGAGTGTCTTCTTTAAAAAAAAAAAAAGACATTGTATGATACACTGCAGGATAATCTCAATAGCATCCCCACACAGACCTAATTAGAAGTTTATAGTTTTTACTCTTTCCCATGTTTTTCAGTGTTGCCTGGTAGCATAAAACCAAAACTCAATTTGATACTAATTGCTTTTATCATAAAAAGCTCACATGGTGAAATCCAAAACTAAAGCTGTTTAATGGTATAATCTGATCCAAGGATAAGGCTGAGTTTATCAAATGGAATGGAAGAGCTAATGGAGTATAGCAGTACATCTCAAGTCAGAGCATACTCCTCTCATGGAAGATCCTCCTAGTGGCTAAGGATGTACTGTCATCATTGATTAATGTCATTTCTGCTTCGTCTGTGTGGAACATAGACGCTTCAATCAATCAAAAACATTCTAAGTTCTTATTCTTTCAAACTCTAAGAAAAAATATAAACATTTATAAAATTCTCACCTATTTCCATCAATAAAAAGGAGATACTGTCTTGGTAACTAGAAAAAACATACTTCCCATGTAGTTCATTATCACGCAGTACTAGGGCAAATTCCCCCTCATATAATGACTAAGCCTTAAAACAACCCAATTGTAAACACTGAGTAAAAAGCATATCAGATCTAGGAATAGTGCCAAAAACAAACGAACAAAAAAACCCACTATAGATTCATTCCCTCAAAACAAAACATGGTTATACATCTTAGTATAATGAAAGTAATAAAAATTAAGGAAAATATTGTGGTCAAGCTTTAACAAGGCTGCTTGTTTACTTCTTTATTCAATATATTGGGTAGAACAAAAAGCCCATAAGTTTTTTTTTCTGTAAAATAAAAGACACATTTTTCATTTTCACCAATAATTTTATTGATTTGGATATTTTGAGTATGTTGGCTATCTCCCACTCTTGGCTTCTTATGGGTAGAGGCGGGAGGTGCTGCTAAATATCTTCCAAAGCATAAGACAGCCCCACAGCAAAGAATTATTTGGTCAAAATGTCAATAGTGTCAAGAAACCTCAAACTACTTTTGACATATTTCATCAGTCACAGAACCTTCTCCATGTACACTGTGCAAATCTTTTTTTGTGTGTTTCAGTTGTTTTTTTACTTTTCATGAAGTAATAAAGCATAATACACCAAAAACACTGCATAACTTCTATCTTTGATACTAAAATGGCTGTACAAAATTTCACCAATTTTGATGTTTTTTTAAATGCATTCTGATAGGACAGCTATCACAATAAAATAAAAATAAAATACAATACAATAAAAAAATGTTTTGAATAAAGCTTAAGACAACTAAGCACCTCTAGAGCCATTGTTCAGGCCAAACAGGCAATAAGATAATAAATAAGACTATGTGAGTTTATGGAAAGAACTCATTGGAAGATAACTATAAGAACATTCCACTCAAGAACTTTTCTCCTGGCTAGAATGCAAAGCAGAACTGTATATTTTAGATGATAATTGCTCTGATGTTGAGTGCCTGGCTGTCCTCATGATGTAGTTTATTATAATTAAATAAAGTGAAACATGAATTCATCTTTTTAAATATATTTTATCTTTTTAAATATATTTTTTATCTCAATATAATTCTTTAGTGAGCATAATTGTTAATTTAAGTGTTATTTCATTAAGTGACACATCTATCAGTGTTTCAGTACCAATATAGTTATTCTCATTTTCAAAATTGATTCATGAAAAGTTTGCATTCTCCTAGGAAAAAATAAACTTACAATTTCTCTTTTGCATTTGAGTTCTACCAATACAAGTTGAACCTGTTTCCTGATTAGTTTGTATGAGCCCATTTTGTTTTTGTGATACCCATGAAGGAGCATTTTCTGTGCTTCATAATTGAGCAATAAGACATTGACAACAAGTGCCTTCTTGGTCTCCATAGAACATATACAACAGCGAAACTTGGTGCAAGTGGTTTCAATCATCAGAGCAGTGCAATTATCTCAAAGAAAAAAATATATTTGTAATCTCTTAATGCTATTAGTAATAGAAATAATAAAAATAAAAACAAAACCATCTGTAGCTACTGGATCCATTCAGTGGATATTAATTCAGGGATGCTGTTCTTGGCAAATAATCAGAAATTTTCATTTGTGTCAAGAGTCCTGAAGCTATTCCACACTAAGAAATTTCTTATTTGTTTATTGACATTCTCAAAGAAAATGGCTTATCTCTGCAATTCATTTAATAGCAAAACTATGCAAATATATCCCAGGAGAACTCAGAAACTCTGAACAAAGAAAATCTCATTGATTATTTGGGAAGCTGAAGAATGAGACTCAGTCTCTGGTAGAAAACATCCCATTTAAATCCTTTTACTTATTGCTGAGCAACAGAAGTCCATATTTGTCATTACCATTTATAGTAAAATACTTAAGTGAAATCATATTCCGTTGTACATGTAGTCATTATCAGCAGGTACAGTATAGGGCAGAAATGTGAAGCTGTGTTTGTTTATTGAACCTCGAATAGCTTGAACACAAATTGAAAATACTTGAAGGAATTAAAGAAATACTCAGAGATTATTCTAAGGTAGATAAAAAGATAATGCTAAGACAGAAAAACCAGGGTATTTACCATTGGTGTTACCTGCAATCTTATATTTCTTCAATTAAATTCATGGATTTCAGGGAAGAAGACAGTTGTACTAAAAACCAGACATGTATAAGATTATGAGAGCATAATCAATATTATATGGTTGGTGCTAATCAAAACTCTACTAAGTCAGTGTGAGCTTGAGATCCTGAGAGTCTGCTGGCCTTTCCAGGACAAGCCAGTGGTAATTTTCTTCTCTTGCTGAACACAAAAACATATATATGATACAGTTGGAGATCATCAAGCTTACCCGTCTTACTGAAGCAACTGATACATAAGGGAGGATTAAGTTTTAGCATTTGCAAATTCTTGGGCAAAAAGGTAAGTATAAACACACATATATTTAAATCTTTTAGAGTTATAATTAAGCCACAGATTTTAAGTAAGACATGTTTTATCCTTCCTGGACAACCTAAAAATACCAAAATAACCTTCTAAAACCTATGGCTTTAATATAAATTAAACTTGATAAAATATTGTAAACAACTGAGTTTAATGAATACTGTACATATATAGGTATTCTTTTGGTGTTTAGATGACTAATAAAATCAAGACATAATTTATATTATGGTTTTCTATTTCCATTAAACTTAGGTATCTTTGCATTAATTTCAGAAAAACATCATTTTTTTGTTGTTACAATTAAGATTTTCATATAATTTGTACTTTGTTGAGAATAATATAATATAATAAAATCTCTCCTGAGTGATTATAGTTATTTTTCTTTTAATATTATTTTTAGTATGGCAAAACTATACTGAAAACTGCAATTGAAAATATCTAAGAAGAGCATAGTCATGCTTGGATTTGGAAAAAGAATTCATGTTACAATGAATGTTAGAGCTTAGTCCTACAAAATTGTCACACATTACAAGGTGTAAACATTGTAATGAACACTTATATGACAAATTCATTATTAAAGAAAAAATATTTTCATTTCTTTCAATAATGTTTATGTTACTTAACGAATTGAACTATTTCTCAACATCTTTCAAACTTTAAAGGTGGGTGTTATAAAGAACATTTAAAAATGTAATATATTAATCAATTTGTTCAAATCTCTCTTCAGTCAAGAATATGAGGTCTTCCTGGAAACCTCCAGCTGTTAATAAAATGAGGACAGTTTGCACAACATCAATGTAACCTCGCAGCCAAAGAGAATGGACTGGAATGCGCATGCATGAACAATGATGACTTTACTGTAGTAGTCAGTGGGGGAGGTAGATGCCATTGAATGAGCATGTATACTGTGTGGCTATCGCATTCAAGTTGAATAAGCAAGTAGAGCAAAATATCTGCATCAAATTTTGTGTTAAGCTCGAATGCTCCTCCACAGAAACTATTTGGATGATTCAGAATGCCACAGCTATGGGCAACTGGTGATTGGAAGCTTCATCAGGCAAATATGCCCACTCATTCATTACAACTTGTGCAAAGTATTTTGGTGAAACATCAAATCACCCAGGCGACTCAGTGCCCCCACAGCCCAGATTTGGCACTCTGTGACTTCTAGCTTTTCCCAAAACTAAATTCACCTTTGAAAGGAAAGAGATTTCAGACCAATGATGAGATTCAGGTAAATACAATGAGGCAACTGATGACGATTCAGAGAACTATGTGAGGTCCCAAGGTGCTTACTTTAAATGAGACTGAAGCATCATTGTCCTATGTACAATGTTTCTTGTACCTTGTATCTTCTTCAGTAAGTGTCTCTCTTTTTCCTATGACATGGCTGGATACCTTCTGGACAGATCTTGTATGCCTTGATATATGTAATTCTGTGATATGTAATAAGAAACATGTATTTGATCTTCATCCTTATTCTGGCACAGTCCTCCTGAAACCCTTGGAATTTCCAAAATGATAAGAGCATTAAGGGTGTCCATTATATTTATATCAAGCCCATTTCAACCACACTTATATTTATATTGGAGGTGAATTTTGGAAACCTCTAAGGATGGGGGCTGGTTGCCAGGGGAACTAACTATGTGATTAGAGGGTTGGAACTTTCAGCACCACCCCTCACAACTGAGAAAGGGAGGAGGGCTGAAGATTGACTTGTTCACCAATGGCCAGTGATTACTCAAGCATGCTTATTTAATGAAGCCTTCATTAAACCCCCAAAAGGACAAAGTTCAGAGAGCTTTTGGGTTGATGAACATGCGGAAGAACTAGCTAGGTAATTAGTGATCCCAGGGAGGACCAAAGAAATATCCAACTCCTTCCTTTTTACCTTGCTCAGTGCATCTCTTCCATCTGGCTATTTTTGAATTATATCCTTCCATAATAATCTTGTATATTATGAAATTATGGGAACCTCCAATTTACAGCCAATTTATCAGCAGTACAGGTGACAGTCTGGACTTGGAATTGGCATCCGAAGTGATGGGTGGCAGTCTTCTGGAACTGAGCCCTTGATCTATGGGATTTGATCTTTTTCCAGGTAGACAATGTCAGATGTGAATTGAATTAACCCAGCTGATGTCCAAAGATGGAAAAATTAGTGTGGAAGCCCATACATTTGGCGACCAAAGGTGTCCAAAGTAAAATATTGAGAGTAGTTCTATGCATATAGAGGAGGACTCAACTGAATTTTAAAAAATAATATAAAATGGCAGAAATAATTGTGCATGCAGTAATTAATTTTAGCATTCTTTATATGAGAGTTTTCTCTGATAAAGTCAGACGTGTATTTCTTTACTCTATATTCCTTATATTGGAAGGGAAATTGTCTTGTTTTCTGTTTTTTCTAAAATGATCTTTAGTTTCTGGAAAAACTTATAATTATTTTAAAATTCTTTTAGCCCTAGCTGGTGTGGATTGAGTGCCAGCCTGAGAACCAAAAGGTTGCTGGTTTGATTCCCAGTCAGAGGATGTGCCTGGGTTGCGGGTCAGGTCCCTAGTTGTGGGCGTACAAGATGCAACCACACATTGTTGTTTCTCTCCTTTTCTTTCTCCCTCCTTTCCCCTCTCTCTAAAAATAAATAAATAAAATATCTTTAAAAATAAAATTCTATTAAATATAGTTGTTACATATAGGTCTCTCTTCATACAAGTTTTTACTAATATTAATAGTAGGTAGAAGTTCACACTCAGTTATTATGTATAAGAAAAATAAGCATAACTTACTAGAGAAACCACAATTTGCTCTTATGAATCATCTATCATTTCTGTAACTTTTCTTATATAACTGGATAATCAAATCACTTTTAAAGTATTTAGTTCACATTCATATTTTGTGTTTGAACTTGCCTTTAAGGTCATTTGATATATGTTTTATTCATCAAGTTATTTTATCTTTGGACTGATTCACAATATATTGTACTCAGTCTATGAATTGTTCCTGAAAATGTCACCACATAGCTACACAAGTGAGGCCATGACTCTTATGAGCAGATTTAAACTAAATGCTATACATGGCGCATACATGCATATAAAATATGCTTCTAGATTTGGAGTCAAAATGTCAATAAAGTTAATGATATTGTCATAAATTCTGGTTAATAATATTTTTGTTTTTCAGTTATAGTTATCCCCATTCACTCCTTTTTTATTGTTATTCAATTACCCTTGTCAATATTTTAAATTATTTTAAATAATTCTGAGTTTTTAAGGTTGGTTTTAATTAAAGTTATTTTTATTAAGTACAAACTAGTTTTCATTTCCAGTAGTCAATATTCTTCTAGTTACCGATGTGAAAATTGGTATCATTCTCTATGCATGTTACATCTATACATACATATATACAAATTTAAGAATATAAATTACTTAATAATACCAAACATTCTTTTGCCACCATGTGCTACCATTGAGAATGTGTGCATTGACTTGTTGTTCCTCTAAAACCATAAAAGAGAGGCAAGAAAAAAGAGCACTCAGCACTGCTAGAAAGTGACAATTGTTTTATGGGAGAGGCTACTGCATTCATACTCTCTGAAAAGAGGAATTTGACAAATTAACTTGCTTTTGATCTATGCACATCTATTTGAACTCTCCCGACATCTTGAAGCAGTGTCCATCACCTACTTTGGCAGGGGCACAACCTGCACATCTTCATCTCATTTTTGAATACTGTTGCTTTGTCTTAAAGTCACAAGGCAAGAAATGTTGTAAAGTGTTTCTGGGTTACTCTGGGGCATTTAAGTACCTCTGACACTAGTGTCCCAGCGCAGAGTCTACAAGCAAAACTGCCTAGAGGAAAGCAATTTAATCACACAAGATTATTCACAGCCAATTGATAATATAGTTTCTCAACTCTCTGAAAAATGATTTTTTTCTGGGCCCTTTTATTTCAGGTATAAAGCCTATATAAAGATATTTTAGTAAATTTCTCTAATTTTATCACTCAAAGAAAGCATGAGATTTACCATAAAACTTGCAGTGACTTCGTCTAAAACAAACTCTGCTGTAAAGTGCATACTATGAGTCTAGAAATTCAAGGATTATAGTAATTAAAATTGACATTTTATGTTTTATTGATATCATATACTATCTATAAAGAAAAAAAAATACAGGAGGAAAGACTAATGTACTAAAAGTCAAGAAGCCTTGACTTTAAGCTCAGTTTTGTAAGCGGCTTCTTAAGACATTCTAATTCTCTTAAGAAAAACAAATAAATAATAAAACATGAAACAGAAGATGTTTAAAAACTATATGAGCCTATGAATATTTATAATTTATGGACAGTAAGTTTAACAAAATAGTAAAAGAACCACTATTTAACTATACCTTGGCAGAGACTTTTTTTTCTCTTCAAAGAAGAGAACTGCTTTGTCTCTTTTTCCAGAGGCATGGTTTCCAAATGGGCCTCCAGACAGGGCATCATCTGCCTTATCTGAGAGCTTGTTAGAAAAGTAAATTGTTGAGTTGAGAACCAATGCTCTAAATCATTCAGATTTGGAAAAAGATGTAAAGAGACAGTGATAAAATTTGAAGTGAACTAATTATAGAGACATTTGGCAGATGTTAAAGATAGTAGCTATGAGTTAAGTTTGTATAAATAAAGCTGTTTAAGTGTAACCTTCACAACATGGAAAAAGGGACAATTAAATGCTAATGCTAGACATCTATGGCTTCTGAGAAAGTGGTTAATAATTAGAAGCATTAAGTGCTTTTTTGTTAACAGCAATAGCTAGTCCTTTAGGTAATTCAAAAGGAATTTACAATGTTCCATTTGTTGCCGAAAACCAAGATGTGTCAGAATAAAAACTGCAAGTAGAGGCCCAGAGAGCTTCTATTTAAATATACAAATAGGACCAGCACTCTTCAATCATTTAATAGGTAAAAGAAAGTAGCCAATATTTGCAAATTTTTTTTGACAGAATACAACACTTTCAGAGACATTAATGATTGAGTTTTGAAAAACCACAATGTTGAGAAACTGCAAAAGTAAGCTCAAGAGCTAAGTTCTTCAAAAAGCAGCAGATATTCAGGATATATGGCTTCTAATGAAGACAGCCTAGTTGATCCTCAGACTCTGGAAGAATATGATTTGAACCATTCCTTTTTAATCCTCTCATTCAGATTAGTCGTGAGTTCAATCAGGGAAATAATTTACCAATTGAGACCAGAAATCATGGGTCATGGTACAGAAAGTTAAGGAAACGTATTTTAGCGTGTTTCTGGTCATTTGATGCTAATTGGGGAGCCTTTTATTAAAGCCATAGGGCAAAAAAATCCCTTTAGATATGTTTATTTATAAACATTTATATGAATTGGGTGGATCCTACAAGGTTATTTTAGTTCACATAATACATGAATATAATAATATAAGAGGGCTTTATTTTTTTCTGTGTATGCAGCATATTACTTTAGCATAGTAGTAGAGAGAAGAGACATGGGAGAAATGCATTGTACACTGAGGAACTAAAAATAGCAAAAGATGTTCAAAGAAAGAAAGATAACTTAAGAAATGTAAGAAGAATTTAAAACTTTGGAAATTCCCTGATATGTCATTTATGTAGTATGCATTAGAACCATTTATTCCAATTTTTGCTGTTATTAAAACTAGGTAGCCTTGGGCAGTGTAGGTCAGTTGGGTGGAGTGCTATCCTGGAGACCCAAAACATCACAGGTTTAATTCCTGGTCAGGGTAAAAACCCAGGTTGCTGGTTCAATCCCCTGTTGGGCCAATTGATGTTTTTCTCTCACATCGACATTTCTCTCTTTCTCCTCTTCTGAAAAAGCAATGAAAGAATGTCCTTGGATGAGGATTAAAAAGCATTAGGTAAATATAAATCCTTCAGAAAAACATATTCAGTAGGAGAAAATATAGTACAGTATGGACACATTACAAATGAATATGTAAAAGAAAGAGATTATTTAGTTTTCAACCAAAAATGTTAGTAGAGGTATTTTGAAGATAGGACATTTTTCCTGAAGTTCAGAGAAAAAATGTGAAGTCAATATTATTCGATATATTTGTTTTATTACTGTCAACTTCTACATCGTATTTGAATCAAAAAATAAATCTCAAAAGAAATTTCTAAATATTTTGAACTAAATGAAAATAAAAATAGTTACCAAAATTTGGGGAATGCAATAAAAGCAGTGATTAAAGAAAAACTTGTAGCATTGAATGCATATATTAAAAAATAAGAAAGGACTAAAATCAATCATCTAAAATTCCACCTTAGAAAACGGAAAAAAAGATCATAAGAAAAGAAATAATAAGTATTAGAGCAGAAATCACTGAAATCAAGAACAGGAAATTAATGGAAAAATCAACAAAACCTAAAAATGATTATTTGAAAAGATCAATAAAATTGATAAAACTACCCACACTATCTAGGTAAAAGGATACCACACAAGTTATTAATATCAAAAATGAAAGATGGAACATAACTATATATCCCATGATTAAGAGAATAAAAAAGAAATACCATGATCAACACTATGCTCACAAATTTGATACCTAACTGCAATGGACAAATGGGCAAAACAAGAATTAGTCTGACTAAGCCTCTCTCTACTTACATGAAAAATAAAAATTTTGGATTACAAGTTCAATTTATAGAAATATTCTTTTATAAAAGTATTTCACTTCTTTTAAAAATATCACTCATAGTTAAATATTGCCACTACATAAAATATTTACCTTTACCTTCAATATATCTAGCCTATCTTGCATACAATGGGAATTTAACTTAATGTAACAAACTAAATATGTAAACCATGCTGTGTGAGTTTTCTATAAATCTATATTAAACATAGTCAAGAAAACAATAAGGACAATATCTATGGAGGGATTAGAAAAATAGTTAATTTTGGCATCATAATAGGTAAAGGAGTAACTATTGGCCTCCAAGCTCCAAAAAAATTTGCTCTTAATTTTTTTAACAGATCTCTGAAATTATAATGGGTTTGAATACAAGTCCACACATAAATGCGTTTGTAGGTTTAAAAGCAGAATTCCTATATCATTATATCTTTTATTGGGTTTTTTGATAACGTCTATTTCTGTGGCAGGACTCATTTTTATTTGTATTTTTTATTTCTATTTTTATTTATTTGATTTTTAACTTTATTCTTATTGTTGACACGCTGACATATGTCCTTCTTTATCCACCCTTTCCCACCTCTATCTAGCCCCTGCCACTTTTCCTTCTCACTGCCGCCACCCTGTTGTTGGTGTTTTTGTGTTATGTACATGTGTTTTTCTGTTAATCCCTTCACTTTCTTTCATTCAAGACATTTCATATATCCATGCCTCATTTTCTGTTTTGTTCATCAGTTCATTTTATTCATTTGATTCCACACATCAGTGAGATTCTAAGGTATTTGTCTTTCTCCGAGTGGTTTATTTCAGTTAGTATAATAATCTCCGGGTTTATCCATGCTGCTGCTAATGCAAGAGTTCCTTCTTTTTTTCTGCCACATAGTATCCAATTGTGTAAATGTGCCAGAACTTTTTCATACACTTATCTACTGATGGGCAGTTGAGCTGTTTCCAGATCTTGGCTACTTGAAAATAATGCTGCATTGAGCATAGGGGTGCATATCTCCTTTTGAATTAACATTTTGGGAATCTTGGGCTATACTCCTAGAAGTGGGATCACTGGGTGAAAAGGCATTTCCTTTTTTTACTTTTTGAGGAAAATCCATAATGTTTTCCATAGAGGCTGCATTAGTCTGTATTCCCAAGAACGGTGCACAAAAGTTCTTTTTTCTCCACATCCTTGTTATTTGCTAAGTTATTGATGATAGCTATTCAGTCAGGTGTGAGGTGATATCTCATCGTGGTTTTAATTTCCATTTTTCTGATGATTAGTGACACAGCATTTTTAAATACGTCTATTGCCCATTTGTATGCCCGCCTTAGAGAAGTGTCTATTCAGATCCTTTGTCCATTTCTTAATTGGATTGTCTGTCTTCTAGGTGTTGAGTTGTATAAGTTCTTTATTATTTTGGAAATTAATCCCTTATCAGATGTATCATTGGCAAATATGTTCTCCCATACCGTGGGTTACCTTATAATTTTTTTTTTGATGGTTTCTTTTGCTGTGCAAAAACTTTTCAGTTTGATGTGGTCCCATTTGTTCATTTTTTAATTTGTTTTCCCTGCCCAAACAGATACATCAACAAGTCACAAAAGGCATTTGAGATTTTACTGCCTTTCCTCTAGGATTTTTATGGTTTCATGACTTACATTTAAACCTTTCATCCATCTTAAGTTTACTCTTGTGTATGGTGTTAGTTGGTGGTATAGTTTCATTTTATTTATTTATTTATTTTGCATGTACCTGTCCAGCTTTCCCAACACTGTTTATTAAAGAGATCGTCTTTACTTCATTATATGCCTTTGCTGTCTTTGTCAAATATTAATGCACTGTAAATGTGTGGGCTTATTTCTAGACTCTCTGTTCTGTTCCATTGATCTATATTCCTGTTATGCCAGTGCTAGGATGTTATGATTATAATGACCTTGTAGTATAGTTTGATATGAGGAATTGTGATACCTCCAATTTTTTCTTCTTTCTCAAGATTGTTGAGACTATGTGGAATCTTTTTTTGGGTCCATATAAGTACTTGAAGTATTCTTTCTAGATCTTTGAAATATCCATTGCTATTTTTACAGAAACTGTGTTGAATCTATGGATTGCTTTGGGGTATGTAAGGACATTTTAATGATATTAATTTTTACAATCTATGAACACAGTATGTGATTCCACTTATTTGTATCTTCCTCAGTTTTTTTCTTCAGTGTCCTATAGTTTTTTGAGTATAGGTCTTTTACCTCATTGGTTAAACACCCAAAATAGACTATCAGAAAAAGAAGTTAAGAAAAAAATCACATTTATTATTGTAAAATAATTAAAAAATAAGGTACTTAGGACTCATGTTTTAAGTTATAAAAATGTCCTTGAGATTTAGATGCCTGGATTACAAGCAAGTGCTTAGAAATGTCAATTTAACCTGTGGTTTCAGTACTGTTACTCATCATGTTTATTGCGCAACTATGCTTGGATTTTATTTCTGGCATAAATTAATTTCTAATCTCTCTCATTAGTAACTGGGAAAAGACAGCAAATTTATATTCATTTGTTTCATTGTGAGGTTTTTAAAATGTTTATACAACCATGAAAAAATATATTTCAGTTTCAGAAATGGAAATAGAGATAATATTGAAGATAATATAAATAAACCAAATCAATTTTTAATTCAAGATGGGTAAAGAATTTCATATTTCCTGGGAAATGTTACTTTTATAATATTTACTCCTTAATTCATTTTGCTGATACCTTTGGGTGTTCATACCTATAGGATACAGCTGCTTGACAAGCCCACGACTCCTAGACGGAGCTCAGCAATATCTGTTCAGCTTGATATAAGTTTGGTTTTTTAATAGTTAGGAGACTTTTGTCCTTTCAGGAACACCCAAGAACAAGCATTCTTAAGTGAAAGAGAAGTACTGAATTGCTCAAATTTCATCAAGATGTATTAATGTCCAGTTTAATGTTGTAAAGGTTTAAAATGCAAATCATATGGCAAAAGTATAGTCAAATAAGTGGAGAAAATATTTTAATAATATACAATAGTTCTAACAAAAATATGCTTCTTAGATAGTAGATACAAAATCATGGACACACTTTAAGGAAATGACAACATCAATAAGCTATGAAGTCTGATAATCCAGATGTGTTGCATTTTTAATTTTGAATAGAAAGCTTAGTCTTAATGAGAAAGGGAAGTGAACAATATAAGACCCAGAATAATCAAAAGGTCTGTAACTACAATGGAGAATAATATAATAAAGGAGACACACACAATGGAAAAGAATAGGATGAATTCTTAAATTACTGCTGGTAGCCAGCACAGCAGGATCCAGCAGATTATGGTGCTCTCTTCCATCATGATCTTTATAGTAATTGATTTGGGGCTTGTTTAATGAGCTATATTTCAGGATCTAAACAAACAAACAAATTGAAATGAAATTATCTCCTATACATATTTTACTTGTAAACCGTGTTCTTTCCAGATGCTTTTTGATGTTTAAGGGAATATATATATATTATATTGTAATATATGTAATATATATTATATGTCATATAGAATTCTATGCTTCATATTAAATTATACATTATTTATTTAGATACTCTGTTCTAAGTTTCAACAGAAAGAGTGCAAATGATGAATATGAGAATCTTTGGCTTCCTAACTACAAGGTATCAGCTCTATATAAACTTTCAATCTTAGTTTAATGTATTAAATGTGGATTTAAGATCAGTTCAAATATTATTTTATCCCAAGCCCTTAGTGTCTTCATCCAAATGAATGTCTCAGATAAGAATGTTAGATACAAAGGCAGATCTTTGGTGGCTAGGGGTACCTATTCTGTTTACATGGAAAAAGGAACACCAATATCATTTCCTGGAGAGTAGTTAGCTGTTTTGATTCTTCTAAGGTCAATGTAGTTTGGTCAAGAAGGAAGTCACTAAAGTAGAAATTGAAAGAATGACCAGCATCGAGAAAGTCTGACATTTTAACTAGTTGAGAATTCCACTGTACAAACCAATAGGCCAAAGTGATTAATTGATTCAAGTCTTTAGAAAGACCAACTTGCTAGTAGTGATTGCAGAAAATTGGCTAGAAAGAGGACATGCATATAACTCAAATCACAGTTCACTTCTCTGGGCAAAAACATGAGATTTAAGGTCCCTATCAGAATATCTTTATAGAACTATGAAACTCTCTCATGAGTAATGTCAGTTTTAAATCTTTGTTCCTCTGTCAAACTACTCTGCATTTGAATGCACATGTTTTCGAAGACTAAAAACATCCAGTGAAAAGGGAGATTGTTGGAAAGATTATCAAGATTACCTTGACCTGTGGGGCACCCTCACAGAATCTTCATGTCCGGGCTTCCTGTGATTTAAGATACCTTTCTCAGGTAAAAGATCTTGCAAATGGGGTTTCTATTGCTCCATGGAACAGCCGCTGTAAATTTCCTGGGAAATCCAGCAAGTTAATCTCTGCTGTTGCTGTTTTGTGGTAGGCCTCGCAAGTACCAGAGAGGTAATCGAGGATGATTCATTCTTTTTCTGCTCTCATACATACTGTTTGTGATGAATGTTCAAGAAATGCACTGAGGCTCTGTCCTGATAATAAAATTTTGGGACTGATTTTGCAAATCTTTTACTTTAGCCCAAGAAACACTATAATACTCAAGTGCCAGACAGCATCACAGTCAAATTAGATTGTCTATAGCTGGAAAGCAATTTTTCCAGTAAGATATATGCTGTCATAAATGAGGTGAAAGACAAATGAAGATATGCATGTTTTCTGTCTGAAGTGTATTTTAGCAGTTTTGATGTAGTATTTTCTATGCACAGCTTTACAAATGGGCTTTTTTAGAGTTTCAATCTAAGTTAAGGTCGGGAGGACCTGAGGCAGATAAAAACAAAGCATTTGAGTAATTGAATAATATTCAGACAAGCTCAAACAATGAGCAAAGTAGTAAAATCCAGTCAAATCTATAAAGAAGTAGAATAAATCTTTAAGGTTTTCCTTAAAAAATATTCATTTACACAGACCACACCAAGTACTATGTATATTCATGTGTCTGCTTATCTATCAAATGTCAAAAGTCCACTAGATAATCTCCTATAAAACTAAAATGAGATAATTACCATAAGTTATAAACCATTAGGTCATTCCTCCTTCCACTTTAAGTTCTGTTCATTAATGTTTAGGTAGCTGTTTGTGTTAGCTCCCAATAGTGTATATTTGTGGTCCTGGGAATGTAGTAAGTTATATTTGTGTTGCCTTTTGTGTTTTCAAGGTTTATTTGTTTATTAAATATTTATTAAGTGACTGCTACGTAAAGTTTGAAGGGCAAAGAAAGAGAACTGAAACAGAAATGGACTTTCATATTAAGAAGCTATGGACAGAAAGGAGTCTGAGAAAAGTAACAACATTGCAACAATGCAAAGCAAAACTTAAAAAAAAAATGTAAGGAGAAAAATCTCCCCCGAAAAAGTACTGTGCAATTTCATAAGAAGGTGTGACTTACACTTGGCGATTAAAATAATTTAAACTATTTAAGTATTATTTGAACATCTTGCTAATTCCTCATAATTTAAAACCACTAAAGTGAAATCTGTACAAATTCTTTAAATGTTTGTTTATATCTCAACTGACATGTCAAATTTTGTATTGCATTCCAATTTTAGCTAAGAAAGAGAGAGATTCTCTTAGTGGGCTGAGCATCCTTAATTTGGGGTTAAGGCCATTAGGAAGGATTCCATTCCACATGTCTTTATATGGAGTTTTATCCTTTTAATATGAGTTACTTGTGATATAAACTAAAAAGTATAAGACTAGATGATCTTATCTCAAAATTTTATTATGTTCTCTTGATAAACTTTTTACTGCTGTCAAGATATCATGTAAGATTAATATAAAAAATAATTTAAAAGATTACCAACTGCTTTATTTACTTTCTTTACCAAAGGAAAAACTTTTTCTTTCATATGAAAGCATTATATGTTGCTTGCTAATGAAAAGCTGGGGTGAAGTTGTTTTATTCTGGAGTTTGAAAATAAATCTCAGTGTATGGCATGAAAGAGAGGTTATTTTTTAAGCTATCATTTCACAACAGTTCATTGATGTAAAATAATTTAAATAGATAATACTTCTTTTAAGTGATTGTTGAAAGCAGATGAATATTGCTTAGTTTGAATTATAGACCATATATTTCTTGATTTTGTAAAAAAAAATCTTAATGTTAATGAATCATTCCATATACAACAAATTTATTTTAAGAAACAATAAGGTAGCCCTCCATTCAGATAAAAGGAGTAGCTCATTCACTAATATTTCTCACCCCTTAATTTGCCTGCTAAGTTCTTATTCAGATTTATGGTTGACTCCTCCATAAAACTCTTCAGTATATGTATACACATGTGTTCAAATCAATGAATAAGTTAAGAAATACTTTATATCTATCTGCAACATAGTTTTGCTAATCTCAGCTCGTTACATTAATTGATATCCCTGATATACTTTTGATTATACTTCCACATTAGTGTTACTCATTATCCTTAAAAAAAAGAAAAATGATTTCTTGATTTCACAGTTTTATATATAAAGATGATATAGATATCGATATAGATATGTATATATGAGTTTCCTATATATGAATAATGTAAGAATGTTTATATATATAATTATACTCAAATGCACATTTGGTTTCCTCATAAAGTATCTACATTTATAAAAATAACTTTCACCCTGGCTGGGTGGCTCAGTTGGTTGGAGCATCGTCCCTCCTACACCAAAAGTTGGAGGGTTAGATTTCCAGTCAATACACATGCCTAGGTTGTGGGTTCAGTTTCCCATTGGGTGAACGAACAGGCAACAGATCAAAGTTTTTCTCATGTCAGTGTTTCTCTTTCTCTCTCTCTCTCTCCCACCTTCCTCTTTCTCTAAAATCAATAAACATATCCTCTAGTGAGGATAAAAAAAAACAAACTTGTTTTCTTTTGTAACATTCCCTTAGAAACTCATATGAAATGATAAGGATTTCATGGTAAGATTAGATATGACTTAACTCTCAAAGGGCATAGTAATACATCATACCAACCAAAAAAAGAAGTTGTAAAGTATGCTTTCCATTTCTTTAAGAAATGTTACAGTTGTATTCTTCACATTTATGACTATGATCCATCGCAAATTATAGTATATGGTGTGAGGTAAGGGTTAAGTTTTATTTTTTTCTTTGGGGGTATACTTGTATGAAGATTGGGGAGGAAGCTCCTTAAACTTTAAATTATATTTGCAACTTTGTTTAAAAATTAACTTATTTATATACCATCAATTTTGTCATTTTGGTTATATAATCTGTTCTTCCAGCAATTTCACACTTGCTTGATTTTTGTATCTTCATAATAGGTTTTAAAATCAGATATTGCATTTTCCAACTAACAGACATACATGCCCTAAATTTTTTGGTTCCAAAACCATTGGCACCTTATCATGCACCAAAATGTCTCAGATCATTATTTTTTTGTTTATTCTGGAAAATGTAATTATATGAAATGATTTTAAAATTTAAGTAGAATAAAATAACTCTAATCAAAGATATGGATCAAAACATAAATAAGCACATTGATTAGATGAATGTATGGTTGAATTATAGACAAAATGCTTGGGTGATTTTAAGATATAAGCAGAATCTATTCTATTATACTTCATCTGTTAACCATAACAAAAAATAGTTATGACATAGGATGAATAAAATGTTTCTTAGTATTGTTTTGCTCCTTGAATCTGATGACCAAGGTGTTTTAAAATGATTTCCTTCCTTGGCTCCCATTCCTTCACCAACATAACTCAGTCATCCAAAACCTGGTAATACCTTTTGTTTTTTCATCTAACCAGTGTATCTTTGCCCACTTCAACACCTGTTTCTTGTTCTTTGTATAGAAATATATTCAAGTCATGCATGTCTAAAAAAACAAACAGCACAACACACAAACTAACCTCCAATATTAATAAAATCCTCGATTATACCTCCAATTTACTGTCTTATTTTTTCTGTTTCCACAATTATGTTTCTTAAAGTGTCACTTTATATTTATTTGTACCATCTACATAATCATCTGTCCTCATCCTATTCTGAAACTCTGGTCAATGTCCTGGTAGATTGAAGATTCCACTTGTAGCTTTCCTTGTATCTTCCTATTCCTCCTTGCCTTATTTTATCTCCTGATTATTCTATTTGCAATTAAAACAGAACTTAGGGGAAAAGAAACTGAATATATCAAATTGCCCCTAAACAAATGGTGCATGACTTGGAAAATGAAATGCCTGAATTTAAAGTAGTAAGTAGAACCCGCCAATATAAAACAGACATCTTTTTAAAAAAACTATTGAATAACACTAAATAAATTTGAGTTCAAAACAGTATAATAGACTGGATAATCAAAATGTATTTAATCATGCTGTGCATAGAAATTTAATATATATTCCAAAAAATGAATAATTAAATATTTTAAATGCAAGCATCTAAAACACGATTATTATTTTAAAAGGTTTATGAACTCCTAAAAATAGTGTCTAAATATTAACAGCTTACATTTTTGCCTACTTAACCTACTAAACTCACTCACTTATTTAGTAAACATTTCATGATATGGTAGCTGGTCTATGAATTCTGCTATAATTGCAAATCAAAATTATTAAATACATCTTGCTTTCAAGAAGTTCACGCTCTAATGGAAGGCAGAGTAATTTAATTATTTAATATCACAAATTTAACATTCCATCTTTAATATGAATATTTAATTTGCATAATTTACTTGAGACTACGCCACAAGTGCTACAACAGATGAGGAGCACAGTAGAGGAGTTCAACTAAGTTTGTTAAATGAATAAGAAGAAAAACAAAGTGTAAGTAGAAAAAAATTTTTAGTTTTTACAGCTGATTGAAAGGTCAAATACTTGTCAAAGCAGAGATCATAGACACAGGCATATATATATGCATATTCAAAAAAGAGAAAGAAAAAGAATCATAGCTATGAAAATATATAACTTTTGAGAACATTCTAGAGTTTGGTTGATAAATCAATGAAAGACACAGACGTGTGGGTGCGCATGCACTTGTATTCAGAAGAGTAAGAAGATGATGGTAGGGTTATAGATTAATAACAAAAAGTAAAAGTAAAAAATGATTACAAATTTCTAAGAATTTAAAGGTATACTGTCTATCTTTTTCCTCACCGAAAGATATACCTATTGATTTCTTAGTGAGAGAAGAAGCGGGCGAGAAAGAGAGAGAACCATCTATGTGAGAGAGAAACATTGATCAGTTGCCTCCTGTAGACACTCAGACCAGGGATCAAACCACAGCCTAGGTATGTGCCCTGACAGGGTTTGAACCCACAACCCTCCGGTGTACATGATGACACGACAACCAACTGTGCAACCCTGCCAGAGCAAAAGTATACCATCTTATTTATTAAGGTATTAAAGCAAGGGAAGAACCAGGAAGCTATAAAATTTGAATTTTTTGGTGGGAAGAAAGGAGAATAAGTCTGGCAGGAATTTAGAACAAAAGCCTGAAGTTCTAGGAAACAGGTGGGTAGGATATTTATAAGAGTAATTTTCTAACACCTCTGATGATAATATTTAGCTAAAACACTAATTTAAGAAATGGTTACTCAGGACCCTGGCACTAAGTTTATGACCCGGTGGTTTGGAGGTAGAGTATAGGATCTGGAGTTCAACAGTTTTTCTTTATGGTCATGCTTGTTGAGAAAACACTACATGAGCATGTTAGGAGGTATTTTTATTAGCTAGGTGACAAAGTGAGCTAAATAAATTGAAACAGTGAAAGTAGACATGCAGAAGAGGGCTTCTAAGATACAATTTGAGAATAGACATCTGATTTGATAGAACTGATTACATATAAGTGATAAGAAAGTTGGGGCTAGGAGATGGGAATTCTAAAATGTCTAAGTCCCTGTGTGTTTATGACAGGCTTTCTCATCTTATTTCTAAACAATCTCCCTGCTCTGATCTGGCTGCACTTTTCCATTGTCCTTAAATACACTCTCATCCTAAGGTTTTTAAAAAAAATTTCCCTTTGGCTTGGAATTCTCTTCCCCAGTTTATCTATGTGGCTCGTTCTTCAATATCGTTAGGGCCTTTGCTTGTATGTCACCTCATCTGAGAACCCTGCCTCCATTTTACACAAAGGCAGTGCCTCCGTGCCTCTCTCCCCGTGTTCAACCTCCCTTTTGTGCATAGCACTGAAGGTTGCCTAGGGCAAGATTGAAGATTAATAAACATTTGATTAACTGATAAATGAATAAAAACAACTATTGATACAATATTCAGAACCCATGGAATGAACCTCAAAGGCTATTTCAGGCTCCTTTATAGGTAATTTTTGGGAAGAGGGCCTTTCCTACTTTTGACAGAAATAACACCTAACAGACCACCACCTATTTGAAATTCCTACTTAAATAAACACTCTATAGTCTACTCAAAAAAATAAAAAAATGACCTGCAAAAATCGATAGTCTCTGAAAAATCTTGCCTGACTCACTAAAGCAAGTTTCAACATTCATGCTTACTATTATTTGCAATGTAACCGCTATAATATAAAACGGCTGACTCTTCCACTGGACTGTCCAAATGAGTTAAAATTTCAGCTCCAATCTCAGTCTCCCTTAACTTAGTTATATATTTTAAAGAAATTTCCTGAAATTAAAATTATTCCTAAGGTTTTCTGGGTGTGTGAAATATAGTCAGATTTGATATAGCTTTCTAAAGAGTCCCGAGACTTATTCAGTTTTCTAAGTATATTGGGTTTGTAGAAAATCACAGACCTCAACAGTACAGATGCCAAAGTGTGTTTTGAATAAAAAATACAATGTAGTCTTTTATTCTAAGGGTCAATAGGCCAGAATTTTGCAATTTCACATTAGATTGTAGGCTGCAACAATAAGCTTCTTTTAAGAAATGAAATAAGTAAGACTGACAGAAAATTTTTGAGAGGAAATCAACCACAACAAATAGGGACACTACCTGCAAAATCTGTATCATGTATTTGATACATATCATTTGCAGTGCAGCTGCTTTCTAAAAAGCCAGCAATATGAATGCTCTTGAGAGTTTAGGTACTTTAGTTATATTTTCAAATATAGGACACATAAATTGAGCTTGGTTTTAGTGGGACATTTAAATATACATAAAAAGTCCACTTTCCAGAAACTATCAAAATATGCAAATGATATTTTATAAATTTAGCACTCAAAGTGAATCTCAGTTATAACATGACAAGAAATTTTCATATAAGGCTACAGCTCTAAGGGAGTAAATTTAAGTAGTATTGTTGAAAAAAGAGAAAGAATGTGTGGAGCAAATCCCTAATCATTTAAAAAAGAGTTTCAGAAACTCATTGTAATTAGTACAAATATTTATTTTCTTTACACAGCCAGTAGCAGACAAGGAGCTCTGATAAAATAAGATATTACCTTGTATACTTTCCATAGAAAGAATATTTGCAACATAAATGTGATGACAGATACCATTTAGTTTTCTGAGCTGTAATGAATCTAGTAATGGGACAGAGAAATATCATAAATTTAAAAAAGAAGCTGGATAGAGAATCGAATAGCCAGTGTATTCATCCTGGATCATTCATTTATTCGGTTTCTTTATTAAATATTAAACATATAATTTAAGTATAATTACCATATAGTTTTTACAGTCATGCTAACTTAGAAGGAAAATTATACACTTTTGTGTGTCTTTATGGATTTCTTCAATTCTGACTAAGATGTAGTTAGAATTGGACTTTCCATGCTACCTTAAACTAATATAAAACTAGGTAAAATATGTAAAGGAACCATTTTCAAGCACTGAAAATAGGGAGTACAAGACTGAAGTTGCTGAGTAAAGGGAAAGATGAGGGGAGCTCTATGTAAATTCTAGATCTCGGCCTGGTGATAGTTTTCTGACCATTGCACATGGAGATAGAACTTAAGAAGAATCTTACTGAGCTGTGGCAGCAAAGATTGGAGTTTGCGGCTGCTTAAAGCAGTGGGAACTTGTATGGTCAGAGTGTGGAAGGAGAGAGAGCCAAGTTGAAAAGAAGCTCAGAATTTGTGTGGTGGTTTTCCTTTGGGTCCCTGGCTGCGAACTGGATGACTTGTGCTTGGGATAAGTTACTTTGAGCCCTAGAAAAAAAAGATGCGTCAAGACTGAGAACAGAATGAAAACACTAGAGGTTTTATAGTGGTTGGAAACTTTGGAGTTCTCCTCGAGAGTAGAGGAACTTTGCTAATAGCCTATAATTTAGGTAAAACACCAAAAAAAAAAAAAACCCCAAAAAACCACAGTGTAGGAATGTCCACTATGGCCTAGAATAACCTTTGCAAAACTTAAAACCAATCTTTGACTAGAACGAAGAGAGTCTTTCTTAAAGTGACTTTTCCAGAAAGTACTCAAATGTCTTGAAAGAAGACTCCTGTAACATATCATGTACAAAATGATACAATATATAATAAGACATTCAAAGAAGCAAGAAAATGTGCTCTATAAAAAAAATTAAAGAAAACAATAAACAGACTACAGACCTTACAGAGATTAGAAAGAGTGGAAACATTTTTTAACAATTAAGATGTAAGAACTAGTTTTTAATCAATTAGTATGTAAGAGCCACTGTGGAAAGCTGTATGGAACTTCCCCCAGAAACTAAAAATTGAACTGCCTTTGGACCTAGTGACTCCACTGCTTGAATTATACCCTAAGAATCCTGAAACACCAATTCCAAAGAAGCTATGCACCCTTATGTCCATAGCAGTGCTTTTTTTGTTTGTTTGTTTTTGTTTTTTTTTAATAGCCAAGTGTTGTAAACAGCCTAAGTCCCATCACTAAATGTGGATATCAAAAAACTGTGGTACATTTACACAATGGAATACTACACAGCAGAAAGAAAGAAGGAACTCTTACCCTTCAAGACAGCATGGAAGGAACTGGAGAATATTATGCTAAGTGAAATAAGCCAGGCTGTGAAAGACAAATATATGATCTCACCTATAAAAGGAAACTAAGGAACAAAACAAATGAGCAAAATTGAACCAGAAGAGGCAGGGAAACAAGGAGCCGACAAGGGGTAGGGACTAGTCAGGAACATGTATGCATGACCCATGGACATGGACAAGAGGATGGGGGTTGACTGTGGCAGTGGGGTTAGGCAGGGTGGGAGACAGCTAAGGGGGAAACAGTGAAATATTTAATAAAAAACAGAATTAAGATATATATGTATATATATTCAGTGAATTAAAAGCAGGATATAGCCTTCATGAATGAACATGTTAAATTTTAGCAGAGAAAAGAATACTTAAAAATAATAGCAATTCTAGAAAGAAGAATAAAATACCTAAGGTGAAAAAAAATGCACTGTTTTGAGCGAATAACTAATTGTAGATAGTTGGAAAACTGTCTATGAAATTAAAGACATTTTTCAAAGTTTGTCTGAAAAACAAACAGCAATGAAAAAAATCACCAAGTTTCAAGGACTGTGGGATAACCTTAGTCAGTCTAGTACATGGGTAATTGAGTCACAGAAAGAAAGTAGGAAAGGGCACACTGAAAATAACTGAAAAAATAATGGTAACGAATTTCCCAAATTTATGAAAATATCAACCTATAGATCTCAGAGGTTCAGTCAAACCGAAGTGGAATAAATATGAAGAGAACTACACCTAGGCACATCCCTCTCAAACTGACAACATGACACAGAGGAAATTTTGACAGTTGACTAAGGAAGCAATATATTTTATACAACATTCAGCAATATAAATAATGACTAATTTCTCAGCCAATAGACCAGCAGCCAGAAGAAAATTTAATAACATATGTAAAATATTGAAAGGAAAAAAATGTATCAATTCAGAATTAGTAGCTAGTATAAATGTCCTTAAAAAAATAAGAGTGAAATAAAGATATTGTTTATTTAAACACAAGCAAAAAGAATATGTTGCCAGCAGATCTACACACAAGAAATACTAAAAGAAGGTGGTCAGGTTAAATGAAACAGATACCAAATTAAAACTGTGATAGATGACAAGAAATGTCATATTAGAAATGATAAATACATAGTTAAATATAAATGACAAACTTTTCATAAATTTTTAAAAGACAAAAAAGTATTTAAAATTAATATTGTTGGAAGGAGTTTATATTATAGGTAGGAATAAAATATATAACACCAATAACCCAAAAGTCAGATGATTACATATGGAAATATATTGTTACAAAATTCTTAAATCTCTGAAAAGTGAAGAATGAAGTATGAGTATTACAATATTAATTATAAGTAAACCATAATAAATTAAAGAAGCCTACTAGAATTCCTAGAACAACCACTAAAATAAAATAAAAATGAGTTGTAGCTAAAAATTCAACAAAAGATAAAAAATAATATAAAAGTAGACAAATAGAGGAAGAAACAGAATAGACAGTTTAGTAAAAGACTTATGTATACAAGTTAATTGACAAAGTTGCCAAGTTACCCATCCACTTAATGAGAAAATTAAGTGTGTTTTTTGATCAAGCTGTGCTGATTAATTGGATATACCTGAGGAAAAAATAAACCTTTATCCTTAAGTCATTTTATTAAAATGTTAATTAAAAAATGAACATAGATCTAATCATAAAAGCTAAAATATAAAAAATTTCACAACATTAGTGTAAGAATATTTCTACACTTAATCTTAGCCAAAAGGCCGAGAAGCTATAAGGTAAGAATATTTCAGAGAATTAAAATCTTAAAAGAAAAATAAATTAAAAATGAAATTTAAAATGTGATCATTAAAAACATTGTTAAGAAATGAGAAGTAAAGACATATTGTAAGAAAATAGTTGCAATACATATACATACATATATTTGTATACATGCATTTGCAAATGCATGTAATATATTATAACATTTCAATTATGTGATGTTACAGAACAGGCAAAACTAATTTAAGGTGATAGAAATATTAGTGATGTGGGGGTTAGGAATTGGTAAGGATTAACTGCAAAAAAGCATGAAGGAATTTTCTGTGATGACTGTGGTATATGGTAAACAGAATGATTCCCCCGAAGATGTCCACACCCTAATGCCCAGAACCTGTCAATCCATTATTATTATTCATGGCAAAAAGACTTTGCAGATGTGATTAGGTCATGGACCTTAAGACAGGAAGATTCTGTTGGAGTATCTAGGTGGGCCTGGTGTAATCTCGAAGGGGGTTTATAAGAGGAAGGCCAGAGGGTCAAAGTCAGAAAAGTGGATGCGATGTCAGGAGCAGAGTTGGAGTGATGTGCTTTGATTACAGAGAAAGGGAGCAGGTGAAAAAAAAGGTGCAGACAATCTTTAGAATCTGGAGTCCCCAGAAGGAACCTGCTTTGTCCACATCTTGATTTATTTCACACTGTAAGAGATATGTCGGGCTTCTGAACTCCAGAACTAAAAATTAATAAATTTATCTCCTATTAAGCTACTGAGAATGGCAATCTGTTAAAGCAGCAATAAGAAACGAATACAAGATTGTTGTTTCATGAGAGTATACATTTTTCAAAACTCATCGATGTATATAGTGTAAACCAGAGTATTTTAATTTATGTAAATTATACTTCAATAAAGCTGATTTTCAAATACACTGAAAAATATTTTATAGAAAATGTATTTTACATCAATAGTACTCTTTAAGCCTGCATTCTCCAATGAAGGTGGAACCAGCTACATATGGTTACTGAGCATTTGAACGGAATCTGCTCTAAAACCGTTTTGTGTTATATAATACTGGATTTAAAAAACTTAATACAAAAATATTTCCTAAATAATATCCATAAGCCCTGGCTGGTGAGGTTCAGTGGATTGTGCGCGGGACTGTGACCCCAAGGGTGGCCGGTTTGATTCCCAGTCAGAGCACATGGGTTGCAGGCCAGGTCCCCAGCAGGGGGCGTGTGAAACGCAACCACACATCGATGTTTCCCTCTTTCCCCTTCCCCTTTCTCTAAAAAAAAAAAAAAAAAAAAAAAAAATCTTAAAAAAAATAATATCTGTAATGATTACATCCTAAAAGTATATTTTCTGTATTTAGGATTAAATAAAATACAGTTATTAAATCATTTTTGTTTACTTTTTGTAATAATGTAGCTTCTAGAAAACTTAAAATTACCTAACTCACATTATATTTCTAATAAACAGCTCTGCCTCAAGTTCAGAAAGGGGTTAGATCCACATTTAGTTAGAATGAGACTGAGGGAGGGAATTCATCCATAAATTTTGTTCAGGATAAGAGGTAAACAGAACAGTGTATTCTAGAAAACAGGAAATTCAAGATCTAAATTGAGAAAGCAAGAAAGTTTAATATATGTTGAAGACTATCAAATAATAGTGGTTTGTAAAAGTACACAACTGATGAGAAGTGATTGAAGATTTATTGAATAATCTCATTATTTTCTTTGAAATGGCACGAATTCCCAGAATATTAGATAAACCCCTATTTAAATATAAACATAAATACTTTGCAATGTCAAATTTAAAGGATGATGGCATTACTATAGCTAAATTTTATGTTATTAGTAACACTGTTCCATTAGCACAGATGGATTATGAAAACAATGTCTTCCATTAGCACAGAGATTCAATTGTCTATGGAACTGATTTTTTTTTTTATGCTTAGTCTGTTCTTTGGGGGAGTGAATAACATACCACTTCCTCTCTAATTCTGTTGTAAGTAAGCTGGCTTTAAATTCATGAAATAATCAAAACATGTGGTTACAGTATATAGTAAATAAAAAGCAGAAAGGCAAGTTTTTAAATGGTGGTCTCCAGAATATCATCCCTTGACCTCTAGGTTACAATACAAAAGTCTAAGGACTTCTCAGTGTTTGAGATAATTATGCATATCTGTTAACAGGTTCAGATTTTTGTATTACAGTCAGTACTTGGCTAGGACAAAAATGCTCCTGAATAATGGTGAACTCCATATAAGTGTGCCCATAACACACACACATCAAAATGAATTACGTATACTTCAGTGATATAAAGTATATCACTTGCTTCTCTCTAGTAATTCTGAAAATTGAACACACATTACAGTTACCCTTGAAAAAACTGTCTTTTTTAAACATATACTAGGAGGACTATACATTATATACACAAGCACATATAGATATATACATATATACACACATATATACATATACATAAATACACACAAAGGGTAGATTGCCTTGTACATTGAAATCATTTAATATACATTTTAAAATTTAATTATAAGCATAGTAAACGTACAAGGGGGTAACTCCCCCCAAAACAGAATTTATTTATTTAAAAAATTGTGGATTTATTCTTACATGTTTAAACTTCAGTCACTTTCAAAATACTCTCTTTTTGATGCAATATACCTACTGAGTCATTTTTCCAGTGGTCAAAAGAGTTTTTGAGCTTGTCAGTTTTGATGCCTTTTAGTGCTTCTGCCATTATTGTTAAATCTATTTCACGTATTGGAAAATGTTTCCCTTTGAAGACTTTTTTCATCTAGGGAAACAAACAAAAAAAAGTCTCTTGGGTGAGATTGGGTGAATGGAGAGGGTAGGGGATTGGAGTCATACCATTTTTGGTCAAAAACTGCTGCAGTGCACTGTGGGCAGGTGTGCTCCTAAATCACCCATCATGGAATGGGCAAATGTGTTGAAAGAGTCTTCAAAAAAAAAATTCACTGAAGCTGAATGCAACCTCTCACAACAATGCCAGCTGGTGCACTGATACAGATGGGTTCCTAGAACACTCATGTAGTAGGGGAAGCCTGTACTAGGAAGGGCTCCACACCAGAAGGTAGTTCTGTGGGGTTTTTTTGGGGGGTCCCTCCTCATATCTTTTCAACTTCAATAAAACTAAGAAATAACCTAGAACCATTTATATTTGCTACAATAAAATTAAGTTTGACAGTATTAATGTAATTTATTTTTAAAACTTAAAACTTAAAGTATTCTTTTATTGGTCACTACCACAGCTAATAAAATGTCACTTCCTGCACTCGAGAAATTGTTTCCACAAAAATAGAGATGTATAGGTAGATGCTATCAAAAGTGAACAGCAGTAAGAGAGCTCAGGATTGTTCTTGGAAGGTATCTTGTTAAAGGAAACGTGCTGTGAATCAAGCCTGAACATTTTTATCCTAATTAATGTTTTAAAGGTAATGTTAATTAATTGCTTAATGGTTTGAAGACTATTCCTTGGAAGTCCTGGAGCAAAACTTAGAGGCATATTTATAAAACACTGACTATAAATGGGTAGTTATTATAAAACCTAATTTCTAAAAGACAATATATTAAGTTAATTGAACAACATCATACAATAGAACTTTCACCCTGGGACATGAAATTGCATAATAAGTCTTGAAAAAGATACTATTCAATTTAGTTCAGGCGTATGTTATCAACCTCATATTGTTTCAAATGAAAATAAATAATATTGCTAAGTGGTGTTCTGACATAAAGCATTTTAATTGATATTCCATTTTAAGTGGTAATAAACTGATAGGTGTTCACTGCTTTCATTTAAAATAACTTTCTGTTCAAGATGAGTTCGACTTCAAAAAATGATACATAAACTTGTGTGCTTTGCAATTTAAAAACAAAAAAAGAAACTATAGAATTCAATAAGTATTTATGTGGGACCATTTTATTCAGAATACTTTATTAATAACAGGACAGGAAGTGCATGAGATTGGTATACCTCGGTTAGCATATAGCCTACCTAACATTGTCATAAAGTAATCTAATTTGTAACTAGGGTTTCTCATTTAAAAAGTCTGAGGATATAGGATATAAGATGTTGTATGAATAAAGAGTTGGAAAGACATCCTGAGTTAACAATATAACTTTTAGAATTGGGATTCTTAAAATGTAGATTGTTTCCTAAACGGGGGTGGGAGGCAGCCACAGTTCACTGATCTGAGTCAAGGCACAGTAGTCCCCAGTGATAAATGGAGCTGTGAGGGAGTCAGGGAGTCCTGGACTTTGACCTCACTGGTGAACTGGATTTTTTTACAACTTCAGTGTGCATCTACTTAGTTTAAGCAGGAGCTCCTACAATAATGAGAGCAAAGGACCCAATGATGAGGCAGAGGAATTAATCTGATTATTGCTGTATTCACAGTCTTTTTCTCCATTCTATCTAAATGTACAGGCATAGGCAAAATAGGTTTACAGTTGTGAGTACATAAAACAGTTATTCTTCTATTATTATGTATTAATTATTATACTATTTAGTTATATTATAAATGTAAATCTACTATTACCAACCCCTGTAGTAGCATCATATTGTTTTTTTAATCCTTACCTTAGGATATGTTTATTGATTTTAGAGAGAGAGAGAAAGGATGAGAGAAAGGGAGAGAGAGAGAAACATTGATGTGAGAGAGAAACATCAATCAGTTGCCTCCTGTAAGTATGCTGACCAGGGACTGAACACGCAACATAGCTATGTGTCTTGACCAGAGATGGAACCCACAAACTTTTGGTGAAGGCGACAATGCTCCAACCAACTGAGCCACCCTGCCAGTGCAGATTAGATTTTAGATTTTAGATTTTATTTATTTAACTTTTTAGAGAGAGAGGAAGGGCAGGAGAAAGAGAGAAAGAGAAACATCAGTGTGCCAGGGATACATAGATCAGTTGCCTCTCACATGTCCTCAACCGTGGACCTGGTCTGCCACCCAGGCATGTGCCCTGACTGGTAATCCAGCCAGTGACATTTTGGTTCACAGGCCAGTGCTCAGTCCACTGAGACACACCAGCCAGGGTGATTCTTTTAGAACAACAAATAAAAATCATCTTAACATAAAAAATAGCCATTTTTATCCTGTGTAAGAACTTAATTTTTTATGTAATGTATAACCCCAATACCCGTACTTACTGTTTTTCATATTTCTCCCTATTTTTGGCCTGGTGTCCTTTTTTTTTCCTAATAATAAGCCAACACCTACAAGATGGCCTTCTTCACCCAGTTCTTGTGTTTTCCTGCAATAATTCTCATTGTTCTAACCTATCAAATTTGAGTTAGTTTCTATTCTATTTCTCTGTAATTTATCTTTACTATCTGCTTACCTAGTAATCTATAAACAAAAAATATAAATATATATAAAAAAATTTTATATATATAAAAAAATATAAAACCAGGTGCCATCCTTTCAGTATAACATATTTATGTAATGAGTCACATTTGTAAATGATGCTCTGAACTCTATGGATAAATGCAGACTCATTATTTGGTGATAGTTTATCTTTTGTTGTTTTTAATTTAATATTTATTTGATTTATTCTTTATGCATACACATACATATTTAAATATATTCCTAAGTAAATATATGTAATTTGAGTTAATTTTATATAATTATTTAATATATCTAATTTTCTAAATCTATAGCAAAACACAAAATATCTTAAAAATAATTATACATAAATATGAGAAAGTATGATTGTGATTCTTAGTAATTGTGAAGAAACTAGATTATTTAAATTTGTAATGTTTCACTATTACTAGGATTAAATGAGTATGAGCCTGGTACTAGTCTGTATTAGTAGAAATCTAAAGAAAATACATGTGAATATCTTTTCTGATGTACTCAGTGTTATTAAGATCCTTGGTAAATTACTGATTTTATATTAGACTAAGCACTTGGCATTTTAATAAGATACTAACCAGTCATACAAAATTTGTTAGTCTTATGTCTAGAAATAACTGCTGTTCCCTCGTCACCCTTGTCTGAGAATGAAACTTTGAGGAACAGCACTGAAGTTCCCCAGTCCTGTCCTTACTCTTTATAAACTCTAGTCCCCTGTGCCAGTTTTTTCCTAATGTTCTTAGATTCCACTTTGAGGGATTCTCTGAGATACACTAAGATAAATCAATCTCTAACTTACGAATATAGTACTAGGGCTAACCCTCCCTCCTTTCTTAGTCTGGTACTATCTTTAAACATTGAATATGAGCAAAAGAGTAGGTCTGTTCTTAAAGTTTCTAAACTTTCTACTTCATCTGCTATTAGAAGGAGATCATGGCTGGTGCTCCTAATGTTGCCAGTCCTCAAGGCTCCAAACACTGGCATTTGAACAAGTTGAAATTTCATGATTAATATCGTGTTCCTCAAAAGAAGAATCTTTACTACTTCCACATTGGGATGCTTTTTGGTGTTCAACATTTACAGAAATTTTAGAGAGAAATCTTTTAGCTCATAGAAACTTATTAGGTTAGATTTTATTCTGCTGGTCTTATCTGAGACCAATGCTGAGCGAAATAATCAACCTTCTCTTCTGAAGCTTGCCTCACTAACTTATACCAAATTCAAGAACTTTCTAGATCCTGCTTCAAAGTAGACCCTTGTATCACTGTTCCCACTAATTCATAAGACATGTTTGCTGCACATATCCAGGTCTCAATCTCAGACCACATAGGCTGGCTCTGCGGTATCATAAATTTAATAGAAATTATTTGAGGAAAGTTTCATATTAATGAACAAACACAAAATGGCTTTGTCTCAAAAGTGTGTTTTATGCTAAAATGCAAAATATATTGGATTTCTTCAAAGTGAGCATTAAACTAATGTTTATTCTAAGTTTGATTTGGTGGAATTTCTTCTTTAGATTATTAAAACAAAGATCAGACTAAACTAGAAGAATTACTGACTATAAAAGCATCAATAATGATTTGAAAATATATAATGTCTAAGGAGTGTAAATGCTACGTAGGAGTAATCCCCCTTTTTAGTAAATTATTATGACATTCAGTTAATTTCTTTTCAAAATTTCTATCTGCTTGGAACTGAAATGCTTTGTTGGAAAAACATCTTTGGAAACTGCAGTTGCTAAACAGAAAGTTATTCAGAAGACCAGTATTAATGATACCTGTTTTCTAATTTCTGAAAATAAATGGCTTGAATATAAAATTAGGGATATTATGTTTAATTAGCAATCATTGACATCACTTCCAGAAGAAAGCACTTCTCCCCAGTGACAGGGATCACAGTAGAATATAAATGAGGTATTTTTACAGATGTTATCAGGTAGATAACTTAGTCCTGCTTTTCTGGATGATCTTGAAGTACTCATTAAATGAAAACTTTCACATATTATTCTATGAATGATTTCTGAAATGATGTGAAATTAAATCCCAATAGCCCACTGCTTGTCCACCCCATTTGATACAATGGTCTTGGCTTTAAGCAGCTGATATAAGTCAGTACCTTGACAGGTAAATGACATTTGTTTAATTTAAATGACAGTCATCATGCTGCCTTTTGTTCTCAAGCACTATGAAGTTAATTGAGCAGATATGAAAAATTAGAGAGGCTAAAATTGCCTCTGTTCTAAGTCAGAATTATTAATCTACTGGCCTTAATTTAGAGCTTCTTCATTTTCTATGGTAGACTGAATTATGTAGACTGTGTAAGGGAGAAACGCTAATGATAATAACCTAATTTTAAAATTTTCATGTGACCAGAAATTTTAACATAGTCAAATGTAAAAGATTTCAAATTCTAACCATGGAGATATGGCTCTTCTTTTCGACCTGTTTATGCCATTATGTGGGAAGGAAAATGTGAATATAGGTCTTATCAGTAACTTTTAATTTGCAAGTTTGCTTATGACCTTCAAAACCATTTCTCACTAAATATAATCTGAGATTTCATGAATACACAGTGCCTTTCCATTATGTAGACAACAATGTGTTGCAGACTTTGTATCTTACAGCAGAGTAATTAAGGCCACATCCATTGTGTTTCCATATAGTTAGTAATTACAGAGGTGATTGGAACATTTCTGCAGAGGATTAGCTTAATTTGTCAAGCAGTGGCTTTTGTGGAATAAATGAACAGAGGAACCCTTCAGCTAAATTGTCTTTCATCCTCTACCTATGGAATGTGAATGCCATGATTTACTGCAGTCCAGTAAAAATCCGGGCCAAGTAGTTAAATGAGGCTCCCAAAGTGGGAAACACAGGGAAAATTAAGTCTATGGGGAGAGAGTACTATTTCCTACTGCACTTATCCCATGTAAATCCACTTCTTTTGTTTATAAACTGTGTATTTTCGGTTTCCATATATAATTAGAGCATATCTTATGCATGGATTAAGTAATAAATTTGGACAGCTTTCATAGCCAGAATTATACTTTGAAATCTCTAAGATATGAGCTCTGAATGCTCAAAAGGTAAAGATTGATTTATTACATGGTGTTAAATTAAGGTGGTATCATTTATTTATCGTACTTATTTTTTTACAGCCGTACTTAATTTTTCACGTGTATTTCATTTTTCAAGGAATATGTTGCCAATAAGCATATTTTTTTCATTAACCAGAAATAACGATTTTCTAGAAGACAAGAACTCTGGCACTTGATCCGTTTATAACTATAACACAGGCATCCCCTTCCCTCACTGCATGTATTATGTCTCTTGTGCAACAGAATTCAATTGTAGCCACTGAATTTAGCTGTGAACATGACCAGGGACAGACACATTAACCAAGCCACAGAGAGCTTGAGGCTGCAGGCATTATAAGCAAAAGTACATAGTGAACTCTGTTTGTGGATGCACGAGAGATTAGGAATTCTCCATAGGTAATATTCCTATAAGGACAAGGAGGCTTCTTTGAAGATACCAGACTTCACATAGAATTTTAAATGAATGAAGCAAAAAACAACACTGGGTTAAGGGGAACACTAAATGCATAATACATTGTAAAGACATTATCTCCAGTAATAGCAATCTTTACATGCCTTGGAAAATAAGACAAAAATAATAAAATGAAAACAATGTTTGGACTTACCAGACATTTATTCTAATTTTGTTAATGACTGTCAGGCCTGGAGAGCCAAAAAGCCCAATAAAACATGATTTGTTAAATTTTTTGTTAAATTTGTATTTCCTGAGTCATGGTCTAAGTTATTTAGATAATATTCCTATTATAAGAAAATATCAGTGTTGCCTAGTTCATGACAATTGTGAAGTTATGAAGTACTTTAGAATTTTTTCCAATTTATTTACCTTTCCTTATTTAACAAAGTACATTAAATTCATACCTGTAATTCAGTTTAAATATATCAACTTAAGAATTTTATTAAAGATATAATAAAGAATTTGTTCAGCCTCTTTCATAGACTTTAAAATCTTCTATCCTAATGTATCTAATGGTATATGTATACCTGTATTTTAGTAGGAAATAACCAAACAATTTTAATGTGCATATTTAAAAAATATGCATACTGAAGAAAAATAAATCATATTGAAGGGTTTTGATTATCTATAACTGCAGAAATTAATTTATGGTCAAATATAGATTGTGTTCAGAGATAATTTGGGTTCTTTAAAATGTAATGTATTTATATACCCAGCAATAGCAGTTAGATGATGGAGGGTAAAGTGGTGGTAAATGGTGATGAAAAGAGACTTGACTTGGGTTGTGGGCACACAATACATCATAGAGATGGTGTATTATAGAATTGTATACCTGAAACCTATATAATTTTATTAACCAATGTCACTCTATATCTTCAGAATCCCCAAACACCAAGCAGAAAGAATATATGCACCCCTACGTTCATAACAGCATTATTTACAGTAGCCAAGATCTGGAAACAGCCCAAGTGTCCATCAGTAGATGAGTGGATAAGAAAACCATGGTATATTTACACAATGGAATGTTAATGAGGCTGAAAAAAAGAAGGAACACTTATCTTTTGTGACAGCATGGATAACCCTGGAAAATATTATGCTAAGTGCAATAAAACCAGTCAGAGAAAGACAATACTGTATGATTTCATTCATATGTGGAATCTATGGTGCAAAATAAACGGATGAACAAAATAAAAGCAGAGGCATGGATACATGGAATAGACTGACAGATGTTAGAGGGATTAAGGGTGAGAAAGAGTGGAAGAAATTAGCCAAAGAACATATATGCCTATAGGCAAAGTCCATGGACACAGATAACAATGTGGTGAAGGTCAGGGGGTGGTAGGAAGTGGGAAGAAGGGGGTAAGCTGGGGGAGGATGGGAAACATCCATATAGCGTCAACAATAAAGATAGATAGATAGATAAATAAATAAATAAATAAATAAGATAGAATATTTTGCATATGGAAAGTAAATCAACTCTCTAGAAATATAAGACATATGGGGAAGATGGCAGGGGGTAGAAGCAACAAGTAGGAAAATCAATACTACACTCCTGAAAGGAACACAAATACAGTTAATTAAAGGAAAGCATTTTCAAGCAAGACAATGTTCTTGGAAAAATGATTCAAACATCATAGAATGTCAATGGTCCCCAGTATTATATATTAAATTATAAATATGCAACAACAAAAATTGCAGTTTTTGGAAAGTTGAATAAGTTGATTTTAAAATTCATTTTTTAGAATAAACATTCAAGAATAGCTTTGGAAACATTGAAGAAGATCAGTGGAAAGGGGTAGAGGGTGTTATATATAAAAGTATAAGGCTCTATAAATTAACAAGTGTGCCATAAGTTAAAAATCAGTACATGGATAGATGAAGGATACAGTAAAATTAATCAAAAATAGATTTAAATGATAGTCTATGATAAAAGTGGAGGAATTAAAGGTCCATTTCAATAAATAGAGCAGGGGCAACTATGTATCCAGATAGAAATATATAAAACTCTATTAAATTCTATAACAAAATAGTATAAATATCAAATATATTTAAAATCTAAAAGTAAGATAACATAAAACTTATGCAAACAACATATATTGGTTTATAGTCAGGAAATGTAGAAACTTTTCTACAACTTAGAGTTCAAAATCTATGACGAAAAGCTTTTTTTATACACACACACACACACATACATACATTAAAAATTAAAATGAAAAATGTCAGAAAGAAAAGATATATTTGTAACTTATGTTAGAAAGGTTTAATGTTCCTAATATACACAATGTTTCTAAATATTGAGAAGACTGACAACCTGATAAAAAATGGGCATAATGTCTAAATGTACAGTTGACAGAATAAAAAATGAAAATATTTCCAAGAGTATAAAAAGATGTTCATAGTAGCTCATATTTATAATAAGATACAAATTAAAACTGCATTGCTATGTCATTTTCTATATATCAAATTTAGAACATTCAGAAGTTGAATAACATATTATGCTTATAAGCCTGTTTACAGGGAGACAGAAACTCTCACATTCTTGGTGGAGATGCAAAGTGGTACAATCACTATTTTGGCTGCAATACCAGCTAAAGTGTGTGTAAATCCAACTTCTAGGAATCTATTCTAACACACAATGTAAAAATATAAAATTTTTGTGTCATTCATGTAAAAAAATACCAGGACCCATGTTAAATCCACATAATAGAATACTATTCATCTTTTAAAGGAATATGGAAGGAAGGCCTCCATAAAGTACCCCTGATTATGTACAAAGAGGCAGGGAAATGTGAATAGTGTACACATACCCTTGTTTACATTTCTGAAAAGAAATAATAAAATAAGCCCAAACTTATACAAATAATCACATATAGGTGAGGGAAGAAACATGAGGAAGGCAATGAAAGAAAAATATTTCCTGAATTTAGTTTTTATATAATTCCAATGAGAAGCTATATAAGTGTCTTAGAGAACAAATAAACTTTTTAAAATTCTCTAAAAATTCAAAACAAACTAAACTAAATTGTATATTGAGTTTGTGGCATTATATTCAACAGCTAAGGTAGTAATTATTATGAGCTTTTTAATACAAAAATTTGATGGTTTGAAGTAAAATAATCCTAAGGAAAATGTATAAGCAAAGAAACAATAAAGTATATTCAGTGATACTGCTAACATTAGTAGTTTTGATATTGCCATTAGAGTGTAAAACAAATAAGTGTGGACTTAAATAGATGGTAAGAACCAAGAGATACATGAAAAGAAACAACCAAGCACTTACCGTACTTTTCTTGTTTGAATTATATTTTGGAGTTACCAAATATAGGTAATATGAGAAAGTTATTCTATTTGTTTTAAAAATTCAGCTAACAAATGCTGAAGAAATGTGTACAATATGTGGAAATTATAATGGTGGATTAGATTGACAACACCTGAACCCACTAAACTCTTTTCAACGTCTCTAAGTCTGGGACAGTCAGATATCATGTGCCTCCTGGTATGATACAATAAGTACATGCCGTCACTTATGTGGTATGTTTGCTACCAGATCAATATTCTCTACAACACCCATTTATACCCAGTGCAAGGGATAAAGAAACATGTTAATTAACCTCATGAGGGAGCAATCAGCCAAATCCAGAATGTGGGAAAGTCTACAGGGCAAATGAACAAGCTTTCAACAAACAAACACTATGAAAAATAATAGAAGATGAGGACATTACAGAGTGAAAGAACTGTAAGGGATATATCAACCAAATACAACATGTGAACCTGATATAGGTCTTGATTTGATCAAACCAATCTAAAAATCATATTTATGAGAAAATCAGGTATATTTGGACACAGACTAGGAATCAGTCAACATTAATTACTGTTAATTTGGTTAAATTTGATAATGGATTGTGATTAGTTTTTAAAAAGAAATCTTTAATTTTTAGAGAACCTACCTTGTGATGTATTTATGGGAAAATGATATGTCAGGGTTTGCTTTAAGGTACCAAAGCAAAAAATGTGGGAAAAAAGATGAAAAGTTAGCAATATTAATATATGTTGAAATTAGGTGCTCAGGTATTCAGTATATGATCAGTTTATTATCCTCATACTATTTATTTTATTTTTTATATTTGAATATTTTCATAATAAATGAAAATTTATTATGAAAATATTCAAATATACTATATACAAATATACAGAAGTAGTGCTGCTGTGTCCTATGTCATCATTTTAGGCCACTTAGCAATTGGGTGACTAATTACAAAGGATGGAGCCCACACAGTAGCAAAATATGTCTCTGTTTTGAAAAGCAAAAATAAGCCCGTGAAAAAACACTTTTATTTCCATCTAGCTGCATGAAGGAGTTAGAAACATGCTAAAGAAAAATTATATTGGATTGATCAAAAATTTTATTTTTTTTCCGTAAGATGGCTCTAGTAATGCATAGTTATCTTTAACTTCATTCAAAATACTTTTGTTAAATTGTATTGTGACAGCTGTCAGACCAGCAGGCATTAAAAAAAAAAAAAACTTACCAAATTTGGTGAATTTTTATGTAGCCATTTTAATATTGAAGATGGAAAGAAATATACAACATTTTTTGGCATATTATGCTTTATTATTTCAAAAAAGATAAAAATGCAACTGAAACACACACACAAAAATTGTGCGTTGTATGGAAAAAGTGTTGTGACTGATTGAAAGTGTCGAAAGTGTTTTGCGAAGTGTTGTGCTGGAGATTTCTCACTGGATGGAGCTCCATGGTCTGGTAGGCAAGTTGGAGTTGGTAGTGCTCAAATCGAGACATTAACTGAGACAATCAGCATTATAGCGTGCAAGTGATAGCCAACATACTGAAAATATCCAAATCAATAAAGTTATGGTGAAAATAAGAAATGTGTCTTTTATTTTACAGAAAAAAAAGGCTATATGAGCTTTTTTGGCCAACCCAATATGAAAAGAAAGCCATAAGGGAGGGAGGAAGATCGATGATCAGAGACTGGCTCTTCTGGGAAACAGAAATAGACCATGTGGATTCATTATATAGTCTCTATCAAGTCTAATGAAGGCAAAGGATATACATATGTGAAAACAAACATGAGAAGTCCTATCTAATGAGCTACTAATTCTACTTTTATTTTAGGTATGCTTTAGACCAGCATTGTCTCATGTTCTCTAATTGATTTTAATCAATCACTGTCACATCTACATTATCATTGAATATCTTTATATATTATCATATAATGTGAGACACCTACAGGTATGTGTAAATTATCCATATATATGATTATAGGAAAGGGTTAAAATTTTTCAAGGAATTTTTTCATATATTTTCCCTGGAAACTTAAAACAAAACTCACATAACCCTGGCTGGTGTTGTATGATATCCAGAAAGGTGAGCATCTATTTGCAGCTTTCATCTGAGTACCTATTTTTTGCTAAGCATTTTGGTAATTATTTGGGAAAATAAAAAGATACCTCAGATTCAGACCTTCATAAGAAACTTTAGCAGAGAGAATTTAAGACTCAGAATGAGAGGATAGAGAAGAAAACAGAAAGTTGTACAGAAGTAGAGTGAGAAAAAAAATAAAAAAAATTCTGACCATTTTTTGCATGCCACAAAGCTCCATGAGCTTTTCCTGGGAAGTCAGAAAGGCTTCAGCCCGCAGTCTTCTCAGTCTGTCTCAGTCCCCATGCTTCTCCCAGAGCAAGCATCTTGGTATGGCATGCAGGCTTCACATGTTTAGATACAATATTTATTTTTCCAAAACGTGGGCCTATATTTTTATCAAATATTCAACTGAGAATGAGCAATGCATTCTAACTCTAGGAAAAAAAATAATGTCATGTTAGATTTACTGAAATATTATGGCATGCTACTTAACACTATAGAGATGATTGTTGAGATTTTCAAGAACTTATTAAATATTTTCACCTTATTCACTGTTTTTAGAACATAAACTTTGTTGGGTAATAAGATGGAAGTGGTAGTAGAATGCCATCAGGTAGACTGAAATCAACTTCCAGAGGTGGCTCAGAGGGTGAAGGTTCATGTTGGAAGGGGGTTGTGAACAGAGATATAGCAGAATTGATATTAGAAGGAAAGGAAATATGCTTTTTGGTGTGTGTGTGTGTTAATGTACATTTAAGAAAATAAAATGGCATAGATAGTAAATGGTATCGCAGTTGTTTGCTTTTTGCAGACAGCACTGGGCTTCAAATAGGAGGGAAAGCAAAAAGTCTTCCATACTCACCTTACTTGTCTTCTTCACTTTTTCACTTTTTAAATCTGTCTCCCCTTCCTCCAATGGAGAGAGCAAAGTAGATAAGAACTGAGAAGAGAAACTATCATAACAGGCGATAGATGGTTTAACTCATTCTAAGGCTTTGTTGTGAAGCAGTAATCAGGGTAAGTTCTCTGCAGATGGCTTGCCGTGAGGTTCAGGAACTAAAGACCCTTGTTAATGTACAAAAGGGTCAGATTTCAAGTCTCATTGCACAGATAGAAGAATGTGCAAATATTGACCACTATAAACTGAAATCCCCTTTCCACATTTACATTTTACAGTAGATAGTGCCTTTTCCAACCCTTTAAAAATGTATTCATATGCATCGAAGCCACCTAAAACCAATTCAAGATTTCAAATGTAAGACTAGGTAGGACAGTGATTATACCTTGCACATAATGTAAATTTCACAGAAAATTTAATAGATACTTCTATTTCTAATGTAATACCATAATTTTTGTAGGTATGTGCCCTAGCTGGCAATACTGTTGAATGCGTATTCCCAACATAGATGTAAATTGTGAATTGAACACAATATACTATTTGTTGAGGGAATCTTGACAGTTTAATGCTATATGTTATAAAAACGCTTAAAGAACGATTTTTTTCTATTGGAAACGTATCTTCTTATGACTTACAATGGCATGATCAGAGCAGTCTTTTTATTTTTACTCTAAGTCAGAGAATAAAATCCAAACAGAGAGAAAATTAAGCAACTGTGCCAAGAACTATCCTTCTCTTTAGTTCTATATCAGAAGCTGGTAACCAGATCAAGTGAGAAATTATAAATCACTTACTGACCTGATATAGAACTTCTGTTGCTGAATAGATTTGTGTGTGTGTGTGTGTGTGTGTGTGTGTGTGTGTGTGTGTGTGTGTTTAAACTGGGTTTGGGGATTAGGTGTATGTGGATCAGACATACTTTGGGGAGGGCGCTCCATTTGCAGAGCTGGAGACTGGTTAGTAAAACATTGACTCTGCTGCAACATCTCTCTTTCACAACAACATATATTTTTGGCTGAAAAACACTGCTAATCTGTGCAGAGAGCAGGACCAATAAAATGGCATTGGTCCAATTAAGATAGCGTAAAGTGGATAAAACAAAGTGGTATTACTTATGTCAACTAAAAGGGCTGTCAGTCAGCCATGACACTTTTGTTCAAGAAGAAAATTACCTAAATCAGAGTAAACATATCTGGCAAGGAGATATATCTGTTCACATGGTCAGAGCATCCTTGCAAGGAGACACACTTAAGATACATGCACACAAGGTCAGAGTAATCTTGTCTGTAGAGCAGGACCACCCATAGGTAGGCTCCTGGGCAAATTCCACCCTTGCTAGCAGGGGTGTCAAACAGAACAGCCATGTACCACCCATATGCTCCTGGGCAAATTCTCCACTTGGCATCAGAGGTGCCAAGACATTTATCAAAAATACCCAGAAGGGTGGAGTGCACCACTTTCAGGGTATCACTGAGGCAGGCTCCAGACCACTGTTGAGACAGCCGAGCTCCACACACCAGAGCGCTGCCCAGTGTCATGCTGATCTCCCTTGGCATCGGCGGTCAGAGGCTCTGCCCTGCTGGACTGAGGACTTTACTTGCCTTGCTGCCCACCTGGCTCCGGAGATCCTTCCTTGCAGGACTCTGACAACTCCCTTGCCCACTGTGCTGTTTCCCGGACCTGCAGACTGAGACTCTGGGATTCGAATTCATTATCCCCCATTGATTGTTGTGTGTGTGTGTGTGTGTTATACTCCTCTTAGATTATTAGAGCATGAGTAGGATATTAATGTATGTTGATTTTCTACTTTGAGTACACCTGCATTCAATAAAAGCTGAGTGAATAGCATAGTTACTGTATGTGACTTCTGTCTATTCCTTGGTGCCAGGCTGCTCAGCAGGCAGTTAGCTGAGCAGTTGCCCAGCTGATTTATTAAAGGCTATATCATGAACAGATGCTTGTGACAATCAGGAACCTACATCAACTAGCAGAAATCACAACAACTGAAAAACTATGTGCTCACAATAAGACGTCAACGTTTAACCAAGAGAGTAAGCAACTGAAGGAGATCAACATAAAAATTAGTAAGAGGAAATAGGATACATTAAGAGCTTTTTCTCAGGATATACATCTGTTCTTAGGCAAGGGAACAGCTAAGCATGTATACACTGTTTGTTGAAAGACCAAGATTCATACAATGACATCATAAAGCAGACACTCTCATCACACCTACTGTTAAGATCTGCTCTTTCGGGATAGATTTTATTTGTTCGATAATAAAATCTACCTAGTTCCAAAGCTTATTTGCTCACTCTTAGATCACAAGAAATCCTCAGATCATTTTAGTCCAAAGGAAAAATTTCAGTTTTGTAATTAATGTATCCAATCCAGTATAATAATCAAAATTCTGAAATTATTTAATGATAATTTCTCCTCTCTCTCAAGTCTGGTGCAGCATAGAAATAGGAAAATGAGGAAGAGAACATGCTCAGCTTTCCCTGTTTCCAGCCATACAGCGGGGAGGAAAGGTCCCTACTAGTACTGGTTTGAGTAGTGTAATGTTCCATGGGATTGGAATATATATAAAGCTGATTTTATTTTTCTCTGGAGCAACACTGTCACTAGGGAGTTATTCTCATTAGACCATAGGTATGAGATATAAAACTGCTATCCCTCCTGCATCATGGCAAGGTAGGTTTCTATTCTCTTCTCTGTCTCTAATATGATGCTTTTATAACACTAGATGTTTAGGGCCAAGGGCACAAAAAGGATTTTAGATATCTGCTTTGCAGACCCTGAATAGAATGTCTAGCACCTCAATTTGGGCCGTGCAACTGTTTCTCAGGTATTGTTATAAGGTAAGCAGGCCCAAAGGAGTGTATTGTAATTGCCAATCATCAAAATATTCATAAATTTACTGCCTGATTTTACTTAAAGACCAGTCTTAAAATGCATATACTTTCTGTTTGACTACACAGTGCTTATACTTATTTCACTTTAGGTATTTCTGTTTCTATTCTCTGTTTCAATAGTGCAGTGATGAATTCAAGGTCCCTCTGTGCTCTGCAAAATGCCTGCAGCAATCTCCTCATAAGAGAATCCTAAAAAAGTGCATTCCACAGCTGAGGTCAGAGTGGATTTTAAGACGTTCCTTAACTTAGAGAGAAGGAGCAAAACAAAATCTTTCGAGCTGTTTATTACCTGGAAGATTCTCCCACTAGTGTATAAGATTGTTTCTTATCTTCTTCTATCAGGCACTTCCAATTTGAAAAAATTGAGACTAAACATTTCCATACTGCTTGGATGTTTCTGCTCCTTTACTGATGATTGCTTAAAATTTCCCATCAGGTATGTGCAGAGTGTAGATTACTTTGAAATTCTTTTTCTTTTTAATTAGACAGCAATCATTTAATATGTCAAATCAATTATTTATTGTTATTCAATTACAGTTGTCCCACATATTTCCCCATTGCTCTTCCCTGCCTTGCCCCTCCCACAATCAGTCTCCACACCATTGTCCAAGACTCCTCTATTGTGTGCCTGGACTTGCCTCTTCCTCTTCTTTCTCCCATTATACCCCTCCCACCTCCCCTCTGTTCACAGTCAGTTTGTTCTTTATCTCCATGTCTCTCGTTCTGTTTTGTTCATTTGTTTTCTTGCTTAGGTTCCACTTATAGGTGAGATCCTATGGTATTTGCCTTTTACCATTTGGCTTATTTCGTTTAGCATAACACTTTCCAGTCCCATCCATGCTGTTGGGAAAGGTAGGAGTTCCTTCTTTCTTTCTTTCTGCTGCATAGTATCCCATTGTGTAAATGTACCACAGTTTTTTGATCCACTCATTTAACTGAAAATTCTTCAAGATATAGAAAAATACTATCTAGGAAGAAATAACCAATAATCAATCTATATGATTATGAAAAAAAGGTTAAAATCCTATCTCTTAATCACTCTTCACTTCACTACAATTTTTCTTTCTCTACATGTTCCAGAAACTGCTCTCACCAACATTACCGCTTCTGCCTTTCTATACTTTAGCTTTTTTGTCCTCTCTATGCCAGCTGACATTTTTGGCCATTTGACCCTTCCTCAAAGCCATTCTTTTGTCTGCCTAGCGTATCCCATCTCCTATATGTTTATTTTTACTCTGACAATTTTCTTTAGTAAATGAGTTGGGTTCTTGTCCTCTGTTCATCTTAAGTATATTGTTTTTTTTCTCTTTGATCCATGAAGAGTAACAAATTAAAGCTCTGTTTATTCTTTTGTTAATGAAGATTTGGACACCTTTCTTATTTACTCTATCAGTGAAAGCCTTGATTCAAGTTCTCAGTCTAAACCTCAAAAATTATCCAAGAATAAACTACTTTTTAAATCTCTCATATTTATTTAAGAATAAGTTAAGAGTAATTAGTATTGGACCCTCTCCTCTATATCCCTCAGATTCATACTGCCTATTTATTCCTACTATCCATGTTTTGTCAAGTCTTAACTAGAGTACTATGAAAACCTGTTAACCAATATCTCAATCACTAAAAATCTCTAAAAGCTATTTTTCCAGCTTAAGATATAATTGACACATAACTTTGTGTAATGTTAAGATGTATAATGTGAGGATTTGATATATGTATATATTTTAAAATGATTAATACAATAAAATTAGTAACATCAATTAGTCCATTACCTCACAGAGTTTCTTGTGTGTGTGTCTATGTGATGATAACTTTCAAGATCTATTCTCTTAACAACTTTCAACTATATGATATAGTATTTCTAACTATTGTCTACCATGCCGTACATTACATCCCCAGAACTTATTCATTACATAGTAGGAAATTTGACCACCTTTATCTATTTTCCTCACTCTTTTACCCACCCTTCCAACTGTCAATCTACTCTCGGTTTCTATGAGTTTGGCTGCTTTATTATTTTTTAATATTTTATTTATTTATTTTTAGAGAGAGGGGAAGGGAGAGAAACATCAATGTGTGGTTGCTTTTTGTGTGCTCCCTACTGTGGACCTGGCCTGCAACCTAGTCGTGCCCTGACTGGGAATCAAATCAGCTACTATTTGGTTTACAGCCCAGCACTCAATCCACTGAGCTACACCAGCCAGGGTGTTTGTTGTTTTAGATTACAAATATATGTGAAACCATATAGTGGTTTTCTTTCTCTGTCTGACTTATTTCATTTAGCATAATGCCTTCAAGATTCATCCATGCTGTCTCAAAGGGCAAAATTTCCATTTAAAAAATATGGCTGACTTTTTTATATACATCACAGTTCTTTAATTATTCATCTATATGTTGACAGGCGATTAGGTTGCTTCTGTGATCTGGCTATTGTAAACAATGCTGCAATGAACATGGAGATACAGATGTTTTTTCAAGATAATGGTTTTGTTTACTTTGGATACATACTCATAAGTGGGATTGCTGTATCATATGGTAGTTCTATTTTTAATTTTTTAAGAAAACCTATACTGTTTTCCTTAGCAGCTACACCACTTTACATTTTCATCAACAGTGCACATCCTCTCTAGAATTTATCTCTTGACTTTTTAATAATAACTAAACAGGTGTGAAATAACATTTCACTGTGGTTTTGATTTACATTTCTCTGAAAACTGTGATGTTGAAAGCCTTTTCCTGTACTTCCTGGCTATTTGTCTATCTTCTTTGGAAAAAATATCTATTTAGGTACTTTGCCCATTTTAAAATCAGATTTTTTTGGAGACTGAGTTGTATTAGTTTCTTATATAATTTGGATATTAACCTCTTATCAGATATACGATTTGCAAATATTTTCTCCTAGCCCATAGATTATCTTTCCATTTTGTTGATTGTTTCCTTTGCTGTGCAGAAGTTTTTTAGTTTGGTATAGCCTTATTTTTTTAATTTTTGCTTTTGTTGTTTATAATTTTTGTTTTATATACAATAAATTACTGCCAAGGAGTGATTGGCAAGGAACTTTCCCCAATGTTTTCTTCAGAGCTCTTGCCAGAGGTTTTCAAAAATATATATCAGATTATATGATTCTTTTGTTAGAAATCTTTCAAATACTATATTATATATATAATTTTTTTAAATATATATATAAAATATATATATATTTTATGTATATTTATTAAAATATATATATTTATATATATAAAAATATATATTTTTTTATTTTGCTGATAATAACATCCACCTGTACCTTACCATTTCACCATGGCTGACTTCTATAGGTTTATTTTTCTTTCCTTTTTTCCTTGTCTTTAAATTGAATTGATTGGGGTGACATTGGTTAGTAAAATTATATAGGCTTCAGGTGTACAATTCCATAACACATCAGCTGTACATTGTATTTTGTGTGCACCACCCCAAGCCAAGTCTCCTTTCATCACTATTTATTCCCACTTACTTTCTTCTACTCCCTCGCCCCCTACAGCTTTATTTTTCATCATAGTTCCAAATGCAGCCCATGCCAAAGCCACCATAGACTGCTTTGGGCGTCCTGAAACACCATGCTCCCTCGTTCTAAAGGTATGCTATCATTTTTAGACAGGTTATCTCCTTGATTTAAAAATGTGTTTACTCATACATGCTTTACCTACCTGACTCTTTAACTTTCAGACCTCAAATTATTTTTTAAATATTTTATTCTTTATGCTATTATAGTTGTCCCACTTTCCTCCCCACCCCCTTAGCCACCCTCCACCCAGCCCATTCTCTGCCTCCATAGTCAGTCTCCACACTGTTGTCCTGGGTCCTTCATATAGGCTCTTTGACTAATCTCTTCACCTCAAATTCTTAACTCATGCTGCACATCAGAATTTTTTTTTTGAATGGGAGGGTGACTTGTTTTGTTTTTTACTATCTTGAGTCAAGGCATAATTCCTGAAATTTTTCACTCAGTTGGTTTATGCCCAGGAAATTATTGCATACTTAAGAAATACAAAACTGAAATCAAACAATGTGTTATTTATAGGACAGAAAACAAAAGATTATAGAGAAGATACACGGGTAGAACATAGTATACTTGCAAATACTAACCAAAAGAAAGTTGATAAAGCTCTATTATTATGAAAATATAATTTAAAAAGTGAACAAAAATACATAAAATATAAAAATTAACATTTCATCTTGATAAATAATTAAATCCAGAAAAACACAATTAAAAAATGTCTATACTTTTAAAAATATAGAATCAAAATAAAAAAAGCAAATTGACAGATCTAAAAATAAAAATAAACAAACTCAAACCTGTAATGGGATATTTTAATTACTCATAGATGTAGACATAATGTATTAACTTTGCACAGCAACATTAATACATTATTTATGTACATATTATTATATTTTAACTTGCAAATGTCATAATATAAGAATTCAGATATATATATTTTCAAACAACAAAATGCATAGTCTTTTAAAGCATGTATGTTCTCTTACAGAAATGACCATATGCTATCATGTTTCAGCAGAATTTAAGAAACTAAATTTATACAGTATATATTCTTTTAATGCATTGCCATTAACTTAGAAATATATTTCCCATATGGTGAGAAATTAAAAAAACATAATTTTAAATAACATATGGATCAAAAAAGAAGTCACAGTGGAAATTAGAAAATATTTTGAGCTGAATGATAATGAAAATACTAAAAATCGAACTACTGAGACACAGCTAAAGCCATCCTAGGGGAACAGTTTGTAGTTCTAATTGGATATTGTAGGAAAGAAGAAAGGATAAAAATTAATGGGTTATCTCAGAAAAAAATTAAAAGAATAATATACAAGAGATATAGAAGAAAAAATAATAAAAAGCAGAAAGTGATGAAGGAGAAAAAATACAAAGAAAGAAAGATTGATCAAGAAAAAAGAGAAAAGTCACATCTGAACAGATATAAGAATGAGATGGGGAGGGTTATTACAGATTCTACAAAATTTGGTGTTAATTATAAAAAATCAATAATTTTTAGTCAATAAATTATAAAATATACATGATATGGTCAAAATTAAAGAAGTACTACAGACTGATGGAAACTGGCAAAACAAAGAATAGAAAATCTTAATAGATATATAATCAACAAAGAAATCAAATTAGTTATTAATAAAGCCATCATGATATCTATAAGCTCATATAAGTTCACTAACAAGTGCATTAATTTACTTTTGAAAAATTACAATTTTTACCAAACTTAAATAATAAAATAAATTAAAAACGACTCTAGCATAATTTTGATTCAATACTCAAAGAGGACACTTAAAGAAAGGAAAATTATATACCAAATTATTAAAAACTACAGATCCATAGATCTGAAAATATTAAGAAATAAAACCCAGAAGAGATAATACAAAAGTTAATGGAAAATAGATAGTCGAATTTATTTCAGTAATGTAAGGTCAGCATGACATTTTAAAATCATTTTATTTATGTTTTATATTTATTTATTATTTCATTTTTTATTTAATCTTTGTTGCATATGGGAGTATAAGGGGATATTTGGGTATAAATGTTAGAAAATCATTTATATAATTTACCACACTGATAAATATAGGAAAAATTATATCCGATCATCTTAATATATGTAGAAAAATTTTGATAAAATAAACATATATTCATGACTTTAAAACTATCTGTGTAATATACAATAAAATTTTATTAGTATGTATAAGAATATATATATAAAATTACAAGATTACTGTTAAATATAATAATAAAAATCAAAAAATTTTCTTTTGAAATTGTGAAGAAGGCAGTCCTGGTTTTTCTCACCCGTTTTATTCAACGTTGAATTAGAACTGCTCTAATCAACCAGTACATATGACAGGAAAAATAAATGGTTTAAGGATTAGAGAGGCAGATATAGAAGATTTATTATTTAAAGATGAAATGACATTATATATAAAAATATCAAAATGTTCTGATAAATTACTGAAATGAATAAATGAGGTTAAGTTTCTCCAAACAAAGCTATTATTAATATACCAAAATGCATGTGTTACCACATTCCAATAAAAATGCTTAAGTAATATTTTAACAAAACACCATTTATAATAATATTAAATAGTATCAATATCTAGTAGTAAATCTAAAATATGTGGAAGACTTCTCTGCAGAAATACATATAAACCTTAAACAATAAAAGGAAATTAAATAAGTAGGTTGATATACAACTGTAAACATATCAATTCTCCACACTCATCTATTCATAAAATGTGATACAAATAAAAACCCCTACAGGATATTAAAAGATTCACAAATTAATTCTAAAATTTATACAGAAATATAAAGGATCAATCATAATCAAAAGGTTTTTAAAGAACTAGGTAAGAGGATTTGTTCTACTGGATATTAAACTTACTAGAAAACACAGAAAAGTTTAGCATACAAGAATTAGCCAATGTAGAACTTGACCTCACTGATATATAAAAGTTGATTTGTAACAAAGTCAGTATTGCAGGGCAGTGAAGGACTTATCCTTTTAATTAATGATGTTTGAAAAATTCGATGTTTATAGGGGAAAAATATGACTTCTAATACACAGCACACCCAAGTTTCAATATGTTACATTGTAGACATTTATAAAAGATTCAAAATAAAATGCTTAGAACACAATATAGAAAAATAACATTATTAACTATGAAGGAGAAAGAATTCTTAAGGAGAGGAATAGTACTTACTATAAAATATTGTTTGGACAACATTAAAACTAAGAACTCATTTAACCAAAAACACCATTAAGAGAGGAAAAAAAGCAAGCCAGACACTAGGAGAAGATATTCAAAACATGTAACTAATAAAAAATATGTATATTTTGAAATCTTAGAAATCACAAATGAAAAAAAATCAGAATGAAATTTGAATATTCATTTTAACTGACAATGTTTATGGCACTTTGAAGAAGATGCCCAATGTGTAGTAATTATATGAAAAGCTGCTCAATATCATTCATGATATAAAACATCAATTAAAACCAAAATAAGACTTTACTATACATATGGCTAAAGTTCAATAGTATTGATAATGCAAACTGTTGGTGACAATGGAAATGCACGTACACTGCCAATGTAAAGTGCTACTAATTTGGTAAAAAGTTTGTCATCATCTAGTAAAGCTGAAGTTTCATATATTCAGTGAGTAAATAATTAATCTCCTGGAATTTAACAAAAACAATTATATGTCAAGAATATTTATAATTATATTTTTGTAATAGCCCCCAAACAGGAAACAATCTAATGTACAAGATAGAATGTATACATAAAATGTTATAGTCCCACCATATTACTAAAACACAGCAAGATAAAATGAATGACTCAAGTACTTTATTTTAATGAAATAAATTGAACTTGAAGGATTCCGCTTGTATAGTTTCAAAAGCCAGGAATATAATGTATACTCATTGTGGATCTGTTAAAGGTAAAAACAGAAAATAAAGAAACAGTAGCCATAAAATTCAAGACAGTAATTGCTTTAGCACAGTGTGAAGAAAGTCATATTTTTAAAAGGATATAAAGAGATAACTGCTGGAAATATGCTAGCTTTTGACCTCGGTATAAATTATGCAAGTGCTTACTCTGTAATAACTTATTGATCTTTACATTTATATTTTATGCACTTTTCCATATGTGTAGCATATTTCACATTGAAGAAATTTTAGGAACATAAATAAAACTGGGGATTTTAAGTATTAGTAAAGGTCCAAAAGGAAAAGAAAGTACAGAATAAAACAAAGCAAACTTGGAGAAAAGCATATCTTCAAGAAAAGAAAATGATGGCGTAATCATACATTTAGACATAGGTATAATTTTAATTTAAAAACTGGAAAATAGAATCTGAAGAACCTATCTGGTAACAGAGTAAGATAGATGCAGAAACTATGCAAAACGGATTGAGAAGCAAGGAGGAAGCTGCAGAAAGAAGTGGAGAGACATTGAGAAAGAAAACTGTTAACTGGGAAGTTTGCAAAATTAATTATGAAACACACTACTCTTCCATTTCAGGAATCCGAGTGAATCCAAGTTGTTAAATAAAAAAGAGTTCACATACAGAGACATTACCATGAAACCTCAGAATACAACAGAAACAAAATTCTAAAGGTGTCCAAAATTTAAGGAAACTCCCTATATTGTATATATATCTATAACAATCTCTATATATACACTTAGATGGACAATTTTATTTTTAATAGCTAAAAATGTTTCATGAGGTAAGTTTCAAAGATTGGCATACAATAAATTCATTTTAAAAAGTAAATATAAGCTAAAATATTGTTATCCTATTTCCTAAGCCTCCAAAAAAATAATATAACAAAACAAAAGATAGTTACAATAACTTTGTTGCATTCTTTCCTTATAGGAGAAGTTGTTGGGTTTCCTCTTGAATTGATGTACAATATTTACTTCTATTGCTGACTCCAGCACTTTGTTCCATCTCATTAATTCAAGGAGTAAGAAACATCAAGGGACATCAAGAACATCATTAATCCAAGACTATTTCTAGCCATGCCTAAGCGAAGCTATTAAGTATATTTCAAGATCTGACTAAAATAGTTATTAAAAAGCCTAACCACTATGTCTCCATTTATTCTCCTAGATAATTGTAACATCTTTGTCTTGGGTCCTGTGTTGATAAATGCCTTTGGGTCTCATTTGCTATGTTATATTTAGGCCAAGGTGAAAAAATAAGCTATCATCAAAAACACTACTTTTTTTTTTTAGCCTAGGTCTAAGAATCCTTTCATATATTACACTGTGGTCCTGGTAGAAGACGTGTTTTACTTGGTATCATTAGACATCATTGGTGTATTTTTTCTTCTCTCTTTTACTGTCTATAATAAGGAGACCATTGTTTTTTTTAGAATCATAATTATTTAATACTACTTCAACAAGAAATTTAAGAATGCAATAAAAAGTTACACATGTGAACAAGCAGCAAAACCTTTCTGAATTAATTTTTCTATTAAGTGCACACTTCTTTCTGTTTTTAATATAACTTTACCCCTGAATTTGTAATTCTACATTTATTTTATTTTTGTAATAGTTCATTTTTATTGTATTTTCCCCTTGCCATTTCTTCCCCCATGTCATCTTTCACCTCCCCCCGTCCCCTCCACCCAGTCACCACACTGTTGTGTGTCCATCAGTTATTTCTTTTTTTATATTTAAATATGTGACTATGTCATTGATATATTTCCTTCACAAGACTAACAGCCTCATATGACCTGGGCCTTTATCAGTCTAATTATCCATTGTAGCTCAAACATGTAGCTTAATCCATGGTACCCAGTAAATATTTGATACATATTTGATGAAAAAACAAATCCAAATCGACTGAATACACTGATAGTAAAATAATTTAAAATGTATAGTGTTTTATTGTGATTTTTTGGTTCAGATTAATAATTAGTTTAACTTTATAAGATGGTATGGGAAGATAACCATCTTATTTATACACCAACACATTCTTATATACACAATTTTTTTAATTTTTAAATATGTAAAGAATAGAAAATAATTACACCTAACGTAATGACTTTCCCCTCAACCCCTTTATTAAAGTATATACCTTGAGTTAAATGTATTTAATTTATACATTTAGAATTTCCAATAATCTTTTTTTTTTCCTTTTTAACCTTTCTTATATGACTCAAGGGACAGGATTTCTGGGGAATCACCCAGAACCATATGTTATGTCTATAAATTAGAAAGGGTTCTTTTTTATTTTTTATTTTAGTTTGTTATTAGGTAATGGTCCCCTTTAAAATGGACTGGATACTTGTATTCCTCAACTTAGATCCTACACTTTCAGTCTGTATTACCTTGTCACTTAAGGATTCTTAGAGCATTAAAATTGCCATCTTGTATTCTCCCAAGCATTCATCATAAAAAAAAATCACTGAAGCTCATTTCCCACTTAACATTGCATAGACCCTGCATCTTTAATATAATTTAGGGATCCATTCTACTCTGTATCAAAGCCATCAAATGCACTTTGAATCTGGAAGCAGTTGTAAGACTTTGAGCTCATTTCCAATTTTGACATTCAGTAGTTATATAAGCATATGCATTTTCTTGATATTTCTGATCGTGGGATTTCCTTCAAATGGTATAAATTCTATATTAAGAAACAATAAAACTTCCTTTGTTAATATTTGCCAGCTATGTATATGTAAGTCATTATTTAGATAGCTTATTAGAATGACTTATTGTTAGACAACATTAGAATGACTAATTGTTAGCTGAGTACAAGAGTTTTAAAGAACAACAAAAGTATAGTGCCATTTGGTAATGACACCATTGAAAAGTTGAGGAGTATTGCAGAAACAAATTTTGTTTGCTCAAAATTTCATAAGGCATTTCTCTGGTTACAAAAAAATATCACCATAACATAACCTTGCATTATATTCACCTCTTTAATAATATGACTAGACTGACACTACAAAATTCCAGAAGGCAAGAGACTCTTTATTACTCAATATTTCTGATCATACCACTATTTTTATATTAACCTGCACAGATTTGAATAAATCTACAGAGCTGAATAAATAGTCTAGAACATCTAGTTACAAACTTTTTTTAACTAATAAATTAACCAATATAGAGGGTATATAGAGGATATTCATGACTTTTTCATGGTCTCCTAGTCCCATTCAGAGAGGCACAATGTCAAAACGCTTCATTCCTTCTAGCATGCTAGCACTGATTTTCTAAGGTCTAATTCCCTCCCATTGTCCATCTACTGTTCAAAATCCTGTATCCTAACACCAAAAGAGTATGTGGCAAAATTATAATGATGGGCTTTTTCCAATTTCAGAGTCTTCTTCCAAAGGAAGACCTATACTTCCATTCAGTCCTTGTGGTTTATAATTAATCATGACATTTACATAACACTTGTATTTGATGTGCATCACTGAAGAAAAGACAGAGGAGGAAAAGCATGAGTGTTAAGTGACTGTTGAAAGGCTCTACCTGTGGTAAGAAAGCAATAGAAGTGCTCTGAAAAGAAATAGTCAGAAATCCAAAAGTAGATATGGACTTCAGAATGTATTAGCAGATCCCTCTAGTGTTCATAACTCAATTTGCTGCAGTTAATGAGGCAAAAAAGACTGAAAAAATGTGAGATACTACTTAAGGCTAAAAAAAGAAGAGTGACACATTCTGACTTATAAGACTTGGAAACCAATAAAGCTAATGTGAGAATACAATCCTGTAACAATGAATACATGTTCATTTATGTATTTGATCTCTAAAAATGATCTTGTTTTGAGAAACAAATTTGAAATTTTGGCCTACATATTTGCTTACATTTTCTACAATATAATTACATGATACTGGGAAGTGTAAAATTATCATTTAACTAGTAATCAAATATAATGTATGTTAGATATTAAAAGGTAATTTCATTTTACACTGACATGTTACTGAAGAGATGACTCTAAAAAAACAGATACCGTATCCATCCTCAAAGGACTTTAAAAAAGATAAAGTTTATTTTGAGACTTCCAGTCAAGATGGCAGCAGTGTAGGCAAACATAGCTCACCTATTCTCACAACCATGTCAACATTACAACTAAAATATAGAACAACTATTACTCAGGAACATCAGAAATCAAGCTGAATGGAAGGCTGACAACTGTGAAACTGAGCTGAACGGAAGGAAGTCTAACAACTATGAATTAAAGAAACCACAGCCATCCAGACTGGTAAGAGGGGCAAAAGGGCAGAACGGGCTGGTCTAACACCCATGTGAATAGAAATTTTGGAGGGATATCTCAGGAGCAAGTAGTCCCAGGCCCATACCAGACCTCCCAGCCCAGAATCCCAGTGCCAGGAAGATAAGTCCCCACAATTTCTGGATGCAAAAACTGGGGCGGGGGGTTGAGTCTGGGAAAGAAACTGTGGGAGCCACAAGCAGTTCCTCTTAAAGAACCCATACACAGACTCATTGTTTTAAACTCACTGCCTCTGAGCTCCAGCACCTGGGTAGCAGATTGAAAAGCACCAGTGGTATATAGGGAGAAACTAGAGTCTGGCATCAAGGCGAGCAGAGGCCATTGTCTTTTTCAAAACCCTCTCCCCACAGAACCTGTAAGCACATGCCCTTTGTGAGACTTCATCACCCTGACTAACACAGTTTGACCTGCCTTAGATATCCCGGGAAGTTCTGCCCCACCTGATTTACAGACCCACCCAAGCTGCTTTTCCCTAAGAATGGCTGGTTTTAGCTCCTAAATCCTATCAAACAAACAACAGGTAGCTTCAGTGAACTGTAGCAGGAACCAGATTAGATTTACAGCGTGGTTTTGCCTGGGAATCTCCAAGTCCAGCACAAATAGCAGCCATTTCAGATTCCCTTATACCTCAGGCAAGGTACCCCAGACGAAGCAAAGCTGGGGGCTGAACTTGTCCTGTACCACCTAGGAAACCCAGTGCCAGCACATCTAGTGGACAGCTACAGGCCATGTTGGAGCACCACCATCTTGCCCCTGCACAGATGATTCTCCACAGATGGTGGAGGTTGGTGGTCAGTGGTCACAGCCAATCCTTGCAGCTGACTGGCCTGGGTAAATACCTTCCATTGATCTGCCAACAGGAACCAAGGCTCAACTACAAGAAGAGGGTATACTCAGCCCACATAAAGGGTGCACTTGGAGTACCCAGCTTTGGTGATAGCAATGGCTGTGCCCTGCTGGATACCTACTACATTAGGCCACAGTAGCAAGACCTAGAGTCAAAGCAGCTCTATCTAATACATAGAAACAAACAAAAGGAGGCTGCCATAACAAGGAGAGAAAGAAACATGACTCAAATGAGAGAACAGGGTAAAATTTCAGAAAAAGATCTAAACAAAATAAAGATAATCTATCAGATGTAGAGTTCAAAACATTGTTTATAAGGATGCTCAAGGAACTTAGTGAGGACCTCAACAGCATAAAAAAGACCCAGTCAGAAATGAAAAATACACTAATTGAAATAAAGAAAAATTACTGGGAAACATCAGTAAAGTAGACGAGGCCAAGAATAAAATCAGTGTTTTGGTACATAAAGAAGAAAAAAATAACCACATAGAACAAGAAAAAGCAAAAGAACGCCCCCAAATGAAGATAGTATAAGTAGCCTCTGGGACAACTTTAGGAGGTCCAACATTCGCATCATAAGAATGCCAGAAGGAAAGGGGAAAGAGCAAGAAATTGGAAATCTATCTGAAAAAACAGTGAAAGAAAACTTCCCTAATTTAGTGAAGGAAATAGATATGCAAGTTCAGGAGAAACAGAGAGTCCCAATTATGATGGATGCAAAGAGGCCCACTGCAAGACACTTCATAAATAAAATGCCAAAGGTTAAAGGTAAAGAGAGACTCTTAAAAGCAGCAAGAAAAAAAGAAGTTAGTTACTAGATGGTTGACAGGTGGGAGGAGGTAGGAGGATAATGGGTGAAGAGTTGAGGGGATTAAGAAGTACAAATAGGTAGTTACAGAATAGCCAGAGGAATGTTAAGTATAGAATCGGAAATGGAATAGCCGAAGAACTTATATGCATGACCTATGGACATGAAAAACAGTGGGGGGATTGCTTGAGGGAGTCGGGGGTGTTGGGTGGAGGAGGGCAAAAGGGGAAAAATCAGGACAACTGTAATAACATAATCCATAAAATAGAATTAAAATAAAAAGATAGCTTATTTTGAATATTTTCCAGTAAGGATTCTAAAAATAAAATTTTTTACCCCTTCTCTTTATATAGAGAATGATCAAGTGCATGTGCAAAATAATAGAGTGACTTCTAAATTTTGTGATTATTTCTAACTTCCCATTAAATTTTCAATTATATATTCTAATAATTAATAAATTATATTAAAAGCAATTAAAATATTTAAAACTCATTACTTCCTAATTATTTGACTACATTTTACTATTATATATGTTCTCAGAGTTACTACATCTATTGTACCAATGTGGCAAGAATATTTTATAATGGTGGATTACTACACATCTTTTCTCAGACTTACATTCAGGGATATCATTATGGTCATGATGGGAGTGTCGACAACACAGAGATTATCAAATATTATAAATCAATGATTTATTAAATGATTATTGCCTCTTGTTTGATAAAATGAAGAGGGAAATTTAGTAATGAAGATAAAATTATGTTGTGTTTTGTAACTGTTACACTGAGAATAGCACAAAAAATAAGGACGTTTTCTTCCAGTATTCAAAAACTATCATATGATCTACCAAAGAAGTCACTCATTTCATTGACCAATGAGAGAAGTTTGAATGTGCACGTCTTCAGTGTTTCATTTTTGTCTTACTCTGAACATAAACAAAAAATATCAAACAGCATTCATGTCAGAACTACCCTTGTTTATCAGTGACGTGAGTGCCAACTTTCTTAAGTAGAATAGTGCTTTACATTTATTCACAAGTTAACTTTGAGAAATTAGGGCTCATAACAATTATAAAATAGAAGACTTTGAAAGAAATTGAAATTCAATTTGAAGTTATCTCTACTTAACTTTTGATAAAGAACATTACATATTTTATTGTTTGTAATGTTTTATATATCCTTTATATAAGCAAACTTTTACAATAAACTAATATATGTATGTAGACATATACTTTTTTTCTCCAGAGACACAATTTTTAACTATTTATCAGCTGAAACAGTAAGTCCTTCATAACAGAGTTTTTCCTGCCAACTTTGGCTTTTATCTGGGTAAAGTATGAGTTATTACGAAGTTTGAAATAGAGGAATGGCAGAATCTGAATAATAGTTTATAAGAATCACTCTCTGCTATTGTACTGAAAATAAACTGATGGTTATTACCTAATATCAGTTACCCCTGATTTTTAGATAGATCCATAGGATTCAAGATATGAGACACTTTGCCTCAAAAATGCTTGTGGTAAGCTGTGACCATGTGATTACATTCTGGTCAACCAGTTGTGGTAAGAAGTAAGTGGGATGCTGTTCCCATTATGATTTTAGCATCGAGAGGTAAATTATGTTTCTGTTTTACATATGAGGAAACTGAGACAAATGAGTTTAAATAATTTATCAAATGTCAAACAATCAATAACTAATAAGCGTGTTTCAAACTCAGCTAACATCTTTCCAGAATCTATGCTTGAAGCCACTATATTATGGTACCTCATAGTGTGTAAGGATTTTATTTTATATCCATACATATTATATATTGGTACAAAATAAGTTGAGGATTTAAATTTCCAGTACATACTTTAAGCAGTCAATACAATTTTATTGAAAGTTAATATGGGTGGGGGAGATGGGTAGATAGATGCCTTGTTTTATAGATCAGAGGCTGCTGCAAGATATATAGACTCCTGTCTCATAAGGTACCTAATACATCACACTGACTTATAATTTCAAGTAAAATAAACTTAAAATGTGTTATTTGTTGAAACTGTTAACCTAAGTTTCAAATACTGAAAATAAAAAAAAATAACATTTTTCTTTATTCCTGAAACAATATAAAAACGTGTTTAAAACTATTAAGTGATTTAAAAACTACCAGAATGCATAGTTATTTCTTCCAAAATATAAAAAAATAGACACAAATATAGATCTTGAATTTTTGAATGATAAATAAAAGCCTCTGAAGTCCAATTGCTTTGTATTTGCTTTCTGTAGGTTCAGCATAATCACTGCCAACAATTTCAAAATATGAAATATTTCAAGAAATTTTATACAAAAGCTGTCAATAATTTAATTTGTAGATAAGATGAAACCAGGAGAGCAGCAAAAATTGACATTTCTGAAAGAAACACTATATTGTTATAAAAGGCCAGAGTCTAAGCCTTAAAAAGCATGAGAGGAGGAAGTTTTTAAATTACGATGGCTATCATACTTTAATTTAATGTGTACCTCTCTATTGCTGCAAATGATTTGAGTGGGTAGATGTTGCTTGACAAGCCTGTTTTAGCACCAGAACAGCAATGAAGCATAAATCATGTCAAAGAGAAAGTTATTGAAGGCATCCTCTTTTGTAAAACTTCAAATTGGATGAAGAAATTTGAGGGAAGAAGAATTCAATATTTCTCTAAAGCACTAAAACTGTTTTTATTGAGTCACTGAAAAAGTAGAATACAGACCTTGTGAAATATAGCTATGGTAAAATATGCAATTTCCTATGGAAGGTAGAAAGCAATTTTGGCAAGACAGGGATGTTCTGGTGGAGAGTTTAAGAAAGTTGTCTCTGGAATCATATCCTACTAAAACCCTGGATTAGTCCCTTACTAGTTATTAGAAAATGGGTAAATTGCTTAAAATATTTAAGCTTCATTTAGGTGATTTTATAAATTAAAACAAATTGGAAATAAAACATTTAACAGGGTTTCCAACACATAGTAGGTAACCCCTCCACCCCATAATAAAATACTGACATTGGAACTAGTAAAATTTGATGTGGTAGAGTTAAAGTGTTCTTTTGGAATTTACTCAGAAATAAAGAAGTCGTTCAAGTAATAGTTGAGGATCTTAAAATACCTCGTAATATAAGGCACATTTTATTTCAAGATACCATATGGATTTACATACAGAACTCCCTAAAGATTTAAAAGGCAATTGCCTTAGTAATCACTGCAGCTGAATCATAAACTGTACTTCTAGACATTTCTTACTAAATGGTCTGAATAAACGTAAATGGCTATAAGACTCAGTTTAGTTCAAAATACAAGTGCAGGTAAAATGGGAATAAAATTGTTTATTAAAGTTAGTTGAAGTCAGTTCATACTTCTGCATATACTGTAAAGCTGAATTGAAAGCTGGAAATAAAGGCCATGCTCATTTGTGCAGGGCAGTATTATTTTTTTAAATTATTGTGCAATTGCAGTTGTCCCCATTTCCCCCCATTACTCTCCCCAGCTTTACCCACCACTATTTCCCACATTCATTCCACACCCACCCTCCTTTTCTTTGTCCGTGGGTCTTTTATACATATTCCTTGATGAGCCTTCCCCTTCTTTGCCTTGTTATCCCCCTATTCCCTTTCCTCCTCCCCTCTGGTCACTGTCAGTTTGTTCTTTATTTCCATGTCTCTGGTTATAATTTGCTCCCTTGTTTGTTTTGTTGATTAGGTTCCACTTATAGGTGTGATCTATGGTATTTGTTTTTTACTGCCATGCTTATTTCACTTAACATAATGCTTTTCAGTTCCATCCATGTTGTCATGAAAGGTAGGAGTTCCTTCTTTCTTTCTGCTGTGTCGTATTTCATTGTGGAAATGTACCACAGTTTTGTTTTGTTTTGTTTTGTTTTTGATTCACTCATATACTGATGGGCACTTTGGCTGTTTCCAGCGCTTGGCTATTGTAAATTGTGCTGCTACGAACATTGTGGTGCATAGGTTCTTTTGAATTGGTATCTCAGGATTCTTAGGGTATAATTCCAGGAGTGGGATCACTGGATCAAAAAACAGTTCCATCTTTAGTTTTTTGAGGAAATTCCATACTGTTTTCCACAGTGGCTGCACCAGTCTGCATTCCCACCAACAGGGAACTAGGGTTCCCTTTTCTCCATAGCCTCGCCATTACCCATTTGTTCACCTGTTTATGATAGCCACTCTGGCTGGTGTGAATATCTCATTGTGGTTTTAATTTGCAGCCCTCTGATGGCTAGTGATGCTGAGCATCCTTACATATGTCTGTGGGCCCTTCGTTTGTCCTCCTTGGAGAAGTGTCTGTTCAGGTCCTTTGCCCATTTTTTAATTGGATTATCTGTCTTCCTGGTGTGGAGTCATGAGAATTCTTTATATATTTTGGAGATCAAACCATTGTCTGAGGTATCATTGGCAAATATATTTTCCCATACAGTTGGTTCCCTTTTCATTTTGTTGACGTTTTCTTTAGCTGTGCAGAAGATTTTTAATTTGATAAAGTCCAATTTGTTTATCCTTTCTTTTATGTCCCTTGCTCTAGGGGACACATCAGTGAAAATATTGCTGTGTGGAATATCTGAGAGTATCTTGCCTATGTTCTCCTCCAGGATTTTTATGGTGTTGTGACTTACATTTAACTCTTTTATCCATCGTGAGTTTATATTTGTATATGATGTAAGAAGCAGAAAGTATGAACAGACTGAACACAGCTCGTGAAATAGAAACAATAATCAGAACACGGCCAGCAAACAAAAGCCCTGGACTGGACAGTTTCACAGGAGAATATTACAAAATATTTAAGGAAGACTTAACCTTTATCCTTCTCAGACTATTCCAAAAAATCCAAGAAGAGGGAAGACTCCCAAACTCTTTTTATGAGGCCAGCATCATCCTCATCCCAAAACCAGATAAAGACAACAAAGAAAGAACACTACCAACCAATATTGTTGATTAATATAGATGCTAAAATCCTCAACACAATATTGGCACACGGGATCAAGCAATACATTAAAAAGATCATACACCATATTCAAGTAGGATTCATCTCAGAGATGCAAGGATGGTATAATATTCACAAATCAATAAACATAATTCATCACATAAACAAAAAGAAAGACAAAAATCACATTATCATATCAATAGATGTAGAAAAAGTATTTGATAAGGTACAACACCCATTTATGATAAAAACACTTAGCAAAGTGGGGGTAGAGAGAGCATATTTCAACAAAATAAAGGCCATATACAAGAAACCTACAGTTAACATCATACTCAACAGGTAAAAACTAAAAGCTTTCCCCTTAAGATCAGAAACAACACAAGGTTGTCCGCTTTCACCACTTCTGTTCAACATAGTATTGGAAGTTCTAGCCACAGTGATCAGACAAGAAAAAGAAATAAAAGTTATCCAAATTAGAAAGGAAGAACTAAAGCTCTCATTGTTTGCAGATGACAAGATAGTGTACATAGAACACCTTATAGACTCTCCCAAAAAACTAGTTGACCTAATAAGTGAATTGGCAAAGCAGCAGGATACAAAGTCAATATTCAGAATCAAAGGCATTTTTATACACCAGCAATGAAATATCAGAAACAGAAATCAGGAAAAAAAAGCCCACTTACTATAGCAACAAGAAAAACAAAGTACTTAGGAATGAATATAACCTGGAATGAAAGTAGGTAATAGACCTGTACTCAGAAAACTATACAACACTGAAGAAAGACATTAAGGAAAACATGAAAAAATGGAATCATATACTGTGTTCATGGATTGCAAGAATACACATCATCAAAATGTCCATATTACCTAAAGCAATCTGTAGACTCAACACAACTTATTAAAATACCAATGACATATTTCACAGATATAGAAAAAACATTTCAAAAATTTATATGGAATCATAAATGACCCTGAATAGCTTCAGCAATTTTGAGAAAGAAGAACAAAGTAGGAGGGCTCACAATACCTGATATGAAACTATATTACAAGGCCACTGTGATCAGAATGGTCTGGTACTGGCATAAGAACATAATATAGATCAAAGGAACAGAATGAAGAACCCAGAAATAAACCCATGTCTCTATGGTCAATTAATATTTGACAAAGGGGACAGGAGCATAAAATGGAGTAAAAAAATAACCTCTTCAACAAATGGTGTTAGGAGATCTGGACAGTTACATTAAAAAAATGAAACTCGACCACCAACTTACAGGGCAGTGTTTCAGATTTCATTAGAGCACTAGGGTTTTGGATGAAGTAGCTTGGGGAACACAGAAGTAACATGAGGAAAACATTCAGGAATACTATCCTTAGAAGTAATTTTAATTTGAATGAATATGTATCTTTTTAATGATTTTGCATATAATATTTACCTTTGACTTTCCTTTTTGGAACGTTATCACAAAAATATTATAAATGCAAAAGGCTGTTTTATTTTTTTACTTGTCTCTAACAATTACATATAGTCATGTAATGTTCATAGGTGTGTACACACATAAACATATACACAGGTATGGAATTTGGGGAAAAGAACAAAAAACATAAGTAAAACCAATAACAAGGTTTCATTCTAATGCAAATAAAACAAAACATCAACTTAAATAATACATCCATTTATCTCATACAAAGAAGATAGATGTAGAAAACCCAGTATTAGAACAGTGGATTAAGTTCTTAGAATCCAGGTTCTTTCCTTTTCCTACTCTGCTGCCTTTTGTAAGTGACATCAATATAGTCTAAAGCTGGCTTCCAGGGATCAGATCTCTAATTCAGGGAAGAAGTGGGAAAGGTAAATGGAAGGAAAAATGTATTCCTGCTGATTCCATCCATCTTTAAAGCATATCCACTTGTGGTTCATCTTTTAGAACTTGGCCCTTGACTACCCTAGCTGCCTGAGCAGGGTGAGGTTAATGTTTTAGCATTTTACAATGTTATAATAAAGGAAGTCAAGGCAGGCCTGGGCTGTGAATGATTTTGGATAGCAAATCACTATGTTTGTCACAGTAATCTATAATTCAGACACTTCAAATTATGGAGGTATTTTATTATTTATATACTTCTCTATTTGTATAAAATAGTTTGAGAAGTTAAACTATATTATATTAGTTTTGCCAATATTACTATCATTCAGATATTGAATTAAAATGTAAATTAAATAAAAGCAAGAAAGCAAAAGCATTTCCTTGTATTTGTAGAGATCTTCTCATTTCCAAAGACATTTGTAAAAAAATATTTAACACTTGTTCAATAAAATGGTTGTAATATACATTTTGAAAATTAAAAAACATTTTTCTTGGTGATTCCAGTAATTCTATAGACTAGCTAAAGAAGACTCTTAACTTTTTTCACTGAAAAACTTTAAAGGGTTCTTCATTCTCTTTGCTATGGTTAAAACAATGAAATATTTAATAGTGTAGAAAATTTTAAATGATAATCCATTGTTTCCAGTACAGTTTGTAGCTCACAGTTCCTACCTGTGAAACTCTCTAACCAGTAATAGTTTAAAAATCCCTTTCCCAATCTCAGAATATTTACCAAAGAATTTTTAATTCAAAGTGTTTCTCTATTAAATTAAACAAATTAAATAGACTGAATTGTAGTTTACTGTAGACTCCAGACTTTCACAGGCTTCAGTATCAGAACTGAAAATTCAGAATTGCTGGTAGGAAATTTATGCTAGAAAGTAAAGAAAGATCATTCTCTTGGTTATATTCAAATCACCATATTTTCCTAGAAAATGTGGTAAGCTAAAAAAATGGTCCCTCCAGAATATCCATGCTCTTAACCCTGGAAACTTTGAATATATTACTTTGTATGATTTTATAGATGTGATTAAATTAAATATCTTGTGTTGAAGATATTATTCTTAATTATCCTGGTGTGTTTAGCCTAATTATATGCGTTCTTATGAGAGAGCAGTTGGAAGTCAGTCAGAAAAGAAGATATGAAGATAAGAGGTCAGAGAGGAGAGAAAATGCTACGCTGCTGGCTTTGGACATGGAGGGAGGGGCCACAGCCAGAGAATGCAGCCGATCTTTAGAAACTGGAAAGCACAAGGAAACGGATTCCCTAGTTGAACATCCTCAAGAAATGCAGTACTGCCCACACCTTGATTTTTAAGATTTCTGACCTCTAGAATTCTAAGATTATAAACTTTTGGTGTTTTAAGCCCCTAAATCTGTGGTAGGATTTGTTACAGCAATGGTAAAGGAACTAATATACATAATATTTGGAGACGTGCCTAATTGTAAAAATTAATTTTTATGTGTGGTATATCTTAGATCCCAACATTTATTTTTTTTCCTTCCAAGTCTAGGTCACCTGAATGGTGAAACATTTAAATGAATGATTTTCCTGCTACTCCAAGATATCCCCCCTCTTCCAGAATATTCCCTCTCTTCCAACATGACCCTATTTTCAAGCTATGGTACATCATTATCATTTCCTTTTAGGAAAAACTTTAACTTTTCTTAATTCCTATTTTTGTTTTCACTCATAACTTCCACTGGTATTTCATCATTATTGCTACTGGACACAGTCTGTAGGAAGTATTATTCCAGGTTATATGGGCAAGCCAACCACAGGTTTACTATATTCTAAAGGTCAGTGCACAATTATTGGGGTTACTAATCGACTTTAATTTTTTATAGGACTTTCAGAAACTTGTAGTATATATTCAGTCTGCTTGTTCTAGAAAAGTGATTTAACAATTGGCAGTATTTCAAAAGTCCTGAAGAAAATACTGCCTGGACAAAAATCACTGGTGAACTATGAAATGTCTCATCAAGGCTGGGTTTTACCCAGACTCTGACAGTGAATTTCTATATTGTCAAACAGTCTCTGTGATAGAAAGAAATAGAAAGTAAAGGATCAATATTGTAGCTATAACCTGTGTGGGGGTAGAGTGCTTTGGTAATTTTAAATATACTATTTGTCTTTTAAAAAATAAATTGAAAATGTTAACAGAGGAACTATACCACTATAATTTAATGTACTATATGATATTGTTTATTGACAGAACCTAGAAGTGGCAAAAATTATATTACTTCAAAATGTATCCTATAAAATTATTTCAATTTCTGCTACCTTCCACCAAATTTTTTATTATTTATGCTCAACCACTTTTGTTTATCATTAAGAGACTTTAGCAGTGGTTCTACACAACAAAGAGTTTGCTTCAAGACAAGAGGTATCTACACTGAGTGGTAATTCAGACAACCCTGCAGACCCTTGGAATCACTTCACTGTTGTTAACGTGCATTTTTCACAGCTACAGTGACTATAAAGAACCAGTTAATAAAAGAATAATTTTTTAAGCATTTAGAAAAGAGTGCCCAAATTGTTCAGTTAAGAAATTATTCATGTATCTTAGGTCTCTATTTTTGTTGTAATATTAAATTTGGTACTTAATTTCATTGTTATTTCATTTACAATAAAATTTAATTTTATTTAGGCAATATTTTAATGTTATGGCATGGTACTTGATCAATAAATCATATATTTATTTTGACAGTATATTTTTATTTTATTTTGTTATTTATTTTATTTTTTGTTGTTCAGTTACAGTTGTTCTGTCTTTTTCCCCATTGCTCTCCCCCGACCTTTCCCACTTCCCCTACCCCCCCACTCCCAGAGTCAACATCCCCTATTGTCCGTGCCCATGAATCCTCTATTTATGTTCCTTTGCTTGCCTCTTCCCCTTCTTTCCCCCGTTATCCCTCCTTCCCTCTATTGACTGTATATATTTTATATAAATGTCTGTGAGTATATGTGTAATTGTATATATTTACATGTTAATATGCATATGTGTGTATTAACACTTTGTGCTCTGTAATGTCTGTCTAAAGACCATTTATTTACATAAGCAAATTCCTAAATTTACAAATACATTATTTGTATTAATAACTGTGTCTATTAAAATATATATCAATAATATCTATATGTGCTGTAACTCATAACTGTAATTATAAAATTAAATTAGATAATAACTGTTAAGTATTCTTTCAACTACTCATTCAGTAACTTACATATTATAGAATTCAATTTTTCTATATTTGTGATGGCCAGAATCACTTTTGCAATTCACTACAAGCCCAGTAAACTCTCATTGCAAAAATAAGTTCTTTGCCTTATTTATAGGAAGCAATCAGAATGCAATTTTTCTATCTTCTAAAGAGGTAAACTAAATTAAGCATATGCAGTATTATGGTTTAAACCAAGGTAAAGGGGTAATGGAGTTTATATTAGCAATTGCACAAATACAAGTATGTATCTATCTGGTTATGAAAAAAGGAAATGCTCTTGAAAATATACAGGTGGAAGACATGATCCTTCAACTTCATTCTTTCTGTAATTTGGAAATTATTTTATTTATGTCAGTACATTTAATATATTGATATAAATATAACAAGGGTCCTGTGAAATACATGTCACTGTCCAACTAAATGGAGAAGTTATGTTCATTTTCCCAGTTTGTTTGGATTTTTAGATATTAATTATTTTAGATGTTTTTATTATGGATGTGGATATAAAAGTTTAAGTTCCTTCTTCTTTCAGGAAAATTATTTCAAATAAATCCAATACCAAAAAATGTGATTATGATTTTCTTTCATACATATTGCCAGATTACTTTCCAAAATAATTGCAATTATTATAACATCCCTTCTTGTGTTTAAATGTTCTGGCTTCATCACATTCTCATCAGCACTGCATACTACATAATTTATAATAAATTTTGAAGTATAGTGTTATAAGCCTGCTTTGTTTTAATTACTTTGATTATTAATGTGTATTTAATTTTATATATACACATATTTATGTTTTTTTACAACTTATACCTGTACAAACCTATTTATTTTTTATTCATTATAGACATTAACTTTCTCATATTTAATGTTAATATATTTTTTATAGTTGTTTGTTAATTTTGTTATTTTTCTTTCTGCCAAAAAATAGTTTTTATTTGAAGCAAATAGATATTTATGTAGTTCATTTAATTTCTTCAAGTTAAAATGTTATCAAGTGTTTAATATTTCAACAATATGATGATTATTTTATTTTTATTATTAATCTGTTAGTTCACTTGGACTTGCTTGTATTTTATGTTTTATATTATGAAATACATGATTTAATTTATCATGAATATTTATACTTTTCCAGATCTAGTTACATTATTTGAGATCATGCAAAACCTTTCTTCCCTCTATTTTTGGACATTTGATGATCTTTCTTTTCATTCTGTCATTTTGTGCTGTTTATTCTTGTTTTCTTCTTTTGCTCCTTCTTTATTTTTGCATTGACTTAATTGTACTGGCTTCAAATTTTAATACTCCCTGTCCTGCTTAAAAGTGATCTTGGTTCTGACTCTCTTTAACCATTAAAAAAATGTTGGGCCTGATCAAAGGGGCACAAGGCTTAAAGAAATGGAATTGGCTGTTTCACTTTCTCTTCTGTGAATACTCTCACAGTAGATCTATGAATTCATGAGTCATTTGAGTGTTGGCTGCTGACAGAGGCCTGTGTTTTCTCAGCTCGGTGGGGTATGGGGCAGCTAACAAGGTGAAAAATGGCTGGAAGAAAAGAATGTTATAAAAATCTGAGGTGGATAAGGCTCACATTTTAATTAGAAACCAGAATATTGATATACTGGTTTAGACATCTTTAAGAAAAATGATTTTCAATTATTTTTAAATGATTCCAGAATTTCAAGAAATTGGCTATTGCTCAAGTAACAATCTTTACTTTTGAATGACAATTAAAAATGAAAAGGCAAGCCACAGAAGAAAATATATGAAATGATAAATGGACAAAGCACTTTATTGAAGCATCTATAAATGCTTTTTATGTTGCTCAATAATAAGAAAACAAGCAACCAAATATGAAAATGGACAAAATATTTAACAGCTACTACAAAAAAGTGTATATATATAATTGTCCAATAAGCACATGATAAAATGCCCCACATTATTAGTCATCAGATAAATGCAGACTAAAAGTACAATGAGCTATCATTACACACCTGTGAGAATGGAGAAGAGTAAATGATTGACAATACAAGATGTTAAAGATATAAAGCAAGTAGAAATCTCATACTCAGTTGGTAGCAATATAAAATAGTATAATAATTTCAGAAACTTATTTAGCATTATCTTAAAATGTTATACATATACTTATCATATGGTCTAGCCATTTGACTACTACATATTTATCAAAGGTAATAAAAACTTATGTTAATACAAACACTTGTAAATAAATGTTCATAGCTACTGTAATCAAAATAGCTCAAAGTTGGAAACAAAAAAAAAGCACACTAATAGATAACTTAATTGAAATTTATTGTATCTTTATAACTTTAATAAAATATGTCCTGAAACACATTCTCACTTTTCTGAATTAAAGTGAAGTGAGAGCCAAGTTCAAGTCATCTCCTAGCAAATGTGAGTAAAAAGGTGAATATTATTTTTTTGACTAAATTTCTCTTTTTAAAATATGTTATAGTATAATACCAGAGGGATGTGTCTAATAGTGTTCCTGCCTACATTCAGACCACATGCATGCCAAAATCAATGAAAACTTTTCTAAATATTTTGCATCACAGTAAACAGACTTTGTTTAGTCATATATCCCAACATATTCAAGAAGCTATAAGAAGTTAGTTCATATGTGAGATACTATATGTGCCCAAACTACAAAGAGTTTAAATGACTGACATGTCAACTTTTCTAGGTCTAAATAATTTGTTTTTAGGCACAGTAAGAGTCCTATTAAATCATTTTTCTAAAAGAAGATTTCACCACAACAATTCCCTGCTCCTTTTTTGTATCGCTCACATTCTTCCACTATTATATTTGAAATGGCATCATTACTATTTCAAAACATAAAATCATGATAAGTGATGATGCTTTGAAGTAGAAGCACTGCAAATGAGAGTTTAAATTCATAGTATTTCTTATCTTCGCCTTCAGTTTGGGGATTGAATATATCTTTCTCTTTCCCCCTCCATTTGTATGTACCTATAGAAGACCTCTGTGGCTTTGGTTTGAATCTTTATTTTTTTAAGTATATTCTGAAATACTACATTTTCATTTCTATTTTATTTCTATGCCTACTTTCTGCTATAAAAATTCTGGGCTAAATTTTAGGTTGTATATAGAATTTTTTTCATAGACAATGGAATAAAATATGTATTTTAAATGACAAATAGTCAGCAATTTCTCTATAGCTTTCCTGAGAGGAAGGAGCATTTCCATAAAGGGAAAAATACTAGGAAAAATTTCAATAAAGGCTACATCAGAAAATAAAGTTGATACCTATAATAAATCACCCTCAGTTTTTCGATGTCAAACAATGTTATGACAAAAATTGGAAGGAATATTAGCCTAGTGCTCCAGTGTATAATAATTCGTTTTTCATATACACTACTAAAATCCTACTAGTATTTAAGGTTGTACTCTATATTTCCTTTTTATAAAAGATAATGCAATCTGAACTTTTTAAATGTTAAAGCAAGATTTTATCTTTTTTACAAATATTAAAATGAAACAAAAATATAATTATTAACTATTATTGTTATAAAAACTTTCATAACAAAATTATTTGTTTTTAATCTTCTGTGTAGCAAATTAGTAGAAATACAACTTTCTAATCTCAGTTATTTTTTAAATAGTGAGCAATAACTAACATGTATTGAGTGCTTACTATAGAAACATAATTTTAATTAGCAATTAATACTAACTAATGCTTTAAGGATCTAATAAAGAGTGAATCAGTTTATATGAAATAAGGAAATGAAATTTGAATATATATTAAGGACATTTAGGCTGAATTGCTTTCACTTATAACATTGCAAACTAAATCAATCCTGAATCAGATATTCCACATTGCTATTACTAATATTATTTATAGATATAAAAAGTACACACCTGGACTAGGACAAATGGGACTGATGTTATCTTGAGGTTCTCATTTATCTTGAAGTTGATTTATTTGGAGTGGAGTTGTTTTTTTTTTTCTTAATCATGTAGGTTGTCTATAAATAAAATGCATTTAAACTCATTTGAGAGAATATCTCTAAGTTTAATACTTAGTTAAATCCTTCCTGTGTAGTGTACTTAGATAAGCTAGAGCCTGGTTCTAGACCAATACTACAAAGCATGAAAGGCTGTCTTCAGATAACTTCTACAGTGAAAATCACCTGTGGGGCTGGAATATAAAAAACAAAGATCAAAAATCTTAATTCTGAGTTGAAGTGAGGGAAAGACCGTGTTCACAGCAGAACCCACATTCAAGTGGATTCCTTTTACATTTCTTCACCTACAAATAGAAGTAGTTAACTCTAGAAGAGATTACTGAAAGAATAAAAAGACACTAACACACAAAATGGCCATCAATAGATGAATGGATAAAAAAATCTGTGCTATATTTGCACAATGAAATACTACACTGCCACAAAAAAAAAAGAAAAAAGAAAATCTTACCTTTTGTGACAGCATGGATGGACCTAGAGAGTATTATGCTTCATGAAATAAGCCAGCTAGGTAAAGACAAACATTTTATGATCTTACCTACATGTAGAAACAATGAACAAAATAAACAGATGAACAAAATAGAAACAGAGGCATGGATGCATGGAACAGACTGACAGCTGTCAGAAGGGTATGGGGAGTGGGTACTGGATGAAAGATGGTAAAAAGATTAGCCAAAAGACATATATGTATAGCCCATCGGCACAGACAACAGTGTGGTGATGGCCAAAGGTAAAAAGGAGCGAAGGCTGAGTGGAGGTAGGCAAAGGGTGGGGAGGTGGGATGGGACATCTGTAATAGTGCCAACAATAAAATAAAGTGAAAAAATGAGAGAGACCATATAGTTGTACAAAATATTAGGTTAGATAATATCACAGAGCTTCTAAGTAAAAGGCTAAAATTAAAATCTTGTCTATCTGACTCTAGAACTCATGACCTCCTGGTTGCTAAGTTTACATACAGGGGTTTATTTTTCTTTAGGAATAGCATCTATACTAACGAAGGTATTACTTTTGTTGTTCGTCTTTACCAACAGGGGCTTCATTTTTCATTAGCTGTACTTGTAAGTAAAACAAGGTAACAATAAAAACAATGACATATCCATATCACTATTTATTAAAATCTGTAATAAATGCTTTAAAGAAATTATTTTATTTGATACTAAAAGCTATCTTACTATTTCCAATATAAATAAAAGAAAACTATGATTCATAGAAATGAAAGCCCCTGAACAATGTTACTTCAGAGAACTTGTTAGGACTGGGAGGCAAATTAAACTCATGTTATACAAAGCCCAAACAGGTTTTCAATATCTGAGGCTTAATTGCTTACAATAATGACCCACTGAAATGATATTTCCTACTTTCTCCTTCACAGTTGCTCAAATGTGACCCCCTTCTCAGTCTAATGATGCATGTTATTTTTTTTCTGTAATCACAATGTATCCAAATACACCAGAAATTCTGTTTACAAGAGGTCATATAATAGAGCTGTGAGAAGATGGGTCAGGGTAGCAGCAAACTAGACCTGAGGTCAAATCCCATCTCCCCCACTAGCTTATTATTCACTAGAGGTAGTATTAATTGGCTTGTCTACATCCTACTTTCCTCATTTGCAAAAGGGAATCATAATAGTTCATCTGACTCTGGGTTTGACCATTAACTAAAATAAAGCACACAAAATTTAAGGAGAGTGCCTAGGGTCTAGTGAGATTTGCATCGTGATTCTCTCTTTCCTTCTGCCCCTCAATTATTTATCTCCCACTTGTGTTTCTCACTGTCCTCCAAGGAATACCAACACCCAGACCTTTAGACACTAGACCTTTAAACTAGTATAATTATAATGTCCTAAATATGTTTGGAGTTATATAGATTACTTATTTGTATGGGCGCTGTTAGGAGAGTTAAACTTGTGTGTGCATGTCTGTTTGTGAGTATTGTTGCTGCTTCCTAAGATATTGGCTGATTATATTGATTTTATTTTACCTATAATAATAGTTATCATTTACTAAGTCATTGCAATTTGCCAGGTTACAGGCTGAAAGTTTTTCCTTCACTATTCACTATTATTGAAATAATAAAACTTGAGGGACATGTGAAATTATTATTTCTGCCTTTTAAATGGAGAAACTTAATCTTAGGAACGTTAAATATTTTTTTCAAAGTCTCACAGCTACTATGTGGTAAGGCCTCGATTCAAATTGAGACTCTTTGAGCCTTCATTTTTAACCACTACAAACTCCACCTGCTAAACATTCTTATTTATATATCATGTTCCACAAAAATTGAGATTTCTAATCTTGAGGTAGTTCTATTTCTTTTAATATTATTTTATTAGGTTTTAGCATTCAAATACTCTGGCAAGGTAGGTAGGGAGAGTAGAGCTCTGTGTGAACCCTGCACATGGTGTAGAGAAAACCATTTTACTTATGAGAAAGTTCAGAAGGCTTTCAGGTGTCTATCACCATTTCCTGACCTATAAAAGAAGGGTGACTAATTAAATTAACCATATTTTTTACCCTTGTCCAATTTATTTGCTGTAATTTAGAATTAGCCTACTTTTATAATAGGAAAGACCATTATCAACTCAATTTTTAAATAGTACTCTCCTCTTTGGCTAATTGTAACTATTTGATTTAATAAAAAAATTAAGTACAGAATGTTTATTTCTTGGAAATTACAAACATAATTAATATAAATGTGACTAAATAAAAATTATTAAAGACATATTAAATGCCCTGACCAGTGTGGTTCAGTTGCTTGAGCATCATCTCTGAAAGTAAAAGGTTGCCAGTTCAATTCCTGGTCAGGGCCCATGGCTGTGCTGGGGGTCCAGTCCCTCCAGTTGGGGAGTGTGTGAGAGGCAAACAATTGATATTTCTCTCACTTTCTTTCTCCCTGCCCCTCTCTAAAAATAAAACAAAAATCTTCTAAAAAAGACAATGTATTCTGTTCATCTGTCACTTGACATTTGCATGGGTCACCTAAAAGGACTAATATTGCTATTGTAATATTTTTCTTCAATATTACACATATATTTTAGAAATTGAATCCATAACATTTATATGGCAACTTTTACAAATTATTATTCACTAGAGGTAGTATTAATTGGCTTGTCTACATCTTACATTTACAAATGTTAAAAAAATTCAAGATTTTTTTTCTTTGCAAGAGAGGTAGTCATTATTTTATCTTATTCAAATAAGTGTTAAATGAAAAGCATCATTTAAATGAAAGCGTCACCTGTATGAAGCAAAGTTAATTTCACTGATGTGATAGGTCACCTACAGGCATTCAATTTTTTGTATGGATATGAAAGTGAGATAATTTATTCAAAAGTGTATATTTGGAAAATGGTCCCAGTAAAATGTCTACAAATTAAACATTTGCCATAACTCCTTGGATAAATAGAAAAAGTTATTTTGAAAATTTTGTTTGGTGGATTTTACCAGATATACTATAAACTATATTAGCAATTTAAACAGCCTCTAATGCCACTTACTATACAAAGATCTTAACCTACTTAATCTTGATCAATGCTTGCAAGTGAGACATACATATAAATTTATAAGCTGGTGGAAATTTCCTCAATTATTGCTTGATTCCACAGTCATTGTTACATGTAACTGACTCAAAAGTTAAATATGATCCATAATTCTGTGAAAAACAACAATTGAAAAACCAAAAAAAACCCCCAAAACCCAAAACACACAAAACATCAATATTTGAGTGAGTCCAAATACCAAATATATTTGCAGAAGATAAACAAATATATTTATTAAAAAGTTAATCTTTTCAGGCTAATTAATATTTTTGGAAGTTTTTAGAAAATCTGAAAGCGTGTATTTTTTAGAATAAATTTTATCTATATGGAAATAGTATACACTTCTATAGTTTTCTATCAGAGTTATAACTTCTGGAAAGTTAAAGTTTGTAATGTATTTCTTTTTTGTTGGAAATTCAAAATTCTAGAAAGAACACAGTAAATTATATTAAAAAATGTGAAAGCCAAGATAAATATAAACAATGAATTCTGATTTTTAAAGTATAATATTAATAACATTTTAAATATAGCAAAAATAAAAGTATATAAATTTAAAAACAGCTTTCGGATTACTCAGTGCAATAGGAAAACATAAAAAAAATTAGGCCCTTCTTTTACAACTTGTCTAATTTCAAATTTTTAACTATCTTAATAACTTAAATTATACTATTATAGCTTCTTTCCCCCCTTTTCGTTTCATTTGAGGTCATCTTTCTCTTTCAAAAAACCTTGGCCATATATAGATATCAGACTGTATACCTATTAAAAAAATTTTCCAGAAGATAAACACTGTGGTCATTTTCAACACTGAGTTTCCTATGATTTGAGGTATATCTGTTTTATAGTGAATAATCAGTGTGGAACAATGTGTTAAAGCTACTTGTGAATATACAAACAATATGAATACCAAGACAATTCAGTACATTTTTCTTTTATAATAAATCATAACAAATCAATTCATTCTAAAATAGGTGGAGATTTTTTGAGCCAGATACTAACCTCCAGTATGAAGTTGCCTATTCAATGATGAACTTACATTTTTAACTGGATGTCATATATAATGAATCTAATGTGTCATGAAATAGTTTTCCCCTCTGATCTGAACTTCCTAAAACTTAAAATTCAGTATGCCGTGCATATTTTCTTAGCCCTTTATTTATTCTTATAACATTTCCTTAGATTAATATGGAAATGAGTGAAATTTTAGAAAATACATGGAAAAGCTCTACTGTGTTTATATACACATTCAATAGTATAAAATGAGAGCATTTAAAACACTCATATGCTTTATTATAAAAATGCCAAACTAGAAGATGCTTCATAATAACAATGGTTTTCACTTTACCATGACAACTGGCCTTATCTCCTTTGTATTATTACTATTTTATAAATAATATTTTTAAAACTGGTATCTGATAAACCAGTATTTTAAGTACTTTCACATAAAATATTACTTCATTTACATTATAATAATACTTTTATTAGGGATTACTATCTCTGTTTAGTAGATGGAGAAGCTGAGGATCCAAAAAATTTAAGGGATTTTCAATTTTGTTTCAATATGAAAAAAAAAATCTGGAACTGAAATCCTGAAATTTCAACCTCATTTCTTTGGTCTGTTTTATCATGTCACTGGAAGATGATAACTTCAAAATGTGCTGCTTTGGCATGAGGATAATTTTGATCTAAAATACTTGAACCACAGCAGGTGCAAGAAGAAAGCTCTGATCTGCCCTTGTCTTCCTGAGAGCAGGAGACAAAACTCCTTTATTAGAGATGCCCTCACTATACCAGAAAGTAAGAGATATTCTTACAACAGCAATGGGATGTCAAGGCTGAGGGTATTCTGCATAAATATTGTTAAAATGACTTTTACCTTCCTTTAGTCTTCCCATATGTTTTAGCTTCTTTTCCACAATCGCCTCTTATTGTACAACTCAATATACAAGTACTTAGGTTTGCCACTTCTTTGGGCCTTCTTCTCCTTATAAATCCTGTTTGATGTAAAACTTGTTAAATAAATATGTGTGCTTCTCTCTCATTAGTCTGTAATTTGTTACAGAGCCCCCACCAAGACCTAATATAGGTAAAGATTTTTTTCCCCTCCCCCTCTTAGAACATCTTTTTAAGAGATGCTTACTCAATTGATTATTCTCCTGATTACATCTCTTTAGAAGAGCTTTAAAAACATAAATGTGTTTAAATTGGATTAGAAGTACTTTTATATATGAAAAAAGTATTTGAATAATTTAAAGTTAATAGATTGTGAAAAGCAAAAATAAATACAAACACATGCAATTTCACTAGTGCCACTAAAGGCCATACTAGCTATCTGGCATCAGTCACATATGTGTGTCACTTATGTAGATGAATAAAATGACAACAAAAATATAAATCATGTCACTGTAATACCAAGTCCCATGGATGCAATTATTCCTTAAAGAAAGAAATAATTTTAATTTAGGAAAGCAGAAAAAAATGACTGACAGAAAGAAAAAGAAACCCAAACATTTGTCACAACTCAAAGCTCTTAGCTTTCGTATGGACTTAAGTTTGAGCTTGACGCTGACTCTGGTGCACTTCAAAGGGATGAGCCAAATACTTAAGAGATGATATACTTTTGACATTTCATTAGCCACCCATCTTTCCTTTCTCTTCAGTAGAGCCAAGTAAAAGTTACAGATCCCATGACTCTTCAAAATAAGTCAGAGAAGGTGTTAGAGTAGCAGTTAGATAATTAACAAGAGAAGAGGCAACAACCAACCTGAGAGTAATAGGCATCTTTCCACCACATTATGGGGTGGGAGGAGAAACTGTGAGGGAGAACTCCTTTCACCTAGCGCATGGGCAGTAGAAGCCAAAATGGTGACATTAAAGGGGGAAGGAAAAGCCTGAAAAATCTAGGAATAAAGATTGGACACAGCGAGGGCATAGTCCCAGAAACTCTAGGAAAGAGATTGGATAAGGCACAGGCCCAAGCCTGGGAAAAGGAAGAAAAGAGATTGAGTAGTTTGAAAGAAAGCATGTTCTTTCCCAAACGAAAGGAAATATGTGGAAGCTGGGCAAGGAACCCCGCACCTGTCCTAGGAGCATGCCCATACCCTTCCTTCCCACTGGCTTTTACTTTTTGCCTTGTTTTCTCTGAAACCCTAAGGATCCCCATGAGAATTTGAAGCCAGGGAAGCAGTAAGGGTGGTGGAGAACTCTCCTGTTGCCTCTTTAACGTTTCTTCCTGAGTCCATGCAGCCATTGCCCGATAGCCTACCCTCTCCCTCTATCCAAGAGTGTACCAACATTTTTCATTCCAATAAACCTTGCTGCTATTGCTTAAAAATCCTCCATGTCACTGCAAATGGCAGTGTTTCATCTTTTTTCTTATGGCTGGGTAGTATTGCACTGTCTATATGTATGACATATTCTTTGTCCAACCATCTGTCAGGACACTTCAGTGTCCATGTCTTGGCCACAGTGAATAATACTGCAGTGAACTTAGGTGTACATGTAGCTTTGTGAATAAATGTTCTCAAGTTTTTCAGGTAGATGCCCAGGAGAGGGATTGCTGGGTCATATGGTAACCCTCTTAATTTTTGAGGAGCCTCCATACTGTTTTCCATAGTGGCTGTACGTGTTCACATTCCCACCAGCAATGAAAGTTTCTTTTTCTCCACAGTCTCTCTAACACTAGTTATTACTTGTCTTATTGATAACAGCCATTCTAACAGGTGTGAGGTGGTATCTCATTGCAGTTTTTATTTACTACAATGAGATACCACCTCACACCTGTTATTTACCTAATAACTGGTGTAGTTGAGCATCTTTTCACAAATACATGAAACGATAAAAGATTTTTGAAGTTCATTTTAAGACAACAGATTAGCTTATGGAGATCCTTTATGACACTTATTTTTCCCTACCACAACTTCGCTGGAAGCTTACCTGGTGGTACCATGGCATGCTCCTGTAATTTCAGCTTCACAGCTTTTAGATACATAGCATATCATGTTGAGAGTTCAGTTACAGCTACAGAGAATAGACAACTTTTTTCCTCAGGCACTCACTGGTGAGTGTGCAAATCCTATCTGTCAGAGACCAAAAACCTGCTTGGACCACTTCTAATTATTAATGCTCCCAGGTAATTTAAAAGGAAATGAACTGTGTAAGAATAGAGTTAGAAAATTTTTAATATTTTATACTTAGTAGTTCAACCATAAAACACACAAAATACAGTGACTTAAATGTAATCACATTATAGTTGAGGTTCTTCTTGAATGTGAGGCTCAGGCAAAGTGGTCTTTCTATTAAATTAGCCTTGATAAAATTCCTGAATATTTTGGGGTGTGGAAAACCATAAAGTGTAGTTCCAACCAACTCTAGCATCATTATTAAAGTGGTATTTTTAAATTAGAGTAAATTAGTTAAACATGATAATATATTTATTTTAAGGCTTCATGTAGCATAGATTATGATTTCATAAAACCATTTGATTTGTTCAAAATTTATTTCTCTTATGAATGTTTCTACTTTATTCTGTCTTTCATATACATATAAATAGGTATAGGCATTACATTTTATACAGTGTCTATTTGTTATAGAAATATAGATATAAATGTAAGAAATATCTATTAATATTTTTACCAAATATGTAGGCTTACTCTGAAGGATGGTTTTAGCTTAGTACGTCAACTAAATTTTCTAAAATAAAAAGTGTACACTTGCATGTTAAGTCAGTTTGAAACACACTTAACTGTAATTATCTGAGACTCAACCAATGCTACATTTTCATGTTAGTGAGCCAGGCTTGAAAGCAGAGAACATCTTAGAGCTCTTCTTTGATATTTGAACTAAAACATTTTTCAAAACACTTGGGTAATAAATTTAGTATGAGGACAGAAAATAAAATGTGTTTCTAATGTAACTACCTTCTACCAAAATCTATGGTAAGAAATTGAACATCTTTATCTATCCAATAGCTAACATTTGAAATCCCAGTTTTCTACACTAGTATATTTGTGATGTAATTCTACATTGTTAATAGCAGAAATGTAATAGCAAATATTCACTCTGCAAAACAGGCAGGAAATGCCAATACTTAATATCATTAAATAGAATATATCAAAGCTGTACATAGCTATGGCTCACAAAAATAAAGAGTATTTGTTTATTAGAGAAATATCAATATATATTTAGTAAATATTTTAAGTAGTAATCCTAAGGACAAGATCCCCTAAGTCTTAATGAGACTATTAAAAAAACCCCAAAGGTTAATTATTAAATCCTTTAGATGGTATTATGGAAATACTACCACTAATTAATTAATAATAAATGATAAAATTAATTCTGATAATATTAATAGAATATAAACAACACTGAATAATTCTTATGGGCCAAGGATGTTTTAAGGGTGATAGGTGCATCACATTATTTATTCAATCTACACACAGCCATCTCAAAATAGATAGTGTCTTAGTTCATGCAGTCTGCTATAATAAAATACCACAGATTAGGTGGTTTATAAATAGTAAACACTTTACACACCGTTTTGGAAGCTGGAAGCCTGAGATCAGGGTGCCAGAGTGGCCAGGAGAGGGCCCACTTCCAGGTCACAGGCTTCTAGCTATGCCATCACATGGTGGAAGGGGTTGGGTAGCTCTCTGGAGCCTCTTTTATAAGGGCATTAATGCCATTTATGAGGGTTCCACTCTCATGACTTAATGCACAGAACCCTACCTATTAATATTACTCCCCTTTGAGGGTTAGGATTTCAACATATGAATTCTGAGGGAACAGAAACAGACCATAGCAGATACTATTTTTATCTAGTTTTAGGTCAATAAATTGGAGTATTGCAAGATTAAACAAGAGGCATAGGATTACACAGCTAGCATGTGCTTTTTAAACATACTTGCTACAGTGTCTGTCCTCTTATATTTCTAAAAGTTCTTCATGATGTTTAGGCATAAGGATGTAAATTCAAGGAAGATTGTGGCTTTTTAATTTTTCATGAATTGAAGTTTTATTTAAAATTATTATTAAGCAATATACAAGGTCTGCCCAGAGTATGCTCAGCCATTGTTAGTATAACAAGAATGGTTTGTAGGACATCGAGGTACCTGGCAGCCAAGGAAGATGGATTGGAATGTGCATGTGTGAACAATGATGACTTCACTGTACTCATCAATGGGGGCATAGATGCTGTTGAGTGAACATGTATATTGTGTGGCCATCAGATTCAAAACGAGAGCAACAAATCTGCATCAAATTTTGCATTAAGCTTGAGCATTCCTTTTGGAAATTATTGAAATGATTAATAAAGCTGCAACTATGGACAGCTGGTAATTGGCAGCTTCATCATGACAATCTACCAGCTCGTGCATCACATCTCCTGCAGAGTTTTTTTGTGAAACATCAAATCACCCAGGTGACTCAGCTCCCCTACAACCCAAATTTGGCACTCTGTGACTTCTGGATTTTCCCAAAACTAAAATCACCTTTGAAAGGGAAGAGATTTCAGACAGTTGATGAGATTCAGCAAAATACAATGGGGCAGCTAATGGTGATTGGGAGAACTATGTGATGTCCCAAGGTGCCTACTTTGAAAGGGACTGAAGCATCACTGACCTATGTACAATGTTTCTTGTATCTTCTTTAATAAATGTCTCTACTTTTCATATTACATTGCTGGATACATTCTGGACAGACCTTGTATGTTTGGTAAAAAATCAATGCACTGATAGGAAAAACTTAGAAATTCCTTTAGCTACTCTCTAACTTTAATAGCACAATTCTATATCTCAGATCTAATTCTTTGGAAAACAGAAATAAAGTAACTTACTTTACCTTATATTTGACATTATATTAACATATTTGTATAACCTATTAGATAAACTGGTTTTCTTGGTTATGATCTAGTTTTAATGTTTTGATTACCTTATTCTATCACTTTTATGCTTTTCTTGTACAGCACACTGTCCAATGCAAACTTGTTCATTTTTTTATTATTTCCATCCACTATGCAAAAGTCTTGAACCTCTCTCTGATTCACTAATGTAGTTCACAAGCTTACTTCAGAAGCATGCATGGTACCCGATAGGATATCGGCTGAAGATAATCAGCCGGTTCAATAATATGCTCGCCACTGACCCAATCATTATGACAAGGGGATTACTTTCAATGCCACCTGCAGCTGAGGCAAAAGTCAACTCTTCCAACTTCCTGGCTTCTTCAAAATGGAGAACATGTCATGGAAAATATGTTTACCCTACTCATTAGATACATATGAGTATATTTATTTCTCAAATGAGAGGGGAGGTGAAGTGAATCTAATTTTGTCTTTCCTTTGTAGAATAACTATGCAGACACTTGTGCTGTTTATTTTATTTATATCTTTTTAAAGACATAAAATGGGTGTGTATACACACATGTAGAAATAATCTTTTAATGGCTGTTCATCCATCCTTTTTAATTTCAGTGGTATAATCTTTTAAAAAAGATTTGTGGTAATCATGCACTTTCCAAAATAGTATCAACCCAGAAGTATAATTTATTATAGTTCACTGTAATTCCACAATCACAAACCTATAGTCATTGCAACAAATTAGTAAGTATTCTTAAATAAGTTTTTATTTTCATGTAGATGTTTATTTTCACATGCACTTAGATATGAAACACATACCTAGGCACTCAGATACATGCCAATTCATTAAACTTTGAAATTAAAAATTATTGCTTGAGCCCTCATTGATACGGCTCCATTGATTGGAGTGTCATCCTATACACCAAAAGTTTGCAATTTCATTTCTGGGTTGGGGGTTCAGTTCCCAGGTAAGGTGCATGTGAGAGGCAACCAACTGATATTTCTCTCTCACACTGATGTTTCTCTCCCTCCCTTCTTCCCTCCCCCTTTCTCTAATATCAATAAACATATCCTTGAGTGAGGGTTAAAAAATATTCTTTGAGTATAACCTGGCTGGTGTGGCTCAGTGGATTGAGCAATGGACTGCAAAGCAAAGGTTGCCAGTTCGATTCCCAATTAGCGCACATGCCTGGGTTGCAGGCCAGGTCCCATGTAAGGGGCACGTGAGAGGCAACTACACATTGATGTTTCTCTCCTCTTTTTCCCTCTCTTCCTCTCTCTCTAAGAATAAATAAATAAAATCTTAAAAAAATATTATCTGAGTATGAAGAGTTTGCTCCTTTAAGTATTTTATTATTCTGATAAATTTAAAGTAGTTTTTCCCTGGCTGGTGTGATTCAGTGGATTCAGTGCTGGCTTCCAAACCAAAGTGTCCCTGTTTTGATTCCTAGTCAGGACATAGGCCTGGTTTGCCAGCCAGGTCCCCGGTAGGAGGTACACGAGAGGCAACACCACGTAGATGTTTCTCTCCCTCTCTTTCTCCCTCCTTTCCCTTCTCTCTAAAAATAAATAAATATGATCTTAAAAAAATTTAAAAAGTAGTTTTAAGTATAAACAGGCAATAATCATTTAAAATAGGTTTCAGAGATTTATAAACAAAAATTTCAACAATTTTCCTACCAAATTGTCCAGTTAAACATTGATTTATGAGAAAGATGTTTCCTAGGATGACTAAAGGGAAAGAAGAACTCAACTAATATGATTCATAAAACTCAGTGTGGAATCTATTAGGGCTTGAAGACTTTTTACTAATTTGGAAAATGAAGCAGATGTTTCAGTGAACAGGAGACAATAAAGAGAATACTAAAAATATGCAGCAGCACAGCTGCATCTGTGTCAGTTTTTCTGACCTGGTATTTTTGAGAAAATTAAGCCCATTTTTATTTTCTACTTGCTTTAATTATATCCTTTGTAATTGTGACACAGAATTCAAATTTGTAAATTATAAAAATGAGACTTGGGTGTCAATCTGAAATAGAAGTTATAACTTTGGTTTTATACCTTAATTGACTGGCCAAGCATACAACACAGGCAGAATGAGTGTGAAGATGATAATTTTTTTTTTTTTTTACTAAAGATAATATAATCGATCAAGCTACATATTTCTGGAAAGTAATAAAATATTTTTTTTCCTAATAGATGATCTTTACACTTGAATTGTTTAAATTACTGCACTTAATTTTCTGGCTGTAATTTATGACTTAAAAATTTCCCTTAAACTGATAGCATTCTTAGTTGTCATGTAAGTGTGCCTTATTAATCGCTCTTTTCAAAATATCTTGTGAAATCTTTTGTGGAATTCATAACAAAGGATTGCAAGTTGGATGCCTTTATAGCATTACTATAAAATATTCACCATAGCTTTATGTTTATAGAATTCTATGTTGTGTATAAAGCACATTTCTAAGATATTTAGATAAGCATATACAAATATATGTATTTTTTCATTGTAGTTAAAACAATTAGTAGAAACAAGTTTTAAATGTCATGATTAAACTATTTATAATTAGGAGAATCAAGATGGTGGAGGAGTGAGTGGAAGTCACACTGACCTCCTCCTAGGACCAACCTGGCATTACAACTAAATTGTGAAGAAATCACCTGGAACAAACTACTGAACAATAGTGAGAGAGGAGCCTTGTAACCCTGGAGACAGAGGAATCGGCTTAAATGCAATCTAACAGGTAAGGGGTGCAGTAGAGACTCGAGAAGGCAGGTGGGGTGCCCATAGGTGGCAGCACCAGAAGGATATTGAAATGGCCAGTTGGACCCCCCTGAGAAGAGCGGAGTCTAAACGAAAAGCAGGGGTCTCTAGCCCACAGCACCAGAACCCAAAAAGTACACAGAAAACAGCCAGTTTTGAAAAGTTGCAGGGTTCCTCTCTGCCAGAGACAGGCAGCGGGAGGCGCAAAGAACCATTTAAAGGGCTAATGCATAAATTTTCATTTACAGCCACTTATCACAGTCTCTGGCAAGGACAGGGGCAGAGTGGGCTAGAGACACCTGAGGAGAGACTGGGAAAGGAGACTTTGGGGAGAGACCTGAGAGAGTAGCCAGTGGGATCTCGGTGCTGACTCATCCCTTATGCGGCAACAGCCATCTTGCTCAGGCAGAGACCACTCATCCTAAGTGGGAGCAGCATCAGAGGACCCAATAGCCCCACCCCCAGGTGGGATTCCACCCTGCCCTGTGCTGTCTAAGCTGCCTGCTGAGTGCAGAGTTGTAGCCACAGACAGTAGATCCCTGACTAAAGGGGGAGCAGAGAAGTCTGGAGACACTTAAGGAGAGACTAGGGATGGAGGCTTAGGGGAGAGAATAGAGAGAGTAGCTGGTGGGATCGCAGTGCGGACTCCTTCCCCATATGGCAGCAGCATGAAAGGACCCAATAACCTTGTCCCAGGGAGGGACTCTGCCCTGCCCTGAGCTATCTAAGGTGGCCACCTGAGTGCAGAGTGACTAGACTAACAGATGAAGGAGACAACTACACACAGTAGATTCCTGGATGTCTCGAACAGACTGCCTAAGGTCAGACAGGGACAACATCTGACATCATTAGAGGCAAATCCAGAAAGTAAAAACAGTGGCCTCCTACCATAGAAGTTCACACCACAAAGACAGGAAATCAAGACAGATCAATTTAAGAAGCAGAAGCAAAAATGAAGAGTCTGACAAATAATGGGGAGTCAAGAAATACCCCCCACTTGAAGGGAAAGGATGAATCCCCAGAAAGAGAACTAAATGAAATAGAGGCAAGTAAACTATCAGATACTGAGTTCCATACAACGGTTCTAAAGAAGCTCAATGAGCTCAGTGAGCTCAGAGAGAACTACCAAAAACTACAGGGAAACTACGAGGAACTTACTGCAAACTATATCAGCATGAAAAGGGACATAAACATTATCAATAAGAGACAAGAGGAAATGAAGAATACAATTTCTGAATTGAAGAACACAGTAGGAGGAATCAAAAGCAGGCTAGATGAAGCTGAGGGCCGAATCAGCGAGCTGGAGGAGAAGGTAGGAAAAAAACCCCAGAAAGAGCAAGAAAATGCAAAAAGACTCAAAGAGAATGAAGAGGCATTGAGGGAAATGTAGGACAACCTGAAGCATAATAATATCCGTATAATAGGGATACCAGAAGGAGAAGAAGAGGAGCAAGGGATAGAGAACCTGTTTGAAAAAGTCATGATGGCAAAGTTCCTTTATTGAAGGAGAGAAAAAATCACATAAGTCCAGGAAGCACAGAGGGTTCCTTTTAAGAGGAATGAAGTGAGGCCCACTCCAAGACACAGTATCATTAAAATGGCAAATATCAAAGACAGACAGAGAATCCTAAAGGAAGCAAGGGAGAAAGAAGTAGTACCATATAGGGAGCCCCATAAAGCTATCATCTGACTTCTCAACAGAAAAACTACAAACCAGAAGGGAGTGGCAGGAAATATTCCAAGTCATGAAAAACAAAAGCCTGCAACCAAGACTGCTCTCCCCATCAAGGCTCTCAATTATAGTGGAAGGTGAAATGAGGAGTTTCCCAGACAAAAGAAGGCTAAAAGAATACACCTCCCCCAAACCAGCACTGCAAAATATGCTAAAGGGACTGCTTTAAGATGAAGAAAAAGTTTCTATAAATACCCAGTTCCTTTCAGAGTTGCCCATACTTTATATTACCAATATTTTCAATACTTATTAATCTGATTGAGACAATGTTATTTTAATTGTTCCTTTATTATGTGTTGAAACTAAACCTGTTTTTATATATTTCTTGCCTATTTCTATTTTTTTTAAAAAGCTTTAAATGACTTTTTGGTATTCTTTATCCATTTATTGATTAAAGGTTTGTAGAACTTTTTTCCCCTAAAAAGAACCCAAAAAACCTATTAACCATGTTTTAGATGTGTTTCAAATACTTTCCTGTTCTATTACTTGTCCTTTAACTTTTTTATATGTATATTACTATATAGTCTTTAATGTTTAATATAGTCATATTGTCAATATTTATAGCTTCTGGGGTTGAATATTCTACTTTGGGTCATGAAAAATATTAGTTATATTTTCTTCTAAAACTCCTTAGATTCTACATATTGATTTTTAACTCACCCGAATATTTCTTGTATAATGTGTGAAATAGGGTTCTATATTTGTTTTATTTCAAATAATAGTGGGCCATGCACCTAATTTGTTGAATAAGCCTTATTTTCCCCATTGATTTGAAATATCAATTTAATCATATATTATATTGTGAGAAATATACATTTGTCTCTAGAATGCTCATTATATTTCATTGATCTACTTGATTATTTCTGTGTTGGTATCATGTTGGTTTAATTGCTGAGACTTTGTAATGGTTTTAAATTTTTAAATATTTTATTAATAACTTTGACTTTTAAAAAATAAATAATATCAATCTGCACTTAAGAAGAAAGAAGAAAGACAGAGAAAGAAAGAAAGAAAGAAAAAGAAAAAAAGAAAGAAAGAAAGAAAGAAAGAAAGAAAGAAAGAAAGAAAGAAAGAAAGAAAAGAAATGGAACACCTACATTTTGCGACAACATGGATAGAACTGGAGAATATTAAGCTAAGTGAAATAAGTCAGTTGATGAAAGACTAATACCATGTGATCTCACCTATATGTGGACTCTATTCAACAAAATAAACTAATGAACAAAATAAACCACAGGCATGGAAACATGGGGTAGACTGAAAGTGACCAGAGGGGATGGGGAAAGAGGACAATAGTGGAAAGAAGGGGAAAGGACTAGACAAAGAACATGTATGAATGACCCATGGACATGGACAACAGAGTGGGAGTTGACTGTGGGAGCAGGGGTTGGGGGTGGGATGGGTGGAGGGGGATAAAGGGAGGAAAATTGAGACAACTATAATAGAATAAACATGATATATAAATTAAAATAAAATAACAATAAAAATGTAAAAAAAAGTAAATAATTAAAAAATAAAACTAGAATTAGATAATAGTTTAAGTGTAATTTTTTCACATATTTACATGGTTTTGAAAATAAAGAAAGTATTTTCAAATTATTAGAAACTGTCCAAAAGGAGCTTGTTATTTATTGGTAGTAAGAATCCAAGTGATTTCATTAACAATTTATTATATAAATAAATATTTATCAAGATACTGCATTTATGATTTGATTCAACTGCTTAAAGTCAAAATAAACATATGTAAAAGAATAAAGTCTTAATATAAATTAGGTAACTTTAAAAAGAAGCACTAGAGATGTAGAAATAAATTATTGACAAAATATGATAAGGTCTACTATTTCTTTTTTCAAACGTGGGGGCCACATGTATCCCAGATGGAATTTTGTTTGAATTGTTAAAGGTGACATTTTGTATGTGAGACAGTACCTTCTAATCAGACATGTCAATACTTCAAAAATATATAAGTAATATATTTAATTTAAATAAAATATATAATAAAAAGTTATACATCAGGATAAGTATAGTTTTGTCATTATGCAATAAAGTCTTTGGTTATCAGAGCTCTTTGAATACTGGAATTATAGATGAGAGATTTAAAAAACATATTCCAACACACACTAATTTTTCCATGCATGGGTTTTCTCTCCCTTGGTGATCTGAACTATGTAAATATTCCTGGGTCCAAGCCATTTGATTATAACCATGAGTAATTAATAATATATATAATTAAGGTGGTATTTGGTCTATTCCAAACTCTTAACTATTATTAAATTATTAGAAACTTTACTAAGCAGTTTCTGGAGAAGATGAAGAATATTATGAGATGATAAAAAATATTCGTTACTATGAAAAGGATACCCGAAACCAGGCAGAACTTGATCAGATGCATTTACATTTATTTATATTTCTATCATCTCATAATTATTGCATTTCTTACCTTGAGCACTTTTCCTATATTTTCAATTATTGTATTGACATTGCTGGCATTATCTATTGTATCTTTATGTTACTTGTTTTTTTTTTTAGTGTGTCTATATAGCCTGCTGCAAGAGTTTTTCAATCTTTAGATTGAATAAAATGCTCTCCATTTTTAAAAAATCATATAGACAGTCTTTTATCATTCCAGAGATGAGCAGGTCTGGTTAGAAAATTACATTTTTTTTCTGGCTGGCTGGTTCTCAGAGGAGTGAAACATCCGAAGAACTCTCAGTTAGGCAAATAAAACACAATACAGGAGGGACAGAAAGTGTCCTAAAGATTAATCTTAGTAGTTTCAACTTTGGGCAGCAAAGGTCAAGGCAGAATGCACTGTAGTCACTGACCCCAGAATACAATACACCTGAGGCATGTACAGTGTTTTGATTATGAATTTCAGGAGGAAAAAGAGGGTAAGAAGAGTTACCAAGACAGTCGACTTAAATCCTGTGAGCCTAAGAGGTTGACAAGGACAGTTCTAAGAGAAGGTCATAGAGTTGTAGAAGATTCAGGTCTCAGCCAGGTTCGTTGGAGACATTTTTGGGCCTAAGAAGTTTCAGTCCCTTTTTCCCTTTGGCTGATTCAGAGACCATTCAAGCTAGAAGGTTACCCTTGTACTTGCTTTCAGGTCAGAATATCTGCCAAACACATGACCAAATCTGCATATTTCTGAGTATCCTTGAATCCTGCATGTGCCTAGATGGTCATCTTTCAGAGTCAAAAGAAGTTTGCCCTGCATATTACTTCTCTATTTGAGCCATCTTATGAAGCGGTGATAATAACCACTTTCACTCCTTTTCTTCAAGGCTTGCTACAACTTGTGAGTGTTCTCATTGTATAGATGAGGAAGCATAAGCCTAGAGAAGGGAAATAACTTGCCCTGGACCACACAAAATTGAAAATGGTGGAGTAGGAACTTAGAGCCAAGTTGTGTGATGCCAAATATTAGACTCCTTCTTTCCATAATCCCGTGGACATATCAAGAGGTAGATTTGGGTGAGTGAAGTCTTTTATTATCTCAAAATAATTCTCTTTCCATGAGCCTGGATTTTTTGTTGTAGTTTATATCAGTTAAATGTCTTACATGTGATTTTGCTTCACCTCTGGTGGACAATCAGTCAGTAAATCAATTAACCAATAAACAAGAAAATTAAATGGCTTAATTGCAATTATGGACTTAAACCAAATGACTGAGAAAAAATCTTTGTACCAGTCCCAGGAACTTTACTGGAAGCTGCATTTCCTCACTCACATGTATTCATAAATTGTTCCTAAAGCTCAGCCTTACAGGAATACCTTTCAACCTGATAAATTTTAAAATTGCTACTAACTGCTATGAAATGAATGGACTGTCAGTGTTGAAATCTCAATTTCACTTAGAAAAGGTGGGCATACTCTGTATTGCAAAAAGGAGAAAGCAAATCATGACATGTAATTTAACCTATCAATAAGGGAAAAGGGAGTTGTATGAACCTCAAGAGAAGAAAAAACATGTTTGAAAATTGCTTGAGTAGCTTAAAATTTTTACTGTTATCAACACTAAAGCATACCCTCCATTAGAAAAACAGTAGGTGTAACTGAATGGCTTTAAATGTCTTTCAATGATTCCTTTTTGAGATGAGGCATTAGAAAACTTTATTATCATTTCATAAAATTTTATATTATTTTGTCTACACATCAAATTTGACATGACTGATAAAAAGAATATCTAAAATAGAATATTTCTTGCTATTGAAATTTAGAGTTTCTCAGAAATTAGGCTTCTGTAGATATAACTTTATCTTTATTTTTAAAGTTTAAAAATATTTCTTAAAACCAGAAGACTTGAAATCCAATGATACGTATTTTTTTTTTAATTATATGTTGTTGATTATGCCATCACAGTTGTCTCAATTTTTCTCTCTTTGCCCCACTCCCTCAGGCAATCCCCACACCATTGTTCATGTCCATGGCTCATGCATAGAGTTTCTTTGGCTACTCTATTTCTTATGTTGTATTTGACAGCCCCATAGTTATTCTTTAACTACCAATTTGTACTTCTTAATCCTATTACCCCTTCACCCATTCTCTCACAGCTCTTTCCCGTCTGGCAACCATCAAAATGCTCTCCATATTCATGATTCTGTCTCTCTTATTCATGTTGGTTTAGTTTGTTCTTTGGAATCAATTGTTAACAGATATGTATTTATTGCCATTTTATATTTCCTAATTTTGATCTTTTTCTTAAATAAGTCCCCCTAACATGTCATATGCTAATGGTTTGGTGATGATAAACTCCTTTAGTTTTTTCTTGTTTGGGAAGTTCTTTATCTGTCCTTCAATTTTAAATGATAGCTTTGCTGGGTAGAGCAATCTTGGCTACAGGTCCCTGCTTTCCATGACTTTGAATATTTCTTGCCAGTCTATTCTAATCTGCAAAATTTCTTTTGGGAAATTAGCTGACAGTCTTAAGGGACTCCCTTGTACGTAACTAACTTTTTTTCTCTCACTGTATTTAAGATTCTCTCTTTAACTTTAACCTTTGGCCTTTTAATATGATGTGTCTTAGTGCAGGTCTCTTTGCATCCATCTTGTTTGGGATTATCTGTGCTTCCTGGACTTGCATGTCTATTTCCTTCATTAATTTAGAGTTTTCTTTCATTGTTTTTTCACATAGATTTCCAATTTCTTGCTCTTTCTCTTTCCCTTCTGGCACCCTTATGATATAAGTGTTGTAATACTTGAAGTTGTCCTACAGGCTGCTTACACTATCTTCGCTTTGTGGATTTGTTCTTCTTCTTGTTCTAATTGATTGTTTTTTTTGCTTCCTTATGTTTCACATCATTGATTTGATTCTTGGCTTCACCCATTCTACTGTTGTTTCCCTATAAGTTGTTATTTATTTCAATTAGTGTATCCTTTGTTTCTGACTAGATCTTTTTTATGCTGTCGAGGTCTTCACTAAGTTCCCTGAGCATCCTTATAACCAGTGTTTTGAGCTCTGTAACTGATATATTGCTTATCTCCATTATGTTTAGTTCTTTTTTCTGGAGTTTTGATCTGTTCTTTCATCTGGGCCACATTTCTTTGCCTCCTCATCTGGGCAGCCTCCCTGTCTTTGTTTCCATGTATAGGTAGATGTGCTATGACTCTGTGTCTTGGAAGCATGGCATAATGTAGTAGGTGTCTGGTAAGGTTCAGTGGCATAGCCTCTCCTATCACACAAGATGGGTACTCGATGTGTGCCTTCTGTCTTGGCTGAGTACAACCTCCTCTTGTAGTTGATCCCTGATTGCTGTTGGCAGGATAATAGGAGGGTTTTACCCAGGCCAGTCAGCTGTAAGGACTGGCTGTGACCACTTACCACCAACCTCTGCTCTCCATGGAGGATCAGTTGTGCAGGGGCAGGAAGGTGGTGCTCTGATATGGTCTGTAGCTGTCCACTGGGTGCACAGACTCAGGGGTTTCCCAGCTAGTACATGCCAAAGTCAATCCCCAACCGTGTTCTTCCCACGGCCACCCTGCCTGGTTTATACAGCAATTTGAAATGGCTGCTACTTGTTCTTAGGCTTGGAGAGTCTCAGGTGAAGCCAAGCTGTGAATTTAGGCTGGCTGCTGCTAACACTAGGCCTGGGGCCAATTAGCAAGAGGAACGGGGGTCAGGGGCTCACTGGGACTGGCTCACTGTTGCTTGTTTGAAAGGATTTAACAAGTTGTGAATCATGAGCCAAGGACATCCATTCATAAGGAAAAGTCATGGTTAACAGTTTGACTGGGCCCATAAGTGAGTGGGATGGAGTCTCAGGGAATCTCTAGGGCAGGGCAAACAGTGTTAGCCAGGTTGATGAAGTCTCAGATATGGCTCAGATATGCCAACCTGGGGAGCTTGGCATGGAGCTGGGGCTCCTTGCTCCTGAGATATCTCTCCTGAATTTTTATCTGCCACACATGCATGTGGGACCAGCCCATTCTGTGTCTCTGCCCCTCCTACCAGTCTGGATGGATACGATTTCTTTAATTCCACAGTTGTCAGACTTTCATTCAACTTGAATTCTAATGGTTCTGAGTGATGGTTGTTCTATAATTAAGTTGTAATTTTTCTGTGTTTATATGAGTAGGTGAGCCATGTTTACTTATGCCCTCATCTTCAATGATACTTCTATTAAAGAAGAAGAGGGTAAATTTTTCAGGTCAAAGATTTCACAGGTAATAGAAAATGTTCTGAGAAAATATTACAAGAATAGAGTGCCAAAATTATGCTAAATCTTATAATTAATGAAATATAATTTAAAATAGAAAATTTTGAAACAAAATAGTTTTAAAATGTAGATATTTCCATAATGTTGAGAAACATTATGAAATAAGCTGATCATTTATTTGTAATTACTGTTTCATTTAGATTCATAGCTGCATGTCAGTTTTGTTGGATTTTGTTCAGAGAATTTCTCAGAATCCCTTTTCTTGAGAATGTAATTGCCTTAAAGACAAAAACAAGGGTAAATCATCTAAAATCTTGTAAATTTTATATTTGATATGGAATCTACTCTTTTCTAAAAAGTCACATTTGGTGAAATTCCTACAATTTCAGGAAAAGACAAATATCAACTGAAGTGTTCTCTTTCACAAGCATTTGAGAGATGCATGCTTCATCTCCATGGTTTTGAGTCTGAGACAAGAGGTTGGCTTTACTTCCTTCTTATCATATCACCTTCTTACTTTATCACCTTCTATGGTTTTATGGATCACCTTTCATTCCCTACAGTCTTCCTGTTTTGGGTCATACTTCACCAGAAGCTAACATGGTCTGCTTTATGTGATTTATATAACATCACTAAAATAACAAGCTAGCAAGCAAAAAATAAAACCAACTAATATAATTTTCATTGTACGTCTGGAAAAATCAATATGAGTATTTCCACAAAAACACAAAAACAGCCTTAACTGGTGTAGCTCAGTGGATTGAACACCAGCCTGCAAACCAAAATGTTGCCAGTTCAATTCCTGGTCAACACACATATCTCAGTTGTGGGTGTACGTGAGGCAACCAATCGTTGTATCTCTCACATGTTGATATTTCTCTCCCTCTCTGTCTTCCTTCCTTCCCCTCTTCAAAAGTAAATAAAATCTTTTTAAATTTAAAAAAACCCCACAAAAACATGCATTTTAAACATTAAAAGCTTAGTTTTTCAAAGATGCTTGGTCACCATTCACAAGTTCTTGGATATCGTCATATTTTTAGTGTTATTTTTGGTGTTCCCTATTTCTTTTTACTTCTGTTTTTTTTTTTTTTTTTTATATTGCTAAAGTTGTTTCTTTGAATTTAAAGCTACTGATTGTCTTCCTGTATCCTTCAACCTGTCCTCTGAGAGTTTCACATTTAACTTAGAGGACTTTGTCAAAATATTCTTGACTAAAATACTTTCCCAAATGAAACTGTAGTGCTAATTAAATAATACTTTTTATGATCATTGAAATAATACTTTATAATTATAAATATATATTATAAATTGAATAATATTATTCAACTAGCTCATCTTTTCCTCTAGTAAAATTTTGTGAACACTGCAAAAGCTCTATGTGTCATTCCAATATGATGTAGTTATGATAAAATACATTCATTATGTAGTTGAAACATTATTCAGTAGAAATATAGTCTTCTCAATCAATTTTCTGAGGATAGTTGATATTGTATATCAAATAGTGTTACACAATGAAAATGATATGTTTCCCATGTGGTCCAGGGACATTGTAAGTAAACAAAGATTTCTTCTGTCTTTCAGAGGGGTTATGTTATGTTATGCTATGTTATTTGTTATATGTTTTGCTATGTTTTAACATTATGCTATACTATGTTATCCGTTTCTCCTCATTGTTTGCTTTCCAATTCTATGAAACCCTCTCTAGGTGGACTGTTTATTTTAACGTGTCCTGAATGTGGAATAAGTTCTGAGATAAATGAAAGATAGAGACTGGTTTACTCTAGAATGTCTGTTTCTGCATTTTTCACCTCTGTCCCTTTATCTTCCAGTTGGTGATGAATTATATTCATGTGCATAGATAGGGGAATGTTACTCATCCTTCCCCTTAATATGTTAGCTCTTCACACTAAATCTAAATGTTGTGTAGTCTTCTCTGGAGCTTGATTAACTGTGCCAGGCAAAATTTCTATACATCACAGGGTGTCTCTGTGATGCATAGTGTAACTGTGGGATAAATAGCTGTTATTGCCAGAATATTTTCAGCATGAGGGGCTTTGTCTGATGGGAAATCAGGCTGAATCCTTAGACAATGTATGCAGGCATGGTTCCATATAAAGATGTTAGGAAATTAGATTATTACTCTGGCTTCTTTAGGCCCTTAGGCTAGGGTTCCTGTTTCCTTGAAGTAGGTGCCATTAACTTTCAAATACTGTCCTTAGCACCTGCAGGTAAGCATTAATTTCTAGTGATCAGGATAAAATTTTTAGAATAGTGAATTTTATTGGATCTAAGATGCCATCTATAATATATGCTCCATTATTGTATGTACCATTAAAAGGGAGGAAATCTCTGCCAATTTAACACTGACCCAGTATGTTATATCACTTCCGGCATTTATTTTTTTCTTATTGAAATATCTCTTTTCTTATATATCACTTTTATGCAACAATAAACAAAGAAAACATGTTAAATAATTAATTAAATGATTCTAAAATTAAAACTTCTTTATATTTGGAGCCCAACTTTTTGACTTGGGATCATCAGTGTGTTTGTTCTTTCCACACATAATTATCCTCTATGATGTCACAAGTATCAGTGATTCATTATTTCCTAAAAGAATGTTACAATATTTTCTCCAGAATTATTTTCCAAGCAGCTTCCATCATTTCCTAATTTTCAATACATGGGACAAACAATAATGACTACAGCACACCTGCCTCTGGGTGACAGCAATTATGTCACCCAAATTTGAATATGCTAAAATATGAAAAAGTTTCATTCATGAATTAATATAGTTACATTTTATCTGGAAATTTCAGATTTTCAATTGCCATAATTATAGGATGGATATTTCTGAGTCTAAACGTCCAGGGATCATTGTCATAAGCTCCCCTGACACAGCATCAGCGCAGCCCTAGAGATCAATAAAACAATTCTATGTGTCATTGAATCCTTAGTAGCACAGGGGTGCATTCTGTCTAAAAAACCTTGCTTCCCAGAACCATAACAAAACGATGAGCATTTCTGATGTCGTCCAGTCTTGGGTTCTGCACCAAAAAGTACCCCTTACCCCATGGGTGGTATCACAGCTCACTATAGTCCTATGTACTCTTGGATACCCTTCTCTACACATACACATATACTCACAATTATTATGACATTTTCTATCTCTCATAGAGACATCTGTTATCAGATTATAGAAGGTTGTATTTTGTTAGTGAGTCAACTGTCTGCATTGGTAGCAAACTGAAAGTTTTAATAATTGACAAGTATCTTAGGACAGGTGAATCAGGTCAGTCACGCATGTCCAAAATAACTCTCGTTTCCCAAGTTTGTCACCCCAAGTAAAACAAGTTTCCTTCTTTCCTAGATTACTTTTCTTTTTTAATTGAATTTATTGGAGGTGACACTCATTAACAAAACTATACAGGGTTCGGGTTCAGCTGCACAATCCTTGATATTTTTAAAGGAAACTCAGTAATCATGTGTATGTATAACCAACTTTAAAGAATATTTGAGAAGATGGGAAGAAAACAAAGTGTAACAACTTAAATGAAATATTCTTCATTTTTATCTTCAGCAACATTTTCTGGAAAGAGACTCTAGTCTATTTCTAAGCTGCTTGACTCTCTTGTTTTGCTCTCTGCAAATCTTTTCTTCATCTTCTGTTCTCTTTCAAGCCATAATATCTTTTTTTCTCTTACCTAGAGAAGTTTAATGATCTCCTCTCAGTTTTTTCAACTCATATATTTATCCATCAAAGGGCTCAAGGAGGTACAAAATATTTAATAGAAATCTAGGTAACCAAATATGCCATGACCTGATAGTTTTCCAAAGTTTTATGGAAAGATCAGGCTTGAACTGGAATTTTAAATACAGAGGACAAAAGAGAAGAGTCAGGAAGAAATTCTAAGCAGGAAATCAGAAGTAACAACAGCATGAGAGAAAATTCTGCCTCACTTATTTGGACAGATTGGTTTTCTATAATTAGCTTTAATTCGTCAGATATTTTAACTACAACCTTCTGCTTTGCTCTGACCCTCTTGCTTCTGCCATCAGTCCTCAGTCATAAAGCAGATGCTCATTGAAATCAATTCATGGGCCAGGCTGCACTAAAGAACACCTTTTATAGCTCTGATTTCCTAAGCCCCCTTTCCCCAGATTCGTATTAATAGCTTCTGGGGTTGATGTTGTGAATATAGAATAATAATATTCACTTTAAAGTTTTTAGATGTCTTAGTGATCATCCAGAGTAGTAAGTTACAACATTAAAATTATTTAGTTACATAACCTAATATTTAAAGCAGTTATTCTAAGAACAAAAACATGCTTTTCAGGGAGAAGCAAGTAATAGAGCAAGAGATTTCTGAAAGGGAGTGTCAAAGAGAGGATTCACAATGCAGGTACTTGGAGATACTGAATTTAAGGTAAAGAGCACTTATGGGATAGAACAAAATAAAATATGGGAAGTACAAGTTGTTTCAAAGAAAAGAAACTAGGAGAGAAGCAAAGTAAAATTTGTCATATTTGCTATTTTGTTTAGGTATTTTGTGGAAAATATAAATATTTGCATGCATCTGGATATCATCTCACTGTCCTTGTTTATTATCACAGGTACAGGTGCAATGTGGGAGGGGAGCCTTTTTAGAGCTTTTCTATCGCTCCTGTTCAGTGAAGACCACAATTCTTTTATTTCCTTTCATTTTTTAATTGGATTTATTGGGTGACATTGGTTAATAAAATTTTATAGATTTCAAGTGTATATTGTGTGTTCTTTACCCCAAATCAAGTCTCCTTTATGACCATTTATTCTCCCTATACACTCTTCAACCTCCCCCGAGTCCCTGTTCCTTCTGGTAATCACACCATACTGCTGCGTATGTCTATGAGGTTTTTGTTGTTGTTCTAGTTTTGTTTTGTTTTTTGCTTAATCCTTTCTCCCTTTTCACCCTGTAACCCTCCTCCTCTCTGACAGCTAGCTGTCAGCCTTTTATCTGTTTCTATGAGTTTATTCCTATTTTGTTTGTTAATTTATTTTGTACATTAGGAATCACATATGACCAAAATCATATGATATTTATCTTTCTCTGACTGGCTTGTTTCACTTAGCAAAACGCTCTCGGGGTTCATCCATGCTGTTGCAAAAGATAAGGTTTCTTTCTTTTTCACAGCCAAATAATGTGCCATGGTGTAAGTGCACCACAGATATTTTTATCCACTCATTCACTAATGGACACTTTGAAGCCCATGATTCTTTTAAAGGAAAAGAAGCATCCCCTACAGGATTAAATCATGAATCTTTCTGCAAACAATTTCTAGCTCTCTTTGGTTCTCTGTTCAAGGTCTTTGTTGAAGGAACTACATCTTGATATGTCTTAGTCTCAGAATTTCTCTTTTAAAAATATTTTTGTTTTATTGGTATCCAATAGTGCTTCACACATGATTAGTTTATAATAAATATTTTTTAATGCATGAATAATTAAATAAATGATTGAATGTAAAGCAAGCTTATCTTAAAGAAGAAAGGAAGAGTTTTATTCTCACATTTATTCTCCAGAATTCTTGGAATGGTCAAAACCAGATTTCTGATGTGTAAGTAACACTTGACTCATAAATTAAATAAAATTCTAACCTTTCCCATAAGTATTTTGCACATATTAAGGTCTTTTTCATTCTTACTTGAATGGCAACCACAGTTGTATTAGTCACAGCTAATATTACAATATTTCAGAGATTTGTGAGAGCCAAAAACCTGCCTCTTCCTTTGGCCATACAACTTTTCATAGAAAATTCTTTGTAAAAGGAGAATGCTTGGAGAAATTTCTATGCTGTTTTCTGCACATCCATCTTATGGGAACTGAGGGCCAACCTCGGTGAACTAGTGTTCTTGCAGATTACTGATCATTTGAAAGGAATTTAAAACAGGAACTTTTCCCATAATTCAACTTCCTGATTTAGCTTTCCTTATGCTTAACTATAACTTGACTATTGAGAAGGCAATCTTATTGATACCTATTATCTTACATTTGATTCGGTTTCCTCTAGTTATGATAAATCATTTTCTCTTTGGGTAGGTTAGCCACACTATTTTTAGTTATAATATAAGGAATAATTTCTGGGAATTCTAGAACATAAAATAAACAAGCTACCTGGTAAGAAAAGCTGTAAGTTATATACATGAATGTTAAATAACTTATAAATTCCATTTTTTAGAGTGATATATATTATATGCATAGATAAAACAATTTTTTGGCAAACTTAACAGTATTTATAAATCAATCAATGCACAAAATAATAATTATCTAAAGCAAGTTTTATTTCTTCTTTAAATTTTTTACTGATTATTTTTGTTGTCTATATTTCTAATTATGCACAAAATAATAATTTCAAGATTGAAGTGTATAGCGTTTGGGGGCAATGATCCCCTCTATTCCAAAACTTTATATGGACCAAAAAGGGAGTAATTTACTCTTATGTCTTTAGGGAAACATTCCTGCTAGCTCCATGGCCCTGCAACATATAATGTACAGTTTTATGCCATCATGCTTAATCAATGATTTCCTAGTAAAATGATTAACCCATATGTCTTATTATACTATGATAGTTAATATGGTAATATTACCCAGGCAAATCTCAACTACTTTGAGCAGCTTAGTTATTTGACTGAAGGAAGACCAGTATTTCATATCATAACATTTCCACTAATTGACTACAGGGTCTTATATATCTGTTTCTAATTAGACCTGATTGTTCTGTGATTGCATCAAGACTCACAAACCTCTTTACATATTATAAAGTATTTATGTTTCTGCAATTAAACTATAATTGATATCGCCTGTCAGCTATTCTAGAATATTTGTTGTTATTTCAAATTTTTAATATTATAAATTGGGCCAAATGACCTTTAGACTAAAAACTAATCACCTTGGACAATGTCTTTGGAAATGTCATTTTATCTATTTGTCCCTTCTCTCCTTCCAGATGGCAAGATCTCAGTCATCATTCTTCCTATGTTCCAACTGCATATTAGTTCAATAAAAAAAAAGTTTTCTATAAAAACATTTCATAGAAAATTACGTCTACTTAAAATTCTTTGCTTAGCTTAACATGAATTATGATTAAAGACAGAATGAAAATATTTCAGACATGAAAAATGTCAAAAAATTATTTCCTATTATATTTTTCCAGGAAGCTATTTGATGTACTTCAACCAAAACAAGAGAGTAACCCAGACAGAAAATAACCTACATAAGGCAGGATTCTATTTCGTGAGAGAGGTTAACCAAGAAATACATAGGTTGCTGGTAAAGAGAAAATTATTAATGACAAATGCTTAACAGATTTAAAGGACATGTAGTTTGGTCTAAAGAAAGTCAGAAGCCTCTGAGATTTTCTCAATAATTTTCAAGTTCTTCAAGAACATTTAATTGATATATTTTGATATATGTAAATATAGAGAAGATATTTAGACAATTGGAAGAAAGTTGTAAGTTGAATTAGTGCTATGCTCATAGAAAAATCAGCAAAAGTTTTAAAATGATAATTGCAGAACAAAATTTTGTAGAAAATGAAAATCAACTATAACATGTACTCAAGGCAGAAAAGTATTTACAGAATCAAAATAATCTTAACAGATTCTAATGGTAGAACCAAATTATGATAAGGTATTGGGAAATAAGGTTGATGGTAGAAAAGGTTGGGTATAAGTCTTGTAGAAGTTCTAACTTAAAGCCTGTTTATGTAACTAAGGTGCACATTCTTTATGTTTGCCTAAGACTATCCCTGTTTGTCTGTTGCCTTGTTATAATTATTAATAATACACCTTTCATTCTCAAACACTCTGAGTCTGGATGATAAATTACAGTGTCACCATGACTTAGAGAAAAAGGGGTTATTTTTTCTCATGTTAAATGTAGGGGTCACACTGGTGGCTGCACTAATGCTCCTTGTTTTTCATTTATTCCAGGGTCTAGGTGGAAGGAGCATCTCCCATTAGGATATGTTGCTCTTATGACAGAGGGGGAGGGACAAGAGGCAGCAAAAGAACATAATAACTTTTAAACCTTCTGATGGAAAAGGACACTCTGTCATTTTGCTCACATCCCTTCGTCACATACCCAAGACTGCTGTGAGGGGTGCGGTGACAAAGAAAGCACTGCCTGCCATGTGGCAGTAAGTGGAGATGTATAATCCTCCTATAAAAAACAGGAGTGTAAAGAGAGGGGAACAATAATAAAATAGGTCACAGTGTGTTACAAAAGTAAAACCTGGAAAAAAATACAAAACCAGTAGATAATATATGCATAATAGCTAAATTCCTGCTATGAGAATTTGGATATAAAATAATAATAGATAATATTTATTTCATTTTTTGTTTTATCCTAGGCTTAATATATATAATCACATTTGATACTTCTATCTTAAGATGGAGACATTTTTAATGAATTTTGCAAATGATGAAATTGGCATTAAAAATTAGATAAATTGATCAAGTTATAACAATACAAATAATACAGCAGTCTTGTTAGTGTATTTGGTTGCCTCGATATGTGTAGCAGTGTAGCAACTTCTTTCTTTTTTGCTACATGTATTTATATGAAACAAAAGAAGTACAGAACCATGATCTGCTTTAAGATTTGTAAATCTAAAGTGGTTTGTAATGAGGTTATATTTCTTTTTCACTGACAGGTTGCACTTTATTAATGCAATGTCGATTTCTTATTTTGTAAAAAAAAGAAAATCTGGTCCTACTGCAACGTTGTGTCAGATGGTAAGTAAATGATTATGGAATAAAAAGTATGAGAGGACTATGTGATTATCGTTCAATATAGAAACTCAAAATATCACTTTAAGACTCCATGGTAAGGGGATCCCAGACGGCTGCAGAGCAGCTGGAAGCCCCACCCACTTGCTCCCAGACCAGACAAGTCTTTCCGATAAACCACAGAGCAATCCACTTGAAAATCCAGCTGCGAGTGAGAATGTGTGTGAGTGTTACGCAGACGAGCATGTGAGGCGTGTGCACGAGTGGGAAAGGGCACTCCCACTTGCTGGGCACTCAGGGGCAGGTGGCCCAGGCTCTCCTAGAAACGCGGCTGCCGCCACTGCTGCCCAACCTGGCACTGCTGGCTCCGCAAATTTGGAGCAGGAGCCATTTTGAGGAATTGAGAATAGCCTCCTTGGGACAAGCCTCTGAGGGAAAGCCAGCAGGGCAGAACAGCAGGGACCAGTCAAATCTAAAGGAGATAACTGCAAAGGATGCTAAAGGGGCTGCTTTAGGAAGATTAAGAAAAAGAGTGAGAGAGAGAAAGAAAGGTTCAAAGGGGAAAAAAATGTCAATGGATAAGTATCTATCAATGTAAAGATAAATATCTTAAATGTAAATGGATTAAATGCTCCAATCAAAAGACATAGAATACTGAGTGAATAAGAACACATCACTGGCATATATGCTGTCTACAAGAGACCCACCTCAGAACAAAAGATGTACAGAGGCTAAAATTGAATAGAAGGAAAAAAAATATTCCACATAAACAAAAGACATGAAGACATTAAAAAAAAAAAAGCTAGGGTAGCAATACTTACATCAAACAAAATAGAAGCAAAGACCATAAAAAGAGACAAAGAAGGTTACTAAACAATACTTAAGGGAATAATACATCAAGAAGATATAACTGATATAAGCATATATGCACCCAACATAGGAGCACCTAAATATATAAGGAAAATCTTGGAGGGCTTCAAGGAAGATACTGACAGCAACACACTCATCATAGGGGGTTTTAACATACCACTGTCAAAAATAGCTACATTTTCCAAGCAAAGAAGTCACAAGGTATTGTGGCATTGAACAACACTCTAAATCAACTGGAATAAATTGATATATACAGAATTTTTCACCCCAAAAAAGCAAAATACACGTTCAAGTGTACATGGACCATTTTCGAATAAACCACACTGTGGGACACAAAACAAGCCTCAACAAATTCAAGAAACCTGAAATAATGTCAAATATTTTCTCGGATCACAATAGCTTGGAACTAAAAACAAACCTCAAGGATAAAACTCTAAAACATTCAAATATATGGAGACTGAACAACATGATATAAAATAATGAATGAGTTAACAATGAGTTCAATGAAGAAATCAAAAAGTACCTGGAAACTAATGAAAATGAACACACAACAACTCAAAACTTATGGGACAGCAAAGGCAGCCCTGAGAGGGAAGTCTATAGCAATACAGGCTTACCTAAAAAAGATAGAAGAATCTCAAATAAACAACCCAACTCTGCATCTACAAGAACTAGAGGAACAACAACAAATGAAGCCCAGAGCAAGTAGAAGGAAGGAAATAAGTTCAGAACAGAATTAAATGACATCAAAACCAAAAAAAATATATATATAAAGGATCAATATTCATGCATGCAGCCACTCTTCCAACAAAACTCAGAGAAATAGAGTCATGCTGAAGGGACTGTGGTACCTGACCCAGCACGGCTGGTGAGCAGGGGACTGTGCATATGCACAAGGCTGGTTCTTTGAAAAGATAAACAAAATGAACGAGCCTTTAACCAGACTCTGCAAGAAAAAGAAAGAGAGAATCCAAATAAATAAAATCAGAAACAAAAGAGAAATTACAACTGATCCCTGAGAAATACAAAAGACTAATAAATTACTATAAACAACTCTATGCCAAGAAATTGGGCAACCTAGGTGAAATGGGCACATTTCTAGAAACATACATTCTTACAAAACTGAATCAAGAAGAAACAGCCTGAACAGACTGATAAAACTAATGAAATTGAAACAGTAATAAAAAGAAACTCTTAGAACACAAAAGCCCTGGACCAGACAGCTTCACAGGCAATTTTGCCAAACATTTAAAGAAGAACTAACTCTCATCGTTCTAAAACTATTCCAAAAGATTCAAGAGAGAAGACTCCCAAACTGTTTTTATGAGGCCAGCATCATCCTAATCCCAAAACCAAGACAAAACAAAGAAAGAAAACGACAGGCCAATATCTCTGATGAATCTAGATGCTAAAATCCTCAAAGAAATATTGGCAATCTGGATCTAGCAATACATTAAAAACATCATATACCATAATTAAGTGGGATTCATCCCAGGGATGCAAGGATAGTACGATATTCACATATCAATAAACAAATTACACCACATAAACAAAATGAAAGACAAAAATCACATGATCTTATCAATAGATGCTGAAAAAGGATTTGATAAAGTACAGCACCCATTTATGATAAAAATACTCAGTAAAGTGGGAATAGAAGGAGCATACTTCAACCTAATAAAGGCCACATAAGAGAAACCTGCAGCCAAGCTTACATTCAATGGGCAAAGATTAAAAGCTTTCCCCTTAAGGTCAGGAGCAAGACAAGGGTGTCCATTTTCCCCACTTTTATTCAACACGTATTGGAAGTTCTAGCCACAGTAAACAGACAGGAAAAAGAAATAAAAGGCATCCAAATTGGAAAGAAGGAAATAAAAATGTAATTACTTATGGATATCATGGTGGTGGACATAGGAAACCCCATGGGTTCCACCAAAAACCTACTCTACCTAATAAGTGAATTTGGCAAAATAGTTGGATACAAAGTCAATATTTAGAAATTGAAGGCATTTTTTGTACAAAAACAATGATATATCAAAATGAAAACTAGGGAAAAACCCCTTTTACTATAGTAACAATAAAAATAAAGTACCTAGGAATGATTTTAACCAAGTAGGTAAAAGACCTACAGTCAGAATACTACAGAGCACTAAAGAAAGAAAGTAAGAAAGATACAACTAAAAGGAAACATATATCATGTTCATGGATTAGAAGAATTAACATCATTAAAATGTCCATACTTCCCAAAGCAATCTATAGATTCAATGTAACCCCTATTAAAATACCAATGGCATATTTCACAGATGAAAAGCAAATATTTCAAAAATTTATATGGAATCAAAAATGATCCCAAATAGCCTCAGCAATCCTGAGAAAGGAGGGCAAAGTAGAAGGGGTCACAATACCTGATATCAGAATAGGCCATTGTGCTCAAAACAGTGTGTTATTAGCATGAGAACAGATATATAGATCAATGGAATGGAATGAAGAGCCTAGAAATAAACCCATGTCTCTATGGTCATTTAATATTTGACAAAGAGGGCAGGAGCATAGAAGGGCATGAAGATAGCCTCTTCAATATTGATGTTAGGAGATCTAGACAGGTACATGCAAAAAAAGTGAAACTAGACCACACACTTACACCATAATAAACTCAAGTAGATAAAAGACTTAATATGAGTTATGACACCATAAAAGTCCTAGAGGGAAACAAAGACAGTGAAAATCCAGATATCCCACATAGTAATATTTTGCCATTATATCCCCTAGGGCAAGGGAAGTAAAGGAAAAAATAAACAAATGAGATTGCATCAAATTAAAAAGCTTCTGCACGGCTAAAGAAACCATCATCAAAATGAAAAGGGAACCCACTGTATGGAAGAACATATTTGCAAATGATACCTGGGACAAGGGTTTGATATTCAAAATATATGAGGAACTCATACAACTCAACAGCAGGAAGACAAGCAATCCAACTAGCCAATGGGCAAAAGACCTGAAAAACACTTCTCCAAGGAGAACATAGAGGTAGACATATGAAAGCATGCTCAACATCACTAGCAATGAGAAAGATGAAAATTAAAACCACAGTGAGATACCACCTCACACCTGTCAGAATGGTCCTCATTAATAAATCTACAAATGAGCACTGGAGAGGATGTAAGGAAAAAAGCAACCCTTAGTGCACTGTTGGTGGGAATGCAGACTCGTGCAACCAACTGGGGAAAACAGTATGGAATTTCTTCAAAAAAACTGAAAGCGGAACTGCCTTTTGACCCAGTGATTCCACTGCTGGGATTAAACCCCAAGAATCCTGAAACACCAATTCAAAAAAATCTATGCACCCCAGTGTTCATAGCAGTGTTACTTACAATAGCCAAGTGTTGGAAACAACCTAATTGCCCATCAGTAAATGAGTGGATCAAAAAACTATGGTACATTTACACAATAGAATACTGTGTAGCAGAAAGAAAGAAGAAACTCCTCCCCTTCGCGACAGCATGGATGAAACTGCAGAATATTATGCTAAGTGAAGAAAGCCTGTAGGTGAAAGACAAATACCATATGATCTCACCTATAAGAGGAACCTAAAGAACAAAATAAACAAACTGGCAAAATAGAAACGAAGGCATTGAAAGAAGGAACAGACTGGCAGTGCTTAAGGGAAGGGATGAGGGTAATAAGGGAGGAAAGAAGAGAAATGCATTAGTCAAGGAACATGTATGAATGACCCATGGACATGGACAAGAGTGTGGGAATTGACTGTGGGGGCGGGGGATGGGCTGGGTGGAGGAGAGCAAAGGGGGAAAAATTGGGACTAATGAAATAGAACAATGAAATAGAGAGTAAACATACATAATGAAAATAGACTCAAAGATAAAAAATACTTGAGTGTAAATGTTGACTAAGATCAATCTTCCATATGGATAAATGTGTTGTTTACTACCAAATATAGACAGCACACAGGAGGTAATGACAATTATTTTTACATATTTTTATCCTCAAATTGAATTTCTACCCTCATTCATTCACTTGAGCATTCATTTATTTTATTTATTCCTTCATTTAACACTGTTTTATTAATGACTTGTGAGTGAGAAAAAATTCCTGTGCTTTAAATAATGTGGTATAGGCAGAAACATACAAGAATAATTGCTAATGAATGAGATAAGTGCTAACACATGATATGCACAAGGCTAAAATAACAGGGTGTGCCCATGGGTTTGTGGCATGTCAGTCAAGCAGAGTTAGAGAAGAGCGTGAATATGCCAGGTTCTTCTAGAGAGAAAGAGGCAGGGATGCAGAAATAAGAGCCACACATATGTATCCTCTTTGCAGTTTTCTCTGAGTCAAACCTTACCAACTTGAAATTGTGTACCAGCAAATCTTACATCTTGCTATTGATTCTGCTTTAATACTCACTTTCAAATGCTACACATAAAAGTCTATGCTAAAGAATTCTCTAAGTAGAAGTACCAGAGAAAATAGTCATGATAGCTTCGATGCACAATGAAAAAAAGAACACTTAAGACTTTCAATTGCCTTGAGCAAGAAATTAAAAACACCGAGTAGGAATATAAGCAACAAAAGTAGGCAGAGCCAGAAACTTTGGTGACGTGAAGTCATTGAAAAGATAGGTAGGATCAATCCCAACCTTATGTGGAAGGGTAAAGTTTTCATTTAAGTCAGAGAAGCCAGAGTAACCAAGAAGCACATCTGCTGCTTAAGATCAGTGCCATCTTTAAAGCAACAGGATAAATTGGATTAAGTTGAATCTCCTGCTGTGATTCTAACACCCCCGCTGTTCAGCTCTTACAAAGTGAAGCTTTCAGAGTTTTACAGAAGCTTTTATTGGTAGGCTAGTATCTAAAAATGGCTCTCTGTTTTTGGTTGCCAATTAAGACGACCAAAATAACTTGGTTTTTCCTTGTCTCAGATTTACATTCATTGGTTTACTGAGAGTTTTCTAGTTCCAGAAATATTAAATTGTGAAATCTGATGTATTAATAGTTTCTGATGATATAAACAACATCATTCAAGACTAAATGGCATTTGCTACCAGATGACTGTGTTCTTCCTACAGCTGATTAAGCATGAAGCATTAAGCATTAAGCATGAGTTTTATATGTATAGATATATTAATATATGTATGTAATTTATGTCATTTGTGTTAAAAATGCAGAGGTAATTATTTTGTAGCCAAAAACAAAACAACACAAAACAAAAAAGCAATAAAAAATATCACAGTCCTGACCAGGGAGGCTCAGTTGGTTGGGCATCGTCCTGCAAAGCAAAAGTTCAGTTTGATTCCTGGTCAGGGCACACACTTGGGTTGTGGGCTCGATCCCCAGTTGGGGCACCTGCAAGAGGTAACCAATCAATGTGTCTCTCTCAGATCCATGTTTCTCTCCCTCTATTTCTCCCTGCCTTCCCCTCTTTCTAAAAATAAATATAAAATCTTTAAAAATATCACAGAACACGGCAGAAGAGATACTTTTATATAGATTAAGAAATGTTTTAGTTTATAATTTTTGTACCTGTTTTATTTTAAAATAGAAACTGTGTCTTCACTTTGATCACAATATACACTAATTTCTCCTTCCCTGAATTATTTTTTATTTCAAATATTGATATGTACTCTAAATAGATTAATGTTCACAAATCTGCCAATTGATTTAATAGAAAAGCAAGTAAAGCATAGTTTCATAATGACTAATTATACAGTAACTTAACAAGTTAGATACTTATTACAGATTTTGTTCCAGGTTTCCATTTATTTTATTCAATATTAGTATCGGGTCTAAATAACAGTTCTAGAAAATTAGGCAAATAAATAATTATTTATTTTTAAAATATTTTTGTAACTAATAAAAACATTCTAGCATGCTAAAGTAAGTTTTGTTTCATGCTTTCTTCATTATTAATTGACAACTAAAATGCTTGATTAAAACTTTATGTAAATTTTAGCTTTGATTAATAAATAGTTATGGGGATAAAATTTAAAATTTATAAAAAGCTGGTCAGATAACATGACATACCAAAGTTCAATGGATGAACATAATGTACAGAAGAAGGATATACATTATCTTTAATTACCAACAACTATAATAGTTACTACATCAATATAACTATAGACTAGAATTCAATATCTTTGGAATTGTTTATTAAGCAAAATTTTGTTATTATAATGTGTAGATATTTACTTTATTGCCTTCAAATAATTTGATGGTTTAAAATAGAATTAAGCTGAAGATGTACCACTTAATCATTTAAGCCACAGACTCTTGGACTAGCTTGGTTAAATACCATAATAAGGTGTGGCTTGTGTGAAAAAGACATATTTTATTATATATGGTGAAAAATCTATCTTTTACAGGCAATAAATTTAAACATTTATACTAATTCAAGCTAAGTATGTGCTATTTTTTGTGAACATTTAAAATATACAATATTTGCATAATTAAAAGTTTTATCACTGATAATTTGAATGTTTAATATAGTTCTTCAAATAAATATTAATAATTTAGAAACAAAAATATTGCAGCTAAATTATTTATATGATTTCATATTGTATTTATCTTGAACATTTGTCTTTTTTGTAATTGCCTAAAATTAAAAAGAATTCCACATTAAAATGTGGAATTCAGAGAATTAAGCTAATAAATGATTAATTTGATCAAGGTTTCCCCTAAACTTGACTCCAGAAAAGAACATAATTAGTATTTTTGCATATTACACAGGTAATTGCTGTACCTAAATTGTCCATTTTATCTTACATAGTAAAATGGAAGTTCAATTCTCTGTTTAATATTGGCAGTTTTATTTGTAAATATGAAAATGAAACAGTGTAAAATAAAATTTAAAAGGCATATTTTTATATTTTATTTTGCTTAAAGTATACACAAAAATATGCCCAAATACTATATGGTCTAACAACAGCAAAACACTTCTAGCATCTTTGTGAAATGGAAATCCAGAATAAATAGGAAAGAGTCATTTCCTCTACGTGTGACCCTGTGACTATGTCCCTCCCTGAGGGTAGCTTCCATTACTGAAAGTGGGGAATAAAACATGAGAAGAGGGGAGGCAGGGAGGGAAGTAACAGTTCAGGTAATAAATTAAGAAGCTCTGGTGAGTCAGAAAATCTAGGATCTGATTGCTGTTTTTACCTAATATATATGTGAGTTTTACTAAGTTATTTAGCTCTTGCGAAAGCTGAATTTCCTATCTGTAAAATGCAGAAACTAATGCAATCTTCACATTGTTATTATATGGATTGAACAAAATAATTTCTGTAAATAGCTTAGTTTAATGTGAGGCACATTTCATTAAAATGGTTGTTTCTGTTTCCTTCCTTCCTTCCTTCCTTCCCTTTCCCTAATCTCACTTCCCCATGACCCCCCTCTTCTGCCTCTGCCTCTCCTTTTTCTTTCTTTTTTTTTTCTGCCATCATTATTGAAAAGATAGGAACATGAAAGGCAATAGCAACTGCTGAGGTTCAGAATCTGATAAAAAGTGAGATGTCAGGAAGCTTCTTGGTTTGTGCTAGAATGACTTATGGATTTGAAGTTATTTGGGGGCAGATTAAAAATTGATAAATTACAGTGTTTAAATTTGTACTCAATAATGCTAACTACGTCAGAACAGATAAGATAATGGTTAATAAGGAAGATGATTAATAATTCCCAGATGTTAAAAAATTAGCAAGACTGTAGAATTCAGAATGTATCAAAAATGTTACTTAACAAGAACTGGTCTCATTTTCTATGGGCCATTTCATAGTTTAAGTGTGGTAAATGAAGACAATGGATCTGTGTTAACTACATAATTTTTTTTTCAAGTAGTATTTGTTGTTCAACAGTGTCTCCCTAGTTGTCGTGGTTTCATATAACTGAAATAAATCTAATCACTTAGCCTTCGCTACACTATTGAAATGCTCATTTTATTAGTACCTACTTTGATTCTACACTATTTGAAGGCAGAATACAAAAGAGACATGATAACATACGTACCACTTCTGCCAAATCCAGAAGATGTTCACATTACTAAAACATAGTAATATATTAGACTATTTGTAAAATATGGCCAAAATAAAAGTAATAATACTATTCATTTGATTACCATGATAATTAAAGTTGGCTTAAATTTGGCTCTGAAAACTACTTAGTTCTATCTAATCTTGAAAACTTACTGGTTTTTAAAATAAAAAAGTTGCATGCACATGTAGAAAATTTAAAATGTAACAAAAATTCTGAAATGTAAAATAAAACTTATATTTGCAAGCCATAAAAAGCGTAAATATTTGGTACACACCTATACAAGTAGTCACATATAAACCTATATACATGTATTGACAAAATGGGATCATTGCATCTGCACTATTTGTCCTCTGAATTTAACATCAGATTGTGATGCAAGTGAATTAACTTAAATAATAGTAATACTAGTCACATAGCATTCGGTTCTGAAGACTCAGGCCAATCAAATAAGTTTTTCCAAATTGATCAACATTTGTTCCCTATTTCATATGAAAAGATGACTATGTGAAAAGAATTGCATTTTACAGATAGACATATTGATAGAAAGTTCTTACCAAAGACTTCTATATATGCAGTTATGAAATTGTTCTTGAATATTTAAGAGTGTATTTTCAGACAATGCCTATCTATCTTTCAGTACCAACTGAGTACAATGTTTCTATTTACTTGTTATAATTTTTAAACAAGTGTTTCATATCCCACAGCTTGAGCAGAACTCTTTTTCCAAAAATCTAATCATGTTCATGATTTTATTTTCCTTACTTAAAAGAGAAGTATTTCTAGTTTGTGAAAAATTATTAATAATAAAGTGTACTTTAGGAGTACAACCTAATATTATCCAGATAACATGTCTCTGGGTATGGGCATAGTACTTTTCTTTCAGGTAGAAAGTATGAAAAATATATTGATTCTTCCAAGCTATTTTAATGTAAAAAAGATCAGATATTGACCCTTTCTAATTGGAGGCTTTTGATTTTTTAAATGTTTTAAGAGATTTTTATTTTTTTAATTAAAAAATTGATTGATTTTTAAAGTGAGAGAGAGACATTGATTTGTTGTTTCACCCACTTATGCATTCATTGGCTGCTTCTTGTATGTACCCTGAGCAGAGATTGAACCTGAACCCACACCTTTGGCACATCAGGGCAATGACCCAACCAATTGAGCTACCTGGTCAGGGCAAAACTTTTTATTTTATTTTTTTTTCGGTCCTATTTACAGAAAATAATTCATTTACAAATTTTCTAGTTTAGTAATGAACTCTTACTTAAAATAAGCCTGAGGTTTAAATAAGCTTTACATAATACTATTAAAAATCAGCTGCTTGACCTTAACAAACTCTGTATCAGTTAAAAGAGTTAAGATATCATAAAACTTGACAAAATAAAACTGGAGGTGATTAAAATGTCAAGGTTTAACATTGAATGACTGCCAAATAATGCGAACAAATTACATAATGTGGTTGTACCCAGTTAAAAGAGTGGCACTCTTCTGATTTTTTCTTGTTATAATGATATTTCAGAGGCTAATTTTGGTCAGTGTCAGATAATGAAAGTTCCTCAAAGAGAAAAGGTCTCATGGACCCAGGGGGCACAGAGGACCCCACTCAAGAGGGACTCGAGGAGGTCCACTCCAAGACACATCATCATTAAAATGGCAACTATCAAAGACAAAGAGAGAATCCTCAAGGCAGCAAGGAAGAAGGAGAAAGTAACATACAAGGGGGCCCCGATACGGCTAGGAGCTGACTTCTCAACAGAAACACTACAAGCCAGAAGGGAATGGCAACAAATATTCCAAGTCATGAAAAGCAAGGGCCTACAATCAAGGCTGCTCTATCCAGCAAGGCTGTCAATTAAAATAGAAGGGGAAATAAGGAGTTTCCCAGACAAAAGAAGGCTAAAAGAATACACCTCTACCAAACCAGCACTCCAAGATATGCTAAAGAGACTGGTTTAAGAAGATGAAGGAAAAGAGTGAGAAAGAGAAAAACACAGGTACAAAGAGAATAAATGAATAGGTTTTTCTCAGTAATAACTCTCAATGTAAATGGACTACATGCCCCAATCAAAAGACGCAGGGTAGCTGAATGGATAAGAAACCATGACCCACACATATGGGCCTACAAGAGACCCACCTCAGAGCCAAAGACCTACACAGATTGAAGGAAAAGGATGGGAAAAAATATTCCAAGCAAATGGGCAAGAGAAAAAAGCAGGGGCAGCTATACTTGTATCAGACAAAGTAGATTTCAAAACAAAGGCCATAAAAAGAGACCCAGAGGGGCACTTTATAATACTGAAAGGAAGAATCTATCAAGAAGACATAAACATTGTAAACTTATATGCTCCCAACATAAGAGCCCCCAAGTATATAAGGAAATTGTTGGATGACTTCAAAAAAGATATAGACAGCAACACACTTATAGTAGAGGATTTCAACACTCCACTGTCAAAAATGGACAGATCTTCCAAACAAAACATCAATAAGGATATTGTGGAGCTGAATGACACACTGAATCAAATAGACTTAACTGACATATATAGAAACTTACATCACAAAGAAGAAAAATACACATTCTTTACAAAGGCTAATGGAAGTTTTTCAAAGACAGACCACATGATAGGACACAAAGCAAGCCTCAGAAATTTCAGGAAAATTGAAATAATACCAAACTTTTTCTCGGACCACAAAGGCTTGAAACTGGAAATCAACCTCAAAGAAAAACTTCAAAAACTTGCAAACTCATGGAGACTGAACAGTAGACTATTAAACAATGAATGGGTCAATAATGAGATAAGAGAAGAAATCAAAAAATTTCTGGAAACAAATGAAAATGAACAGACAACAGTCCAAAACCTATGGGACACAGCAAAGGCAGTCCTGAGAGGGAAGTTCAAAGCAATACAGGCTTACCTAAAAATGATAGAAACACCTCGAATAAAACACCTCACACTACAACTTCAAGAACTTGAGAAACAACAACAAATAAATCCCAGAGCAAGTAGAAGGAAGGAAATAGTCAAGATTAGAGCAGAACTGAATGACATAGAGACAAAAAGAACAATTCAAAGGACCAACCAATCCAGGAGCTGGTTCTTTGAAAAGATAAATCAAATCAACAAGCTTTTGAGCAGACTCATCAAGAAAAACACGTAGAGGACCCAAATAAATAATATCAGAAATGAAAGAGGAGAAATAACAACTGACACCACAGAAATACAAAGGATTGTCAGAAACTACTATGAACAATTATATGCCAAGAACTTTGAAGACCTTGATGAAATGGACAAATTTCTAGAAAAGTATAATCTTCCAACACTGAAGGAGGAAGAAACAGAAAGCTTGAACAGACCCATAACAGCTGGGGAAATTGAAGCAGTAATCAAGAAACTCCCGGCACACAAAAGCCCAGGGCCAGACGGTTTCCCAGGAGAATTTTACAAAACATTTAAGGAAGAGCTAACCCCTGTCCTTCTCAGACTTTCCAAAAAAATCCAAGAGAAGGGAAGACTCCCAGACTCTTTTTATGAGGCCAGCATCACCCTAAATCCAAATCAGATAAAGACACTACAAAGAAAGAAAACTACAGGCCAATTTTGCTGATGAACATAGATGCTAAAATCCCCAACAAAATATTGGCAAACCGCATCCAGCAATACATTCAAAAGATTATCCACCACGATCAAGTGGGATTCATCCCAGGGATGTAGGGATGGTTCAATATACGCAAGTCAATAAACCTAATACATCACATAAATAAAAGAAAAGCCAAAAACCACATGATCATCTCGATAGATGCAGAAAAAGCATTCGATAAGGTCCAGCACCCATTTGTGATCAAAACACTCAGCAAAAGGGGAATAAATGGGGCATTCCTCAACGTAAGAAAAGCCATATATGAAAAACCTACAGCCAACACCATACTCAACAGGCAAAAACTAAAAGCTTTCCCACTAAGATCGGGAACACGACAAGGATGTCTGCTTTTACCGCTTCTTTTCAACATGGTATTGGAAGTCCTAGCCACAGCGGTCAGACAAGAAAAAGAAATAAAAGGCATCCAAATAGGAAAGGAGGAAGTAAAGCTATCATTGTTTGCAGATGACATGACAGCGTACATAGAGAACCCTGTAGACTCTACCAAAAAACTCCTCAACCTAATAAGTGAATTTGGCAAAACAGCAGGACACAAAGTCAATATTCAGAAATCAAATGCATTTTTGTACACCAGCAATGAAATAGAAGAAAAAGAAATCAGAAAAAAAATACCATTCGATACAGCAACAAGAAAAACAAAGAACCTAGGAATAAATTTAACCAAGGAGGTAAAAGACCTGTACACAGAAAACTATACAACATTGAAGAAAGAAATTAAGGAAGACACAAATAAATGGAAGCATATACCGTGCTCATGGATTGGAAGAATTAATATCATCAAAATGTCCATACTACCCAAAACAATTTATAGATTCAACGCAATCCCTATTAAGATACCAATGACATATTTCACAGAAATAGAACAGACATTTCAAAAATGTATATAGAACCATAAACAACCCCAAATAGCTACAGCAATTTTGAGAAAGAAACACAAAGTAGGAGGGATCACAATATTGGACATCAAACTCTACTACAAAGCCACTATACTCAAAACAATCTGGTACTGGCACAAGAACAGACCCATAGACCAGTGGAACAGAATAAAAAGTCCATAAATAAGCCCAGGTCTCTATGGGCATCTAATATTTGACAAAGGGGGCAGAAGCATAAAATGGAGCAATAATAACCTGTTCAACAAATGGTGTTGGCAGAGCTGGATGGCTACATGCAAAAAATTGAAATTGGATCATTAGCTGACACCATACACAAAAATAAACTCAAGACGGATAAAAGACTTAAATAGAAGTCGCAACACCATCAAAGTCCTAGAGGAGAACATTGGCAGGAAACTCTCAGATATCCCACGCAACAATTTTTTCACTGATATGTCTCCTAAAACAAGGGACATAAAGGAAAGAATAAACAAGTGGCACCTCATCAAAATAAGAAGCTTCTGCACAGCTAAAGAAAACATCAGCAAAATGAAAAGGGAGCCAACCATATGGGAAAATATATTTGCTAATGATACATCAGAGAGAGCTTTGATTTCCAAGATATATATATAAAGAACTCACTCGACTCCACTCCAAGAAGACAAACGATCCAATCAAAAAATGGGCAAAGGACCTGGGCAGATTCTTTTCCTAGGAAGAGATATAGAAGGTGCAGAGACATTTGAAAGGATGCTGGGCATCACTAGCCATCAGAGAAATGCAGATCAAAACCACAGTGAGGTACCACCTCACACCAGTCAGAATGTCCATCATAAACAGCTCAACAAAGAACAGGTGCTGACGAGGCTGTGGTGAAAAGAGAACACTAGTATACTGCTGATGGGAATGTAGACTGGTGCAGCCATTGTGGAAAGCATTGAGGAATTTCCTCAAAAAGCTGAAAATGGAACTGCCTTTTGATCCAGTGATTCCCCTGCTGGGACTATACCCTAAGAATCCCAAAATGCCAATTCAAAAGAACCTATGCACAGCAATGTTCATAGCAGCACATTTTACAATAGCCAAGTGTTGGAAGCAACCTAAATGCCCATCAGCAGATGATTGGATCAAAAGTTATGGTACATTTACACAATGGAATACTATTCAGCAGAAAGAAAAAAAGAACTACTAAACTTCGCGACAGCATGGATGGAACTCGAGAGCATTATGCTAAGTGAAATAAGCCAGGGGCGAAAGAAAAATACCATGTGATCTCACCTATAAGTGGAACCTAACGAACAATACAAAGATGCAAGGAAAATAAGACGAGCAACACTGAAATGAAAAGAAACCAACAGAGACAAGAGGGAAGCGGGGGTGGGGGAAAAGTCAAGGAACATATAGCAAGGGCTCATGGACGAAATCAAAGGGATAGAGTTGAGGGAGGATGGGAGGGAGGGAGGGGGCAAGGGAAAGATGTGGGGGGAATGCAGAGACAAAGGTAGTTTAAAAAATAAATTAACTTATAAAAAAAGTTCATTATGAAGGTATAGAAAAAAAATAAAATTTCCTCAAAGATTCATTTCAGTGCAATGTAATTTGACAAAGTCTGATACATAAATTTCTTATTTCCTCTCCCTATTCCTATATCTATATCGTCTATTTTCATGATAGCTTCACACACAGATGGTAGAAATGTGAACTTAAGCTCTGGCTGTTTAACTTCCTTCATCTTCCAACCCAATCCTTTCAAGTCCTGGCCATTCCACCCTTTGCATCTATCCTTACTTCCAAAGCATACTCAGGCCTAGTCACCTCATACATTCTCCTTCTCTGCTGCTTCTGCTCCCTTTCATCTTTTATATAGTCAGAAGTACATTTTCAAGATTCATATATGACTATAATAGTCTTTTGATTAAATTTTATCAATGACAAATCTATTTATTATAAACTCCTGAGCCTGCCATTTAGGGCTCTGTTAATTTGACTTGAAGCTGGTTTTTCAGACTCATTTGCAATTGTTTCTCTGGATATAAGCAGTATTCTAATCTCCTTGACTCATTTGTAGTTACACAGAATGCACACATACTATCTTTAGTCAAGGCTGCTATTAGGTATGCCTTTCCTTTCTTCTGCTTTCTAGGTTTCTGCAATTACCCAGAAAAACTGTAAACTCTCCCCTGCTTCCCTTACTAGCACCCACCCAACATAAGTGAAGTCGATACTTATCTTGCCATTTTTCTACATTTATTTTAAATCTCTATTATAAAAATGGTCTTTCTTTTTTATCTTTCTTTTCCAGTTTGCCCAAAAGTGTTTAGGTAAGCATTCAAAAATATTATACTGTGCACTCAGATGGTGTCCTAGTATGTGTGCGCACAGTGAGTGGAGATACCTAAAATTGCACTCAGTCTAGTAGAAAGGGACACTGAGTAGTGGGAAAAGTCCAGGGATGTTGTACAAATACACACTGCAAGGTCTGGACTACCTACAGGTTTTGAGTTTTTTCATTTTTTGTCACTCTCCCCAAAGTAGACTCTCAGGATGTCCCCTCTTTGGGACAGATGTTTCCCTGAGTGCTGGCGACTCTTATCCTCAGGGTGAGTTAACCACCCAATACAGATTTAATAAATGTGCAAATAAAGGATATTAAATAAAAATAAAGCACTCCAACCTGACTGTTCTTTTCTGCTTTTCTCCCAGATGTTCACTGACCCATTACTTACATCAAACTTCCACTATAAATTCTCTCATTTACATATCCTTGGAGTTCTGTGAGAGACTTCACCTAATAATTTTAAGAGGCTCCTAGGGGCAAAAGAGATGGAAAATTACATGTTCACCCAGAGACTAGATTACATCAATTATTATTATTGGGTTCAATACTCTTGCTTCCAGTCTCCCCTCGGTACCATGTTTATTACAGAACTTTTTTATTATTATTATTTTTAATTTGCTGAGCACAAAATGTGCATTATGGTGCAATGCATAACACAAAGAAGTCATTATTTTTTCTCAGTTTTGCAATGTAAGTATTCAAGTTCAACATTTAGTCTTGATGTTACTTTTATACAAAAACATGCATGTGCACACATACATACACATACATATAATTGTCAACAAATGAAGCGTCTGCACACCAGTGTACCAACACAAAGTAATTCATAGCAATGTAATAAGGACAATTTTAAAAGAAATGTATATGACAAATTATAATTTTACATCATAGCAATTTTTTTCTATATCTAATTTTCATTGAGAATTCAAAGTAATTGAAAAATATCATGACTCTCTCTACATAAGGATGTTGGCACCACTACCACACCTTCCTAAGATGTCTCTTGTGTTAAACTGCCTCTTCTGATAGCTTGCAACGAGAAAACAGCTTAGGCAGATGCAAAAGCTGTTGTAAGACAGTTGAAAAGGAACAGTAAACTATTATATGTGAATTTAATGAAATCTAGATCTAGGCTACATGTTTCTCAGGGTTGTTAGAGGAAGATTACTTGTATAACTATTTAGTAGGCCAAGAAAATATGCCACTTGGCAGAGGTTTTATACCTTAATAGCCTAGATCAGGAACTTATGACTGGTGTATCTGCCCAATTGCATGTTTTATTTTCACATTAATAGATTCAAATGGACTTTATTTCAGCTAGTTTAAATGTAAAGCAAAAACACAGCAGTAGCATTTCATATTGACTGTAAGAACAGATAGAGACAAAAAGAAGCTGAATCGCCATCCTGGCCATCACCAAAGCCAGGCCCCTGGCTTTATCCATGAAGGTTTCCTGAATTAAAACCCTGCCCAAGGCCTGGCATTGTGACTACTGAGAACTTGTGCTCTGCTGACCTCGTTCCCCAGTAGTTAGTATCATATGTCCTCAATAGTTCATGTAATATGATTTATTACTTAATAAAAAGAACTTACGTTTCTTCCATCTCTTTTCATGGTTTGATAGCTCTGAGTAATATTTTAGTGCTGAATAATATTCGATTGTGTGTATGTACTAAAATTTAGTTTTCCATTCAGCTTCTGAAAGGACGTCTTTGCAACTTTCTTTTTTTCTTTTCAATTATGAATAAGTTGCTATAAATGTATGTGTGCAGACTTTTGTGTAGACATAAGTGTTCAACTCATTTATACAAATATCACAGTGAAGGATTGCTGGGTCATGGGAAGAGTATGTTCAGTGTAATAACAAACCACCAAACTGTCTTCCAAAGTGGCTACACCAACAGACTAAGAATGAAGGTTTCTATTGCTTCACATCCTTGTCAGTATTACCTGTTGTCAGAGATTTGGATTTTAGCCTCTCTCATAGGTATGGAGTGCTATCTTATTGCTTTTATTTGCAGTTTCCTAATGGCATATAAGTCGTGAGTCTATTTATATGCTTACTAGCCATCATGTATCTTTTTTTGGTGACGTGTCCGGGCCTTTTGCCCAAAGAGCCAAAAACTAGGCTCTTTGTTTTCTTATTGTTGAATTTTAAGTTGTCCTTGTACATTTTGGACAACAGTGCTTTTTCAGAAATGTATTTTGCAAATAGTTTTGCTATTCTATGAATGTCTTCTTATTCTCTTGACAGAGATTTTAAATTTAAAAAAAGGCCTACATCGTCTCAATTCTTTCTTTCATGGATCATGCCTTCAGTGTCATACCTAAAAAATCATCTCCAAAACCTAGGTCATTTAGATTTTCTCCTGTGTTATCTCCTAGTCAGTTTATAGTTTTGTGTTTACATAAAACCATGTGAATGTATGGTTTTTCCATACATTTTTGTTGAAAAGACTGTATTTTATCCATTGTACTGCCTTTGCTCCTTTGTAAAATGTCAGTTGACAATATTTTTGTGAGTTTATTTTTGAGCTCTCTATTCTGTTCCCTTGATCTATTTGTCTATTCTTTTGCTAATACCACTCTGTCTTGATTACTATAGTGTTATAGTAAATCTTGAAGTCAGGTAAATGCAGTCTTGTATCTTTGTTCCTTTTTAATATTGTGGTGGCTATTTTGGATCTTTTGCCTCTGCATATAAACTTTAAATCACTTTATTGAGATCCATAAAAAAACTTACTGGGATTTTGACAGGAATTGAACTGAATCTGGAGATCAAAATGAGAAGTGGCATCTTGCTTAAATAAATCACCCAGGATTTAACTCTTATAGAATGTTATTAGGGTTCAGAGTCAAGTTAGAGTTAGTGTTTTGCCTCGGTTCTCCTTCATAGTTTCATTTCCAGTGCCCCCTGCTCTTTTCTTGCAAATGTACTAAACCAAGCAGATAATTAAATGCTTGCAATAACTGCTCATATTCTTGATATCCTGATCCTGAGAATGAAGGGTTATTTTTAAACAATCCCAAATATGCTCTCTTTGGACTTCTGGAGGCCTGAAAGAGTCTTAGTCGTCTTTCTCAACTAGTGGGATCTTGCAAAATTAGTGCAGAGAATTTCTCCTGATTTCTCTATTTTCTGTATGTTACTCGGCAGTGACTATTATCTTAGAGACCACATTTTCTAGATTAGGAGCAGTTTTCAGTATTAAAAGATCCAGTTATCTGACTTCAGAGGAGTAGTGACCTACCTGCAGTATACAAGAATACACATAAAGAATACACATAGAAGATTCTCATTTCTTTAACCATTGTTTTCATTTTCATCACCTTCCCATAGCACCTCCTTGGATAAAAGAGAAATCATATGAGATGTCTGTGCTATAGGTACTTAGTGCTCAGCTTTCTTACTTTTCTATCCGTAAATGTTAGTTCCAAAATGTAGCCATCTCTCAGCTGCTATTTTTCTCCTGTTTACCTTGTCTATATGGGTTTGAATTTTATTATTGATGTCTTTATGACTATAATTGCTATTATTGTGATTATTATTCATTTTTTGTCAGTTAAATGAAAGTTTTGGCAGAGTTTGAAATAAATGTGTTTCAGTTACCATATTCCTCTAGTATTGTATTTAATGGAATAATGTAATAAAGATATTTTAATTTTTTAATGGTATTGGTCTGTTTGATTTTTCTATTATTTATTATTATATCAAATATATTTCTTAAAACCCACTTATTTCATGAAGACATGAAATATTTTTAGAATAAAGCCACTTATGTTATTTTATTCAAATATTCATTTAACCAATATTCTAGAAACTTAGGATATGACAGTGAACAATGAATATGAAGATCTCTGACTTCACTGAATTTAGGTCCACTGAAGGGATATAAAATAAACAATAAAAATAATAAATGGATTATATGGTACCCCAGAATGAGGTGTTATGGGAGAAAATATAGAATAGTGCACAGTAAAAAGATAGCATTATTTTTCTATAAAGGAATATAGATGAAGAGATTTCTAATAAAACATACATGCTATGTTTATTTATTGAATATTCATTTTGTGCTGTGTGATACATAAAATGAATCTATAGTCAAGCTGATTAGAGCAAATTTTATTAAAATCCAATTTTATAAATACCTATTTTATTATAAAGTGAATTCATTAAAATAACCATAAAATAAACCTAATTTCTAAATATTCTTATTAAAAGTAAAATCCTTAAGTGAAATGACACAAAAAACTGTATGAGTAAGTCATAAATTGTGGATTTTGTAGTTTTGATATAGATTAGGTTTAACTAATAAACTACCATTTTATTAAAAAAAGGCATTTTAGAATCGATTTCAATGAGTTTAATGTTATTGTTTCTTTATATTTGATATAACTTAAATTTAATACTTCTTTCTAATAAAAAAGAAAATTCCAAACAAGGTTTTTAGGGAACGAAAACATACAAAGTGAAATATAGTTTCACCTTTAAAATAAATGGAAAGTTACTTTTATCAATTTTGTTTGCTATATTGAGTGAAACTACATGCTACTACAACCATAGGAGCAACATTAGTGGAAGTTATATTGCTAAATATTTGTATATATAAATTAAAAAATATTAAAAAACATCTACACTAATACTCATAGTTTAAACATTATCATAAATAGTTTTCTTTACCACTCTACCCCTCACAATATCAAATATATAGTGTAACTTAATATAAAAAGATTGCTGAGTGTAGCTGTATGTGACATGACCTCTATTTGTTGTAACTGGCAATTTCTTTAATAGAAAGTGCTTCAAATTGCACAGAAATTGATTTTGTTTCTTTTCTATAGTGAGCAACAACTGTTCCTACTTTGATTACTGTTGCAATCTTAAAGACATATTCAAAACTCCTGAGAAAACAATGTCAATAACTAGAATCATAATTTATTTTTTACAGTGAGTACCTGAGCAAAACTATATACTTAAAACAGGATTTAAATATAACTTTAAAAATTAGTATAACATCATTTTTTATTTGAAAGTGTCCAATGAGCTCTTTATAAAAAATGTTTTACTCCTTCAGTTCAATACTTTATAAAATGACATTAGAATTCTAGAAGACATATACTACTTTCAAAATAAATATTAAGAGTTGTAAATATATATTTCATATGCCTTAATGACTACATGAAGACATTTCTTATGAAATATTTGACATTCACACCATGTAGTAATGCTTCATGTATTACTTAATTTTTTAAAAATTACAGTTAGTAATTCTGTTGTAAGATATTGAAATTTTACTCTATGTAAATCTTAAGAGTATTTCAAACTCCAAAAATAGTTGTTGAAAATCCATTTTTATAAAAATAATGAGCTAAATCATTGATTGATGTTTATATATACATGTATGTACACATATTTATACACAGACATATATAAATATAATTATTAATAGAATTTATTATTGCATACCATTTTTAGATGATAGCTTTGTGTTTTTTATTTATATAGATTATTGCTGGAAGTGTGAGACATAAAAATAATATATTTAAGAAAATAAGTTATTTTGTAGGTATTCAATACTTTGGATTAAAACTCACTTTTAAACAGTAATCAAACATGACTTTTTGCTTCATATGCATCAATACATTCATATATGAAATGAAGTAAAAGAACTGATAGAAATTCTTAAAATCAGCAATGATATATTAATCAAGAAAGTACTTTATTAAATTAGAGGTTATGAAAGTAGAATGAAAATGAGCTGTTTAGACATGATAATTTTAATGAAATTGTTAAGGTGATACTATTATATCAATATGTATAAATTTTTACATATAAAATTATTTTCTTTTTTCCAAAGTTTTGCTCCTTTCTAGAGTTTTTAATACATACAACCTAGGAGCAACATTATGTTAAATAGCATAAGACAGCGTCAGCTTTTATTTCTCTTTGTATTTTTGTTTTAAAGTCAGTTATTAACATTGATCCACCATTGAATGCACAAAAAGAACATTTATTTGCCATCATTTCTTTGTTCTAGAATATTTCTATTGCAACTGCACTTTTACTTCAGAGTGATAATAAGAATAATAATAATACCCACAAACATGTGAGAAATCTTTTGTCCCAGGCTAAGTATTTATATATAATATTTCATTTAATCATCATGACAATCTTGTTAGTCAGGCGTTATTATTAGATTCATTTTATACAAACAAAAACTAAGGTGTAGTTATGGTAAATTTCCAGTGTTTCATATCTAACAAATGAATTAAGGAAACTTGAATTCAAATTTATTTGGTTTGCTTAAAAAATATTTCTTTACAGATCCAGAAAGTAAAAACAGCAGTCTCCAACAAGAGAAGTTCATATGACAAAGTCAGGATATCAAGATAGATCAACTTAAGAAGCAGAAGCAAAGGAGAAGAGTCTCACGAATAATGGGAAGACAAAGAAATATTCCCCACTTGAAGGGAAAGGATGAATCCCCAGAAAGAGAACTAAATGAAATAGAGGCAAGTAAACTATCAGATACTGAGTTCCATACAACGGTTCTAAGGAAGCTCAATGAACTCAGTGAGCTCAGAGAGAACTACCAAAAACTACAGGGAAACTACGAGGAACTTACTGCAAACTATATCAGCATGAAAAGGGACATAAACACTATCAATAAGACACAAGAGGAAATGAAGAATACAATTTCTAAATTGAAGAACACAGTAGGAGGACTCAAAAGCAGGCTAGATGAAGCTGAGGACCGAATCAGCGAGCAGGAGGACATGGTAGAAAGCTCCCAGAAAGAGCAAGAAAATGCAAAAAGACTCAAAGAGAATGAAGAGGCATTGAGGGAAATGTAGGACAACTTGAAGCATAATAATATCCGTATAATAGGGATACCAGAAGGAGAAGAAGAGGAGCAAGGGATAGAGAACCTGTTTGAAAAAGTCATGATGGTAAACTTTCCTAATTGGAGGAGAGAAAAAATCACACAAGTCCAGGAAGCACAGAGGGTTCCTTTTAAGAGGAATGCAGTGAGGCCCACTCCAAGACACATCATCATTAAAATGGCAAATATCAAAGACAAACAGAGAATTCTAAAGCAAACAAGAAAGAGGTAGTAACATATAAGGGAGCCCCAATAAGGCTATTATCTAACTTCTTAACAGAAACACTGCAAGCCAGAAGGGAATGGCAAGAAATATTCCAAGTCATGAAAAACAAAGGGCTGCAAGCAAGACTGCTCTCCCCAGCAAGGTTCTCAATTAAAATGGAAGGTGAAATAAGACGTTTCCCAGACAAAAGATGGCTAAAAGAATACACCTCCCCCAAACCAGCACTCCAAGATATGCTAAAGGGACTGCTTTAAGATGAAGAAAAAGTTTCTATGAATACCCAGTTCTTTTCAGAGTTGTCATTACTTGATATTACCAATATTTTTAATACTCATTAATCTAATTGTGACAATGATGTTATTTTAATTGTTCCTTTACTATTTGTTGAAACTAAACCTGTTTTTGTATATTTCTTGGCTATTTCTATTATATTTAAAAAGCTTTAAATGACTTTTTGGTATTCTTAATCCATTTATTGATTAAAGTTTTATAGAACTTTTTCCCCCCAAAAGAAACAAAACAAAACAAAAACCTGTTAACCATGTTTTAGATGTGTTGGAAATACTTTTCTATTACTGGTCCTTTAACTTTTTTTATATGTATATTATGATAGAGTCTAAAATATTTAATATAGTCATATTGTCAATACTTATATCCTCTAGGGTTGAATATTTTACTTCAGGTCATGAGTAATATTAGTTATATTTTCTTCTAAAACTCCTTAGATTCTACATATTGATTTTTAACTCACCTGAATATTTCTTGTGTAATGTGTGAAATAGGGCTCTATATTTGTTTTATTTCAAGTAATAGTGGGCCATGCTCCTTATTTGTTGAGTAAGCCTTAATTTACCCATTGATTTGGGATATCAACTTAATCATACATACATTAATCAGATATATACGTTTGTCTCTAGAATGCTCATTATATTTCATTGATCTATTTGATTATTTCTGTGCTGGTGTCATGTTGGTTTAATTGCTGAGACTTTATAATGGTTTTAAATTTTTTAAAATATTTTATAATTAACTTTGACATTTAAAAAATAAATAAAAGCAATCTACATTTAAGAAAGAAAGAGAGAGAAAGGTGGAACTCCTACCTTTTGCAACAACATGGATGGAAGTGGAGAATATTAAGCTAAGTGAAATAAGCCAGTTGATGAAAAACCGTTACCATATGATCTCTCCTATAAGTGGACTCTATTTAACAAGATAAACTAATGAAGAAAATAAACCACAGGCACGGAAACATGGAGGAGACTGAAAGTGACCAGAGGGGAGGCATAAAGGGGACAATAGTAGAAAGAAGGGGAAGGGACTAGACAAAGAACATGTGTGAATGACCCGTGGACATGGACAACAGAGTGGGAGTTGACTGTGGGTGTGGTGGCCGGGGTGGGATGGGTGGAGAAATAAAAAGAAAAAAATATTTCTTTAAAAATTTCAAATCTGCCTTGGTAAAGGCATATGCAAACAATTTCAAACAAATTGCTGAATTCCCATAATGTGCAAAGTCATCGATTTTATACAGATTCTACATGGTTAAGAAAGCTACATTGATAGTTAATTTTGAAGCTTGAATTAAGATCAAAATTCTATGTAGCATGTTTAAAAGTATTTATTAAATAACTCAAAACCCAAATTAAAATTTTTATTAATAGGAACTTGCTTAAATATTTTAGTTGGCTTGACTAGCCAGGAATAAATAAATAAATCCTAAAAAAAAACAAACTATCCTAAATATGTTAATCATTTTTGATTAACAAGTACCCTTCAGTCAAAATAAGATTTTTGCATGTAAAAGCTGCCTAACATTGGAGAATATAAATAACTATGGTTTTTAAAATACTGACTATGTTTTTTCTGTAGGTTAAATGACAAATCATAACATAATTATATTGTTTTAATTATTACATCTGCTAAATTCATAATTATGAATCATATATGCCAATGAATCAGATAAAATAATTAAATCTTAAGTTTATTTATTTCTTTATTTGTTTCTTCATTGAACAAATAACTTTAAACACTTATCCTTTCCTATAATTATTCTATTTGAAAAGGATTTTTAATGAAAAAGATAGACTGGCTCCTCATCCTTACAGGACTTACATTTTATTAAATGAGAAAGGAAAATAACAGGTAAAAAACAGGCCTCTCAGAGAAACTGACATTTCAAAGAGAACTAAAGATAAGAAAGAACCTACCAGGCAAAGAGTTATGGGGAATCTATTTCAGTGAATATTATGCTCAAAGCCTCCAAGGACGGGAAAGAACGTGTTACATTCCAGGACTGACAGGCCAGTGTGATGCTGCACAGAGAGAAAGATGGAACATTGTCTGACAGGTGCTTGGGAAATAGTCAGGAGCCTGTCATGCTGAGACTTGTAGACCAAAATGAGTAATGTGAACAGAAGCCATTGACAGGATGTAGTAGCAGAGTTATACATAATGATTTATATTTTATAAAGATAACTCTGGGTCCTACGTGGAGAGTGGATTAGAAAGGAATGAAGTAGAAGTGTGTCGAAGATGGTCCAGTTCAGAGTCTAGTATGATATTTCATCTCATAAAATGATGATGGTCAAACAAAGGTGGAGACAAGGGAGTTATAGAGAAGTGCACACATTTTAGCAAAAACTTGCCTAGCTTTTCCTCTAATGATGAAAAAGCTGAGTCTACTGAGGATCCAGGGAAATTCTGTATGCTTCAGCTTCCCATGACATATGCTGGCTAAGTATTCTGTTGTTCAACTGTTTAGATTAAGTGACTGCTTTTGCCAGGTGGCTCTTAAGAGTGGGTGCAATAGTCTGAGAAGCAGGCAAGGAATCAGGGGGCCTACCCTGTTTGGCAGAAGGCCCTGTTTTCCCTGAACCTCCTGCTGTTTGCCTCTAAGGCCCAGATCCTCCTGCCAGACTCTAAGAGTCTTCTAATGAGTACAACTCCTCATAGACAGAAAATAAACATCTGGGCTGAGATGCAGAGCATTGATAATGGCCATTTTCTCAGTAAAATTAAATGATTGCAATGGCTGCTGGAAAAACAAAAAGGAGAAAAAAGTTCAGAAAACACATATTTCCTTTGAGTTTCATTATATCATGCCCTTGCAGATTTTCTTCTAGTCCTATAACTGATCCATTTCAACTTTCTCTGAGGTGTTTTCATCTTCATTGTACCTCTAATAATTAAGACTCCAGTTCTCAACTCTCCTTACCCAACACTCTTGCCTTAGGCTTTCTCACTCTTTTCCATGACTTCAAATATTAATAGGTAATAAATGTTATGTCTCATTCAGAGACATGTGTGTTCCAAATCAGTTCACCATGCCTCTTAAACACTTCCTTTCTAGAAACATCTCAATATATGTTCAATACTAATCTCTTGCTCTTCCCACACTGTAGTGATTTCTTTTCTCACTAATGATACCTCTACTCATCTAAATTTCTATTTAAGCAAGACGTTATTTGAATCTTAGTACTTCCTTCTCCACTCTTTAAATATAAAGAAACCATTACCAACTTACATCAGTTCACTAATTAATTTTAATATGGTCTAGAAATGCGCTTTTGGTCCCTGTCAATCTACATGGCTGCTTCTCATTCAGTTTTCTCCCTCACTTGAAAAATCTCCAGCCATCTGGTCTCCTAGTGGCTTCCAATACCTCAAGCAACTTTCATGACCCAGAGGTCTCCTAGATGCTGTATTCTCTGCCTGTAATGTCCTCCCTCCACCCTCTTGCTTCAGCTTTGATGAAGGTTAAGTTCTACATGGTGTCCAGGTTGAACCATAAATATCAATTTCCAAACAGGCCTTATGTAGCATCTTCTCAATCTAAATTATGTTCTTCTACATTGTCCCAAAGCCCTACCCATTTTTTTCTATATAAATTTTATCATGGTTTGTTATGATACTTTTGTAATTATACCATGTTTAACATAATCTCAGCCACTAGACCATATGCTCCATAACAGTATAAATCTTCTATTTTGATACTACTCTATTCATGGGTTCAAAGTCTTCTTTGGATGATTTGGCTTTCTAAGGTAAGTGTAATAAGAACTTCTTTGTTTTGCTTAAGACTGTGTGTGTGTGTGTGTGTGTATGTGTAATCTCACATTGGTCTGTGAGTCTCAACATGGCCTGGCAGACTCAATTCCCAGGCAGGGCACAAGCCTAGAAAGCTGGTATGGTCCTCAGTGAGGGCATAAAAGATGGGCAACCAATTGATGTATCTCTTGCACATTCTTGTTTCTTTCCCTCTCTTCTTTACCTTCCCTTCTCTCCAAAAATAAATAAATACAATCTTTAAAAAAAGTAAATAAAGCTTCTAACTTAAAAAATAACCTAATAGTATTTAGGAAGGTAAATATTATCTTGTTTTTGAGAGTGGTTTGCTTATGTTATTTTATTAATTTTATTCCCCTAAGTAACTAAATTGGAATAATTTTATGCAAGTCCAAAATTATACATTTAGATATGCAAAATTCAGTAGATGAGAAAATAAGATATTCAGAGCAACATTATCTCATCACCTTAACCTGTATATGTTTTTTCTCTTTATTAAGTACATTTAAAACTAAATGAAATTTAAAGTTCTTTGCAGTGATATGAAAATGTGGTTTGGAGGGTGGTTATATAATTCTTTGTAATTTCCTTTTTAGAAATTAGCTATTTCTTTTTGGGATTAATTTCTAAACAGTTCAGTTTTACTGAAATATATTACCTGAAAAAAGTTAAAATACTCCTCACGCTTTTCAACCTATCAGGAAAATCAACTATGATGTCACTTTGGTAAAATTTTGGACTTAGCTAACTGGATCCTTACTACTGACTTCTCCTCCTCTCTTCCTGTTTTCCTGCATATTAAAATCCAGTTGCTCTGTCTGCAAAGCAGTTTTCCAGATGTTTACACATCTAAGTGAAAACCCAACAGATGAAGCATAAAAATGGAAAAGACTTGAAAAAATGAAAACCAGAAAAATGAACCAGGTTGAGTTCAATATAATGTGTACAGTCTTGCCTTAATTTTCTTAGCAACACCTGTTAGGATCAATATAATGATAAAACTCAGATCATTAGTCTTAAAATAAAATTCTATTAAAGTATCGCACACGATAACATTTTTAATGCTTAGTCATTCAACTTCTATAGTACAAAGTCATAAAAAATAATTTCGTAGGTCTGCGCAAGCTGAGCCATGGGTATTTGCTTTTCTAAATATCCAATTTTAAATAGTGGGAAAGATGAACAATAAAGACTTTTTGCAGATAAGAAAATAAACAGTTACAATTATTACTACATTAAAAATGATCAAGGTTTTCTTAGAAAGGGCAAAAAAAGACAGAGAAGACATAGAGATTTTTCCAACTATGCCTCAGCCATGGACAAGTGCTATAGAAAAGGAAAATGCAGAGACTGCAGCTCAGTTATCAAAACATATCATCAATACCCAAACAATTGTTACTTCTCTTTTTTGAGAAATTGTTGATTTTATAATTTGGAATATGAAACTGCCAAATCTTACTCATTTAAAAATATTTGACATGCTATTTTCTCTTTCAAATAAACTGCTGGTTTATTTTTCTTAAAGCAAATTCCTTGAAGCAATTTTCCCATGCAATAATTTTACTGTAGTTTCTATTAGCTAATCTTTTGAATTCTTCATACTTAAATTTAGCACTTTCTATTCCCTTCATCTGAAGTGTCTTTCTCCAGCCCCTGAATGTTGTCTCTTTCTTGACAGAGAGGCCTTCCTGCCCACCTTATGTAAACTACATTTCCCAATAACTCTTTATTGTATTATTTTAGATTGTTTTCTTTATAACGGATTAGCACTTAAAATTAATTTTATTTATTTTCTGTCTTTTCTCTCATAAAAATCATTTCACCAAAAAAGCAAAGATTTGCCTGATTTATTTGGTACAACCTGGTACTTTGAATATTTTCTGAAACATAGAAGGTCCTTAATAAATATTTCATTGAAGTGTTGATTTATTTTTTGTAAAGAAGAAGAAGGGGAGAGGCAACATTTTATTACTTGCTTAAAAATTTTACCATGTTCCTTACTTTACTAGCTTTTATATTTATATTTATTTATATTATTTTATTAACTTATTAATATTTTTTCTTTTTTATTATTGTTCAGATACAGTCGTTCCCATTTTCTCCTGTTGCTTTCCCCTGCCCCATCGAACTCCTGCTCTCAAAGACAATCCCCACCCCACTTTCCTTGTCTATGGGTCCTTTGTCTATGTTCCTTGACTTGACCCTTCCGTTTCTTTCCCCTGTTATCCTCCTCCCTGCTCCCCTCTGATACTGTCAGTTTGTTCTTTATTTCCATGTCTCTTGGTTCTATTTTGCTCCTTTGTTTTGTTGATTAGGTTCCACTTATAGCAGTGATTGTTTCACTGCTTAGCTTACTTCACTTAATATAATACTCTCCAATTCCATCCATGGTGTTGCAAAGGGTAGGAGTTCTCTCTTTCTTTCTGCTGCATAGTATTCCATTGCATAAATGTACCATGGTTTTTTTTTTATTCACTCATACTGATGGACACAGACCATATCCAGCACTTGGTTATTATAAATAATGCTGCTATGAACATATAGGGGTGCATAAGTCCTTTTGAATTGGTGTTTCAGGATTTTTAGGGTATATTCCCAGCAGTGATATTAATATTTTTCTTGTCTCTCTTATACCATCTTAATTCATCTATGCATTTACCTTCTATTTTTTTAAATCTTTCTCAGGACCACTAATGATATTGGTATAAAGATGGTGCTTAATAAATGTTAGTAATAAAAATAAGACAAGAAAGACTAAGAAAAACACTAGAGAAAGAAAGGAAAAAAAGAAGGGAGGAAGAAATGTAGGAAGGAGTAAGACAAAAGTGTTGATCAATAACCTTTAATATAGTGCCTCTAGTAACAGAGGTTTATTCTACAGAAACAAGTAAAAATAGCACATTTTAAGTTTGTTTTTAAACATCTGATGTGGAGGTTCTTTCTTTCTTGTTTTAAACAATTAAATTGATGTACAATAAATATCTTTGTTTTGTTGATGTATTGGGTTGGCCAAAAATTCCATTTAGTTTTTTTCTGTAAAATAAAAGACAGGTTTTTCATTTTCACCAATAACTTTATTGATTTGGGTATTCGGAGTATGTCAGCTATCTTTCCCGTGGTATAATGTTTATTCTTCTCAATTAATGTCTTGATTTGATTGCTATAAACTTCAACTGGTCTCCCTGACCATGGAGAATCATCTAGAGAGAAATTTCCAGGTTGAAACTTCACAAACCTCTTTTAACATGTTAGATTAGTCACAGCACCTGCTCCATACACTTCATACATTTTTGTGTGTGTGTGTGTTTAGTTTCATTTTTACCTCTTTTGAAATAAGGAAATATAACATGCTGAAATTCTTGCCTATTTTCACCCATCTTCCATATAAAATGACCACACAAAAATACACCAATTTTGATGTTTTTTAAAACACACACTGATATGACAGTTGTCACAATACAATCTAACAAAATTGTTTTGAATCAGGTTCAAGTCAACTAAGACTATGAGAGACATCTTATGAGGGAAAAAAACGCCAAGCAAACTTCATTGAGTTTCAGCTTGTCTATAAATCTGTGTAACAAGAACCACTATCAGGATACAGAATGGTTCCATAACCCCCAAATAAACCCTCAAGTGGCTCTATTGCAGACAGACCTTCTTCCCACATATGGTAACTATTGATTTGTTCTTTTTCCTCACTGTTTTGTCTTTGTCAGGGTATAGTATCAATGGTTAAACAGAGTACGTTAACTGTTGAGACTTGATCTTTTCATTGAACATTATGGTTTTTAGATTCATCTATGTATGTTTACTTAGTTTGTTTCATTTTATTAACATGTAGCATTTCACCATATGAATGTCTCATTGAAGAATAGAGTGATTGATTCCAACTTTCAGCAATTATGAATAAAGCTGTATAAACATTTGCAGACAAGTTTTCATGTGAGCATAAATTTTCACTTTTTTTAAATAAAGGTGAAAAACTAAGAGTGGGATTGCTAAATTGTACGGCAAGTGTATCCTCAATTTTGTAAGAAATTATCAAAGTGTTTACTTGGCACCTTTTTACATTACCAGCAGCAATGTATGCTGCTAATGCTTCACATTCTGTCAGTTAGTAATGTTAATTCTTCCTTTTGCTGATGTTATAATTTTTTTAAATGTTCCAGTGGCTAATGATTTTGAGCATCTGTTCGTGTGTTTATTTGCCATCTTGTATATCTACTTTGTTGAATTATTTTAACATATATTTTGCCATATTTTAATTAAATTGTTTTCTTATTGAGGAGTTTTGGGAATTCTTTATTCTTTGTATATTCTATATAAAATTACCACTTTTGTTATCTGAATTCATAATTTTTCTTAGTCTATTGTTTGTCTCGAGATTTTCTTAATGGTTTCCTTCGTATGGCAAACATGATTTTAATTTTGATGAAGTCCTCCATTCCATATTTTATAAATCATGGGTTTGTTATCATATCTTAAAACTCTAAAGTCATGAAAATGTTTTCAAGTTTTCCTCACAAAATTTTTTTAATGTTATATTTTATTATTCAACAACCTATGATCCACTGTGAGTGATTTTTGTATAGAGTGTGAGGCCCAGTTCATGTTTTTAAAATAAATTCTCAAGTATGTTTATCTATTTTTAAAAAAATATCCCATTTATCCATTATTTGCATTTACAAACTCTTGTCTTTTGACCATCAGCTGACCATATTTATTTTGTTCTATTTCTAGAATATGTTCTAGATCTAATGTATATGTCCAGCCTTCTGCAAACACCATATTTTCTTTACTACTATAGCTTATTGTAAAACTTAGAATCAAGTACTATGAGTCATACAATTCTTTTTTCAATAATTAATTTTGGCTATACTATGTCTTTTGCCGTTCTGTATAAATTTTAGAATATCAACAAAAAAACCTTGCTGGAATTTTTTTTAGAAATTGCTTTTAAAATACAAATCACTTTGGGAAAATTTGACGTCTTCAGTATGTTGGATCTTCCAATTCATGGTATACCTTTACAATTATTTAGGTCTTTTTTTTTCTTTGTTCAGCATTTTGTAATTTTCAGTAGGTCAGCATAGAAATCATGCATATGTCTTGTTTGATTTATACCTACAAATTGTATTTTGTGAAGCATAAAAAGAACATATTTTAAAAATATTTCCAGTTGTTGATTATTAATATGTAGAAATATGATTGAATTTAGTAGCTATTTTTTGCTTTTTCCAATAAGTTTTAGGAGCTATTTGGTAGAATTCTTAAATTTTTCAATTTATAAATCATATCTGCAAGTAGAAAGTTTTATTGTTTTCTTTACACACTGTATACTTTTGGACATTAAGATGTCAATACAACTCAAAGCAATCCGTAGATCCACACAATTCCTATTAAAATTCTAATGGCATATTTCACAGATCTAGAATAAATATTCCAAAAATTTAGGTGAAACCAAAAACACCTTGAATAGCCTCAGCAACCTGGAGAAAGAAGAACAAAGTTCGAGGTATTATGCTACCTGATATTAAACTATACTATAAGGCCACTGCAATCAAAACGGCCTGGTACTGGCATAAGAACAGGCATATAGAACAATGGAACTGAAAAGAGTCCAGAAACAAACCCATGTTCTTATGGTGAATTCATATTTGACAAATAGGGCAAGAGCATACAATGAAGTAAAGGCAGTCTCTTCCATAAATGGTGCTGGGAAAATTGGACAGGTACATGCAAAACAATAAAATTAAACCACCAACTTACACCATATACAAGGAAACACTGAAAATGGATAAAAACTGAAATGTAAGTTACAAAACCACAAAAAACCTAGAAGAGCCCTGGCTGGGGTGGCTCAGTGGAGTGTGTGCTGGCTGGCGAACTGACAGGCTGCTTGTCCAATTCCTAATCAGGACACATGCCTGGGTTGCAGGCCAGGTCCCAGCAGGGGTGCCTGAGAGGCAACCACACATGGATGTTTCTCTCCCTCTCTTTCTCCTTCCCTTCCCCTCTCTCTAATAACAAATAAAATCTTTAAAAAAATTAGAAGAAAACTTGGCATTCAGTATAAGGTGAAAAGGTCATTGTGAGTATTGACTTGGGGGTTACTAATAATATTTATGAGAGTGAAATAGCGATTACTAGATTTTAGAGAAATGGGGAAATGGGAATATGTTAATAAAGTGTTACAAAGTTTCAGTTACATAAGAACAAGCTCTGAAGATCTAATATATAGCATAGGGACAATATGTAACAATATTGTACTGCATACTTGAAATTTATAAGGAAGTAAATCCTAATTGATTTTACCACACACACACAGTAACTATGTGATGTGATGTAATGTTCATTATCCTGATTGTAGCAATTATTTCACAATGTATACAAATATTAAATCATCAGGTTGAACACAAACATACACAATAAAAATGCTAGGAAGTGAATTCCCAAATTTATAACCTACAAATAATGAAGGATGACTTTACTTCAAATCACAGAGCAAAAAAAAAAAAAATAGAATTTTTTTTTTAAAAATAAGTGACTAGAAGTTGTTCATGAGTGAAAATGTCAGTCTTACTCAATACTCAGAATTGTGAATTTTTTTTTCTGGAGATGTGCAATATATATTCAACACAATTATACACAGCAACTATAGACTATATATTCCAGGAGGTGCGTGGCACATTGCTTGACCACACTGTGACTCCCAAATTGAAAGAAATTAGAGACAGATACCCTGCTGTAGGAATTGCTGAGCTACAAGAGTGAAACAACAAGTCATTGCTTATCATTTAAAAAGTTCACAGATACATCATTTTGTTCTGTGGTCAATAAACACAAAACTAACTCTCAAGAAAAAAATTAAAGGGAATCCTAGCCAATTCGTGCAGTTCAGTGCTAATGGGATAATTCCTTTAAAAAATGCACTATCATATTACTAAATAGTCCCTTTTCAATGTTTAATTTTCCTAAAGTTATTAAAAACGGGTTAGTACTGGCAGAGTAGATATTAATGAACTGGTGTAACTGTGATTTAACACAAGAAAATAAAAGGTTAGTGACATATGTACATATTCTATAGATTACATAAATTAAGCAATTAAATGTGCTCTTCTAAGATCTTTGTCAATTTCAAGTAGATATTATTACAAGAAAAGTCAAATTTGAAAGAGAGAAATGATATTTAATTAGTGGACATGTTTATGATGAACCAGAAGGTCAGTGGTTGATTCCCCTCAGGGAATGCCTAGGTTGTGGCCATCTCTGGCTGGGGGTGTGTAAGAGACAACCACACCTTGATGTTACCCTCCCTTTCTTTGTCACCCACTTCCCCTCTCTCTAAACATAAATAAATAAAGTCTTTCAAGAAAGAAAAGAAAAGAAAAGGAAAAGTTAACATGACATCTATGTTTGGCATAGAGAACAAATTATATGAAATAACAAAAGTGTGTTCAAGCAGAGATCTGCAATGCTTTATAATGTTACTGATGTCCACATGGCTGTAGTAAAATTCAATAAATAATCTAAGATATCAGCCATCAAAAGAAAGTTCTTATTGGTTGCCAGTGTCTTTCTCCATTAATTTTTTTTCACACACACAGATGAATAAAAGAGATTATGATTCACTCTTTTAACACATGTTTTAAGTACTCAGTAACATTTTGGTGAAACATCCTTCTGTAATGGACTTAATAAACTAAAAGCCCTGGGTTTATTACTGCTAATTATTCTTCCATTGCTGGCAAAATATACCTTTGGCTAATTCTATTTCAGCTTTAATCAACAGCCTTCTTGAAGATCAATATTCCATTTATATGCATGATTTTCTGCTGCTGGGTAGGTGTGATTAATTAAGTTCAGTGTCATTTAATTTTATTTAATGGATTTAAAACAGAACAAATTCAGGTCAGAGTTTAGACAGTAGTTTCATACTTCAAAGGTTAGTATGAATGCATTTCAGTTACTATATTAAAATTAATCATACCAAGAAGCCATCCCTTGTGAGGTAACTTGTCCACTCTGAACCATGTGACAAGAAATGTTCTCACTATATGCATGTTTATTTCAACTGCTAAGCCAGTGGTTTCACATTGGAGATGATTATATATTTGTGCCTGCACTTATCTGAACTATTAAGAAATTTGAATTTTTTGATTATGTATTTTGTTCTTGTTCTAGTTAAAACAATATAGATGTGTTACACACACACACACACACACACACACACACACAAAGTAACTCTTAATGCAGGCTTATAACTTGAAATCATTAGGGTAAAGCCCAGGCTGAATTAATAGAAATTAAGCTTTAAATTATTTAAAAAGGGGTGTAGTTTCATTACCATTTTGTATATTTCAAACAATGTTAATGGCTGTATCTACTGACACTGGATTAAATAAGAGTAGCTTTTGAAGTGTATTTCATGTTCTTAAGGGATTATGAGTATATAAAATATTTTGTTCTTCAAAGAGTGGGCTAAGTAATTTTTCACAGGATTTTATGAAAACCGTTAATTTGCACTGTATGCTTATTTCTTCAAATAGCAACAAAGCAATAATAGTAACTAAAACACTCAAATAGTGCACATAGGCACTTCCAAGAGAGCTTTACATATATTCAGTTATTTAATCCTCACAACAACCCTATGTGACAGACACAATATTTATGTTCATTATACAGTTGAAAAAGCTGAGGCACAAAAAGATTCAACAGCTTTCCCAAGGTCAAGGAGTAGTTAGTGGTAAGTTCAAGATACAAATCCATACTTCCTGGCTTTAGAGCTCATGCTTCTTGTCTACATTTCCTCTCCCACATGTTAAATAATATTGGTAGTAAATTTTAGATCCTAAGCAAGAATCATTCTCCTATTTTTTATATTAATACTCACTTATGATTACATATGATTAACAACTGAATAACTCTTTATCATCTCCATTTTTGTCATCTATCTATAAAATAGTCTGCAGCAAACCTCTGACATTATTACTGAGCCTTAAGCTCAGGTTTTGTCCACAGTCATGAGACCTTCAAATCCAGATCCTACCAAAGTTTTCTACTCCATTTCTACATATCATGCCTTATAATAGCTTATCAATCAGTCTTTAACATGAGTATGAATTACTTCTTTAGAATGTATTCTGTGAAAGCAATTTGAAAGAAGAAAACAAAATGAAATTGAAACAAGTTGTGGAAACAGACTAACTCATTAGCTGATGGAGAGTCACCTTGTCTGGTGATGTTCCATAGAGAGGAGATCTGGAAACCAAGCAGATAGCCTGTGGTGTCTGGAACCTCAGAAGAAGACACCCAGGCAAGAGCTTGGGATATATAATAAGAAAAGTGATGTCATTGTTTCTAAATATTTAACTGGAGAGCATTATGCTAAGTGAAATAAGCCAGAGGGTGAAAGTCAAGTACCATACAATCTCACCTATAAGTGGAATCTAATCAACAAAACAAAGCAAAAAAATGTAACCGGAAACACCGAAAGAAAAAACAAACTGACAGTGATGAAAGGGAAGGAGGGAGGAGGGTAATGGGGAAAAGAAGAGGAAGGGTCGAATCAAGGAACATGTATAAAGGACCCACGGACCAAGCCAAAGCAGGGAAGGATTGAGGGAGGGAGGTGGGAGTGGTGGGGCAGGGGAAAGTGGTGACCGGAAAATGGAGACAAATGTATTTGAACAATAGATAAATAATAAATAAATAGGTATTTAACCAAGGAATCATCACTAGTTATATGCAATTATTTAGAAAGCATAACACTTATCTTTATAAAACATGATTGCTATGGAATCCCTTTGATAGTCATTTAAAGATAGCATAAGTTATTTATGATTACAGAATGTAAACTCAGGAACAACATGTGCACTGTACATGAGAGGATAGTAAAAACTTATGAAGTAATTAGAGATTTCATTTAACTTCGAGAAGCTACCAAAATATTAAATGTCTGAAAAATAATATAGCTTAGAAATTAATTATAAATCTCAAAGACTTTGTATTATAACAGGCATATAATTTATAGTCTTGAGAATATTGGAAATACTTATTTTTTATATTCATTAACATTCTTATATTCGTTACCCATCCAATTCTATTTAGAATGTATCCATTACTAGGATGTATGTGAGAAATGAACGGAGATGTAGACGTTTGTTTGTGCGGCAGCTTACCTGAGCCAACGTTTACATATTTACATATTCCCCAACATGTTAAAAAGTTACACTACTTTTTAGAGAATACGAATAAAAATATTACAGAATATTAATATTATCAAATGATGACCAAATAGTCTCTGAGACATTTTCATGATATTAATCGTAAAGGCATTTTGTGACTGATTGTAAAAGAAATGTCCAGACATTTATTGCCTATGAAATTGCCTTGAGATCACTGGCCATCTTAAACAGTACGGACTGCAACCACTACAAATATTACAAGATGTTCTCTTCATCTTGATAAGGGAATTTGGACAGACAGGAGGTTAAATGCAAAGGGAAGATCATGGAAGGGGGGAAATAAAGTGAAATAAGAAAGTATAAAAAACATCAATTAAAATAAATCAAATAATACTTCTCACATATTGATGATGGCTCACTGCAGCAAAAATATAGATAAAAAGTTTATGCATCCCTTGCCCTAGAATTTCATCAAAATTTTGTTTGCATTCAATTTTCTGACAAACTTGCAGGAAGGTTGCAAAACCCAACAAATACATATGTAAATGACAGAGGAAAAGCTGAGATTTAACTTACTAGTCGCTTAACAGGACTACCATACTACTGAACATTCATTATGTAGACAAAACAGTGAGTAAGATTTTGCCTGAAAGACAAATAGATCACATTATATTTCAAGAAACGACATTTAAATAAATTGAAATTATTCTGAAAGTGCCAAAAGCAGTAAATTTTTCAGAGAGGTGGGAGTTCCTTTAGGATCTATAGCAGTTTATGATTGATAATAGAAACCTTATAGTGGGTATAAATTATGTAGAACCCCAGTATTCTGATAAATTATGCTTTGCTAAACTCAGATAATTTTGACAGAACTGTATGTCTGAAGCTATTATAAATAGTTATTGCAAATATAAAAGAATAAATACTAGACAGAAGATATTCATATATAAATGAAATAGAATTACTAATAAATTCACTCTGGAGAAGTAAACAGGAATAGTTTTAAGCATAAGATGACAACTTTTAAATTCCTACAAGACTTCCTGCACATTTCATTGTAAGTGTATACCTGCTGTATAAAAACAAACAGCTACTCTGCATAAATTCTGGGTGGTGTATTTAGTTTTACTTGATATTGTGGTTATAAGAGATTCAAAGTTCCTGTTTTCTGATTGCTGACTTTGAAACTAATTAACAAGAAAGACAGGGAAAACATTATTCTTATAGTACATAAATTGAGAAAGAAAGCTTAAGTACATTTCATTGACATTTTATTGTTCCCCTATTTTATTATTTGTGCTGATTTTTAAATCTATAACATAATTTTGAAAATTATAAAGCTATTTATACATATGCAGAAAATGTTGGAGTGAGCCATAGATCAGATAGCAAGATATCCTTTATACTATTTCAAAGTTTTAATATTGTACTAATGTACTTGAAACAATGACTCAGTGCTATTCAGTGGTAAGTGGCCTCATTATTATTATTATTATTATTATTTCAGATGTTTATTAACAGATGCTTGAAGTTCGTTGACTTTTTGAAAAAATGTTGTTTTAAACTTTTATTACAAATTAAAAATGAGTTCTTAAAAATCTCAACTTGACCAGATATGAAACAACTTAAAAACTTTTGAAGGTGTATTGAGAAAAACCAGGGTTAATTAAAAAAATGTCATTACCAAAAAAGAGACATCTTTAGGTAAAAACATAAACCCCATGCTGCATAGATAAAACAGGCAAAAGACAAGCACTTAAGGTCTTCAGCTCCAATCTTTTGTTCTTTTCTTATTGCTGAAATTTCGTATCCATTTCTTCTTGTTGGATGACTAAACTGAATAATGGCAGAGATGATAAGCAGACATTTACTCAGCCCTGACTTGCTCAGCCTCAGGAGAGGGAGAATTCCCAGCTGGTGGGTCAGCTGCATTTGTGTCTTTGCTACCTTGTGGTTTAGGATTTTCTGGGTGTCTGTGTCAGTAACTGACGTTGCAGTGGTAGTGATGTTGAGACTGCTGTTAACCTTGGGTCTCACCTCTTCGATTTTCCTTATCTTCTTCGCTGCCACCTTCTCGAGGCCGTCATTGGTGAGGAGGACACCTGCGAAATTGTAGTCTGTAGCCCTGATATATGTTCTGTCTCACTGGTCTATCTCGTTCTCCTGCACCCTGGTTGTCAGCACCCTCCATCACTTCTCCCTGCACAGGAGGTGTGGAATGCTGTGGGGGAAGCCCGCAGTGTCTCCGCAGATAGTAACACGGGAACCAACGCAGGCAGCAGGCGCTACTGCGCCTGGCCTTTGGGGACACTCTCCAATCTCTTTCTTTCCCCCACTCTCACTATTCTGGTGATTCTGCTGGTAATTGCGTGGAGGACCCCAGGACGAGGATAGCGCATTTATAATAGTGATGGTCTGCAGCCTAGTTACTGCCTTGCACTGGAACTCCGCAAGGGCCTGCAACATTTGCTGCCCTTGCACCCTTTTCTCCTTCAACAACGTCAGATCCCACAGTTTCTCCATCTCCTACACTGTGAAGGTGTTTCCTGGGGTTATTCTTCTTTATTGCGTCTAGTGTACAAATACGTCGTCCTTGGTGTCATTCCTGTTGATGAAGCTATATCCGGTTTCTACATTGAACCACTTTACTGTTCCTAAAACCTTTGTTTTGATGTCCTAGTTCTGCCCGGCAGGCGCTGCAGATGTGAGGCTCCCAGCAGCCTCTTCCCGCAGTGCTGAGCTTGGTGTCGGTAGCGCCGAGGATGCGGGTGGCAGGCAGCTGCCGGATATCGGCCATCAGGGATGGGGACATGGCGACTAGGGTCAGGCTCTGGCAGCTCCAGTTCCACCCGGGTGTGATGGTAACTAGTCCAGAAGCAGTACGGCTGCTCAGGGCTCTCTGGAGCCCGTTCTTCTCTCTCGCTGACGATCGAACTCAAACTCGGCCTCTTAACTTAAAAAGCGTAGCTAAATGAGTCTTGACAAAAACGAGTCTTCCCCACGTGGCAAATCTCCATTTTCAATCAAACTAAAATATAATCCAACAGATGGTGAGTGTCTTATTGCTGTCTAAAGGGACATTGCCAGTCACATCTTTAAACTTTAAAGACCATCTCAGGTCACTGTTTGGGATGTGGATTTTGACTGACTCTACTTAGATACTTGAAAAGAGAAACGTATAAATAAAAAATTGAAGGGACAATAAATTATAGGACACCTCATTATAAGATACCCTTAGAACTAACTTTGACATTGAAGGAAAATGAAGTTGATCATGACAGAAGTTCATATTATTGGTATGAAAACCCATGTATTACTTTATTAAACATATCAGATGTATAACCCTCTCTGCCACTTGTCAGAGCATGATATAAGTAAAGATTGTAGCTGCCATCTGTGTATTCTCTAATTTATTATTTTCTTCCAGGTGTACTTTATTGACCATGTAATTTACTGAAATGTTGGATAAACCACAAAATATCTATTAAACTACGTATTTGCCCTATAAAAATAGCGTTAAATTTTAAAATATAACTACTATACATTCTTTTTTGTATCAATACATCTTGACAAGTAAATGAAATTAATTATAGTATTTATAGTACATGAATCTGTAATAATTATGTCATTTAATATATGTGAATAAAAGAAAGTTATACTTGATGAAATTATCTGTACCACTCTGTTAAGAACCAAATATATTGCCTTATAAACACTTTATTTTTAAACTCCCAATGTCAAAGTATAACTTGATTGCTTGTAAATCTTTTTTGTAATGTTTTTGTGTACCTCAGGCCAAACTACCTGAAAATGAAAAGACATAGTTTTCACTAAAGCATCCCTTCCATTTTGTAAACACTAAAATGATGATGAAGAATAAGGAATAACTGGTGCATACTCATGCACTGTTTTTATTAGGTAGACACTGCCTCTGAAGTAAATTATGTCCAGATTAGAGGTGATTTAACACACTAAATTACCTTGTAGCCTTTCCTCTCTAGATTTATTTATTGTGTGTTGTATTGATAGGTAAAAGACACAGTTGAGAAGGATAATTTATTTAGTAGTAAACTATCTCTACTACCAGTATAGAAAATGACAATACTCATAATCCCCAAATTATCTCTTATTACCTATCCTGAGACATAGCCAGTGCAACAATTGCAATTATCTATAAAGATTAATTGTATTTAATAGCTCACTTGCATGAATCTTAATTCTACCCAGAGGGTTGTCATATGAAAATCCCAGTAGATTCTGGTTTAAGTGAAATACTCTGTTCTGTGATTTCATGCCAGTTAAAGCACAAATGGATATTTGCACTATAATGATAGGAATGGACCACTTTTTCTTCCCTGGTGATTTGAAATACTAGAGGCTACTAAATTATTTTTTCTTAATTGTCCTATTTAGCTTTCTCTATGGGAGGAAAATAAAGTCTAATACAAAACAGTCATTAATGGAAAGTCTGTTATTTAAATGAAAGATGCTATGTAAGCTGCTTTTTGCAAAATATGACATTAATCATTACTTTATGTTCTGCCAATATAAATGATTACAGGAAATTGGGATGACTGAGGAAAAGGCTATCTATAACTAAGTGTAGAAATTCAAGTTACACATAGACATTTTAATCTCTAAGCTTGACACCAAAATTGTATAAAATGCTTTTCAGAAATGAGAAATTAAATCTGAGATTCATAAAGAAATAAAGAGTAGAAAATCATTGATAAGCATTTGGCTCTATCTGTAGAAATACTAAGTAAAATAAAAATATTAGTATTAGGTAGGGTTAAAATAACCTAAAACTAATAGCTGATAACTATAGTACATAAATCAGATGAGATTGCAATTGGAATTAAGATTCTTTCATTTTTAGGCAGCAATGGTTAAAAGATAAATAACTTTAGATTTTGACATTAAAAGAGAGACAAAGATTAAATGGTAATTTTACATTTATATTTTGAGTATTTAAAATGTTCCAGTGTAACCAAGAAGTGAATACCACGTAAAACTCCCAATGCAGTTGAGGAAAACTATGGAATGTTAAAATAAAATCATTTAATGTAAAAGAAAATAGAGCTAGAGAAAATAAATTCACAGAAGGCAGAGTACATGGAAAGTAGATAAAAATGATGGTATAAATAAATTCAAATATTGTGAAAAATAAAAATGCTTTAGCTACAGAGTAAAATTCCAGAGAAAGAATAAAAGAAATCCAATGAGGTATTATTTGCTAAAATCTACTTTTAAAATAAGAATAAAAACCAGCTGAATGTAAAATGATGAAAAACTATGCCAAGCAAAAATTTACCAAAATAATAATTTTAATATCAATAAAATATGCTTCATATTTTGCACTAGAAATAAGAAAGAGGTGCTTAAATCTGTCCAGTTTTCTCTTGGATCCATTCTTCATTCTCTCTGACAGTGCCCATTGACTGATACAGGGATCTGGTCCTTGCAGGCTCTGTTACCTGGCCAAAGGACGACATCAACAACTGACTGAGGTAGACAGAAAAGAAAGAATTAGGGTGTTTCAACCACTCTCTGTATCTTGGGCTATGTGTCCCCAGCAGTCCCTTCTTCCCTTAGTTGACGGTCTGACTGGACAGATCCCGCCTGGCTCCTGAGCTCACGTACCTTCAGCTCCTGCCTCCCTCCCTCTAATCTAACATGGCCATGGCTTCCTTCTGTTGCTAATTCATGGGCTGCCTCAGCATCCCCTGTTGGCCTCTTGTCATTCCCATGTAACTTAATTCTTGGTAATAAGTTATCTCTGAATCACTTACTGTGGTTTCTGCCCTACTGATTGGACTTTGACTTTGTGCTAGGGATCACCATGTGATCATGAAATTTTTTTTCACCAGAAATATATAACGATGCTAAGTTGACATACACTTAATAAGGTATAACTTCAAAAGATATAAAACCAAAAAAGATAGAATTACATATACAAGTAGGTAAGTTCATCATGTTCATGAACACTTCTTCTCAAATACAACATTGGCCCAAGCTTATTCTGTGAATTCTTGTTTTGAGGCAAATTATATAAAAATTGTCAATTTGGAAACAACTCTTGTGCATGCACAATTTTCGTTTGTGCTACTCATCCTCATTTTTTAGGTATATCTGGGATGTCTATTATGTACTGTTACTAGGTACCTGTAGGAGACAAAAAAATGAAAACCCATTAATATTTCCAGTTCAGTATGAATACAGTTAACTGGCCACATCATGAAATAGAACCAGTATGATGGTAGAGATATATGTAAAGTGCCAAAAGAGGAAATTGTCTGTGAAGGGAATTAAAAATAGATCTTGAAGAATAAAAGAGATTTGTATGGGGAGGAATTTGAAAGCATATTAATTAATTTTTATTTATATATTTAACCTTGATCATGCATTTTTCATGCCAACCACAATTCTGGAACTGAGCATATATAACTCTAAAATATAGTGGTTGTTCTTATGGAATTCATAGTCTATTGGGGAAACAGAAGATTCAGGAAAGACCAACAGCCTAGACTGGGGAAAGGGTAACTAAGTACATTTCTTATAAGAGGTGATTAAATAATGAGAATTTTGAAAAGTAAAGTGATTATCAGAAGAGAGCATGGCGAAGCTAGTGGACAAGGATGGGGGCACTGTCTCAAGTGGTGAGAAAAGATCTCTGCAGAGGAAAGCACCTGTTTCTTTCTCTTTTTCTCTCTTTTTCTTTCTTTCTTTCTTTCTTCTTTCCTTCTCCTTCCTTCCTTCCCTCCTCTTTCTTTTTCTTTCTCTTTCTCTCCCCTCCCTCCCTCCCTCACTCCCTCCCTCCCTCCCTCCCTTTTGTCCTAAAGCCTACTTACATTCTACCACTCTTGCAAAATGAATTAGTATTTTTAAACAAGTTTGCCTATTGTGAGATTTCTTTGCCTGCACCTCTAGAAACATACTTCTTTAAACATGTTCATGTTCTTGAAAAAGGGGATACCCAAGAATTTGAATTTTGTGTGCAATATTATCAATCAGGAAGATATCTTTCCAGGTTAACAAATATTTTTGGATTTTTGTTTGGTTACTATCCCTTAAAATAAAAGAGAAAGAGAGAAAGTAAAGCTTGCTAAGCCCAGAAATATTAGTTGTTAGTTTAATCCAATTTGTTTACTGATACTTCTAGAGGAAACTGAATTAGAAAGAATATTTTTTCCTTTAGGTAGAATTTTGTTCCTACTTTATGCTACTCTCTCTTCAATTTTCCTTTAGGCTTCCACGTGTTTCTTTAGCTCCTTCGCAGTATAAGAGTCTCTGCTTGGGAAATGATATGAATTATGCACTAAACCAGAGATATCAATCATTAATGTTGGATATTAAAACCTTTGTCTTAACACAAAGAAAGGAGTTTGGTAAAACTTCAGGCATCATTTTTTGTTGATCTGATGTAATATGCATCATATTTCATAAGTGAAAATGGATAACATCCTTTTATTGGACAAACTATGTTCCTTTTTTCCCCTCCCAATACTTTATCCTTTACTTGAAATCCCCTTCCATAAAGGAGCCAACATAATTTCTGTCACGTTTTGTTCCAATTTGCCTTCTCCTTTTTCAGTGAACTTTGATGCTATCTAGAATCAGTAAATATCCTAAAGTCAAAATACTGAATTTTGAATACCTGCAGTCCACATAGAAGGCATAGTGAATACCAGCAGGGCCAGAGAGGCATAATTCAAAAATGGAACAGAAGGCCTCATAATTTCTGAAATTATAAACTTGTAGAAATCAAGTTTACCCATTAGCACCTCTTTAATTAATGGCTTAATTTGCTAATAAAATTATCTATAATTGAGGTGAATATTTGATTTTTGTAAATTTATTAATTTGGGCTTTCAGTTTGCTTATTCGGCTTCACCTCAAAGCCAACTTTTATATAGCTAAACTGATTTTTTTTTTACTGCAATTAGTTTTACATTTAAAAAAAGAAAGATATAAAGTTATATGTATATTTTTATATCCATTGAGTTATCATTGTAATAAAAATTCCAGAGATGCCAAATGACTCAAAAATATTCCAAAGTTTATCAAGAAGTGGTACTTACTACTTAAATCCATACCTATAAACACACCCTCTAATACTCCACCCTACAAATACTACTCTCCAGAAAGAACTTACCACTCACATCTTTTACTAAAAGCTGTGTTGAAGTGTGCTATATTGCATTTCTGTTATACTTCATAGGAAATAGATTCAGTCAATCAAATAATATACTTAAAAATTATTTTGTAGTTTTTTCTGGAATCTTCACATTTTAAATTTTTGAGACTCCTGTTTTTTTTAATATGATCTTTTCTACCTAAGTATCATATTTTTGCATTGCATTTTGATAACTCAAAAATGTTTGTAAATGAACATTTTGTGCTTTTGACTTTAAAGTATACAGAGCAACATGGTAAGAGCAAGTTTCTTGTTTTAATTCAAATTATTTTTATGGCTTTGAGTAGATGTTAACTTTTCAGACAAGCTGGATACAATTCTGATTCACACTTCTACTATTTAGTCTAGTTGTTCACCATAGATGAACTTTTCCCACTATAGCAAAGATAAGCCAACTTCTTTCTTCTTTTTTTAATCTGAGACAACTAAGGAAAAAAAAATACAAGTATTTCCAGGCCAAAATTTCTTTCATTCAGCATTAAAATGTTAATGATTTCCATGATGCAGGGATAGAGAAACTGTCTAATTCAAAGAATATAAAAAAGAAAATGGACCATTATATTAGATGATCAAATATTATATAGGAATATTTGTGATTTTCAGCATAAATGTTTATCCTTTATATTTGTGCAGTACTTCAGAACTCCTAAGGAACATTTATATGCCTTAAAATACTTGAAAACAAAGTATGAATTAGGCATTATTCCATTATTTGAAGTAAATACAGCCAGAGCCATGCAGTTTGTTGTCAAATTTCACAGAGAAAATTAACTCCAATAATAGGACTGGAATCAGGTTTTTATATTCTCTTATATATTAACTCTAATGTCTCCTAGACATTGCAGTATTAAAGAACAAGCCCTTTTTCATAAATAAGAAAAATATTTCTAAGAATGTGTAAAATTATTTTTAAGAATGCATTGCTACAGAAAGCTTAAGGTTTTAATTGAGTTCCAGTCTCTAAATATTTCCAGACCACAAACATCTAGCCCCTGGCCAAAGGGCTATCATTTGTGTTCTGGCCCCAGCAGATTATCTAGTTACTTGCTTTCCCAGCCTGCCCTCAGTCTGTCCATAATTCTTCTCTCCCAACACAGAGCAAATTTCTCCCTTTAATTCCACAAAACTTCTCTTAGTCCAAGCTGTAACTTTGAACCTAACTTTAATGAAAGTTTGGAGATAGCAGGAAGAAATTACAGCTCAGAAAAGAAAATGTTAGCAGCAGACAGGGGCGATAAATTCTCCTGGATACCGCAAATGATGAGTCTTTACAGGACGAGTCTTTCTGGCTCTCTCTCGCCGTGTTGTCCATTCTCTGGCTGTCAGATGGCAAGGACCAGTTTCTCTCCCTCAATGGTGATGTTTGGAAACTGACTTCTACCTCCATCTTCTCCTGATTACTGCAGTGATGAAGAAAAACATTATTTTCTACTCTCACCCCCTTGCCCACCTTCATTCAAAATCTTAATAAACTGCAGAAATGCAGATAATCCACAATTAAGACAAACTTTTAAATTTTTGTACAGAGTAGTTTATCTTGAATAACTCCATGACAGCATGTGATTTAGCTTTTCTTTTGCAAAAACAAAATGCCCATTAACATTTTCCATTAACTCATAAAAGTTTTGGCTTAAAAAGGATTACACACTGTAGCTGACAGCTTTAAAATATTATTTTCTTCCTCTCTGTGGCAGAGACCGGCAGCTGATCACCAAAGTCACTCCCTCTGTTTTGGCCACACATTTACAGCATCCTTTGTACTTAGGTGTATCATGTTAGCCAAGGGGCTGAGAGTAAAAGTAAAAATACTATTTCTAGACCACATCCATAAAAGTAAATTGTGCATCATCACCCATGCTTTTCTCTTGTGTGGCTTTATGCAGAGAAGCATGACAGCCTTGGGAGCCACAGACAACAGCCAGATCTGTCAGTCATCATGTAGAGCAATCTCCTGTCAGCAGCAAAGGCACTGGACTGTTTTATAAAAATAAAGTTTTCTTGTATGAAACAATAGGAGGTGTTTTTTTAAATATAACTTTATATTTTCTTAACAATTGCATTTATTTTTTATCCTATTGTTTCGAAACCATTAGGTTTTCCCTCAAAATATCTGTTTACATTGCTTTATGTTTCAGATTATTCAGCCGAGAACAAGTTCAAAGTGATAGTGGTAAAGGCCCCAGTCCTTCCTGAGTAGGAATCTCCCTTTCCTGAGGCTGTTCTCTGTGCTGGGTTTTGGGAGAGATAGATGAGGTAGGCAACCCCCAATTGCACCGATCCTGCCAACTTACCTGCTTTATGCCAACACTACCTGACTTGGAGTAAGTCTTGACTGGCAACAGGAAACCATAAAAAGCTCTGGATCTTAGCTCCCATATTTTTGGCCTCAGCCTTCATATTCCCAAAGGACATTCTCTCCTACAATCCCCAGTGTCTTCCTCAAATTCTGCCTCCTTGTCATGAGTCTGCTACAGAAGACTTTTTCCTTCCAGTTTATTCTTAGTTGGTGAAAATTTGCATTGACATTAGGTCTTGGGCTTTTCTTTAAAAACGACATGTACTAAAAAAACCTCATCGATTCTTCACTGTATTAAGGAAGAAAGACAATGCATCTTGCTCCAAATTGCATTACAAAAAATTATATAATAATGGAAAAATAAAACCACAACCCTCACTTTCTGGTAAAAGATGTGAATATCTCATTAAGGTACAAAGATGTTAAGTTTTAAATAATGTTAAACAGTCTAGTGGAAGGCTCTGGTTCATATTAAATTTAGTGATATTTGAAATGGGCAGAGTCTGAGCACAGACAGAAAAAAGAAGAAAAACAGAGGAGAGCAAATATTGGCAAGAGGTTAGAAGTCACACCTAAATGGGCAAAGAGTGCAATAAAGCAAGCCTGGAGAGAGGAGATATATGCCACTCTGAAAACAACTGAACGATTTTGATCCTGTTACTCTCGGAAGCTTTCTTCCTTTTTCTTATTAACCCCAAATCCTCTCAAAAGTAGTTTTCCAGTTGCTTTATTTTTTCACCAGCTACTCACTTCTTAACTCCTTAATCAGCTAACACAGGTTTTGAGAAATTCACAAATTCTGTGAAATAGAAATGATTAAGAAATAGGTTCTGATGTCCTAAGGACATGTGTTTGAATCCAGACCCTGCTACTTAACAAAGGACTAAAAAATTTAATTAATCCTACCAAGCTGCCATGCCTCATAAGCAGAATGAATAACATATTTAACTCTTGTGGTTATTATGGCAATTAAATAAGATAAATGAAGGTAAGTTATTTATCGTAATCATCGTCACAGGTAAACAAGAATGGCATGTTATTCACTGAATCTGGTCTCTTTTTTTTTTTTTTTCATCTTTTTCTTCTAGACCTCTCAGAAGCATTCAACAATAGTGCATTCCTTGTGATCCTATTCCTCCTGCTTACTGGGAAATAGCGATTTAAACAATAAGAAGTATTCTGTGGCTGCCATAAATATGTTCATTGATATCTTTGACCTCAAAAAGCATAATTGATGGACATCAAGGCTGCTGGATTTTGAGATTTATCTGCATATTGAAGCAAAGATATTTTTTCCACACTGATGCCTGAACATGGCAGCAATACTAAGGCTCCTTCTTGGGAGACAGAAGACTCCTCCTCTTGCCTTGAAAACTCCTCAACAACCTTGCTGAACACCAGAGAACCAAACTGCAATCTAAGACTCTGACCCCTCAACTTCTTCCCCTCACTCTCTTTTTCACAAGGCTCAGAGCTGCATCGTAGTAGCTCTTAATTGTGACATTCATCATCTCTCATGAACTGTACTTAGCTATTTTTTTGGTATTATTTCCTAAAAGTACACTTTATGAAATTTCACTTTTGTTCCACTAAACTTGTTTGATCCTCCAGATATACATCTCGAATTCTCCAAGCTTTTTTCATTTCCTCATTCTAGTTTCTCTTCTTGGAACTATTCTTAATGCCATTGTTGTTATATTTTTTTCATAATCAGAGAAATTTCTATATGTTAAAAAAACAGAATTTAGTTGTATTATAGAATATTATTGTGCTTTATTTATCACAACCGTAATTGATTGGATAATTTCACAAATTGCTTATTTTCTTTTTTTAACTTCATGAAAAGTGTCATAACTTTTTCCCATTAACTAACATTTTTATTTGGGATAATAAATATGCTCAAAACTGTAACAACTTGATTTACATTTTCTCTAGGCAACAGATATCAGAATCTTGATATGGACTGCTGTTTTTCAACAGAGGTGAGACAAATTAATCCAGCAAGTGACATTTCCTATGACATGTTTTATGCCTAGCTTGTCACTCGTAATTGAAACAGAAGGTAGAGTGGTTTTAAACCTTTCCGATAGCATATCACTTTACCGTGGTTTGTCAATTTTTGCTTCTCTTCCTGTTTCCAAACAGTGCATGACACAGATAAGAAACCAAAGTTTAGTTGGAAAAATAGTGTGGATTAGTTAAGGTAGAAAAAGTGGCAGAACAAAGATACAATCTGTGAGAGTGAAACCTGTGATTTTTAGGGACACTTTTCATCTTCTCCTTTTAACTTTAAGTATTTTGTGAACATTTTCCAAAGACAAAGACAAATAATTTTATATCTCTTGTTATGTGCCATCAGGTTCTATTGTTTGCTGTGGATTTATCAAGTAGACATTAAGAAAACTTTTCTAAACAACTTACCTATATATGCATGATCTCTAAAACTCAATAAATACAAACATTTACTGGAATACTTAATATAAATTAATAACTAGAATCTCCACTTCCTAGAATATTTTAGGTTAAATATGGTTTATTTCTAATAAAATACATATATATTTTTTAATGTTTACTCTTTCTGCACATTTATCTGATCTAAATAAGCATTTGTGTGTGTGTGTGATGGAATAAGATAAATTCTCATCAAGGTTTGTGTAAGTTCAGGTCTTCTGAGGAACAGATTTCAATATGCAAAGTAATATTCAAATGACTTATTAGGGAAATGACAATGAGGGCAAATTAAAAGCGGAAGAGGGCAGGTGGTGCTGAGACAGACTGCAATGCAGCTCTGACCCCTGTGAAAGGGGGAGGGAAGGAAGGAAGTTTCAGGATTAGAGTCTTAGACTGCAGTTTGGTTCTCTGATGTTCAGCAAGGTTGTTGAGGAGTTTTCAAGGCAAACTTGCCCATCAGAGGAGTCTTCTATCTTCTAAGAAGAAGCCTTGGTATTGCTGCCATGTTCAGGCATCAGTGTGGAAAAAATATCTTTGCTTCAATATGTAGATAAATCTCAAAATCCAGCAGCCTGGATGTCCATCAATTATGCTTTTTGATGTCAAAGATATCGATGAACATTTTTATGGCAACCACAGAACTCAAATTCAAAAACCTTATGTTAAAGAAAAAAATAGAATTTATACATAAACTTGCTCTTAAGTGAAGGGGTTATGGAAACTTTTTTTTATTATTTATGATGTTTGTACTTTTGTTATTGTGTTTACTAGAACACCCCATTAGTTGTTCTTTCTTTAATAGAAAATACATTAAAGTGCTTAAAATGAATGAATTCCTTATGAGGAATCCTATATATGAGGACCACTCAGAAAAGGTTTGGGCAATCATTGTCTTAAATCACAAGAACTGCTTATAGAAGAAATTCAAAAGATAGATTGGAAGTAATAATATCAAATTGAGTTATTGTATTGTATTATGCTATGAGGAAAGAAAAGAGGAATATGAACATAGTGTAGCCAAAAAAAAATAGCAAAATAGTTCCAATAAGTGAATCTGTGATAATTCCTAAAAAATAGTCATCTTTCAAGAACTGTCATTCTTTACATACCATGTCAGATTCTTTGAAACTATCGCCTAAGAATACCACATTTTTAAAAGAACTGTTCACCTTTAGAGGTTCTGAAGTTTCACTAAAGAGAATTTAAATTTTGTTCTCCTTTAAAAACTGGAAGCTGTGCTTTTCCTTATTTGCCAAATTCTTATTTGGAATTTTATATTAGAATTTAATCAACTAATGGCAAATGAATACAATTAAAGGATTTTTCTATGTTACATGTTTAAATAGTTTATATGTAACATTTCTAAGGAAATATAAAATATAATTATATTTTATATATAAATATATATTATTATATTTATTAAATATATATATTATATTTATATATATAAATATAATTAGTAACATTTGGCTAGTAAGAAAATAGTCACAATGATATTTAAATGTAATATGTGTTCTCGCCAAAGGTAGTCATAAATTCTCTCAGTGACAAAAACAAGTTGTTGTTCCTACTAGAAAAGATGAAGGACACTTAGGACTCTCTTACTATATTCTGGGTTCTTTGTATTACAGTGAAGATATCCATATGTACATGATACAATCAGCACTATATTTCCTCTCCACATTAGCTATTTATGATTGACTAGAATCTCAGTCATCATACATTTGACTGAGCTGTTTGGGAGACTGTATTTACATCCCAGCATTGCCACTGATGCCAGTTGTGTGTAGTGCTCTGAGCCACTGATGACATTTTAAATGCTGATTGGCCAGCTGATATGACCTGTTATTGCAAATCATGCATCTGTATGAAAAACTAAAAACCATCAAAATGAAATTGTTCTGCCATGAAAAGCACAGATACTTATTCCTCATGATTTTTCTTAGTAATAGTTTCCTCCTCACCCCTCTTTTCTTTTAAGTGGAAGTTGTTATAACGGTGGGCAGACAATGGACTAGGCAAGAAATGGGAGATTTTGATGATTTTGCACTATGAGTTTAACTTTGGGCACAATATCCATTCTCTGTATTTGCATTTTATCAAATTTTCCTAAGATGTTCCATACTGAGGTAGGTTGGAGGCACTTCCTACTTTGAAAATACATGTATGTAAATCAAGGATATAACTAATTATAGTGAACTTGATGGTGAAACTTCATTATTAAAATCTAGGAAAGAATTAAAAGAGGAAGGTAATGATATAATCATGAGCTACTACAGAGATCTCCTTTCCATCCTTGAAAACAAACTTGGTCAGTCTTAAAGGGAATTAGTTGGATTTCAAGTGGAAACTTTGTAGTTCAAAAAATGCCATTTTCTGTCTAATTATGGTTAATAATAATAACAGATTTATCAAGATTTAGATAGTTTTCATGTCTTCACTTTACATGCATTTTATAGTTCAGTAATTAAGCTACTCTCTGATTTTGTCCATTTTGGGAGATAAGAAGACAAATACAAAGGATGTCCAATGCTTTTCCTAAGATCCTGTAAGCAGAAACAAAATGATTTGTCTGGAGCCCATATTCTCAAACACTGCCTTCCTTCTTGCTTCTGAGAGAATGACCCCCCCAGAGAATGTATCTCAATGATAAAATAAGGGAATCAGTGTCTGCACAACTGACTTTTAAGAATGTTTACAGGAGATTCCTGAATTTGATAAGAGATTATACAAAATGGACATAAAAGTTTTTAAGGTTCTAAGTTATAGGAATTTACTCCGTTCAGTAACATGCTGTTACTGAGGACAAAAACCAAGCTGAAAAAAGTTTAGTTCAGAGTGAAAGTACAAGCTTACTTTATCAATGCAATTATTGCTTAATCAGTGTTATTAAACATCATTGATCATATTTTTATACTGTTTAAAAGCCTTTGGCTACACAGTTGTTAGAATGGCCCAAACCCAGAACTCTGAAAATACCTAATGCTGATAAGGATGTGGAGCAACAGAAATTCTTAATCATTGCCAGTTGGAATGTTAAATGGTACAACCACTCTGAAAGGCAGATGGTTTCCTATAAAACTAAACATATTTTTACTATATAGCAATTATGTTCCTTGCTGTTTAAGAAAAAGAGTTGAAAGTGTATGACCAAGCAAAAACCTACGCATGGATATTTATAGAAAGAATTCTTATGGGTAACTGACAAAATTCAGAAGCTACCAAGTTGTCATTCAGTAAGTGAACTGATAAATAGTGGTACTGAGAAATAAATTGAAAAAATGAAATATTATTCAGCAATAAAAAATGAGCTATGAAGCCATGAAAAGGCATGCAGAACCTTAAAGGTATATTACTAAGTGCAGGAAGCCAATCTGAAAGGCTGCATACTCTCTTATTCAAAGCATATGACATTTTGGAAAAGGCACAAATATGAAGATAGTAAAAAGATCAGTGGTTTCCAGGGATTGAATATTGAGAGGAAAAATGAATAGGCAGAGCACAGAGGATTTTTAGGGCAGGGAAAATACTCTGCCTGATAGTAGAGTGATGGCTACCTGTCAGTATACATTTGTCCAAACCTACAGAATGTATGACATCAAGAGTGAACCCTAATGTAAGCTCTGGCCTTTCTATGGTTCTGTTGTGTAACCAATATACCACTCTGGTGAGGAATGTTGATAATGCAGGAGATATGCATGTGTAAGGACAAGAACCTCCTCAGTTCTGACCCCCAGTTTCTTACCCCCTCTTTTTTTATAAAGATGTAAAAAAAAAAAAAAAATACTCTTTCATAGTTTTAGGAAATTTCTGTACCTCCTCAGTTTTACTGTAAACCTAAATTTGATGTAAAAATTTTAAAAAAATTGGAAATACTTGCTTTCAGGTGCTACAGAAGAATAGCTACATCTCTTGCTTCCTCTTTGTTTTGCTGAATCTTCACTTATTCTTCAGCTTCTTCCTAATTACTGCCATTCCTGTCCCTTCTGGATGCAGTTTCTCTATCTATCACAAGTGACACTAACTGGACGTTTCCTTCTTACCTTGCTGTTTGCCATGTTTTAGAATTTGAATCTGATGTGTTAAAATAGTAGTAGAGAGGTAGAAGAAGGAGACATGAGGAAAAAAAGAAGAAAATAAATGTACTATTTTGAGATACTACATGGACTTGACTTTTTTTCCTTTCATTTCTTCTTAACTGCTAATAATTTTCCCTAATTGCAGCCATCGATATCCTTAAGCAGCAGTAGTGGGACCAACAAGCTAGGAAGAAAAACCTCTACTAACCATTGCCCCTTAATTTCCCAGGATTCATATTGGTTTCTTACCATTTATTTTAATATATTTTTGATAGTTAATCTGTTAAATGGAAACATATGCATATAAGGTCCTCTGATCCTAATATCTTGGAAGAAAATGGAATATAAATTTGAAGGTAAAAAAAAGATGCTGGTTTTTTATATTTATATTGCTTAAAAAGTTCACCTATAACTGATAAAAAAGCATGATTTGAAAGTTGCTTACTTCTACATCTGTCCTTTGTTTTCCAAAAATTAGAAAAGTATAGGAAAGTTATGGAGGAAAATTTACAGAATATAGTATAGAGGAATTATTTGGTGAGTTCCATAAATTGAAAAGCTTGTTGGACATGAAAAAGCGTATCCATGAGCAAGAACCCACCCTCCACTAAATAACTCCACCGTACCCACTAGAACCACAACATAGGCACTGCTTTCACTTTAAGGAAGAAGCTAGTCATTTGGTTAGGAAATTTCCACATACTACTATGTTTGGCAAGAAACAGAAATAGGATACAAGTGAAGGTTTGTTCTCAAGTATATTGCTAGTGAATGGTGGATTATTTCATGAAGTTTAATTTTTCTAACACTTCATTCTCAGAGAAGTAACCCAGCTTAAAGGGACCAAAGCTAAAATGTTTTAAAGGATTATATACTATTTCAGTTGGGAAGAAGTATCTTTTAGTCATCGTCTCCTGTTTAACAAGTAGGAAAACTGATATCCAAAGACATTAATTAATTTAGTCATATATTCATTTCTAGTTATTACAAATCTGAATACCCAAAATAAAAATAATGCATTCAGTTCCATAAAAATTAATAAAAAACTTTGCCAAACCCAAATACAAAATTATAACAAAAGTTAAAAAATGAATAACCAATGAGACAAATATTGACAACTTATAAGAAAAAAGAACACTTTCCTTACTTCAGAAAGAAGTTTAAATCTTTAATAGAGATGAGCAATCCTGAAGCTTAGGACATGAACACACAGCTAACACTAAAGCAAATTAACCAATTAACCTATGAAAAGTTATTCAATTATTATTAAATTAATGTAAATTAAAATAAATAGAAATACTTCTATCATCTAGCAAATAAAAAAATATTGTAAGTTGGCTAGTGCCCATAGTTTAGGAGTTGTCAGGAAGCATAATTAGTGGTATGTTACAGATGCCTTAAAAACTCACCAGAGCTCAGAAACATCATATTGGTAGCTTGAAATTGATGATGTTGGAGGATTTTTAGCATAGAATTGGTTAAGCACTATCAATAACATTTTTTTAAATCAGAAATCCAGTTGTTAAACATTTACCAGCATACCACTATGTATATTCCCATTTTAAAAAGAGAATTTAATTATTACCACCTTTCCATTAGAGTTATATAAACCCATAACCAAATTTCTGATGTGTACATTTGACTCAGCCATTTCATTTTAATGAATTTACCCTTATTTATTTATTCCCCATAACAAATAATGTAAAACAAGAAATAAGCTAAGGACATAAAGGTGTTCAAAAGTATCGTTATTTATTTCAGTGAAACACTGAATAGCTTAATTGTACAGTAATGAGAAAATTCTAAACAAAATGAAACATATATAATCAATAGAACCAAATCCAGTAATCAGAAATTTTCAGTATTAAGATCATGATGCTTGGCAATCTTATGTTTCAATGCATCTTCTAATTCTACGAGATGAAAGCCAAAAATCTGACCCAAATGCAGTGTTTCCTACTTCAGCAAATGACACTGTCACCCACACAAATTTGCACAAATCTCATGTCATTCTTTCATCCCTCCTTTCAATCCTTCCCCTTATTCAATTCATCTTTACGTTGGTTCGTGCCATCTTCTAAATACTTTCCAAGCCCATACACTTTTCTCCAGGTTTATCGTCATCTCCATACTAACATCATCTCTCATTTGGACTATTAGGAAAGCTCCTCAACTGGTCTTTTAACATCTTAAACAATAGTTATTTTGTTCATTATTTTATCCCAAACTCTTGTCAGTACATCAGAATATAGTAGTTATTAAGAATCATTCCTCATACACAGAATGAAAAATAAATAAATAAATGAAAGTAAATATTGTGAAAACTATGTTCAATGTGTGTGCAAAATGAATATGTAAAAATATAGAATATAAAATTATAAGTAGGAGATTTACATTGTTAAAATACATTAATTTTTTTAATGTTAATAGAAAGAATTATTTTAATGATATTAGTTTATATTTATTGAGTGTTAGTGCATTCCAAGTAGTACACAAATGTATGTTAAACATATTTACTCATTTATTCATTACACTAAGTTTATATATTAAATATTATATTATTATATTATTGAAGACACTGCAATATAAAATTGTTGAATGACTGACCTTAAATCACATAGCTCAAAGTGGATCTGGAATCAAACTCAGGTTCTTCTGACTTCTGGGATCATGTTTTTAATTAGATTGCAACACTGACTTCCATAATTAATGTACTAATATAATGGGTGATTTGACTCCCATGGTTTCCCAGAAATTACATAGTATGATGTTAATAACAATAATGGTGTTAATAATGTTTTTTTCCATTCTCAATGTTTATTTTTGCCTTATGTCTCCAAGTCCTATTATTAATAAATAAGATATATGTCCCTCAAGACTTTCATAATTATAGTCATATCACAAAATAAAAGTATATGTGGACAAAGATTTAATTCAATATATGGTCATTACAAATGAAAATAAATAATGATATATTATTTTCAGTTTTGGGAACTTCAGAAGTTAAAACAGTGAGGCATAAGAGTAGGTATTTTCTTGTGGTTTGCTTCAAAGATATAAACATCTTTCAAAATATTTAAAGAATATATTGTTACCTAATTCATTAATTAACTATTTACAAATTTAAAAGCTCTTTCTATGCTTGAAATTACTTTTAAAAAAAAGTCTCAGTGTCATGTATTGTGACCTTCTTGGCTCTAGTAATGTTCGGTTATACTATACCACTCAGAAAAGTAAGTTTTGAGTCCATGAGGAGTGTGCGTGTGTGTGTGCGTGCGTGCGTGTGTGTGTGTGTGTGTGTGTGTGTGTGTGTGTGTGTTTGGGGGAAAATGGGAAATAAAAGACTATAAAATAATATGTTCATTAGTGTTGTCAAATTCTTAAATAAGACTTTCATTTTAATACTTATATTTGTAATAACCTAGAAATTTATGTTCGTTTTACTTCACAGAGTGTAAAATTACACAAAGGCATACGATGTATCCACAGTTACATTTGTTACTAGATTTGAATTAATGAAGCCAACAGCTAGCTCCTAGCAACAGGATAACCAGTGAGCTCAGTAACTAAAACTATGACTATCAAGTTTGTGTTGAAAAGAATTGGGTACAGTGATCGAATTCAATCGAGATTATGTGTGATTGCTTACATTTCCCTGGGCACTACTTAACTATTTAACTTTGATTAAGCCAGATTGGTTTCTCTCCTAGACCAGTTTGCAAGATCTGGCTAACACTCCAGTGTGTACCACAGATTTTAGAAAATCAGAAAAATGGATTTTTCCCTACTATAAATAAAGAACATACTTTATAATTGAGAAAACTTCTTCAAGGAGTTGTGAAATTTGGAAACCTATTTTTTACTCCCATACAGAAATAGTATTCTATATACATTGTCCAAAAGATTCCATTTAGATATTATGTTTTTTAAAAAAGGAAATCAAGTGTGTGTATGTATGTATATTTGTGTCTATTTAAAATATATGTATTTGTTCATATTTTGGACTACTTTCATTGTGTTCATTATACAAAACAACTCATATTCTAAAAAGTATTAAAAAATATAATGTAATACACAATTTCTAATTTACTTTTAATAGATGTATACTTTTAATTGAATATAAAAATATCTTTATAAAAATCACCCTATTTCAGTTAGTTTCCCTTGGAATAGGCATTGAATTTCATTCCTCTTTTAGCATGTATTTCTTATTACTGCTGCTTGGTTTTCTCTTGTAAATTTGCCACTTTTTTCACTTTTAAATAATGATATTTTATTGTTGCTTCTAAAGGCTTTTTAGACAAGAAAAGGATTTAATAAGAAAAATGAGTAAGTATTACTAGAAATGTGCCAATAAAATACTCTATTTTTCAGCTTCATTGTGCACAGTGAGAGCTGTCTGAATCCCCCTGTGTTCAGTGAGATCTGCTAAGGAATGACTTATGAAGCAATGTTAATGTTTTGCTCAGTCTTTGGGTCATTTTTTAGCAAATGAAAATACCACCTAAGGTAGATGCTGTGGTATGTGTGGTAAGATTTTGTTAACATGTGTTAAAGCAAAAATTGCACTGGATTGAAGCTAAACAGGTAGAAGGAATTGCTGTAGGGGAGAGACCAGACCACCATTTGAAGTTAACCCCACTGAAGGAAAGGGCCAGAAGGTTTTTGAGAGCTGGAATTTGGGTAGGGGAGTGGGATGTGGTCGTTTGTGTTTATTAAATTGCCAACCCAAAGGAAAAAGTAAACTTTCTCATATTTTCATAAAAGGAGATCATTATATAACTTGGAACAAGGTAGCCACTGATGTTAGGCTCTGACTCTCCTTCAGAGACTGAGAAATTTCCTTGATAATTGCATTTGAAGGGGAAGACTCTGTCCTTGAGACAATTCCGGATTGTAAAACTGCCAGGAGGCTTTTGTTTTTTAAAGTTAAATAACAAAAGGGCAGATGAAGAATTCACCATTACACGTTTCTTAAATTAGGGCTTTAAAGGAAGGAGGCCAAGGCTCAGAGCTTGGAAGAAGCCTGCATAAAATTCAGTCTGAGGAAAATACTAACACCATCTTGGTTAGGTGGCACTGTTTCTCTGCCTTGCTTTATAATGTTGATACATCTCATTTATCTTTTTCAGATCCGTGCTGATGAATAGAGCAAAGGCTCAGAGAGCTTGCATTAATTAGCCCATGATCATATAGCTAGTTCAACTTGGTAAATTTAGAAAGTCATTCCCTTGCATGATTGTTTCAATCTCTACATTTCAGCAAATTCCTGACTGAGATTAACTGTCATCCTTTGGCAAAACATAACTTTTATTTTTATTTTACCTGTATTGTGATAGTGTTCACCTTCGTGGGAAAAGAAACATGGCAATGACTGTAGTATTTATTTTTATCTGTATTAAACCTAGCTGTATGGAACTAACATAGCACAATGTGAAGTGTGCCCATCTGTATGGCCCACCATTTAGCATTTTGAGCTCAGAAGGTATTACCACTTAAATTATCTTTCTTTTTGCTTAGAAATCAAGTATGGTCTTGTTATTCTTAAGAAGTCCTTCCAATAGAGCCTGAGTCATAAGAAAGCTTGTCCCTCACTGCATCAACACAAGGTCTCAGGAGTTCTGGAAGGCTCTCTGCTGAGCACTCGCTCAGACCACCAGTACCCTGCTGCTCCTTGGAGCTGACAGGATAAGAGAACAAGCTGCTTGCTCTGTTACAGCAACCATAAAAAGAATGAGCAAAGAAAGTTTATGGATATGGTTATAATAGTTGGAGCTAAAAAATATATGACATTAATGGATTGAATTTAACACAGCTTCTTATTAAACTTCTTTTTTCCTTGAGGAATTAGGAAACAATAAATTATGAAGCCTTCAGTACATTATACGCAAATGAATTGCTTCTACTTTTACCTTGAGGGTGAATGCAATTCCATAAAATCTGACAAACTTTCCCAATCCAAATAATCGGAAATTGAATAATTTTAACTTGGATTTTATAACATGACAATATCAGAGCACTCTGTCTTTGAATGTGTAACTTTTTTGTCAAATATAATTTTAAATAGCTCTCTTCATAATTGTAATATGTGATATCATAGGCAAACAACAAGTGTGTGAAGCCGGTCACTAGAGTCAAGTGAACTAAGCCTTTTGAACTCTTTAGTTCTTGAAGCATGCCATTAGTGTACCTAATGACCATGGTAAGTATATCAGAACAAAAATTTATTTTATGGAAACATTTTATATTTTTAAATTCTTTTTGTATTCATATTGATTAATGAAATGTGTGGTGACAAATGAACACTCAAAAGTGCCTGTCAGTGAATAAAAGGAGGAAACAAAAATTATTTATTCAACAAATATCTATTGGGTACCCATTCCATGTCACGTTCTTTCCTAGGCATTTTGCATACATTAATGAACAGATCTGGAAGAGTCAGTGCTATATTGCATATATTGTGTCAAAACACAGATATTATCAAAACTGTCAACAAAGTGATGTTTTTGAGTTAATAAAATTAATTCCATGGTTCTATGGAACATGTACTTTGTTATTTGTAAGAATTGGAGGCATTAGTTTACAGAGCTACATTTAATATAGTGCAAGTATAACTTTTACATGAAAATAAATGAGAATGTTTCATTAATTCCTATTATGTAAATATAATTAAAAAGTTGAAAAATACTGAGTAAATTACTAAATCTATAGTCACTAGTACAATGAGAGTAGAAACTCCAATATCAGATTAGGTAGGACTTGGAACTCAAATAAGAAATATTATATAATTTCTAATCAAAGGAAAATCAGAGCATAGTCATAAATTTTCTTATACCACTTTCTTCAAGTTATTATCAACTTCTACTTATTTGATGGTATGTGCACATTTATTTAAGTAGTTATTTTTACTTGTAAATACATTTCCTATTCTTAGTTAAATATAAAGGTAATTAGAGTAAAACTTATAAAAAATAAAGGGCTATGATAAGTGAGTAGTAAGTATAAGATAATTTAAAATTTGTGAAAATATAAAAACAATATATACTAACATCAAAATGAAATATTGCTTATCCAAATTATTTAGTTTATACCTTAATATGATTAAACATCAGTATGTAAATATTATAAATGTAAAATATTTGCCATTGAATTCAAACTCAACTAGAATTTTTAATCCAAAGACTAGGTAATTATAAAAATAAATGGTAAACCTACATGTAAAATTATAAGTAAATCCAACAGAATAATCTGAGTGTAATTTTGATAGAAAAATATAAAATTGTTTTAACAGAAGGTTTTGGATATGTTATAGAGCTATTATACTTTTATGTCCTCCTGATTATATATAACCCTGAAGGTTATCACTTCATCATGGTTTAATTACTCTTGAAATTCTTTTATAAAGTCATGAGTTATTCAATCTGGTAAACCCAGGCTTTTATCACAATTACATTTCTTACTGGCTGAATATACAAGGTCAAGCAATTTACTCTTGCTACACCATAATTTTTTCTCATTTATAAAGTACAGAGTACATAGAACTTAACTGAGAGGCTCTATTTGATTATATATATATAAGGTTCTTAATATAATTTCGGGCAGTTAAAAATGGATTGAGAAAAGATTATTATTAAAATTTTTTCTATAATTTTTTAATCCTCATCCAAGGACTGCTTAGAGAGGAAAGGAGGAGAGAAACATCCATATGAGAGAGAAACACTGATTAGTTTGCCTCTTACATGCACCCTGACCGGGAACCAAACTCCCCAACCTAGGCATGTGCCTTGACCAAGAATCAAACCAGTGGTCTTTCACTTTAGGGGATGAGCCACACATGTCAGGGCTGTTTCTATGTTTCTTATTGTTGGTATTACTATCAATTTACTTTTTACCACTGAAAAACTTCAGACAGAAGCATATAAATCTATAATCCATAGAAATTTCTTTAAAAAACAAATGTTTTAAAGTCATGGGAATTATTGAAAAACAAGTTCGTATATTAGCAAATGTTAATCTACTTACGCTTTAGACACATAATGACTCCTAACTATCCTGATTTTTTCTATCATAAATATATAATTTTTTAAAAAGTGTAAAATCTTTACCCTCCAATATACTTGAAAGGACTACTGGAAAATTAATTTGCGTGGGTTTCTTTGTTTCCCCATCACCACCTCTTCATAAGATGGTACATTTTAACAGATTTTTTCACATAAATGTTCATGAATTATTCTATTATTTTGCTCTCAATACATTTCCTGAAAAAGTGTGTGTGTGTGTGTATGTGTGTGTATGTGTGTGTGTATGTATGTGTGTGTGTGTGTAACGAAATAGACATGTTTGGGTCATAATCTTTACTTGATTCAGCATCTCAGAAAAAAAAGTACTTTTGAGATAACAAATTCTAGGCTATATAAATACTGGATTATTTATAAATACAAAATATGTAATAGCAGAATCCCCATTATTATATTCCAAACTGTAAAATCATGCATCACTTTAAACTTTTCAATTGTTGATTCAATCAACATTGTTAAAGCAATTATCATGCACCTTGCCATTTTTAAGGTTTATTTTGTATTCTTTTGGAAGTAAGGTAATAGAAGAAACATAACTTTGGTTTTGATGGGTAGAAGAATGTTTGATATTGATAATCCATATTAAGTGGATTTTGGTCTCAGAATTTGAATTGTCTTAAACTTCATAAAACAATAGCCAGATTTGTATTGTTTCTAATTCTACAATCTAAATTAAAACTTTTAGTATTCCATTTTTTGAATTTTACTTAAAAATAAATGTAAAAAACAATTTCTTCATAAGAATTTTTCTGGCCACATTGCCCACCCCTATAAGTTAAATCAACCTACTCCTTCTCTCATGATATATATCATGTCTGCTACCAGAATCTTTCAAAGACAGTGCCTACACTTATGTATTTACTTTTTGAATCTAGATAGTGAATCATTTTATTATATTTCTGCAATAAGTTCATGATGCCATGAATTTTGGCCAATTATAATATCTCCTTTTGTTAAAATTGTCTGAATTGACTCTAAAAAATTTGTTGAAAGTTTCTTCATTGTGTTACCTTTATATTTTTCTTTGCTAAAGACAGCAGCGTTGGAGCACATAGAACTTGAAATAAAAATACCTTGGATACAGCATTTATACCTTAGATACTATATTTACTCCTGTACTGGAATGCCCAATTTATAGATTCCCTGTGTTCCTTTATACTATCCCTTTTTCTTGTCTTTATCAGAATGAATCAATACCTGAATTTTAAAGTACAATTGACACTTTTTCTATCAGGAAAAAATATTAAACACTTGAGGTTGTCTACAGATTACTATTAAATGTTATTCACCATTCAAAGTTTAAACAAAACGCTCAGATATTCTAATTCTGCCTATAAAAGCAGCCTTAAGAGACAGTACTGAAGTATGCAGCAGCACAAGTAACTGAAGGACTTAGGGGAGGGCAATCTCAGAGAAGAATAAAGCAAAGGGCAGGGTAGAGCTACAGAAGCACTAAAAATGTTGATGGTTGCCAAAGGTTATAAAAAACTTTGATGTGTTGTCATTTTAAAATAATATTTCCCTGGATACTCTTTGATATGATGTCATTTGGCCAACTTTGTCATTAGTCCTCTTAAACTGTATTTTTAATTGGCCATTTTGTACACAATTTGGTATAAGAAAGCCAGCCATACTTTAAAAATAACAACCAAGTAAACTGTGCCATCCTAAGGAGATTCTTTTTTTTAACTCTCTTTTTTATTAATTTATTTTTTCAAATACATTTGTCTGTGCCTTCCCCCCACCACTTTCCCTTGCCCCCCCTCCCTCCCTGAACCGTTCCCCATTGGTTTTGTCCATGAGTCCTTGCTATCTGTTCCTTGACTTGCCCCATCCCTTCTTTTTCCCCTGCCCCTCCTCCCTCCTTCCTTCTTGTCTCTGTTGATTTCTTTTCCTTCCAGTGTTGCTGGTCTTATTTTCCTTGCATCTTTGTATTGTTGGTTAGGTTCCGCTTACAGGTGAGATCATATGGTATTTGTCTTTCGCTCTCTGGCTTATTTCCCTTAGTATAATGCTCTGCAGTTCCATCCATGCTGTCGCGAAGTTTAGTAGTTCTTTTATTCTTTCTCCTGTGTAGTATTCCATTGTGCAAATGTATCATAATTTTTTGATTCAATCATCTAGTGATGGGAATTTAGGTTGCTTTCAACACTTGGCTATTGTAAAATGTGCTGCTATGAACATTGCTGTGCATAGGTTCTTTTGAATTGGCATTTTGGGATTCTTAGGATATAGTCTCAGCAGGGAAATCACTGGATCAAAAGGCAGTTCCATTTTCAGCTTTTTGAGGAAATTCTACACTGCTTTCCACAATGGCTGTACCAGTCTGCATTCTCACCAACAGTGTACTAGTGTTCCCTTTTCTCCACAGCCTCGCCAGCACCTGTTGTTTGTGGATCTGTTTATGATGGCCATTCTGACCCGTGTGAGACCTTATGGCACCTCATGGTGGTTTTGATCTGCATTTCTCTGATGGCTAGTGATGCCGAGCATCTTTTCAAATGTCTCTGGGCCCTCTGTATCTCCTCCTTGGAAAAGCGTCTGCCCAGGTCCTTTGCCCATTTTTTGATTGGATCATTTGTCTTGGAGTGGAGTCGAGTGGGTTCTTTATATGTCTTGGAGATCAAAGTTCTCTCTGATGTATCATTAGCAAATATATTTTCCCATATGGTTGGCTCCCTTTTCATTTTGCTGATGTTTTCTTTAGCTGTGCAGAAGCTTCTTATTTTGATGAGGTCCCACTTGTTTATTCTTTCCTTTATGTCCCTTGCTTTAGGAGACATATTGGTGAAAAAAATGCTGCGTGGGATATATGAGAGTTTCCTGCCAATGTTCTCCTCTAGGACTTAGATGGTGTTGCGACTTCTATTTAAGTCTTTTATCCATCTTGAGTTTATTTTTGTGTATGGTGTCAGCTGATGATCCAATTTCAATTTTTTGCATGTAGCCATCCAGCTCTCCCAACACGATTTGTTGAAGAGGCTATTATTGCTCCATTTTATGCTTCTGCCCCCTTTGTCAAATATTAGATGCCCATATAGACACCTCGGCTTATTTCTGGACTTTTTATTCTGTTCCACTGGTGTATGGACCTGGTCTTGTGCCAGTACCAGATTGTTTTCCAGAGTATAGTGGCTTTGTAGTAGTTTGATGTCCTGTATTGTGATCCTTCCTACTTTGTTTTTCTTTCTCAAAATTGCTGCACCAATCAGGGTCATTTATGGTTCCATATAAATTTTTGAAATGTCTGTTCTATTTCTGTGAAATACGTCATTGGTATCTTAATAGGGATTGCATTGAATCTATAAATTGCTTTGGGTAGTATGGACATTTTGATAATATTAATTCTTCCAATACATGAGCACAGTATATGCTCCATTTATTTGTGTCTTCTTTAATTTCTTTCTTCAATGTTGTATAGTTTTCTGTGTATAGGTCTTTTACTTCCTTGGTTAAATTTATTCTTAGGTACTTTGTTTTTCTTGTTGTTATAAGGAATGGTATTTTTTTTTCTGATTTCTTCTTCTTCTATTGCATTGCTGGTGTACAAAAATGCCTTTGATTTCTGAATATTGACTTTGTGTCCTGCTGTTTTGCCAAATTCACTTATTAGGTTGAGGAGTTTTTTGGTAGAGTCTACAGGGTTTTCTATGTACACTATCATGTCATCTGAAAACAATGATAGCTTTACTTCCTCCTTTCCTATTTGGATGCCTTTTATTTCTTTTTCTTGTCTGACCGCTGTGGCTAGGACTTCCAATACCATGTTGAAAAGAAGCGGTGAAAACGGACATCCTTGTCGTGTTCCTGATGTTAGTGGGAAAGCTTTCAGTTTTTGCCCTGTGCATATGATGTTGGCTGTAGGTTTTTCATATATGGCCTTTCTTACGTTGAGGAATGCCCCATTTATTCCCATTTTCCTGAGTGTTTTGATCCTAAATGGGCGCTGTACCTTATCGAATGCTTTTTCTGCGTCTATCGAGATGATCATGTGGTTTTTGGCTTTTCTTTTATTTATGTGATGTATTACGTTTATTGACTTGCGTATATTGAACCATCCCTACATCCCTGGGATGAATCCCACTTGATCGTGGTGGATAATCTTTTGAATGTATTGCTGGATGCGGTTTGCCAATATTTTGTTGGGGATTTTAGCATCTATGTTCATCAGCGAAATTGGCCTGTAGTTTTCTTTCTTTGTAGGGTCTTTATTTGGTTTTGGGATCAGGGTGATGCTGGCCTCATAAAAAGAGTCTGGGAGTCTTCCTTCCTCTTGGACTTTTTGGAATAGTCTGAGAAGGACAGGGGTTACTCTTCCTTAAATGTTTTGTAAAATTCTCCTGTGAAACCGTCCGGCCCTGGGCTTTTGTGTGCCGGGAGTTTCTTTTTTTTTTTTTACGATTTTACTTATTTATTTTTATTTATTTTTTTTAATTAATTTATTTACTTTTTAAATACATTTGTCTCTGCCTTCCCCCCACCTCTTTCCCTTGCTCCCTCCCACCTTCCCTCCCTCAGCTCTTCCCCTTTGGTTTTGTCCATGAGTCCTTGCTATATGTTCCTTGACTTTCCCCTTCCCTTCCCTTTCCCTGCCCCCCCCTTCCCTCTTGTCTCTGTTGATTTCTTTTCCTTTCAGTGTTGCTGGTCATATTTTCCTTGCTGAGTTTCTTGATGACTGCTTCAATTTCCCCAACTGTTACCGGTCTGTTCAAGCTTTCTGTTTCTTTCTCCTTCAGTGTTGGAAGATTCTACTTTTCTAAAAATTTGTCCATTTCATCAAGATTTTCAAATTTCTTGGCATATAATTGTTCATAGTAGTTTCTGACAATCCTTTGTATTTCTGCGGTGTCAGTTGTTATTTTTCCTCCTTCATTTCTGATATTATTAATTTGGGTCCTCTCCCTTTTTGTCTTGATGAGTCTGTTTAAAGGCTTGTTGATTTTATTTATTTTTTCAAAGAACCAGCTCCTGGATTGGTTGGTCCTTTGAATTGTTCTTTTCGTCTCTATGTCATTCAGTTCTGCTCTAATCTTGACTATTTCCTTCCTTCTACTTGCTCTGGGATTTATTTGTTGTTGTTTCTCAAGTTCTTGAAGTTGTAGTGTTAGGTCTTTTATTTGAAATGTTTCTATCTTTTTTAGGTAGGCCTGTAATGCTATGAACTTCCCTCTCAGGACCGCCTTTGCTGTGTCCCATAGGTTTTGGACTGTTGTCTGTTCCTTTTCATTTGTTTCCAGAAATTTTTTGACTTCTTCTCTTATCTCATTATTGACCCATTCATTGTTTAATAGTCTACTGTTCAGTCTCCATGAGTTTGCAAGTTTTCGAAGTTTCTCTCTGAGGTTGATTTGGAGTTTCAAGCCCTTGTGGTCCGAGAAAAAGTTTGGTATTATTTCAATTTTCCTGAATTTGCTGAGGTTTGTTTTGTGTCCTATCATGTGGTCTGTCTTTGAAACACTGCCATGAGCCTTTGAAAAGAATGTGTATTTTTCTTCTTTGGGATGTAAGGTTCTATATATGTCAGTTAAGTCTATTTGATTCAGTGCGTCATTCAGCTTCACAATATCCTTATTGATGTTTTGTTTGGAAGGTCTGTCCATTTTTGATAGTGGGGTGTTGAAATCCCCTACTATCAGTGTGTTGCTGTCTATATATTTTTTGTAGTCATCCAACAATTTCCTTATATACGTGAGTGCTCCTATATTAGGAGCATATAAGTTCACAATGTTTATGTATTCTTGATAGATTCTTCCTTTAAGTATTATAAAGTGCCCCTCTGGGTCTCCTTTTATGGCCTTTGTTTTGAAGTCTATTTTGTGTGATATAAGTATTGCAACATCTGCTTTTTTCTCGTGCCCATTTGCTTGGAATATTTTTTCCCATCCCTTTACTTTCAATCTGTGTAGGTCTTTTGCTCTGAGGTGGGTCTCTTGTAGACAGCATATGTGTGGGTCATGTTTTCTTATCCATTCAGCTATCCTGTGTCTTTTGATTGGGGCATTTAGTTCATTTACTTTGAGAGTTATTTCTGGTAGAAACTTATTCATTTATTCTCTTTGTACCTGTGTTTTTCTCTTTCTCACTCTTTTCCTTCATCTTCTTAAACCAGTCCCTTTAGCATATCTTGGAGTGCTGGTTTGGTAGAGATGTATTCTTTTAGCCTTCCTTGCCTGGAAACTGCTTATTTCGCCTTCCATTTTAATTAAGAGCCTTGCTGGATAGAACAGCCTTGATTGTAGGCCCTTGCTTTTCATGACTTGAAATATTTGTTGCCATCCCTTCTGGCTTATAGTGTTTCTGTTGAGAAGTCAGCTCCTAGCCATATCAGGGCCCCCTTATATGTTACTTTCTCCTTCTCCCTTGCTGCCTTGAGGATTCTCTCTTTGTCTTTAATAGTTGCCATTTTAATGATGATGTGTCTTGGAGTGGACCTCCTTGAGTCCCTCTTGAGTGGGGCTCTCTGTGCCTCCTGGATCCATGAGACCTTTCCTCTCCTCAAATTGGGGAAATTTGCCATCATTACTTTTTCGAAGAGGTTCTCTATCCCTTGCTCCTCTTCTCCTTCTGGTATCCCTATTATGCTCATATTATTGCGATTCACGTTGTCCTGCATATTCCTAAATGCCTCTTCATTCTTTTTGAGTCTTTTTTCCATTTCTTGTTCTTTCTGGGAGCTTTTTTCTACCTTATCCTCTAAGGAGATTCTTAAATAAACTTCATTTGCTTGAAAACATAGTCTACATAGTTATATATTCTATTTTGCTATCTCCATTGACTTTTTATTTAATATCTTATTTTCTGTTTCTAGAGTGTATCTTACATATTTTAATTTATCCTTTAATTGATTTTCTGAAATACAAAGTTTGTTTATTGTGCAGAAGTCATTACCTAGAATCACATATATTTATCAAAAATATGAACAGCTGCTACTTACAATATGTAATCAATAAACTGTTAAGTGAGTTACAAATGCACCTAATTTTGTTCCAGCCAACTCAATGAAGTAGATATATTTGACTCAACAAAGAATCTGAGGTTTTTACAGGCTAAATTCCTAAGATCCCAGAAGTATTAGTTATAAACTTTAATTGTAGTGGCGTACCTGTTTTATATATAGTGGCTTTTTAATGTTTGCTTAACAAATGAAAGAGTATAGAAATGTGTTGATCTCATGCATTAACTTTACTTTGCTCTTTGATACATTTTCATTATTGATTTTTTCTGCCATAGTTGCGGTATGGAAAGCTGTCCCATGGCACAGCCTGTACTCGTACTCTGATGCCACACTATGTACATATGAGAGTTGGTTCTGTGTGATGTATCTATTTTTTTTCTAGCAGAATTCCTCAAGTTCAATGCAATATGTTTACAATTTTGTGTATAATATTTAGACGTTTAGGGAAATGATGTCTGGCTAAATTTCTGTAACTGTAACACAATAAAATTAAAGTGGCCATAGGTTAGAAAAAGTCATTTTCTAATTATAAGAATATAAATCTAATTCCGTAAGTTATGACTACCAGGTGTTCCTAATTTTATATTACTTCTTAGACTTCAGATCCTTAGAAATGAATGGGATCTTAGAGGACAGCTATTTTACCCTCTAGTTTAATATGACAAATCTTTCCAAAATATTCTTGACAGATGTCCAGTTAAACTTTGGCTGAATACTTCCAATGAAGAGGAACCTACCACTCTGTAAAGCATCCTATTCCATTTAAAAATACCTAGCTACTGTCCTTAGTTTTTCATAAGCTTTAATTCATTCTAGATTTATAGCCATAATTATAATTACTATAAATTACTCTTGTAATTTCAAATGTAATTAGCCTAGTGTACTGATTTAACCTTATCCTTACTGGTTTTAATTTTCATTTAGATAATCTTAACCTACAGTCTTAATATTTTGACCTAATATACCTGCCCCAAGTCTGTCTAAAATATGCAAATGTGACCTAACAGTTTATAGTGCTTTAATGAAAATTGTGCAGTTGACAGCACATTTGCTCACTTTGGGGGATGTATACTACAGAAATAAAAGTTGCAACATTTTTTAAAGTAGTTGCATATACTGAAGCAGTCTGAATCTATTCACAGATAATGGCCTATTGAATTACATTCCACTTACATTATAGAATAATAGAATAATGACTATATGAGTTTCATCTATTGATCTATTCATAACAAATACAAAATATAGCTTTGGATGGTTATGCAAGTTGTAGAATGATATGGGTATTATAAGTACTTTTTATTGCAATGAAATAAAATAAAAGCTATCATTTTAACCATTGATGAGTACAATTCAGTGGCATTAAATACATTCACAATATTGTGTAACCATCACCACATTAAATTGGGGAGGAAACATTGTAGATGCTTCCTTGTACTTGAACAGTTAAATAGTAAGCAGAAAGATATATTTTAATATTCTCCTAGAATACAGAATAAAAGAGAAAATACATGAAAGATTTGAAACATAACACTAGGTGTAGAAATGCTTACTTCTAGAAGAAAAATATATAGAAATACCCCTTTGCTGTAAAAGAGCCAAATCTACAAACAAAAAGGCCTGTAGAGTAATGAATAAGATGAATAAAGAATGACATCTAGAAAAATTATGATGAAATTTCACAACTCCAAAAGGGCAAATGTAGCATCTCCAGAACATAAGCTTTGCAATGGCTGATATTTTCTCTTTATTGTGTAATTCTATTTCTACGGCTTTAAGAAGAGTGCCTACTTTGTTGCTTATTAATAATGTGTAATGAATGAATAAATAACAAGATAAGTGCCATTATCACACATTAGTTACACTTTGATATATGATTTTCTACATCTAATACTTCAATTATCGATAATTTCTGCCAAAAATATGATGTTGGAGTGTGGGGTGGCATAATGGAAGCTTCTAACAAGAACAGAAAAAAATCTATAAGTTGTACATATTTGGAGCTTATCTGTATTGCTTTAATCAATAAACAAAATACTATTTTTCACATAAGCAACACTGTGGTAGGCCAGGGTCGTGAAACTGGGTGAAGCAACAGAGGTATCACTTAGTCAAATCCACTCATTATTCAGATTCACTTAATACCACATTAAGTGAACTCTATGTTATAAAGGAATAATTTTGAAATGCTACTGAAAATCTGTAACTGCATTATAGTACTAATTTTGCACCTGCCTAATGATTTAAAACAAACTTTATAACATTGTTTTTCTACTGAACATGTTCTTCAGCTATTAAAATAGTCTCATTAGTGAATGGAGCAGTTCAAAGGGCAAGGGGGTTGAGGCTCTAGAAGCAATTCTCAGAGAATGAAGGACCTGAATTGGGGGATAGATACTCCAGCTTTCTTACCTCTTGGAGGGAAAACTTAGTAGTATATACCGTATGTTTGTTCAAAGGGCTCCCAATGGGGTTGAGTCCCTGTTGGCTACCATGATTAACCTATTCACAAATGCATGATTTATTTATTTTTTTCTCCATTCCCTGCAACACTTTCCTACTCCACTACCACGCTTTCTTAAGTCATCTCTGAAATAAACTATTTGCACACCAATTCTTCCTTCGATTCAACCTTTGGAAAAGTCCAAACTAAAATAAATTTAATATTTTATATATAGAGAGAGAGAGGGAGATAAAAGCTGCCCATTAAATAAAAAAATCCAGATTTTGCTGAAAGAAAAACCTGGCAAGAGAGTACAGCACAAAGCAAAATATATAAAAAGCAAATAAGAAAAGACGTTTTTCTACTTTGATATGTAAAATGCTTGGAAGTCATCACTCCAGTCCTTACAACAAGTTAAAAAAACTGAACAAAGTAAATATCAACTCTTTTCTTGAGTAGATCAGAAAAACGAAGTCACACAGCAAACAACCATCCCCGAGTTTGAAGAGGCAGAAGAATTCAGAGAATTGTAAGTGAGATCGGCTGTCAGGGAACAGAGGCCATTGGAGCCACACACTGGTAAGAACACTTAAATGGTAATTCTGACAAATGGCTGGTGGCTCAGTGTGAACTAGTGTCAGAGTTAAAAATTCCAGGGGCCCAGTTCTAGGGAGGCCCCATACTTTAGTGGGTTTCACGACTAAGAACATTATCATGTTTTCATGCTGAAGTTCAGAGAAGTTCCCTCATGGCTCTGGTAAAGGGGAGAAAAAAAAACAATTTTAAAATATACCCAAGGCATTCATTATAACAAAGACATACTCCACATGGAAAAGGAGTAGAGCTTTACTATGCCTTAGAGGAAGAGCATGTATACAACTTCAGCTACTCTTGCCTTTCTGTCTCACCTATGGGGAGAAAAAAGCTAAGAAGACTTGTAAAAATTATATTCCAGAGACACAGGAACACCAAGAGTTTGCAATTTTGTGAGAAGATTATGGAATGTTTACCCTTCTCCACACCTTATCACCACATCAATGTGTTTTCAGTATAACAGCAGAAGATTACATCTGAAGGAGCAGCAAGGGACACAGACTAAGAGGCTGTTCTTAGGTAAGCCCAAGTACAACAAGGGAGAAGGACAATATTTGAAGCTTCTGGTGTCTACAACTACTGAAAACATTATGAACAACCTAACTCTTAGTAAATTGATATAAACCCTTACACCTATGGTTTATTTACCTCAGTTTCTGTTACCTGACATATCATGTCTTGCTTTCAATTACAACAACAGAAAAAATTATGTTATAAAGCAAGGGAAATAATAGGCCGAAGAGACAAAGCAAGCATTAGAATCATACAAGTGTGAAATTATTATAAAGAAAACTTTAAATAATTAAAATTAATATGTGAAGGGCTGTAACTGACAAAAAAAAGGAGAAAAAACACTAGAATAGATGGGTAATATAAACACAGCAATGGAAATGCTAGGAATTAAAAGGAAATGGTACAATTAGAATAAAGGTATCACAAAAAATGAAAAATGCTTTTGATGGGCTCATCAGTGGACTGGACATGGCTGAGGAAAAAAATAAGTGATTTGAGAGATGTGTTAGTAAAAAGTTCAAAAACTGAAATTAACACAAAAAGAAAGCAGGACCAAATACTCAAGAACTGTGGGACAGAAATTATAATATACATAAAATTGAGATATCAAAAGAAGGAAGAAAGAATAGAGTAGAAGAAATATGTGAAGTAACAATGGTTGAGAATTTGCCACAATTAATGACAGACTCCAAAGCACTGAAACTTTAAGCTAAGAAAACACCAGAAAGATAAGTAATAAAAAATAGACAATAATACATATCATATTCAGACTGCAAAAAAAATAAAAAAGCAAAACTCTTGAAAAAATTAAAGGGAGGCAGAGGTGGGGAGATCTTATGTTCAAAGCATAACAGTTACATTTTTACATAACAAGTATATTAGACATTTTGTTAGTAATGCTGCAAGCAAAAGAAAGTGGAGTGAAATATTTAAAGTATTGAAAGAGAGAAAACATATCAACCTAGAATATTGTATTTAACACAATTATTCTTTAAAAATGAAGGTGAAATAAAGATTTTCTTATAAAAAAGCTAAAGAAATTATTGACAGAACTGCTGAGCAAAAAAAAAATGTTAAAATAAATTGTTAAGAAGACAGAAAATTATATAAATCAGAAAACTTTACCTCCAAATTCAAAGAAAGGCATCAGGGAAAAATAAATAAAGGTAAAATAAAAATATTTTTTCTCCTTTCTGTTCTTAATCAATAAAATTAATGATTTTTAAAGTAATTATAGTAACATTATATTGGGTTAGCGAAATGAATGACAACAGTATTATCAGAGATGAGAAGAAAAATGGGAATATCCTTATAAGGTACACATGAAATAATATGTTATTTGAAGGTGAATTTAATCATAAATATACATTGCAAACTATAGAGCATTCATTTTTTAAAAAGAAACCTGTTTGATATGCTAATAGATGTGAGAAAATGGAATTACATAAAACCCACAATTAAAATCAGAAAAAGTATTTTTTCAAGTTTATTCCTATGTATTTTATTCTTTTTGTTGCAATTGTAAAAGGAATTTTTCCATTTCTTTTTCTGAAATTTTATTGTTAGTATATAGGAATGCAACGGATTTTTGCACATTTATTTATATCCTGCAACATTACTGCATTTATTATTTCTAATAGTTTTTGACAGAATCTATAGGATTTTCAAAAGAAAGAATCATGTCATCTACAAAAAAATGATAGTTTTACTTCCTCATTCCTAAATGGATGCTTTTTATTTCTTCCTTTTCCTTAATTACTATGGCTAGGACTTCCAGTTTTATTTTGAGTATCAGTAGTGAAAATGGACATCCTTGTCTTGTTCCTGATATTAGATGAAAAGCTTTCAATTTTTCACCATTGAGTATTATATTAGATAAGGGTTTGTCATATATGGTCTTTATTTTGTTGAGGTACTATTCTTCCATTTTTACCTTATTGAGTGTTTTAATCATAATTGGATATAGGATATGAAGGAACCATACCTTGAAAATCATAACACATTATTAAAAGAAATTGAAAAAAAGGAATGGAAAGATATTCTATGTTCATGGATTGGAAGAATCAACATAGTTAAAATGACCATATTACCCAAAGCAATATATAGATTCAATGCAAGCCCCACCAAAATTCCAATGACATTTAAAAAAAACAACAAAAATTCATCAGATGTTTATGAAACCACAAAATACTCTGAATAGCCAAAGCAATCAAGAAAAAGAAAAAAACGAAGCTGTAGGTATCATGCCTCCTGACTTCAAATTATACTACAAAGTGAAAATTATCAAAATAGCATATTTGTAGAAAAACAGACACATCAACAGAACAGAATTGAGAGCCCAGAAATAAACCTACATAATTGAGAGCCCAGAAGTTTATAGGCAAATAACTTTCAACAAAAAAGCTTAAAACACTCCATGAAGAAAACAAATCCATTTCAATAAATGGTGCTAGAAAATTGCTAAACCACTTGTAAAAGAGTTAACCTACACTGCTTTTTGCCACATATACAGATTTCAAATGATTCCCATGATTCATTTTCCTGAATCTAAAATTATCTATTAAATACAAATTGACAGATTTATTTTATTTACTTTTCAAAGACTGAAAAATAATTACATGGAAGTTTCCGTTATTTCTCATTTGTAACACTTACTCATTCTGTTCAATGATTTTCCATATCTGTTTTCTAAATGACATTTAATAAAACGTTATGTTATTCTTCTTATCCCCTGTGCGGAGCATATTTCTCCTTAGTAATTTCATTATTGTTTCCTGCAATTATATTGAATGTTCTTTGTTCTTAGAAATTGCTTTTTGTCAGGGAAGGGCAGGCATTCTTCTCACTTTTAATTATGTCCCATCTTAGGAAGCAATTTCTCCCTCTCCCTTACAGTTGGAACACTTGCTCTCAATGTACCATATGGTTGTCAAAAGGTTTTTTGATTTCTTCAGATTTGATTAATATTTCTCTAGTGTTATGATTAGTAAACACATTTCCTTCTGTCATGTTGTAAGTTTAAAATATTGACCTCTAAGGAAACATTTTTGAGAATCCCTTCATTTTTAAAAATATGAATAAACAGGTCTCCTGATGAAATGCATATTTTCCTTATAAGTGTCCAAGAATAAAGCAGTTCTTCGGAGATATTTCAATTTCAACTTCCAGTACTAACATTAACAGTCTATATTAATAAAAATTCCAGCCTCAGAATACAAGACTCTGCCCTTTCTTTCATTAACTCTTGGGTATTGTATTCTTGACTTAAATCATGGTTGCATATTATAATTATATATTGATTTCATATATATAAATGACCTTCTGTATCTGTTATTTTATTGAAACTCACAACTATTTTGACTGAATCCTTACTAAAGAGTACTCTCTCTTTTTCTCTCTCTTTCTTTCTCTCCCCCCTTCCCTCTCTACCTTCTGCCCTCCTCTCATTTACATGCAGGAACATACACACACACACACACACACACACACACGCATTTAATCATTTTGGTGAGTCAGATTTTGTTATACAAGACTTCATTGTCTTACCCTGGCCAATGTAGCTAAGTTGGATAGAGCATTGTCTTGTTAAACCAAGGTTTCAGGTTTGAAACCCAGTCAGGGCACATGCCTAGGTTGTGGGTTCAGTACTCAGTCCAGATGCATACAAGGCAACCAACTGATGTTCTTCTCTCACATCTATGTTTCTCTCCTTTTCTCTCTTCCTCCCTTCCACTTTCTCTAAAACCAATAAGCATGTCCTTAGGTGAGCATTAAAAGACTTCATTGTCTTATTCATTTTATAAATATGGCTTAATTTTTAATCTTAAAAAATTACCTCAGGTAAATATGCAAACCATTTTTGTAGCAAATAATAAAAATATGACCTAAACTAGTTTCATCCCACATGGGAACTTATTGGTTGACACAAAAAGAAAGCCATATACACAGTGTGGCTTCAGAAATGCATACTATTATGGTCACACATGATGGCTTAGAACACTATTTCTGTTTCTCAGCTTATTTGTCCTCTCTGATAATTTGATTTTCAAGCAATTCCTTCCTATATGTTGTCAAATGTGGCCTAATGACAGTTCTAGGTTCAAATTTTCCTTATGTTTAGAGAATCATGAAAAGAAAACAAAGTGCACATTTCTCCATAATTCTAGAGAAAAGTCTGATTCTCCAGATTTGACTTATGTTTCCATTCTTGAGCTAACAATCCTTGTGACAAAGCAGAGGTAACTGTCCTGGTTGAGCAGGGATGAATTGTGAGTACATGTCATGTGGACAGGATATGAAAAATTACAGACAACCCAATCACATGGATTTTTAAAAATCAGATAGAAAAATGAAAGAATAAAGAACAGATGAAAATAGGAGATGTCTCTTCTGCATGTAGTAAGTATTGGTCTGGAGTAAATGAAGTACCTGTTAACTTCTTGTGGACAGTGTCTATTAAATTAATTGTTAAATGAATATTTTCACAAAATGAATCTTCACTAATAACAGCTATATCTAAACGAAAAAAAATGTCAAGCTAATATGACTTTCTCATGCTCTATATAGCAGGTATTCCAAGCAAAAGACAATGTTGGTAAGCATCTTCTCAGATACCCTTAGGATATCCAGAATCTATGGGAACTTTCTGTCTGCTACAGAATACTATCCTCATTCTGTCAGATGTACTCAGTTTTGCAAACCTATGGTATTCATTGGAACTGATGACAAATAAAACTTCATAATTATAATAGTATCTTATCACTGACAATCCTTGAAGCTTAATGTACAATACTTTTTTTTGTTAATCACATGTAAATTTGATACTTTGCATGCAAAATCATGGATCTTCCTTTCATAGTGTAATAAAATATATCAAGGTGAATTTAACAAAATATAATATGCCTAAGACTATTTACATGTATGTTGAGTGAATAAATAAATGGTTATAAAAATTTTAAATGAGCTATAATTGAATTAAAATCTTAGTTACTTTAAAATTTAAGCAAAAATCCCTTTGGTTTTGCTACTTGATGAATCTAAACATATTAATCAATTTCTAAACTATAAGGTTATTAATCACTTTCCATTTAGTAATCAAGGATTAAGTAATGGGATTGAGTTTCCTAGATGTTTGTGGACACTTCTGTGCTCATTAGCATGAATCTAAGAATCTGTGATGGTCAGTCACAATTTCCATGTAAATGCAGGTGCTGGAGATTGTGAATTTCATGCAGTAAACACATACTGCAGATATTATGTTCCCTTAAGTAAACAACTGATTTTATACATTTTCAAAATTCTTGTAATTTAAATAACTTTTAAGCCATTTGTTTATTTTATTTGATAATCAATAGCATTTTAAAACTCTCATTTAGTCAGCTTCTGGGAAATTTTAGTGTAAAATATAATTTGAATCAGGGAATTATCTAGATAGAGTTCCTTAAAAAAGCATGTGGAATAGAATATGAATACTTTGAATAACATAAGAGAAGAATAAGCTATTCAATAAGTATAATAATAACCTGTGATAACATAAAATGGATAGGACTCAATTAAAAATTACAGTAATTAAGTGAATCCTATATTTGATTATACAAATTGAATCAGCACATTAGACAAGCAAGATGATTAGTGTCTGCTACTTGAAATAGATTCATTCTCTTTTGAAACTTAGAGAGCTCATAAAGTATCAAATAAAGTGTTCAAAACATTTTAAAAATAAACTTCAGAATATTTTTAGACTAATGAAAAGATATATGGCAAAGGACCTTCAACTAAATGTGCAAAAAGGAAGTGCTAGTATTAAAACTAGATGTGAAAAAATTTTTTAAAAGGATCAGAAAGAAAAATCTCACTTCAGAAATGTGACAATTAAATTTTAAAATGGAAATATGGTACAGCACTGTTGATAAATGGAAGGAAAATCAACAAACCAGAAAAAAACACAGGGTTAAAATCTAAGGATGAAGACTCTTTATATTAGATTAAATTATTTTAGGTTGTAAATGTATATGAGAGTTAGGTTAAAAGTGTTAGAACTATTATTGAAGATTTATTTTATTAATAAATAAATAAAATCAATCTGCATTAAAGAAAGAAAGAGAAAGAAAGAAGAAAAGGAAGGAAGGAAGGGAGGAAGGGAGAGAGGAAAGGAGGAAGAGAAGGAACTCCTACTTTTGGGACAACATGGATGGAACTGGAGAATATTTTGCTAAGTTAGATAAGCCAGTTGGTGAAAGACAAATACCATATGATCAGTGGAATCTATTCAACAAAATAATCTAATAAACAAAACAAACCACAGGCATGAAAACATGGAGCAGACTGAAAGTGACCAGAGGGGATGGGGAAGGAGGACAATGGTGGAAGAAGGAGAAGGGACTAGACAAAGACCATATACGAATGACCCATGGACATGGACAACAGAGTGGGCATTGACTGTGGGAGAGAGGGGAGGGGTGCTATGGGTGGAGTAGGGCAAAGGGGGAAAAACTGAGGCAATTGTAATTGAATAAACATGATTAAAAAATTAAAAAAAGAACTGTTATTGCATGACAGTCTGCTTGAGAAGTCTGGCCCAGCCTAAATTATTCTAAACTAGAAGCAAGGTTTTGACAAAGATTCTGTTGCATCCAGCATTTCTGAGAAGCTAATGACTTTGATAACATCCACTGGCCTCCACACTGAAATGCTTTCCAAAGAATGTAATTTATGTTTGATATATATTTACAAATTAGAACTGAAGGATGAATAAAAAAATTCACATAAATCTCTGATGTCTTAAAAATCCAATTTAAAATTTCTTTGTTTGAAGATTCCCTAACTTTTCCATGCTAAGTAATGACTGCTTATTTTTTTTATTGGTAGAATTCTATTGGTAATGACAAAATGTCCTTACACATGTACTGAAGGTCAGCAACTCTCTAATACTGATTGTTTTTTGGCCTTGCTCTTGCCATTTAAGGCCAGGATTATATTTGCCTTAACTCAGCAATTATTGCTTTCTCTCTCCAAGGCCCTCTCAAAACTTAGGGCCTTGGACTTGTTTCTTTTTTGTTTGTTTTTTTTTTAGGATTTCATAGATCATTAGTCACAGAGTTTTTTGTTATTTTTTTCTATCTTCTAGGTCTTTAACTATAAGAAAAAGTCTCAGAATTTAATGAAATACATATATTTAGAAAGGCAAATAAGAAGGAGCATAGTACTTTGTATTTAAAATAATTAACTGGTTAATCTTTGAAAGGTTGAATAAAATATCTACATGATTTAACATTATTTTATATGGTGACAGAAGGAATAATTTATTATGCTTTATTAACTAATATCTCTATTATGGGCAAAGTTAGTAAGAACTAGAGAATAAGGTATATGCATAAAGTTGATTATAGAAAATAAAATAGTCTTCAAATAGAAAAAAATGGCATAAATAATCAATTAATATTGTTAACAATGTTCTCTAGAAATACAAAAGGTTTTTTTGGTTGTTGTTTAGTTACAGTTGTCCCATTTTCCCCCATCCCTCTCCCCTGCTCCCCTAGTCCCTCCACCATCCACCCCTCAGTCAGTCCCCAATTTGCTGACCACTAGCATGGGTCCTTTTTACATGTTCTTTGCCTAGGCCCTTCCCCTTCCTCCCTCCATTATCGTCCTCCAATACAGCCGGGAAATAACTTTATTTCATTAAGATCTTTCCTTTTTTTTATGGATATACATTATGTTTCTGTTGGAATATACCATAATCTCTTCAAATATCTTCTACATAAGGACATATAAGTTGTTTTCAATATTTTGTATCCACAAACAATAACAATATGTAACAAATAAATGTATACACATTTACTTTTTCATGTTGGCTGGGTGTATCAAGGTAAATTCCTTTAAGAGTTGTTGAAGACAAAGGTAAACAAATATGTCGTTAAATAAGGTATTGCTAATTCCCCTCATAAAGTTTATACCAATATGCACTTCTAATAGAAGTATACTAGATTAATTATCCCCAGATGTTTGCTCAGAGTATTGTTATATTGAATACATGTCAGATTTGCCAATCTGATAGGTGAGAAGTGTTATCTGAGTTAGCTGTGATTTAAATTCCTTTCACTGTGAGATTGAACATTGTTTTCATATGTTTAAGGGCCATTTTTATATTTATTCTGTGATTGGTCTCTTCATTTCTTTCACATAAAATAATTTTTATGAATAATTTAAGAATATTAAGAATTCTTTATGTATATGGTATATCTTTCATATATGTTCTCATAGTTTTTCATATGCAATTTATTTTTATAACATACAATGAAATTAAAAGTTTTGGTGTTTAATTCTCTGAATATTAGTTATGCGTAGATTTGTTTAACCACTACCATAATACACATTTCCATCAGCCCCAAATCTCCCTTGCTCTGTGCCTTTGTGGTCACAGACTCTAACCCTGGCCACCCCTCATCTGTTTTCCTCACTATAGTTTTGTCTTTGTTGGAATATCATGTAAAAGAATCATATACTTCATAACAACTTGAAGCTGGCTTCTATCATTCAATGTAATATCTTTAATATTTATCTAAGTTATGTACATAAAGTGCACCCATTTTTATTACTGATTAGTATTTTGTTATAAGGGTGTATCAATGTTTATTTATCCATTTGCCCACTGAAGAACATCTGTGTTATATTCAAGTTTGGGTAATTATGAGTAGAATTTTTTTAAACATTCACGTATAGGTGTCTGTGTGAACAAAGGTTCTTATTATTCTAGGGCAAATACCTAGGTGAAATTTCTGGAAAATACAGTTAGTATAAATTTAACTGTATAAGAAATCACTACATTATTTTAGAAAGTCGTTGTACCATTTTACATAGCCACCACCAATTTATGGAAGTTCCAAATACCAATCCTCTGCAAGTTCCAGTCTCTGCATCCTCACCCACACATGGTATTATCAGTATTTTTCATTTTAACCATTCTAGATTCTTATAATGGTTTTAATTTGTGTTTTCTTAATAGCTAAGGATGTTGAACAGGTTTCAACTATTTAATAGCTTTCTGTATGTCCCATTTATTTAAATGTCCCAAGTCTTTCTATTTGTTTTTTTTAATTCTTATGATAGTTTCCTTATTACTACTCTATTACAGTTGTCACAATTTTCCCCTTGTGCTCACCAAAGCCCAGCCCAATCCCCACTCCCACAGTCAATCACCACACCATTGTCCCTGTCCATATCCATAGGTCATTCATACATATTATTTGACTAATCCTTTCCTCTTCTTTCCACCATTCTCCCTTCTTCCTCTACCCTCTGTCTGCTGTCAGTCAGTTCTGTTTCCATGTCTCTGGTTCTATTTTTCTCATTAGTTTAGTTTGTTCATTGAATTTCTCTTATAAGTGAAATCATATGGTATTTGTTTTTCACTAACTGGCTTATTTCACTTAGCACAATACTCTCCAGTTCTATCCATGCTGTTGCAGAAGGTAAGAGTTCTTTCTATTTTTCTCCTGAGTAAGCAGTATTCCATGGTGTAAATGTACCACAGTTTTTTGACCCACTCATTTGCTGATGAGCACTTAGGCTGTTTCCAGCATTTGGCTAATGTAAGTAATGCTGCTGTGAATATTGGGGTGCATAGGTTCTTCTGAACTTGTGTTTCAGGATTTTCAGGGTATAACCCCAGCAGTGAGATCACTCGATCAAAAGGTAGTTCCATTTTTAGCTTTTTTAGGTAATTCCATATGTCACACAAAATGAAAGACAGAAGTCACATGATCATATCAATATATGCTGAAAAAGCATTTAATAAATTATAGCACACACCTATGGCAAAAACACTCAACAAAGGATGAGTAAAATGAGCATACCTCAACGTAACAAAGGCAATATATGAGACCTTATAGTCAACATACTCAATGGGCAAAAACTAAAAGCTTTCCCCCTAGGATCAGGAACAAGGTAAGGATGTCTGCTTTCACCATTTCCATTCAACATAGTATTGGAAGTTTTAGTGACAGTGTTCAGACAAGAAAATAAATAAAAGACATCCAAATTGAAAAGGAGGAAGTAAAACTGTCATTGTTTGCAGGGAACATGATAGTGTACATAGAAAACTCTATAAAAAAACTGCTCAATCTAATAAGTGAATTGGGCAAAACAGTGGGATACAAAGTCAATATTCAGAAATTGAAGGCGTTTTTTGTACACCAACAATAAAATATCAGAAACAGAAACTCGAAAAAACCCATTTATTGTAGCAACAAGAAGAAATTTCTAGAAGAAATATCTTCCAAAACTGAGTCAAGAAGAAGCAGAAAGTCTGAACAGACATGTAATAACTAGTGAAATTGAAGGAGTAATCAAAAAACCCCCAGCACACAAAAATCTTGGACCAAAGGGTTTCAAAGGTGAATTTTACCAAACATTTAAGGAATATCTAACTCCTATACTCCTCAAACTATTCCACAAATGTTCAGGAAGAAGGAGGAGTCCCAAAATCTTTTTATGAGGCCAGTATTATAGAATTACAAAAGTAGGTCAAGATACAACAAAGAAGGAAAACTATAGGCCAATATTGCTGATGAACATTCATCTAAAATCCTCAACAAAATATTGGCAAACCAGATCCAGCAATAAGTTAAAAAGATCATACATCATCATCAAGTGGGGTTCATCCCAGGAATGCATGGATGGCACAATATCTGTAAATCAATAAACATAATCAGTGACATATTACTCTTATAAGAAAATATATAAATTACATTATTTTACTAAAAAATATGGAGATAACATAAAATTTCTAGGTCATTGTCAAGTAGGCAGAATATTTTTTATAGTGGCTTGCTAGAGATAATGACAACACTGGTTGAGAAAGAGTTTGAGAAACACTGCTTTACATAGATTGAATAAAAATCTTCCAACAAAATAAGGGGGAATGGAGGAAATCAGGCTTGTTTACAACAGAGTTGAATGTAGCCTTTGAATATTTGATCAACATTAAGCAAAATGCTTAAAGGGCCAAAGTAAAGCAGATTTAGATATTATTTGTAGCATCAAGAGTTAGGGTAGCTGAGAAAGAAGTTTCCCTATACGTAGGTATCTTTTTCTAATGTCTGTAATTATATATTTGCTTGAGACTCTTAGAAATCTGTAGGAAATGTATGATTTTTATTCTGGATCTAAAAATAGCAAGCTGTATTAACTTGAAAAAACATAGTACTTGTCTCTGATCATCAATTTTATTATGAGTAAAATATAGTTTTTGGTTTGCTAATTTGGGGGTAATGTAAATCTTGTCCTATACAAAAAAGCAAAATACTGTTAACTCAGACCATATTAGACATAGTGAAGTTCATCTTTTATTCCTTCATTACTTCTTTCCATGTCTAAGAAAAAACTCTCAATGCACATAAATACCTCATTCATCTTAAATCTTCAGAACCAAGCAAAATCATGGTTCATGGCAGATTCTCAATCATGACTGGTTGTTTGAATTTATACCAGACAATCACAGATGTTGGAGAATTCAAGGTATTTTTTACTTAGTAGATGCCTGGTGGTATCTTTTAGTGATAATGTTTTTCCAGGCGTTAATTCAATTCTGCATGTCAACTTGGTAGAGTATATCAAACTAAGATATAAAGAAAGGTATTGTTCTAGTGTAATACTATTCATGCACAACTCATTTAATTAATTTTTGTTTATTTAAGAATGTTTCATTTTGTAAATTCACAACAAATGTCTGTAATTAAAACATTTATAAAAGATGTGAATTTGTTATGTTATTTGCCTATTTTTAGACTTAAATTCAAATAGTTTCCTGCTAATTAATTTGCTAAGGTTTAATTAAAATAAAAATAAACATTAGTGAGTAAAATTACTAAATAAGTAAAAATATAAATCTTCAAAATGCTAATTATTGGCCCTTATCCAAGTCTCTTAGTGCAGATTATTTTTAGAAACTTGGCTCAGTTGCATGCATAATTACAGATACCTTCAGACATATAATCACAATCAAGTGTTGTAGAGATATAATATACATCAAGAAAGTAAACTTTTAAAACCTATACGTCCATTAATTTCTACTTATATTTCAGGATAATCTGAAAAAATGCCTCATTTTATTTTAACATTGACACAGATACTAAAACATAGAGATTTAATATACTGATCATCAAATAATCAAATAAAACAATTTAGAATCACTAATTATTCTCTTGTTATTGTAGGCTTAAGGTCCATCAAATTCTTAATATCCAAAAAAGAGGTAAAAACATGAGAGCATTTTCATTTAATCTTAAAAATATCAGATTTTGCCCTAGCTAGTGTGGCTCAGTGGATTGAGCACCAACCTGAGAACCAAAGGGTCACCAGTTCGGTTTCCACTGTAGGGCGCATGCCTGTGTTGCAGGCCAGATCCCCAGGTGGGGACTCACGAGATGCAACCATACTTTGATGTTTCCTTCTCTTTCTCTATCCCTTCCCTTCTCTAAAAAAAAATAAAGTAAAAAAAAAATCTTTAAAAGAACATGAAATTTTTTTAAAAATCAGATTTTTATTTTCAAAATATAAATTAAACATAAAATAAAAGATAATTGTTTTTTAGTTTTATTATTGGCAAAAAACAAACAAACAGAAAACTACTTAAGTAAATTTTTTTCCTCCATCTTTGCAATCTTTAACAATATCTCTAGTGGTAGCACTGAATTTTGATGGCCTAAAATAGACATAAACAGAAATGCTAATTAAAAAGAAAGAAAAAGTGGTCACTTAAGTAATAATTAGAATATATCCTTATAATATAACCAGAATCAGGGTTCAAAAATAATTCATATTTTAATTAACTTCTTAACTATTTATATGTAAGTCCAACATAACTTGATTTTCAAAACATAGTACATTAGTATTCTCTAAATATTACTGAGGAGACATTTAATAAGTTTATGATTATTATAAGGCTGAAAGTTATCGTTAATTACTTTTTCTCTCTTCCAACCTATTAATATTCTTCATGAAAATAAATTAGTAATTTTCCATATGCATGTATTATAACTAAGCCCAGCAATTTACTGATAACAAGGATAGAATTGAAAGAATAAGAAATGAAGGTCACATTAGAGATTCAAACATGCATCCCACCTGTTATTCCGGGATCTTGTACTAGAGTTATATCTTTAGGGAATTTTTGCTTTATTTTGTTCTAATTGGTATTTGAATGTTGACAAATGGAGATACTCGCAATACCAAATTTGCTAGTTATGTTTTAGCAATTTTTTCCTAAATTTCTTGCAATATTTGTATAAATGTGGCAGAAAAAATCTTTATGACTTTATCAAGATTCAAAATACATTTCTCTTTGCCTTCAGCTTCACATTATAACTGCTATATTGTTATACACATACCAATATATATTATATTGTATATATTATATATAATAACCAAGACTCATGCTTAAAATTACTGCTCATTGTATGTTAGAAAATCAGGGACAAACTTCCCATCTCCAACTGTGTTGTGGGGTTCCCACAAAGACGCGAAGAAAAATATGCATATTTGGGGAGGTAATTATAAATCTGGAAGCAGTTGTAACAAAATCATTCTAATGAAAGCCTTGAAAAGAAGGAAATAGGTAAAACAGGATAGTTTTCTGTTGTGCTTTCTTATTAAAAAAATAAAATGGCCACTCCTGTGATGACATAATACAGCCTAAGTTTTGGTGTGTTTTGTTATACATGGCTTGAAAGAAGGTCAGGAATTTTGTAATATCATGATTCAAGGTTGCTGGCATGACCTGAAAGCTAAAGCCAGATCTTTGCTGGAAAAAAAATATTTGTAATAAGAGATTATGATGCTAAGTCTAATAACAAGGAGAGTGTCCTTGTGGAGGCTGGTAATGCAACACTGAGTTTATAGGACATACTAACTCATAACTGATGAGTAGATTTTCATGGTTGATGGAAATGGACTTCATGTATTTTACTTTAACCACTTCACCCCATGTTATGTTCCAAATATATATATGTGTAGTAACATTCATTTGCACACACACACACTTTAATATATATAGTGATTCCCCTACTTAACAGTGATCACCTAATTTTTTAGGGATATTGAGAAACACTGAGTTCAAGAGACTCTGTAATTCTTTTAGAGAGTTTGTCATTTATTTAAATGAAATATCAAACAATGATAAACTGATTTATGTGTAGAACTTCCCCCTTCCTCTATCAAGAAAACTAGAATTATTTTTCTTAGTCACTTACCAGAAGGAAGTTTTCTTAACATTTTTTGTTAGAAACCTACAATGCTGTTATTTACTTCTACCTCTTTATCCTTGGCATCTATCATACTCGATGGCATCATTAGCCTACTAAATGAAGGAAAATATAAAGGCACATGGGTGAATAAATTCTATCCATGAAATTGATCATGAGAAATTTTAAAACTTTAACAGCATTCATTTTCTAGCATAGGGAGGTGGTGTTGAGTGTGAGAGAAAAGAAAAAGACAATGTTACATCCTGTGACATAAATACTTGCCTGCTACATGGATTTAACCATATTTTCTCAGGGAAAGGATATGATGTTTATTAAGTACTAGAAAACAGCTAGGAAACGTGCTAGCTACTTTCCCTAGTTTATAACCATTTTCTTTAAAATACACTGAAATTCAATGAAGCAGGGTTTTTATTCTTCATTTTACTCTTGTGAAACTTAAGCCCAGAGAAATTTAAAAGCATCTCCCATACTCAAATAATAATAATCTTTCAGTTCAAACACAGAGACTGCGTGAACGTGAATGTGTGTACACTAAATTGTAATGAATTGCAGAGAGAGTTACCTAATGTTTGTGCATTTTGAACATATTGCATATGTTGAATCTTTATTGAATACAGATGGCTTTTCTGTATTTGTTTCATATCTTGAGATATGCTCATTGTGAGTCAATGCCTGATGCAGTAAGTGTTTATTTCACTGCACTCTCTTTCCAGGACTCATAAGATGGTTAAATCCTTCGAGCAGAGAACTATAATCTGGTACATATAAAGCCATATAAAATCAACTAAAATTATGAAAAATACTAAACAAGTTCTGAAGTTTTATCTAAGATCAAAACACATAAATCAATTGTATTTTACACACTCTTAATGAAAAAAATCTAAAATAAAGTTAACAAAATAATTTCATTTACCATAACATCAAAAAATAAATTATTTAGAAATGAACGTGTCAATGAAAGACAAGACTTTCACACTGAAAACTACAAAAGATTCTTGAAAAACATTAAAAAAACTCAATATATGAAAAGGCACCATGTGTTCACATGGACTGAAATATTTAGTATTGTTAAGATGACAGCATTCCCCAAATTGATTCACAGATTGAACACAATTTCTATCAGAACCCCAGCTTACTTTTTGTAGAAATTGACATCTGTTTCTCAAATTCATATGGAATTGCCAGAGTAGCTAAGATAATTAAAAAAAAATGGAGGACTCATGTTTCTCAATTTCAAAACTTACTACAAAACTACAGTAATGAAAATTGTGTATTATTTACATAAGGATGGCTATGAATTAAGGGTTTTAAAACAATCTTATAAACATTTTTGACAATGGTGCCATAGTAAGTAAATGAAAAAATAACATTTTTCACAAATGATACTGGAACAACAGGATATCACATACAAAGGAGGAAATTTTACATATGTAAAATTATTAAAATAAATCAAAGACCTAACAAGAAGACCTAAAACTCTAAAATTCTTAAAAGAAAATTTAGGCATAAATCTTTTTGACCTTGAATTAGGCAATGGTATCATAAACATAGTAACAAAGTTTCAAACTCCTGAGGAAATACAGATAAATTAAAACTTTATCATAATTAAAACTTTTGTGCTGGAACACACAATGAAAGAACTAAAGAGACAACCCTCTAAATGGGGAAAATATTTGTAAATCATGTCTCTAGTAAGGGACTTGTATCCAAAAGACGTCAACATTCTTTCAACTGAGCAATGGAAGGACAAATAACTGAAGTAAAAATGGATGAACAATTTGAATAGACATTTTCCAAAGAAGATACATAAATGACCAATAAGTAAAAACCACAATAAGTAGTCATATTCACTAGAATGGTGGCAATAAGATTAATCATAAAAAAGGACAATAACAAGTATTGTTGCGGACCTGAAGCAATTGAATCCCTCAGACATTATTGGTAAGAACGTAGAACATTGTAGTTGCTTTGCAAAAGAGTTTGGTAGTTTTTCCAAAATTTAAATATAGAGATGCCATATGACTTAACAATTCCACTGTTAGATAAAATTACTGAAGAGAATTGAAAACATACAAAAACTTATACACAATGCCAAGGGCAATATCATTGTAATTGCCAAAAAATGGAAAGAACCCAAATACCTATAATGAATAGACAAATGCAAATTATGAATTGATAAACAAAACATGTTATGAACATACAGTAGAATATTATATAGTCATAAAAAATAAATATACATGCTACAATATGAAGAAATCTTTTTTATCCACCATCTGTAGATACTGTTATTTATTTTATTTATTTTTTATATTTTAATATAATTTTTATTATTTTTTTTACATTACCATTTAGTCCTCTTATACCCCATAATCCCAGCAATCACTACACTGTTGTCCATGTCCATAAGTCTTTTTTCCTTTTTGCTCAATCCCTCCCCCTGACAGCTGTTACCTGTTCTCCATCTATCAGTCTGTCTTTGTTTTCCTTGTTAGTTCAGTTTGTTTGTTACATTCCACATATGAATGAAATCATATGGCATTTGTCTCTCTCTGACTGGCTTATTTCACTTAACATAATGTTCTTCATGTCCATCCATACTGTTGCAAAGGATAAACTTTTTTATGGCAGAGAAGAATTCCATTGTGTAAATATCACATAGTTGTTTTATCCACTTATCTATGGCTATACATTTGGGATGTTCCATGTTTTGGCAATTGCAAATAACGCTGCAATGAACATAGGGGTATTTATGTTCTTTTCAATTAGTGTTTTGGGTTCCTTCAGATATATGCCCAGAAGTAGAATTGCTGGGTCAAAAGGCAGTTCCATTTTTAGCTTTTTAAGGAAATCCCAAACTGTTTTCCACAGTGGCTGCATTCCCACCAAGAGTGCAAAACAGTCCCCCTTTCTCCACATCCTCACCAGCACTTGTTTGTTGATTTATTGTTGATAGTCATTCTTACCAGTGTGAGATGGTATATGATTTTGGTTTCTATTTGCATTACTCTAATGACTAGTGATGTTGAACATCTTTTCATATGTCTATTGGCCATCTGTACGTCCCACTGAATGGGAGAACATATTCACCAATACATCTGATAAGGGGTTAATATCCAAAATTTATTAAAGTACTTACAAAACTCAACACCAAAAAAACAAACAATCCAATTAAAAAATAGGTAAAGGACCTGAATAGATTCTTCTCAAAAGAGAACAAAACTTAATAACATTACGTTAAGTAAAAGAAGTCAGCATAAAATGCCACATATTCTATTTACATCAAATATCCAGAATAGGCTAATTCATAGAGACAGGAAGTAGATTAGTAGTTGCCAAGAGCTGGGGAAGTATTAGAGTAGGGAGCTACACGGACTGGGCCTAAGTCTGGAAATTACACTTAATCAGGCTTCAGTCTGAAAGTTACAGGTTCTGACAGCCCAAGAGGAAAGATGGCTTTACAGTCTTCCTATGGTACAACTGATCCAACCAATCCACTCACTTGGACTAAGGATGGGGAGGAATAAACAATTAAGGGAAAATTCTTTTGCTAGGTCACTATCAGTAGAAATCAAGATAGTATAGGGGGAGGTCCTTCTATTTTAAGGCATACTCACTTGGAGTCAAGATGGCAACCATAAAGGGGATGTGCCTAGACTGGGAAAAACACCAGACTGGATAAGGGACACAGAATCCCAGGTGATCTAAGAAAGTGATTGGCTAGGAGGAGGTCCCAACACAAGCTCAGAAAGAGCAGGGAAGAGATTGGTTTGAAAGAAAGCTTACCCCTTCCTAAACCTGAGGTAATATAATCAAAGCTGAACAAAATCTTGTCTTAACAGCATACTCCAAGCATGGGCCTGGGTGCAGCAGTGGGCTGGAGCCCAGCGGGGAACAGAGACTAAGCTAGCTGGATGGAGACAAAGCCTGAGCTGGACCAAGTTTGACATGAACTAAACTGAACAACAGAAGCTTCAGAGGCCCTGCTGATGTGGATAATGACATAACATCTCTGGACCCTGACACTTCTGGGCTCTGTGAAGATAAGATTGGACTTTCCAAGGAACATATAGCAAGGACTCATGGACAAAACCAAAGGGGAAGAGCTGAGGGAGGGAAGGAGGGAGGGGTGAAGGGAAAGTGGTGGGGGGGAGGCAGAAACAAATGTATTTTAAAAATAAAGAAAGAAAGAAAATAAAAAAGAAATAACCAACTTAAAAAAAAAAAAGATTGGACTTTCTTCACAGTGGGACAAAGCTAAGCCACCTCGTTGTGGATGAGACACTGGACACATGAGGACAGTGCTTTGTATTTGCTCCAACTCCAATAAATTTTATAACTACACCTCATCATTCCATGCATGAGTCCCCGAAATGCTTTGCTTGCATTTTGAAAGAGCCCCCTTTCTTTCAGCAATAGGAAGGGGGAATGCAGAATAGCTGCTAACTGGTGTCGAGTTTCTTTAGGGATGATGAAGATAATCTAAAACTAGTTTGTGATAGGTGCACAACTGTGTATATACTAAAAACCATACAATTTTACACTTTAAAAGGGTAAATTTTATGTATGTCAATTATGACTTAATAAACTTATAAAAATTGTATGTTTATATAATAATTGTTGAGAATCTTGACTGCCTGTTTCAGAAGTTAAAATCTTGTCTCATGGTAAAGGAAATGTTTTTTAGATGGAGTAACATAATAAATGAGGTATTAAGGATTCTGAAATTCAAAAACGTTGAACAGCCTTGGCTGGTGTGGCTCAGTGGATTGAGTGCCGGCCTGAGAACCAAAGGGTCGCTAGTTCAATTCCCAGTCAGGGTTCATGCCTGGGTTGTGGGCCAGGTCTCCAACAAGGGATACGCAAATGGCAACCACATATTGCTGCTTCTCTCCCTCTCTTTCTCCTTCCCTTTCCCTCTCACTAAAAATAAATAAATAAAATCTTTTAAAAAATGCTGAATGGATTGGGTATGGTAGAAATCAGAGTTGTGGATAAATATGTGGAGACTCTTCAAAAACATGTGGTATTGTATCTTTATATAAAAAGATTAAAGCACAGAAGTATTTGTAAATGTAAAATATTAGGAGGTGATTGCTGATTTGATAATGAATCTATATAAAAATAAAAAGGCTTACATGACTCCATGTTTGCAAATTTGTGAAGCTATATAAACATAACACTATTGTAACAGCAATTGATAAAAATGAGACACTAGAAATCAATGGAGGGTAGGAGGAGGAATTTTTAGGAATATATTTTCTGTTAGGTGTTGGTGAAGCATTTGCTATCAAAAATGAGTAACAGTGTAGCATAGTTTTTAAAACCATGAACTTCACAGTTAGGGAAAAGCAGGTGCGAGTCTTTCTTTCATTGTTTGCTTATTCCCATTACAAGCATTAAGTGGAAATGATTTGGCCTCCCCAAAGCTTTCTTCACACCTGAAAAGTGACTCATTACTTAATTCACTGTATTAATATAATGACTGATTACACTATTGCATGTTAAAGGCTTAACAAAAATACCTGAATGCTAATTATTTATTTTTCATACAAATTATCATCAATATTATTATCTCTGCTTTATATACAGGGAAGCAGAGAATCAAAGTCAATTAACTTAGTTCATTTCCATACCCAAGGTTACTCAGTAAGTGGCAGAGTCAATATTCAGAAACAAATCTAGCTCTCAAGTCCATACCTCTTTCATTAAGCAGTTTGCTCTTAAAATCTAATGGAAATACTCATTTAATGATACAAAACTAAGCATCCTAAGCAGGTTAAAACTGAAATTATAAATGTCAGTGTCATCTGCATATACAGAGAGACCTATAAAAACCCCAGAGTTATCTTCTGGAGGATGGCCCCATATAGTACAGCCTTTCCCCATTAGGTGAGTGTTCTAGGAATTCATCTGTATCAGTGTACCAGCTGGTGTTATGAGGCAGTGTTCAGCTTCAGTGAATTTGTTTTGAAGACTCTTTCAACGTGTTTGTCCATTTGATTTTGGTTGATTTAAAAGAGCACCTACCCATACAGTGCTGAATGTTCACCAGTTTTTGACTAAAATGGCATGACCCCTGATCCCACCCACTCTATTCACCTCACCTTGCCCTGTGTGACTTTTTTTTTGTTGCCTCAGATGGAAAAAAAGTCCTCAAGTGTAAATATTTTGCTGTTGTGGAAGGGGTGAAACAAACAAACAAAAACAACAAGCATTAAAAGGTATCAACATTAACAATTTCAAAAACTGTATTGAGCAGCAGAAAAAACATCAAATGTAGAGTACATTGAAGGTGACTGAAGTTTAAACACATAAGAATAAATACACACTTTTTATTAAATAAATTTCTTTTTTTTAGGTGACAGCTAAAGACAGCAAGTTTTTGTTCTCTTTTTCATGTCTATGTTATTGATTTATGTTTACACTAACTTCACAGATAAACTTTACTTCAGTGGCAAAAGGAAGCACATCAATGAGATATATCATTAGCAGCAACCCATTTCCAAGTTCATATTTTCTTTGAGATTAGCCATTAAAATCATAACACAGGGCAAGGCTTTTTGAGGTTGGGGTGATAACTTGATTACTGCATTTAGGAAGTGTTTTTTATTTAAAAACATACCTGAAAATAATTCAACACATGAAAATGCTCCATTTATAAATCTATGGATGCCGACTGAGGGATTGAGTGAAGGAAAATCTATTCTTTCTCTTCACTGCGACTAGAAAAATTCCTCTTTGTAAGTTTGGAGAGAAAAGAATATTCTAAGTTTTTCACATCAGAAATACATAAAGTATAAATATTAAGATTCATGAATTTCTATTCAATGAAGCACATACAAAATTAACAGATGGTGTGACAGCCTGGACTTTGATATTTGCAATATCTACAACCAACAAGGGACTGGCATCAGGAATTTAGGAGACACTTCTGTAAAACAACCTAATGAGATAAGAAAAGTAATAGAAAATTAGCAGAGAATAGGAATATAATAAGTTAAACCACATTAGAAATTTCAATTTAATTAAAATTAAACTAATAAACTCATAGTAATATAAATCCAGATTAAGTCAATAATAAGATAACATTTTCAGACGATCTGGTTGGCAAAAATTAAAAAGTAATACCAATGTTGGAGATCTAGTGAATATAATTGGCTTATAGAAGAATTAAAAGTGACCTATAATTTTTTAAAAATGTTGCAGAACTTGGTGAAATTAAATATTGATGTCCAGAAATCCATTCCTGATGTTTTTTCCCCAGAGAATCTCTGTCCTTAGGGTCTTAGAGCATAAACATGGCTATGCTCATTTTCATAATGGTAGCCTTACACATGAAAATCTACATATCCACCTTTAGGGGAGAAGATCAGTAGGACTTTGTGGGTATAGTCTATGAAATACTGTTCAGGAATTGAAAGCATCATACAGCACCCGGGACATATTTTACACATATGATATTGAATTCTTTCTTTTTCATTTAGTAGAAACCCTGTTTTTATTTGTTTTATTTGTTTTGTTTTATTCTTTTCCTCATATTCACCTTAAAAGACATAATTGATTTATTGTTATACTTGACTGGCATATTTTTTCATAACTTTTTTACTGTCTTTTGTCTTCATTGTATAGTGCCTCTTTTAAAAAAAAATGCAGGTAATTTCAATAGCTTTTCATGTTTCAACCATTAATTAAGTACTGTTAAATACAGATTTGCTAATGACATCTATTTTTTACTCTATTTTACCTGCTTTGTTTGTCTACTTTTTTCCTGAAGTCTTGTTATGTTTTTATTTTTCTCTTTTTCTGTATATTTTGAATTGACGGGTTTCTTATTCTACTTTTTCCTCTACTAGTCTGAAGGCTAAATACCCTATTTCTATCAATTGTGTTAACATTTTAAAATGCTTATGCTACCATGTTCAAAGATAATTACTGCCTCTTCCTGAAAATATAATTCTAAATGCTTCTCTGAACTATGCTTATTCTGACCCTGTGTTAAGTTTAATCTCGTTTGTGTTTTAACCTCAATGGTTAGACAAATTATGAAAGTATTTTACTGCTTTTGATATTCATTTCATGTTTACTGTTGTTCTTTCTTGGCACTTTTCACACATCTCGGAATTATTTTAGGCTTCACTTTCCATTTTTCTCTTTCCTGAGAAAATGTTTTAGTATTTTGTTTTTCGTTAGGTTTTAGCTCATATTTTACTCTTGAGCATAAATAACTATCTATAAAGTGTAAATTGCCAGTTATTTTCTCTGAGCTTTTGAAGCTATCATTACATTCAGTTCTCTTTACACACTTACTATAAGATATGTAGTGTGTGTGAATTCCCTATATATATTCTCTTCTTTCTCTATATATAAACTCTTCTTTCTCTTTCAGTATTTTTAAGATCTATTTTTTTTTTTTTTTATACTAAACTGTGTCTACCTTATGTCTAACTTGATATAGGATTAACTTTATCTTTCCTGGGATAAATAGTGACATCAAAATGTGAAAATCCATAAAGAATGAAATACATAAGGTCATCTCAATGTACTCAAAAGAAACATTAAGTAATTTTATCATCTGTTTATGATTTAAGAGAAAAAAACAGTAAGAACAGTAGGAAGTGAGGGAAATATCTTCAGTCTGATATATGGCCTTGTGAAAAGAAATATAAAAGCAGACAAACAAGAACCTACAGCTAATATCCTTAATGGCAAAAGACTATGTGCTTTTCCTCCAGTATTAGGGAAAAAAGGAAAAGATACTCACTAACTCTACTTCTATATAACACTCTTCCAGAGACTCTAAAATGTGCAATAAGGCAAGAAATTGAGATAAAAGGTATGCGTTTTTGAAAAAAATACAATTGTCTTTCATTGCAAATGATACCATTATGCATACAGAATTGCCTAAGTAAACACAAACAACTTCTAGAAATCGTGTTAGGTTAGTGATACATTTTATTTAAAAAATAAATAACATTTTTATATACTAGTGTTAAAAAAATGGATTTTTTTTTATTGTTCATTTACAGTTACCTCATCTTCCCCGCTTTGCTCTCCCCTGTACTGTCCCCCACCCCAGACAGTCAATTCCTTCACCACTGTCCAAGCCCATGAGTCCTCTATTCATCTTTCTTGACTTGCCCTTTCCCTATCTTTCCCCCATTATACTTCTCTCCCAAACCCTCCAGTCACTCTCAGTTTGTTCATTTCCATGTCGCTAGTTCTATTTTGCTCATGTGTTTGTTGATTAGGTTCCACTTATAGGTGAGATCATACGGTATTTGTATTTCACCACCTGGCTTATTTCACTTAGCATAATATTCTCCAGTGCCATCCATGCTGTAGCAAAGAGTAGAAGTTCCTTTTTTCTTTCAGCTGGGTAGTAGTCCATTGTGTAAATATGCCACAGTTTTTTGATCCACTCATTTACTGATAGGCACTTAGGCTGTTTCCAGTGCTTGGAGATTGTAAATGACACTGCTATAAACATTGGGGTGCACAAGTTTTTCTGAATTGGTGTTTCAGGATTCTTAGGGTATAATTCCAGGTGTGGGATCACGGGATCAAAAGGCAGCTTCATCTTTAGTTTTTTGAGGAAATTCTATACTGTTTTCCCCAGTTGGCTGCACCAGTCTGCATTCCCACCAAGAGTGCACTAGGGTTCCCTTTTCTCCACATCTTGTTTGCAGATTTGTTAATAATGGCCATTATGACCTGCGTGAAGTAGATCTCATTGTGGTTTCAATTTGCATCTCTCTGATGGCTGTGATGTTGAGCACTTTTTCACATGTCTATGGACCCTCTTTATGTCCTCCTTGAAGTGTTTATTCAGGCCCTTTGCCCATGTTTCTCAACGGATTGTTTATCTTCTTGGTGTGGAGTCATGTGAGTTCTTTACTTATTTTGGATATCAAATCCTTGTCTGAGGTATCATTGACAAATATGTTTTCCTATATGGTTGGTTCCTTTTTCATTTTGTTGATGTTTTTTTTAACCTGTGCAGAAGCTTTTTGGTTTGATGTAGTCCCATTTGTTTATCCTTTCCTTTATACCCCTTGTACTAGAGATGTATCAGTGAAAATATTGCTGCATGGGATATCTGTATTTAGAATTTTTTAAACAATACTACTTACAACACCATCCAAAATACAGGAAATAGCAATACATTTAGCAAAATATATACAAGAACTTTGACACTATATAAATGGCAAGGTCTACCATATGTTTGGAATTAAAGATGTAAAATACAGCTAAAGTGGAAATTCTCCCCAAACTACTTACTAGATTAAATGTCATCACAAACAATATCCAAGAAGGAATTTGGTAGAATATGAAAAGCTAGCTTTACATTTTATATAAATATTCAAAGAACTCAAAAAAACCAACACATTTTGTGGTGATAAGGGAAAATAAAGTTGTCTTACATTACCCTATTTTAAGATTTATTAGAAAGAGTAACAACAACAGTTCACATAAAGATATGTATATATAGGACAGTAGCCTACAATAGAGAGTGAAGATAAACTTACATATATATGACCAATTAATGATAGACAATGATGTCTAGGTGCTGAAACAACTGTATATTCACATTTAAAAAAAATGATCTGGATTTTTATAATAGCTAATACCATGTATAAAAATTAAATTTAAATCAAGGATAGGTCTAAACTTAAAATGTAAAACTATAAGAATATCTATAAGAAAATAAATGCATTTAATAAGAAAATCTTTGTGACTTTGTTGTAAGTAAAGATATCTTGGATGGGGCAGATAAAGCACAAACATAAGAGAACACATTTATACATTGAACTTTATCAAAATAAAAACTTGTGATAGAAAATGTTAAAGAAATGAAAAAGGAAACCACAAATTAGATGTAAAAAGTATTGGTTTATATAGATAGGACAAAGTGTTGTTATCCAGAATATAAAAATAAACCTTAAAAACTAAAAAAATTTAAAAGATCAATTTAAATTTGATTTTAAAAATGACTAAATGATTTTCAAAGATACTTTGCAAAAAATTATAAAGGTAGCTACCAAGCATTTGAAAAGGTGCTCAGTATCAAGAATCACCAAGGAAATGCAAACTAAAACTACAATGAGATACCACAACAACACACTATAGTAGAAAAAATTAAAATGACTGATGGTATCACATACTGGCAAAGATGAAGAGTAACTAGAGCTCCCATACATTCCTGGTGGCAATGTGCATTATTACAAGTATTAAAAAATAACTAGTTATGCTTTGCATTAAATATCCATTATTATATTAATGTTCTAGAATTATTCATTAATTTTTGTGTAGCTTATTCTTAAAATTGTAATAAGATTCTTCCGGTTGCGATAATATTTTTAAGAATGTATTACCCTACACAATACAGTTCAAACCATTCATTTCTTTTTATCAATAGGTAGGGATCCCTTACTTGCATCCTTCAAATTTTGCCTAATTTATGTTTTTAACATTTATGTAGTGATACATGTAAAACATAGGGAAGGAATGCTTAGGCAATTACAGCAGAAAACAAGCAATGGGGATTGTGAATCAAGGAAAAAATAAAATAATATAAAAATACAGAGAAACTTTATGTTGACCATTGATGACTGTGGAGAATGAAAGTTTCTGCAACAAATATAGAACTTTTCTACAACTGCCAAAATAGAAGAAAGGACATGTCAAGTGAATGAAGAATAAAGAGAGAGAAGGTAGGCAAAATTAGGTTATAATTGTGAATATGCAAAGCAGAAGGTTTTTTTGTATTATTATTTACTTATTAATTATGATATTACTCATTTGTATTATTTGTCTTATTATTGTTTCATACCCTTACTTATGACTTATCTTTTAGATATTGATAGCTGGTGATTTTACATACTTTTACCCATCCCTTTATATCTATTTATATAACAAGCTTAGCGTTTTTGGTTCACCATCACTTTATGTATTGTGTATGTGAACCATACTTATTTCAATTCCTCTCAATATGTTTATTTTGTAGAGATAGGTCAATAGAGAGCAATTTATTTGTACCACCAGTGCATGCTGCTTAAAAAATTTAGTTATTTAAGTTCTATTATCCTTTTTAAAAACAAAGCATCAGTACCTCTCATCTGTAGCCTTCATGCCTTTCATAAGCATGCAGTCTCGCAGAGCACTCAAATTATTTAAAAATGAGACCAACAATATAGTCAGATTTAGTCCACTAAATCTTTGTGTGACATGTTTGATGTAAGAGTTATGAATTGAGTTTTTGCTGAGTTTAAATGAATTTTGGGCACCTCTCAAAATACAGGGACATATGTTTATTTTTTACTTTTGCAATCACTCCAAATGGTCAGGTTTTTGCTAAGGTTCATTGTTTCATGCTTAATTTTCTACCTTTGTAGAAATTATTCTTGTACATCCAATTAAGCATGATTCTACCTTTTGCTGGGCTACCACCTCCAAACCATTCTTGAGAGCAAGATATTATTGTTAATACTAGGTAGGGCAAAAGTAGGTTAGCAGGTAGTTGCAAGTACACAAAACAGAATTTATTCTTGTATTATTATTTATTAATGCATTATTTTCCATGTGAGAACTGTAATCCTTTTTTGCCCTATCCTATATAATATGTGGTGAGCTCTGTTTCAAATGGCTACTACATTTTACTTCCCGCCCCCCCCCCCACAACAATGCATGCAAATTCAGGCTCCTCCACATCTTCACCAATGCTATTATTATATTTTTGATAATTGAAATTCTTGTGTATGTGAAATGGTACTTCACTGTGATTTTAATTTCCATAATGAACATGCTCATTTATTGTGATTGGCAGATAACTGCTGTTATTTCTGCTCAATTTTAAGGAGCTCTAGCTCTATGCCTGCTTTCTAGATTTTTGCTAACATATTCTAACAACATGAATAGGATTCTGTGAATAGAGGAGTCTACTCAAAATGCGTTCACATCGTCATTCTTTAGTCTTGATGCTCTGGACTACTGGGCTACAGCCAGGGCAATAATCTCGGAGAGTTTCATCTTTTTTCCTTGGTAACCTCAACCCAGGTGCAAAGGCCATTCCAAGCAAGCCTGTTAGACACACAAATGGTTTAACAACTGCAACAACAAAACCTAATTTTTAATGAACATTACCTATAAAAGAAAGTAGCTGCAAATTCTGCTGAATTTTAACAAAATAATTCATTAGAATTTTAACAGAAGTTTAACAGTAAAATTGATATAAAATAAATGTCAATAAGTTATTGAAAATATACTGATAGAAAAAGGTTGTATCATAAAAAAGCCCGCTTAGGTATAATTAATTTTATTATATAAAGAGTAATCATTTTCATATATTTTAAATTAATATGAGTTGGATATTTCTGAATAATACTTTGGCACTATTTTTTAGGCTATGGTTTCTGAATCTTTAAAATTAGCAAGCTGCATGAGTTTAACAAATATATACTATACTTGTAGCAGGTTTCTCCCAGGAAATAGAATATTGAATAGAAAATAAAAACAATAAATACGGGAGTGCATAGGTGCTTTTGAATTGGTGTTTCAGGCTTCTTAGGGTATAATTCCAGCAGTGGAGTCACTGTATCAAAAGGCAGTTCCATTTTTAGTTTTCTGAGGATATTCCATACTGTTTTCCTCAGTGGCTACATCAGTCTACATTCCCACCAACAGTGCACTAGGGTTCTCTTTTTTCCACAACCTCGCCAGCACTTGTTTGTTGATTTGTTTATGCTGGATATTCTGACTGGCGTGAAGTGGTATCTCATTGTGGTTTTAATTTGCATCTCTCTGATGGCTAGTGATGCTGAGCAACCTTTCATATGTTTGTGGGCCCTCTGTATGAACTCCTTGGAGAATTGTCTGTTAAGGTCTTTTGCTCTTTCTTTAATTGCATTGTTTGTCTTTCTGCAGTAGGATTGTGTGAGTTCATTATATATTTTGGAGATTAAAACCTTGTCCAAGGTAACATTTGCAAATATATTTCCCCAAAACATCATTTTGTTGATGTTTTCTTTAGCTGTGCAGAATCTTTTTAGTTTGATGTAGTCCCATTTGTTTATTCTTTCCTTTATATGCCTTGTTTTAGGGGACAAATCATTGAAAATATTGCTTCATGTAATATCTGAGATTTCTTGCCTATGTCCTTCTCTAGGATTTTTATGGTGTCGTGACTTATATTTTAGTCTTTTATCCATCTTGAGTTTATTTCTGTGTATGGGGTAAGTTGGTTGTCGAGTTTCATTTTTTTGCATATAGCTGTCCAGATCTCCCAACACCATCTGTTGAAAGGCTGTTTTTACTCTACTTTATGCTTTTGTTCCCTTTGTTGAATATTAATTGACCATAGAGACTTGGGTTTATTTCACAATTTATAATAGCCAAGTGTTAGGAGCAACCTACATGCCCATCAGTAAATGAGTAGATAAAAAACTATGGTACATTTACACAGTGGAATACCACACAGTAGAAAAAAAAGAAAGAAGGATATATTGATAGCATGGATGGATCTGGAGAGCATTATGCTAAGTGAAATAACCAGGCAGTGAAAAAAAATGCTATATGATCTTGTTTATAAGTGGAACCTAATCAACAAAACAAACAAGCAAGCAAAATATAAGCAAAGACATTGAAATGAAGAACAAACTGACAGTAACCAGAGGGGCGAGGGGGAGGGGGATAACATGGGAAAGAAGGGGAAGGGTCATCAAGGAACATGTATAAAGGACCCATGGATGATCCCAAAGCGGGGTAGGATTGAGGGCGGAGGTGGGAGGCGGGGACGGTCAGAGAGGGGAGGAGTGGTAGGGAGAAAAGTAAGACAACTGTACTTGAACAACAATAAAAAAATAATAAAATAAAATAATAAATATTTTGAAATATAAAAAAAGAAAATAAAAATAGTGATATGACATTTTTAAAATCCTCAGTGACATAAGCCAAACATTCTGTAGAATTCAGACTATTGTCATATCCAGACTCAGTCTCATATGTTTACGGCTGAAATATTAATGCAGAATTTGCCATAGCGCCCTGAAAGCTAAACAACAAAATAGACATAATCATATGGTGTTCTACAGAGGCACTCAAATATATTTTCAATTGACAAGGAAAATAAGAAGTAACTCAATTGTTAAAACTGTTGAGGAAAGATGTATTATGTGTATCATGTTTTTTAAAGGACTAAAAATTATTCTTTCTTAATATAAAAAAAACTTATTCAGTCCCAATAACCCTATGAAAACAATGTTAATATTTCATCAACAGCAATGATTTGTTTCCTTTTTAAGTTTAATATCAATGAAATAAGATATCATATACTATTATGTATCCGATTTTTCTTCATCATAAAGTTGTTGTGATTCATCAGCTTCTGCGTATTTCAATAATTTTTTTAATTGTTGAGTTGAATTACATCATATAAATTTAGAAAAAATTACTTCCAGTCTCTTGTTGATGGACATATGATATGTTTCTACTTTGTGGCTATTAAAATAAACCTTAATGTTTATTCATTTATAATTTTATTTTTTCTACTTGCTCTTATTTGTTATTCTATTTGGGGTTTTTAAGTAAAATTTAAAAGGTTTATTTAAACATATATTTTCAAATAAAGACATTTTAATCAAATCTTTTTTCTCTTATTTTTTTTTATTGTTATTCAAGTACAACTGTCTCCATTTTCCCCCCACCACTCTCCCCCACCTGACCCATCCCACCTGTCACCCTCATCCCTAACCCCCTTTGGCTTTGTCCATGGGTCCTTTGTGCATGTTCCTTGAGGACACTTCCCCATCTTTCCCCTGTTATTTCCCTCCCTCTTCGCCTCTGGTTACTGTCAGTTCCTTATTTCAAGGTCCCTGGTTATATTTTACTTGCTTGTTTGTTTTGTTGATTAGGTTCTGCTAATAGGTGAGATTATATGGTATTTTTCTTTCACCACCTGGCTTATTTCACTTAACCTAATGCTCTCCAGATGAGACTAAAAATTCCATTTTCATTCTGAAGAATGTGTGTTCTGGGGTTCTTACAGGTTATGTTCTTAAATTATCAACAAGAGAATTTGTTTTTAGTGTCCTTAAAATCATCTAGTTTTTTACTGATTGTTCTGCATGTTCTATATAACTACTCACTGTATATATATTTTATCTGTTAAAAAGAACAAATAATTTGGAATTATGTGGATGTGTCTGCTTTTTCTTTTTATGGTAGTTTTGGTATATGCACTTTTCTAACTCTGATATTATGTGTCACCAGTTACGTTCCTGACATCGGTTATTTGTATTCTCTTTCTCTTTCTTTTTCCTGATAAATATATCTAGATGTTTATAATGATCTCCTCAAAGATACTATTCTGTTCACTAATTTGTCTTTTTTTCTCTTTTCTATTTCACAGAAATCTGCTCTGAGGGTTTATTCTTCTACTTTGAGGTTCACTTGTTTTTATTTAGCTTTTTAAAAACTATTTTCAGAGTTGTTTTGAGTTTAAGACAAAGTTGAGAGGAATATACAGAGAATGCTCATATACACGTGCATAGCCTCCTGCATTGTCTGACCTTTGTGCGGTTATTGTCATGCTTTTTACTTTTACAAAATCTCCCATAATACGGGTTTATTATTTTCACTATAGACAGTCCATAATAATTTAAAGAGCTTTAAATTATAATTTTTAAAAATTTTATATTTATTAATGAAATTACTTTTTCTGGTTCAAGCCATTCTTTTGTTTTAAACAAGATTTCCATGTGGTACCATGTTCCATCTACTTATAGGGCTGGACTTCTTTTAGCCTCCTTTGTAGTGCTGTTTTGCTGGTAATATTTTTTTAGCTCTTGTACATCTAAAAAAAATTATTGTGTTTATTTTTTGAAATAGATTTTTTTTGGATAAAGAATTTGAGGCTGGTAGATTTTTTCCTCTTACTAATTTAAAGATATTTGCTACTGTGTTTATGCTTGTATCATTTCTAATGAGTGATTTGCTCTAATCTTTGTTTTTCTGGATATAACATGTCTTTTTTCCCCTCTGAATGCATTTATAGTTTTCTATTTTTTACTCCTTTTGAGCAATTTTATTATGATGTGCCTTAACATGCTTTTCTTTATGTTACTTGTGCTTGGGGTTTGTTCAGCTTCTTGGGTAGGTTAGATTTATAATTTTCATCAAATTTGAAAAAATATTAGCTGTTATTTCTTCAAAATTTTTTCTGACCACCTTCACCTTCCTTATCTCCTTCAGAAATTTCCATGGCATTAGACGTTATCTCCCAGCTCACTAATATTCCTTTTTTTTTATGTTTCTTTTTCTCTGTTTTATTTTGTATAATACACACATAATATTTTGTTCTTCAAGTTCACCAATCTTTTCTTTTGAACATCTAATATTCTGTTAATCACATTCAGTGTATTTTTTCCATTTAATCTTACAAGTTCCAACTTTAGAAGTTTTTTTATGTCTTTATCCTATATACCCATTCTTCCCTCCATTTTCTTAAGCATATCAGTTATATACCTTGTAATTTCCTTGCTAATTCGATAATCTATTAATATATATGCATGCCAGTTTTGATGGGTTGACTCGTTTCATTATTATGAGTTATATTTTACTGCTTTTTTGCATGCTTAATGTTTTCTATCAGATGCCCAACATTGTTTTATCTTTTAAGGAATGATTAGGCAAGAGTAAAATATGTTTGAGAGACTTATTCATGTTGGTGTTCTTTCTAAAACTGACTATTGCATTACAAAGGCAAGACCTAAACTTCTTGAAGTCAATTGGTCTGGACCTTTAAGGAATGCTTTGAAGAATCTACATTAAGATGCATGGAATGAAAGCAATACAGATACTTTTCAGTTTTACTCTTTATTATTTCAACTTTTTCACACTAAAAACATTTGTTATACATTTTCAATCACAGTAGTAACTTGAGAAAGAAGTTAATTTTTACAATCAGCAAGTAAACAACTTTCAGTTGCAAACAAAAGCCAAGCACAAGTGGTTTAAATGCGAAGGGAATCTGTTATTTCATATAAAATCTCAGAGGTAGTGAGTTTACATCATTAGTTGTTTCAGTAGCTCTACATCATCAATACCCAGGTGTTTTCCACCTTTTCATATCCATCGTACAATAAATGTGTTGCTGATTTTCCTTGTCATAAACACAGAAATAACAACTCTTCCTTGCTGCACTAATCATGGCAACATCCATTTAAGAAGACATTTCTCTCTATTTCTCCCTCTGTCTTCCTCCCTATCCCATTAAGGAAAACATCATCTCTGGTGACCCCTAATCTCTGGAGTTCCTGTGATTCTTGCTTACCCTGTCCCCACTTAAATGCAATAATCAGTCTATTGTTCCCCACCCTTTATTTCTGCTTAAATGCAATAATCAGTCTATTGTTCCCACCCTTTATTTCTGCTTCTTCATAAATCAGACATAATCCTATGCCAAATTTTATCTTCTCCACTCTAACACTCTTCAGTTCTATTGTGCTACACATGGACGTAAATAGAAAATAGTAACCAAATATTTCTTCCAAAATCCTCAGACTTAATGGGGCTGTAAGAAATTGTCAAGCTTATACTTCATTTCTTTAGGATTAGAATGCATTAAACAAGACATTTGATAATCCAAATGCACAAGTGGCAATTAAAATAGTTTGCTGATGTTGTGACTAAATCTTCAAAATACAGTTCTTTATGATGTGTCTTAATGATACATGATGGGTCAAAATTGACTGCTTATATTGATGGTTCAAGACATCAATATATTATTTTATATACACAATGACATAAGATAGCACACTCATTTGAAATACATAAAATAAGTGCTTCATTCACTTTTAATTGTATTTTTCCATTACCATTTATCCCCCTTATACCTCCCTCAACTCGAATCCCCACACTGTTGCCCATGTCCATGAGTCCTTTTTCCTTTTTGCTTAATACCTCTACATCCAACCTCCTCCCCGCCTTAGCTGTTATCCTGACCTTTATTTATCAGTCTTTTTCTATTTTGCTTCTTAGTTCAGTTTGTTCATTAGATTCCACATATGAGTGAAATCATATTGTATTTGTCTTTATTTTACTGGCTTATTTCATTTAGCATAATGTTCTCCAGGTCTATCCATACTGTTACAAAGGGTAAAATTTTCTTTTTTATGGCCAAATAGTATTCTATTGTATAAATGATTAAACTTGATGTTAGCCTCCTAATCTACTAAAATGAACAAGGATACCAAAAGTAGAAGATCGAGTTAGTGATTTTATTGTGGATAATCTACTGATGTTGCAATGTATGAAATAATTTACAGACTGTTTTGTAAAGATTTTACTTTTTTAAAGATTTATTTTATATATGTATGTATGTATAGAAAGAGGGGAAGGGAGGGAGAAACAGGGAGAGAAACATCAATGTGTGTTTGCCTCTAGTGCCCCCTCAACTGGGAACCTAGTCTGCAACCCAGGCATGTGCCCTGAATGGGAATTGAACTGGCCACCCTTTGGTTCACAGGCCAGCACTGAATTTACTGAGCATACCAGCCAGGGCCAGACTTCGACTGTTAATAATTTGGCACAAAATTATCTGTGTCATTTTAGTGGGTCACAGCTCTAGAGCAAGAAACATTTATCTAAATAACATATTTGGCATTTAGTAAGTGAAAGGTAAAAAAATCTTACTAATTGAAAAATAGATAATAATTTAATTGTAAAAATCAAGATTTGTCACTTAGGCAAGGCAATTAGTAGATCTTAAAAATAATAAAACTGTTTCAACTTTGTAATAAGACAACCTTAAAACTATATTTCTACAAAAAAAAAATGAGTAAATGTGAGTGTGAAGCAACCTAAAATAGGAACATGCCCTTTAGGAGTAATTCAGCTAATAGATTTATATGCTCACTTTTAAGTTCATTTAAAAAAAATGCTATTTCTTTTCTTTTTGATTAAAAGATTGATTGATTTATGGTTTTGACTTTAATAATTATCCATAAAACTATCACAAAGAGATAGTTTCAAGAGACAAATTTAAACACTAATTTAAAAATATTTGTACTCCCATTTAGCAAAATGTAAATACTAGTGTACTTTTAGTTTCTCATAATTAACTTTTAGGAAAAATGTGCTTTCTACACATTTCACTGTTACTGTAAGTTCTAGTGAATGAATTCTTCTAACAGACAAATAAGCATCTCTCCAATCTCATGCTTTTGCGAAAAATAGAAAATGACAGTGACTATGTAGGAGTAAATGTTTAAGTAGAGAACAGAAACAGAGTGGATTTTAAATAGTCTCACAAAACCGCATTCAAAGTAATATTATACCACATTGAACATGTACTTATCACATTTATAAATAATATTACTCAGTATAGTAATTCAAGTTTATTTCCTTTACAGGCAAAATTGAGTTATACTGCTATTTTAATTATACCTTTATTCTGAAGAAATCATACATATGGGCATGTTTTAAAGAAAATATACATCTACCTACTGATAAATAAATCCATTAGAATGTCGTGTTGTAATATTGATTCTGATAACTTTACAATATGAAATGGGTTGAAGCAGATACTTAAGATATTTTTGTCAAATATAAGAAGAAAATTGTCCACATATATACGAAACATTCACACTTTACACATTAACTACATAAAATAAAATATGTATTTGTGTTAAAAATTTAGAGAAACAAATTTTAGCAGTCTAAAGATGTACTGCAAAAGTTTGTAAAACTAGAAAATTAAATTGCTGATGTTAAGCTAAATTTAGAGAGTTCTGGAATAAAGGAAAGCTTTTAGAGACTATGATGAAAATGTTTTAATTTACTGAAAAAAACTATTGAAATATTAAATGCATAATATTTTAACTCTGTATTATCAGTGTATTCTACAAAATAGTATTTGTAAAGATAATAATTTAGAAACAAACAAATTCCTATTTCTAAATCATCTAAACTTATGGCATAGCAGCACAAATGAATGTTATGTGTATCAAGATTTTTACTGACTATTTATTGATCACTTGTTATATTCTAGGTGCTCTTCCAAGCTTGGGAATGGCACTGGATATAACAATAAATAAGCAGATACCTGCTTTCATAGACTTTACTTTCAAAACAGCAGGTAAACATATAAATAAATAAATAAACTCAAAAATACTGATAGTAAAAAGTACTGTTACAAATTCTAAGGTTGCATTCTAAATTGTTAATACATAAGTCACAGTGAAACACTGTCTTAAGGAACTAATATAAAGTTAAAAAGCAAAACAATCTAGAATGAGTCAGAGATTATAATGATATAATATTGAATATGATATATAATATTAAATTTTATGTGATTTGAATAACTAATATTTATGAGATTGCTTTAAAGAATTCCTTGAATATACAATTAAAATGGAAAATGTGGAAGAGATATAGAGTTTGAGATTGCAAATGTTCTCGTAGAATTTTGAACATTTTATTTATCCTGGGTCTTGTGACATTACTAATAAAGCAAAATCTCTTTAAATGATCTAGCCATATATATATTAATTGGGAATTTGGTAGAGGTAACGTTAAAGGTGCACGGCTCTATTAATATGTTGTGATAATCTTTTGATTAAACTAAAAGGTGTCCATTATTTCTATTTACCTAATAGTGTGGGTTTTCTGCTTCTGGCAACATGATGATACCACGATGAAATGCCTCAAGAAGCTTTAGGCAGTGGTAGCACTTTATGGTCAGAGACTTACCCAACACAGTTAAATAGAGTGTTACTGTATGCTGCCCTGTGGGAACAGCAGGGGAGATATTGTCATTCCAGTCCTGCCTACTAGCTTCATGGCACCTCCTGCCCTGAACATACCTTCTGAGAATGCTGGGGTCATGGAGGAATCCAAAGGTCATGCTTCTGGGTTTGGTACAGCTTTAGAGGAGATAAAAGAACGTGGATGGAAATTTGCCCTGTATATATTCTTAACAAAAGGGAAGCATGGCTTCTAAAAGCCTGTGTAAGAAGTGACAGAAATAAAAAGGTGAAAGGGAACACTTAGTCTTCATCCAAGGTAGGAAAAAACATACACAACTTAAGAGTTTAAAGTCAGTAAATATACTGTAGTTCATTTCCAAAGAGCTCAACTAAGATAATGGCTCTTTAGTAATGTGTAAAAAATATCCATACTTCAATGTTTAAAAGCTGTCATTTCAGGCGATCCGAAAGCAAGGCTATAATGAATTAAAGCATAAGACAAAGAGCAAGTTTTTGAAATAAATTGGGGATACAATTTTGAGGAGTAAGGTTTATTTTGTTCTAAGTGGTCTATCTGTGAGCCTAGGGAAAGTATTCTTAGCAATTGAAACCAAGGCTCATTGTTATAAATTGTATGTTTCAAATCTAGTTGGGTTCAAAAGTGAGGAATTTGTTTGCATTCTCTTGCAATGCCAATTGTATTAACAGATGTTTAAGAATGAATGCTCCAAACCAAAGGCATTTATTTGATATTTTCAGCGTCATTTTCTTCTACCCACATATGTCAAAACAGTTTGGAACAGCATGTTTTCCAAATTGCTATTAGTTTCTTTAGAGAAATAACTTCAGAAGCAAAAGTAATTAACTAAGCAAATAAAGTTTGTATGAAATTAGAACCTATTCAAATAGAACATAAGTTTTTGTTGAAACTAGTAAAGGAGGAGCACCATTAATTAGCTTAAATTTCTTTTGCTAAATATCAATGTTCTGTATGCTATCATGATTTAAGCATTTTTATCCAGGTCTTAATAGTAGTCATAGAGGAACTGTTTCTGTGGTGGACAAGGAATTGTTCACCTTTTATATCACTTTTTGACATGATTTTTAAGTTTAATTATTTTTTTTAATAAAGAAATCGTCTTTGGTCTCAGCATGCTGTACTCCTACAACTCATGTTGACCTATTACTTGGTCTTCTCCAAGGCATATGATTTTTCTCTAGTTCCCCACAGGGTAAACTATGAACTGTCCATATGCAGATGCCTGAGAAAGAGAAACAATGTTCTGTGGACAACTGTCATCTTATTTACCTATGAGTGGAAATTCACTGTGCGGGTCATTATCTCCACACCCAAATCCAGAGACCCAGGCCATGTTAAGCTGTTGAGTTCTCATTTGAATGCTTTTAGAGCACAGTCTACCATATGGAATCCTCTCCTTTGTAGATAGGCTTAATTATAGTCATTGACAATTATCCAGTGAAGAAGGCTTCTAGAACATGTGATTATCTGTTTCTTACCCATCTGTCTCCTAAGACTCCAGGTACCTTTGAGAATCTTAAGGGAAAGACTAGAAAAGAAACTGACTCTTGACGAAAGACATAGACTTGAATTTGTCTTTGAATTTTCCAAACAGCACATTTTACACAATGGAACTTTGAACTGGAATTTCCACAGACTATATTTTTATAGAAGTGCTCACTTTGAAAGGCTATGATAAACGACACCATATAAATAAAAATAATTATTTAAACACAAAGTGCAGTTTAGATTTTATTAATTAATCAAACATAGTTTATGTTATGGCAATTCATTACAGCCAGTGGTGAAATAGATGTCATTTTTTGAGATATAGAAACAGACATATATGATTATACTATAGGGTTGTACTAGATTGTACACAAGAATAACTATTTTGACTAAAATAAATATTACATAAGAAGACTCTAATATAGTATATTAGACACAATAAAAACTTAGTTATTACATAATTTTCTCTCCTTCCAGCTATTTGGAATCATAGAAGGGTATAGAGTTAATTCAGCAAGTAACAGTTGAATACAAATGATGGAAACTCCAAGGATTTTCACAATAAGATTGCAACTTTTTAAATGATACCAAAACTTTTGTTACATGTTGTAAAAATCTAAGAATCTATTTTTAAAGGTAATTATAACAAGTTTATGAGATTCTTTGGGTGAGTAAGAACTGATCAATTCTATTTAATATCGTCTTATCTATGATTATATAGTATAATCTTTCTCAATTATCCTGGTCTTTCCTTTCTTTCATAAATACAAAAGAACAATGAGAATGAAGTATGCAGGATTTTTATAAAAATAGAAAGCTTTTTTTAAGGAAACTTGTTTGCTTTGTGAACATTTGGTGTGAGGAATAAAAGAAATGAAAAAAGAAGAGCTAATGATATAGCTCCCAAACACTGTATTTTGATGACTATTTGTCTTTTATGTTAAAAATACATTGAATGTTATTTTTAAATTTTATTTTTTAATTTATTAAACATTTTGTTCTATTCCAAAGTTTTCATTTTGACATGATACTGGATGTTATTACAGAACCTTTATTTTAACTAATATTGCAAAATGGTAGTTAATTATAGTTGATAATCATCTCACGCTTATAAATGAATTGTATAATTTATATGTTTTATCTTGTCTAATTAATTGTTAAAAATCACAAAAATAACAAGGTTTACATGTAGTTTCATTCCTCTATGGTTATTTGACCATAATTTCCATTAGAATTCAATAGTACTAAAGCAAATACTATTACTTTAATCTTCAAATTCCAACTTGCATATTATGTTCTGATTTTATACCTATGCAATGAAATAAGTGGCTATTTCTGTTGCTAAAGAGCATTTGTTGATTATTAAATATGTTAATTTCTCAATCTGTGGCAGATGTTTAAATAATAAAAAACCCTCTCATATTCTTAGAACAAATAAAATCATCTCTTCTTTTTCACACAGGAAACATTATTATAAATAAGCAAATCTTTTGTAATGTTAAGCAATTGTTTTGGCAAAAAATGGTACTACAGCATAAAAAAATTAATTCAGGTCATAGAAGACTGTTAAAGCTTGACAAGTTTTGTTCCAAAAATAAATAAAGGTCTGTCATTGTAGGTTTCTCTGACTCTAGAAATCTTCCACATAAGATATTTTTTAATGTCATTGAAAATAAACATGGCTACTTTCAACCATGCATAAAATATATATATATTTAAATTTATTCCTATGTGCCAAGTGAATCATTCTGTCAGTGAGTAGTTTAAATTAGGTAATTTGTGAGAAATAAGAGAATCCTACAATAACAAAGCGTACAGATTGCTTTAAAATTGAATTGCTGCTATAAGGAGACTCGCACAGCAAGATGTCTTTCCTTGCACAGTAAGACACACACCTTTTGTGAAATATATTCCTGCACAGGCTTCTAACACTATGATTTTTTAAAACCTTTTGGAAAAGCCACTCAATATCTACAGATCCTTAGAAACAGAAGTTTCTAAAAGCTTTAAAAAAATTGGGGTCTAACAGGGCTCTTCTGTGACAAAATTTTGTGCTAAATTCAATGCAGCAGATTTCCTGTGAATTTTGTCTTCAGCAAAGAATGAATCCAGTCTCCTGCTAAAACAGCACCACCCCCGCCATTCTCTCTAAGCCATATCCCATGTACTGGGGATGGGAAAAATGTCTCATTCATCACTTTAACAAAATGATGAATTCCCCAATGCAGTAAACTTTACTCTTTGTTTTAACTGTTTTAAAAACATATTTGTTGTGTTACATAGACCGAGGGCTCCAGATAAAACAAACAAACAATAGAATGGCATACTGAAGCCTTTCTGACCTAGGAAATATAAAGCCTACTAATGCCATAAAGCTCTGATCTAACCATTTATCTCTCTGGGCCTCAGTTTTGTTTCCGACTTACACAATTACATAGTTGAACAAGATAATTTGCTATCTCACTAACAAATTCTTATTGTAAAACAGAACAGTTTTTAATCTCAGTCATTCACTATTTTCTCTCTCGTCTCCTACATACTAAAAGAGTTGATATTATCTGCCAAAGCCTAATTTATTGTGAAACAGATTATTTATACTTGTAGCAATTTAGTAATAACAAATAACATGTTTTCTACTAATATTCTATTTTTATGTAAATAGTCTTATTTTTATTTTTGCCACTCTGGATATGTGGTTTAGGAAGACCTTTTCATTGAACAAAAATACCTCTCAGTGACAACTTACATTTTTTTGTTATCTATTTGCTTTCTGTTTTGTTTTCTAGAAATTAATTTTCAACATATTAGAGGAAATGTTGAAGTAGAGTTATCTGGATTGATATTTACGCCTTTTGGTTCCCATTAAGCTATCTCTTTTTTTTTTTTCTTCTAGTTCACATCAACTACAGCTGTTGCTGACACTACCTAAGAACAATACCACATCCTTATGCATAACATTTGTTTAGATGCATACTTCCTACTCTTATCTTTTCACATAGCTGTTCAAACAACTGCTACTGTTGATGAAACCATGTTATAGAACATTATTTTTCTCACCAACATAATTATTTAATAAAGTTCACTGGATTAATTTTTACTTGGCCAAGTAAAAAAATGTTCAAATCTGAATAACGCATAACATTCTATAAACAGACACTATAGGTAGTAACACAATGAACAATAAGATGAAGATAATGCAAAGCAGATGTTTAAAATCAGCAACACAGAAATAAAGAATTCTATTTTAAAATTCAACAATTGAGTGAGACACTTTAAACATTGGACAAAAAATAATATCCATAAAAGCCACAGTAATTTAGCATGTAATGATTAAAAAGAAGCTTAATTAGTGTGTGGAGGAGGGTAGAATTTTTCCCCAAACAACAAAAAAGAAACACAGTGGTTTGCCCATTAATAACAGATAATAGTTTTCAATATGTACATACTAGCATTTTTCTGTGCAGAAAGTCCATATTGCAGAGAAAAACTCTCTGAAGCATTAGAATTGAATAGGTAATATTATATTTTGGAAATGGAAAGATCACTTTCTCAAAAATATAAAATAAAACTTATTGATGGCTAGAGCAAGCAGGCCATGTAGTCAGAAAAATGTCACATCAGATAAGCGTTATACGTACATACCACTCCTCTCCCTCCAACACACAAGCATGTTCAAAAGTACAAATGCAGGTTTGCAGGTGGAGTTAATATGGGGATAGAGAAAAAGCTTAAGTTGTAATAAAATTAACTTTCAAAGCAAATTTTTTAGCTTCCAATGCTTGCTAGTTTTTTAAATTTTATTTTTATAAAGTTAATGAAAAATGTTACAAAAATTCAATTTATATTCCCTCTTAAGGTAAAGTGTGACTTTCATTAACAATGTTCTTAAACTACTTTACACTTCACTTAAAATATTTTATGCAGAAACTGTGTTACTGTTTTGAACCCTGCAAATGCAACTGCCTTCATTCTGGCAGTTACTCCCTGACCACTCACAGATGACAGGTTTGCTGTACCTGATCTGATTCTTAACAAAGAGGATCAACTATAAATAGTCTTACAGTGATAAGAAATTCTATTCCTTTCTTTTATAAGGTACACTTGTCAAAATGAATTGGATTAAATAAAAATGTGTGCCAGATCCATTATAAAATTATTAAAATATATTTTATTATTTATATTGCCCCCAAATAATTTAGCCATATTTTAAAATGGATTGTGTAAATGGATTGATTGATTTCTGTTCATTAAGAACATTAGCAAAAAGAATATCTACTCTCCTTAATATCACATGTTAATTGCTGACATTTCCAGAATTTATCTTGGTTCACATTATCTTCCTGCTTTACTTGATTACCTTGATTTCAACTTATATCCTGTCGAATTCTTAATTACATTTTTATGCTGACTCTCTGGAGCTCTTGTATTTATGAATTCTTTATCCAATATTAAACTTCTCACTCTTCCATCAGCTCCTATATGTTCACTTCTTTGTGTTTCTTTTTTTAAAAAAAAATTTTATTTATTCATTTCTAGAGAGGGGAAAGGAGGGAGAGAAACATCAATGCATGGCTGCCTGTCATGCACCCCCTACTTGGGACCTGGCCCACAACCCAGGCATGTGCCCTGACTAGGAATGAAATCAGCAGCCTTCTGGTTCACAGCCCAGTGCTCAATCCACTGAGCCACACCAGCCGGTGTGTTCTTATTTGTGTTTCTTATTTCATTTTCACTGTCATCATCCACTTGTTCCCCATATCTGTTTGTTAGCGTGGCTTTTTTACTACCAATTAAACACAGAAAGGGAAGCCTGTCTTGTTTATTTATTACATAACAGAAAAAGAGCTTGGAATCTGGAACCAGATTGCCAAGGTTCAAAAGTCAGTTAAATATTTTAATAGTAATGTAATACTGGACAGATTGTTTAGTTTTTGTATTATTTTGTGTCACTTCAGACGTAAAATTATTAAATTATCAATTGTTAATATAAGCGTTTGTAGTATAGATGTTCTCTGGTATAAGAAACTGTTTGGCCAAACTCTTAAAATATTGGGCCTATATTTAGAAGTTATTGAAATGATAAACTTTACTACTTCATCTAGAATAGAAATTAAGGAAAACATTCAATTTTTTATATAAATGTGAATAAAATAGATAGGAACACAATTCTCCTAATGACATTATACTCTGTCATCTGTTCATTCTGCTAACAGCTTTCTTGGCTATTTTTTAGACACAGTCAAAGGTGTAATTTTGGTTTAGGAAGTCTTAAGAAAATCTAAGCTGGGGAAGTAATAAATTTCCTGAGCACTTCTCGATGTATCTCCTTTCTAAATATATTTTTGATGAGACTGCGTCAGACAGGACTGTTCCCAAGTTTTTGTGGGGTCAGCTGAGAGGAGGGTCCCTAGAGGACATGAGGTGAAAAGAATAAAATAGTTTATTTTCCTTAATTAATAAGGCAGTGTCATTTAAATATTTCGATGAAAAAATGGTGTACTATTTTATTTTTTTATTGTTGTTCAGTTAAAGTTGTCTCAATTTTCCCGCCATTGTTCATTGCTCTTCCCTGCCCCACTCATCCCCTCAGCCGATCCTCCCCCATTACCCATGTCCATGGGTCCTTTCTGCATATCCCTGGACTAGACCCTTCCCGTTCTCCCCTCATTGTCCCTCTCTCCCCTCCCTTCTGGTCACACAGTTTGTTCCTTATTTCTACATCTCTGGTTCAGTTTTGCTCATTTGCTTGTTTTGTTGATTAGGTTCCACTGAACAGGGGAAAACATGTGATATTTGTCTTGTGCTGCCTGGCTTATTTCAGTTAGTATAATGCTCTCCAGTTCTATCCATGCTGTCATGAAAGGTAGGAGCTCCTTCTTTCTTTCTGCTGCATAGTATTCCATTGTGTAAATGCACCATAGTTTTTTGATCCACTCATTTACTGATGGGCATTTAGGTTGTTTCCAAAACTTGGCTATTATAAATAACGCTGTTATGAACATAAGGGTGCATAGGTTCTTTTGAATTGGTGTTTCAGGATTCTTAGGGTATAATCTCAGTTGTGGGATCACTGGATCAAAAGGCAGTTTCATTTTTAGCTTTCTGAGGAAATTCCAAACTGTTTTTCACAGTGGCTGCACCAGTCTGCATACCCACCAACAGTTTACTAGTGTTCCCTTTTCTCCACAAACTCGCAAGCACTTGTTTGTTGATTTAAGATGGCCATTCTGATTGGTGTGAAGTGGTATCTCACTGTGGTTTTAATTTGCTTCTCTCTAATGGCTAATGATGTTGAACATCTTTTCATATGTCTGTTGGTGCTCTGTATGTTCTCCTTGGATAAGTGCCTGTTCAGGTACTTTGCCCATTTTTTCATAGGATTGTTTGTCTTCCTGGTGTGAAGTTGTATGAGTTCTTTATATGTTTTGGAGATGAAAACGTTATCCGAGGTATCATTTGCAAATATATTTCCCCAAACAGTTGGTTCCCTTTTCATTTTGTTGATGTTTTCTTTAGCAGTACAGAAGCTTTTTCATTTGATGTAGTCCCATGTGTTTATTCATTTCTTTGTATCTCTTGCCTTAGGAGATATATTGGCAAAGATATTGGTACATGGGATATCTAACATTTTCTTGTCTTTGTTTTCCTCTAGGACATTTATGGTGTCACAACTTATATTTGTCTTTTATCCATCTTGAGTTTATTTTGGTGTATGGTATAAGCTGGTGATTGAGTTTCATTTTTTTACATGTACCTGTCTAGATCTCCCAATACCATTTATTGAAAAGGCTATTTTTACTCCATTTTATGCTTCTCCCCTCTTTGTTAAATATTAATTGACCATAGAGATGCGGGTGTATTTATGGGTTCTCTATTCTGTCCCATTGATCCAGGATCTGTTCTTAAGTCAGTACCAGGGTGTTTTGATTACAATGGCATTTTAATATAATTTGATGCTGGATATTATGATCCTTCCTATTTTGTTTTTCTTTCTCAAAATTGCTGAGGCTATTCGGGTTCATTTATGGTTCCATATTAATGTTTGAAATATTTGTTCTATATCTGTGAAATATGTCATTGGTTTTTTTTGATAGGATTGCATTGAATCTATAAATGGCTTTGGGTAATATGAACATTTTAATGATATTAATTCTGTCAGTCTATGAACATGGCATATGCTTCCATTTATTTGTGTCCTCCTTAATTTGTTTCTTCAGTGTTCTGTAGTTCTCTGAGTATCGGTTTTTTATCATGTTGGCTTTATTTTTCCTGTTGCTATAATAAATGGGCTTTCCCCCCACCTAGTTTCTGTTTCTGATAGTTCATTTTTGATGTACAAAAATGCCTTCAATTTCTGAATATTAACTTTGTATCTTGCTATTTTTCCCAATTCACTTATTAGGTCAAGTAGTTTTTGGTGGAGCCTAAGGGGTTTTCTATGTACATTATCATGTCATCTGCAACCACTGACCGTTTTACTTTCTCCTTTCCAATTTGGATTCCTTTCATTTATTTTTGATGTCTGATCACTGTGGCTAGAACTTCCAATACTATGTTGAATAGAAGTGGTGAAAGTGGACAACCTTGTCTTGTTCCTGATCTTAAGGGGAAGACTTTCAGTTTTCGCCCGAGTATGATATTAGCTGCAGTTTTCCCATATGTGGTCTTTATTATGTATTCTTTAAAGTGTACGTTTCTTCACTATGACTTACTGTGATGTGAGATCAATGACAAGAGGCTGTGCAGCCTGGACACTTAGAACAAGTAAAAGAAACAGTGGCCCAGTGGGTTCCAGATTCACACACACCTTCCCCAGGGACACCACAGATCCCTCTGTCAACCTGTGATGACACTTGGTTTCCATGCCACCTCTCTGTAGGGAATCACAGGTTCTGGTATTTCCACCCATTCATCTCATTTCTCCTCTAGAGGTTGGTCCATCACTGCTTAAAAAAAAAAAAAATGTTCTTTGACAGCATGGGTGGACCTGGAGAACGTTATGCTAAGTGAAATAAGCCAGTCAGAGAAAGACAATTACCATATGATCTCTCTTACATGTGGAATCTAATGAACAAAATAAATGTTTTCTTTTGTTCAAGGGGCTAGTAGGACTCAAAACTTAAATGCATGCTTGTTCAAGCATATGTCATAGAAATTCAAGAAATAAATTAATCTGCCTTATGTAATTAAAATTCTTAGGGGTATTTATAATTGAATTATAAGGTGCCTTGCAAGCTTTAACACCTTGAGGCAGAAAACCATAAAACGAAGTGGTTCGCTGGCTGACTGAAAACTGAATGATGCCTCTATAATTCATTAACAGATGATCTTAAGAGCCTTCAATATTGAATAAACAGTCATACTTGTTAAGAATTTTGTTTTCACTATTCTAAGTAAACTATGTACTTCCTGTTCTTTCTTAAAAAATGAGCTTTCTAAATTACCCACATTATTTGTAGCCTATTTTTAAAAATTCATTTTCCACTCCAATTCAGACAAGCTTTTTATCCATTTTTATATTTTAATTGCTTTTTTCACATTTCTATCTCTTCAGGAAAATTTTAATAACAGAAAAGGAAAATTGTAAACCAGTGTTTATTATGCCACAAGCGTGTGTACGTTTCCACATGCATGTGTGTTTAATATACATTTTCATAAAGGTGTATTACTAAAACTGAAAGATAAGAGAGAGGGAGAGACCGCATACATAAGAGACACAGGACACTGAGCAAAATTTTGGTATTTTGAACCTTACTCATTTCCCTTTCTTGTATATGTTTGTGCATTTTGTTTCAAAGAGAAGCTGACTGTGTGTAGTGCTGTGGCTCAGAGGAAAGGAAAAATGCCACTGTTGTTTATTCACTATGTGCATTCTCTCTCTCTTCATTTCAAGAAACATTTTTAAATAACATGATACTTCCTCTAATATGATATGAACACTGTAGATACTGGAGACTTAAATATACCAAGGAAGAAGAGATTGACTTTTAGAAGATTAGAGGAATGTAAGAAAAAAGGTCAGCAGAAGTATAAGGAAGTATTAAAAAAATTATATTTGTTTGTTCAAATATTACTGGTCAAAAATGAATCACCATTACTATGATATTTTAGTTTCTATTCTCCTCTTTCCCTGATGATCAGAATGAGGTTTACACATGGCAGATTCAGCTCAAAATCTCACATGCCAATGCCAATACTGACGCTGTAGAAGTCTCTGTAGACCTTTTATTCAGATGTGATACATGTTTGTTTTCATTTCAATTGTTCTATATTCTTAATTTTCTAATGTGTATACTATTGAAGTTTTATTTATTCAAAGCGTCATAGACCTATCCGTGCTAAATACATAATCAATATGTTGCAACAAAAAAAGAACAACGATCTTAGAATTTTCAGTGCAGTGCCTTGAGGAGATTTTTACAAAGAAAATAGTAATTCTTATGCCTGGGATATATAATGAATAACTGACATAGTTATTACATTTGTCATATAAAGTTATTTAAAAAATAAACAATGTATAATTTGGTAACACTAATGGTATTATATAGCATTAAATATTACATATCTTACCTTTTCTGGTCTTATACTAGCTCACTTCTTTAAACAAAAAGCATAATTCTTTTAAAATTATTTTTGCTTAATGTAAATATCTAAGTTTCTTTTTGGTTATGTGAATTGAGGTTATTTTATTTGTATCTAGAAGGACATCCTTTGTATTTATCACCTGATTGAATCATATCCTGACAAAAGGCTGGTCTTATAGCCGAATTCATAACTTTAATTGTAATACACACTTTTCTTAACTTTCTAAATCAATTAACATACAGATATATAGACGGCTAGATGGATGATAGAGTAGATGATAGGTAGATGATGATGATGATGATGATAGATCGACAGAAAAATAATAGGTGGAAAACAAACACCAAGTATAAATTCAGTTTATTGGAATAGCACAAAGCAAATATCAATGTTATAACCATTGAAAATTCTCCAGAAATATCTTTTCAGAGGGAAACTAATGCTTTGACTTCTAACACTATACCTGTGTCATGCCCATTTTTGAACTGTAAATAAATTAAATCTTTCATTATATATACCTTAGAATTGTTTGTATCTCTCTTTAGTATTACTTTTGATATAGTCATTCATATTATACTTTATAGTTGTTCATTTTAATTACAGTATACTATCATACACATACATCTTAATATAAAACAAATTAATGAAATAAATTTATCTGTCTATTCTGATGTTGGACATTTGAGTTGTTTCCAATTTGAAGTGATTATATTCTTATGAACATCGTTCTATAAGTCTTTCAGTGAACATATGTATGCAATTCTGAGTATGACATAACTGAGTCTTACGGTATGTACGTTTAAGTTCACTAGTTGTTACCAAACAATTTTTCAAAGTGATTATATCTCTGTACTGGTAAGAGCATGATCTGAGAGTTTCCATTGCCTGCTATTCTTGCTAATAGTTGTTCTTGCCAGGCTCTTTAATTTTAGTCATTCTAGCATGTACATAACAGCATCTGTAGAGTTTAACTTTCATTCCCTGTGATTGATGAGATAGAGAACTCTTTTATATACCACTGTTCCACTTGAAAACCATATCTCTTCCAAATCATATTTGGTTGTCTTTACTTTTTTGACTGATTCACAGAAGTTTGTTTTTATAATGTCCTAGACATAAGCCATTTGTCAATTTCAGATACTGCAAATATCTTTTCACATTTTGTGGCTTTTCTTTCAATTGGTCTCATATGATAAACAAAAGTTCTTAATTCAAATGCAGTTCAAGTTATTAAAATTTATTTCTTGCTTTTTTCAATTTCATGTCCTGTTCCCATCCCAAGATTACAAATATAGTATTATCTTTAATATAGTTTTTTTCTTACTTTCCTATTTTGACCTCTACTCTATTTAAAAATGATTTAATGTAAAATATAAAGAATCAGGTTGTGATTTTTCCAATAGATAGTCAATTGAAACAGTATCATTTATTTAGGTAACCATGCTTCGTCCCTCTATAAGCTGGATTTTGGTCCTAAATCAATGTTCCTGTCAATGTGGGTCTATTTATTGAGTCTCTTCTGTTTTCTTGTTTATTTTTCTATTGTTTTACTAATAACACACTTTCTTAATTACTGGAGCTCTGTAATAAGTCTTCATATTTGATAATCAGTATTTCCACCTTCAGGAATGTTTTTATTATTTTTGTTACTTTGCATTTTATAACTTTTTCAACTTTTTATTGAAGTAAAATGCAATAAGTAAACAGTGCAATAACTTTTCTCAAATGAAACACACCTCTTATCAACATCCTGAAAAGAAGAACAAAAATAGTTCCAGCACCTCAGGACTCCTTGCTTGGCTCTTCTACAATCATTATCCTCTTTCCCAGAATAACCATTATTTTTTACTTTTTAATAGTATAGTTTAGATATGCCTATATTTTCCCTTCATATAAATGAAATCATTTAGAACTCTTGTTCTGGCTTCAATAGCAGAGCATTATATTTGTGGAATTCATTCAAATAGTTGGATGTTGCTGTTTGTATGCAATACAGTACAGGGTTCCAAGTATACCAAAATGTTTGATCCATCCTACTATTGATGGATATGTAAGTATTTCCTAGATTTGTCTAATATAAATAATGGCTCTAAAAAAATTCCAGCACATTTATTTTCAGGACCTATAGATCCATTTCTGTTACATTTCCATTAACAAAACTGTTCGGTTATAATATATGATATTGTTTTTCTTATCCCTTATTGCATGACAAATGCATCCACTGTAAAGCTTAAGAGTTTAAAAAAAACATTTTATTTGCTCACAGTTATGGAGTCTGGACAGTTTTCCTTTTTCTCTTCTTTATGTAGCTACATCTAATGGGTTGGTAGGGCTTAGGGTTAGCTGGAATAATGGAGCGACATGCCTATCTCTGCATATATTGTGGTTACAGAACTTCTTCTGTGTAACCACTTCATTTGGTTTCTCAAGTTGTATAAATGAATTTCTTACCTGTTGCCCAAGGTTCTCAATAATGCAAAAGGTTGGAGTTGCCAGGTAATCCCCCCATGATTTTTCAGGCCCTTTTAAACTTATGGCCAGAACTAGCACTGCATCACTTTTACCGCAATTCATTGGCAAAAATCATTTCATAGGTTCAGACCTGGCTGACGAAATTCGGACTCCACAAGAGCATGGAAACTTAGAAATGAGGTTCATTAGAGGCCATCAGTGTACCAGACTGCATCTACCTTAGCAGGTTTTATGTTGATTGCTCTACAATTCTCCATTCTTACACTGTACCTGCTAGATATTGAAAATGGGGTTATGTTGAATTTATAAAAGTAGTTAGAAAGTGTTCTCTCTTCTATTTCCTGGAGCTGTTCATGAATTATTTTTCCTTAAACATATATAAAAGTTCACCCATGAATCTATATGAGATGATGTTTTCTTTGTGGAACGATTTTAAATGAAATATTCAATTTGTAGGTTACATATATTGGCCTGTTTATGTAAAATTTTTAAAATGAAGTCCATTTAATATACATTATGAGATTTAGGCATCAATTTTTATGTTCTTTTCCTTTTTTACTTTAAATGAAAGTGTAGCAATAGGTCCTTTATCATTTCTGATATTGGTGTTTTTTTTCTGTTTTGTTCCTTAATAATTCTAAGATTTTAGTTTTATCAGTCACTTCAAAGAACCAATTTTTGATTCCTCTTTTATAATTTTCTCTATATTTATTGATCTTAGTTTTATATTATTTGTCTTTATTTAAAGTTGATTCACGGTTATTTTAATTGAAATAAAATAAAATTGAAATAGAAATTTAGTTGACTGATTTTAAGCCTTTCCTCTTTTTTCTAATAGATGCATTAAGATTTACATTTTATTCTAAACATTGAGTCAGTCCTCTACTTTTTATTCCTTAACTTCATCTTCATTAAACACACTGTATCTTTAAATTTCCTTTTGATGATTATTAGTATTACATTATTTAATTGGATTTATTTGGGTTACCTAGTTATTGTTCTCAGTTCAGTTAGAATTCTAGCTGAATTATATTGTGGTCAAAAAACATATATTGAGATATTTTAAACATTTAAGGACCTTTGAGGCTTTATCTAATGCCCCATATATGGTTTATTTTTTATATTTTTTGTAACTGTTCTAAGCATATTTGAAAAACTGAGTTCTCCTAATTTGGGTATAGCATTCATTTTTTTAAATTTTATTTTATTCGTTACGCTATTACAGTTGTCCTGATATTTCCCCCTTTGTTCCCCTCTACCCGCCACTCCCCCAGGCCATCCCGCCACAATTGTTTACGTCCATGGGTAATGCATATAAGTTTTCTGGCTATTCTATTTTCTATACTGTACTTTACATCCCCATGGCTATTCTGTAACTACCTATTTGTGCTTCTTAATCCCCTCACCTCTTCACCTATTCTCCCCCTCCCTGCTCCCATCTGGCAACCTTCTGGTAACTAAATTCTTTTCTCTTGCTTTTAAGTGTCTCTCTTTACCTTTAACCTTTGGCCTTTTAATAATGATGTACCTTGGAGTGGACCTCTAAATCCATCATAATTAGGAGTCTCTGTGCTTCCTGGACTTGTATGTTTATTTCCTTCACCGAATTAGGAAAGTCTTTCATTATTTTTTCAGATAAATCTACAATGCCTTGCTCTTTCTCTTATCCTTCTGGTACCCCTATGAGGAAAATGTTGGACCTCTTAAAGTTGTTCCAGAGGCTGTTTATATTATCCTCACTTTTGGGGATTCTTTTTTCTTCTTCTTGTTCTCTGTGGTTGTTTTTTGCTTCCTTATGTTCCAAATCATGGATTTAATTCACCACTTCATCCACTCTACTGTTGTTTCCCTGTAATTTTTTGTTTATTTCAATTAGTGTATCCTTCATTTCTGACTCAGTCTTTTTTATGCTGCTGCAGTCATCATTAAGTTCCTTGAGCATCCTTCTAAACTGTTTTAAACTCTGCGTCTGATAGATTGCTTATCTCCATTTTGTTTAGCTCTTTTTCTGGAGTTTTACTCTGTTCTATCATTTGGGCAATGTTTCTTTATCTCCTTGTTGTGGCAGCATCCTTTTGTTTGTTTCTATGTATTAGGTAGAGCTGCTTTGAATCTGGGTCTTGCTACTGTGGCCTAATGTAGTAAGTGTACAGTAGGGTCCAGTGGCACAGCCACCCCTATTACCGAAGCTGGGTACTCAAAGTGCACCTTTTATGTGGGCTGAGTATAACCTCCTCTTGTAGTTGAGCCTTGGTTGCTATTGGAAGATCAATGGGAGGGATTTACCCAGGCCAGTCAGCTGCAAGGACTGGCTGTAACCACTAACCACCAACCACTGCCCTCCATGGAGGGTCAGCTGTGCAGAGACAGGGTGATGACACTCCAAAGTCGGCTGTAGCTGTCCACTGGGTGCACTGGCCCTGGGGTTTTTCAGGTGGTGCAGGCCAAGGTCAGCTCCTACCTGTGTTTTGCTAAGGGCACCCTGCCTGAACTGTAAAACAATCTGAGATGGTTGCTCCCTGTACTGGGATTGAAGATTCTCAGGTGAAGCCCAGCTGTGACTAATCTGGCTGCCTCTCGGGATCACTGAAGATAGCTGCTGCTTGTTTGATAAGATTTAGGAATCAAAACCAGCCATTCTTATGGAAAAGCGGCTTGTTGGTAGGCCTGTAAATTGGGTAGGGTAGTGCCTCTGTGGATCTTCTAGGTGGGTCACACAGTGTTAGTCGGGTTGATGGAATCTCAGATATGTCATGAGCTTACTGACTTTGTGGGGAGAGGGCTCAGCAAAGGGACAATGGCCTCTGCTAGCTCCAATGCCAGGCACTTCAGTATGTCCTTGTATACCACTGGTGCCCTTCAAACTGCCACTCTGGTGCTGGAGCTCAGAGTGAGAGAGTCTGAGTAGGTGAGTCTGTGTGTGGGATCCCCAAGAGGAACTTTTTAGGGTTCCAGCAGCTTCTTCCACCAACTCAATCCTTGCTGGTTTTTGCATCCAGAAGTTGTGAGTACTTATCTTCCTGGCACTGGAATCTTGGGCTGGGGGGCCTCATGTGGGTCTGGAGCTCCTTGCTCCTGAGATAGTCCTCCCAAATATTTATCCACGTTGAGTGTGGGGCCAGCTCGTTCTGTGTCTGTGCCCCTCCTACAAGTCTGGATGGATGTGGTTTCTTTAATTCCATAGTTGTTAGACTTCCAGTCAACCTGATTTCTGACATTCCTGAGTGATTATTGTTCTATATTTTAGTTATAATTTTGATGTTGGGTATATAATTCTATTCATGCTCATTTGTTAAGATTGTCCTTATCTTCAATATCCTTCCTGTTTGTTTCCCTAGCAGATAATGAGAAAGGTAAGTTAAAGTTATCCATTATCTTATTTCTCTATTTCTTTTTTGCTGTTTTTTTAATTTTTGCTTTCTGTATTTTTAAGGTGCTATTGGGTATGCACATAAGTAGGATATCTTCCTGAAGACATTAACCCTTTATCATCATGAAATGTTGCTCTTTATTTCTAACAATGGTTCCTGCCTTATAGTATTCTTTAATCTGATGATATTATAGCTTCATTAGCTTTCTTTCTGTGATTATGCCAAAATCCCCCTTTCCTTTTAGTTTCAAACTATTTTAATAGGTTTTTATTCAGAAAATCTGGACAATATCTGGAAAGTTGTTTCTTATTCCATCTCTTTCTCTCTTTTTCCCCATCGTTTGGTGAAGAGAATACATTTCTAAGAAGCTTAATAAATAATTAATTTTTATGCAGTCTTAATATCCAAGTTTTTATTCATATCAGATATCCCTAGGGAAAAATAGCCTTAAATAATAGTCTCATTTTTTTTCTGGATTTTCCTCTTCTTTTAAAGATTGGCTACAAATTTCTTTGCTACTTTGTCAGCTTTCTAATATCTTCAAGTAAATATTTAAAAAATATTGCATAGATCTAATTATTCCCATAAGGGAAAATGTTTCCAAACTACTTAGGAAACAATTACCAGAAATGAATTTTATTGTTATCCTTGAAAATATAGTACCATTTGCTAGCTGGGAATCTAATGTTATGATTAAAATATGTTTGATTCTGTTCCTACCAGGCGCTCTAGCAAATACTGTCCCAAACAAAACTATTTTTAACACTTCAAACTCAGTTGTTTAATATCAAGATATTTGTTTTCTAAAAAAATATGGTAAGAACACTTAAAAGGAATCTTAATAAATGTTAAGTGCACAATACAGTATTTTAATTATAGACACAAAATCATATAGGAGATCTCTAGAATTATTCATCTAAAACCAAGATAACGTCTTAGGTATTTATATATATATATATATATATATATATATATATATATATATATATATATCAGAAGGGTTATCTTTATTAGTACAAGAGAAGATTTTTTTTTTTTACCTTATGTGTGGCTCTTAACTCACAGACAGTGCTTAGTGGGGTGGGAAACATCCATTTAATTATTTTAAATTATGTTTCCAGAGTTTAACCTTCCTAGTTAAATCTCAAATGACCATGTTTTAATATGTACTTAGACTTCATGAAGAGGGGTTATGGCACACGTCCACTGATAACTGTCACGAACACTTATAAACTCAATTCAAAATATTATGCCAGCATGATGTGCTGAAGGGATAATCAGGAGGACAGAAGATAATACTTGTGTAAGATGCTACTTCCTCAAAGTCAGGAAAATATGTGACTGCTACTGCTATACTGGTCCTTTGGAGTAAGTGAATGCAATGGGAAATGGGTACAATCCAAAAAAAGATGATTACTAATACTAAAAGAACGAGAGGTTTGCTGGGTTTCCCAGAATGCCTAAATCAGTGGAATCAGTATCTCAAAAGCTAAGTGAATTCCAATTAAGGAGAAATAAAGTAACGTACCCTCACACCAGGCTTAATTTTGTGATTACAGAAAAAATAAAAACAAATCATATATGATTAATATCAGTAGTAAATATGTTTTTAATATGTTTAGAATTAAGCAAATTTAATGTCTGGTAAATTTAATATTAAATCATATCAATTTTGCTCATGGAAGTAGATATTTGTATTTTAAAAAGTTTATATATATACATATATATAGACACACACACATATATATATATATATACACACACGTATTTTCCACAAAGAGCTGAAAGTTCTTTAATACAAATAAACCAAGTATCTGATATTATTCTGCTAGAGTATCTTGGAAGCAACTGTACTACTTTCCAGATAAAGGGAAATGATTTGTGAATTTCTTTGTATGTTTTTGGGTTAAAATAAAGAGATAGTCTCAGAAATGTAAAATATCTGTATGCATTTTTCTATTTTTTTTTACTAAATTCTTGTTCCAATCAACCTTACTAACAAATAAATAAAACAGCAGCTGAAAATAAATTATAACAATGCATTAATCTTTTCTATATGCATCTATATGCTATTATTAAAATAAGCATGACCATTCTCAAAAATGTGACTGTGACCATGGGTGTCAGATCTCATGTTCTATAACAATTAATTGTGAACTTTGTATTTATTTCTTCTGAATTTTATCAAAATTCATTACAATATCATATGTTAAAATTCTGAAAGTTTGTTCATTCTCTCTCTACGTCTCTCTCTCTCTCCCCCTGCAAGTTGATGTCTTCTAGGTACGTGTGCTCAAGGGAGTAAGAATCCTAAGAAGATAGACTTAAAATGTGACTTCTAGGTTAGTGCTCTAACTAAAACTGTCTTTCTTGATTATTATCTAAGATCCAGGTAGGGAATATATTTCCAGCTTCAGGCTCTATAGATTCTTTTAGGGGACTCTGAGTCTGGTATTTACCATCACTGATGCTAGCTTCTGTGAAAATGGAGAACACTCTCTTACATTAGTTTGGTGCCTCCTTTAAAAAAAGAAAAGTTTCTCTAAGTTCTTCAAATAAGTTTGGTGAATCCTGCATAAAAGAGAAGTATTCTTTATGCTAACAATGTCTCTTTGGATTTTTATAAGTACAGAACTACTTAAGATTGATATGTCATTCTGTGTTGGACAAAAAGGTTTGCTTCCTATGTGGAATTTAAATATACTACAAAACCTTGATACAAAAATAATGCAATTTTTAAACTCATAATTAGAATGTGTTAAATTATGTTCTCAAATCTCAAAATAATGATTGTCATATGAATAGATTTATGTAGTGCCATTTTCTGTTTCATTATAGTTTTTGTCATAAGAAGTATGTAGTAGAATTTTAATGTCTCATACATTCTGTCACTTACAGGATTCTATTTTACAGGTTTGACCTTTTCAATGTTCTGTGATTGGATTGGCTATTCATAGCATTTTTCCCTTGTTTGCTGTTCCACTAATCTGTAGGGAAGATATAGCATGGACAGCCAATTAAAGTGTGGAATATTGAAAAGGTCAAAATAGTAGAATATGTTACCTCTACTAGGAATATATCAGATACTAACTAGTTGTAGTTGTTGTACAAGGACAAGGAGAAGTATGATTGGAGGCGGGGTGGGAGAAGAGCAAAAGATAATCACTCAACATTTCAGTAGACAATTACCAGAGCTACATTTTTCTCAATAACTCAGTTTCTTTTCAAAATTTAAAAATAAAGGCCTATTTCAAAAACAAAAATGATACTTAGACATTAATTTTGACAATTACATCAATATATTTGGAAAATGTTGAAGTATCTGTACCTAAACATGTAAATAGATGCAAATAAAACATTGATTTAAATACCCTTCATCTTTTTTTATTAATGCTATATAATTTTTACTTGGTATCTCATGGGTTTTAACTATTATTATTGAATAATCTTTACTAAAGAAAGTATAAGTAATACCATAGGAGCCATCATGTCTTTTAAAAATGTAGTCATCTTCTCTTTTCAGAACTTGTCCATTGCCAGAATACTAAACTTTTAAAGGATATGTAATAGTAACTTTTTAAAAATATGTGTAATTAGTTACCTTTGAAATAAAAAGGTTGATTATTGTTTGTTATGTCATGTCAGCATTGCATTACATGTGGACTTCTTTACTCATCTCATAATTTTAATTACATTAGTGTTCCAAGAAATAAATTAATTTTAAGTTGATAATTATAACCCAAACTTATATATCTCACTTTAAAAACAAGTATCATCTAGAGATTCTAATCCCCCAAAATTAATTTTATCTTGCCGATTTATCATCTTTAGTCCAATTTTATGTCTCTTTCCAGGCCATTTGTTTAGACTGTTTACATGAATGGTACTCATTATTCCAGAATGCTTTAGAGATAAACTAATCACACCTGTTGTTGAACAAGTTAGACCAGAATTTAATAGTGATGACCTTACCCTGATAAAAATTGACTATCTGTTCCAGTCAGATAAACATTCAGGGAGAAAACATTAATTTCAGAAACTTTCCATTCTTTCTATCTTTTTTATGGTTATATTTTAAATAGCTTAGGTTTAAGATATTTATATAAACTCATTCTTCTCTCTTTTTGATGAGTCTACTCTTGAGTCTTACCTAAAATCTATGTTTTGCTAATTTTACTTATCACACAATGAAAAGATCTTGATATGATTGTTCTAATACCACATTTGCACCAGGTCAGAAAATTGCATTTATTTATTTTTTGAAAACAGTTATTGTATTTTTCCATTACCATTTAGTCCCCTATAGCACCATCTCTCCTGAAATCACCACACTGTTGTCCATGTCCATGAATCCTTTTTCCTTTTTGCTTGATGCTTCCACCCCATAACCTTCTCCTACCATAGCTGTCATCCTGCTCTGTGTAAGTCGGTCTCTATTTTGCTTGTGTATTTAAAGCAAAAAAAATCCATTGTTATATCTTGGAGACTTTGTGTGTTTCAAAACAAAAGTTAGGTCTTATCTCCAGAGCAATATTGGGATGATCAAATTATTAAGTTTTAAACACCAGAGTTTTAAGTAAGTTTATCGGCATGCATTTATATTTCTAAGGGGTAAGGGTAAAGATTTAGAGTATTGAGTAGTAGTAAATGATTCTACTAATCAATAAATAAAGTATGTTCTATCATTATCTACATTAATAAGATACTATTAGATGTAAAATATTGTGTTCTTAGAGGGAAAATTGGAAAATGGAGTTGAATAGGGAAAATTCTGTAGAAATACATTGTGAATTAAATATTGGAGGATTGATAGATTAAAGGAAGGAGGAAAAATGAGTTCTAGACAGTGGGAAAAAAAACTAGAACACATAAAGGTGAGGTATAATAAGGACACTAATTAATAAAGGGTAGTAGCAAAGAGTGGAGGAATGGCATTTCCAGTTTGGGAAAACCAGTTTGGTGCTATATTCAAATGTCAAACAGGAAGTTTGACATCCATTATGAAAAAAATCAGGATCAAGGATATGATGTATTTATTGGTACACAACATCAATTATGTGATTAGTTTTGTAGTATAAGTATGAAGTAAACAGGACCTTAAGTAGTGTGGCAAAGGTAAGGTTGGAGCATCAGTGGCATGTAAAATAATGCAAAAGAAGTTAGTTGAAGTTGATGATGGAAAGAATACACAAGTTGAAGAAGATCAAAAATAAATTCACGAGAATGGATGGCTAAAAAAATGTGACAAAAATAACAGAAGTGGTAAATTTGGCATAAGGATGATGTGGTATTATGTTTAGAAACATGAGAATTAAAATGAAAAATATGTCTGGAAAAAAGTCTAACTGATATAAAATATATATGTTTGTATATGCACACATATTGTTATTTTACTTTTTAAGAGGCTGTGTTCAATACACAAATGAGAAAAATATTTTTGAAATTATATGGGAAAGATTAAACAGAGACCCAAATAACTAAGAACACAGTAGAAAGGGGTTTTTGGGAACAAGACTTTCAAATTTGCTGGGAGTTAGGAAAGGAAATGGATTGTTCAGGTGATGAAAAAGAACGGAGAAGCCCTGGCCTGGGTGGGTCAGTTGATTAGAACATCATCCTGTACACCAAAAGGTTGTGGGTTTGATCCTTGGTCAAGGAACATACTTAAGTTGTGGGTTCTGTCCCCAGTCAGAGATGTACAGGAAGCAACCAAGAAATCTCTCTCTCTCCCCCTCTCTTCCTCCTTCCCTCTCTAAAATCAATAAACTTCAGGTGTTGGGGACCACTTTGTGGTATCAGAAACTGTAGCCCTGTGCAAGCAAGGCCTTGAAAGAGGCCTGTAAGTCATGACCAGAATGCTAGGAATGCAGGAGGCAGGCATGATCTGATGCTAGCACCGAGGGTTTCCGTGGGAAATCAGGCCTGAAGAATTGTCCCCTTTGAAGCTTGCTTTGCATTGTATAGCCCTGTTAATACAAACCAGATGTTTAAGCACCAAACAGAAGGAGTGAATTCCTGAATTCAGGAGCCATGTCTTAATGATCATCTGGCATCAGCATGTCTAACAGACCCTGACCCTGAAGAAAATCTCTGTGTTCCTTCAATCGTTATCTATGACCCATACCTGTTTTCTGTAAATATAGCCTTTAGATAATGATTGATAAGCTTTGCATGCATGCTGTATAGCCCTGCACCTACCTGTTTCAATAAAAGCCACTTCTGGGAAGGGTTTGGCACATTCTCCACTAGAGGGTATCGCCACCCCTTTCCCACTAGACAGATTAAGTCTGGGATGACTGTGACTGGGGGAACTCCACAGGAAAGGGCTCCCCTCACTCAGGTGAGCATAAAAAAAAAAAAAAAAAGAACAGGGGAAACTGCAGGCACGGGTATTTGCAAGAAAGATCTGCTATTCCATCGTGAGTTGGGATCCTAAGTGAAAACCTCAAAGCGTTCTAGAATCAAAGTTGGCAAGTACTAAATATATCAATTAGAACTGAAACACTTCAAATGGAAGTTAGCTGAAGGTTGTCCTTCTCCACAGCGCCTTTCTCCACTTTCTCCTGCAGAGTAGCTGACAGCCTAGTGTGCACTCCAAGATATAAAATCAGAAGACCTTTCTTAAAAGTGTTAAACAAAGTACATGTAAGAATTTTTGTTGGTGATATGTTGGTTTTGTTTGTTGGTTTGTTTTGCTTTATCCGAACTAGAAATTTACATATAGAAGCATATAATTTGTCTCTGGCCACATCATGTTCTTGTTAGATCAATATTTAGATGAATTAATTGTGTTCATTTTTATGTTTGGATACAGCTAATGAATATGCTAGATGAAGAATAAATTTTCTGGGTTTTTTAAACTTTATTTTTTATTGTTGACGTTATTACAGATACTTACTTCCCTTTACTGTTTTAACACGCTCCTCTCACTTTGGCATTGGGGGAGCCTACCACATTGATATAGTGTCTGTCAGTTAAAACAACAGGGCATTTCAAATAAAAATATATAGCTGAGATTGAGAAACCTGATAATCGAAATTGAAGAAGACAGAAGCATGAGAAAAATCCACTGCCCTCAAAAGAAACAACTGAACAGGTGAAGCAAGCAGGCAAATCATAATGAGGCATATGCAATATATTCCATAAGCACTGCCTTCTAATTTTACTTCTTTTAGCTGTTTACTTTGTAAGTGCAAAGGGGTTGGATCATTTGAGTGACTGTGCTGCTCTTTTTCATATCAGAACTTTTGACAATGAAAGCTGCACCTGCCTCTCCCATCTGCCTGTCTAGCTGGCAGGGAAGGAAAAGAACATGATTGCTGATGTTGGAAAAAGCTAGGTGGAACAACAGTGAAATATAGAGTAAAAACTAAGATCGTGCAAGGGGTCCTGAAGGCTATAAAATGCAGTTTAATCAGAGTACAATTTTTTTTGTTGTTGTTCAAATGATTTTAATGATCAGAATGCACAAATTTTAAATATGCAAATAAAGAAGTTTTAAAACCGGAAAAAAATAATTTAAAAGTAGCTATTGAAAACTTAAAGTATTATTGCCAAAATGAGAAACTGAATATAAATGATAAGTAATAAAGTGAAAAAATATCTCCCTAAATATCCAACAAAATGGCAGGAAACATAAAGAAGGTATAAGAGATATAGTGGATCAATCTTGGACTTACACAGTAAAATCTGATTAAAAACTCTTGTATTATGTGAAAGCAGATAAAGCAAAAGAGAGTAATTATTTTTAAAAAGATACAAATTCATAGAGTTAAAGGAGAAAAATTATCAGACTAATAGAGCACGTCTGGTTTCTATAGAAAAAAAATGACACTCATTACATCATTGTGAAATTTTAATGTGCCAAGAATAATAAATAGAAATTCTAAAAATTTTCAAAGACTAGGAGAAAAAGTTTATCAACAATGAAATGAGTATTAGGTTAGCAATGCACTCACCAGAACACTGATCATAGCGGCAAAGGAACAATGGCTTCAAATTATGAAAATAAATGAATTTAGTACTCTTTACCTGCAGTCAAATGTAAGAGGAAAATGAATTAAGATTTCTGCTGCCATATTGTTTTCTACTGCGGTTTGTCCAAACTCTAGTTATATCTAGATAATAATCCCTTTGTGTTTCTGTGTACGGAAAATCTCTTTATTGAACAGAAATCCTTAATTCTGATGAAGAAATATCTATTACTTTTGTCTTATTTTGTGGTTCTCTTCTGATTTTATCTGACAATTCCTTCCTATTATGTGGTCATAAAATATTCTATTTTTTCTCCTATCAATTTCAGCTCCATTATTATAACCTTTAGATTTTAAACTACATGGACTTCATCTTTGTATACTATAAATATAATAATTATCCAACTATAATTTTACCTATACAGTATACTGAGCCAGTTTTACAATTACTATGAAATAATTCATTCTTTTATGTGGTATCACATTTATCTTTTATCATATTCCTATATAAAACTTTAGTTCATTTCTAAGCTTTTTCATTTTCATGGTTTTGAACTATGCCTAAATATTTGCTAAGTTGAATTTTTCTCTTCCAAACACAGTCTTAGCTGTTGTTTTGCAAATTTTATTACTAACTCATGTATTTATTTTCAAATTACTTTAAGAATATGTCAAGTTACTCACAGAATACTGAGAAATTTATTGAATTTCATTGATTTATGGTTTAATTTAAAATATATATTATATCTTTTGATGAATATTGAAAATTTTATTAGTTATTTTTAAATGTGGGTTATTTTAAAATGTTTAATGTATAATACAAAGATGATGGTTTTATACTGGGTGATATTCACCAGTTTATATATCTATCATAAAAGTAGGATATGATTTTATATACTTTATAAGATGTACATTTTTCTATTGATGCCTCAACCAGATGAGTATCAATGACAATATCCATCAAGATACTAGAGCACAGACTTATTCTGTAAATTAAAAGCACTTTTAGAATTCTTCAATCCCATAAAAATCTATTCACATCTGAATGTATTTCAAATTATATAGGCCCATAAAGAAATCTGTTGACAAAATTAATAAGGGAATGAATTTAATTGTTATTAGTTTAATAATAGTTATTTCAGCAAATCATTCCAGCCATATCTTAATTATTACTGAAAAATCTGTTGTATAAAATATAAGCATTTTATTTCTATAGAGTAATTTTTGCATCCACTAATGCCCAGTTCCAGCATATTAATGTCAATGCTAAATTTGGAAACAAATATTAGAATACTCATTTCACTTTGCCTTTTGCTAGAATAATTCTACCACCTGACTTTATTTTTGTAAAACAAACTGATATGATTGTCTCACTGTAATAAAATGTTATGATTATCTCAGAGTTAATCATTTACAAAAAATTACCAAATTAAGATTCTAGCTGTTGCCTTGAAGATCTATTGAATAGTTATAATCCAAACAGCATAAAACAACTGCTCTTCCTGTTAATGCATTAACTTATACAGACAGAATGTTATTATTTATTATACTAAGCTAAATCAACTATGACTGCATGGTAATATGATTTCATTTTAAAATATTAGAAACAGGAATCTAAAATATGTTTTGAATTCCCTCTGAGGACACATCTCACTATATAGACAATTAGGAATTACAGAGCATGGGATTAATATGTTTCATCTTTTGGACTGCAAATAGCTAACTGCAATGGCTCCAATTGTGTCTGATTCTTATTAGCTATCAATTTAATTCATCATGTGTATCCTTTTAGGGTCTTTTTTTCCTTTTCTTTGTTTTGGTGATGATATGTTTATAAAACCATGTTTTCTTTACCTTTTACTCATGCTTAATGATGGACAGTGCAGTGCAAACCACCAATTTGCTATTATAGGATGCTTGATTTTCTTTACACCTATCTAATACTTGCTTGTCTCCATATCTAAGCTGTAATTTGAAGTCAAATTGTGTATTTGAGACTTTTTCTTTAACATAACTAAGAGGATATAGCTGATCTAAAACCATTTCTTGTAAACGAATTTAGTTTTGCCTTTTTTATAAGGATCACTTAGTATTTGCTCTTTGCGTTGAGGGTCGGATTATATTGCATGATTCACTTTGCATGCAGCCATTTCCTGGTTCCATGTGAAGCATTATAACCTTTATTTGTTATCACTGTTTGTCTGCTATTCATGTTTTGCATGTTTTCCATTTGGTTCCCCTCAAATGAAAACAAAAAATAATCTCCCTTAGCTCTCAACTGCCAAAATTTGGGTTACTAGTGAGAATATTTTCAAGACACTGTCCACTCATACTACACTTAGTTGTCAGGAACTGTGACAGTTCTTCAATCATTCTTTGTCTTTTATGGCCTTGCTACTTCAGAAGAGCACTGAAAGTTATTTTGTAGAAACTTTACTGTATAGGTTTGTTTGGTGTTTTACAGTATTGGGATGAGATTATGAATTTTTGAGAAATATATCATAGAGGTGATATGTTCTCATTATATAATATCAGAAGGTATGTAATATTTTGATGTCTTTGTTATGGTAACATTAATTGTAATCACTTGACTAAAGTAGTGCCTCTCAGAATTGTCCATAGCAAAATTTCTGATTGTTTTCTTTTGTAATTATTAAATATTATGGGAAACATACTTTGGGACTATTTAAGTATCTTATTTCAGCTTAAATATTGATCTGCTTAATTTTAATATCCATCAGTGGATCCTGTCTGTAGCAATCTCACTCTTGTGTTTTAACAATGATTTTCCAATTCCCTATTGCTTCTATGTTAGCAATTGGAATACTTCTTTAAGGAAGTTTTGCTATTCTCCCTCATTTATTTATTATTTATTTATAGTAATATGGAAAAGTAGTTATTGCTCTTTGGGATTACATATATAGTTATTGTTCTTTGAGAGATATGTGTGTGTGTGTGTGTGTGTGTGTGTATGAATATATATTCATTCTTCTTTGGGTTATAATCTTATACTGATCCTATTTATTTATTTTTATTTTGTGGTCATTGGAAAGTCTGTTGGATTGTTTATGGTGCCCTGTCAATAAGTTCCTTTTCTGCCTTTTCCTTCCTTCCTCCCTGCTTTTTTCCTTTCCTCCCCTCCTTTTCTCCTTTCCTGCCTCCCCCTTCTTATATAGCACTTACTTACATTATGGGAGCCAGAAGATACTCCAGGTTTATCTTATATTTCCCCTATACCAGGCTATGGAATGAGCAATTCTTCAAATATTAGTGCTTCCTTTTATTTAAAAATTGTATTCAGAAACTATTTTCTCAATGCCAGGTGTTGGGAAACACCCTGTCTGGTTTCAGGAACTGTAACCCCACCGACAGGGAGACGACCCCAAGGCTGGAAATAATCAAGGAGGCTGTGGGAAAACAGGCCACTGAGGAGATGAAATATGATCCACCTGGCAGGGGCATAGCTCCTACCTCCCTCACATCCCCCTCCTTGGCCCTGTGATTGTTGCTTGTTGAGGATGGGTAAGTTTTCTCATGAGGAGAAACAACCTAAGACAGATATTGCCCGGTATGGGCAGCAGACATGGACTTGGGGGGCACAGAGAAAGGACAAAAAGGCCTGCGCCCCTTGGCTGGGCTTGGACATGGCTGGAGTCCTCATTCTATCTGAAAGAGGTCTCCTTGTCCTTAGGCGCCTCCCTCCCCTGCCCATCTCAGGCTCAAAACAATACTGGAGACAGTCTTAAACCAGATTTGGTGGTTCCCAGGGGAAATCAGGCCTAAAAGTAAATTCTTTAAAGTGTGCTTTGTTTTCCCCTCAAAAGCCATGATAACCAGCTCATGCTGGGAAAGAAATTTGCATTATTCACAGACGCTAATCCTATACCCTTTGGCACTCTTATGTTTACTATGTTCTCATGTTTAGTTGCCTCTCATGTTTCTAGTCTCCTCTCGGACCCATATAAATAGGTGTGTTACTGCCATTTGTTTTTTTCAAAACCTCATCTATTCCCTGTAAATATTAACATACTGATGTAATGAGATAACGTATGCATTCCTGTTACCTAGCCCCACTGACAACCCTTTCAATAAAAGCCTTTGAACAAAGGGACTCTGGGCCTTCCCCACTAGAGGGAAGTCCCACATCCCTCTCCTGGCAAATAAAGAAGTGTTTGTGATGACTCATGTTTATTCCCACCATCCGTGACACCCCCAGAACGGGCTCTGTGGGATTCAGAGTCTCTGCTCCCATCTCAGCTGGCCCCGGATGGTAAACCCTCAGATCCCAGAGCGCTGCACTCCCCACGATGCACTCCGTCCCCACGGAAGTTGTCACCCAGACCAGGGACGAGCAGCAACCCACAACGCTCTCCGACAACAGCTAGGTATGGTCATTGCTTCTAACACCTTTGAGTGTATAAAGCTAGAGAATGTACATATGTGTACTAACCATGCCCAAATACACATCTATATTTCTATTGTTACCCATTTTTTCTAAATATATATATATATTTTCAATGAGTACATATAAATAACTCCTACTCTAATCCAAAAGAAGAAGGTTCATTCTAGTCTTCTTCATTTTATTTATTTATTAATTCCACCATCTTACAATGAGAAATGAAATTCTCATTATCTATAATATAATAACTAATTGTTCAATACTGATATATAAGTAAATCCGTTTCAGAATTCTGAAACCATACCCCTACAGGGAAAAGTAATTACTAATTAGAATAAATTGGTAAATTGTTTGTGTAAACTTCTTTTCGCCTTTAGCCATCATTGGTATTATTCAGTTCTCCCATGTTACTTAAGCCAGCTTTTTTCTTCTCTGTCTCTTTCAATGTGGTTATTTAGTTTATTTGAATACAATTAGATGCATTTGTCTAGTTTGTATTTCTCAAGTCAGGCTGCTTTAGATTAGTCATCTTGGGCCACCATAACAAAATACCATGGACTGGGTGGCTTCAATAACAATTTATTTTCTCTTAATTCTAGCAAGACCAAGGTGCTAGTAGATTTAGTTTCTGCTAAGAGATTCCTTGCTGCATTGCAGATAGCACTCTTCTTGCTGTGTCTTCACATGGTGGAGAGAGAGCTCTCTGATGTCTTTTATGGAAACATTAATCCTCTTAGGTTAGGTGTCTAGTTTTATGATCTCACTTTACCTAATTACTTCCATACTTCAAATGAACTCACATTGAACAAACTCCCATAGTTTTACCAGTTTCCAGCATGTCATATAAATAGAATCATACAATGTTAGCATTTTGCGTTGGGCTATTTTAACTTAGAAAAATACTTTTAAGTTTCATGCATGCTGTTGATAAACCCTAGTTTGTTATTTTTTTTCCTATTGCTTCCAGTACATGAACATGGTATATCTCCAAATTTTTTTTATTTATTCCAGTTATTTATAATTTCCAATGTACAGATCCTGCACATATTTTATAGTTTTAAATATATAGATTTTGCACATATTTTATTACATTTTTACACAAGTATTTCAAAAATTTTGGTGCTATTATAAATGTTTTTATTTTAATTATGAATTTAAGTTCTTCATTACAAGTAGAGAGAAATGCAATTGATTTTTGTCTATATTTACACTTAGCCTTGCTCAAATAACTTAGGTTAGAGAGAGATCTTTGTGAATTCTTTGTAATATTTTACATATTAAATTATATCATTTATGAAGGGATCAATTTAATTTTTCTTTTCTGGTTTGTATGCATTTATTTCCTTTTTTGTTTTAATGTATTTTCTTATTACATCATAGTGATGAGAAGACTTCTTTTCATATTTCTTCATATTAGGAGAAATTCAATCAGTCTTTCATCATTAGGTGTGTTGTTAGCTATGAGTTTTTGTAGATACACTTATATTAAGAAAGTTCCTTTTACAATAAGTAATTAACTGAAAACTTTTATCATGAATAGTTTGGAATTCTGTCAAGTGGTTATTCTGCATTTTTTTGGTGATCATGTTTTCTTTTCTTCAGGTCTCTAAATATGATGAATGATATTAATTATTGTGTTGAATGAGCCTTTTTTTCCTGGAATAAATTCCACTTGGTTGAATGCTTTTATTTTTAAATACTGTTGGAATAATTTTTCTAGAATTCCATTAAAGATATTTGCATCTTTTTCATGAGGAACATTAGAGGTTGCTCTGATCTTTTCTTGTAATATCACCTGGTTTTAGTATTAGAGTAATGCTTGGCTTACACAATGTATTGGGAAATAATTACTCTTCCTCAATTTTCTGGAAGGGAGTATGTAGAATTAGTATTTTAATTTAAAATATTTTATAGAAATCAATATTTAATGCATCTGGGTCTGAAGATTTCAAGAAGAGTTTTAACTGCAAAATCATTTTCTTTATTTGATATAGGATCATCCTGGTTATGTATTCCTTCTTAAGTTGATTTGGAAATTTGTCTTTTAAGATATTAGTCTCTTTCATCTCAGTTTTTCAATTGATAAGTCTAGTTCTTCTTATTTCCTTTTCCAGTATTTGTAGTGATATGGTTAATTTTATCAGTATAATAACTATTAGGCTTGGTTATCATCACTTATTTCTCATAATTCAGTTAACTAAAGCTAATTAACATTCATAATTATTGACAATACACAGATGATGATATTTGTATTTTATCTAGAAACTGAATAAAATTGAAGAGAAAAGCTCAAAATCTAACACCAAATTCTTAAAGATTCTCAAATTTAGTAAATAAAAAATACATATTTCTCTTTGCCACATTGCTTGACTCTTTTTAAAACAATTTAAGAAATATGTATAATAACAAATGCAAATTTTAATAGAGATTTACTGTTATGTTCTTTAAACATACTGAGAAATGATGATCATCACCCCAAAAATATTCTACTGAGAAATGGTTTTTGTAAAGCAGCAGTAGACAGCTTTAGTTCATATATTCCAACTATCATATAGACCATATAGTGTTAAATTCACTTAAATACAAAACTCAGGAAACATAGGATTATTGTTCTTATAGTGCTATGAATCTTCTAGAATTTTTAAATGTAGTAGAGTGATGTTAAATAAACCAGTATCTTGTAAAGGGAAAATGATTGTAAAGTAATAGCACAATGCATGCAGAACTAGAGAAAGAAAGAATTATATTTCAGAAAGCCTAGTACTAGGATCTGCCAGATCAAAATATTTTTCCCAGTAGATAAGAAAATTGTTTCTACATATCATATTTTTAAAAGAAATTAATGTTTGATTTCTTTGTTAGGTGTTGTTAATCATGAATAGTTCTCCTGTCTAAGAATGACACATGCACAAAAACACATATTCTGTGTACCCAAACACCACTGGGACATCAGTGACACCAGGTTTCTTTTTAGAAAGGAAGATTCATTCTTTCACTTTATGTGTTCAATTTTCTGTAGAGTCGAACAATTTTCAAGTTTTTAAAACAAAATTTCTTTTGTGTTATTGAAAATTCTATTTTGAAAATGTAAAAATCACTCCAGGGGTCAAGAAAGTAGTATTTTGAACATTTGCTTTCCTCATGTTGAAAAGCTATAGTAAACTATGTGACTATAAAAATACCTAAATTCAAAATACCTAGAGTCAGAGAAAATAGTGGTAAAATGTAAATGCCCTAAGTTTATTGTACATTAAAATAAAATTGTAGTTTATCATCTGCATTGAGTTTATCTAGATTTATTAATATATTTATTTTAGATCATTATTATATCTACATCTAACTATGTATTTTTTCTATTTATATTTTAATATCAATTTCTCAAATTAAACATCAGCTTTTCTGTGTTTTTGACATTAATAATTCTCTTTTGAGGCTATTTTCTGTTCACAGTGACTACATTCAACTATTTGCTGTAACTCAACTGGTGAATTTTGCTTGTTGGTTTGCTGATATATCTACAAAACCTTTAGTTATTATAAAAGGGCTTAGGAAGTTTGTAATAACAATGTTATAAAGAATTCAAACAACATAGAAAAGCCAAAAAATACAGTATTGTTTTGAGAAAACAAAATTTTCGGCTGCAGACTTGCTAACTGAATTATATTTGTTTTAGAAAATACTGGAAGATTTTTGTTCCCTGAGAACATATGAAAATGGCCATTGGTAGTGATTCTCATTAAGTAAAAATTAGTAGTTATTCTAAGGAAAAATTAATAATTTTCAAACGGTTGATTTTACATGCTGGGTAGATTTTCATATTCTTAAACAATTGCCATATTTAAAAAAAAAATCTAATTTTAATGGCCAGTTGTCTCAAGAAGAGGATGCTGATTTATGGTCATATTCACAATTTAAAAAATCTGCCATAATATGTTCTATATATTTACTGTAAAAGTATAGCTCAAGGACCATCCTTACCTTTTTATAAATTATGCACTCTCACTGTATTTTTAACATCATGGCTTACTTCAAGACTGAAGATTTGTGAAGTAGATATAAATATTTAAATAAAACAAAACCTTGTTCAAAGAAATGATTGTTTTTATTTATCCATTATTTCAAAATAAGTAAAATGCTATTTATTTGTATAACTCCACATATCTCTTCCTATCTATATATATTTAATATTCTCAATTATCTCTTGGTTCCCTGTGTCTCTCATATTTTTGTTCATATTTTTCTAATGTTTCCTCAAAATTCTAAAATAATGTCTTATGTTCTCTACTGAGCAAATTCAGTTTTCATGATGAAAACGTCATCATGCTATTTAGTGTTTCTTTTATAACCTTTAATTTAGCAGTTAATTACCTTATTTTGGTATGCCATGTTGTAATCTCATTTTATCTCCTCTTCTATTTGTTCTATGTTCCTAAACATTATGTTCTCATTATCTAGCAGTGAGTTATTTCGTAGTCAGTAATACTGCCCTTATGCCCAGGAAGAGGGGCCCATATCCTGGGCCCCACATTTTGGCCTTCCAGTAAACATGTCTCTACACATTTTGTGAGACACCTGCAGTATTCCCCTGGTACATCATACTCCAGATATCTTTTCCAGGGTAGACAGGTATGCCTTTCACAAGAGTGTGAGAAATTCAGAAGTGGGAAGAGAAGGGGTATTGGCACTGTCCAACATCTGTTGCAGAACTACAATGGCCTAAAACTTTTAAGTTAGAATTTAGATTTTTAGGTATTTATGGAATTATATTTTTAAAGTAGCTTATTAACCTTTTATTAAATTGATTTATAACTTGTAAATGCTTAGACTTATTGTTTAAAAACTTACATCTGTACTCCTGCATTAGGCCCTGTAGTAATTAAAGACCATCATGAAATTCAAACATGTAGATTTCCCGGGAAATCTAAGCATCAGCACAGAAAATTCATGGCTCATTTGGATATTCCTTGAAGGAGGTGTACAGTAGCATGAATTCCCAGGCCAGTGTCTCTCTTAGGACACATCATGATGGATTCCTAAAGGATGGGTGAATAAATATAAATACACTCCTCAGGAGTGTAAGCTACTTACTCTCTTGGAATAATGTACAGAACCTCTGGTAGTGTGCCTTTTAAGTGATGCTCTCTGAAAAATTTCTCTAGTGCCTGTATTTTCTGTAATATTACTTTGAGATCCTACTTCCTTCTTCAATCAGTAACCTCTCATACGTATGAGAGACTATTTCAGATTTAAGTCTTCCAAATATTTTCATTTCTAGTGTTTATATTCAAAACAGGAAAACGGTACCATGAAACGCTTTTAGTTCTAGCACTGAGCTAAAAATTGCAGAAGACTAAGATAGACGAGTACTATTTAAAATGAAGTGAGCTAAATAAAGATCCCTGTGAACTAACTAGTCTGGCTGGGGCAAAGGTCCTCAGGTAAAATGAAATGTAATGATTATGCACCATTCCTTATCTCGAGTTGCACATTCTCACCTTATGCTTCCTCATTTTCAGTATAAAGATACACATTTTGAAATGTCAAATTGTTTTACCATGGCAACTCTTAACGTTCATAGAATATAGCTGATATGTTGAGCTGATTGTTAATAACTCTTTTCCCTTATATTTCTCTTTTTTATTTGTTCTTGATATCTAAATTTATTTAAAAATACCTCTGGTAAAAGATTGAGGAATGGGAACAGTTGAAAATGCTTGCATCTCAGCACTTGTTTAGAATAAACTAATAAAAAATTGCCTCTACCAATTTCTTACGCATACACATTTTGTTTCTCCTATACTGTATTCCTAGAAGATGTAAGAATGTAAATGAAGAAAATACACAATATATGTGCCAATAAATTACCCTTTCTCCAATGTAATGTGTATTTTAGTCATGAAAAATACCCAAATAACCATCAAACCTTGATATAATCTATAACACGGCATGCTTGAACTTAAGATCATTCGCTCTGTTATTCGTGTATACTATGTGTAGCAATATTGAGTGAAGAACATAGCAATACAGGCTTACCTAAAAAAGATAGAAACAATTAAAATAAACAACCTAACCTTATATCTAGAAGAACTGGAGGAGCAACAACAAAAAAGCCCAGAGTGAGTAGAAGGAATGAAATAATCAAGATCAGAGCAGAATTAAATGATAAAGAGACTTAAAAACAATACAAAGGATCAGTAAATCCAGGAGTTGTTTTTTTGGTAAAGATAAACAATATAGACAAGCCTTTAACCAGACTCATCAAGGAAAAAAAAGAGAGAGGACCCAAATACGTAAAGTCAAAGATGAAAGAGGAGAAATTATAACTGATACCACAGAAATACGAAGGATTGGAAATAAAGAACAAACTGAGAGTGACCACAGGGGAGTGGGGAAGGAGATAGCATGGAAAATAAGGGAAAGGGTTGTCAAAAAACACGTATAAAGGGCACATGGGTAAAGACAGCAAGGTGGGAGGATTGAATGTGCAAGGTAGGGGTGGGTAAGGCAGAGGAATGTAATGGGAAAATGGGGACAACTGTAATTGAACTACAATGAAAAATAAATAAAATTAAAAAATAAATACAAAGGACTGCAATAAATTACTATCAACAACTATATGCCAAGAAATCTGAAAACTTGGGTGAAATGGACAAATTTCTAGAAACATATAATCCTCCAAAATGGAATCAAGAAGCAGCAGAAATCTGGAATAGAACAATAACAGCTAGTGTAATCGAAGCAGTAAACAAACACTCCTGGCACACAAAAACCCTGTACCAGACAGCTTCCCAGGAGAATTTTACCAAATACTTAGGGAAGCGCTAACCCCTATCCTGCTCAAAGTATACCAGAAAATTCAAGAAGAGGGAAGACTCCCAAACTCTTTTTATGAAGCCAGCATCATCCTAATACCAAAACCAGATAAAGACACAACAAAGAAAGAAAACTACAGGCCAATATCACTAATGAACATAGATGCTAAAATCCTCAATAAAATATTGGCAAACCGGATCCAGCAATACATTAAAACTATCATACACCATGATCAAGTGGGATTCATCTCAAGGATGCAAGGATGGTACAATATTCTCAAATCAATAAACATAATATGTCACATAAACAAAGTGAAAGACAAAAATCACATGAGCATATCAATAGATGCAGAAAAAGCATTTGGTAAAGTAAGGCACCCATTCATGATAAAAAACACTCAGGAAAGTGAGAGTAGAGGGAGTAGATCTCAACATAGTAAAGATCGTATATGAAAAATCTAAAGCCAATATCATACTCAATGGGGAAAAAAAAATATTTACCCCTGGAATTTCTAACCACAGTGATCAGAGAAGAAAAAGAAATTGAAGGCATCCAAATTGGAAAGGAAGAAGTAAAACTGTCATTGCTTGCAGATAACATGATAGTGTGCATAGAAAACTCTATAGACTCCTCCGAAGAACTACTCGGCCTAATAAGTGAATTAGGCAAAACAGTAGGACATAATGTCAATATTCAGAAACTGATGGCATTTTTGTACACCAACACTGAACTATCAGAAACAGAAAATAGGAAAAAACAATCCATTTATGCCCCCACTGGTGTGGCTCAGTGGATTAAGTGATGGCTTGCAAACCAAAGGGCTGTTCGTTTGATTTCCAGTGTAGGGCCACATGACTGGGTTGTGGGCCAAGTCCCAGTAGGGGGTGTGGGAGATGCAACCACACATCTATATTTCTCTTCCTTTTTCTCCCTCTCTTCCCCTCTTTAAAAACATATAAATAAAATCTTTTTTTAAATCCTATTTACTATAGCAACAAGAAAAATAAAGTACATAAGAATAAACTTAACCACAGAGGTAAAAGACCTGTACTCAGAAAGCTACACAATACTGAGGAAAGAAATTAAGAGACACAAATAAATAGAAGTATATACCATGTTCATGGATTGGAAGAATTAATATCATTAAAATGTCCATACTGTCCAAGGCAATCTATAGACTCAACATAATCCTTATCAAAATACCAATGATATATTTCACAAATGTAGAACAAATACTTCAAAAATCTATATGGAACCATAAACAACCATGAATAGCTTCAGTAATTTTGTGAAAGAAGAACAAAGTAGGAGGGATCACAATACCTGATATCAAACTATATTACAAAGCCACTGTGATCAAAACAGTGTGGCACTGGCATAAGAACAGACACATAGATCAATGGAACAGAATAGAGAGCCCATAAATACACCCATGTCTCCTTGGTCAATTAATATTTGACAAAGGGGGCAAAAGGAACATAAAATGAAATAAAAATAGCCACTTCAAAAAATGGAGTTGGAAAATCTGGACAGGCATATGTGAATAAATGAAACTAGACCACCAACTTATACCATGCATCAAAATAACTTCGAGATGCATAAAATACTTAAATATAGGTTGTGACAGAATAAAAGTCCTAGAGGAGAATGTAGGCAGACAAATTTCAGCTATCCCATGTAACAATATTGTCAAGGATATGTTCCCTAGCTCAAAGTATATAAAGGAAAAAATAAACAAATGGGACTACATCAAATTAAAAAGCTTCAAAAGCAAATTAAAAAAGAAAACATCAGCAAAATGAAATTGAAACCAACAATATGGGAAATATATTTGCCAATGACATCTGAGGCAAGGGTTTGATCTCTAAAATACATAAAGAAGTCACGTAACTTCACACCAAGAAGACAAACAACCCAATTAAAAAATGGGCAAAGGATCTGAACAGTCACTTATCCAAGGAGGACATTCAGAGGGCTCACAGATATATCAAAACATGTTCAACAACACTAGCCTTCAGAGAGATGCAAATTAAAACCACAGTAAGATACCACTTCACACAGGTCAGAATGGTCATCATTAACAAATCAACAAACAACAAGTCCTGGTGAGGGTGGAGAAAAGGGAACTATAGTGCACTGATGGTGGAAATGAAAACTAGTAGAGCCACGGTGGAAAAGAGTATGAAATTTCCTCAAAACACTAAGAATGGACCTGTCTTTTGATCCAGTGATTCCATTGCTGGGATTATAACAAGAATCCTGAATCACCAATTCAAAAGAATTTATGCACCCTTATGTTCATAGCAGTGTTATTTACAATAGCCAAGTTTTTGAAACAACCTAAGTGCCCATCCATAAGTGAGTGGATCAAAAACAAAACAAAACAAAACAAAAACAAAACAAAAAATACTGGTACACTTACACAATGGAATACTACATATCAGAAAGAAAGAAGGAACTCCTACCCTTTATGACAGCAGGATGGAACTGGAGAACTTCATTTTAAGTGAAATATATCAGCTATTGGACGACAAATACCATAAGATCTCACCTAAAAGTGGAACCTAATGAACAAAACAGACCAACAAGTAAAACAGAATCAGAGACATGGAAATGAAGAACAAACTGACAGCAACCAGAAGGGAGGGTGTAAGGGGAAAATAGAGGGAAGAAGAGGAATGGTTAAGTCAAGAAGCTTGTATATAGGACCATGGACATGGACAATAGGGTGGGGATTGACTCCGGGGTGGGGGAACGTTTGGTGTGATGGGGCAGGGAAGAACAATGAGGTAAAAATTAGGATAACTCTAATTGAACAACAATAAAAAAAAACTCATAGACACACACAAAAAATGAAGTATCTTAATTTAAAAAAGCAAACAAACAAACAAAAACTTAGCATCTATGGAGAATGAATTCATTGTAAGTAAAGAGAGGAAGTGAATATTCTAGAAAATGCTTAGAAAGGTAATCATATAAAAGAACATTATGTATAGCAAGGACTCATGGACAAAGCCAAAGTGGATAAAGATTGAGGGAGGGAAAGGGGGATGGGGGGGAAGTGGTGGGGGAAGGTGGAGACAAATGTATTTGAAAAAATTAACTAGTTAATTATTTTTTTTAAAAAAAGAACATTATGAAAATAAAAATACCTGGGAGGACAGAGTTATAAAACCAAAAGAGAGAATAAAACCTTCAAAAACCTTGGTTGGTTTTGTTGTCAAAATGAACTACAGGCTATAGTAATCTACTGAGGATTTTGTATAAAGGCCTATTGCAGATATTTTTATTGCTCTATTCTGTAAGTAGACTTTCATCAGACTTGCTTCTCATATAAGTTATTTTCTTTTCTTTGCTTATTGTTTATTGGATCAAATAATTGGCATTTTGATGACTATTGTGAAAGTGCAAATTCTACTGTGTGTGCCGTTCTGAAACATTTAGGAACTGAATTTGTACAGAAGTTTTTCCCGTTTCATATTGTAAATCAAATCACAAATCAAAGTTATGAATATATAGGATTATGACTAGGGCAGCTCTGTATAGATTTATGAAAAAACTAAATTAATCCATAGACTAAAAATGGAAATTTAAGGACTTCTCACAATTAAAACAAATTGGCTATTGATATAAAATTTTGGCAGCTAGAGATAGAAAGCAGATTACATGAAGTATGCCCCTTAGGGCTTTATTTGACATAAATGCAAGTTTCTCATGTCATTCTTAGTATGTAGCTATGACGATTTCTACTACTTTTCAGCATTCTAAAATACTTGCCTTTTTCTAAGAATTTTCTATTTAAAAAATAGATATTTTTGTAAAACTTAATTTGTTTTACCCTACTCTAGTTTTCTCTAAATTTGGAACAATGTTTTATTTTATGGAATATGCATTAAAGTGTGTTGTAAAATAAAATTAATTTCTATCTTTTAGTTTTTATTAGTAATTTTAAATTGAAAACAATTTTTAAAATGTGTTTAACATATGCAATACATTTAGCTTTTGTAATGACAAAAAAAATTACCAGCAAATGTCAACAATTTCTCTCAAATTGTACCTATAGATTTAGTCATGTATTATAGTTGTAATTGATAAGTTTATTGGGTACCTGAGGTGTATTAGAAGGTAACAATGAAAGAAACAATTTATTTGTAAAGGGATGTCTCATTTTTAATTAATTGAGTTCTATTGTTGGAATAAAAAATATAATATTTCAAATCATATAAATTGTTTACAAAGCTAAGAAAGTTTTCCTATAAAGAATATACAAAATAAGCATTTTAGTTTCTCATAGAAAAAGGAATTATTTTATTGTGTATTTTACTGTCCTTTCTCTCTTATCTTTGTTTTTTCCTAATTATTTTATTTCTGATTCTCAGATTAGAAAGAAGCTGATAAAACTCAAATATAGGTATTTCAACCACAGACTCTGAAGTTATACATAGTACAGAAAAATAACAATGAACTGCCTAAAATACTTGTAGTAATAAACAAATCTCACTGTGATGTTTATTGGTACTCTAGAGAATTTATAGAATTCCTAGAGATGTAGGATTTTTAAAACATTTTCTACAAATATTTTTTAAATGATACTATACTTTGAAATTCAAAATATACATGCCTGATTTTTTTCATTTTGTTAACTTTATGCAATGACAAATAAAATAGTAGGGGTTTTAACACATTGTTTTAAAAAATCAAAAGTTCACTACGTATTGTTCAAACATACATACATTTAAGTCGACAAAAAAGAGAGCTGATTGAGAGTTGTTTTAATTTCCTTAAAATGATTATATTAACCTATAAACCTTTCAACAATTAACATTGTTTTTCTTTGGTTTATAGAATGTAAGGTGCTGATGTAAAATTCAAACTAAAAGAAAGAACAATTCAAAACTAAAAAAAAAAAGAACAGTTTAAAAAAAAAGAACAATTTAAAAATCAGCTTCTACTAGCTATAACCATTTTACTTACATTATGTCATTGGTATCATGAATAATGGTGGTAAGTATAAAATAGGACTAGAAAAGACAATAGCTAAAAATAAGGCATGAATAATTTATATTCAGTCATCTACTTTTAATGAGAATACCTTCATCTGGTATAGTATTTTCATCAGCATCTCAAAAGAAAATGCAAATTCAAGAAATAATCAGTACCTTGGAAATATAACTACAGATTGAAAAAAAAAGATTGATTTTTTTTTTGTCTTCAAAGCGTGACAGTTTTATATTTTAAATGTTTACTAATATAGTAAGGCTATTTTTCCTTCAAATCAGATACCTGTTACTGCCAAAACCAACTGAAGCTAATATTTGGTTAAATACTTCAAGAAAACTAGTAAAATTGTAGATCTGTCTGTTTATTCATTCACAAAGGAGTTGCTGAAGACTTGCTATGCAATTATGCTAGGAACTCTCTTAGAATCTGTGTTTATACCCATGACTCAAAGGTAATAAGACCAATGCTAAGAATAACAGAAGAGAATGATAAAGGAAGTATGAGTCCCTAAGGTGCGGAGAGCCACAATCTCAGTGGTGAAAGTAATCACCAGACTTTTTCTGTCTTAAAATAAAATCTATCTTGTTTAAGCCACTATTACATTGCAAGTTAGTCGTCGCAAATAAAATATTTTCTGATATATGCAGACTATTTGAAACAACAAAAAAGTAGGAAAAAAGACTTGAAAAGAAGTAAAAAGAGTCCATAGAGTGATAATGATGAATCAAAGAAAGTAAAATTTAGGACAAAGAACTAAGAAAATAAAGACCTAGACATTTTTGTTATCCTTTTCGCACCTTCTGGGTGAGGAGATTATCAAGAAAAGTGTTTTGGAGAGAGGACAACATAAGAAAACAAACTGTTGTAAATATTAGATCATATTTTCTACTTAAAAGATATAGCAAAGAGGAACCCAGAGGTGCTGGTTTTTATTGCTGAATACGGGCTGTTGATCATCAGAAAAGAGCAAAGCTTTAGGTCAAGGCTGGGGAAAGAAGATACTGACACATTCTGGCACCAACCAGTAATCTTCAGAAAGCATCCTGAGGAACAGATGAGTGTCTCAGCCCACCTGTAAACACCTCTATCAGTCTAGCAAAACCCTACGTGAGAGACCCAGATAACCTACACCCACATTCCTGACACACAGAAACTAAAATCATAAAATTTTTGTTTTAAGATGCCAAAACTTTTAGCTATAGTAATTTGCTAGATAGCAAAAGAAAACTAATATAATAGGCAACTAGATCTCAGCCAATAAAAATTCTAGATAATGTACTAAGTACAATTACTCTTATGAAATTTAAATTATTGAATATTATAAAATTTTAAAAATTCCTTGAGTCTACTTTTGTCAATAATCTTGTATTAGTTTTCCTTTGTTTCCTTCAAAAGCATGCATTACTGTTTTGTCTTTATTTAATTCATCATAGAAAATCTGAATACTTTTAGTGAAGGTTTAGCTTTACTGGCGAGACTCTAGATGGATAGATCAAAAATTACCTCTGGGTCTTTCCTTTTTTATTAGATTTTATTTTATTTTTCATATTGCATGTCTCCCCTTTGCATCTACTGGTAAACTCTGAGAAATATACTTTTGTGAGCCATACTCATAGCTGCAAGGAGGGTATATCATTTCCCAGAGGTTTGGGGCTAAGAAAAAAATGTGACAAAGCACTGAATCTAAATTTAATTGGAATAATATATAACTTAATGAGTAAAGTAATTTCATACTTTTCTTTTGTAAAAACAATATTAAGATAATTTGGATATATAAATAAAGAACTTAAATGTATGTGTATATTAACATAAAATTCTATTTCCATTGATTTAACAAGAGGTTACAATAATTTTTATGTTTATTCTTTGATTTACACATGAAAAGATATTAGATATGTGCCTCTTAAAATGATTGTCTACACACCACTGAAAGAAATCTAAAACTCCCTTTACACTACAACATTTTACTCTCATTTGCAATAATCCTTTTTTATGCATGTTGAGAGGGAAACCTGGGTATTACATAAAATCATTTAACTGAATTAATGAAGAAAAATATCCATGTCTTTTTGATAAAAAGTAATCGATATTTTTGTTAAAAGATTCTATTTATTTATTTTTAGAGAGAGGGAAAGGGAGGGAGAAAGAGGGAGAGAAACATCAACGTGTGGTTGCCTCTCATGTGTCCCCTCCTGGGGACCTGGTCCATAACCCAGGCATGTGCTCTAACTGGGAATCAAACCAGCAAACTTTTGGTTTGCAGGCCAGTGCTCAATCCATTGAGCCACACCAGCCAGTGCTAAAAACTAATCGGTATTTTTTTTATAAGGGTTCTTTATATCACCCAGGAAGCTCTTGGCCATTACTGCATATATTCATTCCCAGCATTGAGAAGTATGATTAGCTCCTGATAACATTAGAGCATCAATTTTGCTTAAATAGGGGAAAAAAATCCATGTTAAAAGTTAATTTATGTAATAGTATTCTGAACATATGCATCATTTATTCTCTTTCTTGAAATCTGAACAGTACTGGTTCAATAGCTATTTGAAATTATATAACAAAATTTGTCAAATAATATTCTCTAGTTCTTGGGTCTGTATTGTTCTAAGTGCTATATGAAAAAAAAAGTGATTAAAAGAAGGAAGTTTTCTACTTTACAAAACTAAACATTTTCAAACGGAACTTTTTAAATCCCCTAGTTTTGTACCATATACTAGCTTCTGGCAATCTTCTCTGAACAGTACTTGAAAATATCTGTTACTAAGCTAGATTTACATAAAGCTTGTCATTCAGCAATGTGAGAATGACCAGATCGATGGATGTTATGGTTGCTGTCTTCTCCAGGACTTACATCTCTGTTTAAGCATATAAATTGGATGAAGTATCAGTGATTTCTTTGTCTAACTTGCTGAAAGCAACACAGAAAGTGATTTAGTTGTATTCATGTAGCCCCACCTCCACCACACATACACACCTCATACATATCACACACACACCCACCACCATCACTATGTGCAATGGTTCAGCTTCAGTAGAGAGACACAGATGGAGAGTTTCTCATTATTTGTAGCATTGTTTCAGCTTGAAGAACCAGATGGAAATCTTTTAAACAGCAGTTCTTATCATTTGTTATATATGGCAAAATGTAAAATAAAAAAAGAATGACATGGAAATAATATTTACTGACATATCTAGGTAATAAACAAAATATTTCCTTTCCTATGTTAAGCTTTTGGAAAAAAGTACAATTAGGAGAGAGTCATTTATAGACTTGACATAAAAATTCCTCGCTAACCTTGGTGTCTTTGAAAAGGAGCTAAATTGCTTCAAGGCTACACAGGGAAATGCCCAACAACACTTTCTATTCCATCTTACACTAAATATACCTTCTAATAAATGTGTTGTATTTATTTCTTTAGAGATGTGGTCTGAAGATATTTTACACAGAAGAGTAAACAGGAATGGCGGCTCAGTGGCGATTACTGCCAGCAGCTGGAAAATCACATTTCCAGGCATTTTTCTTTCTCTGGGTCAACTTTCTTGAGCCAAGCCCTGTCACCCTGCAACTCTGTGCCTCTAGGGCCATTACACTCATATCTTTTTGAAGTAAAGAAAAGGGAAGACAATGAATTGTGTCTTTTGCTCTCACTAGAAAAATGTGTCTTTTCTCTTCCCAGGAAGGGAAAAGAGCTTGGCTAATTCATTTATGATAAAACATTTTACTTGTTATTTACTGTATTCATTAAACTTATGAAATAGATAATGGTTGTTATCGAAAAGAACTTTGTGAAGTTAAAGTATGTAAATTATTTTGGTGACTCATTATGGTATTCTATAAAATTTCATAATGTAAAAATGTTTAATGAATGCATCTTAATAAATTATAAAGTATGTCATAAGAAGGCTTGACTCAGGATCATATGCTATTATGCATATGTTTAATAAGCAAATGCAGGCTATTACCAAATACACTGAATAGCAAATAATTTTGTATATTTGATCTGTCTTAAGGGGGAAAATTGTTGGGAAATGCCCTGCCTGGTTTCAGGGACTGTAGCCTTGCCGACAGGCAAGAGAGCCCCAAGTCTGAAGCTAATCAAGGAGGCCTTGGGAAAACAGGCCACTGAGGAGATGAAACCTTTCCGCATGACAGGGGCACAGCCCCTGCCTCCCTTACATCCCCCTGGTTGGCCCTGTGATGGTCGATTGTTGATAATGGATAAGTTCTCTCCTGAGAAGAGACAACCTAAGACTGACATCTGCCGGTATGGGCAGCAGACAAGGACTTGGGGGAACATGGAGAAAGGACAAAACGGCCCTCACCCCCGGGCTTGAATGTGGCCGGAGTCCTCATTCCATCTGAAAGAAGTCTCCTTATCTCTTGGTGGCTCTGCCCCACCTGCCTGGCTCAGGCTTGAAACAATACTAAAAGCAGGTACAACCCTAAACTGCATTGGCTGGTTCCCAGGGGAAAATGAGGCCTAGAAGTAAGTTCCTCTAAGCATGCTTTGTTCTTCCCTCAAGAGCTATGATAACTGGCTCATACAGAGAAGAAGATTTACTTTATTCATAGACCCTGACCTGAGGCAGATCTCTTGTGTTCCTCTAATTTGTATCTATGATCTCTATTCTTTTCTGTAAATATAGCCTTTTGACATTGATTGATGAGTTTTGTTGTATACCCCTGCACATATGGTTCTCAATAAAAGCCTTTGGACACAGGGGCTCAGCCTTCTCCACTAGAGAGAAGGGCCGTGTCCCCTCTCCTGGCAAATAGAGAAGTGTTTACGATGACGCATATTTATTCCCCCCATCCATGACAATCCCGGGAAGGTCTTTGCAGGATTCAGAACCCTGCTCCCTCCTCAGCTGGCTCTGGACAATAACCCTCAGATCCAGGAGGACCCCACGCGGCGCTCCCCCCATAACAGAAAATATCACCATAGCTTTAAGAAAAAGTATTTATATTACAAACCAAATATTAATGTTGCATTTGAAATAAGGAGTATAGACACAGTACACACAGGAAGACATTTAATGTACCTTCTTTTGTTTAAAGCACATAGCTATCAAAATCAGACCATTCTCTTTTATGCCCTTCACCATCTTGAAGAGATAAAGTCATGCTCATTTTCTCAAAAATATTTATCATACACCTACCTACCATAGTAAATTTTTCAAAGATTATGTCTTATATAGTTATGAACTACTAGAGCGTAGTTCCAGGACTACTGGAACTACTATAGTTATGGAGTTGAAAGTCCTTAACTATATAATAAAATTTTCTAATTTTAGAGATGACCTCTTGAATCAAAAGTTTTATCCAAAGTTTTAGAAATCATTAATGCAAAGAAAACTAGGACCCTTAGTTCTTTGTGTTCAATCCTACAGTCTTTTTTTAAAAAAATAATACCTTACTTATACTCAGGCATAATTCTCTAAAAGACAAAACTAATCTTTTATATTAGTCTAGTTTGACTAAACTACGCTACAGAGAAAAACAACCCCAAGCCCCAGTAATTTATATAGTTAATTTATTCACAAGTAGTTTCATGATATGTTTGGGTCGCTCTTCTTGGTGACTGTACTTCAACTGCTATGAAGCTGCCTTTAGCTTGAACTGAGTTTTTTTGTTTTTGTTTTTTTTTTACCATGGCCAGGGGAAAAAGAACATTAAGAACTCATGCCTGTCCTTCTATGCTTTGGTCCACATTCTAGGCATCACTTCTGATTATAGTCTATTACACAAAATTAACTAACCCATCCAAATTTAAGGGCACTTGGAAGATTATCATTCTTGCATCCAAAGAAAAGAAGAAAAGTAAATGATGATTGAATACTTGTAATATCTTATATCTTAAACTAGTATTTTTCTCATCACCCAACCCTTATTTGATACGCCATAGTGTCTATTTGAGCTTGAAGAGTCACGGCTACTTATTAGATGTATAATTTGTATAGTTTATGCCTCACACTGCTTTCTTGCCTTCTAAATAAAAACTGAAATGGACTGATGGTCGTATATAAAAATTGTATCTCTAGTTTTATATATTATTTTGCACATGAGAAATGTTCACTAACACTTTGATGAATGAATAGTAGCTAATAACTCAGTACTATCCTCTTGAAAGTAATTTGATAGCATTTTACTACTCTAACAACTTACATATATTCTAATTTTATTTCAAATCAATCCTTCTCATTACAGCCGTATCTTAATCAGACAATAAGAGCGTCATATCCATCCAATGGAATTTTAGAAGTGCTCATGTCAGAAGTACTCATTTATCATTTTCCATGTACCACATTTTATTGTGTAGCACTGGGAAAACAAAAATAACTAGAATAATGGTTAAGATCAAGGCATTTGAGTTAGCAGCTGAGTTCAATTCCTAGTTGCTGTCAAACTGCGTGACCTTAGAGAAATGTGCCTTAGTTAATCATCTATAAAATATGAATAAAAATAATAACTATTTCATAGACTTTTAAAATATTAAATGTGATACTTTCTGTAAAATACTTAGAAAAAACTTGAATCAGGTGGGCAATAAATTCTATTGTACTTAGATATTATGTACAGGTGTAGGCAAAAATAGGTCTACAGTTGCATGTGAAACACATTTTTTCTTGTATTATTAATTATTGTATTATTTTATGTATTATAACTATAAACCTACTTTTGTCCACCCCTGTATTTGACATGTAGATTTTCTCTACAAAGCTATAGTACATCACAGAGGTCAGAGACTGTATTAAATTTTTGTTATAAGCAAATTCGAGTATCAAGGCCAATGGTTTTCCCTTAAAATCCTTAAAAAATGTTTAATAAAAAGAGCAGTTCCAGAGCACAAATATATTCCCAGGAAAAGTAGGCATATGTGGGTATCAATGTATGTGAACTAATTAGGCATAGGGGTAGCATAAAAGTAAGGACTGGGGTTTATCAAAGAATGCCAAGTGATTTCTTTTAACTTCTTAGCACATAGTATCAGACATACCAAATTATGATTTTTCACCTCTTATTTTTGTGCTAAATTATTTTTATATTCTGTGTTATATTTATGCAGAGAATCCACTATAAAAACAATTTATTGCCACATAGTACATAAAACTGGAAGAATTTGTAACACTTTTAAATTTTAGTTATTTATATATTTTAAGATATTTTAGTTAAGAGCTGAGTAAATTAAAATCTTTTAAAAATTTTTTGTTTATTGATTTTAGAAAGAGAGAGAGAAGGAGGGCGGAAGAAGGAGGAGAAAGAGAGAGAGATGAATTTATTGTTCCAACAATTTATGCATTCATTGGTTCTTGGATGTACCCTAACTGGGGATTAAAGTAGCAATCTTGGTTTCTCAGGACAATGCTCTAACTAACTGAACTACCAGACCAGGGACTGAGTAAATTAAGTTCATTAAAAATATAATAACCTCTTACTATAATGAGGAAGTAGTATAAATATATAATTTAATCCTGACCTGGAGACATTAGAAATACTGCTCAACACAAATATTTATGGATGAAGTAAATTAGGGTCACAAGTACTAACTAACTTGCCCAAGAAAACCTAGCTAGCAAACAGGTGAGCTAGAATTTTATTTCATATATACATGTGTACAGTTATTATTGTTGTTGTTAAGATGTCAGGTACAAATAAGTTAAACATAATTTTTGTCTCATGAAATTTCCTGATCATTTATTGGTCCATATAAAGCCATCTTTTTATTTAATTTGTGTGTTTATCTATAATACTATTTGCATGTATTAAAAAACAGTAAGAACACAGGAACCCACCCATAAAAACAGAATCTAAGACAATAAAAATTCTCCTATGGCATCTCTTCCCATCTTGTACCCTCATCTTTATTTCTTTGAAACAACTAACATTCTAAACCTGGTATTCATTATGATCTGGCCCTCTCTTTATATACATTTATCTCCTAAATATATATAATACAATTAAGCTTTTAATTTTATAAAAATGTGTATCATATTGATTATAATCTTTTTAGATTTTTTTTCACATGGTATTTCATTGCCCACATTTAGCTGTATCATACATTCATTTTCAATACTGATTATGTTTTATAAGTTGAATAACCCAATGAATTTAAATTTATAGAAGCCTATTATTTTGAAAAATCTGTAGCATGTTACTTAACAAGTGGACAAGTTAAAATATACTAACAAGACTAAAAGTGTTTAAATTTTTTCTAAAAGACAAACTATGTAAAAGTAATTATGCAGGGTTACAAGTATTAACTTATTCATTTGGAATTAATTGTATTTTTCCTTAAATAAGCTTATGACCTGATTACTACTGAAAATGAATCCATTTATCTATGTAAATTGCAGTATGGTCAAAGTGCAGAATTAACTCAGTATAATTAAAAGACTTTATCTGTCACCTATATTAAATTATTTCATTATATTTTATCATCAGATTTAAATACTATCTGTGTAAAGTATGGCAGAGAGCATCCCAGAAGATTAGAAATTACATCCTATGAAAAATAAGGTAGATACAAATGTAGTTTAACTCAGGTGTAGCCTCCCCTTGTAAGATCACTCTTGCAGCAGATAAAAGGATAACCTTGGATTTATTGGTAGGACAGATTGTCTATTGCCTAAAGGTTACATAAGAAAATCTCTGAGAGCCAAAAATTCTGCCTGCTACTTTTCTATTCTGTAAAATAGAAAAATAAGAACATTAGTGTAAGGAATAAATAGGAAAATGCATGCACATTTATTAAATTTCTCTTAGCACACAATCTATGAGAATTGTGAATATTATTATAATTCTAACAGATATATATTACTTATTGATGGACTAGATAGCTCCTAAATTTTAAAGAAGTATAGCCACTTTTGAAAGATACTTTTTTATTCTCAACCATTTACTCATTTAGTTTTTTAAAATTGTTATTCTATTATAGTTGTCCCAATTTTTCCTCCATGCAGCCCACCCTCGCTCCCATGGTAAATCCCGACACCATTGTCCATGTCCACGTGTCATTCGTAAATGTTCTTTGACTAGTCCCTTCCCCTTCTTTCCACCATTATCTCCCTCTTGCTCTCCCCTCTGGCTACTCTCAGTCTGTTCTATTTTTCCATGCCTCTGTTCTATTTTGCTCATTAATTTATTTTGTTCATTTAATTCCTCTTATAGGTGAAATCATATGATTTTTGTCTTTCACAGACTCGCTTATTTCACTTAGCATAATATTCTTCGGTTCTATTCATGCTGTTATAAAAGGTAGGAGTTCCTCCTTTCTGCTACATAGTATTCCATTGTGTAAATGTACCATGGTTTTTTGATCCACTCATATGCTGATGGGCACTTAGGCTGTTTCCAGCACTTGGTTATTGGAAATGGTGCTGCTCTAAATATAAGGGTGAATAGGTTCTTTTGAATTGGTATTTCAGGATTCTTAAGGTATATTCCCAGCAACAGACTCACTGGGTCAAAAGCTTTTCCATTTTTAGTTTTTAAGGTAAATTCCATACTGTTTTCCACAGTGGCTGTGCCAGTCTGCATTCCCACCAACAGCGCATCAAGATCTCTTCTCCACATCTTTGACAGCACTTGTTGTTTGGTGATTTACTAATGATGCCCATTCTGACAGGTGTGAGGCGATATTTCACTGTGGTTTTAATTTGCATCTCTCTGATGGCTAGTGATATTGAGTATGTTTTCATTGTCTATGGGTCATCTCTATGTCGTCCTTGGAGAAGTGTCCGTTCAGTTCCTTTACCCATTTTTTAATTGAATTGTTTGTCTTCCTGGTGTTGAGTGATATGAGATTTTTATGCATTTTTGAGGCTAAACCCTTGTCCAATATATCACTGGTAAATATATTCTCCCATATGGTCAGTTCCCTTTGCATTTCAATACTGGTTGCTTTAGTCATGTAGAAGCTTTTTAATTTAATGTAGCCCCATTTGTTTATTTTTTCTTTATTCTTCTTGCTTTAGGAGATATATGAGCAAAAATATTGCTACTTGGGCTATCTGACATTTTATTGCCTATGCTTTCTGCTAAGACTTTTATGTTATCACAACGTAATTATTTTAGTATTTTATCCATTTTGTGTTTATTCTAGTGTATGTTGAAAGTTGGTGGTCTAGTTTCATTTTTTGCATATGCCAGTCCAGTTCTCCCAACACCATTTATTGAAAAGACTATATTTACCCCATTGTATGCTTGTGCCCCCTTTGTCAAATAATAATTGATCATAGGGACATGGCTAGAGACATTGTCTGGGTTAGATACATTGTTAGAAATGGAGTTAACAAATTATATCAGATTAATTCTCAGGTGTATGTGACCCTGCAGCAATGGGGATCCTGTAATAAGGAATTGTCCTAGAGAGTTTTTTAAATTAAATTCATTGAGGTTACATTAGTTAATAAAATTATATAGGTTTCAAGTATGCAATTCTGAGATACATCATCTGTGTATTGTATTGTGTGTTCACCAGCCCAAGTGAAGTTTCCTTCCATCACTACTTATTCCCATTTTATCCTACCTCCCCTACCCCTCTTCCTTCTGCCAATCAGCATACTGTTATCTGAGTCCCAGAAAGTTTTATGTCTTCAGAGGATGACTAAAAGCATTCAGAATCCTGCTCACAAATAGCCAGAATTCCACGGAATCCACTCATTTATTAACAAGGGAAGTCTCCTTGGAGAGCAACTGTAAATTGCTTAGAGCTACTGTCTTACTTGGAATGGGAAGAAACAATAAACAACTGTATAAATCGCCTCTTCCTCTACCAGTCCACTCCCAAAATTCAACCCTCACCAATAGGCAGTAGACATGGATCATTCACAATGTTAAAAAAAATTAAATGAAACAAGACCAACGAACTGCATGTCATACTTGTCTTGAAAAGAACTTTACAGTATTTTGTATTCATTATGCATTTGAAGAAGAGAGAGCAGAAGAAAAATAAGAGAAGAGAAAGTATCTCCACTTTAGCTCATGACACAGTGATTGGTAGGATTGTTGAGGGGCAGTTTGCCGGGCCTATTTTGCCTGCCTAACACTACCGTGAAATTAACTAAAATAGAGGTCCACAGAGGGCAAAATAAAGTATGACGATAAAACTATTGGATTTTATGTCTTTTAAATTAACAGAGGGATTAAACTAAGCAAGTTTAAAATGCCATTAAAAGAGTTTCAGTATCATAAGGGCAAGAAGTTAAGACTTTGACTATGTTTTACTTTCCAACTTTTGTTAATGTGTGGTAGTATAAATTCCCCTTCACAGATTACCTGTAAATCTTTGCTTAATAGGTGGTAGGATTTACTAAAAACAACCTAGAGGAAATTGCCTAAATTAGAATGCTTTCTTAGATTTTACCCTCTTTTTATTTTACAGAAAAATTGGGATTGTAGGCTGACCTTTCACTCTTATTTTGACAAATATGCACATTAATTTTTTTCCGTTTTTTGGGGGGCATTGTTCAAGCCCTTAAATCTCTATATTTTTATGCTTTCTTGCCCTCTACTAACCTCTGCAGTCCTGAATTTATTCACCTTCTTTTGGGGACATAAAACTGTCTTATAATGAAGGGCAATCTGTTTACATACGTGTGCCCAGAATATCCAAGGCACTGCAGTAGCACTATGAGACACCCGTTTTATAGGAAAGCTGCAATGTACCAGAATGTTTCTTCCTTGGTCATGAGGTCCTCCAAGGAATGTAGCCACAGAGCGTGCATCAGGCAGAAGCAGGATCCCTTGGACAATGGTAAATGCACTCATTTTATCCTTGTACATCTACCCTTCATGGGCCATAAATTGAGAAACTTCACCATAACATAACAAAAATTTTTTTTTGTAATTCATTTGAAGGTTTAACTTAATACATGTAAGCTCTTTAAATATATGTCTGACAATTGGTGAGTCTTTACTGAATTAGTTCACATTAAAAATTATTTAAAAATTTTAAGAATAAACAGGAAACAAGAGTTAAGGGTTGAACAAGTCTGTTTGATTATACATTGTGCTATTTCTTTCTCATAACAATTGTTTATGTTTACAAATGATAAAGACTACATCTTGATTAGGAAAACAATCCTTATACATAAATTAAAATAAGTACTTCAAAATTTAGAAGTGAAATGACCATAACACCCTTAAGGACATGATCATAAATTTCAATTCAATAACATTAAATCACAATTGCATTAAATCACAGTTGCATTAAATCACAATTACATTTGGTTTAGAAAAAAATCATCTAAAGATTTTCCTTAAGTTAAGACCATTTAGGCACAATTTTCACTACAGTACAATTTGAACCACTTGGGATAAAGCCATAACAATTGTCTTAACCACAGGCAAAATAGCGACTGAAATCTAAATGCCAAAATTTAGATGAGTAGTTTTGTATTTCCCACTTAAACACAGGAAGAAAAAAATTGAATTCCTGTGATCTATAATGTAGAAAGGAAATGAATAGACATGTGTGGAGAAATTGTTTGAAAGCTTGTAGCCAATTTAAGAGCTTAACAACATCCTTTTTTTTAAATCTACCCAATATGGGAACTATAATGCACATTAATACTAGCAGATAAAATGCTTTCTCTTTTCAAAAATACCATTCTTTTATAACATAGTTATAATCATATACTGTTTTAATATTTAACATTATATCTAAAAAGAAGAGTTATATAAAACTTTGTTTCTTCAAAAGTAAAATGAATTTTGTAAGACAAAGATAATTTTTACAAAATTTAATCAAACTATTTCTCCAGTGCTGAAAAAATTAATCATGTCATCCTCATTGGAATATTTCTAATGGTAATAAATAAATAAATAAATAAAATTTTTGGTGCCATGTTCTAATTGTTTAATTTCTTTTATTGACTGAAAACAAACAAACAAAAAACTAAAAATGAAAACAAGTTAAAAAAAAGCTTGCTCTCCTGAAACACAGTGTGATATGTTTTAAATTGATTACTCCCCATATTTACTTATCTAGTTTATCTCAAGAAAGCAGATTTATTTAATAGTCTCTGAAAACATTTGAGTGCCTATCCTTAGCTACACACACTCTTTTGCTTCAGACATTTCCTGACACTGGTGTCAGGGAAATATGTACCAGTGTTCAAAAACAGAGAAAAGTGGCTTCCAGTAATGTGAGATTATTAATTGACTATAGATCATAAGGATTTTCTCTTCTAAGAGGCTGGTATTAGATTTTTGTCCATTTTTAAATTTTATTATCTACCTTTTTCTCATCAAAATATGGGTCATCTATCTGTTCATTATTAAATTACCAATCTATACATTTAGGACATTAATCCTTTGTTGGTTATATGTGTTGTTTATATGTCATATGGTGTTTATCTTCATCCTTGTGTGTGTATGTCTTCATGAGGAGAAACTTATAGTTTTACTGTGGACAAATTTAACAACTGATCTTTTATACTAGTAGTTATTCTCAAAACTACCTTTCTCCATTTCTGATATCAGTATATTTGCCCTACTCCAATATGCTTGTTCTTTACAATTTTTATGACTTCCAAAGCCTCTCCTTTATGTGTTTCATATATCATGTTTTTCTGTTTCATGGATATTTAAATTAAAAAATTTTGGAGCTAAATGAGATTTTAGAGAACATTAAATTTAGAGTTTTTCCTTGTGTCACATATGGTTTTAAGAAAATAATATAAATGAAGCCATTTCAAAATGGAGTTGAAACTTCCAGAGAAAAAAGTTCTTTTAGGTCTCATTCTTTGAATCTTTGGAATGTTTGAATGGGACAAAATAAACTTTGGACTGGGCAAGCCAATATTGTCTTATAAACAACTGTTGGTAAAGCTAACAGGAAAGCAGACTGCCTGACCACAAGGACTGATAATTAAGGACATTCTTTAGAATCAGTAAACAGAAATGTATAGCTAAGGGATAACTTAGATTATTGGCAAAAATAGAAACTTATTCCTTCTATTCATGTAATTACCTCTCTTCCCTTTCTCATAAAAACCCTATGCCATCATCCCATAATCAAGATTTAACTTGGGTTTCCTAATCTATGTCTCACATTGCAATTATTTTTTATCTCAAAAAAAAAAAGTGTTGCCTCTCACTTTGGTTTTTCATTTCTTGGTTAACAGTTTACATGCATTAGAAACATTTAAGGAGAATGTTAAAAATATGCATTCTGCCCTGGCTGGTGTGGCTCAGTGGACTGAGGCCCAGACAGCAAAGTAAAGGGTCTCAGGGTTGATTCCTAGTCAGGATACATGCCTGGGTTGCAGGCCAGTTTCCCAGTAGGGGGTGCACGAGAGGCAACAACACATTGATGTTTTCCTCTCTCCCTCTCTTCCCCTCTCTCTAAAAATAAATAAATACGACCATTAAAAAATATGCATTCTATGATTGTCCCACCCTCCTAAATCTATTAGAATATCCGGATTCTCAGATTCACATGTGAGTATGTGCATGCACACCTACACAGTTTTCTTTTTCCTTTTGGTTACTAAAGTTTGAGAAATATTGGGTAAACCAAAGAGCTTGTTTTAAAGATACAAAATATAAGATCCAAAAAACGTGACTTTAGGCCATTCCTTTAGGTAGTGTCAGGGACTGACATTAAAACCCCTGTGCATAAAGATATTCTCATAGGTGACTGTGTCTTTGGCTTGAAATTTTCTCTTACTACCTCATTTCTCTTCAATCCAGCGTAGCCAACACCTACTTCTATTATAAACTTTAGAGGAACTCTTAAAAAAACCAAAACAGAAGTTGTTCTCTTTATCAAAAAAAAAAAAAAAAAAAAAAAATAGGGCCATTCAGCTGAATTACATTTCTCAGCTTTTCTTTCAGAAAGACTTGGCTCTACTATTATGAATGAGATATGAGCATAAATGATGTCTATTAATTTCAGATGCTTAACATTTTTAGAGTTTCTCTGCCTGATTATGAAGCCTTTCTTTTCCCCATGCAGGAACAAGAAGAACAATCCTAAGATACCTGTGTTACAAATGGCCAATAAGCAGGGATGTGCTGCTGAATTTTCTGGTTCCTTTCAAACTGTTTAAAAAAATCAATAAAATTATGTAATTTTAATTTATCAAACATTTGAGTTTCATTACAATAGCAAAATAGCATTTACTGCTGCTCAAATATTAATAACAAAGCAGACAATTTTACCTCCCAAGCAAGAATTTCCATTCAGGTGATAAACATGTATGCTTACTCTACCTAATTTCAGATAACAAAGGCACTTTTCAGCAAAGGCAGTATATTGGAACTAGAGGTAAGTGACTAGAAAACAAATGCTTGGATCATTTATATATATAATTTCATTATATATAATTTATATATATAATGGATAATTTATATATACTCCATTTCAAGTTGAAATGGCAGTACCATTGCCTGTTATCTTTCAGAGAATCATTCAGAATATCAAACAGAACTCATTTATTTGCAACAGTGGCATTTTTTCCCCTTCAACTTTTATATGGTATTTGAATTGATGGGAAATATAAAACTGTGCCACGGACTCTATCAAATAAGAAGTTGATGACTAGAAAATATGGTTGTTAAATGTCACATTACTGTCTTCTGACAGTCTTCTGCCTTCTGAAGCAAGCTTTATAGTCTTGCTTCACTTGTAACAGAATTTAATAATAGAATAATTAAAAATGTGTTAATTTTAACATAAAAATTGAAAAAAGCCTCAAGAACTTTGGTGACAAAATGCAATAAAAAGTTATAAAGTATCAGTAAAATGTTAATCCAAATAGTTTGACATTAAATGTTTTATTGAAATTTTACTGGTAATCCTTTATGAATTCAAATTAAATGAGGAAACTTTTTTATGTACAAAAATAACCTACAGCTGTCTTCATATCCTTCCATGAAGCTGTCATTGAAAGGTTACTGATATCTTTCTACTTAACTTCAATGCATGACCAGTGAAACTACTGAGCTTTCAGTAACATTAAATTAAAAGCCTCATAAAAGATTTACTCTTTAGAATGCTGGTATTTCTCAGTTAATGTATAAGGGTACATTGAAGGATAGGTATGTAAAAGGAGTTAATATAAATAAAAATCCTGCTTCAAGTAACTAATGTGTCTTAAAGCTATAGTACATTCTAGGCACCGAGTGGCCGGCGAGGGTTGGCGACTGTGTGTGTGGACACGCGTGAGCTGGCGAGGGCTCCCGCGGGCTGGCGAGGCCTCCCACAGGTTGGCACTGATGGGGCCTGCGAGGGAGTGCACAGATCGGTGAGTGGAGGTGTAAATCGACCCGCGCGGGCCTGCGAGTGCAGAGCGATCCACAGAAATAGTGGATCCCTGGCCAAAGGGGTCACAGAGCTGCCCAGAGTCCCTGGAGGAGAGACTGGAGACAGGATTAACTGGAGAGTCCTGGAGCTGACTTCCTCCCATTTCCGTAGTCTCCATTTGGCGAGGGCAGACAACGCATCCAAAGAGCCAAAAGCGGGGAAAGCACACAATGGAAGACCCTAAACTGACCAGTGCCGGGGTGCCTGCCAGCCTACCGGGCCAGACAAGTACGTAACGGCGCGAATAACCCCCTGGGCTGGGGCAAGCATGCAGGAGCCCAGACAGGCGGGGGGCATCCTGCTGGGTTGGAATGCACCCAAGGAGCTGGGTGAGAGTGCAGAGCGATCCACAGAAATAGTGGATCCCTGGTGAAAGGGGTCACAGAGCTGCCCAAAGCAGGAGTCAGACACAGACAGTAGACTCCTGGAAGGCTCAAACAAACAACCCAAGGTCATATAGGGTCAAGAACTGACATCATCAGAGGCAGGCTCAGAAAGAAAAGTAAAGGAAAAAATTAAAAATAAAAATAAATAAATAAAAATACCCGCCTACTACCATAGAAGTTTAATCCACAAAGTCAGGAAATCTAGACAACCCAATTAAAACAGAAGCAAAAATAAATAAATAAACAAACAAACAAACAAATAACTTAACACACTCTCACAAAAATGGGAAGAAAAAGAAGTTCCCCCCAAATGAGTAGAAAAGGGGACTCCCCACAGAGAGCTAAATGAAATACAGGCAAGGGAACTATCAGATATTGAATTCAAAGCAATGGTTCTAAGGAAGCTCAATGAGCTCAGCCAGCAGAAAGATAACTCTGAGAAGCTGCAGAGAAACTATCAGGATCTTACAGCAAACTATAGCAACCTGGAAAAGGACATAGAAATTATCAAGAAGACACAAGAGGATATGAAGAATACCATTTCTGAATTGAAGAACACAGTAGAAGGAATCCAAAGCAGGCTGGATGAAGACAAGGATCGAATCAGTGAGATGGAGGATAAGGTAGAAAAAAGCTCCCAGAAAAAAAAAAGAAATGGAAAAAAGACTCAAAAAGAATGAAGAGGCATTTAGGGATATGCAGGACAACCTGAAACGCAATAATATCCGTATAATAGGGATCCCAGAAGGAGAAGAAGAGGAGCAAGGGATAGAGAACCTCCTCAAAAAAGTAATGATGGAAAATTTCCCTAATTTGAGGAGAGAAAGGCTCTCATGGATCCAGGAGGCACAGAGGACCCCACTCAAGAGGGACTCAAGGAGGTCCACTCCAAGACACATCATCATTAAAATGGCAACTATCAAAGACACAGAGAGAATCCTCAAGGCAGCAAGGGAGAAGGAGAAAGTAACATGCAAGGGGGCCCCGATACAGCTAAGAGCTGACTTCTCAACAGAAGCACTACAAGCCAGAAGGGAATGGCAACAAATACTCCAAGTCATGAAAAGCAAGGGCCTACAACCAAGGCTGCTCTACCCAGCAAGGCTCTGAATTAAAATAGAAGGGGAAATACAGAGTTTCCCAGACAAGAGAAGGCAAAAAGAATACATCTCTACCATACCAGCACTCCAAAATATGCTAAGGGGACTGGTTTAAGAAGATGAAGGAAAAGAATGAGAGAGAGAGGAACACAGGTACAAAGAGAAAAGATGAGTAAGTTTCTATCAGTAATATCTCTCAACGTGAATGGACTAAATGCCCCAATCAAAAGACACAGGGTAGCTGAATGGATAAGAAACCATGACCTACACATATGCTGCCTACAAGAGTCCCACCTCAGAGCAAGAGACCTACACAGACTGAAAGGAAAGGGATGGAAAAAAATATTCCAAGCAAATGGGCAAGAGAAAAAGACTGGGGTTGCCATACTTGTATCAGACAAAGTAGATTTCAAAACAAAGGCCATAAAAAGAGATTCAGAGAGGCACTTTATAATACTTAAAGGAAGAATCTATCAAGAAGACATAAACATTGTAAACTTACATACTCCTAATATAGGAGCGGCCAAGTATATAAGGAAATTGTTGGTCGACTTCAAAAAAGATATAGACAGCAACACACTGATAGTAAGGGATTTCAACACCCCACTGTCAAAAATGGACAGATTTTCCAAACAAAACATCAATAAGGATATTGTGGAGCTGAATGACGCACTGAATCAAATAGACTTAACTGACATATATAGAACCTTACATCCCAAAGAAGAAAAATACACATTCTTTTCAAATGCTCATGGCAGTGTTTCAAAGATAATCCACATGATAGCAAGCCTCAGCAAATTCAAGAAAATTGAAATAATACCAAACTTTTTCTCAGACCACAAGGGCTTGAAACTGGAAATCAACCTCAAAGAGAAACTTCAGAAACTTGCAAACTCTTGGAGACTGAACAGTAGACTATTAAACAATGAATGGGTCAATAATGAGATAAGAGAAGAAGTCAAAAAATTTCTGGAAACAAATGAAAAGGAACAGACAACAGTCCAAAACCTATGGGACACAGCAAAGGCGGTCCTGAGAGGGAAGTTCATAGCAATACAGGCTTACCTAAAAAAGATAGAAACAATTCAAATGAAAGACCTCACACTACAACTTCAAGAATTGGAGAAACAACAACAAATAAAACCCAGAGCAAGTAGAAGGAAGGAAATAGTCAGGATTAGAGCAGAACTGAATGACATAGAGATGAAAAGAACAATTCAAAGGACCAACCAATCCAGAATCTGGTTCTTTGAAAAGATAAATAGAATTTAGAAGCCTTTAAGCAGACTCATCAAGAAAAAAGGGAGAGGACCCAAATTAAAAATATCAGAAACAAAAGAGGAGAAATAACAACTGACACCGCAGAAATACAAAGGATTGTCAGAAACTACTATGAACAATTTTATGCCAAGAAATTGGAAAACATTGATGAAATGGACAAATTCTTAGAAAAGTATAATCTTCCAACACTGAAGGAGGAAGAAACAGAAAGCTTGAACAGACCGATAACAGCTGGGGAAATTGAACCGGTAATCAAGAAACTCCCGGCACACAAAAGCCCAGGGCCGGACGGTTTCACAGGAGAGTTTTACAAAACATTTAAGGAAGAGCTAACCCCTGTCCTTCTCAGACTATTCCAAAAAGCCCAAGAGGAGGGAAGATTCCCAAACCCTTTTTATGAAGCCAGAATCACCCTAATCCCAAAAGATAAAGACCCCACAAAGAAAGAAAACTACAGGCCAATTTCGCTGATGAACATAGATGCTAAAATCCCCAACAAAATATTGGCAAACCACATCCAGCAATACATTCAAAAGATTATCCACCACGATCAAGTGGGATTCATCCCAGGGATGCAGGGATGGTTCAATATACGCAAGTCAATAAACGTAATACATCACATAAATAAAAGAAAAGGCAAAAACCACATGATCATCTCGATAGATGCAGAAAAAGCATTCGATAAGTTCCAGCACCCATTTATGATCAAAACACTCAGGAAAATGGGAATAAATGGGGCATTCCTCAACGTAATAAAGGCCATATATGAAAAACCTACAGCCAACATCATACTCAATGGGCAAAAACTGAAAGCTTTCCCACTAACATCAGAAACACAACAAGGATGTCCGCTTTCACCGCTTCTTGTCAACATCATATTGGAAGTCCTAGCCACAGTGGTCAGACAAGAAAAAGAAATAAAAGGCATCCAAATAGGAAAGGAGGAAGTAAAGCTATCATTGTTTGCAGATGACATGATAGTGTACATAGAGAACCCTGTAGACTCTACCAAAAAACTCCTCAACCTAATAAGTGAATTTGGCAAAACAGCAGGATACGAAGTCAACATTCAGAAGTCAAAAGCATTTTTGTACACCAGCAATGCAATAGAAGAAGAAGAAATCAGAAAAAAAAATACCATTCAATATAGCAAGAAGAAAAATAAAGTACCTAGGAATAAATTTAACCAAAAAGGTAAAAGACCTGTATGCACAAAACTATACAACATTGAAGAAAGAAATTAAGGAAGAAACAAATAAATGGAAGCATATACTGTGCTCATGGATTGGAAGAATTAATATCCTCAAAATGTCCATACTACCCAAAGCAATTTATAGATTCAACGCAATCCCTATTAATATACCAATGACGTATTTCACAGAAATAGAACAGACATTTCAAAAATTTATATGGATCCATAAATGACCCCGAATAGCTGCAGCAATTTTGAGAAAGAAACACAAAGTTGGAGGGATCACAATACCGGACATCAAACTCTACTACAAAGCCACTATACTCAAAACAATCTGGTACTGGCACAAGAACAGATCCATAGATCAGTGGAATAGAATAGGAAGCCCAGAAATAAGCCCAGGTCTCTATGGGCATCTAATATTTGACGAAGGGGGCAGAAGCATAAAATGGAGCAATGATAGCCTCATCAACAAATCGTGTTGGGAGAGCTCGACGGCTACATGCAAAAAATTCAAATTGGATCATCAGCTGACACCATACACAAAAATAAACTCAAGATGGATAAGAGACTTAAATATAAGTCGCAACACCATCAAAGTCCTAGAGGAGAACATTGGCAGGAGACTCTTATATATCCCATGCAGCAATTTTTTCACTGATATGTCTCCTAAAGCAAGGGACATAAAGGAAAGAATAAACAAGTGGGACCTCATCAAAATAAGAAGCTTCTGCAGGGCTGAAGAAAACATCAGCAAAATGAGAAGGGAGCCAACTCTATGAGAAAATATATTTGCTAATGATACATCAGATAGAAGTTTGATCTCTAAAATATATAAAGAACTAACTCGACTCCCCACTCCTAGACAAATGATCCAATGAAAAAATGGGCAAAGGACCTGGGCAGACACTATTACAAGGAGGAGATACAGAGGGCCCAGAGACATTTGAGAGGATGCTCGGCATCACTAGCCATCAGAGAAATGCAGATCAAAACCACCATGAGGTACCACCTCACACCTGTCAGAATGGCCATCATAAACAGGTCAACAAACAACGGGTGCTGGTGAGGCTGTGGAGAAAAGGGAACACCAGTACACAGTTGGTGGGAATGCAGACTGGTGTAGCCATTGTGGAAAGCAGTGAGGAATTTCCTCAAAAAGCTGAAAATAGAACTGCCTTTTGATCCAGTGATTCCCCTGCTGGGACTATACCCTAAGAATCCCATAACGCCAATTCAAAAGAACCTATGCACCCCAATGTTCATAGCAGCACAATTTACAACAGCTAAGTGTTGGAAGCAACCTAAATGCCCATCAGTAGATGACTGGATCAAAAAGTTATGGTACATTTACACAATGGAATACTACGCAGCAGAAAGAAAAAAAGAACTACTAAACTTCACGACAGCATGGATGGAACTCGAGAGCATTATGCTAAGCAAAATAAGCCAGGGGGCGAAAGACAAATACCATATGATCTTACCTATAAGTGGAACCTAACCAACAATACAAAGATGCAAGGAAAATAAGACCAGCAACACTGAAAGGAAAAGAAACCAACAGAGAAAAGAGGGAAGGGGGGGGGCGGGGGGAAAAGGAAGGGAAGGGGAAAGTCAAGGAACATATAGCAAGGACTCGTGGACATAACCAAAGGGGAAGAGTTGAGGGAGGGAGGGAAGGAGGGAGGGAGGGGGCAAGGGAAAGTGGTGGGGGGTAGGCAGAGACAAATGTATTTGAAAAAATAAATTAATTAATTAATTTAAAAATAAAGTACCTGTAGAGACAAATAATAAATATAATTGTCAAAAAATCCTAGATATAAATAGTCAATTTACAATTGAAAAATAGCCACAAATATATTAAAATATTACCAACATTTAAATGTTTTAAAAGGTCTCTCTGGGAAAAAAATATCCATAGTACATTCTAAAAATAAAAGAGCTACAATACATTCTTATGGTTCAAAGTATTCAATCATTTTGAACACCTGAAGTTAGAAATATCGTAGATAATCTAAAATTATTTGGAAGTCCCTTCTGAAAAATGTAAGTACCTTAAACATATATTTTATCCATACCTTAAAGTAGTCTTTTTTAAACAGAGAAATTACATTACTTATGAATACTGTGTATTTACAATTTATAAGACTACTTTTATAGCTTCATACTGTGTATTTACTATTTGTAAGGCTATTTTAATTTATTATATTTCCCTCTATATTTTAACATTTTACAGGTTTTTAAAAAGATGTTAACCAAAAATTATACTCCTACTTAATTATGTTCTAAAACATATTTTAGTATAATGATTATGTTCTAAAACATATTTTAGTATAATGAACCCACAGATTCAAAAATTTCAATTCATGGCCAAGTGGATTTAATTTATAACCATATAGCTTTCCCTCACTTCTGTCACCCACACACACTAGATTATTTTTAATCGAATTCCATGCAGCATATATTTTCACCCATACTTTTGTCAATATAAATCTCTAAAACATAAGAACTCATTTATAATGCATACCAAATACACTTATCATGCATGTAATATAAAATATTTCTTAGTATTTAATTAAATATTTGGCTTATTTTAATCAAGATAAAAATAACCAAATATTTCAAAAATTTATATGGAACCACAAAAGGCACTAAATAGCAACAGTAATCTTGAGAAAGAAGAACAAACTTGGAAGAATCATGCTACCTAATATCAAACTATATTATATGGCCATAGTAAAGAAAACAGCATGACACTGGAATAAAAACAGACACATAGATCAATGAAACAGAATAAAGAGCCCAGAAATAAGCCCACACCTTTATAGTCAATTAAGATTTGAAAGACAGAGCCAGCATATACAACAAGCTAAAGATAGTTTTTTCAATAAATGGTACTGGGAAAACTGGACAGATACATGCAGATAAACAAAACTAGACCACCTTATTTTGCCTCACACAAGAATAAAATCAAAGCAGCTTAAACACTTAAATGTTAGACCCAAAATCATCAAAATTTCTGGAAGAAAAAATAGGCAATAAAATTTCAGATATTTCTCATAGCAAAATATTTTCTAGTATATCTCCCTAGGCAAGGGAAACAAAAGAAAAAATAAACAGTGGAACTGTTTTGCACAGCAAAATAAAATATCCACAAAACAAAAAGACAACCTACTGAATGGGAGAACAAATTTGCCTATACATCTGATAAGGGGTTAATATCTAAAATTTATAAAGAACTTATAAAACTCAACACCAAAAAATCTGATTTAAAAAAAAATCGGCAAAGGACCTGAATAGACACTTCTCCAAAGAGGGCATATGATAGAAATAGAAATGAAAATATGTTCAATATCATTAATCATCAGAGAAATGCAAATTAAAACCACAATAAGATACCACCTCACAACTGTCAGAATGGTTATCATTAATAAATCATCAAACAACAAATGAGGACGAAGATGAGGATAAAGGGGAACACTTTTGCACAGTTGGTGGGAATGAAGATTGGTACAGCCACTGTGGGAAGTAGTATGGAGTGACCTCAAAAAATTAAAAATGATAATGCCTTATAACCAGATATTCCACTTCTGGGAGTTTACCTGAAGTAACCCAAAACACTAATTTGAAACAATATAAGTACCCCTATGTTCATTGCAGTGCTATTTACAATTGCGAAGATCTGGAAGCAGCCCAAGTGTCCATCAGTAGATAAGATAATACAACTATAGGGCATTTACACAATAGAGTACTACTCAGCTGTAAAGAAGAAAAATTTACCCTTTGCAACAGCATGGATGGACCTGGAGAACACTATACTATGTGAAATAAGCCAGTCAGAGAAAAGCAAATACCATATGATTTCACTTGTATGTGGAACCTAATGAAAAAACTGAACTAACAAGAAAAACAGAGGTAGACTTACAGCTATAGAGCAGGTGGGCAGCTCTCAGAGTGAGGATTGGGTGGCGGAGGGATCAAGCAGAAAGGGAAAGGGACTCACAGAGCCGGACAACAGTGTAGTGATTGCAGGAAGAAAAGGGATTTAAGGGTGATAAATGGTAATGGAAAAAATTCAATAAAAAAGAAAAAATAAGGAATAAACAGAATTTAGGTATGTTTCTTATTTCTTATTTTATATTTTGGCTTTCCTTCCCCTAGTTTTTTTCAATGACAAAAACTGTGTTAAAAGCTCTAAGAATTCTACAAGACTAGGGCTGCTTTGTAAAGTAGTTTTTATAAGAAATTTTGCTATTGTAAGAAAATTAATTCAGAGAAATATACAAATCAGATGAGTATAGATTGATGATTTTAAAAATTAAACGCATCTTGGAAACTACCATTCAGATCAAGAAACACAACATTAACGCATTCGTAGTTGTACCCTTTTAGCTCTCTCAGTGACATATTTTCTCTGGTTTTTAATGTGATAGATGTGCACCCCTGTATTTTAGTTTTAAGTTTATCTTCATCACACAATATATATTGTTTTGTTTCTGGTTTGTGTTACTCAAAACCAGGCTCATGAGATTTATGCACGTTGTTCCTCACAGTAGTAATTTCATCAGTCTCTCTTTGAAAACTATCCCACTAAAATGTATTGTGACCTGGCTATTGTAAATATTCTCATTAAGAAAATACATGAATATATCTTTTGATGTAACTATTTCCATAATTATGTTGGCTGTATTCATGGGAGTAAAAATGTTGTTATAGAGTACTTACTTTTTTGAATTTAGTAGATATCTTTAAACATTTTCCAAAGTAGTTATACCACATTTTACTCCTACCAAGAATATATTGAAAATTCAGTTAATTCCTATTCTTACCAAAAGGAAAGATATCAGATTATCATTCTTTTTACTTTTATCAGATCTTGAGAACGTGTACCACTATCTCAATTTAGGTTTACTTGAAATTTTTCTGTGACTAAGATTGAGAAGTTATCGGTCACTTGGGAATCAAGTAACATCTTATTATTGCTCAGGTTCCATTTTGGTAAGAATATTTCATTGGTAGAGTCAAGTATTTCCACAAGGTGGCACATAACATCTACATATCTCCTTTTAATGATATTGATGGACTCTGATAGTCACTGCCTAGATTCATTACTCTATTAGATATTGGAAAAATAGTAATATTTAGAATAATTCATACTTCTCTTTTAGCTGGAACATTCCTTTAATGAAACTTAAACTTTCTCTAATCAATTATTTGGTGTTCATGAGTTACTGGTCATGTAGGAAATGAAGGTTTAAAAACATATCTTTTTTCTTTACTACTCTTTAGGGTAATCAGATATTAAATTCCCAAGTTCTTGTTGCTTTGGGAGTCCTGAATTACAGTTTATTTTCCTTTAGCCCATGAGACTAAAAATGTTACTTTTTCCCATCTTCTCTAGTATCTTATAAAGAAGAACAATGAATAAATTTTGATATATTTGATATATAATGTTTCAAATTATTGACATTTACATTGATGTTCAAGTATCTTATCTTTGGCTAATGAGACATTTCAGGCTAGAATTTAGGTCATTCTGAAATACCTCTAGTATTCTTTGTTATCTCAATTGCATTCTAAATGACAAATTACTCCAGGCTCATCTCATAAAACTTTCAAATCTGGGATCAATCACACCCCCTCAAAGTGCCTGTTTTCTTTTAGTTACAGATTACATCTGATGCTACAAGTGTTCATATGACAGTTCTAGTCATTGTTTCTAGGCCTTCTCATTGATTAGAACTAGCAATGACTAATGCTTTTCCTTTGTAACAAAAAATACATTGTGGACTCATACTAACATGTCCAAAACAAATTTATAGTTCAGCTATTTTACTTAAATATTGGGTTATTTTTATTAGGGGATAATTTTGGATATTATCAACTTTAATGTAATTACTTACATTAACTTAACATGATGTCGCTTGTAATAATGTGTGTGTGTGTGCGCGCGCGCACGCGCATGTGAGGTTATGTTAAGAATTAATGAGGGAGATAGAATAATGGACTCCAAAGGTGTTCATGCTCTATTTCCAAAAACCCATGACCCTGTTATCTTCCCTTTCAAGAGCTGTTGCAGTTGTGTTAAGGATAGAGAAAGTATTCTGGACTATCCAAATGGGCACGGCCTAATCACATTAGTTCTTATAAATGGAGCAATATTCCTTGTTTGGTCAGAGTGTTGATATATCAAAACAGGGTTAGAGACATGACACATGACAAGGTTGTGATCCACTGCTCTGTTTGAAGATAGAGAAAGGGGGCTCCAATCAAGGCTGACCCAGGCTCTAGAATATGAGCAACCCTCCATTTATAGACAAGAAACTAACCACAAGGAACTAAATTCTGCCATGAAGCTGGTGAGCAAGGAAAAGGATTCTCTCCCACAGGGCTTGGTTTTAATCCAATGAGATCCATACTGGATTTCTCACCTACAAACATCTCAGATAATAAATTTATATCATTTTAAGCCCCTAAATTAGTGGTAATTTGTTATGGCACTAATAGAAAACTAATATAACTAAAGTCAATTTGTTTTTTTCTACTTTAGTTTTGGAGATTTTTTTTTTCATTTTGATTTAATTTAATTTGCTTTATATAAAATATGCACTTGGTTACAACATAAAATCTGTAAAATGAGATATTCAATGAGAATTTAGTTTCTATCTCTTCCCCCGTCACCTTTTCCCTTCTTTCTCTTTTATATTCTTTTTCCTTTTTAGATTCTATTTATTTATTTTTAGAGAGAGGGGAAGGGAGGGAGAAATAGAGGGAGAGAAACATCAATGTGTGGTTGCCTCTTGTGTTCCCCTTACTGAGCCCCTGGCCTGCAACCCAGGCATGTACCCCGACTGGGAATCAAACCATGACTCTTGGGTTTCCAGGATGGTGCTTAATCCACTGAGCCACACCAGCCAAGGCTATATTTAGTTTGTTTATTGATGAAGTAAGATCAAAAACTATTTTTTTTTTTGCCATTTGTTTTCTATTTTTTAACCTATTCTTTTTTCCTCTTTTTCTGTCTTCTGATAGATTAATTGAATACTTTGACAGTTTAATTTATCACATTTGTTGGTTTATCAGCTATAACTCTTTCTTTGTGTGTTAGTGGTTTCATTTGTATCCATAGGATATAGATTTGTCTTTTCACAGTCTACCTTCAAGTAATAGTATTCTATTTTATTTATATAGTTAGAGTTTTTAGCTTAATTCAACTTCTTGAAATAAGAAAAACTTATTTCAACTTCTCTCCTCTGGTGATTTATGATTTTCATATGTTTATCGTTAATGTGCTTTACTTCATAAATTCTACACCGTTATTTGTTTAAATAGTAAATTATCTTTTATAGGGATTTTAAAAAGAAATAAAATTATATATTTACAAGTGTTTTTCACTTTCATTCTTTTTTTATGTAGAGCATATTTTTATCTGATACCATTTTGTTGTACCTAAAAAAACTTCCTTTAATATTTCTTATAGTGTGAGTGAACTGTTAATAAATTCTTTCAAATTTATATGTGTGGTCTTCAATTTGCTTATTTTTAAAGATAATTTCACTGAGTATAGAAATTTTCATTGACAATTTTTAAAATTATCTACTGATGTTTTACTCTTTCGTCCTGCATTTTTTTCTGAAGAGTAATCTACTGTCATTTTTATAATTATTGCTCTCTACATAATGTTCCTTTGTTTATCTGCCTGATTTTAAGATTTTATCTCTATATTTTCGACAAATTGATTACAAAGTGCCTTCATGTAATTTTGCTCATACTTTGTGCTTGGCATTCATACACCTCTTTGGACCTGTAAGTTTATGGTTTTAAACAAATTTGAGATATTTTTAGCCATTAGTTATTCAATTTTGTTGCTAGTTTTGTTTTATCTCATTATCTTCACAAACTACAAAAACATGTATGTTAAGCTGTTTAGAGTTTTCCCAAAGTTCACTCGTTTTTTTAATTTTTTCCTATTAAGTTAATCTTATTTTTGCAGTATTGAATCTGTTATTATTTCCATATACTGTATATTTTTTCACACACATTGCTCACTCCAATTATAGTGATGGTATTAAAATAAATTTTCCCTAAGAACATCAATAACTAGTAGTTTATAATGAATAATGTAGCATAAATATTCAAGCAACAGAATATAAGACTGATATCAGTGAACAAAAGCTGCTAACTCTTAGAAGTTATAGCTGATAAATTTATTTTCAGGATTAAATTTGCATTATATATAAGAATTTGCAATAAACATCAAAAAGAAGCAGTTTGACATGAAGGATGATATTAGATATTTAAAATATTGGATTGGAAGGTAAGGTCAACATGTTTGATAAGGGGAAACATTGCATCTTATGGAGAAGATGTCCATAGAAATCTGAAATATAATTTGAGCAGTAGATAACTGCAAAAATTTATGTTTCAATATTTTATGGGTTTATTTTGATAGGATCATATTCATTAATTATTTGTTAAAAATCATATCTGCTCTGTTAAAGGCACTACCATTTATATGGAAAAGGCAGCTTTCCTCACATGCATTATTTAATTAAATTATAGATAATATCTGAGAATATTGTTTTGCATGATTGTAAACTATCCTAAAGATACAGAATTTTAAAGCAAGTCCATTTGAGTTATAACATTATGTGAGATTGTAATGTAAATATCAGAAATATAGTAATAATAACTAAAGGGGAGAAATAACATTGCAATCAGAAAAATCAATATGTCTGAAAAATGAATTTTGAGGGTCATGTTTTTAATAGAAATGTATTAAGAAGAAGCCCTTTATGTGGCTTCTGTGTCTAGTAATTATATCACATCAGTACCTAAATACAAAATGTGATAATTGCTACATAAGAAAAATATTAAAAATCTATTAAGGATTTACCCAGGGGAAACTGCATGTCATTTATGCATGATAGCTCACTGATAAATGTCTTTAAAGCTTGCTATATATATCTTTATGTAGTTTATCACATTATGCAGTTATGGACTTGTATGATTATTTCATCAATATGTATTATATTCCATAATACTGTAACTTACATGAAAGTAGGTTGTTTCTCTCTGGATTACTCTTCAGTTCAGTATCTAGAAGTCCTTGGCACATTGTAGGTGTTCAATAAATAGTGAAATATAAATAAATATAAATAATTCAATGCTACATAAACTAGAACAAAAAATAATTATTATAAAACTATGAATTATTATTATTCAAGATAGGAAATAGAGTTACTGTAATATAACAATAACACCTGAGAGTATTAATTAAAAGATAAATGCATGTTTATATGCACAAATAAATCTTAGTAAAATTAAAAAGTTAACGCTAGTCTTTTAAATATTGTTGGCTTATAGCTATTTATATTGCTAAATCCTCAATCTTATTGTTAGGAACATTATGGTTTATTACAGAAAACATTGATCATTCCAATGGTAATAATTATGTGATGACAGTTAATTAAACATTTAAGAAAAATACTTTTAATGTTATTGTGAACTTCAAGGTCAATTCATAACTATAAATAAAAATATGATTTTTTTTGTGTAGGAGTTTATGGTGAAGAATATTTCTCTGTCCAAACATTTAGAAATCACATGTAAAATATTATGTAAAACAAATAAGACAGAGAAAGGCTTGAAATACAAACAAAAATTCCTCCTCTAGAATTTGAACTGAAATTAAATTAGTCTAATGAGATCCTGGCCAGTTAACTCAGTTATAATGTTGTCCTGATACTACAAGGTTTTGGGTTTAATCCTTGGTCAGGGCATATACAAGAATCAACAATTAAATGCATAAATTAGTAGAACAACAAATTGATGTATCTCTCTCTCTCTTTCTCTCTCTAAAATCAATAATTAAAACTTAAGAAAATTCAAATTAGTCCAATATGCTTCACTGGGGAAGCCAGTAGTGTCATTAGGATGGCTGCTCTTGCAGGGTGCCAGGGACTAGAAGTCCTCCAGGTGAGGTTATAGGTTAAGAAAGGCTCCACTATTAAGGTCAGATCCTGGAGAGTAGCATGGATGCTCCAGACATTCCTAGACTTTCAAAATATAGTATTTCCAAAAACTTATATAAGATATAGTTTTGATATCCTGCCGTGGTAATGGGGAACGTAGCTTTTATGGAGGAAATAAAACTGCAGAATTGGTAAAGATAAAGAGAAAAAAAATAAAATTAAACTAAATCATCCCTTTCAAAATCAGTCTAAACACCAAAACCAAACTACACAAACACATTGAAAAGTAAGAACTACAACAACCAAAAAAAAAAAATAGTAAATTCTCTGAAGATAAAATTGACTTCTAGAAGAACAGGTAATACTTCAAATAATTTTATTAATATATTCAAATTGACATTTGACCTAAAATAGTTATTAAATGAGTATAAAATCACTATAAAAGTAAGTATAAATTATATACAAAAGAAACAACCAAAGTAACTAGATAACCTTGGAAATGAATGGAATAAATTCTGGAATAACTCAGGAGAATTGATAATTTGTGATTTAGAAAGCAACAATCTAAAGAAAAATCTCAGAGAGATGAAGACATTTAAAAAATATGATAGAAATACTAAGACACATGGAAGATGAATGATGATCCCATAAAAACTGAATAAAAGTTCTATAAGAAGGGAATAAAAAAATCATGGAGATGTCATACTTAAATAGACTATCACTGACAATTTTGTAGGACAATAGGTTGATATGTCATATTAAAAAATAAGCAATAAATATAAAATGAATCTTTAAACCAGCACACTATAATGAAAACACAGAATATTAAAGATAATAACATAAGTGTTATTATCTGAGAGAGAAAAGATGTTTACCATCACAATGAATAATTCTTAGAATCAACAGTAGAACAAAAAAGAAACATTCTTTCTGAACTTAAAATTTTTTGTCTTTGTGAAATACAGAGCAAGGACACAAGTATACCTTCACAGGTGAAAAGACCAGGTCACTAAATCATTCACAGACACTTATTAAAGGAATCATTTAAATAAATGAAGAATAGAAGCAGTAAAAATAAAAATGTCCACAAGATTTCACCATCACATTTACTCATCAATAAATATATCGTGCTTTATATTTACTTCTTAAGAGATAAATCTTCCATGGCTTGAACAAATCTGTCTTCTTTGTGAAAATTGCATGTTATTATTTAAGCCTTCAGTATTTCTAACCTCTCTTCATTGCATTGTCAATATTTCTGTCTCTATTATCTTATTCTCATCAGCATATAAACATGCTGTTATTTCTCTCATATTCTAAAAATCAACCTCAATTAGAAATTCTTTGTTTGTGCCTCATTTTTTCTGCTTTCAAGTACAATAAAATTATTTCAAATAATTGTCTATACTTGCTTTCTCCAATTTATTTCCTGCCATTATTTTGTGAACCTATTCGAAACAGGATTTTCTCCTCATCATGCCTGTTACCATAGGTACCAGTGATCTCCACATTGCAAAATATGATGGTGAAGACTCATCTTACTTCCCTTACGTCACTTGACAGATCCAAGAAATCTTATCCTCACTTAACTTTTAGAAAACACAATAACCTTGTCTATGGTTTATCTCAGCCCACTCTTCATCTTCTATACTAATTACTTCTCACTTCCCTATTCACATATTATTGGAATGAATCAACATCTCAATTATCATGAATGTAAGAAAGTAAAACTGCAATGAAACGCTACTTCATAACTATACAAATATTAGCTAAAATTCACAAGACTGACAAATAAATTTATGTCAAGAATGGGGAGCATTTGGACCTGTTGTTTATGGATGGTGAGAGTATAAAACATTCCATTATTTTGGAAAACAATTTGGCAACACCTCCTGTAGTGTCCCACCTTTTAGAATCTCTGGACCACTCTGGAAGAAGAAGAGTTGTCTTGGGCCACACATTAAACACACTGTGACAAGTAATCACAAAAAAAATCTCATAATGTTTAAGTAAGCCTGTGATTCTCTTTTGGGTCATATTTGTAGCCATCTTGAACCACATATAACAGTTACATTCATAGGACTTTATGTGAGAGAAGTAACATCATGCATCTCTAAAAGGTATGTGCAAAATTATTCATATTTAGCCAACAATTTAAATAGCCAACAATTTAAAATAACAAAAATATTTGTGAAAAGAATAAAAATATCAAATTGTGTTATAGTCATATGATTGAATACCACACTTTAATAAAATGAATAGATTACTGACACAAACAATAATGCAGATATTTCAATAACATGTTAACTGAAAATAAACAAAAAGCAACCAGACTGATATATATCAATAGTACACACACACACACACACACACACACACACACACACACACACACGTGCGCGCGCGCGCAGAGAGGCAAAACTAGGTATTCTGTGGTTGTGGAAATGAGCATAGTGAGAACAATGAATGTTGCTGTAGGGTAAGCGGAAGAGTCCGGCTCCCTCACCCAGGTGTCTGGGTAACTAAAAGGAGCACTTCATCACAACTTTGAGCAGTCTGATAAAGTAGTCTTCTCATAGCCTTGAGACTGGATCGCACAGCCTCGAATCTGGGCCTAATAATCTGTTCCCATAAAATGAAGTTGGCTCACATGCATAGCCCATTCTATGTTATGTAAGAATTTTGACCTGAGTTCGGCTTTGTTCCTTCTAGTACGTAAGAAGGTAGGTGCTTCTGAGTGGGGGCTCAGACATAGACGCAGGCTTGTGGCCTATGTAGCTCCCTTGAATAAAAGCATGTCAGACATCCCAATGGCTCTGTGCATATTCTTCCATATGCACGAATCCCATGAACCTGCCCAGCTCTGATCAATCACAACACAGTTGATCTTTGCATGGAGGATTGAAATAGAAAGGAACTTAAGGAAACTGCTTGAATTGATGGAACTACCCTATACATTGATTAGGAGGTCTTTAGATAGTTGAAAAAAATAAATAAAAACAGCCATATTAATCCAAATATGAAAACATGATTTGTAGAATTCAATCTATGTCAATTAAAACAGTATAAAAGAGGAAACTCCAAAAGAAGAGGGAAAATGTCTGAGAAACTTCCAAAAATGATGATAGACATAAAGACACAGAAAAAGAGAACATGTTAAAAATAGACAGTGAAGAAAAAATATCATCTTCGGTGGAAGAACTGTAAAACTAATAACCGGCTCTTTTATTGTTAGTTTTATTTTCTTTCTTTATGTTTTTTTATTTTAAGATTTTTTAATTGTTATTCTATTACAGTTGTCCCAATTTTTCCCCCTTTGCCCTCCTCCGCCCACCCTACCTCTTACTCCCACAATCAATCCCCTCACTGTTGTCCATGTCCATGGGTTATTCACACATGTTTTTTTTAGCTACTCCCTTCCCCTTCTTTCCACCTGTCTCTTTAATAGAAATGACGGGAAACAAAAGTCAAGTAACTGACATGCCAACATGTTCAAAGTGCTGAAAGAAAATAAATGGTCAACTGCAATTCTATAACAAGTCGAATGCTTTTAAAGTCTAGATAAAATTAAAATCAAAATCAGATAAATCAGAACTGGAAGCCTGGTTGCTAATAGACTAAAGATAGTCTATAATTTAATCATATATAATCTGATTAAAACCATAAAAATTTGGATAAAAATAAAGAATAATGTGAACAAATAAATTTTCACCATGATTTTTAAAAAATTTCAATGCATGGCAACAAAAAGTGAAGCCTTGAAAGTAAATTAATCGTTTTATATTTTAGCATTATAAAATTGAATACCATGACATAAAACCAAATTAAAATATCTGAATATTCTTATATCATTTAGTTAGTAGCCTTGCAAAAAGAAAGGTTTAATTGGTTTCCAGAAGTATTTCCCAAATATTTAAGAGAGAAAATTATATAAAGAAAACAAAGACATAAAGAAAAAAAGGAGCTCACAAAAAATCTTCAGAGAATATTTTTTAAAAGGCAGAGTTTGAACAGAACTCCATCAAAGTGGATATGTAAATGTCTAATGAGGTACACTACAAGACACTTAGCTTTATTAGTTATCAGAACAATTCAATTAAAGCCTACATATTTTACTATTACTGACTTATATGAATGTATAATGAAAGAAACAATAACACATTTCGTAAGGATATAGAGGATCTGAAACTCATACATTATTCATATGTAAAATAGCACATCTTTAGAAAACAATCTTGCCAGCAAATATTAATGCTAAATATATACATACCTCATGACTTACCCATTATACTCCTAGTTATAGATCTAATTTTATATGTGTGTGTGTGTGTGTGTGTGTGTATATCTCCACCAAAAGAGACTTACATGTTTATAATAGACAAAAACACGAACCACCAAAATGTCCAACAAAACTGACATATTTATCAATTGTGGGATGGACCATTTGTCACATAATAATTGTGATATATTTATACAAAGATGTATTGTTCAGCTACAAAACTGAAGCAATTCTTCTTACACATAAAAAATATCTGATGATCATCACAAATTATATATGAAGCAAACATATCTATTCACAAAAGACATGATTCTATATATACTCATGCACTGTTTAAGAACAAAGTATGTTTTGAAAAATGTGTAATTAGGCAATTTTATTGATGTGAGAACATCATAGAATGTACATACACAAACCTAGACGGTAGAGTCTACGACACACCTAAGCTATGGGAGATAGCCTAGTGTTACTAGGCTACTAATCTGTATTGTATGTTACTTGAACATTGTTTTACAACTAACATTTTTTTTTAAGTAGAAAGAGTACACTCTAAAATAATGAGAGAAATATAGTATAGTAAACACATAACATAGTAGTTTACCATTGTCAAGTATTATGTATTATACATAATTATATGTGTTATACTTTTATATGACTGGTAGCTCAGTAAGTTTGTTTACACCGTCATCATTACAAACACATGAATAATGCCTTGTTTCATAACAATAAGAGAGCTATGGTGTCACTATTAAATAGGAGTTTTTCAGCTTCTTTATAATCTTATGGAACCACCATTGTATTCGTGGTCCGTCCTTGACCAAAACATCATTGTGCAGGCCATGACTCTATATCAACTTTCAAAACAGGTAAGACTATCTTATTAGAGAGCAGAAAAATAATAATTATTTTGTAATTATTTTTGGAGAGCTGGTGACTGGGAGGGGTAATGAAACAAGAGTCAGAGGTTATACTCTATTCTCTTTCTTTACTTGAGTACTAGCTACACAAGAGTGATTATTTGGTGAAAATTTATGTAAAAAAACATTCTATAGGTAGGCTATATGTTATTAAAACATTTATTTCAAAAACACAGAGTTGTTTTTATGTATCAAAATCTTTTCAAAATTACTTTATTACCCTTTCTCTGTTTTCTTGCTATACCATCAATCAATTTTTAAAGTGGTTAGTATAGGATAGTGTATTCTCGATAATAGTTTAAAACTATTTAGAAATATTTTGTGTTCTTTCAGTTTTAACAAAAAAGCTTCTATCAAACTTTATAAAAACTACAAAGTTATCTCCTCATCATCATATTAGATTCTATTCATGACAACTCCCCTCCCACACACACACCATACATATATCAAAATGAACAGAGTATTTGGAAAATAAATTACATGTCAAACATTATCAACAAATCTAAACAAATATATTTCAACAAAACAAATCTAATGTTAAATTTTTGATTCCTTGTGAATTTATTTTGATCACTCAAAAATCTATAAACATTTAATCAAAAAATGGATAAAGAATACCAAAAAGGTCATTTAAAGCTTTTTAAAAATATAGAAATAGGCAAAAAATACACAAAAACAGGTTTAGTATCAACAAATAATAAAGTAACAATTAAAATAACACATCATTGTCACAATCAGATTAATAAGTATTAAAAATATTGATAATATCAAGTATTGGTGACTGAGCTAGGATCTGGGTATTCATAGACTCGTTTCCTTCATCTTCTTAAAGCAGTCCCTTTAGCATATTTTGCAGTGCTGGTCTCAGGGAGGTGTATTCTTTTAGCTTTCTCTTGTCTGGGAAACTCCTCATTTTGTTTTCCATTATAATTGAGAGCCTTGATGGGTAGAGCAGTCTTGGTGGCAGGCCTTTGCTTTTCATGACTTGGAATATTTCTTGCCACTCCCTTCTGGCTTGTAGTGTTTCTTTTGAGAAGTCAGCTATTAGCCATACCAGGGCTCCCTTATATGTAACTACCTCTTTCTCCCTGGTTTCCTCTAGGATTCTCTGTTTGTCTTTGATATTTGCCATTTTAATGATGATGTCTCTTAGAGTGGGTCTCATTGGGTTCCTCTTGAATGGGACCCTCTGTGCTTCCTCAACTTGTGTGACTTTTTCTCTCCTTCAATTGGGGAAGTTTTCCATCATGACTTTTTCAAACAGGTTCTCTAACCCTCGCTCCTCTTCTTCTCCTTCTGGTATTCCTATTACATGGATATTATTACATTTCAGGTTGTCCTGCATTTCCCCAAAGGTCTCTTCATTCCTTTTGAGTCTTTTTTCATTTTCTTGCTCTTTCTGGGAGCTTTTTTCTACCTTGCCCTCCAGCTTGCTGATTCGATCCTCTGCTTCATCTAGCCTGCATTTGATTCCTTCTACTGTGTTCTTCAGTTCAGAAATTGTATCCTTCATTTCCTCTTGTCTCTTATTGATAGTTTCTATGTTTTTTTTCATGCTGATATAGTTTGCAGTAAGTTCCTCATAGTTTCCCTGTAGATTTTTGTAATTCTCTCTGAGCTCACTGAGCTTCCTTAGAATCGTTGTTTGGAACTCAGTATCTGATAGTTTACTTGCCTCTATTTCATTTAGTTCTCTTTCTGGGGATTTCTTCTTTCCCTTCAACTAAGCAGTGTTTCTTTGTCTTCCCATTATTTGTGAGGCTCTTCTCTTTTGCTTCTGCTTCTTAAATTGATCTATCTTGATTTCCTGACTTCATGGTGTGAACTTCTATGGTAGGAGGCCACTATTTTTTCTTTCTGGATCTGCCTCTGATGATGTTAGATGTTGACCCTGTGTGACCTTAGGCAGTCTGTTTGAGACTTCCAGGAATCTACTGTGTGTGGTTGTCACCTTTGGCTGTTAATCTAGTCAGTCTACACTCAACAGCCCAGCTTAGAGACACCACAGCGCAGGGCCAAGGCCCTCCTGGGGGCGGGGCTATTGCATCCTCTCACGCTGCTGCCACTCAAGGGAGTTTGCTGCCTGAGCAAGATGGCTATAGTTGTATGAGGGATGAGTCAGCACTGGGATCCCACTGGCTACTCTTCAGTTTTCTCTTCAAAGCCTCCTTCCCAGGTCTCTCCTCAGGTGTCTCCTACTCACACTGCCCCTACCGTTGCAAGAGGTCAGGGTAAGTAGCTGCAATAAAAAAAATTATGCATTGGTCCTTTAAACGGCTCTTTGTGACTCCAGCAACCTGTCTCTGCCACTTTTCACAGCTGGCTGTTATCTGTGTACTTTTGGGGTCCTGGTGCTATAGGCCAGAGATCCCTGCTTATGGTTTAGACCCTGCTCTCCTCAGGGGGATCCAACTGGCCTTTTCAATATCCTTATGGTGCTGCTGCCTGTGGATGCCCCACATGCATTCTTGGGTCTCTACCACACTCCTTAACAGTTAGATTGCGCTAAAGCTTATTCTTCTGTCTGTCTGAGGTTATAAGGCTCCTCTCTCGCTATTGTTCAGTTGTTTGTTCCAGGTGATTTCTCCACAATTTAGTTGTAATCCCAGGCTGGTCCTGGGAGGAGGTCAGTGTGACTTCCACTCACTCCTCTGCCATCTTGATTCCTCTACTTTCAATATCTGAAGACATTATCTTTGAGAGTGAAAACTACTTTGGAGAATAATTGCTTAAGGTATCCTTAATGACAATAATGATGAAAATATAAATCTTTACGATAATTTTCATCATTATTGTCATTAAGAATTTCTTAAGCAATTATTCTCAAAATACGAATGTTATTTCTTAAATCAATGCAACATGTTGTGTATGCAGGTATTCATGCATGTGTATGGGAGTATGTGTAAGCATGTGTGAGTGAGGTATACAAGGTTTGTCCAGAAGGTATCCAGACTTGTAATATGAAAAATAGAGATATTTACTGAAGAAGACAAGGGATACAAGACACATTGTACATAGGGCAATGACGCTTCAGTCCTCTTCAAAGTAGTCACCTTGGAACCTCACACACTTCTCCCAATCAATATCACCTGCCCTGTTGTATTTTCCTGGATTTCATCAATAGTCTGAAATCTTTCCCTTTCACAGGTGACTTTAATTTTGGGAAAAGCCAGAAGACACAGGATGCCAAATCTAGGCCGTAGAGGGGCTGAGTCACTTGGGTGATTTGATATTTCTCAAAAAGACTCTGCAAGATACTTGATATGTGAGCGGGTGCACTGTCATGATGAAGCTGTCAGTCACTAGATGTCCATAGGTGCAGCCTTCTGAATCATCTGAATAGTTCCTACTGAAGAATGTTCAAGCTTAATGTAAAATTTGATACAAATTTGTTATTCTACTCAGTCATTTTGAATATGACGACAACACACTATACATGCTCACTCAATGGTGTCTACTGTCCCCTGACTAGTACAGTGAAGTCATAATTGTTCACAAATGAGCATTCCAGTCTACTCTCCTTGGCTGCCAGGTTACATCAATGTTGCACGAACCATTCTCATTATATTAAGAATGGTTTGAATTTTTCCAGACAGACTTCAGTCTCTGTGTTATATAATCAGAATTAGGTTAACAAATTATCTCCATTTTTCAATCACCAGTTATATAAGCTTGGTAAGTTTACTTATTTTTGAACTTGATACACATGTGAAATGATGATATAGGTCAACCTCAGAAATATCACAGATTCAGTTCCAGACCAACACAATAAAATGTGTATTGAAATAAAGTGAGTCACACAAATATTTTAAGTTTCTCAGTGAATATAAAACTTATGTTTACACTATAGTGTAGTCTATTAACTGCACAAGAGCATTATTTCTAAAAATAATGTACATACCTTAATTTAGAAATACTTTATTACTAAAAAATGCTAATCATCTGAGCATTAGGTGACATAATTCTTTTGCTGGTAAGAACACTTGCCTTCAATTTTTTAAAAAAATGTAACATCTATGAAGTACAATAAAATGAAATTTTAAAAAATGAGGTATGCCTGTATATGTGTTCTTTCACATGTGTTACGTGTTTGTCAATATCTTTTTGTGAAAATCACATTTTTTGTATCAATACTTACTTTTGTCTTTTTGAAGTATAATATTCTTAGTATAAATATACAACTTATTTATCAATTCCCAAATATGATCTTGCTATTATGAAATTAATTTTCCTTCCTCAAACTAATCTACCATGAGCATTTGCTACAAAATCACTACGATTTACCACACCTGTTTTTATACTTACAGTATTTTAATGATTGGTTTCCTGATTTATTTCTCTTTTTTTTTGTGTGTGTTTATACTGTCATGCTATATATTATGAATATATAATAAATATAATGTTTATATGCGTGGCATAAATTTATAATGAAAAATAAATTATATTTTCATTATAATTTGGTAATGAGTTTGTGGGAGAGTAGTTGTCACTCACTTTAGCTTTTTTTTTAATTCGAGGTATAATATATATTAGTTTCATGTTTTTAGCATGATTTGACACTTGTATACACTGCAAAATAATTACCACAATAAGTATAGACACCATCTGTCACCAAAAACGATTCACAATTTTTGTGTGTGTGTGATGAAAAATTTCAAGATCCATTCTCCTGGAAACCTTCAAATATGTACTGCAATACCACTGACTATACTGCACACCATGCTGCACACCATGTCCCAATGGCTAATCCATTTCACAACTGGAAGTTGGTAATCCATAACCCCTTTCACCCACTTTGCCTATCTCCCAAACCTCCTCTCACTTGGAAAACACAACTCTCTTCACAGTATCCATTCATTGTGTTTTATTTATTTGTTTTGTTTTTTAAAATCCACATGTAAGTGAGACCATAGGGTATTTGTCTTTCTCTATATGACTTCTTTCACTTAACATAATACCCTCAAGGTCAATCCTTGTTGTTGCCAATGGGAAGATTCCATTCATTTTATGGCTGAGTAGTATACCATTGTGTATGTATGCACCATATCTTCTTTATCCATTCATCCAGTAACAAACATTTAAGTTGTTTCCTTATCTTGGCTATTATTAACAATGGTGCAATGAGCATAAGCACACATACATATTTTCAAATTAGTTTTCCCCCAATTTGGAAGAATAAACACTCAAAGTGGAATCACTGGATTGTATTGTAGTTCTATTTTTAATTTTTTGAGAAACCTCAATACTGGCTGCACCAGTTTCCACAGTGCCTGCACCATTTTTGTTTCTCACCAAGAATGCACAAGTGTTCTCTTTTTTCTACATTATGGCCAATATTTGTTATAACTTGTATTTTTGATAACTGCCATTCAACAGGTGTGATGTGATATTACACTTTGCTTTTGATTTGCATTTCCTGGGTGCGTAGTGATGTTGAGTATCTTTTTATGTGCTTGTTGGCCACCTGTTTGTCTTCTTTCAAAAAGATGTCTAGTCAGACACTCTTCCCATTTTTAAAATCAGACTGTGTTTTTGCTGTTGAATTGTATGAGTTCTTTATATATATTGGATATTAACCCCTTATCATTTTTTACTTTGAAAATCATTTTTCCCCATTCAGTAAGTTGCCTTTTCATTTAATCAGTGGTTTCCTTTGCTGTGCAGGAGCTTTTTAGTTTGATGTAGCAGCAATTGTTTATTTTTGTTTTTGCTGACTTCACTTTTGGAGTTAGACCCTCACCCCAAATAAGACCAATATCATGGAATTTACCACCTATGTTTCATTCTACAATATTCAGGTTTTACATTCAAGTCTCTAATCCATTATAAGTTAACTAATGTGTATGTTGTGAGAAAGCAGTCTAGTTTCATAACTGTGCATGCGGCTGTCCAGTGTTCCTAACACCATTTTTAAGAGACTATTCTTTCTCAATCGTTTATTCTTGCATCCTTGACATAAATTAATTGACTATGTATGCATGGGCTTATTTCTGGTCTCTCTGTTCTTCCTTTGATCCTTGTGTCTGTCTTTGTGCCCATATCATACCATTTTTATTGCTATAGCTTTGCAATATAGTTTAAAACCAGGGCACACGATGCTTAAAGCTTTGTTCTTCTTTCAAAAGATTGTTTTGGCTATTCAGGGCTTTTTTTCCTTCTCTGTTCAAATTATAGAATTTTGTTTTATATTTCTGTGAAAATTCCATTGGGATTTTGATAGTGATTGCATTTAATCTATAGATTTCTTTGAAAAATATGGACATTTTTCCAATATTAATTCTTCCACTCTAAGAGCATGAAATAATTTCCTATTTTGGTATATCTTCCTAAATTTGTTTCATTGCCTTATAGTTTTCAGTGTATAAATCTTTCACATCCATTGTTAAATTGATTTCTAGGGTTTTTTAATGAAATTATAAATAATGTTTTCTTAATTTATCTTCCTGATTGTTTATTGTTAATGTAGAGAAACACCAAAAATTTTGTAAGTTGATTTTTGTGCCCTGGAACTTCATTCCATTTGTTCATTAGTTCTAACATTTTTTGGTGGAATCTTAAGGTTTTCTATATGTAAAAATCATGTGGTCTGCATATAGTGATGGTTTACTACTTCCATTCAAATTTAGATTTTTTTTACTTCTTTTTCCTGCCTAATGGCTCTGACTAGGCCTAACAATACTATGAAAAATAAAAATTACAAGTTGGGACTTGCATTGTTCTCGGTCACAGAGAAAAACTCTTCAATTTTTCACCATTGAGTATAATGTTAGTTGTGGGTTTGTCATATATAGTTTTTGTTATGTTGAGGTAAATTTCCTCTATACCAACTTTATTGAGAGTTTTTGTAATAAATTAAAGTTAAATTTGGGCAAATGCCGTTTATGTATTTATTGAAATGATCATGTCATCTTCATTTTGATAATATAGGTGATTGATTTTTGGATGTTAAACCATTCTTGCATCCCTGGAGTAAATCCCACTTGATCATGGTGTTATGATCACTTTAATCTATTGTTGAACTTAATATGCTAATATGTTGCTGAGGATATTTACATCAATGTTTATCAGGATGTTGTTCTGAATTTTTTATTTTGTTTTTTTGGTAATGCTCTTGTCTGGTTTTGTTCTCAGGGTAATGCTGGCCTTAAAAAATTAGTTTGGAAGAATTCTAGTCTCTTTAATTATTTGGAAGAGTTTGAGAAGAACAGGTATTAAATCTTTGAATGTTTGGTAGATTTCGCCAGTGAAGCTGTCTGGTCATGGACATTTGTTCAGAGTTTTTAAATTAGTGATTCAAGCTTGTTACTGGTAATCAGTCTATTCAGATAGTCCATTCCATCATGGTTCAGTTTGGCAGGCTGTATATTTTTATAAATTTATCCATTTCTTTTAGGTTGTCAATTTGTTGGCATAATATTGTTTATAGCAGTCTCTTATGATCATTTACATTTTTTTGGTATCAGTCGTTATATCCTCTTTTTCATTTCTGATTTTATTTACTTAAACCATCTCTTATTTATTTGTTTATTTATTCATTTTTCTTATATTATTGAATTTATTAGGATGACATTGGTTAATAAAATTATATAGGTTTCAGGTGTACAGTTCTACAATGTATAATCTGTATATTGTACTGTGTGTTTACCATTCTAAGTCAAGTTTTCTTCCTTCATCATTTTCCCCTTTACCTTCTACCTCCTCCCATCTTACCTTCCTTCTGGCACTCACCGTAACGTTGTCTGTGTCCATTAGTCTTTCTTTCTTTTTTATTTTCTTTTTTTTCTCAACCTCTTTACCCTTCTCATCCAGCCTGCAACCCTCCTCATTCTGAGAGTTGTTAGTTCTCTGTATCCATGAATTTGTATCCCACTTTGTTAGTCTATTTTGTTCATTAGATTCCACATTTAAGTGAGATCATATGGCACATGGTACTTGTCCTTCTCTCACTGGCTTATTTCACTTAATGCCATACTCTCAAGGTCCATCCATGCTGTCACAAGATGTAAGAATTTCTTCTTTTTTTAACAGTGTAATAGCATTCCATTGTGTAAATATACCACTGTTTTTTTATATACTTATCTACTTATGGGCACTTGGGCTGCTTCCAAATCTTGGCTACTGTAAATAATAAACATAGGAGTGCGTATATTCTTTAGAAATAGTGTTTTGGGTGTCTTTGGATACATTTCCAGAAGTGGAATTGCTGGGTCATAAGTCCCAGTTATATAGGTTTCAGGTGTTTAACATCTAGCAATATGTTTATCTTTTCGAGAAGCAACTCTTAATTTCATTAATCTTTGTTATTATCATTTTAATCATTATTTTACTTATTTCTGTTCTTTATTATTTTCTTACTTCTACTAAGTTTTGTCTTTGTTTTTATTTTTCTACTTCCTTTAGATGAAAGTTAGACGGTTTATTTGAGTTTTTTGTTTGTTTCTTGAAGAAAATCCTATTTCACTATGAACATCCTTCTTAGAATCATTCTTGCTGCATCCCATAATTTTAAAAAGTTGTATTTCTTTTTTATTTTTTCAAGGTATTTTTTATTTGTAATACAGTTTCTTAATTTGCTCATTCGTTATTCAGTAGCTTGTTCTTTAATATCCATGTATTTGTGAATTTTTTAGTTTTCATTTTGTAGTTGATTTTTAGTTTCATAGCATTGTAGTTAGAAAAGAATATTGATATGACTTCAATCTTATTAAATTGAGACGTTTTTTGGTCTAAAGCATGATGTATCTGGCAGTATGTTTCATGTGCACTCAAGAGAATTTGTATTCTGCTTCTTTTAATTACAATATCCTCTCTCTCTCTCTCCCCCGTGTGTGTCTGTGTGTGTGTGTGTATGTATATAAAGTCAATCTAATCTAATGTGTTGTTAAAGACCAGTGTTTATTGACTTTCATTCTGGATAATCTATCTGTGATGTAAATGAGATATTAGAGTCTGATGCTATCATTGGAATGTTGTAAATTGCTGGCTTTTCTTCTGTTAATATTCACACTGTTTATTTAGATGCTACTATGCTGAATGCATAAATCTTTACAAATATTGACCCCTTTATCATAATGTAACACCCCTGTCTGTATTAAAATGTAGTCTTTGTTTTGAAGTCTATATTGTCTAAGTATAGCAACATAGGTTTTTTATGGTTTCCATTAGCACGGCACATCTTTTTCCATCCCTGTACTTTCAGTCTATGTGTATCCTTACGTTTGAAGTGAGTCTTATGTAGGCAGCATCAAGCTTTTTATTTTTAACCCATTCAGCCACTCCATGTCCTTTGATTGGAGAATTTACTCTATTTACATTTAAGGCAATTATTGATAGGTTTGTACACATGGCCATTTTTGCTGTTTTTGAAGTTCTCTATTCCTTTCTTCTTTTATTGATTCCCCTCCTTTTTTTTTTTTTTTTGCTTTGCTTGTTTTCTTTATTGTTTTGTTTGGTTGATTTTACCTTTATCTTTTGGAAAATTTTGTAAGTTTTTGGCTTGTGATTACCATGAGGTTCATATCTAGCTAACTAGTTAGCTTTTTCCATTCTTTCATTTTTCAGTCTCCTTCTTGTACTCTTGTTCTATTAATTTGAAGTTAGTCTCCAAAAATTAGCACATTGAGAGTTCATGTTTTTTAATCCATTCTTCCACCCTTTGATTTCTTATTGAAGTGCTTAATATATTTACATTTAAAGTAATTATTGATGTGTGTATTTATTGTTATTTTGTTCATTGTTTCTCCCTTTTATAGTTCTTCTCAGTTATATTTATCTTCTATTATATTCTCCCCCTATGGTTTGATGAATTCTTTAGTTATGCTTAGATTCCTTTCTTATTTTCTTCTGGGTATCTACTTTAGGTTTTTGCTTTGTGGTTATGATGAAGCTTACATATAACATCCTGTTGGCGATATTGAGAGAGAGAGAGAACACAAAACTGGTGCCTGCCAGTCCCTCTGTTCCTAGAAAGAGTCCCAATAGGCCCTTTCCACTCATTTTCAGAAAGGTCAATTGAAACATATGACAAGAACATTTTAAATGCAAACAGGCAAGGATTGTTTTCTAAGTTTCCAAATCATAGTTGACAGTTGTCCAAACATAGCATTATATAACTGACACATAGTAAGAAATAAATAATTATGTGTTGTATGAAAAAGTAGCATATATATACATTTCCTAGGAAATGGATGTTATACCAAAACTGAGGCAAGTGTAGATAACAAGGCAGAAATTGGATATTAGAAATAAGTGAAGCTAATGAATTGTCACAGGAGGAAAATCAAAAGGGCCATAAATATATACATATACACATGATATATATCGATGTAAACTGACCAAGAATATGATCATACCCTGATAATAGCCACCATTGCTAGATATTGCTCCTAACTAATCAGTTACATGTTAGTTTATTAAAAAAAAGAATTCATATATGATTTAATCAAGAAACAGGAAGTTTTCCTTTATATACTTCCCTCATCATCCTATGGGGTTTCAATACCCATATGGATGGCTCATCTAACAATCTTTTATTTTTGACCTACTCACCTGCTCCTTCTTTCAGTAGACCCCATGGGCACATCCAAAAATTTTATTATTTTACTATAGGACCTCACATCCAATTAAGTAATTATTTTACAAATGTCTTGTATATTTCTAGACTCTGCACTCTAAAATTTCTTTTTCTAAATTTCTTCAGCCAACGTTAGACCTCAGTTCACTGGCCCCACCATTTTCCCCAGTAGCCATCACCTTCTCTCACATCTTCATTTTTCCATTAACAACTGTAATTCCATAGCTCATTTAAATATTGACTTCTTTGGAACATCCTTAACTCTATTGTATGTCTGGCAACATTTGAACACTGGTTAAATGAGACTACATTCTTCTCCTGAGTACAAAAACTACTGAAAAAAGTAATGAAAAAAAAGAGAAAACTCAAGACCATTTTTAAATTAAGATAATGACTGCAAACATTAGTTCGTATTAAACTACTTCATTAATCCATTAATTTTTTCTTCTCTTTGAGCCAGTTGTTTGTTTTCCTTCATATCTTGCTGTATACCTCAACCATTTCTGTCAATCTGATAGCTTTACCACATATTTATTTAATAAAAAAGTAAGGTAGAAACTTCCTCTATTTCCCTTTACCAATTTATAAAACTACTTTCATCATTACCCATATTCTTTGTTTTTTCCCTACTTACAGTGAAATAAATGACCCTGAGTTAATCAAAGTCAAACCAGTAATTCACAGCTAGAATCTCATTCTATCTTGATTTTCTCAAACTTTGTTCATGAAATTATTTAACATTTTCCTTTTTGCATCACTAATCTCTTTCTCTCTTTCTCTCAGATTACACTCATTAGGATATAGCCATACTACAGAACAATCACAATTAAAAACTAAAACATAGTCAAAACCCTCCCATAATCCTGTGTTCCTTCAAGCTATTGGTCTGTTTTAATTTTTTTTAAATATCCACAACAAAACTTCTTGTGCTAAGCTCTATAATTAAAGATTGTACTTTCTTAGTGCTATTTGCTCTGCGACCCATTTTTAATCTCAATTCCATCCTTAACTCCTACATTAAGTGTTGCATAATGTCCTTCAACAATCTCTTTGTAACACTAGCTGATAGCCATCTCTATTCCTTCATTTTACTTGAAGTTTTAGTAGCTATTATTCCATGATCCCTTGAAGTAAATATTATCTTAGTTCTGCTAAACAACTTTCTCCTTATCTGTCTCCTGCTTTAGAGTCTTCTTCTCCTTAATCTTATTTGTTGACTAGTTTCTTCTCTAAATGTTGGGCATAGAATCATGTCTCACTCCTTAGCTTCCTCTAAGTTGTCTTATCAAGTCCTATAAATTTATATATCTAATTATCTCATATTTTCTAAATGTTTTTCTACAGTCCTGACTTCTTTACAGAACTCTAGGCTTTTATACCAAATCATCTTTGGAAACATTTATTATGGTAATTCATTTATAATAATGTATAAATAAGTAATTTATAAATTTTAGTAATTAATTTATTTTTAATAATTTATAAATAATTTATTTATTTGTAGTAACCTTCCACTCAGTTTTCTGTGCCAGCAAATGGCCAGATCATCAACTAGTTATAGTGTCTAATCACTAGGGTGCACACTTAAAACTAATATATTGAAGTCAACTGTAATTGGAAACTTAAAGAAATGATTTAAATTTATAAAATAAATAAAAGGGGAAAAGTCAGTTGCTTATTTACATTAATGAACCCCGACATACAGTTACAAATTTTAATCCAGTTGAAAGACCTCTCTGAGTGCTGATTTGTACAAAGCAGACAGATTTGGGCCATAAGAATCAATAAAGCACTGAAAACAAGAAAAAAAATCCACATATCTAGGTTAAAAACTTTGATGTCAACTTTGATTTCTCCCTTTTTCTCAACTTCATTTACAACCTCGTCAATTTAGCCTAACAAGTTCCCATCTAAATAAATCCCAGGTTGACTTACTTCTCTCCCAATATATGTGCAACTATTTCTGGACTGTATTTTGTTGACCCATTTTAACATCAATCCAACAACTGCCTTGATTACTGTAGCTTTATAAAAAAAAACTTTGAGTAGTGTAAATCCCCCAAATATATATAACTTTTCAAGTTGTCATTTATATTCTGGCTGCTCTGAATTTCTTAAGAAGAGAAGGAAAAGAATAGGAGGAAAAGAAGCAAGAGCAGGAGAAGGAGAATACATAGCCTGGTGTGATTTTGTTTAGTAATATGCTGAGTCTATAAATCAATTTTGAAAGAACAGATATCTGACACCAATGAGTTTTCTGACAAACATAGTATTATATTTCAATCTAAGTCTTCTTTAATTTCTCTCAATAATCTTACATTTTCAGTGTGCAATTTTCTACCTTTTCAGTAAGAGCTATTACTAATTATATCATATTTTTTATGCAAACATCAGTTGACACTAGAAACTGCCTCCTATTCACTGACTAACATTTTCCCCAGTAACCCTCATCTTCTCTCACATCTTCATTTTTCCATTAACGACTATAGTTCCATAGTACATAGCCAAGATAAAAAATGATCATTTACATTGATTCTCAAAGATGGTAAATGTTATAAATCTTAGTCGATGAAAATTGTTAACTACTAATCTATATCATGATAAGTTAAAAAAAATACTTGTACAAAAATAAATTTAGTACATCTGTGATTTAGTTGCCTGTTTATGTGTAAGGAGATAGAAAATGAGATAGTTCATTAGATAATCTCTGAGTAATTCAAAGTAAACCCTCACCTTGTTATTTCAAGTACCTCGTTCTCTCTGTTACTTACCCTAATTATTATACAGGCTATTCCATGCTAAGCCATGAATGTTTAGTCTAAGCTCTTTTGAGTGGAAATATCAGTAACTTGCTCTAATTATTAAAGAACAAATTTAACAAATTTGTTAAAGAACAAAGTGAGTGATGGGAGGGAATTTATTATCAGCAGATTAGCTTCTTCACATGCAACCCAAAGGCAGAGAGCGGAGTTAAATCTTACTAGTAGCAGGAGTCAGAAACTCTTAAAAACTCTTAAATGTGATTGCTCTTTTTTAAATCTGGCCACAAGGTGTCTTTGCTTTGCATTTCAACACATATATGCTGCATTCTTTTACTTTGAAATGTGAATCATTTTGGTTCTCAGTGTGTTCACAGCCAAATAAGTCATCCCCCTGCCAATCTTTGCCACACCAGTTTAAGTGCATAATAGAGACTAACTAAAATTGCCATGCACCAGTTCCAAATTCATGGAAAGATATTTAGGATTTGTGTAACTTCAATCAAATGTCTGCAGAAGTCAGGTGTGACAAGGGGCAAATCTCATGGTACAGGCTAACTACCAGAATCCCACCTGTTTCTTAACAGGCAGACATTTGTGTTAAAAGTTTGAAAGGTTTAGACTGAGAAAACATTCTAAAATGTATCAAGTGAACACAGAAATTATGAGAATATTTCAAAAATACAGAGGCTAGATTGCTAAAATTGATATATCTTCAAACCAAGTAATATAAACTTTACAATGTTAGAGAAAACTCCATGTATCATGATACTGGATTTCTATGGAAACAACAATCAATTCTTTTCTATGGCATTTTCTCTATTTGAACAATGGATTTTGTGGACATATCTGTCCTATTCATCTACAGAAAAAATACCTCCTATATAAAATCATTTCATGTAGTCGTAGACATGTGCACTAGACAGTTTTAAAACCTCAATATCTCTAATTAAATATCTCTCTGACATAAAGCCAGTGGCAGGGGCTTTCATAATTGTACTAATGACCTGTGAAATCTAAGAAGCACAGAAGTTCTAAGAGCATGAATTGGGAGCATGCAACCATAAAATAAAAACTCAGCTATTCTTTTTAACATTTACGGCTTCCTTTAGCCAAATTGAAATATAATAGTTGCAAAGTAAATTTCTGTATGGAAAACTTAGGCTTAGTGTGAAATTAAATTTAACAAAGTGAATGTAATATGAATTCATTAAAACAAACGTGGAAATGAAAGTTCTAATAGACTCTTAAGTGCATGCTATTAAAACAATGGAAATGGGGAAAAAGTAAGGAATTCACAGGAAAAAGTTAAAGCTGTTATATCCAACTTACTATTATAATATTTTATACATAACCATTTGGATAGTTGCATGAGATTCCATTATCATTGATATACTTTATGTAATATGTATTATATGTACAAAATATGCACTACAGATTCTATATTCAACTCAAATTACAGGCAAGCAATTCTCTGATTCTTACTCCTCAATAAAGAGAAGAATATATTGCTGTATTAATTATATAGAAGTAGCAAAGGGGAAATTGAATGTTTTAAGTATCATTTTTGAAAGTGACAGAAAAAAATGAAAATATTTTTCATAAAGATACTTGGGCTACATTCATTCCCACTTTCTATCTACAGTGCATAAAACATTTGGAAACCTCAGTAAATTAAGAATAAAGAGTATACTCTGATAACAAAAGTATATAAATTATATGATAATCCTATGAAAAAAAAATGAAAGATACTTGTTGAAACATAGAATGATGAAAGGAATTTTTTACCTTATGTATTCAAATGAGTGATACCTTTTATTGATATAGCATTTTTCAGTTTTCAAAGCATGACCGCATATGCAATATGAATTGTCCATTGAAACAGAAAGGAAATAAAGGTAGACCAAGATTGGGGTTAGAAGGGCTGACTTGTCACATGGTTAAGGTTGAGATCAGGAATTATAATCTGATGATTATCCTCTACATAAAACTAGAAATAATTTCCATATGTATTTATAATACCTATAATACCCACTTTTTTGAGATCATGACAATTCTATGAGAATAGATACCTAAACTGTGTTTATTGAAAATGACAATCATTTGATGATGATAGCTTGCTGCTATTCCATTCCTTATCATTATTGTTTTAAGTGACAAATAAAATGAGTATTTATTTTATGAGAATTATTTCACTTCCTTCTTACACTCAACAGCTTAATGGGAAGGAGAAATTACAAATATTTCCATCATTTTTCAGAATAAAAGAAACTCTTGACAATTGATTCAAGATTATTGGAGGATCAGGTCACTTATGGGTGTTAATGAATCGGGGTTTTCAGCTATTTTATTACTACTTTAGGAGAGCATTTAACAATCATAGACATGGACACACAACAACATACACACTGAGTAATTGCAAAAGAGATTGACATAGTTGCACCAAGGCCTAGCCTTCCCTAGGTCTTACTTTCTGTTGCAAGGCAGGGCATTTCCATGGCCTAACCTTCTTCCTGGAGATGGACGTAGGTGATGTAATTGATGCTTCTTGACTGTGCTGTTTCTTTCAAATGGAATGGAAAGTAAAATGAGACCTTATTCTCTAAGAATTTCAGTTAAAGGCTCAAAGTCAGAAATGATCAATGATATGTGTCCCCACATTCTAAAATTAAATAGAATCACTTATTCAAAGAACTTACTAAAAGGCAGCCAAACAGTCTGGTGATCCTCCTCCTCAAAAGTTTATGTGAGAAAACAGCAATTCAATGAAGGAAATTGTTCTTTAAAGAGAATTTCAAACCCATAACAACTTTGTTTTTCTCTTCTCCTTTTAATTACTTGAATGTTGAATGAATAGGAGAGATGCATAGACCATGTAGCTATTGGGGTAGAAAGTGGGAGACATTTCTGAAGAATTAAGACTAGCCCTTTAATGTTTCTGGATGGGTCATAGACACTGGTGCCCCCTGATAAAGTCTGAAGTCACTAGTCAACTTGAATATTCCTAAATTGCAAAGAAACTAGAAAGAGGCCAACTACTTTCTGAGGTAATGGGAAAGGGTGCAAGAGTTTCAAGTCTTCAATGCTAAGCCATGAAAAGTAACTGAGTTTCAGTTGTCATAAAAAGAAATTTCTCAAGAGAACTATCTCCTGAATAAGTGAATTCAGCAGTGAGAGGGAGATCGCCACTGTGTCAAAGCTAAAGAAGTATGGCCAAAGTCAGTTAGAGAATGCACTACCTGTGTTAGAAAGTGGTTAGAAGGTCCAGGGGAATCTTTATCATCTCTGAAAAAAACCATGAATATGCTCCTCAAAGAAGCTAGCTATTGAAAAAAATATATTTGAATCAGCCAAGAGAGAATTACAAATTTTAAAAAGCTAACTTGATAAATCCTTGTCCTGGTTATGAAATCTCTCTACTCTGCTCAATTCTGGAACAGCTAAAAATGATGAAGGTTAGGTCTTGGAGGTGGTATTGGTGAGTGAAAGAATAGATTATGCCTTTGCTTTCAAACTACAGCAATCAATGAGCCACTGATTAGGCATGAGAGCACTGACCAGGGTTCAAATCAGAGGGAGGAGTGTAAAGAAAGAGAGGAAGCTAACATTCTGATTTAATGAAATTAAAATTTAACATTAAATTAGATCATGTCCTTTAATATGTTAAAATAAGACTGCTTTATAAGATTCCTCTGATCATAAGCTCTTTCAATGGCTTTCGTACTCTCAAGGTCCAATAATTAGAGGTCTATAAATCATTGGTTCATCTCTATTTTCCTGTTTAGGAAGATGAAATTTATTATCGCTATTGTGGTCATGAGGGCTGTTCCCCAAATAATTTGTCTCTCTATTTTCCCCACAATGTGCTTTGGCCAAAAAAATATATTAGTAACATGCATCATGCTGGGCATAAAATTAAACAGACTGATTATGATTCATCACATTGATTCACCACTTCTTCAATAAGCAAGAATAACTATGTTGCTATAATGCCTAGGAATGTCTGCATCTCCATGTAACTTTCCATGAAAACAAATTGACTTCGCAGTATAGGATGTGTCATTAACATCCCTTAAAAAAAGCTTTGTTCCTTTTTTCCTCTCACGTTTCGATGTTAACTCTAATTTACTTGAATTAACCTTATTTTATTATTTTCAAAATTTATTATAATATATTCTTACTCATTCCTCTTGTTTGCTTTGTGACAATTTTCTATCCCCAATATTCATGAATCTCTTATCAAGATAGCTCTGAAGTCACATACACTTTGATTAAAATTAATAAATAAAATTTCACATATGGATACTTTTCTTCTAAGGAATTTTTTGCACTGAAAATTGTTTTTATTACTTAAATGAGACAGTGTCATAAAATAAAAATTATAATATAATATTTAATGAAGAAAGAAAAACATGACATTCATTACAGTGGATGTGGGTTTAATTTCTATAAAAGTTGCTAAAAAGACTGAAGTTTGAAAGACTGTTTTTAGAGATATTATTTCAAATATATACACATACACATGCATATTCATATATACATATCCATATATTCTTATATCACCAATGTGTATTATTGGAAAAATATAATTAAACACAAATCTTCTACCAACCTAGAAACCTCTCCACAAAAATATAGGAGAAAGAAAACTGTTTTATTATTGAATTAGAATTAAACCATAATTTGTGATACATATCACAGATAATCTGTTGAGAGACTGAAAAGACATAAAGGAATCTTACCCTTTATGTAGACAACTCAACATACATGTTCTTCAGATAAACAGTAACTAGTCCTCAAGTCAGAGGACTTGACAGCGCTATTTGCCATACATATTTCACTCTGAATTCATTGACTCATTATCTGTTTGTTAATTGTCATATCCAAAGAAAAAAATATATACCTCTAATATTCTTATGGCAGGAGATAGTTTTGGAGCCAGATGGCCTAGAGAAGTTAGGCTTCTGTCCTCCCATAGAAACTGCGTAATAGCAAGCCTTTCTTCCTGAATGATTACATTTCATTGGCCTGACTCCCAGGCCCTTGGGAAAGACATTCCTGTTATAGCACAGATATAACTCTTCTTTAGCTTTTAAAGGTGAAAGGAATATAGACAATAATGTCAAGATAAGTTTAAGTCATAACAGATTATTAGAATTTAGGGGGTAATCACATTGCAAGATATAAAAATGTTGATCACTATATTGTACACCTAAAATTAATATAATAAACATAATATTGTATACAAATATACCAAAATTAAAAATTAAAAACTAAACAAACAGATTGACACACATTTCAAAATTACAAGGGGAAGAAATTACAAATTTTCTAAAGTAAATGCTCTAAGAAAAGGGGGTAGGGGAAGAGAGCTGAAAGAAGTCTCTTCTATTACTTTCAGCAGGGAAAATTAGGTTTATTATTTTTATTTATTTTTTGAATAAATATTCACATATATTTTCTTCTGATTTCATTATTTGAGATTTTACATGTATTTTATTTTTTTATTTAACCTTTATTGTATTATTTTTCCTTATCATTTATCACCCTTAAATCCCACTTTCCCCAATCACAACACTGTTATCCATGCTCATGAGTCCTTTTTTTCTTTTTGCTCAATCCCTCCACCCCTTAACCTCCTCTTCACCTCAGCTGTCATCCTGCTCTCCATCTATGAGTCTGTCCCCATTTTCCTTGTTATTTCAGTTTGTTCATTAGATTCCTCATATGAGTGAAATCATACAGTATTTGTCTTTCTCAGAATGGCTTATTTCACTTAGCATAATGTTTTCCAGGTCCATCTGTACTGTAACAAAGGAAATTTTTTCTTCTTTTTTACAGCTGAGTAGTATTCCACTGTATAAATGTCCCACAGTTGTTTTATCCACTTCTCTACAGCTGTACATTTGGGCTACTTCCATATCTTGGCTATTGTAAATAATGCTGCAACGAACATAGGGGTGCTGATGTTCTTTCAAATTAGTGTTTTGTGTTCCTTTCTATATTATATTCAGAGAAATGGGATCATTGGCTCGAAACTCAGATCCATTTTCATTTTTTTTAAATTTTATTTTAATTTATTTTTTCAAATACATTTGTCTCTGCCTACCCCCCACCACTTTCCCTTGCCCCCTCCCTCCCTCTCTCCCTCAGCTCTTCCCCTTTGGTTTTGTCCATGAGTCCTTGCTATATGTTCCTTGACTTTCCCCTTCCCTTCCTTTTCCCCACCCCCCCTTCCCTCTTGTCTCTGTTGATTTCTTGAAGTATCTCCATACTGCTTATGATAGTGGCTGCACCAATTTGCATTCCCGCCATGGCTGTAAAATGGTTGCCCTTTCTTCACATTGTTGCTAGCACTTATTGTTTGTTGGTTTATTGATGATCGCCATTCTACCAGGTGAGAGATGATATCTCATTGTGATTTTAATTTGCATTTCTCTGATGATTAGTAACATTGAGCATCTTTTCATATATCTATTGGCCATCTGTATGTCCTATTTGGAGAAGTGTCTGTTCAAGACCTTGGCCCATTTATTAATTGGTTTGTTTGTTTTATTGGTGTTGAGTTTTGTAAGTACTTTATAAATTTTTGGATATTAACCCCCTATTGGATGTTTCAGCAAATGTGTTCTCTCATTCTGTGCGTTGTCTTTTTATTCTGTTGATGATTTATTTGCTTTGCAAAAACTTTTTCATCTAGCTCTTTTTCTGGAGAACTTTCTTGTTCTTTCATCTGTGGTATGTTTCATTGTCTTTCCATTTTGGCTGCTTCTTTGTATTTGTTTCTATGTATTGGGTAGATCTACAAAGACTCTGGTACAGGCCTCTTTCAAGCACTGCTTGTGACTAGTCCTGGTCAACCTGTTTGGAGCTATCAGCAATCCACAGCGTGTGGCTTTCTCTGCTGGGTCTGTTTGTATGCAGAAAGAACCAGGCTGTGCACCATGCCTAGCTCTTATCATCACCAGGCCATGAGGATGGTCAGCTGAAGTCTCCTAGAGTTCCCAGACTTCTGCCTTAGTTGTTAAACTAATCAATAATATAGCCTCTAGCTGCAATTGCTAGCCTAGGTTAAACACCACAGGGTGGGGCAGAGTAATTCCTGTAGGCAGGGCTATTGTTTCTCCTCAGGCTGGTGTCATTCAGAGAGGAGTGGTCTGCCTGAGAAAGATGTCTTCTTCAGTATGGGGAATGACTTGACACAGGGATCCTGGCAGCTGTTCCTTAGTTCTCTCCCCAGAGCCACCAACTCCAGACTTTCCTCAAGCATCTTGTGTACACTCTTCCCTCCCTCTGTTGGAGCCCCAGGTAAGTGCCTACAAATGAAATTTTGTGTTTTGGCCCTTTAAGAGGTTCTCTGAGTCTCCAGCCATCTCTCCCTGGCAGATAGAAACTCAGCTGCTTTTCACACCTGGATGTTATCTTGGTTCCTTCCTGTCTCTGATGCTGTAGACTTGGGAGCCCAGCTTGGGGTTTAGACCCCATACTTCTCAGGGGCAACCCCCAAGCCATGAAATATCCTCCCAGAACTACAGCTATTGCCCATGGATGTCCAGCCAGCCCTCTTGTGCCTCCTCTGCATTCCCTACCAGTCATGTTGTGGTGATGTGTTTTCTTCTGTCTGTCCTTAGTTATAAGGCTCCTCCCCAGCTAGTCTTCACTTGGTTATTCACGATAATTTCTTTACAACTTTGTTGTAATTCCAGATTGGTCCTGGAACAAGGTTAGTGTAGCTTCCACTTACTCCCCTGCCATCTTGGACCTCTCCAAGCTTTTTATTTTTAATTTGTATTTGCCTGTAACAGTGCATGTGTAAGAAGTTTCTTAACTACATGAATTTAAGAACAGTAATTCCCATACTTTCTAATTTTAAAAAGGCAACTTTTATTTTTTTAATATTTTAAGTTTTTAGGCAAACTTAACTTTATAAAACTTATTTTAAGATAATAATAAAAATAGACTTTGCTTTTCTAATTTGTTATCATTATCTTTTGTCAACAATGCTTTTTAATACATAATTTAATAAATACTACTGTAAACTATATATCAGAGTTTCCTCTAGCATAAAATATCTCATTTTTAACTTAGAAATTAAGAAAATTATATTTTAAAGTTTTTAATGTACAATATATGTACAGGTATCAAGTGTACTGATCAATAAATTTTTTACATAACAGTGACAGAAACAGTACTCAGTAGGATAAAATGTTACAAGAGCTTCACTTGTACCTGTTTTCTCTCATTGCCCTTCATCAAAAGTAATTATTATCTTAAGTTCAACAACCATAAATTTGCTGTGACAATTTTTGAAATTTGTATAAATAAAATATAAAGAATCCCCTCTCTTATGTTGGGCTTCTTTCATTTATCACCATGTTTATGGGCTCTATCTATATTGTGATGTGTGAAATGGAATGTTCATTCTCAATGTTGCATGTTAATCTTCTGAATGAATCTATCATGATTTATCTATCCTAGAATTGATGGACATTTGGGTTATATTCAGTTTGGAGATGTAATGCTGTTATCAATGTTTTTATACATGTCTTTTTGTGAACATATGCATGCATTTATTTCAAGTATAGTCCTGTATGTTGCTAGGTCATAGATATGAGCTCTCTCTCAGATTTGGTCAAAATTAGGAAATAATTTTCAGTATAAATGTACCAATTCAACCTCCTTAATTTTTTTTTTTTTTTTTTTTTTTTTTTTTTTGCCAATGAAGTTTGGCTATGAGCACTGGTCCATGAAATTCTCTGGATGTCCATGATCCTCATTGTCTTGAAATAGTCTGCTCAATAAAACAGTGCAATGACCTTATGATTCTTACTTATGGTTGCATCCTGGTTGCATATGACATCTTGGGTGTCATAAGTGTTCTAAAACTAGTCTATATACAAAGACATTTCTCCCAGAACCAAGATTCATGAATCTGTGATGCTGAAAATGAGAAGTACCTACTTTCACAATTAAAAATCCTGTCCCTATGACTTTAGGTTCTAATGGTCTAGAATTTTTAAATACAAAAGGAGGAATATTTATATCATTGAAAAAATAATGACTCTATTGAACTAGACTTTTAGACAGCAAACTTAACCAGTGTTGGCTCCTTCTGCCAGTGAATAGTCAAAGAGATAGTGAGGAAACAGTGTGTTGCTATTATACAATGTGGACTCAGAATAATATGTCTGGTGATTACACAGGTGATTCCCTGGAAGTCTCTTAACACTCCTACTTTCTCTGATTTAAGTCAATGGAAAAGTTGTATTATGTTAAGTGTAAGCATGACTGTATTACTGTTTTTATTGGAAATTAAGTATTTAAAATAGATATATGGATAATAAATGACTAAAGGTGAAGTAGACTGGCTTTGTAATGTGTTAGTTTACCTATGCTGAATTACTTTTCTTTGAATATCCCTACCCGCATGTTTGTGGTAAGAATAGGTGGTAAGTGACATTTTTGCAAAGATTGGGAGGACTAGAAATGAAGCAGCAACTTATGGATCTTCATGTGCAAAAGGCTACAGCAAGGTCACTGGGAACTTTTGTAGACAACACGTGTTAATGCTTTTTGTTGGCTGAACTTTTGCAGGTAGAACTGTAGCTGGTCCGCAAACTGTTATCAGAGTACATTCTTCTTGATCTTCCTTGAGCTGCCATGGATCCTGGGCCAGGAGTGTGTTTAGCTCCATGAAGAAGAGCAGCAGCTTCTGACAGAGGACACCAATCTCATCATGGTCAGAAGCAATGAGAACTGAAATGGATTCAAGTTAATCCTTGTGGGTTCCAACATTTGCACAAGTCCCAGTTTTCTTTGCTTTCTCTTTTATCTATTATTTCTTCCTTTCCCATCTTTCTTTCCTGACTCTCTACACAGCAGACTTTAAGCTCCAGCATAAAATATGAAAATCAAAGTCTAACATAGACAAATAGTAGTGCTGTATGTCTCATTAAACTTTAATTGATAAAAGTGTAAAGGGATGTTTTCATTGAATGGAACACAGTCAGGTAAACACTCAATAGGAGAATAAATGAGTTGGCTTTTCTTTGACTTACCCTTTAGGAATTCATCAGGACTCAGGACTCTTTTTGTTTTTAAATAAATTAGAATTGCTACCTTATCAATTAGGATTAATTGGAGTTAAGAAGTAAGTATTAAAGTTAAAACCAGTGAAATTATTCACAGTGGAATTATTCGAACAGGAATTTATTATTCATGGAGTCTGTATTTGTGAATTTGAGTACTCATTAAAATTTATTTATAACTCCAAAACCAGTACTCCCAGCACTTTCATGGTGATTCTCAGATATACACAGAGTAACAAAATTTTGGAGTCATCTAAAACATACCACCCCAGTTTGGAAAACAGCAGTGCTCTGATGCTTGTTTCAGTCCTTATACTATAAACAAGAGAGTATTTTGTGGACTATTTAGTGCCATTGTTCCTGCATTTGGTGCTTTTTGATGGTGATTTCACTGTTTAAAAATGTCCCTCTAGTATAGTGCTGAAGTGCTATCTAGTATTCCTAATCATGGGAAAATTGTAACATGCTTTGTGGTTAAAATACATGTTTAGGTTTGCTTCATTCAATCATGTACTATAGTGCTATTGGCCATGAGTCCAATGTTAATGAATCAATGATGTGTATGTTCATGAAAAGGAAGAGGAAATTCACTGGTCTGTACATAAGGCCATTAGAGAAAGTGCTAAGGTAGCATCCACCATCAGGTAATAGCACCTGATGAAGTTATGGAAAAGCAGCTATATTTGTGAATTCATGAGAGGGTGACCAATTTTTAGAAAGTATAGTGAGTGGCATAGATGTAAGGCTGAAAATCAAAGAAATTTAGTTTCATTGCCCAGTGCGAGGAAAATGTTAAACTCTTCTCAACTAGTGATAGTGGGTTTGCACCTGTCAAAGGGTGATACAGCATGAAAATCTTAAAATTGAAGGTGAGGAAGGTGCTGCAGATCAAGAGGCTGCAGGAAATTTTATCAAATATTTGCTAAATATTATACAGGAAAAGGTTTATAGGAGAGTTTTTTCAACCATGAGAAGACTTTCTTATTCTACAAAGATATTGCAAACATACCTCCATATAATCCAAATGCCCTCCGAAGCCCCTGGCTTACATCATTTGAAGACCTAGCAAAAAAAATTATTGTAAGAAATATATATTAAATATGGTATCTTTAAACAGAAACAGATAAACAACAAAGCTATGCATCAACCAGCTGATAAAAAGGTAATCACAGTCTCTGGGGAACCTAACCCTGAGTTTCCTTTAGTAACAATGGTTCCCTATTCACTAATCCTATATTTGTGCCAACTTTATAGAGTATAGCTACCTTGAGTAGTTAAATTTGACTATATGTATGTAAATTACTTTTAGCTGAAATAGAAAGTATCATTTTATAACAAATAGAAATAATAGCTTTTTTATATTTGGTAGAATTTGAAATAAAGCTCTCCATAAATATGGCACTTTTTATATGAAGTAGTAGACCAATTTTTTAAGGATCTCAAAGACTGTATAAACATTGGATTCCTGTTTTATTCTAATGTATTTAAACAAGTATATGCATAAATTACTTGTTTAATATATTTATTTCCTTACCTAAAGAACTGGCAGTCATCAAAATTTATGAGATCATTGGTATTTTTTTTTAGCAGGTCTCTGGCTTAATGGACATAACCTAATTTTTCCACACCTCTTACATAGAGTACAGAATAGAAGAGAGAAAATAAGTGAGTATCTACAGCAGATATTATACTCATTTTAATATAGTAAATACAAGTTTCCTCAGACTATGTTTATTATATGAGGCTGCATGCTTTCTTGGGGAAACAACCTGCTAGAGCAGCAATTTTCAACTGTTTCATCTCATGGCACCTATAACTAATTTCTAAAAGTCTGTGGCACACCAAAAAATATATTTTTGCCAATCTAAATAAAATATGGTATAATTTTTATTAATTCACACTAGATGACTATTGTGTTGGCTGTTGTCATGCTTTTATTTGACATCTATAAGGAAAGAGCTCAGTGCCCCTGACTCAATAGTTAGGTACTGCATGTTTTAAAAATTTTTGTGGCACACCAGTTGAAAAGCTCTGTGCTAAAATAATGATGACCTAATGAATTATTCAGAAGGATAAAGGATTCTATTGTACTAAAATATTTCATTGTATAGTTTTGTTTGTTTTTTTATTCTACACAGCTATCACAGAAGTGCTAGAAAGCACAACTTCTACCATGAAACTTTAGGAATGTTCCATATAGCTAAGATCACTTAATTTTAGAAACTAATAATAGAAATTTTTGCTACTTTAGTTATTGAATTTATTATTGTGACTAATAAAATGTGTTTCAAGGCATCATGAGTTTATAGGATCTATCCATAAATGTTTAGTGAAAAGTTATTTAATAATGTTAGTAAAAAACTAGGTCACACTGAAATCATCAGTCTCAAAAAGTCAATCCATAAAATAAAATTTTTCATCTGAGCCCAGTATATCTTACAGAAGAGCATGATGAACTCACAATCATTAACCAGTCTTTATTGTGTATATTCAACCCACAATTCAGGCCTCTGGGACAAGACAAAAAAAAATTATAGAGTAAGGCCATTACTTACTGAATAGGGCTCTGATAGGCTTTATGAATTAATACAGTATTCAGGGACTAGCTTAGAACTCAAAGCAGCTTGCAAATTATTTGATGATGATAATGACAGTATCAAGAAAGCTGAATGATATGATTCATTTTCTCATCAGACACCGTGTTTAGTTATTGACATAGAATGTATACTGCCAAAGTACCTGATATATTGATTAGATATTCTCCCCCTTGTTCTCCTACGGTCAGTAATCATTATTTATGTATTATCCTAATAGTTTTCACTAGATAATAACACTTTTAGTGCCTTTATAAGTTCATGACTGTCTATGGTGGAGGTATTGAACTCCATGAAAAGAAGGTCCCTATTTGGTGACAGAGAAAATATAGGATGATAAAACAGATAAAAATAAGCAAACAAAAAACTTGTCATCCATACATAGATTAAATGTGGAAAACAAAGTAAATAGGAGATATGAGACACACATACAGGATATAGTATATATGTACCAAGTCTGTCCAGAAGGTATCCAGCCATGTAGTATGAAAAATAGAGACATTTATTGAAGAAGATACAAGATACAGGAAACGCTGTACACAGGACAATAACACCTAAGTCCCCTTTAAAGTAGGCACCTTGAGACCTCACACAATTCTCCCAGCATCATTAGCAACTGCAGCATGATGTTCTTCCTGTTCTGGAAGCAGAAGCTGTGGAAAAAATTTTGTCACAATACATTTCATATCAGGATCCTGCATCAAAATCTCAGACACATCTTCTCATTCCCTTCTTGCATTTCTTTAGCAATATTCTACAAGTAATACCAGCGGACTACACATCCATTGACTGCATTACCTGGTATTCACCTAGACATTAAGGATGCTGATAAAAGTTAAGGCTCATGGACTAAAAGCTACAATATCTCAGGATAATGTTTGTATGGAGACTGTTAATTTGGCCTATGAGGTTTTCCAATTTCTATAGTTGCAAGGTAGATCAACTTCTGATTCTCATAATGTCAAAGGGTTTTAAAAGTAGGCGAGATCTTACGTTGTAAACTTTAAAGTATTTTGCAATAGAGTGAACATTAAATTTGAAGCACCATATCAGACTCACAATTTAAATTGTTGTAGATTTTAGACAAGTATCTTAATTTTTTATCTCATTTTCCTCACTAGAAGAAACCTAAACTAGACAATTTTATTTTTCCAAACTCAGCTTTAGCCATTCAAATGTGTGATTATCATAAATAGTTTATAAAAATCAAGAACTGCTTCTACTATCTCCAAATCTACTGTGAAATACTCATTGTGAGAGTGGATTTAGTTTTGTATTGCTAACGTAAGTGCACTGTAATTATGACATATTAATATAAAAGAGAGTTTCTGTTTTTTGGGTCCAGCACTTAAGAGGCTTAGAAGTCACCACTGCATTATACCAAGGAAAAGCTTAAAAAGGTGGAAAAAACAATACCTCTTACATCTGTCCTAGAAGTGAGATCACAAAGAAATGTCGCTGCCCCCAAAACTGGAGAGTCAGATAGATGCACAAGTAGCAGCTTACAGGGGAACCAATGCAGAGGAAAGGAAACCTGAACTGCAATTGATGAATTCCTGGATACTGAGTGTACCTAGTCCAAGGAGACCTTGTAATGTAGGGGCCCCAGGAATTTATGAGTTTTTGACAGACACAGATACTTCCTGAATCTTTACAGGGTTCTTACAATGACTATCAGAGAAAACTCACTTCATGCTTTCAGGAGGGGGAGAATAAAAGAAATGATTTAGAAATATACCCAAACACTTTGTTCTTCTTTACAAGGTCTACCCTCAGGAGAAACTATTTTAACTAGAACCTAATTCCCTGGTTTTATCAAAACTTAATTGACCTGGGAGAAGGAAAATGCCCAACTTCAACTGGCTCTACCCCTCCATATTGGGGAAAGTAAATACTCAACTCCAGCCCATTGTAGCCATACTGTTCAACCTAATGTCGGGGAGAGAAAACCAATAATTATGTGCAAGACACAGTCCAGAGGCAAAGATTCACTAAAAAACTGAGACCTATTCACTACTATAAAATGCTTACCTCTCTCCCCCAACACCTTACCTCAAAGGCAATAAAGATCTATTTATAGAAGTTTATTTTTCCCAATACATCATGCCCAGTTATCAAAAAAATATTGCAAGATATACTAAAAAACGAAGTCTCAGTTGGAATAATCAGACTCAGATATGGCAGAAATGTTGGAATTATCAGCCTGTAAATTTAAAACAATTATAATTAATTTTATAAGGGCTCTGTAATGATGTAAACACCACACAGGAACAAATGGGCAATCGGAGCAGTGAGATGGAAATGCTAAGAAATATTTTTTAAATGATAAAGGTAAGAAAAACACCATAACAGAAATGAAAAATACCTATGATTTTTTAAAATTTTTATTTATTTATTTTTATTTTTTCAAATACATTTGTCTCTGCCTACCCCCCACCACTTTCCCAGACTGCATATAACTAAGGAAAGAATCTTTGAGTTTAAGGATGTTTGAATATAAACCTGTAATATTAAAAAGAAAAGAGAAAAGGGACTGAAATAAATAGAACAAAATGTCTAAAGACTGTGAAACAACTATAAAGTATAACATACACATAATCGGGATAGCAGAAGAAGAAAGAACAAAAGAAGGAAGTAAAGGAGGAGGAAATATTTAAAACAATAATGACCAATGATTTTTCTAAAATAATGACAGACACAAAACCGCACATCCAGGAAACTCAGAGGACACTAAGTAAGATGCATACCTAAAACTGAAACTAGGAATGTCATTGTCAAACTACTAAAAATCAAAGATTAAAAAAATTGAGAAAAACCCATATTTGTGGGTAGGGGTGAACCCCTTACCTATAGAAGAGTGAATATAAGAATTATGTTCAATTTCTACTTGAAACCGTGAAAACAAGTGAATAGAGTGAAATATTTAATATGGTAAGGAGGAAAAAAACAGCAACATAGAATTCTGTACCCGAGAGATTAGATTGTGCTTCAAGACTAAAGATGATTTAAAAATTTTCTCAGACAAACTAAAGTTAAGCAAATTTGAGGTCAGTAGACCTGCCTTGAAGTAAAATGACATGGTAAGAAACAAGAGAAAATGGAATCATAAGAAATGTTCAATGAAAACTACAAAAAGAAGAAAAGAGTGGAAGACAAAATCAAGCAAAAAATAGAAAGTAACAAATATGATAGATACTATTTCAACTATATCAATAATCACTAAACAACAAAATCTAAATGAACCAGTGAAAACACAAGGCATTGTATGAGAAAATCTAGAAAACAGGACCCCGCTATATGATTGGGTTTCATATGGATTAAAGATAAATAAATGGAGGAAGTTAATACCATAATAACACTAATCAATAAGAAGCAAGAGCAATCATAGTAATTTCAGACAACACAGACTACCAAGTAAGAAATATTATCAGGAATGTTATTACATAATGAATTACATAATTCTTTCAGAAGACATCATGATCCCTGATGTGTATGTGCCTAAAAACAGTCTCCAAACCCATGAAGCAAAAGCTGATGTAACTGCAAGGAGAAAGAGATAAATACACTATTATAGTTGGATACTTCAATTGCCCTCTTGCAGAAGTAGACAGATCAGGTAGGTAGAAAATCATTAAAGACAGATGAATTCAGCAACAGCAACTGAACATAATGGACAAGTAAAGATTATATCATCCAAAAGAAGCAAAATACATATTCTTCTTATATTCATATGGAATATTCACCAAGATAGACCACTTTTTGGGTCATAAAACACAATGTAATCATAGAGCATAGAGCACTCCTGCTCTGTACCCTTCTCTCCCATGAGACCCAGAACTTCTCTTGTTCCCCAAAAATATCACAAGCCAAAACCACACCTAGAAGTTCCCCATTTCCTTATATGTCTTTTTTTGGAGTTTAAGCTGGTCATACAAACAGATCTCCACCCTCTTCGGAATGTGCACTCACGGGTTTCATAGTTGCCATCTTCTTGTAGCAGCTCTGTTTTAAGATCTGAGATGCCCTGTTCTCAGTCTCGATGTACCAGTGCAGGACCCATGTGCCATGCTGCACATGGCACTGGATCATAGTGTCCTAGGAGCTGGAGCCCAGTGAGGCATATATCACAGCCTAGAACCCTGCCTCCAGGAGCTGGACACCAACCATGTAAGACCTAAGCCTGGTCCCATGAGTGCTCCCAACTGTGTGGGGAGAAAGTAACAGAGCCCCAGTGTGTCCAATCATCAAAGGAAGAGAGCCAAGAGCTAAGAGAGCCAAGTGCCCACCTCAAGCACCAAAGCAAGAGAATTTCTCCCTGCCTGTATATTTTTTTTAAGTCCTCTCTCCAGCAATCCCACCTGCTCTGAAAACCAGTGCCCAGCTTTCCAATGAATGATGGCTATTATTGGCCATATTTGCCTTTGCCCTTCCTCCTGCTAGGCTGCAAGCAAGGAGTCTCCTCCTGCATCCCTTCTCTGCTGGGAAACTGGGCAGTTAGAGGTTGCCTTGTTGTCAGAGTAAAGCATGCTAGTTCCTTTATGGTTGATAATTGCCTTTGTTATGCAATGTCCTTGAGCACTGTGCTTTCTGCTCCATCAGCTCCTCCCTTCCTTAAAGAAGGCAGGGTGCTTTTAATCTGCAGCCTTGGCAGCTCTCTCTGCCCCTTGTCTTTCCTGACAGGAGGAGGAACGGTCTCATGCTGGATTTGGGTGATTCCCCTGCCCGAATTGGAGTCCCTTATTTCCAGGGATTTCAGGTCCAACCTACCCTGTTACAGTATGTTAACAATTTTTAAAAAATGGACACCAAACAATTTCTGTTCTTAGATCACAATGGAATTGCAAGTTAAAACAGGTAGATACATGGAAAAGCAACACACTTTTAAATATTACAAATATCAAAAAAGAAATCTCAAGATATATTGAAAAAATATTTTGAACTAAATGGAAACTAAAACAAAACAACACTTCTGGGCAGCAGTGGAAGCAGTTATGAGAGGAAATATTATAACACCGAGTCTATGCGGAAGAAGTAATAAATCAAACATCTACATTTACACCTTAGAAAAATAGAAAAAAAAATCAAATAAGTGCAAAGTAACCAAAGAAAATAAAAATTGTCAATAATAAGAGCAAAAAAATCTATAAAATGTTACACAATCAATAAAAAATATCAAAAAAAACAAAAGATGATTCTTAGAAAATATCAATAAAGTTGATAAGCCTCTAGCCAGGATAACTAAGAAATAAAGACAGTATACAAACTACTAACATCACACATAAAAGAAAGGCATCGGTACAGATTTCACTGACATAAAGTTTATTCCAAAAAAAGTTGAAATTTTATGTATTCAGAAATAAATTTAAGAATTAAATATTTTATGGACTTCTGGCTAAGATAGAGGCATAAGTAGATACACTTTGCCTCTACACAAACAAAAGGACAACAAATCTAAAAACAAAAAACAACCAAAACTGCCAGAATATTGAACTGTATGGAAGTTTGACAACCAAGGAGTTAAAGAAGAAACATTCATCCAGACTGGTAGGAGGGGCGGAGCCTGATGGCCACAGTGGAGAGGACACAGGGTGGCAAGGTAGTGGCTGGTAGACCAAATCGTCCCACATTTGCTTGCTGATAAACCAGCAGGAATAGCTGGGGAGCGAGACAGACTACACAACCTGGGGTTCCAGAGCAGGATAAGAAAAGCCTCAAAACCTCCGGCTATAAAAGTCTGTGGGGGTTGCACTGGCAGGAGAAACTCCCAGTCTCACAGGAGAGTTTGCAGAAGAGACTCAGAGGGTCTCAGAACATACACAAACCCGCCCTCCTGGGAATCAGCAGCAGAAGGCCCCAATTTTATTGTGACTAGCAGGCGAAGTGACTGAAAGCCAACCAAGAGCCAGCAAGTGGCACTGTTCCCTCTTGGACCCCTACTCCACACATAGCACAACAACACAATGACCTGGGTTGCTCTGTCCTGGTGAATACTTAAGGCTCTGCTCCCTTCAATGTAACAGGAGCACTGAGACAAAGAAATATGGCCCAAATGAAAGAACAGATCAAAACTCTAGAAAAAATACAACTAAGTGATGAAGAAATAGCCAACCTATCAGATGCAGAGTTCAAAACAGTGGTAATCTGGATGCTCACAGAAATGGTTGAGTATGGTTGCAAAATAGAGGCAAAAATGAAGGCTATGCAAAGTGAAATAAAGAAAAATACACAGGGAACCAACAGTGAAGGGAAGGAAACCGGAACTCAAATCAATGATTTGGAGCAGAAGAAAGAAACAAACATTCAACCAGAACAGAATGAAGAAACAAGAATTCAAAAAAAAAAAAAAAAATGAGAAGAGGCTTAGGAACTTTAAATGTTCCAACATCTCAATCATAGTGGTGCCAGTAGGAGAAAAGGAAGAACAAGAAATTGAAAACTTATTTAGAAAAAAGGTGGAGAAATTCCCCAATCTGGCCAAGGAAATAGACTTTCAGGAATTGCAGGAAGCTCAGAGAGACCCAAAGAAGTTGGACCCAAGGAACCACACATCAAGGCACATCATAATTACATTACCCAAGGTCAGAGATAAGGAGAGAATCTTAAAAGCAGCAAGAGAAAAGAAGAGAGTTACCCACAAAGGAGTTTCCATAAAACTACCACCTAATTTTTCAAAAGAAACTTTGCAGACAAGAAAGAACTGGCAAGAAGTACTCAAAGTGATGAGAAGCAAGGACCTACAACTTAGATTACCGTATTGAACACTGCTATAATTTGGAATTGAAGGGCAGATAAAGTGCTTCCTAGACAAGGTAAAGCTAAAGGAGTTCATCATCACAAAGCTCTTATTATATGAAATATTAAAGAGACTTATTTAAGAAAAAGATCGAAACTATGAACAATGAAATGACAGCAAACTCACAACTGTCAACAACTGAACCTAAAAAACAAATACCTAAACAAGCTAAGCAACAACTAGAACAGGAACAAGATCACACAAATGGAGATCACATCGAGGGCTATCAGTGGAGGAGGGGGGAGAATGGGGAAAACATACAGGGATTAAGAAGCATACATGGTAGGTACAAAATAACGAAATAGAGGTTAAGAATGGCATAGGAAATGGAGGAGCCAAAGAACTTCTATGTACGACCCAGGAACATGGATTAAGGAGAGGAGGAATGCTGGTGGGAGTGGGGTACAGGGCGGAAAGGAATAAAGAGAAGAAAAAAATGGGACAACTGTAATAGCATAATCAGTAAAATATCCTAAAAAAGAATGAAATATTTTAAAAAGATAACTAATGAATAAAGATAATTTACATTTTAATTAGTAGCAAGAATGACAATAGACTTTCAATTCTCTCTATTTTGAAGATAATCTTTCAACATATATATGTGCTTTTTTTATATTTTCATGGTATAATTCTCATGATTTTTAGAAATGAGAACCATAAATAATTACACATGGCACATATATTTGTATTAGAACTGTCAAGGGTAATCATGACATCATGACACTGGAGGTGACAACAAAGAAGTCTACATAAAGAATATTAAATGTTTGTTTTCCCTTCCTGAGGAAAAAAAAAAAACTTTAGAAGCTCTTCATTTTGTTTGTAAAAGCTGTTGGTGATTGTGTCTTCATGCCAGGCTGCAGTGATAGTGATAAACTGTGTTGATGCCTTAGGGTGATACCTAACTAAATTAGCTGGCAAAGCTAAACTGTGCTCATTTTCCATTTTTTATACTGTGTAGTAGCGACGTTGTTCAGACACCATTCAACTGGCTTTGCTTACATTGTGATTTAATTGTTTATAAAGAAGTAATGAAAATTTAGAAATGTATAACAAAATGAGAGAAATGTGCTTTATTACAGATGCTAAGAATAAGATATGCTAACTGGAGTCCAGGGAGCCTTAGGAATGTTAAAGCAATTTCACTTAAAAACTGCTTCTTCTTTAAATTTTATTTTATTGTAATTGCTAAGAGAAAAATCTTTTTGTCAGGAGAATATCCAAAGGAATACTTGTGATGAAGTATTATAAAATTATAAAAGCTTAGAGGTTGGATGTATGTAAAAACATACTGATAATGATCTCATTAACTTATCTTTCAGACTATCTCCTCTTTGTACCCTTTCTTTTCAGGCTGTTGCTAAGTAAATAATTAAGGCTAGTTTATTATTATCATTATTATGGTACAGCATGTGCCTTTATAGAAAAAGGAATAATTAAAGGAAATACATTATCCCACTGAGATTTGTATTTATTTACTATATTACAAGAGTAGAAAAAGAGAAATAAACTGGAGGGGAAAAGGAATAACTTGAAAAAGAAATCTCAGCATATAACTATTAGGCACATAAAATTACAAGTTGTTATGTTCTTTAAAAATTGTTAAACTGCACAGAATCCATGCCAATATGAAAAGCATCATTATCTGTCATTTAGGAGTACATTTACAATGGCACAAAAAGTTCATCAGAAGTAGAGCTCTAAAAAACTGGTACCCACACAAACCATTAAGTGATATTGCAGGTTGAAGTGCACACTATGAAATCTTTTTACAACCCAAGGAACCATTAAAATGTGATCTCTTTTCATCTTAAACCTGAATTTGGGCTCACTGCTTGCTGCTACTTTTAAAAGAAGTTTTGTTTTTATTTGTTTTGATGCCCTGCAGGCAGCTGTGCTCACAACAGGAACACTGGGGAGTTCACTGTAGCTTAAGTTCTAATTTAAGTTAGAAATTTAAAGTCTAAATGCATATTTATCCTAGGTTTTTAAGACCCTAAAATTTAGCAATCATTTTTAGGTAGTCCTTGATAAATGTTTGGGGCCATTACAAAATTCATATACTTTCAACAATATATATTTTAAATATTTCCTTTTTAATATTTCAATTAATATCCCATTCAAGTACTTAATCTGATAAATATTATAAACTATACTTGCAGATATGATGAACTAGTGTCTACGTAAAAGAGAAAATCTCTAAGATTATTGAAAGATCCTGCCTGTTAGTTTTCACTCTTAGTTCTCTGAGTATCCTATATGTATTTGACATAATTTAACATAATTTCTTTAATTTTTACCTTTATTAACATAATTCCGCATTTTATTTATTAGTGTTAGAACAGCTATGGATATGTTGTGCACTAATTTATCTTTAGTGTTAATGTTACAGAATCCCACCTATGCTGTTCAGTACGAGCTGTAAGGTTTGATCACCCACTACCACGAAGTGCGACCGCCAATGCAAGAGTTTGGTGAAAAATGAAAGGGGTTGTTTACTTACAAGTTTACTTATGCCTTTGCCTGGGAGGTAGCACAATTATCAACTAGCTATCAACTTACCGTTGTTATGAAAAGTATCTTAACCTCTGTGTCACCTCCTTATCCTACCGCCAACCATGGGCTGTGAGGAATAATACTGTCAGGGACGCATGTTTTGCACCCCATTTCATTAAGTCACAAGAATAAACACTGTTAATTCCTTTTTAATAAATTTAAAATTGTTGAAAATGCAAAGTTCACTAACACAATAATATTAAAAAGAACTTGTGACTCCCTGAAATAGACCCATATTTAGTTTTATATCTCTCTGTGCTGGAAAGATGTTAGCACACTAAGGCAGTGAGTATATCACTTCAAAGAACTTGGGCTTGGTGGATATTGATTGAGTTTGCCTAAAACTCTGCGTTGCTGCCTGGATTCTTTAGGCCATTGTGACTGGATAACTGAATGCTATTTTGTCTTTCTATATCAGAGACTTCATAACCCAAAGAAGTCCGAAAGTCTTATATTCGAGTTATGTCATACCCAGTTCTTCATTTGCCAAATAAAATCTGCAACAATAATCTCGTTTTCTTATATTATCAAAATTGCATTTCTAATTCATTTGGTTTGGATGTCTTAAAGGCTTTCCTTGTTTAATTCAATGGTCCTCTGAGTTTTATGAAACCCTTCAGTCTTTTCATACGCGTCTCACTTCTTAGAACCTAAGCCATGCTTCTTGCTCCTCCTTATGGCAGAATTCTTAAGTTAGTGACTTTCTGTCTCCTGCAACATACCAGGCTGAGTGATAACAGCACCTCTATTTTCCCCAGTTTGTGGCATATCACTGGCCCACAGATTTTGCCCAGCTAACTGCGCATGCTCACTAGCTTGCTCTCACTGCTGCAGCCTGGTGCATGCAAACAGTGGGTGTGTGTGGCTGAGACACTTAGAACACCATGGTGGGGCCTGTGCGCAAGCTGGGAGGACCTGCAGGTGAAGTATTCCTAGTGGCTCATGGGTAGGCTTTTTAATAAAGTACTCAACACAATTCATAGTATTCACATTTGTTTAATACCATCTGAGAGCCCTATCCTCTCTGCTGCTCCCCCAGCTTCTTTCTGATCCTCAGTCATGTAGCTCGTGATTCAATACTCTGTAACAAAGCAAGAGAGAAATGAGCCATTTGTCAGAGTCCTGCAGAGCTGAAGGGGCTGGGTGCTTGCTCAGAAGTCCACATGCTTTCCCCTGAAGGAGAAAAGGCTGAAAAGGCTCTCTCTCAAGGCCCTAAGTTGTTCTGCTTTGAAGGAGGGATATTGTGGATAAAATCAAGTTAATCAAGCTGTTTCTCTTACCCAGTGTGCCCAAACTCACTTTCTTTTTTCCCTCCTACTGGGTGCTGGTACTGGAACTTCTTTGGAAGCCTGGGCATCCTCAAAGGCCAATTTGCCCATGGGTAATTATCTGAGACATCATTTTCCATGGGCTCCTGTACCACAGCTGAGAAGGGCTGGAGTTCTGTCACAGGCTACTGTTGATTCCATGGCCAGGACCAAGGTCTGTCTATTACTTGAAGTACAAGTATGGGAGACTCCTCTTGGCTCCCCTGGTTTATGGAGTTGATCATAAAATTTCCTCTGTGGAACTTCTGTCCATGCAGGGATGCTTAATTTTTGTTGAGGAGGAGACAAACTAAGGTTTTGTTATGCTGCCATGATGCTGATATCACCTTCCTCGTTTTGTCTTTACTCTTGAAAACTCATCATCATTGAAATCTTCCATGCCATTATAATATGCAAAATTTACATTCCTTATATGTTTTCCCTAAACTATGTGACAATAAACTCAATTATCTGGGCCTTTCTACTCCTAAATGACAGGGAAGCTCATTGCAATCTGTCAGTTCATAATTTAGTAATTAATTTTTGTTCCACATGGCTAAGAACAATTGTTTGTAGGGAACACAATGATTATGTTTGCTAGAAATGTAGCATCACAGTTATCTCTGCTCTTATCAGATCAAGGGAAATGTCTTTGTCAAGTCTGCGGTTTCCTACCTCTTGTTTTTATTTTCTTAGCAATTTGTGAAATGTTCTGTTGTTAACCAGTCCATCTGGTTCAAGTCCTTTTTCCCTGCTTTACATGTCCTCTTCACACACCATTGAGACTGAATAGATTGTTCCTAGTTTATGGGAACACTCAGGCTGAATTACCGAAATGGCAGTATCCACGAGCAATCATTTCATCTGACTTCCTCCTACATAGGACTATACATGAACTATCACAGCAAGACTATTCTCAATTTTTTAAATTTTTGAGACACTACAACTATGCTCTTTTTATATATGAACCGAAGTTGTGTTCTTCACATTCCTTACAAAAATTATTTTGATCCTTTTGCTGTTTACATAACCCTCAACTTAGAATTGGTCCATGTGCCTAGAACTGGTTTTGTGTGTTTGGTTGTGACATATTATTTTTTTGCATTGTTACCTTTCATTTTTACCCCCACAAGCATTTTTCTAATGTTCCCTACACAATACTGTCTTCTGGTTCAAAATAAAGAACCTATTCCCTGCTAATATGGATACTCTAAGCCACTCAGATAAGCAAAAGGACACCTTCCTATGATCACTACATAGTTAATTACCCTTGGTAACCATTTCATAGGAATAAATAGTTTTATTAATATAAAAAATGACATGCTTAAAAGAAAAAAATACAAAATGTAGAGATAATGAACTGGATTATTCTTGAATTTATAAAAATAAAAAAATAAGCAATAGAGGAAACATAACCTTAAATTATTATTTTGTCTAATTATTTGCACAAACGATTCAAGTTTTAAGCTTCTTATTCATGTTTATTTATTTATTTATTTTTAAAGTTTAATCCCAATAAATAATTTATATCCTTAACATTGCAAGATTACTCTTTTCTTAAAAGCGAGGGAGATTTCCACCAGAATTTTTAAAAACATTTGCTCTAACTAACCCTTACCATTTTCAAACATATTTTTAATATTGAAACAATTGTAGAGTCCTAAAAATAACTAACTTTTGAAGTTTCTTCTTATATTATTTTGTTAAAAGGAGTAATTGCTAAGTAAAGCTATTGAGCTCTAATGTGCCAGTCCCTGTGATGGTAAATTGACAATACATAATATATTTTCCAACTTTATCTATTTATAAATGACAAAACTGTAAGATATTTAAAGTGAACACCATGATGATTTGGTATATGTATGCATTGTGTTCTGATAGTTGCCAGAGTAGAGCAAGGTTGGGTCAGAGGGAAAAAGGTGAAGAAATGAAGAAGTACAAATTGGTAGTTACAAAATTATCATGAGGGTATAAAGTATGGCATAGGGAATATATAAAGTATAGCAAGAGTGTACTAACAATGTATGGTGCCAATGGGTACTGAAAATATTGGGGGAAACACTTTGTAAAGTATGTGATTTTCTAACCAGTATGAGGTACACCTGAAACTAATACAAAATAATATTGAATGAAAACTGGAATCAAAAAAATAAAATTTAAATAAAAAATTTCAATTATGTTGTTAAAAATGGAAGTAATAGAATTTTCATCATATAGCATGTTAAAAATTACATGAAGCTTTGCATGTGTAAATCTGTCAAAAAATGAAAAATGTTTTTTCACTGAAATGTATGATATTTTAAACTTTTATTCTTTAACTATGATTTTGCAGTGCTATCTATCACTGTCCCAGGTAACTCATTTAATTGAGCATTTTGCAAACTATTGAAACAAGTTCTTCCATGGACATGCATTACTTCCTGAAACGTAGAGAAACTATTTGAAGCTTCCAGAACAGAAGGTGACAATAGTTAATTTATTTGTTCTATGGCCTTCAGAAATTCACTTCACTATAAAAAATAATGGAACTCTAATAATTTGAAACACTTGATGCTCTCCCCTAAATTGACATAATAGGATTGCATGAAAACATGGCCTATCTTTATACTAACTTTCTATTGCTATTAATAACTATAAATTTATATATCAATGTAAATGAAAAGAGAAATTTATTGAAATATATAGGTATAGACATCAGTAGACTTTATTTTATGTCTTTATATATTCCCCAAAGTTTCTCTTTTGATTATGTATATAAATACTATATATTCATATATATAAAAATATAAAGTTATTGATATAAAATAAGTTCTGCAAAGATAAAATGACATTTTATGAAATATCTCTTCTTATGGTGTTATATAAAATTCTTATATACATACATTTTTGAATAATAAAATTTATATCCATGGATTGTCTCTCATGTCCAGTGAAATCATTTTGTATGTTGATATTTTGGGCAAAATATTTATGATCCAACTTTCTAGTTTTGGAAAAATGTTAACTCTCAAAATTTTTTTTATATTGAAAAAAGTAAATTAAATATTAGGTTTATACATCTGGTGACTTTTAGTAAGACACTGTGACTGATACTTAGCAACAATACAGTTAGATCAAAATAATAGAATAAAATAATTCTTAAGGCAAAACAATTTTACTTGATAAAACAAGCACCCATAATTCAATGTAGTGATTAACACCCTTAAACATATTTGCTATAGTATAGGTATGACTCCAGTGTTCTAATCCTGTGAACACAACCCCTGAATTCTACACAAGTAGACACTATTTGGAATAGATACTATTTGGAATAGTCCCTTAAGCATTGAATACTTTTACTTAATATATTATTAAAACAAACAAGTAAACTTTGCTTTAGGTAGGGTAGGTGTATGGAAATGACAAAGATGCAAACACTTGAAAGAAAGCTTACCCTACAAGATTAAGTATTAAAAAAATAATAATAATGAATAGGTAGGGTTAAGCAACCATGGAAATAACACCCCAAAAACAAACTAGTGACTTAAAATATTTGTACATTCTCCCATTTTCATGAAAGTTATTAAAATATAGGAAGAGAAATGTGTCAATACCATAAATGTACAGCTACAGAAAGATCAGACACATCATCCTGTATGAAATAACTAACTAATCAAGGCAATGCCAGGTTACATCATGATAAACTAATCCCCGAATCTCAAGCTTTAAACAGTAAGATTTTTATCTCACTCACACAAAATAAGATGTGAGTTTAACGGCTATCCACGGCAATATTCGGGGATTCAATATTCAGCTAATACTTAGGTTATTCACATGTTGTGACTATGCCATTTTGTCCTGTGTCCTCCATATTTACTCCCAAGAGAGAAGAAAAATGTAACGGAGATAATTTGTGCCTTTCTGACTTGGTCTTGAAGTGACACAGAGCATTTCTGCTCACATTTCACTGAAAAAAAACCAAGTAACACAGCTCCAAACTTACTGTAAAAGTTGCTGGAATGTCAATTAGCAAATGAATATTCAATGATCACTAACAGTTTCTATCACAGATACTGTTATTATTATTATTATTGCTATTCTTATTATTGTTATTAAAGTATATCTTTAAGACAAAAAATGTTGGTTACTGTGAATTATCACTTAGCCACTGATCAACTCTGCATACACTTAGAGGGAAAAATAAGATGTTCACATTTAGGGAGTAGAGTCTGGAATTTTGTAAACTCCAGTTTTGCTATATGAGACTTTTGGAGTGTTAACTCATATACCCAATAGTTCTCTTTCTCACTTACCTATTATTCAATAGTAGAATAATAAGCTATTTGAAGAATAGTGTTACAGAAATCTCATTGTTTATAAATTATTCATATATTTATAAATTTTCTTTCTGAAAATAAGTTCATTCATCTGATTTTGACAACACAATTTTACCAAAAACTTGGCATTATTTACTAGGAAATAATCAACTGGGAACCAAACTTGGTTATCCTCACAGAAAAGTGAGTAATTGGTTTCACATATTGTATTAAGGATACAGAAAATACTAAAGAATAATTTTATTTGTGTGGTTTTAAAAGCCTGTTTTTATTACAGCTTGCTTGTAAAAATTCCCATATTGTCCTCTGACTTCTTTTCTATGCTTAATATAGAGGTATATGATTTTCCATTAGTGAATTTAAAGTTAATAGAAAGTATATGAAATATCCCCATTCATGTTAATATAAATTATGCTTTTACAGTGACTGTGAGCTGGTCTTAACTGTTTTTGTTTTTAAGATTTTTCCTTTTCCTTAAAGCATGTATTGAAGTTGATACCAGGCACACAAGGCAAGTGTGATAAGTGTTTAGGATAAAAACCAATAGTAAAAATATCCTATATGTAAGTAGTTAATGATCTTGTCATTTATATGTATTCAGACAGAGAACAATAATAATCTGAGTTCAAGAAATACTACCTAGAAGATCCTCTTTTTTTAATGCAACATTTTGTTTTAAAAAATACCTTTCCCATATCTAATACAATTATTGTAGCTAATATTAACTGTGAGTATACTATGTGATCATTGCTATACTAAAATGAGTATTAACTCATTTCATGTTTAGTATTTTCACATTAGGGATGAAAAACTGGGAAGAGGTAAGGTAATAATCCTACTGCAAGTCACATGCTTAAGTTATGTGGATTTCTAGCTACATGAGTATTTCTCTTAAGCAATTCTGACAAACCATGTCATTAGCTGCCCCTCAGTGACAATTAAGCTGGTTTTCACATACTGTTCAGAATTTTTTTAAAGTGTCTAAGCCCATTTTTTATGTCATTTACAATAATTTTGTGTGGACACTAATGAATAGGATAGATGACAGAGGAATAGCTCTGGCAGAAGTCAACTTTCTCTTGCCTTCTCTGTTCCACTGCTTGGAGATGATTTTTTTGAAAAATGATCTACATTAATTCTAAGAAAGGACACTAGTGAATTCTCTCTTAAGAAAGTAAAGAAGCAAGTTTTTATTCTAAAAACAAATTTAAAATTCTTTGAATTTAGAAGTAGAATAGGGCATTCAAGTTAACTACAGGAATTCTTTACGGACTCACTAAACCTCCTGACAGCCAAATTAGTATGGCTTTAGGAGACCTGTGGCCAAGAAAATCCTTATTTTTTCTTTAAATATTGCTGCAAAAAACTTAATCTAAAAATAATCACTTTATAGTTTGTATTTTGATTAGTTTAAGATTAAAATGGCTATAAAATATTCAAAAATCCCTTAAAGATATATCAATAAAATAAATAAAAAGCTAAAAAATATTGCATCTCCTAATAGGGTTGAAAACAGTTTATAAAACAGTTTCTGAAAAAAGTGAATAATAGGGTTTCTAAACCCAGTATGAAACAATGTAAAATCTGCTTTTTATAAAATCCACTCACCTTTCAAAATTGGATCCTTCTGCTATAAGATCTTTGATTTAGGCCACAATCACATGAATATGCTAGAAAATGTGCAGATGTTAAAACAAATAAATTGTGTTTTCATCCATTTTATTAGCACAGCCTGATTATACAACTCTTCAGTTAAGAGATAGAAGTCCATTATTTTACCCATCCATGAACATCTTTCCCTCTACTTTCCACTGTACCCTAAACCATGACTTTACCCAAGATGTATATGCTTTTGATGAGTATACACCCCAGGAGCCAAAGACCAGCTAGAGAAATACACAAATGTTAGAGTAGGTCGGTAACACTATAAATTCATGATGAACATATCAAATTAGTCCTGAAGAGTGCCCGATAATATCACTACATTTTTGCTCAGTTTAATCCCCCATTCTTCACAGTAGTGATTCTCAAGATATGGTCCATTGACCAGCAACATCTGCATCAATTTCGAACTCATTAAAAATACAAACTACTGGCCTCACCCAGATCTACTGCATCACAAATTCTGTGCCTGGATCCCAGCAGTCTGTTTTAATCCCAGGTTTGCTTTCAATTTATCACTTTACTCACTCAGGAATTTTAGATTTTTGAGTATCTTTTTCCTTGCATTGTAAACCTCTTCCCTCACAATTATACATTTGCTACTGGCTTTTGCACATTTTCTCTTTTCTTTAATTAAAAAAAAAGTAATTAACAGCCTCCTATTACAAGGAAAATTTAACATGTGCTGTCTCCATTTTTTCATTCCTTAGTCACTATTCAAACCAAAACTGTCTGTCTTCCATCCTCATCAAGCACTAAAATTGTTTTTGAATCTCACTTACAGGGCTCACATCAGTACTAAGGTAATTTTTAATTTTCTAAAATCATTCTGTATTAGTTGATTGTTCCCTCCTCCTGAAATCATTGTCTTTTAATTTTTAAAAAATTTGGACACTTTCAAACAACTGAAAGAAAACATCAAGAAACAATTGGGCAGAGCAGTTGCAACTTTAAATATAATGTGTGAGTTATTTGCAAATTTGTGATAATTGAGACTATGAATTGTGAGATTGCCTAAAGAGAAAAAACAGAATGACATAGAAAACTATTAACTTGAACTCAAATTTGTGAGTCATTTGCATCTTTGTGGTTATTGCAGCTATGTGTATGAGATTGCAGAGAAGTTAAACAATGAGATGGGAAGAATCCTAAGGACCCCAAAGTGGGGGGGGGCCTCTTAAATTGAGTGGTAGAATACGGGATAATGAACCTACAATTTTCTTTGGTGGATTCTTTGTCCTCAATTCAGCTGCTTAATTTTTGAATTTAGGCAGTTCAGAATCAAAACCCAAAAGCAAATTTATAATCTTTCCTTCCAAATTTACCTCTTTTCCAGTTTTATTCTTCTATCTTAGAAGATGGTGCTATTCATTCCCTCCAGCAGCCAGAGGTGTAGGTTTCATTACTTTAACTGGCTGTCCAAAGCTCCCCAAAATGATTTATTAGTAACACCTGGCTGTATGACTGATATATTCCTCAAATCTATCCGTTTTCCATATCTAGTGCCATCAGTCTGATGTAAGTTACTACTAACAATTATGTGGATGACATAAAAGGTATTTAGTCTGGTTACCTTATAATGGCTCTCCAATTATTTCTCCAGGATACAACAGGTTATATCTTCTAAGTATTACATGTCTTACCTTATTATCAGTCTTATGGTATAAAACATTTTAATGACTCCCTATTGCTTTTCAAATAAAGACCCAATTAATTAATTTGATAAAGCCCTACTTTATCATGGCTGGTCCCTATTTCCATTTATAGCACGTTTTTTTTCTCTGCTTTCTCTATTTGAGTTTCAACAGTACCTACCTTATTTCAAAATCATAAATTAACCATTCTACCCCATTCATAGGGTTTTCTCTCAGAGTCATCCCTGAAACATAACAATAACTCCTCTTCTTTAGCTAACTCTTATATTTCTTTTAGGTCTCTGCTAAACCCCAAAATGATAATGAGTCCAGTGTCAATAAATATTTACAAAATATGTTTTCATTTATGAGACTTATGGAATAATTTATATACTTTAAATTATAAATTTGAATAATTTATACATACTATATATTTGAATAACATATATGTAAATTATATGTTTAGTGAGGTTAAGCCAGCATCCAATCATTTTTATTTAGGAATGGCATAGAAATTTATGAAGATAGACTGCATTTTTACCCATCTGCTTTATATATTATATAAAATGAATTAATACATAAAGGATTGATTGATATGGCTTTCACACATTTATTCCCAATGGAGTTAGAGCAATATTGCTTGCATTTATTTTTCATATATTTCTAGGTACAGCTTTTATCTTATAATGTAACTGCTATAAAATTTTGTTTCCAACATATCTGTCACAAAGGAGTATTACAGCATTCTGTAACATAAGCACATGTATTTGGCAAAGGATTCATAAAACACAATATGCTAAACTTTTAGCATTTTGACTTTTTAAAAAATCATACGGTATCTATATTCTATGCTGAATAAAATAGTAATTTTGAAGAGGTTTGTTTTTAGAAATAGATTAACATTTTCACACAATGAAATAATTCTCAAAGATTTAAAAATACATTACTTAAAATAAAATCATTTATTGAGCAAACTTTTTAGAGCACGAGAACAAATATATAACATTTAAGCAGATAAAATAGATGTCACAGAGTTCTTGCAATAAAAATATGCATTCATCTATCTTGGAGACTACTGTCTTGTATTTTGCAGAAAGTATGAATATTGTTACTGCTGATATACACTTTTTTTTTCTGAATGATCCTGAAGCCTGGAAAAGATGTGGCTTCTCGAATCCAACACGCTGAAGTAATTCTTATGTGTTTGCAGCAATGAGAGAATATTTAAAAAAAAAAAAGGGCTTTATAGGCCTGTCTAGGTACCAGTGGGTCAAAAGACAAAGCTTTAGAAATCTATGCAGATACCAATGGATCTCATTTATCTCTCCATTTCAGTATACTTTCTCCAGATTATATCCCATACCTTCCAATATGACTGCCTTGGTAGCTAACAGCCCTTGCTTTCACGTTTCCTGTGCTCCAGATGCATTTTCCATTTACACACTGAATTTAGCCTTAGGATATCTTATCAATACTCTCAAAATAGTATATCAAAAATGTTCCCTTCCCTGAATGTCTTTCCTTATTCACTGTTATAGTCATCATTTAAGGTTGTCTTATTATTCTCTGGAAATCATTCTTAAAGCTTTCCTCCCCCTCTTCAACATTTCATTGTTCATAAATCCTATAAATACTAACTCCAGACACACATAGAAAATGTTTATTGTTCTCCAAAATCACTACTGCTTTTTAAATTAAACCTTACATAATGTTTCTCCTGATACACTCCTTATGTATGTTTTAAATATGGTTTTCTTGCTTCTAACCTAGGTAACCCATTATCTTTCTACAATTAGCTTCTCAAAAATAAATAAATAATCACACCCTCATACATGGAACCTCTGCTGGCTTCTCATTTGTTAAATTTAAATTCATACTATAATGCCAAAGAAAAGAATAACATAGAGGCATTAGGCATTTAAGTTATCTTTGTCAACCACATCACTTGCCTCAGGACATCACTCTGAAATGTAGCCCACATATCTTATGCTCATTTGATGCTGCAAACCAGTCTCAATGATTTAATAAACCGTATTGGCTTCATTAAACATGTTGGTATTTTCCTTTGTTCTTGGTAAAAAAAAAACAAAATGCTTACCTATCCAATCCTTTCCCAACCTTGCTTCCTTAAACAAAAACAAAACAGAAATACACAATTCTTCTTTGCTATTCATTCATGCCCCTCCAGCAAAGGTGACTACCACCAAGATTCCAGGTATCTAGGTTAACCTCAATCAGATATAGTGGTACTATTCTTTTCTCAATAGTGGACTTAGCAATGGCATGTTATACAATTCTGGCAATGAACTGAGAAGACCTGCTAAGAAACCCTTGAGAAGGATTTCTATTCTCTCTCTCTTTCTCTTCTCCACCCCATACACACACACACACACACACACACACACACGTTTCTTCCATCACAGTGGGATTAGGATCATATTCTTTAATTTCATTTTTATATATTTCTAGGTATATGTTTCACCTTTAAAAAACAAATTCTCCCTAAACTGCCCCATGATGACACTGATTTTTGAAGACATAGTCTTACTTCTAGATCTGAATTTCTTTTATGTAATACAATAAATTTGTTCTTGTTAAAGTAAACTCAAATTGGGATTTTCTGTCACTTAGGGCCAAGAACATTCCAGTATCTTCTCTTAATAAACAAAATTTACTCAATTGTGTGTCCCAGTTTGCCTCCTCCCACATGGGATTATTTTGAAATGTGCCCAGGGTTTCTCACTGGTCTTTGTTTGCATACTGTTTGATATTTTACACATCAAATTTAGCCCAGAATATGTCTTTCTTTTCTCTTTACACACTTTATGATTCTCACCTATTTTTAAAGATGTGTTTCAAATGTATCTTCTTATCTTCCTGTAATGCTTTCCCCAATTCTCAGGCAGATTTCACTCCTTTTATTGTGATCCAGCTACAAATATTCTATATTTATTCACAGCCAATGCTTTTTGTTTTCACTTCTTTTTTAGTTTCAGAATATGTATTTTAATGTATCTCCACAATGCCAGCATCTAATACTCTGAGGTATACCAGATATTCAATTAATATTTGTAAAATCATTACAAGGAAAATAACTATTTTTAAAAATATTAAATATCTACTAATGAGAGTGTTATGTGTAACAATTACAATGACTATATTTTTGTTTTATCCAATTTAAATATTCAAAAATCATGAATATGGCTTCAAAATATGGCTTTAAAAATAATGTTTCCACAAAACTGGAAAAAAACTCCTAATAAAAAAAATGCTTTCACAATTGCTGACTTTCTGAAAGAAGACAAGAACTGCTATTTGAAAATAGGGCTATAAAGGAACAAGTTAATGTTCCAATGAAAATTCCTAGGAGGCTGATACAGTCCATTAAAATGAGGGGTACTTGGTCACTTCACTGAATTACTCCAGAGAAAACCTCAGGTATTGAGGAGTTGTTTCTGAAAACTAGAAAATTACAAAGATCACACAGTACTATTTAAAAATGGCATCAATTGTTTTTCTATACATAATTTTTATTACACGTAGGAAATTGTTGCTTTTTCACACATTCATTCTTTTTTACCTAAAAGTCCCCAAAAGAAAGAAAAGGCTCCTCTCATGAGAAAGGCTCCTATCATGCCTTCCATAAAAAGAAGGCAAGGTGATAGGCTATACAATTTATAGTTTTGAGTTTTCTTATTTATGCCTACGTTATTTACTAAGTCCATCAGTAATTATTATTATTAAATTAATATTTTATACTTAAAATTTTACTTCCTTAATTTCAATGATTAAAAGCTTATACAATTTTAAATTCTAAAAGCTAGATATTGTTCTTTTTATTTTCAAATAAATATACACGAAAAAGGAAATGAATATGTCTAAAGCTAGTCACTATGCAGAGTACTACTACAGTAAGCAAATAATTATGAAAAGTAGTCTCCACCATTACATAACTTCTTCCTGAGAAGAAAAAAAGTAAATACTATATTAGTAATCCTAAACATGATATGATAAAGTGAAACAAAATGCATAGCATTAGAGTTAGGGCCTCTCAGCTGCAGGTGGTTGGTGTCAATTCAACACCAACAGAAATCCCCAGTCAAGATACAGTGAAGAAGGAAACAGCTCAATGGTGATACAGCACAGCTGTGATAACGATATCTCTGTGGAACAGCTCAACACTAATACAGCAGGGCTGTGAAGACAGCACAGCTGTGGAGAGGCCATGGTGAGGTGGCCCTGGGGCAAAGCACATCTGCTCTGCTCTGGACAGGTCTGTTCCTCTTTGCCAGTCTGTTTTGTCTTCACCTGGTTGCTTCTGTCTGCTCTGGCAAGGCATGTTCAGTGTTTCACCTCCAGCCAGGGAAACAGTCGTCAGCAGGCAAGGGAAGTGCATTTCCTGATCCTAAGGGTAGCTGACTTTTATAGATAGAAGTACCTGCCCCTGGTCGCTGATTGGTCCATCTTCATGCAAATAAGAATTTTAAGTGCTTGCAGTTTGGTTCAAAAAGTACTATCCTGATTGGTCAGAATAGAGCTGCTCAAAAAGGTGGGTACAGATGCTGATAAAAATACAGCTGTGAAGCTTCAATTGACCCAGGAAAGTCTCTGTTCTATTGTTTGAAAAAGATTCCAGGAACTCCTCTATAAGGGCTGGCTCAGGTGGCACAAAGTGCAGTCAGGCAGTTCAGCGCAGAGGCAGGCAGCTTAGTTCAGGCTTCTCGTCGAAGTGCTGTTTCTGTGAGTGCCCCCTGTTTAGAATATCGACTAATGAGAGTGTTATGTGTAACAATTACAATGACTATATTTTTGTTTTATCCAATTTAAATATTCAAAAATCATGAATATGGCTTTAAAATATGGCTTTAAAAATAATGTTTCCACAAAACTGGAAAAAAGGCTAGGCTCTCTATTTTCTTTTGCTTTGTTTTTAATTAAACCCAGTTAAGCCATCAGGAACCCTTTTCTTAGTAGGTATCTTCTTTCCCAAAGTTCACAGGTTTAAAGTTATAAATACGTGACAACTTTTTCTTCAGCTAGCGTGTCTTCTAACACAAACTTGAATACAGTAAATGGTATAGTACTCCCTTATTCCTGATAGAAGTTGAGTTGATTCACTGTTTTTCTTTTAAAATACTTTTAATTTTGTTTTATTTTGTTGCATTTGATCGCTTTTATTTCTCTCCTTTTCATCTTATATAGTAATCTGTCCTGTAATATGTTAATATATGGCAAGGTTATAAAACAAATGAAACTACACATACATACACTCATGCATGTAATGATACTTAATGATTATATCATATATGTATGTGATGTGTGTACATAATGCATGTATATTACATGCATGCAATGATTACACTTCATTTGCTAGAATTATTTTCCCACGGCCAATGTACAATCCTTAATGGCAGAATCTGGTTTTTACTGTTTTTATGTATACACTTGATATCACACATCTTAGTGCTAAATGCGTCATAGATGCTCAGTAAATATCTGTTTAACTTGAACAAGGGATTGTCCTACTAAAGTTTCTTGTTATGCTACTAAGCAACAAAATCAACTATAGTTTTACACACAGACCTTGTCTATCTTAAGTATGCTTTAGTTTTATCTTCACATAGTTATAAAGGGAATTTAAGGTGTCCTTTCATTGAAAGAATTTCTAATGTCTTGCTTCTAGCAGGAAATCAAATCAAATGACTAGATCAACTTAAAATTCATGTAGAAAATATAAACATATTAAAGAATGTGATTAAAGCAAATCTTTTTAACCAACCTAATTTTGATAGCAATAATAGTTTGGAAAAAGTGTAGAATATTTGAAAGATCATGATTTTAATATTTACTGGTAATATCAGAATATATATGTATACACATACACACATACACTAGTAGGCTACCCATCTATTTCATTCTTATTGACACAGTGATTTATGAGACACTAGGAGGCGTTTTTATTACAAGTATCCTGCCATGGATATGACCACCTTGAATTTGGCAGTTGAGTGCTGTCACTTGGCCTCTGCCATCCTGGGAACTAAGAAACTCATATCTAGCCAGCATCCCAAGTGGTCATATTTCTCCTAATAAGGAGTATCTTCAAGGATGAAGATACTGCCCTTGTTTATAAATTTTTAATGCCTCAGTGAAGGGATTGTCTTCTGTACCTTCATAGTGAATATGCAGGTTATACATCATAATGCTTACATTTTTATTATATGCCTGAGTCCTTGGATTCCTCCCCTCATAGCACACCAGGTAAGCTCTAACACCTTAAGGTCATTAAATATCAGCCACATTGAGTCCAGTACGTAAGGTAATGCATTAAATTCAGAATCATTAGTAATTTCAGTTACATAAATAGTATTTGTTTCCCCTCTATTCATCTAACTTATTCTCTAGGTTTCTGCAAATATAATATCAAAGTCTTAAAATTCTTTTAGTGTTTAAGATATTTTCTTCTGGGTCATAATGTCTACTTTTCCTGGTGGAACATTTTTATATTTGATATTAGTTACGAGTCTAATGGTAAAAAGGAGTGATTGTAATATGTCTTGAGTAGAACTTGTATCCATTCCCTCTTAAGAATCTAAGGTTTGCAAGAAAATAATGTGCAGTCTCCTCAGACACAAGAGGACAACACACTTCTACCAACAAGTGTGGTTCAAAGTGACATAAGCAATAAAGATTGTTCACTTCATCTAGGGCTGCCAGGTATTCCCATTCCAAGTTTTAGTCTTTACCAGTCTATGATCTAACTTTAACATAAAAAATTGGTGATACTGAATTCACTAATATTGCAACTTGGCATGTCAAACAATTGCATTTTTTGTCTTTGATTTCTGTCTTTACATTTTATCTTTGAATTTTCAGCAATATCAGACCTGTAACCTCTCAAGTAAGTGCTTTAATATTGTGATCTGAGCTGTAAGTTAAGAGACCTGAGCTTGTCATTTGCTTTCTATAAGTCCTGCAGTTCACACAGAAGAATCATTGTTCTCACAGGTTCTTGTTATCACTACTGCCATACAAGTCAAGTGAACAGTTATTCAACTTCCAAGGCACTTTAACTGGCACTTCACCACAATCAAACACTGATGATAGATTGGTTAATTATAATGCCACACTATGTCCTGGCTTATTAGCTTCACATTTCTAATTAGCAAGGAACTCAGTGTGTGTCAAAACCCAAGGATAAAACAAAAGCAATTTTCAAATCCCATCTCTTGGGGTCTATCTCCTGGGAACACTATTACTCCCAATTCTGTATTAATCGCAGTCCTGTGGAGAGATAGAAACCACACAGTATATTTGAATAGGGATAGTTATTAATAAAGGTTTATCAACTATTAATAACAACAGAGATTAAGCAGCAGATGTTACTAGACATCTAAAGAATAAATAAAACAGCTATAAGGAAAAATATTATCAATATTTTTGGCTGAGGCTGAAGGATCAAGAAAATTTTGAAAGAAATATTTTAATATGACTTAGATTCAGATCTCACTGGAGATGATGTGACTATAACCACTGGATACCAAAAAAGTCTGCTGTATGCCCTGGCTGGTGTGGCTCAGTGGATTCAGTGCTGCCCTGTGAACCAAAGAGTGGCTGGTTCGATTCCCAGCCGGGACACATGCCTGGGTTGCAGGCCAGGTCCCCAGTAGCGGGCGCACAGGAGGCAACCGCATCCTCATATTTCTCTCCCTTTCTTTCTATCTACCTTCCTCACTCTCTAACAATAAATACGTAAAACCTTAAAAAAATTCTTCTGTAGTTCTGGCAGAAGTAAACAAGCAGGAGACTCCCTGCTGGGGTGTCAATGAAGCTTTCCTGGAATTGCCCACGGGCTTACTGCTGAGCTATGCAAAGATGGTTGCAATGCTGGCATAATTTATTGGGAAGCTGCTGCGGTAGTGCAGTGAGACTCACTGCCGTTTAGTACCACTGGATGTTCAGTGAGCTGCTAAACCACCATGTCAACTGGTAAAAGAGAGATGTTGGTAATTTGCAGCTCCCAGATAGCAAGCAGGGTAATAAAGAGTAGATTTGGAGCTGAGAGGAAATACACTGGTAAGTGGTACAGAAGCAGACCCAAAGTTGGTCTTTATGTTAGAACTGAGTAACAGAAACTCTAAAATAACTATGATAAATACCTTAAAGAAAATAGAAAAGTTAGAAACTATGTATATAATTATGGAGAATTACAGACATAACATAGAAAGTCTTTTGTAAAACCATGTGAAAGTCCTAAACATTTAAAAAATACTATCACAAAGAATATAATCTCTTCAATAGACATAGCAGAAGGTAGAGAAAGTACAACATAGTTTCAATGAACTTGAAGATGAGTCAATAAAAATTATCTATACTGAAATGAAGTAACAAAAAAGTGGAGAAAGAATGCAAAAAATCATCAGAGATATGTTTGATGATATCTCTGATGATTTGATTTTCCAAAAAACAAGAAAGAATCTAACTGAATATACAATTGAAAATGTAAGAGGTAAGAATTTTTTCAGTACTTTTAAAATGTCAATTTCCTCTAAATCACTTGATAAACCTATTACAACCCAAATCAATGTCAGTAGAATTTTTACAAGCATTTTCTCAGAATAAACTCAAAATGTATATGAAAATGAAAGTATTTATAAAGCCAAAACAATCTTAAGAAACACTTCAGAGAATTTTAATTCCTAATCATTATAAAGCTACAATAACCAATAAAATTAGAATAAGACATGGAATCTAGAAATAGACTTACATATGCAGAATCAATTGATTTATGATGAAGGAACTCCATCAACTCAAAAAGTATAAAAACCTTTTTACAAATGGTGCTGAAAAACTGGACAACCATATGGATTAAAATAAATATCCTCTTCTGAGTATATGCCCAGAAATTATTTGAGATTAATTATACATATAAATAAAAAGATAGAAATATAAAACTTTTAGAAGGAAATATAGAAAGGTACTTTCTTGATTTGGAGTGAGATAAAAATTAATAGACAAAACAAAAAAACGATAACATAAATACTTGATACATGTTGCTTGATAATGTCTACTCATTAAAAGGAAAATTGAATCACATATCCACATAATGACTTTCATAAGAATGTATGTCTTATTCATAGTAGATGCAAATTGAAACAATGCAAATGTTCATAAACAGAAGAAAGAATAACATGTCGTTATAAGTTTGACTATCAACAGGAAAGGACTACTAATACACAGAGAAATATGAATGAATTCCCAAAGGTATTATGTTGCTCAAAAGAAGTCAGGCACAAAGGTAAGTTAAATAGCCAAGGGTGATTGCTTCTGGGGGAGGGGTTGAAGACAGAGGGAATAGATTAAAAAGTGACATGAGCCAACTTTATGGAGTATTAGAAGTGGTTTATATTTTGTTTTGATGGGTAATTACATGGATTTACACAATTTTCAAACTTCATCAGTTATCTATTAAACCAACTATTTTAAGTCCTTCCATTTTATTTTATGTAAATTTCACCTCAATGAAAAAAGAAAATGCACTTACAAAATCAATAAAAACATATTATTAAAAACCATAAACTTCATTCAAAGGAAATATTTCTCTCTTCATTTCTGACTAAAATTTCTAATGAAATTTTAGAAATTTCTAAAATTTCTAATTCCCTATTTAGAGGAACTGGATATAGTCAGATTCTACTTTTCCTTTCCTTTCACTTTATTGTCTTTTTCATATTCAGTAATTAAAGTTCTAACAGTTTCAAAAAGTGAAAGAAAGGAGTGGTAGAGAAATAAGAAAAATTTTCCTTGACTGCTTGACTTTCCTGTTCAATATGCAACTTGTTTCAACTGAGGCTTAAAAAAAATTTTTTTTTTTAAATCAAAGGTATTTCTGTGTGGTTTCTCAAGTTAACTTGGTTTAGATATTACATACTCTTTGCCGCTGTCTTGATAGCCTGTCTTAGGTGGCCACCCTCTCCTCTCATATTTATAGCCCTCTAGGCAGGATGTAAATGGTTTCAGGCTAGCTTTGTCTCTCAAACAAGTCATATTTGGCCTATGAAAAACACTCACGTAAACTTTGCCTTGACAATATTTGAGAAGCTACTTTCAATCCAACCGCCTCTGTCCTGTTTCCATTTGAAGCTTTGGTTTTCTATGGAACCATAAAAAAATTAAAAATAAACAAATAAATAAATGAAGACCTCTGTGTCCTCTAACTGAAGACAAAGTATTTCAAAACTCCTAGGGGTCCTTAGTGTTAGTCCCCATGCTTTAACCTCTCTTTCCATCTCCAAATGAATCTCTTCAAATCCTCACCGCTCCCTTCTCTCTAAATCTATTCCGTCACTTGTTTGTATTCTGAGTGAAAGACCCTAGAGCAGTGAAACCAATAATCAAATAAATTCTTTGTTAATCTTTTCTATTAATCTATGCCAAGATCTATTGAGTGATCCTGAATGAGACAGGTCATGCCTCATACCACATGCATAACTAAATTGAGATAAGCATAAACATATGTAATAACCTACTATGTCACTTAACATTTTCTCGTAACAAAACATATCTTTTGTTTTCTCAAATAGACTTAAAATATTTTTGATGTCTATAAAACAATATTCGAGATTAGGTAGACATAATTTTGGTGTGTGTGTGTGCGTGTGTGTGTGTGTGTGTGTGTGTGTGTGTGGTGGTAAGTAATTATTTTAAACACCCATGTTGGTAAATATTTAGGTTATTTACTGTGGTTTTGTGATAAACCACTATCTTCTTCACAATTCTGCTGGCCTGAGAGAGAGGCAACCATGGAACTAAAAGCACCAACCAATAGTAAGGGAGGACCCAAGAATTCAACACGGTTATGTTGGTATGAGATTTACAGTGCTTTGCCATTGCTTTCTTCCCTACTCTTCTTAATATTTCCCTTTTCCACATTACAAAACAACAACAAAAAACCTAATACCATCCTGATATCACTCATTTACATCGATATTTTAAATTTAGCTTTGCTTGACATTTTGTATTGGAAATCTTTCACCAGGAGCTATGAAATCTGAGTAGTAACTAAAGAGACACATCTTGAGTGGTCACAAGTTTATATTTCAATGGTACAAATTAGTGTTAGTTATTATATAGACCAAATGTTTGTGTTCCCCCAAAGTTTATATGTTGAAGCTTCAACCCCAAATGTGACAATATTTGGAGGCAGAGCCTTTACAGAGGTTCTCTATAGGGCAGGGCTCTCTTCTGACAGGATTAGTGTGCATATAAGGAGAAACACCAGAGCTCCTTGGTTTTACTCCCCTACATGCATGTGCACACAGTCCCATAGAGAAGGCCCAGTGAGGTCATAGTGATAATGTAGATGCCTGCAGGCCAGGATGAGATCCCATACCCAAAACTGAATCAACTGGGACCTTCTAGCATCTACAGGATCCAGCAGAAGTAATGGCCGCTTGAGTGTGCTTGGTAGGAAAATAATATGGGTGTAATAAATTATAGTTTTAGCTTGACCATTTCACCTAAAATGCCATATGATGTGCTTGACTGTGATATTGTCATATTACAGAATTACATGCTTATCATTTTATAATAAAAATGGGGCATTATTTATGTCAGACCTTGTAGAAGTGGGAGGAAAAAAATTGTGTTTTTTAAGCCACCCAGTCTATGTTATTTTGTTATGGCAACCCTATAGTTATATAGCAATCTATATTTTTCACAATGCTTCCAAAGACACTGATATGTAGCACCTACATAACAGTATATGATCTTGACAATATTTTAATTTGGCATGAGAGAAACAAACTCAGAGATTTACACAGAATCACCAAAGGTGGGAATTGGAAGATATCAATGTAGAACTGACATCACTGGGATAATTTTTACATTGTGTGTTTGTGAAAATATTTTATATATATATATATGTAAGTGTATCTATATACACACACACACATATATATGTATGTATATATATTATTTTTTCAGGTAAATTACATTATCTTAAATATGTTTATAGAAGTGGTAAAATATTTGAAATTAGGAGTGTCTGGAAGATTCTCTGTATGTGTCATCACTCTTCCTTTGTCCTTGTGAATCAGTGCACCTCACCATTAGACAATTTCATATAAAGAAATGTGGCTGTTAGCAAATATATACTTATTACTCTATGAATCCACTCATTTAGTTCTATATTATCTCCATAAAATCACATTGATAATTTCTTATGAGGATGCAAGCTACTTTGAACAAGGATTTTTTTTTCTATTTTGTTTAGTGTTACATTCTTAGCTTCTATTAAGGCCTGTATTAATATTTGTTGGACACATAAAAATATTACAAACAAAAAAAGAAAACTAAACTAACCAAATACACAAAAATATTTCTTTCCTCATGCATTTTCAATTTTTTTTGGAGCCAACAAAGTTTTAAATCATTTATGGCCTCTAGACGACTTTCTGTTAAGAAATTGGGTTCTTCTCTTACAGTTTGCATATTCCTTTACCCTCTGTCCCCTGCGGTTAGACCTACATGTCAGTTAAGCAAAAGAAGATGAATTACTTTTAATTAAAAGAACACATGTTACAAAATAACCAGTATGTAAAGCAAAGATAAGATACTAGTAGACTTGATAGATTACTAGCCCCCTCTTCTTATCTCACTAGCACATTTATCAAGGGCTTAGCATCTGGCCTTTAAGGAGGCCAGAGGGAATCTCAAAGGCTGGTTATTTGGTAATAAGATGATGTACTTAAGAAATCTTGACCCTGAAAACTCCAGTTGTTTCTTGGCTTCTGTAATTTTTATAGTTCTTCAAGAGTTTGAAATGTGCCCATTGAAAATTATTCCCATCCATGTTTTATTTTTTCAATTAAAAAAAAAAAGAATATAATGGTTCTGATAAATATAGAATATCAAGTCTGTTTCAGCAAGAATTGAAGGCAAGGGGTCAATTGTGGGTTTGGCCGCTCCTATTCTAACATTTTTGGGGCATTAAGGAAAAACAGGGATAGGAAACATAAGATAGGAACGGGGAATTCAATGTGTCATCCAGAGGAAATATGGGATCCTGAGAACTTAATGTTCTTGTCAATTACTTTTTACTCATCAGTGTTTCTTTAATTTCTTTAGTCTGAGATAAAGAACTCTTTCCTTGATATAATGACTCACTTGCTAGTAGATAATCCTGGCTGTATATACTATATCAATATATATGTGTTTGTGTGCATATGTATGTCTAAATATATTCAAATTGCAAGCATTTTGTGAGTAGAAATGTGTGTTTGTGCAAAGCTTTTGAAACAGGATATTTAAAAATTAGTAAGAAAATACTATATTATGAAGTGATAATCTTTAAATTAGAATATATGAAACCTGGAGAATTATGTGAAAATTGTCAAAGGAAGCAGATCATTGCCAAACCCTAGATTCTCATATGCATGCTTTCATAAACTTAACCTTCATGAGAATAAACCAGTGTTCCTTTTTGCCCTTCTTCTCTTGAGCAGCCTCTCTCATCTATTTTTCAAAGGAAATGTTAACCTCCATTTTTAATATCAGAATTGCAAGTTGCCCTATAGTATAAAATTCATTCAGGGCAGAAATGAAAGGGATGGTTCAAAATCTCGGTTTAGTGTCTGGAAAATGAATGACAGTAAAGACTTGTAACAAATGAGTTCATATATCATATGATTTCCAGATTCCTTGCTTTCAATAAATTGAAAGAATGCCTCCTAAACTTCTCAATTAATAGATCATTTATACTATGTCACAATGAAATTTTTTGCCATGTAACTCAGAAAGTGTCCAAAGAATGGAATGGCATTGCTTTTTTTTTAATGTTCTTCCCACTATCATCTACATTTTGTTATAAAGTTTATAATTATTTATATATACATGATGCAAAAATGAGAATTGTATTGATTCTCAAGTATGTCTCAACTGAGCAACAGGTGATTCAAATCTATAGATAGTTTTAAAAAGGAAAATAACTGCATGTATCTAAGACATTTTAAAAACATTTAAAAAATGAATTACAATGATGTATAATAATTTAATCAATTATATAGTTATAATAATTATTAGGATACTCTAGGAAAAAATTAATCTTCAAAGCATATGAGCACAGGAAAAACATTCTAATTTTGTATATAATTTTTTGTAATAAGCTATAAAAGATGATTAGTAAGAGAATTGAATATATTAGAATACAATTGTATGGTGAAAAGAATAAAAATATAAATTCAGGAGAAAAAATATATAAAATGATTGTTAAAGGAGAACTTTTTCATAATTTTATCTGTATTATACTGGATATCAAATGTGATTTAATCAATATTTGTAATATACTGGAATTTGTAACCTTTACAAGTATGTAAATTTATGATATAATTTTTTAAGTTAACTTAGAAATGTTAACTTTTTTTCAAAATTCTTTCAAGGTTTGCAGGAAAAAATAAAACATATGTCTCTGATCGAAATCATCCTGTGACAGACACTTCTAATTATTTGCCACTTTGCATTCTTCATGTCTTCCCTGTCATGGTATAATTCCTGATTTTACCAAAGATCAATCACTGAGTTGAAGATCCTATTTTCTCAGGCATCTAGTTGTGACCATAAAACACAGATAGTGTAAGACAACACGGTGTGTGCAACTATTGCATGATCACCTTAAAGGAAACTGCCCGCCTACCACTCATCTTCACCCTCAGACTCTTTGGGTTATGACAATGGCTGGACAGTCATCTTGTACTTCAAAAATGGAAACCATATGTGAGGGAAGACAGGGCTATCAGCTAACAAGTGAAACCATGAGTGAAATAAATAGTTCTCCTATGTAAGTCCCCGTTTGGAGTGTTTCTTATTTACATCAGCAAATTCTGTATTCTAAGTAATGGACATGCTAAGTAAATAAATGGAAAAGGCTATATAATTTCAGGTAATCTAAAAAAATGTCAACATAATGTAGTGAGTGAATATTTTACTGGATTGTACTGGGTATTATGAATTTGTATCCCAGTCCTAGCTTTTATGTGATATGGATATTTTTCTTTGGACAGGTAATTTTACTTCTTTAAAGCTATTTATGAAATAGAAGGAATGGATTAGGTATCTTTAAGGTCTTATTACTTAAATTACAGTGCTTTTCTTCTTTTGATAGAGAAGGCCAGAGGAAGTTGCAAGAGAAGTTGTTACTGAAATAGGGCCTTGAATGTTAATTTAATGGATGTCCCTGTGAGATCTGAATCATAGAAGAAAAGTACAAATCTCCTGGTGTTCTCTAGTCACATATACAGGCTGGAACAAATTGAGTTCATAGGACAATCATATTATTAGAGCATAAATATGCTTATTGAATACAGCAGCCAAGATGGAAATGCAGTCGTTGCTTAACACATCGCTAAAAATACCCAACCCATTCTTATATTTAAATGATCTTGTAATCCAACACTTAACAGACTCTAATATATGAGACAAATAATACAGCTGGCACTGGTCATGGCAATGATCAGCAGAGTAAGTACATTTCATTCTATTAGAAACAAATAAGATCTTTGGCAATTGAATATGAGAAAATTAGGAATAAGAGTGCTAGAGGACAAGAGTAATAATTTGCAAGTTCATTTAAACATAGATACAATGTTTGGGGGTTTATAATACAAGTTAGCTCTTTTCATTTTTAAATAATATAAATTAGGTAAAACTTTAAATTATTAAGCAAGTTGAATCTGAAATCATTTACAATTTGTATTAACCATCCAGTTAAAAAAAATTGCAAGTTTAAAATAAAAAAATACCTATGATGTACATGATTCTTTGTTAGTCATTTTAATGAGTTCTTATTTAAGTTTTAAACCACACTGTTAGATTATTTTCCCACGTTATTAAGGATGGATAAGCTGAAAATCAGAGAGTTAAATAACTTCTCTGTAAGTTTCAAAGCTAGTAAGTTATGGGGGCAAGTTTTGTACCAGGCCTATTGGATTCTAAAGTTCATGCTTTTCCTATCTCAAATTCTTTTGCCTGGGAGTGTCTTCTTTTCACCTGAATTCATTCTTCTTTTCTCCATATCAATGTTATTGAGAAAAATGATAAACTATCTATCTGAAATGTAAATTTCAGAGGGTCTTACAGATGTCTGTCAACAGAAAACAAACTTCTCCATCCTCCTCAAAAGAGTCCTCATTGTCCTCGACAGTCCGTAACCCTTCTCATCTTGCAGGCAAGAAACACTGTTCTGCTTCTATCATCATACATTAGTTTTGTTTATATAAATGGAATTTTACATTATGCAATACTTTTGTGTTTCTGTGTTTTCAGTCAGCATAATGATTTTGTGATTCATCCATATTATTGTATGCATCATAGATGTTTCCTTTTTATTGCTGAGGGGTATTCAGTTGTATGAATATAGCATATTTCATTTTTCCATTCAATTACTAATGGGCATTGAGATTGTTTTCAGTTTTGTCTATTATTAATAAAGCTTCTGTGCATGCTCCAGAACAAGTGTTAACGTGGATATATGTTTTTATTTCTCTTGGAGAAATACCTAGATGGGTCCTATGTTAGATGTATGGTTAAGAGTTTAGGAAGCTAACAAAGGATTTTCCAAATTGTTGTACCATTTGATATTCTCACTAGCAGTGTGTTATACAGTCCGGGCTTTGCTACATGTCACCAACACTTGCCATGCATACTCTCTTTAATTTTTGACATTCTAATAGATGAGTAGTGGTATCTCACTGTGGTTTTAATTTTAACTTCCATAAAGTTAAATAAGGCTGAGGTTATTTGTGTGTGTGTTTACTGCCATCTTGTATGTACTCAAATACTTTACTATTTTAATTGGTCTTTGACTTATTGCTAAGTATCTTTTATATCTTTTGTCAGATATATGTATTATATCTGATATATGTTTCTACCAATCTAAAACTTACTTTATGGTGACCAGTAAAGAGCAAACATTTTAACATGGACAAATTGGAATTTTGTTACTTTTTTCTTTTATGTTTCATACTTCTGTTGTGTTCTATGAAATCTTTGTCTAACCGAATATGTAAAAATTTTCCTTTATGTCTCCCTCTAAGAACTTTCGTATTTATTTTATATTTAGTTCTCTGATACATTTCAAATTAACTTTTTGTCTGTGATTTCATTAATTTTCTATAGCTGCCAAAATAAAATGTCACAGTCATTGTGGCTTAACCAACTTAATTCCTTATCTTAAAATTCTGGGTGTCAGAAATCTGACCTCCATTTTTCTGGGTAGAAATCAAAGTTTCGGCAGGGCTGCATTCCTTTCTTGAGGCTCTGGGGAAGACTGTTTCCCTACTCATTTCAGTTGTTGGCAAAACTCAGTTCCTTGCGGTTGTAGCAATGAAGTCCCTATGTCCGCGCTGGGTGTCAGCTGGGGTCCCACCCTGACTACTGGACGATACCCACATGCCTTGGCTTGTGTTTCCTTTTCTCCAACCTCAATGCCAGCATCAGCAAGTGGAATCCCACTCATGTCTCATCTTTTCCTGACGCAGACAAGAAAAGTTAGTCACTTTTGAAAATTCATGTGATTAGGCTGAGTCATTTGGATAATCCAGGATTATTTCCTCATATAGGTTCTGGAGATTAGTGTATGGACATCTTTGGGAGACCATTATTCTGCCTATACCTAGGGCCAACAGTATTTATATATATATATATATATGTGTATATACATATATATAATGAATATGACTATTTTAACATCTAATATTGAAAATAACTTTTTTTCTTTTCTCATGGAATTGCCTTAGTAACTTCGTCAAGGATCATTTGACCACATCTATTTCTAAAATATTCATTTTATTTGTTTAAATATGCTTATTATTTCACCAACACTACATTGTGTTGATTACTATACCTTTATAGTAAGCTTTTAAATTAGGCAAAAATATGTCTACCAACTGCGCTCTTTTTTGAAAATTGATCTGGCTATTTGAATCTGTTTGCATTTTCACATTATTTTTAGGCCTTTTACAACTTACCTCAGTGCTGTTCTGTAATTTTTAGTATAAAGCTCCTGAAAATGTTTTTCAAATGTATTCTTAATTAGTTTATAATTTTTGATAATATTGTATCTGAAAGTTATATTTTCCAATGGTTTGCTCCTTCATATGAAATGTAAGGGACATTTTATATTAATCTTTCTTTTTATGACTTACTAATTTCACTATTAGTTCTAATACTAGTTTTCTACATTCATAAGTATATTTTATGCAAAAATCATGTCATCTGAAAATCAAGGGGTGTATTTATTCTTAGTCCTTTTCTTTCTTTTTATTGTTATTATGACGTGGATCTCTATTACAGTGTTGTATAGAAATAGTGAGAGTAGATAGCATTGCCTTATTCCCAGAGGAGAAAGTATTCAATACTTCACCATTAAATAAGATTAACTCTAAGATTTTACAGCTGTCCTTTATCAGGTTGAAATAGCTTTCTCTATAATCCTAAATTGCTTAGAGTTTTCCTCAATCATCTATGGTGAATATTGTAATTTTTTTCATTCTGAAATCATAATACTGAGAAACAATTAAATATGAGATATGATGACTGTATCTAAAGTTCACAGTTAAGAGAATGATAGGCCTTAAGATAAAAGTTTAGAAAAGGGACACAAAGATTACATTGTATGTTGCTACTTTCAAGAACACACTGAGGCCCAGAGTAATTTCCAGTTTTTACCAAAATGACCCCTAACTAAATATGATGATTATTCTTTTCTTACATAATTCTTCAATATCTCTGACCTTTGTGAGAGTATATTTTCTATAAATTGCTAGGAACAAACATTCTTCAAGAATAAATATTGTCTCAAGTTATTACTCTTAATAATTAACTCCCAGAAATCTAGCATGGCATGCTGCCAATTAACTCTGGAACTCAAAAATGCACTAAGCAAGCAGATGTCAATGGTTCTTGGGCAAAAATGTATGATAGAGAAAGTAATTTCCTTAACCCTCCTCAAACTCATCTTTGGGAATTCCCTTCTCCTGCTTCATCTACACACATCTACACATACCACTTTTTCTGTAGTCAGTCCTAACTTGACATCATACTATTTTCTGAAATAATAATCTCAAGGTTTAGTTCTAAAAAATCTCTAGTTTGTTAAAAATGCTGATCCTGGTCTCCATAGCTACCTCATAAATAAATCTTAAACCTATTCTGTAGGATCCGAATACTTTTTTAAAAAGTACCTAAGTTGATATTATATACACTACATCAAGACTCCTCTCTAAGCATTCAGGGCTTTGGACCAAGAAGCTTCCTCAAGTCCATGAAGACCCCAAGGTACAATGGGCCAAAATGCAGAAGATTATTATTTTAAGAGTAGGTTACAAAACTTTAACAAAATAGTTACTATATTATTGTTGAAGTACCAAAGCTGATACTGTGCACTTAAGAATAAAAGTAACAATCGTAAAAGGTTAAGTGGTTTAACACATTTTCAGAGTACCTGAGTTGTTCGAATGAAAACTTAATTGAGTAGTTAATGATAAGGTTACTCTCTCCCTAACAATAAATGTATTAAAAAGTATGTATATTTATATCTCCTACTGGTTCTGCTTCTCTGGTTGAACCCTGACTGATAAACTATATGCATTGTGTGTTCTTACAATGATCTTATGAAATAATGTCCTGTATTTTCCCCATTTTGGAGATAAGAAAACAAAATTGGAATTTAAAAACTTCTACAAGGTCACATTGCAAGTAAGTAGGTAATTAAATCAGGGACAGAACCAGTCAGACAAGCCTTCTTTTATAAAAAAGGAAGAAGGTATTAATGTTTGGCACAGTAACCCCTACAACTATATAAAGTTACTACTGTCTCATAGTAGGTACTCTCAAAATGTCATTTTTCCTGTCTGGGTGATTTTCCTTACAAATGCCTAAACTAACAGCTCAAGAATACTGATGAACTATAGAGAACACACACGTTCCAAACTGGCACAAAATGAACAGGAGACACCGTCAATGTTTTTGTTATGGTTATCAGTGTATTGTTCTCTCAAGGTGAACCAGAAATAAATGATTAATCATTTGCTTACTTTTGGCTTTATTTATGAAGTCTCACATAATCAATAATTGATTACACTCTGGAAGAAGCAACTCACAGACACTGAAATGGCACAATCCTTCTTTCCTCAAAGGAAGAAGACATTTGCTTGATTTTTTTTTTTTTTTTGAGATAATGGAGAGGGTTTGAAGGAGGGGGACAGAGTTTGTCATTAACTCTGGTGACCACCAAAAGGTAAGTGGTAGAAGAGCAACAGAAATATTTTGGGGGTGTTTTTTCCCCAAAGATAAAAGTTGATTTCTAGCTAATATAAAACCACTTTCAACAGAATGGAGTGACATATATTAACTAGCAGTGAAACCACTGTTTTTTTTGTTTCTTTGAATTTTTTTTTCCCAAAATAGAATTTAACTTCACTGAGACTTGCCTGGAAACACTGGTAATAAAGAATCTGGAATTTTTAATATGGCCATTCAACTTCAGTTGCTTTAATGTTTTACCATTTTAATTTTTTCTTAGGCCAATTTAAGAAGTATAAGTTTGTAGCATTTTTTACCCACTGCTTTTTTGGTGTCTCATTTAATGTTTAAGGAAGGCATTTAAAATAAAGGAGAAAGTAGTATGTTTCCCTTATAAAGGCAAGTGAGTAGTATGTGCTACAAAGGGAAAGCTATGAGATCATGTAGAATGCAAGGGATATGTTCTATATTTCTGATAACAGCAGATGATGCTAAGGAGTGTCACATACCGGAGCAGCTCAGTTGATTAAGTTAAGTGGGGTTCCATGATCTCTGTCCAGAGTCCATCTGTCAGAGGTGAGATGCTACTGTCCATGCAATGTTTTCTGAGAAAATTTTCCCCATGTGCTCATGACTGTGTCCCAGGGGAAAGGGTTTAGGAGAGGAAAGATAAAGGATGGGATGTGGAATACAGTGCAAAGGAAAGTTCTTTGGAGCCTCAGCTTCCTTTCAGACCCTTGTCTGTTTCTGTGTTGGACGACTGGTCATAGAGAGACCTAAATCTGACTCTGAAGTGAACTATGGAGTGATGGCTGTCTTACTAGCAAGACCAGGGTGACAAAGTCTAGTTGCCTGTGACATAGCTTGTTTTTACTACTGCCCTTTCCTTAACAGTGGAAGCTGGACCAAACTTCACAATCCTACTTCCATTGTTTCCAAGAGTAAGTTTCAGATAGTATGGGTCCCATTTTCCTGGCCCATGATAAGGATAATTATTTAGTCAATAAATAAATTAGTTAACTGATCAAAGGAAAGACAAGGGAGTTTATTTTGTTTATATTGATGCTTATTTCTTTTATAAAAGGTTGACATACATTTAACTTTGCACCTGGCTTCACTTTTTTTTCAAATTAAATGTCTGGTTTCACATTTTCACTGTAACTGTAAAAAGAGACACCTTAAATTTTGCTTTCAACTACTGATAACCATTATAGGTTAATACTAAATGGTGGCAGAAGTCCATGCAGCAACATCAAAATGATATGTGAAGGTGGAGCAAAGTGTTGTCTATTTTACTATTGATGTTAGCATGCTATGCTCTTATAAGAAAAAAGAGAGAGAACTTCAGTACATTAATGGATATATCCAATTTGACCTGACATTGTTTAAGAGTAAAGCGATAATTATGGGTATAAAGAAGACAATAGTGATTTATTTCCATTGACTTTTGCAGGTGTTGGTTGTCTTAACTATACACTTATTTTCCAAATGGCACTATGTGAGCTTTTGATATTTGGATTGTAATTTTTCCAAGCTAACTTTTGTTCCCAGATTTGTATCTGTAAGTTTGTGACAATGATGCAGTAACAATGATATATCTCAGAATAGCACTACCTAAATACCACCTGTAAAAACAGCAGGAAAGCAATATTGTGAGGAACAGAACAGCAGGTAAGATGATGTTTGTGTAAGTGCCAGCTATGTATTTGTTAAAGCTAATGAGGTGTAAAATGTAATTTGATTTACCCTCATAGTGTCCAGAGTTTGAAGATGTGTTAGAGAGTACATCCCAAGAGAGAAGGATGGAAAATTGCCTAGATCAAATAAAATCAATGGCCAACAGGAAAGAATGACATTTATTTCTTGAGTTTACAATAACCAGGTGCCAAATTAGTAGAAGAGAATGTGTTGGTTTACAGGTCCTCAGAGATGCTGGTTGCCATATGTGGTAAGGAGACAGTTTAGTCTTTTAAATTTTATTTGAATGCCTATCAATGCTGAAGAGAGATTTATATGAATGTGTGAAGTTTGTCTTAAAGCTGGATGGTAAAGAATGAATTGTGATGGGTTCCATCTTCAGGAATTAAAGAGCCAAAGTAAAATAAGGTTTCTATTTAAAGTCTTATCATTAACTAAATCAGGAGATACTGTGAGGTCAAGTCATAAATGTTCTAATCTTCTGGTGGTAACATTAGAAATTTTCCCTCCTCGTGCCCCAATAAGATGCATCTCTGCTTACCCTTTATAAAATGAAAATCTATTAAATATAGTAAGGTAATAAAGACAACATTAAAAAGAGTGGCTTGAGCCCTGTATGCCAAGTTTATAGTTCTCTACCCAGCCCTGTGTCACTATTGGGAGTTTAATAAATGTTATCTTCAAGGCAAATGATCTGAGTATTCAGAGCTCTGTTGATAGACTTTAAAAAATAATTCTTCCTTTCTATCTCATGATTCTTAAACTATGAATACTCAGCATACCCAAACTATGAATATTGTTTGTATATACAAAACCATGCATCCTTCTCATGATCTAAAAATTCTTGATTTTGGCCCACATTTATTCTTTTCAGCCTGATTCTATCTAAAATTCAGTCTAGGCCGAGTGAATCTGGAAACAAAAATGTGAGAATTTCATAAAATCTTTAAAGCTTTCTTCCTAACTTTTGTAATCCTATAAATTATGGAATTATGCAATTGTAAGAGATGCTTAAAAACACCAAAATCCATGTGGATATTTGACTTTTAGGTGATAGGTACACAATGCAACATACAGATGATGCATCATAGACTTGTACAGTTTTATTAACCAAAGTCACTCCAATAAATTTAATAAAATAAATTTTACAAAATATATTCATACATATCTTTAATCACTAGCATGCACCTCTGTTTGGATTTAACTCTCAGTCTATGAAAGATATGAGGGAATTTAAACTAGCTGAGAAAATAGCAGAATTATGTTTCTTATTTCAACCCAGGGGATAAATCCCATGAGTAAAAAGTATAGGCCAGAATAAACTGCACTATTGTTTTCTATCTCCTTTTTCCCCCTGGTGAATGTAGTTAAATTTTATGACACCACCATTTATTGAATATATGTAACTTCCTCACCAAATTATAATACATTAAGGAAATACTAGAGAAGAACAATAATAACATGCATAATAATAACGTGCATAATAAAAATCATGGATAAACAGTAGGGTTAAAATATCATTTTTTAAAATGATATAATTTTTAAAAACATAAAAATAACACTTTTAATAATATAACAAAATAAGATTAGTGTTTTGACTTGGGATTGGAAAGAAAGGTGGGAGAGAACACAAGGGATTTATTTATTTATCCTTTGTCAGTTTTCAAGCTACAGCACAGTTGATGAAATGGTGAAATGCCACATTACTTCTAGTCAGTGCAGTATTGCTTTAATGTAAAACTCATGCTCAATTGCCAGTTACCCTCTGAAGGTTTAAATGAGCTGATGGATCCTGAAAAATGTACTGGCAGCTAAAGTCTAACAAAGTTACAGTGTTAACAGCAGTCAAAATCTCTACTTTGTACCAGAAATAGGTATGTCAAAGTCCACGGGGAGGGGAAGGAAGGCTCCTTAAAATTATTTAGTAACAGAAGTGAATGCCACATGATTATTATCTTTGTCTTAGGGAAGTATGCATGATAATGTATTCATTACTGATTCTTTCTCTGCAGGACTCTTGCTTTGGCTCATTGCTCATTTTAAATGGCTCAGTAAGTCACAAGAGTTGTCAGTGCTTCTTCACTTAGCTTTACATCATTTGTTTACAGCATCTGCTCAACAATAGCCTGCTTTATGGATGAGCTCCAATAGATTGTGAGGATTTAATACATAATGCAGGTGTATATTAAATCTGTTACACATATGTCATGACCACAATAGAATTGTTTGGAGACAGCTGTAGATAACTGTGCATTATTTTATACTGAATCACAAAGTCTTAGCATGGTGCCTGAAACATAGTATGTGCTCTGTGAATACTTGGTGAGTAGATGGCTGTGTAAATGTATGAATGACATAAAAATATAGGAAAAACTCAGCTGATTTTCCTATGAAACTATGCGCATTGGCACACACTGTTGTTTCCTGTCCAAAATTCTAAATAACTTCTTCTTTGCCTACCTAAACCGTCCTCTTCAAGGACTAACTTCATTCACAAATTCTCCATAAGCTCTACTTGATCACTTCATCAACTGTTGTTCTGTCTCCTCATTAGGTGGCAATTAACAATGATTTATTTGGAGAAGGAAGATAAACAAATGACACATCAAATAATGTATAAGTAGATAAATAAGAGCAATATAATATGGTGTTTTAAAAATAGAACATCAATGTTTGGATTCAGGTTCTATGCATAAAACAAATAAATCACTACTCACATGAGTAGAAGTCCCTCCCTAAGCACCTTGTAAACAGAAAACAGCAAGTCTTCATGATGCAAATCTGTTGGAGATATAACATTTTAGAGTTAAAAAAAATTTAAAAATTTTCTATTTTAGGACTTTATATTTTATTTAACTATTTTTTCTATATAATAAAGATGCATTTGAAAAAGGATAAATAAGGAGCAAAAGGTATTTAGCATTTTATAACTCATTTTATATCATCTAGCACAGTCTTTTTTTTCCTGAGAAAGTTAACATTAGAATAATAGTAATCATTTGCTGCAAGAAGAAAATGAAAGACATAAAGATGTCTTATCAATATAAATATTTTAATGTCTTCTTTTAAATAAATTGGAACAATTAATATTTCTCTCACTATTCCTCCAAAACTATTATGCTCAAATCCTGTATTAATTACATATAAGAGCTCTCAACTTTGATAAATCTGAAATGTTATTTAAATTAACCCAAGAAATTCCCAGTGGAAGAGTAAATAATGTAACACTCATTCATTTATTCATTCAGTCTACACTCATTTATTGACATGCTAGTGTCGGGGGGAGATCTTGTCTGCCTCTGCATGGCCCTTGGGGCCAGAGTCCTTTGCCCTCACCTTACCTGGCTGGGGCCCTGGAGAGAGGCACCACTGCACATTGAAGCTGAGCAGGGGAAGGGATAGCAAGGGTTCTTCAAGGATTGGGTTTTGCTTCATTGGTGGGTGAGCCAGGAAACTTGGGGATGAGGCTGGGACTAGAAGCCTCTGGTAAACAAGGCACCAGGTATTTCTTGTCCAAGCCTTCCCTGGCCATCAGGAGAACTAGCAAGATCCAGCCAAGATCCCCAGAAGCTGTAAGATCTGGTCTCCTTGGGCAAAGGTGGGATTTGGAAGCAGTATCCGAGGCCACATATGTTCAGTGCATCTTCTTGCCCCTCCATCAGGATTCATGCTTACTCCCCCCCACCCCACAAACACCCTAGGGCACACAGCCTACCATGTGGGCTCCAGCACACTGTCTGGCTTCTTTGGAAATCCCACACTCCACATACTTAGACCACACCCCTGACTGGCACGGGGCTTACCCCATGGTGTTCCAAAAAAGAAAGAAAGAAAAGGGTGGGGAGGAAAAGAAAGAAGAAGGAGAAGGAGGGGAAAGAGAGAGAGAAAGAGAAAGGGAGGAGAGAGAAGGGGGGAGAGAGAGAAGGAAAAGAAAAAAGAAGAGAAAAGAATAGAAGAAAAAGAAAGAAAAGATGAGAAAAGAAAAAAGACAAGACACTAAGGGACAGGAAACCGGATACTGAGGATCAGGAATGTACAGGGCAAGGAAAGGGTGTAGTGCCTTGACTCTCCAGTCCGTCAAACAAGGCAGGGATCAGAATGGTGTTATGGGGTGATAATGGGGCACGGCTGGCAGCCCTAGGCCTGGGTCTGAGGCATAATCATCTATTCAAAGGAAAAGGACACTTAGTGATGGCACAGGAGCAGAAGTCTCCAAAAATGGTGAAGCAGCAAAGTCATGAATGAAGGTATACTTGACGTACAAGGACTCTAACAAGAGGCAGAACTTTTCTACCAGGCAGCAGTTAACCTCTATGTTTCCATTGATAAATAAGGTCAACCATTCAGAATTATAAGTCCTACAGTAACATCTTAGCTAGAGTGAGCACTAAACAGAGTTGTGAGTTTAAAAATGCTCATTTAATAAGACTGGAGGCAAAGATACATGGAAAAAACTGACAGATCTCAGAGCAGAAGGGTTGGAGGGCCTGGAAGAGATTAGCCAAAGAACATACATGCCCATGTGCATGTCCATGGCCACAAACAGCAGACCCTGGTGTGGTGAAGGCTGAGGACAGGGGGTGGGGACAGGTGTTGGAGGAGGTGAGGGGTAAGGAAGGGACTTGGTGAAGTTGGACAAGGAGGAAAATGGAGGACATCTGTAATAGTATCAGTAATAAAAAAGTTAAAAATAAAAACTCATTTAATGAGATGACTTAAAAGAATCATTATAGAAGTTTTCATGATGTCACACTAAGGTGCTGGAGATTTCCTAAAGGATGCTTTAAATTACCATATGAGTTTAAATTAAATTGCTCATGGAGAAATCACAAATACGCACTTTTATGAACAATGAGATCATAGAAATATGTTTCTTAAACTTTTTCCATATCTAACTCTTCTCTAAGATCCACCCTCATCACCACCATTTACCTTTCTCTTTCCACTTTTTATTATGTTTCATCTTCCCTTTAGCGTCTTGTTCTAGCTTTCAGGAATTTTTTTTACATCATATTCTCAACTATGTGGATCTGATCGTAGGAGCGTAGGCATGAGGTAAAGATATAGATTTTTCTATATATAGACACTATAATCTTTAAGAGGAAGAAAATCAATACATTGTAAAAGAGAGGCTTTCTTATGCAACTTTAGAGTGAAAGAATTGAAGTCTACAGGACTAACTCATTTTCTCTTGATAGAATAATTCTGATAGTGTCTGTCCTTCATAGCACAATTACCATTGTCATTATGATTAGGTAACTCTGGCATTTTGCTTTGCTTTTCCAAACTTGCTATTAGCCAAGACTACAGGAGGTGAAATGCTAAGATATCTTTTCTAAAGAGGGAAGTGGAAGAAGGACTAGAAGGAAATCTCATCCTGCTAAAGATAGGAGAAACCTTTAAAAGTTATTCTCAGAAAAGACCTTTAGTATAGTTGGTACATAATTACATTAAATTTATCATACCCTATAGAAGAGGGGATGGACTAAAAGTAAATTGCAAGTAGGCCACTATGGCCTATTATCTTCAGTCAAAAAGTCTGTTCTATACAGAGTAGCAATGTAGTTGAGCCATCATAAAGCTGGTTATGCTTTTAGGCAGGGGGATGATCTGTAGGGGGTCATTGGCTGAATATGCAAGGTGCCTCTCCTGGGCCCACTTGTCTGGTTCAGGGATTCAAGTAAAGATGCTGAGATTAAATCCTGCCATGCACATAGGCTGTCTCCAGGTAAGTGTTTCCCGTGGGCCTGGTGTAGGATGGGGCTTTATGACTTTCTAGAGAATCATGGCCCCATCACAATGAACTATTTAAATAAGGAAGCTATTTTCCTTATATACTCAGAAATAATCAACAGTGTATTTCTGTCATGATAGTTGTGCTTAGCTTCCCATTAGGTGAGTTTAATAAGGACTTCTGAAGTATATCAAGGTAACCTACAAGTGGCTAATATTGGAGAAGAGTAACTATGCTTTTTTTCCCCCTTTTGCTAAATGCGTATATGTAAGTCAGACAGAGTGGAGGAAGGTGGAGGTGGTATTTAAGTCCCTAATACCTCTTTAAAGCAATTCAAATAAAATGTTTTGCATTCTCCTTTAATGACTAAATAACATGGACCTTAGGGATAAAACAGCAGCTTGAGAGAAAGTCTAGATATTGATTAATAAGGAAGCTGTCTGAAATGGATAACATTTCATTTGGAAGTGAGTTTTACCTTTATCTTTTAGAAATATTTGCCAAATGTCTTGCTAGACATATAGAGAGATCCTAGTTCCAGTGAATTTACATCCTATCTCTTAAGGAAATTTAAACAAAAGTAGTAGATAAAATCGGTCGACTTTTTCTGCTAGACTGCAGATAGAGTTGAGTCAAAGGACAAAAGAACAGGTGAAAACACAAGCAACAGAAATAAATCAAGTGTTGTTACTAATTAGTACCAGTAACTAATTGAAAATTGAACCAGTGCTAGAACATATTAAATCCACCACTTTCTTTCTATACCAGTAGAACAGTATAATAAAAATAGTTCTTGAAAATGTTAATAATTTAAAAATTTAGTTATACACAGTACTTAAAATATCTGCATTTAGAAAAAACATTTTATTATAATTGAAAAGGATTGAAAGATGTTTATTTCTAAATATTAACATTATATTAGTTCAAATAATAATGGTAAGTAAAGTTAATTCACATGTTAACAGAGATGACTTCTGTAGATTAGAATTTAGATTGACCCAAATTTCAAAAGGTGTAATACTTTATTATTCAACTTCATGGAATAGGTTAGAATCATCTGTATAAATTTCTTTCAACAATTTATTTCTTTTAACAGTATTCAAAGCAAAGCTACATTATTTTTATTGTTTCATTAGAAATCAAGGCATATAAAACTTAAAAAAATTAATATTGCTTCCTGACTGCAAGTCCTGGGATGGGTCCAGTTGTTCAGTTTTCCCTTAAACTGAAAAATGCCCAAACAACATATTATGAAGTATTTGTTCTCTTTCATGTATCCCTCTGTAAATTGTAAAATAAATTGTAAAATAGTTATGATTGGAATGAACACCAACACACATAGAAATTATGTGTTTATATAAATTATATTTTATTATAGCATCCTTTGAACAGTAACAAAAGTACTGCCTTTTACAGTGATTTGTATTGTTGTTCATTTTCACAGTACAGTTTCATTTGCCAAATATCTTCTATGCTTCCCTTACATATATGATAAACAATTTTAATTTATGTGACATGAAATCATTTGTGTTTATTGTTAATATTATAATAATAATAAAATATTTTTGGTATTTGCACACATGAACAGACATTTGCTCTTTTTTTATTGTGGTTGTGCTGGAAGAATTTTGTGTCAGTGAGATTTGCAATACTCATGAGCAGGAAAATGTCTTGTTTTTACTCTCCTACCAGTTCTCAAAGAAAATAAGAATATTTTTACCTAGCCAAATAGCAGGATTAAAAAAAAAAGAATTAACAATAAAGTAATTAGGACTGAATCAACAGTAAAATTTTAAAAAAATCAAAATCTAAATACTTCTTATGTTGTAGTAATCAGCATAAATACAAGAAGTATTAGTTTCCTGGGTAGAATGTTTGATTAGTAAAATTTTTACAGGATGTTTAGGAAGCATGAGATTTATTTGCTAAATCTAACTCAACCTATTTATTTTTCAGAAATCCAAGCCTAAATTTTAACAACTTCCCAAATTTTAAGAACTTTTTTTCTTAGCATAGTTTGATTTTACATGTAAAATAATATATTTGAAATATATGATTGTTTATTTTCCTTGTTCTTGGGAATTACTAGAATTGTTGCCTTGCCTAACCTATTCATCCCATGTTGATAAAATCTTCCCGTTTTCAAAATAAGGGTATGATATTTATACCATGGTGTTGATTAAAACTTAGTAAGAAATCAGTAGTGACATCACCAAAATGACAGGCAGACCCAAACACTCAACCCCCCATCCTGCAGAAACACTGAAAAACAAGCAGAAAATATCAAAGTTGTTTGTCAGTACCCTGGAAAATAGAGGTATAAGCAACCAAGCAAATGCTAGGCACAAAAATGGCAACACAAACATGGTAGGGAGGTTTCGGGCACTATTTTCTTTGCACAGCCGCTCTCCAGACTCGGTGGCGATCATGAAGACAGAATCCACCTCTTCCAAAGATAGCAGAGCAGACCCCATTCACAACTTACTGTGTAACGTTAGGTTGTCTGGGGCTACATGAAGAGCCGGTGCCAGGTGCTCATCTCTGTTTCACCTAAGGACAGAATAATGCCGGGTATTGTTAGGAAACAATAGAAGGTAAATTAAAAACAAAAAAACAAAACAAAAAACTCTAGACGCCCGGGGAAAAACGTAACAGTTGAAACATAAAGTAGACTATCCAAGCATAATAGAAAAATTTCGAAACAGAACTTTTCCCAGAAAAGAAAAATTACGGCATTCAAATGCGCCCTTGTGTAATGGAGAATTCAGAAAACGCCCTGGTGCCCAGTATGCATCTGCCTCCCCAAAACCTGAGGACACTGTAAGCTATGCCTCTGCCTGATCTCTAGACTAAGTGCTAGCAAGTAGTATAAAATAACCGAAAGGAAATATTTATTGGAGAGGCTCAAGAGAATATAAAAACAGGTAAAATAATGAATTAGTGAATTCAAAAACAGCAGCCTTAAAAAAAAAATCAAAGGGTCAAAGAAAATACCTCAATGAAAATTAGAAAACACTTAGAGAGAAATGATATGAAAACAAACATACCAAAATGTATGTGATGCATTGAAAACAGTGCCCAGAAGGAAAAGTATAGTAGTAAAGATAACAGTAAAAAGGAAGAATGATCTCAAATCAATAACCTAATTCTATGCTTTAAGGAACTAGAGGAAAACAAGTACAAACTAAACTCAAAGTGAGCACAAAAAATGATAAGGATTAGATGTTAAAAAAATACAAAAACAATAGGGAGAATCAACAAAACCAGAAGTTGTTTTCTTAAAAGAATAAGTAAAATTGGCTAGCCTTTAACTAGAAAACAAAGAAAAAAAGGAGAGAAGACTTAAATACTAATATCTGAAATAAAGATGAATACAATGCTACTAACCTTATAGAAATAAAAAGGATTATAAACACATATGAACAATTATATGTCATAAATTAGAAACCTTGATGAAATAATTTTGTAGAAACAAACTATAAAAATGGCTAAAGAAGAAATAAAAATTCTCAAAAGACCTAAAAAAGTATATGGAGTTTATCAATAATTAAAAAAAACAAACAAACAACTCAATTAAAAAATAATTTTAAAAAATCTAGAATATACTTTTCTCCAAAAAAGTTGTTCAAATAGCCAACAAGCATGTCCAGCATCTTTAGTCATTAAAAAAAGGAATTCAAAACCACAATGAGGTACCATATCACATCTACTATGATTATTATAATTAAAGAGTATGTTGCTGACTGGGACACAAAATGATGCAACCATAGCCACTGTGGAAAACAGTGTAATGGTTACTCAAAAAGTCAAACATAGAATTATCATATGACTCAAGAATTCTATCCCTAAATCCACATACCCCCTTAAAAATTAAAAATGGATACACAAACAAGTACATGCACATGCATGTTCATAGCAGCATTATTCAAAATGTCCAAAAGGTAGAAATAGCCCAAATACTTATCAATGGGTAAGTGGGTAAATGAATGTTGTAGATATTTACAATGGAATATTAGGCAGCTTTAGAAAAGAATGAATACTACAATGTGGATGAATCTCCAAAATATTATACTAAGTGATAAGAAGCCAGACACAAAATGCAATATTGTGTATGATTCCATTTATATAAAATATCCAAATAGAGAAATCCACAAAGATAAAACATACATTAGTGGTTGCCATGGACTGGGTAACAAAGAGATGAAAGAAACTGCTTAACGGGTAAGGGGCTTTACTTTGGAATGATGGATATATTTTGGAACTAAGTACAGCAGGTAATGGCAAAATATTGGAAATGTGCTAAATGTCATTACATTGTTCCATATTAAATTGTTAATTTTATGTCACATGAATTGTATCTCAATAACTTCAGTAAGTAACATTTCCTCTAAATATTTTAGCATACTTTTTAAAGAAACAAATACACTAATTCAATAGTATATTTTGTTATACCAAGGATTGTTCTGTTTGTTTCATTCATAGCATTGATTATAACTGACAAAATTTCTAAGTATTGAATTTACCTTTTTCACTGAAGTGACAACTGGTGTGAAAACACAACAGTGTACTGAGTCTATATTTATAACAGATGACATACATAAGATGTGTGGATTATTGCTCTTTTATATGGTGTTAGAACAGTCTTGATAGGCCCAGATTGTAATGTCAAGGAGCTAAATACCTTAAGCATTTTCACTCTTACTGAAGTGGTCGACTGGGATATTAATTTTGTCCACTTTCACAATGAATTATTTCTAAGAAAATATAATTCATCCAGGTATAAGACATAGAGAATTGGGAAAAGGACCAATGAAGAATGTGCCCCCCTCTTCTTTTAGTAGGCAATCTCCTAGCTTCAGAGATATGTTATGAGGTTACTTCCAAATAAACACTAGAAATGGAGGCTTCAGTAGAGTACTTTGTAATTTCATGGCACATGAAAATGACAAACATATGACTTAGCTGCATTTTTAAAAAAAATTATTTTCAGATATTAAAGAAACAGAGCAACAAAAAAGTGTAATGTAATATAATGCCTCTTCCCAGGATTTACCTATCTTCTTTTTCATCTATCTACTTTCTTAGGATAACCCCCTCCATATCTATTTCCCTTTCACCTGTGGGTGTTCAGATATTTCACAACTTTTTTTGCAACTTTTATTTTCATGGTAATATCAGTGTCCATATATACAACTGTAATCTGAACATAATTAGATGGCTAGAACACTGTTTCTTATAATTTGGTATGTGTGAAAAATTTTTAATTTTTCATAATTTAGTATTTGAAGGTGAAGCCTTTGGAAGATAATTAGGTCCTGAGTGTTAGGTAATTATCTTGGGAGGATAATTAGGAGCCCTCATGCATATGCTAGTGTGCTTATAAAAGAAACTCCAGAGAATTCCCTAGCCTTTACTACTATGTAAGGACACAATGAGAAGAAAGCCATTTATTAGCCAGGAGGTGGACTCTCACCAAACACTTCATCTGCCAGTGTCTTGCTCTTAGACCTCTCAGCCTCCAGAATTATGAGAAATAAATGTTTGTTTTTTAAGTCACCTAGCCCATGGTATTTTTTTATAGCAATGTGCACAAATAAGACACGATATAAGGCTTCAGTGACAAGTATTCTATTAGGTATTAAGACTACAGCAGTTGCTCTGATTAGTGTGGGTCAGTTGGTTGAGTATCATCTCACAAAGCGAAGGGTTGCCAGTGTGAATCTGAGTCAGGACACATGTCTAGACTGCAGGTTAGTCCTGGCCAGAGAGCGTACAAGCAGGAAAGGATTGATGTTTCTTGCATCTATGTGTCCCTTTTTCTCTCTCTCTTCCCCTCACTCTAAAAAAATAAATAAATAAAATTAGAAAAAAGAAAAAAGAATACAGTAGTAAACAAGTTAAATATGACTCTGGATCACAAAATCTTTCAAAGTATAATCACTATTTTATAGGCAATGTTAGATAATTTCCAATTGACTGTACCATCTTAAAGACTTTCTATAGTTAGTAACTTAAACAGGATAGTTCTTTTATAGATATATCTAAGTAAAATGTTAAATGTTTTAAGAAATAGATTAAGGATGACATAAATATTTCAAGAAATGACACTAACAAATTGTCTAAACATTTTTAATTTGCCTACTTTGATTGACTTTGTGAAGTTCTGGAGGTCCCCAAAACCACTCTCACTTTTCATACCAAGTGTAAGTTTAAGTTTTGGAGTCCTTGAGACCATAATCAAGGTCAGTTATTCACTAGAAGTACTCACAGAACTCAGAAAAGCCATTATACCCATGGTAATGGCTGATTACAGCAAAGGTTGTGTTAACATCAGAGAGAAGATGCACGTAAGACAGAGTCCTAAGAACACCAAAACTTGGAGCTTTCAGTCATCCTTTCCCATGGCAATTGTGCAGACAGCATCTATTTTTCCCAACAATAATGCGTTACAATATTCAGAGTATTGTCAATCAGGAGACTCACCTGAACCTTGGTGTCCAGAGTTTTACTGGTACTGGATCACATAGACATGTTTAACCTTCAATGTGCCTGAATTTAGTCTCCATTTCCTCCAGAAATTGAACTAATACCATGTAGCAGAAGTTTCCAATCATAATTTCGGTCAAGATGGCAGTGCAGGTAAACACAGCTTGCCTTCTCACACAACCACATCAAATTTACAACTAAACTATAGAACAACCATCATTCAGAATCATCCAAAATTGAGCTGAATGAATCCTACAACTATAGAATTAAAGAAGAAACCACATCGAGATTGGTAGGAGGGGTGGAGAAATGGACAGGCTGGTCCCATGCCCATGCGTGGCAGATAAAAATCAGGAGAGATATCTCAGGACTGAGCTGACCCAGCCCTACACCAGACCACCCAATTCAGTGTTCCTTTACCAGGAAGATAAGTTTCCATAACTCCTGGCTGGAAAAACCAGTAAGGATTGAGGCTGTAGAAGACGAACGGCAGGAATTCCAGTCAGTTCTTCATAAAGAGCCCACACACAGACTTACTGGGACTCACTCCTTCTGCGCTCCAGCACTAGAGTGGCAGATTGAAAGACATCAGAGACATACAGGGAGGAACTGAGTTACCTGGCATCAGGGTGAGAGCTGGAGGGCAACTTTCTTCCAGACTACCTGGCACAGTCCATTGTTCCTTTTCTTAGCCCTCCCCCCACAGAGCCAACAGGCAGTGGCCATATCAGAGACTCCATCCACCTGGCTCACACAGTTAGGTTTGCCCCATCTTGATGATTCCCTGAGACCCTGTCCACTGAAATCTCAGGTATATCCAAGCTGTTTCTAGTGGCTTTTCCATATGAATGGCTTGTCTTGGCCCATGCTTCAGATTTTCCTAAATTCTCTCAACAAGAAATATCTGGCTTCATTGAGCTCTGTACCTCTCGTTAAGTTGCCCCAGGTCTGGCACTAGCAGTGGCCCACTTTGGTTCATAGCTTGGCCTTTCCTGGGCATATCCAACCACAGCACAAGTAGCAGCCATCTTCAGATCACTTTTTGCTAATGCTGTATGACCTTGCACAGAACATAGATGGTGGCTGACCTTGGATGAGCCAACAACTATTGAGGTGCAACTATAGGACCAGGATGTTCACAGCCCACAGTGGGTGCACCTAGACTACCCAGCTCGGGTAATAGGGGAGGCTGTGCCACTGGATCCTGCAAGACTCCTACTACATTAAGCCACTCTACCAAATCTGGATGATGTAGTAGCTCTACCTAATACATAGAAACAAAGACAGGAACCTGCCAAAATGAGGAGACAAAGAAACATGGCTCAAATGAAAGAATAGAACAATACTCCAGGAAAGAACAAAATAAAATGGAAAAAAGCAATCTATCAGATTCAGAGTTCAAAACACTGGTTTAAAGGATGCTCAAGGGACACAGTGAAGACCTCAACAGCATAAAAAAGATCCAATTAGAAAAGAAGGATACATTATTTAAAATAAAGAACAATTTACAGGGAATCAGCAGTAGAGTGGATGGAGCCAAGAATCAAATTAGCAATTTGGAACATAAGGAAGAAAAAAAACAAGCAATCATAACAGCAAGAAGAAAAAAAGAATTAAAAAAAAATAAGGATAGTTGTAAGGAGCCTTGGGGACAACTTCAAGCATATCAATATTTGCATCATATGGATGCCAAAAGAAAAGAGAAAGGTAAGAAATTGGAAACCTATGTGAAAAAATAATGACAGAAAACTTCCCCAACTTGGTGAGGGAAATAGACATACAAGTCCAGGAAGCACAGAGAATCCCAAACAAAATGAACACCAAGACACATTATAATTAATATGCCAAAGTTTAAAGAAAAAAAGAGAATCTTAAAAGCAGCAAAAGTAGCTAGTCACCTACAAGTGAACCCCTATAAGACTTCAGCTGATTTCTCAAAAACAAACAAACAAAACAACTTTGTAGGCTAGAAGGTATTGGCAAGAAATATTCAAAGTGATGAAAGGAAGGACCTACAACCTAGATTATTCTACCCAGCGAAGCTATAATTTAGAATTGAAGGACAGATAAACAGCCACCTAGATAAGACAAGGCTAAAGGAATGCATCACCACCAAACCAATATTATATGAACGTTAAATGATTTTCTTTAAGAAGGAGATCAAACATATGAACAATAAAATGGCAATACATATCTATCAAAAATTGAATCTATAAAACAAAATAAACAAACAAGCAGAAAAGAAACAGAATCATAGATACAGAGAATATTTTGACAGTTGCCAGATGGGAAGGGGCATGCATGAAAATGGTGAAGGGATTAAGAAGTACAAATTGGTAGTTACAGAATAGCCATGGGGATATAAAGTACAGCACAGGGAACAGAGTAGCCAAAGAACATGTAAGGTCTGTCCAGAAAGTTTCTAACCATGTAGTATGAAAAATATAGACATTTATTGAAGAAGATAAAAGATACAAGAAACATTGTACATAGGACAATCATGCCTCAGTCCCCTTCAAAGAAGGCACCTTGGGACCTCACACAGTTCTTCCAATCACTATCAGCTGCTCTGCTGTATTTTCCTGAATCTCATTGAGGATCTGAAATCTCTTTCCTTTCAAAGGTCATTTTAGTTTTTGGAAAAGCCATAAGTAGCAGGGCACCAAATCTGGGCTGTAGGAGTCTGAGCTACCTGGTTGATTTGATGTTTCACAAAAGAAAAAAACACTGCAGGAGATGTGATTCATGAGCAGGCTCTTTGTTGTGATGTTGCTGCCAATCACCAGTTGCCCATAGCTATGGCCTTCTGAATCATAGAAATAGATTCTGCTTAATGCAAAATTTGATGCAGATTTGTTGCTCTACTCACTCGGTCATTTTGAATGTGACAGCCACATAGACATATGCTCACTCAACAGCATCTACCACCCCAATGACTTGTACAGTGAAGTGCAGTGTTCACATGTGCACATTCCAGTCCACTCTCCTTGGCTGCCAGGTTACACTGACATTGCATAAATTGTTATTGTTATATTAATAATGGCTGGGCTTTTTCCGGACAGACCTTGTATATGCAGGAAACGTGGACATGGACAACAGTATGAGCATTGCCAGATAAGTGGGAGGCCTTGGTAGAGGGGTCAAAAGCAGGGAAATTGGGCCAATTGTGATAGCATTAATAATAAAATATATTTAAAAATAAGGAAGTTCCTAATCATAAACCACATTATTAGCACAGATTGTCTGGAATGACCCAAAGCCACTAGGTAAACAAAGACTCTCTTAGCAGAAGGACATTCCAAGAGCTTGAAGTTTACTCCCCTGGAGCTGAAACCAAAGACCAGACCTTTTTTGATCATGTAATACATTCTTAGTGTATTAATATAGAAGAAATATTGGATGACAACATTTATTATTTTACACACTTCTGGTATCAGATTGCTTACAAAATATTGCTGATTATGCTATTGAATCCTTTATGTGATCGACATTAAAGAAGATTAATGTACAAAGCATTAATTAGAACACTAGATATATAAATGTGTATATATAATTGGTATATTTTAAAAAACAGATTAGACAATATATAATTAAAATCTTCAATTTTAAATTTAGAAAGTAACCTAAATTGTTTATAGATCAATAAATAGAAATTTGAATATCTGGAGAAGTTTTGTTAACTCTCAGGACATTTTTTTTTAGTAAGTAAATGAAAGCTGGAAAAAAAAATTTAGTTTCATGCTTGTCTGCCTTCCATTGAGCAGGATCTCTTATAATAGAAACATTTTTCAGACAGTGGTTCAACTTAGATTTTATTAGAGAAGAAATGTTAAGAACCTTGTCTAACTTGTGGGTATTGGTGTATTGGAAAATGAAATGTAGTTACAACTTCACAGTCCAATGCTCACATACTATAGGACTGTGGGATTGGGACAATAGAAGTGAATTCAATTTTTTTTTTTTTCAAAATGAGAGTGATTATAAAAGCAAACTTGGAAATTTTTTTTTTCTTTTAAGGACAATTTGGTTAATCCTAAAACTGTATTATTTGTTAGAGATTTCTATTATCACACCTGCTACTAGTCTCTTAATTATCTTTAAATCTCACAGCAAAAATATAAATATAAAAAAGGGGAGATTCTAGATGGCAGAGGAGCGAGTGGAAGTCACACGGACCTCCTTGCAGGATCAACCTGGAATTACAACTAAATTATGGAGAAATCACCTGAAACAAACAACTGAACAATAGCGAGACAGGAGCCTTGTAACCTCGGAGACAGAAGAATCGGCTTTAGCACAATCTAACAGGTAAGGAGTACAGCACAGACTCAAGAAGGCAGGCAGGGCACCCAAGGGCGGCAGCACCAGAAGGATATGGAAATGGTCAGTTGGATCCCCCTGAGAAGAGTGGGGTCTAAATCAAAAGTGGGGATCTTTAGCCCACAGCACCAGAGTCCAAAAAGTACACAGAAAACAGCCAGTTGTGAAAAGCAGCAGGGCTGCTTCCTGCCAGAGACAGGCAGCTGGAGACGCAAAGAACCATTTAAAGGGCCAACACATAAATTTTTATTTGCACCCACTTACTCTGGTCTTCGGCAAAGGCGGGGACAGTGTGGGCAAGAGACACCTGAGGAGAGACTGGGGAAGGAGCCGTTGGGGAGAGAACTGAGAGAGTAGCCAGCGGAAACCCAGTGCTGACTCGTCCCCCATACGGCAGCAGCCATCTTGCTCAGGCTGAGACCACTCCCGCTGAGCGGTAGCAGTGTGAGAGGACCCAATAGCTCCACCCCCAGGTGGGATTCCACCCCACCCTGTGCTGTCTAAGCTGCCTGCTGAGTGCAGAATGGCAGCCACAGAGAGTAGAACCCTGGCTAAAGGGGGCTCAGAGAGGTCTGGAGATGCTTGAGAAGAGACTGGGGGTGTTGGCTTTGGGGAGACAATGGAGAGAGTAGCCAGCAGGATCCCAGTGCTGACTCCTCCCCCATTCAGCACCAGCGTGAGAGGACCCAATAACTCCACCCCAAGGAGGCCTTGGTCCTGCCCTATAGTGTCTCTAAGCCAGCCTGCTGAGTGCAGAATGACTTAGTAGTTCACACCACAAAGTCAGGATATCAAGACAGATCAATTTAAAAAGCAGAAGCAAAACAGAAGAGGCTCACCAATAATGGGAAGACAAAGAAACACTCCTCAGTCAAAGGGAAAGGAGGAATCCCCAGAAAGAGAACTAAATGAAATAGAGGTAAGTCAACTATCAGATACTGAGTTCAAAACAATGGTTCTAAGGAAACTCAATGAACACAGTGAGCTCAGAGAGAATTACCAAAAACTACAGGGAAACTACGAGGAACTTACTGCAAACTATAGCAGCTTGAAAAAGGACCTAAAAACTATCAATAAGAGACAACAGGAAATGAAGAATACAATTTCTGAATTGAAGAACACAGTAGAAGGAATCAAAAACAGGCTAGATGAAGCAGAGGATTGAATCAGCGAACTGGTGGAGAAGGTAGAAAAAAGCTCCCAGAAAGAACAAGAAATGGAAAAAAGACTCAAAAAGAGTGAAGAAGCATTTGGGGAAATGCAGGACAACCTGAAATGTAATAATATCCATACAATAGGGATACCAGAAGGGGAAGAGGATGAAGAAGGGATAGAGAACCTGTTTGAAAAAGTAATGATGGAAAACTTCCCTAACTGGAGGAGGGAAAACGTCACACAAGTCCAGGAAGCACAGAGGGTCCCATTCAAGAGGAATCCAAGGAGGCCCACTCTAAGACACATCATCATTAAAATGGCAAATATCAGAGACAAACAGAGAATCCTAAAGGCAGCAAGAGAGAAAGAGGTAGTAACATTTAAGGGAGCCCCGATATGGCTAGCAGCTAACCTCTCAACAGAAACACTGCAATCCAGAAGGGAACAGCAAGAAATATTCCAAGTCATGAAAAGCAAAGGCCTGCAACCAAGACTGCTCTACTCAGCAAGGCTCTCAATTAAAATGGAAGGCGAAATGAGGAGTTTCCCAGACAAAAGAAGGCTAAAAGAATATACCTCCACCAAACCAGTACTGCAAAATATGATAAAGGGACTGCTTTAAGATGAAGAAAAAGAGTCTATGAATACCCAGTTTCTTTTGCAGTCGCCAATACTTGATATTACCAATATTTTTTAATACTCATTAATCTGATTGTGACAATGATGTGTTATTTTAATTGTTCCTTTATTATTTGTTGAAACTAAACCTGTTTTGTGTATTTCTTGCCTATTTCTATTATTTCTAAAAAGTTTTAGACTTTTTGGTATTCTTTATCCTTTTTTTGATTAAATGTTTGTAGAATTTTTTCCCTAAAAAAAGCCATTAATCCCTTTTTAGATGTGTTGCAAATACTTTCCTTTTCTATTATGTGTCCTTTAACTTTTTAACATGCTTTTTACTGTACAGTTTTAAATGTGTAATATAGTCATATTGTCAATATTTTATTTTATAGCTCCTGGGTTTGAGTATTTTACTTCAGGGTAAGAAAATATTAGTTTGTATTTTCTCCTAAAACTCCTTAGATTCTACATATTGATTTTTAACTCACCTGAATACTTTTTGTACAATGTGTGAACTAGAGCTCTATATTTGTTTTATTTCAAGTAATAATGGTCCATGTATCTTAATTTTTGAATAAGCCTTATTTTACCCATTGATATGAAATATCAACTTAATCATATATTACATTGTTAGATATATATGTTTGTCTCTAGAATGCTCATTATATTTCGTTGATCTACTTGATTATTTCTGTGCTGGTGTCATGTTGGTTTAATTGCTGAAACTTTATAATGGTTTTAAATTTTTAATATTTTATAAGCAATTTTGACCTTAAAAAATAAATAAAATCAATCTGAATTGAAATAAATAAATATATAAATAGATGAATGGAGAGAGAGAAATGGAACTCCTACATTTTGCAACAACATGGATCGAACTGGAGAATATTAAACCAAGTGAAATAACCCAGTTGAAAGACTAATAGCATATGATCTCACCTATAAGTAGTCTCTATTCAACAAAATAAACTAACAAACAAAATAAACCACAGGCACGGAAACATGGAGCAGACTGAAAGTGACCAGAGGGAATGGGGAAAGAGGACAATGGTGGAAAGAAGCAGAAGGGACTAGACAAAGAACATGTGTGAATGATACATGGACATGGACAACAGAGTGGGAACTGACTGTGGGAGCGAGGGGTCGGGGTGGGAGGGGTGGAGGGGGCAAAGTGGGAATAACTGAGACAATTGTATTTGAATACACATGATTTATAAATTTAAAAAATATATTGTTAAAAATAAATAAAAATGCAAAAAAAAAGAAAGGAAAAAATAGGACCATACTTACACAAACAAAACTTTGGTCTTTACATTTTTCCAAACGGAAAAAATACTCAAAATACCTCATACATTTGCCAGTGTCTTATAACACAATCTAATAGTTTTATAACTTTGCTATTTTTTATTTATAAAAATCAAGTGATTGATGAATACATAATAAATGTCTATTAGTCTAAAAGGGAGATGTTGTGGATATTGATGTGACTTGTTGATATATTGTGAAAGGGGAGAGGAGAGAGAGGGAGAGAGAGTTAAAGAGAGACAGACAGACTATTTCTGGGTGTTATGCATCAGTAATAATAAGAGAAGTCATTTTTCTCCAAGAAAAATTATTATTTTTTAGAAAAAGTTTTTAAAATCATACCCTAAACAAACAAGAAAACATAAAACATAACAGGTAGTTTCTCCTGATTTGCTCTTTTTTGGCAAATATTAAATAAGTAAATTAAGTAAACAAACAATTAAATGATATAAAACTTTTTTCCTATCAATCTACAGAAATCTAGTCAAGTTACTTTATGAGAACAGAACTTTTTCTCCCAAAGGGAATCTATTTTAGATAAAGCAACTTCATTTTTCATAGATTAAGTTAAGAGGGGAGGAGAGAAGTTGATCCAGCATTTATTAATAAATTAAAATTGGCTCATTAATGAGTCAAATTTACTTGAAAATTATTAAAAAGTAATACTCAACTTACATGCTATTTCATTGTAAATAAAATAAAAATAGAATATACTTTAAGTATTTAGACACAATTGTTGTGGTGATGTATACTTTGGAGTTCAACAAGGGTTAAAATCTCAACAACAAAACTGAAATCATTTTCAAAGTTCTGAACATAACCTTTAGCATGTAATTAAAATGAAAACACTTTATACAAGTGGGATCTAGTCTAGGGATCAATCTATTATTGGCAGCCCCATCCCCCCAAATAGGCATCAATTTCACTTTATTTGGCATAAAAATAGTTGTATTAATGATATCTGTAAAATATCTATTGGCTCAGAAGTTTTATAATTGTGTGAAATGAAGAGAGAAGAAAAATATGGGGACATGTAAGCATTATGAATAATAATAATATAGATACAGAAAACTAATACTAATGCAAAGTTTTTGATTTTATAAGGCACTTTAATATATCCTACTTCCTCATTTTTCTCCACAGCAAAGTTCTAATTAAGTTCTACTAAGATGCATTAGGTAAGAAAATGTTTTTAATACTCACATTTTTCTGCTGCTGTTTATACTGAGAACGAGATTTTAAATGACTAGTTCAAAGTCATTCAACCAGGTATACAGTGTACCAAGACTTAAACATATATTCTTCTTAAAATGTATCTTTTTTTCTATTCAACAACACTGCCTTTATCATGTTTTATGATCACTAAATCATTAAGAGGGAAAACTGAGATGGCTCTGTGCTACCTATTACCAGTCTCCAGGTCTCTAATTGATTTAGCAAGCTAAATGTTTATTCTAACTTTAACTAATTTATTCCAGTTGTTTATATGAAAAATAAACCAAAAGATCAAAATAAAAACATAAATCACAAATTGTATGTTGTATACATCAGAACTCCCTATATATGGTTATAGAAAAATTTTTAATTAAAAATAATTTATATAGGATTAAAATATGAAAACGTGTTTTAATTTAATTTAAAAAATCGAAATAAATGTTTCTTATATTCCTTTTATTTTCTTCCTATTATGAGAAATAGAACCTATTTTGAAATAATATTAAGGAGCATCTCTATCTTGTCATAACAAAAGTAATATCAAATTTATCTTCCCACGTGACAAAACAAACTTAATTATTCCTATTTTTACAAGAACTTGCCCTGTGCCAAAGGTACGTCTATTATAAACACTCATAACACTTGAAAAAACATTCAGAAAAAACATTTATTTTTCTTGAGTTCTAACATTACATTTTAATTTAAAATGAATGACAGTTTCTCACCTTGTTCAGCAAAAGAAGCTTTGTATAACCAGTTAGCAATGTAGGAACAAATATGATACTAAGTTAGTCATTTATTTTTATTTATGCATAAGCTTTTTGTATATTTAACCAACAATCTCTACCCTGGAGATAGAAAAAATATATAGAATTAATGCAGTTGGAATTTGCTATTATTTAAGAATCTGTTCAACTAATCATCACTTGGGGCAGAGCTAGTCTAAGTATTATAGGAATATAATCATTTGACTTAAAACTACCTTAATCCTAGAAAAATTAGAAAAACCCTTTAAAAATCCCTTAAAAACATACACTATCATTATTCCTTTGTAGTTTAATTTGTTCACTTTGTTATGACTTCTAAATTTCCACTTAATTCATTTATAAGGTGATATAAAAATTATTGATATATATGTTGCTATGGCTGACAGGCAAGTGATTAAACTGTTTCCATGTGAAATTCCTATTTTCCCATTTATAATTTTGGGACTTGACTTCCAGTCTAATGTCATTATAGTTGTTGATTGATAGCAAATGGAATTGTGAAACTGAATAATCCTTCAGATAGCCAATCATTGTAGAGAGTGGTGCCTAAATAGTGCATCCACCTAATCCTATTTATTTTCTAATTTAAATTATCAAATTATGTGTGGGTTTTTTTTCCATTTAGATAATATAATTTGGGCTCATTGCAATAACCACTGTTACCACACTGAATATAGTAAACCAAGATCTCAAAGAGACATGATTTTGTCTATTAAAGGATGAAGAGATCATAGTGCAGCTTCTCTATACTAAGACTATTGTCAGTGAAAAATGATATTTTTAGCTTCCGGGAAATTAGAAAAATACACTTTAATATCCTGCATTTCTAAAATTTGAAGACACTTGAACTTAACATTTAGTGAACTACTAATGTACAAAGAAATAACATGTCCTATAATATAAAGTAGGTATTGTACCTGTTGTCTGATAGTAAATCTAGCAGAAAATCTAATACAAGGTCAGTTTCAAAGCATTTTAACATTGAAACCCAAGGGACTAGCTCTACAAAAGCATATGCAGTAGACTGTCAGGTGGCCAGAATTAATTTTTGCCCTTTACATGTCCCTTTACAATATGATTTTACAGTTTCTCTCTTCAACAGGTAGATTCCTACTGGCTTAGTGACTGTGTTGGCCAACAGAAGAGAAGTCATGCAGGGCCATTTTGAGCACAGGTGTTGCGTGCTTCCACCGTTTCTTTAAAAACCTGGTGGAAGGGGACTGGGGAAGGGGATGTTTAAGATAGTAGCTTAAGAAGATCCTGAACCTACCTCCATCCAAGAACACACTGAAAATACACATGGAATAACTCCCTCTGAAAAAGACCTTAAAACTAGCTGAACAGCTCCTTCAAACAAACAAGATAGTTAGGAGAGGCAGAAACAGGATCTTGCCCCAAACCCCACCAGCAGTCAGGCAAATCATAATCACGAGGGATCTCAGGGATCCAGGGCTTTCCCCCTAAGGAGCGAGGGGTTCATGCTTCATATCAAGCTCCCCAACCCTTGGGATCACACTGAAGAGAAAGGGCTCCAAAACATTTAACTTTGAAAACCAGTGATTGTAGGGGACTGAGATACTGCTCTTAAATGGCTCAAGTACAGAGTCACAAGCACCTGGGCCTTGCCCCAAAATTATAACAGTTGGAAAAGCACCTAGACTATATGCAAAAGAGATCCATTTGTTAATTTTGCAGTGTCTCCCTGAGGTGCAGAAATTTGTTTGAACTCTCACGGGCACAATTTTTGCTTTTTCCCTCTAATTTACGAGCACTGATGGGCATGGTTAGACCCTGCATTCTCCCACTGCCCCACTAAAGGCAGGGGCATGCCCTGTCGTCACACTGCCCCACTCCCTTGCTAAAACCAGAGGTGCACCCGTACTTTGCAGGAGCCTCACTAAAGCTAGAAGGTGCCCCTGGCCCTATGCTCTCTCACTGCCTCATTAAAACCTGCAGACAGGAGACATTCCTTTATTCCTGGCTCTGATGACCAAGGAACAGCCTTCCTAGGTCCCACAGGACTGTAACAATTGAAGACAGTTCTTTGTAGACTATCACCCTCAGAGAACTTCACAGACAGCAAACTGAAACACATCCCCATGATTCCTGTGAAAAAGGCCTATTTATTTGTCCTGGAGTTTCAGGTTGAAGGGTAAGTCAGGTTTGCCACACACCTAGAGGCTGCAGATGAGCTCTCAGGGAATGCCAGCTGAGGGATGCTATCTCTGCATCCTACCTAGGCCTTGATAAGCTTGCTGGCATGTCTCAGAAAGGAGCTTATACACACCCATCTGCAACCCTGGTTTTTGCAACTGTCATACAGGAGAAAACTCCAGATCACTCGGGCTGGAGGCCAGTATAGTTTATTACTGCAGTCCTTTAGGGCTGTATATATTTGCATTCTTAAAAAGCTGCTGCCTGAGGATCTAGCCTCCAATCAGCCTGAAACTAGGTGCTGACTGACATCCATCTCATTGGAACACTGACAGGTCTTGGCAAAAGCTCAACAATTGTGACCTATCAAGAATAAATCAGATGCTTAAACAATCACAGAATTTTCAGACACGCTAGAGCCTGGAAAAGGTTGATTGATAATAATCATCTCTTAAGCAAAGCCACTCTTTCAAGATGAAGAGAGGTAGCTATTCCATCTAACATATAGAAATAACACAGAGAGTCAAATAAAATAAGGCACAAAAGGAATAAGTTCCAAAACAAAGTAAAAAATAAAACCTCAGAATGAAACCACAATAGAATGTAGATAACTAATTTAACTCATAAAGTGTTAAAAATAATGGTCATAAAAATGCTCACCAAAGTTGGGAGAAGAATGAATGAATACAGTGAAAACTTCAACACAGAGATAGTAAATACAACAAAGTATCAAAACAAAGTTACAGAGGTAAATAATATAGTAACTGAAGTGAAAAATACCCTAGTGGAGTGCAACAGATGAAGCAGAAGAAAGGATTAGTGATCTGGATGAGAGACCAGTGGAAGTCACACAAACAGAGCAGCATGAAGAAAACATTTAAAAATGAAGGGATTTTTCAGACATCAAGTGGAATAACATTTGTGTTGTAGGGATCCCAGAAGGAGAAGAGAAAGAAAGGGTCAGAAAGCTTGTTTGAAGAAAGAATGGCTTAGACTTCCCTAATTTGAGAAATTAAATGGACATTCAGATCCAGGAAGGCTAGAAATTTTCAAATTAAGTGAATCCAAAGAGATTCACACCTACACATATTACGATTAAAATGTCAAAGCTTAGAGATAAAGATAGAATGTAAAAGCAGAAATATAAATCTGGTACATGCAAGGGAAACACCATAAAATTATTAGCAATTTTTTAGGAGAAACTTGGCCCAAAAGGGAGTGCCATGATATAGTAAAAGTGCTGAAAAGTAAAACAAAAGTCCTACCACATTTTCCAGCAATTCTATTACTGAGTAATATTCAAAGAAAAAAAGAAACACTAATTTAAAAAAATATATGCCCGCCAATGTTCTTTGCAGCATTATTTACAATAGCCAAGACGTAGAAACAGTGTGTCTATCAACTAATGAATAGATAAAGAAGATTTAGTTCCTAGCCAGAAGGTTTGGATGGTTGAAGCATTGTCTCGTAACAAATAAAATAATAAAATAAAATAAAGTAAAATAAAATAAAATAAATAAAAAGTAAAAAAATATAAGGTTGCAAGATTGATCCACTGTCAGGGCACATACCTAAGTTGCAAGGTCCATCCTCGACAGGGGCATATATGGGAAACAGCCTGTCAATGTTTCTCTTACACTGGTGTTTCTCTCTTTTTCTCTCTACCAAACCATGTGTATATATATATACACACATACACACACATATATGTAAGTATATCTATACAGATATATATGTGTATGTATCTATACATATATAAATTATATGTATATATAAGCTTATATGTTAATGTGTGTAAATAGATATACAGATATAGATAGATGATATAGATATAGATGATATATAGATATAAATATAGATATACTACCTAACCATTAGAAGTTATTCCATTTGCAACTACATGAACAGAGCTTGAGGGTATTATTCTAAGTGAAATCAGTGAAACGGAGGAAGACAAATACTCAATGATTTTACTTATATGGGGAATTTAGTAAACACAATAAATAAACAAACAAAACAAAACAGACTCAGGTGTTTATACTATAATTTAAATTCCCCCCCTTATAATCTGTGCTCATTAGGAGGCTGTCACTATGTACAGCCTACTTTAGAAAATAAGATATTATGCTTTCCCTCCTGAAGGGCACAGTAGCTATACAAATTATTTGAAATTCTTCTGAATGTGAAATGTGCCACTTCTTCAATTTATTTATTCAATCACTTAGTTATATCATTGTAGACTTATGGATATTTATTTTATACTTAGGGTTATAATCCAATACCACATTTTATTTTGTCGCTTGTGTTTTTCCTGCAGTGGTCATAAGAAGACATTTCATTTGGCCCTGTTTCCCATTCAATGCCCTTCAATGTGAGGTTTGTTTTATTTTGTTTCTGTTTTGAGGGTGTTCCTTACCCTCTGGCACAACAGGGTGCTCCAGACTCATCTTGACTATTTTCTGGGTTGGTTTTAAGATTGGCTATATTTCCAAGTAGCCGTGGTTCTTTTTATCAGAGAAATGGTATTGAAAACTAAGATCTGGGTCTAAGGCATGCTTATTGCTACTTGAATGTCCTGCTTATAGACATTTTCAGCTGTTAGAGCAAGAAAATATTTGTGTACATATTAATGAATGTATATAAACATATTTATATATAGCTCTATATGTAACCCCATGTATCTGCATTATGTTAACATGAGTTGATACCAATGTCTTCAAGTCTACCGTATTACCGTGCAGATTATTTTAGATCCCTCTTTGTGTTTACATGTAAACTCTAATTCAACCATTTATTTAATTGTTCAATTGTAGCATAAAGGCATAGTTGTAGCAGACTTACTCACCCATACTCCCATGGGGAACAGGTTTATCAACTAGAGTATAGTGATAATGCCACATGACAACAAGGACCTTTTACAGGAAATTTATAAAGATGATTGTGGAAATATCTTACTTCTAATATTTTCTTAAGTTTTGTTATGCATCCTTTGGGTATTTTTTAATATGGAGTCACTAAAATATCATGCTTTCTCTAAAAGCCTAAAGTCCTAAAATAATATTTTAATAATAAATATAAGTTAGTACTCTATGGTCCAGGTATATATTGCCACATTATATATTATATTCTCCCAGCCCTTTCTAACAGGTACTAATATTAGTTGTTAAGTAATCTTGGTCCATTTGAACTTCCCTGTAAAAGTAACCTTGTTATATACAATTCAGAGGCTTTTAAATTGCATTGTCACAATCTGCTCTCATTAAGAGCAATCCTTTTAATTATCCCCATGGTTTTAAATAACATCTAAAAATCAATGACCCAAATTTACTAAGCTATGTCTGTGCTCTCCCACAAAACGTTAAGTAACATATCTAATCTTTTAGTTGACAATAAAGTTAACTAAGATCTACCCTTATCCAAAAAAATTCCTCCATCTTACTGCCAATATCATTGTGCAAGCAATCATCTCCCCGTGCAGGAAAGAATCGCTCCAATGATCCCTGTAATAGTTATTCCAATTCTCCCCTTGACTGTTAGAAACTATTTCCCACATATCAGACAGTAGATATTTAAAAACATAATTGAGGTCGTGTTTCTACCATATTTAATTTCCTTCAGTGGCCTATCCTTGCCTTTAGGATAAAACTCAAACTTTAAACCATCAATTAAAAGATCCTACATCAGCTCATCTCAGTCATTTTCTGTGTCACAGCGACATTTCAAAATATAGAACTACATTGTGTTTTTCAAAAATGTTACTATTTCTGTCTCTTCCACCCCCAATAGGGTCTTTGCATTTGCTTTCCTACTGCCTGTAATACCTTTCTTCCAATTTTTCATTTGATTCATTCTTTCCAATTCTTTACTTCAATCCCATGAGGTAAAAGTGAAGTGCCATAAGGGCAAAAATCACACGTCCTAGTTCCTTTTAGATGATCTGATTATTTACAACATTCATTCAAATTTTAGTCTGAAACTATCTTGTTTGCTAAATAGCACATTGTAACTTGTTTTCTGTCTCCTTCTAACAGGATGTAACTAACATGAAATGTTCTAGTCATCACTGTGCACTACCTTCTAGATCAGGGACTACTGTGCACCAGACGCAGATTAGCTACTGAAGATATAAAATATTACTGAGTGAATGAATGAATGAATGAATATAATAAATAAAATAGCATTTTTCTAAAATACTGGGTAGGGAGCTAAGACCAAAAAATAAGCATGTTATTGTTATAACTTTCAACCTTTTCTAGACTTTCTTGTGAATTTAATTTTCATTACAGATGAAATTAATCAAGGATTACATATGTTGAGCAGAGAGGGGTGGAAGTGGAGATAACTACTGCATGACTGCACTGGAGACTGACAGGTGAAGTCATCTTCATCTAGAAAGTAATTCTGCAACTTTACTAAAACACAAAGACCTTTACTTTAAAGGAGAAGGGTATATTACTTTTAAAAGACATTAACAATCCAGGATACCGGAGGTTATTTTTTAATTATGCTAAACCTTAATACATATAACACATAAAAAGGCTACTTGACTATATAAAATGAACCCTAATTTAAAAATGTGGTTTTACTTCATGGAAGGACACAAACAACTCTAAAAATGACTTATATTAATGTAGTTTTATGTGTTTTGTTCTTGTTACATTTAAATGCTAGTAAAATATTTCCTATAATTTTTTTTATTTTTGTATTCATGGCTTTTCTTGTTCATGGATTTCTGTGGTTTTGTTTTTCTTTTTTTAATATTGCTAAATTGAGGTATCTAAATTCTATAAAAATCCACTTTTTAGGCATACAATTAAATGAGTTTTAACAAATGCATGCAGTACTATAACCATGACTACTGTCAAGATGCTCAATATTTCCAAAACTTCAAAAAGTTCCCTCATGTTCTTTGCAGGTAACTCTCTCCTGCCTGGGTTGCCAGGCCTTGGAAAACAGTGCCCAAATATCTTTTCTCAAGTTTTTTTTTTAAATATCCAGTTATTTAAAGGAATTACAGTTTTAACTTCCAGTTTTGATCATTATGTACACATGTGCTATATTCATGAATGCAGAGTTGCTTTTGCAGATATACATTTCTCTTTATTTGGGACTATGATTGATGCTATATTCCATGTTCAGCTTTATAAGAAATTGGGTTCTAAGAGTTTTTACATTGGAAGAATTACATAAAACTCCTCTCACATGCTTCCTTCAACACCATTTGCTACCAACATATTTACCATTTCTCTTTTCCTTAAGACTCAAGGTAAAATCTCATTTCTAAATAAGAAATTGTCTATAATACAGGAACTTTCCTTTCATTACACCTCTTGTGTAAAGAAATAACTCTGGAGAAAATAAAACTTATAAGTATTGTGTGAATAACTTTCATGTAGTAAGATACATTATTTTACTACAAAAATCAAAAAGAAAAAACTAAATATTAACACAAAAATATGAAACCAAAGAAGGTCTCTAGTACATCTATTCTTCAATATTTTTACCAATATACTAGACTATCTTCCCAAAGTACTAAATGTCTCTAAATTGTTACACTTAAGCCCTTCAATTAAAAATCCAGAATAAAAAGCCAATTCTTTGTAATGCAATTAGCTATTTCACTCTACTTTCCAGCCTAATGACCCATCACTGCTTGCGTATATCTCACAGTTCAGACCAAGTTTAATTTATGATTTCTGAACAAGCCATACTATTTTCTGTTCCATCAGTGTGGAATGACTTTAGTCTTATTCCCACTTTATAATCATGCACATCCATTAAAGAAATCTTGTATGTCAACTCTTTTTTATTTTTCCTCTTCCTTTTCTCTTAATTTTTCTATTTCAACTCATAACTCATGGTTCGTAATTTCAGGCTATATTTTACAGACCTTTAGTAAAATTAGCTGCTTAAGCAATGTCTTTCATCTTACCAACTGAAGAATAACATAGTTCAGGAACATTTCTTGAATGGATAAATGCTATGCAAAGGGTTTCTCCTAAAAGTGACTACAAAAGTAATTATTTTTAAATTTAATATGTACAAGCTTTGAAGGATATTCCCTGGTATACATGAATAATTGAATGCTATTTGGATAGTTCTGACTTCAGGATTCACACTGTATTGTCACACACAATTTACACTAGACTATATATAATGCACTTCATGACAGGGAAATGCACAATATCGAGCTATTTAAAATGTCAAAATAGATGGCAGAGCAGGGTTGTACAAAGAAGGATTGTCATACAAAATATGACAAATTTTGTATGTTTGTCATACAAAAATATGACAAATGAATGAGAAAAGACATGCTAATTTTAGTCTGATTATAAAAGCCTGACTCATTTCTTACTGGTTTGATAATGAGTTGAATAAGAAGGGGACAGGGGAGAACAAGTCAATTACTTGCTGAACCATAGACATGACTCAAAGGTATAAGTCATTCCTCACCAAGTCTGTTCCACATTACCTCAGGGTTTCTTGTAGGCAAGAAATAAATTATGTTTTATTAAAAAAGAGTAACATACATATTAAAACTGTGAACTACCATATACGTTTTTATATCACAATACTGGCAACAAATATACTGATACAAAATTTAGACAAAAGATTAAAACATGGATGAGTCTTATTTATTAAATATAATAGCATAAGTTGTCATATACTCTTTAAAAATAATTTGGAATTATCATGTAACAATGATGAACATTTATAAACCTCTTACACAGTTATTTTTACTTTTGTAAATTTAGCTTAGAAATATTATTGTATATTCACCAATAGCCATAAAAATATACTTGCCTGGACATTTTTATACTAGCAAAATATTTTTAAACACTAGAAACAAGAAAAATATCAATTTACTTGAAATGAGTAAGTGAATTATAGTGTTTTCACACAATTGGATATATAAGGCAGTGAAAATGAATTCAGCAACAACATGGGTAAGTGGTAGAAACACAGTGCTGAGTGAGAAAAATAATTCAAGTATCTTACTTATAATATTATAACATGATCTCATTTTATAAAGCTCAAAGACACACTAAACAATATATGAATTAGGTGGTACCAGATATGTGAACATGTTAATAAAAATCTGTGAATAACAGAAGCAAAATTCCAGGTACAGGTTTATTTCTTTAGGAAGACAAGGAAGGTATTGAAATGAAATCTTGGTTTAAAAAGACTGTATGGAGTTTTTAAATTATTTTACTTCATATTTTGCATACATATTTTATAATTTATTGTAATGTTGCAAATGTCTTCAAAGTGAGTAACTGAAATTAATGGCAGCCTTTTAGTAGACATTTGACATAAGTGTATCTATAAGATAGGTGAAATCAGAATATTATAAATATTATTATTCATTATGAATATTATTTATTCATAATAATTTAGGACTTTAAAAATTTGAAAGCTTAAAGAAGATAATCTTTTGAACTATTTTATATTTCTGTGTTTTGTAAAAAGCTAGAAAGGAAACTGCTCCCATTCATTTGAAAAGTCCTCCATATTCCAAAGCAATCTCTCCAGCTAGGATGGTACTCATCTGCACAGGTAGGCTGATTCATTTCAGTTCGGGATTTTATTCATGCCAAACACATGTAGTACAATGTGTCCTTAATAATTTCCACTGATCTGAAACATAAATTTTCCTCTCTAAAATCTTTATGCTGTCAGTCATTATAAAACGGTCAGTCTTTTTTCTTATTGTACTGGCATGTCCTAGGGATGGATATATTTTTTAGAACTATTGTGTTCACAGAAATATACATTGAGCCAAGTGGAAATGATGTGTTGCCAAAGCAAAATCAAATCCCATAAAAAGCCATGTTTATATATTGTGAGCCAATATTTTTTAAGATTGTACAATTTGGGCACCTGGAAATGTGGATGAAAATGTTCAATTTCCAGAATGCTATTGTTTGCATGATGTGACTGTTATGGGGCATGTATAGTTGCCAAATTTTACATGCCTCGGGTCTACGCCATTCATTAGCCACAGAAATGTATTTCAGTTCAGATAATCACTTGGAATAAACTTTGGGCATTTGCCATTCAGTTGTCACAGAAATGATTTAAGATAAATGTTCATAATTTTTGATAAAGCTGTGCATATAGACATTTTAAGAAACCTTGACAAACTTATAATCATATGCTATAGGTGGAGATAGTATCCTGCCTTGTAAAGTTTTCCTTTGCTCGTGAATTTCACTTGTTTTTGCAACCATATTTTCTTTACTTGCTTCACAGACCAGAGCAGGTGAGTTTAAATAATTTTCCCAAGAAAGTAAAAATATTGCAACTGGCTTTTAAGATATTGAAAATTAAAATATATTAATTCCAACTAGAATTATCTAGGCCACCTCCTTTATTTTATAGATGAAAATATTTGGCACCAAGACTTTAAACCTACCTGAAGTAATTCAGGTCTATATAAGGTCAACAGCTAATAATAGACCCAAGTATTCTTATATAACTTTCACTATTTTTCCTCTACTCCCTACTTGTACTATTTACTTTTTGCATTTGATAATAGCTTTTTCATATTTTATGTTTATCAGCGTTAGTAAGATATAATTGCATATAACATTGTGTAGGTTTCAGGTATACCACATGTTAATTTAAAACATGTATCTATTGCAAAAATGATTAGCATCATGGAATTAGCTAACACCTGCATCATGTCAAATAATTACCACCCCTTTCTTTTTCTGTGTTGTAAGAACATTTAAGATGTGCTCTCTTAACTTTCAAGTATATAATCTAGTATCATTAACGAAAATCACTATGTAACACATTAGATGCTCATAAATCTTTGACCCACATTCCCTATTTTTCCTACCACCATGAACCTGGCAACCCCATTCTAGTCTCCATTTCAATAAGTTCAGGTTCTTAAGATTCCACGGGAAAATGATACCATTCGGTATTTGTTTTCTGTCTCTGACTTATTTTACAATGTCAAGGTTTATCCATGTTGTTGCAAATGGCAAGATTTCCTTCTTCTGCAAAGCAGAAGATTCCATGTGTGTGTGTGTGTGTGTGTATCGCCCATATTCTATATCTATTCATCTGTTTGCTGACACTTGGGCTGGTTATATATCTTGGCTATTTATGAATAACACTCAATAAACATGGGGGTGCAGATATATTTTTGAGGTCCCAGAAATGAGGTGCTTGGATCATATGGTAGTTGTATTTTTAATATTTTGAACAACCTCCATACTGTTTTTCATAGCGGCTATCCTAATATATGGTTCTCACCAATACTTTTTTGTTTTTGATGGTAAGTTATTCTAATGGGTATAAGGTGATATTTTATTGTGGTTTTGATTTTGTTTTCCTGATAATTAGTAATTTTGAGGACTTTTACATGTATTTGTTGGCCATTCTTGTGTATTCTTTGGAAAAATGTCTATTCAGTTTCTCCACCTATTTTTTTTAATAGGATTGTCTTTTATCTCTGTCTCTTTTTCTCTCTCTTCTTCCTCCCTCCCTCCCTCCCTCCCTTCCTTCTTTCCTTTCTTCCTTCCCTTCATTTTCTTTCTTTCTTTCTTTCTTTCTTTCTTTCTTTCTTTCTTTCTTTCTTTCTTTCTTTCTTTCTTTCTTTCTTTCTTTCTTTCTTTCTTTCTTTCTTTCTTTCTTTCTTTCCTTCCTTCCTTTCTTCCTCTTTCTTTCTTCCTTCCTTCCTCCCTTCCTTCCTTCCTTCCTTCCTTCCTTCCTTCCTTCTTTCCTTCTTTCTCTCTCTCTCTCTCCTTCCTTCCTTTTGCTAATTTGCTATTGAGTTTTTATACATTGTGAATACTAACCCACTATCAGATATACGGTTTACAAATATTTTCTCCTGTTCTGCAAGTTGCCTTTTTATCAATAGCTTCCTATGCTGTGCAGAAGATTTTTAGTTTGATATAGTCCAACGTGGTTATTTTTTGTTTCTTTTATTTTGCTTTTGGTATTATATCCAAAAAATCATTGCCAAGACCAAAATCAAGGAGCTTGTTGCCTATGTTTTCTTCTAGGAGTTTTATGGTTTAAGGTGTTACAATCAAGTATTTAATCACTTTGATTTGATTTTGTATATGGTGTAAGATAAGGGTCCAGTGCCATTCTTTTGCATGTAACTATCCAGGTTTCTCTACATCATTAGTTCAAGAGACTATCCTTTTTTTATTGTCTATTCTCGGCCCTGTTGTCATAAATTAATTCACCACATAATTGAGAGTTTATATCTGAGCTCTGTACTCTGTTCCATTGACCAATGTCTGTTTTTTATGTCAATTACAAAATATTTTTATTACTGTCTTTATAATATAGTTTGAAATCAAGATATTATTCCACTACTAAGAAAAAGAATAAAAACATTAACACCAGTTGATCCTTTGGTAGGAAAATTGAGAGTATAGTATTTTATTTTATAAAATGTGAAAATTAAATCAAGTTATGGATTTGTCAAGAATTGGAATTACATGTTTTCATAGAAAAAAGTGATGAAAATAGGAAATCAGAAACTTGTATTTCTATATTTCCTGTATATAATAATAACAGTTTAATATGATAACAATAAGAAGTTGATTGATGATGAGAATTTACCATGTCATAAACTGTAACCCCCTCTTTATACTGTTTTTGTGGTAGTTTCAAATGTCACAGAAGTAGTTTAAATTACCTGTGGATCTGTTCTTGTTTCTCAATTCTAGTTATGCTTATCAAGTTCCCACACTGCTATACATACAAAAAAATCTTCACTTTCAAGAAAATAGGATACTTTTCTCTGTTTTTGTGAAGTATCAGCCAATTGATATCCAATTTTATGTCTGGACCAGCCATTGTAGCACCAACTGTGATTGCAAGATCCCTCAGCAATTCATGTTAGGAAACTTTGAAAGAGACAAGTTTATTACCTACAAATCCTGAAAATTCTCCATGACATACTTCGTCCACACAGTATAATCACAAGTAGAGAGAAAAAGAGAGAGCACTTAGGCCTGGGATTCTGCTTTTCTTGGGGTCAGGGTTGGAGGCTTAGGTATCTGAGGACTCACTCTTATAGGTAAATTTAAATAAATGTGAGAATTTAAAGGAAAAGAGGGGAAAAAGCAAGTGACCCAAATGGTCTATTATTAAAATCAACCAAGATCTTAAACAAAGTAGCACTAAGGGGAAGTCCTGTGGTTGACAATGTGTTTTTTGAAATGGACAACTTGGCAATCTGGCAACCTGGCAATTAAAACTAAAGTTAAGTATTTGCATTACAAAATAAACAAACAAAATATTCAACTTTCAGTACTTACACTACAATTAGAATATTGGCAGAAAAATGTCTATATATTCTTAGAAAAGTTACTAGGACTATGAAATTAACCAGAGAAAATTAGCAGATGACAATTTTGATAAACATGACAGCCCATGACTGCCTCCCTTTTCTCTTAAGTTTTTAATATCACTTAGTGTCTACCAGTACTTACTACGTTTATCTTGACTTAAACTCTATGGTCGGACCTCAAATCAGGACTTATCAAATTTATGTAAAAATCAAGTAATTGTGAAACAGAATCACCATATCTCAATAGCATGCAATTATGTTTTCACTTTTTGTATTCAATGAGTAGACATGAAATATCATATTAACGATTATTTATTGAGCACTAACCACATACATTCATTGTATAACAAAGAAAAGAACAAAGTTCTTTTCAAAATTTAAGGTCCACACAAATTACATGAGGGATCTTGTTAAAATAAGACTCTGCATTTCCATCAACCTTATAGATGATGCCAACACTACTTGACATTTATTTATCATCAGCTATTTTAATAAATAAAAATTTGAGTGTTTCAATGACGTATTTAAATTGGTTGGCTAAATAATTAACAGAGGAGAGATTCGAGCCCAAATTTGTTTTACTTGAAAAATAAAAGTGCTTAATTATAAAAATAGTAGCTAATATTTATTGACATTTACTCTATCTCAGGTTTGTTGCCAAATTATTTAAATGTATTATTTAGCTTATTATCATTAGAACCCTTAGAAATAGTTATTATTAAGTCAGTTTAGGATCTCGACAGTGGAACTGAAAAACAATTGACCAATATTATAGAGATATCAATAGTCAAAACAACATTACACCCTATCCTTTAATTTTAGAGTCCACACTATCGAGCACCATGTTATTTCAAATAGTACTGCAAGACAACAAGCCTTAAAATGGGTTATTTATATGAAAATGCTCCAGACTTTAATCCCTCTCTAAGAAGTATTATTATTAAACAACTTTCACTGTAAATTTCTTACTTTCAAAGAGGGAGGGAGAAGACCAAAATATTTTTTCTTTCCTTTAGGCCTACTTAGAAATTAAAATTCAAATATTTTCTATTCATCTATTTCTTATTGTGCCTAAGTCAAACACAAGGGTGGACTCACCAGATGAAGTCTTTATATGTTAAATAGAATTAATTAAATTCTAAATTTCATGTGTCTTGCTTTTAAAATTTAAAAGCCCATGGTCTTTGTTTTGCAAAATTCCAAATGGCAGGCATCACTCAAAACATCAACCCCTTCTGATGAGAACAGACTTATCGAACTTCAAAATTTCATCCATTAAAGTCACTTACAATCCAAGTACCAAACTTCTTGTACTATAGGGTTTTCCTACCAGAGTAATATTTATTTTTCTTGTAATTTTCAGACTTTATAATTCAAAACATCCTTACTGTGTTTACAAATTTCTTTTACAAAAATACATTTAATTTCAGTGAAGTTTCAGTATGTTTAATATTACAAAGCAAAATAAAATACTGTTCAACTCATGCATTTTGAGACAATTAAACCTGATCTTAGCGCTATGCCAGTTCTGCTTCTATGGTAGCCACTTTTTTTTAAATTATATTTTGTTTATGCTATTAAGTTGTCCCAATTTTTCCCCCTTTGTCTCCCTCCACTAAGCCCCCCTAGTCCCTCAGGCAATCCTCCCACCTGGATCCATTTCCATGGGTCCTGCATGTATGTTCTGTGGCTACTTTGTTCCATATGCTGTAATTTACATGCCCATGACCATTTTGTAACCACCAATTTGTACTTCTCAATCTCTTCATCTTTTTCACCCACCCCCTGAACCCCTTTAAGATGATCTTATTAATTTTTCATTCTCCTTGGTGAGAACAGTAAGTTTACATAATAAGATACCCTTCTTTTTAAAAGTGATTGATCTAAGAATATACATTTTAACTAAGTTGAGACAGAAAAAAAATCATTAACTTCAGGTTGCTGAAGCCATCGTATGTAAAATCTGATCAAATTACATCATGAAAATATGGGAAACTGAAGCAGAGATTTTTCAGATAAAGAAGAATAAACCAATTTAGTCCACATAGAATTATTTAACGCCAGGTAACAACCACTTTTTGATGCCTAATTGGATTCGTAGTCATGGATTTTGTAAAATAGCTGTGAGCATTAATATTGAATTTCTTTGTTCTGGTTAGATTAGCATAATATTATTTTTGTTATTTGCAACCAAAGACACCTCTTGGAAACAGCTATTTATCTAGCTATATAAAATCGAGTAAGGTCTTTAACCTTTCTAAACATAATCAAAATTTTACCTTCTTGTAAGATGTAACAGTTAAACCAAACAACTTATGTACTTTCCAAGCGTAATTCCTGACCAAAAGTTAGACCCAGATAATACTGTTTTTGTTTACCAAAACAAACAAAAACATTATTTATGTTTCCTGTGGTCTTTGGCCTGTATGTAAGAAGTAAAGAAGGGTTTTGTGCTCTGTTTTATGGACTTGTTTTTCACAGTTCTTTTCTTATGTAGTCTTCTTAATTGCATTAATCTAATATAATTTTTTAATTTAGTATTTTTTCCATTATCATTTATCCCCTCTTCTACTTCCTTCCTACCTGCATCACCACACTGTGATCCATGTCCATAAGGCCTTTATCCTTTTTTGCTCACTTAAGCATCTCAAGTTGCCAAAGGAGAAAGGTTTGGTAAGAAACCATTACTATTTATCATTTAGTATACTCAACATAAATATATATGCATAAAAAGATACTAAAAATATCCATTACTGATGAATATTTGTGTAAAATTTTCTTATTTGCACATGAAAGTTGAGGATTAAATTGGAAAACACTATACTTTTGTTACATTTTTTTAAATATTACAAGACATGTACATTTTGCAGCGTGATGCCTGCTTTAGCATTCTGTCATTGTATTTAGTTGCTACTTTAAGAAAAAAAAGACTCACATAAGATTATCTACTGATTATAATTCAATTCTCCAAATGTTAATGTAACAGCTGACCCAGAGTTGGAAATAATAACTTTTTAAATTCTACAGAGGATTCCTTTAGAATAAGGATAATTTATTATAAAGATATTTCTATGGGTGAGTAGGTTTCATTTGCCTGGGATGATATATTTCTAACATTTTCTCTCATGAACAAATTTTAAAAGATTGTAAGGTATTATTATATAAGAATAAAATAGATGGGTTACAATTATGATATAATCATATAGATCTGATATATTTTTAGAATATGAAATACCCAAAATTCAGTTATACAAAATAAGCTCTAGTTACAATAATAGTAACCGTTCTCTGGTCATTTTCTAAATCCCTGCATCACTTTGATAGCTTTTGGTGAAAAAAATGGAACAATTGACATTTTTATAAATGTTCTGCCACTTAAAAGTCAGTTATAACCCATGGAAGAAATTTCACTGGAGCTGCTACAATATGAACATTTAAAAAACTCCCCTGCTGATTGCCCTGGTTATCTTCTCACCTTTAGGGAAGAATTTTGTGTTTTCACCCTTTTCTCAGATTCAAAAAGCAGACTATTGTTGATAGCTTTTTTTATTTTAATGTATATGATATTGTCTTTTTTTTTGTGGAGGAAGGCATAAGGGTGGGGGTACTTTCATCAGTGTTAACATTAAAATGTACATTTAAACAACGATAAAAATCATAAGGGTAAGCCATTTAAAAATGCTGTGACTCTTCTACTTTAGGCTGCTCCTTACCCTTCCTCTTTTTCTTTTGGAAGATTAGGGGTTTGAGGACTGGGAGGTGTGCGCATGGGAAAAGGAGTTGAGCTCAAGGCAAAATTTAAGCTATTGCTCTCCTCACTTTCAAATAGTAAGAAATAGAGTAGTTTCTACTGAGAGAATAGGAATACAAGTCATAGATTAATTCTTAATTTCTACAGAGAGAGAGAAGTACATTTTAAAAATCAAACTTATCAAATTAATTTTTAATGTCCATAGACCTACATTAATTTAAATAATAAATGTCCTTATAAAATACAAATGTCTTGATATTTATTTATATTATATAGTGTAACAAAAATTAAAATTATAGCAAATTTAGAGCTTTATAAAACTTAATTTTGAGTCAACCATCTTAATAACAAGTGCAAAATATGCTTCTTTTTATTGAAAATTTAACATAAAGTTTCCAAAAATATGTCACATTGATTTTAGAGTTTTGTGATATAAATAAGGAAACATTTTGTTCATACCTACTCACTTAAAAATGGTTATCTGCTATATGGTAAATAATCATAAATGTTAGAATTCAGGTATATGTTGATTTTGAAAATAAATTGGATTTAAAAATGATTCATTAGGAAATTATAATTAATAATTAACAATTTTTGTTCAGTATAGAAGACCATATTAGTAGCTGAACAATTCTGATAGTGTTCCAGGATAGAAGAGTGAGTGGCTTCAGGATACCTTCCTGCAATAGCCAACTTTGACATCCATGTATCCATGTTCAAATATAAGCTTTACCAAAATTATTGGAGTGATCACTTCAAAAATTATACAAATATTTAACCACTATGTTGCACATCTGAAATTACACAGAATATAATCTGTGACTGAAAAATTTAAAAAATGAAAACAGAAATATATATTTCTAAGGAAAAAGCAAAAAGAAATAAAAATACAAATATAAACTTTACCTAATTTGGCCTAACATTTCTAATTCTGCCAATGAAATGAGGGCCAGAGTATATTACTAAGTATAGGAGACAGTATTATAAAATTCCAACACAATTAAACATTTTATTTTTCAGATAAAGCTTATGGTATTTTTTAAATCAATGTATTGTTCTGAATCACATTCTCTCAATGGTGTAATTTAAAAGTTATTGGATGGTTACATTCTCCAGAGAAGTCACAAACTCTTTACATTTGAACTATGTTCTTTAATATGAAATAAAATTCAAAACACATATCCCAATTCCAAAAACAAATCCCCCGTATTTCTGTATGAGACTCTTCTTTTCATGGCTTGTAAGTAAAAATAAATGAGCACAAAGAAAAAAAACTTTTTCTTGCCTCACTTCAAATTCATTGTATTCAAATCATGCTGAGTCACATTTAAGGAGCCAACATTTAACATAAAATACTAACTGAAAAATAATGGAATGTTTATTTACTTTTCTCAAAGCACAGGAATGTGAACTCATTTTTATCACTCAAAGCAACATCTTCAGAATCTCCTGTTTCTTAAATCTGAATCAGCTGTAAGACTGACCTCTATAAATTCTTTACTCTTTGTATCTAGCTTCATGTAACTTTTGACTTTTTAAATTTATAATGTTTAACTTAAAGCCCTGGTCTTTTCTCAATTATACTTGTCTTGTTTTTCTTGTCTTCTTTCTACTATGGTTGAAAAAATACTCCCGTTTTGTGATCAGTAAATGACAGGTTTGTGGGAAGGCAGAAATACTCATACATTAAGTGATCTTTTAAATTTTCCAACAAATAGTAGAAATTAAAAGTTTTTTCATGTTAAAAAAGCAATATACAGTTCCACAGATTATTTTAATGTTCTGTGAAGGCTTCTAAAATTTGAAATATGATATAGGTATCCTATACTTATCCTATAGTATTTCCTTTCTTGTACCCTCTTATTCCTTTTTAGCACATTCCTTTCCACATCAACACTAAAATGTATATCTGTAGTATCTTAAATTTCCTCTGAGCCCTGTATGACAGCTAGATATGACAAAAATTAATACAACCTTCAGGAGTATTAGTATTTTAATAAAAAATAATGTCTTAATGAAAACAAATCAATATAAATATATAATCTAGATGCTAGGGCAAATTTTTTGTGATATTTTTTAAGCAAGAGGCTTTGATTCTAGCTGATTTTGTAGAAGTAAATGTTGTTAATTGCGTATAACTAAGAAGCTGTGAAAATGAAGGAACTTTAATAAAAAAAACTTAAAAAAAATGCCAGAGCAATTTATAGCTTTTCAATGCATCTGCAGCTCTAGTATGATCATAGAGAACACCTAAATAATGATTTAATTTCAGTGATAGGCCTGAATATTTTCACACAATTCTTTATTTTCAAAAACCTTTAAAACTAGTGCACTTGGCTCTAACTGCCACAACTAATTTTTACTACCTGAATATCTTTCTTTGTAGATGTACTGGAAAATTAAAATAAAATGGTTGCAATGAGGTATAAAAAATTAATTCCTTCTGCTTTAAGAATTTAACAGCTATTGCCTGAGAGAAACAGATAGGGGTTGACAAAAATAATTGCAATTGTTATAAAAACCTTAAACATTTTCCACTTAAGATGACAGCTGTTTAGGACAGTCTTTTAGGTTTTTTGGCACACTCTCTCATATCTAAAGACATAGCAATAATACTTAAAGCATAAGTTAGATAAAACAAAAATAACTACATAAGAAAAACCCCAAGCTACATGTATCACAAAAGGAAAATTGAAAAGTAAATTGAGAATGTGGGTAAACAGCCTATTCTAGCTCTAGATCCTAAAGTAAAAACAATGATAGCCATGAATTTGTTCTCTTAAGTGTAATGTGGTAAAAGGGTAACAGCATTTCCATCTGACACCAGGGGCAAGCTGGGTCTTCCTTATTTATAAAAGTAATCTGAAGATGAAGTACCATTGTTATATGACTGTAACTTCATTGAATACTTTTAGTCAAACAATTAATTTGTGTATTTATATGTAATCTTAGATAAATTTTATTATTTTTTCAAAAATGTAAATATTCAAAATTTGCTCATTAATTGTTAAGACCCTGAATGCCCAATGATCATTAGAAAATTAAATATGTAATAAAATATTCTCTTCTGCAGCCTTACTACAAGGCCAAGTCTAAATAAACATACATAAATTTTATTAAATTCTCAAGAACAGATAGTATCACATGTTTGTTAAAGAGGAACTTAATATTAATTTATTTTATGAAAATAATAATAATAATGAAAGCAAGTAAAATATAATTTAAAAAATCAAGAACTAGAAACTTTATTGAACCAAATGCTAAAGCATCAGTAAAACTTTATTGAATTAAATGTTAAAAGTTCAGTAAAATATATTATCAAATATATTTAATAAGGTGATTTAATTAAAAAAGAGACCACAATCAAACTTTTTTAGATGAATGCAAAGATAGTTCATTTTCTTAAATGATATTTACATGTATCATATCGGCTCATAAAATGAAAATAGTGATTATCATAAATATAGAGAAGCATGAAATATGACATTCATGAATAAAAACAACAACAGTAGTTAAATATTCAAGATAATCCTTTTAAAGTGACAGGAAAAAATGGGCATATTTACTATGGAGTCTTTTACTCATTTGTCAATATTGTATGGAGACATTTAAACAAGGTAATAAGGCTAGAAAATAAATCAGAAGTATAAAATAAGAAAAAAATATTATTATTTCACTCTATAAAATTTTAAAAAATAAAATATTAGAACTAATAGAAAAAGGTTTATCCAGCTATGGATGTACTAAATAGCCATGTTGCTTTATATTAATATGCAATTATTATATAAAAATTGAAATAGAAAAATCTGATTTATAGTGGCAATAATATCTCTAGACAACTAACAACAAAAAATTGAAAAGTGAAACACTTTAAAAAAAATGAAAACAAAGTTTTGTTCCATAGGAGGGTCATAATTAAACCATTGATGGGAAAGAATTATTTGTGATACAAAAACATAAGAAAATATATATGTATAATCTAAAGAATGCCAAAATTCTAAAGTAAATGGGTAAAAAGTGAAAGAAAAAGAAAGCATGCATCATAGACTCAAGCTGCCACTTTTTAATAGGTAGAGAACAGTAGGTGGTACAATATTTTGGATATGTACCTTGATAAAAAAGAAAACATATAAAATATGACAAAATAAAATGAAAAGGAGATATATTTTATTTATAAAAATGGTTGTTCTTATGGATTGAGTGCAAATAGGACAAAGCACAATGTAGATAATTTAAACTCAATAGCGTCATTTTGTATTTATATAAATTCACATAATCTTATAAAGCATGCATTGTATAACCAGTCAGTAATTAAATTAATATTATTCCACTTCTCATATATATAATTTATAATAACCATTAGTTTGGTTCCAAGTACATCTCAATTAATGACTATTCCCCTTTCAATGTTATATAAGTATCTCTATTTGTCATCATCAATTTGTGGTTGTTCTTGTATAAATCTGCTCATATTCAGTTATATAATACCTAGGTAGTCACAGTATCTGTGTACTGTTCCATAATTCTTTTTTTTTTAATAATTTATTTATTTTTTCAAATACATTTGTCTCTGCCTACCCTCACCACTTGCCCCCTCCCTCCCTCCTTCCCTCCCTCCCTCAACTCTTCCCCTTTGGTTATGTCCACTAGTCCTTGCTATATGTTCCTTGACTTTCCCCTTCCCTTCCTTTTTCCCTGCCCCTACTCCCTCCTTCCCTCTTGTCCCTGTTGGTTTCTTTTCCTTTCAGTGTTGCTGGTCTTATTTTCCTTGCATCTTTGTATTGTTGGTTAGGTTCCCCTTATAGGTAAGATCATATGGTATTTGTCTTTCGCCCCCTGGCTTATTTCACTTAGCATAATGCTCTCCAGTTCCATCCATGCTATCGCAAAGTTTAGTAGTTCTTTTTTTCTTTCTGCTGCGTAGTATTCCATTGTGTAAATGTACCATAGTTTTTAGATCCAGTCATCTACTGATGGACATTAAGGTTGCTTCCAACACTTGGCTATTGTAAATTGTGCTGCTGTGAACATTGTGGTGCATAGGTTCTTTTGAATTGGCGTTATGGGATTCTTAGGGTATAGTCCCAGCAGGGGAATCACTGGACCAAAAGGCAGTTCCATTTTCAGCTTTTTGAGGAAATTCCACACTGCTTTCCACAGTGGCTGCACCAGTCTGCATTCCCACCAACAGCGTACTAGTGTTCCCTTTTCTCCACAGCCTCACCAGCACCTGTTGTTTGTTGAGCTGTTTATGATGGCCATTCTGACAGGTGTGAGGTGGTACCTCATGGTGGTTTTGATCTGCATTTCTCCGGTGGCTAGTGATGCTGAGCATCCTTTCAGATGTCTCTGAGCCCTCTGTATCTCCTCCTTGGAAAAGCGTCTGCCCAGGTCCTTTGCCCATTTTTTGATTGGATCGTTTGTCATCTTGGAGTGGAGTCGAGTGAGTTCTTTATATATCTTGGAGATCAAACCTCTATCTGATGTATCATTAGCGAATATATTTTCCCATAGGGTTGGCTCCCTTTTCATTTTGCTGATGTTTTTTTCAGCTGTGCAGAAGCTTCTTATTTTGATGAGGTCCCACTTGTTTATTCATTCCTTTATATCTCTTGCTTTAGGAAACATATCGGTGAAAAAATTGCTCCGTGGGATATCTGAGTTTCCTGCCAATGTTCTCCTCTAGGACTTTGATGGTGTTGCAACATATTTAATTCTCTTATCCATCTTGAGTTTATTTCTGTGTATGGTGTCAGCTGATGATCCAGTTTCAATTTTTTGCATGTAGCCGTCCAGCTCTCCCAACACCATTTGTTGAAGAGGCTATTATTGCTCCATTTTCTGCTTCTGCCCGCTTTGTCAAATATTAGATGCCCATATAGACCTGGACTTATTTCTGGGTTTTCTATTCTGTTCCACTGGTCTATGGATCTGTTCTTGTGCCACTACCAGATTGTTTTGAGTATAGTGGCTTTGTAGTAGAGTTTGATGTCCGGTATTGTGATCCCTCCGACTTTGTGATTCTTTCTCAAAATTGCTGCGGCTATTCGGGGTCGTTTATGGTTCCATATAAATTTTTGAAATGTCTGTTCTATTTATGTGAAATATGTCATTGGTATCTTAATAAGGATTGCGTTGAATCCATAAATTGCTTTTGGTAGTATGGACATTTTGATGATATTAATTCTTCCAATCCATGAGCACGGTATATGCTTCCATTTATTTGTGCCTTCCTTAATTTCTTTCTTCAATGTTGTATAGTTTTCTGCATACAGGTCTTTTACCTCTTTTGTTAAATTTGTTCCTAGGTACTTTATTTTTCTTCTTGCTATATTGAATGGCATTCTTTTCTGATTTCTTCTTCTATTGCATTGCTGGTGTACAAAAATGCCTTTGATATCTGAATGTTGACCTTCTATCTTGCTGTTTTGCCAAATACACTTATTAGGTTGAGGAGTTTTTTGGTAGAGTCTACAGGGTTCTCTGTGTACACTATAATGTCATCTGCAAACAATGATAGCTTTACTTCCTCCTTTCCTATTTGGATGCCTTTTATTTCTTTTTCTTGTCTGACCACTATGGCTAGGACTTCCAATACGATGTTGAAAAGAAGTGGTGAAAGCGGACATCCTTGTCGTGTTCCCAATCTTAATGGGAAAGCTTTCAGTTTTTGCCCATTGAGTATGATGTTGACTGTAGGTTTTTCATATATGGCCTTTATTACGTTGAGGAATGCCCCATTTATTCCCATTTTGCTGTGTTTTGATCACAAATGGGTGCTGGACCTTATCGAATGCTTTTTCTGCATCTATCGAGATGATCATGTGGTTTTTGTCTTTTCTTTTATTTATGTGATGTATTACATTTATTGACTTGCGTGTATTGAACCATCCCTGCTTCCCTGGGATGAATCCCACTTGATCGTGGAGGATAATCTTTTTAATGTATTGCTGGATGTGGTTTGCCAAATTTTGTTGGGGTTTTTAGCATCTATGTTCATCAGCAAAATTGGCCTGTAGTTTTCTTTCTTTGTAGGGTCTTTATCTGTTTTTGGGATGAAGGTGATGCTGTCCTCATAAAAAGAGTCTTGGAGTCTTCCTTCCTCTTGGAGTTTTTGGAATAGTCTGAGAAAAACAGGGGTTAGCTCTTCCTTAAATGTTTTGTAAAACTCTCCTGTGAAACCGTCTGGCCCTGGGCTTTTGTGTGCTGGGAGTTTCTTGATGACCGATTCAATTTCCCCAGCTGTTATCGGTCTGTTCAAGCTTTCTGTTTCTTCCTCCTTCAGGGTTGGAAGATTATACTTCTCTAGAAATTCGTCCATTTCATCAAGGTTTTCCAATTTCTTGGCATATAATTGTTCATAGTAGTTTCTGACAATCCTTTGTATTTCTGTGGTATCAGTTGTTATTTCTCCTCTTTCATTTCTGATATTATTAATTTGCGTCCTCTCCCTTTTTTTCTTGATAGTCTGCTTAAAGGTTTGTCAATTTTATTTATCTTTTCAAAGAACCAGCTTCTGGATTGGTTGATCCTTTGAATTGTTCTTTTCATCTCTACGTCATTCAGTTCTGCTCTCATCCTGACTATTTCCTTCCTTCTACTTGCTCTGGGATTTATTTGTTGTTGTTTCTCCAGTTCTTCAAGTTGTAGTGTGAGGTCTTTTATTTGAAATGTTTCTGTCTTTTTTAGGTAAGCCTGTACTGCTAGGAACTTCCCTCTCAGGACTGCCTTTGCTGTGTCCCATAGGTTTTGGACTGTTTTCTGTTCCTTTTCATTTGTTTCCAGAAATTTTTTGACTTCTTCTCTTATCTCATTATTGACCCATTCATTGTTTAATAGTCTACTGTTCAGTCTCCATGAGTTTGCAAGTTTGTGAAGTTTCTCTTTGAGGTTGATTTCCAGTTTCAAGCCCTTGTGGTCCGAGAAAAAGTTTGGTATTATTTCAATTTTCCTGAATTTGCTGAGGTTTGCTTTGTGTAATATCATGTGGACTACCTTTGAAAAACTGCCATGAGCATTTGAAAAGAATGTTTATTTTTCTTCTTTGGGATGTAAGGTTCTATATATGTCAGTTAAGTCTATTTAATTCAGTGCGTCATTCAGCTCCACAATATCTTTATTAATGTTCCATTTGGAAGATCTGTCCATTTTTGACAGTGGGGTGTTGAAATCCCTTACTATCAGTCTGTTGCTGTCTATAAATTTTTTGAAGTCATCCAACAATTTCCTTATATACTTGGGGGCTCCTATATTGGGAGCATATAAGTTTACAATGTTGATGTCTTCTTGATAGATTCTTCGTTTAAGTATTATAAAGTGCCTCTCTGGGTCTCTTTTTATGGCCTTTGTTTCAAAATTTACTTGTCTGATACAAGTATGGCAACCCTGGCCTTTTTCTCTTGCTCATTGGCTTGGAATATTTTTTTCCATCCCTTTCCTTTCAATCTGTGTGGGTCTCTTGCTCTGAGGGGGGTCTCTTGCAGGCAGCATATGTATGGGTCATGTTTTCTTATCCATTCAGCTACCCTGTGTCTTTTGATTGGGGCATTTAGTACATTTACATTGAGAGTTATTACTGATAGAAACCTATTCATTTTTTCTCTTTGTACCTGTGTTTTTCTCTTTCTTACTCTTTTCTTTCAACTGCTTAAGCCAGTCCCTTTAGCATATCTTGGAGTGCTGGTTTGGTAGAGATGTATTCTTTCAGCCTTCTTTTGTCTGGGAAACTCCTTATTTCCCCTTCTATTTTAATTGAGAGCCTTGCTGGGTAGAGCAGCCTTGGTTGTAGGCCCTTTCTTTTCATGGGTTGGAATATTTGTGCCATTCCCTTCTGGCTTGTAGTGTTTCTGTTGAGAAGTCAGCTCCTAGCCGTATCGGGGCCCCCTTGTATGTTACTTTCTCCTTCTCCCTTGCTGCCTTGAGGATTCTCTCTTTGTCTTTGATAGTTGCCATTTTAAAGATGATGTGTCTTGGAGTGGACCTCCTTGAGTCCCTCTTGAGTGGGGTCCTCTGTGCCTCCTGGATCCATGAGACCCTTTCTCTCCTCAAATTAGGGAAATTTTCCATCATTACTTTTTCGAGGAGGTTCTCTGTCCCTTGCTCCTCTTCTTCTCCTTCTGGGATCCCTAGTATATGGATATTATTGCTTTTCAGGTTGTCCTGCATTTCTCTAAACGCCTCTTCATTCTTTTTGAGTCTTTTTTCCATTTCTTGTTCTTTCTGGGAGCTTTTTTCTACCTTGTCCTCCATCACACTGATTCGATCCTTGGTTTCACCCAACCTGCTTTGGATTCCTTCTAGTGTGTTCTTCAATTGAGAAATAGTATTCTTCATATCCTCTTGTGTCTTCTTGATAGTTTCTATGTCCTTTTCCAGGTTGATACAGTTTGTTGTAAGATCCTGATAGTTTCTCTGCAGTTTCTCATAGTTATCTTTGAGCTGGCTGAGCTCATTGAACTTCCTTAGAACCATTGTTTTGAATTCAATATCTGATAGTTCCCTTGCCTCTATTTCATTTAGCTCTCTCTGTGTGGAGTCCCCTTTTCCACTCATTTGGGGGGAACTTCTTTTTCTTCCCATTTTAGTAGAGTCTTAAGTAATTTATGTATTTATTTATTTATTTATTTTTGCTTCTGCTTCAATTGGGCTGTCTAAATTTCCTGACTTTGTGGATTAAACTTCTATGGTAGTAGGCAGGCCTTTTATTTATTTGTTTGTTTGTTTGTTTATTTATTTATTTTTTCCTTTTCTTTCTGGGCCTGCCTCTCATGATGTCAGTTGTTGACCCTATATGACCTTGGGTCATTTGTGTGAGCCTTTCAGGAGTCTACTGTCTGTGTCTGACTCCTCCTTTGGGCAGCTCTGTGACCCCTTCGGCCAGGGATCCACTATTTCTGTGGATCACTCTGCGCTCTCAAGCGGGCTCCTAGATCGCGCTCCCCGGCCCCGCTGGATCCCCCGCCCACCTGGGTTCAAACGTGCTTGCCCCAGCCCAGGGGGCTTCTTCGCGACCTCGCGTACTTGTCTGGCTCCCCGGGCTGGCAGGCACCCTGGCACTGGTCCATTTAGGATCTTCTATTGTGTGCTTTCCCCGCTTTTGGCTCTTTGGATGCGTTGCCTTCCCTTACCAAATGGAGACTATGGAATAGGGAGGAAGTCAGTTCCAGGACTCTCTGGTTAATCCTGTCTCCAGTCTCTCCTCCAGGGACTCTGGGCAGCTCTGTGACCCCTTTGGCCAGGGATCCACTATTTCTGCAGACCGCTCTGCACTCGCAGGCCTGCGTGGGTCGATTTACACCTGCCCTCACCGATCTGCGCACTCCCTTGCAGGCCCCATCAGTGCCAACCTGTGGGAGGCCTTGCCAGCCCATGTGAGCCGTCGTCAGCCTGAGCAGGTCCACACACACTCGCCAACCCTCACGGGCCACTCGGAGCAAGTGTGTGCGCCTGCACTGGGTGGTTTTGGGCTCTCTATTGTGTGCTTTTCAGCTTTTTGCTCTTTGGGGGTGTGTCCTTTTCCCGCACAATGGAGACTAGGGAAAGGAGAAGGAGTCGGGACTCCCCGATTCCTCATCCCGTTCTTTCCCCAAAGCCTCCATTTCCAGTCTCTCCTCAAGGCTCTCCCAGCCAGTCTGCACTTAGCCCCCCAGCTCACACATGCACAAGCTGCGTGCAGAGCGCACAAGAGGCAGGTTAATTGATTCCCTTCTGCCTGAGCGAGATGGGAGCTAGAGTGAGAGGTGCGTTATCACCGGGGGCTCCACCGGCCACTGTGTCAGTTCTCTTCACAAAGTTTTCCTCACCAGTCTTTTCCCAGGCACCAGCCCACCCTGCTGCCACCTCTACCCAGAGATCAAGGAGGGTGGCTGCCACTGCCATTTTTGCGTTGGCCCTTTAAATGTCTCTGCATCCCCAGCCACCCGTCTCTGGCACAGAGCGCCCCTAAGCTTTTCCGGGTTGTGTTTTGTCTGTATTTTCCTGGTTTTAGCTGCTATAGTTTAGAGGTCCCTGTTTATGATCAGACCCCGTTCTTCTCGGGGGGAGCTAACTGGCCGTTTCAATATCCCTCTGGTGCTAGTGCCCGTGGGCACCCAGACCACCCTCTCGAGCCTCCACAGCACTTCTCACCCGTTGGGATGTGTGAGAGTAGAATCCACTGTCTGTCTGCTGCTCCAAGTCTCCTCTCCCACTATCGTTCCATTGTTTTCCAGGTGATTACTCCACTATTTAGTCGCAATTCCAGTTTGGTCTTGGGAGGAGGAGGTCAGCATGACTCCCATTCACTCCTCCGCCATCTTTCCACTCTCCCATAATTCTTTAGTAAGTTTCACTGTAACATTTTATGTTGCATTTGTCAGACTATCAAGACAAGGCTGCACAAACAAGGCAACAAAGTTCATGGCTGTTTCATAGCTGTGGCAGAAGTTTTTCAGTTTTGGATAAAAAATTCAGTTAATTCAAGTTCACTGCAGAAAGGGAAGATATTGATTCATAAAAGTTTTAGTGCCTCACAATGATATGATTTCCATATGTTTTAATTACATATTGTTCTGCATCTTTTGACAATGAACGCATTAAACTGAATGGAAAAGTTACAGCCAGCTGGTTTTCTGTCAGGTTGAATAAGTTACTTTCTTTGTATTTTCAGCTATTTACTTTTATAGCTCTCAGACCTTAATACGGCCAAGATTAGGAACGACAGTCAATAGTGTAATTGTGGTAACCTCAGGCATTGATGCAAATTATATCATTCTATTCATTTCTTTTTTGATGGATAATAAGTTAATTTTAATAGGAATATTTTCTTAATATGCCAATTGTTTGGCAGTTGATGTCACATAAGAGTTAAAGCATCTATTTAATTGCAAAATAACATTTTAATGCTTTTAGGCTTTTTCAGTATTTTTGCTTTTTGTTTTATTTGATTTCCATTTCCTTTCATTTATGGTTGGGACATAAAGGTTTCCAATTTTCCTCAAAATTTTACTGTCTTTAGATTATGTTTTTTATATGATTGGGGATTTTTGTTAAAACCCAGTATTTATGTCTAATTTCCTATTACTAAATTCAATCATTTTTATAAAGTTTTGAAAATTAAAGAAGTAGAGGAATCTAAATTAATCTTAAAATATCAGAGACAGATCCAAAGATAAGTGAGATGTGGCCCCTGATCCTGGGACAGTTCTTTAATCCTGGTATAAACTATAAAAAAAAGAGAACATTTACTGGGTTTTTTTTTTTTTTTCATTTTAACGATATGATTTATTTACAAGGAATAAAGTAGTAGAAGGCACAGAACCATGACTTAGGACAGATGATTATGTTCTTGAAGCCAGCTAGAGCAGAAAAATCTTTATTCATTTTTATGGACCTGTGCAAAACTACTGGAAGTTCCCTAAATCAGTTTATAGATACTTAGAGAAATAATGAGCCAGAGATTTTATAATTGAGCAAGTAGTGTTACAAATGAGAAATATTGTTAACACTTCTGTGATATTATTTCCTGATAATACAAAAATGTGAGGCAGGTTGGTCCATTAAGAATTACTGTTGATTAATTTGTTTTGCCTTGATTTTAATATTTTCTTTCTTTTTTAAAGTTTTTAATTCAAAATATAAATTATCTTTTATATCTCAAGATACCTGTAGAAATAAACATTATATAAAAATCATTTTACATCTTGCTGTTTTTATTATTGTTTTATAAACATTTCATATTGCTATCCTTATTTTCAAATAATGGTTCATATATAATCAGATATGGCAGTTACGAGTGAAACATTGTTTTTCATTATCTGTAACAGTTATTATTAATATAGTTTCTAGCTATTATATTTTTCAAAGACAATATTAAATTATTAACTAAAACCCAGGGAGTTATTCTTCACTATCAAAAAATCCACTTCCTACTCATTAGTAATAAATTTCATGTCTTCAATAGATGAGTTTGAAAATTGAAAATATTTCTGTTTAAATATTAAAGAAGAAGCTGGATGCTACTTCAGTAAAGAATATCTCAACCATTGAATAAAGAAAAAAATAATTTGCACGTGCAATACAAATCTAGCTTTCAAACTACATAGAATTCTTTGGAGGGCCAAAGATTATGTTTGTTTTGACCAAAGAAGCTTTGTGTTAATCCAAAATTAGATGCCAAATGTTTTTCATACAAAGTACATAAATTAACAAAGTTTGATGTTATTGAATTTTACTTATATTTGTAAATACATATGTGACTTGATTCATTAGTGTTGATAATATACATTCAATTATTGCATCTATTATTAAACAATCACTTTTATATACTTAAGTATATTAGCAATTGGACAGAGTTTAAGGGAATGACTGTTAATTGAAAAATTATAATAAAGTTTGATTGCAGATATTAATTACAAAATATAGATTTATGGCAAGATGAGTGAGGGAGAATGTCTCAATGACAGATAGAGGCTGAGGAAGTTCCCTAGATTGCTTAGCATCTTTGAAATGTATTCATGCCTAGGTTAGAGCATGCTGAGGGGATCACGGGTTACTGCAAAGAAGACACCCTCCTCTTTTGCACTTTTTTTTTTTAATGAACAGAATAAACCTGAGAGTGCTGTTAGTGGGTAAACTGTTATGTTTCGAGGTCCTGAAAAGTTTGCGTTTAGATATAACCTGTTTAGAGAACCCTCTGGGTTAAATATAGGCAGCTGCTCATCAGCAGGGATCTGTGGAGATTCGATGGGAATTTGGGATTCCTTCCTCTTTGGATGCAATACCATTGGTTAGTTCTATGGGAAGTTAAGTTTGAGTGCAGCACTTCTGGGGTATGATGCAACAACGTAATTCCCAGAAGCTCATTGTCATACAAAACAGAAAAAGTTCATTGATCTGTTATAGAAAAATCTCACTTATTCTTCAAAAAAGAAAGAACTATATATAAAAACTATAGTAAATAAAAAATTATGAGTTTTATAGGAAATATAAGTGTAAATCTGATCAATTACTTTTGTTATCTTAATATGTGATCCATTTAAATTGCTTGTTTAACTAAATTACAAATGGTTTCTTGCTCTTACATGAGATGTGTCCTATAAAATTTTTAATTTCAATAAATGAGTGTTGCTTTAAGTATTTTCATTTTTATTTGCAATCAATTGTATTATTTTTAAATATTTTAAATATTTTCCTTTTTGACAATTTTAACAACAGAAACTCTATAATTTAAGTACATGATATTGAAAAAAGTGAATATATAATGCAACAAAGAACAGTTTCTTTTATGTCCCTTGTATGAGAGTTGGATGATCATTGATTTCGTTATTAATTCTTTCAGAAGAAAAATATATATATTCTTTTTTACTTGTTTTAAGTTGTACCTCTCCCTTCTCCGTATTTTCACAAACATATTTAACCATAAATCTTTTCATTTAAATACACATATTGTTTGTTTAGATGATCTCTTATTAACTACGTATTTTAAAAAACTAATAAAACTGTCTTTTTATCTGTCTTGTAAAAATGCATCTCACAAATGCATCTTATTCTTGCTGTTTACCAGTTTTTTCATATCTGTTTGACAATTCCTTTAAGATGCTTATTCTGACTTTCATGATTAGTGCTAAAACTGGAAGCTTTAGGTTACCAAAAAAATAATCTTAATGATTATCTAAAAATAATTGACTTACTAAGAAATTTGTCTACTTTAAGGAAGAACATTGTTTAGATTATCATTGTTACTGCACCTGATATTATGTATTACCATGAAAAGAGATGAAAAGGACAAAATATTAATTTCAAAAAACAACAAACATTCAGAAATTTTATTTCAAGCTGTGATGTTAGCTAGTCCTCTGGCACTAAGTAAATTAACATTTAAGGTCAAATTTTCAAAGTACACTCAAAATTTCTTTTTCTAAGCATTACCTTTTTCCTTAATACTTGAGGTGTACATAGATAATTGTGCCTTGCATTAGACTTCATTATGCTCCAAAAACATCAAGTCTAAGAAGAAACAGAAAACCCACAATTGGATTAGATTTAATTTTCCATGCTTTACACTTCAAAGGCAATTTAATTGCAAACATAAAAATAGTAGCCACTTTCACATGCTATGAACATTTGGAGTTTATAGTGCACAAATAGGTAAAGGCTAAGATATTACTTTTTATTTTCATAAGCATAACGGTCCTTGAGGAAGAGTTTGCAAACACTGGAATATCCAATAAAGCATTGTACATATATGCATGTATATATGTAGGGGAAGGTGTTTAAAGTTACCTGGCTATTTGTTTATTGGGAACCCAATGAAAAAGTTGACATTTGTTTATCCACATGGGACAAAACAGATTGCACACATGTATGAAAGTTCATGAGACTATAAAAATTTCAAGCAATTTTAGAAATATTGAAGAGACTTAGGATTCTTTTCACTTATTCAAAGGAGATTTTTGAGTAGGTGGCAACATTCTACATACCTAGTTTTGTGTATTCCTCTATTTTGGCATCCTTCTTCCCATCCACACAATAGTTTTAATTATAAATGATTACAGAAGAAAATCGATATCACTAAATCACGTTCTACACCAAGGTTTGGCAAACTATAGCCACTGGCCAATTTCAGTCATCTGCCTATTGTAATTAAAAAAAAGCTTTATTGGATCACAGAAATACTAATTTGTTTATTATTGTTTGTAATTCTTTCAAGCTACAAGGACAGATTTGAGTAGTTTTCACAAAGACTTTCTTATACACAAAGTCTAAATATTTAGCATTTGGTCTGTTACAGAAAGAAAAATGGTTTACACTAACAAAACTGTGTGTAATAGCATTTGCTTTGAAAATTGTTACATTTATTGAGAAAAGTATTTATTAAAACAATTTGTCTATTTTTAATATAATTTGTATCATTTTAAAGGCAGAGCTTCTGCATTTGAATTTCTAGGTCTCCTCAAATCATATCAATAGATACCTACTACAGATATACCAATCACAAGTAAGGTCTCTATATATAAGGAGAACCCCCCACCCCCGAAATGGAATTTATTGCAAAAAATAATCACATTTATTCTTGCTTGCTTAAACTTCAGTCACTTTCAAAGTACTCTCTATTTGGTTCAATACACTTATTGTCATTTGTTTCCACTGCTCAAAAGAGTTTTTGAACTCATTGATTTTGATACCTTTTAGTGCTTCTGCCATTTTTGTTTGTTTCTTTGTTTCACTTCTTCCACATTAGCAAAACATTTCTCTTTGAGGACATTTTTCATCCAGGGTAAGATCAGGTCAATAGGGAAGGTGGGGCATCAGGTCAGGCTGTTTTTGGTCATAAACTGCTAAACACTCCGTTTGGTGTCGGCAGGTGTGCTCCCTAATCATCCATCATGAAATGGCAGACACGTTGAAAGAATCTTTAATAAACAATTCACTGAAGACCAACACAGCCTCTCAACTTTGTAATCTCAATTAATATTTAAAAGAGTACACAAGCACCTAAAATGGGATAAAGATAGTTTATTCAATAAATGGTGTTGGGAAAATTGGACAGATAAGTGTAGACAAATGAAACTAGACAACCTTCTTACAACATATACAAGAATGAATTCAAAATGGATCAAAGACTTCAATCATAGACCAGAAACCATAAAAATCCTAGAAGAGAACATAGGCAGCAAAATCTCGGACATTGCTCATAGCAATATTTTATCAGACATATCTCCCAAGGCAAGGGAAACAAAAGAAACAAAAATAAACAAATGAGACTACATCAGACTAAAAAAGTTTTTGCACAACAAAGGAAACTATTAAAATAAAAAAGACAGACTAGTGAATTGAAAAACATATTCCCCAATGATACATCTGGTAAGAGGTTACTACCCAAAATATATTACAAAAACTTAACACCAGAAAAACAATCTGATTAAAAATGGGCAAATGATCTGAATAGACATTTCTCCTATTGCATACAGAAATGGCCAATAGACAAATGAAAAAATAACATCAACAATCATCAGAAAAATGCAAACTAAAAACACAGTAAGATATTACCTCAAGCCTCTCAGAATGGCTATCAAAAATACAGCAAACAACATGTGCTGGCAATGATATGGAGAAAAAGGAACCCTTATGCACTGTTGGTGGGATTGCAAATTGGTGCAGCCACTATGGAAAATAGTACTGATGAAGTGCCCATCAGTAAATGAGTGGATCAAAAAACTGTGATACATTTACACAATGGAGCACTGTGCAGCAGAAAAAAAGGAACCCCTACCCTTTCCAACAGCATGGATGGGACTGGAAAACATGCTGAGTGAAATAAGCCAGGTGGTGAAAGACGAATACCATATGATCTCACCTGTAAGTGAAACCTAATCAACAAAACAAACAAGTGAGCAAAACAGAACTGGAGACATAGAACTAAAGAAAAAATTGACAGTGACCAGAGGGGCGGAGGCGGTGAATAATGGGGCAAAGAAGAGGAATAGGCAAGCCAAGGAACACAAATAGAGGATCATAGGCACAGACAGTGTGGAGGGATTGACTGTGGGAGTGGGGTTGGGATAGGGAAGGGTTGAGCAATGGAGAAAAAGGCAGGACAACTGTAACAGAGTAACAATAAATAAATAAGGAAATAAATAAATATTAAAAAAAAGAAAAATTGGAAGGGAGAATTTATATGAGGAAACAATTGATTGCCATGGACAAATTTTCCATATATTTAATAGCAAAATAATACCTAGCATGAACAGAAACGATTTTATCCATAAAATCAACAAACTAAAGAAATTCTATCCATTGTCTCTGAATAGCAAAACTGAGGATAAGGAAATATATATTTTTTACTATGGATTGTATCCTTGACAGTTCATTGCTCTATTTAGTTATGTGTACAAACTTTACCACATTGGTGCACAAATATAATAAAATTTAGATTGCTTTATTTTAAATTTCTTCATATATTATTCATGCTTTTTTAAAAATTACATTGCCTCAAATTATGGATAGAGCATGAAATTTGTTTAGGTTTGTCTCAGTTCAGCTCCATTAATCCACTTACGTAAAACAATGTGAAATTTGAGCACATATTAAATTCTATGATTCCTATTATCTTAAATAATAGTTGTAAGAATAAACTAAATACATATATGACAGGTACTTATCATAGTTCTTGGTGTTTTGCTAAATATAACTATCTTTCCTCCTTACATATTTTGCATTAATTTTTTCTGAAGAATGTTACTGAGTCTCAGAAACTAAAAATAAGACTGTAATTTCATAATTTAGAAAATATATACTACTAAATTATACATTTTCTTATATTTTGTAATTTTTTGTGGTATTTTGAGATATCTTTGGGAAAAGTTTATATCCAGCATATTTCTACTAGATCAATATGTTTATCTTTAATTCCAGCATGTTTGAAAGCTTTTTATTTAAGAAAAAATGTTTTAGTAATATTCTTTAATAAAAAAATCACATGATGATTTAACAAATGTTTAACCACTGAAACACACCAATTTTTAAAAAATGTGTTGCCTTATTTATATATAAAGTTATTTGTAAAGTTTATGTTGTAAAGTGATGAAGTTATATGCAACATTATCCAATTATGTATACATAATGTGATTCTAAGGCAGTATGTAGAGACCTACAATACCATGTGTAATTATTCATAAGATTTCAAAGATATGGTTAAAAATTCTATAGTAACCATAATCCGACTATAACCAAAAATTTTCAATATTCTCTTTCTTCAGAGTCATTTGGGAAAGTTAAAGCATCGGTTATGCTATCTTAATTATCTTCTGTCCCTTTATCAAACCAATTAGCTAGTTGTGGTTTGTCTGTTTATGTTGAATAGTTTTTGGGGGTGAAGAATTAGATCAACATGTAGTAAATTTACTTGGGGATACATAAAGTTAATAAAATAGGGATATTACACCAGGGGAAATTCTTTCAGTTGCTTTATTAGTTTTAGAACATTAGAGCTGAGATTTTTCTTTACTGAGTTTTCAGGGCTATGTAGTTTTTTTTCCATTTCCGTAAAAGATTACTTTATAAATAACAATATTAATGGACATTGTAACTTTAAACTTTACATGCATTTCTATATCATTAACAATTTCTTTGGAGTAAACTTCAAATACACTTTACAATGTGCTTATTCTGAAGTTTAATGATGTTACATATTAGCTGGGACAAATTGGAAGTCAGTTTGTCAGTATTTGTAGATATTCTCTACACATAGGAACAAGAAAAGGATAGTTTAGTGAAGTGTGACATTGGCATCATTTCAAGTGTCAAGCTGTGCCACAAAGGGATTGCTGAAGCAATATTCTCTTAAATTACATGAAATAGCTAAAACAAAAGCCAAATGAAGGAGAAAAATTGTTCTACTGGAATTGGTAACAAGAAATATTAAAACTAAGACTCAGGCTAGTTTAGAGAAGAAAATGAACAAATAAAAATTAAAGAAAGAAGTTAAGTGAATAAAATGCAAAATGAAATAAAATAAGATGCATAGGGATAAATATATTTTACTCCAAAAAATGAACATGGAAAAAAACATAAGGAGAAATTAGCTGGTATATATTTAAGTAGAAGGTCAATAGATATTATAATAATGTAGGTTAAATAGGTGGCACGCTCAATTGCACCACGTCTTCCAAAACACATAAGAGGCTATAATGATGGCTCATAGTGAGTTACTCAAATCAACAATAATTACAAAAAAGCAACATTAAAACACATTAACTGAGACCATTTCTGTCATGTGGATATACAGTGAGAAAAATATAATTTATGTGGTTTCCATTACACTATAAGAACAGAAGGAGATTGTGATCCCAAAGGTGGGAGACTTGTTGCTTTGAAGTTTCTTAAAGTACGGGCCTGCTCATTTCAACCACATTCAAGAGTAACTCAGCATGAATAAAGGTTTGCGAATATGATCAGGGACACAATAAACAAAAGACATGGAATCCTTTTCTGAGTTCATATTAAAATATATAATCTGAGCTGGCAAAAATCAACCTGGCATTAATCAGGGTTAGCATATAGAATACATTTAGTTACCAAGCACTCTTTTTTATTTTCTTTGTCACATTACATCTTAAATATGAATGCAAAATGTAATTACATTTCTTTCTGTAACAAATTTGTCCTTCTTTTGCAGCACACATTCACCAATTAACAGGGCAATGGAAGCAATAACCAAAAACGAATTCTCTAATTCTATGTAATAATTAATTATGATAATATAAACTATACCAAGTTTCAATGTATTGCCTTGCTGCTCCAAATCCACCCTTCATTGCCTCTCTATTCTAATGAAACTAGACTGTTAGCACTTCTTCTTTGTCAACTGACATGATGTCTGGTTTGACGGTGCAAGGAACTACCAGGGCTCTAGTGCAGGAAGAGGTTTACCTTACTGGCCAGTATTCTTCCTCCATGCTTCTGCTGTGTGCATGGCTACTCTGGCTCCTGAAACCATGATGGCTATTCCAGTAGGAGACTCTGGCAGCACCTACAACTTCTGTTGAATATGCAGCTTCTCTAGGACCCAGATCGTACAGCATGGACACATTTCTAGCAAGGCCTCTTGGTGTAGCACCTCGGCCCCTTTTCCACACCCAGTAAACCACATCTTCATTCATTCTAATTGCATTTGGATCTGAGGCCCGAAGAGGAGATCCTTTTCCTTGGAGAGTTCTGTCTTAGCCATAGTGTTGTGGTCTTAATACCTGCCATTCATTATATTATTTAGAATTCTCCATATTTCTTATTGCAAATCCCACATTATTACTATTCCCTATTATATTTAGCCAATATTTATATTAAACTTTCCTTGTTCAAATTTTTAAGTAGTTTCTTTTTCCTGATTGACCCATGCCTGATTCTGATTTAGTACTAGAAGGGTTCCAGGACATAGGCCCTCCCTCGGTGATGAGGTTTGGGGGTTGGTTTTGTTGTGCCTTTGAGACTAGTCTTTCATTGTTTGAAAATCTGTGATAACTTCACCTCCTTTAAATTATAGAATAGAGGAGGGATGCTAATTTTCCTTAAGAACCACTATAAATCTCCCTCCCTCTTTTCGCCCTTAACTAATAATAGGGTCAAATCCTGTCAGGCACACTAGCTCCATATCACACAATGACACAGTAGGAAAAGCAAATCAACACTGCAAAAAAAAATCACAATTTTTCCTAATATATATCAGCAGAAGGCTGGTGGGGGTGGACGGGACATGTGTGGGAATGGATTCCAAAGGGCAAACAGGACAGGATGAAACTAACACTAGATTGAGTTGTATATATTTGTATGAATGCAATTAATTTAGCTCTCTCAGCTGGAATGACTCAAATAGCCAGAGGTAGCTCTAATATTAGCAGCTTGAATAAAACTGGACTTAGTGGTGGCCTACATGTAATAGACAGATACCAAAACTTCTGTTGCGCAATAAAGAGGAAGGAATAAAAAGGTTTGGGAATATAGAAAAGATGGACTATTGGGAAATGTCCTGTCTGGTTTCAGGGACTGTAGCTTCACCAACAGGTAAGAGGACCCCAAGGCTGGAGCTAATCAAGGAGGCCTTGGGAAAACAGGCCCCTGAGGAGACAAAAACTGTCCCTCAGGCAGGGATGCAGCCCCTGCTCCATTCACATCACCCTGCCTAGCCCTGTGATGGTCAGTTAGTCAAAGACAGGTAAGATTCATTATGAGGAGGGATGACCTAAGACAGTCATGACAGGTATAGGCAGTAGACAAGGACTTGGGGGGCACAGAGAAAGGGCAAAAAGGCCCATATCCCTCGGCTCGGCTTTGATGTGGCCGGAGTCCTCATTTTATCTGAAAGAAGTCTTATCTCTTGGCAGCTCTACCTTGAAACAATACTAAAAGCTGGTACAGCCCTAAACTGGATCGGGAGGTTCCCAGGGACAATCAGGACTAGAAGTAAGTTCCTTGAAGCCTGCTTTGTTCTTCCCTCAAAAGCTGTGGTAACCAGCTCATACTGGGAAGGGGATTTACATTATTCATAGACCCTGACCTGAGGCAGATCTCTTGTGATCCTTCAATTGTCTCTATTTGTTTTCTATAAACATAGACTTTTGACATTTATTGATGAGCTTTGCATCCGTACCCCTGTGCATATGGTTCTTAAAATCTATGGACACAGGGGCTTGGGGCCTTCTCGACTAGAGGGATGTGCCATGTCCCCTTTCCTGGGAAACAGAGAAGTGTTTGCAACAACTCATGTTTATTCCCCCATCCATGACAACCCCAGGAGGTGCTCTGCAGGATTCAGAGCCGCACTCCCTCCTCAGCTGGCTCCGGACAGTAACCCTCAGATCCAGGGGCACCCCTGCGGCACTCCCAGCCACAATGGACTGGATTTATCGTGTATGATTTGTATACATGCAACCCAACTATGTTCCATGAAAAGACCCAGAAGATAGTCTCTTCTTTAAGTTTTCATTAGTGAGGTAAACACCTATTTTTGAACTACTATCTGGTTGCTTGTTTCTGTAGCTCAGGTGTGAACATAGAAGATACTGTCATTGACATAGGCTTCCTGATATCACGCTTCATGAGGGGATCTTAGACTATCAGAAGTCAATAAGACATTAGTGCATCTACTGTAAAGGAAAGAAAGAAGTACCAGAAGTAAACAATATCTCAAATGGCTCTCGGATGAACAAATGCCTTAAATATACTAGATTTAAATATAAGGTGCTATAAAAGACAAAATAGAAAGCACACAATGATGCTTTTCCCATTATTATTATACACGTACATTTGTATGTTCCAGAAATATTTTGACAAGAAGAAATCCTAGGCTTTTTAAAAATAAAGGGCTCAATCCCTGACTGGTGCAGCTCAGTTGGTTAAAGTGTCCTATGGACCAAAAGGTCACAAATTTGATTCCTAGACAAGGCACATGTATTTTAACCTCACAGGAATCCCATGGTTTTAGCATAGCTTCCTATATTTCTTATATTTTTTTCTATCTGTTATTCAAACTACAGCAAGGCAATCCAAAAATACTTTTTTTTGTTTGTTTGTTTATGTCCAAGAGAGTATATTACTGGAGCATATGATTTAATAATACAATAACTTAGATTTAAAATAGGGCTTGAGGATTTGCTATCTCAATACTAATAGGGAAAATCATTTTAACACAGAAAGCATAAGGCTAAGCTTAATACACTCACATTTTGTGGGAATGGAAGGTAAAGAAAAAAAATCTCATAAATGGAAATAGTATTTATAATCCCATTTTCACAGGCAAGGGCTCATATTTAGTTCATTTCTTTTATAAGAATTACAGGTAGATGAAGAACAGTTGTAAAAACAGTAAATCTTTCCTCTAGCAAAATACATTTGTAGTATGAGTATGTAAGGTGCATAATAACTACCCCTCCTTGTCGCAATATAGATATGGAAATTAAAGGACTAAAGTCATGTTGGTATATAATGGTAGGTTTTGCCATTCTTTGAATTTTCTTTGTATCATGATTTTTAAAATATTATGTTTTAATTGTTGCTTAGCTAACTAAAATAGATATATATATATATATAAATATATACACATAGATGTAAATACACACATACACACAAATACACACACACACACACACACACATATATATATATATATATATATATATATATATATATTTCACCATTATTATGGCTTTGAGACACTAGCTTAACTTTAACCTTGGGCTGGAAGAACATTGTGTCTCCACCTCCCTTTATCTATCACCCTTGCTTTATACACACCAGTAGAGGAATAGCATTTCATGGCGATTAACCTCTCTGACTACAAGATCACACATTGATATACAAGATCTAAACTTAATTTAATCCTCTCCCTGCAGCCAGATTTACCATTTTGACTTTGGGAAAGATATATTTACTTCTCTGGTATCAATTTGAAAAAAAAAAAAAAACCAACCCCCAAAATCAAACTTGTTATTCTAGGATGAGTCCCTAGACTAAATATTATTTTTCTGTATTAGACTTCCCAATTTCATACCCCTACCTTTCATATATTAGTAAGTAGAATTAGTAAATAGTAAATTGGCTCTCCAACTCCCTGCTCCTATAGTCTTAAAACATTCTTTATTTAATATTCTACCTAGTTTTATCTATGTTATTCTTTATTTTATCTCTATTACTCATCAATGTTCATTTCTATAATAAATTGACCATTGTTTAAAGTAGCCATGTTCTTTCTTTCTTTGGCATATGATTGCCCATTCATTATCTGACTGTTAACTCAAGGCCAACTCCTGCATAGAGGAGAACAAATAGAGCTTCTTCATATTTTAAAATTTATTCTTTTCAGGGAAAATTCATAAAATATATAAGTAGCTATATTTCCATCAGCAAATTTCCTGTGATAAACTACAAAGATAAAAATGAGTATTTTAAAATTATAGACAGGTTTTTGACAATACCGAACAAGTATCCTGCATACTCCTGCCTCCAGTAATTATCAACTGTGAACATCATTTAAATATCTGATTTTTAACTCTTATCCCTAATTATATTAGCAGAGTAATATTACCTAACAATCAAATAAAAAATTTGATAAAGAATTGGATACAGATGTGATACAGATGTACTGTACAATATACTCAGCCATAAGAAAAGATGAAATACTGCCATTTGCACTAATATGCGAAATATAAAACTGAAACTGATGACACAGATAATAGTCGGGTGGTTACCAGAGGGAAGGGAGTGTGAGGGGTTGGGGGATGGAGGACACCAAATTTATGCTAAAATATTATGTAATGCAGTAATGACATGAGCCACTTAAAGATGACCTAGATAACCCATCTTCAAGTAGATAAATATACTTCATAATCTTACGTAGAGAACATACAATTATTAAAAGTGTTCAAGTATTATTCAATAGGAAATATAATGTTGTTTAGGATGTTATCTTTATAGTATAAATTATAATTTTTAGACCTATCCAAAAATTTGGAGAACCTAAACATTAATATTAAGCATGACTCTGGTTCTGGAACATAGTTAGTAGTCTTCAGCCAAGTCATGCATTTCAACAAAGCCTAAAGTTATAGCACCAAATGAAATTTTTCCAGAATTTCTAAGGTTAGCTTTTTTTTTCTTTTTTCATCAAAACAGGTTAGAGAAAACTAAGCAAAAATTATTTTACTTTATTCCTCCTGAGGACTCAACTCTCAGTCAACTCAACTCCTATAATCAACTGCAGGCAGATAGAGAATTAAATGCAGGGAAAGCTTTCTTATGTGTAGTTTCCTTCCTTTTCTGCCTCCAATTCTTTATCAGAGCGTCTCCACTTAAATGCTAACTCTTTCAAGTTCCAGTCATGAAACATTTAATTTCAATGTCCAACTTACTTCACTATGTCTTTTCATCATTTCATTCTAATTATCCAGTTCATGCATAAGCTTCATCTTTCATGAGATGGAGAAACCATACATGTAAGTCGTCTTTTCTCTGGAATAGTTTAGATTATAGTTTAAATTTTATTCCCTTTTCATGTATATGTTGTGTGTACCTCTTAATAGTTCTTGTTTTTCTATTAACCATTCCTTTTTACCTCAAACTATCTAGCTTATTCATAATTCCCTATGCATTCCATTACTTATTTAAAATATATAACTACATATGTCTGTACTTTATAAACAGAATAAATTAGATGCAAGGATGTGACACCAGCAACCAACTTACAGCCTACAAAATGTTTCCAAATGTGGTTGTTTCAGCATAAATTTTCAATTATTCTGAGAATAAACTGCCAATTATTGTCATTCTTTGGCCATAATAAGTAGTATTTACTTTTCTTTGATTTTTCAGTTGAACTGATTGAAGTTGAGTTATAAAGTTTTATGTCTTACCCTGTTTGACTTTTATGATCTACCATTCTTTCATTTTCTTTAGCTGTTTCTCCATATAAACTATATTTTAGAAGAAACTGCAACTCAGTGACAGGCACAGTGTTTTTGATATTACAGTTATCAAATTCCCTATAACATCAGTGAACTTTTGAGCTGCTATAAAGTTGGTGCTACCTCTTCTTATTCCATAAAATCACAGAATTACCTTCAACGGTACTAAGAGGCATAGTTTCATTGTATGGATATTTTACAACCAGGTTATATTTTATGATAATATTTTCCTTTCATTCTCTATAGACAATTTTTCAACAAAGATTGATCATCATTCAACAGATCATAAAGTTATTTAAAATTTTTTCATCAGAATGACATTAAAATTTCCTTACTCTCACTGCTGTGTGTTGATTGTTGCTGTAATATTTAACAGTTATTATCTTTAGTTAATCTTTTTACCTCAATTCTTTCTTCATTTTGCTTGTAATTTTCCTTTTTTTTTTTCTTTTTTGGCCTATCATGGTCTCTTTACTAATTCATTTATCAACTTAAATTCTTCTCTGTACTTTACTTGGAACTTCTGAATTTAACTTCCCTGTGCAGATTGATCAAACTACATTACAGCCAAAACTAATTAGTTCATCAAGTTAAATTCCTCGTTACACTTTACTTGGAACTCCTGAATTTAACTTCTCTGTGCTTATTGAGTCCCTTATACTACAACCAAACCTTCTTTGTCAGCTTTATGACTATTCCTAACATCCAGGCTAACTCCCTCCTCTCTTTGCCAATATTTATGCTACTCTTCTGTCCATCATGCACTTAACTCCTCAAAAGCATAATTTTATAACATTATTGTCTTCATATTTGTCCCTGGTACTGCAATCAATTGAATGTTTTTATCTGCATGACTCTGTTTTTCCTCATTTGTAAAATAGCACAATAACAATACCTACTTCATTAGTTTTGAGAGGAGGACAAGTTATAATACATGCAAAGGACATTACATAGCAAAAGTACCTGGTATCTCATAACTGCGCCATACAAGTGGGTAGTTATATGTCTAAACCAAAGTCTAAAGCAGGTTTTTCTTTTTTTATGCCAATTTTTTTCCTTTTAAAAATATTTATTTACTTTTAGATAAAAGGGAAGGGAGGGATAAAGAGAGGGAGAGAAACATCAGTGTGTAGCTACCTCTTGTGCCCCCCCTACTGGGGACCTGGCCTGCAACCCAGGCCTGTGCCTTGACTGGGAATCAAACCAGTGACCCTTTGCTTCACAGGCCTGAGCTCAATCCTCTGAGCCATACCAGCCAGGGCTATGCCAAAAAAAATTTTATGTTACTTATGCCACTGCAAGTAACCTGCAGATTTAGCTCTTATGCAGGAAGGAATCTAAATTGTTGTGGGAAGAATTCAAAACACCAAAATTCAAAAGTTGTTGTTTCTACCCAAATCTTCGCTTAAATATTATGATCATCTTAGATGGACCATTTCAGTTTCAAATAAATCTATTGGTTTGAATTTTTTTGTTATTTCAAGAAAAGCCTTTTTTCCTGCAATATTTATTCATTGGGCCACTTGATGCTTATTGGGGTTACAAGAGAAAATACATGATAAAACGTGGTTAGTAGGTCATAAAATAGTATGACAAATTTTGTTTTATAAACTTTGCTTTCTAAATACATAAATAAATGATAATACAAGGCAGCTTAGCCTTATCCTTAAACAAGACACAGTTTGTCATTTTGATTTTACATGTTTGAATGTGGAACTTTAGGAGAATATACTTTACTTTGAAATTTCCCTGGACTACTTGCAACGTAAAATCGATGTCACACCACAAGTAACTTCCAAAAATAAATCTAACATGCAGCTATGTTCTATGAAATCCCATACCACAAAGTCTTTATTGTGTCCCTTTTTCTAAACCTTATGCTATTATATGAAAGTAGGCACAAAAAGAGGACTCATGGGCACAGACAATAAGGGGAGACTGGCTATGGGATTGGGGGGAATGAAGTTGGGCTGAGCAAGGGGGAAAAAAGAGGGATGACTGTAAATGAACACCAATACATTTTTAAAAAAATAGGAAGGTGATTAACATTATCTTTGCTCTTAGGATGACTAATGGGTCAAATATAAGCTATGTAAAGAACAGAATTTCAAAATTAGTTGTTTCTTTATAAAGTAAGCTTCCCTTTCCCCTGCCATCACTTGAATTTGAAAGTATGAAAAAAAATTTTTTAAGGGTCATGGATTAAAATGGGCCATGATGGTATTTTAAGTTGAACCTGTGAAAATGTCCCTTGGTTAGAGTGTTAAAGTATAGAACTATAAAGGGTTCAGGCAGAGATGCAGCATCGACGTGGTACCTAAAAATGAGAAACAGAGTTATTGAGAGGTTTCTTGATATGTGGCTGCTCAGGAGCTAAACTGGGTATCTATGATTGAGAATTTCCAACTCTACCACTGTGGGAGTCAAACATTTAAATGCTTTACTCCCTAGGAATTCCATCATCAGCCAGGTAGGTCATGGATACATGAACTTTGGCTTTGACAATGAATATAAATCTTTAGGGCTCGTGATCTGGCATGTTGATGCAGTGAACCTGGGATAGTGTAGCTGGAATGCCAGCAATCTCTGATTTTCAGGGATGAGGGTGGTTATTATGTCCCAGCCCAGAGTCCAGATTTAGTAGTAGCACAGGTCTTCACTAACCATGGTAGCAGAAATAAGCCTTACTTGAATTATGGATGTAATCCATTTGCCTGGATTCACTTTCTTTCTGCTTATTTTCTGACTTTGTCTCTAGCTTCTCACCAATTCTATAAGCTAGAAAATATGTATTCATTATTTTTGTGTAAAATTAGTCAAAATAGCTTCTATGCTTTGGAACTAGGAAGTTTGCATTTTATAAATAAATGGATTGCGCCAGGATTTTGTAATTGCTTCTTTAAGTGTATTTTTTCATCCAGAAAGGTGGATCTGTCTTCATGTATTAATGGTGGATCATGTTTTCTTATGTTATAATCAAAACTTTCATATATATCTCCACAATATATTATTGGAAACCAGCGGACAAAGATATTTTCCCTCACTCCTGATTTTATATTTTTCATGGTGCGAAATTTTTTTTAAAAATCATATAACAGTTACTGAGAATTTGTTGTAAGATACTGTGCTGGTAATAGAGACATGAGTCCTATGAGACATGGGTTCTGTCTTTACATGGTAGTGAGACAACTGCACAGCAAGATAATGAAACACTAGATGTGCCACAAGCAGGCTGCTCTTGCAAGTACTTTTGCTACTTTTTTTCTATGGTAATTTAGAAAAAAAATGACAATGTCATGATTATATTATCAAGGTAGAATCACTAAATATTATATAAAACACATTACAAAACATGTAATATAGATACTATTAAAAGTTAGAGAAGTTCTGATTGACTTAATTACAAATCCCCTGTGCTTTTATTTTTTCCTCTGAATGTAAAAGTTCAAAATTTAATTGACATAAAATTGCATGGAAAAAGTGATTTTCTACATGCCTCCATACTAGTACAGAGAGATCCTGACTAACTACAGTTTTGTCATAGGCAGTTATTTCAACACTGCCAGGAAAATTTCAAGGCTAAAAAAAAAATCAATGAGAAATTGTAGTAAATAATTATTGATGAATCATTGATACATTTAACACATTTTTAAAAAGATTTTATTTAGTCTCAGAGAGAGGGGGAGGGAGGAAGAAAAAGAGGGAGAGAAATATCAAGATGTGCGAGAAAAACATCTATTGGCTGTCTCTCGCACATGCCCTCAGCGGGGAACCTGGCCCACAACCCACACATGTGGCCTGGCCAGGAATCTAAAAGAAAACCCTTCGATTCACAGGCCAGTGTTCAACCAACTGAGCCATACCAGCCAGGGATTAGCACATTTTCTTATCTGATGTAAATATACACAGAGTAAAATAAAATAAGATAAAAGCATACATTACACATGGATTATTATCAAATTATACTTAAAATTTTTTAATGCTTTTATTAAATAATGAAGCAAATATCATTATACAATTTCATAATAGTAATTATATATTAATATGCATAATGTGAATACTATAAATAGGTTATAAATAAGGTCTTGAACTCTAAGAGTGGAGTAAGTAGTTTATCATTTTATTTAAATAAATATAGATATAGATAAATTACTATAGATAACTATTATAATAAATTACTGAATAATATCACAAAGCTTACATGTTTACCTAAATGAACTGTATCCTTTAATTCAAGAGCAAGACCTAAGTTAATAAGATCTGTTTCTTTATAATTTATGTAAAGCAGCACTCTGAACATTAAGTTCTTATTAATTTTTTTGTAAAAATAAATATAGAATTACATTTTATTAAAATAGTTATGCACATTTACTTCAGGAGAACTAATATAATAATTTACTTACAAAAAACTTTTTCTTTTATATAAAAGCCAGGATATTGTAAATGAGTTGTCCATTGTTTAAAGAATGAATTATAAAATAAAATGTTCATAGTTATTTAAATAGAAAATAGTCCTAAAACATTGAAAGTAGCTAGGGGAATGAAAAAATACTACATACACATTAATGGAATTTTTTATTTGAAGAAAATATTTTACTTTTCTCCATTCCACATTTCTTTTAATTAGAGTTGTATTAGTTTAATGCATAATGTCCTTTAAAATGTAAAGTTAATTTAAAACTTTCACTTATTAAGTCAGTCTTACTAAATTAATATCATTGAAAAATATTGTGAGGTATACATAATATCAAACTCAATTCATGGACAATGATAAGAAAAATTAAAATTCAGTGCACACAATTAGAATTATACTTCCTTGTAATTATCTACTGGGAAGACACAAAAGTATTTTAACAATAACTACACAAGCTTAAAAGGAATGGACAAGTTTTGTTAACTCATTCATTCTGGTCAATTTGTATTATTGGAAAATATGTATAACATATTTAAAAAACTGTCTATTAGGTGAGGATGATTAGTATTTTAAGTCTTGCAGCTAGTCTGTTCTAGTACAAAGTTAACTATTCTGATAAGCAAAGTTCTTGATTCCTATTCCAGTATATTAAGAAAAAAAATCTGGTCTTACAGAGGTTTTGCTAGGTGATCACTAAAAATGCCATGCTTACTTAAAAATATATTAATTAATGATTTAGGTTTGAGTAGAATGGACAAAAAACAAAAATTACATTATATGTATTTATTAGTTTTTCTAAACTACCCATTTTGCCTAATAAGCCGAACCAATTATGTCAACAAATTTTAATCTACTGTGAGGCCTGTACAAAAAGGGCCATAAAAGATCTCTCAGAAAATTATTTTATATCAGAAAGTTAAACTTGAAAATATCTTTGGAAAGCCCCAGCTGGTGTGGCTCACTGGGTTGAGTGCCAGGCTGTGAACCAAAAGGCTGCTGGTTTGATTCCCAGTCAGGGCACACGTCTGGGTTGCAGGCCAGGTTCCAGTTAGGGGGTATGTGAGAGGCAACTAGACAATGATTTTTCTCTTCCTCTCTTTCTCCCTCCCTTCTCCTCTCTTGAAAAATAAATAAACAAAATATTTTAAAAAACTTTTTAAAAAAGAGAAAATATCTTCAGAAAAAAAGGGAGGGTAGGTCAGTCATATTAAAGAAATTAACATTAACTTAACATTTTGTGATTCCTTCATTATTTTTATGTATTTTATATTAGTAGTTGGTTTAGATAACATGTTTTCCAATAACTTTGCTTTTGTGTTTCACATTGTTTTTATTACTACTGCTTTGCAACCCTGGTAAACATTTGTCAGATATTAAAAGCATTTTGGAGAAATATTTTACAGAACATTACTGAGCACATTTTTTGAGCAGAAAACAAATATATCCACCAGACAATGTGTTTGCTCTATTCACAGATAAATTCAGATCATGTAGGCAATTAAATATTAGCAGAACAGAAAAAAATTCAACCTCAGTGAGGATTGAGGAATATTTTCATTGTACTTTGACTAGCTTAAAGTTGAATAATCAAGATACATTGTCATTTACTCTTTAGCTTTGTTGGAGACGCTTTTTCTTTTAAATCCAAAAAGCATTGTTTTAATAGGAATCCACTCTTACTTTTTTACAATTTCATGCACTGATGTTCAAGTCAAAATTTTAGTAAAATGTTTTCCTTTCTTTAGAGATAATAAAGTAACTCACACAAAATTATGATTGTATTGTCTCAAATTTAGGTGTTTTATTTATCTTGTAGCTTCTCCAGCTAAATCTTGTATAGATAGAATGATATAATGAATCGTCTAGTACCCCATTGCAACAAGGAATAGTCATGACATGTGCATAGGTAAAGGTGATGTAAGTGCTTGACTGAAAAAAGATAAGAGAAAATAAATAGTAGTTATTAGAACTAATTGAACAGTTCAGAAAGCATAATTCTAATTTTAAGAGCAGAAAAATGAATAAAACAGGTTCAATGTCTTTACTGATATCTCATATTCATATCTCATTGAGTTTGGAGGCTGTAAAAATATGTGACAAGACCTAATTGGGTATATCATTTCTTTACAGAAGAATGGGAATTTTTTCAATGATCTGGTGTTGAATTATGACTTTTGATTTATATCAGCTCGAACCATTTCTGTACAATGGAATTGCATAATATGCACATTTAACCAGCTAGATTGCAATAATATGGCTAATATAGAAGATATTAAGGTAAAGAGAGAAGTAGAAGTAAAAGTAGAGACTGGAGGGGAAAGAAAGGAGAGGCAGAGAGATAAAAAGAAGTAAGAGGTAAAATAATATTTGGTCTAAACAAAACCTTGACCTCCATTTTTTTTCAAGTGGAAAAGCCTTGAAATCTTGGGTCGAGGTTTTGAAAATTAAGGACAATTTGTGAGATTATCAGCCCTAATTTACACTAAGTTAGTATTTTCCTCCTGGCAATATGACTTTAGAATCTAACCCACAAATAAGAGAGAAATCCACTGTATACAAGTTATTAAAAGGGGACAGGGAAAAGCAATCTGTGTTTTTTCAAAAAGCCAGTTGAGAAAAATGTCATATTCCTGATCTTCTATTATGTCTTTTATGGTAGAATAAACCGTCTCTAAATTAAAGTAAAAAGTCAGAAATCTCGTAGAGACTTTTCTTGCTTGTATTTAAATCATGGTCCATTTCTTCATCAGTATCCATTTTTCCTAACTGCCAAGTGTTTTTCTCAAGTATCAGGCTTTTCTTTCTTAAGTTCAAAAGGCTCTAAGGTTCAGGAAGGTTTTACGAAGAGTAGCATGTGATTCAATTCTAAATGTGATTAGAAATGATCCTTAAATGTACACTTGACTGAGTATAATCAGCTTATACCAATGAAAAATCTGTGTTCTCTTCTGTCATCCTCACATTTGACAAGTTCGGTAATACCAGAGCTGCAGAGTCAAGATAACTTTTTTTTCTTTCCTTCTGAACTACATAGTAAACCACTAGGGGAAAAAAAGTAATATTAGATTGATTTGGAAAAAGTAAATAAATCCCATTTTTATATTAAATTTAAGAACTTTTGGAAAACTAAAAACTTTAACAAAAATACATAATAATAAAGGAAGGAAAATAACATCAAATAAGAAACAGCATTCATGTGCATAGACATATATATGCATCTTGTACAGACTGTATGACAACTTTGTAATGTCCGTAATAATTTTATATACTTCAAATGTTTAACTCTTTGGTTACTGAATTTTTAATACTTGTTCTTTTCTACCATATTTGGCAATTTTGGCTTATCTTTTGCAATTTTCTCCTATACTTTTATAAAATATAGCACTAGGAGAGGGTCATAGTAATATGTTAGAGAGTAGACTGCTTGTATAAACTATCGACAATTTAATTGAAAAAACGACTCAATTAACTTTACTACTCTTTATTTATTAAAGTTGTGATATATGGCTAGGACCACAAAATGGCAACCTGGCTTTATATACATCATATGATTCATTTACATTGAAGCATTTATGTCTCAAATTCATCCACAGTATTTCCAAAATTGGCTTGCATACTTCCAGTCCAGAAGCAAAGCAGTCATGAACACTTAATTATCTTTTAATTCTTGCATTCCACTGGAGGCTATGCGAAACTAATGATGCGGATCACAAATCAGCAGAGAGAGATGAATAGTGTGTGAGGGCAGCAAGATTGTGACTGAGCGCCAATTCCCGTAAGTAAAATAAAATGCATGTTAAGTTTCAGAGAGTGTCAGGGGCGGAAGAGGAAAGAAAAAACAAAGCTAAATCTCTTTTAAGTTACAGACAGGTAAATGGAAAGGAATGTTAACCTCATAGTGACAATAGCAACCAGCATAATGTGTATATTAATATTTAGTCAAAGCCATCACAAATCACTAGTAGCAGTGCAGTGATTCCTGAAGTTCTTTTCATTCTAAATGGTACGTGCCTTTAAGAGTGTGAGCATAACTGTCAAAATTAGATTCATTTTAAGATAAATAAACAAGAGATATATAAAAGTTTGAACAGATAAAAAGTTGGAATTCTGGTGGGAGGGGGGAGGTTAGGGAGTGGAAAGATTGAGCAAAGAGGAAAAAGGACCCAGAGACATGGACAACAGTGTGGTGGTTGTTCAGGGGAGGGGCTATAAGGGGACTAAATGGTAATGGAAAAATATAATAAAGATTATATTTTTAAAAAAGTTGGAATTTCAAAACCTAGCAAAACCATTTTTGCATGAATCTCATTTTCCTTGAGTATTGTACTCATTCTGTTAACCCTGGATATTTGAACATAACCTCTTCATAGGACAATCTTTCTCCTATTTTACTTCTTTGCTTAATTAGTCCTTTAGATCCTACCTGCATTGTCACTTTGTCAAGCTGTTATTTCAAAGTTCCTTAAACTAGTAACTTAGACAAAGTTAACTATCCACTCCAACTTTTACTCCTATTTTAAAATGGCTAAAATAGGACAGGAGCTCCTTCTTTCTTTCTGCCACGTAGTATTCCATTGTGTAAATGCAACATAGGTTTTTTGATCTACTTCTTCAAGACAGCATGGCTGGATCTAGAAAGCATTGTGTTAAGTGAAATAAGCCAGGCTGTGAAAGACAAATACCATATGATCTCACCTATAAGTGGACCCTAATCAACAAAACAAATAAGCAAGCAAAATATACCAAAGATGTTGAAATAAAGAACAAGCCGACAATAACCAGAGGGGAGAGGGGAAGGGGATAATGAGGGAAAGAAGGGAAGGGCCATCAAGGAACATGTATAAAGGACCCATGAACAAAGCCAAAAGGGGTAAGATTGAAGGTGGGAGGTGGGGATGGATGGGGTGGGGGGAGTGCTGGGGGGAAAGGGAGACAACTGTACTTGAATAACAATAAAAAAATAAAAATGAAAAAATAATAAAATGGCTACAATAACTGTCTTCTTATTCTCTTTTTATTAGATATTACAATGTCTAATAAGTCTTTAAAGGTCTTAGGAAAATTTTCAAATATTTAAAGTGTACCTTGATATAAATTTTCATAGACTTTAAGCATGTCTTTGACTAAGAGAGGAAAACACTTCACAGGTGTGTTTGTTTCATAATTTACACATTTGCCATGAATTTTCCAGGAACTTCCAAGTGGCTATCTTCTCTAGTTACCTTGACATCTCATATAACTACAGGAGCTGAAAAGAAGGACCACGATCCTATTTGATCCAGAAATTTTTTCACACTTTTTGGTACTTCAAAATATAAAATAAAACCAGTAGAGGTATTGCTGTGCTTGAAAGGTACCATGTCAACTTCATTTTATATAACAGGGAGGTCAATGACTTCAAAACATATGCAGTATCATAAAAATTTATAGAGACATGTATTTTTAAGAAAATTATAAAAAATGGTATGCAAGTATATTACACGTTATAATTCATACCAGGTAACAAGTGAGAACAAACTTACATTTTTCTCACTCTAAGAGTACAATGCAATTTTGCATTAAAATTAAAACTCTAAGATTATTTTTATTTTTAATGATAACATTAAAAGATATTCTGAGACCTGGGCAAAGAGAAGGCTCTGTCCTTAGCTATATTATTTCGAAGGACCTACCTAACACAAACATTGAAACATATTTTTCCTTTTTGCTTTTGCAAAAGTGTTTTTTTAATTTTTAGCAATTCATTGAGTACACAATTAATATAGGAAAGGGATATGTGAGTTAAACCAGTTTCTACTGTTGAAAATATGGGGTCTAATAGTGCACCAGTGTGTATGTGTGTGTGTGCACACATGCGTGTGTGTGCATGTATGTGTGCACGTGTGTGTTGGTGGCAGGAAAGAAAAAAAGCATAAACTCGGCCTTGGGAAATTTTGTTGCTTCTGTTTTAAGCTTGTCACCAGATAAGTAAAGATGTGTTAGGCATGTTTCATTTATTCTTCTTGCTGAGATGGTTTTACTTTGAAAGACCCTCCTAACTGCTTGGAAATCCAGAGCAGGTAAGGTTATTTGCAGGGATAAGAAATCAGCCCCTCAGCTTTCTGGGGAGTGTGACCAGGTCAGTCCCCATCGTAGCTCAGGAGTCATGGAGGCAGTTCAAGTTTTGTCCATTCCAGCCACAGCTGAACCCATGCCATCCCTCAGGTGTCTAGCCTCAAGACTGTCCTAGGAGGAAATACATCCTCTAGAGTCTCTGGCTTAAATAGGTGATGAGCATGGGGGAAGGTGGGGACAAGGTCCAGGCTGGGAACAAGGTCCATGGCTGGGGAAGGAGGTGGGACAATAGCTATAACTTGGTTTAAACCTTTTAAATATTTAGACCTACAGTATCTGGGACTCCATATTTATTGTATATGCACCTTATAGGTATATTGTAATTGTATATATAAAATATAAATGTAATTATATAAATGTACACAGGGACAATTCCATATATAAATGCAGTCAAATGTTTTGCAGAATAAAAAGTGATGTTTATAAAGACTTTGGATTAATATTGGAAAACTCTTACAATTATTGGTAAATAAGGACCCTATGTATAAGATAGAAAGACAGAAAGATTGCTGGCTGAGTTACAGATAATTCACTTTTCTTTATATTTCTCTATAATTTTCTGTAATTAAGGCATGAGAAAGTGCATTTTAAATTTAATTATTCACATACTTTCAAATATGTAAGTCTACTTGACTAAGTACAACACTTAGAAAAATATATTAGGTGGCATATAATTAGAATCTTAAAAACATAGCCCTCTTTCAATACTGAGGATAAACAAAGATTACACCAATTATTATGTGATGCTATTACTTCAAAATTAATTTTCTCTCCTCCCTTTTCACTTTGCCAAACCAGGGTGGTGTTATTTGAGGTAAAATATGCCATTAACACTTGGCATTCTTTTTCATTCTCAGAGAAAATTCAGGATCTTGGCTAAATTATACTGCTTATTTTATGATAAGCGTTAGAGGTTTCTAAGTTGTTTAAACAAATAAAGTCAAATGGAAAGTATGCTAGTTAATATTATCTACCTTGGGGGCAAGAAAATTATGAGGAAAGAAAAGCTTGATTTGTTTTTAATTTAGCATTAATTATTTAAAGAACACAAAAAAATGGTTCTGTCTTTAAAACAATGACATTTGTTAATGCTATCATGTAACTTAAATTAAAGAAAATAAACTGTGAATCATACTCAATGTAAAAATGTAACTAAAAATTGCACTAAAATATTCCACAGAGTCTTAAATCTTAAATAAGCTGTTCTGCACTCTCAGATACAGCACTGGGCTTTCAGTATATATGGTTTAAAATTAATGAACTCTGACTGCTTTGCATTCAACTCTTCACTTGGTAGGCATTTTTTAGTTACAGAATTTACTTTCTGACTGATCAGATTTATGGCTATAAAGCAATTCTGGAAAAATAATCAGGATGAACAAATATGTGCTCAAGACACTTGGCTTAAATATAGCACTTGGACATTCTGGAGCCATTCTCTATTTGTCTATCCAAATCTCTGTTTCATTGCAATTACATCTGATGGGCATCTAGTTTTCCACAAAGGAAACAGTTAATATTTCTGTAACACATAAAAAATATTTAATTTAAGTTCTCTTGTGCTGTTATTTAAATGTTGGGAATCCCATAGCTGCCACAGTGTCTGTCTAGTCTAAAAGGGTATTTGTATCCATCATTGTAAGAAATTTAGAAATTTGATTTAAAATTATTACATACTTTTTAAGAAATTTAGTCTTATTTTTATAAGAAATATTTTTATTTTATAAGGCTTATTTGTATGCCCTATTTCTCTGAGGATCTCCTTACAACATCACACTCGGTTACACCGGTGGAGTTATTTATTATGCACTTAATATGAACAAAGTAACAACACAAATATTTGAGAAATACAACGATTAATTACGATTTAGTTCCTGTCATGTAGGAGTTATGGTCTAACAGAAGAACCTAGAATGCTGAATATCCTGAAGCACCAAAAAGTTAACTTTTGATTCATTTAATAGTTTATAAGTGCTGAAAGATTTCACTGGAAAATTTTTTCTTATAGATTTTAATGCCAAGGTAAGGCATTCAGCTTTTATTTGGATGGAGAAAGAATAACCTGAAGGTCATTGAGCAAAGGAAAACATAATCAGAAATTTACTTTATGGGGAGTTTTTCACATTTATATGAATAGTAGCTCTTTGGGGAGTGGAGAGGGAGAATAAATGGTATGTAGTGAGAGCAAGAATAAAGAAGAAATTATTAAAAAAGTATATTTAATTGACTATGAAAATTACTATTTTTATATATTGAATTTAAAAGATTGATTGTTATCTTTCTCATTTTTAACTGTTTTACTAGATTATCAGTTCCTCTTCCAAATATAATGTACTTTTTATATTTGCACTTTCAGTTTCAAGAAAGAACCAGGGGAAACAGTAAATGCTTACCAAATGCCTGTGAACCGAACTGAAGAAGGATAAGTAAAAATAATGTCTTTGAAATTTTGAATTTAAATAAATATAAATGTTTATAAATATAATTATATAAAGTCATAAGTAACAGAATCAGAGGACAAAATGGTATTTGAAATCAAATTGTGCTTCTTTAGATTTCAGTTATGCTTTGTAAATCAGATCTATTGCCTGTCAAAATGTTGATAAAAGGTAGATACACATGCAAGTGTGCACTGGACATATAATTGCCCAGTGGTAAATGTGAAGTGAAAGTTAGCAAATTATTTGTAGATAATTTTAAAACAACAATAAAAGGTTACTTTTTTACTATCACTCTGCGTGTCAGTTCTATACAGTAAGAGTGATTAAATATTCCTTCCTTCTAGCCTGCTTCCCCATTAAAGTAGCAGATCTTCCCCCTGCTACTTTATTCACCCTTAATACCATTGTAGTGGTTACTTATTAAATATTAGATCAATAAAACTATCATTTTTCCTATTATTTTCCTAAAATAATAAGGAACACACTAAGTAAATAACACCATTTAAAAATGAGGCTATTTTATTCCTTTATTTATGGATTTTAAGATATCATGAGGAACTGGACTAATTATAACTATGAAGCTCAAAGATTACTAACAAAGTAAAAACTCTCATGAAATCATTACCAAGTTGCAGAATTAGAACATTATGGGCCCAACTCTCAATCAAAAACCACTCTCTTTGTTAACAAAATTTACTGTAATTTAGACTTTCAACAATATAATGTTTTGCTTATATTTTGACTTAATTAAAATTGAATTATAAAGGATGTGCTTTATTTCTTTTTTCCCTTGTGTTTTGATGTGTAATTCTTTGGTTCAATATAATTTTTGACATTCATTCATTCATTCATTCATGTTTTTTATAGCTGTAATTTATACATTCTTTTCATTGTTCTATATAAATATATGAGTCATTTGAGTTTATTTCAAATTTAAGATTATTATAATTATGCTGCTATAAACATATGCACATATTTTGTTGATTATATAACCTAGGATTTAAAATGTTGGATCCAAGATGATGTTTATGTTGAATTCAAGTAGTATTGTCAGTGGGTGTGCAATATTATGTTATTGTAACTTTAATTTGAATTTTCCTGAAAACTTATGTTATTGAGACTTTTCATGTATCTATTGAGTATTGCAGATTTGTTTTTGTGTCCTTTCAAATACCTTTGTTGTCTACCTTTTAATTAGTTATGTGTAGGAAGTATTAAAAATGAACACTTGGTGAGTTTTTTTTTCGGGCAAAAATAAGCTTTTATTTTACTGTGGTCATATTGTTTTACTCTGTTAATACTGGCTTTTGATGAACATTGAAATAAAACATATTAAGTCAGCCTTTTTTCTTTATAAGGAACACCTTTTATGTTTTGTTTAATAAACTTTAATTCAACATTGAATAATAGTCCTTTTGTTATTTTTAGAAGCTGAACCATCTTGCCTCTCACATTTATATATACTTCCCTGTAAAGTTGCCTTTTTACATATTTATATGTATATGTAATATTATATATTACATGTGTATATATAACATATACTTACATATAATAATGCATATAATGCTTATGTAATAATTATTAAATTACTTATTATAATAATACTTCATAATAAGCTTGAATATATACCTATCTGTTTACTATGTCTTGGGCTCTTCCTTTATTTCAAGATTCAATTTCTCATTGGGATATTATTTTCTTTCAACTTAAGAATTTCCTTTGGCATTTCTTTTTGGGCTGTACTTCTGGTGATAAGATATTTCAGCTTTCACTAGTCTAAGTCATATTTCATCTTAATTTTTATGAAAAAATTTTTGCTAAATATTAAGATGAAAATTGATTTCTTTATCATTGAAAAGATCACATTCCTTTTTTTTCTAGATCCCTTGGTTTCTAATTAGACGTAAGCTGTAAATCTTTTTTGTTGTTCTCTGTAATGTAATGAGTCTTTTCTTTTTAATCTTTGGTTTTCTGAAATTTGTATATAATGTGCAGTGTTTCATTTTCTTTGTGTATACTTGCCTGGGTTTCACTAAGACTTCAGAATTTTGAGGTGTTTATTATTCATCAGATTTAGAAAAGGTTTATGTGTGTATAAGATGACAAACTTGTAATTTTACACTGATATTTATCTATTTATGCATTTCATATACTATATTTACCATATTTATAATAGTTATTTTATAGATCCTGTTGCTCATTCCAATATCTGGGTCATCTATTGTTCTACTATAATTAATTGTTTTCTATTGCTTGTGGTTTACATTTTCTTGCATTTTTTTTACATGTATAGCAATATTTCAAAAATTTTTATGATACTTCTTAGAGGCTCTAGATTATTTTATTTTTCCTTAAAGAGTCTTGAATTTTGTTTAGACAGGCCCTTAAATTACCAACAGATGACTTTGTTTCTATGAATGTTTTGATTTAGACTGTGTGAGGGCCATCATTCCTAAAGCATGGACTTTCTTCTGTTCTCTCACTTTGTCAATTGAATATCATCTGCACTCACTTTGATTTCTCTTTCCTAAAAAAGTTAAGACTTCAACATCTTTGCATTCAATGATCCTGACACGTTTGTTCACCAATCAGAGTCAGATCTCCCAAAAACTCTCTATTAGTCTTTCAAGAATCTTATTATGAAATATGTGCAGTTCAAGATCTGTCAATGACCCAGATTGCTAGAACTTCCTGGCAGTCATCTCTCTTTTATTACTCAATTCTTTAAATTTCAGTCTTCTGATCCATTCTAAAATTTAATCTCCTTTTCTTTACCTAATGAGATTGTCACTCTTCTTTAGCTCCATTTACCCTTAAAGTTTTGAAAAGTTTCTCAGGCTAGAAACTGCAGTGATTGTGGTGTTTGTCTCATGTGCTTCCATATCATCAAGTATCACATCTCTGTACTGAAAACATTTCTTTCACATATTTTTTTTCTAATTTTCCATTGCTTTATAGCAGGAGAGTAAGTCCAATTATAAATATTACAGGATGGCTGGAATAAAACATTGTCACTATCACTTTCTTTTAAATAACTTAAAATTGATAAAATACAATTATTTGCTTTGAAGAAATGTATAAATAATTTCAGTTTAACATCATCGATCACTCTAAAATATTAGATGTTGAAAAAATAAGAGTAGTTCCAATTTTTCAACTCTGTGGAAAAAATGTAAGCCATACATTTTTCTCTCGATATATTTCAAGATCACACTAATAAGTTCATCAGGTCTATTAATGGTACTAAATAATAATTGATGCATGCAAAACTCCAACTTCATTTTCCTCCTTCTCCTATCTCCAAATACTCAAACATATTTAATATATTTCCTTGCATATAAATATAACCTCCAAATATATTACCTGACATGTAACCATAACCTGACATGTTAGTATGCCTAATACATTTGCTAGCATATTTATATATCTTTGAAATACATAAAATGTTACTTGTAAATACTAAAAACCTGCTATTATTCCTTCTAATATTTATCTTTATAATCCCGAACCAATAATCATTTTATTTGAAGACTCTAAAAATTAACATTAACATTACTTCTCTTGTTGAGAGTTTGCATGTTATTTTTAAATTTAAAAATAGATAAATGTCAAACTATATTGGCAGTCATAATTTTGTTTATATCTGTTATATTAATGCCCAAACATAGGAATTACTTCATATATGGCAAGCCAAGTAATTTGATTTTGTCACATAAAATTTGATGAAAGAGTCATTATACAAACTTTATAGAGACAGAAGTGAATTTAAAAAAATAAACAGATTTTTAAACAGGAATTGATATCTTCAAAAACACCTTTCATTTTACTTGAAAATTTGGATTGTGTGTTTAGTTACTTCAATATGTTTGTTTGATAAAATCAAAGATTCATTGAGTTTTACATTAACTTCATTAAAAGTTCATTACCATGGCTCTCATGATAATTTCATAATGATAGGTATTCTTTTCCTTACAGTGAGAAATGATTTTTTCTTTCATGTACATCAATACATGATGAAACTTGCCATCATTTAAAAACATTATATTTTCTTATATAATATCTTATATAAAGCTTTTTGACAGTATTTTCTCAAGTGCATTACATAATATCAGATAATGGTGATAGAGTAACACAAAAACAGTGTAACATGAAATGTCTGTCTGCAATATGACATCTTATTTCAGCTCCTGTGCCTATCATTGATAAAAATAGAATTACATCTTTCTAATAGCATGAAATATGATTGTATCTCCATTGGGGAATACTGGTGCTATCATAAATTGTAAATCATATACAAGTCAAAATATAGAGAAGGAAAAAGGAATTGGTACTAAAGTCTGAGAAATAAAATAATTTGTGACATTTATTGTTAAGATACAGACCTATATAGAATCTTCTTTCTCCTCATTTCTTTCCTCTACCCTAATCCTGGTAATTTTACCCACTTCCTTTATGGCATACAAGAGAATACACACATACACACACACACACACACACACACATCTATGTATATGTGTATATATACGCACACATAAGAGAATATATATACGATATATATATAAAATCACATATTTAATAGTGAATCACTATTGATTAATGTGGAAAATAGTTACGGCAAGTTTAGACATAATAAATTGAAGAACAGACCATTTTTAATTTAGGAAATGGGTAAATAAGTAACAGTATAAAATGAGGTCAGAGTAAATATACAACTTAAAACTAAATTTAGCCTAAGTAATCTATAATATGAAAATGTTTGCAGGGAATACATGCTGTATTTATAAATGCTAATATCTAAAATCACCTAATGGGTTTGAAGTTAAGAATCTTAGAATTTATTTATATCACCACAGTATTCCATAAAGGGGAACATTTTCATTTTCATATTATTTTCCATTATATTGGCACATTATTTTGCTCTTTCTCTCTTCCAAAGACAAATACATGCCAGTTTTCCCCAAATCTTAGAACCAGTTTAAATTCAAAATTGACTCTTATTGGACTCATTAGCTTATTTCAGATTTATTCATATTATTCATTATAGAAGGGAGGGATCCTCATAGAAATGGAAGATTTTATAAATTATAAGAGCACCCTTCTAATATTTTCATATCCCTCCAAACTGATGCTATTTCCCCAGACTTACTTCCTTCCACCTCCTATTTGTGCAACTATTTGCCGTCTTTCCAATTTTGTATTCAAAGTTTATAATGAACTTTTTTGTCAAAGGGCTTCCAAGTACCCCAATAATTTGCTAATCTTTACCACTTTATCATTACCATGTCCCTGAAGCTTCTTGTGCGACTAAAATCTGCATTTTAACACAAAGTTTCTAATATCATTTGTTTGGAATCTGTGAGCTAATATAATGTGTTAAAATTTTTCTCAAGGGCGTGGATAGAATGTGCAGAGGAGGGGCTATAGCTGTCTCATTTTACCAAAGGATACTCAAGTCAGGATTGTGGGTAAGAGTTCTTTTTGGCCTGGTAGTTTGTAGCATGGCACTTGAAAGCTAACTTCCTGAGAATATCCAGTTAGTGTGTTGTCCTAGTTTTTATTTTTGAGACTTTATATCAGCTATCAGAGAATGAAAAATCTATGTACTTACAGAACACTCTGATATATTTTTAGAGTACTATTTTAAGAAACAGAGTCCTATAACTAACTGACACTGAGTTTTGTATGCTGAATGATAATTATACATATACCTGGCTAAGAGTTAATAGACATCTTCATAGTTTTGAGTACAGCAAGTCTTCTCTAAACATCATATATAGGTTCTGAGATTTTAAGTTAAATGACATGTAAAGAAGTCAGTTTTACAACAGGTTAACTGATATAAGCAAGAGTTAAGTTTCTACAGCATCTCATTAGCGCTTTAACAAAATTACATTGAATGATAAAGCTTTATTTGAAGAACTGCTGTATAACCAAAGAAACTCTGTAAAAAGATGCATTATCATGTCTATGGAAATAATACAGCATAGTTGGTAAGAATATAGACTAAGGGTCAGACCATTTGTCTATGAAAACTGACTTGTTCATTTCTTATCTGTGATGCCTTGAACAAGTTTATGTATCATTTTCTTCTGTAAACTGGAGGTCTTAATGCTCTCCACTTCACAGAGTTATTTAAACATGAAATGCTGTTAAGTGTTTGTAAAAGCACCTTGTCCATACTGAGCACATACTGTTTGCAAGCACAAGAGAGTGGGTTTTTTTCTCATCATTTCTTTTAATAATGTAATATAAATGAGGAGGCATTTGCTATTACCTTTAGCGTGCCTAAATCTGGCACATAGCCATGACTTGACATAACTAAAATTCTTGTTTTTTAAGGGCATATTCATGTGTTCATTTGCAAACACAGTGTATGGAGTTTTCATGCCAGTGTTTTTCACTGAAATTTTTAACATGAAATAGAAGAGCTTGAAGACACAAATTACCAATCTGATAACCCAACTACTTAACAAGTCTAGCTCATTTATCATAAACACATATGAATGGAAACTGTGGCTACAAAAATATCAAAACAGTATATTATTTACTGCTGCTTATTTGAAGCTTCTAGGCTAAATGTGCTACAATGCATGAGAGAAATTTCAAGATAACAGTCTCAGTAGACAAAACAAAAGCATGTCAAAAGCTCTTTCCATTTATGTCCTATCATTCAGAGGATAAACAGAACGTGGTGATTAATTTTTGATGACTGTAAGATAGGTGTTTGTTGGCCAAACTGGTATTTAACGCCAATTGGTAGTAATAGATGAACAGTTCTGATATACTACATCATCTGTGTATTTATGGGAGAGGTAATGAAGGTAATGGCTTTCGTCTCTTATACATAATGCATCTCTTGTACAAATAGTTCTGAGGTTTTTATGCACTGCATTGCTTTTTATTTCCTTGATTTAATGATTTTTTTAAGAAAAACTGCTTTGCTTTACTTTTCCTGGTTATTATCAACAGCTGATAACAAAAACCATTTCCAAGTCATTATTACTTATAATTATTTCTCCTTTTCTTAAAATATATTTGGAAATTACTCATTAAATATTTATTACATGAGGCCTGGCCTTTGTATTAAAATATATTAAAGATATGTCTTCCTAGTTTTGGAAATGGAATTGTATCCTATCCAAGTTTTATACCATTATTTGTTGTGATTCATACCATTATTGTATATACCATTAAGAAGGGAGAGAATAAATACTATGAATTAACCAAAACAAGTTGTAAAATTTAAAGCACTTTGAAAATTTTAAGTTCCTGATATAATAAAATATAAAAATATTTTAATTGCAAAATTAATATAAATACTATCTGGTCCTTCAGGAATACAGTAAAAAGATTATCTTAGAATTGTTATTTTAGGGTTTTTTATCTTAGTTTTCTTCCAGCTTTACTGAGATATAACTGATATATAACAATGCATATTTAAAGTGTACAATGCATTGGTTTGATATATTTATATATTGCAAAATTATTACCACCATAGTTTTATCTAACACCCCCATCTTGTCACATAATTACTTGTGGTGAGAACATTTAAGATCTATTCTCTTAGCAACTTTCAAATATGTAACAATATTAACTATAAAAACCATGTTGTGCATTAGATCCCCAGAAGCTATTCATATTATAACTGAAGTTTATACCCTTTGAGCAACACCCCCCTTCCCCCAAACCCCAGACTCAGGCACCCACTATTCTACTCTTTATTTTATCTTTTTTGGTTCCATATGTAAGTGACATCTTACAGTATTATTTTTTTCATTTTCTGACTTGTCTCACTTAGCATACTGTCCTCAAGTTCTGTTCATCTTGTTGCAAATGGTAGAATTTCCTTCTTTCTTGTGGCTAAATGATATTCCATTGTATATATAGATATAGATAGGGGATACTCTCTTTTTTCTCCTACATTACTTTCATTTTTTAACTATATAACCCTAGAAAATGAAAACTATTTTTCACATCCCTTTTCTGGATGAGACAACTTAGGCTAAAAAGAGATGAAGTCACTTGCCCAATGATACTCAGTTATATTTTTCCAGGACAAAGGCAAATAAAAATATTTTCTCCAATTTAAAATGAAGTTTAAGACAGTATGTAATAGAAAGACATGATTAAAGCATTGCCATTGGTTTCTCTCTTGCTTGTTTGTTTATTTTGTTCTTTAGATTCCACGTATAAGTTATATCATGTGACGTTTGTCTTTCTATCTCTGGCCAGAGCCAAGGGGTGTTGTGGAACACATAAAATTAGTGTTAGTTAAGAGTACTAATTGGTAGTTAGGAAATAAGCATGGGGATGTAAGGGAAAGCTTAGGGAATATCGTTAACTGCTCTGTAATAACTATGTTGCCATGTGGACTTGAATTATCAGTGGAACACTTGTAATCTATATGACTGTCTGCCTGCTGCTCTCTGCACTTGAAACTAATACAAAAATGTGTTGAATGCAATCTGTAATCAAAAAATAAAATAAAATAAGTGACAGCATTCCCATGTGAGCCACCAATCCCTCTCTTCTGAATTCTGTAACAACATGTATTCAAGTTGGGGTTTAAAAAAACAGAGGCATGTATATGTAGGAAAGATAATGATTCTTAGTGATGCTATATGAACTGAATATTAGGCCATAGTTGCATGTCTTGGAGGCAATAATTTTAATGAATGGGTCTATATATGGTAGAGCTGATCATAATGAATCAGAATGAATGGATACATTAGGAATAAATTACTCCATCCTCCAAAGGGTAGTCAATTCCTGCCAGAATTGAATCAGGTATTATGATGATGATGATTTTAGAGACAAAAAAAAATTTAAGGTAGAAGAGTGTTCAATAAGCTAGTCAAGGTTACCTAAAAATGTAGAGCTGAATTTTGAACTATGACTCTCAGGCCCCAGTGTCCGCATGTTTAGCCACTACATCTTATGTGCATGGTTATTTTCTCTAAAAAAAAAAAAAGTTTTAGATTTTCCCTGATTTCCTGATTTATCTGCTCTAAGGTTAATAAATAGGACAGTTAAAACTGTCATTTTTCCTTATGAGTCCTGAAAGTCTGAGAGGCTTTTTAACAATGGGGTCAGTTTTAGGAATTGGAAATTATTAAAGGGATGTCATGAAGATGTCAAAATTGAGGCTTCCTTCCTTAAGAATTGGAGATCAGTACACACACTTTACATGTCTGGGAATCTAGTGCTTTGCTCAAATCTAGGGTAAATATTTAGAGTAGCTGAGTCCTCTGAGATGTCCAATTGTTGCCCAATTTAATAAAGGTTTAAATGAATTTTTAACACTTAGAAAATAAGCCTCAAACAAGATTTGTGAAAATGTGTTTCTCTATGTGTGCCATAAATCCATGTCACATAATCTTTCAGGGTCCATAGAAGGCCGAGTGTCAATTTGAATTTGGCTTTGATTTGAATGGGGACTCTATTCTGTACAAAAATTAGTAACTGATGGTCACTTTATATTAATTGACCTATTTGTCTCTAACAAATTTGCTTCTTACATTCTCTGGTGCTAGATAATAAAAGAAATTGAAATTCTCAAACTATTAAACTGATGATTGCCTTCTGAGTACCCTTATTTTTAGATTGGAGGTTGAGATGTGATTAATGAAGTTGGAAGTTTATTGCTTCTTTTCTTTAACAGCTGGAACTAATGGCAATTTCATGTCCCTGCTGCTTTGACCAGTAAAAATGAATTAAAAATAGAAAAAAACTTCGAAGAGTCATCTTTAAAAGATATATTTTTGAGGGGATCTGAAGCTACTTTTCAAAAACAATTTATGAACACTTTTTTTTATGTTGGTCTAATCTATTTAATTTGTGGAAGAACAAATTATTTCATGAAGACTTACAGTTTTGTTTTACTTGCTCACTAATTGTGTTAGTTTTAAAGCATAGAAAAGAGTACTACACATCATATATTTTACACTGTTCTTTCCACATTAAGACCTTTGTCTTCTTAAATATTGTTATAATAATTTAAAAGTTCTCCATCAACACTATTTTTGTTCATCATTTCTTTTAATTTTTTTCAATTACAGTTTACATTCAATATTATTTCATATTTGTTGCAGGTGTACAGCATAGTGGTTAGATAATCATATACTTTATGAAGTTTTCCCCCTGATATTTTCCAGTACCCCACCGGCACGGTACAGTTATAACAATATTATTGATTTGATTCTCTGTGCTGTACTTCATATCTCCATGACTGTTTTGTAACTATCAATCTGTACTTCTCAATCTCTTCACCTTTTTCAGCCAGTCCCCCCACACCTTTCCCCTCTGACAACCATCAGTCTAGTTTTGTATCTACGCATCTATTTCTGTTTTGTTTATTCATTTATATTGTTTTTCTAGATTCCATGTAAGCGAAATCATATGGTATTTGCCTTTCTCTGACTGAAGTATTTCTTTAGCCCCATAATTATCAAATTCTAATCAATTGTTTTATATAGTTTTTTTGACAGTATTTTTTTTTTTTTTGGCCATCACAACATATCATGTTTTTGAAGAATATTTAGTGTAATGTCACGTCCTAAGGCACTCTTTAGGATCTGGCATTAATTATTATTCAAGTCCATTTTTATTGGACTAACAGTGAGGTCTTCATAATTTGTCTCTAATGGAAGCCACAGACAAATAATATGAATGAACAAGATATGGCATGGGGATTGTATTTGCCTTGAAGCTTTGTAAACATATATAGTTAGTAAATAGTAATTTGCTAGAGGTCATCTGAGTAGCCTGGGTGTGCTATAGACAATTTGTATGAATACCCCCCAATGTCCTTTGTCTCTTTAATGCAAACTAATTATTGCATCTCCTTCTTTCACAATATCCAATGCATATACTGTGCTTGAGAGTTCACTGGAGCTTACTATCCACTTCAAATTCAAAGAGCATTTTGCTGAAGGTATAAATTAGTCTAAATTGAGATAAAACATCAATGGTTAAAACGTATGTCATTAATTGTCCTTTTATAAAACAATTTTAACAAAAAACTTTAGAACATTTTCAAAAAGTACTGCTTAATATGTAAATTGTAGTCACTGAACTAAGACTATAGAAAGAAAAAAACTATTAGTAATAAAAAATAACAACTTCGAGTTATGTATTTGTGCTAAGCATTTATTTGTATAATACAATCATCCTACACTATTTCCATACCACACAATAATACTTCTAAAAACATGACCCTTAATACAAATTTATAATGTATTAAAGATAGCTTTCTATAAAGATTTAATTATGCTCTTACATAATGCCTAAAAAAAATTGCTGTTATGGCCAAAAAGATCTATTGCATCTCGATTTCAATGTTCTAATCATTAAAGATTTTCATAAAACACAGTTCTGGTTGTCATTTCAGCTTGAGATTTTGAGATTCCATTTTAAAAAGCTTTTGTTTAAATTTTAAGTTTGTACAACTTGATTTATGAATTTAATAACATTAGATAGACCTTTTTATATTGACAGTACAATTACATGACTATTGTTGTCTTCTTGTGGTATGAGTATTTTTTTTTTTTTGTTAAATACTCAGGCTTGTTGAAAACTCTATATAATATTGACTTTTTTTTAAAACAATGGCATAGTAATACCATCACTATTTTTTTCAAGTTTGCTTATAACACATGGAAATAGATTGGGGTTTTGTTTTGTTTTGTTTTATGTTAGAGAGGGACTGGATGAGTGAAATATCTATAAAAAAATTGGCAAGGGAAAGTAAGAGAAATGCGAAGCTCTTTGAGAAATCCAACCATTGATCGTCCATAGGAGTCCAGCCCCACTGTTGACTTTCAAAGCTTTGAATAGGTCAGGAGGACAGCAGGCTCTGCGATGAAGGTTGTGAAAGTGCAGCCTGCAATTTTTAAGATATACATCCAGCTGACAGGCACACTTTTAAAGGTAGGACTATGGCTCTGAATTCAAAAGCACTTTGCTTTAACATTTAATGGTGATTCCATTTAACAAATATTTATTGAACCTCTACTATGCATAGAATACTAAAGGGAGGAATAAAACAAAGGACAATTTCAGATAATTAATTTTCTTTATTTATAAGAATATAAACATGAAATTATAAATAAGTTCGCTTTAAGATATAGCAGGAGAAAGACAAGAAAAAAGTAAATAAATACCATTGGGATATAGGAAAAAGAGAAAAACTTTCAGACACTATTTTTTTAGCTCGTCTTACAGTTAAAAATTAATTGGTTCAATTATAGACATATATAAAACCTACTATCATTTTGTGTTGAGCAAAAGAAGAACAGTGTAAGAAAAATAAAGGGAATCTAGGTAGGTGTGAACAGCATTTGTTTTTCTGCAAAGACTCAAGTTACCATATAAGAAGTAAATGAGGTTGGCCCATGACTCACAGGAATAAGAGCCCCAGGGTTCAATAAGTAATTTAGCTCAGCAGTTCTGCATAATAAATGCCATGTTGGATTGAGTCAGAGTTCTACCAGGCCCAGGAGCCAGTCTTAGTAGTAATTTCATATAGTAGTCAGAATAATAGCTGCCTAAATATGCCCTAATTCTTGGAACTTATGAACATATTATATAACATGGCAAGAGGACATTAAGGTTGTTAATGAAGATTGTCTTGCAATTTGCCTTCTGACAACTTAATGAGGTTTCAGTGGCAATAGCTCATAAAATGTGAAAAAGATGTGTCATTAATGTGAAATTAAGGGCTTTAGAAGTTTGGAGATAGAAAAATATCATGGTTACTACTCTATGGATGCATCTTTCATAATAGTCTCTAAAAGGCTGCAGCAGTGAGTTCAAGGTAGAGAGATTGGTCATGAAATCATCACAACTGTCTAAGACATAGTGGTAGACTAGATAGGGAAAGCCTATTCCTGTATGTATGCATTAAACTGTATTTATTGAGCAAGTACAATTTGCTACCCACTTAATATAGTTCTGAATGCTTTTATGTTAATTATAGCCTACTACATTTATACAGTTTCACTTACCTTCCAAAATGTCACATTACACAGTTTCTTTGGGACCTGCAGCTCCAACTCAACTCTTTAATGCCCACAAATAGAGAATATACTAAGTAGAGTCCCATATTAGACATCCTACGGAATTGCATTTTGCATTGCATTGGAAGTAGATGCTGATAATGGGAGTTATTTGGGAGCATTCTGGGGAACAGCACTGGGAAAGAGAAAGGAAGGAAGAAGGCTTTGTCAAGAGAGGTTGAATTGTAATACATGCCCAAAGAAAGCTTCACTCATTCAGTGGGAACTCTGGAGCTGGAATGGGCTTCAGAGTTGTTTCACTTTGTGGTAAGGGATCTAATTTTTTAACCCACACATTGATCAATTTTTAGAAGAAAGCTGCCAGGGAAGGAAACATGACTGAGCATGACCAACTTCTTTAGCAAAAATAATCTCCAAAGAGGGCAGGAAATTAAGGGCCATCTTCTGGCAGCACTCACAGTACTCGGGGAAATAATACCCTAATTCATTAGAGAAATCTGGTGGGACATCACGGTGTCCACCCCCTAGAGTAAGACTGAAACACAGTGGAACCAAATCATGATATTATTTGAACAGCCAAACTTTCTGGGTCTGTAAATTAAGAAGACCACAGGTCCCAACATCTAAATAGCCTTTTCTGCTCTCATATTATTTTATTTGATTTTTTCTTCATTTTTAATTTTGTTATAGAAAATATTATGAAAATTGGAAACCTTACACCTATTCACTATGTCCAGACATTATTTTTTAATTCCATTTTAGTAATGTTGTCAATAGACTTAAACAAACTTGATTTAACTTTCCTCTGTTTACTAAAATCACATGTCTATAACCACTGTTTAAGCTAATAATCAACCAATGATTATGTAATAAAGCAAATTATTTAATGCAAATTCCCCACAAATAATTTCAAATATATTTCAGTACATTTTAAAACCATTTATTTAGGATAACTGTTTCATATTTCTCAAAATTAACTAACATTCCATAAATGCAATTGATACCATACTTCCTTGTTTGATCTAGAGAAAATACATGTTTTGCAAAGCAGTCTATGAATGTTCCTCAGTAAGCCCAAGAATATAGATTATCTCTTGCAGTCTCTTTTTCTTGCTGTTTCCTTTTCTTGTTCCTTTATTCATGTTTGACTGAAAGTAAATTTATAGGTTCTTAATTATTGTGAAGCTTCAATTCAATCACTGATAAGTAGTTATTTTATTTTCTGTCAGCTTTAACCTCAACCATGACAGAACAACATGTACAGCATTATCTTTAGTGGCACTACGGAATCAGCGTAGCTGTCATCTGGAGTAATAGTGATTCTTTATTGTAAAAGAGATGACTACACATAAATGAACATGTAATATATTAATATTTGGTATATATAATGCTAGGATATTTCTATACTGAAGTCTACTAGTTAGCCAGGAGACCAATGATTATCTTAATCATTAGCTGATTAATTCATTTAGTAAATACATATTGAATCCTTTCCCTCATAGGAGATTGTGATAACATAAAAGATGGTAGTGACTTGGACTGGACTGGTGTTAGAAGGTAAAGGTTATAGATTAGATTTTGGGTGTGAGAAAAATAGCATTAAGAATAATACCAAGATTTTTTTGTATTGTTGTTCAATTACAGTTGTCCCCACTTTTCCCCCATTACTCTCCCCTGCCCTATACCCACCCTGCCACGTCCCATATTCAATCCTTCCCTCCCCATGGTTTTTGTCCTTGGTTCCTTGATACATGTTCCTTGACTTGATCTTTCCCCTTCTTTCCTCTGTTATTCCTCTCACCATTCCCCTCTGGTTACTGTCAGTTTGTTCTTTATTTCCATGTCTCTGGTTCTATTTTGCTCACTTGTTTGTTTTGTTGATTAGGTTCCAGTTGTAGATGAGATCACATGATATTTGTTTTTCACAGTCTGGCTTATTTCACTTAGCATAATACTCTCTAGTTCTATCCGCCTTGTTGCAAAGAATAGGAGTTCCTTCTTTCTGCTGCATAGTATTCCATTGTGTAAATGTACCACAGTGTTTAGATCCACTCATTTACTGATGGGCACAGTCTGTTTCTAGCACTTGGCTGTTGTAAATAGAACTGCTATCAACATTGGGGTGCATTGGTTCTTTTGAATCGGTGTTTCAGAATTCTGTGTGCAATCTCAGCAGTGGGATCACTGGATCAAAAAGCAGTTCCATTTTTAGTTTTTTGAGGAAATCTCATACTGTTTTCCACAGTGGCTGCACCAGTCTGCATTCCCACCAACAGTGCACGAGAGGTCCCTTTTCTCCAGAACCCTGCCAGCACTTGTTGTTTGTTGATTCATTTATCATGGTCATTCTGACTGGTGTAAAGTGGTAATACCAAGACTTTTGGCCTATGAAACTAAAAGAGTGTAATTGTCACTATCAAAGATGAGGAAAGTTGTGAAATGGGTAGGTTTGGGGAACATATCAGAATTTTAACTTTAGACAAATTTATGTAAAATATTACTTTTGTCATTAGCACACCACATAATATGGAATAATTAATTATTGTTCATAGAAAATAAATTTGCAAATTTATCCTTTTTTGATATGCTTTTACAGTATATTTAGTAGTGGTTATTCAAATATATTAAATTTAAATTTTTTAAAAATTGAGTGAACAGAGGAAATGCCATTTAGACATGGACAAAAATATACTATTTACAATGCTGAGCCTAGGCAAATTGGAAAATGCTTTCAAAATATGAAATTCTAACATTAAAAACATTAAAACATATCACTTTCTTAAATATAATGTAGTTTATTTTTTTCTAGATTTCTTCAACCAGTTTTACTTTTTATGCAAAAATATGACTTAATCTTCTGTACGAAGTTCAAAAAGCAAAGTAGTATTAAAGGTGAAACTAACTTTGGATACCAAAGAAACTGTTTATTTTTCTGAAGTTGTCATAGCCTCACACCTATATTTTAGAATGTAGTTTACATTTTTAATGTAATTTTTATTTCTTTATTTATTGATAACATGGACATTTTGAAAGAAACCAATTTACTCCTCTGATATCTCAGAATTTGTATAATATTCTTTAGCTTTACATTCTCTTTCCTTGTTTATTTTCATTTCCTCTCCATATCTCACCATTTTTACTCCAGTAAGTTATATTTTATTTAACTTTTTATTACCTAATTTTTCATATTGTACATTTGCCCACTTTCCCTTTAAGGGGCAGTGTTTACAACAGAGTGAATATATGAAGCCATTTTTTAATTGGCATAGTGGTGACAAGGTGCAAAGATCACAACTTATAGATTTACATTATTTCCTTGTAGGCATATGGTCCTGTCCAAAATATCCATGGAGACATTTGGTCAAGGCCGAAAGGTCCTTGGTATTCAGTCCTGTCCAAAATGTCCACAGAAAAATTTGGTCCATAGTTATTACAAACCCCACTCTTCTGCAAGATTTGAATCCCAACCAATCTATCTACTTCAGGTGCCATTTACTAGCTAGGCTACTGAGGCACAAAGAGCAGTTATTGGCAATAGATCCACAACACAAATATTGGACCATAAAACATGCCCTGGCTGGTGTGGCTCAGCGGAGTGCCAGCCTTTGAATCAAAGGGTCACTGGTTTGATTCCCAGTCAGGGGCACATCCCTGAGTTGCAGGTCAGGTCCCCATTAGAGGATGCTTTAGAGGCAAACACACGATGTTTCTCTCCCTCTCCTTCTCCCTCCCTTCCCCTCTCTAAATATAAATAAATAAAATCTTTAAAAAATGGTGTTTTTATGTGTTAATCCTATAAACCAAAAGGAAAAATAAATATTATGGGCTATTTGAACCCAGGATGTTTTCTAAGGGTAGATGTTTTGACAAGACCAAATATCAAGAACCTTTGGCATGACAAAATATGTTTATGAATGTTTTTGATAGGACCAGATATCAAGAACCTTTTGGTATAGATCAAATATCTCCATGAATGTTTTGTACAGGGTCAAATGTCCCCACTAATCTATAATTTAAAGTATAATAATTCATTGTAAGACATTGGGGGATTCATTATAATTTTCATACCAACATGATTTTAATTATATTAGAGTGGTTCATTCTTCCAGGCTAAAATTTTTTGAAATACATAAAATAGTACTTAGAAGTTGAAGTAATCTAATAACAACAGGAATCAGACATGGTATTTGAGAAGGTTTATTATTGGCTGTGCCAGGTTTCTTGATTACCTATGAATAGCATAGATTGGTATATTGTGTGAGTGTACTACACAAGAGAAAAGCTCTCCTGTGCAAAGATGCGGTAGACAAATACTCATGGAGGTGTGACAGATCATAGAGAAGCTGGGGATGCAGACTGCTTGCAAGTATTTTACAGACCTTAAATAATACCTTCAAGATGACCACAGAAAATGTCCTCATTTGACTCACATGGTCTATGCATGCGGAAAATTCGTAGAAACACATGGCAAGCAACGTTTCAGCAGGTAAGTGACTGTTACCAATAGTTGTGCATGTGAAGTGGAGGGAGGAGTAAAGATGCCATCAAGTGTCAAACGACTGAACTAGTGCATTTCTTTATTTTGACCTGGCTATAGACAAGAAGTTGCTTTGCTGTGAAATCAATAACCAAGCAGAAAATCTGTCAGTTTGGAAGTATAAATTTCATAAATAAACCCAGTAATTTGTGCAAGTCCTTCTGCATGCTCTTTATCTTTTCCTCAATCAACCAATCAATCACCTTTTCACTAAAAGAGATCTTTGATCAAGCAGATATTCATTAATAATAATACCCATGCTTAAATGTATGAACGCATTTTTTCTCATTCAGGTTATAATGGACACTAATGAATGAAGATGTTAGGCATCAAGACACTTTCCATTTCAAAAAGTTAATATTAAAATTGAAGTGATATATTGTTTCTATTTCCTTAAATAAATTGTCTCCTGTTGCAAGAAATACAAAAATTTCAATACATGTATTTGACATTAACTTTAAAATTAATAGCCTACAATGTTACATAAAATTAAACAGGAATAATATAGTTTTTCTTAATGCTAATACACAGACACTTTACACAAGAGAAATTAGACCCTAGCCCACTCAACTCTCAGAAATTAATTTATAAACTGTATTATTTACTAGTGTAATTTAAAAGTACATTTAGGAGCATCAGAATGTAAAGTCATTAGGTAATCAAATGATTATACCTCCCCTTCAATTTTCAATCACTCAAAATTCTTCTAGTAAGTTGGCGTCATGCGATATTTAGTTGCAAATCTGTTAATGGTACCTCCCTGCTAACTTTCTAAAACTCCATCACTGAGGAATAATCTCTTAATATATGTTCAAAATAGTTATCATGATGCCCTCACTCTATGATCTACAAATTAATTTGCCCAAATTCTGAACTGCAAATATTTCACATGCATCATACTGTTTCACACCTCTATTTGTCTATCCTCAGAACTCATGGAAATCATCATTCAGAATGGGTTATTAAAGATCTTCCTACTGACTCACAAATGACTCAGACTCGTAGAGGACTTACATTATGCCAAATATTCTCTAAGGGCTTTAGATACATACATTCATTTAATTTTCACAACAGTCCTACATGGTAGGTAATATTTCATTGATAAAGAGCTGAGGCACAGAGAGGTGTGGCAAAAGTCATTATTTTTAGAATAGTCGCAAAACTAGGTAAAATTCAGAAAGCCCTGGGTCAGGATACTGCCCTTAACCACCACGCTACCGAGGACTTCATGTACATCGCAATCATTCCATGAACTCCATTGCATTGCATTATTTGTTCATTGTCTCCCCTCTGTTAATTTCTTGAGGACAATTTACCATCTTTGTGCAAATAAATGCCTATCATAGTAGTCGCTTTCCAATCAGTACAATATAATAGTTTTCTGAGCTGAATTAAAAATTAAAATGTTAATTATTTCTTGTCTTTTGTGAAATTCCTGACATATATACTCAATTTCTTGAAGGGTTAAAGGAACAGATTGAAGGTTAAGAAGTGAGAAAGAGGGAAGGAGGGAAGAAAGACTAATTCTAGTGCACTGGGAAAATATAATTAAAACCATAATCTTCTTACAACCCAGAAATCCTTTCCACAAAGATAGTAGAGAAACATTTGTTATTGAATAAGCATTAAACCAAATGTGATGATCATCAAAGGCAATCCACAAAAAGACTATAAAGACAGAAATCTCATCCTTATATATATTCAAGCAGCTATAATCCACACACACATATTTTCAAGACAAGCAACTAGTTTTTGAATAAGAAGATTTAATAGCACAATTTGTCACACATAGTATATTTTAACTTCATTTGGCAATTGGATTGTATTAGCTAATTGGCTTTATTCTGAGGAAACACACACTTATATCTCATGATAGAAAGCAGTTTTGCAACTTGGAGCAGGGCGCCCACCAAAATTAGATTCCTACCTTCCTACAGAAACAGAGAGACAGAGGCACTATCTCTCTTGATGCTTGCTTTTCAGTGACAACACCCAGGATCTTGAGAAAGACATTCTGTCTAGGTCATCAAGCTGAAAAAATGCCATTCTAGTCATTGACAATATTAATGTCTGTATGAAACACAGGAGAAATCAATTAACTTAAAGTAAGTGCTCAAAGAAGTAGGGGAAGGGATCTCCTCACTTATTTTCAACAGGGAGAATTAAGCCTCTTATTTTTTTTTTATTTTAATTTGCATTTGCCTTTAAAAGTAGAGTGACTAAAAAACAAGGCAGAGTTTATGAGGTGTAGTAGAAGGAACGCCAAAGTATTCTAGGGCCAGATATGTTATTCAAAAGCTTTTTTCTTTGTAGAAAGAATTTAATATCTGTGGGGTTCTGCTTTTCATCTGTAAAGTGAGTGAGTTGCCTGGAATATTATCTGAGGTCACTTTTGGATTTGTTGCTCTACTTCAAAATAATGAAAAAAAATTATGGTTCAATGAGGATGACAGGTGTTATTTTTTACAACTACACTTGTTTGAACTTTAATTACTCTGATCTCTCTAAGACACAATCAGTGACTGTCACTGAGCACCTAAAACCTGTAAATCAGAAGGTAATTAGAATGACTTGTTCTCTCTTATATCCCTCACACGTGTATTTTAACGTTTTGTAAATTGGAGTAAGAGTGTATTGAAAGAAAGAACAACTCACTTTCATATAACAGAATACTTTAACAATAAATAGTGGCCAAGAAAAAAAAAACCTTTTTCCTATTACTGTTTTTTTGTTTGTTTGTTTTTCATCTGTAGATTTTAAAGATTAGGCTGGTGACCTTGTATTGACTGCCATTCTCACAGTCATGGGAACTTACAAATATGACTTTCTTGGACTACGGGCATGCTTAAAGTATTATGATACTTTTTCTTTCTTCTGTTTTTCAATAAAGAAAATTCTGTAGGAACAATGGATGCTAAAAACAGTAAAATATTTTTTTAATCTGAGAGCAGTCTTCTTATATTTTGTAGATAAAACCCAGGTAGCTAATATAAGTAAAAATCATTAATGTTTCTACTAAATCAATATTTGTAGGCAAACATCAAAGAACACTATTGTTCACCAGGTAAATATCTCTGAGGAAAAAAAGACTTGTTTAATTTATTGCTCGTGTCCTCTAGTGTTTGAGAGGTTTTTCTTCTGAGCCTAATTCCCAAACTCATAGAAAAGATCTTAAAGAAATAATGTACACAAAACTATGTGAATAGTAAATATACCCCCTGGGAGCAAGTATGTTGTGCAAGTTTTGTGTGTCAGTGTGTGTGAGTGTTTTGGTGCTACAGACTCCATACAGAAACTTCATAGCAGAGAAGGCTGCATCGATTTAGAACAGGATGAAAACTCAGAGTAAATAGTTTAAATATTTCATCCCACTCATTTCCTTAGAGGAATAAATGATAAATTATATTAATGATTGAAAAATAGAATCTTTATTACAAAAGTAGTTTAAACCCTTTCCGAAGTAATGGCCACAATGCTTTTATTGATTTTTTTAACATGTAATGATGGAAATTTTTAGCTTTGCCTTGCATTTAGCACAACCAAGCGGCATGAGCTACACTTAATAAAGTTATATCATGCCATATTTTCTTTATGGTATGGTCTTATTACATTAATTGCTGTTTTCATCTGCTTTTTAAGTTATTTAAAATTTTTTGTATTATTTCACTTCAACGCTGTAGGCTTCCCATGATCTATGGAGTAGGCTTCTATTTTAGGGAAACTATCCCACTAACATCTCCAACTTTGATGTAATTGTCAACTATCATGTTTTCAATGAGGCTTAATGACAAATTTATCATAATTATAAACCCCTCTTCCATTGTAAAATAAGAATCATTATTTTATTGGTATACACACACACACGCACACAGACACAGGATCTGGCACAAATGACAACCTTCTTTTGTTAAAATCATAAGCATGTAATTCTGTAACATAACAGTATCACACTCCAGCACACCATGACATTTAGGTGAAATGTTCAAATTAAAACTATAAATTATTACACACATATTATGATCCTACCAACCACACTCAAGCAGGCCTAACTTTTGCTGGAATATATATATATATACACACACAAACACACATAACCTTTGTAGCCATTTTAAGTGTACAACTCAGTGGCCTTAATTACATTCATAATATTGTGAACCTATTACTACCAGTCCAAAACTTCTCACCCACCAAAACAGAAATTCTGTAACCATTGAACAATAACTCTCCATACTCTAATTTCTGGGTGAATGAATTTGCTTATTCTAGATATTTATATAAATAGAATTATATATTTGTCTTTTAGTGTCTGGCTTATTTTACTCAGCAAGTTTTCAAGGCTCAGCTATGTTGTAACATTTATCAACATATCTCTTCTAAGGCTGAATAATATTTGCTTGTATGAAATTTTTGTTTATCTATTCATCTGATGGACATCTGAGTTTTTTATGTATATTGGCTATTTTGAATAATGCTGATGTAAATGTTGGCACACAAGCATCAGAGTCACAGTTTTTTTTTTTTTTTTTTGTACATACCTAGGAATGGAATTGTTGGGTCATACACAGATTTGGTTTAGAAAAACTGCCAAAATATTTTCCTCAGTGAATGTACCATTTTAGATAGCTTTCTACCAGCAATTTACAAGGGTTTCTACATGCTGTCCAATATGTGCTATTTTCTGTTTTTTTAAAAATTATTGTCATTGTAGTGAGTATGAGGTGGTATCTAATTGTGGTTTTGATTTTCATTTCCCTAGAAACTAATGATATTGAACACCTTTTTATTTGCTTATTGTTCATCTGTATATTTTATTTATATAAATGTCTATTCAAATTCTTAATCCATTTTATAAACTAGTTTGTATTTTTGTTGTTTCATTGCAGAAGCTCTTTTCAAATACTAACATAACACCCGCCAACTTTGGTTTTCTTTCTCAGGACCTCTGTTATTAGGCAGAACCATTTGTGGTGCCATATAAATTTTTGAAATATTTGTTTTAGTTCTGTGAAATACATCTTTGGAATCTTTATAGGAATTGTGTTGAATGTATAGATCGCTGTGAGTAGCGTAGGCATTTTAATGATGTTAATCCTTCCAATCCATGAACATGGTATATACTTCTACTTATTTGTATCTTCTTCAATTTCTCTCTTCAGTGTCTTATAATTTTCTGAGTACAGTTATTTTTCATCCTTGGCAATTTATTCTTTCTGAAGCAATCATGAATGCATTTGTTTTCTTAATTTCCCTTTCCGATAGTTCATCATTGACATATAAAAATGCAACGGATTACTGGATATTAATTTTGTATCCTGCTATTGTATTTCACTAAATTCACTTATCAGTTCAAACAGTTTCTTGGTGGACTCTTTGGGTACTCTATGTACAGTATCATGTCATCTATAAAAAAGGATAGTTTTACCTCTTTTTTTCCAATTTGGATGTCTGTGAGGAGACAGGGGAACCCTTTTGCAGTATTGGTGGGAATATAGATTGGTACAGCCATCCTGGAAAGCAGTATGGAGATGCCTCAAAAAATTTAAAATGGATCTGCTTTTTGACCCAGTGATCCCACTTCTGGGAATATACCTGAAGAAAACTAAAACATTAATTTGAAAGAACATAAGCACCCTTATGTTCATGTAGTATTATTTACAATTGCCGAGATATGGAAGCAGCCCAAGTATCCATCAGTAGATGATATGGATAAAACAACTATGAAGTATTTACACAATGGAATACTAGTCGGCCATAAAAAGAAGAAAATTTTACCCTTTGTGACGGCATGGTTGTTCCTGAAGAACATTATGATAAAAGAAATAAGCCAGTCATAGAAAGACAAATAGTGTATGATTTCATTCATATGTGGGATCTAATGAACAAACTGAACTAACCAGCAAAATAGAGATAGTCACACAGAGAGCAGAATGACTGCTATGAGAGGTTTGAGGGTGGAGGGACTGAGCAAAAAGGAAAAAGGACTCATGAACATGGACAAAAGTTTGGTAACTGTGGTGGAGAGGGGAGTATAATGGGGTGAAATGGTAATAGAGAAAAAATACAATAACAAAAGAAAAAATATTTCTAATTTCCATGAAAATGCTTATCTGATATATGACTTGCAAATATTTCCCCTCATTTTGAGGGTTGTTTCATTTTCCTGATAATTTGTTTTGATGCTGTTTTTTACTCAGTGTGTTAAAAAAACTACATACACACACACACATTATTGGAATTTTTGTAGGAATTGTGTTGAATCCGTAGATCTTACCCATCTTAACTATCAGCATATGTAGGGGTAAGCAAAAGTAGGTTTACAGTTGTAATACAAAAAATAATGCAAAAATTAATAAATAATAATATAAGAATAAACTGTTTTATGTACTCACAACTGTATACCTACTTTTGCCCACTGTTTTATATCTGTTTGTGTTTACATATACACACACACATATATATACACGCACATATTTATATAATTGTACATTGTGTGTAGGTGTGTGTTGTGTGGATAAGTGAATATTTTCTGTTTTATTAATATCTTATTTAATATTCCATAGTTTAACATATATCATATAATTGATCAATATAATGTATTGACTTATTTTAAAGAATTGAATTATGCATTTGCAGAGACTAGCAAGTCCAAAATCTATAGGGTAGGCTGATGGGCTAGAGACTCAGGGAAGAGTTGCAGTTCCTGCCAAAAAAGCAGTCTGGCAGTCTGCTGTCAGTCTTCTTCCTCTGGGGAGTTTGACCTTTTTTCCATTAATGCCTTCAATGAGTTTCATAAGTCCCCCCTAAGTTATGGAGCATAGTCTCCTGTACTCAAAATATGCTCAGTTAAATATTAATCTCAACTAAATAATACTTTCATAAAAATAGAGAAATATGCAAATGCATATTTATATACTGTGACATAGCCAGGGTGACACATGAAATTAACCATTACATATGCACAACTTTGGGTTTTTTTTAAATTTTGATTAAATTCAATGTTTTGTGTTTTTTTTTTTTTGTCACTTGCGCTTTTGGGGTCATAATCTGTTACCAAATTTGAGGTGATAAATATTTACTCATTTTTTTTTCTATGAGTTCTATGATTTTAGCTCTTGTGTTTATGTTATTTATCCATTTGAGTTAATTTTTCTATAGGGTGTGAGGTGAGGGATCTAGCTTCATTCTTTTACATGTGAAAATCTAGTGTTCCCAGGAGCATCTGTTAAAAAGACTGATCTTTTCCTATTAAAAGATTTGAAAACTTTGTTAAAAATCAATAGACTGTAGATGTATAGGGTTATTTCATGACAGAGAGAGATGGAGGGTGCCTAAGAGATAAATGTGGGGAGCAGATGGAGGAAGGGAGAAGATAGAAATTGAAAAGAGGTTGAACTTGAGATTTAATTCAAACTTTGAAAATTCAGGAGAGGTATAAATTGATTTAAAACAATTACAGATGCATTGACTTTTCTGTTTAGGATTCATTGAAATAAATTAGGATATTTCATTACCAAAATACTGGGATTTATGCAAATATTGAAATTTCTATGTCCTTGTGGCTAAAATATTTAGTGTGTTAATTAGGTAGGCACTGAATACCAACTTGAAATAATACAGAATCTTTATATAGTAAAAAAGATAAAAATTTTAATGAATAGGTATTATAAGTAAAAAATATACGTAAGCTAAAATAACCTCCAAATTAAAGTTTCTGAATAACTGTATGTCTAAAAGTAAACATGCAACATTTGTGTATGTGGGAGGAAATGATGTATGATATGCTATTTAGCCTTGTTCCTCACATAAAGGTCATAGTCATTTTATAGGGAAAACAAAAAACCTAGAACTTCCTCCTGCAGGGTTTAATGCCTATCCTTGGGACTTGGTTTTATCTTTTTTGGCTTCACTGCATCCTGCCATATGTTTTTATATAAGACTTTTATAGCTCCTGTTATATTGTTCTAATTTGCATGTTCAGTGATAGATTATATTGGGGCTCTGAGAGATATTCTAATGGCCATTAATAAGTTCGAAAGGTTTGTAAAAGTTAACATCCTAAGCAGCATTTTACTAATATCTAAATATACCTAAATACGATTTACCTTGTTAACTTCTCCAGTTGATTTTCTTTTCCTTCTGTTAAATCTATCTAGTACATAGAACAAAGGCATGATAGGTAGCTCATAGTGTTTCTTTTCTCTTTCAACCTTTAAGGCAAGTAGCAAATACAAAATAAAACACAAAATTTTACTCTTTCCTCTTCACAATCAATAAATCTTTTGAAGCAGACATGTTTAAAGAGAAGAAACTTTTTCACAGGTCACTGAATTTAAAGTATAACTTCCTCCAGGAAATTGCCTGTTTAAAGCGTTCTCTTAAATACGCTTCAAATGGTCTTCACCTGTAATCTATAATAGTTTAACAGTCTTCGTTCTGGTCTGTTAAAATGCAGCTGTATATCTTTTGCTGCAGTAAGGATACATTATGGAACTGTTCCTAGCATGTCGCATACTCAATAATAGGTATATGAATGTAATGCCAAAGTATTTTTTAAAGATTAAAAAATTGAGATAATAGTTCTCTTTTTACTTTCTTTTTACTCTCTCTTTTTTATTCAGGTAAGAAAGCTAAATTTAAAATATAAAAACAGTACAACTGATCGATATCTATAGGGTGATGATGAATGCACTCTGTCAGATGTGTTTCTTTTTCTTTCATTACAGTTTGCATTAAATATTATTTTGCAGATTTTGGTGTGTAGCATAGTGGTAAGACAATTGTGTTCTTTACAAAGTGTTTCCCCTATATTTCTGGTACTCACCTGGCAAGATACATAGCTATTACAATATTATTGGCTATATTTCCAATGCTGTATTCTATATTCCCATGGCTCTTTTGTAATTATCAATCTGTACTTCTCAATACCTTCACTTTTTTTAACCTAGCCCCCTGCCTCTTCTCTGGCGATCATTAGTCTGCTCTCTGTATCAGTTTTGTTTGATTGCTTATATTGTTCACTGGATTCTACATGTAAATGAAATCATATGTTATTTGTCTTTCTTGGTCTGACTTATTTCCCTTAGCATAAAACTCTCTAGGTCTGTCCATGATGGAGCAAATGGTTTTATGGAGAAATAATGTGACATTGTATATATAAACCACCATATTTTTTTATTATACTCGACTATTGATGGGCACTTTGGTTGCTTCCATAGCTTGGCTATTTATTATAAACAATGCTGCAATGAACATAGGGGTGCATATATTCTTTTTGAATAAGTGTTTTGGATTTTTTTTTCAGATATATACCCAGAAGCAGAAATGCTGGATCAAAGGCAGTTCCATTTTTAATTTTTGGGAAATCTCTATATTATTTTCCAAAGTGGCTACACCAATTTTCATTTCCACCAGCAGTGGACAAGGGTTACCTTTTCTCCGTATCTTCCCTAATAATTGTTATTTGTTGATTTATTGATGATAACCATTCTGACAATTGTGAGGTGATATCTCATTGTGGTTTTAATTTCCTTCTATCTGATGATTAGCAACATTGAGCATCTTTCCATGTGTCTATTGGGCACCTGTATGCCCTCTTTAGAGAAGTGCCTATTTAGATCCTTTGTTTATTTTTTTCTTCTTAGTTCATTTTACAGATTCTCAAACCAAGTTGTTCAAAATGTTAATTCTGAAACCATGGACGAGATAACAAATGAATATATCAAAACAAACAAAAACTTCAGCCAAATATTTTAATTTAAAAATTAGACTACTTATTAACTGTGCTTGAACAAACCATGTGTGGAACTGAATTCCATTTAATATAGAGTTAGTTTCTGCTAAACACTTACTGACATTAGCAAAGACCCTGGGATACTGAGTTTTCAAGTGTTTCCCATCTATTTTAAAAAATTAAAACCTGACAAATAATTAATGAGGCATTAACTTGAACCTCAGAAGTGGAAGGGCTAGTATGTAGAACAAATTGCTTAGGAGTCAGAAGGGCTGGCACCTGTAACTCAGTGTCGTTTTGTCATTGCCTCAGTACTACCAGGTACTCAATAAAATTCTCTAGAGGTCATTTCAAATTTTTAATTACATCTCACTGCATTATATTCTAGTAGTTTCACAAATTTGGACTTTCACAAAAATATCTGGGAATATACTCCTTGAGAAGTTGGAGGGGTATCCTTATAACATTCAACAACAAGAACAACAACAAAAGCAGTTTCTTGGAGCTCATAGAGCTTTTTCAAAATAAGCTACTGATTGTATAGCCCAATTAAAAACTCCAACACTTTACAGGTATATAAAGTATATAGTTCAGCACTGCCAACATAGTTAATTTGACACCTTCACCCCTACATGCAATATGATTGGTAACTATACAATGACTTCTATTTTATTGTCACTGACTTTGGCTCAGATGTTTTAAATGGTTAAACAATTAGGAAAGTTTTTTTGTGTGTATTTTGTTCTTTTTGTATGGGTGCAGGTGGGTATTAAAATGAAGAGTAGTCAGTTCATTATAATAGAAACAACCAGGAATTAACAGTCACTAAAATTTCACTTACCATTTTCTTACAAAATATATGTGGAAGAAAACGGCTTAAAGACAAAGGGAAAAAGCCTCTTATTTGCTCAGACTATTGTATTTTACCCTTTGTTCATCTGACAATAATGCCAACTTAATTTAATACCTAGGACAAGACTAACTCACTGAGAGGATTTTATGAAATCTGTTTGGTTCTTAGATGTTGGCTGCTTAAAATTTCAAAATTCTTCAGATTAAGTAAAAACAGTTATAGCAACAATGAAATCTCCAAAATATTAGATAAAAAACAATTGGTTAACCATTTAAAAAAATACCCAACTAAATTTTTTTAACAAATTAGAATTAGTTGAAATATCTCTGCCCCAATAAATTGATCTTTTGCTTAATTTGTAGCCAAGACAAGTTTTCTTAAGCAAAATGCTTCTATTAAGGATGAAAAATGTCTCTACAAAACAAAACAAACAAACAATCAAAACAGTCCTAAGTAGGTCTAAAATCATTCCAAATGTATTCCTTGGGTAAGAAATAGAACAGTAATAGACAAAACAATTCAGTTTCTACAAACATACCATTTTCTTTTTGATATTTAAAAAAAGAGAGTGGAGTAGACTTGATATATATTAAAATTAGCAGAATTTCCATGTTTCACAATTTTGTTTCTAGAGATCCCCAAATCCCTTGAACTCATTTGGGAAGTGTTTGGAAGGCACATATTATAGTAAACAGCAGCAAAATAACAAAACAACTCTATTGCTAAAAAGCAGCTGCTCTTGCTTGTGCTTTTAGAATACTAGTTGTAAAATGGCAACAATAACAACCAAATACTAATTTGTGCCAGCAACTGGGATTCTAAGGAAGAAACAAATTGTTTTCTTTAGAACAGTCTAAAGTGGGACATACACAATCATATTGGGCAAATATTGACTTTTGGAAGGAAATACCAGAAAATATCAAGAAGGAAGAAGTAGCAGCATTATATTCAGTATTCTAAAGGCATGCTTCAGGCAGTTCAACAATGATTCTTTTAACAGTAACTGCTCACATACATACACATGCACACATATAGATTTTAGTGGTTTAAAAAAAAAACAAATTTGTTACTTTGGAAAAATGAATGTAGTTCACTTTCAAAAATATTATTGTCACAGACTCTGACTGCTCAGTCCACACATAAGTAGTAGTTGTTTTCTATGGTGATATGGCTTCTCTGCACTAATTTCCACCAGGATGACAAACATTAGGGCAGGTTAAGTAAAGACTGAATTGTTACACAGAGGAACATTTAAGCATCAGATCCCACGGATCTCTTCTGTGTCCATTTCCTGGGCAACCTTCTTAGTGAAGCTTTATTGATTTGACTCAAAGTTTCCTGAAGAATCCAACTCACGTCAACATTACTGTGACTTGATGTAATCATCTCTATTTCCTGTATAGGGCTCTTGCGTTTTCTAGATTCCAGGAGTTGATGAAGGCCAACAATAACCAAGAGCTCGAGACCAGCAAGGAACATATAGAAGGATAGTTTCTCCATCTAGCCAATCCTCTCTTTCAATAACTGTAACTAACTGAAGACAGCATCTTGAAATACATTGCCATTAAAATCTTTGTAGTTCAGATTGATGACTAGACCAGTGGGTTCTGAAGGAATGAAGGAGCGCTCAGAGGTCACCTGCCTCTGGAGAGTCACTACAGTGTTCGGGGGGAGAGCTGTGACACTCTGGATATAAAGCTGATAATCCTGAAGATAACAAAATGAGGCATCTAGGGATTCAACAATACAATCTTCCGGACCCTTTTTTGTAAAGCCTACCAGGAATTTCACAATGTTATTTGCTGGAAAATGTTCTTTCATAAACAGAATAGCTGTATCTGTACTTGGTGAAGCTTCAGGTTCACTGGATACATCTTCTTTTTCTTTACGTTCTGCCAGATCTGTGGGTTCATCTTTTTCCACCTCTGCTTCATGATCTTTATCTTCAGTTATTGACTCTTCCGCTGTTTCTTCATCTTCTGTAAGGTCTTGAGCTGCTGATACTGAGCCTCCAAGGCCACCTAGGAGCAAGGGGGCAGGAGGGAGCACCAAGAAGAGAAGCAGAAATAGGTGAAAGGAGGAGTCTTATGGAGAGTCCTCTCCTGTGTCCAGTCGCCATAACGGGAGCGCTAGGCTGGCTCCAGTGATAGTGGCATTGTTCTTCATCCAGGTCCTTTGTTCATTTTTTAGTTGGATTGTATTTTGGTGTTGAGTTTTACAAGTTCTTTATAAATTTTGGATATTAACCTTTTAACAGGTATATCATTGGCAAATATGTTCTTCCATTAGTGGGTTGTCTTTTCATTTTGTTGATGGTTTCTTGCGCTGTGCAAAACATTTTTAGTTTGATCTAGTCTCATTTGTTTATATTTTATTTCCCTTGCCTGAGGAGATATTTAATAAACAATATTACTATGAGAAATGTCCATCTTACTGAAAATGTTTTTTTCTAAAACTTTTATGGTTCTTCATCTTACATTTAAGTCTTTAATCCATTCGTCTATATGGAATAAAAAAATGGCCTAGTTCCATTTTTTGCACATATCTGTCTAATTTTCCCAACACCATTTATTGAATAGCCTGTTTTTATTTCCCTGTATGTTCTTGTCTCCTTTGTCAAATATTAACTGACCTTTTAGTTATGGGTATATTGCTGAGGTCTATATTCTATTCCATTTATGCATGCATCTACTTTTATGCCAGTACCAAATGATTTTGATTACTATCCACTTGTGGTATAGTTTGATATAAGATATGGTGATACCTTCATCTTTGTTCATCTTTCTCAAGATTGTTGTGGCTATTCAGGTTTTTGTGTATCCATATACATTTTGGGAATATTTGTTATAGTTCTATGAAAATGCCATTGGTATCTTTTAAAAAAACATTTTATTTATTTAGTTTTAGAAAGAAGGAAAAGGAGGGAGAAAGAAAGGGAGAGAAACATCAATGTGTGGTTGCCTCTCACATACCCCCAACTGGGGATCTGGCCTGCCACTCAAGCATGTGCTCTGAGTGGAAATCGAACCTGCAACCCTTTGCTTCACAGCCTGGTGTTCAGTCCACTGAGCCACACCAGCCAGAGCACCATTGGTATCTTGATAGAAGTTGTATTGAATCTATAGATAGCTGTGGGTAGTATGGACATTTTAACATGTTAATTCTTCCTGCCCAAGAACACAGTATATGTTTCTATTTATTCATATCACTCTAATTCCTTTCTTCAGTGTTTTATGATTTCTGAGTACAGGTCTTTTACATCCTTGGTTAAATTTATTCCTATGCATTTATTATATTTTTGATGCAACTATAAATGGGATTGTTTTATTAGTTTTGTTTCCTGACATTTCATTATTAATGTATAGAAATGCAACTAATTTCTAGATATTTATTTTGTATCCTGTTACTTTGCTGAATTAATTTATCAATTCTAGTATTTTTTGGTGGAATCTTTAGGATTCTCTGCATACAGTATCATGTCATCTGCACATAATAATTATTTCTTCTTTTCCAATTTTAATACCTTTTACTTTTTCTTTTTGTTTGATTGTTGAAGGTAAGACTTCCAGTAATATGTTGAACAAGAGTTGTGAAAGTTGACATCCCTGTCTCATTCTTGATGATAAAGGAAATGCTTTTTTTTTCTTTATTAAGTATGGTGTTAGCTTTTGTTTGTCAATGGCCTTTATTATATTGAGGTTTGTTCCCTTTACTCTCACTTTGCTGAGATTTTTATCATAAGTGAGTGAGGAATTTGTCAAATGCTTTTATTGCATCTATTGATATGATCACATGATTTTTATCCTTTATTTTGTTTAGATGGTATATCATGTTAATCAATTTGTAGATATTGTACAAACCTTGCATTTCAGGAATAAACCCTATTGATCATGGTGCATGATCTTTTTAATGTATTGATGGACTTGGTTTGTTAATATTTTGTTGAGGTTTTTTGCATCTGTGTTCATCAGGGACATTGGCTTATAATTTTTATTCTTTCCAGTTTATTTATCTGGTTTTGAAATTAAGATAATGTTAACCTTGTACAGTGAGCTTGGATGATCCCTTCATCTTGGATTTTTTAGAATAGTTTGAGAAGGATAGGGGTTAGTTCTTTTTGAATGTTTGGTAAGATTCAAGTGTGAAGTCATCCAGTCCAGGGCTTTTGGATTACTGATTTGATTTAATTAATTTTAACCAGTCTGTTCAGATACTGTTTCTTCTTCAGATTTAGCAGATTGTATCTTTATGGGAATTTATCCATTTATTTCAAATGTAAAATTTCTAAAAAGGTTTTATTTATTTAGTTTTAGAGAAGGAGGGAGGGAGAAAGAGAGGGAGAGAAACATCAATGTGTGGTTGCCTCCCCCAAAACCCCACTGGGGACCTGGCCCATAGTCCAGGCATGTGCCCTGACTGGGAATTGAACCAGTAGCCCTACGGTTTACAAGTCAGTGCTCAATCCACTGAGCCACACGAGCTGAGGCCTGGGTATCTAATTTCTTGGCACATAGTTGTTTGTAATACTTCGTTACAATTCTCTGTATTTCTTTGGTGTCAGTTTTTACTTCTCTTTCATTTCTGATTTTATTTACTTGGGTCTGCTCTCTTTTTTTCTTGATAAACCTGGTAAAAGTTTATCAGAAATAACAAATATCAGAAAATATTTGTTAATTAACTCCTTTAGTTTTTTCTTGTTAGAAAGCTCTTTATTTCTTTATTTCTCATCCAATTTTAAATGGAGCCCTGCTGAGTAAAGTAATCTTGGTTGTAGGTTCTTTCATTTTATCACTGAATATTTTCTGCCAGTCCTTCTAGCCTGTAATGTTTCTGTTGTGAAAGCAACTGACAATATTATGTGTTTCTTTGTAGGTAACTAACTGTCTTTCTCTTGTGCCTTTTAAGATTCTTTGTCTTTCACACTTACCATTTTAATTACAATGTTTTCTGTTGGCCTCTTTGGGTTTATCTTGTTTGGGTTACTTTCTGCTCTTCCTGAACTTATGTGTCCTCTTCCTTCACCAGGTTAGGAAAGTTTTCCGTCATTATTTCTTCAAATAGATTCTCAATTCTTTTATATCTCTCTTCTTTGTCTGGTACCCTTACAATGCAGATGTTGTTACCTTCCTGTTGTCTGAAAGGTCCCTCAAATTATCTTCATTGTTTATTTGTTTTTCTTTTTGCTGCTCTGATTGGTGTTTTCTGCTATACTGTCTTCCAAATCACTGATTTGATCCTTTGCATTCATCCAACCTACTCTTTATTTCTTCTAGAGTATTCTTCATTTCAGATTTTGTATTCTTCATTTCTACCTGGCTCTTTTTATAGTTTCTATGTCCTTTTTTTAATGCTTGTTATATTTGTGTTGAAGTTCTCACTAAGTTTCTTGAGCACCCTCATAACCATTTTTGTTTTAACTCTGTATCTGGTAAATTGCTTGCCTCCATTTTATTTAGTGTGCTCACTTGCTTTCTCGCTCTCTCTCGCTTTCTCTCACTGATATTTCTCCTGTTCTTTTATTTGGGGCATCTTTAATTGTTTCCCCATTTTTACTGCCCCCCGTGTTTATTTGTGTGTATTAGTTAGATTTACTATGTCTTCCAATCTTGGTAGGGTTATCTTATATTATAGGTGCCCTGTGCGTCTCAGTGGCACAGTCTCCCTAATGACCTGAACTGGGTGCTCAAAAAATGTTCTTTATGGGGATTATGTGAACACTCTTTTTGTATCTGAGTCTTGTTTGCTGTTGGCCTACTCATCCCTGAGGTTGACCCTTAGGCTGCCTGACTATGAGGATCCACCTCTGTGCGTGAAGTGCTAGCTGGGTGCTGACCACATGAAGAAGAATTAGTCTCAACAAGGTCTAGTGCCTTGCAGGATCTCCTTTTAGATGTGCCACTCATGGAGCTAATTGGATAATCCTCTGATGTTGTGTGGAGCCATTAGTGGTATTGGTTCTGAGGTCTTTTAGGACAGACCTTTGTGTAGATCAGTGTCAGACACTGCCTGTGACCAACCCTGGCTTCCACACTTTGTGGCATCCTCTTCTGGGCATAAGTGTGCTTGGGAAAAAACAAAGCTATGTAACAAAGCTAGCTTCTACCAGCACCCAGCCTAAGAACAGGTCACCAAAAGGCCCAAGGCAACCTAAGATCTTCTTCTACCTGCCTTTATCAGGTGGCTGTTTGTTACACTCAGTCACTGAAAGGCCCTCTTGTGGTGTGTGAGTTAGGTGAGGTAGGTTCCCAGTGACTCACCAGGTAGGAGCGAGTGGTGTTCACCAGACTGATATAGATTCAAACGCAGTGCCAGTGCTGGAACTAAGGCCCTTCAGCAAAAGTCTGAGAGTATGCCAAGGTCAGCATCACCGACTGGGTGCCTGTAGACATTCGTGGTGGTTCAGGGTCTCAGGGAGTTGTCAGGGGGAGGTCAGAGAGTTTATCAGGCCTGAATAAACCATGAAAATAGCAGGCTCTGTACAGTTCACAGGAATAAGGGAAAAATGTCCCCCATGCTAGAGCCAGAAAACTCCATCTGTCCCAGATTCTGCCTAGATCTTCTGAAGAGCTCAAGCTCAGCAAAGCAGGGTCACCAGGAGTCAGGTGGGTAGCTGGCCAGGCTCATGGGAAGGTAAGGGGAATGGCCCTTGGTCCAGAGCCACACAGCTTAGCTTCTGACACCCCTTGAGTCTGCCTAGACCTCTATATCTGGGCCCAGGAAGCTGACTCTTCTGCAGGGCTTGAGCTTTGTAAGGCTGGACAGCAGGGATCCTGGAGATTGAGGCACTTGCATTCCCCTAGGCTGATGTAGTACGGTGGGAAGTGCTTGGCCCAAGACAGATGATGTCTGGGAAGTGTTTGAGAGGGATTCAGGACAGGAACCCAGGCTGCTGTCCCTTTAGCTCTCTTCCCAGAACCACCTAGTTTCTACCTACATGACTCTCATCTGCTTCTCTCTTTCTCTGCTGGAGCCCAGGGTGAGTGGCTGCAAGTGAGATTTTTGTGTTGGCACCTTAAGAGGGTACCTGGGTTTCTAGCAGACTCCCATCTTTCCCTGGCAGACAAATCCCTACTGATTTTTACAGCCAGATATCACGTGGGCATCTCTTCCTAGCTCTGGTGCTGTGGACTAGGAAACCTGGTGTGTGGTTGAGACCCCACACTCCTCCAAAGGAACGTTTGCACTTGAAATATCCCCCCAGATTCTCAGCCTCTGCATGTGGGTGGGGCCAGCCTTTTTTGTGTCTTTTCCTTTCTTACCAGTCTCAGTGTGGCTTCTTTTGTAAATTCTTGGTTTTAAGACTTTCACTCAGCTAGCTTTAAGTTGGTTATTTAGGACGATTATTCTATATTTTAGTTGTAATTCCAGTTTGGTCCTGGGAGGAGGTGAGTGCACCTTCCACCTACCCTGCCACCATCTTGGATCAACCACTGATCCACTCTTACTCTTTTACTTTCTTTTTTTTTTTTGTCAGTAATATTAAAAATTTGATTTCCACACATAATTGCTATTATTCACTTGTTTTCTTCCACTTATACCCAACTATTAAACCTTAGCTGCCTCTAGCAGAGGAAAACTCTGACCCTTCCAGTTTAGTGTCAGGAGACATTGGAAAAAATGTTCATTAGTAGTGTTAGTCCAAAGAGAATGTGATAGTCAATATTTCACCTTAATAAGATTCTTTCAACCATTGTGTACTTCTCCCTAACTTTCCTAGTGAAGAATTATATTCAAGATCCCCTTCTAATCCAGTGTGTCAGGCAGTGTCCTGGCTTAAATCTGTTGACATGGTATAATTATGAAGGGTAACATTTTTACTCTCAAAAGTATTCTGAAGGTAAAATAAAGTTTATAAATCTATACCCAGCCTGCTCACCAACCTCCCTGTTGTGTGGGGTCTTGGGATAATTTCACGTCCAGCGGTCCTACATAAGTTTCTGAGAATGACTTAAAAACACTCTTTGTTGCTGTGCCACACCCTTCCAAGTTCAGCTGGCGAGGGGATACCTTTAAAGCAGCAAAGGTGATTGGACCTGGAGTGTTTCCTACAAATCCCACACCACAGAATGAGTTAACTTTCAATGAATGTGAAACATATGGCACTCAACAAGCTTCTCAGAATGAGCCCTATTTAATAATCTTGGGAATCGTTGCTTCTCAAAAAACAGTTGGAGCTTGTTACCAAATTACGGATCTCTGAAATCCAATTGAAATGTGTAGTCACACACACCGCATTCTCCAGGGCCAGATTAATGCATCTCTGCACCATTCATAGGAGACTGATTTCCAAATGTATCATTTGGTTACTGTGACTCAGAAAAGGATCTGATAAAGACCAAAGTTCAAAAGACACCTGACCTATAATGACTCAGTAAATATACCTTAAAATAAATCAAAAGTAAGTACTACTTTAGTTGCAGTGCAAAACAATGGACAGGTGCTGCTTCTATTTTCAGAAAATTAATGAACAATTTTAGTTATGGTGAAACAACTCCCCCCAAAAAATTTCTTAGTCCTTCGTTTAGAAAGTTTCTCTTCTAGACTTTTGCTATATTACTTCAGTGTGGCCTTGTTTTGCTGAACTTTCTGACTGGCTGGGCTCTGTGCTTCTTCAATCCTTCTTTCATACTACTTTGCATCTGGGAAGTGATGGCCTCAAAAAAAAAAAGCTACATAATCTCCAGAGTTTGGGAGGTGTCTTGTACGTGGGGGGAGTCAGCTTGCTGCCTGTCGCTAGTCGTGGCTGCCTGCAGGTGTAGCTGGGTGCTGGTTGCTGGGTTCGATGTTTCCTCTGCTCACTTTTCTCAGACTTCTTGGTTTGAGTGCCTTTGTCAATGCAAAGCACATCCAGCTGCTTCTTTCAATAGGAGCAAAGCTGTGTGGACCCCTCGCCATTCCTCAATCAGGAGCCTGTACTCTCTGAGGAAGACAGCTCCTGCTAGATTCTGTGAGGAGCAGTGGAGGTGAGGACCTTTTCCTTGGCCCTAACCACCTGAGGGTAACTGATGGGAGCTGCTACTGGACCAGCTATTACCACTGATTGAGTCACACCTAACTATACAATCTCATTTCTTAAATTATGTCGAATGAAAGATAGGTTTGCCATATTTAGCAAATGGCACATCCTATGTAATATTTGGCATATTTAAAAATTCATTATTTACCTAAAATTGATAGTAACTGAATATACTGCATTTCTGTATTTTATCTGTCAGCTCTACCAGTGGGAAACTGAAACCCTGAGGTAAGGTAGCAGCAGCTTCTAGCAGTTCCACTAGAGCTCAATGAACAAGACCTCAAAGTCAAAATGAGTCAAAATGCAAAATAAAATAACCCAGTTTCTCTTTGTAAGTACAAAGAGGCTTTCTTTCAGAGGTTCTTGAGCCTCAGTCCTCAGGAAGTAGGGTCCCCAGGTCTGTGATCTGTTAGGAAAGGACCAGAATAAGGTTCTTTGGCCAGGCCACCATCTGTTCCTCAGATGGCATGCTGAGTTGCAGATCCACGGCCCACTTTTCTAGGTTGAGGCTTGGTTCATGGACTCATGGACCTGCACAAGGTCTGCAGTCCTCACAGACTGGTCTTCAGAGATGGCCTGATGGGGCAGGTCTGTGTAAATGCAGGAAGAGCCAGGAGACAGATGTGCTAGGTAGTGTCACCAGTTGATATCCACCATGACAGTGGGCTGCTAATGTTACCAGGTGGATGAGGACATCACTACACTCCTCTTAAAGTGCTGCCATTCCTTGGGGCCCGGCTTGGGGGCAAGCTCCTCAAAGGACTTCCCCTGAAAGAGCTCTGCCAGCTTCCCCACTACGCCCACCAAAGCCAGGAGGAGGTTCCGAGGCTGGTGGAATTGGTCCCAGTCTCTTTCAGCAGCATGAGCATGGAGGCAGTGGATGTCCTTGAGTGTGGGCTCTGGGCTGAAGCTGAAAGCAGCGTCAGTGTCCTCTCGTCCTGTGTCCCCACACTTCTCCCCACCTACAACAGACATTCCCACTGAATTGCTGCCCAGACTTTGCTGTTTTTAAATTCACTTTTTATCACATTATGAGATTCATAGATTTCAGGTTTATATTTGAAAATTTTCTGTTTTCTTTTTTTTCATGATTAGGACTAAATTAATTAAATTGATTTAATTGCTGTATTTACAGTATATTTTAGTAATCATTAATTTTGTTTTTGGGAATCTGGTTTCCTGTGCATGCTTTTCCATCTGAATGCTATATGCTACTTTTAATATTTCAAAAAAAAAAGAAACAAATTATTGGTACTTTACCAGGGCCTTAACTGATAGGTCAATTTAAAATAAAATATTTTTAGATTTACTCTTTATTTCAGAGTCAGTTAGCTTTTGCATGTAACAAAGCACCCAAAAGTTAGTAACTTAGTTTATCACTCCAATTTACGCTTTGGCAGCACCAGTCAGGTTCAGGTAGGTGGTGCTTGCGCTCTCAGCTGGACTCATAGATGTTTGCAGTGAAGTGCCTTACAGATTTCAGGTTTTCCAGCTCCACAGCCATGCGAACCCACTCCTTAAAACAGATCTGTTCTGTTTCTGTCAGATAATTCTGACAGATACAGATGGACCTATTTGGGATAGCCCTTCTCTATTCTCCATGGTTTCTAATCCTACACCAGGCTAGCCTGGGTTGTTTCCCTAGTGGCAAGGTAGGGCCCCAAGAAAGAAGGAACAACTGTGCAAGGTCCTCAAATGACACAATAGAACCTTCCTGCATTTTACTGTCAAAAGCAAGAATGTCTTGGATACAAGAGTGGTGTGTAAATCTTTCTTTTGGCGGGGGGAAGGGAGATCTACTATGATAAGCAAAAAGAGTACAACTTTTTCCATATTCAGGTTACTTTCATAGCCCTGATTAGGGTTTGAAGTATTTCTTACATAGGCACAAAATACTTCTTAACCGTTCTCTCAGTGATTTAATATTTTTACTTACTATTTATTTTAAATGATATATTTACTTCCAATATTTTATTAATAATTATTTATTTGATCAGCAGAAGTATTTCACTATAATGGTTTAGTAAATCAACATTTTATGAAGTGATATTTTCTAATTGTTTATTAATAGATTTGGGGGTTCTAGGAATATAATTATATCAGCTTCAAATTTTTTTTTCCTTTCCTTCTGATCTTTACCTTCTTGGACTTTTTTGTTTGTTTTGTTTTGTTTTCTCTAATTTCATTTATAAGTAATTTCAGAGCAATACTATTAAGGGGAAATTCTTCTAATATGTCACCATTAAGCATGATGCAAGCATTGGCTTAACAGATTGATGACTCGGTTAATCTAAAGACATATCCATATTTTCATTCCTTTTTGTTTCATCACGACCCTTTTTAAGTGAAATATACCCATAAGTATCATATGAACATTTATTATGACCAATTTCATTATGAACTTCCTAAAACCTAACCACTTCATATTAATATAAGTTTATCTTTATCATAGTTTATTACTCTTTTAATGTGCTTTTAGATTCATCCTCAGATATTGTAATAAAGAATAAACATCTTTATAAGTAAAGTTGGCTTACAGTTTTTTGCTTTCTTGTTCAATTTGAAGCACTTTGAGGTCTATTATATGCTGGTGACAACTGCCTGTTTAATTTTTGAAAAATATATTATTCTGCCAACATTACTTTTATTATATTTCTGTAGGGTCTCATTTCTTTATCTTTGGTTACAATGCTAGAAATATACCTTAGTTTCTCTTGTCATAGCTCTTAATGAACTATTTCACTTTCAGACAATAAAAGAATCTGATCCTATTAATGCTAAAACATTGATTTATTATCAAATTAAAACCTGTTTGCTCCTGAGCTCATACCTGATTTGTTGGAAAACTTTAGGGAGGAAGGAAGGAAGATGGTGATTGACTTGTTCCTTCTCCTTTGCTATTGCTTGGTGTATTTACTCTGTTGTTTTCTGTTCTTCCAAGGTCAGGGCCCAGGGAATCTAAAATTGTACTCATTTTCTCAGAGTCCTAAGATTTTTGGGATGGATAGATTTCTTATCTCTCATTTAAATTCCATATCCTACAAAGACCTAATCATGTTGTTTTATCAACTTGACTCTTTTTCCAATAGCACATCACTTTTTAGACTAAAAACATCACTTTTCTTTCTAATTCAAAGCATCCCATGTTAATTTATTGTGTATAACTAATTTTAGGGAAGAATCTTTCACAGCAATAAACAAGGGTTAATGAGTTTATTACCTGAAACTGCTTAGCCTTAATTCAGGATTTATTCAATATTCAAAGCCAGTTTTCAGAATATATGCATTGTAATTCTGCATGAGAAGCAGAAAAGTCCCTTGTAGAAGAGACCTTAATTTGAACACCAGTAATTTTTTTTTTGTATTTGTGCAAGGTAAGCAGAGAAGAGTTAATGAGGTGCCTTCTAGGGTGATGGGGACACTTTAACTCCTACAAAGATAGAGGCAGCACAATGTTTTGATGACTAGGACAGATCCAAGAGCTAGAGGTCTGCACCTCTAAGCAGTTGTATGACTCGAAGATGTTATTTCACCTCCCTCTTCAATTTCCCCAGCTGAAAGCAGTGATTATCAATACCTACCTCATAGTATTGTAGGAGATTTAAATGAACTTGTTTGTAAGGTGTTTCAAGCAGTGTCTGACTCAGAGTAAGCATTACATATGAGTTTATTAAATACATAAATAGAGATATCTGGATGATGTCAAGTCATATAGCTTGAATACAATGGGAGATTACCATCTTGAGCAATATGATAGAACAGCAATTTTCAACCAGTGTGCTACAGCAGGCATGCCAGTGTGCCTCTGATAATTTTTAAAACATGCAATATCGAACTATTTAGTCAGGGGATGTGACCTCTTTTCCATTAGGTTGTCAAGTTAAAACAATGACAGCAGCCAACTAAACAATAATCATGTAGTGCGAATGCCCTGTCCTAACCATGGGAATATAAGTCATATAATAGATACTATTTTATAATATCAATAGATATTATTGATCACATTACATAAGAGGGTTGCATCTGATTGGCTAATTATTGGTACCAGAAATCTTTATATACACAGATAGGAAACTGATTTTTTATAAAGGGATTTTGGAGCAAAAAGGGTCAGGCAATTATTATTATTTTTTGTTAGTCAATCAGAAGTATACCTGTTTTGTCAGATGGGCAAAAAATAAATTTTTGGTATGCTGAAGAATTTTAGTAATTACTTTATGTGTTCCATAAGATGAAAAAAGGTCAAAAATAGCTCAGATAAAGAAATACATGAGCATAAAAAGTTGGGGTCATGTAAGTCTCTCTTCATCAGAGAGCTACATTCCCTACATAGTTTCTGATTGAGCAATATATGTATGGAAAAAGAAATAAACAAGACATTTTTCCTAGTATTTAGGAATATTTCTCTGGGTATCTTTTATTAGTAATTTTGAAAATGTCTTTTCATATTTCTCTTACTGACAGATTCTGGAAAGATTATCATGTAGTGTGGGAAGGCTCAAGAATTGACAGAATGTATCAAAGCAAGACAAATAGCTCTAGAAAAAAACACAAGTGGAAACCAGTTAAGATTGAATATTAGACATTTAATACACATTATTTTGCCATTTTGTGGCAGAAAATTTCTCTCTGGGCTGACTGTTGAAGCCTCCCTCTTCTCTGTTTCTTCCTTTTGCCGTAGAAATAGTACCCTTCAAACAACAAATGCCTGTTTATCTATCATGTATTATAAGTGTGCACAACTAAATAACTTAGACTGTCTTCTTATTAAAAAGAATCTTACTATCACCCTCCATCATCCAAAATTTCACAAATAGAGAAACCTCTTTTTAAATAGTAATTTATTTATTATATTTATAAAAAAACATTAATTATGTCTAATAAATATAGCTGTGTTGTTCATCCAAATATACCAGATATGAAATTCTAAGGACTTTGAGTCGTCTGTTATTGTCATAAATTCAACATATCTATTATTGAACTCATATTTTATTTTATTCCTTAAAAGTCTGCTGCTTGTATGTACTATTTATTTATTTAAGGTAGTCATAATTCTACCAGTGACCTACAAAGTATCTATAATCGTGTTTGGGTCCCCCTTTTAGTCTCACACAAACCTGTTGTAATTTCATGCCAATTTTTTAGTGGTTATATATCTTCTAATAATTAATTCTTGTTCTCATTGATGTGCCAATCTTGGCTCTCATAACAAATGCATAAGGGATGACTGAAATGTCCACAAACTTTTTCTCTCATATTCTTAATATCTCTTAGGCATATATTCTACTATTCTCTCATACTGATATAATGTGTTTCACAAATCTCAAAAGTTTTAGTAGATGCTGAGCAAAAAATCTGACCAGCTTTCCTTCTATTTGCCTCTTAGACGGCAGTTTGACAACAGTCCGTCTGGTCTTTACATCTTAGTTCCTCAATGGACTTATTTATATTCAACTTTTAACCTTAGCCCACTCCCTCCTACCTTCCTGAAGTTTTCTTTTATTTTTGCCCCCTATAAGCCATCAGTGACAGTTTCAGGCATGGCACATATGTCTTCCAATGAGATCCTATTTTCCACTAGCTCAGTGTTCCTTATTTTCTGGTTAATCTTATTTTCTAGTTGATGTGGACAATTAGTTTTCCTCAGATTTAGAGAGAAATAAATGGTAAAATTAAGAGTTTTATATAATTTTATGAGTTTTATTTGTATGATTTTACACTGATGGATTTCTGAATATAGCTTACTATGTGTGTGATGTGAAAATAAAAAAAATAGTTTGAAAGTAAATCAAGAGTTAAGAAAATCAATATTATCCAAAGCTAAATTACTAAATTTCATATCATGTGAAATTGATTCCCAACTATGTAACACTGAATGAGGTGGAATAATATGTGTTTCTCAGTTTCAAGTTTCATCAAATATAAGGAATAAAATATCAAGAAACTGCAAAATTGTTTCATGTAGTTTTAAACACATCACACTTTCTTTTGAAAGATAACTTAAAAAACTATAATGATCAAAGTTTTAGATCATTATAGGAAAAAAGGCACACATATTTTGCTGTAATAAGACCATTGATCTTATATTTATGTATTTATGCATAGTTTAATTTCCCTGATTTTCTTCCTCCATCAATGTAAACTTTTATTCTTTATTTTTATGCTTCATAAATTCAATTTCCATTTACAAAGAGTGATTAGTTTGTTTAATACATTGTATAGAGGAAAAATATGCCAATTCATTTTCTTTTTTTGTCATTATTTTTAATGATGCTACAAATTTTCCATATTTTAATTTAATTATTTAACTGTGGTTCAGTGATTTAAACTATAACTACAATGACAAATGATGAAGTAAGAGAATTAGATGAAGTTATTTATAAATAAATTATTCTATATGGGTTCATATTTCTTCCATATAAACTACAAAGCAAAATGTAATAGTTTAGCAGTCTCTACAGGAGAAGAAAAATAACATGAATAAATTGGATTACAGCAGCAGGATTTCAAATGAGAGGAGAACAGGAAAAATGAAGCAGTTATTTTGGTTTTACTTTCAATAGATTTCCAGAGGAGAGTTTCACCTGAAGCAGAAATGACCAAAACTGTCATTTGATAAATATATTATTTTCCTAAATGACTGATGAATTTGAAAACATCTTTTTTTCCTTCTACTTATATGTTGGCTTAAATAGAAGCTTGTTATCATCACAACCGAAGTCTGTCAGATAAAAACATCTGAAGGATTTTAGTTTCAGTTTACAGATTTAATTTATGTGGAATCTGATATGAAGACAAATATAAAGTATGTTAAAATATGTTTTTTTTAAATACTGGTCTTTGGATTTTTTATAGAATTGACAATAAAGTGTATCTTCTATATTTTATTTAGAAAAATAATTCCTATTAATGTTTCATTGGAAGTAAGGGAATGACTAAATGTTCATTAAACTCTTTAAGAACTCTATTGAACAGATTGCCTAAAATTACTCTCAGAATTTTTAATTTCATTCAGAAGAAGTTATAGCAGTAAGACTTTATTGCTACCCATTTTTATCTCTGTTATACATAGAGAATGATGGAAACTAATCAGCAAATGTACTTGTATCATCCTATACTACTTTGTTTTAAAATGACAATGAAATGTGGAGTCACAAAAAAGAATACATCCAAGGAGCCCAAACAGAGGTCTCAGCTATTATATTGGTAAATATTAATATCAAAATGTACTTAAATATATAACTTGGTCACAGTCATTAATTTTAAAATATATTGTTCTTGTTATACAACTTTTAAGTTTTAATCAATATAATGTTTCATTTTAGATCATAGGAAAAAACTGTATTCACGTTTAGAATATGAGAACTCAATTTCATTCACATTCCACTATAATGAAACATTAATAGTACAGGCTACCTTGGCATTTTAGATTTATTTATCTTCTGCAAATTTACCTGAAAATCACTAAAAATTATAAAATATTGAGAACTAAAAATGCCATGTGCTATACTTGGTTCCATAGACATTAAGAGTAGTATGTCAAACATGATTACAGCTTTCATTGAGTTTGTAATATTCTATAAGGATATAAAAGTGTCAGGTGCTATAAAATCATGAACAGAGACTCTTAATTAAGATTAAAGCATAGGGAAAAAAAAGAGGAAATAGGACAGGCAAAAATGACAAAGTCCTTCCTGAGGAAGTGACTTCAATGCTCAATCTTGAAGTAGAGACAATTAAGTTCACTAAATGAAGACATAGCGTTAAGAACACTACAGTTAAAAAAAATTGAGAGGACAGTAAACAACAAAAATAAAGTAAAATTTATAAAATCTTCAATTTCTAGTAGATATGGCCACAAGTCATTTTAAAGTTATTATGTCAGGAAAAAATGTTCGTTAGGGCAATGAAGATTTGGGGCATGGAGTTTGTGACTGAAGCCATGGAAATGGTAGAAATTTTTGTAGAGAGATATGACAAGGTACAAGAGCTGGAATTTCTGAACTTAGCATCCTATTGAAAAACTGAGGCATTCACAGGAGACCCATATATATCTACGGGATTTGGAAGAAGCTCAAGAAAATGCAATCCTCACTGAGGCCAAATAAATGGATGCCATTCACAACATTGAATATTTATGAGTTTAATCAATATAAAGGCCAAACAATATTGTTAGTCAGTAACTCATAGGGAATCATACATAATTGTTTCTTGAATGCATATAAAATACTAGACAGAAATACATAAACATGATAAAAGTTTTTAATTGTTAAGTACTGAGAATCTGAGCGATATTTTTCTTCTTTTTGTCCTTCTGTATTTAAATTTTTTCTATCATGTGATAAATCTAAAATTACTATTTTTAAGACTGTTTAGATATGATGCCAATTTGCTTTTGCCTATGAAGCAAGGTACAGGGAGGATATTTTTAAGGAATCTACTTTAGTATGTCTACTAAAATAAATCAAATAAAAATCATTAAGGCCTCATTTTAAGCAAGTTTTAACATAGAAATGAATATTAAAAATGAAATCAGCATAGTTGAATATTTAGAAGTATTTATTAAGTGAGACTCCAAAAATTAATATTGAAATACTTTGGAAGGAAAAGGAAAGTACTGAGATATTAAGAAAGAGAATGAATAAAATTCAAGAGAGTAGAGAGAAGGGGGTAACGGTTTTTGGACTGCATTCCTGAGATCTGAATGTGTCTCACAAATTCTGCTGGGTTTGGCTGTCTTCTACCTAAAGGAGAAGCAAAAGTTATAATGCATCTTGGCAATGAAGATGAAGGAGTCCCTTAGTACACTTAGTTATTTTTTCCTTTGATAAACCATGCTGACTACAATAAGAAATGCTATGTAATTTGTTTTCTTTGTTTTAAAATGTCCATGTTTTAGTGAGAACTAGGAATATACATGTTAGAATTTTAAGTCTAGTACCAATAGAGTTTTACATACATAATTCTCATAAATCCAACATTGTTCATTTTACCAATGAATAAGCATTGAAAATAAATGATCAATCCTTAACATTATTAAATTACAGGAAGAAACTGAGATATATGGATTTTAAAAGAAAACATATTGCATTAGTAGGTTAAAAATGCAATCTGATTTTAATTAGGATGTTTTCATAAACTTTTGTCAAGATGGGTAATGTTTCCAATTGCTACCCAATATCAAGTTTTGATTTGTGTCACAGTATAGTACCTTTTAATTTTAATTGTCATTGGTTGAAATGATGGAATCAAATATACTATAAAGCAGGTCAGTTTGAACCATATAAAAAGGATTTTTTTTTTACTAGAATATCTATGAGATGTTTTTTGTATGTGTTTTAAGTGATATTTTATCAGCATTTTCATTTATTTATTTTAATGCAAATATAGTAATTACAGGCATGACAAGCCTCTTCAAAGACAGTCAACTATGGAAATTACTTCTGTTGGTTTATAATATCCCTAAACTGGGACATCTTGTGCCCTTAAATCACAGAAAATTTGCTTCTTTTTTTTATTGTTATTTAATTACAGTTGTCCACTTTTCCCCCTTATTACACCCCTCTGCCCTACCCACATCCACCTTATGTATTCAATCCTCCCTGCCCCACCCTGTTGTCTTTGTCCCTTGGTCTTTTATGCATGTTCCTTGAGGACCGTTTCCCTTCCTTCCCACATTATCATCAATGAGATCTTGAAAGTAGGTCTTTGTTACAGTGCAATCTGATACTCTGCAATCCTAATGGGCAGTGGTTCTGATGAATGGTTAAAAAATATGCAAAATTAATCAAAGAAAGTATAGAACATCTCCAAAATGAAATGAATCCTTTAGGTTTTTAATTGAAATTTATTTTATGCTACAGAAGCTTCCTTTTAGGAATGAAACAGATATTGAACAAAATTTGAACATTGTTTTCACATATTCCTCAGATTAAAAAATGTGCTATGATGACATGTCAGAAAATAGAAACCATTAACAATTCTCTGAATATTTATAGTGCTTTTTTTTCAAAACATTGAAAAAAATGTTCTCCAGACATCCTTGTTGTTGGCATTATAACACAAGAATCACTGTGTTTGTTTCTTTATGCATTGATCAGTAAGGAATGAGTATATCACAGCACCATTTATAAGTTTTCCAGATGAGTCTTAAATAACATAATGAGTACAGAATTTTCTAGATGTGTCTCATTTCTACCAATCAAGATATATCAATTTTATTTATATATTCATAAATTCATGATTTAGACCTTACAAGGCCTTTAATCAAAGTGACAGTAAGCTGAGGAAAAATCCTTGTAGTCTATCTGTATTTAGTTTGGAATCTATGCTGTTTTAGCTAATTAAAAGACACACATGTGTACTAGACTGCTTCTGCTGTGATAAAAGAAAGTAGATATCCTTGGAAACAGGAAGACCTATTAAGAAGTAGTCTGGATTGATAGAGCTTCTAGCAATGTCATGGTGGCTTACGAGTCCAGTTGTTAGGGGACTGATTTTCATTAACTGCAGACTGGCAGAACATCAAGGGAAACCTATGCAAACAACAAAACATGCCTGATAAACCATTGGCAAATTACATTCATAATAAAAAAAGTCAAGGTACTGCAAAATTGTTTCCTTAATTGTAAATCAATTAAGAATAGAAAGCTTTATTATCAACATATAAATAAACTAAATATTCTTTTGAGTAAGACCCAGGCTTCATTGGAGGTCAAGAAATTTAATATTTTAGTATCATATTCTTGCTTAATTTCTGTTTGAATCATCATCCAAAAATCTGTTAATTTCTACAACCTTAAAAAAATTCTCAAAAAATAGGTTAATTTTCAGTTTATCAGGAATTCTTTTGTAAATATTAGGAATCTATGGAATTAGTTACCATTGAGATGATAGTCTCATTTTACAGTGGAATAAACAGATGATGTTATAAACTTAAAACCTGATTTTGTGATTCTCAGAATAATATTCTTTGAATGTAGGGTAATGCTTCTCAAACCAGAGATATTAAAAAAGAAGTCTTAGTGAAGAAACTTTTCTCAATATGTTATTCTTATTTCAACTGTCTCTTTTTTCTGTTCTCAGTTTATCATTATTACTTAGTCATGTTAATGTTTAATTAAACATAGTTAACTTGAATTCATTTTTTTATTTGAGTATCATTAATATCTACAAGTTTCTATTACAATTTGCAAGCTATGGGATCCAGTTTTAGATTTTACAAGTTGTGGATTCAAAACTTGAATTAAATCTAAACTAGCTACAAACTTATTCACATACAAATATGTGAAAATGTCTTAAATTTACTATATTTTAATTTTGCTATGTAAAGTGGGATAGCTGGATTAGATGATCCTTAAGATTCTTACAGTTTTAAATTTCTGATTATATGATTTAAGTTGAAGTTTATATGAGCAACAATAAAAATCGTTTTGGACTATAAGAACAAATAAATTTTTTGTTCATATAAAATTTTATTATCAGGGAGGGATGGAGGGGGCAAGGGAAAGCAAGGGGGGGTAGGCAGAGACAAATGTATTTGAAAAAATAAATTAATTTAAAAAATAAAAAATAAAATTTTATTATTAGATAAACAAAGGTTATTTCTTCCTATAGATATATGTCATATCAGAAAAAAATTACCATATTTATTGCAGGACTCCTGAAAATAAACTTTTACTGATGTCTACAACTATAATCCATTATCACACTGATCATTCTAGTTGGAAGCATCGGTATAAACTCGTTTACCTTAATTTATATACAGATAGAAATATTTTATATGGGTATATAATTTTTCCCCAATAAAAAGAGCCACGGCTATTTGAGGAATAGCTGATTCTAATACTGGGGCAAAGAATATACTAGATGATATAGGAGCACATTCTCATGCCAGAAAGTAGAATAGTGTTAACAATATGCGCGAGCGAGCGCCTACGCGCATGCATGCGCGAACACACCGAAACTGATGGAATATGTAAAAGGGACAAGAAACCAACAGAAGTAGCTCCGAAGTGCCAAAGCTGAAACAATTTGAACAACAAAATAAAGTAGTATTGTATTATAACCTACAGTAAAAAAATATTGATGTGCTGATACTATAAATGATTAAATAAATAAATGAAAAAAACAAATCTCATATGAAAAATAATTCTAAATCATTTATGTAGATATTCCACTCTCAAGAAGCTGGACCATGAGTTCCAGCCCTCAAGTGTGGACTGTTCATTGTGACTTCTTTCCAAAGAGTACAATATGGAAAAGGAAGGAAAAGTGCAAATCTGTAGTGGCATAACCTGTTAAACACTACCTCAATCATAAACAGCAAACTTGATGTCTTATCTCTGTTTCATCCTTCTCTATGATGTTGTATACATGGAAATTTAATCTATAGTCTTTCTTTTAAAAAAAGACAAAGAAAAAGAAAACCTGTGACACTTTCCAGTCATGATATAAATGCCCAACAAATCTTGACTGATATTCCACCAAGCATCTGAAAAATGATCTTCAAAACTGTTAAGGTTATCAAAGGTAAGCCCAGCACCCATTCATGATAAAAACACTCAGCAAAGTGGGAGTAGAGGGAACATGCCACAACATAATAAAAGCCATATATGAGAAACCTACAGCCAACATCATACTCAACAAGCAAAAACTAAAAGCTTTTGCCCTAAGATCAGGAACAAGACAAGGGTGTCTGCTTTCACCACTTTATTCAACATAGTATTGGAAGTTTTAGCTACAGTGATCAGAAAAGAGAAATAAATGAATTGCACCCAAATTGGAAAAGAGGATGTAAAAATGTCATTATTTGCAGATGACATGGTAGTGTACATAGGAAACCCTATAGTCTCCACCAAAAGCTACTGACCTAGTAAGTGAACTGGGCAAAATAGCAGGATACAAAGTCAATATTCAGAAATAAAAGGTATTTTTAAACCAACAATGAAATCTCATTTACTATAGCAACAAAAAGTACCTAGGAATAATCTTAACCAAAGTAAAAGACCTGTATTCAGAAAACTATAGGTAACTGAAAAAAGAAATTAAGGAAGAAACAAATAAATGGAAGCATACACCATGTTCATGGATTAGAAGAATTAAAATCCTTAAAATGTGCATACTACACAAAGCAATCTACAGATTCAACGCAATCCCTATTAAAATACCATGACATATGTCAGAGATAGAGAACAAATATTTCAAAAAATTGTGTGGAATCAAAAACAACCTTGAACAGCCTCAACGATCTTGAGAACATAGGAGGGACCATAATACCTGATATCAAACTATAACAAGTCCACTGTAATCAAAACGTTCTGGTACTGGCATAAGAACAGACACATAGATCAATGGAACTGAATAAAGACCCCAGAAATAAACAGAGGTCTCTATGGTCAATTAGTATTTGACAAAGGGGGCAGGAATATTACCTGATGTAAAAATAGCCTCTTCAAAAAATGGTGTTGGGAACCGTATGGGAAAATCCATTTGCAGATGATACTTTGGACATGGGTTTAATCTCCAAAATAAATAAAGAATTCACACGAATCCACTCCAGGAAGACAACTTAATTAAAAAATGGGCAAAGGATCTGAGCAGACAATTCTACAAGGAGGACATACAGAAAGCCAGTAGACATATGAAAGGATGCTCCTCACTCAACATCAGAGAGATGCAAATTAAAACCACAATGAGATACCTACCTCACATTGGTCAGAATGGCCATCATTAACAAATCAACAAACAAGTGCCTGTGAGGATGTGGAGAAAATGGGACACTTAGTACATTCTTGGTAGGAATGCAGACTGGTGCAGCTACTGTGAAAAACGTTATGGGATTTCCTCAGAAAACTGAAAATGGAACTGCCTTTTGACCCAGCAATTCTATTGCTGGGTTTATACCCAAAGAACCCTGAAACACCAATTCAAAAGAACCTATGCACCCCAATGTTCATAGCAGCTTTATTTACAATAACCAAGTGCTGGAAACAGTCTAAATGCCCATCAGTAAATGAGTGGTTCAAAAATCTGTGGGACAATTACACAGTGGAATACTATGCAACAAAAAAAAGAAAGAAAGAAAGAAAGAAAGAAAGAAAGAAAGAAAGAAAGAAAGAAAGAAAGAAAGAAAGAAAGAAAGAAAGAAAACTCCTACCCTTCAGAACAACAGATGGGACAGTATTATGATAAGTGAAATAAGCCAGACAGTGAAAGACAAATGCCATATGATTTCACCTATAACAGCAACTAAATGAACAAAACAAATGAGCAAAATAGAACCAGAGACATGAAAACAAAGAACAGACTGACAGTGACCAGAGCTGAGGGAGGAGGGGAAAAAGAGGCAAAGAAGGTGTCTAGTCAAGGAACAAGTATAAACGACCCATGAACATGGACAACACAGTAGAGACTGACTGTGGAATAGGGGTGGCAGTGTGGAGCAGTGGAGAGCACTGGGGAAAAATTGAGACAACTGTAATAGAACAACAGTAAAATAAAAATACAAATAAAAATAAAAGTAAAAACAGAAAAACCTGAGAAAAATTCACAGCCAAGAATAGCCTAAGGAGACATGATGGTTAAATATTATGTGATATCTTATATGAGGTACTGGACCTAAAAAAAAAGGAGATTAAGTAAATAGGAAATATGAATAAAGTATAGACTTTAGTCAATAAGAATGTATTAATATGTTAATTAATTATGATAATTGTACCATGCCAATATAAGATATTAATTATAAAGAACTCCATTTAGGGGATAATGGGAACACTATATCTTATCTTTGCATTTTTTTCTGTAAATCTAAAGTTGTTCTAAAATAAATAGTATCTATGTACACACACAAGCACACACACACACACACAGTCACCCCAAGTATGGTGTAAGGTCACAGATAAAGGATCCCCTAGCCAAACACTCTCTTTGTCATGGGATCAAGGAATAGTGCCTGCTGATCTCTCATTAATGAACTCCAGTTACCTGTCAGCCAAGGGAAATTTTGAAACAAGACAATTATATCTTCTTGTGACCTAAGGATCACCTCCCTCTCTTGGGTTTGAAAGCCTTCCTCTCACAGTGCCTGCTTCTTCACTCTGCTCCCAAGTAAAACTTTCAAGTGGCCCTGAGTAACATATGTCCTCCACCCAGGCTGTGGGAACATGTGACTAAGAAACTGCTGTCCATCTCATCTCTCGAGTGTCAGGTGTTATGTTCAGACCTCTCCATAACCCTCAAGTGGGAATCTTTCCTTCACCAACAAGGTGAAGAAGAGGTAATCAAAACACCAAGAGAAAAGTGTCTAAAAGAATCTAAACTATCTTCACTACATCCATCTTGTGTTTCCAATCTCTCAACTTCCCGTTATCCTTCTCTACTTGTCTTCACCTTTCCCTAACCTCCAATAGATTTCTAATTTTTTATTCTATTTTTTGCATATTATTGTTCTCTTTTCACTTGTAAATTCTAAAATCCTAAAGACTTTATGGTAGCTGGATAATGCTCCACTACAATGTGTAATCACCCTGAGGTATTCTTTGCTATATCTTCTTTTCAAGGACGTTCTTTCAATTAGTCATTTGAAGGATTAGGGTTCTTGGCTTAGACACATTTGGTGAAAACATTACTAGTCTGTTACTAACATTATTCTTTTATGAGTTACACAGTGGAATCAAAATCTTCTTTTTAAGAAATTATATCAGTCTTTATTTCATGCTAATTGTCATATTTAGATTTAGTCAAGTAAGAATTAACTTTTTTAAACTTTATTTTTAATCTACTCATGCAAATTAACTGAAGATTCCTGACAACTTAATGTTGTTTCATGATTTAAATTCATTTATATATGAACAAAAGAACTCAAATAAATCATAAAATTTTATCTAAAAATATGTATGTTCTTCAGAAAATAGCAAAGGTTGATAGACTAGAATAAAACCTACAATTACATGTACCTGTATTGCATACTAATGATGTATAGCAGTGGCTTTTTTGTATAATCAGTCTACTTATGCATATACTACGTACTAATGGTCCATGCCTTCATTTATATTGAATGACAGACTCCTGTACACTTCTGTGTTAATGACTGGAGTTAACTATTTCTATGAAGTAATTAAATAAAGTGGTTCCAACACAACTATGACAAATCAGGAAAATAATACAGGGGTTAATAAATAGTTTTAGCAAATAGGCAAAAAATGCTACTACTGCAAAAAGCAAGATATATAATGTCATGGTTGTCTTTGCAAGTTTATAAGATTTGCCTTTTAAACCAGCTAGGATTGGGATTTTTGTCTGTTTGTTTTATTTTGTAAAAATCTGGGGTTGTTTTTTTTTAATCTGTTTAATTTTCTTTACTGGAGTATGTTCTGTTGAACCTTACCTTTCTAGAAAATCCATATCAAAATTTCAAATTTACCTTAATAAGTATTAAGGTACAAAATTTCAAATGTACCTTAATAAGTAAGTATCAAAATTTCAAATTTACCTTAATAAGTATTAAGGTACAAAATTTCAAATGTACCTTAATAAGTAAGTATTAAACAAGAATAAATAAAAAGTGTTGATGTAGATGTATTTAGGCCAGGAAAAGTATTGTTAAGAGAGGACTTACCTGACAGTCTCCAAAGACACATTATTTGTGAAACTGAATGAGATGGGGTGTTGAGAAAGGAAGATTTTTAAACTTCCTTTCACCAGTATTCCTTTCAATACTGATGAAAATTAGAGAAATAAAACAGGTTTGCTGAATAGAAGGGCTGAGACTGGATCAGAAATGCCTTTCACCCTTTTCTAAAATTATCCAAATTCTACTTTTATTTTTAAAACCCATTTTCACTTACTTCTCCATATAAAATAATCAGGTCATATTTCTTCATTTCTTCAACTTCCAGTTTCTATCCAATTAATTCAAATATCTCTATAAGTAAAAGGTTGTTTTAAATTTATTGATTTTAGCAAAAAAGGAAGAGAGAGAGAGAGAGAGGGAGATTGAGTTTTCTGTTTCACTTATGTATGCATTTATTGGTTGATTCTTGCATGTGCCCTGACTGGAAATCAAGCCTGAAACCTTGTCATATCCTAGAGACCATCGAATCAACAGAGAGACCAAATCAAGGCGTGTAAGTGAAGGATTTTTAAGGACCCATGTTTTCTTCAATATATCAGAAGCTGCAGTCAATTAAATATTATATTATCAACTTCTTTTACATTTGACTCCACCAAGGACAGCTATCTGTTGATTTCTGCATCCATTTTACTGTCCTTAATACCACTTCCCTCCTCACCCCGTTTCACTCCGTGCTCTTTTATGGCAATCATGCCTTTGCAATCATCCTCAACAGCTTAGCCTCCCTTTCTCTCTGTCACACTCAACTGAAGAAATTCCAACTCAGGTTAAGTTCAGCTCTCCATAAGTAAATATGGTGAAAACATGTGTGTATGTGGGTGCACCTACACACGTGTGTGCATGCACACAGCACACACACATACTAAAATTTACTTTAAATTCAGGATCACTAATGTCAAGTAAAATTTTAGTTATTATAGGAATTCTCCATTTGCCTAGGGCTCTGGTGTTTCTAACGTTCCCTAGTCAAGATAACTTAAGTTATTCTGTGAAAATGAGCACCTCCAAAACTTCAGTGAAAGCATACAAACAAACAATGGCTTACTTCTCACTCACTCAAAATATGTAAGACTGAGGATCTTTCCTAGACAGTTGTTGTATATTTGATGGTTCAGCATTCACCCTTTACAGCATTTTAAGAGACTGTGATTGCAACTTCAGGGGAAAATCTCTCTAGGCACTTTATCTTAGACAATCAATTGTTTGCCTGAGAAAGAATTGATTTTCTGAAATAAATCTTTCAGAAAAGTGAAACACATTTAAATGACCAAATTGAGTCAAATGATGACACCTAATCTTAAGATACAAGTAAAATTGTTGCCAAATATAGGTGCATATATGTCAAAAAATACTCTAAAAAAAAAAGGTTATTATGTGAGGTGATGGATGTGTTAAATTGATAGGGAAATCTTTTTACAATGTATGCAGATATCAAATCATCACATTGAATATTTCAAATATCTTATAACTTTATTTTTCAGTTATACCTCAGTGAAACTGGAAAAATACAGGATTCCTAGTTAAATTTGAATTTCCAAAACTAATAATTTTAATATATGTATATTATGGAATATTTTGGAAAACACATACTAAAATACTGTCATTTATCCAAATGATGAATTTAATTGTGTCCCCCTATTTATCTGGCATCCCCTGCACCCAAGTACTCAGAGGGAAAACTGGGAAATATTGGTAAGCAGGACTAAGTAAAGCACTAAACTTTTCATATGAGAGCCCATAGAAAAATTACAATATCTATACACTTTTGGAGCCCCAGTTGAGTTTGCTTATGGCAACAGGTAACTGACCCTGGGGATTTAGGTATCCCAGATCCTGGCCTAGTCAACCTAAGCAATAAAGGAAGTAACTTAAGGTCATTCAGAAAGTTTTCCCCTAAACTATTCCCTTTGCCAAATCTCCTTCAGGCGTTCCACTGCGTGGGCACATAACAACTGGTTATTCGTGAATGGATTGATGGACTTTTTTTCCGATGCCTAAATTTTTATTGTTGACAATGCCAGATGATGAACGTCAAAGTGCCCGACTTTAATAAAGTAAGTGGTTAAATATCTCCTAAGCGACCAAATAGACTATGTGGTGCTGCATAAAATCTTTGTCCCTAGGGTTTGAGTGCTCATAACATTTTTTGCAGTCTCATACCAGGCTGATAACACTGGGCTAAACAGATCTTAAAACATGTTGTTTTATATACTCTTGAGTTCACCAACCTAACTTGAAATGATGCAGAAAATCTCCTTTTAAGAACAGAGGTTGAAGGAAATTCTCCATTTGAATTATCCACTTCTTGCTCCTTATTAGAGTTAATGCTTTAACAAAGTACTATTCTTGGTTTCAAGTGTTTGGTTGTTTGCCAGGACTAGATAAGCAGTTTAAGACAAGGGTGTAGCCTAAGGACAGCAGTGAATTCCAGGGATTATTTTGTCCTTGGTATATTGCCCCAAAATATAGCTCAACACTGAGTATATAGTACAAATACTTTAATTGCTTCATGAAAGAATGACCAAAATTGAAATATATCTAAATCAAATATATTCATCAATGTCTTCTTCAGAAAAATCAATTCTCCAGGTCTTCTACCATTTTAGCAATTGAGTGAAACAACAGTTTCCAAACAATTTCTTTGTATCGAAATTTGATACTGAAATAGAAAAAGAAAATCTCTAATAAATGATTTAAACTTACCCATATTTTGTGTCTAATACAAAATCTAGGTACCCTATTTTCCTCTCCCAACCTAAGCAATCCATTGTTTAGATCATGTTACTGAAGAAAGACAGTAAAGCAAATATTTTTTTATAAAATTTAAATATTCCTCTTCTGTGATGACAGAATATATAAAATTGCAACAAAGTAATGCTTCTGAGTCTAATCAGGCCCATACTTTATTATCACAAACACAAAGAAAACAACAACAACAACTTGCTGTCTGTATAAATAAATGTTGCAAAATATTTAAATTATCCAACTTCTGGCATACTCTGAATTCATATACAATTCAGTTCACATAAATTTGTTACCTGGAAACAAACATGTCTAAAGAAAAAGAACTGGTATCTCATGGCAGTCAGCATAAATCTGAGAAAGGATTATCACAGTGTAATTATTTATGTTGAGAAATATCACAGATGAAAAAATTAACAGTCACAGTGGTATTATTTAACTGTACATAAACCCTTTCAATACAAAAACTTTGAGTGATATATAAATCAGTAGGAATTCTATCACTAATAATGATTATTTCCAGACACACAAACATGCAAATTCCTTCTTGGGTACATTTTTTTACTTCTATATAGAACTATAAAGAAAAGTATCTATCATCATGGACTATATATAAAATATTTATTTTTTCAAAGATATGTCAGGAGGGCTATATAACAGAAAGAGAATAGGTAACAGAAATACCTATGAAATAAACATTTTTCTAAGAATCCCTTTTTCTTTTTATGTTATTAGGGAACAAAACCTATCAAACAAGTCACTGTATTGCCTATAGTAATCTAAATATCCAATTTTACTGTCTTACAGTTTGTAAGAAGAAGGATGGAAACTAAAATCAATATTTGCTTTACTCTAAAGTCTATCCTCTTTCCTGTTCATCAAAACTCCTATGAGCAAAATTTATTCTTTATATTACTAAAAATTGTTTTTAAATATATGAAAGGCATGCATGTGTATACGTGTTTGTATATAAAACTTTTTCAAAATTTATAAATTTAAATTAAGATAATAATGGGTGTGCTCTGGCCTTTTTCTGCTGATTTGATCCTTTTCCAATACAAATGCACACACACATATAACTTTGTTGCTTTATGGGTACGTATATTATTGCTCTGTGAAAAAAACCCCACCTGTTCCCAAAATAACTGAGTCTCAAAACCTGTCCATTAATTAGCTCCACCCTAATCTGTCCTTCCAAGTACAAGGCTGCTGATTGGATGGCTCTGTGACTTCAAGCTCCCCGTAGTCTGTGCACGGGCCGGTGATACCATCGCCAGCTGCAGCTTCCTCCACAGGGGGTTCAGGCCACTGTCAACTGCTCCCTACTGCCAGGTGGGGACTCCGTCGTGCTGGCCGGAGGGGAAACCCTGTGTCCGCCACTGAGCCACACCCTCTCAGGGCTCGCTGGTCCACAAGCCTTACACCCACACATGCTCGCCATGGATCGAAGAGGAAGAGAGTTTCTGCCTTCCCTGCTTTTAAATATCCTGGCCCAAAAGTCCTCGTGCTCATGGAGGGTCCAGCCTCCCCAGCCAATCCTGTCCTTTTACCAGGCTAGAGGGCAGTTCTTACTCCATCGTACCATCTCTCCCTACTGCCATGTAGACCTTTAAGTTACACATGCATGCCCGCGCCCTTTGATACCCCTTTCAGTCAGGGATCAGAAAGGGGTAAAGGGGCTTTTCCCTTTGTCCCTCCCTAGCCTCATGCAGACTTTGTGCAGGGCCTCCTGCTGCCACATCTCTTCCCAGGGTAGGAAAATTTGTCCTCAGACACCACCTTAGGAGCCGGATTCATCCCCAGTGCATCAGATGTTTCCTGTGACCCCCTTCCTCATTCCGGTGCCTGGTCAGACACCACTGTTACTAGCAATGCAAAGACTGTGTGTGTGTGTGTTCTTATAGAGAAAGAAGGTCTTTTTTTTTTTTTTTAAGTGTCCCAATGATAATTTTGATTTTGGAAGACTGAATCTTTGCCAGTTTGCTCTTGCTTAATTTTTTTTTCCCCCTTCTAACGTCCTGGCCCTATCTGTGCTGATAAAATTCTCTTTTGCATTGACAGATATTTTCTGTTGGAATATTGTGAGAACAGTTGAATGCTTTTATTTTAGTGATATATGAAACTGTAAAATTTAACAGCTTGTACTATTGCTCATATGTATGGCATAGCCTGATCAATGGCATGGAGAAATTGTATATCACCAGAGACTTGTGTTTTTTGGACAATTTTTTTCCTTTAGAATGTGATTTTTTAAATTTTATTAAAATCAATTATATAAAATGGTCAAGCATTGATTATTTAAGTACTTGGTCATTTGTGCAACTGTTCTTTTGAGTTTGATAAATTGTTAGTTGTACAAACATCTCAAATAATTTTGATAAAACCCTATTATTGATAAAATACAAACATTTAAACAATGCTTAGTTTTTTCTTTTCATTCTTTTATCAAAACAAAACATGCATATTTTTAAGTCATCAAATGTATGTTTTTAAAATTACAATTCAAAAAAAGATTCATTACCTACTCCCCAGTTCAGTTCCCTAAAGGCGACTGCTTATATTGTTTTTAGACATGTCTTCTAGTATCTACAATAGATAGCATTCATAGCCTCTAATTACCAGATAATTCAGTTTTAGAATTCACCAATTTATTTAGTATTAATTAGATGGGCATTTAGCCATATTAAACTTCTGCTGTTTTACTTCCATTAGAATCTTGAGTATTTAAAATATGTACAATTAAAAATGTGCTCTAAAATGAGATTACATTTTCAACATGCTTATCCATCTACTTTGGAAGTATTTTAGCTATAGTTATTTAGTGTAAATGATACTAAACATAAGATGCAATAGAACTATTTCAAAAGATTTTCAGACTTTGAGAACTGATTTTCCACTAATCATTTAGGTTAAATACAAAATTCTTCTTTAAAGCAACTAGCCAGAAAAAAGAAACAACTTTAAAACTTTTTTGCAAGAGGAAAGCTTTGGGAAAAGTGATTTTACTGACATAGAACTCTGATGGGGCACCGACTCATACATAGACTTAAAATCTCCTCACAGAGTCATTGTAACCTGCTCAGAGAGATCACCAATCTTTTACTCTTTCCTTGTGTGTTCTTAAACTGTAATTTCAATCTATCTCTGTAAATTCTAGAAATTTTACTTTAGCCTTGAATAATTCATTACTGACAAAAATACCATTTAGCATATTTAATATGCTCCTGACAAAAAGAGAGATTTGAAGTTTTCAGGGCACTGAATTTGAATATGTTAGGTCAAGATGCTTTTCACTAAAGCAGTATTTAAATATTTGATTCAACATTTGATTAATGTCTTTCATTATGGGCAAGCACTGACTTTAATAGACTTGAGTTGATTTAAATAAAGATGATTACTCAAAGATGAATAGTGTTTGAAAAGGCAGGTGGATAATGAAAATGAAAATATTGAAATTTGTGGGATATTGCAAAAGCAATGTTTAGAGGGAAATCTGTAGATTTGAATGTTCATACTAGAAATGAAGAAAATGATAAAGTCATTTATCTGTTCTTAAACATTAAAAAGTTACTCAGATTCCCTCAAAAAGCCTTCTTGTAATGCCTGAACATATATCTTAATTTATGTTATTAATCAGGTAATAGCCATATAGAAATCTAGCTGCAAACAAGGCTAGGAAATAAAACTTCTAGCACAACATATGTCTATGTGGTTATATTTGAGATCCCTGTGAAAGGAGAAGGGGAGAATAAATACTGGTTAGCAATTTGCAGCCCCTGCCACACAGCTAAATGCAGAGATCACAACTAAGGGTCTCCCGTGGAGTATCCATGGAGTGACCCTCCTGTATACATCTACATTTTTCTGGAAAGAAATATTAAAATAACTGAAGTCAACAGCATTTTTTGAGGAATGGATTAAGCCAATCTAAAGCCTGAGTAATACATGAAGAAAAGCAGAATAGGATTGCACTGTCTGTATTGCCTTGCTTAACATTAGTTTATTTAATCCATAAATACATGGAACACCAATCACATGACAAACACTAGTCTACATACTGAGAACACAGAGATAAATAAGATAGACAAGGACCTTACTTTAAGAAATTTATATTCTGATGAGAATGCATAAACTAAAAATACAATTGAAAATAAAAACTAATAATATAAGTACCAACAAATAAAACAAGGTGGGATAAGATAATAGGTGGGGCTATTTTATGATGGATGTTGAAGTCAGTCTTTCTGAGCAGGTGACATTAGAGCAGAGAATGGAATTTCTTAATGACAGTAATTGTGTTTCTCCAAATTATTCTTCATAAATAGTTACCTAGTGGAGTCATTTATTGTACACACTGTTTACTAGTTCCTTAGATATAGATACAATTTTTAGCTGCCTTACAATTCAAATTCATCAGGAATATCATGAGTGATACTTAAATTATTTAAATTGCTTAACACCCCTCTGTTCTCTTTCCTACCTTAAAAAGAGATAATTGACTTAGCCCAGTAAAAAGAGATAGGTTTAGGCAATTAATATTTGGCAAAGGAGTCAAAAATACTGAAAAGACAATCTTTTCAATAAATGGTGATGAGAAAATTGGATATTCACATGTAAAACAATGAAACTATACCGTCTTGCACCATTCACAAAAATTAACCCAAAATGGATAAATGACTTAAATACAAATCCTGAAAACATAAAAGTCCTAGAAGAAAACATAGAGAAAATCTCCTTGACACGAGTCTTTACAATGATTTTTTAAAAATATAACACATAAAGCAGAAGAAACAAAAAAAAATTAACAAGTGAACTACATTAGATTAAGGCTTTCTATTCAGAAAAACAACAACAACAACAACAACAACAAAATGAAAAGACAATCTATAAAATAGAAGAAAATATTTGTAAACCATGTATCTCATAAGGGATTAGTATCCAAAATACATGAGAACTCATACAACTCAATAGCAAAAAAGTAATAATAATAACAATTAAAAATGGACCTGAATAGATTTCCAAGAAGGTATTTAAGTGTCCCAGAGGTATATGAAAATATGCTCAACGTTGCTAGTCATGAGGTAAACATAAGTCAAAACCAGAATGAGATGCCACCTTACACATTAGAAGAGCTATCATCAAAAAGGCAAGAAATAAATGCCAGTGAAGACATGCAGGAAAGGGAAACCTGTGTACTATCGGTGGAATTTTAAGTTGCATAGCTGCTATGGAGAAGAATATGCAGGCTCTTCAAGAAATTACAAATAATATTATCATATGATCCATCAATTCTACTTCTGAGAATATACCCAAAGGGAATTAAGCCACTATGTCAAAAAAAAAATCAGTATTCCATGCCCATTGCAGCAATATTTACATTAGACAAAGCATGGAAAAAACTTGTGTCCATCAACAGATAAATAGATAAATAAATGTATATAAGTGTATATAGATATATGTACATGTATATATGTATAAATGTGTAATGAAATATTATTCAGCTATTAAAAATGAAATCTCGACATTTGTGACAATGTGGATGAACTTTGAGAGCATTATACAAAGTTAAATAAGTCAGACAAAAAGACAAATACTATGTGATTTCATTTATTTTTACAATCTAAAAAATAACTCATGGAAAACATGATCAGATTTCTGGTATTCAGAGACAAGGGGCTGGGGGTGGGGGTATCAGAAGAAAAGTTTCAAAAGTATAGACTTCCAGTTATAAGATAAAAAGGTACTGAGATGTAATGTATAATATGATGACTATAATTAACGTCGTATGGTATATTGGAAAGGTGCTAAGAGAGGAGATCCTAAAAGCTTTTACCACAAGGAAAAATAAAATCCCTGTTTAACATAAATGTTTGCTCATAATTATTATGGTAAAAAATAGCATTAAATTTACCATCTTAACTATGTTGAAGTACATAATTCAGTAGTGTTAATTATATTCACATCATTTTTCAATATACGTTCTAGAATCCTTTATCTTGCAAAATCAAAAGTTTACACTCCTTAAACATTAGTTTTCCCTCATCCCCACCCTCTAGCCCTTGGAAATAACCTAACCAGTTTCTGTCTATATGATTTTTACTATTTTATATACTTTGTATAAGTAAAATCATATATCATTTGTGAGTGGCTTCCTTCATTCAATATAGTGTCCTCAAGATTCTTTCATGTTGTAACATATGACAGTATTTCCTTGTTTATTAAGGCTTCATGATACTTCTATATGTATAGAGAGAAATATTGTATATAAAGGCTTCATTATATACATATATATATATATATATACACACACACACACACACACACACACACTCACAGATATACCACATTTCATTAATCCATTCATCTGTCAATGGATATTGAGATTGTTTCCACATCTTGCTATTTTTGAATAATAGTGCAATGAATGTGGAAGTACAAATATTTTGATTTCTTAATTTTAATTATTTTAGATATATACCAAAATGTGGGCTTGCTGAATCATATGGTAATTATATTTTTAATTTTAAAGTAATCTTCATATTGATTTCATAATGGCTGCAATATTTTAAATTCCCACCAGCAAGTAAAAATATTCCAATTTCTCCACGTACTCTCCGATACTTGTTATTTTCTATTCTTTGGATAGTGACCATCCTAATGAGTGTGATGTAACAACTCATAGAGGTTTTGATTTGCATTTTTCTTACAGTTAATAATGGTGTTTTTTCATATGCTTGTGGGTTACTTGTATATGTTCTCTGGAGGATTGTCTATTAAAGTCCCTTACCCATTTGAAAATAGGGATATCTGTTTTTTTGTTTTTGTTGTTGAGTTTTATGAAATTCTTATATATTCTGAATATTAACGCCTTATCATGCATATTATTTAGAAAATGTTCCCCAATTCTGTAGGTTGTCTCTTAAAATCTGTTGATTATTTTGGGTTCTTTCCATCCACAAATGTTTTTAAGTTTTTTGTTTTTTTTTTTTTGGTTATTCTCATTTGTCTATTTTTTGCTTTTGTGGCCTATAATTTTGGTCTCATATCCAATTAATCATTACCAAATTCAATATCTGGAAGTTTTCCCCCTATCTTTTCTTCTAGGAGTTTCATAATTTTAGATTTTATGTTTAGTTCTTTATCTATTTTGAGTTATTTTTTGTGTGTATGGTATAAAGTAAAGTTACAATTTCATCCTTTTGCCTCTAGATATCTAGTTTTCCCAATGCCATTTATTAAAGAGACAGTCTTTCCCCACTGTGGCATTTTGACACCCTTGTCAGAAATCATTTGACCATTTACATAAGGGTTTATTTCTAGGCTCTGTAGTCTGTTTCATTGGTTTACAGGTCTTTCTTCCAATACCACACCATACTGATTACTGTTGATTTCTGCTATGTTTTGAAATTAGAGAGTATAAACTCTTCAACTTTGTTCTTCTCATTCAATATTATTTCAGTTATTCTGGGTACCTTGAGATTACCTATGAGTTTCAGGGTAAATTTCTCTACTTATGTAACAAAATGTCACTAGAACTTTGATAGAGATTGCATTGAATATGTGGAACACTTTGGATAGCATGGACATTTTATCAATATTAGGAGTTCAAATTGACAAACATGGATATATGTAATGTATTTGCATCTGCTTTAATTTCTATTAGTAACATTTTGTGATTATCAGCGATAAGTCTTTCACTACTTGATTAAGTTTATTTCTAAATATTTTATTCATTTTGATGCTATTAGAATAGCATTGTTTTTTTATTTTTTTCAGATTAGTCATTGTTAGCAGGCAGAAATACAACTGATTTCTGTGTGTTAATTTTGTATCCTGAAACTATGCTGATATTATTGGTTTTAACAGTCTTTGTAGAACCTTTGGGGTTTTCTACATATAGGTCACATCTTTTTCATAACCTTTCACTTTTTCCATTCCAAATTGGATTTTTTTTAATTGTCTAATTGTCCTAGCTAAGGCTTTTAGTGCTATGTTGAATAGATACTGTAAGAATAGACATCCTTGCCTTGTCCCTGATTATAAAGATAAAGATTTCCATCTTCCACTATTCAGTATGATGATAGTTGTGGGCTTTTCATATTTGGCTGTTATTATGTTGAGATAGTGTCCCTTTATTTCTATTTTCTGAGAGTTTTTATAATGAAGATATGTTAAATTTTATCAAGCGATGTGGACTTTTTTTCCTTCAATCTGTTAATATGGTGTATTACTTTTATTTACTTTAATATCTTGAACTATTCTTGCATTCCAGGCTGAAGTAAATGTTCTGATAAACTGTCTTCTAAAGAGAATCTTTTCCACTATAATAATGTGATTCTCTCTTTAGTCTAAGTCTTGCTTCTAATGAAACAGCTGATGTCTGACCTTGACTAAGATGCCAGTCAAGATTATGTGTGCATGTGTGTGTGTGTGTGTGTGTGTTATGGGGTAAAAACTTTATGCAACAAATGAGAACAATTGCAAGATAATAGTTGAGAATATGAGCTCTCAAATCATACACCATGAGTTTGAATCTCACTTCTTCTACTTAGTAGTTATTTTAGACCAGTTACTTAACATGTTTATATCTCATTTACTTCATCTATAAAGTAAAATTATCAAGTTCCTATCTCATTTAGCCACAGTAAGAATGTGGCACACAAAATTTTGGAACTGGATGGAAAATTTGAACATGTCAGTAAACTGTCTAGTGAATTTTTTTAATGTATAATGTCTTTATATTTTTATTGTTGTTCAAGTACGGTTGTCCCCCATTTCCCCCAATCTCTCTCCCTTGTATACTGAATTTTTAATTGTGTTTGTTTCTTACATTGTTATCTGTCTTTTGAGTATTTTTATAGACCTACTAGCAGTTGAGTCAAACAGCTTGTCAGTTTTGGCAAATACTTAAGTGTCCTAATGTTTGCCTAATTACTGAACACTAGGTTGTTTTGATATTTTGTAGACATATATCCAAATGTTATAGGAAAATATTTACAGCTATAATCTCTTTGATCTTGAGTTTGATTTTTTTTCTTATTAGGAAAACAGTGGTTGAAACAGCTGTAAAGATGTTCTAATTTTGATTATACATGTGTTTTAGGGTTGACTTCTGAATGAATACGTTACAACACATTTTGCAGATATAAAATGCCAGTGTAATTCTAAATGTCAGGTTGGCTCTTATCACTGCATATGGAAACAAGCTAGAAAATCTGGACACAGTGAAAACAGAAGGCTCATTCTAAATATCGTCATGTATTCTCCTTTTCAAGTGAACATTCAATACAATAACTCCAGTGGTTCAGATACAAATTGAAAATATCATCTGAGACAATGACCACATGAAAATAAAGACATTTAAAAGTAAGTTATTATAGCAAGAAAAAAGCTTTCTTTTCAATGACATATATATATATATATATATATATATATATATATATATATATGTATAGCATGTAGGCAACCACAAATTTATGTAAACACAAATACACATATAATAATGAATATTCTAGAGAAGGAGTTGGCATACCTTTTCGGTAAGGGCCAGATAGTAAATAAAAAATATGCTTCATGAGTCCTATAGTCTGTTGTATTTACTCAATGCCATCCTGCCATTATTGTGAAATCACCATAAACAAATCAGTATGGCTGTATTTCAATAAAATTTTATTTATGGACACCAAAATGCAAACTTTGTATAATTTCCATGTCTCACAAGATAGTGTGTTTTAAATTTTTTTGATCATATAAAACATTCATGGTTCATATAATATATAAAAATAAGAAGTAGACTGGTGATTGTTTTCATCCCCTACTTTGCCAACCTCTGGTTTACAGTGAGTGCTGCAAAAACAATTCTATTGCAAGTGGGATGTGAAAAAAATATTTACACATCTCTGGTCATACTGCCACAAACTATAATCATATCTGTTGCCCCTTTTCTTATTTTTTTAATTCCAATAAAAATGACCAAAACTTTCACTAATATCATTAGTTCTCATTTTGTTTTCTTGGGAAAGTTTATTCTCTCTGAGGCTCAGTCTTCTTCCCAGTGGTCAAATAATAACTAATGCAGAGTTATTGTGAGAATTATAAAAACATCTAAAACTGAACAGTACATAATAGATGACTAAACAATTTTTAAATAATGATTGTTAATCTTTGGATTCCACTTATATTGGCATCATACAATTTTATTTTATGATATTTTGCAATCAGTTGTTTATTAAATATTATTTGCCCATTGTGAAATTAACCACATACAAAAATATATATTTTTCTTTGTTTTTATTATGGAGCTGATAATCTAGTAATAAGGTAGACAGATTGATAAAAAAGATACAATTTTTATAATATGGAATAAATATGCAGTGGCTTTAAGTGGATGAGGAATTAATATATTTACTAAAATGTACTATTTTTCTTACTTATAATATTAAGTAGATTAGAGTCAGTTTATGATGTTTATCTTTATACCTAGAGGTGTATCACCGTTGATAGAATTTACTTTAAACAGGGTGATAAAAATATGTTATTACTCTCTGCTCTCTTCGAAGTTACATAATTTAATAGGGTTCTAAAAATGTATATGAGATCTGTCCTTAAGAAGTCCAACCATTGTTAATATAAGCAGAAGAGTATACGCACAATCCATGTAACCTGACAGGCATGGAGAGTGGACTAGAATGTGCATGCCTGAACAATGATGACTTCACTGAACTAGTCAGTGGAGGCATAGATTCTGTTGAGTGAGCATGTGTGCCGTGTCACACTAAAAAATGACTGAGAAAGTAGAGCAAAGAATCTGCATCTAATTTTGCATTAAGCTTGAACATGTCTCCACGGAAACTATTTGGACAATTCACAAGGCCGCAGCTATGGGCAACTGGTGATTGGCAGCTTCATCATGACAATGTGCCCCTCATGCAACATGTCTCCTGTAGAGTGTTTTCGCAAAACATCAAATCACCCAAGTAACTCAGCTCCCCTGAAGCCCAGATTTGGCGCCCTCTAACTACTGGCTTTTCCCAGAACTGAATCACCTTTAAAAAAGGACAGAGATTTCAGAACATTGATGAGATTCAGGAAAATATGATGGGTCAGCTGATGGTGACTGTTACAACTGTGTGAGGTCCCAAGGTGCCGACTTTGAAGGGGACTGAGGCGTCATTGTCTTGTGTGCAATGGTTCTTGTGTATCTTCTTCCATAAATGTCCCTATTTTTCATAGTGTATGGCTGGATATTTTCTGGACAGACCTAATAGGTAACATTTTACTATTTAGTATCGTTTGGCATGCACTTTTAAAAATTTGTTTTCTCTTGAACTCATGGACATGGATGACAGTGTGGTAATTACGGAGGGGAGGGTTGTGGGGAGAGGCTGAAGAGGATATAAGGGGGATAAAAGGTAATGGAGAAAATACAATAAAAATAAACGATTAAATATTTTTAAATGATTTAAGTCAGAGAAGTTCTTATCAATTTAAAATTACTAAGAAAAATATAAAACTCAGAAACTCAATAATTTATTCAACTATACAAGGGAGGCAAAATGAGTATTTTGATTAGAAACTAGTTCTCCTGATTATCTGCTTAGTTTATCTTCAATAATACTATTCAATATATTGCTTCTAATTTTTTCTTTACCTTATTAAAGATGGTTTTCTTAATGCTCAGTTAAATAAAATAATACAATATAACATCATAGGAGATTTTGAAAAGTATTCAAAATGGTATAGTATTAAAAGATACTAAGTAGAGATCATAAAATATAAATGTTCTCTTCTAAATTTGATCAGGAGCAAAATACAACACGTGTGTATTTTAAATGCAAACAAAATACCTTTTGGACCCCATTTTCAAATTCTATCAAAAATTATTGTCAAGGTAAAATATGTCAGTATCAGTATCATTTTTTAATTATGAAATTATATATATATCTGGAAATTCACTGAAGGACAGACTAGATAGATACTCATATATATTGTTACTTTGTTTTCTTTTCTTTTTTTTTTTTTACAAATCACTGTTAATAGAAGAGAATCAAGTACTTACATGTGTGGATTTTATGAATGATAAAGGTCATACTGCAAAGTAATATAAAGTATATCATTTGTTGTATAATGTTATGGATTCAATTGTGTTTCCCCAAAATTCATATCCTGAAGCCCTAACTCCCAGTATGACTGCATTTGGAGATGGGGAGGAGTAATTAAGTTAAATAAAGCCATAAGGGTGAGGTCCCAGTTTATTAGGACTTATGTCCTTATGAGGGTAGAAAGAAATACCAGGTATATATATGCACTGAGAAAAGGACACGTGATTTCACAGCAGGAAGATGGTTATCTACAAGACAAAGAGAAATGTCTCAGGAGAAACCAACCTTGCTGGCACCTTGAACTTATATTTCTTGCCTCCAGTCCATGGTATTTTGTTATGGCACCTAGAAATCGAATACAGTTGATTTGGGGAAAAGGAATCAGTTTATGGAAGAATAGTCAATACGGGCATACAACACAAGCTTAAAGGCAACTTCTGCTTTCATTTAATTCAGATTAGGTCATTTGCATCAACCTTCCTACTCCAGACAAAATACATAAAATTATTTACTTGCAAACATTAAAGACCTAAGAAGAGTGTAAAAAAAATTAGCAGAAGCAAGGTTCCAGCATTTGGAATCCCTTTTTACCTTAGGGCACAGTCTACTGCTGAAGAGGAGAGACAGGGGGTAAACCTTTTCATACTTTGGTAGCATCAAACAGCTAACAGACATGACTTGATTTCTGTCCCTGGTGAATGTTTTCTCAATTTAGGGAGGGTTCTCAATAAGATTGCAGCACATGAGCTTATAATTTATATGACCAAGAAAATAAAATGCAAGGTTGTAAATTTTGAGAAATTTACAAATTTAGAAATAATGAAAAACAGAAGTTTTACATTAAATAACATAACAAACTAAGAATTATTTAGATAGTTTTAACAACATATTAGGCAGAGATAAAAATAGAATAAATAAATCATAAAGGTCAGAAAAACCTAAACAGAGAATTAGTCATTTAAGTAGAACAAAAGTATATATTCAGAGTAAAATTGAAACAGACAAAAGATTTTTTAAAAATACAGAACAGCCCTGGCTGGCGTGGTTCAGTGGATTGAGTGTCAGCCTGTGTACCAAAGGGTTGCTGTTTTGATTCCCAGTCTAGGGCACATGCGTGGGTTGAGGGCCAGGTCTCTGGTAGGGAGCATGTAAGATGCAACCACATGTTGATGTTTCTTTCTTTCTCTTTCTCCCTCCCTTCCCTTCTCTGAAAATAAATAAATAAAATCTTAAAAAAAAATACAGAACATACAGAAAAGAGGATGAGACTTAAAAGATATGAAAAGGTTTAAAATGTATAATTGAAAATTGGAGACCTCAAATAACAAATCAGTCAGTACCAATATTTGAAAAAATAAAGGAAGAGAATTTGCCACAGGTAATGAAAAACAAATTTACAATTTCAATAAACTTTACATACCCCCAGATGGCAAAAAAAAAAATTTACATATAGTCACTTATGGTGAAACTGTTCAAATAAAATGGAATATAAAGAAAAAATGTTGAAAAAGAAATATAAAGATTACTAAAAATACCAAAATAGAAAAACTTGTGACTCACTTTACATCAGAAACAATGGAAGCCATAGAATAACAGAATAATATTTTCAATGTACTGAAATAAATATGTGGCAGCTAAAAATTTTATACTCACGAATGTCTTCAAATATGAATATAAAAGGAAAGCAGTTTCAGTAAAACAAAAAATAAAGTAACTCATAGCTATCATACTCTTACTAAACTAAATAAAAAGTATTCAATAAAAGTACAGAAATGAAGAGATACATTAAGATGCTGTATAAATTGTGTCATTATAAATGAATATTTGCTGTTAATTATTACGCTGGTGGAAGTGGAAAGATATCACTGTAGACACAGGAGTGTCCAACCTTTGGAGCCACGGGCCACATGCAGCCCAAGATGGCTGTGAATGCAGCCTGACACAAAATCGTAAATTTACTTGAAATATTATGAGATTTTTTTGTGCTTACCTGTTGCAATGTATTTAATATGTGGCCCAAGTCAACTCTTCTTCCAGTGTGGTGCCAAAAGGTTGGACACCCCTGCTAGAGTCTGGTTTATAAGAGCACTACTTCTATTTATGAAGGCTGTACCCTCATTACCTAAGCACCTTCCTAAAGCACCACTTCTTAAACCATCATCTTTGAAGATTAGAATTTCAACATATGAATTTTGGAACAATATAAACATTCAGACTATAGTAGTCACATTCACAGTCAGATTCTCAGTGGATATGAATTTTGGGAAAAACTATCAATCCAATAAGCCCCTCCCTATCACCTCCAAATATTCATGTCCTTCTTGGGTTAAAATTACATATACCTTATCTTAAATTCTTCAAAAGTTTTAATCTATGTCAGCATTAATTCTAAATCCAAAATTTCATCTACATATTATCAATTCAAAATAAATAAAATTGATAGAATATAAACAACAAAAAAAAAAACAGAGAAGCTTATAAAAATCCAGACAAAAGTAGACAACATTAACACAAGAAAATGTTTCTTGAAAATATAAATTTAATTAGTAACCAGCAATACAGAGCAAGATTAAAGGGAGGCAAAACAAATTATTGATATCAAACATTTAAATGCGGATATCATTAAAGAAAAAACACAGATATTAAAGGCTAATTCAGTAACATTATAAGTGAATGTATGCCAATTAATATAATAACTTGGTTAAAAGATAAATTCCTTGAGTTGCATTAATGAATAACACTGACACAATATGAAATATAAAATTACTAGTCCTATATTTTTGACAGAAATTGAATTACCAACAATTTATGCTAAGAAAACACCAATTTTAACTGTTTCACTGACAAATTCTGTCATTTAAGTAAAAACTAATATCTGTATTTTATAAACTCTTTCAAAGAAATGAGGAGAATGGAGTACTTCCCAATTTATTTTATGAAGCCAAAACAACTCTGATACCACACCTGGCAAACATATTATAAAACATTACAAACCAATTTACTTCATGACCAATACTCCTTAAAATATACATTAGCAAGTATATTTAGTAGTATAAGAATATATCCTTACAAGTGGAATTTATCTCAGGAATGCAAATCTGGCTTAATGTTGGAAAAGTGATGAATGTAATATTCTCTGTTAACAGAATGAAAAGGAAAAGGCACATGACTTTTCCAAATAGATCCAGAAGTAAAAACAATTAACAAAAGTCATCAGACATTTAGGATTAGAGTTTAGAATAGTCAGCAAAATAATACTAAATAGCAGTGTGCTCACCAAATAAACAGAGCCTACAAAAAAATCTACAGTTCACATTTATCTTTCTGTAAACTGGTTTTTCACTATAATTGTATGTCAGTGATTTTCAACCTTTCTTTTCTCATGGCACACAAAAACTAATTACTAAAATTCTGTGGCACACCAAAAAAAATATACTTTTTGCCTACCTGACAAAAAATAGGTATAATTTTGATTCATTCACACCTGACTGCTATTACTGTGTCAGCTGTTGTCATTATTACTTTTTTAACTTGACAATCTAAGAAAAAAAGAGGTTACTGACCCTGACTCAATAGTCAGGTACTGCATATTTTTAAAATTCTTGTGGCACACTGGTTAAAAATCATTAGCATATGAAGGGGACCCAAAAACAAACAATTATCTTCTGGAGGGTGGGCCCCTTGTAGTGCAGGCTTCCCCGTCAGGTGAGTGCTCTAGGCACTCAACTGTATCAGTGTACCCACAGGTGGTGTTGTCAGAGGCTGCATTCAGCTTCAGTGAATTTGTTATGAAGACTATTTCAACATGTTTGCCCATTTCATGATGTGTGATTTACGAGCGCACCTGCCCACACCACTTTCAGCCTTTAGCAATTTTTGACCAAAAACAGCCTGGCCCCCATGCCCCACCCTCCCTATTCACCCGATCTCATCCCAAGCTACTTTTGGTTTGTTTGTTTCCCTGGATGAAAAATTCCTCAAAGGGAACTGTGTTGCTGATGTGGAAGAGACAAAACAAAAAAACATCAGAAGCACAAAAAGGCATCAAAATTGACAAGTTCAAAAACTGTTTTGAGCTGTGGAAAAAGTCTTGATAGGTGTATTACATCGAATGGAGAGTATTTTGAAGGTGACTGAAGTTTCAACATTTAAAAATAAATACATAATTTTTATAAATAAATTCCGTTTTGGGGGTTCCCTTGTATAATGTTTGCCTTTGGCCCATGAATACTAATTCTTTCTTTCTTCTTCTAAATATTGAATTCCCAGGCAAGTATAGTTGAACCAGCAATGGATCTGGCAGCAAACCAACCCTGAAGCAATCGGCATTGGTTAGTGGCTGCGTAGTTAGAGTTAAGTGTCAAAAAACGCATAGACGGAATCTCTGATCCCTGTGCAGACTGAGTCTCTGATCCCTCTACAGACCCTGCCCTTAAATTTTGTAGAAAATTGAGTCCCTCATTTCTATGCAGGCACAGGTTCCTGATCTCTGTACAGACTGAGTTCTGGAACTCTGTATAGACTGAGTCCTTTATCATAGGATAGATGAAGTCTCTGAATGCTTATACAGGTCAAGGCCCTGATACCTGTAAAAGTGAGTCTATGATACCTTCATAGATGGAGTCCCTCCTCTCTTTGCTGTTTGAGCATGTATGTTCCAGATCTCCATACAAGACCAGTTTCCTGTCTCTGCACAAAAGCAAGTTCTTGATGTCTGTATAGACTGAGAAAGAAAGAAAGAAAGAAAATGTTTTCTCCTCTCTCAGAGCCAATCATAAAGATTTGCAATGATCAGAAAAGATTTCCTATTGAAGATAAATGTCTCTTGATTAATGTGCAATTAAACATCAAAATCCCACCTCTAGTTTTTCTTCTACTTGTAATGGCATAAATAGACTTTTATCAAAACAGCCTTATTGCAAGCATTTGAATGATAATTTATATTTGCTCTTTTGATAATGAATATAAAATCATCCACTTTATGATTAATAATTTATTTCACTTTACTCAAAAATTTCTGTACAGGAGACTGGTTATCTGTGACTAAGATCAATGACATAGAATGCAATTGTTAGTTATTCATAATACTTTTGTACCTAGATAAACACTCTCCGAATGGACATTTCCAAATGATATTTTATAAGTTTTACCAGTTTTATTAATATTTTATACTGCTTAATTACAGGGTAATTATAGAAAAAGTAGCTAAGTGAGTTACATTTATCTTCATGTTGAACATACCAAAATGGTGTCATTTCAGAAAGATAAAATTAGCTCAGAATTTTTAATAATTAGTTCAGAAAAAAAAGCAGTTTGTTTGGCAGAGACCTTTTAAATTCCATTATTCACCAGTTAAAACCAGTGAAAAGAAAGTATAAAGAGAAACAAATATAACTAGAAATACTAATTTAACTTTTAGCTTCTGAGTATTATTTTCTTGTGACCTTTTCTTCTTAGAGGTATCTCTTTTCAGTACAATCAAAACAAATACAAATAGGATAATACATTGACACAAAAAATATGCGTAGAATTCTATAGCATTTACTTTTTCTTTCATCATATTGAGTTGCTCACACTTATATATAAAAGAGGAATTTATTTTAGATAAATAGTAAAATAATGCAACTTAGTTCATTTTTATTCTAAAATCTATAGTTTATCATTCTTTCCCTTCACCTTCCTCCTTTCTTCATTTCCTCCTTCTATTTCTCTCTTCCTTCTTCCCCTCCTTCATTTTTTGACTTGTTTTCAATAAATTCACCCCAGATACTTTTATAAATGGAGACAAAAAGTCCTGCTGACAAAATTTTTTTTAAATGTTAAATCTTACTATTTTTACTTCTTCTTTCTCACTCTTCAAATGGAGTCTCTGCTGACAAAAATTTTTTTAAATGTTAAATATCTTACTATTTTTACTTCTTCTTTCTCACTCTTCAAATGGAGTCTCTTGACAATATTCATTTTTTCTAAAGATTTTATTTACTTATTTTTAGAGAGGGGATGGAAGAGAAAAAGAGAGGGAGAACAACATCAGTGTGTGGTTGCATCTCTCATGCTCCCTACCAGGGACAGGCCTGCAACCCAAGCATGTGTCCTGCATGGGGAATCAAACCAGCAACTTTTTAGTTCACAGGCGAGCACTCAATCCACTGAGCCACACTTGCCAGGGATGGAAGTTATTTTTTTAAGAGATAGATGGGTAGCCTGAGATTTAGTAATACTTCCTCTTGTTTGGAATAGCATTTATATTAAGACCACTGCTTGGATTTTTGTTATTTAAAAAAGAGCCATAAAATTTCAGTTTATTCACAAAGCACATTACAAAAAGGTACTCTGTGCTGCATCTGCAACTCTATGTCTTTGAATTCCGTTTAGGATCTTTAAAGTGTTCCTCATCTACTCTTAGCTGTGAGAGCAAAGTCAGCTTCTCCTGGATACTTTTTGTAAGCATGTTTCACTAAATGCTTTAATTTTGCTTTATTTTTTGTGAGATCCAGCAAAGTGTTAGTGAGGGATATTGTAGAGGGTAGATTTAATGACCAGGACTCAATTACTAAATCTGACTTGCGGAGATAAGTACAAATATGAATATGAGTGTCTCGCCAGGTTGCACAGAGAAATACAGTAACAAATCCATAATATATTTGGAACCAAAACATATTAATTGCTTATACCCTGATTAAGAGTGTTCCTAGTAATTTTATATTGTAAGATAAATTACCAATATATTTTAAAAAGAAAAATGTCTCAATACATAGTCAAATATCCACTTTACCTTTTTCATTTCAACCCAGGTTATATATCTTGTAATCACACTAAGAAATTCTCTACAAAGAATTAATCTGCATTACTTCAATAACTGAAAATACAGTTTCAACAACTATTTTGTTGTAGGTCCATGAAGATTAAACAAATAAATAAAAATTAATAAGCTCATATACTCCTACCAGAAGAGATAAACATGTAAAGAACTTGCAATGAGGCACAGTTAATTAGCACTGTTAAACAAAGTTAGTGAAAATGTAAACAGAATAAGGAAAGGGAAAGAGACATACAAATGCAATTTTTACTCAAAAAGCAAAACAAAACAAAAAAGCATGAGCTTTTGCTGCATTAGAACATAAGAAAAATATCGCAGTCAAAATCTGAAAGGCCAGATTACTGTCAGATAATGAAAGATTGAATGCAATGTTAAGGAGTTTGGACTAGAAAAGGTCTAAAGGTTTGGTAAGGGGAGTGATATGACCAAATGTTCGTTTTAGAAAGAAAACTGGCTGGCTTGTGGAACATGGTTTAGAGTGAGTAGAAACTTAAACAACAAGGATTGTACAATACTTCAGGATCAGGTGAGAGACCATTGAAATTGATATAGTGGAGCAGCAGTATTTATTTTACAAGAAAATGGTTGGATTCTTCATGAAGAACTGGGAAAAGTGAAAGGAGAGGAAAAGGGAGAGTTGATGAAGAAGAATGTTGGGGAGGAATAGGGCGTATTTATACAAGCTGGAGAATCTAAGAAAATTCAGGGGTTGGGGTGACTATCAGAAGAGAAGTTTATAAAAAAGAGAATAGAAAATTACAGTTCATAAATTCCTGTCATCAAGAATTTATTTTGGGCCATATATATTTCTTAGAAAACAAATATGCTCAACTATTTGCATTATGGGATAATTTTACCATATAAAACTCAGTTAAAATGTGATATTTTAAGGACTATAGAATGCAACACTGCTTCTAGTAGATTAAAAGTCTAAGAACTAATTTTTTTTCTGAGTGTGTGCCTTTTTTTCTGACCATAACCATTAAGCACGACTGAAAAACTGATTATATTAGCCTATTGCTTCTAATAAACACTTTTACTTTTTTAAAGGGTGACTATCAGAGACTCTTACTCCTTAAGTAATTGGGATATCATTATAGCCTTAATTTTATTCATTAAGATTGCATTTAACTTTCATTAACTAAATGGAAGATATTACCTAATTGGCAGTGATGATTGTTAATTCAGAATAATTCAAGATAGAGTTACTTCATTTTATATTTTCTGTAATATATGTCAACAATTTCCATTTAAAACTAAATATGCATCATGTTATGGATTCTTAGGTAATTCTCTACATGAGCAATTGTACTAATTTTATAGGACCTTTAATATTAAAAAAAAATTGAACCCTTTAATGATCTTATCTTTAAAAAATAAGTATTTTAATACTCAATTTTTATAATTATTTTAAGAACTACTTATTTAATAACTTGAGAAGTTATCTAAAATACTTTCTTTTTGATATCTGATTATGGATATGAAGAACAAATATAAACATTATTAGCATGTGTTAAGTGTAAAATTAAAAATTTTTAGTATGAAAAGTTTTGCGTGTATTTATAAATTAGTTTAATTTGGTCAACTGAATATATGAATTTAAATCTATAAGATTGTGAAGCAGAAAGTAGTTAATTTGCATTAAGTTTGTAGGAGAAATATTAAATTAGATATATGTATGAATTCATAAAAGTGTAAGTTCATGTTTACAATTAAGATATCTATAGAAAAAAACACAAGAATCACTAAGGTAATATCACCATTAATTTCTGACTTTATTTTTAAATTTGTGTACTATTTAACCAACATTTATAGTTATACATTTTCCATATTTTAAAGCACAATTAATGTTTATAGAATAATTAATAGAAATATAATACCACCTTCCACTTACCACATATTCCTTGCAGCAAAATTAAGATAATATAAGAAAAATTTCTTTATGCCTAGAAAGAGTTATCAGATCTTTGAAAAATAAATATCAAAAGTTAACTAGTTTACTGTAAGTATTGATCAAAATTTAAAGCTGTTCTAATGTCATAATAGAAATACAATAAGTTGTTCAGGCTATTGTTTTAATGCTTTTTTAGAGACAACTTTATGAAAAATCAGTGAATGAGCCTATTATTTAGTAGTGCTTGTAGTAGAAGTAATCCTAACTCTGACAATCTTTCTTCTATTCATATTAGAACCTGTGACTCAGGCAAGAGATAGGAAAACAAAAATAAAGTGATAGAAATAGAAGGGGTTTGGATGTCCAATCCACAGCCCACGGGCTACATGCGGCCCAAGATGGCTATGAATGCAGATCAACATAAATCATAAATTTACTTAAAACCTTTTTTTGCTCATTAGTTTTTGTTAGTGTTTATGTCTTTAATGTGTGGCCCAAGACAACTCTTTTTTTCCAGTATGGCCCAGAGATGTCAAATGGTTGGACATACCTACATCTGGATAAATGTCTTTCAAAGGTCATTCAGCTAATTGGAGATATTGTTTAAGTGCATATCTAATTTAATAGGTATTGGAAGGGGGATCTAAAACTACGTTTCAATGAATCTCCCACATAATCCCAATATTGTTGGTCTAAGGACCATACATTAAGTAGCAAATCCATTTTTCCTACATTTCCAAATAAGTAAGTAAGCTCAGGGAATTCCTGGATCCCCAAAGATCATAAAACTGTTCACAGGCAGAACCTAAGCTATATTGTTATTGTTATTCTTCAATGACTTGTAAATATCTTTATTTTTATTTTTATAAATGCTGGTTATATTATTCTCCTTGTCACAAGAATTTTTATTTTAGTTTAATTGATTTAACTCACAACAAACTAAATCACTGTTCATGATTTTCTGCAATTAGTGTATTGTTAGCGGAGAGAGAATAGTAAGTAAATTAAGCAAAGTATTGACAACCCTTAGGAAAAATGAGAAATTAAATCTAAACCAGTGTTTGGATAAATAGTGGCCTGTAAAAAGAATATAATACTTTATTTGTATCTGTGTCATGACTGATTTAATATGGAAGCATTGAATTGTATCTCAATGTTGGTATGATGATTCAATTCAATTAGCACAAAAATATCATTTGAATCTAATTTTTAAACCTTGGTACATATTTCCTTTTGTGAGTTTAGTCAACCATGACAAATCATTGCAAAAGAGTTCCCTACTGGTATATCTTCTTTAGCATGTATAATGAAGTTCATTGTGAATTAGAGTAAGGTTACTGTTAGGTCTGCCAGCTTGCTTTAAACTAGAATGAGAAGACACAGATAGTTGATTTGTATTGATGCAATCTCTAATTTGATTATGTTCCAATCTTTCCAAGAGCTTTTAAATGTGTTGTGGAATGCAGTTGGATGATTACACATTGTCTTCCACTAATAACAGGTATAAATTCAGCACATTTTAAAAGCCTGTGTGAAAGTGGCAGTTTACAGAATAATATTGATATTATCTACAGTAATGCACTTCAAGGAGAAAACAAGCAGTAAGATAAATGGAAATACAACTATCTTTTGAATAGACATTTTCTCAAGGAAAATTTCCACTCATGTTTTACAGATCCTAAAGGACAATAGCAACCTAACGATCAAAAATAATTGGTGATCTATAGTAATTGAAACTGTTTATCAAGCACATTAACTTATATACTACCAACGCTCTAACTAGTAATAACTACCTTGTAACGGAGGACCTGGGTCATGACGTCTCCTAAATCACCCATTTTCACACTGGACATTGAGGACATAAGCATGTAGCTGACAATAAGTAAAAATGAAAAAAAAAATGTGTCCTCAAGGCGACCTTTATTCTCCACTTTTAACTATTTAAGGTCCTGTACTCCCAATAACACCTAAGCTCTAAGTTTTTCTAATTCTCTATTGTCATCCAAGATATGGATTATTATTTGTCTCCCATCTATCCTACTTCATCTGTTAGAGTCATCGGTTTTGATGCATTGGTGACTCACAGTTGTGCTACTTTTATCAGTGACTCAGATAAATTATGGAATATACTGTTTTGATAATGCTACAAAGTACTGGATTTAGAGACTATGATGCATTACTATGATATATTCATTCATTCAAAATATTTATATTGTCCAATGTACAATGTTTATATCATTACACTCTATTTGGTAAGACTAAAATTACAGTGGATAAATTTAAAATTCCTTACAACCTAGGAATGCACAGAAATTTAAGCCATCTTAAAAATCTATTGAGGAATTCTGTATATTTTATTTTGGGATGTTTAGTCACCTATAAATTATAATTCATTATTGACTGTAAGTTATCTCTATGTATAAGGTTAAATCTATGGAAAAGTAAAAGAGTTGTATGAGTCATGTATTATTTTTTTATTTTGGAAATTTTAGTTGTACAACTTTGTATAAAGAAAATGAAAGTGCATAACTTATGGCACTCGTTCAAAACCAAATGAAGCATCAGGAATTTATGCAACTAAAAACAGATATGCAATTGTATCTTAACTATACGATTTATACCACTAGGATCCAAGATGACTCTAAATGTTAACTTTGACAACTTAAATAAATTTCAATCAAAGTTAGGAAAAATTACTTAGAACTAACAGTGCAAATATACATACACATGCACACACACACAGTCACACACAGCTATGTATACATATGCTGATAGTTATTTTTTTCCCAAACATCACAATGAGCAAAATTGTAAAAACGTGTTGAAGCTAAAGTAGAAGCACATTTAGATAATTTAGTAGCAGATAAAAAACTACCTAACAGCTTAATTTGGTCCTTAAAGCCATTGACCACATTTTTGAATATCTAATAATTACACAGTTGAACTTCTTTCTAGAGTTCAACATGAAGTTAAAGCTCACCTCAGGGCTTACTGAAACTTATGCATAGTCAAATCTTAACTTTTTCTGCATGGCTAGAAGGAATACTGATTTATTGGACTCTATAATCTGACATCTCAGCTACAACTTTCTTTACATTGGTTTGTGTCACTAAGAACAGAGTTTATTTGTGCCTGTTACTGTTTCACTTTTATAACAAACAGAACCATAAAATTATATTATTACGTATGTATTTGTTTACTCTCTATTTATTTCACAAGTTATTCTAAAAACATTACATAATTATATTTTCCAAACCCTTTCAATCCAATAGCTCATTCGAAAAGTCTCTCTGAAGATAGATTACCACTATTTTGATTAATAATTCTTATCATAACAGCTTTTCATTTAGCTACAAAAACTGTTTTCTAATTAAATTCTTTCCAAGAAGCTATGAAAATTATTAACAAACTTAATGCTCCCAGCAGGCGTCTTTTCTCAATTGCAAGATTTCAGAAGTTTTATGCACTATTCATTTGCGAATACAATATCTTTGTATGTGGTTCATAATACTATAGTTTTTGGTGGTATCTCCTTCTTTTAAATGAAATTCTAGGGGATAAAGACACTTTATAGTTTTCAGTTTGTCCCTGAATACAAGCTAACTTCATTTGGAAGGCTAAATTGATCTTTTGGGAAACCTTACTTTTATAGAATGTTTTCAATGATGATTTTGAATCAAAGCCCATGTCTCAAATAGGTACAAGCTTCATTTCATTCTTTTCTCTGTCTCACAATTGTGTGTGTCAGCAGCCAGCTGAAATTCTTATTTTCCTTATTTCACTTTATACCATATATAATTCATTTCTCTCTGAATCTAGTTATGCTATTCCTCCCTTTTGGTTTCCACCAATGGCCCATTTACCACATTTTAGTTCAGAAATGAAGTAGAATACAATTTAGTTAATTTTTATTAACTCTTAAAAACTAAAAATAATTGATACAAAGGCCCTTAAAGAACACTTGTTAAAGAAATTCCACATTTGCCATGATGAGACATACTTTTGCCATCAATCTTTCTAATAGATAGACCCACTGAAATTTATTGCCAATTACCGTAATAAAGCTAAAACACCCTGGTCAAATTCCTTAATCTCTTTGTGGCTCAACTTCTTTGCTGAAATATTAGAATAAAAGTAAAATGTATTTCATATAATAAGTTTCATTATTACATGATAGATAAATGTGTGTACATAAACCCTGGTTGGGTCAGTGTCTGGCAGATACATTTTTGTGAATATGTCACCCTCAGTTCTTTGACAGAGAGTTCAAAGATAGATAGCAGCAGGCAGGTGGCATTGATTAAGTTAAGTTCAGGAACTGAAAGTAGAACAGGCAAAGATCAGAAATAATATTAACATTTGACAGGTTGAACAGAAACTGAAATAAGAACATAAGGTGATAGGCAGGACCTCAATTTGAGTGATGTAGAGTTGATAACAAAATGAAAAAGGAAAGTGGGAAATCATAAGGCTGGTGGGAATTGCTTTTTTTTGACCAGCAGAATAGAATGCAGCAGGGTGGGAATGAAGGAACTATTATAAACAGCCCAAAAAAACAAATATGCATTAACTTAAGAAATATCAAAAATACCTTTCATCAAAACATACCAGTTCCTTTTAGAGAGACTGCTCAGATTCTCAGTATGCTTCAAAATGAAGGAAAGTAATATAGCAGATCATAATTTCCTTTTCATAATAGCATTTTGTTCTATTTTCTCATTTTCTCTTTCTAATCTTTATATATTTACATTTTCATAAATTTATTTTTCTTGTTAAAATTAAGTTTGCATACAATATTTACTACATTTTTAAACTCCCATCTCAGAGTTTCTCAACTAATCCCGTTATATTGAAAGGATATTTTGCACACACAGAAAAAAAAAGTCAAGAGAATTAGTTTTAAGTAATTTAGTACTGACTTCCTTGAAGGCTCAATAGCTCATAAACGTTGAATAACATTGAGCTGATTTTTTAAAATGATGTTAAATTAAGATACTAGTTACATTAGCAGCAGGGAGATGGGCAGAGTATATTAGGGAGTGAGAAGTTTAATCTTTTGACGTTGCCATTTTTGAGAATAAAAAATATAAGAAGAATTCAGTCAAAAATAACATTTCTCATTGCAGTGCAACTCACAAGCTTGCACAACCTATAAGGAAAAAATTGCTTGGTAGATGCCAAAAACTCCCATTCAGTCAGTCTTGAAGTTACAACATTTTGATGTGTCTCTGACAAGTTTTAGCACACAAAACTCAACACCACTTCCTGAACCCCTCCAGTACCAGAAAGATCACAGAGTCCTGACAAAGGTCCGTGCTTGGCCCTTTAATATTCACAGAGCTGGAATGTTTATAAACAGAATAGATTATAAGGAGAGAAAATGCTTAACCACATCAAGCAGCGCCCTGTCTTGCATACCATTTAACTATTGACTCGATCGTGTCCTGTAATTTGTGCTACACACAAAGACCCAAGCTCAGTGCCTGAAAACTGTCCTAGGACTTCAAATTTTAGGGCAAGCAACTCTTTTTTCTTTTAATAATTCTCCGGCATTGTTCTACTACTTTGGATCTGCAGCATTTGGTGTTCTTGCAATCACCTTTCGATGACCATGATAACCCTCGTCCTGGCAACATCCAAGCTCAGCGCACTAACCCATCCTCACAGGTTTATTCCTGCACCCAGACTCAAGCAGGGAAGATAGGAAGGATTCAATATCAATTTTAATTTCATGAACTATATTATAAACCAGAAAAATTAAGGGAAAGGCAATATAAACAATGCCGTATAATTATTTTAAAAGACAATAATACCTATGTGTTTTAAATACTTACTGTATACCAATAACTATTCTAAACATGTACTAATCCATTTAATTTTCACTACACTCCAATCAAATACTTATAAGTGGTGAGGACAAATATAACTTGGCTCTAGGGTTCATTCTTCATCAGTCTGCTACTCCATTGAAATGAAGTGGGAGCACCTTGATGAATACAGAGGAACCATTAAAATATCATTCTCTAGAATAGCTTCTGAACTGACGCAAGTAATTTACAGATAGCTTATTCTATTCTCTGCTATTCCTCTTACAGGGGTTCATTCTATTAAGTACATTTCATACAGGTCAGCAAATAAATGAAAAGAGACTGATTTGGGTATTTTACAGTGAGACTTGTTCCCTGGCCTTCCCATTCACCCACTCATAGATAAAGAAAATAGATTGACAGCTATCAAAAGAGAGGAGCGTTAGGGGTCTGGGTGAAAAAGGTAAAGGGATTAAAAGAAAATCTCATAGACACAGACAACAGTGTGGTGATTCCCAAAGGGAAAAGGGGTGAGAGGAGGTAAAAGAAGGTAAAGGGGAGATAAATGGTGATGGAAAGATACTTGATTTTGGATGGTGAACACACAATACAATATACAGATGATGTGTAGTAGAACTGTACACTTGAAACCTATATCATTTTATTAACCAATGCAACTCTAATAAACTCAATAAAATTAAAATATAAAAATTAAATCATAGTAAAATATTTAAATCATAAAGTATATTATTTAAAGTATTATCTTTATATATGGAGCATGTCCCTTGTTTAACTTTCTTTTTTAAAATACACTGAAACCAAAGGAGTACTTTTTTATGGGGACATGTACAAGGTGATTAACTACTATGTAGCAACAAAATCAATGTCACAATAAATTATGCCCTCTAATATTTAACATTTTGTTAAATAAATATATTTTCTTAAACTCCAGTAACATAAAAAATAGAAAACCAGTGGAAAATCACAAAATATAAATATATTATATAAATATCAAAAGGGGATTATGAATGAGAAACAGATTTCTATATCCTCTAATGCTGAAAAAGTCAAATCCTGTCTGATGACTTTGAAAAAATACTTTTACTTGTGATATTTTTAGTTTATAAATCTGTCAAATTATTTTATCAATAACAACAAAAGGATTTCCACAGCTTATGGAGAATAACTTAGAGCTAAGTGACATAATTACAGGTACCCCACAAGCATACTTCTCTTGAGCTCCAGTAAGTATTGTGGTGTGCAGAGTAAAATTAATCTTTAATGAACTGGCAGCCAGAATAGGAATAATAAAGTGACAGTTTTTGTTTGTTTGTTATTTTGTCAATTGCTGAGCCAGCTGTGTATCTATGTAACTGAAACTGGTATAAAACAATTACAGAAAGCCGGCCAAATAAAAGTGTTCCAGGTGATAAACTGATGAATAAAATATTTTCACATTAAAAAACAAAACAAAACATTTGTTCTTATATTCTATCACTATAGTCTATCTACACAGAAAATTATTTTTACATTTTATTTTATTTACAGTTTATTTTCTTTTTCTTTCTTTTTACTGAATTTATTGGGGTGATACTGATTAACAAAATTATACAGGTTTCAGGTGCACAATTCTACAACACGTCATCTCTACACCGTATTGTGTGTTCACCACCCCAAGAAAAGTCTTAGTCCATCATCATTTATGCTCCCTTTACCCTCCCCTACCTCCTCACAATGCCCTCCCCATGGCAATCACCATTACCACACTGTTGTCCATGTCCATGAGTTCCTCCTTTTATTTTTTTTTTGCTCAATCTCTCCATACCCCCATCCATTCTTTCTCTTCCAGCTGTCAGCCTGTTCTTTACCTGTGAATCTGTTTCTATTTTGCTTGTTTGTTCATTTCTTTCCTCATATACCATGTAGGAGTGAAATTATATTGTGCTTGTCTATCGCTGACTGGCTTATTTCACTTAGCATAATGCTCTCCAGGTCCATCTGTGCTGACTTTTTTACAACCAAGTAGTATTCTATTGTATAAATGTGCCATAGCTGTTTTATCCACTCACCTGCTGATGAAAGAGCCCATAACTAGTAATCATGAACATTAAAAGTATAATAAAACATTACAAACATGTTGTGCCCACAAAAATGAAAACTTTGAGAAACTGTACCAATATCTTCAAAGACATAAGCCACAGAAACTCACAAAAAAAAGAGATAACTTTAATAGGCCTATATTTATTAAAACAGTGAATCAGTAATTAATAGCTTTACTAAAGAGAAACCACTAGGCTTAGATAGTCATTTGTGAATGCTATAAAACATTTAAAAATGATACTAAGTAAATATGATACTTTCTAGAAAACAGAAATAGAAAAAAAAAGTACCCATTAACTCATTCTATAAAAGTTTTACTCTAAGAGCAAAACCAGACAAAAATTTTATAAGATAGAAAAACTAAACACCAACATATCTTATGAACAAAGATGCAAAAATTCTTAACAAAGTATTAGTAATCAAACCCAACAATATATAAAATGAATTAAAAGCACATTTATACAACAATGTATGAAATGAATTATGACAAAATTAACTTGATAAAAAAATCTACAAAAAACAAAACAGCCAAAAAAGCCTATAGTTAACATAATACTTAAGGGCAAGAACTTGGATATTTTACCCCAATGCCAAGAATAGCACAAGAATGTCTCCTCTTACCACTCCTGTTCAATGTTGTACTGGAAGTCTCAGCTAACGAAATTTTAAAAATCAAATAAAACTGTCTCTGTTTGTAAATAATGTTACTATTTATGTATAAAGTCCAAATGAATCAAAAAATTCTAGAATTAAAAAGTGATTATAGCAAGATTTCAGGATATTAATTTTATGTACAAAATTCATATATTTTCCTATATATCAACAATTATCAAGAGGATATAAAAATGACAGTCACATTAGAACTCAAAATATAAATGTTTAGGTAAAAGTCTATGTGAGTTAAATTTTAATAAAAGAATTTACTAAATAAGTTAAGATATATATATCATGTTCTCAGAGAGGAAGATAATATTAAGATGTCAGTTCTTCCCTACTTGATCTATAGATTCAATGCAATTCAAAATTCTAGTCTGTTATTTGGTGGATATAGGAAAAGATAGTCTATAGTTTATATGGAAAGACAAAAGACCCAGAACAGCCAATGCCATATTAGAGACAAAAAATAAAATTAGGAGACTGGTAATACCCAAATTCAAGTCTTTCTATTAATCAAGACAGCATGGTATGTGGGAAAGAACAGACAAATAATCAAAGGAACTAAGCAGAGAGCCTATAAATAAACCCACAAAATTACAGTTAACTTAAGGTTGACAAAGGAACAAAACTGATTTGCTGGAGGATATATAGTTTTCTCAAAAAAAAGTGCTGAAATAACTAGGTATTCATGTGTTTAAACAATTTAATCTAGAGAAAAACCTTTAATCTTTCACAAGAATTAACACAAAATGTATCACAGACCTAATTTTAAAATAAAAAAAACTATAAAAATTTTAAAGGATAATATAAAGGAAAATTTAGATGTTTTTGGCTTTGGTGATAACTTTTTAGATGCAACAGCTGAAACAACATCATGAAAGAAAAAGTTGATAAGCTAGACTTTATTTAAAAATGTTTTGTGAAAGTCATTGTCAGGAGAATTAAAAGATAAGCCACAGACTGGTAGAAAATCTTAACAAGACACATATCCAATAAAGAACTTTTATTCAAAATACACAAAGATCACTAAAAACTCAATAATGAGAAAAAATCTAACATGATAAATGGACAAAATATATGAACAAACATCTCACTAAAGAAAATATACAAATGGCAAATAAACATATAAAAAGCTAATCATCGTATACCATTAGGGTATTGCAAGTTAAAACAATAAGATACTACTTCACACTTACGAGAATGATAAAAATCAAAAACACTAACAATGTCAAATACTGATGAGGATATGGAACAACATAAATTTTCATTCATTACTTGTTGGAATGCAAAATTTGTGTGGTGCAGTCATTTGAAGAAAAAAGATCTGACTTGCTTATTTTATGATCCAGATATTGAGCTACTTGGTTTTTACTCAAATGAGTGAAAAATAATATACACATAAAAATATGCACACAAATTGTTTATAGAAGCTTTATACAAATTGCCAAAACTTGAAAGCAAGCAAGATGTTTTTCAGCAGGTTAATAGATAAATGAACTGTGGTATATTCATATAACAGAATATTATTTAATGATATGAAATGATGAGCTATGAAGCCATAAAAAAAATTCAGGAGAATCTTAAATACACATTACTCAAGGGAAAACAAGCCAATGTGAAAAGGTTGTATGATTCAAATTATATCATATTCTGCAAAAAGTAGGACTGGAGACTAAGATCAGAGTTTACCAAGAATTTTGAAGAGAGAAAGGAGGAATGTATAAGTGGAGCATAGGGAATTTTTAGGGATGATGCTGTAATGGCAAATATATGGCATTGTGCATTTTTCAACCCATACATATGTGCAGCTCAAGGAGTAAACCCTAATGCAAACTGTGAACTTCAGTTAATGTTAGAGTTTGATATTGATTCTTCAATTTTCTTTACAATTTTTTAAATGTATCACACTAATGCAAGTCATTAAAAATATGAAAACTTGTGTGAAGTGGGTGGTAATGTGGCATAGAGGAGAACTTTGAAAGCCTGTGTTCTCTGCTCAATTTTTTAGTAAATAAAAAAAAATGTTTAAAGTCTATTAATTAAAAATAAACAACTTGTCTCTGCCTTCCCCCCCACCTCTTTCCCTTGCGACAACAAATGTATTTAAAAAGTAAATAAATTAATTAAAAAGAAAAAAAAAGAAAAAAAATAAATTACATCTTTAGATGCACTCTTGCCAACTCTAAAACAAACTTCCTATGAGTGTACCCAAAGTTACAGAATAAAGGACTCTCTTAAAAAAAAAAATTAAATAAATAAATAAATAAACAACTTTATATATCACTATGCTAATAAGATTAAAAAAAATATCTCCCAACTTAGTGTTATAGCATAAGATGTGCATACAGGAGGTAGGGAGCATTATTGGGAAATAATTTTATGGGAGAAAAATAAGTTAAACCTTTTGGAATAATTACTTTTATTCCCAGATAATGCTTGGTTTAATGTCTATTTTATTTAATTTGTGGTTATTAAATCTTATAGTAAAGAGACAATATTATGAAAAATCTACTTTAAAACAATATTAATGAAAGATTTATGATAGTTTCTAAAAATTACTTCCATTTTCCATTTTTGAGTGGATAGGTTTTATGAATACAGAAATCTAACATGGAATACAGAAGGTAAAACTCCATATACATGAAATAACAATTTTAAATACATGATATTCTACTTATGACTAGGGTTTCATTGGACAAGCCAATCAATATATATCAGTTTTGTTATCTATCGAGACTAACTTTTGCCTTGCTCTTGCCATACTATTACTACAATGAACAAATTTGGAAATATATCACAAAACCTTACGAAGAAGCTAATTTCCTTTACCAGTTACATATAGTTCTTCTGCAATGACATGTCAAGAAAATACCAGAGATCTAAACTATTTATTCAGTAAAGTTATTGAGCATCTATTCTATTCAAAGCAGTACAGTAGACAATAAGAACACAATAGTGGAAAAAAAGAGAGAGAGAGGGGGAGAGATGGTCCTGGCCTCAGAAGAAGCCAGTCTGAAGTGGTAAACAGAAACTGGTCGAAGAGTTCTATTAATTTGTATAAAATGACAATGGTATTAAATGCTATAAGGGAAAACTGTAGGGCCCTATGTGAGCACATAATGAAATTTGTCCTTAGCCCTGACCTCATGATAAGGGAGTCATAAAGAAGTTTGTGAATAAAGTAGCAAAATGTAGAGAGGAAAGCAGATCATCACTGGCAACGAAAATACCCACAAAGTTATTATGGACAAAAATAAAAAAAAATCCTAGGAAATTCCAAAGGGATTATAAAAAAGGATAAGTAGTAAATCAGATAAAAAATAAAAGAGTACAAAAGTAGATATTATTATATATTAGATTTTATGACCACCAAAGATAACTGTATTACCTATTTTGAGAACAATAAATTTAGATTTGTACCTCATACCATGAAGTAAAATGCACTCCAGATTATGTATAACAATGCATTAAACTATAAAAATATTGTTAAAATATAGGTGGAAAATGTAATCTTGATATGAGAAAATAATATCTAAGTATGATTTAAAAACATTTGTTTTGAATGCATAAAACTAGTTTCATACATAACAAAACACATAAAAAAAATAACTTGTTAGCATTTAAAAGACATGAGTGTAAGAGATGTTTGTCAAGAAAAAAGTTGTTAAAGAAACAACATTAAAAGGAGAAGTGTTTTGTGCTAAAAAACCTAAGGGAGTATTGCTTGAAGAAAAAAGGAGCGGTCATGAATGTTAATGATGTCAAAAATCACATTGAAAAAAATACTCTAGAAAAACCCAATGAAGACAGCAACAAACAAATTAAGTTTAATACAATTCATGGAACTAGAATATTTTAGACACAGTCTTGAGAGAAAAGTTAAACCCGAATGTTGTAAAATTTTATTCACAAACTACAAAGTCAGAAATGAGTGTTTAACAGTAAACTTCAGGTCACCATTTTATGATGAGCAGTATAGACCTTACATTGAAAAGTAAATGCAGCACATTTATTTTGGAATGATTTTATATTTATTTCCAATTTCTTTTGAAGTTATTAATAAGTGTATTATAGTTCACTGCAAAAAAGAATCATCTCTTAAAAAATAAAACATTGTATGACAGCATATAGTAGTTATGAAGTAAATTTTCATACACTTATATTTTTGACAGATCATAGGGCATCTGACAGATATAAGGATCTCTGATATCCTCTGCTGCCTTAATGATATCCAACAGAAAGCAGCAGGAAGGTGAAGGTTATCCACTTTTGAAAAAGTAATGCATTCCAGCAAAATCTCAGAGAACTATTACAGCCTAGGCATATTTGTGATGCTCAGGCTATTATAAATGGGAATGTTGTTTTGTAGGGATAAACATCAATCATTGTTTTCATATGTCAGTAGTTAAGCATATGTATTTTATGAAAAAGGGATAAAGGAAAGTAACTTTGGACAGATCATCTCAAATATACTATAGAGATTCTTAACATATTTATGCATGAATAAAGAGGAAGAAACAATATAAATATTCTGAATTATTGAATCATAATTAAGTTGTTGAATAAAATAACAGAATTGTAGCTGGCTCATCTATAAAAAAGAAAGTGATCTGTCTCAGGCCACATACTCATATCTCTCTAAGAAGCCTTCTTAAACATGGTTATACCCCCTCCTATAAGGTCGCATACCCACTCAAACTATACTGTTCTTCAAGCACTTCAAATATACTGCTTTCTATTCATTCTCAGTTACATCTAGTAATAAAGTAAAATATTTCAGAAATTTATGAAATTTATCTCAAGGTGTCACCAATTAAAAATGTAAGTGCTAAAATTTTATTTTCTGCATACAGTATATTTGAAACACTCAATTAAACTTTATCTCACTTTTTTTCTTAGAGAGCTATAATATGAACAAAAGCATAAATTTTAAGATATATAAATTGGTGTTGGTCAGGCAAAATCTGTGAAGTTTAGGGTTTAATTCCTTTGAAAACAGATTAATTTAGCTAAATATCTTTTGATTGTTCCCACCATTAGGAAAGAATTTGGCAAATATGAGACATGGTTGAGTTTTCCACTTTTAGATGATATCCCTATGAAATTTTATGAATGCAGAAATTAATGTTTACCATCTCTATTCTGAACACTATTTGACTCAATGCATTCTGACGTTTCAAACAGTTCCTTTCAAACTTTAAGGGGGAGACATTATAAACAACAACTATTTCTTATAGTCTATTCAAAAAGGTTCATTTTTATAAATCTGTAAGTGCAGAGAGAAGTCATTTTCAAAGAAATTTTACCACGAAATCTAATGAAACAAATCAAAGAAGAACTAAACAAATAGAGATACATTCTATGTCCATGGAAAGGAAGACTTGCTACGGTCAAGGTGTCATTTTTTTCCCAACTTGATGTATAGGATCAATGCAATCCCAATCAAATCGAAGTAAATTATTTTATGGATATCAGCAAACTCTGTCTAGTGTTTATATGGAGAGGCAAAAGATTCAAAATAGCCAACATAACAATGAAGGAGAAGAACAAAGTTTGGGCACAAATGCTGCCCAACTTCAAGATATCCTGTAAAGAAACAGTAAAAACTGGTACATTTAAACAATGGAATACTACACAGCAGAAAGAAAAGAATTTGTGACAGCATGGCTGATACTGGAGACCATTATGCTGAGTGAAATAAGACAATCAGTTAAAGACAAACACCATATGTTCTCACTTATAAAAGGAATCTAATGAACAAAATAAACTAACGAGCAAAATAGAACCAGAAACAGGAAACATGGAACAGACTGATAGTTGCCAGATGGGAAGGGGAGGGGTACAAGGGTGGAAAAAAGGGGAAGGGATTAGTCAAACAACATGTGTCAGTGACCCATGGACATAGACAGGAGTGTGGGGACTTACTGTAGGATGACGGGGAAGGGTGCAGGGCAGAGTAGAGCAAGGGGGGACAATTGAGACAACTGTAATAGGATAACAAGTATTTAAAAAACAATGTGGTTTTGTTTAAAGAATACACAAATAGATAAAGAGAACAGAACAGAAAGCCCCAAAATAGACTTACCTAAATATAGTCAACTGATTTTGACAAAGGAGCAAGAACAAAACAGTGGAGAAGAAAGGAAGGAAGGAAGGAGGGAGGGAGGGAAGGAAGAAGAAAGAAAGAAAGAAAAAACAAACCTATAGAAAGATTTTTATATTCTTCATAAAACTTAACTCCAATTGGACCACAAGCCTAAATGAAAAACTGTCAAACCCATAGGAAATAACATTGGAGAAAACCTAGGTGACCTTGGATTTAGTGATGACTTTTTAGATACAACACCAAAGGTACAATTCATGAGAAATAAAACTGATAAGCCAGATTTCATCAACATTTACAAAAAAATCTGCTCTGCAAAAGACAGTATCAAGAGAATTAGAAGACAAGCCACATGCTGGGGAAAATATTTGCAAAAGAAATATATTAAGGCCTGTGTTCCAAATTATACAAAGGACTCTTAAAAGCCAACAATAAGAACACAAACAAACCTTTTAAAAAAATGCACTAACGGCCTTAACAGATAACTCATCAAAGAAGATACAGAGATGGCAAATAAACATAGCCCTTTGGAAAGGTACTCCACTTTATGTCATCAGGAAAGCACAGCTTTAAACAACAATGAGCTACAACTACGCATTTATTACAATGTCCAAAATCCAGAACACTGACAATACAGAATCATGGCAGGAGGTAAGACAACAAGAACTTTCCTTCAATTGCCGTTGCAAAATTGTACAGCCATTTTGGAAAACAGTATGCTGTTTTCTTAAAAAACTAAAAATTTATACTTGCCATATTATCCAGAAATCATGCTTGTTGGTAATAACCCATACAAGTTGGATGGGTTATTACCAACCCATGTCCACACAAAAACTTGCATACAGATATTTGTAGAAGCTTCATTAATTATCTCCAGAACTTGGAAACAACCAAAATGCAACAAAGAGTTAAATTTTGGCACATCCAAACAATAATTACATAGTGTTAAAAAGAAATAAACTATCAAGTCATGAAAAGACATGGCAGAAATTCAAACGCATAATAAGAAGTGAGAGCAGCTAATAGGAAAAGACTGTGTACTGCAAGGGTCCCCAACCTCCCGCAAACTGGTACTGGTCCGGGCTTTTCAGGAACTGGGCCACACAGCAAGAGGTGAGCTTGAATATAATGTGTTTGAATCATCTGGAAACCATCTTGCCCACCCTGGTCTGTGGAAAAACTGTCTTCTCTGAAACAGGTCCCTGGTGCCAAAAACGTTAGGGATCACTGATGCACTGTGTGATTCTAACAATATAACATTCTGGGAAAATCAAAATTACCAAGACAGTAAAAAGGCCAGTGGGTGCCAGGGGTTGGGGAAAGGGAAGGATGAATAAGCAGAGCAGAGAGCGTTTAAGGGAAGTGAAACTACACCATATGCTTCTATAATAGTGGATACATATTGTTATACATTTTTTCCAAAGCTATAGAATGCACAACACCAAAAGTGAGCCTTAATGTCAGCTGAGGACTTCGGGTGATAGTGATGTACTGGTGAAGGTTAATTGATGCTAACAAATGTACCACTGTGGTGTGGGATGATGATATTGCAGAAGGCAGTGCATGTGTGGAGCCAGGGAGTATGCAGAAAATTTCTGTGTCTTCTGCTCATTATTGCTGTGAACCTAAAACTGCTCTTTAAAAGGACATCTATTTGTTTTAAAAAAAGAATACTTATGTTGTCTTGCTGTGTAACACTAGAAATTGAACTGTGGAACTATACTCTCAAAAGATGTACTCTTTCCAGTTCAGTGCATTCCTGATTATAGCAGAGAATGTTTTCATAACATTTTTATTCAGAATTGATACATTTTTTTATCTTGCCAACTCTGATAAATATCTATAGTTAACATTTCCCTTTAGAATGTCACATTAGCCTAGTGACTTAAAAGCACTGCAATGTAACTACTAAATTTATTATAATACTAAAATCCAAGAGATTACAGGATTACACACAAACACACACACACACACACACGAGCATCATCGACTTATAAACAAAACAAGAATAAAATTTAGCAAAATAAGAGAGCAGTAGATAAAACAGATAAATAATAGATGGTAAAAAATGTAGTTCTGCAATTTACTTTCATCTGGACAGTCACACCATGTTGTGTTCTTCCAGAATTGATACTGACAAACAACAGGATAGGATAGTTTGCAGGTGAAGAATTCTTCAGATTAATGGGATAAACTCTCAATCTTTTTAGATCTTTAATCTGCTAGTAAATAGTTCTGTTAGCTGAGATTTATATCAATTCTAAAATCTTAGGCTTTAAACTCTGTCAAGTAGCTCAATTGCTGTCTGACTTTCCTGAAATTTGCTTCCACCAGAGAGCACATATAAAAAGATGTCAAAGTCACCAGAAGCAGGGGGCTATGAAATTTAAAACCATCAATTCACCTATATAACATGTGAAAAATAATTATTTGAAATGCAGCCTAAAAGACTGTGTTAATGAGAAGATAAACATAAATTCTTACTTAAGAGACATTTCTTTATGAAGTAATTGCCTTTAAATTACACCAAACTTTTTATTTATTTGTCAGCTGGGGTACATGGATCAATACATTTCTTAATTAAGTTGGACAAACATACAACTCATTATTAAGAGAAGTGAGATCAGAAGTCCATCATTTTTTCACCTCTTTTCATAATATAAATAATAACTTCATAAAGTTCAGTTCAATATTATGAACAGTTACTGTTCATAATATAAATAATAATATAAATATTATGAAATTAACTGTTTATGTTTTTTGAAGCTTCTGAACCCCTCCACCCATCCCACCTGCACCCCTCACTCCCAGAGTCAATTCCCACTCTGTTGTCCATGTCCATGGGTCATTCATACATGTTCTTTGTCTAGTCCCTTCCCCATCTTTCCACCATTGTCCTCTTTCCCCATTCCCTCTGGTCACTTTCAGTCTGCTCCATGTTTCCATGCCTGTGATTTATTTTGTTCGTTAGTTTATTTTGTTGAATAGAGTTTACTTAGAGGTGAGATCATACGGTATTTGTCTTTCATCAACTGGCTTATTTCACTTAGCTTAATATTCTCCAGTTCCATACATGTTGTCGCAAAAGATAGGAGTCCCATCTCTCTTTCTTTCTTTTTTAAATGCAGATTGGTTTTATTTATTTTTTAAATGTCAAAGTTAATTATAAAATACTAAAAATATTAAAACCATTATAAAGTCTCAGCAATTAAACCAACATGACACTAGCATAGAAATAATCAATTAGATCAATGAAATAAAATGAACATTCTAGAGACAAATGTATATATCTTTCTCACAATATAATATATGATTAAGTTGATATTTCAAATCAATGGGGAAAATAAGGCTAATTCAAAAAATAAGGTGCATGGACCACTATTACTTGAAATAAAACAAATGTAGAGTCCTATTTCACACATTATACAAGACATATTCAGGTGAGTTAAAAATCAATATGTAGAATCTAAGGAGTTTTAGGAGAAAATAGAACTAATATTTTTCATGACTTGAAGTAAAATATTCAACCCCAGAAGGTATAAAGTAAATATTGACAATATGACTATATTAAACATTTAAGACTACATAGTAATATACATATAAAAAAAGTTAAAGGACAAGGAGTAAAATAGGAAAGTATTTCCAACACATCTAAAACATGGTTAATAGAGGGTTTGTTTGTTTGTTTGTTTGTTTGTTTTAGGGAAAAATGTTCTACACACCTTTAATCAATAAATGGATACGAAATACCAAAAAGTCATTTAAAGCTTTTTAAAAAATAATAGAAATAGGTAAGAAATATACAAAAACAGGTTTAGTTTCAACAAATAGTAAAGGAACAATTAAAATAACACATCATTGTCACAATCAGATTAATGAGTATTAAAATATATTGGTAATATCAAGTATTGGCAACTCTGAAAGGAACTGGGTATTCATACACTCTTTTTCTTCATCTTCTTCAAGCAGTCCCTTTAGCATATTTTGCAGTGCTGGTTTGGTAGAGGTGTATTTTTTTAGCTGTCTTTTGTCAGGGAAACTGAGTATTTTGCCTTCCATTTTAATTGAGAGCCTTGCTGGGTAGAGCAGAGTTGGTTGCAGGCCTTTGCTTTTCATTACTTGGAATATTTCTTGCCATTCCATTCTGGCTTGCAGTGTTTCTGTTGAGAAGTCAGCTGCTAGCCATATTGAGTCTCCCTTATATGTTACTACCTCTTTCTCCCTGGCTTGCTTTATGATTCTCTGTCTTTTATATTTGCCATTTTAATGATGATGTGTCTTAGAGTGGATCTCATTGGGTTTCTCTTGAATGAGACCCTCTGTGTTTCCTGGACTTGTGTGACTTTTTCTCTCTCCAATTAGGGAAGTTTGCAATCATGACTTTTTCAAACAGGTTCTCTATCCCTTCCTCATCCTCTTCTCCTTCTGGTATTCCTATTATATGGATATTATTATGTTTCAGGTTGTCCTGCATTTCCCTAAATGCCTCTTCATTCTCTTTGAGTCTTTTTGCATTTTCTTGGTCTTTCTGGGAGGTTTTTTCTACCTTGTCCTCCAGCTCGCTGATTCGGTCCTCAGTTTCATCTAGCCTGCTTTTGATTCCTTCTACTGTGTTCTTCAATTCAGAAATTGTATTCTTCATTTCCTCTTGTCTCTTATTGATAGATTCTATGTCCTTTTTCATGCTGATATAGTTTGCAGTAAGTTCCTCATAGTTTCCCTGTAGTTTTTTGTAATTCTCTCTGAGCTCACTGAGCTCATTGAGCTTCCTTAGAACCATTGTTTGGAACTCAATATCTGATAGTTGACTTGGCTCTATTTCGTTTAGTTTTCTTTCTGGGGATTGCACCTTTCCCTTCAACTGGGGGGTATTTCTTTGTCTTCCCATTATTTGTGAGACTCTTATTTTTTGCTTCTGATTCTTAAACTGATCTGCCTTGATTTCCTGACTTTGTGGTATGAACTTCTATGGTAGGAGACCGCTGTTTTTACCTTCTGGATCTGCCTCTGAAGATGTCAGATGTCATCCCTGTCTGACCTTAGGCCGTCTCTTTGAGACTTCCAGGAATCTACTGTCTGTGACTGTCTCCTTCAGCTGTTTATCTAGTCACTCTGCACTCAGCCGGCCACCTTAGACAGCTCAGGGCAGGGCAGAGCCCCTCCTGTGGGCAGGGTTATTTGGTCCACGCAAGGTGCTGCCATATGGGAGAGGAGTCTGCACTGGGATCCCCCTGGCTACTCTCTCCATTCTCTCCCCAAAGCCTCCATCCCTAGTCTCTCCTCAAGTGTCTCCAGACCTCTCTGCGCCCCTTTAGCCAGGGATCTACTCTCTGTGACTGCCACTCTGGACTCAACAAGTGGCTTAGACAGCATAGGGTGGGGTGGAATCCTGCTTGAGGGAAGGGCTATTGGGTCCTCTGATGCTAGTGCCACTCAGGGGGAGTGGTCTCTGCCTGAGCAAGATGGCTGATGCCGCATGGGGGATGAGTCAGCACCAAGATCCCTCTGACTACTCTCTCAGGTCTCTCTCCAAAGGCTCCTTCCGCCGTCTCTCCTCAGGGTCTCTAGCCTACTCTGCCTCCGCCTTTGCCAGAGACCATGGTAAGTGGCTGCAAATAAAAATTTATGCATTGGTCCTTTAAACAGTTCTTTGCGTCTCCAGCTGCCTGTCTCTTTTTTTGCAGCTGGCTGTTTTCTGTGTACTTTTTGGGCTCTGGGGTTGTCGGCTAGAGATCCCTGCTTTTGGTTTAGGCCTCACTTTTCTCAGGGATATCCAACTAGCCGTTTCAATATCCTTTCAGTGCTGCCATCAATGGGTGCTCTGCCTACCTTCTCAAGTCTGTACCGCAGTGCTTACCAGTTAGATTGTGCTAAAGCCTGATTCTTCTCTCTCCGAGGTTACAAGGCTCCTCTCTCATTATTGTTCAGTTGTTTGTTCCAGGTGATTTCTCCACAATTTAGTTGTAATTCCAGGTTGGTCCTGGGAGAAGGTCGGTGTGACATCCACTTACTTCTCCACCATCTTGAAAATCTCCTGAACTTACTGTTTATAATATAAATCATAACACATTCTCAGGAGGAAGTAAACAATCAAGAATAGTTTAGCAAGCTTAATATTTGTTTCTAGTCCTCATTTTTGTAGCTTAAAATATTCTAGCATACAGTGTTTCACATTAACTGTGGTAAAGAAAATAATTTACATATCTAACACAAAAATATTTTTAATGCACTAAAAATGAATTACTAGAGGAATTAACTGTAAAAGGGTATGCAAAGTAAAAGCTCAACTTTATCAATAAATTCAATAACCTTCCCAAAATGTTTTCTAATAAATAAAAAATATAGGAAAATTGAAAAGAATTGGTAAAAACGTTCATGTTGTCTATTGCAAATGTGCTTGCAGACAGTTAATAAAAAAAGAATCACTCACATCACAATTTACTGTCATAACTAAATACCACTTATAAATTAAGTAATTATCTATTTAAAACACCTATATGCATACTTTTAAAAGTGAGTATATCAATATTAAAAGTCTTTAATGTGACAAATTATGGTGCTTCCTTTCACTTCTTAATTTATCTAACATAGGTTGGATTGAGAACATAATTTTTAATGATATTGTTAACAACTTTTATAATAGAGAAACCAGTCTTACTCAGTTATGCTGATGGAAATAAAAGAATAATTTTAAAGAAATGTTTGGAAATTTAAAATATTTATTTTTAATTTTTATTTAAAATTAAGCATGGGTGACGCCTGTTTATTATTGTCTTGGTTATTTATTAGCCTTCTTAAAAAAGCAGTCCAGACCTGCACTAGAAAACATAAGTAAAAACTCATATTTCCTACTTATTAAACATATCTGTGTGGCACAAAGAACTTATCCAATATATTAGAGCAGAAATGTACTTTAGAAATCAATTATGTCAAGTTGTTTTTTTTTTCAGATGAGCTGTATTTACTAACTAGCAATATAATTACCAAGCACAAATACTTGTGGAAGATTGTTTTTTAAGGTAGATTCCACATTTTCTCCTCTTTGCAATGGAAATTGTCACTCCTCCCATCAATGAGTGGAGTCTATTTCTCCTGCACTGGGTATGGGTTGACTGTGTGATTGGCTTAGACAAGAACAAGGAAGAAATGACTTCAAGACTAGTTATCAGGACATCTTGCAATCTCCTTTCTCACCTTCTTAGGAAGACTTAGCCACCACATACAGAAACCTAGACTGCGCTACTAAGAAGGTTAGATGGAATTAAGTGCCCTGAAGAACAGAAGGACACAAAGCCACAAGAGGAGAGGTTTTGAAGGATAATGGGCTCTGAGTACAGAGAGATCTCAGCATTCCAGCCATTCTAACTGTAGGGCTAGACATATACACCAGAACAATCCCTCCGTCTCAATGGCGAGCAGAGAAAATCCATCCTTGTTAAAACCTTCCCAGATTCTTAACTGCAGGAGAAAATAAACTGTTGTTTAAAAGCACTAAATTTTGGAATGTTTAAAGTTACTAAATTTTGGAGTGTTTTGCTATTCAGCAATAAATAACTGTGACTATTAGCATCCATGAGGTAAGCAATTAAAAGACAAATAGGAGATGGCATGTAATTATAGGATACAGTTTAGAGGTGGTTAGTGATAAATCCACACACAACTACCTTTAAGAATGTTACAAGCACCACATTGATATAAATTCAAAATGTCATTGGAACAGAAGTTAGGTGAGCGAGTAATAGATTAGCAGACATATTACAAAAGGGATGATAACGGAACCAAATTCCACTCAGTTTTTCATTCACTCATTAAATATTAAAATATTTTATTTATTTATTTTCAGAGAGAGAGAAAGGGAGAGAAAGAGAGGGAGAGAAGCATTAATGTCTGAGAGAAACATCAATGGGTTTGCCTCTCACATATGCCCCAACAGGGGACCAGGACTGCAACCCAGACATGTGCTCTAATGAGGAATTGAACCCTCAACTTTTTGGCATACAGGATAATGCTCCAACCAACAGAGCATATCGCAAGGCCACTTGTTATATATTTAAAGGGTGCATCACCTCTGCATTGTGACAACGTATAGAAGTAAGAAATTTTATATTCTGTTAACAAAAGAAGTTATGTTGTAAAATTGAGGTTGAATAACCCTATAAAATTGGTTGAATATGAATTTGAAGAGTTAGGTAAGGTCTAGATCATAGACAAATTTAAATTATTCCAAAGACTTTAGACTTTCGTCTTTGTAAAATGTGAAAACAGTTTAGAATGTTATCCCTGGAAGAGATCATTTCAAATATAAAGAATGAAACAAATAATAGCATGGGCTTTTTTGAAGAAGGATCAACAGTTTTGGGTAGTTGATGCCAACTACTAAGGGAAGATGATTGATGGAATCATAGAATATGCCACAAATTACTGATTCTGTTTTATTTTAAAATTACTCATACAAAACCCACATGCTAGATTTTAATAAATGCATGAAATCAGTTTAATTTTAACTTTCCTAATGTAATGACTCCTAAACTACTCATTTGTAAGTCAATGATTGTATAAAACTTCTGCTGGCAATAAAATTATTGGATGTTTCTTTAACATGAAATGAAGTCTTTAATATGTTTTGGGGCAAAGAAAACTAGAAATTAATTTTTAAGCACTTTCATACTTTAATATTCATTTTATTCAACTGTAAATTATTCTCATATTTAAGATATATGGAATATAAAAAAGAATCATTTATCTTTTTCTTATATAAAATAAGTTACAAGTTGGATATAGAAGAATTATGACTCTAATTTTCCTTCTCACAAGTTAATATACTAAACAATGAATCATTCATGGAAGTGCTGCACTTCTAATGTCACACATTTACAGTGGTTTTTGACATGTAATAAATGAACTTTGCTTTTAGGAAGAATGGCATATTGAAATCATTGAAATTGTATTTTTACTCAGTGTAAGTTTAATTATGAAGAGAACTCTAGTTTCTAGCTGAGACAAAAGAAACTATCCATCATTTTGCAAATTTTATCAGCGTACGGTTTTATCAAACCGAACCATCCTCCCTTGCACGCTATAAAAGTTTAAACAAAATGTGAAACTCTAACAAAACTCCAAAGTCGATATGATCATGGATTTAGAATGTATTTGGCTCAACTCACAACCTTCTCTAAGCTGGAAAATGTGGAACTACCCGGCCATTATTATTTCCAGGAAAAATCTACTTCACAAACTAATAAAAATACTGATAAGGTGTTATTATTTTATTTTAGGTAATATCTTTCTTTTTTAATCCTTTTTCATTATTTATAGTTAAACAATTAATTTAACTTATTTTTAATAGTTGCACTCATATAATCACATTTCATTGAACATACTTTCCCCTCCAGCTTTATTGCGATATAATTGTCATATAACATCATGTGAGCTTAAGGTATACATGCGTTGATTTGATACATTGCAAGATTATTACCACCATAGCTTTAGCTAACACCCTTATCTTGTCACATAATTACCATTTCTTTTTTGTAGTGAGAATGTTTAAGATCTACTCTCTTGGCAAATTTCAAGTATATGATATTTTTTAATTAGGTGAATGGCTTTATTTATTTAGTTACAGTTGATATTTGATACTATTTTATATTAGTTTCAGGCATAGTGATTAGATATTTATATAATTGAAAAATGATCCCCTTGGTAAGTCTATTACCCACTGGACACTATACATAGTTATTACAATAATTCTGACTATATTCCCTATACTGTAATTTACATCCTTGTGACTATTCTGTAACTACCATTTTGTACTTCTTACTCCCTTCTTTTTCAACTAGCTCCCAAACCCCCTCCCATCTAACAAGCATCAGTTTGTTCTCTGTATCTGTTTGTTTCTGTTTACTATGATCACTGTGCTGTATATTGAATCTTTAGAATGTATTCAAATTCTAAGTAGAATTTTATACCCTTTGACCAACATTTACCCATTTTCCCCAATCTCTAGCTCTTGATAATTACTCTGTTTCTAGGAGGTTCAGTTTTAGATTTCACTTATAAAGTTTATCACACAAAATTTGTCTTTCTCTGACTGATTTATTTCATTTAACATAATGTGCTCAAGGTCTCTCCATGTTGTTGGAAAAGGCAATATTTCCTTCTTTCTCATGACTGCATAATATCCCATTGTATGCATATCCCAACTTCTTTATCAGACTTTACTTCTAAAGCATAGATTGAGTAGAGTTCACATAACCACCTAAAATTGGCTCTTTAACAGCTAAATTATTTATGTTTCTTCTAACTAAATTGCTCTGGTAATAAACTTTTCAAAATGTAATGCTCTTATGAAGAATCGAATATTAACTAAAGTCACATGCCTAAAAGTGTTTTGATAATACATTCACAAATAATTAGTGCTCCACACGTACAAAAACAGTAAGTTAATGCTCACAGGGTGTAAGCAAAGAGAAAAATATGCTTAATGATTCAGGTTTAGAAAAGGGTAAATTCTATTTTACATGACCTCTAGTGAAATATAATAAATTAGGAACATATTTTTAACTTCTCCCTCCTGTAGTTGCAATAAATTAGGCTGGAACAGTAACTAGTATCAACCCAACATTCAATACAAACAAGATGTGGACAGTATTATTAAAGATATCAGCAAGTTTTAGAAGACTGAAAATATCTAGAGAAGCAACTACAGTTGAGAAAGCTTAATATCAAGTGGTTGCAAGAAAAAAAAGAAGTGTCATTGATACAGGCAATGTGTTGATAAGGCTCAGAATTAAGGGCATCAAGTATCATTGAAAGTAAGGGATGGGGGTGTCATAAGAAATTAATTGAATTAGGCTCCTACATTTTTCCCCACATCAGGCTGTGAGCCAACAATCTTCTTTCCCTCCACTACCACTCCCCCATCTTCTAACACAAGAAACTGGAATTTGCTAACCTATAAATCATCTAGACCCAGGCATATAAGAAATAACAGAGGATAAGGAGCTATGTATTAGAGAAAACAGAGATATTAAATGAAGGCCAACTTAAGGAATGGTGGCTAGGCAGCCCCCTTCTGCTGCACATCTCCAAGAGCACTGGGATATTTCTCAAACTTCCAGCTTAATCTCTCCCTCTTTGAGCCTCCCATTCAAAAGAAAAACAAAGGGGAAAAAAACAAAACACTACCTTACCACACAGGAAAGTGATGGTTTCTTTGTAGAATCTTAGCAGGCAATGTCTTTGCATTCTGATGTCTGTCTACATTCCAAGGAAGTAACTGGATTCCCATCAGCATGCTCCATGTAAAACCCACAAACCACTTCATAAATTTCACCAGTGAACACAGAGCTGGAATCAATTACTTGGTGTTTCACTTTTAAATATGTTTGAAATACTAATAATCACAAACCACTTAAAATTAATTTAATATGAAAGATAAACACCTACAGAGGAAGTGGGGGAGAAGGATAAAAAAGAAGATGAGAAACATAGGAAAGAACAATATGGAAATATAAAAAACATTTAAAAATTATAAATGGCATAATCAGATTAAGTTGATATTGATCATAAAACCAGAATAAGATGATGTGGTGAGGAACATAGGACATAATAATTTCTCAGATATTAAATATATGACAGAGGTAAAAGATTTTGAGTCCTAAATTCTAAGCAATTTGTAGAATATGAAAAGAAAAGGTAAAGGAATTGACAATGAAAAGTACAAACCCTACAGTAATCCTATATTCAACTAATAAGAATTCTAGGAATTGAGAACAGAGAAACCAGAAAAGAATAAGTCAAATAAATAAAAATAATTTTCCCAGAATTATTAACATAAGTATCTATGTTGTGATAGATCACTGAGTATCCTGCCAATGGGTTTTTAAAATCTACATATATATGAAATTACATTGTTATGAACTTTCACAGCAATGGAGAAATTTCCAGAATGAGAAAGAGATAATGTAAAAATGTCAGTGATTAAGAATTGGAATAGCCTTCTCAGCAGCTAAGGTATATGCGAGAAGACAGTAGAAACACTGGCATCAAAAGTCTGGAAGGAAATCAGGTCCAATCTTTCTAAACTGATATTTCAATTAGGTACAAGGCCTTTTTTTGTTTGCTTTTTTTTGTTTTTTAAAGATATTTTCAGATAATCTATATAATATGAACTGTTACATGTACAGTTTTTCTCTTAACAAATGTAGAAAACCTTTGCTCAAAATTAGAAAAAAAATCAAGAAAAGATAAGCCATGTGATCGGGGTACAGAGAATCCAATAAGAAGAGAATTCCAATAGGAATGGTAAAGCAAATTTCCTGGATATCTGACCAGATTTTTCAGAAGACAGATGTCAATGTGGGTGAAAGGTGGGGGGTGTGGAGGAGTTTAATAACAATTATTAACCCTAGAAGACAAGCAACAGATTAAAGAAAATATAACTGTACTTGAATCCCCACTGAAAAGTATTTTCATTATCACCATTATAAGAATGCTGCAATTGTGCACTAGTAGGTAAGAAACTGGGAAGAGATTTACAGAAGTCATAATCAAGAGGAGAGAAGAATTAGAAGAGCAGAATGTTGTTGTTTTTTTGTGTTTTTTGGTTTTTTTTTTCAGTTGTAAGCTTTAGTTTTATTGGGATGTTTACTGATTAACAAAAAATAATTTTAAATCATGGAATAGTGGGTAATTTACACTCGAGTAAAACTGCAAATCTGAAAAAAATATTTTAATGGACATATTTTTTTAGAACAGTTCACAGCAAAATTAAGTGACAAGTACAGAAAGTTTACATTTACCTCCACCTTAAAAATTCTGTGCTCTGTCTGAAAAAAAAAATATTCTTAAAAAGTCTCTTTGAAGACATCAGAGACTTAATAAGACAGTGAAAAATTACTAGGCCGTGATCGCGCAAAGGAGAAATACAGAGGAGCAAGTTCAGTTTGTGGCTGTCCTGCTTAACAGGAACATCTTTCCAAAAGGTTGAAAGGCTCAGCAGCACTTTCTAAAGCCTCCAGGTCATTGAGCTCTGGGCATTTAGTCCAAAGTCTATCAGGCAGGAAACAAGGCTAGGTGCAAACTCCAGGAATATGGGTGAATCAGAAGTATACTTAAGTGCACAGAACTATACCCAAATATCAAATTATCCATATACAATTTCCCTTCTGCTATTGTTTTCTTTGTGTCTGAAAAAAAAGTTCCATGAAAAAATTTAAGGCAATTCTTCTGGCAGTAGATTATCTCAACCTCTTTAATTAAAATTTAAAAATGTCATTATTTTACTTTTGAAAGACTAAGTAATTTTCACTAAGAATAAGATTATGGTTTGATTTTTTTTCTTTAGTACTTATAAATTTTATCCCTACTGTTTCTGGCTTGCATGGTTTTCGATGAAAAATCTAAAGCATTATCCTCCTGAGGCTGATGGCCAGTGCTCCATTTATTGTGAAGCCTCTTTCCTCTGGTAAGAAAGCAAACTATCCCCAGCCTGAGTAAATTCAGGGAGTTGTTCTGTCTATTGCCAGCATATGTTTCTATGAAGCTTGTAGAACCATACTATAACATTTCATTCTAAGTATACAAATTCATGACATTGACTCCCTCCTTTCTTTGAAAATCATTTCAATCTCTATTTTTCTCTTTATATTTTCTTCTCTGTATGAATTTATCCCTCCCTCTCTCCCTTCATCCCGACCAAGCATTTACTTGACAACCCTTGTTATCCCTTACTTGACATGTAACACATCATTCTTTTGTCTTGTCAAATGAAGAATGACAGAGCTATCTCTGCAGTGGGCACTCTTTGTTATATCTGTTCAGTTACAATTAATAGTGTTTTTCTGTAGGTAAATTGTGTGTGTAGAAGAAGAGCTCTAAGTCAGTATTTCATTCCCATCCATCACATCCCAAGATATTGTCACATTTAGGATTAGTAAAAGAAGATATGGTACTAGCTAGTCAACTGCTAAGAACCGTGCATAACTCTTAGCCCATGTTACCTGTAGATGCACTTGTTAGCCTGATATGAAGAATGTTAAATAATAGAAGAGAGCAAATTGGAAATTCATAATATCTAAAAATATTAAAAACAAAATTTAGGAAATACATTGTTTTTGCTTATATTACTTAGTCACATATGTTATGTGTCATCAAGAGAAAAACTCACTGTTCAAAGGAACAGTTGAAAATGCTACTCAAAATGGCAATAGTAATATATTATCTGGACCTTTCTCATTAAGCTTGGTACAAGAAGAACTCAGTTCTTTAGGGGGAGAATGGGTCTCTACTCATGAAGCAAAATTGACTATGGGAAGACCATGGCTGGATATTCCTTGCTCTTTAGAGCAAAAATTGTTTAATATTGCAAAATGGAAATATATTAACTCTCAACATTATAGAAATTTGTATAGATATTTCAAATTTATTTATATTTCTTCTTAGCACATATGGTTAACTTTTCTGATGGAATTTTTCAATGGCCATTAGAACATTCACCAGTAAAATCACTTTATTTTCTTTCTTTTTTTGTAGGAAAGAAAAATGTAATGTGTAAAATGTGATCATCCTGAACAAGATCAGAGTCTATCATAGTTTTCGATGGAGTATAAACTAAATTTCATTGGAATACATCTTTGAATACCCAGGAGCCTGTCCAAAATTTCAGACTTTACTTTTTCCACTTGAATCAAATTCTGTAAACCTACAAATTTAGGATATTTAAGCACAAAAACTAATTTTCAATGTTCTGTATTTAGATCAATCATTAAAGGCATAGGATTTTTTATTTTATATTACAAGGAAAAATGCAATAAAAATAGGTAGCTTTACTAACATTTCAATATTTGCTGGATCATCTTTCACCTTTTATGAGTCATTTGGTTCATTCTGATTTCCAGAGTAACTAACTTCAGGAGAAGCAATCAGGGATCACATGTACGAATACTTCACTATAAATTAGACCTGGATCCTGCTAAATGCTCATTATTTTTGTCTAAGATTGTGCAAGTTACCCAGCTTGCACAGAAGGTCAGAAAGCATTAAACCAAATCTGGATTTTGCACAAAGAGAGTGAAATGTGGAATGACATAATACCTAACAGAGTCAGCTGTGATTCAAGATAACTGATGTGCAAGGGCCAAGTTATCAACTCTCTGAAATTGAACTAGGCTGAATCAATTTGCTTTCTCTGAGGCAACCAAACTAGCAAGGAGACTATAATTCAGTATCCCAAACATGGACATAAATGAACTCTACATGGAATTCTAACTTCAGAACAAATATCTATAGGCAATAACGAAACATCCAAGTCTCACTCTAGTGAACAAATAAATGTTTGAAAACTCTGAATCATGTTGGAAAAAGACAGTATTTTCTGTAATGTTTAACTTTCTACCTATTCTTTTCTTTTTAAAAGTAATATTTTTGCTTTCTGGATTTCCGTAAGTGTAATCAGGTGTTTTAAATTGGGTTTTTATAGTGTGAATATTTGGAATATTTGAGTTACATAATAGTAAGTAGAATTGAGGGGAAATTTAGCCAATATGGAGAATGAAGCATTTGCCTCAGTATTCTGTTAATGACTCTTACTTAGGTAAGTATTAACTTAATGATTTGTATTACAGTATTATTCACTAGCAATGACTAATTGTAAGTAGATCAATAGAAATTGTTAACTATAGGTCAAAAACAAGAGTATTATATATGTGTTATTAAACAGAACTCTTCTATAATATGGTAGTCATTGTACTGGGAATTTATTTATGATTACTATGTAACTACTTATGATGATTTGAATGTTAAATGAGCAAGCTAAATTAAAAATTGCTTATATAAGCTCACTAAGAATAATAGTATTATATACATTCAAATAAAAACAATACTATGAGAGAAAATATAGTAATTTGGCTTTGACCAAAAAAAGAGAATAGTTATGTATTATTGGTAATTTGTAAAATATGTGTGTGTTGCAGCCTCCTAGACTGGACAGGGCAGCTCAGGGCTCGGGTAGATGGAAGATGCGTGGAGCCTTGGGGGTGCTTGACATGCCTTTATTCAGGAAAATCACACAGGCAGAAGCCTGGGTCTGCGGAAATCACACAGGCCACAAAGCCGGTGTCTGCACTGCACACAGGCCACGTGGAGGGAGTCACACTGGACACAAGCCCATGTCTGAGTTGGTGCCTCGACACTCCACCCTGTCCAAAGCTCCTATCCCTTTTATACTAGCCCCAAACAAAGCAGGCAATCAGGCCAGAAGGTGAAGTAATCATGAGCTGCATTTGCGATCGTACTCTAGGCTTCAGGGCAGTTTATCACACCCGGGGCTCAAGGCCATGAGACGGGGCAAAAGTGTGCAGGAACACTGCTTTATCAGACTCCTCCAAGGTTGTGAGGGGTGGCTCCCTCCGGTTACCCACACATTTAGGTGAGGGAGCCAGATCACCTCCACGTACCCTACAATGTGTTTATCTAAATTCAAGCTGAGATATTTTTATTACTTTTAATACCTAATTCGTTTCGGAAGGAAGTATATATAAATTTTACTTGAATATATACTTTATTATTTATACAAAGAGTACAATCCCTCCTTACAGGAAGACAGTGCAGATACCTCTTCATGACAAAGCAAAAGGAATTATCCTCAGGCTATGTCCTACCTCTTCTCATGGGTTCTATGCCAATAACTAGGGTATGATCACAGCAAAACCCAGCATGGAACATGTTAAGTCTTATAATTCCCATATAATGTCTAGACCACAAACATCTAGACCACAGAGGAGCTGAAATGATTAACCAGCATGTACCAGAGGGAGCCAAGTGAGTATCCTTGATACTATATTTTGAAGGTATGTGATCAAGAGTACCAGAATATAAAATTAAGAAAGAGTTTATTAAATTTGGGAGACTCAATACAGATTTTTACACCCTGGCAAGGACCCTAGGTGATGATGAAAACTTGATGCTTTGTTGGCTTCTAACAATGGCTCATAATGAATAAAATCGCAAGGCCTACAACCTCAAGTTGGGGTTTAAAAAATCAAGAAAGTACAGATGGAGTGCATATATTACATGAGGATAAGTGTCCCACTAGAAAATTTGTTTCATAGGAAGGCCCAAAGTACTCACCGTTATCACACTATGTGCTAAAGAGAGGGTCACCTGCATCACTAGGACATGCAGCAGTGGTTTTCCGCCACAGACAGGGACTGCTGGTATAAGAAGACAAGGTGCTGTTTTACCTGCTGATACCAATGGAAATGAAGAAATCTGAACCAATTGACATCAGGTAGCAGTGCTTAAGTTACAAAAACCAGAAGATCATTGTTATCATAATGAGAAGCAAGGTTGGAGTGCAAGACAAGGAGATTTGATATACAGCGGGTTGTGGAGATGATTAATAAAACCTGGAATCCTTATGGGAAAAATAAAAAGTGAGTTAATAAGAATTTTTTTTAAAAAAAAAAAAAAAGAAAGGATGAGTGAGCATGATGCTGAATGTATTTTCTCATTAAAAATTCACAATTCCTTGAACATTTTCCAGATCTGAACCACTGTTCTATCCTGTTGAAGAAATTACTGAGTCCCCACAACAAAAAGCTCTACATTAATCAGTGATTCCCCTTTCTTTCCTATAGTTGACTGTATACTGGTGAGAAGAAATTACTCAGACATGCTGGGGTCTATTAGATACAGGGTCTGGACTGATATAAATGTCTGGAAAACTAAACTATCATCATGGCTTCCTGTTAAGGCCAAGGTCAATTAAAAGTGTAATCTTAGCCAAAGTCCAGCTAACAGTTATTACATTGGGTCTACTGTCATCTTTCCTCAGCCCATGAATGTGTAATTTGGATTGAGATACTTTTCAGTTAATGTAGCTCCAACTTGGGATCATGGCCTTAGTGCCATGAAAGCTATCGCAGTGGAGAAGGCTAAGTGGAAGACTCTATGAGTGCTTTACCACAGAGAGAACAGAATAAATAAAAGACAAGATTACATATTGGGGAAATGGATGGGAAAGTGCCACCTTTAAAGATCTAAAGGATGCAGCATGGTAATACCTATCATATCTGTGTTTAATTTCAAGTATGAGCCCTATAGAAGGCAAGTGGAGACCAGAAAATAGTTGATGATCACAGTCTCAACAAAATATTAGTATTGAGAGCATCTTGCATGCCAGGGATGCTATTTCTGCTGAAGATTAATACATCTGTTTCTTTCATAATCAGTAAAATGGATCATAAAGGTTTATATTCATATAAAATTAAAAAAATGCATACTTGCAGTTTTGCCTTAAGGCTATGTTAAGGCTCCACAACTCTTTCTGGACATTATTCAAAGATATCTAGACCATCTGGACATTCATAAAATATCACATTAATTTGTCATCTCATTGGCACCTTGTTGATAAAGCAAGATGGTCAAGCAGTGTCTTACATACTGGAATTTTTGTTGTGATATTTCCAGAAAATTGGTAATAAACCCTATAAAATATAAATATTATCCGCTTCAGTAAATTTTTGATTGCCTGTTATTCAGGGCAACCTGGGACATCCCCACGAAAGTAAAAGACAATTTACCTTATCTTGCATCCCCTTCTACAAAGAAGAAAGACTTTGATTCTCTTTAGATTCTATAAGCAACACTTATATATCACTACTAGAATCACTGTTTTGGTACATACTGTGAGTAACACAAAAGACTTCCCCCATTGAGCGGGGCCAGAAACAGAAAAGGACATGGTACTGGGCCCAGTTCTAAGCCTTTCCACTTGGACCATAAGAACCAGAAAACCTATTATGATGAAGGTGTCAATGGTAGAAACTGATGCCATGTGGAATTTACAGTAAACTCCAGAAAGGGGATTATAGTATATGGCCCTAGAGTTCAGGAACAAGTCCTTGCCATCCAAGAAGATAATTGCACAATTGTTTGTGAAAGTTCTTAGTATGTTACTGGATCCTGTTAAAATTATGTACTTGACCATAAGGAATCAAATGAAAATGAGTTTGGAGCTGACCATTACAAAAGACATTCTATTTATACACTAAGGCATAAAATTCAATTGAGCAGAACAGCATTACACTGCAAGTTAGAACTGATATATTTAAAATCAAACTCAAGCTAGACCAAAAGGTATATGTAAGCTATATTAGCAGGCAGCCCAGATGTTCAAGAAACCACCACAGTTTCATAGCAGTTTACTCAGGTCTTACTTACCTGCAGATATATAAGATGTCCCACATAATCTGTTGGGAAAAAGGATATAACCCAAGTTTGGTTTATAGATAGGTTGGTTCAGTAGTTACATACAAGCCAAAAATAAATGATGGCTAGGTTAAAGGTTACTCAGAAATGGCTTTAAAAAAATGATGAATAAACATCTTCCTAGTAGGTATAGTTTTGGGAAAGTGTTTCTTTCCATTCACTTTGCATGGAAGGATAAGTGGTCCAGGTGTAGGATATATTTGGGTTCTTGGCTCTATGGGCTATGTGGCAATAATACTGGGTAGCTGAAACATAAACATTTAAAAAATTGGAGATAAGGAGATCATGGGTAAAAAGCATGATGGTGGACATATGGAGGGGGGAACAAACTGCAAAGGTCTTTGAATCCCTTCATGATACTCACCATTAAACAGCAATCATGGAAGAGCTATTACAGTGGAAAATTGGAACCCACCCTACAATTCTTTTGACATTATTTCTGTGTTATCTCTTAATAGGTCACTTGTTGATGAACAACATGCTTCTATAAGAATCCTAGGAACTAACTTCTAAAGATAGAGACTCAGAACTTCAAGCATCCCAGCTCTGGGATATTTGCTGGACTGCAGCTGTGGAGCCAGGATGACCTAAAGTCAGGATGATGTGAACCCAGGATGAGTAAGACAGGATAACGCACACCAGACCACTGCTTGCCTTGTTGTAATGGATTGTGCTTGTCTGCACTTAGAGAACTTTGCAACCCCTTCCCTTGATCACTTTGTTCTGTTTCCTTCTTTCTCCTTATAAAAAAACCTCTGCCTCCGATGACATGTGGAGATGGGCTTTTGACAGGAGTCCACCATCTTTCAGGAGATGGGTTTTGAGACATGAGTCTCCCATCTTTCAGGTGGCCAGCACCTGCAAATATACCACTTTCCTTTACATCAGCACCTGCCTCTCAAGTATTGGCTTTTGTATTGGCTGGCAGCTGCACCTACATTTTGGTACAAAGCCACTAAATAATTGAGTAGCCAAAACAAACAATCAAACAAACGAAAACTTGCCCAGTTGATATCAGCCAATATTATTCAGTGGGCAGTTTAATGATGACCTTATAGACACACACAATAAACATTAAATGGCCAAAGTGGCAGATGTGGAAGCTATGATTAGGCACTGCAGCATTAAAGACCACTTATCAAGAATGATCTAGCTAGTATCACCTGTGAGTGTCCAACACATCTGTAACAGATACCAATGCTAAGATGCTGTATGAACAGGGCTGTGCAATCTTTTGGCATCTCTGGGCCACACTGGAAGAAGAGTTGTGTTGGGCCATACATTACATTGTGACATGTAATCACAAAAAAATCTCATAATGTTTTAAGCAAATTTATGATTTTATGTTAGGTCACATGCATAGCCACCCTGGGCTGCATGCAGCCTGCAGACCACAGCTTGGACAAACCTGCTTATATTATTCCTTGTGAAGAGCAATTGGGTACTTGGCAACAAATTAACTACATCAGGCCTTTAATATCATGAAAGCACTAATTATATTTTTTTCTCAAAAGAATAAACATTTATTCCAGGTATAGGTTTGTTTTTCTTGCCCATAAAACTTCAACCAGCACTACTCTCTGTGGTTTACTTAGTGCTTAACTGATTCTTATGAAATACAACTCAACTTGACATCCAGACAAGGATCTACTTGACCTTGAAAGATATTAAGGATATCTTAATAATTGTAACAATAACAATAGGGCCCATAACTCATGGTCACATCATATGCTACAATGAATAGAAATAGCTGGTCTGATAGAGCCCTGGGATGGCAACCACAGATATACAACTGAAGTTATCAAGAACTGAATCTACATTTTGCAAAAGTGGCTGATATACTCCTGGTTGCAGGATATAAACTAAATCAAAAGACACCCAAATGATATTGTGTTCCTAGCAGATATAAATATATGGGTTTAGGATTCAAAGTTTCAAGGCAAGAGTGACTCTACTTATTATCCCCACTTGGGAAATTTGTGCTCTCCATTCCTGCAACTCCAGGCCCTGCAGTATTAGATGTTCTAGATTTCCAAAAAGGCACACTCTTAACAATGCAATCTCCAATGATTTCATTGACTTCCAAGATATATATATATATATATATATATAGTTGATGTCTGAACACTTTGAACTCCATGAAAATAGTGATAAGGAACAATTAATTCTAACTGGTAATCAGAGAAGTCTTCAAAATATTATATTAATTTAAGCTAGGGTTTGCTTATTATTTATTACTAATAAGGTCAAATATGAATGACTAGTAAAATCTAATAAAAGTAGAGAGAAAAAGGATGACCCTTCTCTCTCCTCAGAAGCTAAGGTTGCCAGCCTCTGCAAGATGTGTGTGTATATGCATGCACTAGAGGGGTTGGGGGAAGACATTTTATGATTTCAACATTATCTGCTATGAGGCAACCCTGGATATCTTGTTTATTGAGAATTTAAAGACTTTAATTTTATGTATGAATCTATTAACTTAGGTTTTCCATTTTAATGTAAATATAAGGAAAACTCTACTAGAAAAATGCTAATGTGCATGAGTCAATATTTTTCTATGTATTTTTTCTTGTTATAACACATGCATATTTAAAAGTAATTTTTCTTTAATTATAAGGTGTTAATAATAAAGCATAGTGAAAATAAAAACATGAGATATTTTCCACTAAATTCCCACTTCTGATAGTCTCAGCCTTCAGTATTTTCGTAGTCACATAGAGGTAAAAAGCTCTTTTAGCACTCGGTACCTAGAATGATATTTATCCTTGCAACAGAAATTACTTAGTATTTCCAAACTTCAATGACTTTAATTATTGTTATTTGGAAGAGTCAGCTTTAGTAATAAAAAATTATTAACTATTCACCAAGCTTTGATTTTCTCAAGGAAGATAACAGTAACTGAGGCAATGCTTGGATTTTTCTAAAATGTTCTCTGCCCATCATGGTACCAATCCATTACTAGCAAGGAAAGCAGTAAAAGTTTATTTTAACATTAATTATCCAAAAACAAGTCAAACATGAGTTGGAAGACAAGAAATAATCCAGGCACTGCGGAATAATTTTACTAATTGATTTGGCTTCCAATAATGTGGTAGAGTTGTTGCAATTCCCACCGAAGAGAATGACCTATGGGCTTTGTAATCCTGAGAGAAACATAATTATCTGCTGCATTTGCAGCTTCATGGCTTATGAAGATAGATTGAAACTTGCATGAACTTAGAAATCATACTTAACGATTTAACATTTTTGCAAGACTTGAAAAAAAAAAGAACTCAGTGGCAATTCTATAACCTTAGAACTTTGAGAAAAGAAAAATTTTCACATCAATGTTAATCCAAAAAGTACCAATTAAATTTAACCTGGGTGTTCAAAGCCACCTTTAAATTATTCTCTCTTTAGACTAATAGTGAGCAATAGGAAAGGAAAACAGCATCCACATTTCCACATCACAAAGTCTACTTTATGCATATTATTTGCATATTATTTTAAGGAAATAATTTGTTCAGTCTTGTGGTTCACATGCAATGGTATATAAGTTTCTAATTCAGCTTTTAAAAGTAAATCCAACAGGATTCAAATTAATCATATTACACAGCTTTTAAAGATCACTTTTATTGTCTATATTGTTACTATAAAACATCCTTAATGTAATATTTTTGTGACAGAACTTTTTCTATATTGTAGATAATTTCTGTTTTTGGATGAAATTACCCAAATTAGATTAATTATTAAATAATATAAAACCACTTATATTACTGAGATATAACCAATGGTTTGTACCATAGAGTGATTAACATTACAGTACCTAGATTAATATTGAAATCAAATGGTTCAGCTCAATACTTGTGAACTGAAGTCACACTACAGTACAACTTTAAGATAGCCACACTATGTAGTAATAAAGGGAAATTGTCCCAGGTAGAACATAAGATTTTGAGATTTGATTGTTCAGATATTTGATGAGCTTTGGTTAACATTTTGATAGGGAATATGATGCTAGTAATCCATAATATAGAGTAGAATGAAAATCATTCAAATTGTTATTGGTTTTAGTTAGCATGGGATGAAATACAAATGAAAAGAAAACCTGTGAGAGTTAAGTGGTTATGACATTTAGTCACTATGGTGACAAATGAATGGTGACAACTGATGACTAGAAAGTGTTTTTGGATGAACTTGCTGCCTGCTTCTGACTGCCCTTAAGACCATACTGAAAAGGAAAAAAAAATCTGAAAGCCTCAAATTTCCACATTAGGACTTAGCTCTCAAGTAAAGAACCAGAAAGTTTTTATAGGACCTTAAAGAAAGTCACAGAAGTGGCAGGACAGACAGGCAGGAGAATCAACCCTAGAGCCTGGTGGTTGATAGTAGAGATGCTACACCACTTAAACGTGCAATTGAAAAGGATCATGTGCTAATGTAAGTAGGACGTTTATGTATAAATGGAGTTTCTTACAACTTGCAATGGAGACATTGAGAGAGATTCAGAGGAAGTTGAGACCTCTGATATCCAAATTTTCTTTGAAATTTGTTGGCCATTGGAAGATCCTCTCCTTAGAAGATATCAGATGTTTCTTACATTAAAATAATCAGACTTTCAAAGGCCTTCCCTGGGGTAAATGGCTCCAAACAAAAATTTATTCTATTGCTACCCTACATTTATTTCAAGCCCATATTAAGACTGAGATACTAGCATAGCTCAGAAGAAGTCCTGGACCTTCTCAAGGAGAAGACAAGTTATAAGAGTTGTAAGGTATTTCCTATTTACATTAGCAAAATTCTTAGAGACAAGAACAGTGATGGATTGCAAGAGAATTCAACCACTGAATATAAAGTGTACTTGTAATTGGATCAGGCCAAATCTAATGCTATGGGTTCACTCCCCTAGAGGTTTAGAGGTGCAATGCATTGGGAATGGTATTAATGTAACAGAGTGCAGCTAGGCTCCCCCAAAGGGGATTTATAATGGGATCCAGAAATCGGGGTGTCAAAGAAAAACATAGGACATTCTCACCCTCCCCCAAGGCAGGCTGCCATGGGGGATGGGAGACAAGGAGCAGGGCCATTGAAAGTCATTTGGCAAGTCAGTAACGGCAGAACAGCTTCGTACCTCCTGTGCAAAGATGGTTATTTTGCATATCAATAAGGCTAACCAGGAAGGTTTTTATAACTTTGACTCAGCACGTAACTGGGCAGGGAGCTCCCCCAGTTGCAGCTCCTGCTGAAGGAGTCGGAGATGGGTTTGCTGGGGAGGATTCCTGCCCGGGGCTGGGACCCCGGAGCAGCCCCCATGCTAGAGGTTTTTGACCACGCTGTTTTGGGAGTGGAGTGGGCCCTCCCTTGACCACATACCTTAGGAAGCAGGAAAGCAAGATGTAGCAGCCATGCAGGCTGCTCCCCCTGGTTACAGCGTGTGTGGTATGGTCAAGTAACAGTGCAACTAGGGCTCCTCCAAAGGGGGGCTTGTAACAGGGTCCAGTCAGAGCCCCCTTAAAGGGTGGATCTGTAACAAGGTGCAGAACTTGGGGTGTCCAAGAAAAATATAAGATATTCTTCCGCCCACTCCACAGGATGGGCCGCTGTGAGGGATGGGGGACGGGGAGCAGGGCCATTGAGTTACTTTGCATATCAATAACAGGCCAGCTACACACCTGACAAGCAGCAGGGCCATTGAGAATCAGTTTGCATGTCAATAACAGCTGGATAGCTTCATTCCTCATATGCAAAGATGGTCATTTGGCATATCAGCAAGGCTAACCTGGAAGGGTGGCATAATTTTAACCCAGGATATAACTGACAGGCAGCTCCCCAGGTTACAATGTGCATGCATGAGAGCTCATTTGCTCCATGCCATGAGGGAACGATGTGAAGACCATGCAGGAAGGATAGAGGAGAAAGGACTCTTGCTAGTGGGCCATGAGAAGGTGACACATGAGTTTGGATTAAGAACTGGAGAGATCGCGGCGACACAGTTTATGGTACTGGGAATCACAAGAGGCCTGCCTAGCCAAACTCTGGACTTCTGTTTTCTTCTGAAGGACGATTTGCTGATATGTAGTTCTTTACATATGTCAGCAAGAAGAACCAGGTCTCTCCCATCAACATCATGATCGATTGTTACTTTTGATAATGATATTTTTCCCTCTATTCTTTTACTCCCCCTGCTACCTTTTATTGTGAACAATAGAAGTAAATAATTTTGTGATTTAGATTGTAAGTGTGAGTATGGATAAAGAACTACTTTAATTTTACAACAGCAGAAGTGTGTACCTATTGTAGGTACTTGAATGGCCAGCAAAAATATTGACTATCTTCATGGAAAAAATCTTTGCTGACAAAACATAAGATTGGGAGTTGAGTGATAAAAAGTTTTAGTATGTTGGTTATTTTCTACTTATCTCACTAGATCATTCCTCATCCCTTCTTTGATTTCTGCCATGGATTGCATTGTCTGAGTAGCCTTGAACTCTGGCTTCTGGCTGGATTTAAACAAAGACACCTACTACAGGCAGGACATCAGATAGTGAGAGGAAAAAGCAAAGATATTGATTTATCTCCTTCCTTTTCCTCTCTGTATTTTGGTTGTGTTTTTTTGTTTTGCTTTGCTCTGTTCTGTTCTTGTTTTTGTTGTTATTTTTCCTTTCAGTCAGTGACAACAGCGCCTGAATGATAGCCCACTCCCATGATTAGGAGAGGCTTCAGTAAAGCTACCCTTCTCTTGCTTTCAGACCTGTTGCTGGTCCCGGCAGGCTTTACAATAAATGTTTGCTTTCCTTAGCCTTGACCACATTCTGGAAATGTACTTCTCATTATTTAAAACTTTGACTATGCCTTTTCCATCCCCTGGCACACAAATGGACCCATGATGCTAACAGTTATGTACTGTGCTGTAATAGTATCACATTTATATATCGACACATGCATGTGCCTATGTCTGAAAATTCTGTTTCAGTGGTTATTTTTTTTAAATCTTTACCAACACCAAATTAAGTGTTTTAACTTTATAATTAAGGTAATTAAGATACTAAGTGTTTTAACTTTATAATTAAGTTAATTAAGACACTATGAGGGAGGTGCTTGGGAGGTACTGGTTTCCCCATGGAGGAGAGATTCGTAACTGATATGGTTTAGAATTGCCAATTGTGTTGCTGTATAAGAACATACATACTTTTTTGTTTAATTGTTACTTTTAAATTCTCTACATATAATGAGACTTTTATGGTCCACAATAAATCCATCACCTCTTCAACCTTAGTCATTGTAATTAAGTATGAATAGATAGTAGGGTTAATTGCCCACCCTGATTTTCTTCAGAAGGATTTTCCTACTCTTGATACTTTAATTACTTTTCAATATAAATTCTAGGGTCAGCTTACTAAATTCTAGAGAAAACACTATTTGATTTTTATTTAAATTACATTGGATTTATTTAACTAATTTATTTGTCAAACTATATATTTTTTATAATATTGAGTTTTTGTATAAATTTAGTTAATTTTTCAATAAAATTATAATTGTAACTCTTGACTTGTACCTTTTACATTTTCTTTTAGTGTTTAAAGTTTACTATAGCTATAACAATATTGTCTTTAAAAAAACTTTCATTCTCTGCTTTTGATGCTATGTAGATATGTGTTGCCCACTAAGCTTATATTTAGACAATTTGCTAAAATTCCATTATTTCTAATAATGTGTATGTGGAAAAGTCATTTTGAATAAAAGGTATTTTTTTCTTTTTACTCCTTATGTCTTTATTTGACTTTTTCCTCCTTCCTATCTTTTTGTTGAGAGTACCAGATAATGATGAATAAAAGTGGTAATAATAGATATTCTTTTTAAAAAAATTTAAAAGAAATGCTACTAATATTTCCCCATTCCCAACAGGTTATGTTGTAAATTTCTTGTAAAATCCATTACCAGGTTTAGGAATTTTCCTTCAGTTTATTCTTATATTAACATCCCCCCCCCCCCAACATACACATCATGAATGTGTTTTTATTTCTATCAAGAAATTATAAAATTTTAAATCTTACTCTGGTAAATAATACCACCTACCTAGGACAACTTATGCCTCTTTGAAAGTCCTTAACCAGTAATGAGACTCTTTATTCATTTCCTCCAATTTGCTGATGGTCTAAGTTTTAGTTGCCTTATTAATCAACACCGTTGCCACCATTCATCACTAGATGCCTGTATTGTCTGCTTTTTGCTTACTGCTTTCTATTTTTCTTTACCATTCACTTTTTTTAAGGGGGGTTCAGTGGGTGTAGTTTGCATGATTTTCTTACTCTCTGTGGGTCCAAAATGCATTAAATATTGATTTCACCAGAATGTAGTTATTTTGAAATGAGGAGACCATTCAGAACACATAGTTTGCCTCCCTATCATTAAACTAATGAAATATTTCAATATAGATATTTTCATGATTTATATATATACAATTTGAGAAAAATGGTAATGGTTAAAGCAATAAGTATTGGAATATATGAATTATGGAAAGTAAAACTAGTAAACACACTAGATATTAAAATAAAAATTACCTAAAATGGGACTATCTATATGATTACTTGATCATATATAAGATATATATATCTTCATAGTCTATAACTTAATTTGCTTCTGGATAAAGGGCAAGGCAGATAAATTTAACAAAACCTCATGAGAAATTCTCTTTGAAATATCTTGATTGTTTAAATTAACAAAAATGATATTTATAATATATAAATTTTAAAATAATATATTATTTAATATATAGCAATAATATATTATTTAAAATATTATTTAATACATTATTATATATTGCTTATATTACTATATATTATAAGTTAATATATAGCAATAATATATGAGTATTTAATATATTATTTAATACATTATATAGTGCTTATATTATGTATTATAAATTATATATTATTTAATATATTATTAATATATTGCTTTACTTTCTCACTGGTCTCTTTTCCACTTAATTGGTCCTCTATCTGGGTAACCATCAATGTCTTATTTCTTCATTCCAGTTTGTAGAGTAGCATTCTCTTTGGTATAAGGTATATGTCCCTATTGTCTATCTCCAACAAAATTTCACAATTTCTCCTGTAACTTGTAAGTTGACCTTGTTCAGTTTTCTTTTTATTCATATAAACTTAATTAAACAGGTTTATGAAAATTAGTAACCTCATGCCCACAACTTTAACCTCATATATTACCTTAACCACATTGATTTCTTTATTTCTAATTTATTGACAAATTAGAGAAAAATAATATTAACTACCTTGATTGTGGTCTCTTTTTCCTCAAATGTCTATTCTGACTTGCCTCTGTTATTTCTGCTCTGTTCCCAATTATGAAGTATCCCCACTTAATGAGTGATCTTTCTAACTATATATACATGTGAGTTTTCTCCCAATCAACATGTCTTCTTAAATCAGTTGTCCTTCTTTAATCATTTTAAACTTTTTCTTTTCTGTTGATTTCTTTTCATAAGTCTACAAATATGCTCATTAATCCTGTGCCAGAAATAATGTGCCAGAAATACATTTCCTTGTGATAAATTCATCTTTATTATAATGAAAAAAAACAACAAAGAACAAGAGGTGTAACTTTCAAAGCATTCTTATTACAAGAAGATAGAAGGAAATCATATTCAGAAGTAGAAATACAATCTGTTAATAAACTAAATAGAAAGCATCTCACTGACTATCAAAAGACATAAATCCAAAGAAAATCCACTTTTAACAAAACCTTAGTTATGGTGCTCTAAAAATGTTACTTTATATATAAAGTATAGCAAAAGAGCTGTTTAATCTATTTTTCACTCAGCATTTCAGAATGTATTTTTATACCATTCACTTTCCTTTAAAATTTTTTACCAGAGCTGTATCAGAGTATACTATTAAGTACATTATAAAAGATTAGAATGTAATTTCCTTTGGCACTCTATTTATGTTTACTACTGACTTCAAAGGATGTTCAGGATGTAGAAGAGTTATTTTCCCAGAGGTACAAATGAAAAATAATCCTGTCAGCAATTCTCATAGACAAGTGATGCAGTGGCAGTTTTAGCAAAGACATAGCATATCCTTTTAACCAGAAATGATTTGTGTTTTCTTGAGGCAATGTCTATCTGCTGCAGTGTTAACATTGACATCAGTAGCTAGAAAATGACAGCAGAAGACAAATGGTCCTGTAGTGTAAAAATCAGCAAGTGAGAACTTTGGTCATTGGGAAAATATCAGGATGAACATGAGTGACTACAGACCATGAAACGGTCATGAAGAGACCGAAATTTTGCCACCAAAAATATGCTTTCTGGAAAATTAATTAGGCTGGTTATTAAGAAACAAAAGACTGTGCTGCCTGAGGAGCTCACTTGGTTGGTGCATCATCCCAGTACACCAAAGTTACAGGTTCTAGCCCCTGTTAGGGTACATGCAGGAATCATCAGTGAATACATGAATGGGTGGAAGAGCAAATTGATGCTTATCTTGCTCTCTCTCTACTCTCCCTTCTTCTGTCTCTAAAATTCAGTAAGTATTTTTTTAAGGAGTGTCCTGTAATACAGGGCAATTTTTTTTAAGGAACAAAATACTCAGAAAGAACCTTTGATTGTAAAGGAATTTAGATAGAAAAACCTGCTTAAAGTGTGGAAGCTTCACCTTAATGCCATAATATAAACTAGATGAGGCACACAGGGAGAAATCTAGCAAAGCCTGCTGTTGGACTTTCCTCTGTGTCCCATTGTTTCTGGGTGGTCTAGCAAGAATTTATCACATATTCATTCTTTCTCATCTATCCGTGAATTGCTTACTCAGATATCATATTCAAATGACACCCCCACATGTAAATCCATAATAAATTCTGGACATGTTTTTTTCCTGTTAATCTGTCTCATGTTAATTATCAGCACAGCCAGAAGTTTGTGGAGTTTTCTATGTGTGTGTTTTTGTTTTTGACACAACCACAAAAACTGTAACTTTTTCTTACATAAAGGCCATAACCTTACAATAACCCTTGTAGCATTCTAAGCGTAGCAATATCATTAAAACTATATTCATGTGAAGCAAGAAGAGTTCTTAGCTGATATTTCCTAAGGCAGAGAGAATAGTCCTTTAGACATATACTCTTTCTTTCTCTCGCCTCAAAGGAGGAAGAGGATTATGTGCCTTTGGGTGGAGGGTATAATGAGAATGATATAAATGAATTAGTGAAGTAACAAGAAGTGGATAATAAGAGCAGACACAAAAAGCCAAAGGTGGGAGGTGGAGGGGAGAAAGTATCAGAGCATTCCTGCCAAGAAGAGAAAACAAGGTGCTTCTCATTAAAAGAAGAGAAAGAGGAGAATGTCAGAGAGAAATCTGGAGGAAGTAGGAGTGAGGAAGAAGACACAGCTACAGAGTAGAAAAAAGGTACTGGGTGAGAGGATGCAAGGAAAAAGAAGGAGGATGAACTGTGAACCAGCTTTCTCATGACGTGGGACCAAAAGTTTCCCCCATCCACGAGTTAAATAAAAGAGAAGTGACTGAAGAGACAATACGAATTCAAGTAAATTGTTGGTAAAAGCAGAACTAGAGAAACCTAAAGAAACAGGCAAAGTTAAAACCACCAAGGTGTTTGATTTTGCTGGTGAAGAATCAGGGTGACTGAAGAAGTGAGTGCTACAGGCTAATGGCCCTTCGGCTCTGCCATCACACCCCGCCAGCTGAGGGTCAAGAAGATCAAGAAGCACGAACAGTGTGTTGGGGGAAACTTGGAACAAAGGAGAAGATGAGCACCTGAAGAAGTCCAAATTGTACTGGGAGAGCTAAACAGAAGAAGAAGGCATTGATGGAGAACTAGCCATCCACAGTGGAGGGAAAGAAGGATACATTGAACAGAAAAAGCTCTTGTAGGCCCAGTGGACCACAGGCAGTTTGAAATTGAGTGTGATCTCAGGCTGAGCACAATGAAACTCTAATGTTTCCCCGGGGGAAATCACTAGCAGCTTAATCCTGTGAGTTTCCTGTGCATCTGTAAATGTGTCCAGTGTCTCTCCTCAACTGTTTCCTTAGCAAGCCCTTTATTTATTTATTTTCCCCCTCTGCGTTGAATTTCTGTCTTTGTACTGGAGGGACCCAAAAAACTGGAATTTATTTATAAAAATTGCATATTTATTCTTACATATTTAAACTTCAGTCACTCTCAAAGTTCTCTCCCTCAGATGTGATATACCTGTTGAAACATTTTTTGCACTGCTCAGAAGAATTTTTAAACTAATTGATTTTGATGTTTTTTAGTGTTTCTGCCATATTTTGTATCATCTCTTTTACATTGTCAAATGTTTCCCTTTGATGACTTTTTTCATCTGGAAAATAAACAAAAAAAAAGTTTCTTGGGATGAGATGTGGTAAGCATGGGTCATGCTTCTTTTGGTCAAAAAATGCTGACCACTCAGCATGGTGTGGGCAGGTGCATTTGTAAATCACCCATCATGAAATGGGGAAACATGTTGAAAGAGTCTTCAAAAAACAATTCACTGAAGCTGAACACAGCCTCTTACAACACCGACTGGTACACTGATGCAGATGGGTTCCTAGAACATCCACATAGCCAGGAAAACCTGCGCTACAAGGGGTCCACCCTCCAGAAGATAACTCTGTTTTGGAAGGGTATCCCCTTGTATATTTATTTCACATGGTTTCATTCATTTTACTTTTAAAAGTTTATCTTTAAAAACTAAAAGTTAAAAAAAAAGTAAAATTGTGTGTCTGTACGTGGTGTGTGTTAAGGACTTATCTTGTATACCATTCCTCCACTGAAACCTCAAGATACAAATGACATTAATAAGAAAAGAAAAGTGGTTGTAGTGTATCTTTCCATGTTTTCTTAGCAGTAAAACTAGAAAAGCATGACAGGGACAAATAATACCCATTGCTGGTGTGGCAGGTTCATATATGATATGGATAGACTGGAGAGAAGTGGTCAAGTTAAAAAAAAAAAAAAACATACTCAAAAAGTCAGCCTCTGGTTGGCAGAGCTAAAAATGTTGGGGAGCACTGCAAGCAGTTGCAGTCATCTACAATTTCCCATAAAATGGATATGTTTTCTCTATGAAACTGTTCTCTATTTCTGATGTTTAGGGCATACCATTTGTAGTAAAGTAAAGAAATATATGAGTGAATGAATGAATGAATAAATAATAAATGAATGACTGAATAAAAGAAGATATTAAAACTTTCAGCATTTATAAAATAACAGTAAAGAAAATAAGTAAAATATGAAAGGATAGAGGAAATATGCCTTTAAATATTGAATTAAAGATAAGTGATTCTTTTCACTTCTGGTAAATATATATTTGGTATTCCTAGAACATTATTTAAAATCTAAAATAATTTCCTTAATTTGCCTATCATATCTGATGAATTATCCTCTGTACACATTAGCTATGAGAATCACACTAATGTTCTAAGCAGCCAAGAAGGTCTCAAAAGGTTATAATTTATTCTGAATCACTTCTTATTAACATTTTAAGCAATGCAATTAAAATGCAAAGTGGGTAATGATTATAATAAAGGACAAAATATTCAATAATACAGCAGCATTTCTGACATCATTTAGATTTCAAAGGAAATGCCCTAGTGAATCAATATTAATTTATAAGATACTCTTATATTTTATGTCTTTATATGAGGTCAGAGTAAGCCCAATAAATAGCTTACTTTTACTGCTGATGAATGTGTTTTGACTTACATTCTATAAACAAGAAATAGATTAATATCATTTAATTTCCTCAAATTTGTATATCCTGAACTCTTAAAAGATGTGGAGAGATGTCTTTTAGCAGTATAGAAAAAAATATTGAAAAAGAATAAGTAGGGGTTTAAGGAAGATTTTAGAGATATATTTGGTTTGATTCAGTAAGATGCTTATGCACTTATAAGAAGAGTAAAAAAGACTGGCTTAAATTCAAAATATTAATCATTCAACAAATATTTATAGAATTTATAGTGTGAGCAAAACACTAAAAATTCATACAAAAGGAGAAAAAATATTTGATGGAATTTCATAGAGATTAACCAGTTGCTGAGATAAATTGAGAAATAATTTTGAGAAAGGTTGAGATCTGAGCTGTGTCTGAAAGAATGAATAAAAATTTGTCAGAGAAGAGAGAACATTTCTGATAGAGGGAGCAGCGCTATTCAAAATTTCAGACATGAAGTTCAGTGCAAACTTAAAGAAAGGGGATTGTTCTGTGAGAGGACAACTTTAAAAAGTGAATAAAGCAAATGAAGCCAGAATATTACTAGTGTGTAAGTGTACAGATTGCGAAGTAATTTATCAGTGGTGCCATGGTATGTACAGGCTGACATGTAGATGCTTAAGGATATCTGAGAAAATGACCCTCTAACATTAGCTCACGTTTGGCACATTTTATGATTCTCAGTATGGAGAGTATTGGCTGTCAGTCAAAAATATTTATTAAGGGTCAATATGTAGGAGTCAGAGAAATAGACGATGAAGGGTAGATAGAGGTAAAGTAGAAGTCTTTTATGTTTTAGAGTAACTCATAAAATCTGTATTGAGAGGAATTCCATTTTCAGTATGGTATGTAAAGACCGTGGAACTTGTTGTTCCCACCCTGACAACAAGAAAAAAAAACTGAAGAAACTGAAAAGCAATTACTTTTCTTGGGCCAGTGTCAACATAAGAATGTCCAACATGTAAAGGATTTTTGTAAGAGTTTATCTGAGCAAAACTGATGACATGCTGGAAGCAAGAGCTCCAATGTTCTGTAGAATGAAAATTTTGAGATCAAAAAGGTAAAAGAACTCATGGACATGGACACTAGTGTGGTGATTCCTGGGAGGAGGGGGTTACAAGGGCACTAAATGGTAATGGAAAAATAGAATAAAGATTAAATTAAAAAAGAAAAGAAAATAAGTAACTCCCTCTTTGGAACATCACTGTGGATTATGATTGTATTGTTCAATCATATTCATCACATGAAACTGTCCCTCACCTTCACCCCCCACAAAAAAGACGGGAACCTAAGGAAGATTACATGAAGGTGGGAGAAAGCAAGGCAGGGAAATACCATTGATTGGATTTCTGATGTTTATCAAGATTATATACTTCCTTGATAGTGGTTATGCCCCAGAGGTGTCTAGAAAAGAGGATTACTCCTGACATTTCTTATCCCCCACCCCAGGCTTATTGGTGGTTTATTGCTGTATTTTTTTTCCATTACCATTTTAGTCTCACTATACCCCCTACCCCCAGCAATCACCATACTGTTTTCCCGGTCCGTGACTCCTTTTCCTTTTTGCTCAATCCCTTTTCACCCTGCATTCCCAGCCCTCTTAGCTGTCATCCTACTCTCTATGAGTCTGTCTTTATTTTTTGCTTGTTAGTTCACTTTGTTTATCAGATTCCACATATGAGTGAAATCATATGGTATTTGTCTTTCTCTGACTGGTTTATTTCACTTAGCACAATGTTTTCCAAGTCCATCCATGCTGTCACAGAAGGTGAATTTTCTTTTTTATGGCCGAGTTAGTATTGCATTGTGTAAATGTCCCATAGTTGTTTTAGATACTCATCTAATGATGGCACTTGGGCTGCTTCCATATCTTCATAATTGCAAATAATGCCACGATGAACATAGTGATGCTTTTGAATTAGTGTTTTGGATTCCTTTGGATATATTCCCAGTAGTGGGATAGCTGGGTCAAAAGGCAGATCTTTTTAAATTTGTGCAGTATCTCCATACTGCTTTCCACAGTGGCTGTACCAGTCTGCATTCCCACCACCAGTGCGAAAGGATTCCCCTTTCTCCACACCTTTACCAGCACTTGTTGTTTGTTGATTTATTGATAGCCAATCTAACAGGTGTGAGGTGATATCTAATTGTGGTTTTAATTTACATTTTTCTGATGATTAGTGACCTTGAGCAATTTTTCATATGTCTATGCTCAATGTCCTCTTTTCAGAAGTGACTATTCAGGTCCTTTGCCCATTTTTTTACTTAGGTCATTTGTTTCTTTGGTGCTTAGTTTTGTAAATTCTTTATAAATATAGGATTTTAATCCCATATCAGATAAATGGGTGAATATGTTTTCCCATTCTGTAGGTTGTCTTTTTATTTTGCTCAAGTTTTCCTTTGTTGAGCAAAAACTTTTTGTTTGGTGTAGTCCCACTTGTTTATTTGTTTATTACTTATTTTTTGTTCCCTTTGCTTAGGGAAACATAGCTGAAAATATATTGCTACAAGCAATGTCCAAGATTTTGCTGCCTGTTTTATTCTGGGATTTTTATGGTTTCAGGTCTAACATTTAATTTTTAATCCATTTTGAATTTATTATTATGTGTGGTGCAAGACAGTAGTCTAGTTTCATTTGTCTGCATATATCTGTCCAATTTCCCCAACACCATTAATGAATAAACTATCTTTAGCCCATTGTGTGTTTGTTTCCTCTGTTGAATATTAACTGACTATAAAGGTGTGGGTTTCTTTCTGGGCTTTCTATTCTGTTCCACTCATCCATGTGCCTTTTTTTTAATGCCATAACCATGCTGTTTTGATTAGTATGGCCTTATTGTATAGTTTGATATTAAGTAACATGATTCCTCCAACTTTGTTCTTCTTTTTCAAGATCACTGTTGTTCCACAAGGCCTTTTGTGGTTCCATACAAAATTTTGAAGTATTTATTCTACTTCTGTGAAATGCGTCACTGGAATCTTGATAGGAAATGTGTTGAATCTATAGATTGCTTTGGGTAGTATGGACATTTTATTGATGTTAATTCTTCTTTTTCACACACGCAATATATGCTCCCACTTATTTGCATCTTCTTCAGTGTCTTTCTCCAGTGTCTTGTAATTCTCTGAGTACAGGTATTTTACATGGTTGGTTAGGTTTATTTCTAGGTATTTTATTCTTTTTGAAGCCATTGTGAATGAGATTGTTTTCCTAATTTCCCTTTCTGTTAATTCATATTGACACGTAAAAAAGGAATTGATTATGGGTATTAATTTTGTATCCTATTTTGCTGAATTTATTTTTCAGTTCTAGTAGCTTCTTTGTGGAACTTTGGGGTTCTCTACGTATAGTACCATGTCATCTGCAAATAAAGACAGTTTTTTTTACCTCTTCCTTTCCAATTTGATACCTTTTATTTTTTCTTCTTGTCTGATTGTTGTGGCTCGAACGTCTAGTACTGTGCTGAAAAAGAGAGGTGAATGCAGTTATTCCTGTCTTGTTCCTGATCTTAAGATGAACACTTGCAGTTTTTGCCTATTGCATACGATGCTGGTAGTGGGTTTTTTCATATATGGTCTTTGTTATGTTTAGGTATGTGATCTCCATTTCCACTTTGGTAGGAGATTTTATCATAAATAACTTTTGGATTTTTTTCAAATGCTTTTTCTGCATCTATTTATAAGATCAGGTGATTTTAATATTTCATTTTGTTTATGTAGTGAATCACATTTTTGATTTGTGAATGTTGTACCAACTTTGCATTCTTAAAATAAATCCTACTTGATCATGTTTTATGATATTTTTAATGCATTGTGTTATTCAGTTTGCTAACGTTTTGTTGAGGGTTTTAATATCAATGTTCACCAGGGATATTGGTTTGTAATTTTATTTTCTGCAGTGTTTTGATCTGGTTTTGGAATTAGGTAATGCTGGCCTCATAAAATGAGTTTGGGAGCTTTCCCTCTTCTTCAATATTTTGAAGTAGTTTGAGAAGAAGATGTGTTTTTTATTCTCTGAACATTTGGTAAAATTCACCTGCGAAGCTTCCTTGCCCAGGGCTTTTGTTTGTTGAGAGTTTTTTTATTACTGCTTCAATTTCACTAGTTGTATTCTGTGTATCTAGAGTCTCTGATTCTTCCTGATTTACTTTTGGAACATTGTATGTTTCTAAGAATATATCTTTTGTCCAGGTTTTCCAGTTTGTTCATATATAGTTGTTAATAATGTTTTCTTACAATCTTTTGTATTTCTTTGGAGTCAGCTATTATTTCTCTTCTTTCATTTTTGGTTTTATTTATTTGGTTTCTCTCTCTTTTTTTTTCTTGATGAGTCTTGTTAAGAGTTTTTCAATCCTGTTTATCTTTTCAAAGAACTAGGTTTTGGAGTCATTGATCTTTGGCAGAATTTTTTTATATCTTATTTCATTTATTTCTGCTCTGATCTATATTACTTACTTCCACTCACTTTGGGTTTTGTTTGTTGATTTTTTAAGTTCCTTTAAGTGTAAAGTTAGATTTTTTTAAACTTTTTCCCGTTTTTTAGAGATAGGCCTATAATACCATTAATTTCCTTCTTAAGATTGCTTTCCTTGTGTCCCACAGAATTTGGATAGTTGTGTTCTTATTTTTATTTGTTTCAAGGCATGTTTTGATTTCTTCCTTGACCTCATTGTCAACTAATTTATTGTTTAATAATATGTTATTTAGTTTTCACATCTTTGTGTGTTTTTCAGTGTTCTTCTTGTGATTTATTTATAGTTTCATAGCATTTAGGTCAGAGAGGATGCTCAATATGATTTCAGTTGCTTTAAATATTCAGATGCTCCTATGTTGACTGCATAAACATTTACTAGGGTTATATCCTTTTGTTGGATTGTTCCCTTTATCATTATGTAGCATCCTTCTTTGTCTCTTACTAAAGTCTTGGTTTTAAAGTCTATTTTGTCAAATGTGTGTACTGTTACCCCATTTTTTTTCTTTTTCATTTGCATGAAATATCTTTTTCCATCCCTTACCTTCCAGTCTGTGTGTATCTTTCAATCTGAGATGGGTCTCTTGGAAACAGCATATTTATGGGTCTTGTTTTCTTATCCATTTAGCTACTATCTCTCTCGGTCTGATCATTTAAGCCACTTACATTTAAAGTGATTATTGATAGATACATATTTAGTGCCATTTTATTGTTAGACTATTTTCCTGGGGTTTTTTTTCCCCTCTCTCTTTTTATTCCTCCTCTTTAAACAAGCCTTTTGACATTTGTTGCAGTACTGGTTTGGTGTCAACAAACTCCTTTAGATTTTCCTTGTCTGGGAAGCTCCTTATTTCTCTTTCAATTTTAAATGGTAGTCTTTTTGGGTAAAGTAGACTTGGTTGTACGTTCTTGCTTTTCATCACTGAATATTTCACGCCACACCCTTCTGGTCTTGGTCTGAAATGTTTCTGATGAGTTATCATATGATAGTCTAATTCATGCTCCCTTGTAGGTAACTACCTGCTTTTATCTTGCAGCTTTTAGGATTCTCTCCTTATATTTAAGCCTTGTCATTTAATTATTATGTGTTTAATTATGATGGTTGTTGCTTCAGTTCTCTCTTCAGAGCCTCCAGTCCCAGGCTCTCCTCCTGCATCTCTAGTCCACTCTGCCCTCACTCTGCCAAAGCCCTGCATTAGTGACTGCAAACAAAATCTTGTCTGTTGTCCCTTTAAGAAGTTCTCTGCATTTCCAGCTGTCTCTCCCTGGAGTGGGGAAACCCTGCTGTTTTTCACAGGTATATGTTAATTAGGTTAATTTCCTGGCTCTGATGCTGTAGGCCTGGAAACCCAGCTGGGTGTTTAGACCCCACACTTCTTAAGATAAAACCCCTGGCCACCAAAATACCCCTCCAGGACTTCAGCTGCCACTCTTGGTAGTCTAGCCGCCTTCTCGTGCCTCCTTCATACTCCCTATCAGCCTCATTGTGGTGATGTGGCTTCTTAAGTCTATCTGTGGTTATAAGGCTTCTCTGCAGCTAGTGTTCAGTTAGTTATTCAGGATAATTTTTCTATAATTTAGCTGTAAGTTAAGTTTGGTCCTAGGAGGAGGGTAGTGTAGCTCCCACGTACTCCTCCATCATCTTGAGCCTCCCTATTGGTGGTTTAAAATCACTCCCAACATTTCAAGTGTGTATTAACCTAGATACACAAGAACAAAGGGCAGGACTTGCTTAAGGAAAATTAAGTAAAATAAACCATTTACTAAAGAAGTTATACTTCAGGGACATGACTACCCACCATGCAAATTCCTAATTTGCAGTTAGGAATTTATGATCAAATCACCCTGTGCAGTTATTTTCAGTCACTGAACTTATGAGATTTCTTACAGAATCCCTTTTTTATTTCACATCAATAGGAAACTGAGTTCAAAGGACAAACAACTACCTTGAATTCTAGAGAGACAGGTGAATCTAGGAAAGTGCAACTTGGACTTGGGGTAGAAGCTGCTGGATTCATAAATGGGTAGAAACACTTAAATGGTTATTATGATGCATCGCCAAAAAAGATAAATTTCCATACATGTAAGCATATTATATTGAAATAACAGAAAACCAAGGACAAAGAAATAAGCTATAAGAAATAAAACATGCTACCTGCAAGGGAATAAAGGTAAAAATTACAATGGATTTGTGATTAAAATCTTAGAAGTAAGAATTAAGTAAACTGAAATATTTATAGTATTTAAGGAAGAATTACCAACCTAGAAACTTATATCCAGTGAAGTATCCTTCAAAAGTTAGAAAAATAGTTTCTTAGAAAAAAAGAGAAAATTCATTGATAATATCTGTCTTACAAGTGACATTAAAATAATTTTTTTTAGTGAGAAAGAAAATAATATGTACAAGAAACTAAGGACTAAGAAAAGGAACATTGTTAGATAAATAAAAATAAAGTTAAAATATTTTATATTTTCACTCATTATTGATCTAAAAGATAACTTTTTATTTAAAGTAGTAATGGTGATATTGTATTAAGTAGTTGCAGATGTGGATAAATGAAATAAATGGCAGCAATGACAAATGGGACAAAAGAGGGATGGAAAATATTCTTCCGTAATTAGCTTTTACTACACATGAAGTGATAGATGGTATGTGAAGGTTTACATGGACTATGTGAAAATGTATATTGTAATCTCTAGGGAGTCCACTAAAATTAAAAATCAAAGTATAACTTATATACTAAAAGAGGAAATAATATGGAGTAATTTTATGTCCCTAGTTTGGAAAACACAAAAAGAGAGGGCAAAAACAAATAATACATGCAAAAAATAGAAAATAATTAGAAACATAATCAATATTAACTAAACTATATTAATAATCACTATATGAGAATGGTGTATACATACCAATTAAAGGGCAGTGATTGTCAGAGAGGGTAAACAAACAAAAAAAAATACCCATCAATATGTTGTCTATAAGAAACCAGTTATACACAAGAAGACTCAGCTATGTTAAAAGTAAAGGGATAGTGAATTATGACTCAATAAACCTGTTAAAGATAAGGGGGAAATGATACATTATGCTACACTAATAAGAAACCTGGAGTAGCTATATCATATTTCTACAAAACAGACAACTAAATAAAGAAAATGTGTTAAAAAAACATTATATTGAACACAAAGTACTAGGTAATTTTCAGATAACTATCCTTTAGTGATTGTATGGCTAAAAAAGGATAATCAAAATATAGAGTCCAACACAAATAACACCCCTTTTTTATTACAAAATATTTTATTATAAAATCATAAACATATAACTCTGAAACATAACAATATTACATTCAAGTATACCATATGACATTTTAGGTGAAATATTCAAATTAAAACTATAAATTATTACACTCATATCATTACCCTACCAACCACACTCAAGCAGGCCTTACTTTTGCTGGACACTGTCCAGCAAAATGATAAGAGAAACAGATAAATTAAAAAAAATAGAACATCAAGGTGTTCTATTATCAATAAACATCTATTAGAGTTAAAGACTTTAATACCCTTCTTTTAACAATTGAAGTTAAGCAGGCAGAAAATCAGTAAGGATAAAGTCAACCTGAGAAGCACTATCGATCAACTTAATTTAATTAACATTTATAGAATATTTTATCAAACAGCTACAGAATATGCATTCTTCTTTTTTATTTTTATTTTTTAATTTAAATATTTTATTCTTTATACTATTATAATTGACCCATTTTTCCCCTTTGTTCTCCTCCTTCCATCCTACCACCCACTCCTACAGTCAATCTCTACAACCTTGTCCATGTCCATAGGTCATTCATATATGTTCTTTGACTAATCCCTTCATTTTCTTTCAACCAGTCATTTTCATGTTTCTATGCTTCTGATTCTATTTTGCTCATTAGTGTATTTTATTTATTAGATTCCACTTATAAGTGAGATCATATGTTATGATAAAATTTTTCTTAAGGTCACATGGGATGTTTATTACTGGCAGTACTTAGCTAGGAAAGAAAGCAAAGGGAACCATGCATTGAGTTTAATGAATTGAGAAACTGAAGTAGATATTAAGACAGCATTCCATTGAATTTCCTAAGAAGCTATGGCATGAACAGAATTATTCACATACTCCAGAGGACTGCTGCCTCGGTGATTTAATCCTCAGAGTGGATAGGAATATCTCCCCAGGAGTGTTGTTACCTGGCACCAACTTCCCAGAAGAAGGAGAAATTCCTCTACCTGACACACATACAATAGAAGTCAAAAATGGCACAGGACCATAGAGGCCTGTCAGTTTAGCCTCAGGAAAGAAGGAATTGCTTGGGATGTGGACCCACTTGAAGCACAGGAAATTTGGGAAATTGACTGGCTGTTTTGAAAAAGCACTTGGTCTGTCCCGAGCCCAAGAAAATACAATCCCAGGAGAACAAAGAACTCTCTCTCTTGCCCACCTGGTGATGCGCTCATCCATTCATTGGTGTGCTCTCTTGTCAAGGAGTATGTAACCATGTGGGTCTAGCAACTGCATGGCTTATGGCTGTGCAAATCCACATACAGATGCCAAGAAGGAACCTGAAGTGGACTGTAGCTGGAAACACACACTAAACTAGTTAGATGCTGAACTGGACTGAATTTTGATATGGAGCATAAGCTTTAGACAGTGACCTTCATCCTGGCCCTCCTGAAGACATAATTGGACTTTTCCTTTGCAAGATGGGTGGAGATGGGATGTTGGAAAGTCATCATTTTTTACATCATTAATAAACCATATCACAGAGCCACATGTCCCTGTGCAAGGATCAGGAAATTCTTTTCCTTCAGATCCTGCAAGAGACCCACTTCTACTGGTAGCATGTTTCATCAGTGACATGTTCACCAAAATAGATAGCATTCTGGACTATAAAATATACATTACTGAGTAAAAAATTATAGAAGTTATATAAAGTATATTTTCATAACACAATATAATTAAGCTTGATATAAATAACAGAAAGATGAAAAATCCTGAATATTTGCAGATTAAACAACACACTTTTAAATAACAGTGGGTCAAATAGTAAGGCTCAACAGATATTTAAAAATATTTGAATCAAGTAAACATAAAAATGAAACTCCAAAATTTTATAAATAAAAATTATTTTTCAATTAAAATAAAATTAGCAAAAATAGTACATAGAGGAAAATTAATAGCATTAAATGTAATTCTGAGAAAAGAAGAATGATATAAGACAACAATCTAAGATTTCCATTAGGCAACTAGATGAAGAGAAGTAATGTAAACTTAAAACAATCAAATAGAAATAATAAAAATTAGAGCAGAAGTCAATAAAATTTTAAAAAGCAACGGAAAAAATTCTGCAAAACCAAAAGTGGTTCTTTAAAAGGTCAATAAAATTTCAAAATGTGTAACGAGGCTAACCAAGATAAAATTGAGAGAAAAAAACTAATATCTTAAATGTTGTAAGGATCATAACTCATGATACCAATAAAAACGATCATAAAAATGCTATAAAATTTGCAAGCACATCCATTTAAAACTTGTATAAAATGAATCAATTCCACGAAAGACACCACTACTGAAACTCATATAAGAAGAAATAGATATATTTGAATAGGTTTATTGATAAAGATGTTGCTTCAATTATTAATAAGTTTCAAAAAAGGAAAACACCAGGCCTGGATGGATTCACTAGTGAATTTTACCACACTTTTGAGGAATAAATTATATCAATTTTCCCCAGTGTTTCCCAGGAAATAGAAGCAGAGGGAAGGATTCTAACCTCTGTGAAACTAGGATTACCCTAATACAAAACCTGTAAATACATAACAAAAAAAAACTACTAATGACTATTGCTTAACAACACAGACACAAAACTCAGACAAAATATTTTTAAAAATTAACAATGTTTAAATTAGGATAAATTTCAAATATATAAGGCTGATTCAAAATTTAAAATAAAGCTAGTATAGGGTTAAGGACATCAAATATATGTTAGCAGATGATTTGACTTTGGCTGGTGAACACATGATGCAATATACAGATCATGTGTCAGAAACGTGCACTTGAGGCCTATCTAACCTTATTAACCAATTTCACCCCAATAAATTTAAATAAATAAGTAAGTAAATAAATAAATAAATGCAAAGTGGAACAGCCCACCAGATTAGATGCTGAAATAATAAGATTACTATATCAAATAATGCTAAAGAATATTTGATAAAATCTGGAACCCATTCATGACAAAAACATTCAGCTAATTAAAACAGAAATGTAAAACACAAAAAAAATAACCTCTAGGGAAAAAAGAGAAAAAAGAACCATTAGCTAAAATAACACCTAGTGGTAAGAAACTGTCTGCTGTCTCCCTTTAAAAAAAAAGAAGTCATCTCTCATTACTATTATTTATCACCATACTAGAAATCATTGCTAGTACAATAAAACAAGAAAAAATAAAAAGGTACACATTGGGAGGAAAAAAAAATAAATGTCTTTATTCAGAGAGAAGATGATTGTCTATGTAGACAATTCCTGGAAATTGACCAAAAAAAAAATTCTGGAAACTGAAAAAGCATAGCAACACCCCAGGGTAAAAAGTTGAATATACAAATGTCAATTATTTTTAAATACCAGCAATAAACAATTGGAATTTTTAATTTAAAAAGAAAACAATACAATTTATAACACCATCCATAAAATGAAATACTTAAGCCAAAATCTAATAGAATAGATTTAGAAACTATCTTCATAAAGATACAAAATGCTAATGAAACAAATCGAAGAAGATACAAATAAATAGAGATATATTCACTGTTTATGGTTTGCAAGATTCAGTATTTTATTTTTTTATTTAAGAGGGTTTTTTAGATTTTATTTATTTATTTATTTTTTAGAGAGTGGAGAAATGAGGGAGAAAGACAAAGAGAGAAACATCAATGTGTAGTTGTTTTTCACATGCCAACAACTGGGGACCTGGCCTGCAACCCAGGCATGTGCCCTGACTGGGAATCAAATGGGTGACCCTTTGATTTACAGACCAGTACTCAATCCACTGAGCCACACCACTAGGGTAGAAGACTCAGTATTTTTAACATGTCAATTATTCTCAATTTCATCTGCAGATTCAATGCAATCCACTCTCACAGTCAGCTATTCTCTAGATAGTGACAAACTGATTCTAAAGATTATATGAAAATTAAAGATCTAGAATAGCTGGCACAATACTGTAGAAGAATCAGTGTGAAAGACTCAACTACTGATTGAAGATTCACTGTAAAATTACAGTACTTACAACATCATGGTATAGGGCAAACAAAAAAAAAACACCAAACATATAGATTAATGCAACAAAATAAGAGAGCCTACATAACAGACTTAACTGATCTTTCACAAATGAACCAAGGCAAGTCAGCACAGTCTGTTCAGATAGCTTATTGAAGATCAGTGGCAAACCTCTTGGAACAGGAGCATCTGAGGGTCAAAAGCTCCTTCTTTTAAATTTAGTTCCTTGAATTCTTAAACAAATGGACTATTTATCTGCAATCACATATTAGTTAACAAATCACCATTTACAAAAACAATGTTAAAAGAATGGTGGAATAGGGTCATAGGATGACTAGCAAAGTATTGGTGAATAATACGTGTGCACTGGAGAAAGAGTCTTGGACTTTGCAAATATATGGGGGTTCTGTATTTTCTTGTAGGCTTTTTCTTGATGGACCCCAGTGACTGCTCACAATATAGATGAAGGTGTCCTTAGAAGGTCTCATTAATGATGTAGAGCTGGAGAAGGGAAGTGTTGGTCATTGTAGGAAATGCAGAATAATCCATCAAACTCTGTATGGAATAAAATCCTTTATGGAATAAAATCATTAATTCATAGAAAGAAAGGCAGCAAACACCTCATAATTAGTTCACCAATGAAAATCTATTGCATCAAAAGATGTTGTGAAGTATATGAAGAGTTTTCACCAAAATATGGGCATACATACACATTTATAATATGATCCAATTAAGATAAAATTTATGCTGAGTTAAAAAAGGCTGATCCCTATAAAGTATATACTTTATGATTCCATTTCTATAAAATTATTTAAATAACAAAATTTGAGAAATGAAAAGATTTGTGATTGCCAGGAATTAGGAATGAAGCTCCTAGAATAAATGAGTATCAATATAAATGGGCAGCATGAGGGATCCTTGTGGGACTTGACCTTCTCAGTATCTTGACTGTGGTGGTAGATATGTGAATGTATATAAGTTATATTAAAAATGAATACAACTCACACACATAAATGAATACAAATAAAATTGGGAAAATTTAAATAAGATTGATGGATTATTATCAATGTCAATACCCTAATTATGATTCTATACTATAATTTTTGTAAAATGTTATTATAGGAGAAAATTGAGCAAAGTGTGAAAGAAGTCTCTCTCTGTGTTGTTTTTCACAACTCATGAATCTACAATTACTTTAATAAACATTTCAATTAAAAATGTTTAAAACACAGAAGGGCAAACAGTGTATTTTTTTTTCTTTCACACATACATAGAGCTACTCTATTCTCCCAGAATTGTCATCATATTTTCATCCTTCTAAAGGTATACTACAAAAATTAAGTTGTTTAAAATAGTATTTATGTGTATAAAATATTTAGTATACTTAACACTAGTAGCAAGATATCAAAAATATTTTGTATATTAAAGTTTTAATTTTGTCAAACTTAAACAATTAGCCAAGTATTTCTCCAGCAAAAAAGGGTTTATTAGGGAACAACAAAGAATCACAGTTAAAGACATGAGATTTAATTATGAACCAATGAGAGAAATATTCTTTATAACAGAATGGGGTGAGTTCAGAAGGACTGTCGTAAACAAAGAATCCATTACAAGAAACTGTGAATTTGAAATGCACTATGTTTTGTTTGTTTGTTTTTTATTGGCTGAGTGGTTGCAGGTTAGAAGAGGATCCTGCTCTTCCTGTCAGAGTAGTAGAGTAAAATAAAATCTTACTATTAGAAATGGAAAGTATGTTTCTTCTTGTTAAGGGTAATTGATGATAATGGTAGAACATAAGGGCTTCACCTACAGGCCCTCCCTAATCCAATTTAAATAAGGTTTCTTTTTATTTTTTTTTTTATTGTTGTTTAACTACAGTTGTCCCCATTTTCTTCCGATCACTCTCCCTCGCCCACCCACCCCTGCCACCCACACTCAATTATAACTGCACTGTTGTCTTTCTCCATGGGTCCTTTATACATGTTCCTTGAGGACCCTTCCCCATCTTTGCCTCATTGTCTCTCTCCCCCCTCTATTTTGCTTGGTTGTTTGTTTTGTTGATTAAGTTCCACTAATAGGTGACAACATCACATGGTATTTGTCTTTCACAGCCTGGCTTATTTCACTTAGCATAATGCTCTCCAGTTTCATCCATTCTGTCATACAAGGGAGGAACTACTTCTTTCTTTTCACACATATTCTTTGACTAGTTTCTTCCCTTTCTTTTCACTGTTATCCACCTCTTCCATCCCCTCTGGTCACTTTCAGTCTGTTCCATGTCTCCATGTCTGTGGTTCTATTTTGCTCCTTAATTTATTTCATTCATTAGATTCTTCTTATAGGTAAGATCATACGGGTTTTTTTCTTTCAACAACTGGCTTATTTCACTTAGCACAAATTCTCCCATTCCATCCATGCTGTCAAAAAAGGTGGGAGTTCTTCCTTTCTGCTGTGTAGTATTCCATTGTGTAAATGTACCACAATTTTTTGATCCACTCATTTAATGATGGGTGCTTAGGCTGCTCCTAACAATTGGCTATTGTAAATTTTGCTGCTGTAAACATTGAGATGCATAGGTTCTTTTGAATTGGTCATTCAGGATTTTTAGGATATAATCCCAGCAGTGGAATTGCTGGGTCAAAAAGCAGTTTCATTTTTAGTTTTTTGAAGAAATTGCACAATGTTTTCCACAGTGGCTGCTGTACCAGTCTGCATTCCCACCAACAGTGCAGGAAGGTTCCTTTTTCTCCACAACCTTGCCAGCACTTCTTGTTTGTTGATTTGTTTATGATGGTCACTCACACTAGTGTGAAATGATATCTCATTGTGTTTTTAATTTGCATCTCTCCTATGGCTAGTGATGCTGAGCATCCTTTCATATGTCTCTGGGTCCTCTGTATGTCTATCGTGGAGAAGTGTCTGTTCAGGTCCTTTCCCCATTTTTTAGTTGGATTATTTGTCTCCTAGAGTGGAGTCATGAGAGTTCTTAATAAATTATGGAGATCAAACCCTTGTCTGAGGCATCGATAGCTAATGTATTTTTCCACGCAGTTGGTTTCTTTTTCATTCTGCTGATGTTTTCTTTAGCCATGCAGAAGTTTTTTAGTTTGATGAAATCCCATTTGTTTATTCTTTCTTTTAAGTCTCTTGCTGCAGGGGACATATTGATGAAAATATTTACTGTGTAGACTATCTGAGAGTTTCCTTCCTATGTTCTCCTGTAGGACTTCTATGGTGTCATGACTTATATTTAAGTTTTTTATTCACCTTGAGTTCATTTTTGTGTATGGTGTAAGCTGGTGGTCGAGTTACTTTTTTTTTTTTTTTTGCATGTAGCTGTCCAAATTTCCCAACACCATTCATTGAAGAGGCTATTTTTACTTCACTGTATGCCTCAGCTCCTTGTGTGGAATATTAATTGACCAACTGACCATGGATGTATTTCTGGACTCTCTATTCTGTTTCATTGATCTATGTGTCTGTTCTTATGCCAGGACCAGACTGTTTTGATTACAATGGCTTTATAATATAGTTTGATATCAGGCATTTTGATCCCTCCTACTTTGTTCTTCTTTCTCAAAATTGCTGCAGCTATTTGGGGTCATTTATGGTTCCATATGAATTTTTGAAATGTTCTATCTCTGTGAAATATGTCATTGGTATTTTAATAGGGATTGTGTTAAATCTCTAGATTGCTTTAGGTAGTATGGACATTTTGAGGATGTTAATTCTTCCAATCCATTAACATGGCATATGCTTCCATTTTTTTGTGTCTTCCTTAATTTCTTTCTTCAGTGTTGTGTAGTTTTCTGAGTACAGGTTTTTTACCTCCTTGATTAGGTTCATTCCTAGGTACTGTATTTTTCTTGTTACTATAACAAATGGGATTTTTTTTCCTGATTTCTGTTTCTGATATTTTATGGTTGGTGTACAAAAATGCCTTCAATTTCTGAATATTGACTTTGTATCCCGCTGCTTTGCCAAATTCATTTATTGAGTTGAGTAGTTTCTGGATGGAGTCTATAGGGTTTCCTTTATATACTATTATGTCATCTGCAAACAGTGACAGTTTTACTTCCTCCTTTCTAATCTGAATGCCTTGTATTTCTTTTTCTTGTCTGATTGTTGTGGATAGAACTCCTAATACTATGTTGAATAGAAGTGGTGGAAGCAGACACTTGTGATTGTTCTTGATCTTAGTGGGAAAGGTTTTAGTTTTTGCCCATTGAGTATGTTGGCTGTAGGTTTCTCATATGTGGCCTTTATTATGTTGAGGCATGCTCCCTCTACTTCCAATTTTCTGACTATTTTAATCATAGATGGGTGCTATACCTTATCAAAAGCTTTTTCCTCACCTATTGATATGATAATGTGATTGTTGTCTTTCTTTTCGTCTATGTGATGTATTACATTTACTGATTTGTGAATATTGTACCATCCTTACATCCTTGGGAGGAATCCCACTTGATCATGGTGTGTGATCTTTTTAATGCATTGTTGGATGCAGTTTTCTAATATTTTGTTGAGGATTTTAGCATCTATGTTCATCAGTGATAATGGCCTTTAGATGTCTTTCTTTGTTGTGTGTTTATCTGGTTTTAGGATTAGGAAGATGCTGGCCTCATAAAAAGAATTTGGGAGTCTTCCCTCTTCTTGGACTTTTGAAATAGCCTGAGAAGTATAGGGGTTAGCATTTCCTTAAAAGTTTTGTAAAAGTCTCCTGTGAAACAGTCTGGTCCACGGCTTTTGTGTGCCAGGATTTTTGTGATTACTGCTTCAATTTCACCAGCTGTTATCAATCTATTCAGGGTTTCTGCTTCTTCTTGATTCAGTTGTGTAAGATTGTATATTTCTAGAAATTTGTCCATTTCACCCAAGTTGTCAGATTTCTTGGCATATAGTTGTTCATAGTAATTTCTTACAATCCTTTGTGTTTTTGTGGTATCAGTTGTAACTTCTCTTTCATTTCTGATTTTATTTATTTCAGACCTGTCCCTTTTTTTCTTGATGAGTCTTATTAAATGTTTGTCAATTTTGCTTATCTTTATAAAAAAGCACCTCCTGGATTTATTGATCCGTTGAATTCTTCTTTTAGTCTCTATGTCATTTAATTCTGTTCTGATCTTGGCTATTTCCTTCCTTGTACTCACTCTGGGCTTTGTTTGTTGTTGTTCTTCTAGTTCTTGTAGATGTATGGTTAGGTTTTGCATTTGAAATGTTTCTATCTTTTTTAGGTAGACCTGTACCTCTATTAACTTTCCTCTCAGGACCACCTTAGCCATGTCCCCTAGGGTTTGGACTGTCGTATGTTACTTTTCACTTGTTTCCAGAAACGTTTTGATTTCTTCCGTGATCTAATTATTAACCCATTCATTGTTTAATAGCATGTTATTCAATCTTCTTGAATTTGAGTGTCTCGAACCACAAGGTTCTGAAACTAGAAATTAACCTCAAGGAAAAAAATCTCAAAAACATTAAAATTCATGGAGGTTTCTGTTTATTAATCTTCACAATTTAATCTTTCATAATGATTTTTATCAATTAGCATAGTTTTCTAATTCTTATTAATATCTTCATAATACTCTATTTTATTACTATCCCACAATCACTTCACCATGTTTTCAATATTTCTTCTTAAAAATACATACATCAACAAATGATTTTTATGTTATTTTATTCTTATTAGAAAGTATATATGAAAGATAAATTCTTAGAGTCACTTCATACCAGTGTATATGCCTATACAGCTTGCTAAATGTTGCTATATTATCCTTAGATGTTTGATAAATTTATGCCAGCAGCAAATGCATGTAATTTTTCTAAAACTTTTGTCAAAACAATGTGAAATTAAACTTTGTTATTAACGCAAATCAAATAGAAAAATTAGGTCTTAACAGATTAACAATTCCATATTGTTTGTTTTAGGGTGAGTACCTACAGTGAAAAAATTTAATTGTTAATGATTTTTTCAACTAACTCTGGGATGGTCACTCAGGAATCATTATGACCATCCTTATGAGTTGCTTAAAATATAAAAGTATAAAAGTTACAGAATATTTATAAAAATTCAGTAATTTACATAATCTGCAAATTATCAGTGGATAAATAGAACAAACTTGTCAGTGTAAAAAGATCTATCATTGAAAAAATAGATTTTTTATTCTGGACATAACTTTAATGCTCATATGAATCTTGGTTTATTATTATTATGTTGTTATATTTTTTAAACTGTAGATATACATTTTCAATAATCAGTGACCTAGACTGTAGCTATTCTTTGATTTTAGTCTTTAGAAGGAACCGTCTCTATGTAAATTTATTTACCAGGAACTCAGAACAAAGAAAAACTTGATCTATAAATTAATAATAGGTTCTACTTAAATTTTTGGATTTAATTTTTTAATTATAAAAAATTAATAAGATAGCAATAAAATTACTTGAAACATTCACATTCAGATATGTAAAAAGGTAGCATCAATAGCAAGGAGCTGAAAATCAATATATTGAAATAATAACACAGTGATAATCAATTTTAAAATTCTTTATAATTATATAATCAAAGGAAACCATTTGACTCCTTCATAAAATCCCTTCCATAGTCTGCTATAATATGACAGTCAATATCCAGTCGGAATGTGAGGTCTACATAGCTGTATCTCATCACTACGTAATACTGTAGCGAAGATGCAGCACAAATCTAACTGGCTATGTCACTAACATACATCTCTTGTTTCCAGAAAACTTACTTGAATCTGTCTTTACGTAATAGACAGTCTGTTCACTTGCAAAATAAACTTGTTTAAAAAAAGAAGTGCCACATAGCTGTATAAAATGTTATGTACTCAATTTCTGTTTGCATGTTAGAATATATCAATATGCCTGAATAAAATATTTGCATCTAGACCAAAAAATAAAAAAAAAATCTTCCAGTTAGTTTATGAGCTGACTATATGTCTTCTCATTTAAAATAACAACTAAACTAGATTGTGGGACCACATGAAGATATACTTGCACTGACAGTGAGCACTGATTTGAGGTAGAATATATTTTTAATTGGACTTTTTATGTGTTTTTAAAAAAAATTTCACTAACAATCTAAGAAATTTTAGTATAAACAAATAAGGATAACAACTAAAATAAAACAAGACTAACAAAAATCTTATTTCTTTCAATGACAGCACACTTTGATACATATTGAAATATTTCCAGAAAAAGGACTCCTGGATATGGACAACACTAGTGATTTCAAGGGGGAGTGATATAAAGGACTAAATGGTAATAGAAAAAAATGTAATAAAAATACAATTTAAAATAAAATTAAAGAAATATTTCTATAACATCATATTTACTATATATTTTATCTTGCAATACTGAGAATATTTAGCATAAAATTAAAAATTTATTTTAGATTGATTGGAACTAAATGTTTAGGAATCAATGAATGTATCTAAACTCAACAAAGTTTTAAATTAATTTCCACTAATGAATATAGAAATAGATAGATACATAGATATCTATGTTCATATATACATAAATGCATATGCAATATAGAGAATCCAGGTAAGATAAAATAATTATTAGTTTAATGATTTGGCAAATTAGAAATATAATATCCCAAAATTGCATATTGAGAATTTGCTCAGCAGTGGAAATGAGCAAAACTAAAAACAATCAATTTTTCATTCATTATAGAGTGACACAAATCCATCAAAAACTAGAAAGGAATCAATGCTGTAAGAGAAAAACAGCACTGAGTGATATTTTTACTTCAGGGCAAGTCAGTGTTTCAAGTGTCAGCTAGAACTCAGGAATACATTTCAAAGTCTTACTGCCTTGAAGATTCAAAGACAAAATTCAGAGATACTATAGCACCTGAGAAATGAGAATAAAGTCCTAGAAAGGCAAGAGCCATAGAATAGTGAATTTAAAATCTGAGTAAATAATCTGCCTGAATTTTGAAGTGATTCTTAAACTCTATATGTGAAAGGCAAACCATAAACTCCTTTGAAAGGTTAAGATATACCTGAAATTTAGCTACTACCCAAGAAAAGGAGTTTACATTTTAAATTTGACTTAAAAAACTGTATTATAAAAAGGAACCAACAGACAAGCAAAATCTCTTTGGAGCAATATGACAGAATCATAAGTCTTAACAAATATAGCATCTATGATATTCACAATATAATCCAATAATATCATGCATGTAATAGTATGCAACATACAATAAGACATAAAAATTTGGCCCATTTTCAAGAAAAACAAAGGAAGGAGTTGAAGAATAAGAAAATCAATCAATGTAAATTATTAAATCAGGAAAAGAGAGAATAAATATATTAAGCAGAAATCAACAGAGACTTAGGGACCTTTAGAAAAATATGAGAAGATCTAACATGGTATATAGTTCTATAGTTATAATATCACATGATTTCACTTATATGTGGAATCTAATGAACAAACTGAACTAACAAGCAAAATAGAGGCAGATTCATAGAGAGCAGGATGACAGCTAAGGGTGGAGGGAAAGTAGGGGAACGCAATCAACCAAAAAGGAAAAAAGACTCACGTACATGAGCAACAGTGTGATGATTGCAGGGGGAAGGGTGTATAAGGGGACTAAATGGTAGGGAAAAAAATATAATAAAATTATAAAATAAAAAAGTGGTATATTTACAGATTTAATAAACTCAACAAATCCTACATAGAATGAAACTAAAGAAAACCATGTCAAGGCACATAATTTTCACACTCTTGACAAGTAAAGATAAACAGAAAATATCAAAAGCAGCCATGGAGGAGGTAAGAGAAAGGGACATAACCCATAAATAGTTAACGAGGATTTAAGTTATTGCTGACTTATTATCCAAATTATGGTAGCAAGTAGACATTCAAGCAATATCTTTATAGTACTTAAGGAAAAAAATCAACCCCTCTATTTGTATCCATGGTAAATAGCTCATAGTAAAGATGATATAATAAAGATAAAGAAGAAAAAAATCTTAGAATGTGTTATCATCAGAACTGCAGTAGGAGTAATGCTAGCTCCTAAACAGAGTAATATTAGATGAATAATTAAATACACAAAAAGGAATGGAATAACATTATTTATATTTTTTCTCCTAATTTATTTTAAATGCATATGATTGTATTAAAATGCAGCATTGGATTGTGAGATTTATAACACATGTGGATACAATACATATATAATATGGTTAATGCAATTATAAGATTTCAAGTTTTCCTTACTTTATTGATGTATGTTAATTCTAATAGAGAAAAATTTTAGTACTAGATATTGCAATCTCTAAAAAACTTATACAAATAATGCAAAGAACTATAGCTATAAAGTAATAGCTCTCAAAGCAATAAAAAATTATGTTCACACAAAGATCTATATGAGAGTGTTCACAGAGGCATTATTTATTATAGCCAAAAACTGGAATCAATCCAAGTGTCCTTTGACGTTTGCATGGTTAAGCAAACTATATTACATCCATGCCATGGACTGGTACTCGACAATAAAAAGGAATGAACACATAAAAATTGAGGTGACTCTCTAGAGAATTATGTTGAATAAAAAAATCCAAAACCCAAAATATCACATATTGTTAGATCCCATTTATATAACTTCCTTTAAATGAGAAAATTATAGAAGCGGAGAAGACAGAAACAACAAATTAATGATTGATTGCCAGGGGTCACACACAGGCAGGGAGGGAAGAGAAAGAATATGTGGTTTTAAAATCTAATAGAAAGGACTTTGATAATGGAATTGTTCTCTATTTTGCCTATGCCAATGTCAATATCTTGATTTTGATATTATACCATAGGTTGTAAGATGCTGTCTTTTGGGGACTCTGAACAAAAGGTAAGAGGTACTTATAAATTATTTCTTAAACTGTGTGCTAATCTACATTTATTTTAAAATAAACAGCTTAAATGAAAACTGTAAAATCATTGTCTAGAAATGGCCAATAAAAATCCAAAAACAAATTAAGTGGAATTCAAAAACAAAGTCAGATAACTCCATGGTAGACAGACATGGAGACAAGAGAAATTAAAAGTTAAAAAAACAAAGCAAAAAACAAACAAACAAAAACCCAGATTGCATATGTAAGAAACAAATGGCAGGCATAAATCCAACTGTAAAAATAATTGTATTGAATCTACATGGGTTATAAAATGTATAAACTTTAGAAAGTAAAATTGTCTCCATTTGCAAAGACACAACTTTTTTAATGTGGAAAAATCTTAAGGTACAAAACAAACACTAGAGTACATACATGAGACTAGAAAAGTAAGCCTATAAGGGAGAGTAAATTTATGACTTTATAAGATATATGAAATCATTTTCTAAACTAGTTGTACAAATTAAAATTTCATGAGTAATAAATAAAAAACTGTATTGGTCTATATGATCGCACACCTTGATATTTTCAAATCCCTAATTTATAGCAGTTAAATGGTAAAATGTATTATTTTATTATAATTTTTATTTACATTGGCTGATTCCCAGTGTAACTGATCAGCTTTTTGTGTTATTAGCCCTAAGTGCTTAATTTTCTGAAAGGAGAATGAGTGAGGCGAGGACACTCGGTTTGAAAAATGGTTAAGATTTTCAAGCTTGATGAATAGACTAGATGATGTCACATTACTTATGATCTTTTCTTCTTAATCCAAGAACATCTCTTTTTCTGTAGACTCATTATAATCTAAGAAATATAAAATTATATTTTAAAAATTAATACCAATCTACCTTCCCAATGTGCTTAGAATTAAATTATGCAACACTTTTTCTTAGTTTTGTTACCAATTATTTATATCAAATTTTGACAAGCTTTTGTGAATGTATAAATCAAAAAATCTCCTTTATTGTTTTTTATGGAATACTTGAACAAAATTGGTATGTCATTATTAATATGATAAAAATCTCTGGCAGAATATTTGTGTCACATGCTGTCATATCTAGTGCCATAACCCAAAGTGAAATTGATAAAGAGCCTCCTGAACTTGTCAGCTAGCTGCAGTTTAATTTCTTTAGTCCTTTATCAGTAATATTCCATTTACAAAAAAAAATGAGATTTAAATAAGCTGAACTTTGCAAAATTCTATGTTTGATTTTTTATCACAGCTACAATCACATTACATTATGACAAAAAATATAAAGGTACTGACAATGCACATTATATACATACATAATTGAGAAAGCTTATTTTAACAATGGTAGAAATGTACTTACCAGTAACATTCTCTTTCCATCAGTTGTGTTCAATAGTCAAAAGTGATACCAATATATATTACTCAAAACAAGGAACTGCAATGAAAAATCTACAGCCATTTGCAAAAGTGGTATAAATATAGCCTACTTTGAACTCAACAATTTTGGGTCAGTTTTTAATATTGAGGCACTTTGCCATTTCTGTCCTTTGAATTTATTAGCTACATGAGAATGTTTTAAGAATTGGAAGACAAACTCTGATTTTATGAAACAGCGATCATTTCATTGTGAAAGAACTATGGCAATGAACACAAAATATAATATAATCAACAGGATTTCAGATCTATTTTTCAAATGGAGGACTGCAACCCATCAGGGGGACATAAAACCAATTTAGAGAAATGTTACTACTTTAAAAATCAAACAGAATAAGAGAGAGAAGATGGCATCCAAGTACATGGAAGCTGTGCTCACTTGCTCTTAACCCCAACTCAGATACTTGGCCAAGGTTCTGACAAATTAACTGAACATTCAATGGAATCTTTGCTGATATGATGTTTGGAAGTGAAAGAGTACAGAAAATGCTTCACAATGGGCACATACAAGACATAGCAGGGGGTGTGACTCCCAGTCAGCCAGCTGGAGGAGATAACCCACCAATGGATGAGCTATCAATAATCAAAGCACAAGTATCCTACATAAACTGAATGAAAGGCAACCCTAGAGCATCAGTCAAGGAGATCAAAGAGACTGCACCACTGAGTCCCATGATGAACTGCTACTGCAGAAGTCCACGCCATGATGACAGCTGGCAAAGCGGAGAACCCTGAGAAGCAAAAACAAACAGAAAAAGTCACTTGAAATGGTGAGAAAAATAACCCCCAATAGAAAGGAAAGAAGGATTCCCCAGTAAAAGAGCTAAATTAAATTGAGGCAAGCAATCTATCAGATGTAGAATTCAAAATAATGGTTATAAGGATGCTGAAGGAACTCAGTGAGAACTGCAAGGAACTTCATGGGAGCTACAAGGAATTTAGTGGAAACTGCAACAGCATAAAAAAAGGACATAGAAACTTTGACTAAGAACCAAGGAGAAATGAATAATTCAATATCTGAAATGAAAAATACATAGAAGAAATTAAATGTGGGCTAGATGAAGCAGAGGACTGAATCAGCAATATGGAAGACAAAGTAGAAATACCCAGTCAGAGCAACAAAATAAAAAAAGACTAAAAAAAGAATGCAGATAGTTTAAGGGAGCTTCAAGACAACATGAAATCATAGGAATACGAGAATGAGAAGAAAAGGTACAAGGATAGAAATCCTATTTGAAAGAATAATGACAGAAAACTTCCCTAACCAGGTGAGGGAAAAAAGTAACAAATTCGGGAAGCACAGAGGGTCCAACTCAAGATGAAACCAAAAAAGCTTACTCCAAGGCACATCATAATTAAAATGACAAATTTTAAAGACAAAGAGAAAATCTTAAAGGCAGCAAAAAAAAGACAGCTAGTAATATACAAGGAAGTTCTGATAAGGCTGTCAGCTGATTTCTCAAGAGAAACACTACAAGCCAGAATGGATCGGCACAAAATATTCCAGGGAATGAAAAGCAAGGAACTACAACCAAGACTACACTACCCAGCGAGGTTCTCATTTAAAATGGAAAGCAAAATAAATAACTTCCCAGACAAAAAAGAAGGCTAAAAGAGTATATCTCCACCAAGCCAGCACTGCAAGAGATGATAAAGGGACTGCCATAAAAAGGAGAAGATGAGAGAGAGAGAGAGAGAGAGAGAGAGAGAAAGAGAGAAACACAGGTATGGAAAAAATGGCAATGAATAAGTACCTATCAATGATAACCTAAAACATAAATAGATTAAATATTCCAACCAAAAGACATAGCATAGCTGAACGGATAAGAAAATATCACCCATATATATGCTTTCCAGAAGAAACCCACCTCAAAAAAAAGATCTACACAGTTTGAAAGTGAAGGGATGAAAAAAATATTCTAAGCAAAAGGAGATGAAAGCTGGGGTAGCAATACTTATATCAGACAATATTGACTTAAAAACAAAGTCCATAACAAGGGACAAAGAAGGTCACTATATAATACTTAAGGGGGTAATCCAACTGGAGAATATGACCCTTGCAAAAATATATGCACCCAATATAGGAGCACCTAGATATATAAGGAAAATCTTAGAGGACTTAAGAAAGATATTGACAACAACACAGTTATCATAAAGGATTTTAACACCCCACTGTCAACAATGGATGGACCTTCCAAAGAAAGAATCAACAAGGATATAGTGACAATGAACATCACTCTATAGCAAATGGACTTAATTTATATGTACAGAACCTTTCATCCCAAAGAAGCAAAATATTCATTCTTTTCAAATGCATGTGGAACATCTTCAATAATAGACCATATGGTAGGACTCATAGCAAGCCTCAGCTAATTCAAGAAAATTGAAATCATATCAAGCATGTGCTCAGATCACAATGGCTTGAAACTAGAAACCAACCTTAGGGAAAAAATTCTAAGTCCTTCAAATACATAGAGAATGAATAGCATGTTATTAAAGAATGAATGGGTCAAAAAGAGATCAAGGAAGAAATCAAAAAGTTTCTGGAAACAAATGCAAATGAATACAATAACCCTAAACTCACGGAACACAGAGAAGGCAGTAGTGAGGGGGAAATTCAAAGCAATACCAGCCTACCTAAGGAAGACAGAAAAATCTTGAATGAACAACCTAACCTTATGTCTACAAGAACTGGAGGAACAACAACAACAAAAAGCACAAAGTGAGTGGAAGGAAGGAAATAACCAAGATCAGAGGAGAAATAAATGGCATAGAAACTAAAAGAACAAATCAAAGGCTCAAATCCAGGAGCTTGTTCTTTGAATAGATAAACAAAATTGACAAACCTATAACCAGATTCATCAAGAAGAAAGAGAGGATGCAAATAAATAAAATCAAAAATGAAAGATGAGAAGTTATAATCCATACCATGAAAATGCAAAGGATTGTTAAAAATTACTATGTACAACTATATGTCAAGATATTGGACAACTTGGGTAAAATGGAAAAATTTCTAGAAATATGCAATCTTCCAAAACTGAATCAAGAAGAAGCAGAAACCGTGAACGGACTGATAACAGCTGGTAAAATTGAAGCAATAATCAAAAACTCCCAGCACACAACAACCCTAGAGTGAATGACTTCAGAGGTGAATTTTACCAAACATTTAAGGAAAAATTAACTCTTACCTTCCTCCAAAAAATTCAAGAAAAGGAAAGACTCCCCAACATTTTTTACGAGGCCAGTATCATCCTAATTCCAAAACCAGGAAAAGATACAACAATGAAAGAAAACTAGGCCAGTATCTCTGATGGACTTAGACACTAAAATCCTCAACAAATTTTTGACAATCAGTATTCAGCAATACATTAAAAAAAATCATTACCATGATCAAGTGGGATTCATCCCAGGGATGAATGGAGGGCACAATATTTGCAAATCAATAAATGTGATACACCACATAAACAAAATTAAGAAAAAACACATGATCCTATCAATAAATCCTGAAAAAGCATTTGATAAAATCCAACACCTAATTATGATTAAAAAAACACTCAGAAAAATAAGGATAGAGAGAGCATACCTCAATAAACTAAAAGCCTTGTATGAGAACTCTACAGCCAACATTATACTCAATGGGCAAAATTAGTTCCAGCCACAGTGAACAGAGAAGAAAAAGAAATACAAGGCATTCAAATCAGAAAGGAGGAAGTAAAACTGTCATTCACAGATGACATGATAGTGTACATAGAAAACCCTATGGTCTCCACCAAAAAGCTATTTAATGTATTAAGTGAATTTGGTAAAAGAGCATGATATAAAGTCAGTATTCAGAAATGGATGAAATTTTTGTATACCAACAATGAAACATCAAAAACAGAAACCAGAAAAAAAAACTCATTTACTATAACAAGAAGAAAAAAAATACTTAAGAATAAATTTAACCAAAGAGGTAAAATACCTGTACTCAGAAAACTGTAGGACACTAAAGAAAGAAATTAAGGAAGACACACATTAATTGAACTATATACTATATTCATGGATTGGAATAATTAACATCATTAAAATGCCCATACTACTCAAAGCAATCAATAGATTCAATGCAATCCTATTAAAATAGCAAAGGCGTATTTCACAGATCTAGAAGAAATATTTCAAAAATTTATATGGAAACATAAATGACCCCTAATCACCTCAGCAATCTTGACAAAGAAGAACGAAGTAGGAGGAATCACAATAACTGATATCAAACTGTATTACAAGGCCACTGTAATCAAAAGAGTCTGGTACTGACATAAGAACAGACATATAGACCAATGGAACAGAAAAGAGAGTCCAGAAATAAACACATGTCTTTATGGTCAATTAATATTTAACAAAGGGGACATGAGCATTCAATGGAGTAAAAGGAGCCTCTTCAATAAATGGCGTTGAGAGATCTGGACAGGTACATGTTAAAAAAAAAAAAAAGAAACTCGACCACCAACTTACACCATACACAAGAATAAACTCAAAATGGATAAAGATTTAAATATAAGTGTGACACCATAAAGAGTCCTAGAGGAAAATTAAGGCAGAAAAACTTCAGATATCCCATACAGCAATATTTTTTCTGGTATCTCTCCTAGGGTAAGGGATATAAAAAAAAGAATAAACAAGTGGGGCTACATCAAATTAAAAATCTGCATGGCTAAAAAAAACCATCATTGCATCATCAAAATGAAAAAGGAACAAGCCATATGGGAGAACATATTTGCCAATGATATATTGAACAAGGGTTTGATCTCAAAAATATATAAAGAACTCACACAACTCCAGACCAGAAAGACAAACAATCAAAAAAAAGGATGGACAGAGGACCTGAATAGATACTTTTCCAAGGAGGACATAAAGATGGCCCATAAACATATGAAAAGATGTTCAACATCACTAGTCATCAGAGAGATGCAAATTAACACCTCAATGAGATATCATCTTACACCTGTCAGAATGGCTATCATCAATATATTAACAGACAAGTGTTGGCAAGGAGGCAGAAAAAAGGTAAACCTAGTGTACTGTTGGTGGGAATGCAGACTATTGCAGCCATTGTGGAAAAGAATATGCAATTTCCTCAAAAATCTAAAAATGGAACTGCCTTTTGACCCAGTGATTCCACTGTTGGGAATATAACCTAATAATCCTGAATCATCAATGCAAAAGAAATTATGCATCCCTATGTTCATAACAGTGCTATTTATAATAGCCAAGTGCTGGAAACACCCCTAATGCGCATCAGTAAATGAGTGGATCAAAAACTGTGGTACATTTATGCAATGGAATACTATGCAGCAGAGAGAAAGAAGGAATTCCTACCTTTTGGGACAGCATGGATGGAATGGGAGAATATCATGTTTAGTGTAATAAGCCAGTTGGTAAAAGAAAAATCCCATATAATGTTATCTATAAGAAGAATCTAATGAACAAAATTAATTAACGAGCAAAATAGAACCACAAGCAAGGAGACATGAAACAGACTGACAGTGACCAGAAGGGATGGAAGAGGAGGATAATGGTGAAAGGAAAGGGAAGAGACTACTCAAAGAATATGTGTGAATGACCCATGTACATGGACAACAGTGCGGGGGTGGGGGGTGGGATGGGTGAAGAGGGAAAAGGGGGAAAAATTGGGACAACTGTAATAGAATAACAATAAAAATGGTTAAAATAAATAAACAGCATAGAAATACTAAAATATATCACATGTAATACAGATATTTCCAAATAAAACTTTATTATATATGTTTGTGTTTATACATGCTTGTTTATGTAAAATATATTGTCTACTACAAGTTAAGTAAAAAATGTTTCAAGCCACAGATTATAGGGTTTAACATGATGTAATTTGAATCTTAACTATTTCAAATGTAGGATTTTCACATTGATTTGTTACTTGACATACTTATAATAATAATTAACATGTTTTGAGTTTCTGTTATATCCCAAGGGAACTGTTCTAGGCTAAACTCTCTAAACTCTCTCTCTCTCTCACTCTCTCTTTCACGCGCGCACACACACACACACACACGCACACACTTTATTTATTCTCACAAAATCCTATATGGTAAACAGCATATCTCCTCTATGGAAGAGAGTTAAAGAGAGTTAAAGAGTTAAGGTACGGACATAGCTGTGATTATAATAATCCTTGACCTTTTAGTGGATAAGTAGGTGTACTATGGGTTTTATCATTTAATCTTTATTGGCAGTTATCTATGACATATAAGTAAAATGGAAAAAAATGTTCAGTGCATGTATTAAGGCAGCTATATCAATGTATCAGTTAAATATTTTTTGTTACAGAAGCCCAACTTAAAATATGTCACGTGAAAAGGAATTTTATTACTTTATGTGATCAAGATGGCAGGATTGTAATTAGAAATAAGAATCAGACCTGATTCAACTTCTTGCCTTTGCTTCTTAAGGCAGGTTATGATCATTTTCTCTTACAAAGCCTCTGTTTCTTACGGCTCTATGCAAGAGTTTCTGCCTTCGAGCAGCAAGCAACTTTGCACAGGAGTGGCAAAGCAATATTTACCCTCTGCTCTCATACTGTATCCCAGTGGATCACAGGTTGCAATGGGAAGGATTATTAATTCTGCCACCCAAGGAACACCCAGTTGGCGATGTTTGGTAGTGTTCAGATGTAATCATCTTTCCCAATTTCACTGGCTTTTTCTGTACATTTCTCTTTTGAGGTAGTTCATTAACTTTGGCATGGATCAATAAATTCAGCTTTTAGAATTTGGCAAATTATATGATTGGTAGTCCTCAGTAATCTTGGGTCACTGGAACTAGGAATAATAGGCCTCTTTTAATCAAAATGTTCTTCACTGGGATATGCTGAATACTATTTTGAGAAAAGCAGCCAGAACTCTTCAGAACTCTGATTTTTTTTCCTACCCACTGTTCCAAATTCTCAGAAATGGTTGTTATGACTAAGATTCACAGAGTTAAAAACTTAGCTAACTGATATATAACCATGCTATAAACTGGCAAAAGCAAATTCTATGATGCAAAATTAAGTAAACATTTCTTAGTGAACAAGACTAATATTGTTCTCACAACTTGTTTAGTATGTTCATCATACCAGATAGTACCAGGCCATCTCTTTGTGCTCCAACCACATATTTTTAAATTAAATTTATTGAGATGACATTTGTTGATAGGGTCATATAGGACCATATAAGTTTCAAATGTACATTTCTATGATATATGTTCTATATATTGCATTGTGTATTCACCACTCAAAGTCAGGCCACTTTCTGTCATCCTATATTTGGCCCTCTTTACCCTTTAATATCCCCCTACCTTCTTCCCTCTGCTAACCACCACACTGTAGTCTCCGTCTGTGAATTTCAGTTTTATATCCCACATATGAATAAAATCATATGGTTCTTAGCTCACTTAGCGTACTATTCTTAAGGTCCAACCATACTTTCCATGAAGCATTCCTTCAGAGTAGACACAGAAAATCTTGAAACTCATTATTCTAGAAAGATATCATAATTTACATGTAGCAGGTATAAAAATCAGTAACTTTGTAGACTTTTCCTAGAGATATGGTATGTGAGACTGTCAATAATGGACTTGGCCAGCTTGAGATGTCCTAACAAAATACAATAGTTTGGGTGGCTTAAACAACAGGAATTTATTTCTCACTATTCTGGAGAATAAAAGTCCAAGACCAAGGAGACCGCATGGTCATGTTTCAGGTGGAGGTTCTCTTCTTGGCTGGTAGGCCTTGTCCTGGTAATTTATGCATTTTTGTTTTTATAATAATTTTGCTCTTAGATAAGTTCATGATCATGCTTCCTAAGCGCCCCCTCATTCTTAATTAATTTTGGGAAATTAGTCACACTAGTTATATATTTTTAAAGCATTAATCTATTTATCTGTGTGTGTTTATATATACACTAAATAAATACATAGATGTATATTCACATACAGTTTCTTTTTATAGACATTCACAGAAGCTAAGTCTAGCAATTTGTTGTCAATGAAAACTGCCTTTATTATCTGATTTCTAAGTTAGATATAAGGCTCATAATTATGTAGTTGTTGTTTTACACAACATGAGACATTATGTTTAGTAATTCCACTTGAAAGATTTGGTACTGGTCACAAAACTTATCTGGTTACCACATAAAAAAATAGCTGTTGGTCATGAATGACAGAATAGTTTATGCTGACAAAATATTTTGGTAAAAGATGTTTATTTAATTTTTTCCTATATTTTATTTGTTTTATCTTTGGTTCTTCCCAAATTGGAATTAATTCTATTGAGAAAACTTGAGGTAGAATAAAAGTGTTTATTAAATGTGTATTCAGATCCTGTAGTCAGAGGTGAACTGCTGCTGGTCTTACATATTGTAGCTTGGTTAGTAGGTGCCTTTGTATTAGCAACTACTTTTCCCAGGGGAAGACTATAATGAAGAAGTCAATGACCTGTAAATTACAACTAAACTGATCAAGCTGGTCTTGTCCATAAACGTGTTTCTTTATAGTCTGCAATACTCAGAGTTCAGCTGATGTTTAGTCAATGACGTTTAATTTTGTTGTTCCTGTTCTTCCTAAGGGCTTGATATGAACTTGTAGAGGTGAACACAAATCATGGAAATCTCAAGCTATTTTACTTTTAATTCAATGAAAAAGTTAGCCAAACAAAATAAAAGGAATAGAAACAGGGACAGATGAGAAAAGGAAATAAAAAACCTTCAAAGTATAATCATTTTATGCTATTTAATTGTATTAATTATATCAATATCAATGGCCACAATGGGACGGCTATGGATGGAAATAATCCAAATCAAATTTCTCCAGCTCATTTGTGCATTATGTTTTTCTATTTTCTATATTAAACTTTTGTAATTGATTTCTCTTACCTTTTATATTAGATTACTTAATTGCCATCAGACTATCATGGTATGGGAAGTCATAACTCATCAAAATGTAAGCAGAATTCCTCTCAAAGACATTCATAAAATCAGTGCCCATGTTCTAAGAATTAACACATGTCATTTGTATGTGGAATATACCTTTAAAGCAGCATCACATACTTTTTAAAAATGACAATTTAACACTTTTGTGGCATGTAACATTATTATTAACTGTTATTGTTTTTCAAACCTTGATCTTCATATGAAAACAGCATAAACAAATTAAGTGAGGTGAAGTTAAGCATCTAAGTTTCATCAAGCAAATGCTAAAAATTAATCTGTTCAGTTATAAAAGGTATTTTAATAGATGCCATTTGAAAAGGAGGACATTCATTCAATTTATAATACTTCCCATGCAGTATGTTCCCATCTTTAGAAAAATAATTCAAAACAACATATTTCAAAAGAAATTTATGAGTGAGATAGTCTTAAAAATTCATTTTTGCATCTAATCTTTTTTCTGGCATCCTTCTGATTTTAATAAGAAAAAAATATAAGGCTATAAATACAGTAAAAACATCCTGGGGTATGGTAATGTTACTAAGAATAAGGCTCTTTTCCTCTGTTCCAGCTCTCTTTTCTCCCTCTTTCACCCTCTCATCATCTTTTATCAAAATACTTCTGAATGCTAACTTATTGACTCTGTAATCAATCAACAAGATCACTTTGTGGTGCAAAAATTCCCTGGGAGCTTGATCTCTGCTACCTGATGTTTATTATTTTCTGCTAAGATGTTTATAGTTCCTATTGTGTTAACATGGCATTATAGCATTACCATATTTAGATGTGCCTTTATCACAAAGAAGACTAACTGTAGGAATTTGAGCCTTGATATTGAGCATACAGGAGAGATTAGGGACAGATTGAGAGTATGCTTCTATGTGCTGGCTTTGGTTGGCATGGAAAAGCTCATGTATGAAATTGACAAGTGGCACAGGTAATTAGAAATTTTAGATGGTAGAGTACAGATTTCAAAATTTAGAAATTAAAATGGGCTTTTCCTTGACTTAAATGACTGACTAGAGAATTAAAAATGCATGTTTAAGTATAAAATCCAAAACATATTGCTTCTTTAAACCAAACCAAAGATGATGTGTTTATGTATTTTTCTCCTAAAATACTATTAAATGGAAAATTAAAATTGCCCAATTCCAACATCAAGTTTATAAGCAACAGGACAGGATTAAGCTTATTCTGATTACCGAAAATGCTAATAATAACCAAATGCCTGTCTTTGAAGCTATCTTACCAAACAAATATTAATAGACAGAGATACAAGAAAGGACAGTACAAATTTGAATAGTTGAAAGAATTAACTCTTAGGGGAATACCTACTGCATTATTGAGAAAGATGGAATTCATTAGTGCAAATTCATAAAAAATAAAAATACTGATAAATAAGAATATAATAAGTAGTCTAACATTTAATGCATAAGTTAAATTAATTATATTTATTGTTTTACTTAAGTACCAATGTATTAGTGAATAAAGCAGTAGTAATATTCAGATTTGACAAATGCTGTTACATTTATAAAATTGCAAGCTACTTTCCTTAAGTGTTCTATACTGCCCACAACAGTGGATTTATTTTTAAAGTTTGTAAGGTAGTTGTGGTTCAGAACACATCATATTACCTATCTGTTGTTCCTCCCATGCACTTAACCTGTTAATCAAAAACACCACCTGGTATAGATCATTTGGATATTAAGAAATATAATTGTTTATCTCTTAGAGTTTATGTTGTCAAATCAAAAACCTTTTTTTTTTTGGTCTTTGAATAAAATGAGGGCACACATTAGAATATATGGAAATATCCTTTTTCACAGTCTCCATTTGTAAGACTCTACCATGACACATGTATTGTTTTATAGTCTTAATACAATGTATTTAGATACATATAATAGTATTGAGACAACTTTTGCAAGGTCATTACATTCTCTTATCATTCTTTATAACTTTTCAAGAAAATAATTGTCTTTATAATTTCCATACAGTTAAAGGGAAATATATGTTACAATGACATTTACATCAAAATAACAACTAAAATGTCACTGGGAAGATATATTGATTATGGCCACACAGTTTTGAAGAATGACTAGGGGCAAGAAGTCTACATCTTCAAGTTAAATACAAATTAAAATCATTGGGTTTTCTCATATAATAAATGTAAATCCACCTTAACTTTTCCAAATATGAATGGAAAGCAAATAAAATCCCATACTATATTCACAAAGAAATTTAAATTTTATACCTTAGATCTAAACTATTTGCAAAATACACTCATTACTCAACTAGAATGTAAACAACTTGAAAATAAATTTGTGATCCCACCACCAATATTTGGACTATTGCATATAGAGTTTGCCACATACTTGTTAATTTTGTTGAAGTTGTGTATCATTTTTTATAATTTTCAATGGAAATTCATATATAACCTAAGAAAACATATATTTTAATGAAAGATAATGTCAAGAAAAAATTTTGTTTATATATGTATACACACACACACAAATATATATTCTTGTGTGTCTTAAATTTAGGTAGGATTCATCATTTTCTCATCTTTGAAGAGAGAGGCAATTTAATTGCTATTTCCTGACTTGTATATACACAGTCACAGCAACTGGGAAAAAATTCATATTTATATAGTGAATGTACAATAACTTTTTTTTTCTCAGTATTCCCTACATGTTCATTCATTCAAAATGTAGAGCCATCTTCATTTTATTAGAAACACTTTGGTTCTAAAAGTACAACTAGAAGTAGTATTTTAAAATGAGAATTGAATAACAATTTTAAGTAGAATATTTGTGGAGTAAGGGTGAAATATTTATTAAAGAAATATGAGTAAGTAATAATCATACAGTTGAGGAGACATTAGCTGGTTATGCATCCTCTCTTCAGATATATTTGTTTCAAAGTGATCCTCCCTGATAACCAACAAGAATAATTATTATTTTTGCTTATCTGAAAATAGTCATATTGTAGGTAAGATTTTTATCACTGTTGATGGTTTGTCTGGAAAAAGTCCCACCATTGTTAATATAACGAGAATTGTTTGTGAGACATTGATGTAACCTGGCAGCCAAGGAGAGTGGACTGGAATGCACATGTATGAACAATGACAACTTCACTGGGGACAGTAGGCTCTATTGAGTGAGCAAGTGTACCGTATGCCCCTCACATTCAAAATGACTGAGTGAGTACAGCAATGAATCTGCATTAAATTTTGCATTAAGCTTGAACATTCCTCTGCAGAAACTACTTGGATGATTCAGAAGGCTTTTGGAAACAATGCAATAAATGCAAATGCAAATGAAAATGTGGCCCAAATGCTTCAAAGATGGTCAAGAATCCATTAAAAAGTGATCCACATTTTAGAAGGCCTGAAATAAGCAGAATACCTGAGGATGTTGAATGTATATAGGCTGTAATCAACAAAGATCAGGGACTGAAAGTGTGAGAACTAGAAGCTGATCTGAGGATTCTCAAAATGACTGTTTCTGAGATTTTGACGTAGGACCTTGGCATGAAAAGTGTCATGACAAAATTTGTTCTGTGACTTCTACTACCGAGCAGACAAACCATTGTGTTGCAGTTGCTAATGACCCAATTCAAACCAATGAACAAAATTTCCTCTAACAGGTCATAACTGGAGATGTATCATGGGTCTACAGCTACAGGTATGATCTGGCATTAAAGGCTCAGTTGTCCCAATGGAAATTGCCTGGCTTTCCATGCCTGAAGGAAGTACAGCAAAGTTACAGCAAGATCAAGACCATGTTAACTGTGGGTATGTTGTTTTTTTTTTTAAGTCTGGAAGGTGTTGTTCATCATGAGTACACCCCTCCAGACCAAACAATTAATAAGGAGTACTACCTCAATGTTCTTTATCAGTTGAGAGATACAATACAATGAACATAGCCACAGCAATGGGCAACTGGTGATTGGCAGCTTCATCACGACATCATGCTTGTTCATTCATCATATATCTTGAAGAATTATTTGAGAAAACATTAAATCACCCAGGTAACTCAGGCCCCTACGGCCCCGATTTTGTGCTCTCTGACTTATGACTTTTCTCCAAATTAAAATCATCCTTTGAAAGGGAAGAGATTTCATACCACCAGTGAGATTCATGAAAATACCATGCGGTAGCTGATGGAGATTCCAACAAAAGATTTTGCAGAGTGTTTTGAACAGTGGAAGAGATGATGGGAGAACTGAGTGAGGTCCCAAGATGCATATTTTGAAGATAATTAAGGAATCATTTTCCTATGTACAATGTTTATTGTATCTTGTGTTTCCTTCAATGAATGTCTCTTTTTCATATTCAAATGGATGGATACTTTCCGGACAGGCATGATATGGTCAAAATCTAAGGCATTCTAACGTTGACAGAAACTGGCACAACATGATAATATATATTTATTTATACAATTATATAGTGTAGGCTGGCAAGTCCATAATATTCAGAGCCAATGCCCCAGTTCAAGTGCCTTTGTCCAAAGCTGCTGTAGAACCAGGAAGAGCTGATATTCCACTTCAGAGGTCATGAGGCAAAATTTTCTCTTATTGGACAAGTGTCATCCCTTTGTTCTATTTAGGCTCTCTATTGGTTGAATGAAACCCACTCACATTATGAAAGGCAATGTACTTAGTCTGGTTATTTAAATATTAATTTCTAAAACACTTTCACAGAACCATCCAGAAAGATGTTTGACCAAATACCTGGGAACCCTTTAAGCCAGTCAACTTGATACATAAAATTAACTATAACAATATAGATATTCTGATTCTTCCTACCCAAAGGAAAATGACAAATATAGCCAATGACTTCCATTTGTAATTTGGAAAAGCTCTTTGAAATAATTATACAGTTCATCTTCTCAGAAAGTAAAAAGAATAGTCTGATTTTATAAAGCTCATAAATTCCCATAAATTTTAAAAGCAATAAATAAGTTATTACATTTTATATGGTCAAATAAATTGAGTTCCAAGATGACACTGTGTGGAGACAGGCAAGGACTACAGGTGTGTAAATTTTTCTGGTTTTTATTATAAATAAAATTTCTATGTACATTCTCTTATAAATGATTATGTTTTCATTTCTCTTGGTAAATATGGAGAAGTGGAATGGCTGATTTTACGTCAGATTATATATTATATGTTGATTAAATGTGAGAATTACTTATGTGTATATTGTACACTGGTTTCTTACTATGTTTCAACTGGTATATACATAATAACAAATGATGTTGAAAATGTCTTCATTTTCTTATTGGCCATTTGAATATCTTCCTTTATGAAATGTCAGTTCAAGATTTTGTGCCCCTTTATTTTAAATTTCATGGATGATTTCTTCATTATTTAAATATAAGAGCCACTTACAGATTCTGGTTTCAAGACATTACTCAAACTTGGGTAACAAGTTCTGCACTCAATTCCAACATATGTTTGCAGGGCAATGTTTCCATACTACCAAGCAATTCTGTAAGAGTAGGGTGTCTACAATTCAACTTAATTCCAACACTATTTACCAGAAGATAGCATCCTATCCCACAAAATAAGGATGCTGGTAAAAAGACTCAGCTTCACAAGACCGCTCACCCATTCAGATACCAGTCACAAGCCCAGGTTATCTTGAGTCCTACCAACATTGGCTATAGATTACAGATTCCAACAAACTACCCTTGGGTTTGATTATTTTGCTAAAGCAACTTACATAATTCAGAAACATCCTACTTACAAGACTATCAGTTAATTATAAGTTTATCATATAAATATCAGTAACAGCCAGTGAAGGAAATATATACGTTACCATCGGTTTTTAGCTAGAAAAGAGGATCAAAGGGACTAGACATTGAGCTTAATAAACTGAGAAGTATTAACTGGGAGGCTGTTTGACTTACCAAGAAGCTACAGCTTCACATTCCAGGGTATTACAGCATTGTTCCACCAAGTGATTAGTGATTCTCCCTTCCTTACTCCAGTACCTGATTGTTGGGCGCATGGGGTGAGATCCTGGACCATAGAGGCCTGTAAGTCTAACCCATCCAAAGCCTGTGGAAATCTGAGAAGTCGATTGGTCATTTTGAAAAAGCACCTGGTCTCCTCCAAATCCAAACTCCTGATTATAACCCTGGGGGAACAGAAAGCTCCCTCTTTCTTCTACACCTGTGCAGTGCACATACCTGTTCTCTCCACAGCCTCCAGGAGGGAAACTAAATACCAAAGCACAGCAATGATTATAGCTGGAAACACACGCTAAACTAGCTGGATATTGGACTGGACTGTACTTTAATACAAAGCATAACCTTGGGTGGTAGCCTTTATCCTGGCTCTACTAAAGACAAGATTAGATTTTTTTTCTTTTTTTATGGTGAGACAGATAGGGAAGGGACATTGGGAAGTCAGGTGAGGAAACCTCTTAATTGTACATCATCAATAACCATACCACAGAGCAACATCCTCTCATGCAGGTCTTAGAATTTTTTTTCCTTTAGACACCACAAGGCTCCCACTTTCACTGACAACATGTAGGGGATGATACGCAGAAAGGAGCAAAGAGCTTCTATGCACTCTGAATTAGCCCCTCTCCCTGAAGCACTAGGTGTTGATCAATTTGGAAGCTCTTTAAACCATATCTTTTTTTTAAAATGGAGATTTCATTGCATAGTTACAGTTGATTAAATCTTTGGCTGTTAGTAATTCATTCTCCCTGTAGCTCCTCTCTTCTTTCTGGAGGTCTGGGGGATGGACCTGAGAGTCCCAACATTCTAATGATATAATTAGGCACCATAGCAACCAGTCCACATCCTTTGGTTACCTAGTTGCTTCACAAAAGACACGTCATTAGCATAACAAAAGCACTTTTCTATCACTAATAACAGTAAATTCCAAGAGTTTTAGGAGCTTTGTGCTAGAAACAGGGATGAAAAACAAATATATATATATATATATTTATTATAAATCACAATATATCATACTGTGTACAATATTTCTCCCTTTATTTAGTTTGCTTTTTAATATTTAAACAATATTTTCAAAAGTACTACTATGAAAAACAATTTAAACAGACAAATTTAGGTAACTTTACACTGAACATCTGTAATCCATATCTAGATCCTATCTTTAATGTGTAACTATATTCTCTTTCTCTATTAACCCATTAATCCACCCTGTTATAAATACATTTGAAAGTAAATTTCAGCCTTAAGTACCATGTTTCCTTAGTATTTCAGCATGCACATTGTTAAGTAGAGTTCTGTATCTTGATAGGTTTTGAAGAAGCTTTCCTCTTTTGAAGGTTTTCAAAATAGATTCAGCAAAATTTATAAACTGCTAATATCTTAGAACAGGTGATATCTTCTCTAAATTTAAAAAGATTAAATCTTGTTTTATTCAGAAAGATTTATAGTTCCAGAGGCTTAAGGTCTTTCACTTTATATAAAGTCTAAAACTTTTATAAGAACATGTTCATGCTAATTTTTATAAATACTGCAATGTAAACATGGATATTAATTTATTACTAATATTTGACTAGTTCTGAAACAATTTGTTAAATAAAATTGTTTCCTTGTTGCTTGGTAACTTAGTTGAACATCAGTCTATCAGAGTCATGGTTATATTTCTGGACATTCTACCCATCAATAAGATTCTGAGTATGTATGCATATAATTTTGAAATCAGGTACTGTTTACCTTTCAAGATTTTATTTTGCGTCTTCTAGATCCTTTCTATTTTCTACATACATGTTAAACTCAGCTTGTCAATTTTTACTTAACTCTTGCTGGAGTTTGAATAAAGTGGCATTGAATCTATAGACCAATAAATCAAAATCATCATCTTAAAAATAATAAGCTTCCCAATCAATGAATATGGCATATCATTCTATTGATTTAGGTCTTTTAAAATATACCTTGGAAACCTTTCTTCACATAAATATAATGCTTTATCAATGTTGTTATATTTATCCTTTATGTTTATTTTCAAATGCTATTGTAAGGTATTGCTGTTTTAATATCAGCTTATTTTTTGTTAATAGTATATAAATAAAAATGAGTTTTATATTATCTGTGAATTGTGCTAAATTCCTTTATTATGTTGCATTTTTGATAGATTTCTTATGAATTTTTGTGTGCACAGTCACTAAAAAATAACTGTTTTGTATCTTCATTCTTATCTGTAGTCTTTTATTTATTTTTTTCTTGTCTGATGGTACTGATTAACACTTTTAGTTTAACACTGAATAAAAATATTGAAAGCACACATAAATGTCTTGGTCATAATCTTAAGTGAAAAGTATTCAATAAATTTTCAGTTGATGTTGATGTTGGCTTTGAAGTTTTTGAAGGTGCCTTTTATTATGTTGGGAATATTCTTTTTAATTCTTAACTTGCTGAGACATGTTATCAGAAATTTATGTTAATTTTTGTTAAATGTACTTTTCTGCATCTATTAAAGCACTTATATACACATACATAAAAAAATATAAATTCAAAGAAGCTTAGCAAAATTGGGAAGTTAAAGGGAATTCAAAAATTAAAAACTTGACATAAAGACAGTAATTAGTTTTTAAAAGAATTTTAATTTGAATGTGTTGTTAGTCATAGTTAGAAAAAGCCAGGTTATATAGAATTAAACAGTATAGAAATCACTTTGTATAACTTTCTTCTGTAAGTCTGACAGATACTCAGTTTCAATCACATTTGCATGTCTGAATTTATGTATAAATATGAATATATACACATTTACATATAAAACTACTCATGATAAATTACTATTCAAAATAGCAACAATTCATTTATTTAAACAATTATATTTATAACTCAATGTATCCTTATATAATTTCTAACTTTGGAATATAATACCAAAATAAAATTCACAAAATTATAGACTAAAATAAATTGCATTTTACACAACAGATGACTTTGCTCTTAGCTTCTGCAAAGAACAGCAGTGCACCAATTCTCAGGATATTTATGAGGCAGTTACTGTGGCTGTTGTTGCCTCTGTCTTTGCTGAGGTTAACAGCAATCATAGCACACTTTTTTGGTTCACTTACTCAGGCTGTTGATTAACACAGATTCAGTGCTAGACAGTGTTACAATCAACTAAACTGTCATTTAGACATTAACATTATCAAGGATATTCTTCTGGTAGTGTTTGTTTCAAAGTATGTTTTAGAACATCACAACACTGTTTCAAGGTAATTGATATAGGACCTCTTGTGTGTGTGTACTTACAGTTTTCATAGCAGTAAGTGGTGATATATTTAGTGTTCAGAGCCTTAAAGATTATTTTCCCTGTCACTAAATCCTTATGCTCATTGGCATTATTATTCTATGAATGTGTTTGGCAGTACTGAATAATCACTCTATACCTTTATATATCCTGTCAGTTTTAAAAGCCTGTTTTTATCTAGTCATATCTAGTATCTTGCTTAATAATTGCTTCTATGCAATTTAGTGACAAAAGCAACATAGATACTATTATAACAATTTTAAAGGTGAGAAATTGAGGTACTAGAAGTAAGCAATTCTCCAGTAGTGATATATGGATCAGGTAATAGATGCCAGTCTGCTCACTGCATATCCATAGTACGTTTTTTCTTCTCCCATAGAAGCAGATAATCTTTTCCAGATTTGAGTGAGCCATATATATTCTTGATTGCACATCAAGAGTGGGTATGGAAGCACTTAACCCATTTCAACAGTGATTGACCCGTGTTGAATAGGTAGCATTGTGATCAAAGCTTAGGAAATCATAATAATTTTTAGGTCTCATTCTTGTCTTCCAAGGATATAAATAGCAACTCACATTTGTGCACATATCATATTTTGCCTAAAATATCATATCTCTTTAGAGTATATTCATATAAAATATTTTAATAAGTACATTTTGATGTCCATAAATAGCTTCTTGAATTTTTTGTTGTCTTTTTCCTCTCAGTCACAATTTCTATAATTAAACTTGTTAAATTAATTAAAGAAAGCCATTAGATTGAGATGGCTCATTGCTATGGTGGCCAATGTAAGCAAACCAGAATGTAAGCCTGTAAATGCCTCAAACCTAAGGACAACCAGCCACAAGAAGGCAACTAAGCTTTAGCTACAGCCAATCAATAATTTCCTTGCTTTGTTTCCACCTTTCCTTTATAAAAGTCTCTCCCGCAGTTCCTGTCTGTGGGGCGCTCCTAATCACTTTCAGTTTGGCCCAGCATGTCTCAAATTGGTTTGTGCTCAAATACACTCTTAAGCTTTTTAATATGCCTCAGTTTATCCTTTAACAAGCTTCTTCCCAAATGTTGTTTAACCAAAACTTGGCAGAAGAGATAAAATTACATCTCCGAAATTGAGGATAGGATTCTTAGGTGTCAAAGACAAGTGATCATTGAAAGATAAACATATGGATAACCTGTGAACCAGAAATTCTCCTTCCTCATTAAAAAAAAATCATTCACATGAGCACATGTACTCATCACAGTTTTATCACTAAACAGAAAAACTGAAATGTTAGCTCTTGGAAAGGAAATAAGGACTTGCCTGTGTTTAACACTTATGATCCTGAAATGATACTGATGAATAAATATACCATGGTTGATAACCCCATACATAGAATAAAATCATTTATAAAATTCAAACGGTCAAAAATATTGTTTATATACATATCTATTGTAACTTTAAATTAAACTTGTTAAATAGAATCCTAGCATGCGTGGTGGTTGGTCACTCTTCAACAAAAGACTACAAGTGAAAGTGCAATAAGAAGTTTATTACCCACAGGTCCTGGAGGACGTTTGCAGGGAGGTTAAGGAAGGATGCAGGCACAGAGAACAAGGCAGGCAGGACATGGGGCACATGCTATTATTCGAGTCTTCTGCTGGACTGCTTTGAGGTTCCTGAGTTAATGTGGGATCGGTCAATTCAAACTATAGAATGAGGTTTTGGTAAGTTTTGTTGGGGTTTTATTAAAGTTGTACAAAACGTTGGGGTGTCATATCAGGAACTTACTAGTAACTCTGCAGGTTATTGCTATGCAGGACATGTGGTGTCAAGGCTTGCTAAGGACAGTTCAAGGCCCCTGCAGGTTCCTTGGACACAAAAAATGGATGCCAAGGTAGCAATAATATGGCCATAAGTTAGTATTAAGGAGTAAAAGCAAGTACACCAACTTTATGAGCGTAGTTGCCTTGGAGTAGAAAAGAAAGAAAACAGTGAGGACTCCAACTTGCCTTGAGTTAAAAATTAAAAGAGCTTTAATTATGTATTAATCATTATGATTTTTAATTTATGGTACATGGTATATGAACATTTATTTTATATAGTCAGTATACTTTTAAAAAATAATATTTAGCGCTCTTGTCTGGAAAATTTTGTCTTATTCCATCCACTATGATAAATTAGAATTTCCTCTTCTTTTAATGTAGGAATTTATTCTATCAAAACTAAAGAAAATTATTTGTAAAACAAATATAAAATTATTTTAAAAATTTATGAGTAACTGTGATCGTCATAAAAATTGTGTTTTTTAGTCTCATTTTCCTTAACCCTGTAGCTGCTGAGAATTTTTAGATGATTGCAAGATTTTATAGATGATGTTCTAGCAAAGTAAACTCACAGCAAAATTTGTATAACTTGCACAGTGCATAGTAAGTCAATCTTTCATGTTGAGGACTATATTAGTGAAAGCTTTCTAGGATTAAATCTGCTTTATATAAACTTTATTTACATAAAGAACTAGAATTACCACTCAAATTATTTTATGGAAGACTTTAAAATTATAGATGTTTGAAAATATTTTGAGGCACACATATGATTTGCTTATAAAATAAAACCAAGTTAGGGCTAAAATAATTTATATTTCCATCACATTTGTAATATAAACTAGTTATTTTGCCAAGTAATTTGTTTTAGAGAAATGACTTACAATATTAAATAACTAAATGTAATGGAATAAATTATTTTTATTCAAATATCTAGTAATATAATAACTGAGCTCACCGAATCCTATATGTGTAAATGGAAAATGAATCAGGTGAATATTGTGAAGTGTTGCCTAGTCATTGATGAGGTATGGAGCAGGGCACTGCAGGGCTACCACCATGAAAGGTATTGGACCTATGGGATTCCAGAGGCATCTTCAAGACCAAGCAGAGAGCAAAAAAGAAAAAAGAAAAAGATATTCTTATTAAAGAAGAAGAAACAGATTTTGCTGGATTCAGCAGAGAAAAAGAGTGGGTGGCACTAGGCTGGCTGCAGAGAGCAAGGTGGGCCATATCTGTTCTTAATTATTCATCATATCTGTTCTTATTTTAAGTTAAGGTAATGTAAAAGGCAACAGTAAGTGGATCATATGAACAAAAGCAAAAGGATGTTCTTACTGCTTTTTTGAATTTCTGTTGTTTGAACCAGTGCTAAGATTTTCCAAGTTTTATAAGAAAAAACATGACATCATATTATATTATTTTCATGGATATTTCTTAGTTAAAAGCTGATAATTAAGTTAACACATTTGAATAGACAAATTTTGTGTGTTTTAATTACCAATATAAAGCAAGTTGTTGAGAATATAGATGGTACAACTAAAGAAGGTGAATAAAAGTTAAAATATATATATATATATATATATATATACACACACATATATATGCTTTTACTTTATTGGCACAGATGGATTTAGCAATAAGAACATCTGTACTTGGAACAACGTATGCTTCAGATTCAGATTAAGTAAATGAAAGGGTAAAAATGTGAATTTTATGCACTCTACTTAAATATTCCTCCATCTGGAAAAATTTAAATGCCATAAAAATAGGGTTATTTCATGTTTGCTGATACAATTCATCTTTGATTTGGCTTACACAACAAAAAATGAATTCAAGTAATTATCTGATAATTCATTCTACCCAAAATTTTTGCTTAAATCAAATAGAGATCTAGTTAGCAGGATCAATTTTCCATTTAATTTTTTTTATATTGTTAGTTCATTAAGACACATATTACTATGGAGTATGAATTGACATTTATATGTTCACTTTAAATATGTATTGTGAAGATGGGCTTATAAGTTTTTTTAATTACAGTTTTATTATGTTGATATATTTGTAAAATCTGGATGTTTTATTGAATCTGAATATTTAGATATTATTTTATTTCACAAAATTTAAAAAAATCATAAAGAACCTGTAACTCTGTTATAACTTTCTTTTGGATATATTAAGACTATCACACTTATTATATTTAATTTGAAAAATTGTTACACAACTGTCTAGAAGCATCTAGCCTGAATTTACATGATTAATTACTTCAAGAAATTGGTGTAATATATTGAAAATCTATATAGGTTATTATGCTCAGTATAAAGAGGAAGACTTTTAAAAAACAAAGTAGGATTCAAAAAGGTAATAAATGCATTAAACATGGTTCTATAGTAATGTTTTAACTATTTTTTCCATGAGTTTAATTAAATATTCCACAGCAAATTTTAGAAATAAAATAGATTGTTAGTTAGATTTCCCAGGCATGTAGCATTTCCACTAAATGTGAACTTGTCTAACAACAGTTAAGTATGGGATGGTTCATCATGATCACTGCTTTGCATTTGTAGGGCATTCAGCAATTTTGACACTGGCACTAAAAAAAAGGCAAACTGAGGCACAAAATAATTCTGAAAAAAAATTGTTGATCTTTGAAGCATTTACTTTAACTATTGAACACTTTAACACAATGTTAACGCCATGATGCCAAAGCAAACTTAAGAGTCATGTTAATCAAACGTGCAGAACACATTTACATCTTGTTCTGGGTTTAAAAAAGAGGTTTTGAAAAATTGCAGACAAATGATTATTTGATATTAATGTTTTATTGTTGATGTTAATTTAATGGTACCACTGTAGAATAAAGGGAATGGAGGAAGAGAGATTCAATTCACTAGAGGTAAATACTTATTACAAAATCATTTATAAATAAAAAGCTATGACATTTGGGTTTTGCTTTGAAACAGTCTAGTGAAAGGATTAAGATGTGTGCATGTAAAGTTAAAACAAGATGGCCAAATTTTGGTAGTTACTGCACTAGGTCATGAGTAAACAGAAAGTGTTTGGAATAGTTCTAAGTGCTTTTCAATGTTTATATCTATAATCTTCATAGTAACCCTATAAGGTGGGTATTACTATTTATTTTATAGATTCATAAATTGCTGCCCAGATAAATTAAATATTTAGTCAGGTATTACCATGTAGGTTTTAACAAATCTATCACTTTACTTACATCTTCAGACAAAAAATAGGTTCTCCTAAAAATAAGTGTCACATTTCTGAAAAGTCATGCTAAATGATTTTATTATTAAAGTGAGGAGATATAGAGAGACATGGGTGCTACCAATTTCTTCTTTCCCTTTTATTAATTGTTTTTAACTCTAATGACTTGTATTTTAAAAACAGGCTTACAAGAGTTTGTTTTTAAGAGTATGCTTGAAATATTAGAGGTAAAGCAAGGATGTTTTTAAAAGAAATACCAACAAAAAAGATGAGAGTGCATGTAATTTAATAAACAGTTATTAAATCACAGGAGGGGAACTGTTCACAGATATTCTTATCTGGGAGTTGTGATCTCTCTCTCTCTCTTATCTATTTGTCTAACTATTGATTGATCTATATTATTACCTTGGTGAATCCATCCTTCACTACAATATACATCTTACATAGAGCAGATTGCATAAAATAGAAGTACAATTTGAAGGGTTCTTAAGAGCAAGTGGTCTTGCTCTTTTAAGAAATTAAAGTTTCCAGAATCCAGAAGCTCCCTATTGGTCACTTCACAACAAAGTACCCTCTTCATTTTAGTCCTACATCTGAGTCCTGACATGTGTGATAATAAATGTATTATTTGTGAGAATTATATATAAATATGTATTTCTAAAATATAAGATTTGTTCTTTAGATTTTGAACTTTTAAGTGGAATAATACTGTATTTTGTAATAGCTTCTTTTATAGAAACTTATATTTCTGAAATGTATCCATGGTGTTACATATAGCTACAATTAATTCATTGTCCTTGCAATGACAATGCAAGGACAACTCTACCACCAACATTACTCTTACCTCACTTTGTGTTAATTCTTCCAACAGGGGAGCTGTGTGTTTGTATACCGCACAAACAGTAAAGGCTATACCCCAAGATTAAAAGTGCAGGACAGAATTAGTATTAGAATACTAATTAAGTATTCTAATGTGTGATTAGGTAGCATGACTTATTTATAAATATTTCTGCTAGTAGATTTATAGCCTATTTTAAGCTTATTGCGATTTCATTGCAACTGAACACTTTAGTCTATATATGCTGGAACACATACAATGTTTCTTAAGGGTGCATACTTAGGAATACAGTTAGAAAGTCATAGGGTTAGCCTATGTCTTATTTAATGAGATAAAGCCAAGCTATTTACAAAGTATTTGTAGCAACTTACACTTCCAGCTACTTTTATTCATAAAAAATAATAACCCTATTTAAATTTACATTGTATTATAGACATTTTCTAAGTTAATTTTAATTTTATTTTTATTTAAAATTTAATAATTTCCATTTTAAATATGAGGATCAATATTTTAACATTAAATATGTGCTTACATTAGTCAACTGCCAACTGTTTACTGACATATTTTGCTTACTCCTGAGAAGAATTTTTAGCATGTCTTTTATTTTAATTAAGTATATATACAGATGAGATGGAACAGATTTACTGAAATAATTAACACAGATTTTTATCTGTCATTATTATCATCATTCAACTTTTAATTAACATGTAGTATATTTTTGGTCTCATGACAAGGTTTATCTTCAAGGAAGTTTCCTCTACTATTTTTATGGAACTATATGAAATAGTCACTTAAAAGGGAATACAATAAAATTAGACTTTGCTACATTTTTGTTTTGACTCTTTAGACATAGATCCATATTTGCTCCTTTCTGTTCTATATCATTTCAATTTCCTTAAATAAAGTTAATCCTCATCAATTTTATTAATCTACTAAATTATAACTATATTTATTATTCACTAGCCTAATTCAAGTTTTTTTAAATTAATATAACTAGAAAATTATGCATAAAATTATGAATTTTAATTTTAGCAAAAAAAATCTCACTATATATTTTGCCTACACACTATTTAAGCTGACACAACACTGTAAACATACAGAAAATATAAGAGAATAAATTGTAATTTATTTATGTAATGCAGGAGATCCAAACTGAGAAGCTGTTTAAGTGTTCATAAGATACCCCCCAAAAAGAGGAAAAAACACCCAGAGGACTTGCAGGTGTGGACATGCCATTTATTACTCATATACAGGGGAGTGCAGCAATGGCAACAGGTCAGTGTGAGAGAGACCGCACCTCTTTCAGCCTGAGGCTCATTATAAGGGGTCCCAGACAAAAGAAGCATGTTTTTGACTCTAAACTATATTACCTCAGTGTATATGTACAGAAAGAAAGGTCAAGAAGCAGTGATAGAACAAGAAGCCATTCACAAAAGGAGATCAGGAGGGAGTTACAATCCATTCCTAAAACAATATACCATCTTCCAGCCAGCAGGCATCTGACTAGCACTCATTCATGGAAGGGGGAAGGGCCATGTCCACTGATCCCAACTCTACCACCAACATTACTCTTACCTCACTTTGTGTTAATTCTTCCAACAGGGGAGCTGTGTGTTTGTATACCGCACAAACAGTAAAGGCTATACCCCAAGATTAAAAGTGCAGGACAGAAACCAAAGAGATGTAGGAGGAAGGAATACCACCAAGAACCAAGGAGTTCCACTAAATCATAAAAGGATCAGAATCTATGGTTTATACATGATTGATTTCAGCTTCGAGGATAGTTAACGTTTGGGATACATTGTTGGCATTATCAGGGATGTATGCACAGCACTCTGTGCTCAGAATGGCACAGGGACCCCTCTGAGTTGCAGTGAGTAAGTCTAATGCATTCTATTCTTCAGCACAACTGGCCTCATTGGAGTTACTTCATCAGAAATAAGAGCTATAGTGTGCTTGGTATGAATAAGGGCTATTGCAATGTAATTTTCTAGAGTCTTAATGGCTTCGTGGATTAAAATAGTACCTGCATGGAATAAAAAAAGGTCTAGAGGATACAATCACCAGTCAGAGCCCTTGACTCAACAGTGTGCTTTAAATGAGTATTTAATACTCATCCTGGGAATATATGTTTCTTTCCAGGTGAAGAAACTGCAATGCTCTGTCCAATTAAATGGGAGATAAGGCCAACCATTTTGGCCACAGGCCAACAGGGTTCCCCATGGAACAGGGTAGGCCTGTGTGCCATGAGTAGACTTTCCCCAGTAGTCTGTACCAGCCATTACTGTAATATTCTTGTATAGGGCTGCTGGCATCCACCTCATGAGCTGAACAGTCTCATCCAGTCCCATTTCTGTGTTCAGTGCATATGAGCATGGATTGTTGCACCTCTAACTGTAATGCTAACAGTCACCACACCCTGTCCCAAACTGCATGTGAGAACCAAGGCTTGGTACAGTTAACCTGTTTACTCATGATGAAAAACACCTTTTCACATATCTGATTGAAGAGGGTCTCAGAAGCCTTCCAGTCCTGCAGCCAGTCCCAGTGTGTCTCGTTTGCAGGGTGGATACACCATAGCACATCAGTAGAGGCCACAGTTGGGAACTCTGTGCAGACCCAACAGTCTGAAGGTTTGTTCAGTGGCCAGCATTCCTGCCGATTGGGAGAAGGTGTTGTTTCTGCAGAATCCAACCAGAAAACCCCAAGAATTTGACAGAGAAACCAGGTAAACAAGGTCATAGCATACATCCTATGAAAACAGAAAGAACACAAAGACTAATGAACACATCAAATAATAAACCAATTTCTGAGTCTGCAATAGTGTCAGGTGAGACTTCGAAATGCAAGGCTTTTGCTGGAATGAAATTAAGCAGTGACAATATAATATATCTTCTTTATCTGATATCATCAGGTGCTATCATCAGGTGCTCAGGTAAATTCTGTATGGTTGATACTGCACAGGCAGTTCTCAATAATTCCAAATCAAAGGATGAAAAAAAATTAAATACTAGTGTGAAAGAAAGCTGGAGAAATTCAGAATCCAGTATAGTTCTTAGGTGAGAAATAAAATTTTCAGACAATTCACTAAATTAGAGTCTATTTTCTATGACTGTGTATAACAGATTTTATTGAAACATAATTTTTCCCCTAATATCACCCTCATTTTTATCAAAAAGCCAAATCAAGGCCAAAACATTTACTGTATTAAGTCCAGTTTCAATTTGTCCTGTTTATTTGCATAAACACATGAATAGCAATTGATCATATAGGCTTTCTTAAGTCTATTGTACTTTTTGGAACATTACAAGGAGTTCCTAGGTTGAGCTTTAATTAGCCCTTCATGGCTGGGAAGCAAAGCCTCACAATTCCATAAGGCCTTGCCTGTAGTACCCGCAGATTTGTGTGAGTTTCTCAAGGTCTTGATGCCCCCAAAATGTCTTGAGGTTCTTCCCATGTCAACTTTCAGGAACGTAAACCTCTCTCCTTACTTGGAAAGACTGGCATGAACTACGTGACCAAGAAAGGTACTAGGCCATTTCTCCAAGGGGCTTTTATTGGCTTCAAATGCATTTTTAGTTCCTTACAACTTTCTGAATCCATCCAGAGTCCAGGCAAGGCTCCTTTGATTTTGGCATTCCAGACAAAGACTTACTTGATAAAATGCAACCGGAAGCTGGTTTTATGAATCCTGTTATGAAGAAATTGGATTACTATTGAATTTATGCAACTATATTGCTATGGAGAGAATAATACTCGCTTGAGGTGGGGCCAGGTTCTGATCCCTCAGGGCCTGTCCCAGCGTCATCAAGGATCGGGAGAAATAAAATGAGTCATCCCAGACACTACTCTGACAGGAGACAGAGTGGCTCTTCCCTCTAGTGGAGAAGGCCCTGAGCCCTTCTCTTGAAGTGGCTTTTATTGAGAACCATAGGTGTCGGGGTATACACCAAAGCTCATCAATCAATGTCAAAAGACTATGTTTACAGAAAAACAGAGATCATAGATAACAATTGAAGGAACACAAGAGATCTGCCTCAGATCAGGGTCTGTGAATAATATAAATTTCATTTCCAGCATGAGCCAGTTATCATAGCTTTTGAAGGAAGAACAAAGCATGCTACAAGGAAGTTACTTCTAGGCCTGATTTCCCCCCAGGAACCAACCACCAGATCCAGTTTAGGGCTGTGACTGCCTTTAGTATTCTTTCAAGCCTGAGCCAGGTGGGTGGGGCAAAGCCGCCAAGATATAAGGAGACTTCTTTCAGATAGAATGAGGACTCCAGCCTTATCCAAGCAGTGGGTGAGGGTCTTTTGCCCTTTCTCCCCATTCCCCAAGTTCTTCTCTGATGCCCATGCGGCTGTGCCTGTCTTAGTTTTCCCTTCCATCAAGGAGATTTACCCATCATTGACTAACCAGTCATCCTCCTGGGCCAAGCAGGGTGATGTCAGGGAGACAGGGGCTGTGCCCCTGCCAGGGGGACAAGTTTTTGTGTCCTCAGTGACCTGTTTTCCCAAGACATCTTTGCTTAGCTCCAGCCTTGGGCCCCTCTCACCTGTCAGTGGAGCTACAGTTCCTGAAACCAGAAGAGATGTTTCCCAATACTCACTAATTAAAAGTTTTCACATTCTAGAAGCATCAAGCAGGGAGAAAAAAAAATGCCTCAATATTCAATATGTTTATGAAAGTATACTTTACCAAATTGCATTGAGAAACAGCAAGTTTTCTTATGTCTGAAAAACAAAAGATTAAAAATTAGCAATATTTTTCAACAAAAAATTAGAAAAATCACAATAATCTTCAGTTTATTATCTCTTAATTAGTTTCTGTTTATCCTGATTATCTGCCAACACCTCTGTAAATCCAGTCATTTCACAGAGTTCCAGCAATCTTCATTCAGTTCAAAGATATGATTAAAAAATCCATTCTCAGAAATATGCAGTCCAAAACAAGTCAAAGTCCTCTTCTGAATCCCTCCAAAGACACAATATATTTTTGCAAATGCGTTAAAGCAAAACAGTGACTGTTTATAAATGACATAATTTAAAATGACATCATTACAGAGTTGAGTATGATATACTTGACAAAAGAATTTGCATTCCTGCAACATTTTAAGAAAACTAAAATTACAAATTAAAGTATATCAGAACTTATATAATCTCTAGAACATCTATTTGAATAATAAAAGTATGTGTATAAAAGCAGAAAATGCTTATTCTTCCTTTATTTGACAAAGCTTTCCATGTACTTTAAGCATATTAAAAAGGCCTAATTAGTTCCAAACTTCTCTTTTATAAAAGAAGGAGAACAAATAATTGAGGTATTCCAGGGGTTCATTGGAAAAACCTAAAGTCATTTCTCAATAATTTCAAAATTTTAAATTTTAGAAGGTTCTCAAACAAACTTAACCAAAAGATTATAACATAAACTTTTTGTTAAACAATGTATTTTTCATGGTAATAACTTTAAAAGATTTTAATTAAACTTAAAACCAATTTTCACATCCAATCATTTGTCCAGACCATAGGATCTTGCTTAATTATTAAGTTTTTACTTCTTTTAGGCCAATGAAATATCACACTCTAATTATGCCATCCAGAGATGGAAAACACACCACATGTACTACACAAACATATCACATAAAGGCCATACACATGAAGACTGAACACATAAAGACCATATGCATCATTTGACTTACTAATTTGAGTATAGAAAGCACAAGATGTTCTTATTTGCTTGTCTTTTTGCTTCTTCCTTCTACAAAATCCTTCTTCAATTTTACTAATCCCTTTTAACTCATCCAGAAATTAGAATGATCTTCTTTTAATTCTATTTCTTTCAAAATATATCGCCATAATTTGTACCTTTTTTTTTACTAAAGCCATATATTTCCTCTCACTTAAACATAAGTAATTAGCATTCTTTAGATTGACAAATTCATGAATACATTTCATAGCTCTTACCCTGTTTACTAGACCTATAGCGAAACTATTCTAATTGGTCTAAAATACAGCTTAAGCTGCTCCTTTCCAAAACAGAAGCAAAACGAAATCTAAAGCAAAAACAAAGTTTCGAGAAGAGACTAGGATTAGCCTTAGAATCTTATCTCCTAATCTTTCTCTCTAACTCAAGTTTATTCTCTAATTGCTGTATTTTTGCTTCAGCTGCTTCTTCCTTTTCCCATGAAGGTCCTCTGCTAGGCCCTCTGGAGCATTGGGGGCATGCCCCCCTACTAGTGTACCACCCCGGGATTTCTTCTGCTATTTACCAGATTCGCCCTTTGCCTCTCCCACCCAACATGTTATCAAATGCAACCTACTCAAGAGGGGTATTTTCTGGAATATCTTATTTGTGACACCAATTATATCGCAAGAGCTCCAAACTGGACAGGTGCTAAAGTGATCATGCTATTCTGAAAAATAAAAAACAAAAACAAACAAACAAACAAACAAACAAAAAAACCACCAGGAAGACTAGCAGATATGATCATGGCATTTATTACTTACATTACAGTGTAGTGCAGCAATGGGGAAGGGTTGCTGCCAGAGAAATTGTGCCTCCTCCAGTCTAAGGCTAGTTACAAGGGATACAGACAAAGGAGGAATGTATTCTATGTGGGATCCTAAACTACAGTACCTCAGTGTGTACCAATACAAAAAAAAAAAAAAAAGAGGCCAAAAAGCAGTGACAGAACAGAAAGCCACTCACAAAAGGAGATCAGGAGACAGTTACAATCTATTCCCAAAAAAATACAAATTCCTTCTGGCCAGCCCTTAGGCATAGAATGAGGAAGGGTCATGTTAATTGCCCCACAATCTATGATTTCAAGTTGCCTATATAGATAGCACCTTAAACTAATTAAAATACTTGGCATTTCACTTAATCTATAAATGTAAGCAATATTCTTATCTATAAGATAAAAACTTAATCAAATTTAAGTTTGTGAGGAGATATGTTATCATTATCTAAAGTCCTGATGAAGAAAATATCCTTCTACCAACAGCAGAGAGAGAGTCTGTGTCCTAGATATAGCTCCATCTTTGGGAAGACACACTGGCCATCTGATCAATTATATCAGATAAATTCCACCTTAAAGGTGGTATCATACAGACTGCGTTACTCTTTTTACCCCTGCGAGGACAATCATAAAAAGGCTGATAGATGGCATGTTTACACACAGCCTTGTTTTGGATCAAGGGAGCCCCTTTTATAAGGGAGGTGTGAAAATTAGCACATGATCCCAGATTTCAATGATTTTACCATACACTCCCTCCATCATTCAGAAGCAGTCAGTAAGAAAGAATAGTGGACCACATCTACTGAAGACTTAGCTAAGGAGCAGGTTTACAGACAACTCTGCAAAGGTGAAGAACAGTTACCAATCATACCATACAGTTTATGCCCTGGACAAATTGCCAATGTAAGTGTCTCCCCTAAAGCTAGAATTCATGGGCCTTGGAGCCAAAGGGTAAAATTAGGACTGATTTTTATCATTATCACCCCATTAACAAGATTGTGGAATTTGTGCTGTTTTTATTTATAACCATAAGCATGCTTGATGACAGACCATTTTATTTTTCATTCTTGCAGCTTTAGGTTGTATTTCTCAGCATAATTGTATTACAGAAGTTTTGTATCATTTTCCATTTTCATGGGAAACTGGGTTAACACAATAAATATAAAATATGTGCATTTTAAAAATTTGTTTAATGGTTACATGAACATAAGCCTGGATTACTTAAGTGGAATTTGCATCCTTAATAATTTTATATGAGACCTTATTTTCCAAGGAAAAGGGGATTTTTTAAAGTAAATTGTTTTCATTTAAAATTAATGAATAGTATTTTTCATTCTGAATATCCTTGATAACTCTTGTATAATAAACAGAAGACATGGTATCTCAGCCTCCTTACTATGTAGACCCAGATATAATTGTAGTCATAATTTTTCTTAATTCATAAAATTCAAGCATCTTTGTGTAGCAGTCACTTTTACTGACTGTAAAACTGATAAAAAATGTTTTAAAAGTTATATTTTTTCACAGTGGTAAGTCTTCCAAACTTTAAGTAAATATTTATTGTTTTATTACTATTTTTGACCACTCATCACTAGTTGTAAGTCATTGTATAGGAAGGTGCCATTGTTGTTGGTGGAACACATCTTTGGAGCTCTTGATGTAATTTCTTGACAAGACTCAGTGGAACTCCCTCTTCACTTTTGATGGAAGCTGCTTATCATATTGCCCTGCACCTTACCCATCCCTATACATGTGCATGACATAATAAAAAATGAGTATGCACCTTAGGTATTACAAGGACAATTCCCTTGAGATTTACATATGGATATTGACAGAGAAAACATAGTTTCCTATGTACAAAAACTAGTAAGAGAATAAGGCCAGAGAAGAATGAAGAAAGATGTAGTATGGTCAGTGTTCTAGCATTGCAATTTCAGATAAAAATTATAATTTATACTTAAAGCCAACTCCACTCCTCTTTCTGAAAGGCAGGTACATTCTCTGGTTACGTGGAATTTGGTTTCTCACCTTTAAAGAATGCAATATTTTATTCCAATATACTCCTCTACCTCCAGGTATCCCAGTGCTATGTTCATTTATAATTGACCAGATAAATTGTCCATTTTGCTAATTGCTAGAAAGGAAATTTTAAAAATCCGTATTGTCCAAATAATTCTTTGCTATTTAAAATTTTCAATTGTCACACTGCTTGTTCAGCTTTTTGTATAATTTGATGTTGATATCCTTTGAAAATGTGGGTATTTCACTGTAGCTAATTTATAAATTGTGTGCACTGTGATTAATATAAAGATAGTAAAGCGTACCTCCTGTAATAGATGAAGGAAACATTCAAATATATGGTGGGCCCATCTGGAAATGAGTACATAAATTAAACAAGACTTGTAGAAAGAATCATAAAAAGAAAAAGACATGCAATGAACATGATGACTTCTTACTGTGTAAAGGTTCTTAGAGGTAATTTTTCTCTCTAAGGCCAAGTTTCTATAAACAATGCAAAGAATATATCACTGAGCCAAGAGTGTAAATAATTAACACTCACATGCACACACTGCATTACATGACTGAAGAAAATTTGATGTGAGGTTCTGAAATCAGTAGCTATCTTGTCAATTTTCCATAGCATTATATAAGATAAATTGTTTGCAACTTAAAAAAAAAATTCTTAATTTTTAAGCACCACTCTTTAAAAACTTACACAGATTATAGTATATAATATTTTATCTCCAGAAACTTACAGACATTTAATATGTACTTGATAAAGTACTGAAATACAGAGCTATCTGTGTGAGTACACAAAATTGAAAGTGCTGGTCCTTAATCTCAAGATGCTTAAAAGAGAATACATTAGGGGTTATATGGGTATATATAATAACTAACTAAATGATTGAATGGATAGTTGAATAATATGTAAGTCTTACTGGGACACTAACATGCATATAGATAAAATGATAGTACTGTAAATTTATAAATGGCACGTGAAAAATGTGGAAGAACAGTGATTCTAAAAAGTGATATTTCTGAGTATGACCAAGAAAAGAAACTTTTATGTAAAGGTTGAGAACAACAACAAAAAAAATACATATTTATTAGGCATAGGAAAATTTAGAAAACAATTGTGTTTCAAGAATAACAGTGTATGTCCCTGACCTATGGAGGAGAGAGCAAACAGCACAGCAATTAAACCATGTAGAAAAGTTTATTTGTATAGATGCTAGAGGGAGATATATAGCCATGTAATAGTTCAGTTCTGGAGAATATGAAATTTAGATTACAAAATCTATAGTTTACCTATAGCCTTCTTTGTAGCATTTACCAAAATTTCTTATACAAATTCTACAGTTGTGGGTAATATCCATCAACAAAAAGTGATGTCACTGAACATGGAGTTACAGGTTTAGGCAGAACAATATATAATCCTCCTCCAGGAGCAGATTTTCAAATATGCCAAGTGCTAAAACCAGTGAATTAGACTGAACACCAGATGTAGGAAAGAAGCTCTGTTAGGAAACAACTGCCATATTCTAATCATGTGGGTAAGGGTCTATGATAGAATGTGACATTGGACATGAGAAAGATGAAAGATATATGTGAGGGTTAACAAGATGGGAGAAACGTTAATGATGGATTTAAAAAACTAGACGGGGGGGAAAGAGGAGCCGAGTGTTATTAAGGGTTCAAGTGAAAAAAAACAACAACAACAACATAATGATGCTTTTAAAGAAAATGAAGGTGACAGGTTGATTTCTGTGTATACAGTATGTATCTATGTCCTAAGGTAAAATCCTTCAGACATGCTTATTGTTTGAATTGGTTTGAGTAATTTCAATTCTTGTACCTCCATGATCCTTTACACCAGCAATTTTCAACATTTTTCATCTCATGGCACACATAAACTAATTACTAAAATTCTGCAACACACCAAGAAACAGATTATATTTTATGCTGACCTGACAAAAATTATATATAGTTTCGATTCATTCACATTGAATGGCTATTGTTGTGTTGGCTGTTGTCATTTTTTACTTGACACTCTAAGGAAAAAGAGGTCAGTGTCCATGAATGAATAGGTATTGCATGTTTTAAAAAATTCTCGTGGCACACCATTTGAAAATCGTTGCTTTAAGCTAATGTTATATTTATTTCCTTTCTCCTGAAAAGTAAGCACACAAAATAACATAGTAAAGTTCTTTAAAACCTATTATCCTTACTTATTCTTATGATCTAAATTTACCATATCTGGAGAGAAAAGCAGACAGTTGTTTCTCACTGGATCATTCATATCCCCCGTTATTAAAAAAAAATATATATATATATATAATGTTAAATGTTATTTCTTTTACTCAGTTTTCTTTATATCCTTATTTACTTACAATATCACTTTTCAAAGGAGTTTCACAGAAGCTATATTGACTATATAAATTAGATACATTGTGAGGGGATACATTTCCAGTGAATGTGAATGTCTCAGACTGTGTTTTCAATGAATATGTTTAAATGTATGATCTTATAACACATTCTGAGCAATTTTACACCAAAAAATATTCTACAAGTTTGCAATAGCTCAGTAGTAATAGTTAGCAGTACCTAATGTTCTGTACCTTTTTTATAGGCTGTTACACTCCATTACTCTTAATAGAGCTAACTCTGTTCTTTCTGTGTTGGTAAACAAGTATATCTTTGATTACTAGTAATTCAGTTCATTTCAGTAATGAGTATAATATAAGATATAGAAGTAGTAGATGAGATACTCAGAGGTATTTTTAATGATTGGTGAAATATTTAAGAATAAACACATTTTGCTTATTAGTGTAATGTAAGCCCTGTCTCCTAGAAGGAGATATTCAAACCCTGTAACACTAATTCTTACTTTGACTACTTATTTTGTACTGTAAATATTTTATATATGTATATCAAATATTCAGAAAAGTTCACAAATCAAAAGTATACAGCTTAACAAATTTTTCACAAAATGAATTAACTGGTATCTCTGACATCTGGATCAAGAGACAGAACGTTAGCCCTGGCTGGTGTAACTCAGTGGACTGAGGGCCAGCCTGCAAACAAAAGAGTCGCCAGTTCAATTTCCAGTCAGGGCTCATGCCTGGGTTGCAGGCCAGGTCCCCAGCGGGGGCATGCAAGAGGCAACCACACATTGATGCTTTTCTCCCTCTCTTTCTCGTTTCCTTCCCCTCTCTCTAAAAATAAATAAATAAAATCTTTAAAAAAAAAGAGAGAGAAGACAGAACGTTAGTAGACTTCTGGGACCCCTTCTGTCCCTTATAGACACTTCTCTCCCTCAAGCATCACTATTATCTTCATTTATAGCATCATAAATTGTCATATTTGTTTTTGAATATTTTGTCAATAATATGTATAGAAAATATGTGTTTTTGGACAAACTTCATTCAAAACTATGTTACAAGATTTATTCATACAGTTGTATGCAATTATGGTTCATTTACTCCCATTGTCATATAGTATTTTGTTGTATAAATGTATTAATGTATTTGTTATATACTGTAACATCAATTTTACCTTTGTGGTATTTGTACTAGTTTTCATTTGGGAAAGTATAATTAATGCCACTATAAACATCCCAGTACATATCATTTTGTAAACATATATATATATATTTACTTGAACTATACCTGAAAGTGAAATTTCTGAGGAATAGCATATTTATAAATTAGTTTTATCAGATTCTGCCTCTCAGTTTTACATTCATGTCAGCCATATAATCAGAGCTTAAGTTGTTCCATATTCTTGACAGTTAAGGATAATTTTTATTTTAGCAATTCTGATAGCTGCATAGTAGTGGGACATTGTAGTATTAATTTGTATTTCTTTGATGTCCAATAAAATAACTGCTTTTAATATATTTATTTTAATATATAGTATATTTATTATTTATTTTATATTTATTTCATATAGTTATTTATATTTATTTATTTTCTTCTGTAAAGAGCCTATTCAATTCATTTTTCTGCATATATATTGGATTATTTATTGATTGTAAATTATACATATATAAAAAATTATAAGCCACCTTTAAAACTGATACCAATCCAGTGAGGTTTATGAAGATTAAACACAGCACAGAGGAGTTTCTAGGTTTGAGGTAGAAGATTTCAAATGAAATAACGATGTTGGTGGATTGCTAATGATTGGAGTTTTGAGCATTTCCTGATCATGAACTAAGTAATTGTGGGCCTAGAGACTTTTTGGCTTCTGATTTTAAGATTTAAACTAAAAAAACATGTAAAGCAACCTTCTTCATTCCTCCTTTCCTTTGTTTAAAGCCCAGTTTCTATTTAGTTTTAAAGCCTGGAGAAAGGGATAATCAAGGAATAAATACTTCTTTTCCAGTGGCATAAAGATTTCTTAACTTGTTATATTGGACTGCAGAGATAGAGATTGTGTGAAAAAATACTGATAATCAAGTCACTCCAAGTCAAACCAAAAGGGATGAATGTTTCATGGAAATCAACTTTTTTCTTCCACTGAAAATTTATTCAAGGGATATTTATTTTAGTCAATATCATATTAGTTCCTTTTCCTATTTTGGGTTTTTGCTTGTGAGCAACCGACTTGAGCCCTGGCTAATTTATCACCCTCTCTCCCCAAATACTGTGAAGATACAAGATAATTCATAGGCTCATTGGCAAATCTGAAGGACAGGACGTAGTGTAGCTACAAGAATCTAGATAGGAGACACCAACGGATAGATTCATCACAGAGAAAATTGCTTTTGTTTTTGTGTCACCTTCCATAGGATTTCATTTCTTCCAGAGAGAATGCACATTTCCAAGCTTAGATTAAGTATTGATATAATGTCGGGGGGAAACAGGGTGCTTTGAGTGAACACATTTTCATGCCGTTGTTAATAGGTAGTTTCCACAGCAGAGATGCATTGCTCCTATAGGAACAAATGTTGAAGGAGTGGTTGGCAATGCTTTCTCCATGAGAAAAAAAAAATGACAGACACCTTCTTGGCTCTTTTTAGTGGTGGTTGGAAGAACAGGAAAGAACATTCTTTAAGAGGTTAATATTTGATACTAATTCCTTAGTCAAACTTAATTATACTAGCCCATTTTAAGCACAGAGATAAAATAAATTAATTTAGTTAAGATGAGTGACTGAAGTTGAGCAAGAGAGCTACTACTATTATTATACCATAATGTTGATGAAGTACCATAATGAGAAAAATATTGAGATATGCTTAGATAGATAAATATTCCTGATAAAATACAAGATTCAAGTGTCAATATTAAATCAATACTGAAATATTTTCACTTAACTGCCTCTGTAAAATTTGTAGCTCACTTGTATATGGTGAAGAATAACAAATTAAAAATCATTTAGCAGCATATGTGTTTTTCTCTAAGCTGTTACTAATCACTTGTTATTTAAAAATAAAAATATCATTTGATAGCTGCTGCCTTTTTACTAAGTCATAATATTTGTTGGAGTACCAGAGAAGTAGATTTATTACTCAAGAGTTATATTCTTCTAATAGTCTTATCAAAAAGAACATGGCCACCTCTCATTAAATGATGAGATTTCTTGGTGATAAAGAAATGAATTTTCCCAAAATGAGTAGAGTAAATTTATAACTTAAAATATTAAAAATTATAAAAGAAAAAAGAATTTTTAAAAGTCAAAAAAGATTAGAGAAGGGAAAGAAAGAGAGGGTAGAAAGATTAAAGGAATAGGGAGGAAAGCATTAATTCAGAAAGAAGGACACAGGTTTAAAGAGAGAGAGAGAGAGAGAAACACAGAAAACAACTATTAGTGCGAGCACATAATAAAAACTCTAAAGCCAGCCAAACCCTGACGCTAACAATGTGACACTGCAATACTTGCAAAGAGAGTGCATAAGCCATTGCAAAGCATAAAATAAAAAGTAAATAAAAATATAAATAAAACAAGTAAAAGATCCACCAATTTAGCAGAAGAGATCAATGGTGATGTGCTACAAAATATTGGAAAAGAACAATAAACAGTGAAAATAAGATGCAGGTTTAGCTAACTCCAATGATTGAACAGTTGCCAAAAAACTGTGGGAGACTGGAATTATCATCTTAAGAAAAAACAATGTTTTGCAGCTGACTTAGAAACAGCATGGTATAAATTGTTTTTTTAATTGTCCTTGAAATGCCTAATTTAAATTCATACACAAATTCAATTTCACAATTTTTGATGGTTGGCAGTTCAAAAAATTTACAAAAAGCACATACACTATATTACAAGTCCACTGTAATCAAAACAGCCTGGTACTGGCATAAGAAGAGACACATAGATCAATGGAACAGAAAAGAGAGCCCAGAATTAAACCCATGTCAGTATGGTCAATTAATATTTGACAAAGGGGGCAGGGACATAAAAAAGAGTAAGAATAGCTTCTTCAATAAATGGTATTGAGAGATCTGGACAAATGAATGCCAAAAAATCTAACTAGACCACCTACTTACACCATATGCCAAAATAAATTCAAGATGGATAAAATAATTAAATATAAGTAGTGACACCACAGCAGTCCTAGAGGAGAATGTAGGCAAGAAAATTTCAGATATCCCATGTAGCAGTATTTTCACTGATACATTCCCTAAAACAAGGGATATAAAGGAAAGAATAAACAAATGGGACTATAGAAAATTGAAAAGCTTCTTCCTGGCTAAAGTAAACACCAGTAAAATAGAAAGGGAACCAACATTATGTGAAAACGTATTTGCCAATGATAGCTTAGACAAGGGTTTCATCTTGAAAATATATAAAGAACTCATACAACTCCACACCAGGAAGTCAAACAATCCAATTGAAAAATGGGCAAAGGACCTAACTGACATTTTTCCGAGAAGGACATACAGAAAGCCCACAAACACATGAAAAAATGCTCAATATCACTAAACATCAGAAAGATGCAAATTAAAACCACAAGCAGGGAAAGACAAATACCATATGATCTCTCACCTATAATTGGAACCTGATCAACAAAACAAACAAATGAGCAAAATAAAACCAGAGACTTGGAAATAAAGAACAAACTGACAGTAACCAGACTGGAGGGGTGAGGGGGAAAACAGGGGAAGGGGCAAGGCAAAGAATACAGATAGAGGACGCATGGGCATGGATAATGAGGGGGTGACTGTGGGAGTCAGGGAGACAGGGCAGGTGAGAGCAATGGGGAAAAAAGCAGGACAACTGTAACTGAACAACAGTAAAAAAAGCAGAAGCGCGCGCGCGCGCGCGCACACACACACACACACACACACACACACACACACACACACACTTCACATCTATTCAGTGTTCATTGGCAACTCCAAAACACCCTTTATTGTTTTATTCTGGATTCCCTGTATCAGCTGACAAAGTGATATCTAAGTTCAAGTCCGTAAAATATACTTCAAGTTGACTTTTATAAAGATATATTTTAATATTTCCTTGCATTTGCCATGTCTATGCCATAAAACTTGTCTTCAACAAAAATGTGCATATACAAATGAAAGAAAGAATAGATCATATATAGACTCATTAGAATGGAAGAAAGAAAAAATTTTAAGTATACTATGACAGAGAAATCTAGGCTTGGTCAGATACGTTCCTTGATGATCTGTGTCCATTGAACATGATAGCTCAAAATTTTAAAAAAACAGATACTATTAAAAAATGTATAGTTGAAAACCTTGGTATAATTCATGGAGTACTTTTTTTCTGTCCTCTGGAAAGAGAGCTATCACATGTAATATATATCTGTTGTCCAAATTATTGCCATTTGAGTACATTTTGGTACAAGGTTTAAAACTATATATTTTTATGAAATTAAGACTAAATCATAATTTATTCTCAAATATTTGCATTTCCATCTCCATATTATACCTTTAGTTTAGTAATCCTAAATAGATATGGGTTACTTTAATCTCTGAACATCAAACTGATTAACCAGATTTATCTCTAGATCAAGAAACTGATCCAGATTGGTCTCTAGGATATTAGGCTTAAATCTGGTTAATCACAACTGTATACCAGTCTACAGGTTTAGATATCAGAACAATATATATCACACTGTTGTTTCTATTTTACAATATGGCTAACATAGGAGAACACTAACTAAAAATTACTTTTCAGAAAAATGCTTAAAACATCAAAAAGGATACAAAACAGTACATCTGTATATCTATATCAAGGGCATCCTGCTAAGTGAAATAAGTTAGACAGAGAAAAACAAATGTTGTATGATCTCTTTTATATGTGGTATCTTAAAAGTTAAAAAAAAAAAAGCTTATAAATCAGAGAACAGACTGACGGTTGCCAGAGCCTGGGGAGGGTAGGGCAAATGGGAAACAGGAGAAGTAGGTGAGAGGGGTCAAAAGTTGAAAAGAAAAAATATATATGGTGCATTTCAGAGAAACAACAAAAATTGTCAATATTTACAAAATACCTTGCTGAGCTATTTATTGGGATTGTGTTGAATCTATAGATCAATGCAAAAAATTGACATTTTAATAACATTGCATCTTTTAATCATGACCAAAGAATATATCTCCATTAATCTAAATTCCCTTTTATTTCTTTCAACAGTGTTTCATAGTTCAGTCTCTACAAATATATGTACTTACTTCGTTGGATTTTTAATTGAGAAATATCTTTTGGGGTTTTTCTTTTTTTCTTTTTTGATGTATTTAAATAGTATCATATTCCCTTGAAATTTCAAATACTTATTACTGGTATATAGAATAACAGTTGATTTTTGTATATTTGACCTTGCACTTTGCTTTTTGTTGTTTCAATCAACTCATATAGCAAATGGGATAATAAGTTCCATTTTTGCTTGAACTTCTACAATCATGGAGAGAAAAAAAAATAAGTTCTTTGCAGGAAAAAAAAAGTTTGTTCCTATTAAGAAAACTGAAAATTTATAATTATGCCATACAAAGATATTTATTTAAGAAAGTAAGAGCAATGTTCTGACCAGAGACAGATATGAGAGTTGTAAATCACTTCAGACAAAGAAGAAAAAAGCAGTTAGCAGTGCATATTGGGTATTAAATTTTTTCAGCTATTCACTCTCTCACTTAAATGTATTAAGAACTAAAAAATAGAAATATTTCCCACCTTAAGGCAACAAAGATACCAAAGTAAATATCAGTAGAAAAACATTTATGGTAAAATTTATGTGAATTGATATTCACTACAAATACAAACCTCTAGAAGATGATCCCCATAGTCCTTGGTAGGCAGTGGGGGAGCCAAGGTTTAGTCATTCAGTCAATCTGTTAAAAATTCCAATTTTAAATAAATGTCAGTATCTTTAAGAATAAAATAAAGATAAAAATATGGCAAATAAGGAAAATGCAATAGTGCAAATTAAAAGACTACCATGTTGCAAAGAAAAAGAGCACATGAGCAAAAACTTTGCAGGACCTAGGAGGAACTTTTAGAAAACTATTTGGCATTTCCAAATATATTCAATAATCTTTTTATTAAAAAAATACTATAGAGAGAGAGTAGACCTAGAAAAAATAGAGTGCTCAAAGGAGATAAATGAAATAATTTTTACAATAGGAAATGATGTCAATATAGACAAACTATATAAATGGCATGTGTGTGTATATATATATGTATAAATATATATACACACACATACATATACCATATATACATTGTGTTTTACATTTAATATATATTTTATATTTAATATATATATAATCTTACATAGAATTAGGATCTAAGCAATAATTAGTTTTGGAAAAAGTTACATAAAAAGACAGAATATATCCCTTACCTTCTTCTCCATATATCTGTTCTCATTACATTTATTAAAAAAAACAAACAAAAAAAACTTACTGGAAATAGAAAAGTCAAATAAGAAAGAAATATGAATTAAATACTTTTTACATGAAATAAAAATGCCAATATAGACAACATATCCAAACTAGAGATAAAGTAAATCAGACTTAAGCCAGAGGACCATAAATAAATAACATGTATAATGTAATGAGATAGTCTTCTATGTATAGAAACCTCTAATTTACATTTTCTTATTATATAATACTTGCTCAGAATTGTTGGCATCCTAAAACTGTCCTTCTTTGAAATTAAAAATATAGAATTTTTGTTTTTGTTACTTTTTTGTGATTTGAAAACAATTGTTTCCAAAAATCTTTGATTAAAGCCATCTGAGCTTCAATAAAAATATTTTAATCATATTTTATATTATAAGATGTAAAAGTGAGAGAGATTAATTCGTTTGGCCAGTATTATACATATAATAAATGATGAAATCAACCATCTGATGTAAGCTGACTTATTAAACCTTATGCAATACTGTATTTCTTGATGAAAGAAAATCTAAAAAAAATTAACCAGTACTATCATTATTATCAATAACCATAAAAACAAAACAGATAACAAGAAAATTGAGAAAAGTGAAATATATCTATTATAAAACAAATATCAATTAATTAAAATTACTTTAGAAAAGAGAACTTCTCACATAAGACCAAAATAATTTACATATGTATAATTATATATGTCATATATATATATATATTTCTGCTGTAGGAGAGACACCAAAAACTGCATAAAAAACTAAAAGTCACAGAAAATGTGTAAAGATCATAAGCACACAATAAAATGTAAGAAACCATAATAATGGCAGTACTGAACAAAGAAAGGCTAAGTGTTATGTAGAATGTAACTGTATAAACCATAATTTATTCAATCAAACAATTTTCAGTGAGCATATTTAGTATAAATGTTTTGTATAGCAAAATACATATGTATATATGTTCTTACCATCACCATAGTACTTATTAAGGGAAACTAACAGTTAATAAATGAATAACTAAAGATTTAAATATTTTTATATGTACTGTAAAATAAGAAATACTGGAAAGTATGAAAACTATAGCATTTGTTAAGCTTCAATGTGATCTGGCACATTTCTGTGACCTGTTCTATCAGAAATTATGAGCAACAAATTCATCAAAGGATTTGGGAGAAGACTATTTTTCTTACAGAAAATGCAAAGCCCAGGTATGCATATAAACTAGTCTCAGGTGTAATAATCACTAGACAAATAATATTGAAATTTCTGTTGCTTTTCTTTTTTTTTTTTGTCTTCTAGGGATTTGTAGGTAAAGGTGTGTGGGAGAAGTTTAACATTGTACATTACATAATTGTACTCCAACTGTAGCATTAATAAACGGACTAGCTTTCTCACTTAATCTAAAATTCTCCAAATCTCAATTATTACCTATTAATAACTATTATTATCAATTTATCAGGTTAATTGTTAACTTACTTTATTACTATATTATTTAGAACTCCTAGAACCATGTTAAACAACTCCCTCCAAATGGATATAATTTTATCATGTTTTGCATAATATAAGTGAATTAGTCCAGCGGTGGTTTTGAGGATCTGCAAAATGACCACTGATATATAGATAGTATGCAAATCACACTTAAAATTTAGAGATTAAAAAAGACATGTTTTAACAAAGGATCTACCCTTTGTAATGTTATCAAGACAGAATAGCTTGATGGGTGTAGTTTCTGTTTTCTTCCATCAAGATTCCTTCCCAGGTTATATGAGTAGAAGATTATAGGATTCTTCAAAGTGGCAGGAAAAGTCAAAAAAAATTTCCAGACTCCACAATCGGTATCCCAGCTGTGTCCTCAAGAATCTACAACATAATTATCATGTATGGTTGCAAAAAGTGCTCTGAGAGAATAATTTATCATAATATCCAGATTCTGGGAATGAGTTTCTTTCAATGCCAAGAACTTATCACTGTATTATGCACAGGTTATGTAACATATTCCATTGATTTTTCACATGTTAATATTTCAGAAATTGGGATGTGCAATATAACTGGTGGAACTCTATTATAGCTGTTGGCCTGGTCTGAAATAAATTACTTTCCAGAAAGAATGTGTTTTTGTTTTACCTGGGACATTGCCGCACTAAAACCACTTGAAATCAAAATTGCTGCTTAACAAAATTTCTACCACACTGTTAGTATGACTCTTAATAAGATTTCTTTTTACTTTAACTCCAACAACCAATTCCAAGTTCAAGACATAGAAGAATGTTTTTTGACCCTTTCTTTATGGTGTATTTGTCTCTTATTATCTTTACTCTGAGTACATCTAGTTTTATCTGTGGATCTTTAACTAGATTCCCTAACTAAGGCATTTTTTCTTAATTAACGCAACATAAAATAGTGGTGTAACTTCTTATTGATGACATTTTCCTTTTACTAAATATAAGAATGAAAAACAAGAGATCACACCTGGAGAGTTATGATGAAATTTTTTAATGACAAGCTACCAATCATTTCAACATAAGGATGGGAAATATTAAGGACCATATATTGGGCATGGCTACTGTGCAGCTAAAAGTAAACTCATTTTTATGTTGAGCCCCAGCTAAATAGAATACAAGAGACCAACATTATGATGGAAATTGGCCATTCAGTGAAAATTTAAAAGCTAACTGAACTTACTTTGGTGGACCACAGAGAAGCATTATTTAGGGCTTAATATAAATAATGTTTGGTGAGAAAGTTTTCATATAATTTCATGAAATCTTCATGAAAGATTTCACATAATTTATAGTTATACATGAGGTCAAATCAAATACTGAAGAAAGAATAGCTAAGAGTAGAAAGAAGCAAATTAAAAAAAAAAGCCAAATCTGAAGACAGGTCCTATCTGCAGAACAGCTATAATTTCTCGCCTACTCTGTTTCCATGGAGACATTGCAATCATTGAGCCCTAGCCTAGGAAATATATCTCAAGCTGAGTTGCTTTTGTGTTCTATTCCTATGTCTATGTCATGAAGATATCCTATCTTTTAGCCCTACTATGTCCATATAGACACATATCCTGACACAGTGTATACCACAGTTACATTTCTCATTTTGTCACAATAAACTTTTCTGATGACACTTTTCTGTGTGAAACAATCAGTTTTCTTATTATCTGTGAAGTTAACTACCTAGCTTCATCCCTTTTGGACATTTTTCTGAGTGTCCTGGGAGTTAACCACCCTCAAGTAATTAAATAATTCTGTTACAGGGCAGGAACCAACCTGAAGCGAGGTCTGCCTCAGGCCAGCCTGTAGTGTGTGGGTTTTTTACTTCATACAGGAAAGATTTCACAACATTACAGGAAAGGAGTGAGCCAAGGTGGGGCTGCTTTTAGCTCACTGGGAAGTGAAGGTCACAGAGACAGAAGTGAGTCAAGGCGGGGCTGATTTTAGCTAATTGGGAAGTTGGAGAATAAGGGGGCCCTGAAGATAGGATAAGGGGGTAAGCCTTGGTTGGTCAAGTGAGTTGCTGTTGCCCACTGCTCCCCTGGGTCAAGCCTCCTGGGGACCCTAAGAGTTTAAGAGTATAAAGTAAACAGAGGCAGTCTGGCTTTCTCACCCAGATGTCTAGGTGACTAAGGGAAGCAGTTTCCCATAACCCTAAGAACAGGCCTGTTAAATAGTCTTCTCATAGCCTTGAGACTGGGTCCAATAAATAGTTCCCATAGCCTTGAGTGGGCTCACATGCATAGAAGGAAGCTCTGTTGTATAACATCTGTTTGCTCCCTGACAGTTTTGTTTGCATTCAGTATATAAGGGAGATACAGGCATGGAAAAGAGGCCACGCGGTGGGCCATGAGAGAGGAAGGTGACATGCAGTGTGATATGGAGGGTGACACACAGCTTGCATGCAGCATGCGTAGCTTGCCCACCTTTCAATAAAGGCATATCAAGCATCCCCACAGCTCCACGACTTTTCTTCCATCTGCCTGATTCTCAAGTGAACCAGCCTAGCCTTGACCGGCTGCAGGACAAAGAGCAAATAAAAAGTTCATGCCTGGTAAGGGGTATGGGCATGCTTCAGAGTGAGCCTCCCCGACTCTTTGTCCTGAGGGCTTTCTACCTTTTTTTCTGTGGGTGGGAATATTAAGGGAGTGTTCCAGCAGAATATTCATCACATTTCCAGGTATGTTTTTAATATGCTGATGCATCAGAATGAGCACATAGTGGGATTTGAGAATGTTCTTTGGTCCTATATACTGTTTTATTTTTATCTCGGGTCTATCTCGCTTTTAATGGGGTTTTTGTTATTTATTCCTTTGACTTCATCTGTCCTTGGGTTTAGCAGGCACAAATGGAATCAGTTGGGTCTCTGTTCTCTATTTTCCAGACCAGAGAAATTTAAGCTATGTATTTTCTTGTAAGGGGAGACAAAGTCTTGTGATTCTGTAGCTGGATATAGGTTGTTCAAATTGGTTGGTCTGGTTTAATTTTATTGTCTCAGTTTTCCCATTCTACTTGCCTAGTTTCTTACTATCCTGTCATAATTCCAGGGCTGTTTCCTAGACCTTCTTCTCTTTCTACACATATTCTCTGACTAGGTATTCACCAAAGTCCATGATTTCAAATAAAAATATATTGGAAACAAGTCAGAAATATACTTTCAATTCAAGAATATGCCACACTCACATACAACTGACTACCTTCTGAACCATTCTACTTTGGTATCAGACATCAATTGCCTCCTTTCTCAATTCACCATTCATGCAACAAATTTTAACATATTCATTAAGTTTCAATGTAAACATAATTTACTCAGAGCAATGCTTTGTACCATCCTGCACTATATTGTAAATTAATAACACCCTTTACATTCCTCTTTATTTGACCATAAGTTCAATAAAGAGAAGAACTATGATCATTTTCTTCACTCTTCGAACCTAGAACAGTATATCTAACATAGACATCAATATAAAATTGTTCATTGGTAAATAGTAATTTATCCTGCCTACCTTCAACTGCACAACAACTCAGAACTAAAAACAAAGAAGTTTGTGCAGTTTTTCAATGTATAGTCTATGTTAGGAATCACTAAATAGTAGCCCACAGGCCAAATCTAGCACTTGGACTATTTGTCTATGGCTCATGAGCTAAGGACAGTTTGTGTTTGCTTGTTTTCATTTTTAAAGGCTGTAAAAAACTACATAAAAAAGGATATGTGACAGTGGTCATCTGTGGCCTACGAAGTTTAAAATGTTTATCACCCTGGTCCTTTACATAAAAATTGTATTGACTTTGGTCTATGCATTATGCTCCCCGATGTTCTACAGTGCACCACCTGTGCAGCCAGCTATATGTGGCTATTTTAAGAGAAATATTCTTGGGGCCTATGAAACTTTCAGAACACTAATTCATAAGTCATTCAAAGGAATAACTCCTAGAATGCGTTCTTCCCCTAGCTGATTTGTCCTTAACGCTAGACGAAACAATAGCAAACAAACACACTTCTAAAAGAAATAGCACAGAAATCCTCCTCCAAAACAAAAACATTGGTTTAGTCTAAGCCAATTTAGTTGTGAGGGACAGTATGTGTCTATGTCAAAGCTAAATAGAAGAAATTCTTCTCTTGCCATTCAATGAAAGCACAGAATGGAGCTATTATTTTATTGTTGTCTGGATACTGGCCATGATTATTCCAGAAGGGGGAAAATAACATCACACACACAGAAAAAATAAGATCATATTTTCTTGCAGTGCCTGCTATTGTATAGTTGTGGTCTTTGTCAAAAGTCAGTGAAAGTTAGAAATAACAGGCATAGAACTCTTAAATGTAAATACCAACTTTAAAAAGCCTTATAGTGAGCTGTTCCCATGATATATAAGCCAACTATAACCTGAGTAGATCAAAATCATACCCTGTCTCTACACAGAAAGAAAATATAAACTCCCTAGAAACCACAGAGCACAAATTTCACTTTTAAGGAGAAGCTAGAGTAATGAGAAAACCACTAGGAAGGAAACAAAAGACAAAAAAAATTCCGTGAATCTTATATTGCACCAATATGAAAGGAAGTATGCCAAGAGCTTTGTGCTTTTCCTTTTAAGTGAGAATCAGGAAAAAAAAAAGCAAAATAGAAAGAAAAGAATAAAAATAATGTCAGTCCCAATTATTGTCATGTTTGGATAGACATAGAAGTTCTATGTGTGCTTTGAGGCTGCTGTGTCTGGGTTTTATAAAAATGTTTTACAAATAAATTTGCTTCTTCAAGAAAGCTACAGATATGCTATAAATAAGAAATAGAAATAGACCACAGTAAGGAGAGTTATACTTTTCGAAGAATCTTAGATTACGAAAATGTACATGAACACTTAATCTCTCAATTAAAAATTATATAATTATAAAGATAGGTCTTACTGCATATTGAAGGTAAAAAGGTATGATTACACAGCAACCAGTGTTTATAAGGAATATACAATAATAGGACTCTAAGAATGCAAACAATGTATATTAAAGCACAGATTTTAATTATAATATCCACTATATAATTATTTGTGTATAGGTTAAATGAGTAAACCACGAATTCTAGAGCCTGGTTTAGTAATAGGATTTTCTTGTAATCAATTAATTTTACTTTAAAGACATAAAAAGATTAAATCTGTGATCTAAAAGTTTTGTTAAATGCTTGTGGGAATTCAACACATTAGATACTGAAATAAAAAAAGAACAAAAACTAGCCTGGACATTAGGAAACCCAACTTCCTTGTTTACTAACAACCAGCTATGTGACCTGAGAGTCACCTAAATAAATTACCATTCATGGAGCATTTATAATGTGCAGAATGCTTTAAATTTTTGCAATAGTTTTATGAAATAGTGATTTTTCCATTGTTATTAATGAGACACTGACATTCATTAACTATCTAAAGTCACACTGTAAGTATATGGTAGAGCCATGATTTGAACTAAAATTTAATTGTCATGTTCTTCATGTCTTAATGCCTGAATTTCTCATGCTCTTAATTTCTTTTAAATTAGGTTGCTGAACTGTATGATCTCCTTTATTCCTTCAAACTCAATCAATTTCTATATTGTTGCTTTACTTTTGGGTGCTTCTTTTCCTTAAATTTACTTAACACTTTTCAGATCACTTTTTTGTGCCTCTTCTCACTATTATTCTTTCATTCATTCTTATATATAATGAACTAACACAATTCTTGATGTTCTTGGTTTTCTTTTAGTCCAATTTTATATATCCTATTTTGGATTTTATTTATTTTTATTTTAAGTGTAGTCCATGCACTTGACAATAACCATATTATATAAAATCATATTGCTATCTCATCCATGATATTGTTCAATGGCAAGAGCAAGTTAAAATATCTACCAGTGGAAAAATGTGTCACCTTATAGTTTTTTCTTTAATATTTCTTCATATCTTAAAACCAAAGATCAGAATTTTAAAATAAACTATTGTTGCCAAGGATCACTATAGCCTGAAATTATATATACTGACATATATGTATAAACTGTATATATATATATATGATTATATATAATTAAACATGTGATTATATATACAAATTATATATAATTACATATATATGCATGCATTTGTTCTTAGGATTAATAATATTTTTTCTGACTAGTACATTATTTTTTAATTGTTCTAACTTTCATTTCAAATTGAAATGAAATGAATTAAGATTAGTAATTTACTAATCTTAAATTAGTAAATTACTACTGTTTTCTGGAGAGTTTTCTTTATATTAACAAAACAATTTGTTAAATAATTGTCACCTTATTGGATTCTGTTTTTTTAATTTTTTAAGTTTTTTTTAAAGATTTTATTTATTTATTTTTAGAGAGAGAGGAAGGAAGGGAGAGAAACATCAATGTGGAGTTGCCTCTAGCATGCCCCCTACTGGGGACTTGGTCCACAACCCAGGCATGTGCCCTGACTGGGAATCAAACCAGTGACCCTTTTGTTCACAGGCTGGCACTCAGTCCACTGAGCCACACCAGCTAGAGCTCGATTCTGTTTTGAGTCACAAATACAAATGTGTGAAGAAGTTAAAATACTACATCATTTTTACAGGACAAAATTTTATGAAATTGTCCACTTAACAAATTGCACAAAAAATGAAACACCATACTGTTGTGGCAGAAACTTCTATATGAATACAAGAATGCCTAACAAGTCTGTCTTTAAAAAATGAGCAATCTAGCATAAGTAAATATACCTTCTATAAAAATATTACTCTAATGGGTCATGACAATATATTAGTTTTTAATTTCTGGTTAACGTCCCACTTTTCTATAAAACAGTGAGATAGAACATTTATTTGTTGGATTTATGGTACTTTATTAGAAAAACAAGCAAGTAAACTAACAAAAAAAACTAGATACCTGTTGACTATGGAAGTCAACTAGTACATTTTAACTATAAAAGAGAAATTTGTCTTTTTAATGGAAGGAACAGTCAAGAGATTCAGAAAACATGGTTTTATTCCACATCCCACTTCTTTGTTTCTCATTCTTAAATCTAAGGTTTGTTAGTTTTTGTAAGTTCTGAACAAAGTTTCTTTATCTAGTAAATATATGGTTAAAAAAATAAAAATTCTTAAAGGTGAATTTTGAGGGGCAAAAGTTTTCAATTTTAATGAGATTTAATTTAACAATATTTTTTCTTATGTGGGTTATGCTAAGAAATCTTTGTCTAATTCAAGGACTTGACAATTTGTTTCTATGTTTTCTTATAAAATTGTTTTTATTTTTTGACTCTTATATGTACATATACAATCCAGTTGAGTTAATTTTTGTAGCCCTTGAGAGTTAAGAGTATAATTTGCTTTTTGCGCATGGTGATTTACAATTGTTCCAAAACTAGTTGTTGAACAGATTATCCTGTCTTGCAATGAGTTACCTTAACACATCTGTCAAAAATTAATTGAAATTATGGAACTAATTATAAATATAAGGGTTAACTTCTGAACTTTTAATGCTGTTTCATTGATCTACATATCTATCCATATGCCAGTGCTATAGTGACTTGCTGTCTGTTGCTATTCAGTATAAAGTTTGAAATCAGGAAATGTGAGTTCTTCAATTTTGTTCCTTTTCAAAAATTGTTCGAGCTCTTCTATATAATTTGCATTGTCAAATAAATTTTATGATTTGCTTTTAAATATCTGCAGAAAAGACTGCTGAAATTTTGATATAAATTGCATTAAACCTATAGATCAATTATGGGCAAAATTGTCATGTAAATGAAATTTTATCCTCCAGTCCCTTAGGCAGGAACTGTTTCTCATTTATTCTTTTAAAATTCTGGTCAAGGAAGTTTTATAAATTTCATAGTGTAAATGTTTCACTGTTTCATTAAAGGTATTACTGTACATAGAGAATTGAGCATTACTATGAATTGTTTTAATATAAGATTCACTGGTTTGCTCATAAACTATGTTATCAATTTTTTTAACCTTGTTTATTTCAAGTAACTTGCTGCTTAGTCAGTTCATGAATTAGCATAGACCTTTTCCACAAACTCTTTTTCCTTTTATGCAAAGTAATGCCCAAAATATGTTCCTTAAAAACACATTATTTGACAGAATGTTCTTACTCTGATATCCTTCAAGTGCATATCACAGAGTGTTGAAGGGATTTTATTTCACTTAGTTTAAATCACACTTAAATATGATATATGATGTCTCTAAAAATTGGGGAGGGTCTGTTAAACAAAGATAGAAAAACATTACCTCCATCCAATCTTTTAACTTTTTTTAACAATGGCATAAATCTATGATTCTTCCATGGGTGAAGTTTCAAGTTACTATTTTGGTAGGGATGAAAAGCTGCATGGAATCTACTTTCCCTTCCTACAAAATACCCCTTTCCTTTCAGTTCAACAAGGTAGAATAGGGATTATTTCAATTGCTAGGAATAACTCTTGTAACTAAATACCAAGTAAACAAGCACAGGTGGGTTCCTGGTATTACTGAGTCTGTCAAAAGGTAGACTCAAACCATTAAAAATAATTTTATGATGAGCTCTGATGAACCATATTGTCATTTCAGGTGCCCAGGTTTACGATTAGCACATGGAATCCAGAATTCTGACAGGTTTATCCATATATCTCTTTATTTTAAATTTTATTTAATCTAAAATCATCCTTTTTTTTTGTCTACTAAGCTCAAAGTCCACTTGTATAATATATTCTATGGATGTGTATCTTCTATAAAATATTAAAGCCTTTCTGATTTTTCAATATATATGTTTTTCCCTTCGAGATTTGACTGCCATTATTAGCTTAAAACACAATGGGCTGTGGTCTGGAAACAATGTCATGTGGCGGGGGTAAGGCAAGAAAATAACTGATTTCCCCTTTTAAGGTAGTGTTGAGATGAGTCAAAAATAGTGTTTTCAGGCAAAGCAAGAAATCATTTCAACAAGCAATTGAAGAGAGAGTGCTTTACTGGCACCCTTTTATTCTCAAGGTTTTTTGTTGTGAAAAAAAATGGATTTCAATTAAACTGAAGAAAGAATTTCTTGGATCAAAATGAAAACAAGTGAAACTATACGGAGTAGGAAACAATTGTAGAAAGTTTGTTCAAGTTTCTCTTTCAAAAATGGCAAGCATAGGACACTGCTGCTGGTACAGTCATCAACGTGTTTGTCACTGTCCCACAGAGCCTCACAATTGCAGCGGTCTTTTTAGATACCCTAGAACTTATTTTTGAGCTTTTTTGGTACTTCCTACTGATTCATATAATTAAATAAAATTTTTGAATGTCTCGCTCAAGTCACCTGATCTTGGTGGAATATCTGCTGTACTTTAGCTTCTGTAGAGTTTGGGTCCTTCACTGCAGCTTTTCTGTGATTCTCAACAGGGTACTGAACTCTGTACAACCATACACATGATAAAATGTCTAATATGTAGGTATATAACTAGACCTACATTTTCTATTTATATAATTTTGTTATTATGTAAGAATTAAAGATGTCTTATTGTGTCCAAAGTTTATCATAGAGATGTATAGAGTGAATAAGGATGTCTAAGAAATTTTTTTTACCTTATCTAACCAACGAGTCTAAATAAAAGTCAAGCTGGCTCTGTCCTCAGAAGTTAATATTCATGTTTATTTGTTTACAATCATTTCAATTCAAACCCAGACATTAGTCCAGTAACAATATGTCATATATCCCAAAATAACTATCTTCTCCACAGATTACTTGATAATCTTAAATCTCCTTTTGACATTTTTCCTAAGTATGCTCTATTAAGTAAATGTATGTTCCTAAACCAGTAGAATAATATTTAATTTTTCCCTCAGAATAATACACTTATATCAACAATGATCTGGCTGTTTTCAAATCTATTCTCATTATGATGAGAGAGAGAGAGAGGTGAAAGAGATAGTGTGGGAGAGAAGTCAGTCAATAGTTTTTCCCAACTAGGCCTTTTCCATATTTGAGGATAATGACTTAGATTATATATCCTGAACACTATCAAATGTGGCTTTTATAAAGATAGACAACATTCATTGTGAAGGTGTTTTTAAAACCTTTATTCAAATTGGATTGTTTTAATATTTCATTTGAATACTAGCTCAATAAGTGAGTCAAATCTTTTAAATGGTTCAAACTTGTAGTAGTAAGATTACTAATATGCTATAATAATCAGACATCTTCACTGAATAATTCTTATAGGCTGTAGTTTTACTATCATCTCATTCACCTTACTTTTATAAATATTGCTACAAGAGGTTAAATTAGATATGAGTTCTATTTTTAATCTAATATGCCAAAATTTTCCTAATGCAGCTGGAGAATTTACAATTTTTGTTAACAGGTATTAGTTATCATGTCAAACACCCAGAGGGAAAAAAAAAGATTTAGATAAGATAACTGAGACAAAGTACTATAAGTTCTCTCTTAAATCTTCTCTATATATGATTCACTGTTTCTGTGTTACAAGATGTGTATTGTTATAATATCAGACATTAGAAAAACTAGAAGAGAATAGGGAAGGTTGTTGCCATGTGTAATGGAAGTTAGAGATAATACATTTCATGAAAAATTAATTCTCAGAGTTAGGTTTGAGGTACAGCATTTCTTATACTATTTGTATGTGTGCCCAAACGAATGCATTATTTTGTACATAAGGGTTTTATCTCTGTTCAGCACCATACTATCCTGATGATATTGCAGATGTCACAAGTGCTGGTCAGGGCTCCTGTACTGGTAATAATGAATGGAAAATCCTTAATTACACTTCTCTTTCACGTAGTTAAATATGTACTGGAAATATGCAATTCCACTAATTGCTTTAGACTGTCTATAAAGTGTCTATCATGGGGTTTTTATTTTTCTTTTATTTTTACCTCTCTATTCCAGTCCATTTCTTTTAATTTTACATCATGTAAATAAAAAAGAGTAATTTGCTATTGATTTGCTATTGTGAATTAGCAGTGCAATAAGTTGCCACTTTTTATTTTTATTTTATTGATTTGAGAGAGAGTGAGTTGGAGTTGGAGTTCCACTCATTTATGCATTCATTGACTGATTCTTGTATGTGCCCTGACTGAGGATCAAATCCAAAATGTTGGTGTATTGGGTACAAAATAGACTCACATTTTCTATTTGTTGCTGTCTGCCTGTTAGATCTAGAGAAAGACCTTATGATTTTGTCAAAGTATACACTTTTCAAAGAGTTTACCAACGTTTTTTCAAGATTGTATCATTATTCCAGACTAGCTTTTCTTTTTTATTCATTTTCATAAAATTTCCATGTGAAAGTATATAATCTGAATTTACTCTATTTAGGTCAATTATATGTCTAATTAATATAAGTCAAATAACTAATAATGTAATTTATATAAACATAACTTTGATATATCTCCTGTATATATTATGCATACATTTTCCCTATACACAACCCACACAGACAATTCTCTAACAGTTGAAAATAAAAACATCATTATGCTTTCTGTAGTATGGGAGGGAAATAAAATACTATGACATAATGCCTTCAGAATCTGTCTTTGAATCAAACTTAAGCATCTAAGTAAATCAAGTCCCAACGTGGCTCTGAACTGGGCTTCAACTGATAGTCAGTAGGAAAATATGATACCACCAGTTCAGCACCCACATCTTTCACCTTTCCTTGTATTCCAGCTGACTTTGAACTGTCAGCACCCACATCTTTGTGCATGATATTTATCCTGTAGTCTAGAGAAAGTCATGCTACCCCCTAAAGTGTACATGTGACAAGTGCAACATGTCAAAAAATGAACTGTCGACACTCCCCCAGGAAAACTCCTCAACGAGTGAAACTTCACAGTGGGTGTATAATTACTCCAGCTCTCTCATATCCCTGATGAGCTATTTCTGAAGTGTGTCATATACACTCATTCCCAAAACTTCCCAGCAGAATTATTCTTTGGTCTTCATTATGGTAGCTGTTTTACAATGCCATTTTTTTTATTTCTCTTTTCTTTGACACATCACTTCCACTACTTACCTTCTTATGTTAACACTACTTCCTGGTATCCTACTTGAATCAATACTGGTCTTAGAAACTAATTAAGGAAGAACCCAACTTAGATAGTTGAGATGAAGTAAAATATATAAGCTTGGATGTTCATAAACTATAGGAAACCACAGTGTATGCTCAGTGTTAGAGGATTTGTCACTACTCAGGTCTACATTATTGTAGTTATGTAGGAAAATAGGACCAGTATTTCTCAACCACAATGATTATCGGTATGCCAGATTTTGGAAGACAAACTGATAATATAAGTTTTTATGTAAAATCTCTAGTATCTTTTTAACATTGACAAATAATTAAATTTTATTTAAGTATAGATAGCTATTAAAGAAATGAATCAAGCTAAGGGACTAATATTGGGAAACATTTGTTTCCATGGTATTCTAGCTCTGTTATATCTATCATCTCTAGGTTCAGAGGCCTTATTTACTCTTGGCCATTGTTAAAATTGGTACCCTTCAAATTATGATGATAAAGGGTTATACTGGTACTTTCCATTGCTATACATTGTCCTCCAAAATACAAAATGACATTCCCCATCTCGCAAATCTGCCCTTTTCTTACTGTTAGATGTTGCAAAATGTTATTGTTCTTTACTCTAAAATGGATATCCTGGCATGTTTCAGATCATTTGACACAATAACTTCACCAATGTGGCAGGTTTCTGAATATCTCTACATTTGTCTCCAATCTTCAGATAAACATTTATCTCTGTTCATTAGGTCTGAGCAACATGATGTCATCAATATAGTGGACCAATGTAGTGGTGCGGTGTTCTGTAAGATGTTATAATCCAATCAATTGTATTGACAAAATGTTGTGTAACAAAACTCAATGAAAAAATTTAAGAGAATCAAGATGGCAGAGGAGTGAATGGAAGTCACACTGACCTCCTCCCAAGACCAACCTGTAATTACAACTAAATTGTGGAGAAATCACCTGGCACAAACTACTGAGCAACAGTGAGAGAGGAGCCTTGTAATCTTGGAGACAGTACGAACTGGTTTTAGAGCAATCTAACTGGTAAGGAGTGTGGTAGAGACTCAAGAAGGCGGGCGGGGTACCCACAGGCGGCAGCACCAGAAGGATATTGAAACGGCCAGTTGGATCCTCTGAGAGAAGTGGGGTCTAAACCGTAAGTGGAGATCTCCAGCCCACAGCACCAGAGCCCAAGAAGTACACAGAAAAGAGACAGCTATGAAAAGCGGCAAGGTTGCTCTCTGCCAGAGACAGGTGGCTAGAGATGCAAAGAACCATTTAAAGGGCCAATGCATAAATTTTTATTTGCAGTCACTAACCCTGGTCTCCGGCAAAGGTGGAGGCAGAGTAGGCTAGAGATGCCTGAGGAGAGACTGGAGAAGGAGGCTTTGGGGAGAGAACTGAGAGTGTAGCGGGCGAGATCTCGGTGCTGATTCATCTCACATGCAGCAGCAGCCATCTTGCTCAGGCAGAGACCACTCCCCCTGAGTGGCAGGAGCATCAGAGAACCCAATAGCCCTGCCCCCAGGTGGGATTTCACCCCGCCCTCTGCTGTCTAAGATGCCTGCTGAGTGCAGAGTGGCAGCCGCAGACACAGAGAGAGGATCCCTGATGACTAAATATGAAAGAGTTGTATTTCTCTCTCATGTAAAAGAAGGCTAGAGACAAGTTCTTGAGAACTGGTATAACAGATCCAAGCTAATCATGAGTTTAGGTTCTTCCTGTGCTTTTGGATCACAGTCCTTAGTACTTTAATTCCATGTACAAGGCTTCCTCATGGTCCAAATGACTGCTATTATTTCTGCCAGCATGTCTGCATTCTAGGCAGGAAAGGGATAGAGATGGGAACAACAAATTGGAAAGTGTCTTCTTAATTGAGCCAGTCTCTTTAAAGTGATTTTTCCAACCCCCATCTACCAGTTTCTACTTGTGGCACATTGATTAACAGTAGTATGTAAGGAAACTAAGAAACCTTTTTTTAAAAAATTTGAATACATTGCCACCATGAGTTAAAACAAGGTTCTGCTATCAATAGTAAAAAGAATGACTGTTGGTCAGGCAACGAATATATCTACTATAAACAAATTATTTCTTGTATTTTTTACATGAAATTAATTTTATTTTATTGCAACTGAGATCTTTTGGGGTTTATTTTTGGTCAAAATACCTAGATCTATTTTATTTATAACTTCCTTTCACCACATATCATGTTCTAAGTCTGCAGTTTCAGTGGTGACCCAATTTTCTTTTTTTATGGTTGCTAATAGAGTTTTGATAAAATGCTTCCACAGTGTGGTAAGAAGAGCACTTGACTTGGAATCAGGAGAACAGATACTGTTAGGTGTTTGGTTTTGAATGTTTATCATAGCCTTCAGTCAGTGTCAGTGACTCTATAAATGACATAATAATGCTTCCTTTAGGAGTAAACAAAAATAAGCAAAAGATGAAAAGCTGATTCTTAACTGAGAAATCTTCATAAGCACAATGAAATCCTGTAGTTTTACTGGGAGAAGGTAATATCGTTAGTCTTGTTTTATAGATGAGAAAACTGAGCATAGTATGGAGTTTACATAACTTTATGTAGTTATGTAGGGACTGAGCTGCAATTCAATACAGAGTGGCTCTGATCTAAAGCTACTATCCAGGGGCGTACAACCTGTGTCCCGCAGGCCACATGCAGCCCAGGATGGCTATGAATACAAAATCGTAAATTTACTTAAAACATGAGGTTTTCTTGTTTTCATTAGTATTCGCATGTTTAATGTGTGGTCCCAAAATAATTCTTCCAGTGCGGCCCAGAGATGCCAAAATGTTGGACACCCCTGTAACTATACAGTTCTGTCCCAGGAAAACAGCACATAGTGGGCCTATGAGTAGAAAAAGTCTGATGACTATCTTCCCAAGAAAATTCGCATCAATAGAAAATAAATTGGTTTTCAGTAGCTATTTTTGTTACTGACAAGTATAAGATAGTGTTCTTCTCAGATAGAAGAATAAAGGCCCTTGTTTCCATGGAGACACAGAGGCTTCTAGAAAACTCTAGTCCTCTTCATTGACATCAGCTTACTATCTAAACTGACAGGAATAGTGAACATTTTAATACTTCTTATTTTCTTACTCTACTTTTCATTTCTTATGGGACTTCAAAGGAAAGGACCTAATATTAAACCTGGATTTTGGATACATATCTCACTGAGCTTTTGTCCTATGTGTAAAGTACAAATAATTTAGAGGAGACTTTTCTGTTCTTTTGGAACTAAAATATTAGTCCTCAATTAGTAGAGCAACACTTTTCTTTAACTCAGCACTATCAACATTGTGGGCTGGATAATTCTGTGTTATGGGTGTATCCTCTGTTGCAGGATATTTAACAGCATCCCTGGCTTCAACCCACTAGATGCTAATGGCATCTCCCCAGTTACGACAACCAAAAATAACCCTTGGGTTCCAAAATCACTTTAGTGGAGAACCTTTAGACTCTAGGATTTTTTTTTTAATTATTGATTTTAAAGAGAGAGCATATGCAAGAGAGAAAGAGAAACATCTATTTGTCATTCCACTTATTTAGGCATTCACCGGTTCCTTCTTGTATGTGTCCTTATCAGGGATTGAACCTGCAACCTTGGCATATGGGGACAATGTCCTAATCAACTGAGCTACCCAGCCAGGGCCTATATTCTAGGATTTTAGTTGAAACATAAAATAAAGCTTTAATGATGAGATCAAATTGACAACAATGAGAAGAGAATAACTTAATTTGGTTATTCCAGTAGCTGTTCCTCCAAAACCAAAGTTAACCAATTAGGCAGAACTTTTTTCTAAATTATGTCACAATTTTTTCTGTATATCTCACCTACTCTAAGCCAGATATCCGTCTTGTTCTATGTATTTACATTGATAACTGAAAGAAGACTGTCAATGGGAAATTTTATTATTCTTGACTTATATCAGACTAACACTATAGTGCAAACATAATAGATTTATTTCTGTTCCGTGCCATGGCATATGCAGAGATAATGAAATAAACAAAGGCAGGAAATAAATGAAGTAATGCAGCAACTTGAGGAGAAATTCTGAATTCAGACAGAGTATTAATTCAAAGTCAAAGTGATTTAAAATGTACTCATCAAGATGGAGTAACAGGTTAAAATCAGCCATGCTGCCAAGGACTAAAAAGCAACACTGCATGGAGAGATAAGTGTATTTCAGGTCAGAGAGGAGCACTACCTCACAAATGCAATCTTCTAGAGCCAGACTCAGTGATTGATTTCTCAGGAAAGACTATTTTACAGTATGGTCCATTTAGTGGATGTTGAAAGTTACCAATAACAATTGAAAAACAGATTATCAAATATTTGAATCTATGTTTCCTTAAAACCAAAAGAAAATGGATGAATATATGCCTTATAACTAGAGAAGGTAAGGGTAAAAATATAACAGTTCCCTTTAAAGATAGACAAATTGAGATTCAAAGAAATTAAATGACCTGTCTGTGCACTAATAGCTACTAAGAAAATTACAAGTCCAATATTTTGATTTTTCTGGTGTTCTTTCCATTGCTCAGTGCTTGTTTTAGATCAATAAAACAATGCTGATTTAACACTGTTTGGGAAACACAGGTTTTTGCAGCATATTAAAACAAGAGATCAGTCACTTCCTTATGACTATTGATAAGGCAATGCACTTTATCAATAAATAAAACTGACAGCAAGATTAAGTTTGGTTTTTTAAAAACAAACTTTACCAGAACATCAGGCCTTTTGTTTGGTTTATTTGGGAAATTACTCCAACTATGAATCTCTCTTCTTTGGTATACATAAATATAATATCAGCACATTTATCTCTTCATCATTCCTACAAGCATATTGAGGAATAAAATGTGTCTTTTGTACTTTCTGTGTTTTCATAGATCTTCTAAATATAACACATAGAAATGCTACCAAAACTGAACTCTTCAACCTAAAAACACAGCTTCTTTGAAAAAAACACTGTTTATTATATGTGTATATATCTTCTCCCTAAATACCCCCAAAGACATAAACAAAATCTTATGTAAATAAGTGCATAGTATATGTAAAATAAATGTATCTCTTGTGCAAGGAATAGCTCCAGAATTGTGGCTTTTCTCTGTGTGGGAGTATTTCTTTTTCTCTAGAATATCTATCTGATTAATCTTTTCTCTCTTGATTAAACTTGCCAGTTAACGCACTTAATATTTATTTACTACAATTGATGCAAATATCTCAGTTTACCCTACAGAGAGTCCCTGTAGTCCATTCCTTTGGAGTAATGTGTGTACAGAATACTATTTACAAGGCAACGCACCAGGAACTAAAATGTATATTTAACAAATCTTCATTCAATTTTTATAAACTGGGTTTTTCCATATTTTCCAGCTTATTTGTAGTTACTAACAATATTATCAATAATGAAATTGTAAATGTCATCACTCATTCTAGTATTGTGATTACTGCAAATGTCTTTTTCTTCCCAAGTGCTCTATGTATTCAAGAGCCTTATATATTCACTAGAATTTTCCGAATCACTTGAGAGAATAATTAATATTTTCAATAAAATATAATAAAAGCCATGAAACATTGATGTTGACATTATAATAGTTTTTAAGGATAATTGATAATTGACAAGTGTACTATTTCTTAAATTTGCAGCAAATCTTAATAAGGTTTTCCCAAACAATCCAATATAAAAGCATCTCTGTTCCAGTCTTCTTTGCATATTGGTTTTCACAAATGGCACTTACAACTATCTGATATAATTTTATTTTTTTATTCACTATCTTCCACTGTTAGACTTTAAGCTACAAAAAAAAAAATCCAAATACTTTATGTGCTTTATTTAACACTGCATCTCCAAACACTAGGACAGTATTTGGAATGTAGCTGCCGCTAAATAAATATTTGTTGAATGAATTAATGCTAGAATGGATGAATGAATAAATAAATGAAAGATTCCTGGAGGGCTGACACTCACCCTACAGCATGCTCCAAAGAGTTGTGCACATGAGAAGCAGCTTAATCCCTAATTAGGTCCTGAAATTTAGAACTTTTTCTCTCCTTAGAGTAATAGAACCCTCTTACATTTGAGAATGAAGAGAGTGAGAAAATCAGTGCTATCACTAGACCATCTTGTAGTTGTCTCTTTTCAGCTACTCCAGAGGATATTTGCCTACTTTCTAAGCAGGGGGAAGCATTAGGTTTGGTTTACAGGAGAGAGGAAACACTCCTGTCTTGTGAACATATATTTTTCTTTTTTTTTTGTTTTATATGACAATTATTCTTTCATTCTTATTTGATATGTATGTAATTATCATTTTAAGGCTTTCTTAAATTTTTAAAAAACTTTCATAAGATAATTACTAAATCCAAATTTAAAATATATATATAAATAAAATTCAACTTTTAATAATGCTTGATGTCATGTTTAAAGAGTAATAGTATTTTTTTAGTTTTATTGAGATATAATTGACATACATTATTGTATAAGTTTAAAGTATGCAGCCTAATGGTTTGACGTACATATATTGTGAAATGATTATTACAAAGATTAGTTAGCATCCATCCTCATGTATAGATACAATAAAAAGAAAAAGTTTTTTTCTTGGGATGAGAACTCAGTATTTACCCTCTCTCAACAACTTTCATGTATATCTTACTGTAGCATTAACTATCATCATCATGCTACACATTAGCTCCCTAGTAGTTATTTATCTTGTAAATATGGAAGTTTGTACATTTTAACTGCCTTTCTTCAATGCTCTTTTACCCGATTTCTGGTAACCACTAATCTGATAACTACAAATCTTACCTCTTTTTATCTTATTTATCCACTCACCCACTGATGGACACTTACATGGTTCAATATCTCAGCTATTGCAAATAATGCTATTATGAATATGGGGGTGCAGAAAAGAGTCACAGTGCTTTATGTGCACCTCAAAGCACAAAACTAACATGTAAGAGAGGCCAGGGGATTCAAACTGAAGCTTATTTTGCATTATAATCTTGTTCTTTCTACTGTACCCAATGTTTATGGTTTGTATTCTAGTTGCTTTCGTAATCTTTTTCATTTGTCACATAAAATGAATTAGGAGACTATGATTTCTTCAAATTCTTAAAGAAAATTAAATGTTGTCAATGATGAGTCTATATTATAAATAATTTTAATCCTTATGTGATATAAAGGTTACATTGCAACTGACAATTTTCACTCATAAACTATACTGTTTTTATTTTTTGACAATTTCATGTTTTATGAACTACTCAGTGTCAGAGAGAATCACTTCTTTATTCAATGAAAGTTTTTATTTATAAATCATATTTATTCTATTACAGTTGTCTCAATTTTTACCCCTTGACCCCCCTCCACCCATCCCACCCTCACCCCCCACTCCCACAGTCAGTTCCCTCTCTGTTGTCCATGTCCATGGATCATTGACACATGTTCTTTGTTTAGTCCCTTCTCCTCCTTTCCACCATTGTCCTCTTTCTCTATCCCCTCAGGTCACTTTCAGTCTGCTCCATATTTCCGTGCCTGTGGTTCATTCTGCTCATTAGTTTATTTTGTTGAATAGAGTCCACTTAGAGGTGAGATCATATGGTATTTGTCTTTCATCAACTGGCTTATTTCACTTAGCTTAATATTCTCTAGTTCCATCCATGTTGTTGCAAAAGGTAGGAGTTCCATCTCTCTCTCTCCTTCTTTCTTTCTTATTAAATGCAGATTGATATTATTTAATTTTTTAGATGTCAAAGTTAATTATAAAACATTAAAAAAATTTAAAACCGTTATAAAGTCTCAGCAATTAAACCAACATGACATCAGCACAGAAATAGTCAAGTAGATCAATGAACTATAATGAACATTCTAGAAACAAATGTATATATCTAACAATATAACATATGATTAAGCTGATATTTCAAATCAATGGGTGAAATAAGACTTATTCAACAGATAAGGTACATGGACCACTATTACTTGAAATAAAACACATATAGAACCCTAGTTCACATATTATACAAGACATATTCAGGTGAGTTAAAAATCAACATGTAGAATCTAAGGAGTTTTAGAAGAAAATAGAACTAATATTTTTCATGACCTGAAGTAAAATATTCAAACCCAGAAGTTATAAATATTGACAATATGACTATATTAAACATTCAACCATATAGTAATATACATATAAAACAAGTTAAGGACATATACGGACAAGAAATAGGATAAAAAAGTATTTGCATCTAAGACATGGTTAATACGTTATTTTTGCTGTTGTTGTTTTAGGGAAAACAGTTCTATAAACCTTAAATCAATAAATGGATAAAGAATACCAAAAAGTCATTTAAAGCTTTTAAAAAAAATAGAAATAGGCAAGAAATACACTAAAACAGGTTTAGTTTCAACAAATAGGAAAGGAACAATTAAAATAACATCATTGTCACAATCAGATTAATGAGTATTAAAAATATTGGTAATATCAAGTATTGGCAACTCTGAAAGGAACTGGGTATTCATAGTACCCTTCTTCATCTTAAAGCAGTCTTAGCATACCTTGCAGTGCTGGTTTGGGGGAGGTGTAGTCTTTTCGCCATCTTTTGTCTGGGAAACTCCATATTTCGTCTTCCATTTTAATTGAGAGCCTTGCTGGGTAGAGCAGTCTTGGTTGCAGACCTTTGCTTTTCATTACTTGGAATATTTCTTGCCACTCCCTTCTGGTTTGCAGGTTTTCTGTTGAGAAGTCAACTGCTAGCCATATCAGGGCTCCCTTATATGTTACTACCTCATTCTCCCTGGCTTGCTTTAGGATTCTCTGTTTGTCTTCGATATTTGCCATTTTAATGATGATGTGTCTTGGAGTGGGTCTCATTGCGTTCCTCTTGAATAGGACCCTCTGTGCTTCCTGGACTAGTGTGACTTTTTCTCTCCTCCAATTAGGGAAGTTTGCCATCATGACTTTTTCCAAACAGGTTCTCTATTCCTTCCTCGTCCTCTTCTCCTTCTGGTATCCCTATTATACGGATATTATTATGTTTCAGGTTGTTTTGTATTTCCCTCAATGCCTCTTCATTCTTTTTGAGTCTTTATTCATTTTCTTGCTCTTTCTGGGAGCTTTTTTCTACCTTATCCTCCGGCTCGTTGATTCAATCCTCTGCTTCATATAGACTGCTTTTGATTCCTTCTACTGTGTTCTTCAATTCAGAAATTGTACTCTTCATTTCCTGTTGTCTCTTATTGATAGTTTCTATGTCCTTTTTCATGCTGATATAGTTTGCAGTAAGTGCCTTGTAGTTTCCCTGTAGTTTTTGGTAATTCTCTCTGAACTCATTGAGCTTCCTTAGAACTGTTGTTTGGAACTCAGTATCTGATAGTTGACTTGCCTCTATTTCTTTTAGTTTTCTTTCTGGGGATTGCTCCTTTCCCTTCAACTGGGGGGTATTTCTTTGTCTTCCTATTATTTGTGAGACTCTTCTCTTTTGCTTCTGATTCTTAAGTTGATCTGCCTTGATCTCCTGACTTTGTGATATGAACTTCTATGGCTGGAGATCGCTGTTTTTACTTTCTGGATCCTCCTCTGATAATGTCAGATGTTGACGCTATCTGACTTTAGACTTCTGTTCAAGACTTCCAGTAATCTACTCAATGAAAGGAGATTTGAACTTAATTTTCTGATTTCACCTAAAACTGGTGACTTCTTATTAACACTTCTCTTCCTACCATGAAAGTGCCGGGAAGTTTATTTTTTTATGGACTCTGTTGATAGGGGAAAAAAAAAATAGAAAGAAGGAACAGAGTTTTTACATTTTTCCATACCCCTTTTTAACTTATAGTTCAAAGTTAGTAAATTTCACAAATTCATTAGTATATTATCGAAAATCAAAGGTCTTTTTTTCTTCCATTGAAACTCATGATGTTGAATTCCTACAGCTTATGGAAGTAAATTGGACAAATTTTTCTCCAAGAAACTCTCCTAGAACACTCATTCTACCTCTTCCTCTCAACCCAGTGAATTATCACAGTTACTGGGCTAACGGTTTGATTTGTTAGTGTTTCAGTGAATCATAATGATGCCTAATATTCTATGTTTTTTAAAGTATTGCAAGTGTATTTTTCTACCATTGTTTCCTCAGGTATAATTAATACAGAAATAGCCTCTATATGAGAAAGATGAATGGGGCGCAGAGCTTTGCCAGGTATTTGTTGCCTAGATAAAATAAAACAACATATTCAATAACTCTTACAAAAGTTGTTTTTGCTCATGGCAAAAATTCTTATGAATTCTTATGAGACTCTTTTTCAGGAGTATCAGAGTTTTTGTAGTTAGGTAATGAAATTACAGGGTTCATGAAAGAAAACTTCTCTCAATCTCATGCTCACTTACTACATCCGAACTTAAAGCATTCCTATGTTCTATACAGTGCAGCATTTCACCCCTAACAAAAATATGTATTAATAGGGAAACACATATATTTTAATATGGGTTTATAATATCATGATTAAAATAGACTTCTCTCATTTGAAAATAAAACTGGAAACAAAAAAGATTTCCCTAAACTCCAGTGTTTCTTTGGTGCACTGAAGTTATTTACACGAGTAACAAGGTGACCTGGTACAATTTTGAGTGGGGAAAAAATGTGCGCTTTTTCAGTGTTCAAAACAGATAGTGAATAAGACAGGAAAGTCTTATTCATTTTCTGAGAGAGTGCAATTCTTCAGATTATTGAGAGGACAATTTACCAATGTCTATCAAAATAAAAAATGAATATTCTGTGGTAATCTAATTTTAGAAATATTCTTACTATATACCAAGATATTTGCACAGGAATACTTACAGGAGCAGCATTTGTAATTATTATAAAATAATTGTAAACAACATGAATATCCTCAGAAATCCCATGGTTAAATAAGTTATATGAAATAAATTCTTTAGAATACTCAACAACCATTAAAAAAAAATCAACTCTCTCTGTACTGATATGGAGAAATTAGTATCATGATTACTGTTAATTGAATGCGAGTTGTGTTATATTTATTTTATTTGATAAATATATAGTGCTTTCTAAGTACCAGATACTGTTCTAAGTGCTTTTCAAATAGTAATATTTGTTTTTTAACAACCTTATCAAGTGATGCTGTTATCCATCATTCCCTCATTTTCCAGAGATGGAAACTGAGGCATAAGAGGTTGTGTGATTTACTCAACATAACACTACTACCAGCAAATAGAAAAACTGATATATAAACCCAGAGGTCAAAGAAAAACAGGGCATGTAAATCCTGGGTTGTGTTACACGGTCACCTTCTACATGTGGAAAACAAGAGAGTATATTATTTTCTTGATGGTAAAGTGTTTCCTGTTTATATTTTCCAGTCTTAGGATATTTAAAAACTCATCACATACATTTAAATGCCAAGTTTTCTTTGAGGTTAAAATAACACAACACCAACCAAATGTGCCTGAAATAATTTACTACTATTAATCGTATCTTTTTTTTTTAATTCTTGCAGACAGATGCAGCATATACTCTCAACTAATCAAAAATAAATCTCTTCAGAACTTTACATTCAAGTGACTTCCTGACAAAGGTTACTAACCTTAATCAAAAACCCAGCTACATTGTACCCAAGCATAAAAGAATACTTGCCTACTCATGTACTAATTTACATTCCACCTAGAAATTCCATTTATAAATTGAAAAGTAATCCTACTTTTACGTCCTTAATTTCTGTTATTTATTTATTTGTTTGTTTGTTTATTTATTTATCAGCTTTAAGATAAAGCTAACAAAGACAAATTTAGTGTATTTAAAGTATTCATGATATACATATGCTTTTGAAAAGATTCCAGCAATCATACAATTAACACATTCATCATCTGATATAAGTACTTTTTTTCAGAATCCTTAAGATATATTCAAGTTTCAGTTATAAAATTTAGTACTGCCAACTCTAGTCACCATGCTATGCATACATCCCCATAATTTTATTTATCTTATAACTGAAAATGTATACACTTTGACCAACTTTTCGCATTTTCCTCTATCCCCAGCTCCTGGCCATCACCATTCTACTCTCTGTTTCTATGAGTTTGATTTTTTTAATTCCATACCTAAGTGATACCATATTTATTTGTCTTTCTCTGATATAGTTCACTTGGCATAGAGCCTTACAGTTTTATCCATGCTTTTGGAAATAGCCATATTTCCCCTGTTTTAGGACTGAATATTATCACATACTATATAGGTCATATTTTCTTTACCCATTCTTCATTCAGTAGACATTTAGATTGTTTCCATACTTTAAATATTGTGAGTAATGCTGCAATAAACATGGGTGTACTGGTGTCTCTTCAAGATAATTATTCCATGTTTTGCATTATACCCAAAAATAGGGTTATTGGATCATAGAGTCATTCCGTTATTTAATTATTTTTTAAGGAAACACTATAGTGTTTACCACAATGGTTGTATTAATTTACATTCTTATCAACAGGATGCAAAAATTCCCTTTCTACCACATCCTAGCCCCATGTGTTATCATTTGCTTTTCTGATAACAGATATCTGAACAGGTGTGAGGTAATATATCATTGTGATCTTCATTTGCATATCCCTAATCTTTTGTGATGGTGAGCAACTTTCATATGCCAATTGACCAACAATATATGTTCTTTGGGAAAATATCTCTTCAGGTTCTTTGACTATTTTTAAATTGAATGTTTATTTGTTTTGTTATTGAATTGTATGAGTTCCTTATATGTTTTAGATGTCAACTGCCTGTCAGGTATATGGTTTGCAAATATTTTCTCTCATTCCATAGGTTGCTTTTTCATTTTGTTGATAATTTCCTTTGCTGTACAGAAGCTTTTAGGTTTGATGTAGTCGCACTTGTTTATTTTTGTTTTTATCACCTTGGCTTTTGGTGTTAAATGAAAAAAAAAAACAAAAAACAAAAAAAGAAACAATCAAACAAACAAAAGCAACCCAAGACAAATATCAAGGAGTTTTCCTCTGTGTTTTCCTTTAGGAGTTTATAGTTTCAGATCATCTGTTTACTTTTTAGTCTATTTTAGTTGATTTTTCTTTATGGTATAAAATAGGTGTCCAATGTCATTCTTTTGAACATGGCTATCCAGCTTTCCCAACACCATTTAGTGAAGAAACTGTATTTTCCACATTGTATATTTTTGGTGTCTTTCTAAAGAATTAGTTGTCCATATATCATGGGTGTATTTCTAAACTTTCTATTCTGTTCCATTAACCTATGTGTCTCTTTTTATGCTAGTACCATGCTGTTTTGATTACTATAGCTTTGTAATATACTTTGAAATCAAGAAGTGTGATGATTCCATCTTTGTCCTCCTAGCTCAAGGTTGCTTTAGTTATCCTAAGTCTTTCATAGTTATATGTATTTTCTGATTCTTTTATATTTCTGTGAAAAATTTCATTAAACTTTTGAAAGGAATTGACATTGCAGTTTTGATAGGGATATCTTTTCATTTTTTTGTCTCTTCTTCAATTTCTTTTATCAATGTTGCATACTTTTCAGGTATATAGTTTCATTTCTGCAGAACAACTTTGCCACATAAAATATCCTTGTTTGGCAAGGTTTCTTTTATTTTCTTCTTTCTTTTTTCCAGCACTTTGAATGTATCATCACACCTTCCCCTGGCCTTCAAAGTTTCTTCTGAAAAATATGCTAATTTCCTTAAGATAGTTCCCCTGTATATGAGAATATCTTTTTTTATTGATGCTTTTAAAATTCTTTCTTTGTTTTTGATTTTAAGCAATTTTACTATAATGTGTCTTGCAGAAGATCTTCGTGAGCCGAATCTGTTTAGAGATATATGAGCTTCTTCATCTTGGGTGTTCAAATCTCTCTCTAGGCATTGGAACTTTTGATTGATTATTTCTTTAAATAAGTTTCTACCCTTCTCTCCCTCTCTTCTCCTAGGATTCCAATAATGCATAAGTTGCTTTATTTGATAGTGTCTTAAAATTCACATGGGCTTTCTTTGCTCTTTTCATTTTTTTCTTTTTTCTCCTCTGATTGTCTCAAGTTCACAAATTTTATCTTTTGTTTGATCAAGTTTATACTGATGCTCTCCATTGCATTTTTTATTTTATTCTCCAGCTCTTGAATTTCTCTTTGATCTTTTAATTTTTATATTTCTATTAAACTCATTTTGTTTGTGTCTTGTTTTCCTGAGTGCAATTGTCTGTCTTCATTTTCTTGTAGGACACTGAAATTTTTAAAAAAATAATTACATTGTATTCTTGGTCAACAGTTTGTAATTTCCATTTCCTAAGGGTCAGTTACTAAAAAATTGTGTTCTTGTGGTGCTGTCATGTTTCTTTTATTTTTCATGTTTCTTGATGCTTTGCATTATTGGGTTTGCATCTGAAGAAACATTCATCTTCTCCAGTATTTACCTGGTTTCACACTTGGCTTCAGGGGAAAAAAAATCTTCTGTCCACCTTGCTAGAGATTTTGAGGCTGTCTCAGACTTTTTCTGTGACTATGCCTGCTTCATACTTTGTTTCCTCTTGAGTTCCATGCCTTGTCTTCTTCTTGCAAAACCAGGTTGTGCTTTCAACAGCCTTCTGTTTGCTTTCTCTAGGGTGGTTTAAATGTTCAAGTTGATGTGCTTCCTCCCAACCCCTCAGAGTCAGACTGGCTTTCTGCGCATGCTTACTAGGTATCTGCAAAGGCTTACACTCATTGCCCTCAGGGATGTGCACAGGGAACCAGGCACAGAATTGAGAGCATTTGAGCAAGGCAAGTGACCCACTGGGGTGCGCATAGGCCAGTTGGGGGATACACATGTGAGCCTTCTTAGCAGCCTGTGGACAGGCTCCCTACACGAGTCTGCAAAATGGTTAGTAGAATTTGTGCACTTTTGATATGTTCTGAACTATAGCTGCTAGGCCCTCCTAGCCTCTACCTGCCCCTCAATAATGCAGCTCTCCTCAGTGTTCTGGATTAAATGAGAAAGAGGGAGGCCTCTTCGACAGCATGCCCCAGACCTGGGAAAAGCAGGTGCTCATTCACGTGCTCTCATTTTTCTCTGTGGGACAAACTGCAGTCTAAGACCATCTCTCCTGGCCCTGAGCTGTGCTGCCTTGGGGAAGGGGTGATGGAGATCATATAAAACTATTTATTTTACTCTCTTCAATCCATCCAGTCTTCAGTTTTCTGCTCCAACAGTGTGCTGGAATTATCTGTAGTACTCACAAACTTTCTCAATGGTACTCTTGCCCATGGCTAATTGTCAAAATTTGTTTTTTTCATGATAAGGATACTTGGAATAAAGTCTGTGATTTTATTTATTTATTTACTTACTTACTTATTTTTTAGCTGTTGTTCAATTACAGTTGTCCCAATTTTTCCCCTGTTGCTCTTCCCCACCTTGCCTACTCCTGCCCCCTGCTCCCATAGTCAATCCCCACCCTGCTGTCCATGTCCATGAGTCCTTTATACATGCTTCTTGACTAGACCTTTCCCCTTCTTTCCCAAATTATCCTCCTCCCCCATCCCTTACGGTTACTGTCAATTTGCTCCTTATTTCCATGTCTCTGGTTCTATAATTTAGCAAATAAAATTCCAATATTAAGGCCAAGGCAAATGGAGTCAATTGCTTCCTAGTAGCAGTGTTCACTACATGATCCTGTTATCAAACTAGCGGGTGGTCCTAAATGTTATGTAATTATATCTCAGGCTCAACATTGCTAGGATACAAAAAGGAGGGCAAGTTTACTGTTTGAAAATTCCTTCCCTTGTCATTTACAGAGTTTCTATTCATGCTTTAGTAGACACTTAGCACAATAATGTAGATTCCAATTTATTCACAGGAATTCTTTGCTTTCTTCTTTTTAGATTGTAGGAAAATGAAAATATGTGAATTACACTAAATAATTTCTAAAATAGTTATATATAAAGCAAAAAATATTTTTGAGTAAAAGTAAATGGAAAAATGCAATTGGCAGGATGCACCAGTGTTTAAAACCTCTGAACTCAGAATAAATCGAACAGATTAGATGCATAAGCTCATCTATTTAGATAAAGCCGTATCACAGAATTTTCAAAAAAATCTCAGAATAATTGAAATTGTGAATGAAAATAAGGTACTTGAATAATTTTTTTAATTGAAAGTATAATTGTAAGGCAATTAACTTTTTACATTTTCCAAACTTGTAGATATTTCTGCTGGATAAAATTATATGATGAATACTTGCAGGGGGATGATGGGCTTGTTTTCAGATAAATTTTAAAAAAGTGCAAAAATTGCTTTGGTTGACTTCACTGTAAATAAAGATTGAGATGTCTCTATGGCATTATGGTATTTGCATTCTTTTTTTGAATTACTTATAAAACACTTGATAATGAGTTAAAATGAAGTAATATAATATGGCAAATGATTATCACAGAAAAAAATGAAATATGTTTTAAATTAAACATAAATACCCTTAGAATTGTCTTCAAAGATGTATGTTTGTCTTAATGATAAAATGTAGATGTTACTTTTGTGTAGAAAACAAGATTAAAATTAAATCACTATTTCTAATGCTGTTTTCTTCTTTCCTGGTTATATTTTAAAATCTATATAGCTTTTACAAAACTGACATAATTCACATTATCTTCATTCCCCTTTATATTTTACTTTTGAATATCTAAGTGTATCAAAAGTCATGTTACAGTATGCAAAAAGAACTACTACCTACAGAAAACAAAGAGTAATAATAACAGAGAGCTTTTGAGGAAATTAATCTATGCACAGGTATAGATTAGAAATCTCCTGTTGCTTTGTCTGTTATGCTAATTTTTAGTGCATTTCATTTGGCTAAATGGCTGTTTCATCACATACATAAAATCCCAATAACTAACCGTAAGTAACAGCAGCTGAAATTACTAATTTTATATCTTAGTTCTTAAATTACACATAGGGATAATTTATAAGTTCCAGCATCGGAACCAATGCCTGACTTAGGATAACTAAGCCTTTAGCTTACAGAGTTCTATTACCTTTGTGAATTGTTTCCACAGTGCATAAAATTTTAATAACATTTTCTTTTAGGTAATTTTCATTACATAGAAAAAGCATTTCTAAACACTCAAGTTCCATTTTATTTATAGTCACTGTATGTTTTTATGTTTTCCTACTTGTCTGATGACTATCTCAAAACGGAGGTTATTCAGACCACTACATTTATGTGTATTCACAAACTCACTTTTGCAGTAACTTGCTTTCTTATTCTAGTTTTAATACAAGCCTGCAAGGTGGAGACTTTTAACTTCAATTTGGTCTTATCTATTGGAAACTCTAGAAGAATGGTAATGCTAACAATATGAAAAGATATAATCCACTATTTAAAGTGATTCTAGGATCTAATGATTAATCACACATTTTCCAAGAGATCTAAGCAAACAGAACAAAACTGTAGGTAAATCATAGGCAACATAGGGACCATTGTTGCCATTGTCCATATGTTGGTCACAGAGCTGGAACATGATACAATGAGGATTAGAGATGTATAACCATACTCTTCGCATTATAACAAACATCAATCAAATGTCTTTTCTAAAAAAGAAAAAGGGTCGCAAATTGCAAAGTGGCACACTTTCCTTGCATGATAATTTTCTGGATGAGAGATGACACTATTAGAAATGCTCATTAAATCACTTGTGTGAAATTCCTCAGATTTCTAATCAAATTAACTAACATGAACCATTAAAAAAACTAATAAATACAGAAGAAAATCTGATTTGTCAAAGTGGAAAATGAAAAGCAAAAAATATTATTTGTTACTTCCACTTCTTAAGTCATTTTAGGTACACGAGTGCATATGGGTCAGAGGAGGATACGAGGATTATTTAGGAAAAAACTTCTATACATAATCTGATGGATTGGGTGATTTCATGAACACAATCACATTACTGAGGACCTATTCTAAGGTCAACCATTTTCATTTTATTACTTGCAATTTCACAAAATTTTCTGATCCTGGACCATTTTAGAAACAGTTGTTCTTGAAAACCACTTTTAAATAATGCCTGCTCGTACTATGTATATGTGTATACACACATACACATATATATAATATATACGTGTTTATATATACACACATATACCTATACACCACATTAACATATCTAGAAATATATATTTATATATAAAATATATAAATATTTATATACATATATATTAACATATCCAGAAAAGTAAGGAACAAAGACCAAAAGTAATTTTAATAAAGGTTAATGTTGCAATTTGATTCATAATTTATTTTGCCTCCTAATAGTCTGAAAGTCTGAAGGGGACAAACACAGTTACAGCATAAAAAAGATAGTTGCATCTTAGTAAGAAAGAAAAAAATCTTTTATCATTTCATATCAAGGATTTCATGCTCTTATGGGAAACTGCCATTGGAATTAGTGGCAATCTGTAATTAGGTAAAATCACTATAGTTTAAAATCCAAAAGGCCAATATAGACAAATTTTGTATACACCAAAGTAAAATAAAATTATCAAAAATATGATTGCTTATATTTTATATTTCACATTAAAATACAGTTTTGCACTTAAAATAGAGGAAGCTGCTCTATGTTTACTCTGAAAGTTTGTTGTGTAAGGAAATTATGTCTTCTCCATACAGCAGAAAGTAAATTATTATAACCTTCTCATTATATCATTTGTTATTATTTAAGAAATTACTTATGCTATTTGATATGTGAAAAGACAAATGTGTAGCATTTGTCTGTTTCTATTCCAGCAAAGAGCTGTGGCAAGCAAATGGGAAAAAAAGGTCAAGAGCTTTTATCACAATATTTTAATATAATTTTCTCCAACATATTAGGTTACCTACACCAAGGGTCCCCAGCCCCCCAGACACCAGAACTATACCATTCTGTGGCCTGTTAGAAAGCAGGCTGCCCAGCAGGAGGTGAACGGTGGCTGAGCAAGGGAAGCTTTGCTCACATTGCTGCCTGAGCTCTGCCTCCTGTCCTCATTCCCCCAGCCCCCATCCATAGAAAAACTGTCTTCCACAAAACCGGACCCTGGTACCAATTATCTAAAGATTTTAAATGCTTTCAAACTCATGATGATATACAAAAATAAAGAAAAGGATGAAAAAAGTAAGAGAAGAAAGGAAAACTGGGAAGTATCATATTTAGATAGAAGATGAAAATAGAATTGTCACATTTGGTAATTATTTCTGAAGAAAAATTATTCTCAGGTTTAACACAAAGTTGATATTGTAACCAAACAACCAAAGAGATCCCACTGCTTGCCATCCATAGGCAAAAACTCCAGAGACAGAGCCCAGAGGAAAGGAAAAAAGGACTTCTTTTTAATTTAAAATATGCACAGCAGGTTTTTTGATGGGGCCTTCCTGCTGGGGGAAGGGCTCCGGGCTTGCCACCCCAGGCCTCGCCACATCCTAGGACCCATCAGCCCATGCCTCTTCCTCCCCCACCTCTTACCAGCCTAGTACCTGCAGCACTCCCGGTCAGGACCAGAGCGCTGTACCTGCCAGGCCTGCACTGGGGCAGGCCAGTGGAGAGACAACAGCCACCATAGCTTCCCATCTGGGAAATGGGTGCAGGGCTTGCTATGCAGCCATGTTCCCTGAGCCTGCTGGCTCAAGCCTCCCTACCTGCTTTCTTACCAGAACCTGCTATGCTCTCAGACAGGCAGATTCTGGAGAGCTCAGGCAGGGGCAAAGGGAATCCTCCTGGCAAGACCCAGGGGGTTCAGGAACCTCAGCAGCCGACCCCAGACCCACCATCAGGAGGATGGGAGAGCAACAGCATGAGTTTTCTACTAGCTTCACTTTTTAAAACTGCTCCCATAATCCCATGCACAATGGAAATAGATGGAAAGTATTTTCCTCCAATTATCTCCCCAGCTTTTGGAACCAGTCCTATGTGCCTTTTCGCTGCATCATGCCCAGGATGCCAGCACGACACATGCATGTGCCATCTTGAGTGTTTCTCCACTTCTCCCAATTTCTGATGGGATCCTCTCTGTTATAATCTGATGCATTTTTATTACAATGTAATGTGATAATCTCTTAAACATCAATATATATCATTAATGAGAGTAACTAAATTTATTTTTATAGACTAAAACAGGAATTAAAAATTATTGCTTCAGCCCTGGCTGGTGTGGCTCAATGGACTGAGTACCGGCCTGTAAAACAAAGGGTTCCTAGTTTGATTCCCAGTCAGAGCACATGCCTGGGTTGTGGGCCAGGTCCCCAGTAGGGGGCATGCAAGAGGCAAACATACATTGATGTATCTCTCCCTCTCTTTCTCCCTCATATTCCCTTCTCTCTAAAAATAAGTAAATAAAATCTTTTTTAAAAAATCATTGCTTTATGTGTTTCAACTCATACACACACACACACACAAGCACAGAGCAAATAAATCTATCAAAACCAAAATTTTGAGGAAAAAAATGCTCTTGAAAGACTACAAAATATTCTTAAAATAAATATGTAGATGTTCTAAAAAATTAACAATTGTTACTGTAAAATTTGTAATTGTAGTAGAAAATATTTTTGAAGGACTAATTATGAAATTGAACATTTAGATTTATTATGTTTTCTGCAATAAAATGTTACACATTGTATGAAAAGCCCTAAAGTACTTTTTTTTTCAAATGAATGAGAATATTCTGAAGAGAACCTGTCATTGCTGGGTTCAATTGCTTGTGATTTCCATTGATGTTAGTTTAAAGGTAATTACTAATCTATATATCCAATTGCACAATTGATTTCAAAGTAGTACCTTATATATTACCAGACTGCACTATTGCTCTCTGCCCTTCTGAATATCCTTTCTAAAAATTGTGAGTTTGTATAAACCAATTTATGAGAAAAGCCAAACCAACCCCTATTTTGTGTTTAAGTAAATTCTGAACAACAATGGGTGTGAGGGGAGAGGAACTTCTTTCTAGAAAATTGAATAAAGAGATGTATTCATGGGTTCTATGGGAAAAAAAATGTAGTTTGAAGAGAAGGAACTCCAAAGAGTAAAACTCTGTTAACGTACAGAAAAACATTTTAAGATAATTTCATATATAGTTTCAAAATAAGACCATATTATAAAAATATACAACCAGGATGAAATCAAGGAAAAATGCTAAAAATAAAATTAAGATTGCGGTAAAAAAATAGTTGCAAAATTAAAAATTATGTTAGGGACATAAATATGCATAATAGAAAGCTAATCCATTTTAAAGGTGAAATAAAGAACAAACTAACAGTAACTAGAGGGGAGAGGGGAAGGGATTCTAGGGGAAAGAAGGAGAAGGGTGGCCAAGGAACAGGTATAAAGGACCCATGGGCAAAGCCAAAGCGGGGTAAAATTGAGGGTGGGAGGTGGGAGTGGGTCGGATGGGAGAGAGTGGTGGGGAGAAAATGGAGACAGCTGGACTTGAAGGACAATAAAAAAATTAAAAAGAGAAAATTCTGATCGCAACGGAGACCAAATTGCACTAACTGAAATGAAGAACTTACTTATAACCCTAAACTTATAAAGAAAATCAACTTTTTTCATTTATTTAAATTAAAATATTTGAGTACTTATTCTGTGTCAGACTTTGTATAGTCATTATCAAGTAAGTTAAAAATATAGTTATTATCAATTAAAAATAGTATTTTTATATTGTTCTTATGAAGCTTGAACTTTAGATATTGAGATAGAAAACTATATAAGGTTTTTTTCAGTAAACTACCATGCACCAATTGTCAAGCCCAAGGTAGTAGGGTATTGTATACTGGTTACCAATTGCAGGAAAAGACACTAAACACTTCTCCCCACTGTATCTGGGTATCTGAGTTGCCAAATAAAACACAACACAGTCAAGCAGTGAATGAAACAACATATTACTCACACAGAGGAGAGACATTTCAATACCAGCTTCAGTAGTGTCTATTGGTACCCCATAACCAAAGTGTCCCCTACCAGTACCCCTCTTGTGCTGCAGTATAAAGAACCCTGTCCACTACCCAAAGAGGATAGATGTAACAGTTGGGTTGACCAGGTGCCGTATGACACGCAAGCTTTAAGCAGAGACAAAAGAGCACTCAAGCACCTGAACAGAGAATCATATAAGCCCAAGTAAGGCTCTTTATCCCTTGGAAAGGAAATGCTCCAAGCTCAAGATCATTCTTACATAGCCAGGTAGAAGTGGGAAGGCTATTTTCATGAGATTGCCTCTCCCAACAGTTCACCTCTTATTCCTTACTCAGCCCTGAAGCAGCAGATGAAGTATTTAAAATCCAGAAGAACAATTGCTCACCTAAAATTTGGAGGTGGAGTTAAGTCTTGAGTAGCCCCTCAAAAACCTGTAGGTGGTTGTGCAGGTGGTTGCTCACAAACTCTTTCTGTCATTTTTAGACAGCACTTTACCAGGGTCACTAGGAAACTCGGACCCAAGAAAATGATCAGTCCTCCCCGGAGGATGTTCCTCAACCATGAACCCCAGGTGCTAGGGTTGAGGCACCTAAGGAGGTCCAAGAATAAGTCTAGGAGAGACTGTAGTATACAGCTTACTACCATTCTGCTCGGGCATGGGTTTTCTCCAGCTTAATCTCTACCTTTTTGGAATTACTGATATACACATACAGTAAGAAAGGTTGGCAATAACATAAACATCACTCCGTTCTGCCAGCAGATAATCAAGGGCAATTTGATTGTCTATCACCAAATTGGCTAGTGAGTTCAGTAAGTCTTGCTGATTCTCAGTAGCTTGGGTGGTAGCATTAGATATTTCCACTATAGTCAATAACAGGTGGTATACCATTTATTATTTCCAGGGCATGTATGCCTATGTCAGGTATGAGGACATGGGCAGCAGGGCAAAAGCAGCGGACTGACTGTTTTCCTGGCAGTGTGTTTTGGGCAGCCATCCCATGTGTCAGAAATGTGGGTCCCATCCAGTTTAGAGTATTGTTCTACACAAACACCTGAGAGCATACAATTCCTAGCAGGCCCTATCTGAGGATGACAAGCACTCGTAGCCGAATTATACTCCACAGAAAAACATATAATCTGGATATATACATGGATACCAAAAAAAATACAAAAAAGGAAAAAAAAACTATAGATCAAAATATCTTATTAACTTAGATACAAAATCTTACAGAAAATAGTAAACCACATAAAAATGAGTATACACCATCACCAAGTTGGATTTATTCCGGGAATTCAAGACTAATTCAACATTTGAAAATCAGTAGTTCGTCATTGAACAAGCTAGAAAAAAGTCATATGATATCAATAAAGTTATATCATATCAATTGATACAGAAAAATATTTTTAAAAATAATCATTTGTTATTTATAGGCCACCCAGTCTGTAATATTTTGGTTACAACATCCTGAATAGATTAAGAGAGTAGCTTATTACACAACAGTTAGGGAATGTGAGGATGTAGTCTTAGTGACTAAAGTTAAAGGAATGAAAAAAACAAAAAAATCAAAGAAACATGTATAGACCACAAGTGAATGTGTGCTACAAGTTAGTGTGAGAATCAGTCCAAATTTGTTCACTTGTGATATAACAACAACCAAAACTATCTGCCGTTCCTTTCCTTATGTATCAGGCACCTCTTTTTGATGTAAATTTTAAAAATTTGTTAAAAATTATCATCATAAATTATATTTTCATAATCTATGAGTGATGATTACACATTATTTACACAGGGAAGAGACAGATAATTTCTAAAATTTTACCATATATCTTAACATTTCACTTCCGTTAGAAAGCAAATAACACTGTGAGAACTTACCAAGTAAATGCCAGAATATCTCAGGGTTAATCTTTCCATTTCTTTTAATAAAGCTGCTTTAAAAACTTAATGAGAAGACACAATGAAGATACTTGGTACTAGATGGACTGGGGAGACGATGTTATAAACCTAGATTGTGATCTTCTGAACTGTGGCAACTCACTTATTTAATGTTTCTCAGTGTCTTATATAGTACTTGAAACATAGGCGTTCCTTCAATATTTGCTGTATTAATTAATAAAAAAAGGAAAACAAGAAAGTCCAGAAGAGCAAGAAAGAAAAAAATATAATTTTGGACAAAATACAGTTAATCAAAGGTGACCAGAAATATTTCTTATTACTTTAGTCTATGACCTAAAGACTTCAGCAGAACCTAAGTGATCACAGGCTGCTCAGATATGAATGACTGAAGACAAATTTCACACATCCTTGAGGTGACAATTTTTGATTACACATAGTAATGATGCATGGTGCATACCGATGACTTCATCAAATATTTTATCAATAATTATTTTTAAAATGGCCCCATCAGAAAAGTAATATAGCAATAACACCTAGAAGCACAGAGTCTGGAAACCAAATTGACTGGATTTAAATTCAAATCCTCTTATTCAAAAACTTTGTGATGTTAAGCAAGGAGCCTCATCTTTAGTATGGAAACAATAATCTACCACATAGTTTTTTATTGTTGTTGTTGCTGTTTTTGGTGAGGGTTAATATTAGCAAAATTCATAGAAAAGTGGCAAGCATATAGTGAAGGTCATACATAGTACTGATAGCTTGGTGGACAACTGGTGGGGAACAGTAGGGGAGGCTGAGGAGATAAAGAAATGTCCAGGGCCATAGAGAGGTGGGGGGAGTAGATAGCTTGGGCAGATAACCCCTTTTACGCACCCCCACCCTTTCCACCAGGGCTGTCCTTGGCACTACCTGAGAAACTAATTTGGGTATTGCCTAAGAGTACAGATGGGGTTTCTAGGGCCCCTTTACTCTGCCTGCGGGCTCTGTGCATGCACAATATGTAGGAACTAGGGCATGGAGGGATGCAGAGCTAACAGAGCTTCACAGAAACCTTCCTCATCACTGCACAAGATGGCAGTGAACCCATGCAAGGCTGGCAAGATCATTGGATACGGGAAAAGCCCTCCTACCCTCTCCTGGTACCTTATTGAAGGTGGGACCAGGGGAAGATAGACACAAGCACCATAGAGGTCAAAATGATGGCCGGAGGGAGGTGCTGGTCCAAATAAGCCTGTTAGGCTAGCTAAAGAAAAAGTAGTGATTGATCTGGATGTGGACCAACCCAGAGCATGGAAATTGAGGAAGTATATTGAGCATTCTGAGAAAGCACCTGGTCCATCCCACATTCCTCACACCCAAAACTAATGTAAACCCAGGGGAAAGAAGGGACACCCTCTTGCCCATCTGGTAAATGCTCTGGCCAGTGCACTCACGGAACCCTGTGGCTCTAGAAGCCTCATGACCAATGGCAGTGCTGGCCCTACACTGGGAGCAGGAGGAAGCCTAAAGCTGGACAGCAACCAGGATCAAGCTAAGCAACCGGGATGATTGCTCATCAGCTGCCTGTTATTCCCAAAGGATGGTATTTTACATGGGAACGAGACTCTGGATTCTGTCATTTGTTTTGGTCTTGCTGAAGACAGCTGGGTTTTCTCTGGGTTTTATGGAGCTTGAAAACAAGAGTCCACCATTCTCCCAGATCATTCAATATCTGACTAGGAAAAAACAAACAAACAAACAGAAACACCTCTCTCCTTTCTCACCAGCTATGCCTCTAGAGTTTGCCTCTTGGTGACAGTAGGCAGCCAAACCTCATTTTGGTTCTGATTCTGTAACAATTATGCAAATGTCTGTACTTATAATTCATATGCTTATAAGCAAAATAGTTCATGAAAAGATTCTATCAACTTTCTACTATGCATTTTTATGTTTATTTGGTTTCCTTCAATTATTAAATGGCCTGTCTACTGTTTCTACCTTTTTTATATCTTTCCATGTCAGTCCCTTGGTTCTGATTTCACACAGATAAGACTCCTCTGCAAGCTCTAAATCATTTGCTCCTCCACATTCCTCACACAGAATACCCTTTTCCATTTTTTTCTCATCAATACACTAATCAGGCTAACACCACACATTGATTTATAAAACCTACAACTATCTTTTTAAAAAAATTTTATCCCTACTTTTGAAGTAATTCATGCCATCTTTCCTTTCCTGTTTACCTATTTTCTTAGAGTTCCTTTCCGAGTCCTTTGATAACTATTTTTTTTGTCACCAAAAATTTTAAGCCCATCGGAAAGGATATCGTATTCACTACTTATGGTTTGTATTCTTCACATTTCCTCTGTGATGTTTGGCACAGAGTAAGTGCTTAGCTAAACTGGTTGACTAAATATAATCAGTATATTTCAGGCAAGGGCCATTTCTAGTTTTGATAATCTCTTTTAAATGGTTAACTCAGTAGAATGTTTTATAGTAGTGTTCACTCAGTTATTTGGCATCCAAAAGTATTTTATACAAAATCAGGAAACTAAATTATCATATAATTTATACTTATAAAATTGCATTATTCATTAGATTTAATACACAGGGTTATCTTAAGATAATTCTTTGAGAATACAGATAACCACTCTCAAGAAAGAGTATGATTCCATAATTCACAATCACTTCACCTAAGATTACATAAAGTGTTGCTAAAACAAGAACATATTTCTTGGTGTTTCCTGTGTGTGTGAGACACAAATGTTTCTGCAAACCCATTTTTATCATTGACTGAAATAACCTCATGATGAATGATGCTTTGAATAACCATTAACATGACTCATAGAACAATATTTGAATTTGTTTTATTACTACTTATGATGCTGAAAGAGCTCACTACACCTTATACAGGTGTTTGAGTATTGGGTTTAAAATATTTCTAACAACAAAGAATTTTAAATTGACATTTCTTTGGCAATGCTTACTTACGGCATCACAATGTTACATCTTGTAAACTGCTTAGTAATCAAGTATTCAAAGGCATTCAGTTCTAGTCAACAGAAGGAAGGGTGATTTCAATGACAGTATTCATAATAAACGTTCTCCTGGGGGACATTTACATAATCATGAGAATGAAAATGATCATTACTTGTCATCTATTATTACACTATGTCCCCTTGAAGAATACTATAGATAAATTCATCCATCCATTACTTTTCATAGGTTACTCTAATACAGCTCACCTATTCAACTCATTTGTAATCTCCATGATAAGAACACTTTAGACTCTGAAAGAAAATTTTTATGTATGCAATTAAGCACACTTTATTGATATCAGCAAAAAAATGAAATGGATTAAAGAAACATTTTATATTAAAGTATAAGGTCTTATATGTATTTCCTCTCTCATGTTTAACTAGCCTTAGAGAAGACCCCATTCTGAATTGCAAAATGGCATTTGCCATTGGTTTATGGATATTGCTATGCTATGAAGTCCCTTGAAATATTTTGTTTGAAATTTGATTTAATATATTTGTTTCTAAATGTATAATATCAATATGAACTTGTGAGATATCAAAGTTTAATAATTTAAAATATTTAGTCAATGAACTATTCAATATTTCAGTGTGATTGGAGTAGGCTCTGAATAACTTCCTGCTTACCCCATTTTTTATCAAAAAAAATTTTTAAAAAGTGCACCTTGCTACCACTACTAAAAGCAGAATGCTATAGCAAATATTTATAATTCTATTTATAAATAGAATGATGCCATTTATTTTCAAAGACTATTGGTACACTAGAGAGATGGAAAAATAATAATAAAAGCGAGATATTTCGTGGGTAACCTAAGGACTGTAATCCAAGAGATAACTCATGGTAAATGTTGCAGCTGCAAGCTCAGGGCAAACAGGAGATGGATTAATTTCCTCTACTGTGCTATGAAAGGTGTAAGTCTCGAGTGGAGACCAGCTATAGAACAATGTTTTTCAGGTTCTCTCTTGGGATGCTTGCATTTGTTTCTAAACCACCCTTAGGTGGTCTATCAGTTGGAATAATTGCAACCAACATAACTTGCTCTCAAGAACATGTATTATAACTCTGTTTATTCAAACCAGTCATAAGAAGTAGAGATTAAAAGGCATATCTTCAAGTCCATAACATTATCTCATTAGCTTAATGTACTGTAGAGTAAAAAATAATCCTTAAAGATTTTATCACTTACCGAAAATGTTTCCAATCACAGCAACTAACTCTCTCTCTCTCTCTCTCTGCAAATTTTGTGATGAATGGCTGCTAATATCTGAGTCTAAGGAGAAGAAAAACATCTATATTTTTACCAAAACACTACTGAAACAAAGTTATGATGAACTCTATTAATAAAAAAAACAATAGACTATTTGATTTTACTATGTTATTTCATATATGTTGATAGCATGTCACTGAAATATACTTTATAAAAACTGAACTAAACATAAATGAACATATGGAGGTCTATAATTCGCCCTTTAATAATATGATCATGGCATACGCCTGTCTTGTATGGGTAAGTCAGTTAGCCTATGCCTGAATCTGAGGTATTGTTTCTTGCAAACAACTCGATCTGCCTTAAATTCAATTTTATAATCTGATAATTATCAGGAATGTGGCCATTTACTACAGAAATCCAGGCTTGTGTTAATTAACACTTCAGTTTAAACCTAACTCATTTTCAGTGAAGAATTGCTATACTTGTTATCAACTTCTTCCCTTATTCCACTTAAATACATTACAGCAAAAACTCAAAGTTCATATCTAAAACGATAAAAGTCCCAAATATTGTCACCTGAAGGTTTTAGGAAAACTGTACAGTACTAGTTTAAATGAGTCAAATATTCAATTCTATTAAAATATATACCAAAATTAATGTAAATATTTATGTTTCTGGGGGAAGGGGTTATCAGTTATATAATGCATTTAACTAATAGTGCATGGTGGCACCCTGCCTCTTGGGACAGAGGGCAGAGTGACAAATCTTTCTTTTCCTAGTTCAGAACTTGTACTACACCCACCTTTCTTTATAAGTTGTATTTTCACTTTTATTTGTTCCAAAATATGTTTTAAATTCCTCTTAAGCCTTTTTTTCCTCACACTGTATTATTTAGAGATGTGTTGAACAATCCTCAGATACATGGGATTTTTTATCTTTTTGTTATTGATCTCTGGTTTAATTCCATTGTGTTTTGAGAATATATTCTGCATGGTTTCTATTGTTTTAAATTTCTTAAAAAGTTTTATAGCCCATAATTTGGTCTATTTGATGAATGTTCTATGTGAGCTATGTGTATTTTATTTTCCTGTGACAAAATATTTAGTGATAGTCAGTCAATTAGATCAAATTTGTTGATATTGTTTTCCATGTAAACTTTATCTTTGAATTTTCCTCCTTTTACTTCTAATTACTGAGAGTTTAGAAGTCTTTAAGCAAACAGTGGTTGGTCTATTATTCTTTGCAGTTTATGAACTTTTTTAATGTATTTTTATGCTTTCTTCCTCTTGTAACTGTGAAAAAATGATCTCTTTATCAATATGTTATAATGCCCCTTATTCCTGATAACTTTCCTTTTTCTGAATTGTGCTTTATATGAGTTTCATATAATGAATCCAAGTTTCTGATTAACATTATTATGGTACATTTTTCTCTATACTTTTGCTGTTTTAAAACAATTTTATTGAGATATGAGTCACTATACCTTAACTTTTAACCTGAATAGTTATATTTAAAGTAGTTTTCTTTAGACAAATTATAGTTGGTCTCATTTTTTATTAATTTTGAATCTCTCCATCTTTTAATTCATGTATTTGACCATTCACATATAAGATGATTATAGATTTAGGTGTGTTAATATTTACTAGATTTGTGAATGTATTGTATTCATGACATTTATTTGTGTCCTTTTCCTTTTCTTCTGTGTTCTCTGGTTTTAATTGAGCATTTTACATGATTCCAGTTTATTCCCTCCCTAATTTATAATCATATAAATTAGACTTATATTTTTAGTTGGTTTAGTTGTTGTCTTAGACTGAAATTAATTGGGTTGGCCAAAAAGTTCATCTGTTTTTTTTCTATAAGATGTCTCTGGTAGCACTAATTTGTCTTTAATTTCATTTGAAACAATTTTGTTGACTGTATTGTGACAGCTGTCATATTAGAGTGCATTTAAGAAAAATATGAAAATTGGTGAATATTTGTGTAGCCATTTTAATATTGAAGATGGAAGAAAATAAGCAACATTTTGGCATATTATGTTTTATTATTTTGTAACCATGCAGCATAGGTTTTGGCCACTCGCCACCATGTATAGACATGACCCAAAGATTTGTATTGAAGGAAACAGGTTTTTATTAAAGGGTTACAATTTTGTGGGGTGCTGAGAGCTCTGACCCTTTGTCTCCCATGAGGCCCAGAACTTCTCTTGCTCCCTGAAAAATTACAAGCCAAAACCGTGCCCAGATGTTCCTCATTTCCTCATCTATTCTTAGAAGTTAAAGACTTCTAAACTCTCAGTAATTAGAAGTAAAAGGAGGAAAATTCAAAGATAAAGTTTACATGGAAAACAATATCAACAAATTTGATCTAATTGACTGACTATCACTAAATATTTTGTCACAGGAAAATAAAATACACATAGCTCACATAGAACATTCATCAAATAGACCAAATTATGGGCTATAAAACTTTTTAAGAAATTTAAAACAATAGAAACAGAGCTCCATCCTCTCTGAGATGTGCATTCCAGGGTTTCATAGTCACCATCTTCTTGCAGCATCTCTCTTTCTTAGGATCAGGGGTGTGCTCCTCTCAGTCTCCATGCAGCAGTCCAAAACCCATGTGTCATGCAACAATGGATCACAGTGTCCCAAAAGCTGGAGCTCAGCAAGGCAAGTACTGGAGCATGGGAATCCTGTCTCCAAGAGTGGACATCCAACCATGCGGGGCCCAAATTCCTGGTGGGCTCAACAACTTCCAGTCCCACAAGCACCCCCATCCATGCAAGGAGCAAAGGCCAAAGACAGAGAGCATCCAAGATCACCTGTGAGCAAAATCCACAAACCAGAGGGCCACAGGCCAGGAAGAGCCAAGTTCCAAGAGCCAAGAGAGTGAGCTTCTCCCCACCCCTTGTTTAAAAGTCCCCTTAAAAGTCTTCTTTCTCCCCAGAATCTCACACACACCAGAAGCCAGTGGGAGATCCCAGCTTTCCAACCAATGAAGGTTATCATTCGCCATATTTGTCCTTGCCCAACCTTTGGCTAAGGGGCAAAGTCTCCTCCCATAACCCCTCCCTGAGGGGAAGTCAAGGGTAAGCATTTTAGGGTATTTACAAGTTGATAGCTGCCTTTGTTATGCAATGTGCTTTAAACACTGTGCCTTCCCTGACTTGGAGAATGCAAAGTGCTTTTAAACGCTAGCCTCAGCTGCTCTCCTGGCTTCACTGCCTTTTCCTGGTGGGAAGGGAAGCAGCCTCTCATGCTGGATTTGGGGATTCCCTTAAATCTGGGATCTCCTCTGCTTTTCAGGGATCTCAGGCCTGACCTACTTCATTAAACTTTCAAAAGTAAAAGTGCAACTGAAACACAAAAAAATTTGTGCAACATATGGGGAAGGTGTTGTGATTGATTGATTGATTGAATATGTCAAAAGTTGTTTGAGGAATTTTGTGCAGAGGTTTTTTCACCGGATGATGTACCACGGTCAGGTAGACCAGTTGAAGTTGATAGCGATCAAATCAAGATATTAACTGACAACAACCAACATTATACCACAGGGGAGATAGCCAACATGCTGAAAATATCCAAATCAATATAGTTATTGGTGAAAATGAAAAATACATTTTTTATTTTATGGAAAAAGATACGAACTTTTTGGCCAATACAATCCTTTCAAATAACATTACACTGTTTCATTTGTAATGCAGGTGACACAGTGCAGTATGATTCTTTACCATCCCTTTTGGTCTTGCCGTCATTTATATTGTACATCTATAAATTTAATAATCTAATGATTTTTATTAGTTTAAATAAAAGTATCTTTTAGATTAATTAAGAAGGAATATACATATTTTATTTTATCTTTTTTATTCTATATTTAATTATCTCCCTTTCTTTATGTAGTTAACTAATCTATATCATCTTATTTTTCCCATGAAAGACTTATTTTATCATATCTTGTAGTACAAGTCTGCTATTAATGAATTTTTTCAGTTTTTGTTTTGTTTTGTTTTGTTGTCTGAGAAAGCCTTTTTTTGTCCTTTGCTTCTAAAGGGCAATTTTGCTAGATATATAATTCTACGCATTTTTTTCTTTTTCAATACATTTAATATTTCACTTTATTTTCTTCTTTCTTACATGGCTTCTGATGTATAGTCCACTGAAATCCTTATACATTTGTTTAATATGTAGAGTGTTTTCTTATTTTCTTTGGCTTCTTTCAAGATTTTTTCCTTGTGATTTTCTGCAGTTTAAATAAAAATGTCTAAATGTAATTTATCCTGCTTAGTTTCTCTGAGATTCTTGAATCTGTAGTTTGGTGACATTAATTTTATAACATTCTTGACAGTTAATAATTCTTGTGCCTCATTTCCTCTTTTTTCTTCATTTTGTACTCTAAGTTTATATTATACTTTTTATTTTATTTTATATTTACATTTCAATTTGTGAAGTGTCTAATTGAATATCTTCAAGAGCACTGATTCTTTCCTCAGGTGACTGTAATTTACCAATGAACCCATCAAAAGAAGTTTTCATTCTTTTTACAATGCTTTTAAACATATAACATTTCCTTCTTTTTTTTTTTAAGTTATTTCCTCTCTCTGCTTATATTATCCATGTCTTCTTTGTATATTGCCTGCTTTTCTTCTTCTTTTGGAGTCCCTGACAAATTAATCAAATTTAAACTTCTTATTTAATAATTCTAAAAGTTGTCCCATATCTGAGTCTGATTCTGATATTTGCTTCATCAATAAAACTTTCTTTCTTTCCTTCTTTCTTTCTTTCTTTTTTTTTTTTTTTTTTTTGCATGCCTTGTAATTTTTTGTTGAAAGTAAGGTATAATTTGTCAATGTCAGGTTACTGTGACATATGTTAATCTCTCTGGAAGTTGGGCTAAGTTTATGTTTGCTGTAGCTATAGGTCAGGGACTCTAAATTCTCTACATCTAATGTCCTTTTTCTTCCTTTATTTCCTCTTATCTTCATGCTTCCCTTCATACTCTTGCTCAGACAAAATCTGCATCTTCAAAGTGTTCCAGCTTCAATCCACTATTATTATAATAGAACGCATGTATGTGACAGGAAGGTGTATATACTGAAGGGTATGTGTGTTGAGGGGGTGAACATTTTATAATCTATTTATTAAATTTCCAACTTTAATGTGTCTATATCCCTGGGCTATGACATTCAAAAGTGTTTTAAACATCCTTCCCCACTCACAGGTGAGAAAAGAAAGCATAAGACTTTAGTTAGAGAAATGTCCTTCCCTCTGGTGAGAAACTGTTCTGGTAATATCTTTTGTCCTGGACAATCAGACTTTGTTGTGGAGAATGCTCTGGGTGAATTTCACACTGGTTATTCTTCCCTCCCTCTGGATGAAAATAGTAAGGATCTCTTTTGGCTCTTCTCCTTGACAATGTAGTGTTTCTGGAGTTAAAACTTATGAAAATGTTGGGGGCTCTCTAACACTATTGTCCACAGGACTTTATCTCATATTAGTTCACACTCAGCTTTCCGTGAAAATTACCATTTAAGTGATTCTACTTCTATGGGTCCAGTGCATTCTTCTCCAGGCAAACATATCTTGGTTGTAACTCTGAATAAACCTTTATCTCCAGATTTCAACGTCATGTTTTCCCTGCAAACTCAGCTCTCCAATGGGCTCATGAAAATCTGTTAGATTTTCAGTTGTTTAGCTTCTGTTTAAAAGACCAGTAGTGACAATATCCAAGATAATTACTTGACCAAAATGATAGTGGAAACCCAAAATTCTTTATTAAAAATTTTTACTATTCAAGTGGATTTTTTCATCTACAATTACCCAGTATTCTCAGATTTTTGTGGTGTGAACCATCTTGCTTTTCACTGGTATCCTCTCCCACTGCCATTTAGATTTCAATTTGACATTCTGCTAAATTCCAATATTCTTTCCACCTCTTAAAAATATTTTGACATGTTTTGGGGGTCAATTTTCTCTCTTCTCCACCTTACCAATTTGGAATTTTAAATTACCAATTGTAAAACTCTAAATTCTTTACTGTCTCATTAACTAACATTTCAAGAGGGGTCAGAGAAAAGTATATTCAATATGTACTTGTATTTAATGTGTAACTTTAGGAAAAAAGTATACACACACACACAAATCTGGCACTCAGAGATAACATTTATTATGTGACAAATATTTTTATTTTGCAAAATAGCTCATTTCCCAGTGGCACTTACCAAATAACATATATCATATAATATGAAAAAATAATTCTCTAGTTTTATTCTGCTTAGTAAGATGTTATTTTACTAAATATATTATTTGGTAAGATATTATTAAAGTGTTAGTAAAATGTTATTTAGTAAGATGTTACTAAAAGTAAGCCTCATGTTAATAATGATACAAACCTTCCTGCTAAAGATTCTGTTAAAATATTTAGTCATGCATTTAAAATTATACTAGATGTTATAAGTAAATGTTTGCATATAAACAAAACTTCTCTTGAAAGAAGTATTGATTTATTTTTCTTCAGTGTTAGTCCAGTAAATATAACATTAACTCAGCTTACATAGCAACTCAGTGCTGTGTAAGTAAGATACACAAAACATTAAAGACTAAATAAAGTAAGCCTTTGTGAAAGATTTTAACTCTCCTTTTTGCCTTCCTGGATGAACTTTTTGGTGGTTTTCTGTCTTTTTTTTTCTTTCTCTTTTCTATCTTTCTGCTTCCTCTCTCTCTCTTTTTTTAAATCTAATAGACTTTGCTCATAAAGCCTTGCAGATAAAACAAAGAAACCTTCAGTCAATGGATACTTAAAGATAAATTTTTAAAAAATCCAGTAGCTGTAATTTTTCTTCATTGCCAATACTCCTGAAATTGCTGCAAAGAGGGAGCCTAAAACTCTATCTAGGATAAACATGTGATTTCAGAAGTTTTACGGTTGTGTAAATATGAGTTTTGATTTCTTACAGTCAATACATATTTTTCTGTGGGAATACATTTGATCTGTGATAGTGTAATGGAAGTCAACATGAAAGTATATTGGATTTAGACACTTATGAATTCTGCTTCTACAGAAACTATGGTAAATTGGTATAAATTTAATGAGTGCTCTACACCACCGCCTTCATGTTATTGATATTTGTCTACCAGTAGATTATGCATTCTAAAGCTGAGGTCTAATATTACAATAAATGGTATTTATCAGAGCAAGTGTATATGATCTGTCCAAAATTGTTCAGCTATGATAGTAATTTTATTCATTTCTAATCTATCAGTTTAATTTATCTGATTGTTAATCATATGTACTTAAAAATAAATTTTACATTCACATATAATATAAAGACATTCTAGACTGAAAAACCTACATTAGAAAGAGTTATAGTAATACTAAAAGTTAATATTTAGTAAATGATAATAGTGTTCTCAGAACTATTCTTACTTGTTAACAAATATCTTATGTAACCCTCACAAAAACCTTATATTTTGGTCATCATTTTAATCTCCCTTTACACTTGAAGAAAGTAAGTTTTAACAAGGTTAGGTAAACTTCCCAAAAGTGTCCAGAGTTTATATAAATGAGGTAAGATTTAAACCCAGGCTGATCTTTTAATCACAAAATGACTCTTCACTTTCTTACAGGAAGGAACTAGTGATTATCCCTCATAAAATGAAATATACATACATATATACATATAAATTCAGAGGCTCTTTTCAAGTCATCTTTGTATTTCACTGGTTAAACTGTGTCCTGTATAAAATATAAAATATGACCTTACCATTTTTTTTAATGATAATGGTAACTCTTATTCATTTATCTGCCTGAATTAATGACTTTAGCCACAATTATGAATATCTTAGTACATATATTTTAAAACAGATATCAATTATGTATAAAAAATATAGTGTTTTCAATTCCTTTCAATTCTATGATAAGTGTATGTATGCTTTAATTATTGTCAATACTTTTATAGGAGTGTATAGATTTTCAAATAAAATTCTTATAAAAATATATCTGTACTATAAATCTAAATACATATTTTGAATAAAAGTATTGAATAATGTCTAATAATAGTGCTTTTTCTTTTCCATCGCAAAATAATTGAATACATGTCAATAATATATTTTAACAGTATTTTTAAAATTGAGATCACTTAACATTAAATTGAATTATAATGACCTGATTTTATTTTTTCAAAAAATATTTTTCTAAAATTTGTACATTATAATAGTTGAACTATAATTGCAAAATAGATGAGGTAACATAATTTAAAATAAATACAAAATTAAATATCACTCCCCCTAAGAATATATTTGAAAAAGAAGTCCAATTCCTTAAAAACTTAGAGCTAGAGAACAAGCTTTCACACATTTCCTCCTTTTTATTTTCACACAGATCTTAAGAAATCCATCTGTCATTATTTTTAATTTTCTAGACAATGAAGCGACAAACGTGTTGGACAAAGTAAAGACGGTGGGTAGAAAACAAACAGATAAGTAGAGTTTTTCCTATTCTTGTGAAATTTCTTTTGGTCATGTGAATTGAAGACCTTTCAGTGAAACAAATCCTGGCCATGTAGACTGAATTCCCAGGCAAATTTTTCATTCAGGTTAACATGTTATTGTGTTAATAGACATATTTTAAAACAGCATGTGAAAGTCAGCTTAGTTACATAGCTTCATGAAAACTCACTTTCATTAAAAATAGAGGGAGGGTTAAAAGTAGGTTTATAGCTGTTCATATGAAAAATAATATACTAATTAATAAATGATAATATAAGAATAAACTCTGTGTTTTGCTTACTCCCAACTGTAAATTTATTTTTGCTTCTCCAATGTATAAATGGGTCATTGTAGTAACACTGAGAATGTGCCCCTCATATATTCAAAATAAGAGAATGTAATCGGCTGAGGGACTCAACCATTGTGCTCTAATATTCATCACTTTCACTCCCCACAGGATACTGTATTCGGTGACCGAGTATGGTCGGGATACTCAGGCCCCTTCTTGAAAAGTGAGGGACTCCGCTGTTGGGAAACATTGTGGGCTACCTGATGATCTTAATAAACTTTCTTTGGAAATCACTACAGAGTAAATATTTTCACCTAATTTTCCTTTTTCCTGCCTTCCTTTCTGTCTTCCCTGTCTCTTTCATCTTTTTACTGAGATAAACATCAGCATGGTCTGAAGGTTTTCACTCCCCATTTTTCCCCCTTCTTCATTTCCCTCTTCATTTTCTCTCAGTGGTGTTTTTCAAGGTACCCATACATAACATAGCCAATAAATGTGTGTGTCTGCATGTGTATAATTTATTTTTAACACCATGAAAATATAAAAGTACTCCATAGATTGATTTTTTTTTTGTCAGAGATTCTTAAACATTTCCTCTCATTTTTTTTATTTGTTAACAGTTAATTGAGATATGTTTTCATTCCATATATATATATACACACCATTGTAAAAATATACAATAAAAATATACAATAAAATATACCATTTTATTTTATATCATTTAATAGACAACATTACACAACAGAGTTGCAAGACCATTACACAGCCCTGTTTTAAAACTTCTCCGTCAGCACAGTAAGTTCCTTTGTGCACATTCCCAGTCCCAGACAACAACTGGGATCATACAACATTTGGCCGTCTGGGCTGTGATCACCCCCTAATCTTTCTGTTGGTGAAGGAAGAAACTCCCACCCTAAATAGTATGAGATAGCTGAACACAAGACACTGATCAGATAAGACTGGTATCAGTTTATCAGTAATATATTCTCACAGCTCAGGGAAGTAGAAAAAAGCACTCAGTGTAGAGAGAACAAGTAGGGGATGTGGGAAGCAAGCTTTTAAGTAACAGGAGGGTGACATATGCCATGGTTCCCGTGGAGAAGGGACTGGTTTGTTTGAATAATTTTGAGGGCTGGCAAGGAGGTAAAAACCATCAGTTCGAGTACCAGTGGTATGCAGTTGATCTGGCTGATAAGAGGACCAGCTGGATCAGGAAACTTTCCCAATGAGTGAGGCCCATAACTAAAAAGGGCAGAGGAGCTTGCAGTTAAGCCTTTGGGAACCCATGAGGCTCAAAGATGGCAAAACAGCACTTAAAATATTAGGTCTTACAATCTGAGTCTGGCATCATTCACTTAGCGTAATGTTTTTGAGGTTCATTTGTGCTGCAATGTGAGATCGGTCCAGAAAAAAGTCCAACCATTGTCAATATAAAGAGAATATTTTGTGCAACATCAATGTAACCTGACAGCCAAAGAAAGAGGACTGGAAAGCACACGCATGAACACTGACAACTTCACTGTACAAGTCAGCGAGGGTGATAGATGCTGTTTAGTGAGCATGTGTACTGTGTGGTCATCACATTGGAAATGACTGAGCAAGTAAATTTGCATCAAGTTTTGTGTTAAGCTTTACCATTCTTCCATGGAAACTATTTCAATGATTCAGAAGGCTGCAGCTCTGGGCAAGTGGTGATGAGCAGCTTCATCATGACAATGTGTCTGCTCATGTATCACGTCTTGTGCAGAGTTTTTTGGTGAAACATCAAATCACCCAGGTGATTCAGTCCCCGTGCAGCCCAGATTTGGTGCCCTGAAACTTCTGGCTTTTCCCAAAACTAAAATCACCTTTGAAAGGGAAGAGATTTCAGATGGTTGATGAGATTATGGAAAATATGATGGAGCAGCTGATAGCGATTTGGAGAATTCCGTGAGGTCCCAAGGGGCCTACTTTGAAGAGGACTGATGTGTCATTGTCCCATATACAATGTTTCTTGTATCTCATTTCTTCTTCAGTAAATGTCTCTTTTTTCTTATTACAAGGCGCGATACCATCTGGAAATGCTTTGTATATGCACCGTTAGCATATATGACACAATATTAGTAGTCTATTCCTTCCTATTGCTGAAAAGAATTCCATTTTGTATATTTAATACATTTTATTTATTTACCTGTGAAAAAATGTTATGGTTATTTCCAGCTTTTGTTGATAAAGAATGAAGCTACTAAAATGCTTTTAAAGAGGTTTATCTTGCATATCAATTTTCAATTCCCTTAGAAAATAGGTGTGAAACTCCTGAGTTATTTATCAATTTGAAGTTTTACTCTTTAAGAAACTATCAAACTGTGTTCCAAATTATCTATAATATTTTACCATTCCAATCACATCTTTTAAGGATTCCAATTCTTCTACTTCCTCACCAAAATTTTGGTAGTGTTTGTTTTTTATTGTAGACATTCTAGCGGCTTAGTAGTTCTGTTCTATTTTGCATTTAATTTCAATTCTCATAATGCTATGAAAATAATACCAGTAAAATAAATAAATATGTGAAGTAAAACAGTGTTAATAATAAGGGGCACATGGATGACATTTTAATAGAAATAAAATAGAGCTTTAGAAGCCCTGAGTGGGCATGAAGGCAAGAATTTTTATTGAGAACTTATATTTCATTTGTGAGCAAATATTTATAGCATGACTTGACCAACTACTGATGTGTTACAGAATAAAAGCTTAGAGTTAGTAGAATCTTCACATCTGAAAAGAGAAATCCCTTGACAGATTGATTTGCTGTGTTGTGAAAATTGTTCACACATGTATAATAATGTAAATGCTATTAATTTGTTTTTAGTTTAAGTATCATCCTTATTGAAAAATATTTAGAACTTAACTATAATTATAAAAACAAAAGCAAATGCTGTCAACACTGTCAATGGATGAATTGAATAACAATTTTTTTCATAAACTATGTGACACTATTTACTAGTATCTTTGCTAGAAATAGAGTAAAATAAAACAAATTTTAAAGGATATGACATATAATAAGAATATGGATATACATGGGTTTAAACATGCATGGATTCAACGAATTTTCAATAAACACATGTACTGTTTTTGATCCATGACTGGGAGCTTGTAAATGTAGAGGGCTAACTCTTTACATGGATTTATATACCATTTTACATAGGGAAGTTGAGCATCTACAGATTTTGATCTTGAACCAATTGATCCTGAACCAATCCCATGTGGATATTGAAGAATAGCTAAGGTTTTGGCCCTGGCTGGTGTAGCTCAGTGGATTGAGTGCCAGTTTGTGAACCCAAGGTTCTCTTGTTTCCCAGTCAGGGCACTTGCCTGGGTTGCAGGCCAGGTCCCCCGGTAGGGGATATGCAAAAGGCAGCCGCACATTGATGTTTCTCACCTTTTCTTTTTCCCTCCCTCCTCCTCTGTCTAAGAATAAATACATAAATAAAATAACTAAGGTATTGGGGAGTCAGAGTTATGTGCAACTGGATTCTCAACTTCATGGAGGTTAAATTCAAAATGCAATATAACTGCTAACGCACTAGAATGTCTATAATAAAAAACATACACTACCTAAACTCATGTTGTTCAAGAGTCAATTATATATATCTTTTACAAAAATGTAATTCTAAATTTTCATTCAATTTGGCAATAAAATGTTCATGCTACTCCTTTACAATGTGAAAAGAAACAAAGTTTCCTTGTTCTGTAGTCTTAAGGTCATATCTCCTTGATGTGAAGAAGAAAAAGAAAGCCAAAATTTCCTGAAAGTCACCAGCTATAGACAGATATTTCATTAGATTCTCAAATATCTTATTTCTTTAACCCTTAATTAAACTTGCAACAAAGAGATTACTCTTTTTACAGTATACCAGAGCAGTTGTTTAGTTTATCTAGGCTTTCCCTAAAGAAATTTGCTATGAGAGAGCCATCTTTTTTTTTATATATCAGGGGAAACTAGTTCAATATAACTTTAATACATGATATTTTACGCAGATGGCAAGACTTACTTTTCTTTTTTCAGTTACCTTCAAAGAAATAACATATACATTCTAAGTGATCAAATATTTACATAACAAAAACCTACCTTTTATTAACTAGATGCAAAAAAGTATTCAGTTTCTTCAGCTCCCCTACATCTTCTCTAAATACAATACTGAAAATGACACAAATGCACACTAGCACATTCAATAAAGTGATGGGCAAAAGTAGGTTTGGAGTTGTAATACAAATATATAATACAATATTTAATAACTAATTATACAAGAATAAACTGTTTCTTGTACTCACAACTGTAAACCTACCTTTTCCTATCTCTGTAAAAGTACATATCTTTATATTTGCCTTCATGAATTTAAATTCCCAAGAGGCAAAATTTGCTATGTATTAATCTGTTGTTCTCAAATTTAGGCTTTTTATGTTATATTGTTTTATTCAAAAAGTTCAATGCCATAAACCAAGGCTCACAAACTGTGGCTCATGGACAAAAAACAAAGTGTCTACTTTTTTCTGTAGATAAAGTTTTATTAAAAAAAGTACCTATCCATTTGGTGTTGTCTATGGCTGTTTTCATACTACAATATCAGAGTTGAGTGGAAATGACAGATCATTTGGCAACAAAGATTAAATTATTTACCATATTTTCCTTTACAGAAAATATTTGTCAACTCTGCCTCAAGATAATCTTTCCCTTAAGTTTCTCAAACAATATTTATAGTTCAACTCTTCCATGAAAATACCCATACATCAATCCTTATTATTTTCTTATATTCTTAATTGCCTGAGTAGTTACCTAAGTTACATTTATTATTATATTTGATATATTACCCTGAACATACGACTTTTAGTTAAGATAAGCACATATGCTGTGCCAATACGATCGATGGCATTCATAAGCATAAAGGTTGTACACACTGTTCTTATCAAATTCATCCTGGAGGTACAAGAAGTAATGATAATAAACACAGTCAGTACTCAAATTTTTTAAATTTCACTCAAACCAAACCTCCGTTTCTTGAAATTTTTTCCAAAATAGTAAATAATGGCAGTAAAATTAAAATTGCTTAGTGATACTCTTACCAAACTAAGCTACCTTCTCCACATTTAATTTTTGAGTGAAAATAATTGTCAGCAGCAATTTTTGGACACCTTGATTTATTTAAGAAACAGTCAAGGACAGAATTAAAAAAAAACATTATCCTCCAACATTAAGGCCTGAAACTTATAAGACAGTGGAAAAAAAGACAGTGATAGGCAATATATTATCCATGAAATACCCATGATAGAAAACAAAACAAAACAAGGGAAGAGTCACTTTTCATTTATTATGGTAGAAGCAAGCATTCACCATGGAATTCTGCACATACAGAGTAACATTTCTTTGGTTCAAGTAATTTAGTAGACATCTTTCTTATAGTTGTATCTCCCTGTTTGTTTACTTTAACTTCAGCTGAATTGCAAAACATAATAGCTTTTATATAACTGTAAATAAAATAACAAATTTTCAAAAAAAATTTACAACATTACCACAATCTGGCTATATAATAAAACCTGATGAAAATTTAAAAGCAAAAAGGAAAAACAACGAAAGAAATTTAGAAATAATCAGTAGTGTAAAACTAACTTACATATTAAATAAGAGTAGAAAAATGTGTAACTGCATCTACTAATATACATTTGGCATACAAGTATAAACTTGATTGCTTTTTTACTACATATTAAATCAGGATATACTTAATGACCCAAGAACAAGCCTACTCAAGTTACTACTTAATATGTAGTTAACCCTTGGCACATAATTAACAGTATTACTTTCTAAAATTGTACATGTCAACTGCTATTTAGAAAAATTGCTGATGGAGTATAGCTAGATTTATTAATAAGGTTAAGGATGAATATTTTCAGATATATGTAGTTGTTCTATATAGAGAACTTATGCACTGTTTTAAAATATATGAAAAATTTATTCACACACATTACTTATATAGAACTCATAACAAAAAGGAGAAAAAACTGTAAGACATAAGGCCCTTCTATCCAAACTATCCAAATTATAATTTTATTTTTTTTTAATGTTTTATTGTTAATGCATAGAAAAGCTACTGATTTCTCTATGTCAGTTTTATATCCTGCAACTTCACTGAATTCATTGAATGGTTCCGAGAGTTTTATGTTTGAGTCTTTAGGATTTTCCACTTATAAGATCTATACCATCTCCAAATAATAAAAATTACACTACTTCTTTTCTGGTTTGAATACTTTTTTTTTGGTATTGCTTAATTTTAGGCTCCAGTTAAGATTTCTAGTACTATGTTGAAAAAGAGTGGAGAGAGTGGGCGCCCTTGCCTTTTCCTGGTCTTAGTAAAAGCTGCTATCTTTTAACTGTTCAATACTATATGAGCTAAGGCTTTGTCATACATGGCTTTTATTATGTTGAGGTAGGTTCCTTCTATGCCCAATTTCTTGAGGGCTTTTTAAAATCATGAAAGCATTTTATGTTTTATCACATGATTTTTTCTGCATCTACTGAGATGATCATATGATTTTCAGATGTCCTTCTGGCAGTGTGATGTATCAAAATTACTGATTTGCACATGTTGAACCACTTTGTTTTGAATAAAATCCAACTTGGTCATAGTATATAATCCTCTTACTGTATTGTTGAATTTGATTACTAATATTTTGTTAAGAGTTTTTATATCTATAGTTACCAGGTATATTAGTCTTTTTACATCTATGATTATTACATATGTAGTTTTCTTTTAATGTCCCTTCTGGCATTGGTATAAGTGATGCTGGCTTCATAAAATCAGTTTGGAAGTGTTCCCTTCTCTTCAAATTTTAGAAGACTTTAAGAAAGATTGGTATTAATTCTTTAAATGTTTGATAGAATTAACCAGTGTGAAGCCATCTGTCCTGGATTTTGCTGTGTTGAAATGTTTTCACTACTGATTAAATCTTCCTACTTGTTATTGTTCTATTCAGATGTTCTATTTCTTCCTGACTCAATCTATTTAGTTGTATGTTTCTAGAAATGTAACTATTTCTTATAAATTGTACAGTTTGTTGGCTTAAAATGTTCATAGTGATATCCTATGATCCTATTCTTATAATCCTATGTAGTTCTGTGATATTACTTGTAATGTCTTCTCTTTCATTTCTGATTTTGTCTTCTTTCTTTTTCACACAATCTAGCTAAAGGTTTGTCAATTTTCTTTATCTTTTTGAAGATAACAGTTTTTAGTTTTCTTGGTCTATTCTAACATTTTCTGGTATTTATTTCATTTACTTGCATTCTGATATTTACTATTTCCTTTTTTCTCCTATCTTAAGGTTAACTTTGTTCTTTTCTGCTTTTTTTTTTTTTTGCATTCCCTGAGGTATGAAATTAGGTTGCTCATTTGAAATCTGTGTATTTTCCTAATAGATACATTTATTGCCATAGAAATCCTTCTCAGAGCTGCTTTTATAGCATGCCATAGTATGCTGTGTTTCTGTTTTCTTTTTTTGATTAATTTTTAAAAATTTTCCCTTTGATTTTTGTTTCTCAGCGTGTGTTGTTTAATTTAGTCATATTTTTAGAAATAACACTACCCATTAACAGTAAATAGCATCAAAAACAATAAAATACTTAAGAATAAATATAACCAAGGAAGTGAAAGATCTATATGGTAAGAATTACAATACTTTGATCAAAGAAATCAGAGAACAGAGAAGCAAATGAAAAGATATCCTATATTCATGGATTGGAATAATTAATGTTGCTAAAATTTCCATGTTACTTTAAGCTATCTGTAAAGTCAATGAAATATCCATCAAAATCAAATGGCACTCTTTATAGAAATAGAAAAAAAATCCTTAAATTTGTATGAAATCACAGGACCCTGAAAAGCCCATGCAATTTTGATAAAAAGCAAAATCAAAGACATCACACTTCTTGTTTTCAAACTATACTACAAGGCTATAGCAATTAACAGTATGATAGTAGCATAAAAATAGACATATAGATCAGTGGTACACAATAGAGAACCCAGAATTAACCTTTTACATATATACTATACTAATATTTGATACAGAACCAAGAATACACAATGGGGAAAGATTGCCTCTTCAGCAACTGGTGTTGAGAAAACTAAATAAGTATAGAAAACTTTAATCAGACCTTTGTCTTATATCACTGATGAAAATTAATTTGTTGTAGGTTATAGATTTAAACTTAAGTCCTAATACTGTAAAACTCCTAGAAGAAAACATAGGGAAGAAGCTCCTTGACATTGGTCTTGGCAATTTTTTTTTTATTTGACACCAAAAGTCACAGCAACAAAAGTGAACTAAAAAGTTTCTGCACAAAGAAGCAGCCAACAAAATGGAAAGGCAATCTAAAGAATGAAAGAAAATATTTGCACATCTTATATCAGATAAGGGGTTAATTTCCAGAATTTGTAAAGAATCATAGAACTCAATAACAAGAAACAAACATCCCAATTAAAAATGGGCAGACAGCCTTAGCTGATGTGGCTCAGTGGATTGCTCACTGACCTGCAAACCAAAGGGACTCTAGTTCAATCCTCAGTGTAGGGCACATGCCTAGGTTGCAGACCAGGTCGCCAGCAGGGGGCGCTTGGGGTGCAACCGCACATTAATGTTTCTCTCCCACTCTTTTTTTTTCCTCTCTTCCCCTCTCTAAAAATAAATAAATAAGTAAATCTAAAAAAAATTGCGCAGAGAAACTAAATAGACATTTTTCCAAAGAAGACATCCACATGGCCAACAGATACATGAAAATATGCTCAATATCACTAATAATCAGTAAAATGCAAAATCAAAATCACAATACTACTGCACACCTCTTCAAGAAGTAAGAGACAAGTGTCAGCAAAAATATGTAGAAAAGGGGACCCTTGCATCCTGTTGCTGGGAATGTTCATTTGTTTGACCACTATGAAAACATTATGGAAGTCTTTTAAATCATTAAAAATAAAACTACTTATGATTCAGCAATTCCACATCTGGGTATATATTTTTTTAAAAAATGAAAACAGGATACTTAAGAGACAGCTTCACTCCACGTTTATTGCAATATCATTCTCAATAACCACAATATGAAAAAACCTGTCAATAGTGGGTGAAGATGAATGGATAAAGATTTAGAATACACAGGGTGAGATAAAAAGAGGTTTACAGTTGTTCATATGGAAAATATTGCAATAATTAATAAATAATAATACCAGAATTAACTCTATTTTCCATGTACACAACTGTAAACCTACTTTTGCCCCAGTGTACATACAATGAAATGTGAACCATGAGAAAGAATGAAATTTTGCCATTTGGAACAACATGGATGAACCTTGATGGCATAATGTTAAATGAGTTAAGTTAGAAAAATAAAATACTGTATTATGATACTTATATGTAAAATCTGAAAAAGCAAAACTCAGAAAAATAGAGTATAACAGTGGTTACTAAGGGGCTGAGGGGTTGTGCAATTAGGGAAATGCTGTTTAAATGTATAAATTTATATCTAGTATTTAAATAAGTCCTGAGGACCTAACACACAGCATATTGATTATAATCAACAGTACTCTATTACAAATTTTAAAATTGCTAAAACACTAGATCTTATTTTCACCACAAAATAGACATGATAATTATGCCGTGTGTAATATGAGCTGCTAGCAAACAATGTGGTGCTAATCATATTGCAATATGTAAATGTATCAAATCAACACATTGTAAACTTTAAAAACACATAATATTATATGAAAATTATATCTAAAATTACCATTTTAGTTTATCAATAAGTATTTAACAATATCATGCATATCTCTCACAAGGAACAAAAAATAGCTGAATATAAACAAAGATTAAATATAACTACTAATCTTTTCACTGTTGGTTCAGAAAAGCCATTATTTTAATAATTTGATTTAATGTGAAGAAAATACATCTTAGACACTCATATTTAAGTATAATTAAAATATAGGCAATAAGTATCATTTCTCTTTTGGTTTAGTTCATTTTACATGCTGTTACTTTTCATCCTTAAACTGGCCTATTTTACTCCTAGTGGTCTTACTGTACCACTCTGCAAGAGGAGGGTGTACATTTGATAATATTTTGATCTTAATTTAGTGCTTTTTTCTTGAAGAAATAACAAGTTTTAAAAATAAATTCTACTTTAATGTTCTAATAATTTCTGTCAAGGATAGCTTTTTATACATTAACTGTTTCTAATTTTTATTATTCATGTTTTCAAATGTCCCTCTGCTTTACTTTCAATAAGATTTTTTAAAATTCAAAGATTTACTCTTGGTCAAGATAAAAGTAGTATGACTGCCTGTGTCTCACTGTGCTTTCAAGAGAACAGTGAAGGACACTGTGTCATGCAATGGCTCCTCCATTGTGTATTACTGTGTATTCACAGACTCTTCAAAAGATAAATATACACAATATTTCACCTAATTTAACTTTGTTAGAAGGTCATTTCATCTTTTTGTCTTTATTCTTATTCTCTGTGACATTTAATGTCATTAAGAATATTAAAATTAAAGTTATGCATTTCTCAAAATTCTTTTTTTAAGTATACTTATTGATTATGTCATTACAGTTGTTCTAATTTTTCCTCATTTTTCCTCCACTGCCCGGTATCCGCCTCCCCTTAGCAAGTTCCCCCACCCCAGTTCACGTTTATGGGTCGTGCATATAACTTCTTTGGCTTCTCCATTTCCTAAACTATTCTTAACATCTCCCCGTCTATTTTGTACCTACCAATTATGCTTCTTAATCCCTGCAACTTTTCCCCCATTCTTCCCTTTCCGCCTCCTAACTGATAACTCTCCAAATGATCTCTATATCCATGATTCTGTTCTGTTCTAATTGTTTGCTTAGTTTGTTTTAGTTTTTTTAGACTCAGTTGTTGATAGTTGTTTGTTTTCATTTTAATGTTTATAGTTTTGATCTTTTTCATAAATAAGTCTCTTAATATTTCATATTATAAGAACTTGGTGATGATGAACTCCTTTAGCTTTATCTTTTCTAGGAAGCACTTTATCTGCCCTTCAATTCTAAATGATAGCTTTGCTCGTTTGAGTAATCTAGGTTGTAGGTCCTTGCTTTTCATCACTTTGAGTACTTCTTGCCAGTCCTTTCTTGCCTGCAAAGTTTCTTTTGAGAAATTAGCTGATAGTTTTATGGGAATTGCTTTGTAACTCTCTGCTTTTCTCTTACTGCTTGTAAGAGTCTCTCTTTATCTTTAACCTTTGACATTTTAATTATGATGTGCCTTGGTGTGGTCCTCCTTGGGTCCAACTTACTTGGGACTGTCTTGGAGTTGTATGACGATCTCTTTCACCAAATTAGGGAAATTTTTCATTACTTTTTTCAAATAAGCTTTCAATCTCTCGCTCTTCTTCTTGTCCTTCTGGCATCCTTATGATTAGGATGTTGGCACTTCTAGAGATGTCCCAGAGCCTTACTCTTTCCTTGTTTTTTTTTTTTTTTTTTTAAATTCTTTTTTTTTTTTCATTATGTTCTGGTTGATTGTTTATTTCTTCCCTATGTTCCAAATCATTGATTTTAACCTCAACTTTCTTCCTCTCACTGTTGGTTCCCTGTGGATTTTTCTTTACTTCCCTCAGTGTAGCCTTCATCTCTTCCCTTATTCTTTTGTTGTACACAGTGAATTCTCTGAGCATCCTTATCACCAGTGCTTTGAACTCTGCATCTGATAGGTTGACTATCTCTGTTTTGATTAGTTCTTTTTCTGGGGTTTCATTCTATTTTTTCTTTTGGGCCATATTTGTTTGTCTGCTTGATTGGGAAGCCTCCTTGTGTTTGTTTCTGTGTATTAGGCAGAGCTGCTTTGACTCCTTGTATTGGAGCACCTGTTAAGTTGCATGAGGCAGAGCCATAGGTATTCACCAGAGCAGGGCAACCTGCTTTACCACTTTGTATGTGGGAGAGGGATCACACAGGGGACAATGCTGCTCCCTGGCTGCTGGAGGCTTGCTCAGCACTCATCCTATTTCCAGTTACTTCACCACTTTCCTGTATGCAACTAATGTCCCTCTAGCTGCTGCCCTAGAGGTGGTTCCCAGGTTAAGCAGGTTTGTGTATTTTCATGTGAGCCCTTTAAATCAACTCTCTACAAGACTGGCAGTTTCTTTTGCTGACCGAACTCCCACTAGTATTTACAGTCAGAGGTTATGAGGCTTTAGTTCCTGGTGCTGGAACCCTGGGCTCCACCAATCTGACCTGGGGCTGGGATCGCTCACTCTCAAGATATTCCTCCCAATTTATATCCATCACACGTGAATGTGGTACCATCCATTCCACCAGCCACCACCACACCACATCCTCTCTGGCCCCACTCCCTGTGTCTGTCCCTCCTACCCATCTGGATGAATATGGTTTCTTTAAATGCTTGGTGGTTGGACTTCCATACAGTTCAATTTTCTGGTAGTTCTGGGTGTTTTTTTGTTTTGAGCTTAGTTGTGATCCTTCTTATGGTTGTGCGAGGGGGTGAAGTATGTTTACCTATGCCTCCATCTTGACCAGAGGTCTAAAAATTCTTGATCAATTCTTGATCATAAAATGTTGTTGTTTTACCATTAGGCACTTCTTTCACATGGTAAAAAACATAACGAAAAAGATATATTTGATGTTTAAGATGAATCAGTCACCCACAATTTATAATTAGAAATCTTTCCCAATGTTGTGCAAAAACTTCCTTTAATAACCAAACACTTGGAAACTTAAATAGGATTACATAATCATTATTTTAACAGACATAATTTAGAATAAAGGTATGCTAACTAGTAGGAAGTTATTAACTAGGTAACTGAAAGAGATTTAGAGAAAAAGTAGGGAGAAGGGAGTGGAGAGAGAAATAATCTCTAAAATGTAATCTTTGTAGCAGCAGCAAAAGGCAACTGCCACATCAAGGACTGTGGGAAACAAAATGTAAAAATTTGGAAATATCAAAATTTAGAAACTGAAATGAATGTCCCCATAGAGCTGAAACTCAGACATCTGAGAAGAGCCAAGCTAGTGCAATGGTTTCTCAGTGCACATTTGTTTTGTATGGGTGATTCAACTACAAACATGAAGGATCTGTTTTTATCAAAGTGAAAAAAAAAATGGTGTTCTAGTGATACTCAAAGGAGCTGCAAGCAGAAAAGATGCAAAAAGGATCATCACTAGAATATGCACTAGAAGTACATATAAAATAGTAGTCCCATCTTCATCTTCCAGGCTTGCAGTTTCCCTCTATTACTCATTATTGGTAAAGTCTAACAAGGAGCGAACCAGTAAAGCAGAAATATAGTTTACAAAGTCTTATCCCATGAATCACAGAATGAATATGGGGTGTGGGTTCAAATCTGAAAGATCATAGATTTATAAGTAGTCACTCCACTTATGTAGCTGACCAGCATCCACGTGCACATTTCAACACACATATATATGTTTTATCCTCACCCAAGGACATATTTTCATTGGTTTTAAAGAGGGAGAAGGAGGAGAGAGAGCGAGGAACATTGATGTGTGAGAGAACCATCAATCAGCTGCCTTCTGGTATGCACTCCACCTGGAGATTGAAACTGCAACTTGGATATGCGCCCTGACTAAGAATTGATCCCACAACTCTTTAGTCCATGGGATGATGCTCCGAACAATTGAGCCACACCAGCCAAGACACATTTCAACATGTATTTAAATGTTTGGAAATCATCTCAAATTTAGAGAAAAGTTGTTAATAAAGTTTGATGTTTTCTCTTGAATTAGTTGTGAGTACGTTGCTAACATAATGCTCCTTCATCTCTGAATAGTTAGGGGGTGTGTATTTACTACTGACAAAGATATTATCTAACAATCAATGTAATCATCAGAATCAAGATACTGACAGTGACACATCATACCATCTTCTTGCCTTAAAGTATGTGTTTGATTTCCTTCAACTGGAAAAGTTCCATTGACTCTCATGACCTGGATAATTTTTTAAATTATAAAAGTTATTTTTTTGTTTTGTTTTGTTTTTGTAGAATGCTCTTTAATGTGGGAAACCGGTTTGGATATTTTTCTCATGCTTAAATTCTGATTACGCTCCTGTGCCAGTGCTATAGATTGAAAGCTTGAGTTCCCTTCAAACTCCTGTTGAAATCCTGTCCCCGATGTGATGGATTCTGAAGATAGATCTTGGAGGGTAATTAAAGCTAGATTAGGTCAGGAAGGTGAGATCCTTTATAATGAGATTAATGTCTTATAAAAATTGGAAGAGAAGGAATATATCTTAATATCTCTCTCTCGTCCTTGCTCTGTCTCTTGCATTCTCTCCGTCTCTCTTCCTGTAAACAACAAGGAAGCCATGTGAAGACATATCCAGAAAGAGGGCCTTGGTCAAGAACCTGACCATCCTGGCACCCTGATCTTGGGCTTCTAACCTCTAGAACTGTGAAAAATAAATTGTTAAAGTCACTCAGCCTGTGGTATTCTGTTAGCAACCTGAACTAAGACAATGACAACAAATGCGCTGTTATGTCCTCATTGCATCCTATCATGTGGTGTAGAATTTCAATGTGTCTCATTACTGATTTTTACATTGATCTTTTAGTTAAAGTTGTACCTGTCTCCTCTACCATGCAAACTTCACTTCTTTTTTTTAAAGATTTTATTTACTTATTTTTAGAGAGAGGAAGAGAGGGAAAAAGAATGGGAGAGAAACATCAACGTGTGGTTGCATCTCGCATGCCTCTTGCTGGAGACCTGCACTGGGAATCAAACCAGCAACCCTTTGGTTCACAGGTTTGTGTTCAATCCACTGAACCACACCAGCCAGGGCGCAAACTTAACTTTTTAATTTACAATTAATAAGTACTTGTGAGAAGAAATCTAGAACCTTTCCAATTCCTTATCAAACCTTTATTTTTTTCTATTTATGTTTTGATATGTGTGGACTCATTGGATTCTTTTTATATTTAATGAGATATAATCTATTGTAACCACTGTTTAATTTTATACATGTAGCATAATAATCAAAGAAATAATGGACAACTATATTGATGATAAATAAATATACTAAAGCGAACATGTAAAGAAATTAATCACCATTCACTAGCACTTATTTTTCATAATAAATTAAAGTTTTATGGGCATATTATAAAAGTATAATTTTTGACACAGATAAAAGTTATGATGTTATTCATAGGGATTTTTTCTCTGCATTTTGAAATGGCATTGTCTTCAGTTACAGAATTTTAAATAATAAGGGTAAATAAGATGCTGACAAGAAACAAAAAAATAAGTGAATAATAAAGTAAAAAATAATAAATAAGCAAATTGTAAGTATGTACTATACAGAAAACATGGGTACTCATGTTTTCAACGCAGAATTAGGGAATGAGCCAGTTAAGTATGCAGTCACATAATTTTCTTGCTTTTCAATAATGTCAAGTAGTTGAATAAAATAGCAAAGAAATGAATGACAAAGTTACTTAATGCAAGTTCATTAAAAAATACTAGTGAAGTCTGAACCTTAACAAGACTATCATGATGATGATAATGATTAATATCATAAAGCTTTAAATATTCTGGTATAAACTGCCTTATTCCGAATTCAGAGATGTTAGATTACTTCAAGTTCATACAAACAGTAATTTAAAAATAAAGAACTACATATAGATTAAACAGGTGCCAAAGCCCATGTTTGTAAGAACTTTTTTCTGTCCTAGAATTGCTGTATTCCATGGTCAAAGATAGAGATCTTTGAATAAGTTCTCCATTTAATAATTACATAAAGAACAAGAATTAATCTAAATAAGTACTTTCTAAAGTGGGAAATAAATAAGCCATACATGTAAGTATCAGCCTTCATCTATACCAGTGTTTCTCAAATATTGTTTCAGAAATAATTTCTTGTTCCAAGAATAACCCACATTTTAATTACCTGATGTGGTAATCGACATAGTTTATTCCCTTCATCCCAGGCTGAAACAGAATATTCTGGCACCAGAAATCATATTTTAGAACAGCAGTTCCCAACTTTTTTTGGCACCAAGAATGGCTTTGTGGAAGATAATTTTTCCATGGACACGGGGTGGGGTGGGGGAGAAGGAAGGGGGAGAAAGGCAACAGAGCTCAGGTGATGACGCAAGCAAACTTTGTTGATCGCCTCCCACTCACCTCCTGCTCTGCAGCATGGTTCCTAGCAGGCCACAGGTCAGTAGTGGTCTGTGGCAAGGGGCTGGGAATCCCTGTTTCAAAACACTCAACACCTGTTCTTATAAACACTGTATCTTAAAAATGGAAACAATACTAAGGATAACATTTTTTCATATAAATTGGACAGATATTTAGTGGACTTCACAATAGACTTTAGGATTATTTATGTAAGGGTACTGCTGATAATCTATTGGCATTTCAGTACTAGAATCACTGACTTTTTTTCCATAATATATGGTTTATGATCCCATAATCTGAATAAGAACGGTGAACTACTGAAAGTTTGGATTTCTATATTTCATTGTCCAAATTGCTACAAATAGAAACATACTGTGTTCCTCGATGTATAATACATACTTTTTGCCCAAATTTTTTAGTAAAAAATAAGGATGTCCATAATACATAGGCATAGTGATTACATGCCATGGGTATAATAATGGATATAATCCTGTGAATAATGCACACAAAAACGTGGTTGTGCATTGTACACGGCAAAATATGGTAACTTTCTGATAAATGAAAATATACCTGTGAAAGTAAAATTAGACACGTTTAACGGTATGTAAAATGTTTGTGAAATGTTAAGTATTTAAAATATCAGCTGCACAAATATAATTTGGAGAGAAGGCAGATGAAATAATTGATTACATAGTTCATAAAGGATGGCTCACTTTTTAAGCCATTAAATCTCCAAGGGCTTCAATCTCTTCATTTTAAAATCAGGCCAGGGCTGTTTTAGAAAGTATCTGTAATTCCCATCAGTATTTATTAGTGATTCCATCATTGAACCAACCCTTAGCTTTTTCTCCTCTCTCCTCAAGTCCCCATAAGTTACCTGGATATTTTTCTCTTTTAAGTAACTAGTGTAATAACTTCACATACTGAGAACCACGTTTGGTTGGTATCACTAGAATTTACCTTCCCTATGTTCCTTGTAAAGTTTGCTGGAAATGTCCAATGATTCTGACCCTTTTGATGAATGTAGAACACTGAAATACCTATATTTTTATTGTGCTTATGGTAACATAAATGAAAAGGAGTCCATTATTAGGTATGGAAAAATATACTAATTTAAGCCGGAAAATTAATGATGCATTCGTCACACTGGAGAGCTATGTATATCTATTTTCTGTTTAAGGGCATTAGGTTCCTGAAAGCCTGCTTTCTGTTGAAGAAGAGACTCAGAACTTAAACATTTTTAAAGAAAACAAAAAGCTTTGTTTTCTAAAAAAAATTCTTTGTTTTTTTGCTTGAGGCTATCTTCATCTTTCTTCAGAGGCCAAATGAGTACTTTCCGAATTTTATTGAAGGCAAGTTCCAAAATTGTTACACAGGTGGAATCCCCACTGACAACGAAGAGCATTTGGCAAAACTAGTATCAAAGGGTGTGCCCATGCCCCAGAGAAAAGCCAGGGACCGTGACAGGACCAAAGGAGGTTTGAGGATGAAAATAAACTAGCAATCAATTCAGTTGCAAGCAGCTGCAACATTTAATCTTTTTTAAAAAATGTGTTTTTGTTAAATGGTCTATTCTGCCTGTGCTTTAAATATTTTCCATTTTGTTCACATTGTATCAGTTCTCTCTTATTAGTTGTTCCTATTAACAACTAAATGCAGTGACACATTTTATAAATATTCTATAAGCCCTAGTGAGATTATAAAATAATTTTTAAGGCAAGACTTGGAGATTAGTTGTCAATTTGAAAAGTACATGGTAAAAATCTAATCTATAATGTTGTGTGAAATTTAAAGTGATGTGTGTAATTACAGAAACCACATAAAGTCCAATTATAAATAGCTTTTGAATGTCACTCTTCTCATATAACTTTCATATAATGCTATCAGCCTCTGTAATTGTACTAAAGCTGTTTTAAAAATCTGTTTTTTGTATGCTACATAACATGCAAATGCACATGTGACATGTCACTGTCATCTGCATTAAAACTCATTAATGTTGTTTGTCAATATGTAGCTGAAAGTCCTTTTAGACAGAAAAATTGGAAATATAATTTAAAATAAGTGGATTTGAATCATACTGTTACTCTGCCCTTCTAACTTATTATGTGGAAAAAGCCTATCTGAGATGGTGCATACCAGTGTGACCTTCAAGGTAAGTTCATAGTCTAGCAAGTGAGCATTATGAATTGGTAAAAAGATGCCAAGATATCTGAATTCATTGACAGTTTCCAATCTCTTGTTACCTGTGGAGATTTGCTAACCTGTAACATAGATTCGAGCGCCCAGGTTCCACAGGCAAGATCAAATAAGAGCACAGACAATTTAATAGGTCTTTTAGTTTTTAGTTGATATTATCATATGCTGGTCTGACTTCTTTTTCTTGCTAAGTTACTTGACTAGTCTCAACAATTTTAAAAATTGTATTGATTAATAAAAATAGACACAAGCAAATATTTTTCTTAAAATCAAGTGAATATGTATCTACAATTCCAGCTAGTTGTTACTTAAAGAATAAGAAGTGTTTTAAAAGCAGTAGATAAATGTCAAGAAAACTTGAATTCTGAGAAGATCTGCAGAATGAATAGTCAGTAGCTGAGCACAGAACATCAGTAATTCAGAAAAGTAATGAGTAATTTTATAAAAACCACTCTTAAAGACCTCCTACCTTTATCATTGTTGTAATAATTAAAATTCAAAAAATTAACATTTTAAGAATTCCCCCAAAGACACTTGAGCATTTTTAAATGAATTATTAAATGAGTTATTAAATACACAAAAATATACCATCCTTGCCAAAAAAAAAAATGCTGAACAAAACTACAAGTGTCTTTTATCTTGTTCTAAGTCCTGTCCGAAAGTGACCGCCCTTAACTGCTTTGATAGAGCCTCAACAGGTCCTTTTATTCTGTATATAGAATGTATAAGTATTTATGTGAATAGCAATATATTTTAAAATGGAAACTGTGCAACTCGTTCTTTTTACTTGTTAGCATATGTAGATGATGTATTAAACAAATGTTATGTATGAATTGCAATAAAAGCATAGTTCTACTTTTTCTCTCTCTCTCTCTGTTTTCTTAAACTTTATTGTATGGGAGTAGGTGACCTCTGCAGCTTGACAAAGTTTTGGACTGGCCCAGGGCTGAACTGGTTATTCTCTGGTCATAAAATACCCTTTGTTTACTTTCGGTCATGACAGTATCTCAATTTTGAAAATAACATATCCAGGCCTTTGTGGTAGTCAACATTTTGTAATTTTTTAGCTTTAAATCTTCTTTTCTTAACCATTTGGGAGTGGTCCAGGCTGAAGCCACAGGGAAAAGAAAGCAAGATGCTTCTATTTTATTAATATATATTTAACATGTCCAATCTCATCTCTTCCCCCATTGACCAGCAGCAAGTTCAGCCAGAGACATTTGTCAAGTATGAAAAGGGAAAGATAAAAGGTAATTAGACAACGCTTACTTAGTTTTGCGGTTTGAACTCTCTGAAACTGACAGACAATTAAAAGTGATTTTTGCCTTCATGTAGCACTTTCATAGGCACCTTTAAGACTCCCACTGGGACACCTTTCTTTCAATTCTCTTGATTAATATGAAACATCTTTCCTCAGAATTATCTGCAATAGTCTTCCTTCACTCCTGGGCATTCAGCTGTTTACTTTTACCACTGTCTGCTGCGGTAACCCCTCAAGCAGCCCTCTTGGATAGGATCTAAGATGATCCCACATCTTGCTCTTTTTCTTGTCCCAAAGGTCTTCTGAAGGAAGAGCCTATGATCCCCTTGTACCTACAAATGCTGGGATTTGGAGTATAGTAGGAAAACCCCTCTAGCCTTCACAGTGTAAAGCACCATCTTTCAAGGTGCAGTGAAACTCTTCTGAAGTTCCCCCAATTACTTGTTTCAAAGCAACCTTCAAATGACTTTGGAGTAAAAAGTAGCATCATTTTTCTTGAACACATTTATTTCTAGATCAGCTACAAATAACTATAGTTGTTGGATCCTAGGATGTGCATTTTTTTAAATTTTTGCACAATGCAGTACATTTTTCACTAAATGATTTTGCTAATTTTTACTAGCAACATTTGAGAGTGTCTATTTTCTCATATCCTAAATTAATATAATTTTCTTTATTTTTTCCATTTTCATTAGGATAGCCATTCTTAAGTTCTCCGTTATAGTTTAAAAAAATCAAATCTCAATGTAAGATTTTAAACAAAACCCTAATATTTATTGTTTGATATTTTTTGTGAAGAATTTGCACTCTACATTTTGCATGATATATTATTATTATTCACACCAAATATTATCTATCTCTTTTATAAGCATTTAGAAATATGTTTTAGGTAGTTGGGTCAATTGTGTTGTAGGTGAGAATTAGATCCTTCCATGAGATCACAAGAAAAACATTTCGAAGATACATGCAAAGAAGATTGTGGTTTGGCATGGTTTATTTGTGTGGTAGAAGCTGCCGCCTGGGTTTAATGTCCCATCTCCCTCTGTCCCGCCATGGTAAAAGTCCAACCATGTCCTCAGAAAGACCAAGACAAAAGCCAATGTCCAGAGGTTCTGCTACCTGCTGAAGTCCAGTCCAGTCCAGCATCCAGCTAGATTAACATGTGTTTGCAGTTGTAGTTCATTTCAGTTCTCCTTCCTGGAGCTTGCCTATGGACTCGCACAGCCATGGTATAACAGGGGTCTGACCAGATCACTGGGGAACAGGATGAGGGACCCCAGAAGCTGCGTGAAAGCCAGCACTTCCCCCTCCCCCCTAGAAAGGAGGGTTTGCAGGAATGCCAAAGACAGCCGAGGATCGAAACTGGAGCTAGGGTTTGATAGGCTCCCATACCCTGGGAAAAGGTAAAAAAAGCCAAGGCAGCATGTGTTGCCCCAGCAGCTGAACAGTTTGTGACAATAAGCTGCACAGAGTCCACAGGGCAAGAAGGTTAAAACAGATGTGTGACAAGATGATGCTCCTCCCTCTTCTGGAAAATGGAGGCCAGAAGAAAGGCAAAGACACTGTGTTGCTGACGAACATTAGTCTGTATTGGTTGAGAAGCTAGATGTTGCTGCGCATGGGTTTCTGGGCCAGACCTTTAATAACAGAAAGTGTGAGGAAACATGTGTTTTTTGCTGCACCTCTGGCTACCCCCATTGGCCACAGGCGCCCTAGCATTTCCTGGCCAGTAGACCATAAAGTCTGCTTTGTCTGGGAACATTCCCGATGCCCCTTCCTGAATGAAACGTGGCAGCAGCAATGGCACTCTGCAGGCCCGCCTGGCCAAGCACACAGACATAGCAGTGAGCGAACGGTCAGAGGAAAGGAACAGCACACAATAAGTGGGACTCTGGCCACTGTGCACAGACTCTAAAGGATGCCTGGACACTAACTGTGACCAGGTACCTGCCAAATCGCCTGGATGAGCATGCTGTAGCCACCTGAAATTTCCAAAAGATGATACTTTTTAAGTGAGAAAAGAGATTCCAGGCTCATCCTTAAACTGGTCTGGTCTGTCAGGGTGTGGAAGGTTTGTCTTTGGGTATTTTAAGATGAGTGAGGAAGAAACCTGCCATTATTCCAAAACTATATAGCCTTGAAATAAACAAACCCTTTCCTTTTACACCAAAACTCTGAATCTAGAGTTTGCCTATTGGCAGCGAGCAGTAGAACCCCATTGGCTGTTCTGTAACAATATGTCATGGTGCAGCTAAGGCTGCATTGCCATGGAGAAGACACTCAAATGCATGGGATGAGTGTGGTTCATCTGGGTAAGAGAGCATGAACTCACACAATCTTTTGTGAACCTGGTAGCCACTAGATCCACATGTTTGTATGCTCCTGGGCCAGACAATACACAAACCAACAGTCAAGTAGTGGGCAAAAGACAGATTCTTTGTTCCCTTTGGATTATATTAACTTGGGCTTGGTAAAGACAAAGGGCTTTCTCAAAATGACCAAAAATGACCAGTTTCCCAAATGTTCATATGCTTGGGTGGGTCCACTTCCCAATCAATCCCTTCTCTTACCAGGCTAGACTAACAAGCTTCTCTGGTTCAGCACCTCCCCCACCTCCCCCTGCACTATTTTGACTTCTATCCCACCTCCAGTCTGATACCAGAGTGGGGAAAGGGAGGAATTTTAATCCTTTTGGCAGAAAAATGCTTTAATCCCCTGAGGTATGAAGCTTTAGCTTCCTGGCTAGCAAGCAGGCTTATGCTTCCCAGTTTATGAAATTCAATGTCTAGTTCACTTTTATCCCTTTTTCTAGCTAAATATTGCTGATAACAATTGGACATGATGACCACTGTAATCTATTGTATTTTTCTTTCTCTGTGTGTGTGTGTGTGTGTGTGTGTGCACGCACATGTGAACCAGGTATAGTTAAATACAATTTAAGAAAATCATTTTATATTTACCTGTCTGGTTTATCTATTGTCATGGGGAGCGACGTGTTGTGGGAGCACAGAGCACAGGTCCTCCTGGATCTGGGGGTCACTGCCCTGAGCCAGCTGAGGAGGGAGCGGGGCTCTGAATCCCGCAGAGCCCGTCCCAGGGTTGTCACAGATGGGGGGAATAAACACGGGTCATCATAAACACTTCTCTCTTTGCCAGGAGAGGGTACATGGCAACTTCCCTCTAGTGGAAAAGGCCCCAAGCCCCGTGTTCAAAAGGTTTTATTGAGAACCATATGCACAGGGGTATGGATGCAAAGCTCATCAATCAATGTCAAAACGTTGTTTACAGAAAACAAATAGAAATCATAGATAACAATTGAAGGAACACAAGAGATCTGCCTCAGGTCAGGGTCTATGAATAATGTAAATCCCCTTCCCTGTATGAGCTGGTTATTATATCTTTTGAGGGAAGAACAAAGCATGCTTAGAAAAACTTACTTCTAGGCCTGATTGTCCCCAGGAACCACCAGATCCAGTTAGGGCTGCACCTGCCATTAGTATTGTTTCAAGCCTGAGCCAGGCGGGTGGGGCAGAGCCACCAAGAGATAAGGAAACTTCTTTCAAATAGAATAAGGACTCTGGCCATGTCGAAGCCGAGATGAGGGGTGCCGGCCTTTTTGACCTTTCTCAGTGTCCCCCAAGTCCTTGCCTGCTGCCCATACCTGCCATGTCTGGCTTAGGTTGTCCCTCCTCTTGAGGAATCTTACCTGTCTTTGACTAACCAACCATCCCAGGGCCAAGCAGGGTGATGTGAGGGAGACAGGGGATGCAACCCTGCCAGAGGGACAGGATTCATCTCCTTGATGGTCTGTTTTCCCAAGGCCTCCTTGATCATTTCCAGCCTTGGGGCCCTCTTGCCTGTCAGCAGGCTATAGTCCCTGAAACCAGGTGGGGCATTTCCCAACAATCTATGACTTAGAAATACTTTTTCTCTACTGTGTGTGTGCATGAAAGCAACAATGAGAACAAGAGAGCTTGTACATGAAAGAGGAAGATGGAGAGATTTTAAAAATGAAAAGAAAATGAAATGTGTTAGGAAGATTATCGATTTATGTCAACTGTACTCTATATATTTTGGTGTAGGAATATATAACCTCTCTTCATTAGAAGTATTCCATATGGCTTTCTCTCTAGCTTGCATCAATGGCTTTAGAAAATTTTCTTAGTTACAGGGTGGGGGAAAAGTAGATTTATAGTTGTGAACATAGGAAACAGTTTATTCTTGTATTATTACTTACTAATTATTGTGATATTTTCCATATGAACAACTGTAAACCTACTTTTGCCTCACCCTGCATTCCTATGAATGTTTAGGAGAGGTTATCTGAGACCCTTGAATCCCATACACCATTAAATTAAACATAATATGTTAAACTTATGCAGAGAAGGATAACATACAATTGGGTAATGCAATATAGATCAATGTTTTATTTTTCTGTCTACTTCCTTTTTTCTGACAAGCTTCAAGAACATTCTTTTCTATTGGTATATAATTTGTTCCCCGCTACTCCCAAATTACTTCTTTTTTCCCTTATTGTATCATTTTTTCAAATGTAGATATTTAGACAAAGAAACACTGACATGCATGATAATCCTTATTCTGCATTGCAATTTCTTCTTTATTTGACCATCTATTTATTTCAGGAGCTGTAATTTAAAGGGGCAACTACTCTAATGTGCACCCTGGTGTGCAACTGATGTGAATGCAGGAGGGAAGAGGCACAATGACACACCACACAGAAAAGAAGTAAATGAGAAGGCATACTTCAAATGTGCAGAGGACAAGAATAAGATCATTTATTTATTGATTGTAAGCTATTTTATCTAGAAATCGATTTGATTACGAAAACAGTTTCTGACCATGCCAGTGATTTTGCACATTTCTTTTACCAAATGTGGATGGAAATGCTCAGGGAGCATATATATTTAATAGGAAAAACTTTCTCATTCACTTGATGTTTAAAAATATTTTCCCCAAATTTGCATTTTGACTTAATGAAAATATGAAAACAAAACATATTTGTCATGTGTATCTGATTAGAGTAAAAATCAATAAGAAATACATTTTTATTACTGCAATATAAAAAGAATTATAGGTGTATGTATCTGTTTTCCTTTAAAATAGTAATAGTAATGAAGAACTTTGTATTTCTCTTTAGTTTTCTAAAATATATTTCAGTTTCTAATTGATACTGAATGCCTTTATTTTGTATATATACATGCATTACCAGCATAAAGACAAATAAAATAAATCTAAACAATAGTCAAATCTATTCTAGAAATATAATATTATTTTAATATTGTTAATGGCTTCCAAAGATTATAAAATAATAAAATATTTCCATTAAATTCCATACCAGCTAAGTGGATTAATTTCTTTGTAATGACTTGAAAATAAGAAAGCTATTAGTTAAACCTTTTTTCAGAATTATTTATGTTCATTTTACATTGCAAGATTATAACCATAAATAGAAGAAATGTTATTTTGGTTTTTGCACTGTCCGTAAGAACTCTTTTAACAATTAGAAAAATCCATTTTATTTTTCTTCATTGTACAATTTTAATTGGTGGAAAAAAGACGTTCAAATTTTAAAAGTTTCCCTGGTATTTATGCGCTCAGATAACCACAAAAGTACTTTTGTTTAAGATATACTACATGACATGCAAATGGTCTTCATAAAGCAATGCTTGATTGGCCCTATTTTAAATTAAATTTCTGTGACTTTTTGTCAGTCCACTGGATAGGAACATGGAATCTGACATATTGAATCAGTCCATTGCTTCATCAAGTAGACTATTTTGCTTCCAATAATAGTCTATAAAATGAGACTTCAGAGAAAAATAAAGTGTATTGCACACTGTGAATTTTGAAAGATCTTACCTAATATTCCTGACTCAGCCCCACATAGACATTACACTATGAACTTAACATGGAAAGAACGCAAGGAATGCAAAATTTTCACATTTCCTTTACCATAGAAATACTTTAAGCAAATTTCTTATTTCCTACTTACAGTAATTTCTGTGGTAAACTTGTGTTATTTTTATTAGATTTTATATTTGCAATACATTATAAAAATGATGAGTTTAATTTTATATACATGTTATATATTCCATAAAAGGTTGTTTTGATGGTGATTATTTTTGAAAATGTTTACAAGGCTATAAAAAGCTTGGGGAGTTTTAAACTGAACAGTATTCTTTTTAGCTTATTTTTTTCTATGACAAAATGTTTGGCTGTTAACTTCCACATAATCAAAAAGCTTCTGCCTACCTTAATTACAAGAACACTTTAAAGTATAGGTGGAAAGTTGAGGAACATATGTTTAGGGCACTCTCAATATATTTGCCTCCTAGATAAAGCTGATACATGTTGATTTTAATAGTAAGAAACTACACTGACAAAAAGTTGAAAAATTCCCAATTTGCACTAACAGTGACCTAAACTAATCATACCACACTCAACTCAAGCATTGATATATTGACAATCTTGAAGGTTGAAGCAAAGTGACTTAATTTATCACCTTGAAGTCAGAAATATAAATTTTTCACAGTATCTCATGTTGAACACTACTTCAAAGAATAATAGATACTTATATAAAATATTTACATGAAAAACAATCAAGATATATCCATTCAAGATACAGTTTTGAAAACTACTTATTTTTTCCAATAATTTATATTTGCTCAGACATAATATATTTTGTTTTGTCTCCTCCTTAATTCAGGTACAGAAACTAATTTTTATAAATAAAGTGTTAATTTTCCCATAGAACCCTTGGAATAAAAATATCTGAATTTCCTCCCCCAATCTCACCCCTCAAAATTACATTTTTTCCTATCATGCTCCACACTACCGTGTTTAATTTAAGGTCAGGTAATCTGAGAATACGTGATTGCTTAACCACGTTATTTTAGGTAAGTATAGTAAGACCAGATGCAGATCAAGAGAGGTTTGACACATTTAAGAGTTTATTGCAGGTACAGTTCTCTGGGGAGAGCACAGAAAGCTGGTCAGGGCCACTGAGAGGAAGTGCCAGAGTCTGTCCAAGGCAGAGAGAGGAGAACTGTGGGAGGCACTATTACTGCAGTGTCTGTGGGAAGAAAACATTGAAGGAGGGCAAAAAGACTCAGGATTTGTTTGCTATATTTGAAAGTAACCCTCTCACAATATTTATATGCACTGTGACTCTTATAGCATACAGTTTAAAATGAAGGACTCCATTGTATCACTTGCCTTAAGAGATAGATAAGCAAAAATATTGCTATGTGAGATGTCTCAGGTTTTATTATCTATGTTTCCTTTGAGGATTTTTATGGCTTTGCAACTTACATTTAAGTCTTTTTTATTTATTTATTTTTATTTGTTGGGGGGGTTGCATGTTTTTATTGTTATTCAGTTACAGTTGTCCCACCTTTTTCCCCACTGCTCTCCCCTGCCCCATCCCCCCAGTCACTCCCACGGTCAATCCCCGTCACCATTGTCTGGGCCCATGAGCCCTCTATTCCTCTTCCTTGGCTTGACTCTTCCCATTTTTCTCCCATTATCCCCCTCCACACCCCTCCAATTACTGTTAGTTTGTTCTTTATGTCCAATCTCTGGTTCTGTTTTGCTCACTTGTTTGTTTTTCTGATTAGGTTCCACTTATAGGTGAGATCATGTGGTATTTATCTTTCACCACCTGGCTCATTTCACTTAGCATAATATTCTCCAGTTCCATGCATGCTGTTGCAAAGGGTAAGAGTTCCTTCTTTCTTTTCAATAGAATACTGCTGCATGGTATTCCATTGTGTAAATGCACTGCAGTTTTTTGATCCACTCGTTAAAGGAAAGAATAAACAAATGGGACCACATCAAACTAGAAAGCTTCTGCACAGCTAAAGAAAACATCAACAAAGTGGATAGGGAACCAGCTGTATGGGAAAACATTTGCCAATAATACCTCGGAGAAGGATTTGATCTTCAAAGGATATAAAGAACTCACATGACTCCATTCCAGGAAGACGAACAATCCAATTAAAAAGTGGACAAAGGACTTGAACAGACTGTTCTCCAAGGAGGACAGACAGAGGGCCCATAGACACATGAAAAAATGTTCAACATTACTAGTCATTAGAGAGCTACAAATTAAAACCACAAGGAGTTACCACTTCTCACTGATCAGAATGGTCAACATTAATAAATCAACAAACAACAAGTGCTGGTGAGGTTGTAGAGAAATGGGACCTCTAGTACACTGCTGGTGGGAATGCAGACTGGTGCAGCCACTGTGGAAAACAGTGTAGAATTTCCTCAGAAAAGTAAAGATGGAACTGCCTTTCAATTCAGCGATCACATTTAAGTCTTTTATTCATTTTGAGTTTATTCTTGTGTGTGGTAAAGTGGCTGGTCTGTTCTCATTTTTTTTTTTTCTGTATCAATCCAATTTTCCCAACACCATTTATTAAAGAAACTGGTTTTACTCCATCATATGATCTTGCCTCCCTTGTCAAATACGAATGGGCAATAAAAGCTAGAGCTGATCTCTGTTCTGTTTCATTGCTCTATATGCTTGTTCTTGGGCCACTACTAGGCTGACTTTATTACAGTGGTCTTCTAATACATTTTGGTATCAGGTATCGTGATTCTTCCAACTTTGTTCTTCTTTCTCAAGATTGCTAAGGTTATCTGAGGTCTTTTTTGATTCCGTAAGCTTTGGGAATATTTATTCCAGATAGATGAAATATGCCATTGGTATCTTAAAGGGATTGCATTGAAGGTATAGGTTGTTTGGGTAGTATGTACATTTTGAGGATGTTAATTCTTCCAATACATGAATACAGTATATGCTTCCACCTATTTTTATCTTCCTTGATTTCTTTCTTCAGCTTCCTATAGTTTTCTGAGAACAAGTCCTTTGCCTTCTTGGTTAAATTTATTCCTAGGTAGCAAAAACTGAAAGCTTTCCCACTAAGATCGGGAACACAAGGATGTCTGCTTTCACCGCTTCTTTTCAACATCGTATTGGAAATCCTAGCCACAGCGGTCTGACAAGAAAAAGAAATAAAAGGTATCCAAATAGGAAAGGATGAAGAAAAGCCATCATTGATTGCAGATGACATGATAGTGTACATAGAGAACCCTGTAGACTCTACCAAAAAACTCCTCAACCTAATAAGTGAATTTGGCAAAACAGCAGGATACAAAGTCAACATTCAGAAATCAAAGGCATTTTTGTACACCAGCAATGAAATAGAAGAAGAAGAAATCAGAAAAAAAAATATCATTCAATATAGCAAGAAGAAAAATAAAGTACCTAGGAATAAATTTAACCAAAGATATAAAAGACCTGTATGCAGAAAACTATACAACATTGAAGAAAGAAATTAAGGAAGACACAAATAAATGGAAGCATATACCATGCTCATGGATTGGAAGAATTAATATCATCAAAATGTCCATACTACCCAAAGTAATTTATAGATTCAATGCAATCCCTATTAAGATACCAATGACATATTTCACAGAAAAAGAACAGACATTTCAAAAATTTATATGGATCCATAAATGACCCCGAATAGCTGCAGCAATTTTGAGAAAGAAACACAAAGTAGGAGGGATCACAATACCGGACATCACACTCTACTACAAAGCCACTATACTCAAAACAATCTGGTAGTGGCACAAGAACAGACCCATAGACCAGTGGGACAGAATAGAAAGCCCAGAAATAAGTCCAGGTCTCTATGGGCATCTAATATTTGACAAAGGGGGCAGAAGCATAAAATGGAGCAATAATAGCCTCTTCAACAAATGGTGTTGGGAGAGCTGGACGACTACATGCAAAAAATTGAAATTGGATCATCAGCTGACACCATACACAAAAATAACCTCAAGATGGATAAAAGACTTAAATATAAGTCGCAACACCATGAAAGTGCTAGAGGAGAACATTGGCAGGAAACTCTCTGATATCCCACGCAGCAATTTTTTCACTGATATGTCTCCTAAAGCAAGGGACATAAAGGAAAGAATAAACAAGTGGGACCTCATCAAAATAAGAAGCTTCTGCACGGCAAAAGAAAACATCAGCAAAATGAAAAGGGAGCCAACCGTATGGGAAAATATATTTGCTAATGATACATCAGATAGAGGTTTCATCTCCAAGATAGATAAAGAACTCACTCGACTCCACTCCAAGATGACAAACGATCCAATTAAAAAATTGGCAAAGGACCTGGGCAGATGCTTTTCCAAGGAGGAGATACAGAGGGCCCAGAGGCATCTGAAAGGATGCTCGGCATCACTAGCCATCAGAGAAATGCAGATCAAAACCACCATGAGGTACCGCCTCTCACCGGTCAGAATGGCCATCATAAACAGATCAACAAACAACAGGTGCTGGCGAGGCAGTGGAGAAAGGGGAACCCTAGTCCACTGTTGGTGGGAATGCAGACTGGTGCAGCCACTGTGGAAAGCAGTGTGGAATTTCCTCAAAAAGCTGAAAACGGAACTCCCTTTTGATCCAGTGATTCCCCTGCTGGGATTATACCCTAAGAATCCCAAAACGCCAATACAAAAGAACCTATACACCCCAATGTTCATAGCAGCACAATTTACAATAGCCAAGTGTTGGAAGCAACCTAAATGCCCATCAGTAGATGATTGGATCACAAAATTATGGTACATATACACAGTGGAATACTATGCAGCAGAAAGAAAAAAAGAACTACTAAACTTCACGACAGCATGGATGGAACTGGAGAGCATTATGCTAAGTGAAATAAGCCAGGGGGCGAAAGACAAATACCATATGATCTCACCTATAAGTGGAACCTAACCAACAATACAAAGATGCAAGGAAAATAAGACCAGCAGCACTGAAAGGAAAAAAAATCAACAGAGACAAGAGGGAAGGAAGGAAGGGGGGTGGGGAAAAGGAAGGGAAGGGGAAATTCAAGGAACATATAGCAAGGACTCATGGACAAAACCAAAGGGGAAGAGCTGAGGGAGGGAAGGAGAGAGGGGGCAAGGGAAAGTGGTGGGGGTAGGCAGAGACAAATGTACTTGAAAAAATAAATAAAATAAAAAAAATTTATTCCTAGGTAATATTTTGTTGTTGTAGTGGTAAATGGGATTATTTTCTTAGTTTCTCTTTCTGAGATTCCTTATTGGTATATACAATTGCTGCTGATAAAGGAAAATATAAACAGATGAGACTACATCAAACTAAAAAACTTCTGCACAGCAAAAGAAACCATCAACAAAATGAAAAGGGAACAAATCCATTTATGGGAGAACACTTTTGCCAATGATACAACTGATAAGGGGTTAATTTCCAAATTATATAAAGAACTTCTATGACTCAACACCATAAAAAAGGAACAGCCCGCTTAAAAAAAATGAGCAAAAGACCTGAGTATACACTTCTCCAAATGGGACATACAAACAGCCAATAGTCATATGAAAAAAATGCTTGTCACTAATTATCAGAAGGTTGCAAATGACAACCACAGGAAGATATCACGTTGCATCTGCCAGAATGACTACCATCAATAAATCAACAAAGAAGGAGTGCTGGCAAGCATGTGAAGAAAAGGAGACCCTTGTGCACTGTTGGTGGAAATGCAGATTTGTGCAGCCACTGTGGAAAACAATATGGAGTTTCTTCAAAAAATTAAAAATGAATATTGCCATTTGACCCAGCAATCTCATTTCTGGGAATATATCCTAAGAATTCTGAAACCCAAGTCAGAAAGAATATATGCACCCTTATGTTCTTAGCAGTGTTATTCACAATAGCCAATATCTGGAAACATCCTAAGTGCCCACCCATATATGAAGGATAAAAAATCTGTGGTACATTTACACAATGGAATATTATGTTGCTATAAAAAAAGAAGGAACTTTTACCCTTTGTGACAGCATGGATGGACTGGAAAAATATTAAGCTAACTGAAATAAGTCAGTCAAAAGTCATTCAGAGAATGACAAATACCATGTGGTCTCACTCATATGTGAAATATAATGAACAAAATATACTGATAAACAAAATAAAACCAGAGGCATGGCTACGTGGAACAAACTGACCTCAAATGGGAGAGGAGTTGGGGAGACTATAAGAAATTAACCAATGAACTTATTAGTATGAGGTGTGTATGCGTAACTCATGGACAGAAACAACAATGTGTTGAAGGCAGAGGGGGAGTTTAGTGCAGGGAGACAAAGGGTGGGGGACATCTGTAATAGCGTCAAAAATAAAATTAAGATTTTAATTTAGTAAAAAATTAAATAAAGAATAAAATGAAGGATACCAGATGTCTGTGGGTGAGTTACAATTGATTAAGGGTAACTAATAGTCCCTTAGGTAGATGTTAAAGCATCCATTTATAGAAATTAAAAATATGATTAATAATATACCTATCCTATTGTATTACCATTCAAATAAATATGAATATAATTCACATATAAATTATAACATTTATTTATGAATTTTAAATTAGTTTCTATTTGCTCAATGCATTCATTAATACTAATAAAGTTTCCTTTTCATTTTTACTATTCACTTTTTCATTTTGTTATACAAAATTACACAGACATTTCTGCCTTTCACTAAAGAAAATGTAAAGTTTAAATTACATAATTTGTTTAAAAATATTCCAAAATCTTTAGAAAATCTATTTCAATTATGAGATTTATTAGCAGATTTTTCCTGAGTCCTGGGTGAAATGTGATATTTTCCCAATTTATAAATAGATAACCTCCTGTATTATTCTGCAAAAATTTTAGTCTATTTGGTTCTAGATGTTAAGATATTTTTAAACATTCACATATAAAAGTGACCTCACTTGGATTAATATAAGACACATTTTATAAAATATCTTAAATTTTTTTAAAAAAAGCTAGTGTTTCTTAACCTTTAAAAAAAAACCTTCAAATTATAAAGGGATTAATAAAACATCCTGAGTATTTGTTTTTTTCACCTCTTTTATCTCCTATTGTGTCAATTTTTAAATACTCTTTGGCAATTGGTTTAGATTGATATATTTAGCAGACAAATAAATAAGTATGCAGTACCTTAAATACTTAAAAAAGCAACTCATTCTATCATTATTAATTGATTCTAAATTATTCTTTCCCTTTTATGAATTCTAGAATATATTATTTGGAAAAATCATGAACATCTTGAATCAAACACTACCTTAAAACACTACAATGCAAATTTCATCAGTGCATATGTTGTGCCTTGATGCAAATTTTGAGCAAATTGAATATGATTTGTTTATAAGACTTTCAATGTTTGGCTCCATAACTGATTCTCCAGTCTTATTGTTTGCATTCTCCTTAAAATCATCAAATTTACCTTTATACATGCTGCCCTTGTTCTCAGACTGTGTCCCAGTACCCACTCCACACTCTCTTCCTATTCACATCGCTAATATTAGTTCATCTGTCAGATTTCCACTAAAATGTCAGCTCTTCAGAATCAGCCTCCTAAACTACCTTTTAATAGAAATCTCTTTCACTTTTCTATCATGGTATCCTATCAGTTTTCATGATGATATCATAATTTTAAATATTATTCATACATATATTTTTGTTTATATTGTCTTTCTCACAAATGGTAAATTACAGGAAGTATTCACAACATCAATTAAATGCAAGGATTAACAAAGTGCTTGAGACTCACTGTATTTATTTTGAAGCAATAAATGAAAGTTACTGAAATAGTTGGTATGGGAAAAAGGAAAGAAATTACAATGTTTTTGAGAGATGAAGCTATTAATCTATGTTATTGATTAAATGAAACAAATGTATTACAAGATTCTACTAAAAGATACTCCTTCCTTGTCACAGGCAAATGCAGGGCAACCTTTCCATGTGAGTGAGTCTCTTCTGCTGATACAAGCTCTCCCAGCCTGAAATGCTAAGGGTGAGTGTGGTGGACTAAAGGGAGCCAGAGCACCAGTAATTCTACTTGGACTTATGTGAATTACAGCCATATTCCCCAATAGCTTTTATGCATAAAGAGAATACTTTGTTCTCCATTTCTCTAATTCATCTATACAATTATTAACTGGTTCTGTAGTTAAAACAGAAAGAGGTGGTATTTTCCCATAATGCTCTTTTCTCTAAAGTTTTGTTTTGAAAATCCATTAGACAATGTTAATAAGCTGAATTGTAAGGTGATACTCCTGAATACTATCATAATTAAAGCTGAAGATGTTTCCAAAATGGCTATTTGATTTTTTTATTTTCAATAAAAAATTACTGTTGAAAGAAACAAAAAAAAGTTTTAAATTTTATGAATAAAAAGATATAACAGTTGCTCTGAAAAGAAACATTGAAGAAGCAATCTGCAGTCATATTGAAAGAAAATGGATATATAAAAATGAAAGAGGTCAGGGTAAGAAAAATATTATTTTGTATTTTCTCCAAAACCTCCTTAGATTTTACATATTGATTTTTAACGCACCTGAATATTTTTTGTATAATATGTAAAATAGGGCTCTATATTTTTTTATTTCAAGTAATAGTGGTTCATGCACTTTATTTGTTGAATAAGCCTTATTTTCCCCAATTGATTTGAAATATCAATTTAATCTTATATTCCATTGTTATATATATACTTTTGTTTTTAGAATGCTCTTGTTATCTCATTGATCTACTTGATTATTTCTGTGCTGGTGTCATGTTGTTTTAATTGATGAGACTTTATAATGGATTTAAATTTTTTAATATTTTATAATGGATCTTGACATTTAAAAAAATAAATAAATGAAATCAATCTGCATTTTAAAAAAAAGAAAGAAAGAAAGAAGGAACTCCTGCCATTTGCAGCAACTTGGATGGAACTGGAGATATTACAGTAAGTGAAATAAGCCAGTCAGTGAAAGGCTAATACCATATGATCTCACCTATAAGTGGAATCTATTCAACAAAATAAACTAACAAACAAAATAAACCACAGGCATGGAAACATGGAGCAGACTGAAAGTGACCAGAGGAGATGGGGAAGGAGGACAACGGTGGAAAGAAGGAGAAGGGACTAGACAAAGAACATGTATGAATGACCCATGGACATGGACAACAGAGTGGGAATTGACTGTGGGAGCGGGGGGCGGGGTGGGATGGGTGGAAAGGGGGAAAAATTGAGATGACTGTAATAGAATAAACATGATTTGAAAATAAAATTAAAAAATAAGAAAATACAGCTCACTGAAGAAAGGGAAAAGAAGGAGACTGGTAAAACAAATGGCATTGATCACATAGCCCTATGATACAGGATTGAGTACAAACATTATATTGAATAAGACTCAGAATTTTCCAAAATGCTCCTAGAAAGCTGATTTAAATTTGTCTTAAATACTCTTGTGAGTTTCTATCTGTTAACCTCTTTTTATAATGAGTAAAAATTATATTTTAAGACTGCATCAATTTTACATTTACTGTTAATTAAGGATTATAAAATTTTGTATGCTGCACAGTCACCCCTGGGCCAGCTATGCATATTTTGTATAATTAATTCCCACATTGTAAGAGTTAAAGCTCTTATTACAGATTGCCACTATGTAGAGAAAATAACATTTTCTAAGAATGTCCCAAACATTAAGATTTGTGCCTTAGTAACTCAGCAGAAATAAATATAGGAAAAAAACAAACAAAACATGAACTCTCTTAAATCCTTAGAGCAACTGACAGCCATAATTGAACAGCCATTGTTGACTTTGTTATTACTCACCAGAGAGAGAGTATGGTCACATGATTATCTCTAGAGATGCAGAAAAAACATTTGACATAATTCAAAACTCAATCACACTTCTGCTACTGCTAATACTAGCACTACAACTGCTACTAGTACTACTAATATTTTATCTTCTCAGATAAGTACGAAGAGAAAAAAAAGAAAAAAGACTTCCTTGGTCTTGTAAGGAGCATCTGTCTACCTCTCCAAAAAAGTCTAACTAAAAATGCATTTAGTGTAGAAACATTGAAATATTTTTATTGAAGTTTGGAGGCAAGGCTATATTTTTTACCATTTTCATTCAACAAGCTAGTGAATCAGACATTTATGAACAATGCAAACATAAAAATTAAAGAAGCAAAGATAAAATTTCCATTATATATAGTCATTATATTATGTATATTGAAAAAACTATGGATTTTTAAAAATACTAAGACCTTATGTGAAAATGTAAAAAAAGAAAAATCACAGGATATAAGTTCAATGTAATGGAGAAATATACCAATGAAAGACTCAAGATTCTTAAAATGTGTATTATTCCCAATGACTTACATACTTAATACAATTCCAGTAAAATTACAGAAGTTTTTAAAATAAAATTGACAAGAATATTTTACAATTATTATAACACTCTAAAGAGGCTGGTATTGCACAAAATGATCTACAAGAACAAACACAGGAAACAGACTACCTCATCTAAAGACTTACACAAAGCTGCAATTATATAAGTGATATTGACATAAAAACAGGCAAAAAGAACTATTGAGTAGAAGAATCTAGAAAAACTGATTTGTATACAGGTAGTTTAATTATAATTACAACAAAGGTGCCAAGTCAATTAATGTTGAAAGGCAAATCTTGTAAATAAATTATGATAAAAGAATTTGATATCCATATAGAAAAAAACACAGAAAACCTCAAACACTACTTTATACAACATAAACATTAATTTACATACATAATAGACCAAAATAGTAAGATAAACCATAATGATTCTAGAAAAAAACCAAAATAATATAGTCATAATTTTTGAGTAGTCAGTAATTTTATCAAGCAAATACTGAGTCACTCATAAAATAAGAAAAAGATAGAAATTTAATATCTTCAAAATTAATATTGTTAGATCTTCATAAAAGACAATAGGCAAATAAACTCTAAATATACTGCTCTAGTTATGTGTGTCAATGCATTTATATTGTTATTTTTATTGGTACTATATAATGAACAATTAGAAAAATTACAACTTAAGAAAGGCAACTGATTAAAGGGCATGAAGTGCTGAAGACACACTTCATAAAGGAAAATACACAAATGGCTAATAAATACATGAAAAGCTAATCCACATATCAGTCATCTAAAAAATGCGAATTAAATATGTAATGAATTATTATATTCATACTACCCACTGGTATTGTTAAAATAAAAAAGACTGACAGGATTGAGAGGGATATCAAATAACTAGAATTCTAAATTTCTTCTAGGAGCATAAAATAATGAAATTATTTTGTAAGATTCTTTGGACTCTTTGACAGTATTATAAACTTAAACATTTATATACCCTTAAAGCAAAATCTTTCATTACTAGATATTTACCTAAGATATATAAAAATGCATGCCTTCAAAAAACATTTCTAAAACTGCTAAAGAGGTACAAACTTTTAGCCATAAAATAAATAATTCACAGGGATGTAATGCACAGCATAGGGAATATAGTCAGTAATATGGTACTAATTTTGTATGGTGGCAAATGGTTACTCTTATGGTAATCACATCATAAGGTATACAAATGTTAAAATACTGTTGTATACCTGAAACTAATACAATATTGTACGTCAACTATACTTTAATAAAAAAAATGGAAACAACACAACTGAAAAAACATATACATTGAGATAGAAAAAGTTCTCAAGGGAGGAAATAAACTGTATTATGTGTTCTTTTGTGTGGTGTTATATGAAAATTTACAATAATCAGAACTTATGAAATTCAATAGTTAATATATGTACATTTTATTGTAGGTAAATTACACTTAAAATATGAAACGTTAATTCATTAATTAAATACTCTAAAAATGCAATGTGTAGACAGATTGATAGAAGATTCTACTTTATTTTGTGTAATGTAGTGGATAAATATGTACATTCATGTTACTTACACTTAATTTTAAAAAAGTGGAAAGATATAAAGAACCTCTCCCCCTGCAAAAAAGTGATTACTTCTTAAGTCATCCCTTAAAAGGAACAGGTAATAAGGTAGAAAATAAAGTAGATCAAACAGAAGTATTAATCTAATAGTAGATTAATATTTGCATATTTACTGTATAAATTTTCTGATGTCATGTTTTTGGTGGTGTCTGAATGTATTAACCAATTAGAAAAATACAAGGAGATAATCAAATGGTAAATAGCATTTTTTAGATACTTCTTAGCAATAACAATTTCTATTGTTGTTGTCATTATTATTATTTTGTACATTGATATTTTCATCAGTTTGATGTTGTTCTAGAAAATAACTTTGGTAGAGGAAGACAAGGTCAGAAAAATCACATTGTATCCTTAAGATAATGAAAATCTTTATTTGCCTTGGATAAGACTTATGGTAGGAAAGGTCAAGATTTAGTTCAGTATTAAGACTATATAATATGGGTAAAATTAATAAAACAATCATTTTTAGCATTTGTTTTTCTTGACATTTTAATCAATAGCATATTAACTATGATGGTATTTAAGCATTCTTATTAGAATTGTGTTGAATGTTATAAGAAAAATACTAAATGCTAATACTGTAGGAACTAATTTTCACTGATTATAGCTGCATGAAGACATCATAGAAGAAAAATAAATTTTAAAAAGCATTTGAAATCACTCTTACTGTTATTCTCTTCCTATCATTGAGCAATAAATTTCACATAATGGGAAAACTGACAAGTCTACTTTGTTATCAACAATTCAATTGTTAGGACTATTTGTCATTCTAAATTTTACATTTATTTTTTCACTACTTTTATATATCTGTTTATGGTATAATTTTTATATTAAATAGTCTTACTATTTAATCAGTATTATATATTTCCCAAAGTATTAACTGGATTAAATTAAAATTCTTTTCCAGTTTATACTTAAAATATATTGTAAATAATATGCTTTCAATGTGTATAATGCACAAGAACATTAACACATATTGTTTCATATCTTATGTTAAATAGTTTGTTCCTCGGCTCTTCACCACGGCCAAATAGTTCAGTAAACAATATTTTTTTTGATAAGTTCAGTCTACTTCACGTAGTACAACTGTTGCCCCAGATGAGGAGAGAATTATTTTGTTTTTAGTCAATAATTTCATCCCTTAGCACACTAAAAATATCATTCTCTAGTCCAGGTGAATAGATATAATTTTGAAAAAAACTTATGTTTTTCACTCCTATCATGTTTTGAACACATATATGATTATACTATTCAGTCACTCAGAAGTTCTTACCTTCCTAAGTACTTGCCAATTTTTAATGATTGTAAGCCATTTAATCTTAATAAGTAGTATATTTTCCATTTTAATCTTTTCAGTCAGTTTTTTGCATTCTCTCAGCTTTTAGTCTTTTTTAAACTGCCTTTTGCATGATCCAAAATTTGTTTCATCTCATCAGATTTCATAGGCAGAATAGTGCTAAGGTGAATTTTCTGAAGCCCAAATTTAGAGACGTCTATTATAAAGAGTGAGCGTATCTAATTTAGATATATCTCTTCCAGCAGAGTCTTTGCTAGTACTGGCTTTGTTTCCTTAATGCAAAACATAGCTATATTGTTTTCCTTTCCCTTCATTACTCACCATGATCTTGATTTTGTTTAGGAAAACATGTTTTTCTCATTAACCATACATTCTTCCCAGTGTGCCTTCTTTACCTACCTATCTCTTCCTCATCTTCTCCATAAGAAGAAACTGCTCCCACAAGGCAAAGAAGGCAGATTTGCCTGAGATGTGCCTGTAACTACTGGGAAGCACTAAATCCTTCTCCTGGGGTTGTTTCTTTGATAATATAAGTCCAGAGCTTCCAGGTGTTCCCGACAGAGACAGTGACTGCATAAGAATAAAATTAGGATATTCAGTTCATTCTCACACAAAAATATCCAGATTTTTTTTAACTCAGGATTTAATAACGGGCAATGTACATTGAGTCTTGATGTTGTTCACTACTTTCTCCTTGCAAAAGAACCTGTGAAAATGTTCATCAGTGCAGCGATGGGCATTTTTGTATTGATCTTGACTTGTGTTCCTTTAGTAAATTTTTGCTCAAATTTTATCTCATCTTGTGAGGATTAGAAATTTTGGCATATCCATCCAATAATTATTTGAGTTATTTTAATAGATTTTTTTTTACTTGTGCACTTGTTTAGATGACTGTCTTGAGCATGAGTACTTGTGAGCCCTTACAATGGTTGTGTCAATTCACAGCAGTTTTTTATAAACTAAGTTCATTTAGATGTGTCCTCACATTTGGAGTTCAAACTTTTCTGATTTAACTCCTGAATTATGTATAAGTTTCTGTATTGTCCAGCAAAGCCTAGAGATGAGGGAGATATTAAAGCCCTCTGGCATAGAAACCTCTTTCTCCTCAGTAACACCCGTTAGCCTCCCCCTCCCTATTAGAATTGTACTGGGAAAAATTCTGAATAATATAATTAAATGCTCCCTTTGGAAAATTTAGCTCTGGATTTGCTTTGGGCCAAATTTGCTAATCTGTTTGTGCCAAGCATCACATGTATCACATGTCATTATGTAGGATATTGATTGATCTAGTTTAGTTGAATTACTCTCACCATGGATCCTTCAATTCACTGGCTAGGAAAAAGTTTCATTTAGTCCGTGTGTGAAGATATAATTAATTATCGAAGAAGGAGTCACACCCTACTGCATATTGATTTTCTAAATGCTCTTGATGGGAATAGTAGCTCCTTGTTTAATTTGACTCAGGTTGCCATTTTTAAAGCGGCAGCAAATTTGAGGAAGCAGGGAGGGCAATGTTCACGATTCTCCAGAGTCAGCAAGAAGTTGGAGTAGTTCCAAGACACTTATTTCTCCTAGAGTTCATCAGATACAGCTGAAACGTCAAGTGGGAAGAGTGGGCACTATTTTGTAATGCTCAATATAGAGATAAAATAAAAATCAATTTGGAAAAAATACAGTCATGAAAGTATATATAATGGATAAAGATATTGCTAAGAGGAGGAGACAGTGAGCTATCTTCAGACTATTTTGGTACACCAAGACTTTAAATCAGTATATTCTGTAAAATCTATCCTTGGTAAGGTCAGAGCTATTCAATCTTCTACTAGGTACCTGCTTTCTCATTTCACAAATTATATGGAATATTAATGCAGAATGATGTCTCATTCTGATTACCCTAGAACTGATTTATCCAAATATACTGCTTACACATATACTGCTTTGCTTGTCTATTCATTAATGTTAATTTCAATAAATATTTGCAGTATGTCTCTATTTCAATCTTCTTTCACACTTGTTTTTCTAGTATTAGATATATCCCATTAAAATATTATTCTAGAACATATATTTCATCACATCACAAGAGCAAAGTCTTGGAACTGGAAGAAACCTTAATCATGTCATTATTTATTTTTTTTCATTCTGTTATTGAGATATAATTCACATACCATAAAATCCATCTTTTTAAAATGTACAGTTCAGTGTTATTCAGTATATTCAAAACATGTATAACCATTGCCATAATCTAATACCAGAACATTGTCCTAGTCACAAAAATAAACCCTAGATCCTTTACCACAGCATTGCTTTTAATTTCAGGGAAATGCTGACTTCATAGAATGACTTAAGAAAGAGTCACTGATTGTTCAATATTTTAATTTTATTTTTTTAAAAGAGTTTGGAGAGAGTGTTGTTCATACTTAATGGTTTGGCAGAAGTACAGTGAAGCCATTTTACACTGAATTTTTCCTTGAGAAGCAAGATTTTTGATTACTGTGGAAATCATTTTACTTTTTATAGGTCTATTTAAAGTTTCTAATTCTTCTTGAGACAATTTGGTAACTTTTGTCTTTCTCAGAATTTGTCTACCTCATCTAGGTTATCTCAACTTTCAGCATAGTATTATTCATGCTATTTCCATATAATCTATTTTATTTCTGTAATATCAGTGGTAATATCCCCACTTTCAGTCTTGATTTCAGTAATTCGAATCTTCTCATTTTTATTGGTAATTCTAAAGGTTTACAATTGTATTATCTTTCCAAAGAAACAATTTAGTTATGATGATTTTTTCACTATTGTCTTTGTATTCTGATGCTCATTAATTTTCACTGTAATCTTTATTATTTGTTTCCTTGTGATTATGTTAGGTTTAGTTTATTCTTTTTCTTCTATCTTAAGGTGAAAGCTTAAGTTATTGATTCATATTCTTCTTTTAAAAATAAAAGCATTGTAATTATTGTTTGTTTAGTGACTTTTCTCTCTAATTCTGTATCATTACCATGTGTGGCCACTGAGTTTGCACATGTTTAGTTTAGTGTTTATTTACTGATTGGACAGAAATGTCCTTGTGTCTAGAAGCAATAAGTCTCCCTGTATTGGTGAGAGATTCTGTAAATGTTTGGGCATGCCTTCAACATAACTAGTCTATAATTCTTATTTAACTTACTTCTTGCTTTCATAGAACTTCAAATGCAGTCACAGCTGAGAGGTTAAGACCTTCTTAGGTCTTTCCCAAACATGTACACAGATGTATTTATATACGAAGCCTCTAAATTCCCAAGAATATGTCAAAGTTTTACAAAGCTCTTATGGCCATTTTTTTCTTCAGCCCATTTTTTCAGCTCTTCCTTCATTTATGATGTTAACATATTTGACAAATGTGCTGCAATCCACCCTCTTTGGTAGTTTTTATTACAGAGTCAAATAAAGATAGGCCTTTAGATTGGGATCTTCCAGGAACCACAAGGAAGTCAATGATGAATTTTCTATGAGACTGAAACTTTGAAAGAACTTCTGCCCATTTTGCTCCTTCATGTACCAGGAGTGCAGGCTGTCATTTTTTAAAGTTTGTTGTTCTTACTGAAATTCAGCACTTTGGTTGTTGAAGCCTTTAGTTAATTTCCAGAATCTAAACATTTTGACTGTGGTAATTTTTACCCACTCCCTCTTTTTTGATGGTTTTATGGTGGGGTGAATTGTCCAGGGTGCTCTCTGTCTGCCATTTTTACTAAAATTACCCAATTTTTGAATTGAGAGCTCAGGGGCAGGGGGCTTAAGTAACTTGTCCAAAGAGTTGATAAGATCTATCCACAAAATGTCTATAAAACACATGATTCTAAAATTATATCTAACTATTGCTCTTTGGGACCAATTGTACATGGTTATTAAGAAAATTTCTATACATATCAATATATTATGCATCAGATTCAAATTTTATAACTTTGATATAACATGGGATAAAACCTATGCTTTTAAACCCTATCAACTTGGTTATAGTTTTTCAGGAAGTCAGTAAGTTTGATGAATTGTGGCTATATATGTTTGAATAGCAGGTGTTTATTCTGCACTTATTTGAGAACTATTCTTATAAAGAGTAAAATATTTCTTTTAGTTTTGTTACTTCCCTGTGATATATAGACTCTTTTCTGAATTGCTAGGCCTTTCTATTAAGTGTGATAGCTCACAAAGGTGCCTGGCTTCCACTTTCTGAAAGAGAAAGTTGGAGTATGAATAGACGTTGACCTAATTTCATTCCTCTTTGATCATACTGAAGTGGCAAGCATGCTTTATTGCACAATAGGGAGAACATATGTGATGATTGAGATTGTACTGACAAGAGAGGAAAAAATCAACTTGTGATTTCTCTGTTAAGCAAAGACCTTTTCAAAAAGCCAGAAAGATTAATAAGAAGTAATATTAGTTTTCTGTTTTTCAAGTCTTTAGACAATTCTAGGTGGATACATGCTTTTCTATTATTTCTTAATTTTTTTTTAAAAAAAGGTTGTGAAATGTTCCTATCCTTGCTAGATAATCTATCAGTAGAGGCAATGATTGCCTAGTTAACATATTTAAAAAGTAAAATAAATAAGAAAATAAATTTTTATAGTCATAGCATTTTACTGAGTATAAATATTTTTCCTCCATTCAACAATCAGAATTTGCATGTTTATGTACATACATCTAATGCTGTGTAAACTATCAAGTCACACAATCTTTCTGTCTTTTCTTTTTAACTTTTGATACATTTTTTTGTCTCTTTAGTTGCTCCAAATACTGTGTATAAAAGATGAATAAGCTATGTACTTTAGATTCATGGAGATTACACTTCAGCCTAGATATCAATAATAAAGTAATTAATTTTTGAATCTTCCCTTTATTTTTCACGCTTCTTTTCTCAGACTACCTTACTGACAATTATTTTATAATTATTAAATACCACAAATGCATTCATTAGGTATCCTTCATGTTCTAGAGTCCTTTTTCTTTTTAAGTTAGTTACTTTGTTTTAAATATTTACTGAGCTCTTATGAAAACCACACATTGAGCTAAGACATTTAAATGTCTCATTTTATTTAGTCTTCAGAAACCCCTATGAAGCTTCATATATTATATCTTGGTAAAACAATTGAGCCTTAAATAATTAAAGTAATGAAGAAGTTAGGAATATTTTTATCTTTAAACAACAGAAAACCTATGTAACGTGGATTGAGATATATATTTTTTAATAAAAATTTGCCTAGAAAGCAGACTCTTCCTGGAATTGATTTAGCAGTTAATTCATGTTAGGGTTAGAATCTTTGCAATGATCCTGGCTTTTTCTTCAATTTCAGTATAGCTGCCCCAGCTCAATTTATCAATTTTCACTCCTGTTGAATGGTTTAAGTAGAAATGGCTACAGCTTTTGTTAGGATATATTTCCAGAAGTGGAATCACAGAGCCAAAAGGGAGTTCTTTTTTTTTTTTTTGAGGAAATTCCATAGTTTTCCACAGTGGCTGCACCAGCATGCATTCCCACCAACAGTGCAAAAGGGTTTCCCTTTCTCCATATCTTCACCAGCACTTGTTGTTTGTTTATTTATTAATGGTAGCCATTCTGACAGATGTGAGGTGATATATCATTGTGATTTTAATTTGCATTTCTTTGATGATTAGTGATGTTGAGCATTTTTTCATATGTCTATGGACCATCAGCATGTCCTCTTTGGGTAAGTGTCTGTTCAGGTCCTTTGCCCATTTTTAATTGGATTGTTTGTCTTCCTAGAGTTGAGTTTCATTAGTTCTTTCCCTGTTTTGGAGAGTAAACATTTATCAGTTATGTCATTCGAAAAAATGTTCTCCCATAGAGTAGGTTTCCTCTTCATCTTGCTGATTTTTTCTTTAACTGTACAGAAGCTTTTTAATTTGAGGTAGTCCCATTTGTTTATTTTCTACATATTTTCTCAGGTGGAACCATAATCTCAATATGGAGTTTATTATTCTTTTGGATATTTTAAAACCTTTATAGCAAAAGGAATTATCCTCAAATAACAATATTATTTTAATGCTTTTAATTTCTATAGAACTACATTGCACTATAGGTAATCTTTTGTAACTTGTTTTTGTTTTTCCTTAGTATATTTTTATGAATATCTTCAATAAGTATACCTGCAATGTTAATTTATTCAATGTTATAGTTAAACGGTATTCTATTGTATACATATAGATAAAAGTATCAGGATGATCCATATGATATTGTTATTTTTGTAGATCAAAAAAGGTTCCTTATCACCAATTTCAAATGACTTGATATGATAAACATCCACTATCCTTTTGAAAGATATTTAGATTTTTTCCAAACAGGTTAGTTATGAAAATAATTGAATAGTATTTTTTTTAAAGATTTTATTTATTTTTAGAGAGGGGAAGGGAGGGAAATAGGGAGAGAAACATCTGTGTGTGGTTGCCTCTCACATGACCCCTACTGGAGACCTGGCCCGCAACCCAGGTATATGTCTGAGACTGGGAATCGAATCCATGACCATTTGGTTCTCAGGCTGGCACTCAATCCACTGAGCCATACCAGCCAATGTGAAAATAGGTTTTCTTACTAAAAAAAAGTAAGTTTAACTTTAGGCAATGCTTCCCAAAGTTTATTTCCTGTCATCATGAACATAGAAATTATATCATTTTACTTTGCTCAGCGGTGAACAGAGAGACTGCCAACAGCTGTCGGTGACTGGCCCAGGAGCCCCAGCCAGCACAACAATATCTGGTCCCGTTTCTGATCTATCAACATAACATTTGCAGCACACTTGTTGAGAAGTTATGCCGCAGACAATAGATTGTACATCTGTCACATTATTATTTTACTATATATCTTTGGGTCTTTTAACAAAACTAAATTTAAGCTTTTAAATTTCATTTCTGCTTTAATGATAATAAAAAATATTTACTTATCGTTGATTATGAACTTGGCAATTGCTAAGCATTCTGCCTTAGTTCGCTCACCCAGTAGAACGTAGGGCCATGATTTGAACCAAGGCAGCTCTGCCTTCCAGTAACGGGGCACAGCCAGGGCCTCCTCAAAGGGTATTTGCAACGGCGTCCAGAAATTGGGGTGTCCAAGAAAAATATATTCTCCCCACCCCAAGGCAGGCCGCCACGGGAGATAGGAGACAAGGAGCAGGGCCATTGAGAGTCATTTTGCATGTCAATAACAGGATAGCTTCATTCCTCATATGCAAAGAGGGTTATTTTGCATCTCACCAAGGCTAATCAGGAAGGTTTGGAAGACTTAATGAAGAATGTACCTGGGAGAGGAAGGAAGGGATACAGGGGCCTGCGGGAGAGACAAAGGGACACAGACTCTGGGGAACAGTGTGAAGACCCCGTGTGGGAAGAAAGAGGGGAGAAAGGACTCTTGCTAGTGGGCCATGAGAAGGTGCCGCATGGTTTCGGATTAAGAGCTGGAGATGGCGGCGATGCAGCGGATAGTGCTGAGAACCAGGAGAGGCCTGCCTAGCCGAAGCGGGGACTTCTGTTCATTTTCTTCTGAAGGACGGTACCCCTGACTGGCCTGACTGGGGAAGGAGAGAAGGCAGGACTGCATGAGTTGGTGGGTGTTTTAAAGGGATTTTGAGATTTAAGAGTGATATTTAACCATTAATCAAACCTGTATAACTTTTGAATAAATAGTTCTTTCCTTTTCACCAATCTCTGCCATTCAGAGCCATAATTCAAAGGGCGGCCGGCAAAGGACCTACAACCCAGGGACCCCGGGAAAGGGGGGGTGTTGTTTTGGTATTAGCATCTGGGCAAAACCCCCTCCCCCAACGGGTCCATTTGTTCAGTAACATTCCCACTTTCAGTTTTTAAACATTAAGCATTACAATCCTTTACTATTTTCTTCCTTCTATTCTGCTTGTGTATTGTTTAAATAGGTAACATATCCATTTTCTATCTTAGACATATCACTTCCATTTTAATTTTATAAGATAGATATGTTGCCCATTGATTTCAGCCTTTTTTTCCTTCTTATATAAGGTATTTAAAAGAAAAAGAAATCCTCTGATGGCTTGAAAGATGGCTTGGTACTCAAGTTAGGCCATGATGATCTCTCCTTAAATAGGATTCTGAATGAAAAAATTGATCTCAAAATGATACACGCTGTGTGATTCCATTTGTTTGAGAGTCATAAAATAATACAGAGATAGAGAACAGATTAGTGGCTTTTAAGAGTCAGGGATGGGAGAACAGTTGATGTGGTTATAGAAGGGACTGCATGGTAAAGTACTTTGATACCTTGACTGTGGTTTTTGTTACCTGGGGCTACATGTGATAAAATTGTGTAGACACAATATGCAACTGGTGAAATTGGAATAAACCAGAGTGTCGATTTCTTGTCTTTGATATTTTATTGTAGTTATACAAGATGTTGACATTGCAAAAGGCCGGATGAAGGGTGTACAGGAACTCCCTGTGCATTCCTTGTGTCTCCTTGTGAATCAATAACTATTTCAAAATAATATTTTTTCTTTAAAAATGGAAACAAATAAGTATACAATTAACATGAACAATGAATCTATGACTATTTCTCATCAGTTTACTTCATTACTGTCTTTCACTTGCATAAGACACAGGCTCTTAAACTTTTTTGGTTCAATAAGAAATTTAGCACTGTTATAGAAACGAAAATTCCCTGCTCATAAAGCCTTTCAAGAAGAGACTTGATTCTTAGAAGTGGGGAATGAGGCTAGCAGACAGCTTCCAGACATTAGTTTTTTCAGGGTACGCGTAAACGTCAGAGAATTGCTTTGCAGCTAACCTCTCTCAAAAGATCCCTCACCCACTGACTGACTGATGCAGGGAAATATAAAGGCCAGCAATTTTGAAGATTCCTTCCCAGAGCTGCTTGCAAGTTATATGACAATTTGTTGGGCCTGAGTCACAGTTCAAAAACTCCCTCTGCCCAATCCTGTTTCCTTCTCTTTCTTTGTACAAGTCTGGTCTCTAATAAATCTCCTGCCCTCCCAAAAACCACCTATGTGTGAACACTGCAGTCATGGTTGCTTAAATCAGGACAAACACTTAGTGAAATACTGTGCAATTACTTAAATTGATGTTTTTGGAAAGAAGTTTTTAATTAACTACTTTTTATTTTACAATGTTAAATAAATTCACTGTAGATACACTTTCTAAGATAATTGCACTGTGCGAATATATATACACCAGAAAGATAAATACACAAACATATAAATAGTACCTATTTCTGAGTAGTAGGATTATGTATTATTTGTACTCTAGTTGTTATGTTTTTTGGAACTTACTCATATTCTGTAATAATCAAGGATTGTTCTTATAATAAGAAAAAATTACGTTGCTATCATATGGAAAATTGTGTAAGAATGCCAGACTAAGGGGAAATGTTAATTTTCACCCAAATTAAAGCTTAATTGTAATTCTACCTTCCTTTGTGAATTGAGTTGATTTCATTTTATTTCTATTCTTCCCTTCGCATTGAAAAATTTTACAGAAAAATTTTTCATAGACAAGTTTAATTGTTACACTCAACAGTGCTTGGAACTAAGAGGTAAAGATCACATCTAAAAGTAGAGATTATCTTCATTTTAGGGCTTTAATTTGCCACATTTGAAATAGAAATATTTCATCCATAATTATTATAAGGATGAAAAGATGTTCTAAGTATCAAATTTAGAAAAATTTAGAAGGTAACTTTTGGGTCAACTTTTCTAAATGGTGGATTATCACCTATAATGATAGCATGAAATTAAGTTCAATTGTAATTGTAACGCACGATTGCTTCGTTTGGATTTTCTATGAAAGTTCTAAAATCAAAACTGATTATAACAATCCCTTCACTGTAATAGCTAGCTTTATACCAATTTCTAACCTTTTCATTCCAGATTTTCCTAAATAACAAGTAAAAAGAAAAAACATCTATGTATAAAATGGAAATATACTTAATGGTCATTTTTTATAAGCAAATGACTTTTCTTCACAAAAAAAACTTTGCTCTGTCCTAAAACAGGAGTATTTAATTCTTGGAAAATCATTTATTGTGGCTTAAAATTAAAAAGATGAGTAAATAAATCCATATATATATTTATATTAACTGTTAGTTCAAGTATGATATTTTTTAAATAAAAATGATAGGAAATTTTTCTAAGGCTCTTCCTCCTAGGTGAAGGAATTAAGAAGTACTAATTGGTGGTTACAAAAAAGTCTCAGGGATATAATAGCATAAGAAATATAGTCAGTCATATTGAAAAAACCATGTACGGTGCCAAGTAAATATTAGGAATATCAGAGGAAATACTTTGTGAAGTATATGATTATCTCACCACTATGCTATATGCCTGAAACTAATACAAAATAATATTGAATGTAAACTGTAACTGAAAAATAAAATAAAGTTCTTAAAAAAGACCTTCCTCCTATAAAACCATATAATCTATATTTTTTCATTAATTTGTATAGACTTTATAATCTCCAAACTTTTTATACATCTACATTTTATTTTACAGATTACACAAATTATGGGAAAAAAACGCAAGTTGATATGAGGTATTACAATGGTAATGACCATTATTTTTGCCTTTGAGCCTCCATTGCATAGACTCTAGTTATCTTTCTCTCCAGCAATGCATCCTTTCTCTCTCCCAATTATTCCTAACGGCTCTGTGCTTCTCTTTCTCCTTGTGGATATAGGAAATTTCAGCTGTTTTCTTGCTTTTAGCATTAAGAGAGCATAACTTTATGTCAGGAAAAGGAAAGAACTTCATTCTAAAAACTCTTTATTAGGTACTTAAATAATGGCTGTTTCAGTTTTCTTTGGTTCCAAGTAGATTATTTTCACTGGATTGGGTCAAAGGACATTCTAGTTGGTAATAATTAGATTTACATTTAACAGAATCTCACTCTGCTAATCATAGAACAGTTTCTGTGAATGTTCATATCATTCATTGCTAACTCAGGGCTGTTTCTTCTTTTACAGTGTTATTCCAGATATTAGCAAAACTATTGTAAGATCGCAGCACAGTGTTCTAAGGACAACAGTCAAAGAAAGCTACTTTCTTTTTTTTTCTTTTTCATGTTAAAAATTTTAATTGTGTATTTTTAAATCACACATGTAAATACAGAAAAGCAGTTAAATAATTTTGAGTAAGTAAATGAATTTCAAGGAAATCTTCTACTTTTACTATTTACTATTAGGATTTTTGAAAAGAGAATATGTTCTACAGCTGTATTTTTTAGGTGATAAATTGATGAAAATAGATAGACAAATGCCAGACCAAAAAAAGTGGTTAATTAGAATAAACAAAGGATCAACTCCCACAGTACGCAATCCAGTAAGAACTGACTATATTATAAGCTCCTTAGATGCTTGCAATTGGCATTCTTATGGCCTAAGAGTGTAACTAAAATTTCCATTTTATGTTTATTATTTATTTTTTTCTTTATTTGTAGGGATTTTAGTTGTCTTTTACTTGTTTTATTGTTGACACGATTTCAGATGTTCCTTTTCCCCTTTTTTGCCCACTTCCACCCAGTCCCCGCCCTCCTCCCCCTCCCTCCTCCCCCCACCGTCCCTTCTGGCCATCTCTACTGGTTATGCGTATATGTTTTCTGACTGATCTTTATCTTCTTTCATCCAGCTTCTCCCCATCCCCCCACCTCTGGCAGCTGTCAGTCTGTTCCATGTATCCATACCTCTGTTTCTATTTTGTTCAACAGTTTATTTTGTTCATTAAATAAAAGCTACTTTCAGTATTTCTCATAGCAGATTTCTGATGGTATGACACGGTGAACAACTATTCTAAGAAGACTTAGAAATAAAGATTATTTCTCAGGACTCAGTAGGCACATACAATCTAACAAAAATATGGTAGTATAAGAAAGATATTGATAATTTTATTATACAGGAATGAAAACTAACCATGAAATGTGAAACATTGCAAACTTAGTCTCATTTAAGTCTGCAGAGAATCTTGTGAATTTATTAATATTATCCACATTTTACAAATAGGCATATGAAAATTTTGAACAATTACCATTTTTACCCATAGCATAACTAAATACGTAGTAGAACTAGATGTTTACCTTAGGTAAGTATTTCTGAAATTGCTGCCAATGGGCTTTTGTATCACAAACTAGTGGGAATAATTGTTAGGTAGCTGAGGTGGCTAAGAAAGGATCAGGAGCCAAAAAGGTCCAGTTAAGGGCTTTTATTGGAGATGAGACACTGATGAGGCGGGCCAAGTCCAAGAAGACTGCAGCAGCTAGGAAAGGGTTTTTAAGGGTGTGTAGCAGTCCCCTGGTTGTGAGGGATGGGTCACTCTACTGATCTGCCCCAGGTATCCCAGGTATAGGTGTTTTCAAGACAATGTCTTGTGATCAGGGATGGCTGATTCGGGGACAGAAAGTCTGGGGGGTTTATGGGCCTTGTTTCTGGGAAAAGCCAAAGGAGGGGAGAGGGGCAGTGAGGATTCAGTTGGTTTCCAGCAGGACGTCCACAGCTATGTCTCAGTTGCTTCTGGTAACAGGGAATCTGTGGTCAGGTATTTAGGTTGTAACGTTTCCCTTCTTTATTCCCGCATAGGTGGTGGCTTAGGTTCTCCATGCCCCCGTACATTCTAACAGTAATGACTAGAAATATTATTAAATTCCACCCTTCAGTTATTATAATTAGACACTCTGAAGACAGAAATTCAGATATCTGCATCTAACATATTAATTAGGTGATTCTGAGGGATATCAAATTTTATGAAATTTTGTTCTGGATCTTTTGCCTCCTGCTCTTTTAAAAATACATATAATAATTAAAATTGGATATATAATCTAAAATATTAAAACATACAACTTCCAACACATTTTTAAAGGTACTATTAACACTGGTCATTCAATTTTTAATGAACGAATGAGTGACATTGCTTAGTACAGAGTTGTCAAATTATAGCCAAATTTGACAGATTCGCAATATCTGCCTGAAGTATTAAAATGAGAAAAAAATAAGACTATCTAGATAAAGGAAGAAGGGCTATACTCAGTTAACTAGACTTCTGCAAGCAAAAAATAGATAAATGGTAGAAAAATGGCACTTGGCACTGTTTTTACAAAGTAGCTAGCTTTGAAATAGTCTCTTATTATGATACCTACCTTGAGAATTAATCTACTTATGGCACTAACATTTTAAACAGTATTACTCGTAGCAAACATTCAAAATTTGTACCAATAAAACTTGGGTCAACTTTAAAGCTAATATATTCACCATGGAAACTGAAAATAGCATCTCCAAGCCTCAATTTTTTGAATCTAGATGCTAAGCAATTAAGAGCAGAACAGGCAGGTACGGCCATGACCGCAGCGGTTAAACCATAGGTCAGCTCTTTTACCTGAAAGACCCAAAGAGACACTAAGAAAAGCCCTTACGTGTCTTTCCTCAAAACTATGCTGCCAAAGGGCCCAAATTTAACTGTCTGACTTTGGAGTTATTCTTGATATGTCTGGTACATTCCTCATTTTTTCTGGGCTGATGATATCCCTGAGTTTTGGAAGCTCTTCAATGAGCAATAAATAAAAAATAGGGAACCCATTCTCCTCACTTTTATTCATGATTTTGTATTGTCTTCTTGTTTATTGACTTTGTAATATACTAAGTTAAATAAGTTTTAATCAAAATAAAATCTTTTTGTGTGCTAGTCTTTGGGTCATATTGTCCAGTTTATCCCGTTGTGCCAGTTAATGGGAAAAATTAATAAAGGACTGAGGAAGAAACTGGATAATGATGAGACTCACTGTTTACAGGCACATATGGTTTATTTAAATCACTAAAATAATTGGTAGACATTGAATTGTGTGCCTTGAAAAAAAGAGGACACTCTTTTATGTGTGGTAGGAAATTTAGAGAGTGAGAACTATGGGCGCAGCCATCAGTCATAGGATCTCCACGTCTGAGAGGCATCTGCTGGTGTAGGGAGAGAAAAAAAAATATGTAAGTGTTGCATCCAAACACAAAATAGAGTCCTGGGAATAGGCTAAAAAGTAGGTGGATGCTGCTATTCCAAACAATTTAATTAGAAAATAATTAGGGGGTCAACATGGAATTTATGACAGGAGACTTGATCCTTTCTCTGATGAAGGAAATAGAAATTGTCTCAATTTCTAAGGAAAAGATATCAGTCCAATCCTGCACCAGCTATTGAGTATATTGCAGTTTAATGTAATTCCAAGGCCAGAAACAGAATTAATCTGCACCTGACTGTAGGCAGCCAGCAGGGACTCCTCCCAAGTGCAGAGGACAAAAGCAGTCTACCTCAGTCAACCACCCCAATTGCTGTAATTAGATATGCCAGCCGACTGGAGGGAGTGTTACTTGGGATGTTGTGAATATCCTCAGAACATGATGCTCTCCTGGTGTCATTGGAAATTGTTTAGTAAAGTTATCTGAAATTACTGTGGGAATAAACAACTAGGAAATTAGTAAATGGTACTAGTTTACTGCTTCAGTTTAGAACCTCAGAGAGAGATGTTGTGTTTCCTAATTTTGGATAGTGTAAAAGTACATGGATTTATACAAAGATTGATTATGTCGGGAAAAGCATAGATTTGGTTTGTTCTGGTTTACAAGTTCATATATAAGCATGTGGGATGTATGCATGCTTAATAGTCAAAAGGATGGATAGACTATATCAGTTACTAAAGTATTTTCTCCTAGCTCCAAACTACCCTCCTTTACTCTGTTTTGTAATGTTGAGCAGAGATTATGCAAACTCCATCTTTGCTTTGGCAACTGGTTCTCTATTGGGCTGTGGCAGCTAAGGAAAATACAATGTTTGGAGGAAAATGAATGAGTCCATGATCCCTTCAATTATTTCCTACTTCCTTTTTGCTTCCTTTTCCAGTTAACTTCATTCACCACAGCAGCATTTCCTCAACTAAACACCTACAGTTTTGTCCAGAAACACAGATTAATCCATTATACAGTTTTTTCTAACAATTCCAGAACCAGGTCTATCTTCCATCATAACATTACCTACTGCTTTATATACTCCCTTACAGATGTCTGGCCTACCACATGTATGGATTTCTTATTCTGATTTTATTATTAACAGTGTCAACACCTGTGAGAGAACTAAAGTTCCACCTAACCTGCAAGCCAATAAATTAGCCTGCAATAGTCTCATGGATTCTGGAAAAGGCCATGAGACACCTGGTTCAGAAACTAAAGACACTTTATTACCCACACTAATGGCAATAGAATAACAGAATCCGTACTTCTTCTCTGAGCCCCAATTCCTACAGGGAAGTATGAAAAAGGTGCTGGGTTAAAAGAAAGAAACCCCAGGCTTTGAGAACCTGAAAATTTTATAATGAGCACTAAGAAAACATACCTGATCATTGCTTCAGAGCAGATATTCTCACAAACTTGTCCTCTGGTCCAGAGGGAGATACTGTCTCTTGTAAGATGTGCAGAAATGCATAAGATCTTAGATGATTGTCCCCAAACAATATGCGCCCTTCATTTTCACAGAACTTTGGCTCATTGCCAAACCAATAACATACTACTCTATTGGGCACTGAGTAATCTAAGGGAAAAAAATTAATGATCTTGTCTCATACCGTATTTAACTAAGGCTCTAAAACAGGATTCTTAAAAGGATGATGAGGTTCACTTGTGCCTATTTACTTCAAACAAGACCCAATTAGATGAACAAGCTTCATAAACCCACAGGGTTTAGCTTCGAAAGCCAAATGTCTCTTCAAGTTTCTATACTTATAGTTCCATTGGCCTCAACATTAAGCCAGGTAAAGTAGAAAAATTACCAATTGCAGCAAGAAGAAAAATCTAGAGAAAATCTATCACACAAAACAAACTTGGCCAATAAGATAGTTTGACTTAAATATCTCTAGGGCTGACATTGTGTCATTAGTTCAGCTAAAGGCAGGGACAACTTCCTCCTGACAATTTCTAATTAGGTAATCCCATTGTAAGGAGAATTGTCCACAGGGTATGCCTAAACAGTAAATCTCTTCAGGAAGCCCTCCTGAGTAATGAAGGATCTTTTGGAAGATCTTATCAGAGGGCTACATAATGTACTGGTGTATGTATTTCTTTAATTATTTGAATGCTTCTTATTAGCACTAAATTATGAACCATGATGTATTTAAGAGGATGCCAAATAAATGACTGATTGCCATTATAAGACACACAGTCCAGAGAAATACATGGTGTCCTAGAAAGTGTTGTACACAATTGTAGGAGACCACCAAAAACAACTACATTATTTATGATACAGGTGGAAAATGCTTCTAAATGGTTCCCTGTGCATCTGGTGAAACTTAAATTTCCCAGTTGAGTTAAAATAATGTAGGGGTAGTCTTTTCTTTTTTTTTTTTTTTTTGAGGTTGTATCATATTTGTCCATATGACCAAATGGGGAGCTATTGTCCATACCATGAAATGATAAAGCATAGTTATGAGAATGTGGTTAGGAAAAGCATTAGAAATACAGACAGGTGTTATGACTTGATTTTGTAAAAGTTGAAATATAATATACTTGATAAAGTTAAAGAGAATGGTAACCAAATCTTAAACAGAGCCATGTGACAGGAAATGGAAAATCCAACAGTTAGTTGAAATTGAGGTATTTAAATGGTTTTGAGAGCAGCAACAGTGGATTTTTTCTTTGGAAAGAAGGCTCTACAGATGGTTCTAAAAGACGGAGGTTATTAATATTTTTCTTTGTCTTGCACTTTCCAGCATCTAAGCTAACAGTGTTTTTGCCATCTTTACACTTGAATAAAAACTGTTGTGTGCCATATTAGTAGCTGTAATTGTGCATTTTTTTCTTCTCTCAGTCATAATCTACTTTTACCCAAACCTTTTATCTGGAAGGGTCATATGCAAGAAGGACAAGAACGGTTTTGTAAATAAACTTACGGATACATATTATAGCCCCAACATTGATCTACATGGGCCATTTTAGGACTAAAAGCAATATACTAAAACAAACAAAAAAATGAACCAACAAAAAATCACAATGATTATTGTACCTATGAGTTCAGATTATGTCAACTAAAAGGAAGACCTAGTCAAAAACCAGAATCAATTTTGAATCCTCTAAGACATTTTTGGCCAGAATAGAGAGAGTTCAAAAGACTTTTTTAGAGAATTGTAACCAGGCTAGCCTGAAATTTCCATTAGAGAGAAAAAAAATGATCATGACCAGAAATGTTTAGTGTGATATCCTGAATTTATTAATGGGTTTATAGATTTTATCCTTATCATTACTCAGGAAAAACTAGGACAGGATACTTTTCTGGGACAGTTGAATTCAATCACCATACTGTTTTACTAGAATATGTGATTCAGGAAGAGGTAAAAAGGGGGTCAGTGGTCTGATATGGCTAGTCAGGGACAGGTGACAATGTGAGAAATGCAAACTCAAGGGAAGTTTGATTTAATTTAGCCTCATCATAGAATAAGCCCTTATCATAGCCATGTATAAGAGCAACACAGATAGTTTGATCAGCAGCCCCAAATAGTCTCCACAGTTTATGTCTCTAAAATATGTATAGTTTAATCATTATATAGATTTTGATATGGCAGACCAAATTACTAAATCATTGGCAAGATCTCAAGAATCAAAACATATAGCAAGTGTCATCAAATTGACCAGAGTTGTCATGACAACCCTGAGTTCTTACTCAGTAAAAAGATTCTATTTTTGATTCTGCATAGAACAGCCACAGAAAACATACTGAAACCATGAAGCTTCAACGCTGAGAGCAAACTGAACCATGAACCACAGTGAGTTAGTGACACAGCTTCACATAGCAGAAAAGAGAATAATTTTTCTGAAGCCCCAAAGAGATGGCTGCCACTTCTTCATGTAATTCCAAGAAGCTGCTGGGGCCAGACCAGCTGCATTCTTGAATATTGCCACCATCTCTTATGGACTCCTTAGAATATCAGAAATAATTTTCAACTTATGGTCATTCACCAGTAAGTGTTAAAAAATATATGGTTGCAATAAATTCCTATTACCTGTAGATATTTTTAAGCAAAATTCAATCACCACAAAGGAAAGGTTGCTGGCATATGAAAAATAGTAATTAATAAAATTTTACAACATAAAAATCATTTAAAAGAACATTAGGATACATTTTATTTTTTCCTAATATAAAAATATCCCTCATAAAAATTAATGTGAAGCAAAAAGCAAAAGAAAATTGGGAAGAAAAAGATGTAGGAATGTTTAATACACCTTTCAAAATATGTAATAATAATAATAGAATGAGACCAAATACAAATGACCTCACAAAGGCATAAAGCATTGATGGATATTCACTGTGTTCCAGTGTTGGAAAATATGCAGTCGGAAACTTTAGTAGTATAAGCATAAATTGATTTGGGTTTTTTCGGAGGCCAGTTTTGTAACATGAATCAAAAATATAAAACCAATATATATTCACAGGTCATCTCTTAGAGATTTATTCAATGTTGAAAATATCAAGTTATTAAAGAAGTATATACAAGAAAATTTATCAAAACCTTATAATTGTGTAAAATAAGAAATGAATATCCATCCATAGGCAGTTTCCTATATGCATTAGGGCAGAGTGTACAATGAAAAATCTTTTACACAGAAAGAAATATTGTATAAATATTAAAATTTTTAAAAATACAACTTTAATACCTGACAGGAGAATATTATGTAAGAATGCAATATGGATAGGGACTTACAAGGGGACAGATAGAAAAGAATCAAGCTCTGATATTTTTAGAGTTAATTTTAAGCTAAATTAATTATCTTTTATGTCATTTAACAATAGACATTAGAGAAACAGGTCACAGTACTTTTAGAACACCTATAACATAGTTTATACTATTTTGCATTTAACATCATGCATCATATAGATTAATTTGGATGTAATTATTTAATATTTGGAGTTCATATTATTATGTTATTAGAATAAAACTGACCACTTATTTTACACTTATAATGCCAGAAACAAAGGCATCTTGAAAAACAAAATATAATAAATGACAACATAGCTGGAAAGAAATGAAAATGTTTTTGGTTGGAAAGTGTTTATAATTTCACTTTCCTTTCATCCTCCTCTTCCATTTCGGAGAATAAAGAGTATAAAGTTTGCAATAAAAATACATTAACACTGCCACAGAATAAATGAAAACAAAGCTGTTAAAAACAATACTGTAATAACAATTCTATACCTTGGGAAATTTGAAGCTGGGAGCCTAGCAGATGCTTCCAGATAATGAAACAATTTTATATATCTGATATGATCTAAAAATACATTTAAACCTTTACAAATACGTAATTTTCCTGGGAAGAGTTTCGGTTTCTAACAAATAATCTTAAATATATACTTATGAAAAAAGCATTAATGATTTTTCCCAGTCTTCTTCATTCTCCTTCCTTCTTCAAAGACTTCTGACTTGACCCGCTTAATTTTTTCCCCCTCATTAGTCACTCAAGAAGGGTTCTTCCATTCTCGGCCAGTTATTTGTACTTTTGATATTCAAGCGAAAGTAAAAAGTTGACTTGAGAGCTAAAAATATCCTTAAAGCTAGAGCTTTGATATAATTCATTCTGAAAATGTTTTAGAGTTATAGTAGTAGTTGTAAGTATAAAAAAAGTAGATGGTAAGTGATTTATTGTGACTGATTATGTATATTACTTTCTTATCATTTAAACAAAGTACTTGTTTTTTCCAGATTGACTTGGTGATAGATGGGCTGTGTGTTTGTTTGATTTTTTTTAAATTTTTCAATTACAATTGACATAGAAGACTGTACTAGTTTCAGGTTTACAATGTAGTGATTACCCCAATAAATTTAGTATCCATGTGACACCATATTCGGTTATAACAATATTATTGACTACATTCCTTATGCTGTACTTTACATCCCCACGACTATTCTGTAACCACCAATTTGTATTTCTCAATCCCTTCACCTTTTTCACCCATCCCTGGAAGCCCCCTCCCATATGGTGACCATCGAAATGTTCTCTGTGTCTATGAGTCTGTTTTTGTTCTGCTTGTTCATTTGTTGTTTAGGCTCACATATAAGTAAAATCTTGGTCTTGGTAGTGGCTGTATGCAGTAAGTATGCTGTAGGGCCCACTGGCACAGTCTCGCTAGTCACTGAGGAGTTCCAGGTGTGTCACTTGTGTGGATTGTGTGTGCCTTCCTGTTATAATTGAGCCTTTACTGCTATTGGCATGTCAATGGGAGGATTTTTTTTTTTATCAGGGCTCTGGTGCCTTGTGAGTTGCCTTTTGGATTTGTCTTTTGTGGAGATGGTTGAGTGATGCTCTGGCATGGGTCTGAAGCTGGTTCTGGGTAGTTTGGCTCTGGGGCCTTTTGAAAGGGGCTCTCTTGTAGGTCAATTCAGCTGCTGTCTTTGCTCTTCCTGTGGCTACCTTATGTAAGCTGCAAAGCAATCTCCCAAGTAGTTGTTCCTTGTGGTGATCTTGCAGGTGCCTAGCAAAGACTAAGCTAAGAACTGAGTCTGGCTGCCACTAGCTCCAGGCTTGGAGCTTCTTAGCAAGACATACAAGGCATGCCAAGGCTGCTTGTTTGGGGTTTGTAAACCTTTGAGAGATTTTAGGAAATTCCAAAGAATGAGCCACTGGAAACAGCTTGAGAGGAGAGCCTGAGAATTGGGTGGATTAGGGTCAGAATTGCCCAGGCAGGGTGAAGAGTGTTATCCTCGTCAATGGAGATTCAGGTATGACACCCACCTGCACCTTCAGGGGGAAGGCTCGGCAAGGGAGCAATGTTGTCTACCAGCACTCGTATCTGGGAGAATGATGCTTCTGCAACACAAGCCTTGAGGCCAGACAATTTAGTTCATACCTATATGTCCCTTGTGCTTTATGAGTCACTGCTCCAACACTGGAACTCAGAGTGGGTGAGTCTATCATCAGGTAAGTCTGCATGGGACCTTTAACAGGAATGTCTTGTATTCCAGAAATTTCTGTCTCACTTGGCCACGATCCCTGTTAGTTTTCCCAAACAGAAGTTATAGGAACTTCTCCTTCTTGTCCTGAAACCCTGGGCTGGGTAACCTGGTGTGGGGCTAGTACCTCTCACTCCTTGAGGGATACCTCAGCAACCAAGAATACCCCTTTCAATTCTTACTGCCACACATGGGTGTGAAACAATTCCATTTCATGTCTTCACTCCTTCACCAGTCTCAAGATGGCTTCTTTATATAATTCATTATAAAAATTCTGTTCAGCTAGATTTTAGGAACAATAATGGTTGTTCTTTAGATCAGTTGTAATGTTTCTGAGGTTGTGGGAAAAGGGAAGAACAGTTGTTATCTACTCTACCATCTTGACCAAAAGTCAGATGGGATTTTTTTTTAACCAAGTTGTGTCTGACATTAAACGAAGGCATGAGTCTTCTTATTTTCAGTAGGAAATGTATATATGCATATATTTATGTGTGTGTGTGTGTATATACACATATATAATTGCAATAACAATATTCATCTTTATATATTTACATAATATTGTATATTTATATTTTATATCTAGTTTTGAAAGTTGTAAAGTTTATAGAGGATGTGGTTCAATGCATTGTATCTATAAATTAATTATCTCCAGGATTTCAAAATGATAATTAAAAATATAAGGCATGTTTATACAGTGTTCACTATATGTTAGGTCCTTTACCTAGATTACTTTTAATTTTTATAATGGTCACTAAGAGTATTACCCTCATTTAACTTTCTCAGTATAAAACAACTAGCAAGTTGTTGAATGAAGATTTGAAATAATATATATTTTTTTTATTCTGAGGTAATTCCTACACTAGCTTTCCTTGAACAATAAATAATATCACTAAAGATAGAATGTTTTGTTTTTTGTTTTCAAAGATTGTGTTTTCTGTTTGATTATATATTTTTATTGAAATTCCCCAAAATATAATTTCATTTGAGAGGAGATCATAAGCTAAAAGGATTTTAATTATTGTCCTCACTCAAGCAAGCACAAATAGGATATGTAATCGGTTAGATCACTAATTGTTACAGCTACTAAAAAACATACTGTGTAGATATTCTTTTTTTTCATTCTTCAAAGATATTGATCCCTACTTAGCATAGTTATGAATTATATTTGTAAGGAGATAGATGAGAAAATGAATTCCCACTACTTCACCTTTTCTCCAAAAATATCTTTGATTTACAAAATTTATGTAAGAAGTAATCATTTATTTGCTGCTATGAAAAATAACTTAAAAGATAATATTTTTGACCTTTTGAAATATCAAATCATATCAATGTGTTCTTTTCTAACCTTTAAAAAATCAAATTTGTCACACTATATTCCAGAGATAACTATAATTTCAATTGCATTTACTGTACAGTCTGCATCTCATTTCAAGAGAAAAGTAGCTAAGGTGGTAGTAAACACTGGCTACTACAATCCTAACTATAACACCTTTTGATAGATTTATCAACTGTTATTTATTATTCATCAAAAGTCCTGCATGACTGGAGAGAAAAATAGGGCCACAGTATCCACATAGTTCAGACAACAGCACTTAGATCACCAGCTGTTGTTGCCCTGTTATAATTAACATGTATGATTCTGAAAATAATAGAGCAGCTTATACAAAGCACAAAGATATTACTGTGGTGATTTTTTAAGGAAAAGATTGTTTTGGTATTAAAAGATTTGGTTTTACTTAGATGGAAAAAAAGGAAAAAACAAATGAAACACAGGCAAAATATGGATGCAATAAGAAAAATAAGAACAATTTCTCTAAGATGAACCACCATAACTTCAAAAATCTTTATTAGGTTTGTTTACTCTATTACTACTGAAAGCAAGTCTTAATAATGACAACCAACAAATGTTAATATAATTTAATAATTATAACAAAAACTCTTATTTTACATATACAGCATACATTATTTCATGTGTTATTTGCATATCAGCTTGATCTTCAGAGGCTTATTTTTAAGATTTATTTTTTTACAGTGTATCTAGAATGCTCTTTAAAACTATTTTAGACATTCTATCATAATGTGAACCTTTGAAAGTATCTCCTAAATAGCCCAACCTGAGTATTACATTTGAATGATTCACAGCCCTCCGGGAGCTCAGGGAATTTTCTAGTTTACAACTTTCCACTGATTTTTTTCTCATATGGTAGTTGCTCTTTGCCTGGCTTCCTTGAGTTCTGCCTAGTGCATATCCAGTTTGGCATTCAGCCAAACATATAACAGACTTTTCAGCAGATTTATGAAGCTCTTTCCCTACATAGCTTTCTTTCTATTTGAAAATTCTAGCTGCCACCCCACATTCTTCCTTAAATCTCTTCAGCTCACCAAAATTGCTGGACTCTGTTTGGGTTGCCCTCCCTTTGCCATGGCCAGCCAATTATCTCCACGCAGAAAGACAAGATGATGAGTTTATTAAGCATATATTATAATGGTAGGGCACATCTCGTTGATTTTTTTTCCTGTCAGAGATCACAGTCCCACACTGCCTGTTGCCAAATATCTATATAAAAGCAATGAATGCATATATTTTGCCCAGCTTTCTAGTTGTTTAATCTGGAGGTCAGGTCTTATACAATTACTGTTTCATAGATGGAAATCCCATAAATTTTACTCCCACCTCAACAACTAGGGAGTCAAGCAATTGTTATCAATGACCCAAGGATCCACGTGTAGCTCCTTGGTCTCTTTATTCTTAGCAACTGTGTTTCATGGGTTTTATATTCCCAAGGTCTCAGCTTTCTAAGACTTTGGGAATGTAAATCAACATCTTCACAGAGAGTAGAAGTAGCTGCAAAAGTAAGATAAACTCTTGGATGGTTTCCTCTCGCTGATGTCTTAACCCTTTGAGTTCTCATTAACTGCATAACTCTCCAGCGTCAAAAGCCTGGATGTTAGGCCAACATGGTAGTTGCTTTACTCTAATCACCAGCCCCCCTTTAACTACTTTATCTCACTTAGAAACAGAAGTTCTTACTCACATTTTCAAACTTGTTTCTCTTCCCCTTGAATTGTTAACACCAAATCTATTTTTCATGAACCACTAGACTGACATTTTAAAACTTTAACATGACTAAGCAAACTATCGGTTCAAAAGCTTTTAATAGAATATCACATTAAAGTGCAACACACAGAAACACACAACGTTTTTATTTAAACCTGTGTAAAACATCATGAATATATTTAAAGAAACAATTACAAAGGTATAAAAATAATCTGTATTGATTTTATAGTTATGAAGATTTAGAAAATGAAGTTATTTAATACTGTATACATACCACTGTATTTTTTACATAAACACATTTTACTAAACTTGTTCCTTTAAAAACCCAACAAAATAAATTGCATGTAATAAATGACACTTTATTGCTTACAGATGAATTTTAAGCTTCATGAAGTGTCAATAGTTCTAGTTAAGTGTTGCTCAGTGGCTTGAGCGCTGGCCTGTGAACCAAAGCGTCACTGATTCAGTTCCAATGTAGGGCACATGACTAGGTAACAGGCCAGATGCCCAGCAGGGGGCACGTGAAATGAAACCACACATTGATGTTTCTCTTTCTCCCTCTCTTCCCTTCTCCAAAAATAAATAAATAAATCTTTTTTAAAAAAGTGTCAATAAAAGATAATCATATACCTGGGTAGTTCTTCAGTTTCACCTCTGACCACTGTCGGCTTCCCACTTTGCACTCTGGCAACATGGAAATGACCCTAAAAAGTTCTACATAGTATATAAATTACTTATCATTGCTTGCAGTCTTCCTTAAGCCTTTATGTACGTGCAAAAGCCATCCCTGTTTAGACTAAAGTTTCTTTCCCATGACACTAAGTCTGGGGCATTTTTAGAAAACATGTGCCTGTCAAAATAATCAGATTATTATTTTTTTTTCCTACATAGGTTTAAGCTACTCAATATAACATTGACAAATATTTCATTTTCATAGTTGGAAATCACTGTTTCTAATCTAATCCCTTGGACATATTAGAGGGTAAAGGTATGGAATTTAGTAAATTTACAACACTCAAAACTCTAGCAATTCCTATGCAAATAATATCCTACTTAATGGTAAAAGAAAGAGTTAAATATAGAAAAAAAATAAGAAATATTGGAATGAAGGTTAAGCCCTGCTTATCCACCCACTTTCCACATAGGACGAAGATTGGAAGGATGGGTTAAAAAAGTAAAGGGATTAAGAAGTACAAACTGGTTATTACAGAGTCATAAGATTCTAAAGTACAACGTAGGGAATATAGTGAATTATATTCTAATAACTGTGAGTGGTGTCAGATGGGTGTGAGATTTACCAGGATGATGACTTAGTTATAGAATGTCTAATCACTGGGGCACACACCTGAAACTACTAATAATGTATGTCAATTATAATTTAAAAATTAAAAAATAATAATAAAAAATAAATTATACTGATATGTTGTCATTCATTTTCATAAATTCTTAATTTCTCCCCCAGATATGATTTAGGTATTGTGAAGAATATAGTCTCAAGGGTTTATTAAGCATACATTATAATGGGACCATGCATTTCTTAAAAACAACCCTCAAATATAATTATGAAAAATGGAAAATTGAAAAAGTAATTACACTAACATAATTACTTTGAACTTAAAACACATCAACTTCAAGGAAATACATATTCTTTATGAAAAATACTTTGTATTGTGTTAATTTTCTGAATATATTATCATTTTGTACAGAGCAGGTATTATTTATATATTTTGAAGGTAATGCTTACCATTAACATGGTCTATAAAGTTCATTAAATAGTATTTATATTATGCAATTTTTAAAAAATTTTGGTTTAATTAACTTTTTCTGAGCTAAGAATTTAGTTTAGAAAATACTTTATCTATCTTTAGCCAAGAACCTTGATATCAAGAACCTTGATATCAATTATCTGTTCCTCCCAAACATTTGAAATTTTTAATATCTATGGCTTATGTCATAAATTCCACAATTCATTGCAGTGATAAACACTTTCATAAAATTATTTTTACATATCCACCCTAAGGAACCATGAGGATCAGGAAGAAAATGGAAATAGAAATGTAATGTTATTACTTTTTCAGACATTTATTTTAAGAAGTCTAGACATAATATTGAGATAGCAACTTAATTTATTTCACTTAGCAAAATAAATACAAGGCAAATTGCTAAGAACAAGCATGTTATTGTAACTGGAGGAAGATACAACTTACTACAATTAAAATATAGTAAAATTATACTAAAACTTAGAAAACTAAAAAAGTAGGTAATGCCCTCCTAACATACATTGCTATTTTTTGAATTATATATTTGCATTGAGTTGGCCAAAAAGGTTTTTTTCTCTTAAGATGGCTCTAGTAGCACTTAGTTGTCTTTAACTTCATTTGAAACAATTTGCTTAGATTATATTCTGACAGCTGTTATATCAGTGTGCATTAAAAAAATCTAAATTTGTGAATTTTTATGTAGCCATTTTAATATTGAAGGTGGAAAGAAAAAGAAACATTTTTGGCATAGTGTGCTTTATTATTTCAAGAAAAGTAAAAATGCAACTGAAACACAAAAATATATTTGTGCAGTATATGGATAAGGTGCTGTGAATAATCAAATGTATCAAAAGTAGATGCGAAGTTTCATGCTGGAGATTTCTTGCTGGACAATGCTCCACAGTTGGGTAGACAAGGTGAAGTTAATAGCAATCAAATAGAAACATTAGTTGAGACCAGGGACTTGCTTCTAACCAATAGAATAAGGTAAAGAAGATGGGATGTTTGTGATCATTAGATAAGATTGTAAATTTGTCTTACTAAGAGACTTTTTTTTTTCTGGCTGCTTTGGAGATGCCAGCTGCCATGTTGTGAGCTACCATAATTGAGCAGCTCATGTGACAAGAAGATGAGAAAAGCCTCCAGCCCACAACCAGCAAGAAACCAAGGCCCTGAGTATGGCAAAGAACTGATGCTGCCAACCACCCCATGAACTCAGAAACAGGCCCATCATCACTTGAGCCTCAGAATGAGAATGCAGCCTGACCAACATTTTGAACTGCAGCCTCATGAGACCATGAGCAGAGGACCCAGGTGAGCTGATCCACAGAAACTGTGCGCTAATAAATGTGTGCTGCTCTGAGGGAAAAAAAAAAGAACAAGCAGTGATCTACCATGTGGAAGAAAACCAACATACTCAAAATATCCAAATCAATAAAGTTATTGGTGAAAATGAAAAATGAGTCTTTTATTTTATGGAAAGAAACTAAATGGACTCTTATGTCAACCCAATATGTGTAAATATTTGGAATACACATATTATGTATAATAAATATATACTTCTTTTTATATATTATTTATGTTATATATTAATATGTGTATATCTATCATATATAAACAGGTACATAATGCATAGATATGTTTGTGCGCTTAGGTGTGTTTGAAATGCTTAATATTAGGGATTTTTAAACGAAAAGCATGGAATATGGAGTGACTGGGCTTGGTTGAGGGGTGGAGAACTTTTGTTTTTGAAGATAAGCTGGTCAGAAGAGCTAGTTTTTGAGCAGAGATATGAGGGATGTGAAGGAATGAGATGTTAAGTGATTTGTAAAAGTATGCTACAGAGTAGAAAGTCTTTGGTAGAAGAGTGTTATAGAAAAAAAGTCACTGGAGCAAGAATTTACTTAGAAAATTCCACCCACCTATATCTAATGTGTATAAAAAATAATTGAGTTTTTTAACTCTCATATTTATTTTCTGCCTTTAAGTAGCCAACTATTTTCTTTTTATTTACTCTTTGTGTTTCTATTTCACCAAAGTTTAACTTTCTTTAGTCCCTTAACTTTTTTTTAAAGCATGTTATCTTCATTGATCCTCAGATCACCACATTTAAAAGTGTACAAAATTTAAACTACCGTCTCCTAATAGCTGCAATCTGCTTCAGTTTCAGTCTATTGACTCTTATTTTACCTTCAAGCATCTAAACTGCACTTTACTTAAAATGAGAATATGAATATCAATTTGTTTTTAATGAATCCTACAATTTTAAACAAATTGCTTCATGTTGCTTAATGTTAATCACTTACAGTGTTTTCGCATGGGAGAGCAAAGTACGAGAAGTCCAATATTAAAAGTACATGTTTTTATTTTTCATTAACATAGTTGATTTTGAGTCATTTTATGAAAACAAAAATAGCTAAGCATGAAAATATTACCTAAATAAAAAATAGTTTTGTTATTTTACAACATTTCCACTGTTAGAGACAGTGAATGCATAAAGTATATACTAAGATTTGAGACACCATGTATTGTCATTTGATCACATTCGACTCGACAGATACCAAGCTAGATTTCTTCATACTGCAGCTAAGTTCATTAGATGAGTTGTTTTTTCTATTGTTTCTAATTCTTCTCCTCTAATTAACTCTTGAACAAATCCATTTATGCTCTTCCTTCAACACCCCACCAAACTGACTTTTTAAATTTATTTTTAATTATTTGCATTGGGATGACATTGATTAGTAGGACCATATAAGTTTCAAGTGTACATTTCTATGATACATGATCTGTATATTGCACTGTGTGCTCACCACCCAAAGTCAAATCGTCTTTTATCACCATGTATTTGGCCCCCTTTGCCCTTTATTACCCCCCATCCTTTTCCCTCTAGTAATCAACATAGTGTTCTCTGTGTCTATGAGTTTCAGGTTTATATCCTACATGTGAATGAAATAACATGGTTCTTAGCTTTTTCTGACTTAATTTGCTTAGTCTAATATTCTCAAGGTCCATCCATGTTGACACAAATGGCAGTATTTCATCTTTTCTTATGGTTGAGAAGTAAATTGACTTTCTTTCTCTCTTTGTTCTCTCTCTCTGCCTCTCTCTCTAAGATTTTTATAACATTACTAACTTTTATAAAACCACAGTAGCCAAATGAAAATTACATGGCTCAATGATCTATAATATATTGCTATATATTGATTTTGTAGGTGCATTCTGCTCAAATCATTTCTAGGCTATTTCATCTTAATTTATTTTTTATTTTCTTATCTTCCTAATATTGGAGTGTTTTAGAATTCAGTACTTGGACCTTTTCAATTTTTATCTTCACTTAATCCCTAGGAGATCTCATTAAAATTAAATATACTGCTTTAAGTACCATTTTTATTAATTAATCAGGTATATTAAGTCCCAATTCAATTGACCTATACAACAAACACTTATTTCTCTTTCTCAACTAATCACATGTAGTAAGAGTTGATAGATCAACTCCACTTTTACTAGCTACTTGGAGACTTAGGCTGGAGGAGGTTCACCAACATGAGTTGCCACCATCTCAGAATGAGATTCAAAGTTATGCTTGAACATGAGAAGATAACTTTGAGAGTCAGTTCTCAACCTTCGTTTGAAGGATCCTAACCAAAGATGAAACATATCTTTTTTATTCAGATTTTGTTTATTAATGGCAGCTAAATAGTAATAATTTTTAATTTATATCTTCTGCCCTGACTTGTGTAACTCCTACATACAACTACCTACACTATAGTTCCACTCGTATGTCTAATTGGCAGGTGAGACTTAATGTACTACAAAGCAAATGTCTAACCTGTCGTATTATACTTGCTCACCCATAGTCTCCTAAGTCTCCGTTCTTCTTATTGCGGAGACCAAAATAATCTTGGCAGCCTCCCTGTCTTTAATTTTTCCTTACACTCTATGTCCAATCCATCATAAAATACTGCTGATTCTATCTTCAAAATATATAAAATATGTGATTAGTTTTTACCACTACCAGTCACCCTAGTCCAAACTACCTTTATCTCATCTGTAACCAATCTTTGGAAAGCATAACAATGTTTTTACAGTTATACATAAAATAAATGCTAAAGACCTTAAAATTTCTCATAACACCCCTGCTTAAGCTATAGCTTTATCTCCTGTCCTTTAAATTTTTCTTAGTAATTTTTTCTCTCACTCCTTTCCAACCACACTGGTCTCCTTGTAGTTCATATACACATATGTCATACTCTTATCTTGAGGCCTTTGAATTATTTTCTTCTCTCTGCCTATAATGTCTTTACAGTAAATAACTTGACAGTCACTACCATAACAAAATGATCAAGGTTAACATCACCAATAACAAGTTTTATTGCTAGCATGAATCCCTTGCTAGAAACAATGAAAATAGTAACTCACCATTGTGGTACTACTCCTACAAAATCCATATATCCAAAATAAAATTGTGAAAATGTTAGACAAACCCAAGTTGAAATAAGTTTTTAAAAATGCTTATCCAGTGTTATTTAAAAGTATCAAGATCATTAAAGTATGTCTCAATAATAGAGTGATCATCTGCAATGGTTTGTAAACAGTATACTTCTCCATTATCAGATAATCTTAAATTATTAAAATCAAAATTAACATATTTTATACAAGCACTATGTGCACTACATTAAATGATTTATTTACAAATAAGTTAGGTTTTATCTGGATGTGTTAAATACAACATTGAAGTACTTTATATTAGATTAAAAAGAGAATATAGGTGTATATTACTAAACAAAGAGATAAAATGAGTCAATTTGAATTCCACTCTAGCCTTTTGCAAGTGTTTTTCCCAAATGATCTCATTTCTCCCTAGATTATATAGTAGTTGTCTAGATTGTGGAACATTTGAAATATTATAACTTGATTCTTATAGTTGAAGGTCAAAGATTATTGATGATATTTATGATATTTTTTTGCTTAGTGAATACTAGAGTCATAAAATAATTTTATTTTATGGAGTGTAGAGGATGCCTGAGAATAAGAAGGATACCTGTCCTGAACAGAGTACTATCTATTATTTAATGAACTACATTTAACAAAGTGCCAACATTATATTACCAATATGCAAGCATGATTGCCTTCCAATGATTACATATTTTATGGGTGACAGATGATTTTTTGTCCTCTGTGCAAAGACAAGATTCTCAAAGTGGTAACCCTTCAGGTAACAAATGAACTTAGATAAGAAAGCTACATTCTATACTTTTAGTTAAAAATTAGTTACATTTTATGCCATATTTATTAGAAAATTGAAACCTAGAATAATTGGTCTTATTATGCCATTAAAATAAATTATATTAAGAATATTTCTTAATGGATAATCAGAAAAAATCAATTGTTACTGATATCTGGCAATTAGTCTGCAGTTACAAGATAGAACTTAGAAGACAGAATAACTCACCTTCTGCTGAAGGTACTTTCTTTACATTTATCTAAGAAACCTTAAGATCATTCACTCATTCCATAGCGGAAGGGACTGGGGATGAAAAGGTGGAAAAATAACTATGGTCTTTACCTTAAAAGAGATTATGTTATTCTAGAGCCACATAAAATATGAATAAACTATATAATAGAATATGATCACATTGATATTTAAAGCTTTGGGAGTTGAGTCAAAATATATGCATACACACAAAAAAAATAAGAGAAGGGGAAAAGTAAGGAAAAGTTTTCTGGGGGGAACAAATGCTAATTTGACCAAAATTAACCATCTAATTTATTAATGAGGAGGTCACTGTGGACCTAGCCAAGGGCTGATTTAATGGAATAATAATTTGACTTCACTGGTTTGAAGACAAAACAGAAGGAGAGGAATTGGTAAAACAGACTATCAGACATTTAGTGTAAAAGGAGCAAATTCATCATGATTTAACTGCAGGAGGATGCACAGTTGATACATAGCTTTTTTTCCCCCTTGAAATAGGAGTTATCAGACTATCTTTGTATACTAGTAAAAATGAACCAACAGAAAAAAGAAAAATATCTGATCATCTTAGCTGTAAAAACAATTCCTGAAACAATATACCTGTTCAAATGATGGTGCATGAGATCTGGGAGTGCATGACTGGGGAGGTTTGCTTTATCTAGCAGAAAAGGTATTTATTCTTTGAAGTGTAGATGCAGGTAGGTACCCACACAGGGGTAAGGACATATGATATCTTGTTATGGTTCTTTCTCAGTGAAATGCATGGGGGAATAAATTGTTACAAAATAGATATCTATGAGTGAGGGGGAAGGTTTTATGAATACAACAGTGAAATGTAGTAAGATTGCTGGACATCCCAAGGACCCACCTGACTTTAGCAGCCAAGACTATGAGTTCACAAGAGATTTTTTTGTTGGAGTGTATGAAAATGAATGAGTATACTACTAATAAAAGGGGAAAATAAAAACAGAGGATAATAAAGACTGTTACAATGATAGTAGGTTCTATGCCTTATATAGAGAGGGTTAGGGGTAGAGGATAATAGGTTTCAGGGTGTCAAGGTTATAAGACAGGGCATATTAAGAATGATTTTTCCTTGACAAAGAGAAACAAATGTTGCCCTGCAATAGAGGTATATAGTGGATGTTTAAGATGTTTTTTAAATAAGTTGCATTTTAGATTTTGTTAAATATGCATAATATAAATATTTAGCTACAAACATTAAGTTTTGTGTTAAAGGCACTGTAATTCAAATCTTACTGGGGTGATTTTAGTTAGGAAGAGAATTCTTACAAGTTTCACTAGGTTGACTTTTGAGGCCATTTCTTCATATCCTCTAGCTCATACCCTTCTGAGGCAGAAAAAAAAAAGAGTTATTAACACATAGTGAGAAAAAGGGTCAGGAACCAAGCAAAAGGACTCTGTGAACTCATTTCCCAATAAAATCTCTGAATTTATTTTCTTTTAAAAAATATTTTATTGTTTATGCTATTACACTTGTCCTACTTTTTGCCCCTTTGCTCCCTTCTACCTGGCCCACCCTCACCATTGTCCATGTTCATGGATCCTTCATATTATGTTCTTTAACCAGCACTTCACCATATCTCAATCATTGCCCATCTCCTCCCTCCAGTCTTACAGCTGTCAGTCTGTTACATGATACTATGTGTCTGGTTCTTTTTTGCTCACTAGCGTATTTTGTTATTTGATTCCTCTTATAAGTGAGATCATATGGTATTTGGCTTTAACCGACTAGCTTATTTTACTTAGTATAATAGTCTCCAGTCCATCCATACTAACACAAAAGGTAAGAATACCTTATTTCCTTCTGCTGCATAGTATCCCATTGGGCAGATGTACCACAGTTTATTTTATTTATTTATTTATTTTATCAGCTTATCTACTGATGGGCATTTGGGCTGTTTCCAAATCTTGGAGATTGTAAATAACACTGCTATGAACATAGAGGAGCATTAGTGTTTTTAAGTGGATGTTTCAGGATTCTTAGGGTATATTCCCAGCAATGGAATAACTAGGTCAAAGGCAGTTCCATTCTTAATTTTTTGAGGAAATTCCATACTATTTTCCACAGTGGCTCTGCCAGCCTGCATTCCCACCAACAGTGCACTAGGGTTTCCTTTTCTCCACTCCCTTCACCCGGACTTGTTTTTTGTTGATTTATCAATGGTCACCATTCTGACAGGTGTGAGGTGATATCTCATTGTAGTTTCAATTTGCATCTCTGATGGAGAGTGATGATGAGCATTTTTTCATATGCTTATGGGCCATCTGTATGTACTCTTTGGAGAAATGTCTTTTTAGGACCTCTGCCCATTTTTTAATTGGATTCTTTGTCTTCCTGGTTTTGAGTCTTTTGAGTTCTTTATATATTTTGGAGAATAAACCTTTATACAATGCATCATTGGCAAGTATGTTATCCCATAGAGTTGGTTTCTTTTGATTTTCATGACTGTTTCTTTAGCTGTGCAGAAGATTTTTAATTTGATGTAGTTCCATTTGATTATTTTTTTCCTTTAATTTCCTTGCCCTAGAAGGTATGTAGACAAAAATATTGCTACTTGAGATCTGAAATTTTACTGCCCCTAAGATTTTTATGGTATCGTGACTTATATTTAACCATCTCATCCACTATGAGTTTATTCTAGTGTATGGTGTAAGTTGGTGGTCTAGTTGCATTTTTTTTTTAATGTACCAGTCCAGATCTCCCAACACCATTTATTAAAGAGACTATTTTTACTCCACTGTACGCTTAAGCCTCCTTTGTCAAATAATAATTGACCATAGAGACATGGGTATATTTTTGGGCTCTCTAATCTGTTCCATTGGCACATATGTCTGGTTTTTATGCTAGTACCAGACTGTTTTGTACAATGGCTTTGTAGTATATTTTGATATCAGGTATTGTGATCCCTTCAGTTTTGTTCTTCTTTCTCAAGACTGCTGAGGCTATTCAGGGTCATTTTTGGTTCCACATAAATTTTTGGAATATTTGTTCTAGATGTGAAATTTTCCATTGGTATCATAGTAGGAATTGAGTTGAATTTATAGATTGCTTTGGGTAGTATGGACATTTTAATGATGTTAATTTTTCCAGACCATGAGCACAGTATATGTTCCCACTTATTTGTATCTTCCTCAGTATTTTTCTTCAGTGTCCTATAGTATTTTAACTCAGATCTTTTTACTCCTTAGTTAAATTTATTACTAGGTAATTTTTTTTTTTGGTTGCAATACTAAAAGGGATTTTTTTTCTTAGTTCCTCTTCCTGATAGTTCATTATTGGTTCATAAAAATGCCAATGATTTCTGAATAATGACTTTGTATCCCCCTACTTTGCCAGATTCATTTATTAGGTTGAGTAGTTTTGTGGTGGAGCCTATAAGGTTTTCTATGTATAATATGTTGTCTGCAAATAATGACCCCTTTAGTTCCTCTTTTCCAATTTGAATGCTTTTTACTTCTTGTCTGATCACTGTGGCTGGAACTTCCAGTACTTTGTTGAATAAGAGTGGTGTTTAGCAGTCATCTCTATCTTGTTCCTGATCTTAGGGGAAATACTGTTAGTTTTGGGCCATTGAGTATAATGCTGGCAGTAGGTTTTTTTGTATATGGTCTTTATTTTGTTGAGGTATGTTCTCTCTAGTCTCACTTTACTGAGCTTTTTTATCATTAATAGGTGCTGGACTTCATCAAGTGTTGTTTTTTTTTTCTTTCCCCAAATTTATTGATATGATCATGTGATTTTATTCTTTCTTTCTTTTTATGTTACTTATCACATTTACTGATTTGTGGATATTGTACCATCCTTGCATCAGTGGAATAAAACAAACTTATCATAGTGTATGATCTTTTTGATGTATCACTAGATCCCATTTGCTAATATTTTTGCTTTCTCTGTGTCTCATAGATTTTGTGTTGTTGCATATTCATTTTCACTTGTTTCCAGGCACTTTTTCTTTTCTTCATTGTTCTCACTGTTAACTCATTTATTATTTAATAACATGTTATTTGGCCTCCATGTATTTGAGTGTGTTTGGCCTATTTTTTTCCTTGAGTTTTATTTCTAGTTTCAGGTCATTTTGATCCAAGAAAATGCTTTATATGTTTTCAATATTTTTGAATCTGTTAGGCTTATTTTCTGTCTTACTGTGTGGTCTCTCTTGGAGGATGAACCATGTGCATTTGAGAAGAATGTATATTTTGCTTCTTTGGGGTAAAGTGCTCTGTAGATATAAATTAAATCTATTTGATCTAATGTGTCATTTAATGACACTATATCCTTGTTTATTTTTTGGTCTAGAAGATCTGTCTGTTGTTAATGGGGTGTTAAAATCCCCTACTGTGACTGCATTGCTGTCGATTTCTTCCTTAAAGTCCTCCAAGATTTCATTTGTATATTTAGGTGCTCCTTTTTGGGTGCCTATATGTTTACAAGGGTTATATCCTTTTGTTGGACTGAACATTTAAGTGTTACATAGTGTCCTTCTTTGTCTCCAATTATGGCCTTTGTTTTGAAGTCTATTTTGTCAGAAGAATTGTTACCCCATCATTTTTTTTCCATATCTATCTGTATGGAATGTTTTTCCATCCCTTTCCTTTCAGCCTGTGTAAATGTTTTGTTCTGAGGTGGTCCTCTTGTAGACAATATATATGTGGGTCATGTTTTCTTATCCATTCAGCTACCCTATGCTTATTAATTGGAGCACTTACATTTCAGGTTATTATTGATAGATATTTATTCACTGCCATTTTCCCCTTTATACCTGTGTTCTTCTCTTTCTCTTTATTTCTTCTTAATACAGTCCCTTTAACATCTCTTGCAATGCTGGTTTGATAGAAATGTACTCCCTTAGACTTTTTTTTTGTTTTTTGTCTAGGTAACTCCTAATTTCACCTTCCATTTAAAATGAGAGCCTTTCTATATAGAGTAGTCTTGGTTGCAGGCCCTTATTTGTCCTTACCTGGAATAGTTCATGCCAGTCCCTCCTGGCTGTAGTGTTTCTGTTGAGAAATCAGCTGACACCCTTATCAGAGCTCCCTTGCAGGTAAATGTTTCTTTCTTGCTGCCTTTAATATTTTTCTCATTGCTTTTAAATTTTGCCATTTTATTTGTGATGTGTCTTGGTTTGCACCTCAATGGATTTGCCTTGATTAGAACTCTCCATGCTTCCTGAACCTGCATGGCTTTCTTCTTCTCCAAATTAGGGAAATTATTTCTTCAAACATGCTTTCTATCCCTTACTCATTTTATTCTCCTACTAATATCTTTATGTGGAAATATTGTTACATTTCATGTTGTCCCAAAGCTCTCTTAGACTACTCTCATTCTTTTTAAATCTTTTTTCATTTTGTTTCTCTGACTGGTTGTTTTTTTCTGTCTTATCTTTCAAATCACTGATTCTATCCTCTGCTTTGTCTAGCTTTCTTTTAGTTCCTTCTAGTGTATTCTTCATTTCAGGTATTGCATCCTTAATTTCTGTCTAGCTCTTGCTCATAGTTTCTATGTCCTTTTTCATGCTTTTGTAGTTTTCACTAAGTTCCTTGTAGTTGTCACAAAATTCCTTGAGCATCCTTATAACCATTACTTTGAACTCAATGTCTGATAATTTGTTGGCCTCAATTTCATTAAGCTCTTTTTCTGGGGATTCTTCCTTTTCTTTCACCTAGAGGTTGTTTCTTTTCTCCCCATTTCAGCAATTTTGTTTGTTTGTATGTATGTTTTAGATAGACCTGCTTTGACTCTGGGACTGTGGGTAGTCTTATGTGGTAGGAGTCTTGTGGTATCCAGTGGTACAGACTCCGTGATGTCCTGATCTGCATGCTCTTGGAAAGAATTTTGTGTGGGTAATGTGGGCCCACCTGTTGTATTTGGATCTTAGTTGTTGGTGGTTAGTTTGCTGGTGGAGTCTTCCCTCTGGCTGGCTGAGAGGCTTGTCTTATATGTTGCTGTATAGGTCCTGGCAGAGCAAAGTAAAACGACACAAGAAATGCAACCAAAGCAAGAACCCTCACCAACTATCACAACTACTTTAATGACAAGAAACCAGAGAATAGTAAAAGTTGAAAGAGAAATAAAATATTGGGGAAAGGAGGAAATAAAAGAAAAAATAAGAGAAGAACAAAGGACAGAAAAGTAATTGTAGAGGGGAAAACCAGGGAGAACTAATATAAACAATGAACTGAAGAATGAAAACAGGAAAAGGAACAAAGAAATAGAAAAATAAAAGAAAAGAAGGGGACAAGGGATGCAATCAATGGAGGGAGTAAAAAGAGATATGAGAGAAAAAAATAGAGCAATAAAAGTAGAAAAAAAGAAATAGAAAAAAACTAATGAAAAAGCTATGAAAAAATAACAAAAATAATGAAAAAGAACAAAGTACAATTCATCTCAACAGAGTTTCGTGCTTGCTTGTTGAGCCTTCCTATGGATGCAGCTCTACTGAAGTCTTAGGCTGGAGTATACCAGTGTCAGTTGCTGTCCCCAACTAGCCCTTAACAGCCTGTTCAGAGCTACCATTGATCTATAGCTCGTGGTTGATTCCTCAAGTTTGACTGTGCCCTTGATGTGCCAAGTTGCTCTGCACAGCTAGTTTTAACAGCCCTGTGTCCAGAGCTACGTCAGCAAACAATCCAAGTCACTGATAAATCTGTCTCTGTCTGCCTCTGCTTGCCAGCATGCAATTAGCTTTAGACTCTTCATAGACCATGTCAGGTATTTTTTAGACTTCTTGGAAGATGGATGGAGTGTTTCCCCACCCCTGAGCCATGGTCTTAGTCTGTCTGGGATGTTTTCCCCTGTACTCAGCAGGGCAGGACCCCTTTTAGGTTAAAGGGTTAATTACCTAGAGCCCAGATTTTGCCTCTGCCAGAAACTAAGAGGGTGTTTCTATGGTTCCTCATCTGGGGGAAAGTGCTAGTCTCTTTCCTGGGAAAGTATATGATATGGCTACACCCTACAGCCAGTCTCTGACACCCCCTGCATCTGTGTATGCTGTTCTTTCTTCAGTGGGGGTTAAGATGCAGGGTAGGAAAAGAAAAAGAACAAAAAGAATAAAAACCCCACACAAAGCAAAACAAAAAACCAATCATACCACATAAAAGAGAAAAAATGCAGGGTGGAAGGAGCAGGATGGCAGAGGGAGAGTAGGGTGAGCAATATCCCACAGGGTATGATAATTGCTTTGTCCCTGAGGAGGGGCATACTATTCTCATGCAAGATGGCTGCCGTGAAATCCAGATACATCCTAGCACAGAAAGCTTGACAGCCATACCCCCACATTGCTCTCCAGTGCCTCCCATACTTGACTGTTCTTGCGAGATTGTTGTACACAAAGCCTTCCCTTCACTGGAGCCTATGGTGAGTGGCTGCCAACACAAGACCTGTGGTTTGACCCCTTTAAGAATTATAATGAAAAGAATAGTGGCTTTGTCTGCAGTGTGTCTTGTCTTTCCTTAGAAGAGGCAAAGCCCATTGCCTTTCACTGCTTGGTGCTACATAGTCTGCTGATTCTAGCACTGGTGCTCTGTGCTTAAGAGCCCAGTTTTTGTTCCCTGCTTCACCACTTTCAAGGGGAAGCTCCAGCAGCTGGACCACCACCCTTGTAAGTGGGCTGGCTTCTTTAATGACCTCACCCCTCCTATTGGACATGGTGTTTTGTTTTGTTTTCCCCTCCTTTATTAAAAACCTCTTTTTTGGTTAATCTTCAGTTTACTTTGAGCGTCTAGTCCTCTTTTTAGTTTTATATTCAATTTGATTCTGGGAGGAGGTGTGTGATATATTCGCCTGCTCTACTGCAATCTTTTTCTGGTATCTTTGAACTTATTTTCTATAATGCTGTTCTTTTCTCTCTAGAATGCTTACTAAAATAATATTAAATAATGTATCTAATATTTTCTTAGAATTCAAGTTTTACTTTCATTACATATCATTGTCTTATACAACAAATTTATTGTCTCAAAACTTAAAATCCCTATGTTCTCATGTTTATTCTCTCTCTTCCTCAGTAAATAGACTGTGACATAGAATAGCAAAGAAAAGATTACTTTTCACACTAACTTATTATACACAGCTATTGATGTCAATCTAACTTTCCATGTCTTCAGTGATTCTTAATAAGGAAATTAGTGTAGAAAATGAGAGGAAAATGGGTCTTATACAACACATTTCGTATTAAACACTTCCTTTCAAAAGCATGCAATAAATGTTCTTAAAGTGATGTGTAAACATAGAAAGTGGTTTTTGTATACATAATGTTAGTTTTCGCTAGTTTGTGCTATTTAGAGTATAAATTAAAAAAAGGAGGAAAAAAATCCAGGTTAATATAAACTGCTATCTCAATCTTGTTGTTATGCAATACGAAATACCATGGATGAATGGTTTACACAGCAGAAATATATTTCCTTCACTTTTGGAGGCTGAGAGTCCAAGATCGAGGTGCCAGCTGATAGACTTTATTCTGAGGTCTCTCCTCTTGACTTGTTGGCAGCCACAATCTTGCTGTGTAATTATATGACCTCCTTGTGCTCTTATTGTTCTAAAGGTAAAATAATCTCCCAAGAGATTAAAACTTGATAAGGTCACATAGTTGAAAAATAGTAAGTTAGAGTAATGCTACAAAGCTAAATTTCAGTTGCTAGTTTTATTGACTAATTCACAAGACAGATTAGGGAATTAAAACATCATTATCAGAGTTATGTAGTCTTGTTAGGTGCAATTACTAAGTCATTTAGGCTCTGTATTTTGAATTCCAAGTATTGTTTTTATATATATATTTTTGCTGGTTTATAAACAGGAATAATTAAAATCACTTATGTTTACTATTAATAGCATTTATAAGAGAACTGTTATACTTCAATATGCATGCTTTCTTTAAGCATAGAAAATATTAATAATCAAACAAATTGACTTTTCAACAGAAACACTGCATGCCAGAAGGGAGTGGCAAGAAATATTCCAAGTCATGAAAAGTAAAGGACTGCAACCAAGACTGCTCTACCCAGCAAGGCTCTCAATTAAAATGGAAGGTGAAATAAGGAGCTTCTCAGACAAAAGAAAACTAAAAGAATACACCTCCACCAAACCAGCATTGCAAAATATGCTAAAGGAACTGTTTTAAGAAGATGAAGAAAAAGAGTCTATGAATGCCCAGTTCCTTTCACAGGCACCAATACTTGATATTACCAATATTTTTAATACTTATTAATCTGATTGTGACAGTGATGTGTTATTTAAATTGTTACTTTATTACTTGTTGAACCTAAAGCTGCTTTTGTATATTTCTTGCCTATTTCTATTTTTCTTTAAAGTTTTAAATGATTTTTTGATATTCTTTATCCATTTTTTGATTAAATGTTTGTAGAATTTTTTTCCCAAAAAAACTCCCAAAAAGCTATTAACCCTTTTATGGATGTGTTGCAAATACTTTCTTATTCTATTACTTGTCCTTTAACTTTTTTTAATGTAAATATTACTTTATAGCCTTACATATTTAATATAATCACATTGTCAATATTTTACGTTATAGCTCCTGGGATGGAATATGTTACTTAAGGGTAAGAAAAATATTATTTTGTATTTTCTCTTAAAACTCCTAAGATTTTACATACTGATTTTTAACTCACCTGAAGATTTGTTGTATAATGTGTGAAATAGAGCTCTATATCTGTTTTATTTCAGGTAATAGTGATCCATGCACCTTATTTGTTGAGTAAACCTTATTTTTTCCCATTGATTTGAAATATCAATTGAATCATATATTACATCGTTAGAAAGATACATGCGTTTGTTTCTAGAATGCTCATTTTATTTCATTGATCTACTTGATTATTTCTGTGCAGGTGTCATGATTGCTGAGATTTATAATGGATTTAAATTTCTTAATATTTTATAATGGATCTTGACATTTAAAATAAATAAATAAAATCAATCTGGATTTAAAAAAAGAAAGAAAGATGGAACTCCTACCTTTTGTGACAACATGGATGGAACTGGAGAATATTATACTAAGTGAAATAAGTTAGTAAGTGAAAGACTAATACCATATGATCTCACCTATAAGTGGAATCTATTCAACAAAATAAACTAACAAACAAAATAAATCACAAGCATGGAAACATGGAGCAGACTGAAAGTGACCAGAGGGGATGGGGAAGGAAGGCAATGGTGGAAAGAAGGCGAAGGGACTAGACAAAGAACATGTATGAATGACCCATGGACTTGGACAATAGAGTGGGAATTGACTGTGGGAGAGGGGGGCAGGGTGGGATGGGTGGAGGAGGGAAAAGGGGGGGGAAATTGAGATAATTGTAATAGAATTAACACGATTAAACAATAAATAAATAAATATTTAAATATACCTAAAAAAACAAGCAAATCTATTACATATCTCCATTCAATGTTTAAAACACAAAATTTGACAATATTTATTGAATTATAATTTGGTATAATGTATTACCCAGTATTCATTGTTGCAGTGAGACACACAAAAATTGGGGGGAAGTTGTAAATTTACAGGCATAGATCAACACAAATTATAATATATTCATTCATATTAATAATGGTCTGACAAAGTCCAACCGTTGTTAATATAATGAGAATGGTTTGTGTGACACTGATATAACCTGGCTGCCAATAGAGTGGACTGGAATGCTCCTGCATGAACAAAGAAAACTTCACTGTATTAATCAGTGGGGGCATTAGGTGCCTGAGGATGAGCATGTGTAGTGTGTGACCACTGCATTCAAAATGACTGAGCAAATATGGCCATGAATCTGCATCAAATTTTGCCTTAAGCTTGAAAATTCCTCCACAAAAGCTATTAAGATGATTCAGAAGGCTATGACTATGGGCAACTGGTGATTGGTATCTTCATTATAACAATATGCCCTCTGATGCACCATGTCTTATGAAGGATTTTTTGGCAAAACATTAAATAACCCAAGTGACTCAGTCCCCTTAAAGTCCAGATTTGGTGCCTTGTGACTTCTGCCTTTTCCAAAAACAAAAATCACCTTTGAAAAGGAAGAGATTTGAGACCATTGATAAGATTCAGGAAAATATAACAGGGCAGCTGAAGGTGATTGGAAGAACTGTGTGAAGTCCCTAAGTGCCTACTTTGAAGGGGACAGAGGTGACATTGTCTTTTGTACAATGTTTCTTGTTTCTTGTATCCTCTTCAGTTAATGTATTTATTTTTTATAGTGCATGGCTGGATACCTTCTGGACAGTTCTTGTATACACACGCACATATATACATATATAATTTAAAACATATGCATATTTACAATGTTAAAGAATTACCTTGATATACAGTACATTTACATTGATGTTGAATTGGTTTATAGTTTCTAAGTCAAGTCATCTGAGTTTCAATCCTGACTCCTTGATCACCCCAAATTAGAACCTAATAGTATTGATTTAATTAATTAGAATTAATAAATGTTAATAGCATTTAGAAGAGTGCTTGATATAAAGTACTTAATCAATGGTAACTTGCCGTAAATAATATACTTATTTTCATTATCACTGCTATTGTTAAAGTGATATAAAGTCATATGAATGTTACTAAGATATTGGAATATTGGGATTGAGCAAAGAGACTCAGACAGGAAATGCTGGTATTGAGTTTTGGAAGGACTACTGAAGATGAAGGAGGGTATACATGGTGCCCTGCTGAGAAAGCCAGTTACTTTCATTGCTCTTTCAGATTCTGAAAGTGTACTTGTGTCTCAATCTTCCCTCTGGAGTGATAGGCAGGCAAGTGTGGAGGAGAAGATTGAATTACTCATTTTTCCTATAGTTATGTTTAGCTCTACTTTAACCTCTCTCTTAATAGGTAGACATTTTGAAATACTGCCATTTAAAAATTAATTCAACTTGTAAAATAATTCTGTAGTACAAAACATAGGTTTTGGCAATGATTTTCTTTTTTGAATCTGACATGAAAGAAAAAACTATAAAAGCAAAATAAACAAGTGGGATTACATCAAACTAAAACAGGCATGGCAAAAAAAAAAACACCTTAAAATATCAAAAAGCAACCAACTGAATGGGAGAGAAGAATTCCAAGTCATATAAGTGATAAGGGTATAATATTCAAAATATATAGAGAACTCATACAACTCAATAGTAAAAAAAAGAAAGAAAGAAAATGACTCAGTTGAAAAATGGACAGATCTGAGTAGACATTTTCCCAAAGAAGACATACAGATGGCCAACAGGTACACAATAAACATGATCAACATCATTGATCATCAGTGAAATCACATTAAAATGCCAATGAAATGTTACCTCATGCTTTGCTAGAATGGCTATTATTAAAAAAATAATAAAACAAGAAGTATCGACAAGGTTGTAGATGAAAGGGAACACTTGTGCACTGTTGATTGGAATGTAAATTGCTTCAACACCTGTGAAAAATACTATGCCCGAATTTCAATCTGAATGTTCAAATGTGTTTTGTGGACACTCAGCAGAAGGAGGATGGACTGCTGCCCGAAATTTAGTTCAGATATCAGGTCTGATGACACTCCATAGAAAAAAGGACACCCAGATAGTGTACAGCTGGTGCAAATACAATAGATCTTGACTAAACTTTAAGAGCGGCTGAAGGACAAGACTGGAAAAAAGTCTAAATGCTGGTTGATGATTTATAATATTTAAATTTCCCACTGGTGCTAAAGTTCCATGCACACTTTCTTATTAGCCGGACCAGAAGTAGAGCCAAAAGTCTGAAAAGTGAGATGAGGTTAAAAAATATCTGCAGACACCGAAAAAGATGTCTCTTTTTCATAGATTTGCTATGGTAAAATTACCTCTCAAAACTACAAATCATTTACAAAGTCTAACAAATTAATACATTATATGAATTAGGTTTATTTTTATTGTGTTTTTGTTCATTTTAGTAGAATTGAAGAAAAATCCTAATATCACATGGAACAATAGTTGGTGTCAGAGATGACATGAGAACATAAGGCCCGCAATCTCAGGAATTGCTGACAGTATCTTTGAGGAATTTAGATATAATCAATGCATAAGAATGAGGTTCAAGAATATTACTAGTTTTGTAGTACAAAGGAAATCTCAGTTAAAATAAAAGCAATTAACAAAAAACATTTTAACTCATATCCACAGATTACTCACCTATGTAGAGCCTATTTCTTCAAATCTTAATGAAAGGATTTATATATTTAAGCTTATAGGTTTATTTAAATGAACTGTCAGTAATGTTTTACTTGTATTTTAATAAAATATTAAAATGACCAGGTAAATTTTACGGTACTATATTAATTTCATCATCTACCTGGAATTTAATACTCTCCCACAAGCTGTTGACAACTATTTGGGTTGAAACTCTGAGGCCACAAAGAAGTATATGAAACACTGACATGTCTGTAGCTGCTAATTTTTCCCAGTTCATTAAAAATATAATAAAGGTACAAGGGGAAAATATACTGCAGTATAACTGAAATTATATCTATAAATTATCACTCTTCAAACTAATTCTTGAATCAGTGAATTACATTCAAATGTTTGAGCATTTTTAAATGAACAGTTAATAGTTAACTCAGGAATTTCTAAAGTTTTGGTTCAGCTAATATATGAACATTTAATAGTAAAATTACAATTATTTCGACAGTTAAATAAGTAAAGTAGTATCGAAACAGAAATACAAATAATCGGCAATGACCTAAGAAAAACAAATCAGTGGAAATGGGGGTATCTTCAATCTATCACAAAAATACTGTTAATGATATTAAAATACCAAGTCATCTGGGATTAAGCAATTGGCTGAGAACATAAGACTCCAAAGGAATTAAAGTAAAAAAAACAAAAATGGGCCTAAGAAATTCAGATTTCAGAATTGACACGGGTGACTTAGCTTGATTAAGAGTCATTGTAATGGAGAAGAATACAGGTGAACATTTTTAAGAGACATTTAAGAGTCACACTTCACTCTATTTGGATATGACTGTTAGAAAGCAGAGGGTAACTGTCTGCAGAATAAAGAGATTAGGAGAAAGGCTGATCTTGAAGCAAGAGAGGTGATGACAATTAGGGATCCGTCAGAACAAACTGGGACCTATGAGGACAAATGACTCAGGTCTGTTTCTCATTACTGCCAGACTTAACAACGCAGGTGACCTATAAAAGAAGATGACACCCTTTTCCATAAAATTGCATATACCCAGCCAAGGGTTTGGTAAATTTAAACCATATACATAAACAATGTGTACAAGATGCAGTGGTGCCTGGCACAGCATATCGACATTCAGAGTACAATGATTCTTGCTTAACTTCTTTATTCCAAATCTCATAAAAATTTTTATTGGGCCCAAATATAACTAAAAACCATACAAAAAAAAGAGCTTTTGAAAAACAGAGTTTCAGCTTAGCTATATTGACAGAATACAAAACCAATATAAACTTTGTGATCTTGAGACCAAAAAATACTAGAAGTTGCCTGTGGCAGATAGGGATAATCTATGAGCTGTCTGAAAAGCTTCAATTGGGCAATCATAGTGCAAACCCATGACATTTTGTAGTAATACCATAACCTCTTTTGCTGACAACTATTCTCCATTTGAAAAGCAGCCTTTGGATTGTTACTAGACCCTGATAGTTGGCAAATGTCTGACTGTGGGATACATGTGACCAGAATCTTCATTGTGAATTGATCCAGTGAACAAAAATCAGACTTGTGCAGGAATTGTAAATGGAAATTGTATATATGAGAGGATGCTTAAGCATGTACAGAGGCAATCGTAAATACAAAATACAAATGACTCAGATACCTATTGTGTCTGCTCCTATTGCATTTTTGCCCACTCTCTAACCAAGACTGACTACATTATAGAGAATTCCCTTTGACTAGTAGTGAAGGAAGGAAAAACACAGATGTGATTTATAGTTGGGTCTGCATGGTATGTTTGTACCAGTCTGAAATGGATGGCTCTTATGTGACAGCATAGTTCAAGAATGGCTATGAGAGACAGTTGGCATAAAGAATGACTTTGGGTACTTATCTCTAGTTTCTTACTTCCTGTGGAAGAAAAGGTAGTCTGAGAAATATATCTACACTAATTAATGGACAGAGTCTAAGGAAGTTGTTCAGTCAAGAATTTAAAGTTAGAAAATTGCCAAAAGATAAACTATGGGCAAACTATTTACATGGAATTTTTGAAATGTTCAAAAATCATTAGAGGTTTGTATACCATGTGAAGGCCCATCACTGGACAATTCAAGAGGAGTAGATATTCAATAACCTGGTGAATGTTAATCAGTCTCATTCTCTAGTCATCCTGCTGTTAGTTCATTGGGTTTATTTATAAGCTCTCTGCAGTAGCAGGAATGGAGATTGTGCAGTAGTTCAATAACATCTATTTTCCTTGATTAAGGTCAACCTGGCCACCTACTGCTGCTGCTGGATGTTAACTGGCAACAGTAGAGGCCAAAGCTCAGCCAGCCCCTGGAGACAAGTTGATTACATTAGACCCTTTTCATTTTGGAGAAGGCTATTTGTCCTATGGGAATAGATGCATATTCCAGATAAAAATTCCCTTATCTGTTCAAAAACTTCTGCATGACTCTCATTCAGACTTCATTTTCTTTCTTTTCTTTTTTGCTATTCTCTGGCTTCCCAGAAAACATTAACTCTGACCATGAACTGAATTTATGATGAGGAAAATATAAAAATGCATTCATACTTCCAAATTCACCATGGTGGCTTAACAGAACACTAAAATGTTTTATTGAGGGATCAGTTGAAATACCAGTTGGGAATCTATATCTTGCAATTTTTTAATTTGATCCTATTGAATGTGGAATGTAAACCAGCTATTAATATATGAAATCTGTCCTGGAAAAATCCAGCCATTTTTAATATAACAGGAACAGTGTGCCCAACACCGAAGTAACCTGGCAGCCAAGGAGAGTGGGCTGGAATGCGCATGTGTGAATAATGAAGACCTCACTAAACTAGTCAGTTGGCGTGGTAGGTGCCATTAAGTGAGCATGGGTACTGTGTTGCTGCCACATTCAAAGTGAATGAGCAAAGTAGAGCAATGAATCTGCATTAAATTTTTCATTAAGCCCAAACATTCCTCTATGGAAGCTATTTGGATGATCCAGAAGGCTTTCAGGGATGATGCAATGAATGATTGGCAGCTTCATCACAACAATGCACCCACACGTGCATCACATCTCATGCATAGTTTTTTGGTGAAACATCAAATCACCCAGGTGCCTCAACCCAGCTACAGCCCAGATTTGGTGCCCTGTGACTTCTGTCTTTTCCCAAACTAAAATCACCTTTGAAAGAGAAGAGATTTCAGACCACAGATGAGATTCAGGGAAATATGATGCGGCAGCTGATGGCAATTCTAACAAAGGATTTTGTAGAGTGTTTTGAACAGAGGAAGAGACTCTGGGAGAATTGTATGAGGTCCCAAGATGCCTACTTTGAAGGGAACTGAGCTGTCATTGTCCTATGTACAATGTTTCCTGTATATTGTATCTTCTTCGAGAAATAAATGTCTTTATTTTTCATAGAATGCGGCTGGCCGGATATTTTTTGGACAGACCTCATTTCTTTTTTGTCTCATATAAAGTGTAACTCTGAGCTAGCAACCAAAAGATTCAGGTGAGGGTAAATAATTTCATAGTGATACCTAATTACGAGGTACCTATAATATGGTAAATTAATTATAAGAAACTCTTCCCATTTATGTAGGTACACCTGTTTGCCACATGGCTTTGCATTGATGCTACCTAGAAGTAAATTCTTTTCTCTAACCCTTAACTCAGGCCTGACTTTGTGTATGAACTATGTACTCAACACTTATCTATAATCTACTAGAACTTCAACGCAACCATATATTTATATATGTATTCCTAAATGGGTAGGGATTAACATTAATAAAATTTTGTGATAGAACCTAACATTTTGTAGAACATCAAATGACTTAGATTTGAACCTATAGGGAGAGATGAAGAAGAGATTTACAGATGAAATATCAATCTGGGAGTTATTCCAAAATTACTTTAAAGACACAGTTGAACAATGCAAATCATAACATTATATTCCACAAGACAGACAAACTACAGAGACATTTAGAAATGTCAGAACAAGAGAAACAAATGTTTGAAAGTAAGCAAGAAAATAATGTTTAGAGAAATTTAAGCTATCAACTCATATGTCTGTATTTCTGAATACATAATGTCTGGGGTAGTGATAAGCAGAATTTGAGATGGATGATGTTGAACAGGAAATAAGAAAAGAAATGTGCTTGCTCATGACGATGCTAAACTTCAAGTTCCTGAAACAAATGACTAGATTGCAGGTAAAAATATGGATCAGGAAAGATCCATATGCTCAGGAAAGAGAGAGAACCAGAAATGTATATTTGGGCATTAAAAGCTTATTGTAAGACACAATGACATATTGAAAGGACTGTGATCTCCCAAAAAGAAAACAAATTTAGAGAAAAAACTTGCTATGTCACTATTATTTTAAATATAAGTTGAGTACCATGATACAATGAAAATGGCAGAGAAGTGGTTTTAATATGGAAGAAAAAGAAGGAGAATTCAAAACAGGAGACAGGTGTGTTAATTGTAGGTTTTGTTGCTGATGTTAAGAATTTTGGAGGATAGTAGGAGACATAATAAAAAACTCAAATCTTTTTATTGCTGCTTATTCTTTTCCAAATGGGTGATAAACAATATATTAACATATAAGAATATTTTAGCATTCATTACTAGTTACTTTAGAATTTAAGTATTAATAAATTCATAATTTAGGCACATGAAGATGGGTTTTAGCTCAAATCGCTTTGAAATAAATTTAACTATTTCTATGCATTCAGTCTCCTCTAAACCTCCCCAATAGTTAGTGTTAAGAGAAATTTAAGGATTAGCAAATCATACAATAAGACTTCCTACCAGATAAAGTATTCTTGAAATTGATTTCCCTCTCTTCAAAAATTAAAATTAACAGTTCTATGTTCAAATACATGTATTTTTCTTTGTTAAATTGTCTTGCATGTACATTTATCATTGCTACAAAAAATACATGCCTGCTTTCTTTCAAGGCAGAGTATTGGGGATGAAACAGGACCTTGCTGTCTTTGGAGGCCTGGTCAGAACCTAGTCTTTCAAGATTACCAGCCTCCTGTGCCTTGGGGAAGATTGTTGTCTCTTATCTTGAAAGATATTCCAGCACATTAGATTGTATGAAAACCAAAGCCCCAAAATGTGTAATTTTGTCCAATTAAAGTGACTCAATACTACTATTTAGCACTACTTTTTCATTTGCAACATGCCATAAATTGCTTTTAATAATTAACTGAAAACCAGAAAGTTAAACATTTCTAATTCTCTTGAACTCAGAAGAAATCACAACCCTTTCTAATAGTTATATAATAAAACTTATAGGTAAATAAGAGAGAAATGAATTGATAACTATTTGAAAAGTCTTTAAAATACAGTTGTGCTAGGGTTTTTTATTAAAGGCAAAAATATCACTGAGACATTTAAATTCCATACTTCTATGGGGGACAAGAAGTTCTGCATTTTAATGTAGTCATTGTTCCTGTAGTCAAATTTCAGAATTAAATTAATCATGTGAGTGTAATGTTTTTATTCTGTAAAAAAGATACACAGTTGTATTTTTGCAAAAAGTAGTTATTATATGACAATTCAAAGTAAGAAAAATGTGATTGCTGCTTGGTATCTATATCATCTATCTCATATATATGAGATTTATTATATATGTTATAATAAAATATAATAAAATATTATAATGTTGTAATATATGGAAATATATATAATATATAAAATATATATAATAAAAGAAAATAAATATAACATATATATAAATATAAAACAATTCTACAGTTTAATCCTACTATTAGCTATCATTTTCTAACAAGCAATTTTACGAATTTCCATTAGAGGATTAAACATAGAAAAGAGGTTTTGAGAAAGAATTCTCCCAGCATAAAAATTACATAATGTACAAAACAAATCCTGTTTTACTTAGTTTTCTAAGTAAAGCAAAAGGAAAGTTTTGCAAGTAGAATTGAGCTTGGAAGAGAGTGTCAAAAGAGAGGTCATATTCATTTGCCATATACAGTCATACCCTCTTATTCATGGTTTGCTTTCCATGGTTTCAGCTACCTGTAATCAACTGTGGCCCAAAAATATTAAATGGAAAATTCCAGAAAGAAACAATTTGTACATATCAAATTGCATGTCATCCTGGGTAGTGTGACAAAACCTTGAGCCCTCTCACGCCCTCACCCCCAGGATGTGAGGCATCCTTTTGTCCCGTGTACCCACGCTGTATACGCTCCCTACCAGGTGGTCATGTAGCAGCCAGCTCAGTTATCAGATCACTGTCTCAGTATCACAGAGCTTGTGTTCAAGCAACCCTCATTTTACTTCATAATCACCCCGATCACAAGAGTAGTGATGCTGGCAATTTTAATACGCCAAAGAGAAGCCAGAAGTGTTTTCTTTAATAAAAGTATGAAATTTCTTGGCTGAATAAGGAAATTAAAAAATCGTATCCTGAGGTCACTAGGGTCAACAGGAAGAATGAATCTTCTAACTGTAAAATTGTGAAGAAAAAAGAAATTCATGCTAGATTTTCCTGTAACACCTCAAACTGCAGAAATATCTCATCAGGTGAGCATTGTACCAACTTACATCATCACTAGAAAAAGAAGGGTAAGTACAGTATCTTAAAATATTTTGAAAGAGAAAGACCAGATTCATATGACTTTCATTAAGTTATATTATTATATTTGTTCTATTTATCACTACTTATTAATCTCTTAATGTGCTTAATTTATAAATTAATCTTTGTCCCAGGTATGTATTATAGGGAAAAAACGTAAAGTATATACAGGGTTTAGTTACTGTTCATGTTTTTAGGCATCTACTGGGCATCTTAAAGTGTATCCACTGCTGATAAGGAGAGGTTACTGTATTACAATCAACTTAAATCCTTTACTGTCTAATTACACTTGCATATGAATGTGTTCTTTGATGTGCTGAAAACCAAGTCTCAAAATCCTGAACAGAATTTTAAGGAAAATACATTGATCTTACTGTTATTTAACGACCTTTGTCGGTAAATCATTTTGATCCGAAACAAACATATGAGTACTTTTTTCTCAGTTTTGTTTTTGGAATAAATACCAAAAGTTTGTGCTAACTACTAATCACCTGTAAGATATTAGAGAGTCTGCTACTATAAATTAATATATCATGCACCAACATCGTACATGAAAATATTTTTTGTAGTTTCTACTTTATATTGTACACAAAATAAACAAGGAGCAATATGTAAGAATTAATCTCTGCTCTGTACCGTATCACTTAGTTTCTATCCTTATTACAACACTTCTATTCTGCTATACCTGTACATTGCAGTTATCTGGGTATCTACCTCTCTTCTCCACTATATTTAGGCTTTTGAAGAGCACGCAAAGTTTCATCCATATTTTCATGTTCAAAATTCATAATAGTCTACCTGACATATATGTTATTCAATTATGGCTTGATAAATTAACATACTCTATAATAAATACTTACATAATTATAAGTACCTGATATTATGCATACATATGGTATACACATATACATATATATGGTATACATATATATCATATATATGATAAAATAAATTATTATGTATAACAGTTATAAAGTACCTACATTTCTTTATTTAAAGTGGGTCCAAAGTACATTACCAAATCTGTACTTTTAAAAGTGATAACTGATGGTATCTATTTACCTAAATTTATTTTCAAATTTAGTTATTTCCAACTTTATGTACTTTAAATATAATGGGCAGCGCTTTCATTATAAATGTACTCTCAATTCATCTACAGTAATTTTTTAATATTTAGAAAACATATCACATTCAGTATACAAATTTTTATGAGCTATACATTCAAATTTTACAAGCAATGGCTTAACTAAATTAAATTTTATTATAAAATTAATTAGATTGAACTTCAACTCTTTTACTTTCTCTTGTTTTTATTATTTTTAAAACCCATCTTTTATTTCATCATAAGCTCATTTTTTAATTAAAGTAGAGAAAACCTAAGTGAAAGATATTTTACAATAAAAAACAATGGAACTAAAAAAATCTTATGGGACTAGCAAAAAGAAAATCTGATTTTTGAAAGACACTACATTTTTAATTGGACAACAACTATAGAAAAATATATTTCACAAGAATTGCTGGGGAGAGGAGGGTAAGAGAACTAAATGGCAATGGGAAAACATAAAAAAGATTAAATCAATTTATAAAAAAATGAGCTAATAGGTAATGATTTGAGGAAAGCTGTTTCTTTCCTAGAGATTTTTATGCAGGCATTGCAATTTTCATATTCTATCATGCTCCATTACTGTACGCTTTAGTATATTATCCCATTTTTGAAGTTCATGGTCATCTGCAGGGCTAACTACTGTAGAGGCTAACCATCCATGTCTGTAAGAAAAGAATAACCGTAGTCTTCTCTTTCTCACATTTCTGCTGAAATAATGATCAACTCTAGAGTTCCATAAGCTTTTGAGTTGGGGAAAAAGGAACTTGGAGGAAACACATAGTGAAAATAACTTTTAAAGAGCATTAGTGCAAATGTAAATACAAACTTGACCTTCAGCTTCTGAAATTTCAAAATAAAATTTTGATTTATTTTTGTACCAGGAAAGAGACAAGAGAATGTTTTGTTTATAAAACTATTCTTTATCATCTCATTAAGCTTATTTAAAAGCATGTATCATGGACTATAAAGTACTGCTTAAAGGATTGAAAATTTATTTTTTTAAACTTGAGTTGATGAGTAAACAATGACAAGATTCTCATTTTCCTCCTCCCCAGATCTGTTTTGATATTGAATGTTGGTAAATGTCCTGCCTGGTTTCAGGGACTGTAGCCTCACCGACAGGCAAGAGGGCCCCAAGACTGGAAATAATCAAGGAGGCCTTGGGAAAACATGCCACTGAGGAGACAAAACCTGTCACCCTGCCTCCCTCACATCAGCCTGCTTGGTCCTGTGATGGTCAGTTGTTGATGACAGGTAGTTCTCTCAAGAGGAGAGACAACCTAAACCAGACATCAGCTTGTATGGGCAGCAGACAATGACTTGAGGGACATGGAGAAAAGGCAAAAAGGCACACACCCCTTAGCTCAGCTTGGACATGGCCAGAGTTCTCATTCCATCTGAAAGAAGTCTCCTCATCTCTTGATGGTTCTGCCCCACCCACCTGGCTCAGGCTTGAAACAATACTAAAGGCAGGTACAGCCCTAAACTGGATTGGGCAGTTTCCAGGGACAATCAGGTCTAGAAGTAAGCTATGCTAAGCATGCTTTGTTCTTCCCTCAAAAGCTAAAGTAACCAGCTCATACTGGGAAGGAGACTTACATTATTCATAGACCCTGACCTGAGGCAGATCTCTTGTGTTCCTTCAATTGTTATCCATGATCTCTATTTGTTTTCTGTAAACATAGCTTTTTGACATTGATTGATGAGCTTTGCTTCCATACCCCTGCACCTATAGTTCTCAATAAAAGCCTTTGGAATGGGGGTTCGGGGCCTTATCTCCCCTTGAGGGAAGTTGCCATGTCCTCACTCCTGGCAAAGAGAGAAGTGTTTGCAATGACTTGTGTTTATTCCCTCTATTCGTGACAACTCCAGGATGGGCTCTGCGGGCTTTAGAGCCCCGCTCCTTCCTCCGCTGGCTCTGGACAGTAACCCTCAAATCCAGGAGCCCTACGCTCCACCACGGTGTTCCCTGCGATGCATTGTTCCACACAACAGTTAGGCCTAGAAAGCTTTAGTAAAACAAGATAATTTGGGAGACCTCACTAATGTGGACATTTTTCTTACACTTTAATATTTGGGTTGCAATCACAATAAACTTAATGATACCTATCATTAAACAGAAAGGATACAATGCTTACAATTTCAGAGTGGCCCTTGATGCTTATTCTAGTATAAGTGAGTCTGAGAGAATCAAAGATGTTAGTCTTCAGGAGAGTAGTCCCACAAGTGATCCCTCAGAAGTTGAGGGGTCCCATTCGTTTAGGTAAGGAAAAAATGAGAACCAGAATCAGATCTTGGCTGCATGTGTAAAGAATGCTTTGTATTTCCGGAATTGATAGGGAAAAGACAAAGCAGCCTAGCAGGTCAGCTGGATACTAGTAAGCAGAAAACAAAATAGCTCAGTTTATAAAATCTTGGGAAATGCCCCATCTGGTTTCAGGAACTGTAGCCCTGCTGTCAAGCTAGAGGGCCCCAAGGCTGGAGCTAATCGAGGAGGCCTTGGGAAAACAGGCCACTAAAGAGACAAAACCTGTCCCTCGGGCAGGGTCCCTGCCCCTGCCTCCCTCACATCACCCTGCTTGGCCCTGGATAATGGCTAGTTAGTCAATGATGGTTAAGCCCCTTGATGGAAGGGGCAACCAAAGACAGACACAGCTGCAATGGGCATCAGGGAAAAAACTTGGGGGGCACAGAGAAAGGGCAAAAGACCCTCATCCCTCACCTTTGATATGGCCAGGGTCCTCATTCTATCTGAAAGAAGTCTCCTTATTTCCTGGCTGCCTTGCCCTCCCCCAACCTGGCTCAGGTCTGAAACAATACTAGAGTCAGTCCTAAACTGTATCAGGTGGTTCCTGGGGAAAATCAGGCCTAGAAGTAAATTCGTTAAAGCATGCTTTGTTATTCCTTCAAAAGCTATGATAACCAGCTCATGCTGGGAAGGAAATGCACATTATTCACAGACCCTGACTCTAAACCCTTTGGCACACTTATATTTACACTCTCACGTTTACTTATCTTGTCTGGGACCCATATAAATAGACCCATGTAAATTGGTGTGTTCCTGCCATTTGTTTTCCTCAACATCATCTATTCTCTGTGAACATTAACATACTGATATAATGAGATCACCTGTACATTCCTATTACCTAGTATCATTGATAACCCTTTCAATAAAAGCCTTTGGAAAAAGGGGCTCGGCCCCTTCTCCACTAGAGGGAAGTGCCATCCTCCTCTCCTGGCAGACAGAGAAGTGCCTGGTATGACTGATTTTATTTCTCCCTATCCGTGACGACCCTGGGACGGGCTCTGCGGGATTCAGGAACCTGAAGAGTCCACCTCAACAAAAGACACTATCTTTAGCATAAATGGTGTTTAGGCTTTGGGGAATACTAAGCAGTTAATGGATGTCATTATGAAAACATAAAAACCATTAAGAGGATACCTTGAGATCTGACACCTCATTATTTCTAATTCCAAAACAAATTGTAATTTCTTCTTTTTTCCCCCTTATCATTTACTGTGTATTCTGGAAAGGATATGAAATGATCTCAAGCCTTTTTACTTGAAAACCCAAACAAGGTGAGGAGGAATTGTTTGTATTATTAGAGCAGTCTTAAGTTACTCCTAACCAGGAGATAAGTGGTTTCTTAGTATAACAAGGTCAATTTAGACAAAATATGGAAACTGTATGTTTTTAGTACATCTGTGAATACATTTTCTACTCTACTATAGAAGACATTTATTTATTTTGGTTACCTTAGCAGTAATTGGTATTGAAATAGCAATAGACTTAGAGGTGAGATATAGTTTGAATTAAGCAGCTTTCCCATTTGCTTGCTCAGATAGTTTGGATATGCCAGTTAATTTATATTTCTATCTCAGGTACATTAGCCATTATCAAAAACTTGATATAAAGAAGATGTGAAAATGGTTTGTTTATTGTGATCACAGCAAAGAAGATAATATTGTCAATGTCCTTACATCTGTTTTCTCATTCTTTCTCTTTTTTCCCACCCTTTCTGTCCTAGAAACACATATTCTGTTCCAACTTAACCTCTCTAATATTTACTGACATGAGCCTATGCTCATGTTGTAATCTAAAAAATCATTATATAAGATCTTGTGACTTAATTTTGGAAATTCCTCTGCTTAATTTTCAATACTCTGCTGTCATGGGTCTGGTTTTAGAATATTTCTTCCTTTGGGGATCTACAATATTATTAAACAATATTACACCTAACACCAACTTCAATGTTTTACTTACCCATCTCTTCCCATTATTGTATCAGCTATCTTGTTGAATATTCAGACATTTGGTGGAGGGAATCATAAGTTAATATAAAACAACATATTAATAATGACAGGGAGATTAACCAGTTTATTACATCAATTTTAAGCAGATATTTTTAAAGGTTTCAATTATAGAATTTTTCTTACTGTCTTCAATTAAGTGGTCCATGCACCTTATTTATTGAATAAGCTTTATTTATTGAATAAGCCCACTGATCTGAAATATCCATTTAATCATATATTACATTGTTAGACAGATATATATGTTTTTTTCTAGAATGCTCATTATATTTCATTGATCTATTGGATTATTTCTGTGCGGGTATAATGTTTTTTAATTGCTGAGAATTTATAATGGTTTTAAATTTTTTAATATTTTATAATTGACTTTGACATTTAAAAATAAATAAATAAAATCAATCTGCATGAAAGAGAGAGAAAGAAAAAGAAAGAAAGAAAGAAAGAAAGAAATAAAGAAAGAAAGAAAGAAAGAAAGAAAGAAAGAAAAGAAGGGAGAGAGAGATGGAACTCATATCTTTTGCAACAACTTGGATGGTACTGGAGAATATTATGCTAAGTGAAATAAGTCAGGTGGTGAAAGACAAATACCATATGATCTCACCTATAAGTGGAATTTATTCAACAAAATAAAGTAACAAACAAAATGTTTCCACCACAAGCATGGAAACATGGAGCAGACTGAAAGTGACCAGAGGGGATGGGAAAAGAGGACAATGGTGGAAAGAGAGGAAGGGACTAGACAAAGAACATGTGTGAAAGACCCATGGACATGGACAACAGAGTGGGAGTTGACTGTGGGAACAGGGGGTGGGGGTGGGATGGGTGGAAAGGGGTAAAGGAGGAAAAATTGAGACAACTGTAATAGAATAAACATGATTTAGAAATTAAAAGAATAAGAATAAAATTATATTTCTACAGGTATGTAGCACACAATTAATAACATAATTCTATAGTTGTATAGCCTATAACTCATAATTTAATAAATTCCTCTTTCATCTCAATAACTACTTTTTGGAAATTTTATATGTATTTCTTCCAATAATTCTAATAAATATGTGAAATACAGATATATATATATATTTTAAAATATTTTATTATTTTTTTTATTTTTCGACAGAAGGGAAGAGAGGTAAAGAGGGAGAGAAATATCAATGTGTGGTTGCCTCTCAAGTGCCCCCAATTGGGGACCTGGCCCTCAACCCAAGCATGTGCCCTGATGGGGAATTGAAACCGTGACCTTCTAGCTCACAAGCCAGCACTCAATCCACTGAGCCACACCAGCTAGGGCTAGCTATATATGTTTTGTTATATACAAATATCAGACAGATTAAGAATCTCTATACAACTTTTGTTTACAAAAGACATGTATTGCACCAAAAATCAAAGTGGTTTTATTACACTTCCTCAAAGAACATTCTCACTTCTAGTTCTAGGCACCTTTCCTCTCTTTTTTCCTCAGGTTATCATGATACCAAATCCTCCTCCTTCACGGCATTTGGGGATAGTTCAGAATTTTTCAGCTCAGTTTCAGTTATAACTTTTATCTATGACTTGATGCAAAGTCTGAGTGAAGGAAGCCAGTGATAGTTGACAGTAGACTAGCATTGCATTCTGCTTCCAATAGTAGTGGAAAATCTAATGATGCTTCCAGGTTTTGTATCTGAAGGTACACTTTATACTGTTGTGAAAAAATACTATGCAGAAACAGGTGCTGAAGTAATGCTTCCTATTGACCACATGGTTCACTGTAAAGTAGAACCACATGGCCAGAAGCAGCACAAGTAAAACTGAATGACATATAGAGGACAATTTACTATGGTGAAAAAAGTTCAGAGAAACGTGCAAAAAAAGAAAAAAGGAAAGAAAGGAAGAAAACACCATAAAGCCACGATAAGTGAGAAATGTTTTAATTATATTTATACCAAAATGAGATCTCAACATAACTTCTTACAAAATATAACAAAATATAGCCATATTAAAAGTCTTATAACAAAAAGTACATTTTGTTTTACATATTAAATAGTTAACTTTACCAAAAGAATAAAATTATCTATAGCTTAAGTCAATTTTTGGTCACTATCAATACATTATTTTTAGTGTACATTTTCTAAGTATGTCTGAGATATTTGCCTTCATAAAAATAACAATTTTTGTAAACACATTCTTATAACTGGGCCCATTCTTAAAATAGTACATTAGAGAAGATTTCACAATGGTATTAGGTTCTTAGCAAGATATCATCTATCTATCATCATCATCTGTTCTTTTTTAATGTATCTGTAAGGTTATAAAATTTATTTAATACTCAACTGGATATTATCTCTAAAATTGTGTTTGTATGTGTGATATTTTGTAAATTATATTTCTTATTCTTGGATATTTAGTTTTTTCATGTTATTGTTACCCATGTTTTTTGGCCTTTAAAGAGTTTACTATTAATGTGACTCCTTATTGGAATATATTCTGGTACATACACTTTCTGCAGAAAGCTGTAAATATAGCAAAATCCCCCAAAATGTTATTGAACATTTAGAACAATAATTATTTCATAGTCCTAATAACACTGTCCACAATTTCAGTTCACCCACAGAGATAATAAATTTATAAGGTTATATTTTGACCCCCATAATATTTAATGAAAAATTTAATTATTTCAATAAACAAATGATTGGCTGTTGCTGTATGTGAAGTTCTGGAGATTCAATGATATGTAAAAACTGTATGTAGTAATATGCAGGCAAATATATAATAATTGGTTTAGTGCTATGGTAGAAACATGCATATATTGTGAAAGTTCATTAAAAGAATGACCACCTCAAATTTGATATTCATGCCCAAGGTATAGGCTTGAGCTTTAAGCATAGATTGACAAATGCATTTTGAACTTTCATACATGAAATTTTTCCCCTGCATCACTCTTTCCTTCTCTCCACTTCTTTACCTCCTTAATAGCAGGTAAGTTAAAGGCAAGAGATAGTTAAGTTACAAAGTTCAATTGTTCAATAGTGCCAGGACACAGGATAAGTGTTAGAAGGGGAAAAAAATTGTTGATCGGAAAAAAATGTACTTCTCCTCTTAGACCAAGATCGAAAATATGTGTGCTATTTTAAATAAATAAATAAATAGAAATAAATTACAATGGCCTGTCTAGTGTTCAATAAATTTTGTTTAACTCTTTCCTTGAGAAAACAAAATGTATTTTACGCATTTAGTTTTTCCAAAAATGAACAAACAAAAACATAAAGCTTTTTTGGAAAAGCCATCTATAAGAAGATGTAAAATAAAGGCTGCTTTGTGCTCAAGGTGAATTACAGTTGAGAGCTAGGCGTCTTTTCTTTTTAAGCCTCTCTTTGCTAATCACCACGAAGCATTCCATCCCACATCCCCAGTAAAATCAACATCAGAACCTTTTAGCTTTGTGCTCTGCAAAAGCACAAGCTCTAAAGTACCTAATCAATAAATATGTTCTGAATACATGAATGGCAATGCAAAGGATGGAAGTATCTTTAAGTGATATTATTGTTCCAGGATACATTGTTTGAAAGATATTGGCCATAATAGTTCTTTAATTGAAGTAAATTTTTATACAGTGGAATTCACAGGTCTTAAATATAAAATTGATGAGTTTTGACAAAATAATATTTCCAAATAACCAATAAATAACCTTTTAATTTCTTTAATTTAGAATACTTCCTCATACCCCATTTCAGTGGATTCATTATACAGAAAAAGGCAAGTGTTTTCTGACTTCTATCAGCATTGATAAGTGTTTCCAGTTCTTTAAAGCAAATAAAAGCAATTCCAGTATAATAAACTTTGAAGTATGATTTATTTTGTTTGAGAGTCAATTGTTTGTCAAGTATTGTCATTGATTTTGCAATAATGAAAAAGCATAAAATTTGCCTTTATAAAACTGTTTTTTCTAAAGAAGGAGTTCAGAACAAGCTTCTCCAACATGTGTTACTTTTATATGTAAATTATTTCAGCTGAAGGTAATTGAGACCCTAAGAATCTAGAGAAAAGTTTACTTCTCCCTTAAAGAATTTAAATTGGGTCCTTGCCCAAAGCAAGAGTTATCACCAGAAACAACTTTTCATGACCAACCTTTAGGGCAGGATTTCTAATTATTGAACATCTGCATTTATTGTCTTGAGAACTACCCTCCTTTCCTCTGAAGCTTCAGGGCATCTTACCTGTTTCCTTTGCTCAGAATGCCATATGTACCTGATTTCCCCTCATCATCTCTGAATCTATCATGTACATGGGGTCCCTGACTTACTTGTGTATGTGGGGTTCCCACACATACCGATATAATTAAATTTGGTTATTTTCTTTTATTAATCTATCTCATGTTCTTTCATTATTAGGTCAGCCAAAAGAACCTAGGATAGAAGAATATTTCTTCCTCTCCCACACTAATATGGAAAACATGTTAAACTACTACCAAAGTGGGTCAATACAAAATTACATGGTTATGATAAATATCTGGAAAATTTGAGAAACTGAAAAAAAATGGTTGCATGGATGAATAACAAATAATTGAAGTAGACAGTGGTTAAAAATAAAAGAGATACATAGGGCAATATCATCCAGGTTATATTGAGACTATATGTTTGATTTATTTTAGGTACAATTAAAAGACACGGTTAAATTTTCATTTCACTTAGGTAGTATCTACCACCTGTGGATGAAAAAGGGGTTCTGTAATAAATCTGACAAGTTCAGTGACTGAACGTAACCTCACAAGGTGATGTGGTCATAAATTACTAACTGGGCAGGTCATGGGGGATAGTCACACCCCAGACACTTATCTTCTTTAGTAAAAAGTTTATTTTTGCCTTCATCACACAATGTCAATTGTTTTCATACCCTTAGATTAACATAACTTTCAAATAAGCATAACCACCCTCAAGAGAGCATATAATCTTGTTAACTACTCTATATTTCAATTCCTCTCTTGTTTTCTTCCACCTTCATGTAACTTTTTTGGGTTACCTCCTTAATCTCAAAAGCATAAAAGAAACTACAAAATTTTCACTCTTGGGAGCATTTAAGATTTTGTTTCCAGGCAATTGTCTCCAGGTTTTGGCTCAAATTAACTAAAAAAATATATATAAATAAATATATATATAAATTATACACACATACATGCTTGCACAGTTCTTATGTCAACATCATAAACACAGATTAAAAATACCATTAAATACCATTATACCATTAATGGTATATCATTAATGATTAAACGCCATAAATACCATTAAAAAATAACTCAATCCTTCAGAAATCAGCTCTCAAAGGAGTTCATCCAAGTGCAGTTTTGAATCTCTTCACAGTCTAATTTAGTTTTGTAATTCAGTTAACATAAGGACATTGTAAAACATACTAATTAAGTGATAAAACATTACTTTTTATTTTTTAAGTTTCTAAAATATTTAGGATTAAAATTTGGCATTATAATGTATAGTATTAAAAGTAAATCCATTTCAAAATAGTTGTTTGCTACTGTTAGTTTCTCAAAGGACACAAAGAGAAGAATTAGAGTGAATATGGTTTAATAGAAGAATTTTAAGTATCATAATATGTGTCACAATACATAAAGCAAGCGTATGTATTTTGAGACTTAGGGATCTTTTCAGAGTCTCAATTATTCATATTTATCATTATTTACCCTTAGTATGATCATAATGGATTTGATCACTCTATATACATGATTTTTTGTTACTTAAATCTATATAATTAATTTTAGAATTAGAATAACTTTTTTTTGTCAGACTATTCAGGTGGTAAAACATATGGTGCTGTTTTTCTTTAGAGCAAGTAAAAGATAATAGGCTATTATATGGATATTATGTAATTAGACTTATTTGAGTCTCAGTAGGAAATTACCTAGGTTAATGCAGTACTTAGTAGTTTTAAATATAAGAATATCTTTGAGCAGCAAAATAATAGTAGTCATCTTAAAAATTAATAATATCTTTATTTTGTTGAAATGTGAAGATTGAATATTATACCAATCAAAAAAGAATTATGTTCAGGTTTAAGTCTCAATTCCCACTATTATAAAAGTTGTTTCCAAAGGGAATATGTATGTTTTCTGAAGTTAGTATTTTTCATGGACCTACACAGAAGTTTATTTAGATATAATTTAAGAAACAATACTCACTACTTTTCTAAACACCCACATTTTTATACCATATTTGGTGTATGGATATATATCATTTAGGCTAACAAGATAATTCTTACATGATATAATGAGTCTTTTGGTTGCCTCATTGCAGTAGCAGTACATTTAATGGCCTGAAAGAATTAGTGTTTTCTGTGACATTCCTTAGTTAAATAATTATATGTACTGAAAAGGGTTAGTATTTTCTATTTTACAGCTTGGCATTCTTTCCTAATCATTATATTCTTGTGAGGAAAAACAGATATTACTTTGTGCAATATGGATGATAATTGCATTTTTAAATGAATTGCCTTTTAAAAAAGAGTCTGAAGAGTGAAAGAGAGATGTCCTTGAAAGGAGACAATTCCTCAAATTACAATTTTAAGCTATGTGAACATATGTTTGAAGAATTTAGGATAAAAGGAAATATGGATTACAAAGATTTGTGAGTATATCTTATATGATAATTGATGATAACAATAATACTGCTTAGTATTATTATAAACAGGATAACACAGAAGCCAAAATGTAGTACAGTTTAACACTGTTAGTGATACAGCAGACAACAGTCAAGGAAGAGGAAATAGAGTAATGTCTGAAAAGATAAAAGGTATCAACAATCAGGACACTGCTTTTATAACTTATAGGCAAGATGCAACTTATATAGAGGAAGTTGCATCTAGATGTCTTTTAAATGTTGCAATGGGGCCTAATACTAAGAATATAAATTGAAGATAAATCCATGGACTAAGAAATTTGTCTGGCATACTTTAACCTTCCTTTAGTCAATTATTCAATCAATTCTAAATTAGTAAATACCATGTGTGTTGTCTTGCTCAATGCATTGGAGGTTAGTTTTATATTACCAAATGGTGTATTGCAATTCAATTCTTGCACTAACCACCCAGAATTAGGGATTGATCTTACACAAAAATTTCCGTATTTCAGATGCTAGCCAGGAATAAAATTCCCAAGCCAGCTGTACTTCTCACAAAATGGATATGTATCTGGGGGTTCCCGCAATGCCTCTCAGGTTAATAATTTGCTAGAATAACTCACAGATCACATGAAAGCCAAATATTATTACAATTTTATTGTAAAGGATACAAATTATACCAAAAGAAGACACATGTAAAACAAGGTCTGTGATGGTCAGGGGGATAGAGCTTTCTTGCACTGTCTCAGCGGAATCAGGTGTGTTACTCTCCCAGTCACCTTATTAGCCTAAATTCAGGTGTAATACAAAGAGCTCACAAATAACCAATCTCTCTATCGCTCTGGAAATTTCAAAAGTTTTGGAAGTTCCATGCCAGGAACTGGGAGAAAAGCCCAGACATATTCATTGTTATACAACAAAAATAGAACAAAGAACTAGGAAGACAAAGTTTTTGTTCTCATGAGATTTACATCTTAATGGGATAATTATGAAAATAAGTAAATAGATATAAACAAATAGATGAGAGTATATTATTATTATTTAGTTCTTACTTTATTTTGATCCTCAGGTCTAGGAAAAATTTTCTGAGAAGATACATGTAGGCTGAGGTTGTAACATTAATGAGGAGATTGGTCAAGGGAAGATCTAAGAAAAACACTGCAGACAGAAAGAACAGGTAGAAAAAAGCCTGATGTAAGGAAGAAGTTGGCCCTGGCTGGTGTGGCTCAGTAGATTGAGCACTGGCCTATGAACCAAAAGGTTGCTGGTCCAATTCCTGGTCAGGGTACATATTTGGATTGCAGACCAGGTCTCCAGTTGAGAGCATGAGAGAGGCAACTCATTGACATTTCTCTCCTCTTTCTCCCTCCCTTCCCCTCTCTCTAAAAATAAATAAATAAAATCTTAAGAGAAAGAAAGAAGTTGGCTTTTCCCAACATCTTCTCAACTTGTAAGGCCCTTTTCTTCTTCTCTAGTCAACCAAGTTGAAATAGAATATAACACTTTAAGTCTAGACTTTGGATCCAAAGAAATTAGGTTTGGTCATCTTCTGTGATTTGGGTAAGACAGTGCATTCTTTAGGCCTTATTTGCTCATGTGGAAATAATAATACTTCATAATATTCAAGCAACATGTAAAGCTAGGACATAAACATTTATAGAGAGTAAAGAACTATAACCTAAGACAACATATGCCCATGAAGGAAATGAAAAGCTTTTACAGAAACTCAAGAATTCAGAAACGCAAACAACAGCATAGTTCATACATAAAATCATTGACTAAAAGAAAAAGAACTCTGATCAAATAACAAATAAACAAAGCAAAGACCTTACAGTCAAGAAACATAAAGGAAGTGAAGGCAATTCTTAATAATGACTATATAATAACAAAAATGACTGAGAAAGAGAGAAAGGAAAAGAAAAACAGAAACTTCTTTAAAATAAAATAAAGTAAAAAATAATTTTTAAAGACCTAGGAAAAAAGAACCACATGCAATTGCAAATAAAAATAAAGCAGAAATAGCTACATTCACATTAAGATGGTTGAAATTTAAGAATAAAATCAGGTGGAATAAAGAGAGAGATTATATAATGATAGAAGTTACAAATGGCTAAAAAGTAGAATGTTTATATATCCATATGCACTAAAAATCACAGCAACTATATATAATTAAAAATATATTGGAAATCAAGGGAAGATTTAACACTCATAGTTAACAAATATAAGTAAGAGCACAGAGGAACTGAGTGATAAAATAAGTACATTCAATTTAATAAATACAAGTCAAACTACTGCTCAGTGCAGTAGATATATGTTTCACATGTTTATTTTGCAAAAATATTTTACAGTATTGGACACAAAGAAAAATCATAATTACTATTGCCATAACCACTAGAACCAGTATAACAATAACAACAAAAAAAGTTTTACAAACTTTATTTTTTATCACTGCTTTATGCAGGGCTAACATAGTGACTAAAAGATATTGTAAATGTCTTGAAAATTTAAAAAAACAAAATAATTCTTAATCCACCAAATTATTGAAATAAACTCAAAAGAGAAATAAAAGCTATCTAGAAAACTTTAAAAGTGACCATATGTTATAGTAAAACTAATGAACACTTGATGCGACAATCAGAGCAAATTAATGGCATTATATCTTCATTAGTAAAAAATTAATAGTAAATAAAATGAACTTGGTATCCACCAATGATGCCCTTTCTTACTCAATTTCCTCAATACTCATTTCAATTCCTTTCATGCTTGCCCAATGTTGACTTAAGAGGCTAGACAGGCAATGACAACTCTCCTCATCTTTCTGGCTGCTAAGGTATCAATGTGCACAAGTTCTGACTAATAACACATGAGAAAATGCCTTTTGGATGGATGCCGAAACATATTTTGCTGTACTGATAAAATGAACAGATGTTGCTGCACCTGCCTCCTTCCCAACTTACTCCAGCCTTGAATGCAGACCGATGCCCAGATCTCAGATCCAAATATCATGTGAATATACTAATATTAGGCATGAGCATGTGGCAGAATAAAAAGTAAGTGAAAACATAACTTGCTATACCTTGAGATACACACAGAATACATGTCAACTGAAGCTGTGGTGTTAGCACAAACAGAACATTCACAATGGCAGTGTATGATGCTTATCTCTGGCCCTTTTAGCCAAGCCTCCAAAAAGGTAAGAACTCAAAGTTCCGAAAGCAGTCTAAATCAGAGGGGGAAAAAAAGATAATAAAGTTTTGCTAAGAGATATGCTCTCCCCGTGTGGCCTGCAATCTAAATGATTTAGAGTCCCATAATTTGCGGGCCTGCTGGGTTGGAAAAGACAATGTGTGTACCCCCAAATTGCAACTAGTCAAAAAAGCAAGGAAATAGCTATTGCAGCAGGAGATAAGATTGCTAAAATGAGTCAGTAGGTGGCAAAGGGAAGATTCAGGATGGTGTTTCTTCACCTAAGCTATCATTTCAAACTGCCTCAAAGCAATAACGATCATGGGAAGGGTAAGGGGCATAGACAGAACAAAGAGGTCGGTAAATTAAAAGACCAGAAACTTTAAAGACTATGTTTAAGCAAAATCCTTAGCTATGGTTACTTTTATAGGAATTGACTGGAAGGAAATATTCTTATAACATCATAAGTTTCCAAGAGAAATATTTTGCAAAAAGAACAGGATGCCTGACTGCAATAACATATAACTCTCTTTGTCACCCATTGCAAAACCTGAATATTTGTCAGCAAAGTCACTCTTCTTAAAGTTTAACCCAAGTGGCCAACAGAGAAAAGGGATAAGAAAGATTTCCCCAATGTCACAAGTGGCAGTGAAGGACAAAGAGTAATAGATTCCAAGATGGCACAAAGAGGGTTGCAGTTTGAGGTGGGGAATGTGGGGAAAGGTGGACGAAGGTAACTATCAGGTGAATTTATCTGAACAGAGTTTTTATTTTTTCTTCCATCATGAGTTGTTAGAAAACAGGCATCGCTAACTGCCATGTATTTCTCAATTTTCCCTTTTCTTAATAAGATTATTTTTTCAGCTATTCTCTTTCCCTTCAAATATTGTTTTGTCTTTGTGTTAAACCAAGATATGTCCTTTGGTCACTAAAACATGAGGAGCAAATTTAGACCACAATGACAGGGGTCCAACTTACAAAGATGTCTTGAACTAAGATTTATGCTTTAGCTAACTGAGTGATGGTTGTGACAAAGATAGTCTTAACATTACCCTCAGCTTAATTAAATTTTCCACATACTTCTTCCTTAATGAAGTCTCCTGTTAGCCCTTTTATTAGAGCATTTACTTTAGAAAACTTGTGATTGTAAATTCTTTGTCTACCCCTTTGAAATGTAAATATTTTCAAATTCCTTTTGCCAGTTTAATGACCCAGGAAGGTATTTCTAAAAGGACAGGGAGTCTTCCCTTTTTAATGTAATCAAGGAAGGTAAGGCATCTTGCCCTGGCAGGTTGGCTCAGTTAGTGGAGTGTCTTCCCAAAGAAGGTTGTGATGAGGGTTGGATTCCTGGTCAGGGCATATACTTAGGTAGCTGGTTGAATCCCCAGTCAGGGCATGTATAGAAGGAAACTGATCAATGTTTCTCTCTCAAATGTCTCTCTCTCTCTCCCTCATTCAAATCAATAAGCGTATCATCAGGTGAAGATAAAAAAAAAAAAGAAGAAGAAGGCATTGCTCCAGTACTTCTACCTCTCATCTCTATGGACTGTTATGAGTCTACCTTCTGTGGCATATATTATTCCAAAAGTTTACTCTTCTTTTGGAAACTCCAATTACCAAAAAGAAAAAATGGACTTAGGTCTGATTTCCTTCTTACCCCATCTCTGTAAGTGGTACCATACATATTTTTCTTTTTCTAACATGATGGTCTTAATAACTGAAAATGGTACAAGTAAGAGATAATAACAAGAGAATTAAAAAGATACTATTGGCATCACTGCTAAACTAAATCTTGTTTGCAGCCTACAACCTTCAGATATCTTTTTGTGTTTGTAAACAAAACAAATCAAAATCTCTCTTTCTTTAATGAAAGAGAGGGTCCCTATGACTTTGATTAAATTTAGTTTTAGTTGTAAATCCTAGCACTAGAAATCACTTTCTCTTTCTCTCTCTACCCCTTAGAGACCTAGTCTTTCACCCAAATAATCACCAACTGGCAAGGCAGCAGAGAATAGGAGCCTGGACCTGACCAATGGTCACAATGTCCGAACCCCTGAAAGGCTAACAATAACATCTTGGAATAACCTCTTGTCACTTTCCATGAAGCTAGACAGAAGGACACCAAAACAGACCCCAGAGCTGTCCTCAAGGCATGAAGAAATGATTCATCACTCTTACCTCACCTGTGTCCAATCAGCTCCTAGCATGCACCAAAACCCCTAACTTACGGTGCCTTGTGATTTTATGACTGAACAGATGAGGGGTTTGGTTGCCCACCACTACTACCAATAGGCAAATTCCAGAAACAACGGTTGGTGAGAGAATAAACAGGTCTTTATTAAAATAGCGCACAATTTGGCAGGAAGAGGGACTCTTCATCTCTAAGCTTATCTTTTCCACAAAACACAAACAAACCCAGCTCTTCCCAAAAAGACCAAAGCCAAAAGCAATGCCTAGATGTCCTGTTCCCTGAGTACCTGTCTGTTAGAGACTGAGGTGCCTAAGTAGGTGGCTGTCCAACTTCAGGCTGCCTCCTGGAGTCCATGTGTGCTGTTAGCACCACTGTTAACCACATGGCTTCCAGGGCTAAAAGTCCTGCAAAGCACTGGCCCACACAACAGGAAAGTGGATGAAAAGGAACACATCTCTCCCTTCCTTCAGGTTATATAAACTTCCTTCAGGTTATGTAAACTACCTGTGTGGGCTGGGTCATGTGCTCAAACTTCGTGCTCTGGGAGGTTCCGGCCCCCCAACCAGTCTCATCATTTTTCCAGGCTAGATTTTCAGGTCTTCTCCAACAAAGCCACCTCCTCTTGCTGCCATGTTGACCTCTAAGGTCACATGCTGCTGTGTCTTTTGGTTTCACCCCCATTCAGGGACAGGGAGAGAGTTGAAAGGCTTTTCCCTTAGCCAGTCACCCTCACTAGACTTGCACATGCTCAGTGCAATGACTTCCTCTTGCAATATCTTTGCCCAGGGATGGGGAACTCTGTCACCATGTGTCATGCCAGCTCGCTTACCTGGAGAATGAGGCCTCATCTGCTGCCCTTTGGTGGTTTCCTGAGGCCTCTCCTTCAGCCCCGTGGTCTGTCTAGGCCTAACAGTATCACTTTTGTCCAATATAAATCTGTAATCTACATGTTCTCAGGGATTTGAAGCTTTTGAGCATTAGCTTCCCATTCTACTGGGTGGTGCTATTCATGATAAAATAGGGTCTGTGCACAAATTTACTTGTAGTCTCCATACAGAGCAGAAGTTTGAAAACTATCTGGATCATGTACAAAGCAGATATACTGACTTAATTTGGGGTATGTGTCAGGAGAGCAGGGATCTGTTTGGAGTTTTCTCCAATGGGATGGAATCATTACTGGGAACAATTTATTCATGATTTGTTTTGTTTTGTTCTTCTACCTAGTGGGTCCCATGCTGACAGGCGCCTGTTCTGGCATGCTGCATTAACCTACTAACAGTTTGCCCTACCCCAGTGTTCCTCTGAGAACCCATCCAACCCAAACTCCCTGACCTGTCCAGTGCACACTGAAGCTATTCCCAAGGTGGTATCCTATCCCTTAATACTCTGCTTAGGTTCCCAGTGCCAAACCGAGATTGTACTCTGCCATCCAGTGACTGGTAGGTAGCCCCAGAGCCCCTCCAAGATGGGGCCTTGCCTACCCAGCACCCTTCAGACAACCCCGGAAAGCCCCAAAGCCCCTCCAATGCATAAATCCACCACCCAGAACCAGGTGCCAACCCTGGGCAGCCCTGGACCCCCTCCAAAACAGTGACCTCTTCCAGGTTGTAAGCTTCTGCACACTACTGTGCCTACAACAGTAGAAGGCAGACCCCATAGCCACCCATACTGCAGGCTTGCACCACACAACAGTCAGCCTGCATCAATCATAGTGGGGCCGAGTTGCCATCTAGCCTGCGGGCTAGACCATCTCATTAGTGCACCTGCAGCAGTTGTGTTAGGTTACAGTGAGCTAAGTCAAGGTCTAGCCCATCACATCAGCCCACCAGTAGCAGTCATGGTCAGTCCTTAAAAACAGCTAGGATGGGCGCCAACCCTGCCTATCAGCAGACTCAGCACAGTTATGGTACAACCACAACAGGAATGTATACACAGTGCCTGATTCTGATGACCAGGGTCAATTGCTCCATTGCTTCCCACAGAATACCTTCCACATGCGGTTCCTGTTTTAATATTGTGACATGTAGTCTATCTACCTAATACATAGAAATAAATACACAAACTTAGGCAAATTGAGGAGAGAGAGGGATATATTCCAAATGTAATAACAAGACAAAACTACAGAAGAAGAACTGAAAACAATAGAGATAAACAATCTACCGTATAAACAGATCAAAGTAATGATCCTAAGACTAGTCACCAAACACAGAAGTATGGGTGAACAGAGAGGAAACTTCAACAAAGAAACAGAAAAAGAATGAAAAAAAAACCCAACTGGGACTGAAGAATATAAAACTGATATGAAAATACACTAAAGGGAATTGACATATTAGATGAGATAGAAGAATAAGCAAGAGTTAAAAGATAAAGTAGAGGAAACCTCCCAACCAAAATAGCAATAATAAGAATAATAGCCAAAAGAAAAATGAGGAAAGTAAAAACCTCTGGGACAACTTCAGGTATTCTAACAATTTGCTTTATGGAGGTCCCATAAGGAGTGAGAGAATAGGAAAGAAAACCTACTGAAAGAAATGGCTGAAAACTTCTCTAACTTGGTCAAGGAAACTGCCATCTAAGTCCAAGAAGCACAGAGTCCCAAACAAGAAGTGCCCAAAGAGACACACAGAACAAGAAACATTAGAGTGTCAAAAGTTAAAGACAAAGAAATAATCTTAAAAGCAGCAAGAGAAAGACAACTAGTTATGTATAGCGGAACCCTCATAAGAGTGTTAGCTGATTTTTCAGCAGAAACTTTATAGTCCAGAAGGAAGTGACACAATTTATTCAAATGATGAAGAGAAAAAAAAAAAAAACTAAAACCAAGAATACTTACCCAGAAAAGTTATCAGTCTCTCAGAATTGAAGGTAAGATAGTTATCAAGATAATCTAAAGTTAATAAAATTCATTACCAATAAACTGATGTGACAAAAATTGTTAAAAGGACTTCTTTAAGCAGAGAAGAAAGGACCAAATATAGAAATAAGAAAGTATAAGAAAAAATATCTCACTGGTAAAACCAAAAATATAATAAAGGTAGTAGGGCAAATGATTATTAAGCTAGAATAAAAGTTAAATGACAAGAGTAGTAAAATTACATATATCAACAATAATTAGTTAATGAGTACACACCCACAAAAAGATGTGAAATACATAAACATAAAATGTGGGTTGAAGATAAATACATAGTGCTTTTAGTATGTATTTGAAGTAAATAGATCAACTTAAAATAGACTGTTGTATATGTAGTACAGCAAAGTAAGAAGAAAACTCTGAATATTTTATCAATAATAAAAGTTTTATGATTTGGTCATAATACTAAATACTAAAAGTAATCTAATTAAATAAGGAATTGATGAGAAAACCCTACCCTTGTTAGTATTTAATATTTTTTTGAATTTATTACACTTGTATGAACATTGGAAAATTAAGATTTAAAATACATTTTTGATGGTGATTTAAACATATTCCTCAAAAAATGAAGAAAGACATAATATACATAAAATATTCTTTATAAATTAAGAAAAATAAAGAATAAAGGGTATGAGATACAAATAAATAACTTTTTCAGTTTAATAAAAACACCCTAGAGAAAAATTTTAAAACCATCAATTATAATAGTTAATACAAAGCAAATATTTATGAATAATTTGACCAAGGAAAACATAGTAGCTGTCAAGAAAATATATGTTTTTCTGAAATGCAATATACATAATTTTAACATAAAAATAAAATACAAGCATTTTGATAAGAAAATTCAAAAAAATATGTCAATTCATTTAGTGTTGAAATATAAACTATACTCAGTTTCAATTATGAAATTCACAGAAGAAATTAGAGACCAAAGCACACTTTATCATTCCTGTAGGAAGCATGATAAACTTTTACATGTCTCTGAATAAAAACAAAACATAATAAATCCATAAACTGAATTTGAGCAATACGTGGAAGATAAATGAGACAAGATGGAAATCCTTGAAGAAAATTACAACTCTAATCACAGTAATAAAGAGAATGACCATGACATGTGTAGCACACTGTATGTAGTGACAATTAATTTAAGCCAAGGCCCCTTAAAAAAAGGCTGAAGTTGCTCCATGTTGCCCTTGAAACTATAGAGAAGTGAAGTTTGCCACCCTAAAATGTGCCTCTCTGGCATCACAATTATTTATTTTTAAGAAACAAAAGCCTCAGGAAGAACCTTTGATCTTCTACCCAAAATGCCTAAAATAATTTAAGATAAATAATTTAAGAAAGGCCTGGCCCAGGAAGAGCTAGCACCATAAACACCCACAGTACAATCTGAATTAGGTACAGTAGGTGAGGAGAACCTAGCAAGGTTCATGGGATAAAAGTCCTCTCTGTGACCAGATGGCTTTAGATGGCGCAGCAAATATTTGTTTGCTAAATAAAACATTAACTTTTTTCATATTTCTGTGAATTGCCTTATTTCTTTTTGAAATACTAGATGCCAACTTCTCTCCTCAGTCTAGAAGGACAGATATACCTCATTTTGTCTTATAGTCTATGGGATTTTCATGCTTATGTGAATTTCCCATGCATGAACATTAAAGCTTGATGTTTTGCCTGTTAATCTAACTTATGTCAATTTTAATTATTTTACTTGTTGTAAGAAACAAGAAAGTAAGGGGGTAAATTTCCCTCCCTCCTACAGAACTCAATTAAATTAAATAAAATTCTCTCTCCAGGAGAGCATTCCTCCATAGAGATTCTTTTAATTCACATGGATTATAGTCATCCAAATATGAAATCATGGTAAGAGAAAATATATCATGAGAGAAAACAGATACAGTAAAGAAACATTAACAAAGGACTTCAGTGTGAGATATGGTAAGCATCAGACATAAAATATAAAATAATGAAATAATGCTTAAAGAAATAAAATATGGATCACAAAATAGAAGAAGAAAAAAATGTCTTAAAAGCAACAAAAGACTTCTGGATCCAGCCATAACAGAATGGCTCGGGCACATTTCCACATCTTAAAACAGTGGGAAAAGCCAGGCACATATATAGAAAAACTGTATAAAGACAATGAAAACCAACCAACATAAACTGGGCTGGAGGTGCTTGTACAACTTGGAAAGGGGAAGCCCATCAAGGTGAGCTCCACAGTCTCTACATCTGTTTTTATTTTTGTTTTAGAACATTTGCCTAATTTTGGAAAAGTGAAATCAATTATTGAGCAAAGAGTGGCTACCTCACTGATTTAGGAGACAGTGATCGAAGCACTGATCTTCAAACATTTTTGAGAAATATTTAAAATCTATTAAGGCTATACACCTACACAACTGGCAGAAGTAGAAAACTTGGTAACACTGATTTGAAGTATGAATAACAGGATATACTTGTTGCTGTTGATTATTATATTTAATGTGGCCTTTACAAAATACTTCTCAATGACTACTATAATTTTGTAAAAGTGTACATATCCTTTGACCTACCAATCTTATTACAGGAGAGTCTTTTATATTAAAAATAAGAATATCTGGAAACTACTATACTTGCAAAGATATATACATCTGCATTTCTATAATCCATTATGTATCCACACAGAGGAAAGAAATAAAGACCATTTGAAAAAAATGGGCTTAATCACAGAATATATTACTATGTATTATTTTCAGTGAATAGAAGATTTAGAATATTGTGTTTAATATTATATTATTTGTGTAAAAAATTCAATTCTTGGGAATGTATATGATTCCTTAAGTATATATGTTCCACATATAACTAAATGAACTTTAGGATGTATCGGCTAGAATGTATAATTAATTTAAAATGAATTGCCTTGCTAGAGGAGAAGAAATGACATCAGATGAAGAGAGTAAATATCAAATTATCATATTTAAGAATTTACATAAAATTATGTAGTTATGTAAATATAGGTATAAGGAAATTTAATAAATATTTTTAAAAAATAAAATAAGTATATCAACATGTTAATTTCTAAATGAATTATAAGTTAATTTTGATCGTAATTTTAAGGAATATGTAATTAATAAATTAATATATAGCCCTATCTATCGATGTTTTCTAGTATTTTCCCAAATTATATGCCATAAAAGGTTTGTGTCCTAAGAGAAATATTTACAGGTATTCACTAATTTAACAGTTCTCACTTTTATGTAAATGTGATAAACTGCATGCACTATATTCTCCTCTAGAATATTTGCAATGCTCATTCTTTTATTTTAGGCTCTGAAAAGTCCTGCAATAACATGCCATTTAACTTTGATTAACTGAACATTTCTTAGCCTTGCTCTACTATAAATTAGCTCTCAAAACTTTGTCATAAATCTTAATTTCTCATGGACTTTTTTCTCATTTCTAAAATGTAGGCAGCACTTTATTATCTTTGATGGTTTTTCTACTTGTGAAATTCTACACCTCTAATAAACTTTCAGGATCAAGGCGGCAAAAGTTATGGCTTTAGTAAAGACCCAAAGATATATTATTAATCAAAATTGAGTGAGTCACTGTATTTACCAACATCATTTTTCTGTTCATACGAGGAATCATGAAAATGGTAAGTTTTCATCTTGTTGAGTTAAAGAAGTACTCATTGTTCTCTGTCTTAAATCACTTACTGTTATCCATAATCTATCAACCTTTGTGTTGCTAAACCATGGGAACTGATTTTACCCGTGGTCAGTATTATAATGGAAGCCGATGTTTACATCTCATTATTCAGTTCGCATTAGCAAGGTTATAGTAATTCAGTTTGGTGTATAATTACCTTTTTTATCCTCACCCAAGGATATGTTTTATTGATGAGGGAGACAGAGAGAGAGAGAGAAACATTCATTTGATTTCCTCCTGTATATGCCCTGAATGGACATCAAATCTGCAGCCTTTTGGTGTATGGGATGGTGCTCCAAACAACTGAACTACCCAGTTGGGACTATGATTTCTTTTAAAACGCCTAAAATAAAAAAAAAAAATATTTGATTTCTTTTTATCACTGTTGGACAGAGCTCTTTCAAGTGAAAAGTAGTATAAAAGCAATACCCATTGTAAAGCAGACTCTCGGGTCAGATGTAAAGTTCAAGAGTTAGCCTTACACAAGTACACTAAGAATAACAGTTTTTGCTATCTGCCTTAAAACAGCTAAGAGGCACATTATATATTCTTGACTTCTGCCAAACAGAGAATTTATTGTGGCAGCTCTCAAGAAATATTCCAGGCCCAGAGGCATTATAGCACAAGGGAAAAACTGAACATTATAATAATGAATAGTCTACTCAATATTTTGCTGATTACCTGATTAAAATATGGATAGTTGTTTTTGTTAGTTGAATGGTAAATCAAAGTCTAATTTCCCCTATTTTTGGTATAGCGCATCATGGCAATGGCAAAACAGTGTAAGTCCCGACATGTCCTTCTAAGCCTCTGACATTCTTTAAATGATCATTGAAAATAAATTAAAATAAGCCTCTCTTATGTAGCTGTATTTCAAAAAAATTATAGAAAACTAAGAAAGATGATTAAAAAAGCATATTTAAATAATTTTACTGATTAAAATTAGAAATAGATGGAAAAATGCCTATAAACACCTTAACCACTTAATGGAGCATATCAGTATATGATACACAAATCCACACTTACAAAGATGTTTTTACTTTGTAGTAAGAGCACATCTCAGAGCCACCTTTTTTGTCCATTCAAATGAGAAGTTTGTTTTTGATGGAAGAGCTCTTATTAAAGTCAATGTTTATCAGTTTCTTGCCATTTGCCATTCATGATTCAATATAAATTTCTTCATTTGTTATGAGAATATCATGGTAATGGACAACAGGGCGGGGACTGATAAGGGAGCGGGGAGGCGGGTGGGGCAGGGAAGAGCAACTGGAGGAAAGTTGGGATAATTGTAATTGAACAACACTAATAAATAGATAGATAGATAGGTAAATAAATAAAAAGAATATCCTAGCCAAAATGTGTACTGTGACACTCTGATCCTATGATTTAAAAACTTAAACTGCTTAATTAGAATTCCATGCTGTCCTTTAAGTAGCATTATTTTTTTCCAATATAATTGTCTTTCTTCAAAAAAATAGTATCATAGAAAAGTCATCTTTTTTCTAATTAGTTCTATTGTAACCCAATGTCCAAATCTTTGTTACCATTATTATTTCTACATTGTGTACCTTTCTTATTTTACAGATTAACCAAATAAGTTTCAAAGAAAAAACTATTTGATTTTAAACAAGATACTAATACATAAGAATTGATATAGCTATGTGAGAAAAAGAATATTTCTCAACTTGCTTGATTGTAATTTCACACCCAACTAATTAAAATGGCATCATTATATATTTAAATATGAACAAACTAAACATATGTTGTATCTATGATGTATATATGTTGTAAAAATATGCATTTATAAAATATGATGTAATTGTAGACTAAATTATACTTTCAGAGGCCTGGACACAAACTTACTTCATTTAATAATTTATTTGCCCAAATATTCCATTAAATCTTTTCTTGAGAAGATCACCAATCACCTCTATCTTGCCAAATCCAATCAAGATTTTTCAGTTCTTCCCTGGCTGGTGTGGCTTAGTGGATTCAGTGGTTGGGCACATGCCAGGGTTTGTGGGCCAGTTCTCCAGTAGGGGGCTTGCAAGAGGTAACCACACAGTGATGCCTCTCTCCTTCTTCTTCTTCCTCCCTTCCCATCTCTCTAAAGATAAATAAATATTTGTTTTTCAATTCTTACCTTAGTTTTCTTTCAACAGGAATTGGCACTGTTGACAGCTGACCCATCTTCTTTTTTAAAACCTTCTTTAATTTCTGTCCCATCACAATCCCGGTTTTATTCTTACCTCAGTAATTACCCTCTTTCAGTCTTCTTCATTAATTTTCTCATGTTCTAAATACTAAACAATGGTATGCTTTCATCCAGAGTCCTAGTTTCTTATTTCTTTACTTTCTCCCAAGGTAAACCTTATAAGTCATATTTTAAACCACAGAATACATGATTACTATCACATGAAAATCTCTAAGCAGATGGTTATTAGACATCATCTGAAACCTAAAAAATCCATAAGTTATTTCTCTTTCCTCATATATTTCCTTTTATAATCTTCTCAATTCATGTAAAAATATAACCCCATAATGCATTTTCTTTAGATAAATGAAATACAAAAGAACTCAGCATACAAACTACATTAATCACTTTTATACTTCTGGCTTCCAGAACTGTAAATGGATACATTTGTGTCATTTTAAACAAACAAGATTGTGGTAAGTTATTACAGAAACAATAAGAATACAAAAATTTTTAAGAAAAATCATCTCACAGAGCAAAGAACACATTAAAAATATTTTACCTCTATGATTCACCTATTTTTTGTTTATTAATATGAATTTTCAAATAATGCCCACCAGGCAATCAAAAAAAGTAAGAAAAAGAAGCTTCAAGTAACCCTGGCTGGTGTGGCACAGTAGATTGAGTGCCAGCCTGAGAATCAAAAGGTTGCTGGTTGGATTCCCAGTCAGGGTACATGCTTGGGTTGTGGGCCAGGTCCCAAGTAGAGGGCACTAGAGGCAACCACATATTGATGTTTCTCCTCATCTCTTCCTACCTTCCCCTCTCTAAAAATAAATAAATAAAATCTTTAAAAAAAAGCTTCAAGCATAACAAACTGGTTATATACTCTGGAAAATATAGAGTTAATACAGTGAACCATAGCAAAGGAAAATATAAATGTTCTAATTGATAAGTTAAAAAATATGAGAATCCACTGAATTCTTAAAGGAAGAATAATCTGTCTTATTCCCTTAAAAAGCAATTGGATAAAGAAGCAGTTGGGAAGAGAAAAAAACAAACCAGAAATTATATGAAGGCTTATAAAATGAATGATAATAAAACCTCATAATAAAAACCTGAAAATATTTGTTGTTAGAATAAGTACAAATACAGACTAAAGAATGATACTGATGAAAGTATTAAGAATTCTTCCTGAAATGGATGACATTAAATTAAACTAAACTCTGGCATCAGATTGTCAGGATACAAATATGACTCCAACATGTAGTACTGGTATGAATTTGGATAAGTTATTAAATCTTTCTAATTCTTCTTTCCTTATATGTAGTTTGGGGATATTAGTGGTAGCAAATTCAGAGAGGTATTTTGAGGATTTAAAAAAATATCAAATAAAGAGCAATTAGAACAATGCTTGGGAATTAATATAAAAAATAACAGAGGCTGCCATGTGTGACAGCCTTTCTCTTGCTACTTATACAACTTAGCATTTTATATATCTTAGCCACTTGCAAAGAACTTGCAGAGGATGTCACTATTCTAGGATATGACCAATAAAAGAAACATATCTCCTGTTGCTAGGATTTCAAGAGCCAGTCTTGTATTAAAAAGTATAGTGCATACCTACATCTGAAGGAACAATGAGCTATTACCAAACTTTTGAGAAAAATCAGCCACAGATAACAGAAGAATCAAAGTGAACTAACAGATGAACTGGTTCAGGGAGAAAGAAATCTAATATAGAAAAAGAAAGTCAAAATTTTACAATAAGAATTTCTAAGATTTGAAGCTATGTTGTACCAAATACAATATAAAACAGTGTAGTGAAAAACATCAAACTGAAATCAAAACAAACAACAAAAAGTTGAGTATTAACATAGTATTCCTTAAATAAAATATTTAGCAAACCATACGCAAAACAAGTTGAGAAACTTTAAACATGTAGAACATGGAAAGAAATAAGTCCTGTTACTCATGACTTCTAAAAAGTCAAATAATTATTTAAAAGAAGTTTGATAAAAGAAAAACTGAGTCAGAAAAATAATTATTAAAATAATTATTCTCTTGTCAATGCATACTGGCCCAAAGAAATGCACAAGCAGAAGTTTGTAGTATGGAAAGAGAAAAATAATTTAATGTTAAATTGACTAATTCAAAGAGGGAGAGCTTATGACCCCTCCAAAAAAACTCTCAATTCCCCAGTGGCAGATGGGTCACAGATTATATAGGGCAAAATCACAAGTCATTGTGGATTAAGAGACTGGAGTCATGCTGGGAACTAACTGGTTGAAGGTAAGAGTAGTCATTCCAAAAAAAAAAAAAAAAAAAAAAAAGTAGTCATTCCTTCATGTCCTGAGGAAATTTCTGAGGTGTTTCCCACCCTCCCTTTGTCCAGTCCCATGATAAAGTAGCCAAGGGGTCTTTCCACCTTAGGGCTCAGTAACTAAAACATAACTTATTTTAAGATATTATTTGTAGCCTGCCAGATGTCCAGACCATTATTCAGGTCCCGGTTACTGTCTTCTGCTGCCTTGGGGATTGCTGATAATCCATGGGTAAGGTTAGGTCTCTGAGAGGGTGTGTGTGTGTGTGTGTGTGTGTGTGTGTGCGCGCGTGTGTGTGTGTGTGTGTGTACGGGGTCTGACAGAAGTAACGCCTGCTTGAGTGGGGTTGGTAGGGTAATAATATGTTTAACAATATGTTAAATTATGTAATAATTTATAGTTTTAATTTGAACATCTCACCTAAAATGTCGTAAGGTGTGCTTTAATGCGCTATTGTTATATTACAGAATTACAAGCTCATGATTTTATAATAAAAAAGGGGCATTATTTGTGCAGTGCTATATATACACACACACACGCACACACACACATACAAACAGAAAGAGGGATATAATTTCTAGGGCTCGCATTTAAAGAAAAATGTAATCAATGTCATAAGGGTCCTTGGTTTTATCAGATCAAGTGACTAATTGCTTACATAAAGGTGGTATATAGTTTTGTTAAAAGACAGTGATGTAAAATTTTATATTAAGACAAGGAACCCAGCAGTGTTATACTAAACATTTTCATGTTGTATGTCTCGGAGACTAAGAAATGCATGGTGCCATCTTCCTTTTCTAGATACAGAACGAAATCCGTTTTATACTATTAAGTTGCAGTATCATAAAAATAAGTTTAAAAGTAGCATTTAAACTTATAAAATTAACAAGTAGGAGAACTGAAAATATCAAAAAAATGGGAGGCAGAGAGCAGTGGAATAAAAATAATATGAATGAGCTAAAATTTATCATTTTTGTGGTATATAATCAATAAATTCATTTTAAAGTCAATAAATCAAGGAAAAATTTATAAGCAGGATGTATAGAATTCTGAAACAAGACATATTTTCCAAGACACAATAAACATGTTTTTTCTTAGTTCAATGTGCACATTTCTTCTAGGAATCTTTTTATTTCTCATGTACTGTTTTAATCTTTTCTTCCCAATGCAGAGGTCTACTATCTTCTCAAATTATTTATTCGAAAGCTTCTTGTGAGTGATGTAGTCTCTAGTGAGAGAAATAACTCCCTTTTACTATGAAATAATAAAATACATATCCCTTCACACATAAATGTAAAATAAACATTTATGATCTTAAAATTATTTCCTCAACTTCAGAATTTTCTCATGAGTCTTAATTAGTTCCCACTCATTCAATAACTGTTGAGTACCTATTATATGCCTGACACTTTTCTAAGAAGTGGAAATGAAGAAAAAAAGAACAGCTATTATTTCTATTCTTATGATACTTATATTCAAGAGGGGTTAATAGAAAATAAAGACATGCACAATAAGAAGTATATAAATGCTCTGAAGATTAACAACATGGAGTTATAAGAGTTATTAGGAATAATAATTGGGGATAAGGGACTCTATTAAACTGAATATTAATAATGTCCTCTCTGAGACAATGACATCATTATAAACAAAATATAAGTGGTAAGAGAGGGTAAGTCATTCAAATACCTGAAGAAAGAGAATTTAATACAAAGGACAGTAGATGCAATAGCCAATATCGATAGATAATATAGAGCCTTAATAGTTATTAAATTAATAGAGGTGAGTTTAGTGAATGAAAATACAATAGTATGAGGTAAGATTACATAAAGAAGGTGGCCTATATAATAGTTGGGATTGAAAGGTAACGATGAATTTTAACTAGTGAAACAAGCTGCTTTGGATTTTCAAAAGCCCACTTTGATTGCACTCTGGAAAGCGCATTTCTGAGTGCAAGAATACAACCCAGACAACTAGAGGATCGTATTTAAGGCAAGAGCTGATGGTGCTTTGAACTAAAGTGGCACTAATGGCATTAGTAAGAAGTGGGCAGTGATAAACTTCAGAGTAAGTCCAGCAAGGCATATTTTATTATCCCTAATGAGTTATTATCACATTCTTATGCCAATAAAATCATGTTATTTTGAATATATGCACAGGACAGAGAAAGTACAAAACATTTTAAATCATCCTGACTCAATTTGTGTTTTGAGTGTGTCTGTGTGCTGTGTTTAGTGGCTTATAATAAATGTAAAATTAAGTTATACAAGATATAAAAATTTGGGCTATAAAGATTTTCCACAGCAGATATGTATTTGTTTTATTCCTTCACTAATATATTGCATTACTTTTCCATAATTGAAACTCCTTTAAATTAAAAAGTTACTACAATATCAGTCATAACAATGAAATAATTATAAACAGATTTCAAGAAAATCAAATTACTCACTGATTTACTGACATATGCAGTATTCACTTATAAATAAAACAAAAAAAACAAATAGTGTTTTTACCACAAGCAGGCATCATCTTAGACATAATTTTTGAGTGAGATGATCACTAAAAAGGTAGGATGTACTCCGTCCCCTCCTCATGATACAAACCAGGTCAGCTTGTCAAAGTCTTTTTTATTAATATTCATGACTATACCTTTAAATGCAATACTAAGAGAGCTAATATAGCTGTACTAGAATACCCCGTAGCCTCCTCCAGACTTGATAAGGGGAGAGCCTGTGCTTTATCCTATCTTGTATCAGCAGTGTCTGAGAACACCTGCTACAGTATAAACACTGTTTGTTAAAAGGAAATTAATTGAACTCTACATAACCATTTTTCATCACATTGTCACTATTGGTAAATATATGCCGACTTCTAACTAATTACTTAAAGACAAAGCCACCTGCCAATCTCTGCCTTCTCAATTGTACTCAGCTACAGGCACTAAAGCTTGGCAATGTTAATCCTTGAATCAAATTAAACTAAACCTGAGAGTATGCAAAGAACCTTAGATTTACCAGGAGAATCTACACACACCCTTTATGTAAAACTCTTATTAAGTTTACTTAAAGGAGCTCCTGAGAATCTGAGCTGTCTTTAAAGGACATGTTTTTGTATTACTCTTATAGTTAGTTCAATTCATATAATCATGAATTATCAGTTCTAAAATACTATAACAATATGCTGTATATTATTCTACTTTCCATAATCTGAGTAGTAAAGCTATGCTTTGGTTTGTTTTACTTAATGATGTTCCATGTCATCCTTGTTTTATTCTATGGAGTTTCATACTCCAGATGGAATCACAACATCCCATTCTGAGTACTGCCACTCTCTCCAACAGATTGAATAGGAATGTTGACCTGTACTCCTCCTTACCACCCATCTTTGGATAGTGGGAAATGGCCAGTTAATAGATTATACTCCCTGTGATTATAGTTTTCCTAAATTCTTTTCCACAAAGTAATAACGTTTAAAAAATTTGTCTTTAAATATATGATATTCCATAAATCAGTCACGGTGATTAGAGGAAATATATGTTCTGGATCCTGGTGACGTAGAATTTGATATCAGCATGAATAAAAACATTGTTCAATGTGTATTGTTCAGGTTCTAAATCGTTAGGACCTGATTTTAATGTGCATACCATTCAACTGGGTTGTTAATTAAAATGTAGTACTGTAGTAGTACAGGGAAAGGGAAGGGAAGGGGAAAGTCAAGGAACATATAGCAAGGACTCATGGACAAAACCAAAGGGGAAGAGCTGAGGGAGGGAAGGTGGGAGGGGGCAAGGGAAAGAGGGGGGGAAGGCAGAGACAAATGTATTTAAAAAGTAAATAAATTAATTAAAAAAAAAAAAAAAAAATAAAAGGCCAACATAACCTTAATACAAAATTTAAATAGGGCTCACATAAGGAAGGAAAATTATAGATCAATAGCATTTATAAACATAGATGCAAAAATCCTGAACAAAATATTAACAAACCAAGCCCAGAGTGAATATTAAAAATAATCTATTTTTACCAGACTGGTCTATCCTAGAAATACAAGAGTATTTTAACACTAGAAAATCTATTAATGTAGGTTAATGTAACATCAGCAGAGTAAAGTAAAAAAAAAAAACTACATAAACTTCATAAGAGACAGAAAAGTAGTTGATAAAAATACTGCATTTATTCTCACTAAAATTTTTTAAACAAACTTGATATAGAAAATAAATTCTTTAATATAATAAATGATAATTACTAAAAAGCCTGCAGCAAACATTGTATTCCACAGTGAACAATTCCTTTATAGAGAAGTCTTCCTAATAATCAGGAATGAGACAAAAATAGAAGTATTCCCTTTGTAATAGAAATAAGAAATAGATTTTTTTGCCAGTTCTATTCAATATTGTCCTGCACTATGTAGTGAGACAAGAAAAATAAAGTATAAGAATGGATAGAAAGAAGCAAAACTGTCATTATTTGCCAATTACAATCTCTGACAAAGGAAAAATGACACATTTTTAGAATAGACAAGTCTTCCAAGGAAGTTATATAGAAGTGGACATACAAAATTCATTGTTTCTATACATTAATAAACACTTAAAATGTAAAAAAAAAAAAAAAAAAAAAAAAGGTAGTACTAGATCTCACTTGTAGGGATAATGATGAAATAGATTTGTTCAATCCAATACTCCACATTTTTGTAATACCCCAAATTCTGATAGAGGTAACCGTGAGCCACAGATAGACTACTCAATCTGCAGATGTTAATTGTGGAAGTTTATTCAGTCACAGCCTCTTGGTTGAGCCCTGAATTCAAATTACTCCTGTGCCTTCCCTCATGTCAATTCCTTCAAGTTCTAAATGTATTTCTTATCTAGTAATATCTTTACATTGAACCAGATTTAAGTTAAATGAGTATGTCTACAATTTAAGAAAAAGCACTTTAGGAGAAATGATTTGTTTTCAGTACATGAATATTCCAGCATTTTTGGAGTGTTAGATATCATGTGTGATTATGATAAAGTATGATGACTTGAAGCTGAAGAAACTTGGAAAATGAGCCAACAAATGCTATTATTTGAACAAATGATAAATTAACTTGGGTACCCAATATTTTCTCTTCAAATGTGATTCATAATCTTTCAAGAGGAAACAAAGAGTGCCATTCTTCCAAACTAGCATATACCGTTAATATAATAAATTATCACTTTTATAGAGGATATCACTAGAAATGTGAATTATTATTTAATCATATGAGTAAGTAGACACTTGCATAAGTAATGGAGGAATGAAAAAATTCCAACCACAGCAAGCATCAACAACAAAATAATGTTTCTTTTACTTAAGTTGCTTAAGTTATATGTACAAAAAACATCTTTTTCAAATATCGATGCTAAAGTCAATGGTGTATTTAGAGTGTAAATAGAAAGTGGTATTTTTAAATTTTCAAAATAACAGAAAAGCTTGCTTCCAAGTTGATATTGATATTTTGATTATCATTTACATTAAATAATAATTCTTTGATTCCTCATTTTATGTCAAAACTTCTGTGGAGAATTCCAGAAAACACCACTATAGCATAAATTAGTTATACACCCTTAGATTCAAAGTAGTACCTGAATCCTTTTTTTCTTTTTTTCTCAATCCCTTTACCCCAAACTTCTCCTGAACAATAGTGAGGTGATTACTGAGGGGAGAGAGGACTAAATGTATATGGGGACTACATGGTAATGGAAAATTATAATGAAGATTATATGTTAAACAAAACAAAACAAAACAAAACAAAAAAGAAAACAAAGTAATACCTGAAGATTTCCATCAACAAGATCTGCTTGCTCCTAACTATTATATTAAAAGAACCTATATATAATGCAGTAGGTAAGATTAGGATGTCAGAACTCTGTAAGGAATGTAAATGCCTGCCATGCTTTGCAAACTGTTAAGTCAATTAATATTACAGTTGAGAGGATTTGCTATCATTAATAATCAAGAGATGTGATTCTATTAGTTTCTGAATTTTTCCCCTAGTTCCTTAACACTAAACAATTCCTAAAGCCCATTACTGCTTTCAAAGGAGGAAAACATATGGGAATAATATTTTTACTCTTCCAAAATTTCTATTATTTCAATTTCCTTTAAGTCTGTTGGTTTTCCATTTGAACTTAGTATTGTTATAAAAACAGTTGATTTTTTAAAAATACATAATGAGAAATTGACACAAAATATACTTTTCACATTTGAGGAATTGATTTAGTACATTTAAGTTTCACTAAGAGACACACTAACCAACACTAAAAGTTATGAATCAGATGTCAGCTAGCTGGCAGTGAGATAGCTAATGTGTGTCACATGATATACTCTGCAATATAATGCACAGATGCCAGTACGATGATGTGAACAGGGGATCAGTTTTCATAGACATTTTTTACTATGAAATATCACACAAGTACGTTCAGTAAACTTAAATTCTATTGTAGTCTATTGGAAAAGAAAAACGTGTGATGTGGGAGAACTTATTCTTTCTCTAGTACATTAAGAATACTGGGAGTGATGCAAAATTCATCCAAAATCAAGTAGTGGAATATTCATTTGAAAAATGTATATTATTTTATTATCATATTACCAACTGTGAAAAATCTTTTAAAGAAAGGCCAAGCCAATATTAAAAACAAAACAATAACATGCAGTTCAGTTGTTTTTGAGTTTCATGACAAATCACAAAGCTCGGCAAATGATTTTAAAATATTAAGACCTTTCCCTTCTCAAAGTTCAGGGAGATCAACTGTCTCAAAGAGCATGTGCTACTTGTGATATCTAAAAAATATGAGTGTACATAAATTAAAAAAACAAGTAAACTATGAAAAAATAACAATGAATCTATCTGAGGTCTTGGTTGCAAGCAATAAAAACCTTCTGGCTAACTTGAATATGAATGGAAGTATATGTTCATGCACATACACCACCACCAACACACCTTCCCCCATACTAAGATTTACACTACAATTTTAGTGACGATTTTAGGAGATTCACACATTTAGATGGAGGATAAAGATCAAATTTGTAAGAAATCCATGAATAAGGGCAATTTTAAAAGCAAAGAAGGGAGTAGATAAACTACGACAGTTTACCGGAAACAATCCTACTTAGATGTTGTACACACCAACATAAATTGACCATGCCGGCCCTTTGGTCTTTGTTTCATAGCTCCATACTCAGACTTCAAAGCAGAGTCATCTAATTGGCTGAACATGAGTTATGTGCAGAAGCCCATGCTACTAGAAATTTGGGGAAGGAGGGTTCCCCTCACCTCAACGTCCACGGCTGCAGACAGAGATCTGTATCTCATCAGTCACATAGACAATGGAGAATTTCCCTAAGTATACTTGATGGTGAATTATAGACACGCAAGGAATACAACTAAATGCTTATATTCATTACAATGTAAACTAGTTATAAAGAGAAAAGATGGGGGAGACAAAAATAAATGTTTTTTTAAAGTGAAATTCATTCAAGTAACATAAAATGAATCATTATTTTTTATTGTGGTAAGAACACAACATAAAATCTACCCTTTTCAACAAAATTTTTAAGTCCAAAATACATTATTATTAACTATAGGTACAATATTGTACACCAGATCTCTACGAGTTATTTGAAACCACTTTAAATTATTCTGGTCCATGCCATTTTACATTCACAACGTTGTAAAATTGCCATCTTTGTCTAGTCTCAAAATATTTTCACTATTCCAAAAGAAAATCCTGTACTCCTTAACTAGCTGCACCACATTCTGCATTCCTAGGTCTTGACAGCCAGACATGCTTTTGATCACTATAGATTTACATATTCTGGAAAATACATATCAATGAAATCATAAAATATGTAACACTTTGTGTCTAACTTCTTTCACTTAACATGTTTTCAAAGATTATACATGCTTAATATGTATTAATATATCATCCCTTTTTATGGCTGAATGTTCCATTTTATGTATATATCACAATATGTTCATTCATCTCTTGAGGAATATTTGGGTTGTTTCTACACTTGCATAATTGTGAATATTGCTGCTATAAACAATCATGAAGAAGTATTTGACTACTTACTTTCATTCCTTTGGGTATATACCTAGAAGTAGAATTTATGGGTTATATGGCAAATATATATTTAACTTTTGTAGAAATTGCCAAGTTGTTTCCCACAATGGTTGAACTATTTGACATCCTCATCAGCAGTGAAGGAAGTCTTCATTTTCTCTACATCTATACAACTTTGTATTTCCTGTGTTTTCTTATTATCTTGATCCTAGCAGGCATAAAGTGGTATAGTATTGTGATTTTAATTTTAATTCCCTAATGACTACTGATAATGAGTATCATTTTTATGTGCCTCTTGGCAATTGTAGGACTTATCTGGAGTAATGTTTATTCATGTACTTTGCCCATTTTTTAAAAAATTGAATGACCTGTATTTTTGTTATTGAATTTCAGATTTATTCATATATTCTGGATATTAAATCTTATCAGACATATGATTTGCATAGTGTCACCTATCCTGTAGGTTGTCTTTTCACTTTCTTGATAATGCCATTTGATACTTAAAACTTTTAAAATTTGATCATCTGGTTAATCTATTTTTTCATTTTCTGCTTGTACTTTAGTTGTCATATACTAAAAGTCATTGTGAAATGCAATGTCATGAACTTTTCCCCTATATTCTGTAAGAGTGTTAACACTTTAAAACATATGTTTAGGTCTCTAATTCACTTTGAGTTAATTTTTATACTTGGTGTAAGGTAAGAATTTAACTTTATTTTTGTATGTGGATATACACTTTTCCTATCACCTATTAAAGAGACTATTCTTGTTTAAGAGGCTATTTCTCCCATTTAATGGTCTTGTAATTCTTGTTTCAATAAATTTTCCATTGATATATAGGTTTATTTCTAAATTCTAAGTTCTGTTCTAAAAAGTTTTATTGTAAATTTATGCTATTATAATATTGTTTTGATTACTGTATCTTTGTAGAAAGTTTTGAAATCAGGAAATTGAGTTCTCCAATTTTGTTCTTAATTTTTAATATTGTTTTAGCTATTTGGGGCCCTTTGTGATTCTATATTAACTTACAAATGAACTTTTCCAATTCTGGGGGAAAAAAAGGCTAGTGGAACTTTCACTGGGATTGCATTCAATATGTAGTTTGCCTTGGGTAGTATTGTCATCTTAGCAGTAGTAAGTTTTCCAATCCATGCATATAGGCTTTCTTTCCATTTATTTTTGTCTTCTTTCATTTCTTCCAGAAATATTGTATGGTTTGCAGTATATATATCCTTCTCTGCCTTGCTTAAATTTCTTGCTAGGTATTCTTTTGAATGTTATAATTAAATGAATGATTTTATAATTTCCTTTTTACATTATTAATTGTTGACATATAAAAACACAAGTGACTTTTGCTTAAATCACTGACACAAAAATATAGATTAAAAAAATTCTTTTAGATTCTCTTTTGATAGGGTCATTCATCATACCATCTATGAGTAGAGATAATTTTGCTTTTCTTAAATCAATCTGGATGTTTTGTCATTTTACTTCCTTGTTTTCATTTTTCCATCAACTATTCTGGCTAGAATTTCCAGTACAATGCTGAAAAAGTAGTAAAAGTAAGTGTTGTATCTTATTCCTTATTCCTTTTCTCATTCTTAGAAAACATGTCAGTCTGTCATTATTTCATTATTGAGAATGATGGTAGCTGTGGGTTTTTCATATATTCCCTTTATCATGTTGAAGAATTTCCTTTCTACTACTAGACATCTGAGTGTGTGTGTGTGTGTGTGTGTGTGTTTTAATGCTAGCATGTTGAATTTCCACAAATGTTTTAGTTCTGCTTCAAGTGAGATCATCATGCAAAGTTTTTCTCTCCATGATCTATAAATGTGGTATATAAGTATCTTACATTAACCAATAGTCTTTTATCAAAACAATCTTGCATTCCTGTGCTAAATCCCATTCAGTCATGGCCTATAATACTTTTAATATATTGCTGAATTTGGTTTGCTAGAATTTTGTGTAGAAGTTTCAATGTATGTTAAGGGATTCTAGTCCATAGTTTTCTCTTCTTGTGGTGTCTAATTCTGGCTTTTGTATTATGGTACTGTTGCCCTCATAGAATTAGTTAGAAACTGGTCTCTTGTATTTTTAGAAATAGTTTGAAAGCAACTGGCATTAATTCTTTCAATGTTCATAGAATTCATCAGTAAAGTCATCTGGTCTTGTGCTTTTCTTTGTTGTCAGATTTTTGGTAAGTGACATAATCTTTACTTGTTATAGATCTTCTTAGATTCCTATTTCATCTTGAGTCAATTTTGATACTTTGTATATTTCTAGAAATGTATCCTTTTCATCTATGTTATTTAATATACTGGCATACAATCATTCATTTTCTTTTAATCATTTTTACCTTTGTAGGGCCAGTGTTAATGCCCCCAGTTTTCTTCTGGTTTTAATTTGCATCTTCTCTATTTTTGTCCTCAGTCACCCTAGCTGAAATTTTGTCAATTTTATTGATCTTTTCAAAAAACAATTTGGTTTTGTTATCTCAATTATTTTCTATACTCTATTTCACTTGTCTCTGCCCTGATTTTTATTGTTTCTTTCATCCTGCCAGCTTTGTTTAATTTGCTCTCTTTTTTCTAATTCTTCAAAAGTAATAACTAGGATATTGGCTTTACAATTTTTCTCATTTTAAATTTAGGCATTTACAGCCATAATTTGACTTCTGAGCACTGCCTCTGCTGAATATGACAAGTTTGGGTACATGCTGTGTGTCTGGCTTCATTCATCACAATGCATCTTTAAAATTCTCTTGTGAAATCAGAAATTTCTTCCTTGATCTTTAGAATTTTTAGAGCATGGCGTTTAATTTCTAAATACTTAGTAATTATCCATATTTCTGTTGTTATTAATTTATATCTTTATTTTTTATGATCAAAAAATATTTTTTATGACTTGAATCTTTCAAAAAATTATTGGGATTTTATAGCCTAATACATATCTTTCTCAAAGTGTTCCATATGCACTTGTGTATTCTGCTATTTTGGGTGGAGAGACATAGATATCTGGTAAGTATAGATGGTTTATTGTTTTGAAATTCTCAATTTTGTATTGATATTCTGTCTAGATAGTCTTTCTATTGTTGAAAGTAGATTATTGAAGTCTCCAACTATTTTTATATAGCATTCTATTACATCTCCCTTAAACTGTATCAATTTTTGCTTCACATTGATTGATTGATTGATTGAGTTTAGAGAGAGAAAAGAAGGGAAGACAGAGAGAGAGACAGAAGCATTGATTTGTTGCTCCACTTATTGATGCATTTGTTGATTGTTTTTTGTATATGGCCTGACCAAAGATCAAACCCACGACCTTAGTGTATCAGGGCAATGCTCTAACCAACTGAACTGCCTGGCCAGGGTGTTTCTCATGTTTTGAGGTTCTGTTATTTGGTGCACAGATTTTTTCAACTGTTTTATGCTGCTTCAGTTTTTGGTAATTTTTAGGCATCAAAGATAACTAACATAATGTATAATCTCAACCTTGCTTCAAAATATTGACTTTATTGCCTACTGACTATTGAATAATGAATGTGTTCTTTACCTATCTGAAATTCAGATCCACCTCAACAAATGAGGATGGCCTTATTACAGTTATATTACATATGTAAGAGATATAACGTATGTAACATTCTTAGTACGGTTGAATCACATAGTAAATGTATAATTAACAAACATTAAATATAATTTTAATGCTTATAATTAGGAACACTGGTAGAGGTACAATTTATTCTGGAAGTTATGCCATCTAATAAAAAGCACTTTAGCTGGCCCTCCAGATAAGAATTCTCTTAGTAACAATGCTTGTGGCGAATTACAGTTTTCTTGGACAACATCATTTCCGTGTAGATTAAAACCAAGCAGCAAATTCAAGGACAAACATGAAACTATAGTAGAGTAGAGGTGCATTAGGTAAATGTTAGACTAGATGTGTAAGATGGCGAATTTTATACAGCAACTTGACTGGGCTAAGAGATGTTCAGATAGCTGGGAAAACATTATCTGTGGTTATGTCTGTGAGAGTGTCTCTTAAAGATGTTGGCATTTGAATCAGCAAACTGAGTAAAGAGCCACCCTCACCTTTGTGAGTAGACATCATCCAATCTGTGAGAGCTGGCAAATACTGAAAAAGCAGAGGAAGTGAGAATTCACTCTCATTGTTTAAGCTTAAACATATCCATCCATTTTCTCTTGCTCTTGGACATTGGTGTTACTAGTTCATGCCCTTTCAGACTCAAACCGGGATTTTTATATATCACTGGCCCCCAGGTTCTCAGGTCTTTGAACCCTCACTGTATTACACCACCAGTTTCCTGATTCTTCAGCTTGCAGAGAGCAGATTATGAAAATTTTGAGTCACCATAACCAGGTAAGCCAATTTCTATAATGAATCTTCTATCATGTACATATCCTATTGACATTGTTTTCATGGAGAAAACTATTACAATGTGAGTCACATAGACCCATTCTTTGGTTCAGATTTGGTATTAAAGTGTGTAAACATAATTGGTATGTCTTCTGGATGAACTGACCCTATATGCTTAGAATATTTCCTTCTTTGTCCCTAGAAATATTTATTGTCCTAAAGTCTATTTTGTCTAATATTCTTATGCTCTAATACTCTAGCTTTCATATGGTTACTATTTCATGATATATATTTTTCTATCCTTTAGCCTTCTTTTATTTATTTATTTATCTTTAGAGAGAGGGGAAGGGAGGGAGAAAGAGAGGGAGAGAAAGGTCAATGTGTGATTTCCTCTCACATGCCCCCAACTGGGAACCTGGCCTGCAACTTAGGCACGTACCCTGGTTGGGAATCGAACCAGCAATGCATTGCTTTGCAGTCTGGTGCTCAATCCACTGAACCACATCAGTTTAGGCATCTTTTTTATTGAATTAAATTCATTGGAGTGACCTTAGCTAATAATGTTATGTAAGTTTCCAGTGTATTGTTCTGTAACATATCATTGTATATTGCATTGTGTGCTCACCACTCAGAGGCAAATTTCCCTCCATCTTTTAACTTTAAACCCATTTGTGTCTTTGAAACTAATATGTGTTTTGTTTTTTATCCACTCTAAACATCTCTTCTTTTTTATTTTAGTCTTTATTATTTAACTACATGCCCATTTTATTCTGTGTATTTGGGAAAAAATAATTTAAGAAACAAATGAAATGTTTGTTTTAAGAGGTGGTAGTGGTGATGCATGTAAGAGTAGGTAGGTCTAAGGCCTGTGACCTTGTTATTAGAAAGTTAATTTGATGATGTACATGTTCTGGCATGGACCATGTATTATTTGCTTTGTGTCTCTTATTCACACTTACCAGAATTTTATATAGAGAGAGTGTCAGGTTTTTAATTTCCCAAAACCATATAATTTTTTATGTGCTATGAAGGATTAAGGCATACATCCTTTCTTAATTCCACCTTTGGATAATGGCCTATTTATCAGCCACACCTAAAGGTGAAGTACCCTACACCAACATAAGGAATCCTATTTTTAAAAATGACATTTCATTCCCTATAGGTTTTATCTGCTTCTAGCACACAACGAATTAAACAGATGTACTCTTGATATGAAATACTTAAGTTCTTCATTGCTTTTATTTTCACTCTGTACCCCTGTAGAAATAGCTAACCATGCAAGAGTGCACTAACACTTCAAAGTGAAATAGATGATTTACTTTTAGAGAATTTTCATGTGCTTCAAACAAGATAAATATCTTCAAACAAGGGAATATCTGAGGTCAAAGTGTAGTAACAAATTTCAGCTTTTATTTCCAACTTATAGACCTTTTGTTTTAATGGAGAAATCATTTTTTAACTGAATAATTAGCCACACACAGACATAAACTATATATTCCTGACTTTCCAGTGACCAAGTATTGGCATGTGATAAAGCACTTGTTATTGAGATGTAATTTTAAAATGTCTATGTGAGAGCTTCTAGAAAATATTCTTATAAGACCATTTGATTGAATCATTTACCTGTCCCTATACCTCCTTCATTCTCCCAGGAACTTAGATATTACAGATGATAATATGAGTACATCTTGGATGCTATTTGAGAATGAAAGACAAACATTTGCTATCCAGAATCACAATACTGGAAACTAAAACCCTGAGAATGACATGTAATAACCTTGTCACTCTAAGTATGGAATACCACCTTCATATCTTTACAAGGAAGAGAAGCAAGCTTTGATCTTGGTTAATCTGCTAATACATGGATTCTTTGGTATATACAATTAAACCTAATTCCCATTTTCAGATCTCCTCTAGTTATAACAGTACAAAATCATCTGTCCTCATTTTATTTCTTATTATTTTATCCCAACCTGGCATGGCACAAACTAGTATTTGCAAAGATCCAAATTTGTATTTTATTGGCCTCAGAGTATGTATGTATAATCAGTAAAATATAGCTATAATGAATATAAATGGAGGAAAAGTTATTCACCAAAAAGTGAGTATATTTTACCACTATCAATGAGAATACTGTATACTCAATATAGCTTCAGTGAGTTACATATATGAAAATAGGTGAGAATAATACCTCTAACCATATATTGATGTCAAAAAATTCACAGAAGAAACTGCTCTGAAGAATGAGCAGCTTGTACACATAATGGCCTCAATTGTCATTTGTTTTGAGATTAGAAACGTATTTGGAATAAGCAAGAGTTCCTCATCATGCATTGGCAAATTCATTTGCACAGAGAAATACTTGCAGATGCAGGGGTTATATTGATGTCATATCTATGAACTTAGTACCTATAATGCATTCCAATGGACACAAGAGAAAATAACCTATTACTAATGGAACCATTTCTCTGAGAAGAAAATATTCATACTAAAGAAATAACATTTTAAAATAAAATAACTTTTCACTTATATAAACTCCTTATTTTTAATCAAATAAAATTTTAAAATCAGAAATAGTACTTTTAAGTCAATTCTATTGGTGATATGATTTTCATCAAAACTGGTGAGCCAAAAGTGGCAACTCTTCTGGACCTTCTGATATGAAAATGTATATCAGAGGTGAGAGATTAAGCCCCCTAAAGTTTCAGAGGCCTGTCACATTAGTGAGGGTTTCAGATGTCCAGTCTCTGGGGGCATACCAATACAAGCACATCCCATGCAAAATAAGGGGCAACAGCCTTACATACTATCTCCACTCCTTCCAAGGCACACTAATTAGAAGGCCTTTTCTGAAGCTAGCACATAGCTCAGTTGGGAGTACTGACTACCTTATCTATCAGGTGTCTCAGAAGGTTTAAAAGGGCCCAAGACTGGTCTCTGGAGAAAGTTGAGGTTATAGTATAAAATGGCCTGTATTTTAGGTTATAATACAACAAAAGATTCTATCTTTTTGAAGTTATCTGGGATGATAAGAATTATCTAGGTAACTTATTGCTCAATAAAAAAGATTAAAATAAGCATATTCAGGGTACAATTTATTTTCTGGTTACATTTAGAATTCTAGATTATTGAAAACTTAATGTGGTAATTTAGCTAGAAGCTAACTAGAATACAGTCTTCCCTCCATAAATGCAGGTTCCACATCCATGGATTCAACCAACCAGAGATCAAAACTATACAAAAAATGTTACATTGTTGTTATCATGTACCTTATATTTAGGCCAAGGATGGTTGCTCTTATACTAGACATGTATGTACATTTTTCTTGTCACTATCCCTTTAACTATATATCATAACAATTACTTACAAAACATTCACATTGTATTCAGGATTATAAGTCACCTAGAGATTTTTTTAAATATACAGAAGGATTTCCATAAGTTATATGAGAATATTGGGCCATTTTATAGAAGGGACTTGAGCATGTGTGAATCTGTGTATCTGCAACAGTCCAGGGACGATGTCTGGGCTACCAAGAAACAGCCACTGTTAGTACAAAATTAGATTTAACAGCCTAATTTGATTAAAAATCATATAATTTTAGAAGTGTGAACAATTAGAGATCCTTTTTACTGAACCTCACATTTTAGAAGTGTAAAATTGGTGAAAAACAATATTGTAATTCATGCAAAATATCGCATTTGCAGAGTAAAAACTCTGCTTTACTTCTTTCTTCCCAAACTGGTGAATGTTCTTTTGTTACCATCCAGCTCCGTGGTGAAAGATAATATGGTAAAATCCAGGCAATGGATAGTGGAAAATTCATTCTATCTTTGTACTAAAAAAGTATCCTTTGAATGAAACAGAGGAACGTGACATTCCTAACTTGGAGAACAAAATCTAAAATGCATGAGTTGACTGCATTAAACCCCCTTTATATATTAATAATACAAAAAAGAAAATATTAATAACTTTGACAACAAAATATAAATATAAACTTGACAGCAGTTGGAAAGTAGAAACCAGGAAAAAGAAGCATATTAATATGAATAAATGCAGATTAATGTTACATAAATTTACAAAAGTAATCTATATGTGGGAGCTAGGTAAATGAGGGATGATACATATGAAGGAAACCTTCACCTAATGTCACCAAAATCAAAAAGATTAGTCAAAAATCAAATCTAGTCTTTGGAAATTCATGACAGGAGAATCTCAGTGGAAGTTACAAGGAAGCCCAATAAGTATCGAAAGCCTGATAATGTATATCATGTGTCTGTATGACCAGAGTTACACACCATGAACAGGATAGTTTCTGATCTACTGTGCCACAAGACTGGACTAGTATATTTGAACCCAGATTTATTAAGGTTTAAAGAACACAAGAGGTGGTCTGGACCCCTTTGTCACTTATTATTTATTTTCATTACACTGACATGAAGCTTTTCCTTAAGTTCACACCTATTGTTTTGTTGGTGTTAGGGGTGATTGCTATGATTATTTGACAGACAGGAAAAATTCAAGGTCTTGTTCAGAGATAAGTCAGATTAAATACTAGTAAAGCAGAAATTAAAGGCTACCATAACATAGGATCGTTCTTGCAAGACAGTAGTTAAAGAAAATACTTCCAGCAAACATATTAAAGAAGTATACATTGTTATCTATTTGATGTTGAGAAAGGCATAGTCTTATATAAGAATATATTTAAAGACCTTGGAAAGTATTGGTTGAAATCGGAGTATGTATTGGATACAAGGTGAAGAGGCATGCAAATTAGTTCATGAGAGGAGATATAAAACACGTGAGTCCTTGTCACTCACATAAAATGCCCACTTGAAAGCATCCTCCCCATAAAAGACAATAACCAAAAAGAGAGAATGCTTTGTTCAATGGATGTCCGCCATTCTCTTCTTTTTTTTTTCTATCTTTTCAGTGGAAGTCGAGCAGACCCATAGATAGAGAAATCTGGGGACAGGATATAGCATCTGCATGGGCCCAGCAGGTGGGACACCCAATCACCAAGACTGATTTATCTATTGCTACCGCTAACTAAATAGTCAGCAAACAGATATTGAAGCTACAACGCTGGTATATTGTCAAAGTTTAAGTAAACCAAACTGCCACTTTGGGCCAGTAGATTAAATTGAATCATTTTTACCCTAGAACAAAATTATCATGTCCTAATGGAGATCAAGGCATAAACCAGAAACTGATATTAACCTCCCACAGGTCCTTGGACAAAATTATGTGCTCACTGAGTATCTGATTTACTGATATGTTGCATAAATCATATCACCTTGGGCCAAGGAACTCACTTTTTGACAAAGGATGTCTGACAGTACATAACTTAAAAATCATCTGATTAAATCATATACCAAATCACCTGGAAACTTCTATCCCGATAATTATTATATAATTACCCTGTTGGAATTATGTCTCTGAAGCAGCTAATTTTCCAGCCTAGGGATGAACCACTGCCAATTTATGGTACTATATATGGTATATACTTTGTATTAAAAGCCATCAAATAATGGTGAATTTGCAATGACAGAATACACAGGTCCAGGAAACAAAGGGTAGAAGTAGGAGTGGTCTCTCTCTCTCTGTCACTCCTGCTGACCCTCTCAGGAGTTTTTGCCTTCCATCCCTCAACTTCAGACTGAAGAATTAGAGGTCAGATATTTCCCAGAGGTGTCGAAAGCTGCCTTGAAGGGCAGAGCATGATTTACTAAACCTGAAGTTACAGGTGCCATGTGAATAATTTAGAATTCCCATGCTAGAAAAAGAAATTGGCTACTGTTCTTGCAAAGGTAATTGATCCTAATTACCCTGAATAGATCTGATTGTCATAATATAATGAGAACATTGAGTCCAGGCCAGGGAGAAAATCCACTTGGTGTTTCGTTGTCTTGTTAATTATGAATGCACAATTGCAGCAAACACACCCTAATAAGAAACAAAAAATGTACTGAAGATCTTGAAGAAAAAAATTTTCACAGAAACCAAGAGTTCAAATTCCTCAGGAATGAGGGCTTTGGTTGATTTACTTGACAAGTACGTTATATCAAAGAAGTGATAACCTAGAAAGGAGAGTCTAGAATGGGTGCTACAGACATGAGATCAATATTAAGGCATCGAGCTTTGCAGCAATGGATGCTATGGCTTATCCATTAATCTTCCTGTTAAAGTTTTCCTTCTTTTTTAAAAACTGACACAATACCACTTAGTTAATGACAGAGAAAGATGACCCCCAGTGATGCTATTAGTGTGCTCGCTGCCTGTACCTACTTAGCACTCACATGTGCCTTCTGGCTAATGGGTTCTAAGCATGAGCATAAGAAACTTCTTGATGACTTCTTACAACTAAAGCAATTTGTTCAGCCTGAAAGCAAAGCAAGCCTCATTTTCTGGGAAATTTATTCATTCAAAAAGAGCTCTGGAGAAGTTATGCACTGAGCAGTTTGGCAAACACCCCAGCGTCCTTAATCCTTGAGTGGGGAAATTCTGAGGCATGTTCAAAATATTTTTTAGAGTTCCCTAGCAGAATTGAAATCCAGCCTTTCACATCAATAATCTGCTCAATAAAGTATGTTTTACTGGGCTTCTCTCTTCCATCTCATTTTGCTGCTTCCTTATTATATCACCTCTCAAAGGAACTTTTTGGAGACCCAAGATGGTGAAGGAGTCTGTGGACGCTGCACTAACCTCCTCCCAGCACCAGTCTGGATTTACATCTAAATTGTAGAAAAATCATCCTGAACAACCAACGGAACAATAACTAGAGAAAAGCCTTATAACCACAGACAAATGAAAGAAGACACATCACGACAACATGAGTGGTAGGGAGTGCAGAGAAGATGCGAGAAGGCTGGCTGGGCTCCCAGGGGCAGCAGCTGAAGTCCTGGAGAGATATTTCAGCAGTTCCCCCTGAGAAATGTGGGGCCTAAACCCCAAGTTGGGCTCCCCAGCCTATAGCACCAGAGCCAGGAAAGGAACCCAGATAACATCCAGCTGTGAAAAGTAGTGGGGTTTCTGCCCACCAAGAAGAGAAGGATGGAGATGCAGGGAGCCTCTTCAAGAGCCAATACACAAAGCTCTATTGGCAGTCACTGACCCTGGGCTCCAGCAGAGAGAGAGTGCAGAATGGACTAGAGAGATACGGGAGGATAATCTGGGGCTGGTGGCTCTGGGGAGGGAACTGAAGGGACAGCCATCAGGATCCCTCTTCTGAGTCATTCACTATACTGCAGAAGGCAACTTTCTCAGGCAGAACAGTTCATACCAAGTGGCACCAGCCTGAAGAACAGCAATAGCCCCACCCACAGAATCACTCTTGCCCCAACCTGTGGCGCTTAAGCTGGGCTGCTGCGTACAGCTTGAAGCTATATCATTTATTAAGTTTAACAACTAAGGAGGACTTCTCTGAGCTCTCAGACTTTAGTTGACTCTTCCCTGGGCCTGGTGATGGCAAAAGCCAACTTTGGTGTGCAGCCTGGTCCTTTCTGCACACAAACAGGCCCAACAGAGGGAGCCACAGGCTGTGGATCACTGATAGCTCCAAACAGGTTGCACAGGGCCAGTCCAAAATAAACTTTCTACTTTTAAATCTATCTCATTTTTTGTGTCTGGGAAATCAAAAGTTAAGACAGGATTCATGCTCCCTCATTGACTGAAATCAGTATCAATCCAATTATATGTCACACTTCCTCTTGGAACCGTTCCCTGCCACGCTATGAATACTCCTCCCAGCTCACAGTTATATATTTATCTTTTGAATACCTGTGACACTATTTGCGGTACATAGCTTGAGCTTTCATCAACAAATATCTTGGGTAATGTTTCTTTTGTTTGAAGTTTTTTTTCTGTCTCTCAAGGATTGTCTCTCTTAATGTTATCTACACATAATCAATGATCAATTCTTGCTGGATTTTATTAAATATTCCAGTTGTTGCTGGAACTTTAGACAATCTGTCCTTTGTGCTTGCATCAGCCCACACTCCTAGCGTGATGAACTAAAGTTCTAAATAGCCAATGAGGACTAAGTTTAATGAGGACTGACAGGGGACAGCTGTGCTACATCTCTTCTGTCTCTCCTTATAGAATGTATTTGTGAATAGTTTCAGCAATTGTATTTCACACGCACATTGGTAGTAATTTGTAGGAACTAGATAATTTAATTCCCTAGGACAAGATAATGTGATGAAGGTTAATATATTAATTAACATATTAATGTAGATTTATGTTTTAAGTAGAATGTCAGAGTGTGTATGTGCATGTGCCTATGCTTGTGTGTGTATGTGTGTGTACTGATTTTCTTTTATTTTATACAACCATGTTATTGGAAAAATGAAAATCTGAAAGTGCATATCGCAGTGATATCCTATATTTCCTAGGAATCCAAAGTTGATACTCCTGGGAAATATTTATTGCAAGTCAGTTTGAGCTCTTAAACCAGCAACCTATCTGAGAAATCTTCTGCTCTGACAATATACTGTAAAAGATAAAAGAACAATTTATTTTGTTACTCTATTGCAGAGTGTATACTATGATTAGTAACCTTGTAAAAAATCAAAGAAAATTTTCTTACAGTTGAAATTAATAGAAACAAATAATATAGTTTCTGCTAATGTTAATATTTAAGTTCCTATTGCTTTGACTTTCATTGTTACAAGAAGAGCATAGATACTTTCTATTTGTTTTATAATCTTCATACATCTGTGTTTTCCACTTGATCTGTTAGTGCTTTAATAGTGCTTATGTACCTAGACATACATACTTATACACATACATTTTTGCACAAATAATATATAAATGTGTATATACAATACATAAAATACATATATAATCTTTATATGTCTCATATTTGGTATAGTGCTTTCAAAAGACAATATTAAATTTTATTTTTTTGTATAACTATACTGCTGTATCTTCTGCATCTTGAAAGACGTTTTTCATTGGTTAGTTTTTTTCAAATGTTATCTTTTCTAAATAAGATAAAATTCTATTATTGATTTAGTTAGCTTAAAAGGAGGAGATTGTGTGTGTGTGTGTGTGTGTGTGTGTATTTTACCTCATATAACAAACAAATCAAAGGGAGGATGATTCCTGATTGGTCTTATAAAAATATGACATCATCAAATATCTGAATCCTTTGTATATTTCTGTTCTATCATTTTCAGGTCATAAGACTGCCTCGTCCTCATTTAACTTGCCCCTATTTTCCAAGGACCTCTCTAGGAACTTTAAGTATCACATTCTCATGTTTTAATTCTTTCTGGGTGTGTCGGTTTTCACTTGGTCAAGAATTAGGATAATTCATTGTAACCATGACCAAGTTTTCTTTATTATTAATATCATTTAACATTTTAAATAAATTTATACCAAATATAATAACAATGTCCAAGGAAAGGCTTTTAGAGGAGCCCCTCTGTACTGGCTGCACTTCTTTATATCATTACCCAGAAATGTTCCATTTGTCTATAGTTAGTAAAGTCATTGAAAGGGGAAACAAACAACTCCCATTGCCTTGGACCTGTGATGATTTACTCCTGAAGCTAAGCAGGAAGCCAAGTGCTATCTTAACAGATAAACAAAGCCATAATTCTATAAAGATTAGTGATAATTGTTTTCAAAATCTTCAAAGAGATAAAACTATTAGTAAAATCATTTACGTGTTTATGAGTAAGATGATCTAGTTTCAATTTCTTCATACTACTGTCTTGTCTCTGTTTGGATTTATGTATGAAAAATATTATTTATGTTCTTGGATTGACTGAGTAGTTTGTAAGTTTATCTGTATATTTATATCAATTCAGTTTTCCCTTGTGTATTTGCAAATAATTCTGTCCCATTTTACAAATTTTTATATAGAGTAGTATTTTTATAATTTAACATTAAATACCATTAAATTTAGTGAAATCTATTTATGTGTATTAGCACATAGTTTTTATTCTTACTGATTTTTCAGCTGTGTTTGATCTCAAAATTCCAGAAGCATAATCTTGAGAAGATATTTCATGTCTGTTCAAATTTTAGGGTTTTTTTTCCACTCAGTAAATCCACCTCTATGATATGATTGCATATGGATTCTCCAGCATAGCACAGATATAGTGATACATCCTTCATTATGATAAACTAACATTCATTACTATTCAGTGGACATAAGTATACAGTTTTCTTTTTTTTTCTTGTAGATAGTAATTAAAATCTCAAATAAGATTCTTCTGCTAAACATACTTATTTTTGTGATATCCCCTCTTCCTTTGATAGGAGCATTTTTTTGAATTTTAAATTATGATTTAGAAAACCAAATCTCACCATTGATACTGCAATCATTTTTTAATGTATTAATTTATCATTACTTTTGAATACCAACCATGAAAGAGATAGCACCATTAAATTTGTCAGGGAATGTATAGGTATGCAAAGCAGATATATTCTGTCTCAGAGCTTACAGACTAAGTGAGGAATATTCTGTTTTTTGTTTTGTTTTTTTACTTGCTAACCACTACCTAGCTTCTTAGATATTTGGAACAAAAGCCTCAGGAATAAAAAAGAAACTCAAGAGTCTCAGAATGTATAATACAGTAGAAATAAAAGATAAAACAGATTTCAATGACAAAAAATTTATGTCATTTAACATTTTTAATGCATTTATATCAAATATAATAGCAGTCATAAAAGATATTGGGATATATTTTATTAGTTTGTTTAGAATCTTTTTCAGTAGAAAAGCTACCTCCTAAAAAATATAACCTCTGTTAATGATCATTGTATGAAACTGATTTTTAAGGTCTTGAGTTAGATAACATTCAGTAGTGATATTAGACTTGTAAGGTAGAAAGAAAAATGTAAGTATACTACTTAGATGTGTATTTGAGAAAGTAGTTGCAAGTATATTGCATTACCATTATAAAACTTGAATTTAAGCCTCAGTAATGTAAAATTGGGAGTACCACTTAACTTCCTTGGAGTTCAGTTTTATTGATAGCAGAAGTATTTATTAAATGTCATACACTATCACTAATCCTTTATAGACAGGGTCTGGCAGAAGTAACGCCTACTTGAGCGTGGTTAGTAGGGTAATAGTAAGAGTGTGATAATTTAGTTTTAATTTGAACATTTCACCTAAAATGTCATATGGTATGCTTGAGTGTGATATTGTTATGTTTCAGAATTCCATGCTTATGATTTTGTAATAAAAGATTTTGTAATAAAAAGGGATGTTACTTGTGCCAGACCCTGTATATTTCAATCCTCATATTATCTCCATCAGAGATGGGGAAACCGAGACCAGGCAGTTAAATAATGCATGAAATGGAACTGAAATCTTGACTGCCTAGATTTTCAAAACCCTACTCTCCTAACCACAACTCTATTCTATGTCTCTACCTATAAGAAATCTAGACTTTTATCTCTAGATTTTCTTCCCCCTTCAAGAGCTAACAAACATAAGATGCACTTAATAAATTCAGATAGAAGCTAGTTTAAAAAGAGGCCATCAGCTGAAAAGACCCTTTTTGGCCCGAGTGTTTATACAGTGTGAAACATTAATTATGGATATCATATTTTATAAAATTATTACATTGTATTTAAATTTTAATTTCTATAAAATGATTCTCAGACTGCAAATTAATAAGCAAACAAACATAGATGAACTAGAATGGCACAATTCAGGTCAAGGCTTTAAAAATAGTTCTGGGCGGGAACAAATTTTTTTATGTTCAAACATTTTTTAGTTTAACAAACCCTTTGTAATGCTCCAAAGTGATATAAACCTTGAAGGATAATAGTTGTACTTTCAGTATCTATTGACTGAGAAAATGTACAATGATGAAAGTTACAATTTTATATTTATTTATATTTTAAAGGTGTAATATTCATTTATCACAGTGACATTTGGATGCATTTGAAAAGCAATGCCTATATATGAACACGTACTCATTTGGTCAATAGGGAATTTTTATTCTCATAGACTTATAGACACCACATGGTGATGTGTAAATTATTTATTTTAACATGTTAGGAGATATTTCACAGTTTGATTGTGTAGAGGGAAAGAATTCCCACTCCATTCCCCAGAAGCAAGAGTTTTGTGATTTAAGACCAATTTCACTTTCTCTGGGGATTTGGGAGGAGAAACTAACCATATCATATTAAGTCCCTTTTACTCTTTCATTTTCAGGTGTACTTACATCCTAAAGGTACATTCTGTTTTTATTCAAAATGCATTCTCTGCTCTTAGGCATATAGTGAGCTGAGAGGGATGGGCTCCCTCTTTTGGAGAGAACATTATATATATCCATCTGTGCCAGTGATTGGTACATAAATTTGTCTGATTACAATCATAATGGTCAGCACTCTTGGCCATTCACATAGGCCACATTTTTAAATCAGTTTTAACAGTAATTTGGTGACATTTGATCCCTACTCATCTGGCTTGTATCTTATTTCTCACTAAATTCTAAATTTTGGAAGATAAAAAATAATGTTATTTATTATATCTCTTAATAAGTATGTCATAATCCAATATTCTTATACTGTTAAGACAGTGCCTTCCCATGGTAAATAATGAATGAACGTATAAAATATCCACCTGACCTAAGCACCATTCTTGACAAGCACTGATAAAGTTTTACGTATGTGCCATTTATAAATACTTTCAGTATAAAAAAAAAAACTGTCAACACATATTTAGGATAAGTAAATTTTATGTATAGCTTGTTTAATTACAAATATATTTTTATTCATAATAAATCCTGGTATTAGTTGAAGTTATTTAGTATTGACTATTTAGTAGATAAGATCAAAATACCCTTGTGCAAATATGGTCAAAGACCACATACTTGGAAATTACTTGATATAATTCACCCATGCTTTGGGAGGAAATAAAACAAAATTTAGACCCCTCAAAGAAACATCTACTTGTAGATCTTTTCAATTTTAAGATATTACCTTAAAATTAAAATTTAACTTTATATATATGGGTCAGCCATAAACTACTGGATACATTACTCATGTTTTTTCAAAAGGAATAATGCACCCTCTATTAAAGAACATATCAGTGGTTCTATCAGACAAATTTGACACATTTTTCTATAGTTATTTTGTATGAATAACAAGATTTAGTTTATTTTAACTAACTTCTAATTAAGGTCCTTAGTTTAACTTTTCAGGCTTGTAGTTCTGACAAGCATGACAGCAAATGAAAGAAAGTTATTATATGTGAAACTTTTTTTCTGAACCTAATATTTGTTGCTAAGGAAACAGCATTTCTTTTCCTTATAGGCCACATTTTCAGAGGCCTTATTTGTTATAAAAAATTTTAACTCCAATCCAAATTAGTTAAGAATTAAAAGGACATTTCAGGTATGAATTACATTCAATTGCAAAAAATTAACCTTGTATTTCAGATGCACTTATAAATTCACAAATATATCATGGATTTCATAAGCACATTTAAGTCTCTTGTGTTTCCAGTAAAAAAGTGTGGTAATTACTCCTCTACTATTGCTTTTTCACTTTCCTTACCTTTATGTAATTTTTTATCTTTTAACATATTTTATTAATTTTAATATCTTTTATTTTATTTCTTTCATTTTTATTGAACTTATTGGGGTGACAGTGATTAACAAAATTATACAGGTTTCACATTCACAATTCAACAATACATCATTTGCACACTGTACTGCGTTCACCACCTCAAACCAAGTCTCAGTCCAGCAACATTTATCCCTCTCTACCTTCCTTCACCACCCTCCGCCTGCCCCCCCCAATATCACCACACTGTTGTTCATGTTTATAGAGTTTATTTGTGGTCAGGCCTCTCATAATTTAGAAGGAAAACGATAAAACTGTTTGTTGCAAAGGATAAATTATAACTTTGAAATAAAAATGGTTAGAATTTTTTTTTACATTAACATCATGAATTTCAACCCCAATATAACATATACATTATATATTGAGGTTATAATTTCTGGATTTTATTATTAAGTCTTTGATACTAGATAAATCTTAAAGCTATTTAGTATTGATATTCACTGTTTTGCAATATTAGCTAAACAATACTTCAAATTTATTGGTAACTTACAAACTCCTCTAATTTCTCTTTCCACTTACACAGTATCTGTGTGTGCATGTGGATTTTTTTTAAAGAAGGAATATATTCACTGAATGTTAGTGATTCACTTAAGATACCACAGCTTATAAATGATAAAACTGAGACTAAAACAAATTCCAACATCAGTCTACTTGCAATAATAATAAAGAATTATGAAACCTTTAGAAATGCATTTACCACAAAAAAATAAAACTTATATTAATTAAAATGTTAAGATTTTGAGAGATCATAAAAAATGGCCTGAATAACTATATAGGAAATGTTCCAAGAAGATTAAATGATTTATTTGTAGTTCTATGGCAGTCTAGTATACCCTATATTGCATTTACAATACTAATAACACATATAAGCATTTTAATGTTTAAAAAGGAAAAAGTGACTTTTATTTTTGGTAAATTTCCATCCCTATGTCTTTTTTTTTGCTTTGCATGTTGTTTATTTTTTGTTATTTGTTTGTTTCTTCTTCTTTTTCAGGTATTTAGTACATTCATGTTCTTCCAGTTTACAGACATTAAAGGACAGTGACATAGTGAACTCATTTCCATTAATGACTTTAACTTTACAGTTTTCACGATATATCAATATTAAAAATTTATTTTACTTTTCTCCAGCTTTATTGAGGTACAATTGACAAAACAGAGGGCAGTTGCAAACTAGAGAGGATGATACTCTGAAAATTAAAAAAAAAACATATCTTTTTGCTGGTAATATTTCTTAGTAAGGATCAAAGAGTCTTCAATGGATTCCAAAACTGAACCATTAGATAAATGGATCTCTATGATAATCTTACACTTGATATATTTGGAATCACAAATCCTCTTGATATTCCTATGACATTATGGTATGAATACAGACAACTTATATATGATTTGTAACATTATTTCAGTTACCATACAAAAAGAAACTTGTTAGTGTTAGAGTTGTAATTAGGGTTGGAACTGGATAGTGTTGGGAGCCAGCCTCTTGAAACTTTGAGTCATCTTGCCTCAGCAGTAAATGCTATAATGCTCTATTGTTTTCTTGCAGAAAGGGAAAATATTAAAAGCTTGTTCTGTTTTGCTCCACAAATCTGGCTTCAGTGCTATGCAGCCAGCAGTGCCGGGAGACTTGCTCTGTGTGATATGCAGTGTGCTGCCAGGCAGACTTCAAGTGAGGCTAAGAAGCTATCAACTGGAAGTTTGAAACTGCTGTACTTTAAAGTTATCTTCTAGCTCCAGGAACATTTGTCAAAGGAAAACATTCTGATGAGAATAAATTTGGGCACTTATTTACCTGAGAGACTCTTAGCACTTATGTCTTAAGAGGCTCAGGAGGAGTTTGTAGTTCTTTGAGAAAGTATGTGTTGTAGTTAGTTTTCTTTATTGTAAAACTATCTTTGTGTGTTCATTTTAATTTTTGAATTTATAGGCACACAAACTTTTTTGGTTTTATATCTAGAAAATAAAAATAACTATACAAATTAACTTTTTAAAGAATGGCTACATAAACATTTAATTAAACACAGAAACACACACACCGATGGACCTTAGCACAAATTTATTTCATCTTACGTACATTTTTATTATACTTCATGTCTCATGGTTATTATCATAATTTCATTGAAATGCAATTTATATAAATACAATTAATCTTTTTAAATAAAACAATTCAGTGACATTTAGTATATTCATTATGTTGTGCCACCACCACCCTAATTCCAAAATATTTTCATCACCACAAAAGCAAAATTTCTACCATTAAGTAGTACCTAACGATTTCTTTTTTCCCCAGTCCCTGACAATCACCTATATGCTTTAATCCCTACAGATTTTTCTTATCAGGGGCACTTCATATAAATAAAATCAGTCAAGGTTTGACCTTTTATGCCTGGCTTTTTTCACTTAGCATTGATTTAAAGGTTCATCTGTAATGGTAACGTATCAGTTCTTTAATCATTTTATGGTCATTTGTATACAACAATCTGTTTATACATTCACCTTTTTTTATTAGTTCCTCAATTTCTGTTGCTTTACCACTTTATCTTTTTTCTTTACTTTCATTGTTGACACTACTGTAGTTGTTCCCACGTCCCTTCACCTTTCCTCTTCCTCCCAGCCACTGCTTCCCCTTTCCTCTGGTCATCAGCCCACTAGCGTCTGTGTCCATGGATTATACATAAATGTCCTTTGGTGAATTTCTTCACTTTCTTTAATCTACTCACGCTCTCCATTCTCCCCTTTGACAGCCATCAGTCTGTTCCATGTATCCATACCTCTGTTTCCATTTTGCTTGTCAGTTTATTTGGTTCATTTTTTTCTACATGTTAGTGAGATCGTATAGTATTTGTCTTTTTCTTACTCTCTTATTTCACTTAGTTTAATAATCTCCAGGTCTATCCATGCTGTTGTAAAAGGTAAGATTGCCTTCTTTTTTACAGCTGCGTAGTGTTTTATTGTGTACATGCACCATTTCTTTTTTATCCACTCATCTACTGATGGGCACTTAGGTTGCTTCCAGATCTTGACTAATGTAAATAGTGCTACTATGAACATAGGGATGCTTATATTATTTTGAATGGGTATTTTGGGATTATTAGGATATATTCATAGAAGTAGGATCACTGGGTCAAAAAGAAGTTCCATATTTAATATTTTGAGGAAACTCCATACCATTTTCCACAGTGGCTGCATCAGTCTACATTCCCACCAACTGTGCATGAGGGTTCCTTCTTCTCCACATCTTTGCCAGCACTTGTTGTTTGTTGATTTGTTTATGGTAGGCATTCTGGCAGGTGTGAGGTGATGTCTCATTGTGGCTTTAATTTGCCTCTCTCTGATGATTAGTGATGTTGAGCATTTTGCATATGCCTTTTGGCCATCTGTTTGTCCTCTTTGGACTTGTCCATTAAGGGTTTTTGCCCATTTTTTAAAATTAATTATTTGTCTTCCTGGTGTAGAGTTGTGGAAGTTCTTTATATATTTTGGAGATTAACTCCTTACTCGATGGATCATTGACAGATATGTTATCCCATTCAGTGGGCTCCCTTTTCATTTTGTTGGTGGTTTCTTTTGCTGTGCGGAAGCTTTTTAGTTTGATGTAGTCCCATTTGTTTATGTTTTTCCTTATTTTCATTCATCTTTTGGTAGACACTTGGGTTGTTTCCATCTTTTAACTATTGTGAATAATGTACCATAACCATTGGTGGACAAGAATCCTTTTGAATATAATTGCTAGGTCATATAATTTTACACAATTTTGTGTAACTTTTGGCATAATGTGTTCCAACATTAAATTATATAAGCTTTCCTTAACTATAGAGAAAATATAATCAAATATTCCCTGCCTAAAGAATCAGACAAATCATTCAAGGAATTACATTTATCATTTCTTATTCATATTTTCACCAATGAAATTATAATACCTACTTCTAACTAAATAATGATTGTTGGACAGATGGATGATTAAGAGGAAAAGAATAATAAAAATTCAGTTGAATATATTATGTACATCTTTGAGAATTACAGCATGGAATTCCTCATTCTATTGGACTTACAAATTTATTCCCAGTGTTATTAACCATGGACATTATTAATTAATGTGATATATGAGTATGACTTGATATATTTATATGACTATAAAGGAAAAGAAACAAAATAATTTTAAGTTTTCTTAAAGCATCTACGATGACTGAATAAAATTACAGAGGAAAAAATTACTATGTTTCTATCTTGAAAAATCCACAGTTTAAGAAGTAGCATAAAATGATCTGTAATAAAATTTGACAAATTATATGTCAGTAAATATTTCAGAAAGAAAACATTGTTAATTATTCAGGGAATTGGAGCAGGATTTTAAAAAGGTAGCATTTGGGTAATACATACCAGTGCAGTCATGAATGCAGGAAACACAGCTTTCACATTTTGTGATTAATTGATTTTGCAAAATATTAAATTTCCCTGCTGGGCTTTCATTCTAATAGATCAAGTTTTTACTTGTTTTAAAAATTTAAAAGACATAAATATAATATAGCTAACTAGAAAGCCATTTTTTTTAGAATTCTACTAAGTTGTATACTTCATTAATACAAGGTTTATGCAGAGACTTAGAAATCTTTCACCATGATTATCAATGACTATGCACAAAGAAAAGTTAAATTCAAGTGGTACTTAATAGGTAGCATGTGTTAGAGAAAATTATCTTCTGTCAATACTTCTTAAACACATTTGGAAATATCAAGATTACACCAGTAAGGGTTAATATTTCCTAGAAAAAATACTAAAGAGTGATTATTTAATGTCATGATAACATCAAATACCATTTTATGAGAAAATAGTGCAGAAAAATGTGGTATCAAATGATTTATGAAAAAAATATGTATACAACGTAAGGGAACCAAAAAAACCAAAACAAAACAATTATCTTCTGTAGGGTGGGCCCCTTGTAGCACAGGCTTCCCCCGTCAGGGAGTGTTCTAGGCATCCATTTACGTCAGTGCACCAGCTGGCATTGTTGTGAGAGGCTGCATTTGGCTTCAGTGAATTTTTCTGAAGACCCTTTCAACACATTTGCTCATTTCTGGATGGGTGATTTAGCAGCACAAGCACACTTTCCTACACGCCTCTGAGTGTTCAGCACTTTTTGACCAAAAACAGCATAACCCCTATACTCCACCCTCCATATTCACCTGATCTCTCCCTGAGCAACGTTATTTCTTCTTTCCCCAGATGAAAAAAGTCCTCAAAGGGAAATGTTTTTCTGATGTGGAAGAGGTGAAACAAAAAATGACAGAAGCTTAAATGGCATCAAAATCGACAAGTTCAGAAACTTTTTTTGCACAGTGGAATGAACGTCTCAATAGGTGTATAGCATCAAATGAGTACTTTGAGGGTGACTGAGCTTTAAACATGTAAGAATAAATGCACACTTTTTTATAAATAAATTCTGGTTTTGGGGGTTCTCCTCTCACAAACTATTTGCAATTCCAAAACATGTTATTGAAGAACCACAAGTTAAAGAGGAAAGAAAATTCCCATGATGTATCCAAAAAACAAAAACAACAAAGATTCTCATATGTGAAGAAATAAAGGAAAGCTTTTGATCAGATTCAGACTTGAGTAAGTTCTAGAAAAATCAAAGGACAAAACTAAATTGTACTTGAGCCAAAAATAGATGGTGATGCCAATAGGAACAACTCCATGTGATTACTGTGATCCCGAGACTTACTGTTCTTACTGTGCCCAACAGCCTCAGCACAAATTTAAGACCCACATATGCAACAAGCAGAGAAAAATATGTATGTGAGTCACAGCTAATGAGTGCATAAAGATGGAGCTTTATAAACTCCAGATATGAGGGAATAGTGAAGGTTTTGTAAAACTTAAAAACCAAGAAAAAACTGGGGTGGATAAGGAAAGCTTCTGAGGAGAAAGGATTCATGAAGATTGAAGGAGAGAGAACGCACTGTAGCTAAACATGACCCTCAGGGTTTCATCCAATAAATTATTATTTACTATTTACTTCTAAGTAAATAAAAATTATTTCAAAATTCCAGAGTTCATAGTAGTAATTTTAAGGTTTAATAGAAATTCAAGGAAGTTTCCAGTAACTTTTCTGGATAAACATAGTACCAGAAGCCTCTGGGTATGTGTACTTAATATATGGCTTTTATGATTCATTCTTAAACAGAAAGGCAAAAGGCAATATAGCCTTCTGCATGCCTTTTCTTTAGCACAGACTTGATTTGTACAATGTCCTTGCATTTTTGCTCCACCAGCTGTAGTCTTCTGATAAGTATGTTTCCTTCTTTGTAGAAATTCACATTGCTGACCTTGCAGTCTTTTGCTGTAGAAGGGCTGCCCATGGCAGCTGCAGATTAATACCAGCTCAAATCTTGTTATTTTGGATTAAGGTCCTAAGGTTAAAAAAATGTAATTTGTACCCCACAAGGTAGTATAGAGAGAACATAACAGCAATTAATCCTTTTCTTGCTGATGACAATGATAAAATATCCCTTGTTATTTTTACTGTCTTTATTAATATTCCAAAAGGGAAATTTAATTTCCCCTGTGTTTATTTATAGATAAGTATTTTTCACAACTTCAAAGTGTTTAATGTTAAAACTTTATTAAACATCTTTATCAGGAATTATGTCAAAATTATTGCAGAAATAACTTGTGAAAACAAAGTATTTATAATGAAATCTGATTTTAATGAAATACAAACCTCCTATATAAGTAACAAAGATTGGCAAATGTGTTTTTGCTGTACCCGTATGTACTACAAATTTGATCATTTCAAATATTTCTAACAAAGATTAAGTCAGTCTAATAAAGCCAAGCCAAAAGTATGCTTAGTTTAGACTTATTCATTTCATTTGATATAAACTTTTGAACTTGTTACCTTTATATTTTTTTCCAGTCTGTGATGAGAAATTTATTTATTTAAAGATGAGAATTTTTTCTTTCTTTAAGGCTTTTTTTTAATTTATTTTTTCAAATACATTTGTCTGTGCCTTTCCCCCACCACTTTCTCTTGCCCCTTCCCCCCTCCCTCCCTGAACCATTCCCCATTGGTTTTGTTCGTGAGTCCTTGCTATATGTTCCTTGACTTTCCCCTTCCCTTCCCTTTCCCTGCCCCCTCCTTCCCTCTTGTCTCTGTTGGTTTCTTTTTCTTTCAGTGTTGCTGGTCTTATTTTCCTTGCATCTTTGTATTGTTGTGTTACCTTTATATTATGTTAGTGTTAGTTACTACAGTCCTCTCAAAACTCTCCCATTTGTTTTGCAGTGTGTATACAATATGTAAACTTTATTAATTACTAAATGTTACATGGCTTCTGTTAAATTACAGAAATTACTGGCATAAAAAGTATAGCGTATCTCATTTTCTCTAAACTACTTACACCATCCATTCAAACTCAGTATTCAACAGATGCAATTGAAAAGAAAAGTATTAAAATTACTGAAAAATGAAGGACAAAGAAAGAGGCAGAATCAAGGGTAATCTCCCTCAATTATCCCACTCTTGGCAGGATGTCTTTCATGGGATATGATGATGGCATTTTCTTTTTGGATACATGGTAACTGATAACATAAGTTCTGTTAGGACACACTCATTAGTCATACATTTCTTGTGGTTGTTAATCATCAAAGTTCTTATACTAAGAAAAGCCAAAGAGATCACTTTGAACGTCTGTGTTTTACAGAAAAGAAGGATGTCACTAGTCACAACAGTCCCAATACATGACATGAGTTCTGTCTTATTGCTTTTGAATTGAATGATTAACATTGTTGTATTTCTTCTAGGATTATTGCATCAGAAATGGAATATAATCATCATCAACTTGTTAATGTGTAAGATTTTCTTTAGGGGCAAACTGTTGTTTAAATCAGAGAGCTCCACAAAATGATGGAGAATCAAGTTATAACTAAAATGAGAAATTGAAATGTCCTTGTAGCCTGGTCTCACCTGAAAAATATGAGTATTTCTTCTGCATTATCTTAGTATTTGTAATTTCAAAAACTAATCAATGGTGCTCCTTTTTCTCATTGCCTAAAAGGAAGTAACCACAAATAAGTCACTGAATTTTGCCAAACATAGTTTTAAGTATATCTGTTAGTGAGACAGTGAAGTAATTGGAGAGCTGGGAAAAAAGATAGGAAACCATGGACTTATTTGCTCTTGAGAGTTTCTGAATTTAGAAAAGTAAGCTTCTATTCAAGATTATTTTGGCTATTTTTATTTCTTTGCCTTTTTTGAAACAATTGTTTAAATAATCTTGTGAATTTCTTTAGAAAAAGAATGCTGGGATTTTGATTAGTACTGCGTCAGCCATATAGGTCAAATTGGGCAAGAAATTATATCTCAGCAATATTGAGACTTTCAACCTACAAATTTTCTGAACAATCTTTTAGAGTTTTCTGAAAAGTTTTGTATATATTTTGCTATATTTAGCCCTAACTACTTTGTGCTGGGAACCATCCCACCTGGACTCAGGGACTGTAGCCTTGCTAGCAGGCAAGAGGGCCCCAAGCTTGGAGCTGAGCAAGGAGGCCTTGGGAAAATAGGCCACTGAGGAGACAAAACCTGTTCCCCAGGCAGGGATGCACCCTCACATCACCCTGCTTGGCCCTGGAAGATGGTTGGTTAGTCAAAGACGGGTAGCCCCCTCGATGGCAGGGGCAACCTAAGACAGGTGCAGATGCATAGGGGCGATCAGGGAAGGACTTGGGGGGCATGGAGAAGGGGCAAAAGACCCTCACCCCTTGGCTTTGTCATGGCCAGAGTCCTCATTCTATCGGAAAGAAGTCTCCTTATCTTTTGGCTGCTCTGCCCAGCTGCCTGGCCAGTCAGTGAGAAACAATACTAAAGGCAGGTACAACCCTAAACTGGATCAGGAGGTTCCTGGGGACAATTAGGCTTGGAAAAGAAATGCGTTAAATCCCATAAAACTTACTTTGCTAAGAATGCCCTTGAATTAATGAATACTGATGTTGGGTACCACTTTGCAGTATTGGAAACTATAGCCCTGCAAAAGAATACATTGTATCCACTGAAGCTTGCTCTGCTTCTTGCTGCCCTGATAAGGAAAAACAAGGTGTTTTACTTCACAGCAAGGAGATAATTCCTGAGCCCCGAAAACTGCCTTAATGAGCATCTGGCGCCAGCTTGTCTGACAGACCTTGATTTAAGAAAAACCTCTGTATTTCTTTAATTTATTATCGATAGCCTTTTGAGGTAGATTGGTAGGCTTTGTATGCATGCTGTGTACCCCTGTGCATATTGTTCTCAATAAAAACCAATTCTAAGGAAGGGCTCATGGTATTCCCCACTAGAGGAAATCACCAGCCACTTCTCTTGACAGGCAAATTGTGTCTGGTACAGTATATTCCCCCATCCGTGGCAACCCGGAGTGGCTCTGCAGGACAAAGCCTCTCCTTCACTTTATGATTTTGGTTCTATTGTAAACTATTTAAATTGTGTATATTATCAAAATTATATGTTTAATTATGTGACTGTATAAGTCATAATAACCACAAGCAGGATACTATCAAAATCACATAAACTGTTGAATGGATACCTAAATCATAGCATAACCATATGATTAAATTCATGTAACATAATAAAAACTAAATTATGTTATTGTACATCAGAATACTGGTTAATAGAGATTAGAAAATGAGAAACTGAAGGCGGTTTCTAGCTGGGATAATGTTCTCTTTATTAATTTAAGTGTTACATGTTTATTAAGTATTAATTTAAATGTTACATAGTTGTGTTCAGGTGATAAATGATTCCTTGATTTGTCTGAATGGTCATGATATATCTACTTTTCTGTGTATTATACTTAAATAATTTCTATATAATAGGTTTTTCATTGGTTTGTATCATTCCTTAGTCCTTACTTTTTCATATCTATATGAAAACAGTTGCGCTAGGTTTTTTCATCTTAAAAAATATATTTGCCTCTATTTCTCTTCTCCCCCTTTTGAAAAAAGAGTTGCCTTTGTTTGTTAACTTCACCCTTTCTAAGTCTTCAATCTACAGAAATCTGACTTTTATCTAAAATTCTAATGAAATTGTATCTGTCTTCCAAAATGTACTGTTTCAAAAATCCATATTCACATCTCTGTTCCCAATTTAATTAACCTCGGAGTAATTTCTTCTTTTGAAAATACTCTCCTACACGGGCTTCTGTGGGAGTCCTGGAAGCACTTGCTCAGTCTGTTTTGGTGGGTTCTCATCTGTTTTCAACATTAAAATGATGGAGTGCTCCCCACTCCTCTTTTTATTTCTGCTCTCTCCTAGATAATTTCATGTGGCTTTAACTATTGTGCATATACAAATAAACCTCCTATTGTATATGTCCAGCTCAGAGTCTTCTTCCTGGTATTTGAGGCTCATATTTTCAATGTCATACTTAACATTATAATTATACATACACACTCACATTTTTAAAACCTGGGTTCAAGTACCTAATTTTGTTATATTTACAGTATTGTTTTATTAATGGCATTGCAGCCACCATCAGTTGGTTCAGCCAATAGTTCAAGAATCATAACAAATTTGTTTCCTTAATTCTTGCAAACAACACTGGCATAGGTGATGATGCAAAGTAAATTGTGTTGATATACTCTGCTCTACCCCTTTGAATAACACATTAACATTCTGTCAATATTTATTTGGTTGATCCAATATGACCCATTCCAAATGGATGTTAATGCATATCATAAATATTAGAATATTTCTTTCAACTTTTAACTTATGCTGTTTAATAAATGTTGAGCAAATGACAAAGGAGCAGAAGACAGAAAATAATCATATTATTTTGTTCTCTTGAAAAAAAAGTTCAGTTTCATCATTAGTGTCCTCTAAGGTTACACAATAATCTTACGTGATACTCTTTTTCTTTATTCTTCATAATTTTGAATGTATAGTAGGGTGTATACTTGCAATTTTATATGCCACATGATCTAAGCATTTCTTTGGTATGCTAAATATAAAAACCATCCATGCGATGTTTAAAGTCTTATGTAGAACATTCAAAAACACAATAGCTTTACTCAATGCAAAATTCAATCCTGTAAATGCAGGGATACATATCAATAGCACCAATCATGAAGCGATATTCCCTGAATGGCCAGAGTTCTGCCAGATATGCATTATTTAGTTACATTTGAAGAACACACCTTAACTTCATCTAGAATTACACTGACATTCCATTAGGAGTTTTACTGACCTGATTTTATATAAGATAAGAAACTCTTATTTTGATCAGTGATGAGCAATGTAATCTTAACCAGAAGTTAAATATTCAGGAAATTAAGAGGGTATTGACCTGTAATGCTGTGTACTTTTTCAAGATTCTCCTCTGTTACAAGAAAAATAGTTTTCACTTACTATGGAAAGGAAATCCAGCATATAATTTAAAAATTTTTTCTGTGAGAGCATTAATATAGTTTTTAGATCAAAACCTGAACGTCATATAAGAAAGGCAATAAAGATCAATCGCCAAGAACTATGAAGAACAATGAAAGACAAACATAAATGTTACCCAAAGTACTCAATACTTGAGAATTACATAGTAAAACCTTAAAAATTGTTTTTGTAGTGAAGCTTCAGAAATATTGGTCAATATTACAGGCATTACAACAAATAAATAAATATTTACCTTTTGAGTTATGAAATATTCTGAAATATTTAACATTGACTAAAGAGTATATGTTAATAAATATATTGAAATATGTATAACAAGATGATTTTGTCACTAATATTTGGCTTATCTCTTAAGAATGGCATTCTATCATAATGAGAGGTTTTATTAAAAACAAGAATACATTATTTTGTAATTTAAAAAAATGTTGTTACTAAGTACAAACAGTAAATATGTAGACATTTGACTAAGAAACAGATGTTAACTGTTATAAGCTGGGATTGCATTGGCAATTGATGAGAAACATGAAGAGATGATAAAGACTATGCTAGCAAATACATAATTTGGTTCACTAGGGGAGAAAATTAAATTAACCATTTGGAAGAAAAAGAAAGATTTCTTCTTCATAGCTTTAAGCCTTACTGGAAAATGAATGAAAGCAGTGCATTGAGCCCTAGTGATTACATCCAAGCCCCACACGCAGTAATTCTCACCTACCAGGGGATTAGAGGAAGGTGTGACTCGGTGCCTCAGTGTGTTCTCTTCGCTGCTTAAGAAAATATATTAGACTTCAAGATAAGGAAGGACTTCTTAACTAAGAAATAACAGAAGAGATTAATTGATTTAGTTGGATAAAAAATTTCATCCGTGGACTGAATTAAGTGAACTAGGAAATGCAAACCATAAACATAAAAAGGTATTTGTAGTACATATATACAAGAAAGAATACTCTCCAAAAAATATGAGCAAATTCTACAAATCATTAAAAAAAGCAAACAAATAAATGTGGCATAATATCAATACATGAACAGTTAAATTACAGAACAAAATGAATGATTAATAAATATATCTTAAAATGTTAACCTAATATTATAAAATACAAATTAAAACATTAACAAAATACCTAATCCATTTTATTTGACTAAGTTTAAAATCTATTATTATATTGTATTGGTAAGAATGTGAAATATGAAACAACGCATGCATAATTAAAGAAATTAAATTTATTCTTGTGTGTGCTGTAAGAAGGTGGTTGAGTTTCATTTTTCTGCATGTATCTGTCCAATTTTCCAAACATCATTTATTGAATGAACTATCTTTTTAGCCTATTGTATGTGTTTGCTTCCTCTGTCAATTATTAACTGACTATAAATTTCTGGATTTATTTCTGGGCTCTCTATTCTGTTCCATTAATCTAGGTGTCTCTGTTTGTGCCAGTACCAGGCTATTTTGATTACAATTGCCTTATAGTATAATTTCATATTAGGCAGCATAATTCCTCCAATGTTGTTCTTCTTTCTCAGGATTGTTGTTGCTATACCGGGCCTTTTGTGGTTCCATATAAATTTTTGAAATATTTGTTCTACTTCTGTGGAATACATCACTGGAATCTTGATGGGAATTGTGTTAAATCCATAGATTGTTTTTTATGTTAATGATGTTAATTCTTCCTATCCATGAACACAATATGTTCTTCCACTTACTTGTATCTTCTTCAATTTCTTTTCCATCCATGCTGTTGTGAAGGGTAGGAGCTCCTTCTTTCTTTCTGCTGTGTAGTATTCCATTGTGGAAATGTACCGCACTTTTTTGATCCATTCATTTACTGATGTTCACTGAGGTTGCTTCCAACACTTGGCTATTGTAAATAGCACTGCTGTGACCATTGCCGTGCATAGGTTCTTTTGAATTGGTGTTTCAGGATTCTTAGGGTATAATCCCAGGAGTGGAAGTGCCAGGTCATTGGTTGTATGCAGATAAGAATATTGACATTGTCTTTCACATTAACTATGTTTGCTCTAGGTTTTTTTAAAGCTATGTTGTACAATAGTTTAAGGTTCAAATTAAATTTGAGGGGAAGGTATAGGGATTTCCCATACACCCTTTTTTAATAAAGATTTTATTTATATATTTTTAGAGAGAGGAGAAGGGAAGGAGAAAAAGAGGGAGACAAACATTGATGTGTGGTTGAGTATCTCGCACCCCTTACTGGGGACATGGGCTACAACCCAGACATGGGCCCTGACTAAGAATCAAACCAGTGACCCTTTGGTTCATAGGCCTGCACTCAATCCACTGAGCCACACCAGCCAGAGCTCCATATAACCCTTTCTTTTAAATAAGGGGAGCACACCTCATTATTAACACCCTTCACCAGAGTGGTACCTTTTATAATGCATGAACCTACAATAACACTCCATCGTCACCCAAAGTCCATAGCTTTCATTAGGGTTCACTCTTGGTGTTTGTTATACATTCTATCGGTTTGTACAAATGTATAATGACATGTAGCCATCATTATAATATCATACTGAGTATTTTCACACGGCCCTAACATCCGACATATTGGTACTTTCCCCTCAATCCCTGACAACAACTGATTATATCACAGTCTCCAAAATTTTCCTTTTTCCAGAATGTCATATAGTATGAATGATACAGTATGAAGCCTTTCAAATCAGCTTCTTTCACTCAGCAATATGAATTTAAGTATCTCCTATGTCTTTGCAAGGATTGGTGTAGTGTGGCAACGAGACGGGGCGTGCCAACGCGGGGAGCACCGCCTGCCCCTGGTCCCAGGCAGCAACCGCCCCTGGGGGAGTGGAGTGCGTCCGGGGGAGTGAGGCGCTCCCAGATCTGAGGGTTACCATCTGGGGCCAACTGAGGAGGGAGCGGGGCTCTGAATCCCACAGAGCCCACCCTGGGGGTGTCATGGATCAGGGGAATAAACACGAATCGTTGCAAACACTTCTCTGTTTGCCGGGAGAGGGGGCATGCCACATCCCCCTAGTGGGGAAGGCCCAGAGTCCCTTTGTTCAAAGACTTTTATTGAAAGGATTATCAGTGGGACAGGTAACAGGAATGCACGGGTTATCTCATTACATCAGTATATTAAAGAGAATGGGTGATGTTTTGAAGAAAACAAATGGCAGGAACACAACGATTTACCTGGGCCTGAGAAGAGACTAGTAAACAAGAGAGACGACTAAATAGGAGAGCACAGTAAACTTAATAATGCCTAAGGATATAGGGTTAGGGTCTGTGAATAACGGAAATTTCCTTCCCAGTAGGAGCTGGCTAGAACTTCTGAGGGAAGAACAAAACACACTTTAAAGAATTTACTTTAAGGCCTGATTTCCCTGGGAACCGCCAGATCTGGTTTAGGACTATCTCTGGTATTGTTTCGAGCCTGAGCCAAGTGTGGGGAGGGAGCCATCAAGAGACAAGGAAACTTTTTTCAGATAGAATGAGGACTCTGGCCATGTCCAACCGGAGCCAAGGGGTGTGGGACCTTTTCACCCTTTCTCTGTGTCCCCCAGTTTCTTGTCCGCTGCCAATACTGGAACGGTATCTGTTTTAGGCTGTATATCTCAGCTTGAGATAATTTACCAGTCAAGGATTACTGACCATGACAGGGCAAACCAGAGGCAAGAGCTACGCCCCTGCCAGGGGAGACAGGTTATGTCTCCTCAGGAGCCTGTTTCTTCAAGGCCTCCCTGATTATTTCCAGCCTTGGGGTCCTCCAGCCTGTCGGCGGGATTACAGTTCCTGAAACCAGACAGGACGTTTCCCAGCAGGTTGGTAGCTCATCTCTTTTCATTTCTGAATAATATCACATTGTTTGGATATACCATAGTTTATTTATCTGTACATCTGTTGAAGGACACCTTGGTTGCTTCCAGGTTTTTTGCAATTATGAATAAAGCAGCTCTAAATATTTGTGTGCAGGTTTTTTTTTTTAAATGTAAGTGTAGGTATTCAACTACTTTAGGTAAATACCAGGAAATAAAATTGCTGGATTTTATGGAAAGTGTGTGTTTAATTTCTAAGAAACTGTCAAGTTATCTTCCAAAGTGGCTGTGCAATATTCCATTCCCACTAACAATGAATGAGGTTAACTGTTGCTCATCTTCTTTTGACTGTATTTAGTTTTCTTCATCAATAATTAAAAACATCTAAAGAGGCATGGCTGTGCCTTATCATAAATAATAACTATTTTACTTTAGAATGAATTTTATATTATAAGAGCTGGATTAATGAAATAATAGTTTTAGAGTTAGCTATTAAAATGGAAACACTTAAGAAAATACAAAGGTGGTATTTTGAAACTTAACAAACATTTTTAAATAACTTTCATTTTAAACTTTATCTGAGGCTGATTTCCCTGAAATAATATTTACTAATTTTGAGTGTACAGTTTAATAATTTTTGTTTACTTATATATATGAAGACATGTGCTATGTACCATAATCAAAATGTGAAAAACTTATATAATCCTAAAAAGATTCCTGTGTTCCTTTGCAGTTGATCACTCCACCTCATTTTGACCACAGACAGACAATATTGGTAGTTGGTCTTATCTCTTTTTTCTTGATCAGGCTAGCTAGAAACTTATCAAATATATTAATCTTTTCAAAATACTAACTTTTGTGATCTTTATTTTATTTTTTCTATTTTTATTTTGGCTGAAGAAAAACTCTATTTTGTGTATTAATATTTATGAAATATTTTGTTTTGAGCAAGCCTACCATTTTATTATTTGTTTTCTATTTATCTCTGTCTTAATTTCAATATTTCTTGTTAATGTTTTTTGATTATATGAATATATTAATGTTTTAAATTTATGATTTAAGAATACAACATGCATTCTTAACTATTCACAGTACACTTATAATTAATATGGTGTTACTTCACTTAAAATATGGAAACTTTGAATGCTAGGTTTATATCCCTCATGCTTTCTGTTATAGTGGATATGAATTTTGTAATATGTAAGCATTAGAACTACAAACATTGTAATTTTTACTTTCTATAGTTATGTGGTTTATGAAGAAATTATAGAGAACAAATGGAGAATATAAAAATAATTTTAAAAATTTATTCTAATATATATCACTGCTTGTATTTTTTCATACTTTTCTGTGGGGCATGATTCCATTTTATATCACATCATCTCATCCACAAAAACTTTCTTTAGAATTTCTTTTATAGTAGATTTACTAGTGAAAAATTCTCTCTACAAAATGTCTTTATTTAACCTTCAAAATGTCTCTATTTAGCTTCTATATTTGAAGGATACTTTTGCCAGACATGAAATTCTGTGTTGATAATTTCAATTTTTCTTTCTTTTCAGTACTTGGTTTCTAATGAAAATTAAGCACTTAAATGGATCATGTTCCTGTGTATAATTTTTCTTTCATTGCTACCAAGGTCACATTTTGATTTTTGTATTTCAAATATTTAGTTATTATATACCTCAGTGTAAGCTTTTTATATTTTTTTCTACTTGGCATTTTTTGAGCTCTTATAAATTTCTGTTGCTTTTCACCTTTGGGACATTAATAGATATTATTTCTTCAAATAATTTTTCCCAATTCTGTCTCTACTCTCTTTCTAGAGTTCCAATTACACATAGATGTCTTCCTGAGGCTTTATTTATTTTTAAAAGTATTTTATTTTTTTTATTTTTCAAATTTACATTTTATTGATCTATTGTCTAACTTATATCCTCCTTTTCTGTCATCTTCATTCAGCTATTACATCAATCCAGTGTTGTTGTTGTTGTTGTCGTCGTTTTGTTAAATTCAGACATTTTAATTTTCAGTGGTTTTCTGAAATATTTATAATTTTCTGTTGAGACTTCTAAAATTTCTATTGAAACTTATTTTTCTCAAGAATTCTTATTTTTTCAATCTAAATGCATTTGTTCTACTTCTCTAAAGTCAGTTACAGTAGCTAATTTTATATTCTTGTTTTCTATTTACAATAAAAGATTCATTTTGGGGTCAGATTTCCTTTTGTCTTAAGGATGTGAGAAAGAAGCCGATTTGAAAAGGCTACATATTGTATCATTCAGACTATATGACATTCTGAAAAGCACAAAATTTTGAAGACTGTGAAATAATCAGTTGTTGTCAGGCATTGAGGAGAAAGGATCAATATGTAGGATGTTAGGGCCGTGCGAAAATACTCAGTATGATATTATAATGATGGCTACATGTCATTATACATTTGTACAAACCCATAGAATGTATAACAAACACCAAGAGTGAACCCTAATGAAAGCTATGGACTTTGGGTGACGATGGAGTGTCATTGTAGGTTCATGCATTATAAAAGGTACCACTCTGGTGTTAAGAATATGTTACATTTTCTTAGGTTTTTACCTTTGGTAAATTTGAATTGCATTCTGGCCATTCTGAATGTAAAGTTGTTGGGATTTTATATTCTATTATTTTCCTCTGAGAAGTGTTTTCTTTGTTTCAGTAGTCAATTAAGTTTCCTGGCCAGGATTTCATTTCAGCCTCTGTTTTTCTTGGGCAGCACCTCCAGTCTTAGCTCAGGTCTTTTGTTTTTATATAAGCTTTCTTGAGTCTGTTTTTCATATGCTTATTTGAAGATTCAGTCAGGGATTTGGATAAATAAAATGTAATCTCTTCTCTGGCTCCTTCCTTTCTAAGGTTCCCTACTCTCTTCAGTGGCCACTGTATCTGACTTAAAATGGCTGGTTTCCATTTTTACTGCTGGCACATTGGCTCCACTCTGTAAAGCCAAGCTTAAAATCACAAATCTTAGGCATTTTCTTCATTAAGCTTTCCTCTATCCCTACGTGTACTCAGTCCCCCGTCTGTTTCTTTCTACTCCCTAGTGTCTTCAGGGTGTTTTTTTTTTTTTGTCTGTGTTTCGTTTAGTTTTGTGTTATTTCCAGGCTTTTTTTGTCAGAGTTTCTGCAAGATTGTAATCCAATAGGGTCTTACTTAATTATCATTAGAACCATAACTATGTTTCTTTTAACATACAAAACAACTTAATTACAAATTACAAATTGGAGCCTGTATTTTTTAATTCCATTTGTCAAATTAGTTTTCAGTATTTCAATATTGCATGTGTTACACCCACAATAATTATCTTTAGTATATATAGCAAAAATATTAATTCATATTTTTACTTAAATGTTAATTAATATTATATTTAGAATGTTGTTTCTAAATATAACACTTAGAATGTTGTTTCATTATGATACATTCTAATTTTGAAAAGCAACATTTACACTGGGATTTTTATAATTTGTTTTTTAATGTAAACATTTTATGGCAGTTGTCTGAGTCTAATTTTGCCTTTACTTTTTTTATTCTACAATAAAATTCCTTTGAGATAGAGCAGTATACTTCCTATTTAATAAAGTTCCTAAGAACTTTTCCAATTAAGAAAAAGACAGGATTGTGGTGATGATGTTTGATTGATTGGATTCCATAGGAACAATTCTGTAATGGTGGATCCTTAGAAGTGTTAGGTAGTATGATATGTATTTTGCATGCATTAACTCAAATATTGTAAAACTGTATGACTTAAGTATTACTAAGTAGATGAGGACACTGAGGCACAGACAGAGTAGTTACCTTCCAAAGATCTCATTGCTATTAAGCATTATTACAAGTATTTGTGAATGTTTGGTCCATCTCTGGGATTGTGTTCTGTTTTTTACAATTGGTATATTACCTAAGTTAATACATTTTTATTATGCATGTGTCTCTTTTTATTTTATGTTCTATTTCTATTTAATATCTGTGGTAACATTAAAGAAATCACAAGTATTTGCATTGCTCATCAGATTGATAAAAATGAAGCTATCCTCTATATTTGAGATTGTGACAACTTAATTTCCTCACCCAAAAACATAAAACAGAATTGTTTATTTATAATTGTAGATTGGGACACAGAGCCTAGTAGAGTTATCAGATTTAATTACCACCCTGTAGATAAATAATAGGTATTCACTATGACTGACAATGGTCAACAAAATACTGATATGTTCTATTGTTGTTTTGTCCCACATGAGAGCGTTTTCTAATCTGCAGGAGCAAAAATAAAAAGAATTAGATCATAAGAAAATAACAAATGACCTGTCTGTTTTGACATCCATTTGGCACAGCAGTAGAATGGCAAAGAAAACGTTACACCAGTCCCTTTCTCTTCTGAAGCTTTACTTGAAGGTTCTATGTAGCCTCTGGCTAAGAGGTTACTGTCAGGATTTTCATTGCCCTTCACTTGGCAAAAGATGAGAAAAATGAAAGGCTTCATACATCTTAACTTTACATGATTAGACAGAGAATCTTCAAAGATGTGGACAATGAATAACTTGCTTTCAGCAATAGATAGGCAATGGTAAGAATGAAGACATTAATTTGTACTAAAAGTTCATGTTAGAATTAACAGTCCCCTCATGGGTATTGGAATAATGTATGCATGATGAACTTTAAAAGAAATGGGTCTTTTTACAAAGTGCTCCCAGCAACACTTCCTCAGATTATACAGATGTTAATTTTCTCTTTCTACTAAGCGAGGTCTTTGGGAGCACCTAATGCTGGGGAAATCTATGCACAGGTCACTGGGAAATAGAAGTGTCAGTCTTTTCTGACCAGCCAATCAGCCCTTCAGACATGCACCCCAGCCTCTGAGTTGAAAGCTGTTCAGTTTTATACTCCTCAGGTCCTGTATATGTACTTATTTAAGAAAGATGCAGGCACTCAAAAATGCCTTATTCTGAATACAGTCATGTGCTCCATAAGAACATTTGGGTCAACAACAAGCATGACAGTGGTCTTGTATAAGTGTAATAGAGCTGAAAAATTCTAATTTCCTAGTGATGCAATAGCCATCTTAACATCATAGCCTAACACATGACTCACACATTCGTGGTTATACTGGTGTAAAGAAACTGAGCTGACAGTCATAAAAAGTACCATCTATATTTGCATAAGTGCCCTCTATGATGTTCATATAACAACAAAATAACCTAACCACACATATCTTATAACATATCCCTGTGGTTTGAACACAAAACAATATATTGCAGAATGACTTTTTTTCTTTATTGAGAAAGGGATAATGTTGACAATTGTCTATTTAATTATATAAAAACATATTATATAGAAACATATGAGAAACACAGTTTTTATTAAAGAAATACAAAATGAATTTTATTAAATAACACATTTTTCTGACTTTATTTTTTTGGTCAGTTCATGAGCTTTAGGTGGTCACTACCAAACTAAGATCTCTACAATGATGAATTAAAACAAATGAGGAATATCTGTCCTCCTTAGTCTCTTCCTTGTCAACGCCATCAGTTTGAATGACAAAGTCAGAATGATCAGTCATAGATTTCCTGAATGTAGATTACCTCAGAGAAAGGTGGAATGGGGGTAGGGGGAGAGATCAATTACATCCAAGAAAAACCAAAGACAGTTGTATGAATAAAAATATCTAAAAAAGAAAATTTATTTATACAAAATAAATGAATTGAAATAAATTTAAAACATTCCATTTATTTGAGAAAGTGTATGGTAGAAAATTGGATAATCTGAGGAGGCAAAAATGCTGAACATAGGATACAATATTATTTAATGTATTTTAAGTTCAGTAGAGACTCTTATGGGTCAGATATTTTACTTTTAATTTCATAAAATAAAAAATAATAGCTTGGTTTATTTCTTTAGAATTGCAAATTATTTATGATGTTTTAAAATAATAACAATGCATTTTGGGGGGTATAAGGGGACTAAATGGTAATGGAAAAAATATAATGAAGATTATATTAAAAATGAAAAAATAGTTAATGCATTTTAAAAGCAGAAACTTCTTCATTCGAAAGAATAGAAAATATTGTATATTCTTTTTTTAATCTTTATTGTATTTTTTCTATTACCATTTAGGCACCTTGAACGCCTCTCCCCCCGGGAATCACCACACTGTTGTTCTTGGCCATGAGTCCTTTTTCTTTTTTGCTCAATCCCTCAACCCCTTAACTCTCCCCTGCCCCCACTAGCTGTTATCCTGCTCTCCATCTATGAGTCTGTCCCCATTTTCCTTGTTAGTTCAGTTTGTTAATTAGATTTCACAAATGAGTGGAATTATGTGGTATTATCTGTCTTTGACTGGCTTATTTCACTTCACATAATGTTCTCCAGGCCCATCCATACTGTTGCAAAAGGTATAGGAACAAGTAAGTGCTGGTGATGATGTGGAGAAAAGGGTACACTTTTGCACTGCTGGTAGGAATGCAGACTGGTGCAGCCACTGTGGGAAGCAGTATGGAGACACCTCAAAAAATTAAAAATGGATCTGCCTTTTTGCCCAGCAATCCCACTTCTGGGAATATATCCAAAGGAACCTAAAACACTAATTTGAAAGAATATAAACACTCCTATGTTCATCGCAGCGTCATTTATCACTAAGATATGGAAGCAGCCCAAGTGTCCGTCAATAGATGAGTGGATCAAACAAATATAAGACATTTACACAATGGAATATTATTTGGCCATAAAAATATTGCATATTGTTAATCATTAAAATTTAGACAACAGTGTGAAATATAAGAGGTAGTAATTGTCTTTTATTTTTAATACTCAAATTTAGTTCTATAGTCTTGGTTGCTGGCTATAGTGTTCTAAATTTCAGTCTATACTATATTAAAAATGTGATTTAAAACAATAACACTGCTCTGAAGGATGGCTCATCTGTGTGGATGAGCAATTGCATGAGGTCTGTCCAGAAAAAGTCCAGCCATTGTTAATATAATGAGAACGATTCACATGATCTCAATGTAACCTAGAAGCCAAGGAGGGTGGACTGGAATGCGCATGTGTAAACAATGACAACTTCACTATACTAGTCAGTGGGGGCGGTAGATGACATTGAGTGAGTATGTGTACTGTGTAGTTGTCGCATTCAAAATGGCTGAGCAAGTAGAGCAATAAATCTGCTACCAGAGCAGAAGAACCATAGTGCTACCATTGCTAATGACTAGATTCAAACTGCTACCAATTAACAAGATTTCCTCAAAAAGGTCATAACTTTGAAGGGGACTGAAGTATCATTGTTCTATGCTCAATGTTTCTTGAACCTTGTATCTTCTTCAATAAATGTCTATTTGCCATAGTATATGGCTGGATACTTTTTGGACAGATCTGTGTGGGCTCCAAGATAAACATACACAAACACAATTCTACAGCAGAGTTTGGTTGCATATATTGAACAATATTGGCTTCTTTTGTATAAGAGTTGCACTTATTGTACTGTCATGGGTGGCAACCCAGGAAGATACTCATGAGGACAGTTGCTAGAAGTTATAGTCAGATTGGGCACATTGAGGAGTAAATTGGACAGAAAAATAATAGATTTTAAAAATGATTTGATAAGTATAACTCTCAAAAATAAAACTGTAGATTCATTTAGCTTCACTGGTAAATTGTATAAAAACTTAAGCAAGAAATGACAAGCACCTTCCATGAAATCATTCAATATTTGGAGGAGGAATGGCTTCTACAAAAGGTTTTCTGAAATCAACACAAACCTGTTCCAATACCTGAGGAAAGCATCATAAGCAAAGAGAATTATTTTCCTTTGCATAAATAAATAAAATGTGTAACTCCTTTATAAAACACCAGCAAGTTAAATCTAGAAAAAAATAAAAATAATAAATACTATATATCAAAAGATTGGCTTATCCTAGGTAGATGGGTTTAATATCCAATAATCAATCATTACAATTCACTGTATTACCAGATTTAAGGAGAAAATGTGTATGAAGGTAACAATAGAGGAAATAAAAGTATCTGACAGTAATGTCAAAAATTAATTGTGATATAATAAAGATACTATATCCCATGAAATAGTATATAAAGACCTAAAAAAACCCCTAAAACTTACAAAACTTGCAGAAAATATGACTGCATATGTAAAAAAAAGAGTCCCAAGGGAAATGTGAGTAAATTCAATAAGGTCACATGGTACCAGGGCCATATATAAAAATCAGCTGTATTTTTATGTACAGGTAATAAGTGAAAATGAAGTGTAAAAATAAAAATGCCACTTACAGTAATATCAGAAGCTATAACATAACTAGGAACAAAATAATCAAAACATGCATACCTCTATAATTTAAATTACAAACACTGAAAAAAATTATAGAATGGGTTGATACAGATCAGAAGACTCAGTATTATTAAAGGTAAGTTATTCCTAAATTTATTCAAAGTAATACCAATTAAACTCCAATCAAGTATTTTCTTGACATTATCAAACTTATTCTAAAATTTATAAGAAAATACAAAAGATCCAGAATAAATAAGACTCTCATTATAAAAGTAAAAAAAAATAAAAATAAGAAGAAGACTTACATTATCTGGTTGCTATTAACTATTTTGAAATTTACTATGAACATAAAAGTTATTAAGGTGGCACAATATAGTTATAAAGAGAAACAAATAGATAAACAGAACAGAATAGAGGATCCTACAGTAGAAACAAATGCATACGATCAATTCTTTGGGAAGACTGAATTAAATTCAACGGCAAACATTAAAATCTGAATATCTGTATTGAAAAGATTAACAATGATCTTTTTCACTCAGTATATGAAACCTAATTTGTGGACTATTACTAACCTAAATGTAAAATAAAATGTTGACAAGAATATAGTACTATAGAATTTTACAATGAATTTAGAGAACTCTCTGGTATGCTCAAATAATCAAATTTATATGTACACTGACCTAACAACTTTATTACTTGGTATATACCCAGGAGAAATAAATGCTTATATTTACAAAACAACATACTGCACAGGAATGTTCATTTCATCTTGAATTTCCCAAACCTGTATGTAACTTAATGCAAATGTTCATTAACAGTGGAATGTATAAAATGGAATATCACTAAACAAACTACCGAGTTTAAAATAGCAAACTACCGAGGCATGACTCTTAAGAACATCATGTTGTTCAAGAGAAACCAGACATAAAAGATAAAACACAAGGTTTGTATGTATGTATATGTATACATATAAAGTTCAAGAATAGGCAGAACTTACCTATGCTGAAAGATCTATGGCAAAAAAAAAAGGTCAAAAAACTGGTAGGGAAATTGGAAATGGGTGCGATGGTGTTATCTATGGTAATAGAAATACTTTACACCCTGGCTGGTGTGGCTCAATGGATTGAGTGCGAGCCTGCTAGGCAAAGGATCATTGGTTTGATTTCCAGTCTAGGGTACTTGCTTGGGTTCTGGGCCAGGTCTCCAGGAGGGGGCGCGCAAGAGGCAACCGCACATTGTTTCTCTCCTCTTTCTCCCTCCCTTCCCCTCTCTTAAAATAGATAAAACCTTTTAAAAAAGAGAAATGTTTTACATATTCACCTACTGTTTTACATGAGTCTCTATATGAAAATATATCAAGATATACACTGAAAATCCAAAAACAATTGTAAAATAAGTTAGCCAAAAAAGGAAAAAGAAAGAAAATCCTCATTGTTTTGTGAATATTCATTACATTCTCTGTATTTCATGGTTTACTTTCCTTTTCGAAGTTGCTCCTACCGCATCCTCCATCTCCCTGCTGCATTTATCACCTGATTTCATAATTAGCACTCAAGGTCTAGATATCTTCTATATTATGTTTTGTCATTTTCCCATAAAAATTATCATAATTTTCTTCATTTTAATCGTTTCAACATACTTTTCAACCCTCTCTTACTCACTGCTTTTTGTTCTTCATAGCTCTTATCACCTTTACTCTACTATTAACATTTGCATTTAGGGGTTTTTAATTGTTAGTTTTTTCATACAGGACATAATTTCCATGAGTAAAGCATCTTTTTTGTTTTATTGATAATTATATTTCCAATTCCTAGAACAGAGTTTGTCTAATAATGGATGCTTAATTAATATTTTTTGTATGAATAAATGATCCACAATATTGACTTTGCTAAATGTCATAATATTATAAATAGTTATGGAACTACCAAATAAAATACAAAACACTTAAATTCAAATTACACCTAAAACAGAAAGTACATTTAGTGTAAGTATGTTCCAACTATTGTGCAGGACAAATTTATATTTAAAAAAACTATTCATTTGGCATTTGGATTTAACTTGGTGTTCTGTATATTTGTTTGCTAAGTGCGAAAACACTAAGTAATGATTACTGGTGAAATGAGTAGTTTGCTGCTCAGCATCCAGAGTTCTTATGGGTAAAATTAATAATATTCCAAATATATGAATTGCACAAAATAAAAATGTTCTTTATCTTTGTATTAGAAAGTATGAGGATATAGTAAGACAAGTTGTTTGTTTGTTTTTTAATTTCAATGGTTGGACATTTTATGTAAAGTTTACTCAGAAGACCTAAAACAGCATGAAGTTACCAAAGAGCAGGTTGTATGGCTACACATGCCACTACACACAAAAGTTTATCACGTGTTGCAAAATTTTGTCAGGGAGATGCTCTTATAAATCTGGAAGCAAGACTGAAAAAATCAGTTGTCTTTATCTGCATCTAACCATTTGTGTCAATCTTAACAATTAGAAAAGTCCAATGCGTTTACTGACCAAATTATTTTGGGTCATTTCAAAATAAAAAAGATCACTGATCATCATTATTAGGTTGTGGAGAAAAATACATTAAATTATATAACATCTAATTACATTGTATAATGCATAGAATGTATTTAAGTAAAGTTCAGAATTTGTTTTACTAAATGTGGAAAATAACATTGTCACAGATAAAGTATCTCTGCATATATGTATCTTCTTAATTTAAAAAATAACATTGTCAGCTTGATCAAATTGTCTATTTCACAGTGTACAATAAAAATAAAACACTAATTTCTAAACAATGACACAAACTCATATAGACTTTGTAAGTTAAGCATGAAATCTTGATGAAATATGCTCCTGGGGACTTTAAATTTATTTTTAAAGTATACTTCTGCTTGTAGTCAAATGGAAAGATGCATTAAAAATGCATTCTCATCTATCTAGACTCTTTCTCCCACTCCTGAATAGAAACCCCAAAGCAAAAATGTTTGTAAAGCACAAGAAATTAAGTAGCTATATACTTTCAACCTTATCAGCTACTTGGCTGTAGGTATAAAGGTAAGACAGTTTATTCTTTTAAATAAATTCATCATGTTAAACATTCAGGACTATCCTAAGGCTGAATTTTAAATTTGTAGTAATCTGCAATATACTTTTTGGTCCATTTTACTTCTGACATTTGGCTTATACATAGACTATGCTCTTCAAATGCCCAAAACACTAGATGTTGTATTTTAACACTCTGGGCTACAGTTTTGTAATGTCAAGTATTGAAGGAAAAAAAAAGACCATCAATAAATAGTGAAAAGAGGTATTAATTTGATGGAGAATTAGCATATATAAAAGAATGCAGTAAATAAATATGAGGCACAATATTGGGTTTAATGTTCTCTAAACTGATAAATGTATTTAGCTGATACAAAATAACAGAGAAAAAGAAAATAAACGGTAACATACAAAACCAAATTAATCATCTCCAATTATAATGTCACATAAAAGTATATTTATATCGATAAAATTGTAATTTAGTTCAGTAGTCCATCTGTTTAAAGTGTAAGGTAAAAAGTTAACTATGGTCAACATATAGCTTGACAATTCCTGTTGGTATAAAGTTATAAGCTCTGACTGACAGTACATTATTTATTCTAAATTCTCATAAATTCTTTATATGCATATTCTATAATCACAAGCTACTCAGTCCATAGAGTTTCTTATGAATGAGAAGTGTCTTAATATATACTTAATAATTTATTTTTGTTCACTTGAAAGTTATCAAAATCATACAGTATTATATCACCTAGTTTACTAATTAAACATAGAAAAAATGAAACTAAAAAACAACATAAAGAGGTTAATCAAATTTTAACAATATATGAAATTGTCTTAAAAGTCATTAGATTCCAAGATCATTCTATTTACCTCAACCATAGTTAAATTAGAAAATCTGCTAGTGAAATAAAGGAAACTTTAATGCATTATAAACAGAAATATCATAAAAGAAAAAAGATGACTTTCAATTTTTCCTTAGTAAGTGCTTATATTTAGAAAGAACATCAATGTAGTGTGTGGTTTTTTTGTTTATTCTAAGGCTGTAATTCTATTCAGTGACTCCCATAGAAGTAATTACAGAACATTTTATCATTATTAGATGTTTATAATCCCTCAGCAATATTTTCTAATCTCATGCTTTTCTATCCCCAGATAAGTGCTTCACAGCTCAGCAGAAATTTTAATCACTTCCCCGTAATAATGAAACAATTTGAACACATAAGATATTATTACCTGTACAGAGAAACCTGGAGTTGCAAATGATAAAAACATAATTTGAATCCATTAAATGATTGGGCCTCAGTCATTCTTCTTAGTCTAGTTTTTTTCATATCTACTCTTCACATTTCAACTTTTATTCATAAAGGGGCACTCAACCTTAAAAATCATACTATATTCCATTATTTATTTCCTTAGGTATTCAAAAACACAATTTTAGTGTGTGCTTAGTACTAAATAATTCAGAAGGTGAAATAAGAGAATATATAATAAAAGAAGACAGAGCTACACATTTCAATGAGCTTACATCTTATGACTGCTGCTATATAACCTAAAATTATGGAAATACCTTAAGTATTTTAAATTAAATGCATATATACTGTCACAAAATACATTGTTAGTGGGACAGAAATTGATATGATAATTTTGAAAACTTTTGTCACTTTATATCTCTTGATCTATACTGTTCCTATATGAAAATATTCAAAATCAAATTTGCAGCAAAAAATGTAAAAGAATATATTTATCACTCTTTTATTTAATAAAGAAAAAAAGGATCAGCCTATAACAACATGCAAAAGTACAGATAAATCAAATGAATTGAATAAGTCCCACTAACATTCTAAATAAATACACTGTTACATTGGAAAAGGAATTAAATTTTCAGGGAAAAGGTGGGAAGAGTATATAGTTGTATGTCTGTATATCTTACTAGATTTAAGGTGAAGATGTTTTTGTATAATGAATTCAAAGAAAAATATAATTTATTTTTATACCATGTGACACCATTGAAACAAAAACTTATACATAAAAATAAAGTCCTCTGGAATGCAACTGAGGAGTTGTTCCAAGTCACAATGAATTAGAAAGACTCTATAATAATAAAATTAACCTTTTGAACTCAAGTAGCCTCAGAATATACAATCTCAGAGCACATTAAATGATACAATTGTTTTGACACCAAGGCCTTTAAAAAAGTAAAGAAAAAATGAATCTTACCTTATGCATTTAATACAACTCTTGACATTTAAAAATACAAGTATATATATTTTTTAAAGTGTTTTTCTTGAACTAAATATATGTAACTGAAGTGTTTGTGATAACTCCATCACTCTTCAGAGAGCAACACCCTCTAATCTTCAATGACAATATACTGTGCAGACCAAAGCCTTTCTGACCATGAGCCTTGGACCGCTAAGAGTGTGGAGTAGTTAGTCTACAAATAAGAGATAAATCTTAAGTGTATGGAGTGTCCAAAAAAGTCTCATTGGACTAGTGGATATTTCCACTCTGGTAAACTATGAGTTTATGGGTTTTTAAAAACTATTCCATTAAATGCAAACCACCTTTAGGAAAAAAAGTTAGTTTTCAGGAATATTACAGGAAACTTCTATTAAGCAAGAATATATTCCTTCAATTGTATTGGCTTGAATATAATGTAATAAATGTAGCACTTGTTTCTTTACTAATCCACATAACATTGGGAGGAGTAAAAAAGAATATATGTCTCTCACTTTACATTTTTATTTGTCCTGTTTCCTCTGTTATCCTTACAGTTTTTCAGGATGGTAGTTACATATTTATCAAAAGAGAATAATGAAAATTCAAGTAGTCACCTTCCACTCTACTTTCATTCTGCCTTAACCCCAATGACCCCAATCCTCTGAAAGACAGTAAGGGATTCTGATGAACAACACAGAGTATCTACTTGGCTTCTTGAACATATCAAAGAGAATTGTAGACTTTTTCTACCTTTGCTCACTTTTATTGCTGCTAAAGAAGCTATTGCAGGGGGGGGCGGGGAGTAAAATAAATGATGTAGTATATGTTCCATCCAATGAATTATGTACTTCACTTTAATTTTCTGATAACCAAGGTGTAAGTTTGGGGACTAGGTTATCAAAACAAATGTGCTTTTCAGGTAGAAGAACATGATCTATCACTGGACTGATGATATATCACTACTCTATTAGAATCAATAGGAATCTAAAATTAAATTAAATCTCTGGGAAAAGCAATAATTAACAGACACAGATTATGTATATGAAAAAGACAAAAACATTGAATCCTTTTCTTAAATTCAATGAATGGACAAAAATTCAATGTAGTATCCTTTCTCATATCATATTTTAAGTAAGTATAAGAGTCTAGGAGAGCCAACAGAAGGAAGAGGGAAGTTGTATTCCTCAAATTCACTTAATCTATGTGAACAATATGTTTGGAGACAGATACATAGAGGTTAGGTCAGATGTCTGAGTAGGTAGAATGGCAATCTCAACTCAGCATGGGGCAGATGTCAGAGGTAAGGCTTAGGGTTTTGTAACTGTACTCTTTTCCTTTCCTTACACATTCCACAGAACAAAAATAAAGCACAGCAACACTAGCTAGAATCAACCCAGCTCTGCTAGAAAAATCAATATTATATAAAACAAACAAAAGTCAGACTGGGGCAGTAAGCAGAAAACAGGTAAAGGCAAATAAGAATGTTCTTGATTGATTCTTTCATTTTAATCTGTGAGGTAAGTGATAACCACAGAGTAAAATTTACAGAAATAGCATTGTTTTAATCAGTGACAGAGAGAGAGATATCTTGAGAAATAAAAATTCCTGATTTTAGGAACTATGTGAATTTTTCAGCCTAGGATACAACACTAGGCTTTTTGTTGGAGGATCTCTCCCCTGTCCTCAATATATACACAAATATCAACTCACTAGGTGAAAAACTGGGACATGAACTTTCATTTGTCAACTCAAGTAAGAATGATTAAACAAAAAAGATGATTATTCCAAGGAATTAGTAAACCCATATCTTGATATTTCAAGAAATGAAATATCAAGAAATGCAATCACAATGCAGAAAGACATAAATTAGAGAATATACATAACAAAATAATGAAGTCATCTGAACAAAAATTTAAGCATCATTAAATGTCCTGAGGTGAGACTACATGATGAAAGGAGATCTAGTGAATTAACCAATTTGTAAGTATCTTGTTCTTGTAATTGGTAGAAAAGAGGCATCTTGGACATGGACTTCTTAAACCACCTCAGAAATGGACATCAGGACTTGTTCCTTAGGCTGGCAGCAGAAGGGCCGGAGGAAAGATGGAGGGAGGGGGGTGTGTGGATGTATTCATATTAACATTGTGATGATAACCACTGATGTGGGTGCGTCTTTTTCTCTTAGAAGCCTTGTATTTTATGTACTTGTATTGTGTCTCATTTTTGATTGATCATTATTGGAATGCAGTATTTTGAATAGAACTTTGCCCATATCTTTATCTAGGGGTCTGTTGTTATTTTTGTCCTTCATGAATTTTTCATCACCAAGAAAGTCAGGATTGCATTATTTTTCTTCCAGATTGAGTTGGTGTAGTGTATTCTTTGTTATCAAAATACTCATAGAGTTTTGAGACCTTGAAATGGTAAATATTCATGGTGTGTGAAAAAGCATGATTCATAACTATACAATCTTAATTAAGTAAAAATGGAAGCTAAGTTGTATAGATACGCAGGGACCTTAGAAGAACATGTCAAACTGTAAACTGCTGGTAAGCTGTTTGTGGTTATGGATGACTTTGGTCTTTGCTTCTTATGGTCTTCAGATTCTTATTATATGCACATGTTAACTTTTTAAAAAATAAATATTCTTAAAAATACTTGAATTATCAAATATTTCAAAGAAATAGAGTCAAAGTATCTTCCTGGCTTACACTGAGTCTCAGAGGGCCACCAAGAAACCATCCATGAAGAATCAAGGCAGAGAATTTGGTGTGAGGATGAAAACAGAAGTTCTGTAACTGGAACTGTGATGCAAGAGGCAGTATTGGTCTATGAAGAACAATTTAGATGAATAATTATTAGAGGGAAAAATAGTAGGACAATAGAGGTGGGCCAGCAATAACATCACCTGTCGTGCTAGCTTTTTCCAATAAAAACAATTCTTTAAAGTCATTTCATTCTGGCTGGTATAGTCACTGGTACCCTAAGCACCTCCCTAAGTGCTACCACTGTCAGTTCTCCTACCATACCCTTGAGTTTACTTTTGGTGGCCTTTATCCTCACTTGTCTCTCAAGCCAGATCCCTATAACAATAACAATCATCCTAGTGATAGTCCTAGAACCCTAGGAGACAAAGGCACAGTCATTTCTTCTGAGGCTATAATCACCCCTATCATGCACTCCTCTGAGTCACCCTTGATTGGCTCTTGGCCCCTTGTGGAAACTGCTCACTCAGAAGTGCATAGCTCAGTTGTTTTACTGCCTCTGCTGATAACAGATCCAGCTGTTCTTGCTGGTTTTTCTTGAAACAAATTCCTATCTAACACCAATTCCCTCTATATACAGATTCTAAAAGCTGAACTCAAATATCTATTCTCTCCCTGTGTTTTTAATTACTCTCTAAGAATAACATCTTAAGAAACATTTATTCGCTGTTTCTATTTATGATGATGTACAGTTTGTAATCTTTCTCATCTAGACTCAAATGACTCTAGAAATAAATGGACACTAGCCATGTTGAAGTGTGTAGCTTTTGAGAACAAATTGAAATGGATGTAGTAAGTACATTGGTAGAAAATCACCTGAGGAAGAGGAGTAAAGTTGAAAGAGATAAAAATTAGCAGTTGCCAATATAAGACTTTGAAGGAAAAATAAATACCCTACAATAAAATGGACATTGTCACAGACTAGAAAATAAAGTAATAAATATGTAAATACACAGGATTGTGGTCTTCGATTCTGGTCATAACATAGGAAAATGAAATAAAATTTTCTCAACAAGAAAGTGCATAAAACTATTCTTATTTTTTTGACTCCAATATTATAAGTTACAACAAAATGGTAGAATTTGGGGAACAGGTTAGTAATACATCACAGTACTTAAAGAAGAAATGGACATTGACTATAATAAAATAAATGCAATGGCAGGAAAGAGGAACTTCTCTTAGAGAAAGAAAACACAATTCCTTCATTTACCTGAATGGCCTTAGCTAAGATTTAAAAGGTTTTACAGGGTAGCTTTCTTCAGGAACAAATTCTAACATATAAAATCTAATTTGTCTTATATACTGAGATTAGCTTCTACCATAACATGTATTGCCAATTGATATCAATTGTAAATTGTGATGAACAAGAATAATTTATATAGGGAGCATAATTCCAGGAATTGTGCTTAATGTCATTCTCTTAAATAAAATCACAGGTGTTTTAAAGCTATTTTTCTTAAAGTAATTGTCTTTCCAGTAAACAGGTTAAATCAGTCATTAACTTTGCTTCCATCATTCATCAGCTATTTTTATGGACTAAATCTTTTATGTTTTAATAGTCTATAAAATAAACGTAAATGTGTCTTTACATTATTTCACACATAATTTTTTTCTGTGGATGAAAAAAGTGTGAATCAGACACATTGAACCAACTTCTTCCTCTTAAAACAGATCACATATCTTTCCTTTCGACATTATTTCATGATCAGTCTCACATTATATTTTGTGAAATTCTTCTTAATGTATACAATATAATAATACATAATTTTGTATATAGTACACCCCAAAATTATCATATATATAAAGCTTTATATATAACTCTGTGAGGAAACAACAGAAAAGGTGAACATTGTAAAAACACTAAAAAAATTTTACTGTTCTTTTAGGTGAAAATTAGTTCAATCCTTTCCTTCAGGTAGAAAATAATAATTATTATTACCTAAATTCCTTAAGAAAAAATGTCTTTGTGTACCAAAAACATTTATCAATGATTTCAAATTCCTAGGATTTAGAAATTTTCCCATGCATAAGTGCAATAATATATAATACATTAACACATGTTATTTTATGAGACTATAACATGTTACATGCAAGTTAGAAATTTCTTTTATAAATTTAACCAACAAATAAATATACTTCTTTAATACATACCCAAACACATACTCACACTCCTTAAATAAAATTTTAAATAATTGAAATAGAAACATGTTTTGTTTCTAATCTACTTATAACTAACTGAATTTCCTATGTTACTTTCACAAATAAATATAGAGTCTGATTCATAATCACCTGTCTTTTTGGGTGGTAAGAGATGAAAAATGCCATCTTAACAAAGAATATTACAGCTAAGGAAACATCTTTTTATTTATTTTCTTTCTGCTTTCTGGACTACATACCCAGAACTGACACCGTATAATCTTAATGAAGAGGAAACAAATCTTAAATTCTCAATTGATGCTAGCACTGCCTTTTCTCCTCAATCATTATAAAATTAATTTAAATACTTTTTACATATAATTATAAATGGTTGTTATTAAATATTTTTATATAAAATAGCCTACAATAATAAAATTAAGATATAAAGTAAAATTATGTAATTGGGAGATAATGGAGAGTTTTGTTTTCCAATCATCTTCTGCTACCTTTTCAAAATTAACAGAATCCTTCTGGGAAAGAAGAAACAAAAATCCATCCTTATTAAATCCAATTGTCTAAAGCTAACACTGCTGATAGAGCAATAAATTTGATCTATATCAACATGCATTTATTCATAATCAGGAATAAAACTAAGGACCTTTGGCATATTTATTGGTGTCCTCAGGACATGGACTCTTTAATATAAATAGAAGCTATTCTCTACTTCAACAATTAAATTCATGCAAATATTTAAACACAACAAAACAGCCCTGGCTGATATGGCTCAGTGGATTGAATGCTGGCCTGTGAACCAAGCGGTTGCTGGTTCAATTCCCAGTCAGGGCACATGCCCAGGTTGTGGGCCAGGTCCCCAGTGAGGGCAGGCAAGAGGCATCCACCCATGGGTGTTTCTTTCTCTCTCTTTCTCCCTCTCTTCCCTTCAGTCTGAAAATAAATAAATTAAATCTTTAAAAATATAAAATAAACACAACAAAACATTTTAAAATAATGATAAATATTTACAAGTATTTGTTACATAAAACAGTTTCCAAAGGCCTGGTTCACTCTCACCAGTCTTAACTTTGAATAATTTGGAATGTACAAAAATTATTTTTATTACAAGCAAATTAAAGAATAACATATTTATAGAAACTGATAGTTATTTAGCAGGGGATTCTGAATTTGCCTGCTCACTGAGACAACTTATGGTAATTAAAAGATAAATTAGTATTTATATTTAATTATAAAGAAATCTATACTTCATTTAGTATGTAAATACAATTTGCTAAAAGCAATCTAACTGCACCATGTACTTTAAATTTACGCATATTACATAATAACATTTATTTATTTTGTTTTGTTTTGTTTTTTTCATTTTTTTAAGTGTTGCATAATTACAGTTGTCCTAATTTTTCCCCTGTTGCTTTCCTTTGCCCCACCCCTTCCCCTGCTCCCACAGTCAATTGCCACCTTGTTGTCTTTGTCCATGGGTCCTTTATACATGTTCTTTGACTAAGCCCTTCCCCTTCTCCCTTCCCCACTTCCCCTCCCCTCTCTCCTCTGGTCACTATCAGTCTGCTCCTTGTTTATATGTCTCTGGTTCTATTTTGCTTGTTTGTTTGTTTTGTTCATTAGGTTCCTGCTATAGGTGAGATCATACAGTATTTGTTTTTTGCCATCAAGCTTATTTCACTTAGATTAATACTCTCCAGTTCCACCCATGCTATTGCTAATGGTAGAAGTTCCTTCTTTCTTTCTGCTGCATAGTATTCCAGTGTGTAAATGTACTAGTTTTTTGATTCGCTCATTAACTGATGGACACTTAGGCTGCTTCCAGCACTTGGCTATCTTAAATTAACACTATTATTAACATAGGGGTGCATAAGTTATTTTAAATTGGAGTTTCAAGATCCTTAGGGTATGATCCCAGCAGTGGAATTGTCAGATCAAAAGGCAATTCCATTTTTATTTATTTGAGGAAATTTCACACTGTTTTCCACAGTGGCTGCACCAATCTGAATTCCCGCCGATAGTACACTAGGGTTCCCTTTTCTCCACATCCTCACCAGCCCTTGTTTGTTGAGTTGTTAATGATGGCCATTCTGACCTGTGTGAAGTGATATCTCACTGTTTTAATTTGCATCTCTCTGATGGCTAGGGATAACTGAGCACTCTCATATGTCTATGGGTCATCTGCATGTCCTCTTTGGAGAAGTGTCTGTTCAAGTCCCTTGCTCACTTTTTAATTGGTTGTTTGTCTTCCTGGTGTTTAGTGTTTATTAATTTATTAAATTAAATGATTTCATTGTGAGACTAAAGAGTTTTTCTTTTTAATTTTTATTGTTAAAATACATTTGTCTCCATTTACCCTCTACCACTCTCTCCTGCTCCGCCCACCCCAACCTCCCTACCTCAATCCCTCCCCACCTTGGCTCTGTCCATGTGTCTTTCATACATGTTCCTTGATTTGACCCTTCCCTATCCTTTACCCTCTACGCCCCTCCGTCCTTCTCTCTCATTTCTGTTGGTTTCTTTTTTCTTTCAATGTTGCTGGTTATATTTTCCTTGTTTGTTTGTTTTGTTGATTAGGTTCCACTTATAGGTGAGATCATATGGTATTTGTCTTTCGCCCTCTGGCTTATTTCACTTAGTATAATGCTCTCCAATTCCATCCATGCTGTTGTGAAGGGTAGTAGATACTTCTTCCTTTCTGCAGTGTAGTATTCCACTGTGTAAATGTATCATAGTTTTTTGATCCACTCATTTACTGATGGGCACTTAGCCTGTTTCTAGCACTTGGCTATTGTAAATTGTGCTGCTATGAACATTGAGGTGCATAGGTTCTTTTGAATTGGTGTTTTGGGATTCTTAGGGTATAATCCCAGCAGTGGAATGGCTGGGTCAAAAACAGTTCCATTTTTAGCTTTTTGAGGAAATTCCAAACTGTTTTCCACAGTGGCTGCACCAGTCTGCATTCCCACCAACAGTGTACTAGGGTTCCCTTTTCTCCACATCCTCACCAGCACCCGTTGTTTGTTGATTTGTTTATGATGGCCATTCTGACCATTGTGAAGTGGTATCTCAAGACAAACAATCCAGTTAAAAAATGGGCAAAGGACCTGAATAGACACTTCTCCAAGGAAGACATACACAGGACCCAGAGACATATGAAAGGATGCTCATCATCACTAGCCATCAGAGAAATTCAAATTAAAGAATTTTTCTATACCAGCTTAGGTTTTAATTATTTTATATCTAGCAAAAATAATTTACAAATTTACTTTTCCAGCATACCTTTCCTGATAATATTAACTGCAAATGCCAAATACTTTATATATTTAAGTAGATGGGACTTCTAGTCTGACAAAATGGATAGTTTCACTTTGAGGTCCTCTCTCCCTCAAAGGAATATTCAAGGTGATACCCTTGACTACTGAAGGGACAGAAATATGGCTATTTATATAATTTAAAAAGTCCTCTAGGAGTCACCATATTTAAAAAGTTTTTTCTATTTTTTTAGTAAAAATAGTTCCCTATAAAAACAAAACATTAGCCTAAACCAAGAAGAGGAGAATAAGAACACAAGGATTAGGGGACAGAAAGAAAAACAAAAACAAAATAAAAGTCAAGAGAAAAAAATTGAAAATCAAGGAAAGGTATATTTCATTTTCACATGCATACACACACAGTTATTGGGACACGTGGTTAATATGACATATGTTACTAGTTTGTATGGTTGGAGTCATGTACCCTATTGCTTATGTCTGTGATTCTCACATTATTCTGCAGTTGATCTTCTGAGGTTTATTCTTAGGAGTTTAGTGACTCATTATGAACATTTCCTGTCATGTTCTAGAAATATTCTAACATTGTGAGGTTGAAATAATATTGTTAGTAACTTAAAATCAGTAATAAATTATGTGATGAAAAGTCTCAGTAAAATGTGATACATACCTGCTATAAAAATTGTGTCCAGTTGTTTATTATGTGTGGCTCAGTGGATTGAGTGTTGGCCTGAGAACCAAAGGGTGGCCAGTTCAATTCCCAATATAGGGCACATGCCTGGGTTGTGAGCCATGTCTCCATTTGGGGGTACATGAGAAGCAATCACACAATGTTTCTCTCCCCCTCTTTCTCCTTCCCTTTCTGTCTATCTAAAAATATATAAGTAAAATCTAAAACAAAAAAAATTGTGTCCAATATTTCTGTTATTTCAAGATTTTAAAGATCTATATATTTTATTCTGAAGAAAACTGCTATTGAGACATATAATGAAAAAACTAAAAGATCAATTTTTCAATTTTTTAATTTGTATATATTTTTATTGGCAACTGTAAATTTCTGTTAAAAGTTAGTTATTATTCCATCAAAAGCTAAAAGAGGTATATTTGACACAAATATAGAAATTAAGAGAATGACTTTTAAGGATAAAATTATATTTGACACTCATCAAATACAAATTTTAAAATGTTAGGTTAAGATTGAATTCCAAAATTAAAAGCAGAAAAATTTTACTTTTAATTGTCAATGAAAATATACAATTAATTAAAAATTAGTCTGCTAAAAAACTGGTAATATAGAGAGAAGAATATCCTTCTCCAGAGTATTGACAGAAAATACATGGTGAACATTTGCTCTATGCCAGATGCTTATGGTATGATTTTTGAAAAGTAATATGTGCAGAGATATTGAGTAATTAGCCCATAATCTCCAGTAGTAAGTGGAGCCAGGCCGTGAACATAGGCAGTCTAGCTCAGACTTCATATCCATACACACTGGCTAAATTTTTCAGGAAACTGATTAACTGAATGCCTTTCTGATAACAAGAACTGCATTGTTAATTGAGACAATCCCACTGGTGGACCCTTGTGGAGGTTCTTTTAAACTTATTCTTTATATAAAATTAAAATTCCTGTTAACATAAAGTTTACTTTTACACAGCTTTTTTTCTTTCTTTTTTTTTTGCTTTTTTCTATGGTTGCCTGGCACAATTAGTTATGTAATGTTTGTGGGTATGACAGGTAGGTTTAAATACAGATAACTGAGTCTGTTTTGCCAAATGCATCAGGTAAGGAGAATGTTGCTAATTTAACTTATTGGGTCAAGGTTATTTTCCTACTATTTGCATTTGTTTGAGGAAAAGTTGATAAGTGGTTTCAACATCTGCTTAGAATAAAAAAGATCCATGTAGAATTTCTGATTCAGAAAATGAAAAACCAAATCATATACTATCTTGAATGTCTTAAAACTTTTACAAAAACCTATCTCTGGTATGTTCAAATGATGATAAATAGCACATAAATTTGATGAAAAATAAAGATATAAAAGATTGTATAATATTCACATACAGACAGAGAAGAGCTAAGCTTGTTAAATTTTTATTATTACCCTGTTGCCTGTCTCCATAAATAAATACAAAAAAAATAGACTTTTGTATTCATCCTTTACTCAAAACCACATACTCATGATAATACCTAAAAAACAGACATTAAACATAAAAGAAAAATAAGCCACTTTTTAGAAGGTTTTCTTTTCTATTAAAGATTAATTTCACATGAAGTAACATATATTCAACACATGGAACCTACAATGTACCAAGGACTGTTCTAATAATTTGAATATGTCATTTCTTTTAATCCTTGTGATTAAAGGTAGACTGACTAGAGCACTGAAACTGAGAGGTAATTTGTCCAATAAAAATTCAACTAAAAAAAGTTACAGCCAGAATTAAAGCTCAGTTTTATTTTATTTCAAACCTCAATCTTTTTTCACCACTTTGTGCTGTCTCTTGAGTGTTGGACTTCATAACATGTGCACATTCCAATTAAAAAGAGACAGATACGATAATTATAAAGGAGTTCACAGCAGAGACCCAGAAATCGGGTGCATCTCTATGTTTCATGAAGTAAAATGGCATTCTGAAATGCAAATTAATTTTAATTCACAGTTATGATGCCCTAAATGTCACACAACTCTGCAGAAAGAGGAAATGAAAAAGAGAGACAAAGATATGTTTAGATACAACAGGCTTTTGCAACTTTCAAATTAGTAAGAACCATTTTTTTTCAGAACCAAATATGGTTTTAAATTCAGATACTGGAGAAGTTTCACTATTCATGTGTATGTGTATATTTGGTGTATGTGGGTACATGTGTCTATGTATGTATATATATGCGTGTGTGTTTACAAATATAACATGATATGATATGATATAATGTAATATAATATTTGTCTATCAGTGTTAATTTGCTTCAAGTCTATTGCTGTTTGTTAGGAGAGTAAAAGTTTAATTTCCCATATAACTACATCGTGAGAAAAATAAAGACTACTAGGGTAAGAATATTTTCTAATATATTAAATATTCCTCTAATGTCAAATAGCCACAACTCCTGCTCCCACCCATGCACTTTTTTAGGTTGTTTTACTTTGTTGTTTTCTTTCTTGCTTTGGAGACAATTTCTGATTCAAACTCCAAATCAGAACTTGCTGAGTTAACACTAACCTTTCTTCTTTTGTAAATGCTTTCACCTATTCAGGAGATTTTCCTAGACACCCCAGAGACAGGAAACAGTAGCTAGGAAGATCCTGGGGGATTTTCTGAGGCGGAGGAGAACACAGAGCACTCTGCTGCTGAACCGTGAAGAACCCAGGTACTGCTCTCTATCGAGCTGGGCCCCATTCTATGCCTCAGCAGCTGGTGAGGTCGAGTGATACAAGGCAGAGGACAGATCTCAACCAAAATCTTCTGAGCTCCAAGAATAATATTTTAGCAGCAGGGAGGCTAAGCCTGAGAGTCGTGCAATCTTGTACCACAGGAATCTCACAGGTAAGGCGGCTGAACAGATAATATGACAGAAGGAATGTCTTTTAGGTCTTGGCATTGGATGTAAGACCCAATAAACTTAACATACTCTGCAAAGGAGATGTGGGTCATAGGGTCAGATTTAGGGTCATTAAACATAAGAATAAATGATATTTTTACACGCATATTTGTGAACTAAGACATAGAAATTATAGAAAGAATATATAGAATTATAATATTGCTAATATTCCAGATGATCATTAATGTTACATAGTAATTATGTATCATTTGGACTTATAAAATATTATTATAAAATTTCAAATTATATCTGAGATTGGTTGGAGGTTAAGAAATAGAGAAACTATTATATAATATCTACTTTTTGAGGTCTCCTCTAAAAAATACCTTTCCTAATAAATTGATTATATCTCAAATCTTAAAAGGTGAAATAATATATTAGTGACTTAAAAGTTGCTGAAAATAATGCAGACACATTACAGTATTTCATCTCTTCAAGCTTTAGAATTCTAGTCCTTAAATTACTCTTATAAAAGTATCTCAAATTATGTCATCCACAGAATTTATTTTTATGCTATGTGAAGTCATAAGTTATTCAGGAAAAAAATTAAGCAAATAATTTCAGGGGAAATGTTTTAAAAATAAAATTTTCCACAATTAAACTAAAATGTTGAGAGAGAATATTTTATTGAATTAGCTATTGTTAAAAAGAAAATATAATGGAAGTTAAAATTGTTTTCCTTGCTCTACCATAGTTTTTTTTCTCTTGCGTCTTTTAAGATTTTCTATATGTCTTTGCTTTTCTGCTGTTTAAATATAATATACATAATTATAGATATTGTATATTTATTCTGCTTTTACCTGTGATCTAGAGTCTATAACTTATTTTGGAAAATTCTCAGGCATTATTGCCTCAGTATTTCTTCACTCTATTTCCCCCTTTCTCCTTCTGGTATTCTCATTATTCATGTTACATTTTTTTCTAATTGTCCCATAATTCTTGGATATTCTATTCCATCTTTTTCATTCATTTTCTGTTTTTATTTCAGCTTTGGGAGTTTCAAGCTCACTAATGTATTTCCTGGCTGTACCTAGTCTACTGGTAAGCCAGTCAAAAGCATTCTTAATTTCTGCTACAGTATTATTAATTTCTAGTATTTCTTCGATGTTTCATCAAAATTCCCATCTCTCCACTTATATTATCCATATGTTCTTTTATATCACCCTCATTTTTTTATTTGAGCCTGTATTATTTAATCATAGTTGTTTTAAATTCCTTTTCTTACAATTCCAACATCTCTGCCATATCTGAGTCAAGTTCTGATGCTTGCTTTATCTCTTCAGACTGTTTTTGTTTTGTCTTTTGTTTTTTTGTCTTTGTCCTCAAACTGCATGTTCTGGTACAACACATTTTGTTATTGTTGTTGAAAGTCTGAAATTATGTATTGGGTAAAAGGAACAGAGGTAGATAGGCACTTTGTTGGCTGGCAAGGGGTAAGGCTGTGTTCACGGTTAATTGTGGCTGCAGGTGTCAGAGGCAAAAACTCCCATTGGTGACTTTAGTTTCATTCTCCCTATTGTTTCAGGGTGTCTCTATAGACTTCCTAAAGAAGGTTATGAGATGTTCAGTTCTTTCCATTGTTTTCCACAGTTGTTATACAGGTGAGGTAGTAAGTTGAGGCAGGAGAAGCATTCTCTAGTTTCATCGGTTTCAATTTTTCAGTGAGTCTGTGTTCTGATCTCACCAGTGTTTCTAAGTTTTCCTTTTTTCCTCTCCACAAAATAGGAAAACAGATATTCCTCTTACCTCAGGTGAAAATCTACAGCAAACTAGAGTCCTTTACTTCCCTTTCTCCAGGTTAGTCAGTCTCTGATAACAATCCAATACGTTAGGCTTTGGTAAAATAGTTTCTATTGTGGGTAAGTCTTGTTAAGAAGAAGAGGATGCTGCAGTGTATCTTAAAATATCAAACTCACCTTCTGCCAGAGGCATGTGGAGATTTTTCTTCAATCTTCACAATGAGGAAGGTAGGGCTCCTGGATGTAAACTCACAAAAAATATGAGGAATGCCCCTAAGACTGAGCACTCCTAGAGTTTTCAGCTTTCAAACTTGTCCACACTGAGCCTCTGGCAATTTGTCAGTTATAATTTAGGTTTTCCTACCCTGTTACTAGTTCACATAAAGGTTTCTGCTCTTGGGCTTCTGAATGTGGAATCTAATGAAAGTCATCAATTTTCAATTTGTTTAGTTTTTTTTCTTGTTGCTAGGATGGGAGTGATGACTTTCAAACTCCTTAAATCTTGAACTAGAAACTGGAAGTCTGCAATTACGTTTTCATTTGTGCATGTGCATGTGTGTGTGTGTGTATGTATAAACCTGTTTATTGTATATCAACCACTAGACTTCAAGCATAACGAAATAACCAAGTCTATCATATTTACTGTTTTCTCCATCATGCCTAGGAAATGTTCAACCAGTTTTTGTTAAATAAATTCATACATGATACTTTAATCCTGGAAGATTTTTCAGTTTATATTAGTTATTATCCCTTTGTGTTTCATAAAAAATAATTAAGTACCAATATTATCATTAAACCAACCTGATTCAAGAAGCTTTGATTTAATTATGGAAGAAGTATGTTAATTTTCTCCTTTGAATATTTTTTGAATAAACAAATAAATGTTGGAAAAACTGCCTATAGAATATTAGGTCTATGAATTTAAAAGTCTTTAGTAATGTACCATTATCATTGTTTTCTAAAGAAATTGAAGATTGTGTAATATACTAGATAGATGTAACACTAAAGTGACTTCCCACTCTGTAGAGACTAATTTTAAAAATGGGGCATGTAGCCCTGGCCAGTATGGCTAAGTGGATTAAGTGCTGACCTGTGAACCAAAGGGTCTCTGGTTCGATTCCCAGTCAGGACACATGCCTGGGTTGCAGGCCAGGTCCCCAGTTGGGGGAGCGTGAGAGGCAACTACACATTAACATTTCTCTCCCTCTCTGTCTCCCTCTCTTCCCCTCTCTCTAGAATAAATAAATAAAATCTTTAAAAACAAATGGATCCATCACAATTTTATTATATAATCCACAACTAGCTGAATGAGGGTGAGGTTAATCAATTCCCTATGAAAACTTTGTCCATGACTGCTGCTGAAGGAACTTACTAGGTTCTTCTTCACAATATATTTCTGCTTCATTAACTGTGAACCTGATTTTAATTCTGCTGCCCCGGTACAGTCTCCAAAGGATCACTGAGATTATAAACTTCCTTGATCAGCTCATTGGAATGTTAGAGCTGCTTTTCAGGGAAATTGAAAGCCATAAATCCATCAGTCAAAAGGAAATATGCTAATCCTTATGGTTTTGCATATCCATTGAGACAGAATTGAGAAACTGAAATATTCTATTACATAAGTGTGTCATGTTAAAAGGTTTTTTTTTCTTATACTATATGCATTAAAAAAACCACTATATCACTGGAATAATCCATAACAATCTATGTTCAGAAACACACATATAAAATAAAAGAACACATTTTAATGGGGCAAAATTTAGTAAACGTAATCTCCCAGCATCTCTTAAGGCTATATCAAAGATAGGTTAGATTAAAATTTACAAATTTAAATATTAATACTTGAAGTTATATCTTAGCAGATACTTCAAAGTTGATGTATTATAAAATAACTAAGCAAGCCACAACATGTATTCTGGTGTTCTTGAAACCTCAATTTAGTCTGAATAGATGTGAGAAAAACATGATATTTTTTTCTTTGAGAAATGGGATTTAATATGTTAGTATAGGTACCTAGGTGTTAATAAAGGAAGGGAATAAATGATATCGGATATTATTAAGCATAACCAACAAGGGAGCATACCCCTGCTTACTTCCCTAGGAAGTTACAGCTTCATACACTCCCCAGGGAACCACCACACTGTTGCTGGCAGATCACTGGGGGAAGGGATAGAACAGAAAAGAAGAAGGTTAGGTATACTCAATGGGAGTCAAGATGACTACCACAGAGTCTTTTCAGTCTAGCCTAGAAAAAGAATGGATTGCTTAGAAGGCATACCTAGTCAAGATCAGGAAAACTTGGGAAGTTGATTGGTTATTTTGAAAAAACACCTGGTCCTTCCCAAGTTGGAGATATTTTAATTAGCTTAAGAAAAAAGCCAGGTCTCTCTCAGAGGTAATATACATTGGTTTCATCGGTTCACATGCACTCTTTCTGTAGCAACCATGTGGCCTTAGCAGCAAGAGGGAGGGGGCAGTGAGAGAGAGTGGGGGTGGGAATCCAAATTCGAATTCCAAGCAGTACAGCAGAGGAGCCCAGCAGGAATAATGCTAAGCTACCTCAATGGGATTTGAGACTGCTGATGCCAGGCCAATGACACAGACTCTTTGGACACTGGTCTTTGTTCTGTCCTTGTTGAAGATGTTATAATGGGGTCCAGATTTTGGGGTGTCCAGGAATATAGGATATCCCCCATAGATCTGGCTGGGGGATGGGAGACAGGGGAGCAGGGCCACTGAGAGTTACTTTACATATCAACAGTAGGCTAGCTTCATACCCTCTATGCAAGAATGCTTATTTTGAATATCAATAACAGCAGACTAGTCTTCCAGCCTAAGTGGAAAGGAGAAGGTATGCCTGGTTTTAACCCAGGAGGTATCTGGGAGGCAGCTTCCCCCTACCCCCCAGTCCCCGTCCCATTAGAGCACTTGCATGAGAGCTTGGAGATGGTTTACTTCCTGTCTTGGGGCCACGCCTGCCCAGAATATTTATGGCAGCAAAGAAAGGCAGAGACTACAGGAATGTTAGCAGGTGTAGCTAATTGTGGGAGGGGTCGGAAATGGGGTCATGGAGGAGGTTCCAGGCTGGGATTTAATCTAAAGGCTGGCCGCCACAGTGAACGGGGGAATCCTGTGAAACCGTGGAGGACGAAAAGGGGTGAAATGACGCTTGCTGGTGGGCCGTGAGGAGCTACCTTGTGGTTTTGGATTAAGGACTGGAGATCGCAGTGATACAGCTGATCGTGCTGGAATCCGCGAGAGGCCTGCCCAGCCGAGCTTGGATTACTGGGAGGAACCAGGAGTCTAGCCAAGCTACGGACTCCTGTTTCTTTTCCTGAGATAAGGTACCCCTGACTGGCCTCACTGGCCTCACTGGGCAAAGTGGGGAAGGCAGGGGAAGAGTTGGTGGGTGTTTTAAAGGGACTTTGAGATTTAACAGCAACATTCTGTCATTACTCTAAACCTGCAGAACTTTTAAATAAATAGTTCCTTTCCTTCTCACCAGACTCTGGCAGTGAGAGCCATAATTCCTAACACCTGGAGGGGTCAAAGACGAGCCTAGGACAGAGGGACTGTGTAACAACCTTCCAAGACCAGACAGATTCATCAGATTCGTGCATACAGAAGAATATTCATGGAGTCGTTGGGATGCCTGACATGCCTTTATTCAAGCATGGACAGTCCACGCACGCCAGAAGTTGTGTGTCACACTGTATGTCACCTATCCCCTCTGTGTGGCGCCCAGTGTTGCCCTTGCATTCCCCCTGCATGTCTATGTCTGTGCACTCAGTGAGAAGCCCCTACTTTCTTAAGTACCAGAACAAACAAAGCCAGTAGGGTGCCAACAGCCCTTATGCAACAGAGCTTCGTACCGCGCATGGGAACCCACTCAAGACTATGGGAACAGTTTATCGGACCTACACTCCAGGCTTTGAGAAAACTACTTTATCAGATCCCTTCAAGGTTGTGAGAAACTGCTTCCCTTAGTTACCCACACCTGGGTAAGGAAGCCAGCTTGCCTCCGTTTGCCCTACAGGGACCTTGGGGGATGGGGCTTGTTTCAGTAACAGTATCTTGTGCCCCAACGGGTTCAATTCTGTAATGAGACTGGACTTTTTCCATGGCAGGAGGGATGGAAATAGGACACTGGAAACCAAGGGTCAGCCTTTTAACCTTACCATGCCACAATTCCCCACATGTGGATCTCTTTCTTTGACATATTGTGAAAGAATACGATTTCCACAGGCAGCAAAATAACAGTAATATTCATAGTTGAAAGTAAATTGATCATCTTACATACACGAATTCTACTCTCAACATGTTTTAAACCTGAATATTTGGTCTTCACTGCATCACTCTGTGCTAATTACCCTAATATTAATAATTCGTATTTGTTTTATAAATCTTAATGTTATATTTAGGTTGGTTTACTGATAAATCTCTAATAAATAGCTTTTTTATGTTTGTTTAGAAGGAGGAAGAATGAGAGACTATAACAGATGGAGAGATAAATTAATATAAATGATAATAAGTTGATACTACAGAAATATTTGTGCATATATATTTCATATATAATACAAATATATTTATAACCTTTATATAATAAAGCCCCAGCTCTCTTAGGTTTCAAATTAAAATTATTTCAATACACACATGATAGATTATTTAAAAAGTTTCTTTTCTTTGGGGTCTCTAAATATTTTAAAAATGTAGACTTAAAAAAAGATTGGTACTACTTCTAATTGATTTCTAACAAGAGAAGTATAAAGTCAATGTAAATATATTGGATTATTTTAGAGCTAACTGGTATTTTCAGCTTTCACTAAGTGATGTCAACACAATAAAATTAAAAATCAAATACATGGAAACTTATATTGATATTCTAATTTACAAAGGCTCAAGTCTCCACCAGTGTGATTTCCATGTATTAGTCCTCCCAAGAGCCTACCACATTGTGTCATGTGTGCACAGGAACACATCAGTTATGCTTCTATGTTATCTGTTCATCATACCACTTGATGCTATTCCAAGGTCAACAAGTCTGAAGAAACTGGCTTTGTACTGACTTGCCTAGTTTTCTGGCTATTTACTGCTGTGTAAAAAAACTACCCCAAATTTAGTTGCTTTAAAATATAAGCATTATTTTGCGATACAATTTGTGGGAAGACCTTAGAGTTCACTTTGCCAATTTCTGTCCTTTGAGACATTGACTGGGATCACTATATGGAAAGCTTGGTGTCTGGGCTTGTCTGGAGAACACAAGATCACTTACTTAGGCAGCTGGCACCCAGGCAGGGAAGTGCAAAAGCTGTTATCAGCTAAAGCCTTCTTCTCCATGAAGACCAGGGTCTAGTCACATCCTCTCTCAAGCAGTGAAATAATATAGTAACTTAAGGTTCCAAGGGACCAGGCAGAAACTGTCAATTTTCTTTAGGGCCTTAAAATGGGCCTGGTGTTATTGTTACCACACTCTTTGGCCAAAGAAGTTATAGGCCAGACCAAATCCATAGATGGGGACAGTAGTTCCCTCTTTTTGATGAGTGGGATATGAAAGAATTTACAGGACGATCTTTAATAATTCATAGGCCCCCATATCTGTGATAATCCATTCTAGTAGCATTCTCATAGCCTTGCAATCCCCTACTTAAAAAAGCACACTTCATATTATCTCTTCAAAATTGAAATATAATATAGAGAAATGTGACATTCGAAATCTATACTTGAATTCAAATATTTCTCTCAGGGAAGTATAGTGTGCTAACATGCAAATCTTACTCTGGAGATAACACCCCTGTTAGGGTAGAATGCAATTCAATCTTCTGAACCATAATAAACCACATGGACACAAATACGTTCAATTCAGGAAAGTATATTTGTATGCCTGAAGGATCAACCCAAATGTTTTTAATTAGCTTCCATTTCTCCCCAAAATAAAAAAAAAATGATCCCAAAGGTAAAATTAAGTTTCTAAATTAGAAGATAGAAAATGATTTCAATTTTTAAAGCATAGTCCTCCCAACTTCTAAAAATATTAAATCTAACAATGGAGAACACAGATATTTCATAGAGTTAGTAAAAAATGTTGATATTTTATCACCCTGGCCAAGTGGCTCAGTTATTTAGAGTGTCATCCCATACAACAACATGCTCCCAATTCAATTTCTGGTCAGGGTATAGACCTAGGTTTCTGGTTTAGTCCCTGATTGTAGCATGTGTAGGAGGCAACCCATTGATGTTTCTTACATCGATGTTCCTCTCTCCCTCCCTTCCTCTCCCTCTAAAATCAGTAAATATGTCCTCAGGTGAAGATAAAAATAATGTTAATATTTTCTTCAGAAAATCTGCCACATTTTCCTTAATTAGAACTTTGTAATAACCTCTCAATATTGTTTCTTTTTTCATTTATTTTTAATTTTTTTATTGTGCAATTATAGCTGTCCTACCCTTTTCCTGTTGCCCTCCCCTGCCCTGCCCCTGATCCCATAGCCAATCCCCACCCCATTGTCCTTGTCCATGAGTCCTCTATTCATGTTCCTTGACTTGCCCCTTCCCCTCCCCCGCCATTATCCCCCTGCCCTCTGGTCACTGTCAGTTTGTTTTTTATTTCCATTTCTGTGATTCTATTTTTCTTGTTTGTTTGTTTTGTTCATTAGGTTCCACTTACAGGTGAGATAATATGGTATTTGCCAATGTTGTATTTCTTATTTAATGGAAACTACATAAAAATGAACAATAATCATGCTTGGTTCCTATCATCAAGGAATTTAAAATATATTTGAGGGGAAAAGGAAAGAAGGAAGGAAGGAATGAAAAAAGGAAGAAAGAAAGATAAGCAGGCAGGATGGAAAAAGGGAGGGAAGAAAAGCATGAAGGTGGGAGGGAGAACGACAAAAAAGGCAGCACAGCTTTGCACTATACAGAACAGTATTGAGATCTTTCTGTCACAGACTATAATATTTCAAAAATAAGATACCTGCAGGCATTACAGTGATAATAAAGATTTAATAAGAAATTAAAATTTAAGCAAGCTTCTAAAAGTGCATGCGATTTAAATAGGGGAGCAAAGAGGGATGGGTGATGCTGGAAGCACAGTTCATCTAGCCTGGGAAACCCGCCTGACCAGAGAACAAGGTAAATGTTAAAGGAAGCGTATGATAAAGAGAGATGCATAAAGCAGTATAAGGCTGAGAAAATATAATCTTCTTGTGGGAACAATAAAATAAAACTAAAAAGAAGAAAAGAGAATCTTAGATGTTCTTGAAAAGTCATCTCATGTAAACAGCACTTTGAATCTATTAATTTGGCTGAAATATCTAAAATACTACATTGTACCTACAGTCAACAATAATATATTTTACACTTAAAATTTTGTTAAGAGAGTGGGTCTAATATTAACCATTTTACCACAAGAAATTGTTTAAAAAGGAAATATTGAAAACAGCTAGAAGGAAAAGTATCAAGGTAAAGAGGTCTTTTCAGGGCACTGCTGTTTAAACTCAATGAGCGATATAGAGGAAAAGGAATATCTGTGGTACATTTTGAAAAAAGATTTATCAATATTTAACAACTTTTTATTTTACTTGTAATAGTTTTTTAATTGTATTTTTCCATTACCATTTATCCCCCTTATACCCTCTTCTACCTCCACCCGCCACTTCCCCCCTGCAATCACTACACCATTGTCTATGCCCATGAGTTCTTTTTCTTTTTTGCTAGATCTCTCCAGTCTCTCAGAGTCCACCAAGAGCTGTCAACCTGCTCACTACCCATGAGTCTGTCTCTATTTTCCTTGTTAGTTTAGTTTGTTCATTAGATTCAACAAATGAGTGAAATCATATGGTATTTGTCTTTCTCTGACTGGTTTATTTCACTTAACATAATGTTTTCTACATCAATCCATGCTGTCTTGAAGGATAACATTTTCTTCTTTTATTACAGCTGAGTAGTATTCTGTTATGTAGAAATACCATAGCTGTTCTATCCACCCATCTACTGATGGACACTTGGGCTGCTTCCATATTTTGGCTATTGTAAATAACACTGCAATGAAAGTAGGGGGGCATATATTCTTTTGAATTAGTGTTTTGCATTTCTTGGGATAAATTTCCAGAATTGGAATTGCTGTATCAGAAGAGAGTTCTGTTTTTAATTTTTTGAAGTAACTCCATACTGCTTTCCATAGTGACTGCATCAATCTGCATTCCCACCAATAATGCACAATGGACCCCTTTCTTTACATTCTTGACAGCACTTATTTGTTGTTTTATTTATGATAGCCATTCTGACAAGTGTGAGGTGATATCTTGTGGTTTTAATTTCTATTTCTCTGATGATAAGTGATGTTGAGCATCTTTTCATTTGTTTATTGGCCAATTCTATGTCCTCTTTGGAGAAGTGTCTATTTGGATTTTTTGCCCACTTTTTATTTGGATTGTTTGTTTGTTTATTGTGTTTTATAGGCTCTTTATAAATTTTGGATATTAATCTCTTATTAGCTGTATCTAAGGATATGTTCTCCCGTTCAGTGGGTTGTCTTCTCATTTTTTTGATGGTTTCTTTGATGTGCAAAAATGTTTTTACTCTGATGTCCAATTTGTTTAATTTTTCTTTTGATTCCTTTACTTGAGGCTATATAGCAAAAAAACAAGAACAAAAACAAAACAAACAAACAAAAAAACACCGCTACAAGAAATGTCCAAGATTTTACAGTCTATGTTTTCTTCCAGGATTTTTATGGTTTTGAGTCTAGCATTTAAGCCTTTAATCCATTTTGAATGTATTCTCATGTGTGACATGTGAAGGTGATCTAGTTTCATTTTTCTGCATGTATTTCTCCAATTTTCTCAACATCATTTATTGAATAAGTGATCTTTAACACGTTGAATATTTTTGCCTCCTTTGTCAAACTTTAACTGATGGTAAAGGTGTGGGTTTATTTCTGGGCTCTCTATTCCCTTCCATTCATCTATGTTCTGTTTTATGTCACTTCTCTATTCCTTTGAGTACTATGGTGGTTTCATGATATCTTTTGCTATTAGGTAGTGTGATTCTTCCAACTTTGTTTTTCTTTCTCAAGATTGTTGTTATTTGGGGTCTTTTGTGTTCCATATAAATTGTTGGAATATTTGTTCTAGTTCTGTGAAATATGTCATTGGTATCTTGGGAGAAATTGCATCAAATCTAGATTGCTTTGGTAGTATGGACATTTCAATTATGTCAGTTCTTCCTATCCATGAACACAGTATAGGCTTCCGCTTATTTACATCTTCTTCAGTTTCCTTCTTCAGTGTCTTATGATTTTCCTAGTATAGGTCTTTTACATTCTTGATTAAATTTATTCCTAGGTATTTGATTCTTTTTGAAGCAGTTGTGAATGGGATTATTTTCTTATTATTTATTTCTAATAGTTCATTATTGGTGAACACAAATTCAAATGATTTCTGGGTATTAATTTTAGATATTGCTATTTTTTTAATTCATTTATCAGTTCTAGTAGTTCCTTGGTGATTTTTTAAGGTTCTCTGTGTACAGTATCACATCATCTAAAATAATGACCATTTTATGTCTTTGTTTCCAATTTTGATGTGTTTTATATCTTCTACTTGTCTTATTACTGTAGTTATAACTTCCAGTATTATTTAAATAAGAGAGGTGAAAGCGGATATCCCTGTCTTGTTCCTGATCCTAAGGAGTCTGCTTGCAGTTTTTGCCCATGGAGTATGAGCCTGGCACTGGGATTGTCATATATGCCCATTATTATGTTGAGTTATTCTCTCTCTATTACCACTTTGCTGAGGTATGTGGGAGCTGGCTTTTTCAAATGCTATTCTGTATCTATTGATATAATCATGTGGTATTTATCCTTCATTTTGTCTATGTCGTATATCATGTTTGTTGATTTGAAAATATGGTACCAACCTTGCATCTCTGGAGTAAATCCCACTTGATTATGGTGTATGATCTTTTGATATGTTGCTGTATTCGGTTTGCTGATATTTTGTTGAGTATTTTAGCATCTATGTTCATTGGGGATATTAGCCTTAATTTCCTTTCTTTGTAGTGTCTTTATCTGGTTTCAGAATTAGGATAATGCCTGCTACATAAAATGAGATTGAGAGTTTTTCCTCCTCTTGACTTTTTGGAATAGTTTGCAAAGAAGAGGTGTTAGTTTTCAGAATGTTTGGTAAAATTCACATGTGAAGCCTTCCAGTCCAGGGCTTTTGTTTGTTGGGAGTTTTTTGATTACTGCTTCAATTTCATCAGCTTTAATCTGTTTATTCAGATTCTCTGATCTTTCCTGATTTAGTTTTGGAAGATTGTATTCTTCCACGAATTTATCTATTTCATTCAGGTGTTCAATTTGTTGGCATATAATTGTTCATAATATTTTCTTACAGCACTTCTTATTTCTTTGATGTCAATTTGTTACTTTTCTCTCATTTCTGATTTTATTTATTTGAGTCCTCTCTTTTTGTTCTAATGAGCCTGGTTAAAAGTTTGTTGATCTTTTTTATCTTTTCAAAGAATGAGGTCTTAGATTCATTGATATTTTATATTGCTTTTTAGACTCTATTTCACTTATTTGTTCTTATATAATTACTTCCTTCTACTCACTTTATGCTTTGTTTGCTGTTGTACTTTAAGTTCCTTTAAGTGTAAATATAGGTTATTTATTTGAGCTTTTCTTGTCCCATGAGTTAGACCTGTAATGCTATGAATTTCCCACTTTCCTGCAGATTTTGGATTGTGGTGTTCTCATTTTCATAGATTCAAGGCATCTTTTGATTTCTTCCTTGATTTCACCATTAACCCATTCATTATTTAATAACATGTTATTTAGCTTCCATGGCTTTATGTATTTTTTTTAGTATTCTTCTTGTGATTAATCTCTAGTTTCACATCATTATGGTCAGAGAAAATGCTTCATATGATTTCAATCTTCTCAAATTTATTGAGACTTGTATGTCCTTACATATGGTCTATCTTAGAGAACATTTCCTGTGTACTTGGAAAGAATGTATATTCTTCTGCTTAAGGGAGAAGTGCTGTGAAGGTATAAATTAAGTCCTTTTGACCTTGTGTACCATTTAAGGCTCTCATCTCCTTGTTGATTTTCTGTCTGAAAAATCTATCCATTGAACTCAATGGTATGTTAAAATTCTCTACTTTGATTGTATTTTTATTATTCTCTTCCTGTAGGTTCACCAAGATTTGATTTACATATTTAGGTGATCCTATGTTAAGATCATAAATGTTTAATAGGTTTATATTCTCATTAGATTGTTCCCTGTATCATTATGGAGTATCCTTCTTTGTCTCTAACTATAGCCTTGGTTTTAAAGTCTATTTTGTCCAGTATAAGTATTGCTACCCCAGTTTTTTTCCCTTTTCATTTGCATAAAACATTTTTCCAACTCTTTACTATTATTCTGTATGTATCTTTTGTTCTGAAGTGGGTCTCTTGAAGAAGACATATATATATATATGGATCTTGTTTTTTTATTCATTCAGTTACCTCATTTATTTTGATTGGTGAATTTAAACCACTTATATTTAAAGTAGGTATTAAAGTGGGGAAGGATTGAGGGTGAGAGGTGGGTGGGGCAGGGGAAAGTGGTGGCAGGAAAATGGAGACAAACGTATCTGAACAATAAAAAAAACAGAGTAAATGTCACACAGAATTCTATCACATTAAAAATTACATAAAATAAGTATCATATTTCAAGCATCCAATCTAGTCCCTCAGAGACGACCATTGTTTGGTGGATATTTACACTAACTTTGTCCTAAACCTGTTGGGTCCTATAATATATTATGTATATTAAAATATAAAGTGCATAAAAATAGAAAAAAATTTAAAATACAGTAATTATTAGTAGATATGTATTTATTGCCATTTTTACCTATTTTCTTTTTTCTTTTCTTTCCTTCTGTTGTGTTGCTGTCATGTTCCTCTTCCTCCTGCTCCTTCTTCTTTTTCTTCTTCCTCCTCCTTCTTTTTCTTCTTCCTTCTCCTCTTCTCCTTAAATCAAGCCCTTTAACATTTGTTGCAATACTGGTTTGGGGGTAACAAACTCCATTAGCTTTTTCTTGTCTGGAAAGCTCTTTATTTATCCTTCAATATCAATACCAAATGATTGCTTGTTGGGTAAAGTAGCCTTGGTTGTAGGTCCTTGCTTTTCATCACTTAAAATATTTCATGTCAATCCCTTCTGTCCTGAGATGTTCCTGTTGAGAAATCAGATATTAGTCTTCTGGGAGTTCCCTTGTAGGTAACTAACTGTTTTTCTCTGTGACTTTTAAAATTCTCTCCTTGTCTTTAAGATTTGCCGTTTTAATTATGACATGCCTTGGTGTGGGTCTTTTTGGGTTCATCTTATTTGAGACTCTTTACACTTCATTGATTTTTGTATTTTTTTTTTCCTTAACAAGGTTAGGGGAGTTTTCTGTCATTATTTGTTCACATAGGTTCTCAATCTCTCGTTCTCTCTCTTCTCTTTCTGGTATCCCTATAATATGTATGTTTTTATGCTTCATATATCCAACAGGCCCCTTAAACCCCTTAAACTATGCTCATTATTTTAGATTATTTTTTTTTCCTTGCTGCTCTGTTTGGGTGGGTTTTTTTGTATCTTGTCTTTTAAATCACTCATTTAATCCTCTCCTTAATCTAACCTAACATTTATTTCTTCCAGTGTATTATTTATTTCAGATATTACATTCTTTATTTTTGACTGGTCCTTTTATATGGTTTTTATGTCTTTTTTCATGTTGTTGAGCATCCTTATAATCATTACTTTGGACTCTATCCGATGAATTGCTTGCCCCTATTTCATTTAGCTCTTCTTCTGGCAAATTCATCTGTTTTTTGTATCTCCATTTTTTTGCTTCTTTGTATTTGTTTTTTATGTATTAGGTAGATCTGCAAATGCTAAGGTCTGCACCTGTATCGCTGGTTGTGACTGACGCTGGGCAACCTGTTTGGAGCTATCAGTGTTCCACTGGTTGTATTCCACCTCAGTCTGGTCTTGCATGGAGAGGAGTGTCCGAACAGAGAAACATGGCTTCTGCAGTATGGAGGGATGACTGAGCACAGGGATTCTGGCAGGTGACTTTCCAGTACTTACCCAGAGTCACCAACCCCACACTCTCCTCATGCTGTCTAGTCTGCCCTGTCTCCCTCTACCATAAGCCAAGTTAAGTGGCTGCAAATGAAATGTGGTGTGTTGGCCCTTTAAGAGGGTGTCAGTGTCTAGAGTTGTCTTTCCATAGTAGACAGAAACCCTGCTGCTTTTCCCAGCAGGATTTTTTGTGGGTGCCTTTCTCAGTTCTGGTGCTTTAGGTTGGGGAGCCCAGCTTGAGGTTTAGACCCCACTCTTCTCAGGGGGAACCCGCCCGGCCACTAAAATATCCCTCCACATCTTCAACCGCCACCTGTGAGAACTCAGCCAGCCCTCTCGCACCTGTGCACTTCCTACCAGTCCTGATCTTGTGGTGTGGTTTATTCTGTAAGTTCTTGGTTATAAGGTTTCTCTCCAGCTAGTCTTCAGTTGGTTATTCAGGATAACTTTCTATGATTTTGTTGTAATTCCAGTTTGCTCCTGGGAGGAAGTTAGTGTAGCTTCCACTTAGTCCACTGCCATCATCCATCTTTTCTGGAGTTGAACTAGTAAAGATGGATAAACCACTGTAGTGATGTAGACATTTAGCTCTGGAAACTTCTTTATAATGGGAATAAAAGATGCTTTTTTTTTTCCCTTGAACACTTAATGGTGACTTTCTTTGCTTTTTTTTTTTTTATCCCCACTCAAGGGGATCAATTTCCATTGATTTTTAGAGAGGGAGAGAAAGAGAGAGAGGGAGAGAGAAAGAGAGAGAGAAAGGGAGAAAGAAAAAAATTGATGTGAAAGAGAAACATCAATCCTCCCATACACAAACCTGCAACAAGGCATGTGCCCTGACCAGGAAGTGAACCTGCAGCTGTTTGGTGTACAGGATGGTGTTCTAACCAAATGAGCTGCACTGGCCAGGGTTTTCTTTGCTTTTAAATACACAAATATCTATTGAACACACTGACTTCATCTGAAATACACAACTTACTTCAATTATCATTAACTATTCTAATAAATAATGTTTCTTCAAAAATAATAAAATGAAATAAAAATAAATATTATATTAAATTTCTTTCTAATATTGTATAGTAAGTTCCTTTTAAGCACCTATGAATTAAAAGCAACCAGTAAAAAGAAAAATAAATATTTCAACATATATGTGTGTTTAATGTGAAGATGAAAATTGAATTTTGCCAGATTTATGTTAATGACTTCCTATTTCTGCTTTTGATTAATGTTTAATATTTTATTAAAATGTCATGTAATTGACTTTATTAATTTGAGTAAAACATAATATAAAGAAAATCACTTTCATTAAAATCTAATTATTTGATTTATTTTTTACTAACTTTAAATATAATTTTCAATTTTGCATTTTATAGCACAGCAGTGTATAAAACATTTATATAAAAGAACAAAAATAAAGTTCCATGGATTCATAGTGTAGTATTAAACTCATTGTTAGGGGAAAGAATACGTGATTATATTCTGTTACTCTGAGTGACTTGTATATACAGTCAAACTCATTTTCCCAGTGTTGCAAGGAGAGTGGTATTCTTTTGTTGTTTCTTTTTTTATGGGAACTTAACTCTGTATGTATGACATTTAGCTGAATATCCCCTGTTGGGATTTTAAAATCCTTTCATAATAGGCAGAGTATTTCTATGCATAGGCTGGGAAAACTAGCATGGACTCAGAGTAAGGCGATTTAGATATAATAGATCTGGACAAGAAGAAATTGAAGAGATGATAACAGTATGCATTATTATTACTTTTTTTCAATATTCTAGTTCAATGACCACACGAACTTCCTCATAACTAAATGAATAAATGAGGTTGTAACAATAGTCAGTATATTTAAAAGACATTTTAGGGAGAAACTAATAACCAGTGCATTAATTTAGCTTACAATTCAATTTCCACTTATTTATTTAAAAAATTTAATTATATGGAGAGTACAATATTAATTCCAAATCTTAGATTATTTTTCATATATTGTCAATTTACCTACCTTTATTTTGGATTGCTAGCAAATCTTAGTGATCTTTATTTCCTTCCCTAATTTATAAAGTCAGTCTTCTCTTTTGATTCGTAGAAAAGATGAAAACTATATCTACATTTTTTTTGTCAGTAAAAAGCCCTCTTACATTTGCTTCCTACTCTGTCAGTATATTTTTTTTCCATCAGATCATTCATTTTTACTACAATATTGTCTCTTCCTTATTTCTGTAGTGTGTCTACATAATAATGTATCACATCATGACACAACCCTCTAGACATGACTGCTTCCTTCCCAGTCATAATTGGGAGTAGCCCTATCAATTTCAGGTTCCTCTTCATGAACCTTCCATGAAGAAAAAGTCTATCTATAATTTATGAAATATTTCTGTTGAAAATTGAAAAAAAATAATTTCAAAAGAGAAAAATATTGCCCTATTTGTAATCAGATTAAAACCATTGTTAGGTATTATTCTGTTGATCATATGTTTCTCCTGTCTGAGCATGTCACTCAACTACTCTACACCAACTTTAAAAATCCTGTTCTAGTTATCTATATCATACCAAAAGAATCCAAACTATTTTATGATGTTAACTGAAAGCCAATTCACAAAAATATAATAATGCTCTAAATACCAGATGCCATGGTATGGTGTAAGTATGGATATTTCTATTCTTTGGGTAAAGTAAAATATGGATATCTTCTCAATAGATATGTACAAGTATAACTTTGCTTTACTGAACATGCATAGAAAGATTAGTCATTTTTTTCACACAAAAGAATTCATTTACAGCACAAAACAAGAAGCAACTTATGTCTGCATATTATATGTGTTTATCTCATCTCAAATTAAGTCCCAGTCTGAACACAAAGCAAAGACAGGTGCACTCATAAGCCCTGAAGGCAAAAGCTACACCACAGGCAGGGTCAAGAACATGGGAGTAAGGATGCACATGGCTAAGAATATTACATTGGAAACTATCTCCTTCTTTTAGAAGCAGCAGAAACACTAAAAATGTGGATGGCATACATTTTAATGAAAAAATGTCCCTTTTTAAACAATAATCATTAAATGTGTAGCCTGATACTATTTTCCTTCTGGGTAGAAGAAAGCAAACTTATTTATTAGCCAGAAAATTATGGAGGAAGAGAGACTGAGCAAAAAGGAAAAAGGATTCATGGATATGGACAACAGTGTGGTGATTGTTGGGGGGGGGGGGTGTGGGAGGTATAATGGCACTAAATGGTAATGAAAAAAAGTAAAGATTCAATTAAAAATATGTTTACATAAAGGGGATTTTAAGGGTTGGCACTGATTATAATTTAAAATCTGCTTTGTAACTCCATGCTTTAATTTTAGCACCAGTGTCAATAGTATTGAATAAAGTATATTTATGTCTAAATTTAAGCCTTCAAAGAGAAGAAGAAATAGAGTAGTGAGTAATGGATAACATAAAAGCCAATGTTGAAATGCATTAGAATTACAGTCACCTTGTCTTTCAATAATTTGCAATTTGTAAGTAGGCATTAAGATACACCAAACATTATTTTGGGGTTATACATGAAATAAGGCTTTGAAGGAAAAAAAATGAGACTAAGGTATTTTTATGTAAATATATAATATATATTTGTGTATGCATGTGTGTCTATATATGTACATATATATATTTCAAATAGTAAGAGATACAAAATTTAAAAAGAGATTAAAAGTATGGCATTTGAATAGAGTCTTCAAGGAGGTATAGGATTTCATCAGCCAAAGAAGTGAAAAAAAAATCTGTAAGACTGTGCCCTTTGTTGAAAAACAACAGGTATTCAAGCTTCTAGTTTATAAGAGTACAGGAAAAAATAACTAATTTACAACCATGATTTAAAACATTTTGGCAGGTTGGCATACTAAATAAGATGAATAACAGAATGTTAAAGAAATACATTTAAACTCTGTGTTTTTATTAAAATAATGAGGATGGAAGGCTCATTATTTAATGTTATTATTGTACTACTTTGATAAAAAGTTAGAGAGCCTGAATTTGAGTCTCTACCATTGGTAATAGATAAAAAGGATGAAATATTAATTTTGTCTTCATATATTTAAAGGATATCATGCATAATAGCAATGTGTTTATGCTTTATGTGTTCTAAACATTGAAAATAATAGCACTTGATAGACAGTAGAGAATTAAATTATGGTTTTCTACTAATTTTTATCCAAGTAACATAATAAAATTAAACTGTGAACTTTTCATTGTTATTTGCATATAGTGAAATATTTTTTCTAGAATATATGTTGTTAAAATTATGTAGAAAATTAATACATATACTAAGTTATAACAGTCCATGAAGGAAAAATCATCTGGATTTAGTTCAGATTTTGTTAGTGGTTTTTCTTTCTATTTAATATTTTATGCCTAGAATATTTGAAACCAGGTAGGAACTTGATAAATATTGATTAAAAGAATGAATGAATGATTGAGTGACTGAGTTAGAATAGTTTGGATTAAATTACTTGTGGACCTTACAGAGTTCTTTTATGTATTATATTTTAATTTATGCTTTCAGAATAAATGTATTATCTTAAAATGTCTTCCACATATAACCTACGATTTTCCATTCTGTTATATGTTATAGCATCAAAAAGAATAATCCAAAAAATACTAAATGAACAAAGGTTATATTAAAGACATTATATTAATAAAGGTTAGTTGTAGTTATTTGCAGTTTTGAAAAAGTACATGCTGGGTATTTTTAAACTCTAAACAGTAGTCAAATTAGCCTTTGGTGAATTGATTCTTCAACTATTTAGCAGTATTTACTTTTATTTTTCAATCCTCTCTTAATAGGCAGTTTGAATGTGAATAATTTCAGATACCGCACTTCTTTTTAATGAAACAAGAAAGCAGATGTTACTCATTTGAAATAGGCAATTCCAAACAACAAAATAGATTGGTAAGATTGTATAAATTAATATAAAATGAGTAAATAAAAAGGACAATTTTAGATCTTTGTTTCACTAGATGATAGTCCCTTAAATATCTACAGGAATTTACCACATTAAAAAAGGCCCATTATGTAATGCTTTATAAAAACCACTAATTCTCATTGTTTTTCCAATCTAGTGATATTTTGCATTAAAAATACACAGTAGTTTTGATCATTGTAAAGTTTCTCTTTTATTTTTTAATTTGCCCCTTTGTAAATTTGAGCAATTCAGGGTTTATGGAGAGCGTTCTGACCCAGTTACAATGGTCTTTCTTACAAACCACTTTTTTCCTCTTTATTTTTCCAATGTTGCTACTCTTCCCTTACCTAAGTCTTTTCTGTTATTCAATCACTTGATTAACTCTTACTGGATGAAAAACATACTATAAACATACCAGACTTTAGGAATAAAAGATAACTGAGGCATAATTTCTAAGTTCAGGCAAGAATGGTATAAGGAGAATAGGATCAGTGTTTAACTGGGAACTTGTCATGGATGTTATAAAAATACAGAATAAGAGACAAGAAGAAAGATGGTTATTGAACAAAGTCTAATTTTCTTTATTTCTTTTTTTAAAGGAGTTACTTGAGGAAGATTAGAGTAAGACAGAGAGAGACAGTAGAAATGATGGCTCTGAAAGACAGAACAGGGTATTTAAGAACTAAAAGGCCCAAGAAAGCATTGAACTTTTTGGCCCCCTAGAAATACTTGTAAGTATGACAGACATGAAATGAAGATGAAAGTGGGTTGTGGGAGTGGATGGGTGAGAATGAGGTGTTTTGTTCTTGGCTTTGAATTTAAATCTAAAGAATGTGAGAAGTCACTAAAGCGGTTTAATAACAGTAGTGTAATAACCACTTGTTTTAAAGAAAGGAAAATATGACTAAACACTTAAAAATGCTCCCTAAAATACTGAATGGGAGGACATATTCACAAACGATACATCTGATAAGGGGTAAATATCTAACATTTATTTAAAAAGCTATAAAATTCAAAACACAACAAAACTCCAATTGAAAAATGAAAAAAGTACCTAAATAGACACTTCTCCAAAGAGGACACAGATGGCCAACAGACATGAAATGATGCTCAACATCACTGATTATCAGAGAAATGTAAATTAAAACTACAATGAGATATCGCCCATCAGAGTGTGTATCATCATTGATAAATCAACAAAAACAAATGTTGATAAGGATGTAGAGAAAAGGGAACCCTTGCCCACTGTTAGTGGGAACGCAGATTGGTGCAGCCAGTGTGGAAAACAGAATGGAATTTCCTCAAAAAATTAAAAATGGAACTGCTTTATGACCCAGTAATTCTACTTCTGGAAATAAATCTGAAACAACCCTGAAACACTGTTTTTATGCACCCTTATTTTCATTTGAGCACTATTTACAATAACCAAGATTTGGAAGCAGCCCAAGTGTCTATCAGTAGATAAGTGGATAAAAAAAGCAATGGTGCTTATTTAAACAAAGGAACACATTTATACAAAGGAATACTACTTAGCCATAAAAAAAGAAGGAAATCTGACCATTTGTGACAGTGTGGATGGAGCTGGGAAGTATTATGCTAAGTAAAATAAGCCAAAGAAAGACAAATACAATATGATTTCACTAATGTGGAATTTAATGAACAAAATAAAAATAAATAGAAACATAGTCATAGATACAAAGAACAGACTGACAGTTTCAGTGGGGAGGGAAGCTGGGGCTGGATGAAATAGAAGAGATGAAGCAAAACAAACAAGACCTCATAGACACAGACAACAGTATGGTGATTACCAGAGAGAAAGGGAGGAGGGGAAAAATAGAAGAGGATAAAGGGTAAAAATTAATGGTGACAAAAGGATGCTTGACTTTGGATAGTGAACATACAATAAAATAAACAGGTGATATATTGGGTTGGCCAAAAAGTTCATTTAGTTTCTTCCATAAAATAAAAGACATGTTTTTCATTTTCACCAGTAACTTTATTGATTTGGATATTTTGAATATGTTGGCTATCTCCCCAGTGGTATAATGTTGATTGTTCTCAATTAATGTCTTGATTTTATTGCTATCTTTAACTGGTCTACCTGACCATGGAGCATCATCCAGGAAGAAATCCCCAGCATGAAACTTTGCAAACCACTTTTGATACATTTGATCAGTCACAGCACCTTCTCCATACACTGCACAAATCTTTTCTTTGCATTTCGGTTGCATTTTTACCTTTCTTGAAATAATAAAACATAGTATGCTGAAAATGTCTATTTTATTTCACCTTCAATATTAAAATGCCTACACAAAAATTCACTAAATTTGATATTTTTTAATTCATGCTGATATAATAGCTATCAACCCTATATTATAGAATTGTATGTTTGAAACATATAATTGTATTAATCCTTGTAAACCCAATACATTCAGTAAATTGTTTTTAAAAATTAAATTAAAAATACAAATGGGCAAAAAAATAGAGAATATGTTATATAAATACAGAAATGAAGATAAAAACAAAGTACTGGAGATTATTTAAGAACCTATTGAATATTAAAGTAGCATAAACAGTAGCATAAAGTAGTAGAAAGAGAGGAAGGGTGTAGGGATAATCAGAGTCAGAAAAATAGAGCAGAAAAAGATTGAAAAGTATCTTGGCTGTGGTATCAACAGGAATTAGGTGTGAAAGTAGAGATATTAAATTTTTAACTGTTTTATTCTGCACCTAAACTATTTATTAGAGAATGACGTCATTCAGTAACAGACAATACAAGAAAAGCATGCTGGCTGTAATGCGAAAGGGAGGAGTCTAGATATTTTGAGTTTAATATGGGACTGTTTAGTTGGAGGCAACTGATGTCCAGTGAGCACTAAGTTACAATTTTCTGAAGCCTTGAGAGAAGTCTGCCATGCTTATAAAATTTTGTTAGGATTTAAGTTGTTAAGTGGAAATTATGAACATGGATAAGTTAACTTAGAAAGGATAATTTTAATAAGGAGAAGGGAGGCAAAGAGAGAAGATAAACCAAAGTGAATATCAGGATGGCATTGAAATCTTGCCAGTGGACATCATGTTGTTTTGCCTTCCTTGGGACCCACGTATGGGGGATTGTAGCATGGCAGGGTTTAATTGTGGTGCCAGAAGCAAAATCAAAAGACTGCCCTTAAATGCCCATGTCCCATCTCTGTCTGTCCAACCCTGGAAAAACTTTAGCCATGACTTCACCAGACCCAGAAATAGTGCCAGTTCCAGGCATTTTGCACCGTTGGTTCAGCCCATGTCTTCCTGACTGCACTTCAGCTGGTACTTTACTCAGACTTTTGCTTTCCCTCATGGCTGCCAGGCTACAGGTGGCTGCTGGGGCCACATGGTTGCTATGCAGAGAAAAAAAGGAGGAATAAATGGGGCAAGCATGTGTTGCTGAGAGAGGAGGAGAGAGGGGGAGAGAGGGAGAGATTCTTTGTTAAACTGGGATTATATTACCGTGGGTCTGGGAAGGACCTAGCTCTCCTTCAAACTAACAAATCAACTTAAGTTTTCACAGGCTGGTGCTGGATCCTCCCTCTAACTAACCTATTTCCTAGATCTTTCAGGGCACTGTGTCCCTAACCCAATCTGATCCTTTTCCCAGGCTAGACACTCCCCTTATGGTCAACCATCTTAGTTCCTACTACACATGCTTCAAAGTGGAAATACTTCCCTCAAAGCTATTTTGGCTTCTATTGCATGTGTGTTTACCTTTTCCTGTGCCATCTTGGCCTCTACTGAGCATGCATCCAGCAGAGGAATCTCTCCTGCTGTTTTTATTCCTCCCACAGTAATGACCAGTGATTATCTTTTGCTCACTTGAGGGGGGGGCGGGGATTAGATCCCCTGGGCAGTGTGTGAAGCTGTACCTTCCCAGTGAAGCAGCAGGCTCAGTGCAGACACTTGAGTTGATTCATCTCCCCAGTCCATTAGGCTCAACTATGTCCAATTTCCTTTTCTCCTTCCCTTTATTAATACCTGGCTATCTATGCTAACAGGAAGGCAATAGAGATGAAAACTGGCCTAGCAAAAGTAACAAATAATTGGGGGAAAAAAACCCTATTTGTATGTAACAGTATGCGTAATATCCAGATTTAATGAGAAATAACAAAATTATATTGTGAAAGTTAGCAGGAATCACTGTTTTTGATTATAGCATCAAGTCACCAAGAAAAAGGAAAGTCATAAGGACTTATGCACGGGTGGGGGTAACTGTTTTAAACAAGTACACTAACGAAAAATAAAAATGCAGAAGTGTGGTTGCAGAAAATTTGGTTTGAACAGAAAGGCAGAGGGGTATCCTGGACGAGGGCCTAATGTATTAGAGTGTGTGTGTGAAGAAGCAAAGAAGGCTGCTAAAAATTAGCTTGGTATGTGAAAACTTGACTGGATGAGAAAGATTGCTGACCAGGACCCCCAAGGAAGGATTGGGAGGTAGTAGTGAATGGTAATTAAAACCAGAATTAAGTACTGGTGCTTATTTAAACAATTTGTATTTTCCTCCTGCAGTGTTCAGAGATTTAATTCTAGGGCATAGAAACTTGGACTTATATAGGTGGGTGGTTTGAAGTTGGAAATATTGTAAAGGGAGAATATGGAGACAAGTTATATTAATGATAAGTGATTGCAGATCTATTTGGAAGGACTAATTCATTGTGGAAAAAAAGAAAAATGATATTGATAACTTCATAATAATAAAGAATAACTGTATAGTAAGTAAAAACATCTGGGATTGTTTTTTAAAGAGTATCAATATAGAGCCCCTTCATTGTCTATATTGCATTGGTCAGCATTATCAAATATTTTTCTGAAAAATTTCTCTAGCCCAATTCATTCCTTTACTGTTTGTACTCTTAATTTCTTATTTATTTTTTTCAAGATTATCAGAATTATCAGGTTTATCATTAACCTCCAGACGCTTTCTACTTAATACAACACGGAGTCTCTTTCCTCCTTTTTCAGTGACAAATTCAAGGTGAGCATGTGTTATAAATTTCTTGGCTGCCATAGATTTTATCAAACAGATCTTTATGTGGATGTTATCATCCTAACTTTTTTCCTAAACTCAAAGAAAAATCTGAACCTCCTTTCCTTTGAATGTTAACACCTCCCCTCTGCACACTGTACTCATATTTTACTTATCTCTACGGACCTTCTTCCATTATGGTAAAAACTTCACACAGAAGCTTTTTACACTCTGTAGCTCTGCTTCTACATTACATGCTGACAGATTTTTTTTTCCAAAAATACTTCACTCAAAATCCAGTTGTAATAGGCCAAATGTTTTTTTATCTACAATTATGACTTCCCAGTATATTTTATACTCTGCCCCATAATGTCTCAGTGCACTTCATAACAAGTTTCTAATCTGACCTTGCTCTATAACCAATAGATATTTTAAGTGTAGTAACATTATAATCTATTTTCAACACATACACAAGGAAGTGAAGTGCACTTGAGTAAATATGCTTTCTACAGGACTAGCTGGCTCCTTATTAAACAGGTTTCTTTATGAGGCCAGTATAAATCAAGACTCCTTGTGACACACATTAAGTGCTTTTGAAGTCAGAACTGACAACTAGGGCAGGTTTAGCGTCCTCAGTCCCCACACTGTAAAGCTCTATTTAGGCTGAAAACATTCTTCTACAAGCCTCACCAACATTTAAGTGACAAAAAAAATATTAGCTATAGTTACCATTTAACTACTTTATGCTAGGTTATTAACGTTTCTTAGAGCCATTTTATGGAAAAATCACTTTGCAGATACATTTTAACACAAGCCTTGAGGACCAGTGAGAAATAACAAAACTTTGGGCTCGGCAAGGATCGGAGTCTGGGAAGCAGCATCATAAGGTCACAAAGTCTCTAGATAATATTGTTCCAGCTTCCTTAATTAACCAATATTATGACATTTAGAGAACTCTGGTCCTAGAGGATGAAAAGGAAAATTTGGCCCTCCACATTCTCTATTTAGATTGAATTCATAATTGTGTAATCTAGACTGAATAGCACTGGGATCTTCTGAAACTCACACATTACAATTTTACAGTTCATGATAGGAAGTAGATTCTATACAAAATTACAGCTAATATCAACTATAGATTACTCAACACAGTGACTTTAAACAATAATGAAATATAAGGCAAATGACAATACATAGCAGTCTCATCTTTTTATCTTTGATCTTTTTATTTTATTGGTAGTATATATCGCTTTTTTTTGTTTTTTTGAAATCAATATGATGGAAAAATTGAATAAGGTATCCTTCAAGGTAAAAAAAATTATTAAAAACAAGACAACGCACCCAAAATTGAGTTGTTTATGCTATGCCCCAAATCACCAGGATGAAACATTAGTACAGTTTTGGCACTCCTAGAAATGGAATCTTAAACCAGCCAATCAGGAATCATCTGATGAGAACTCATTAGGTAATCTGCCTGATAGACTCCTGCCATTCCCTAAAGGAAAGTGACTTTGCAATAACCCAACCACTTTTTTTGACTAATATAGCTTCCTTATTCCTGCTACCTTCTGCCTATAGAAGTCTTTCATTTGGTATTATTTCTCAGAGTCCCTTTCTATCTGTTAGAGTGGATGCTGCCTGATTCGTGAATCATTGAATAAAGCCAATAAGATCTTTAAAATTTACTCAGTTGAATTTTTTAATACATTGAAACATGAAAAACAGAAAGCTTTTTCATCAAAAATAATTTTTCTTGATTACTTCTCTATACACATTTTTGTTTTATTAGAATCTTATCAACCAAACTGAAAAAAGTGCCCAACAATTAAAGTTATATTTACACTTTAATTTAACAAAAAATAATTATTTCTGTAATATATGATTAAAAAATATTTTACAAAATTACTGCTTCTTTGCTTGCATATACTTCCAGAACTAGATATATATCTCTATACTTCTGTGATGTCACAAGTTTCCAAAAATGTTGTCAATAATGTCTAAATATTTCAAAGATCCATATTTGTAGAATAAATGATTCTACTTTATAGACATTATACAAATTTGTTCTTTCATTTATATGTTTTCAGTCTATCTTATTTTCAGTACTAGCACAAAGTTTTTCTTTGCAAGCCTATGAAATTAAATTTTCACTTTTGAAACTTTTTGAGCAAACATGAACCTCTTGCACACCAGCAAAAAAACAACTAAGGCAGCAAAAGATACCACGCTTGTTACCTAACACAAATCATTAAAATGCCAGAGCCAGAAAAAATTCTGCCTTTTTTCAGTTTGGGGATTAATTTATTTCTTTTTCTATACAGAAATGGCCAGTACTTATAACAGGTTGGACAACATAGGTTCAAAAAAACAATCTTTCTTTACTTCAGCAGTGGTCAATCCAACATTTTGTTCTTTGGTTCTCCCATTCACTTTAGCTCTTGAAGATTTTTCTGCACTACACTTATAAGATATCAATGGAATTTTGCTAAGTATTAGAAACCAAATACTTGCTCTGTAAATACACCAATGTCCTGGCAAAGGCATGTAGAATACATTTAAAATATATCTAATTAAAATTAAATGTTCCTTATATTCCTATTGTTATAAGACAAGTGGCAGTTACCAGAATAAGATATAAAGTGAAGGGATTAATAAAAAAAGGAAACAAAACAAAACTTGTAGACAAAAACAAAAGCATGATGATTACCAGAGGGAAAGGGGGTGGGGGATTAGAAGAGGGTAAAAGGGGTGTAAATGGTGATGGAAGGAGACTTGATGGGGTGGTGAATACACAGAGCAATGTGCAGAGCAATGCGCAGATGATGTGTTATAGAATTGTACACCTGAAACATATAATTTTATTAACCAATTCCATGCCCATCTTTTCAATTAAAAAAAAGAATCAGATACATTCCATGATTAAGAGAAAATAACAAAGAGATATAATGGTGTATTTAAGTATATTAAAAATGAAAAAAATAAACTAGGAATTTTAAAGTCAGGAAAAAACAAAAACACACTTATTGTATTTGCTCTCAATATTTATAATGCAAACACACACTCTACACAGTATTTTATATATTTCATTTAAATTTACAAAGCCATATTTTCTTGCACTCAGCTTTTTTTTTACTGCAAAAAAATGCCAATGGATTTCCTACTGCAGAGCTTTTACATATGTTGTCCCCCTAAATCAGATTAATTTCCTACTCACCTCAATTCCCTCATTTCTTATATAACAAGGTTCACTCCATTTTTTATGATTCAAATTAAATATCACTTCCTCAGAAAAGCCTTACTTGGCTACCAGCCTACACACTTGCTATTATTATTCATTATTTCAGCAGACTATCTGTTTTCTTCATCGTATTTATGAAATATATCATTATGTGTTTATCTCATTATCTGTAATTAATTGATTTATCTATTTGTTTGTTTTGTTACCCACCCCAGGTTATATAGTCTGTCAGAATTTTGTTTACTAATTATACAGTGAGCATTTGGAACAGAATATAATTAGCCACTAAGATCTGAATAAGGATTAATTGAATAAACAAAAAAAGTGAGTCTCATTTTATATGATATGCTTTATCATATATCAGAGATATGAACTCTATATAGATCATGTGTCATAGATACACTAATTACCTATATGATTTTATTAACCAATGTCACCTCAATAAATTAAAAACAGAAAAAAAGAGATGTGAACTCTCTTCATTTCTAGGAAGAAAAACAGTTTGACTCGTAACATACTTTACTCATAAAATCCCTGGTCTTTGTGAGTGCAGTCTACCACCTGCTTTTATAACATTATTCACCAAGGAATATTTGGAAAAAAAATATCCCCACCAAAGTTCAGTTTACATCTTGCCCTTGTTCTGTTCACTGTGCTCTGCATGGTCTTGGTTCACTGAATTCAGGTATCATGGAGAGAACTGGGAAGAGGTAGAAGTGGAATATATCTCACAATGGCATGAACAAGTTTGTATATGTTTAATGAATAAAAATCATGTGTATATGTCTACTCAATTTTATAAAAATTACATCAAGAACTTTGTCTTACAGAGATTTACAAGTATGATAAAAATTTTTTCCAATAGGTTCACTTTACTTTTGCTGATTTTTCATTGTTTGATTACTACAATTAAAAAAAAAGTTATTCAATTAAAAAGAAAGATATTTCCCTGAGAAAAGGGAAGCAGCAAAGGGGCCATTTATAAAAATGTTAACTAGGAGATTGCAAGAAGGAAGCCAGGTATGATCAATGTATGGTAAAATGATATGATCAAGGCATGATAAAATAGTTGAGTTCTAACCAAAAGTTTCTAACCTAAGAGCTAAGGAAACTGAGGTCTGGGGAGGTACCAGAGGAATAGGCAGGATGAGTATTTAGGTTTATAGTTATAAAAGAGATTCAGTGTAACATGTTACAGATAACTAAGGATTTATATTACTTGATTACTTAGATAACTACACTAGTGTCATATTGGAGAATCTAAATATTTCATGAGAGAACCTTACAAAAGTAAACAAAATCCAAGTTAATCCAACCCTTTTTAATAAAACAGCTACACTTGATTGGTGTTCAGAACACCTATCTGTTTGAAAATTAGCTTTCAGAAATCATCAAGAACAGAATAGTGTGGCTTTGGCTTAAGAAAAAAGAAAAGACAAAAAAAAATGTATAGGTATTTTGTTTATAGAAAAGAAAAGAATATTGATTGTGCTGCAATGTGCTTTTGGGTGGGTCTCTTTGTTCAACACAGCCAGCTCTAGCACAGAAAAATATCATGGAGAAACCAAAAAATCCATTTTGGTTTTCCTGACAAAAGCAACCTCCTGGGGAGCGGGGAAGGAGTTTAAAAACACACAGCATAAATGCTCAAGTGTATTTGGTGCAGTCATGGCTCAGCATCTGCTCTAAGGACATGAGCTCATTGGATGGGGACAGCAGAGAGTCTGGTGGCACCTACCTCTGGACTCCCTACTTTCATAACAGGTCCTTACTTTTTAGGGGACCTGGAAATCCAGGTATCACATTACAATAACCACATAGGGGAAAAAGTGTAACATGATTTCTTTGAGGTCAACAATTAAATCATGCCTATTACATGAAAACCTACAAGTCAGGAGACTGAAATTCTGGAAGTGGTAACAAAAAATAAGTAATAACTAATAATAATTCTAACTAATAACTACTGCTTCAAGAGTATCTTCTGCATGCCAGGCAGCATAGCTAGCTCTTTCCATGGGCAATCTTATTTACTCCATAGCAATTTATATAGAGTGTAATTTTTGCACATATTCTGGCATGGACTGACTACCAATTATGTATAAGTACTGTGCTAGAAATTTAACAATTTATTTTTAATCTTTACAATCACCTTGCAAAGTGAATATTTCATTGTCCCATTTTACAGATGAGAAAGCTAAGGTTCAGGGAAGTTAAGTGATTTGCCCAGGGCCATAAAATCAGGATTGGAATGTGGCTTTCAAAGTTCTTTCCACTTCAATGTGGTGACAGTTATAAAGAAAACCTACCAAGCATAATGTAATGTATGAAAAGCGTGTGTGTGTGTGTGTGTGTGTGTGTGTACACACAGGGAAACCCTAGATAGCAACTGCTCCTTAAAGAGTCTCCAACGTCTGAATCATTTTCCAAACTTGGCAAGACTACAAAAGGTTCTATCAAGCAAATATGTGTAATAAAAACATTATAAAATGTCTTTGTTTTCTACTTTTAGACTGAACTTCTTTAGCAAGAACAGACTTCCAGCAATGCCGTCATTCTTCACACTTTTAAGTGAATCACAGGCCAAAATGTTAAGAGTTTTTATTACCAGTTTTTACTACAATGTACCTACTAGCCCAAAGAGTTTGTGAATGATATTTATTTCAGTAGTTTCTGATTATTTTTTTAAAAGATATCAAATTTTAAGTAATTAACTAAAACACCAATCTAATGTATTACTTCTCCTTTATGTTACTGGTGAAACATCTGAATACACATCATTGTCTCTTAGCATTATAAATTAAATTAAAGTAGTTACAGTGGCTAAATTTTTAGCAAAATAATTTGGTAAATATTTTTAGTGCATTATAAAACCTGTAATTCTGAAGACTAACAAAACTTTTGTCAAAAAATAATATTCAAAATTTTATGAACCATTCCATTTAATTTTTAATCTATTTTCTACTGATCTGTACTTTCCTATAGTTTACACTATTATTTTAATATTCTACAGCCTTTCCTGTCAATATTATTTTTCAATAGAATATCATGGCTTAAGCAGATGTAAAATAAATGGCATGTTAAATAGAAATTATACTTTCTAATGAAAACTCATCCTAAGAAAATTTGAAGTTACAGTATAAAATGTCATAGTGAAATGTTATATGTAAAATAATTAATGCACATGTTTAAAAAAGAAAAAAATTAAACCATTACACTACAACGTGAACTCAAAATTAAATGACTCACCCACTTCCTGTAACATTCCCCTTATTTAACATTTAATAGCCTTCATTTTAGTTCTTCTGATCATTTTCAATGAAATTCTATAAAATATTGTTTTATTTTTCCTTCTTGATTCATCAACTTTGAAATATACCTATTTATTTCCTTTTTTGAAATTCCAGGAATTTTGTCTTAAAGCATTATTTTTTAACCTTTCTCACCACTTTTAAAGTTACTTTTAGTTTTTTTCACATATAGTTTTCTAATTTTAAATAAAACATGTAAATTTCTACTTCTTATCTCTCAAAATGAAGATAGACAATCCTCCTATGGAAGGCTAAAAAAAAAAGAGAGAGAGAAGAAAACAAAACACACACACACACAGACTAGTAACCTTTCATTTACTTACTCAAATTCTCTCCAAATCTACCTGCCAACTTAAGATACTCGGACCATTAAAATTCCATTCATAATGTTTACCAAATTTAGTTTGTTCTCTGATAAAAATAAAGTGTCCATGTTTTGTCACAATTTGAGTCTAATACTGAAATCGATACAGAGCATTTACAATGTTCACATAAACATCTTTTGTTACAGAACTGGAGAATACACAAAGACAGACCAAGTATAGAGAAAACATAAGCATAAGGAGATCTAATTTTTGCACAAAAGCTGTGAAATTTTTAAAAAGAGTAATCTATCTTCAAGTTTAACATTTTCTTTTTTTTAAACCACTTTTTTGAGTTATGATTAACATGCAAAAACCTGCACATATTTAATGTCTAAAACTTGGTAAGTTTGGCAGAGAGTATACCCTTGTCAAATTATCACCCCAATCAAATATCAAGCACATCAACTACCTCCCTGCTTCCTCTCACTCTCTTTATTTTAATAAACGTACTAAATTTTCTTGTATTAGAACTCAGATTATATTTTTATTTTGATTCAATTTGGAATATAATTTTTCTGCAGCTTTTGTTTTTCCTGTTTTTCTTGTAATATCATAACATTATCTAGATTCTTTATTATATAGTACTTTGTTAATGTTCTGTAGAACACAAACTGCTTTATAGAGGGTTTGCCCACCTATTCTTGGAATGTTTTTCAGTGGAATCCCTGTTCTCCTTTCTTCATTTTCTTGATTCTTTTTTCATTTCGCTGGACCATATGTTCAAGTAATCTCTTTTCTGGAAATGATGTATTCCAAGACCATGCATTTTTTTTTTGCCTTTTGGTTTTAATTTTTTGCAAGTTATATAATTATGGCTTCAAAATTAATTTCTCTCAAAATGCTGGGGATATTTCTCCTTTGTTGTATACTACTCAGTCATTTCAGTGGGAAGTCTGGCATTGACAATTTTTGCTGTTATTATTCTTTGTCTGCCTTTATTTCTTAAAGCTATGCAAACTTTGTTTAAGGGATTTGAAAATCCATTGACAATGATAAGGAAAAGAGATTGTGACATTTATTTTGTGAGTCAGTTAGTGGACACATTTAATCTAATGGTGCATATTGTTTCTTAGTTCTAATAATTTGTAATATTATTTCATTCATTATTTTTCTGTTTTTATTCATTCTGAATGTTGGTTGTACTTGGATTGATATTTCATATCTACCAGTTTTCTGTCACATTTTTCATATTTTTTTTCTCTTGCTTCAGGAAAATTTTTTTCAATGTCACCAAACAAAACTTGAAAACCTAAAAAATAACAATTTTATAATTTGAAACACAGGAGAGTTGCAAAAATAATGCAGACCATTTCACTATATCTTTCATCCAGTTTTCCCTTTTGAATATTGATCTTACATGATAAAGGACAATTATCAAAACTAAAAAAATTAACTTTGGTAGAGTATTCATGAAACAAACAAAAACAAAACAAGACTAACTTTGGTACAGTACTGTTAATTTAACAGTGAAATATGTGCAGCATTTTTTCTTTTTATTTCCCCACTAATAGAACATGGCTGTCATGTTCAGGAGCCACATGTCCATGAAGTAGGTGAATGAACAAATGCTTAACGTCCAAACTAGAAGAGTAGCTATTTTGTTCAGTGGTTCCCCAACTCTGTGAAAACTGCTGTGACATCGTACCACTCGGGGGGAGGGGTTGTCTGTCTAAACATGTCAGCAACTTCATAAGCAACTGTGCAACATACAATATTTATTTCAAGCATATGGTGGGAGCTTACCACCAAGCATTAGGAGATGGCCTGGGAGGGAAGCCATCAGGCCCAAGAGCTGTGCACTGTCCCTTGGTGGAACTGGCCAGAGCGACCCCGTGGGACTACTGAAAGGTACAGTGGGCCAAGAAGACCTTGTTCAACAAATGGTTCTGCATGGACAAAAGTTTGGAGTGATGGACAACATAGAGGCTCCAGCAGGCCAGGAAAGTGGCTGAGAAGCTGGCTGAGAAGTTGAGGGGCGAGCTCAAGAATAGGAAGCTGTTAACTGAAATGTCCCTGGCAGACTTACAGGGTGAGGAAAGGCATCTTCAAGCAGGGGGCGACACCTGGGCCCAGGATAACTTCCAGTGGCTCCTAAGTAAGACATCAAGCACTAAAACTTCTCCACGCACAACATCTGCCCTGACAGGGCCTCAACAGGGCCTCACATAAGTCTGCAACCATTTCTGGCAGAGACCGCTGGGGTTCACCACGACCCTGATAGACATCTTCCTGGAGAGCATTTTTCTGGAACTTTGACCCTCCCTCTCCTTCAGGACCAGATGCGCCAAGCATACGGCCAGTATGATACCTTTCTTCTGTGTGGCCCTGCCATGGCCTTGCAGCTCACAACGAACTCCATCGAACCACTCAAGCACAGCCACTCCGAGGAAAACTATTGATCACAGGGAAACTAGTACAACGACAAGCTGCATGAGGTAGGAAAATTGTGTTATGTGCTCACGCCACGTCAGCCTGGGCCAATGTCCTCCGCGACCTGGCCCAGCGATGGCCCTGCATTCCGGTCAAGTATTTCTCCATTTACCAGCATGTTCTGGAATGAGACCTTGGGAACCAAGTGCCTGACTGAGTTTTCAACACCAAACAGGATGTTTGGCTGACTACAGCCTCACCCTGGGTCATTTTATAGGTATGATTCACTTCACTGGGGAGTTCTCCACCAAGCTGGCTACACACCCAACTTGCTTCAAGGCAGATGACAGCCCCTATACAGAACCTAGCATAAAGGTATTCAGCCACCACCAAGGCCTGAAGACCTGAAGATGTGGGTGGAGGTCAAGAACTCTGGGCTTTTCTGCCCCGACAGGCTGCTTCCTATAGGGCTCTCCATGAATCTGTCGGTCATTACCTAGGACCTCCCTATGGAGCATGCAACGATGATTAAATATGGAGTCAATAATGCAGGGGAGCTGATGGGCTGCAAGATTAACCTGCAGATGGTATAAAACCTGTGCTTCCTGGACACTGAACCGGGTCTCAGATATATGTGGAATCTGTGAGATATAGATAATATAATTTGTGAGGTATAGATATAGATAAATATAAAGTATTGGTGGAATATAGATGGAGAGAGACATCCAAATGGATTGCTTTATAATTCTATTAAAGGAACCAGTTGACTAAATTTTGGGGAGTCTATTTCTAGTTTAATCCATTCAATTCCATCAGTCTGTAGATCTGTCCTTTCACTGATAACACATTGTGTTGATTACTGTAGCTTTCAAATAAATATTTGAATTGAGATGTGTTAATCTTTCAAATTTTTTCTGCAGTTTCAAAATCATTTTTATTTATTCAAGTGTATTTGTATTTTCATGTAAATTTTAGAATCAGCCTTCTGATAATCTACAAAAATCTTGCAGGAATTTTAATTAGGATTGCACTAAATAGAGAGACCAAGTTTGGAATAATTTATTTCTTAACAATATTCAGTTTTCCAATCCAAAAAACATGATATATCTCTTCATATTTTGTTGTTTAGTTACTTTCATTTGTATTTTATAATATTCAACATATAGGTCCTGAACATAATTTGTTAGGCTTTACCTAATATTTCAATTGTATTTAGTGCAATAGTAAATTATATTTTTTAAAAATCATATTGGCTTTGCTTCTTGGTAGGAATAAAATTGATATTTTATGTTAGCTTTATATTTTAAGACTTGATAAACTGTTAATTTTAGAAAAATTTCTGGGTTTTTCAGATTTTTCATGTAGAAAGTCATTTCATCTAGGAAAAGTCAGTGATTTATATTCTGCATGCTTTTAACTTATTTCACTTGATCATTATGTTGTCTAGAGTATCCAGCATAATGTTGAATGTTAGTTAAGAGAGAGATTGTTTTCACCTTGTTGCTGAATTTAGGAATAAGCACACAGGCTGCCACTATGAAGTATGATGTTAAGAGTAGGTTGTGTTAAATACCTTTGTCATATAGAGGAATTTTCTTTCATTACAAGTGTACTGAGAGTTTATCATAATTTGTAATGTGTGCGTGTGTGTATGTGTGTGTGTGTGTGTGTGTGTATATAGGGGACAGCAATCAGTCTGTGTAGAAATTCATCAGTTTTATTAAAATATTTAAAAATCTCATCTTGAATTTTTTGATGTTTTACTATTCTTTTACTGTATTTAATATATTTAATGTCTGTTCTTTTTTTCTTTCCTCCCTTTTGTCTGTGTTAAGTTTACTGCCATTTTTATAGTTTCTTAAAGATGAAACTTAGATTGTTAATTTCAGATGTTTCTTATTTTCCAATACAAACATTTATGCTATAACTTTCACTCTAAGTACTGCTATTAATGCATCACAAGATTTTTGATGTTACCTTTTTATTTTTACTCAGTTCAAAGCTGTTTCTGTTTGTTTGTTTTAATATTTTATTCTCTCTACCTACTAGCTCTTAATATAGTTGGGCCCATTGAGCAGAATGGGTTCTACACTTATTGGGGTTTATTCTGTGCTGTTTGGTCTGTGATTTTGTCTAGTTTAGTTTATTTCCTCAATTACATCTGCTTAATTCTATCTAGAGAAGAAGAAAACCAACAACAACAAGAAAACGTGTCCCTTATTCGAGTGTGCCGTAGTCTGAATATCTGTGTCCCCTAAAATGCATATATTGAAACCTAATTCCCAAGTTGAAAGTATTGGGAAGTCAGGCTTTGGGGAAGTGATTAGATCCTTAGGGCTACGATTAGGGCTGGGCATTCATTATGGGCTTAGTGTCCTTATAAGAGGCATCTAGAGAGATCTCGCCCTTCCAACATATGAGGTTATGGTGAAAAGACAGCTATGTAGGCACTGGGCTCTTACAATACAATAAATCAGCAGGCATCATGATTTCAGACTTCTCAACTTCTAAAACTGTGAGAAATAAATATTTATTGTTTATAAGCTACTCAGTCCGTAGTAATTTTGTCACAGCAACTCAAACAGATTGAAGAAGTTTTACAATATTTTCAGGGGTTTTTTTCCCTGGAGTTATCCCCACTCAATTTTATAAATATTTACTGCAATTTCAGTGAGGAAGCAATTTTAGGGATAATTTTTCAGATGATTATCTTGAACTAAAATTTTTATTGAAATTTTAAAGCTACAATTTTTCCTTTAAGAAAGAAATAAAATTATTTTAATATTAGGAAAAATTGTGACATTATAATATTTGGAGCTCTAGTTCAAACATGTAAATTAAATTTGTAAAGCAATTTATACTGCATTTGTCTTTTTAAGAACAAAATTAATTTGTTCAGAAATATAGAATAGTCAGAAGAAGGTTTACATAGACACCATGCATAGAACTAAAAATACGCTCCATTTTAAACTTCCTATCAGGATTCTCTTGAAATAGAGAATTTACTTTTCTACTTTTATAGAAACATTTACCTCACCATGGAATTCAGCTGATCTTTTCATCTTCTCTGTAATAGTATTTAGGAACAGAGGGATAAACAGCATTCTCTAAGTATAGTCTGAGTAAAATGGAATTTAAATATAACTCTTAAGAATCTGAGAGTCTAACGAGGGTTTAATAAAGCAGAAAGCGAAATAACAACAGTAGAAATTACCAACAATAGGCAAACAATTAACAGGTTTTTAAAAAATTTTGCCTTAAAATATATTAAAAGTTAAATAATAGCAATAATGAGTGACAATCCAGTTCTTCAATCCGTATTTGTCTTGGTCAATTAAACAGCATCCAGAACTTAACAATGTCATTTTCAAATTTTATTTCTGGTAACCAATATGTATTTTATTTTTTTAGACTCAAGTAGTATAATGCAGTTTATTTCTCAGCTAGGCTTCACTTCGTGGCCCTTTTAAGAAACTTTTGTTCTTTATAAGGTTTCAACTTTATTTTAGGAGATTCAGTATTTTCAGTAAGAATTTCATTTGGACTAAAGTTTATAAGAAAAAAGGAGAAAATTCCCTTTGCAGTACATAACACAGTATTAATTTGTTCTCCTTATAACCTCTCTGACAACTCCTATTTCCATTATTAGGCAAACTGAATATTTTCCAGCTTTACACATGACTTTCCAATTTACTTAGAAGTATAAAGAGCATCAAGAATAAAAGAAGAGGGAAAAAGAGGAGGGGAAAGAAGACAAAGAAAAGAGCACCAAGATGAATTATTAATAAAGTAACCAATTAGTATTTATAGAATAGATAGGAAAGCATTCATAAATTAAGAGAGGAGATCATATTACACCTTGAGTCAGTGAAGATGTTAACAGGTTTTTTCTTCCTGATGGTACTGCTGAGGATAGCTCATAAGCTGAACTAGGAAAGAGGCAAGGCACCTTTCTCTTAGAGACTCCGTGGACTGTGATGAACCACAGGAGCAATAGGATTGACTAACAAAATAGAGGTGCACTTTCTTAGAGCTTCATCAACAGCCTGTGGTCAAGAGCAGTGATAAATAGTTTCTCTTGGGATTATCAGCTACGGGGCACTCATGAGATTCCAATAGAGATTCAGAGATGTTATCAAGTTATGAAAACCTGAAATACCTTAACATAAGATTTAGAGTCCAATAAGATATAAAGAAAATAACAATTGAAAAGAATAAAGAAACCTGAAGAAATAATCTCTGAGGTCTTAAACTTTGAAAAAAATCTACTTTATATCCTAAATTTAGAAATATGGCTTTTCATGAGACAGCAAAGGAGTTAAATGTTCACAAGGCTTTTAGGCTCATGCATCTCTTTCAGCTGCAAACTCACAATGTAGCTACCCGATGTTCTACAGTTATATATAGGTATATAGTTTTATATAGGTATATAGTTACATATAGTTATATATAGTTATTATATATATGTTTTATAGTTATTTTTCTTAAGAATAAGTTTATCAGTGAAAGAAATCTAGGCATTTTACTGCCACCTCTGAATTTCTAGTCTGTTACTTCTGTTTCCACTCTATGTTGCTCTGAGTCCTCCTAAGGATGTGCAACCACAGTGGGTGCTATTCCCAGGTCTTCCACATTCCATATGTATATTAAACATTTAGTGAAACGAAATACTATTTGATAAGTTAGAACGTTGTCTCCTCACATCAGTAACTAATAGGTAAATATATATTTTTCTGACAAAACATAAGCTTTTCCTGGGAGAACAGTGTAGGGACATAGCACAATCGAAATAAAATCTTATTGTCTCACATCCACCTCAGACCATCTCTGAGCAGAACCGTGGCTGCTTCTTGTATCAAATTACCTTAGGGTCTAAGATGCTTCCTGTAGTTTCTTTTTAAACTAGCAAATATTTTTAAAACCAGAGTGAGACATATCGATTTTCACCACCATATTTCCCTCCCATCCCAACTAACTTAGGTATACAAAGGTCTCCTGATACGGTTTGCCAAATCTGGAATGGATGGATGGATGAATTAATTAATAAATAAAACAGTTGTCATCTAACTGGCTTTCATAATATAACATAGATTGTAACTTACATTTTGGTGAAATATGATTATTTTTCATCTCTACTATAGAGTTCACAATTAGTATTTTACTTGACATTTGTTTTGTCTGGACCTAAGGATCCAAAAGAAGCAGAAAGCTTTATCTGAAGTCCAAAAGCCTAACCACTGAGCACACAAAGTTGAACATATTTTTACACTTAATGAAGAAATAGAGGGATTTCCATTTTAGAGCCCTAGTCAAATTACCTAATTCTCAGATGGCTGTGTTTTGCCTACTTAACTTCTTTATGTAGTAACTATTACTTTTAGTGTTTCTCACCATTTTTTAAACACCTTTTAAAATAATTTTGCACATTCATTTGTAACTAGGAGTGATATGAAACAGCTACTTTTGTGGTGGTTAGAGTGGTCTCTGAAGAAATACATTTAAATTTGCACAACACTTATGTTCCTTTTGAGAATTTAAATTACTGCTCAGCAAAAAGAGCATACTGCAAATGTCCATATACTAAAAAATAACATATTGAGAAAGATTATAGACTTTTGTAAGATTACCATTTATTTATTATTTATTTAGTTAGTTTTTACTGTTGTTTAAGTATAATTGTCTCCATTTCCCCCCACTGCTCTCCCCCTCTTGACCCAGCCCCACCTCCCACCTTCAATCTTATCCCCCTTTGGCTTCGTCCATTTAGTCCTTTACGCGTGTTCCTTGACGACCCTTCCCCTTCTTCTCCCTGTTGTCCCCCTCTCCCCTCCCCTCTGCTTACTGTCAGTTTGTTCTTTATTTCAGTATCTCTGTTTATATTTTACTTGCTTGTTTGTTTTGTTGATTAGGTTATTTACAGGTGAGGTCATATGGTATTTGCCTTTTTTTGTTGTTGTTATACCTGATATTCTATTTTTGCACTGTTTCTTCTCTATTCACTGAAAAAAAAAATTAAAGGAATTTACTGTTTTCCTCTATCCCAAATGCAATCTATTTAAACAGAAAAAAATATTTTATCATAAAAGGCCATTTTGGAATATCAGTTCCCATTACAATAGATTCTTTCCATTTGGGAACCATTTGCACATGATGAAAAAAAAATTTTGTAACAATTAGCAATGAACTTAAAAGTAGTACTACCTTAATGACTCCAGTCAAAATCTCTGCACATATTTCGTCCAAGTATTTGGTTTCAGTTGGTTTCCTATTTGGAATGGTTCCACATTATACCTATTTTGTCTGTGGTAGTCAAAATGGTCTCTTCAATTTGCATCATTAATTGCTTTGGTTTAAGTAATATATAATGATTCTGAACAGCCCATGACCTCAAGTTTGGTAGCCCAGTAAGAGGGGAAAAAAAGAATTTATACTATATTGGAAAAAAAAGTATTGTGACAAATTCTGTGTAATTGTTAAGAGAGGCTGAAAAGAGCCCTGGCTGATGTGGCTCAGTGGATTGAGCACCAGACTGTGAAGGAAAGGGTCACTGGTTTGATTCCCAGTCAGGGCACATGCTTGAGTTGCAAGCCACATCCCCAATAGGGGGCACATGAGAGGCAACCACACATTGATGTTTCCCTCTTATTTTCCCCTTCCTTCCCCTCTCTCTGAAAATGAATAAATAAAATCTTTAAAAAAAAAGAGAGAGAGAGACACTGGAGAGAGAATACAGAGCTGATTCCTCTCTTACAGGAGGAGTGAGTTGTATAGTCCCTCCAAAGTCTCCTGATATATTATATATGCATGTGTATATATGACATATTACAGTAAAAATAAATACTTTGGTGAAGATCCAGCCAAAATCCTATTCTTAGAAAGTTTCTCAGCTTCTTACAGTTAATTCTGCTTATTTATATATGCACTCTTTTCTTTGTAATTAATGACTATTAATTAATGATTGTCACTTTCTATTTGCTAAGTGGCTTTATGCATATGTTAATATTTGTGTAAGTGTTTTTCCTAGTGTGTTATAAACTCTGTGCAAAAAGAGATTGGCTGTCTTGCATTTCCACTTGTCCCATGATTAGTGATGTTATACTAAAGAACTGGAATATAATATCTTTCCAGTTTTATTCATGAAAAAAGTGATTATTAATGGGCACTGAAATTAAAATGTAATATGAACTTTATGTTACTATTGATATTTATCGAATAAGATTGAAATGAATAATTTAAATACATCTTTAACACAAATTATATGTTTGTCATTTCACAGTAAGGAAATACGATCATAGGATGGCAGAAATTTAAGAATAAAATGATGATAAAATTCCTTTTGCCCTATATGTCATTTAAATTGTATTTCTAACTTTGCCATTATTTTAATAAGGTGAACAAATAGCACAGAATGCTGAATTTGATATTTATATATAATTAACTAATCCACTAGAAAACTTAATTAATAACCAAGAGATTAAAATATAATCACAACTATATGGGAAAGTAAAATTAATTTGTATTTTTATTTATTATTGCCTGTAATAAAACATTTGTCTTTTAAATGTTAGATGCTCTAAATATGGGCATCTTTCAAGTACCTAACATGGAGAACTTGTTTTATTTTTGTGCTTTCTTCAATCCCTTAATCCCTTCATGAACCCAGTGATGGGGTTATGTTCAAAATATAAATTATCGTGAATGTAAAAATTCTACCTAGTCACTGCCTTTTCATTAATCACTTCTTCATCTCTTACTGCTTTAAAAATAATATTTTAGTGTTTTCTTTGGCACTTCTTAATATTTACCCCATTAATTTTTATTTTATTTTATTGTATTATTTTATTTTATTTTGAAACATTCTTGATAGTCATCCTGTTCTAGCAGCACTGCTCTGTTAGGATTTCTTCAAACTGTACCATAGCTACCTCCAAGGATTTTAGTTCTCTCTCTCTTTAAATGGCACTTCTCTTCCCTTGGGCCAGTTTAGCCCAGGTAATGCTGTAGGAAAAATACAAATCCTGACTCTTAGCGGTATAATAGAATAAAAGTTTGATTTCGTCTTGTTCTATGTGTCCAGTGCTAGCTGGAGCTCTGGAGCTTGTTTACTCAGGAGCTCAGTAAGCTAGAGTTCATATCCCCATATTCTACCGTAATTAAAATAGCCATTGTGTTGGGGAAAAGGTAGGAGACTGGTGATCACATACGGGCTTTTACAGTTTTACAAACTTAAGTACATTCGTATTGCTCAAGTTTAACTAACAAGAATATAATCAATGCCAAAACTTATTGCTATGTTTTATTCTCTGATCCAGTTATTTTCATTCTTTAATTTAATGATCATGCCAAATTTATAAAGCTAATAAGCATAATTATTTTCATCTTAAACTTCAGGGTCATTAAGACTCACAGGTTAAGCCATTAACTGGACAGATTTCAGATTGGCAGATTTAGAATTGAAATTTCACTTTGTCAGATGCAAAAGTGATTGTATTAAATTCTCTTTGTGCTAGGAAAAATAATATTCATCGAATTTCATTTTTATTGATGGCTAATCTCAAAACTGAGTACATGCTTCTAACTGCATCTTTGTTCAAAGAGAGAGAAAAAAGTATAAATTTGAGAGACCTTTCATCAAAATTATCACATTGTTTTACTTGCCATTATTTTATATGGATATTCATTTTGTACTGTAAACTGAGAAAAAATTGTCAGTTGTAAAATATGCTTCACTGTATCTACAATTTCACATCACTATTCATCACAAGCTGAAGGTTACTACTCCTGACTGTCATAAGACTAGCCATAATTGATTGCTCTAAACCTAGAAGTTATAGTTGAGCAGGTTTTAAATAATCTCTGTATCACTCATGATTTGGAAAATAAATATACTATGTAATAACTGTGCAATTATACATAATTTTAGTATAGAAAACATGACATAATTTATATATGTACATAAATATACGACAATATAATATTATGTATATAACTTGTATATATACAATAGAATACACAAAGTCTATCTAGGAGAAGTCCAACCATTGTTAATATAATGAGAATAGTTTGACAACATGGATGTAACCTGGCAGCCAGGGTGAATGGACTAGAATGTGCAAGTGTCTACAGCAATGACTTCATTGTACTAGTCAGTGGGGGTGGTAGACATTGTTGAGTGAGCATGTGTACTGTGTGGCCGTGACATTCAAAACTGAGCGAGTAACTATGGGCAATTGGTGATTGATAGCTTTCTCACAACAACACACCCACCCATGCATCACATCTCGTGCATAGTGTTTGGGGAAATCCAGGTGACTCAGCTCCCCTACAGCCCAGATTTGGTATCCTGTGTTTTCTGTCTTATCCTGAAACAAAAATCACCTTTGAGAAGAAAGAGATTTCAGACCATTGATGAGATTCAGGAAAATATAAAAAGGCAGCTGATGGTGACTAGGAGAACTGTGTGAGGTCCAAAGTTACCTACTTGGAAGGGGACTGAGGCATCATTGCCCTATCTGCAATGTTTCTTGTATCTTGTGTCTTCTTCTATAAATGCCTTTATTTTTCATATTACATGTCTGGATACCTTCTGGACAGACCTTGTGTGTGTATGTGTGTGTGTGTGTGTGTCTATCTCATATATATATATAATATGTATGATATAATTAATATATAATAATTTAACACACTACATCATAGTATAAAACACATATAAATTAGAGATCTTAAGCATATTTAAGATTTTCTAATGATTTCAAGTATCATGCAAGGGAGTGGCACAAAGAAGCAGGAGGCAACAAGGAAGCTCTCCAGCTTCTTTCCTTCTTCATAGGATGTGCTCTTCTGGGCTATAATAATACAGCAGATACGTGAAGTCTGCATGGTTATCTCACATAGCAGAAATAATTTTAGTTATAAAATGACCATTTCATACTTTAGAATGTAGAGCTTATTCAACATTCTCTGACTTACAAATCCATAGATCCTGGTTTGTTTTATTATACAGTATTTTTCTTTTTTTAGCTAAGGTAATCAACTTTTTAGAAGTCCAACTCAGACACTGCCATACCAGACAAAAAGTAATGATATAATATATAAAAGTAATTATATGTAAAAATGTGAAGTTTATTTAATATTATATATTAGACTATATTATTTATTTTTTATTACAGAAATGTTGTTATTTAAACAAACCAACAATGAGACTAGTGAACAGAGACAATTAGTAGTGATTAATAATACAATTAATTATACTAATATCTATGAGAAACTTGTAATGATATTTTAAATTTTTTTCTGTCCCTTAATACAGCAATTTATTTTACCTCATTTTCTGATCTGTAGTTTTTGTTTCTTATTTTACTTTTCATTATTTAGGTGAGATTCTTTCTTTTGTACATATATGTAGTTCACCCATTTTCTAGACTTAATAGTATTTTATAAATTATAAAATTAACTCATTCACTTATAGTTCTGGATATTTAGATTGTTTTCAGCTTTGAACTCTTATAAAAATTGCTGTTATATGCATTTGTATACACACAGAAATGCAGATATTTCTGTTGCTTATAGGCCTGGGAAGGGTAAAATGCTGGGTCATAAGATACAAGAGGCAAATTGTCAGCAAAGATGGTTAGCAATTTCTCTCACCCTTGAAGGTTTTAAATTCTTTCTTAGGTGTTTACATTTTGTAACCACATTATTGTGTGTTTTCAATATATGTAAGTGTAAGATTTTTCTGAAAGAAAATACTATGGAGACAGTAAAAAGACCAGTGGTGAGGCAAAATATTTACAAAAGCTACACCTGATAAAGAGCTGTTTTCCAAAACATTGAGAGAGCTTTTAAAACTCAGTTATAAGAATAAGTGGCAAATAATCATATGAAAAGATGCTTCACCTCATATGTCATCAAGGAAATGCAAATTAAAAAAACGAGATACCACTACACACAGAAATCCCAAAATCCAGACCACTGACATCACTATATACTGGCAAGGATGTGGAGAAACAGAAAATATCATACTTTGCTGTTGGGGATGCAAAATCATATAGCCACTGTGGAAGACAATTTGGTTGTTTCTTACAAAAATGAATATACTCTTACCATGTGATATAGCAACTGTTTTCCATAGTATTTAATTAAGCAAATGAGTTGAAAACATATGTCCATATAAAAAACCTACACAAGGCCCTGGTTGGTGTGGCTTGGTTGGTTGGAGCATTGGTCCATAACTGAAAGGTTACAGGTTCGATTCCTGGTCAGGACATATACCTAGGTTGTGGATTCAATGCCCAGTCTGGGGATATGTGGGAGGCAACCAATTGATATTTCTCTCTCACATCAATGTTTCTTTCTCTCCCTTCCTCTCTCTTTAAAAAAGCAATGAAAAAAATGACTTCTGGTGAAGATAAAAAAAAAAACCTGCACAAAGATTTTTATGGCAACTTTATTCATAGTTCCTAAAATTTGGAAACAACCAAAATGTCCTTTAGTAGATGAATGGATAGCTAAACTGGGTTACATCCAGGCAATAGAATAGTATTCAGTTGTGAAAAAGAAATGAGCTATCAAGTCATGAAAAGATATAGATGAAACTTAAATGCATATAACTAAGTGAAATAAGCTAATCTGAAAGGCTATATACATTCTGTATAATTCCAACTGCTTGACACTCTGGAAAAGGCAAAACTATGGAGACAGTTAAAAGTGGTTGCCAGAATTGATAAGAGAAGATGAACAGGTAGAACAGAGAGGATTCTTAGGGCAGTGAATATACGATTCTATATTATAATGATAGATAAGCATCATTATACATTTGTCCAAGACCAGAGAATGTACAATGCCAACAGTGAACCTTAAGGTAAACTCTGGACTTTGGGTGATTATGATGTGCCCATAGGGGTTTATTCCTGATTTAAAAATGCACCTCTGTGGTGGGAGATGTCGAAAATGAGGATGGCTCTGCATGTGCAGGGAGAAAGAAGTATATGGGAAATCTCTGTACTTCCCTCTAAATGTTATCGTAGATCAAAAACTGCTTTAAAATTGTCTTAAAATAAAGACTAAACAATAATAGTGATAAAAAACCCCCCATCCGCCAAAAAAAAAGACCATCTGCTGCCAGGGTGGTGGGAGCAATTAATAGGTAAAAAACAGAAAATTATTGAAGCAGTAAAATGATTCTGTATACTGTAGTGGTGGACACATGTCATGAATGTGTCCAAAGCCATGGAATGTACAACAGCAAGAAGTTACCTTAATGTAAACTACGGACTTTGGGTCATTATAATGTATCAGTGTAGGCTTGGCCGGTGTAACAAACGTACCACTCTCCTGAGGGATGTTGGTAGTGAGGGAAGCTTATGAATGTTTGGGGGAAGAGGGTGTATGAGAAATCTCTGTACCTTTCTCTCAATTTTTCTATGAATCTAAAACTGCTCTAAAAAATAAAATCCATTAAAAAGAAAAAACCAGGAAGTAAGTATTCTAGGACTAATTAAATAGATGTTACCTATATTTAATAATAAATGACCATGTCATAGTTCTCTCTGTCCTATGGTACAGTAGGCTATAATTTCAGTTTTCTAATATTTTTTCTCTACACTGGCTGAATCATTTAGGACACCATTTTCTCTTACGTAGTGCTAAACCTGAATCCAGTCAAACATAAAATTTATTTTAACTTCTAGCTCTGATCTTATCAAGCTCACAATACATTAATTTCTGGTGTCCGTCCAATGAAATGATTTCAAGGTAAATATTCTCTCAACAAAATCATTTGACAATGGGATGCCGAGGATTTTCCTACTAATTAACAGCAGGTTAGTCTTGAAGAAATAACTTTCTTTCTGAAAATGTCCATCTGCATTATATTCATAAGCTTACTTTTGCAGACCAGCTGTTTGTTAATCATGTTCTTTGTGTCTATTTAGGCTATTCACCTTTAAAATACCCATTATTTTCATATACTATAAAGTGTATTAGATGTTTTCTTAAGTTCAACCTCTATTTTTCAGTGAAAATTGTTTCGAAACAGAAGTAATTTGAACTCTTTAAAATGAAGCTGGATTCCAAGTTACAATTAAAATAAAGCAGTTGATAAAGTCCTGTTTAACTTGGCTGTTCTTTTCTAGTGATATTTCTAAGTGTTTGTTCTGAAACAGTCTTATTTCCCCCCAAATGAGTCATTTTCTTAGCGTGTAAGTTTTATTGTGACCTACACTAACATCAACACATAAGTGCGAATCAGTTCCTTTTTTTCCTAGATTTTTTTTACCCCTTCAAAGATCATCAAATAGTTTTGAAAAAAACACAATAAATACCAGTATTATTGCAATTTTTTTTCTCCATTTTCACTACCCGCGACTTTCCAAGGTAGAGCATAACATTCTTTTCACCCCTCACTTGGAAAATGTGATTTGATATCAGGCCAACCAATATTGAAACACCTTGTCTATGGCCAGCCACAATGGTAGCCATCTCGTAAACACATGTCTATAAATTAACCTACTTACATTTTTTAATTTAATAATCTTGATTCTGTTAAGTTTTGAGGAAACCAAAAATGTTTATTATAAAAATTTCAGTATCACATGTACACAGACTACACTCCTTCTTAACAGTTTGGATTGTAAAGTTTGGAGGGTCAATTTTAACCCCATTTTATACAACCTTTACCATTCTTGAGAAATAATAACCACTTTTAGGTAAGAAGCTAATAATTGGAAAATATGAAATTCATATTTTCAAGAAATGTTCAGGCATTATTCTAATTCAAAAGACCTAAAACTTGCTTGTAATTCCTTTTAGACCATTCTTTATTGGCTTAAAATAAGTATAATTAATGGAAAGACCAAAGCCCTGTATGTGTCCTGTTTTATAACCCATGCAAAGTGCCAAACACTCCATCTGTTTCAGAGAGAAATATATAAGGTTCACATTACATGTTAGATTGTTTTTCTTTCCTTTTTTTCTCTTATTTTTTTCTGTATTTTTCAAAATTTATTTTTCAAATTTGAACAAGTGTTTAATATATTGTCATTATGGAAAAAAAAATCAATCTAGTTAACTTAAATCTTACCATAACTTAAACTCACAAAAAAAAAATCTTTGGAGAGAGTACAGAACAAATACATCTTTAAAGGGCTTTCTTTCTGATTTCTTCTTCTTCTATTTCATTGCTGATGTACAAAAATGCCTTTGATTTCTGAATACTGTCTTTGTATCCTGCTGGTTTGCCTAATTCACTTATTAGGTTGAATACTTTTTGGTGGAGTCAACAGTGATTTCTATGTACACTATCATGTCATCTGCAAAAAAATGATAGTTTTACTTCCTCTTTTCCTCTTTGGATGCCTTTTATTTCTTCCTCTTGTCTGACCGCTATGGATAGGATTTCCAATACCATGTTGAAAAGAAGTGATGAAAGCGGACATCCTTGTCATGTTCCCGACTTTAGTGGGAAAGTTTTTAGTTTTTGCCCATTGAGTATGATGTTGTCTGTAGGTTTTTCATATATGGCCTTTATTATGTTGAGGAATGCCCCATTTATTCCCCTTTTGCTGAGTGTTTTGATCATAAATGGGTGCTGTACCTTATCGAATGCTTTTTCTGCGTCTATCGAGATGATCATGTGGTTTTTGTCTTTCCTTTTATTTATGTGATGTATTACGTTTATTGACTTGTGTATATTGAACCATCCCTGCATCCCTGGGATGAATCCCACTTGATCATGGTGGATAATCTTTTAATGTATTGCTGGATGCGGTTTGCAAATATTTTGTTGAAGATTTTAGCATCTATGTTCATCAGTGAAATTGGCCTGTAGTTTTCTTTCTTTGTAGGGTCTTTATCTGGTTTTGGGATTAGGGTGATGCTGGCCTCACAAAAAGAGTCTGGGAGTCTTCCCTCCTCTTGGATTTTTTGGAATAGTCTGAGAAGGACAGGGGTTAGCTCTTCCTTAAATGTTTTGTAAAATTCTCCTGTGAAACCGTCCGGCCCTGGGTTTTTGTGTGCCGGGAGTTTCTTGATGACTGCTTCAATTTCCCCAGCTGTTATCGATCTGTTCAAGTTTCCGGTTCTTCCTCCTTCAGTGTTGGAAGGTTATACATTTCTAGAAATTTGTCCATTTCATCGAGGTTTTCAAATTTCTTAGCATATAATTGTTCATAGTAGTTTCTTAGACTCTTTTGTATTTCTGTGGTATCAGTTGTTATTTTTCCTCTTTCATTTCTCATATTATTAATTTGGGTCCTCTCCCTTTTTTTCTTGATGAGTCTGCTTAAAGGCTTGTCAATTTTATTTATCTTTTCAAGGAACCAGCTCCTGGATTGGTTGATCCTTTGAATTGTTCTTTTCATCTCTGTGTCATTCAGTTCTGCTCTAATTTTGACTAATTTCTTTCCTTCTACTTGCTCTGGGATTTATTTGTTGTTGTTTCTCCAGTTCTTGAAGTTGTAGTGTTAGGGCTTTTATTTGAAATGTTTCTATCTTTTATTAGGTAAGCCTGTATTGCTATGAACTTCCCTCTCAGGACTGCCTTTGCTGTGTCCCATAGGTTTTGGACTGTTGTATGTCCATTTTCTTTTGTTTCCAGAAATTTTTTGATTTCTTCTCTTATCTCATTATTGACCCGTTCATTGTTTAATAGTCTACAGTTCAGTCTCCATGAGTTTGCAAGTTTTTGAATTTTCTCTTTGAGATTGATTTCCAGCTTCAAGCCCTTGTGGTCTGAGAAAAAGTTTGGTATTATTTCAATTTTCCTGAATTTGCTGAGGCTTTCTTTGTGTCCTATCATGTAGTCTATCTTTGAAAAACTTCCATGAGCATTTGAAAAGAATGTGTATTTTTCTTCTTTGGGATGTAAGGTTCTATATATGTCAGTTAAGTCTATTTGATTCAGAGCAACATTCAGCTCCACAATATCCTTGTTGATGTTTTGTTTGGAAGGTCTGTCCGTTTTTGACAGTGGGTTGTTAAAATCCCCTACTATCAGTGTGTTGCTGTCTATATCTTTTTTGAAGTCCTCCAAGATTTTCTTATATATTTAGGTGCTCCTATGTTGGATGCATATAAGTTTACAATGTTTATGTCTTCTTGATAGAGTCTTCCTTTAAGTATTATAAAGTGTCCCCCTGGGACCCTTTTTATGGCCTTTGTTTTGAAATCTATCTTGTCTGATATAAGTATTGCTACCTCTGCTTTCTTCTCTTGCCCATTTACCTGAAATATTTTTTTCCATCCCTTTACTTTCAATCTGTGTAGGTCTTTTGTTGTGAGGTGGGTCTCTTGTAGGCAGCATATGTGTGGGTCATGTTTTCTGATCCATTCAGCTACCCTGTGTCTTTTGATTGGGGCATTAAGTCCGTTTACATGGAGAGTTATTACTGATAGAAACCTACTCATTTTTCTCTTTGTACCTGTGTTTTTCTCTTTCTCACTCTTTTCCTTCATCCTCTTAAACCAGTCCCTTTAGTATATCTTCTAGTGCTGGTTTGGTGGAGATGTATTCTTTTAGCCTTCTTTTGTCTGGGAAACTCCTTATTTCCCCTTCTCTCTTAATTGAGAGCCTTGCTGGGTAGAGCAGCCTTGGTTATAGGCCCTTTCTTTTCATGACATGGAATATTTGTTGCCATTCCCTTCTGGCTTGTAGTGTTTCTGTTGAGAAGTCAGCTCCTAGGCATATCGGGGCTCCCTTGTATGTTACTTTCTCCTCCTCCCTTGCTTCCTTTAGGATTCTCTCTTTGTCTTTGATGTTTGCCATTTTAATGATGATGTGTCTTGGAGTGGGCTTCCTTGGGTCCCTCTTGAATGGGGCCCTCTATGCCTCCTAGATCCATGAGACCATTTCTCTCCTCAAATTGGGGAAATTTTCCATCATTACTTTTTCAAACAGGTTCTCTATCCCTCGCTCCCCTTCTTCTCCTTCTGGTATCCCTATTATGTGGATATTATCACGTTTCAGGTTGTCCTGCATTCCCCTAAATGCCTCTTCATTCTTTTTGAGTCTTATTTCCATTTCTTGTTCTTTCTGGGAGCTTTTTTATACCTTAGCCTCCATCTCACTGATTCGATCCTCAGCTTCATCCAGCCTGTTTTTGATTCCTTCTACTGTGTTCTTCAATTGAGAAATGGTATTCTTCATATCCTCTTGTGTCTTCTTGATAGTTTCTATGTCCTTTTTTAGGTTGATATAGTTTGCTGTAAGATCTTCGTAGTTTCTCTGCTGTTTCTCATAGTTATCTTTGAGCTGGCTGAGCTCACTGAGCTTCCTTAGAGGCTTTGTTTTGAATTCAATATCTGATAGTTCCCTTGCTTCTATTTCATTTAGCTTTCTCTGTGGGGATTCCTCCTTTCCCCTCTTTTGGACTAAACTTATTTTTCTTCCCATTTTTGTGGGAGTCTATTATTTATTTATTTATTTACTTTTTCTGCTGCTTCAATTGATCACTCTAGATTTCCTGACTTTGTGGATTCTTCATTACTCTTATTCCACATAGTATTGGATGTCTTAGCCACAGAATTCAGACAAGAAAAAAAAAGGTTCCCAAATTGGAAAAAAAGAGCAAAACAGTCGTCATTTGCAGATGACATGATAATATATAGAAAGAATCTTAAAGATTCCACCAAAATATTATTAAAACTGATATATGAATTCAGTAATAGTAGCAAGATAAAAAAATACTCAGAAATTTGTTGCACTTTTATACACTAATAATGGATTATCAGAAAGAGACACATAGAAAACAATCACATTCACAATTATATTAAAACAATACCTCGGAACAAATTTGACCAGGGAGATAAAATATCTATACTCTGAAGATTATAAGTCACTGAGGAAAGAAATTGAAGAAGATAAATAAATGGAAGCATATACCATGATCATGAATAGAAAAAAATTAAGACCGGTAAAATGATCAGACTACCCAAAATAATCTATTGATTAAATGCAATTCTTCTCCAAATACCAATGTTGTATTTCATAGAATTAGAACAGATAATTCAAAATATATATAGAACAAAAGAACATGAATTGCCACAACAATCCTGAGAAAGAAAAACAAAGTTGAAGGAATCATGCTACCTGATATTAAACTATACTGCAAGTTTATAGCAATCAAAATATTTTGGTACTGGCATAAAAAGACATATAGAGATTAATGGAACAGAATATAGAGCCCCAAAATAAACCTACACTTATATGGTTAATTAGTATTTAATAAAGAAGGCAAGAACATGCAATGGGGTAAAGAAAGTCTATTTAATAAAAGTTGTTAGAAAAATTGAACAGGGACATGTAAAAAAATGAAATCAGACCACATTCTTTTAACATATATAACTCAAAATGGATTAAAGATTTAAATGTAAAACTCAAAACCATAAAAATCCTGACTTCCAGTCAAGATTAAGGTGTAAATAAACATGGCTCCCCTGCTGTTACAACCACAGCAGAAATTGCAACTGAATTACAAAACAACTGTCACCCAGAATCATCACAAAATTGAGCTGTATGGAAATCTGATGACCAAGGAAGTAAAGAAGTCATGTTCATCCAGACAGGTAGGAGGGGTGGAGACATAGAGATGCAGAAGGGGCAATCATACACACAAGGATAGATAAAATTCAGAAGGGATACCTCAAGAGCAAGGGATCCCAGCCCCACACCAGACCACCAAGCCCAGGGTTACTGTTCCAGGAATATAAGTCCCCATAACTTCTGGCAGTAAAATCCAGTGGGGGTTGGGTCAGTGGAAGCAACTGTGGAACTCTCAGGCATCTCTTCTTAAAAGGCCCACAACAGACATAAGACTTATGCAGAATTCCTCCCTCTGGGCTCCAGCACAGGAGCTAGAAGGGCACCAGTGGCATATGGGGAGACACTGAAGTGTCTGGCATCAAGATGAATGCTGGGCTCAGCTTCCTCCCAGATAAAACTTCAGAGGACAGGCAGTGGTGATTTTCCCCTTTCTGAACCCTCTTCCACACAGAGCCACAGATCGGCAACACCATATCTGAGACACCATCAACCTGGTTCACCTGGGTTGCCCCACCCTGTTATTACCAAAGACTCTCTCATTTAACTTACCAGTGTGCTTTTCTCCAATAGGCCACATTACTAAGACAAGAAGTCAAAGCAGCTCTACCTAATATATAGAAACAAACACAGGGAGGCTACCAAAATGAAGAAACAAAGAAATACGGCCCAAATAAAACAACAGAACTCCAGAAAAAGCAATAAATAAAATGGAGATAAGCAAAGTCTCAGATGCACAGTTCAAAACATTGGTTATTAGGATGCTCAAGGCCCCCATTGGGTACTTCAACAGCATAAAAAAGACCTGGCAGAAATGAAGGTTGCACTAACTGAAATAAAGAAGAAGTCATAGAAAATCAACAGTGGAATGGTTGAAGCTGAGAATTAAATCAATGACTTGGAATATAAGGAAGAAAAAAAAGCAAATAAGAACAGAAAAAAATATAGAAAAACAAGGATAGGCTAAGGAGCCTCTGGGATAACTTCAAGAGTACCAACATTTAAATCATAGAGGTGCTGGAAGGAGAACAGACAGAGTAAGAAATTGAAAACTTATTTGAAAAAATAATGGAATAAACTTTTCTAATTTGGTGAAGGAAATAGATATGCAAGTACAAAGGAAGCACAAAGAGTCCCAAACAAGTTGTACCCAAAGAGGACCATGCCAAGATACATCTTAATTAAAATGCCAAAAGTTAAAGATAAAGAGAGAATCTTAAAAACAGCAAGAGAAAAACAGTTACCTACAAAGTAGTTCCCGCAAGACTGTCAGCTGATTTCTCAAAAGAAACTTTACAGGCAAAAAGGGACTGACAAGAAGTATTCAAGGTGATGAAAAGCAAAGGCCTACAACCAAGTTTACTCTATCCAGGAAAGCTATCATTTATAATTGAAGGATAAATAAAGTGTTTCACAGACAAGGTAAAGCTAAAGGAGTTCATCATCACCAAGCCATTATTATAGGAAAGGTTAAATGGACATATTTAAGAAAAAGATCAAAACTATGAACATTAAAATGGCAATAAATTCAGAGCTATCAACAATTGAAGGTTATAAACAAACTACACAAACAACCAGAAACAGAATCATAAATATGGGGATCATTATCATCTGGGAAGAGAAAGGGGGAGGACAGGGGAAAAATTGCAGGGATTAAGAAGCACAAATTGTTAGGTACAGAATAGACAAGGGGATGTTAATAACAGTATAAGAAATGGAGTAGTGAAAGAACCTAAATGCATGACCCATGGACATGAACGAAGGGGGAAGGAGGAATGCCAGAAAGAATGAGAGGTACATGGTAGAGGAGTCAAAGGGGGACAACTGTAATAGTATAATCAATAAAATATAATTTAAAAACCATAAAAATTCTAACAAAACACAATAAAATCTCTGACACTTTTCTTAGCAATATTTTTTTTCTGATGATGTATCTTCTCAAGCTAGAAAACAAAAATAAAAATAATTAAATGATTAAACCAAAAATGTTTTGCACAGCAAAGGAAACCATCAACAAAATGAAAAGACAACCTATGGAATGGGAGAAAATATTCACCAATGGTACACCTGATGAAGGGTTAATATCCCAAATTTATAAAGGACCTATACAACTCAATGCCAAAAAAGCCAACAATTCAACTAAAAAATGGGCCAAGGACCTAAATAGACATTTCCCCAAAGAGGACATACAGATGGCCAATGGACATGTGAAAAGATGATCAATATTGCTAATCATCAGAGAAATGCAAATTCATATCATAATGAGATACCACCTCATACCTATGAATGGCTATCGTCAATAAATCAAGGATGTGGAGAGAAAAGAACTTTCATGCACTGTTGATGGGAATGCTGACTGGTCCAACTACTATGAAAAATATTATAGAGGGTCCTCAAAGAATTAAAAACAGAACTGCCTTATAACCCAGCAATTTCTCTTTTGAGTATATATTCAAAGAAGCCCAAAACACTATTTCAAAAGAATATATGCACCGTTATATTTATTGCAGCATTATTTACTATAACCAAGATATGGAAGCAACCCAATTGTTCATCAGCTGATGAATGGATAAAAAAGCTGTGGTAGACATATGCAATGGAATATTACTCAGCCATACAAAAGAATGAAATCTTACAATTTAGACAGCATGGATGGACCCAGAGGGTATAATGCTTACTGAAATAGGTCAGAGAAGGACAAATGTCATGTGATTTCACTTATATGTGTAATATAAATAACAACACAAATGAAGAAACAAAACAGAAACAGACTCATAGATATAGACTGATGGTTGCCTGAGGGAGAGGGTTTGGGGAACTAGGTGAAAAAGGTCAAGATATTAAGAAATACAAATTGGAAGTTATAAAATACTCACAGGGATGTAAAATACGCATAAGGATTATAGTGAATAATATTGTAATAACTATATATGGTGCCAGGTAGATACTAGAAATACTGGGGGAACACTTTGTAAAGTATGATTGTCTAATCACTAAACTAATAGTAACCACTAAAATAATATTGAATGTAAACTGTAATTTAAAATAATTAAATAGTAAGTAAATAAATAAAATATGTGAAAAAAAGCTATGACTTTTTATTTGGTTCATTAAAATTACAGTTCAAGCTATACTATTTGAATAGTGTTGTTATATAGTTATAATATATATCACATATATTTGCATGTTATAAACATATACATCTATATATTATTATATATACTTATATGTAATTAGGAATTTTCTCTTAAAGCTCAAATTTTTGAAAGTAGCCTAGAAAATATGATTTTAAGCAAAAATCAAATTCCAGTCCTCACTTCACTTTCTTCTTTACTACTTGTTTTGTTTTCCTCATCTTGAGCCTTTTTTTAAATGTTTGGTATTCTGAATATTTGGGTGAATTTTAATTATATAATGAATGTTTCCTATATAAAGAAAGTCTTCCACAACTATTGAACTTCAATACTAACACAGTAACTTAAGTAGTAAAAATAAGCATGTAACCATTAATATGTATAATGCTTTATAATAGCTAAAGCATTTCCCTCTGTGGTTGCTCATTTTACTTTTGCTCTATAAATAAAAAGCAGCAAATTCATGTGGAAAAGATGAAAAAGTGAATGTAACCCTGTTTTAGATATGTTAATTAAAATTCTGAAATGGAGTAAAAAAACCAGAAATCATCTTGAAGTTCTTCACAATTTGATTTGTATCATTGAAATTTTTATTAAATTTTGAAATATTGTTTAAATTTTTTGTGTTTTGGAATTGGAAATAACAATGCCTACCTCAGTGCAACTGAGAGGATTTATTACATAATATGTACACAGTTTATGGCATGAACTGATTATTAACAATAATAGATGTTATTTTTATTACTAGTGATATTGCTGATAGTATTAGTGGTAGTAGTAATATCATGGCAAACTACCAAAATAAATTGTAAATGGCTTTAAGTTATTTTAATACTGACATTTGAATATCAGTAAGCTGGATGTTTTGTTATTCACAAAATTTTAAATATAAATATGTCTCCACAGAGAGATTGCCTATTTTGAAGAGCAGATGGTAAACTGATGATTTCTTATAGCCCTTCCAGTTGCTTTAAATTTTCTACTGGAGGAAACATCTTTTTCAGAACAATGAATAACAGAAAAGTCTTCTATCAGAGCTAGATATAAGGTAAAGGAAGTCAGGAAAAAAAATTAATGAAACAATTTAGCTTTATAAAATAGGGTATTATAAAAGATCAAATTGCAGCAAACTTATACAGACAAGGAGAATTATTCAAGGCTGTTGCAGTGAGGAACAGAGGCGAGAACTTAGTATCAGCTCAACTCTGCTGAAACACACAGGAGCACTTCTAAGGATCAGAGTGCAAGGGACAATGCAAGCCATCTGAATATGCTAAGCGGCTTTAACCAAAGGAAAAGTTTTCTTATATATTTGTAACAAGAGATGGTTTTACAACTTAGAGCAAGGCACGACTGATGCCAGGATCTTACCTTTTTTTATAGAAACAAGGAGATTGAGCCCTCTCCTGATATTTATATTTCAAAGAGATGGCTCCCTGGTGATTCAGGAAGACGTTCCTTGTTGGTAAACTGTAATGAAGCTTTAAAAGATTTACATGCATCTGAAAAGGGCAGAGAAAAAATTGACAAGTTGTTTTTTTGTTTTTCAGGTAAATGCTCTCAAGAGAGATCAAGAACCAGAGTGAAAAAGAAACCTGCTTAAAATTTAGTCAAACCAAAGGAAACATATGGCCTCTTGGTCAGTATGCCTTGGTCTTTAGCCTCCCTTACCATAAAACATTGCTTAAATATCCATAATAACCATGATTTTTTTTTAAAAAAAGGTATTATTTACTCATGGATTATATCTACAAATAGTTACTACATGAATAGTTTCTAAAGTGCTTCCAAGCCATTTGAAGTCATTTTATAATGAAAAATCAGTTTATATGGAAAATTCAGAACTGAAGTAATTTTTCATTGTATATATTTTTCCAGTTTTATTACAATATATTTGACATATAACAATGTATAAATTTTAGGTGCAACACATTTTGAATTCATAGATGTATACATATTATAAACTGGTTATCACAACAGTTTAGTTAATATCCATTACCTCACCTACTTACAATTTTATTTCCTTGTGATGAAAACTTTGAAGATTTGTTCTGTTAGGAACTTAAAATATACAATACAGTGTTGTTAAATACAGTCATCCCCAGAACATATTTAGCTTATAATTAGAAGTTTGTACCTTCTGATTGCTTTCATTTGTATCTCCCATCCCATACTGCCTGCCTCTGGAAACTACCAATATGTTTTATTTTAATGAGTTTGCGTGTGTGTGAGTGTGTTTTAGATTCCACGTGTGTGATTATGAGTATTTGTCTGTCTTACATCATTTAGCATAATGTCCTAAGAGTCCATCCATGTTGTAACAAATAGCAGGGTTTCTTTCTTTTTCTCAGATAATTTGTATGTTGATTTTATATCCAGCAACTTTACTGAATTCATTGTTTAGAGCTAACAGTTCAGTCATGCCTTTAGGGTTTTCTATATATGAAATCATGTCAACTGCAAATAGAGACAATTTTGCTTCTTCCTTTCCAATTCTGATGACTGTTATTTATTTTTTATATCCTCATTGCTCTGTAGTATGGACTTCACAGTTGCCTGGAGTCTGGTCAGGCTCTCTAGTTAGGCAGAACTGGGTACTATACTCAGCAGTAGGTGAGGCTATGAATTCACTTCACTTCCTGGGCAGGGTACAGAATGGGCCTCCAGGCCAGTATGGCTCATTATTTACAGAGCCCAGACAGGCAAAATTGTGCAGCTGAGTTCCCTGGCCAAATAGCAGTACTGGCTTTACTTTGCAAATGAGCCAAGCTAGCGGCCCGCCGTGCTATCCGTGCATGTGCCACCCAGTAAGCAAGGCTGTAAGATGAGCTACACAACTTCCCAGGCACTCTCATTAGATTCTCTGGTTAAGGAGGACTGGAATTTGCAATCACTAGCAGACAAGGCTATCAATACATTTTCTGGCCCATGCTGGGCAATGAAACAGACTCTAAGGCCAGCAATGTGACTCACTGTTTGGGATCCCAAATCAGGCTGAACTGTGAACTGTGTTTCCTGATCAGAGAAGGCTACCATTTTTTTTCTTTGCACACAGGTAAAATTCACTGCTTGAGGTTTCTACTTGGGTAGCACTTCGAGTAGAAACTCAGTTGGCCAAGATCCAAATGTTAGCTGCTGTAAGACCCATTCTCATCTACTTCACAGTTTAATATGCAGATTTTTCCTCTCCATTCCCATGAGGCCAGACCTGACTGGGCCTCCTTGCAAGCACCCCATAATACTGGGGAAGGTAGATATCTACGTCGGGCTCTCTTTCTCTTACTGGGAAAACCATAGGACCAGGGAGCCCCTCTTGGTGTGGTGTTATGTCAGCCTGGGGGAAGGGTGATGTGATCGCAGTGTAGCTGCTCTTCTTATTCCTCTAATGCTGTCATTCTTGGTTTCTGTGCTCCACGGGGATACTTTAATCTCACCCCTATGTTCTAGGATCTTCACAATGATGTCTTGTCTATGAATAATTGCTAATTGATCTTGTTAGGGTGACTGGAGTCAAGGATGACCTATATCTCCATCTTATTAATGCCACTCTTAGGTATTATTTCCAAGTTTAAAGACATAGCTCAACTTATAAAAAAGAACAGAAATTAAATGAACAAACCTAGATTTATTCATTTAGATTTCCCAGTCTAATTTTTTTAATTCTTATGTTTAAATAGATATCATAAATATGTTTGCATCTAAATGTAAATTTCTGAACTAAAAGAAGAGCATGGTCAGCAAATACTTACTTCAGCTTTTACTGGAGAAACTTCTCTCACTGGAAACATACTTTACTGGGTTTAAATGAGCTCAACTTGTGGGATGTAAGTTTATCTTTTATAGCAATTTCTGGCTTATAGGTTACCTAGTCATGGGGTCATGGGAGTAACAATTTTCTGATTCAAATAAAACTTTTGAGAGGCATATGAGAGTACTCAGAAAGCTTATGTGGATTAGATAACTTTTGTCAAATAATAGTTTGCAATAGCCAAAGTGTAAAATCAGAATATATATATATATATATATATATATATATATATATATATATCTCCAATTTACTTTGAAATAAGGATAGTTATCAAAATTTTTTTAAAAAGACTCATTGTTTTGAGACGTTTTTTGATATTTTCTGAACTCTAAATGCCCTCATGTGTTTCTATTTTTGTCATGCGTATATTTTCAGCAGCAAAAACATTTGCCCACCACAAGAAGCTGGTTGGAAAACAGTGACACTCTTATTCTAGGAATTAGCTACTAGAACAGCTATTTTTTTAAAGAAAAATGATGGACTTGAAGATTTACTATTGAATGGTAGATAAATTAAACCACTCTTTAGAAAGTATGTATTGTAATTGCCTCAGTGCTTAAGGAAATTAAACATTGTTCAAAACGTACACCATTTAAAATGTTCTATTTTTATTTTCTTTATTGCACAGTCAAAATGAGAACATATTGTACCTTAACTTCTTAACTATGCTGCTTTCTGATCTCATTCAATGGGCATACATATATTTTTGAATGAGGACTATAATTTAGTTTGACTTGTCTGCCTGTCTTTCTGGTGAGAAGAAACATGCATTGATGATAAGATGCAGTTGTTTGTTAGTTTTTTTAATATTACTTAATTGGCCAAAGCTATATTCAAAAGTGGAGGAAAGGAATGGGAAGGAGAATCTGATGATTTATTTCACATCTATATCATCCTGAGAAAGGTGGTGTATATAGAAAATAAAAGATTAAAATAAAATATTTGTAATGTAACCTTTCTGTAGACTTCTTATGTGGCTTAGAGAAATATTTGGAGTAAAGGAAATGATAAGATAATCTTTTGCTTATATATTCACTCTCTCTCTGAAACTAAAGCAACCTGCAAATTACATTATAGCCAGTCTCAAAACACTAAATTAGAAAATGACTAGTTTTACTTATAAATCCAATGACTCTAAACATATTTTATTGACTAGAACTAAAAAGGATGCTGAGTATAGAGTACTCAGAATAACTGAGTACATAGTGTGACAGAATGGAATGGTCTGAGATATCTGTTTTTTTTACATATTTATTTCCAACAAGTTTATTAGTGATTTGCATTTAAGATGGGACTTTGAGTTCTAGGGAGGTGTAGCCTCTTTGCAGGGAATAGCATATTTCTTTGTGTAAGATTGAAAATTGAGCGGATTATTTGCACAACTATCCATTTCACAACTCAGTCAATATAGACAAAAAACAAACACATGCAGCAAAGTCATTGAATGGAAAAATTGCAATTTGATTCATTAAAACTTTTAATGAAGTACCTAACCAATCAAATAAAATTACTATGTTCTGTCCACTAAAACAATCTTAAATTACTTAATTTATAGGCATATCTTAGAGGTATTGTGGGTTTGGTTCCAGACCACGGCAATAAAGCAAGTCACTGTTTTTTTTTGTTTGTTTGTTTCTACTGCATATAAAATTTAGGTTTGTATTATGCAGTAGCCAATTAAGTGTGCTAAAAAAAATGTACATATCTTAATTTAAAAGTTCTTAATAAAAATGTTAACTGTCATTTGGGCCTATTAGAAAAATGATGCTAATAAACTTGCTGGATGCAGGGTTACCACAAACTTTCAGTTTCGAAAAAATGCAGTGTCTTTCAATGCAATAAAGCAAAGCACAAAAGACAAGGCAAGCCTGTAGTAACTTAATAATAGACTTATTTAATTACATTACAATATACCCAAATCTGAGATAAAGTAGAGCTTGAAAAAGTACCAAGATCACCAGCTGACAAGCTGAGCACATAGCCTATAGACAGTAACAAAAGAAAAGTTAAAGGTGTTCAAATGCAAAGGGTGACACAACAGACATCAGCTCTTGCTCTTTCTTTGGGGCTTATATACACACAATGAGAAAGCCATATGACTTCGAAATCTTTGTAATCTGAGGTCGTACTAAATAAAAATACATTTCTTCCAGAAAGAATTGTGATTTTTTTTTGTTTTCTTCTGTTTTGCTTGTTATATCTTGATGCTATGTTTTGTTGCTTGTGTTTTTTGGTTTTTGTTTTATGAGAGAAGAAATCTTGGTCTGGAAGTCACTGTATAAAAAAGGTACAGGTCAAAGAGATGCAGTATAATATGAGAAAATCATGCTCCCTGCAACTCAGTAACAGAAAGTTAATGCAGTTTTCCAGTTTTCTGAAATCTTTTGATATTAATCAGCATAGCATGGTCTAGCCTCTGAACAAATATTCTATTTTAGTGGGTTCAAAATAAAGGTTTCAGATGTATTCATTTTTACTATCTCTCAGTTGTGTAAAATCCATAAGCCAGGCTTTCCCTTTTTTCAAAATATATTTAACATTTGTGCTCTACAACTGTCAATAATACAATATTTACATATTATTTTGAACTGCACGTAAATGAAAAGAGTAGCATTGCAAAGTACTGTTTTTATATGTTTCTTTTTTTTCCTTAAATCTTCCATTAATTGACTGCCATAGGCAAAAAACACATCTTAGTAAAAGAATAATAGCTTCTGTATGTTAGGAAGATAAATATATACAGGATAATATTAATTACACCTAGAGATACTTATATAATAAAAAAAGTATGAAACAAAGAGTTTCTAAGAAATAAGATTTTTGCGCATTTCTCTCACTCCCATGCTTATTAATATATTAAATAACATAATGTCAGAGTAAAATTCATTTTATTTGCCTAAAGGATAATTGAGAGTTTTAGCAATTAGTTAAAAATTGACTCAGTTTCAAAATTGTAGCTGTTAATGCAATTATGCAAAATTAGCTATAAAATAAACCAACTGCTCAAAAATAAATGAAAAAGGCTCTCATCAACAGATAGCAAGTTAGTGATCACTATTAACTGTGACAGAATACAAAGTATAACACCCAAGGGGATGTGATTACTGCTCTGGAATATCAGCCTTCTTGGCACTTTCTCTTTATGAGGAATTTTCAAAAGGAACTACTTTACTAGAATGTATTCAACAAATATTTAATGTTTACTCTGTAGATGAAAAATCATGATGAGATGTAGCTGTGTAGTTCTCATTATTATGAATGATGAAATATAAGTCTAACCCAATTCTTTAAGGCATTTCAAAGATTTCCTTAATAGTATTTATTTGCTAAGCATTAGAGTAGCCCAGTGAAGACATATTTTATTGATCTTGGCCCTGTGTCTAAGTTTTAATAGGTTGGAGGGGTTATAGTTTTGCTAATGCCAATCAAAGAGGTAATGAAGCTGCTACCTCAATAACTTATTGCTTTTATTGCTAATCTTATTTGCATGCTGATTCAGTGTGAGGTAAAAAAAAAAAAGGACACTTTGACTCTGAGGACATTGTGTTTGATTTGTGTATCCTCTTCAAGCTAAGATACTACAAAGTATGCATTTTTGAAAGGTTAGTACAAACTTAAAAAGGACTGGATTAGTCCAAAATAATATTGGCAATTTTTTATATATTGACTGAAGAGGTTACATATGATGGGAAAATAGAAAAAAAATACCCAATAAGTAAATTGTTCAACTTTTTCCTGAAAATTAAATCGAAATGAGTCTTACGAAGACAAAATAAAAACTTAAATATCTGTATCTAAGAAAACAGTATGGAATTTCCTCAAAAAAAATAAAAATGGAACTGCCTTTTGACCCTGCAGTTCCACTGCTGGATACACCCTAAGAATCATGAAACACCGATTCAAAAGAACCTGTGCACCCCGATGTTCATAGCAGCACAATTTACAATAGCCAGGTGCTGAAAGCAACCTAAGTGCCCTTCAAGAAATGAGTGGATCAAAAAAACTGGGACGTTTACACAATGGAATCCTATGAAGAAGAAAGAAAGACAGAGCTCCTACCCTTCACGACAGCGTGGCTAGAACAGGCGAGTATTATGCTAAGTGAAACAAGCCAGGTGGTTAAAGACAAATACCATATGATCTCACCTATAAGTGGAACCTACCCGACAAAACAAACAAGTAAGCAAAAGAGAACCAGAGACATTGAAATAAAGATCAAACTGACAGTAACCAGAGGAGAGGGGAGAGGAGGATAAGGGGAAAGTAGGGGAAGGGTCAAGTCAAGGAACACGTATGGAGGACCCATGGACAGAGCCAAGAGGATAGGGATTGAGAGTGGGAGGTGGGGGTGGGTTGGGTAGGGGAGAGTGGCGGGGGAAAAATGGAGACAACTGTACTTGAACAACAATAAAAACAAAGTGTAAAGTCCCAGTTTTCTGAGAAAAAATAAGTGAGTTTCATACATATCTATGATGGAATAAAAAACATATTTAAAGGCCAAAATAAAGATATATTACTTAGACATCCATTGTTCTTTGCTACCTGGATTCAAACTAGTTGCCCAACAATATTTCACACTGCTTTGAAGCACAAACAATTTACATTAATGGCGGCGGGGGGGCGGAATCACATCACTGTGTCTTCACATCCGCATGTTGTTTTAGCCCTTTTGTCAATTTTTCTTTTATAGTACTGATTGAAGAACTTGTGAAAGCAAACAAGGCATAGTACACATATGATTTTAGAGTCAGGCAAATTCTGCTTTGAATTCATATCCAGCCATTACGATTTCTATATTACCCCTGGGATTCTCAGTTTCCTTATCTTTTACCTTGTGCAGGTTAAGTAAGATAATGCAAAGAAAGCATCTGGGGGAGCATAAGTTTTAAATTAACATTACTTGTTTTTCCCATCTAACTATACATATTTGTAAGCTGTGCAACAACAGTTTTGTGCATTAATTTTCTTCAGCTTTACCATACCTTCTAAATAGATTATAAACTTCAGGACCACTTCTTAAGGTCCTTCAAGCTATGCACTTCACAGGTTTAAGTAGTAGCTTTCATATAGCTAGAGAAAGTGATTCTCTCGATATTTTCAAGGCTCAGCTATGCATAGCTACATTTGGAGCCCAGTATGCTGTGTACATGATAATCATTCAATGTGTATATGTTTTGGCTTTAAGACAATTCATTAAATTTTTGACCCACATTAATTAATAAGTGGTTGAAAGTCTGAGAGAAAAAAAGGGGAGCTTCTTTATCTTGTGTGCTTTCATCTCAGTTAAAATTTTATATTTAGAAGATGACATCTTCCCAGTCTGTTTTAAAGTGTATTGCTAACCCAGTCAGGAAAATTAATGATGGAGGACAAAGGGCTCGGGGTTATTAAGGAAATAAGTGACTCATAAGAGACTTGGGAATATGACAAATGTCTTTTGAAGTAGCACTAATACTAGTCAGCATAGTGGTGGATATGTGCATTCACATCTTACAGAATAGATTTGAAATGACTGTGCACTTGCCTTGGACATTACTCTGGTAGTAGAGTGACATGGAGGGATTACATTTTGTTTGATTGTTACCCTTATGTTTGCTTACTGTGGGTCAATGATGGACCAATGCGTTGATTGTTAGGAGGCAGATTTTAATAAAAACACAGACAGCTAACATTGCCACTTTCTGAGTTTCCATTTGGACAGTCAGAGGCTCAGTTGGTATTCAGGGTAAAAAAATGTATTAGTTTAATTTAACTTTTTATTTTGACCATGTGAGAATAAAAATTGTCTATGGCCATAATCTTAATTCTCATTGCTTAAAATCAAACTTGAATTTACTTCTTCTTGAAAGAAATCTTAACAAGCATTCTTTGTGTTAAAATAATGGTTTTAGATATCAGCTGTCTTGTTTTGCAAATAGAACTTAGGTCGTACTCTAAATATATTCTTCTTAGTGAGAGTTTGGATTTCCCTTCCTGTCCTGAATTCTAACACTCTTACACTGCATGGAAAATTAATTTAACCAATTCTTTAAAAGTAAAAGAGCAAACACTTTTTGGTTTATTGTTTCCTTGAATTTTTTGAAATTTTAAGGACTTGTGTGATGGTAATTTTATAATTGAATCTGGTTTAATTGGTCCACTTAAAATGGAATTATGCATTTTAAATATGTGGCAAGGTTCTTATTAGTGAAGCTTGCATTTAAAAATGATTTGTGTGGAGGCAAAAATGCTGAAAATGGTTTGTTGGCCTTTAGATCTTTCTATGACAAGTGCAGGCTATACTAATGGCTCAATAAATGTTTGTCTCTTTCAGAGATGAACCCGAACAGAAATTTCATTTAAAATGTTACCAGGACATAGGAAGCTATTTTGCAAGCTGAGATGTTGAGGAATAAACTTGTCAGCTATTCTCTTAGTTCCCGTTTTAAATGAAATTTTTATTGTTATCTCTTATATAGTCTACCTACATGTACTTTTTCTTTTTCAAGCACAAATTATCCATTCCATGAGAGCCTGACTGTGGCAGGAAACCACTAAAAATGGTTTTTATTGGTGACGTAAACAGACTCTTTTATTATTGTACCTAAACATAGATCAGCATGTGACTAGATATCAGAATAAGAATTAAAAGAGACAATGTTGGTAATTTTCCAAACACATCATATTTATTTTAGAGCTTTATTACAAAATTCTCTTTAAAATTGTGAGGTATGCCATTCAAACTGCAGAAAATGTTGATTTAGCCAGAGAAGGAGAAAGTTGCCATTTTAATATGACTAATAATTATATTCTCTAGAGGTTTTTTTAAAAGAAACATTTCTCATACATTGTATTTCTAGATTAGTCATCGATGGCGCTTTCATAATTTATATTTATGTGGGGAAACACCACATAGATTCTATTTAACTTCTTTTTTAAGTCCATTAGATTCCAGTTTTGCATATTAAAAGAGAACTGCCCTGCCTGGTGTGGCTCAGTGGACTGAGTGAAGGCCTGTGAACCAAACGGTCGCCAGGTCAATTCCCAGTCAGGGCACATGCCTGGGGTGCAGGCCAGGTCCCCAGTAGTGGGTGCACAAAAGGCAACCACGCATTGATGTTTTCCTCCCTTTCTTTCTCCCTCCCTTCCCCTCTGTCTAAAAATAAATAATTTAAAAGAGAACAAATATTCCCAAACTTTATTTACATAGACTAATCTTAAGAGGAGTAATTATGCATATAAGTGAATTTTCCAAATAATATTTATATTCTGTATTAGATACCACAAAGAAACAGAGCCAGTCATGATAATATGTTACTATATAAATCTATATTAATATTTTATTAATAATATATATGTGATACGTGTGTAACTTTTTTTTTAATGAGGAATGGGCTCTCACAATTATGGAAGGTGAGAAGTTCCACAATCTGCCATCTATAAATTAAGGACCTAGGAAAATTAGTGATGTATTTCCAGCCTAAGTTTGAAGGCCTGAGAACAAGAAGAACAGATAGTATAGATTCCAGTCTTAGAACAGAAGACCAGTTTCTCAGTTTAGCAGTCAGGCAGAGAAAGTGAACTCTCCCTTCCTTGTCCTCCAGAGGATTGGATTATACCCACCCACGCTGGGGAGGGCACTTTGCTTTACTCATTGCATGGACTGAAATGCTAATCTCACCCAGAAACACCCTCTCAGACACACACAGGCATAATGTTTAATTTACTACTTGGACACCTCATGACCCAGTCAAGTTGACGCATAAAAGTAATCATCACACACCCTCATTATTGTAAAGTTCTTCTGAGGATCAAATGGAATACGACTATGAAATATTTTCAATACTCTAATATTAAGAAAATTCTGAATATTAAGTTACTGTTTTCATAATTTTCAGCCTTTATAGCCATAATAATGTTCTTTTAGTTCTATAAAACCAAACAGAAAAAGTATCATAGCAAATATATAAGAAAATGATATTTAAAAGGATAAAAATAAAGAATAATTGTGTATACTAGAAGATGCACTCTATCAAAATATTTACTTCCTATGAAAATATAAGGACCAAGAGGTAGATCAGATCTTCCTTTTTTTCTTCATTATACAGAGATAATACCGTTATGTCTTTGCATGTACCACCATTTAAATTAGATTATGAGTTATGTGATGACATACTGAGATTCTGTATTATTTATTTTTGTACAGTCAGTGCATGCCAGACTAATGATATGCTGCCATGGCCCAGTCAGTATTTGTTTAATTAATTGCATTGGTCATTACTGAGACACAAAGATAGCATAGAATGAAGCTTTGTGCCAATTAGAAGGAGAGCTCTCTGGGAAAATAATGAGATGAAGTGCTGCTTCCTTTGAGGCTAGTGTATGCACTATTGCTCCAGTTCATTGGAGTGGAGAGAAATCTTGATTTCACACTTCTTAGTGGGCCCTCTTTGTTCAGATTGGCATTATATACAACATGCACATATACATGTGGTGATCCTGGTTATTTGTTTTTTCCATGTCCTCAAGGAAATGTATATTGCATCCCTCCAGGAATTTGGACACTAAAAGCAGAAAGTTGGAAATATGATGATGAAAGAATGCAAATTTTAAAATATATTGATATTCAGAATAATGTGAAATCATCATTTTTTTTGTCATAGATACCATGTTTTTCCAAACCTTTAGACAGGTAATAATTTGTAAATTCTGGATATTACAAATGAATCACTACTAGCCAAGATTAACTAACCTAAGAAGCACAAATAAAAGCAACAATGTTTTAATTAACTTATTTTGAGGCGATCCAGGTGCAGTTGTAAAAGAAATAATAGATTATACATACCTTTTTCCCAGTCTCCTCCAATGGTATTATCTTACAAAATTATAGTATAATAATGTCACAACCAAGATATTTACATTGATAACAGGAGAGGTATAGAATATTTTCATTACCACAAGGAACCCTCATGTTGCACTTCTATAGACACATACACTTCTCCCTAGTCCTAGCCCCTCCTTAATCCTTGACAACCATTTCTATGATTCTGTCATTTCATAAATGTTATACAAACAGAAAAAGACAGTGAATAATCTTTTGGAATTGAATTTTTCACTCAACATAAACCTCTAGAGATCCATTTGGGCTATCCAGTGTATCAATAGTTCGTTTCTTTTTACTGTTGAGTTGCAATCTATGAATATTCTTCAGTTTATTTAACCACTCAACCATTGAAGAAGTTTTGGTTTTTTTCTAGAGAAAGGACGATTTTCTTGGGGTAATTTTATGGGCATTATTGGTATTTCTCTTGCCAGCTTCTTCAGTTCTATCTCTGGGATATACGAAGCAAAAAGAAAACCCAGAGAACTCCCCACTGTGTCATTCCATGAGAGTCTTGCCTTCTCTCCATCTTTCAAGGTCATCTGTTTGTTTTATCTATAATGCCTAAGGATTTTGGCTGCACTTAATGAGAGGAATAATAAAAAGTAAGTTTAGTCCATTGTCTAGAAAGAAATTTTGATCACAATTAAAAATCAACTGAGTACATCTTTGAAGCTTACAGGAAATATAACAGAAATTCCAAGCAATGAGCACAGGAAAGCACTGTCGACTCCTGCATTATTCTAAGGGTTATGTTAGCATTACTGTCTATCGTGCATTGATGATCATGTAAATGTAGGGAACTAGAAAATATGCATGATTTCCATTTAAAGTTATTTTTAAAATACAAATTTGATATTCATCAGAGTGTATCTTAAAGTTTCCATCTCTATCTAGTTGTAGACTCTTTATTGGTCATGGCAATAGTATTTATGGTTAAGATTTTCAAGCTTAAGTTTGAGTTTTCATTTTCTTTCATGAAGAAATGAAAATATCATGTCATAATAAAGTTTCCAAATATTGTAGGAGGGTTGAATTTTCTGTTTTCCTCAATAATACAAAAAGATTGGTTTTTAATTTAGTTTATTTTAGCTGATATTTTTAATCACCTTGCACAACTTCAAGACAAATCTTTGGTTTCATAATGCTTAACAATATTATTAAGTAAAAACAGAGTTTGAGAATCGGATGGATTGTTGTTGTTGTTGCTATTGTCAAAAACGTTGTTACAATAACCTTGGGTAAAATTTGCTATAATAACACTCTTAAAATTTTTCATATCATTCCAGCTATGCAAGTTGAGTTTTCACCAAGAAATTACACCAATTTTTTTCCAGTAGCAACCAGCAAGATTTTCCCCAGATGCTGTTTTGAAGTTAATGTGGATATGTACAAGAGAGACAAAAAGACATGAATTTTAGATTCTTTAAATGTACCCTGTGTATTTTTAGAAATGTTTTGTTCTTTGTGCTTGTAGAGAGCACACTTTCTACCATTAGAGGCTTTTCATAGAAAAGTTGTAGAAAGAAGCTTGTTGGATTATGAATAGCATTAACTTTCTGTATGGAACTTAGCATTGTTATAAATTGAGTTCTATCCTAAAGTTTGTGAATTTTATAGATATATTTCATACAAATTTTTAATCTGTATATCCCTGTGTCAGATTCTCATGAGCATACTTTATCACCAATTTGCCATATTTAAATTAAAGTTCTCATATTCCATTGTTACTGGGAAAAATATGTGAGACCATATGGATATGCAAATCACTGATTTATTGGCATTGCATGTGAATAAAACATTGGGAGAAGCAACAGAGATGAATTTTACCTCCAAAATCTCTTAAGTGCGTAGTTGTATTACATTTGTTGTATTCTTGTTGTTGTTGTTGTTGTTGCACAAAGCTTTACTAATTCCCATCAAAGGTGTTGACACTAGATAGACAAGGGAGAAAATACTAATTCTAAATACTATTTTCTTCATTTGCATATGATTTTTATCACTATAAAATATTATCATAAAGTGAGGATTCTGACACCTGAGCAACCAGTAATGATGCATTTGTTATTTATCCTTCACTGAAAAATTAACTTTCTCTCTCCAAACTCATCCAGTTGATAAAATACAAAATATTCTTTACAAAAACTGGATTATTATTTATGTTATTTTTCTGTCTCTTTCCCTCCTTATAAATATTTTTACTATTTTCTAAATTTATTAATTTATTTCATTTAAATTTTACTAACCAAACTTATCTTCTTGTCCTCTAAATAAATATCTTGACTTTCTAAATATTACTGTCCACTCAACAATTAACAGATAAATCAATGAATTAAAAGTATTAGTCTCACATCAAAACTAGTAGTTTATACTCCTGCATTTCTTTTATTTGAACCAGATGTTAAGGATATTGATTGTTTGGGCTATTGGAATTGTTTATAACAAGTGAATATATACAGTTCATACCTATCAAATAAACCCAGAAACCACATAAATAATAGCTTACTCTGACGCTGTATCTTTAATCTGATGTAAGTCTCCTGCTGAATACCTGAGCTGTAGCCCAGTGGAGAACACCACACATCATTCAGAGAACTATTAGTAGCCTATCATCATAGGCATTGTGTGCCAATGGAAGCTGAGAAATGCCACTTCTGAGATTATCATCTCTCTGGATGAAATCTATATCATTATAATCTTTACAGCTCTACACAATAGTGTTATTACATGACTTAAAACAGTTATACGTCATTTAAATAGGACATTAAATTAACATTGACTTGCATTAGAATTCCTATGAAAGTATGCATGACATCCATATTAATTCCAAATGAACTCATTATGACTAGTGCTTTTACAAGGAATACAAATGAGTTAACAATAACATGACACTAAAAAAGAAAAAAAAAGTTTGTTTTAAAGTGTCCAAACTATTTTTAGTGTTTGAACTCTTATGTCACAATGAGGGTCTTACTGACTTCTTGATGATCATTTACTCAGTTCAAATACCACTTTTTATTGTAATTAAAATGACTGTATGTACTGTGTACTGTTTTGAAATCTTTCAGTGTGGTCTTACGGATTTCTAATTTATATAATATTAGCAGTTTCTTAATCATGTCCAAATTTATTGCTATTCAAGAAGAAGTATACATGAAAAGTGATGTTAAGAGTATGGTGTTACCCAATATTTGAAACCTTATGACTGTTAATTTTTATATTTACATCTCGTTATTTCTGTTTTTCTTTGTTATAAACACTATTAAGACATTCTTTTTTTCCTCACCAAATATAAATTTTTTATTGTGATTTGTTATTAGCTGACTGTAAACAAAAGCAGAGAGCAAATGTCTACCATTTCATGACACAGAACACATGGCACCATTTGATCAATAAATATTTATTTGTATAAGTATTTCTTTTTTTTAATCTTTTTAAAAAATTTATTTATTTTTTCGAGTACATTTGTCTCTGCCTTCCCCCCACCACTTTCCCCAGCCCCCTTCCCCTTCTCCCTCCCTCAACTCTTCCCCACTTTGGCTTTGTCCATGAGTCCTTGCTATATGTTCTTTGACTTGCCCCTTCCCTTCTTTTTCCCCTATCCACACCTCCCTTCTTCCCTTTTGTCTCTGTTGGTTTCTTTTTTCTTTCAGTTTTGCCTTAAGCAACTTAAGGTTGAAATGAGGCCTTGTTCAGCTCAGTTTCATTGTCTTTTATTCAGGTTGGTGCATAGAGTGACTCGAAGCCCCGGGCTGGTTGTCTCTGACCACATGTAGTCTTGTTTGAAGCTTCTTGGAGGACAGACTATGAAGAGCTGCTTTGGACAACATGCTTCTTAGTCCCAGATAGCTGGTAAGCATGATGCGTTGCCTCTGACAACCCCGGTTCTGGCCCACTATGCTGACTGAGTACAAAGAGACAATAGCTATACAGTGGTAAGTTAATGAACACATTGCTGTTCATTGTGAACAAGAGCCTTGTACTGGTTGTCGGTTGTTGGACATGTAACTGCCTCAAAATGTAACAGCTCAGTACAACAAACACTTAAGCAGATTCTGAGTGTCGGGAGTCCAAGGGTATACTAGTTCAGTGGGTCTGGCTCAGAGTCTCTCATGAGGCTGTAGTAAAGATGGCAGCTTAAGGCTGCAGCTGTCTGAAAGCTTGACAAACTGGAAGAACTAGCTTCTAAGCTCAGTCACCTGGCTGTCAGCAAGAGGTTTTAGGGTTTTTTTTGTTTTGTTTTGTTTTTTTACATTGGACTCTTCCCAGAGTTAAGTGCTTTGAAATAGAAAGCACATGTAAGAGAGCAACGCAGTATCATCTTCAATGACCTAGTCACTATCACTGTCTTATGACAATGAAGTCTCTGAGTCCAACCCAATGAATGAGGAGAGATCACATAAGGATGTGAATACCAGGAGGTAGGGAATCTGGAGGATATTACCTCCACCAAGCTTCTGTAGAACAGCTTTAGCACATCACTAGTTGGACTTCTGAACAGAGATGTAACTCCATTCTGACTTCCGCACCCAGCAGGAAACCCAAGTAATGGGAAAAATTGTGAAAGCACAAATATACCAACATTCCACCACTCATGGGATACCCATGTTCTGCAAGGACAAGAGAAGCTTCTCAGGCTTCATCTCAAGCCATGAGAGGAAAAACAAAACAAAGCACAGATCTTACCCACTCTTAGGGAAGATTCAGCCTGCCATTTTCAGACACTCACTCTCTTTTTTGACAGACTGATACATCAGCGCACCCTCTATCAGCGCACCCTGCCATTGTGCCCTAACTCCTCCATTATGGGAGAAATGCATTGAATATGGCACATTCTCCTGTAGAGAGGAAGAAGGGTGGGTCAATATGCTTCATTCTTAGGCTCCCTCAGCTTTGAGATCCTTGGATCCTTGTTGGGAAGCACCATTCACACATATTATTAGGCCATTTGAAGCTGTTTCACAAATTACCTCTGTTAATTTTTAAAAGTGTTTTCTCTCTGTTCCATTTTTTATACTTTTATTATGCCTTCAAATTCACTATTTTTTCCTTCTACATAGTCTTATTTACTATTTAGAGTGCACTTTTCATTGAAAATATTTTTTAAATATCTAAAAGTTTGATTAATTTATATTTCTCTAATATGCACAATCTTTTAATAGCCCTCTTGAACATAGACAATATAATAACCTTTTTATATCTTTGAGGTAATTAAGAAATAAATGCACATTTTTATAACCTGTGATGCCAAATTATAATATAATTACATTCACTGTTTTTTTCATTTATCTAAACAAATTTGAGGAGTTTAGCACAGTATTTCTTCAAATATTTTTTTATCCAACTTCTTTAATTTCTTCCTACAATATAATGACAGTAATATTAATACTTTTGATTCTGTCCTACACATATCTGAAGCTCTGTTAATTTTTTTAACTATATTTTTTAGTTTTTGTTCTTCAGATTGCATAATTGCTATTGACATATTTACAGATTTACTAAAGGCTTCCTCTGTCATTCCCAATCTGCTCTTGAGTCTTTTCACTGAATATTTTTAATTTAAGATATTGTATTTTTTCAGCTCTAAAAGTTATTTGTTTATTTTTGTAATTTTATTTTTATTTTTTCCATTATCATTTGTCACTTCTATACTGTCTTCAACCTCCACGTCCCCTACCCATAATAATCAACACACTGTTATCGAAGTTCATGAGTTCTAACCCTTTTTTTTTTCTTTTTGCTTGACCTCCCTACTCCCAATGCCACCCAGAACTTTCAGACTGCTCTCTGAGTCTCTGTCTATTTTTGCGTGTATTTTTTTTTAAGTTTTTAATTCTCTGTTAAGAGTTTCTCTCATTCTACTTATTTTAGGCATTGCTCGCCTTTACTTCATGGGATACATTTTTAAGCATTTAATAGCTGCTTTATTTTTTAAATTTCTTTTTCTTTTTATTTTTACAGTTTTTCCAATCACTCCCCCCTTTACCTCCATCCACCTAACCCAGACCCCACTTACAGAGTCAATCCCCACCTTGTTGTCCATGTCCATGGGTCCATCATATATGTTCCTTGACTAACTGCTTCATCTTCTTCCAAATAGTCTCTCCTCCCACCTCCCCTCTTACCTTTGTCAGCCTATCCTGTGATTCTAGGCTCTGGCTACTCTTTTACTCATTAGTTTATTTTGTTCATTAGATTCATCTTATAGGTGAGATCACATGGTATTTGCCTTTCACCAACTGGCTTATTTCACTTAGCATAATAGCCTCCAGTCCCCTCCATACTATTACAAGAGGTAGGAATTCCTTCTTTCTTTCTGCTGCATAGTATCCCATTGTGTAAATGTACAGCAGTATTTTAATCCATTCATCTACTAATGGCCACTTAGGCTGGTTCCAACTATCGGCTATTGTAAATAACACTGCTACAAGCATAGGAGTGAATAAGTTCTTTTGAATTGGTGATATGCGGTTCTTAGGGTATAATCCCAGCAGTAGAATCACTGGATCAAAAGGCAGTTCCATTTTAGGTTTTTGAGGCAACTCCATACTGTTTTCCACAGTGGTTGCACCAGTCTGCATTTCCACAAACAGTGCACTAGGGTTCCCATTACTCCACATCTTCCGCAGGACTTGTTCTTTGTTGATTATTAATGGTAGCTATTTGGCAGGTGTGAAGCGATACCTCATTGTGGTTGTAATTTGCATTTCTCCAATGGCTAGTGATGTTGAACATATTTTTTATATGTCTATGGGCCACCTGTATGTCCTCCTTGGAGAATTGTCTGTTCAGGTCCTTTGCCCATTTTTTAGTTGGATTGCTTGCCTTCCTGTTGTGGAATCTTATGAGTTTTTTAATATATTTTGGAGATTAAACCTTTGTCCAATGTATGATTGGCAAATATGTTCTGCCATATAGTTGGTTCCCTTTTGATGATGGTTTCTTTAGCCATGCAGAAGCTTTTTAATTTGATGTAGTCTCATTCTTATATTTTTTTCTTTTATTTCCCTTGCCCTGGGAGATATAATGGCAAAAATATTGCTATGTGAGATATAAGAAATTTTATGCCTATATTTTCTGCTAAGATTTTATGGTAATATGACTTTATTTAAGTATTTTATCAATTTTAAGTTTATTCCAATATATGGTGGGAGTTGGTGGTCTAGTTTAATATTTTCGCATGTATCAGTTTAGTTATTCTAACACCATTTATTGAAGACACTATTTTTACTCCATTATATGCTCATGTTCCCTTTGCCAAATAATATGTGGCCATAGAGACATGAGTTTATTTCTGAGCTCTCTTTTCTGTTCCATTGATCTATGTGTCTGTCCTTATGCCAGTACCAGGCTGTTTAGATTACAATGTCCTTGTAGTATAATTTGATGTCAAGTATTATGATCCTTTCAATTTATTCTTCCTTCTTAGGTTGATGAGGCTATTGGGGGTCTTTTCTTTGTTCCTTATAAACTTTAGTAGTATTTGTTCTACATCTGTGAAATATGCCATTGGCATTTTAAATGAATTTTGTTGACTCTATAGATTGCATTGGGTAGTATGGCCATTTTAATGATGTTAATTGTTCTAATCCATGAATATGGTATACACTTCCATTTTTTAGTATCTTCCTCAATTTTTTTCTTCAGTTAACTATAGTTTTCTAAATATAGGTTTTTTACCTCCTTGGTTAAATTATTCCTAAGTAATTTATTTATTTATTTATTTATTTATTTATTTATTTATTTATTTTGCTGCTACGGTAAGTTAATTTTTTTCTCAGTTTTTCTTTCTGATAGTTCTTGGTTGGTGTACAAAAATACCTCAATTTCTGAATATTGATTTTACTTCCCAGTACTTTACCAAATTCATTATTAGTTTAAGTAGTTTTTTGGTGGAGTCAGTAGGTATTTCTATGTACACTATTATGTCCTGCAAATAATGACAGTTTTACTTCCTCCTTTCCAGTTTGGATGACATTTATATCTTCCTCTTGTCTGATTGCTGTGGCTATAACTTCTAGTACTATGTTGAATAAGAGTGGTGAAAGCAGGCATCTTGGTCTTGTCCCTAATCTTAAAGGAAACACTTTTAATATTTTCTCATTGAGCATGATGTTGGCAATAGCATTTTCATATTTTGCCATTATTATGTTGAGGTATCCTCCCTCTATTCTCACTTTGCTGAGTGATTTTATCATTAATGGATGCTGGATTTTATCAAGTGACTTCTCAACATCTATTGATATGATCATATGATTTTTGTCCTTTATTTTGTTTATATAATGCAATACATTTATTGATTTGTGAATATTGTACCATCCTTGCATCTGTGGAATAGATCCTACTTGATCATGGTATATGATCTTTTTAATGTATTGCTCAATCCAGTTTGCCAATATTTTGTGGAGGATTTTATCATCTATGTTCATCAGAGATATTACTCTATAATTTTCTTTATCTGGTGTGTCTTAGAATTAGGGTAATACTATCCTCATAGAAGGAGTTTGAAAATCTTCCCTCTCCTTGAATTTTTTTTGAATAGTTCTAGAAGGAAAGGTGTTGGTTCTTTTTTGAATGACTGGTAAAAATCACCTGTGAAATCATCATGTCCAGGGCTTTTCTGTGCCAAGATTGTTTTTGATTAGTGCCTCAGTCTCTCTACTTGTTATCAGTCTATTCAGGTGTTCTGCTTCTTCCTGATTCAGTTTGGGAAGATTGTATGTTCCTAGAAATTTGTCCCTTTAGCCCGGTTGTCCAATTTCTTGGCATATAGTAACTTCTTACAGTCCTTTGTATTTCTGTGGTATCCGTTGTAACTTCTTTTGTTTCTGATTTTATTTATTTGGGTCCTCTCTTTTTCTTTTGGATGAGTCTTGTTAAAGGTTTGTCAATTTTGTTTATCTTTTCAAAGAACCAGCTCTGGGATTCATTGTTCGTTTGAATTGTTTGTTATTTTTTTTAATCTATGTTATTTAATTCTGCTCTGATCTTGATTATTTCCTCCTTTCTACTCACTCTGGGCTTTGTTTTTCGTTGTTTTTCTAGTTCTTGTAGATGTAGAGTTAGAATGCTTATTTGAGATTTTTCTATCTTCTTTTAGTAGACCTGTATTGCTATGAACTTCCTTCTTCAGGACTGCCTTCAATGTGTCCCATAGATTTTGAGTTGTTGTGCGTTCATTTTCATATGTTTCCAGAAATTTTGATTTCTTCCTTGATCTCATTGTTAACCCATTCATCATTTAATAACATGTTATTCAGCCTCCATTACTTAATAACAAGTATTTGCATGTTTTTTTTTCTTGAGGTTGATTTCTAGTTTCAAGCCCTTGTGAATCAAGAAGATGCTCTATATGATCTCAATTTTCATGAATTGGTTAAGGTTTGTTTTGTGTCCTATCATGGGGCCTATCTTTTTAAATGATCCCAGTGTGTTAGAAAATAATGTATATTTTGTTTATTTGGGGTGAGATTTACTGTTAATGTCAACCAAGCCCCTTTGATCTAGAGAATCATTTAATGCCGCAATATCTTTGCTGATTTTTTTTGTTTGGAAGATTTATCCATTGTTGACCTTGGAGTGTTAAAATCCACAACAATGACTGTGTTGCTGTCAATATCTTTCTTAAAGTCCTCCAGTGTTTTCTTTATTTTTTTTAGGTGGTCCTATATTAAATGTGTATATGTTTACAAGGGTTATATCCTCTTTTTGGACTGACTCCTTAACTATTATGTAGTGACGTTCTTTGTCTCTTGTTATGGCTTTTGTTTTGAAGTCCATTTTTTATGATGTAAGAATTGTTACCTCAGTTTTTTTCATGTCCATTTGCATGGAATTTTTTTCTATCTTTTCACTTTCAACCTGTGTAAATCTTCAGTCCTGAGGTGAGTCTCTTGTAGAAGCTTATATGCAGGTTGTGTTTTCTTATTCATTCAGCTATCTTATGTTTTTGATTAGGGCATTTAATCCAGATACATTTAATGTTATTATTGATAGGTGTTTGTTCACTGTCATTTTTTTCCCTTTGTACCTGTGTTCCTCTCTCTCTATATTTTTTCTTCTTATTAAAACATGCCTTCAGCATCTCTCATAATGCTGGTTTGGTGGGGCTGCACTGTTAGTCTTTTTTGGTCTGGAAACTTTATTACTCCTTCCATTTTGAATAAGACCTTTGCTGTACAGAGCAGTCTTGGTTGCAGGTCTTTGCTTTTCATTACTTGAAGTATTTCATGGCAGTCCCTTCAGGCTTGCAGTGTTTATATTAAACAAACAACCGATAGCCCAATTGGAACTCCCTTGTACATTAGTAGCTGTTTCTCCCTTGCCACCCTTAAGATTCTCTCTTTGTCTTTAAATTTTGTCATTTTTATTGTGATATCTTGGAGTGGGTCTTTATGGGTTCATCTTGATTGGAACCCCCTGTGCTTTCATAACTTGTGTGAGTTTTTCCCTCACCATATTAGGGAAACTTTATGTCACTATTTCTTCAAACAAATTTTCTATCCCTTGTTCATTTTCTTCTCATGCTGGTATTCCTATGAAGTGAATATTGTTTTGTGTCATTTTATCTTAAAGGTCCTTTAAACTATCTTCATTCTTTTTTAGTCCATTTTCATTTTGTTGCTCTGACTGGGTGTTTTTTTCTACTTTTTCTTCCAACTTGCTTCATCTTCAATTCTTTGTTTCATCTAGCCTTCTTTTAATTCCATCTAGTATGATCTTCATTTCCACCAGGTTCTTATTCATAGTTTATATGTCCTTTTTCATGCTGGTATAGTTCCCACTAAGTTCCTTACAGCTCTCACTAAATTCTTTGAATATCTTTATAACCATTATTGAACTGTATGTCTGATAAATGTTTGCCTCCATTTCTTTTAGCTCTTTTTCTGGAGATTCCTTGTTTCCTTTCAATTGTGGGCTGTTTCTTTGTCTCCTTCTTTTAACTGGCTCTTTTCATTTGTTTCTGCATACTAGATTGATTTATTTTGACTCTCTGTCTTCATGGAGTTACTTTCTGTGGTAGAAGCCCTGTGGGACTAAGTGGTGCAATCTCCTTAACCTCCTATGCAGTTCTACAGGTGCTTACAGAACAAAAATGACACTGTATAGAAAACAAAACTCACAGCAGCAAAAATACTTGCTTGCAACAACAGCAATATCAGTGACAAATGAGCAGAGTGAATAAGAATATTATAAGAAAGATAAAAAAGAAAATGAGTTGAGAAGGAAAGAAAAATGATTTTTGAGAGAATAGAGAAAGGAAAATACTAAGAGTAGGAAATAGAACCAATGCAGAGAAAAGGAAAAAATAAAATCTAAAATGGAGGAAGAAAAAGGAAGAGAAAAATATGAGGCTTCAGATAATAAAAAGAAGAAAAATTAAAAAATGTACAAATAGAAACAAAATTGAGGAAAAACAACAGCCACAGCAATATCAACAACAGTGAATTATACTGTAGTGTTTCCCTCCCCCCACAAACTTTTTGCTGTGCTGGTTCTATCTAAGGATCCTGAATGTAATGAAAAGCAGGTAGATTGGCTGGAATGATCTAGTTTCTCTCAGAGTTTTTGCTGCCCCAATCTTGTCCATTTCTCCTACTGATAACTAAAATCTCCGTGGAAATACCTAACAATACTAAGTAAGATAAAACGTAACTCCTTTTACATGTGTAACTGAGATCATTAAAAATAAAAAGAAATTTGCATTAGCTAAGAATAAAGAAGAGTTCCCTAAAGTCATTAACTAATAAAAGGAACTATATCTTCTCATCTTCCCACCAATCATATTTTAGATGCAGATCCCAGAATACCCTCAGGAGATTATTTAAAAGTCAAGTGCTATTGCAGGGGAGGAATTAAAAGGCATTAGGAAATAATATTGGCGAAGAACTGTCATTTATGCCCCACCTACTGGTCTTTATATTTATACCTGAGAGTATCTGAAGACAATCTCTTAATGAAAACATTAAGAACTGCATTGTTTCTTGTGATGCCAAAGTCTTTGAAAATTTATTTACTGAGATGATATCTGTAGGCCAGAGATGTGTATTGGAGATGATATTGTTTAAATATATATATATATATATGTATATATATATATTATACACACACACACACACACACACATTTTATTTTTAAATCAACCAGGTTGTGATGTGGCCAAAGTCAAGACAGCACTTAACCGTTAGGCACAACATAACTAAGGTTACTGTAGTAGATAAATAGGGCCAGCTCAATAATAAGATTGCATGATTCACAAATACTTTATTTGACTTCTGTTACTAAAAAATGTCATGTCTAGATGAGAGTTGCTTAAGTTGAATTATCAAAATGGAATGTTTCAATCATCTCAACTAATTCCAGAAGGGATTCAGTAGATACACATGAATAATGTGAGGAGCATATACCCTTGTCAAAAGACCTTGATGCTCTTCTTACTATTTTCACTAGAGTAGCTATTTAATGAGAATCCAACTATTTTCTGGTAATTAAAATATCACTGGAGGAGTTAGGGGGAAGAATAACATACTTAGGATTTTGACCTAAAGTCATCTATGAACACATACAGTAGGTGTGGCTCGGGTTCCTGAGTGTATAGTCAGAACAGATGTTCCCAATATGTGACAAAATATGTGGGTCGTGAGCTGTTATCATAGAAAAGACCAATGGGTAAGCCACTGAAACATTTTGTTCCTCAACAGTAAAATCATTGATTGTATTAGAACAAACACTGGAAAAAATGAACAAGAATCTTTATTCTTTTCACAGCTCCATTTAATAATCCTTTCTTTGTCAGAACAAAAATACAGATGGGTGTTAGGGACTGTTCTAGATGTGGTCTTTTTACCAGAGCAAATTAATATTCTGGTGTCTGGTAAACATCCTTTTTCTCTATCACTGTAAGCAGAAGATACCAGAGCTGTTAGCTGATAAGAACTTTAGTTTATATTGACTATTTTGCCTCCTGGGAATATAAATTATCGGGTTCTGTATCATAATTAAATCCATCAGGAAAATTGACCATCTCGCCATCCTCATGACCTAATGTTAATTGTCTATGGTAATAGTATCACTTATATTGGACTAAGAAGCAACAAATAATAGTCAACTATATATTCGTATGTGTGTACATGTGCATACATTTGTGTGTGCGTGACTTTTATGAGATACATGAACTCTAGAGTTGTTTAGGTTATGTCAAGATATCCCTTCAAAGTGATGGTTAATAGACCATATACCTACCCTCTCCCATTAAGAAACTAGTGCAATCCTTGGTGGATTTCTCATAGTTGACTGTGTTATTTTAGTTCATTTCCTAGGTGATAGAGAATGTTCTCGCTTGGGGCATATCCATGGAAAAAGAAAAATATTCCCAGAATTTTTAATTATAACATAAACAGTTCTGTCACTTGGACATTTTGGTAATTGATATTATGATACACTTTAATAAGAAACTCACTGTAGAGGCCCTATGGTTTTAGAACAAAGACATTCTCTCTTTGGAAAATATCAATTCTCCTTTTGACAAACACATTTTGGAATTTTGGGGGACCTTGGAAGAGCCACCTAATGATAATAAAAATAAAGATAATCTGAGTTATTTTATCATGTAGTGATAAAGTCAGTATTTTATGGTACCACTCCTTCATTAATTGGACTTGGTATCAAGCAGGTCATACCAAGTAACCCCTGAGTATGCATGTAAGTTAAATTAGTAATATAGTAATAGTTACAGATGAAAAACTTGGCTAAATTCTTAATTGTCCAATAACCTGTCATGTCACCACCATTTAGAAATCTGCTATAGAATTCAGGTGTCCTTTTTCAAATAGAAATGAAGAGGAAAGAATTAACACAGGTATCTACAAGCAGTACCTCTTAATTTTCACAAGCTTTAAAGAGAGATAAGCTGTAATAAGGCTATTTATTAATTATGTTTGGCAAGGTATCTGAGACTAAAAAGAAGTATTATTATAAGTGACTAGGGGATTTTGAAAAAAGTATGTGAATGAATAGACTTTTTAAATTTTCCCAGAATCATAAAATATTTGGTTTCATAACAATACTCATCCAGCCCTAACCAACGTGGCTCACTTGGTTGAGCATCATCCTGCAAGGTGAAAGGTTGCCTGTTCAATTTTCAGTCAGAGCACATGCCTGCATTGCAGGCCGGTTCCCAGTTGGGGCATGTGTGAGAGATTGATGTTTCTCTCACACATCAATGTTTCTCTCCCACCCTTTCTCCCTCCCTTCCTCTATCTCTAAAATTAAATAAATAAAATCTTTAAATAAAATACTCACTCAAAGCCCACTGCTATGGGAGATTTAATAATGAGATGGAAAAGATGACCTACTTTGTACATAGCCGGTCATACAACAGTCTTGGAAGAGATAGGTCATGAAAAGTTAAGACTGTGAATGGTACTCTGGAAGAAAGTCAGGGATTCAGCAAAATAAATTTTACTCTGTGAAACTAACATAATTATCATTACTGCAAATTGTCTAATTTCGAAAACAATGCTCATTCCTGAGCATCTCATATAGTATGTGTCCAGATGACAGGCATATAGCAGTTTGTACAGGGTTAATCTTTTTCTTCATAGAGAGAGGGATGTTTTATCTTTACTCAAAGTCTAGATTTCAATTTGTTTTTCTTGACAAAAATACTTCTACCAGAACCATCATGTTATTTAAAGTGTAACATGCTTCCATGTGGTATACAAAATAAGCTTTAGCTTCTGTGAAAAAGAAACTAGCTTTAAAGAAAAAAAAAGAAACATAGATTAATACAGAATTCATTGTAAATTATCACATACTGTATCACCCCAGATCACCAAGATGGTCACAGAAGATAGAAAAATGACTATTAAAGATATATATTTTAGGCAATATGGTCAGATATATTATGATATGAGCTCTAATATAAAATACCACCAAGTATTAATAAATAAAATTTAAAAACCTTCATATATAGCTGAGCTATCAAGAATTAGAGACATATAGTCAGTAACCAAAAAGAAATGGAAGTTGTAAACAAAAATGATAAGCTGAGATCAGTATTGCAACTATCCTGGGTATATCTGACAATCTAGATAACAAAGATGCTAGGGTTTTAATGGTTAATGTGGCAACAACAGGAAAGACTTTAGACATGCAAGTTTGGAGGTTAAAATTGAATAAACACATATAGGCCAAACTCTTGAAAGGCTACCATTTCAATGACACATGGATGAGGTAAAAATTGTCCCTCCTCTAGCAAGAGATTTGTAAAGGACCCCAACAGTTTTACAAATTTTTGAGTTTCTATCTTCTTCAAAATTTCTGCTGAGACAAAGACACCTCACTCAACCCTGAAGCTGGCACAAGAGTGAAGCAGAGATGGGACACATAGAAGGAATCCCTTAACTTGGCAACCACAGCTATATTGCTTTCTGGCTCAGGTCGCAGAGATGTACATCTTGTTGATTTGGTTCTGACTATTAAAACAGCAGTATTGTTTTAAGAATTTAATTTTAATCTGAGTCATTTGTTGCTAAATTGCTATTATAATATCTCTTAAGCATTTACCATATTTTAATATAGGAATTGGGGGAGTGTTCTACAGCAGTGACACTCACCCAAAGAATTTACCTGACATTCTTTGTCAATTTCTCATTCTGTAGGACAAAGGCCAACAAATTATGGCCTACAACCTGGCCATATAGTTTTATAATTACAGTTGTATTGAAACACAGCCATAATTGTCTGTGGCTGCTTTTGCATTACAAAACCAGAGTTCAGTAGCTGTAAGAAGCTGTATGGCTCTTGCAGAAAACACTTGCTGTCCCCTGAACTAGTGAGTCACCTTCATTGGCATTGCAAACTCAATCTAGACTGTAATAACTTGAAAATTAGTCAATTAGTTTTGCCATGAGAGTTTTGTCTCTCTCAGGAAAACTTCAAGAGAGCTAAGGCTCCCTCAGTCTAGCCAGAGCCCACTACAAAATGTTCAGAATAGATCTAAGGGTAGCATAATAATACTACAAAAAGAGTTAGGATTAAAATGAATGGATGTCACCATACTTTTTAACAAACAATATATGCTCTATCTTATCTCACAGGGAAACCTGCCAAAGTTCAAATGATTCATCCTGTTCGCAGTTATACCAATTAGGAATTTTCTAACTTCCATGCTCAGTGTAAGGTCACACTCTGTAACATTTTCTGAAAGATGACAGAAACTATGCCAGCCCAGGTGGGCAAGGAAGTTTTCCCATCAAGAAGAGGGAGAGCAACCAGCAGAACATAATTTGGGTAACGGCTTTTCAACCTACTTCTGGGTTCGTGGCCTGAAGCTCTCTTCTCAGTTCTTCCTTGTCATCATTTAATAAAGTGGAATACTTTTTATTGTTCAGTTGACTATAAAATTTGGGGAAAATATCATTTGCCAATTGCAATGGACTTACCTCCAATTATCTTAATGTTCCTATGATTTCATTACACTTCTTGAAAATCATGTCTCTGTCATCTTTCCATTCTTGCCACCCACACTGTCAAGAACTGGAAATATTCTGAGCTTTTTATCCTACTTTCAAATAACAAGTAAACCTGTCAGTTTTACAGATGCTGCCAGAAGACAGGGAACTCCAAGGCTAGGGACAAAAGATTGCATTTTTACAGCACAGCCAAGCAGCAGGAACTCGTACATATTTAATCCAGTTCTCTTCATCCCATTTTCCAGAAGGGTATGGAACAAGAAGGATTCCAATGAGCTGCATTACAGGAACTGAACCCTGAGTTTAGGAACCCACATCTTTTTTATGATATGGGCAATAAGTATTTTTACTTTGCTCTGGAGATAGATGCTATTTTTGTCTTCCAAAACTATTCACTACACACTGTTGAAATGATGATATATTAACAAAACAATTAGTTCATCTGGTTTCCAAACATAGAGAAACACAAGAAACCCATGGAGAAGTGTCCTCTAGTGCATAGAAGATGAAAATATGCAAATATAAAACAGAACACAAAACATAAGTAAGAACATGCACTTACAAAAGTAATCTTTTTTTATGCATGGAGTTATCTTGATCCTATATGCCACCATAAGGAACATGTTTTATTTAACTGTATATTAATTCATAATGTGCAGTGCATATATGCTGCTTCTGAAGTGAATTTCCTCATTTATTTTTTTCCTTGCATATATTTACTGGATAAAAATTATATTGCAAAAAATTAAATTTTTTCCATTCTAAACAAATGAAATGATACATTTTTAGTAATTTAACTTCATTCTATATCCTTCAAAATATACGTAGGTAAGCTAAACAAAAAATTACAGATTCTCATCTTTCTCTACAATTTTATTTGTCTGGAGGTAGAGGTGAAGAACAGCAGAGAGTAATGTTATATCCTTATCCAAAGTCAAATGTTTTATAAGACCCAGGATTCCCCATATATCTTAAATAATAGTGTCTTTCTAAAATGTCGTGTCACATTGTAGTTCTGTTTTCCATCTTCATAAAATAGGCTTCATGCTGTGAATTCAATTCACATATAAGTGGTGTACGGGACACTCCATCACAGTCACATTGCTAAGGAGCAATTTCACAGTTGGAATTAAATACTTTTTAATGGCAGTAAAACATATACATTATATTTATCTATTATTTTGGAAGGAAAACTTAGATTATCAGTAGGAAGACAAAATGATACGATTCTTAAAAGTTTTAGTATTTTTTTAACATGAAATGAACATGAATTTCAGGTAAAGTCTACTACAACCTTTTACTAAACTAACCCATGTTGCTAACATTATGTTCGTTATTTAATGATACACATGAATCATGTAACTATACCTCAAAACATAGTTTGCCTTTCATTCATTTGATATTTGATTTGATTTACTTCTTTTCCCCAATTATTTTTCTAGAGTAGTTAAAATATTTTCAGCATTTAGAAATAGAACATTTTATTTGATTGATTTTTGATTTTAGAGAGAAAGGAAGAGAGGGAGAAAGAGGGGAAGAGAAACATCAATATGAGATAGAAACATCGATGGGGTGCCTCTGTACCTGCCCCCAGTGGGGGTAGCGCCTGCAATCCAGGCATGTGTCCTGACCAGGAATTCAATCTGTGGCCTTTCAGGTTGCAGGATGGTGCTCAGCCAATTGAACCACACAGGCCAGGGCAAAATAGAACATTTTAATTTACTCCTTTCTAGCTAACTACCACACACATTAAAAATAAAACTTTGTGAGATGGGTTTAAAGTTTAAATTAATTATTGTGTTTGATAAGGGAAGCAGGCAGTAAAACCTTGTCAGTCACTCTGGAGAATTCAGAAACAATAATCAAGATAACAGATAGATGGAGATTGAAATGGTAGATTTAAGGATAAAGTGTGGTGGAGAATATGAATTTAAATTCATGGCCAATAAGGCTTTTCATTATACAGGGGTGCTTTCTAGTCACCAGAGCAGTTGAACAACCACAGGATTTTCCCATAGGCAAAAAAACCCAACCAAACAAACAAACAAAACCCAACCCTGTTCCTCTTACCATATAGTGGAGAGCTGATGAAGCTGAGTCTTTTTTGTGACCAACTGAACTAAAAATAAAAAACACAGGAGGACCTGAGCTGGGGAACATCAGTTCCTTATTCTTAACTATAATCAAGGGAGAAAAAATGAAAGTGGAAGGCACTATTGCTCTGGACCGTCTCCCATGGAAATATGATGTCAGAGGAAAGGAGGTTCATTTAACAGTAAAGTTCTTAAAAATTCCATCTAAATGAAAGAAAACTAGATAAGGTGTCTAGATAAGACATGATTCATGTGTATTAAATTATGAACTAGATAAGATAGAAAACTGGATAAATATACATATATTTACACATAAGTTTTTGTTAACTAACTAGCTTTGTGGATTTATCAAATCATAAATCATTATGTTAGCTGTTCATATAGCAATCCATACCTTACCAATTACAAAGTCCTACTGGATTATTAACAAAATGGAGTTATATATGTACATATAGTAATGCTGCATTGGTTTCTTGCTTATATGTTTTTATCGTTCAAAATACAAACTGCCAATATTGTACAAAAATAATAACTGAAATTGAAATTAAACTGGGAGAAAGAACCATTGGGTAAAATGTTTTCAATTGATTTCCTGGTATTATGAGTAATGATTCTCACTGGTATATAATTTTATCATAAGGAAATTAAATTTAGTATATGTGCTTAGTAATTGAAAACATGAGATTTTATTTAACCATTAAAAATAAGAAGGAAAACCTTTCATTTGCAACAACATGGATGGACTTTGAGGGCATTATGCTAAGAAAAATATGCCAGACAAAGAAAGCTAAATGCTGTGTGATCTCACTTAAATGAGGAATCTAAAAAAATAAAAAACAGAAACACAAGCTCATAGAAACTAAGAATAGATTGGTAACTGCTAAAGGCGGAGAAACTGGAGGAATTGGTTAATGGTAGTCAAAATGTACAACCCTCAAGTAATAAGATAAATAAGTTCTTGTATGTAATTTACATCATGACACCTATAATTTTCAATGTTATATTTAATATTTTGGATTATTAAAAGGTTTCATTCCTGCAGTTCTAAATAGCTAGCATATTTATCAGTATATCTCTTTTTTTCTGGTCTATTTATCCCTCTAGATTCTACTAAATCTAGCTCCCATTTTGGAAAACATAAAGTACTGTTTTTTTTACATTACCATTGCAGAGAGTGTACTGAATTATACCTGGAAGGAGATAGTAAAATTAATTTAAGAGTCATTACTTATGATATATTGTTATCAAAAAAATATTTAAAGTATCTTTATTAAAGAGTTCATTCATTCAATTTCACTATATTTTTCTTTGATTACGATATGTTGGTATATATACGAGTATATATATTTATAATCATGTCATTTCTTTTTTAAATATTAAACAAAATATTAAAATATTCTGCCATCTCATCTTTCTACATTTAAAGTTTTCATCAACCCTGTTAAGCTAAGATTTATTTTAAAAATATGCATATTAATATTCTGGTCAGATTTGTTGCTATATAAGTATTTTTATTACTATATAGAGTAAATTAAGTTTTTTGCAGTTCATATTTTCTCTATTTTATGAGATTTATTATATCATCATAGTTCTTTGTTTAAACCTTTAAAATATTTATGAAGTTTTTAATCTGGTTTCAGAAATAAGTGCCCTTTCCTTCAAATTTAAAGAGTAATATAGTTCATTATGATAGTAATTATTCACATATCAAAAACATCAAGTCTAAATAGCTGGCTTTCACAGATTGTACACTAGTAAACTCTAAAATTTAAAATATATATATGTATATAAAATTAACATCTGAATATAACATTTAAATAAGATGTTATAAAAATACTTTCAACAAGATCTTTGAGTTCTGTTCTTCTGGGGCCTTTGATCTTTATGTTTTTTTTTATTCTCTTTCATTTTATATCATATTGATAAAATGTTGGTGAAATAACCAAAAGGTTTTCAAAAACCTTTACTTATTTTTTCTTTCAACATAAACTAGTCTTTTTAGCAGACTAATAATATTTGTGTTCATAATTATATGTAAACTGTAAATCACCCATCATGAAATAGGCAAATACATTAAGAGTCTTCCAAAAAAATTCACTGAAGGAAGCCGGACACAGTCTCTCACAACACCAGCTGGTACTCTGATACAGATGGGTTCCTAGAACACTCACCTAGACGGGGAAGCCTGTAATACAAGAGGCCTGCCCTCCAGAAGATAATTCCATTTTGGGGGGGGTTCCTGCTCTTACATGGAGTCTAATGAAAAAAATTAACTAACTAGAAATATAGTGACAGACTCAAATATAGAGAACAGGCTGACAACTGTCATTGGGGGACTTGGTGAGGGTTATGGGGTGACTGAGCAATAAGGAAGAAATAAAGAGAAAAAAACTCCTGCATATGGACAACAGTGTGGTGATGCCAGGGATTGGTGGAGTGAGGTGGATGAGGGTATAGGGCCATAAACAGTGATGAACAGAGACTTGACTTGTGGAGCTGAACACACAATACAGTATAGGGATGATGTGTTGTAGAAATGTGCACTTAAAACCTGTATAAATTTATTAACCACTATTACCCAAATAAATTCAATTAAAAAGATAAAAAAGAAAAAAAAGAGTCAACATGAGTGGGAAAAAAATAGGATCCTGTTATTTGTGTCTAAAAATGAAACTTTATAAACCGCAAAAACATTCTCGAGACTTATTTACTGTTAATTCACAAGTCTTTTGTATAATCACTATAATGATGTTTCTAGATTGTTACAAGCAAATAAAAAGAAATATATGCTTTCACCCTCATATTCTTTTTTATGATTGTGCTTGATGCAACTATCAGCTAAATTTACCTTTATACAATTTTTCAATTGTGGGACTTATTAAGACCAACTATTTCGAGTGTCACAGGCTCTGCAGTGCTTAGAGGCAGCTTGGTTTTTGTCATCTAAAACAATCTTGAAAAAAAAATCAAACTCTACTTATTTGGTTAAAACAAATAATATTATAGTTATTGGTTTTCTTCTATACAGCAGACATTATGCTAAAGTTTAGGCAGAATGGGTCTCAATTCACTCTCTAGATATCATTCAGCCTTTTCCCTTTTCAGTCAAATACGAAAATAATCAGTCACTTTTAACCTCTATATCTCTCCCAGTCACACTTAACCCACCATGATCTGATTGCCAACCCAAGCACAAAAGAAAAACAATTTTTGTTGAAATATCAATAGCATCTTACTTGCCAAATTAAATGGAGGATTTTTTGGTCTTTTACCAGAGCTCCCTCATGCATATGACACCACCAATGATCACCTTACAGTTGTTGTCTTAAATATTTACCCAAGAGCATATTTTCACATATTTACACATGAATAGACACAAAAGTTTTACTGGTAATCCATCAACTCAAATATCCATCAATAGATAAAATGATAAAAAAATAGTGGTATATCCTATTATAATACTGCTAAGTCATGAAGAAGAGACACATAATTGATACACTCAAATATGTGACTGAATATTGAAGACATTATAAGAAAAAAGTAGGCACAAATAGTACATACTGCATTATTTTCTTTATAAGACATTCTATAAGGTACAAGTTTTTAGCGAGAGAATGTAAATTAGTGATTACCTCCTGCTGGAATGTCAGGTGAAATTGACTGCAAACTGGCATGAGGTAACTTAAGGAACATGTATAAAGGACCCACAGACAAAGCCAAAATGGGGAAGGATTGCGGGGGGCGGGGCGGTGTTGCACAGGGAAAAGTCGTGGAGGGAAACAAAGAAAAGAAAAGAAAACAAAAACAAAAACAAAATAGAGAAGATTCTCTTTAGGTTATTATCCTCCAAGTTAAATAAGGGTAGGGGGCAAAGGTATAAGACTGTATCATTTTCTGACAGCTAAGGTAAGGAAGATTGGAGGGTAGGGATTGAACAAAAAGAGAAAAGGACTCATTGACATAGACAACAGTGTGATGATAAGGTGTGGGGGGAGGGGCTATAAGGGGACTAAAGGGTAATTGAAAAAATATATAATAAAAATTTTAAATACTTAAAAAATAATTAAATTGTATGTTATGTCTCAATAAAAATTATTTAAAAATTGAATTCATTGGCATCCCATCTCTGCTCCCCTCACATCAAAATTGTTTTATTTTCCCATATTAACATCATGATGACTTCACATCTACTCAACTATTTATGATAAAAGCTTCTAATTCATTAAACTCTAACTCCATTCTGTCTTTCATTCTATGTCCAATTGCCAAACTCTTCCATCTATGTCTTCTGAATATTTCCCAAATCTGTCTAGCCCTTTTCTATACTTCTTTTCTTATGCTATTGTAAGTATAATGTAATACTCCTCTCTCTTGAGGTACACACTCAGTTGGTTCATATAGGACTGACCCCTCACCAATTACTGATTGGATTTAGAGCCTATTTTAATGCTTTATCAAGCTGATCAGATAATTTGGTTCTAGGTAGGGAGATTAAACCTAAATATATTTACCACATGTTCCCATGTTTTATTGTAATTATGAAGAGTGGCATTCTGTTTTCACTAGGGTTATCCTCAGATAAGGTAATGTAACACTAGAACTTGCAGAATGTTATGGATCAATAAACAAAATATATTTTACTCTCAGAATCAAATGAGAAACAAGACATTGGACACGTTGAAGTGAAGATCAATATTCCAAATTATTACTGATAAACTTGTTTGGAGATTGTGACTTTTGCACTGCAGCCAAATCAGCTTGCTAGTACTTTTCCAGAATTAAGCATATTTGCCTGTTCAGAAATTAGTGCCCTTGTGCAATTAAACTGCAGACCTCCAATACAAGAGCAAAGGCTGTAACAGTGAGATGATGACAAAACAAGGAAACAAACTAAAATGAATCTTTTAGTGATCAACTAATATGAAAAAAAAAGAGGTTACTGAGTTAGGCATATTCATTTCCTTCTTCCTAGGACAGTCTCTCCTCCCTTGGGTAAAATATTAATACTGTGTGGATATAATAAGGAAGTATTTCCCCCAGTGTTATCAAATTAGGGATTGCAGAGAACTGTGAAAATATGAAGAATAGGAAATAATTTTCCATCCAAACAACTGTCTCTGCCCCTGTCCCTGGCACACAAGAGAATGGAAGAACCTACATAGGAAAGAAGCTAACATAAAGAAAAGATTGCCAGAAAAAACTGAACAACAACAAAAAAGCCACTACAGAGATGCAGATTAAAACCACAATGAGATACCACTTCATACCAGTCAGAATGGCCATAATAAACAAATCAACAGACAACAAAGCACTGGTGAGACTGTGGGAACCCTAGTTCACTGCTGGTTGGAATGCAGACTGCTGCAGCAACTATGGAAAACAGTATAGAATTTCCTCAAAAAACTAAAAATGGAACTGCTTTTTGACCCAGCCATTCCACTGCAGGGATCATACCCTAAGAGCCCCAAAACACCAATTCAAAAGACATGCACCCCAATGTTCATAGCAGCACAATTTACAACAGTGAAGTGCTGAAAGCAACCTAAAGTGCCCATCAGTAAATGAGTGGGTCAAAAAGACCATGGTGCATTTATACAATGGAATGCTATGCAGCAGAAAGAAAGAAGGAGCTCCTACCCTTTGCAACAGCATGGATGGAACTGGAGAGCATTATGCTAAACAAAATAAGCCAGGCGGTGAAAGACAAATACCATATGATCTCACCTATAAGTGAAACTTAATCAACAAAACAAACAAGCAAGCAAAATATAACCAGAGACATTGAAATAAAGAACAAACTGACAGTAACCAGAGGGAGGGGAGGGGGGATAACAGCAGAAAGAAGGAGGAGGGTAACCAAGTCACATGTATAAAGGACCCATGGACAAACAAAAGGGGGATAGGATTATGGGTGGGAGGTGGAGGTCGGTGGGGCGGGGAGAGAGGTGGGAGATAAATGGAGAAAACTGTACTTGAACAACAATTTTAAAAATACTTCAAAACAACTTCTTATGTTTTAGACTCAATTTTAAGCACTGTATAAATGTTAACTCAAAAACCTTATATGACAATCCTATTAGGTAGTAAGACTACCCCATTTTACATCTGTGGAAACTGAGGTACAGAAAGTTTAAAAATTATCTAATAACACAAGGTTCATAGATGATAGAATCAGTCCATGAACGTGACTCTAGACAGGCTGCTTCTCACCACTTTTCTCTGTTCTAACTGCTAAGGCAGTGCTACTTTTAATACCTATATGCATTGTTGTCGCTCTAAAATTGAGTATGTGATTTGAGGTAATCTTTTGACCTCCTTGTAGATATACTTGTTCTTCTTTTAATATGTATGAACCAGTCTAAGCATTGTAATCTTCAGTGCTAACATATTTAAACAAGCAATTCCGTGACCCACTGCAGTTTCCCAATCACAGGGCTATTTTCATTTTTGCTGAAAGAAGAGGCAGACTCAATAGAAAAGTATTTCTAAATATAACAGCACAAGGTCAAAACTGGGACCCATCTCTTTATAATGGAAATAACTCACAGTCCTTAATTAAAGCATATGTTAACCATGTTCAACAAAGAAGACAGATGATCTTTGGTTAGGTCTGTGGAGAGGTAACAATAGTGCCTCCTCCCCCTCCCCCCACCAAACTCTAGTCTTCATGCCTTCCGATTCTATAACACAGTTCAACTCAATGGCAAAGACCTAGGTGGTTACAGACACAACAGTAGCAGGAACTTCAGATTGCCATTGTAGCAGATATTACTGAGAGCCTCTTTTTCTATTACGGCAATACTCACTCAAGCCAAATTTGGAAGGCTGATCCATTTAGTTTAATTCAGCAAGATTATTGGCCACCCACTCTGCAGAAAGTGCTAAACTAGATGCTGTGGAAAATGAAGGATTTATACTGCTTTCAAGATCCCACATTCTAGGACACGTATTTCACCACATTTCTTGCCCCAAATTTTAACATGTCTTTACTCCAGGTTGCCCAATCAGGTTCTGCTATGCACAAACCTCAAGGGACCACGGAATTCTATGTATGCCAATCTAATTTTTATCAATCATAGACTTTGATAAGAATTGTGTCACTACTATACACAATTACTTCTGTTAAAACATTTACACTATTCCTAGTGAAAAAAGCATGTGAATATAGGAAATCTAATAATTTTTCTAAGCTGAAGTTTCTTGGGATAAAGTGCTTAATGTTCTAGAAATTATAATTCAATTACATTTCAAACACATACTCAATAAGTGTATGTGTAGGGGAAGGAATAGTAAGAATAAGAGAATTAGAGGATGATGACAAAGTTGTTTGTAATGTACCAGAAGAATTATACCATAACAACCCATTGCATATTTTAGAAAATCTCTTAAGAAAATATTTATTAAAATACCTATTCGAAAAATAAAGTCATAATAAGTGTCTGAATCAGCTCGGACTATCTAAAAAATATTATGTATGAGGAGCTTAAAAAACAGAAGCTTGTTTTTTACAGTCCTGGAGGCTGTAAAGTCCGAGGTCAGGATGCCAGCACGATCAGTTTTGGGAAAGAGCTCCCTTTCTGGCTTGCACACGGCAGCCTTCTCACTGTGTCATGCATGGTGGGAAGAGACAGCTCTGGTATCTTTCCCTCTTTTTGTACTGGCTCTAATGGATTAAGACCCCACTTTATGACCTCATTTAACCTTTATCATTTGTTCAGGAGCTCTATCTCCAAATATGGTCACATTGGGGATTAAGCCTTTAATAAATGATTTTGGGTGTGTGTGGTGGTAGGAGAGGGGGGAATACAAGCATTCAGTCCATAACAATAAGAGACTATTAATAGCAATAATGCTGCTTGTAATTGTTAGAATTAAGAAAGTAACAGATTTTTAAGTGCTAATGGATTATGTATTTATTACATATGACTTTGGTTTTAATGCCTATATTTAAAGAAAAATTAAAACCAGAAATTCCAATGACTGGCTAGGTCCTTTGGGATAACTTACACAGATAATGTAATTCTACAAAAATAGCATAAAATCTGAATTTTGAACAGTTGTTACATTTAAATGAACCAACAAGGTGAGCAAGAATATATTCCAAGCCATCAATATCTCTGAATTTAGAATTGCTTTAAGTTGCCATTACTGCCAAGGAATGTAATTGAAAAACTTGAGTCATGGATTGTTGAGGGGAATTACCAGATTTATCAGAATGGCAGATAAATATCTAGGGAAATAGTGTTCATTGTAGCCTTATAAAGAAAGCAATAAAACATTAAGAGGAATTGGGAAAGATAAATAAACTGAAGTTAAAAAAAAAAAGTGTAGCAGAAAGTAAAGCTAAGAGATTATCCATCTTTGACTCATCTCTACTTTCTTTAATTCTTTTATAAGTAAATAATTTTATTCTCTACAAGTTTTCCTTTTAGCCTGCTGTACTTAAACTATATTGCAATTCAGTTGTCATAAAACTCTATGTAGATTGTTATACTATTTTAGAAGTTTAAAAGCAGAAAAATGTTTTTCATATTATACTTGAGTTCAAATCAATATTAATTTGTATATTTTTAAGTACCCTCTATCCAAAGAATAAAGCTCTAGTTTTAAATGCCTGTGTTTTCTCAATTCATAAAAATAAGTATTAATGGTATTCCTGTGGGTGTAAATTAGTCCTTATTCTGCTGTCTTAAAAGCCATTTGATTGCTCTGATTCTCTCCTACATGCACAGCCAAGTGTCATTCACTCTTCCTATCTACACAGTAGTCCAATAACTGCAAATTTTAAGGCTTTTTTATAATATTGTTCTCTGAAGAAGCTCAAAATGATGCCACCCTCTCAAATTCAAAAGAATATTGCTAGTAGACCTTGCTAGAAATTTAGGTTGGTGATCTTCCTAAGTAGTCAAAAACTTAGATATGAAGTTCAAAAATATTAAACCTCCATTTATAAAAGTATTCAAAACAGTAACAAAACAGAAATCAATGGGTGTGATAGTTTGCAGTCTAGGAGACAGCAATACCACTTCCTGGCTTCTGGCTCTTTTAAACATGGTAAATGCAATTAGAGCATCCAGACAATCAGATTAGATCACTTATAGCTATTGAGTAATGTATATAAAAAATATAGACACAATAGTCAAGTAAGATTGATTTTATGAGCTATTAAAGAAAATATGTTTTGAAATTAAGTTAATTCATCCTTAAGTATTGACTTACAGAGAGCATTATCATAGAAGATGATGAGATAGTAGAATGGAAAATGGCAGTCACTGCATATATGGTAAATTATTTAATTGTCTAGAAGGTAGTATCACCAGAAATAAAATTTAAGCCTCCCACTTAAATTTGAATTTCAGACTAATAACAAATCATTTGAGTGTAAGTATGCTCCATACAATACTTAGAACAGACTTACACTATAAAAAAAAATTTGTTGCTCAGATGAAATTTAAATGTAACTAGGTAATCCTATAGTTTTATTTGCTAGATGTGGCAACTCTATTACAAGGAGATGTAAGTTAAATTAATAAGTTAACTGATTATCTTGCCTACATTAGAGACTAAATGGTGACTCACAGACTGAAAGTAGTAGAAATAACTTTAACCTTTTTATAAAATCGAAGCATCTCAATAATTAACCAGGGACTGTAACTAGAAAATAATATATTAAACAACTATGAATTATAAGCACACTTTAGAATTTGTAATCTCTGAAATGTCTTATTTGCACATATTTTCTGTTTATTCAATAAATAATAGCTTATCCTATGAGACTATTTAATATATGCAGCTTTTCTTAAAATTATTCTGATACTGGAATAAAATAAAAATAGCATTAAAGAAAATGTCATGATGATTAGAAAAGCAAGAACACAGTGGAGAGCCACACTGCTTTCAGATTTGAAGGATGGAGTCAGGCCGTCAGTAGTACCAGCTGCCGCAATTGAAATGAGATGATGTAGTTGGATATTCAACAAAGCACAATACTAGAGGTGGGCTCCCATCAAGGGCTGAAATGAGGAAAGTCTTCATTGTCATTTTTATTTCACCAGGTGGAGTAAAATTTCAGCTTGTGAAAAGTGGAGCACAGATCCTGGAAATTGAAATCCTTTACTAGAGCACAAGCAAGTGCAGGGCAATCAATGGCAATACCATACTGAAGCTCATGCCTGTTAATCAATGTGACTTAACCCTGATTTGGGGGAAAATTATTTTGATGATGAGAATATCAACCCGTGTGCTCCCTGCATTTCTGCTGAGGGTGACAATTATTTCTTATCTGTGATGATACGGAGCCTTCCCAAGTGAAGAATGTGCAAGACTAATGGCTGCCAGTGGACAGGGAAGGGATGGGAGTTGGGAATAAGCCAATTCTGCTGCAGCAAACATGCTGTCTGCAAACCCTAAGCAAGACAGCCATTGTCATATATTCTTGCTTTCTAATGCTGGGTCAATAACTTATTTGTGAGACTTATATAATTTGTTTAACTTGACAGCTTCCTTTCTATTATATGAGATAAACACTAAGGTCTTCCCAGCTCTTACCAGCTCTATGTCAATGATAAGGGCCCTTAGGAACTACAGTATTTAACTGCCTTGTATGCATTGCTCAGGCTTATAAGCATGTAAATACTGAAACTTCATTTCCTAGGATAGTATAATATGGGATGGTATTCTGAATATTTCTAAGTCCTTAACTATTCTTTTTCACACACTAAATTTCAGTCATTTATGCAAGTTGATTGGATCCCTGCCATGAGTTTTACAAAAGGTTGGATGCTTTACAAAAATTAACAATGTTTATCTGACTTGGGAACAGAAGTTTCTTTCAATAGACTTATGCAACGAATTAAATATACAAGCATGCATTTTCATCTCTTGAATTACTTGGAGCCACAGCCAGGAATAAAACCAAGGATTTCACACTATCCTCTTTCTGAAACCCTTAATTTAATGTTCTGTACCAGACGGAAGAAATGGCAAGTAAATAGAACTCCTATTAGAGTGGTTTTAAATTCGAGCAAACAGACAAGGACCATAGCAGCTATGTGAACTTGGGAAAAATATCTTGTCTCTTTGTGTTTGTGTTTAAACGTAAGGATAATAATTACTAATCTCAAAGGATTGTTGTGAATATCAGTGTTCAATAAATAGTAGCTATTGTTACTATGATTGCTACTAATACTATTACTAAAATAATTATTTTTATTAGAAACCTGGGAGGAACTTACATAAGCTTATTAAAAATAAGTTCTGTTCTACTTTTTCATGCCCACTGAATTGTCTAAAACAGATATTAATAAAATGAGATAAATAAATTGGTGAAGAGAGAAGACCTTCAACTTTATGAATATTCATGGCCTATGTATAAAATATACCTGAATGTAAGAGAGATAATATGAGCTGCAGTTAGAAAAAAAAAAAAAAGATACATGAGGAAAGCAAATTCATTTGCCTCTGCCATTGCCCATATCTAACAGACAATATGCAGTCAATAAATTATTTTTAAAATTTAATATCAGATATCTAATACAATTTTTCTATGAAGACAAATACCTATATACATTTGTTAAGAATAGAAGTCAGGTCCATTGAGGAAGATAATACTATACTAAATAAACTCTCCGTGTTGATTTTGCATGATGGCCTAATTTTGGTAGTGAAGGAGTTTTCCTCTAGTTGGGAGAAGACAATGACAAAACACCAGCTGAAAGTATTATTATTTTTTAAGTACAATCCCATGAAAGACCTAACTGCTTCCAAACATCTCATACAGAGATTTCATGTTAATGGAAATTCTCATTATTAGACTAAATTCTTTGTTATATGATTATATTTCCAACTTTTATTAAAAGTATTAATATAGAACTATTAGCCACTGAGAGGATTAACTGATTTGATGAACAAAGACATTTTCAGCATGAGAATGGACACAGCTCTAGAACACAAGAATTGAAAGGGCACATTGGAACTAATGAATAGCATGAAAATACTTAGAAAATGGAGTAAATTATAGAGAGAAGAAAGATAAAGAGAGAATAAGAAAATGTAGGGGGGAGAAAAGATGGTGGAGTACATGGGAGTCACATGGACCTCCTCCCAAGACCAAACTGGAATTGCAACTAAATAGTGGAGAAATCACCTGGAAAACAATGGAACGATAGAGGGAGAGGAGCCTTGGAGCTGCAGATATAGACAGTGGATTCAACTCTCACACTTCCCAACGGGTGAGAAGTGTGGTGGAGGCTCAAGAGGGTGGGCTGGGTGCCCACAGGCACCAGCACCAGAAGGAACTTTGAAATGGCCAGTTGGATCCCCCTGAGAAGAACAGGGTCTGATCCATAAACAGGGACCCCTAGACTACAACAGCTAAAACAAGGAAAATACAGACAAAACGCAACCCTGAAAAGCTTAGGGGCACTCTCTGCCAGAGACAGGTGGCTGGAGTTGCAAAGAGACATTTAAAGGGCCAACGCAAAAATTTGCAGAGGCAGACGCCTTCCTTGATCTCTGGGTAGAGGTGTCAGGAGAGTGGGCTGGTGCCTGAGGAAAGATTGGTGAGGAAAACTTCATGAAGAGAACAGACACGGTGGCCAGTGGAGCCCCAGTGATAACTCACCTCCCCCTTAGCAGCTACCACCTCACCCTGGCATAAGAGAATCAATTAATTTGCCTTTTGTGTGCTCTGCACACAGCTTGTCCACATGTAGGCTAGGGGCTGAGGGCAGACTGGCTGGAAGAAATAGAAGATCCTTGGCCAAAGGGGACTCACATCTGCATAGAGACCATGAGGAGAGACTGGAGACAGAGGGGTTGGGGAAAGAACTGAAGGATTATTTGAGATCCCCAGAGCAAAGTCCCTCCCCATTCCGTAGTCCCCATTTGTGCAGGAAAGCCACACCCCCAAAGAGGCAGAAGTGGGTTCCCCGAGCCAGAAGGTGCACCATTACAATATAGTCCACAGAAATAATGGATCCCTGGCTGAAGAGGTCACAGAGCTGCCCAAACACCCTCGAGGAGAGACTGGAGACAGAGGCTTTGGGGAGTCTCAGTGGTGACTCTTCCCCAGTCCACGATCTCCATCTGGCTCAGGCGGACTACTCCCCTGAGTGACAGCAGCCTATATGGGCACTATAGTCCTGCCATCAGGAAGGACTGCTCCGCCCTGTGGTGCCTAAGCCTGACAGATAAGGACAGAGCGACCAGATTGACAATCACAGGAGACAGACACAGACAGTAGATTCCTGGAAGGCTCAAACAAACGACCCAAGGTCAGATAGGGTCAACAACTGACATCATCTGAGGCAGACTCAGAAAGAAAAGTAAAGAAAAAAATAAATAAATAAAAGACCCGCCTACGACCATAGAAGTTTAATCCACAATGTCAGGAAACCTAGATGGATCAATTGAAGCAGAAGCAAAAATAAATAAATAAATAAATAAATAAATAAACTCTCACAAAAATGGGAAGAAAAATAAGTTTCCCCCAAATGAGGGGAAAGAAGGAATCCCTACAGAGAGAGCTAAATGAAATAGAGGCATGGGAACTATCAGATATTGAATTCAAAACAATGGCTCTAAGGAAGCTCAGTGAGTTCAGCCAGATCAAAGATAACTATGAGAAACTAAAGAAGAACTATCAGGATCTTATAGCAAAGTATATCAAGCTGGAAAGGACATAGAAACTATCAAGAAGACACAAGAGGATATGAAGAATACCATTACTGAATTGAAGAACACAGTAGAAGGAATCCAAAGCAGGCTGGATGAAGCCGAGCATTGAATCAGTGAGACAGAGGATAAGGTAGAAAAAAGCTCCCAGAAAGAACAAGAAATGGAAAAAAGACTCAAAAAGAATGAAGAAACATTTAGGGAAATGCAGCACAACCTGAAACATAATAATATCCATATAATAGGGATACCAGAAGGGGAAGAGGATGAAGAAGGGATAGAGAACCTGTTTGAAAAAGTAATGATGGAAAATTTCCCCAATTTGAGGAGAGAAAAGGTCTCATGGATCCAGGAAGCAGAGAGGGCTCCATTCAAGAGAGACCCAAGGAGGCCCACTCCAAGATACATCATCATTAAAATGGCAAACATCAAAGACAAAGAGAGAATCTTAAAGGTAGCAAGGGAGAAACAGGGAGTAACACACAAGGGAGCCCCAATACAGCTAGCAGCTGACTTCTCAACAGAAACACTACAAGCCAGAAGGGAATGGCAACAAATATTCCAAATAATGAAAAGCAAGGGCCTACAATCAAGTCTGCTCTACCAAGCAAAGCTCTCGATTAAAATAGAAGGTGAACTAAGGAATTTCCCAGACAAAAGACGGCTAAAAGAATACGTCTCCACCAAACCAGCACTACAAAATATGCTAAAGGAACTGGTTTAAGAAGATAAAGAAAAAGAGTGAGAAAGAGAAAAACACAGGTACAAAGAAAAGAAATGAATAGGTTTCTATCAATAATAACTCTCCATGTAAACGGACTTAATGCCCCAATGAAAAGACACAGGCTAGCCGAATGCATAAGAAAACATGACCCACACATATGCTGCATACAAGAGACCCACCGCAGAGCAAAAGACCTACACAGATTGAAAGTAAAGGGATGGAAAAAAATATTCCAATCAAATGGGCAAGAGAAGAAAGCAGGGATAGCAATACTTACATCAGACAAAATACATTTCAAAACAAAGGCCATAAAAAGAGACCCAGAAGGACACTTTTAAAAATTTAAAGCAAGAATCTATCAAGAAGACATAAACATTGTAAACTTACATACACCCAACATAGGAGCACCCAAATATAAGGAAAATCTTGGATGACTTCAAAAAAGATAGAGACAGCAACACACTGATAGTAGGGGATTTTAACACCCCACTGTCAAAAACAGACAGACCTTCCAACAAAACATCTACAAGGATATTGTGGAGCTGAATGATGCACTGAATCACATGGAATTAACTGACATATATAGAACCTTATATCCCAAAGAAACAAAATACACACACTTTTCAAATGCTCATGGAAGTTTTCCAAAGACAGACCACATGATAGGACACAAAGAAAGCCTCAGTTAATTCAGGAAAATTGAAATAATACCAAACTTTTTCTCGGACCACAAGGGCTTGAAGCTGGAAATTAACCTCAGAGAGAAACTTCAAAAACTTGCAAACTCATGGTAGACTCTTAAACAATGAATGGGTCAATAATGAGATAAGAGAAGAAATCAAAAAATTTCTGGAAACAAATGAAAATGAACATACAACAGTCCAAAACCTATGGGACACAGCAAAGGCAGTCCTGAGAAGGAAGTTCATAGCAATACAGGCTTACCTAAAAAAAGATAGAAACATTTCAAATAAAAGCCCTAACACTACAACTTCAAGAACTGGAGAAACAACAACAAATAAATCCCACAGCAAGCAGAAAGAAGGAAATAATCTAGATCAGCGCAGAACTGAATGACACAGAGATGAAAAGAACAATTAAAAGGATCAACCAATCCAGGAGCTGGTTCTCTGAAAAGATAAATAAAATCGACAAGCCTTTAAGCAGATTCATCAAGGAAAAAAGGGAGAGGACCCAAATAAATAATATGAGAAATGAAAGAGGAAAAATAACAACTGATTCCACGGAAATACGAAGGATTATGAGAAACTACTAGGAACAATTATATGCCAAGGAATTTGAAAACCTCGATGAAATGGACAAATTTCTAGAAATGTATAACCTTCCAACACTGAAGGAGGAAGAACCAGAAACTTAAACAGATCAATAACAGCTGGGGAATTTGAAGCAGTAATCAAGAAACTCCCAGCACACAAAAGCCCAGGGCAGGACGGTTTCTCAGGAGAATTTTACAAAACATTTTAGGAAGAGCTAACCCCTGTCCTTCTCAGACTATTCCAAAACATCCAAGAGGGGAGAAGACTCCCAGACTCTTTTTATGAGGCCAGCATCACCCTAATCCCAAAACCAGATAAAGACCCTACAAAGAAAGAAAACTACAGGCCAATTTTATTGATGAACATAGGTGCTAAAACCCTCAACAAAATATTGGCAAACCACATACAGCAATACATTAAAGAAGATTATCCACCATGATCAAGTGGGATTCATCCCAGGGATGCAGGGATGGTTCAATATACACAAGTCAATAAACGTAATACATCACATAAATAAAAGGAAAGACAAAAACCACACGATCATCTCAATAGCTGCAGAAAGAGCATTCGATAAGGTACAGCACCCATTTATGATCAAAACACTCAGCAAAATGGGAATAAATGGGGCATTCCTCAACATAATAAAGGCCATATATGAAACACTTACAGCTCACATCATATTCAACGGGAAAAAACTAAAAGCTTTCCCACTAAGATCAGGAACACGACAAGGATGTCCGCTTTCACCACTTCTTTTCAACACGGTATCGGAAGTCCTAGCCATAGCAGTCAGACAAGAAAAAGAAATAAAAGGCATCCAAAGAGGAAAGGAGGAAGTAAAACTATCATTGTTTGCAGATGACATGATAGTGTACATAGAAAACCCTGTTGACTCCACCAAAAAACTACTCAACCTAATAACTGAATTTGGCAAACCAGCAGGATACAAAGACAGTATTCAGAAATCAAAGGCATTTTTGTACATCAGCAATGCAATAGAAGAAGAAGAAATCAGAAAAAAAGTACCATTTGATATAGCAACAAGAAAAATAAAGTACCTCGGAATACATTTAACCAGGGAGGTAAAATACCTGTATGCAGAAAACGATACAACATTGAAGAAAGAAATTAAGGAAGACACATATAAATGGAGGCATATACTGTGCTCATGGATTGGAAGAATTAATATCATCAAAATGTCCATACTACCCAAAGCAATTTATAGATTCAATGCAATCCCTATTAAGATACCAATGACGTATTTCACAGAAATAGAACAGACATTTCAAAAATTTACATGGAACCATAAATGACCCCGAATAGCCTCAGCAATTTTGAGAAAGAAAAACAAAGTAGGAGGGATCATAATACTGGATATAAAACTATATTACAAAGCCACTATACTCAAAACAATCTGGTACTGGCACAAGAACAGACCCTTAGACCAGAGGAATATAATATAAAGCCCAGCAATAAGCCCAGGTGTATATGGGCAACTAATATTTGACAAAAGAGGCAGAAGCATAACATGGAGTAATAATAGCCTCTTCAACAAATGGTGTTGGGAGAGCTGGATGGCTACATGCAAAAAAATTGAAATTTGATCATCAGCTGGATATTAAACTCAAAATTAAACTCGAGATGGATAAGAGACTTAAATATAAGTTGAAACACCATAAAAGTCCTAGAGGAGAACATCGGCAGGAAACTCTCAGATATCCCAGGCAGCAATTTTTTCACTGATATGTATCCTAGAGCAAAGGACATAAAGGAAAGAATAAACAAGTGGGACCTCATCAAAATAAGAAGCTTCTGTATTGCTAAAGAAAACATCAGCAAAATGAAAAGGGAGCTGACTGTATGGGAAAATATATTTGCTAAGTATACATCAGATAGAGGTTTGATTTCCAAGATATATAAAGAACTCACTTGACTCCACTCCAAGAAGACAAATGATCCAATCAAAAAATGGGCAAAGGACCTGGGCAGATGCTTTTCCAAGGAAGAGATACAGAGGTCCCAGAGACATTTGAAAGGATGCTCGGCATCAGTAGCCATCAGAGAAATGCAGATCAAAACCACAATGAGATACCACCTCACACCGATCAGAGTGGCCATCATAAACAGATCCACAAACAACAGGTGCTGGTGAGGCTGTGGAGAAAAGGGAACCCTAGTACACTGTTGGTGGGAATGCAGACTGGTGCAGCCACTATGGAAAGCAGTGTGGAATTTCCTCAAAAAGCTGAAAATGGAACTGCCTTTTGATCCAGTGATTCCCCTGCTGGGACTATATCCTAAGAACACCAAAACGCCAATTCAAAAGAACCTATGCATCCCAATATTCATAGCAGCACAATTTACAATAGCCAAGTGTGGGAAGCAACATAAATGCCCATCAGTGGATGATTGGATCACAAAATTATGGTATATTTACACAATGGAATACTACACAGCAGAAAGGAAAAAAAGAACTACTACACTTTGCGACAGCATGGGTGGAACTAGAGAGCATTATGCTAAACGAAGTAAGCCAGGGGAGAAAGATAAATACCATATGATCTCACCTAGAAGCAGAACCTAACCAACAAAACAAAGATGCAAGGAAAATAAGACCAGCAACACTGAAAGGAAAATAAACCAACAGAGACAAGAGGGAAGGAGGGAGGGGTGGGCTGGGGAAAAGGAAGGGAAGGGGCAAGCTAAGGAACATATAGCAAGGACTCATGGACAAAACCAAAGGGGAAGGATTGAGGGAGGGAGGGAGGGGGGGCAAGGGAAAGTGGTGGAGGGAAGGCAGAGACAAATGTATTTGGAAAACTAAATAAATTAATTTCAAAAAAGAAAGAAAATGTATACATGCTTAATTTGATTTGAAATAGTGTCAAAGAACTCTAAAGCATAACACCAAGTAGAACTGACTTATTGGAGAACATGGAAATAATGTTAAGATCTATATGTACTAAAAAAAGGTGGTTTCAATTATTAAATGAAAAAACATTCTGCTTCCCCCCAACTCCCAATTTGTATGTACTTAGGCCCTTGTTCAAATTTATTGGTTTGGGCTAGGACCTCTAATACAATGTTGAATAGTCATGTGAGTTTGGACATCTGTGCACTTACCTGATCTTATTAGTTCATATGGTGATTTCCATTGATTTTCAGAGGTCAAACAAACCTACACTCCTGCAGTAAGCTTCATTTGATTATAGTGTATTCTTTTTACATATTACTAATTCGGTTTGCTAGTAGTTTTAAAAGGTATTTGTTTTTCCTCATAATATCATTGTTTAGGCTTGTTATGATAATTTTAGCTTCATAAAATATTAAGATTAAAAACATTAAGCAGTCCCCAGTCAGGTTGTTCAAGAAAGAATATGTGAATTTGTTGGAGAAGAGAAGCTCATTTATAACCCTACAGATGTTAAAGGGATAATAAAAGGTAACGAAGAAATTAATGCTAATTTAAGAGATTATAATCATATAAACTGTTTTCTAACCACAAAAATTAAATGAATAGTTGTTGAAAGAAAAACAACTAGAAATTCTCCAGATACTTATGTAAATTAATCAACACAGAGCTAAATTTAAAATATAAATAGGAGGTCTGTCCAGAAAGTATCCAGCCATATACTATGAAAAGAGATATTTATTGAAGAAGATACAAGAAATATTGCACATAGGACAATGGCATCTGAGTCCCCTTCAAAGTTATGACATTTGTGAGGAAATCTGGTTCGTTGGTAGTTGTTTTAATAAAGTTATTAGCAAGTGCAGCATGAAGTTCCTTCTGTTCTGGCAGCAGAAGCCAAAGAATGGATTTTGCCTTAAAATCTCAGACACAGTAGTTTTTAAATCCCCAGATCAGCTTCTAGGTCTCACACTGTCAGTCACCGATCTTTGTTGATTGCTGCCCATACATGTTCAACATTCTCAAGTGTTCTGCTTGTTGCAGGCCTTCCGGAACATGGATCACTTTCAACAGATTCTCGACCATCTTTGAAGCATGTGCTACACTTTCATTTGCGCTGCACTCATTGCATTGTCCCAAAAAGCCTTCTGAATCATCTGAATAGTTTCCACTGAGCAATTTAACACAAAGCTTGATGCAGATTCTATGCTCTACTAGCTCAGGCATTTTGAATGCGAAGGCCACACAGTGTATGTACATGCTCACTCTATGGTCTCTGCCACCCCCACTGACTAGTACAGTGAAGTTGGCATCAGTTCACCCATGCACCTTCCAGTCCACCCTCCTTCACTACCAGGTTACATCGATGTCACATAAACCATTCTTGTAATATTAATAATGGCTGGACTTTTTCTGGACAGACCTCACCTATATAAAAGAAATTAGAAAATTTATCATGTTTCGAATGATCTTTTCTCTGTAAATACATATGTCGTTCTTAACTTTTCTCTTCACCACCTTCACATATACATAAATATTCAAAGGACTGTCATTTCCTGCACCAACTTTTTTTACTTCATCATTTTCTTATTTTACTTGGCTCTTTTTACCATGGTTTTAATGATACTAAATAATATTCTGGAGTAGATGGATGGAACCAAAAAGGTTTCCATAGTGGTAGTAAGGATCACTGCCTCTTTGAGGTCTTCAACACCAGCAAAAATACAGTAGAGCCATTGGACCTTATATACAAAAAAAAAACTGGCAAGAATACTATGAACAGCAAGCAGTACCTTCTCTTTTCTGAATACTTTCTTATGTTTCACATCAATTCTAGAATAATTACCTATTCAATGATTTGTCATTCATATATTTATTCACTTAGTAAAATAATCTATTTTTGTAATTTTATGATGTTTTGCTAGATGTAGAAAATGAAAAAATGTTTTCATTAACCAAAAGCATGGTTAAATGCCAGGAAAATTATTAATTCATTTTTATTTAAATAGCTCCTTTAAAGCAAAGCACATAAATTAAGGTCTTTAGAGTTAATGCTGTATTATCCAAATTTAAAAAGCCAATTCTGTTATAGTCTACATAGAGAACTATATATTTTCCCACATGCATACTTACTTGTGAAAGAAAAAAAAAAACTAGAGGAAAGAAAACACTTTTTGCAATGATGTTTATTAGTATTCTCTGACCTATCCATGTGACATTCTTTGTAAGTAAATCATTAATTTTTCTCTTTAATTCAATAGTAGCCTCTATACCTCTCTCTTTCTACTTGTTAATCATTTTCTTTTTCCTGTAACCTTTATTAGATTGTACTGGCCATTATGTTTAAAAAAGAAAAAGCTATTAGTATCTTTTAGTATCTTCCTTGACTTAATGCAGGTAATCGGGCAATAAAAATACCTCAACAAACATTTCAGCCCAAAGATTTTGAGTTCTATAATGAGATATAGGTGCCATAAAAAAGAGCAAAAAAACAGTGAATTAATCTTGATTTGTGTATCCTCCATAAATCATTTTTTATCAAACGCATCCTAGTTATCTATAAACTGAGTTTCTTCATATAAATACTGCATTTTATATCATATATATATGTAATGGTGTTAGATAGTGCAGTTTTGTTGCACTCTCATCCAGTAGACATTTTGATTTATGTTATAATAAATAATTTTAGCAGTTATGTATCCAGTGGTAGACAAACGCCGTCCCAGGTGTTCCATTAAAAATAAAGAAGAGATACAATTAATTCTTTGCTATATAAAAACTCTATCACAAGTGAGGATTGGTTTTAAATTGTATAGAAACTAAGATTATTCATTGCTATAAATAATTCTCTCTGGCAGGGATTCATAGAATCTGCTTCACATCATGACTCTTGATGAGTTGACTATTCCTAACTGTGACATATCTTCTTATCTTAACTAGAAATCCTCAGGAGGTAGACTGCATTCATAATTGAAAACAAAATACCACACAATGTCATTTAGAAAGTCAAAGTTATAATTTGCACATTTATTGTATTGAAGTTAAATTAAACATGTACTAAAATATAGATGTCAAAATTGGTAGCATTATCAGTCATGAGGATGCAAGAAAAAAAAGGATAATTGAAAATGTTTTTTCTCAATATATTTTTTCTTTTTTTATTTTAATTTTTATTTTTTTATTTAACTTTTTTTTGTTCAAATACATTTGTCTCCACCTTCCCACCACCACTTTCCCCTGCCCCCCTCCTCAACTTCCTCGCTCAGTCCTTCCTCACTTTGGCTTTGTCCATGAAGGCAAGAGTCAAGTCAAGGAATGTATATCAATATATTATTTGGCTTATTTATTAAAAATATCTTTGTTTCTGAAAATTATTTGCTTTTTTCTCTGGATGTTGAGCACCATTATTTATATCTCCACACTTGTGTAATGTAGTCATTCAAACTGCTGGCTCTGATCAAAATAAAAAAACTACTGTGGTTTGTATACTATCTCTACCTCTTACTAAGTGCATGACCTTAGATATGGATTTTGGCCTCTGCCAGTCTGTTTTCTTATTAGCGGAATGGGGATAACGATATTAGCCATGGAATAAAATTGCTATGAAGACTTACTTAGATCATGTGTGCTAAATACCTAATAGTGTGGTACAACTAAGTACCCCACACTTACTAATGGGGTTCTTGTGCCAGCATGGCAGTGAGTGATCCACTGCAAAAACATTATCTTATCACCTCCATTCTCAGACCACTTCAGGTACCATCAGCATTAGTTCAGATTCTTCAAGCAGAAACTGAGATAGTGTAAACAGAGCAATTATTTGTAGAGGATCAGTATTAGTGAAAAAAAGGCAGAAAGCAAGAATCGGTACAGTGAAAAGTACCATAAAATCTTTGTTAACCCTTCCAGAGAGCTTCAGGGTATCAGAGCTATCTTGTGTCAAATGGAAATGCCCTGTCCCTTACACCTTATTCACTCTTTTCCAGATGTGGTTTGCACTGGGAAAAGAATGACCTAGGGCAAATTGGCTCTCTGTTGGTGGACCTGAGAAGGCTGGCTGATGCAGCAAATACTTTTTTGAATGGAGCCTAAGCAGCCTATCTCTATGCATTCAAGTCTATTGTCTTTTAAAAGCATATATCTTTTTTTAAATACTAAAAATTCCAAAAGTAAATGGAACAGTCTTCCGCTACATCTTTTCCAAACCCTTAGGGATGTCTTTCAGCACTTCTCTATTTGCAAATAATTTGTTTATATTGTTTCCCCTTGCTTTGGTTTGGTATTATCTTTTTATTTCTGTGTGTTTTGTTTTTTATCAACCTTCTTCAGCACCTTCTTGTATCTCTTCAATATTTAATCACACACACACACACACACACACACACACACACACACACACAAATGTGTTCTTCCTGCCAGCACCCCCTCCCCCGCAAAGATCTCTATGCATCTATTATATTTTTTGCAAGTTTTCAACAAATTTCCAAACATTCTAATTATCACACACACACTGTTCTCCAGGCTCCTGCTCCTTAGGACTGGGACAGACCTATTTCCAAAGTATTTCCTTTATTATCTTTGTATATTAAACACACTGTTTCCTGGATATTATTTCATTTGTTCCTTGGTTACACCCTTATTTAGCTGCTTTAATTATCTAATGACTTCTTAAGAAAGGGCATATATGAAAAAAAATATTTGTATTATTGCACATCTAAAAATTTTTCATTTCTTCCCTCACAGATGTGAGAGTTGGCTGGATATAATTCTAGATTTAAAATAATTTGCATGAAAAATTTGAGATTATTTTACTTTCAACTCATAAACATTTCCCACTGCTGAGTGGTCTAAAGTCATTCTAGTCCCATGTTGTTTGATATGACATGTTTATCTTTTCTAACCAGAAGCACTTAGGATTTTTATTTTTGAATGTTCTCTTCCAAAATATGAAAACACTATATGCCATGTGTAATGACTTTTAAAAAAACATTTGATGGGCCTTTTCTATCTCATAAGCTATGCTCATTAGTTTTCAGATATTAAGCTATATTTTTTCTTTTTATGGTAATTTTTTTACCTCCTTTGTTTGTTTACTTATTTATTTATTTAATTTCTTCTGGAGTTACCCATCCTCCCATACACATACAAAGTTAATGAAAATTTGTTATTAATAACTCTTGTATTTTCATATTTTATTTTTTAATTTTTTTATTCTATTTACCGAGTGACATTGGTTAATAAAATTATATAGGTTTCTAGTGTACTAGAATTCTATGATACATTATCTGTATGTTGCATTGTGTGCTCACCACTATATATCAAATCATCTTTACCATATACTTGACCTCTTTTATTTTTTTCTACTCCCACAACTCCATCCTGGAAACCACTATACTATTGTATGCGTCTATGAGTTTTAGTTTTATATCCCATATATGAGTGAAATAATAAAGTTTTCATCTTCTATATTTTAGCATAGGTTCAGAGGAGATGACACTGTTCATGGTACTCAGCATATTCATTTTTCATCATTGGTCTATTATTGTTTTCTACCCACTTTACAAACCTCATTGTCCAGATACCCTCCCAATTTCCTTTGTTTCTTGAAACTGAGATGATTTATCTTGATTTAAAATAAGAAAATGTCTGATTCAGCCTTTGGAACCAAGAATACATTATAGATAAAAGAATTGAACTAAAATGGAAGAAATGCGAGCTTAATTATCTGCTTTTACAGCTAAAGGCAATGAAAACCCCATTATCATTAATAGATGGATAGATGGTTGCCCATGACACTCAGCTATGTAAGAGAAAATTAAATTATTTTCTGTGATCACCATCATTAAAGAAGTTATTGAAAGCAAGATTGGGAGATTCTTGCTGTTTCTATGATAGAATTGTATGATGGGCAAAAGTGATTTAAAAAAGGCTGCATCAGGGGACTGATGAAAAATTTTTTTGTTTCTAAGAAAAAAAAATTTAGAGACAGTATTGTCCATTGTTTATTTTTCTTTACAAGTGAAGTATATTTTACATGTGGTGAGAACACATTTCTTAAGTACACAGCGTGGTGACTTTTTACATACATATGCATCCATGTAACTACTACCCAGGTTGAGATACAGAAAGTTCCCTTTACGCCAGTAAGGCTCCCTCATGACCACTCCCAGTCACTATCCCCCTCAAAAGTGACTACTATTGTGACATCATAGGTTAGTTTGATTTTGGCTGTTCTTAGAATATGTATGATTCTTTATGATTGTAATCACTGTATATGCCCTTTGGTGGCTGGCTTCTTTCACTCAACCTAATGGGTGTAAAATTTACCCATGTAGTTGGTGTGTACTGGTAGTTACTTAGGTTTCATTGTTATAGGTTTTTTAAAAATTAATTTACTGGAATGACATTCGTTAATAGGATCATACATGTTTCAATTGTACATTTTTATGACACATGATATGTATATTGCATTATGTTTTCACCACCCCAAGTCAAATAATCTTCCATCACCATACATTCTATTTTTTATCACTTATTTTTATCATAGTCTTGCAGGTATTTTCTCAAGTTTATGAAGTACACACTATGTGTCCGACCCTTTTCTATGTGCTGAAGATTCAAGAGAGATGATGACAACAACAACAAATAACCTGTTCTTATGAGAAAGAAATTAAACAACATAATTTTAATATCTAATAGCCACTAAGATGATACAATATGTTGGATATTACAGAAATTTTAAAAAGAGTGGCAAGGACAAGATCATTAAGCAGATATCTTTTGAGAACAAATGTCAATTTCAAGTTAAGTTTGAAATGCTCTTTAGATATCTAAATAGATGTCTAGTAGGGATATACACATATAATTTGGGGGAAAACAGTAAAATAACAATTCAGGAATCATCAAAATATAGATAGTTTGAAGACATGAGACTAGTTAAGATTCCCTAGATAGTTAGTGTACATAAACATAATAAGAAGAGTTTCAATGTCTGATCCATGAAGGATGCTAAAATTGGAAAGACCAGGAGATTAAAAGAATACAGCTAGAGTTCAGATATTTTTAACTGTAAAAAGTATTTTTCTGTTTTCCGGAATGTTGAAAGTTAGAAAGAGCATCATCCCCACTTTAACAAGTAAAATCAGGATAATCTGCAAAGTCATAACTTTTTAAAAACTCTATAAAAAAAAAATGATGCTTCAGGTCAACAGCTAGCCTCAACTCTAAGACAGCACCTGTAAAGAATTGCTGTATGTAAGCACTGCTCACCTGTGTGGAATAGTAAAGGAATGGAAGACTGACACACAAGCAGATAAATATTCAGCAAAAACTTTTCATGAATTGCTGAAGGCTACCTGTGGACCAGTGTGAAAGTGTTACAGGATAAATTGTAATCCTCTCCAAAGTCATGTGCTGACGCCCCCAACACACACTCTCTGAACTGAAAACTCTGTTTTAATTCTTCACCCATCACTGACCCAGTTATCTGCTATGACCTCTGACTTCCCCTTAACTGAGATCTAGCTCAATTGTGTTTCCCCTATGCTGGACCCTCCTCCCTACGACCATTTGTGATTGTTGCTTTGAATGGACAGGTCTTCTAAGGTTAAGCTGATATGGGACCACCTCACAGAAACACCTAAGAGCCTGCACTCACCAACAGATTGGATTTGAGTGTTATCTGAGGCTGACAACAGTGTTTGGTTATTAAGTTGGCCTGCACTTCAATGACAGATTCCCTTCCCAAGGAAAGGTGTCAGTTAGGCCAGATAGATATAACTTTTTCAAAGATTAAATAATAGAGTGTGTTCAAATATAGAAAATAATTATATTTGCATTATATATTGTACTTTTTATATTTAAAAATATTGGTATCCTTGGGTTTCAATAAGTGAGTTAAAAATTTTACTAGCTGTAAAATTGCAACATAATATGAATAATAAAAATAATTTAATGATTTATGAATAGATGAAAACTCACTAATATCTAGATTTTAAATAAGAATTTATTTTCCCTTAACCCTTTTCTCCCGTTTCTGATTTCATGTCTTATTCTTGTTTTTCACATCTCATTTACATTTCTCTCTGTTCTTTATGTTATTCATTCCATTTTACTTTCTTACATTTCTCTCATCTACTGAGACCTTCCCATTGGCATTATAAATATTGTTTGGCAAGAGGTGACTTACTTTTCACTTCTATTCTCTATTATTTCTTTTTCTGAAAAATTCAATGAGTAAATGTAGTCTTACGTGAATATTCTGTCAAGAGAAATCTGGAAGAAAAGTGGTATCTTTCACTTTCAATAGCCTTTCTCCCCCATTCTTTTGGTCTGGGTCTCCCTAATACTTCATGCTTTCTCTCCTACAGATCGGTAGCTACTTTTGTACAGATATATTCATCTTGGGACCACTTCGTCCTCTGTGAGTTCTTCACTATAGAATTAAATTAGGGCAGGTGGCATAAATCACTGCTGAAAAGGTAGCTTATAAAACGGAGATACAAATAACTGAAGGTAAAGCAACAAGTCATTTTCCTCTCTATGTTTACCTGCTTTCCATTATAAATAATTCATTTGGAATTCTTTCTGCTGGAACCAATTCTAAGTGAAACATTATTTTTTGTCATTTAAATTTCATTTTGGGTTCCTTTAAACTGTGTCTGTTTCTTTAAAGCCACATAAGTCTATATTGAAAAACTAAAATTAATAACTGAGGCATCTAGCTAAAATTTTGCATGCATATGCATGCGTACATGCATGCACTTGAAGGCAACAACCTACTCTTGAGTATAATGCTAAAGCATCTTTTCAAGTGGTATATAGAAGCTTTACTTCTTAGGATTACTTCAATAAATTTGCATAATCACCTTCAAACAAAAGTATTCTAGAAAATGCCTTTACCTTATTCAATTGTTTTTGAAGAGAGTAAGAATTAAAGCTTAATGATTCCGTGACAGTATCACCATTACCAACTCCTTCTACTGGCAGAGATTTAAATTCTACAGTGATGGAAGATGGCTGACTTTGGATGGTGATGTAAGTAAACAATGCAATATACAGATATTGTATCATAGAAATGTACATTTGAAACCTATATGGTTTTGTTAACCAACATCACCCAAATAAATTTAATTGAAAAAATTAAAAAAGTCTTTTTGTAACCCACTTACATCAAATTCAATAGTCCATTTTAGAAATGAAAATGTCCCCTACAATAAATCACTGTTACAATTTAATATTTTTATATTTGGAAAATTCAAGAAATTATTGTTTTCATCTTATAATAAAACTACTTTAACTTATAGATATATATAATTTATTAAATATTATAATGTGTCATATTGTGTTTATTCAATTACTTCTTTAACCCCCCAAAATTCATTCTATGATGTTGATATTCAACTTAGCCTCAGTTTTATCCAAATATTGATATAACATTCAATCAGTTGGTAGTCAGCCAAATGACCTATATTCACAAGTGTTCATAAATTTGATTTAAACATTACAATAATCTGAAGTACTCTTCCATGAATTCTCTAAAGATGGTACAACTCCTAAAAACTCATGTTCAAATGAATTATTAAATCTGTTTAATGCTGACAAGTTGGAACCTCAATGCAATTTTTGTAATTCAGTAAGATGTGTTCTAAATATTATAATTCTCCTTCAAAGTGGGAATTAATATGGTTTTCAATTTTAAGTGTTACATTTACTAAACATCTTTGAACACAATTTTTTTTACTGAAGGTCTCTGAACACAAATGTTTCCTTTCTTTTTTATTTTTTTTTCCCCAGAGGTAGAAATATTCTCACAGACTACTTTTCTAGAAATGAAATTCATATTTGAAAGGTCTGAACATTTGTAGGGATTTTGGTATATAGTTCCAAGCTTTCATTCTGTCACCAGCAGTTCATGCAGGCAGTGGTTGAGTATTTAATAGAGCTACCACCATCATCAAGTGTTGTCTTCTGGCATGTAATACAGACCTTATATTTGAAGTAGTTCTTTATTTTTCTTTTCTTTAACTTAATTTTTATTGTAGATACTATTGCAGATTTCCTCAGTTTTCTCCTCTTTGCCCACCCAGCCCCCAACCCCCTCTCCTCTGGCCATCACCACACAGAGTCTGTGTCTAATTGTTATGCATACTTGTTTATATTCTTTGGCTATTACCTTCACCTTCTTTCATCCAGTTCCTCCCACTTCACTCCTCTCTAGCAGCTGTCAGTCTGTTCCATGTTCCGATGTCTCTGCTTCTATTTTGCTCATTAGTTTATTTTGTTCATTAGATTCCACATATAAGTGAGATCATATGGTATTTTTCTTTCACTAATGGGCTTATTTCATTTAGCACAATAATCTCCAGGACATTCAATGCTGTGGCAAAGGGTTAAGGTTTGTTTGTTTGTTTGTTTGTTTGTTTTTAACAGCTGATTAGTATTCCATTGTGTAACTGTACCACATCTTTTTTATCCACTCATCTACTGATGGATGCTTGTACTGCTTCTAGATCTTGGCCAGTTTAAATTTCTCTGCTAAGAAAAAGGGGTACACATATTCTTTCTGATTGCTGTTTTGGGAATCTTAGAACATGTTCCCAGAAATGGAATCACTATGTCAAAAGCCAGTTCCACTTTTTTTTGAGGAAATGCCATACTGTTTTCCATAGTGGGTACATTATGGAAAGCAGTCCACATTCCCACCAACAGTGCACTAAGGGTACTTCCTCTCCAGATCCTCACCAAAACTCTTTGTTGATTTATTAATGGTAACCACTGTGGCAGGTGTGAGGTGATATCTTATTGTGATTTTAAGTTGTATCTCTCTAATAATTAGTGACATTGAGCATTTTTCATGTCTATTGACTGTCTGTATGTTCTCTTTGGAGAAGCGCCTACTCAGGTCTTTTGCCTGTCTTTTAACTGAATTGTTTGTATTCCTGGTGTTGAGTTGTGTAAGTTCTTTACATGTTTTGGAAATTAACCACTATCAGATGTATCATTGGCAAATATGCTATCCCAAAGACTGGGTTTCCTATTGATTTTGTTGATGGTTTCTTTTGTCGTGCAGAAGATTTTTAGTTTGATGTAGACTCATTTGTGCATTTCCTGTTCTTTTGTTTCCCTTGCCCTAGGAGACATAGCAACAAAAATATTGCTATGAGTGATGTATGAGATATTACTATGTTTTTTCTAGGATTTTTATGGTTGTGTGACTTACACTTAAGTCTTTTACCCATTTTGAGTAAATGGGTAAAAGTTCTCCCAAGACTATTTCCTGAAAAGACTGTACTTACTCCATTGTATATGTTCTTGCCTCCTTTGTCAAATATTAATTGACCATAAAAGCATGGGTTTATTTCTAGGCTGTCTGCTTTGTTCCATTGATCTATATGCCTGTTCTTTTGACCATACCAATCTGTTTTGATTGCAATTGTCCTGTAATATAGTTTGATATCAGGTATTATGATACCTGTAACTTTGTTCTCCTTTCTCAAGATTGCTGAGTCTTTTTTAAGGTCTTCTTTGGTTCCACATTAATTTTTGCTCTAGATCTGTGAAATATGCCATTGATATTTTAATAGGAATTGAATTGAATCTATAGATTGTTTTGAATAGTATGGACATTTTAATGATGTTAATTCTTCAAAGCCATTAATGAGATATGTGCTTCCACTTATTTTTATTTTCCTCAATTTCTTTCTTCAATGTCTTACAGTTTTCAGAGAACAGGTCTTTTACTTTCTTGATTAAACTCATCCCTAGGTACCTAACTTTTTGTTGTTGCAATAGTAAATTAGATTGATTTCTTAATTTCTCTTTCTGATAAAACATTATTGATGTATTAAAAGTGCCATTGATTTCTGATTATTAGTTTTGTATCTTGCTAATTAGCTGAATTTATATATCAGTTCTAGGAGCTCTTTGGTGGAGGCTGTAGAAATTTTTATGTGAATATTATGTAATTTGCCATAAGTGATAATTTCACTTTTTTCTTTCAAATTTGAAAAAAATTTCTTTTTTGTCTGACCTTAGTGTCTGTAAATTCCAGGACTATGTTGAATAAATGTAGTAAAAGCAGACATCTCTGTCTTGTTCTTGATCATATAGGGAACATTTTTAGTTTTTGTCAATGAAGCATGATGTTGGCTGTTGATTTATCATATATGGCCTTTATTACATTGAGGTATGTTCCTTCTATTACCACTTTTCTGAGAGTTTTTATCATAAGTGGGTACTAAATTTTATCAAATGCTTTTTCTATATCTATTGATGTGATCATGTGGCTTTCTTCCTTCACTTTGTTTATATGGTGTATCATGTTTATTGGTTTGCAGATATTGTGTCAATCTTGCATCCCCAGAATGAAACCCATGTGATCATGGTGTATAATCTTTTAATGTACTACTGGATTCAGTTTGCTAATATTTTGTTGAGGATTATATCATCTATGTTGATCAGGGATATTCACATAACTTTCTTTGCAATGACTTTATTTTGTTTTGAAATTAGGATAATGCTGGCCTTGTAAAATGAGATTGGGAGTCTTCCTTCATCTTGAATTTTTGGAATAGTTTGAGAAAAATAGTTGTTACTTTATTAAGTGTTTAGTAAAATTCACCTGTGAAGCCATCCGATCACAGTTTGGTTGGAGTTTTTGATGACCACTTCAATGTCATTGGTTATAATCGGCCTATTCAAATTTTCTGTTTCTTCCTAAAACAATTTTGGAAGATTGTATGTTTCTAGAAATTTACCCATTTCATCCAGATTATCCCTTTTGTTGACATGTAGCTGTTCATATTTTCTTACAATCTACTGTATTTCTTTAGTGTCAGTTTTTACTTTTCCTCTTTTACTTCTGATTTTATTTATTTGGGTCCTTTCTTTTTCTTGATGAGTCTGGTTAAAACTTGATCAGTTTCTTTATTTTTTCAAAGAACCAGCGCTTGTTTTCATTGATCATTTTTGTTTTTAAGACTCTATTTTGTTTATTTCTTCTCTGATCTTTACTATTTCCTTTCTTCTACCCATGTTGGGCATTGTTTGTTGATTTTTCCAATTTCTTTAAGTGTAAAATAAGATTTTTTTTCCTTTGAATTTTTTCTTGTTTTCTAAGGTAGAACCATAATGCAATGAATTTCTCAGTTAGGACTGCTTTTTCTATGTTCCATAGATTTTTGAGTTGTGTTCTAATTTTCATTTGTTGTAAGGTAACTTTTGATTCCTTCTCTGAGTTCATTCTTAACTCAGTCATTGTTTAATAACACCTTATTTAGCCTCCATGACTTTGTGTGTTTTTCAGTTATTTTTCCTGTGGTTGATTTCTAGTTTTATACCACTATGGTCACAGAAGATGCTTGATATTCAGATTTCAATCTTCTTTATTGAGACTTGTTTTGTATCGTAACATGTGGTCTATCTTGAAAAATTGATCCATGTGTGCTTTATAAAATGTGTATTCTTCCGTTTTTGGTTTAAATGCTTGGAAAATAACAGTTAAATTCATCTTACCTAGTGTATTGTTTAAAGCGACAATTTCCTTGTTGCTTTTCTGTCTGGAAGATGTATCCACTGATGTCAGTGGTGTTAGAATACACTACTATGACTGTGTTACTGACAATCCCTCTCTTCATCCCCATCAATATTTGCTTTACATATTTAGATGCTCTTATGTTGTATGAATAAATTTTTACATGGGTTATATGCTCTTGTTAGATTGTCCCCTTTATCATTAGATAGTATCTTTCTCTGTCTCTTACTATAGCCTTTGTTTTAAAATCTATTTGTTCAGATAGATTCTTCTCAGCTTTTTCTTCATTTTCATTTGTATAAAATATTTTTTTCATTTCATTTCATTTCACTTTTAGTCTTTGTGTGTCTTTCATTCTGACTTGGGTCCTTGTAGACAGCATGTATATATAGGTCTTTCTTTTTTATCCATTTAGCTATCCTGTTCTTTTGATTTGAGTTTTTAACTCATTTGCATTTAAAGTGATTATTGATAGTACATATTTATTGCTGTTTTATTTTTTATCTCTTTAGCAACATTTTTTTTGTTTTATATATTTTTTCCTCTTTTTACTTCTTAAAGTACACTGAAATTTCTTGTAATACCAGTTAATGGATCTCTCATTAGTTGGAGGTGCCGTTCAGGCTTCAGTGAAGATGGTGGGTGTGACTCCCTGCCCCAGAGCAACCTGACTGAGTCCCGGGTTTTGCCTTTACCTTGGCAGGGCTGAGCCCCTAGTAGTCTAGTGCATGGTAACTCTGGTGCCCAGAGGTTGTGTACCAAAGTCTTGTGAGGTTGGAGCACCACCCAGGTTCACAGGAAAGTAGCGGGGATGGCCTTGCGCTAAAGGTATTCACTGATGCTCCCTAAATCTGCTGGGGCTTCTACACCTTGGCATATGCAGGTGACTCCACAGCAGGACTTAAGTTCTACAGGGTGGGGTGAGAGGGATTCCAGAGAGTGGAGAAATTGTTTTCTCTGAGGTTTATGCTGCTTGAAGGGGAACACTCAGTCCAAGAAAGATAGGAAAATGACCCAGTACAAGGATCTTGGCAGCTGTCTTCGCAGCCTCCCCCTAGAGCCTCACCAGAATCTCCTCAGGTGATTCTAGTCCTCACAATCCACCTTTTCCTGGAGCCCAGGATGAGTGGCTATGAACAAATTTTTTTGTATTGGCCTTTCAAGAGGGTGACCATGTCTCCAGTGGATTTCATCTCTCCTTGGTGGACAGAATCCCCACTGTTTCTCACAGCTGAATGTGATGCAAGTGCTTCTTTCCAGATCTGGTGCTCTGGGCTGGGGAGCTCAGTTTGGGGTATAGAGCACATACTTCTCAGGGAGAGCCACCCACCAGCTGAGATAGCCCTTCTAAACTTCAGCCGTCACTTCTGGGATCAGGGGTATCTCTTTTTACATCTCTGACTTTCCTACCAGTCTTCTTCTTCTGTAAATCCTTGGTTGTAAGAGTGTTCTTCAGCTAGCCCTTAGTTGGTTATTCAGGATAATTACTCTTTAATTTAGTTGCATTTCCAGTTTATTCCTGGGAGGAAGTGAGTACAACATCTACCTGCTCCACTGCCATCTTGAAAGTCTAAAAAATTTCTCTTCCTTTAGCAAGATCTTCAATGCCTTTTATCCGTGCTTACCTCAGTTGTAGAGTGGTAATGAAAAGTCACTTTTTTTTAAATAGTAGAGAACAGATTCTGTTCCAAGGTTTTACAACACTTGTTTATTCTGACCTTGGCAACTATAGCAGTCCATGTTGAGGACCTGAATTAGTTTTTAGTTAGTTTGTTTGTTTTAAACTGGGTAATTCATGTGAAATAGTCATGATTATTAGGCATTTTCTTTATTAACTTCAAATGTTGTTCAGGCAAAATGAGTCATCTTATGGTTTCATTGTGAACTATATATAAAAGGTCACCATTATTTATATCATACGTTCAACACTTGAACCTTAATAATCACATTAATTTTACAGAACACCCTTTTTCTCTCTTTTAAATTCTCACCTAAAGATATGCTCATTGATTTTAGAAAGAGAAGAGAAAAAAATAAAGAAACATCAATGTGAGGGAAACATCAATTTGTTTCCTGCCACACACACCCCAACCTGGGGATTAAACCCGTAACCTAGATATGTTCCCTGACCAGGAATAGAACCCACAAACTTTTTGGTGTGTGGGACAATGCCTCAAGAAACTTAGACACTTGTACAGGGCCACAGTACTCACTTTTCAAAATGTCCATAAAGCTTTCTTTTTTACCAGAGTTCAATTGGATTTCAATTCACAGGTGCATAATATCTTTATAAATTTTATGCAAAACAGCTTTTATGGTTTGTTCATTTATCTTATTTTAACACGAAGCATCAAATTTTCATAAGAACAAAAAATATATTAAAGAAAAGAAAAATGATGAAGAGAAATATGTTACACTGTGCGAAAGTAAGAAAACGAGAATGATTATGATATTAGTAAAGGTATAACTTATTTACATCTGCCTTATATTATTGCAGAGTTAAAAAATAAATAGTATAATAATAATGGGTATAACTATTTTATCAGGCAGGGTTCTCAGAAACAGAACTAATAGGCTATAGACATATAGATATATCTATAAATACAGATACATATGTATCCACATAGAAACTTCTTTTTTTTAAATATGAGCTTCTCTTCTTTCTTTTTGATTTAAACTTGCCTCATCCAGCACTCTGACTCATCTGCTGCTTTCTTCTCCTAGGACCATTCCTTTAATCATTAAGCCTTCAGGACAATGAGGTTCTGATAAGCATCAAATAATCTTAGGAATAAAGCCTTGGGTCTGTTGGCCGGACAGAGAGAGATTTTGTCAAACTAGAGATAATATCTTAGCCCCAGTTGTGTTTCAGATTCAGACCCAGAGAAGTGGTAAAACCAGAGGAAGTGAAGAGGTGGCTGACATCAGGACAAGACACACTGACCAACTACCTCATATTCTGGCCCAAATGAATCAGTACAGGCGATGACACTGACAGTGACCCTAACTTAGTCAACATGGTTAATAAATTTTCCCCTAGATAACCCATCCCCTGGAAGTCAGGTCGTTGAGCATTAACTCGCCTGTCTCTGGACGTGGAACACTTCCTTATTTTCTTTGTTGCTAACTCCTGTTTGTGTCTCATTGGGTGTTGCTACACATAGGAAAAAGGACTCCTTTAGTCCAGTTACACACATAGAGATTTATTTTAAGGAATGACTCATGCAGTGGTGGGGGATAGCAAGTCCAAAACCCACAGAGCAGGCTGACTGGTTGAAAACTCAGACAGGATTTTTATGTTAGTCTTGAAACAGAATTCCTTCCTGGAAGCCCTGGGAAACTCATCTTTTGCTTTTAAGGTCTTCAGCTGATTAGATGAAGCCAACCCACATTATCGTGATTAATCTCCTTTATTAAAAGTCACCTGGTTGTAAATAGTAAGCACATTTTCAAATTATCTTCAGGGTGGCATCAAGATTTGACTAAACAGGTGGATATCGTAGTCTATTTAATAAAATCTAACTGTTTCAACTATGTTATATCAATTGCTATAAATTCCATCCAAAGGAGAGACATAATTTGTTGGGCTACAGATATTTTGTAATGACCATGTGTTTCCATGTAAATTAACATAGTTCAGATTACATTTTAATACATCCTTTTTATGTGTATTACTCTTTTGGAGATTGTAGGTGACTTCAAATAGAAAAAAAAAAGCACTTAATATCGCACTGTTTAATATAATAAAATATTTTATAAAATATAGCACTTAAAAATCTAGAAAAGAATAAAATGTTTCTATTAATAGGCATTCATCCAATAGGCATCCAACTTTCAAGGTGGGAATATATACATTCAAGATAATAGTCTCTTCATACTAAACTTTGCTACAGCATGGATGGAACTGGAGAGGATCATGCTAAGCGAAATAAGCCAGGGGGCGAAAGACAAATACCATATGATCTCACCTTTAAGCGGAACCTAACCAACAACGCAAAGATGCAAGGAAAATATGACCAGCAACACTGAAAGGAAAAGAAATCAACAGAGACAAGAGGGAAGGGCGGGGGCAGGGAAAGGGAAGGGAAGGGGAAAGTCAAGGAACATATAGCAAGGACTCATGGACAAAACCAAAGGGGAAGAGCTGAGGGAGGGAAGGTGGGAGGGGGCAAGGGAAAGAGGTGGGGAGAAGGCAGAGACAAATGTATTTAAAAAGTAAATAAATTTAAAAAGAAAAAGAAAGAAGGAGAAGGAACTAAACAAAGAGCATGTATGAAAGACCCATAGATATGGACAACAGAGTGGGAATAGACTGTGGGAGATGGGGGCAGGTTGGGAGGGGTGGAGGAGGGCAAAGGGGGAAAAATTGAGACAACTGTAATAGAATAAACATGATTTAAAAATAAAATTAAAAAAAGGTAATAGTCTCTTCAGTATTAAAGAGTTATATTTTAAATTATTCTATTGTAAAAAATATCAATTTTAAGTAAGTAAGTCAAATATTGTTTATCATAAAGGACATATGTACAAATAGATAAATAAGATTTTTTTCTTTGAGTGTTTCAGTGTTTTGTCTGAAGTCATTTCTATAAGAACAATGAATGATAGTTAAGTATGAAAATATGACAAGTAGTAGTGTTAGATCATTTTCCTAGGGTATGATAAAATATGGCTTAAACTAGTTTGGCAAACCTAAACCCATTATTCATTCCAACTTATCTTAATAAGAAAAGAAAAATTGAAAATAAACTGTTATATAATAGAAAAGAATTTGTTTAAAAGAGATGTAGACTTAAACAGGAATTTCCTGTAATTTATGGCGAGTATAAGTCTTTTATTTCTCCATTTCTCTGTGTGGTGAGAAACAAATTCTCCTTTCCTCCTCAAATGAAGAGACCAGTGAAGGACCCCTTCTGAGTCATATGAGGTACTTGTCAGAAAGCATGTGTCTTATTCCTAGATGGAGTCATATAAACTACAGAAAGTTTTTAACCACTTTAACAGCAAAGCACAAATAACTTTTTTAGAGTTGGAAGATATGTGATAAACCTACCCTAGACAATGAGATGAATAAAGAGGGCTACAGTTAGAGTTAGCTGCATTCACAGTTAGATTCATTTCACCAGCAATATGGAAAGAAGAAGGTTTTCCATGTTCAAATGTACACAAAGTGGCTGCTTGTCAGGGTGAAGAGACACCTAACGCATGATGCTTTAGGGAAGAAGCCCTCTGAGGGTGTGTTACGGAAATGTGGTTGGAGAACATATAGTGCCCAAGGGCAGTTCAGAATCCCAGGGGTGGGGGCGAATGGGTAAGGGGTAAGGGGTAAGGGGAAACAGAAGCAACATGGTAAATGGGAAAGGAGAGGTAAAGGGCAAGGTAGGGCATAGAACCAGATCATATGCCTTATCCTACAGTGGAAAAATGGGTAAGGGTTGCTTACTAGAACAGGAAAACCTTTGGATTAGAAGAAAGGTAGATATGCTTTATATAGAGAGAGGATGTTTTATTTCTGTGGTATAAAACATTCATGGTGACTTCAACATAAGCCACATACATTATGATTCTGAGGAAACAAAATCAAATAATGATATTTTTTTGAACAGTTTACTAGGCATATTTTATTCCAGTGGGCATTAAAATACTTACAAACAGGTTATGTTTGCCTGTAGCTTAACATGATTCAAATTTTAGTGTCTTATACTGACAGTAACTTAATATCATCATTTGGGCTAACTATATTTTCTTATTGACCTATTCATGAGGCAAACCATCATGTTTGAATATAGTATACACTTTGATAGAATTTAGATATATTGCTTGTAAGATTCTTAAAATATAAAAGATGAATAACTTGAATTTCTATCACAAAAAGATACTGCAAAACAAATATCACCGATGTTACTTAACTATATTATTTGTAGTAACACATCACTCATACATTTGCAAATACTGCAGAATTGTATAAATGTGTAATACATGTCTTCATTTAGCAATGATTTTATATTTAACATAAGGGTCTTAATTTAACCGTGTTTTTATTTGTGGGGGAATAACCTTAAATTTATTCTGTTTAAGCCGATGATCTGTTCAGTTTACTTCTGAAAATCTACTTAGAGTAACTAGGAAAATTAGGTGATTTTATACAGACACACACACTTTCAAATCCGAACACTCTCACTTTTGATAAGAAGAGTGAAGAGTAGATGTTATTAAAATAACCCCAGGAAATCAGGCTTAAACTAGGATGCCAACTTAAATGTATTCTTATCCTAGAGCTACAGGACAGTATATTAAAATTTCCTTAATAGTTCATGATTCATAGTCAGTACTTCTCATACTGTCATTGCAACTACTTATGTAATTTATATTTTGATGTCTTGTAAGATTGTTGCTAAGAGTGTAATTTGCCAAGTCACTGATTTTGACTAAGCTGCAAGGAGAAAAATGCAAATAGAGAGTATTAAAAAATAAATGTACATTCCTATGCTGTACACAACAAATCCATGACTATTGTGTAACAACCAATTTGTAATTCTTAATCTTTTCACCTTTTTAACTAATCCTCCTAACCCCCTTTCCATCTGGCAACTGTCAAAATGTTCTCTATATTTTTCAGTCTGTTTCTGTTGTTTGTTTGTTTACTTTGTTTTTTTAGACTCAGTCATATTTAAAGCATGTTTTATTGATTATAATATTCCAGTTGCCCCAATTTTTTCCCCTTTCCCCACTTCTGCCCCTACTCCCCTTCCCTCCAGCAATACCCCTCCCTTAGTTCATTTCCATGGGTCATGCATATAAGTTCTTTGCTACTCCATTTCCTATACTGTTCTTAACATCCCCCCTGTCTATTTTGTACCTACCTATTATGCTTCTTGATCCTTGCACCTTTTCCCTCATTTTTTCCCTTCCCCACCCAGCTGATAACCTTTCCAAATGATCTCCATGTCTATGATTCTGTTCCTGTTCTAGCTGATTAGTTTATTTTTGTTTTTTAAATTCAGTTGATAGTTGTGAGTCTGTTGGCATTTTACTGTTTATAGTTTTGATTTTTGTCTTTTTCTTAAATAAGTCCCTTTGACATTTCATGTAATAATGGCTTGGTGATGATGAATTCCTTTAGCTTTACCTTATCTGGGAAGCACTTTATATTCCCTGCTATCTAAACAATGGCTTCACTGGATAGAGTAAGCTTGGTTGTAGGTCCTTGCTTTTCATCACTTTGAATACTTCTTGCTAGTCCCTTCTTGCCTGCAAAATTTCTTTTGAGAAATCAACTGATAGTCTTATGGGAACTTTTTTGTAGGTAATTTCTTTCTTTTCTCTTGCTACTTTTAAGATTCTTTCCTTATCTTTAGCTATGAGTATCTTGGTGTAGCCCTCTTTAGGTCCAACATGTTTGGGATTCTTTTTGCTTCCTGGACATGTATGTCTATTTCCTTTGCCATATCAGGGAAGTTTTCTTTCATTACATTTTTTCAAATAAGTTTTCAATTTTTGTTCTTCCTTTTTTCCTTCTGGCATCCCTATGATTCAGATATTGATCTTTGTGGTGATATCCCAGAGTCTTCTTATACTCTTCCCATTTTTCTGAATTCTTGTTTCTCCTTTCTATTCTGGTTGAATGTTTATTTCTTACTTATGTTCCAAACAATTGATTTGAATCCCAGCTTCTTTCCTTTCACTGTTGGTTCTCTGTGGGATTTTCTTTATTTCACTTAATGTGACCTTCATTTCTTGCCTTTTGTTTTTGCTATACTTAGTGAGTTCTCAAAGCATCCTGATCACCAGAGTTTTAAACTCTGCATCTGATAGGTTGGTTTATCTCCACTTTGTTTAGTTCTTTTTCTGGGGTTTTATTTTTTTCTTTCATCTGGGCCATATTTATTTGTCTCCTCAATTTGGCAGCCTTCTTGTGTTTGTTTCTGTGTATTAGGTAGAGCTGCTTTGACTCCCTGACTTAGTGTACCTGTTAAGTTGTACGGGACACAGTCTTACTATTCACCAGGGTGGGGCAACCTGTTTCACCGCTTTGTGGCTCTGTGTGGGAGAAGGGGTCACAGAGGGGACAATGCTGCTACATTGTTCCTGAAGGTTTGCCCAGCACTGGCCCCATTTCCAGTCACTTCACCCACTTCCTATATGCGACTGATGCCCTTCTATCTGTTGCTCTGGTGGTGATTCCCAGAGTGGGTGGGTATGTCTACATTCTAAGTCCATGTGGACTCTCTTGAGAAACTGACAGTTTCTTCTGCCACCCCAACACCCACTGGTTTTCACAGCCAGAAGTTCTGAACTTTTTTTTCTTGTGCTGGAACTCTGGCCTGTGCAGTCTCACCTAGGGCTGAGATCGCTCACTCCAAGGTATCCCTCCCACTTTTTATCCACCATATGTGAATGTGGGACCACGGTTCCACTGCTGCCACCACTGCCTCTCTGCGTCACACTGTGTCTTCTCTGCCCTGACTCCATGACTCCTTCCCTCCTAACTGTCTGGTTGAATGTGGCTTCCTTAAATCCTTGGTTGTTGGACTTCCATATATAATTCAATTTTCTGGCAGTTCTGACTGTTCTTTGTCTTGAGATTAGTTGTACTTCTTCTTGAAGTTGTGCAAGAAGGCAAAGCCTGTCTCCCTATGCCTCCCTCTTGACCAGAAGCTCTACATTCAGTTGTTGATAGATATATACTTATTGATATTTCATTGTTCATTTTGTTTTATCTTTTTTTTCCTTTTTTCTTAAAGAAAGCCCTTTAACATTTCATGTAATATTGAGTTGGTGATGATGAACTTCTTTACCTTTTTCTTATCTGAGAAGCTCTTTATACATCCTTCAATTCTAAATGATAGCTTTTCTGGGTAATCTTGGTTGTAGGTCCTTACTTTTCATCACTTTGAATATTTCTTGCCAATCTTTTCTAGCCTGCAAAGTTTCTGTTGATAAATCAGCTGACAATCTTATGGGAGCTTAAAGCTTTCGCATTTTAATTATGAAGTATCTTGATGTGGGCCTTTTTAGGTTCTTCTTATTTGGAACTCCCTGCACTTCCTATACTTGTATGCTATTTCCTTCACAAGGATAAGGAAGTTTTCTCGTGTTATTTATTCAAATAGGTTTTCAAATCCTTGCTCTCTCTCTCTTCTCCTTCTGGCACTCTCATGATGCAAATATCATTATGCTTAAAGTTATCTCAACACTGCTTATACTATCCTCATTTTTTTTGGCTTCTTTTTTCTTTTTGCTGTTTTGATTCAGTGTTCTTTGTTTACTTAGCTTCCAGATTGCTGATTTGATTTTCAGCTTCATCTATCCTATTGTTGATTCCCTGTAAGTTTTTCCTCATTTCAGTTATCGTATCCTTCATTTTCAACTGGTCCTTTTTATGGAATATAGTTAATAATATTCTAATAACTATATGTGGTGTCAGATGTCTAAGAGATTTATTAGGATATTACTTAGAAAAGTTATATAATGTCTAATCACTGAGGTATATACATGAAACTAATATATTATATGCCAACTGTCACTGGAAAATAAAAGAAATGATTAAATATAAATAAATGTACAAATAAAAGAAGAGAACTTACAACAGACAAAAGTACAGATTATAATAATATACCCAGAAGTATCTAGTATTTTAACATTAAGAAATTCTGATACTATTTTCTTATATCTAATATCTAATGAAAAAAAAAACACATTTTCCCTTCAAAATAATTTTTTAATTTTTCTTTGTCTATCTAGTCTCACCAACATCATATTATTCTATTTCCTAATGACACACTCAGTGTTTGACCATAAACTTTTAACTGATTTCTCATGTGGAGATTCTTCTTTTCTAGTACATTCTGCACAATCCTCAGAAAACATTATTTAACACATTAGTCATTCTTTTATTCACCAGAGAGTTATTGACTGTTTGCAAATAGTGTCTTGACTTCAGTGATGTTTCAAGTCTACAGGGGAGACACAGTAAGCAAATAATTATCTAAATAAATATATAATTACTGAACCAAACAACTTCCCTAAATAAAATGAACAGAGTGCTAAAAGAGAAAGAGGTCAATTTTGCATTGGGAAAATAGAAAAAGCTTTTTTTTTGAAAGACCAACATGTATGCTGAAACTTAAAAATGAGAAAGGAAATACAGCTGGTGAAATGAAGGGTAAACTGTATATATACTGATAAAAGAAATGCCCAGTTCATGTGAGGAACTCAAGAATGGTCAGACTCATGAATTACAAAGTGAGGACATATGAGCTGCCTAGAGAGCTGGACAGACACTTGATCATGTAGGGTGTGAATGGACGTGTTAGGGATGTCTTATATAATGCTAAGTGCAGTGGGAAGAAAATGAAAGCTCTTGAGAATCAGACTGCAAAGAATGTAGTAGAAAGGGGCTAGAAGGATAAGATAAAACTTGGAAGAATATTGCAGAAGCTTTGGTGAAAAATGATAGTGGATATGATTAACAGTTTGAAAGTATACATATATTTGAAACTTATTTTTACAACAAAATTGACAGAAATTATAAATGACTACCCTGTAACTTAGAATTATATCCCTACTGCAACAAATCAACTTTTTTTACTTGGCTTTGAAAACAGTTTGTGATATAACTCTAACCTACACTAGTACTCACAGGATATTTCTATAATATAAGTGTGTAAGTAGTTTTCCCACACCAAGCAATTCTCTGATTTTCTGTGTACACCAATTACACATCTTACAGTTTAATTTAATTTTTACACTATCTACCTGGAGTCAGTGTCAGTCCAACAAGACTACGTCCAACTTTTTTCAGATGCCAAGTGAAAGTCCAGGTTGTCACCCATGCTTCTGACCAAATGGTTATAACTGGTAGGTTCCCATGAGCTCCACTTTAAATTTGATAATTTGTTACAATGGCTCACAGAACTCAGGAAAATCATTTACTTATTAGATGCCAGTTTATTCTAAAAGAATACAACTCAGGAACAGTAAGATGGAAGAAACACATAGGGCAAGGTATGGGAGGAGAGGGTTACAGCTTCCATGCCCTCAATAGGCAAGCCAGCCTCCCAGTGCCTTCAGGTGCTCACCAATCCAGTAGCTCCCCCTCCAAATGTTCTAGTTTAGGATTGTTATTGAGATTTCCCTGTGTAGGCATGATTCATTAAATCAGTGACCAGTGATGTTTAAGTCAATCTTTCCCTTCTCTGTTCTCCCTGGAAGTTAGGAGGATGGAGCTGAAAGTTCAGTCCTCTAATCACTATCACTTGGTTCATTCCCTTGACTGCCAGCCCCGATCCTGAAGCTATCCAGGAGCCCCAGCCAGGAGTCAGCTGGTTAGCATACAAAAGGATACTTATTCTCTGGAGATACAAGGGTTTTAGAAGCTGCATTCTTGGAAACAAAAGGGTAGGGAAGAAACTATGTATATACCATTATATTAGAACAGGCCTGTCATTATTGTCCACATTTTTTAACATTTAGATTTCCATCCACTCAGCAAAATCTCTATTATCCCTTAGAGAAGGTTTGCTTATTTTTGTTATCCAACCTAGAATATTTTTCATTCTTCTTTCTCTTGAATTTGTAACCAAACTCATTCTTTACTGTCCAACTAGAGCCTTCATATCTTCCAAAAAAATTTTTCCCAGAATTTCTAAACACCACCATGGTAGTTGTATATAGCAAAGGTAGAAAATGGAACATTTTGTTAGTCATTCATTTATCCGTTCAACATGAGCACTATCAACATTAAAATAATTTCAATAAATCAAATCTAATATCCCTAGAAAATCTGAGAAAATCTAATTCTCTAAGAGTCATACCCAACATGAATGAGTTAGGAATGTTTACATGTAAAATGGTTAAAAGTATTTTTTCTAATGAAATTTACATTGCTTAATTGATTTTAAAAATTTGAAATATTCATCATGATGTATTATATTTAATAAAACAAGACATGTTTCAAAGAAAACCTGAAAATTTAAATTCATTAAGTATCTGAATTAGAATCTGCTCTACATATATTTAGAACATTAACTCTTTCAGATACTTGAGACATACTCAGTATTTTAACATTTGAATTAACTATAAATTTGATGGACAACAAAGCAAATCAGTTTCATTTTTTAATGAATTTATATTTTGAGAGCAGTTTTAGGTTAATGGCAAAGAATAAGGTACAGAAATACCCATATACTCCTGCCTCCACATAGGCATCGTCTCCCTTTTTATTAACATCCCCACCAGCATTGTCCACTTGTTACAATTAATGAACTTACACTGATACATCATAATCATCCAAAGTCTATAGTTAATATTAAGATTTACTCTTGGTGTTGTACATTCTATCATTTTGGACAAATGTATAGTGACATAAATCCATTCCTATGGTACCATTCAGAGTATTTTCACTATCTTAAAGATCCTTTGTTTCCCACCAATTAAATGTCCATCTCAACTCCAATCTCTGCAAATTGCTGATCATTTTATTATCTCCAAAGTTTTACCTTTTCCAAAATTTTATATAGTTGGAATCATACAGTACACAGCCTTTCAAGTTGGCTTCTTTCACTTAGTAATATGCATTTGAGATAGCTCATTTCTTTTCATTGCTAAATAATAGTCCATTGATTGGATATATTACAGTTTATTTATCCATTCACCTGTTGAAGGACATCTGGGTTGCTTTCCAGTTTTGAAAATTATGAATCAAGCTGCCGAAAAAAAGAAATAATGGTGTGCAGGTTATTATGTGGACAAAACTTTTCAATTTCTTTGGGTACATATCAAGGAGTATGATTGCTACATATTATTGTAAGAGAATGTTTTGTATTGTAAAAAACTGCCAGATTCTCTTCCCAAGTGGCTACACCATTTTACATTCTACAGCAATGTATAACTGTTCCTAAGATTCCACAAATTTCACAGCATTTGTTGTATCAGTCCTTCAGATTTGACCATTCTGATGCCTGTGTAGTGGTATTATTAATTTACATTTTCTTGATGGCTTATGTTTGAAACATCTTTTCATCTGCTTATTCTTTTATAAGTATATCTTCTTTGGGAAGGTGCCAGTCAAGGTCTTTCAACCACTTCTTGATTGATTTGTTTTCTTACTATTGAGTTTTAAGAGATTTAAACCTCTTTTGTATAACAGTCCTTTTATCAGTTGTGTCCTTTGCAAATGTTTTATCTCAGTCTATGGTTTGTCTTTCTGTTCTTTTGACATGTCTTTCACAGAGCAGAAATTTTTAATTTTAATGAAGTTTATCTTGTCAATTCTTCTTTCATGGATCATGCCTCTGTTGTTGCATCTAAAATGTCTTTGTCATACCCTAGGTAACCTAGCTTTTTTCCTTTGCTATTTTGTAAGGGTTGTATAGTTTTGCAATTCACATTTAAGTCTGTGATCTGTTTTGAGTTAATTTTTTAGGAGAGTGTAAAGTCTGTGTCTGTATTCAGTATTTTGCATGTGAATATTCAGTTTTTCAAGCACCATTTGTAGAAAAGTTTATCCTTGCTCCAATTGTATATTGCCTGTGGTCCTTTGTCAAAAATCAACCAACTACATTTATGTAAGTCAATGTATGAACTCCATTCTGCTCCATTGTCCTATTTTTCTATTCTCTTGTCAACATGATACTATATTGATTACTGTAGCTTTATAGTAAGTCTTGAAGTTTGGAATTGTGAAACCTCCAACTTTGTTCTTTAATATTTTGTTTGCTATTCTGGGTCTTTTCATATAAATTTTAGAATCAATTTATCAATAACCCTAAAATAATTTGATGGGATTTTGATTGAGATTGTATTAAATCTATAGATCAATTTAGGAAGAACTGACACATTGAAAAACTCTTCATTTATTTGGTTTTTAAAATTCATTCATAAACATATCAAAAGTTTGGTCTTATCTGAATTTATGATGAACTTTCAAAATTCCACAGTAAAAAGAAAAGTCCAATTAGAAAATGGGCAAAAGATATGAAGCAACATTTCACCAAAGAGGATATACAGATGGGAAATAAGCACCTGAAGAGATCATAAATGTCATTGAACATTATTTGGAAAAACAAATAACCATAATGAGATATCACTAAAATCTAAAGTGGCTAAAATAAGAATAGTAACAATACCAAATACATGAGAAAACAAACAAACAAACAAAAACTAGATCACACTGATGGTAGGAATGTAAATTAGTACAATATCTGTGAAAGAATAATTTGACATTTTTTAAAACTACATATATAAATACCATGTGATCCAGCAAATGTACTCTTGGGCATTTATCCCAGAGAAATATTTTTAGACTGACGTATTAGAAAAGGCTTGTTTGCTAAACCAACATTTACCCTCAATCTCGGAATATAAATCTTATATCCAGAAAATAAAAAACCTGTACATAATTTTTCCTAGCAAGTTTTTTTTTTTTTTTTGTAATAGCTAAAGACAACAACATATCAAAATGTCAATAAATGAATGGAAACAAACTGGGAACATTTATACAATTGGATGCTACTTAGAATAAAAGTAAAACAAAACTAACAAAAGGACTATTAATACATGCAAACTTGGATAGATCATAAGTACATTATACAAAGTAAAAAAAGGCAATCTTAAAGAAGATGAAGGGACCAAAATTCTGCCACCCTGAAGCTGCTTTTTGGGATACTGATTTAAAGCTGTTTATTAAGACACACAACTCAGAAAGAACCTTTCCTGGCCAAGAGATTCGGACAGAGGAACCTGCTCCAAGAAGGAGATTTTGGAATGCTGCCTCAACCTACTTTGAATTAAGTATGAATTACCTAGCAAGGATTTTCTTGCCAAATGTGTTCTCTTTCTCAACTACTTGTAAAATTCCCATTCTCACTTCCGAACATGAATGCCTGTTCCTGCATTTTTCCCCTTTCTCCCCAAAAGTCTTATATATCCAATGGTGCCCCACTGTCTTAGGAATTTTCATAGATTTATCATTTCTATGTGAATTCCTCATGGGCATGTAATAGCTTTGATTTTCTCCTGTTAATTTGTCTCTGCTAATTTGTTTACTAGCTCAGCCAGAAGAACTTAGAAGGTGGGAGGAAAAATATTAGTATTTTTTTATCCCCCACAGACACACACTGCACAATTATAATTGTATAATATTACTGAAAGGAAAAAAATTATAAAAATGAAAAACAGATTATTGTTTGCCAGATTGATAAGAGGGGTGGTGAATGGTTGTAACTATAAATGGTAATAGCATAATTCTGTACCTAAATTGTGGTCATCATTATACAAATTTATATATATGATGAAATGGCATAAAGCTGTAAATTGTATAATATCAGCTTCTTATTTTTCATGTTATACCAGAGTTATGTAAGTTTGAACTACAGGGGAAATATTGAAGAAGACATGGGATTTCCTTGTCCTATCTTTGGAAACACTTATGAATATAGAGTTTCAAAATGAAAGAAATAAAAAAATTAAAGCTAAACATTTATTTTATATAAAAATAACAAAATATTGTGAAATATTATTCTTCCCTTGCCGTGATAGAGGAAGTGTTATTGGAAAAAGACCAAGACCAAGGTGGACCTGCCCCATCATGGTCTGGAAATAGTTTCTTGTGGTGTCATAGGAAAAGCATTTCAGGGACACTCATGAAGGAGGATTATATAAATACTGGTAATGTTTATTAGAAGGATACGCAGAGCACAGATGCTCTTGAAAAGTCACTTCCTTTGCACTCAGCTTGTAGATCGCAGTTACTGCCCCCAATTGCACTATGGCCTGTGTCTCATTCATGACCAAGTAGTTCAGCTCTGTCTTAATGAGGAAGAAGTTCGGCCTCCAGAGGCTGCAGGTCTGCTCTTGGGCATACCATGCCCAGAAAGTTCAGGGCCCCAAAATGTAGTGCAATTGTCCCTAGCACCCAAGGCTGACCTTGTACATGTTGCTGGTACTTAACTTTCCTGAGCTTCATTTCCCATTTGCACATTGGCCGCTAAGGCTTGATGGCAACTGGCCATGATCAGCATTGCACTTTGCGTTGCCTGGCTCCTAAAAAGACTGGGGCCTCTATTAAGTTTCTCTATACAGTGGTACCTCAGTACTTACTGTTAATTTGTTCCAGAACTTGTGATGTTTGTCGAAACTGATGGGAAGTGAGAAAGCGATGAAGCATTTGATCTTGCAGGGTGGCGTCATGACTCATAGAAGTTCTAGCAAGTGCCACAAGTCCCAAGCAAGCACCAAGTACTGAAAGATTTTTTTCTCATCAAAATGCAATGAGTACAGGGTTTGACGAGTTCTGAAGCCAACAAGTGCAGAGGTACTCTAAACTCTCTATTTGATAAATTGCTTGGCCCTATTTCATCCAGTTCTTCCAGGGAGTTCACTTGCTCTTTCATTTGGGGTCTGTTCCTTTGTCTTCCTAACTTGGCTGCTTGTTTGTGTTTTCTGCTCTAGTATTAAGCACTAATCAGCCATTAAACCTCATCAGTTACTAATGTAATCAAGCTGTAATCAGAGGCCAGGCTTAAGCACCACAGGGAAGAGCAGAGTAATTCCTGGAGGCAGGGTATTGCTTCCCCTCAGGCTGATGACATTCGGAGAGGAATTCTCTGTCAGAGAATGATGTCTCCTGCAGTATGAGGAATGACTCAGTACAGGGGTCCTGGTGGCTGTTCCTTCAGTTTTCTTCCCCAGAGCCACCATCCACACACTCTCTTCAAGCACCCCTAGTCCACACTGTCCTCCCTTTGTGGGAGGCCAGGCTGCAAATGAAATTTTGTGTGTTGGCCCTTTAAGATGCTCTCTGTGTCTCCAGCCCTCTCTCTCTGCAGACAGAAACCCTGCTGATTTTCACAACTGGATGTTATCTGGGTTCATTTGCAACTCTGACTCTGTAAGCTGGGGAACCCAGCTTGGGGTTTAGACCCCTCACTTCTCAGAGGGAACCCTCAAGAAGCTGAAATACCCCTCTGGCACTTCAGCAGCTACCAGTAGGAGCCCAGTAGGTCCTCTCATGCCTCCTCTGCACTCCCTACCATTCACATTGTGGTGAAATGGTTTCATCTGCCTCCCTGTGGTGATAAGGCTTCTCTCCAGTTTGTGTTCAGTTGGTTATTCAGGATGATTTCTCTATAATTCAGTTGTAATACCAGATTGGTCCTGGGAAGATATTAGTGTAGCTTCCACTTACTCCTCTGTAGCCTTACATCTTCTTCCCCCTTATATTTATTATAATGAAGTCATATATGTGATCTGCTGTTAAACTGTTAACCACATACTAATTATATTAATTAAATTTGAATGTTCTTTCATCTCCAGCTCTACATATGTTCTAAATGTACTTGCTTCTCAGTGACAGAAGTAGTTTCTTTGCTGAATTACATAAGGTTCTTTTTCTTTTTACTGAATTTATTGGGGTGATCCTTGTTAACAAAGTTAGACAGGCTTCAGGTACACAATTCTACAACATATCAATTATATACTGTACTGTGTGTTCATCACTCCAAGTCAAGTCTCTGTCCATAACCATTTATTTTTTAAACTATGATTATGGCCCTATAACCGTATTATTCTTTTAAATTTTTTATATAAAATAAAAAAATGTTGCAAAGTGTAATAACTAGCTACTACTCACAAATGAATAATTTCCTATAAGGAGCTGAGATCATTCTAGTACCACATCAACCAAAGAAATTTTCATGTATTAGAATAGTTATTTTTATGTAGTACAGTAGATTTTCATACTTGTTCATCCTCATTCCTAGCTACATATTAATTTTAACAATTTAATCTAAAATTGAAACAGTCATTGAAACCAGTCACATGGAAACTTGCATAGCATCAAATATCCTAGATTAGATCAGAAGTTTTCCACTATGTTAATTATACTATCTTCCTTCCTATATTTTCAAGGCATTTTAATAAAATTAATTAGAGATGAAAGGGAATTTAGAAAGTATGTATTTCAGTTTTTTTTTGTTATAGATGTGTTAAATATTCAGAAAGTTTAAAAAATATATATATAAGGTGATATAATTGGTTAAATGCAAAATCAAAGTTAAAACACAGTTCTATTGCCCATTATATTATCTTGCCCACTGTATAGTTATTTTATATTTAAAATGAACAAAACTTACTAAGGACCAAGTCTTTTATACTAGAATTCTAAAATCCCAAGACCATCTTAGTTTAAGTGTAGTATTTCTCAGACTCTTATCCTAACAGAGTCATACTAGACTAAAGAGAAGGCATATTTAATCTTCATTGCAAAAGCTATCTTTCTCCAAATAAGTGAAAGGCATTTTTCTTTCTAGAAAATTCATAGGACCTAATTATAAGCATCAGATATAATGCAGAAGGAAATAATTTGTCTCAGATAGGAATGTTATAGATCTTTGAATTTATTATTCTGTTATCTTAGACAAATGAATGCTTGAAAACAAAATTAATTTAATGAACACATTCATTTCTAAACAAGTCAAATATATAGGTCTCACATTTAAGAAAAGGTCTACACAAAATTGGATCAAACTGAACTTAAATGTAATTTAAAAAATAGAGCAGTTTTTAAAAGTTAGAAATTGATTTATATGCTTTACACATTTTAAAATAAATTTCTTACATTTATTAGTAGTCTTTGCATCAACAAAATCAGTGAGCTAATTATTAAATTCTACCAGAAATAATAAATGCAATAAGAAAGAGCTTTATTTCTAGAAATCTTAATTTTGAATCAAGAGGTGAACTCTCAATGTTATTCATTTCCTTTTCTAGCCTGGTAAAATGTTCAGGTACTTTTATCTGTAATGAACTTGAGAAGGAATAATTGTGTATACTAAAATAATAGCTCTTGCTAAGCTTATATACAGTGAATTAGAAATTAAACTTTAGCTATCGTGGTGTTTAGTTTTTGGGTTTCTTTCTTCTTTTTTGAGATTACAATAGTTTCATTTTAGTAAAAAGTGGGTAGAAAGAAATTCACTGGAAACACTTGTTTTAGTCGTTTGCTAGAATAAATTTCTATTGATAATTTTTGTTCAAAAGATACCTGAATCTGATGTCTTCAATTTGTTTAAATCTAAGCACCCTGGAGAGGTCACCCTTTGGATGAACTAAACACCTTGCCCAGGGTCCACTTGGGCAGAAATAACAGGTAACCAAATTTGTTAATTTTAGAGATAGGTGTATTAAGTCTGACAGACAAAGAGGTAGAGTCAGACTCTAATCAAAATGTCTTAATCAATAATTTATCAGGGAAAGTTAGATCTAGAGTTAGACACTAAGCAGAGGTTTATAATGCAGTAAACAAAGAAAAGAGATATGAAGACAGAAAATCTGAAAATGATCTATATTTAGTTGGGAGGAGAAAGAAAAACAGGTAAGCTAGAGGGAATTTTAAAATAACTATGTTTATTGATTCTTTCATTGTGGGCTCCTCCTTGATAGTATTTCTCAGGCCCTTCCTTTCCAGGTTTCACTTCCATGAGAGTATTGGGAAATTTAAGCTAATCAATTGATTGATTTCACTGTGGTTAATCAAAGATTTTATCTTTGACAGAACATGATAAAATTACTCAGGACATTTTAACTCTTAAGAGGTGAAATACCTTGAAAAGTAATTTATTAATTCATTAAAATAGCTATGAAGAGCTTATTGTGTAGTGGGTATTGTTTTAGGTTAATGCTGATCCAAAACCAACAAACAAGCAGGTCATGTCTTCAAGTAACTGCCATCTTAATGGGAGAGAAGGAAACTGAGGTAATCAATAGCATGGTAATAGAAATGATCTTCTAACAATTGGAGATACTATGTTTGGGTTTAACATAAAGACAAAATGAAATTAAAATACTTGAATTGTTGACAACTAAATAGAGTTAAGGGTTTTGAAAATCAATTTTTTCACAGTTTATGAATGCTTCAAATACTTTGATTATAATATGTGGATATTTAGCATTACAACTCATAACATCTGGTATTTTTATTCAGTGTAATTTTATAAGTTGCATAGGTAGCAGGGTAACAGAACTAATCACTGACATGACCAGAGTACTGGGTAATTGAAATGACTATGTTAGAATTAGATCATTAGCAGCCTGCTTTTTTGTCTAATGACAGGGTATCCACTGTAATTACTACCAAAGAATAGAATAATAACAGTCAGCAAAGGGCTGGTTTAATTGCAGGTAGTATATATAACAGAAAACCCTAAAAAATTTTTAAAAGGTATGACAGAGATTACAGTTGATAAGGAATCATGATTTCTTTAGTTAGATTTTGCCATTAACTGAACGTTGTTGATTAACATTCTCAGAATGATAGACTCATTCCCTTTCCCAGAAAGTTTATTGGCTATGAGAAATTTTCACCCATGATTGGCAGATATGCTGATTATCTCTCGACGTCCCCTCCAGATCCCAACTTCCATTCTCTGTATTTCTGTGTGCTCTTGGAGACATGATATTCATGAAATTTATCAACGTAGCTCTTGACTTGGGCTGGCTCTTGCATTTTGGTCCAAAAGCATATACTTGCAGGAGAGAGAGAAAAGGACAAAAAAATAGGTGCTGTTGTTTTCTCCAGGCTCTCCTTTCCCTGTGCATTCCTCCTGTGGGTGGGCTCTCTCACACTCACAATCATCCATTTTGCATTCATTAATTGCTCCATGGACTGGCCACTTTATACCTAGAAGTGGCAATAGTTCCCCAGTAGTCCCTAGTCCTGGTGCCTCACTCGTCCTTTGACTTTTTGTAGCCTCTCTCACATCTTTGGATATGGCACCTCTCTGAACTCTTCTCAGTAACGCAGTTTGAATATTCTATTTCTTTCCTGCCAAGCCTTGGACTGGAAAATAACTTCCTGCAGTGACTTTGGATAAGCATTATATAGGTAAAGAAAATATTGGAGACTGGGAAAATTTCATGAATTCTAGTTTACACCCTACAGCTTCTAACTGTCTGATTATACAGGATAGAGGGGAAAGTAGGTTTAGAGTTGTGAGTGTGCGCAACACAGAGTTTATTCTTGTGTTGTTATTTATCATTGTGTTATTTGCCATACAAACAACTCTAAACCTACTTTTACCCAACCTTATATTTATTTTTCTATGTGTCTACAACTTCTCTAATTATGATTAAACAATGTAAATTTGGAATGGAACCAAGAATAAGGAAAGACACATCATGCATTTCTTTTCTACTACAAAATATTGCAATGCTCTTTTATGTTTTTAACTTCTACTAAAATAAGTAAGTATCCAGGATCTGTGATCATTTACTAGAATTTCCCCAAATATTACATTTTATTCAAACTGTATCATTTTATCATATAATTCAGCAACAAAGACAGCATTTCACCAAACTCATATTTCTTTTATACAGAAACATCATTATTTAATTTATATATCATGGCATAATTTTACTTACACCAAACTAAAGAAAATATTAACAACTAAAATACAATCAAAATAGAGATTATTAGTAGAGTAGTTTTTAAATTATTTTTAGTTTTATCCATATATAATACTTATATTTTTAAAATATTTTCAATTGCTATTAGACAACTATAAGTAGGGAAAATTAGTTCCCATATTTAATGTTTAAAAATAACTGAAGTATAAACTCTTTTAAATGTCTTAAGAAGTATTTTATCTCTTTCTTTTAAAAGGTATATCATTTAAAAATTATATGTATTGATTCAAAAATTGGCATATGTATTGATTAATAAATTATCCATAATTAGAAATTTATAACTTCTAAGACTTAATGAAAGCATCCTTGATAGTTTTCCATATATCATCATATTTTAAGTCTTTAACATAATGAATCATTTTATTTAATTCACTTTTGACTACCAAATTAATTATATCAACTTAGTTAAGGTTAGGTTGTATTTCTTCTAAATCCTTAACAATATTTGTGTAATTAGTTTTTAAATTTATTGCAATTGTGTCTTGTCCAAAATCACAATTATTTTGTTTTCAAACATAATTTAATATAACCTGTGTAATTGGTATTTGTATTTGTTATTTATTATTGTGTATGAAATTACCCCAAATGTATTGGCTTAAAACAAAAATATTTTATTATCTCATAATTTCTATGCTTTATCAATTGGAAGTGACTTAGTTAAAGGGCTTTAGCTCAAGGTCTCTTCGATGTTGCCGTCCAGATGTTGGCCAGGACTTCAGTCATCTGAAGGCTGTCCTGGTGCTGAAAGATCTACTTCCAGTTTCACAGTTTTTCCTCGGTTCTTTGTTAGAAGCTCAATTCCTCACTTCATAGACCTCTCCCAACAACACAGCAGCTACCATCATTTGAAGCTGCTTAGAGCAAGTGGTCAAAGAGATAAAAAGAAGAGAAAGAGATAGAGACCATAATGTCAGAAGGGACATACCATTCTGTCCTCCATATTCTATTGGTCATAGAGACTAATGCTAACACAGTGTAGGAGGAGACAACACAAAAGCATGAATATAAGGAGGTAGAGACTATCAGGCCATTTTATAAGGCTGACAAATAAAGTATGTAATTTTTAAATCAGCTATTTTTTTTTTCAGATATCAACTAATGCAAATACCAGTAGTTCTCAGGTCAGGAAGCAGTAAAAGAATAATCAATCACATTGCTATTTGAGTTTGTAGTTCCTTGATAATGGAGTAAAGAATCCTGCAAAATAGTAAAAAATTATACAGACAATGGAATGCAATTAGAGGGCTGGTGCTATGTAGTGTTCTGTAATTTATATTTTAGTCTCAGAGGATAAAGAGATCTTTAGTTCTGGAAACAAGCTTATCTAGAGAAAGGGCAGAAAATCATCATCATTCTACAGAAATGGTATAGAGTCAATCTGAATAAAATATTAAATAGATTTATAGGACCTTCCACAGTTGACTTTAAAAATGTGTAAATTATGTATTACATGCTCCTTAGGTATGAAATTTTCACATACTTTGTTTTATGCTGTAACTCTAAGCATTCATTGTTTTTATTAACTTAGCTCAATTTAAAAGAATATATTTAACTTTATCAGACAAAAGATTTTATATACTCAGGAAATGTCGAGAAATAGTGATTTTTGACCTTAACTATCTTTCCTTCTGCATAGCATTTGTTTTACTCTGGTAGCTGCTTAACTGCATATTTATCAAACCTCCTCTTCCCACAATAACTAACATAACCTAGTCAAAGAATTTTTTTGCTTAGACATTGGCAAATAACTTTAAGTGACTGACAAGTTAATTAGCACAATGAGGTAAGATTCTCTATTGCCAAGAAATGTTATTTTTTTATCTGTGATAAAGCATTCTTCCTCTTGTTATTATTTTCTAAGACAAATATCAAAGTTTAAGTATCGATAATACCAAGTTCTTACCTTTTCATAACTTAAAGATTTCCAGAGGGGTGGGTTTCAGGCTGAATAGTGCAATATGTAAAACTGCAGCACCTATTATTGAAATGTGACATCGAAGCACACTGTGTGAGGCACTGGACATATTCTGATAGCAGAAGAGATAAGAGTTCTGAGAAATGCATGTGTAAGATCCAAGATTTTCCCAGTAATGTTATTTACTAGGAACTGAAATAAACTATAGGTGAGGCAATGATGAAAGTCATTTTGTAACTGAGCAAAGCGGGATTCATGCACCTAGCCCCTTGGTGCATGACCCAACAGCTAATGTTGAAGAAAACATGTTTTTATTTACAAGATCGGAACCTCGCAGGGGCTGACAGCACGCCTGCTCAGAGCCCTGTTCTCCCACAAGACCCAGCACTTTCCTTGCTCCCCACTAGACTCAAAGCCAAAAATGCCAAAGCCAGAAGTCCCCCATCTCCTTATCTGTTCTTAAGCTGGCTGCACAAACATTCTCCATCTTCTCTGGGAGGTACACTCATGGGTTTCACAGTCACCATTCTCTCACAGCAGCTCTGTCCCTCAGGATCAGGAGTACATTGTCCTCAGCTTCTATGCACAGGAAAACATGTGCTGTGTTGCGCTGGGTCATGGTGAAGTCCAGCAAGGCACACGTCCCAAGAAAGTGGCCTCTGTATATCCTTCAGAGAAGCAAAAGTCTATAGTCTCAGCATTCTCTGTTCACAGTTCAACATTCCAGGCATCTCCCATGAATCCATGCTTGGTTAGGCAGGTTCCCACAATTCCCAGCTCCATCAGCTTTGCCACTGTGTTCTCCAGGCAGGTGACCCAGCAGGTCTCCTCTTTCTTACTCCAGCTCCTCCCTTCCTACAGACCACATACCTCCTTCCTTATTGCACCAGTCCGCATGGCCAAATCCTCAGAGCAGCAGATGTAGCTCCTCCCTCACTACAGTCAGCATGGCAGAATCCCTCTCACATGGCTGCCCTCTTCATGAACTGGCATGGCTGCGTGTTGCTTATTCACTACCCTTTGGTGGACCAGCCTAACTGACTCTCTGCCTGCCCTTATTTTAAATCCTCACCCAGTGCTTCCTATGGGACCTTATCTCCACCTCCTCCCACAATGTGCTACATTTGCCAGTTCCCCCAAATATTTTCCATTCTTTTGGCTGCCATCTTTATTCAGAGCAAAAGTGACCTGTGACACAGGGGCCTCCACCTCCCCTGGCTATGTCACCGAGTCCCTGAATGCTCTTAAAGTCAAGTAGTCCTCTTGCCCGGGCAGCAACACAACTATTAACTAACTATCAACTTGCCATAGATATGCTAACTATCTTAATTGCTGTATCATCTGCCTCCCCTTTCCTCATCCCCTAGCCATGGGTTGTGGGGAATATTTTCAGGGACCCTCACCCCTTTGCTTCCCATTACAATTTGGTTTACCTAATAATATATTTCAAATGAATTTCTATTTGTACTTAACGACTGAAAATAAACAATGAACATTTGTAAGGAAAATACATAAAATCATTTTCTTAATAACTGAGCAACTTCATCCTTTTATTTATTCACTCATTCAGCATATATTTATTGAGTATGCTACAGTAGGCACTCTGTTAGACATTTGATGTAGAGTAGTGGTTGAAATACTTATTTCCTATTCTCAAGACCTATACAGGCTAATTGGAAAGATAGCCAATAAACCAAAATCGCAAAAAGAAAACTGCAATAAACATGTAAATTAGGTGCTATTATAGTTGATGATATTAAAAAAAGTAAATTTTGGTATTGATAAGGACATTTTCACTTAGGAGATGACCTGACATATGAAAAAAAACTGCATGGTAAGATCTGGGGAAACAGCATTCTGGGCAGGAAGAACAGGCAGTGAAAAAACTGAGATGTGTTATAAGATAGCTAATGTGGTTTGAGTGCTATAAACAAAGGGGAGAATTTCATGAGTTGAACTTAGACTGATACGGCAAAGACCAAACCTTGCTGAGGTTTGTAGGCCAAAACAATATATTAGTTCCAAGGCTGCTGTTACAAATCACCACAAACTCGATGGCTAAAACAACAGAACATTTCTCTGACAATTCTGACAAACAGGTGTCTGAAGGGTCAGTCATGGTCCCTCTAAAGTTACTAAGGAAGCATCCACACCATTCCACCCTCCTAGCATCTGTGACTACTGGAGATCCTTAGCTTTCATTGGTTTGTGGTTGCCCTTCCAGCTCTTACTCCCTCATCGTTACACCTTCTTCTCTGTCTGTGTGTCAAAATCTCTTACGACACCAGTCATTGTATTTAGGGTCCACTCTAAACCCAGAATGTTCTCATTTTTAGATCATTGGTTTAATTACATTTGCAAGGAGGCCTGTTTCCAAATAAGGTCATATTCACAGGCACAGGGAGTTGAGACTAGGACATATCTTTGGAGGTGGGGGCACAATTCAACCCACTACAGTATGCATTCCAAGTTATTAAAGTAATATGAATAGGTATTGAATATTTGTAAGCAGGAAACTAAAATTGACAAAAATAGAGTTAAACCCTTAACTGCTAGGTAGGAAAAAATGGGACTGAGAAAACAAGAGAGGAAGCTAATTATTTAGAGAGTTGCTTTTACAGTTTAGACAAGCAACTACCGTGGCTCAAAGTTGGGTATTAACAGCAGAAATAAAGAGATGGCATGTAGATTATGGATATATTTTGGAGGTAGGGTAATTAGTATTTAGATATCATATTCCAGTTATCAAAGTAAGGAAGAAGGAAGAATAAAAGATGAATTTCACATTTCTGATTTGAATACTGCTGACTGAAATGAAGAAAACAAGGTTGTCTCATCTATGAGAATGTCTTTTTCCAAAAGATTTTACTCTAGATTTAATAATAAAATATACAATCATATTAATTTTATTTACTAGAGCAAATTAAATGTTAGATCCAACTTTCTAGTCGAGGAATGTATAATTTAAAATATATATGCAATTCAATTGGATCTTTGCATTAAAAATGAATAAAATTCTTAACCAACAAATGGGGATTGGACAAAATAGGAACCATCTTTATTTCAGTTGTTTGGGCCCTTAATTCAGAAAAAAGTGGGTTCTTCCTCTTAGAGAATAGTGAAATAATCAAGTCTTACTGATTTTTAGTGCTGAGGAAGTTAATGTTTTATATAAAATAATCATAGACTTTTTATAAACTTTTCAGGCAGACAATAAATACAAATTTACATGCAAGTTTCAGCCAAGGTAAACCTTTTAAGCACATGAAAATTCCTGTTCTCAAGATATCAATGTAGCCATGAAAACTAAATGTATACTTTCAGTAACTTTTTAGTAATCATAATCATATGTTTGTAAACATCTTTTTCATTAAAAGTAAAAAGAGGTGTTCTGAAATAAAATTATCATAATATAAAAAAATTAAAGAAACAAAAAATTCTCCATAAATTCACAATCTTAGAAGCTTATAAAAGAGCAGTGTCTCATGTGTTAGAAACAAAATAATCTCTATATATTACCTATGTCATCATTTTTTGGAGGAGGGATGGAGAAAAAGCTAGACAACTAAGATATCTTTCTTGTGTTTATTGACAATAAGGCTTTCCTTGTATTAGATAATGGAGAAATGGTTAGATTATAATGTAGTTTCAAGCCCAATCATATAAGCTACACACACATGAATACTTCACCTATTTTATACGTTACATATTTACATTTGTGGATAATTAAAGTTCTTAATCAATTTTAATAAAAGCACAAGGAGTTTGGAAAGCCCAATGGCAAACCCATTAACAGGGTTTACTTTATGTTACTCTTATAAAGTCCAGCTCCTTCCCAAGGGGAAGATTTAAGACTACAGGTTAAAAACAAAATGTTGGAAACTGAATACAGCCTTCAAAGTGCAAATAATATCATCATCACTTCCCTCAGTTATAAAATTAAGACACCCTTGATGGCGGCTTTAAGAGACATTCTCTTGAAACAGAGTTTGGGACAGGAATTCACATGTAATTTATGTAACAGAGGCAAAAAGTAAGATAAGAAAGGGGAAAGACTAGAGTGTGGCCTCAAATAAAGCTTTGGCCTGATACAGAAACATAAATTGAATCACAGTTTTTCTACTTTTAAGCAAATGAGTCATCACTTTTATTTTACTCAGTAGAGGAAGCTCAGTCACAAGCAATCCTCCATAAAAAAAGGAGATGGCTCTCAAACAAAGTGTGTACTGACTGCCCTGGTAAAGAGGGCAACATTAGTATCTACAACAATCTCTTTCTTTATGGGAACTCAAGGTAAATCCTCTTAATTATGTCTCACAAATATTTTCTGATCTGATCTCACCTTTTGATCTCCATGTCTCTGCTGTAATATCGGCTCTTCTTGGAGTCCTGCAACAAAATCTTAACTCATCTCCTTGAACCTTATTCATGATGCAGTCAATTATTTTCAAAGAACACAGACTCTTTTCCCTTCCTAAAACCTCATGTTTTCTATTTTCTAAAGACCTGTTTTCCCATACTGGATTGTCTGGATTACTGAGTCCTAAATATATTATTTAAGCTTGAGAAACCAATGCCTCCAAGACAAAGTCCAATTTTTGTCCAATTGTGTCTATTCCCTTCAGTATTTCAAGTTTATGAAGGGTGGTTAGTGTGTTTTCTCTATCTCCAAAAATGCAGAACTTTTCACAGCTCTCAAAAATATTGTATTTAGGGCAGCTATTCATAGAAATGCAGTAGGAAAAAGATGGATTTTAACACTAATGACATGTGGATTCAAATCACAACTGATTATTTTATGATCTTAGGCAAATTAGAAACTCTACTACGTCTCACTTTCCTCATATATATGGACATTTCCATTACAATATTTTTGAAATGATTAAATGGCATAAATTAAGAGAAATTTCTGATATATGTCAAGTAACAAGTTAGTGTTATTTTTGTTATCAGTAAAAATGAGATCTTTTGTGGTACCGAGAGAAAGGAATTTCAAACAACACATATGTAGAGAAGTTTAAATGTGGTGGCAAGATTTTCTTGGGGTTTAAGAGAAATAATACACAGTTGGGAACATAGAAGTATCAACCCCAAACTGAAGCTTCTATTAATCCTACATATTTTTTAGTTCTTGGTAATGATCAAAGAGCCATTGAAACCATCCAGCTCAACTCCTGAGTCTTCCCAGGCTTGAGTTGGCCCCTCCCATTGGCCAGTCCCTTTCCAGGACCTAATTGGGTTCTGGTTCCTCTATACAATCCAATTCCTTTTCCAGTTTTTTTCCAGAGTAGTCTCTGCACCTTTATAGCTCTTATTGTGCATGTCCAAAAGTAGAAAGACTCCTATTTGTGCCATCATGACTTCTATTGCATGTCAAAAGTTCTCTTACATCATTTAGTTTCTACCATGCAGCTACCCAGCAGAGGAATTTTCCCTTCTCCTTCCTTCACCAATCTGATACCACACAGGCAACACCCCTGGAGAGATTTTCTATCTGCTCCAGAGATTAAATCTCCTTGGTGGGAGTCCCATGGAGTATGTGAATGAGTCTATAAATGCTATAGCTTCCTAGTAAGCCTAATGGAATAATGTCCTAATATCTGATTTAGCTTCCCAGTTTATTAAGTTTAATATTTGATTTCCTTATTAATAATTATTTAACTGCCTACACTAACATTTCTATTGGATGTACCTTTTATAATTTTGGACACATAATGTAGGTTTAACAAATATTGCAGCTATCAGTTTTAGTGATATTTATACATTTTCATTTAGAATCAATTTCCTTCATTCTAAGATTATTTAGGTGTATCATTTTACTAGTATGAACATACTAGAATAAAAATATTCAGAAAAGTTGATTTCACATTAATAAAAAATATTAATTTTATCTGAATTTTCTGTGGAGTATACTTTATTTTCATATCAATACTTTTCAAGAAAGAGGCCCAAAAATCACAAGATATGAATCCTTTCAAAAAGATACTTGAACTAGTGATGTGCTGAGCTTGATTCACACCAGCTCTCAAGAGTCAGCTGTGTACTTGCCTTCCCAAATATTTGTTCAGTGTCATCATATTGATAGCTTATAATCAACCACAGTGGGAATATTTATATTGTGTAAAGTACCAAATTTCAAAATGCTACAAGACACAGTTTACTGCCCCCAACAGGAGAGTCAGCTTTAAAGTATTAACTAATACGGCACTATATTTATTTCAAGAGTTCAATTATCATCTCGTGATGGAAGACAGAAGTAAGAAGGCAAATGAGGAGAATACTGTATGCAGATAAACATTTGAAAACTATACATAATGCTTAAAGTCTCCAGTATTTGAAGATAAAATAATGATCTTTGGAGGAAAATATAAATGTCTAATTTAATTAGTCATTGATTAATATCAATTATAATACATATGTACTATATTCTTGCAAATCATAGCAGGAAGAATTGGGGAAAATAGAAAACATCTTATTAGTTTACAAGCAGATGATGCACAGAAAATTGCAAAACATCTTTATGAATACAAAGACTATGTAATCCTGTAAGTGCATGTAACGTGGCTCTTCCTTTCCTCCACACACTACAGTCTTGGAGTCTACACAGTGCCTCTTCACAATTCAGTTGTATCTTAAATTAACACAATTAAGTATAGTTTTAATAATTCATAGTTTACTTCCTACTATTTTTTCTCTTTAACCTATATTTCTGGCATTCATAAGTTTTGGATATCTTAATCATAAGCTGTTAGTGTAGACAGCTAAATATTAATAAAGGAAAAGGGAAAAAGGAATTACACATTAAGAAGTTTAATAAACTGGGAAGCTGACTGAGATAATAATCCTGCTACACTAAGAAATTGCAGCATTCATAAGCATCCCAGGGGACTGCAGCATTTTCCCTCCCAGGGGATCAACACTACTCCCTCCCCCTTGTAGGGAGAAAAAACATTTTTTTATCTCCCTAGGGAACTGTCTGCCAAGTAACTGGATTATCAGGTGAAGGAGGAGGGGAAATCCTTTTGCTGGGTGCATGCCCAGTAAAAGCCAAGATGGCAGGGGGTATGTCCACTTTGAGGCATGCACAGTAGAATCTAAGATGGTCACCATAAATGGGAGTGTCTAGCCGGGGAAAAAGAATCAGCTCGAATGATGGACACTGGACCCAGGAGATGCAGGGATAATGGATTGGTTACAGGGAAGATCCAAAGCAAGCCTGAAAGAGATTAGGAAATTGATTGCTTAGTTTGAAGAAAGACCTGATCCTTCCCAAGCCTGAGGTGTTATAACCAGCTTAACAAAAGAACTCTTTCTCTGTCTTGCCTGGTAACAAACACCAGCCCCATTCAGCCATCTTCTTTCCATAGCAACCCTGTGGCCCTAGCAGCCACCTGGGATTCAGGGCAGACTGTGCATGCCTGGGCACAACATCAGCCAGATCACAGCTGGGAAAATAGACTAAGCTAGCCGGACGGGGACAGATACATGAACTGAACCAGTAGCACACAACGTCTGGAAATTGATCCTATTTCTGGGCCTGATGAAGAGGAACTGAACTTTTTTTTCATGGCGTGAGGGACAGAGGTGAATCACTGAGAACCTGGGGGAAGTTTTCTATTTCCACTCAAAAAAATCTTACAATACCACAACCTCCCATATGTGGGTTCCTGGAATGCTTTCCTTCAGACTCTGTAAAAGGACTTAATTTACAGCAGCAAGAAAAGGACTACCAAATATTTTCAAAGTTGCCCCTCTTTTTCAAGAGTTCATTTTACCAACATTAGACCTCTATTCCTTGCCAGACCTCATTTCTACTGAACTGTTTACAGTTTTCTTAGGAGCTTCTTCTCTGGACAAGAGATATGGACACAAATTAAGCTAACGTATTGGCCACTTTGCTAAGATTCCCACATTTTTCAATAGAGTCCTGAATCAACTTTATGGTAGGTACTATGTTAAAAACTTCAAAAAGGAAAGGAAAAAAATCTTTGGAAAGTTGTCCATTTTTAAGGTAAAATTAATTGGGTGGCGTTAAAAGACACATTTGGAAAACCAAGTATTTTATAAAACAGCTTTTCCATTTATCATTGTTTAACACTTAGCTTGTCACCAGGAGGCCACTGATAATTTTTTTAATTTAATATCTACTACTTATACTGTCATTAATCAAATTTAAGCTTTTTAAGTATGCTAATTTTCTTCTTAAGTACTATTTTGACAGCCATCAACAAAAATGTGTCTGAACTAAATATTGGCAATGATATAATGGAAAGTAGAATGTGTTACTCAGTAAGAAAAAACTGGGTAACACTAATGAAATACACACTAGGTGATTACAAATGATATTTTTATGTACCATATATGAATCAGGCTGTATTATAGTATAACAATTATATAACGTATTTAAGAACAGTTCTGACTTTTAAAACAGAGACATACAATGGCAATCATTTATTATTCTGCCATTACCTGAGTTCAGAATCTGAAGCAAAGTGACATGCTGTTCATTTTCAACAGAAAACAGCAATATCTCCTCTTGCTGGCCCTTAGTACCTTTTGTAATCCACGACTCTACCCTTCTTTAAGAATACCTAGTAATGTGCACACTGGAAACACTCAATTTACTTTTTGGAATCCGGCTTGGCTGGAGTAAAATGATGGTCCTAGGAACTTGATTATGCAACCTGTATCAGAGTTGGTTACTGCATTATTCTAACCTCACAGTTGCTTTTCTAAACATTGTAAATGGAACTAGGTAGGAATTTAATAGTGAACTTTCCTTGTCCACTAGAAGCTCATGAAATCAGAGTTTCAATTAATCACAGTTGGCTACAGCAAGAGGCAAGATAAAGCTCAACAGAACAAAACAATAGGTTGAGGCTGACATGTTAATTAAATAAATGTTTAAAGCGGTTTTTTAGTCTATGAGAAAATGAAAGAAGAAAATAATAACGTGCTGAAAAACTTGACTATGTTGTCTGCAGTCAGCACAGCGGGCTGAATATAAATAACCAAAATGATCTTGAACTTCAAAACACATTTCTTCGAATATATTCTGTTCTTTTAGAAATCCACTGGATTTATTCCAGTTAAGATAAACAACACCTTAACTGTTTTGATTTCCTAGCATTTCTCCCCTCTTAGTTCTTCCATACAGTTCAGTTTCTGAAATTCTCTAGAAGATACATGCCTGTTTCATACTTAGTCTTTCTCAAGTGCATGTATATAGTCTTGTATATAATAGATATATTATAATATACATATATAGTCTTACATATAATATGTATACTATATATAGTCATATATAATATAAACATTTCTCCTGTCTTAGTTCTTCCATACAGTGTGTGTGTGTGTGTGTGTGTGTGTGTGTGTGTGTGTGTGTGTTTGGTAAACACTTTGGTAAAGACTTATTTTAGTCTTTACCAAAGTGGTCAACCTGATTTGATATGTTGTTTTTCCAAATCTATGTAAACTTCATACAAAATATACTAAATTTAGTTTTTAAAAGTGATGCTGCTATAGGGGAGACAGAATTTTGCCTTTACCCTGATAGAGTTTTTCAGCTAGGCCTGAGATTGAAATTGACATAGAACAGATTAACAGGAAGAAAACATACAAATTCATGTTTCATGTGACACAACAGCCTTCATAAGGAAATGAAAACCTGAAGAAGTGACAAAACCTAAATACTTTTATACTAAGTTGAACAAAGAAGGAAACTTATGGAAAAATAGAATATATGGGAATGCTAAAGGAAGATAATACATATTTTAATCAAGTCTGTTTGTACAGAATTCTAATTCTCTGAGCTTTGACTCCTAATTTCTTTTCTCCAGGGAGGAAATCTCTCATACAGGCATTTCTATCTCCTATTTTCAGGAAGAAAGAGGAGGAGATTAGAATGTCCTTCTTTGCAGCTACTGTTTTTTTAAGTGCTTTTAGCTCGAAGTAATCATTATGTCAAAGTGGTGTATTTTAGTGCAGCGCTTTCTTCTTCTCTTCAATGTCATACAATATAATAAATGGGTTGCATTTTCTAGTGATTGAATATGATAATCTGGAACAAGCTCAATGTCTTAGAATCCAGAATAGTTGGATAAAATAGAAAACACCTCAAAACATAAGTATGTTTAAAGTGTTGCAATAAAGTCAAAGAATTATTTGACTACAGTAATCCCCACCCCCTTGCAGATAATGAAAACTTGTAACTACTTTTCCAAACAAACCTTTCTACACATCATTTACTTTCTCAGATGCAAAGTTGACATCACTATTAAACATCTGTACAGCAGAGAAATATGTTCTGAATTACTAACAGAACTGTTAGAAGCTTGTTCTTTCCCCCTCATCATTTGTAGTAGCTGTCTGCACAGTAACCAGCTATCATGTGCGGGCAGACAACATAGTTATAATTAATGAGCTTGAGACTTCCAGCAACTGCTTCAGACATTGCATCTCATTCTTAAGAGATTCTCTATAAAATAACCCTTGCTTGAAGTTTAGAAACACTTGAGAATTCTTTTCTAAGAATTATAAAATCCTTTTAAGAAAAAAGCATTTTACATAGGTACTATTTTGTGTTTTTATTGATAGAAAACTCCCAAGCTCCAAACTGGCTTTCTGGTACTTTTTAAATGATTAAAAACACAAAGTCAATTCAGTCTTGATAAAGTAAAACTAATTCAAGAATTAAAAAGTCCTTCTCAGCAAGTGCTCTTTCATTTGCTGTAATAGTACTGAATTATTGATACAATAACTGAGCCATTCAACTAGCTTTTGTTGATATTGGAAAATAATTAACACAAATAAGAAACCTGCCAACACAAATGCCCAGAATGAACAGAATAGAATATTAGGGATCCTGGGTTTACTATTAAGGGTTTTGGGGTTAATGCCTCACGGTATAACATACATAAAACATTATAGTAAGAATATAAAAAAATATTTTTTTGTATTTATCTCTTTGTTTTTATTGAGGTATAATTGACATATAAAATTATATTAGTTTCAGGTGCTACATAATTAGATAATTGTATATATTGTGAAATAGTAAGTTAGGTTTTCTAGATGGATGTTAACTAGAACACTTAATTTTAAAATAATGGGTAATACTCATGGACTGGCAGGAAGAAGTGGAGAGGAGGTTAACTTCTGTGCATCAATGTCCTTTTAAAAGGTAGTCTGAATGTTTTACGAATATACAATTTATAACACAGTGTATAATTTAACTTTTCCAAATATATTTAAAGAGTCTTTAAATATACTATCTCTAAATATACTTTAATTCCTCAGAAGTTAAAAAAATTTGATGTGTACTAACATTAATGTGATTAGGCATAGAGCTATACATTCCTATGTAGAGATAACCACAAAAAAATGGAAATGGACAAAATATATTAGTTCAACCCAACTAATAAGAAAGGGTTGCAGATTATAATAGCAATGAGATCTGATTTTATGCCTATCCAATTCTCAATACTAAAAAATAGCATCTTTCAATACAGCCTATGCTACTGGTGATAGTATAAATTAAAATTTATCAAGAAGTCAATTAGCTATTATAAACCAGAAGCCTAAAAAAACTTTGACTATATTTTCGTTATTAAAAATATTTCAAAAGAAAACTCAGGCATATGAATAAAGTTTGAAGCTCATCACATCATAGTGTGGTATAGTGTATATATAATATACATAGTATATAGTATACATAGTGTATATTTTAAAGCCAGTTAATCCATCAGAAATCAATGTGTGATGAAATTTAGTCATCTGTTTGCATTTTGTGCACATTAAAAGTTTAAAGCAAATTTTTGTGTCCATTAATATAAGCAAATACACATTCATGCTATCATTATTTTGCTATGAATGAAATAAACACTTTTTGTTATTTTATTTCATAGCTTTTTCCATTTATTCTAATAAGAATATTTGAAATAAAGATACTTTAAAAAGTTAACATATAACTATTTAAAAATAATGAAAAACACAAAATGAGCATATTCTGACAAATGTTCTACCATAGAGGCTTTTCCTAAACATCACATAGTCTGACAACTCAAGAAAGAAGACAGTTGCCCTCACTGTGGTCATCTGTTTTACAGATCGGACTGTATTTAGCCAAAGAATTATCTTGACTTGTGTTCTTATAAATGCATGTGTCACTCTTATTTTCCTGAAAATATACAGGATAAAAATACAATGCAAATGTAATATATCTGTGAAATATAATATATCCCAGTGAAGGGAGGGCAGACTGGACTTGCACGAAGAGAGACTGGAGTAGGAGACACTGGGGAGAGACGGGGAGGAGCAGCTGTGGGTGTGGAGTGTTCTGGGCTCAGATATATACTTGAATTATGCAGAGATAAAAAGCCAGTTTGAAGAAATAATGACAAGAAACTTCCCTAACTTGGTGAAGAAAGTCATGTAGGTTCAGGAAGCACAGAGAGTCCCTATCAAGATAAATCCATTCAGGCCCAAACCAAGACACATCACAATTAAAATGGCAAAATTTAAAGACAAAGAGAGAATCTTAAAAATAACAAGAGAGAAATGGTTTGTTACCTAAAAGGGGGCTCTGATAAATCTGTCAGCTGTTTTCAAATAAAAATGATACAGGGCAGATGGAACTGGCATGAAATATTCCAAGTATTGAGAAGCAAGGGCCTGCAACCAAGACTATTCTTTCCAGAAAGGCTCTCATTTAATGGAAGGCAAAACCAAGAGCTTCCCAGACCTCCTCCCCCACAAAAAGGCTAAATGAATACATTTCCACCAAACCAGCATTGCAAGAGATGCTAAAGGGGCTGCTTTAAGAACAACAAAAGGAGAGAGAGGAACACAGATATAAATGGGAAAAAAAAGGCAATAAACAAATACCTATCAATAATAACCTTAAATGTAAATGAATTAAATGCTCCAATCAAAAGACATAGGGTAGCTAAATGGGTAAGAAAACCTGACCTGCATATATGCTGTCTACAAGAGACCACCCTCAAAACCAAATATTTACACAGGATAAAAGTGAAGGGATAAAAAATAATATCCCATACAAGTGGAAATGAAAGGAAAGTAGGGGTAACAATACCTCAATCTGACAAAACAGACTTGAAAACAAAGACCATAACAAGAGACAAAGACGGTCACTAAATAATACTAAAAGAGTCAGTCAAACAAGAGGATATAATCTTTGTAAACATATATGCATCCAAAATAGGACAACCTAAACATATAAAGAATATCCTGGAAAACTTTAAGAAAGATATTGACAGCAATACAATCAAAGTAAGGGATTTTAACACCCCACTGTCAACTATGGAGGGATCTTCCAAGCAAACAAATCAACTAAATATAGCAGCATTAAATGACACACTAAGACAAATGGACCTAACTCATACTTACAGAACATTTCACTCCAAAGAAGCAAAATATACATTCTTTTCAAATACACAAAGATCATTCTCAAGATAGACTATATGGTACGACCCAAAATAACCTTTAATAAATTCAAGATTATTGAAACCATATCAAGCATTTTCTCAGATCACAATGACCTGAAACTAGAAATCAACCTCAAGAAAAAAACTCAAAAACATTCAAATACATAGAGGCTAAATAACATGTTATTAAATAATGAATGGGTTAACAATGAAATCAACAAACAAATCAAAAAGTACCTGCAAACAAATGAAAATGAACACACAACCCCAAATCCGTGGACACAGTAAAAATTGTCCTAGGAAGGAAGTTCTTAGCATTACAGGCCTATCTAAAGAAGACTGAAAAACTCAAATAAACAACCTAACCCTATATCTAAAGAAATAGAAAAACAACAATAAACAAAGCCCAGAGTGACAAGGGAAGGAAATAATCAAGAGCAGAGCAGAACTAAATGAGACCAAAAAAATTTCAAAAGATCAAAGAATCCAGGAGCTAGTTCTTTGAAAAGAGAGATGAAATTGACAAATCTTTAACCAGACTCATCAAGAAAAAAAACAGAAAAGACTCAAATAAATAAAATCAGAAATGAAAGAGAGAAGTAACAACAGATACCAAAGAAATACAAACGATAGCAAAAAAAATTACTAGGAACAACTATGTGCCAAGAAATTGAACAACTTGGGTGAAATAGATAAATTCCTAGAAACATGCAATCTTCCAACACTGAATCAGAGAGAAACTGAAAGCCTGAATAGACCAATAACAACTAGCAAAATTAAAGCAGTAATCAAAGCAACTGCCAGCATACAAAGGCACTGGACCAGAGGTTTCAAAGGTGACTTTTACCAATCATTCAAAGATAACACCTAACCTTCTTAAACTATTCAAAAAAATTCAAGAAGAAAGAAGACTTCCAAACTCCTTCTATGAGGCCAGTATTATCCTGATTCCAAAACCAGATAAAGACACAACAAAGAAAGAAAATTATAGGTCAATATCTCTGATGACCATAGATACTAAAATCTTCAACAAAATATTAGCAAGCTGAATCCAGCAATAAGATCATAAACCATGAGTGTTAAATGATTATGATGAGACCACTCACCAAAGTGGGAATAGAAGGAGCATGCCTCAACATAATATTGGCTATATATAAAAAAACCTACTCCCAAAATCATACTCACAGGACAAAACTAAAAGCATCTCCCTTAAAATCAAGACAAATGTGTCTGCTTACACCACTCGTATTCAACATAGTACTGGCATTTCTAGCCATAGTGATCAGACAAGGAGAAGAAATAAAAGATATCTAAATTGAAAAAGAGGAAGTAAAGCTGTGATTATTTGCAGATAACATGATTTGTACATAGAAAACCCTACAGGCTCTGCTAAAAAACTACTTAAACTAATAAATGAATGCAGAAAAGTAGCAGGATACAAAGTCAATATTCAGATATTGTTGACATTTCTATACACCAATAATGAACTATCATAAAGAGAAACTAAGAAAATAATCCCATTTACTATTGTAACAATAACAACAACAACAAAAAGTATCGAGGAATAAATTTAACCATGGGGGTAAAAGACTTATACTCAAAAAACTATAGGACACTGAAGACACTGAGGAAGATGCAAATAAGTGGAAGCACATACCGTGTTCATGGACTGGAATAATTAACATCAATAAAATGTCCATACTGCCCAAAACAATCTATAGATTTGGTACAATTTTTATTAAGATACCAATGGCATATTTTACATATCTAGAACAGATATTCCAAAAATTTACATGGAACCAAAAATAACCCTGAATAGCCTCAGCAATCTTGAGAAAGAAGAACAAAGTTGGAGGGATCATAATACCTGATATCAAACTATACTGTAAGGCCACTGTAATAAAAACAGCTTGGTACTGGCATAAGAACAAATGGATCAATGGAATGGGATAAAGAGCCCAGAAATAAACACACATTTCTATGGTCAATTAATATTTGACAAAAGTGACACCAGAATACAATGGAGTAAAAGTAGTGTCTTCAATAAATGGTGTTGGAACAATTGGACTGGTACACACAGAAAATAATCTAGACTATCATCTTACCCCATACACCAGAATGAACTAAAAATGAAAAAAAACTTAAAGATAAGTTGTGATACCATAAAATCCTCGTGGGACACATAAGCAGTAAAATCTCAGATATCATATAGCAATATTTCTGCCAATATATCTCCTAGGGCAAGAGAAATAAGGGAAAAAATAAATAATGAAACTATATCAAATTAAAAATCATCTGCACAGCTAAAGGAACCATCATCAAAAGGAAAAAGGAACTAATTTATATGAGAGAACATATTTGCCAAAGACGCATTAGACAAGGGTTTAATCTCCAAAATATATGAAGAACTTATACAACTTAACACCAGGTACACAAGCAATCCAATTAAAAAAAGGACAAAGAACATGAGTAGACACTTCTCTAAGGAGGAGATACAGATGGTCCATAGACATATGAAAAAATGCTCAATATGACTAACATTCAGAGAGGTGCCAATTAAAACCATAATGAGAGATCACCTCACACCTGTCAAAATGGCTATCATTAATAAATCAATAAACAAGTGCTGGCACGGATGAGGAGAATAGGGAAACCGAGTACACTGTTGGTGGCAAAACAGACTGGTGCTGCCACTGCGGAAAACAGAACGGAATTTCCTCAAAGGATTAAAAATTGAACTGCCTTTTGACCCAGAGATTCTAGTGTCAAGAATATAGCCCTAGAATCCTGAAACACTAATTCAAAAGATTGTATGCACCCTTATGTTCATAGAAGTGCTATTAACAATAGCCAAGATTGAGAAACAGCCTAAATGCCCATTGGTGGAATACTACATAGCAGAAAAAAATAATGAATTCCTACCTATTGTGACAGAATGAATTGGAACTGGAAACTATTACGCAAAGTGAAATAAGTCAGTTGGTGAAAGACAAATACCGTATGTCTCACTTGTAAGAGGAATCTAATCAATAAAATAAACTAATGAGCAAACTATACCCAGAAGCATAGAATCATGATATAGACTGACAGCTGTAAGAGGGGCGGAGGAGATACAGACTGGCTGAAAAAAGGTGAAGTGATTGGTCAAAGAACATACATGAAGGACCCATGGACATGGACAGCAGTGTGGGGACTGACTACGGAAGTGGGTGGTGGGCTGGGTCTCGGGGCGGGGGTGAGAAAGGGGAAAAGCGAGACAACTATAATAGCATAAAAAAAAAAAAGAAAAGCCAGTTTCTTCATGAATATTGTATTGCATTCCTTTGAAGGCAAACTTCTCCTTTCATTCATTTACCTTAGATTATAAGAAGCGAATATTTCTCTGCTAATTTTCATAATTGTTTACTCCTCTTTTCCTGTCCCTGTTCTCTATCTGAGGATAAATGGGTAGCTAAACATTGCATGCTTTCATTTAAATGGATGACCATATCAAGGATATCTAGGCAGACATGAACACTGGTGCTGACTTTGCCTCAGAATGTTTCCTGGCCACTGTTATCATCCCACTGCCCAAGGTCACATATAGTTACAACAGAACATCTCTTGGATTTCTACAGAACTCATCATTTTAGAAAACAGATAAACAATTGCTCTCATCTTCCAAAAGGTATAACTAATTTAGATTGGCTTGGTGTGAATACTCCCAACACTGGTACATGGATGAGGAGTAGAAGTGAAACATTGCCTTTTCCTATTAAGAATTTAATCAATTGCCCTACATATCCTTTTACAACTATGGTGTTCTCACACACAACTATTGAATCCACTCTGATCTGGAATAAATCTAGAATTGATGGAGATGCATTTAATGATTCCTCTAGAGACAAGGGATGGGACTAATAAGAGACAAATCTGGACATCCATGGAGGGCACGTGGTATGGAAGTGGGCTTCATTGTACCTCGGCATGCTTTGGGTATTATATTCAACCTGTGGGCTCTGGTGGTGACCTACCTCCTGAAACTTTGGCCATGGTGCACAGAGTTCATCTGTGTGAATAGTAGTAAGAGAAGAATATTGAAAGGTAATTAGGACATTGGCTTGTCATACCTAAGGTAAGGTAGGAATTTGGCTTTTACCTTGAATAAGATGAAAAGCAATTATAGTTTTTTTGCAAATGGAGTCACTTGGGTGTTTGGTCAAAATCACTATGCCTTCTATGTTAAGAATGACTATGACTCTTTTAGGGAGAAAGAGTGGAGGATGGAGGCCATAGTCACAGGAAAACAGTAATGAGGCTATTGCAATAAGTCAGGTTTGAAAAGATGGACCAACAGGATGGGAATGGAGTGGAGAAAAACAGTGAAATTCCAGATATATTTTAAAGGTACAGCTAATATAATTTGCTGAGGGACTTGTGGCTAGTATTACCTCAAAGTTTTTCTCCGTAGCAATTGACAGAATGGTGTGACCATTAATTGAGACAGAGAAAATGAAGGAAGCATTGGTGGGTAAGGTGCCTATAAAGATATCATATTTGGATATGTTAGCATTATATATACTTTTGGGGAGATATGTAAAGGAGATCAGAAATTTACAGAGTAATCAGCAGTCATTAGAATACATGTCTAGAACCTGAACTTTCCCCAATAAAGACAATAAAGAATATCTCAAATAATTTTTAAAGATTATCTCAAAGATAGCCTATATTGGTGCTACCTTAATTTTTCTGAGACTTTCTCAGGGCCACACTTATGCATGGAAACAACAATGATGCTCAATTCAAATTTTAATTAATGCTATGGTGAATAATTGGTGAAAGAACACTACATTTTCAAAATGTTGAAGATAGCTACGCAATATTATATGACAGGAGTAAGTTTTATACTTCATCACCATGGAATTTAAACAGAATACAACTTAGCTCTTTCAAAATTATCATAAACATTTTTACATGCAAACATAATAATGACTATGTCATTATGTAGAAAGTAAACTACTTATATCTCAATACAGAAGGGATAAAATGATTTAAAAGAGACACTTACTAAATTTAAATTTATATTTCCAGGCAAACTACGTTAGAGTGATAAATTATAAATAAAGTGTTAAAATGCTGTTTTATTAAATACAACTTATTTGTAGGAATGTATGTTTATCCTATAGTATATTATTATCTTTGGTATGTTATCATGAATATAAAATCATTTTAAGCAAAAAAGAAGTATGAAAAGTATGAAATTTTTATATGACCACTATTCCAAGTACTTAAAGAAAGAATATACTAAGTTGATATTTAGATTAATATGTGATTTAGGAGACAGTATGTTCTTAGAGAAGAATAACAAGTAAAACTAACCACAATCATGGAAGACCTTATTATGAAATTAAAGGCAACAATAATAATTAAAACGAAAAAATGCCACAGCTACTACATACTTTAAGAATAGACTACAAAAATCTTGAAGTAAATCCTTGCATGCTTTGATTATATGATAATGCCAAGAATATATACTCATTAAAATTAACAACTCTGATGGCAAAAATAATATTAATAATAAAGTTTGGATAGGTGTATGTTTTTTTATTTCCAAAGTCAACTAAATTTATGAAGTTATCTGTAAAGACACACGTTTAATAAATAATGCTTTTTGAGAATTATTATAATCAGACATTACATTTACCCTCATTCTGTTTTAAATTAATTGAGTAAACACTACCAATGAAAGCTCTGTAATCTGCTGATTAGAATTTACTGCAGTTTTTGATAGGCCATTATACCATGGTTTTAATTAATTTTAAGGTCACTTGATTTAGAAAAGGTTAGCCCACACGATCTTGTCTAATGTAATTCATAGTAAGACCACCCACTTAGGTCTCTGCCTAATAGGATTATAAAACTATTTTAAAAAATAGGAACAAGAAAAGGTCATTTGCCTTATTAGTTCTCATCTTTGTTAGCATTTTCCAAGCAGAGTTTAAATAACACCATTGAAACCACGTAACACCTTTGCCATTTGGGAATTTTTTCAAATCACTGCTAAGTTCCACATGAAATGTACTTTAGCCTTTTTAGCATGGAATTGGAAGGGATTTGCTTTTCATGACACTTCCACAATTTTACAATGTGGCTTTTGCCCCTTCTTTGATTTATCAGTGGAATTCCTGACCTAAATAAATTTGATTTCTTTTTTTGTATACCTTCTTCCCTGTGGCATCCATACTTCAAAATGACAAGCACTGTTTTGAAACATGCTTCCACCTTTGGGCCATAAAAAATAAAACAGCTAAAACTTATTTTTCAATCCACCTTGCACTTAAATCTAACAGCCTTTGTAATAGTCAGTTACCCTCATGGGTGAACAAAGCTAATGGGCATGGAGGTCAGCAATGTTTCTGTGATAGATTTTATTTTATTATGGTTCCTTTGGCCTCGAATATGCTTGCTCTTTATAAGATTTCTGGAATGTGTTTGTAAATTAATTTCTATCCATAGGGAATCTCCCTCTCTTTATATTAAATCTTCTGGTCTTCCTAAAAGAAAATACCTAAAGTATGTTTTCTACATTTTATAAGTTTTCTTAAGGTCCATTATATTTTACATTAAGAAAGCATTTTTATTAAATACTGACTTATAGCTGTGTCAAATTGTTCTTTTTGAATGGGCAGAGCATACGAATAAGGGACTAGAAAGACTGTTGGGAGTGGCTACTTGGATGTGTAACTACTTGGGGGACATTTTTTTTCTCTTTAAAAAAACTTGACATTCCCTTAAATAGTAAATAATAATATAATAATAATAATAAATAATATTCTACAACAATCACACATGGGTTTATAAATACAAATGAGAATGAATGTCATGACAGAGATGGGGTTTGAGGGGGGTTTGACTCCTAAAAATAATACAGTAGTTAATTGGCAAAATCTTCATGCCCATGATTCAAAAATATATATTTTTAGCTCCCTAGCTTCAGCCGTTTGCTTCCATAGAAGAAGCCCATTAAAAATTGGCTCATGAATTCAAACACACAAGGTTTTTGGGGGGGTTTTTTTTGTTTTACTTGGCCCACTGCTTAATTTAATTTAAGATTAGGACCTCTGCTTTCCTAAATGATTTTTGAAAGTATTCATCATTTCAAAATGTACTTTGAGATAGAAAAATATGTTTCGGATTTCTCAAATATTTCTCTTAGAAGCTTCCCATAGTTCTATGAGAGTCACATTTAGCTGACATTATTAAAATTAAACTTTAGTGGTAGTGGGTGATATTTTACCTTACTTGAATGTATTTTTATCAAAAAATAATTTAAATTCTTTATAAAAAATACTTAAAACTAAGCAAAGGAGATACAGTCAAATAAAATCAGGTACAAAAAAGAAAAGACAAATTTCTTATACCTTAACAACAGAACTGATTCTGTCACAAAATGCTGTTATGCTTATAAAAAAAAAAGCAAGGATGTATTAAACAATTAAAATTAGATTCTGACTTACCTTCTGTCATATACAATCTAAGAAATAAGAGTTTTATTGCTGACCTTCACATAACATGTAACAATCATATAAAATATCTTTAAAAAACTAGAAGTAATGTTTGGCATGAGATAAATTTAAACACAAAACAGACTTTTTCAAAAACTAAATGGTTAATTTAAGTTTGCATATTCCATGTTACATGCAGTGTTGAGCAAACATCTAAATATGCTTTATATAGCAACAAAATGAAACACTACATAGTTTTACAAAAGTCAAACATCAGATAATGACCTTATTTTAAAGGACCACTAACTTTAAATCTATAAAAAGGATACTATTGATTATTGATGATAATTCCATTCTTCAAAAATAAACTCATTTATTACCTTATGTTAATGTGCCTTGGTAAAACAGGTTTAGGTAATTTCACTGTGAATTTTTATCCCTGACTTATTAAGCTTGTCTCTGCCTCCCTACACACTAATGTTAAAGGTTAATAGTAATGTTCTTTTTTTATTCAGTGCCTTACTTCACTTATATGCAATGATGCATGACTTTCATTAAGTCATGAAGCAAAAGGAATTGCATAAAAAATTAACATCTAAATTTAGGGAAAAATAACCTTACAAAAATAAATAAATATTGGTTTAGTTAGGTATACAATATAATTGTAAAATGAACTATGTATTGAATTTATCACATAAAAGAGAACATTAAATCATACTACAATATTTTCAAAGTGCTCCCTCTACTATTGCTTTTGATACATGAGTAATTATTAAAAGTATAATATAGATAAAACACATTCTACTGCTGTACGATCTACTTTGGAGTTGCACGTTTCCATTCTGATCAAATGTTGCTCAGTAAAATGGTTACTGGCATGATGCTGAAATAAAAGAGGGTATAATTGGCTTTGTGTATTTTTAAAATTCCATTTTATATTATCAGCCTTTATGCAATATTAATTATATTCTTATATATCACAAATGAATAAAAAAATTTGTTATCTTTTGTTTCTGCCTTTTCCTTGGGAAGTGGAAGTTTTATATTTTATTTTTAATATACAATAATCAATTATCGAGCATGTTTGGAAAATGCAGTGTCTTTGTAGATTGAGGGATACAATATAATTTATGCTTCTAATGGCAGAATATTTCTTAATTTATCCTTGACCCTTAGCTCTATTTGTGTCACATTTCTGTTTACAACATATTGATTGCATGTTATCATCATGGTTTTCACAATTACTTTGGTTGCAAAAGCTTCCTTTAAGTGGAAGCTCATGCTCATGTAAATACACTGAAATGAAATATAAAATAGTAGATACTCTGACTGAAGGTAGTTGTTTTCTCACCCACATCCACTTCTCTGTTTCTATCACTCTAGATTAGTTTTGCCTATTTTTCAAATTCATATAGAGTCATATATTATATACTCACCATAATACTTTTGAAATTCATCTATTTTATTGAATAGATTTTATTTTATTGCTGAATAGTGTTGAGTATATGGATGTACCAAATTATAATTTCAATGACAAATGTAGTTTTTCAAGTTTTTAACTGTCATAACAAAGTTCATGTAAACATTTTTAAATGTCTTTCTATGAAATTTTGTTTTTATTCCTGTTGGGTAAAAATCCTCAAAATAAAATTGTTAGGTCCTTTATAAGACCTGTATGACCAATTGTCAAACTGTTTTCCAAGTGTTTGTACTATTTCATATTCCACCAGTGAAGTATAGCATTTAAGTTACTCTATCCTTGCTACATATTGATGATATCTTTCGTTAAAGCTATAATTATAGCTATGTTTTGCAGTTGTTTGCCAGCCTCTGTGGTACAAATTCTCATTATATGTTATCTCATGTTATTCTATGTTTGTGAACATAGGGTAATCAAGGTATTTGTAGAGTCTGCTCTTATGAGCTAGTATGGTTTGGATTCAGCACCACAGCAACAGCCATAAATAAGTACATACTTAAATAGTGAAGTGTTTTGCATGACTTTATGTGCGCTTCTTACGTTGACACAAAGAATAAGAGACAAGAGTTAAGGGTCAAGATGTAATGAAACCGATATTTTAATTGCTCTCTCAAGGTCATTCTTAAAAATTAGACTTTTAAAAAATGTGTATGCGTGTGTGTGAGAGAGAGAGAGAGAGTAAACAACATAAAGGCTACCCAACAATTGGCCGCCACTGTACTGGTCCATGCTGTAGTTTTATCTGTGGTTGCTCTTTTAGTGTCTGTGTAAATGCCAACAATAGAAAAAATACAAACATCTCAGTATTATTAAGAAAATAGTTTTGACCTCCCAGATCTCTTGAAAAGTACTTGAGAATGCTTACAGGTCCATGGACCACACTTTGCTGACTATATGTCTTGTCTTACCAAAAAATTGGAAAGTTTATATTATCCTGGATATAACTTTCAACATGGATTTATTGAAAACTTTTAGTTTCTCTCTTTATAAATGATTAAAACATTCAGAAAATCAAAGAGGAAGAAGGATGATTGATATAAAAATGATGTCAATATAATTATGGTTTATATCTCACTTTTCCCTAACTTCTAGAAAGTAAAAAGGATACTTTGTTTGATATCAGTATTATTAATAAAATAAATGCTAAAAATCAAAACTAATGAATTCTTAGTACCTACTATATATCTCTCAATGTTTAATAAGGTTTAATGGAATTTTAAAGCTTGCTAGTAATGAGTCATTGAACATACCAATACAAATGTTAAATCTGTAATATAAATGCAAAATTCAAGTAATGCCAAAATATCCTTTCAGTGATTATAAGAAAGCAAAAGTTTCACATAAGGAAAATTATGAACAAAATTATGGCTAAATTTAAAAATGTTTTTAGAGAGACATTGATTTTCACCCAAATTGCAATCACTATATATAAAAAACAACAAATAGAATACAAACATAGCAATGCAAAATCCTTAAGGAAACTTTTCAGCTACATTCTTATGTTATATTATTTTTTCATATATACATATAAATTTATCACATTAGAAAAAATACAATCGCTACTTAATAAAAGAATCACTAAATAAACCTCTTCTACAGTGCTAACTTGTGAATGAAAGTGTAGCAAATACTCAGAGAGAAAAAGCAAACTAATGACTCAAAAATCGTTAGCTGAGAAAGATCATTGCATGCTCAGAAGAATGTTATGAAACTCTGTTTAAAATTTTCTATTCCAAAACAGTCCATACCACAGCTATTTTGGATTATGAAATAAAACAAATAATTATCAGGATATAAAACTCAGTAGTTCAGGAAAGGAAACATTGAAGCTCACCAGGATAAAGCCAGACAATCTAAAAATAATTAAATTACTCAATTAGATTTAAAATAGACTTTAACATTTTAAAGTAAGGAAGCTTTATAAGATAAGTTATCATTTTCAAAAAATTATCCAAAATCATGAAAGGCAGTATCCAGTAATCTTTCATAGAATATTTTAAATTAAAACAATTTAACTGAAATAAGACTAGCAGTAGAGATGAGATCATAACCATCCATGTTACATATTACCTACATATTAACATAAGCACTTTCTTTTTTTTAATATTGTACATCAATAAAAATAACGGAAATCAGCCAACTAAGACCTGTGTGTCTAGTGCAGCCTGTCATCTGTTTTTGTATTTCTTACAGACTTAAAATGCCTGGCATAATTATAAAGAGTTGAAAGAATGACAAATAAAATGGTATTTTATGACAAGTCAAAATTATATACAATTCAAATTTTAGAGTCTATGATTAAAATTTTATTGGAACACAGCCATGGCTATTTATTTAATTTAGTCTATGGCTGCTTTGCATTACAAAGACAGAATTGAGTTGTTACTGTAACACAGGCCAGATGGCCTGCAAAGATAAAATATTTACTATCAGACCTTTTGTGGAAAAAGCTTACCAAACCCTATAAAACAATCAGAAATTATATTAATAAGATAATATTTTTTAAAGTAGTAAGTCAGACTTTACTTATAAAGCTGAAATAATTCTCATAAATCATCTCTTTAGTTGCTTGACTTACTATTAAGGCTGAATTATCATCTATGCTGCTTGTGTTCCCCAAAGTAGAAATGACCTAATATTAGAAATAATATTTGAGATAAGTGAAAACCAACATATCTTTAGCACCTAGAATTAGTATGTAATCATAAAAAAAAAAACCTGTGCAATTTATATAGAATCTTAAAGGATGCCAAGTAGCCAAGACTATTTTGAAAAAGAATCTTGGAGAAGGAGAACACAATTGAAGGTCTCAAACATGTACATCAACATAAATAAGACATATATGAGTGTAAAATAAAATTATTGTATACTCAGGCACTGAAGAATTATAACATTTAATACTTAGCACAACTCTAAGGCAAATCTCAGTCCCTGATCAATAGATGAGATAATTAAGGCTCAAAGAAATGCAGCAGATAAATGGTGGCACTTGCATTTGAATTAATGCTCAGTTTATCTCACAGACTGCCTCAAGTATATTAGAGGTTGGGTCCCAAATGTCCCTTTAACTATTGCTTGCTCCTAAAATTTCAGTGAGAGATGTGGTATTTTCTATTAAAAATACATATATTGTGAAATATTTTAAGTACACAGTCAAGAATAGATTAAAAAAGAACAATTGTGTCTATATTACTACTTTATCAAATCCTTAATAAAGTAAAATTATTTATTTTTTAATTAATATATTTTTTCAAATACATTTGTCTCTGTCTTCCTCCCACACTTTCCCTTGCCTCCTCCCCGCTCTCCCTTCCTCAGTCCTTCCCCTTTGGTTTTGTCCATGAGTCCTTGCTATACGTTCCTTGACTTTCACTTTCCCTTCCTTTTCCCCTGCCTACCTCTCCTTCCTCCCCTTTTATCTCTGTTGGTTTCTTTTCCTTTCAGGGTTGCTGGTCTTATTTTCCTTGCATCTTTGTTTTGTTGGTTAGGTTCTGCTTATAGGTGAGATCATATGGTATTTGTCTTTCGACCCTGGCTTACTTCGCTTAGCATAATGCTCTCTAGTTCCATCCATGCTGTCGCGAAGGGTAGTAGTTATTTTTTTCTTTCTACTACGTAGTATTCCATTGTGTAAATGTACCATAATTTTGTGATCCAATCATCCACTGATGGGCACTTAGGTTGCTTCCCGCACTTGGCTACTGTAAATTGTGCTGCTATGAACATTGTGGTGCATAGGTTCTTTTGAATTGCCATTTTGGGATTCTTAGGGTCTAGTCCCAGCAGGGGAATCACTGGATCAAAGGCAGTTCCATTTTCAGCTTTCTGAGGAAATTCCACACTGCTTTCCACAATGACTACACGAGCCTGCATTCCCACCAACAGTGTACTAGTGTTCCCTTTTCTCCACAGCCTCGCTAGCACCTGTTGTTTGTGGATCTGTTTATGATGGCCATTCTGACCGATGTGAGGTGGTATCTCATTGTGGTTTAGATCTGCATTTCTCTGATGGCTACTGATGCCGAGCATCCTTTCAAATGTCCCTGGGTCCTCTGTATCTCTTCCTTGGAAAAGCATCTGCCCAGGTCCTTTGCCCATTTTTTGATTGGATCATTTGTCTTCTTGGAGTGGAGTCGAGTGAGTTCTTTATATATTTTGGAGATCAAACCTCTATCTGATGTATCATTAACAAATATATTTTCCAATACAGTTGGCTCCCTTTTCATTTTGCTGATGTTTTCTTTAGCCGTACAGAAGCTTCTTATTTTGATGAGGTTCTACTTGTTTATTCTTTCCCTTATGTCCCTTGCTTTAGGAGACATATCGGTGAAAAAATTGCTGCAAGGGATATCTGAGAGTTTCTTGCCAAGATTCTCCTCTAGGACTTTTATGGTGTTGCGACTTATATTTAAGTCTCTTATCCATCTCGAGTTTAATTTTGAGTTTAATATCCAGCTGATGATCCAATTTCAATTTTTTGCATGTAGCCGTCCAGCTCTCCCAACACCATTTGTTGAAGAGGTTCTTATTACTCCATTTTATGCTTCTGCCTCCTTTGTCAAATATCAGTTGCCCATAGAGACCTGGGCTTATTGCTGGGCTTTCTATTCTGTTCCACTGGTCTATGGGTCTGTTCTTGTGCCAGTACCAGATTGTTTTGAGTATAGTGGCTTTGTAGTATAGTTTGATGTCCAGTGTGTGAACCCTCCTATTTTGTTTTTCTTTCTCAAAATTGCTGTGGAGTCGTTTATGGTTCCATATAAATTTTTGAAATGTCTGTTCTATTTCTGTAAAATACATCATTGGTATCTTAATAGGGATTGCATTGAATCTATAAATTGCTTTTGGTAGTATGGACATTTTGATGATAATTCTTCCAATCCATGAGCATGGTATATGCTTCCATTTATTTGTGTCTTCCTTCATTTCTTTCTTCAATGTTGTATCATTTTCTGTGTATATGTCTTTTACCTCCCTGATTAAATTTATTCCTAGGTACTTTATTTTTCTTGTTGCTATATCAAACGGTACTTTTTTTCTGATTTCTTCTTCTTCTATTGCATTGCTGGTGTACAAAAATGCCTTTGATTTCTGAATACTGTCTTTGTATCCTGCTGGTTTGCCAAATTCAGTTATTAGGTTGAGTAGATTTTTGGTGGAGTCAACAGGGTTTTCTATGTACACTATCATGTCATCTGCCAACAATGATAGTTTTACTTCCTCCTTTCCTCTTTGGATGCCTTTTATTTCTTTTTCTTGTCGGATGGCTGTGGCTAGGACTTCCAATACCATGTCGAAAGAAGTAGTGAAAGCGGAAGTCCTTGTCGTGTTCCTGATCTTAGTGGGAAAGCTTTCAGTTTTTGCCCGTTGAGTATGATGTTAGCTGTAAGTGTTTCACATATGGCCTTTATTATGTTGACAAATGCCCCATTTATTCCCATTTTGCTGAGTGTTTTGATCATAAATGGGTGCTGTACCTTATCGAGTGCTTTTTCTGCGTCTATTGAGATGATCGTGTGGTTTTTGTCTTTTCTTTTATTTATGTGATGTATTACATTTATTGACTTGTGTGTATTGAACCATCCCTGCATCCCTGGGATGAATCCCACTTGATCATGGTGGATAATCTTTTTAATGTATTGTTGGATGCGGTTTGCCAATATTTTGTTGAGGATTTTAGCATCTATGTTCATCAGTGAAATTGGCCTGTAGTTTTCTTTCTTTGTAGGGTCTTTATCTGGTTTTGGGATTAGGGTGATGCTGGCCTCATAAAAAGAGTCTGGGAGTCTTCTCTCCTCTTGGAGGTTTTGGAATAGTCTGAGAAGGACAGGGGTTAGCTCTTCCTTAAACGTTTCGTAAAATTCTCCTGTGAAACCGTCTGGCCCTGGGCTTTTGTGTGCTGGGAGTTTCTTGAATACTGCTTCAATTTCCCCAGCTGTTATCGATCTGTTTAAGTTTCTGGTTCTTCCTCCTTCAGTGTTGGAAGGTTATACATTTCTAGAAATTTGTCCATTTCATCGAGGTTTTCAAATTCCTTGGCATATAATTGTTCCTAGTAGTTTCTCATAATCCTTCGTATTTCCGTGGTATCAGTTGTTATTTTTCCTCTTTCATTTCTCATATTATTTATTTGGGTCCTCTCCCTTTTTTCCTTGATGAATCTGCTTAAAGGCTTGTCGATTTTATTTATCTTTTCAGAGAACCAGCTCCTAGATTGGTTGATCCTTTGAATTGTTCTTTTCGTCTCTGTGTCATTCAGTTCTGCTCTAATTTTTACTATATCCTTCCTTCTATTTGCTCTGGGATTTATTTGTTGTTGTTTCTTCAGTTCTTGAAGTTGTAGTGTGAGGACTTTTATTTGAAATGTTTCTATCTTTTTTAGGTAAGCCTGTATTGCTATGAACTTCCCTCTCAGGACTGCCTTTGCTGTGTCCCATAGGTTTTGGACTGTTGTATGTCCATTTTCTTTTGTTTCCAGAAATTTTTTGTTTTCTTCTCTTATCTCATTATTGACCCATTCATTGTTTAATAGTCTACTGTTCAGTCTCCATGAGTTTGCAATTTTTTTGAAGTTTTTCTTTGAGATTGATTTCCAGCTTCAAGCCCTTGTGGTCCGAGAAAAAGTTTGGTATTATTTCAATTTTCCTGAATTTGCTGAGGCTTTCTTTGTGTCCTATCATGTAGTCTATCTTTGAAAAACTTCCATGAGCATTTGAAAAGAATGTGTATTTTTCTTCTTTGGGATGTAAGGTTCTATATATGTCAGTTAAGTCTATTTGATTCAGAGCAACATTCAGCTCCACAATATCCTTGTAGATGTTTTGTTTAGAAGGTCTGTCCGTTTTTGACAGTGGGGTGTTAAAATCCCCTACTATCAGTGTGTTGCTGTCTATATCTTTTTTGAAGTCCTCCAAGATTTTCTTATATGTTTGGGTGCTCCTGTGTTGGATGCATATAAGTTTACAATGTTTATGTCTTCTTGATAGAGTCTTCCTTTAAGTATTATAAAGTGTCCCTCTGGGACTCTTTTTATGGCCTTTGTTTTGAAATCTATCTTGTCTGATATAAGTATTGCTACCTCTGTTTTTTTCTCTTACCCATTTACCTGAAATATTTTTTTCCATCCCTTTACTTTCAATCTGTGAAGGTCTTTTGTTGTGAGGTGGGTCTCTTGTAGGCAGCATATGTGTGGGCCATGTTTTCTTATCCATTCAGCTATCCTGTGTCTTTTGATTGGGTCATTTAATCCATTTACATGGAGAGTTATTACTGATAGAAACCTATTCATTTCTTCTCCTTGTACCTGTGTTTTTCTCTTTTCACTCTTTTCCTTCATCCTCTTAAACCAGTCCCTTTAGTATATCTTCTAGTGCTGGTTTGGTGGAGATGTATTTTTTTAGCCTTCTTTTGTCTGGGAAACTCCTTATTTCCCCTTCTATCTTAATTGAGAGCCTTGCTGAGTAGAACAGCCTTGGTCATAGGCCCTTGCTTTTCATTACTTGGAATATTTGTTGCCATTCCCTTCTGGCTTGTAGTGTTTCTGTTGAGAATTCAGCCTCTAGACATATCAGGGCTCCCTTGTATGTTACTTTCTCCTTCTCCCTTGCTGCCTTTAGGATTCTCTCTTTGTCATTGCCATTTGCCATTTTAATGATGATGTGCCTTGGAGTGGGCCTCCTTGGGTCCCTCTTGGATGAGGCGCTCTGTGCCTCCTAGATCCATATGACCTTTTCTCTCCTCAAATTGGGGAAATTTTCCATCATTACTTTTTTGAGGAGGTTCTCTATCCCTTGCTCCCATTCCTCTCCTTCTGGTATCCCTATTATGCGGATATTATTGGGTTTCAGGTTGTCCTGCATTTCCCTAAATGCCTCTTCATTCTTTTTAAGTCTTTTTTTCCATTTCTTGTTCTTTCTGGGAGCTTTTTTCTACCTTAGCCTCCATCTCACTGATTCGATCCTCAGCTTCATCCAGCCTGCTTTGGATTCCTTCTACTGTGTTCTTCAATTGAGAAATGGTATTCTTCATATCCTCTTGTGTCTTCTTGATAATTTCTATGTCCTTTTCCAGGTTGATATAGTTTGCTGTAAGATCCGGATAGTTTTTCTGTAGTTTCTCTAGTTACCTTTGAGCTGGCTGAGCTCATTTAGCTTCCTTAGAACCATTGTTTTGAATTCAATATCTGATAGTTCCCTTGCCTCTATTTCATTTAGCTCTCTCTGTGGAGATTCCCCTTTTCCTCTCATTTGAGCGGAACTTCTTTTTCTTCCCATTTTTGTGAGAGTCTATTATTTATTTATTTGTTTGTTTGTTTGTTTATTTATTTTTGCTTCTGCTTCAATTGATCTGTCTAGATTTCCTGACTTTGTGGATTAAACTTCTATGGTAGTAGGCTGGTCTTTTACTTATTTATTTATTTTTTCCTGTACTTTTCTTTCTGGGTCTGCTTCTCATGATGTCAGTTGTTGACCCTATATGACCTTGGGTCGTTTGTTTGAGCCTTCTACAAGTCTACTCTGTGTCTGACTCCTGCTTTGGGCAGCTCTGTAACCCTTTTGGCCAGGGATCCACTATTTCTGTGGATCACTCTGCACTCTCACTCCATCTCCTTGAGTGTGCTCCAGGCTCTGGCAGGATCCCCCACCCATCTGGGCACGCGCACTTGCCCCAGTGGTGGGGGGTGAGGGGGAACGGGGACTTATTCACTGGACCTCCTGCACTTGCCTGTCGCCTGCGCCTGACAGGCGCCCCAGCACTGGTCATTTTAGGGTCTTCCATTGTGTGCTTTCCCCATTTTTGGCTCTTTGGGGTGTGGCCTGCCCATACAAAATGGAGAGTAGGGAAATAGGAAGAAGTCAGCTCCACTCTGGGACTCTCCGGTTAATCCTATCTCCAGTCTCTCCCGAAGGGTCTCTGGGCAGCTCTGTGACCCCTTTGGCTAGGGATCCACTATTTCTGCGGAGTGTAATTGCGAGCCTTCTGGCTCTGGCCCCTGCTTCTGTCTCTTAGGGTCCATGGCCTGCCTGTACATATGGGATCTACGGAATAGGGAGGGACTCTGCTCCAGGGATCTCAAATAATCCTCCAGTTTTTCCCCCAACCCCTCCGTCTCCAGTCTCTCCTCAAGGGTCTCTGTGCGGCTGTGTGTCCCCTTTGGCCAGGGATCCTCTATTTCTTCCAGCTAGTCTGCACTCAGCCCCTAGTCCACACACCCATGAGCTGTGTGCAGAGCACACTAAAGGCAGATTCTCTTATGCCTGGGCAAGGTGGTAGCTGCAAAATGGGAGGTGAGTTATGACCGGGGCTCCGCTGGCCACTGTCTCTGTTCTTTTCACAAAGTTTTCCTTGCCAATCTTTCCTCAGGCACCATCCCACTCTCCTGCTGCCTCTACCCAGAGATCAAGGAAGGCAGCTGCCACTGCAAATTTTTGCGTTGGCCCTTTAAATGCCTCTTTGCATCTCCAGTCACCTGTCTCTGGCAGAGAGCGCCCCTAAGCTTTTCGGTGTTGCGTTTTGTCTGTGTGTTTTCCTAATTTCAGCTGCTGTGGTCTAGGGATCCCTGTTTATGGTTCAGACCTGTTCTTCTTAGGGGGATCTAACTAGCCGTTTCCATGTCTCTCTGTTGCTGGTGTCCATGGCACCCAGCCCACCCTCTTGAGCCTCCACAGCACTTCTCACCCGTTGGGATGTGTGAGAGTTGAATCCACTGTCTGTCCGCAGCTCCAAGGCTCCTGTCCCTATATCGTTCCATTGTTTTCCAGGTGATTTATCCACTATTTATTTGCAATTCCAGTTTAGTCTTTGGAGGTCAGCGTGGCTCCCATTCACTCCTCCACCATCTTAAAAACCCTATAAATTATTTATTTTTAATAAAACACTGAAGATAAAACAGACATGGTGACCTACTGGGTGCCTCTCTGCATCTGAAACAATGTATCTATTCCCATGTATGTTTCACTTCCAAATTATTTATTTGTATATCTAAAATATTGTATTTTTTCCAAATATTTTAAATTATATAAATTATCTGTTTTGCTCTGTAAGTTTGCATTAAATAAGAAGGAGGAAGAGGAAAATAGTGAAGAGGAAAAGAAGATGGAGGGGAGGGAAGGAGAGGAGAAGGAAGGAGAAAAGAAATGGGAAGAGAAGGAGGTAGGGTAGGACAAGGGAAAAAAAGTAAAAATTCCATGTAAGTGGTTCAAAGACAACAGAGGTTTATTTCTCTCATATTTGATATAACCATCTGCAGGTCAGCTGCAATTCTGCTCCACAGGACTGTTCAGTACAGAACAAGGAATAGTACTAGTCAGAGATATGCCATTCTGGAGAAACAGGGAGAAGAACAAGAAAGTTGGTGGAAACTTACAAGACTCCTTAGAGCATCTGCTGGTGACAGAAGCCACAGTGCTCACATTTCATTGGCTAAAATGCATCATCTGGCAAACTCAAAGTCAGTATGTGGAGCTGTGTAAATTCTTTTCCAGTGAAGGGAATAATTGTAAATTATAATGTGATCTACTAGACTACCATACCATATATACCACTCCAAATTTTTGATAGAATATTACAATTTTAGATTATATCCATGTTATTTCATAATAAACATAGATATTTTACCTATTGTAAAAAATTTTACCTATTGTATAGAGTTTTACCTATTGTATAGAATTTTATTGCATGAAGAACAATTCACTATTCTAGTTTATTGCCATTAAAAATTACCCCCACAAGTATGTACATTATTACATATACCTGCCTTTGTACATATGCCAGAGTATCTTCTGATTCATATCTAGTAGTGGAATTTCTGATCCCTGGGATGTGAGCACCTTAAATATCACCAGTTAATCTCCTGATTTGTTTAAATGTTGCTCCTTATTGTTCATATTTTCTAAACCATTCATTTAGATGCTTTAATTTTTATTCGTAACGTGGATAGGATGTGATGTCTATCTAATGAGATTGTTTCCTCTTGTGTGAATTTTTTATTTTTACCTTTTCCTTCTCATCCTCTTGTGTTGACATTTTCTTTTTAATTTTAGGACTTCTCAATATATTCTGACCCTACTGCTTTATCAAACAGTTTTAAGTATGGTGAATAAATTTTCACATTTTTTATCATTTAACCTTGTAGGGTGTCTTTTTTGGCAGAAAGTTTAAAATATTAATTTAGTGAAATTTAGCAATTTTTTATGTGACTCTATGAGAGTTTCTGTTTGAAAAGTATTTGCTATTCACTTTTCAAAAATAATATATTTTCTTCTGAAAATTCTAAAGTTATAAATTTCTTATTTAGTTTTCAATTATTAATCTATTTGGAATTTGTCATTGTACATGTCCGGAGGTAGAAAACTAATTTTCTCTTGTTCCAAATAAACAAGTAAGTTACTAACATCATTTTTTATATAGTCTACCATATCTGGATATCAAGATTATGTTAATAGCATAAAGTAAGTTGTATAGTCCTATTTTTTTCCAGTTTTTGAAGATGTCTCTATAATTATAATCTCTATCTATAATAGGGATTATAATTATAGAGATTATCTGTTCCTTGATAGTTTGATAAATGTCTGTAAAATCACTTTACTCTGTTTAAAAAATGGTGAGTTCTAGATCAATTTAATTAACAATTTTTTATTTAATCACTTTTTTTTGTTTTTTCTTGAGTCCAGCTTGACAGTTTATATTATTCTAGTGAAAAAAACAACTATTCTATATTTTCAAGTTTATTAGCTTAAAGTCGGTTATGGGTTTTTCAAAAATTTATCTTCCTTTGCTTATAGCCCACATTCCTTTTGTTCTTAATATTGAAATAATGTCTCATTGCTTTTATTTTTATGAATTTTGTTAAATCTATGTTTATTTTATGAAATTAAAAAATCATCACCTTCTAGATTTGTTTCTTTTATAATTTTGTCCTATTCCTTATTTTTTCTGAAATAACTTTTGTTGTTCTTTATCTGATTTCTTTATTATATTACCTTCTGCTTTATTAGAAATAATTGCTATAATAAAACAAATAACATTATTCTTTGAATAAATTTCTGTTTAGGGAAACAACAGCAGAAATAAATCAGTCATAGCAAAACTGATAGTTCTTTGAAATCTGTGAGGTGCATTAGCAAAACCACAGACACAGCTATCCCATACTAAAATCCTGAAGAAAAACATTTTATTAATTTGGGGAAAATAAGACTAAACCCTGGCTAAGATATGACTTTGATGTCTATAGCCACCTGGGAAGCTGGCCCAAGGAATAAAGAGAACCATTGGTACTGGTGGATGATAAGAGATAAGTTATGCTTTGGGGCAGATCAACTGCATATTTTATTAATGGCTTTTAATTTAAAAAAAAAGTGAAATGTTTCATTGGGTTTTCTCAGAAACTAGATTACAGAATCTTACACAATGTGGAGAAACCAAGAGGATGCTGACAAACTAGAAGTCACTCCAAGTGTGGAATTTTATAAAGTTAGTCCTTGAAAATCAATTGCACTGTGGCTCTGGGAGAAGATACAAAAGACCAACACTCGGAGAAGAGGTATGGGACTAGCGGGTCTCTGTGATCGGGACCGTGGGTAGATGTGGGCCTTGCTGGGAACGGAGCTGGGATCTTCAATTCTATGACGTATTTTTTCTCTGTCTTCAGACATGGTAATTTCAATAACTCGAAGCCCTAGACTCTTAATGGGATCTGACAGGGGAAGGCCTTGGGGACCATATATCTTCTCACTATTCTCTTAATGTATTTGGAGACTTTCTTCATAACCTTCTCTTGAGTTTCCATGCATAAGACTATAGTGTATGTTGTTAAGTAAGCCAGCAGACTTCAAGATATGATTGAACCCCTAGCCTTTCTGCTTCTGCTGCTACATAAATGTTATTTAGAGTTTGAACTGTTTCATCAAACCTCTGTGAACCTATCCGGTCCCCCAGCTCCTTGCGGAACTTCGGCAGCGTGTGCCCTGCTGCAGTCTTGCTCAATGAACGCCTTCCTGAACACTGGCGCCTGCTGTGGCCAGCGGAGGCCTGGTGATAAAGACAAGGTGGGCTTCACCAGTTCCGGCCCGCCGGCTGCGGTGACAGAGCCTGTGCTGCCACTTACGGCTTTTTTTTTTCTGATTTCTTGAGCTGAAGCCTTACAGCATAATTTCTTTTAGGATTTCCATCTCTGTATCAATAATTTAAGAGTATATCTTTAACTTTCTAAATATGTTTGCATTTTTTTTTTACTTTCAAGTTATAGTTTATTTCTAATTTAAGTGAACCATGGTGTGAAATATGGTTTACATAAAATTAACCATTGAAATTTATTTCCACTCTGTATACAATACACGGTCAATTTTAACAAATGTTCCCAGTAATACTCAGATAATGTATTTCTCTCCCTTTCTCTCTCCCTCTCTCCCTTTCTCTCTCTCTCTCTCTCTGTCTCACACACACACACACACACACACACACACACACACTAGTTAATTTGTTGAAATCTTTGCATATCTTGTTAATTTTTCTTTATTAATCTTAGCTCTTCTTTATATAGTTCATGGCAGTATTATTTTATATATACAAATTTATAATGACAATTATATCTAATTGCAGAGCATTCATTTCATTAAATGTATCAGATTGTTTTATCTCTTTTAATTATTTTATGTTAAATTCTGGCTTATCTAACATGGATGTGGCTAGAGTCCTCTTTATTCTTTGGTAAAAATTTTTGAGTTCATAATCCATCAGTCACTTACTAGATGTATGACTGGGAAAATTATTTAAATACTCCATACTTCATTTTCCCCATTTGGTAGAAAGAGAGAGGGAGGGAGGGAGGGAGGGAGGGAGGGAGGAAGGAAGGAAGGAAGGAAGGAAGGAAGGAAGGAAGGAAGGAAGGAAGGAAGGAAGGAAGGAAGGAAGGAAGGGAGGGAGAGAGAGAGAAGGAAAAAAGGGAAAGGAGAGAGAGACAGAGGAAAGAAAGGAAAGAAAAAAAAGAAAGAAAAAGAAAGAAGAGAAAAAGAAAGGAAAGAAAGAAAAAGAAAGAAAGAAAAAAAGAAAGAAAAAGAAAGAAAAGGGGAGAAAAAAAGGAACTATCTCAAGTTTCATGAGAGCAGGCTTAGGGGCAGACTAATAGATATTAATATTTGTAGGATATGAATTTTTCATTGTTAATGATTCATTGTAGTTTTTTTTGAGTTATGTTTAATGAGAATATGGCTGGAATTTTTTAAAGTATAATATTACAACCTTTTCAAGAGTTACTGAATTTAGTTTGTGTCTATTTTTTTTTTTGAGTCTTTGAAGGATTCTAATAAAGATAACTACATATCCCACTGAAGGTATGGAGAATTGAGAAATAAAGTAATATAAGGTAAAACCTTTAGAAAAGATAAAATCTAGTATCAAACACACAGTTTATATGTGAGAACCAACATGGGTTTCTTAACCCTGAATCTTATAATTAGGTGAAATAAGCACAGAAATGGCAGTACTGGCTCAGGGGAGCTTAATATTAATGCCTGGGGTAACTCTAAAAAAAAGAGGAGGGGGAAACTGAAGCAAGCATGTCCTATTTATTATTTGTAAGTGATGAAGGATAAAGAGGAAAAATGAGTACAGAGGAAAGAAAGATATTTTGTAGTAGTAATAACTGAATTATATTCACAGTAAAGGAATGATGAGATCTGAGAAGAAATATTTCACTGGTTGCAGATATCATTTTTGTTTATTTTTATTATTTGACTTTGAATTTTCTGTTTGCTCATCATAATTTTGTTTGTTAATATTCCTCTTATCCTTTGTCTGGTGTTATATTAAACTTTTCATATTTTCTTTTACTTCTTCTTGGCTGGAGTTTTACATAGTATTTCAATGATTCACTCAAACTGGCTGTAATACTATTTTTAAATATTAAATTTAATACTAGCTATTAATAGTTATTTTTGTACAGTTATAATTTTTATATGTTCTTATATATTAAAGATATAGAATATTTTGACAATTTTGTAGACACTGCTATTTATGATTTTCATTAAATGTATATAAAAGCACATCAGTATTTTTTCCCCCTCATGTAGTTATCAACTTAATGCACCAAATTCTGTGCCCACTGTTTTTTGTTGTTTTTTTACTACTCTATTGCTTTTAAAATTATTCTGGTTTAAAGTTGGACTCAAAGAGGCCTACACTGAGGCACATCATAATTAAAATGACAAGGCCTAAAGACAAAGAGAGGATCCTAAAAGCTTCCAGAGAAAAGCAGATAATTACCTACAGGGGAGCACCAGTTAGACTGCCATCTGATTACTCAACAAAAACTTTTCATGCCAGAAGAGAGTGGTGTGAAATATTGAAGGTGATGGAAATGATGAACGTAAGGACCTACAACTAAGACTACTTTATGCAGCAAAGCTACCATTTAAAATCTAAGGGGAAATAAGGACCATCCCAGACGAGAAAAAGCTAAAAGAGATTAATATAAAACCAGTATCGAAAAAAATGTTAAAGGGCTTGCTTTAAGAAGACAAAAAGAGTAAAAGAAAAAAAAAAAACAGAGAAAAACAGTCTAACAATAAAATGGCACTACATAAATATCTATCAATAATCACCTTAAATGTAAATGGCTTAAATATTTGGACCAAAAGACAGAGGGTAGCTGAATGGATAAGAAAATAAGACCCATATATAAGCTGCCTCTAAGAGACCCATCTCAGATAGAAAGATACACAGAGACTAAAAGTAAAGGGTTGGAAATAGCTATTTCATGCAAATAGAAAAGAAAGTTGGGGTAGCAATACTTATATCTGACATAATAGACTTTAAAATCAAGACTATAATAAGAGACAAAGATGGACACTACATAATCATGAAGGGAACAATCCAACAAAAGGATATAATTCTGGTAAATATTTATGCATCCAACATAAGAGCACCTGAATATTTAAATCAAGTCCGGATGGACATAAAGGGAGAGATTGACAGAAATACAGTCATAGTTTTAACAAGACATTGACTTCAATGGATAGATCTTCCAGGCATATAATCAACAAGGACACAATGACCTTAAATGACACACTAGATCAAATAGATTTACTTGCTATCTTCAGAGCATTCCATCCCAAAGAGCAGAATATACTTACTATTCAATTGCACATGGAACATTTTCTAAGATAGACCACATTTCAGGACACAAAACAAGTTTCAATAGTGCTATGAAACTAGAAATCAATCACAAAAAGAACACTGAAAAACATGCAGAGACATGGAAGCTAACAAACATGTTATTAAACAATGAATGGGATAATAATGAGACCAAGGGGGAAATCAAAAGATACCTTGAAACAAGTGAAAACGAAGGCACAATAATCCAAACTGTGAGACACTGGGAAAGCAATCCTAAGAGGGAAATTCGTACCATTACAACCAGGAAACATGATAAAACTCAAATAAACAATCTAACTTCACACTTAAAAGAACTTGAAAAAGAACAACAAACAAAACCCAAAGTGAGTAGAAGGAAAGAAACAAGGATCAGAGCAGAAATCAATGAACTAGAGTCTAAAACAATGATACAAAAGATCAAGAATCCAAGAGTTGGTTCTTTGAAAAGGTAAGCAAGATTAATGAACCTTTAACCAGACTCATCAAAAGAAGAAAAAGAAAGGACCCAAATAAATAAAATCAGAAATGAAAGAGGAAAAATAACTGACACTATAGAAATACAAAGGATTGTGAGAAAATCTTATGTACAAATATATACCAATAAACTGGACAATCTGAATTAAATAGATAAATTCCTAGAAACACACTCTTCTAAAAATAAATCAGGAAGAATCAGAGAATGTGTATAGAGAGATTACACCTAATAAAATTGAAGCAGTAATCAAAACACTCCCAACAAACAAAATCTTTGCACCAGATGTCTTCAAAAGTGAATTTTACCAAACAATGAGAACTAACACCCTCTCCTTCTCAAACTCTTTAATAAAATTCAAGAGGAAGGAAGCCTCTCAAATTCATTTTATGAGGCCAGCATTATCTTAATTCCAAAACCAGATAAATACACTACAGAAAAAGAAAATTCTAGGCCAATACTCTTGATGAATACAGATGCTAAAATCCTCAACAAAATATTAGAAAACTGAATATAGCAGTGCTTTAAAAATGATCAAGTGGGATTTAGTCTGGAAATCAAGTTTGGTATAACATTTGAAAATCAATAAATGTGATTCTCCACATAAACAAAGCAAAGCATAAAAACACACGATCATATCAATAGATGCAGAAAAAGCTTTTGATAAAATCCAGCACTCTTTTATGATTAAAAACTCTCAGCAAAGTGGGAATAGAGGGAGCATACCTCAAAATAATAATGACCATATATGACAAAGCCAGTGCCAACATCCTGCTCAATGGGCAAAAAAATATAAGCATTCTCTGTAACATTGGGAACAAGATAGGGAAGTCCACTTTCACTTCTCTTATGCAACATAATACTGTAAGTCCTGGCCACAGCAATCAGACAAGAAGAAGTAAAAGACATCCAAATTGGAAAGGAAGAAATAAAATGGTCTTTATTTGCAGATACAGGATACTGTACTTAGAGAACCCCAGAGATTCCACCAAGAAACTACTAGAACTGATAAATGAATTCAGTAATGTAGCAGAATACAAAATTAATATCCAGAAATCAGTTGCATTTTTATATGCCAAAAAGACTAACCGAAAGAGAACTTCAGAAAACAATCCCATTCACAACTGCTGCAAAAAGAATAAAAACCTAGGAATAAAGCTAACCAAAAATGCAAAAGACCTGTACTAGGAAAATTATAAAACACTGAGGAAAGAAATTGAAGAAGACACAAATAAGTGGAAGCACATACTGGGTTCATGGATAGGAGGAATTAACATCATCAAAATGTTCATACTATACAAAGCAATCTATAGTTTGAATGTAATCTTATCTAGAGTCCAATGACGTATTTCACAGAACTAGAAAAAAATATTTCAAAAATTTATATCAAACCACAAAAAGCGCTGCATTGCAACAGTGATCCTGAGAAAGAACAGAGTTGGAGGAATGATGATACCTAATATCAAACTATACTATAAGGCCATAGTAATCAAAACAGCCTGGTACTGGCATAAAAACAGACACATAGATCAATGGAACAGAATAGAGAGCCCAGAAATAAATCCATACTTTTACAGTCAATTAATATTTGACAAAAGAAACAAACATATACAATGGGCTAAAGATAGTTTATTCAATAAATGATGTTGGCAAAATTGGATAGATAGGTGCAGAAAAATGAAACTAGACCTCCTTCTTTCACCACACACAAGAATAAATTCAAAATGGATCACAGACTTAAATTTTAGACCCAAAACCATAAAAATCTCAGAGGAAAACATAAGCAGCAAAATCTTGGACATTGCTTGTAGTAATTTTTTATTGGCTATATCTCCCCAAGCAAGGGAAACAAAAGAAAATAAACAAATGGGACTATATCAAACTAAAAAAATTTGCACAGCAAAGGAAATCTTCAGCAAAATAAAAAGGCAACCCAAGGAATTGGAGAGCATATTCACCGATACATCTGATAAGGGGTTAATATACAAACTTTATAAAGTAGTTACAAAACCCAACACCAAAAAGCAGACAACCAAATTAAAAAATAGGTAAAGGACATGAATAGACCCTTCTCCAAAGAAGACATATAGATGATGTAATATGTTAATAAACATGAAAAGATGCTCAACATCATTAATCATCAGAAAAATGCAAGTTAAAACCACAATGAGATATCATCTCACACTTGTCAAAGTGGCTATCAGTAAATCAACAAGTGTTGGTGAGGATGTAGAGAAAGGGGAACCCTTTTGCACTGTTGATAGGAATGCAGACTGGTGCAGCCACTGTGGAAAGCAGTATGGAGATACCTCAAAAAATTAAAAATGGATCTGCCTTTTGGCCCAGTTATTCTACTTTTGGAAATATATCCCAAGAAATCCAAAACAATAATTCAAAAGAACATAAGCATCTGTATGTTCATTGCAACATTATTATAATTGCCAAGATATGGAAGCAGACCAACTGTCTATCAATAGATGAATGGATAAAACAACTATAGGACATTTACACAATGGAATTCTACTTGGCTATAAAAAAGAAGAAAATTTTACCATTTGCAACGTTATGGATGGCCTGGAGAACAGTATGCTAAGTGAAATAAGCCAATCAGAAAAAAGTAAATGCCATATGATTTCACTAATATGTGGAATCTAATGAATAAACTGAACTAACAAGCAAAACAAAGACTTGTAGATGGAGAGCAGATGCCAGCTAGTAAGGGAGTGTTAGGTAGTGGAGGGACTGAGCAAAAAGGAAAAAGGATTCATGGGCATGGGCATCAGTGTGGTGATTGTTGGCAGAAGAGGACTATAAGGGGACTAAGTAATAATGGAAAAAATACAATAAATATTAAATAAAAATTAATTTAAAAAAATAATATTAAGTATACATTATTATAGGTTTGTTTTTGTGTTGTTGATTTAGTGTGGGTCTATATAAGGTAGATTTATTTTATTTGGATGTGATAACATGTCTGTGCTTCTCACCAAGCCCTGGATGAAAAGCTGCCAGGGTATACAAATGTGTATCAGTAGTTATTTTCAGTTGTCTTCAATGTCTATTGCTGTTGGTGACAAGAATGTTACTATTCTAATTACGGTTGCGTTTTTTTTTCTCTGAAAGTTGTTTAGACTCTCTGTGTGTGATATTTATCAGTTTCACACCAATATTTCTGTTTGAAATGTATCCCTTATAAAATCCCAAATACACTTTCATTCTAAGGACACTTGGCATTCTTTAATTATGGAACATTAAAAAAAATTTTCCTTGAGTATTGCATTTCTCTCATCCACATTCTCATCTTATTCTGATAATGCTGTTAGACACATTATGGAACTTTTCAATTTATTCTGCATGCCTTTTAATCTCTCATTAGCTTTTAAAATATATTTTTTTTCCTCTTAACAGGAACTTCAGAATGAATTTTTCAATGTGAGCTTCTAATTTACTAAATTCCTCTGTGAGTCCAGAGAAAAGTTCCTTTGTTCACTTTATTTTCTTAGAAAATTCTAATTTTTCACCTTTTAAAATAAATAATCACTTGCTTTAATTTCATATTTTTTATTTCAATAGTGTCCTGTTTATTTTGTATTAGAAGTTATGTCATCTCATTCCTCATTTGAGAATCTTTGTCAGATAATGCAAAAAATTACTTTCACTTGGAAAGGATCCATGTTTTGATCACTGATTTTGTCGATTGTGTTAAGACGAGAGCTACTGATGTGTTTGGAATGTAAGTTTTTAGGATAATTTTATTTTGAAGGATAGCTTGTTCTTTATTCTTCTCTGCAGTCTTTTCTCTTTATCTAGTATTTGTTGCTTGTATCTACTTGAATCTTTTGGCATCTGTACAAAATAGTCCTTAAGTTGTTTCTGATATGATAGCAGCAGCTTTGAACATGTGAATGAACCAGTTGCAAAGCCTGTTGGCAATTTAGTTTCATTCCTGTATAGAAAGATGTGCCTGTGCTTTACAATTTTACTAGGCCTGTGGGTTTTTCTTGAAAAACTATAATTTCAACAAAGACTGATAGCGGTGAGTTGTGTTCATCTCTTCCTTCTTTCCTTTCTTTTTTCCTCCCTCCCTCCCTCCCTCCTCTCCTTCCTTCCATCTTCTCTCCTCCTCCTCTTCCTCCATTTTCTTCTCCTTCTTCTGTCTCCTTCTCCTTTCCTCCTTCTCCGCCGCCTCCTCCCTTCTCCTTCCCTCTCCTCTCCCCTCCTTCATCTCTTTCTTCAGCAATTATTTCAGGACCTTCTTTCTCTTTCTCTTTCTAGAATAGGAAGGAGCATCAAGGCCTTTGCTTTTAACAGTCTGACTCAACAAGCCTTTTTATGTCAACTATATTTTGCCATTTACCCTGGAAGAGCTGAATGTGTAGTCACTGCTGTCTACAGCCAAATGAATAACTCAGCTGTAATTTCACCTTCACTACCGCTGCAGGTGCTTTTTAAAATTTTTTTGTTCTCTGTGGTCTTCAAAGATTTTCTTCTGTTGTTAAACCTACCTAAGGTTTTAAAATTTTATTTTTTTAGCTTTTAATTATTATTTCTATGTGTTTTGAGATAAAGAGATTGTTGGAATATAAATTCACTATGCCATCTTGGCTTGGAAATCAATACCAAAACAGTATCTAATTTATAAATTTTTGAGGGTAAATAACTTCTAAGTGACTGAATCCTAAGTGAATTCAGTAATAGTCAGTAAAAAGTCAATTTGTTGGTGGAGTAGCAAAGTTTTGTTACCATTTTCTCATTGTGCTCTCTAGGCCTTTTCATAAAGTGAAGTTATGCAAAGAAATAGACTCTCTTTGTCCCATTAATCCCAGCTCTTAGTAGTAGTACCTTTTATTGCCTTGTCCATAATCTGATGTTGCAGAAGTGAATAAATACTCTCTGAAATAAACTGTTTGAAATAAATATACTTTTTAGAGTAATGTTTGAAGTTGGGGATAAGCTAATCTACCTGAAGGCAACAATGGACAGTTTCTTTGACTCCAATAAATAATTTAACACTGGTTATTTCCTCTCATTTTGATTAACAATACAGTTGAGACACCTCTGCTTTACCAAACCATGTAAAAGAGAGGAGTGATTTAATGATACAGAAGTATTGCTAAAATGGTTTGCATGTTGGCATTTTCGTCTTTTCTTCTATGAAAATATCATATCCCCAACAACCTTCTCTTTTTGGACTCTGAGATTATAATGTATATTCATAATTTGCTTTAGAGCAATTTTTGTTAAAAACTGAGAAAATGAATGAGATATACCTTAAAAGATAGGCTTCTAGTGAAACATCAGTCATTCCAGCACATAGTTCTGAAAGTGAAATTTCTTTCAAAATATCTTGGCAATTATAGAGAGAATGACAAAATATTTTGGCATCAAAGCTAAGTTTTTCATGTTTTTTACCAGGACTTCAGTGACTCTTAGATAAGTAAGTCTTAATGTTTTGGATTATATGTATTTCCACCTCTAGCAAATAAGATACAATAAATAATAAAAGAGAACAAGGAAGGTGCTAAAGAGGAAAACAGAAAATAACTATGAAAAGCTCCTAAAATAAGGAGCTATAACAAAAGAATATAATAAAATTATGTCATTAAGAAAATATTTAGATTATGTTTGAAAACTTAAAATAACAAAAAATAATGAAATTGGAAAATTTCCACAAAAATGGAATATATTTTGAAAAACATTCAGAATATAACAGGATAAGTTTTCATTAGCATACCCCAGGAGGTGGGTCATGGCATGCTAATGTGTGAGTATGTTACAAGAATGCCGATATTATTGACTGTTTGAGGACTTGGGGCACATACAGCAAGCAGTAGAACAATTCCAGAGCCCATTTTCTAATGCCAAAATATCCTTGTCCATTTAATCCCTTGTATTTTGAAAGGAAAATATCGTGAAGTACTATTCTGGATAATTTATAACAGATGAGGACAAAAATGCTCAGAGACAGAAAACCATCAAGATTAGAGACTTTGCTTGGGGTGATGGATGCACAATGCAATGTGCAGATGATGTTCTGTTGAGTTGTACACTTGAAATCTGTATGGTTTTGTAAACCAATATCATCCTGACAATAACTTTTAAAAAGATTATATAAAGTGGAAACTCCTTTTTGACAGAAATTATGAAGTCTTACTTACTTTTTTGTCTCATACTTAGCAGATGTCCAACACATAGAATGTGCAATAAATATGATGAATGCATTTAAAATGTCATTTCAACATATAATCAATGTAAAATTCGAGATTTTTTATAATCTTTTTTTATACTAAGTCTTCAAAATCTAGTTTATGTTTTATACTTTCAGCATGTCTGAACTCACCATCTACATTTCAAGTGCTCAACAGCCAAGAGAACTAGAACTAAACCTTCCTGTTTGCTCTGTTCTCTCTTATAGATTGTTATTATACTTCATCCATAGATCCATTTACTCACTGAACATGTATTAAAAGTCTATGGCCATGTGGCAGAATAATTATCTTGTTTAAAAAAAATGAAGGATTGGAGAAACAAATGCAAGACACATCCAAGTTGAAGAATAAGAATGAGTTAATCAGAAGAAAGAGAATAGAAGAGAGAGGGAGATTAAAATAATAGGCAATGACACAAGTCATGCAAGAAGCAAGGAATAAGGATGCACACACATACACACAGGAGAAAGTAGCAACTAAGACTATGGGGAAATGTTGAAATTAAATTAGATAAGTATATGTTTTACTTAAAATGATACATCAATGGATCAATCACTTCCAGATCAATAGGGAAAGAAAGCCAGATTTGAAAGGATGTGCAATAGAGTACTCTAACATTGGTGATAATAATATATTGTTTTCATGTACAATTTTTAACATTTTTATTAAAAATTAATATCCCATATAATTTTATAGTCCATTAAAAACATTCTAAATGAGGAAGTTAATAAAAGTACATGTAAATTGTATGTATCTAGAAAAGAAAACAGGGTTCCCTTTTCCCCAAAACCTCGCCACCACTTGTTTGTGGATCTGTTAATGATGAGTATTCTGACTAGTGTGGAGTGATATCTCATTGTGGTTTTAATTTGCATCTCTCTGCTGGCTAATGATGAGCATTTTTTCATATGCCTGTGTGCCCTCTGTATGATTTCCTTGGAGAGGAAAATTTTTTATTTTAAGTAGAAACTGAACCACATTTCTGATGGATTCATTAACTTGAAAATCAACCTTGGTTGGCCCAACCAAGTAATATATTGTTGATTTTGCTTACTGTGGGTCTTTTTGATTTAATTATGAAATTAGTTTTACTGTAATAATATGCTTTGATTGAACCAAGAACTTTCACTAATGAAAGGAAAATTAAATATCTACATGAAGCTCTAAAAGTTTAATTATTTAAATAAAATTAGAATATGATTTATTGATAGATAATGAAAAATGGTTTTCATGATCATGTAGAATTTTTTTAATTATTTAGAGCTAAAGGCTAATTACCTATAAGCAGTGCAGAATTTAAATTAGAGCCACTTCTACATTTGACTAAACAGTGACATTTTGATGATTGTGCACCAAATGATTACTAGTGATATTTTAAAGAGAACATGTGCTCCATTTTAATGGCTTCCTTCCTCAGTGTAGTGACCTCAGCCATACAGCTAAGAACTCATGGCATCATACCTCAAAGTTACATGCTTTATCTTACTGCATATTTATATTGTATAATTATGGGGATTATTAATGGTCTTTTCAATATGATGATCAAAGTTCTTAAAATGTACAACTTTGAGCCTTTAATTTTACATTATATTTCTATTACCTGTCATAAGTGAAAGAAAAATGAGGCTTTTGAAAGGAATTCATTATAAATATTTCTCCTTGTTACAGTTATTCCATTTAACTGTTTCAGCTGTATCAAAGAACAAGCAAGAATGATCATTTGTAGGATTTTTAAAAACCATAAAAGATATTATAAGAAACTTGATCATTTTTCAGTAACTGAACTAGAACTACCGCAGACATTTCATATATCCAATAAAAGTGCAGATAAAAACGAAAGCATCACCATAGTAATATATTAGAAACTAACATTTCAATGACTACCTTAAGTACTGAATATAACATCAATTGCAGAAAAATGGTCTTAACAGCTCATCAGGCAGCTAGAAAAGGGAAACTTTTAAAATAATTTTGTACATAATTCTCAGGTATGAAGCCATTAATAAAATGGCAAACCTTTTTCAGGGTAAAAAAGATTTAGAGACTGATTTATAAAAATAAGGTTATTTAAATTTTAATGACTCAGAATCACCTTTTTCTAAGAACAGTCTACAAAACTTATTGCTTTAAAGGATAGCTGTCATTGCAATTTTTAGATATATGTATCAGTTATTAAATTTAAGTATTATGTATTCAATAACATCTGTGAAGTTCCACTTTTTAAAAATAATGCAAATAGTGAGTACTAATTTATCAAAAAATAAGGCAAGATTTGTAATATGACAGTGTGTGTTTTAAGAAACCATTAATTTCAATTTTATACCTAAAATTTAGGTATTATAATAGTTTTTATAATATATCAATCTAAACATTCATATTTTATACCAATAAATATGTGGAATTTCAATTCATAGGGTTTCCCAAGCATATTTAGTGCATAGTTTTGGACATACTGTTAACTCTTCAATCTCTCTCTCTCTCTATCACACACACACACACACACACACACACACAGGATCACACACTCTCAATCCTCTGGACTTCCATGAGTTGCCAAGGAAATAACTTAAAGCCATTATGCACTCCTTCACTTGTACTGAGGACACACAAAACAAATGATACAATCTAAAAATTTTAATTTTCAGAGTTTTTCACAATAAAATACATCTTTGTTTTTATTTGTGTTCCCTCCCCCCTCCAAAAAAAAGAAAGAAATACAAGAACTTACACACAAGTGACTTAAAAATTGTGGAACAAGAGTTAGATGATGAAGTTTATATTTACTTTTGTAAAATCACAAAAATATTTTTATTTTCTAAAACACAACCATAAAATAATTCTGTCATGCAAGGATTCCTTAAAAGCATCAGTGAAATTTTGCGTTTCTTAAATCTTTCATGTTACTTACTATACAAAAAGTTACTATTTACCATTTCTTGCTTGCCAGAAGATTTTCTAGTGCTCTATAACTTTGGCCTCATTACTGCAGGAAGTCATTCTCACAGTCACTTTTATGAGACTGTTCTTCTGTCCAAGTGTCATATCAACTTGTGGCTAAAGCTCCTTGAAACACAACCTCAAATATGTCCAAAGCTCCAGAGGATGAAAATTATTTGGCCATTGTATGGGGAGACAGGCATTTTCATATAACCTTAATGAGACTAGAAATTGGTCCTACTTTGTTGGAGGTTGATTTGCAACTTTTATCAAAATCAAAATTGCAGATACTCTTTAAAACAGTAATTTCATGCCTGGGAATTCATCCAAATGTTAAAATGAACATATGTGAAAATACGTGTGCATGAAAATGTTTCATTGTATATCATTATGGCAGCACAAGATTAAACGCAACAGAAGTGCAATAAGGGCCTTGTTAAATAAATTATAGTTATTCATACAACATACCATATGGTATTTTGTTTTTAATTTCAATTTTAATTTCCACATTGTGATATGGAAAATATTTGACATAAATTATTATCTGAAAAAAAGCAAGTTTTACCAAAATACACTATTTAGGTGAAAAATATATATTTACTTATACAAAATTTTAGAAAGATACATAAGAAATCTTAGTTCTGATCATCTTTATGAAAGGGACTTGGAAGAGGAAACTTTTCTTTTTTACTCTTATACTACTTTGAAAAATTTAATCTAAAAAGTAAAAATGTACATTTTTTAATTTTTTAATTTTTTTATGTATTGTTGTTCAGTTACAGTTGTCCTGCCTTTTTCCCCATTGCTCTCCCCTGTTTCATCTCCCCCCCCCACAGTCAATACCCCTCCATTGTCCGGGGCCATGAGTCCTCTACTCGCATTCTTCACTTGTCCCTTCTCCTTCTTTCCCCCATTATCCCTCTCCCTTCTCCCCTCTCCCCTCTGGTCACCGTCAGTGTGTTCTTTATTTCCAAGTCTCTGGTTCTATTTTGCTCATTTGTTTTGTTGGTCAGGTTCCACTTACAGGTGAGATCATATGGCATTTGTCTTTCACTGCCTAGCTTACTTCACTTAGCATAACACTCTCCATTTCCATTGCAAAGGGTAGGAGTTCTTTCTTTATTCTGCTGCATAGAATTCCACTGTGCAAGGGTACCACAGTTATTTATTTATTTATTTATTTCAGACAGAGGGGAAGTGAGCAAGAAAGAAAGGGAGAGAAATATCAATGTGAGAGAGAAACATTGATCAGTTGCTTCTTCTAGAGACTGAACCTGAAACCTGAACATTGCCCTGACTGGAGATTGAACGGACAACCCTCCATTTGTGGGATGATGTCCAACCCACTAAGCCGCACTGGTGAGGGATGTACCACATCTCTTAAATACTATCATTGGTTGAAGGACATTTAGGCTGTTTCCATGTCTTGGCTATTGTGAATAATGCTGCAATGTGCTTAATGCTTTTCATTTACATCTCCCAAATTATTTCCACTGAAAAACAACAGCTTCCTTTTCATTCAATTTCAACCTCTCAAATTTGATTTCCCACACAGCACAAAGGTAATCTTTTAAATATATAAATCCAATAATGTCACTCATGGTCTTTAAATTCTTCAATGGAATCTCATGGAAATGAGAGAAACTTCTTAACATGGCCTACAGAGCCTAAAACGATCTGACCCTTGATTTTATCTCACATAACTCTTTTCTCCTTCACTCAGTTCCACACATGGACCTTCCTATTTCCGTTCTTAAAAATATACCTTAGGTTGTGTTTACCATTCCAGGTCAAGTGCCCTTCCATCACCATTTATTCCCTCTTTACCCGCTTTTGATATCTATATAATTTTATTAATCAATGTTACCCTTATAATTTAAATTAAAAAGATATCTACAAGAAATATCCATTAGACACAAAATATAAAGTCCCTAAAAGGCAACATAAAAGAAATCCTGTGGCATTGAATTTGTCAATTATTTATTGGATATGACACCAAAGCACAAGCAACAAAAGACAAATGGGACAGCATCAAAATTTTTAAAAAAAGAAAAAAAACTTTATTCATCAAACGATATAATCTACAGAGTGATTTTCTGCATCATCCCTGCATTTAGAAAGAATGTCTGTCTTGTACACTCTATATATCTTCAATACACAGAACTGTGATGGGGTGATAGAGTGTTCTCAATAAATACTTATTAATGCATGAATGGGATGTTTGAAGGAGAATTGAGCAATGCATTGATCCTTAGTAACATCTGAATTAATGAATCACTCTCAATTCAGCAAGATTTGAAAGTTGTTTCCTGCTACAGGGTTGGTTTTATAAACAAATTGATTCAAGTATTTGACTAATGTGAGCAAAGAAGAGTGATAACACAATAAGTGGAAAGTGAGTGAGTGATAGACAAAGGTTTAGATGTGGACAGATGAAGGATGGGTAAAATGGAAAAGCTGGACAATTAGGTAGGAGTAAAGTGAAATCGTGTATAGATTGGCTCATTTTTCATGAATATGAAAGGAAACAGAACCAAACAAAGAAGCTGGGAACTAAAATAGGTAGTGAGAAGAAAGGAAAAAATACAGAGACATAATGAAGAAATATAAATCTCAGATGTTAAACTACTATACAAGTGGAAGTATATTTAAGACACATGCATACTTGAACTATTTTGACCAAAAAAGCCATGCCATACTTCTCTTCAGCTGTGTGACACATTCAACCTGACTGAGATACCATAGAATGTAACAGAAGGAATTTTTAATTCAATAATTATATTCCTGAAAATTTGTAATAAACTTATACCTGATAATGATGATGATGATGATATACATTTAGATATACAGAGATATTTAAAATTTACTATCTTTCCAGAGAGGACAATTATCAATGGACACACAGGGTCCATTGTTAAAGAATTAATTCCTATTACAATTATTTATTGCATTGAGCGAAAATCTAGTCACCGCTATTTTATTTTATTGACCACATTCTTGCCCTCTATGCTAATACAGAATGTCTATTTTTTATACATGACAAGATGTAATTCAAATATCCAATAAATACCATCTTAACTCATGATGAGTAAGATACTTTACAAGATAAACATCTGATAAACCCATTAATTTGATTTTTTATTGTAATATATAAAAGAACACTCAGTAGTCTGATTATTATGTTCTGTGACTGAGCTTTTCAAAATTACCTAGAAAATATGTTAGGCCAAAATGTGTTATATAAGAATATTATATCTTAATAATAGGTGTACACTTGGAATGTTGCATATATTTGGCTAATATATATATATATATATCCTTTTATCATTTTGTTAGTTTGGCAAGAGATATTGATATGAATACAGCCTGTAGTTCACTTGAGTTTCCGTGTGTGTGTGTGTGTGTGTGTGTGTGTGTGTGTGTGTGTGTGTGTGTGTATGAAGTCTCCCACTTGTATGGTTAAATTTTTAAATAAAAGCAAATTAATAATTTTAATCTCCAAATTATCATATCGGTTTCAGTCCATTGTTATAGTTGTATTATGCATCCAACATATCAAATATTCACTTACTTTATATCTGTAAATCCCGTAACATCCACAAGGGTTTACCTAAATATAATAACCAACAGAGATGACCCTCAGTGTGGAAATGGGGGGCACAAAAGAAGAAGAGCAACACTCCCAGAGAAGTTTGGTTGCACAGTAGGGAGGGCCGACTTGACTACATTCTCTGTACAAGTAAAATTGAACTCACAAACAACTTTTTACCCACTCCACTGCCCTCACTGCAAAAAGGATATTTTCCTAAGAATCCACATTCATGCCAAGGAAACAAGAATTCATCAAACACAACTGAGGAAATAGACTAGAGTTACAACTATTGATCTATTTAAACGTTAATTTATAAATATGTATGGACAACTAACATTTTTAAAAGTTGCAGAATGTTTCTTAGAGGATATAGTTGGAATATGCAAATGTCTCTTTGTTTAACAAAGTTTATTGACTCCTACTCTGGGCTGGGCACTCATTCTAGGCTCTGGGGATAGAGGTGTGAACCAGCTGATAAGACTCTAGCTAGCAAGGACCAAACAATGAGGAAAATGAATTAATGGACATGAAAGAAAAGTTTAGTTATAAGTCATACCAACTAAAGTGTTCAAGAGCATTTTTTTAAATAAAATAAGAACACATTTATTTAACATATGTTTGGTGTGATAAGCTTTAAAAAGGTGAAAAAAAGATAGTGAAGTATCTTCAAAACAATACTGTTGTTAAATGAAAAAAATAATTTTTACTTAAGTCTAATCATGAGCAAGGACAGTGTCTTTCCTAGATAAGGATTTTAAAATGACATATTTATTTAATTAAAGGTACAGAAGTTTTCCATATTTAACAAAAAGTCAGATAATGGTTTTGCAAACCTGGTAAACAATTTTTATTGAAACATTTACACAACATTAAATTAAAATGGCAGAAGCAGCTTAATACCACAAAGTGACAGACTGATCATCAATTCAAATTTGTTTTAGTCTTCCTTTTCTGAGTACCAGGATATTTTCCTATTATCATTATTTAATGAGGTACCAATTATAGCTGTAAATTTTGTTTTAATTGAAAGCAATGAACTTATTTAAACATGGACTGCATTACAAAGTTACACAGAATCATGATTAAGAACCAAAAATAAATATTCCAAGAAGACTTTGTTCATTTAATTTCAATCTGACCAATAAGCAAAATACTTCTAAATTCTGTAATTCTTATATTACATTAAATTTAAATTAATACATTTTCTAACTATTAATTTGTGTTTTGAAGAAGTTAACAGCATTTTTTTTTTTCCTTATCATAACATAGACAACAAACACTAAAAAAAAAGAAAATTAGAATGTGATTGGAAGAGTTACTACAACAATTGAACAGATTAAAAAATAAGCCAATCTGCAAAATGTCAAATTTTAATCAGGCAGGGAAGATAACATTTTTCTAGGTAGTAGAATCATGCTAATTTGCCTTGTTTCTTAGATAATTAGATGTCTTGGTATTCATCATTCTTTATTTGAAACATTCTCTGATGACTCTTACTAGAAGAGATAAACCTTGTTGAAGGCTTTTTTAGACATATATGTCCTCCTGGAGTAAAATGTTTTGAAACCTCTCTCTACAGTGGCCATATTGGGGCCCCAAAATGTCATTATTTTTTATAGATATAAATATAAATTTAGGTTCAAAGATATAAAGATAAAAATCTGCTACATTATGAGAAATGGACTTATTTTCAATGACTGACTAAATGATAAATGGTGAAAAATGTGATGAAAATGTTTCATGATCAAAAGCAAAAATTTTGCAGCTTTTACAATTTTCAAATTATAATTTCATTGGTTAATAGCGGTCATTAATCAATTAGTAAACTAGCAAAATATAACTAGATGGTATGATATCTATGCACAATTATGCTCCTATGTTAAGAAATTAAGCAGATTGGTGGCAAAACTTACTGATTTCAATCTTTAAAAACATGATACAAGAAGATTAAACTGTTTCCCATTATATATTTTGATTATTCCTTCCAATTCATAAAGAGAATTAAAGAAATGTAAACTTAAAATATCTTTTTAATTCATAAATCCTTGTTTCCACATGCACATCCTAAGAAATTTCTCTTACTTAGCCAAGCTCAGCTATCTTCAAAGATATACACATAACTAAGCATTATAGATTTAATTATGTGGATTAACCAAAAAAGAATGTCATTCTTCATTAAAGTTATCTCTATTTATTCAAACACTATATAAATGAAATTAATTATACCAATAATTGAAAAACATCTATCATGTCTTTGTTTTAACATTTAATATTACTGTGGTTTAGTTTTTTGTGTATTCAATGTGAGAGCACTGCACAAATCAAGTTGATATTATAATGAATAATTTAATATTTTTCACCTTCTCAATCTGAAAAGCAAGATTGTTGGTTTAATATTCTAAATATACACATTTCCCTTTCCTGTTTGAATCCACTCCACAAGCTCCTTTACTACTGCTTTGCCAGTACATTTTAGCTATCAATATTCTAAACAGTTAATATTTTGTATTCTTTTATTCTTACAGTAACACATATAGTATTAGTTTTATGAAATAAAAATGTTCATTTCATAAAATTTTATTTTATTGTTGTTCAGTTACATTTATACATAAAGAAGCAGGAAGCCTGAATAAACAGATATCAGCTAGTGAAACCGAAGCAGTAATAAAAAAAAAAAAAACTCCCATCACTCAAAAGCCCTGAACTGGATGGCTTCAAAGGAGAAGTTTACCAAGCACCTAGTGAAGAGTTAACCCTGATAGTCTTCTCAAACTATTCCAGAAAAACCCAAAAGAGAGGACTCCCAAAATCCAAGAAGAGGCAAGACTCAGTTTTGGAGAATAATATGTTTCTAGGAATTTGTCCATTTCACCCAGGTTTTCAAATTTCTTGGCTTGTACTTGTTTGTAGTAATTTCTTACAATCTTTTGTGTTTCTGTGGTATCAGTTGTAATTTCCCCTCTTTTTGTTTCTGATTTTACTTATTTGAATCACCTCTCTTTTTTTCTTGATGAGTCTGGTTATAGGTTTGTCAAGTTTGTTTATCTTTTCTAAAAACCAGCTCCTGGGTTTATTGATCCATGATTTGTTCTTTTAGTCTCTATGTCATTTAATTTTGCTCTGATCTTGATTATTTCCTCCTTCTACTCACTCTGGGCTTTGTTGTTATTCCTCTAGTTTTTGTAGATGTAGGGTTAGGTAATATATTTCAAATTTTTCTATCTTTTTTAGGTAGGTGTGTATTCTATGCATACCATCTCAGGACTGCTTTTTCTGTGTCCCATAGGGTTTTTTTTTGTTTGTTTTGCTTTTCTGTCTTTTTTATTATTTTAAAATCATGTTTATTCTATTAGTTATCTCAGTTTTTCCCCCTTTGCCCCCCTCCACCAATCCCACCCCGCCCCCCGCTCCCACAGTCAATTCCCACTCTGTTGTCCATGTCCACAGGTCTTTCACACATGTTCTTTGTCTGGTCCCTTCTGCTTCTTTCCACCATTGTCCTCCTTCCCCATCCCCTCTGGCCACTTTCAGTCTGCTCCATGTTTCCGTGCTTGTGGTTTATTTTGTTTGTTAAGTTATTTTGTTGAATAGATTCCACTTATAGGTGAAATCATATGGTGTTTGTCTTTCAACGACTGGCTTATTTCACTTAGCATAATATATTCCAGTTCCATCCATGTTGTCGCAAAGGATAGGAGTTCCTTCTTTCTTTTTTTTAAAATGCAGATTCATTTATTTATTTATTTTTTAAATGTCAAAATCCATTATAAAATATTAAAAAATTTAAATCCATTATAAAGTCTCAGCAATTAAAACAACATGACACCAGCACAGAACTAATCAAGTCAATAATGAAATAAAATAAGCATTCTAGAAAAAAATGTATATATCTGTCTAACAATGTAATACATGATTAAATTGATATTTCATATCAATGGGGAAAATAAAGCTTATTCAACAAATAAGGTGCATGGACCACTATTACTTGAAATAAAACAAAGAGCCCTATTTCACACATTATGCAAACAATATTCAGGCAAGTTAAAAATCAATATGTAAAATTTAAGGGATTTTAGGAGAAAATACAAACTAATCTTTTTCTTACCCTGAAGTAAAATATTCAAACCCAGAAGCTATAAAGTAAAATATTGACAACATGACTACATTAAACATTTAAGACTATATAGTAATATACATATAAAAAGGTTAAAGGACAAGTAATAGAATAGGAAAGTATTTGCAACACATCTAAAGAAAGGTTAATAGTTTGTTGTGTTTTTTTTTTGTGGAAAAAGTTCTACAAACATTTAGTCAAAAAATAGATAAAGAATACCAAAAGGTCATTTAAGCTTTTTAAAAATAATATAAATATGCAAGAAATATACAAAAACAGGTTTCATTTCAACAAATAATAAAGTAACAAAATAATAAATCCTTGTCACAGTCAGATTAAGTATTAAAAATATTGGCAATATCAAGTATTGGTAACTGTGAAAGGAACTGAGTATTCATAGACTCTTTTTCTTCATCTTCTTCAAGCAGTCCCTTTAGCATATTTGACAATGCTGGTTTGGTGGAGGTGTATTCTTCTAGCCTTCTTTTGTCTGGGAAACTCTTATTATTTCGCCTTCCATTTTAATTGAGAGCCTTGCTGGGTACAGCAGTCTTGGTTGCAGGCCTTTGCTTTTCATGACTTGGAATATTTCTTGCCATTCCTTTCTGGCATGTACTGTTTCTGTTGAGAAGTCAGCTGCTAGCCATATCCAGGCTCTCTTATCTGTTACTACCTGTATCTCCCTTGCTGCCTTTAGGATTTTCTGTTTGTCTTTGATATTTGCTATTTTAATGATGATGTGTCTTGGAGTGGGCCTCATTGGGTTCCTCTTGAATGGGACCCTCTGTGCTTCCTGGACTTGTGTGACTTTTTATCTCCTCAAATTAGGGAAGTTTTCCATCATTACTTTTTCAAACAGGTTCCCTATTCCTTGCTCCTTTTCTTCTCCTTCTGGTATCCCTATTATATGGATATTATTACGTTTCAGGTTGTCCTGCATTTCCCTCAATGCTTCTTCATCCTTTTTGAGTCTTTTTTCATTTTCTTGCTCTTTCTAGGAGCTTTTTTCTACCTTGTCATCCAGCTCACTGATTCATTCCTCTGTTTCATCTAGGCTGCTTTTGATTCCTCCTACTGTGTTCTTCAATTCAGAAATGGTATTCTTCATTTCCTCTCATCTGTTATTAATAGTTTCTATGCCTTTTTTCATGCTGATATAGTTTACAGTAAGTAAGTTCCCCATAGTTTCCCTGTAGTTTTTTGTAATTCTCTCTGAGGGCTCACTGAGCTCATTGAGCTTCCTTAGAACTGTTGTTTAGAACTCCATAACTGATAGTTTATTTGCCTCTATTTCATTTAGTTCTCTTTCTGGGGATTGCTCCTTTCTCTTCAATTTGGGGGTATTTCTTTGTCTTCCCAATATTTGCGAGACTCTTTTTTCTTGCTTCTGCTTCTTAAATTGATGTGTCTTGATTTCCTGACTTTGAGATGAGAACGTCTATGGTAGGAGACTGCTGTTTTTTCTTTCTGGATATGCCTCTGATGATGTCAGATGTTGACCCTGTCTGACCTTAGGCAGTCTGTTTGAGACTTCCTGGAATCTACTGTCTGGCTGTCTCATTCAGTTATTAATATAGTTGCTCTGCACTCAGCACTCAGGCTTAAACACCACAGGGTGGGGCAGAGTCCATCCTGGGGGCAGGGTAATTGTGTTCTCTCAGGATGTTGCTACTCAGGGAAGTGGTCTGCCTGAGCAAGATGGCTGCTGCCATATGTGAGATGAGTCAGCACCAGGATCCTGCCAGCTACTCTTTCAGGTCTCTCCCCAAAGCCTCCTTCCCTAGTCTCTCCTCAGCTGTCTCCAACCCACTCTGCCCCTGCCTTTGCCAGAGACCAGAGTAAGTGGCTGCAAATAAAAATTTATGCATTGGCCTTTTAAAAGGCTCTTTGCGTCTCCGGCTGCCTGGCTAAGAGCAACCCTGTCGCTTTTCACAGCTGGTTGTTATCTGTGTACTTTTGGGGTTCTGGTGCAATAGGCTGGAGATCACTGCTTATGGGTTAGACCCTGCTCTTCTCAGGGAGATGCAATTGGCTGTTTCAATAACTTTCCGGCGCTGCAGCTGGTGGGCACCCCGCCCGCCTTCTCGAGTCTCTACTGCACTCCTTATCAGATAGGTTGTGCTAAAGCTGATTCTTCTGTCTGTTCAAGGTTATAAGACTCCTCTCTTGCTGTTGTTCAGTTGTTTCTTCCAGATGATTTCTCCACAATTTAGTTGTAATTCCAGATTTGTCCTGGGAGGAGGTCAGTGTGACCCATTCACTCCTCCACTGTTTTGATTTCTCCTGTGTCCCATAGGTTTTGAGTTGTTGTGTGATCATTTTAATTTGTTTTCAGAAACTTAAATTTCTTCTCTGATCTCACTGTTTATCCACTCATTCTTTAATAGCATGCTATTCAGTCTCCATGTATTTGACTGTTTTTGAAATTTTTTCCTTGAGTTTGTGGTTTCTAGTTTGAAGCCCTTGTGGTCTAAGAAAATGCTTGTGATTATTTCAATTTTCTTGAATTTGTTGAGGATTGTTTTGTGTCCTATCATGTGGTCTATTTTTAAAAATGTTCCATGTGCATTTGGAAAGAATATGTATTTTGCTTCTTGAGGTAAAAGTTTCTGTATATATCAGTTAAGCCCATTTGATCTAGCATATCATTCAGTGACACAATGCCTTGCTAATTGTTTGGAAAAATCTGTTCATTATTGACAGTAGCAGGGTTAAAATCCTCTACTATAAGTGTGTTGCTCTCTATATCTTTCTTGAAGTCCTCCAAGATTTTCCTTATATGTTTGGGTGCCCTTATGTTGGGTGCATAAATGTTTACAATGTTTATAGCTTCCTGATGGATTCTTCCCTTTAGAATTATAAAATAACCTCCTTTTTCTCTTTTTATGACCTTTGTTTTAAAATCTAATTTGTCTTATATAAGTATTGCTACCCTGGATTTTTTTTTTCCTGTCCCTTTTGCTTGGAATATTTTTTTCCAACCCTTCACTTTCAGTTTATGTAGGTCTTTTGTTCTGAGGTGGGTCTTTTGTAGAGAGCATATGTGTGGGTCTTGTTTTCTTATCCATTCAGCTACCGTATGTCTTTTGATTGGAGTGCTTAATCCATTCACATTTAATGTTACTACTGATAGGTATTCATTCACTGCCATTTTTTTTCCTTTTGTGCTTGTGATCCTCTCTCTCTTACTCTTTACCTCCATCTTCTTAAAGCAGTCCCTTTAACATGTCTTGCATTGCTGGTTTGGTGGAAGTATATTCTTTTAGATTTCTTTTGTCTGTGAAACTCCTTATTTCACCTTCCATTTTAATTGAAAGCCTTTCTGGGTAGAGTAGTCTTGGTTGCAGCGTTGTTTTTCATTACTTGGAATATTTCTTGCCATTCCCTTCTGGCCTGTAGTGTTTCTGCTTAGAAATCATTTTCTAGCCTTATCATATCTGCCTTGCATGTTACTGTTTCTCCCTTGCTGCTTTGAAGATTCTCTCTTTGCTTTAACTTGGTACTTTAATTATGATAGGTCTTAGAGTAGTCCTCTTCAGTTTCATCTTGATTGGGATCCTCTGTGCTTCCTGAACTTGCATGGCTTTTCCTCTCTCCAAGTGAGGGGAGTTTTCTGCCATTATTTTTTCAAGCAGGTTTTCTATCACTTGCTCCTTTTCTTCTCCTTCTGGTATTCCTATAATTCAAATGTTACTACATTTCATGTTGTCCTGAAGTTCCCTTAAGCTATCCTCATACTTTTTGCTCTATCTGGGCATTTCTTCCTACCTTGTCTTTCAGCTCACTAATTTGACCCTCTGTTTCATCCAGCATGACTGTAATTCCTGCTACTGTATTTTTTTATTTCAGATATTGTATTTTTCATTTCTTCCTCATTCTTAATTATAGTTTCTATTTCTTTTTTCATGCTGTTGTAGTTCCCAGTCAGTTCCTTGTAGTTTTCACTGAGTTCCTTGAGCATCCTTATAATCACTTTTCTGAATTCTATGTCTTTAGATTGCTTGCCTCAATTCCATTTAGCTCTTTTACTGGGGATTCTTCCACTCCTTTATTTTGGGGGTTCTTCCTTTGTCTCCCCATTTTAGGTGACACTTTTTGTTCATTTCTGTGTCTCAGGGTGCTCTGCTTTGTCTGCCTCTCTTCATGGGGTGGGCTTCTGTAGTAGGAGTTTTGTGGGACTCAGTGGTGCAGTCTCCTTGATCTCCTTGTCTGAATGCTCTAGGGTTGCCCATTTTTCCATTTGTGTGCCCTCTCTTGTTGTACTTGGGCTTTACTTAGTGCCTTTTTTGTTGGTGGGCTCTCCCCTCAAGCCTGCTTACTGGTAGTCACAACTCCCACCTTGTCTTGTATGCTGTTGTCCAAGTGGTGGTTAACAAAGCAGTATTGCTAGACAAGCAAACCTATGCTAGCAAAACAAACCCCTGCTACCACATCAACAATCTCAACCACAGGTAAACAAATATTAATAAAGGTGAAAAGAGATTATAGATATTATAAAATATGACAAAGGGAATATGCAATAATTAAAAGAGGGAAAATGTTATTGAGCGGTAAGAGGGAGGAGAATTGATAAGAGTAGGGATGGAACCAAGGCGAAGACAGGGAGAGAAAAAAATGTAAAATGTAAATAAAACATGAAAGGGCAGTGGTAACAATGGGGTAAGAAAAAGGAAGAGTATACTATGAGGTCTGAAGTAAAATGGAAAAAGTATTGAACTAACAGGAGCAAAATTACAGAAAAGCCACAGCAGTGTCAACAGCAATCACAGCTGACTGAAGTTTAATAAAGGTGGAATGGGAATGAGGACATTGTACAAAAGTGAAAAATGAATATGAGATGTCTACCATAAAGAAAAATGATTTTGAGAGGATAAGGGAAGCAAACTAATAAGAGTAAGGAATAAAACCCAGGTTGAAGCAGGGGAATGAAATAAAATTCTTCACTCAACTGTTCAGGAGCAGGATGAAGTTGAAATTGAGTAAGATGGGGAAACTATTCTATGAGGTTTAAACTACAAAAAATAGTGATCAAATAGGAAATCCTTCAGAAAAGTATAGCAATAACTGTGGTATTTCACCCAACTAGCCACTGTTAAAACTCTTACAAGAGGGGGAAAAGAATGTGAACTGACTTAAGAAAGAAGAGCACTTATGTGAGGTTAGATGGAAAAGAAATAGTGAGAGTAAGGGATAGGAACATGGCATCGTGTAAGAGAAAATTAAATTTACGACAACAGTAATAAAGCTCAGGAAGATAGTGAAGTGGAGTAAGACCAAGGAAAGGTGCTGTGTGGAATTTGGAATAACAATAATATGATAAAAAAATATAATCTGAATAAAAAGAATAAAAGGTAAAAGACCAAAAGATTGAGTTATTTGGAATATGAATGAAGTGAAAGAAGAAAAATTAAAATGCAATATGAAAAACAAACAGACAGAAAACCCTGCTGGCTCTTAAGTCTGCCAGGCCTGTTTTGCAGATCTTCCCAGCCTCTGCAGGCAGGCAGGGGTTGGGCTCAGTTTTCCCTTTCTAGTGGTTCAGCAAGGAAGGGGGCTGAGTCTGGGCTACAATAATCACAGGTACCCAGTTTCCAGCCTACACTGTCAGAGGACTGTGCAGCCTGCATGCTCCACTCTGTGCAGTTGCACTGGGCTGGAGCCAACCAGCCCCCTCATTTTGCACTCTTTGATCCATCCATGAGGTGCACTGACTGGGAGCAAATCATGCCCACAATCCTCCCTCCTCATTGGTTGGGAAGCTGTGCATACAAGGTCCCTGCCCAGTATGCCTCAGTTGCCTTTTTAAAAAAGTCTCCCTGGGTGCCGCTGCTGCTCTGAGCCACTGTCTGGCTTTCCACACACTCCAACTCTCTGGCAAGTCCGGAGTCTATCTCAGTCCGGCCAGTCATCGCCCACCTCTTCTCCCAGCTCCAGGTGCTGCCACGAACCCCCACTCTCTGGCAATGTGCCAGCAGGCAACTGCTGCCCCAGCTTGAGTGTGCTACCAGCTACATGCTGTCTTTTTTGACCCCAGCAATTTTATGCATTCAATTCTCTCCTGGCACAGGACTGTGATTTTCCTGCCCTGGGAGGAGAGGGAGCTCCTAGGCTGCTATCACTGACCAGGCTCTCCTCTGATGTTGTTCCTGAGGCAGTAGCAGTTTCTGGTACCCCGCTAGGGGACTTTCCCCTTCTGCCTATCAAACCTTCTTATCATACCTTAAGTGTCCTCTGCACACTTTGGCTTCCAAACTTCATATCAGCTAAGATTCTGTGGGCTGTTCACTTTGTTTTTCAGGAGATCAGCTAAGTGTCCCATTTGTGTTCATGAGCAAGTGGGTTCAGCTCCCACCTACTTCACTGCCATCTTCCTGTCCTAAATAGTAAATATTTTAACATACATTTTAATGACATTTGTCCTTTTTTCACTCTTAGTAGCTTTACTCTAACATATCACCTATCATATGCTAAGGAGACATAGTTTATTTAACCAAAGAATACAAATTAATTAGCCAAGAACTCCAGTGATTCATAACATATTGGCTAAGAAACATAATTAAAAAGATCTGAAAAAAGAAGTGCCAGTCCAGACTTAGCAGTAATCCCTACTTAACTGACAGGACTTAAAAACAAAAGTATACATTTTTACATATACTTTATGCATAATTACAATTGTACACTTAAATAAAAATATTTATATTATTTATTCAAATACTATATGATTATTATTTAGTTCACCTTCCTTGTCAACTGCCACCATTTCCTCATTTTCAGTTACTCCAAGATAAAGATGAAATTGTGAATTGGAATGCACAAAAAATTCTGTCAGATACTTAAAGAACCAATCAGATTATCAGTAAACTATAGAGATTTTGTTGTTGTTGTTGTTTTGTTATTTAAGCTGTTAATTCACTGAACTCTGCATTTAATTCTATTGTCAAATAAAAAGGCAATGACTAGACTACAAGGAAAAGTAAGTCAAAATCTTGTTCTTGTTTTAATTAAAAGCAGAGGCAGTTATGTAATCTTCCTCTATAAAGGATGAGCCAATTTAACTTCTTAACAAGTTAACTTGTTAACAAGTATTATGCATACACACAGAGACTATAATGACTTAAAGCTAGTAAGGTAAAATGTCAAGGTGGAGAATTAAGTCATTTCACCAAGGAAAATTTTGTTTAAAAAAATTTACACAAATAAATTAGTGAAAAACAATCTTGTATTTATATGTCTTATTATATCTTGGGAATATTCTAGATTTCATAACTGATTGCTCTTTTCAGTTTATCATCATCCAAGCATTTTAATTTTTATTAAATAGTATTTCTTATAAGGACTCCTACTTCAAATGCATTCTTAACTTTATTTGCTCTTTATAGTTTAGATAAAACTATAATTGTACTTAAGTTATACTTACAAGAGGGGAAACTATAACTTATAGTTATAGTTTCAGTTGGACTTTACTTGGTGGCTTTTTTGTTGGTGGGCTCTCCCCTCAAGCCTGCTTACTGGTAGTCACAACTCCCACCTTGTCTTGTATGCTGTTGTCCAAGTGTTGGTTAACAAAGCAGTATTACTAGACAAGCAAACCTATGCTAGCAAAACAAACCCCTGCTACCACATCAGCAATCTCAACCACAGGTGAACAAAGATTAATAAAGGTGATAAATATTTGTGAAAAACTATACTTTTACTTGTACTTAAATTTAAACAAATCCTTAAGTACAAATGTTAAATACATTTCATATGGTACAACTCAAATATTTGGGACCCAAAACTGATAGAATCTTTAGTATATGGTTGCATCAGTTTTCCTGATTAAAATTCATATACACATATTTAAACTATGCCACAAGTAAATAGATATTTGAAGGTAAAATGTAAGGAAAATTTTTAGATGTCCAGAAAGAACCTTCATGTCTGAAAGTGCTAAATGGACTTTAGAAACTGCTGGTGTCTTTATAAGAAGAATAAAAATGTAAGCATTACATAGAATTCTGTGAAATTAAAGCAAGATATACAACATACAGATTGATTCAGTAAATATAATACAGTTTCAGTTGAAACACACAATTCTAATGTTTTCCCTAATAACTTGGAAAGCCTGTTTGACTCAGGTTTTTTTAGTAATGAATGGAAAATATCACATTAAATATGTTAAATGTTATTCATAACAATTCTAATAATCTTACTAACCAGAAAGCTTTATAAGATTATGGCCCATGTTTGTTTATTTATTTATGTTCCTAGCATATGGTAGAGTGCTTGGAACATACAAGATAATTGATAAATATTTAGGAAGTGAATGAACAAAAAATAATTTCACCATCAACTATGTATTCAATAGTGTACCAAATGATACGAAGGCTACAGATGTACATGGTCTCCAGGATATCCAAAAGCCTTCTGAAAGTGTATTTTTTTTTCACATTTTTAACAGATTATTTTTTAACAATATGAAATTTACAGAAAAATTGGTGAGGAATCACAGATAGTTCCCATATCACCCTCCCCCAGTTTCTTCTATTAACTTTTCTATTGGATGTTGAAATTATTGGGGTGACATTGGTTAATAAAATTACATAAGTTTCAAGTGCTCGAGTCTACAATACATCATTTGTATTGTGTGTTCATCACCCCAAGCCAGGTCTCCTTCCATGGCCATTTATCCCCCCATACCTTCTTCCACCACCCCCCAAACCCTGTTCCCTCTGGGAATCATCATACTGTTGTCTGTGTCTATGAGTTTTTTGTTTGTTTGTTTTCTTAATCCCTTCACCTTTTTTACCCAGTCCTGCAAACCCTCTAACTTACCCTTTGCAGCAGCATGGATGGATCTGGAGAGTATCATGCTAAGTAAAATAAGCTAGTCAGAAAAAGACAAGTACCATATGATTTCACTCATATATGAAATCTAATGAACAATATTAACTAATGAACAAAACAGAAGCAGACTCACAGGTGACTGAAAATGTATTTAAAAATGAAGCGTGTGTGTGTGTGTGTAAATTTTTAAGTCCATAATTCTGCAGCTTGACTATAACTCAACTAAATGGAAGAAAACATCTAGAGAAAGATAAGTTATTTGGCGGGGGGGCTGCCTTAGATATTCCCAGGTTCTTTTTTCCCATTTTATTGAGATATGACTGAAAAATAAATAGTATACATATTTAAGTTGTACCATGATGTTTTAATACACATATATATTATAAAATTATTACCATAATAAAACTAATAACAAATTATCTCATCACATAATTATCCTTTTTTTGTGGTATGAACACTTTAAGTCTACTCTATTAGTAAATTTCAAGTGTACAATACATTCTTAATTGTGGTCACCATGCTGTACATTAGGTCTCCAGGAGTTAATCATCTTATGAACAACATCACTCCATTTCCCCCACCCCTATTCTACTTTGTTATTAGGAGTTTGACATTTATCTTTATAGAATCCAAATATGTTAGATAATGTAATGTTTGTCTTCCTGTGTCTGCCTTTTTTTCACTAAGTATAATTAAAATGTCTTCCAATCTTATCCATGTTGCAACCAGCAGGATTTCCTTCTTTTTAAAGTCTGAATAACATTTCTTTCTGTATATATATACAAATCTTCTTTATTCATTCATCTGTGGATGGACCCTTAGCTTGTTTCCATATCTTGGCTACTGTGAATAATGCGACAATAACCATGGGGATGCAGATACTTCTTCAAGGTAGTGATTTTATTTCCTTTGGACATATTCCCAGAAATGGGAATACTGGATTAATTTTAGTTGATATATTTAGTAGTTCTATTTTTAATTTCTTGAGAACTATCCATACGAGTTTTTATAATGGCCATACCAATTTACACTCCTACAAATAATATACCAGAATTCTCTAGAATTCTCTTTTCTCTACATTCTCACCAACACTTATTTTCTTCTGACTTTTTGATAATAGCCATTTCTAATGTAAAGTGGTAGCAAAAATAAATAAGTGGGACTATATCAAACTTCTTTCTGTACAGCAATGGAAACAATCAACTAAATGAAATTACAACCTGTGATATGGGAGAAAATTGTAAATTGCATCTCTAATAAAGGGTTAAGTTCCAAAGGAACTTTGGGAGTTCCTTATATATTTCAGGTATTATGTATAAATGGCCTTCATGTATATGAAAAGATGCTCAGCTTTACCAATCATCAGGGAAATGCAAATCAAATAAAGCTTTAATTATATGCTAGCTAGGGAGGAGGTTTTGATGAATCATGGAAAACTAAAAACAGTTTCAGAAAACAATGTTGAAGGTGCCCATTCTTTCAGCTTCCTATGAAGAGGTAGCTCCTTTAATGCAGAGAGGACATCCTTGGACCATGACAAATTCAACAGATAAAAAAAGTCATTATTGAGGCCATGGGGAAAGAAGTTTTTCCAGGGATACCTGACATTCTGCATAACATTCACTTTAAACCACAACTGTGGTCTCTGGACCCGAAGGCAAGTGATGGGAAAAGTTAGAATTAAAATTCTTTGCAACTTGTAGCATTACTATCACTCTTGCTTCTTGCTGTTTGATAATTAGACTTTTTCAGAAGTATTTCATCTGCAATAACTTTTGAATGTCATAACTGAAAGAAGAAAAAAATAAAACAAAGAGACAGTGGTGTAAGGAGGGTAAATGACATCTACGGGCAATGTTAGGTGTTAACTCCCTTTCTCTGCTATACACACACTGCCACGGAGCTAGAACCGACAAAGGTCAGATACAGAGTATGGTGTATGCATAGAAAGGCGTCCGCGAATATCCATCCTCCTCTGCCTACTTAACCATACCATTGATAAATATTTGTGAAAAATAATAAGTGCATCATAAATTATAGACCTCGTTGCTCCAAGAAATGTATAATTAATAATTTTATTTATTGAGTGGGATGTGTGAATATAGATATTTTCATTTTTTTGGAAAGCAATTCTTTGAAATACAGTTCTAAGGTTTAAGTTCAACTCCTATTTTTACCAGTTGATTAAAACAATCTTTTCCTAGAGTTGATTTAAAACATCATTAGTCCACTCACTCTGTGTCAGGAATATGCTGATATACTACCATTGGGAAAGTCGTCAGTGACATAAAAAACTAAGAAAAGAGTTTAAGAGCATGACATATAAACTGGAAGATAGATTGATGTTGTTTCTCATTCACACATCAATCCAACATAATCAATTATCTAAGGAAATGATAGATTATTTGACTAAATTTGCAAACATATATTTTTTTAAGTTTGTGTAAAGCCTTTCACTTAGGGTTAGTATAATGGTACTGTATAGGATTGAGAACGGATTAGAATTTAAATTTCAGGTTAGTCCTACACAAGAGAAGGTTAATTACCATGGGTGGGGGACGGGGATAATGGGGAAAGAAGGGGAAGGGGCAAGCAAAGAAACACAAAGAGAGGACTCATGGGCATGGGCAATGGGGGGAGTCACTATGGGCGTCGGGGGGCGACAGGGTAAGGGTAAGCAATGAGAAAAAGGCAGGACAACTCTAAATGAACAACAATAAATAAAAAAACAATATCATTATATATAATGCCATTCACAGTTATATAGTTGTAACTCATGTTGTTTCTTAATAGCTCTTTAAAGAATAGATCATTACTTCCTTGTTCTCCCTGAGAAAGAGAGTTTCCCTTGGTTTACAATGCAACACTTAAGAGACTTGATGCTAAACCCATTCTACTTCAAAACAAACATTAATATATATGCTTCTTACTGCTCTAAGACTACCAACTGTAACGAAGACATACTTTGAACCCTGCTCTCACTGTTTACATGGCTTAAAGACTTCGAGCAATGTAGCTCATAAAAATCCCCAACAGTAAAGTGACAGTCAGAGGAGGTCAAATGAAACTGAATGAAGAGATCCTGTCCATTTGAAACGGTAGCCTTTTAGAGCCATCTGTAGCAAATAGGTTTAATGAAAGGATGTTCTGCATCATTAGCCATCAGAGAAATGCAAATTAAAACCACAATGAGATACCATTTCACACCAGTCAGAATGGCCATGATAAACGGATCAACAAACAATGGTGATGGCGAGGCTGTGGAGAAAAGGGAACCCAAGTACACTGTTGGCGGGAATGCAGACTGGTGCAGCCACTGTGGAAAACAGTGTGGCATTTCCTCAAAAAGCTAAAAATGGAACTGCTTTTTGACCCAGCAATTCCACTGCTGGGATTATACCCTAAGAATCCCAAAATACCAATTCAAAAAACCTATGCACCTCAATGTTCACAGCAGCACAATTTACAATAGCCAAGGGTTGGAAGCAACCTAAATGCCCATCAGTAAATGAGTGGATCAAAAAACTATAGTACATTTACACAATGGAATACTTTGCAGCAGAAAGAAAGAGCTACTAACCTTCGCAACAACATGGATGGAACTGGAGAGCATTATGCTACGTGAAATAAGCCAGGGGGCAAAAGACAAATACCATATGATCTCACCTATAAGTGGAACTTAACCAACAAAACAAACAAGCAAGGAAAATAAAACAGCAACATTGAAAGAAAAAAGAAACCAATAGAATCAAGAGGGAAGGGGGGGGCCAGAAAAGGGAAGGGAAGGGTCAAGTCAAGGAACATGAATAAAGGATCCATGGACAAAGCCAAAGTGGGGAAAGATTGAAGGAGGGAGGTGGGGGAGGGGAGCAGGGGAAAGTGGTGGTGGGAAGGTAGAGACAAATGTATTTGAACAATAAAAAAAAGTTAAAAAAAAAGATTTTGCAAGTTTAGGATTATAAAAATGATCAATCTAGATAAGGCAGGGGAAAACAATGGGGGTAAAATGGGGACAACTGTAATTGAACAGCAATAAATACAAGATCAGCCTTTAAGCAGTAGAGTCATGAAAGGATATGAGGACAGCAAGATCAAAGCAAGCACAAATAGCTTTCTTACTAATACCCTGACGCTTACATTGGTTTTCCTTCAAAAAAGCCTATCAGTGTAAACACATCTGCAATTAAGCAGCTCTCAGTGTTGATTCTAGTATTGTGTTGGTACAGCCCTTAAAAATAATAAAATAATAATAATTAATCTCAGTAGTTTACAGCTCCAGGTTATTTAAAAAATAATCTCAAGGCTTTCTTTATGGACACAAAATTCATATTATTTATTAAGGAAGGAAATGTGAACCTGTAACTTTTAGTTCCTTTTCTTTGTTTTCACTGCTGTTCTTGATAGCAAATTTCAAAATAACATTAAGCATAGCAATTTTATAAAACTGGAATTTTCCAAGTGATTTCAATGGAAGATGTGTATCAAAAAAAGTTTTTAAAAAGTCTCGAATAAATTTCTTTAAAACTCATGCAAGGAAATTCTTCTTAAGACTTAAAACATTAATATATTAAAGTTCAGAGTGTACAATTTCATTTTTCAAGTTGCCTAAATATGCTTTATTATAAACCATCATTTTTATAAATACACATCAGCATCCACTGGTACTATTATGTATAGTAATACTGTAGCTACAAAAACCAGCATCCAATGGTATAATGTTCTAATGCCAAGGGAAGTGTTGTTTAGGTTTATTCCTTGCCGACCTCGCCTTCAATCCCTCTCTGATTCCCCAAAGTATACATAACAATGTATACTTAGTGGTGCATTAAATCTGAGAAAATGAAAACAAATATATTCAAAAATTTAAGAAATTGATATGTAAATATATAAAGAGTGTAAATTAGTACAAAGCTCAATACTAGAGAGAATTAAAACTTTTTACATAACTTAAAATGAATGTCTGTGTATATTTCATCATTAGATTTCATCAGGGGATGATTTAAACTTTAGTACCTCATTCTATTTGATGTACAATATCAATACAACACACTGAGGAAATTACATATACTATAAAGGTTAATTCTGCTCTTTGGACTATTTGCCAAGACTCCACTTCTGATTTTATATTCAAGGAAGAAAACAGATTACAGGCATTCTATTTAAATATTGCCATTCTACTGTGCTGCAGAGGAAAAATCAAATGCATTAGAATTGTCATATCTCACAAAGACAAAGCAAGGCATGAAACACTTTTTATATGTGTATTTCATTATTCCTGGAATTCAAAATTTATTTTTGAAACATGAACAAAGAAAATATAAAGAAATGCATTATTAAAGAGCACAGTTAGGATTCAATGTCTTTAAACTATTAAAGCCCACAGATTTAATATTGCTCTTGAAACGAGCCCAGATAAAAGAGATTAGTTTTTATTTGTGTGGAATGAGGATACACTTAAATGATACCAGTGACTCAGGAGAAATAAAAAAATACTTTTCCAGAACATATTAAGTAGTAAAGAATAAAGAGACTACTGACTCATCAATTTTCAGGGATTATTTTTCACTTGAGGAAACTATAAAGGGACTGTCAAAATTACACTTGATTGTGTCACCAGTGGAATTTTTGGAAGAAATAAAAACATGTCACATTCAGTTTATGCTGGACTTATTAATAATCAATCGGTCTTGTCTGACTGTATTAACATTCTGTTTTTGTATCTAAAATTATCATTTAAACATTTATTTTAAGATATGACAACCAACAATTAAGGAACAATAGCTAATGTTGACCAGTAGAGGTATTTTCAATATTTTTGTCAAAGGCTTAAGTTCAAAAATAAGATGAAATATATTTAGTTTACATTGCCTGACTTTCTGTATAAACAACTAACAACCTCTAGAGAAAACAACAGTTATGTAATTAGTTTGGAAATAAATTTTAAATTCTACAGTACAAAAACTAATTTATTAATGGAATATGTTAACAAATGCTACTAATTTACAGATCTATCAAATATAAAAACTAAATGCCTAAAAAAGTGATACTGATAGGTGACCAAGATAAACATTCCACAATTGTTTAGTTGTCTATAATAGTTATAAACTTTACACAGCATAAGCACAACAGACTATTTTTATTTGGAGCATATTTAATAAATACTAGAAACAGTTTTAATGAATTTCATCACAAACTTCTTGTGAAAAAAGAAAAGAAAAATGACCTAGTTTAACAGTTTTATCATAAGGAGAGCCAGTGTGGTCCGAAGCTACTTTCCTCTTATTTTAGAATGGTTTGGCTCTTTGGAGAATAAATCAGTAAGTGTATTTAAATACATAAATTCAGTTTATACTAAGTGCTATCACTGTTTAGGACATTATGAATGGATAATAACTTTCAACTTTACTAGTCACCTAGTTCTGTAAGAAATCACATTTAAAGAATCAATATTGGTACAACTATACAAATTCTCAGTATCGATGGTATATTCTTATTCAAATAACAAAACATATTAATGACCTTTAGATTTCACATTGGCTTATGGGAAAACAATATTATAAAAGACTTTTGTGTATATGACTTCAAAGTCATGGCTCTTTGCTCATGTAAAGGATGTAATATGATTTCCATAATATTATTTTGGATATGAATTTTCACTTGCTATGGATAATTGCATCAATTAGTCCCTTTCACGTTTCTAAAATGAGCATTGCCTCATTTGCTTTTTCAATCTTCTGTTAACTCTTTGTAACTCTTACAAAGCAGCCACAGCAGAGTAACTCCAGAACTACTCATATACAAAACTATGAATAGAGTTGACATTTAAAGAGAAAACTCCACTGAAGAGTAGTTTTAGAAAATATGAAAAATAAGACTCAGTTATATACCTGATTTTATTTTTATGCTTATCTGATTTAAATTGTTCAATAGACGTATTACATACTTCAGATTTTGTGTGTTCCTTTAAATGATCACCATCCACTCATCTACCTAGGTCTCTTTTCAAACTTCTGATGTTCATTTAAGGGAGATAATGAGTTAATTCTGATGTCTAATAACTAAGGGGCTGACATTTCAATATTTTACATGTATATATTTTCTAATGTTCTTTCCAGATTAGTCATTCAACATAATAGAGATATTTCCAGAGAATCAAAATTGATGAAGTATTTCTAATTTTCAGAACTTTTCAAATTCTGTTTGCGCTCTATACATTCTTTTAGCAGCTGAATAATTGTTAAGCAATTATCAATGGAAGAAAATTTCAATGGCCATTCTCTCATAAATACTAACAATTAGCAAGCTCGGGGACTTTTTCGTCTAGTTTCTTACCATTATAGTTATACTGCATCTAAATATCTTCTTACTTAATATATCCCAATTAATTCTAAAATTATAGATTTTCATTTTAATATTAATTTTAACCATGTATTCAACTTCCTACCTCTAAAATCCCTCTGAATCATCACCATTAAAAGCTTTTGCTCTATAATGATACTATTATAAAAACGAAGATAAGCCACAAATTGGGAAACGTTACCAAACATATATGTGAAAAAGATCTTGTATACAAAATAAAGAAAGAACTCTTGAAACTCAACAATAAAAAATTAACCTAATCTTTGAAATGAAAAAAAAGTTTGAATTAACAAAGATGATATAAAATTGCCTAATATACAAATAAAAAGTTGTTCAATGTCATTAACTTTAGAGAAGTGTATGTAAAAAAATAATGATTCAAGCTTCATAACTATATAAATCTATACATACTAATAAACTATTGGGAGCAGCATATGCATAAGCTGCTCTCAAAAGAAAATGAAGATAATGTATAAATATAATTATTTAAACATTATTTAGGATTGCAACTAACTTTACAATACATTTTTAACAGGAGATTGATTAAATAAATGGTCTAATATTGTGAATTTAGAATTTCAAACAAAAAATTAGGACAATATAAAAATTTACCACATTACATAATAGTGACAAATGTGGTGTTCCAAACAAATTAAAATTATATTATTCACATGCACACACAAATATAAACATATAAATAACTAAATTGGTTAAAGTGGCTATCCCTGGATGCTTACCTTTTCTTTTATATATGTGTTTCACAACCATGATGTACCTGCTTAAAAGTAAATCAAATTAAAACTGACAGTATAATTACCTTCCTTATGTTATACCAACATTTTACATATATCAAAATTCTGTTTTTTTTATTTCATGAAGGAATTTAATAGAAAAAAATAATGTAAACATCTTATATTTGCTCCTTGTATCAAGCAATCATTTGGTAGATAATTTTATTTTCAAGTGGCCTAATTTTGTTTGTAGAAACTGAAGTTTTGTATATTGTTGTAATCAATACACATTCTTCTATTATTTAAACATAGTAATTCCTCAACAAACTGCTGCTAAAAAATTACAGCTCAGTTTGACTGTTATGAGAAATATATAATGTCCTATTTATTAATTAAGAAGAAAATATTGCACATTATTGCTTGGTTGTTTTGTGCATTTCTGAGACACTTGCAAATGTTAATTCTTCTGTTCCTTTTTAGTGTCAGGAACTATAGTTTTTAAAGAATACGTTATATAAATTACCACTCATTCCTCAAATCTACTCAGTCAACCTCATATAATTTTCCTCATGTAATTCCTCATGTGAAATTATATGAGGAAAACTGCATTAAAACAAATCATTATTTTCACTGTGGAAGAAAGGAGCTATTCCTTAGTCCATCAACTATGGTTAAATCAAAAATGGCAAAATATATTTCTCAGTTTACAAGATGGAGAACTATGGAGTTAAAACACAAAAAGCTGGTGGGCAGTATATTCTCTTTTCTGTCACATTTGTAACCAACAGAACTATAGTTACTGCTATGAGTCTGAACTTCATAACATTTTTCTTATTTGCTGTATATGGTACATGCTTTTTACTGTTTCATTCTACACACTATAAATTTAAAGCTGAAATTCCAATCTCAGAAGCTGAACTGTGTATCACCTAAAGCTTTTATTTAAGATATTTTAAAAATATTTAATTTTCTTTCTAAGAACAAGATTGACATTAGTATAAATTTTATTCCTTCCTTTTCTATACAAAAGGAAAATGCATATGAGTCTCCATTCCATTGTCTTAGTCTTCTGTTTTTCAAAATGAAATATAAGCCAGGCAGTGAAAGACAAATACCACATGATCTCATCTATAAATGGAACCTAATCAACAAAACAACCAAAAAGTGAAACATAACCAAAGACATTGAAATAAAGAACAAACTGACAGTAAGCAGAAGAGAGCAGGAAGAGAGATAACAAAAGAAAGAAGGGGAAGGGTCGCCAAGGAACATGTAAAACAGGCCCATGGACAAACCAAAGGGCAGTAGGATTAACGGGGGGAGGTGGGTGTTGTAGAATAGGGGAGAGTGGCGGGGGGAAAATAGAGACAACTGTACTTGAACAACAATAAAAAAATAATTAATTAAAAAAAAGAAATGTGAGGCTGTTCTATGTCCCCAAAATAAGTATTTGTATCTGTGAAAAAAGAGCAAGAATTATTTTAATTTCTGTTTACAAATACAGTCTGTGTGTGTGTGTAGTAAAGAATTTAACCTTTCCCAAAGAGAGATCGGGCTTTGCCCTCAGCTTTATGTCCCTACATAATGAGAGTATCCTTCTTTTCCTTGGAGGCTTGGGCCACGTTAGATAGTCAAAAAATGTGGCTCATGAAGTGGCTTGGTTTGTATGGTATTCGGTCCATCCATAGAAGGGCTAGAGTCTAATGGTCACATGGACAAGCAACCATATCTACATGAATGAACCCCAATAAATCTCTTGACAAAAAAGACTGAGTGAGATTCTCTGGTAGTAAATACACTATGAATATTATCACACTTCATTGTTAGGAATGTTAGCACTGTCTGACTTTACTGGCAGAGAATACTTGGAAACACAACTTTTGTAGATTCTGTTCCTGCTTCCCTTGGCTGATTTTAACCTTCATCCTTTTGCTGTGATAAACTGTAACCATGAGTGTAATGGCTTTCAGTAAGTTCTGGGACTCCTAGTGAGTTATCATAACTGAAGATGCTCTTAGGAATCCCAAAACTTGCAATTGGTGTCAAAAGTAAGAGAGGTCTTAGGAACCTCTGTACTCTTTTTTTTTTTTAAGATTTTATTTATTTATTTGTTAGACATGAGGAAGGGAGGGATAAAGACAAGCAGAGGGACGTCAATGTGTGGTTGCCTCTCATGAGCCACCTACTGGGGATATGGCCTGCAACCCAGGCATGTGCCCTGCCTGGGAATCCAACTGGTGACCTTTTGATTCACAGGCTGGTGCTCAATCCACTGAGCCATACAAGCCAGGGCTGTACTCTGTTTTTGGTGTGAGAAGTGAAGATGGTCCTGTGGGCTGCTCACTAACATAGATTATGGGTGTGTACCTACCATCTAATGAAGTGATCGTGTATTTTTTAATTCACAACAAGAGAAAAAAACCTAGTTTATCAATTGTGAAGTTTTTACTTTTGAAATTTTTCCCTAATTCATACAATTGAAATTATATGAGATGGTAAATTATTACAAATACATATATAACTACTAAGGAATAAATATCAGATAACTTTGTAGATATATAGTTTCAGATTGCTTACACAAAGAAAGGGATATGTGGAAAATTAATGCCAATTCTTACTAAGGGCATGGAGAATATTCTTTAGGACAGATTATACATTAGGCCACAAAATGAATCTTAACAAAGTTAACAAGATTGAAATCATAACAAGTATTTTTTTTCTGACCACAATGGTATGAAACTAAAAATTAATAACAAGAGAAAAACTAGAAAATTAGTAAATACGTGGTAATTAAACTACACACTTTTGAACAACAGATGGGTCAAAGAAAAAATCAGAAAGTAAATTACAAATATGTTGAAACAAACAAAACTGGAAACAATATATTCACACTAATGGGTTGCAACAAAAGCAGTTCCAAGAGGGAAGTTGACAGCAATAATGGCTACAAAAAGAAAGATCTCTAACAAGCTAAATTCACATTTCAAGAAACCTCAAAAAGAAGAGCAAACTAAGTCTAAAGTTAGCAGAGAAATGAAAAAACAAAGATCAGATGATAGAAATAGAGATTAGAAAAAAAAATTAGAAAAGCTAAAAGTAAAAGCTGCTTTTTTTTTAAAGATAAGCAACATAGACAAAACTTTAGGTAGATTAAGGAAAAAAGAGAGAAAATTCAAATAAAATCAGAAATGAAAGAGAAGACATTACAACTGCTACTACACAAATATAAAGATGAAAGATCATAAGAGACTACAATGAACAGTTACACACCAATGAACTGGATAACTTGGGAGAAATGGATAAATTCCTAGAAACATAAAAACTGCTGTAAAAATCTGAATATATTGTTTAATAGGAAGGAGTTGGAATTAGTAATAAAAAAATCTCCCCCCAAAAAACAAAAGCCTAGGACCAGACACCTTCATTGATAAATTCTACCAACCATTCAAAGAAGAATTAATACCAACCTTTCGCAAATAAGTTCAAAAAAATAGAAGAGATGAAACACTTCCAATTCTGTTTTATGAGGTTAACATTACCCTGATACCAAAACCAGACAAGGATAACACGAGAAAAGAAAATTACAGGCCAAATCCGTAGTATAACACGACATAAACTAAATGAATGATAAAAACCACATGATCATCAAGACAGCTGTAGAAAGTTTTTGACAAAGTACAATATCCTTTCATGACAAAAACTTTCAACAGATTAGTTTAGAAGGAATGTATCTCAACAAAATAAGGGGCATATGCTACAAGTCCATTGCTAACATTATACACATTGCAAAACCCTGAAAGATTTTTCTTTAGGTGAAGGAAAAAGACAGGGTTGCCCACTCTTCACACTTTTATTCAGCATAGTACAGCAAGCCCTAGCTAGAGGAATAAGACAAGAAAAATAAAAAAAGGCCTCTAAATTAGAAAAAAGTTAAATTTTCTTTTTTGAATGACACAATCTGATATATAGAAAATCCTAATGTCTCCATGAAAAAAAAAAAGATGTTAAAAATAAATTCAATAAAGTTTCAGGATACAAAATCAAAATTTAAAAATCAGTTGTGTTTCTATACACTAACAATGAACTATCCAGAAAATAAAGAGAGGAAGCAATTCCATTTACAATAGGACCAAATGAATAATATAGTTAGAAATAAATTTAGCTATGGTGTTGAAAGATATGTGTGAAAACTATATGCCATGGATAAAAGCAATTGTAGAAAACACAAATTAAAAGTTATTCCATGTTTATGTATTGATAGAATTAATATTGTTAAAATGTCTACACTATCCAAATTTATCTGAAGAGTCATTGCAATCCCTATCAAATATCAAATAGTATTTTTCACTGAAATAAAAAAAATAAAATATGTATAGAAACCAAAGGACTCATAACAGCTAAAGCAATCTTGAGTGGGAAGAACAAAGCTGGGGCACACATGTCTACATTTTAAATTATATTACAAAGCTAATGTAATCAAACAGTATTTATTGGCATTAAAACAGACACATAGACTGGTGGAACAAAATGGAGAGCAAAGAAATAAACCCATGCATATACAGTGAAATAATCATTGAAAATGTGCCAATATACCTAATAGAAAAAGAACAGCCTCTTCAATAAATGGTGTTAAGAAAACTGGATATTTATATATAAATAATATAATCAGTCACATCTTACACTGCATACAAAAATCAACTCGAAAATATTAAATAAATGCATTTGTTTTTAACCTCAAGTATCCCTGTTTTATTTTAAATTAAATAATATAAGTAAAAAGATACAGAACTTGGAGTGAGAATAGTTAGTAATATAATCTTAAGTGAGCCACTTGGACTTTTTCACCTCTATTATTTCACTTGTTAAGAAAGAAGTAAAGAAGAAGGAAGAGAGGAAGATAAAAAAAATTATAAATTAGAATTCTATGACAAAGACTCCTAGTTTCCTGCCCAAATTTAAAACTTTCTTTTTTTACATCTTAGACCATGTGATAAGTTGAAGAAAACATTTCATTTCCCCACATTCTTTGCAGCTATTTGTGACCATGTGTGACCAATTTCTGCTTTACATGTTTGCTCAAAAGTTGCAAGAGAAAGTATTACGTGGACTGCATGGGAAGTATTCTAAAGGGATGAAACTCAATTTAAAGGCTGAGATTCTGCCCCTCCTTTTTTCTTCCTTTTGCTATTTGAATGTGGATGAATATGTATCAGCATGGACCTCAACAGTTATGTGAAAAACAAGGTAACACCCAAGATGAAAACTACACACTTAAGGCAGAACACAAAGATAACAAAGATAACAGGAGAAGCAGGCATGTGTGCCCGTGTGTGTGTATGTGTGTGTGTGTAAATCAAAGATTAATTCATATAAGGTCATTTAATGATTAACATACATCTAAGATTCAATAATCCTAATCACATTTATATCTGAACATTGTCCAAGTTTTATAGTGAAATTAAATGTAGAACCAATTTTTTTTTCAGAATTTACCAAGAGTTTTCATGTGTTCTTTCGAAAGATATTATCTCAAGTTGTCCATGCTATATTTCTTTTCTTTTTAAAAGTTATTTTTATTTTTATTGTTGTTTGAGTACAGTTGTCTCCATTTTCCCCCCACCACTGCCCCCCTCCCATCCCTACTTCCCACCCTCAATCCTACCTTCCTTTGGCTTTATCCATTTGTCCTTTATACATGCTCCTTAAAAGTTTTTTAAATTCATTTTCCAATTACAGTGTCATTCAATATTATTTTATATTAATTTCAGCTGTACAGCATAGTGGATAGACAATCATATGCTTCACAAGTTGATTCCTATGATATTTCCAGTACCCACCTGGCACTATACATAGTTATTATAATATTCATTATATTCCTTATGCTGTACTTTATATCATTGTGACTATTTGTAACTACCAATCTGTACTTCTCTGTCCCCTTACCACTTTCAGTCGGTCCCCTAATCCCTCTCTTCTCTGGCAACCTTTAGTTTGTTCTCTATATTCATGAGTCTGTTTCTATTTTGTTGTTGTAGTTGGTCATTTGTTTTAGATTATGCATGTAGGTGAAACCATATGATATTTGTCTTTATCTGTCTGAATTATTCCACTTAGAATAACACCCTCTAGGCCCATTCATTCTGTCACAGATGGTAAGATTTTTAAAAAATGTATTAGCCCTGGCTGATGTGGCCCAGTGGATTGAATACCAGCCTGAAAATTGAAGACCATTGGTTCAATTCCCAATCAGGGCACATGCCTGGGTTGTGAACTGGGTCCCCAGCTGGGGACATGTAAGAAGCAACCATTCAATTAATAGTTCTCTCCCTCTTTCTCCCTCTCTTCCCCCTCTCTGAAAATAAATAAAATCTGTAAACATTTTTATTAAATTTACTGGGGTGACTTTGGTCAAGAGGATCATATAGGTTTTGATCATATAGGTTTCAGTCATATAGTTTCACAACACAAGATCTGTACACTGCACTGTGTGCCCACCACCCAAAGTCAAACCATCTATACTACATTCCATAAACAATTTCTTTTCATGCAAAGTCTAACTATAACATACCCATCTGCAACCATCCGAAAATGTAAAGTATGCCCAATATAATTTCTTTAATGTACACAATGTTTATATTAGTTATATTTATTTTTATCCTATCCTATGTATCTTTTTAGAAAATTATTAGTATTTATAATACCAAAGAAAAGTACAATAATGATTAATGGGTTTCATTTCCTAAATTACATGTAAGAGACCAAGGTGTTCAATGATGAAAAAAGTGTGTCCATTTAGTTTTTATTTTTGTTGCTAATTAATTATTTTCTCAGCTAATTAATTATGTTTTTACTAGAGATGAAGCTTTCTTATTTGCTCCAAAGAATAACATAATTAAGTAACTATTTGTTTAATATCTGAATTCCTTGTAAAACTTTGAACTCCATTGTCTCAAAATTATTGCAGATGTCCTCATGAGCATTTGACCTACGTAAGCTCAGGACCTCATGTGGAACCTGTTGCGTAGAAAACAAATGAAGGAAGAAAACTTTACATCAAATAATGGAATTAGTTTTTAAAAATTTACTAGATGTGTGTGTTTGTATGTATGTGAGTGCACGTCTATGAAAGAACTCTAGGTTATGCATTCATAAATTCTGTTTGGAACAGTTAAATAGAAAACCTCCAAGAGTTTATTCAAAGATATTGTATTGATAGTGAATGAGAGATTAAAGAAGACTCATGCTCTGTAAGTTGTATTCTCATAGAGACACTATTTCAACCACCATTTGATTGTCTCTTCATAAATTTTACAACTTCATTTGAGGGTTCTAACAGGAACCGCTGTTAACTTCCTCCTGGGAGGGTCTGTTTTCAAAATTGAGCAACTTGGTGCCAAAAGCTGATTCCACATGGACAATAAATAGATTTTTCTTGTTTTCAGACCCAGTCCTCCATTTCAGCCTTTCAGCCTATTTTTATTTTTCATTGATAAGTTTACTACATACTGCATATTGCTTGAGATAGTGATGTGACACAATTATTCTATTGGTATTAAATTATATACAAAAATTTATAACCTTACTTATGTAGAAACCATATTAAAAATTTATAACTCTAAAATTAAATTCAAAATTTTCCTCAGTTTAAATACTAAAGTTATTATCTTAAAATCTATCATCTATAAGAAAAATAAAATATGTAACTTCTGCACCAAATTATAGGAGTATTAATTTTCTTGTACAATTTTAATAATCCTGGTCACAAAAAGAAACATACCCTACATACCATATGCATTCCTCTTGTCATGGAATTACATAAGAAATCTACATTTAGAGGCTACTATTTAACTTAAATTTCTCCTTAAATCAATTGGAAATATTTCAAGAGCAGATCAGCAAGTGTTTTCTTTGTATTCTTTCCTTCTTGTGTACACCATCCCAGAAGTGAATGCAAACACTGAATTTATTGTTTCACATATTCATTAGAATATATTTACAGAAAAGCAATGCTTTATAAAGAACACATAACCTGATTTACATATCAATAATTTGGGTCTACTTCAAAATTAAAATATTTTAGATAAGAAAATTTTCATTTAGATAAATATGATAAAGCAACTTTGAACTTTGTTAGTTTTTAATGTAACAACTTCTAAGGAAACTATTTTTTCTGTTTTACAATGTTATAAATTTTTAATCATGGTACCTTGAATTTTCTATCTTGGTAATAATATTTTATTAAGTAAATTCAATGTTAGTTGTTTCTCTTGTATATGATTAAGAAACATTTTGAAATAAAAGTAGCACAATAAAAAAAACTTGTTTATTTGATATCTTCAAATCAATTACATCCTTTTGAATTACCTAATAGCAAACTTATTGAAAGCTAAATAAAAGTTTAAGTTTGGCCTTGCTACTTAATACATTAACATTATAATACTTTTAACTCACTATTCCAGGAATAAAGGATTAAATTATTTGTAAAGCATAATTTGATTCTAAAATGACTTAAGATATATACCTTATATGAGATACATCTCATTGTCTTGATATAATTTCTTATTGGAAATGCTTATGTTTAACAGTAAATAGGTTTTTTTCTTATATTATTTGACAGATTACTTATTTTCCTAGAAAGCAAATATTTAATTATTTGCAATTAAACAAAATTGCATTCTTTATAGTGGCAAGAAGTGATTATTTTTCAGTGTAAAATACATATATTTCATTACATTTTATCATTTTAACCCAGAGTAAAAGCTTAGGTAAGCCACAATAATAATGAGTAGCCCATAAAAGATATGAAGGCACTATTATGTTAAATCCACAAAAATAGTTTAAAGTTTTAGTATATAAAGATTCCAGACATCTATCAAAGCATAATGGAATTTTTTGTTGGTATTAATAATTATCTTTTCAAGTTAGCCATTGTTGATATATAAAATGCTATTAATACTTTTATATTTATTGTATTTAGCTGTTTGCTAAACTCTCAAAAATGTTAGCAGATTTGTATTTGCTGTTTGGAACAAAACAAATCATTATTATAATTTTATATTTTGACCTCCCAGGTCTTTCCCGTGTATACATGTGTACATGTGAGAGAGAGAGAAGAAGAAGGAGAAAGAGAAGGATAAGGAGGAGGGGAAGAAGGAGAAAGGAGGAGGAGGAAGAAGAAGAGGAAGAAAGAAGAAGAAGAACAACAACAACAACAAGTACAAGAAGAAGAACAAGAACAAGAAGAACAAGAACAAGAAGGAGAAGGAGATGAAGAAGAGGGGGAAAGAGAGGAGGTAGAAGAGGAGGAAGAAAAAAGAGGAAGAAGAAAGAGAAAGGGAAAGAGGGAGAGAGGGAGGGGAGCAAACCAAACCAAGGAGTTTTCCAGTGTTTCTACTTATGTGGAAACTAATCCTATCAAATCAGGGCCCTACTCTGATATTACCTCCATAAGACTCTGTCTCCAAATATAGTCTTTTTGGGACTGGGGATTTAACACGTGTATTTTGGAGGAACACAACACAAACATTCATTCTATAATAACTAACATGAATAGTACAGCTGAAATATAACTTGTGGTTGTTGAAAGTATTTATATTTTACTTGAAAATATTAAGAAAAAATCTCTTGCCAAATTAATCATGTTGGATCACCCTCACCACTGGTTGGTGTATTTAGTTTCATGTGTCTCTCCTCAGGCCAGCAGAATTTTAAAGAAAGATAGCGGTTTATCACAAAATCACATTAAGTAACCTAAATATTTACTAACATGGATGCTAAAAATAATTACAATAATTACTACTAATACACAAAACAAAACAAAAATAGTATGTCAGACTATTGGGAATATTGTTTTTGATATTGTCACTTTTTCTTCTTCATGCCCACTTTTTCATTCATCAATTCATTCATTCGAGTCAGAGCATAAATGACACGCCAAACATTTTCCTAGTTTATGGGAACGAAGGAGCAAAAACAGTAACCACAGTCCTTGGTTTTTATGAAACTTCAAATCTAATGGTAAAATTGAACCTTACAAATTTAACTATGGTAATTGCAATTGGCATAGTAAAAATATAAGTTGCTAGAGAAGCATATGCTGGAAGGCCAAGATGTGAAATTTTTAATTCACAATGCACATTTAAAGGAAAAAGTATAATTAAATAAGAAAACCACATAGTACAGCAAGATACAGTTTTTAAAGCAGAAACTGTTTCTTCTGAATCTTTGATAACATGAGAAATGAATGACTTCAAATTAATAAAAAGAGAGTTAGATTACTCTCCATAAGAAATTATTTTCTCTCCATCAAGAGCAAAGGAGATATCTTAAGGTCCCTGTATTTCAGCAGCAGGGATAGCAGGTATGCCCTTGTAGTAGTGACAAGATTGAACATAACTGGTTATAGCAATATATCTAGCATTTACATGAATTTTCATATATTTATGCAATGGCAATTGTTCCTGAAATATAATCCTTCAAGGCTTCATATCTCCAAGTCTCAAATTTAAAATGGACTGAGAATATTTTGCCATATCAAATATGCCTTTAAAAAAAAGGAAAAGAAATCCAGTTTCAATCAGCATGCATGTTCATGGAATGTGGATGAAATCATAGCAAAATCAATAGGAAGATGGGGCAAAATTAAACAACTAAAAAACATACAAAAGGCAGAAAGAAAAACAAAAATGTAAATGTACTCTTTTGTCAAGATGTACATTTTAAGACTGGATATTTTCACCTCTTCATCTCCCACTACTAGGACATTGAATCATGCAGAAAATAGAATGATAATGTTAGTGATGAGGTGAGAAAGTAATGGAAGTTGGAGAAAGACAAAGGATTAAAAAGCAAATACTAAAAGAACATGGTGTACACAAAAAACAATAAAGAGAATGTGGCATATATAAAACAATAAATTTGCAATAAAGTTACACAATGGAGATGATGTAGGAGAAAATAATTCAACGGTGAGGTTTGAGACTTTGGGAGCCAAAATATTAAGCATCATTAATGTAGGGAAAAGTTTAGTTTGGAAATCCAATACAAGTGTTCTATGTATGAACAACAAAATCAGATTTATTTAGAAAGCTCACTCTGTTTGCACTGTGAATAATAGATTGAAGGCAGAGAAAATTGTTGAAGAGCTTTTCTTTTAATAAAACAGAAAAGATATATTGAAAGTAAACATGTCTAAAAATAATCTATGAAAAGTCAGAAGTATAAAAAATCTTCAGATTTGGGAAGGCAAATGATTCACAAGCAAGAAAAATTAAAAATTGCCTATATTTAGACACATTATAGGCTGACTGCAGAAAATTAAAGATACAGAGAACTTAAAATTCACAAAAAAAGAATTATCTACTTATAAATTTAGACTATGACTTTCTTAAAATAAAAATGCATTGAAATAAACAGTAATCAGAATGGGTTGGAATACTTTCAATATGTTGAGATAAAACAGCTGCCTGTCTATATTGTTTTATAGGAATTGTATAGCCAGCACAGTTTATTTCAAGAATAAAATTGAAATAAACACCTTTATATGTACCAAAATCTAAGAAAACTTAGAATCAACCACCTCACCAAAGGAATTTCCAAATGTCATAGTTCTTGAAATGAATGAAAGTAATCATAGAAGGAAAGCATGAAATGGAAAAGCTTCAAAGTAAAGGAAATAGTATGTATATTTAAAAATAAACAAATACTGACTATATGAAATAATAAAAGTTATTCCTATATGTAGAATTTAAAAATAAAACAATATAGTTAGCAGGTAGAAAACAAAGCAGAAAAAGAGAGGTTAATAAAGATGTATTCATTAGTATTAGGTTTTATTAGGTATGCATCTTAAAACTTCAAGGAAAACAACTAAAATAAAATTTAGAGTAGAGAAAACAAAAGGAAGAAAAGCTGAATTCAGTGCAAAACATTTCAAAATGAGAGGAAAAGAAAAAAATCTGGATAAGTAAAAAACATGCAAAGTGATGGGAAAAAAAAAAAGGAAAAGCAAAGATGTAAATGAACTTTACACACTCCATTAAGAAGTATTGCCCTGGCTGATGTGGCTCAGTGGATTTAGTGCCAGCCTGCCAACCAAGGGGTCATGGGTTTGATTTCCAGTCAGGGCACCTGCCTGGGTTGTGGGTCAGGTCCTCCGTAGGTGACACACGAGAGGCAACCACACATTGATGTTTCTCTCTCTCTCTTCCTCCCTTCTCCTCTCTCTGAAAAAAAATAAATAAAATCTTTAAAAAGAAAAGAAAGAAATATATATTTTAAGATTGAATAAGAAAGAAATATAAAACTAACTCCAAAAACCTAACAATAACAATTGCTAATGAACTTGCAAACCCCCATAAGTACGCTATTGTGTTGAGAATGCAAAATAGTACAGCTGCTTTGGAGGTCAGTGACAGTTTCTTGCAAAGCTAAGGTACAGCCTTAACATAGAATCCAGCAATCATGCTCCTTGGTTTTTACCCAAATGATCTGAATACTTATGTACATACACCCACACAAACAGCAAGCAAATATTCACAGCAGATTTACTTAATCACACAAAAATAGAAAGCAATCAAGTTGGCCTTTTTTAGATAAATAGATAAACAACTAGTGGTACATCCATATAGTGGAAAACTATTCAGCAATAAAAGGAATAAACTATCAATTCAGGTAAGACATGGATAAATCATCAATGCATGTTGATAAGGTTTCAAAAGAAGGAAGGATTGAATGGATAAATCACAAAGGTTGTTTTAAAGGCAGTGAATCTATTCTGTATGATGCTGAATGTTGAATACATAATACTGCATTAATCAAAATAGAATTTTATAGCACAAAGAGTGAACCTTAATGTACACAAAGTTTTAAAAATCTTAGGAAGGGAAATATCCTAGAATGGAACAAAAAATGTGATAAAACAATCTAACTGTACAAACAATATATAAAACAATCTTATTGATGGGGGAGGAGAGAAACTTTAGGAATGAGTGGAATCTGACAGACAAAAAACAAAAGAAATTGTGCATAAGTACTGTACCTTTGTTGACAAAGTTCTTCACATGAGAGTATGGATTAATAATTATATAGCTATATACATGTGCACTTGGATTGAATGATTAAATGGAGAGATGGTGGATAGTGGGAAATAAACTTCTCACTGTTGGAGTGGAGACAACAAACAAGCAAGGGCAGAAATATGTAATAATCCATGTGGTAATGAACTAGAGGTAAGACATTAGGATGAACTAATGTTTAGCTTATTATAAATACAGATGATTCTTTACAAATTTTTATATACGTATGTGTATGTACATGAGTTAATATGCACAAATAAATTTCTTTGCTCTTTGAGTTCAAAAGGTCTAGACGTAGGACTCTCCATTATGAAAAGTGCACCCTGCATCCAGATCTAATACCATTCTCCAGTAAAAGGAGCCAGAGCTTCTTAGAGAAATGGCAGATTCTAAGACTGGGGCAGGAAAAGAGTGAGATGTGACCAGAGCTTCTGGGAAGATAAGGAAGTACAGAAATGCTAAAAAGTATTTTTTTAAATCTAATTTGTTAAAGTCAGAAGGACACTGAAGCCAATTGAAATATCCTGTGATGGCCAATCTTACAATACTTGCAGAAATAAAATACATAAATTAAACATAAAATACATAATAATAAAATACACAAATTGGAACCCAAAATATAATCAATGAGTTCATACTGATATAAATGATTGAATTAATAATTAAATGGGGAGAAGAGACAAATCTCCTTTGTAGAAGAGTTTCAAATAATTTAGGTAGATACCTGAAGCTTACAAGTATAGTTTTTGAGAAATAATTTACAGAATACTTTTAAATATCTGAAATATTGCATATAGTTGAAAATTATGATTATTTATTAACCAAACTGAAAATATTCCTCCCTGACAAAATAAAAATAATTGTAGTAAAATATTTTCATTTAATGACAGCAACATTGAATAGTTCCATTTGGTTTTCTAACATTTAATGTAGGCCTATATTTTTTGGTAAGTGTTAAGTTTGACATGTTCATGTTGATAATCGCTGAAGTCTGGACTTTATCCCAGGAGCACTCTATTACCATTGTTCTTATATATGCAATGGTCTTAATTTGCAACCATTGGCCTTAGATCAAACTCAGATCAGATTTTTATAATTAGTGTCAAACACAGATCCTAAAGGGTTTTGTTAAGTCTTGAAAAAACAAAACAAAACAAAAAAATGACAATACTAATCTTTTAAAAGAGTGGATAAGCATTATCAAGTAAGCAGTATTTAAAGTTTTCAAGTCAAAAATAATTTCTAAGAGCATTAATTTGTTGATTGTAAAATGTGTTCAATTTCACATTTTGATAGGAAGAAATAATGAAAATATCTCCACGCCACAAAGAATAAGCAAAAGAAAAATAAAACGCAAGCCTAAACTGAGGATTATCAAGTCTCCATGCATTCTAAAAAGAATGTTTTTTGTAGAACTTCCAAGGGATAAACAATACAACCTGCTCTTGCTTCTCCTTGTCTATCCACCCATGTTTCCATGTTTTGTAACCAAAATTATGCTGATGGACTGTCAGTAGACATAAAGTTATTTAAAGGTACAGATAGATACATGATTAGGATCCCTAAAATCAATGAGCTATAGTTAAATTTGTAAATTTGATACAAACATCCAGGCAGAACTCTATTTCTAATTTGTACCATTGACCCTAAATATGTTACTTAGTATCCTTGAACTGAGTTTCTTTATTTGTTACTTGGAAGGAACAATAACATCCATTCTTCCTCAAGACTGCAGTTAGAATTAAATAATAAGCCAAAGACTAAACAGAAGATATGAACGTATTTTTAACTTGATTAATAACAAAGCACTTGAAAATTAATATAATGGTAGACACAGCCAGCCCAAGAGTTGCCCCTACTCTCTTTTTTTTAAGGCTCCCTGGAGGCTTGGAAAACACAGGTTGCGCCCTTCTCCGTATCCTGGGTTCTGAGGGATCCTCTTCAGAAAACATTTATTTCACAACTTGGTTTTAATATTTGGCAGAAAATTTCACATATTTTAGGCAATCAGGAATAGAATATTTTGTTTACACATACATTATTGATCTTTATTATATGTTTATTAACTATAAAATGAAAATCACATTCCACGCTTCAGATAAATATGTACATATAGGTATAGCTATATGTGTACCTCTCTATTAGCTATCTTTCTATATATTATCTATCATCTATCTATCTATCATCTATCTAATATTGATATATTGTTGAAAACATAATTAAGGCAATAGGAATAACACTGAATTTAATTGACATATTTTCATTTTCATGAATGTTTGGATATGTAATCTCTGGCCTAGGAAACTTAGCAGGCCTTTGCCAGATAATTACTGACTACTAAGTGGTAACATTACAGAACTCAGAACTAGAAGACACTTAATGATCATCAAGTAAAAATTAATAATTTTACAAATAAGTTGTATTGTGGGCAAGATAAAATACATGCTTATTACATTTATTTTATGGACCAGCTGTGATAATCAGAATTTTATTCAATGACACTTCAAAATAATTTTTATCAACTCCAATTACAGAAAAGGAAAATAGGGCTAAAAAAAGTTGATTATATTTTTCAAGTTTATACAGGCAATATGGAGCAGAGCCGTATTTGAATACATATTTGTTTAATTCCTAAGGTTTTGTAACCACTGTTGTGCTATGCCATATGAGAAATTATTAAATGATTCAGGCTAGATCATGATAATAATGAGATAGAGTGAGTCTAGAACTTTCCTATGACACCTTATAATTGGCAACCCCAAAACATCTCAGTGATTATTATGGTTAAATCCTAAAGATTTCCATTTTAATAGATTAAACCAGCTACTAAAATATCTGGCCAACAACAAATAGTGGTATGTGAGCAATGGAAATCATTATCATTTTGTAGTTTCTTCTAGTTAATAAGTTGAAAATTTCTGACATAAGGCAAAAATATTACTTTCTGTTGCAGTTCAGATTTACTATTCACATTTTATATTTAAGCCTGATATATTCAAATTTTCAACTTTCTATAATGTATTTAACTTGAGGCAGTCATTAAAAAAACTTTTTAATGGATTTTTAAATTAAGAAATTATAAAAGCATAAATCTACATGAACATAATGTGCAAGAAATAAATTTTGTATTAGGATTTAGAGTGCTTGAAAAACTGAAAAGCTCTTTATTATAGTACATATACATATATCCTTATTAGTTTTAAACTTTACCCACTTCACCACAGTGGGGTTTTTAAAATATTTTATTTATTTATTTATTTTCAGAGAGAGAGAGGGAGAGGGAGAAAGAAAGGGAGAGAAACATCTCACACATCAATGGGTTGCCTTCTTGCAGGCCTCCACTGGGGACCGGGCCCTCAACCCAGGCATGTATCCTGACTGGGAATCGAACCTGCGATCTTTTGGTTTGCAGGCAAGCTCTCAATCCACTAGGTCACACCAGCTGGAACTCCACAGTGTTTTTAAGGATCATTGTTCACTTACGTGTATTGTGAACAACTATTTGGGAATAATAAAAGTCTTCTTTTCTGAATGGCTTCCAAACAGTCCTCCTTCATACTATTTTTAGTTGAAGGCAATTGAGGCTCTGTGGGCTCCTGAAAAACTGTAAACACTCCTTCTAAGAATTTAAATTTGGAGCCTTGTCTGTAGTAAGGATTATGACCAGAAATAAATTGTTATGTCCAGTCTGTATGCCAGGGCAAACTCTTACTTAGTGAACGTCAGTTCTTACCATCCTGCGATGACCTTCCCTCTGAGGCAAGACAGCTTAACTTATCCTTAGCTAAGAATGTCATATATACTCCATTTTAATTTTCTGTACTTGAACTTGTCGTGTATGTGGAGTCTCTCATGTATGTGGTGTTCCCATATGTATATGTATAATTAAATTTGGTTATTCTTTTATATAAATCTGTTTAATGGTGATTTAATTATTAGACCAACACTAGGAACCAAGAAGGGTAGAGGAAAGCTTCTTCCTCCCCCACATTTTCAACATTTCAATCACAAAAGTTTGTTTATGTTTAATAAGAAAATATGATTGGTATTATTCTAAAATATAATATATTTTTCTTTGTGTTTTTAATATATTATTTCTTTAAGAGACATAATTTTTAAAAGAAAATCCAGATTAAACATTCTGGCCCCACAAAAGACATGGACAGATTTAAGTTAATCTTTTTGTGGTTAGTGTCTATATTGATGCAAAATACACAGGAACTAAAAAGAATCATCGGTCCACATCATTACTACACAATCTGAATGGTCTTCACGTTTCAAAACATTCAAATTATAAAAGGAAAAATTGTAACGTATTGCAAAAAGGGAGGTAGAAGAACCTAAGTAACTGTGGGCTTTATATACTTACTACATTCCTTCAAATGAAAGTGTCTCTGATCCTTCTTCAGATGAAAGAACAATTCATATTATAGAAAAAAAACACACACTCAAGCATTTGAAATTAAGAAAAAAAAAACAACCTGTAATGCTGACACTGCCAATTGTAGGAAATGGAGACACACCGTACATAGCCCTACTGTCCAAGCAGAAAATGTACCGTCATTCCTTGCCAGTGGGCCCAACCCATGCAAGAGTCTGACACTTTGCTGATCCAGGCCTTTAATAATTAAATCCTTGAGGATCTTAGTAACTTGAAGAAGCCAGCAGAATGCACGAGCTTTCTTAAACTGTGTGCACTAGAAAATGTGAGAATTGTACCACTGACTTAGCATAAGGAAGAGTGTGTGGATCACCTATGCCTTGTCCTGAGAAGTAGTACAAGAATATACTTCCAACAGAACTTTTTTTTAATTAGTTTTATCAGTTCTCTTAAAAAAATAAGTTTTCTTATCTTATTTGCATAATCCTGTAATGAATTATTTATGAAGTATGTTCATTACCCAGTGGAAGGAGGAAAGATAGCTTTTGACTTTATTTAGTTATGCAGAAAAACATAAAATAAATGAAGACTAAACGCCTATGAAATGAAATCATTTCTTATTTTTTGATCCCAAAAGCAGGATGAAATATTTGTTCCCATATTAGTAACTCTAATTATATGAAAACTGTTTTATAGTTCTAAAGTTAAGACATTTGATAATGCTTTAAATTAATCACATTTATTGGAGAAAATTAAATATAGAAGACACAGAAAATATGGCCTTTTGCCTTTTTGTCCTGTTGCCTACTTAGGTTTTTTTTTTTTAAATGATGTCTTGAATCCAGGACAAATCAAGGAAGCTTATTCACCTCCTTTAAAGTGAAGAATTCTGAATAATTTGGGGGCATAAATTCATCTTTCTAACTTTGTTCCTATGTCATTCAATTTGAAGAGATATTGGCTGTAATGAGATTATTCTCAGAAGGACTTTAGGAAAATTATTACATCTCCATTTTTCAAAAAAGACAAGGTTCATTTCATTCTCCATTAGAAGGGTACCAGCCCTTTACGAAATGAATTTTTTGATCTTGGATGCTGAGTGAGACACTCTTATCTCCTGCACTCTTCATAAACCTACCCAATGAAAAAACAGAATGCTGTTATGAACACTTTGCAAAGGAGTCTGATCATTATACAGATGAAATTAGAAACATCAGCTCACCATATTATATAATTTTCATCAGATGATATTGTTTTCAAATCATCTTCCTTTCTGAAAATAAAATAGAAGCATCTACTTTAGGGAACTCTAGATCTGACCCAATTAACTGTCCTATTATTTGAAAACAAATTGACTTTCAAAATCCTCTCTTTTGCAAATATTCAAATCCAATAGTACAGCATCTGTAAAACAGCATTCTCAGTTTATTTTAATTATAGATTTCTCTTTTTTTGCTATATTTTTAACTTCTTTATAAGAGAGAAATTGATCCCTAAATATTTCTATATAGAGAAATCACTATTTCTATCTATCATCTATCTATCTATCTATCTATCTATCTATCTATCTATCTATCTATATTCAGATGCTAACATAAATCTTGGTACATAGGGAATAATCATTATGATCAATTGCATTGATCTTATACTTACTTCAGACGTCCAGATGAAGACTATAAAAGCTGGTTAAGACATGCATATGATAATATTGCACTTGAATTTATAGGTCTTTAATCATGCCAACACAGCCTGTCAGTTATTTTTTCTTATTTTTGTGTATGTAGTCATTTCTGATTATTTCTCTGTTAACATAGAATTTCTCTTTTGAATCACAAAACATTTTGTTGCAACTTCCTCTAATCTATGTCTGCTATTAGGGAAACTCAGCAATTCTACAGCAAATTTTCTTGTATTTTGTAATGTCTTCCAGAAAATATCCTTTATTTCTTCCTCCTTTTTCTAATTAAAGTTACTCTGCTTAAACAGCACCTGTTTTTTTACTTCATCCCAAATTAAGTAAAGAACACAGATAGAGGTAGCAACAAGAGCTCATTTGTTCAAAAAATTTATAGAAAACTTTATAATATTTGTAATATTTTATTTATTTATTTTTAGAGAAAGAGGAAGGGAGGGAGAAATAGAGGGAGAGAAACATCAATCGAGTGGTTGCCTCTCACTCCCAACTGGGAACCACGCCCACAACCAGTGTCGGCCATGATATCTTTGGATATGACACCAACAGCACAGCAATAAAAGCAAAAATAAATAACCAGGACTATATTAAACTAAAAAGTTTTGGCACAGCAAAGGAAACAATCAACAGAATGAAATGCAAACTATGGAATGGGAGAAAATATTTGCAAATCATATATATGATACAGGATTAATATAAAAAATATATAAAGAACTCAACTCAATAACAAAAGAACAAATAACTTGATTTAAAAAGTGTGTAAAGTCCTGAACAGACATTTCCAAAGAAGACATAGAGTGTCCAACAGGTTATGAAAACAAGCTTGACATTACTAAGCATCATGGACATGCAAATCAAAACTAGAGTGTGATACTAAAACTAAAGATAACAAATATTGGTGAGGATATGGAGAAAAGGGCATCCTTTTACATTGTTGGTGGGAACATAAATTGGTATAGCCATTATGGAAGACTATATGAAAGTTCCTCCAAAAATTAAAAATAAAACTACCATACAATCCAGAAATCCAATTGCTGGATATATATCCAAAGAAAATAAAATCATTTCCATGTTCATTGCAGCATGAATCAAGTAACACAATGTATAGAAAGAACCTAAGTGCCTATCCATAACTGGGAGAATGGAAAAAGGAAGTGTGCTATTTGTACATAATGGAATACTATCCCACTTAAAGAAAGAGTAAATCCAAACATTTGTGACAGCATGGATGGACCGGGAGTACATTTTGTTGAGTACAATAAAACCAAACACAGAAAGACAAATATTGCGTCATATCAGTTATATTTGGAATAAAACAAACAATCTCATAGTTACAGAGAGTAAAATGATGATTACCAGGGCCAGTGGTGAGGGGGAAAAAGAGAGAGAGACTTACTTTAAAAAAAAAAAAAAAAGGTGACAGACTGGTAGCGGACAGGATTGCAGAGAGGGATTTATGTGGCAGTACTGTGGAATGAGGACAGTTTCAGTTTTGAAAATGAAAAGAATTCTGGAGATAGTGGTGGTGATGGTTGCACAACAATATAAATGCACTCAATGCCACTGAACTGTGCACTTCAAAATGGCTACAATAGCAAATTTAAATATATTTTAACCACATTTAAAAAAAATGGAAATAATAATAGTTCTCAACAGTAAAACAGCCTTCTTTTTTAACTATTTTGAAAATGACTTTTACTTATCTCTTGTACTTCCCACTTCTTACTGGCTATTCCAGTTAAAGAAGCAATAATCTACCAATGTAAACAAAATATAAAAAATGTGTATGTGGTGGGGAGTGAAACCTAAAGTGCAAACTAATTACATTGTTCTTGCTTTGTAATTGGAGACCAAGGTTGACTTCTCACATACACAGCTAAAAACCCTGGCTACCCGGGTGAGTAAGACCCAAATACCTCTATCCAAAATTTTGTCAAAAATGCTTTTCCCATCCTGGCCAGTGTGGCTCAGGGGGTTGAGTGCTGGCCTGCAAACCAGAGAAATTGGTTCAATTCTCAGTCAGAGCATATGCCTGGGTTACAAGCCATATCCCCAGTAGGGGGCACGTGAGAGGCAACCACACAGTGATGTTTCTCTTCCTCTCTCCATCCCTTCCTCTCACTCTAAAAATAAATAAATAAAATCTTTAAACAAATATTTTCCTCAATATTCGGCATGATATTTTACTAGAATGCTTTCATATCTCTTCAAGGTAAATAAAAATGAGATGTACCTTAGTAGAAACACTTATCAATTTATCAAATACTTAGAGAAATCTGGGTGAAAAGTGATAAGTAAAAAATGTAATAATAAAAAATGAGAAAATGCTGTTTATAATTGGATATACTATTCATTAAATGCTTTGAAATAATGAAATTCTTCATTTTCAAGAATTTGGATTAATTTGGTTAGCCTCATTTACTCTATTCATATTGAGCATAGTATGTTTTATATTCACAGTAATAGGTGTTTCAGAAAATATTTTTTCATTTAGGATATATATACACACAAATATATACACATATATAGAACATATGTGTACAGTATATATATGGTTTTATAATAGTGTCAAGTTGTGCATTTTCCATGTTAAAATTCTATTTAAAACTTTTGTTGACTAAGCAGTGTTTTTTTCAAAATCAAGGAAATGTCAGCATTATAAAAAATACCTTAACTTTCTAAAAATAATTATGAATATTTTAACCAATGTAAAGTAAAAAGCCAATAGACAATGCACTGGACCATCATTGTCACTGCATTTGGTAAGGCGTAACTGTTCAGCACAAATAGTATCAAATAGCAGACTCAGAACACTTGTAATAGTAACACGACTGATTTTCTTCAACACAATTATCTTTTGACATTATATTAAGAGAAAAAGAAAATAAGCTGACATTTTAAATGTGTCAATAATGGTTTAATATAGTGAATGAAGGCAGAGGGAACTGACAGCTTTTGATAACATCTGCTTGTCATTTTATTATTATATCAAACAATGCACATTCCATAGAATAAATACTTGGCAAATGCATACATGTTAAGCATATGCATAATGAAAGTCAAGGAAACCTTAACACCTCTGCCAGTACATTCAACATGAAGTGGTAATAAGATTTTACACAACAACCTCCAAAAAAAAAAAAACTGAACCAAAAGCAACAGGTCACAAGAAAATCAGGTTAGAAGTGAAGTGGGCAAAGGGCATTATGAGTGTCAGTAAGTCTCTGAAAAAATACACCTAAAATTCACACGCTGTTCAAAGAAGATATTTGAAATTACAGATATGGGACAAAATTATTTTCGTAGAAATTTAAATAGCAGGAAATATTCTCAAAACTTAATTTTGCCTCTTTTCCTTGGCATAAATGCCTTCCTATCCATGTCTCTATGCAGGATTCAAGATTGATTTTCAGTACATATGTTAAAGGAGACCTTAAAAATTAACTTTAAACTTCAATTATGACTAAATCATAACCAGAGCCTAGTAGAACAGTCTTTTTGACAAGAAAATAAAGCTTATATTATTAAGCATGGGAGAGACCTCGTGGTGTTACCTGATTGCATGTTGTGAAAATACACAGACATCAAAGATGAGCAATTAAATGGAATCTAATAAAGAGCATTAGTGTCAAAAGAGAAAAATCAATAAGAAATGGCAATACAGTAGGAATTGTAATCGACATTATAAACTTGATGGAGACAGTGGATTAAGTTCTTTCAGTCAGTTTATGAGTGACTTTGTGTCAGAATGAGATGTTCATTAGATATTTGAACTACTCAGATATTTGTTGAGCAGAAAGCCAATCATTATTAGCATGGCATAATATGTAAGTTCCTCCCAGTATGCGGTGACATTTATGTTTAAATCAATAGAGAAATAAACTAGCTACAACTTTCTTTATTATTATCTTACCAATGAGAAAAAGTGCATTGAAGATCAAAAACTACAGAGAAGCAAGTATTAGAGGAAAAAATAGCAGGCTAAGCCACTAAAAATGTCCAAAGAAATATGGTTTGTTCTTCAAGAGAAAAATCAAGCAATTTAGAGAAAACACTGTGGTTATAATAGCTATGTAAGAAAAATATTTTGAAATTATAATCAACTTTATTGATTATATTATCCTTTTTGCTGCTACCAGTGGCAAGACCTCTGACAAGATATTTACCCTAGCTAGACTTTGTTCAATTAAAACCCCCATACCCAAAGAAAGAAGAAAGGAAACCAGTCTTTTAGATTGTTCCAAGGATAACATGAATATGGCATAATTTTTAAATTGCCATGTATGCAAGTTAGTTTTGTCCAGTGATACGCATCTTGGGAAGATGAGCATCTGCAGTTAGCATCTGTTTTTTTTTAATAACTTATAAGGTGAAGTTCACATAAACTATTTTAAAGTGAACAATTTAGTAGGATTTGATATATTCACCAATACCTCTAATTTTAAAAGATTTCTATCATTCCAAGAGAAATCTCTTACTTATTAAAAAGTTTATTCCTATTCCCCCTCTCCCAGACCCTCAAAACCACCAATCTGAACTCTGTCTCTATGGATTTATCTATTTCAAATATTTTGTATATAAATGGAATGATACAATATGTGGCCTTTAATGTTAAGCTGCTTTCACTTGCCATAGTGTTTTGGAGGTTCATTCATGTAGTTTCATATATCAGCACTTCATTTCTTTTTATAACTAAGAAATGGCTATTGTGAATAGTGCTGCTCTGAATTCTGTGAACATGTATATATTTAAGTTTTTTATTCTTTGTGTATATGACTAGGAGTGGAATTTCAGGCCCAGGCAATATTTCTATGATTAACTTTCTGAGGATTCACCAGAGTGGTTTCCATTGTGGTTTAACCACTTACAGTCCCATCAGCAATGTACAAGTTCTAATTTAGTGAACACGTGTGTGTGTGTGTGTGTGTGTGTGTGTGTGTGTGTGTGTTTTAATTATAACCATCCTACTTGGTACTAAGTGGTATGTCATTGTGGTTTTGATGTGCATTTCCCTAATGACTAGCAATGCTCAACATCTTATCAAGTAGTTTCATGGAATTTGTGAAGCTTCTGTAGAAAAATGTCTACTTAAATCCTTTGCACATTTTTAATTGAGTGATGTCTTTTTGTCTTTTTGTTTTTTATGCATTCTATACATTCTATGTTCTAGACCCTTATTAGATATGTTTTACAAATATTTTCTCCTATTCTGTAGTTCATTCTACTTTTTTTGATAATGTCTTCTAGTACATGAAAATTTTTAATTTTGATGAAATATGACTTACTTATTTTTTCATTTGTTGTTTGTGCTTTTGGTGTTATATCTAAGAATCCATTGTCAAATACATATGTGTGTATCCATTTGGGTAATCCATCCACTTAATCCATTTGGGTAAATTTTTGTAGATGGTGTAAATTAGAAGTCCAACTTTTTCTTTGCATATGGAAACTCATTTTTATAGGAATCATTTGTTAAAAATATTATTTTCCCCATTGAATGGTCATGGAATCCTTATTGAAAACTAATTAACTGTAGAGGTATGTGTTTACTTCTGGACTCTCAATTCTATACCATTGTTCTATATGTCTGTCCTATAGCAGAACCACATTCCTTTGATTAGTCTACTTAGGTAGTAAGCTTTCAAAAGTGAAAGTTTAAGTCCTCTGACTTTTTTTTTTTTTGAAGATTATTTTTGTTATTCAGGGCCCCCTACAATTGCATATAAGTTTAAGGATTGAATTTTTTATTTCTGCAAAGAAAGTTGTTGGAATCATATTGTATTGAATTTGTGCATTTCCTTAGGTAGTATAGGCATCTTATCAACATTAGGTCATAAAGTTTATGAACACAGGATATCTTTTTATTTATTTAGGTCTTTTTGCCTACAGTTTATAAATGTCAGTGTACAATTCTTTCTCCTCCATGGTTAAATTTACTCCTAAGTATTTTATTCATTTCAATGTTATTGTAAATGATATTGTTTTCTTAATTTCTTTTTCTGATTACTCATTCCTGGTATATAAATGTAACTGATATTTGGGTGTTGATCTTACAACCTGCACTTTTGCTGAAATAATTTTTATTAGCTCCAGAGCTTATGTGTGTGTTTGTAGTATGTGTTGTTTATGATTTTCTATATATAAGATCATGTCATCTGGAAATAGAGATAATTTAACATTTTCCTTTCTAATTTGGATGCTTTCTATTCTTTTTTGACTAATTTCTTTAGCTAGAACTTTTCAGTAAACTTCTGAATAGCAATGTTGAAAATCAGCATCATTGTTTTGTTCCTGATATTAAAGGGAAATTTTTGGACTTTCACCATTGAGTATGATATTAGCTCTGGATTTTTGATAAAAATCCTGTTTAATGTTCAGGAAGTTTCTTTCTATTCCTAATTTTCTTCAAAATTTTATCATGAAATATGTTGCATTTTGTCAAAAAAAATTGACAAATGTTATTTTTAAAAAGTCACTATTATTTGAAAACTTTGTTCAAACACTCTGAAAAATGGTATGAACAATATTTAAGTTCATGTAACTTTTAAAAAAAGCAAAATCATTGGTAATCATAGACCAGTTATCTTAAGCCCTGAAGAGATTCTGAAATAAATCACCTAATAATCAATTCACACTCACCTAGCAGAATATAAGATACTAGATAACAATTTATATGAATTTAGGAGGTGGAAATAAAACTGCAACAAATTAATTGTTTCCTATGAGAGGGTGAGAGACTACACAGAAATAAAGGATGAGACAATATTAGATAATCTTATATTTTAATAATATATTTATTATAGCTTATGGCATTGTCATATATAAGCCAGAACCAAATGGTTTTAGATTGAGAGAGATTTCCAATGATGAATTAGATATAAAATTTTAAGTGCCACCAGTGCATAAGAGAAACACTGCTTGTTTATCTGTTTATTAGCTGAAGGACATTTAGGCCATTTTCAGTTGTGGATAGTTATAAATAATACTGGAATAAACATTCATGTACAAGATTTGTGTGAAGATGTTTTTATTTCTCTTGGGTAAATACCTGGTATATTAGTTTTCTATTGCTGCTCTAGCAAATTCTCATGAATTTAGTGGCTTTAAACAATACATATTTGTTATCTTATAGTTTTCATATGTCAGAATCATAGGCACAGAGTCTCTTAACTGATTTCTCTGCTTAAAATCTCAAGTATAAAATCAAGGTGTGAAGGATATCATTGTTTATAGACTATGAAATTAACTGCTCCCAAGAACGTTAAGGAGATTGGAAGAATTCAGTTCATTCTCATGTTTTTCATGTGCCCCCTTCCATTTTCAAACCAGAAAAGATAGAATGATTCCTTCTTGTGTGAATATCTCTAACTTCCACCTCTGCCCTCGCTCTGCTTTCAAGGATTCATGTGATTACATTGGCCCACCCAGATATTCAAAATTATCTCCACATTTTAAAGTGAAGTGATAGGTAACCTTAATTATATCTGTAAAGTCCCTTATGCCATGTAAGATGACATTCAGTAGTGTAACACCAGGGGTCAGAGGTCATAGGTCCAAAATTCTGCCTGATTTATCCAGGCCGTATGGTAAGCATATGTGTACCTTCGTTAAAAAAAAAAAAAATACCAGTTGTCTTCTGCATAGTTGTTACAAACCAATGTGCTATAATTATTTTCTTTGTTCCTCTATATCTAATATGTCTGTTTTTCATATGATGGTTTCATGATTTTCCTCTTTATCTCTGCATTGTATTAAATGTTTAATTAGATCTCACTACTACCTTTTCAGTTTGCATGTAATGTGTCTACATGTGGATTTTCCTTTCTGATTGTTGTTTCTGTTTGGGTTTGGTTTCAGTTTTCATTCTCTTTGAAGTTCTCGGAGTTTGAATCTTTGGTTTAATATCTTTTGATGCTTTAGAAAATCTGTATTCCTTATATTTTAAAATATTTCTTTGGCTTCTTTTTGGATTTAATCTTTATTGTATTTTTTCCCATTACTATTTAGCCCCCTTACACCTCCCTCCCCGGAGCAATCACCACACTGTTGTCCATGTCCATGAGTCCTTTCTCCTTTTTGCTCAATCCCTCTTTTTTATCTATTCTTCTATGCTTCCAATCAGGTATATGTTCACATTTCATATTATTAACCAATATCTCATCATATTCTGCTATTTTTTCTCTTTTTGTTTCAATTGTAAAATTATTATTGATTTATTTACATTTTCAATGATTGTTTTCTGAGCTGTGTTGAGTCTAATGATTAAGTCCATCAACATCTTATTTCACCTTTCTTAACTGTTTTTATTTTAAGTCTTCCATTTGATTCATTCCTATTGTTTTTTTTCTTTCTGCTGAAACCCTCTGTCTCTTTATGGAGTATGTTGTCCACAATTTCCAGGAACATAATAATCAGAGTATTTTTTAATTTTTTAACTTGTAATTTTAAAATTTGAGTCATCTCTTAGTATTGTGTTGAATACTTTGTTTCTTGTTTATCTTTTAATTTTCTTACAATTTTGTGCTTTATAATATTTAATTGTATGGGAGATATAGTGTGTAGAAAGACAGAGACTGAGGCAAAAGCGTGTTTGTTACTGGAAATGGGTATACTTTTTTTTCTCCTAGGCCTTTAGTAGGGAGATAAGTCAATATTTTCAAGAATTATGCACAATTTGGGTTTGCTTGTTTGCTTGTTTGTTTGTACCAAGCAAACAAGCAAACCCAAATTGTAAATCCCTCTGGTATTATTTAAATCCCTCTGGTATTATTGTGTGCTTAGGCTTTTGGTTGGTTTTGGGGGGGATTTTCCTCAGTGTTGCAGCTCTACCTTCAGTTTAGGGCCTTCACTGTGCTTCTCCACCTCAGAGATGGTCTCTACATCATCTTTCAGTATACTACCAGCTTTAAATCCCTCTGGTATTATTGTGTGTTTAGGCTTTTAGTTGGTGTTTGGGGGGATTTTCCTCAGTGTTGCAGCTCTACCTTCAGTTTAAGGCCTTCACTGTGCTTCTCCACCTCAGAGATGGTCTCTACATCATCTTTATTTTCCCCAGTAGATACTTATTTCTTGTTGCATTCTTTCAGTGGTATAGTGGTGGGAGGCATGAGGGTTATCTTTTTTTTCTGGTTCAGCCTCATTTTGGAGTCCTGTGTCTCTAGTGCTCAGGTGCTTTCTCAATTATTTTGCCTTTTCTTCAGTGATAAGACAGATCTAGTTTTATGGGTCCTTCACTTAGTGGTATAAAACCTTTGTTCTTTTTTTCCTACAGTTTACATTCAATATTATTTTATATTAGCTTCAGGTGTATAGAATAGTGGTCAATCATTCACTATACAAAGTGTTCCCCATCATATTTCAGGTACCCACCAGGCACCATACATAGTAATTACAATAATCGGTTTCTGTTTTGTTTCTTTATGTTATTCTTTAGATTCCACATATAAATGAAATCACATAGTATTTGTCTTTCTCTGACTGACTTATTTCACTTAGCATAATAGTCTCTAGGTCCATTCATGCAATTGCAAATGGTAATATTTTATTCTTTTTTATGGCTAATATTCCATGGTAGATATGTACCTCAGCTTTTTTAAAATGACTTTTGCTCTTTATGGAAGAAGGGACTGGATAGACCCTTGTACTTTCCTTGCAGCCATGGCAGCTTTCCTTCTCCAAGCCTGAACTGTTAAGGAAGGATTTCTTTGCTTTCCCACCGTATTAACAGTATTTCCCATGCACAACTAGGGAGCTTACAGGTACATGCTGCTCCCAGTGTTCTATATTTGCATGCTAGTCTCAACTCAGACTTTAGCAATATGTTAAAATTGCAGTGGAGTTCTTATCTGCTTGCATGTGTTCCTTGTCCAAAACCCCTGCCATAGGTAAACTCATGCTAATGTCCCATTTTTCCTTATATTTCAGACTAGTTTTCTCTGTGACCTCAGCTCTCTCTTAGATTAAAGTAAAGTGAAATTTATCCCGTCTTTTTAAGATGGGATAAATGCTCTTTCCAGCTTTCTATCTTTTTGGAGAAGGTTGAAGCCAGTTATTGTAAAGATACAATGAATAATTGTATGTCTGGATAGATAAAATCTTGAGGAAAGTAGCATGTCCTATTTACCAATATATCTATAAAACTATTATCTAGATTTAGGATGGCCATGTTGTAGGTAGGAGCTCAATAAATGGTTTTGAATTGTATTTATAAGTTTATCAATATCACAACTAATACAAGGTTAGACCAAACAGTTTCAACTAGGGTGATTTTGCTCTCCCTCCATCCAAGAGATATTTGACAGTACATAGAGGTATTTTTCATTATTGTCAGGTATTGGGGCTTTTGTGTGTGTATGGGAGGAGTATAACTGGCATATGCAGCTAAATGTAACACATTGGACAGCATGCTCACACAGAGAGTTACTTAGCCTTAAATATTAATTATGCTGATACTGAGAAACTCTGGCTTATACTAATATGGAAATTATATAAAACATTTTACATTGTCCAAATTATGTTAATAAAAATTGATGTGATATTTTTTCACGGACAAACATAACAGAAAATCTGATAAACTGTATCAAACCCACTGACTTCTATTTGTACACATAATGTAATATATATTTTGCTACAAGTAACAAAAATTTACTTAATGTAAGAAACAATAAGAAAATTTATTATATCAGCTTAATAGGGAGTCTAAAAGTAGGGAAAACTCTCAACAGGATATTTTCAGGGTGTGATTCTTCTATGATTTTCCTGATTCATTTTTTTTCTTTTTCCACAAGAAGTCTTTGTCTAGGAACTACCTCCTTTCAAGATCACAGGATGGCTTTCAAAACCAATGGGAAGCAAACTTTATCACTATGTCTTGTATGAATTGTTTCATAATTTTATTTTTAATCAGGTAAATTCAAAAATAAATAGGCAGTGGACAATTTATTTCAGTAAACACTTGAGGCAAAGAATCCATTTCAGGATAATCTGAAGAATATTGAAAATATGAAGGGTATAAAAATGTATTTTCTAAAACTGTATCTGTTGCAAAGGAAAAAGTCTGAAAGGATATAAACCAGAATATTAAACAGTTAATATAGGTTTGGGATTTTAGTTATAGCTTATCTTTTTATAGTATTACATTTCTACCTGTGTATTGCTTCTATGTATTGCTTCTAAACTCTTCGACAAATGAAGGGAGAAGGGAGAGGCAGTTCCAATGAATTAATAATAAGTTACACCTTATTAAACAAAAAGGGGGAGAGGTTTAGCACATATCTTTAACAGAAATATTCAAATCAATCATTTTAGGGTGTGTAAGTTTCATGTATGTTTCCATAGAAATATAAGCAAAATATCGTGACCTAACTTACTGACTTTGTGTGGATCACTAACAAATTGTATTTTTATTTAGTTCCCACCTACCATCTGGCAGTCCACCTTCATATTCTGGCAGAATTTTATTCTCTGCATGTTCATCTGTGAAATACTCATTATTCTTTCTTTTTTTAAAATTGTTTTTATTGTTGTTCTATTACAGTTGTCCCCATTTTCCTCCATTGTTCCCCCCTGCCCACCCATTCAATCCCCTCACTGTCCTTGTCTGTGGGCCATTTATACATGTGCTTCCCCTTGACCCTTCTCATTCTCCTTTCTTGATATGCTCTTCTACATGTATTCCCCATATCCGTTATTTTTCAATTCATCCATACCTACTGGCCAGAAACTTTGGAACCATCCTTTACTCCTCCTTCTTTGTGTTGATTTTCACATGTTCGGAAGGGACTCTCTGGAAGATGTCTTTGATCTTTGCCCCATTTTTCACCCCACTGAAGTAGTTCTATTTTATGTTTGCATCATTCCCACATCAATCATTGCAGTTTCAGCCCATTTGACTTTAATGGCTCCTCCTCTATCATTTATTTAAATTATCCATCACAGAGGCTTTCTTTTCCATTATAAATGGAATCATGGCATTTCTTATTTAAAAAAAAATTCAGTAGTGTCTTAAATTTTGCAAAATTAAGTAGGAATCTGATAGAGTCTTGCCTCTAGTCTCATTCTCTTCTAGGTCTGTATGTCTTGATTCATGCCAGTCACAGATTAAATGTCTTTGTCTACCTGAAGCTAAAGTCTTCTTTTAAATAATCCTGAGTTAAATACCCTCTTTTCAGCATTCTTAGCTCCCAGGTCAATGCTGATTTCATTTCTGCCAATATTTTTTAGTGTTTAAAATATGTTAGACATTTTAATAAATGTTTTACATGTATTAATTCTCACATATAACCTATGAAATAGACTTTAACTATGATTTTTCCCATTTAATAGATTAAATACTTAGTCACAAAGGGTTTAAATGGCCTAAAGTCATACAACTAAAAGATGGTGATGCCAGCTATACATTCAGGCTGTCTGACTCCAAAGCCCATGCTCGTATCAAAGAACTACACTTCTGACTTCATTAATCATTAGAGCACCAAAACAAAGGTTTAATATTTCTAATTTTTATTTACTGTCATATGGTTTTATTTTAATGGTTAACTTGTCTCCCCAATGCTTTGCAAAGCTTAAAGCAAGATTTTTCTCTTAATTCTGTAGCATTTAGGAGTACTTTGTAGATAGTTGGCATTAAAGGAATTTTGGATGAACCACTATTTGTTTCATAATGTCTCTTCATCTCAATTAATCTTAGGGTTTTCTGACCGATTAATCTTATTAATTCTGGTCATGTCACTATTTTGCTAAAAAACTTTCAACAAACCCCCACTTCCTTCTATATAAGAGCCTTAAATCCTCAAACAGACCTTACATAGGTCTATGGTTTAAATTTAATATTCTTTTTAAATGTCTAATTCCATAACCTCTTTTCACAAAGCCTCTGCTTACCCAACACTTGCTGTTTTATATATACTACTTTCCATTTTCTTGGCCTTGGCTCAATAAATTCTTTACATGTAAAATGTTCATTTTTTTCTTACCTCCAAATGATCAATTCTAAAACTAGACTTTTTTGTTTACTCATGTTAGCCCTCTAAACATTTTTATCATTTTATCTTCATTATTGTGTTGGTCCAATGTCTGATTTATCATTGTTTTTCCAATATAATATACCTAAAATACTTTGCAAATAGCAGGATACTCAATAAATGTTAAATTATAAAAGTGGTGAGGGTAAATGGTGAGTATAATTTGCATATAACTAAATTTAAAAAATGTGTATAGAAGATTTTTCAAAGAGTTACATGAGAGAACAAAACATATAGTTAAAACATAGGCAGTGGTCTTTTGAGGGAAATTGAATGGATCTGAAATATTAAACCTAGAGAAGTCAGTAACCCTGATGCCTTTTATTACATGAATTGTGAGTAATATTTAAAACATAATGGTTTGAAAAGAGCATTAAAAGGTTACATCCTTTAGACCACAGCATATTGGCATGGAGAAAGTTTTTATGTAGTGAAAACTGACATAATCATTGTTTAAGACTATATGTACTCCACTGTCACTCTTACAAATATTTTGATTAGAGAGAAAAATATTTACAGGTATTTAGAAAGTATTCTATTTTTAGACATCATATACCATAAAATAGACATGATATTAAAATAAAAACTGAATTCACTTAATCTCAAATAAGACTTTTTTAATTTAATAAGAAACTATATAGACAAATTATATAGGTATATTGGAGAGAAACAATTAGTTTACTGTGCTAATGGGTTGTTCGATTTTCATTAAAAATATAAGTTAAATGCCAAAATCAAATACTAAACTCTCAAATTATTCTGAGTTTAATTTTATGATTCTAAACTTACTAGTAACTTGAATTTGTAGGCAATTCTACTATGCAAAGAAGTAAATTTCAGAGGTCATTTTTGGATTATACTTCCAAACTGATGCATTGCTTTTTGCTTTCCAATAACTTAAGGTGGAGGGAGAAAAGATTATACTCATTCATCTTCTTAATGATATCTGCCTTACGGACCATGCTCTGCATCTTTAAGTTGAATTTCTCAAATAGCAAATATTTCAATAGAGAAGTGCCCTTTCTAAGGGAATGTTTTTGTGGCATGATAATTTTTGAGATATTCATTTATGATTCCTCCCTATATGTTTGCCATTTCCTTTCTTATAGGTTCTGCTCTGCCTGATTTATGAAAGATTTGTGGTGGGTCTTCCAGGTCTTTTTTTTAAACAAATTTACTGAGACCATTGAGAACAGATTTTTGAGATGAGAGAAAAACCAGTAAGAACAGGAAAATATGAGAATAATGATTGATGAAAAGTATTTCCTCCAATATTAAAAATATACATTATCCTTATTCACAGCCATACCTAAGGTTTTTGAAGACAGGGAAAAGTAGAGCTTGGATTACCCTCAAAAACAAAGTATGCACTGAATGGTGTGTATAGGTAGAATAACAATGGAGAATTTCTCATCAAAGAGTCACCATGAGGAACGTTACTTCAGCACCAGCCAGCCTCATGCAAGATGAGTCATCATTTGAAAACTGAGTAGCTTTCTCCCATTGGCTGGAATGAGAGATTATTGTATGTGTGCATATGTGTGTGTATGTGTTTAAAGGTAAATTTATTTATCTGTATCAGCAGCCATCTGCTTGCTCCCCTATTGACTGAGGATATGCAAACTTACATCAATATCATCCTAATTTTTTGGTTGTACACATAGAAGTGCCTAGCAGGCATCCCTAAAAGGACCATTAGAAAATTTCAGAACAGGAAATAGTTACTTGTACAGAATATAAATGTAGAAACATTCTTATCAACAACCCATCATTACTATGCTTAAAATCAGAAATAAAGGCAAAAGAATGAGAAATAACAATATATCCAAACTGACAGTTTACAGTGCTCTGGTAGTAATGGGGAGAATAAATCAGTTATGTTATCAGATGTTGTAGGATGAAATTGCCATGATATCATGAGCTTAAACTTAATACTATAATATTAAAAATAAGATAAGTGGATGGATTGGAGAAATATTAAAGAGGTACACCTGACAAGCTGCTGAGGATACAAATAGATGTGAGAAAGAAAAGTGAAAGATCAAGTATGAAAGCCAGGTTTCTAAGAATTTGTAGGTAGTTGAGGTACTCTCTTTAAATGGGAAAGATAATGTATATTTGAGATAAAAATTTGTAAGTAATAATTTGGATGTTTTTGCAGAGAAATCTATGAGATATATACTTTCAGAGTTTGACAGTTAAGGAAAGAGTCCCGAGCTGGGTAGTGCAAGATTTGAGACTTTCTATTTTACTTTTTTTGAGAAAGGAATATCTTAGCAGTATAGAGCTATCAGGACTCACAATTAAAGGTGTACAAATGGTCATAAATCTGTTTTGACTAATGTTTAATGAATTATTTCCTTGAAGCAAGAATAATAGAATATCTGAAACCTGAAATGCTTGTGCACAATAGCAACATGTATAAAGATACTGCCTCATGCTGATACGTGATTCTTTCAAAGACTCTGACAAACACATTCTTATTTAATATTCAAATTGTCTTATTTAAAGTACACAAAGAGATGAGCGATATAGTCTTTCCTTGGAAGAGAAATAACAGCCCCAAAAGAACAATGAAAGTTAATTCCATAGGCTTAGCTCTCTCATTCTTGTATGAGCACTCTATGCCCTATTCCTTTTTATTCAAAGAAATTATAGACAACTTGACAGTTATCTAGTAATTAATTATTACCTAAAAATTATAAATAACATGTTATTTTTAAGGGCTGGGAAAATAATTATTTTTATCTAGATTCAAGAATTGATATTTGAATCTAACCATAACTAGCACCAAAAACAAGATCACTTAACACAATGGAAACATATTCTCTCACAATTCTGGAGGCTAGAAGTTCAAAATCAAGATGGCGGCACAGCCAAGCTCTCTCTAAAACCTGAAGAGGAAGCCTTTCTTTGCCCCTTCATAGTTCGGTTGGTTTGCCTCAATCTTTGTTGTTCCTTGGCTTGCAGCTGCTTACCTCCAATCTCTGCCTTCCTTGTAGCATGGTGTTCTCCCTTTACCTCTGCCTCCCAACAGCCTTCTTATAAACCTTAGTCCTACTGGAGTTGGTTAGGGTTCACCCTAATCCAGTATCATCTTATCTTTAAAAATTACATATGCAACAAGTTTATTTTGAAATAAGGTAGCATTCTAGAAAATAAGGAGTTAGGACTTCAAGATATCTTATTTTGGTGGGGGTAGGAGGTAAAAATTCAACCCATAATACCAAAATATATAATTATATTAGTAAAACATTTTGTACTTTTTATTAAATTTAATAAAATTTATGTATATCAAATATTGGAAGAGACATTCAAAAGTATCAGAGATATAACTCCCACTTTATATTACATTGACAAAGTAACCCCAGAGGATTTTAAGAGATGCTTAATTGACAATAAAAAGAATGAGTTATAGTCTTATTCTAATTTACAGGTTAATCAATTATTGTGTTTTTCTTAATATTGAATAATATGTATTAATTTTAGTATTTTAGTATATTTTCCATAATTATAAAATAATTTTATGATAAAGATGATACAGAGAGATCTAATCAGATTAGTGGGGAGAACTAAGGAAGGGTTGGTTGTAGAAGGGGTTTACCCAAGGCAATGGTAAACAGTCTAGGAGGGGATTGACCGAGACACTGAATGCCTGTAGTGCACAAGGAATTATGGGCCGGGAGGTTTAAACAGAAAGAAGGCAGAGACTCTCTCCTTTTCTCTTCCCCAAAGATGCTTGGATGATCATGCTATAGCCTTCTAAGTTCTCCAAAGGATGGTGTTTTAAATGGGAGGAGAAACTTCGGGTATAGCCTAGGGACTGGCCTGGCCTGGCCGAGGGTTGCCAGGGTCATTTTCTTTGAGTGTTTTGGAGAGTGCAGGTTCTGAGGCAGAAGCCTACCATTCTTCCACAATTATGTAGCTTTTGTATCTTATGTTGTTTGAGTTTGTAAATTAACCTTATAGATAAAATGTAATTAAGAGCTAACAGAGAGAATGATAGGGGAACTCAAGAGTTAAAGATTTTAGCCTTAATTGTTAGGCTTGAGTGGGTTAAGCTGGAACTCAAGAGTTGAAAACATTTCAGCCTTAGTTTATAAGCTTAAGTGTCTAACGCAGTGGAAAGCTGTTATTCTGAAATTGTGTAGCTTTTGAATAAAGACTCCTTTCCTTTCTTACCAAGAATCTGCCTCCAGAAATTTGCCTAGAGGGCAGGAGCAAGCAACAGGACCCCACTTGCTGTTTGATGACAAAGATGTAAAAAATATTATTCACCAGATTGATTTTTAAAACAAAAAATGAATTTGATTTATAGAAAATCAAGAAAGTCTTTGCCATGAGAAAATATATTTTATACACACACCCCCCATTATGTAAATATATGTTCACAAATATTTTACACAAATATATAATTTTAACAATATTAATTTCATATAATTCAGATTATCTGCTTAAAACATCAAATAAGTTATAAAAATCAATAAAAAAATGAAAATAATGCTGTATTTTGGTTTTCATCTATTTGAAAAAGGACCACATTTAATTGCTTTGTAGACTAACAGAAAATTTATCCAGAGCATACTATAAAGATATGTAATAATACTATTTTAAAAAGTCAATTCAAATCATGAAAAAATTTCACTGCATTTTCCCTGCCATGTAAAACAAGAAAGTACATGTGTTCTCTGCTACAGGGGAAAATAATTTAGGAGAATGACATATGAATACAGAGGAAACTGCAAATTTAATAAACTTTAAATGCCATTTTCTTCTAAAGTATACCAAGTAGATGTTTATTTGGCTATAGCAACCCAAACTTATGAGGCAAATTGAAATTCAGTGGCTAGAAATTCATTTTTTTTCCTCCCCTTCTTCTTAAATATAAAATAAACTGGTTCCATTTTCATTCCTCATACATTAAAGATATTTTAAATAATGACAATTCATCTGCATAATGCATGAGAGGTCTAGTAGAAAAACAAATATTTTATTTTACTTCTATAAACATGTGTCATTCAATAGTATCTCTCAATTATTATTACTGAACACAAGCAAACACACACACATACAAAAGCAGAGAGAATCATTGCCCCTCTGAATGCCAAAAATAGTCTGAGCAAAGACTTTTTCAAGTGATATTTAAAAATATGTTGGCAAATCCTGCTCCAGCGCCAGGTATGTAAGGGCAACTCTACTTTACACAATCCTAAACCTTTGGAAAGTGAAACATTAACAAGACTAGTCCTTTATTTGTGCAAATGCAATAATGAGCTTGGAACTTTTTCATTTGCTCCTCCCAAATGAGCCATTGCCTAAGGCCTGTAGAGCTTAAGAAATAGCTGCTCGCCCTTCAAAAGTTGGAATTAAACCAGTCAAAGTTTCTTTTTGTCTATTATAGGTTGAAAAAGATTTTGTAGGATGCTCTAAAATCTTAGTCAAGATACATTTAGAGGAAACAATGAAATAGATAAAAGCTAGAAATGCATGGATTCCTGGCTGGGCTAACTAGTCTCCTATTTAGATTTCCTTCTTGGAGCTCCTTAACCTCTCAGTCTACTTAATCTGTCCTTATCTTGGAAGTGGAAAGAAATCATTGTAATTTCCTTTCTCATAGGTCTATTGTTAAGACTGAGACAATCCATGTGAATCAACTGGCACATATAAAATGCTGTATAAATTTTAGCTATAATAATCATTAATATAGTGGCTTTATACAACTGTTTCTATGAGAAAAAGATGGAACAAATGCTCTGAAGACAATCATTTCAAATGTTGAAACCCTGTGTATTTTGATATTTAAAAAATATATCCTAATAAATTCTGTAATAATGTTTCTTGAATATGCTATACTGAAGGTCAGCTCCTACCCTGGCTGCATGAAAACCAAACTGAAGAGGGATTTTGGCAGAAAGCCTCTGCCTTCATCGGCCTCAATCACTACCCCCTCTCAGTCCCATTCAACTCTTTTAATCTGAGACCTCGTCTACCTTGTTTAGAGCAGTGTCTCCGATTCTGCCTGGTACCTGACACATAAACAGTCCTCAGTAAATCATTGTAGAGTACATGAAAGAATGAACGAATCAATGAATGAATACTAAAAAATGAAAGTCTAACTAGCATCTAAATCTTTAAAAACATTTGTACCTGGGGTAGTGGTCAAATGGGAATTTGGTAGGTTGAAATGAGAAAGCATATAGATTTTGTGATGTTAATAAAAACATATGTTAACCATAACATATATTTCTAAACCTTTAGGGCTGAAAAGCATACATTTGTCACCGAATACTTAGACCTAAGATGTGCTTGCATTGTTTTTTTAAGCTTTCTGTATTTCAAATTCCTCATCTATAAAAAGTGGATAAAGTGTTTCATTCTGCATGGAATTGCTGGGAGCTCAATATGTGTAAATATGTTTTATAAACTATTTAGAATAATGCTTGGCCTTTGTAAGCTATAAAACTGGAAACTATTACTTTTTTACCCATGCTTTTATAGCTTGTATATTATAGCTGTGTGTATGTTTCTGTTTTGTTTGGTTGATTAATTTAGGTTGTTTCTTTATATTCCAGATATAAGTGAAATTACATGGTATTTGTCTTTCTCTATCTGACTTATTTCAGTTAGCATAATACCCTTTAGGTCCATTCATGTTGTCACAAATGGAAAGATTTTATTTTTTAATGCTGTGTAATATTCCATTCATCTTCTTTGTTCATCTGTCACATCTTCTTTATCCATTCATCCATCTATGGATACTTAGGTTGCCTCCATATCTTAGCTATTATAAGTAATGTTTCCATGAACATAGAAATGCATATATCTTTTTAAATTAGTGTTTTTGTTTCCTTTGCATAAGCACCCAAAAGTAGAATTGCTGGGTCATATGGCAGCTTTATTTTAAATTGTTTGAGCAATCTTCGTACTGTTTTCTATGGTGGCTGCACCAATTTACAATCAAAACAGCAGTGAAAGAAGCTTTCCTTTTCTCCACATCTTCACTAGCACTTATTATATGTTGATTTAATTTTTCATAATATCCATTCTGGCTGGTGTGAAATACTACCTCATTGTAATTTTGATTTGCATTTCTCTAGTGATTAGTAACATTGAGTACCTTTTCAGATGTCTGTTTGCCATCTATATGTTCTCTTTGGAGAAATGTCTATTCAAGTCTCCTGCCCATTTTTTTATTGGATTGTTTGTGTGTTTGTTTGTTTGGTATTAAGTTGTATGAGTTCCTTATATATTTTAGATGTTAACCTCTTACTGGACATATTGCTTGTGAGTATTTTCTCCCACTCAGTAAGTTGTCTTTTCTTTGTTGTTGGATTCCTTTGCTATGCAAAACTTTTCAGTTTGATATAGTCCCATTTGTTTATATTCTGTGCATTTTAAGTTTGACATTAGCCCATTGTGATAATATTTTAAATCATTTAAATAAACAAAATTAAATAAACATATAACTCCATGGAATGTTGTTTATTTCTTTCATGCTAATTATTCATAATCATCAATTACATCAGTATAGTTTTACTATTGAGACCTATCCCGCCCATCCTGCTGTCCACTGTTTACTAGCTGTGGCATTGCTGTGATCCCAAGGAACCCCACAGTGAGAAAATTTCTGAGTATGCTTAACAGAATCTGAAGAAGTGTCATGGAACAACTAGGAACTCCTAAATTATTTAAACAACCAATGATATTCCCCAAACTTAGGTTAAAAGAGACTACATTGACAAAAATAAAAACAAGTAATGGCTCATTTGGGCTATTTCCAAGATTTGAGATTAAATAAGTAAGCTACTAAAGCTACCTTTATTTTATAATAATATCTAAAATGTGTTATTCTTTTATGATATATCAAGTACTATGCAAAGCATTATCATTTATTACTCAGAACAACCTTATGAGTAAATCTTATGCTAATCCCAGTTTTATAGATGAAGCTCTTCAGAGTCAGTTTATCATCCAGTTAAAATATGAAAGAGTTGATTCCAGTCCAAGCATCCAAACACTTAACTGTTATTTACAGTTTGGTGCTGAAGTGTAAGGGTCAGATCTCCAGCAAAGTTTGCTGGATAAAATACAGGAAGTTCAATTAAGGATGAGTATGTCCCAAATATTGTAATTATTTGTTATTTAGTTGTGCATATTGTATTTTTAATTGCTAAATATAGCAATTCTACTTCTGTAAGTTTTTGTTACTTTTTAATAAGTGGAAACTGAATTGCTTCATAAAAAGGATAGGTTCACCTCACTGAAGAGACTTTTTTGTAGCTCAGTGGCATGAATAATGTACAGGGATGAATTGTTTGGGATAGCTGAGAAGATTGAAGAAGTTGGACAATGGAAAGCAAGGAAGATGAGGGATCTGGGAAAAAAGCAGAATTCAGAAAAAGACTGAGATATTTACATGGAGAGTGAGTTATATGATATGGTATATAAAATAACTTACCTTCCTAAATATGCATAAAAACTGCTGAAAGTTCAATAGTTTCTTTTTTTAATGTAATGAAATCCTGAGTTTTTCATCAAATTTTGTTCTGCTAAGACCAGAAACTGCCCATGAAGACCCAATTAGAGCTAGAATATATAAAATAATTATTTTTAAATGTTATACTAGATGCAGAAAAACAAAATTTAAGACAAACAGCAAAAAAACTTGGCTCATGGTAGCTCAAAAATTAGAAATGATCCAGAATATTTTTGAATGAGGACATATCAGATCTGACTGCCTCTCATTCACCTGCCTTTTTGAATAATAACAATTTGACCTTAAATGCCATGTAAGATTATGGTCTTGCCCCATTCCCAGTGTCTACTCTGTTCAGCAAGACAAACGCTGACTCTGAGACTTCTGGAAATGAGCCTTCCTAGCACCGTGGGACCTTCTTATCCCACCAAATGGTTGGTCATCAATGCATCCTTTGGACTGATTTATGACAAAAAGGGGAATGCGTAGAAGAAAAAGGGCCACATATTAACCTGACAAGCTCAGGGGAACCGTGTGAGGCAGACCTACAAATTCAGAGACCTAAAGTAACCACAAAGAATGGTCCAAAATTAAAACATTAACTAAAAGCAGTTCATAGGGAGTAGTCATGTCCTTGGCCAGTACCTAACAAAGGTCAATCTTTACCTTAACTAAGCTTGTCTTTTCCGCATCTTTACAACATACCTTTGGAAAGCCAAGGTAACTGCCCTTTTTTCCCACACCCCCTGGGCACAAGCCTAGACTACAAATACGCTCATTGTATATCGTTAATTGTTGATTGTTAACTATCCTTACCCACCTATGTAAAAGAAGTATGTGTCTATCATTTTACCTTTTATCCAATTTAAGAGTCTTCCCAGCTTTCCTCTCTCCTGCCTCCCCTAATCTATCACCAATGGACTTCACGTAACCCTCTTACAGCTCCTCTGATTCTAATGTGTAAAATGTGGTGCTGAACTGCCATTCTCTGGAGCATTTCTCAATCTGTTGAGATGTTGCTTCCTGACAATTGTCGTCAGTTTGGCTCAAATAAACTTCCCAAAAATTCTCAAAAAAATAAAATGAAATAAAAATAAATAAATAAATAAAATTCATCTCAGCTATCTGGGACTTCTGTAACAAACTAACGTGAACTGGTTGGTTTACAACATTTATTTCTCATGATTCTAGAGTCTAGAAGTCCAAGATCAAGGGTGCTAACAGGGTCAAGTTGTTGGTGAGAACCCTATTCCTGGTTATGTCTTCACATGATTTTTTTATAGCTGCATGTTCACAGAAAGATGGCTTGTCTCCTCTTTTTTTAAGGGCATTTATCCTATTATGAGGGCCCTACCTTCATTAGTTTATCTAACTTTAATTACTTCCTGAAAGCTCCACCTCCAAATATCAGCACACTAGGTGCTAAGGTTTCAACAGATAAATTTTGGGAAGACACAAGCATTCAGTTCATAGCATTAGTTAATTTCAAAACAATTGGTTCAATGGAGTTCATGTTATGCTTTTTATTAGACCAGACTGCACTTAATACATATAAAGGTTTCTACTATTAATATCTCTATCGACAAAAAAGGGCTTGTATATTAATCTATAGGATTTATATTTTATTGTTCAAAACACTAAAAGTAAACCTCTTTGACTGCATTGTGACCAGTCTTAACCTTTATAGCTTTAGGTTATGGAAATAGTATACTATAAAATGTAACTTTATGAGAAGTCTACAGAAAGGGAAAAAATAAGAAACATAATAATATTTATTTATTTGAATTTTGATATATATACCTTTAAATCATCTCACATTAAAAATATAAGAGAGTATATTTTTCACTTTCCAACATAAAAGGAGAATCCAATTTATATAATAAAGTTATATACTTTTTCTTAAGATTACCATTTTCTGCCCCAAAATAATTTTATTTAAATATGGGGTAAAGGAGAAAACAGGTGTGGGGAAATTGTCAGGAAACAACTGACTCGTGCAGAGGTTGTTACTGTCTATTTACCATTGGGACTAGCAAAAATTTGTCTCTTCCAGGAGCTCAAAGGCCTTCTGACCAAGACTAAGTAACCACCATCTAAGACCTCTATCTGCCATTCCATTCTTCAGAATGTTTGTCCTTAAGAAAGAGCACAGTAAGAAAGGGAAAAAAAACAATTAAATTGAAAAAGTTTAAGGGATAGGCCATTATTAACTAGTACACAGATTAGTAAAAGGAAACAAAATAGAAAACAAGTAAAATGATTCAGAGTGAAGAACAATATAAAGGTATTATCTGAGTTCAATCCACTAATTAGAATATGCTTTATATCTACCTTCAGTTTTATTCCCAGACCTCATACTAAAGGTAGCATAATTGACCAAGAAATTTAGCAGCAACTTTGAAATTTATCTCTGTGTTTGCCCCAAGATCCTACTTCAGCCAACCTAGGAAACATGAACTTCCTTATTGACTGACTCTAATTTAAAGACTCTGCATGGGTCTTCCTAAAACTTCCACATACCACAAGGACATGTGTAATGTTTCTATCTAATACTCTCTCCTTCATTCGTGGTCAGACTTCACAGTAATATGACACCTTTCTCAGGCTGGAAAAGGCAAAATTATACATTTGAAAAGATGAGTGGAGCCAGGGATTAAGGGAGGGACATAGGTAACGTAAAGGACAGAGAATATTTTGGGTAGTGAAACTATTCTCTATGATACTATAATGGTGGATACATGTCAGTAATATATTTGTTCAAACTGAGAATGTACAATCTCAAGAATCAAATCTAGTATAAACTGTGAACTCTGGGTGATGATAATGTACCTATTATAACAAAGGTAGCACTCTGGGAGATGCTGATAATGGAAGAGCATATGCATGTGTGGAGGCAGGAATCTCTGAACCATCTGCTCAGTTTTGCTGTAAATCGAAAGTTAATAAAAAAATAAAGTTGACTTTTTAATTACAGCACTACTCTTTTTATCCATTAGAAATTATCTTTTCTCTTTACAAATAACTTCCAGAAACAGTGGTAATAACCAAAGACCATTAGTTTTTAAAATCTGGATTTCACCTAGTTTGTGGAAGAAACTATATTCTTGATATCAGTCTATAGTAAGGAGATATATTCGCCCTCATATTTATATGTTTCATTCTAAATCATACTCCTCTAGAGATCTGAATTTCAGTAGACTAAGATATATAACATAAATATGTCGACACTTTACAACCTAATGATTGGGGGCCAAGCGTTCTTTTAATGTGCTTGCATTTCTCAGGGTACTCCAAAGAAACAGAGTTTGCAGGATGGTAAACTGGACATTCTGGCAAGATTGGATGCTGCACTTCTGAGTCCAAGGCAGTCTGGAAGTGGAATTGCATTCACTTAGATGCCTTTTCTCTCAAGTCTTTTAACTGATTAGATGAGGCCCCCTCACCACTCACATTGAGAAAGGTAATCTACTTTTACTGATTTAAATATTAATCACATCTCAAAGCTAACTTCATAGCAACATCAATGAGGTGTTTGGCACTGTACTCTAGACAAGTGGACACATAAAATTAACTTCGGAGTGCAACTAATTCCTTAGTAGACTCTATCTTATTCCATTAGTATCTATCCGTTCCCTTTCTTCAAAAGGCATGGAAATAACCCTACTTTCTTGAGCCTTTTATCAATTCTTCTCCACTCCCAGGCTTTTGTATCACTCTTTATTATAGCTTTCTTTCTGGACAGTGAAAATTTTGTTTTCATAATGAAGACCCATGTATAATAATTCAGGCCACAAATCAATAACTATCTTTTGAATATTATCTTGTTTTTCCAAGAAAATAAGGCTTTATGTACAATCAGATTAGTGTATGCTTTGTTAATAAAGGATCCTCAAGTTTTGGATTTGACAATAGCAAAGGTTTAAGTATTTTCAACCACAAGTCTTTTGGTAGACAGCCACAGTTCTGTCCACATTGACTTCATTCTAGGAGTTAGGTTCTCTTTAGAGCTTTGGAGTTCTTGAAGCAGAAAGCAAGGAGAGATTATGAACCACATACTGGCTTTGCCCTATAATGACATCTATCACCAGAGTGAGGATTTATAATCTTCTATAGGAAAGAACTATATGATTGTGGTAAGCTAAATGTAATCACAGTGAAAGATCTTGTCTTAGATATAAACTTTAAGGCCTAAGACTCATTTTTTTTCTTTTTTCCTACTGGACTCTGTATGCTGTTCATCCCCTGGCCCCTAGTTTAAGGGTCTTAAAGCCATTTGACTATGCCTTCTGCTGCTTAAGTCAATCTGGAATAATAAGCCTTTTTGTGGTGGGCTCCTGTTCTTGTTGAGTGGATAACAATTGGGAAAAGCAAGTCACTCTATTATTATTTCTTGTTAAGTTTATGGCTTCAAATCTGCCATAATAACTATTGCAATTGGTAGTGTTTTTAACCCTGGAAACTACCAATAATGGAACTCTCAGTCAATTTGGATTGCAGATCACAAGTAGAGAGCAACCTTTAGGACAGAATTATTTCCTTCCATTTCAAACTCTTCTTTTTCTTGCAATACTCAGGAAACAGCAAGAAGTATTCGATGTTCTGAATTTTTTTCCTCAATTTCCCTTATCTTTATAACATCAATCATCACATAGTCTTCATCCCAAGCAGAAAAAAATTGACCAAATATTTTATTGCTGCATGTCAGGAGTCAACACACTTCTACTCTGAAGTTGCTACATTCTGTCTCTCAACCTCATCCCAAATTCATTCCACAGAATTTTTTAAAAGATATTATTTACTTATTTTTAAAGAGAGGGGCAAAGGGAGAGAAGGAGAGAGAAGAACGTTGATGTTTGAGAGAAACATTAATCAGTTGCCTCTCACCCCAACAGGGCCGGCCCGCAACCCATGTGCCCTGATTGTGAATCAAACAGGACTTTCACTTCGCAGGACAAGGGCCAACCAACTGAACCGTACTGGTCAGGGCTCCACAGAATGTTTTTGATACTTATAATACTACACTCTCAATAACCAAATTTTATACAAATTAAAGATTTTGTTCATCCATATATAACAGAAACTATCTAAAATGTCTTCCTGAAGTCTAAACTAGCATTTTACACATTCATATAATTAACCACAACTAAAAGTCACAAGATGATACCTAACTACAAGACACACTAAATAATTGGGTTTTAAAATTGAGTCCAGTAGCATTCCAAACCTAGTGGAGGTTTTCTGTTAATTTGTAAGGAGAAAATTAATTTGGGGTAGGCAAATAGTAGTCCTTGTCATGGTGATTACATTTCTCTGCCAAGAAAATTAAAATAAATGTAAATCTCTATACAATGACTACATAGTTTTAGCATCATAAAGTAGACATGATAATATTAACAGTAGTTTTTATAAATGGCACTACTTTTTCTTCCCTATCACCTTCATCATTTTATCTAATCCCTATAGCAAACTTGTAAGCGCATCTTTATATTACTATGATAGATGAAAAAACTGAGAATCCTTTAGCTGGTAAATGGCAGAGCCAGAGATGTAATTAATTCTAATGCCATAGTCAATCATTTTCACTATACAATATTTCTCCTCTTTAAATCTTAATTGCTAGAGAAAAAAATAGCTTACCAACAACTGTGCTAAAAATAACAAGATCTTTTTAAACAAATAATGTCCATAGAATTCTTTTAATGAGTAAAAATCAAAACTATAAAACATTAACATCTCAAACACTTGTCAAGAGCATTCAACCATAAAATGATTTCGATTCAGCATTAACCAAATACCCCTTTGAGATATTCTATATTTAAGGAAAAGAATTTAAGGGACATGTTAACTATCAATTTATTTGGATCCCCTGTGTTTTATTCCCATGTTAAGATAAATCATCACAAAGTAATATAATTAGAGTATACTATCTTAGCTCCCTATAGAAAGATTGTTTCATTTGTAACTCAAAACATTTACTGATTTCAATTTACTATTATAAGAAAAGTTATTATATTATTAATCAAAAAATAAAATATGTCAAAACAGTGCTTATTTTGTTACTTGTTACCCATTTTACAAAACAGGATAAATATATAAGATGGTGTTCCAAAGACTGAAAATGCTTAGCTATATTTTTTTAGCCCTAATTACCAGGAAACTGAATTGAACTTAAATGCCCAATTGTTATAACTAATTATGTGGATATATTATAGCACTGTTGTCAACTTTCAGTGTATTAATCTTTTTAGCATGATAATTTTCTTCACAATGAGGCACTTCCAATTCCTTTTGAATTTACAACATGTGATATACACAGCAAAATATATATGTTTCAAACATTCAGACAAATTTTTTCTATATTTAATAGTTTAAACAACATACTGTTTGAAACACACTCCTTTTCAAAGGTTTTTTATGAATATTTATATTTTGTGTACTTTGAATTGTTACATTTATTTATTCATTTATTTAAATCTTTCTTTTATTTTTCAATTACAGTTGACATTCAATATTATATTAGTTTCAGATGCATACCTCAGTGATTAACCCCAGTGATTAGACGTTATATAACTTAGTTATCACCTCGATCAATCTCCTACCCATCTAACAAAATACATAGTTTTTAAAATATAATTGACCATATTCCCTATGTTCTACTTTACATTACCATGACTATTCTGTACCAACAAATCTGTACTTCTTAATCCTTTCACCTTTTTCATCTATGCCTCCAACACCTTTCCATCTGGAAACTGTTAAAATGTTCTTTGTATCTGAGTCCTTTTCTGTTCTTTTTGCTCAGTATTTCCTTTTTTAGATTCAGTTATTGATAGATGTGTATTTATTGACATTTTTTATTGCTCATATTTTTACTTTTTTTCTTTTTCTTAAAGAAGACATTTTAACATTTCTTGTAAAACTGATTTGGTGGTGATGAATTCCTTTAGCTTTCTTTCTTTTTCCCCCTTGAGAAGCTCTTTACTATCCTTTGATTCTAAATGATAGGTTTGCTGGAAGAATAATATTGGTTGTAGGTCCTTGCTTTTGAAGTTGTCCCAGAGGTTTTTTACGTTATCCTCAATTTTTTGGATTGCCTTTTCTTTTTGCTGCTCTGTTTGGGTATTTTTTGGTTCCTTATATTCCAGGTTGCTGATTTGAGTCTTGGTTTCATGTACTTTACTGTTGATGCTCTGTAAATTTTTCTTCATTTCATTTATTGTATCCTTCATTTCTTATTGGTTCTTTTCTATGGTTTCCCTGTCCTTTGTTCCCTGTATTATTTTTTTCATTACCATGTAGTCCTCTTTTACACCCCCACAGTCACCACAACTGTTCTATAGTTGTTGATGTCCATGAGTCCTTTTTCTTTATTGCTCAATCCTTCTTCCCCCTGCCCCCACCCTCTTAGCTGTCTCCCTGATCTCTGTCTATGAGTCTGTCTCTATATTGCTTGTTAGTTCAGTTTGTTCATTAGATTCTATATATGAGTGAAATCATATGGTATTTGTCTTTCTCGGACTGGCTTATTTCACTTAGTATAATGTTCTCCAGGTCCATCCATATTATTGCAAAGGGTAAAATTCTCTTCTTTTTTTATGGCTGAGTAGTATTACATCCATGTCATTTTTATGCTGTTGAAGCTCTTAGTAAGTTCATTGAACATTCTTATAACCTGTGTTTTGAACCCTGAATCTAGTAAATTGCCTATCCCCATTTTCTTTAATTTTCTTTCTAGATTATTGTTCTGTTTTTTTCATATGGGACATGTTTCTTTGTCTCCTCCCTGTGTTTGTTTCAATGTATTAGGTAGAGCTATTACATCTCACGGGCTTAGCAGTGTGGTCTTATGTAGTAGCTGTTTTATAGGGTTCAGTGGCACAGGCTCCTGGAACACCCAAGCTAGACACTTTAAGTATACACCCATGTGGGCTGTGTCACCCTCCTATTGTAGTTGAGCCCTGAGTGCCATAGGCATGTCAATGGGAAGGATTTATCTCCAGGCCATTTGGCTGCAAGGGATGGTTGCAAATATTGACCACCATGGAAGATCAGCTGTACAAGAGCCTACCCCACAGAGCAAGACTTATTTCAGCAGGGCTCTGTTGCCCACCAAAGCTGCATCTTGAGTGTGTTGTTTGTGGAGGTGGTTGTGTAGAACTTCAATGTGGTCTGAAGCTGTCCATTGGGTGCACTAGTTCTTGGGTCTCCTGGCAGGTACAGGCCAAGGTCAACTACCCCCTGTATTCTTCCTGGGGTGACTTAGCATGAGCTACAAAGCAATCTGCAGGTGGCTGCTACTTATGCTGGGCTTGGATGTGTCCAGGTGAAGTCAAGCTGCAAACAAAGGTGGGTTATTGCTAGTTTCAAACATGGGGCCACTTAGCAAGTGGTACAGGATATGCTGAGACCAAATGTTGCTTTTTAAGAGATTTTAGCAAAGTCTGAAGCATGAGCCAGTACAGGTATGAAAAAGCCACTCGAAATGGCTTAGGTAGTACTGCAAGTTGAGTGGGGTGGCGTCTCAGGGAAATATGATGCATGGGAAGAGTGTAAGCCAGGTTGATGGAGAGACTCAGATATTACGCCTGCCTGCCAGCTATGTAGGAGGAGTCTCAGAAAAAGAATAATGGCCTCTGCTAGTACTTTTGTCTGGCAGAAAGCTGTCGCCTCAGCTCTCTTCCTGATGCCAGACAATTGAGCTCCTCATATGTCCCTGGTGCTCTTTGGGTTGCTGCCCCAGCACTAACTCAGAGAAAGAGCATCCAATTCATTTCACGCATTGAGATTTTAAGAGGAAATTCCTGAGACTCCAGAAGCCCTCTGTCATACTCAGCCACAATTTTTACTGGGTTTTATAGTCAGAAGTTATGGGAAATTCCCTTCCTGGCATTAGAATCCTGGACTGGAGTACCTGGTATGGAGGTAGAACCCCTTACTGTGTAGGGGATATCTCCACAGTCAAGTTACCCCTCTCAATTTTTATGCACCATATGTGAATGTGGCACCAGTTAATCCATGTCTCTGCCTCTCTTACCAGTCTCAATGTGTCTTCTTTTTTAAATCCCTAGTTGTAGGACTTCAATTCAGCTAGATTTCTGAATGATGGTTGTTCTACAGTTGTAATTTTGATGTTAAGACATACTCCTTTATATAATAAATATACAAGGAGAATGTTTGTTTTAGAATTGTTTATGAATTCCTTTAAAAATTTTACTTTTGAATAAATCCAATTTTTATTTTCAGAATGAAATTCCTTTATTGCATTTTTATGGCAAAAATACACATTCTTCAAACTTTAAAACTAGAAAAAGTTAAAGAAAAAAATTCTAGAAATAACTACTTTAATATTCTAATATTCAGTAGTTCCAGTTATTATTTATATAAATATATACATTTTCAGAAATTATCATATGTGGTTTTTGAAACCAGCTTCTTATGAACCAATAATTTAGTTAGATGCCATTTTATATAAAATATTCACATCTGTGACATTATATAAATAGTTGCATGATATATAATAAAACAGAGACGATTAAATATTCATCAGAAAAAAAGAGAGTATTGAAATTAATGGTCAAATAAGTTGTTACATAATATCTTATTAGGTGACCTGTATGATACTATATTTACACAATATTTTTTAATGATGGTCTTTAGATTACTGCCAGTCTTCTCTGTGGTGTACATTCTTGTACACACATTTTGTGTAGCTATTTGAGCATAGCTTTTTAAGTTACCGAAAGTATGAATTTTAGGTTAAATATTATTACCATTTAAATATAGGTTCTGGCACAAATAACACCCCTTTTTATTACAAAATATTTTATTACAAAATCATAATCATGTAATTGTGTAACATAACAATATCACACTCAAGCATACCATATGACATTTTAGGTGAAGTGTTCAAATTAAAACTATAAATTATTACACTCATAATATTACCCTACCAACCACACTTGAGCAGGCCTTACTTCTGTCAGACCCTGTATTTTTAATGCTAACAAAATGTTCTTCTGAGGTTTTCACTCATTTTGTTAACCCAGTAACACACCTAAGAGTGTTAATCTATTTCAAAATACATTTCAACTATATTCAGTATAGTCAATCATTTTAATCTTTTCCAATATGGAAATAAAAAATAATTTCTTACAGGGTAACAGTTACTTATATGTTTTGGTTCATTATTAAGTAGAATATCATACATCTTATTATTAAATTTTTTTTAGAGATTTGCTATTTATATTAATTATAAGACTTCTAAAATTTCATTTGACTTTTTAAAATTTATCAGAGCAGGAACTCATGATAGCTATTTCTATTAGAAATCAGATTACATTCAAAGTAATTGAAATCCATATTAAAACTGATATTTTAACAAAGTGTTTGATAATCTTATTGTAAAATGTATATGGAGCAATAAAGTCCCACAATGAGCTAAGTTAACTTTATGAAACAATATTAAAAAGTATGACTTTACCCTACTAGATATTAAAATATATTATAAAACTATAGAAATAAAATGTGCTATTATGGTGCAAGAACAGACATACTGAATAAAATATCCATACACAAATGGCATGTTATATATGATAAAGTTTAACCCACACATCGATGAGGAGAGGAAAGATTGTTTAGTAAATTAACTTTGGAGAAGTTGCTATGTAGTAAAACAAAATTTCTTCCCTAATTAACACTACAAAGAACTGGAATTATGACTTAAATGTGAAAGTTAAAATTTTAAGATAAATAGAAGAAATTAGAGGACAATAACTTTGTGATATAAAGCAAATAACTTTCTTTAGAAATTACTTAAAAGTTAAATAATCTAAAAGTTGATATAATTTGATTATATAAACACTAAAGATATTTTTTCAAATAAAAAAAATACTCCCCAAGTGTTAGAATGAAAGAAGATATTTCTATTATCTAATATCAAGCAAGGGACTAATATCTAGAATATACAAGGAACTCCTGAACATCAAGAAGATAGCATAGTTTATGAGGAGCAAATTTATGGAATTGAAAAACCTAAATTCCCACAGTAGTCTCATGTTATCAGTGATTCAAGATGATTCCTCTGTGCTTATGTCCTCCAGTAGAATATAGATTGTTGTATCCATTTTGGAAAACTGTCTGATATTACTTATATAAATTAAGAACACATAAAACATATGAACCAACAACTCTGAAAGAAATGCACAAGCAATTCCAAAGAAACTATGTGCAAGAATGTTCACTGAGGTGTTTTGCATGGTAGTGAGATCTGGAGCAATATAGAGGCCATTCCATGAAGGGTGGGTAGGTAAAATGGAATAGATCTGAACACTATGAAGTACTAGGAGACAACTGGAATCCATAGATTAAATGTACACTCATAAAAATGGAGAAGTCTTATTAACCATTAAAAAGGTAATAAAAAAAGAATAAATTATAGTACATTCACTTAAAGCAACAGTACACATGTGGAAAAGATAGTTCAACACAGTAAACAATGAATAGGAGTAAGCAGAGAAAATGATGCTGGGGTGAAGGATAAGTAGAAATTTTTTAAAAAGTAGAAAAGGATCTTTCAAGGATCAATTATGATAATCAAAATTAACTGTGACATGGGTTATCGAAACTTCTACAACTGTGGTCACTAAAATAAAATTAGAAAATCCATCAATTAATTGGAATAGCAGACATTTGCGCACTTAGTTACCTTTACTGCTGCTTTTGGTCTTACTTGAGATGCTGTGGTTCTAGGAGAGTGTTTCTTAACACTATTTCTGCCAAATGTGGCTGTAACTTTCCAATTGTCTATGCTGAAGGCAAAATCAACTATTATGTAATCAGAGAGTACTGGGTTCATAGAATGCTGCCATTTGACATCAGTATCTTCTTTAATATACTTCTAAACACAATTTAGCTCCTACTTTAGTTGCCTCACCAAAGAGCATTTGCTTCTAGTTTTGACTTCCAATGTAGATTTGGAACTGTGATAAAGCCATAAAGTATATATGTCTGCTACTGGAAATTTAGAACATCACACGTTAATTTATCCCATTATCTTCATGATAAAAAACAATCACCATTTTTAAATATATCAGGAGCAATTTTCTTTGCTTGTTAATATGACAGGAAAGAAAAACACATTCCAAAAACTTTATATTAGTCATTCAAATCCAAAGTTTTGTGAGTAAAATTTTGATAGATTTTAATATATCATTGAAAACTAATGATAATGCTTGGTAATATTTATATCTTAATAAAAATATCATTAATATACTCAAACTCCATTAAAATTGAAACACTGGTAGTTTCATGACTGATTAAAATATCTTACTAAAAGATAGCCTTAGAAAATTATTTTGTGGCTACTTTGATAAATATACTTTTATTGCAATTTTACTTTGATGTTATAATATTTGTTTTTTATTTAACAGTAATATTTATAATAAAGTACAAAGTAAGAGATTTGCATTTTATACAGTGGCAAAGGACAAATTTTTTTAACGTTTCTCAGAACCTAATTGATTTTCAAACATTGATCATTCCAGTTTAGTTCAGGAAAGATCATGATAATCAATAGCTGATGTAATAGTGAGAAATAAAATATATGTTTATATTTTTTTCTTGTCAAAGACCTTTTTATTTTATTTTACTTTTTAATATTTATCACGCTAAATATATCTATATATCTTTTTATTTCTCTGTTGAAATTATGTTTTCTTAATGCACTTCCTCTTAGTTGTAGCTGTGGATTGGTAATGTCAATTTTACCAATCAAAAAAAAAAGGGATTGCATTTATTGTAATAATGTGGTTTGCCAATTTCTTGGTGACAACTTAATATATTTACCTAATAAAGATAGATTTCACATGTTCTTTAAATTTCATTTTAAATAAGGGTTTTCATGCTCTGACATTAATACTATTAACAGAACAGAGAATTAAGAAGTATACCAGGAAACAACAAGCTTGCTACCCTGTATTGTTGCTTCTGTTGTATAGGTGATATTTAAAAGCCCAATATTACTGAAGTATAAAAATTTAAAAAATTGATGATCCAAATTTTCTCACAAGTGGAGTTTTATTATTACACTAAGGAAAACATTTCAATGGAGGAAAAAATGAGGAAAAGGCCTAAGACTATATCAAAATCTGATTTAACATTTCAACACAGTACCAGGTATACAAGTGCAACTCAAAAATACTTAACTGACTTTGAAAAAATAAATATAAGTATTTACCTCATTTTTCCTAATGTATATAATTTTTAATAAAAAAATGAATGATGGTACTTAGACTCTTTAGTGGACTGATAAACTTTGGCACTTGACTCTCTGTTTGCTTATTTACCCTTAATTTCATTGTCATTTTTGGTAAATTCTTAATGTTAAATGATAACCTACTCAAACACCAGCCCATTATTTTGTTATTTATTTTAATTTTTTAAAAACTAGTAAAATTTACCTCTATACTTCCACATCAATATCTAGGATACAGTTATTACTGTAAAGTATTTTTTTATAACATACTTCAGCATTACCTTTATGAAAGCAAGTTTCTAATCATTTATTATACACACTATGCTTTTATTTTTATTTTATCAAAACTAATTTCTTCATCATGCCATTTACTCATATGTTAAGTTCTTCTTGATTCTACCCTTTTTCTGTCCAGGTTTTCCTTTCTGGTCCTTATTTTCCTCCCACCATTCCTTCTTTTCTCCCTTTCTTTCTTTGTTCCTTTGTCATTTCTACCTGCCAACAAACCTTCCTTCTTTAGTGTATTTATTTTGAAAAAAAATGTACTATATATACGGTATAGAGTTACCTTCAATATGAAGTAAATAGTTTGTTTTTCAACCTGAAGTCGTTCCCCCAAATTTAAACAAAACATTGATCTACTCAGGAAAGCACTTTAAACTTCAATAACATCCCTTTGTACGTGTTCTCAAATTGACTTTGTAACTAACGGCAGTGACTTCCTTGATTTTCTTCATAGTTTAACAAAACTCAATTTCTAAATAAAAAAAATCAATGTCTAGATATACTGTAATTTTCACATTTATCTTGCCAAACATGTAGATAATTTTAGATGCATGGGAATAGGAATTCAATTAGGCCCTGAAATGCATTATTGTTAGTAGGAAAAATGAAGACTGATTCTGCCTTCCTCAAGATATTCACACAGGAATATGCTGTGGAAGGCTGTTGCTTATTCCCAAACTTACAGTTGTGATAAATATGTATATGATATGAATATGTATATCCCTAGAATGAATGCGCACTTACTTAACAATCATTCCTACAGTTACTTTAAAGCTTACCCATAACTGTGGCAAGACAGTAGACCGAGCCATTATTCTACATATAGTCAGAAGTATCCACAGGATAAAAGAGCCTAGAGGAAAAGACAGGATTAGCTTTTCTAATGACTGAAAAAGACTTTCACTCTAAATAAACAAAGACATCCTTCTAAGCTGTGTGACTTCTCAGGAAGCTGCCAGGCGTGCCTAACCCATGACTTGGGGGCCTCATGTGGCCCAGGATAGATACAACTGCGGCCCAAGAGAAAGTCGTAAATGTACTTAAAACCTTTTTGGGTTTTTTGCTCATCGGTTTTTGTTAGTGTTTGTATATTTAATGTGTGGCCCAAGACAACTCCTTCTTCCAGCATGGCCCAGAGACATCAAAAGTTTGGACACCCCTGGCTGCAAAACTTCATTTAAAATGATGTAACCTTGTTTTATGCTCTAGGTAGAAGCCAACTTCCTGCAGATGTTACTTTAAAGAATCTCCAGTTATTTGCTTGTGTCTATTGATAACTTTTTGTCAATTTCTACCCTGAAAACAATCAGTCAATATCCAAATAAGGTTATTTAGAATGTATTTGTGCATATACTAAGAAAATTAATATAGATTTTTAAAGGGAATTAAATGTATGTTCTTTTTTAGGTTGCTTTTAATTTTTTCAAAGATTTTGTTTATTTATTTTTAGAAGGGAAGGAAAGGAAAAAGAGAAACATCAATGTGTGGTCGCCTCTCACATGCCCCTACTGGGGACCTGGCCTGCAACCCAGGCATGTGCCCTGACTGGGAATTGAACCAGCAACCCCTTTTTGCTTCGCAGACTGGCTCTCAATCCACTGAGCCACACCAGCCAGGACTAATTTTTTATTTTTATGTTTATTTTATTTTATTTTTTTCCATAACCATTTATTCCTACCATACCCTCTGACACCTCTACCCCCTACCCTCTCCACTGCAATCACCACACTGTTGTCTGTGTCCATGAATTTCTTCTCTTTTTTTTTCTTTTGTGCTCCATCCTTCCACCCCAACCCCCTCTCCCATAGTTGCCATCCTGCTCTCTTTCTATGAGTCTGTCTCTATTTTGTTAGTTCAGTTTGTTCTTTAGAGTCCACATATGAGTGAAATCATATGGTATTCGTCTTTCTCTGACTGGCTTATTTCACTTAGCATACTGTTCTCCTGGTCCATTTATGATGTGGCAAAGGGTAATTATTATTTTCTTTTTTATGGCAGTGTAGCATTTCACTGTATAAATTTACCTTATTTTTTATATTCTACTAAGTGAAAAGGAAAATTGTTTAATCATTGAAAATCTGTGAAATGGTTGCTGGTTCAAAGCCCGTGTATATGACATTTTGAAAGTCAAAAACTCAAAACATCAAAGTTTAGAGTAAGGAAAGTTTCACTGATAGAGAAGATGCCATTCAAGAAGATGAGAACTTGTCCTCAAGTATATCTCAGGAAAGTACAGAGTTAATGCTTCTTTTATAACAAAATAAGGGGAAATAGAAAAGGCTGTTTTTGTAACACTCAAGCAACAAGCAAAATTCGTCTTATGATTAGTGTGTCTATATGTAAGACTACGCAAGAAGCTATTAGCCTAGAGGCTATGGGCATAACACAGGCTTGAACGAGATGAAGTCAGAGAAACTGAGAATTTCACTCTGTTATAAAACTATTCACTTTTTTAACATTAGTCTTGTTTCGGTAAGCAAATTATTAGTGTATTACTTCAATTTTCAGATTCTAGAACCTGATAAACTAGTTTAATCCCAGGCTACCAATGACAAGGTATCTAACCTCAGGCATGCTGTTTTCCTCATCCATAATATACAATTATGATAGTCTCCTTTTCAAAAATTGTTATGAAGTTTAAGTGGCATGTGAATGTTCCTAAGTCTTCCAGTAAATCTGTGTGATGTCCTTGTGTTTATATAGACAAATTTAAATACATTAATCAGTTTCTTTATTTAATAAACCTGTTATTATTTGGAAAAATAAATATTTAATATTGGTGTTCAAACTGAGACAACATGAACCACACACAAATCAATGAAATTAGTATGATTGGTGGAAAATTCTCTAAATTCTCAGAGAATATTATGAAAACAACTCAAAAACTGAGCAAATAAAACAATCATGGAAACATCATCAAGGATTTTGTGTTACCTATGGAAAACATGAAGAACTAATTCTTTTTCCATTTTCTATTTTCATGACCACCCTCTAACAACTGTCAAACACAATTGGAAAATAAATCAACATCACAAAGTAGAGAAATTCAAAATGCAAAGATTATATATATATATATATATATATATGCAATTATGTATTTCCCTACACTTATTTCTCTAAAAAGCGTTGATTTCTAACACTTTATCAATGTTATGTATTGTATTGTTTTTAATGATTTTATTTATTTATTCTTATAGAGAGAATGCAAGGGAGGGAGAAATAAAGGGAGAGAACCATCAATGTGTGAGAAAAGCTTCAATCAGTTGCCTCTTGCACACACCCCAGCCAGGAACCAGACTGCACCTCAGGCATGTGTCCCAACAAGGAGTCACATTGGAGACCTTTGGCTTTGTGGGACAATGTTCGATCAACTGCGCCACATCAGTTGGACTATGTTTTATATTATGATAGTTGGAGTTTGCTTTTATAAAGCAGTTTAAGTATATCATATAATTAATCCAAAATATTCTTATTGTCTTAACAATACAAAAAAGGAAAAACCTTTTAGGAAAAAAGTAGAAATTATAGAGATGATAGAATGTATACACAATAAAAAAGTTACAATCATGGGTAAGTAGCAGCATCTCCCTGAACGTGACATGCACTAGAGCAATAGTTCTCAAAGTAGAATCACTCACATCAGGATTACCCAAGGTGCTTTTAGGCATTAATTCCCAGGACACACATCGGACTTACTAAATCAAACCTTTGGAACTAAATCCTGAGAATTGCATTTTAAACAAACTGCCTCAGGTGATTTTTATGCATATGAGGTTAGAACTACTAAGTAAATTCAACAGAGTTCTAAATCATTCTGCATCATATTACCATCTTAGACTGATTCATCTTATCTACATCCAAAGATTTCAGAAAAATAATTACGTGAGAGGAGCCTAAAGCACTTGTATCAAAATTTCAATTTGGTGTATATAATTAGTCTAGCTTGTCATCCGTGTGCATAGTAACTGATTCATTATATAGTGAGATATTATTAAAATGGGGATTTACTATGTCTCATGTTCTGTGTGCTTAGCATACTCATTTTATCTATACTTCACAACTCTATCAATTAAGCATTAGTATCCCATTTTAGAGATGAGAAAAAAGTGAAACAAGTGAGATTAAGTACCTTACTAAAACTATTTTGGGGGATAAAGGACAGATTGTGGATTTTAACCTATGATGGATTGATTTCAAAGTTTGTGTTTTTGTTTACTATATAACAATGCCCAAAATACCATTTATAGTTCAGTGTTGCCAGATAGGCTCTTATGCAAATACTAATCAATATATCTGTACTAATTTGAGGAAGCATGACTTAACCTTATAACTGCTCTATAACATGGCCTGTTATAAAATATGCTTACTTAAATGATCTCATTGGATTCTCAAAACCACTTTGTGACATTAGAAAAGCAAATTATCATTATCACCTACAAATGGAGAAATTAAGACTCATTGTGGGGGTTTCCAAAAAGCAAAAAACAGTATTATCTTCTAGAGGGCGAGTGCCTTATAATACAGGCTTGCCCCACTAGGTGAGTGTTCTAGGAACCCACCTGTTTCAGTGTACTAGCTGGCATTGTTGTGAGAGGCTGTGTTTGGCTTCAGTATATGTCTTTCTTTCAATGTATATGTCCATCATTTGGGTGATTTATGAGCACACCTGCCCACACTATGCTGAGTCGTTAGTGGTTTTTGACCCAAAATGGCATGATCTTCGTGCCCACTCATCCTACTCACCCAATCTCGTCCCAACATCTTGTTTTTGTTTCCGTGGATGAAAAAAATCTTCAAAGGGAAACGTTTTGCTGATGTGGAAGAGGTGAAACAAAAAGCAGCAGAAGCACAAAAGGGCATCAAAAATGACAACTTCAAAAACTATTTTGAGAAGTGGAAAAAAATGTCTCGATGGGTGCATTGCATCAAATGGAGAATATTTTCAAGGTGACTGAAATTTAAACATGTAAGGATAAATACACAATTTTTTACAAATTCTGTTTTTGGGGTGCCTCCTCATACAGTGTTTATCATACTTTGTTCTAGATTCCAGAGATGAAATAGTGTGGTGCAGGACTGATGGGGAATTTTGAGGTCTAGGAAAAAGAACCCACATTTTTAGCATCTGCTATATTTCTTTTCACTCCCACTATACTGCTTTCAAGAAAGCAAGAATTTTAGTTGTATCTATGTGAATATAACTGTGTAGAAAGAATATGTTAAAGATGAATATGGTAAAAATTTGACCCATTCATAGCATTCCAAGAGGTGACTTTCAACAATAATAGTGCCTTTCCAATGTTATGAAATCTATAAATGTTTTACGGTGTTTAGAAACAAAGGTGCTATCTTCACTACTCTCTCCATGTTGACAGAGAACAGCTACTACCTAACACTATTATCTACAATTCAGGCTGTATTTTATGAGCAAAGATTAGTTTGCCACAATAGGTATATAAAGTTATACTTCTAACCTCTTTCTTGCTTATTATATTATTTAGTATTTTACTTTATAAAGGAGAAAGTAAATCCAAGCCACATATTATCTAAATCTACTCATTCATTCAACAAATTTGTATTGAGTGCCCAAAATGCCTAAGGACTTGTGCTTACTATGAAGACTGCATAGATGGTAAAGTCAGTGTCTGGATTAGTATTTGCTTTCTCCTACTTAAGATTCCATTGACTTCTAACTTAATAGGCATTTTTAGGCTGGAAATATCTGAAGTTGAGTACTTTTCAAGTTGACATGTATTCTGCTTTAAAACTTTTAAGTCTGCAGTGGACTCATGCATTAGTTAAAACAGGAATATAAAATTGCCTAGGAATGACTGCTTCTCTTGCACAATCATGCATTAACTTTATTTACTTCAATGTGAAAATAACTTTGACATGGAACCTGTCACATTTATATGTTTATGATGACCTTGTTATGGTGATTTATATTCATTTCTTTGCCTAAGCCAGTTATCTCCACTAATTAAATGCTTTCCAGTGCTCTTCTGTCACCGGATGGAGAAGATTCTTTGAGGTGTCCCAGAAAAGAATTCAGGGACACACACATACACAAAGGAGGAGTTCAAGTGACAGTGGCAAGATTTGTTAAAGCGAAAGCACACTCTCAGAGAGGCAAAGGGAATGGGCGGGCTCAAAGAGCAACTGCACCAAGAGCTTTGTGTGAGCTTCCTCAGCTTCTCTAAGAATGGAGAAAAGAGCAGTGTATTTATTTTTAACTACCAATCTCTGAAAAGAATAAGATTATTTTTAAACTATCTAATCCTACCCTCTGATTTCCTTTGGGCAATCTCCTGCCATTTTGGCTCCTACTCACAATTCTCTAGGTTTTCCCATAAGGGAGGTCAAAACTGCAATACTAATTTATTATATTCAGGATACAATTGAGGCAATATTGCTAAGGTGACTTGTGTAGGGTCTGTGCATGTGCTAATAATAGGAATTTCTCTCTAATTCTTTCTCCTCAGACTCAGGATGTCAGTGATCTTTTGTTAGGCTTATTAAGCTAGTGGAACCATGTCAACTACTCCCCCAGGCTGACTAATCTCAAGGCTATGTACTTACTTAGTCAGGTGTTTTGTTCTATTTGTACCTTTTTTCTTTGTTAATATCTAACTAGCAGCTTACTCTAACACTATTAGCCATGTTCCAATGTCACAGCAAACTAAGTATTATGACGAAGTTCAATTATAAATAAATGATTGTATTGGTGGTTCCCAGACTTCTGTCAACTCCACAAATATTTAGCTATATCTTTCATACTGGTACCTCTTCAACAATATACACTGAAGAATATTCAATCCACCAAGGATGGAGGGCATACAGAACTGTTTTTGTTGATTTTATTAATGAGAATGCAACCAGGAGTCAGAAACCATGCAATAATTTGAAGAGGGAGAGTTTAAATGTAAAAAAATTACTAACTATAACAGATAATTGAAGAAACAGAATATTGGCTAGGAATGATTAAAGAGAACTCCAAAAAACAATAAGAGTAGAAGACATAGGGTTATTGTGTAATCTGTAATTGTGACTTACAGAAGCCCTACAAGAAGTTACATTTCCCAATACGTATCCTTAAATCCACTCTGCTATATTTAAGATTTGTAATAAAATAGATTTTTTTTAAAAAGCACAGGCTAGTGCCTTATCAAGATTTCACTATGTCCTATTGCAGTTCAGGAAATAATTTGTCATTACATATTGCTATTATCAACTCTACCTCAATGTCCACCTCAATTTTTAATCATTTTTAATTTTTTATTTTGTTATTGTTCAAATACATTTGTCTCCATTTTCTCCCCACCACTTTCCCCTGCCCCACCCTCCCCCACCTCTCACCCTCAATCCTTCCCCGCTTTGGCTTTGTCCATGGGTCCTTTATACATGTTCCTTGATTTGACCTTTCCCCTTTGTTTTCCCATTACCCTCCTCCCTCTTTCCCTCTTGTTACTGTTGGTTTCTTTTTTCTTTCAATTTTTAATCATTTTTAAAGCCATCTCTGAAGACAAAAATACAATTTCTCAAATCATAGCTGGATTTGATTTCTGTTCTGCTACTATTCTCCATATGACCCCGGACCATATTAACTCCCCTCTACCACATACTGTCATCATCTAGATGATAGAAGTAATACCCACTTCATAGGATCATTGCCTGTGTTAAGTGAGGTAACATAAAGAATAGCTGTAGTGCTTAACATACATTTAGTGTTTATTATATATAATTACTATGATAATGATGATAAACATATAAACCCTAGTTGAATGGTAACTTGGAATAAAAAATTCATTTCATTTCTTAAAAGTAAACATCATATCATATTGGCTCCTAGGATTAAAGGAATTCATGTTGATAAATATACTCAGTAATACTGATTATGGGAACCAGTGGTACCAGTCACACTGATGTTGGTTTGGTTCATTTTATTTTTTTAAATTTAATTGATTTTTCAGGACCTAACAATGAAAATAGAGATGAAATGCATACTAATTTTGTATGCTTATATCCAATTTTAAAGTATTTGTGAATAAAGGAAAAATAGGACAAAGCAAAAAGTTTCTAAGAGAAACTAGGTATTCCATGAAAAACTTAATTTGTATCATGTTTACTTACAAAGCAGAGAAGTTAAAAACTTCAAAACTAGTGTTTTAAAATTTGAGTAAAAGTCCTGGCAAGGTTGTGGAGAAAAAGGAACCCTATTACACTGTTGGTAGGAATATAGACTGGTGCAGCCACTGTGGAAAACAGTGTGGAATTTCCTCAAAAAGCTAAAAATGGAATTGTCTTTTGACCCAGAGATTCCACTGCTGGGATTATACCCTAAGAATCCCAAAACACCAATTCAAAAGAACCTCTGGACTCCAATGTTCATAGCAGCTCAATTTACAGTAGCCAAATGCTGAGAGCAACCTAGGTGCCCATCAGTAAATGAGTGGATCAAAAAACTACGGTACATTTATACAATGGAATACTACGCAGCAGAGAGAAAGAAAGAGCTACTACCCTTCATGACAACATGGATGGGACTGGAGAGAATTATACTAAGTGAAATAAGCCAGATGGTAAAAGACAAATACCATATGATCTTACCTATAAGTGGAATCTATTCAACAAAATAAACGAACGAACAAAATAAATCACAGGCATGGAGATATGGAGCAGACTGAAAGTGACTAGAAGGGATGGGGAAGGAGGACAATGGTGGAAAGAAGGGGAAGGGACAAGACAAAGAACATGTATGAATGATTCCTGGCCATGGACAACAGTGTGGGAATTGACTGTGGGAGAGTGGCAGGGGGAGGGGGAGGTGAATAGGTGGAGGAGGGCAAAGAGGGAAAAATTGAGACAACTGTAATAGAATAAACATGATTTTAAAAAATTAATTAAAAATTAATCACTAAAGAAATTAATAAAAATTAATTTCTTGTGATAATTGTTCTTTTCATTTCATTTTTTAATTTTTAGAGTTAGCAAGATTCTTTTTGTGCTCCTAAATCAACATGTCTCCTTTATAGTCTTTGCTTTATGCATAATGCTAAAAGGAATTGCTCCACCAAGGAATGCTGTCTTTTACACAATTTTTGTCCTCAGAATCTGAAACTAATAGTTTTTTAAAATTAAAGAAAAATGGCCAGGATATTTACATTCATCAAGTGCAATGGACAAGTATTTAGAGATGATATTCTTTTGTTTAACTGTACTGTACTTGTGAAAACATAAATATTTGACAGCCATATCTACCCTCGCCATCACCACTAAATAATGCAATGATAATGATAAGATTATTAGTTAATCATAATAAAATAATTATAATAATAAAGTCATCTTGTGGCAGGATGAATTTTGAACAAACATTAACTTTGCTATATTTCATCACATAATGTAAGTAATAACACCTGCTACACAAAGTAGATTCACTTCTTACAAATGTTTGTAAATTATAAGCATATCAAATACTTTTAGTTTATGATTACTGTGTTCTGTAGTGGTCCTCCAAGAAAATCAAGATATATTTCTTTTTTTCATTTCATTATCAGTATGCATTTCTGTTACTCTGTTGGCCTTAACCTAGGTGCATCTCTTTGCAGTTTATTCAGTCAACAGTGGTTATTGAATTTTTCTATGAATAAGACATTGTAGGAAGACAAAGAGAAATTGGAGTGAAAATAATACTGTCAGCATATGAGACATTATTCTTTCTGTTTAGGCATTACATTCAAATGAAAAAATATTAAAACAGTGTAAATGTTTCTGTTTGTGGCATAATAATGATGACTTTAAGTTTATTGACAATTTGCTGTGGGCTTTGTTAATCATGATGTTCAAATCAATTCAAAGACTTATGAAACAGCTACCATATGCTAGCACATTGCTATATGCTGGGATCCAAAACCAGTTCACAATACATTTGGACAATATATAAAAAAATAAGTACTATATAAATACCATAAAATGGGATTTTGTCTTTAATTTAAATTCAGCTACCAAAAATCCCCAAAAGTTCTATTCAAGTGTTTTAAATTTAAATAGTGGCAGTAGGTAAAATATGGAAACAGAAATTTTAAAACATGTTAGACAGTGGCTAGATTGTTAACATTAGGTCTCAGGGTCTTTCTGTATTTCTTCTCTACACATCTGACCCTAGGAAGTATTAATGTTTCCTCCCTCATTGCTCTGGTTTCTCTAATATATCTTCCTCGACTTTTTCAATCACTTATCTATGTCCTTAATGTCATCATAAATTATAAGCAAAATACCAAGCTGTAAAAGGGGACAAGTACATTATCCAGATTCCTATAATTCACAGCTTTGCTCACGCTGCCACAATGAGAAAAAAATGTGGAGTTGATAAGACTCCACTTTAAGAATTATACTCTCTAAGTGAGTGGTTTTGCCTAAATGATATCCAAACATAACTGCTTTTCAATTTTTGAATAGATTTTAAAAAACAAATCATGTGATTAAAACTATTTTTGTTTTAAACCATACTTTTTTTAAAAAACTGTTTTTGTTCTAATGTAAAGAAAAAAACCTGTTTTACTTACATATGCTTATGGAACTTCTAAATTATTTGCTAAAATCAAAATATTTTAATTTAAAAAATCACTATTTAGAAATATTTAGATCATTAAATATGGCTAAAATAGAGTTTCATTTTTAAGATAAAAGGCTAAAACTGTACTTCATTTTTAGATATTAAAAATCCAGATCAAAAATACCAAAACAATTAAAACTAGAATGGGAGCTACCAATTTTATCTTCACAGAAGTTAGGAGTTGGCCAAACATCACATATACAAAAATAAAAGACTACAAAGTATAAACTGAATATATGAAAAATAGGAAGGTAAATGAAAATGTGACCAAGAAGCAAAATTATTTGCTCTGCAAATACCCAGGAAACTCCATAGATGGAAGCACTAGGTGTCAAGAATCTGCAGTAAAACAAGAGCTAAAATATCTAAAGACGGAGCATTTTGACCACAATTCTTTTCTCCTCTCTCAGCCTGGCAAATACTGTTTTTGAAGGAAGTGGGAAAATCTTGAAGAACATGGGGAGATCTTGAAGGAAGCAGGAAAAACCATTCTCTAGAAATGTAAAATCAGAAAACATCTGGACTTGAGAACACTAGGCACAGACATGGGAGAAAAATGGTGTGATGGGCTGAAAATAAAGGATTAACTTTGAATATAATAAGCATTTTTATAGTCTCAAGATAAGAGATTAAAAAGACACTTTCCTGAAGAACCTGGACCACACTAAAGAAAAGACTTAGATAAAGTGACACTTAAGTGTTTCTTTCACTGGAAAAACCATTTCACAGCAAAACCTATCTGTAGACAAAATTGATCATGGCCATACAACTTCCAAATGTTTCTTAATTGCTTGTTCTCAAATATGAATGAACTACCAAAGATTGTGGAAAATTTCTCAAAACTTCCACCATTACAAACCAAGGCAAAATAAATCACAAAGAAGAAATTTGGGAAAAACAAAGACAATACAAGAGCAGAAAAAAATATATAGTCCCAAAAATTAACTAAGAGGTAGTAGACACAGAGAGATGAACATATTTATTAACACATGAAATTATAGCAGGATGCTAAAAACATGATTAAAAATCATAAAACATTAACAAAAGTGCAAAATTATTGGAAGATAAAATTAAGAAAATAATAAATTGAAAAAATGTCAAAGAAAGAGAAAAGAGGAGGATAAAGGAAGTAAAGGATTAGCTCACAAAAATCAACAACTAACTAATAGAAATCTTAGAGGTAGGGTATAAAAGATGAAAAACATTTTGAAGAAATAATATAAGAAAATTGTATAATACTGAAGGAAATTAGTATATAAATGAAAGAACCCACCAAGCAGTCAGCACAATTACTGGAAAAAGATTCACAAGATCAATCACTGGAAAACTTCAGAATCCTAATATTGGGAGAACTTAAAAGCTTTAGAAGAAACAGCTTAGACAGATAGTATTTGACTTTTAAATAATAACATTAAAAGTTATACAGTCATGAAACAGAGCCTTCAACATCCTGAGAGAAAAATAATTTATTATATATCCAACCCAAATGTCAGGCAAAAGTGAGATCAAAATTAAGATGATTAAAACATGCAAAATTGTTTAACAATGTACTTTCCATGTAACTTTCTGAGAAATCTATGAAACTATGTATTCTACCAAAAAACAAGTAAACTAAAATGAGGAAGTCAAAAATTCAAGATTTAGAAAATCCAACATAGAAAAGAGGCAAGAGGAATTCTCAAAATAGCAGGCGGTCAGCAAATTCATAGTACAACCAGTCTGGATGGAAAAGGGAAATGGAAGCTTTGAAGAAGAGATCCCCAGGAGTAGAAAAGCAGAATTAATACTAAACTGATAGCTTTGACCATTTAGAAATACATGCACACACACACTAACATACATGTATTCACACTTCTGGAAAATACAACATTCCCCATAGAGGGGGAAAAGGATATCATAGTAGATTTTTTGGCTCAACAATAAATTATTTGTATATAAACACTGAATGTTCATTTCAACAAAAACTGAAGCATTAGTTAGGAGGATGAGGAAAGGGAAAAGAGTGTTAAGGGAACTCAATCCTCATTGTATTAGTGAAGAACTTGATCTCCATAAGAAAAACAGAGACTTGGAAAACAACACACACAGAAGATAAGGATTTAATTTCTTCTCTCAAACACACAAACAATATTGAAATGTAGTCCCTCAAGGCTCCATGAGTTTATGCGTCCCAGGTTCCTTCCATTTTTCTGCTTTCATGTTCTGACAATTGACTTCTATATCAACTTTCTTTTTGCCATAATAAATTACTACAAACTAAGTGGGATAAACAATATAAGCTTATTATCTTACATTTCTGTAGGCTAGATATCCAACATGAGTCTTACTGAGCTAAAACTGAGGTGTTAGCAAGATTGCATTTCTTACTGAGGTATTAGGGGAGAATCTATTTCCTTGTCCTTCTCAGCTTCTAGAGACCACCTGCATTCCTTGGCTTTGGCCCCCTTCTTCCATTTTCAGAGCTAGAAAAGCTCATTATTGGCAGAGCTAAAGGGAAACCTTGTTCGACCAGTTCATTGGTAAGCACTTCTCTTCTGGCCATTAATATGGAGATGTCCTGAGATCAATCTTCTTGAGGACAAAGAGACAGCCTTATCACTGCCTGAAGTTCAACAGTTATTTGTATTTTGAAGAAAAATAGTTTGTTCAGAAAGCAGAAGAGAGTTTACAGCAGATTTCCCATAATGCAATAATATTTTATAAAAATGATATCAATGCAGGGCTGGCTTACAAAGATATTTCTTAGGTGATTTATTTTGTGGTCATCTCACTGTGTAAGTGCTACATGGTTTCCATTAACTTTGAGCTGTGCTTCAAGTTGTCTGCCGACATCTCAAGTACCATTCTGTGAGTGATGTGACTTTGTGGTTAAAGTAGAACATAGGAGGCATATCCCCCTATTGAAACCCAGACCAGGTTCCTCATTCTTTTCAAATATACTCTTTCTGGGAAAAAATACTGGGTATACTTTTTCCAATTGTTTCAAATGTTCTGTCAGAAGTTGCAGAACACATTTTTTTCTTTTAGCAGGCTAAAGACTGAGCAGGAACTGGGAGAAACTCCATTCCTTTCAACATTCTTTCCAACTTTCAGTGAATTCACTTATTTTGTGCACTGTAGGCCAACAACTGCTAATCTCACTATCCCATAAGCTCCCTGAGAAGTTGCTGATGGACTATATACCCCACTAGCTCATCCTTTTTTCCTGATTACTCACACACACACACACACACACACACACACAGAATATGAGAATTAATATGGAACTGGCCCATGCACTTACAGAGGCTTAAGAGTTCCAAAATCTTCAGTCTACGAGCTGAAAACCCGGGAGTATCAATGATGTACTTTCAGTCTTAAGGCCAGCAAGCTTGAAAAGTTGGAAAAGACTGTTTCAGTGTGAGCCTTAAGTCAGAAAAAGCTGATGTCCCAGTTTAAAGGTAGCAAGGCAGGAGGAATTTCCTCTGATTTGGGGGAAGCTCAGCTTTTAGTACTCTGCAGGTCTCCATTTCATTGGATGAGGCCCACCCATAGTAGAGAGAGCAATTGTTTTACTCGGTCTACCAATTTAAATATTAAATTCATCTACAAACATCATCACAGAAACACCTAGAATCATGTTTGACTATATATTTAGCACCCAGTTGTCAAGTTGACACATAAATGTAATCATCATACGTAGCTTGCTTATTACGAGACATTTTCTTCTGTGAGTGACTTCATCTTACCTGATTTCCAGAGAAGTGATGGACCTGTTTTAAGAAACAGCTGAAATCAATGGTTGTATATTCCAAGCCAATGAAAAGCTGGGGCTTTTTTGGTGTGGATTTGTTTGTGTAATTAATTTTTGAAATAAACTTTTTGAACTATGGGATCACCATGTCTCTAGAAATATAATTGTGAAAAAAAATTTGCTTGCATCTTTAGCAAAGTTAGAAACCCTTCATAAATAAAGCTTGCTATTTTTTTTATTAGTTTTCCCTCTAACTGTTCTTAAATTATCACATCTCTTTCTGACTACAATTGGAAAAGTTTCTTTGCTTTTAAAGCATCATGTGATTTATTTGCACTCATCTGGATAATCCAGGTTGATTTGCCCCCTCCAGGTCTATAACCTTAATCACACCTGGAAAGTCTTTTTGCCATTTAAGCAACATTCACAAGTTCCAAGGATTAGGATGTGTACATCCTCTGGGACAATTATGCACTGCTATTCTGCCTACCACTTCTCCCTTCCTGCGGTCATTTCATGATCACAAGAAAGGTACGGCAATTCTAGTTACTATGTCCCTCTTCCCAGAATAAGAAAGGATGTAGAGGGAACTATATATAGTGTCTGCCAGCTGACTCACCACTTTCTTAAGGAAGCTTCATTAGAAACCTACCCAACGATTTCTACCTTCGGCTAATTAAATAAATGGATTTCTAATTGAGTGTCACATGAGGCCTAGCATACTCATCTATCATAGTAAGTCAATAAATTATAACCAAAATCTACAAATTAAGAAATACAAAATTAGTATAGAAAATGAAAATATGGAGTGAACTTAAAAAATATATGAATTGTAGACTTTATTTTATTTTTTCTGGAGAATGGAATACTATTATTGAAGGAAAGTGGGGAGAGATATGGAAGGACTTTTTGCCCTCATAAATCTTACAACACTATATAACTCATTAAAATATGTGCATACATACTTTGATAATCAGTAAAATTAAATAAAAATCAGATCTATGGCTTAACTTGGCTACTGTACTAGCTTTTACTCTATACTTTGTAAAAAGATGGACTCTACACTTAGAATTTCATCATTACATAACTGCAACAGGATTTTGTCCTCCAAACAGCTACAGAAAAAGCCTCCTGTAATTACATAGTTTTCATCATATAAATTACCTTATTAATTTAAACGTTGAGATATTTTAAAAAATTATCTCTCTACTGATTCTTATACCACTTATACATGATACACATATTAACTTTTCAGAATCTTAAAAGCACTTAAAAGATCAGAAAATATTTATGCATTTTTTGTTTTTGTTTTTGTTGTTGTTGTTGTTATTTGCCCAGCACTTTAGCAAGATAGTATTTAATAGATTCTAAAGAGGAGCTTCTATAACAAAATTTCAAATTAGTATTATTTGGCAATTGGAATATTGTACATTTTGATTAGCTAATTTTTGAAATGTCCAAAGCCTTCTTTTAAAAAGAGAACTAGTTTCAAATATTTTCCATGTGTTCTGACATACATAAAATACTAAACAAGAAATGTGAGATAGACTTCAGAATGATTCTTTTTTGTTATCTGAAGATCCTGCATTTTACAATATGATTGCTGAACTCAGTTTTCTTTAAAGCATCATTGTTTATTTACCATTCGTTCACCGTTCTTCCTTTTGCTCAGAAAATAGGAAACTCAGTTTCTGTGATGCTCAATGGAACTTTTGACAATTTAATGAAGAAACCTCATGAGTGCAGAGGGAAAGCAAAGAGATGCTTTCTTCTCATCTTGGAAGCAGCCCTGAAGTGGTAAATATGCAGTTTTATTTCTGTTCTTAGAATTGTATCCTGACCTGCCTGCCCTAATTTTAAGGGAAACATCTCAGAGAATTTTCTATGATGATTTTTTTTCATTTTCTCATGATTTACTACCTTTATTACATAGGAGTAGCAGGCACTACCAGCCAATTCAAATTGAAGTGGATGGTTGCTTTTTACCATTCATTTTCTTACTGTTCTTCATCTCTTCCTCCCCACCTCTGCCAGCCAGAGAAATGTATTGTATCCCATAGACTCACAAAGGAATTTCAAACTCTATTCTTTTGTATTGTGAAAAACATATACAAGAGACATGATCCAGGCTAGGCAGGGGTAGCAATATGCCTTGGACCTGCACTTTTCCTATGATTCCATTTTAAATCTATATCCCAATAGAAACATCTAATGTATCTATATCCCAATGGGAGGGAAAAGGTGATCTGTATCACTTTGTGATATATTCTCACCAAACTCAATTGCCTAAGGAAACCCTGGATGTGATCAGGGATAACACTTCTCTCTACTTAGAAAATCACATTGTTAGTGACCATCCAGACACAAAATAATAATGAATATCAATAATAATTAATGTTAAATGATAAAGATAAATCTAGGATAATATTTGTCTTAAAGAATGAAAAACAAAGAGGATATACAAACATTGGATTTATGTTTAATCAATAATTCTCAACTGAGGTGATTTTGCATTCCAGGAGACACTTGGCAATGCCTGAAAACATTTTTAGTTGTCACAACTGGAGGCTTCGACTGACATCTAGTAAGTAAAGGCCAGAGATGCAGCTAAACATCCTACAACACACAGGACAGCTCACATACAACAAAAAAATTCCTGGCTTAAAATTTTCATAGTACCAGGATTAAAACCCCTGGGTAGATGTTGCTACAAATTGCACTTTTGTGCCACCCACTCTGCAAATTTATTCATTGAAGCCTAATCCCCATTGCGATGATGTGTAGAGGTAGGGCCTTCAGCAAGTGATTCGATCATAAAAGTCGAACCCCGGGGATTACTTTCCTTATAAAAGAGACCCTGAAGATCTCCCTGCCCCCTTCTATCATGTGAGGTTACAGTGAAAAGACACCTTTTTCTTTCTTCTCACTGTGAATCAAAAAGCAGGTCCTCCCTGACACAGAATCTACCAGCCCTTTGATCATTAACTGCTCAGGCCCCAGAACTGTGAGAAATAAATTTCTGTTGTTTATAAGCCACCCAGTTTATGGTATTCTGTTACAGTGGCCAGAACAGACTAACACAGACATTAACTTTAACTCCATTTATTGCAGGAGGCAATGATAAAACTAAAAGAATAAGAAAAGTATAGTACATTATTTTGGGCCTAAAATGAGATAACTATTATAAGCCATATTATACTTTTAAAGCAAGCCAGAAATTCAGGGCGGGGCAAAAGTAGGTTTACAATTGTTCATATGGAAAAATAACACAATAATTAATAAATAGTAGAATAACCTCTGTGTTTGCATACGCACAGCTGTAAACCTACTACTGTCCTGCCCTGTATATTAATTAAATACATATTTCAAAATCCCTGGATATTTTATTAGAAGCAGATTCTAGTCCTTTCAACACTCTCAGCAATTTTAGCAACTAATAAGTTAAACCTCTATTGCAGTTCGGATCTTTTTAAATTTTCCTAATAATTCTATACATAGAGGGCAGAAAACAGGTGAACAATGGGTTGTATGTAGCAGTAGTGTGTCTTCTGACTAGCTAAAACTGATCTGTCTTAACAACTGGTTTAAGTACTTTCCCTGCTCAAATGTCACCTTTTCGCTAAAGCTTTCCCAACTCCCGCAGGAGAGAAATAGTCACTTTCTCCCTAGGGCTCCAAAGATATTTAGCACACATCTCAGTTACAATATTTTTAATATAGTATTACAAAATACTGCTTACAATTTTTTCAAAGCCCAAGGCCTATGAGCTCATCCAGGATTGGATCACATCTTATGTTTCTTAAAATTGAACACAATGTGCCTGGAACAAAGAGGTTGCTCAATAAATGTTGAATGAATGGCGTGAATGAATGAGAATGAGAATGTACTTTATGTTGCAAGATTCAGGAGGTCTTAATTTGAATTTTAAGACCCAGTGATACTAAATATGTCTTAAGGCCTCATCCATGCAAATGCTGCCTGATAAATACAAAACAAATCACAAGTTACATTCTCTTCAAACTTTAGTATTAGAGATTTACAGAGTAGAGTGTTTAGGTGAGCAAAGCATATAGCTCCATAAACCATTAAATACCAGTCAATGTACACACATAGACAGGAAGGTAGGAAGGGTGAGAAAGGCAGAAGGAAAAAGGGAAGAAGGAAGAACAATTCTCAAAAAGCCACCTGGGCATAAAACCTTATATTATTTGCTCCCAGATGCTATTCTAGTAAAACTGGCTTCAGAGCAGAGAACAATTAGGGATTGAAGTCTTTTTCTTTTTTAATCTCCAAAAAGAGACTGAGAATTACCTGAAAAACTGTTGAACTCAGTGGACTTCAAATATTGGTCCATGTAAACAACGGATAGTTAACAAAATCAATTCTAGATTCTCAAATCCTGTATAGGACATACTCTTTCTGAAAGTATGTACGGTGCCAGGCCTTTATTCTTCCCCTGTCCATATTCACAATAACCCTGCTCCTACTTTATTAAAAAAAAGAAATACATCCCATTCATCCAAAATCTTAGTATGGTGTAAATAAGGTGTATTTGAAGGAAGTATTACTTAACGAAGGGTAAAATCTTCCCAAGGACCAAACAAAATGACAACTTGAAATACTAGTCTTTGTACAAACTCCTTGGATTAAGTTCCCATAATCCTAAAGTGGATACTTATGCCTTTTTCTAGCTGACACCTATTTTTGTTAAGGGTGAAGTGCAGCACTAGAAATGAGGTGGACATCTTCTGATACACTGATAGGGTGAAGAAATTTTTTAACATTTTATGTCATTGACGCTTCCTTTATGACTGACAAAGATTGTGTTCCTACTCAGAAAGAGTCCTCTGAGAACAATGCAAAGGTAGAGTCCATGTGAAAAACTGAAAGTGCCAGAATCGTTTTCATCCAGGGAAAAAAAAAAGCACTTCATCATGAAAGTCTATTTTTATTAATGATCTCTCTGAGATTCACAATGAATCAGAGGAGTACAAAGTAAACTACGAAACGCTGACTTTATTGCCAAGTACACTCTCACAGAATTTTAACAATTCTCAGTAATGGGAAAAAGTTTGGTGATTACTTTCATTTACCCCGTAGAAATCTGTGTGTCAGTTGCATATTTTGCATAATTCTGCAATAAATTACAAAACATCAGTGTTACATATTCAGGTAAAAAAAATAGATCCTGAATAAGTTGATGTTTTGATTTCTCTTGGTCTTTGACCTATAGGAAGAAATATTTTAAATTTGCCAAAAAATTTTTGAAAACTAGAAGCCCATGTTCAGTTTTTGCTTACATTTCTTTGCACATGCCTATCACATTTTAACACATTTATATTAAGTAACAACAATATATTTTGGATTCTACTATAAATAATATACTCACTAACAATAATTAATATACTTTTATAGCCCTGTTCTTCTATATAGTTTAATAATTCTTTCTTGGTGCTCTTAATTTTTACAGTCAGTTAAAGCCTCCTGAAAAGAGGAACATATACTTATGTATGGACATGGAACAAAATGCTCTTAAAATGCAGTCAAAAGCATAATGCTCTGAACATTAGAACAGCAGTTTCAATTCACAAATGTGTTGATATGCTACTCCAATCTTCTTTCAATTCGATACTCCAGGCCTCTCAAAACTACCCCTTCTAAAGACCAATAACTTTTTCCGTCTTACTGTCATCAATGAATTAAAATGACATTCTACCTTTTCTAGACATATAAATAGACAAGGAAAATGTTTTGAGTCAAAGTATAGTTAAAAGTTTCATTTAGATCTGATATAAAATATTAAAAACATTCAAGTTTTGTGTGGAATTTGACCAAATGCTATATGAAAAATTTTATTTGCATTCTTTTTCCTCAAAACCTAGGAATGTACAACTGTTTGCTTATTTATTAAGACCTAATATCAAATCACTAGAAAATTATCCTATCTATAAATACAGTAATTAATTGGAATCATACAGGGAACAGCCCTTTAAAAAAAAAGAATAATAAACTTTGTATTGAGAGGATAAAATACCTGAGTCTACTCTAAAAAATGAAACAACAAAAACAATAAACCTCTGAATATAGTACCTTTGAAAAATGGCATAGGAAGCTTTACATCCACGAGCAAGACAAACTCATGAAGGAACAGGGTGAATTGGAGCAAGAAATATTCCAGGTAGATATTATGGAGGGGATTTTTAACATCAACTCACTGATATGTTTTCCTCAGAGATTCCATAAGAAAGCGAGAAGCAATATCTGAGAAATATGGGAAAAAAATTTATTTTTCAATTGTGGAATTTATTTTTTGTTTGATGGATTAAAAATATATTTATGTAACATATAAAGCATTTTATGAATGGAATACAATGATTAAGAGCTCTGCCTCTGGGACCAGATAAGCCCAGATTCCTCACACTATAAAGTCTTTATCTCCTCTTTTTAATGTGAAGCTGGTAGATTTATTGAGAGAATTAGTATTCAGCACATGAAGAGCTTATCTCAGTGTCTAGTACAGAAAAAGTTTTCCAAAGCTAAAAGTGATATAGGTAAAAATATAAATCGCGGGGTCTTACCTGAAAAGTGATTTGGGGTGAGAAGGGGATGATTTTATTTGTTCGTGTCTGAAATTAGAAAAATACTTAAAGTAATTTTTTGAAAAAATTTCTTCTAGGTCTAAAACTGCATAGCCACATTTTCACGGAATCAGAAGTTCTGCTTATGGAAGCTATGACTAGAGCGTAGAATAAAAGCTGCTTAAAGTCAGTTTTTCATTTGCCTTACCCATTCCCCAAATCAGTTAATCACGGTCTGTGCTCAGGAAACACAGAACTGTTAACTCAGTGTTTAGATCAATGATCTTATATATATAAACACAGGTAGTTATTTCTGTTAATCCATCACTCAGTTCATAAACGGTTTTTTTCTACCTATCAGGACACCAACGCTTGTCATGTCAAAAGCAGCATCTCACTACTAAAACCAGCACAAACACAGCAAGACGTATTGTGCACAGAAATCACTGCAAAGATGAAGACATTATAATGAGAGCAAGGTAATGAGCAGAAAAGCAATTTGCCATCAGAAGACAAATTTTCTTTTCTTGGAAGCAATGCCTACAGAGAATACCAACAAGAAAACATAACACCTCAAACTGTTTGTCTGGGATATATATAGATATCCTGGTTAATGCTGACAAGTTAACAGAGATAATGTGTTGTAGTAAACATTAATTTATCATTTCATTGCTAAGAAACAAAAGGAAATAAAACAATAAAAGAAGGAAAGTATAGAAACAGAACTATATATACCTACTTTATAATTTAAAAAAAAATAAAATAAAACAAGATGATTGGCAACCAGTTCAAAATTGAAATATTTAAAATTAAATGATCTGATTTTGAAACAAAATTAAGGTGGATTAAGATTACATTTCCTTCATCAATGAAAGTGACTATTATTTAACTAAACTTAGAAACAATAGTTCTCAATTCAATCTATTGTGTACAATTTGGTAGCATATTAAAAACCTCAGTCATGAGAGGAAACTCTCATTATCCAAAACATTTTTCCCAGGTTAACTAATTAACCTTCTGTAATCTGATAACTATAAATATCTTCAATTATCCAGTTTTAAAAGTGAAGCAATCATCCTTTTGAAATATAAAATGCTGTAGAATAATAGGGTACTTTGTGAAAATCAAAACAAAGGGACAAAAATTAGATTTACAATAATTCTAAACTAGATTGTTCTATTGTCAAATACCATAGGAAAAATACAAATGCTTAACTAGTACTATCATGAATAAGACGATTGGATTAACACTTACAGCCATGCTATTATTGAAAACAATACACATCTCACAATAATTTTACTAATTTTAGCAATATAATTAACACACATAGTTACTGCTAACATATTGATTGTCTAATTTTGTCATTTGTCGGTATCATTAATATTGTCACATATTTATCATGTATACTCGTCATCATGGGCTTGAGTAGTTTAAATTCTCATTAAATGTTTGATAGTTTTTGGAGTGAAAGTAACATGTTAGAGTTCTTCAAGAGATTTTACCATATGCAAAAAAATGAAAATTTAATATGTTTTTGTTGCTTATACAAAATTAACACACTAAAATGTACTGTCTCCCTAGCCACTGACAATTACTAATCTACTTTCTGTCTCTATGAATTTGCTTATTTAGAACACTTCATATAATTGGAATCATATAATAAATAATTATACAAATTTAATCACAAAAATGAAAAATATTGAGATTTACAGGATGCTTGACAATAAGAATAAAAACAAAAATAATAAGAATAGAAAGCCAGTGGTATCTAGAAGGTATATTATATGTTGTCTACCAAACCAAGCTCTAGAGACAAAGGACTTGAGTTCAATTACATAGTCATTGATTCAACCAAAAATGTTTATGTGTTTCCAGAAACCCTTTTTTAGGTTCAGCCATTTATTAGTTTTGGCTGTTTGTTTGTTTGTCTTACCATGATCAAGTTATTTAAATTCTCTAATCCTCAGTTTTTATCTATAGTAAAATGGAGTTGTAACTAAAACTATATAATATATATAATGCATTTAACAGAATTCCAGGCACATAATAAGCACACAAGTCGTCTGGTTCTAGTTATTAACCAGCAAGTCAAGAAGAAATACACTTACTACAACATTATAAAAATCCTCCAACCCTTGGGACTTTTAAATTTTAATATGACTAGAATTTTACATAATGCTGATATAAAATAACTTCTTCCTTCATACAGGTTCTTGAATACATTTCTAGGATAATATTTGTTTTGTCTTTGTCAGTCCTTTACAATCCTATTTGCTTTTAATTAAATTCTTGCCTTTCCATACTATGTGTAAAGTATACTTAAAAATATTAAAACATTACTAACACCAAACATCACTTTTCCAATAAAGATTCTTTATGTAAAAAGAATTCAGGAAAAGAAACATATTTATAGGGTTGAGAAGTGTGAAAAATCAGTCATTTTATACATTGTTTCACCTGAAGCTTCACTTTGAGGTCGTATAACAAAATTCTTAAGTTGCTTTTGCTAGGGGTTTCAGTGAAGATGGCTATGCAGGTAAATGTGGTATTCAAATCCTCCAACAACCACATCAAAATTACAGCTAAACTACAAAACAAGCATCATTCAAAATTGCCTGAAATCTTGCTGATCAGAAGTCCTACAACTAAGGATATAAAGAATAAATATTAAGACTGGTAAGAGGGTCAGAGACACAAATAAGACTGGGATCACCTATGATGGGATATCTCAGCTGCACAGGCAGCCCCACCTGAGGAGTCAAGGTTCACAACCCCACACCAGACTCCCAGCCCAGAGATCCAGTGCCAGGAAGAGAAGATCTCATAACTTCTGACTGTAAAAACCAGCTTGGATTTTGGTTGAGTGAGACTGAGAGCTCCAGAGTCCCAGGCATTCCCCTTTAAAGGCCAGTGCACAGTCTGACTAGGACTCACTTGCTCTGAATTCAAGCTCTGGGGCATCAGGGATATATGAAGAAGATTTGAACTCTCTGGCATCAGGGTGAGAGCTGGAGGAGCAGCTTTCTCCCAGAGAGAAGTGCTTGCAGAGGCCATTGTTCCTTTTCTGGGCCCTCCTCCCACAAAGTCAGCAGGAAGGCCACATATCTGAGATTCTATAAACCTGGCTAAAGTGGTTGCCTGCCCTGGTGATTCCCTCAAACTCTACCTCAACCAATTTATGGGCCCAATCCAAGCCATTTCCAGTGGCTTTATATGAATAATCTGTCTTGGTTCACGCTTCTGACTTTCCTAAAGTTTCTCAAGCAAGCAACATCCAGCCTCAGCTAAGAGTGTCCTTGTATGAATCTTGCTAAGTGTCCCCAGGCCCAGCACTAGCAACAGCCAGCCTTGGTTCCCAGCTTGGCCTCTCCTAGGCACCCTCAAATCCAGCAAAGTAGCAGCAAACTGCAGATTGCTGTGCAGCTCATGCTGGGATGCCCGGGAGGGGCACAGGTGGCAGTCACCTTGGCCTGTACTTCCTGGGAAGCACTACAGGCAGCACACCCAGTAGGCAGCTCCAGACCATGCTGAAGCACGACCCATCCACCCATACAACACACTTAAGGCTCAGGCTCAGCAGACACCAGAACCTGGCTGAAGTAAGTCATGCTCATTGGAGTCAGTCCCTGCATATCTGATCTTCCTCAGTGATCACACCCAGTCCTCACAGCCAATCGACTTGGGGATGAATCCCTCCCACTGAGGTGCCAACAAAAATCAAGACTCAACCACAACAAGAGGGTGTACAAAGCCCACAGAGAGGGGAGGGGTGCACATCTGAAGTGCCCAACTCAGTGACCAGAGAGGCTGTGCCACTGGACCCTACAGGACATCTACTATATATGACCACTCTACCAAGCCTGAGAGTCATAGCAGCTCTACATAATATTGAGATACATAAAAATATTCAGTGATCGGAGGGGAGGGGGAATGGGGAGGAGGGGGGAAAGAAGGGGAAGTGTCCTGTCAAGAAACATGTATAAATGACTCAAGGATGGACAACAGTGTAGGGACTGACTGTGGGAGAGGGAGCAGTGGGCAGGGCAGTGGAGAGCAAAAGGGGAAAGATTAAGATTAAGATTAAGTGTAATAGAACAGCAGTAAAATTTCTAAAAATTAAAAAAAAAAAAGCAGGAATGCAGTCAAAATGAGGAGACAATGAAACATGTCCAAAATAGAAGAACAGAACAAAACTCCACAAAAAGAATGAAACAAAATAGAAACAAACAACCTACTAGATACAGACTTCAAAACACTGGTTATAAGGGTGCTCAATAAGCTTAAGGGAAGAGTAGATAAACTTAGTAGGAACTTCAACAAAGAGACAGTAAATATAAAGACAGAACTAAAAACATAAAAGAAATCAGAAATAAAGAGTACAATAACTGAAATGAAGAATACATTACAGGAATCAACAGTGGAGCAGATAAAGCAGAAAATCACATCAGAGATTTGAAAGATAAGGTAGCAGAAAACAACTAATCAGAACAGCAAAAAGAAAAAATAGTCCTCAAAAATAAGGATAGTATAAAGTTCCTTTGAGACAACTTCAAGTGTACCAACATTCACATTATGGGGATGCTCGAAACAGAAGAGAGAGAGCAAGGATTTTAAAGCCTATCTGAGAAATAATGGTGGAAAACTTCCCTAACCTGGGGAAGGAAATAGACAAGTCAAAGCACAGACAGTCCTAAACAAAACGAACATAAAGAAGTCCACACAAAAACATATCATAATTAAAATGCAAAAGGTTAAAGACAAAGAGAGAAACTTAAAAGTGGCAAGAAAAAAAGAGTTAGTTATCTACAAGGGAGCTCCCATAAGACTGTCAGCAGCTATTTCAACAAATTCTTCAGGCCAGAGAGGATTAGTAAGAAATATTCAAACTGATGAAAAGCAAGGACTTATACTAAGATTACCTAGAAAAGTTATCATTTAGAATCAAATGATAGATTAAGAGCTCCTCAGACAAGAAAAGGCTAAGGGAGTTTATTATGACCCAATCAGTATTACAAGAAATGTTAAAGTGTCATCTTTAAGAAGAATAAGAAAAAAAAGATCAAAAATATGAACAATAAAAATAGCAATAAATACACATCTATCAACAATTACTTCAACTGCAAATGAATTAAATGCTCCAATCAAAAGATATATGGAGGCTAAATAGATATAAAAAATATGTTTCTGTAAGAGACTCACTTCAGATCAAAAGACACACACAGATTGAAATTAAAGCGACGGAAAAGGTAGGTTCATGAAAATGGAAACAAGAAATAAACAGAAGCTGGGGTACCAATACTTACACCAAGAAGAATAGATCTAAAAAACAAAACAAACAGAAAGAACAGAAACAGAATCATAGATACAGAGAACATTTTGCAGGTTGACAGATGGAAGGGGTGTGGGGGATGGGTGACAAAGCTGAAGGGGTTAAGAAGCACAGATGGGTGGTTACGGAAGAGCCGTGGGGATATAAAGTACAGCACTGGGAATATAGTCAGTAATAGTGTAATAACTATGTGTGGTGTCATGTGGGTACTAGATTTACCAGGGTGACCACTGCAAGCTATATAATGTCTAATCACTCGGTTGCATATCTGAAACTGATATATTTTATGTCAACTATAATTGAAAAATAAAAAAATAATTTAAGAAAATCTGTGGAAGACTGATGATAAAATAAACAATAAAGATGAGATTATATTGAATGCCTCCTTATAGTTTTGAGTGTGCTTTTCTTATGAAGTACATTTATAAAACAACAAAAACTATAAGTATAAATGAGATACAGAAGAAAAAGAGATTTTTTTAATGGGGAGGGATGGATCCTAAGGTGGGACAGTCTATCACTACAACCAAGAAAGGAAAATTTCTGTAAAAGCAATGGTCCCACATGAATAAAAGAAGATTAGCTTGATAGCATGTACAGCACTAATTGTGCAACTTATTAGGCTTTTATTTGTCTAAATATATTCTTTATACATTAAATTCTCTTATTTTTTTCATTTACTTCTGCTCATAAAGTACTACAACTTGATACATACAAATGCAGATAATACTAGGTTACTTAGCAGTAACTTAGATATTCCAGAACATGTTAATATCAAATTTTACTGCTGTCAAAAGTTGTTTTTATCCCTTTTTAAATTTGAGATGCTTAATTCACATATCATTAAATTTGTCCTTTTAAAATACTATTTGGCAGATTTCAGTATGTTTATAGGGCTGTTCAAGCCCCACCACACAGAGAACCTGCAGACTCTTGAGATTATGGCAGTAGAGCTCAACTAAAGAAAGATTTAAGTAGAATAATACTGGTAGCCAGGAAAAAAAAAGTGTTGGAAGAGAAGAAAAATATATTAGAACAGAATGTATAATAAGATCCCACTTAAGAATACAATTCCCTTCTCTTACTGAATCAAAAGCCAAGGAGAGAGACTAGGCATCGATATTTTTAAAAAGCTTTCTTAGATATTTCTTGGGGAGCTAGGTTTTGGAACATGTACCTTAGACCATATTCTGATTCCTTTCTAATGCAGGTTATTTCTAGCCATTGATTGGTTCAATGACACATTTGCAAGTATCTAAATTACTTACTTATGTTATTCTGAAGAAAATAAAGTATATACAAATAAAAGACTCAGGAAACAATCACAACCTATGCTATTTTTTATAACTTTTTAACCTATCTATGCAACAATTAATTGCTTAATTATGTTTGGACATCTGTAATGTGCATAATTAAACAATTTTAAATGAAAATTAAATCCATATTTAGTTAGTTTTTTGTTCTTACCTTCATAGGTTTTGTATAAATAATGCTGCACTTTCTCATGCAAATCAATGCAAACAGAAATTCTCTGCTTCTACAAATTATTTTACTTAAACTTCTGAATAGAATCATAATTACTGGAAGAAAATTTTCCTGCTAGTCCAGATGTCATGAACACTTTAAACATAATTACTTGCTTTACATAAAAAGTGATGAATCTTGAATTGAAGACATGATAAAAGATCAATATCATTTCATTTGCATTGAGTATGATGTACCAATAAGTGTATTTTATTCTATTCTATATTTCCTTAACAAATATTAGGTTTTATGTATATATGTACATCAATGTACACACACACACACACATATATACATACATATCTATGTTTCAAATTTATCTCAGTAATGAAATGTGTCTATTTAAATTTTACTGTGTATTTTTAAAATCTATAACTTAATGTCTAATATCTCTGATATAAAATTTATCACAATGAGTTGCCAACAGGTTATAAATGATGGATATTTATTGTTAAAATAGAAACACTGGAATAAAACTACTTGAATGAATGTGGTAAAATCAGAAAAGCCACTATTGTCTTTGTTCCACAAAGACAGATTAAGATATATGCCACATGTGTGGTTTTTACATGGGGAAAGCAGGAAAGGAAGCAAGGAGAACAGGGATTTTATTTACATGAAGAGTAAAAAAGAACAGGAAAAATTAAGCATTTTGAAGCTATTTAACAATTTTGAGGTTGCACTTCATCAACAATATAATTTAAGGTAAAGTTCTGTCTCAGAACTTAACTATCCAAATGTATCAAAAAGTATTGGGAACTGTCCTGCCTAGTTTCAGGAACTGTAGCCTCGCCGACAGGTGAGAGGGCCCCAAGGCTGGAGATGAGCAAGGAGGCCTTGGAAAAATAGGCCACTGAGGAGACAAAACCTGTCCCCCTGGCAGGGGCACAGGCCCTGCCTCCCTATTATCACCCTGCTGGCCCAGGAAGATGGCTGGTTAGTCAATGACAGGTAAGACCCCTTCATGGGAGGGACAACCTAAGACAGGCACAGTCGCATAGGAGCCATCAGGGAGGGACTTGGGGGGCATGGAGAAGGGAAAAAAGACCCTCACCCCTCAGCTTCGATATGGCCGGAGTCCTCGTTCTATTTGAAAGAAGTTTCCTTATCTCTTGGTGGCTCTTCCCTGCCCGTCTGGCTCAGACTTGAGACAATACAGCCCAATTTAGACCCCCTGGCATTTTATATTGTTGGTCAGCCCAATTAAAGGCTAGTACAGCCCTAAATTGGATGGGTGGGTTCCTGAAGACAATTAGGCCTGGAAATGGAATGAATTAAATCCTATGTAACTTACCTCTCTAAGAATGGCCTCGAGTTAATAAGTATTGATGTTTGGGGTTGAACACAGAATGTGATCAGTTTCCCAGATTTCAGGGCTGAATGGGTGCCCCCCTGTCTATCAGACCCTGACCTGAGGCAAATCTCTTCTGTTCCCTTAATTGTTATCTATGATCTCTACTTGTTTTCTGTAAACATAGCCTTTTGACATTGATTGATAAGCTTTGCATCCATGGTGAATACCCCCGATCACATGGTTCTCAATAAAAGCCACTTCAAGAGAAGGGCTCAGGGCCTTCTCCACTAGAGAGAATTGCCACCCCTTCCCCTAACAGACCAAGAAAAGTGTGTGGGAGGACTTATTTTATTTCCCCATCTATGACGACCTGGATTGTACTCTGCGGGACAGAGTCCAACCTCCGCCTCAGCTGGTGCCCACACAGGGACCTTCAGGACCTGTACCACCTCAAAAAAGCATGTAACTTCTATAAGTCTCATAATCATTCTGTTGGTGGAGAAAATGACAGGTGTTAGACTGGTGGAGTCAGATCAAACCTTGGTTCAGTAACCTCAGTACCTGAGATCTGGCTAAGAAAGTGGTCAGAGTGTAGACTCAAACTATAAGAAAAAATTTATTTAGAAAGTCAAAGAGGTAGAAGAAGTGAGTCATACAAGAAATGGGTTCAGAAACAAGTTACGGAGGCAAAAGAAGGGCCCTCAGAACTTAGGAAAGAGGAAAGTAAATGTAACACACTTGCGGGGGAGAAGAGCAGGAATAAAGCAGGGAAAGGCACTAGAGTGCTACTGAAAGGGAGAACTGCACCGGGCCCTTCGTTTTCAGGGTATTTATCTGGAAGTCTCAGGGGAGGATCTGAATAGAATATTCATCAGCTTTCCAGGTATATCCTTTCAGGGCTAGAGTCTCCACTGATGGTCAATGAATTAGTCAATGCGACTGTACCAGGACTCAGCCATGGCATTGTTTATGTGGTTTTGCTGCTTTTCTGGGCCTGGAACTGGAGTGGTCTTACAAGGCCCTGCATGGGAGTTACATGAAGCCACTCTGTAGCCCCTTGTTACTCCTCCGAGTAACTCCTCCGAGGGGGGTCTACCAAATGACTAGTGAAGTGCCACAGGAAGAAGGGTCAGAGGAGGGTGCAAACAGCGTGACCAACAATATAAAATACCAGGGGGTCTAAATTGCGTGACCAATGATATACTAGGGGAAGAAAAGTTACCCTGGGGATGAGGTCTTTATTTTCCCAGTTTTGCCTGTTGCTCAGTACCCAAAACTGTCCAACCTGGTAAAACTTCTGTACCTGGCACATAGCCCCTGTTCTGATTTTCTCTGTCTAACGGCATAGTAAATTTTCTTAGTCTAATATTTGATGATGAAGTGTATATTTCTCCATTTCCGAAACATTTTAAATGTTTTGAATCTCCTTAATAGATTTCTATTTCCTCGTATAAGATTTTCAATTTTAAAATTCCTAACCTCATGTTAATTTCTGGGCAACCTTTGCAACTGAGAATAGTAGGAAGAATGCTACACTGCTATTTAAAACTAAAAGAAGATTTGGTCAATGATATTGTAAGTCACTGGGGAAATCCTAAGGCTGCATCTAAATTTAAGATAGAATATCTTTATTCACTAGCTCACTTTTAGTTTCAGAGTTACATTCTTTTTCTTTTTTGTAAATTAAACTTCCTTTATCTCTGGCCTTTAATTCTTCAGTTACAGACTTTTTTGTCCCAAGGCACTATTAAGTAGATAATAATTTGTAAAACATTTAAGACATTATTAAAGGATCATTTGGGTTAATGCTTTCAAGAGTTGAAAAATACTTTTCATTGAAATTAATCACCAGTCTTCTGGTTAATGAGTTTTATGATTTAAGTTTTCATACACAAAGCCTATTTTATCAATTATTTTTCTGTTAGAATTCTTTTTTATTTTCTCCCCCCTCTCAGCCTATCTCTTGCTCTCTTGTTTCACTTAGCTTTCTCTGGATCTTCCTGATAGTCTGTATTTTTAAACACTGTTAAATGGCTGATTAGTCACTTTTGTTACTTTTAATTTCAATATATGCATAATAAAATTTCTCCAATTTGTTCAAGGTTGCAACCCATGTAGATACCTATAAAATACACAAAATATTTCTGGATTTTTAAAAAATTTTGTTCATTTTTATTAATATAGAACAAACTAACAGAAAGGTATCTTTTAATATAATCAAGGTTACAAATAAACTTACTAACACACACACACACACACACCCCCCCAAATAATATTCACCTGACTCATCTCTTGGTTGAGGAATTCTCTATTTGATAATACAATTATTTTTAACTATTTTTTAAACTACTTTATGATTTCAATGAAATTTCTTAGCTTTTACTTATTAAATAACTCCTTCAATTGAGAAACTTCATATATCAAAATATTCTCTGCAAATTAATGCATTTTAAATGTCTTTTATTTAACCTAGTTGTATTAAAGTATAATAATTCTTTGAAAGTTGACTATTACATTAATTATTGTTGGACAAACACTTATGTCTTAAAACAAAATAAAACTTCTACTGTGGTTTCAAATTTTGCCAACACGATATTTACGTTAGATTAGCCAACAGAAGCTTATGTGCTGGAGCTAGATTTCTTAAATCTCTTAATCTTGTGAATTTTTAAAAAATCTAAATTCAAATTATATGATTTAGAACTTCTTGAAGTTTATCCTAAACTATACTAAATCACTAAATACAGCAATGTTTGATTTGAAAACACCAATATACATATTCAGATAATATACCTGATCTAGATTATAGGACTGGATTTTAATAAAGTCAATACAAAAGCAAATTTAATTGCTCTAGTCTTAAACATAGTCTTGTGCTAGCTTACTTTTTTTTTTTTGGCCACTTATTCTGACACATGGAAGGTTCCAGTTGTCTCTCCTCTCCCCTAAGGAATGTAATGGCTGGTTGCATAAACATCTTCTCATTTTGACAAGATGAAAGAATTAGTGCTCTATGTAGTGACTTTGCCGCGGCTCCCACCACTCCCCCTCCCCCTTCTTAGCAGTTGGCTGCTTACTTTTTGCTCTTATACTACAGAGATAGAAAGTGATTTAAGTTTCATTTTTCTCCTTTGGAGTCATGATGAATAATCATAAGGATAAACCAGTATGTTTTAAAAATCCAAAGGATAATAACTCTGTTTATTTATTTTTTCAAAACAGAAGCCCACTAGAAAAACATATTTCATCTTTGAAACTTTAAAAATATTACTCAGCATGAGATTGTATAGATATATAATTTATGAGTTACAAGCAGTTTAAAAATCACTATAAACTCAATCTTACACATTCAGAATAAACTGTTAATATTTATAAGATGCCATAGTGTCTCTTATCTAGATTAATATACACTGAAGCTGCATTTCTTTCTGAAACTGAAACCTAATTTATTTTATAAAGGACTGAGAACAAAAAATAATTTCACAGTGACAAGGAAAACAATATGATTTCTTTGGGTGTGTCATAAATATATACACATGTTAATATTGAGCATGGTAAAATATATTAACAAATTCATTTGTATAAAAATAAGATAACAGTTCAGTTCTATTTTTTATAAATTGGTAACTAATCAATTATTATTTTTTAATTTTTGGAGAGGACAGGATGATCGAATCTTGATATGTTGTCATATTTTTCAAGACACTGCTCCTTTTACATCAATAGAAAATTTCCTATCAGTAAGTACCATTCCTCTTTTATTTCAAATATTCACTTACATTCTCTTCCTTTTGGAGAGTCAGTTTAGAAATAAGTTAGTTGGTTGAATAAAGGCATCAAAAGTCAAAAGAACTGTAAACTAAGGTAACCTATATGGTACAAAGATTATAGATATAAAAGAATGGCTCTAGATCCAGTGATCAGCTCATTCACCTAGACAAATGTACTCATCTATGAAATGGAAGTGGTAAAACATAACTTGAGGCTTTATTGTGAGGAAAAGAGAAAGTGATCACACCCAGTGGTCACTTCAGTTTATCAAGGTAATTACTATTTTACAATACATTTCTTGTCCCAACATAATATTTAAAACACCTCTTTATACCTGAAAATGTTCAGTGAAGAGTATAAATTGTATATTCTACTCTCCAGAACATAATAGGTAATCAATAGATAGCATCTTACAACAAGATCAGGAAGTGGTAACTGTTTAGATATAATGAATCAAACCAAATGACGTATTCATTTTAGCTATCTAGTAATGTAAAGGAAACGACAGAAACAGCTGATTTGTAATATAATCTAGGGGTATCTTACTAATAAATTATTATTACAAATAAAAATAACCCCCCAAAAATAAGACGGTAAAAGATGAAACAAGTTGAATAATACTTGTATATCACAGTGATTTTATATGCCTTATGCATAAAATTCTTGAGTTTAAAGCTTAAAACCAAATTAAATCATTAAATAAAAATTTCTTGGCTCTCTAAAATTAGAAGAGCTTTAAATAATAGCTTGAATAATAAAATAACAGAGATTGTGTATTTTAATATCATTAGAAATTGGGAGATGTAAAAATAGCAGGAGATCAGGCTAGAAAAACGGACAAAATCGTAGAAAACATTTTAAACAATACTAAGTTCAGATTTTAACAGTTCTCAAGACCAAACACATTTGTCTATAGAAAGGTTGTAATAATAATTATAATGCTAATAATCATTATTAACAGTTATCAAATGCTTCCCATATGCTAGTATCTATAATACATTCTTCACAAATATTATTTTTCCCTCATTACAATGCTATGGGTTAGATACTATTGCTCGCACACTCACAGAGGAGTAAACCAGTAAGCCTAGAATTTAAGGAACTCGCTCCAGATCATACATGAGTAAGTGACTGACCCAAAGTTTACACTGAAGTAGCTCGCTCCACAGTCCGATTCTTAATAGCAATGCAATATCTCCTCTCTGGTCTGGCAGATAAAGAACGCTGTAAAATCTATTTTTCAGAAGGCCTGTCTGATTCAGAGTGCCATGTGGAGAATGGATGAGAAAGGAACAAATATAACAATTAAGAACCTCAGTAGTAGTAAGTAGTAGTAATTCAGATAAGAAATAATAATATCATGAAATAATTTGACAGAAGTTGATAGATTAAAAAGTCAGGCAGTAGTTACTTTACAGAAATAATGCATCTATTCAGGTATCTGGTAACATACTAAATCCTGTTTAATACTTCCAAGTAAAATGATTAGTGTATGTGATTATTGCATATCTTAATGCCATTTGAGGCAAATACTAAAATTCAAACTTTAAAATAAATGTCAGGAATTAGAAGACAGTAAAATTGGTAAGACTGGATGGTTGATTGATTATGGCCATTGAAAGGGCGAAATCAAGGTTGCTTCTAGATTTTTAGGGAATTTAGAATAACTGGTGATGCCATTAGTGATGAAATATGTAAGAGGGAGATAAGCTTAGTTCTGAACACAGGAAGTCACAGTTGCCTGTTGGACATTAAGCAGAATTGTCCAGAAAGCAGCTGGATATATGTTCTGTACCATGAAGAGAGATCTAAGCTGAAGATGCATGCATGAGGATCATTTCCAGAGAGTTGTTAATTGACTCCATATGATTAAATATGATTATCTATAAATTTTCCCCAAATAAACTTATCCAGAATTGAACATCCCCACCACACCAAAAACATTCTCTGATTTAGAACCATGAACAATGCTTAAAAGAACCTAGTGAATTTTATTCTCCTTTTTTTAAGTCAATACGGTAAAATAGGAAAGTGATTTAAAAGCAAGCCCAAAGAAATGAGAATGGAATTCAGAAGCCTGAGTAATTGACACAGTAGAGAAACCAAACCTTTAGGATTATATATGAAATAGCAATTGAAAGAGGCCTGTGATTCATCCTCTCTGCTACATCACCCTGCTACCATCCTGCTCTTACCCCTCTAAGTGGCAATAGGTGATGTCATCAGCATTTGATTTCTTTGAAGAAGAAATGTTAATGGAGTATAATAAAGTAAACCCATATTCCTTTTTCTCCCTCCCAACAGATAATAGAAAACCTGCCATGGCATAATATCTGCAAATAAAAAACTGCCAAGAACATCAGAAAGAACCCAAAAATAGCAATCTGCTGATTTCTTCCACTTCACTCTGAATAACAAACCTGTTGTTCACATACATTGTGAACTTTTCAGTAATTTGTTAGGATGAAGATAAATTACCCTCTATTTTTATATAGTAAGAATACTCTGCTGTCAGTAAGAAGTTGAGGTGGCAGACACTGCTTAACTTAATTATTTTTCTTCCACTTTTCTCTCTGTTGGAGAAGATAGTATATCTTACATTCATCAAGGGTACAATTTGGTTTGCTGAAAATAGAAAGAGTTTAGAGAAAGAGAAATAAATTTTAAAGTTGTACATTTTTTAAAAAGTTTCCAATTTTAAAAAACAATAGTGCAAATTTTCTGTATATTTCTAGAAGTGAAAGCTTATATTTGCAGTTGAAATATTTAAGTGATATTTAATATATATTCCCAAAGCTTAAATATTTAAAGTTGCTTTCCTTAAAATTTAAAAGTATACTTGTTTCTAACATAAGACATTAAAATTGAAATGTTCATATTCAAACTATCTCTAAATTAAGAGTGCTTATTCCAAAATATTTGTCCATTCCTTAAAAGTCTTTTCAGCTACCCAGTAAGTATAACTGAATTTATAAAAATAATAACTTACCAAGATTATGGGTTTTTTTCCCTACAAACCATACTTTTTGGTTGGCTTAGCTGATACCATTTACTTGTGATTTTAAGATGAAAGAAATTACTGACTAAGTTTTGAAAAGAAAATTTTCTTGGAAAGCCACATGCAAAAGAATGAAACTAGATTGTCATTTGTCACTGCACACAAAAATTAACTCAAAATGGATCAAAGACCTAAATATAATACCTGAAATAATAAATTACATAGAAGGAATTATAGATACTAAACTTATGGACCTTGGTCTTAGAGAGGATTTTATGAATTTGACCTTAAGGCAAGGGAGCGAAGCAAAAATAAATAAACGGGACTATATGAAACTAAAATGCTTCTGTATAGCAAAAGAAACTATCAACAAAACAAAAAGGCAACTAACCAAATAGGAGAAGATATTCACAAACAATAACTCTGCTCCTGTAAGGGATTGTTGTCCAAAATATATAAAGAAAACACACAACTCAACACCGAAAGAACCAAACAATATAATTTAAAAAATGGGCAGAAGACCTGAACATGTCGTTCCATCTAGAAGAGATACATACAAATGGCTGACAGATATTTGAAAAGATGCTCAACTTTAGTAGCTCACTAGTGATTAGGCAAATGCAAATCAAAATTACAAAAGATACCACCTCACACCTGTTAGAATGGCTATGCTCAATAAGACAAGTAATAGCAAGTGTTGGAGAGGTTGTGGAGAAAAAAAAAACCATTTACTGCAGTATGGACATCGTGGAATACAGTATGGAGGTTTCTCCCAAAATTAAGAATAGACTTGTCATATGACCAACAACCTCTCTTCTGGGCATTTACCTCCAAAACTTGAAAACATTTATTTGTAAAGATATATGTACCCCTATGTTATCGCAGCATTATTCATGGTGGCTAAGATATGGAAACACCTGAAGTGTCATTTGATAGATGTTGGATAAATAATACACAATGGAATATACTCAACCATAAGGAAAGATGAAGTACTGTCATTTGCAACAACATGGATGGATCTTGAGAATATCATGCTAAGCTAAAAAAAGTCAGATGGAAAAATTCAAGAACCATAAATTGCAAACAACACATGAACAATCAAGACAAACAAAAGCTCATAGGCACAGATTAGAGTATGGTGGTTACCAGAGAAAAAGTGGGGTGGGAGAGGTAGAAAACGGTGAAGAGGATCAAATATATGGTAAGAAAAAGAGATTTGACTTTGGATTGTAAACACAATGCAATATACAGGTGATGTATGATAGAATTGTACAATTCACACCTATGTAATTTTATTAACCAATGTCAACCCAATAAATTTACTTTAAAATTTTTTAAAAGAAAAAAAATTATTTTCAATTTCAGTTGCTTACTTTTCTGTCATTATTATAGACTCACAGAAGAGATTGGAAGAGAGATTCCAAACATTAAATAATGTAAAGTCAATGCAGGTTCATATACATAACACTAACAAGGACAGAAATATCCATCTGTCTGACATTAAAAAAACAAAACAAACAAAAAACAAACAAACAGGGATTTGTTTCATTCATCTAGGAAAGACCAACTTTGTTTGGTCAGTAGTATTGTAAAGTAACCATAATATTGTCTGCTTTCAAATTATTCCATCTCTTTAAGTGTTCTGCCTTAGCTCACCTATCCACAAAGCTGGAAGAAGAGGCTGCATAGCACCATAATACGTCAGAATTTTCTCATGTCCCTGGAGGTCTTCCGTGCTTCTTGTTTCTCTCCCTTTTTACAGAATTGTAAATAAGGATAAAAGGCAACCTCTCTTCTGAATGCAGATTCTCATTCTAAGTGAAATGTTTACCAAATTTGTGAAATTAACCACATTTTCTGAGACATTTTAAACAGCACATTTATGAGGAACTCCAGCCTGCGAAGTCCCCTGATTCACCACGGATGGAAGACTCGTTCCAGACACCGTTTGCCTGTCAAGAGAAGGAGAAGGTGATTCTCTCTCAAGGAGAATGCCCCTAGTTCCCCTGCTCAATGGCTTTTATTGAGAAGGTTACAAGCAGGGGAACGGTAGCAGGAATTTATAGGTAACCTAATTACATCGGTAATTTAAGCTTACAGAGAATAGATGACGTTTAAAGATGACAATGGCAGGAACACACCAGATTGCTTGGGTCTGAGCAATCCCTTTACCTTTTTATATTTAGCACCCCTAACCCTCACTTAGAGAATCTTAATTGCCCTAAAGCCTCAATGCAAATACATCAGGATTCTAAATGCCTTTCAGATCCACACTAATTTTCCAAGCATGAGCTCCAAGTCAAGCCATTCCTTAGTCTTTCACTAAACAGTTGGTACCCATTTTGTTGTCCAGCAAATCTGTGATTGTCCCTGTCTAGGCACTGAAGATAAAGTGGTAAATAAGATAAAGCCCCTGCTCTCATAAAACTCATTCTTGTCAAGAAAGCAGAAAATGAGCATACATAAAATGTAGTAACCGGTAGTAATAATACCATAAAGAAAAATAAAATACAGTTAGAGAATAAAAAGGGCTGGAGAAAAGCTAGTTTAGCTAGGATTATCTGGTAAGATACAACTGAGGGAGTGGCATTTAAACTAATACTTGAATAAAGTATCCTTGTAGATACCATCTTCAAAATTTCTTGTCTTGGCTGGTGTGGCTCAGTGAAATGAGTGCTGACCTGTAAGTGAAAGGGTCGCTGATTCAATTCCCAGTCAGGGCATATGCCTGGGTTGTGGGCCAGGTCCCCAGTGGGGGCACCAGAGGCAACCACGCATTGATGTTTCTCTCTCTCTCTTTCTCCCTTCTTTTCCCTCTCTCTAAGAAAAAGTAAAATCTACCAAAAAAAAGAAAAGAAAAAAGGAGAGTCACTTTTTTAAAAATCTCATTACATTGCAATTAAAGTTGAAATTATTTTATGCAGAATCCTTGAATTGGGTAGTTTTTTAGTTTAAAAAATGGCTTTGAATGCAAGTAATTGAAAACTAATACCTTTGATCAGAGCATTTTGTGTTAAGGTAAAACTTACCAATGTACTTTCATTTGCCAATATTAGGATATTAGGCCAAACCTTTTTATTTGAGTGTGAATCTGGTGATTAAAGTTTTATATCACCTTTCTTACAAAACCCTTCCTATAGTTCAAATTTTGGTCTCAGTCAAGTGGAATGAAAAATTGGAAATAAAAAATTCTGAAGAAAGTTGCGTTTATTATTTAAGTTGTATCACTGTATGTGTAAACTATTTTATGTGTATTTTAAAAAATTAAATTAATGTTTGATTGGCATAAACATAGTTAAGAAAAAATAGTTTGCTTAATAAGCATGCAAGATTATTAGTAGTAAAAGCAGAAAGCCTCCCCACAGTACCCTAGGTTTCAGTGTATCATATACAATCCAATTATGTGTTATAATAAGAATGGAGAGTTTACGTAGTACAATTATATTATTAGGTGGAATCCTTCAAGGGAGTATTCCCTACATTGCAGGCAGGCGAATGTCTATTTTATTCATCTGTGAACTTCCTACACTTAGAGCCTGGCTTTTATTTAGACCTGTATAATCCTCTCAGGGCTTAGAATGGTGTTGTCACAGTATGCAGCTAGCAAATATTTGTTTAATGAATAAAAAAATGTTGAATGACTGAAACATATGCACACTTATTTTACTTGTGCTTTTCTCTATCAAAAATTAAGTAGTTCTCATTTCAATATTTTGTCATTTAAGTCTTGCTGCACTTAGTAACTCAGAATTAATTGGGTAATAGTATTTTCAGTCTCCAGGTTGTAGTCCCATGGTGAGTCATAGAAAAATTAGTTTCAGGAATCCGCATGATACTTGTTTTCAGGCATGAAATGAAGTTGCATTTATAATATCTCATTAGGAAAAAAAAGCTTTGATGCATTCTGAAGCATTTTGAAATTTCTACCAGAATTATAGCAATTAAAGAGTTATGAAAGTTATAATCACAAGTTTTCTAGACACTGATTAAAAGTATTTCAAATCCTTTGTTTACTAAAATTAGAATAAGCCTTTAAATTCTTAAAAACACTAATATGTTTAGGCAGATATTTTATGATAAATTTAGGCACCATTACTAATTGCAGAGTATTTTTGACAAGTTATAAAGCATTTGCTTTCAGGATTAATTCTGTCCATGTACAGATACACATGCCTTATTGAATTCCATAGAACATAACACTGCTCCTATAGGCGGAGACATCCTACGATTTCAGATTATTACCCTTAGAAATTACAAAATGTTAGCTTCAGTTGTTCTTTATGAGATTGAAAGACCAAAAAATTAAACAGGAATGCATTTATATTTCTAAGTACTCATGATAAATGGATCACTTTTGTCTTTTCCATTATGGAGAACTCTATAAATCGAATCCTTAAAGACATATCTTTTGAGACAGTGTCAACATGACACTAAAGCTCTCAGATGAGTAGTGGAAACTTTAACTATACAAACGTCTGGAGTCTTGGTATCATGTAGCTTAAACTCTCAGGACACTGAAAACTTTCCTGGATCACATATATCCAGTAACAAAGTAGATTTGAGCAGCCTCCATTGAGCAATGTCTCTTTCACATCAAAGCACAATCTAGAATGCAAGCATCTGCCTAGAAGCCTAAGAAATATCTCTGTATGTTGGGAAATGTCCTGTCTGGTTTCAGGAACTGTAACCCTGCCAACAGGCAGGAGGGCTGCAAGCCTGTAAATAATTAAGAAGGCCTTGGGAGAACAGGCCCCTGAGGAGACATAACCTGTCCCCCCAGGCAGGGGCATAGGTCCTGCCTCTCTCCTTTGCCTTGTGATGGTCGCTTGTTGATGACGGGTAAGTTATCTCATGCAGAGATAACCTAAGCCAGACATTGTACAGGAGGCAGACAAGAAATTGGGGGACACTGAGAAAGGTCAAAAAGGCCTGCACCCCTCAGCTTGGCTTGGACATGGCTGGAGTCCTTCTTCTATGTGAAAGAAGTCTCCTTGTCTCTTGGCGGCTCCCTCCCCGCGCCTGGCTCAGACTCGAAACAATACTGGAGTCGGTCCTAAACCAGATCTGGAAGTTCCCAGGGAAATCAGGCCTAAAAGTAAACTCTTTAAAGTGTGCTTTGTTCTTCCCTCAGAAGCTATAGCCAGCTCATGCTGGGAATGAAATTTATATTATTCACAGACCTTAACTCTATACCTTCAAGCACTCATGTTTACTATGTTCTCATGTTTAGTCCTCTCTCTTGTTTACTAGTCTCCTCTCAGACCCATGAAAATTGATGTGTTCCTGCCATTTGTTTTCTTCAAAACACCACGCATTCTCTGTGAACATTAATATACTGATGCAATGAGATAACCTGTGCATTGCATTCCTGTTACCTAGAGCCACTGATAACCCTTTCAATAAAAGCCTTTGAACAAAGGGACTCTGGGCCTTCCCCACTAGAGGGATGTGCCACGTCCCTTCTCCTGGCAAAAATAGAGAAGTGTTTGGGCCTCCAGACAGACTCTATGGGATTCAGAGTCCCCGCTCCCATCTCAACTGACCCTGGACGGTAACCCTCAGATCCCAGAGCACCCGCGCTCTCCAGATCAGGGATGAGCTGCGACGCGCAGCGGCACTCCCCTCCTGCGTTGTGCCACGTTACACCTCTATACATTCAAAGCCTCAACAGGCCAAATGTATGTTAGATAAGCTTTATAAGATTTAAATATATATTTATATATATGACATCTATACACATATTTAATACATATACAGGGTGTGGCAAAAGTAGATTTTCACTTGTTCCTATGGAAAATAATGCAATAACTAATAAATAATATGAGAATAAATCCTGTTTTGTGTGTTCGCAACGGTAAACTTACTTTTGTCCCAACCTTATACACACACGTATACATGCACATATGAGAAAGTCTAGAAGTACATATGTCAAAATATATTTAAAATAAACCATTTATTATATCTTGTTAGTCTTTTGTTAAAAAAATCGTAGTACTGCATTATGTTTTGATGGTTTCTGAAGAGTTTTTAGCTGGAGAGTCTCTTGCTTAAATGAAATATTACGTAGAAACTCACTATGCAAAATACTTAAAGGTAGTTATGATCTGGTATGATCTTCAAGACCGGTTGAAATGACCTTTTATAGAAATATTCGTCAGTACACAGTTTGAAAACCATTAACTTATGGGATAAATTCACAACCCTGTGCATTCGTGCCTTCCATAAATCTGCCTCACTCTACCTGCTTTTCATTCATTCATTTAGTAATTTAAAAAGCATTTATAGAGCAACACTTTTGTGTTAGACATTGTGCAAGGCACTAGGGAAACAATTATAAATATGACTCTGACTTCATTCTCAATAAATTGACATTACAGAAGACATAAAATTTAACTTTAATACAATGTCATTTGTATAACCGTAGTCATCTATTCCAAATTCAGTGGTGTCACAAAGAAAAAAATGATAAATCTTAATAGATTAGTAAGAAAAGACTTCAAAACTGAGGAATAAATTTTATCTTAAAGGGAAGCATGTGGGAAAAATTAATGCATGGGAGTTTGATGGATGAATACAGTGAGGGATTTCATTTTTGGTAGAGATTATGTACAAAAGCACAGAAGTGTGAGGATGGTGCCTTTCAGTAACAAACTATTTGGTGAGGCTGAAATGTAGGATGTGGAGGGACCCTACATCCCAGAGCAACTGAAATGGTACATTTGTTCATAATTAATAGGAAGCAATCCTTGATACAGTCATGCAGGTCCATTAAAACTCACGTAATAAGAACATGTCTTTGATATCACACACTTCAATTTGAGTTCTGGTACTCTCACTCTCCACGTGATTTAAGGCAAACCCTAGGCTCTATTTATTCATCTATAAACTAGGGACAAGAACTGTTTTACAGGATTGCTATATATCAAATAAAATAATTTGTATAAAGTCAGTGCATGACAACTTGCTATTACTGTCATTATTGCCTTAATCATTATTGTTGATTTTGGCCTACTCACATTTGTGTCTTTGCTAATACTATGTTCCTAAAATGCACAGAATAAATCCATCCCTTCGACTTTCTATTTACCTAAAGTGGACTCATCCTTTAGTTCCAGGCCAAGCTCTGTCTCTTACTCCTTTGATAAGACTTCTCTTGTTTGTGAATACCAAGAACACATAATCAGTACCTCCTACTTAATTTTTAAATAATTATTATATAGAAAACATATAAATATGCATATATATATATATGTTTTGCCTCTCTAGTTTGTAATCTCTATGTAGATATTAAGAATATTTTATTTCTTTGCAAATCTTCATGCCACCACCAGATTTTACTTAAGTACTGTCCACAAAATAACTTTCAATTTATTTCACTACTTTTTTTCCATATAATCTACTTAGAGCTCATTAAGACCTCCATTATATCAAATTTTTCCCCATTTATTATTGCCACTTCATTTAGCTTTCTACCTAACTTGAAAGGATACATTAATTCCTTTTAACAACGCTATTATCTGCATTCTGGAATTATCTTTTCTCACAACCATTTCAACACATTTGTCCTGCCAATTCCAACTCTGTGAAAAATCGCATTATGTTTTATTCCCTAGTGCCTCCACACAGGTGTTACTATAGAAAATCATGAATATTTGCTAATTGTTTTCACTACATATTCATATACCCTGAATACAAGGAGGTTTTCAGTTCTACCTAAGTATGCCTTAATTTTTCCTTAGTGAGTTCTAATTTCATTCATCAGAGATCTGAGGACTACCCACTTTATTCCAGGCCCTTGTCTACAGAATCCTTTCACTGCCTTAATGCTCTTCTGTGCTCCACGTATTTTTAATCCCTCTTTCCACCCAAACCCCTCGTAATCCCTGGTCTGTACAGAGATTTTCAGTTTATACTCTGCCCCCACACATGCATAGCATAATCTCCCCCATTATCAACATCCCCTACCAAGGTAGTACATTTATTAAAATTTATGGACCTAGATTGAAACAGCACAATCCCCAGAGTCCATAGTTTACATTATGGTTCACTCCTGGGGTCATACATCTTATGGGTTTGGATAAATACATAGTGACCTGTATCTTTCATTATGGTATCATACTGAGTAATTTCTCTGCCCTAAAAATCCTCTGTGTTCTGTCTATTCATCTCTCCCCCACCCTCTACATACCAGCCCTTGGCAACCACTGATATTTTTACTGTCTCCAGTCATATGGTTGTAATCAGAGAGTGTGTAGCCTTTTCAGATTGGCTTCATTTGCTTAGTAATATTCATCTAAGTTTCCTCCATTCCTTTGCATGGCTTGATGGCTCATTTCTTTTTACAACTGAATAATATTGCATTGTCTGAATGTACCACAACATATCCATTCAACTACTGTAGGACATCTTGGGTGCTTCCAAGTGTTGGCAGTCACAAATAAAGCTGTTATAAAAATACCCATGTGCAGTGTTTAATGGGGACTTAAATTTTAACAATGTTGGGTAAATACCAAGAAGAATTATTGCTAGACTGTATAGTTATATTATGTTTAATTTTGTAAGAAACCACTAAACTGTTTTCCAAAGTGACTGCACGATTTTTCATGCCTAACGGCTATGAATGGGAGTTCCTCTGTTGATGCATGTCCAGCCAGCATGTGGTGTTGTCAGTGTTCCTGGTTTTGGTCATTCTAATAGATGTGTAATGGTATCTCAGCATGTTTTGTTGTTGTTTTTATTTGATATTTTTTTTAATTCTCATTTTTATTTTATTTTTTTGAGATTTTATTTATTTATTTTTTAGAGAGAAGGGGAGGGAGGGAGAAAGGAAGAGAAATATCAATGTGTGGTTGCCTTTCCTGCATCTCTTACTGGGGACATGGACTGTAACCCCAGCATGTTCCCTGACTGGGAATCGAACCAGAGACCCTTTGAATCACAGGCTGGTGCTCAGTCCACTGAGCCACACCAGCCAGGGCTTCAATATGTTTTAATTTGCATTTCTCTGATGACAAATGATGTGAGACATGTTTTTGTATGCTTATTTGCCATCTATATGTCTTTCCTCATGAGGTATCCTTTAAGGTCTTTGGCCCATTTTTCCATGGAAAATTTTTAATTTTCTTATTGTTGAATTTTAAGAATTCTTTATATATTTTGCACAACAGTCATTTATCAGATGTGTCTTTAGAAATATTTTCATTCATTTTCTTTGGACAATGATTTTCTTTGGGTTTCTACTAGTTTTAAAGCTCCCTCCTTTAAAAGTCTTAGAATGTAAAACAATATGCTTAATATGTATTCCTGGCACTTCCTTAAGTTTTCACTTTCATATGACTAGATATATCAATCATTCAAGGTACTAGGCCTATGATTTTTACTATCCCCAAAATGCTTCTTCTACCATCACTGCACAATCTCCCCAAGACCCAACACTTTCTTTTAATTTTCATATTCCCTCTCTTCCATATTCAAGCTCTGTCAAATATAGCTTTTCAATGCCTATAGCAACTTTTCAATGTTTTCCATCCCTGACTGCAACGCTACCTTAGGTCCTCATCATTTCTCACTGCAACTGCACTAATAGTTTCCTATCTAGCAGCCATGATTTAAGTCTTCTCTAACCCATTTCATCTAAAGTGGTAGTATTTACAAAAATTTTAAAATCACAGTTCTAATTATGTTCTTTTTCATTTTCATAATTTTGCATTAAGCTTGAACATTCCTCCGCAGGAACTATTCAGATGACTCAGAAGCTGCAGCTACGGGCCACTGGTGATAGGCAGTTTCATCACCACGTGTCCGGTCACGCATTATGTCTTGCGCAGAGTATTTTGGCGAAATATCAAATCATCCAGGTGACTCAGCCCCGCTACAGCCCAGCTTTGGCGCCCTGTAACTTCTGGCTTTTCCCAAAACTAAAATCACCTGTGAAATGGAAGAGATTTCAGACCGTTGATGAAATTCAGGAAAATACGACAGGGCAGCTGATGGTGATTGGGAGAACTGTGAGGTCCCAAGACGCCTAATTTGAAGGTGACTGAAGCTTCATCATTCTATGTACAATGTTTCTTGTATCTTGTATCTTCTTCAATAAATGTCTCTATTTTTCATGTTGCATAGCAGTATATTTCTGGACAGATCATACACACACACACACGCACACGAATAGTTTCCACGGAGGAATGTTCAAGCTTAATGCAAAATTGGATGCAGGTTCATTGCTCTATTCACTTAGTCATTTTGAATGAGATAGCCACCTGGTACACATGCTCACTCAATGACATCTACTGCCCCCACTGACTCGTACAGTGAAGTCATCATTGCTCATGCATGCACATTGCAGTCCACTTTCTTTGGCTACCAGGTTACATCAATGTTGTGCAAACTGTTCTCATTATACTAATAATGGATGGACTTTTATTGGGCAGACGTGGCAGTGTATATAATGCCAGGATTCTGTTCTTAGAATTCCATATCACATCCCTGTCCTGATATCTAATCCAAGGCTAATTTATACTCTGGTTGCTAATTTAAGCGGCAGCCTCAAACTGTGTTTTGTTTTTCTTTTCTGATTTCTTCCCTTATGAACAATACTATAATGCAGGTAATGTTTGATATCTCTTTTCATCACCTTCTTCCCTATAAGCTATAATGAGTTTCCATTCTTAGGGGATTTACCTCAGGATATTTTATTTACAGACTCAATTTCACTGTCACATAGTAAAGAAAAAACTAAAACAAGGAAATTTTAATGGAGATCTTTAACTCTTTTACCCACCAAAGACCTTTAACCCACTGAAGTATCATTTCACATGTATCTTTAAGAACTAAATTTTTTCTTGAATCATAGCAGGGTTCTTCTTTTCTTTTTCTTTCTTTTTTCTTTTTTTTTTTTTTTTGAGAAGTGAATGGAGACGAGACTTGAGTTTTCTCTAAACATTAGAGTGTATTTTCCACATGTTTGTATACTTAATAATAAGAAACATAACTGGCATTCATCATTATCAATCAGATGCCAACCACAATTCTAAAGAATATATGTATTACCTCAGTTAATTTTCTCAAAGATCATTGAACTAGATACTATCATTATCCCCATTTTACACAGAATGAAACTGAGACAGAGACAGAGGTAGTACCTTGCTCAAGGCACAGGTAGTAGTAGAGTTAGAGCCACACTGAAACAATACAGTTTCAGAGCCCACCCAGAACTTTTCGTCATTATGTTTACATCATTGTCCTTTTCTCTTTGACATTTCTAGAAATTCTGTGAGAAGCACAGGGGGGATTATTTTTATTTCACAAATGAGAAAACTTAAACTCAGAAATATTACGTGACTTATGAAGTTCTAGACTGCATTTTTCAATATGATATACACTGTGTAGATATCTAATTTAAATTTAAATGAACTAAAATGTTATAAAATTAAAAAGTTTCCCATGTTCCCTAGCCACATTTCAAGTGCTTAATGACCCCATAGAGCTAGTGGCTACTGTACTGGACAATGTAGAGACAGAATATATTCATCATTGCAGCAAATTCTATTGCACAACACTGGTCTCTAAAGAAATGTCTTTTGATTCTATGGACAGAGTCAGGCAGTTCCTGTTCCTAAGGTTAAAGGAAGTATACTGAAAAAAAACATTTCAGGTACCTCAGGATACAAGAGCAGCACAGCCAAGGCATTTCTAAAAGAAAAGGAAAGTAGTTTATACTTAATGCATTTTAATACAGTAATCACCAAGTTCATTTTAACACTTAGATTATAAAGAACAAACTGAACTAACAAGCAAAGTAGAGACAAACTCATAGAGAACAAGATGACCGCGAAGGGGGCAGAGTGTAAAGGGGGAGGGATGGAGCATAAAGGAAAAAGGACTCATGGACATGGACAACAGTGTGGTTAATGTGGGGGAGTGGGTGTATAAGGGGACTAAATGTTGATGAAAAAATACAATAATTTTTTTTAAAAAAGGAGAGGTAGACAAGTTGTATTTAAAAATACAATATGAAAAATAATCAAGATTATAAAAGATAAGAAAAAATATGTCTAGTTCAATTTTGAATTACTCTCAAACCATAATTCACTAACATGCAACTAATCAACTCTGTAGAAAATAAACTTAATATGGATAACCATATACTAAAAACTTTACAATGCAAAGTTTTCAAAAGTTTGTGAAAAAAAAAATAATGGTATACATTAGTGGTACAAGTGAAGATCCACAGGAATTCTATAAACTTCAAGTGCCTCTATTTCTAATGAAATCTATGGCTTTAAAATAAAGTTATTTAAATAGATATTTTAGTTCCATTTATTCACTACTCACCATACCCTTAAACAAAAAAATGGTTGACTAAAAATAAAACGATGTAGGCAACAATGGCCTTGTCTGTAACATAAAATTCTATTTCCTGGAATAAATTTTAATTCTGCACAAAATACCTTGACATTAATTTACTGAAATTGAAATCAAAATAATAAATGTCTCTTATTTTAAAGAGAATATAATTATCTCTTTAATAAAAGCAAATATGGTTATGTTATATGGTAAAGACTCCACAGACAAAAATAAAAATAAGAAAAGGATTCTATGGTTGTGGACAAGCAAAACTAACTGAAAGCACAGAAAATTAAATGCAAATTTTAGCAGTGTGAACAGAGATGATCCAGTGTGGGTATGTAGTGAAGTCAATCTCTCCCAGAGGAAGAAATGAATGGATTCCTCGGGAAGGGAACAGGTTAACCTTATGGAAAATAATTTATTATCAAAACAGCCAGAACCAATCCCCCACTGTCACCTTTCCTAGTAAAAACAATTTAGTTATGGGAAGCCTAAGAGAAAAAGAAAAAAAATGAGAGAGATGGAAATAGAAGAGAGAAAGAGAAAGAGATAGACATCACCTTCGATTAGAATTGTCAAGTGACAAAGGCAAGGTCAGGCCAGCTCCACAAATCCGACATTAGCGGAGACTCAATGTGAGCCTGAAGAAATGCCCCAAATGGAGTAAGTGTGAAAGAGAGGATAGTAGATCATACCTCTTTTGCCTTCTCATATGTTGGCCTTCCCTCTGTAACTTAAGAAAGCGTCCATGTATGAGATGTGATTTTTGAAATCAGTAATGATGACATGCAGAATAATTATCACAAGGGAATGTTTGTACTATCTCCCAGTCTATTTTGCTGAGGAAAATCTTTTGAGCAAAGAAATGTGTGATCTCACCTAAGACAAAAATATGTTTAAATCTTACCCATGACTGGAACTTCAAATATCAGGTGTCTCCTCCTAATTGCTCTTGAAATTGTTGTAACCTTTAACAACAGGAGCTTTCTTACTTTTAAATAGTCCTAGAGAAAGATGCTTCTAGGTGCACAGCAGAATAGCTCTCCTAATCTTTCAAAACTCATACCTTGAAAGTACACAGTGAAGAAAATCTGTCTTTTCTATGAACAAATCTCCACAAGGAATGCACCACCCCCTTACACCCTCTACTTTGCTTTTACTTCAGTGTAGATAAGCTTTTCATAGACAAATATCAAATCACCCCTGAGCCTTTAGTACTCCATAATGAAGCTTTCTGAGTAGTTCAACATTTTGATTAAGTGCACACATATTTTCCAATCACTTTAATGATTTTAAAAAACACTGAAAAATTGCAATCATATAATTTGTTACTTATCTATATTGACTCACACTTGATTTCTTTGTTTCAAATCTTTCCAGGCAACTCTTTCCATAATTACTAGATAAAAGAAAGTAAACACTTCCTTATTGGAAAGTCAATAATATAAATATATTTTTCTCAATTATGATTTAAAAAAACATTCAAGAATACAATTGTAAATAAGATGCTTAGCTACTCATTTTATTAATTTTGCCATTTTGAGTTTGACAGGCTAGTTTTTCAATGCACTGGTGTGTGTTAAAAGGGCTTATTTTTGCAATTTTTAATATAATAAGTTTCAAGTGATGATTTATTTCATGCAAATAATTAAATACCAAGTTACAATATGCAGCGAGTAAAAATTGCTAATAGAATATGCCTATCAAACGTGAGGAATATAAGAATGTGCATATGGGTTCAGTTCAGTTAACAGAAAAATTGGATTCCAATCATTTACTCTTGATAGCAATTTTGCCCTCTGTTCTTGGGTTCACCTGCTATAACAGTACAAGACAAGCTATTTTGCAAAATACCACCTGGGAACATGCCTTGCACGCAATTCATTATTTGCTTAACAGTTTTATGCATGTTTTGTACATTATTTGAAAAGTTTTCAGGTGCATAGTTGGCATGTTACCAGGGGAGTCTGCTTCTGCAACTTTTCAATAAGAATTGGCACATCTAAAAATCAGAATATAAGGTTTCTGTGGAGTAGTATATCAGAGTAGCTGATTAAAAACAGACTTTTTACCCTTCATAAATTCCTGTCTAAGCTCTGTAAGAGTTGAAAAACTAATTAGCATTATAATTACTTGAAGAAAGTTAAAAAATAATATTTTCACATCAATCCTCCTTTCATTAGAAAAACAACAACAACATAACACTTTTCCACACCTGCTATTCAGGTTATTATGTACTTTCATTATATTTCTTTCATGTCAGAAAAAAAAGTATTGTGGTTTTACTACTGATAACATAGGACCTGAAAATATTAACAATGCTATATAAAGAGATATAGATTGAGGAGAGAACAATTTTAGGTGCTAATAACGTGCATTATAATGACACCTCTCACAAAATGCCCTTCATATTTTTGGCAATTTGATCATTATTATATTTACTTAATTTCAGTCTATCCTAAACTGTAGAAACAATATTCCATAAACATCTTAACACAATGCATATTAATTGGTCACAAAGGGAACTGTATATGAGACAAATGAGAGATGAGAGCAACTTCATCACATTTATTATAAAGAAATTATCCCTGTCTTTTGAGCAATTAATGGTGTCATGTTTGTACACATATAAATGAAGTCACATAATTATGTAGGCACTTCTCTAAGAGCTTTACTCATATTATCTCATTTAATATTAAAACAACTTTATGATGTGCTATTTTCTTTCAATTTCAAAGGTGAAGAAACTGAAGCCGAGAGTTTTAATGTCTTTGAAATTTTTAAAAGGAAAAATCAAAGCTAGTTATTTTGAAATGTTCATATTAGCCGAGCATAGCATAGAATTTTATCCTCAGTGGGTACTCAATAAAAAAACAAATGTTTCTGTCTTCCAAGAATGTTCCACAGAACACTTTTTTGAGGAATACTGACATATTGCATGAAAATTACTGTAGCATCCAATATGTTAACAAAAACTCTTAGATAAAATTTAAAAGTTTCTTTTATTCAGAGCTCCTTAGAATATACAATATGACAATGTACTAAGAAGAGAATATAATTTGTTCTGTTTTTCAAAATTATTAAATTATAAAACCTTCCTTTTTTAGACCTTCTCTCTTGAAGAAGTAACATTGGGCAAAACACATTTTCAAAACATTGCTTTATAATTTTGAACACTCTGAAGTGAATACTTATATTGTCTTTGAAGGTGTTGGGCCGTGGAAAAAAATATGTCATTTCAATTTGCAGTTTTTGTGCCTGATTTTTTGTCCTATGAAGGAAGAAAATTGATCATAAATCCACAGATTTCCATAATAAATGGGAAATGTTCATTGCCCATGTCTAATATTTGGTGTGTTTCAGTCAGGGATTTTAGTGGCAAGGCACTGAAGCAAATTCAAGTTGATTTCAGCAGAAAAAATGAATGTATTAAAAAAAGATATTAGTGACTTTAGAGAATTGCAGAACTGGAGGATCAGGCTCATAAACAGTTTAAGATGATGCTTCAAGTTATTCCATAGAAACACTGCCCCCTGGCCAGTTGCAGGACAGAACCAGCAAGACCAGCACTGCTGCTGTGTGACAGCTGACAGTGGATGCTGCAACTGGGGCTTCTGCTACACCTGCTCCCAACATGCAGTCATGCTTTTGCTGCCTCTGCAATTAGGAGGAATTTTCCAGATTCCTCTTGATAGTTCTTGGCACCGGAATTGAACTCAGGAGAATTCTAGAACTTATGCCTGCAATCTACCTGAAGGAAAGCTGGGAAAGGAAATATTTGGCAATTTTATATTCTAGTCTCTTATCAAGGCTTGTAATGTGAGAGATTTCTCGTATCCTAAGAAGGAGTTCAGGTTCTGAATAGTTATTTCCAATGGACTGGAAATTTTCATCACATGGAGGCAATAATTCCCCCTGCAAATTGAGCTCTGTATCTTTTAAAAAGGTGAAGAGGGCTTTGGCATGACAAGAGCCACCAAGAAGCTAATATTTGCAAAGTATGTGTAATAATGAAACTATTATTATTGATGTTAGTGACCAAAAGACAGAAAGAGAACCCTACCCATTAGATTGTAAAGAATAATTGTTGGGAAGCACATATTCACAAGCTATTTGTTACAGTTGTGTTTACCCACTTGGCAAAGACATGTATGAATATATTTCAACAATCAAGAGAACTCTAAATACCAATCTCCATCACTTTGATGGTTATGGCTTGTCCTCACCTCCAACCCTCCACTTCTAAATTGAAGAAGTCTTGGGAATTCTGCAAAGATCCCTTCTCTTTAATTCCAGACACTTAGATAGCATTTGTACAAATTATCAGGAATGCCAAAGTCCTATAACAGGAACTTGAAGCTCCTAACATGGTGCTTAAGTTAAAGACATTAAGGATATTTTTGTCTAAACATATTACTATAAACTACAACTATAATCAAGGGATCTGAAAATTTATCTTTTAGTTTATCTGCTTTGGGGAAATATAATCTATTTTTTACTCTCATCTCCTACCCCAAAGCATAGATCAATGATTAAATGAAGCCTATGTCCAAACATCCAAAACTGGCGAGTAAATCCAGTGGAGTAATGCTTGGTCATGTGAACTAGAACTTCCACATGTGGATATACTACCACCTTAGTCTGGATACTATGGCTCTCCTATCATCATTATGTACTGACAAAGCTCTCTCACTGAAGTATTCAATCAGGGTAGCAATCGTAGAACATGTCACATAACACACTACCAAAATATATTTTGTGGTGAAAGTAGATTTTTGACAGGGAATACAAATTTTGAAAAGTGTGTTGCCCAAAGAATGAGTAACTATGGAAGATTAGTGGCTATTGGTTTCTGTTAATAAGTGAAAGCAAAAGTTCATCAGCTCCAAGAATGTAGCCAAGATCACAGCCACTTAATGGCAATCTCTCCATATGTCTTGTGGTAGTTTACCACTCTGGGTAGTATCCAAAATGCTGCCCAGAGAAAAATGTTTTGTGGATATATTGGATAAAGCATTTAGATTTAACAGTCTTCATTACGTTGAGCAAGGAAAACACAGGTCCCTGGTCATGATTTTACTCTCCTATCAAATGTCTTAAGTGCTAAGCATAACTCTCAAGAAAAATATGTAGTTTTCCAGGACAGTTATGTCTATAATCCATTCATGAGACACTATAAAGTATCCAATATGGGTTCAATTAATCCCTATTAGTTTGTGTCATGATTCTCAAAAGGAATTTTTTCTGTAAGATAATACAGTATAAAGTCTCCTGTCTCTATTTTTTTAGACTCCATGGGCTCCAACTATAAAGGACATTATAGCAAGTTTTGGCAGCCCACACACATACATAGTCACACTCCCTAGATTTGGACAGCTACTTTCGTTGCTGGGAAGAGTATAATATCAGCTCCCATTATTTTAATTTGGAGCCTCCCTCTGCAAAGAACTCGCTTTACACTCAGAAAATGGCCCTCAATTACATGCTCTCCACCAGAAGTTAGCTGTGTTAGAGACTGTATGTCCTATAATCTATGGGTAGATCACTACCGCATGCCTAAACTACAGGAAACAGCACATTCAGTTAAGTCTAGTTTCCTGACCTCAGTTAGGAATAGAAAGAGAGGGATGGAATAGTGTCCTTTTTAATTTTTACTTAAACCATCTTTCTTCACTCTCCATAAGGGTCACATTCTCGAGAAGTACAGTCATGCACACACTGCACTGTGGAGAGAGTACATTGTGAAATGTGTTGTTGTGTGATTTTATCATTGTGTGAACATCACAGATGCTCTTAAAGAAACCCAGATGGTACAGCCTACTATATAGCTAGGCCGTACAGTATACAACCTATTGCTCCCAGGCTACAAACCTGTATAGTGTGTGACTGTACTGAATATTCTAGGATATTGTAACATGATGTTAAGTATTTGTATATCTAAATATATTTAAACACAGAAAAAACACAGTATTTTTTATCTTTTACTTTATTTATAAAAGATAAAAAACAGTAGGTTGGTTTAAGGCACTTCCCATGAATGGAACTTGAAATATAGGAATTACTTTGGAGGAGTGAGTGTGTGAGAGCTGAGTGAATGTGCAGGCCTGGGACATTACTTGTACACTTAGGTAAAATAAGAAATTTTTAAAAATTTTATTTCTTCATTAAGAAATTAATGTTTACTGTAACATTTTTACTTTATAAACTTTTTTATTAACTCATGTAATGACACTTAGCTTAAAATACAAACATTGTGTAATTATACAAAAATATTTTCTATTCTTATTCTATAAACTTTGTTCTGTTTTTTAAATATTTAATTTTTTAACTTTTATACTTTAAAAACTAAGACACAAACATACACATTAGCCTAGGCCTACACAGGATCGGGATTATCTCTCACCTCCACATCTTGTCCCACTGGGAGATCTTTAGGGGCAATAACACACGTGTCATCTCCTATGGCAACAGTGCCTTCTTCTGGAACACCTTCTGAAGGACCTTCCTGAGGCTCTTCTTGAAAAGGTGTCACTCTTTTCAAAATTATGTCCATCGTGGTTTTCTTGGTTTGTTTCTTTTTTTCATTGTAGATTTGCATCTAAGCTGGTAACATACCATGAATATTTCTAGTTTAATGAAAATGTTTTATTGTTGGGGTCCATGGTTTCAAACATTTTAAGGAGCTTGTTGAGGTCTGCAAAAGCTTCTGCTAAACTCTTCACTGCAGTTTTCTTGGGAGTTCTTCTTTTTCCTTTTCTGCAGTTCCTTTTCTCTTACTTCTTCTTCAGCTTCATATTCTTGTTCCAGTTCCAACAGCTCATTAGTCAATTCCTTAGGAACCACTGCTAGGAGCTCTTCAATATTACACTCATTCACAACAAGATAAATTTGTTTGCCATCTCAATGACAACCTTGTTGATTTTTGCCGATTCTTCATCTTTTGAAAATCCTTTGAAGTCCTGGAGTGTCTTCTTAAAGATGCCACACATATAACTCTTGGTGACATCAGCCCAAGCCCAATCAATGTTCTTAATGTAGCCATAGATATCCTTCCAGATTATAATCCTTCCAGAGTTCTATCAGTGTTTTCTTAGGGTCTTCTTTAGTTACAGCAATAACCTGGGCAAAGGTCTTCCTCAGATAGCAGGCCTTAAAAACTGCTACAGCTCCTTGATCAAGAGGGCATCTTGGAAGAGAAGTGAAGTCATCCATGACTTCTTACTGCCCCTGCAGTGCACTGGTAGTTTGTGCTTACTGACATGCTTGAAGGCCCTGAGGTTCTCCCGGTACCAAATCACAAAAAGTTTCTACTTGCAGATTGCTGCTTTGGTCCCATGCAAGACTCACCCTGTCCTTAAAAGACTTGAAAGCTGGTGTTGACTTGACCTCCTTATGGGTGAAAGTCCTTTTAAGCATCCATTTTCAAAATAGGGGCTTGTATTCATATTGAATATTTGCTCTGGTAAGTAAATTGTAAATTTCCTCCACACTCAGCTTAATCTGGAGTTTCCAAAAATCCCGCAGCTGCCTTCACATCATCACTCCCAGACACACCACTCATTTTCACATGTATAATGTATACCCTTGAATCATTTAAATCATCCAAAGCTAGCAGTAAATTCGCCATTGTAGTCAGGTCCAGCCTTTTCTTTCAACATTGCAAACTTCTTGCTTTCATCATGATTGCCATGGTGCTAGAAGGGATACATTTCTATGTCTGGTCTTCAAACCAGATCATTAGAAGTTTCTCCATGTCTGATATAGGCCCTTCTTGAATTTTTGTTGCACTCAATGAAGCAGATTGCATAATAGCTCCCTTCACTTTGTTCTTGTTCTTCAAAATTGTAGCAATGGTGGAATGAGGTATGCCTGACTGGCGAACAATAGCCATCACTGATTTTCTACCTTTGCGGTCCTTAAGCACTTTTAATTTTGTTTCCAGGTCAATAACTTAACGTGGCATCTTACTGGCAATATTAGCAGTAGATTTTGTAAACTAAAGACTCATGATGAACAGAACATGAGATAAAATCAAGCACAAAATTATTTAATCAAGCGATGCAATAAATATGAGATGTATGAGGTTACTGCTGGCCTGACGTGGCATACTGTTTTACAGCAAACTTTTTTTTATATAAGTAAAAAGAGTACTGCTGCAGGGCAAATGGAGGCAGTCTGGCTCCCTCACCCAGGTGTCTGGGTAACTAAGGGAAGCAGTTTCTCACAACCTTCAAGGGGTCTGATAAAGTAGTCTTCTCATAGTCTTGAGTCTGATCTCACAGCCTTGAGATTGGGTCCAATAGACAGTTCCCATAACATGAACTGGGCTCCCATGCGCAGAATCATGCTAAGTTACCTAACAGTTTGACCAGTAGCCGGCTTTGTTCCTTCTCCTACTCAAGAAGACAGGTACTTCGCGTGTGCAGACACAGGCACGCAGCTTGTAGCCTGCCTTTGAATGAAGGCATGTCAAACATCCCCACGGCTCCACACAGTTTCTTCCATCTACCTGAGTCTCAAGTGGACCTGCATGGCCTAGACAGGCTGAAACATAAGAACACTCTAAAATAACAATAAAGTATAGTATATTAAATACACAAAGCAGTAACATAGTCATTTACTATCACTATCAAATATCACGTGCTGTACAGAATTATATGTGCTATACTCTGTACAACTAGCAGCTCAGTATATTTGTTTACAGCAGCTCAGTATATTTGTTTACACCATATTCACCAAGAACACGAGTAATATATTGTACTACAACATTACAACTATGATATCACTAAACATGGGAATTTTTCAGCTTTATTATAATCTTATGAGAGCTACATTGTATTATGCTCAGTCCATTTTGACCAAAATGTACAGTGTCACATGACTGTACAGTTGTGTATGAATGGCTTTACTGAAGACCGGGGGCCTTTTTAATTGAAGTGTCATAGGGAAAAAAATTAAAGCTGCTCTTAAAATGAAGACGGTCACTTAGGAAATCAAGCCTTCAAATATGTTCCCTTTCAACTGCTTTATTCTCCATGGGAAATTCCCACTACCAATTGGGTTTCTTACATAGGCTCTGCAGCACTGCAAAAAGTAACGTTTTCTGATACTTTCTGCAATTTGCTATGCATGTGTTCAGAAAATGGTTTTTCTGCCTAGATCCTTCCCTTTCTTCTTTAGTTCATTTCCTCAATTTGAGTAATTGAAATTCTAATTGGCCCACTGAAAGGCTTCGTTATGAGACCAAGGTAAATATTGAGGAGGGATCAGATGCTGAATAGTATAGTTCCAGTAGTGGATCTCCTGTCTAGGTCTCTTCTCCAGTTCAAGTTAAAGACCTGATATTCCCCTTGGGATCTGAATTTCTATGTATTATAAAGAAAAATAGAAATTATTAAGATAGAATAATGTAACTTATGATGAAAAAAGTATTTTTCTAACAGTCATCTATTCTGAAAAACCTATTGCCCTCCCACAAAATATCACATTAATTTGTACAGTCAAGTTACTGGGTTTTTTTTCCTCCTTAAACTTGCCAGAATATGAAGGACATATTATGGGACCTTCACTGCTGTTCCTTTGGAAATTCATCAGAATTGGAAATGTCCTTCCTCTGTTGTCTTTGTGGAAATGCTGTCAGTTTTGTCTTTTAAAGCAGCAAGCTAAAAGTTGTTCATACAGTAGCAAAGACCAGTACTGACAATAATTGTTCAGTAAGGAAGAAATAATGGTGGCATGGGGATTTTTTTTGGCAACAATGAAGAGAAATGACTGTTTGTAATGATTTAATGAGTTTATCAAAACTTTTTATTAACCGGGTCTCAGAAAGAATTATTGCATACACATTATCTGATTAGAATCATTAAAACATTTAAAAATATTATTTCTCAAAGCTTCTTTGACTAGTAACTATTGATTAAGTAATTAGCTAAAACAATTTCATATCCATTCCTTCATGTCTTCTTTACATAAGATTTATTATAATTTCATTCCTTTACAGTTAAAAAGAGACAAACTGAAGAATATGGTTGAAGCATGGAACAAAATTTTACTTTTTTTCCAAATGTAATAAAAGAAAACAATACAAATTCTAAAAACAAATGAGAACACACAGACACAGGATGTTATAAATAAATAAATGTTTATGAAATCTGAGGAAGGAATGCATTTTAAAGTGTCTAGTCAACAAAAAAAAAATAGTTCAAATTAACAGAATTTATAGTGTCATTTCATGAACAAAAGACTGCATGATAAGTAAAAATGTGCTGTAAAGCTAAATCACATTGAAATTTTCATGTGGTTATAAAAAAGTTCTAGAGAGAGAGTCTGAGTTCAAATCCCATCTCTGCCATTTTCAACTTAAACTCTGTACCCTTGTCAAGTTAAATTTTCTGTGCCTCAGGTTTTTCCTGTAATGTAGAGATAATAAGGTTATTATAATGATTATAATATAAAGTTATTACATATAGGCATTTGAAAAGTACCTGGCAAATAAGAAAACTATGTATGTTTTGTTGTTTTGTTGCTGCTGTATTTTGCATTTGCAATGCTATATGCTGTAAGACAATGAAACATACATTAAATACACTTTTGGAGAAAACTATATATGGCTGCTCTTTTTTTATATTTTCAAAAATACATCATGTGAAAAGAATACATTAATAATGTCAGGTTCCTGATAAGACTGGCTTTTGAAAATAATATTATTCCAATACTCATAATTACATAAATAGACATATGGTATCGCAAACATTTAGGTCACATGTTATTCCTAATCAAACAAGAAGATATGACTGTATAAGCAACAATTGTGGAAAATATGCTTCATTTAAAGAGGGCCTAAGGTAGACGGATCCAAATTCATCACAGGAAACTGATGACAACGATGCTGAATTTAGCATAATCAAGACAAACCTCAATGCACTTTGAAATGGAAGTTCTATCTAAAGCACATTCCCTGTGATGCACAGTTCTTCAAAGGGAGATGAAAAATAAGGTTCAACATTTAGCTAAAATGCTTAAATGCCTAATTAGGCTACAGTATTAATTACAAAGAACAATTTATTGTTATAATCAAAATGGGGAACATGCTTATACTGACTCAGAAAGATTAACTATGGTATTTTTCTGGTCACTGATCCAAACACTTTAGCCTTTTCAACTGCTCATTCTTCCTCGTTTATTGAATATTATCTCCACTTAAAAGTCAGTCTCAAATCCTATCTACTAAAAAAGCATTGACTGATTACTACCCCTCTCCCCACGGGAAGCCATCTCTCTCATTTGAATTTATATTGCACCTATTTTCCCTTCATCCATTTCTCTCTTATTCTGAGCAGCCTTTTACTTTTAGCTAACTTTGCATATGCATATTTCTGTTGTAACAAGATTAAATATAAGTTCCTTGAGGTTAGAGACACACTTGAATAAGTTTTATTCCATAATTTATGACATCACCTTGAACATTATAACTTCACCAATGTATTATTTGATGAAAGAAACAAAAAGTAAAATGAAGACATTATTCCCTTACTTTTTTATATTAAAAAAGCCTAGAGTTGTCCGCTTGAACATAAATCACAGTATTTTTGCAAATAGTTTAATATTTGCTCCTGGATTAACTAGTAATAATATGATTGATATGAAAACAAAGTGAGATAAAGCATGAAATGAGAAAAAATGAACCTGTTATTTTAATAATATTGTGTTTAGAGAAACAGAACTTTTTCTCAATTTTCAAATATTGCAAAGGAGTTCCAGTTGGCTTTTTAAAAGATATTTCTATTGACTTCTTTAGCTGATGGATAGATGGTAGCCTGAAAAATTATGCCTGGCTTGTAAGTAGTATTCTGCTTCTCTGTCATTCAGCCATTAAATGACCCATATCCAGGTGACAACCTCAGCAAAACACATCTAGTATTATATCAAAGCTTGTCATTCTCCTTTCCAAGGGCCTGACTATTAAAGGTGTCTGAATCTGAACAAGCAACAAAAATTAAATCGAAACAGAAAGTGTGTACTGGGAGATTAGGGACAGTGTGGGTCAGAGTGATCGGGAGGGCAGAGTATTATACTTGCTGCAAAAGTTAGAGACAAATTGCATGTAAAAAATAATGTGTATGTTTAGTCATTTTTTGAAAAAAGTTTGGCTTACTTAGAACAGTACACAAATAATATACAAAAGAGATATAGAGCACTGTAACAATTTGGAAAGTCCCACATGGCACACAAAGTGGGAATTTTATATAATAAAGGTAACATTCTAATAAATGCAGTTAAGATTTTGTTTCTTTTGTTTTTCTTCTTTTTAAAAGAAAATGGCATTTGGAAACTGTGAAGGAGTAAGACTGATGGGGAATCTCGAGAGTTGGAAAAATTTTAGCTTGAAGTTAGAGTTAATAAGCTTAGTAATTAATGCTTGTAAAAAGTTAAATATTTCAGGAACTGAAGGTGTGACCCACCCCGACTCCAGGAGACCACAGACAATTAGACCTTTGTGCCCCAGGAGGACTGCAAGCAAACAAGGTGGTATCTGAACCATTGTGCTCCAGAGATAAAGAATCACTGGTCAACAAATGAAAGGAAGCTAGGAAAATTGCCAGACTGCAACTTTTATCTGATTAACCTTTTCCCTAAACTCCAAACCCCTTACCTACACATTTTTCCTGATTCCAAACCACTTACCTACAGTTTTTTTCTCCTTATGAAAAGGTCAGCATGGAAGGACATGTAAAACGGTCTTCAGTGTATATAACCCACGGTCCTCAGATCACTGGCCAACTGATTAAAGCTCCCATAAAGATCCAATCCTTGTCTCTATTTACTGGTTCTGGTAGTGACGGGCAGAACAAACTCCCAACTTTTCCAGTTTCAAGGTTTATGTAGGTCTTGTTATAGTACTTTCTTACCAGTCTCTGTCTGCAATAATGAATGAAAATAACAAATAATTCAAAGGAAGCTATAATTAAAATAACCTTAACAATATTCTATATATTATTTCAAATATCTTACATTTAAATTTTTCTCTAATCTTTCCTATGCAGTGATTTCTTAAAAGAAAGCAATTCACATTTTTAAATATTTGGGGTTTTTTGTTTGTTTGTTTGTTTGTTTTTTACTCAGCTCTTTCAACCTGGAAGGGAAAGCAAGAGATAAGCCTGTCTATTCCATGCATATCTAACCTGTTATTGTTTAGATAAAAAAAGCACTTCTAGTTAGAAATGAAACACCTTGATAGAAATCTTTAATTGTGGTATTTTGAAGCAGAGTTCTGACCTTTCTTATTTCCTTCAGTATAAGAACACTCATTTTTTAATAAGTTATATAGGCTTTAAGCAGTCCTTTACAAAGAAAAAATGACTTAGTGAATAGATACACATATCTAGTGCAGCGACTTCCAACCAGTATGCCGCAGGAATTTCTAAAACATGTAATATCTAACTATTTAGCAATGGGCACTGACCTCTTTTCCCTTAGGAAAATTTAAAAAGTTTAAAGAATGACAACAGACAACACAACAATAAGCAGTCTGGTGTGAATGAATCAAAATTATGCTTATTTTTTGTCAGATGGGCAAATACTAAAATTTTTGGTGGGCTATACAATTTGAATAATTAGTTTATAAGTGCCATGAGATGAGAAAGGTTGAAAATGGCTTATCTTTCATTGGATTACATTGTAAGATTTCTTTTTAATTGTAGATGTAAACAATGTTGCAAAAATGTCTACCTACATATCTTTTATTGGTTTCTTTTCTTTCTTTTTGCTTATTATTTTCCTTATTCTTTGCCGCCTTTGGTTTTCTTTCAAAATTCACTCTGTGAATCATATGATTCATGTAATTCTGAAATTAGCTTTGACTGTTCTCTTTTAGCTCACATTCAATTAGCTATCATGTTCCATTGATTCATTATTTGAAATATTCATAGGATTGCACCTATCTTTTCTTTTTTGATTCACCACTTAATGCACCACCCTAGTTCACTCCTGTTACATTCCTACTTCATTTGTTCTTGCACAGGTACCAAATTCATCTTCTAAAAGTGTAATTTTTATCCTATCACTTCTTAGTTCAGAAATTATGCTTTTGTGTGTGAACAAATAATAGCTCCTGCCATACATATGATACACCTTATTTTTCAAAATATTGCAATATATATCATTTCAAATTATCTTTACAAGAGAAAATACACACTGTAGGTCTTCATTTGCAAAGGAGGAAAATACAGTTATAAAGAGGTTACATAACTTGGCCAAGGATAGAGAGAAAAATGAAGACAAACCTGTGACTGGAGCACAGGTCCCTTGACTCATCCTGCCACCTCACCATATTAAGTTCATCATTTAGACAATTCATTCATCTAGACCTATTTGAATTCATTCATCTAGACCAGGTGCTACTCAACAACACCTGGTTATTTTCAGATATTGTCCCATGAACAGATGTTAGACCTAACAAGCAAGGGGAGTGGAGGAGGGAATAGAGAGTAAAAATAACAGTGATAATAATAATAATAAAACTCCACTGGCTGTCCCTATTGTGACTGAGAATCTTTACATTCAAAGCAACAATAGCAGCCACATTTGTACATTCAGATGTTTGAAATTGTAATATTATTTGTAAGTTTGACTCTCAGTGTAGAGACAATTGCATGGAGACACCAGACCTAGAGACCTGGACCACAGAGAGTTCCAAGACATCATAGCAGTGTATCACTATTCATGGGTGGTTTCAGGGATGGATTTCTAAGGTTATTATTAATTGATGTCACAGTTGGACACTTCCCAAAGTCAAGCTGAAGATGCAAAGCTATATCAACATCAGGAAGAGACCTAACCCAACAGGTGCCAGTACCTGGCATGGTGGTTTTTTCACACACACACACACACACACACACACACAATAATATCTGGTATATGATAAAAGATATTTAAATTAGTAGAGAATGATTAATACCTATATAAATTATAATAAGATAGTTGTTGTTTAAATATATTGAGATCCAAAATACAGGGATTTGCAAAAGTAGGTTTCTAATTTTTCATATGAAAAGAGACATTCTGGTTATGATTTTAATAATATGTCAAGAATAAAGTCTCACAACCATAAACCTACTTTTGCCCACTCCTTTACTTAAGTTTTGACCCAGAGGTCTTTATGTACTTAGTACTTTCTCCGGAATTTTCTCTTCTCATCTCATTTTCTCAACTCCATGTTGAAGACCCTTTGAGAAAGGCTGATTTAGAAAATCCTTTTCCCAAATCTGTGAAAAGATATAAACCACACTCTCTGACAACATAAATTTGAAGATTAAAGAGCAATTGCAGTCAAATGTTTTCTCAAAATAACAATGTTACTTTTTTCTTAAAAATAACAATGATGATATATTTTTCCATTAATGCATTAAAAAGCATTATTACCTAACGGGGTTATCAATTTTTTTCTCAGGATGGGCCACATAGTAAATATTATAAGCTTTGCAGATCAAATGATTCCAGCATGAAAATGGTAATAGACAATACATAAGAATTAATGAGACAGCATTCCAAAAAACCTTCATTACAAAAATGAGTGGCAGGTCAGTTTTAGGCCAAGGCCCACAGTTTTCCATTCCCTCTTCTGGAGAATAACAGCAATATATTTCTTTCCACCTTATCCTGTTAGTTTCTCTCACCTCATTGGGCACAAAATATTTGTGCTTGGGATGTTCGATTTGGACCTAGAGATACCACTTTCATCTCTTCTTTGTGTCCTGTATCGATTTCTATCCTTTAGCCTATTGGCCAGAAGTCTTAACATAGATGTTTTCTACCACTTAGCTATGATATCTTGGATTCCATTTAGTTCTAGGTGCTCAATATATATTATTTGGCATGCTTAAAGACTTTCCTCCAAATATTCTTAAGAATTGACATTTAATCTTTCAAATGACAATGGAGAGTAATGTATGAGCATAAACATTATCATACTTGTTCAAATTACAGTCTGGTTGGCTATATAAGTGCCATTGTTTGTGATTTTACTTAATTCACTTTGAAGTAGTGAGTCAATATTAAGCATTTTACTGTATGTGTGGTGAATCTATTAGGAAAAACAAAAGTCTTTAGATGAAAAACAGATATGTGTTAATAGTTATCCTTTGTAGAATTATATTTTCCTCCTGTTATTTTCATGACGATTATGTCTTCTGAAAGGTGTGCTTAGTCAAGGAGTAAATAACTACCTCTGGAAACCACATAAATCTTATCTACACCACTTAAATCTTTCAGTGCCCTGGAAACCAACGTATTTAAGCTCTGACCCTCAGGTCTTTGTGAACTTTGTCCTATCTCTGAAATTTTCCCTTCTCATCTTATTTTCTCAACTCCCTGTCAAAGACATCTGATCTCTGTTGGGCATTGCCATAATGAATTGTTGCTTGCAATTTTTTCAAAAAAAGATTTACAAACATTGAAAGAATATAAGTACATGAAAAGTAATTTTAATTTTTAAAGATGCATTCAAAGAGATAGGTTTATAAAATATTTAAAGAAATTACAGGTCCTTTAAAATAGAAAATCACTCTGCAAGAGAAGCCAGTTACATTTCTTAAACTAATAATCATTAAAAATTACAAAAGCAAGAAGTTCAATATATTTTAACACAATGATTACAACTAATAAACCATAGATCTACAGTGAAGCTGGATCCAGACTTTCTGCTGAAATACAGAAGAGCTACAAACAAGATTAACTCATGTTTGGCATATAAGCATTCATCCTTACTGTACAATAGATCTACATTACTTATCCAGAATAATCAGTTTTTATTTTAATTTTTTCTTAAAGATAACTTAAAAAGAAATATAAAATAAAACATAAGAGATTAATGTGTTTCTTCTGCAGGTTCCTAAATATAAAACAGTGAAAGACAAAGCAAAATATTCCATTAAGTAAACACAGAAGCAGCAAAAGCATATCCTAGAGCAAATTAAGAAAGCAAATTGGGATACAAGTGACAGTCAAAAGCCCTCTAATATTAAATGGTCAAAAGACTAAGATTAAATTCTTCATTGACACTTAAGCTACAAACACCTTATAGTTAACATTAAGTAACATTGGTAAGAAGAACACTAGGTAAAATGATCGTGGTCTAGGTCCTCGTACTATCGCTGGAATACTTGCTGTATTTGTCATACACACTTAAGTTGTACATTGTGAAAAATAAGTTCCTGGAAGTGTGGCCAGGAATCTTACATCAGACTTTAAATCTAAAACAGAATTCTTAAGTCTCCTTTGTTAAGGTCAGAGGCCTAATAGAAAAACATGCAAAATCCCCAAACTTGCATAGGGGTTACCTGGATGAAAATACTTAGAAACATCAGATCTCAGTTTTCTTAAATGATCCAAGGCAGCAGAAGTGGCCGCTACCCAGTGTTAAAAGAGAGCAGCCTTCAATTGCCAAGAGGCTTTAACAGGAACTCACTGGGTAGATGATTTCAGGCAGATGGCCACCAAGATGCTATGTGCTCTACTCAAGCTCCGCATTACACGGAGACCAGCTGGGTCAGAAGTCATCGAGGGGAGACACAAGACTTTTCTTTTTCCTCTGATACACTAGTTACCCTTTCACTAGTATTTCCTGAGGTTACCTCTGGAGCAAATTGTCTGAATTCAAGTCCTGGCCTAAGAGTCTAGGGCCCCCCAAACAGCTATCAGAGTGAAATTCCTGTCTTTTCTCTTAGTATGGCTGAACAAACAAAGCTTTGTGGAGTCTCTCTCATTAGCAAATACTGATGATAGAATCCTAATATTGACAAATTTTAATAAAAGTAATGAACCATACCCAAATTTAAATTCAGAATGTTTATAGAGTCAAGTCTACACAATTAAAATAATTTGACCTAACATTACCTAACAGGTGGACACACAAATACATACACATATACACACATTTTTATATTTTAGTTGTTAAAATATCAACTAAATAGATATATCAATATGCAGAGTGCATATTCACAGGATGAGAAACAAGTTGAAATGTGCAAAGGTCATCATTAACATAATTCTTTTTAAAATTTCTCAGCATGACTTCAGGGCAATAGGTCATTAAAACATGCTGTTTCAAATAGAGCAGAACAGTGCAATTTTCAAAACAATTTGCTGTATAATATTTACACAACATATTTGAAAAGCCAGAGATATATATTTAATGTTTCTGTCTTTAAAATGCCATCCCTTGTCATTAAATTTATATTTTCTAAATGTAATTGGCTGCAAAGTGACCAGGTACTTCCCTAGGAGTGCGCTATGCAGAATGAAGAAAAGATATATACATGGTGTTCTGTTGAAAGGGGCCTGGTGTTGTTTGACTCAGGCTTAAATTTTATTTCCTCCATTTACTAGATACTGGGCTGTACCCCTTGGTTCCTGCTAGGGTGGTTGGTTGTTACCGAAAAAATGGACCCATAGGGGTGGTGCCCATATGCTATTTCCGAAACTACGATCTCCCCCCTCCTCCCTGGGTCCGTCCCTGGGTTGTAGGTCCTTTGCCAGCCGCCCTTGGAATTATGGCTCTGAATGGCAGAGTTTGGTGAAAAGGAAAGGAACTATTTATTCAAAAGTTTGATATACAGGTTTGATTAATAGCTAAATGTCACTGTTAAATCTCAAAATCCCTTGAAAACACCCACCAACACACATCATCCTGCCTTCCCCCTCTTTGCCCAGTTAGGCCAGTCAGGGGTACCCTCCTTCAGAAGAAAAAGAACAGAAGTCCGGGGCTCAGCTAGGCAGGCCTCTCGCAGGTCTCAGCACCATCGACTGCGTCGCCGGCATCTCCAGCTCTTAATCCAAAACCATGTGGCACCTTCTCCTGGCCCACTAGCAAGAGTCCTTTCTCCCCTCTTTCTTCCCGTGTGGTCTTCACACTGTTCCCCAGAGTCTGTGTCCCTTCATCTCTCCCAAGCCCTGTCTCTCCTTCTTCCTCTCCCAGTTACATTCTGTGTTGTCTTTCAAACCTTCCTGATTAGCTTTGGTGATATGCAAAATAACCCTCTTTGCATATGAGGAATGAAGCTATCCTGTTATTGACATGCAAAATGACTCTCAGTGGCCCTGCTCCCGGTCTCTCATCCCCCATGGCGTCCTGCCTGGGGTGGAGAGCATAAATTTTTCTTGGACACCCCAATTTCTGGACCCCGTTACAAATATCCTTTGGGGGGCCCCGGATGTCCCCTGTTACACAGTGATGTGAGCTGTCTGTGAAAGAATTCACAAAAAGAAAATGCAGAGAGCAAAGTTTCTATTTTTACTTTTCCAAAGGAGGGAAAGGAGTGGGTAAGGAGAAATACCCCAGCCCTGAGGGGTCAGGTCTTTGGGCTTTTATCTGGTAATGGGGCAGTTGGTTTTAGAGCAGGATGGTTCGGTCAGGCTGCAACTTGTTTCAATGTTACCTTTGGGTGCAAGATCCAGTCCTGGCGGTTGTGGTCTGGTGAGCCCTGTTTCATAAATTACCAGGTCCTCTGTGCCTTCAGGGCACTTCCAGTACAAGTCCTGAGAATAAAGGCTCATGAAACAATGAGGGTCAGTCATGTTTATGGGGTCCAGCTAACTCTGGCAAAGAGGGCCTGAAGAAAGGACTTTTGTCCTATTAGTTCCCATCTATACAAAGGCATAATGTTTACAATTGCTTTAAGGAATTAATAAGATTATGTTAATAAACTGCTAAACATAAAGCTTATGATGCTGTAATATCTCAATAGATACATTTTTATAATTTTAAGATCTTAGCCTACTTGAAGGCTTCAGACAAGAATTCACACCACTTTCCTACAAGTTAAAAGAGTCACAATGTCCCCTTAGAAATATTCTCATAAAAGGTTGTAAGACTTCAGATAAAAGAGAAAATAAATACACAAATATAACTCTACTGAGAAATTTAATTTCATTATCGCAAAACATCTTTACTTATTATCCAGTGGCACAACTATAGATCTGCGAATGATATAGAACTTAGTCCCTGCAGTTTGGACACTTCGAAAAGTAGATTTGCATACTACATATCAGAATTGCTTCCAGCAGGACCAACTTACTTTAAATCAAAATTTTCTAAAAAAAAAAAAAAAAACACACACACACACACACACACACATACATATATGGCATTGGAAATTACATTCTTCAAAAAATTTGAAAAAAATTTTAAAAAGAAGTATTAAAATTTTATTGAAATTTACTCCCTACATTATTAACAATAAGATTAATTTACAACTATAAATATAACAATGTGTATTAAAATTTCACTTCATAATAGGAATAATACAAAATAAAATATTAAAAATATATTTACTGTCCTTGGGAATAGTAATAATCCCCAATGATAACATATCATTGATAATAAGTGTCTCTTATTTACCTTCCTTTTCTGAGAAATATTTTTCTCATTGCTGGAAAAAAGGGGAGACTTAATGAACATATTCAAAAAGACATTTAACCACAAGGAACAATTTGAAGAAAGGAAAAGGGAGCAGAACAAATCACCCTGAAGAAATAAGAAGGCAATCAAAACAGAAGTTTAACACAAGTTAAATGCAAGTACATCTTAATAAAGATTATGGCAAATTGTGTAATGTGGCCAGAGCCATCAGGAGTTCTTTTATCCTTTCTGTAAGCCCATTTTGCAGCTTCCCTGTGCCTTAATTTTAGCATCCTGCACCTAAGGCACTCTTCAAAGCCCTGCCCTTGAGTTACTGGGTCACTTTGTCCTTCTGCACAGAAAGCTTGAGGTTCCTCAGGGTAAGATTACATTGTCCCCACCAGGATGGACTTACTGAATAGTCAACGGGTACAAAAAATTAAAAGACTAAGGACTTTGTCTCAAATCGATGCAAATTCTGGGGCATAAATTTCACTCCAAAGTTCCTCAGTGGGATTAGACTGAAACTGGAATTTTCCATGAACTGGTACCACTTTTTAAAAATTCCTCTTCTCCCATTTCTTGTTTCCTCTGCCCCTTTAACGATTTCTCCTAGGAGCATTCTCTTAATAAGTTATTTGCATTAAATCTTTGTTTCGGAGTCTGCTTTTGGAGAAACTGATTTACAGAGAAGTAATGGAAATTTGTACATTTCCTCATATTTATAATATTTGTTGCACTTCTTGTCCTGTTTCTCTATGGTGAATGTTAGTTAAAAAATAAATATAGTCAAGGAACATATAGCAAGGACTCACGGACAAAACCAAAGGGGAAGAGCTGAGGGAGGGAAGGTGGGAGGGGGCAAGGGAAAGAGGTGGGGGGAAGGCAGAGACAAATGTATTTAAAAAGTAAATAAATTAATTTTTAAAAAAAAGAATAAGAAATGGAAGCTATATCCTCTATATAATTTGTACAAAGTCATAATGTCTCTGTTAAGTAAAATAGCCCAGATTAAAAATAAATAAATAAATAAATAAATAGTGAAAACTAGCAGCCAAAAATTGGAGACATGGGAAAAATTATAACATACAATATAATCAACTTTACAAGAGAATGGGGTAAGAAAAAGTAGGTAAATCAGATTTCAGAGAGGCAGTGCAGGGAGTTAAATGAAAAATAAAAAATCATCTGGCTAAATATGTAGAATCTGAAAAGAGAAAGGAAGACATGTGGATTCAGCCCAGGATTGCAAATGATGTGGTTAAGATTTAATTGTCTGAAGGTTTACCATGATCCTGTTGAAAACTGGAACTAGAAAAAATGGTCTGCAAAGTGGCAGAAATTGGGCAGCTAGTAGTTTATGAGCAGGACGTCATAAAGATAATTTGTACACCTAGAAAGGAGCTAAGATACATATTTTAATTGAAATGTCCCAAAATACCTTTTAAATTAAATCACCATTCCCAATTCCACCATATCATATTATCCCATATTTGAAATTCTTTCTTATTATCTCTTCAGTTTAACATTTATTATATTTATGTAACTCAATTTTACATTTTTGTTACAGGTGGGCACAGGTAACCAGGTTCTTGGTGACTGCAGATAAAGAATTGAACCAAACACACAAGAGTTTATAGCAGAAAAAGAGAGAAAGCAGATTTAGTAAGCAATAGTACACTTCACAGACCATGGGAGCAGGTCAACTCCAAACAGGGATTGACCTCAGGGGCTGGAGGGCTTCTAGCCTCATAGGGCCAGTATTTCCTGGCTAGTTTTGGCAGTCTTACATTGCACCTGTACAAGTAGTTACATTACTTTAAAGCAACTGCACATGTGGTCTTCCATGATTTTCCTTGATGGGCCACTGGGGAAGGAGACCCACAATGCTAATTTATCATAATACTATTATAATGAAGCACGGGTCATGTAGCATCTTCTGTGCAGTTGCATTCATGATTTACCACGATTCAGAGCTTTTCCAGAAAGCGGGAACAACTGGTCTTAGAAGAGGGTCTCTGTCCTGTATCATGTCCTTTATCTTAGCCTTGGGGCACCTCTGGAGTTTCCTCCTTCCTGACTATTTCCTGCCTCATTTTCAGAGGCTAGTAGGTGTTGGACATGGTATAGGATGGGGTACAAACAGCAGGTTATGATAAACAGTATGTTTTTTACCAGACTCTCAATCCCCTCACATTTCTAAGGAAATTTCTGATGAGATTTATTTATTGTATAGGTATTATTCTTTATTTGTTATAAGCCTGCAAAAAGTAGCTTGAGAAAAAATAAAACTATTCAGGAGAGAGCAAGGTCAACTCATTGTCCCGATACTCTCAGGAGAAATCCAGATTCTAAACTTTCTAATGAATAAACTGATGCAGATACAGTTTCATCTAAACAGATAGTAGTACATCAGAGGTCAGAATTATTTAAGGCTACTACTATATTTCTAACTTATCACCTCTGCTCTATAAATGCCGTGGCAATCAATGATTACCATTGCCAGTTGGAAGTGCTAGATTACGTATTATATATCCCTCATGCCAATGAGTTCACAATCATGTCCTCAACATTTTTTAATCATTTGCAATATTTGATTGCATGCATCCCAGATACAAATAAAATCATATTTTCTAAGAAACACATACATGTATTCAATATATATTTAAGTTTTAGATACTTTGAAGGAGCCTGCACTTTTTCATATATGGTCAAAACCAAATATTCCTTGTAGGAATATTGGTTCTGTATGTGAGTTATAAACTTTAAAACTAAAGAATATTTCTTATTTAATAAAATAAAATTTGTCTAGTACATGAGCAATCATTTTCCTATGTAATTAATGATTACTATCAAAGAAGAATACATCTTATCAAGAAGAGTTCATAACAATCAGTTTACTTCTTAATTTAAAAATATCATATATGTTCAAAAATTTAAAATATCATAAAATCAATAGAAAATAATCAAATGTATAGAAATATATAAAGTGAAAAATAAAACAGCCTCCCATCTGGAAGAAATTAACACTGACTGACATTTAGATATCTACACTTCAAAACAATATTCAAGTCCATGTGTGTATTATTTTAAATAAACCATACAGTTCTAGAGTTTGATATTTCAAAAAATTTATAATGTATTGTGGTATCAATCCAATATCATTGCACATATTGGTTTAATGTTCTTTTAAACAACTGCATAACATTTCATTCTATCAAAGAATAGTGATTGTTTAATTTTTTATTGATAGTCTTCTAAATTATGTCCAATAAAGTTTTCATATATATATTCAATAAGAACATTTTTATGTATACTACTATGTGTAACAGGTAAAAGTACATTCATAAAGTTACATATACCTTATATAATCTATACAACTCTATATCCATAGATATAATACATAATTATATGTGTTCATTATAACATGCATATGTACATATATATCTTGCCTAATTAAAATATCTTGTAAGTACATAATAGAGAGCCAAATTTAATGTCATCTATAAAAATGTATTTAGCTGAAAAACTCTAATCTTTTTATCTATTGAAAGAAAAATCTTACTTTCACAGTTTATAAGATTACAGTTCAATAAAACAAAGAATAAATGATTTCTAAAGATTCTTGTTCTAGGAGAGTAACAAAGATTTTCTGCAAGATCATAATCTTCTAAATATTTGTTTTGCTAAGTACCATGATTCACATATCTCATGGGTAGCATACTTATTTATAATGAAGAATAAATCAGGTTAAAATTACTGTAAATCAAGTTTTCTGGAGATGAATTTCTCTAGCTTTAGAAATGCGAATATGAGCACCTGCTTCATTTAATCAAGATGGTTTGAGTTAATCTACAGATGTCATTCTTCCACTGCATATTATTTGGGATATTATGATCGGAAGATTGTCACTGGCTTTGGAGAACCCACACCACCTGTTTGCTAGGAAAATACACAAGAGAATGTTCCTTTGAAGGAAGAGCCCCAGAATGCATTATAAAAAGCATCAATGTGAGAGTAATGAATTATACTTTTTGTTAAAGTGAAACACGCAAGAGACTATGAAAGCTTTATTTAAGAAAAATCTCACAGAATTAGAAAAAAGGGCTAAGGTTAAAAATAATTTTAAAATAATAAGCCAAATATTGGGAATAAATATTTTTATCATCATTTTGAGTTTCTTTCATAAAGACATAATATAGGGAAAAAAATCCATCTAAATTTTTTCTTAATTCAGTCATTTTTCCCCATAGGAAATCAAAATATATCCGAAATATGTTAAAAAATTATTCCTTTCATGTATTTTTTCATAATTAATAGATGAGTACTAGAAATTTAGAAATGTAATACATAATTCCATGATCATAAATCAGATTTAAGGAATCTGCCAATTTTTTTCTGATCTTTGCATATGTTATTTTAAACAAAGACTTAACTACACAAGAATGATCATTGGCTCTGTGCATGAGCTATGGTAAGTGAAATAAGTCAGACAAAAAAGGGAAATACTGTATAATCTCACTTATTTATGTGACTTGACTGGGAATCAGACCAGTGACCTTTTGCTTTGCTGATCAATGCCCAACCCACTGAACCACATCAGTCAAAGCTTAATCTCATTTATGGAATCTGAAAAAAACTGAACACATAGAAATAATGGGTAGACCTGGTCATTGCCAGATGCGTGGACATGTGGAAAATGGGTGAAGTTGATCAAAGCGTACAAACTTCCAGTTATAAATTAAATGAATTCTAGTGACCTAATATATGGCATGGTGACTATACTTGTCAATACTATGTTGTGTACTAGAAATTTGCTAAGAGTAAATCCTGATAGTTCTCTTCACACACACACCAAATGGTAACCATGTGAGGTGATTAATGTGGTAACTAACTTTATTGTGGTAATCATTTCATAATATAAACATAAATCAAATTTTCATGTTGTACAACTTAAATGTACACAATATTATATGTCAATTAAATCTCAATAAAACTGGAAAAAGAACATGATTCTTGAAATAAACCTTCATATTTAGGATGTATTGTCCTATTTTATGTTTCACAGAATTTGATTTGCTTTAGTTAAGGATTTGATTTTGTTAAAATTTTCTGCATGCCAATTAATGAGAGAGATGAGCCTGTAACGGCCTTTTTTTTTTTTTTGGGCGGGGGTAACATACTTTTCCTATTCTGTATCTTCTTAAAATACATTTAAAATCCTCACTTCCCTGGTTACCACTAATGGATAGATTGATATTGATTGAGTCATTCACTCATTGTAAAAATCTTTGTTGAGAGCCCATTTCGGGCCTGATACTGAAATAAGAGCTTTACATTTAATAACACACTTATGTCTCAACATTATGATAAGTAAGTATTTTTAATATTCCAATTATAAAGAGGGGAGAAGTATTAAGTAAAACTATTCCAATACTGCACAGCTCATAGTGGTAGCATCCTATCTTGAAATAGTAATGTAATAAACTTAATGCCTGGAACACAGTGGCATAATGTAATATAAACATACATGGCAGGAAGGGAGAGAAGGAAAGTGGGTGAAAGGGAAAAGAAAAACTAAAACATAAATGATAATAGTTTAGCATTTCCAAAGTAAAATATGCAAAATATAAATTATAAATAACATTTCACAACTAACCTAAAAGTTATATACATAAACAATAACTGCATTTACCCTAATTACTGTTTTTTGTTGACTTATCATTTAAAGTCCTATAAAATTTGTGATCTATTAGCTGTTGTTTACACTAATGCCTTGGTAGACCACAAATCAAAAAAGTTACCTGAGAAAAAATATTACTTTGTAGAAGTAATTCAACAAGTTTATATTTTAGTGTCTCCTGGTATTTGCAATTTTATAATTCTTATTTTCATATCCTTGTTTCATTTCACTAAACAGAAAGCATGTCTATTTTATGGTTCAGTATTTTGTTTTATTTAACAGTATTCAGAACTTGCCTTATTTAAAGTAGTTCTCCTTAAACCATATTCCCACTAAAGAGAGATTTTATGAATTCTAATTAAAGTACATTTGCAGTTATTATACTGAACAGTAACTATTTTACAAAGTTATATATATATATATATATATATATATATATATAAACTATTTATTTTTGGTAATTGTCAAGACCACAGGACTCTAGAATTGAAGATGGGACATTGTGTGAGGACTACTGTCAAGGTGATAACTACATAATGATTTTTTTGCTTCAGTAACATGCAGTTTGAAAGTTAAAATAGTTCTATTAACTTAGAAAAAAGAATGATTATATTTTCTCCATATTTACAATATCTTTTAAAATAAAAATAACAAATTTACCAGCTGTTTTATAGGTGTTGGGTGCAGGTTAAATGAGCTTGCCATACATTTTTTTCTCCTCTTTCATTGCCAAAGTACAATTTATTTGGAAGACTATTAAAAGCTGCTGTTTGTTTTCTCCCTCAAAAATAATTCAGAAAAAACATATTTACAATTTTGTGATTGCCTTATCAATTCCACTTTGGCCATTTTCAAGCAGGGTTCGAATCTTGGTGCCAATATTTATTATCTGTGAGACCTTGAACAATTTCACAAAGCTTTTCTTAAATGTGCTCTCATTGTAAAAGAGGATTAATATCTCCTTGGGCAAAGTTGGTGTGGGAAGTAAGATGAAATGCTCTTAATACTGCCAAGTTCTGAGCAGGTGCCCCTGAACCCTTATAGAGAGAGTTAGGCATTATTGTGTACGGGTAAAAGTCCAATCTGGCCTCATGTTGCTGAGGTTTACAGACCTACTGCTATATTTCCTGGTTCAATGACCTTGGACAGTCCACTGAATCTCCCTAGGCCTGAGTTGTTTTTTTATTTTATTTTTTCATTTTTAAAATAAGAGTAATAATACTGCCTGCCTCGTGATGGATGTTCTCATGTTTAAAAAAATAATCAAAACCTAAGGACAACCAACCACAAACAGCTGAACATCCTTTACCAAATAATGCAAGCATTTAAGCTAAAGCCAATCAAGTTATTTCCTTGTTTTGTTTCCACCTCTTCTCTATAACACCTTGCCCCTAGCTCCTGTCTGTGAAGTGTTCCTAACCACTCTGAGTTTGCCATTTCCTGATTGGAATAGATGTCTGTTCAAATAAACTCTTAATTTTTTAAATATGCCTTTGTTTTTCTTTTAGTAACACCTAGCAAAATCCTGGCACAGAAGAAGTGTTCAACAAATGTTAGCTGTTATGATTCCCCCTCTCCTTTTCAAGGTTTAAAGCTTATAATTAAGTAAATTGCTGTTATTCATGCACTCATAATCTAAACCAAGAAAAAATCAGGAGACATTAATTCTATGAAATCATTATATTCTTACCTTGTAATATTAGATTTTTAAAAAATATTTTTATCCTGGTATAATTAAATGAATTTTTTAAATATTAAAATAGGAAAAATATCATCAAAATATATGTATTAAGAAAAAGAAAGGTGAAAAATATTCCTATAAGTTATGTGTTATTGAATGGTTTCTAAGTATTTTGTTGCTTTAAATAATAGTTTAAGGCAATTGAAATAACTCTTGAAATGTTGGTCTCATTGTAATGAAAGTGAATGTCCATCAAGTAAACATAGAAAGGTGGATTATTGGGGCTTTTTGTTTTTGTTCAATTCCTGGGAAGTGTAATAGATATGAAATTTTTATATGTATAATATGTAAAATAGAATATAAATATAAGTTTTAAATAATGTGTTGCAAGAGTTTATACGTGTGAGTACAATACTGGGAATTGCATATTGATCAATATCCCTAAGGAAATTCCTGGGAACACCAAATAGAAAATAAGGTTACATGATAAAGAGAAATAGGGAGAAATCTCTTGTAAAGCTTTGCAATTGTGTAAGATCTAAAAAAACAAAATAAAGACAAACTGTCTTTAAAAATAGTTACATAGATTTATAGTAATGCCTTATTTTGGTTGCCACTCTGTATGTATATTACCATCTAACAAAAGTCACCAAAATACATAATCTTAAAAAACCTAATTCATTAGGAAAACCCAAATCACTTAAAAAAAAACACCAGAAAGAATAAGGTTAGCTTAAAAATTATTCAGTTATAGCTTACTACGATACCTTCATTTACCCCTCTGCTATATGGCATGTGCCTAATGGATATTTGCTGGATCAATGAAGGATTTCAGGAAGTGTGTTTCATATTAAGTATTATATTTGACTTCTCAAATTGGAAACCAATATTATCTATAATATTTTGCTATAATTTGCTTTCTTCTGGGTAAAATATACATGAAATTAAACTTTAGCTTCTCCTGTGTGCACAGGCAGTTTCTGCTATGAATATTATATTTTTGCCCTCAAACAAGAAGTTTCTTTTTTTTTTTAGGTGAAAAGGAAAATTTATTGAAAGCTATACAGATTTAGAATGATGGCAGAACTCTGTTTTTAAATCCCCAAATCCCCCAAACACACACAGTCCTGCCTCCTCTTGCCAAAACAGGCCAGTCGGAAGTACCGTCTCTCAGAAAAAAAGAGAAATCTGCAGCTTAGCTAGGCAGGTTCCCCGTTCAGCGTTCCTGCTCCTCCCAGTCCACCGCCCCCGCCCCGCCCCCCGCTCAGCCAGGCTCCCGCAGTTAACAGCACCATCAGCCATGTGTCCATGCTCTCTCTCACTTAACGCGGAACTGCGGGTCGGACCAGAAGTTTCTTATTCAACACGAAGGTCCATGTATATTTTTGGCTTATAAATATGTGGGAGTTCTGCTTTCCATCCTAACTGCCAGGCTTTTTGATTTGTTAATTCAAGTATTTTTTCCCAAGAACTTTCCCAACAAAATGCAAAACCTTAACATGTTTACCTATGTCTGTTTTTAGATGTAAGGTATGTAGAAAAGTTTTATATTTTGTTGGTTTCTAAATTATTAAAAGTACATTCTCTTACATTCTGAGAATTCCACAATACAAACATATTATTTATGAATCTATTCATTAAAATATATATGTTGTGAATAATTAATTTAGGGAGAAAATACCTTGTACCTTTGACCACAAAACAAACTGTACCTCCACCTTAGCACCTTAGACAAAGCACCTTACCAGTCTTCTTCAAATTGTCAAATTTCAAAAACCTTATTTGGGGGTGGAATTGAATTGCTAGGCGAAGTTCAGATTCTGTCTCTGTTTATGCTACCATTTCTCTTTGAAAATTTAGAGCATACCTAACATCACTGAGAGAAAAATATAAGTTCAGTATTGACAGCAACTCCTCTTTTTATCACCTTATCAATATAATAACTAAGAATCTAGTTTCTAAAACCATACTGTTTGGTTCACATTCCGTTCTTCCTAGAATTTGGCAAGTTGACTTACTTCCATGTGCCTCAGTTTCCTTGTCAATAAAATGATAATACTTACTGGCTATATTTATTCAGGGTCTTTTATGCATCAGTAAGCATTCTCAGGGCAATGTAGCAATCAATGAAAAAGATGCAGTAAATTGCATACTGTTCATTAAAATGTAGTACCCTTTCCAGTACTGTTGAATTCAGGATGGCCATCTGACATTTTTGGCATAATCAAATGTAAGTGGAAAGGACATATGTCACTTTAGAAACTTTAAGCTCCAGTCAGCAGTTTAATATCCTTGCTTTACCCAGACATTTTTATCGTGAAAGCAGGTTTAAAGATGAATTCTCTGGATTCCTGAGTGACTACATTTTGTGGAACCTCAGGTAGATTCATGATGTATATATTGCATAAGGGGAAAAAATAAAAGCCTTTATTGTTTCAACTATTAAAATTTAGGATTGTTTGTTACTGCAGCATAATCTAGCCTGTCCTGGTGGTTAAAATGAAGATATCTGCCCTTGAGGAATAAAGCATAATAAATAAATAAAGTATCCAATGTGATAGAAGGTAATAAGCTCCATAGAATTTGTTTTTTAAAAGAGTAGGTAAGGAGTAGGAAGAATTAGAATTAAGAGGGAAAAGAAGTAGTGAAGAAGTAGGTTATAGAACTAATTAGAAAGGTTAACTAAATAAAGATTTCTAAGCACTTAAAGTTCCTAATATATGGCACTCAATAAAAGTTCTTTTTTTTTATGTTATCTGGATTTAGTGTAATGGATTTGTTGACTATATAGTACTGCTTTTTTAAATCTTTTTCTTCCCTAACTTCTCTTAAAGTCCAAGGCAAAGTCTCACATGTTAGTCCACAAGTTGGAGTGAATAGCATTACACTCCCATGTTTCTGAATATTCCTTATTTAGTTTCAGGGTATATAAATCTTATTGCTATTAGGTCTTAAGGCATCAGTACTATCATACCTGTGTTATGGGAAGAATTGTTTCAATACCACTGAGAAAAAACAAGTGCAACATGCTTATTAATTCACACTACCCATTTATTTACTTGTGAGGCACAGCCTGTAAAAACTTAGTGTGGTAATATTGCTCTGATGCATCTTTCCTTGGCCACCTGTCAGTGTATGCTGCCTGCAAAAGCAGAAACAGTGAAAGAGAAGACCATTACCTTAGTTAGGTTTGGTCCTCCTAAGTTTGAATCAGGGATTTTGTAATATGGAATCATGTCCAAAGCAGTATTTTGATGGTGAATGCATTTTTGTAAATTAATTAAAATTGATTTTATTAAGAAAATGATAAAGATAAATCATTTTTAAATATTAGAAACAGAAATTTTTCCATTAAAAAATAAGACTTTAAACTCAAAGTCTGTTTTCCTCACGTTTTACCAATCACCTGAGAGAAGTTATTCTACAGGTATTTCCCAGCATCAAAATATAGGAAAGTTTTGTCTTCTGTCACAAATGCTAAGGAGTCCTGGAATCAGAAACAGAAAATATCTTCAAAGATAAGGAGAAAACATTAAACTTGTATCTCTAGAAACTTATGAGATTGATGTTACTCACTGGCATGGCATAGTTATGAAAGGACTAACAATAGATACATATGTATTTTTTCTCATTAAAAATAAAAGGCCCCACATAATTAATTTATAACATATCAAATCAATATTCATATTCTTCCTATGTGGAAATATGTCATCTCTAACCAGTATTCTTTCCTCTATGTAATGGAAAACACCAGCTTGGCTCATGTTTTGACTTCCTCAAGGTAAACTATAACAGCACCAGGGGGAAAAAAGAAAAAAACTCCATGACTATTTCAATTTTTCTTACTTTCCAGCAATTTCTTTTCAGTTAAATTTAATCAATCAAAAGAGCAAATTAATTAATAGCTAGTCATTTTAGCCATTCAATTGATCTTTCAAACCTATTAATAAATGACTCAATAATTCCAAACACTCATATGAATATTTATAAGTAAAATATATCTACATATTTATTGTTGCACAGTTCATTCTGGAATAGTTACTTGAATAAACTCCAAAAAGAAGTTGAGTGGATAGTTCATTTCATTTCTTCATTTATTACAGGTATTTATTGGACCTGGATGATTTATCAGGCACCATTGCTAGAGCTAAAGAACAAAATAAATAAGGTTCCTGTTCTTGTGGACCTTTTATTCTAGAGAGAAGGAAAAAGAAAATAAACAAGTGACTAAATAATTGACCAAGATTATTCTACATAAAAATGAGTGCAAGAATAAAATATAATAGGATAATATTATAGGGATTGTTTGGTGGAGGCAAACTGAAAGGTAAATTAGGAAAAATACTTCTCAGAAAACAAAGAAATTTAGAAGGACATTTAAGCTGAAATCTAAATGACAGAAACAATATAATTTCACAAAGCTCTCTTGACAGAGTATTCTTAATACAGGGAATAACTAATATAAAGACCCAAAATAGAAAACACCTGTTTCACTTTAGGAACTGAAAGGCCTGTATGATGGCTTTAGAATGGTAAAGTAGAAGAGTGGTAAGCAATGAGGTTAGAAAGAGAGGCCAGACCATGAAGCTTCAGAAGCTATAATAAATCAGCTAGGAAGGGAAACCATTGTGAATTTTTGTTCATTTGTTTATTTTGTTTTGCTTTGTTTTGAATGGAATGATAAGACATTATATTTATAAATATGTATATATGATTATTCAGATTAATGTTGAGATAAATTAATATAAAGTGAAAAATAGAAATGAGGAGAACAGTTTGGAAAGCACCAAGTGAATGATGATAGTAATATGAACTAAAGTGTAAGGAGTGGAGATGGGAAGACATACAAAGATCAATTCAGGATACCTTTACAGACAGAACCATGTGACATCATGATAGATTGGAGATTGAGTCCATGAGAAAAATGAAGATATTAAAAACACTATAGAGAGTTGGTGGCTGGGAAACTGAGTGGAAGTTGTTAAAAATAAAAAATAAAACAGCTAACATGTATTAAGTATCTACTAAGAGTCAAGTGCTGTTCTTAACCTTAAAGATCTGACTCTAAATATTTAGTCACTTAGTCAATAAGTCACTTTAAAGATTTAACTCATTCAGTCTTCAGAACAACCCTATGAATTAAGTACTATTTGATTCTCATTTATAAATTGGGAAATTGAAACATAAAGAACACTTGATACAAGTACTTGATAAAAGTAGCTTATATTAAGTCATACAGCTACTGAGTGGTAGAACACAACCATGCTTACACTGAAATCATGCTCTTAATCCATGTCAGAATACATACACATTAGACAATCCATTGCAGCAGAGTTAGCAATAAATGGAAATGAAAAACTACCCAAGTGCCTAGTAATAGCTGTATGGATAAATAAATTGTGGTATTTTCACACATGGAACATTGTACAAAAATAATAATAAATGGATGAATCTTAAAAATATAGCATTGACTAAAAGAACTCACTCCCAAAGAAAACATATTGTTACCATTCCAGTATATGAAGTATAGAATCAGACAAAAATTTTTTATAGTATCTTGATGAAGCATATGGAGGTGGATTCTAAAGTGTTGGTAATATTTTATCTCTTGATCTGTTAGTTACACAGATGTGTTCATTCTGAAAACTCTTTAAGCTGTTAATTCATGTATATTACTTATACATATAGTATACTAAAACAAAAGTTTGAAACAAAGTACAATAAAATAAATTCCATTCCAGAATATCTAAAATAGAAAGAGGCCCAGAACCAAACCTTGTATTCTATAATTCAGAGATGGAAGGAACCATAGGAGGAAGAACCCAGAAACCAGTATAATACGTGCAGTTCATAAGATAAAATAATAAAAGGATTTGGGGTTGAGTGATTCATTGTGGCAATTGTTACTAAAAAATGACAGAATAAGAGGACAGAAAAGTGATCATTGCTTACCATTCAATTCCCAACCTTCTTTCATTTTCTGAATCTAAAGTGTGAACTCATGATGTTCTTTAAATTCTAATATACCTTTATCTCTGTATCATTCTACTATAATTTATTTGTGATCTCAGTAGAATAGAAAAAAAATCTTAATCAAATGTTTGAAATTAAATTGTTTTCTAATTATAAAATTTAAACTAAAAAAAAAACCCCTTAATTTCAGACCTAAAGAAACTGTGGAGTAATAAATATATTTGTTTTTCAGATTTTATTTTATTTTTAAATTACTTTATTGAGGTGTAATTTACAAATAAACTGGTAAGATATTTACTGATCAAAGAATTCTCTCATCAAGATAATTAATATACACAACTATTACCTTACATAATTGCCTTTTTATGAGAACATTTAAGCTCTACCTTTTTAGCAAATTTCAATTGTAATTGAAATTGTATGGTGTTATCAACTATAGTCGCCATGTTATACATTAGATCCTCAGAACTCATTTACCTTATAACTAACAGTTTGCACCATTTTCCCTACACTCCCTTATTTCTTCCATTTCCTGACAACTACTCCGTTTCTATGAGTTTTGCCTTTTTAAATTCCACAAATAAGTTCTACTCTGCGATAGGTTTGTCTTTCTCTTTCTCTCTGGCTTATTTCACTTAATATAATGCCCTCCCTCTAGGTTCACCCATGTTGTCACAATAAAAGGATTTCCTTCTTTTTAAAGCCTGACTAATATTCCATTTTGTATGTATGTGTACCTGTTTATCTCACATTTTTAGCTATTTATCTGTCAATAATGCTTAGGGTTCCATACTTTGGTTAATGCAAATAATGCTGTACAAATGATGGGAATACACAGGTCTATTCAAAATAATGGTTTCATTTTCTTTAGATATATACTCAGAAATTGGATTGCTGGATGATATGATAGCTCTATTTTTAATTTCTTAAGAAACCTCCAAATGTTTTCCATAGTGACTGGACCAGTTTCCATTTCTGCCAACAGTGTAGTAAGTTTCCCTTTTCTCTACATCTCACCAGTATTTCTTATCTCTTATCCTTTTGATAATGGACTTTCTCACAGGTATGACGTTTTTGTTTGTACTTTTCTGATGATTAGTGATTTTGAGCATGCTTTCATGTACCTGTTAGTCATTTTTATATCTCCTCTGGAAAAATGTGTTTTCAGGAACTTTGCCCATTTTTAGTTGAGTTTTTTCTTTGCTACTGTATGAGTTTCTTGTATATTTTGGATATTAAGCCTTTATTGGATATGTGGTTTGCAAATATCTTCTTCCATTCCATAGGTTGGTTGCCTTTTCATTTTGTTAATGGTTTCCTTTGCTGCATAGAAGATTTTTAGTTTGATATAGTCCAAGCTGTTTATTTTGAACTTGTTGCCTTTGCTTTTGGTGTCAAATCTTCCAAAAACTCATTGCCAAGACTGATGTCGAGGAGCTTACCGCCTATGCTTTTTCCAACGGGTTTTATGGCTTCAGGTCTTACGTGCAAATCTGTAATGCATTTTTAGTTGGTTTTTGTGTTGCTGTGTAAGATAGGGGTACAGCTTAATTATTTTTCATATGACTGTTCAATTTTCCCGGCAATATTTATTTAAAATACTGTCTTTTTCCATTGGCTCTTTTGTTGTTTATCCTTAACTCTTTTTGCTGTAAATTAATTCATCATATATGCATGGGGTTGTTACTGGGATTTCTATCTGTCCAGTCAGTCTTTATGTCTGTTTTTCTGTTAGTAATATACTGTTTTGATTATTGTAGTTCTATAATATAGTATGAAATCAGTACCAAGTGTGATGCCTTTAACTTTATTCTTTTTTCTCAATATTGCTTTGGCCATTCAAACTCTTTTGTGGTTCCACACAGATTTTAGAATTTTTTTATTTCTATGAAAAAAGTACTATTGGTATTTTGATATAGATTGCATTGAATCTAGAGATTGCTTTGGGTTGTATGGACATTTTAATGATATTAATTATTCCAGTCTATGAACACAAAATATCTTTTTATTATTTATGTCTTCAATTTCTTTCATCAACGTTTTTCAGGTTTCAGTGTAGAGGTCTTTCACTTTCTTAGTTAAATTTATTAATAAGTATTCTTTTTAATGTTACTGTAAATTGGATTTTTTGTCTCTATTTTCCCTTCTGACAGTTTATTGTTAGTTGTTTTAGGCTGCTAAGTTTTGGGGGTAAATTTTGCTGTAGAAATTGGTACCTTATATATGAGAGGTATTTTTTTTTGAAACTTAGAAAATAAAAATATGAAAGAAATTTGTATCATAGATAAGAGTTTTTCTTTTTAAAATTATAAATTATTTCTATTGGCATTAGTTAATGAGGTTAAGATCTTTATGATTCCTTAAATACATATAGCACTGACATTCATTTGGCAGTATATCTTTGCATAAGTGCGCAACTTGTTATTAACCTATACACAAGAAAATTGACCAGTAAACAGTTCCTCCATATTATTTTTAACTTGGTAAAACAAAATTATTGTAGTGATTTATTAATTTTGTTTTTAATATGCATTTGTAAAGTATTTACACCTCTCTAGAAAGTATGTACATATGAAACTATAATATGATTGGGATATGCATTAAAGATGTATGTTTTTGGAAGGATGAGGTCAGATGATGATATATAGCATAAATACTGAAAAGGTTCAAATTTCCCTCCCTCTCTCATGCGCTCGCGCGCGCGCACACACGCACACACTCTTCGCACCAAAAAAAATATTACATCTGAGGTAGTGTTTCCTAAGTTGAAGATTACAAATTTAGATGACTCTGTCATAGATCTGAAAATGGATTTTTATATTTAACTGACCTAGTAGAAAAGTAAAATTTATTTGGACTAATAGCGTTATAAGGGAGCTCTCTATCTTTTGTGCAGGGGCATATCCTGATCTTCTAAAAGAAAGTGCTTTCTCTTTACCATTCCATTTAATTCTTTATCTTGAAAAGACCACTTCTGAGGACACAAATCCACTTCCAGCTTGAAATTTAGACTCTTCACCTTTCAAAATCCCTGGAACAAAAGTATCATATCCCTGACAGAAATTCTAAGTTCCTATAAAGGGAAAGTAAAGGAAGTGAGTCACTCAAAAAGGTGTTTTAATTTTTTACTTTACAGTGTATTAATTCACTGTAAAGCAAATTCAGTGAATTAATATTCAGTGATTAAGTATACAAGGATTGAATATAAATATTTTAAAATAAAAGTATCTACAATAAGCATATATTTTTAAGATCTATAAGTATCTCAAATTCAAAATATGGGTATGTGAGTTCAAATATCTTTTTAAAAACTTTTCAGAAACAATGAATTGCAGACACAAAATCTTTCTTTATACAGACTAGAAAAGACCATTTTTTTCTTCTCTGTTTTTAAGCCAAAGAAAATAAACACAAATATGGATAGATTGATGCAGACAAAAATCAATTACATGATCAACAGAAGATAAGGGCCAGCCAGAAATCATTAGTAGAAAGGCAACATCCTATCAGTTCTTTTTTTCTACACTTAGATAGGCTCTTTTTAAAAAGTATGAACAGATTACCTGGATATAAAAGAAAGGCTCACCCTTTCTAGAAAATAATTTTTTCTACTGAATCAGATAGGGTTCTTGATAACAAATAATAAAACTTGACTCTGGATCTCAGTTCAAGAAAAAAGGAGTTAACTGGGTGGATTTTAAGAAATCTATTAGATGGAGCTCAAAGGATCAAGTTTGGAAAACAGGAAAACATCAAGGCAATTACGAAGAGGTAAGAAGCAAGAAACAAAACATCATCCAGCGGAACCAGTTTGTTCTGTTGTTACACTGCTGTTACAGTTCTTTCTGATGGTGGCAAGAGCAACCAGTGACTTCTGACCATGCCCAGGCAGTACTTGACCAGATCAACATTCCAAGTCCTGAGTTTGGGGATATAATTGGCAAGACTTAAATCACATGCCTACATCCTTGCTGCCAGGGGACATGGAATAGTGTCTGACTATTCTTCTTTTGGAAAAAAAACTAGTACCTGACTATCCTGTTGTTGATGTTGGAAAAAAAATGTACCAAGACTCCATGCATAGAGAATTTTCCTAGTATAGATAAAAGGAGATCTTCTGTGAGGTAAATTGAACAAAGTAAAAAAAAAAGTTATCAATAACTAGACCATGTTCTCTCAACCCTTTAAATAATGAGGAGACTTTAGGAAAGACTGCTCCAGGATTTGTTTCTGTTATAGGAAGTATTTTGCTACTCAATTGATATGTGGTGACTGATTTTATTAGGTAACTGGTTAAAAAGTCATGGAATAGGCTTCCCATTCTAACTATGAGTAAATATAAGTAAATGTTGCCCAGGCCTTGATCTTGAGGGGAGGACAGTAGTGATTAAGTTCTTGGTATTAGGTGGCATCTTAGGCACACATTGCCTAATTCTTTTTTCTTTATGTGTTTATTAAATTGATTTTAATTGTCAAATACCTGAACATTTCATTTAATAAAAGATTTTTTGCCTCTCTCTTTCTCTTTCTTATTTTTTAATCACACATACCACTCTTCTTTCTATGTGTAGTCTGGACTCCTGTTTGTCCACTGGGTTCATATTTCTTCATTTCTTTACCCTTCCAACATGCTGGCAGTAATGTTTTAAATGATTTAAGCACAATAGCACATCTGCTCTTTGCTACCGACAGCACGATTTTGATCTATACTCATAAAAGTATGTAAGACAGGTACTGGAAAAGTCCCTTAAAAGGCAGAGAAATGACTCTTGTTAGGAACGAGAAGGACATGAGGAAGAAGAAAATGTAAAGAAAAAATCCCTGTAGCAGCTCCTATATTCTTGTTTTCATGATGAGCTTATTACATGTAATTCACCTCAAGACAACTATATTTCACAGAAAATTACAGTCTGTCTTAAAATTTGTCAGAGTAATACCAGGAAGTTGCAGTCATTCACTGATCAATAGACAGCAAATATTTAACTTTAGGGAAAAAATCAAAACTAAAAGTCTTACCAATTTTATTTGGAGCCTCCATCTGTAAAGCCTACAGAGATATGAAAATAACGACTAGATTCACAGAGCACATTCAAGTAACGGAGACCTTTTCCTCAGATGCAGTGTGCTGTAAGGAGTCTGATAAACTCCCAGCAAGTGTGTAGTCTTTTAGAGATGCCTGTTGAAGAATTTAGTTCTATACTCCTTAGAGGAGAAAAAAGCTTGTCAAATCTTTACTAAAGTTTCAAATAGAGGTTTCAGTCTTGCCTTATGGTTTAAAGGCCAAAACTGTTATTAAGAAAAGTGTTCATATTCAATTTAACCTCTGTTTTCAAAAGAAGTAAATTATCTCATTGTAAATTTAGCTACCACATAAAAATTATTCTTAGTTTTTAAGTAGTGGTGGAAGTTGATTTCTTATCCAGGAACTATGGTATACTATTTCTTACTATATTTCCTGAGAAGGAAAAAATGGAGTTAAAATGAAGGAAATGTAGTTGTCTAAAATGGAGGGTGAAGGGAAGGGTGAATCTATGAAACAGGAAATGTTATAATCCATTATGTGAAAAGGCAGTTAAAATGAAGCTGATACTACATAATTATTCAAAAGTCAAAATAATACCCCTTCAGGTAAGATCTGGAAAACTATTAAAGTCTGTCATGTGTCTAAAGTGTGCATTCTGGGATCATCAAGAAAGATCTGCCTGCAAAGCTGATTTGAATGCACCTCAAGTGAACTATCTCTTCTGTTTGAAATGCCTCACCCTTGGAAAAGTAATCAGTGCTTTTTCTAAAGGCAACAACAGACAAAAACCCCAAAGGAGGTCAAACAAATTTTGTATGAAACACATCTATATAAAAGTTCTCATTTCAGCCTTTAGAATGAATCTGCATATATAACCTGGAGAGAATAGGACATACTTACGTCCAAGTAGGCATCTCAGAAAAGATATTTGGATGAAGAAAAACAAAGTTTCTTAGTAATTCCTGGAGAGGCAATGCCTGACTATTAAAAAAGCAAAATACATAACATAAGGAGATTGTGTGAATGAAAAGAAAAAAATGTTTCCATTCACTCCCTTTTCATACCAAGATGAAAGAAAAACATTTTCCTTAAACTCAGAACCCGCAGAGAGACATTTATCTCAATGGTACAGATGCTTATCTCTTACATTCAGGGTCCATCTCATGGGCCCTAGAGAATTAATACAGCATTCACTTTGTAGATTTAGAAGCCTTCTGAGAGCCATGGAGTTCTTTTATATGTATTACTCTATATACACATTAACTTCACAGTTAACTTTTATAAGTAGCTTCTATCCTTCCTCTGCTACCTCACAAACCAGGGAATCATATAAAAAATGTACACTTCAAAGAGTCAAATCAAATTTAATTTCAGGAATATGTGATTCTGTAAGATGCAATTATGCCTACTTGGACGAGTTTATGCAAACCATGGGAGAAATTTTACACTCTGCTTCCTGCAAATGTATCAGCTTTTAATTTTAATACCTTTTAATTTTAGAGATACTTCTAGGATTATTCATAATCTTGCAATTTTCTCTAAGAAAAAAACAAGTACATTTTTATCCTAAAATTAAATTCAGTCTTTAATTTACTATGTAGTAAAATTGACTTTCTTTGCATATAATTCTATGAAGTTTAACACATTCATTTAAGCTTAATTACCACCACAATCAAGATAGAATCTCCAAACTTATACCTTCCCTCTCTTGTTATCCCCTCCTTCCATCTTTTCCCTTGGCAGCCACTGATCTGTTCTCTACCAGTAGAGTCTTCTTTTTTTTTTTTTTTCTGTTTAAAATGATAGCTTATTGAAGTGTACTTTTTCAAAATCAGCCTCATTAAGATATATTTGATATACAAAAAAACACATATTTAATTGATGGGAGGTACCGCATCCTGCGCAGAATCCCCCTGGGTCTCCACGGATGGAGGAAAATAAAATAATTCATTGCAGACACTTCTTGGTCTGCCAGGAAAAGGGGGTGCCGATTCCCTCTAGTGAAGAATGCCCCAAGCCCTTCTCTTGAAGTGGTTTTTATTGAGAACTGTATGTACAGGTGTATATAGCATGCATGCAAATCTCATCCATCAATGTCAAAGGGCTATGTTTACAGAAAACAGATAGAGATCATAGATAACAATTGAAGAAGCACTGAGATTTGCTTCAGGCCAGGGTCTGATAGACAGGGTGGTGTCCATTCAGCCCTGAAACCTGGAAAACCGATCACATTCTATGCTTGATTCCAAACATCAGTACTCATTAATTCAAAGACATTGTTAGCAAAGTAAGTTTCATAAGATTTAATGCATTTCTTTTCCAGGCTTAATTGTCCCTGGGAACCTTCTGATCCAGTTTAGGGTTGTACCTACCTTTAATATTGTTTTATTGAACCGGTCTCGTGACAGGCAGAACAGCCAAGAGATAAGCAGACTTCTTTCAGATAGAACAAGGACTGCAGCCATGACAAAGCAGAGGGGTGAGGGTCTTTTGCCCTTTCTCTGTGTCCCCCAAGTCCTTCTTTGATGGCCCCCATGCAACTCTGCTTGTCTTAGGTTGCCCCTGCCATTGAGGGGCCTTACCCATCATTGACTAACCGGCCATCCTCCAGGGCCAAGCAGGGTGATGTGAGGGAGATTTTTTTCTCCTCAGTGGCCTATTTTCCCAAGGCCTCCTTGCTCAGTTACAGCCTTGGGGCCCTCTTGCCTGTCAGCAAGGCTACAGTCCCTGAAACCAGGTGGGATGGTTCCCAACATTTAATGTGAACGATTTGATGAGTTTGTACACATGCAAATACATGACTCATCACCCAACCATGGTAATAGACATATCCAGCATATCCAAGACATATCCAAGTTTTCCTGTGTTCCTCTATTTTGTTTGTTGTTTGTCAAAGTGGACAGAATTGACCTATTCACTACATTGAATCTTTCCATACATGCAGACAATGTCTCTTTTTATTTAGGCATTCTTTGATTATTTTTATCAGCCTTTTGTAGTTTTCAGCATACACATACAATATATGTTTTAGTAAATTTGTACCTAGTTATTTCATTTTTAGAGCTGCTGTAAATAGTATTTTTAGAAATTTTAAGTTTTCCATTGCTAGAATAATGAAATAAAATGATTTTTGTGTGTTAATCTTGAATTCTGTGATTTTTGCTAAACACATATATTCTAGAAAACTTTATTTTGTTTTTGTTTTTTTGTGGTTTTTTTGGTAGATTTCCTGTTGTTTTCTATGAAGACAATCCTTTTATCTGCAAATAAGGATAATTTTGTTTTTTTTACTCTATATGAACTTTAGTTCTTTATATTTTCTTATTCACTGGTTAGAATTTACAGTAAAATTTTGAAGAGTAATATCATGAGTGTACATTCTCACCTTAGTCCTAGGCCATAAGCATTCAGGATTTCACCATTACTTATAAAGTAATCTGAATTTTTGCACACACCTTTTATTATATGAATGAAGTCTTCCTCTCTTCCTAGATTACAGTTTTTGTCATTAATAAATGTTGAATGTTGTCAGAAGTTCTGCATGCATTGATATTATCATGCAGTTTTTTCTTCTTAGATTGTTAATTGTATGTGATATTAATTGATTGTTGACTATTTAACCAGCAATACTTTTTGGAGGGGGGAAACTCATTTGATTTGAGATATAGATATAGATATAGATATATGCTGGGTTCAATTTGATAATGTTTTGTAGAGTATTTTTATATCTATATTCATGAAGAATAGTTTTGTTTATTATTTGTTGTGTCTGGTTTTGATATAGAGTTATGCTTGATATATAATATTATTTGTAGAATTGGTGGTATTTATTTTATAAGTGTTTGGTAGAATTCAACATTAAAACCAGATGGGCTTGAAGATTATTTTTTAGAAGAAGATTTTAAAATATAGATTTCATTTATCAAATGATTATATGACTATTCAGGTAAATTTCATCTTGGGTGAGTTCGGGTATTTTGTGATTGTCAAGGAATTAATTATTTTAATTGAAATTACTGAGTTTGTGTGGAAAGAGTTTATAGTCAAACTCTTTGCACATAAATTGTTTTAATGTCTGTAGGTATATATCTATCTATATGTGTGTATATTTATATATATTTTTTCTTTTATTTCTAATATTGATAACATGTCTTTACTATTCTCTTTTTCTTTGTCAGTCTTAATAGAGGTTTGTCAATTTTATGAATCTTACCAAGAAACAGCATTTGGTTCCATTGAATTTCTGTATTTTTCTGCTTTGAATTTCATTGGTTTCTGCTCTTATTTTACATTATATTTTTCTTCTGTTTGTATTTGTCTTATTTTGCTTTTCTAATTTTCCTAAAATAAAATCTTTCAGGGGTATCTCTCCTTTTGGTGTCTCTAGGCCACATTGAAGAAGAAGAGTTGTCTTGGGCTACACATTATAAATACAGAAAACTAACAAAAACTAATGAATAGGAAAAAAAGAGTTTTAAGTAAATTTACGATTTTCTGTTGGGCCACATTCATAGTCATCCTGGTCCACATGTGGCCTGTGAGCCGCCAGTTGGACACCCTGGTAGACGATTGATTCAAGACTCTTCTAATATAAGCATTTAATGTTATGAATTTCTTTCTAAGTATTATTTTAGTTATGTCCTACAAATCTTGATATATCTTTATTTTTGTTCATTTTAAAATGTGTCATAATTTCTGAGACTTCTCCTTTAATTCATGAATTATTATGAAGTGTATTGTTAGTGCCAAGTTTTGGGTATTATTGTTACCTTTTCCTCTTTAATTAATTTCTCGTTCTACTATAAATCAGGTAATATACTTTAAATGACTTTAATTCTTTTAAATCATTAAAGGTCATTTTATGACCAAGGATAGGATCTATCTTGGTGTATATTCTATGTATACCTGAAAAGCATATGTATTCTTCTGTTTAGGGGTAGAGTGTTCTATAATGTTAAATAGATCCAGTGATCGATAATTTTATCCTGCTATATCCTTTCTGATAGTCTGAATACTAGTCCTATATATTCATTACAGAGCAGTATTGAAGTCTCCAATCATAATTGTACAATTGTCTATTTCTCCTTTTGGTTATGTCAGTTTTACTTATGAACCTTGAATATCAGCTGTTAGTTACAGGGTGAGATTGTTTTATTATTGAATATTTTTTTATTATGTAATATATGTTATTATTCCTTAATTTTCTTTGCTCTGTAATCTACTTTGCTGCTATTAATACGGCTATCCCAATTGTTTTGGCTAATGTTTACATGGTGTATCTTTTTCTATACTTTCAACCAATCTACTTCATTATATCTGGTTAGTTTCTTGTAGGCAACATATTTTTAAAATTATCTCTGTCTTTTCATTGGTCCTACTTTAATGTAATTGCTGATAGTTTTACATTAAGATATATTATTTTATTATACATATTTTTAGTTCGCTCCCACTGTTGTATGAAACTTATTTCCCTTTCCCTGACTTCTTTATCTCACAGCTTAGAATCTGTATTTTACTACTTCAAGTACAATGTAGAAATTTTATCATTCTGTATGCCCCTTCATATTTCCAAGGGTGAGCAAAAGTAGGTTTACAGCTGTAATACAGATAAATAATACAATAATTAATAATAATAAAAGAATAAACTGTGTTTTCTAGACTCACAACTGTGAACCTACTTTTGTCTGTCCCAATATATATTCTATATTTGGTATATATGTTAATATATTATATATCTCCTTCTTATAGTTGTCTTATAAATTACATCTTTTTACATTGAAAACCATGTGAGGTCAAGGAAATGGCTGAACTCTATCTGGGCCTTTGAGTTCTTTGCCAGAGGATCCCTCCCTGTTGCAGGTTTGGCTGGCTGCTAGGAGCATAAGCAGAGACATGGGAAAGGACAACACTGAGTAGATCTGGAACCTTTTCACATAGTTAAGGAAGCATTTGGAATAAGATCAGACAGGTGATATCAGGCAACATTTAGAAGGTCTTGAAGACTAAGTAATGCTATCTGAGCAATCAGGCATGTTTAAAGGTTGTTCAGGATCAGAGATGTGATTTTGAGATTAGAACTGGAAAAGGGTACAATGTGGAGGGATGAGGAAGACACGAGGCCAGAAAATTTGCAGGCAAGGGCATGAGAGAAAGCACTTTTAAATTCAAAATCTATTTTAGCCTTCTAAAAATTAGTGAGGCTGCTTGGCAGTTGCATTACTTACTGCTAAATCTGATTAAATTCCAAAAGCATTTGTTAAAGGAGAGATTAAAGGAAATGAATTTGGAATTTAGGACGAAATGAAAGTACCTACAATTTTTCAAAAAATCATTTCCAAAGGGTCATTCAGTTAATTTAAGAAACACTCTGATGCATCCGTGGCTAAAGTTCTGATATTTCTTATAAGAACTGTCATTTCTAAAGTGTAATTGCACAACACACTGCTAAAACAGTAATGAAAGAATTTTAGAGCATCCTCAAGGGACATCACAGACACAGTGTCATTGCGAGTCAGGGGATTGCTGTGCAGCCCATTAGACAGCACTGCCCTCTGCAGTCAAACATGTTCAACTAACTGATCCCTGGGAACCTTACAACCCATGCTTGAAACATTCCAATACTTTGCCATTTAATTTACTATAGCCAACCAATAAGAGCACTACTAAAGTCTCCAAACTACATCCATGCAGAAAGAATTATTTAAAATGATGAAAATATCATAAGAGGTATAGGACTGAAGAGGACAAACCTAGTTTTAATTAGTGACTATTGTGTAGTAGGTACTGTTCTCGATGAACAAGATTGACAATTGTGTTCCTGAATTTTTGGTGCTTCTACTTTATGGAAGAATAGAAACAAACAATAAATAAACCATCAAACAGTTAAGTTAAATACTTATCAATTGTGATAATGCCATGAAGTAAACAAATAAACAAAAAAGTCTAAGACTGGTGGATCTCATCAAAGGATGTAATATTTCAGTTGGGACCTGATAGTAAGAAGGACATAAGCATGTGAGGAGTAGAAAAAGTAGATGGGATTGCATGTTCAAAGGTCCTGGGGTAGAGAAAGAGGGTCACATGTTCAGAGGACAAAAGAAAGACAATGTAAGTAGACAATATTGAACAAATGAGACACTGGTAAAAAACGGAACAGCTAGGCTTAGATAGATTATAAAGGTCTCACCTTTAATACCTGATAAGGAAATTAAATTTTTTTTCAAGTGCAATGAGACGCTGTTGAAAATTTTTAAGTAAAAAAATATTTTGATAGCAGTTATCTTATTATGAGATCATTTGTACTGCTCTGTGGCAAATAATTTCTCGGGGGACAAAAGAAGGCGGCAGAGGTCCAAACCATTTTCACATAACCTGTGTACAATAAAAAAAAAATCTCAATCTAATTTAGTTCTTTGTGTTATGGGGTTGAAAATTTTTAGGGAAGGAGCAGGGTATATTCATTTATAACAAATCAATTCATATCCTTAAACTGATAAGCACCTGCCCTGACATTGTCATTATTCTGACATTGACATTTTTCTGACATTGTCATAGCAAAAGGTAGTTTTGTGACTATTCAGTTGCAGTCTTAAACATGGGATTAAGGTAATAAAATTGCAGGTAAAATATCAAACAAAAAGAGTTCACAATGATTTACTATCTCCTTGAAAATGGAAAGGCCGATCCTGTGCTAATAAGCTTCTCTCTACAGATCTAACCTTAAATTAGAAACATCCATAGATGGTAAATTGTTTCTCTGCTATTCCTGTGCAGTCAGGAAGTTTGCCTTAAACTGTAAATCATTCTCAGGCTTTTAACATAAGAAGCGTTCAGAAATTCCACAAGTATTTCTGGAATTCAATTAGCTGTCCCAGTACTTTGAAGTTATTCAGATGCCTTGCTCCAGGCTTTTAGAGATTCCAAATACCTATATCAAAACAAAATCATAAAGGAATATTAATAGATTGATTAAGAACCTTCCAACTAATGCCAAAATCTAATGGTACTAATAAATAAATGAGAACAGTATTATATTGATAATGTTCTCTATAGTTTGATGCACGCCATTATCTATTTCAGTCTCTAACGTATCTACTATGCTTTATTTATTTTTATTTTTAAATGAATATAAATATCAGAAAGTTGACATGCACATAATGCCTTTTCTGCAGCAATGGGTCCAAATGTGGCTCTGTGAATATTCAGTTTACTTACCAATGTGTGTGGGTGTATGTTTTCAGTTAGCAGTCCCAGAACTGAGTGATGCTAAAAATGTAAGGGATACTTAAATACTGGCATAGATTTACCTTCTTCTCAGCAGTAGAAACAGAAAAAATATTTAGTCCTAGTTTTAAATTAAGGATTATTAAGACTAGAAGATAATCTAACACTCTTGAGACCACATCTTTTCTACAAAGAGATGGATAGATAGACCTGGACAGTTCTGTTCAGCATTTCAAACACTCATTGTACCCATCAGGCTGGAGTCAAGCTTCTGACATTATTCTGGCCTAAATAGCAAAGTAATATCAAAAATAGCCTTCCACTAGGGCCTCTGCTATTAGAAACCAAATAAAGATTTTTTTGTAAAGCAACATTTCTTCACTGTTGTTTACCTCCTCTTCCTTCTGCTTAAAGAATTGCACAGTTGGATCTCTTCAATGTAAATGATTTTACAAATGCCAGTGTCTCAATTTTGTTTCACTTAATAGTTATTATCAAATGTCCCTTAAGAGAGCCAAACAAATAAATTGGAGTCAGGTCCAATTTAAGCCTACCGGGAAAAATAAATCAATTACATAGAACCATAGGTCAGGAGTTCAGTGCTCAGTAAGTTGGCAGGTCAAGAGGTTTGGACGTTCCAAGTACTTTATTCAGATCATGCATTATAATAAACACTGGAACTCCACTGAAGTGACAAAAGGCTATATTAAATCTTTGCTGGAGTCTATTAATAATTAACATTTACTGAGTACTTTATAAATGGAAGTCTCAAGATCCAGCACATCCCCTACATTGTTTTATTTCATCTTACAAGAACATCGAGAAATTTCTACTTTTAAATTCCCTTTATAACAAATGAGAAAATATAGGTTTAGAGAGTTTTTATAACTTGCTCAAGGTCACAGAGCTCACAAGTATTGGAATAAGGATTTGAATCTAAGCTGTCTCATTCAAACTCACTATTCTCTATTTCCTAAAAATGGTTATTCAGCACCTATTATTATTTCCTATAGCCTTGTGGGGTGACTGGTATTATTCTCCTTCCATAATTGAGGAAACTTAGACTAAGAAAAAAAATAATATGTTTAAAATTGCACAGCCATCATGTACAGGAGCCAGATCTAAATTTTCAAGTCCAGAGCACATGTTTTTTAAAATTAATATATCAACAGGACTATAACCACAATCTTTAAACATTTTGTATCGACTTTACTTGATCTTCCTTTATTATAGTTTCCTGATTTTTTTTCTTTTTGCAATTTCTAATATAGAAGTTACAAAGAGTTTTGAAGACTCTTTGCTACATACATATCTGTGTTTCTTTATTGTTAACCAGAAGCTGGAATAATTAAAGGAGAAGGAAAGGGTAAGACATGTGATTTGAGATTTATTTTATACATTAGGAAACCAGGAAAATAAGAGTCAAAAACCTATACATATTACAACCGTTCTATCCTTTAATCAGGAGACTTCTATTACATAACACTGCAAATTCTCCTTGCCCTGATGATAGACCAAAGAGTCTTACAGAGAGCACTGGTTATTGAAATATTCAGGGGCTGACAAGTTTGCGCATATTATGTCGCATTAATTTTAAGATGTGTTATGTCCAAGTAGCATAATTATTTTGCATCAAAGAAAATGTAGAACCATTTGTAATTGGAGCACATTTATGAACATAAATTTTGCTATTTGATTCTGACCACTGCTTTCTATTGGCCTCAGTTTTAAACTTATTATATTCACCCAGTATTACAGCTGGCAGTAGCATATACTGAAGGTAAATTACTCATGTCTCATTTAGCCTTATGGAAATAAAGATGTTGAAAACCGAAGGCTACATCACACTTTAGTTTAGGTTCTGAAAGTCATCAAAATTTCACCAAGTAGCTTGGGCTGGTATGGCTCAATGGATTGAGTGCTGGCCTGCAAACCAAAGGGTCGTCGGTTTGATTCCCAGTCAGGGCACACGCCTGGGTTGTGGGCCAGGTCCACAGTAGGGAGCGCAAGAGAGGCAACTACATATTGATGTTTCTCTCTCTGTCTCTTTCCCCCTCCCTTCCTCCCTCTCTAAAAATAGATAAATAAAATCTTTAAAAAAGAAGAAGATTTCATCAAGCGACTTACTCTTACAATCATTGAAATGAGGTACAATCAGGTACCAACTCTGCTGCTTCTGCGTTTCTCCTGGCTGCAACATCAGAAGGACCTGATTTTATAAGTCACAGGACATTTGTTTTATAGGTCACAGGACACACTATTTCATGGGGATGAAACAGTGTGGTCCTAGACTCAGGAATTTGCATAGTTATTTCCTAATTCCTTAAAGTCTTGATGTTGACAGAAATTACCACGTTCTTATGCTTGTTCCATACTTAGAGAGTCAATAGAGCACAATGGTTAGGAGCACAGATTTAAGAGCTACATTGTCAGGATTCAAATACCAAATCTGCTATTTACTAGTTATGTGATGTGGAGTAAGTCATTAGGTAATAATGCCTAGGGGAGCCGAGCTAGTTGGGCGTTGTCTCACAAAGCAAAATGTTGCTGGCAGGATTCCCAGCCCAGGAAACATACCTAGGTTGCAGGTTCAGTCCCTCGTTGAGATGCATACGAGAGACAACTGATCCATATTTCTCTCCCTCCATCTCTCCCTTCCTCTCTGACCCTATAAATACATACATACATACATACACAAATACACACATACATACAAATACCTAGTGGGGATTAAGGAGTTAATGTATGCAAAAATGTAGAATGATCTGTGAACCACTGAACCATAAGAAGTTCTATGCATCTTTATTTTATTCCAATACTCTTCTGGGAACTTCTAAATGCTCAGGCTAGAGCCCGTTTATTCATCCTTTCATAAATTGTGTAAGCATCCAAGTCCCAGTATTAAACTTACTTTTGTTTAAACTACAGTGATTTTTATTATCTTTAGCTTTACCTTGACTGATATACTGGCCATTCATTTTTCTCTTGAGAACTAGTTATTGAATTATAACAATTCAAGAAATAGAGAAAGTTAAACAGCTTAAAAGCAAAAGGAATATTCAGCAATTTACCCATAAAGGCAAGCTCAACATAAGTGCAGGATCAGATGCACATCAGTAGAGTAAATTATTCTAAAATTGTTTGCGAAATCTTTGAATATACTTCCAGTCATGCTTCTTCAGGCACAATTCTTTAAAGCTATTGTCTTCAATAATTCATTTCTCTGACTATTTTTTCCTCTTGTTGCTAAATTGGCAGAAAGCATCATCCAGAAAATCTTACTGAAAAACAGATTTCCATGATGAAACTCTTTCTATTAAGTTTATTTATCCTTAATAGATTAGAGATTTAAGAGGCTCCAAAACTCATTAGTGAACACCAGACTCATATACTTTGCTGCATACTTCACATTACCATTTGAATTCAAGAAACATCTTAAACTTAACAGGAACTTCCTTACTTAGTTTCAAGATTGAGTAAACGATGCGGTCATTCACCCATTAGCTGAGACTGAAAATTCATGAGTATCACTTAGCTCCTCTCTTTTCCTCGCACCTCAGATGCAACCCTCTGACTTTTTGGCCTAACACTGAAAATGTAACCAAAATAAGACATTTTATCACCACACTCTCAGGGAAGCAGTCAGGTTCAGAGTAAGAGTAGATACACTATGTTTGACAAGGAGATTTCAATGAGTATTACATATTCTCTAAGTAATTGAAATTTGAAATGTCTAATCCTTTGCCTTCGATGCTCTTTTCCCAGGTCTTGCATGGCTGGCTCCCTCCTGTCACTGTGAAAAGTTTTCAAATGTCACCTCTGAGAGGCCTTCCTTGGGAGTCCAATCTAAAAGAGAATCTAAACTCTGGCTCTCATCATTTTTGGACTCTTTTTCTTGTCTTATTTTTTCAGAACACCAGGCACAATATATATTTATCCATTCAAGGGTTTATTTCTCATTTCCTTAACTAGGAAAATAGTGCCATGAGGCTCAGGACATTGTGGTACTCACCATTGCATTTCCAGCACCTAGTGACATCAGTAGGAGCTCAAAACTATTTGTGAAAAGACAGAATTTCTATACCATCTGCTCTTTGATTGTCTTAAGGGTTATTGTTCTATTCAAAAGCACTAAAATTTTAACTCGTTCCACCTTCAGCATCACTGTGTAAATCAGACTATTGATCCAGGCTGTATTAGATATCCTTTATGGTTGTCCTATAAGTGTTAGTATAATAGCCACCACTGTGCTCAGGATGAATCAAAAAAGCTCAATGTGAAATGCTTAAAGTGAGTTATTTATCATTTCTGAACATCTCTTAACATAGACTTATCGCAGTAGATGATCATCCTAAAAGAAGGCATCAATCATTACCTGGAACTAAAAGAAGTTCTGTAGAGAATTGCTCAAATATATATAAAAACTTGTATCTGTGCATATTCTCTTGTGGCTTCAATTTAATTGCTAACATTCTTTGAGATTACCACACCTGTGAATTCTTTGCATGCGGCTATCAGGTTATTTGAGTCTCACCAGGCTAAAAACTAAGGTCCTAATATTTTCCTCCTGTGTTATTTGTTTGACCCCCTAAAATAGCAATATAATCTTGAACATTGGATTCTGCCCTTCCTTTAACATTTTAAGAATATATATTTTCTATTATCATTACCTATTGAAATATTAATTATTAACTACTACCTAATCCTTTAAGTTTTATACAAATATATAATTTTGAAGCAAGCCTGGTTGTAAATATCTTATATCTTAATCCTTTGGATAACATTGGAGGTGTTATATTTTCCATTTTACAGTTGAAGAAATAACCTGAAAAGGTATTTACACTGGTCCATAAAGGATATTACTAGAGAATCTGATAACAATTTTAATGTTCTTTCTGACATAGAAAAAAATTCATAGACCTGAGTAGAGACACAAAAGATAGGGACTCTATTCTCAACAGCTACTTTTTATACCACTTCCCCTGGCCAACACTATAGAAGATATTTGACAACAACCTCATTTAATCCTGAAAATAAGGGCAAGAGAAATTCTGTCACCCCAATTCACAGGTGAGAGACTGCCTTGCGGTACAAATTCACACAGATGACAAGCATTGGAGTCAGGATTCAAATCCATCTTAGCAGTATGAGCCAGCAGGATTTATGTAAGTACACTGAACACCATTGATTCTTCTTCTTTTTTTTAATTTATTTTCTTTATTTTTTCAAATACATTTGTCTCTGCCTTCCCCCCAACACCTTCCCCTGCCCCTTCCCCCCTCCCTCCCTCAATCCTTCCCCTTTGGTTTTGTCCGTGAGACCTTGCTACACGTTCCCCGACCCTCCCATTCCCTTCCTTTTCCCCCATCCCCCCTCCTTCCATCCCTCTTGTCTCTGTTCGTTTCTTTTCCTTTCATGAACACCATTGATTCTTCTCACGAACTGTGTTTACCAGCTCAGCTCATATTGCCATAACTGAGAAGGGTGTGCAGCAAACAATTAGCCAGTGGAAGGAAGGAAGGGAGGGAGGAGAAAGAAACATGATATGTGTAGGAAAGGTTTTATTGAAGCTGAGTTATGTCTAGATTCTTTAAGTGTGAGAGAATTTTGAGAGCCTTCTTGATTTTAAGGTTTGCTTGTATTATTTGAGAAAACAGATCTGATTTACAGAGACTAACTAGACTTCTTTTTTTTCCTATTCACATTGATAAGCAATAGCAATGCTATTTTAAGGATGAAATTGAATCAAAGTCCCACATTGAGTGAAAAAAATAGCATGACTGGTAAATAACGTCTGCCATGTATATGGACCAGAACTGACTATCAGCATACTGTGTATTCTGATCTCTGAGCTATATTTATTAATTCGGGTTGAAAATTCTTTTTAAACTCTACCTATCAGAATCCAACAAATCAGATATTTTGTGTTTAATAGTTGTTGAGTTTCAGAATTATATAGTATCTGTATACTTTTGTTCTTCACTTTTGTAACCATATTTGTTATCCTGAATAGTAATATTTTCTTCAGTATGGAAAACATTATTAATAAGAAGGAATTATAACTCTACAAGTAATTACAACTTTGAAGCCAAATTATGTTTCAGATTATCTGTTAACTTTATTTACATATATTACTTTCCATTAGCATGAAAAACAATTGAATTTTTCAATCAGCATTAATTTTGTACAGTCTTTTAAAGTCATTTACTTTAATGTGTTCCTCTTTCTAAAATTTATCTATATATAATAAGTTAGAGTAATATAGAGTTTTGGTATTAACATAATAAAAATCAAGATATATGAAGCTATGTCCAGCAGTAAGAAACACTCTGAGGTAAAAGTTTAATTATTTTAGCATCCCAGGAATCTACCTCTTTAAACTGCAAGAACAGAAAACTTACCACATAAAGCACAATCTAATTGGGTATTCAGTGTGAATCACTTCATTAAGACTTCAGATAAAGACATTATTTTCAAGCAGGGTCAGAGGGGTAAATTAGGTAATGAAGAAGGTGATTAACTGGAAGTAGTACTCTTAATTTACTTTAATCATAATTATTGGTAATAAAACCATCCAATCAACAGTATTAATTTCTCATTGTCAACTGGGCAAGGAAAAAGGGCTTATTAGGAGGTCAAGCATCCAAAGAGTGACAACTTTTAAGTAATTATTCAACAAGTATTTATTCAAAACCAGCTACAAGCAAGGTTTGGTGAAGAATACAAATATTAATAAAACACACTACTTATTCTCAAGAGATTTAAAGTGGCAGCAGGGGCCATCAAATTTAAAAATGAATATCATTTATAACTTTTCTACTTAGGCGAAGCGTGCTCAAAATTGGTACAGCTATTGGAGTTCTGAAGGAAATCACAAAATGTTTCATGGAAAAGGTTGTTCTTGAAAAGTCCTAGAAACATAGACAGAATTTAATTGTGGAAAAATTAGGGGAAAGAGCCTCCAGATAGGAATAACATTATTTACAAGGATGTTTAATCAGAAAAATATCAGAAAGATCAGGGGGTTAATTTGTCTGGAGCTTTTGTGGTTAATGATAAAATATGGCAAAAGGTAATACTAGAAAGATAGTTTTGATGAATATTAAGATGGACATTTTAGATAGCTTTGATGCATATTAAAATGGACACTTTAGACATCTAAATTGCAATATATTTAAGAGGTCCTAGGGAGTCAGTAAGAGATTTGAGTAATGGAGTTGCAATGATCAAAATTGTGCCTTAAGATAATGGCAGTTAGGTGGTGGACATATAAGAGGTTATTATGAGTTTCAAGGAGAGAAAACGAAGGCTTGAGTTAGGAAAATGATGTGAAAACTGAGAAGAAAATAGTTCTCACCATATGTCACTAGCAATAACAAAAAATCAATTATTGTTAATTAACACACTTTTGTAGGCAGAACTCAAAGAAGACTCACAAGATTCCTGCACAGTGGTGTCCAAGCTCAGTTCAGGGTTTGAGAATATAATGGAATAGTCACTCCTATGATTAGGGTATTATTAAGGGCACAATTGACTTTAAAAATAGATTATCTTTGGTGAGCCTGACCTAATCAGTTGAGCCCTTGAAAGAGACTGGGCTATTCCTCCTGAAGAAAGAGATTCAAATTGTGAGAGAGATTTAATGCCAGAGACATTCTCCATTGTTGGACAGAAAGATTGTGAGGGCCATGAAGCAATGAGCGTGGGTGACTTTAAGATCTGAGGGCAGCCCTAAGCTACAGCAAGAGGAAAGGCCCCACAATTACAGTCTTAAAACCACAGGAGCTGAATTTGGGCCAACAACTTGAATGAGCTTGGAAGCTGATTCTTACCCAGATCCCCCAGAAGGGAACACAGCAAGGCCAAAGCCTTCATTTCAATTTCAGTAGAGAATTTAGCCACATCATACTTGCATCATACCTGGACTTTGGACACAATATGTAATTGTTTAAGACACCAAACATATGATAAAATGTTATACATTAGAAAACTAATATATGCTCAGAAACAATGAAAATATCCCATAATGTGAACTAGAAAATGTTTTCTATTGAGGGAAGCTCCAGGGGAAAAAAAAAATCAGTGTAAAGTTAGAGTAACCTTGAACTACACAATGTGGAAGCCCTCACATTTTTATGATACACTACAAAATAAAAATCCATCTGCCTGCTTTGAGAATGTTTCATCTGACTTTCAAGGAAAAAATTAAATTTTTTTCTGTTTTTCAAGTTCATGTAATTGTTCTTATGTGCCTCATTGGACCTGATGTAGATTTACAGGGTAAAACCTAAGCAAAATTGTGAAGCATCCTATGCTGTTTCTTGTGCTCTCCTCCCTTTTTAATTTAAATTGCCTTCCCTCAGAGTCCCTGAATGCTGTTACTCAGCAGTCCCTAGCGTCCCCACATTGCCCTCCCTGCCGGTCAAAGGGCCTGGGCTGTCAACCTCCCCCTCGATGTTCTCCTAGCGGATTTGGCTTGTGCTTTATATTGTTTTTGAATCAGATCAGTCCTTCATAGCTACCCTACTTGTCAATAGGTATCTTCAGTAGTGTATTTCTTCTACCATATATGAAATAACTAAAAAATAAGTAGGGCTTTTTGGTGTCTGAATGAAAATCTCTAATTGGACAAATGTTTTTCTTAATGGTGGTATAACTTTTGTATATGGCAAAACAACTGACTTTTTAAAACTATTTAAAGAGTAAAATATATTACAAACTACGGAACATTAAAAAGGCAGTGGAAATATATAATTTCTATTCCCAGAAGAACAACTATCTAGTTAGGAAACCAGAAAAAGAAACAGAAACGCATATTAAACACCAAGGACAATCATTAACATAAATATTCATTTGGTCAGAAATATATTTTATTCCTTCATATTTTTGTAAGTGTCTACACTGCTAAGTAGTTAAACACACTGTATTAGCTTGATAAGGTTGATAAGGCTGCCATAACTAAATAATACAACCTAGGTGGCTTAAACTTCAGAAATTTCTTGTATCAAGTTCTAGAGTCTGGAAGTTCAAGCCCAAGGTGTCTACAGAGTTGGTACCTTTTGAAGACTGTGAGGGAGAATCTGTTGCAGGTATCTCCCAGCTCTGGTGGTTTGCAGGCAGTCTTTGGCTTCTGCAGCATCACCCTAATCTCTATCTTCTGCCTTTTTCTTCAGATGATGGGGGGGGGGGTCTGTGTGTGTGTGTGTGTGTGTGTGTGTGTGTGTTAGAGAGAGAGAGAGAGAGAGAGATGGGTAGAGGAGGAAGGGAAGGAGGAAGAGAGGGAGAGAGCAAAAGAGAGACTTTCTTTTACTATAAGGACACCATTCATATTGGATTAGGGGCCTACCCTATTCCAGTAAGACCTCACGTTAATTGAATACATTTGCAATGACCCTATTTCCAAATATGGTCATATTTGGAGGTACTACTAGAGGTTATGGGCCATAACACAGAAAAAAAATGAAAGACAGTTTCTGCTTTCTCTCAATGAAGTCATAATCAGGAGCACAAGACAAAAACATATAAATAAATTCAAGATACTGCAAAAAGTGCAATTAAGACCGAATAAACACTTATAAAAGTATTTAAATAAGAGGTGCCAAAGGGAATGATTAGTATGAATGAGTATTACTACAGAGAAAATGAATAATTTAACTTTCTTTTTAAAGGGCAGAATTTTTTCCAATAGTGAAAGAGTAAAGGGTATTTCAAATTCAAGGAACACCATATACAAATGAAGAGAAGGATTTAACTTTGAGTATCCTGGATATTCACCTGGTCAGTGGATATTGCAGGATGCAAATGATATAGAAAGTAGAACTAAAAGGAAGTTGAGCTTAGTTAGAAATTTCACATATTCCATTTAACAGATATTTTAATGTTGGTGGGAGATCATCAAATATTTTTCAGTGAGAGATTTACAACTTTTTACCTATATTTTATAAAGAAATTTCAGGGAATGAATATTAAAAAAAGGATACAAAGAGTTCAGGAAGGTGGTTTTATTAGATTTTCAAGAGTTAGAAGAGATTGGTATAATTTTTTTCTGTATTTTAGTTTAATTTATATTGATACAATCATTGATATCTACACTACTTCTACAGAATCAGGTACAAAGTATGTCCTTACAAATTACTTGCTAGAAATAAAATGTAAAATTATAACTTTACAGTGGAAAAACTTCACAGATATCACATTGACAAAGTGATCAAAGTTAACATCATCTGTAATGGGACAACTGACATCATGTGGATCCTGGTGTGGTTCACTGGAGACACATCACTTTTATAGTTTCCCTACTAAAAATCTATAACTTGATCTAATCAAAAAGAAATATTAGACAAGCCCAAACTGAGGAATATTCTATGAAACAACTAGCCTGTATACTAAATGTAAAATCAACGTCTTACAGACAAGGAGAGGCTAGGGAACTATCCTATAATAAAGGAGATTGTAGAGGCATGATAGTAAATAGTACGTAACACTGGATTGGATGCTCAATCAGAAAAAAAAGACAATGAAGAGAATTATTGAGATAATTCAAAATTTGAATATGTCCTATGTATCAGGACATAATATTATATTTCTTTAAATTTTCTGATTTTGACAATTGTAAAAGAATATTCTTTTAGAAAATACATATGAAAGTAAAAAGATATGCTGTCTCTATTAAATAATTTAGAAAAAACTATAGATATAATATAAAATGCAAGTATGTATATATAGGATATGATGCATATATTTGTATAAACAAATATACATACATAGAGAAAGAGAGAGAAAAGGAGAGAGTAAAAATAAACATGGCAAAAAGTTATCAACTGGCAAATCTATGCTGAAATTTTTTGTTCTATTCTTGCAACTTTTCTATGTTTGAAATTTCAAAATAAATCTTTTTTGAAAACAACAAAGAATTTCAAAATCAGTAACAAAATATTTCATACTCCCTGATTGTATCTTCCATTCTTATAAATGACATCACCTAAACTTGATATTATTAATCAAAATATAAACTATGTACTCCTACTTTTCTGTTAGACTCAATTGTAAGAATGTTAAATTTTGTTTTAGAAATAAAAAGCAATATCAATTATTTGTCTATTTCTAATTTTATAAGTGACATATAGTTAAGGCATTGTCTTTAATCATGTTACATACCTTAAAAATAATAATCAAAAGTTGATGATTTCCCTAAATAGTATTGTTCTAACTTGAAAATATGTCATTTTTAATATTATCCTAACTAAAATCTTAATTAAACTTTATTACTGTCAGTAACATTCCAGTATCTGGAATATTAATTTGATGAAACTATATCATTGTATTTTTTAAAATATCTAAGGTAACTATAGCAAGCTGTCACCAACCTTTTGGAAATAATGTATATTTTCTTGGGATCTAGAAAGTTAACTGTGATTTGTAGAAATTTTTGGAGAGAGAGATAAAGAGAAGAGTGGAAGGGATGGAAGGAGAAAGACCAGAGAAGAGGGGAAGGGAGGTAGAGAAAAGAATCAATAAAAAAGGATATACTTTTATTTATTTTTCTTTACCAACTAGGAATACAATAAACTGTAAACCAAAATGATTTCCTGATAACATTGTTTTATCACTTAGGAGCTACCTGATCTTGAAAATTTTACCTAGCTGCTGAAATAACATTTTACTTATATGTAAAATGGGAATAACATTACCTATGTTTCACAGTAATAATGATAAATACAAAATGTAAATAAAAATTGAGTATAATCCCTGATATATAGTAACTATTGGCTTTATAGCAGGCATTGGATATAAAATGAAGGAAATAAACAGATTAACTGTGTGGAATCTCTGCTCTTAAAAGTTTATTAGAGTATTGCCATGGCTGGTATGGCTCAGTGGATTGAGCACTGGCCTGTAAACCAGAGTCACTGGTTCGATTCCAATTCAGGGCACAATCCTGGGTTGTGGGCCAGGTCCTTGGTTGGAGGCATGCAAGAGGCAACCAGTAGAAGTATCTCTCACACATCAATGTTTTTCTCTCTCTTTCTCCCTTCCTTCCCATAGCTCTAAAAATAAATAAATTAAGTCGTAACAAAAGTTTATTAAAGTATGGAAAGTAGACATAACTAAATGAGTTTTCATCGCGTTTAGAATTATTATAATAAAGCATGTTTATATGCTAAAACCTCTCATTAGTTATAAACAAAAATTTGAGGAAAAGTTAACACCTAGTGAAGTATTGACTATAAAAGTAAGGGTCTTAGGAAATAGGGCAAAGAAGGTATCTTAAAGAAACCAGTGATGAAGAAGTGGGTAGAGGAAGATGACTTGATGAGGAGAGTAGGATCTAGAGTGATAGGAGGGAACAAAGTGAGGGTAATAGCACCAACATCAAAGTACAGTTGAGTTTTCAAATGTTATAGAGTCCCCCAGTGACAGGAGAAGTAAAAGTTATCTATAAATTATGTAGAGGAAGGTGCCCTCATCAAGAATGATTTCAATGAATCAGTGGAGATATAAGTTAATTAAATAGTAAATGGAGGCTGAAATCTTAGAATCTGTGGTCTTTAGCTGGGACTTCAAAAATTTTTTAGTTGAATATCTTTTTTTTTTAGCTTTTTTAAAGTATACTTTATTGATTATGCTTTACAGCTGTCCCATTTTTTCCTCCTCTTTATTCTTCTCCGCCCTGCAGCCCCCTCCCACCAGCATCCCCTCCACCTTTAGTTCAGGCCCATGGGTTGTATATGTAAATTCTTTGACTTCTTCATTTCCTATACTATTCCTAACATCACCCTGTCTATTTTGATGAGCTCCTTTAACTTTACCTTCTCTGGGAAGCACTTTGCCTGCCCTTCTATTCTAAATGATAGCTTTGTGGATACAGTAATCTTGGAAGTAGGTCCTCCTTGCCTTTCATGATTTTGAATACTTCTTTCCAGCCCTTCTTGCCTGTAAGGTTTCTTTTGAAAAATCAGCTGATAGTCTTAAGGGAACTCCTTTGCAGGTAACTGTCCCCTTTTCTCTTGCTGCTTTCAAGATTCTCTCCTTATCTTTAATCTTGGGTAATGTAATTATGATGTGCCTTCATGTGTGCTTCCTTGGGTCTAACTTCTTTGGGACTCTCTGAACTTCCTAGAAGTCTGTTTCCTTCATCGGATTGGGGAAATTCTCCTTCATTATTTGTTCAAATAAGTTTTCAATTGCTTGCTCTTCCTCTTCTCTTTCTGGCACCTCTATGATTCAGATGTTGGAATGTTTAAACTTGTCTGGGAAGTTCCACAGCCTCTCAATTTTTTGAATTCTTCTCTCTTCATTCTGTTCTGGTCAAATGTTTATTTTCTTCTTCTCCAATTTTTTGATTTGAGTCCTGCTCAACCATTTCTGTGAGCATCCTGATTACCAGTGTTTTGAACTCTGCACGTGATAGGTTGGCTATCTCCTTGTAGCTTAGTTCTTTTTGTGGAGTTTTGATCTGTTCTTTCATTTGCACCATATTTCTTTGTGTCAGTGCACCTGTTACATTGTAAGGGGCAGAGCCTTAGGTATTTGCCAGGGCAAGGCAACCCGCTTTGCTACTTGTGGTGCTGTATGTGGAGGAGGGGTCAGATAGGGAACAATGCTGCTTGCTGGGCTCTCGGTTGGCTTTCAGTCACTTCTCAGCTACCCACAAGCAAATTGGGCCCTTCTGGTGCTATTCCTGGGTGGATAGGTTTGTGTACATTCTAGGACCCCATGAGTCTCTCCAGTGAACTCTTCTGTGAGGCTGGGAGTTTTTCTCACTGCCACAACTCCTACAGGTTTTTACGGCCAGAAGTTTTGAGGCTTTATTTCCCTGCACTGGAACCCTGGGTTGCACAACCCGTCTTGCTCCCCAGTTGTTCACCCCAGTTGGTCTGCAAGCAAATGGACTGCCAGCCGTCACCTAGCCCACCCAGTCAACTACCTAGTTGCACCTCTTCTCCACCCCAGCTGCCTGCCTCTGCTCCTCCTACCAGTCTGGATGAATGTTTCTTCTCTAAGTCTTTGGTTGTTGGACTTCCATACTTTCTGGCAGTTCTAGTTGTTTTCTGTTTTTAAGGTTGTTGTTATCCTTCTTTTGGTTGTGCAAGGAGGCAAAGTGTATCTACCTAAGCCTCCATCTTGGCAGGAAATCTCCTGGGACTTTGAAATTTTGATTGTGAAGACACAATAGGTTTTTTTAGCAAAATTAAAAAAGAGGTATATAAAGAGACTTGCACATATTCTAAAAGGATTAGAATGTTTATAAGTTTAATAATAAAATGGTGCTTTCTCAATTACTTTCTTTGTGAAATGCAAATAATCAGAAGCTCACCATCTTTAGCTATTTAGTCCCACCTTGGATAACATCAGCTTTAGGCCATCAAGAATCCAACATCTGGCTACTGACCATTAATAAGTCATTGCCAGCTTGTGTAATTCCTCAGTAAAGGAGAATGTCAACATCTACTTTCATAGAAGTCTTTTAAAAATAATTTTGAAATTAGTACATTTCTTAAATGTAATTATGTTATTTGCCTGCTTAAATTATTTCAAAGACTTTCCACATCCAAACACATTAGCTTGCATTTTCTGGCACACTCTGCTATATATGTACACTGCTTTCTTCTCTAGATTCACCTCCCTCAGTATTTTCCCTTTCATTCTGCCTTCTCATCTTAATGCTTTTACTTGTTGTTGCCGTTATATTTCACTAGGATGCACTAAGTGCACATGTGATGTGTTCATTAGGTGATTTTTGTGCATGAAGTGATCGTGCCACTCTGTCTGCTGAAGCTTCCTTTACCTTCTGAACATCCCTTCTGAATAACTCATTACTAACTCTTCTTATCCATTATTATAACTTCCACATACATATAATGATGTATTTATCATAGTCATAGTATTTGTACCTCCATTTCACACTATGAGCTCATTATAAATGGATTCCACATTGTAACTGTGTATCAGTGCTACCTAAAATAAGCCTAAAATATGTCAATAGTTGCTTTTGAAATAAAGTAATGAATTAATGGATGTGTAGAACTATTCATGATTTTAGTAATAACTTTAATAATAAATTTCTTGGTTCAGTATTTTTCTAGACAAGCACATTCTTTAAGCCACATTTGTAGCTGAAGAATGTTATCATAAATGGCATTTAGTACACTGAGAGTAGTTGGCATGTCTTCCTATTATTCTAGAGTTGATAAGTAAATATATTTGAGCTTATTATTCTTAAAATAGCATGTTTATATTTAATAAATGTTATTCTATCAAATAAAACAGATCTAATGTATCAAGACCATCCAAGCCAGAACAGTTTACTATCATAATGAAGGCTATATATCTTCAATGAAATTATTTGACTCCAGCTGATTAAATACAGGTTATTACTTTACAATTAGAATAAGTAAAAAAAAAAACCCATAGTCATCTAGAATATTGTGGGGAGCGATGAAGGCTGACTTCAAAAGCCAGGTTAAGCACTTGGCAAAGCCATGCTCAACCGTTTGTTATCTGCAAAGCAGAGCAAGCTGGCCACTGGCGACAGCCTGAGCTGGGGGCGCTGAGAAGGGAGAAGATAGATACCGCAACCTTCCACTGAAGACGACTGCACGCTTTGTAGAAGAAAGCTTTATCATGTAGGTAGCCTGGAAATGGAATAATCCGTGCCCACAGCATTCCCCTAATTATGCAAAACTCCTTTGAGCTTTATCTAACCAATCTCTATAAAATAAACGCAGGAGACTGTGGTCATTGTCACTGTCTCTCCCTCAGAGGACAGTGTCCCACCTGGCCCCCGCTTTTCTCTAAATTGTCTTGTGTTGTCTCTTTGTGTTATGTCGTGTTGTCCTTTCTCAATCTCCCATCGCTCCAACTCAGGGACCACCTCTCCGTGCAGGGCACAGGTGATTATGTTCCCAGTTATGCTCTTAGAAATTTGATCATAGAACTTACAAAGTCCCTGAATTAAAGCTCTTTTTCTTGACCTGGTATCTCAATTTTCTAAGAGCTAAAGTGATGTATTCGGCTTGTGCAACTCTGACACCAAATTAGTTTGATCATAAATTAAGAATTAGGATACGTATGGTTTCAACTATATTGATTTATTGCCAGCATTTTTTAAATAAAGAAGTTACTGTCCACCAGGCCTTGATAATTAAAATGTGCTTTGGTTTATTGTTTCTTACTGACTTGTGGGAAAACAAGTAAATTATAAAAACTTTTTGCATTGTCTGCTTATTTATTTCTGCTAATCATGAGTAAGAGTTTTCCCTATACCCAGAGCATTATAGAATCCAAGTAACTATTATCCTTATCATCACCACCTCCAACTCTATGTATCATTTCTCCACTACTGCATAATTATGAACAATATTTTCCTAACCTACATCATGAAGAGCAAAACATAACTCTTAATGTTGTTTGCCTTTAAGATAAGAAGCACAGGTTGGAGTAAATTTGAACACTTTCGATGTCAGTTTTCAGAGAGATGGTATTCTGTTTTTGCACGTGCTTCACTCTCTTTGATAATATCTATTACCACCTCTCCACATTCAAACTGGGACATCTAAAGGTCTGCTCTGCCATCGATCTAATCCTTTACCTCTAGTGAAGATAAGAAATGGCTTGAGTCCACTCAAGCCATTTATTCTGCTGATTTATTAAAGACACTTAAGTGTGAATGAGTTTCACTGTGTCGTCAATGCTGATCACTTGCATGGTATGCCTAGACATTAAAGTATTACAGTATAAACACGTTCTCTCCATCAAAGAACCAAGTAGATAGTACTATTTTCTTGTTATCTTTGAAATATTATGACCACTTCTTGGGCTTATTTGAAATCTAAACTGAATTTATTTTAGAGCAGCACTTTGATAGTAAAAATAATGATTCTGGAAATGACCCAGCTGTAGTTACCAGAGTATTATTTCCAGAACTTGTTGAGGGTGGGAAATGTGTATGTAGTTACCCACATGCATACCTACAGTTTTTGGACTCCTATAACTTAACTTACTCTAGCCATCCTTTCATTTAATTGTGATATCACTCTTTAGAACTACCAACCTTCCTCCACCAGCCTTCTTTCCCCTTATGTAAACAGTTATTTTTGTTACCTCATAACTTCCTTCAGCCTTAGGTCTAAATATCCAGACCACATTCTCAAAGTCTCCCGCTCACGGCAGTCCTGGGTCTGCCCAGCCAAGCAAGCTACTCAAGGGTCAAATCCAAAGAGCCTCTAGCTCATAGACCTTGGATAGCTAAAGATGACAGGATTAGTCTGAGGCAAGGATAATACCATCAGTTGCAAATTATTGAGCAGTGATTACGTCAGAGCCTGAGCCAAATTCTTTACATCTGTTTACAGTGTAACAACATTTTCAAGTAGCTATCCACCTTATTCCATATTTTATAGATAAAGCCACCAGGTTCCAGAGTTTAGATACATTGTTCAATTTTACCCAACTAGGAAGTAAACAGAGATTAAATTTAAAACCAGATTTGTTTGACTCCATAGCTGTTCTTTTCAATATTACATTTTATTTATACCTTGGGTAAGGGAACAGATTTCACAGAAAGGAAAACAGGTCCTAATCCTGGTGCAGAGACAGAAAGATAGGAGATACTTAATAAACTGGAGAAGTCAGATTCAGACATCGGTGAGGGGAGAGGGTCTATGGGATTAGAATGTATATGTGTGACTGATAAGATTAAGTTTTATGTGGTATTGGATAAAATTGTCATTGTTATCAGTCATGAAAATACTGAAGAAAGAGAAAAGAAAGGAGAAGAGATATAGAATTTTAGCTCAGCTATGTAATGTGTCGTGCATTCAGGCTTAATTACCATATAGCATAACAGCAATTACACATATTGTTAAATAGATGCTTGATTAATTTATGTACATTTTATTTGATCAAAGCAGTAAAATGCAGTGTGCAGTATGTTCAGCCTTTATAGTTTGTGGTTCATGTAACATAATTATCCATTCAAAGTGAAAAAATATTAGAAAAGCTGTTGATTTTGAGGCTTTATAAAATTATGTTGGCTAATCAATTTTATAACCTTATATAAACTGTGGAAATCCAGCTGTTAATCTGGTTATGTTACCTACTCTGCTAAAATATTTCACAAAAGAAAATATCTTACTTAATAGAAGAAGTGATGTATGGCAATTATCTTTAACATCAGATTTTAACAGTATTACCATTTTCTGATACCACCCAAATTTTAGAATTTATTTTATGTAGGAAAATAGCCTAGAAAAATATAACTAAGTTAATTTTTGTTAACACACTCTGGTAATATGAGTATATTATATATACATTTCATATATCTTTCTTATTTAATACTTTTAAGTTTAAATTTTATAATAAACTATTGAAGAACTGAAACACCTGTGCTATTATGAATTGAATGAAGCATTTCAATGTAGTAGCTAAAATTCTGAGCCCTGAAGAGTTTTCTAAGGTTAAATCTTAGTTCTCTCACTTCACATTATGTGCCTTCATATGTCTAAACCTCAGTCTCCTCATTTGTAATATGAACGTTACTAAAGGATCAAACAGTATCTACTGCAATGAAGTCTTTGGGAAGGTTGCTTAGGACAGCATAATGTGCTTGATCCTATTCCTGACACACTGCAAGTGCTCCATAAATGTGACCAACTCTTAGTGAGTGGTTCAATTTTTTTTAATTCTTCAGGCCTTTGAGATGCTTTACAAATTCCATTAAAGAGAAAACTAAATTTACAGAACTGATCAACTGACAGGTATTTATGTAAAAAATCTGAAATTACAGCTGCTTAAATGATTCAATAAAATCTTTGATGAGTAAAATTGGCCATTTCAAAGCTATCACAGATTCTCCTACCTGCTGCTCAAGCCCCAGATGAAGACTTTTGACATATTCCTGGCGCCACACTAATAAAGAGCCCTGAAAAAAACGCCGGGAGGAGGGAAGGATAAGGAACCACCTGAAGAACATGCTTTAAAGTAAGGTCAGTGGTATATGGGACATTCTGATAAAACTGTTGAAAGAAGTAATACATCTCTTTACTTAGTGAATTTGGCCTCAGTTTTATTATTTATAAACTGAAAGATTAATCTAAAATGATTTATAAGGTCCCTTCTTCCTCTCTAATGTTCTGAAAGTCTAAGAAAAACCTTAAGGTCTGTAATCTAAAAGAACAGAGCTGTTCTAGGTTATTCCAGTTAACAGAACCAGGAGTAATTAATGAAGTTAGAGGGAGACAAACAATATTGTAATACATTATAAAATAGAACTTTCAGGCAACTAAAACAGAAAAGAGAGGTAACTATGAGAGATATTTAAACACATGGACAATGACTGAAGTGGGCAATTGGAAAAATGAGTTCCACCATCACACCTAGCTTCTATTATAGTTATTTATTTACTGAAGGATCACTAATATTACCTATAAATTTAATCGAAATTGCAGGTTTCCTACTTGACATACATGGATCCCAAGTATGGGGTTTCAAAGGATAAACTTCTTGAAATTATGTAAAACATTCTGTGTACATGTGCATTTTTTTCAGAGAGGAATGCTCTTTATTTTCATCAGATTCTCAAACAAATCAATAGTGGAGTCTGAGTCACTGATTTAAATAATACTCTCTTCAATGTACAAAAAAGCTAGAAGATAAAGCCAGTGCATAAAATGAGATACTTCTAAAAAGAGTTCTATTAAAAACATTTCTCTGCAGTTGTTTGGATTTTTTGTTTGTTTCGTGTGTGTGTGTGTGTGTGTGTGTGTGTGTGTGTCTTTTACTAAATGATTTGTTGCAAAGCTATTTTAAATGGACTTCTAGATTACACTTGAAAAATGGCCTAGTGATTAAATCATATCTGATAAAACAAAGATAGATGAAAACATTTCTATAATCTAGTTATCTCACTATGTTTGATTTTCTTATCCTATTTTAATATGCACTGTAAAAAAAATTAGATAACTATTTCTAAATCCTTATTTTCAACTCTAAGTAAGATAAAATTTTTTCACCTCCTTGTGATTAAAATACTTAGAAAAAGTTCTCATTTTGAGCTAATATTGCCGAAAGAAAGCAAAAACCAATATGACAATATTTTCTTTCAGTGTAAATACACATGTGTGCATAATATTTGAAATATAGGCATGCCACCTATTTGTTAAATTACAAGAGAGCATGAATTGTCTATATAAAAGAGGAAGAATGGGCCCAAAGGAATGTTAAGCAAGGAGGTCAACCTTCCCTAATACTACATTTAATCTGAACAACATTGGCAATGCAAAGTAAAGACAGTACTGCCAAAGTCAATATCCTAGATCTCTGTCTACATTACAGCTTTTTCTGTGCTAATAGTGTTTATGCCATCTGCCTGTTTCCAATTAAAGTCCATTTTTGATTCAATGTCCAGATGTTTCACATTGTGGGGCCATTTTATTTAGCCTCTTCCTCTGTTTCTAAATTAGTGAATTTACTCCAATATTGATGCTGTTTATTTTTTCTTTTTTTTCCTTTTTTAACTTTTTATTTTGCATTTTTGATATAAGCTATTTTTGGCAGATTTTCGAGTCACGAAACAGATTTTCCATTTCTGTTTTTAAATTTTTTTGCCTGCAAAGTCAGTCACCTGATGTGTTTCTATTTCTAATACTGGTTAATGATTGCTCATTCACAATGCCTGTTTAGCTGATTTTCCATGTAAGTAAAAGAGTAAATTTTTTCAAGTATAAACAGCCTACATAAATCATACATTTTCAAGTAAAATCACTAAATATATGATTCCTTAGTGAAGGGCAAATTATTATCAATTACTTTTTTCTGGGCTTTGTTACTTTAAAGTATTTTCTGAATTCTATCATGAACATGTATCTTTCCAATTCCAACTCCATGAAAAGTCAACTTTGTTTATTTTTAGATAAGAAAATAAAAACTTAATTGTTAAAAAGGTTAGATTAGATTCCAATCTTATCTTTTCCTTACATTTTAGTGATTTTTCTAAAACTGAACTTAATGATGGTTTCAAGATGTCATTACTCTTGTGACCTTAGCATACTGCATTTCATAAAGGTAGACATACAACAGCAGTAGTTTCTTATCTTCTGTTTTGTCATTGGCATCAGTGAAAAGGATGGAAACTTCTCCGGATGGAAATTGCTCTGACATTTGAAGAAGGGTGTTCAATACTTTGAATACCCTTCTGCAAAGTGCTGAGTTCTAATTTTCTTTCATATCTATAAAGGTCAGCCTCTAGCAAGGTCGTTACTTTAGTAGAGAAGTGAAAATAATACAATTTTAGGGCATACAACAAGTAAGAGATAATACCAACCTTTAAATGCCCCCAGAACACAGGCCTACCTACTGGGATAATGGCTGCCAGAGTTGAGTTACATGATGGTGGAGCTTTTGACTAGACTGGAACTGTAGATTTCTACTATCTTACTGATAAATTTTAAAAAGGACTCATACCATATTCATATCCTATTTAAATTTTCTTTAAACTTTGATTTGAAGGAAACAAAATGTGTATTCTGTTATCAGTGTTCATCTTATTCCTTTCTCTACACTTTTGCTCTCCCTTCATGAACACTCAGACCCACTAATATCCATGCCCAGTGATATCAGGCTCTCCTCAGAAGTGTCTGTTTATCCAAATTCTTTTTTTCTTTAACGGTAAAGAGTAAATGTTAGGTCCTACAAGGAACCTTGTGAGCTGTGTTTCCTCACCTTAAAATTCACTGGCTTCTTTGTACTCTACATACATCACTTGTGGTGGTTTTTACTTAATATGATTGAATATTTCCACACATATCTTACCTATTTCACGCATTTTAAGTCACATAACATGTAACACAATTACCAAGAATCATTTATGAATCAAATTGATTGATTAATTACTCTAACTGTGCTTATCCAAGTTTCCTTCTGCTCTGATCTCCTTCCACAAATAAAACTTAACTATTTCTGTTTCAATCACTCAGTTTCTACTATTCGTGGTAAATTGTTAACAGCTATACATTATCCTAATTTTAACCAAATCTTGATTTATTAAGCCCAAAATATTGATAATAAAGGACTTCCATGTCCATAAATAGGGTCAATGGGCGAGCCACCGGGATTCAGAGATTATACTGTCACATAATGTTACTAACTGTTCTTTAGATAAAGTTGCTCCTATTCATTTTGTGATGAACTATACTTTAAATACTGTACGGATATGCACACAAACACCACTAAAGTCTGCTTTGGACAGTTCCATTAAACTTCATTACAAAAATTGATTATTAATTCTCAAATTTTAAGAGATATAAAATAAATCACGAACACCCAGTTGATTCTGATGCTTGTAGTCAATACAGGGAGAAATGCTGCTCTATATCTTCTAAAGATCATGCCCCCAAAGTTGAAATTTATAGCTCAAGAACAATGATTAAGATATTTTATGACACTCAATCACTTTATTTTTATTTATTCCCATTGCATAAAATGACTATAATATGTATAAAAATTTTGATGCAGAAGGGATAGAAAAGACCAGTTAAATTTTAAGAATTAAAATACCCTATGGTATCTAACAATCCACATAGTAGAATTTCCTGCTGTGCTTGCTTAACAAGTATATGAGATCTCTCAGGAAAAAGTCCAGCAATTGTTAATGTAACAAGAATGGTTTATGTGACAGCAGTGTAACCTGGCAGCCAAGGAGAGTGGGCTGGAATGCACATGAATTAACAATGACAACTTCACTGTGCTTGTCAGTGGGGGTAGTAGGTGCTATTGAGTGAGCATGTGTACTGTGTGGTCATCACATTCAAAATACTGAGCAAGTAGAGCAATGAATCTTACATTAAGTTTGAACATTCCTTCACAGAATCTATTCAGATGATTCAGAAGGATGCAGCTATGGGCAACTGGTGATCGGCAGCTTCATCACAATAACATGCCCACTCATGCATCATATCTCATGCAGAGTTTTTGGCAAAACATCAAATCATCCAGGCGACTTAGCCCTCATATATCCCAGATTTGGCACCCTGAGACTTCTGTCAATTGGGAGAACTATGTGAGGTCCAACAGTATCTACTTCGAAGGGGACTGAAGCATCATTGCCCTATGTGCGATGTTTCTTGTATCTTGTATCTTCTTCAATAAATGTCTCTATTTTTATTATTACATGGCTGGATAACTTCTAGACAGACTATATATATATATATATACACACACATATACAACTTTATATACATTTCACTAATTAGATAGATGATTGATAGATGATAGATAGGTCGAATCTAATTTAGCATACCCCCTCATTGAGCAGGTAGGACCTGAGCTGCATGCTAAGGGAGAGACAGGTGTAAATCATGACTTTAGCACTGTTTAGTAAAATTTTCTGCAATGGTGGAAATATTCTCTACATGTACTAATATGGTAGTCACTAACTAAATGTAGCTATTGAGCACTTGAAATGTGATTAGTGCAACTGAGAAATTGAGTTTTCAATTTTATTTAAATTAATTTTAATTTAAATAACTACACACAAATGGTGGCTACCATATTGGATAGCACAGCTCTAGACATTTGGCTTGAGCAAATAGGTAGATGGTAGTGCCATATGCTGAAGTGAGAAAAATGGAAAGGCAGCCTTAAAATGAAAATCAGGAGTTCTATTTGGATCATATTTGGGATGCCTGTGGTTACCCAATAGGATATGTCAAGTAGTAGGCAGAATATGTGAATCTGTAGTTCCTGGTAAAATAAAGGATATAGCTATAGAGAGAACCATTAACATAAATTTTACATGTACCAATGAAACTCAGAGAGGTCACTTATTGTGTATAGAGAGAAGAGAGCTTAATGACAGAGGGTAGCATTGTAACATCTAATAGTCAAATAAAGTAGAATCAGAATAACAGACTGAGAAAGAAATGTCAGTCTTAAGAGATACACATTTAAATATTAGAGTTAGACAAAGTCAGGGACTTGGCTCTTCAAGAAGAATCATTCCTTCTGCATCTGTTTGGAAAGCAACTTTGCCCTTGGAATCCCAAGTGGACCAGAATGAGGCTGTGGAGGGGAGGGGAAGCCTTACTTTTGCAGAAATAGCAAATTATAAATTTCTTCTAGTGAGAATAACAACAACAACAACAATTATGGCAATAAATAAAGTTTATCTTTCTTAACAAAAACTTTGTATTATTCTTTCAAGAACAAGTCCTCTAAAGGTAAACATCAAAAACACTCTGTTTCTACCACACCGTAAGTTTTCAGGAGGGCCAACTATACACCAAGAATCATACTTAATATAAAAATATAGTAATGCTGAAAGTTATCAGATATGAAGAAGTTATGAGACTATTTTTAAAAATTAAAAAGGAGTAAAAAATAATTAAGCAAGAGAAAATAGCATTATTTTTCTCAGATTGGTTTTACTTAGAATTTTTTAAAGCAATTCTCTTTAAAATAAATGCCTAGGTTTAATCTGATATTGTTTTAAGACTCATGATAGTGGGGTTTTGTATGAGCTTGATAGAAAAGAGACACTTTTTTCATTCTGAGGACTTATGTATCTGTTTCTGTCTCCAGAAAAAATAATACAAAACCAGTAGCAAAGGAAGACAGGCTGAAAACTGCCACCACAGACTGATGAACTACATAAATATCACTCGATTATGATAAACTCTCATTTGCACAAACACAGAACTTTTTTCCTAGGATCATAATGAGGATTTCTTAGTGCATTCAGAAGTTATTGCTCATTTTGATGTCTCTATAAAATGAACAACAAATTTGGGTCATGTTTAGAGGAAAAATACATATTATTATTCTTTATTTATCAAACCACTGATTTTGCTTTCTGTGGGAAGTGGCCAATTAGTCACACCCTTTCCATGCAACATACAGTAAATACACACACACATATGCATATGTATATATACATATATAAACATATTTATAAAATAATAAATATAAATACAAAATAGGCAGATAGATAAAATGAAATTTAAATTTCTAACTATCTACACTTACCAATCAGTGAAAGAGTGTGGGAGTGTTCTATGACCTGCACACAATGGGCATGAAAGGATTAAGCAGTAAAATTCTAAGATCCTACAGACAGAAGGCATGTTTAATTCCATACCTTTCTATGACTTTTTTATATCTCATTGAAATTGGAATTCACCTTTACTTACAAAATGAGTGAAATAAGACTCCCCCTGACTAATTTAGGAAAACAGACCAATTGACTAAACAATGCACAAATGAGAAGGAATCAACTCAAGACAGAGCTACGATAGGCTCAGATGCAGAAATGCAGGTCAGAGAGGTCGCAACTGAGTGAAAAAGTGGTAGTCCCAAGACAAAGGTAGAAAGGCCATTAGTAATAGACATTTCTGGCAATTTTGCAAGAAGGAAAATGCTATTAAAATGCTGTTGATTTACTATGAGGTACCACCTCACACCGGTCAGAATGGCCATCATAAACAGATCCACAAACAACAGGTGCTGGCGAGGCTGTGGAGAAAAGGGAACCCTAGTCCACTGTTGGTGGGAATGCAGACTGGTGAAGCCACTGTGGAAAGCAGTGTGGAATTTCCTCAGAAAGCTGAAAATGGAACTGCCTTTTGATCCAGCGATTCCCCTGCTGGGACTATACCCTGAGAACACCAAAACACCAATACAAAAGAACCTATGCACCCCAATGTTCATAGCAGCACAATTTACAATAGCCAAGTCTTGGAAGCAACCTAAATGCCCATTAGTAGATGATTGGATCAAAAAATTATGGTACATATACACAATGGAATACTACGCAGCAGAAAGAAAAAAAGAAGTACTAAACTTTGTGACAGCATGGATGGAACTGGAGAGCATCATGCTAAGCGAAATAAGCCAGGGGGCGAAAGACAAATACCATATGATCTCACCTATAAGCGGAACCTAACCAACAATGCAAAGATGCAAGGAAAATATGACCAGCAACACTGAAAGGAAAAGAAATCAACAGAGACAAGAGGGAAGGGGGGGGTCAGGGAAAGGGAAGGGAAGGGGAAAGTCAAGGAACATATAGCAAGGACTCATGGACAAAACCAAAGGGGAAGAGCTGAGGGAGGGAAGGTGGGAGGGGGCAAGGGAAAGAGGTGGGGGGGAGGCAGAGACAAATGTATTTAAAAAGTAAATAAATTAAAAAAAATAAAAAAAAATTAAATGCTGTTGATTTAGAGTCAAGTTTAAAATATAATTTCAGCAATAGCAGGAAAAGAAGCCTAGGATGTTTCACTGTTACAATAATGTTGATATAAAAATTGTGTCCATTCAGCCCAGTAATCTAATGTAGCAAGAGAAACAATAAATAAATTTCTAGAACTTGATTACAAAGAGAAATGACAAACATTCTATTTGTCCATCTTTGGCTAAGAGTATTTCCATTTCACTCTAGAATAAAAATTCTAGAATTAAAATTTGGTGAATATTGTTCAGAGTTGGTTATTTGTATAATTATATTTAAAATAATTACATAATAAACAAAATATGTTATGTAAAGGTGCAAAACATCTCACTTTCAGAGTTCTAAAACGACATATGAGGATAACATACTTAAAATTGAATATAAATCACTTAGGTGTTTATAATCTGAATTCCTCTTATTGCACAGGAGTTAGAGTCACAGTTTGTTGGTTAATCAGAAGAGTTAATTTCAGTAGCAAATCTTCCAAATATAAGATGTGTATACATAAAGTAAATAGATGAAAAGCGTTGCAAATTATAATTTGACTTAAAAGAGCATTGATTCACCAATTTAATATTGGCCAATGATGAATTGGAATATTGACCAATCTTTATTGCATAAACCATCTCAGATGCATCATTTCTAATTGCCAATTTCAGTGTTCTTAAATTAAAGACAGAACTTAGTGACAATTTTTAGTCATTAACATATATAAAGTCTTCCCAAAGCATTCAATTTTGATTTTATTGCAATTACTGTCTTTTTCTACACAGATTCCATTAGCTTATATTTATTTAAACTTTTGTGGTTACCAGAAGGGAGGGGATGAGGGATAGATGAAAGTGAGAAAGGAATACAGTTAATAATATATTGATAAGTTCACATGGTAATAAATGATTGCTAGAATTAGTGGGGGTAGTCATAAAAATGTCAAATCACCATATCGTACACCTGAAAATAACCAATGTAAGATTGTATACCAACTCTACTTAAATAAAAAAATAATTTTAAAAATGTTTGTGATTTCCAGTAACAATTACTCTTGGTATAAACCTGTTAAAGCAAGTCTTCTATTCAACTGGTAAGAGTAAATATTCCTTGACATAATACAGCATATCCTGCAAGCAATAAACTTTCAATATGCCAAGGGCATTAGGCAGCATGTTTTACACAGAAAACTTAATTCATCTGTTAAATTGATTAAGAAGAGGTTTATTAAAAGATCTTCTACTATAAATACTTGAATAATTGATAGATTGATATATAAATATGTACATTAATATTGACAAGAATATGACGTAAAGAATAGATAGAAAAGAAAAATGTTACACTTTAAAAATCTGTCAAGAATTTCTAATTTAGAAAGCAAGATTGAATTTTTTTAATATCTTTTTTTAAAGAGCTGAAAAAATATACAGGATCTACAGTTGTTTGTAGATTGTACAATTATATAAAAGAAAAATGTAGGAAAGAAAAGAATTGGTTTATTTCTGAAATAGTAAATCTACATGTATTTCACTTTATATTGTTAATTTGTATAATATAAAAATCTGAAACATCCTAACATCTTATATAACATGTGTTTTATAGATAGACAGCTAAGTATACATATATACATGCATATACATGCATTATCTGTATATATACAACCTTACATATATTTAAGTATTTTATAATCTTATATATGTATATATACAATGAGCTGGCATAATTCTCCACAGAAGAAGGACACTAAGAAAGAACTTTTAGAAATATAATTATTAAACAGCAACAAAAAAATGCAGCATGTCTCCTTTCTCTAAAGGAGATTCCTTTCACTAAAATATATAACTTATTTCTTGGAACTGATACACAGGCCTTGATGTATTTTATTTAAAAGAAAATCATGTAACAGGGATAAATGGTAATGGAAAAATATAATAAAAATAAATTATTAAAATAAATTAATTAAATTAAAGTAATACTTTCAGCCTATTAAATCCATTTACCCCTTAAAAATGGAATCAAAATCAGGTCCAGTTTGGGAGAGTCTCCTGATATCATCCCATAGTAATTACAGAATTCATATTTTTCTAAGCCTTTATTTGTTTTTATTTACTAGATCTGTCAAAATTGTCAAAGCAGAGTTGAAGTTTCCCACCACAATTGTGTTCAATTTGTCATATATACGTGTATGTAATATATATATGTATTATTATGTTGTTTGATGTAATAGGTATGGTCTATGGAAACACTCAGAACTCATTTTGTACTGTTGCTCCGTCCCTTGTGATCTGTGTAACTGGGGTCCTCAGTTCCTTAACCAGTGAAACAGCTTTGGTAATCAAAGTTTTCGCTGAAAATTAAATGAAATAATGCATTATCCATAATGCTTGACATATGTTAAACATTCAAATTACCATTTTTGTTCTCTTACTAAAAATGGTAATTCCTATTACCATTTTTTCTCTTACTCTGCACATAAAAGTTTATGGATTTTGCCACTTCCATTATATATTTCATTTTATTAATTTAATATTAAGCTATCATTACTGATTTGATTGTCCTGATTTTTACTTTGTTTGACATTAATATTTCTAGTCTGGTTCTTTCTCTTTTTTGTTTGCCCTTTATTTTCTTGTTAATATTACTGTGTCATTCTGATTGGATATTATTCCTAGAGCAATGGGAAAAAGTTAAAAGTTTTTACGCAAGGACGGGACATAATCTGATGTATTAATTTTGTAAGATAATGTTAGCTGCTGGTACTAAATGGATTATCAGTAAAGAATAATAGGAAGCAGAAAAATGTTTGGAAAGGTAAAAAAGGTGGTGATTTGGATGAGGATGAGAGTGATGTTTTGGTTTGGTGGGGGAGAAAGTCAGTAAAGGAAAGGAAGAAGTCTAGAAAAAAAGATACTGAGTTTCTTGAGCACTTGGGAGGTTTCTGGTAAAATTTATTAAAATGTTGAAGACTCAGGGAGGAATGGAGGAATTTAGAATTTTGGGGTATGTGTGTCATGTTAAGTATGAGGGTTTATTTAACTTCCTAGTCAAAAAGTCCTGTTAACAATAACAAATTTACATCAGAGCTTAAATTTAGCAATCTAAATTTATATACATATATATAGAGGGAGACAACAGTATATTTATAAGTTTGCCTAGAGAATAATACCATAATTAACAAATAATACAAGAATAAATTTTTATTAATTATTGTATTATTTACTTGTATTACAACTGTAAACCTACTTTTGCTAATGTGTGTATGTGTATATATAGATAGGTATATAGGTGATAGATAGATGATAGATATTTACTATCAATGAATAAGAACACTAAGGAGATGGCTACATGTTTGTAGATCAAGAAAGGAGGAGACCCAGGACTGCACTGTAAATTTTAGTATTTGATGGTTGAATGAAGGAGAATCAAGGAAGACTGAGAAAAAGAAGGCAAAAAATAGGAGAATATTCAGAAGTGCTGTTTAATGGAAAAATAGAGGAGAAAATATTTCAAGAAGGAAGGGGTAGTAAACACTGTCAAATTATACTAATGAATAGACTTAAATGAAGTCTACAGTGACCACTGAGTTTAGCCTAGAGAGAGAGAGAGATGGTCCTTACTTCTATTAGATTCAGCGCATTAACAGTGAAAGTGCCCATGCAAAGGGGGTTAAACAGAGATTGGTTGGTTGATTGAATGAATTGAAAACATTAGAAAACAATGAATAGATAGTGACTTCAAGCTATTTTCTTTCTTAGTATTAATTATCCATCCTAGGTTACCTCTTCATTCTCTTTCCTCTGTATATATTATCTCATCTTATTCCTTTTGTGCTTATATTTTACATTCTAGTAAAGTTCATCTTCACCATCATTTATTAGATTTTGACATTGTTTTGTTTTGTTTAAATGAGGACACGCTTTAATTCTATAATCAAAAATCAAATGTCCCAAAATTACTTTTTAAATGTCAACCAGATCATTATTTTTATCTCACACATAAATTCTTAAAACTCACCTGACTATATTGTCATATTGTTCTTGTCTCTCTTAGTAACTTTAGCTTCTCTATCTTAATAAGCATATGTGATCTGTTCAGAAAGTATCCAGCCATGGGAAATAGAGACAAAAGATAGAGACATTTGTTGAAGAAGATACAAGAAACATTTTACATAGGACAATGATGCCTCAGTCCCCTTCCAAGTAGGCACCTTGGGACCTCACACTGTTCTCCCAGAGTCATTAGCAACTGCAGCATAATGTTCCTTCTGCTCTAGTAGCAGAAGCTGCAGATCAAATTTTGCCATGAACTTATGCAAAGATCCTGCATCAAAATCTCAGACATAGTAGTTTTTGGAATTCCCAGATCAGCTTCTAGTTCTCTCACCACAAGTCACTGATCTTTGTTGATTGCAGCCCATACATGTTCAACATTTTCAGGTATTCTGCTTGCTTCAGGCTTTCCAGAACATGAACACTTTCAACATAGTCTCAAACATATTCGAAGTGTTTGTGCTACACTTTTATTTGTGCTGCACTCATTGCAATGTCTCCAAAATCCTTCTGCGTCATCTGAATAGTTTCTGTGAAGGAATGTTCAGACTGAGTGAAAAATTTGATGCAGATTCATTACTCACTCAATCATTTGGAATGCAATGACCACAAAGTATACATGCTCACTCAGTGGCATCTACTAGTACAGTGAAGTCATCATTGTTCACACATGTTCATTCCAGTCCTGCCTCCTTGGCTGCCAGGTTACATCAATGTCCTGCAAACTGTTCTCATTATATTAACAATGGCTGGACATTTTTTGAAGATAAACTTTTTTCTAAAATATTTTTCCAATGTTCAAAATAAATCATTTCACAGATTTATATTTCCTCTGGTTCTTCAGGATAATCTCCTTTCCTTTCTGCTATGGTAATTCCCCCACAGGCCTCATGAAAAATCTAGAAAAATGTGATGTTTGAAAGACACAGTAGGTAAGGCTAGCCCTTGACCCTACTTACCTTGTCTATTGGGGGACTAGTTGAAACTCCATCTTCAATCTATAGCCAGTGCATTGATGTACATAAGTTTTAATTCAATTTCCAGTGTGTTAATTAGATTTTTATATATTAAGATACTGCTAATCTGAGATGAACTGTTTCTTTACCTAAACAAATGAAGTACTTAAAAACCTGTTGGCAGGTGGACCATGCCTTTCTTCTGTATGAGAAAAAAAATTATTGATATGTTCTCATTTTATTTTTGTTTTTCTTAATCTTGTTCTATGGATCTCATATCAGTGAGTATCCTTCCCAGAGCCTAGCAGTATTCTGTCTGTGATTCATAGAATTTAATATTAATGTATATTTTCATCTTGTTTATCTATTTTTACGTATCCCAATAGGTATTTGTGCCATTTGAATAAGGGTTCATTAGCCAAAAGGTATTTTAATATGGATTTCCATAATTCATACTTAAGCTGATCTATAAATATTTTTAATTTGGAGATTTAAAAAAATTGTATAGATCGTTACAGAAAAAAAACACTACTTTTCTGAAAGTAAATTGAATCACCATCTCTCTTAGAGTATAAAATTACTAAAACTCTACTTAATGATAATTTTTGTGTATGATTAATATGAGAGAAAACAAAAGTAATTTATATTTATGTCAAAAGATTGAGAGCATAGCAAAATCTACAAAAAAAATTAAGCCATTTTTAAGCATTCCAAACTAGCATTCAATGTACTTCAGAGGAATCTAATGCAGTAATAGTTCTTATTAATTTTGTACATATTATTTATTCAATTTATGCTGGCATAAAGAATAATCCTAGAGTCATGATATTGTAATTTTGAAAGTTGCATTGATTGAGTTGTTTGTTATTCTGGTTCACACTTAAGCAGATGTAGTCTTGGCAGAAATAGTCTTCAGTTAACTGCATTTTATATGACTGTAAAGCACCAAGTGGGTCATTGTTACTTTTAGCATCTACCCACTCTTGTAAAATAGGAACTCTCATCATTTTTCTGTAATGAGACTCATTGAGAGAAATTTTGTTTACCATTGGCTGTCAGACAGCTCTACTCAGAAAGAAAGAGTCATATCTGTGAATTTTAAAATTATACACTCCTCCTTAAATCACTGACATCTTTTCTTAATCACTGGGGCAAAGTTTCAGTTTATAAAAACAATTCCAAAAGACATAACTTTGGCTCCCAGGTGGCAAGAGAGTGCTTATCAGCTTAGCCATGTAGACACATTATGATATGTTTATGAGACAAATAAAAAACAAAGGAGAAATTGATGATTGGCATGGAAAATACAGAATGTGCCAAATGATTCTTCTAAATATTGAGGGATAGAGGGTTACTGAAATTCTGTACTTTACACTAATTAAAATGTCCAATATATTCTTTCCCAGAGCAAAATAACATGTTAATGACTCGGCTTAATGTTGTTTCTGTTAATATGACATCCAGGGAAGCACTCCTCCTGGAGCTATAATCCATGTTCAAGGACAAAGATCAAAATTGCTATCCGCTGCTTCTCACTGATGGCTGAAACTGAAGCTCTGGGTCAGATGGTCACCATCGTGGCAAGTAACCGCCTAGACATTTAGATTAAGGCTGTAGCCTATGCTCATTGTTTCCTCTCCTAAGGAATAGCTACCATGTGTGTATATTTGCTGACAATGTTCATCAAAGGATCCTAGGACTCACTGATCAACTTTATTTCTGAATGGAAAGAAGTCTGTCCAAACAGATTGGATACTTAATAAAGTGGATAACAAATGGTGACTTTAGATGACTGATTTAGAATGTAAAAGTGAATGTCATATCTATTTAAGTGAATCCTAGCTATTGGAATCTACCCTGACTGGATGGTTTCTCAAAACCTTCTTTAGTGTTGTATGCATACATGTTTAGATAGTATCAGTGGACTCATCTTACATACTATACTTTAGAAATCAAGGTTTTAGTGCAACAGAATCCTACACAGATCAATCACACATACTACCTTGTCTGATGCCAATATCTAATATGGGAAAAACAAAAACTAAAAAAAAAAAGTGATACCACTGAGCTACTTGTGGGAGAGTTCTCATGTCTGGTGGGTGACAGAAAGTGAAGCAAAACCAATCCCATTACCACTAGTTATGCTTCAACCACTCCAATTTCAATCATTTTGCTTTTATTTCTGATGTGCAGAGGCCGTTTGATAAATTCCTTTCTGGGGAGAGGCCAGTCTTGGAAGGATGCGCATTAAAAAGTTATGAAGAGTACATAATTTATTAAACCAACTCACTTTTGGGAACTGTTAGTATACCATTCATTTAATAGAAATCATTGGCAGAGAAAATAACTATTGTTTTGATCTGATCACATAAGTTATGGCATAGTTTTCCTTGTCTGTGGTGATTTAGTTAATCTTGAAAAACATGAATACTCACTGATGCTCTGCTTGCTGCTGGAAAACAGACCATATGTTCTGTTATTTATTAATGGTAGTGGCTTTACATTTTTATTATGTGTATAACAAATAGACTTTCCAAGTTTTCAGCAAAAGTGATTGAATAATTGAATAGAGTAGCTATATCCCTGAGTGCACATGGACAAGAATAAGAAACAGTTCCACTGACAAATACCAAGGCTTAGGAGCCTTTCATCCATTAACAAGATTCACTCAGGAAAACTTGATCAATCAAAAAAATATTTCCTCATTTCTGACCCTAGAAAAACTTTTTTCATGTAATTTTGAATATTATTTTGCAAGCCAAATGTTATAGAATTGTTTAAATGGCAGAAAAATTTCAAGTGATATATTACTATCCTAATTCCAAAACCAGAAAAAGACACAACAAAGAAAGAAAACTACAGGCCAATATTGCTGCTGAACATAGATGCTAAAATCCTCAACAAAATAGTGGTTAACCAGACGCAGAAATACATTAAAAAGATCATACACCATAATCAAGTGGGATTCATCTCAGGAATGCAAGGATGGTACAATATTCACAAATCAAATGTTATACAACATGTAAACAATATGAAAGACCACATGATCATATCAATAGATGATGAAAAGGCAATTGATAAAGTGCAGCAACCATTTATGATAAAAACAACCAGCAAAGTGGGAGTAGAGGGAGCACACCTCAACAAAATAAAGGCCATGTGTGAGAAACCTATAGCCAACATCATACTTAATAAGCAAAAACTAAAAGCTGTACCCCTAAGATAAGGCAAAAGACAAGGGTGTCCACTTATACCACTTCTATTCAACATAGTATTGGAACTTCTAGCCATAGTGATCAGACAAGAAAAAGAAATAAAAGGCATCAAAATTGGAAAGGAGGAAGTAAAACTGTCATTGTTTGTAGATGACATGATAGTGTACATAGAAAACCCTATAGGCTCCACAAAAAAAATGACTTGAGCTAATAAATGAATTTGGCAAAACAGTCAACATTCAGAAATTGAAGGCATTTTTTGTACACTAGCAATGAAATATCAGAAACAGAAATTAAGGGGAAAATCCCATTTGCTATAGCAACAAGAAAAATAAAATAGGAATAAACTTAATAAAAGAGATAAAAAAAAAAAAACCTGCACTAGAAAACTACAGAACACAGAAGAAGGAAATTAAGGAAGACACAAATAAATGGAAGCATATACTGTGTTCATGGACTGGAAGAATTAATATCATTAAAATGCTCATACTACCCAAAGCAATCTATAGATTCAACACAATCTCTATCAAAATACCAATGACATATTGCACAGATATAGAACAAATATTTCCAAAATTTATATGGAACTATAAGCAACCCTAAATAGCTTCAGCAATTTTTAGAAAGAACAAAGTAGGAGGGATCACAATATCCAATATCAAACTATATTACAAGGCCTCTGTAATCAAACAGTCTGGTACTGGCATAATAACAGAAACATAGACCAATGGAACAAAATAGAGAGCCCAGAAATAAACCCATGTCTCTATGGTCAATTAATGTTTGACAAAGAGGGGCAGGAGAATAAAATGGAGTAAAAATAGCCTCTTCAACAAATGGTGTTGGGAGATCTGGACAGCTACATGCGAAAAAATGAAACTAGACCACCAATTTACACCATGCACCAAAGTAAACTTAAGATGGATAAAAGACAAATATAAGTGTGACATCATAAAAGTCCTACAGGAGAACATAGGCAAGAAAATTTCAGATATCCCATGCAGCAGTATTTTTACTGATACATCCTCTAGGGCAAATGATATAAAGGAAGGAATAAACATATGGTACTATGTCAAATTAAAAATCTTCTGCACGATTAAGAGAACATCAGCAAAATGAAAAAAGGAACCAACTGTATGGAAAAACATATTCATCAATGATATTTCACACAAGGGTTTGATCTCCAAAATACATAAATAACTCACACTACTCCATACCAGGACGACAAACAATCTAATTAAAAAACAGGCAAAGGACCTGAGCAGACACTTCTCCAAGGAAGACACACAGAGGTCCCAAAGACAAATGAAAACATGCTCAACATCACTAGCCATCAGAGAGATGCAAATTAGTTACCACTTCACACCTGTGAGAATGGCCATCATTAACAAATTAACATTCAACATGTGCTAGCAAGGTCCTGGAGAAAAGGGAGCCCTAGTACACTGTTGTTGGGAATACAGACGGGTGCAGCCACTGTGGAAAATAGTATGGAATTTCCTCAAAAATCTAAAGATGAAGTTGCCTTTTGACCCAATGATCCCACTGCTGGGGTCACACCTTAAGAATCCTGAAACACCAATTCAAAAGAACCTATGTACCCTAGTGTTCACAGAACCATTATTTACAATAGCCAAATGCTGAAACAGCCTAAGTAAGTGCCCATCAGTAAATGAGTGGATCACAAAACTGCAGTATGTTTATATAATGGAATACTACCCAGCCGACAGAAAAGAAGGAGCTCATACCCTTGGAGACAGCATAGATAGACCTGGAAACTATAATGCTATGTGAAATAAGCCAGACAGGGAAAGATAAATACCATATGTTCTCACCTATAAGTGGAACCTAGTCAACAAAACAAACAAATGAGCAAGATAGAACCAGAGACGTGGAAATAAAGAACAAACTGACAGTGATCAGAGGAGAGGGGGATAAAGGGGAAAGCAGGAGAAGGGGAAAGTCAAGGGACATGAATAGACTACAAACACAAAAAGTTTACTCTCTCCTTTATGTTCATACAGAGACACTTCAAACTGACTCTAGAATAAATTACCAGTAAAACAAAAAGTTAAGATAAAGAATGATTGAATATGTTTTACTTATTTCTAAATTATGTTTCTGAATTTTATATATAATGATATATAGTAGAAAGCATATTGGACATTACAGAAAATTAATGATGTATGAGAAAATATAAGAAATGTTTCTAAAACAGAAAGAATAAAAAATTAAAATAAAAAATAAATAAAAGAATTAAACTGAAAAGATACTAAAAATAAGCCATATAGAAAGCAGATTGCCAAAGTTTAATCCAAGTATATAAAAATAGATGAAGCAGAATGAATAATCAAATAAATAATGACAACTTGCTTCATGTAATAAAACTTTTTCTCAATCTGAGAGTAAGTGCCGTATTTCAGGAAATCAATGAAAAGAAAACAATTTAAAATATATATCTAGTGGAATTGTCACTGTTAAAAAGTAAAGACAGAATCCTACAGCCACCTAGGGAAAAAATAATAACATACAAAGATATAAGATACAATTGGTTCAGATTGCTCTTCCACAATAAATGCCAGGGGACAGTGAGGCAATATTTATTAAACTTTGAAAAAGTTATCCATGAATTATTTTTCCAGAGTGCTGTCAATTCATATGTAGAGGCAGCAGAAAGGTACTGGACATAAAAGAGTACAGAAAACATTTCCCAGATATATTTCCTGACCACAAATATCAAAGAATAAAAATCCAGGAATGAGAATGTTATGCCTACAAAGGAATGGCAGTGAGCACTGACAACCAGTGACCATATTGAGATACTTACTAATGCAATGGAAACTCTCTTAACTGAACTCAACTAAATTAAAAGGAGCCTTCATTCCTGTGCAAATCATATTGGTTCTTGGTATTTGTATTAGTCTTCTAGATCTAAAACAGCATAGACTGAGTGGCTTAAATAACAGAATTTTTTTTCTCACAGTTATGATGGCTGGAAGTCCAAGATCAAGGTTCTGGCAGATTTTGGTTTCTGGTGAGGCATTTTCCTGGCTTTCTGGTGGTCCCCTTCTCATTGTGTCCTCACCTAGGCTTTTCTCCACATTCTTGGTGTCTCTTCTTCTAATAAAGACTCTAGTCCTAGTGGATTAAGTCCCCATCTTTATCTCTTTTAACCTTAATTACCTTCTAAAACTTTTCTGTCTCAAATACAGTCTCATTGTGGGTTAGGACTTCAACATATGAATTTGAAGGAGGCACAATTCAGTCCATAATAGCATTCATAAACTAACAAACTACTCTCAATTCCCTCTATGAAATGCTAACTCTTAATGCTTATTGGTAAGGCTTACCCCTAGGCATACAAGTTATCTCTAATTTTGGCTCCACAATTTAAGTTGTAAATTGACCAACTAAGAGTCAGCTGTGATCATTTCTAAATCTTTTATGCCAGTTATAATTGCTAATGAAATAATTTATTTAAATATTATAAAACCAGTGAAATAGGAGTTTGAAAATCTAAAGAGTTCTTGTGTTTATGACCAATTGTAATATTTGAAAAGGGTTAAAAGAAAGCATAGAACAAAATTGTTTTCCAATTAATTAGTGCAGCTGAAACAACCAGAAAAGAATGAGAGTAAAAGTTAAAACAACAGTTTGGTGATGCTGGAGGGAGGCTGGAGGGTGATAGAGGAGAGTATGAGGGGGTGTAAAAGGTGATGGATGGAAACTTGACTTGGGGTGGTGAACACACAATACAATGTACATGTGATGTGTTGTAGAATTCTGCACCTTAAACCTGTATAATTTTGTTAACCTGTGTGACCCCAATAAATTCAATAAAAAGGAAAAAATAACTCAAGTAAAATGAAAAAAAATATTCTGTTCAACTTCCAGCCCTACATAAACAGATACATTCAAGTGAAGATAATAATAATAATGAGAGCTTTTTTCTTCTGCTGCAAAAAATGCAGTGCATATTTCTGAAGTAAAAATTCAATATACTAATAATAGACTATTATATATATGAAAATCTACTTCAAATGAAAGGATAGCAGAAATATATCAGCTTTCAGGAATAAATAAAATGTGAATGCTGCTGCTTGAATCTGAATTTTATTTAAAAAATTGGTGTTATTGCTCATCCATTTACATGATTATTTTGTGTTAACAGTAAATCATGATAAAAAAATTGTAGTATTTGAGGCAATGAATACATATCAGTAAAATGTGATATTCACCCTGTAAAAATAAATAAATAAAAAATAAAATATTCAAAAGGATTCTATCCACAAATTACTCTTGAGTCCAAGTTCTCACTCCACTTGAATAAAATAAAAACTAAAAATTACTAATGCTGTTTTAAAAATGCAATATATGTAAGAAAAACAATCGAACTGCAATAAAAAGAAATACATTAAAAAAGAATTCTCGACCATGCATCTAAATATAAGTTAATGACGTATATTTATATGTTTCAAGTTAAAATAAAATGATTAATAATGTGTCTATCAGTTTACATAGTCAACATTTTTTGTTAGTAAAGCAATTATGGATCATAACCATGTAATATAAGAAGGATTCTCCTGTATTGATTCGAGTAACAGTACAAAGCTGACTATAAATCATTTTACTTTAGAAAGTTATTTATATTTGTTTCAATAACAGGGCTTTAGCCCCAATTTTCATTAAAATAATCAGGAGACTGAGTAGGTTGCATAACCTTTATATCTATGTATAAGTATTATAATTATTGAGAAATTAAAGGATTTGGGGGACTGACCTAGGAAAATGATATGACATAACACACACAAGCTTCATAGGGGTTGATTCAGACAGAGTTGCATAAGAGGGTTGGTCCCTCACTGCATAAGATTCTTCAGAAGCGTATAGCAAGGAGAACAAGGGAAACTGTGGGGAAAAAGGGATAACAGGAGAGGCTAGGTGACGCTGCTCAGCACCATGTCTGGGAGTTTCTGGGTCAGAGGACTCCAAAGGGTCATTGCAGTGTGGGTCTTATAACCACTAGACTCTACCTTATGAATGCCCAGCAGGAGCAGGAGCAGGAGCACTCAGGGTGTGCAAAGCAGGCAGGTTTTAAATGCTAAACTGGTTGAGCTACTTTAAAAATAATTTGATGTGTGAAAATTTGAGTTTGGAATTGGTGAGCTTTGGGTCAACATATCTCAACTTGCAATAAAGAAATAAGCAGGCTAGGGGCCACCACACAATGGCCCTTTGGCTCTTCGCATAACAATTATAAGTGGTATATACTGTATGTATATGAATATCACATATACATGTAACTATATATACTGATGTCATTGCATAGTGATATTTGTACTATTCAACAATAAAATTGCCAAGCTCTAATTGCTATAAATGAGCATGAACAAGAAGGGGTTGAATATTTATTTCCTCAGTAAAAACAAGTCAAGTGAACAAAAACACTATATTGGCAAAACACTATTTAAGCATTTTAGCAATTATAAATGTATGCTTTCATGTGTGTAATTACATATAAATTATTTTAGCTTGTATAAAATTACTAAAAGAATGGGCTATTCTCACGCTCTTTAAAGGAAATTTTAATTATTTTTTGCTATCTCATTCTTATTTTTATTCTTCTGCTTTTTGTTTCCTTAGAGTCACTCTGGCATAGCTGCCAGGGAAAGTCAATAGAAATACATATTACTGGTGTCACATTAACAGACTCCACAGATAGCAATGTGAACATGAATATAACCACATAAAATACAAATGTCCTCAATGTTGGAAAGGAGGAATGGGGAAATAATAGATAACAGCTTTAAAATTGTGTAAAAAGGAAATAAAACATAATTCCAGTAAAGTAACAATGAGGGCTCATTAGACTTATAAAAATACAAAGCACTATGCACTTTAAACGAAGTAATAAAGTCAGATCAGAAATATTTTATTAAAATGTTAAAATAAAATATTCCTAAGATAATGGTAGGTTGAAAACTTTCTTCTTCTCCTTCTTCTTCTCCTCCTCCTCCTTCTTCTTGTCATTATTAGTAATAGCATTATGATTAAGAGGTGTGATAGGGAAAAAGAAACAGAAGAGCTCAGTTCAACTTATTATTAGGAACCTTTGCAGCAGGTGCCCAGGATAATAAGGTGAATACAAAAATTTTCACTATAGAGTCATCGCATATAGGAAGCCATTGTTCTCAGCTTAAAGTAGCTCATAGTTTAGAGGATAAGAAACAAAACAAAATACTGTATAAAGAATAGTTGATCTCTTCCTTTATAATTACTATAGTGTCTTGTCTTCCCTGTAATACCATGAGCACTTTGAATATGGGAGCTCTCTGCAGGTTCTCCACATTGTGTTTGTAAGTGTAGCAATGTTGTTGGCGTGGTACTCATCAAGCATGTGTTACATTGATTAATAAATACTATGTGAAGAGCACCAGCCTGTGTTCTTGTTCTGTCTCAAGCATAAAATCAAGGGTTAGCCAAGTACTCTTACTATCACCTTTGAGTTACTAGTATACTCATGAAGACTCTTATTGCAAGTTTAGAATTTCCCAAAGCTCAACTTCGGCTTATTTCTCTTCATCTTCAGAGAGCCTCCCTTATGTATGAGCTGGGAAAATGTGGTACAGTTTCCTCAGTAAACCAGAGAGAGTATCTGATTAGATCAGCAATTCTCAACCAGTGTGCTACAAGAATTTTTAAAACATGCAATACCTGACTATTCATTCAGGGATATTAACCTCTTGTCCCTTAGATTGTCAAATTAAAAAATGACAATAGTCAATATAATAACAGCTGTCGGGTGTGAATGAATTAAAATTATACATTTTTTTATCAGATTGGCAAAAAAAAGTATATATTTGGTGTACTGCAACATTTTAGCAATCAGTTTATGTGTACCATGGTGTGAAAAGTTTGAAAATCGCTGGATTAGATTCATCAAGGCAAAGAGGACACTTCAGAGCATGTATGTGGAGCCCAGCTGAAAACTGATAAATCTAAAAGCCAGAATCCTGGATCATAGATGGTCAATCTAACATCATCACCACCTCCTTCCAAGATCTCTTTTGTGACTCGGAAAAGAAGTCAGGGTACTTATTTCACAGAATTCCCTTCCCCATTTGGTTCTGGTTAGGATTTTTCCAATGAAAGGCACTAGCACAAGATTTCAAGAGCAGAAGAGAAGAATCTGTATTCCTTTCAGCAGGTGCAGCCAGTTGTATAAACAGATCTGAATTTCATAGCACCTTACTGGAAGGTTTTTACAACTCACACACTTCATCAATGCAGCCCAGAAGAATTGGTGGGAGTTTTCCAGAGATTCTGAAGTTGTAAAGCAGATTGTGGGCAAATTAAGAACTACCCACTTTGATGTTTTAGGCTGAGGTCTTTGATGGAAAGGTTTCTAACATTTGTTCCCACAGTTCCTCAACTAGTTGTTCATGAGCCTCTATTTCCTATAGTAATCCTTTGTGTCTAAATCACATAATGAATGAATAATTAAGTGAATAATCTCAGACAATTTTATTGTCTCTGTCCATCTTCAGATCTTAAGCACAGATAAAAAACAAAAGTAGAAGAATTTACGTAATCATCTTTGGGTCTGAAACATTAACCAATGGCAAAGCTAGTTGTGTGGATAGTAAGGAATCCCATCTCTGCTTCACGGAATTTTTAGCCCCTTCTAAGAATGGGTCCTGATATGAGTAGTAGGACTGATCCAAAAAACTTTCTGAGCTTGTCAGCAAATGAGTTTACACTATGGAGTCCTCATCTTATTGGGAAATAAAGTCAGTATGGAAACTCCCTCCTTGTTCAGTGTTTTCATTCATTCAAATACAAATAGATAAAAATAAAATAGACTCTTCATCCTCACTATTGTACTCCCCTGCTCAGATAAGGGTTCTCTTCTCCAGTCTGTATATGGCTTATCTCTATTATTTATTTCAACACACAAAACCCCATGCATGCCTTGACAGATCGTTCTGAGTATTACTGGGAACTTCACTATGGATCCAAGTGTCTGCTTAATATTTTTAGCTTTTTCTTTTCTCTGCCATTATCTCTACGATTATCCTCTGAGGTTAATAGAGGTAACTTAGGCTGTAAATACATATATTCTGACAAACACAAAGAATGCCTTACTTTATAATTTTCATAAGCTATATTTTAAACAATATTATCACAGTACCTTAGAAATATGGTTACTTTAAAATGCTGTGGGTAAAAATAGGAATTGAAAATTTTTGTCTTTTTTTATAACCAGGTTCTAAATATGCTCTAAACCACTGAATTACACTTTTAACTGGTCTATCCACCTTCAACAGCTCTCTTTTCCCCACTTCTAATTTCCTCCAAACTACCTACCCTATGTTCTCTGAGATTCGAAGGGACCATGTAGATCAGTTCTGAGACAATGTGGGCAGAGTAGAAATGGTCTTTCAGTCCTGGACCTCTAAAACTTACCATACATTAAGCTAGATGCAGAGGATTCAGTGGAGGACACTGAGCCCTAGGAGCTGGTGGAAGCAGCCTGGTATCTGAATGACAATATAAAGCAGAACTTCCCACTGGCTGAACCTAAGCTATGATACGAACAGGAGAAAAATGTTTCTTTGTGAAGCCGCTGAATTTTTGGAAGTAACTGGTTAAGTGTATGTAACAAAATCTGATTAAATAGATTAGCCTATTCTAATTTCCAACATCTCCTCATTGCCTACATAATAGAACATGAATATTTTAGAATAACTTTTTAGACATCATTCCAAACAAATGTTCTAGTATAATCATCTCCTCCCTTTCACACACCTCATGCATAAAATTAGAGTCAGGATTAACTGAATGAAACTCCTCATGTATTCTGAATAACCTAAGACTATACCCATTTCTTTTTCTTCATTTAGAGTTTCTTTTCTAAAACATTTGCCACTTGAAATCCCACGTATATAGCGTTAGGATAACTAAATTGTCAGGTTACTGTATTTTTTTTAATGTGTGTGTGAACACACACAACTATGTACATTTTAAGAGATGGCATGACAATAAAATATGCTCTGCCAGGTAAAGATTAAGATACTATGTAATACAAAAATAAAAACTCTCATCTGTGAACTAGGGTTTGCAGCATTCTGGTTTATAAGTGATCTGTAGGTGAGTTTCTCTTAAAAGATATTTGGTTTCAGATGAAAAGCCAAGCTTTCCATTACATTCCACACTCAGTCCTGTGATGTATTATACAAAATATTAAGCAAAAAGTTGAATGCCGATCTTAAATTCTTAAGCCTTCTCTGATTTTTCTTACTGTCACAAGCAAAGTATTCTGGAAGTGGCATTGTTTTTACACAGTCATACCTCAGCAGAGGTAGGATCCAATAAACAAAATGAAAGACACCGCCCTGAAATGTGATGGTTTATTGTTGCTGTTATGTACTCATATAGCAAAGCCACAAAGACACTCTTAACACTGCTTGAATCAGGGTTAAATATATTATATATTTACTGATCAGTCAGCATTCTAAAGCATGAAAGGCATCTCCTTTATATTATTTGAGTGTTAGCCTCATATGTGGGAAAGCATGGAGGAAGCCTTAAGGCTCAATTGACATTTGAAAGAAACAATCTGCCTGCACAAAGCACTATCTGTTTACAGTTATTGCCTATCAGAAGGCTATGAGAATCATTCTCTTGTGAACCATCATTTGAGAAGCCATTGTTGTTTCATTCTCACTGAGTATCTGAGTAGCAGAAAAATATCATTTTGTTAGAAAGCAGGCTCATCTCCACTTAGAAAAAAAAGATGGAATTTTGATTCTCTTCTTTCAGAATCAAATAACTTCTTGTCAATGCTTAAATTGGATATAGCAACCAAACAAATCAGGTTTACTTTCTTTTTTCCTGAGCATCTGGATTTATTAGAAATGACCAAAAGGGCTTATGGGGAGTTTTGAATCTTTATTTCCCAGATGGTAACTTTCAGAGCTTTTTATTCTTAATAAGTAGGCAAATATTTGCTAAATTTAGTTGAAGAAACTGACGTGGCATCTAAACACAAATTGAGTTAAAAACACATAAATGTAATTTAGACTAAGTGAAGTATTTGCTTCCTATCTTGTTTTGGCATAAACATAAAACAAAAAGAACTAGCAAAGATAAAAATATAGTACTTATTTATTTTAGAGGACAAAAGGAATATACGCCCTGCTGTTTTTGAACATAATTTGCTTATCTGAGTCAGGAAGGAGTTGAGCTAAGTCTGAAAAATATCATTCCTTTAATACTTGTGGTATTTTTTTTCACTCAGTCCAGATTTTTTTCTGATTTTTATGTGGACATCATCTATGCACAAGCTTGACATTATAGTTGAATAAGAACAAGACTAATGAATTTTAACTTACAATCTGAATGTCACTGATGCACAATTTTCCAGAGACAGCAAATATAATTAAGTCCACTCCCTGACTTTTTTTTATCTGAACTGATAGTGTGGCAAAGCTCTACTTATGCAAAATGACATATTTCCCAAATTATGCCTATGAAGACATTAAAGATAACTTTAAAAGTAATCACATGTAGGTAAAAAAAGGAAAGACATCTAATCCTTTGTATAAAATTATCCCTTATTAAACTAAACAGATTCATGTGCTATGTCTTCTATGTTTTCCATTGGTTTACATTCCCAAGTAATTTCTTGCCTATATATACAAGACAGTAAGCATTCAGGTAAATATGACACTAACATTTAAATATGTATTTTACCAAGAAAGAAACTCTAGACAGAAGGATGTAATATAATAAACTAAGGAGAATATGGATAACGATTAAAAATGTTGATAGCTCTGGTGCGATTCTGTCCGGCGTGTCTGTTCTGCAGAACAGAAGTCGTTTACCTCCGTCCACCTTCTCTCCCACCCAAGTGCGTGCTACCACCCCATGGAAGATTCAATGGGCATGGATATGAACCCTCTGAGGCCCCAGAACTATCTTGTCAGCTGTGAGCTCACAGCTGACAAAGATTATCACTTTAAGGTGGATAATGAGGAAAATGAGCACCAATTATCTTCATGAACAGTCAGTTTAGGGGCTGGTGCAAAGGATGAATTGCACATTGTTGAAGAAGAGGCAATGAATTATGAAGGCAGATCAATTAAAGTAACACTGGCAACTTTGAAAATGTCTGTACAGCCAACGGTTTCCCTTGGTGGCTTTGAAATAACACCACTTGTGGTCTTACGGTTGAAGTGTGGTTCAGGGCCTGTGTATATTAGTGGACAGCACTTAGTAGCTGTGGAGGAAGGTGCAGAATCAGAAGATGAAGAGGAGGAGGATGCGAAACTCCTAAGTATGTCTGGGAAGCGTTCTGCCTCTGGAGGTGGTAGCAAGGTTCCAAAGAAAAAAGTAAAACTTGCTGCTGATGCAGAAGATGAAGATGACGATGAGGATGATGATGATGAAGCTGATGATGATTTTGAGGATGAGGAAGCTGAAGAAAAATCTCCAGTAAGGAAATCTATGCATGATACCCCAGCCAAAAATGCACAAAAATCAAACCAGAATGGAAAAGACTCAAAGCCATCAACACCAAGATCTTTCAAAAGAATCCTTCAAAACACAGGAAAAAACTCCTAAAACACCAAAAGGACCTAGTTCTGTAGAAGACATTAAAGCAAAAATGCAAGCAAGTATAGAAAAAGGTGGCTCACTTCCCAAAGTGGAAGCCAAGTTCATCAATTACATGAAGAATTGCTTCCGGATGACTGACCAGGAGGCTATTCAAGATCCCTGGCAGTGGAGGAAGTCTCTTTAAGAAAATAGTTTAAACAGTTTGTTAAAATTTTCCGTCTTATTTCATTTCTGTAACAGTTGATATCTGGCTGTCCTCTTTATAATGCAGAGTGAGAACTTTCCCTACCATGTCTGATAAATGTTGTCCAGGTTTCATTGTCAAGAATGTGTTGTCCAAAATGCCTGTTTCGTTTTTAAATATGGAGCTCCACCCTTTGCTTGGTTCTAAGTATGTATGGAATGTTATGATAGGACACAGTAGTAGTGGTGGTCAGACAAATGGGAGTGGTGGGGAGACAAAAATATACATGTGAAATAAACTCAGCATTTTAATAAAGTAAAAAAATAATAAAAAAAATAAATTTAATAACTACTAATTAACTATTTTTAATAATTTTACATACTAGAATAAAAATTTCTGGCACACAGCTAAAGCAGGGCTTAGAGAGAATTGTACAGCAAAAGTGTTTACATTAAAAAAAGAGAAATTTTTAAATCAATAATCTACACTCCCATCTTACATTTTATGAAGGTAATGTTACCCTGACACCAAACCCAGACAAAGACAATACAAAATAAAGAAAAAGAAAACTAAAGCTCATTATCCCTGATGAATATAGATGTAAAAAGTCTTAATAAAATATTAGCAAATAGAATTCAGTAATATATGAAAAGAATTATGTACCATGACTAAATGGAGCTTATTCCAATGATGCAAAACTGGCTCAATATTTGAAAAATCAACCAATGTAATCCACTACATTAGAAAGCTGAAGGAGAAAACAATCTCATGATCCTATCAACTAATGTAGTAATGCATTTGACAACATCAAAACACCCATTCTTAGGATTAGAGGGAACTCTTCAACTTGATAAAAAAAAGAAATGTCTGCAATAAAATCATACATAATAACAAAAAGCAATACTTGTTCCCTAAGATCAGAAAAAAGCATGATATCCACTCTCACTGCTGCTGTTAACAGTGGAAAAGTGTAACCCACTCCACCATTCTTTTGACATTGTTTCTGTAAGCAGTGATGTAAGAACTGTACATAGTGACTAATATGTAGCTCGTAGATGATTAACATGTTTGTATGGGAACTAACTGCTTAAAATATACAGACTCCAATGTGCAAGCATCCCAGTTCTGGGAGACTTGCTGACCTTCAACTCTGAAGCCAAGGTGATGCGAAGCCAGGACGACTACACGAGGATGATGCACACTGGACCGTCATTTGCCTTATTGTAATGGGCTGTGCTTGTCTGCACACAGAGAACTTTTCATCCTCCTCCCTGGATCTCTTTGTTCTTTTCCCCTTCTCCTCCTTATAAAAACCTCTTCTTCCACCGAGAGGTGGAGATGGGCTTTGAGACATGAGTCCCCCATCTTCCAGATGGTAAGCACCTGCAGATAAACCACTTTCTTTTACATCAGCACCTACCTTTTGAGTATTAGCTGTTATGGTAGCAGGCAGCTGGACCTGCCTTTTGGTTACGCTATTAAACAGAGTATTGGAAACTTAAGCCATACCATAAAGCAAGAAATGAATACAAGGCATGCATAAGGAAAAGGAAGAAATAAATCTGCCTTTATTTGCAGAAGACATGGTAGTCTATGTAGAAAATTATGCTGAATGATAAAAGCTAATCTCAAAAGGTTACATACTGTATGATTCCATTTATATGATTTTATCAAAATAAAATTATAAGGATAAATAAGAGATTAGTAGTTACCAGGTATTAGGGATCATGCAGAAGAAGGTAGCTGGGTGTAACTATATAGGGATAGTATAATGGAGATGTTCATTAATAGAAGATCCTTTCTCTTGATTGTGGCGGTGGTTGCATAAATTGACGCACCTAATAAACGACATAAAACCACACACACACACACACACTATGCCGATGTCAATTTCCTGGTTTTGATATTTTACTGTAGTATGGTTTGGGGAAAGTAGGTGAATGGCATGTGAGACCTCTCTATATTATTTTTGCAACTTCTCATGAAACTACAATTATTTCAAAATAAATTGTAAAAAAGCCACAAACTAGAAGAAAAATACTTGCTATTAATGAGTGACAAGTAATTGTTATATTTATGTGGAACATAAAAATCAGTGAGAAAAAGCAAACAACCAATTAGAAAAATGTGTAAAGCACAAAAGAAAATTTCTAGAGAAGGAAAAGATGCTTGTAGACAACATTAATCCGCCACTATTCCTTATCCTACATTCTCTGTTTCTTCTGTTTGTAATATTCCATTGATAAAACTGAATTCTCCCAAGTTATAATAGAAAACTGGATTGATAGATTTGTCCATATAGTCACTATGTGAGTAAATTTTACTCAGTTTTATGAATAACCCACAGACATGATCAACAGTGTGGGAATTGACTGTGGGAGCAGGGGGTGAGATGGGTAGAGGAGGACAAAGGGGAAAAAAATGAGACAACTGTAACAGAATAACAATAAAAATGATTTAAAAATAATTAAATAAATAAATAAATAAAAAGAGATGGACTGCTAAAAAAATATTCAGACTTAATTAAAACCACTTCAATCAGAAATGTTTGAAGTACTAACTAAGTCAGTAAATACTGGGCTGGCCAAAGATTTTGTTTGTTTTTTTCCCAGATGACCCTCATAGCACTTAGTTGTCTTTAACTTCATTTGAAACAATTTTGTTAGATAGTATTGTGACAGTTGTCATATCAGGTGCATCAAAATTGGTGAATTTTTGTGTAGCCATTTTAATATTGAAAATGGAAGAAAATATGCATTTTGGGCATATTATGCTTTATTATTTCAAGAAAGGTTAAACACTCAACTGAAACATACACACACAAGTGATTTGTGAAGTGTATGAAGAAGATGCTGTGACTGATGAAAAGTGTCAAAAGTAGTTTGTGAAGTTTCGTACTGGAGATTTCTTGCTGGATGATGCTTCGTGGTCAGGTAGACCAGTTAAGGTTGATAGTGATTAAACAGACATTAATTAAGAACAATCAACATTATGCAACATGGAAGATACATTGAAACTATCCAAATCAATGAAGTTAGTGGTGAAAATGAAAAAATGTGTCTTTTATTTTATGGGAAAAAACATACAGACTTTTTGGCCAAACCAATAACACCATTTCTCAGACAGTAGTATAGAAGTCGGATCTTCTGTGTTCTAACTAGTCAAGAATATCATGAAATGAAATAGGAACACCTTATTTAATTTGTTGTGCAAGTTGTGTGTGTGGACTGCGGAGTGGACACTGAGAAGCGGGCAGCGCAGGAATACGTGGTGGGATGGGGGAGGGTATAGCTTACAGAGCTAAACAAAACTGCAATCTAGCCAGGATATACAGAGTTTAGTAACTCAGACTGACAGGGATTTTTTTTATTATTATTGATTTCAGGTAGTCATTTTTGAGCAACAACGCCATGATTTCTGTCTCAATTCAACTAAATTACCATGTGTGTCTAGTTCTGACCTGAGGGGAAGTAAACCTTCTACTAAATGTGTCAAAGTTACTTTCTATTATAACCAGATATTTCTCACAGCTCAAGAGTAATGAGAAAATAAATCTCAGATCAAACCAAAAGGAAAGAAACATAACATTCAACAAACTTAATCAATTTGATTTTTAGTCTAGCTTCACAGCACACCTGAGATGAATACATATTTTCTGTAGCAGTATATATTTCCAGGAAGAAAGCGTGCCCAGAAAATAAAGATTGGGTTGTTCAGTGGCAAACTTATCCTCAGGAACCTATGTCAACAAAATAAATGCCTGAACTGTCCAGGTCCAAAGCAGCTTCTTGGGATGGGGTTGGGAGAAGGGGTCCGATTCAAAATGGTAATAGAGTCATAGAGTGAAAATTTCTTTGTTTCCAGTAACAGAGTTTCCAGTGTGGTAGTTTTGGTTTGAGTATTATGCAATCAAAAAATAATCTTTGAAGATTAAGTTATTAGAAGGAGAAAGCATAAGAAAAAGGTAGCATCATTTGGAAAATTAATAATGTTTGTATTTTATGTTTTTATAAAGTTCAAAGTTGGTTTATACAAGTATTTTATTAAAAATAAATAAGAAAGTTGGGTGTTTCAGATGTTTTGAAATTTATTCATGTGGAATAAACCTCAGCTTAGTATAGATTTATTTACAGTATGCAATAAATGCATTTCTGGCAATATTTTGAAAAATAGATTTCCCAATACATTTTTAGATTTCCAGGGAAATTCTTCATTTCAGACTGTACCTACAACAAATAAAATTCATATATAATATAACATTTTGAATTTCACTACAATTAATTCCATACTAAATGTCCTTTATCATCAATTACATTATAATTTATCATTTTCTCAAAAATCTGAGTTGGAAAATCTGGTTATCAAATATGCTTTAAAAATATAAACTAACTTCAAAGGACCAGTAGAACCCTTTCCCTCTTCCTACTTAAATATCAAAGACTTGAATAAATTTAATCACTTCTTTATTCACAAAGTAATTAATGTATATTTGTAAAAGATGATATTTAGGCAAAAGAATAATATCAGGGTAATTAAGTAATCTCCTGCATTTAAGGTTACTAAGATGGTTCTCATTTATTTGCTTTTTTGCACACTTTTTCTCACAATATACAAAAAATAATATTTCAAAGGAAGTTATCCAGATTAGTAATCCACATGAATCAATACTATTAGGCTATTAAGAAGATACCAATGTATATAGTAACTTTTATGATAAATGAATTTTTCCATTTTTGATTCTATTATAAGTGTATTAAGGCTAGCACACTTTTCATATGCACATATTTCTTTTCCCGATGCAAGTATAATATACATTTTCTTATTTAGTTTTTCACTTTGAATTTATATGTTTAGGGTACAAAGAAACACTATTATTTATTGCAACTTTAAGCATTAAAGCTAAAGCATTTCAAAAGCAGCTAAGAAAAAAAATAGATATGATATTCCCAGGCAACAACAAAACACTAAATGAATTTCACAGCTATAGCAAAACATTTTTTTAAATAAGAATAAGATGTTTATATCAAATTTTATGATAATCAAATATAGCATTGTTATACTGAATATTGACTTTGTACATCATGCAAGACTGCTATGGCTGAAATGTATTATTAAAAGTAGAGTGACAGGTGTGACAAAATCTATTGCTTGTATGTTTTCAACCACATTGTCTCATCACAATCTGAAAGAGAAATGTGTCACATGGGATAACGAATAAAAAGAACAATACCAGGGTTATTATCTTGTCACTTCCTATTCACCCGGACTTACTCTATAGTCATTTTTTTCAAGTGCATAAAAGACTAGAATACATTACAAGCTATAGTATGTTTCCTGCTAATACCTCTTTTTCAATTTTTCTTCTGTCCTTAGATGATCACTTCCAAGTCCATGGCCTCAAATTGATTGTAAATTGATGATATTCTTAATTAGTTCTATCTCAGAATTCTTCTCTGAGGTTTATATCCATAATGGGTGATATCCTTATTTGGACATCTCAAAGGCTTCTCAATTTCAACATGTCCAAAACTGACCAAAGTTTATCTGTCCCCAGAACTTCCAATTTTATTCTCTAAATAGCATTTTCTTATTCATTTATCTTTGTCTACATTTTGAACACGCCACTCCAATCTACTATTATCTGTCATCAAACTCAACAATCAACAACAGCTTTTTCACTAGTCTCCCAGAATCCATTCTTGGCCCTCTCTGAGCCATTCTTCACAAAAGTGCCAGAAACATTATTTTTAAGACCAAAAAAATTACCTTGATGCAAAGCGAGTGGTCAAATACATTCTGGTACTGCTTTCAAATGAGATGATAAATGAACAGAGGTGTTGACAAAATATAGAACATGGGGTCATGTTGACAAGATTCAATGAAATGTTAGAGATGGAAGTCAGAGTGGAGAGAGATGGAGCAAATGAGAGGTAAGGAAGTAGAGATATTTCCTTATTATGAACACAACGATTTTAAAGAGTCTATGGACTGAAGCAGAAAAATAGGGCAGTAGTGACATTAAAATATTAAATGAAGGGAGGAAATTTTTAGCATGCAAAGTAATAGGAAATATTTGTACGCTAGTGGATCCATCATTCCCCAGTAGGACAGAACCACGGAGTAGAAATAAAGCAGGTTTCTGGGTTTCAGGGGAATAAAAACTTAGATAAAATCTGTGGTTCAGAGAACATTTCTTCAATCCAAACTTTGGCTCTATAGACAAGACTGTGGTCAAAAACTGGGGCAACTTTGTAACTGAAATATGGTTTTCTGCTCCACTTCCTCCCCACTCTCTCCAGGGGTGATGAATGTAAGCTACTTCACTATGTGAAATGGATCTTCACTAAGAACTCTAACTGAAAGGCATTGGAGAATGGTCATTGTGGAACTCTGCTAGATTAGGGACTGCTGCCACTTGCTCTTTCCTCTGTCATCTGAGTGTTAATAATACTGAACTGCACTGATACTTATAAACCATATAAATAACAAGTTAAAGTGAGAGACAATTAGTGTCAGTCTAATACAGTGTCCAGTGACCAAATTTTCTCTGATTTCTGAGTAAGAAGTTGTAGTCTTAATAGCCACAAATCTCTGACATAAAATTATACCAGAATATGAAAGTAAAAGCAGTGGTGCCCTATAACTGGCAACCAAGCGTGGAGGAAGAGATGAAAAATGAAATTATAATAATGTAATAATTAAACAAGTACTAAAGTTTCTCTACTTGTAAAAATGCAACTTCCATAGGTTTCTTTAAAATGAAATTTATTGGGGCGACAATGGTTAACAAGATTACACAGGTTTCAAGTGTACAGTTTCATGATACATCATCAGTATTAAAGTCCAGGCTTTAGTCCTGGCTGATGTGGCTCAGATGGTTGGGTATCATCCCATGCACTGAGAGATTGTGGGTTCAATTTCTAGGCAGGGCACATGCCTTGGTTGCAGATTATATCCCTGGCCAGGTATCCTACAAGCAGCAACCAAACAATGTTACTTTTCCACATCGATGTTTCTCTGTCTCTGTCTTCCTTCCCCTGTCTCTAAAAATGATGGGGAAAACATGTCTTTAAGTGAGAATTTTTTTAAAAAGTCCAAGCTTTAGAGTGAAACTGAGGTCAGAACCCACAAAACCCATGTAGACCCACCACTTACACAACCAGAGTAATTTCTAGCAATCAGTGCTCTGGAAGGGTCAGTTTTCTTTGATCAATCAAACCATTTCTTAAAATTTCACATTGACATTTTTATTAACACCAGCTTTTTAAAACTATTACTATTTTTTAAATAATAGCACAAAAATATTTCAAGAAGGTAGTCGCACAACCTGATGACAGTTAAGCCGTGCCAGATACAAATTTCTTTTGATAATGCACATAGAAATTTTTTATGAAAAGTGAAAATAAAAAAGGTGGGGAAAGAGGAAATAAATAAGATTCAGAGGTAAAATTCACTGGATTAGATAGGTGAGCCTTGTTACATAGAATATAGCTCTTTAGTTCACTATATGCTATTTTGATTTTATGAAAGACCTACATTAGTCTCTTTTTTCACTAACCGAAAGCAATCTGGAGAGGACTTTTACTTTTGTGGGGGGGAAAAAGGCAAAGAGCAAAAATAGCACTCAGCATTTGTTTGCTGCGAGCTCATCTTTGTAAGAGGCAGCGCGGACCCTGGGCAGTGAGCGGTCTCACCAGGCGCTTTTCTCATGAATCGCACCCAGCAGGAAGCTGCCACATCCCTGCCTGTGTCAGTAGCTTCTCCGCTTTATCTTGGCTTATGTTGTGCATTCATTAGCAAGATCTGTCCTAAGGTGTCAGGAGAGCCCAAAAAAGATCATAGGGTTGTTATACTTAGTATAAGACTGGACATATGAGGTACATTTGGTAGGATTTGGTAGTTCATTTTCTGTATCTGGGAATGCTTGAAAATATTTTCCATATAAATTAATAGTCATTGCTTCTTCTTTGCTTCATGCCAAGTTGACATGAAAGGTTTCTTGGGACTGCTCCACTTCACATAGCAGGGAAAACCTGTATACTGTTGAAGCTGAGTGGCACACACAGACTTATAGTCTTTGTACTTTGTGGGTTTTTTTTTTTTTTTGACCAATTACCACTAATATACAGGCCCTATGACCGTAACCGCTGGCTTTTTACATGCTCAAAATGAACCAGGTGAAGCCAGTGTTGATACAGTCATAAAGAGTTTCAATAGTTGGCCTATCGAACATCTAAGACAATTTTTATTAAAATAATTCATTCAGAAATATCTGGCTAAAAACCTTTTCATTTCTATTGTCTCCCTATATGCATTTCAGTGTTCTCGAAATTCATTTAAAAGAAAAAAAAGAAAAAATGTACACCAGTTTCTCTTATTTAATGTGGCTATAAAAGACACACACACACACAAAATTTGCCAAACCCTGTTCTAGATGTATGCAGAAAGAAAAAGCTAAAACTCCTCCTTTTAACCAATTAATCTGATATTTTTGTTTTATCCTTATCACTGTGTTCTCTAAATATAAGGTGTGGCTATAGTAAAGAGAAGTCAACTAAAGTTAATCCTTTCTTATGTAATAGTAGGACTACAAGAAACTGGATGAACGGGTGAAATACTATGTAATTCATGTATTTGTAATATGAATGAATAATAGCCTTTGATGGACGAATGTAAAAGTAAAACAATTTTGTCCTCCAAAATTGCTATCTTATCAGTAATGATATCAAAGCCAATCCATCAGAGCTCAGTGTGGATTTTTATTATGTTAGTCTTGAAGTCTGTCATCTCCCTTCACACTTTACTGCACTGTCAGTAGGAAGTGAGGTATTTTATCAGCTTCAGGAAAAAAGGCAGCACTCTACACAGGAATAATTTTTGATGCACTTTTTTTATTTAAAATAATAAGCAGCTTATTGCCAGTAAGACAAGAAAATTACTATTGCAGACAATCATCATTTGTAACTCTAATTGCAAGCATTCTAAAATGTCTGTTTAGAAAAATTATCTTTAGGATATTTAAGGACTGCTTTGAGATATACAAATTACATATTGACAAAAACTTTCTAGGAAACTTATCAATTATAGATAAATATAGCCTGAGAAACAGTTCAAAATAAAAAGTTGCTACATTAACTTCGAAAACTGTAAGTATATTTTGTTCCATTATATACTTAATGTTTGTTCTAAAACAGCTCAGACCATACATCTGACTGAACTTAATTCAGTGCCTCAGTCCAGAAATAATTGTCAAATTTAATGAACGTATGACTGAAGTAAGACAGTTAAATAACTAATAGAAAGCATTTATGGAATCAAAAATAGTTGCTCTAGCCCTGGTTGGTGTGGCTCAGCAGATGGAGCACTGGCCTGCGAACCAAATGGCCACTGGTTCAATTCCTTGTCAGGGCACATACCTGGATTATGGGCCAGGTCCCCAGAGTGGGGCACACAAAAGGCAACCACACATTGATGTTTTTTTCTCTCTCTCTTTCTTCCTCCCTTCCCTTCTGTCTAAAACTAAATAAATAAATAAAATTTTTTTTTTAAAAATATAGGTGCTCTATAGGACTGATTTAGCACTTTGTTTTGTATTTTAAATGTTGAGTTTTTTGTGTCAAAATTTTCCTGACTATTGTCATCTCTTACTTCTCTGCATTGCCTGGGCTTGGTGTTTCTTGCTCTCAGTGACCATAACATGCTATGACTACTTTATCAATTAGTGAACTTTGTTGTAACTATTGATATTTTGTGTCCTCTATTAGACTGTAACCTATCTTTGGACCAAGGTCTGTATTCCTAATAACAAAGCACCATATATAATATCTAGCATTGGGCCACATAATATGCACAAAAGTTTTTGAATGAATTAATAAGTAAACTCATCTGAAATGCAGACATTCGCCTGGTATAGAATATAGAGACTGGGAGGGCCAAAGAAGGCATTCCTCAGGATATGACAGTTCGTCTTAAAGATGAAGACTTTCAAAAGCAGAGATGGCAAGAGACATAGTTTAGATGTCATGGCAAAAAGAAACATGGCAAGAACATGACAACTGGAACCTGAAAATCATTCAATAAATTCAAAGTATATTCAAAGTATGTCAATAACTTAATATATCTAAACACCAAATGCATGAGGAAACTGAGAACTTAGAAAGATCTTTCAGTCAATGCTGGTAGTGCCCTGGCCAGACTTTTCTGGTGCTCCATCGTAATGGGTTAGATTGTGCCTCTCACAAAAGGTCTGTTGAAGTCTGGTATCTGTAAATATGACCTTATTTGAAAAGAAGGTTTTTATAGATGTAATCAGGTTAAGATGAGGCCATTAGGATGGGTTTAATCTGTAAAAGACGAAGAAAATATGGACAGAGACACACAAGAAGAATGCCACGTGGCAGCAGAAACACACATGGTAGGCAGCCCACTGCCTGATCCCCCAAACAATGGCAGCACCTCATTTCCAGGTTCCAAATTGTGTTCCAGTTATGTGTTGATGCATAAAAGACAACCCCAAATTTAGAGAAGTAGACAACCATTTCATTATGCTCTTGGAAGTTAGATGTACTTCAGAATAAAGTCATTTATGAAATCATGCAGAACCTGATTTTTATGAACCATACTCATCTGCTCCCACAAAGTGACTGAATGTCCTTATCAGAGACAGACTATTGGACTGGGGGGACCAGTGGTCTCACTGGTTTGAAAGTTCCTTTTGGCTATAGCTTATATCCCTACATCTGTATTTCTTTTATCCTTAAGAAAAGAGAATTTAGCCCTGGCTGGTGTGGTTCAGTGGATTGAGCACTGGAATGCAAAGCAAAGGGTTGCCAGTTCGATTCCCAGTCAGGTCACATGTTTGGGTTGCAGGCCAGGTCCCCAGTAACCACACAATCACACATTGATATTTCCCTCTTTCTCCCTCCCTTTCCCTCTCTCTAAAATAAATTAAAAAATTAAAATCTTTTTAAAAAGAGAGACTTTAATGATCAGCAAGGAAAACTAATGTCTTCACTGCTGGCAGGTAGAATATGTTTCTACTATAAAAAGGTCTGTTTCCTTACTATGGCTAATTTTCTGCTTAATCTCTCTAACTTATTTTATAGTTCAAAGTTACATATAGTTACAATTAAAATATAAAAATATCCATCATTCTTTATTATTTCTGGTACTATTTATGCATACATAAGTAAGGATATTCACAGACATCTCAGACTGGGCATTTTTTAATGTGCTAGTGAAAGAGAAAGAGAATGCTAAGGAAATATTATCACTTTCTTTCCATAATTTACATTTTTATTAGTTCTGACATGTTCCCTGTACTACACAATCTAAAGTAAGCATTTGAATTCAATTCATTAAAATAGTGACATTCATTAGGAAAAATCAGAATTAAGGTAATTAAATGTTGAGTGTCTTCTAAGACACTCTCTTCTACCCTCTGGCTGCAAAAGCATTTGCTCAAAAAAACCCTGAAATTACCTCTCAATTCTCATTGTGCTGTCTCAGACTAGCACATACTTATTAATACAATACGGTGGGCTTGGTTCTTAAAGTTATGCAATTGGGGAGATTCTTCTTTTGTCCCTTAATATTTTAATTAATCCATTTTTTTCCTTGCTTAAAAAATGTTACCTCTTCCTTATAGAAATAAATATTTGTCTTAAATAAACAAACTATTAGGCTGAATACGCTAATAAAATTTTATACTCTTTTTTTTTTTTTTTTTTAGTACTGAAGCACTTGTCAGCCCATCTTACTTTCAAGTAATCAAAACCCATTCCAGATCTTACCAGTAAAATCTGAAGAGCAACTTTAAGCAACATCACCATTTTTTTTAATCAGCTGAGAATTGATCAACTTAGAAACTGTTGCTTTGGTCTCTTATAGGCCAATGTTATTTAATGGAAATCTATGCAGTATTAAAAATTTTAGATTTTTACACTGGACAACTACTATATAATTCTATTTTAAAATTAGGTTGTTATTAATTAATACCTAAAGTATTAAATATTATTCAATAAAAATTCAGTTTTTTTGTTTGATTACTTCTTTCAAAGTAATTTTTAAATTTGTTGATTTTTAAAATTTTATTTAAAAAATTCATAATACATTTATTTCTACAGCCACCAAAGTAAAGTGAAATAGAGCATTAAGGCTTGTATCAACATCTATTTCTTTGTTTCAATTATTTGTATATTTTACAAGGAAAATATTTTACCTAAATCACATATTTCACTTTGTTTTGTTGTTGTTGTTGTTCTTTGAAGATCACTCCATTATTTCTTAAAAATCATCATGTATAATTAATACTTAACATATTATAGATTCTTAAATATATGATATAGCATTTTTTAAAAGATTGGTTGTAAATTTTATAAATTTTTTTCTAGACTATCAAAATTTTCCCTACATTATTTATAATTTTAACTGGCTCTTTAGTAAAATCACATATCATTAGACTATACCTAACATAATGTACTGCATTTCCAAGTAGAATAACTAAGCACCAATAAAACAAAAACAAAAACAAAACCCTAAAATTTTAGCATAGGTGCCTTAAATGTCTCCTTAAAATTCTATCTGTATAGTAATTTCTTTATAAGGGATAATAAGGATTTAATATTTCCAGAAACAATTAAATTTTGTTAAAATTAATTGAAATGTATCACTTTTTCTTGTATTTTTAAGTTGAACATACCTTTCTGACTAATATGGAAGAATTGAAGCTGTTGATTTGTTTAAAAATAATTATTGAAGTTGCTAAATTCAAATACTAAAAAAAAATCTAAAATATGATATGTATATTATATTATTGCACCCACACTAAGGAAAGAAACTGATTAAAAACTTTCATAACTTTATAACACATGGCACAGAAACCACCTGAATATTTTAAATTTTGTCCAGAACAGTTTCTCCTAATTAAACAAAAACAGACACAAAGAACCTTCCTTCTCTTCATGTCGTCTAAATTATCTCAGAAGCATCATTCCTTTTATTTAGGCTTTGATTCCTGTTAATTTGGAAAGTTTTCAGAGAACATTAGCACTCCAATATAATGTCAACTGTTTATATATTAAAAACGCTCATCTTAGATCCCATACTATCCCCTCACTTTTATTTTATTTTATTTTATTTTATTTTATTTTATTTTATTTTATTTTATTTTATTTTATTTTATTTTATTTTACTTTATTTTATTTTTCCAACAAAAGAGTGTCTTGCTTGGGATCCTGGAGAGGAACATGCCAAAGAGAAGAGTCACAGAGAGGCAGGAATGAGATTACTGCTCAGAAACTGAAACACCAATGCAACATTTTCTACCTAAGAGTTGTGCACAGAGTTAACTGTTAACTAAGAGTTAATGCACAGTCTGTTTTCATACACAACAGGTGTGATGTAAATCAGAAGCAAGAAAATCCAGTGTAAAGTTCATGACTTTCTTAGACTCAGGGGTAACACTTTCCTTTCATCTTTCCACTTGGACTAAGAGAGAAATAAACAGCTATCATCTGCCCTAAGAGACCCGTTTAAAATGTTCAGCACTGCAACGCTGAGCAGCTCTGCATGCACAGATGAGGAAATGCTATTCAGTCTTGTGTCTAGGACAATCCTTTTCTACTTACTTATTTAAAACCATTTTGTGTTGTTTTTTCCTGTATCAATCTGGATTTTCCTCTCCACCCTACCGAGAAAGTGGGAAGTCCCTTGAAAGGATAGAAAAATAAGTAAAGACAATTCTCAGATTCTGGTCTGGGATGACCAAGAAAAGGAAAATTGGAAGGAAGAGTCGATGTGTGGGTACATGATAGAGCTGGATCAACCTAACATTCACTTTTACACTGCTCCATCTATGGTGCCATTAAGGCTTCACGGGGAATTTGAAAACTCTTTAGTGATGGTAACATGGAGAGAAGTCAGGGTATGTATAGAAAAGGTGGAGGCATTACTTTTGATTAGAATATAGCCAGGTAAAAGGGAAAAGGATGAGAACTTTTTCTCCTGTTATCATTATCAAATCAATTTGTCAAACTCCTTTGGTCTTTATGATTCAGACTTTAGAACCTATCACATTATTTTCCTGACATATTTAAACTTGGCATCCTTAGTCTTTAACATCTGTTTCTGTCATTTTTTTAATGGAGTTTCAAACTATTTAAAGTAGTAAATTGATTTTTAACTGTGGAATTAACTATATAAACTATATATTTTCCACCAAAATGAGAGAGAGAGAAAGAATATGAATATATGGGAAAATGAAAAATGTTGCCCTAAACAAAATTATGCAGTTCTGGAAATGTTTTACCTTGTGTTGCTCTATCCGCTCCCTCATTAGTTCCTTGTTGCTTCCAGACATCAATCCCCCTACCTTCCCTAGATAATCTTGCCTTCTAGAAAGCTCTTGGATTGTTGATTTAAGTCAAATTCTTACTTCTGTCCTCAATAAGTACATGCTTTTTCTCTAATTTTAGAATCAAAGGGTTTACTTTCCTCTTGAGAATGATAGGTAAAATATTGGGATTTATTAGTCCTCTGAAGTCAGACTTGTCTATTTCTCCAATACCTACCACTGGTCTCAGGGGTGGATATAACTCAAATTAGTTATTTTACTTCAGATAACAAAAACCTGTGTCCTGGGAAAATAACTTTTAATTTATCCCCCTTTTTTTATAACCACAAATTGCCTTTACCTCTACACTCTCCCACTATTTCCTCCCTTTGGGAAAGGATCTCCACAGCAGTAATGCAAAGAGAAAGTGGAAAAAAAAGCAATCTCAGCTTTTCAGTTTCTGAAAGGGTTTGGAAAATACCAGGTGACACATAGATTGAGCAATAAGGAGTTTGGATCTTGCATCCCTGGATACTGAGTATCAAAAGCCAAGTTCACTGGCCGTGCTCTGAGAATACAAAGTTAAGGTTTATTCAACAACCAATACAATAGACTTTTTCAAGTTTAGAATACTCTGTACTTCTGCCAATATTACGGAATATAGTAATAATAATAAGCTACACTTCTGCTAAAATAAAAAATAAACAGAGACCAACTTTGCAAAATTCCCTAGGCAGACAAAACCAGTTTAGTCATACAAATACAGCTTAATTTAACTTACTTTGCAAGATTAGCTTGACTTGAGTTATTTCTTGTTTATGCTTCCAGAAATCATAAGACAAATGAACTATTTCCCATGATTGATATAAAGTAGCCATTCAAGATTCTCATATTATAATCAATCAGTGTAAAGAATAAACAGCCATTGCTTTCTCACTATGTAAGCTGTTTTATAATAATATACTCCTGAGACTCATTCCATGTTTTGGTTTGAGTGCCCCCAGTTTGCAAACTGCCTTTTTGATGTGTGCACAATAAGCTTTTTTAAATTTAATTTTCAATTATAGTTGACATACAGCATTATGTTAATTTCAGGTACACAACATATGAATGGACATTTATATTCTTTACAAAGAGATCACCCCAGTAAGTCTGGTGTCCATCTGACACAAGACATAGTTACTACAATATTATTGACTATATTCCTTAGGCTGCACTTTACATCCTGTGACAATTTTTATAACTGTTAATTTGTACTTCTTAATCCCTTTCACCTTTTTTACCCATCCTCCCAACAGCCCTTCAATAAACATTTACTAATCACTACTTCAGTGATTCGTTGGCTTTACTTTGTTATTTCTGAACTTCTGGCACTCTATAATAATCTTCCACACTCAAGGTTTCCTGCATGATTTGGGTTCCCCTCCTCACAATAAATGAACAACATTCTGGTTTCCTCATCCAGTGAGTAAAAGAGATACTCTCTTACACCTTAAGTTTATGTATTTTTTAAAAAATATCACCCAAGGATATGTTTATTGATTTTAGAGAGAGAGAAACTTCAATGCGAGAGAGAAACATCGACTGGTTGGTTGCCTCCTGTACATGCCCTGATGAGGGATCAAATCCTCAACCTAAGTGTGTGCCCTGATTGGAAATTGGATCAGCAACCTTTTGGTGTGTAGGATGATGCTCCAACCAGCGAGGCTGTCCAGCCAGGGCTTAAGTTTATATTTTTAAAAAAGTAATTTTATCTTTACTTAAATGTGGTAGATATTTTTAACCAAATGTTCTATTTACCTTTGTTATTCAAAAAGTGCACAAGGTACAAGTACAAAGCACCATAGCTCTTCTAGGCACAACAGTGAAAAAACTAGGAAACTATCAGACAGAATGTCTGTTTGCCTGTTTTTTTTTTTCTTTCAGAGGATGATCTTCCTATTGGCACTAGTTATTATAGCAATTCCTGTGCAACCAGATAATGATTGGATTTCCTAAGAATATGATTTTTAAAAAAAAATCTTACATCAAAAGCTGAAAAATGAAATGTGAGATCAGTGACCAAAGAAGCCAGCACATAGGGACGCCTTGATGGCCTGGGTGACTTGAAAAACAAGTATCTTTGGTACATGGAAGTACAGATTGTGTGGCCTCAATACAGAAGCTAATGATATAAACAGAGAAATGCTGCCGGTATGATGAAAATAAGAGTGATCCCAACATAGGGAAAGGAGGTCGTGTGGGGGGAATAGCAACAGCACAAAAAACAGTGGCATGAAAGTAATAACAACACCTGCTGGGTACTGAGCATTACTAATTAGATACAGTTCTAAGCATGTGTGTTCATTTAATTAAAAAGTAATTGTCTAATTTTAAAGGTAGCAGTAAGGATATGTTTATTACCTTCTAAATGAGTGGGTCTCTGAGAACAGAGTCATAAGGTAGGGAGAAAACTAAAGCACGCTTTAATATCACTTCCTATCTGTCCTGGATTCAGCTTGGAACAGAGAGAGGATCAATAGAGGCTTATAAATGTTCAACAGTACAGGCAGCGGATGACACACAGCAACGGCAGGGAAGAGAAGGGACACTATGCCAGCAGACTGTAGGGTTCTAAGGCAGTTGCGCTTTACCTCACTGAGAGGGGTGAGGCACAGCAAGCCTCCCAGTGGATCTCAGCAATTGCACAAGTGCATGTTCTGTTGATCTGAAGAGACAGCCATAGGACCCTGGTTTTCAACTCAGAAGAATTTGTGTCAGCAAAGGGGACTTTTGGTACTTGACTACCATAACTTGGGAGTGTGAGTGCTACTGGCATCTAGTGTGTAGATGCCAGAGATGTAGCTAAGCATGCTGTAATGCACAGAGCATCGCCCTCAATAAAGAATTATCTAGCCCATACTGTAAATAGCCCCCTGCTGAGAAACTCTGCCACAGGGTCTCACATTTACTGAACTGAGTGCAGCTTTGGCTTTAAGTGACAATGCCCAGGCATCAAAGGTTAGGATGCTCAGAGGCAATAAACAAATTAATAGTTTTAAAGTATACTGCAAAAAGTGAGTTTTGGGTGATTGAAATGTTGTGTATCTTAACTGGTTAATGAGTGCATGCCGTTGTCAAACTCACTCAATACACTCAAAATAGATATGTTTTATTGCATGTAACTTATGTCTCAATAAAGTGCATTTACACGCTGTGTGGCTTCGTCCTGGCTCCTCCCTTTGTGTACCAGTTCATCAGCCGTCCTTTCTGCTGGCCCGCTTTGCATCGCTCTTCCACATTCACACCAACGTGAATGTCACCAAGACCGAGAAGCTGGAGAAGCTCATGGTGCACATCCGCGCCTTCAGCGTGCTTTACACGGTGCCAGCCAGCCATCATTACCTGCTACTTCTACGAGTAGGCCTTCCGGAACCAGTGGGAGTGCAGCTGGGTGGCCCAGAGCTGCAAGACCTAGGCCATCCCCTACCCCACCTCCAGGCTGGTGGAGGGGTTTCCCCACACCCACCCATGATCCCCGACTTCACAGTCTTCACGATCAAGTATCTTACGATGCTGATCGTGGGCATCACATCTGGCTTCTGGATCTGGTCCGGCAAGACCCTCAACTCCTTACACCTGGCTCACCAAAAGAAAACAGGGGGAGACCACCATCTGAGGCCTGGGGGCTTGCTCAGCCCATTCCCAGCCCTCAGCCCTTCCCCAGCCACCTCCAACCCTGTCCCCCAACATGGAATTCTCACCAAACCTGGCTACTACAAGTTTCCTCACTAGACACTTTCAGAGGTATCTTTTTACAACATAGCTCCTGCAAAAGCTTCCGTCCCTATGGTCAAACGGTTGAGGACCCAATTTCTTGAGGGGGGATGGACCAGCCTCTCTCGCTGGTACCAGCACTGTGCGCTTTTATGACTGTAAATGGCCTATGTAAGATTTTTGTAAGTATATGTGCATTTAAAAAAAATAAAGTACATTTTAAAAACTAAATCATAATCTCACATTCAAAACATAGTACATATTTGCATTTAAATTCAAGTTGCCACATCATTCATTCATTGTTTTCAGTAAACATCCATTGAATGTCTTTATGGACCATTCTTAGGAGGGATATATAAGTGATCAGGAAAAGAAAAAAACACACCTCCCTCCTTCAGCCCGCATTCTGGTAGTACATCAGCCCTTTTTTATATTTCAAACCAATATACTTCAATGGCCAATGGATTGAGAGGACACAGAAAGATAATTAAAAAGTGATGTATGGAGAAAAACATCAAAAGGGCGTTGTCATGGGGACATTTATTAATAGAACACTCTGAAGCAGCAAATATCTCAACCCTTTTAACAACTCTGTATGGTAGGTGACATTATTGTCGCCATTTGATAGATGAGGAGAGGTCATGCTACTTGCCCAAAGCTAAACAGGGTAGGTCTTGGATTTGATCACATGCCAGTCTGATTCCAGGCTGTCATATATTGCCTGGAGTGTGAAACCCTGGAGAAATGTGCCAGAACAAGAAACTACAGAAGAATTATGAGGATTTGCAGCCACTGTAGCAGAGTCCCAAGATTATATATAAGTACTGGAGATTGAATTCTTGCAGAGACACTCTATAAGATTTCAACAAGAAACTAGAAGTTTTTCGTGGAGGAGATGTCAGTTGTTCAACCAATCCATTTCTGATTTCCTCTCAGATACATACTCCCTGCATGTAGGTGTAGCACAGAATTGGTTTGGATATCATAGTGTGGGCACAAGTAGTGCATGCCATCTACTGACCTGACCCTTGAACATCCCTGTTGGAGCCTATACTTTACATGGTTAATTCAGAAATTGAGTGGACACCTGATGGCACTTAAATTACTATGTGGAAGATCGCATGCTGAACATCTGATTCAGATTGTATCATAGTGAAAAATAAATCTTGGTTGTTTTAAGTCATTAAAATTTGGGGACTATTATTTTTTTTACATTACCTAGCATTTGCTACCTTACGTAGCCCAGGCTCCATAAAGCAGAGAAGAAATGACAGATATTGAAGGAGAGCTCTAAGGGTACCTGGGATTGCCAGAACGATAAACAAGTGGGTCCCAGAGCAAATTAAGCGTGAAACATGGCTGGAGGTAAAAATGACAACACTGACGTTGTCCTACTTTGGGCATATTATAGAAGGTGGCCTTCTCTGGAAAAGACGATAATGCTGGAGGAAAGATGGAAGGCAGTAGGAAAGGAGGAAGTCTGAATATGAGATGTTTGACTCCATAAAGGAAGCTATAGGCATGAGTCTATAGGAGCTGATCAGAGCTGTAGAGGACAGCACATCGTGGACATCACTCATTCATAGAGTCACCAGAAATTGGAGCTGACTCAGCAGCACATAACATACACGAGTGTAACACTACAACAACTATGTTGGGAAAACTTATGATTTATTAGTTTATTTGCATGCTAATGTAGTTCCACAAAGCATCTGAGGTACAGAACAATATAACAAAATAAAATAAATTTCAAATTGAGGAGAAAAGTGAAGCAAAGATAAATTTGAAAAGAAGATGGGACCAGGGGTAAAGTACACAAAATATATTAATCCTCTCCATTGAAGGTGGATTACCCTTTTGGCTCCAAGCTTTCAGGGAACCAGTATTAAGAATCACAGTGAAGACTGTTATTCAAAGTATTAGTAAGACGAAAGCAAATCAGCTACCCAGAAAAATGCGTTTATTCCATTTCTAAGATGAGAAAGAAATTTCTCCTGTGGGTCCTCATAAAAATGATACAAAAGTGAAATATATTGAAACACATCCTCAAAGGATAAAAAAAAGTCTTCACAGTAAACCCAGCAATGAGTTTCATAATTCTGTTATTTATAAAAATCCCTTAGTACAAAGTGGTAAGAAGATGCTAAGCACAATTCAGGGATAATGATACAGTTTTAGAACACTGTTCAGTAAGGGTCTAGCTTAATTGAGGCATAGAAAGAGAACTGGAAATTAAACTTAACACCCTTGTGTAATAATTTTATAATTAGCTGAATGTATAAAAAAAGCTGTTTGATGAATTCAGTAATAATTTACTCAGAGTGCACAAATGTTATTCTCAAGTAAATCCCATTTTTCTTAATTATAAGTCTAAACTGAAAAGCCAAATACAGAACTGTTATAGCATAAACACACACATCTTGATGGACTGTATTAACTATGTAGTTGCCAGGAGGAATGGAGCGCCTTGTATTGGATTCCTGCAATCTCACCTAAATGGTAGAAATATAGTAGTACCGTTATATGCACTGATCAGCAACAATGGGCCTGTTTATAAATCAAGATTTCTAGATATTCCTTATTTGCACAATTCTTAACAATCATCATATGTGAGTTGGCTCTACTCTCAAATAGCTCCTGCTTTTCTTACTTCTGCTTTAACAAAAAAAAATAATAATAATAAAATAAAAAAGGATTTTTTAGAACGATATATGAAATTCATTTTTAAAATTCTCTTCCTAATGTAAACTATGTTTCCCTAAAGTAAATAAGTTAAACTATTAATCATTTAGTATTCCAGTAACAGAAACAAGCAGGAAATGCTATAATGAATTTAAAGAAACTTGTTCAAAGTGATGATAACAAGTATCATTGCAAGTTAAGATGGAGATAAAACATAAGTGTAACAAAAATGATTGCTTTTCAAATTGAGAAATGTTAGTTTCTGCATTCATCTTGTAAAAATATATCTTCTATGTTTGGCAATCCACAATGGCAAGTAATTTAATTATGAGTTAATCTAAAAAAAAGTGAATCATCCTTAAACTTACATTGAGATTAAGCAATAAAGTTGGAATTAGAAACATGAAATTCTCTTTAAGGAGAAAACAGTATTCAAAACTAACGAAAACAGGAAAAAGAGTAAAATATACAGTTTGATCAGGTAAGCATTGTTTTTTTCTATTGTTTGCAAAACTTTTCTTCCAGTTGGTCATCACTAAATCACTCTGAAAGCTGGCAGAATATTTTCCAATGCTAACTGCTTCAGTGGAATCACATTTTCTCATTTCCCAAAAGAAAGTTTGTTTTGGTTTTTTTTCCCCTCCTATAAATGTAAAGTTTCAAATAAAAGTTAACATGGAATTCTGACTTTAATTCTACAGTAGCAGGAAATTCTAAAAACTTAAGGCCATAAAAAACTTGTTGAGTTTTTCAAAGTATAATAGAACCATATAATTTCTTCACTAAACAATGTTTTTAAATAAACTCTAACCTAGTTCTTAAAAATCTAATATAGTACTTTTTGCAAGAAATGACAAACACAGCACTTTAATTTTTAGATATACTGTTCTATGAAGTATAATTTCAGTCTCCAAAGACTCATGTGGGTCTAGAAAGTACATTGCTCACTCTATGATATACACCCTACTCACTACTTAAAATAATTGGATTTTATTTTTTAAATAGAACTTTGGAGTAAATCTCATGTCCCTAAAGATGTTTCTGTTTTGTACCAATCCATGAAATGTCTCATTTCTCTTAACATTTATTTTATAGAAAAAGAATATCATGCTGCAACAGAAGTTTCTCTAGGTTGATTCACATTTTTCTTGTGTGTTATTATGACTGAATTTAGATTGTTAGGCTATGTGTATCAGAAATTGTCTATGATACCTGTTCCAGGATTCTATTCTTGCATAAGAAATTACCCCAAATCTTAGCTGCTTAAAGCAACAATTTATTATTTTCTCTTATAGTTATAGAGGCTGATGGGTTCAGCTGGGCAGTTCTTATTTAAGATACTTCGCGTAGGCGTAGGTGAATCACGACTGTGGCTGGAGTCACCTACAGGCTTCTCACATCTTTGATACCTGGGCTGGCAGATGGCAGAAACAGCTGGGGTCAGGCATATGGCATGTCTCCCATCCTCTTACCTTTATTTCCCACTCCCCTTCTCCACCTAAGTGGCTTCTCCAAATGGTTAGCCTGGGCTTCCTCCTAGTCTTGGCTATCTCAGGGTAGTTAGACTTCTTACATGGTGGCTGACCTCTCTTATGAAAACATTCCAAGTTGCCTGAATGTAAACTGCAATGGTTTTTATAAGCCAGACTAACAAGCTCAGAATGTCACTCTGCTCCATTCTATTGGTCGAGCAGGTCACTAAGGTCTAGAGGAGAATTAGACCACACCTTTCCATTGGAAGAGCTGCAAAGAAATTATAGCCATCTTTAATATACCACAATATCTATTCAAAAATGGAATATTGTGAGATTTCTTTAAACTTCTTTTATTCTCCATAATGAATTTAAGGGATTAATATTAGCATAAAACCCCTAAACTCAGGGCACATTAGTTATTTAGCTAATTTATTAATTGGTTACTAATTAACAATTAAGAAAAACAATATGGAAATTCACATAAGTTTTTTCTTTGTGTTCAATTTGGCCTTTTGACAAAAAACATTCCTTTAAGATAAATATTTCAAATGACATAGCTTAATTTCTAACTATACAGATTTCTAGTAAGAAACTGTGTCTTCTCATGGCAGATGATTTCCCTAAATAAAACAACGTTACTTCCAGGTATCTGTTCCAGTTATTTTTTATACTGCTCCAAACATAGTAACTTGAAAGAACAATCATTTTATTGTATCTCATAAATCTGTAAATCAACATTTTGGGTAAAGCTAAACTGGGCAACTCTTCTGCACACAGCAGTGCCTGGGGTCACTCAGCGCTATTCAGCTGGCAACTGACATGGGCCGGAGGGTCCTGTATAGCTTTCCTCACATACCTGACACTTCAGCCAATCCCCACATCCTTTTGGTAGGTTCTTAAGGTCTTCCCAGCAGACTAGTCGAACTTCTCACATAAAAGCTCAGGGTTCCAAGGGCAAGCGTTCCAAAAGACAGGAAAGGAAGCTACCACTATTACAAGGTCTGTGCAGGACACTGGTACAGCAGTACTTGTGCCAAATTCTCTTGGTCAAAACTGTCACAGAGAGTCCATCCAGATTCAGGAAAAGAAGGCAGAGACCCAATCTTGATACAAGAAGTTGCAACTATCTTTAATTTGCTACAGGGCCTATGGGGATGCAGATGAATAACATAAAACTTCGATTACCAGGGCCCTCCACAATCTAACATACCACTTCCCCAGCCTCATTTATCACTCTTCCCTCTAGTCAAAGACTACCAGGAACATACATATAATTGGACAAACTGTATTTATTACTCACTGTAGTAAAAAGCCTGAATACAACGAGGAACTGTGGGTATCTTAGTAAGCTGCTAGGACGAAGAGAATTTGAACTTGTTTTCCGTGACTTTCCTGGTCTTACTAAATCTTAGGAAGGAGGAGGATAAATTCAAGGTTAAGGTTGTAAATAATGAGGCAGAAGTCATCATATTAGACTGGACACAGTGATATTTCATCACTTTTGTGACAATGTTTATGTTTTGTCTACGTTCAGATATAATACAGTGCTCTTACTCTTTTCTTGATCCGTCACCAACACAATAATTTTGTCTGATGTTGATGTTCTGTGAAATTGATTACGTTCAACAGGGGAACACTCAGTCCTTAGTCCAGTTTAGCTCCGGATATCAGAGGTTGCTTTTCTCTTTCACGCTCCGAACACGCCATTCTCATCCTGGCCTTGAGTATTCTCTGCTCTCCGTCAGTTTCTGCTCTATTCAGTTCCCAGTATCTTCAGGAAGCTTTCCCTTAGCACTCTACTCTGTTTTCTTACCAACAACATCCTTTGTACTGGTTACTTGGGCTTATGCTCTTTTTCCTAAGGTAAGATGATAGCACACATCTCTCATTGCAGGCAGAGTACTGCAAATCACAGACACCTAGTATACAATCATAACAAACGAAAAGGGAAAGGTTTATTTTCCTATTCCATAAACTACAGCACACGCGGTGAAACTGCTTCACTGAATTGAGTAAAATTCGTTCTGGGAAACAGACCCTAAAAATCCTGTCAACAACGCTACAATAACTCAGACGCGAACGGATCAACCCTTGCTCCTAGAAGTAATGCGGGTTCTGGCCTTCCTTGAGACGGGCGGGGGAACTACATTTCCCACAATCCATCAGGGCCAACAAGTAGACGCGACGTTCTGAACTACAATTCCCACAATACACAGAGACAGCCACATTATCGCGGTTTCCGAGAGTTCTGCCCCATTTCCCGTCTTCCCTTCCCGTACTTGCACGAAGGGGAACAAGGTCGCGAAAAAAGGACTTTGGGTGTTAGCGCCATTTTTTCCGCTTTCAGTTTATGCCCGTTTCTCAGGGCTTTCAACAGCAAAATGTGGGGACGGAGCATTCGGAGGTTCACAACCTCCGTGGTCCGTAGGAGCCACTATGAGGAAGGTCCAGGGAAGGTTAGTATGTAAGGGGCCCGGGTTCGTTGAGGTGGGGGCACTTGGCTGCGACTCGCTGAGCTCTTTGGAAAGGTGTGTGGTAAGCCTGGAATTTGGTGTGAGACGCCGACTAGCATTCCACTTCACCCAGGGAGAAAGCTCAGCACCCTGGATGCGCCCCTTAGTCGAGGAAAGGAATGAGTTGGTGGAGTTAGAGGCCCTGCTTCCCACTCCATCTTGGGGCAGGGGTTACAGGGAGTTGTGGACACCTTGTCGGCGGTTATTGTGTCTGAAAAGCCGAACTAAAGGTCACCAGACTCGGATTGAAGGTCATTGGAAACTAATGACATGAGGGCTTGTGGTCGTGGGTCGTCTTTGACTAGTTGACTAAATCGTGTTAACCCTCCCTGGTTGAGGTTGAGTTTAGCCTCAAGTATGAATAGCTTAAGTTAGTAGTAACATCCTGCGAGTGTTATGGGAGGTATGAGTAGTAAAGGCATGAGAAACAATTTTGAGGGTAGGGCTGCTTGGTTATGGGGAAAAAAAAAAAATCACACATTGACATGTGCGTTCTTTAAAAGGTGTCTAGTTTTTGATAGGGAACCAGAGCAGTGTATTCTGCTCCTAAAATTACTTGTGGAGAGTACTTTCGATCACTGTTCACTGTTTTATACCTGAGTTCTTAAGACCACTTCTTGGCGCTCAGTAAAGCCAGATAAATATTTATAAAGAATTTTACTTTCTAGTGTTATGTATGATGAAAGTTACAGGGTTTGAGAGAGAAATGTTTTTAAAAGGTGCTATGATATATGACACATATTACCCGATTATGTAAAAGAAAATCTAACATCTTTTGTGTATGTATTTTTTATCTAAAATTAGATGATTTGAAGGTCCATTTTTGTTGCTTGTTCTCTTTTCCCAACAGAATTTGCCATTTTCGGTGGAAAACAAGTGGCGGTTACTAGCTATGATGACTCTGTACTTTGGATCTGGATTTGCTGCACCTTTTTTTATAGTAAGACACCAGCTGCTTAAAAAATAAGGATCCATGAAACAGGTAATTAATTATTGGATTTCTAATCTTCCCAAAGCAATGCTTTCCCTTTTCTTTCTTCATTCTTTCTCCACTCCTCCCTTAAAAGAAAAAAAGGAAATTACCCTCCCTCCCCCAAAATTACAAATATGTTTTTGCATATAGAGCTGGTTCCTGAAGGTATGTGTATATGTGGCATTTGGGGATACAGCTTGATAACCTAGAAACAAGTGTTTCTTTACCTGAAATCCAGGGTTTATTTAGTACTATTGTTTGTAAGGCACACTTTACAATAAGTTCATGTAGCTCCCTAGTATGCTTGTGAAATGGATGATAGTAACCTGATCTGAGAAACAATATTTCATAGTCAGCGGTGGACCAGGATTTTTAGCCAGATCTCACAGTTGTTAATCAGGAAAGTTCTAGTAAACTGATTGTTAGTCCATCTCAAGGGCAATATATGTTAGTGTATACCCAGAGGAGTCTTGTGTTCTGGGAAGTAATGTGTGAGAAGAAAAGATTTATTTACTTAATTGTAACCAAATTTTCCTCAAAATGACACTTGTAGGAAGCTCTGTGGGATAATTGGAGTAGATTCCAAAGTATATTTTGGAAAGTAGTTTATTTGTCATAGTTTAGAAGGGAAATGATTTATATAAGCCATTAATATGGAAAGATTTTTGGTGCATGTGATGAAGCAGATCAGTATGAATGAAATTATGATACTGTAAACGCTTTCTGATGTACCAAGCTGAAGTATAGGCAATACATAAATGAAACTACATGATTTCGGTTAATGGGATTTTTCAATACCATTTTTTTGTTTGTGTTTTTATTCATAGATACGAAGACGAGCATTTTAGGAGGTGCAGTCTCTGAAAAATGGATCAAACTGTTGAACTCAACATACTAGATGTATTTGTAAATAAACTAATGGCATGAATCCTTAATGCCTCTTCTCTGAAATACAAAATGTGATAATTGGGCATGTGTGTACTTTTTCCTTTGGATATTATTTCAGTACCAAAACATTGGTGATTTTATCTTGTTTCTTGGTCTTAAATTCAGGAATTTTATTTGGTTACTGATCACCAGTTCACAACCTTGTTGGTAAGTAATGTTATAAATAGTAATGCAAATTTGGTTTTTAAGTCTATACTAATTCCCCTTTAAAGGGGGAGAAAAGATTTACTTTTAGTCTTCCCGTTTACTTTGAAGGAGTAAATTGCTTTTTCTCCATGAGTGATAAGATGAAAACGAGTGGTATATACAGATTAAAATACAAGAGATTAATCTTTTTCCTCTAGAACTGTACCATAAAACTGAAATTTTTGTCTTAATAAATACGCCACTAACCAAAATTAGTCTTGTTAAGACTGAATAAAAGGACAATATTTAAAATGGAATGTAACAGAATGTGAGGTAGAATATAGGAACTAATTACCATTTCATTCTGGAGCCTTGACTAGTAGAAGTGGGTTAAAAGATAGCCCTGATTAGTAATTGTATCAGTGAATCAAAGTACATGAGTAGTGAAATGCTACTTGCCACTTAGTAGTGACTTAATTCCCAGGGCAAGGAAAAGGTAAATAGCTACTGAATATTTTATCTTGATTTGGTCACTTTTGGAATATCCCTTGTGTTACAAGAATCCTGTAAAGCAGAGGTGTAAACTGGTGGCCTATTTGGCCCTCAGACTTTGGTGTATATTGGGGGGCTACAGTGCTGTTTTTAAACAGATATTTAAAACCAGAATATTCAAATATTTTTCACATAAAAGTCTGTATTTCTGGATTCTTTAAAAATTGTCCTGGGTGATTCTACACATCCCTTCATAGAACAAAACAACTGCCACCCTCAGTCCTCACTATAACATTGGATTTCCAATATGGCCATAATGTTAAACTACTGATTTACTAGAACTTTTAATTTATTATTATTCTCTCAGCTTATTTGAGAGGGCCTATTTCAGACTTTTCAGTAACCACCTGGCAACTCCTTAAATGTAATGGATGCGGTTTAACCTAAATGTCCAGCCATTCCCTGCACTTGTGTCATTGTTTTTGATTTTCCATTTATGAATCAGATGTCATCCTGTGTTTGGTTAGTTTTTCTATGGAACATCAATCCTGTCTACCTTTGGGAAAAGTAGAAATAAAAGAGTAGGTTTCATAAAGTGATTCTAAATTCTTGGCTCAAATCTTTGCCCTTAAATTACAAATATAGCTCTCTTGATTTTCTGGGAGGATATGGGGATGAGCCTACCTCATATTTTGAGAATCAATGAGCTATATAAAAATATGTTGCTTTCTGGCAAGTCCTAAATGAATGGGTTTTTTCAAGTTGAAAATACATCAAGAGCCAACAAAAGTTAGTTTGGGATTGCAAGGCATGGGTAGAAGACATCTGGTTTAAATCTGTCTTCCTATAGTGAAGTATATGGGGGTTATACACTAAGACCTCACTTAACATTACCAATAGATTCTGCAGCTTCAAACAAAACCAATTTTTCCATAGGCTAATTGGTGTAAACAAGATTTTAGTTCCTGTAGCAAAATTCATTAAATTTACCAAGACTCAAAAACATTTAAATCGGTGGGAGTTACATATACATTTTAAAAAGATTAATAGAAACAATGAGAATTATTTTTCAACCTGCTTATTCTAGTTCAGGATTGGTGGTGGCAGGAGGCTGGTCAGCTCAGGGTTCAAGGATGTTCCATCACAGAGTGCACACCCACACTCACCCCTACTGGACAGTTTGGAGGTGCCACTTACCATGCACATATTTGGGATGTGGGAGGGTATTACAGTACCCAGAAAAGACAAATGGGAGGAATGTGCAAGTCACATAGCCAGTGGCTCTGGCCAAGAATCAGTATCTTACCAGAACAAAACATTTGAGAACTTGCTTTACATGAATGAAGAAAACATTTGCCTATCCTGAGACGAAGAGTGGGTCATCCTATCCCCATAAAAAAAGCTTCAGTAACCTGGCATTTACTGTGTAAGCATATTGAGTGATAGAGGGAAAGTGTTCAGTTTTTGTACCAGGGTTTTCCAGAGAAATAACTAGCTGGATATACATAAACATTTTAAGGAATTAGGTTATGTGATTGTGGAGGTCTGACAGGTCCAAAATCTGATGGGGTAATAAGAGTTGCAGTTCTAGTCTGAAGCACTGTTGGCAGAATTCCCTCTTGGGAGGTTGGATATTTTTCTATTAAGATCTTCAACAGACGAGCTCACCCACATTATGAATAACACTTTAACAGAAGTACCCATAGTAATGTTTGACCAAATACCGACACCATGGCCAAGGCAATTTGGCACATGAAACTAACCATCACAATTTCATGTAAGCATGTGGCTCCAGTATAAATTTTTTGTGTTGGCCTGAATTTTTTAATAACTACAGGACATTAACGTAATTTTATGTATATATATGCATTCCCCCTATATACTTTTTAAGGAAAAAAGAAATGGAGCTAAAACAGACATGGTATAAATTTTTCAAATTAAACCCAAAGCTATTCTGTAGTTTTTGGTATTTTAAGTTATTCTAGCTACAGTTCCAACTTCAACCATACCAATGTAAAGCTATCTGGAGTCACAGTGCTAAAATGCAAGTCATATAATAAGCTGTCGCCATCAGTAAAATTCCAGCTCCTTAGCATGTCGCGCCAGCCACACAGCTCCAAAGGGTTTTTGTGCCACCTTCATAGCTTAGGTGCCACCTTTACTGTTAAATTTTTCCCTACTGATTCCTCCCATTACCCCAAACACTAAACAGAAGTCAACCCCACCCAGGGAACAGCTTTATAAATGACATCAGTGTGTACTGTAATTACTAATTTTCTTACATAGCACCTATACCAGCTTGTGATCTTTCTAAAACCAGAGAAGCTTTTATTTATTCATGCATCCTACATGTATAATTTAGTGAGTGGTCAATGGACAGTTACTGAATGGATTATTGAATTGAAGCCAAGTATGATAAAATTACATAAAAAGAGCAAACCCTAGGACCTCCTAGTCAATATACTAAAAGGGAGTATGTTCTAAGGTTTTGTGAATATAAATGAATTTTTCCCAGGTTAATTTGCTGATTTTGGTTCTCTAACCATATGTATATTGAAATAATCCAATATTGCAGATTTAGATTAGAAGTTTCTGCCAAAATATAATTCAGCTAGATATGTCACTGACCATACCATTTACTCCATCTATATTCTCTGTAGACAGCCTTCCTTGATGAAAGAAAGTGTGTGTTAATTTACATTCTGACAGTAGCTGTTGATCTTGTTTCAGACCAGCATCTGAGAAACACTGGCTTAAAGAATCAGGCAATGTATTGTATTACATAACAAAAGACAGCTCAGTGAATTTAAGGGCCTATCTTATTCAGCCTGCTGTTCTAAACTATTTCTTTGCCATAAGACAGCTGTTACAGTTCCAGGTATCCCATTCAGACTTGACAATATCCAGCAAGAAGAATTTCTGTTTGAAGTTATTTTTTAAAATGAAGAAAGGTTTTTTAGAAATCCACCAGAAGACACCTTCATGATTTATTGTCAGGAACGGTTATATATCCATTGTTAAATAGAACACTAGAAAATGATTCAAGCAATTAGGATTTTCTCCCAAATATTATGTGGGAAGAATAAACACTGACAAAAACCAGGATTCTAACAGGAAGGGAGAAGAAAGCAGCTATTGGATGTGCAAAAGATAGCGCTTGCTGCAACTGTTCTGTATAGTATACTGAAAAACCCAAATGTCAAAATGTCTGTATTTTAGTGTATCCAGTAAATAAAGACCATAGCACAGGTCTTTACCATGGAACTTAAGAATAAGCTGATTATAGAAGAGCGGAGAAACAGTGTTACGAATTTTTTTCTGTGTTTCTTTTCAATAGAAGATAACTTCTCTATAATAAGTAATGAAAGCTTTTACATGATTTATACTATGTCTATACCAACACTTAAAAAAATTACCCATTATAAATATTTTTGTTTCTATAGCTATTGAAATTTAACAGACCAGAAGGAATATAGCCACTTTCTATATATCTACATTGATACAGTGAAGAATTTCTTAGTGTATAATTAAAATTTATAGTTTTTATTTTTATTTTATTTTTTTTAAAGATTTTATTTATTTATTTTTAGATAGGGTAAGGGAGGGAGGAAGAGAGGGAGAAAAACACCAATGTGTGGTTGCATTTCACACGCCCCCTGTTGGAGACCCAACCTACAACCCAGGCATGTGCCCTGCACTGGGAATTAAACCAGTGACACTTTAGTTTGCAGACCAGCACTCAATCCACTAAGCCACACCAGCGAGGGCTGTAGTTGATTTTAGAGAAACTTCTTGAGTTCCTGTTTGAATGTAGGTACAAGCTATTTGGGTCTTTCTCTAACTTGGTTTACTAGTCATTCGGGCTTTTCAAAAACAACAGTTTCTAGTCTATATGCATGGCAGAATCGAACTCTGTTCCTTTTGTTTTGACAAATGAAAATGTGAACAGAAATAATGTGTTTTTACTTCATGGAAGCTTTAAAAGACTATATAATTCACCAAGTTACCTTACCCCTACTGCAGGGATATAACCTCTATCAGCCTTGGTCCCTGAGACACTGGGGAGTACAAAATTTAAATGTTTTTGTCAAACATTTAAAGTGAGCAAGAAGCTTCTACTGTTTGAGAACTATTTATTCAGCAAAACTTGGCCTCCCCTCATTGAAATACTTGGCCACTCCATATGACCGCAAAAAGGATTACTAACTTCTCTACATTTCTGATTCTTCAATTGTAGAATTCTGTGTCAAACTGTCTAAGTACTCTTCCAATTCAAAATTAAAATTAATTGAATCCACAGCTACAAATTTGGATGCCACACAAAAGTTTGACTCGGTACTAAGGAAAGATCTCTTTTTAGCACTTCTCAAGTGTGAACAGGTGCCAGAATGACAGAGGCAAATAGCTTTTGGCTTTTCAAATGGATTTTTGAACTGCAGTTTGGAGTTGCTACCTACTAGGCAGTTCCACCTTATCTCTCATTTTGATGGACCACGCTTACCTATTGAACACATCTACAAAAACTATAGAAAAACCAGTCCCTTCCAGGTGGACACAGCATAATGCCAGGATATACATGATGCCTTGTCAAGGCACCTTCATTGCACATTGAACACTGGGAAACAGTACAATTCTCAGTAGCTTTCCTACATGAAGTCATCATAGACTTAAATTTTTTCAGACTATTTCTACTGAAATTTACTGCCTTCTCCCAGTTTTTCCAGATCTGACAAAAGTTAGATACCACAGTAATTGATATTGAATGATGATTCAGAATTTTAATAGGGTTCCATATCCTTTAGAATGAGCTTGCATGTTTGCTGGATTCCACAACTTAGTGCCATGCTTCATAAATATTAGAATTCCAGCAAATATATTCAGGTAGATGGCAGTAGGATGAATACTAATTGGGTTTACTAGCATTTTCAAGTGTATGAGGGACCAATCTAAGAAATTCTCTCGATACATAGTAATAGGAAATTATTAAATATCTATATATTAATAAATTTATCAGGCTTACATGTTTGATCTACTCAGATTAATATTATCAACAAAATTCCCCATGTTGCATTCTAAGAGCTTTGTTCAATGCAATTCTATTCTATCTATAAAATGTGTAGTGTGAAATATTTATTCATGCTTAAGCTCTCATTGTAACTACCAAAATCAATCATACTTTTCCCCAGCAGGGAAGACACTAAGTTGAACCATATGAAATTACCAATATTTCACATTTTGGACATAAAAGAAAGCAATTACTGATGGTTCAGTGGTCACAGTTTTCAGCTACAGGACTACTCATGGAGTTCTTTCCCTCCATATATGCACTTGTTTGGGTAGCCATGAATTTTCCCATAACCAGAAATTGATGAAATGTGTTATATATTCGTACATTCAGTGTAGTAGAACTGCAACTATGTAATCTGTGTATCATTATTTTATTGCAGTTAAAGAACAAGTTAATCTGAAATTCTCAAATGCATCTTTTTATCCAAGAGTCTAAATTTTGGAGACATCATTTTCAATTACGGTTTCAAAAATACTTCCTGATATACACCGAAGAATGAATTTACATCAAGACTCTAGTGTGCAGTCTTTGCCATTATAGGATTTTATATGAATTATCTGAAAAAAATCTGGATTTTAGAAAGGGAATTCTATATATATTTCCAAGTAATAGAAAAAAGAAAATTTCCTGCTCTGTACTTAATGTTTGTATTCCCCTGAAATTCTTATGTTGAAATCTAATCCCTTAATGTGATGGTATTTGCCCTAGAGCTTGTGGGAGGTGATTAGATCATTATATTGCAGCACTAATGCATGGGATTGGTACACTTATAAAAGAGATCCCTGAGAGCTCACTCATCAGACACCAAATCTGTCCACCAACTTGACCTTGGACTCCCCAGCCTCCAAAACTGAGAAATCCCTATTGTTTATAAGACACCCAGTCTATGGTATTCTGTAATAGCAGATTGAGTGGACTGAGACACCTAAATCTAAATATCCCCACATGTCTTCCCCCAAACCTTACAGATTAGTAGGGAAAGCAAGTTTACCCATAGTCTATGCCTATAATGTGATTAAGTATGATGTGATTTATAAGAAATATGTGTATGTATCAGTATATATCTCTATATATATAGATATATAGATGTATATTCATTCAGATGACCAAAATATGTTTCTTACACATATTTTCTCTTCATCCACATTCCTACCTCAGCTCTCAAAAAGCTTGGAATTCTTTTTAGGGATAAGAGTAATGGGACATCTTTCACTATAATATTTGATCTGTTTTCCTCACAGTTAATGAAAAGACTTTAGAGTCATAAAGGTGAAATGAGTGTCTTATGATTCATAGCAAGCCCCTTTCTACCAGAACTGCATTTATGTTCATGAAGGGGACATTTGGAAAGCACGGAAGGATGGGGGCTGGTTGTCAAGGGAACCAACCTTGAAAAGAGGGTTGGAACTTTCAGTCCTGCCCTCTGATTTCTAGGGGGTGGGGGCAGGCAGCGGGAAGGAAGGGATAGAGGTTGCATCATTCACCAATGGCCAATGAGTTAACGAATCATACCTATGTAATGAAGCCTCTGTAATAACCCTAAAGGGAGGGGGTTCGGAGAGCTTCCAGGTTGGGAAACCAGAACAAAAATCTAGTGAGTAAACAGGTTTTCTGGGTCCTGTGTGCCATTCTAGCAAATTAGTCAAATCCAAAGCGAGGTTCACAGGAACCTCTGATTTATAGCCAGTTGGTCAGAAGTAAAGGTAATAACCTGGACTTGCAATTGGCATCCTATATTGGATGGGGTCACTGAAATCTTCAATTTGTAGCCATTGGGTCAGAAACAAAAGTAACAACCTGGGCTTGTAATTGACATCTGAACTGGAGGGCAGTCTTAAGGATCTGAGCCCCTTACCTATGGAACTGATGGTATCTCTAGGTCGACAGTGTCAGAATTGAGTTAAATTCTCAGACAGCCTGCTGTTATCCCAAAATTACTTATTGGTGTAGGAAAGCATACACACACACACACACACACACACACACACACACACGCACTGTAATTGTGATTAGAAACCTTAGAGACTAAAAAACATATTTTAAGTTACCTATAAGTAGGAAAACAAGCATTCAGACCAGGAAAATCATGCGTAGAGCCTATACCCAAGGAGAGACGAGCAGAGATGGTGTGAGGGCAGAGTAGAAATGAACAAGGGCTGGAGGTAGGGAGACTGGGGGTGCTGGGATACAGATAAAGTCACTCAAAAGCCAGTCGCACTCCGCTTGAAATTCTATAGAATGGAGCACTGCTACCATGACTTGAAAATGAGCTGAACCCAATGGCACCATTTCCGAGTAAATGCAAGTATCAGGGAAGTGCGCACTTTGAGGCTTGCTGGTAAAAACAAAAAGGAGGGGAAATTAAAGTTCCTGTAAAAACAAAGAGTCACAAAATCAGAGGATACAGCAAACCCTCTCCCATCAAAATATTTGTTAATGAAATAGTAATATTTCACCACACCACAAAAAGAGAATGAACTAAAAGCCTTCTCAAATTCTCACTTTGGTTACATATAATTGTATTACTAATACAGCAATATAATATTTCAAAGTTAATAGTATATGACAGATGGCATTCACACAAAGTTACTGTAAGAAAAAAACAGAAATTTAATTCAGCTGATGAAAATTCTGCTCTGTCCACCCAAACACCATCTTTGGAGCAAAAGAAACCCTAAGACAATTCAGTGTTAATTAAATATTTTTAACATTTGCAAACATTGAAGGAAAACAAGACATCTTGAATTAAAAATTCAGAAACTTAGAACAGGAATTGGCCTGGGGCAAAGAGGGGGTTGAAACAATAGCTGATCAAACAATAGCTGATTCAAATAGGAAAGTAGATACAATGATCTTTGAAATTACCAGATATCTAAGGAAGGATAGATTTGCCAGATATCTAATAAAGGAACAGAAGGAAGGGCTTAAAACAGCTGTGAAATAAGTACAAAACAAAGATGTAAAGAGGTAAAATTTATACACAGTGGAATGGGCAAAATTTTAGTGACTATTTAGTGAATTTAGATAAATATATATACTAGTATAATACAAACTCCTATTAAAATACAGAACTTTCCCTTAACTGTAGAAAGTACCCTTGTGCCCTTTCTCAGTCAATCCCTACCCCCATCTTTCAGAAGTAACAACTCTTCTGATTCCTTTCATCTTGGATTAGTCTCTTCTAGAACTTCATAGTGTATATAATATTTGTATATTAGAGTTTAAAGGAATAAATATTCTTTAGATACCTATTAAGTGGTATTATTTTAGGAAATATGAATATTAGTATCAGTTCTAGCATTTTCAATGCATTTCCCAGAGAAAATATGACCTAAGAACTTACAGATGGTATAATACAGTTGAAGAGCTATGGAATATGGAGTATATACGGAATAAAAGAATTAGCAGCATCAGGAGAGGAATCAGAAAATTTTCTTCTCAGAAGTATCTTAAGTAGCATGCACAGAAAAGATAAAGAAGATTGACAAGGAAAGATTAGGGATAAAATATCCTTAAAGACAATTGCTGCATATTTACATTTTTGTATCTCTAGAACCTAGCACACTATCTGGTAAACAACCTGTACTCAATTAATGTTTGTGGAAGTGAATTTAAGACCATTCCTAGTATATAGAAGAGTAGAACATAGTTGAAGATATGAAAATAAGTATAACTTCATGAAGTATAAAGAGGCCCTTGGCTTACCTGAGTTCCCTAGGATGAGATTAGATAGATATGCGTGACAAAGAGGGAAGGTTGTGGGGACACAATTTAAAGGCCAGGATTGATGGTAGGGCTACAACCCATTATAATGGTGAGCTTGTGGGGGACAAGAGCAATATTATTAATTTGTGACTACTTGCCTGATGGCCTGGTAAGAAGAGAACCTGGGAAAGAAGAATTACCCAGGAAGAGCTAATTTAAGAATGGGAATATGAGGGTTCAATCAGGACTACAACATTAAAAGTGAAAGGGTAGAATATTCAGTATATGATATTTGAAAATGAAATGCAAGGAAAGAACACTTCCCATTGCCCCTAATTGTTTTGTTTCAGTAATGTGCTTGTTATATTTGTGCACTTTGTTACCTTCTTTAGCAACTCTATTACATCATGTACGTGTGCAAAACACAGTGACTGTATGTTACCTTGTCACTTCAAAAAGAAATGAGAATAGAAACTTCTTCAAAAGGCAAGCCAATGTTAAAAGTATTTTGACTTCTTTATCTCTATAGTTAATTTAATTCTGGTCTTAAAATCTTAAGGCCTTTACATTCTAATACCAGTGGTAAAGTCTTTTGATGTCTTGAATGCTTAGTACTTTCTCTGGCATTATAAAATAACTTTATAGTGCAGTTAATCAAATGACAGTAAGAAGCAGCACTCTATAGAGAGCTCATTTTAATATTTAATAAGATGAATGTTGAGCTCTAAAGTTGAAGGTAGTCCCATTCACATATATACCTAGGGTGTCAGTATTCCATCAAAGCAGAACTCTACGTGCTCTGCCCAAAGAGTTGCTTGACGAAGATGTATTCATTTCATGCAATATATATTTAAGTCCTCTGTTTTGAGGTGTTGCAGTGGTCTTTGAGAGAAACACTAAGAGAAGTAAGGTGATGCTCCCTGTCTTTTAGGAGCACAGAAACCTAGGAGTAAGATAGCTCTGTACATATAAATCAGGTACCAATTAGGATAAGATTAAGTGCTGGAAGTGAGGCTCAAAGAGAGCTCTGCCGGCACTGGAGAGCAGGGAATCTAGTGTGTCTGGGACAACTGTGTCGAGTTTTGGTCTTGAAGGATGGGCAGAATTTAAGGTCATAGATGTGTGGGGAACACGTTGGGTCATTCAGAAATAGAGCACATATTTGCATACATGTTATAGATGTAACACACATAAACATATATGAAGCAATGTACATATATGAATTGTACAGATATATTTACTTACAGGAAAGTTCTTTAAAGCATTCATTTTAATGCTCAAGGTAAACATTCTATTTGCTTCACAGGTAGTTTAAAGCAATACGGAGTGATGATATTACTTAGGTATAAAAATTAAATCTGAAAATCTGGAACACTAAGCCACTAAGCTCTGGTTGTTATGACAACTTCTTTTGTATAGTTTGTAAGTAATCATGATAGAGTCTAAAAGATCACATTGTTAGAAGGCATCTTCATTAAGACAAAACATTGGACCTCAGTGCCCTGGGGTCAAGTAAACTATCAATTTGCAAAAGTGAAAAACTTCCCAAGCAACAAACATGCTTTGAGAACCTAAAACAGGCTAAAATTTCGCTGTTAAACTGTAATATATGGAAACAAAAATGATTGTTTAAAAGGAATGGAAGTGAGAATTGGTGAGTTTAGAAAAAATTTTCTGCCATATTTGTTAAATTTTTCATTCAAGGTCTATGACTGTGTGTGTGTGTGTGTGTATGTGTACACACATATATATATGGTATATTTTTGGGGTGCCCTCAAGGATAATTTAGGCAGACACTTCTTCAGCCTTTTAACCTTTTAATCTTTGTGCATGTCTGTGTGCATACACACATATATCACAATCATTTCAAAGACAGCGAATAAGAAAATGAATGGATTTTGATTTTATGAGCACATGGAAAGCCTCCTAGAGAAGGAAAACTATGACTTGAAATTTAATGTAAAATTGCAGTTACACTTAGGATACATTGGAGACAGATGAATGGGCTCTCTCAGGCTATTTCAGGAGGAATCTGCATAGATATAAGGACTGCATGTGTGCAGAGACTGGATCAGGTTTTAACATTCAGAAGACTGAGTTATAAATGAGAATGACAACATATTGCTGTATATGTAATAATCTGTACATGCCTTCTCAGGAGGAAAATTTACTGGAGAGATTAAATTTTTTATTGTTATAGTCAGAAAATAAAAATTAAAAACATGGAAAAATTGTAATATTAAAGTATAAACTGCAGTATACCTGGTTTTAATATTCAGAATCAACTAATGTTTATTGAGAAGTAAGTGCTGAATTTTGGGACCATCACACATTATCTCTAAGATATGTTTTACTACAGTGCAAGGAGGTATTAATATTTATTTTCCTAGGCATCATGCAGTTAAATAAGCTGTTAATGTGTTAATTGAGGTGGAAACATTATTTAGTTGTCAGTATGTTTTGTCACCTCTTAGCGCTGTTGCTGACCCTCCTTCACTGACTTGGTCTTAAAACTGACTGTTTTTCCTGATTTTGTGTGTTCGTTTTTAGGGCTTCTACAGAGGCTTAATCTCTTTAGGATATTCAGTTAACAGTAAGTACAGCAAAAGATTAGCTAAAATGCGTCTAATAAAACTTTGTATGTGTGGGAGGCTAAAGACCCTAGGTCTGAGAGCAAGAAAGCATATTAATGAAGCTAAAATATATATCTCATTGTAATCTTTTTGAAATAATTGTTACATGGTGTCTTTTTATGTTCTTTCTTTTACTTGAGGATATGGGGAGGACTGGTGACATTTCATAAATAGGAAAGTTTAGAAATATCTGAGCAGGAATATATAGTAGCACTTTTAAACTATTGATCTAATCTTAAAACAACACTATGGCCTAAGTAATTATTTATTTAAGAAATACTAATGCACTGTTCTAGGAAGTTGATATACATCAGTGAACAAAACAGAGCAAAATCCCTGCCTCTGTTAAATTTACATCCTACAGGGGTATAGAGAGATCATTGAAAAAGGAGCATAATAAGCGATTACGTAGGATCTTTCTTAGAAGTTATATTGCTATGAGAAAAAGATATAACTGGGAAACAGGGATAGTGGATAGGTTGTAATCTTAAATAGGGTCATCAGTGTAGGCCTCAGTGAGAAGTTCGTATTTAAGTAAAGGTTTGAGATAGCTGGGGGAAGTGCATTCCTAAGGCAGAAGCTTGCCTGTTGGGTTCAAGAAATAGCAAAAACGTCAGAGGGGCTGGAGCACAGCAAGGAGAGAGCCTACTCAAACAGGCCACTGGGGGCTGGACTGGGTAGAGCCTTACAAGCCTTTCTAAGTACCTTGGCTCTTACTCTGAGAAGGGGAGTCACTGGAGGAGTTAGATGAGAACACTGACACAGTCTGACATTTTCAAAGGTTCACTGTGGCTTCCACATTGGAGCAGAATTGGAAGCAGGAGACAAAGGAGTGGCGCATGGCGGTATTCACACAGGGGTGATGGGGACTTGGAGCAACATGGGTATATTTTGAATGTAGAGCCAATAGGATTTGCTGAGGATTTCCTAGCAAATGAACTGTTCAGGAGTGAGAAAAAAGAGAAAACATGCTTCTTTACATATTAAAAACAAAACAAAACAAAAACTGGTTGAAAGAGTACCCGTGTGTCCAAGGACAGATGAGGTCTGTCCAGGAAGTATTCAGCCATGTGCCATGACTTTAATAAATAGAGACATTTACTGAAGAAAATACAAGATACAAGCAACATTGTACACAGGACAATGACACCTCAGTCCCCTTCAAAGTAGGCACATTGGGACCTCACACAGTTCTCCCTATGGCCATCAACTGCCCCATAGTATTTTCCTGAATCTCATTGACAGTCTGATATGCCTCCCCTTTCAAAGGTGATTTTAGTTTAGGGAAAACCAAAAGTCACAGGGCGCCAAATCTGGGTTGTAGGGGGGCTGAGTTTGATGTTCCTCCAAAAAACTCTGCAAGAGATGTGATACATGAGCAGGCATGTTGTTGTGATGAAGCTGCCAGTCACCAGTTCCCATAGCCGTGGCCTTCTGAATCATCCAAATAGTTTCCACGAAGGAATATTCAAACTTAATGCAAAATTTGATGCAGATTTTTTGCTCTACTTTCTCAGTCATTTTTGAATGCAACAGCCACACAGTATATATGCTCTCAATGGCAACTACCACCCCCACTGACTGGTACAGTGAAGTTGTCATTGTTCACACATGCGCATTCCAGTCCACTCTCCTCGGCTACCAGGTTACATTGATTTTACACAAACTGTTCTCCTTATACTAATCATGGCTGGACCTATAAAATTACATGTAAACATTTAAATTCAGGCCTCGCTCAGGCCACAGAAGCTCTTAATCGCTGCACTGGGTGGGGAAGGAGGCAGAGGGATGCTGCAGCTTCACTCATCCTCTCCACCATCAAAAGAAGTATTTCTTTTGTTAATAATTTCTCATTTTTGTGCTTCTACACCCTTCAACTCTCGTTTATTTCTCTGTTTTTGTCTTCTATTTAAGTTTGCCTCCTACTCAGTTTTCCACATATCGCTTATCATTTGGATCTTTATCAAGGCTAAAATACTCATATTTTGAACCAAACCTATTCTGATAACATAATTATGAGCAAAATTGTTAAGCCAGTGAAAGAGACTCTGTCAAAAGACTTACAAGGGAAATAAAAGCCTTCTTATTTACTTTTCAATTTTTGATATGGAAATTAGTATGTGCTTATTACCATCCACAAGCATATTGTTTACACATCAATTAAACTCACATTGCCTACAAAAACTTTAATTACACACTACTAAGAGCTGGAAAATTATGTACGGCATGCTTCAGATAGTCATTCCCAGATGTCAAACTAAATTACAGGTGAGGAAAAGGCAAGCCTCTTGTGAAATGCCATAATAATAAGAACAATTGTTGTAAAAAATACAGTGCCTGTTTATTTGGCTCAATTTTTGAAGATATGGATTTTTTAGGAGAGATACATTATTTTTATTATTTCCAGCAGCAAGTCCAATTTCAAGGTGGAATGTTAAGGTTTTAAAGGCAGACCTTGTGACTCTGTGCTGATGAACTAAATTCAAGAAGAAAAATGAAATCCATGGATAAAATTCATGTTATTTTATTTTCTGTTCTACCAGGTTTTGTGTTTACAGAAGGAGGAATCTTTGGCACACCAAACACAAAAGATTTACATTTACAAAACTCTTTCCTCAAGAGAATCACAGACTCCCCCTTTAAAGCTGGATTAGAATTTACATTTTTAAAGATGTTTCAGCTGATATTTCAATCTCCATTTAATTTCATTTAATAAAGTAATGGCATAACCTCAGTTTAAACCTTACTTTACTTCATATAACCTTACTTTAGTCTTTCAAAGAAAAATTTCTAATTTCTCTTCATCTTTTAGATATCAAGTCCAATTTATAGTCAGTCCGAATGACAACGGCTAGAGGTCACCACTAGAGAAAAGTACTGTGAAAGTGGCAGCAGAAGCCAAGCCTGGGTGAGTTGTTCGTCCCCCTAAGGCACATCCTGCCAAGTCCATATATTTAGTTACCTTACGCTACCATGCTATGATTGTATCAGACTTCAAGGAGTCAGAATGCCCAGCCTCTTCTAGAGACTATGTTTTTTTTTTGAAATTTATTCTAAGGAAATTTCTTTTCCTCACTACAAATGTATTACTGTTTTGAGCCCTCCTCACATTCGAATATATCAGGCACGTGTTAGAAAATTTAGGTTGACATATAGACTTTTGGATAACAAGGCCTCCAAAATCATTGTGATGGTTTTGAATGAATACAAAGTCAAATACTTGGCATTATGTTCTCAGTCCTGAAAAATAAATATGCTGGTTACCTTTTCAATTCTTCTGTTCCATTTTTATTTAAGTCATTCTTCTTTGTCAAATTCTTCTGATTCCTGACTCCTGACTCTTTTATTATTCAGGTGGAGCTAGATCATAATAAGTGGGGGGCAACACAACTTCCCTGGATTTTTCAATGCTCCTGCACTAGCCTCCTGGGCCACCGAAACTTAAATGCTATAAAATGAGAGAGTGTTTGTTTTCGCTTCTCTTTGACTATAAAAAGCATCTTTGCATGTGAAAATTAGTTTGGCAGTCATTTGCCAAGATAATTTCTCTAATTTGTGTCATTTTTCAAGAACAACCAGTTAGAGCCTTCACTAGGTCACTAGGTTAAGCCTCAATGTACCTGGACAACTGGAGGACCACCTCAGTAGGCATTTACATGTCAAAATGGGATGAAGCTCTAGAAGTTAAAGACCTCTCTAGGTATTGGGTCTTAATAGCCTAGATTTACAGTTGTATGGCTCCTGGAGAGATTTTATTTACAAACAGGAGGGAGACAGCCGGCCTGTTTTTCTTTTTATAAGCATAGAAAAATCATTTTTCCTTAACTCACCTATAGATGTTTAGCCATTCACATACGGCAATTACCATGGCTTTGATTTTATCCCTCAAAGATCACAATAATACAGAGCTAAATGCACTTATTATTCACTGTGAGGAATTTACTAAGAAATCTGTCTCTGACTCAGAACATCTTGTATGTGTATTCAGGAAAAAAATGAATAAAAAGAAACGTTGAATTTATAACATTAATACAATAAAGTAATCCCGAAGTCAAAAGAGTTTAATGAAACAAAAGATTTATTCCTTATGACAATTACTGATCAAGTTGGGTGGAAGTGTGCTCCTTGCTCAGTGACCCAGGATGACAGAGGTTCTGTCTTCTTGTGGCACCATCACTGCCATAAAACTCTGGGGTTCGCTGTGGCAGAGAAAGAGAATGCAAGAGAAGTGGTGGGGAAGATACCTGCTTCTGCCAGAAGAGTCTGTCACTCCTGCTTGAACATCGGTGGCCAGGACTCGTTACGCGGCCCTGCTTAGCTACAGGGAGGCTGGGAAATGTTGAGGACAGCATGAAAATTCAATGAATGCTAAATATCTCCATTATATCTTGGCTTCTGTTCTAATTATTCCACAGCCTCATGGCAACGAGGAAAAGAGAGAATTAATCTAAGTAAAGGATAATTCAAGAGCTTTAATTCCCCTGTTGATGCAAATCTCCAGCCTTTCTGTCATCAATGCCTTAACATCTAACACACTTTTCATTCCCTATCAAGTCCTGCTCATACATTTGAAAGAGCTGATCGATGTCAAGAGTACTTCTGAAGGACTGCCTTTGAATCCTAATGCTAGTGAAACATTAGAGGTCATCAATTTCAAGGATGATTTAAAAGTTTTGTTCCTACCATATTTCTCTATCACCTTGTTGCTCATTCTCTCTGTCATTCGGGGTAAATATGGTTTTTACCATCTCTCTGTCATTTCTGTGAGGGTTGACTGCAAACTGACTCTAGTGGGCTATAATTTATGGCTATTTTTGCAAAAATAATTCTTGACAGAGAAGTAGCACATTGGAAGTCTGGTTGATGGGCATAACAATCACAGAGAGTACAATTTGTAATTATTTAAATTTTTCTCAGGTCACATTAGCAGTGACACCATAAAATACATATTTGCTATAGTGAGAAAGAATCAAAAGTTCAAAATTGTCATTTGAGAATACAAGATATACAAAGGAAAGGAAAGCTCAATACTCATTCATAATACTTATTTGTAGTATGCTTGTTCATGCAGTCAATTCTTATTGCACATAGTAGTTATGTTGTCTGATGTTGCCACAAATACAGAATTAGTGAATATTGGCTCTTTGCTCCTAAGAGAAATATAGGGTTAGGTTCCTGCAAACCCATATTAATGACTTTTTTCAACTGATTAATATATAACTTTGTTTTATGTGAGTTTCTGTTTAAAGATATATTATTTAATATATGTTATTGATTCATTAACACTAAGCTCACGTCCAACAGCACCATAACTCATGCTTAAACAAATATTACCTAATGTGTTTTCTTCTGAAAGTTCAACACAGCTTTTCTGTGCTCAGGAACACTAGACAGCACTCCAGCATTAAGCTTGGAACTATTTCAAACAAAATCACCACCACCACCAACAACATGAAAATGCAAATAGCATGGCACTAAATAGATTCTCCCCAAAGGACACTTGTTGACAGTATGAAATTTGAAACAAGAAGGCAGAGTGTCACCTTGTCCCTCAGCTGGAAATATGCATGTCCTGAAATTCAAATTTTTCCCACATTATGCATGTCCATGAAAGACTGTGAAAATGCTGTAAGTATTGATTTTGGGGGTTACAGATACATTTTTGTGAGTAGACAAATTTTAAAGTATATAATTTACAAATAAGGTGAACTGATGTGTTTGCAAAGACACCAAAATGAAATCAGCACCATGTTGCTGGATGTAGGCAGCCATTTCTTGCTGCCCTTTCACTGGCGTTCACAGAGAAACTGGACAATTTTGTAAGACATTTTGTGGAATGAATCAAAACATGGGAGAAGCATGGGAACTAGATGATTTTTAAAGTTCCTATAAACACCAAGATTTTATGATTTTGTTTTGTGCAGATTATACACTGGAATATCAAACTTAAAAGATGACTTTGGCCTCAGATTTTTAAAAAAATATGTTAATGATATTAGCTGAGGTTTTAAGTTGTCATATAATTATACCTTCTTTTATGCAATAAATACTATTTTCTGGCAGTGTCATTGATATTGTTTGGACCTTCAAAAATGATCTAGGGTAATGGGCAAACTTACACACACACACACACACACACACGCACACACACCCTACAGGTTATGCACTAAAGCACTTAGATGAGGTTTACATTCACATGATTAAATGAATATGTTGTTTCCACTGAGTTCCCTTAGAGAACTGAGCTAAGTATCTTTTATAATATTGTTGCAATGGTCCAAAAACTTCTCTTTGTTCTCTTTAGAACGTGTTTGGATTATTTCAAAATTTCTAAATCACAAAGAAAATGGGTCTATCTTCTGTTCCTTTCTTTCAACTCAAAGTGGTGCTATCAAGTTTTCTTTTTTATTAGACTGATATAATACTTAACTTCATATGAGTTCCTATTTTAAAATTTAAATATGCTACTCATGTTAAAAATTTTTCTTACACACAAACTATTAAAAATACAACTCTGAATGTGTACATATATGATATGTTCAGTGAGAACAAGCATTATGTCTTTGAGTCTACAACTTCATCCTTACCACCTTAAATATTGCTTATTACAATAAGGTATTCAATAAGTATCTGTTGAACCAAAAAATAAAAAATAAAAATGAAGGAACATGAGAACTCAAGGTATAAGTGGGAAGGATACAATTAAATATGGAAAGCTGTCACATGAGCCTATTTTTTAAATCTTATTATTAGTCTATATATCATTGTATAGAAAAAAATCGGAGTTTGGGTCTCAGCCAGACTTTTGCTTGTGTGGCAGATCATGTTATCTGAAGTTGAACTCATCAATATGTAATCCATGCCATGTTCTTACAATATGATATTGAATCTTCTCTAACGTATAGTGACATCCGTGTTCCTTTCCTCTTGAACCTGAGCAGAACTTTCTAACTGATCCTATCAATAAAGGTAGTGGAAGACAAGGCTGTAAAAGCTGATGCAGATTCTGTATGGCTCCCTCTTTCTCAGAACACACACCTTGGGAGTCCTGTGTAAATATGTAAAAAACCTGGCTACCCTGAAGCTGCCATGATAAAGAGATCATGTGGACAGAATATACAGAGATAGAGACAGATGACCAAGAAGCCCAGCCATTTGTTTCTGTACCCACCCGTTTGAGGCTTCCCAGATCAGATGTGTGACTGTGATTAAAGACACCTGGGAGAAAACCAAGCCACAGCCATCTGACTGCAACCTGATGAAACACGTTGACCCAGAACTGCACAGCTGAGCCTCTCCTGAAATCCTGACCCACAAAAATTGTGAGATAAATGAGTATCATTATTTTAAGCCATTAAACTTGGGGATAGCCACTGTAATGGAAAGGGCTTGGGCAGGCAAAGAAACAGTTCAATTGTCAAAACTCTTAAGAGCTGGAGCACCATGTGAGATCATGTAGATTTTAGTGATTGAAAGATCTAATCCTTTACTTACCATTATTGACTCTCTGAAAATTCAGAGTTCTAAACTCAATTTTCAAGTGGTGTCTTACAATTTGAGTATGTAAGTTGTCTATGTTTTTATGTGGTGCGTGGGTATGTATAAACCTGGGGCAAATTTCAAATAAGTATCTTTTTAAGAATATAAATGTTGGGGTACAGAAGTACATAATATCCACAAAATTATAGTAAAAAATTTCTTGCCTTGATTGAAATCAGGTTTGTCTCTTTAGTTTCTCAGGTATTTCAAAGAAGTCCATTTTTGTGTCTTTGCAATAGAATGCCCTTTGATGGAAGAATTGGCTTTTGATTTAAAAAAAAAAAAAAAAGCTCAAGTTAATAGTTACTTCTCTTTTGTATCAAATGGATACATTTTGTGCCTACACAAGGTTTCTTATCCCACATAGTTCACCAATAACCATTTTTTTTGTAAAGCTGTTTTCCCAATGGATTATTATTTTCTGAGAGTCAGTTGGTAGAGATTTAATTAAATACAGTTTCTCTAAAAATAATTTCTTTTCAAACTAAAAGAAACTACTGCTTTTGCTGCTTTTAAGTTATATCAAGATATACCTCTTAAAACCACATTTCACAAAGTTTATTTTTCTTTTAATTATCAGTCCTGCTAATTTACTAATTTCTTTATGACCCTGAAAGGAAAAAGGAAAAAACAAAGACAAAGGGACAAAAGACTGAGAGCTTACTGAGAAAATGTTTGTTGTCAAGCAGGGAACCCAATTCAGCACTGAGTCTGGGCTCGGAGGTTCAGAGGAGGAGACATGGGTGGGTAAACTCTTTTAAAGCCAAACTGTCCCTTTCTCATTTTAGGAAAACCACATCTTCAAGAGTTGCAGACCAGCTGCCAACATCTGGATTTGTCAATCAGGTAAATGTTGGGTTGATGGGAATGTGGCTTCTGCTTCAAAGGTATCGTACCCACCTGAGGACAGTGGCATCCAGCTGTTTCTACTGCAAATGTAAGCTGTCCAATTCAGGATTATGATTCCAGTCGGAGCTGCACCATGTCAGCAAGTGAGGTGCCAAGCGATGGTGGATCGGCTGTGTTAGATGTTGGTTCTTTTGGTGTAGAAGAAGAACAATACATGGTTCAACATATTTTCCTGTTACTGTTCACAAGAGGACCATCTTTGGCCCTGATCTTGCAGCAGCTGTTGGTAAAGTCTTCTGTCATTACCATGTATCTCTGTCCACTAGCTTCTCTGTCTATTTTAGAGTGTTGAATCTTATTAGTAAGCCAATCATAACATATATTAATCACCAAATAGGTAAGAAGTTGGAAACAGCCAAATCTGATAATATAATAGCTAAGAGAAGAGGTACATCAGAGGAGGATTTAAGTAAAAAAGAAAAAAAAATTAATGGAGTGCCTTTGTGAAGAGAAAGAATTGTTTCATTAAATCTTTGTTCTCCGCCAAGAAACTGCCTCAGCTTCCTCTTCAAACTAAACATTAATCTGACTGCTGGACTCACTCTGATTAAGCTTTTCTTTTGGAGGAAAAAATAATTTAGTTCTTAGCTCCTGAGTTCCAAACCTCATCTTCCGGGTTTTTGAGAGCAATTAAGGGATTCTTCAAAGAGATATTTTTATTTTAAGAGCAATTTTTCTGTTACCTGTTGGCAACAACATCTATATAGAGTCCACTCCCAGTTTTCACTTCTAAAGTGGCATTTTTAGAGTTCTTTCCTTGGTATGAATTCTCAAAAACACTTCTAGTCCATATTTTAAGGAACGCTTTCAAATTAATGCTTAATGATAATCTTAATTACATATTACTTTTAGGTAATTTCAAGAAAAGCTTAGACATTTCTAATATGTAGAGAGATGCAGAAGGGCCTGTAAGAATAAATACAGGAAAAAATTCAAAAACTAAATCAATTATAAACAGGGAAAATAAGAGTTATGAAAAAGAAGATTTAGAAAATGTATTTATAAAGGTCAAAGGGGGAATAGAGCTCAGAATCGGTGGTAGATAATTAGGAGCAGCAATATCTTACCTCCATTCCCTCACTTTCCTTCTTCTTAGGTATGAAGGGGTTTTTCTGATAAGCATTAAAACCAGAGTTCAATTAAGGAATCAAAGTAGACTCAGAAAAATAGTTTAGGTAGCTAAAAAAGAAAAGAAAGAAAGCAGAATGAATGACCAGTAATATACAGAATTATGTGGCAGATTTCTCAAAATTAGAATTTATTATTCTAACCTAAGAAACATTTGAAAAATCAAAAATACAGTATATATAAAATAAAGCTATGTATCTTATTATGTGAGCATCCTGATTCTATCTTTTGGACCACCCTTTTTTGTTTGAGACATGCATTATTGATTGATTGATTAATAAGAACTTTTTTCAATTGAAGAAATAAGCCTTTTGTCTTTCATATCATTTACATAAAGCAGATTTAAGTGTTTATCTAAAAGTCCCACTGAAAAGGGGGAAATAAGGATGAAACACTAGATTCTGTTATAAAAGAGAAAGAACTTACTGCTAACAATAAAAGCTTATGTTTCTAGTTTCTGCCATTTTTTTTCAGTTAAGAATAAATGTTAAACCAAGCTTTTCCTGGCAACTCTGTTAGGTTCAGAATGAAAACAATTAATTAAATAGTTTTAAAATTAAAGAGAACTCTGCTCTTAATTGTAAATCAATTGACTTTGGATAGATCAGAAACTAAATGGTAATGGGACAAAATCAAAGTAAATTTAGATGGTAAAACTTGTGTCTTCCTTTTCAATCTGACAAAGAACAACATTAGGTGATATGCCCGGAAAATACTGCATGGTTAGAAAGTACAACAGCGAAGCATTAAACTAAGCTACAGCTAAAACTATGTATTTTCAGTGGCCCATTTCATAGCTTCTCTCCCCATCTGTATCACTTCATTAAACCAGCACAAAGAACTCCAAAATGCCATGGCAAGTAATTTAATAAGAATTACTCAATGTACCTGATCAAATTTTCAGCAGCTAGATAATAAAAAGGTGAATGTGAGAGCACTCAAGGTTTTATCCAATCTCATGGTTTTAAGTACCATCTATAAGCTACGGCCTCCCAAGTCTCAATTGCAACCTTGATATTTACACGGAAATCCAGCCACCTATACAACTGAATTGTTTCCAATTACCAACAGCTAAGCCCATACATTAAGCTAAATCTATAGATAAAATTATGTATCTGATCAGATGGATCACTAGGCATTTTAGCCTTCTTCTTTCCTTCACACCCCACCTTCAATCTATTAACAAGTCTTATTTTTTCTCTCCTAAATATATTTTTAAGCCTAATTGCTTCGCACCGTTGTCTCATGGCTGGAGCCTTTGTCCATGTCACTGTCCTAGCCAGTCTGCATTTACTGCTTCTGCTCTTGCTTCCCTCCAGCCTGTTCCCCACACAGCACCGCAGGTAGCTGTCTTAGAGTTTAAGTCAGATCATTTCACTTGTTAGCATCAAACTCATCATGGCTTCCCTTTATCAATGGATTTAAACTCAAACCCAAACTCTTTACCTTAGACGCAGCTCCCCGATGTCATTTCTTACCACTTCCCCAGCACTCACAGTGGCTTCTTTTCCTGCTTTGAGGTTTTTGCATTTTCTGTTCTCTCTGTCTAGTACACTCTCCCCTACATTTTCATATGACTAGTTTCAGCTTAAACAGCAACTCCTCACTCCTAGTCACTCTTTTAGCTTTATTTTCTATACAGCACTTAACATTATCTGAAATTATATTTCTAATAAAGGTCATTGTCTGTTTCTCTGTAACAGAAAGAAAGCAGGAAGGGCCCTTAATGATCATGCAGTTCACCTTCCTTGTACTGTTTGAGAAGAAATTGTGACCCATAGAAGCTAAATATTTTGCCAGTGTACATTCAACTAGTGAAAGGTGAAGGCAAAAAGGAAAAAGAATTCCTCTGGACAACAGTAAAGCAGAATTTTTCCTGCTTTATCCTCCTATGTTATAGCTCATTAATGTTTATTTAACCCAATTATCCCTTCTTTTCTAAGACATCCAGTGGGGAAGAGAGAGCTCTACTTTCTCACCAGAGATCTGCAGCTCTGTAGTAGGGGTATGTCATTTTAAAGCACATCAAGAGTATTCGTGTAACTATCCATTCCTACAACTATCACAGGTATCCGAGATGCTTTGTCCAATAACTTTTCTTCACTTAGTGACACCGGACAACTGTAGGGATTGTAAACTGTTTTATGGTTTCCTACTACCCCAACTCTATCACATGGAGTCAGGGATGATAGGAAGCTCCGATTTAGAGATTTGTATAGTTGAAATCGTTTAGTAAGTCATTGTAACTTGAATTCAAAAAGGCAGTAATGTGTGTTGTCTTTTTAACTCTCCTATTGAAAAATGCTTTTAGTGTGAACTTCTGCTTTTCAAAATCTAAAATGCCTAAAGTGCTTATTTGCTTTATAAAACACAATAGACAGAACATGGAGCAATCTTTCCTGAAAGGCCTGGCGGCACCCTTGAACTGTCATTACGAACAAGATTCCTCACATGCAGCAGGATAACATGAGACCAAGAAATAGCAGACAGAGAAATGTCAGAGGTGTGGGCTTCTGTGTACTTATTACCCAGAAGTTATTCATGACGATTTAGTTGCTGAAATTAGTCAGTTTTGTTGTGACTTCCACTGTTTCTTGTTAGAGGGTTCAAAAGCAAATGTGGGTATTTGAAGACTTTGACCGGCTGATTTTAAAATAATGAATTCTTTGATATAATTGGAGGAATTTTGAATACAAATATTATGGTTTATAGAAAACATTCATGTAAGAAGAAAGTATTAGTCAAAACACGAGAGCATTATATTAGCTTCTATGTGATGTGCATAAAGGAAGCAGAAAACATGGAGTCCATTTTTTAAGTTTTCCTGGTCAGCATTGCCATGCACTGACTCTAATGTCCTCTGAGCCAGGAACACCTAGGTAACATCTGGCCGAAACTTGGCTGTTTCCGTGAACATAGAAGGAGTATAGCTGATTTTTCAGAATTACTGCAAAGAGCCCTTAAAGCTATTGAACACATACCTAGGAAGCTTTGCAGTATATGAAATACTGTACCATATTTTATTAGTGAGGAATAAAAAATGTGAATAGCTTTAAACCTGGTTTCTGTCCTAAAGAGGAGAGGCAATAAGTATACAAATCTTCAAAATATAAACTCACCAGTGATAATAGTTCTGTGAGAAGCACTAACAAAATGTAGATATTCAAAAAAGAAAGAGGCTGCAATATGATGAAAGCTGAACGAAAAAGTCTCCTGGAAGGCTGTAGCATTTGTGCAGTATCTTGAGGGATGGGAGCATTTTTATGGACAAGGATGGGAAAAGGGCTGTGGAAAGAGGGCAGTCCGGATGGAGAGAAACATAGTCAAAGAAACAGAGGCACAGAATTGGAGTTTAGTTTGGAAATAACTCACTTTAGCTGGAAATTCGCATCTGTTATGCAAGATACAGACAAAGGTCATGAATGACAAACAAAATAGTTTATATTTAATCTTCTCAGTAATGGGGAGCCACTGGGTTTTGTGACTAGAAAGGTGATGTATTTAGAGTTGTGCATTAGGAAGATTAATCTGTAGCAAGAGACAAAATTAAAGTAGAGAAAGCCTGAAGATCAATTAAGAGGCAATTATGATAGTTCAGCTGAGATATAATGAGAGAGGGGAATAATGGGAATGGAACAGAAGAGACCAATTCAAGAGATTAGGGAAGTGGCCAATGGGATTTAGTGATTAATTGCAGGTAGATGGCAAAACGAATTGAGGAGATAAAGGTGATACGGTTTTAAGCTTGAGAGACTTAGAAAATTAAATCACTAAAAGAAATAATAAATTCTATAGGATACAATGGAACTGTTTTGAAATTCTATTTGGAACTTGGTTTAAGCGTATCTGAGTTATTATGCAACTAAAAATGCAGAACCTCACACAGGAAAAAGGTCAAAACTAGTGATATAGTTTGTGTGAATATGTGTCGGTGTGCAGGTGATCTAAATTTAAGTACCTCTTTGTTATTGTAAGAGTTAATGAACTCACAAAAGGAGAAACAATAAACATTATCCCTTACATGTAAGAGATGAGAAGAAGAGAAGGTATATAAGGAGAGAGAGGGAGTTGTCAGAGTTGGAACAGAAGCACCAGACCAGCATCTATAAATCAGGAACATTTGTCTTCCTTAAAAATAAAAAAAAAGGCGGCATCATAAGATTATTTTAGATTGGTTTTAGATTTTCTTTAATTTCAGAAGGGACATTTGAATATACTTATTCCCATCCTTGTTTAAGTATAATTAATTAAAATAACAAGATAATAACTCTAGGCAAGACATCTTAAAACACTCTTTTTTTCTATAGAGAAAACTTTGGTACATATTTTATCAGAAATGTCAGTAAACTAATAAATTTTTCATTCATCTACTTGACAAGTATTTGTTAGGGATGGAGGACACTTAATTTGAAGTTGTTCCTATCTGGGTAAATAGGACCAAAGGATATTAGGAGAAAAATACTAGGCCACTGATTCTTTGACCCGAAGATGTTTGTGCTTTATTAGCAAGGGAAGTAATTAATTTAAAGCCATTAAACTTTACATATGGTGGTGCACACGCACATTCTTAATGTGAATTCTTAACTAACAGTGGTGAACAATTGCCACAAAAAGCCAGAGCGGATTTTCCTCCTAATTCTCTTCTCATTTGATGTAGTCACTGTTAACTACTCACTTCTTGAAATTGTCTCATTCATTAAGTCAATATTGATAAATAAATATTTACCAAGAGTCTATGATGTGCAAGCATCCTTCTAGGTCTTGCAAATCTACTGCTAAACAAAATAGACAAAAATACCTGTCTTCATGCAATTATAGTAGAGTAAGAATTTACACTAATTAAAATCAATGGAAATTTTAACAAAATTTTTAAAAATGTTAATATTGCATATCATTGTATTGTCATACAATTTGCTAAAATTATGCATTTATGTACTTTTGTCCTAGGTGGTTGTTGTTCTTTAGGACAGAATAGTTACATGTTCCAGGGAAATGAATCAAGTGCATGTTGTTGCTATTTTCCAGTAAAGAACAACTGAAAATCTGCTTTTCTCTTTTTTTACTATTATAAAATTATTACCATTATTTTGAATAACAGTCTTCTGTTTTCTGACAAAGTTAAAAATTATCATAAATATATTTGGAAAAATAAGTTATATACTGATCATAGTACCAGCGATGTATAAAATAAATCTAACTAGTAATAGATAAGGAATAAATGAATTGGAAAACCTCAATTTTGTAAACCCTAATACAATAACTTATCTAAGTATCAATTATAAATGACTGTTAAAACTACTAGGTAAATGGTTGATGGCAATTTTGTAATGGATAAAGATGAAGCTTTTGATCAATCTTAATATCCATGAAAGTAGGAAAACCAGACATTCTGTGTCTCCTGATATGATACAATAAAAATCACACATAACCACTTATGTGTTTTTACTAAATAAAATAAAAAGAAATCTGAATCTAATCTAATCTAACCATTAAATATAGAAAATAAGCCTAGATATATGTGCTAAATTATTCTGCAACATATAAGTCAGTCAAATATAATGTGAGAAATTCCAGAGGACAAATGACATGGTTTAAAAGAAATGAACTTGGGAAAGGTAGTTAAAGAGAGAGATACTAGAAAGAGGGAAAGTGTAATGGATTAAAAGAAATTTAAGAAATCATTCCAGTGAGTGTGGGACTTGTTTGGATTTAGATTCAAGTAAATCAACTATAAAAAGATATTTTTGACACAACTGGGATGGTGTGAAGATGGACTGGATATTGACTGATACAAAATAATTATTGCAGATTTTCTTAGGTATGATAATGGCACTGTGGTTATATTCTAAAATATTCCTCTTTTTTAGACATGTCAAAGAATCTATGAAAGAAATAATATGATTTCTAGCATTTGAATTAAAATACTCTAGCAGTAAAAGAAAAATAACAAGAAGTGAGAAATAGATGAAGGTTTTCAAAGGTTGTATAATTGTGAAGATTGGAACTTCATTATCCTACTTTATTTTAAGACATACCCATTATAAAAAAAGAGTTGTACATGTATGTTGTAATCAAAATTTTATTTTAATCTTTGTAATTGTTTTTTCACACTGATGTTATGAAGTATGATGAAGTTATGATGTATGATGTTATGATGTTTTTTCACATTGGTGTTATTCTTGGGTACAGGGTCACAATATCAAATAGAGCTTTTGGAAAACATGTTCCTTTTAGCCCCATGGTGGCAGCTGATGAGAAAGGAGACAAAAAGCCTTCAAAATAACAAAGAATATGATAAGTTGGATTTAAAAGAAATTGAAGGGATGAAATATTCTAAATCATGTTCATATTACATTATATCCAAAGATTTCTGAAAAACTGCCTCCTCCCTTTAACTTCTTGATTATAAGCTTTAGATTTACTTAACTACCTTTCCTGAAACTGACAGTCAATTTGGTGACATGTGGACTCTAAATCACTTTTACAGTGCCAGCACACTATTAGTCAGAGTGAGGTGACCTTTCCCAGAACAAATATTTCTGTGTATGTCTCAGCAAATGTTGGCAAAAGTATGTGAGAACAAGAGTAGTAATAAGATTTATCATATTGAGTAATAGAAATTCTTCTGTAAATTAACAACCACAGTTGATATTATTTGTGCATTTGTGCACATGTCAGGAAAAAAAAGACAACTCATCCGATATAGTTAGTGCTCCCCTCATTCCTGATAAGGCCACTTTCTCTTAACCTGCTATACATGATTAAACTAGCTTCTGGCAGATAATACTAGAAGCTAAGGACTTCTATTCATATGATACTGACAGTGAAGGTACCATCTGTCTCACCTTCCAAATAAATCAATTCAGAGCTTGAAAGTCCCAAGTGTTTACCATCACTATGTAACAACTAATATTATTAGTCTTTCATATATACACATATGAATCAATAACTTTTACACATCTAATATTTTAATGTTAGTTTTCTCTACTTTTAAAATGGGTTCACTTTCACTTGAAAATATTTTATGTTTAAATAATCCCCATGAATTTATTTTTTAATAGTCAATTTATATTGTATTTTTCCATTACCATTTATCCCTCTTATAAACTCTTCCACCTCTACCTCCCCCTTCCCCCTGCAACCACTACACTGTTTTCCATGTCCATGAGTTCTTTTCCTTTTTTGCTCTACCTCTCCACCCCACCCCCCATACTCCCTCAGGGCTGTCAGCCTGCTCACTATCTATGTATCTATCTTTATGTTGCTTGTTAGTTCAGTTTGTTCATTAGATTCCACATTTGGGTGAAATCAGAATTTCTTCTAGTAAGCCCTGTTTTATTCCTTTCAACAGAAAAGTTTCTATGTAAATCTGGAGGCTCTAAGTCAGTTTATTTTTATTTCATGTATCAGGAGCAAGATAATCTTTTTATTCAGCCTAACTTCAGTTCAGTTATTTTCCAGCAAACAAAACTACTACGGTAGCTACACATATGAAAATGTGATTTGAAACCATGTATTCAGCATATCTTGATTATCTTCTCTGTACAAACCTTTGACTTGAGCAGTCTTGCAGATGCAAAGATTTTGCAGACCCAGAGCCTTCCCTTAGCTCAAAATTTAGTAAAAAAGCCAAGAAGATGTAAAAATATATCACCCTTAGTTCCCTTAGTTTATAATTTAATAAAAGAACAAAGGCATCTTAAACTAACTTAGATGCTAGGTTGAAAGTGATTTTTTACAAAGCCATAAATTTATTTAAAAAAAAGTTATCATATAAATTAATGGAACAAAACATATAGTCCAGAAATAAAATAGCACATATATGGCCAATTGACTTTCAACAAAATTGCCAAGACAAATCAATGAAAAAAGTCCAGTCTTTCCAACCAAAGGAACCTTGAATCATGCACAAAATTAACTTAGAATGAATCATGAATTAGAATGTAAAACTGAAAACTATGAAACTTCTAAGAGAAAACAAAGGAGAGAATATATATGGCCTTAGGATGAGCAAAGACTCCTTAGATGTGACACCCAAAGTACAGTCTATTAAAAAAAAGACTGGCTTAAACTTCATGGAAATTTTTTAACTTCTGCTCTTTGAAAGAAACTGTTAAAAGGAAAATATAAGCCACAGACTTGGGAAAAAGTTTGCAAGACATTTATCTAATAAAGGACATGTATCCAAAATATTTAAGACACTCCCAAAACTCAATTATAAGAAAATAAACCACTCAATAAAAGTATACACAAAAATTTGAATAGTTACTACATCAACAAAGATATATGGATAACAAATAGACATATGCAAAAATATTTAGCATTAAAGAAATGCAAGTTAAAGCCACAGTAGTATAACAATAGACCACTATCAAGATGCCTAACATTAAAAAAGCAAAAAACAAACAAACAAAAAAAAACCAGACAATACCAAGTGCTAACAAGGATATGGAGCAACAGGAACTCTCAAATATTGTAAAATGCAAACACAGTCTAAAAACTAGTTTCACACTATTTCATAAAAGTAAAACTTATACTTACCATGACTCATGAATTCCACTCCTGGGTATTTATCCAAGAGAAACAAAACTTGGGTTTACACAAAAACCTATATGTAAATGTTTAGACTGGCTATATTTATAATATCTAAATAGTGGATATAATCCAAATGCCCTTCAAATGGTGAATGTATTAACAAATTGTATATTCAGACAATGAAGTATTATTCAGCAAGTAAATGAAATGAAATAAACTAGTGAATCACTAAATGTATAATATGAATGTATATCAAATACATTATGCTAAGTGTATGTAACCAGATTCAAGGCTACATACTGTATGAATAAGCAAAACTATAGGAAGAGAAAACAGGTGAGCCAGTGTCTATTGGGTATGGAGGTGTTTCCTCTAAAGAGGTCTAAGGGAATTATTAAGGGATAAAAATTCAAAATCTTGATTGTGGTGACTACAGGACTATATGTATTTGTCAGAAGTCAGAACTAACATTGACAGGGATGTCATGGAAGGACACAGTGCTCATGGACAGGAAGAATTAACATTGTTAAAATGTCCATACTACCCAAAGCAATCTACGGACTCAATGCAATCCCTATCAAATCCCTATCTAGTTTTTCACAGAACTAGAACAAATAATCCTAAAATTTATATGGAAACACAAAATACCCCAAGTAGCCAAAGGAATATTGAGAAAGAAAAAAAAATTTGGAAGTATCATTCTGCTTGAGATCAAACTATACTACAGTGATATAGCAATAAAAATATACATGGTACTGGCATAAAAGCACAAATAGAATAATGGAACAGAATAGAGAGCCCAGATATAAGCCCATGCTCATCATATGGTCAACGAGTCTATGAAAAAGGAGGCAAGAATACACAATGCAATAAAGACAATCTCTTCAGAAAATTACCTTGGGAAAACTGGACAGATGCATGCAAGAGAGAGAGAGAAAAAGAAAGAAAAGGAAGAAGGAAGGAAGGAAGGAAGGAAGGAAAAGGGAAGGGAAGGAAAGGGATGGGAAGGGAAGGGGAGAGGAGAGGAGAGGAGGGGAGAGGAGAGGAGGGGAGAGAAGAGGAGGGAAGGGGAGGGGAGGGGAGGGAAGGGAAGAAAGAAACCTGGCTAATTTTTTATACCATATACAGAAATAAATTCAAAAGTGATTAAAGACTTAAATGTAACACCCAAAACCATAAAAATTCTAGAAGAAAACATAAGCAGTAAACTCTTTCACATTACACTTATCAATATTGGCGGGGGGGGGGGGGCGGAATATCTCTTCAGGGAAGGAAAACAAAAGAAAAAAATGGGACTACTTCAGTTGAAAACTTTGACCTGAATGGACATTTCTTCAGAGAGAACAGACGGATGACCAATAAACATATGAAAAAATGCTCAACATCATCAGTCATCAGGGAAATGCAAATCAAACCCTTAAGGAGATATTACCTCACACTAGTCCGGATGGCTATCATCAATAAATCAATAAGCTATAAGTGTTGGCAAGATTGTAGAGAAAAGTGAACCCTAGTGCACTGTTGGTAGGAATGCATATTGGTGCAGTCACTATGAAAAACAGTATGGACATTCTCAAAAAAGTTTTAAATATAACTACCATATGTCCTAGCAATCCCACTTCAAAGAAATTCAAAGCACTAATTTGAAAAGATATGTGCACACTTATGTTCATTGCAGCATTATTTATAGTAGCCAAAATATGGAAGCAACCTATGTGGTATACCACATATTCTTTATTCATTTACCTAATGATGGCAAATCTGATTCCACTTTTTTCATGGAGGAGTAATAAACAGTGATATATATATATAGATATATAAATATGTATATATACATATATCACTATATATACATATATATACATACATATATCACTGTATATTACTCATCCTTGAAAAAGAACAGCATGGACGGACCTCAAGGGCATTCTGCTAAGTGAATTAAGTCAGACAGAGAAAGACAAAAACTGTATTATTTTGTTTATATGTGGAATCTAAAAATAAGCAAACAAACAAAACAAACAAACTCATAGAAACAAGTTGGTGGTTACCAGATAGGAATGGAGTTAGAAAAAGTTGATGGTCACCAGTGGGAATGGAGTTAAGGAGATGCATAAAAGGGGTTAAGAAGTACAAATTGCCAGTTATAAAAATAGCCATGGAGATATAAAGTTACAGTATAGAGAATATATACAATAATATTGTAGTAACTATTTATAAGCCCTGGCTGGGAGGTCCAGTTGGTTAGAGCATTGTCCCCAAATGCCAAGGTTTTGTGTTTGATCACCAGTCAGGGCACATACAAGAGCCAACCAACAAATGTATCAATAAGGGGAACAAAAAATTTATATCTCTCCCTCTCTCTTCCTCTGTCTATAAAATCAATAAATAAAAAAATTAATTAAAAAAGAATGGCCTGCTTTAAAAAAATTAATAACAAAATATATTGTGTCAGATGTGTACTAGACTTAACTGAGGTGACACTTCATAGGTTATACAGATGTCTAATCACTATGTTGTATACCTGAAACTAATATAATTTTTGAAATTTTTTTTTATAAAAAGGAAGGGAATTCTGACCCATGCTACTGCATAGATGAAGCTTCAGGACATTATGTTCAGGGAAATAAGCCATATGGTATATGACTCCACTTACATGAAGTACATAGTGTGGTCAAACTGGTAGAGACAGAAAGAATGGTAGTTGTCAGGAGCTAGAGAGGAGGGGTAAGAGAATGGGGTATTATTTATGAATATAGAGTTTCTTTTTTGCAAGATGAAAAGAGTTCTGGAGATGGATGGTGCTAATGATTACTCAATATGAATGTACTCAATGCCACTGAACAGTGATTTTAAAATAATGGGTTATAATTAAAAAAAAGAAAAAGGAAAACAAAAACAAAATGGTGTTGTGAGTTCAGAGGAAGGAGGAAATCTCAATTGATCAAAAAATATGTTTATCTCATTAGGCAATGAAAGTAATGGGAACTCCTTGAGAGAGAAAACTGAAGACTATATACAAGTATCAAAGTGAAAAGGTGTAGTAAGGAACTAAAAAGGGAATACTAGCTGGGACAAAAATGTAGGAAGCTTTGTGTGGCATGCCAAAGAATTTAGCTTGTTGGTGATCATGATAAATATTGTAGAATTTTAGGATAAAAATGACATGCATCTATACTCAAGAAGAAGGAATAATTTAAGGTTTTTCAAAAAGTCTTGTGTTACAGAGATTCTAATTTCAATTTACTAAATAGGAGTGATGGCCTATATATCTACATTTTTGACAGACCTTCAGCCTCATTACCAGGTAATTCTGGTGCATCTTACTTATTAAAATTTGAAGAAAATTATTGTGATATTTTGTCAACCAGTCAAGTGGTTTCATCTATTGTTTGACTAAAAGTGTTAATATTTTTCTCTCTACCCTATGTACCCTTTCAGGTTAGAAGTTCAGAACCTGTAGCTTCATCTCTGAATGCTACCAGCCCTATAAGCAGATGGAGCCACAGGGCACATATGTGCTGTGATTGGTGGCTCCGACACACGTATACACAAGTTACACCTAGTTTTGGAGTTGCCAGATGTGGTAGAAAGAATGGTGAAACTACAGGAGTCACTTGATGTCAATGTATATCTTGCTATTTACTATGTGACTCCAAGGCAGCTACTAAACTTCTCAGAGCCTGAAGTGATCAACAATGTGCCTGTATATAAAAATTGTCTACCCTCTATGCCTCGGGGTAACTTAGAAATTCATAAGAAGTCTTGTTTGTGAAAAGCTCTTTGAAATAATCTACCAAGTGCTATACAAATGTGAGACATGCTAATCCCTTTGGGTTAAACCATTAAGTCTCCAGACAACTCTATTTAAATGTAAATATGTTGTATAAGAAGGCATAACATTAGCACATATATTAGAATTTTAGCTATGCATTAGGGTACATGGTTTTTTCACAAAAAATCTGACACTGAAGAAATGGCTGGTAAGGCCATTACACTTTGATGGTATTGGGGAGGAAGCAGAATTTCTACCATCTTTGAGTCTCCTGCTGGGCTTGAGAATTAAATTGACAGAAACAAACTCATGATACAGAGCACAAACCAGTGTTTGCCAGATGTAAAGGGGGCTGGGGGAAGTGGTGAAAAAGGTGAAAGGGATTAAGAAATACAAATTGCCAGTTATTAAAATAGTACGGGGATATAAAATACAGCATAGGAAATACCATTAATAACATTGTTATAACTATACATGGTGTAAGATAGGTACCAGACTTTCAGGGGTGATCACTTATAAGACATATAAATGTCTAATGACTATGTTGTACACCTGAAACTAATATAGCATTGTATGTCATAGCACTGCGATTTTAAAAAAAAGATTGATAGGAAAGAAACATGGATTTCATTTAACATGTTTTATGTGATATGGGAATCCATAAAAGGAAATGAAGACCCACAAAAGTGGCAAAACCTGAACACTTTTATACTATGTAGAACAAAGAGGGACAAAGAGAGAGCTAAAAGTAATTAAAATATAATGAGAGGCTAAAGAAAGATAAGAGTATTTGAACAAATTCTGTTTGTACAGCATTCTCTCAGCCTGAAGTCGCCATCTCTGGTGATAAGAATGTTTCTTTCCTCCTGGTATAGGGAAGCCATCTTTCACATGGAAGTTTTCTCTCCCACTTTTAGGACAAAAACGGGGAGGCAGAGCCCTCTTCTTATACCTGCTGTTTTTTAGGTGCTCAAAATAATTTTTATACCAATTGACGTATTTTGGGTTGGCAGACACTGCCACCCTTCAGAATCATGACTAAAGAAGGGGAAAGAGAGTTGGGAAAAATTCAATGCATGGGTCTGAAGATTAGACCTAGGATAGCTACTTAACCTGAAGCCGAAAAATAGACATTAAAGGGTCTGAAAGCCGACATACTTACTTTAAGCTATTGTCGACACCTGGTCCTGATTCCTCATGGGGAAAATGTGTGTCAAGACACTTATTTTTTTTCTTTTCCTAGAGGCAAACAATGAAGGGAATACTAGACATAGCTGGACAACCTATCACGACTTCTTTGTGTGTGTGCATGCATGTGTGTGTGTGGGGGGGTGCTATGTGAATATACCAAACTATGTGGAACAGAAAACAGTACCCCTATTAGGTAGAAGACACCATTGTATGTATGAATGCTCCACTGCTCTACATCCTCGTAGGGCCTTAATTAAATTTAAACATCACCAGTAGGCTGTGGGAAGAATCGGAACCTGCTGCAATTCAGTTTCCACTTTTGACCCTTCCAATGTTACAGTCTCCCAATAAAAGACTGTGAGTTATGACATTGCCAGGAAGAACCTGTAGGCACTAGCTTTCACAGATGCTCAAAGACACTACAAAGAGACTACAAAGTCTCCAGAAATTGGAGGAAGGACAAAAGTCAAATCTGGCCCTGCAGCTTATTTGCACATATTCAACTTCTTCCTCTCCTCTAGTGAAAATCAAGTTGAAGAATCTTATATGACACTAGAAAATCAGAGCCTTGGATACCCACACATGAATAGGTGAGGGAGGAGGCTGCTCTGATAAAGTTGCATTTTTAAGCCCTTATCCAGCTTGGTAGTTGCTTGGTTAAAAGGCAGTCAACTGTGTTGACCCTTGGGGTTTGCATGTGCTTCTCAATTACAAAGAGACACTTTCATCTTTGGAATTCCGAGCCTTAAAAACTGCTGCAGGCTCTCAAATCTCCTGTGCAGGTTAACTTGCCCAAATAAAGCCAGCTTCAGCTGAGGGGCATTAGAACTTCCACTTGCCATTTATTAAGGCTGCTAAAGAAAACAAGAGCTGTGAGAGGAATACAAGAAAATCACAGGAAAAATATCTTGTTTCAATAACAAGTACTTATCTGGACTCTTATTCGATCACTGTTTCTCAAGGAAGAAATGGGTGCCAAATGTGAAATTGATCTTGCACAAAGTCTCTGTACTTGTCTCCATATTCCTACCTGATATTTGGCAGCAAGACAAAAATTCATCTCCTTTAAATTTATTCTCTTTCTTTTAAACATTAACTAATTAATTAAAATATTCTGAAAAGTAGAACATTCTTATAATAGCAAATACAAAATGTCCAAAAGGATATAGAGAAGAAAACAACTTCTGCCTCATAGTAACCTCCAGCCGCTTGTTCTTTTTCTAGAAACTACCATTGTTGGCAATTTCAGAGATAATCTCTATATACAAATATTTGTGTATTTTCTCTCATCTTTTCTCTTTACCCCAATAATTGTATATACAGCAAGAAAACAAAGTGCAAAAGAGTATCTACATCTATCTATCATCTGTCTCTATCTGATAACCAGGTTATTGTTCTATGTGAGTTAGTTATAAATTTCCCTGGTATTTTTAACAGCTGCATGGTGTTTTTTTTTTTTTTTGTTTCGTTTTGTTTTTGGGTTTGGTTTTTTTTTTGCGTGTATATAGCATAATTTATTTAACTGACCCCAGTCATATTGTTATGAACCTCATGTTAAAACAATGAGTGCCTTTGTAACAGTATCATTTCATACATGTAAAAGAATACACTAGATAAATTCCTAGAAGTGGAAATTCTTGGGGAAAAAACATGCACTTTCAATTTTGATATACATTGCTGACTTTCCCTTCCTCAATACTTATAACAACTCACACTCACACCAATAGCACCTAAGATTTCCTATTTCCTTATGTTATTGAATTTTTGATCTTGACAATGAGAAATATGTGTATTTTAGAATTTTAAAATAGCTTTAATTTGCCTTCCTCCAAAAATAAGTTAATATTAAACATCTCTTTATATGCTTAAAAAACTTTTATTTTTTTTCCATGAACTCTTTATTTTTACACCTGTTTTTCTGTTGTCTTTTTGGTCTTGTTAAACTTCCACATTAACTGTTAAATATGTTGGGTTTTTCCCTTAAGATTTTTGTCTTTTGTTCATTTTTAAATTGTGGTTGTCTTCTGCCAAACAGATTTTTTTTTTACATTTTATTGTATCACCATATTAATAATATCTTATGACTTGTAGATTTTGTGTTATATTTAGAAGGTACTTCCCAAGGCCAAATTTATTTTTAAATTACCTAAAGTTATCTTTACTGCTATTATGATTTTATATTCTTTACTTATACATTTCATCCAGAATTTATTTTCTTACATAAGAAATTAGGGAGGAATCCATTAAAGCTTTTCCATAAAATTATATCTAGTGCTCCTAACACCATTTGTTGAATAATCCATTTTTCTGTAATATGAAATGCCTCTTTTATCATGCTTACATTCTCATATATTTGGCTTTATTGCTAGACTTAAAAAAATGTGTTTCATTACTTCATCTGTTTATTTATTTATTTTTGCTCAGTAGCATTGTGTTTTAGCAATTTTAACTTTATAATAAATTTTAGTATTTGATAAGTCAAATTCCTTCTTTTCTCTCCTCTCTCTTTCTGATGTGTATGCCCTCTATTTTTTCCAAAACATCTTGCATGTTTTGGTTGCCAAATAAATTTTAGAACCAGCTTCTCATATATCTAAACATTCTATTACTATGTTATTGATACAATATTAAATTATAGATAATAATTTATTTTCTATAGATTTTTAACAACTAAAAGAATAGTCTGGGTCATGAAGGCTTGCTTCTATCACAACACACATGCACATATGACAACGATTCACACAGATATCTGTAGAATCCTTTTTGGCTTCCTGTCTTCCCTAATTCCTTGACTGAACATTGAGCTCTTGTGTCCTTGGAATGTTCTGGAGAAAATGTGATGTGGAACACATTTCCTCTGAGAGGCTCCATGACAGTTCCAATACTGGAACCATCAGGAGAACCAGGACTAATGAACCATCTTTTGAGAAGACTCAGCAGAATTCATGCAATAAAAGGCAGCCCATCTTTTTGTGTTCTTTTGAGAAATGTCTGTTCAGGTTTTTTGCCCATTTTTAATCAAGCTAATTGTTTTCTTGTTACTGAGTTTTTTAGTCCCTAATATATTAGATATTAACTCCTTATTAGACATCGGGTTTGCAAATATTTTCTCCCATCCTATAGAATGTCTTTAAACTGCTGATTTTTTCCTTGGCTGTGCAGAAGCTCTTAACTCTAATGCAATTTCATTTCTCTGTTTTTGATTTTGTTGTCTGTGCTTTTGGGATCATATCCAAAAATGCATTGCCCCAGTGAATATCAAGGAATATTTTCCATATGTTTCCATCTAGCAGTTTTACAGTATTGGGCCTTACATTTAAGTTTTTATCCACTTTAAGTTAGTTTTCTTATATGGTGTGAGATAAAGATCCAATTTTATTCTTCTGTATGTGTATCCAATTTCCCCAGCTCCATTTATTAAAAAGGTTATTTTTTCCTCATTATATATTCCTGGCAATTTTACCAAAGATTGATTGATTATAAATGCTTGGATTTATTTCTGGGTTCTCAATTCTGTCCCATTGATCTATGTATAGTATCTGTTTTTTAATGCCAGTAGCATACTATTTTGATTACTAAAGGTTTATAGTATATCCTGAAATCAAGTAGCATTTGCTCCTTTGCTCAAGATTCCTTTGTCCATTCAGAGTTATTTGTGGTTCCATGTGAATTTGTGGTTCTATTGGAATTTTGATAAGGGTCATATGAAATCTGTAGATTGCTTTGGATATTAGGGACATTTTACCAATACTAATTCTTCTAATTCATAAATATGGTATGTCTTTTCATTTATTTGTATTTTTCCAATTTCTTTTATCAATGTTTATAGTTTCCATTTTACAGATCTTTCACCTTCTTGATTAAATTTATTCTTAAGTATTTTATTTTTTTATGAAGCCTTCATAAGTGGGGATTATTTTCTTACTTTCTTTTTCAGATAACTTATTTTTATTATATAGAAATGCTAGTTTTTATATGTTATGTTTCTCTCATGAAATTTTACTAAATTCACTAATTGGTTCTAACAGTTTTTCCTGGAATCTTTAGGGTTTTCTACATATAAGATCATATCATCTGCTAACAGAGGATTTACTTTTTTTATGACTTAGATTTTTTTCTTACATAATTGTCCTGGCTAGTACTTACAGCAGTATGTTGAGTAGAAGTAGCAAGAGAGGGCATCCTTGCCTTGTCTTACCTTGAAAAGCTTCCAGCTTTTCACCACTGAGTATGATGCTAGCTATGGGACTGTCATATATGGCCTTTCTTATGGTGAGGTATATTCTTCATAATTCTATATTAATTTTATTGAAAGTTTTTATCATGAAAAAATGTTGCATGTTTTCAAATGCCTTTTTCTGCCCCTATGTAGGTGATCATACAATTTTTTCCTTTATTAATGTGGTATGTCACAGTAATTCATTTGTAGATGTCAAACAATCCTTGCTTCCCATGATAAATCCCACTTGATTAGGAGTATGATCTGCTAATGTATTGTTGAATTCAGTTTGCTAATATACACTTTGTTGAATATTTTTTGCATCTAAGTTCATCAAAGATATTGGCCTATACTCTTCTTTTCTTGTGATGTCCTTGTCTGGCTTCGGTAGCAGGGTAATGCTGGCCTTGTAAAATGAGTTTTGAAGAGTTCCTTTCTCTTCAATTTTTGGAAGAGTTTGAGAATTGTTGTTAATTTTTATTTAAATAGTAGAATTCACACACAAAGCCATCAGGTCCTGAGGTTTTCTTTGTTGGGAGTCTTTTGATCAATGATTCAGTCTCCTTGTTACTGGTCTGCTTAGATTTTTTTATTTCTTCATGATTCAGACCTACAAATTGGCCAATAAATACATGAAAAAATGTTCAACATTAGTAATCATCGGTAAAATACAAATCAAAACCTCAATGAGATATCACCTAATACCTGTTAGAATGGTTATTATCAAGAGATAAAGGGTAGTTGTTAACAAGAATATGGAGAAAATGAAACCCTTTTAGTATTGGTGGGAATGTAAAGTTGTATGGCTAATATAGGAAACCATATGGAGATTCCTCAAAAACAAACAAAAAAAATACCATATAGAGTTACCATATATATGATCCAACAATTCCACTTCTGGGTATATATCCAAAGGAAATGAAATCAGTATATCAAATAAATACCACATTCACATATTTATTGCAGCATTAGTCACAATAGCCAAAACATGGAATCAACTTAAATGTCCATCAAAGATAAAGAAAATGTGATATATATCCCATATTATATGTGTGTGTGTGTATATATACATAAATGATGGAATATTTCATCCTTAACAAAACCAAAAAACTCCTATTCTTCGCGCAACATGAATGAATCTGCAGGACAATATGCTAAGTGAAATAAGCCAGACACAGCAAGATAAATACTATATAATTTCATTCATATATATGGAATCTAAAAAATTCAAACTCATAGAGGCAGATCATAAAATGGTGGTCGACAGAGGGTAGCAGAGGCTTGTTTGTGGTGGTGGTAGTGGGGTAATGGGAAGATGTTGATCAAAGGAAACAAGCTTTCGGTCATGCGGGATGTACAAGGTCTGAAGATCTGATGTGGACCATGGTGCTTATAGTTAATAATATTGAGTGGTACACTTAAAATTTGCTTAGAGTGTAAATCGCTAATGTTCTTATCACAAACCAAAAAATATGTGATGTGAGGGATCTGTTAACCAGCTTAATTGTGTAGCCATTTCACAACATATATTTATATCAAAATATACATTGTACACTGTTAATACATATAATTTTCATTTGTCAGTTATTCCTCAATAAAGCTGAGGGAAATTTTTTTTAAAAAGAAAAAATTTTAAATATACATGCAATCTATTTGGAAAAATGGAGAGATTTTAAATCATGGTTTAAAATTATTGTTTCCAATGCTGTGACTTATTTTATAACTTTCTATACTTTCTTAAAGTTCTATAATGAACCATATATTAGCTTTATAGTGAGTACACTATATAAAATAATCCCTCAATCAAAAAATTCCCTGAGGAAGCAGATGGGAAAGGCAGGAAAGGACAAGAGCGGGCCTGAAAGGGCAGGGGGGCCAAAGAGCCCAGAGCTCACATTCTTCAAAGAGCCCAGAGCTCACACACAGAGCTTCAAATGTATATATTTTGATGTTCTCTCCAAATGAAGTTTTAAATCGGACATCATATTTTGAAATTTAAAGTATTGATTTGGTAAATAAAAATATTGAAAATACGGCATAGTTTCTAATGCATTTCAAAATCTCTTACCTTCTCCTCATCCTCTTTCTCTTTCTTTTTTCTCCTTCTTTTTAATAACAGGAACCTCAAAAAATCAAAGTGCCCAGGGCCTGTTTTAACTTTACAGATCCTATATCTGTCATGTAATGTGCTAATGTTCTTGAGTAAATTTTTCCACATCAGATATTGGCAAAAAAATAAAATAAAGTCAGAGCTCTGAAGAAACTTCCCATTTTGCTTAGGTCCTCCATTAGTCCTAGAAAAACTGTATTAGAGAGTGGGACTAACAGGTGAAGAAAAATAAGTAAATTACAAGTAACATCAAGGAACTACACATAGTAATAAATACTGTGCAGTTGAAATGGAGTGGGAGAAAATGTCTGATTTAGTATGTTTTTAAGATATTAAATGACAAAAATGAAGACCTAACTTATAAACAAGTACATTTTGATATATCACTGCACATTTCACCTTTTAAATAAATGATTTTACATTTATTTACTGTAATTTAAGCTGGGTCTGAAATTAATAAAAGAAAATGCTAGCAGATGTAGTGGTAAAGAGGCCTAAATTTCTGAGTGGAAAAAAAAAAGCTTACACTGTATCATAGCATTTTACCAGGGCCACATAGATTTTCTCATGGCTTATAGCACAGAGTCCTATAACCTTTTAAAAAACACACAAACAATTCTTTTATTTTTTCCAAATACAGATACAGAAGTTTGCACATTTTGCATATACCTCATATTGCTTCAAAGCAACATTTCTACACACAGGGCTTTCTGTTCTAATAGCATGTAAACATAGATATGTATCTGCAGTGCAATGTTGGTTCATCAAGTAACCACCTTGTAATCACCCATCATTTTAAATAACAAAATGATTAGTCAAACCAGAACTGTTTTTGTCAAGATAATTTTTAAAAATAGAGATAGTTTTTCTCAAAAGAAATCTTAGGTAGTTTACATATTTCTAAATGGTAATAGTAATATTTGCAAATAACACTTTCCAGTGTCCCAACTTAGGGTTAATTCAACTGGCCCTAGGAATGAGGATGGAGTCCCTCGACATGGCTATAAATTAGGGAGGACTACTAACTACTAACTGAGGTTATCAGAACTTGGAGGCATCCCTGCTCCCCTAAAGACAAAAGTCACATGTGCTTCTCTAGTAACGCCTAGTATAACTTATTTTTAATTGTTTCCAGTTTTGGTTTAGAATTAACAACCATTCCACCTTCCATCCCTGATCAAATATGTCAGGAAGCGATAATTAGTTAGCAATAAAGTTTTCTAAAATTGATATACTCTAGGAAAAAACCTCATTGATTTGGGATCAAATGAATTTGATTTGCCTTCCTGTTACTTAGACAGTTTCCTGGCTTACAAGAGTAGTAGAAATTGATCTTAAGCCTAAGCACAAGGATAACATCACATGATTCTTAAAACTGATAATTTTATCCATTTCTTTGGATACATGAAAGCACAGAGTTTATCAAAAACCCATCTCTAACAACTAGAGCAAACTGTTTAACAAGTTATTTTTTTGTGTACTAACCCTTAGCTTTAATTTACTCTCTCCCTTGCTTTCTTCTTACTCCAATTTTCTCATTTATTTTATGTTGCGAATATCTTACTGTAACAGCTCTTTAAAAAATATTTTAAAAAACACTTTTTAATTGTTTAAAAATAAAGCTACCTTGCTTGCAAGGTTCATGAACTACATATTAATACATAATTTTAACCATGAGAGAATAGAGAAATGGCAAAAATACAGTTTTACTATACCATAAATATATAGTGATTCCAAAAGTTTAACCATACAGTAAGGTCAAAGATGGAAATAAAAAGACCCCTTCCCAACAAGTTTTCCAATCCTACTCCTAGGAAGTAAAAATGTTCACAATTTCTAATTTATCTCTTCAGAATTCATCTATGCATTTATAATATAAGTGTGTATACAAAAATATTTAATAACATAATGGGACCATAGAGTACTTATTGTACTGTGATTTTTTTATATTTATTAAGCACCTTCCAAATTAATATCTATATTTCTACATCACTTTTAAGATAGTTACATTGTCTTTTGTGGTATAGAGAGCCTATAATACATTTAAGAAATTCCCATTCATATAGTACAGGTTTTTATTCTTCAAATAATTTTGTAGTGAGTATCCTTGTATTTAACTTGCTATTGCAATTCTACAGTTATAGAATTTTACATTGAGATTTGATTTACAGTGAGATTCTGTATTAATAGCATGAAGTAAAATAAAAGGAAGCTTTAGCCTGGAAAAAACAAATGGTAAATGTATAAAAAAGGGAAATTTTTTTTAACTTTTATACTTAATAACAGTGATGGCTCTCAAACTACAAAAGGTAACAATAAAGAAAATAATATTTGAAAGTAATTCAATAAAATCTTTCTCCACTATTTACTGGCTCTGATCCTCAGTGAGTCTGTGACATTTTCAGCAAGTGTCAGAGAGTGGATATGAGGTGCAGGATTGAAAGCTCTGGTCAGGATTTGGAGTTTACAGATTCTTGACCCTTATTTCTCAGACTATTAAGACTGAAATTGCTTGTCACCTTTTAGTTTGATAATAAATTGAGGTCAATTTTGATTTCAAGTTTCTCTTTGGGGTTAATAAGTATAATAAATTTGAAAAACAGGATGGTAGGAATATATACTATTGCTAAACAATTCTCTTAAATTAATCCATAAGAACTCCAGGGATGCCTGCTCAAACCAAACTAAAATGACTTTAAACCCCAAAACGAAGACTCATCGGAACCCCACGACAATCTTTCCTACCAGTCAATGAAGCTTTTTTCAGTTCTTTCCTAAAATTGAACTACCTGACAATCAGGCTTTGTTCAGATGTTTCCTAAAATTGAACTGCCTGACGGTGAGCCTTCTTTCAGGTACTGCTATGCACTAAATCCTTCCTCACTTCCCCTTTCTCAATCACCCAGCTTGTACTTTAGCAAAGAAAGAGATATACATGTCATCATCATTGCACCCATCCTAAATGCTGCCGTGGTGCACTGCCCCAAATTGTAACAGACTTCTGGAAGGAAAGAAAGGGGAAAAAAAAAAAACTCTCCAAAGAGCAATACATGATTTTGGTATTTTGGCTTTTTTCCCCCCTGGCCAAATAATTTCCAGTTATTAGAATAAAACTGAAGGAGGCCTAATAAGATATTCAACTTATAGGTTATTACAAATAATTTCAGGTGAGAAGCCACTATGTGGTTAATATATAGATATCTATTTGTTTCTTTTTATAACATTAAAACTATGAAACAAACAAAAGAAAAACAACCAAGAATAAAATTGGATACTAATACTCATTAAAGGGAACAATGTGAAATTTCTGACTATTAAAGGAAAGTTTCCATGTATTATGATTTCTCATCTATAAAACAAAGGAATGGAATTTGATATTAGATTTTTATGCACTATCTTCTACGAACACTGTTTATTTCCCTGAATCCATAGAGACATTTAGATTATATCATTATTGAAATAGCCAATTCAGTAACTCTTCTAAACATGGAAATATGGCTAATTAGATATGATTTGACAGTAATAATAAAAACTGTCATTTATTGAAAGCTTACTCTGTCAGCTACTATATTTGATTCTACTTGCATTTTCATTTAATCATCAAATTAAAGATATTACCTTGAAATATTATTACACATAATTCGTTGAGCCTCTAACTTGTATTTTTCTCCCACAATATTCCTCCCTCTTAGTGAGGATTCAGCCAGGCTTTTGTTGTCTTACTTCAAGAATATCGATTGATGTTGCAAGGGTTAAAGTGGAAGTTGTTGAACAATAGCCTCAGCTCTCCACCTCTGTTTCTGAAAAAAGAAATCTATTTAAAAGATTAAGCCAGTTCATTTCAAGGGATAGGAGCAAGACCAATCTTTGGAAAGTAAAGGGAAGTATGGAGTGAGTAGACAGAAATGTATAGGGCTATGAAAATAAAAGATTCTTTCAGATTACAGAAGAATGTGTGTGCAAGATGGTGAGAATTATGTTCCTATGTAGTAACCTTGCCAACGAACAGGAATTCAGAAGGTGCAGTCATGGAGGCCAGACAATTGGCCAAAGCTTTTAGCCTCATATCCATCTAACATTGCCTCCAAACAACTGGGCTCAAGCTAAGCACAGAAATAGCAAGAAAAGTCCATTTTCTAATGGACTTCAAAATGGCCAATTTATTTCTTAGTTGTGACCCTGATATAAGGAAGAGTGGAGAATCTATCTTTACTTTCAAGGTATCAATTGGATGAAGCTCTTCGGGTTCTTGTGCAAATTTAAGAAGATAAATGCTGATTTCTTCCAACCCCACCAAAATCAAGATTAGCATTAAATTACTACTCACCAGCTTGGACACTAGTGGCTCAGCATCAGATTTAAAATAACTTAGAAAATAAAAGTGCTATAACATTTCATATTAAAAAAATACAAGGTAGCTATTATAACAGATAGCTCTATTATAGTTACAGCAGATAATATTACATGAGATAGCTATTACATTTGCCATTTTCCAGATAACTATGGTAGCTTTTGGTACTTTGAACTAGGTATTTTTGATTCTCCTCCTGAGTATGGGGTAGGTTTTTACCTCCTTCCTCAGGTAGGCATGACCATCTGACTTGTTCGCCCGATCAAATGAGTGCAAAGGTGCGCATCACCTCCAGGTGGAAGCTGTAATAGTGGGATTCCCATTTCCACGCAGTTTTCTCACCTCTCTGCCTCCATAATTCGCAACACCTCAGATGATGTCCATTCTGTTAGCTTAAGTTCTGGAGTGAGGATGGCACGGGGCAGAGTGCACAGTACCCCACCAGGACGTGAAATGTGAACAAAATGTAAGTCATTTTAATTTAAGACTTCAAGATCTGGGGGTTTTCTCCAGGGCATAAGCTGGTCTGTTCTTCCTAGCACAATAATGAGCCTGAAAGTTAAACAACTTGTGTATATTTCTTGGTGAATCTGTGGTGATTTCAAACAGTCTTTCTAAGTGGTCGGTTAATATTTAATAAATATTTATTAGGTGTCTACTAAGGACATACCTAGTGAAGGAAATTTAGAATTGGATGTTTAACAATTCAGATAGGTTCTTTACATCAAGGAAGCTACTCACAGTCTGCTTACCCATTATTGTTCAAGAATTTGACCAAGAGCTTACATTGTTTATAATTTTTAAAGGGGATAACATTTGTCCATCTCTAGACTTTGGGGACCACTTTTATTCTCTGCAGTTTCTTGGAGTTTAACCACAGTTGTTGCTTGATCCCATCTGCAAGTTATTTAAATATTCTGGGACATAATTTATCTGGGCCTGAAGGCGTGAATTCATTTAAAGCTGTAAAATACTCTCTCATTATCTCTGCACCAATCTTGCGCTTCAATTCCCTCCTAATAATGTTTGTTCTAGATTTGCCAGCCTGAAAATTATTTTCCTTGATGGAGAAAAAAGAAACAAAACAATATGAATAAATCTACTCTCTCTGCTTTGTTGCTTAACATTACATATTTTGTCATAAATTGCAAATTTTCTTGAGGGGCGTGGATTGTTTTGAGCAAATGTCTTCTGCAATATAGCCAAGAAATACTACTTATCAGGAATAAAGAACAGTTACTAACCAGTGAAGCTGAAACTAAAAATTTACAGATAGGTGTTCTAATTTGGTGAAATTAATCTGTGTTTGGGAGAACTCAGTAGAGGAGCACCTGGAATGTTTTAAGTGCTGTATAACACTCCAGCTAAATGCAGTATTTTAAATCTGAGGCAGCCTTAGGTAGTACTTCCATATTTTAAGAAGCATGAAGTTACAAGTTTAGATAATATCTGTGAAGCACCTTCTCTGTATTCAGCTCTGTCACTGTATGATGGCTATTACTCTAGCATGGTGACAATGGTTTAAAGTGAATGTCCCCAATTCATGCTAGAATTCAGTGCTCTCTTTTACAGGAAGATTGGAGGCTCTGTTTGAGCCAAGTAAAGCTTTGATCCTCAGAATTGATTGATTGATAACTTCATCAGATTTTTGTACAAGGTCCTCAGTGCTGGCCTTTGATTCTCTTTGATTTCCTTTCTTATTCTACTTAATCTATTTAACAGCCCTTGTTATTTTGGCATGAGAACTTTCAAATGTTCCAGGTCTTTGTAAACTTCCTTCAGATTTTCTCTGTATTTGGTATTCTTGAATCTTTACCACTATAACATCTGAGCTCAGGATATATTCAGCAGTGAAGATTTTATCTTTGCTTTGATTAATAAATTTGGTCAGGACCTCACATTAAGTTTATAGTTACATAGATTCTGAATGTTTTCTGAGCTCAGATCCATATTCTAGTAAGTATATATGAATGTATGGATGGATGGATGTATGTATTGGGTTGGCCAAAAAAGTTCATTTTTGTTCTGTACTACGGTTTAGTAGAGCTTAGTTGTATTTAACTTCATTTGAAACAATTCTGTTAGATTGTATTGTGACTATTGTCATATCAGCATGCATTTAAAAAAAAACATCAAAATTGGTGAATCTTCGTGTAGCCATTTTAATATAAAAGATGGAATAATATAAGCAACATTTTCAGCATATTATGCTTTATTATTTCAAGAAAGGTAAAAATGCAACTGGAATGCAAAAAAAGATTTGTGCAGGGTATGGAGAAGGTGCTGTTACTGGTTGAACATGTCAGAAGTGGTTTGTAAAATTTCATGATGGGAGATATCTCTCGGGACAATGCTCCATGGTCGGGTAGACCAGTTGAAGTTGTCAGCAATCAAACTGAGACATTAATTAAGAATGATCAACATTATACCACGCAGGAGATAAGCTCACATTCTCAAAATAGCCAAATCAATAAAGTTATAGGTGAAAATGAAAAATGTGTCTTCTATTTTGTGGAAAACACTAAATGGACTTTTTGAACAACCCAATATGTATGTATGCAGGTGTTTATCTATTTATTTGATCCTCAACCAAAGACATTTTTTTTATTACTTTTAGAAAGAGAGAAAGGGTGTAAGGAAGGGAAAGAGAGAAACATTGACAGGTTGCCTTCCATCTCCACACCAGCAAGGGATGAACCCGCTACCTGGGTAGGTGCCCTAACCAGGAATCAAACCCACAATCTTTCAGTTATGGAATGACGCTCCAGACAGCTGAGCCACGCCGACAAGGGCACTGACCATATTCTTCTGACCAAATGTACAATCCCATCTATCTCAGGAACTTTGAAAATGTTCTTTAATATAAGCGTTGCATTTGGCTTTTCTCTGAGTTTCACTCCTAAGCTTTTATGAATTCCAAGATCACATAGTTTCTGCCTCCCATGGTTTCTTTGTTGCCTCTATGTTCTGAACCCTTTTTTTTAGTAGACAATAAGAAGTAAGATCAGAGTAAAACTTATATTCTTTGCTTTTTTGTTTTAAAAGTCATTCATTCTCTAGGGTTGCTTGTTCAATTCCCGGTGTGGGGCACATGCCTGGGTTGCAGGCCAGGTCCCCAGCAGGGGGCGTGCAAAATGCAACCACACATTGATGTTTCTCTCCCTCTCTTTCTCTCTCCCTTCCCCTCTCTAAAAATAAATAAACAAAAATCTTTTTTTTTAAAAGTCATTCATTCTTGATTTTTAGTGTGTATTATAGTGTGTTGTGCGAACGTCTCAGTCAAATCAACTGCAATGAGTATTTAAAAGGCAAATAGTTTCTTCAGTGCTCATTCCTAGAACCAGTTACATAATTAAGCAGAACACAGTGCAAAATAAGACTGTGAAGCCCATTGCTCAAAAGTCAGTAAAAAAAAAATCTCAACATGGTAACAGCAGAGCACTAAATCAAGCATGCTGCTCCTCTGTGCCGGCACAAGAAGCCAGTCCCAGAGATCCTGTTTGGTTACGTTTGGAACAGTGCTGGAAAGCTGCATTGGTAGCATGGCCATTCAGTTTTCTGCTATAGGCTGGTCTATATACCCCTATTTGAAAACTCTGTTCTATAGAGTTTGACCACACCCATGCTCTATACAATTTAAAACAACAATATTCTAGGTTGCATGCTTTTAGAAGGTAGACATTTTACTAAAAGATTTTGCCTCTGTGCCTATTTTCTAAAATATTTTACAAAATCATTATTTGCATACTCTGACTGAGTTTACAGTATTATTCCACAGGGATAACCCTTCTAGTCCTCTACCTTTTTAATCAAACAAATGCTCTTTTCAGATGGTTCATTCCTCAGATTCTTAGGTACATACTTTTCCTTTTTGCATGGATACAGATGAACTGTCATGGAAACATGCTTATAGTTATAGAAATCTGTATTCACATACTCACATACTCAAGATAGCATATACTCCTAGACTATTCTTTTGAAGAAAGCAAAAGAAAATAATATGTTACAAGGGCAATTTGGGGGGAGAGTTTAAGACAAATATTAAATTGCCTGTAATGGATATAGAAATCCTAAGTTATTCTTTCTTTCTTTCTTTCTCTTCTTTCTTTCTTTCTTTCTTTCTTTCTTTCTTTCTTTCTTTCTTTCTTTCTTTCTTTCTTTCTTTCTTTCCTCTACATGAGCATAAAATATCTGTTTATTTTTAAATCATAAAATTAAGTAACACTAACATTATTTAGTACAATGCAATTTAAAACATTAAGAATTCAAGATTTCTTTGATCAAGATTTTATTGCTTCTAGGTTTTATTTTTTATTTATCAATTATAGTTTGCATTCAGTTTTATTTTGTATTAGTATCAGGTGTACAACCTAGTGGTTAGACAATCATATATTTTACAGTTGCCCCCCCAATATATCCAGTACCTACCTAACACCATACATAGTTATTACAATATTATTGACTATATTCCCTATGTTGTACTTTACATCCCCAGAACTGTTTTATAACTACCAATCTGTACTTCTAAATCCATTCACCTTTTTTACCCAGCCCCTCAAATCTATCCCCTCTGGCAACCATCAGTCTGTTCTCTGCATCTGTGAGTTTGTTTCTATTTTGTTTGCTCACTTATTTTGTTCTTTAGATTCCATATATAAGTAAAATCATATGATAATTGTCTTTTTCTGCCTTATTTCACTTAACATAATACCCTCTAGGTCCTTCCATGTTGTCACAAATGGTAATATTTCATTTTTTATGGCCTAGCAATATTCTATTGTACATAAGTACCATAGTTTTTTTTATCCTCTCATCTATTGGTGGGTATTTGAGTGTATGTTATTCATTAAGCGGATGTAATACAAATTGTAAGAGACAGAGTTGGTTGCTGTTTGCCACTGATCATTTTGCTTAATGTAAAGAAAACAAAAAGCTGCTAAGTCCTCATTTTTAGTATGAGACTTAGAAAAAAATTATTGGAGGGCTAAGTCATAGGCCCACACCTACTTGCTTTATAACATTACAAAACTCAGTGTATCACTGACAGCCTCTAACTTGGTCGATATCACCTATTCAAACTTAAGGAAGAGATATTTGAACTCTAGGAATCTCACTGCCGGTGAAGGTGTTATTGTCAATTTTTTGGCAATGTGTATTTTAATAATGGCCATTACATTCGAATGAACTCTATACAATTATAATATAAAAGATATTATAGACAATGATGCTTTCTGAATGTTAATCCTGCAAACATTGGGGTTCATATCAGAAGTAATCATTTTGTTTAGCTAGGATTTCTTTATTAAATTATATCTGATATACAATATTAGTTTCAGGTGTACAACATAGTGGTTCTGCATTTATATATACCTTATGATATGATTACCACAGTAAGTCTAGTAACCATCTGTCACTGTACAAAGTTATTAAGAAGTTATTTTTAAAAGTTAAAATTTTTCTTGCACTCCTATTATTTTAAATAAATTACTAGTGTATTTCCTGGACCAGCTTCATGAATCTAACTTTGTATTCTTTTAAATTTTACTTTTCACATAAAATAATAGACTCACTATTTCCCAGAGGCATGAAGAAGTTTTTCTTTCTAAATATAAAAATGAATTCACCAATAAAACGTTCTTTCTTTAAATTGTGTTTTCTTCATTACTTCCACATTTAAGATGATATCATGGGAGGGACAATTATTGCCTTGTTCATTTTGATTTATTTGGCCCCACACCTCCTCACCTTGTTAATGAAAAATAAACTGTTCTACACGGGTCATTTATGATGTGTTTTAATAAGATGCTTTTTGTATTTCCAGCCTGCAGAATAATATATTAGCTTAAAGCCACCTTGTAGGAAAGGATTTGTTTTTGGGTTTTTTTTTCTGTTCTGTATTTTAATCTAGTGGGTAACTTAAAACAAAGATATACTTATCACCATTATAAGGACTGTAAGATTCAAAGGACAAATGATGGATATTGTCAAAATATAACTTTTGCTAAGTGATGTTTTCCTATTTGCTAATTTCCTGTGAGTCCTGATATGTAAATGAAATCTTACTCTTGCTCACTGTATCAAATGTTCTCTGTCAGGGCAGACTAGGAACTCACCAGCAGGTCCGGTAACTACCTTTATTTCAACAGAAATGTGTGAATGTGGGCACTTTCCCACTAAAGAAGCAGATGTCTATTAGCATAGTTTTAAGTCACCATGGAATTTGTACAAAGGCAACTTCTATTACACAAAATATAAATTCAGACTGAGTATCCTCCAAGGAAAGTAAACTGGCATGTTAACCAATTAAAAGGGTCATTTTGTACCGTGGTTTATTGTTATCAATATGGTTGAGGCCAGAAAATAGTTTCTCTTAATATAAATCTTGACTTTATATTGAATGGAAAAGGATACATCATTGTTTAGTGGCAAAACTTTATAATCCTCATAGAGCTAGCTTTCATATAAGTACCTCAGTCTTCATCCTTAGGCAAGAGCTGATTCTAGGCCCAGAGTGGATGGCTCATTACCATCCTTTTTGCTCATGTGTGAACCACTGTTGACTCTTGAAGTAAAAACCAGAATGTGGAGCCACGCATTCCTGGGGAATGCGCTGCTTCAGGCCCACCTGGGACTGAGGGCTGCATACTAGAATGAAGATGTCAGGGCCTCTTGACTTACAGAGGATTGCTGAGAACTGCAGTCTAAAAACTCACCCCGGCTTTTTCGCAATGGGTTTGCCGCCAGAACACAGGTGTCGAGAAAACCACCACTAAATCAAAGCCAAAATGGGAAAGGAAAAGAGTCACATCAACATTGTCATCATTGGACACGTAGATTCCTGCAAGTCTACCACTACTGGCCATCTGATCTACAAATGTGATGGGATCGACAAGAGAACCATGGAAAAATTTGAAAAGGAGGCTGCTGAGATGGGGAAGGGCTCCTTCAAATATGCCTGGGTCTTGGATAAACTGAAAGCTGAACATGAGCGTGGTATCACCATTGACAGCTCCCTATGGAAATTCGAAACCAGCAAGTATTACGTGACCATCATTGATGCCCCAGGACACAGAGACTTTATCAAAAACATGATTACAGGCACATCTCAGGCTGATTGTGCTGTCCGGATTGTTGCTGCTGGCGTTGGTGAGTTTGAAGCAGGGATCTCCAGGAATGGACAGGCCCATGGGCACGCCCTTCTGGCTTACACACTGGGTGTGAAACAGCTGATTGTTGGTGTTCACAAAATGGATTCCACTGAGCCTCCCTACAGCCAGAAGAGATATGAGGAAATTGTTAAAGAAGTCAGCACCTACATTAAGAAAATTGGCTACAACCCTGACACAGTAGCATTTGTGCCAATTTCTGGTTGGAATAGTGACAACGTGCTGGAGCCAAGTGCTAACATGCCTTGGTTCAAGGGATGGAAAGTCACCCGCAAAGATGGCAGTGCCAGTGGAACCACGCTGCTTGAAGCTCTGGATTGCATCCTGCCACCAACTCGCCCAGCTGACAAGCCCCTGCATCTGCCCCTCCAGGACGTCTACAAAATTGGTGGTACTGGTACTGTCCCGGTGGGCCGAGTGGAGACTGGTGTTCTCAAACCTGGCACGGTGGTCACCTTTGCTCCAGTCAATGTTACAACTGAAGTCAAGTCTGTTGAAATGCACCATGAAGCTCCGAGTGAAGCTCTTCCTGGGGACAATGTGGGCTCCAATGTCAAGAACGTGTCTGTCAAAGATGTTCGTTGTGGCAATGTGGCTGGTGACAGCAAAAGTGACCCACCAATGGAAGCAGCTGGCTTCACAGCTCAGGTGATTATCCTCAACCATCCTGGCCAAATCAGTGCTTGTTATGCACCAGTTCTGGATTGTCACACAGCTCATATTGCTTACAAATTTGCTGAGCTGAAGGAGATTGATCGTCGTTCTGGGAAAAGGCCGGAAGATGGCCCGAAGTTTTTGAAATCTGGTGATGCTCCCATCGTTGATAGGGTTCCTGGCAAGCCCATGTGCATTGTAAGCTTCTCTGACTGTCCCGCTCTGGGCTGCTTTGCCATTCGTGACATGAGACAGACAGTTGCTGTTGGTGTCATCAAAGCAGTGGACAAGAAGGCAGCTGGAGCTGGCAACATCACCAAGTCTGCCCAGAAAGCTCAGAAGGGTAAATGAGTGTTATCCCCAACACCTCCACCCCAGTCTTAATCAGTGGTGGAAGAACGGTCTCAGAACTGTTTGTCTCAATTGGCCACTTAAGTTTAATAGTAAAGGACTGGTTAATGATTACAATGCATCATAAAACCTTCAGAAGGAAAGGAGAATGTTTTGTGGACCATTTGGGTTTTTTGTGTGTGGCAGTTTTTAAGTTATTAGTTTTTAAAATCAGTACTTTTTAATGGAAACAATTTGACCAAAATCTGTCACAGAATTTTGAGACCCAATAAAACAAAGTTTAATGAGGAAAAAAAAAAAGAAAAAGAAAAAGAAAAAGAAAAACTCACCCCAGACCATATGAAAGACTGGGAAGTTTCTGGGTTTGTTTTGTGTTGGTTTTAGATTTCTACATCAAATTTGTGAAAATTTAAAAAACAAAGTTGTGTGTGTGTGTGTGTGTGTGTGTGTGTGTGTGTGTGTGTTAGATGATATAATTAAGATGAAAGAAGTATCAGGTTAATTGAATAAAAGAAGGAGTGTTAGCTTTTTCTTTCTGAGTCAGTCTAGAACAGGGTCTGGTAAGCTTCTTTTGTAAAATGTCTTTTCTAGCCAAATTAAATATGAGAAACTGACATACATCCTTTTTTTAAAAAATAGAGATGACTTTTAAGAACACTAAAATGCATGTAGGTAAGACAATAGAAATGAAAAAATTTTCAGCCAGGTCTTTCTGAGGAAGTTATTCTGCTAACCAAAAGAAATCTGAAGAGGATTTTTACCTTTATGAACAAAAGACTTTATGAACAAAAGCCTTTACAATACTAATGTAGGTCCTTTGTACAAGCAAAGTGGCATAACATGAACTTTGGGAAAGTGGGAGATATGTATAGATATTTAATAAAAATAGCAGTAATACAATTTATATTCTTATACCAATTTGCAGGAACTAATTACAGCTATTTTAACTTACACTACTCATTTAATTTTTTTATTTTAATTTCATGCTTTTTTCCTTATGTACACTCCCATTTTTAAAAGACATTGCTACAGTCAAGGTCGTAAACAACCAATATATTTTATTTATATATTTTGACTAAAGACTACACAGTAAGTCAGTCCTCACTTAACATTGTCAATAGGTTCTATAGCCTTAAGCAAAACAAGTAACAAAACCAATTTTATCATAGGCTAATTGTAAACAAGAGTTAAGTTTCTATGGAATCTCATCAATGTTATAATGAAATGACATTGGACAAAATGAAGTTATTTAAGTATCCTCTATAGTACATACAGTTTTTATTCCACTCTTCCTTATTAGGCACATTTGTAGAAAATCTATTAAAGCATTAATAATTCAAAACTTAGTTTCAAGCAGCCAGCCCACGGTGTTCAGATTCTAGTAAATACAAATTCTATTTTTTTCTTTCATCCAAAAACATACCAAAATGAACTTAATTTAAAGCTCGTTGGTCCCTTTTTCCAGATGATCCTCTCTTCCTAGGTTTTCATAGTTGCTGTACAGCTTAAGGATGTTTCACATAGGTGAGAGACAAACAGCAAATGAATACAAAGTATTATACGAAAAGAAAAAGATATGCTCTCTCATTATTCATGAACTTTATAATTTTGTTGAGATTGATTATTTGTGAGGCCGGGATTGCTTAAAGATACCCACATGAATACATGCACTATAGTTATAATAATCTGCAATTATTCAACACTCTTTTGTAGCAAAGAGTCCCTCTGCCTGCTTTTGGGGTTCATATTTATTTGGAGACATTATGAGTCCAAAGCCTCACAGACGATCATTATACCTGACATGCTGTGTTGTGGGAAAATTTCATAAATTTATTAACCTTATTTAAGAAGACACAAAAAAACTAAATCACAAAAATTCCTACTGATCACATTAGAAATCAATAATACCTCCCAACAGTAATATCTCTTTCGAGTGTCAGACAAAAGCAGGATGTATTCTGGGAAGGAATAGTTAGTTATAGGGAATTTAATACTCATGGTGATGAATAAGGAGAAAACTAAATATCTGCTTATTTTTCCTACTATGGCAGCATTAGAGAAGGCTGGACCACCAGCGCAGTGGAAAGAGCAGCGTTGACAGCAGATACTATGTAAAGAAGGAAAGCTATGTTTGTAAAGGCGTCTGAGTTAGAGTTGTAAAAATCAATGGAAACAGTAAACTGAAGAACTCTACCAATGCATAATATGGAAAGGCTGCTGAATACTAATGTAAAGAGTGGCATCATGTTTGGAGAAGGACACCAGCTTTTTGATACAGATGTGCTTTCTCCTAGAGATCCTTTTTTTTTTGTATCATAAAAAAGATTGTCCCCAAGCCCAAAGCAACACATAGCCATAGTTTTGAATTGAGTCGGGGATTGATATTTTACCATTGTCTTTGAAATCAACATGCTGAATGATTGAGTGCATAGAAATAATCACAAGAAACCTAGTAGTCTTGATCTTTGCTAATATACAACCAACCTGATTCCTCTTAATATGTGATATAAAGAAGCATAAAAGCATTGAGCTGGCATAACGTGCCTCAAAAGCAGCAAAAGATCATCATGTCAAATCATTTATTAGAAAATAATGCTGGAAGGGGAAGGCATGTTTTAGACCTGGGGCCCCTTGGGTGATAAGCATATGATTTATGTGACTGTGACAATTGTGTCATTTTACAAATACTTGAAAAATGTGTCAGGTGTGTTATGAAAGGCCCTAAATTTGTTGTTGCAGCAGGCCCTTAATTTTAAGGTAAACTCTTTTGAAATACAATACAATTTAATTTCTCAATTCAGCCCCAATTCAGGACTATGCTAATTCTTAAACTGTTCTCTAATTTAAAAATGAAGTGAAATCAATATAAACGTATTTTAACATCTAGTAATTAAAAAAAATTAAGTAACAAAAATGAACAGATGTTGAGCTGCAAGAGAAGGAAGAGCAGGCATATGGAGAGAGAAAATGGGAAGGGAAATCAAGATTTCTCAAAAACGCACACTAAATGAAGGGAGGCAGAAGGAAAGTGATTATCTGGCAACCTACAGAAAACTTTTCTTGTTTTGATTCTGGCAAACATACAGGGACCCAGCTTGCTGTCTCCAGCCCCGTGTCTCATCCTCACCACATCTATGATTTGCCCTTGTCTTCATGGAGGCTACTTCCCCTCATGCTTCTTGATTTCGTTCTCCTTTTTGCTTTTCTTCATTTCTCTCTGATTGGTCTCTACCAATCCTGTACAGTTTCTATGTACACATTTCATTCTATGTGTACATAGAAAGTTTGGCATCCTTAGTCTGGCTCAGTAAGCATCTGCCTCTGTATGGACCTTGTCATTATATGACCTTGAGCAGTTAGACATGGCAGACAGACAGCAAACATCATGAGACAGCACTCATTCTAGGGGCAATGCACTGCGTTTCTGATTGCAAAAGCAGGGAGCAGACCCACCTGCAAACTTGTGTTCTAGTCTAGACTCTGACTTTCTTTAACTCTTTCATCCTGTGCCCTCAAATTTTTATTCCTGGTCTCTGAGGTGATTGCATTAGATTAGGATGTGAGCTCTGTCCTATGAAAATTTAGTCCAACCTTCCCATTTTAGGGATAGGGAATTAAGCTATGGAGAAAGTTATCTATAGTCAACCTTATTTATTTTGTAGAAATGGTGATTTGTGTTTATAGTTTTTGGTTATAAAGAATTGTCTATATAGATGTTTATGTGTATGACATACAAGTATTGAATATCCCTCTTTAAAAAAACAGCAAATATTAACTTTTTTAAATTGTATTTCAAACAATACCTCATCTATGGTACACTACCAAACCCAAATCTTCCCAAGGTTTTTCTTTTAGATTGGAGAATAAAATGAATAATTCAGGAGTATAATTTGGAGACTTTGAATTTTTACTGGAGATTGAGCTATCTGGGGAAAGGGAGGTGTGGTTAGAGAATCACAAACTTTCTGGCACAGGCAGTCTAGGGGTGGTGAGGCTACTATTATAAAGTGAGCATATATACTTATTATATTCTTTGCTTGTTTTGTTAATGGCAGGATAACTAAAATCCCCAGGTGTGCAGGTATTAGTTTGTTATTCTGTTTTATTGGATTCAGTGTTATATGCATGAAGTTAAATGTGTATACACATTTATATTTGTTCAGATATATTTATTCCCAAATAATAACCTTAACAAATGTCATTTAGACATAAACTGGTGACTGCTTTTTGCAGCACAAGTTTAAGATTTAATTACAAGAATTTCTCCATTAAGGGCTAGTAGAAACCTGAAATAGAAAAAGAGCTCTTGGGAGGAAAGGTACCACAGAACCTGATTTATCTATGGTACCTATTCACATTAACTTAGCTGAATGGAGAAATCATTTTTGGTGTACGAAAACAACCAAAGTTCATTGTGTGAGGGACTTTCAAGACTACATTTGATTTAAAAAACAACAACAACAACAAAACTTCCTGAACTTGAGACAGACCTGCTAGAGGGTACTTTTGTGGACAAAAGCAAACTTGCTATTATTAGAATCTATGAATATAATTCATAATACAACCTGTGCTATTTGAAATGTGCCCTTTAGTAGTTCTGCATTGTGCATTGCGTGTATGTATGACATTTGTGTATTGTTAGTGGCAGCTGGCAAATAAAAATGATTTACATCTTAAATGTATAAGATTCCCATGTTCATTTCCAAAGTACTGCCCTGCTGAATTTTCTTGGTAAATATTGCCCCCTTCAGTACATTCTGAGGATTTTCATGGTAGTAAATAGAGAACATAATCTCCCCGGCTGTTAAACTTGGCAGTAGGAAGGCTCCCAGATACCACAGCCAAACCACCCTAGGCTGTTATGACTTCATTACTCACATGGACAGTGTAGTTCTTTCCCAGACATTATTTCCATCTTAGAAAAGACTTTGTTGTATCTGAGGAAACCAGGAACCAAAACCAATATCCACATAAAGGAAATCATTGACCATTAGATTGCCTTTAGTGACAATGAATGATTTTGAAACTTTTGTAAATTTTCCCCAAAATCATTTTATCAAAGATATCATATGAGCCTGTTTAAATTAATACAAATAAAAAAATTATATATGTGAAAAATATAGGATATATAAACATTTTTCCCAAAAGCCATTTAAGGTAGAGGCAGAGATTGTGAGAATCCTATTTCTTTAGGACAGATATTTGTAAGGTGAGAGCATTAAATTCAGCTGGCTATCATTATTGGCTTAATATATTTAGTAATATTTAATTATTTCCAAGTATTCTGTGTATCAAGGAAGCCAGGATATTACAGAAACAACTTCTAGTTTGCAGGAGGGTTTAGTAGAACTCCTGAGAAAATTTTGATTAAAAAAACTGATTTTGTAAAGAATATATAATTTGGCATTATATTTTTAAAAACCATTAATCCTTTTTAACAACCAGAAAATATAACTGTAGACATTTGAAGTACTCATTATAGGTATAGGAAACTAGTGATTTCATAAAGCATTCCACAGACTTATACCAACCTTGAACGTAGTTTCCAGAAGGCAAAAGGCTTACACACACAATTTGTCACTAGGCAACATTGAATTGCATAAGTACTAATTCCATCAGTAGCTTTCTTCCTACAGAATTCAGTTTCAACAGTCTAACAAAATGTAAACCTTACTCTATATTCATTTCTAGAATTTTCCAACAAACACAGATTTTTCAAAGAAATAAAGCCAACAATAAGACAGAGGATATTTAAATAATAGATGAATGTATATAAGCTTTTATTTTTCACAACAGATATAGATAGTAGAAGGAACATGTTAAATTACTTTGGCCTCTAATGCCTATTATTAATTTTGGTAACTTGATTACTTTGGATCACAGAACTACTATTAGTTTATCCACTATTGCAAAAATTTTGTTATGGTGGTTTTGTGAGGTTTTTTTAATAATAGAAAACTGTTGGGAAATGCCCTGCCTGGTTTCAGGAACTGTAAACTTGCCGACAGGCTGCAGGGCCCCAAGACTGAAAATAATCAGGAGGCCTTGGAGAAATAGGCTCCTGAGGAGACATAACCTGTACCCCCTGGCAGGGGCATAGCTCCTGCCTCTCTGCTTTGCCCTGTGATAGTCTTTGTTGATGACAAGTAAGATCCCTCGATGAAGGGGCAACCTAAGCCAGACATCGACTGGTATGGGCAGCGGACAAGAAATTGGGGGACATGGAGAAAGGACATAAAGGCCCGCACCTCTCGGCTCAGCTTGGACGTGGCCGGAGTCCTCATTCTAGCTGAAAGCAGCCTCCGTGTCTCCTGGCAGCTCCCTCCCCCTCCTGGCTCTGGCTTGAAACAATACAGGAATCAAACCTAGACCAGATTTGGCAGTTCCCAGGGAAATCAGGCCTAAAAGTAAATTCTTTAAAGTGTGCTTTGTTCTTCCCTCAGAAGCTCTAGCCAGCTCATGCTGAGAAGGAAATTTACTTAATTCACAGACCCTAACCCTATACCCTTAGGCGCTCTTATGTTTACTAGGCTCTCATCTTTAGTCTCTCTCTTGTTTATACTAGTCTCCGCTTGTACCCATGTATATCGGCGTGTTCCTGCCATTTGTTTTCTTCAAAGTATCACCTATTCTCTGTGAACATTAACATATGGATATAATGAGATAACCTGTGCATTCCTGTTAACCTGGCCCCACTGATAACCTTTTCAATAAAAGCCTTGGAACAAAGGGACTCGGGTCCTTCCCCACTAGAGGGATGGCCCAGGGGCTTCTCCACTAAGAGGGAAGTGCCCACGTCTTCTCTCCTGGCAGAGAAGTGTTGGCGATGATTCAGTTTGTGTTGATTCCCCTCATCCGTGGCGACATCAGAATGGGCTCTGCTGGATTCAGAGCCGGGCCCCCACCTCAGCGGGCCCCAGATGGTTCCCCTCAGATTCAGGGAGCGCCGCGCTCCCTGTGGCGCGCTCCGTTCCCCCTGCGCAGCGGTTGCTGCCGGGCTGGGACCGCGGCGACCCCGGTGGTGCTCTCCCCCGGCGGCTCACGGTGCAGCAGAAAACTACAATAAATATTCATATTACCTGGGTCTGCACTTTTATTTAGGATAGCCCACAAAAGAAATATGGCTTAAATTTAATGTCAATCGCAATTTTGCTCTTTAAAGACCTCAATCGCAAGTTAATTACTTAAAAGTTCATTTGAGCAAGTTCCGCTATTTATTTTGGAATTTTTCCTCCCCTTTTTGTTTATGTGTATGTGAATGCATGCGATTTTTTTTCCCATTAAAACTAAGATGTTCTGACTCTAAATATTTGGAAATTATGGGAAAGTAGACTAACAGGAAAGGAAAAAAATGGTTCACTTTTCCTATTTCTATTCTTCACTTTGCTTTATGCATGCCTTTTTTAAATTATATTTTATAAAAACTATGTTATCTCATATTTCTTGATTCATAGCATCTAAGACACTTTGTCCCTAAACTTATTCTTTACTCAGAAACAAAGTGTTCATTCTAAACAAACATTAAACTACTATTGATGGTCTCTAAGTTTCTGCCTAATCGTGGCCCACCTCACGATCCACATTTCTTCTCCCTCAGTGGATTCCAGTTGCAGGAGCTTTTCAGTCTTTCAAATGCTCTTTCATACTCCAGAATATCTGGACTCCTCGCACAGCTCTGTCCTCATTCTGCACATTTCGGTTTGATACATCCTTAGAGAATCCAGTCACTTAACTTGGATCCTCCTAGCTATTCTCCATCTCTGTGCCCCATTTCTTCCCTACAAAGAACTTACCAACTTATAAAAAATGTTTACTTATTTATATATTAAATGTTTACATATATAGTACATATTAAGTGCTTATTCACTGGTGTGTCTCTAGAGTAGTTGAATTTTAATCAAATTTTAAAGAACACTGATTAATGTACTGAGCTAGATATAGATCCCAGTATAAATATGAAATAATGCCAGTAACTTACTCATTGATTTTTGTTATCTAATAAATATTTATTGACTTGTGAGTGTCAAGAACCATCCTAGATTCTAAGAACACATCAATTAAAGACCAAAAAGCTTCCCTGAGCTTATATTCATGGCATGAGTGGGGTTGTGTGTGAGGTGGTAGATAGACAGGAAAATTATTGGGGAAATGCAAAGGTCAAAATTGCTACAGAAACAAAAGAGAAAAGAAAGATCAGGAGTGCAAACAGTTTTAAATAAAATGTCTAAGGAAGGTCTTCACTAGGAGAAAAATTGTTCTGAGCAAATAAAAAAAGCAAAAACAAAAATCATAGTATGTGCAAATACCCGAAGGTGGGAGTGTGCCAAGGAATACCCTGCAACCTAAAGGGAGAAGCCAGGGAGGGAAGAAGCCAGGAGGGGCGAGGCCATTGAAAGGATTCAGGCTTTTACCATGGATGAAAACAAACTCAGTGTAGCTTTCAAGATTTTAAGCTGAGAAGTAAAATATGTTTTAACTGGATCCTCTGGCTGCAATGTTAGGAGTCCTCAGTGTGGGGCCACCGTGAAAGCAGGGAAACCACTTATGAGAATAATCTGGGTGGGAAATGGCTGTGACTAGGACCAGAGTGGTTGCAATGGAAAGGTAAAAACATGGTCAGATACTGGGCGTGTTGTAAATGTGGGATCAGTTTAATCACCAAAGTTTTTCCTGGGAAATGACACAGCACAGAAGTAGCATTGGCAATAAGTAGAGCATTTGATAATGCATGGCACGTAGGATATTGTGCTGCCAGATTTCCCTTTATGGAGTTTTCTGTCTTTGGAATATAGTCCCTAACAGGCTGAGGTTAGGGAGAAAGGCAAGCACTGGGGGCTGAATTTAGGGGGAGAAATATTTTGCCAGAGAAAATGGAAGTTTTTTCTGGAGGAGCAAAGTACTGAGGGAGAAACTGAGAAGACAGGGTTTGGAGCCTGTGAGCTCCTGATGTGGCTATTGTCTTTTTTCTTTTTTTTTTTCTTTATTCTTTTTTCAAATACATTTGTCTCTGCCTCCCCCCAACCACTTTCCCTTGCCCCCTCCCTCCTTCCCTCCCTCAGCTCTTCCCCTTTGGTTTTGTCCATGAGTCCTTGCTATATGTTCCTTGACTTTCTCCTTATTTTCTTAAGGGTCATCTTTTTTTTTCAGCAAATCTACTAAATCAGGAAATGCTTAAAGGGAATATACATATGTGGAAGTTTTCCAGATTGAGACAGGTTGGATGAAAAAATCAGGCATAGAGATAAAAATGAGAAAGTTGTGCAAACTCACCAAAAGGGAGAGCTTTTGTCCTCTCACAAGACCACAAATTTGGATGTGAAAGACAAGCTGTGTGGGTATTGAAGTTAGGACACTGCAGCGGACTTCTTTGTAAGTCTAATAGGCTTTAAATCTAACACTTCTGATTTGGGAGTCTGACTCAGATACAAGAACCAGCCAATTGAGATGAATAAGGAAGGTGTCAAGTCATGTGAGATAAAGTTTGTTTATCATCATAATTTTAAACAAAACCACACAAAACAAAGCACTTGAGATGATTGGAGTTCAACAATCAAACCTGGCCACTTATTAGGCCACCAGAACTCGGACACCTGACAAGAGAGGCAGTGGCTATATTGGTGACAATTACCATATTTCAAAAAAGTCAAAGATGCCAAGTAATTATTTGGTAAAATAATGGTGTCAAATAACTATTTTATAAAATTGTATGGAGATTAAAACAATGTTCCTTAAAATTTTTCCCTTAAGACTTGTGCCTCAGAGATAATTGATAATTTTCCTAAGATAATTTACAAATCTTATTGAAAATGAATAATACCAGAATGTGATTATCACTATTTTTGATGATCATAATAATAATAGCCAGCAATTTGTAGACTATGAACATTTTTTGTACTATAACTATATAATTAGTGGTTTTTGCCATTAAAAAAGAGGATAAGTCATGTAACAACCATTAAGGATGACATAAATAAACACACATCCTGAGCTAAATATGACTGACTGATAGGCAGCCTTCGCCAGCTCCTACCTCATACCTATATGCCTCAGACTTCATATTGCCCTTAGATGACTCTACTTCCCTTATTTCTTGTTAGGCTTTGTTTATATTAAACCATATTTATGTTAAAATGGGCATATGAACGAAGGACCTCACTGTGAAATCCATAGTATGAAATTTTCTTAAGTCCCACCCTCCCATTAAAAGGACATTCTAGGGATATATTTTAAAAATGAATAACTTGACTGAAGCAGGAAAACAGATAGAGCAGTGATATGCTGAATTCTTTATTGTAAAACTTGCATCTTTGGAATAGAAATCTGCCAGCAGTGAGAATTTACTATTCACTCAGTTTTAGGCCAAATGGCTAGGTTAGATTACATAGACACATACACGTATGTATTCATGTATATTCATATCTGAATATATATGTATATCTGTGCATATATGAACACATATATACCCAACACATTGTGTATACATGTGTGCATTTTATGTGTTTACATATATACATTTGTATACTCACACATCAATTTTGATGGCTTTTTTTAACCTTAAGACTCAAGAGATCAACTGTTGCTCCAGAACAAGGATTCCGGATGACTTCTCAACTACTGATCCCCAGAATATTACTAGAGAAGTGAACTATTCTACTACTTAAGTGAGGCATTAGTTTAGGGAAAAGGATAGGTCCACTTGGATGCAAACACCAGCTAGATTGCTCATTACCTAAATAAACTTGGACAAGTTATCTACCCTTCTGAATTTAAAGTCCTTTAACTGTATATTAAAGGTCACAATATTTATTGTGTTTCCAGAGAACTGAATTAACTGAAATAATATATGTATAGATAATGGTACATAGTTATGCTTCTGGATACTATTACTGGGAACTAAAGATTGTCATGGGACATTGTGGAGTGGACTGGTTTTAAGTACGAGCTTCAGAGCCAGATTTTCAAACTGGATTTGAACCCTGGTTCTGCCACTCCCTGGCTGTACAAACTTAGTCAAATTACTTACCTAATTTAAGCATTGCTTTTTTTTTAAATAAGATGGATATATGATTACCTTATAGTATTGTTATTTTATAAATAGCAATAATTATAAATAAATTAACCCCTCATTGACATTAGGTGGTTTATAAATAATAATTACTATAACTTTATTTTTTTCCCTACCAATAACCAGGCTACCACAAGATAGGCCATGAGTAAAAAGAATAACTATTTGAAGTATATGTTGGGAAGTTAAAATTATTTTGGACAGGTTGGAACACTAACCATAACTAAACAAAATGAAATTAAATGTACATAACTATAAATACTTTACATTTGGTTTACCAAGAAATGTTTAAAAACATAAAATGAGAGACTAAGCCTGGTAAACATTATGCCAGGTGAAAGGAGCTACTCAAAAAGGCTACCTATTGTATGATTCCATTTGTATAAAATTTTGAGAATATGCATATTAGTAGAGACAGAAAGTAGATTAGTGAATGCTTAGGGCTCTCAGGGGAGACAGATAGAAGAAATGTAGATTGACTGGGAAATACAGGGGTTCTTTCAGGGCACAAAAATGTTCTAAAATTACATATCAGCAATAGTTGCACAACCCTGTGACTTTGCCAAAAATATTGAATTGTGCAGTTTAAGCAGTAAATTGTATGGTATGTGAATTATATCTCAAGAAAGCAGTTTAAAAGGAGATTTAGATAAAGACAGTTTATCTAAAAATATATAGAGAAAGATATTTAATTTTACAGCAACTCCAACAAGAGGCATTGTTCAATCCTTCTGAAATTTAGAGTTGTTCAAAGACGTAATGGGTTGCACAGGGCAGAATGAGTTTCCTGTCACAGGAAGCTTTCAACCATGGGCCTACTGCCTGGCAGGGGTATCAACAGGGGATTGGAGCATAGGATAAGTGTTTGGTTTAGATGACCTTTGAGATTACATTAAACCCCAAGATTCTGATTCAGCAATTCAGTGTTCAGCCCTGCAAGACTGCCAGAAAAGCTAATGGAATCCAGGCTGTATCAGTGAAAGTGAAGTGTTAGATCAAAAGAGGTAAAAGTCTCATTGTAATATTTCTGTTCAGACTTCACTGAATTCAGAGAGCAGGATAGATCCAGAATCTAAGTTTTGTAGAGCCTAAAACTTATACAACTTGGGGAACATCTTTAAAAACTACAAAATTAATGCAAACCTAAATATAAAAATCAATGGTTAGTTGGAATGAAGAGATCGCAAAATGATTAAAAGCTGACAGATGTCACAAATTTCATAAAACTAAAAAATGTGGTTACTCCAGAGGCCTTAGATCAGCAGCTTTTTTTATATAACAGCAGTTATAATGTCTTTTGTAGAGGAATGAAATAATTCAGTCTTCTAGGATGTTTTTTATTACTGATTGCTTTAAAACATTTTTCTATCTTCACAACTAATTGGTAGCATGATATAAATGTTTAGGATTATTGTTAACTTTAGGAAAATGTTCTTATTTCTTTCATGTCTGAGTTATAAGATTTCAGATCATTACAAGCTTTCTTATGCACTTATTTTAAATACCCTTTGATCTTAATGATACTCGCTAACCAGGTTGTCTTCAGTTTCCTCAATTTAAGATGCCAGGAGTTGGCATAGCAGATAAGAAAAACTTTTGCAAGCCATTCCTGGGGCAGCTAGTGTGATAACTTAACAGTCATGGAAGTGACTGCAAACACACAGGCCTATCTCACTAAGCTACTGAAGGATATCCCCAAAGAGCTAAATCCAGAAATGCCTGAGGCAGATCCAGAGCCACCTGGCATTTCCACCTGAAGTCTGCAAAGTCCGAACAGTGTTAATGCATTGAGATTTAAATATCTTACTTTTGTAACTTTTACAAAACATATTGTTATGTGAACACATTGTTCAGTGCCCTCCAGAGGCTGTGGAAGGGGCCCAGGCAAGTGGAGCATTCAAGCTCTTAGCTTCATATTAAATCCACCTCTGTCAGAGGATGATTTTTAAAGACAAACTAGCTACTAGAAAGTTAAAACCATGCAGCATGAGCAATGTTTGCAGGAACTAGGGATTTTTAGCCCGGAGCACAAAAAACCTAGAGGGACATGATTACTGCCTTCAACTATTCGAAGGACTGTCCTGTCACCAACATCTGTCCAGCCAGACACTCTGAGTAGCTCCAGAGGACAAAACTAAGAACAATGGGAAGAAGTTGCAAGAAAGGAAATTTAACAAACGCTAAGAAAAAACTTTTGAAACCATTAATGTCGCTAAAAAAAAAATTGAGGCAGTTGCCTTACATTGTAATAGGCTCCCTGTCACGTGAAATGTTCTATAGAGGCCAAATAATTACCTGTCAAAAAGGGTCTATGTCACTTCATAAGGTATATTAAATGTCTAAGCACTATGTTGCATACCTGAAACTAATATAATATTGTATGTCAACTGTAATTGAAATATAAATTTTGAAAAAAGAAGGGTTCTTTGGTTAAGATTTCTATAATGTATAAAAGTTCAAGGTAAATAACTTCTAAGTTGCAATTCAGTAAATTTTTCATGTCCTCAAGAGGTTAGATTATCAGGACAAAAATAAGTCTTTAATGTATTCATAGTCAGATTAGCTTTTAAGCAAATTTCAAATTGAATATTGTAGAATCAAATCCTAGCTCACTATTTGTGTTAGCAAGTTATTCAGCCTTCCTGTATCCCAGTTTCCTTGAGATATATAAAATTAACACTTACATAAAATGAAGATAATACATATCCACACAATTGCCATGCATATGGATGAGTTAATACCTATGAAAATGTTTGGCACATATAAATGCTCTGTAAATATCAGCTATTATTGTAAATATGTGGCACATATACACAACAGTCTTCTCTGTGTTGTAAGTTGTAAGAGACTTTAAAAGTAATGCCCTGGCCGGGTGGCTCAGTTGGTTGGAATATCATCTCATACACCAAAAGGTTGTGGGTTCAATTCCAGGTCAGGGAGTGTATGGGAGGCTTCTGATTGGTTTCTCTTTCTCTCTCACTCCCTCCCTCTCTTTTTAAAATCAATAAAAACATATTTTCGGGTGAGGATTGAGAAAAAAAGTAATTATCTATAACATGGAAGGGGCCAAAAGAGAAGATTATACATTTCTAAAGCTGTTGTACTCTTCCCCCAAAATAGAGTTTATCTGGATTAATTTATCTGAATAGAAGTAAGATGTGGTTAAAGTAATAAAACCCCTAACAATAAATTACATAAACCCTTGTCAATCAGTAAATGGAAAGCACATTTGAAGACAGAATGCTCTGGAATGACCGAGCATAGCAATTGCTCAGTGGTTACAGAATATGGTGCTGGGAGACGTGGTGAAAGCTCCCCAGGGAAGACTGTGGGATGTTCCTGGAGAACTTGAAAAATTGCTGCTTGGTAAACATCACTGTAGCCATTAGTTCTCCAGAAAGTTTTTCTTTTATTGACTATTGTTATTTTAAGAACTCTTTTTAAAGATTTGCTCCTGCCGTTTCAGCGTTGCATGGCAACTACCTGACAAGCTTGAGTCTTATTTCAATCAAACAATTACGATGGTAGGCTTCCAAATTCAAAAGGTACCATGGTTGTGTGAAACTGGATTATAGTTGTATTCAATGTACCCAAAATGTCAACTGTTTGTATTAATTATATTCAGTTTAAAGATTCCCACGAGCAAGGAAGACACAAAAGTGATATTCCAACCACAAGAATAATTTATTATATGGAAAATGAGAAATCATATTCTTCATCAGGTCAAAGTTCAATTTCTCTACATCTCTGACAGTCAGACACAGGCGAGCTTTATGGGAAGGCACAATAGTTACTGTTTCCCACGTTTGGCCTTTAAACCAGCCTGACCCACATCCACACCAAGCACCTAAATGCTTTTGTATTCAAACTGTAACTGCAGGCCCAAGACCTCCATCCACTTGGTCCCAGTTTCTAATCTGCATCTGCTTGGCCCAAACCCTTAACACTTTGGCTGGACTTATAACCTTCTGTGACTTGTATTACGTGTTTCAATTACTAGAGTCTGCTTTTTCTAATTGATTCTCTTTTTTTTTTGTTAGTCAAACGTCTTCCAAATGCAAGCAATACAAATGCAACTCCGACTTAGTAAATAAAAGTGAATGTGACAGCTCCTGTAACAAGAGTGCAAGTTTCAGGGATAGCTGAGTCCAGGGACTCAAACTATGATTCCTGGCCTCTCCCTAGTAGTTGCCTCTGTCTTCCTATGGATTAATCTTTTTGTTGAGCCTCCTTACTGACAGAAATTCCTGTTCCCTTTTCTCCAGTGTTGAGATTTTGAATTGAGCCTTTTTGGTCCTGTCAGTTTATACATCTATCCCTCAGATTAAGGATAAGGCAGGAATATCACATTTCAAAGACCTAGAGTGAGTTTGCAAGAAGGACGGTTTTCTGTGAGAAAATTGGGGAGCTTATATCAAAAGAGTAAGGCAGCGATTCTTAACTGTGTGTAGGTACATTAGAATCATCTAGAGGGCTTGTAAAAACACAGATTTCTAGGCCTCGTCACCAAAGTTTCTGATTTAGTGGGTTTGGAATAGGGCCTGATACTTTGCATTTTTTAACAAGTGCCTGAGCTCTTGGGCTATTTGTCCAAGGAAGGACTACATTTGGAGGAATACTAGAATAAAAATAAAGGCTAGTTGTATAAATTATCAGATGTCCACTACCCTTATTAACATGGTCCTATGCTTTGGGCTGGTCTGCTGCCCCAGGTAAGAGCTCGTGTCTTGCTCTTAATCACACAGGATTTCTCTTCACCCTGAAATGAAGGCCACTTGGCTGGTGCCCTTGCCCAATTCGTGAAATTGTTATTGACTATGCAATTATTTACCAAAATCAGAGCCTTTCCACTCAATATTCAATTTAATAAATCTTTACTGAAACATTGTAACTCACAATACTTTTTGCTAAATCTTGTACAGCATTGTTTTTCAAACTGGATGTTAGACCTCCGATATCAGAATGACAAGGGATGTAGTTTAAAATTGGTGATAATTAAGACCAATTTATGTAGAATTTTTATGGCTATAGCCTAAGAATCTTGATTTTTAGCAAGAAGACTATTACTTTTTTACCCATTAAAATTTGAAAATTCAGAATACAGTGTATATAGACCCTCTCACCCATTTTCTAAACAACACTAAGTTTGTCAACCTTGGCTGCAGAATAGATTCACTTGGGGAACTTAGAAAATGACATCTGTATTCCACCTCAAAGTCATTTGATTATGAATCTCTGAGATAGAGTGTGGGCATCTGTAATAAACCAATTTATCTAAGTGAAGAAGTTTCCATATGAGAAATGATTAAAGTACGTCATTTGGAGTAGAGAAATGAAAGAACAATTATTAGTGTTTTAAAATTCTGAAAAATGTACATAGGTATGAACTTTGCAGAAATCCTGAAATCTCAGAGTATAAAGTTTTGTACTATAAAAAGCAACTCCTACTTCACATTTAAAAATGAAAATAATGACGTTTCCACAGGTTTTTTTTTTTTAAGGATTTAGTATAATACATGTAAGAAACGTTAGTAGTGATTTTTAGGTAATTTTTATTCAACTTATCTGTTATGTGTTTATAACATTCTTTAAAATACTTCAGTATATACCATGTGATGTTACATATATGATATTTAGATTAAGCTAAATATTAAATGGTTTCTAGGAATTCTACTTAGGAAGCTAATACTCTATCAGTATCCACAACAAGTGCTTTTGTTTTCATAGTCTTAATAATAATTAGACCTTGGTAATGAGCATTCTGTCAGATATGGGTGTGTATTGAATTACAAAATGTCTTAACTATTAAAAATGGGATTTTTGTTAAAATCAAAGGCACTTGAAGCAAATGGCTAAGAACGTTTTTTAGAGATTTCTCTAATCTGTGCATAAAGTTATACTTTTAAAAATCTTAGATATGAAGGTCTAAACTTAAATCACTAAATTGTCCTGTATTCCACAATGAACATTGGAGGCTGGCTTTAAGGCTGAGGGAATTTTGCCTCCAAAGCCTTGGAGTTTTCCTCACATCTACTTTTAAAACAAGGTGATGATTGAAACGCCTAAAGAGCAAGCTCTGGGAGTTCCTAGAGAACTCAAAGCAGGTTATATTTAAGCTCATTTACCAATAAAACGTAATTAATACATGGACATATGGTAGTTGTTTTGTTTGAGAGCTAGTAAGAGGAATCATTAACCCTCATTCAAAACTCCTTTGGGACACAGATACCAAACAAAACCTAAGAACCGTGACCAAAGTGCCTCAGTTCACAGTCCTGTTTCAAGTCATCTCAGCTCATCCGTGTTTCCCAGGCACCTTCCTTTGGGTTACACAGGAGACCTGTGAGTAACAGCCTTCGCATTAACCCCAAACTACCATTCCTGTCACCAGCTCCCCTGCTTCTTTCTGGAACCTTGACTCCCACTTTCTGCACTCCACCACCCTCCTCTGCCCTTGGCCGAAGTCTCTTCTCTCAGACTTCCCTTTCTAACATACACTCCTGACCAGGCTCTATGTTCCCTTCTATTGGGAACACGTTCTGGTTTCCAGAAGCATAAGGAACTTTTTATAAGTCACTTGCTTTGCCAGGATGGGGTTAACAGATTATTTCAACAAATCGTTCAGTTGGTGAAAATTTGTCAGCATTGTATAGAAAAAATATTGATAAAATTACATTTTACTGACTCTGTGGGCTTTTATCTTTTTATTTTATTTTCTAAAAAGTATCCATGTAGAATGCTATTATTATGTTTCCTAAACAGAATTTAAACATCAGACAACTGAATTCAATACCAGGCAGTTGGTCAATATATAGTCTTAAATCAGCTCTGCAATTTCTACTCCCCTATTCCCCCCTCCCCCCAAAAAACTCTCTCTACCTGTTCTAGAGAAGCAGGCAAAATAGCTTACATTGACTTTTTCCAAATCTAGTATCACATGTATATTTACATGAAGCACTGTCCAGAATTTTACCCTCTGTTTCAAATACAACCTTGAAATACATAAACTTGTCATCATTTGATTCAACTATAAAAATATACCCAAATTCTCTTTTTAAAACGTAGTCTATAGAACTGGGAAATTAAGCATACATGTGAGCTCAAGAATGCTAAATGTACGCTTGCGCGCGCGCACACACACACACACACACACACTCACACTCCCCTGGTGCTCTCTCTTTAGGTATTTGTGCCCCAAATACTCCCATAAAAATCGCAAAGTATGCCTTGGAGTCCTGTCAGGAGTTAAGGACAAAGTCACTTTAGTGGAGAATAGAGAATATATTTGAAAGTAATTTACAAATCAGTCAATGGCAAAAGCTGGATAACAAATGAAAATTTCCATGCACATATAGATGTCATTCTGCTATCTTTTCTGTTTACACATGGGACAGGATAACAAACAGCAATATGCCTAAGGGCACGGAGACTCGCCGTTACAGTGACTACAGATAAGTGCTGGCACCTCTCTGTGAGCCGTTTATTGGAGCATAAAGCCTTCCTGGACCATCAGTGCTTCATTATGGACTAAACCAATGGCTCCAAATAAAGAACTATGAAGGTCATTAGGAATAGACCAGTGGGATCAGGACAAGAAAAAAAGAACCAAAAGAATTATTTTTTAAAAATGAAACCCAAAATTTGTTATGGATTTGTATCTTGTTGCCCTTTTTCATGTTCCTTAGTTCTAACCAGTTTAGTGAAAAATAAATTTTAAAAGCTTTGGTTGAGGAATTGACGTGATCAGAAAGAAATTACTTGTTTTAATACATTCCCAAGCCTTCCCAATTCAACTGAAATTAAGGCATCTCACCCAGTCATTTTTCAATCATTTTAAAAATGAATTATGCATTTACAATAAACTTTAATAGTCTACTGTCCCTAAAGATAAGACCACAGATGTAATCATGTTTGCAAAAGTTGTGATGAAAAACTCTTACTTAACTGCATTAATTCTTTGTTTTTGTTTTCACGGAGATCTCTGACACTATTCTAACTTTTTTCTGCTTTCTAATTCTTTATAAGTAGTCACAGCTTACCAGAGTAGACAAGCATGAAGATAACACTGTGTAGTTATAAATCACTAATGCAAGAAAGATTGTTGCCTGATTACCATGTAGCACTGCTAGCCCTTCAGATCCTGATTTTCCTTAAGTAGAATGTTGTCAGGAGTTTGTAATATTTTGAACTAAGCAATTTAATTTTCGTGAACAAATAAATGGACTTGTCATTTTTTTCTCATATTGGTGGGGGAGGATTACATAATAATTGCTTAAGCAAAGAAAAGAAAGAGGTTTTATTTTAACTTAAATCTTTTGGAAAATGGTTTTTAGCTTTTTGCTTGTTGACTTCTTTACCAAATCTCTCTCTGCTGTAAGCCTGACTGTAGGTTCAAGTGGCTTGCAGTATTTGTGTGTATCATCAAGGAAATGATTTTGGGGGGGATTTAGTCAAAGATTTGTTTTTGGCAATTTTTTCAAACATTTTTGCACAATGATTCCAGTCATGCAAGTGACTCAAGTCTGTTGATAAGGTGAAAGTTATCAGGGCAAATATTTCCAAATCTACTGTGGAAAAGTCACACAGGCTGTCTTCCCAAGAGCCTCTGATAATCTGCTTTATGGTGTCTGAGACTCCCCAGGAAAATGTCACTTTTAATGAGACTTTCATTTCTTTGGTCTCCAGACTCTGCTTAAAGAATTGACTGTCTGTATTCCTTATATAAGTAGCTTGTTGATACCACTTGATTTTGATACAGCAATTTAAAGTTTGGTGTAAATACTACACTTGAAATATAAGAGTTTGATAGACTTTGATGTTGTCTGTTATCATTGCTGCCTGACTGTTGAATACCAGTTCTGTCACTACAAGGATTAAGATAATACCTGGCAGGGCCCCTAAACAGGAAGGCTGGACAACTACAGGGTATTGGGGATATTTCACCCCACTCCCAGTTTCAAATTCTTTGTTCTACTCTTGATCACAGAACCTTTCTGTTTTTCCCATTGAGTCTCAGGAGGACTCACCTCAAAATTTGGATTTTTATTTTCCCTGTTGTCAGTATGCAAAGGTCCATGTACTTAAATGGGGGAAAAAAAGGAGACTTAATGTACCTCTCTCTTTAAACCTCAAAATTAATCTTCAGCCATACTAGTATGTAGACACACAGCCCATTACTCCTATAGGGTAGATTTCTTAAATTATGATTTTTTTTATACTCACACTGTAAAAATCTAGTATTTTCTTAGTGGATCATCATATAACATAATTTGGCTTATAGTTATTCACGTGTTTATTGTGTTTATGAAATCCCCCTGTTAGATTGTGAGACAGAAATGGGACTTTATGTTGTGAGGCAAAATAAACACACATGAATAGAGAAGTATTAAATTTCATGATTCTATAGAAACTATAGGATGAGGGGATGTATCAAATTCCAAAACAATTCTATAGAAGTGAAGGAAATTGTCACAGGAGAAATGAAATAATTGGAAATAAGAGTATGTTTTAAAGAAAATTGTTAAATTTGGTACAAATAATTATGAACTTTTAAAATTGGAAATAACCTTAAAAATTGTGGAGTTAAATATCATCCCTTTACAGAGATTTTAAGTGGCATTTTCAAAGCCAGATAGTTAATAATGAATCCAGAAAAATGACTTAGAATCCCTGACCATAGATCTAGCTCTGTTTAATGTCATCGTGTTTCACATGAGAAAGAAACCATTTGATATTCAGGAGGCAACTGGAAATATAGAAGTAGAATTAATATGTTGCTCAGGACACACAACATAGAGAGAATAAAGCAAATTTGTAGATCATGTGGAACATTAATAAAGTGGTGGAAATACCTTAATTAAGATAGTTACCACAAGAGAGTCAAAAATCCAATACTTACAGTGTAATTAAGAAAGATTATAGAAATAAGTAATCAAGAAGTTAACCTCTTGGATCAGAAAGAATAACATTAAACCTTGTTACCACTTACCAGTTGAACAATGGTAGTCAGTTCTTAAACTGAGTTACGATGTCCTAGTCTATTACATTACATAATAATAGTATCTACCTCAGATACTGTTATAAAACAAGTGTAGTTTAAAATGTACAATTAAAACATTGTCTGGTCTATGAAACGTACTTTATAAAAAGTAGTTATGACTATTACAATTATTGGCTAATCTGGAAGCCAGGAGGATAGTAATTTTCAAGGAGCACAGCAATGTTCAATGTTAAAGGGGAACTCTGAGAAATAATTTAACCAAAAATCTTTTAGATATAGTGTTTGGGACCTTGTTAACCATTAAGGGTCAATTTGAACACAAATGAAGTTGTATTGTTAGTTTGGATTTTTAATCCTCACTCAACGCCTTTTTTTTTTTCATTGCATTTGAGACAGAGAAAGACATCAATGAGAGAGAGAAATGCTGATTGGTTGCTTTCCCATACATGCCACAACCTGGGTATGTGTCCTGACCAGGAAATCAAACCCATGACCTTTCAGTCTATGAGATAACTCTCTAACCAGCTGAGCTACACTGGCCAGGGCAAGGTGTATTGTTAGTTTTAGAAAAGAAAACTTGTATTTTTAACTTGGTATATATTTTGAAAAGAATGGTAGAACTTTTAAATGTGTTGTGTAAAGTAATACAGGGTTCTATATTTCACCTCTACTGATAAATGTTTACCTGAACATCTTTAATGATCATAATGGATATGTTTTTCAAGCCATGTAACTAGTACGGCTTACATGTTCAGTTCTCTTCACAAGCCTTTGAAAGAGTGGAGCATTTTATACAGTCAAAGCTGATATTCAAAGTCATCAGAAGTCATGAGTTTTTCAGCTCATAATTTATTTTCAATATATTCATATCTCACCCACAATGATTCATTTGGAAAATTAGGCATCTGAAAGCATGCTTTAAAAAATATCCACACCTATTATTGCCTCTCAAATACATTTTATATGGTTAGCCTTTATGGGCCATTGTGTTTGATCACTGATTCAGAGGCAATTAAGCAAGAGTTAATGGAGGCAGAAAGCTAATAACTCTGTTCAATGCATAGAGCAGAATGACCTAATATTATCTTCTCTTGTTATTTATTTTGATTCATGTGAGTCATTCAGGTTTCTCCTAACAGTATTTTAAAATCCTCAAAATCAGGGCACAGAATTGAAAATGTGCTTAGGTTTCTGTGACCTCAGTGGTGTCTAATTCAAAAGACTTCTTCAAAAAGTATTTATTAATTCAAGGTATTCCTTATCCTTTATATGGGCCTCTTGGAACATGGAGTGGTGCTAGTTCTGCAAAGGCTAAAGGTACTGGGTATAGCCATGAGCTGCATCATCATACTTCAGTCAGTAATGGACTGCAGGTACAACATGCAAGGGTGGTCTCATTAGATTATAATGGAACTGAAACATTTTTATCACCTAGTGACTTTGTAGCCATCATAACATCATTGCATAATGCAGTATGTGCTTGTGGTGATGTGGATGTAAACAAGCCTACTGTGCTGCCAGTCATAGAAAAGTATAGCACAATTATGTGCAATTCATAATACTTGATAATGATAATAAACAACTCTTACCGGTTTGTGTATCTACTACACTATAGTTCTTATTGTTATTTTAGAATTTACTCTTTCTACTTAAAAATGTTTACTGTAACACACTGCATTCTGCTACACAAGCAGCAGCCTCATACATCTCACATTTACCACGTCTTGTTTGTATCATTTTCTTTTGTTCTTAATTTACTCTCACATTTTTTGTACAGTAACATGCAGTACAGGCTTGCAACCTAGGAGGAATAGGCTATACTATATATCCTAGGTGTGAAGGGGACTATAGAATCTAGATTTGTGTAGGTGCACTCTTTGATGCCTGTACAATAACAAAACTGCCTAACAATACATTTCTCAGAATGTGCCATGGTTAAACAGAGATAACTGTGTAAGATACATTGTATGTTGTGCTTAACCCCTTTTGTGTCCCTTAAATGTTATATTCAATGTTCCTTTTCTATATCTTCTCCTTTCTAAGATCACTGCTTCACTTCAAGCACTCATTACTCTCAAGATTTCTCCATTGCAAAACTTACCGTTTTGAAAAGATGTGCTTCTAGCCATTTTTCACCATAGTGTGAATATACATCAGTGTTTGCACTCCCAGAGGTATATGCTTTGCATATCTCATCTCTAATGACAGAATTAAACAATTTTATCTTCTGTCAAAGATTCATCTTAATATTAAAGAGCAAGAAGATATGGGTAAAGCAAAGCTCAAATCTCTGGGTCCTTAAAATTATACCATGCCGTAGACTGAAATGTTTGTTCCCCTAAAATTCAAGTTAAATCCTAACTCTCAATATTATTGCATTAAGAGGTGGGTCCTTTGGGAAGTGATTAGCTCATGAGAGCAAAGCCCTTATTACTGTGATTAGTGACCTTACAAAAGAGACGCCAGTGAGTTCGTTTGCCCCTTCTGTCATTTGAGGACATAGCCCACTAAGAACGAGAGAGTGGGTCTTCACCAGACACCAAATCTGTCAGCACCTTGATCTAGGATTTTTCTGAGTTGTGAGAAATAAATGCTTGTTGTTTATAAGCCACCCAGCGTGTGGTAATATTTTTATAGGACCCAAATGGACTAAGATGTACGACGAGTGCACATGGACATGCCTGGAGGTGATGTGGCTCCTGGTGTTGAGCATTTGGTCCTTCTACCTGCACTGTACAGGGAATGAGTGATCGTGAGCATGGAGAACAGACGTTGGGAGACTTTTTACTCTAGTTTTATAATAAAACATTTAAATGCCAGTAAAAAGTCACACTGATTTAGATGTCAAAATTTAGTTACTGAAAAGTAACCCTGGGTGAAATAAGCACTTATTAACTCTGTATTTGGAGTGGTCAAATGCATATATACAAAGACTTCAAAACTTCTGTGAAAATAGAACATTAATCATTTTATTAGAGGTCACCAGCCTCTGTTTCCCCTATACCTGACCTCCTTAAAGTAACTTCTGAAGCTTCCTTGCTCCATGCAAGCACAGTAGACATTTCAGTGTTTATACAAACTAGATGGCTTTCCTCTAAATTCCCACTGGAAAGAAAATCAAATTTGGTCTCTATCCAGTATTTAAGTATTAAATCAAATATACTTGGTCACAAAGAATTATGTAAAGAACATCTTGCTATTAGCTATGTTAGGAATGTTTATGACATGATATTGCTTCCAAGGGGAAATAGGCTTATATGAGGTCTTTAATATTGGGTTGGCCAAAAAGTCCATTAATCTTTTTCTATAAAATAAAAGACATTTTTTTCACCAATAACTTTATCATTGGGGTATTTAGAGTATGTCAGCTGTCTTCCACATGGTATAATGTTGATTGTTCTATATTAATGTCTCAATTTGATCACTATCAACTTCAGCTGGTCTACCTGATCATGGGGCATCATCCACCCGAGAAATCTCTAGCACAAAACTTCATAAACTTGTTCTATTAGATACAGCATCTTCTCCATACACTGTTTCTTTCTTTCTTTCTTTCTTTCTTTTTTTTTTTTTTTGCCCTTTGGTTGTGTTTTTTACCTTTCTTGAAATAATAAAGAATAATATGAAAAAAATGTTGCAATTTTCTTCCATCTTCAATATAAAAGGACTCACAAAAATTCACCAATTTTGATTTTTTTTAAATCCATGCTGATATGACAGCTGTCACAATATAATCTTAACAAAACTGTTTCAAATGAAGTTAAAAACAACTAAGTGTTACTAGAACCGTCTTATGGAAAAAACCAAATGAGCTTGAAGACCAAACCAATATATTTTAGTAACTGAGTTCTCTTTTGGATATAACCCAATAGAGCTGTGCCTTCTGTTGAATGTCACACATAATCAACAAAGTTATACAGTGAGATCTCATTGAAATGTGGTCTAATTTAAAAGTGACCCCCTGAAATACAAAGTTTGATCAATTATTTAGACATTAAAGTTAGATTAGTATAAAAAATTAAGACTAATTAAAAAGAGATTAAATGGAAAAAATTTTAAATAACCAATAAAAGACTGTAAGCAACACATTGGATGAATATAAATACAGATTGTTAAAGATTCACGTAATCTTTGGATACTTCTCCCAAATATTTTTATTTAACACCTTCACAGATTTATATTAATTTGTAATAAATTACATAAAAATAAAACCCTTTTTTCATTGTTCTATAATACTAGAGAAAATTCTGTTATATTGATACATTTTTACTTCAATAGTCTTTTCTAGTGTTATAACATTTGGCAGTTCAATAAAAATGTTCTCAGGAAGGAGTTTATGAGGACAGTATATGGACTCATCTATCAACTGTTTCATGTGGACATATAAGTAATAAAGGTATAAGGATTAGAATCTGTTTTTAATAACAGTCATATATTTAACTAAAGAGAAGGTCCAAAGAGTGGACATGTTCATTTAGTGCTTTGGAAAGTACTATAAAAAAACAATTCATGTACCTTAATTATGCCAAGGAAGAGAGAAAATTTACTCCTTCTTCATAAATGCCACTTAGAATTTAACTTTACGTGTTCTGCTTGGTAGGTATTTGAAAATAAAGTTTGACAAAACTTATGGCTTCAAATTCAGTCTAATCTTCCTGTGACCTATGTCTTGAAAATAAAAGTGAAAGATATGTTCCTCTTCTCTTTAAGATGAGGGAATAAGTGGCACATTTAATAGCAACAGAAATTACAAAAAATTTAGCCCACTCAGAGAATAGATGGGCTATGTTATCAATAATGACTTCTGTCTGATGAAAGTAAAATTTATATTTTTGCAAGGTCTAGAGCTGAATGTGTGACTTTCTTTTTATCCCAGTCTTAGAAAAATCTTTCAAAACAATTAAATACCTTGATCTAAACAACTTTTTTCTGCAGAAAACTAACAGAAATCCTGTGTCTACAGATGTTCTACTCAATTTTTACACTGCCAGATATTGTCATGCAGTGTAAAACAATATCTATAATGTTCAGAAAACAAGTAAATATTTTCTCAAGATGACAGTTCCACTCCCAATTTAGAGATGGTAGTTATTAGAAATTAATTAGGAAAAGACCTGGAAAAGCAAGGTGACTTAAACAAGTATCTTGAAATAAAAGTTGTAAATTTGAAAGCTGACTTATATATCAACTTTTCAGAATCCTTTAAGACTCAATCAGACACTTTTATTTTTTTCTTCACATTCCTCACTGTGATGTTCTCTGCAATTTTGAAAGCAAGTCAGATGTAAGGCACAAAGCCTGAATCAGACGGGTTGAGGTGACACTGTGCCATTGTAACAGGTACAAAGTCAGTGATTTAAGCATTATCAGGATACCAAAAGTAGGGAGGGAGTTACAAAATTACCGTATTCATTTAACCCAGACTTTTCTGAAGCCCTTTGGTAAACCAATAATAATTTAAGGGAATCCCTGGCCGTTTCTTTTCTTTCTTTCTTTCTTTCTTTTTTTGGAACAGGGCAGGGGTAGAAAACCTTCTTTGATACAAAGAGAAAATGAAAAATACACAGTAGCTTTTAGGACAGCCCAATATGTTCTAATGAGTTTGTGCTCATTATCTGAATCTTGGCTAGACCTGAAATAGTGACTCATTATAGCTCTTCAGTAAAACTTTCCTCTAAGAAGGATGCTCAGCTGCAGACTCACTGCTGGTTCTGCAGAGTTCCAGGGCTGACATTAACTATGTTGCTCTTTGGAGTATCTTCAGAAGTGATGTATTCACCAAGCATAGATAGGAAAACAGTAAAGAAATCGACGGGGCTTCTCTATGCAGTATATATCACATTAAAAATAAAGTTTTCTTGCTTTTTCTTAACTTAAGGATTGTAAACCTAAGAAGGAGTAATGCATGACTTAGATACAATCATCAAGAAATTTGTAATTACTTATGACAGTGACTAGGAGTAATACTATGAGAATTCAGAAGGTTGTTCTCTTAGTGAAAATTAACCCCAGAATTTTCTATAAGGCTTGCCCCATAAAAACGCTAGGTCCTGTAATTTGGCTGGGAAAGGCTTATTGATTTTAGAGAAAATCATGATTCTGACACATTTAAAGTATAAGATAGAGTTGGCTGGATAGTCATTTTTTGGGGGCGGGGGGATCATTTTTTGCTTCATAGTGTTATCCACATTCAGGATTGCCAATTAATCCTGAATGACAAGCAGGCTTGAAGCTCGCAAAATAATTATTTTATTTAGGGCATTTCATTGTGATTCTATTCAGACCAGAGCCATAATGCTTTACAACAGTTTGACAGAACTCCTATGCCTCATCCTGAATCAAGATTTTGAATCAAGAAAATACTTAAATGAATTCCTGAGAGATTCCAAGTTAATCGACACAAAGTCATTATGAGCACTCAAAGCATCTACCCACCATCCAAAGCATACACAAAATCCTCCAACTTTTAAAACAAAGAAAGTGCAGAAATCAATCAATATCAATTCTTCATTTCAAAATCATGACCTTTTTATAAGAAATGACTGGGTCCAGACCCCACATTGCCACAAAAAAAAAAAAAAAAGAGGACAGAGATTTTAATTTATTACTATGGGAAATATGGGAAAGACTTCAATATTGGAAACCCAGGTGAGAAGTGATTCTGTTTATCTGCTACCTTCAGAAACTTCATAGATCAGAGGAAATTTTGAAGACAAAATCCTTAATACAGGGTGATGATCAGATCTAATCTTTATCAGTGCAAGGATAAGATGCAGTGAGAGAATATACTCGGAGTGGATGAGAAAATTAAAATTTTCAGGGCTATCAATGACAACTTCCTAGCAAAGAATTCAGTTGCAAAGATGGATTTTTGACTTGAATGAACAAAGACCTTGAGATAAGGAGCACACACAGATATGCCTCATTTCCCAATCTTAACTGTTTCCAAGGGTCTGTTCTAGACCAGTTATAAATCAATTTCGTCTGGCTCTCTTCCATGCCTCCCTTCAGTGTTTTCTATGAGATTATTTATCTTACATGATCTTTGTGATGCAGTATAGTCTTAGTCCACCCAAGAATACTTTCTTTCTCATGTACAATATTGAAGACCAGCAGCAAAATTAAGAGAGGTATTTGGAAAAGCAAACAATCATTATAATAGTTACCATTTATATATGCTTTATACCAAGAACTATATCAGGTTTCTTGTATAATTTTTAACATTCTCACCAAAATCTAAGAGTTTTCATTTCCATTTTAAAAAAATTCAAATATAAAAATGTTTGGTCTCTTCTTTCCCAGTACACCACTAGAAAATGTTAAAGTTGGAATGGGAACTAATGCCTGTCTTCCTCTAAAACCCTCTCTTATATTGTGCTTCCTTTTCCCAACCCCCTTTTTTTATTCCACTTCAGAATTTGTTACCTCTTCTGTCTACTAGGTAAAGCCAACTTATCCAACTGAATTTTGATTTCTGACTCCACCCATCCACTATTTGGGACTAAGGGAGATGATGACAAGAATGCAAATAAGTAGAGGATGTTATTCCATGGCTCAAGGATCTACAATAACTTCAATACCTCTTATGGTGTCAATTCTAAATTCCGGAACTACTGCAAACCTCAGACTTCCAAACTAGCCCCATTTTATGCATCCAACCTATTTGGACTCTTCACTTAGGCCAGTTTCTTCATGCCCTTCTCCACTTCTTGTGGCATGTTTATTTGTTTAGTCAAAATTCATACCACTCTCCCTCTTTGAAATTTTTTTCTTTCTGTTCCTGCTTTTTATTTTATTCAAATTCTACTCAGCCTTTGGGACCAACCCTAGCTCTAATCCTTCCTGAACCTTTTTCAACTCTTCTAGATTATCCTGAACTGCCATTTCTTTGTCCTTCTAAAAAAGTCCTTGAAAGCTATGCTATTTTTCATTGCTTTCTAAATCCTTTGTTTTATCTTCTTGTGAAAGAAAGTCAGAAGTGAATAAAATGCTGTACCAGTTGTTTCAATAAATACCTATTATGTGTGTGGTTGAGTTATTTAAGAGTGAGATACATCTGAGACACTATTGATACAGTATAGGGACTTGAGTCTGGGATAGAAAGTACCAGGTGGCCAAGAAACCGAGTTGAGACCATGTAGTCAGAATGAATGCTGGGTAAGCTGACCTCAAGAACATTACCACTCTTCAACTCTCTTCTAAGACTGAAGAAATAGCTGATCTAATCTCCCTTCTAACCACATACACCCTAGCAGATGTTGAAAACACTGTTCCACATGCACAGGTGATCAAGGTTTGGCTGCTATATGACCTTCCTAGGGTGGTGATAATGAGCAACGCCTCCATCTTACCCCCACAGCACAGGTGAGGGGATAGTTATTAAACAACGAGACAAAAGAGGGAAACGAACCTGACCCCTGCCTTTTTTTCCCAAAAAAAGCCCAACCTTTTATGCAAACCCACTTTGTCCTGAGCTTATAAGAGTGCGCAAGCAGAGCCAGCCCCCTGCCAGGGCAGAGAATCTTTCTTTCCTCTGCACTGTCTCCTTGTGCTCAAGCACAAGCTTAATCAGATCTGCCTGAAAATTTCTTTGAGGTTTCCTCTGAATTCCTATTGCTTCCCATATTTCCCATAGTAATAAATTAAAATCTCTGTCCTCTTTTTTTTTTTTTTTTTTTTTTTTGGCAATGTGGGGTCTGGACCCAGTCATTTCTTATAAAAAGGTCATGATTTTGAAATGAAGAATTAATATTGATTGATTTCTGCACTTTCTTTGTTTTAAAAGTTGGAGGATTTTGTGTATGCTTTGGATGGTGGGTAGATGCTTTGAGTGCTCATAATGACTTTGTGTCGATTAACTTGGAATCTCTCAGGAATTCATTTAAGTATTTTCTTGATTCAAAATCTTGATTCAGGATGAGGCATAGGAGTTCTGTCAAACTGTTGTAAAGCATTATGGCTCTGGTCTGAATAGAATCACAATGAAATGTCCTAAATAAAATAATTATTTTGCGAGCTTCAAATCTGCTTGTCATTCAGGATTAATTGGTAAATTATTTTACAGCCCATCTGTTAATGAAATAGATTTACTTATGGGCAATATCAAATTAGATTGAGAAGCAGTAAAGCTTAGAGTATTCATATTCTATTCTTAAAGTCTCTATTAATACATTAATGGCCCCCTCTAGCTTATTTTCTATAGAACTCAATTGACAAATTACAAACATACATTTGAAATTCATGGATTCTGTGAAAGTACATACCTTTGTTTTGGTTCCATTTGTAAAACTAGCTTAACTGTCATTTCTCTTATAGAAACTGCTCTTCTCCTAATTTGTTTTGTCTCTTCCATACCCTTGTTTCACATTACAAATACCAGATGAACTCAGTTCTAAGAACATAACATTTTAGAATCACATATTTAATGCCACCAACTCAGTTTACACATAGAGAAGTTGATTTAGAGACAGCCTGATATGCTGGAAATGCCAAATGAGTTATTACGGTATGGATGTCAGTCCTCTTGAATACCATGGGTTCAGTGGATTTTCCCATCACACTGTGTTTTCTTCCTTAGGCCATGCAACCAAAAATATATATAATGCCAGCATATAGAAGAATTATTTTAATATATGGCATTGAAAGCTACTATAGGATGTGAGAGTCCCTCTATTCCCAAATATCTGTTTTATAATGCATCCCTTCAACTGAGATTCTACTAACAAAGATTCATTCCTTAAAACATGCCATACAAAAGATGCTTATAAAAATGCCAATATCCCCTTTAAAGACAATAAAAATTTTAGCACTTTAGCAAGAATTAGCTTATTCCATTAGATTGCTGTCCTGAGAAATGCTCAAAGGACGTAAAATTTTGTCTTAGAAGAAAGACATGAGTGAGAAGTCATTTCAGAGCAAGGGGCATATCTGCAATATGGAGGTATTATGTGTATAAGCGTGTGCATATATGTGTGATTGTAGTATTGGTAATGGTACATTATAGTGAATATTGAGGAGAAAATTAGGTCATGGAAAACTTCTAGAGTACAGGGCTATGGGCCTCATCAATGCAAGGTAGTATTTGCTAGACACCTAGTTACTATGACAGCTACAAGGAGAAGATTATGGAAGGCATTCTGTAATTATTACCTTAAATGTGTCTGTGTGCATACTTAATAACTACAGATAAATAGCTACAGACAATTCAGGTGTTACCATGTAACAAAAATACTCTGAATTCTGACAATTTTTCTAAGTTTAAAAATATATATCAGAGCCTGAATTCTATGATACATGCCTAAATTTACAAGTGTAAATATAAACACAGATATAATAGAGGACAGAGAACTTCTACTGAGAACATTCCTACATCAATACCAGTGGGTGTATCTCCACTTACATAACATGGATGTGACACCACAAGTCATAAGAGGACAATAGGTTAGAACCTAAAGGAAAAAAAACGTATTCAAGAACTTTGAGGAATTCCACATGCCTCTGAAAACCAGGACTTTTTGTAGCAGACAGAGTCCCTTTTGTCAGAGAAGTATGGCAGCCTTAACTAGTAAGTGTCCTGAGAGTCTGGCTTTTTCTTCAAGCTTTATTAACTCAAAGTTGCTCTTTGGGACTCAGGTGTTGTATTATGGAGGACTGATGTTCTCTTAAAATGAGGTATTTATGTTCCAGTGAATTGAATGAGTCTGACTTAATGTTGGAAAAAAATATTTTTGGCACAGAATGGGTAAAAGAGAGTAAAGCAAACTAAGTATATCTGGAAAGGGAAGGAATGTGGTGAGAGTATACTCTTTCCATATAGTGAAGAAATGGAAAGAAAATGCATGATGAGACTATTCAAATGTACTTGAACATTTTGAAGGGCTCTTTGAACACATTGCTATAGCTGACATTAACTGAGAATAAGGCAATATAATGGATGTTTCCTGAAATTAATCTAGTTTTTGATATTTTCCTCAGGTTCCCACCTCACTTATCCACACACCCACATAAAACATTTTCTATAAATAGACTTTTCACTTTATATATTTACATAAAGGTAAAAGATTATTCAGTAAGAGCAACACCATTTCAAGCTAGTACATTTTTAAAGTTGAATAAACTTTCATTATCCCATCCCACTCCCATCCTTCCAAGACTGACCTTTTTAAAAGTTTCATCCTTATGCACCATTAATTTCAAATGTACCTTCTTAGATAGTTCAAGTTCTTTAATATTTGAAACTATAGACAACACCGTCACTAAGTTCTATCTTATTTACCTCGTTTATTTTGTATGACTAAGTTGGAATTTGCCTTAGAGACCTCAATCTCAGAGAGAAAGCAGTATTTTATTACTTGCAGGTACATAAACCCTTTCTTGAAATTCAGCTGTTGTTAGCCCCTATTGGGACAGAGAAATTGAAATTCTCTGTGGTTAGTGCTTTAGCATTTGCAGTAACTTTATCAGCATACATATTTCATTGCCTATTCATCCTAAATAAAGTCTACACTTTTTATAAAGTTATTGCTAGAATTTGAATGGTGACTCAAAAACTTTAGCTGGTCAGTGCAACTTTATTTTCTAGAGATTCTTATTTCAAAAAAATTGGATTCCTGCATTCTAATGACATATATGTGATATGCAGTGCACATACACTGCCAGTCTTCCAGATGTAGCCCAGAAGCAAAGCGTTTGTGTAACAGGGTGCAACCAGGGTCCCCCAAAGGGGAGATCTGTAATGAGGTCCAGAACTTGGGGTGTCCAAGAAAAATGGGATATTCTCCCACAGCCCCCCAACAAGGAGCGCAGCCATGGCGGATGGGAGACTTGGAGGAGGGCCATTCAGAGTCATTTTGCATGTGAATAACAGCAGGATAGCTTCATACCTCATATGCAAAGATGGTTGTTTCGCATATCAACAAGGCTAACCTGGAAGATTTGCAGACCCTTAACCCAGGATGTTACTGGCAGGCAGCTCCCCAAGTTACTGCACCTGCCAAGGGAGTGGGAAATGGCATAGAGGGGAGATTCCCACCAGGATTTAAACCCAAGCATGGTAGCCATACTAGAAGCCTTTGACCATACAGCTTAGGAAGCAGGAAAGCAAAATGTGGCAGCCATGCAGAGCAGCCCACGTGGTTACAGCACACGTACATGAAAGCTTGGACAGGGTTTGCTCCATGCCATGGGGTGGTGGTGGGGAGGGTGGCCAATGCAAATACCACATTGGAAGGAAAGGGGTGAAAGGACTCTTGCTAGTGGGCCAGGAGAAGGTGCCATGTGGGTTTGGATTAAGAGCTAGAGGTCTTGGCAACACAGCAGATGGTGCTGGGAACTGCGAGAGGCTTGCAGAGCTGAGCTCTGGACTTCTGTTCTTTTTCTACTGAAGGACAGTACCCCTGACTGGCCTGACTGGGCAAAGTTGGGAAAGGGAGGACAGTGTGCATTGGTGGGTGTTTTAAAGGGATTTTGAGATTTAATGGCGACATTTAGCCACTATTCAAAACCTGTATAACTTTTGAATAAATAGTTCCTTTCCTTTTCACCAAACTCTGCCATTGAGAGCCATAATTTCTAAAAGCTGTAGGCAAAGAACCTAGACAGAGGGACCCCAGGGGAGGGAGGTGTTGTTCTGATAACAGTATCTGGGCCCCCCACAACAGGTTCACATTTAGTAACATTTGTAGAAGACCCAAGTTCTACAGAAATCATTGCAAACAGATAGTATTTAGTGGCTTTTAGTTTGATTCTTCTGCCTTGGGCAAAGTACTTGAACTCCCATGCCAACTTAGTAAAATGAACTTAATTCATCAGTAAACATGTTTAATGATACCTACTAAATAGTGTTGCTGGGATGATAGACTCTAACGCTTTAGAGAAATGCCTGGCATGCAGTTCAAATTCAATTTTAAAAAGTAATTGTTATTTTAAGGTTATTAACTTAGAGCTCTGGGTTTCAAGAAATACTTTGGCATGACCCCTAGGATAGGAGTAGCACTTTGCATAATGCTTAAGTTTTGGGGGAAAGACAGTCTACAAATTCCTTAAACTTGTTCATGTTATAGGAGCCTTTGGAAAAAGAATATTTTACATTTAACAAATGTGTAAATACAAAACAAAATTCCATTCTTTTTTGTTCATTTTTTCTTCCCCTCTCTTCTTTACCCTACTCCCACTCTGAGGATATAGAAAACATCTGTCTTATATCTTTTATCTATTAGCTACATATATACATGTATATTATTGAATAACATCAGCTTTTTTTATCTGTAAGAGATGTAACTCTAATTTGGTAGTATTTTCTCTTACATATGATTTTTTAAATTTAAAATTACTTTTTCTGCTGCCTCATTTCTTTCTCAGATCTACATTCTCCTTAATTTATGGAAATAAAACCTGGATATTGTCCTTAAGTAAGGAACTAACCAATGCTAACTGTAGCAGGGGACTTCCTTATGGTTCCTCTTGTTAAAGAGAAAACCATAGGCTCAAAATGGCATCACTTGTGCTAAAGTCCATGATACCAAACTTAGATATAACACCTGACCTAATTGCAATTTCAACATCTCCCAGAAACACAATCTTGATTACCCTGTCTGGAATTTTCTGCCTAAGCACCAGTAAGGTGATTTGGCATGTGAGCCCTCTCCATCCCTCACATAAAGAAAAGGCAATCTACATGATAAAAACCCTTCCCATTCTCTTCTTCTAAAGCAAAAATGTCCTGGCCCCCAAATAATTCTTTCTTTCTTTTTGCTAATAGCTCCCTTGCCCCACACTTCTCTCAATGGGAAAAACTTCCATTTTGTACAACCCCTAAGAGCATCCTTCTAATTGCTAGACAGGATGCTGCCTGGTTTATAAATGCCTTTAAAAAAACAAATTAGATACTCAAATTTACTCGGTTAAATTTTGGGCTTTTTTCCCACTATATAGTATACCTTATTTATCCAAATATCATGTTTAGGTTTTAAACAGCTTAATATTGAATGTATGAGAATAAAACGATCTTACATTGAATGTATGCCAATCAGACAATGCCCAGTTAGCATTTGTATGTTAGGTATTTTTCCTAACTGTGCAAATGGTCTTAATTAATGTCTATAAAATGTAATATAGCAGCCAACTACTCAGCACAACTATAGCTATAGTAAGGAAGTCCTCAGTAAGTAACTTGAAGCCTTCTATTGTCACAGTACCTACAGGAATTCATAGCAATAGAGTATGCCTATCATGAATGACTCAAGGATAGTTTTATCATGTTGTAATCCTGTGGACTCATCAAGTGTAAGACACATCATTGTATACTAAATTAGATTTAGAAAGAACTGTAATATAAGCTTAAGAAAAATAGTTGTTCAATAAATGATTAAATGAACCAATGTATTCTTTCAATAAAGTGTACCTTGTCTTATAAATCTATAAGTGAAGAAGATATTTCTGTGAGAGACTAAAAACTACTACTTTATTAATTAGAAAAAAAACACTGTAAGGATTTCTTTGAGGGAGAGAATGCCATGCAGTATATTTTTATATACATGCTCAGAATTTGACCATGTCTTAATTTTTTTGTCCTAATGCTTTTTTCTGACAACATTTGACCTATAATATTATTCATCACATATTCCTTTGTAAAATAGTGGGGTCTGTAAGCAGCACTAGGGTATTAGCCTGGTCATTAAATTTTCTTACTCCTCCAGCTACATCCTAATCTTTACATCATTTTAACGCATATCTTTAAGTGTTAATGGTTCATTAAAGGAGAGTTTTGACCTCTACAACATCCTCTACAAAGTTACTAGGTTCCACTATCTACATTTGTGTTTGTAGATTTACCTTACGTATCAAAAGTCATTTTGTGACTCCTTAGCTTCCATATTCCTTGAGAGTCTAAACTCATTACAAGTACAGTGTTTTCTCTGTAAACTAGGTCACAGACTTCCAGCAGTGCCCACCTGGTGCCGAATTATGTGACTTTAAATTCCTTTTGCTTTGCTTACTTGGCTTATTCCTTTCATAGCATCAATTTAAAAATCATATAACTTTATGCTTTTTATTTACTTGTTTATTTATTTGTTCTCTTTATAACTTATTAGAAAACAATTTACATAGCAGCAGAGACTCTTGTCCTCCATTGACAGCCAAACATTCACAAAATAAACAGGAAACAGTTGGAGCTTAATAAACTATTTAATGGATGGATCAATGAAGGCCTCCAAATTAGATAATTCATGTTCCAAACAATGCAGTTTGACTTGGATATTTTGTCCTTATTGTTGTAAGAATTCTATTATTGAAGCCTCACTAATTGGTAACTAAGAACAAAGACAGGCTAGATCTACCTTATATATGAGAAAGCCTGACATAGTAGGAGCTGCATAAATATGGATTATACCCAATGGCCAAACACTCTTTTGAAAAATGTTTTCAAAGTACTTGTGTGCTGTATCATGGACCAAAGAAGATTATTTTACTATTGTCATCAGTTGTTGAAAATAATACAGAAAGATTAGTAACTAGTTATTTTAATCCACTTATTCTTACCCAATGTAGTTAAATGTCCCATCTAGCTTTGTGTACATATTTTCATTTCTTGATTAAAAAGCTAAGCAAATTAAAGGGAGACAAGAGATATTGGTTTTAATCTTTCTCCATCAAGAAATCTCTTTTTGATCAATGATGACTAGATTTAAATTTTACAATGTGATTTTTCTTCCTAATCTGTCAAGAGTATTTCCTAGATGTGTTTTTGAAGATATACACAAGCACAAATTCACATACCAGTCACCAGTTTGTTTTCCTCTCAGTTACCACCATCTCATCTTCCATATTACAACCTGAACAGGTTATGTTGCTGATATTTAACCTATCACCCAGTGCATCAAATATCCTCATTAACTATTCAGAAAATAGCATGAATAAAGTAGTTGGTTAATTTACGCTTTTTACTTTATCATGTTGAGCTTCTGATTCAGTTTTTGTTTTCATTCTCTGTTGTCTAATATATAACATGCTCTGCCTCAATGACCAATAATCACTAATGATTTTTCAAATGATGCTGTTAAATTATTTGTATTATGGGAAAAGCTATATGATAGTGTTCGTTTACACAAAATTTCAGAAACTTAAACGTTACACCATTTTGTCACTCAGCCTTTTTTCCTTTGATATTAATCACTCCCAAATTCCAACTAGTATTTTAAACCATAGGCAGTAAATGAATATTTGGATAAAAAAGTTAAATGTGAAAAGAGTCACAAGACTTAAACTGATGACATATAAATTTAATGCTCGTTTGAGTTCTACTAGTGAAAAACATCTATGAGTTCATTAGTGAAAAAATTAATTGAATTTGACTAGGCAATTTATTCCAACAAGAGTTTGGTGAAAATATGCATTGTCTAAACTATTTGCAGTAATATACTCTGTCTCAGGTCACTTTCTAAGTCTAGGATTTGTAGGAGTTCATATGAGTTTATTACTGTGCAATAAGAGTCAATTAAATCAAAATCTAATATTTCTAAACACCATACTTTACATAAATTTCAAGAAATTGCTGTCTTACATAGAACTAATGTAAACAAAAAAAGTGGAAATTTGGTTGCCTCTCACCACAAAAACCAAACACATGAGGCAGCCGCTGGTGCAAAAAGAAAGAAGTTTTATTCAGGTGCTGCATGATCTGGGAGAATAACTGACTCTCATCTCAAATCCCACCTCCTCAGCAAGACCGAGACAAAAGTCAGTGTCCAGAGTTCCTGCTCCAATTTAAAGTACAGTCCTTTGGAGCCCACAGGTGGCTGCTAAGTGGTCAAAGTCCCCATCCAGGTAACTTACCTTGTTCCTAGATGCTGTTCATTTCAAGCTCCCTCCTAAAGCCTGTGTGTAGAGCCCCCAGAGCCATGGGCCTCATGCCTGCTAGGGCAGTAAGTAGACTACAGAGGAAGAGCTCGTGAATGAACTGGCAAGTGTATCACCAGGTAGGAAAAAGAGAGAGAGAGAGAGAGACTCCCTCCTGGAGACCAAGGACCACATGGCTCCCAAGGCTACCTGGCCCATGGAGAGAACAGGTGAAGCAACTGTTCGAGTGCAGGTCATGAGCAAAAGAGAGTTCTTTGTTCCTCTGAGACTATATTAGCTTGGTGTGCTTTTTCAAAATGACCAACCAGCTTCCCAAACTTTTATACATTTCGGGTGAGTCCTCCCAACCAATTCCTTCCTTTCCCAGGCTAAACTGACAAGCCCCTTTGGTCCAGCTTCTCTGCCTGTGCCACTTTGACTTCCATGACACTTGTGCCTGCCTAGCCCTGGTCCCACCCCCAATCTGACACAGGACTGCAGGCTGAAGACAAGGGCTTTTTTCCTATCTGCTAGTTTTTGCATGCTCAGTCTAACAACCTCCCAGTGCACACTGGCTGACTCTTTTTCAGTAACACTAATAGCCATGGTTTGGGGGAGATGACTCATAGGTAAAATGCATTAAAAACAAAATCTTGCAATGCCTAAACTCATCAGCTCCTTTTAGTGATAAAATATGTTTGGATCAATATACCTGAATGTCAGCCTATAATAAATGTTGAAGAAATCTATTGAACTGGTACAAAGTACACACAAATCAAAGGCTTTTTAAGGTTGTTGGGACAGTATTTTAAATGTGTAGTAGACATTGTGTATCTGAAACAGCTCTAGTCCACATTACTTTTTGTCACCATCCACCACCTTTCTTAAATGGATATAAGGTTAATGCTCACAAATCTCCTAGATGACCAATACATATACTTCCTATGAAGTCAATATAAGTCATAAACGCATTTCTGTTTCATATAATGCACTTCACCTCATCATCTAAAATTGAATGAATCACTTCTGGACAATATGGCAGCGTAGGCAGGGATAGCTCACCTCCTTGCACAAGCACATCAAAATTATAACTAAAATGTAAAACAACCATCACTCATAACTGTCAGAAATCAAACTGAGTGAAAGTCTGACAACTATGGAATTAAAGAAACTACCTCCAGCAAGACTGGTAGGAGGGCCGCATACACGGAATGGGCTGGTCCCTCATCCATGTGTGGTGAATAAAAAGTCTGGAGGGATATCTTGGGAGCAGGAAGTCCCAAGCCCACACATGGCCCCTGAGCCCAGGGTTCTAGTACAAGGAAGATAAGCCCCCATAACTTCTGGCTGCAAAAACCAGCAGGGATTGAGTTGGTAGAAGAAACAACTAGAGTCCCAAGCAGTTCCTCTTAGAGAAACAACACAAGAACTTACTCAAACTCACTTCCTCCGAGCTCCAGCACCAGGGTAGCAGCTTGAAAGGCACCAGTGGCGCACAGGGAGGAACTAAAGTGTCTGATATTAAGGCAAAAGCTGGGGGACAGATTTCTCTCAGACAGAAATGTAGACAGAGGCCATTGTCTGTTTTCTGAACAGTACCTGCCACAAAACAACAGTTAGCAGGCTGATGCCATATTTGACACTTCATGAACCTGGCTAACACTATTTGCCCTGCCCTGGATATCCCATCCAACTTACAGCTGTTAACACTGGCTTTCCATATGAATGACTGGTCTTGGTCCATGTTTCACAACTTCTTAAATCATTTCAAACAAGCAAAAGCTGAACTCAGTGAGTCCCCAGCTCTTATACCTCTTGGTAGGTGGCTTCAGGCATGGCACTAGTAGCAGCCAGCCTTCATTCACAGCTTTGCTTCACCTGGAAATCCCCAAGCTCAGCACAAGTAGCAGGAATCTCAGACTGCTTTTAGCTCAGACAGGGTGTCTCTGGACAAAACGCAGGTGGGGGCTGACCTTAGCCTGCACCACCCGGAAACCCCAGGACCTGTACACCCAGTGGACAGCTACAGACCACGTCAGAGCACCACCACACTGAGGCTGGTAGTCTGTGATCACAGCCAATCCTTGCAGCTGAATGGCCTGGGTAAGTCTTTCCCATTGATCTGTCAACAGCAACCAAGGCTCAACTACAAGAGGAGGGTGTACTCAGCCCACATGAAAGTCACACCTTGAATACCTAGCTAGGATGTTAGGGGAGGCTGTGCCACTGAACCTTACAAGAAACCTATTAGATCATGATACTAAGAGATAGAGTCATAGCAGTTCTACCTAATACATAGAAACAAATACAGAAAGGCTGCCAAAATGAAGGCACAAAGAAACATGGACTAAATGAAAGAACAGATCAAAGGTCCAGAAAAAGAACTAAATGAAATGGAGATAAGCAATCTATCAGATGCCGAGTTCAAAACACTGGTTATAAGGACGCTCAAGGAACTTAGGGAGAACATCAACAGCATAAAAAAGATCCAGTCAGAAATGAAGTATACACTACTTGTAATGAAGAACAATTTACAAGGAAATAGTAGATTGAATAAAGCTGGGAATCAGATCAATGACTTAGAACACAAGGAACCAAAAAACAGCCAATCAGAATAACAAGAACACAAAAGAATCCAAAAAAATGAAAAAAAGTATAAGCAGCCTCTGGGACAACTTCAAGAGGTCCAACATTTGCATCAAGGGGGTACCAGAAGGAGAAAAGAAAAAGCCAGAAATTGGAAATCTGTAAAAATAATGAAAGAAAACTTCCTTAATTTGGTGAAGGAAATAGCCACGCAAGACCAGGAAACACAGAGAGTCCCAAACTAGATGGATGCAAAGAGGCCCACTCCAAGACACATCATATGTAAAATGCCAAATGTTAAAGATAAAGAGAGAATCTTAAAAGCAGCAAGAGAAAGGCACTTAGTTACCTAGAGGAAATTCCCATAAGACTGTCAGCTGATTTTTCAAAAGAAACTTGACAGGGTAGAAGGGATAGGCAAGAAATATTCAGTAATGAAAAGCAAGTTTCTACAGCCAAGATTGCCTACACAGCAAAGTTATCATTTAGAAGCAAAGGGCAGATAAAGAGCTTCCCAGACAAGAGAAAACTAAAGGAGTTCATCATCATCAACCCATTATTATATGAAATATTAAGGGAACATGAAAAAAAGAAGATCAGAGCTATGAACAATAAAATGTTGATGAATACATATCAACAATTGAATCTAAAAAACAAACTAAGCGAACAAGAAGAATAGAGACAGAATCATGGATACAAAGGGCACTTTCATGGTTGCCAGATAGGATGGGGGTATAGGGGAATGGATGAAGAGGTGAGGGGATTAAGAGTTACAAAAAGCCATGGGGATGTAAAGTACAGTATAGGAAATGAGTAGCTAAAGAACCCATATGCATAAGCCATGGGCATGAACAATGGTGTGGGGATTGCCTAGGGAAGTAGAGGGTGCTTAGTGGAGGGTGGCAAAGGGAGAAAAATTGGGATGAGTATAATAGCATAATCAATAAAAGGTGATTAAAAATAAAAAATTTAATAAATCATATTAAAAATTAAAAATAAAGCCCCAGTTTACAAATGTAGTCTTAATAATGATTTATTTCAGGTCAAAGATTGAGTCATATACATGTTGATACTGCCAGCCCCTAGCATAATGCTTGGCACAGAGTAGGTTCTCAGTGATGCTGGGGGGATTTAGATTGTGCAGCAAAAGGAGAGACATATATACTAGAATGTATTTTCCTGTTTCCTAGAGTACTGCAAACACATTTTCAATCATGAAATCATGTTTTTTAATTGTTTAAAAGATAATAATTTCTATCATAAGATTTGAACTAAGTATTCATTAACTCAGATTAAAACATAATGACAAAATCCATTTTATAATACTTAAGTGCATTGTCCTCTATTAACCAAAATTGCATGTACATATATTTAAAAATGAGGAATCATACATATATGAGAAGTATTTATTCAGTGTACTGGCAATGATTGATGAAATAGCCATGCTTGTGAGGTGGGGGGTCTCAAATATTAAATTCTATTCAGACCATAGTTGTCCACTGATGAAAAATAGTTAGATTTTTCTCCAACATTAACAAGAGTACTTAGAACAGGCTGAAGATAAAATCTATGGGTTTTGACATGAGATGCTGGTGGAAAGCGGGGAAAAAATCAGCATCCAACACGAAAAATACACCTTTTTTATTACAAAATCATAAGCACGTAATTCTGTAATATAACAATATCACACCCAAATGCAGCATATGACATTTTAGGTGAAATGTTCAAATTAAAGCTATAATTTATTAGACCCATATTATTACTCTACCAATCACACTCAAACAGACCTTACTTCCATTGGACCATTACTTTGTCCAAGTTCTCTTAGATCACTGCACATTATGCATGTGGCTAAATAAACTCAGTTGGGAAGAGTGGTGAACAAACTGAGCAAGTTTCTATTTCTATTTGTATTTACACTATCAAAAAATGACCTCTTGTATTTTAAGATCTTGTGTTTTGAATGAAAAGAGTGACTTACATATGAACTTGTAGAGGGAGTGTATTTCCTTTCTTGAAATACAAAAAATGTGATAAATTCAAATACATGTTTATTGTACATAGCAGCAGGTGGCATTATTTAGGGTATGCTTTTTCATTTAAAATATAAAGTAAAGCCCAAGGTATATACATAAAGCCTGATGTATAAAATATAAGACCTTAAATATTCTCTCATTTTGTTTGTAAAATTTTTTGATATTACAAAATCTTATCCATTGTTTAACCTAGAACCACCCAACATCTTCGAGTATTGTAGTAATTTCAGAATACATAAAGGTCTGTCACCCACCACCCACCCCCCCTCAGCTCTGGAAACAAAAAAAGATTTCCTAAGCTCATTCTTAAGGCTTATATGCCACTAGATTTTTCTTGAGAGGACATAGTTGAATTACAATATTTGAAAATACAGAAATCAGTGTCTGATTCAAATATAACTGATTTTATGCTGAGTTTGGGGGAGACCATTCAGAATCAAACCAAAACTCACCCTTGCCACACAAACCTATATATATATATATATATAATTTGACACTTCTGATTCTTAAGAGTCCAGAGTAAGGGTAGAGTAGAGCTAATGGAAATCAGAATAATGGTGCTTGAGTGTAGTATTTGCATAATGAATTTGGAACTGACAGTACATTTCCTATAGGTGGTAGGGTTGGCAGAGTAAACTAAATGAAATGTTGAGGTAACAGCAATAGATCATATGGCACAGCATGCTGCAAACATTAAGCAATTTGAAAGGTTAATGAACAAAGCCGTGGTTCCCTATGAGGGCTTCCAGAAGACATTAGCGAACAACAAAATGAAACTGCCTAGAGCATGAGAAAATATCTATAGAACTCTTTCTTTCTTTTCCCAGTACTCTGCAGATGAAACAATATCAACTTCAACATAAGGCATGTGTTGAGAATTAATAACTCATTGGATTAATTGCTTTCAGCCTTGTCTCAAGCCAATCATTCCTTCTAATTTGTCATTAATCCTCAAGAAATGCCCTGTACAGCAATTGCTTCTACCAAAATCATGCTATTTTAAAGTAACAATATAATAAATAAGTATTCCTATAACTTAAAAGTCAATATTGAACAAATTAGATACAAGACCAAAAAAAATATCCAAGAATAATGTATTGTAGCTTGGAAATAAACTTTTTTTATCAGTCTTCTCCAGAAAGTCAACAACCTTCTGGTTTTCTTCTAAATTTACAGGAAATAAAATGTATGTCTAATGTGCATTTGTTAAGATCCTGGACCAGCACTTCTCAAACTATAATGTACATATGAATCACCCTGGGATGTTAAATGTAGATTCTGATTCAATAAATCTGGAGTGTGCAGGTGCTCTACATATCTAATAAGCTCCTAGTGATACCCATACCGCTGATATTGGGAACACATAGTCAGTATATACCCAGAAGGATTCCACAGGACCTGGTAGAAAATCTTGTGTACTTGTGCTTTAAGAAGGAACAAGGATGGGGAGTAGAAGGGGTGGGGAGAGGTAGGTTTGAGGTGGGTACTGGGCTTGTTGCACTGAAAAGTTGAAAAGAGGAGGAGGAGATGGTAAACTGATAACCACTTATAACATTGTTATATTATATTGGGTTGGCCAAAAGGTCCATATGGTTTTTTCCACAAAGTAAAAGACACATTTTTTATTTTCACCAATAACTTTATTGATGTGGATATTTTGAGTGTGTCAGCTATCTCATGCTATTGGCTGCTAGTGGGTTGAGGCCAGGGATGGCCTAAACATCTTCCAGTGCATAAGACAGCTCCACAGCAAAGAATTATTTGTCTGAAATGTCAATAGTACCAAGTGCAAACCACTTTTGACATGGTTGATCAGTCACAGCACCTTCTCCATGCACTGCACATATCTTTTTTGTGCATTTTCAGTTGCATTTTTACCTTTCTTCAAATAATAAAGCATAATAGGCTGAAAATGTTGCATATTTTCTTCCATCTTTAATATTAATGGCTACACAAAAATTCACCAATTTTGATAAGTTTTTTTAACTGCATGCTAATATGTTAGCTGTCACAGTATAATCTAACAAAATTGTTTTGAATGAAGTTAAAGACAGTTACGTACTACTAGAACCATCTTGGGAAAAACCCAAATGATCTTTTTGGCCAACCCAATACCTGTACTATTGGTTTAATGGGGTGAGAGGAGACTGTCCTGTTAACTGCAGCATCCCAGGCACTGCCCTTCCTACTAGGGATAAAATGATAAACTAAAAATGATAAATCCCATATTTGTGAAGCTTAAAGTCTGTGAAAGACCCTTTGCTTTTTCTCTCAGCATCTGCTGGCTACTCATCTGGTGGAATGGGTATGACAAAATAAAAATTGTGTTCTTTGTTTTGGGTTTTTAAAAAAATAATTAGACGACAGGCTTTAATTACCCTCTTTTTACTACTTCTATTAATTTGGGAAACTCAGCCTCCCTGGATCCATTTTTTCCCATGAATTTTTATGCAAGGGGATTATTTTCAGGGTCTTTACCACCTTCAAAGTTTTTTTCTTGTAACTATAAACTATGTGACTCTAAAGCAATGTTTTTTTTCTAATAAGAAGACCAACTTTTTTAAAAAATAAATTTTGCACTTGAAATTAGTCCTAGTGGAAATCCATTACTCCAAATATTTTAGGAACTGTGTAGTCAGTTGCAGAATCACCTAAAAAAATCAGGGATATTATTTTATAATTCCACTTAACTGAACCATAAAGCTATCTGAGTTGTTCCTTTACATATCAGAAGAAAATCTAATCAAATAAATTTGAGAGGATGTAAAATTCTTTAGCATAGGCTTCATTACTACTTTACTTCTGTAATTTTACAGCAAGATTTCCAAAACTTCTTTGTTTATAAGAATCTCCTTCAGTGGGTACTAAAAATACATATTTCTGGAGTGTTCTCTAGCCTTACTAAATAAAAATATCCAAGAGAATCCATATTTTTCCTACAAAGGTGATTCTAATAGTTGGGAAATTTTAGGTAAATTATTCTACAATATTCACACAGTGTTTAGTATAGAGGAGTTGCTCAGCTAGTGAATGAGCAAAAGAAGAAAGAACGAGTGATCAAAATCTGTCATGAAAGCGGTGAATTGGCCATTAATGTAATTATAAACAGAATGTATTTGTTAACTTCATAACCTAAGACTTTTATCTTTCTGTGCCACCACCTAAATCTTTTTTATCCAGGTTTATCCAGGTTTATCCAGGTTAAGGGTCCTAAATGAACTTTTCTTTACCACCCACATTTAGGTTCTGTGAGGTCCGGTAGCATGTATTCTATACTGGCATTTCCCCAGGATCCAAAAATAACAACACCTAGTATGTGCACATAAATATTTGTTGGCTTGAACTCAACTGTGGTGCATAACTTATAATGACAATCTGGCTAGGTTAAGTAGGACTATGGCAATCATCTGAAATGTCTCCACCTAAGGTTTTTGGTTAGGTTTTTTTTTAACTCAGAATATCTGGGTTTAATTACCAGGTCCCTAGATATTAACTATACTTTTCTCTTGAAGAGCAAACTTGAACCCAGATCATGAAATTCTTTGGCCAAATAATTCTCACTTATAACACCTGGACACTACTCTGTGCTCTGTGTGCCTGTTGGGAGTTTGTGTGTTATAATGTCCGTGGTGGGTTGGTTATAAAAATATATGTGTCAGAACACTCCACAGTACTCTAGTCTTCCTGCTCCCACAAGATTTTATTCCATTTCCCTTATTTTGACACTCTGCTGAGTACATCTGCTTTGCAAGCAGCTTTCCTCCCTATTCATTCTTCCTTTCCTTTCCTTTCCTTTCATTCTTTCCCTTTCCTTCTTTCTCAACATCCTCACTTTTTTCCTCTTCTCTTTTCTTCTTCCTGCATTTTCCCCATGCTTCCCCTTCGAAAGCCATGATGATGTACATAGTAGGTAAGAGGAAATCACTCTACCTTGGGTGATCCATTTGCCTAACCTGTGGGCATGAGGATTGAAGGACAATGAAGGTGAGACTATGCTTACATGAGATGTCTTTGCCTGCACATATTCCCTGAAAGTTCCTTGAAGAAAGGGAAACACTTAAGAATTGAAAGTACAAGAATGAGCAGTGTAAATTCCCTCAAAATGTGTTAGAACATGGGGCTCAGCAACTAGAGTCAGGGACGCTATCGACAAAGGGAGAGAGAGAACAAAATTTATGTCAATGCTTTTGGGAAAGAACATTCTCTAAGAGTGGCATAAGCTGCTTGAAGAGAAACTAAAAAATAATGTGCCCTTATAAAACTTTGTTTTAGAAAATAAAAACCCCAAGTTTGGGCAAAATAGACTCTATAAATGAAATACTGAATGTTAAAGAAGCAACACTAATACAAATTTGAAAACTAATGGAATTAATTTGGAGCTGACCAAAGCTATGAAATCTATGTACCATACTATAGAAACAACAACAACAAAAAAAAGAGGTGGTTAGTGGCCAAATATGAAAACAAATTAACATATTTTTCTTGCCACTAAATGAATGCAGCTTCATTTAAGCAAGAAAAGCATGACATTTCAGAAGTTAGAGAAAAAAAACTTTTTCTAGAACAGATTATGATTAAGAGCATAAACTCTGAGAATAGAAAGGTCTGGGTTCAATTCCAAGCCTGTTCACTTGCTGATTTCATGAGAAGATATTGTAAAATCCATCATACCTTCATTTATAGAGCTGCAATAAGCAATACATGAGTTAATATTTGTACATCAGGTATACAATTCTGATGTAAATTAATTCGCTGGTGTGCTTTTCTTTTTATGGGGAATTTAGCATAATGTTGAAACCAAGTAGCTAATTTTGTTATTTAAACACAAAAAGAAAATGTGAAAGAATGACCGTGGAGTCTTTTCTTTCTTTCTCTCTCCTTTTTTTCTTTCTTTCTTTTGTTTTCTATCACAGAGGGTAAAACATACCATTGGATAGGAGAAAAGATGAGGAAATTGGAAAGGGGAATGCTGATGGGAATGAGAAAGAAATTCTGAGAATATTTAGGAAGGAGGCAGACCCTACCTTGACCTGCAAAGGAAGCTAGAGTTTCCCCAGATATATTTGGTGATCTCAGATTAGAGGGGCATCAACATGGCAGCAGAGTGGCAGAGTAGAGGTGGTGGTATGCCATTTGTAGTCAGAGGACTCAGGCAAGGTAACATCCAGTCCTGAATGACATGTGGAGCAGCTGATTGTTTTGCAGTGTGATCAGCATTGGAACAGAGGGGGCTTTAGCAGTACTGAGCCTGGAGGGCTGCTGCAATCATGGGGAGGAAGGAATAACGGGCATCAGAGAATCAAGCTGGACCAAGAAAGGTCCGTGATGACAGAAGGTGTTCATCACAGTTAGATGAGACAGTGAACAGCTCAGGGGAGGTCAATCTGAATGGGAAATGAGTGAAGTCAAAATACGTTTTCTTACCAAAGACTGGCTACTACTGAGTATCCCCAATTGCCCCCCTCTCCACAATAGCAACATGTAAAACTTTCAGGAGAGAGTGGAAAAAAATTCTGAAAGAACTTATTTCATTCAAAAGTTAGGATTCTGTCTCTGCCACCAGTAGAATAAATTTTGAAGTAGAAGTTCTCTCATGGAAAAAAATAGTTACATTTTTGGCTCTCTAAATTCATTGTTAGTGAAACTGGTACTTTCTATATTTATAAAAGATTAAACCCCATGGCTGGCACAGAGAATTAGATGTATGAAAGAAAGCCGGGGTTACTATTAAAAAACAGAACTCATAGAAGTGGAAGGGATTTAAGAAATAAAACTGAAAATCTTGTGCTTGGTACAGAGTTGGTTCTCAATCAGTGTTAAAGAAAGAAGCTTCAAAATTTAAAAACAGAGGTTAAGGTGGCTGGATTATAATCTTACTGTGTGGCAGGAGCAAGACTTCATTATTTGTTCTTCCTTGTAACACCAGAGTGTTGGACTCATTATTTTTGCTTCATACATAATTGTTAAAATATTAAAAATTGAGGAAATATACTATCTATTGGTGACATTGGAGTAGGAGAATAATATAATACATGGATATTCCTTCAGAAGGAGGTTCAAAGATATCCATAAAGTCACCTGGCAAGGCTTTAAAAGTGATGATTTGAAGAAAAGATGAAGGTAAGCATGTTTATTTTTAGCAAATTATAGTTATGTTAGATTTAGAAAAATGAAGAAATCACTAGAGAAACCCTAAAACATAATCAAGTTTGGGGAAAAAACCTTCTAGATGATGGCATCATGTTATTTCTCCAGAAAATCTCATGGGATTCTTTTCCAGCCACACCAGACAATAGATATCTGTAAGAAAACCACCTTTTCAATTATTTTTCAGCTTTTATTGCATAAGTGACTGGGTGCGAGGCAGTGAAAGAAGGTTTCCAATCACTCTAGTATGTTCTATTATACTAGAATAATTTTATTTTGTTTATTTTTAAAACTACTTTTATTACTTCAGATTTCTAAAATATTTGAATAGGTAATAATTCCTGGTTAATAAATCACAAACTATAAAAATAAATACAGTGAAAAGTCTCTCTACTCTATATCCTCTACCTTGTTTCAAGTAGCCCTCCTCCAACACACAGTTAACAATGATTATTTTTTATAGTCTTTATACATCTGTAACAAATATAAATATACTACCTTAACCTCATCTTTTTTACACAAAAGATAGTTTTCTAAACACACTGTTCTGTACCTTTATTTGTTTCATTTAACAGTATGTTTCTGCAATGTTCCCATATCAGTATATAGAGAATTTTCTCTTTTTAATGGTTGTATTATATTCCATTTCATCAATCAACCATAATTCAGTCACTCTACTAAGGTTGGGCATTTATATTACATCTTATCATTAAAATTATTTAGTCATGTGTGGAAGTGAATAAGCTTGCACTTATGTCATTTCTCACGTGCTATTATTTCTGTAGCATAAATTTTCAGAATATTCTGACCCATCAATTACTGTATCAAAGGGTTATACAATTATAATTTTGATGATGTTGCCAAATTGCCCTCCCTAGACATTTTATTTCTTTTGGATCATTTTAAATTTCATCACCTAGAGGAGATTTACTTTGAAAAAAATCCCCAAGACCCCCAAAGTGATAACACTAGCAAACCAATAAGGGAACAATTTGTTATTTTTTTAATTATTAAGTTTAAATATTTAAAAAATAAAAATCACTACTCACTTTTATAATTAAACATTGCAACTGAACCAAAATTACTGTGAATTAGCCACAGATTTAGCTATGAGATATTTTATAACTCCAAAGGGGTCTTTATAAATCAGAGTTCCTACGCTTATTAAGCTTTTCACCTTTGTTCAATCTAAATGTTATTAGAAGAAGAAGTTAGTACTGATGTTAATAACTAAAATTCCTAATTCACTCTTGCATTTAAAAATGCAGTGGAAAGAAATCATGAAGATCATCAAATGCATGTACTTAAAGACATTTTAATAGGCTATATTTTTGGTTGATAATTTTTTTAGAATCTAATGCAAAAACATTAATTTATTTTTATACATGCATGCACACACACATACCTACACACACCATACAAGCATGCATACATACCTCAAATAATTCACTGTAGAGCTTAGCAGCTTTATGCTAGGAATCCTCAGAGCTCCACCTTTAAGAGGTTGATAGTGATATGCTTTGACATTTCAAGAAATGTTTGTTCAAGCAAAACACATTGTGCATAGGGGCATAGGGAAGCTGTGGAGTCCTATTTAGAAGAGAGGTATGGGATGAAGAGGAGAAGGTCTCATCATGGAGGTGGGAAGAGGTCCCTTCCTTTGTATCTGGATGAAAACAAAAGAGGACAAATGAATAAATCAATAAATGCTATGCTTATTTTGTCCTTTTTTGGATAGATGCAGAAAAGTCTGTTTCTGAATGCAACATTTCAATAATGATATTTTTTTCCTTTAAACCTCGTATTCTTTCCTAATATGTAAGTGCTCTTTAAAAATGGGTGTGGAAGTCTTAGGTAAAATTTATATCACAGGCCAGAAAGCATATCATTTGTTATAGAATTTGATATACATTTTTTTCAATTTTTCCACACTAAGATTCTTGCACACTTTTCTTATGTAAATGAAATTCACTTAAAGGTCAGTGGAAAAAAGCTGACCTTGGCAACTGTGCATTTTACATGCAGTCTAAATTGGGTTACAAATTATGGCGCACCTGTTTTTAAAAGTTTTTTTAGGAGTCCCATGGTTCTACTTTTGGCACAGTGGTAGAAGGCACTTAAGTAATTCAATTATAATTTCAAAGTAGCATTAGGTCAGCATAAAACATAGGCTGTGTTTATTTCACAGTAACTAGGTCAAGAGTAGTACAATTCAATCTCATAATGTTCCTGTAGGTAGTTAACTAGTTATTAATAAAAAAGAGAGCAAAGGAAATTAGACATTGAGTTTAATGAAGCATAAGCCTACTTGCTTACCTATAGCATTTAGACTTATTGGCACACTCCAGAGGACTTCTGCCAAGGAGACTTAACCCTAGGAGCCCATGAAATCTTGCCAGGAGCACCCTCCATCCCCTGGTACCAGATTGTTGGGGGGTGGAAGGGGAAGTGCTTAACCATAGAGGTCTGCCAGTCTAACTAGGTGGTGTGGACAAATCACAAGCCAGAAAAGCTTGGGAAGTTGATTAGTTATTTTGAAAAAGCTCCTGGATATGACCCCAGGGGAACATAGAAGCTCTCTCTCTTGCGCATGCCATGCTTGGTGACCCACACTCACCCCATTTGTTTGTGCATTCTCTCTTTCCAGGGAGCACATGATCATGCAGATCTAGCAGCTACCAGGGCTGGTGGCAGGCTGTGTGGCGGGCTCCAAAAGACTACGTTTTAATATGAAATGGAAACTCTGGACACTGACCTTTGTTTTTGTCCTGATTTTCAATGGCAGGATGGAAAGAGATGGAGAGAGGGGCATCCTTCCACCAAAATAAACCTTACCTCAGGGCTGCACCTCAAATACAGGTCCTTGGAGTGTTTCCCTTGTGATTCCGTGAAAAAGCCTGACTTCCACTAATAGCATTAGGAGCTTTGGAGAAATTTGTTTTCCCTGTTGAATGCCAAGTAATTTATTTGGCTGAATATTATTCTTCAAACTATGTTAAAATATTATGGCATTTCTAAGTTATTTGGGCAAAAGTTACTCTAATTATGCTTCTATTTCATATGACTGTCAGTAATAATTTCTCAGTAATAATGCCAAAAGATTGGTCACGGGAGCAAAAGCCAGGGTCTCTAGAACCCATGTCACTCTATTGCTGACCTAATTCATTATCTCTGGGCTTATTATATTACTGCAGTGTCCTCTTTTCTCTGTAGTTGGTTTCTTATCTTTTTAAATTAAATGTATTAGGGTGACTTTTGTTAACAAAATTATATAGGTTTTAAGTATACAATTCTATAATACCTTGTTTGTATATTGCATCATGTGTCTGCCGTCCAAAGCCAAGTCTCCTTCCAACACCATATATTTGACTCCTTTTGTCCTTTACTACCCCTCACCGTCCCCCTTTCCTCTGACAACCACCAATGTGCCGTCTGAGTCTATGAGCTTCTGTTTGTCTTGTTTGTTCATTTATTTTCAGTTTTATATCTCATATTTGAGTGAAATCATAAGGTGGTTGAAATTTTCTGACTTATTTCGCTTAGCAGGATATTGTCAATATCCATTTATGTTGTCACAAAAGGTAACATTTAATTTTTTTTATTGTGGCTGAATAGTATTCCATTGTATATATGTACCACATCTTCTTTATCTAACCATCTATTAAAGGGAACATTGGTTGTTTCCATGTCTTAGCCACCATGAATAATGCTGCAAGAAACATAGGGGTACATATATACAAGGTCTGTCCAGAAAAAATGCAGCCACTGTTAATACAATGATAAGGGCTCATGAAACATCAATGTAACCTGACAGCCAAGGAGAGGGGAATGGAGTGCGCATATGTGAATGATGATGACTTCACTGTACTAGCCAGTGGGGACTGCAGTCATCGTTGAATGAGTATGTGTACTGTGTGGCAGTCCCATTCAAAATAACTGAGTGAGTAGAACAATGAAATTGCACCAAATTTTGCATTAAGCTTGAACATTCCTCCATGGAAACTATTCAGATGATTCAGAAGGCTTCCAGGGATGATACAATGAGTGCAGTGCAAATAAAAGTGTGGCACAAATGCTTCAAAGATGGTTGAGGATCTGATGAAAGTGATCCATGTTCTGGAAGGCCTGCAGCAAGCAGAATACCTGAAATGTTGAACATATATGGGCTATAATCAACAAAGAATGGCAACTGACAGTGTTCCAAAAACTTCTGTGTTTGAGATTTTGATGCGGGATCTTGGCATGAAGTGTGTCATAGCAAAATTTGTTCCACGGCTTCTGCTACCAGAGCAGAAGGAACACCAGGCTGCCATTGCTAATGACTTAATTCAAACTGCTACTATTGAACCAGATTTCCTCAATAAGGGCATTACCAGAGATGAATCATGGGTCCATGGCTATAATCCAGAAACAAAGGCCCAGTTGTCCTAATGGAAGTCACCTGGTTTTGCCATACCCAAAGAAGGTGTGACAAAATCACAGCAAAATCAACACCATATTAACTGTTTTTTGATTGGGAAGGTGTTTTCCATCATGAGTATGCCCCTCCAGGCCAAACAATTAATAAGGAGTACTACCTCAACGTTCTTCGCTGGTTAGGACATGCAATATGATGAAAGCGGCTGTAACTATGGGCAACTGGTGACTGGCAGCTTCATCACAACAATGTTCCTGCTCATGTATTACATCTCATGCAGAGCTTTTTGCGGAAACATCAAATCAACTAGGTGACTCAACCTCCCTATAGCCCATATTGGCCACCCTGTGGCTTCTGGCTTCTCCAAAAACTAAAATTACCTTTGGAAAGGAAGAGATTTCAGACCATCAATGAGATTTAGAAAAATATGATGGGGGCAGCTGATGGTGATTCTAACAAAGAATTTTGCAGGGTGCTTTGAACAGTGGAAGAGATTCCAGGAGAACTGTGTGAAGTCCCAAGGTGCCTGCTTTGAAGGGGATGCAGATGTCATTGTCCTATGTACAATGTTTATTGTATCTTGTATCTTCTTTAATAAATGTCTCTTTTTCATAGTACATTACTGGGTATTTTATGAACAGACTTTGTGTTTGTGAATAAATGTTTTCAGATTTTGGGGTATATTTCCAAAAGAGGGGTTGCTAGGTCATATGGTAGCTCTATTCTTAATTTTTTGAGAAACCTCTATACTGTTTTGCATAGTGGCTGTACCAGTTTACATTCCCACCAGCAGTGAATGAGGGTTCCCTTTTCTTCAAAGCTCTCCATTACATACTTATGGTTACCTGCCTTACTGATGCTAGCCATTCTAACATGTGTGAGGTGGTATCTCATTGCAGTTTTGATTTGCATTTTTCTAATAGCTAGTGAAGTTGAGCATCTTTTCATATATCTCTGATCATGTGTTTGTCTTTCTGGGAAAAGTGTCAGTTCAGGTCATCTGCCCATTTTTTAAATTGGATTGTTTGTTTGTTATTGAGTTGTATGAGTTCTTTACATATTTTAGATATCAATCCCTTGTCAGAGCTTTCATTTGCAAATATCTTCTATTCAGTTGGTTGCCTTTTTGTTTTGTTGATAGTTTCTTTTTCTGTGCAGAAACTTTTTAGTTTTATGTAGTTCCATTCATTTATTTTTGCTTTCACTTCCCTTGCCTCAAGATCAAAAGTTTAGTACCTATGTTTTCTTCTATGTAATTTATTGTTGAAGCCTCATTTACATTTTGAGTTATTTTTTATGTATGCTGACAAATCGAAGTCTAGTTTCATTCTTTTTTAGGTGGCTTTTTAGTTTTCCCACCACCATTTATTGAAGAGACTTTTTTTTTATCATTGCATGTTTTTGGCTCCTTTGTCAAATTTATTTGCCCATATACATGTGGGTTTATTTCTGGATTCTCAGTTCTGTTTCATTGATCTATGTGTCTGTTTTCATGCCAATACTATGCTGTTCTTTTCTTCTCAGGATTATTTTGACTGTTCAGTGTCTTTTGTGGTTCCATACAATTATAATATTTTTGTCCTATTTCTTTAAAAAAGGTCATTGGGAGTTTGATGAGGATTGCATTAAATCTATATGTTGCTTTGGGTAATATGCCCATTTTAACTGTGTTGATTCTTCCGGTCCATGAACATCAAATATCTTTATATTTCTTTGTCTTTTCTTTAGTTTCTTTTAATATGTCTTATAGTTTTCAGTGTATTGGCCCTTCACATCTTTTGTTAAGTTTTTTCCTGGGTATTCTTTTTGTTGCCTTTGCAAAAGGAATTGTTTTCTTTATTTCTTTTTCTGAAATTTCATTGCTAGTGTTTAAGAATGCAATGGATTGTTGTACATTGATTTTGTATCTTGAAACTTTAATGTGTTTATTTATCGTTTCTAACAACTTTTTATATAAAGTACCTCAATACAATAAAGGCCATGTATGATAAACCTTCAGCTAATATACTCAATGGTGAAAAACTAAATGCTTTTTCTCTAGGATCAGAAACAAGACAAGGCACTGTTATTCAACATAGTACTGGAAGTCCTAGCAAGAGCAATCAGGAAAAAGAAAGAAATAAAAGGCATTCAAACTGGGAATGAAGAAGTAAAACTGTTACATTTTCAGATGATAGGTTTCTTATCTTTGAATACAAGAAAGTACTATTAATGTTTTTTGGGTTTTTTTTGTTGGTTTTGTTTTTTTTTTTTTGGCATTTCCAAAGAAAGAAAAACCCTATTCAACAATTCCTTTAAAGTTTCTATGTCAGGCTGTGTGTTATCATCATGGATATGATAAGGGCAGTCTTCAAAGAACATACTGTTTTGTTTGCAAGAAAATGATGTAACTAATTAACTAAAGGGCTAGGGGGTTATTTTCAGAGCACTTACAAGGAAGAATGACATTCCAGAAGTATAATTTATAAAATTTTCCTAAACAGCACAGGGTCAGGGAACACCCTACCCTTATTCTCTCAAATCCAGGGGAAGAGTTTATATTAATGACTTCTTAGCTAAGGGAAATTCTAAATATTCCCACGTGACAAGCTGGAAGATGACCCCTTGGGAGAGATTCTGGGGAGGGGGAGTCCTTGATTACTTGTTTTTTCTAGGCTTTGTGACCTACAGTCTGTCTTAGTGTCTGAGGGCTGTCATATCAAAGTACCACAAACTAAACATCTTAAACAACAGAAATTCATTGTCCCATAGTTCTGGAGGCTAGAATCCTGAAATCAAAGTGTCGGTGGGGCCATGGTCCCTCTGAAGGTGCTACAAAAGGAATAGTCCCACGCCTCTTTGGAAGCTTCTAGTAGCTCCAGATGTTGTATTGTTTACAAATGTAGCATTCCGATCTTTCACCTTCCATGACATTCTCCCTGTTTGTCTTCACATCATCTTCCCCTTGAGCATGCCTATCTCTGTCTATGTTTCCCCTTCCCATAAGGACACCAGTCACACTGGATTTAAAAAAATCACATTCTGAGATACTGATGGTTAGGATTTCAACATATCTTTTTTTTGTGGGAGGGGGCCCGGAGCACAATTCAACATAATTAATTTGAGGCCATTAGTGTGGGCCCTAATACAATATGACTAGTGTCTTTAACACAATTCAACACGTATTGGGGTCTATAATGTATATTGCTGTTACTCTGCCCAGATTCTTTTTAGCTGAAGTGGCACCCAATCCCCAGTTGCTATGACTGTTGCCCCATGATGATTCAAACTGCCCTTCTCCTGATATTTGGGACAAATGGGAACCACATGGAGTTATAGGCCATGACCATCACCTGACGTCCAGCAGGCCTCTGCCTCAAGTTGGGACTAACTTTGTGGTGAACTTTGTAACCCAGAGTTTTCTCTTGGGGTCAGGCTGAAGCGAGTCTCCAGCTGAGATCACGGCTTAGCTCTGTTCTCCAGCACACCCTGATTCCCTCCCTCTTGTTCCACTGGCAGTACTCTTCTAATAAGTCTCCTGAATACAAGTCCTGTGATAAGCAGAATAATGGGCCCCAAGGTGTCCACATACTCACCCTCAGAATCTGTGAGTACATTAGGTTACAAGGTAAAGGGGAAAATTTGAAGATGGAATTAAGATCGTTAATCAGCTGGCCTCAAAAAAGGGAGATACCTTGGATTATCTGGGTGGACCCAGTGTAATCACCTGGATCCCTAAAAGGGGAAGACAGGAGCAGAAGAAAGAGGCAGGGAGAAGTGTATCTACTAGAAGAAAGTGTTTATAAAAATGCAAGTCACTGGCTTTAAAGATGGAGAAAGTGAGCAAGGAATGCAGGCAACTTCTAGAGGCTGGAAAGGGAAAGGAAACACTCTCTGTGAGATTGTCAAGGAAGTGACACCACCCATTCCAACATTTTGATTTAAGGGAGACCATATCAAACTTCTGAACTTTGAACAGTGAAATAATAAATTTGTGTCATTTTAAGCCACTAAGTTTGTAGTAATTAGTTTGAGTAGCAATAGAGAACTAATACAAATCCCCATTTCAGGCTCTGCTTTTAGGAAACCTGACCTCAGGTACGGTCCTTCTTCCCAGAGGTACCATTCCTAAATGTCATTGTTACCCTACATAAATGAGGAAAAAAAGGAAGAAGAAGAAAGAAAGGAACATACAAATAGCTTGCTGGTCGTGTAGAAGCATGTTGATTGGTCTGAATTGTGTGTGCCAACAATCTGCATTTTAAGCTTCGTACCCTCACTCCCTGTGAGGGCAAGATATATTATTTTTGGCCTCCTTCTTTAGGGGGTTGCTGTGAGTTAATACATGTAAAATACTTAGAATGCGTGTGAATGTTCAGTCAGTTTTAGCCATCTTTATTTTCATTTTCATTTGCTCTGCATTTTGCTTCTCTCTGAAGGTGAGGGATGGTCATGAAATAACACTATATCAACATGACTTGTTGTCCAAATATACTCCAGTGTGGTAGATTTGGATTTTAAGTGATTGAAGGGTCAGAAACTTTTTATTTCTTTAAATTAAATCTTCACATTGTCCCTAAATCATTATTTGAATAAACATAAAAAGATGCAATCATATTTTTTATCGCTTGGAAAAGATAGTGAGCATAAACACTTAATTTTAAAACTTCTTAAAATATATTCTTCTGTCTAAAAATTTTATCTGACTCAAGAATGACAAATTTTTTAAAGCAATATCAAGGCAACCAGACATCTAAAGGTGAGGAACTATTAAAGAACGGGTGAAAGTACTTGGAAGGAAATGACTGAGTTGAGGAAAATGAGGAGGCAGAGAAATGGGTTTATATTCCATTGCCTTATAAATATTAGTAACATGGACTTTGGAAGGCAATTAACCATTGTAATATACAATGGCGCTATCTATTTAGAATTGTGTTTTTCTTATTCTCTTTTGTCATACCAGTATGCTCACATTGTGGAGAATAGCAAAGAAGTATGAGGAATGATCCCTGTCCTTAGAGACTTCAGTGTTTAATAGTAGAAATGAGATAAATACACAAAATAGTTTTAAAAATATCTATCTATCTATCTATCTATCATCTCACAGTCTGTCTTGAAAAAAGTCCAGCTATCATTGATATAACGAAAACGGTTTGCATAACATCAATGTAACCTGGCAGCCAAGGAGGGTGTACTGGAATGCACTAGTAAAGTAAGTGGATGTGGTAGATACTGTTGAGTGAGCATGTGTACTGTGTGGCTGTTGCATTTAAAGTGACTGAGTAAGTAGAACAATGAATCTCCATCAAATTTTGCACTAAGCTTGAACATTCCTCCACGGAAACTATTCAGATGATTTAGAATGCTGCAACTATGGGCACCTGGTGACTGACAGCATCATCATAACAATGTGCCCACTCATGCATTATATCTCAACAAGAGTTTTTTGGCAAAATATCAAATCACCCAGGTGCTCAGCCCCAACTACAACCCGGATTTGGAGACTTGTGACTTCTGCCTTTTCTCAAAACTAAAATCACCTTTGAAAGGAAAGAGATTTCAGACCATTGATGAGATTCAGGAAAATACAATGGGCACCTGATGACAATTGGGAGAACTGTGTGAGGTCCCAAGGTGACTACTTTGAAGAAGACTGAGGTGTCATTATCCTATCTACAATATTTCTTGTATCTTGTAAATTCTTCAATAAATCTATTTTTCATAGTATATGGCTGGATAATTTCTGGACAGACCTTGTATACAGTGCTTGTGTATAAATAGCTATTAGAGATATACAACTAAATATTTATATTTTAAATATATAGATATTTTAAAATTTGTATTTATATTTATATAAAATAATATTTAAGGAATGAAGAATTATTAAGTGTTATATCACTTATATGCAATTTACTATAAAATTTCAGAAAGGAAAGTTCAGCAGGGACAGAAATAATCAGAAACATATTTCAGGATTTAATTACCTGTACAAGTACTCTTCATTATTTTAAACACTTTAAGTCCCTGCTTCTTTGGCATCTTTGGTTTGATAATAGATCGCTCAATGCTTGTCAAGAGTTGGGTCTTTTTTTTTCACTTAATGCTCATATTAACTTACTATTTACAATGACTAAGCCAAAAAATCAACTATTATGTAACATTTTTCAAAATTTTACTTTAAAGAAAAAAAATTTCTCTTAGTACTGAGCTGACACAAGAAGGGACTTTGGAAACATTCATTTATTTAGATTTGTTCCTTGGAGGTGCCATTTTTTTGTGTGGGAGCCAAACATGAATTTTCTGAGGCATCAGAGCTACTATGGAACAGTTTGTAGCTCAATTCTTGCCCCAGGTACTGTAGCCACTTAGAGTATTTGTTACTTAGGATATAGATTTTAAAATATCTTTAGCAATCTTCCTTTCAGAGATTTTCATTTCCTTGAAGTGTGTCTGGGGAGAATGATTTTATTGGTTCTGAAAGAAGTCTAATCTCATTTGATAAAGACAATGCAACATTCTGAAAGAAACATTATTTAAGTTTCAAAATAACACATTTTTAAGAGCACAAACCAGCAATTTAATATTACTTTTGTCTGTTTTAAAACATTCATTCAGCACTTATGGAACTTCAATTTTTTATATTTACTGGGGTTGGAAAGAAAAAAAATTCAAAATATTAAGTCACTAAGGAGTTTAATATTATGTAGGACAATTATAGAGCTAATCTTTGTTATATTTTAAAATTAATTTGGTTTATAGATAGAATGGGCAATATGCATGCATATATAAGATTTTAAAAGTATAAATCAATCATCTATTTCCAGGAGATAGCTGCAGTCACTGCTACCCCTGCTATATTTGTCTAGTGAGGGACATAAGCAAATATGCTTGATTGAATGGTCACAAGGCACTGACACTAAATATGAAAAACACTTGAACTTTAGTATAATGCTTGAATACATAAAAATCAGAAAAACATGGCAGGGATGACTTTACAAATTAGAAATCCTTAAGGCTTGCTGATAGTGCCAATTACTTAGAGAAGTTTGGTTGCCAAGCCAGGGATGGCAAATAGGGCTAAGCCAATTGAAGATGCAACTAACTTAGAACTGAGGGAGGAGAATGACTGAGATGGAAACTTCATGTTGTTTAACTACTCTAACAGCAGAAGCAACTTGCACTCAAATAATAGACATAATTCCTATTTCTCAGCTAGTCCCATCATTATTGCCTCTATTAATCCTAAGAAACTATTTGTAGTTTATCAAATTGTATGTTGCAGAGTATTTCTCCAATACTGTTTCACAACGGAGTGGTATTCAGACTTGACTGTACTTCAGGATCACCCTGAAAGCTTATTAAAAATGCATTTTCTCTCTCTGGCCAGTGTGGCTCAGTTGGTTGGACATTTTCCCACAAACTGAAAGGTAGCTAGTTCAATTCCCAATTGGAGCACATGCCTGGGTTGTGGGTTTGGTCCCCTATCAGGGTGCATATGGAAGGCAGCGGCCAATCAATGTTTCTCTCTCACATCAATATTCTCTCTCTGTCTCTGTCTCTGTCTGTCTCTCTCTCTTCCCTTCTCTCTAAAATCAAGTAACTAACTAACTAAATAAATCAATAAATAAATTCATTTTCTCAACCTCTATTCACAAGGGATTTTGTCCCCAAGTATGTTAGGTAAGGTCTAGAGTTTGCATTTTTGATGAGTAGCTCATGCGATCCTGTTACAGTAATTCCACCACATAATTGGAGAAAGTCTAATAGGTAACACTGGCTCTTGAATTCTTTTGAGTTGCCCAGGTCCAATGGCAGATATACACTAAATGAATGTTGATATTGGACATTACATTCAGGCCCCTCCTGATTTTTTCATGTTTGAAACCACTGCATAACAGCTCCAAGGCCAAATGTTCAGACAATTTTAGTTTAAACTTGACAATTACAATCATAAATTTAGTGTGCATTTTTTCCTTGCTGAATCCTTAATTTTTCCTCACAAAACATGCAACCTAGTTTACATGGATAAATGAGGAAATTCATGTAAGCAATTTTAGAACCTGGTAGTAAAAACTAACCTCCTATATCTTATATTTTAACACAGGGGGCATTTTACTCATTCATACTATACTCTGGTTTCTCTTCAGATCGTATAAATCTTTCACCTTTTACTCATTCATACTAATCAGTATTCTTTTTCATTCCTTTTATTGCAAATGTAGCTGTGATCTGGCTTTGCAGTAGGGCTTTTCCTTTAATATCACCATATACTTTTCTTTAAAATGTTGAATTCATTGAAACTTAATTTGAGAAAATTACATCAGCTGAAATTGGCCTTGGCACCACCAGCATCTCAAAAGTTTATGTTTAAATTAATTGTGCATGTATAATATCATGCTGAAAGTCATTTTCTCAGAATATAGCCTGCCTTTTGGTAGATTACCAAGAGTTAAGCATTTTTTATTAATTTTTTAAGTTTCCAGGACCAAAGTTAACATTTCTTCATGTACATTCAAGGCAGTTCTGTATTCCCTGCTCTTTCCTTAGGCTTAGCATTACTGACATAAGATTCTATTTGTTCTTTATTCTTTGACCCCATGTGTGTTTACTTGGCTACAGTGTCATTGGCGGAGTTATGTACCCAGGATATCCAAAATTCCTATTTGAGTAAAAGCTATTTCCACTTGCCAACTAGTCCCCTTACCCAAATTGCCATAGCAACCAAAAAGATTGCAGGTGCTTATATTGCAATCATGTACTGAACAGATGTAATCATTTTACAAAATGGTGCTTTGTTGATTCTCAATAGTTCAAGCTGAAAACAGAATTACTCCTCCCTCGGAGATTTTAGGGTGTCAAACCACCAATATTAATGATTCGTTATGATGAGGAGCCAAATGAAATGAAACAATAACTTGCTATGAAGGCACAGGAGTATGCATGCGTGTGCACACGCACACACGCACACCATGCTCCCTCTCCTCTCCTGTACACATTAAGCAGCAGCAGCAAAAAACAAACAACAACAAAAAAAAACAACAAAAACAAAAAACCAAAACCCATGTGTAACAAATATCAAGGATCTAACATTTAGAACTGAGACACTGATCTGGTAGAAATATAGCAAGAGAGCAAAGGAGGTCTTTCTCCAAAAGGGCTCTTGTCTAAAAATGGAGATGGACAATAATGAATCTGATAGGAAGAGTGTTGCTGGGATCTCTGAACAAACACATAGTGCCAGAAATCCTTATAATTATTTAGCCCCTCCTTCACCTACAAATATGTTGTCTTTGAAATGGAAGTAACAAAAAATGACACATTAATACAATTGGTATGAATGAATTTATAAGATTATTAGACATTGGATTTCAAGAAAAGTCATGAGGCATTGAAAGGGGTAAAATGAATCTCCAAGTAGATTATATTAGTTTGCTAGAAACCAACTGATTCTTTCACTCCTGTGACTCAAGAAGGTATATATATATATACACATATTCTAGTGGCCTTCCAAATGAAATGGGAACCCTAAGTAAATATTTAGTCAAAAACTAGAACATTTTCATTGGCCTGTTTACTTTAATGATGGATTTGAACTTTTGTTTCTTATACTAATGAAATATGTTGTCTCTGATATTATCTAGCATATTTCAACAGTGAAGACAATTAGGACTATAGGTATTAAAAATTTTAGACTTATCACAGAATTTTCTTTCTTATTATTCTAAGCAAGCACAAAATAGAAGCTTAACATGCAATAAAGGAATCCACTGACCCTGTCCTCAGTACTGTTGATTGTATATATAGAGCAAGCGATGGATAGATCCTTAGGCTACTTGAAGTCAATAAGTTTTACTCCGGGAAGAAAACTTACCAAAAAGAGGAATTTATCTAAGACACAACATCAATTTTCTTGAAGGTAAATTATATTAAATAATAGAACAAATAAGAAAAAGAAAGCATGGAATGGTTTTTTCTGCATATTTGTATATTGACTGCCAGTCTTAAGGCTGTTTTAGCTAATGTGCCTTAAGAAAGCAGAAATGCTACTTCCTTGAGTTTTCAGCCATAATGGAATAGCAAGATCAGTGCTTGTTTTTGATGTCATCTCACTTAGGCCTAGAGGCTTCCCTTTCATACAAACTACCTGCAAGTGTATGACAGCTTACAATCATAATGATCAATATGAAGAGGGAAGAGCTGAGCTGAAAACAGACCACTTTCAGAGAGGATCTGAAAGAAATGTGATCAATTATATACAAGCCACCTGCCAAGCTTAATGAGCTTAATGACTTGAAACAACAATCATATATTCTTATTTATGAATCTATGGATTAGCTAATCATTCCTGCTGACCTAGGACTGGTGAGGTTCCTTTTGCCTGGCTTAATTCATGGTCTATGGACAGATGACAGTCACCTAGGGGCTGTCTGTTGACTAAGTCTCAGCTGGCATGGCTCCTCTCTGCTCTGTGTGTCTCTTACCCTCTACAGAATGAGACTTGCCCACATGGTTGTTACAGGGAGCCAAGAATGTAAGCAGAAACGTGAAAATCTTCCTGAAAATCACATTTATACCTACATAACTTGGTTTCCATTGTGTTATCTTGGCCAAAGCAAGTTGCAAGACCAGTCCGAATTCAAGAACGTAAAGAAATAGACTTCATATCACAATGGGAGATGCTGTGAAGAACTGTGACACTCTACCACAGACAGTATGCAGGGAGAATACTGTGGAAAGATATGCCCTCTACCATCTTCCCAGAAAAAAAAACAAAAAAAAAAAACAGGTTTTTTAACATTTAGCAATTTTTAACCATCTAAAATTTCTGGAGACAACTACTACTCTGAGTTGAAATGCCTGAGTCCCATGATTCAAACTATTTTAAATGAGGTATGACAGTATAGATTTTTTTCAGGTACACATTAAGACCTAAGCATATATTCAGCTATTTGGAGGTGCTCAGTAAATGTTACTAAACTGATTGAGAAAATCCTAATTTTTTTAAAAAAAGATGTTATTAGAAACCATCAATACCAAATATAAATTGCCTCAGGTTCTGAAATAGTGAAACATTCCCCTCACCCTGGTTTCTTTGGTTTACTTAATTTTCCCTTTGGCTATAAAAGTCTTTGTCTAGCAGAAATAGGTTGGAAAATTATATTGGACTTTTGGCCAGGCCTGGAATTAAATCCTGATGACATCTTGGAAGTTTAAGATCTAGAATCTTCTATTGTTACTTTACAGAAAAATTGAGAAATGTTAATGTATACCCATAATACTCATTTTATTTTTTTAATTAATTAATTAATTAATATTTTTTCAAATGCATTTGTCTCTGCCTTCCCTCTACCACTTTCCCTTGCCCCCTCCCTCCCTCCCTTCCTCCCTCAACCCTTCCCCTTTGGTTTTGTCCATGAGTTCTTGCTATATGTTCCTTGACTTGCCCTTTCCCTTCCTTTTCCCCTGGCCCCTCCCCAGTCCTTCCCTCTTGTCTCTGTTGATTTCCTTTCCTTTCAGTGTTGCTGGTCTGATTTTCCTCGCATCTTTGTATTGTTGGTATTACGCAGCAGAAAGAAAAAAAGAACTACTAAACTTTGCGACAGCATGGATGGAACCAGAGAGCATTATGCTAAGTGAAATAAGCCAGTGGGCGAAAGACAAATACTATATGATCTCACCCATAATACTCATTTTAATCAAAGTATTATTTGTAGGGCACTGTTTAAACATCTTTGAAATGTTTATTGTGGAAAATATGTCTTTGTAAGTAAGTTTTAATTTTATCTATGTGTCCCACATCTAGCTTCAAGCTAGATTTACAAGCAATTATAAGCAACATAAGTTAAATTCAATTTAAAATTAGTTTAAAAGAAAAAGGGGTAAGGAAATAAGAATGCATCATGAATAAGGTTAGTGCACAAATAACACATCATAAATATTTGTACAGTTAGCAAATATTTGACTACAGCATTTCTGGCAGATAATGCAAAAAAAGGGAACAGAACCAAGTTTCACAGAGCTGTATAGTGGACTGCAGAAGCTATAGTTTTTTTTCTGTCTTTCATTTTTTCACATTCCCCCGTTAGAGAGCATCACACCCATTTTTGTAGTCCTGACTGTAATTGTCAATCATGGTGAACATGGACTTAAATATTGAGTTAGTAGTTTGCAAATCAGTTAATCTGATTTGTAAATTCAGAATTTCTATCCTATGTTTGTAAGTTCTCCACATAATTTATTTTCCTATCCACTGAAAATAGATGTTTGGTGAGTTAAAAACCTTAGCAAATAAATAATATGGGACTTAGAAGAATAACAACATAACTTGTGTCTCCTGTTCAATGACTTTTTTAAAAGGAAAACATGTTTTTGAACATTTTAGTCTAGAAAGAAATTTGTGGGCTTATGTTTAGCTATAGTCCATAGCCTTACTTTAATCTTCCATCTGTAGAAAATTACCTTTGGTTTTACCAAGTCAGTGAAAGAATAACAGACTAGTCAAGAAACCCTGAACTGAGTTTGGCATTTGGGATCTGTGAGTAATGATTAACAACAACAACAAAAAAGTAAACAGTCAAAAGTTGAAGTCAAAGCAGGTCATAGAATAGTTTGAAAGGATTATTATTTTTATTTTAATATAAGCAACATAAAGCACTTGTATGTTTCTTTAAAATTCCCTTTTTCGGTTTTTTTCCTATCAATGACTAGAAAAAAGTAAAGACACACTGCTCTGGTTTCTTTTATCCTTTTTCTCTTTTTTGTTCCTATGATAAAGAGGAATTTTGTTCATACCAGAAAATAGCAAAATCTCTCTTGATTGCACAATCCAAATGTTTTAGGATTACTTGCTGAGAAACTCCTGCAAGCATGAAGCAGTCTCCCTGCCCTTTCCTCTGATGCAGACTTCTGGGCAGCAGGAGTCCTGCCCTTCTCACTGTGCAGACAGCCTTGTCTCAGTGGGGTTGCAGTTACCAGCCAAGCATTAAAAACAGTACATGGATTAGAGGGCATGACACAGTAAAGAGACAGATATTTAAGCGTTACTATTGTAAAGAGGGAGAATGTAATCAAGAGCACATTATTAAGGAATCACTGCTTTGGGAAAAGAAGCATTTTAGGATGGAGAGTCCAGAAGTATACACAGCAAGTGTGAAAGTTGGCATGTCACCGTATGGCTCAGTCGTATGGGTTTTTCAATACTTAATCTCTAAAGAATGAGCAAATTGAGGTATATGCCATTTGACATCATTCCTTGAAACAAAAAAGGCACTCAGTTATTGTTGATGATGTTCATATTAAGGGGAGAAAACCTTGAAAGCAAATGTGATATTATATAAATACCATGTAAGTTATGTATTATTATTATTTAATTACAGATGCTCCTCAATTTACAATGGGATTATGTCCCAATAAACCCATTGTAAAGTGAAAACATCATTAAATCGAAAACACATTTACTACACTGAAATACACTTAACACGCCTAACTGAACAACAGAGCTTAGCCTAGACTACCTTAAATGTGCTCAAAACTATTGGCACGTAACTTCATCATAAGTCCAGGAGCTTCTGTAATTGCCTTCATCTCTTCTTTTAACTAGAAGCAGGAGAAACAGATGGGAGTTTTGTTGACAAAAACACAAAACACAATATCCAAAAAAACTCTGGCAACAAGCACACTGTAGATTATAAGTTGTTTTCCTCTTGACCGTGTGGCTGACTGGGAGCCATTGTTTGCTCCAGCCGCCCTACATCACAAGAGTATTGTACTGCATATCGCTAGCCTGAGAAAAGATCAAAACTCCAAGTGTGGTTTCTACTGAATATTTATTACTTTCACACCACCATAAAGTCAGAAAAATTGTAAGCCTCATCATTAGCCAGGGCTGTCTGTATGTAAAATCCAAGTTGGCACTATCTCCAGTCACTATTTCATATAGTATATAGTTACCAGAAAGAATAGAATGACAATATTGAAATAAGGACTAGAACCACAACTGAGAAACCATGACCCTGTTGTAAAAAATGAGGGGCATCTGTAATAGTTTCAACAATTTAAAATAATAATAATAAAAATAATAACAAATAATAATAATTTCATATTTTGCATCTATAATATAGGACAAAGTCAATTATAATTGCTTGGAATTACCATTAGATTGACAAAGAGCATTTTAACTTTGAGAATCCCTTTAAACAAGTAGAGGAAACAATCGTTTGGCACACCATAGTAAACACGGTAATTTGTTTGACCGCACCTTGAATTATCACTCAGTGGCCACAGAAAATGGCAGCTTGCCCAAGTTTTAAGTTTTAATTTTTAAACCAAATAATTTAAAAGAACCTACAGTGTACCCACTACCCATCCCCATCAACTGTGACATGAAATATTTTATTAAACCTTAATTTCAGGCATGCCTCTCTAAGCAGACACAGACAACATAGTCCCAGCAAGGTCCTGGTATGGGATGGTACAAGGTTAGTCAGATCAGTGAGGCCAGTCAAAACAAAACAAAGATTACAGGGCCGAATACAGGGGAAGGGACTGGGAGAACCAACGATATGTACTCTAAAGAGGGAGAACGTGATTACAGGATACAAATATCTTAGAAGCAAGAGCACAAAGTAGGAAAGGAAATTATTATGACAGTGACAGAAGACCAAATTTCCTTTTCAAGGAGAAATAGTAAAGCCAAAGTAATAATAATAATATTATTTTAAAGTTCTTAAAGTAAAATAAGTCAAACCTGATGCTAAACAATATTTCCACATTGAGTTATTATTTAAAACCCTCATAGATGAAACCAAAATCATTTTTCATAAATTCTCCACTGCTTTTCCTTCCTTCCTACCATTCTTCCTTCCTTTTTTTTTTTTTTTTAATTCTTCAGGGCATCCCATTCTCTGGCTTCTCCTAGATTAAGATTCTGGTGATATTTTTAATGCCTTCTCTACCTTTTCTCATTACATTTATCCCATTCATCCAGTGAGTCCAGTCACTTTCAGTCCTCATTGTTTCCTAAATGCTCCTTTTCTTCCATTTTTCACAGTTACTGTTCTAATTAAGGCTCTGGCTTCCTCTAAAGTCCACTCTGAAACTGCCCTTCCCTTCCTCACTAATTTTATAGCTTGCTGCTGAATGTGCCTTTCTAATATGGAACTATAATTTTGTTATTTAGCTGACCATAAATAGTCAAGAATGCCACCACTCTACCAAGTAATGTGAGAATACCTATTCCTTGAATTTTAAGTTCTTCTTCATTATGATCCATCCTCCAACTTTATCATGGCATCTCCCCCCACACTCAATGCCCAAACTTTTTATAAACATACTTCCAGAATTCTTTCTCTAGTCTTTTGTTTTAGTAGTTCATACATGTGTGCACCTACATTGCAAATGCCAGCTCAAAATCTACCCATCTGTGAAATATCCATGACCCCCTAGAAGAAAGGAATCCATCCAGCTTCAGAAACATTTAGTCACTTTGTTTCTAATTACATTGGTGCCAGTCTAATTTGTTTTAAAATAAGCCAGTCAGAGAAAAACAAATACCACATGATTTCACTAGTCTCTGGAATCTAATGAACAAACTAAACTAACAAGCAAAATAGAGACAGACTCATAGATAGAGAGCAGGCTTTAGTGAGCTGACAGCTTGGGGTAGGGGTGTGTAAGAGGTGGAGGTTTCAAGCCAAAAAGAGAATGAACTCATGGACATGGACAACAACATAGTGACTGAGGTGGGGTGCAGGTAGAAGAGGGTATAAGGGGGATAAATAGTATGGAAAAAGGACAATAAAAATATTAACTACTTTTTAAATACAAAAACAGGTTTAGTTTCAACAAATAAAGTAACAATTAAAATAGCACATGGTTGTCACAACCAGATTAATAAATATTAAAAATGTTGCTAATATCAAGTATTGGTGACTGTTAAAGGAACTGGTATTCATAGACTCTTTTTCTTCATCTTCTTAAAGTAGTCCTTTTAGCATATCTTGCCATGCTGGTTTGGTGGAGGTGTATTCTTTTAACCTTCTTTTGTCTGGGAAACTCCTTATTTCACCTTCCATTTTAATTGAGAGCCTTGCTGAGTAGAGCAATCTTGGTTGCAGTCCTTTGCTTTTCATGACTTGGAATATTTCTTACCATTCCCTTATGGCTCGTAGTGTTTCTGTTAAGAAGTCAGCTGCTAGCTATACCGGGGCTCCCTTGTATATTACTACCTGTTTCTTCCTTGCTTCCTTTAGGATTCTCTGTTTGTCTTTGATATTTGCCATTTTAATTATGGTGTGTATTTTTACCAAAATAGGGAGAAAAGGAAAGCAAACCATGTTCTCTTTTATTCTAAATAAGGTGTGTAACATTTACCTCTTCTACTTGGAAAGCAACCTCATCCCAACCATCATCATGTTAAACTCTGCTGTTTTATGACTGTACCAAACTTCATAGCCAAGAAAACTATGTATATTGAAAGGTGATATAAAAATATGTTAATAGCAGTTTTCTCTGGAGTATATTATTTAATATCCAATATTTTTATGTATTTCTACTTTTCTACATTTATAGCTAGAAGAACGTTATTAAAAGTGCTGGATCCAGTTTGTTAAAAACATTAATTTTGATCTAAATAACACAAAAATTATCCTTTATAGATTGAAGGTGATGATTTATATTTTGGAACAATAACTCTAAAGGTAACTTAGTAATATAATAAAGGAGGCAAAAAAAAGTTACAAATGTTACCGACCAAACCAGAATTTGTACATGTGGCACCTTGATGCATGACCCAACAATTATTGTTGGAGGAAACAAGTTTTTGTTTATAGGATTCCAACCTCAGGGTGGGGTTGAGAGCACTTCTGCTCAGAGCCCTGTTCTCCCACAAGACCCAGCACTTCCCTTGCTCCCCAAAAGGCTATAAGTGACAACCATATCCAGAAGTTCCTCATATCCTTATTTGTTCTTAAACCATCCATGCAAATAAGTCTTCATCCTCTTTGAAAGGTGTTTTTGTGGGTTTCAGAGTCACCATCCTCTTATTGAAGCTATCCTTCAGGACCTGGGGTATGCTGTTCTCTCCTTCAGGACCTGGGGTACATTGTTCTCATCCTTCATGTAGTGTTCAAGTAAATGTGTGCCATGTTATACTGGATCATGGTGGAGCCTAGGGAGGCACACGTCCCAAGAGAGTGGCTTCTCCCTATGTCATTTAAAGCAGAAGTCTGAAGCTCAGCATTTCCAGTCACAATTCAGTTCAGATACAAGCGTCTCCCACTAATCCATGTTTGCTTAGGTAGGTCCCCATGCAGCTCCATCAGCTCCTTCTATACCTTTCCTGCCACATGGCTTCTTCTTCCTATCTTTCAAACCTCATGGTGGAATTCCCTTCTCCTTGTTTTAAATGCTCAGCCCAGAACTTCCTATGTGACCTCATATCCAGTCCCTCCTATGACGTGCTACTTTTGCCAGTTCCCATATATCTTTTACCTTCTTTCGGCTGCCATCTTTAGCCGGGAAAAGAGTTCCCCAAGACATAGGGGCATGTGCCTTCCTTGGCTATGTCACAAGTTGCTAGATATTCTTCAAGTCATATACACTTTTTCCCAGGGTGGCAGCACAGCTATTAACTTGTTATTGCTATGAAAGTATCTTAAACTCCACATCATCCACTCTTCCCTTCTCCGCCAATTAAGTTTTGTGGGAAATATGCTCTATTTTCAGGGACTCCCACTCTGCATCCCATTACACAAAGAGAACAAGAAGACTGCAGTCATAGCTGATCAGTTATTATTGATTAGTAATAACTGATGCAAATGCTATGATAAAGGTTTTTTCTAAGATTGTGGCAGTGGGAAAAGAGGAGAGTTCAAATCATAATCAATGAGCTTTGATTAACAATTCAATGAGGGGAATGATGGACTGGGAAGATCTTTCAATATTCTAACCTAATCAATAAATAAAATTTTGCTTTTAATGCTAAAGGCCAGTGGTTAAATGATCCAGAAACTGGTTGACAGAATAAACCACATAGATAGTTCTAATAGAAAGAATCTTCAAAAGGATATGTAGTCAACAAGGAAAAGAAATCTGATATGCTATAGGGAGTCTGGTCAGCTTGAATTACAGTCAGAATAGATAACAGGGCTTCCTGTTGAAAAAAAAATGTTTTTAAAGAGAGATGCTGCCAAGATTTGGCTCTATATGAAAGATAGTGACAACTTTTCCTGAAAAGAACAAGCACCTAATTAATCCTTGAAGGAAACATGTGACACTATAGAGTAAAAGGTAAGGGTGGGGTGCATTATAACTTGGGAGTGAATGTTTGTGGCATTTGATAGTGGTGTAGAATCAACTGGTTCAAACCATTAGTGATAGATATGAATTAAGAGTAGAGAAACATCCCTGGTCTGCACTGTATATTTTTAAGTCTTTATTTCATGACATAGACTTCTCAGCATTTAGAATAACCACTATATCTACCATCATGTTAATATAGAAATTTATAGAAATGTATTATTAACTTTATTTATTGGGAAGTAAATAACTTTATTATTTTTATTTATTGGGTTATATTAACTCATCAAGTTTCATAACCATAACTGAGCTTGTACCAACTATATGAAGTGCAACTGTAATTTCTAGGAGTAAGCAATCTTTATAAAGAGGGAGTCTTACAATCTTAACCCTATTTCAGGGACAGATGCTACTAAATCCTCTTGTAGTTATATCTTTGATCTTTTACTATAATACCACTCATCATGCTGTTTCATTTTTTTAGTTGCAAATATTACATTTGAGTTGATGAGACAAGAGGAACTGAGTTATATAATTCCATTTTAACATTGTCTTTATACTAAAACTCACCAAATGCCCATGGCATAGTTTAGAACAGAGAAGAAAGAACCTGTTCTAGTGCTACCACCACATCTTAGTATTTTGGTCTTGGCACCAAATTTGTCTCATCTACAAGATGCAAGAACTTTTTCCTCAGCTGCAAGAACTATGCATTTCCCTGATATAAATATCAACAGTATGGCCAATTTAACAATGCACTCACAAAATTCCTAAATATTTAATAATGAGCTCTATTGGGTTGGTAGAATTGGTATGAGCTACATCTGGCACACAATGATTGAAGGGAAAAGATAACAAAAACATTTTGGGAAGCAAGGGGCTAAAGAGTAGAAATAATAACTTAAAGACATTGAAATTAGGTTCAACAGAAAGTCCATATATAAGATTATTAACTTCAAAAAGGGGACAACCCATAACCCGTGGTCTGCATGCAGCCCAGGATGGCTATGAATGAGACCCAACACAAAATCATAAATTAACTTAAAATATTATGAGATTTTTTTTGTTATTTTCATTAGTGTTTGTGTATTTAATTGTAGCCCAGGACAACTCTTCTTCTTCTAGTGTGACCCAGAGACACCAAAATTTGAACACTCCTGTAACAAAAGCCATGAAATAAATAGTCATCATAATAGATAGAAAAGATATATACAAATGTAAAGCTTGGAAGATTGAAACCTGGAGAACAAGTGATGAAAATATGTGAAATATATGCCAGTTTAGTTAATAAGGGTGTAATGGGCAGGGTTTTATTTAAAAAAATGGAGTGATCATTTATTAAAAGTTGATACTCAAAAATAATTATAGAAATTGTAGAATGAGTGTAAGCTCACATATACTCATCTTTCTATACCAATAACCAGTTAAATGTAGCCCAGAATATTATTAGATAAGGCAGTCAATAAGACATACTCAGATTTTGCTGCAGGTGAAAATAAAATAAAATAATGAGACAGTTATCTAGTTTCAGATTTGTGTCTGTTTCATTACCTTCAGAATTTCCTAATTGTGAGTCTATTCCTACTTTCATCCCAGAATTATTCCTACTCAAGTTTTAAAAAATGTTTTAAACAAAGTCTCAGTCCCACTCTTAGTACCATGGGTAATTCCAGGATACTTTCCTAGCTATATTAAGAAATCCCTTAATCTCCTTTGTGCATCACCAAATTAGTCTTAAGTCAACTATACATTGATAGATTGTGCAATGGAGAAACGATGTTTCCCAAAAAGCTACTCTGTCCAAAGTCTAGACTTATACCACATAACTCTTCCATGGCTTTAGCCTTGGTTACTGTGCTTAGTACTTTCTCTAAAATAAGTAAACTGGGTTTTGTTTTCTAGAACCACAGCTTTCTGACCACTATTGGCTGATTTAGGAATGGAACCTTTTCAAATAGTTGCTGATTGTTGAAATATACCTCTTCATACTGACTATATTCTAAATTTCATCATAGTTCTACCTATTTTTTTTCATAAAGTTATGGACTGACTAATTCACTCTCTGTGTTTTGTTCCTATGTTGAATCACTTTTCTCTAAGTCTGGCCCAGCTATCTCTCATGGTGAACTCCCTTGTATCTCTATAATATTGTCCAATATCTTTGTGCCCACTCAGGTTGACTTCTAGTCTGGGAACTGCTCCATCCTATACCATACCAAAAACTACAGAAATACTGTGTTTTCAGGTGTGAAGATGGAAAATTCATAGAAAATTATAAATCCACAGGACCCAAATGTCTCATTTTAAAAAAAGTAGTAAGGATACTTAAATATAAAGAACATATTGGATAGATTAGTCAGAATATTCAGATAATGAAAGGTACATTCAGTTAATGCTCTATTAGATCATATAGAAAAATCATCTGTTACTTGCATCACAATATTGTGCAAAAGAATATTTTATTTTTGCCCTATAGAATATGTTGATAATTACTCTCTAGAAAGAGGGAAAGTTAAGGAAATAATTTTTTCATATGCTTACTGGTGACTAGGAGTCATTCCTTTCCTTATTCTGGATAACTCATTACTACTTTTCTGAAAGTAAAAATAGATTCTAAACTTTCATTAAGATCTAAGTAATTTTTTTTAATTAATGTCAAAACTATACTGACACAGGTGGCTGAACAAACAGTTGACCCTTAGTCTAAGATTTTAAAAAGTGTGATCTTGGAAATAGACAAGAAATAGTAGTAAATTACCTTTCAGTAGCATGCTGGCTGTTGTCCAGTGGACTCCCCAAAAATTCTCTAGGAAAGTTCAATTTTGATTAATTTTCTATTGACTAATCTATAGTATGTTCTGTAGGTCTAGCAATTATATCATAGAAGTTAAGTTGCCCATGATTATGCTCCATGGCAATGCAAATGATTCCTATGCGTAACTATACAAATAAATTTTATCCAGTAGAGATAAAATTGAATTCCTCCTGGTTGGAACAATAACACAAGCATTACAAATTATTGACCACTAAGATATTAGACAGTTTGGCTTCTTTCAAAAAATTCATTTTATCATTCCTGACTCCCTCTCCCACCCCATGTACACACACACACACACACACACACACACACACACACATGTATATATACACATACATAATTTTCTACAGATTATATTTAGAAATACCCTCATTTATGAATTTACAATCATTAACGCATATTCATTTTACCTTTGCAGAAAACTCATTATTTTATCTTGTTACGAATTATTTTTTACTGCTAACTAATCTGTATCTCAGTCCCCTGCACAAAGGAGCCTCACTGCCCGGATCTTTGGGGATGATCAGACACTCTGCAGCCTCTAGAGCATCTCACATGAATGCTGCCTCCTTTCCTAATTCTATACCCCATTTTTCCCCAAAGTCTATCTCTTGAATACAAACTTTGCTTCTCTCAATATTCGCATCTCTGCCATATTTTCTTTCTCCACAGCCCTATACTTCAATAAAATCAGAACTCCCTTTCCTCGGAAGTTATCTTGTAACAAAGTCCTTTTTACAACTCTTAAATTGTGCAGCCCAATCTCTGCTACTAGCTAAAGGGAAGGGTGGTTCTTGGCTTTGGGAGTAGAGAAAAAAAAGCATATTGGTAATTCCCTAAACTTGATTGTTGTTTAGTTTTTCCAAAGATAAAGAAAAACAAATAAAAACTAAACAAACAAATGAACAAAAAGATAGCACTGTGAGGATTAAATAACTCTGCCAAAAAACTTAACCTGGGCTATGTAAGAGATGTGCATTCTCCCTGTTAACATATCTTTGATGTGATCATGCTAAAAATGCATCTTCCTTCCAATATTCCCCCGTCTCAAACATACCTGGAGTCACATTTTGAAGGCTCCCTCCATTAGTCCAACAGCAAACAGCTCCTGCCCATCTCTTCTGCCTAATTTCTGGATTTCTTTTTTCTGAAGATGGCAAAAGAGCAGGGTTACTAAAGACTGGTGGAGTAGAACTCTCTGGACATGTAACCCTACCTCAAAAGAACTGTATCCAATGGAAATGTGAACATATTTTGCCCACCAAAATCTGTAATGCAGTCTCTTCTTAGGAGTACCTGGCCTACAGTATGTACTTAATATCTGTTGAATGGGTAAAAGAAAAAAAAATATATATATATATATATTTAAAATGGCATCATAAGGCCTTTAGACACAAAGGTACCTACTGCATTCTTATTCAATGTCCTTTGGCTTAGAGATCATTTGCGAATATAAACATTTTTAATTAGCTCAAGTTCCAAGTAACTTAGTGTCTCTAATTGAGAGAATACTATAATTTATTAACCCTGAGTCCTGTTTTAATTATTTTATTTTATTACATCCTCATTTTTCTCAGTTGAAGAAAGTTTTTGGTATTTAGTAACTAAAACTTCTTTTCCTGAGTCATGCTGCTTGCTCCCATTATGTGTGCAACTAACATTGTGTCTGCCTGCCTGAATTCCTTTTGATACCTTTGTTCTCCCGAAAAACCTTCTGGTAAAAAGGATTCACAGACAAGGAAATGAGTGGGTTGAAGGGAAAAACAACACATACACATGCACATTTTGAAATGAAAAATAAACCGAAGTTTTTAAAAATAACTTCTTTATTTTTAAATAAATAAAAATCTTTATTAAATGGCGAGGGTTCAGCCTCAAACAATGCTTTGCACAATTTCTCTTCTGTGGAGATATGTCAGTGATTCACCTTGAATGGAAAATTGTTACATCCTGTCTGAAAAAGGGTCTGTTGTTTTTCTTATTTTATCTGCCACTGATGTCAAACTTTATATATTTCAAGCACAGGTCAATGACCTGTTATTGTCATTAAACTAGGGAGGGTCTTGATATTACCCCTACATGAGGTGGACCTGAGGTCTGCACATCAGAATCTGACATGTGAATTCTTTGGTTTTAATTTTGGCTCTACTATTTTGTTTTGGAGGAAATGCCCTGATTCTGTAGGTAGAAATTAAACTTCCTTGACAGAGTTTCATTTATTTGCAAACTACTTTGAAGATAAAAAACACATATCCCTTATTTTGCTATGTATAATGAGCACTCATTTTTGGCCCAAACTTTCAGGGAAAAAAATCTTGCTTTCTAGTGTTACACTTTTAACACACAAGCATCAATAAAGGAATTAAAAACATTTGTATAGATACAGAATTAGTACTACCCACATATAATGCACATCCTTATTTTTCCCTCAAAAATTTGGGCAAAAAAAAATGTGCATTATACACAGCAAAAAAATGGTATTTTTTTTCCAATCTCCTACAGCAGTAACAAACCTTGACTGAGAGTGAATTCCTGAATTCTATCATGCATGCCCCTTTCATAGGAATCCTGAAGCATCTTGGATTATTTCCTCATTGCCTCCACCAAAGGTTATCATGCTGGGGACTTTGGAGGCTTTTGTGACACTGAAGGAGAAAAATCTCCTGATCATTGGACTGGAAAAGCAGGCCATAGAGCTGCCCTCTTACCTTGTTATGGAATTTGCAGGGAAATGCTCCTTTAATTGTCCATAACATGTTTCTAAGATTAACAAAACTATGATCACAATTATATTTTTCCATTTTAATTTTATTGCAAGCTTTTCAAAATGTTGTCAAATAATTTGGTTATGTGAAGTAACAAACTACCTCTGAGGTAGTAGGATTAATATTAGCATCTTTATTTTACAAGGGAGGGAACACAGAAGTTACTTGCCCAAGACCATATAACTTCCCACGGAGCCAGGGGTAGGTCAGAGTTCTCCTGAGTCTTAATCCAGAACCCTTTCACTGTACTTTCTCATCTTAGTTGCAGCCTAAATCCTCCCACTGGGTAAATGGAGAAGTCCTATACAGGCAAAATGAGAACAAAAATGCTTCTCAGAGAACAATCAATTCTGGAAGCAATAGAAAGAGGACAGTCAGGAAAATACTGAGTCAGCTAAGAAAGGAAAAAAGAAAGAGGAAGGAAAAAGGGAGTAAACAGTTATTGCATTCCTCCTTTAAGCCAGGCATTGAGTGAAGACCTCAATTTTACACCAGGATCTCATTTCATTCCCATAATAGAAATAGGCAGTAGATTAAATGATCACCCCCTTACAGTTAGGACACTGAGGTAGCAACAACCAAAGTGTCTTGCTTAGAGTCACACAACTTTGCAGAACTGAGTTTTGAAATCAGCCTACATCCAAAGTCTGTATTTATAGTACTAAACATGAGCTATAGAACCTGAAAGGTCACAGAACGTATCTGTAAACATCTAGAGGAAATTATGTAGATGTCCACTCACAGATTTCAGGTGTATCAAAGCACGACCAGCAGACAGACTGGATGTGTAACCTCCATGGAAAAGTATTTAGGGAAGTCTTTCAGTCATAATTGCCCACTCACACGCAGAAGAATAGCAATATCACAAAGAGCACTTTCTCTGAGCATTAAGTAAATATCAAATATAATACCTGTGAAAAGACAGAGTAAATTGTTAAGTACTATGCAAAATGATAGGTGATATCGCCTCCTAGAAATAGCAGTATATCTTGATTGTGCTTTAAATGCAAGTTTCTCCAAAACGGGAGCCAATTTTTTTCTTCTAAAATTTTCCCAAAGGAAGATAAGAGATAAAAGGCCAGAAAGAAAAGCAACAAATTGTGTCAATGTTAACTTCAGTTGTCTTAAGCCACTATACGACACCCTAACAATAATGTCTTGGCATTTTTATTATTTTGGTACAGAAGTTTTGATTCCAAATTTTCCCCTGTTGTTTAGGACAGCTGTAATTGAACAATTGAACAATTGAACAATTATATATATATAAAATTGAACAATTATATATATATATATAATTTTTTAATAAAAGGATGGCTAAAACTCCAGAAACTAATCAAGGGAGAAGGCAAGGGCTTAAATCTGCAAAACAACCTTACCCTTTGTTACTGTGCTTTTCCTGGCCGCCTCCCATACCTGGCCTCCCCCACCCCACATCTTCTTCTGTCTCTAGCTGGACATAGTATTTATGGTGATAGATTGGGCCATTTTGGCAAGTTACTCAGTTTTTCTGGGTTTCCCAAGTATATAGGAGGTATACATGTTATTAAACTTCTGTGTTTTTTAATAAAGAAGCTTTGGGTTCACAAAGTTCTTTTTATGGAATTATTCTTACTTTATTCTTTTTAATGAAGATCACTGAAACTCAGTGAGGTTAAGAGCAGGTCCAGGGTCCCACAGGTCTAAGTAGCAGAACCAGCGCTTGTTCTAGTTTACACCCAGTGTTTATTCCACGGTACCAAAACTGTGTGTTCCTTTCCAATTGACAAAGGTAACCATTGTCTGTGTGGTTTCCCATCATGGTGAGAATTTCAGTATACATAGAAATCCATATATACATAGGATATATTTTGATCCACTGTGGAAGAGAAATTATGGAATAATGGAGTACTTTATATTAGACTTTTAATGAACTTTCTTAACATTTATAACATATGATCAACTCTCCAATAAATCTTAAATATTAGCAATACTAGCATTTTTTTTTGTATCTGAGGAAACCAAACAGCTAGCATTATTTGTTAACAAGATATTAGCCGCCATATAGTTAAACAACTACTCCTTATCCCCATTTAAAAATACACAGTTATTCAAATGAGGAATATGACACCCAAAGAGTTTGTAAGACTGCAGAGTTAATAAAAGAATAGCAGGAATGAACTTAAGGCATGAACTTTCTAACTCATTTAGTGCAGAAGCCAACATGACTATTATTTCTGGAGGGGCAGAATACTGTCTCAGACCATAGCTCTTAAGTGAGTGGGAAGAGAAGAGTTACAAAACATCTTTCATCTCTGATCAAATTTTATCTTTTACATTCTAGCAGTAGGAATCCCATCCTCCCCACCCCCACCCCCAACCTCCACTATTCCTGTTGGCAAATTCTTTGTAGAAGTAGCCCTGCTGTGACCTAGAAAAAACAGTGAATTCATTTGCATAATCAGCACACTGTCCTTGTGGATGTATACTTATTTAGAAGGGCCACGTTTGCAAGATGCCTTTGAGAAAACCCACATGGCCTTTCTTTTTAAGCCTTGGCAAAATGTACTATTCAGGAGAGCTGCAGTTTCTTGCCAGTTTGGGATTAATGCAGCATTTTACAAGGAGGGGGATTAATTTATTGAATATATCACTCAAAGAGAGGTTCCATCTGGGAAGTATAAATGCATTAAAACATATTTGAAAATATTTATGAATGCCAGGGCTACACATGACAGTTAAAAAACATTAGCATTAAATTTGCAGTAAATTACAGGACAAATACACACTTCTGATCCTAGCATGGCCACTGATTTGTCATATCCCTTGGATATGTCACTTAAATTTTATTGACATCTATTTCCTCATTTGTAGAATAAAGGATTGAATTCTAAGGTCACTGACTTATGGCCCATAAGTAGAATTTGGCCAATATAGATATTTTATTTGTTCAGTTTAGCTTTTTAAAGAAATGTGAATATGAATGATATTTTTAATACTCCTTTGAGTTTGCTAATACTGTATGTACCTTTCCCAGCTTGGAGAAGAGCAGTCTTCATTCTTCTCTGAATTACTACTTCTGTTTTCTTTACTCCTCTCTCAATTCTTTCTCTCAATTGTTGGGATAAATTTGAGGAGTAGATAAAAAGTTTCCCCATTTGAGCCTCATTCTCCCAGAGCTATGTAGATACACACAGACTGCAGGTGGTGAAGCAGAGCTGTGGAGCTCTGAGCGGCTGCACCCCTGGCACTAGCTTGCTGCCTCTTGGAGCCTGCATTGTTGGCTGGAACAGATAGAACTGCACTCCTTCAGCACTAGAGCAGTCAGTAAAAGTCCCCAAGAAACACCTAGAATCCTCATGACAGCTCTGTAAGGTACATCATTATGGTATGGTTGGGGGAGGATCTAAACATCAGCTATGCAGTAAACATAATTTTTGCTTTAAATAAAACATTAAGACAAGAACAGCTAGGGGCAACTAACTCCTTCAGGTCTGTCTGGGGGGAATTATTGGACAATTGCTGCTTCTGCCTACACTTTGTCATCTAACCATTTGTTCTCATCCTTGTGAGATGCCGGAGTCTGAGGCTGCCCAATAGCAGGTTATATGTAAAACAAGGAAAACTAAAGAGAAGGTATAACTGAAATATGTGTGTGAAATGGAACCTAAATAGTTATGCCCTAACAGAAAGAAGAATCTAAATGTTTTTGTTTTATCATATGGTGAGATTAATAGTTACAGTGAGATTAATACTTACTACATTTTTCAAATAAATTCTTTAACAATAAACTATAGGGGAAAAAAAGTATATGTTAAATAAAAAGTTAAGTACTTGCCCTGACTATGTGGCTCAGTTGGTTGGAGCATCAACCGATACACCAAAAGTTTGCAGGTGCTATTCCTGATCAGGGCACAAAACTAGGTTGCAGGTTCAATCCCCAGTCAGGGCATGTACAGGAGGCAGCAGATCAATGTTTCTCTCTCACATGGATGTTTCTATCTCTCTCTCTCAATCAATAAAACATATCTTTGGGTGAGGATTTAAAAAATTAAGTACTCAAGTTTTATTTTCCAAAAGTTGGTGAAGAAAATCAAATATGCACAAAATATTTTTTTAATTTTATTTTAATTTATTTTTTCAAATACATTTGTCTCTGCCTAGCCCCCACCACTTTCCCTTGCCCCCTCCCTTCTTCCCTCCCTCAGCTCTTCCCCTTTGGTTTTGTCCATGAGTCCTTGCTATATGTTCCTTGACTTTCCCCTTCCCTTCCTTTTCCCCGCCCCCCTCCCTCCTTCCCTCTTGTCTCTGTTGATTTCTTTTCCTTTCAGTGTTGCTGGTTGATGGCCATACCACCCTGAACGTGCCTGATCTCGTCTGCACAAAATATTTTTGACATTTTACTATCTACCATGGTCACAATAGTAATATTGCTGACCACATGAGAACCAGAAAACACAAATCTGCTGAAAACCTATGCATTTCAGAGTTGCTAATTATTTAAGAAGACAGATCCCACCGACAAAACATTGACGAACTTTTCATTGATGTCAATGGCTTGTTCCAAATTAGTTTTCAATTTTAATTCCAAAATTTTATGTGAATACATAAATAGTAAACTTAAAGTTTTAACAGTTATCTCCATTAACATAATATGAACTTTATTGTTACATGAGATCAATTCTATGATGTTTCATCAGGTTTTTCAAATAGAAACAATTAAGTTATTTATAATAAGGATTTTAAGTTTTTATCCAAATAGTAAGTATTTTCAATTCTCCAGACCTTGTGGTCCATGTTGCAATTATTCACCTCACTGCACAAAAACATCATAAACAACATGTAATGGATGGATGTGGCTGAGGTTTATACCTTTATTTGTAAAATGTAAAATGTCCTTCTATAAGGAATTATTTAAATATATGAAAAATAATACAAAGTTTTTGTTTTCATAGATCTGAAACAGTTAATTATCAACAACTTCATATCGTTTAAGCTGTTAAATTATACAAAGTCTATATATTGAGAATATTACTCAGGTTTATAATAAGAATGAGGAGATTATGCACAATATACAAAAATATCTAGTGTATATTCACTGAAAGAAATGTATAACTCTGTGTATAATATACTACCATTTATGCAAAACACAGAAATACAATATTCATTTTAAAATATTTAGTTTATTGCTTAAAACGTCCCTGAAAAGATAAAGAAAAAAAGGGTTAACAATGGTTACCTGCCTTGGGAGGGATGGAAAGGGTTAGACTGAGTAGACAGGGAACTGAAAATTAAAATAAAAAATGTATGCTTCCAGCTTTATGTATAATTTAAAATTGCTCCAGGATATATTTTATTTATGTATTTATTTATGTTACTTTTACTTTGTAAAGTAGCAAGACAGATATCATGATCGTTTATTGATGTCTCTGCCTCTTAAAAGTAAACACCTTTATAATATTACTAAATGGATATTGTGTATTGAGAATTTATTGAACTGTATTAAGTCAAGATTCTAATTGCTTTGCATGGATCATCTGGTTTTAGTCATCCCAATAATATGGTATCTATCATCATTGCCTTTTTATTTTACTAAGAACATTTGATATAAGATCTGCTGTTATAACAAATTTTGAATTATACAATACAATATTGTTAACTGTAGGCACAATGCTGTACAGCAGATCTCTAGAATTTATTACTATTCTATAAATGAAACTGTATACAAGTTGAATAGAAACACCATTTCCCACTCCTCTTAGGCTCTGGCAACCATAATTTTACTTTCTCCTCTATGAATTTGGTTATCTAGTCTGCCTCATATAAGTGTAACACATACAGTATTTTTCCTTTTGTGACTGGTTTAATTTCACTTAGCATAATGTCCTCCAGGTTTATCCATGTGGTCACAGAGGCAAGATTTCTTTCTTTTTAAAGGATGTATTATATTCCATTGTGTATATATACCATGTTTTCTTTATCTATTCATCCTTTAATAACATTTAGGTTGTTTCCACATCTTGAATATTGTGAATAATGCTGCAATTAACAAAGTAATGTAAATATTTGTTCAATCTTGATTTCAGCTATTTTAGATAAATTTCCAGAAGTAAAATCACTAAATTCATAGAGGCTACACAATTTTACATTTCTACCAACAATGTACAGGGTTTCAATTATCTTTGCCTTTTTAAAGATTCCAATAGGTTAAGAAATTTGCTCAAAATTACAAGCCCAAAAGTTGTGGACCAGAAATTCAAAACTTGGTCTGACACAAAATATTATTTTCTCCTCCCTTATTCCTTCCTTCCCTTCTTCTAGTTATTAGCCCTTATTTTATGTAGTTAATAAATGAAAACTTTTTTAAAAAGCAAACTCTTTCATCATTGTTCTATATATCTTATAGTGCTTAATCATTATTAATAAGTGAATCTCCAAACTTCACGTGCAGGTCAGAGCAGAATAATTTACAACAGTCTTTCATTGAAAGATTGACTTCTTTACCTAGAACTCTGTTTCCTCTTGATACAGCTCTTTCTCTCCCAACAGATCTGAGCTCAGGTCAGGCCCCATTTCTTCCAAGGAGTCCTCCTGGATAACATGGGATCACATATATATATCTCACAGTAGGAGCATATACTTCTACTTATTACAGATGTTTTTACTCTGAATTAATATCACCTATACATTATATTAAGCATAGAAAATTGCCAATATTCAGTCATTTCTTAACTACCAACACAGCTATTTCATATGATTCAATCTGAAATTTGTTTCTTCCATCAAATTATAAACTCTTTGAAAGCAAGAACTGTGTTTCAGTCATTAATAAATCCCCAGGACTTACCACGCTGCCTGTAATATAGAAAGCATTCAATGTAAGTTTTATGTAAGTGAATAAATAAAATAACTGGGCAAATAAATGAATGAACCAACAGAGAGTTTCATAGACATTGTGAAAAAAGTAAAGCCTTATTAATCTACTTCAAACTATTCAATTCACTCCATCTCTGCTTATCCAAGGCTAGAACATAATTTATGATAGAAGCTATGTAGATGTTTCAAAACAGTACTTCTATATTATGTAACTTTCTTTTACAATTAAGAAATAAACCATGTGAATAGAAAATTGACAGGAGGATTTGTTGTTACTGTTGTTGTTTTTCTGTTTTGTTTCCTTTTGTTTGGTTTTATGTAGTCCAAATGCATAAAACTTCCTTTAATATAGACAAATAAAAAGATGACTTTCCAAACTTACTCTGTTTAATGTGTATTTTTAAAGATTTTTATATCTGAGGCTGAGTTGCTAACCTTACCCAGCATGTGATGGCTTGTAGATGAGACTAGAGAAGAGGTTTATTCCATCTGCTGATTAGCACACAAAATAGAGTTGAGAAGACCATATGCTTAGTAAGCTCTTCGTTAAACAGAATTTTATAAAAGACCACAGCTGATATCCTTGAAGTCAGTAGATATTATCATCTATTTATACTCTTTCTAGATATTTAAGAGTGTAAATTACATAGTTTTCCAGGGTTCCCTAAACTATTACCAGTGCTGTCTCGTAGAATTTTCTAAAATGATGGAAATGCCCTATATTGTCACTGTCCACCAATACAGTAACCATTAGCCATGTGTGCCTGCTGAATATTTAAAATGTAGCTAGTATAACACAGACAGTAAATTTTACATTTCACTATATTTAAATAGCTAGATATAGCTAGTGGCTACTATATTAAACAGCTCATGAAACTTCCTTTAATAAGCAAAAAATCACTCAGTGTATTTTTAGCCCATTTTCTCTTGTTCTTTACATCTGACACCCATTCTATCTTTTTGTTTGTTTGTTTCCTTCTTGCTGAATGAATGTTTTACTGATTCTTTCAGTGAAGGTGTGTGGGTGGTAAGCTGTATTTGTCTTCTTAAGTCAGAAAATATTCTGATGTGTTCACACTCTTGAATAGTCATTTGGCTGATACAAAGTTCTATGCTGGCAGTTATTTTTCTCCTGAATTTTGTTGTTTCATTATGTTTCAGTAGCTATTTTTGCTGATAAAATGTTGGCCGGAGTCTATTTGAGTTATTTTCCTCTCTTTCTAGTGGTGTTTTCTTTATTTTTTATATTCTGTAGCTTCACTATTATGGGTCTTAATGAGAACTTAATGTCATTTTGCTTGGTATTTGAAGTGTACTTTCAACTTCAGGACTCATATCTTTCTTTATTCTTGTAAACATTCAGCTATTATATCTGCAAATATGGATTCTCTATCATTTTCTCTATTATCTTCTGGAAATTTTACAAGTGTCTCAATTTATCATGTACAATTCTTCCTCTCTTATCTCTTCATATGACTAGAAAGCTAATGAATTGAATGAGAATTTTGATAAATCCTCACCCAGTTCACTAGTTTGCTCTTAGACAGCTGAACATTGTGCTATCCCAATACATCTTTTCTTTTAAAATAAAATAAGTATCCTTTTATTTATCTCTTTGATGTTTATCAACATATTTATTTTAACATCTTTTTTAGACTATTTTTATGCCAATAGAATCAATCTTTATTTTGATTATTGATTGAGAAAGAGGACATTTCTTTGAAATTTTGGATTGCAATCTCATTTGAATAGAAAATTCCCTTTCTTGCCCTACTTAATCTTGTGGTTTACTTCACCCAGACCCCTGATATCTAATGGGGTATCTCTCCAAGTGATATGTTAGATATCACAACTCTTGGACCCTCACTGGCAGATGATTTAGTTTATACCTATTGTCTATGTCTATATCCTCCTATCCCTTTAGTTAAGAATGTTAATTAAGCTAAAAATGCAGGGGGTTATCTGCAACAGATTTTTGTCGTACTCCTTTCAGGGCTGACTCATGCCATCAGTGACACAGGCCCAATCTCTTTCATGTAGAACACTTTTAGTCTCTTACTCTACAAGGGCCAAACTCCCTGCTTCTGGGCATGAAATCCATCAAGATCATAACTTCTGTCCTGCTCATGGCTTCGTATTTCTGCCAAATTTCTAGACCATAATGATGTTATTATCATGTTTTTATGTCTTCTTTATTATTGTTTGTTTAAAAGAGAAATGGTGTCCCCAGGCTCTGGCATTTTCCAAGGCAGAGGAGAAGGGTGGATATTTATGTAGCAAGGTAGACAGAATAATATATAATTATGCTGGAGGGGAAAAAAACCAGAAGGGATGCTTTCAAGTGTAGACTTAAAATGCCATCTTGAAAAGATATCTGCCCTGGCTCTGGCCAGGTGGCTCAGTTGGTTGGAGCATCATCCCGTACACCAAAAATTTGGCAAGTTCGATTCCTGGTCAAGACATATACCTCAGTTGCATGTTCACTCTCTCACTCTCTGGTCAGGGTGCCTACAGGAGGCAACTGATTGATGTCCTGTACTTTGTTTAAGGTAAAGTGGTAACACTCACTCTATTAGAATGGACAAGTCATACCATTGGTTTGACATGCTTTTCTTCCTTACATTACCAAATACATATTGACTTGACTTCATTTTTGCACATTGTATCTAAAGTACCAGAATATTACATATATATAAATGGCCTCTTTCTGAAAACTATTTATAAGAAAATTGTTCCTCTTTTTCGATGTTCAAAGACTGGGTGGTTTAACGGAGTCTTTAAATCTTTTGAAATTTGTTAACTACACACATACATAACAAACGCAAATCCACATAGAGTGCTTGATACAGCAATATCAAATCTAGAGCAAACAAATATGTGTGGTATGTTTACTGCATCTAAATCTAGTAAATAAATGGACTATGGAACATAAGAAAACAAGGAAACTGGGCAAGCAAGGAAGACAAAACTGGACAAAGAAAAACTTTATGTTCCTGGGAGCATATTAGAGATAAAAGGAAAATATAAATCAAACTGAGAAAATGCCTTTTGAGTGGCTTCTTGATGGAATGACACAGTCACACATTGAGAGCCATATGGGAGAGTTCAGACAGTTTTAAATCTGTGCTCAGAGGGCAGAGAAGAGGCCAGCTGAGAGAATAATTTGTTTTGTTTCTTGGAAGGAAGGCAGAAAGACTGATGTTTTGACAGTTCCTGCTGGCTAATCAGCTCTCTCCAATTTTTCTTAACCTCTTATGAAGGATAAGATCAGAAGGGCAGAGACTGTGTAGGAGGTGATGACAAAGAACAACATTCAAAGGCAAAAGAGAGCCTGACACTACAAGCACATTCTAGTCAAACACAGAAGCCCGAACTGATGAGGCCATTTAGATAGTTTTATGTGGCAGCCTGTACCAAGCTTTAGGTTCTTCAAACAGGAGATGCTTATTTTTCCATTGATGTTAGAAAAATGTTAAGTTTTTTAATAAAAAATTGTGGTACCATTTTCTTTTTTCTTTTACTGAATAAAAAAAAAAGATTACACCCAACATTAAACAGATACAACTTTAAAGCCTAGGAGATGTTGAAGATCATTTTTTTTCATCTTTCTTTTCTAAAAAGGCCAATGGTTACAAGAAAATATTTTCATTTTGGTTTAGAACAACTCATGCACCAAAAGTTTAAATTTTGAACAATATAAGACCTAGATATTAGAGAACTTCTGTTAGCAGGAATGAAATTAAATTCATTACTAACCAGCAAAAAGGATACTAAAAATTCAACATTTAAAATACTTATTTTCAAAGATGTCAAGAGAATTAAGTTTAAAGTGTTTGCATATATAGCTGCCCTCTCAAATTAATCTGTCCTACCTAGAGACATCCATGTGGATCTATATAAAGAGAAGAAAGAAAGAAAGAAGGGAGAGGAAAAGGAAAGAAAAAATAGGGGAAAAAGGTACAAACTAACCATTACTGGTGAACCACCATGCCAAGAGTTTCATTCTCCAGCATTCATACTCAGGCAGCACTCTTTGTGTTCATGGGGACTTCGGTTTTGTGGCTTTAGTTAATTTCTAGAGAATGCTTTCATTCAGCTAGTTGGAAAAATATCAAGATATACAAAATTAAAAATATATTGACCTCAAATAAGTACTTTGCTTACATTCTCTTCAGTATATTATGGGAGTGCCAATTTCCCCAAAGTCTTGCTAATAAACTAAACTGTTAAAATTTTCATTTTTTGCTAACCTTTTAGATGGTAAGTGGTACCTCAGTGTTGGGTTTATTTATATTTCTCTATGTAGAAGTATGAATCTTTTTATATGTTTAGAGGCCATTTATAAAAGGCATACTTTTGAATTGTCTGTTAATATTTTTTCTATTGTTTTTACACCTTTGTTGCTCAATTTTAAGAGTTTGTTTTAAATATACTGGCAATACTAATGTTTGGTTGTAGAACATGTTGAAAATATCTTCTCCCAGGTTATCAGATCTTTTTTGAATTTATGTGTATTTTTTTGTCATGGAACAAATTTTTACTTTTATGTGATCAAATTTACCAATTATTTTTATTGCCTCTGAGTTTTAGTCATAGCCTAAAAGTCTTTCTTAACCCCACAGTTAAAGACGAATTCACCCATGTTTTCTAATATTTGTATAGTTTCATTTTTTTACCTTTAGATCTCAAATTTATTTGGAAATTAGTCCTCTGAAATGTGTGAAGTATGGGTCTAAATGTATGTTTTTTCCAAATGGCTACCCAGTGATCATAATACTGATGACTATAAAGTCCATTTTTTCCCCTGTGACTTGAGATGCCATCCTTATCATATACTAAATTTGTATATTACTTGGGTATGTTTCCAGGCTGCATATTCTATTCCATTGATATATCTGTCTTTTCATGTGAATGTACCATGCTATTTTAATTACAGAAGCTTTGTATTATGTTTTAATGTCTGATAAGGCTAGTCCCTCCCTCATAGTATTTTTTAATTTGTTTTTAATTTTTCCTGGCTATTCTCACATGTTTGTTCTTCTTTATGGATGATAGTATAAATTTATCTAACTCTGTAAAAAAGCTTGTTGGCATTTTTATTGAGATTTTGCACAATTTATAAATTAACTTAGGGAGAACTATCTGCTTTAGGGTACTGAGTCATCGTATCCAAGAACAGTCGTGTCTTTCCATTTGATAAATTCTAATTTTGTGATTTTTCAGGAGAATTTTAAAGTTTTGCTAATATATGTTTTGTACATTTCTTGTTGAGTTTATTCCTAGGAATTCAACCTTCTTTGTTACTATCACAAATGAGGGCTTTTTCTCCCATAATATTTTCTAACTAGATATTGTTTCAAACATTTTCATTAGTGATTTCCATGTATTATCTTATTTAATCCTCACAACAACCATATGAGCTTCTTTTCAAAGTCACACGCTAGTAGTCAGTAGTCAACAGAAAAATAACATTTCCAGGCAGGGAATCCCTGATTACAGCATGCTTAAATCTGCCAACTTCCCACTAAAATAACTTGTTTAGGAGTTGATTTATCTAAAAGAATGGAGGACGATCTAATATATTTTTAAGTCTCTTAAAATTCTACAAGTTTTAACACGGGAACTCTTATCATGTCTAGCAACTTAACTCCAAGTGAGAAGAGACAACATAAAAGGGAGCAGCATAAGCTTCTTCCCTTTTGAGAAAAAATACAAGAAATAATTCCCCTCAGTTTCTATCTTTAGCCCTGAAATAAAAGGAAGAAGCAGAATAAAGATCACAACTATCTGGACATGGAAGAACACATCACTTTTTGGCGGGGGGGCGGGGAGGCAGCTGGCTAAATCTCAGGTGCTACTCAAGGCAATAAAAGGTAGAAGAAAAGTGGGAGCCACTGATGCTAAAATATGGAGTGAGGAGTTCAAAGCAGGTTTTTGGAAGAAGAGGCATCAGTAGAATAGAAGTGTATAACATCCCAAAGTCCCAGGGACAGTGAGCTAAAGCCCTCCATTTGAGCAGTACAGCAAAGGCATGTAATTCAAGGCAGTTGCTAAAAAAAATGGTAGACATGACCTCAGAGGACATGACAGCAAAGAAATGATGGTAATTTTAGTAATGGAGGGAAAGTGCAAGTGACCACTTCATCCTACCTCCAACTAACAAAAAGAAAAAAAAAAAAAAAAGGAACTCAGCAGTGACTTCCATAGTGACAGTGCCATCGAAGGCAGGAAGGCGAGTGCCCTACTGACCAAACTTGGTTTCCAGAATTTACATTAGCAGAGACTCAGATAAATATCACTGTTTTTGACACTTCATATCTCCTTTATTCTTTCTCAGGGTGGTAGCCTAGAAAAATATCTTTAAAAGATTTTAGGTGGGCCTGATTTTCTCTGAAAATAATTTTTTCAACATAAACATGATTTATGTTGTGTTGGCCTATTATTTCCAGGTAATCAGTGCTAAGTTGTGCTCTCTGGAGTCATTTATTTTTCCTTATCATACACCATAGATCTGTCCCTAATCTTAGAGGGTTACTATATTTAGGGTAGTATGTATGCTGGTCACCCCAAGGTACCAAGTTAAGCGTAAAGGCTGTTCATGATGCTTGCATCGACTTTTATTTATTTATTTTTGCCTCAATAAAAAGCATTTTTCTTGATGAGAGTAGGTTTTCAAAAGGCAATTTCATACTTTGGGGAAGACCTCCAATGGAGTTCCCGGTGATAGATTAAGGACCTTTGATATGACAGATTCCTTACTCAGGAGACCATAAGAAATAGACAACTACAGTTATGACTAGCAAGACTGTAATCCTTCCAGTTACCCAAACACTGCTGTGATGTTTCAGATAAAAACATAAAAATATAATAATATTCATTAGAAATGGCAATGGAAAGTGAATTCAGTTTGCCTAGAAAAAGAAGTAGCTACTGGTGACAGCTGTCCCGTTCACTCAGCTGCCAGCATTGTCACTTAAAGCTATGGCTTGCGGCATTAACAAAGAGTTATTAATGACAAACAGGCCAGAAAAGAAAGAAAAATTATTTGTAAGAGGGGATAAGAAGTCAGAGTTCCTCATGTGGCACAATCTTAGAGAGGGAAGCTTTTACCTAACTTAATAGGTTGGTGGGAGGTGAGATAGTTAACACAGAACAAGTTATATGTTTCCATTTCACGTTTGTTTTTCAGTGGTTTGAGACTTCTGGGACTTCAAACTTTCCAAGCAGTAACTCAGCTAGCTAGTATAGCATGTATCACCTTCGAAAAGCAATTGCAAGATGCTTGTTTGTATTCTATTTGTGCAGTGAGTGGGTTGGAATGATTCTCTTCAAACATCATTTACAACTCAATGTAATGAGCTCTCCTAGTCAGCAAGGCTTTTAAAAGCTAATGAGAAATAGAAAACTTTGGGGGGTTATTTCTCAATATGTTCAGTGTATACAACTGAGTCTGTGGTTTAAAAAAAGGACTTCTGGCCATGCCATAGATTTTATTTTCAGGACAATGGAATGGGAGCAAATACATCCATCTTGCCTTTAATTAAGAAGGAGAAAGCAAACAAGGAAGGAAAAGAAGGAAAGGAAGAAGACAAGGAAAGCATAGCATTGTTTATTGTTTGAGCATCTGCAGGACAGGGAAAATGATCTTATCCCAGGTATAAAAATACTATGCAACCAGCTCAGGCAATAACAGGAGAAAAGGTCAAAAGGGAAGAAATTACAGGAAAGTAAAGTAAAATATCCTCTTTCCCTGGTTAGAAATAACATTTTTTTAATATCAAAAAAGGTGTGGAGGAGGGGAGGCCTTTATTAGAGGATTAATTGGGAAACCAAAATTAAACTATTCTACACCAGAGCATGTTCAAGGGGAAGTGGAGGCTCTATCCCAGTTATATCATTAAAGGTAAAGAAATAGCACCAATATCAAAAAAGAGCAATGAGTTAGGAATCTGGAACTCATCTTGGCTGCACTGCTCATGACCTCCCTGGTCTTGACAATTTAATGAACTTCCCTGAGAATCTGTGTCATCATCTCTAAAAGGAAGCTTTGGGCTAGAGGTGATTTCTACCTCCCAAAATTTAACTTCTAAATTCAGTTTCATTAAAGATACTGAAATTTGGTATATTTTTCTTTTTCTTTTTGTTTTAATAATGTGAAATAATGGAGAGAATTTTGTGGATGTTAAGCACTTTTTATCTGATTATGTTTAGAAAACCCCATAAGTTTAATGATAAGCTCACTGCCTTTATTTTTTAAGTTTTCTTAATTCTTAAATATATTAATTCTAATAGAATAATGAGATCATTCTCTCTTACCTTAATTTCTATCCATTATTTCAGAGAGTAATGTTTTGAAAAGGACAGGGAATTGGAGAAATTGTCTGGATGTACACTGAAAAAACTGAGTATGAAGGCAACTAACAATATTTTATGTATGTGTCATAATCAACAAACTCATCACTTTCAACTTCACATTTGTAAAACATTGTTTTTTTTATTACTACTCTGCAAGGAGTTTGCTCTTCCAGAAAATAATCACTATATGTTCACTAATAAGATGTAGTCATAAAGCCCATGATTTACATACTAGAATAGTTTTGCCATCATATCCCTCATGCACCAGAAAAGTGACAGAATATTTTTTTGAACTACCTTTTATGTTTAATTCTGGAGCTCAGGCATGTACAAAATAAGATCTAATGGATAAAGTAGAACTTGGATATAAGTAATAACCATGTAAAAATGCTATGCGTATTTTGGCAAGGTATTTGGAACAACAAAACCAAAGTGTGCCATTTTGGGGGTGCTTCCAAGGAATCTTCAAAAGTAATCTCCTGGTAAACACACAATGCAGTATACAGATCAAGTATTATAGAATTGTATTTTTGAAAACCTATATAATTTCATTAACAAGTGTTACCCCAATAAATTTAATTAAAAATATCTTTTGTGACCACATAGATGGAACTGGAGAACATTATACTAAGTGAAATAAGCCAATCAGAGAAAGACAAATACCATATGATTTCACTCATATGTGGAATCTAATGAACAAACAAGCATAATAGAGGCAGACTCATAGATAGAGAGCAGGATGACAGCTAAGGGGGTGGGGATTAGGGAGCAGAGGGGTTGAGCAAAAAAGAAAAAGGACTCATGGACCTAGACAACAGTGTGGTGATTGCAGAGGGGAGTGGAATGTAAAGGGGATAGATGGTCATTGAAAAAAATATAGTAAAAACAAACACATTGCAAAAATAAATCTCAAAAAAGTAATTCCTTAGTGACTCTAAGACAGTGGAGATCCTGAGTTGCTTCAGAGTTTAATGACTTTGTTGTAGTTTCCTACTATACTTTGTGACTAAGAATCTTCTTTAAGCTTCATTTCCTCCATGCATCCAAACCACAAGTGAAAGTAATGCCAGTAATACCTTCAAGTGAAAGTTAAACACTGAATGGCTGACACTGTAAAAGCTTTTTATTTTATACTTAGCAGTAGAGTTGAGGAGAGCTGTCTCATAAATTATTGAATTTTAGAATTTTTAAAGCCAAATGATCTAGTCCAATACTCTTTATCCTGATGCTCCATGATTTTATTTATATTTATTTTTGATACATTTTTTATATTAAATTTATTGGGGTGACATTGGTTAATTAGATTTATAAGTTTCTAGTGTACATTTCTATGATACATGATCTGTATATTGCATTATGTGCCCACCAGTAGACAAATCAACTTCCATCACCAATTCTCTTAACTATGGAGATGAGGAAATATGCCCAACAGATTTTTTTCAAGGCCATGAAACAAATTAGTTGCAGAGTTTTGATTAGAAGCCAGATTTTCTAACTTCTAGTGTAGTCTACTTTTACTATACTTTCATTTCCAATTGCATTGCATGAGAAAAACATGCCATTTTCTTTGGGGGTAGTTCCTTGTCCATGCCAGGTTATTTCAACATGGAAGGAATCCATATGAATGACACTCCGCGTCTTTTTTTTTGTTTGTTTCTTCACTTCCTTATTTCCAGAGGAGGGGGAAGATCTAAGGATTAGTAAAATAGTGGCAGGAATGGCTGGCATGGCCTTGCTCCTTTTTCTACCCTCTCTCTGGGCAGCCTGCATGCACTCCACGGAGGCAGGCTTAGTGGTAAAGGCTGCCCCTAAGCAGTGAGGTCTGCTCTTTTCCAGAGGGGCCTGTGACTGCAGAGGCAGGCTTCCCACAGGCCATTTGGCTAACTGACCTCCTACACAGCCTTTATCATTAAGAAGGGTACTAATGTGACTTTCACCTTTTGGCCCTCTTTCTAGCTCCAATTAATTACAAATCTAATGGAAAAAGTGATTTTATTTCCTAAGTTGTCTAAAGCTTTAATGACTTTAACCAGGCATATTCTGAAACTTCTTTCAGCCTTCACTAATGATATTTATTTTTTAAATTATTGTTAAAGACACTATTATGTAAGCAATACATGAGAATAAAACTTGTATTAGACCTGGTCTCCACAATCAAATAATTTACTCTTTAATAGGGAAAAGAATGTCTCTCTCCATTTACCACCCCTCAGTCCCATCCTGTCCTGATGTCCTGACAATTTTCTCTCCAACAGAGCTAGGTGTTACCAGCTCCATGGCCTTGGCCACATAACTTTTCCCTGACCCTCAGTTCCCTCACCCAAAAGTGGCGATAACAACTGTACTTGAGGGAATTTTACTGCACTGCTGAATGCTTAGTGTGCACTTCATTTTACTGTTAATACTATTTTGATATTATTTTCATTAGATTCCATTTCTACTTCCTTAAGTAGCCTAGGTATTCCTCCACTCTGCTCATATTGTGCTTGATAAGCACGTACTTGATATGTACTTCATAAGTCTTTGCAGCAGTTTTCACAGTGCACTTTGCTCGCACATTTGTGTTCTCAGTGGCCCATGAGTTATTCAAGAGCAAGTACTGGATCTTTATATGTCTATATCCCCAACTCCCTTCTGGACCATGGCATATAATATAGGCTCAGTAAATGTTTGCTGAATGACTAAATCAAAAAAGATAAACAAATGAATTCTATTTTAAGTAGTTATGTGAAGAGAACATATAAATGTTGTAAGCTAATGTCATATGGGCGGGCCTGTTTTCAAATGGAGGGAATCGGGAAAATTATTGCAGAGATTGAAAATGGGACATGGTCTGAAATTTCACAGATGGTTTTTCATAAATTTCTTAAAGGATCAGAGAAACATGCTAGTCTAAGAGAAGGTGGGGGCAACATCTACAGTAAGTAAGGTATAGCCACATCAGGGCATGGGGAGCAACCCAGAATGGCCAGACCTCAGATCTGATATTAGAAAAATATGGGAGATGAAAAAGAGCTAACCATGGTGGGTCTTAGATGTGCAAACATGGAACTAGTACTTTACTTAATAAAAAAATAGGGAGTCATTTAAAGGTTTGTATGTAAAAATTTTAATATTGGGATTATTCTGGTCATAATGTGTTAAATGTATTGAAGTGGGCCAAATGTTCTATTTAAAGTACAAATTATAAGGAGGTATGAACCTGAACTATAGGAGTTTAAATAAAGTGGAAAATATGGAGGCAACATATACAATGCAAGTAAGAATAAAATCCTCCTCAAAAACCCATGAAGAGCAGACCTTGAAAGTCTTTCATTCCAGTAGATTTAACAAAAGGGTGACAGGCAACTGCTTTCTTCTAAGCTTGCAGCCAAAAACTTTGGCTATGTGCACAGTGAATAGTAACAATCGGAATTCCCTGATATAAAGGTGTAATATTTTATGTTTCCCCTAAGTCTTGGAAATGTACTTCTTCCCTTTATTCTTTCCACCATCACTTTATTCCAACATTTTTCCATCTCTTAGATTCACAGCTTTCCTCATTCTCTAGATACCTGAGCCCAAATATGTGAATGGAATATACACACCCAACAAACACTTTTGTGGTAGGTCACCTGCTGAGTTTTTCTACTTATTCTGACAAAAGCCTTACTGATCAGGCTCCTCAGACTCAGTATTCTTCTAAAACATTTACCAAATTACTCTTGAAACTGCCAACATATTTGCCCATATACCTCAATTTTCCCCCTTAAATTAGAATTAACCTAGTGAAAAATAAAATACTACCTAATATTTATGTGATTTGTTTTCTCAAGAAGCTCACAGATCTTTTCCAGCTATATTCTGCTGGAAAAAGAAAAATAATGAAAATATTCCTCTTTTGCATTTGAGAAAACAGATAGGCAGGAAGGAAAAACTTGGTGTAAGGATTCATAGAGAATCTGCCACAGAATCAGAAAAAAAATAACCCAGCTTCTTGACTCTTTGAACCACGGCCTATAGCTTCACTAAAAATAGATGAGGAAGATCATTACTGGGAGGCCTTAGGGAATGAAGGAAATTCATTTCTCTGACCGGAAAGTGATGTCTTTGCAAGAGAAGGATCATGATCATAAATATAAAGCATATAGGAAAAAATGAGCCTCTCCTTTGGCAATTCTTTAAAGATAGCTGCTACTTTTCCCCAAATACCAAGTTAAAAGAATCAAATTTTCTCTTAAGTTTACAGAAAGTAACAAACCACTGTGTGTCCAAATTTGAGGGGCAACAATACTTCACTGCAATGGTGTGTTTTTCTGTGATGGTATATACCAAAGGCTACCTGTACTCTGATTCATTAAGATTTGCACATTCTTCATTTTGACAAGGGAAAATTTTTATCGTGAATTTAGAAAATAATTTAACCTGGATAATTGAATATCCAAAATTTCTTCCCTTAATTGTCTGTTCAACTCCAACAAAGCAAAATACCTATTTACATAATCTAGATGATTATAATTTTATCAAACCCATATTTTCCATCGAGACTATGTGATATTTAATGCCCAGATATGCAGATGGATGCCAGAATGTAGACTGTACTCCCATGCACTTTATGGGTACCAAAACTTGCTATGATATATTATCTTCCATTATACAGGGGGGCTGTAAGCTTGATACTTACATGAGATAACAAAGGACTTAATCAATAATCCATGGACTGACCATAACCAATTGTAGTAATATCTGTATAGTCTGTTATATATTTAACTTGAAAAAGTTATACCTATAAACTATAAATTTAAAGTAGTAAAGTTCTATTTTTGACTTACTATTCTTCACTAAGAACTGATAAAACTTTTGTCGAATGAGATCAAGAGAATTGCCTCTGTTTTGGCTCAGATTTTTCTCACTTCCTATTCATCTTCTGTGATTTCTATTCTCTTCTAATCCCACACTGGCTAATGAGAAATGACTCTTCCTGTGGTGAGATATTCATTATTATTTGTTGCTATTATTCATTATCAATCTACAAGGACTCAAAATTCACACTTGAACTGTACTTACATAATTCAGCTATTTTTTTATTGGCCTTTTGTGATGATTTATTCCCTTCTGTTGTAATAATGAGTCTATATTGTCTATGTTATGTCAACAATTTGTACTGGTCTTGTATTTGGTTGGCCAAAAAGCCCATTTAATTTTTTCCATAAAATGAAAGATACATTTTTCATTTTTACCAATAACTTTATTGATTTGAATATTTTGAGTATGTTAGCTATCTCTCTCATTCGCTTCTAGTGGGCATAAGCCAAAGGTGCTACTGAACATCTTCCTACAGTATATAAGACAGCCCCATAGCAAAGAATTATTTGGCCAAAATGTCAACAGTGCCAAGAAACTTCACAAAGCACTTTTGAAATGTTCTATCAGTTACAGCACCTTCTCTATATATTGCACAATTTTTTTTTGTATTTCAGTTACATTTTCTTGAAATAATAAACATAATACACTGAAAGTATTGTGCATTTTCTTCCGTCTTCAATATTAAAATGCCTGCACAAAAATTCACCAATTTTAATTTTTTTTAATGCATGCTCATATGACAGCTGTCACAATACAATCCAACAAAATTGTTTTACATGAAGTTAAAGACAGCTAAGCTCTACTAGAGCCATCTTATGGAAAAAAACTAAACAAACTTTCTGGCCAAGCCAATAGAATTATTCTCCAGTACACTAACTTCAAGAGACTTCGGCTCTGCCCTGTTTAACTTGAGAGAGTGGTGTGAGCGATATCTGGCTCGAGCTTTTGACATGAAGAGTAAATTACTGAGTTCTCCCATAAAACAACGGCCACTTCCCATACTTCCCTAGCAACACAAGTAAAGCCCCTGGCTGCAGAAACCTAGAATTTAGTTAACCTAAACCCACAAATATATAGGCTACATATTTACCCTCTTATCTTGGTTTTTAGTCAACCTGAAACACCTCTTTATTTTGTTTTTTAGAAAGATGTCTTTCCTTATTACATAACTATTATTTATACTAATTAAATGATACTGAGGAAATAATCAGGTGAACATGCATGCAACTTTTTAAAGTCACCCCCCCTCCCACAATAAAATGAAGCAAAGGAGTGAGAGTCTTAGAGTCTGAGAGTCTGAGAGTCTCTTGAGAGCAATTTTTGGCCCTGAAGACTTTAAGGTTTAACATAAAAAATAATTATTTCTCTATTTTACTGTCAAAAATAGTTTTTATTTCCCATAATGCTCACCACAGCAGCTTCTAGAACATATCTACCTAAACCTTCAGATAAATTTATCTTGAATGGTTTAAATGAGGTCTTCCTGGAAATAAGGTGTTACCTTAGATGATCTCTAAAAATTATGCTTACTGCAGATTATCATTTTAAAACTTTCATTGTTGAGTGAGCTTATATGATATAATGCAATACCAATCTCAGATCAAGTAAATCTATATCTAGCATTAATGGTTGCTGCATAAGAAATTGCTTCAAAAAATGATAGCCTATTATTTACATTTTCTACAGGGTCAGGAGAAAGTGGTTTGCTAGTTGATTCTGTCTAAGGGTTTCTCATGAGACTGCAATCAGACTGTCAGCTGGGGATGTCTGCTTCCAAGATGGTTCACTGAAATGGCTGACAAGGTGGTACTAGCTGTTAAGAGGAGGCCTCAGTTCCTTACCACGTAGACCTCTCCATAGGGCTGCTTAAGTGTTCTCATGACAGGGTGGCTAGACTCCCCCAGAGCAATCCAAGGGAACATATTGGAGGTATCCATATTTTTCATAACCCAGTCTTGTAAGTTCATCATTTTTACCGGGTTCTATTGTATTGCACATACAATGTAGGAGGGGAATATACAAGGGTATGCATTTTGGAGTATGGAAATAAATAGATCTATTTATGTACCTATATGTTTGTGTGTATCCAATATATATTAAGTACATCTATTGACATTTTCAAAATAAAATTATTAAAAGTGTGATAAAAAATAATCTTTGCCTTGTACTATTACAGGGGATTCACTTCTTGTAGCTTAAGACAACCTTTTGTTTAAATTAAGGCATTCTAATTATTATTATTCTAACTCTCTGCACTATGATCACAGAAATTAGAAGATTAATGACACTAAAATTATTTTACTTTGACTCTACAGATTAATTCAAATGACCTCATAGCTTCAATCTAGAATATAATTTGTCAGTATAATTAATTCTAATTCTTCAGCTAGACTTTCACTACATTAAACAAATGTTAGTAAACTAAACAGTTTAATTCATGTTCACAAGAAGCCTAATTGACTTGTAAAAAGTGGCTTAGAAAGCAGACTTGAGCTCAGCGAATTAGTTGTTCTGTGCTCTATACCAGAACTTCTCAAACAAATGAGTTGGGAATACAGTTAAAATTAGGTCTGGTCAATAGATCTGGAGTAGGGCCCGAGATTCTGCATTTCTTACAAGATCCAAGGTGTTGACATTAATTTTCTTACGTGTTTAGTGGTAATGCTCTAGGCAGGCAGCATTCCTTTGAAACAATTTATGTTGTAACAATATTTGCTTATTATACAGAATTGAGACTATCAGGGTTTCTTAATTTAGGTTTACATCTAAACCATTCCAGAGCAGAAAAAGATTGTTTTCTGTACATCTCCCATAAGAAATTTCAACTACCATCTGCTCCTAAATAATCTTTTCCAAATAGAATTTTTTAGGATGTGATTTCCTATTTTTAACTCCATCCTCTATTTTTAAGAGAAAAGAAAAACAACTTCATAGTGTTAGACATGTATTAGATCTTTAATGACTATTTTTGAGTTATAATGGTTTCATATACATGTTTTGATTTAACCCTTACTTTTTCATCTTCAAGCTGAAATATCTTAGAATCCAATTATTACATTTTTTTTCCATCACTATATATTCACTCTTTGACTCTTCTGTCATTCCTGCCTCTATTCCATGCCATGTCGTGGGTCAGACTCTTGTCGAGGTCATTTATATATTTTCTAAATGACTTAAGCAAATCTTGCTTTATAACATACTCTAATTCTTTTTACCCACAGCCTGGTTCTTATGGACATAATTCTGTTTAGAGCCATTACTAGTAGACTATGTTTTATTTTAGGGAATTTACTTACCTTTAAACACAATTATAAGTCACTTTCTAAATTTAAGTCACTTTCTAAATTTAAGTCACTCTACTGAGTCAGGATTATTGATTATAAGCAAAAATAGTCTGACTGCCTACCTAAGGGGAAAAAAGTTCATTGGAAAGATTTGAGCAACTCACTGAATCTGAGAGGAGCACATTGGCCTACAAAAAGCTGATTAGCTTTTAACTATGCCTGGAATTCTATGTCACCTATTGAGAAACCAAAGCTCTGAAATGGCTTCTAAATGTGAATTTAGGTCACAACTCTGCCCTTCTGACTTCTCATGGCAATGGAAGGGACTCAGCCTCTGCCAACTCTACCTTCAGTGGAGAAATGTTCTCATATAGGGAAATTAAGATGCTAATAGATAGAGGGACAAAAATATTTGAAGGCGAATTTTTAAAAAAAATGTAAATGTTCATAATTTCAGGTTAGACAGAAGCTTAAAATGACAGTCTCATTGTACCCCTGCTCTCAGGTTTTCTTGGGTTCCCTCTTAACACTAGGATAAGAACTGGCTTATAACACTGGCTTCAGATACCTTATTTCTCTCAATTTACTGCCTTTCTGGAAAAAAACAAAATAAAATAAAATAAACTTTGTCTCCTGAAGGCAGAACAGGAAAATAAGCAGCTCAAGCAGCTCAGATTAAAAAAGAAAGATGCCACAGAGCACTCAATTCCCATTAGAATGTTCTATACCCAAAGGAGGTCACAATCTTCAAACCAATATTTTCATATATAAGTCATAAATTACTGTTCTGGGAGAAAAAGAGCTGACTCAAAGCTTAATTTAAAAGAGGTATTCATAGGCAAGTGTCATTAATACCTAAGGGAAATATGGAGGAGAATTATATGCTGATTTTGAGAAAAAATCCAAATATCTATCAAAGTATGCTAAACTAATTTGAATATGGACTTTTTGTCTGACATGTTGCAATGAGATTATAAAACTCAAAGTTAAAGGGATAGCTCTTCACAAGTTTGCCTTCACTTCAGAAACTAGCCACAAGTTTGGAGGTCAGTTGGCCACCCTTAATTCTGATCAGCTAGATGTAAATTCTGGAATTCTCACCACCTTCTCAGGTTTGATAATTGGCTGGAATAAACCACAGAACTCAGGAAAATGCTACATTTATAACTTTGTTTTACTATAGCAAGAGGATATAAATCAGAACCAGCCAAATAGAGAGATGGGTAGGATAAAGTCTAGAACATACTAAACATGAAGCTTCTGTCCTCAGGAAGCATCAATCTCATAGTACATTGATGTATGACAATACTCAAGAGTATTGCCAACAAGGAAAGTTCACCTGAGCTTTCTTGTTTAGTTCTCATTGGGTTTCATTATGTAGACACAACTGATCGAATCATTTTCCGTGTGGTTGAACTCAATCTGCTGCCCTCTTCCCCTCCCCAGAGGTTAAATTGATATCATGTGATTCAAAGCCCCAACATTCTGATCACATAGCTTATTTTTCTGACATGGCCCACCCTTATACTGATTCATCCATCAGTAACAATAACCATGTTAGTACAAACTATGGAGGAGCCCACCATGAGTCAACTGATTAGTGTAAAACATCAGGTGTTGTCCTCGGGGCTCATCATGATTAATGAAGGCAGCCCAATCACTCAGGAAATTCCTCTGAGGAACAAGAGACAAAGTCCAGACAAATTCTTTTTTTTTCTTTTTCTTTTTTTTGTTGTTGTTCAATTACTGTTGTCCCCATTCTCCACCCCCCCCCCATTATTTTTATTGCACATATCTGTGGGTATTTTAATATAGGCAATGTTTCCATTATTTAAACCATAGCTCAAATGTTTTGAAGGTGCAAAAACTTCTGCAGAATAGTTGAATGGGTCTCTGGAATTCCTACCCAGAGGCTCATATTTACTATTAACTATCAAGACATCTTTCAATAATGGAGGAAAACAGCTAAGTTTATCCCTAAAAGCACTCTGTACTCATAACTGAACAAAATATGTTTTTGGTTTTCTGTAAAGTAAATAAATGGAAAATGCTACTCTGTTTTTTAAAAATTTAGATGGGCAAGGAACAAACAAGAACTATGGTAACTTAATGAGGAACCACCTAGAATAATCTAGAAACCAGAAATAGCATCTTATACAATGAAAACTATAAAGAGGAGATTTTTGCTGCATAATAAAAAGCATCTCTTAATGAAAATCTTGTCCTAATATGAGAAGAGAAATTTGAGTAAACTGGAATAATGGCAAAAATTAACCTTTTATTCTTGATTTTTAAAACCTGGAAGCTACTCTTTAAGTAGCCATCTTTGTTATCTCCAGAAATGAATGTAGCTTAAACCTAAATGCTAAATTTTTGAATCTTGGGGTTAATATGAATCCAGAGAAGGTGTGCTTATGTTGTTCTGAAGTCACACTGTCACCTAGTGGTTTCTCACATCCAAAATTTAAGCAAAACTAGGAGGTTAATTTGGATATTTTGTTCTCTGATGTATATACAAAATAGTTAAAGAAAGGCCTATTTTGTCATTTAATATCCAAAAGATGGTTTATACCTTTAAGTAATTTCTACAGGTTTGGATATCATTATAACTAACTCAAATTATTTGCATTGGAGATCATGGCTTCTCACAGACACATGCAGAATATGAAAAAGAGTTAATAATGGACAATGCTTGACATTGCAGTGAAATATTTGGTGAATTTACCTGATTTTTCTAAACTTTACCAGAGTGGTTGTATAAACCAACTCCAATTGTAATGCCAAAGTTTTCTATTTGCCTTAACAAAATACTATTATTCTGTAACTAACAGCCTCTTAGTTCTCTGTCTTCACTTTTTTCTTGATTTCAGTTGGCTTTACCTTGTTCTTTCCTCCAAAAAGAATAAAGGCACCTAAGTGTTGTGCACTAAGTGGATTCTTTATGTCATTTGTTTTTCTACTTGTTGAGCAAGGGTCACAGGATGTTTAAAATATAAGTTAAAAGCATGTGTGCTCAGTATCGTATTTGTCACAGAGTACCAGCCTCAAGCAAAACTGTGAGGTCAGTGAAGATCGATGGTAAGTCTTCCAGTCCAATCATGGCTCTTGCTTCACACCCTACAAGTTCCTTCTGCTACGCAGCTGGAATTTCTCATTCTAGCCTCCCTTGCTGCTTTTCCCCCAGCCCCCATTCCCAAGTATATGGAAGAGGACCTCCCCTATATTTCATCCTCTAAGTGAGCAGGTGGTTAACTAGCTAATCCAAAGAACTCATCTAAATGGGTAAGTGCTAGCGAAATTCTGGCAGAGAGGATGCAGATTTTAACTGGGGACTTTGGGGAGCATAGCATATCATCATCAATGGTGAATTGGTAGAACATAAGGCTTCATTAAAACACAAGCACAGTTGATTCATGGTTATTAGTCTTTGTTGTTGATAAAAATTACCATCATTTCATTGTTATCATACCATATTTTCTAATCCCTTTTCTGTAAAATTCCACAAAAAATGTAGGCTTAGATTTATGGAAAAAAAAATACAGTGAACAACTTGTAACATAAAAATCAAAAGAAATGATGAGAATTCTTTCAAGATCAGGATACCTAATTGAAATAAAAATGGTCCTTGACTAAATGTCACAGCCCTAAACTCAGAGAATAGTAATTAAAATTAGTATTTTTCTACAAATAAATCAAGAAACTTGTTTCTCTCTGAATAGTTTTTTATCAAACCCACAAGAAAGACCCATTAACTTTAAGTTTCATTTAAAGAAGAAATACTAAATTCCATTTTTATATCACAAGGCTTTTTTTCTTTTCCTTTTGTGTTTAAAATAAGAATCCAGTAAATATCTATGAAGGACTTTGGTGTGCGATGCTTGGCATTTTAAAGTAGCTTGTAGAATTTCTGGGCTTATTGGGAGAATCAGAACATACCTTATTATAGTGAATTCTAAATCAACTTTAAAAATAGATCAAAATACACCTATAACTTCCTGTAATGTTCATGGAAATCAATTTATCTACAGGGTGATTGCCTAAGGATTTGCTGTATCTGTATATATCTGTCTGATAATTGGAAGAAACACTTTTTATGTAGCTAAACAACTGAGAAAATGTCAATAGATGACAGAGAACACACAGTGGGGCACATAGACTCTTTTCCAACGAAGTTTATGTTCCAACACCTAATGGAATTCTAAAAAAAATTCACAGCTGTGGGGGATGTGATAAATACAACATGGGATCGATTAGGAAGCCTTGATTTTAGAGTTCCATGGTATCTGTTTCAAACACTCAAAGCATGTCAGAACTCCAACTGACTCAGACTTGATCTAGATGTGAAGGGAGAAGTGAATGTTATAGGATTCAGGAGGTTTTCTCTGGGGAAAAAATATTTTTCCCACACAACATTTTGCCCAGAGTACTTTTAATAGCACCTGCATACACATTCCTCACAGACAAACCTGCCAAATTAACAGAAATTCTCGCTAATCTCCCAGGATATATCTCTCCTAAGATCTCAGGGGGAAAAACAGTATAAAAATTTAGTTTATTATCATACAGAAGTATACTAAACATTTAGGTGTCCTGTGTTTTGAAAGAGAATATCACTATCTTCTCTGAGTTATTGTATTAAAATTTTTAAAAGTGAATCCCACATATTATTCAGGAAAATGTTTACTTTTTAAAATTCTAATTAAATAAAATATCCAGTGAGTTAGGATGGTAATAGCAGATTTTGCACATGAAAAAAAAATCAGAAAGGTGAAACATGATACTTTGTAGGGAACGAATCAAGTAAATGGGAAAATACTACCCCCCTCCCCAATGAGATATGAATAGAAATATTCAGAGTATGCTTACACAAGGTCATTGCAAGTTAGGTGAACATGGTATTGACTGTTATACTCCTACTTAATACTGCAAACTGCGAACAGCAGTGAAGGCATAAGACAAGACGTTTGCTCATTGGCTACAGAGACTTCTCCCCATGAGACCCAGGACAACAGAAGCCTGTAACAATGAGTATTTGTTGTTGAATAAAAGCTGGGAGAAAAAATGTAACAAATATGGGATTGCAACAGATTTTTACAGCATGTACCTACCTACCTACAGAACAGTAATATTTTATCTTTTATTTTTAAGTGTATGTATATGTGTGTACACACAAAGCCAGACACTGTTCTAATGTTTTCCAAATATTAATGCACTTAAGACAAGTATGTGTACTTAAATAATGCACCACAAATAATTACTACCAAAATTTCATCAACCAGGAGAACTTCAGTGCTCTGCCCTGAATATTACAAATTGCAGGTTGGGTTTTCAGGACCCTGATTATGACTATTATGAAATCCTTAATATAAATCAGCACAACATGCTCTCTGCCAAGTATTTAATCTATCAGTTGGGGTCTGGTCAGAAACCACTTGTTATTTTAACGGAAATTTTTACTATAAATAAGTTTTAACTGAGTATTGAAGAAGGAAAGACAAACAAGAATACACTAACATACAAAAAGCAATATAGAAAGCAGCTACCCGTTAGGGCTGGGGGAACAGAGTGGTGAGAATTGTTAAAACTTAAAGCTCAAACCTCTGAGTGCTGCCAGCTAATGCTGATGACTCTAACAGGGAGACATAAGGCTGGCTTTTTAAAGTGGAAGAGAATAGACTCAAAATCGCTGCTGCCAGGGTGAAGAAGGATGGCTGAGGTGACACTCACAGTTAATGGGAGGAAAAGAGCAAGACAGCAAAAACCTGGCCAGGGACAGTCCCTCCTTTCTCTAGTCTCCCAGGTTCTTTTTAGAACCCTGCACACAGCTGTCTGGCAAAGGGAAGAGCTGCTGTCTCTGTCCCAGCCCTAAAAATCACAAGGCTGAGGACAGTGCATTTGAAACTGAGAAATAATACTTTCCTAACCAGCACAGTGTCTTTTAATGTAAGAGAGCATTCACCTCTCCCAAATTTGGGTCTCTTACATTAGCTTGGGTCCCCATGTGTTCAGATTCATTTCTCTGAGAAGAGGCAAAGAGCTTCCTTAATATTATCACACTAATTAATCCCTGGAAACATGAATTAACGTGTGCTTGGCATCTTAATTGGTGCTTTTTTTAAACACTTGCACAGCATGTATCATGTTCGTAACATATACCAGTTGAATGAATGAGTGAATGAATGAATGAATGAATGAGTAAATGTATATTCTCAGCATAACTCTGACTCCTCAGTTGTCTTTAAACAATGAACTTTTGGTTTCATTTTGATCATTGAGCTACAATGTAAATATTTGTACCCTAAAAAGTGTAGCACCTCCGAAATATGAATTCCAAACATCAGAAGCTCTTTTGCTTCATTAAGAGAGTTTAGATATTTATTATTTGTCTCTTAAGCCCTAGAGGTATACAAAGAAAGAAATTAAAACTCTCCTTTGATTTTCTCCTATATGGAATCTACCTTTCCAAACCCCAGTGGCTTCATGCTGCTTTGTAGATTTTCTGTTTTGCACAAAAGATATAAGTGTGCTAGTCAGCCTTTGTATTAAAGGAAGAGAGAATTTATCTCTTCTTTTTCCTTATTTCTGGCTTCATGCTCCTCAATTTGTCCTGTGTCCCACCTGGGTGCTGTAGTACTACCCAGGCACACGATACTCAACCATGTGCAGTAAAGGAGCAATTTTAGAGATAGTTCTGTTAAAATATCTTTGAAAACATAAGATCTAATATCTATAAGTTCTTATTTACTTTACCTAGTTACATATTTTGTTTTCAACATAGAGTAACATTCATTGTGTCACTACTGAATACAGGATTGGCAAAAGTAGGTTAACAGTTGTTCGTATAGAAAAAGACATTCAGGTTATGATTATTACAGTAGCTTTATTTATTCAAAGAATGTCACAATGCAACTGTAAACCTACTGTGTTGTGACCTTTCAAGGCCAGACAGGTTCATGGGATTCATGCATACAGAAGAATATTCACAGAGCCGTTGCGATGTCTGACATGACTTTATTCCAAGACGGACGATCCACACGTGCTGCAAGCTGCCTGTCATACTGCCTGTCACCTGCCCCCCAGCATGGTACCCAGTGTGGCACTCATTGTGGCCCTTGCATTTCCCTGTGTGGCACCCAGTGGAAAGTCCCTACCCCTTTAAATACTAGAAACAAACAAAGCCAGCAGGGTGCCAACAGATCTTATACAACAGAGCTTCATACCACCACGCATGCGAGCCCACTCAAAGCTATGGGAACAGTTTATCAGACCCAGTCTCAAGGCTATGAGAACACTGTTTATCAGGTTCATTGTCAGGGTTATAGGAAACTGCTTCCCTTAGTTACCCAGAGACCTGGGTGAGGAAGACAGACTGCCTCCATTTTCCCTACACCTACCTTTGCCCACCCCTGTATTTATTCTTTTCCATAAAAAGCTGATACAAACTTGAGTATGACTTAAGAACAGAGAACTGACTCATTGAAAGAGTGGCCTTTAAAAACCCTTTATTTTTCTCAAAACATTTGAAAGGCTGATGTAAAATTCCATTGTTTTCGTGACAATTATCCAAGTTCTCCAAGGCTTTCTTAGATTTATTCAAGAATATTATTTTGTAGACACTTTAGGAGTTAGGATCTTTTTATAGGAAATCCCTTTAAATATTTGAAGAAAAAAATCCATCTCTGAAGAACAATAAGTATAAACACATTTTAATGCATCATGTAGTCAATCTAACATTTAAACGTGGTCATCCATTTGATTTTACAAACTACATGTTCTACTGTTTTTATTGACAGTATTTGTGTTATTAGGAGATTATGGAGGAGTGTATTTGTCATTTTTATGACCTTTTAGAGGGTTCAACAGAAGTATGCTTGTGCATTAAAGACCAATTCCTGCTCAGCAGGCTGTTCATAGTATAAGACATGAAGTTCAAAGTCATGATAGTATAATCCTATGGGCAGTCCCTTGATTTTCAATATAAAATAGATTCACTTTAAACAAGGTATTATGCCCTTAGTATTTAAAAAGCAAAACAAAAATTTATCTTTAAAATCTGACATTGATTCCAAATCAATGCTGTCCTGTGAACTCTAGGATGTTTAGTAATATACCTGCTTTTAGCCACTAGATCCCAGTTGTAACTCCCAAATTGTCACAATAAAAAAAAATGTATCCTGAGGAGCAAAATTCCTCCCCACGCCCATATGTTGAGAACTGCTGCCTTAGATACTGACTGTTTTCTTTCCATTTTTACTATTTTTCTTGTCCCTTTTCTGGGGCCCATTATAGTATACAGGGATCAGATGATCTTCCTTCTAAACTATTCATCAGGTTGATTATTCTAGAAGATTGACCTAGGGTTAATCACAGGCAAGACCTAGTTTAGAGACAGAGATAGCTCTCGTGGAAGTAATGGTCACCTAGCTATTTGAATTATGCTAGCCTTTTATATGAGGGCAATACTAGGGATGCACTATTTAAACATCTGGTACTTTAAGCTGTTGAGAGGATGATGGTGGAGAAAACTAACTTATTTAATAAGAGTAAATGTGAATTTTCACTATAATCTTTTCTTTTTATAAAATTAACACTTTATTAATGATTAAATGTGTCTTTCATCCCATTTATCACATAACTACTATTAATAATACAGTATAATAATTTAATAGCATAATAGTATATAATTAATATTTAGTTATATAATTATATTATAATATAATAATTAATAAAATACTAAAAAAATCTAAGAGTTAACATTACTTTTATTAACTTTGAGTCAATATTATTAAATATCAGATAGTTTATATGGACCTCTAGATTATATATTTGACATATAGAATTACAATTTAGTCATGTGGATGTAAATTCTTAAGAACTCATTATGTTATTGCTGCATAAGATTTCAAAACATAGGTATGTCAGCTTTGAGTGGTAAAAATAAATGATTGCAGAAATGACAATGAGGCCAGTAAAACCCTGAAGTACTTTCCAAACTGTACTCAGGACAACAACCCTCCTTTGAGCTAATGTCTTAGGAGAGAATAGGAGAAGCATCACTGAACATAAAAACCCAGTCATTTATTAATAACTTTTCTAATATTCTAGATAATCAAAATTATGACTAAGAAATGAAAAAATAATCAGGTAAAAAAAGATAAGTTCTTATGATAACCAGCAAAAGGAAATTTCATTTATGAGAAAAAATTAGGGAATATCAATACTAAAAATAATTAGTACCATTATGTTAGGAAGATACACAATCTTTAATAACCAGAAGCTCATTAATTCTCATTTAAGTGGGTAACTGTTGATAAATATAACTGTGATCCCACCTTGAAAACTGAACATTTAGGTCTTTGACTTCGTTAATACATAAAACAAAATAAAATTGAACTCTAAAAGTAATTTATTTGTTGTAGTTAAGAAAGACAGGACTTCCAGTAGAAAATAAGTGAAAACAAATTTTATAAAAGTGCTAACCCAAATTGTGTGTAAATTATTTGTTTTCCGTTTCGTCACCAAATCTTTTTAAAGCAAGGGCTGTAATGTTCAGTGAGTAACCAAGCTTATAAATCAAGAAAAAATGGCAGGCAGGATGTAGCAAGAAGTGAACGAGGCATTAGGCAAGATAACACACAATATATTGTCAGAGTATTTTAAAAATACACTAGTAACTGTTAGAACCATTTTGACTAGGATACTGACTAATTAATTGATAACTTGGAGGCAACTATCTGATATCATGTAACAGTACCTAGCTCTGTCCTGTTTTACATTTACATCAAAAACCTACATAAAAACCTTGAGGTCATGTTTTGAAAATATGCCAATGATGTGAAGCCAGAATGGACAGAGGATACAATAATGTCAAAAATCTGAATCTAAAAAGATACTAAAGCAAATAAAGAAAATCATGAATATGAATTTTGACAGGAATTATTAGAGGCCCTGCACTATAATCCAAAGACACAAATTGTATCAACGTAGAAAAGAGAAAATTGGTATAGAGGCAGCGTGCCTGGGAAAGAATTATAGGATTAGTTGACTGCAAATTCAATGGCCAGCCATGTGATGTGTTAGTTAAGAAACTAATGTGATCTGAGGCATATTCATGATGACATTTATAACACTCTAATACCTAGAATGACATTGGTAATAATATTTTCATATCGAAATGGATTCTTACCAGAATAATTCTGAAAACTGGAGAACAACAAAGAAAACTTCAAATCATGTTGTTTGAGGAATGGTTGAGGACACCCATCACGTCAGGGGAAATACGACTGCTACCCTCAGATATTTGAGATGTTATGTGGAAGAGGGATTCAATTTATTCTTTGAAGGTAACTCCCAAGGTTAGGCTTGCTAGCTACAAGTAATTCCACCTAACTTCAGTTTAATTTCCTGCTCCAAAAACTATAAACCTAGGCTTCTTAAGAAAATGAAAATCTAGACAAACACTAACAGGAAATCACACAATTCTTCTATTTTTAGTCAGTATAGAAGTACTGTCACCTTGTAGAGAAGTCCTTTTGGAGTGATCTAGAATATTTACGGTACTACTATACTTCCTTCTACCCTTTACTCAGTGCTCAAGAATCCGTTATAGACCAATCTGCATTAACTCCACGTAAAATTTGCTAACCTTTCACGTATATGTTGTCTTTCATAAGCCTCAGAGTTATTAGAAATGAACTATAGAGAAATCATATAATAGGTTTCCAGTGGAGAGAAGGCTGAAGATTTTTCTTGCCTTTTTATTTTCATGTTAACCTTTAAAAATTTATATAATTTTGCAAGAAATAGGAAGATGTCCTTCCTCTTTAAGAAATAACAGAAAAACTCCACTCTTTCAAAAATATATGACCTTATTTTAAGTAGTAGACATATAGGAAATTTCATATTGCTATTTTAATACAGACAGTGAGAGGAGCTATAGGTTAACTATTTTAGAATTAATGCCATCATTTTTGGTAGACACCTCTCAGCTTTAAACTTATAACTGACAATTCTATTCAACAAAGCTTAGTCAACTATGGGTACTTTGAAGCAACTAAGGAAATATACAAGAAAGCAGTTTATCTTTGAAGGAACTGAAATTCTATCATTCTTCTTTTCCCCTTCTAATAAGAAACATTTGCCTGTTTGTTTGTTTTTATTTGGGGTAGAGCGCAGTGTTTTTTATCTTGGTCTTCCATAACAGTCATTCATATGATAAAATTACAAATTTTTAGGGAAAATATGAATAAAATTTATGAACTCATCTTTGTCTCCCCTATAATGTTATTCAAAAGGTAGTTATACATTTCCTCAGTAAAGGGAGCTTTAACTTAAATAATTGGTATTAGGGAAAATGTTAAACCACAATTTTAGATGATAACTTAAGTTTTATTCCACAAAGAACAACTTATTCTCCCACAAAATGAGAAGAAACAATAAATTCCTCAAATCAAAAAGCAGGCAAATCTTTTGGTTTCCTGGAAAGAGTAGAATCACACAACCAACTGATGAGAAGCTATCTGCCAGAAGTTAACCATTTATCTAAAGCATATTTATCTAACTCCCCCCTGGTCCACCTGGATTTTATTTTGTGAAAAGTTTTAGACTGAAAACTGGAAAATGAACTCTAAAATTACTTATATTAGCCAGGTCCCATCACTGATAAACAGTTCTTTCTGCTCTGGCTGTTACCAAATGGTTTAAACATGAAGCACTGAAAAGAGATTTATTTTTTCATCTGGGGCTTAGGGAAATAGATAAGAGAGCAACAAATGACAAATGCCATAATTGCTTAACGGTATTATTATTTCTAATGTGACAGATCAAATCTGGAAGCCTAAAATAAACTAAGCAAACATTCACTCTGCTAAATAACATTTACCAAATAATTGCTTCCTTTTTTCAAAGTTCAATAAAAAGTCAACTGTTAGAACAAAGTGATTTCAGCTTTGTTATTGAACAGTAAATGCACTCCTTGAAGCTTTACTGGATTTGTTATCCTTCTCAATGCCACCCAACACAGAACAAAGATCAACTAACAGGCACAAGTGACTTTGGGGCCTCTGAATCGGCACTGCTGTAGAGAGAGAAATTTTCTGTCTATTTTGACAAAATTTTTTTCTCAAATTACTGTTCTATTCTCTTGTGAGTAATGCCTTTCCATCAAAAGATGCGGATTGTAGACATATCTCTACCAATTTCAAGTTACAGAATATCGCAAACAATGCTGGCCCCTCTGTGTCATATGTGTAGTAAAGAGGGTATAATGGGTTATTGGTCTCATCTCTTTCACAGGCTATCCATATAGAACACATCATGTGAAGGAAACTGACAAATCAGCAGATCATGATTATGAATGTTAATAATCATATTCTCTATAAATACAATTGGAGAGAGAGCTATAAAATGAAAACTAATATTCATTTGTATTCCTACTATGTATCAAAAACATATTTGAATATTGCTGAAGAATCTACTGCATAGCACTTTCTTACTTTCTTAAATTTCTTTTTTTTTAAAGATTTTATTTATTTATTTTTAAAGGGGAAGGGAGGGGAAAAGAGAGGGAGAGAAACATTGATGTGCTAGAGAAACACCAATTGGTTACTTCTTGCATGCTCCAACCAGGAATCTGGCTGAAACCCAGGCATGTGCCCCTACCAGGAATTGAACCGGTGACACTTTGATTCCCAGGATGACGCTCAATCCACTGAGCCACACCAGTCATGGCCTTCCTTGAATTTCTGAAGGAAATGGCATTCTTATTTTAAAGTCATATGCATTGAAAATTTCAAGTGACATTGCCACCATGCCTGTGGTAGATACGATAATGCCTCTCTGTTAGTAGACTGGTGCATGTCCAGTGGAAATCACTCTTCGAAGAAAGAAGACTCCACAGCAGAAATTACATGGCCACTGTCAGATGTCTGGAGTACTAGACACATGCAGACCATCTAAGTCAAGTTTACCTGGGTACAAGTCATACCTTTCCTCCTTATTAGCTCTGTGATTTTAGGCAACATACCCATTTTGTAATGCTTCCTCAACTGAAAAAAAGTAAATAACTAAATACCTTTTTATGGGGCAGTTGTGAGGATTAAAAGATTAAATGGCCACAATTGGCACTTTAGGAAATAAAGCAAACTAGGTATTTTTATGATTAGTAGAGTTGTATAAAAACATTAATTTCTTACAAAAGTTTGTATAACCTTCTTTTAGAATAAAATAAGACAAAATAAATAATGGAGATCTATCATGCCTGGAATTATATTAGTAAAATTTACCCTTAAGAATCTTCATAAAATCATTTGTATATATGTACTGTTGGAATTTTCCAGCCTTTCATTATGCTGATATCCTCTGTTTTAAAGCATATAAATAAATCATTCTTTGGATTTTCACAGCACCTTTCTTTTAAAAAAAGTATCCCACAGTGTTTTTAAACTAATTTACTCTCAAAACTTTGCTCATTGCATATACACCCAGTACTGAAATTTTAACAGTGTTTCTTCTAAATGTCCTTATCTATCTTAATGCCTAAGTTAGATACTCATTTCTGGGTGAATTCATACAGCAAACAGCACATAAAAGTGTGAACTAATAATGTCCACTTACTGCTTTCTACTATCATATGAAGACAGCAATAACAATTACAATGATTAGAGAATCTGTGAGCTAAAAGGAGCGCATAGGATTTCACTAGAAACCATGACTACTGGTTAGTAGAAGTTCATTTGTGACCATTATGATTAAGAAATCAAATTTTCTGATTATTAGGAGATTGCTACATATCAAAGTATGAGTGACCCAGTTATAAAGAAGTAAAAATAACAAAAACATATTCAAGAAAAACTACTGAAATGCATAAGTTTTAAATTTGATATCCACAAGTAAACGTGGCATCTTTTAGTGGCACAGTCACAAGTGTATTAAACTACTGTCAAAGAACCTACCAAGGAGTGCAAGAAACTTGTTTAGTTCACATATAATCACTCGGACTAGAAGAGGGAGTTTTCTCTGGTGCTTTTAATTGGGCTTATGGCTTTGCTTTCCCAGTGTATATAATGCACTGTCTTTGAGAACTGAGGTGGATGCTGAAGTGTACAAACCAGGAGCTCTGTTATTAGTAATTTCTGATTAGGAGATGCCTAATGAGGATCTCCGCGTTCCATCCCCTTGCTCTCCGTGACTTCTGCCAGTTTCTTGGTTTGGGTGCTCACTACCTCTCATTTGGACTTTGTTTCAACAATCTTCTCAGCCAATTTATCTGTCTCCAGTGATCCCTACTCTCAGGCCATCTTCCAATTGTCATAATTATTGTAAAATGCCTGCTGGCAAAGGATTTTTAATATCTATGCTTTCAAAAGAGCTCTTACAGATTTATTAAAAACAACTATATAATAAGCAAATAATATCAATAGGCAATTGAAAGGTGAGCAATTCAAATGTTCAGTGCATATATAAAATGATGCCTGATTCTAGTAGCAGAGAAAAGCAAATTGAAGGAATGATAAGATGTCATTTCTCATTTAACAGATTGACAAAAAAGGGAAAAGAATGATAATACCTATGTGCTGCAAATATATATGGAAAATGTACTCATACATTTCTGTTATAAAAATGAATTGCTGTAGCTATTTCTAGACAGAAGTCTAGCAATATCTGTTAAAATTAAAAATACACTTTAATCCATCAATTTCTTTCTTGAGAATCTACTCTAAAAAATACCAATCAATATAGTTAGACTTGCAAGGAAGTTTACTGCACAATAGTTGACAGTATCAAAATCTGTAGACATATTGAATGCCCATGAATAGGTAAATGGTTGAATAAATTGTCATACATGCATATAATAGGATATTTTGCAGCCATTAAACAGATTAAGTTAGATCTATACCAGCGGACATGAGAAATTTTCACAACATATTAAGTGGAAAAAGCTAAATGAAGAAAGTAGTGTATGATATGAATTCATTTCTCTCAAATAATGGCAAAAATTATGTTTATATAAGTATTAACATGTAACAACATATTAATATTATTTATGTGGGAATTAAGGAGGAGGGGGAGCAAGAAATAGATAAGTTAGGAAGAGCAAGAGAAAATAAAAAAATGTTTACACAGTACAAATAGAATGTATTATACAAGTATGATTCAGTTTATATAAAATGTATTGCACATCTGTGGGTACATATACAGATGGTCACCAAAATGTTAATGGTGATATGTAAAGGTAGTGAAATTTTAAAACTTCCCCTATACTTTCTTATACCCTTTTTCTTTACATTTTTTTTCTGTGTGGTTTTGAAATTACACAATGAATATGTACAAAAAAAGAAGCAGTAAACTCTCATTTGTGAAAAAAGGTACACATCTTGCTACTTCTCTGCTTAAACCTAGATAGTTCCCCATATAAATGTAACATAAAACTTCTTGTGACCTGATCATTGACCATTTTTTCAGTTGTATTTCCAGTATGTCCCCTCCTCAGCAGTTCCAAATGATGGGCAATCTTCTGAATACCGCACCATGTTTCAATCATTCTATCTTTGAACTCACTCTCTTTCTTCAAAAGTGTTTTACACATACCTTACCTGCCTGTAAATGCTTTTCTATTTATATTGCAAATTTCAGTCTAGGTGTAGACCATGAAGATGTCTTTCTCTGCATTCCCCAGGATAAATTTCTCACTAATGACTCAGCAAATGTTAACCCAGTACCTATGTACCTAACATTACGCTATTATTTAATGATATAAGTACTACTGCTCTTTATTATGAAAAAAAATATGCAATCTCTTTGGAAAGGATAGGCTGTAAAGATAAAAATTGCAGCTTAGTTGAATTAGTAGTATAATGATGGAAGTATGACTTGACACGGGCTGAGGGAGGGGAGAAAGGCAGTTCTAAATCAGTGACGGACGTCATGGGTAGCTTGGCAGCATGGATGAAATTTGACTTAAGGCTTGAAGAACTTAGGTAAGTGGCAGTCAGCTCTTCTAAAAGTGAGTTTGTTTATTCCTAGCTGAGGTAACCACCTGTAAGAAGGCACATACAAAAACAGCCATGTTTAGAGAACTACCGTGGTACTCTATATCTTGAAAAATATCCATCAACAGACTGGCTTGTGTTTGTTTTCCCCCCGTTAGATGTGAACACTTTCATGAGAGCTGTCTTATGCACCACTGTGCTCTTGCAGCAGCTAGCACAATACCTGATGCAGAGTGGGTATTCTGTAACTGTGGATTGCCCTGGACTCAATTGAATCCTGTCCCTGTAGTTTTATAAAGATTCTCACTCAACCTGTCTTGTATAATACAGGAAATTTTCTAACTACTTTTGTTCATTTTAATTCAAATCAAGGTCTTGAACCCTTTGTGCAATTTTGTTGCTTTGAAGCAAAGTATTTTCCTTTTAGTAGTTCATCTATATTCCATTTAGTGTGCAATTTTAATTTTATTATTATCATCTTGTCTATCTTTTATCTTTTACCCATAGGAGAACAGCAAAAGTGCCTGCATACACCAGTGGCTCCCAGGAACAACTGCAATAGACTAGAGCTTTTATCTCTTCCTCCCACTTAGGGGAGCAGAAGCTCCTCTCAATTCCCCGAGACAGGGCTCCTACCCTGGCTATTATTTTTCACCTTTTATCTTACTCAAATTAATTTTACACTTAGCAAAAAATACATGTGTGTGGCTTTAAAATTATGTCAATGGTACCAAAAGACTTAAAATGATTATCAGTGATTGTTCCTTGCTCACTCCACACATCACCCACCCCTCAATCTCTAGGGGGTGACCATTTTCAATCTTTTCAGCTCTTTTTATATTTACAGTCAACTTTTTAAATAATATCCTTATATCTCTAGTACTTTCATTCATTTTAGGCCTTCACCTGTTGGTTTTTATGATTCTATCTATAGTATTTTAGATATTTCAGCATAGAATGAGACATGTATGTGTTGGGTTAATTATATCCTGTGTGTGGTCACTTACTCTAATCATACCTGAGACACGGTCACCTAGAATTCTAATCAGGAAACCTACCCTCCAGAGGCTCTCACTACAAATGCTTCTGCCTTGTTTTTTCCCCCTACACACAGGATTTGATCATTAGAATAGTGAATATGTAAAATGGCTTTCCAGAGTTAATTAATGGCTTGTAAATGGAAATTTGAATGAGCTCTCATTGTAAAATTAGCAAATTCAAGATATGTGGAGTGGCTGCAATATTTTAAAGTTGCCCTCACCCATACATGGAAATAATCTAGAGAAGCTTGTAGCTTATAGCCTTAGGGTTGATCCTGGACTTAAATCCTAGGGAGTCCTCTGAACAAACAAATTTTTAAAAAAATTTTTTTTAATTTATTTTTAGAGAAGGGAAGAGAGGGAGAAAAAGAGGGAGAGAAACATCAACGCATGGTTGTATCTCATGCGCCCCCTATCAGGGACCTGGCCTGCAACCCAGGCATATGCTCTGCACTGGGAATTGAACCAGAGACTCTTTGGTTGTCAGGCCGGCATTCAATCCACTAAGCTACACCAGCCAGGGCATGGACAAATTTTTGAACAAATAAATTTCAGAGGACGCTGGTGTTCCTGATCACAAGGTTAACAGAGCAATGCCATGAAAGCATTTTCTTGTTTGCCTCCAGTAAAGTCTTCATGCTCGTGCTGTCAGAACACCTAAACAGTTGAGAACAGAGGCCCCCTAAATTGTATAATTGTTCATGTGCCCCCTTGCTGATAAATGCTTATGTAATAGGTAAAAATCTGTGTGACATAATTTGTTCTGAGATTGGCTTTTTTTCATTAAAGCCTGATTTGAAGACATTGAACAGTAGCTAAACTTCACACACTTCAGTCTTCTTGGGAGACTTCTGTATTAACTAAAAAGAATCTTAAGTGTTAATCAGAACTCAATTGGCTTGTTAGTTTTCAACAAATACTATTATATTAAATTATTCATCCCCCAACACCTTTTCTTCCTTACCCAAGCTTTTCTACAAAGTATGTAATAATTTCTGGTTAAATTAATATTTGGTGTTTTCCTTAATATAATTGCAAAAATACTGTTTACTCCTGAGATAGTGTGTTATGACGATGTTTCTTTTATACCAATTTCTCTAGCATCAGTACCTCATTTTTTTCATTTATTTCTCTATTATTTCTTACAGCACCCTTCAATTGTAATAATAAAATTTTCCAGCTATTAAATTTATCGCATAATCTATCAGTTGCAAATTTTTCCTCCAAAAAACACATTCCTACTTCAGTCTTGACTCGTTGCTCTTTATATACCTGCTGCTTCCCTGAGATTTCTTTTAATACAGACTCTTTCTGTCTCTTTTGTGTGATCCCTCTTTCCTAGGCCATTTGCATTCTACCTCATGGTTTATGTGCTCAGTATACTGAAGAATATACCCTGCCACTTTCCTGAGAAATAATGTATGTGAGGCAAAAATTGTGAGTCCTTTAATATCTGAAATATGAATGGCTTGGCCATATGGTAGGTATATATTTAACTTATGAAGCAACTGTTCAACTGTTTTCCAAAGTAGTTGTATCATTTTATATTCCTATCAGCAGTGTGTATGAGTTCCAGTTGCTCCCTATCCTCACGAAATCTTGGTATTTAATTTTAGCAATTCTAATGGTTTGCAGTATTTTCTCATTGAAGTTTTAATTTGTACTTCTCTAATGGCTAATGAGGTTGGGGATCATTTCATGTGCTTATTTGCCATGCATATATTTTCTTTGGAAATGTTTCTGTTCAAATCTTTTGCCATGTTTTCTTCAAATTGTTTTCTTATGTGTTTTGAGATTTATTCATAGATTATGGATACAAGTCTTTTAAAATATGTGTGATTTGCAAATATTTTCTCTCAGTCTGTGGCTTGTCCCTTCATCCTCTTAACAATGGCTTTTAAAGAACATAGTTCTAAATTATGATGAATTTCAATTATCATTTTTTCCCTTTTTTTGGACCATGCTTTTGGAGCTTTGCCTTACCCAAGGCCACACATACTGTCTACTTTTTTTTTTTCTTTTAGAAATCTTATGGTTTATGTTTTACATTTAGATGAGTGATCTATTACAATTAACTTTTTATAGTGCAATGTATGAATTCAAATTCATTTTTTCCCATATGGATATTCAAATTTTCCAGCATGACAACAACGTTGAAAAGAATTTTTTTCTTTCACTGAATTGGCCTTTGTCAAAAATCATTTTACCATGTATATGTGGATGTATTTCTGAACTCTTTATTCTATTTCATTGTTATATTTGGAACATCTTCATGCCAATACCACAATGTCTTGATTAACTGTGGCTTTATAATGTCTTGAATCAGATAGTTTGTCTTCCAACTTTGTTATTGTTTTTCAGGACTCTTTGGCTATTCTAGGTCCTTTGCATTTTCATATGAATTTTATACCATCTTGTAAATTTCTCAAAAAAAAATGTCTTCTTGGATTTTGACAGGGATTATATTATATCCATAAATTAGACTGGGGAGAATCACAACATTTGTTTTTTCTGACCCTTATACATGGTATTTCTCTATGTTTACTTGTCTTCCTTAATTCTCTAGCAGAATTTTTTAGTGTTTGGTTCAGGATTTATATTTATTTTATTAGATATATTTTGAAATATTTAAATGAAATTATTTGCAAATCTTTCAGTGAGCACAATTATCTCTGCTTCCTTTCAAAATCAAAAGTTTACCAAGTCATAGCAAACATAAAAGAGGTCATTACTAACTCACAACAATCTTAGAAAGCATTAATTATCAATTCTTTAGTTAAAAACAGATACCTCTCCTAATGTAGGAAAAAAATGTAATGAAAAACTATGCCTAACAAGATGAATAATAAAGCAAAAGTGCATAATAATAATACTATAACCCAAAAACTTTGAAAACAATATATTTTCAATTCACAATAAAGTCCTTCTAATTTTGTTATTTATTTTACAAGTTTTATTATGTCCTTTTTAATGTTCCTCTATTTTTTATCTTTTACATTGATATTGTCTTTAGGTGCAAAAATGCTTATGGCAAAGATGTTTATATCAAACATGCTTACTGTGAACATAACAAATAAAGATGATTGATAAGTTTTTCTTTAATTTAAAAAATGTATTGTATTCCTACTATGTGCTAGGCATTGTTCTTTGCTTTGGGGTTATACCAGTAAACAAAACAATGAAGATCCCAGCTCCCAGAGAGCTTACATTCTAGAAGAGACAGATAGAGGTAGATGAATTGGTGGATGGATGGATGGATGGATGGATGCAATGAATGAATGAATTTAATAGATTTTTAAACAAATCTAAAAAGTAAAAGAATAATTGTACATATAGTGTTAGGAGGTGAAGGGCTATGAAGAAACAGACCCAGTTAAAGCAGGATAAGAGAACTGGGCAGAGGAATGGGGTGAAGGGGAGAGATATTGCAGTTTAAATAAGGTAGCCTGCATAGGCAACTTTATGAAGGCAATATTGATATTTATAGTATTAATAATTACTGTTCAAAGAAATTTGATAATTTCATAATCTGTCCTTTGTAGATTTTTTTTTCTCCTGGTTGAGTCATATTTTTCTTTTTCTTTTTTTTTTTTTTTTTTGTAAGCCTAGTGATTTTTAATTAGATGCAGATGTGAATTTTACATTTTTTTTGAGTGAATTGTGTTGTTGGGTAGAACTGGGCAGCATAATGTGGTAAAGGTGAGGAGTATCTCCTGTCCCACATTTAAGTTACCTGGAATTATTTTGATCCTTTTAAAGCTTCTTTTTAAAATTTGAGAGGAAAGGTTGAGAGCAGCCTTTACTCTAGGGATATGTTAACCCAGCTACTAAGATGAGACCTTCTGAGGACTCTAGTCAACATCTCTGTATTTTGAGACCTTCCCCCACACCCCATTACTTAGGGACACAAACCGCTATTTCTCTGCTCTGTGTGACTTTGGGGGAATGTTTCACCTATGCCCTCCAGCGGTTCTTTCCTCTGCCTCCCGGAGTTCCACCTTGCATACATGCAGATTCACTGTCAGCCCCAAGCTGGGGAGGCCCTTCTCTCCCCATCTCCAGGGCTTCCTTCTGTGCAGCTCTCTTTGCTGAACTCAGCCACAGTTGAGCTGCCTAAGCTTTCCTCTATTCTCATCTCTGCCTCTGTAATGCAGCAAGATCACCAGGCAATTTGGGTTCCCTCTCATTCCTATGCCCTGAAAATGCCGTCAGACAGTTGAAAGCTGGGCAGTCAAAGGATCCAGCTTTCCCTTCTCTCAGGGATCACATTCCTATGTTGTCTAGAATCCACTGTATGAAAACAATTACATCTTATTTTTTCCCCTAGATTTATCATTTCTAGGACAGAAGGGCAATATCTTTAGTAATTAATCTTTCCTGGGTGGGAGCAGAAGTTCTCTAGAATTTTTAAGGTAGTAGGTGGAAGTTGTCACTACGATAAGATTTTAAAAATATTGTAGCTTCCTAAACTGCTGGAGATTGAAACTAGCAATTTTCTTAGTCAGCGTTTTATGACCTTTTCTTTAGTTCTTGATGAATTTCTCACAAAGACAAGAGCACATAGCATCAGTGAGAGGGATCTTATTTTTTTACGCACTGAAAATTGGATGAAAAGCATCTATATAAGAACTATTGTGTGATTTTTAATGTGTTGTATATTTCTTCATTTACTTTCAAACAACATCAAAATCAGCTCAGAGGAAAAGCATTATGTCCCAAGCAAAAGAAAAAAAATGTAACTTTTCTCTAACTGTACTCAAGTACCATGTGAAAGAAAGAGTATTTTGAATAGCCGATTTTTTTTTCCTCATTAAACTTAAGGGCATTCAGATCCTGGCCCAAGCAGCACAAGCTTTTCCCTCACCTGTAGCTAAGGTCATCAGGTATTAACAGGTGACTGTATATGCATTAACTTGGTAATTGTGTCCCCATTTCAGGCTATAAGATAAATTTCTTCATATGGATACAAATCTTAGATATCAGGGCATATGATTGTTTTCTTAAAAGCTTACATTGGAGAATTCTTTTCAGGGTTTTTTTTTTTTTTTTTTTTTTTAATGTTTTAGTGCCATTCTTTAAGAGGCACCACAGCTGACAAGTAATTCCTACAACCTCTTAACTTTAGAATAGCAAAGAGAATATAACACTATATGAAGTGAGACACCAATTTTACCACAAAGCTACTCTTTTACAATTGAGAGAAATTGATTCTTTGGCTTATTTGTCTAGGCAAGGCCTTTCAGTGATATTATTGTATATAGGCAATGATGATAGACCTCATGTTAGATGGGCAGTGTTTCATGACAAATTAGTAATAGAGTATATTAATCTAACAATGATGAATAAAATATCAATGGTATGTGTTAGTTTTTAATGACTATTTATTAGTATAATTCAGTTCCGGTCACACATGAAATGATTTTTAATATTATGATCATTTATGAGCTATTTTTAATTTTAATTTCTACTTTATGTTAGGAAATTAAATCGAGGCTTTAAGGATCCATATACAAATAAAGAAATGTATACACACAAATGAAACTGCATTAGGTTCAATAAGGTGTATTAAGATACACACAAAAGTACAGAAATTTAAAATAATTTACAATGTTATTCTACTGGGTTCCCAGGGCTGCTGTAACAAAGTATGTCACAAGCCTGGTCACTTAAAACAACAGAAATTTATTGTCTCGCTTTTGGAGGACTTGGAGTCTGAAATCAAACTGTCACAGGTGAGCACAGGTAACCAGGTTCTTGGTGATTGTGGACAAAAAATGGAATCGAACACACAGAGTTTATAGCAGAAAGCGAGAAAAAGCAGATTTATTAAGCCACACAGAACACGGGAGCAGGTCAACTCTGAGCAGAGCGGAGCAGAGAAGAGAAGAGCAGAGCCTAGTAGCAGCAGCAGAGCTCGCTGCTGCTGCTGCTGCTGCTGCTGCTGCTGCTGCTGCTGCTGCAGCGAACTCAGGGGCTAGAGGACTTTTATTCCTTGGGGTGGGTTTCCCATGATTTCCTTGATTGGCTACTAGGAAGGGGGTCCCACAATGCTAATTTATTATAATGATATTATAATGAAGCAGGGGTCAGGCAGAATCTTCTGCACAGATGCATTCCTGATTCACTAGGGTTCAATGCTTTTTCAGATGCAGAAGCTAACAGTCTTAGAACAGGATCTCCGCTCTTCATTCAGGTTCTTAATCTTAGCCCTGGTGCACCTCTGGAGTTTCCTGCTTCTTGACTATCTCCTGCCTCAAAAATGTGGGCAGGGTCATGCTCCCTCAGAAACCTGCAGGAAAATCCTTTCTTGATTCTTCTAGTTTCCAGCGATTTGCCAGCAATCTTTGGCTTGTAGATGCACCATTCCAATCCGTGGTCTTAACATGGCGTTCTCCATATGTGTCTTCATATCATCCTTCCTCTGTGCATACCTGCCTCTGTGTCCACATTTTCCACTGCCTTTTCTGATAAGAACACCGGTCATATTGGATTAGGGCCTATACTAATGACCTCATTTTAATATGATTATCTCTGTGGAGATTCCATTTTCAAATAAGGTCGCATTTTGGACATCCCAGGGGTTAGGACTCCAGTATGTCTCTTTGAGGGCCACAAGCCAACCTATAACATCCATGAAGTCATTTAAGTATACATACATACACAGAGATGCACATACAAACACTTGCTACACTTTTATTGACTTTTTAAAAAAAGAAAAAAACGCATATGATCAAAATATGATCAGTAAAAGGAGGAGCATGTTTACTGAGTTTGTCCCAATGCTATTCTAGTATTTCCCTTAGTTTTATGAGGAAATCACTTGAAACTAAGGCATAGAGAAGTTACTCAAAGTCACGCAGCTATTAAGAGTATAACTTACTGAAAGTCACACAGCTATTAAATGATAGAACTGGAAGTCAAATTAACATCCATGTGAATTAAGAGCCAAAACTGTAACCCCTGGTATTCTGTAACTTATTTTGTACAACAGACACCTTCAGCAGTCTGACATGCCTGGGATACACTTTTCAAAAAATGGTTTTAAAACATAAAACACATAATGTACAAAAAAATCTATTAAAATATAGTTATCAAGAGATTTTTTAAAAACAAAATTATACTATATTAGGCTGAATCATACAAAACTGTCATTTTTTTAGGTAAAAAATTTATAAATATTGACAATTTCATATGGTTCATCCAAATAGTAATATATGTGCTGCTTTATTAATAATGATCAAGTTATGCATTTAATAACTACTATAATTTCAAAATAAGTATAACATTGTAATACATTTGCCAGAACTGTATGTGATATGAAAATATTTATGATTTCCATAGGTAACAAAACCACAGAAACTGCTGATACTAGTGTATTTTTTCTATTTTAATAATTACACCAATGATAAATTTCAGTTAAAGATTAGTAAAATAAAAGCTGCATATTTTTCCCATCAACGTTTGCAGACCCTTTGGAAGGGTGAGGGAGGGTTCATATACTCCAAGCCAACAATTCCTACGCTAAATTCTGGCACTTATAGGATAGTTTAGTACTATTTTGTTTAATAAAAATACTTAAAAATTATTTTAATTTGTCTTAAATTTTTTACTTTTTAGTATAAAATAAAATTTGTATCTCTGGGTAGCTTCTATCAGCCATTTTGCCTTCTCATTTACACACACCCTACAGAAAGAGGACTACATGTAGACAGGCTTGTGTTTAACTGACTATATACATGAAACTTAGAAGATTTCATGTAAATAAAAGTACATAAGATAAATTTTAAATACCTATTTATATGCTATATTTTAGTTTATAACTTTCTCTAAGATCTTTACTCAATAATACACATGACACATAATAATTAATTGTCCAATGTAGTATTTTTAAATTTGCTAATAAAATGGTAGATAGGTGATAACATAGAGATACAAAGGAAAAGGAGTTTTTAATAGAATAAAAGCAATGTGACAATAGAGCATCAAATATGTGGTTGCACATAGGAAGGAAAAGATGTTTGTTAGGGGGTCCTTCTAGTCACTTCTCCATGGTACTCACTGTTTCTTTGACTTCCTTTGAGGTCCTGCCCTCTCCCTCAGAGAAACCATCCTGCACAGTTCCCACCATGTTTGCCCAAAGGGAAGTGAGCATCTTTTTAAGATGCAAATTCATTTCCTCTTATTAAATACATTAGAAAAAGGAATAAAAGTAACCTAATACCACTAATATATTTGCAAGAACAACCAACCATACAATAAAGTGATTAAACAAGCAGTTTGTAAATTTCCTTTTTACAACACTCCTGTTAAACTAATTTAATTGTCCTGCCTCCAGGAGCAGCTTAGAGAGGATACACTTTAAGTGATTATTCCTAAATAGGTTATTATTTTAAATGGACTCCTTAAGAGTCACATGTGTGGCATTTGGTTAATCCATTACATTTGCAATTACAAACCAGTGCTTTTTATGGCAGGCAAATTATTTTATATGCTCCACAGCTGTACTTAGGACAGAAGACTCAGCCCATGACATCCCTCCTGAAAAAACATTAATGGAAGCACTATCCTTGCCCAAGGGTGATTAAACTTAAATCACTTCTGTACGTGACAGAAACAGTGTCTTTTATCCTATTTCTCTGAAAGACTAAACTCTGTATTCCACATGAGCTTGCAGAACTGAGGTTCTTTTTTGCTTCTACTCTTAACCCACGTGTCTAATATAATGACAACTGCAGAACAGTTGAGCAATCAACCTTTGAACTCTATTATACAGATAACTTACACAGCATCGATAGGATGTACTCTGAGCTGTGCTCACACTATACATCTTATACTCAGACTTGATCTACTAATTTGACAATGGGAAAGTCTTGCTTAGTTGTGTTTTAAAGTATAGTGCATAAGATTTGACTTGATTCCAATTTGTGTTGTGTCGCTTACTAGCTGTATGACCTTCGATACATTAGGTAATTCCCCTAAGCTTTAGTTTCCTCATGGGCAAAATGCAAATAATAACTATCTCCTTTAAAGAATATGAGAAATGAGTGAAATCCTCTATGTAAAATGCTTAACACTAAATCCAGCCCATAGTAAATACTTAATAAATAAGTACAACTACTACTATAATTAAAATATGTGTATAAACTTACCCACTCCCCACCTCAAAGAGGAGCATCCTGGCCAGGGTCTCATGAACAGAACTAGAGTGAAAGAATTTCCACAAGATGCCCAAAACATAAATAAGTAGAATTCAGATTCTATGATTAAATCCTTAGAGAATCTAAGTTAATCCAGAGAAATCAAGATCAAAAGGAGGTGTTGGCAAGTTGAAAGGGAAACATAAGACCAAAACCTAGAGACAGTTATAAAGTTCAAATTACAAACCTGGAGGGATTAGAATATGCCTGCAGTGAGTTAAGCAGAGAAGGGAACTTGATGACTAGTAAGAAGGTGTCATAATTTGCTTTCATTGGCCATCAGAATCTGGCAAGTGAGTCAGTCTGGCTGGCCCAAAGGCATATTTGATAGAGGGCAAAGTGGCAGAGTATACTTAATCATGTATTTATTTATTTAAAGTGCCTATGAACTTCCAGGTATTAAATCTCATTCTAGAGATAAATAAGACATAGTTTTTGCTTTCAAGAATTTTAGAAGGCAGACATCTTATCTATATAGAAAGAATAATTCCCAACTCTCTTGCTTAGTTGACAGAATGAATGATGATGAGTAAGTCACACAGATAAGTAACACATTTAGAAGGGCAGGCATAAGGGGAGAGAAAATGGACTATGTTTAGATATATTGAGTGAAATCTGCCTGTTGATCATTCAAGGCTTGTAAGCAGGTAGCTAAATACATAGACAGAGCATAAACAAGAGGCCTGTTATTGGTCCACAGTATAGGTATGGCAGTTACAGACGTAGGGTGGTGTGTTAGCCTGCTCAGACTATCATAACCCAACACCACAGGCTAAATAGCTTAAACAGCAGAAATTTATTTTTTTATGGTTCTGGAGACTAGGAAGTACAAGGTCAAGTGTTGGAAAATTCAGTTTCTCTCAAGGACTGTTTTTGGCTTATAGACAGCCACCTTCCCACTATGTCCTCATATCGCTGGCTTTTTCTCAGTGTGTGCAAATGGACAGTGAGTTCTCTCTGATGTCTCTTCTTACAAGGACACTAATCCTATCAGATCAGGGGCCCATCCTTATGAACACATTTAACCCTGATTATTAAGTTAGAGTGACCATCTTCAAATATAGGCACACTGGTGATTAAGTCTCCAACATATGAATTTGGGGGGCACACAAATTCAGTCCCTAACAGATAGGATATGATTGCCAAGACTGTATAGGGTGAGGATCGAAGCTTAGTATAGAAACTTTGCATTAAAGGGTGATAACAGAAGAGAAACTAGTAGAAGAACTGTGAAGCAATAGTCAGACATAGGAGCAAACTCAAAAACAGAATGTTGTAAAATTGGTATAAAAAATTAAGGAGAGAATTTCAAGTAGTGAATAATCAATATCAATATGACAGAAAGGTCAAGTAAGAATAAAGTCAGAGGTCCTTGGTTGTCCTACAGTTCACTTGATATTGAGTTAATAACATTTAGAAAAAAAATGTTTACACATCATTTTAAAAAATTAAAAATGAACATACCTCTTAGTCTCATGTCTAGGAGAAGGTGGGGATATATTAGTCTAACAAAATAAAGGGTCTGTTTTATTGAAAAGAATATCACTGAGAAATTTGGCATTGTTTAAGGTACTGAAATATTAATATCTGGAAATATTTGGAAAGGTTAACACAGAAACATGATTAGACTCCTAATGCATTTTTCAATAGAGATACATTTATTCTCAAAATATCCTGTAATTGAGGTCTTCCTCCCAGCCATGTTTACAGGTGAGAAAATGGGCTCGAGTAGATAAAGTGACTTTCCCAAGTCATATGGTGTTTCAAAAAAAAGCAAAGGCAAAAGTTATTTAATTTTACGCAGCTTTGATGAATGCCTATTATGTGCCAACTGCCAGTCACTGGAGTCATAGATGAATAAAATAAAGCTGAGATGCAGCCTGTGCACCATTCCCTTCCCCATGCCCTTCCTTACCTTAGCCTTTGTCTCTCTTGGATGTTGTCTCCTTTCGGCAATGCTGGGAAAGCTATGACCCCACTAACACCAACAGGAACTGTTTCCTTGAAGGGGCGTTGTGGGTAGAGAAAGGAAAATGTGAAGATTATAACTCCTAATGGCAAATGCCTCTTCGCAATGTTACCTGTTTCTGTGACTGGGAATTAACAATTTTAAGGTATCTCTTAATATTACTTGTGAGGTTCCTCGACCTATAACCTAGTGCCTCTACTTCATTTGAGCTGCTTTTGAAATTAGAACATTAATGACATATTGAATGTAGTTGGGGCACAATAGTTATAGTTTGTTCGCTGCTTCCTATGCAGGGGCCGGCAGATGAACTAGGTGGCTTTTGGATATCATATATAGTAGTAATTCTCAAAGTGGAGTTCCTGAGTAAGCAGGATCAGCAACTGAATTAAATACTCCGAGAGCTGACCCTGGCGATCTGTGTTTCAATAAGCCTTCAAGAGCTACTAATGCATGCTAAATTTTAAGAACCACAGTTCACAGCTCTAAAATTCTTTTTCTATACCATTTGACCTGAAATACTGTTATGAATGTTCCCAGCAAAAAACAAAATCCATCCATCAATGTAATGGTAAATTCAAGCACATTTTTATTCACGTTAGTACCAGTCTATCTTTATTTATTATCACCTTTATCTACAGCAGCCTTTAAAATCTTTAATTTAATGTCAAAGCAAGCTCTCAGGACTGGTTGGTGTCATGTGAGAAAAGGCGTACTCTATATTAATGGCATTGGAAGTTGAACTATGTGACATTTTTTTCCTCCTAATTCATCCACATGTTATCCCTGTTTTTAGAAGTATTAAGTGTATTTATTATCTTTTTGTCGTTAAAGTATGGAAGAAAAATGCTCAAAATGTTTCTATTTATGCTGTAAGTACTAAATTAGTGGTTTTTTCAGTTCAAGACAGGACTTTTGTTTACATTTTAAAGTGAATTTTACATTACTTACATTTTAAGGAGAAATGTATGTTATTTAATACCTCTTACTATATTTTATTTCTTTCTAAGCACAGAATTTATTGATATAGAAAGTCTTGAATAGTGAGATTGGTTAGTTTTAAATAGTTACTTGCCAAACATTTTCTTTTTTCTAAAATAATAACAGGTAAATAACAAAGCATTGTCTACTATACTCTTTAAATATTTAAACTGAAGAAAGAGGAAAAACTGGTAACATCTTTAACTTGTATCTTCAGCAAATATTACAAATGATGTCTCTGTGACCCAATCTTGTCTTCACAAACTTTAACTTGACAAAGAAATACTGTTCTCTCCTACTTATCATTATTCATCCTTGTACAAGTATAGATGTGTATTAACAGGTTGAGTTCTAATTTTGGAGTTTCCTTCTGTTTATAAAGACAAATGTGATGGTTTTCTTTGATGAGGTTGACAGAGGCATTTGTAACCTTTGTTTCTTCATGTAGCCACTTTGCTTGCAGAAGTTGTTTATCTCGTTGTGGTGACTGCTTACTTCATAAACTACAATTTGTGCTAAATTACATTTCTAGGGCTCTATCACCGTATTTTAAAATTCTCTGGATGGGAAACCTAGATTACATAAAATGCTGAATGAGATATGCTATAGAAATTTGACGTAGGGGTGACCTTCAATAAGTAGGGCCTTATTGGAATTTTTAGGAATCTATACAAGGAGGGAACTAACTGATAGAATCCATTCTTTGATAGCTCACATGGTAGGCCTCATTCTATTCCCTCAAGAACTCTTCTAAAGAGATAAAAATCCTAATTAAATTAATTTCAGCCTAATGAATGTATTCAGTATTGCAAAGGAAATATATGGAGGATGGAATTGCCACAAAATGAACATTAAAAACTGAGTTGCAAGTGGAACAAGAGGAATAGTAACAATTATAGACTCATGGCGGTTTTAGGCTAAAGATTTCTTTACAGATCATCTGGTCTGAGTCTCTCATTACTCAAATGAGGAGTCTGAGTGGCAGAGAATTAACTAACTGCTCAAGGTTACTTGTTACTAAGAGGTTGAGCCAATTGATCCTGAGTATCCACATTCTCAATTGTTTCCGTTACCCCACTGAGGTGATAAGAGGTAAAAATTACTCATGAAGAGAAGGCAGAAAATAAAAGATTATCAGGGAAATGAAGTAGGTTTAGGATATTGAATTAGGAAAACAAAAACCCAAAATGGAAATTAGGTAATACTTACAGTGGCATGCAAAAAATAGTTTACAATTTGGATAAAAAAGATATATATAGTTCAGGGATTTTTTGCAGATTCAACAGTGCAATTACATATAGTTGTCTTTATTTAAAACACCTCCCCTGCTTCTAGAGTTCAGGGGAAGGCTGGAAACCATTATTATCTTGTGGAAGTTACAGCAGTGAGCTGTAGGGCAAAATAACTTTCGCAGAGGCAAAACATATGAGATATCATGGCTGTGAGACTGGAGTCTGGGTGTTTGGGAAGAAACCAGTGCCTTTCCTAGCAGCCAGCGTTAGTGAGGAAGGGAAATGATGAAAGAGAGGAGGTGTGGGTCCAATTGCTTAAAGGAGAAGCAGCACAGATATTTGTAGGTATATCCTGCTTCTTTATGCCTCCTGCAAGCTTCCTGCATTGAGTACTTCCAGCCCTCTGGCCAAGCTCATTCTCTGATTGGTCATGGCATACTACACTATCTAGGAACATACCAGAACAATCTGTTAGAGTATCAGGGTCTTCTTTACACCTAGGCAGTGTTTTCTAACTGAATCCCCCACTCCTCAATTAATAAATATTTCAGCTGATCATCTGGTACTCATACCCATAGACTGATTAGAATAAAGTGCTCTAACTTGGTTTATTCACATGTGCAAGCATAATGGAAAATATCCAAGTAAAGATTCTGAATGCAAGGATATCAAAATAAACCAAGCAACTATCAAATAAATAAATCCTATAGTTTCCAAATATGTGTCAGCTCGAAACGTTAAATGTCACCCTTACCAGTTTTGTTTTTCTAAAAATCAAGGATGGTAACCTTGAATCTTTAACAAAGACCGTACAAAGAATTCTAATTGGCAGATTCTCTTTACAAATATTTATCACTGGTTACCTCCTAGGAAGCAGATTAGGCAAAATATTTGAGCTTTTAATAAATTCTTTTAGCAGCTGCTTAACTCAGAGATATATTAGGGCTTGCTGGACAGAGCAAGCTGATAGAGAGTTAAGGATTAAAGACTATTTTCTTTCAACTAGAACCATTATCATGAGTAGAAGAATGGTTAAAGTATCTTGGCACTCTGCTAGTCATCATCCCAAAAGTACTCTTCTGGAGGAGCCCACATGTGCAAAACACATGTTTTTTTGGAAGATAACATGGAAGGTTTTGTGTTCTTAAAATCCTCTTCTATACCCCAAGAGAATAAATAGCAAACATTTGTTCAGATGAATGGTAACAGATTTTGAGTTCTGTCTGGTTAATGAACTTCTGTTTCAGACTTACCTACAGGATAAGCCAGGGGCTTGGATGAGTGAGCGGCGGTGATGCCAGCACCCCCTTCCACTGCGATGAGAACGGGGTGTTTTTATTTTCCTTCCAATCGTATGTTTTGATAAAAATAGGTGTTAATATTAATTCCTTAAATTATATGATATTCTTTTTTTAAATTATGGTTTAATTTTGAAACCTGGAAAGTTGTTTCTTTTCCAGTTAAATGTGCTCTCACTGTTGTTTGGCTCGGTCTACATATCCCTGCAGCAATGAACAGCCAGAGGCCTCAGATTAGGGGAATGATCTCTTAATCCTCCACTGGGCTCATACTAGCTTCTAGCCCACAAAAACATTTTGTTGTGTTTTACAAACTTCTGGAAGTTTCCACTTTCAAAATTTGTATATTAACTACAGAAGGGGCTAAAATGGGAAGATAGAGTATTAGAGCCAGTGCTTTTCCTTCCAATATGTTATGCACAAGTGAAAAAAAGATGGAGAAATCAACTCTTCATTAGTAGTTATTTGTTCCTTTGATTCCACATTCCTTCTCTCCCTCTGAATCTCCTTCTGCTTGTAAAAATTAAACCACAATGTTGCTTATTTATGCACTGTTTCATAAGAAGTAAAGCAATAAACTCTCTTTTTATCTCCTGAGATTAAATTACCTGAATGGCATCTTTATTAAAATTTTACCAAAGTGTTATTCTTTGGTAAACATGGGGTAAATAAGGAAATCTTATAGCTCTTTCAAATCCAAACCAATGTTATACAACTAAACTTCAATCAAAAGTGTTACTTAGGCACTACTTTACTAATACTAATTCTTATTTCACATTGATCCATTTTTATTCTTTTCTCTTTAGTACACATATTAAGAAAATCCAAGAGAGGAAATGTAGAAGGGAAAAAGTCACATCCGGCAGGAAAATGTCATAAGTCCATAGAAGTGATGAAGAGAAATCTTAATAACATGCAATAGTGAAAATTGTCTGCTAAGTTCTTGGGGTGAAGGTAATTGAAAGCAAAATATATAAAACTGACCCCTGGATGTTCCATTGATAGAGACATATGGATGACACTTTTCTGATGTTGAAATTTTCTCATCCATTTTAAGTCACTTTTACCCAAGACTTTAATTCTATTAATTACATATATTCTAATTTTTTATTTAGAATCTTTTAAGTATTTTTTCATTTCACTGGATATAGTTTTGCAAACTTGCTGCATGAAGACTTCTGTAGCAAAGAACTATATCCAGACTAACTTTTATTTAAGACATATGCTTCTCCTTCTGGCTCTTCCCCATCCTTTTAAAATTTGTAAATCATAGAATATAAAAAAAAAAACTTCAAGTTCATGTCTAGACTGTAGGTGGAAGTAGCTTGTAGAGATATAATAGGAAGTCCAGATCAGAAAGGATAAGATTGAAAATAAATGTCAGACACCATGCAAGGAACATAGTCAGGTAGCAGTGTGGAGTCAGGACGATATCAAAGATAAGGCAAGACAATAAGTGAGAGACTAGACAATCAGGGTTTAGTTGCTCTTATTATTCTACAACCATTGCTTAATTCAGTTGTCTCCCATAATTGACGGTGTGTCATATGAAAGCAAGGAATTAGATTATTTGGAGTTGTACTCCTAGGACATGCTTTGTATTACTGTTACCGAACAAATGGACCATGGCGGGGGATGCCCAGGTGCTGTTACCAAAACAACGACACCACCCTTCTCTGGGGTCCCTCGGTTGTAGGTTCTTTGCTGGCCACCCTTGGAATTATGGCTCTAAATGGCAGAGTTTAGTGAAAAGGAAAGGAACTATTTATTCAAAAGTTATACAGGTTTGATTAATGGCTAAATGTCGCTCTTAAACCTCAAAATCTCTTTAAAACAATCACCAGCACACACACAGTCCTGCCTTCCCCGCTTTGCCCAGTTAGGCCAGTCAGGCTAGTCAATGGTACCGTTTTTCAGAAGGAAAAGAACAGAAGTCCGGGGTTCAGCTAGGCAGGCCTCTTGTGGGTCTCAGCACCATCCACTGCGTCGCCGCGATCTCCAGCTCTTAATCCATGACCATGTGGCACCTTCTCCTGGCCCACTAGCAAGAGTCCTTTCTCCCCTCTTTCTTCCCAGGTGGTCTTCACACTGTTTCCCCGAGTCTGTGTCACTTGTTCTCTCCAGCAGGCCACTGTCTTTCCTCCTCCTCTCCAGTTACATTTTGCATTAAGTCTTTTAAACCTTCCTGATTAGCTTTGGTGATATGCAAAATAACCCTTTTTGCATATGAAGAATGAAGCTATCCTGTTATTGACATGCAAAATGACTCTCAATGGCCCTGCTCAAGGTTTGCATCCCTCATGGAGGCCCACCCTGGGATGGGGAGAATATATTTTTCTTGGACACCCCAATCTCTGGACCTCATTACAAATACCCTTGCGGGGGCCCTGGCTGTGCCCCATTATATTACTGGACAAAATCGGAACTCAATAATTGCTTATGAATCAATGATTAAATGTGGTAGGAGCCAACTACAAATATAGCTTGTCAAACAACAAAAATAAACCAGTATACTAAACAAGTACATATTCTATTTATTATAAGATGTTCTAAAGGTAGATTCCACAGTGTCTAAATATAAACTGTGAGGAAATTCTAGTTCTTTCACTTGACAAGCTATCAAAGTTCAGACACGCAGAACTGAAAATGGGAATTATTCTTTTCCAGTGGTTTTCATCCTTGGTGGGATAAGAGTAGGATTCTCCATAACTACATAAATCTCCAGCAGGTAGTAATGAACACTTCTATATGATTCTTAGCTACTGTATTTTATAATAAACATTGTACAATGACTATCTTTAATGATGCTACTGATGTGTCTTCAAACGCTTTCTGTTTTATTCCAAGAAAAGCTGTTAATCTTGACAGATTTTTTCAGAATCTAGGAGGCATGTCTAAAAGTCTCCATTTAAGCATAAGGCTACTGGGAAAGACAACAGAATAGTCCAGGGACATTGTTTCAGTGATTACTGACCTATCTTAGAATTTCTTAGAATTTCAAAACCATGTTTTACTGAAATTCTGCATTATTCCCAAAGTAGCATAGTGCCAAACATAGAACAAGCAAAAGGATAGGGCTGGAAGGGATTGTTTTAGGTTCATTATTTCTCAAAAGTTAAAAATGCCAAAGTTATGTCGATGAATTACTTTCAAGCATTTATGAAAACAAACATAACTTTGTGGCAAAAATTTTAAAAAGGAGAATTAGTCTGGATAATAATATAATTGACATTTAATTTGTCAAATATTCACACTATTAAAAATACATGTGTTTATAATAAATACACAATATAGGTGTTTTTAAATGAAATTTTTAGAATATAAGTTCAGTTATTTTTGTGTTAAGGCATTTTTATTTTGTTACCTTTTCCCCAAAATTTTTAAATTTAAATAATATTAAAGAGCAATTACATAGAGAAAATTGTCTGTAATTAGATGACACTAAGGACATAGTGTTATTTTTATTAGGTATGATAGAATTATAATTACAGAAGAAATTTGCCATATTTTTAATTGTGTTTTTTTCCATTACCATTTAGTCCCCCAAAATCACCACACTCTATTCCAGATCCATGAGTCCTTTTTCCTTTTTTGCTCAATTCCTGAATCCCCTCTGCTCCCACCCCTCTTACCTGTCATTCTGCTCTCTTTTTATGAGTCTGTCTCTATTTCGCTTGTTAATTCAGTTTGCTCATTAGATTCCACATATGAGTGAAATCATATGGTTCTTGACTTTCTGTGACTGACTTATTTCACTTAACATAATGTTCTCCAGGTTCATCCATGCTGTCACAAGGATAACATTTTCTCCTTTTTTTATGGCCAATTAGTATTCCATTGTGTAAATTCTCCAGAGTTGTTTTATCCATTCATCTACTGATGAACGCTTGGGCTGCTTCCATATCTTGGTGATTGTAAATAACACTGCAATGAACATTGGGGTGTGTATGTTTTTTTGAATTAGTGTTTTGAGTTCCTTCAGATATATTCCCAGAAGTGGGACTGCTGGATCAAAAGGCAGATCCATTTTTAATTTTTTGAGGTATCGCCATACTGCTTTCCACAGTGACTGCACAGTCTGCATTTCCACCAACAGTGCAAAAGAGTTCCCCTTTATCCATATCCTTGCTAGCACTTGTTGTTTATTGAGTTATTGATGATAACCATCCTGGCAGCTGTGAGATGATAGCTAATCGTGGTTTTAATTTGTACTTATCTGATGATTAGTGACATTGAGCATCTTTTCATGTCTGTTGGCCATCCGTGTGTCCTCTTTGGAGACATGTGTATTCAGATCCTTTGCCCATTTTTTAATTGGGTTGTTAGCTTTTTTGGTGTTGAGTTTTATAAGTTCTCTATAAATTTTGGATAATAACTGCCTATCTGATGTATCAGCAAATATGTTCTCCCATTTCGTGTGTTGTCCTTTTATTTTGTTGATTTTTCCTTTTCTGTGCAAAAACATTTTAGTTTGATATAGTCTCATTTGTTCATTTTGTCTTTTGTTTCCCTTGCCTGGAGAAATAGATCTGAAAAAAAATATTGCTAAGAGCAATGTCCAATATTTGGCTGCCAATGTTTTCTTCTAGGATTTTTATGTTTTGGAGGCTAACATTTAAGTCTTTAATCCATTTTGAATTTATTCTTGTGTGTTGTGTAAGAATGTGGTCTAGTTTCATTTTTCTGCACATAGCTGTCCAACTTTCCCAATACCATTTATTGAACAAACTGTCTTTAGCCCATTGTATGTGCTTGCTTCCTGTGTTGAATATTAACTGACTATAAAATTCTGGGTTTATTTCTGGGCTCTCTATTCTGTTCCATTGATCTATGTGTCTGTTTATATGCCAGTACCAACTTGTTTTAATTATTATGATCTTGTAGAATAGTTTGATGTTAGGTAGCATGATTTCTCCAACTTTGTTCTTTCTCAGGATTGCTGTTGCTATGCCAGACATTTTGTGGTTCCATATAAAATTTTGACCTATCTGTTCTAGTTCTGTGAAATATATCATTGGAATCTTTATAGCAATTGCATTAATCTATAGATTGCCTTGGGTAATATGGACATTTTACTGATGTTAATTCTTCCTATCCATTAACATGGTAAATGTTCCCACGCATTTGTATCTTCTTCAGTTTCTTTCTTCAGTATCTTATAATTTTCTCAGTACAGATCTTTAACATCCTTGGTTAGGTTTATTACTAGGTATTTCATTATTTTTGAAACAATTGTGAATGGACTTGTTTTCTAAATTTCTCTTAGTTTGTTATTGGCATACAAAAATGCAACTGATTTCTGGATATTAATTTTGTATCCTGCTTCACTTTTTTCTGAATTCACTTATCAGTTCTAGTAGTTTCTTGGTGGAATCTTTTGGGTTCTTTATGTACAGTATCATGTATCTGAAAATATAGTTTTACTTTGTCTTTTCCAATTTGGATGCCTTTTATTTCTTCTCCTTGATTGATTGCTGTGGCTAAGATGTCCAGTACTAAGTTGAATAAGAGAGATGAACATACATCCCTGTTTTGTTCCTGAACTTAAGGGTAAAGCTTGTAGTTTTTTTCTCATTGAGTATGATACTGGCAGTAGGTTTGTCATAATTATTTAGGTATGTTCCCTCTATTGCTACTTTGCTGAGAGTTTTTACTATAAATGGGTGCTAGTTTTTATCAAATGCTTTTTTCTGCATCTATTGATATGATCATGTGGCTTTTATCCTTCATTTTGTGTATGTGATGAATCACATTTATTGATTTGCAAATGCTGTAACAATTTGCATTCCCCAAATAAATCCTACTTGATCGTGACATATGATCTTTTGGATGCATTGCTGTATTTGGATAGCCAATATTTTGTTGAGGATTTAGCATCTATGTTCATCGCAGATATTTGCCTATAATTTTCTTTTTTTGTAATGTCTTTATCTAGTTTTGGAATTAAGATAATGCTGGCCTCATAAAATGAGCTTGGGAGCTTTCCCTCCTTTTGAATTTTTTGAAATAGTTTGAGAAGAAGTGTTAATTCTTCTCAGAATTTTCGGTAAAATTCACATGTGAAACCACCTAGTCCAGGGGTTTTATTTGTTAGGAGTTTTTTGATTACTGTTTCAATTTTATGAGGTGTAATCTGTCTATTCATATTCTCTGATTCTTCCTGATTTAGTTTTAGAAGATTGTATATTTCTAGGATTTTATCCATTTTTTTTTTCAGGTTGTCCCATTTGTTGGTATATAGTTGTTCATAATATTTTCTTACAATCTTTTGTATTTCTTTGGTGTCAGTTGTTATTTCTCCACTTTCATTTCTGATTTTACTAATTTGGGTTCTCTCTCTCTCTCTCTCTCTCTCTCTCAATGAGTCTGGTTAAAGATTTGTCAATCTTGTTTATCTTTTCAAAGAACCAGCTCTTGAATTTATTCATCTTTTGTTTATTTTTTAGACTACTTCATTTGTTTCTGCTCTGATCTTAATTTTTTTCTTTCCTTCTGCTCATTTTAGTCATTGTTTATTGTTCTTTTTCAACTTCCTTTAAGTGTAGAGTTAGATTATTTATTTGAGCTTTTTCTTGTTTTTTGAGATAGGCCTATAGTGCTATGAATTTCCCTCTTAAGACTGCTTTCCCTGTGTCCCACAGATTTTGGATGGTTGTGTTCTCATTTTTGTTTGTTTTGAGATATCTTCTGATATCTTTCTTGATCTTGTTGTTGACCCATTCATTTCTTTAACAACATGTTATTTAGCTTTCATGTCTATATATGTTTTTCACTGTTCTTCTTGTGATTGATTTCTGTATTCATAGCATTGTGGTCAGAGAAGATGCTTGATATGATTTCAATCTTCCTAAATTTACTAAGACTTGTTTTGTGTCCTAACACGTGATCTATCCTAGAAAATATTCCACATGAACTTGAAAAGTATGTATATTCTGCTGTTGTGGGGAGAAATGCTCTGAAGGTATCAATTAAATCCATTTGATCTAGTGTGTCATTTAAGGCTATTGTCTCCTTGTTGATTTTCTGTCTTCAAGAGCTATCCATTGAAATCAATGAGGTGTTAAAATCCCTGACTTGACTGTATTTCAATTGACCTCTCCCTTTATGTCCATCAGGATTTGCTTCACCTATTTAAGTGCTTGTATGCTGAGTGCATAACATTAATTAGGGTTACATATTCTTGTCTGATTGTTCCCTTTATCATTATGTAATGTCCTTCTTTGTCTCTTACAATATAGCCTTGGTTTTAAAGTCTATTTTGTAAGATATAAGTAATGTTACCCTAGTTTTTTTTTTTTCCCTTTCCATTTACATGAATATCTTTTTCCATCCCTTTGCTTTTAGTCTGTGTGTCCTTTGATTTGAGGGTCTCTTGGAGGAAGCATATATATGGGCCTTGTTTTCTTATCTATCCATTCAGCTACCATATGTCTTTTGGATTGAGTATTTAAGCCATTACATTTATGGTGATATTGATAGATATTCATTTAGTGCCAATTTATTGTTAGACTATTTTTCTCTGGTTTTTTTTTTCTTTTCTTCTTCCCTTAAAGTAGGCCTTTAACTAATTTTGTGGTAACGAAAAAACAAACAAACAAAAAAACTCTTTACCTTTTTCTTGTCTGGGAAGCTCCATATTTCTCTTTTGATTGTAAGTGATATCCTTGCTAGGCAAAGTAGCATTGATTGTAGGTTCTTGTTTTTATCATCTTGAATATTTCACGCCTCTACTTTCTGACCAGAAATGTTTCTGATGAGTAATCATATGACAATCAATCTAATTGGTGTTCCCTTGTATATAACCACCTCCTTTACTCTTGTGGCTTTTAGGAGTCTCTTCTTGTCTTTAAACTTTGCCATTTTAATTGTTATATATCTTGGTGTAGGCCTCTTTTAGTCCAAGTTGTCTGGGACTCTGAGATTCCTGATTTGTGTGTCTTTTTCCTTCACCACACTAGGGAAGTTTCAGTCATTATTCTCTCAAATAGGTTCTCGATTCCTGCTCACTCACTCTCTTCTCCTTCTGGTAATCCCAAGATTTGGATATTGTTATATATCATGTTGTCCTAAAGGCTTCTTAAGCACTCCTCACTTTTTTAAATTATTTTTTTCTTTTTGCTGCTCTGCTTTGGTGTTTTTTTCCTACCTTGTCTTCTAAATCACTGATTCAATCCTCTGCTTCTTCTAACCTACTGTTTATTCCTTCTACTATATTATTTATTTCAGATACTGCATTCTTTATTTCTTACTGGCCCTTTTTTATGGTTTCTATGTCTTTTTTCATGCTGTTGAATATCCTTATAATCATTACTCTAAACTCTACATCTGATAAATTGCTCACCTCCATTTCATCTAATTCATTCTGAAGAATTTTCTTGTTCTTTCATTTAGAGTCTGTTTGTCTTCCCATTTTGGCTGCTTTTTTGTATTTATTTCTATGTATTAAGCAGATCTGCAAAAACTCTGGTGCAGCTCTATGTCAAACACTGCTTGTGGCTGGCCTTGGGCCACTTGCTTGGAGCTATAAGTGATCCACAGCTTTTGGCTCCTTCAGCTGGGCATAATATGTGCAGAAAAAACAAGGCTGGGCACCAAGCCTCGCTTTTACCAGCACCAGCCCTAGAGGAGAGTCAGCTAAAGTCTCAGAGCTCCCAGAGATCCATCTCTGCCTGCATGCTTTCTGTTAGGCTTAAAGAGTGAAAGTCTCCCCGCTATACTTTTCAGCAACATGGTTTAAGCACCACAGGATGGGTCAAGAGTAATTCCTATAGGCAGGACTATTGCTTCCCCTCAGGCTAATGCCACTTGGAGAGCAGTGCTCTGCCTGAGAAAGATGGTTTCTACAGTGTGGGGAATTACTCAGAACAGGGATCCTGGAGGGTCTTCCTTCGGTTCTCTCCCCAAAGCCACCAGCCCCAGACTCTCCTTCTGTCAGAACCCATGGTAAGCGGCTTGTAGGGTAAGGGAGGCAGTTTGGCTGCCTCACCCAGGTGCTCGAGTAACTAGTGAGAGCAGCTTCTCACAACCTTGAAGGAGTCTGATAAAGCAGTGTTCTCATGGCCTTGAGTCTGGGTGCAATAAACTGCCCCTTAGCTTTGAGGAGGCTCGTATGAGCAGCTCATGCCAGGTTACCTCACCATTTGGTGTGAGGCCAGCTGTATTTTCTCTAGCTTTTAAGGAGGTAGGGACTTCTCACAGGGAGGAGAAGAGTGAGTGAGTGAAAGAGTCAGGCAACCGACATAGACATAGGCTTTGTGGCCTGTGTGACTCTCCCCAATAAAGACATGTCAAGCATCTCCAAGGCTCCACGCATCTTCTTCTGTCTCTCTGAGTCTCAAGTGGACCTGCCCAGCCTAGGGAAGCTGCAACACATGCCTATAAATGGAATTTTGTGTGTTGGCCCTTTAGGAGGCTCTCTGTGTCTCTAGCCATTTCTCCTTATGGACAGAAGCCCTGCTGATTTTCACAGCCATATGTTATTTGGGTTCATTTCCCAGTTCTGGTGCTGTAGGCTGGGGAGGCTAGTTTGGGGCTTAGACCCCACACTTCTCAGGGGGAATCCCGGCCACTAAAATATTCCTCCGGAACTTCAGCTGCTACCCACGGTGGCCTAGCCAGCCCTATCACACCTCCTCTGCATTCCCTACCAGTCTTCTTGTGGTGATGTGGTTTCTTCCATCTGTCCGTCGTTATAAGGCTTCTCTCCAGCTAGTGCTCAGTTGGTTAATCAGGATGATTTTTCTATAATTTACCTGTAATTCCAGTTTGGTCCTGGAAGGAGGTTAGTATAGCTTCTACTTACTCCTCTGCCATCTTGGATCTTGCCACATTTTTTATAAATATATATTAAAGTATGCAGCGGTAAAATGACATGATATAGAGATTTTGTTTAAAACATTTAAGGAAAAATTAAAGGAAGAATGGAAAAAGCAAGTTGGTCTAAATCATGAAAGCCATTGAATTTGTTTGATGATTTTATAAGTATTTGGTTTATTTCTCTCTTTACATTTGTATGTCTAAAATTTTCTTAGGATTTTTTTTTATACTTATGAAATAAAAGTAATATGATAGCCATAAAAGTATATGACTCACACAAAGTCTAGTATGTGGCACAAAGTAGATGTTACATCTCTGTGCATGTATACAATAAACTAATGAAAGGTAGACTGTTTTAAACTATAATAAACACTTTACAGTATTGATTTAATAAATTTAACTATTATTGTAAAATATTTTCCAATGTTAGCTTAATAAATATACATAATTTATTATATTTTTTATTCTCATTTATTTTTTTAAATATACTATATTTTAATCAAAACTCTTAATTTCTTTCTAATCTGCTGAAATATTGAAACGCAGCTAATCTTAGGCTAATATTTTGCTTAAGTTTGAAGTGTAATGAAATGTATGGGAGTAAAGAAGAGTTCCAATCAGAAGGCAAGGCTAGACCTTCACAGTGTGGCTTCATTCTCAAATGTTGTAAATTCCTGAAATGCAACATGTCCAATAAAACATGCAAAACCATTTCAAAAATCAAATAAGATATTTCATATGATCCTCATCTTGATCTTCCTATACTAACAAGTATAATTTTTAACTCATAAATATTTTCTGACAAAGTTGAATCTTTTCTGTAAGAAACTAGAGAAAAATAAATAATAAAATAAGCATGCTGACCAGCTAAGTCTGAAATGTGGTAATCAAGTATTCCAGAACCATTGTCCAATTTTCAGGGTTGTTTTCTTCCTACAATCATGTTCTTATGCAATTTAGCAATTCCTCTGTCTTGCAGTTATCAAGGAAGGAAAATTTCCTCTCTGGAGGTGACCTCTGTCCTGCTCAGTGGATTGGATGATTGTATGGTTATAGTCCATTGGCTTTGATCCTGGGATGAAAATGTTCTGCTCTGTTCTGCACAGTCTCTCTCTGTCTTGGAGTCTAATTCTTTGTTAGCAGCAAACACTCTCACTGTGAGGTTGTCACAATGATTTAAGAAAGGCATATTTTACTGAAATAAGAAGCCCAGTGGTGTAGCTGGAACTGATCAAAAACCATCAGCAAGCTGACAGATTGCTTTTTATGGGAGATTGGCTTTTGGGTCTTTCAGAGAAAGAAACCTCCACATAGCCATGAGGAAAGCCAATGCATCGTCAAAAAACTGTGGTCCCCAAGTAAAGGGTTATATAGTTATAAGTGAATGAATGAATGAAAGAATGGTACATATTGTTACAGCTCCTCTCCTAGAGCATTCCATTTATTTTCCTTAGTGATTCAATCACTTATTTATTGTATCATTTTTTTTTTCCTGATGGGTATTGAGCTATGTACTGGGAATAAAATAGGAAGCAAGAGAAATACTGCATCTTTCTCCATAGAATTTACATTATATTGGTGGATTATGACAAGTTATCAGGTACCAAGTAAAAGAGATGTACAGAGAAGTGTAGCTCACTGTCACAGTTCACTGACCTCCTGGCCATTTACCCATTGTGTTCCATTTAGAACTGGACCAAACTGAAAAGCAATATAATATTATTCAGGTGATCAGAGGCAACTTCTACCTTTGCATTTCCATAACAGGAAAATTGATTAGTATGACAAATAGCATCAAGAAGATTTAGCTTTGTGATCAGGAACCAAAGAGATGACCTAATCATTCACAAGAAATTTGGTCTAGTGCCAGTACAGACACATGAAAAAAAGTTATGGAGAGAGTCAAAAGGTGGTTGGATTAGCCCTATATCATCACTAAATGTAGATATAGTTAAAACACCTATATAAATAAAAACTGGATAGTCGATTAATATTCTTTCTGGTGCCCTGATCTCCAAACTGCTCCTGGGCATATTCTCATCCCCTTTCCCATCTGATGAGAGCTCCTCTCTACCTTCTTATCCCATTCTCCAACTTGTCCATCTGAGAGTCAGAGAGTCACAAAACAAGATATTACTACCATTTGTCAATTATTATTTCTGCAAGAGTTCTCAGTATCTGCCTTATTTTATTCTACAATAAAGATTGTCATCTCTAAAAGAGAAAGGAGGAACCCATTGGGTTAAATAGTATCTTTGCCACTCCTTTCATGATTCATTGATCCTCTATGTTTATTGCAAAAACCCCTGCCTTATATTTACATAAAAGCAAAAAGGTTAAAGGTATTGTCAGTTGATCAGAAGACCTGACCAATGAATAATAGTTTACAGGCAAAGAGTAGATATTTGGAGACGGGGAGCAGAGAAGCAGAGGAAAGGAGAACAAGAAATAGACTGAAACAAAAAACTCTGATAAGAGAGATCCTAGAAATTTTTAAGTCATTTTTGTCAAATTTCAATCTGCCACCCCAGAGAAAGTTACAAATCTATACAATGCATATTAAATACATGTAATTCTTATTATACATCATATAATGGAAGAAAGTTGCTTGCTTTGGTGAAGAAAATGAGAAGAAGTTACAAAAACACACATTGTTAGAGGTCTGTAGTTATAATTCTGGTTCTACTACTAGTTTTCTGTGTGGTCTTGAGATAATCACTTAGCATCTTTGGTCTATACTGACCTCATTTCTAAAATGAGGGTAATAACAATTCTGAAGAATACTGGGAAAATTAAATAATAATATATGAAAAAATACCTTGGAAAAATTTAATACAAATTATAAATACAGGACTTTAGTAAAAGAGAAAATTTTGAAGAATTGGATGTGAGAATTTAATGAGCATACTATATTTGTGTCAAGATATTTTTCTCATTTTTCAGGTAGTTTAGTCTTGTTTGCCAAAATAAGGCATATTGAATGTGAGAAAAAGTATCCTGGTAGTGCCTCTTTAGGAATGGAAGTGACGTCTTTTATAGCCTGACACCAGTCCTCTGAACACACTACCTCTAGCTTTCATAGGTAGAGGCATGTAAAGGTTGTGACATTAGAAGGCAAGTCTCAATTCTTCCCCTTAATACTGATCTTGCAGCTCCCCCGCAGTGAAAAAACACTTTGGAACCATACACACAGTCCTACAAGGAACAGAAAACTTTCTGGGGAATGGGATGCCACTTTTTAGTTTATTTCCTGAATGAGAGAAGAAAACCAAAGTGGTGCTGGCAATGTGCATGTTATTTTTGTCTGAACTCAGTTTTTATTCATTCAGAGACGATGATGAGACAATCTAGCCACGTTTCCATGCCCTACCCACATTTACATAGAAAAAAGCTTTGTCAATTTTATTTTGTTTGAAAGCCCAGAAGGCCAAGAGCAACATGTTCCCACAGAGTCATCTTGTTAGAGATGCATGGGCTGACCTAAAAGACGACCAGAGCTTTCACATTCTATTTGAGTTGGCCAGGTACCGAAAGCCCAACCATTACAGTGAGTTTCATGTTTTCAGCCTATTTCACAACAGATTCCTCAAACTGCAAAATAACATCTGCTGCTCAGCCCCAAATATATGCTAATTGATGTTAAAGAGATTTCCGCCTGGGCCAGATGCAGTTCTTGGGATTAAACTCATCCGCACATTTCTGTAAGCAGCCTGTTTTCCGCAGAGGGCTCTCAGTCACACTGAAGGGTGAGTGGAGTTTAATGCAACACTATGCTGCAGTGATGCCATTTGTCAGCTTGCTAAATCTTATTTAAAAATACAATTAAGTCATCAGTTTCCTGAAAATTTAAACTTTTTCTTTTTCCTTCACAACCAGTCTTAGAGGTAATCATTCTATCAACTATTTTATACTTCAGACAGGTTTTTTCATCTTCTCTTTAGTTTAGGACTAATAACAAATTTTTTTTCCAAGATGGAGGGATCTCTAAGAAGATTCTAGAAGATTAAATGAAAATAACTCATAGTTTGCTGGGAAGTTTAGGGCTGCTTCATGTAAATAATAAGAAAATATTTTGAAAACAGGAAATGGTGTTATAATCATTCCTAAAACAGAGAGACTCTACAATAACATTTACACAGTGGAGTACACAACAGAACTATGGATGACTTAGTTTTGTTTTGATATGGGAGGACTTGTTGTTTCATGTCATTTGGCTCTTATTTCGATGTCATGTTATTTGGGCTCCCATCTATTCATTGAACAAGAATTCATCATGTACCTACTATTGTCAGGCATGATGTGAAGAAATAATGAAAAAATAAAGTCACTGGTCTCAAGGAGTTTGCAATTCTATTTATACCAAAAAAATTACAGGACAAAAGAAGTATGAAAAATATGACAATAAAGAAATATGCAGGCTCTTGTGGTAACAGCAGAGAATATGATTGATAAAAGCCATTTACTAAAAGTGTCCTCTTATACTGATACAGTTTAAAAAAAAATAATAACAACTACCTATGACAGCTTTCCAAGTGCCTCAATTGTGTATGAATCACCCCCCCTACTGTGAAAATCAGGACTAATCTGCAGACTGTTAAATGAGAAAAAGAGTAAGACTGGAAATTTACCCCCAATTTGATCTATGATTCATGAGGAAATTGGATATCTGAAAATTGATTTGGTCCATAGAAGAGCCCATATAAAGCAGGCTCATAGGAAAGCCCATGTGAAGTATTTTCAGAATTGATCAGATAATATTTGTAAAGAACATAGAGACTTTTCATTGATGAATAAATAGGTTGTCACAAACAACCAAGCCTGCACTACTCAGGGGAAAGAAAGGTGCCTATGTTCAGGAACAGAGATAAAAAATCCTAATAAACATGAACTCTGTCCTGTTGTGTAACTGTGGGTGTGGCAGGGATATGGCTGCCACAACACTGGCATCGAGTTGTCCTCTAAAGAGTGCTGATTTGGGAGAACCATACTGCACACTGTGCTTCTAAACTCGAAACAAAAAAAAATGGGCATAGGGAAGGGGTTAGCTGGATGCGATAGTGATTTTACTAGTTCAATTTTCTGTCTGAGTCAGATTCTGAGAGCAGCACCATGAGAGAATTTTCTCTCTTTGTCACTCATAATGGGTTTATATTTGGGCCTAAGCCAGCAGTGGAGAATCAGGCAGATTGTGTTATTTACAGTGAATAGTTGCTGGTTTATTTTCCAAATAACTAAGATCCTGTAGAAAACAACATTTGTAAATGTGTAAGTTCCCTAGCTTGTAAGTAGGGAACTCCATGTACAAGAGGATATTTTTGTTGTTTGGTTCTAATCATCTCTGCCTGAAGATTTCAGGAAGTATCTCTAGCTAAAATTATATCTATTTTCCTTATTTCTTTGGGGATATTTCTATCCACCTTATTTCTTTGGGGATATACATAAATATGTGATATAGGAACAAATGTCAAGTTAAATTAGGACCCCTTTTTTGGCAGATCAAAGAATGTTTCCGATTCTTTTTACCCCTATTCTGAAATACAATTACAAATCAGCTAGGATATATCAGGTCAGGAAAAAAAAGTGGACTAAGTACACACTGTAACAAGCCAACCTCCCAACCATAAGCCCAAATGTTTGGAAAAGCTTCAAAGTGCCCCCTGAAGCCTTTGACCAAAGCCTGGCAGCTCCAAAGAGGAGCTCAGTAATGGGGACAAAGACTGCCAGATGCGTGTGTGCCAATGCCAGCAAAAGTGAGTTGGCAGGAAGAGCAGCCAGCAAACCAACAGTGCCAAGATATAGAGGCCAGGTTTTTGGGAGGCAGGGAATGGTTTCCAAAAGAGCAAGATTGTTTTGAATCACTTGCTGTAGTGTTATCCTTAGCTTTGTTCTTTGTGATTGTGTGTGGGTTGTTTAATCCTCTGTCCTTTATTCCCTCTTACAGGTTAAAGAGCCAGAGAATGTGAAGTGACTTATTTCCAAAGAGGGTGGGGACAGGCATTAACATGCGTGAGACAACCATATCAACAAGGGTTGGGGAGTCCATATCTCTAAATAATGCATCCCAGGGGGATAAGGTTTTTGATGCACTGAACTCTAGCAACTGGTAATGAGGTATGTCTAAGATGCAATTTAAGAAGCCAAAGCCAACCTATTCATTTATTTCAGTTAATTTCTTTATTCCTCATTCTCTACATTCTGTTTCCAAATGATTTTATACTATTTCCTGGTTCAGGGCAGTTTCTCTATTTAACTGAACAGGATAGTAAATCTTAGGAGTAGTGATTGCAGCAGTAATAGCTACCATTTATTAAGCAGTTGCTACATTCCAGGTTCTGCACCAGGCATTTAATCATTATGACCACCATGCAAAGTAGATATCATGATTCCTGTTTCACAGAGTAACATCTGCAAGAGATTGGAGTTTAAGAGATACAGACAAGTCAATAGGCAAGAATTATCCATAGATAAGTGCTTAGATGACAAGGTACAGAAAGCTACGTGAGTACCCAAATGAGTCATTTAGCTTAAATTTGTGGGGCAGTTGAGCTAATGTTGTTGGAGAGAGTCACATTTACATTGAAAAATGAACACTGAAGAAGCAGAATATGTAAGAATAATGACTAATGAAGAAAGAGTAAGTAAGAATTAACCAAGCAATGGGAATGGGAAGGACACATAGGAAAAAGAAACCACTTCTGCAAAAAGCTGGAATCAAAAGAGATCACACCGGCTCAAAATGGCTAGGACATAAAGTGTGATGGGAGCATAGTGAGCAGTGAAACCAGAGAAATAAAGCAGAGAGCCAGGCAATTTTCCAAAATGCCTCTTTGCAACCTCCCTTTTCTGCTAAAATTTCTGCCATGAGACTTGACTTCCTACAGGTCTCAATCCCAATTCCTTAGCTTGTCATTCAGTCCTCCCCAGTATCTAGAAATACATTATTGCTCCATTTAATTGCAGCTGTATCCTCAACACTCAACTCTCCCCACATACATGCAGCATCATTTCTGTCTTATCACTTTTCTTCTGTTGTTCTCTCCAACTAAATATCCTCTCTGGATAACAGCCCATGTATTGTACTTTCTTAAAATCCAAATTGAGAACTTTTTCCATCTTAAAATCAATTAAGCAAATTTTTGTTCATTGACTACTACTTCTTTTGTTAATATCTGCAATGCATATATTCAGTAAATTGTAAATGCAAAAGCTTAAAAGGATCCCAAAATCATTTAGACCAACTGACTCAGATATGTAAACTGAGTACTCCTACGTTAAATTGACTTTACTAGTCTACTCCATGCAATCCTACGCTTTATCTTACAGTCATGATTGCTAAGCTTGCAGGCCTTGCCCCTGTTTTATAAACTCCTCAGTTTTATAAACTCCTCCCTGCCTGCCACTTCTTTGGTACTCTCCTCGATGCCCAGCATTCTATTTAACTGAATTCAGTCTGAATCAGGTTGCAGTTTTAAAATGCACTTGGGCTCATCATTTCAAGAAAACTAATGTTACATTATTTGAGGATTTAAACATTCATTTTAGAATTATTTTTTCAAATATGGATTTTCATGTGTCTTATTTTCTTTTCCAAGGGAGTACAACTAACTGATCAAAATAGATTGACTCCATATCTATGGTATTAAGCAGGGTTCCCATGGCTTCTAAAACTCTGCTGAACTATTCCCGGCTTAGAGAGGGATAAAGGCACATGTTACCACTCAGTTCACTGCTTCTAAACATGAATCACAATTCTGTGAATCTTTAGAATTTGATATTCAGCAATTGTGAAGCTTCACAGCATGGCAGGACCTTACTTCCCCTCCTGAGTTAGTTTATGTGTGATCGAAGCAGCTTTCAGGAACTTCTTACTGCTTAGAGGGTTAAGAAGGGAATGTAGTCCGCTGGGCATTCCTGATAAAAGTGAAATCAAAAAATAAATCAGCAAAATGATATAAAGTGTTTTATAGAAGCTCTCTTATGTATAACAGTATCCATATGCTTTTTCTTTTTTTTTTTATTCTTAATGACTCATTAAAGCCATTATTCTCCTCTTTTTCAATATCAGGATGAAACTATTTGAAACTCTATTCCATCTATATGACCTATAATTTTTGCTGTGGTAATAAGAAATACCCAAGTACCAGATGTTGTCTTACAAAGGAATTTATTACCGATTTATTTATATTACCTCCTAAAGTGATTTTTAATCAAATTTATTTTATAGGATATATTTCAAACCAAGTCATTTATCTTTTCTGGTATAAAGGGTCATAGCCAACCTCAACAGTAAATGTCATTTCCTAGACCAGCAGCTCACACACGCTCAATACAAATGTTATAAATAAGTACATAAAGTTTTAGAGTGTTTAATAAAAGCTTAATAGTTTGCTGACAAGTTTGTTTCCAATTGCTTGATGTAGTTCATTTCCAGAGCGTCTGGACACATGTAGAAATGATGCCCTTTAAACACTGCCAACTTTTTATATCCACTGCACATAACTTGTCTGAGCTATTAAGGAAGAAAAAAATCCCATAAATCAAGATGACATGAAGAGGGGAAGAATCAGCTTTATGCAACAGGAAAACAATTTGCCCTTCCTACCAAAATATCCTAAGCAAATACCAAATAACCAGTTCTACAGGATAAAAGTATTGTTTAAAAGTTTTCCTCTTTCAAATATTTCTGCTTAAAACAATTTCCACATAAATGATATTTGAATGGTATAAAGATTGTGAAAAGATGTACTCCTTTACACTGAGGTTAAGATTTATAAACCTTAAAACCTTGAAGCTATTCAGCTTTCATACTTAACTCAATTGGAATAACCTGGCAGGTTGTAGGTCACAGTAAAAGGTGGGTAAACTTCCACTTACCTGTTTTTTTGTTAACATTTTGGAGCCAAATGAGCAGCCTCGCTACTGAAATAGGGTTAAAACCACCTGAGCAGATCAAACCAGGAAAATGATCCCTCTTTGGGGATCATTTCAGCTTAGAATCTGAGGCACTAAGGTTCAACAACCCAAAAGTACTCATCAAGCAGAGAAAATCGGATCACACCTCTACAACAGTCTGCTTCCAGAGGAAAACTTGTAGCCTAATCTACGGGGGGAAAAAAAAAGAAAGAAAGAGGCGGATGCTCTGTCTCAGGATAGGGAAAAGCACTGGAAGGACAAGTTTATCTCTGGTGACCTTGTGATCTTACCATTTTTCTTAGGATTGGAAAAATACTCAAAAACCCACAAGGAAACTCTAGTGAAAGTGAATCATTTGAAACTACAGTAATTATCTTCAAAATACGTGCCAAAATAGTATTACGGGCAATGGGATGCAGTTTAGGGATTTATGACTCTCATGTATAATACTTCATTGAAGACAATGTTATTTTGATTAAGTGGGAAATGTAAATGAAAAAGAGGCACTGGCAAATTATCTATCTAGCTAGATAAATGTTCATTAAGGCGGAGATAAAATATCACAAGCCAGGTGACTTAAACAAAAGAAATGGACTCTTTCACAGTTCTGGAGATTAGAAGTCCAACATGAAGTGTCAGCAGTTTTGGTTCATTTTGACTCCTCTCTCCGTGGCTTGCACATTGCCCTCTGCTCACCGTCTTCACATGACCTTTTCTCTCTGTGTTGTCAGTGTCCAAACCTCCTCTTATTATAAACATACCAGTCATATACCCATTTGACCTCATTTTTACCTTAGTTATTTCTTTAAAGACCCTATTTCTAAATGCAGTTGCGTTCTCAGGTACTGGAGGGTTACTACTTAAACATATAAATTGGGGATAAAGGGGTGAAAGGTGACACAATTCAACTCATAACAGTAGCTATGTACAAAATTGAAGGAGAGACTTGAGGTAGCTTATAAAGATAATTTGAGTTCAATTATTTTTGCTTACTACTTTACAATAATTGCGGCAAATACACAGCTTGAGAGCTTAAATTTGATTATATAGTATCCAGTACATTCTCATTTTGCTTCTCTGTATACAAGTACATTATTTCCAGTGCTGTCTATAGATATTGCATTTATTCTTTTACTCTCTAAGATTGTTTGCTTCTTGATACTAAAGCTACATAAATGCCCTTACATAATTAGAAATCTGTTTTTTAAATCAGTGGAATGCAATCTATGAGTATGTCATGAAACAATTTAGTTAGTAGTAACTATTGTTTAAAAAGACCAAAAATATTAAAGTGTGCAAAATAATAAAATAATGAGTGTAGAGGTCATGTCAGGGAATATAGAGAAAGAAAAAAAAAAAAACAAAGCAGGGCCGGGGGCAATGCAGAATCAACTTTGTCAGAACTCTGGAAATTAAACAAAGCATTTCAGCAAACCAAGAAGGCAGCTGAATCTTGGTAAAAACAGGTCACTTTGTGGCTTTTTACCTTTCCCTATTTCCTATGCTTCTGCCCCACTCTTGCAGTAGACTTGCACACCAGCAGCCAGAGCCATAGTGAATTCAGCAGACTGTCCACTACTAGACAGGACCCAAGGAGGACCGGGCTCTTTCCAACCACATCCCCAGAAAACTGTCATTATTTGACCTATTCGGTAGTTCCTTGGAAGAATCCACTCACAAGGCTGGCTGTTTGTTACATAATTGAGGTTTGCTTATGAAAAACAGCAACCCCCCAGGAACATGTTAAAAACAATCAGAGGCAATTGTTGAATTTCAAAGATGCCTGAGCCAGTAGATAGAAATTGGTGCAAACAATAGGCTAACAAAAAAACTGAAAAAAAAAAAAAAAAAAAAGAGCTTAGATGTCCATTGAAAGCCCTGGAAAGATTGGGTACATTTCTAGGAATCTAGAAAGCTACACGTACAGAGAGCTGTGTGGGTGTCTCAGGCTGGGCATATTCTCAGGAGAGAGCTGAGAAAGCCCCTACACTCTCGCCTCTGACTTACCCAGGGTGTCTGCACAGCAGGAAGTTACATGCCCCCAAACACACAGGTCTCCTACAAACAGCAGGGAGTTGTACACTTTAAAATGGGAAATTGTGTAGTGTATGAATTATATTTCAGTAAAACATATAGTTTACACATAAATATATAATTAATATACTATATATTTTATTTATATAATATTTATCTTTTATATATAATTTAAATATTATGTAATATTTATATCTATAATTAAATACATAAATATAGTTTATATATACACATATAGTTTATTTGAAATTTTAAAATAAAAATAGGCAACATTGATATAAAGTTGACTGAAAGAAGCCAGGAACTCTATTCACATGAAATTCAAAAACAGGCAAAACTATTCCATGTTGATAAAACTCCAGATATCAGTTACCTCTTTGTGGAGTTTTGTGTAAGGAGACATGAGAGAGCCTTCTTGAGGTCTAGAGATGTACTATGCCTTAATTGAATCTGTGGTGACATAAACAACATTATACATCCTGATGTACAAAGTCATCAAGTTGCACATTTAGGATTTGTGTGTTTTATTGCAGGAATTATATGTCTCAATAAAATGAAAAAAATTAAATATAATCAATATATTTATTGTTTTGTCAACACTTTGTTTTAGTTGAATATACATGTATGTGTGCACTGGGCCTTGATATAAAATATATTTATTTCTGTGAGCATGAGCAAAGTGTTTGAAAATCCTAAACAATAATATTAGAATTCTATGGGGAACCTGACATGCTTTGAAATATGAACAACTTGCTAATCAGGTACACTTCTCGGAATAAAATTAAAACAAAATACAAATTGTGGAAAATGTTGTCCAAATAAATAAATCAACCCCACAATAAATCACCAACACTCTGACCCTAGCTTCAATCACACCTTCCTCATGAATTCCACTTCCAAAGCCATAAGCGACCTCTTACTCTTCTGAGTCTTACATTTGTTGCTAGTATTTATTTTATAATATATATCTATATCTATATATCTATCTGATATATGTACATATAATATATATATCCACACACATCTAACATTGACCTTGCATAGTATTCATGTACTATTTTCCTTTCCTGATTGTAAAATCCTAGCTTCTAATAATTATTCTTTTCTCTTTCTGATAAAACTTGGTATAATAGTTTGTACTTAATAGAACCACATAAAACAAGAAATAAGAAATTAAGATATCAACTAATGTAGTGACCTTTGAAATATATCCCTTAGAAGTTCAAAATGGATATATAATAAAATGAATACAAAATGTAACATTTAAGTACAAATAAAAGCTCATCAGACAATATGGAAATAAAAGAAAGGTGTATTGTGTAAATTATGCATTGTGTATGTACAGAGGTGGGCAAAAGTAGGTTTATGGTTGTTCAAATGGAAATAGTAAAAATAAATAATATAATAATTAATTAATAATAGAAGAATAAATTCTTATGGTTTGCATACTAACCACTGTAAACTTACTCTTGCCCTTCCTATATGTACATATGTATACACATATATACACACATAATAAACACATACAAAGAGACACATACATGCATTTGCAAATATATATTATATAGTCTATTGAACAAGTATCTGAAAATTAAAATTATCATTCACTAGCAGGTCAACATGATCACCAATTCAGAGCTCAAAAGTCCCCTTTTCTATTCTGTATGTCACATACGGGCTACAAAGCAAAATTCATAGTTCCCTAATGTCAGGGAAAGCTGGGGAAAGTCAATAAGGAAACAATCATTGCACCCCAGAGTTGGAGCAAAGAATTTTGACCCTTTGAGGGACAAGGCAAGGCCTTATCATCGTTTGGCTTACAGACAGAATATATTGGAGATAGTAGAGCTGAACCATGTTTCTGAATCAAACAATTTTTTTACTTATGTATTTTCAAAAAATAGTAATAATACCTGTCTCCCTCATTGAATCACAGCCTTTCGGTGATATTTTTGAAGACAATAAATCACAAAATATAGATAGGAATAAAATATGAATTTCTTCAGGGCTGTGCCTTTTACAGGCACTCATGTGTTGGCAGTTTAAACTATGTTCTCTCCCCGGTTGGTTACTGCTCCTACTCTTTGCTGATTGACTGTAATTGATGACCATTTGGTGGTGAATAGCCAGAAAGTGAGATCACAGAGTCTTAGCAGCAATGAGGTAGCACTACAGGTATTTACCAGGTCTTAAGTTATCTGATCTTTATTTCAAAGGCACACATGAAACTAACTGCACAATCATAGCTATTGAAAGAACAAGTCTTTCTGAAATGCAGAATTCTTTTAAAAATGTATAACTAATTAAAATCTCAGGTATTACTTAATCTTTGCTTTAGTGTAATCTTACTAAAATAATTCTTACTCAAGAAATTAATTTAAACTGCTTAAATTAAGGCATGTATATCTTAAATTGAGCATCTTAAACATCTTAAATTAAGGCATGAGAACCCGCTCCTTGGCTGAATTCTTTTCCACTGATTTTGAGTAAACAATAACAGATTAGCTTTCCAAAACTTCAATATCTCACTTCACAATCATAAAATTTATAATTTAGAGAAAGTAAGTTCTGATGTTCATAGATGATTCTCTTCAGTATGCATAGCACCCTATCATTAGTTTATAAAAAATAATAATAAAAGTAGGGTGACAAAAATAAAAGCAGTTTTCATTGATTTTAACACTTGCTTATGGAAAATAAGACCTGGACAAATATGTTTTAAATATTCTTTTCATGGTGCTGAGAAAGCAACTATCTACATTTTAGACTGGTGACCTGATGGTAGGGAATGTGGAATGTCCATCAACTACTTTAATAATTGGCCCATTTTTTAATAACATTTGTGACAAAGGTGGCTATTTTTTAACTCTAGATGGACTGGAAAGCTGAAAATATGACACAGTTTTAATTTATAGACCCACAGTGATGTGTCCAGAGTTGGCTGATCAGACAGGAACAGTACTCTGAAAAAGTTTTAACTGTAATCTGAAGGGTTTTCAACAGTGATAAGATAGCAGCAGTAGCCCTGAGACGGAGGCAAAGGCTGATGTATTCAATTTCTCAGAAGTAAACAGGGCCAATGCCCCAAGCAATGTGACTTTCTTCTCTGCCAGACAAATGGGTGAACATGGCTGGAATCACAAGTCTAACAAACAATGGTAACTTCTGCATCTGAAACCTGAAGTCTGCTTTACTGGATGCCCTCTCTATGATTATATCTATGTTTCCATGTCTGGTGTGATGATGAATCCAGGCGGCAATGGCAGTGACCTAGGTGGTAAACGCCTATCATCTGCTTGATTCTGTTTGCCCTATACAGAGAATGAACCACTGCCATGGCCCTGAGGAGTCTATATTTAATTTGCCAGTCTGAGATCTTCCAAGTAGTAGACCAGATGTCTAGACCACTGACGACAACCCAGGAGACAATAAAAGTGTAGCAAGATTCATCAGGGGGAGGATTGATCAGGGCTATGAGGACTACCTTGAGTTTGCCCACCAAGATGATTAACCATGTCGGCTTTTGGTCTCACATAGCTGACATTGAGGCTGAACAGTGGCAGCAGCCCAATGGACACCATCAGGTGTCAAACTAACTGAAATCTAACTGAATTACCAGTGTACCAAGCCCAGTTATTTAGGGGAACCTCTGTGAATCTATGCCCCCATTGTTCTTGCTGCTTTACTTTGGGCAGTAGAGTGAAAGATCATTTTCTCTCAAAGGAGACAAAATTTACTTTTACATGTAGTGCTGAAATGACACTATGGCCAGCTTAGCTGCACTAATGAATATGCCATTTCTATTTGACTAATGAGGCATATCAGTTTCTACCCACCTTGTTAGTCATTAAGTTCAAGTTGACTCACCAGGAAATAGGGATGTCAAGATGGAAAGTCACAAGGGCTCCATGAGTCAGGCATTCCGTTTCAATAAGAGCTTAGTGTTAGCATTTTAAAAAGGGTGGCTTATCAGGCAGAAGGCACTGTTTCACTGGAAAATGGCCTGTCTGAATACTCCTGCCAACTTTGTATCTTTAAAACTGTGATTTTTCCTTTCTCCCCCTGGGATTTTTTATTGCTTTTGGTAGAGTACCTGGAGAAGGCAGTATATGAAGCAATCCCTGAGTGAGAGAATCCCCTTTGGCACTGATAAGACCGGGAAGTACAGGCATCTAACATGATTCCACTATACATTCAGATGTACAAGCCACAAAAAACAGTACGTTGAGTTACTTTAGTAGGTTTCACTAACAATATCAATTTAACATCACTTGGCGACTGTAAGCCCCATTAAAACCCCATCAGTTAAAATCAAGCACCATTTTCCCCTAATGGAACATAGACCAACAAATTAATGAGTGCATGGGTTAGGGGCCACGGAAACAGCTGCCAGCTGACCACATCATCTTCCAGCAAGGAGTGTATGACAAGCAGGGTAGCAGAAGAGGCTTCCTCACAGGAGACAGTGGAGTGGCTGGAAGACATTTTTCCTCCCTTGGTTCCCTCCGCCAGAGCGAGGATCCAAGTGCAGTGGTGCTTCCTTACCCGCACATCTCCTGGCACCGGAATGCCTATTGTTAAGTGTCCTTTTTTTGCCCCTGCCTTTGCCACTGTGGGGTCAGACCTCACAGCCCTCAGCTCCTTTGGCCACTTCACACTCAGTGCTCTGTCCTTAGTGCCAGCTAAGTAGGACTACAGCAGGTACACAAGCACAGCTGGCTCTGCACTATTAGAAAGAGCTTGCTATTAATTTTATGTTTCAAGCAGCAACTCATTCACAATCCAATAAAGCAAAATTCCAGTATTTTTGGTCCAACCATGGTGTTTGGCAAATAGCAAGGTCATCATTGCTCACAGAATTAATTCCAGCTCTGTAGATTCCTCAGCTCCATAGCCACAGCCACTTTGCCTTTCAGCTGGAGCTGCGTGCTTGTTACCCATTGTCATTGAAACACACTTTCCTTTTCTGGCCTGGAGGAGAGTGAGCAATAACCAGAACACCTTTGGGGTAGCTTGTTTCAACCGTACCTCTCACCACCTACCTCATTAACAGATAGGACAAGGAGAGACCCTTACTCTGCGCTCCCGTGTTTGTCCATGACTTGGGCAAGAGCAACTATTACGGAATCCCAGAGTGTCCTTCATATGCCTGAACACAACCTTTGGGGTTTGCCTTTCCTCTACCAGAAATCCACATGTCTTTCAGTATCCTATTGTTGTTGCCAAAACTATCGTGTCTAAGATTTGATTTCACTTTCTTTACAAGCTAATACGCTAGCCTTTTACTGTTTCAAGGATACTGAAGAAGACGCAGGACTCCTGAGTCAGAGACAAAAACCCAGCAGGTGGCATAAACATCAGTGTGTTTGCTTTGGCTCCCCTTAGCTCCAAGTTCCATGGCAACCACCCTGCTACACATACAGGTTGGGTTTGCACCGCCGCTGAGGAACACTCAGGGAACCTCACATCATAGAGCAAGCAGTAAACAAGCCTGCTCTTCTTCCTGAAGAAAAACGTACTCCTCTGCTCCATCAAGGTTATTCACTACAAAAACACTGCTATGAAATGGCCCAAGTAAAGAACAGTCAGGACTTTGCATTCAGGATATACTAAGTAAGAACCAGTAGGGATACTCAGGTCCCACGGTGATTACCTTTCCCAACACTAATATTTTTGGACCACTGGATTATACACCAGATACTCTGCTAAGTACTTTTCCTACCTTATCTCATTTAATCTCCATGGCAGCTTTATGCGTCAGGTACCATTAATATTACTCCCATTTAATGGATGAGAAAATTGACATTTATAAAATCTAATAGGTTGGCCCTGGCTGGTATGCCTCAGTTGGTTGGAGCATCACCCCATAAAAGGAAAGGTCACAGGTTCCATTCCAGATCAGGGCACATGACTAGATTACGGGTTCAGTCCCTGGTCAGAGAGCATATGAAGAAACCAAGTGAAGTTTCTCTCTCACATCAATGTTTCTCTCTCTCTCTCTCTCTGCCCTTTCTCCCACCCCCCTTCCCTGCTCTCTAAAATCAATAAACATGTCCTTGGGTGGGGATTAAAAGAAATCTAATACGCTGAATTTTCCTAACTGTAAGGGGAGAAACTAATACTGAAACTCAAGTCTCTCACCAACACTCATCTTATTCACTGTGTCAACAACGTCTCTCAAGTCATAGACTCAGGATATTGCCATGTTCTTCATAACATTTTAACAGAATAACAGACTTATCAGGGTGGGACACTTACATAAAGGCATTTTGATAACTAACCAGTTTAAATACAAACACTGGGAGGGAAGATGAAATTACCTTAGGTAATGTTGATAGTGGTTGCCTGCTTTATGTGGATGCAGCTAAAATGTCCATATGACATCGGGAAAGGTAAATATTTGTCTGGGTTTGCAGCAGATTGTCCTGGTTTATACATGTTGTTCCAATGTATTTGTTGATAGTGCTCCCATGGAGAGTCATGCTTTTTACGGTAAGGGTACTTTTCCTCAGAAATTATTGAATAAATAAGGGGAAAGGACTAATTGAAAATGTTATGTACCAAAAAAGCAATTTCAAACTTCATATATCAGAGCAGTCTTCAGAGGGATGTGGTTTGAGAGGTGTTAAAACCTTGCTACACAGCCCTATCCTGAGGGAGGAAAACAAACAAACAAACAAACAGAAAAACCCTCAGTTTTGATGAGAGAGCAAGTATGAACCAAAACATGGAAGTTATTTGGATAGGATTTTCAATCTAAGAGTTAGGCACCTCAGGAGGAAGCCCTTAATATTAAAAAGGTTCCACAGGAGGATCTAGAGTTCCTGAGGATGACTAGGAATGAAAAGTGGAGATGCAATGAAAACAGAGGTGGGGACTCAGAAAGACAGATGAATAGTTAACTTTGGTTGGTTTTCATGCTCAGAGAATCATGATTTAATTCTGGAAAGAACATCTGGCTCCCACTCATTTTCATACCGACATAACATTCCTTATATTTGCTTATCTTTCTGGGGTAATCATTCAGAATGCCAACCCCTGTGAATTTCATTAGGCCTGCTCTGAGGAGTAACCCTTCTAAGGATAAAATGTGTGTTACTTCAGGGTGTACAAAACTACTAGAATCAAAAATATTATAATATACATATAGGTAAACACAGCTGGATCAATAACAGTAAGCCAGAAGTTCCAAAGTATTTAGACTTATTCCATTTAACTCGGGCAATTGCCTGACTTCTTTACCCAGGTTTTCCCAGGCAAATCAGTTCTCTCCTGCTGTGTTTCATGGGTGTAGATATTGGATACATTTTAAAGAACTTTGCAGGAGTTCAATATTATAACACTGAACATATGGAACCTTCCTAGGTGAACTTCAATATTCCATTATTTTTTTTAATGTAAAATTTCACTTCAATTACCCTTCTTTTGTACCATCTCCCTCACAATGCTGTCATTGTACATATTCTGAAATTAACAGACTTCCTGCTGAAGCACAGATAGCAGATAAAACAGGGATATGAACTCTAAAAAGAATAAAAGCCTATGCACAAAAGACTTTTACTCCCAGAGGTAAGAAAATTCAGCTTCACAAATTGGCAAACACCTAATACATCATTCAACACACCTATATATTATCTGGGTCCATTCCGGCAAGCCAATTAAATGGGGAGAACTTCCTTCTGGAAATTAATTCTATTTCCTTTCATATTGTGCATTGAATTTTTCTCTCTTTATAGTGTACTTCCAGAGCTTCATTTTCCATGTTACATGCAATATTAAAAGCAGTGGATTCATGATTTTGAATTGCAGTTCTTACTCATTCTCCTGCATCTTTTCAGAAAACACAAAGATTGCCCCACTAATTCAAACAACCATAAAATTTACAGAAAGAGAGTCTGTCATGCCATCATGAAAGATTTTTGCCCTCCTCCTTGTTAAGCTACTTCATTAGGATCATTAAAAGATAGTAAACTTCTCAAAGAAAATGACAGATAATTAATCTCCCAGGACAAAAAGAATGGAGAACAATTGAAATAGCATTTCTTCTCATTTTTAATCATACACAAGCTTTAATCTTGAAATCCAACACTATTGGAGCTGAAAACATATAAGGGGGGGCCCAAAAATTAGTTATTAAAAAAATTGAGTATTTATTCTTACATGTTTAAACTTCAGTCATCTTCAAAGTACTCTCCATTTTATGCAATACACCTATTGAGACTTTTTTCCACTGCTCAAAACAGTTTTTGAACTCAGCAATTTTGATGTCTTCTGGTGCTTCTGTCATTTTTTGTTTCCTCTCTTCTGCATTGGCAAAAATTTTCCCTTTGAGGACTTTTTTCATCTGGGAAACAAAACAAAAGTAGGTTGGGGTGAGACTGGGTGAATAGGGAGTGTAGGGTACAGGGGTTATGCTGTTTTTGGTCAAAAACTACTGAACTCAGTGTGGTGTGAGCATGTACACTCATAAATCACCCTTCATGAACTGGGCAAACACGTTAAAAGAGTCTTCAAAATAAATTCACTGAAGCTGAATGCAGCCTCTCAAAACAATGCCAGCTGGTACACTGATACAAATGGGTTCCTAGAACACTCACCTAGCAGGGGGAGTACTGCAAAGAACCCCCTCTCGAGAAGATAATTTCAGGGTTTTTTGGGTTCCCCCTCTTATGACTCTTTAAGAGGAAAAGAAAATAATACATTTTGTGGTATAATTTTGTTCCAGTTTATAATCATAGCTAAGATCTTGTATGTCTTTTATAGATTTCATAGAACCTAACACAAGGCTGGGTATATGATATGCATTTAATACTTATATGATATGCACTTAATACTGAAAATTTAGATTTCAAGTGCAGTTTATTGTAATTTTTTTCTTAAAAAACACAGATTCATGTAATTCTAATAAGACTTAAATATTTTTAAAGCCCCTCCAAGATCAAATTAGTTTTAAATGAGGCTCTTTTCCATTGAGAGACAACTTCCACAATCACCTGACGGATGAATTCTGCTATGCCATTTCAGTGATCCACTTCTCTCTCCCCAACCTTTACTTCACTTGATATGTGCATGAATATTCCCCCAAATATACCATGTGCTACTCATCTTGGTCTCTCTGCCAAGTTTTTAGAATTTACCTCCAAATGTTATTGCTACTCATAGACCCTACAATTCATCCAACAGAGTGTACACACCCACTTTCCTATGTCAGGGCTGGGTAAAGTCAGGTGACAGTCCTTGTCTAGAACCACATACTTGTTGTATATTATGTTCATATTTTCATAGAAAAAAATTTAAACAGTTAAATAAATTAAAGAGAATGGCAAAAAAAATGATCAGGTAAGCAACTTTCATGTGTGGATAGCTAACAGACATCTTTAGATGCCATATTCCACTAATTCTTATTTCTTTACCAATCAAAGCAAACACATATATATGGGAACCAAAAATAAATGCCCTTCAATAATAATGTTGTTTAGTCAGAAATAAAGACCAAAATATTGTGGTTAGGTGGTCCAACCCTGTAGCCTCATGTCTGTGTTCTAATCCTGTTTTGTCCCTTTTATGTCCTTGAAAGGTTTTTATCCTTCAAGTGCTTCAGTTTACTAATTCGTAAAATAAAAGTTTTACCTACATCATAAGGCTGATGTAAGAATTAAATCAATTGCACTTAAAATATTTAGCTCAGTGTCTTAGCAGGTAGTAGAAGACTCAGTCATGTAGCTGTTAGCCATTATCATGCGTATCTTTAGCTCTTTGTGGCCCAGTCCTACCATTTTCATCAGTTCAACAGAAAGGATAAGAGGTATTAGCACAACAAATCCCAGTTCTCCATGGGAAAAACAAAAACAAAAACAGGCCATTTTTAATTGACTCAGAACTTTAAAACAAAATTGTTACTCTCTGTCCTTAAATTGTTAACTTTGTTGGTAATCAAATATGTTTATTTCCTTTTATCCTTTTGTAATTCCCAAACTTAGCAATATTGGTCTCTTCGATTTAGAGTGCTGTGAAAAATTCTACAGCAGTCTGTTCCACACTTTAAATTAATTGACACAAAATAAATAAATTAATTAATTAATAAGTAAGTAAATCCAATATTTGCTGCAGACATTGTCATAAACACAATAGGGCCTATGACTTCAATTGTAAGCAAATATGGTTTCAGGAATGAATGGGAGCTTGGTCCTGGGAGAAATTAAATGTTTAAATGATTACAACAGTATGTCACCAAGATAGAAGGAACTTGGACAAAAATGAAGGTGGTTTATCAGATAATATGTGACCTGGACATCAGAAGCTTAGGACAAAGGAGAGTAATACATGACTTGTATTATCAAGAAGTTTTCAATTCCATAGTCACATGTGGACTTCTACTAGTGTCAGGCATAACACTAGTTTCTTTGACATATACCTGCTGTCGCAGATACTATAGATTGGTTCACTTGACAGTATTGCACCTCCTAAGAGCAACAATTTTCAACTGGTACATCAAAAAAATATTGTAAAACATGCAATACCTTACTATTTAGTTAGAGGCACTGACTTCTTTTCCCTTAGATTGTCAAATAAGACAAATGACAACAGCCAGCACAACAACAGTCATCTGGTGTGAATGAATCAAAATTATACTTATTTTTTTTGTCAGGCAAAAAGATAATATTTGTTTTGTGTGTTGCAGCATTTTAGTAATGAGTTTATGTGTGCCATGAGATGAAAAGGGTTGAAAATAACTGCTTTAGAGCATACCTTTCTATACAGTAAATACTAGAAAACTAAAAACTACATTTTCAGATTCCCTTACAGTTAGGAATTTGTAACTATATAGTTGGAAGCTTTTTTTTTTCAATTACAGTTTACATTCAGTATTGTCTGTATTGGTTTCAGATGTGCAGTATAGTGGTTAGACAGTCATGTACTTTAAATAGTGATCTCCCTGATAATTCAAGTAACCACCTGGCCCCAAACATAGCTATTATGATATTATTAAAAATATTGCCTAGGCTGTAATTTACACCCATGCGACTATTCTGTGACTGCTAATTCTTATTTCTTAATCCCTTCAACTTTTTTACCCAGTCCCCCAACCCCTTCTCTCCTGTCAATAGTCAGTCTGTTCTATGTATTTATATATCTGTTGCTATTTTGTTTGTTTATTTTATTCTTTAGATTCTACATATAGATAAATTATATGGTATTTGTCTTCTTATCTAACTGAAATAAGTCAAACATAGAAAAACAAATACCACATAGTTGGGAGTTTTGCTGGCTTCACTGTTCATGCCTGTGTAGTAGTCAAAATTTGTTCCCTTGATCTTCTTTATTCTATCAAATACTCTGTAATAAGTCTTTTTGATTGAACTAGTTTATTAATCATGGTTCTCCAGAGAAACAGAGCCAAAAGAATAGAGATAGAGATAGACAAAGAAATGTATTTTAACATATTGTCTCTCATGATCGCAGAGACTTGACAAGACAAAAATCTACAGGATAAGCCAAAAGAACAGCGTCTCAGGGAAAAGCTGCAGTTCCATGCTGGTGGTTCCTGGTTTTCATTTCTAGGCCAGGCACACCAACTCTATACACCCACCTGATTTTAAATATGCTTTATAACCACCTCAGATCTCTCATTCCCAATATCAATCATTTTTCGGACAGTCAGGCTCTCTTTCTTAACATTGCTATTGCTGTTTCTTCCAGGCTTCCAAACTACATCCTTAATGTTTTCCTCTTTTTTTTATTGTCCCCTAGATCTAATGTTCAACAGGGCATTATTTCTTCATTTCAATTGTCACTTGATAGTCTGCTACGATTTAGTGCCTTTCCACGTGCCAGATTACAATAATAGCTTCCTGATTGATATCTCTGTTTCTAGCATAAAGGAGGGTTGTAGAAAAATATGCTTATGTTCTCAACACACCCTGTGACTGGCTCTCTAAATGGTAAAGGTTATTTACAGCTTAGGTAGTAAAAGAACCACCTCTATTCTAAAGATTTGGCATAATTCTTAGAGAGAAGTGAGTATGTACTAGATATATTCCCCAGCCCCTGCCCCCAGGCAGAATTAATTATTCCCACAGGACTCTAAACTTGCCTAAAGAGAGAATATATCACATTGTTTTATAGTTAATTATTTATATGCCTGTCTACCCTCAAAGTGTAAGAGTTTTAATCCAGCACCATAACACTTTTTCACCATTAAGCAATACCCTCTAATCTGTCATGTCCTCATTTTTCTGTGTACCAAATTTAGAGCTCATTATTTATCATTATAATTACTCTGTTACAAACAATTATTTCTCTCACATATCTCTTCCTCCATTTTTCTGAGCCAATACTCAGCTCTGGTTAAACTTACCTATCTTCTACTTTCAAACCTGCACCCAAACAACTGAAACTTGCTGGAGAATAATGTAAAATCAGGCTGACTAACCAATCTCACTATAAATGCATGAATACAAATGTGAAATCACTATTCAATATAACAGCAACATTTTCATATTTTCTTCTTCTTTTTGTTTTACCATTGTCCAAATTGACTGTCTCACACCTTAAACTCTCTCCTAAAACCACCTTCCCTCCTTCACTGATGACATTACCTCATACCTAAAATTTTAAAAAGAAGCAATGCCACCGGAAGTCACTCCTCTGCTCCTCCCTCCACAAATCTAACAATATGCCTCCATTTGCACAGATACTTCCCCTTCCTTTCCGTAATTATAAATCAACTGTCCATGCTGGAATCCACTTATATTCTGGATTCCAGACACTCTCCTCTTTTCAAAATTTTTATTCCTGAAGTTATTCTTTCTCTGCACCATCATATTTCTCTTATCTCCTCTTTCTTCAACTCCCTTTCTCTCTCTCTCCCTCCCTCTCCTCTACTCATCTGAATTACATCTGTCATCTCTTATTTAAAAACAAAAACTTTTAATTGACCCTACATCCTCCTCTAATTAACACCCCATTTCTATCCCCTTCATGGTAAAAGTGCTGCCTTTGCATTTTCACATTGCAGACTCTCCTCAGTTCACTCCTGTCAGGCTTCTCCTTCTGCCATTCCACAGAAACTGCTCTCGATGAGGCAAGCAATGACCTCCATACTGCCAAACCCAATGGACACCTTCCTGTTCTTATTTTTCTTGATCTCTCAAAAATATTTAATACAAATAATTGTATTTTCTTGAAACATTTTCTCCTCCTAGTTTCAATGAGGGATCATTTTTCTACTCACTGGTCACTCTATCTCAGTCTCTTGCTTGTTTCTCCTTAGCCCACTCTGACTGTTGGAATGACCTGGGACTCACTTCCCAATCTATACACTACAAATAGGTTATTTCATCTGGTACCATGGTTTTAAATGTCATCAGGTAACAATCTGTTCTATCTATATCTGTACCTCTAAACCTGGATTAGTCTCAAATCTCATTTATCTAACTACCATTTTTATGTCTCTAATTGGATGTCTACTAAGCATTTAAAAAAATTGGCATTATCACAACAGAACTGCTTATTTCTACCTTAAATTCTCACAAATCTGCTTCTCTTCCCAAATTCCCCCATTTTAGTATTAATTTACCATCTAAATAGGTGTTTAAGCTAAAAGTCCTGAGAAACCATTCTTGATCTATCTTTTCTTAATTTACTGGGAAGATCTGTAGACCTTCCTGTAAACATATTTCAAATCTGTCCACTCTCTGCTTCCTATCTTGCTCCATCATAATCCATTTCTGCACAACACCCAACAGATCTTTTAAAACTGTAAACCAGTTTATACTATCTCAATGTTTTACCCTTCAACTTCTCATTAAACACAGCAAAATGTGACATTTCTCTGGCGTTCATCTACCATTTGTCTAGTAACACTCTTCTCCACAACAATCATACTTCCTCTGCTTACATTCCTTCTGCTTGAACACAGCAAATGTGTTTCTACCTTGAAATCATTGCCCTGCTACAGAACTCCCATTCCTACTATAAGCATTTCCCCCACCCAGTTCTTAATGGCCATTCGGATCTCACCTCGAAAGTTACCTCCTCAGAGAGACTTTCTTTGCTTATCAGCCTAAAGTAACCAATAAATTACTTTTATGATATATCCCTTTTCTAACTATTTGCATAGTTCTTAATATTTGATTTTCCTTATTTAATAATTTACCTGTTTATTCATTCTTTTATTTTTTAAAAGTATCTATCACACTAAAGTATAACCTTCATGGGAGTTTATTCCATACCTTGCTTCTTCCTTGCCATATCCCTAATGCCCGGAAAAGTGATTAGAATATTATAAGAATTAAATAATTGAAGTGAGTGAATGAATAAGGAGGTCTAAGGCAGTCATTAGTGCCAATGATACAACTGAAATTCTTAGATCTTTGTAGTTGAGTGTGGCCATATAACTAGTTTTAGCCAAAATGTTGTGAGCAGAAATGGTATGTGCCTGGCTAATAGTATTTAATACCAGTGCAAAAAACCTACAGAGCTCCCTTTCTTTCTATCGTGTGAATATTTGAATAATCTTTTAGCCTGTTCTGGAGTGAGGACAATGATGACAGGGAAACAGAGCTACTAATCAATTAATAATAAAAATACTGTGAGCAAGAAATAACTATTGTTTTAAGTGATTGAGATATTGAACTTTTGAGTTATATAGCATAATCTAGGCTATCATAATAAATAAAAAAGCTATCTTCATGTCTTCATTAATTGATTAGTATAATGTATATATACACACACACAGTTTTGTTTTGTTTTTTTCTCAGTCTGTTTCTTTATCTACACATTTGAAATAATAACTCTTACTTTTTCAGGGTATTTGTCAGGAGCAATGTAACCCCGAGTTAACACTTACTAAGCACTTACATGTCACACACAGTGCTAGCTAAACTCTTGACATGTAAATATCTTATATAATTCTCACAATATATAATTCTCAGCCTTTTGAGGTCTGTTCTGTTACTCTGGTTCATTTTACAGATAAAGAAACTGAGCTACAGAGAGATAACTTAACCTACCTAAAATCATAAAGCTAGTAAGTGGTGGAGTTTGGAGTTGGGATATAAACCTAAGCAATTTGTCTCAAGAGTCTGTGATTTAAAAAAAGATAAGGTCTATAAAGCAGTTTCTGTATTGCCTGTCACACATTTTCTCTATTGGTACTTATAATTTAAGAGCATATTGAATTTCTAAAAAACTACACAAGTGCAAAGTGTTTTTGTTATTTTTAAAACTTCATCTCTTCCTTATCACTTAGTAAGGAATGCCTAAAAAGCTACGTTTACGAAAGTGATATTTAATATTTACCTGGTTACTTTGATAAGGTAGACAACATATTTGACAATCTGGGCTCCAGTAAGTTTATTTTAGAAGGTCTAATACAAACTTTAATGTGGGTCTTTTTTAGGAAATCAATCAGTATGCATGTAGTAGGTAAGTATCTACTAACTTCCCAGAAGTATATTGGGCATTGTGGGATCAAGTTTGAAGTGAAGCTTGAGAACAAGTAAAATTACTAAAAAACAGTGTATGTCTGTATTTTTAAATATCACACTACATAGATATACAATAAATCTTGTAGAAGTTCAAAGGAAAGAGATCACTGGGTCACCATATTAGAAGTTTGAAATAGATGTTTCTAAACTTCACAGTTATGTGACCCTTAAATTAATGTGGCAATTAAGTAACATTTTAAATTAACTTCTACTTGATAACTAAAAGAATACCAAATAAAATCCCTCATGATGTAAACTAAAGTTCAGTTTTTAGACAAATGTAATAGAGACCTGATAAACACGTATTGTCAGAATAGAGGGTAACTTTATATACTTCAGGCTTTGCTTGAGTAGGGTATTTATTTGCAATTAACTATAAATTTTTATTGATTTATTTTGAATATATATTTTATTGATTATGCTATTACAGTTGTCCCATTTTTTTCCTCCTCTCTATTCCCCTCCACCCTATACCACCCCACCCCCTTGCATCCCCCACCTTTAGTTCATGTCCATGAGTTGTACATGTAAGTTCTTTGGCTTCTCCATTTCCTGTACTATTCTTAACCTTTCCCTGCCTATTTTGTACCTACTATTTATGCTGCTTATTCCCTGTACCTTTTCCCCCATTCTTCCCCTCCTCTTCCCCCTCCCCTTTGATCTCCATTTCCATGATTCTGTTCCTGTTCTAGTTGTTCACTTAGTTTGTTTCTTTTTTCTTTTTTTTAAGGTTCAGTTGTTGATAGTTGTGAGTTTATTGTCATTTTACTATTGATAGTTTTTGATCTTATTTTTCTTAGAGAAGTTCCTTTCACACTTCATATAATAAGGGCTTGGTGGTGATAAACTCTTTAACTTTACCTTATCTGGGAAGCACTTTATCTGCTCTTCCATTCTAAATGCTTTGCTGGATAAAGTAATCTTGGGTATAGGTCCTGTTTTTCATCAATTTGAATACTTCTTTCCAGCACCATCTTGCTTGCAAGATTTCTTTTGAGAAATTAGCTGATAGTTTTAGGGGAACTCCTTTGTAGGTAACTGTCTCATTTCCTCTTGCTGTTTTTAAAATTCTTTCCTTATCTTTAATCTTGGGTAATATAATTGTGATGTGCCTTGGTGTGTGCTTCCTTGGGTCCAAATTCTTTGGGACTCTCTAAGCTTCCTGGGTCTCCTGGAAATCTATTTCCTTGGCCAGGGTGGGGAAGTTCTCCATTATTTTTTCAAATAAGTTTTCAATTTTTTGCTCTTCTTCTCCTTATGGCACCCTTATGATTTGAATGTTGGATTGTTTAAAGTTGTCCCAGAGGTTCCTCAGCCTCTCCTCATTTCTTTGAATTCTTGTTTCTTCGTTCTGTGTTGGTTGAATGTTTATTTCTTTCTTCCACTCCCAATCATTGATTTGAGTCCTGTTTCCCTTCCCTTTACTGTTGGTTCCATGTATATTTTTTCTTTATTTCACTTTGCATAGCCTTCATTTTTCCCTCCATTTTGCAACCATACTTAACCATTTCTGTGAACATCCTGATTACTAGTGTTTTGAACTGTGCATCTGATAGGTTGGCTATCTGTTCATCACTTAGATCTATTTTTGGAGCTTTGATCGATTCTTTCATTTGGGCCATATTTCGTTGGCTTGGGGTGCCTATTACATTGTGAGGGGCAGAGCCTTATGTATTTGCCAGAGCAGGGACCCAGGTCGCTGCATTGTGATGTTATATGTGGGAGAGGGGTCAGAGAGGGAACAATGTGGCTTGCTCGGCTCTCTGCTGGCTTGCTGTCACTTCCTCTGCTACCCACAAACAAATTAGACTCTTCTGGTGCTGACTCTCAGGTGGGTGGGTTTGTGTATGTTCTAGGACCTTGTAGGTCTCTCCAACTGACAATCTTGTGAGGCTAGGAATTTTTCCTGCTGCTGCAACCCCTACAGGTTTTTACCTCCAAGGGTTTTGAAGCTTTCTTTTCCCGCACTGGAACCCTGGATTATGCAGTCTGTCTCTATTTCCATCTGTTCCTCACAGTTTATCTGCACGCAAATATGGGACCACACAATCCGCCAGCTGCTGCCTTGCCATGTGTCCTCTCCACCCTAGCTGCCTGTCTCTCCCCCATCCTACCGGTCTGGATGAATGTTTCCTCTTTAGCTCCTTGGCTGTCAGACTTCCACAAAGTTCAATTTTTTGGCAGTTCTGGTTGTTTTCTTTTGTTTTTAAATTTGTTGTCCTTCTTTTGGTTGTGCGAGGAGGCAAAGTATATCTACCTACACTTCCATCTTGGCTGGAAGTCTCTGCATTTAACTATAAATTTTTATGAAAATACTTCAATCACCATAAATTCCAAATGTTAAAACCTAAATAGTCGTGATCACAAATTCTCTAGTATGATCAGATACATGTTATGGAAAAGATAAAATAAATTTAGTAAATTCTCACAGGGAATAGGAACCTTGTGATGACATAATGTTAAGTAGTTAGCAACATAAATATATTGAAACTGAATTGAACAAAGATCACTCCTGCTGTTGAACCATATGGCAAATGTTTAAGAAAGGAATTGCTGCAGGTATTATTTATCTTAACCACATAAATCCAGCCGCACCATACCTATTAACGTTAACTTTTGAAAACATGGTTGCCAAATTTCAAACAGAAATAAGACGCTTGCTGAAATTTTATTACTTGTTTTGTAAATTATGAAACCTCTCAGCTATATAAATTTCTGAGAAAATAGAAGAGCTGAAAATGTGAGTGAACTTTAAGTTAATATTATTCCATTTTAAAGAGTGAATCGCACTGGGACAGGCAAAATGAGATTAAGCTTGAGACATGAGGTTACAAGTGAATATAAAGATCAGTAAAAACAGAAATAAAACATATAAAGGAAAGGAAAATAAAAGGAAGAAAAAATGTCTGGAATAAATATGGTTCTTGATAATTAGTTTATTAATCATTTTTATATATCTTAGTTTGATGACTCAGGAATGTTAAAATTCATTGCACCAGTTCCTCAAACGTTAAGAAGAAATGTGCGTGTCCTTTGACAAAGAATCTTTAGGGGGATCATTTTTAGCATATCAGAGAATAAGTTTTCTTCCCCACCATTTCTTCCTGCAATACTTTACAGTGGCACATTCTCCAGTTCAAGAACACCATGAAAATACTGCTTATGTATATAGAAAGGTGGTGTGAAACTTCAAAAGTAAAAAGTTATTTCCATAGTCAAAACATATGTAAAGTGTAAATTCTCTTTTGAAATTTTTTAAGATGATGACAGAGAAAGGATTCAACTAAAATTAAGTACATATTAAATCTACAACAGTTGATGTAAATATCTAATACTATAATTAATATAATATTGAATAACTTCTATCTGTCAAGACAGGGACCCTGAGTACAGAGACAAAGGTAGTAGATATCTCATAAATGTGTGGAGGAGATGGGGCCCATGGCAGAGGCCTCTTTTCATCTGGGCTCTGGCCATTAATGCGTACTAAATAAAGTTTGAACAAGCCACCCTTAAGATGAACTGCTCTGTAAACCTAGGTGTTCCTTGAGAAATATCTCAAGTACTTGAGTCCTACCTTCTGCTCAGCTCAGGAGCCCAAGTGGTGCCACTGACTATCCCTGCCACCCATGGAAATCTCCATTCTTTACCAGCCTAAACAAGTTAAGGACAAGGAGAGATGAGTCCTTCTTATCTCCCATTAGTAAATAAAGATAGAAAGACAGAAACAACAAAACACCTTTTCCAAAAATCAAAGTTTTGTTCTTGGTTTGCCCCCTACATAATAATAAGGTATAATTGACTCGCAAGAAAGCTAATAGATCTTAATTACAGTTCCAAATTCAAACCCAACATCAAGCCTTTTAAAAGAAGAAATGCTCAGGAAGCTGTGCCTTAGGCTACTGAATACCTCTCAGTACATTTCTCTGGAGAGCTAATTGCTTATTTTTGATAATAGAGAAAGAGCAATGTACTAGTTATATATTCATATAAATAAAGCTGATTTCTTATGATGATGCAGTAGTTAGGTGAATTATATGAAGCTTTTCAAATAACGTTCTAGGTGAGAGTTTGGTCCTAAACTCTGGTCCTTAGAAGCTTCTCTATCTGAAAGAACTACCTCCCCACAACCAGGCAGCTTTTCATAAATTATCAGAGAAGAAAGTATAAAGTCTAGGATAAATCTTTCACTTCCCACAGGAAATTTCCCTGGTGAAAGCAGTAACTAGATGACTAAGTCCATGTCTAAACATCACTTGTGCCTGGAAACATGGTAAAAAATTTCATTACAGCAAGCACAAATATCGATGTGGCCACCACAGAAACCTGCCAGTTAAAGTCCTGTTAATGCCTCACACTTAACACCTTTTCTTCCCAGAGGGAGAAAAGCACTTTATAAATCCTCCATCCTACAGTTGCTGATAGAAAGGATTAATGTTCTCACAGGTTTTATAGTCTCTATTGATTTCTTGAATGGAAATAAGAGATGCTGTTAATGAACCTCCTGTGGGTAAGCACACAAGACAACCCATAGCATCTTCCTTGAAGGTAGATGTAAACTCTGCTGATCTGAAGTTAAGTGTGCAGCAGATTACAGTTTATCTCTGGGGGGAAGTTTTATCTATTAGGGAAACATTCACTTTCAATGCCTGTGAAACCTTCCTCAAAACACAAGATTAAAAGTTTTAAGACTTTTAAAAATCTATGCAATAGAATATGTAACATAATAACATCCAGAGAAAAGGATTAGGGCTTTAACATCATAACATTTCCATTAATCTATTTTCACCAAAGGCCCAAATAAATGAATGTACAATGTGATCAAAAGAAGTGTACATGTTACATAGTGATGTCTTCCATAAACTCTCCTGGTTTTCCTCCTAAAGAGTAAATTCCTAAAATCTTCTGATCTAAAAATTGTGAAGCTACCCTCCACTGTCTGTGGTTGGAACAATCTCCAATCAGGCTTTTGTTATGAACTGCTCTCTTGTATTTGAATAATATTATTCAAACACTTGACTCACAAGGAAGCTAATAGATCTTAATTACAGTTGAATAATATTATTCAACTTCATAGCTCCAAGATGAGATTTGAACTAAGACTATATCTTAGCTCAAACATCATCTCATCAGCAAGGCCTCGCTGACCATCCAATCTAAACATTATCAGTCATTATTCATAATTTCTTATTTACTGCTACATCTCTATCACACTGCCAGTCACAAAATAAGTACTAAACAAATATAAGTTGAATGCATGATGGCCTTTTTGTTTATAGCCATCTATAAGAACTTAGTTGGTGAATATATAAGCATTATGTTATGCTAGTAATATATTTTCACATGCAAAAAACTTCTGTCTTTTTGAAGTTTCCTTTAATGGGACCTAAGTTAATTAGTTAATGTGTCCTATTTCTCTTTGAGCATGAAGAAAATAGAAAAAAAAAAAAGCCAAATAAATCCCCCAAATATTTCAGCAGTTTTTTCCATTTATCGTTTTCATTTTGGCTCTTTTATTGTAACTGTCTTTTCATATAAAGTCAAGCTGTCATGTACATGAGTCTTTGAGAAAACTATCATTCACTTGGATTGTTCTAAAGGCAATTAAAAGGAAAACAATAACAACTGTCACTCTTCATTTCCCAAAGTGACAGGTTGTGGTTCTGTATTGTTTTATGGTATATATAGTGAATATATATACATATTTTAGTTTCAGAACAGTAAGTCTGGAAAGCATGTTTTCTAAAGTCCATTATGCTTGCTATGAATTATGCAAATCTTTTAACTAAAAGTTACTCAAAGAATTGAATAGCAACCTGAGATTCCATAGTAAAGTTTCTATTTTTTAATAGTTTATGCAGTTACAGTTGTCCCAATTTTTCCTCCTTTGCCCCCACTACCCAACCCCCTCGTAAACTCCCTCAGGTAATCCTCACACCATTGTCTGTGTCCATGGCTCATGCGTATATGTCCTTTGGCTACTCTACTCCCTATGATGTACTTTATATCCCCATGACTCTTCTATAACTATCAATTTGTACTTCTTAATCTCTTCACCTTTTTCATCAATCCGCCATACTTCCCTCCCACCTGGCAACCATCAATATGTTCTCTATATCTATGATTCTGTTTCTATTTTGCTTGCTTATTTTGTTTTTAGAATCAATTGTTGATAGATATTTATTGCCTTTTCATTGTTCATATTTTTATCTTCTTCTTAAAGAAGACTCCTTAACATTTTATATAATACTGATTTAGTGGTGATGAACTCCTTCAGCTTTTTCTTATCTGGAAAAATCTTTATCTGTTCTTTGATTCTAAATGATAGCTTTTCTGGGTAGAGCAATCTTACTTGTAGGTCCCTGCTTTTCACCACTTTGAGTATTTCTTGCCAATCCCTTCTAGACTACAGAGTTTCTTTTGATAAATAAACTTATGGAAGCCCCCCTGTAGGTAACTAATTACTTTTCTCTTGCAGATTTTAAGGTTCTTTCTTTGTCTTTAAACTTTTGCATTTTAATTAAGATGTGTCTTGGTGTGGACCTCTTTGGGTTCATCTTGGTTGGGATTCCCTGTGATTCCTGACTTGTATGTCTATGTCCTTCACTAAGTTAGGAAAGTTTTCTGTCATTTTTTTTTTCAAATAGGTTTCAAATTTCTTATTCTCTTCTCCTTCCAGCAGCCCCATATTGTGAATGTTGGTACACTTGAAGTTGTCCCAGAGGCTCCTTACAGAATCCTTTTTTTGGACTCCTTTTTTCTTCTTGTTCTGAATTGTTGTTTTTTGCTTCCTTATATTTCAAATTACGTATTTGATGCTTGGCTTCATCAACTCTACTATTGATTCCCTGTAAATTGTTCTTTATTTCAATTAGTGTATCCTTCATTTCTGACTGGATTTTTTTTTGCTGTTAAAGTTATCTCTAAGTTCCTTGAGCATCCTTATAACCAGTGTTTTGAACTCTGCACCTAGTAGATTGTTTTCTCCACTTTGTTTAGTTCTTTTTCTGCAGTTTTATTCAGTTCTTTCATTTGGGCTATGTTTCTTTGTCTCCTATTTTGGCATCCTCCCTGTGTTTCTTTCTATATATTAGGTAGAGCTGCTACATCTCCCAGGCCTGGCAGATTGGCCTAATGTAGAAACTGTGCTGTAGAGTCTAGTGGCACAGCCTCTCCTATTATACAAGCTAGGCACTCAAGGTATGCCTACCATGTGGGCTGTGTACACTCTCCTGTTATAGTTGAGCCTTGATTGCTGTTGACACATTTATGGTCAGCTACCAACTGTTTTCTATCCTGAGTCTCATAGAATAAGCTTCAATGTGATCTGCAGATGGCTGCTATTTATGCTGGAGGTGCCCAGATGAGGCCAAGCTATGGACCAAGTCTGGCTGCTAGTAGTGTATGGCTTGCGGCACATTAGCAAGAGGTATGAGACTTGTTGAAGCCAGATGCTGTTTCTTTGAGAGAATTTATAAAATCTGAAGCATGGGCCAAGACAAGGCATTTGAACAGAGAAGCCACTAGAAACAACTAGGTGGGCCTGAAAGTTGAGTGGGTCAGGGCCTCAGGGAATCACCAGGGTGAGGCAAACAGCATGAGTCAGGTTGATGGAGTCTCAGATATGGTGCCTACCTACTGGCTGTAGGGGGAAGGCTCAGAAAAGGAACAATGGCCTCTGCCAGCACTTCTGTCTGGAAGAAAGCTTTCCCCCAGCTCTCACCTTGATGTGGGACGATTCAGTTCCTCTCCATTTGTCTCTGATAGCTTTCAATCTGCTATCCCTATGCTGGAGCTCAGAGGAAGTAAGTCCAAGTATCTGTGTTTGGCCCTTTAAGAATAACTGCATTCTACTCCAGCAGTCTCTTTCTTCCACAGACTCAATCCCTACAAATCAATTTAATTTCAGTTTTCCCAGATAATGTATTCTTTTTCTAGTCTTCTTTATTTGACACAAGCCAAAAGAAAAGAATTATTAATTTCTCCTTTTCATTCATGCCCAAATTAAATTCATGAGCAAGACCAGTTGATTATACTTCTAAAATATATATACAATCTGTCCTCTTCTCTCTATTTCCATTTATTTTACTCTGGTCCATGTTATCATATCTCTTCCTTAGACTACTGAAACAACTTCATAAATGTTCTATTTTTGCTCTTGAATCCCTCTGCACAGCAGAAAAAAATAATATTCTTTTGGGCCTCATTTATATTATTTCCCTACCCCAAGAGAGAATGGTGGTGGAGAAGAAAAAGACATTTGAAGGGGACTTAAAGAATAGTTAAAATTAAGAAAAAAATGGTTCACAGAGCATATTAATATAAGTAGCAGGTAATAAGTTCAGGGTTGGAGCCACATGGAGGGCCTTTGATTCTATAGGTAGTTGGAATTTAGTAATTTTATTTTATGCTCAATATTGAGAAATGAGTGAAGCCAATTTTCTGGTTGTGATTGATAAGCAAAAATATAGATTAATGTAAGCTATATGGTGATTATGTTCTTAAAGTGAAAAACCAATCATTCAAGTCTGCCATGCCTCAAGTACTTTTGTGTCTTTATCTCATAAATCATTACACTGGTTTCCACTCCTTTGGCAAAAGTAAAAGTAGATATCTGTCTCACCCATCTTTTTCTTTAAAAAAGGAAGAAAATCATATTTCTAATTGGTATAGTTGAAATCTTACTTCCCACATATTTTTGTGAGAGGCTTCTTTTAATTAGAAATTTTGTGGTGGAAGCTATATCCTTCACTTTATCTGCTTTTAATAAACAAGTAAATATATAAATAACCTTTCAAATAGCCTTTCAATGATGCAAAACTCAACACCTTGTTTTAAGGCTCAGAATACCTGGTTCATTTTTAAAACCGATTATGGATTACGGCATGGTCTTGCCCGGTCCACATTGTCTAGAAGGAAAGAGAAAAATCCAGAAGTGAGAGAAATGTCAATGCCTCCCAATTTCTACTCAAAAAATTATTGTTAGCATTACTCTGAGGGCTTATGTTCAACATGTATCACTATTGACCACCATCACCCCTGCTCTCCAGATTTTAAAGTCTTTGGGAAAGGTAAAGTCATTTCTCCTTAAAATAAGTATTGGAACTAATTAATTAAGACAGACATTCAGAATTAGACTCCAGGGCATCTGTAATTGTTGTGTAATAATGTGTGATGTAAATATATTGTAAATGAATAAATGGGTTAGCCATCAAATCAATTCACAACCTTCTGGTCCTTAGAGCTTTGGGCAGTAAAGCAATTAACACTTTGGAAGTCTGTGGCCAAGAGGTATCCTTTGGGAGACAGGCAATCAATTGGACTGTGAGTCTGCAGAGCAATGTAAGGATTCCAAGTAAATATTTCAAAGAAAGTCAATTTAATTTCAAATAACACTATTGGCAAGACTATGTGTATGCAAGCTGCCAAAGTCAATATATTATGTACCATGGGCAATTCTCACAACTGCAAACAGTTTTACAACTTATTATAAAAAATAAAAAAGTGTTTTGTCCATAGCCTCAAGGTCAATGTAAATATGTACTCTTCCTCACAGAAGATACTGTTTTATAATAAATTCTATGTTTCTTTTTATGAAATGTAGGATTTCATTTATCCTCTTATCTCTAAGCTTCATACATTCATTTTCAATAGCTATATAAATACTAGAGTGGGAAAAAGTAGGTTTAAAGTTGTAAGTACAAGAAACAAAGTTTATCCTCGTATTGTTATTTATTTATTAATTACTGTATTATTTATTTGCATTATAACTGTAAACCTACTTTTGCCCACCCTATATAGATCAGATATTTTAATTAGATGTAGATGGAATTTCATCCTTGGGTTAGCTATTCCTACAAAGATGAGGAGAAAGCAAATGGACAGTTAATATATCAACTAAAATATTTTTTAATAAAATAAAAAGTAATGAATACCTGGAACTTCCCCTGTGTTCAATTCTTACCTCCACCACAATTTTTGATCAGTTCTTATATTACCAAGTATTAATTTTTAAAATTGTGTGATAATTTTTATAATTAAGACATAATGCTTCTTTGTAAAAAATATATCAAGGATTGTTTCTGAGAACATAAGCTCTCAGTAAAGATTAAAAGAGCCCTCACTATCATCATCCACTTAAGAGTGGTCCAGGCAAATGTCTTCTTGGAAAAACTCCAGAAAATGTTCTTTTATTGTCTATGCATACTTCTCCTGCCTCCACAAATACTATTAAGTGGGTTAAGTATTAAAAATGCTTACATGTTCATTAAAACAATAAACTGGTTAAAAGGCACAGAGGAACAGATATGTCCAGCCCCTCGAGAAGAGCTCAGTAATAAAAGATTTTTACTGTTTTCTTAACTAAGTTTCCATATGATTATCTTTCCTATAATCAGAGAAATCCAGGATTAGAAGGTCTCCCCAAAATTTTCCACTCTGTATTTTCATGAGAAGTGGGGAGACCAAGAAAACTAGTTTAACTGGAATTTTACTACTGAGATAAATCGTAATTATTTTAAAATGTTCTTGAAACTTTCAAGGATTAAAAGGGATGCCAGTACAGTGCAGTAAAATATCCCAGACTTAACAGTTAGATGAATCCTGTGTTGGTCCTCTCCATGATGGTCAACTTATCTAATCTCCTGAGCCCAAGTTTCTTCATGTGTAAAATGAGCCTATTAATGTTAATATGTATAGTACTGTTATGAACATAAAATTCATTCACTTTTTATTCAGCTATTTTTATACAATTATGATTTATAAACATTTTATTGGATGTTGGAATTCAAGCGTGCCTGAGACACAGTTATAGTCCTCAAGAAGCTCATAGCCTGACTCAGGGAGTCAGAGTTAAAACTGATGGTCACCCACTGTCTATTTTCCCGCTGTAGTATAATAAATTCCAAATTTTCAGCTGGCTATATGGGCTTACAAGGAACAAATTATATTTCCCAGCTTCCTTGCAGCCAAGCATGGACATATGGCTATGTTCTGGCCAATAGAATGTGAGCAGAAGTTGGAACAAACTTCTAGTTATATGTATTTTAGAGAAACATCATGCTCCCTTTTCCTCTTTCTTCTATCACGATCCTTGGAACATTGTTATGGTATAGAACTATCTTGAACAGAACCACCATACCAACCTCTGATGGTCTATCCTCAAAACATTATCTGAGAGAAAAACACAATTCTGTCTTGTTTAATCCACTGTCATTTAGATTCTGTGTTAAATGCAGCTATAGTTTAGGAGTACAGATTATATCCAGAAGACAGTTGGAGTGAATGGTAGGTTTTTTAAGAAAGTAATTTGGTGAGATTTCTCTTTTGGAATATTTGAACTGATTCAGTATACTGAATTGATTGTGGGGAATCACAAGGTCAGAAGAAGGAAAAAGATTCAGGAGATTGTTTCATTCATTGCAGAAAGAGATTATGGTAAAAATAGTGAAAATGGAAAGAAACAGAGAGACTCAAGAGATAATAGATCTCTAGAAATACAAATCTAGTTAGGTATAGAGGAAAGCAAAAGACACAGAGAAGAGATATGGTGTTTTGCTTATGAAGCTAAGTAGATTGTGGTATTATTCACTGAAATTAAGAACACAGAATGTAGTGAATTAGTCATTTAATGCATTGATATGTGATAGATGATCAGTAACTATAGCTTTTTAAATTTGCTGGATTATTTTATGGATTTTTATAAGCAGAATGTTCACTCTATTACCTTAAGTATTAAAATATTGAGTCAGGTCATATAAGACCATGACTAGAATTCTGTCAGCAGAATACATACCACAGTATATCACTGAAGTGGTATTCCATTGTTTAAAAAAAAAAAGTCCCATAGTAAATAAGAACTTCCAGAGCCTATTTATGACATAGAACTGTGAAGGTTCCAAGATATTTTCCTACTTACAAATTAACATATTAACCTACCAGAGTTTTAAGAATGCTGCAGAAGACATAAAACACCTGTGAGACAAGGCTTTGTAACTTTCAACAACAGCAGTAGCTAGACTACGTATCACCATTTCCTGGGTTCCAATTCCCAGAAGATGCTATGAAGAAGACCAAGTCAGGTGCTACTTGCACATGCAGTGGGTTGCATTATAGGACAGAAACCCTAAGCTTAGGAAACCTGGGCCTTTTATAATGGACCATGAGGAAACGTGCATTTTACTCTAGAGGGAGGTACTGTCTCTGTTTTCTATGGTTATATGTTTTCAATATAAACATCTTTGAAAATACAGATAAAAATAAAAGCAGTCAGTGTTTCGCTTGATAGAGTTATAGAATGCAAAATACCCATGGAAAACAGTCTGCTAATACTAAAAAAAGCACTGAGACTTACCTTTGGCTCCTGCTTAATAGGGTGACCAAATCTTACATAGTAATATATGTGCCTTTTATTGAGTACTTAGGCCCAGATTGCATTCTCAAAACACCTATTGTTTATTTTGGACCATACAGTATTTCATTAACTAGACTTGGCTAGCACATATTGAAAGCTTACTTTGGTCAAGACCTCATTCTCAGTACTCTTGAGGATACAAAGATGGATAAGATGGGGTTTGTGCCCTCATAGTCTAGTGGAGAACACAGGCATCTAAGACCTAACGTGAAGACAGACCTTGTTATGAAGAAAAATTATGGGGTAATAGAAGAGAAAAATATTGAAATCAACATAAAGAAGGTAGAATTTGAGATGGAAAGAGAATGGATAATTTTAAAAGAATAGATAGATGAGTTGGTGTGGGGCAGTGGAGAATACAACATGGATTTAAAGTTGATCACTCTAACAACAATATAAAAAATAGTTTAGAAAGAAGATCAGAGGCAATGACATTTCTCTAACCATAGTCCCAGAAAATGCCTTGAATTAAGGCAGTATCAGTGTTAGTAAAAGGGAAGGAATTGACTGAAGAGGAAAGAAAAAGAATTGTGCCTCACTCTGTTCTTGACAATGAGAGAAGGGAAACAGTAAAAATAATTTAGGTCAGATCAGTTAAATTAACAAATCACCCTGATTGGGTAGCTGCTTCTGTGTGAGTATAGGACCTAACCTGAGCATTCCATGTCTGCCTTCTTCCCTGGGCCCAGTGTTTGATTTAGAGGTAAGTTTGTGATGCGTGAGTCTATCATACTCAAATCTAGAACTTTGGTTTGAAATGTTAGAAACAGAATTTCTCTTTGTGCTGGCCATGGAGACATTAAAATGTAACACTGGAACTCTGAGTGATCTACCAAGAGAAAGCAGATAGGGAGGAAAGTCATCTGAAAAAAAACAAAACAAAACAGGATTAAGAAGTGAGAGAGCTGATAACTTAATCTGAGACCTTCCAAACACCCATGATGTGAACAAGAAATACAACTGAATTTTTTAGGCTTGAGAATCAATTCCACTTGTCTGAGTTGTGTTTCTTCCATTTGCAGCTGAAAGGCTTTAACTGAATCTAGACTGACTTTCTTGAAATGTACTAAATCTTAGTCTGTCCAACAGAGCTGCTCTAGACAGTATTGCGTCAGTGAGTACAAAGTTATACTGTGTGATGTCTAAAGTCCCTTCCATTTCTAAGTGTGTCTGGGACACTAGATTTTAAAAGAACATACAGAGAAGGGGGAATGTGTTTGCATTAACACTGCATCTATGGAGCACAGCTTTGGAAGCACCTTTGCATTCTCTAGCATATATTTAAACACAGAGAAATCTATTTCATAGGATGTGTATAAATGCTTCTCTGCACCCTTTTAGTTATATAACAGAATGAAAGAATAAAGGGGGGAAAGCAACAATAATAATGAAACATCATCAGCCAAATACAATGAGGAATGTAGACAGCCCCTTTTATGTGCACATTAATCATGGCAGAACGAGAAATGGATATACTGCCTTGTTTCGGAAGTGTCTCACCGAATAGCTTTAGAACACTGAGCCATAAAGCTCTTAGTTTAATGAGTTAGTAACATTTTGCAGATTTGCTTAAAACACATTGCTTTCCAGACTGTGTCAACAGACTCCAACAGTTCTTGCCAACACACTCATCCTAAACAATTACATTAAGATCCACAAGGCCGTGTTTACAGTTCTGAGAAACAAATGTATTGTTAATGGGCCATAAACTATACTCTGACTCAATGGCTTGGCTTTTTGAAATTTGTGTAATAGTCAACAGAAAATTTCCAACATCTACTTGGCATGAAAGTGGAATTAGCTTTCAGGGATATAAAACTGAATGCTGAGAAGCATTCCCTTCCACAGATTTCCAATCTGATATGCTTTATATACAGAATCAAATAATTTACACAAAATTTTGAAGAAAGATCATTGCTGTAGTTTCAAATAGTTTTATATGTTATAACAAAAAGTAAATAATCATGATGACCCATAAAAAAGCCCTATGTGTACAATACCCTCAATTTTCTCTCAGATAGTTTTTCAAACCTCTTGTGAAATAGCTGCATCAGTGAACCACAAATAGTCTGTGAGCAGACATTCATAGTGGTTTCATTCTTGTCACACTTGTTATTATCTGTTTTCTCATTGCCAAAAACCCAGTTATTTCAAACTACTGTTTTTATTTTCCTATAAAACTCTATGACTGCCTCTCATACCTATTTTCCTTCTTATCTTCCTCTCCTCTTTCTGTTCTGTTTCTCTCTATTTCTGCGTCATTCCCTCCTCACTCCAAGAGTCCTTCTTATTTTAGGCTAATGTCTCTCAGTTTCTTCTTTCCAGACGGTTCCACTTTCTGTTGCTGGTAATTTCCATTCATCTCAATGCATTTTTTCAATTAACCAAATCATGCTTTGCAAGCTTTACTCCCTGTATAATTTTATTCTTTCATTGCCAAGTTTCTTCCCATATTTGTAATCTGCAAATTTGAGCAAGGAATTATTCTGGGTACTGTATAAATACCAAGATATCCAGTGTCAGATATCAAGGAATTCATCACCTCTCAGAGAAGCTATGTCACAAGTATATCCTTAGCATGAATACTCTTCCCTTTAGGAGTCTCTTATCTGATGGGTGGACAATACAAAGGGAAAACATCTGTCTTTTTCTCTTTAGGAGCCCATCAGAAGTTTAGGACGAGGAAGGGAAAGTAGGCTTTGATCTCTTTTAGGCACTGTGTTCCTATTGTAAAAATAGTGATGGAGATTATGTGGCTTTGAAAGCTGTTAGATAGAGAAAGCAGACCCAGGTCCAGCCTTCGCAGTTCTGGTACCTGGCACACTGCTTGTCCTGAGACTAATATTGAATGCAATAATGACGACGATAACTATCTAGTCTCTGCTTACTATGTATTAGGCACTACTTCAAGCATGCTACTAATATTATCTCATTTATACAACTTTTAAAGATAAAACAAATTAATTTACCCCACTTGATAAAGACAACTAGGCATAAAAGGTTAAGTACATTTTTCAAAGTGATGCAATTAATAAGCAATGAGTTCAGGTTCAAATTCAACCATTGTGGTTCTATAACACACGTTCTCACCCACAAAGTCAAATGATAGGACCCAGAGAATTCCCTGCATCCCCCATCCTCTACTCTGTCTTGCATCCTTGATCCTATCCCACCATAATGTTACCTTCTCAAGAGGCTTACACCAACTGACCCACTTCAAATTCCAGTACTCCTGACTACCAAATTTTTTATTCCTTATTCTGGCCCTTTAGAATCCTAAATGGATCACTCACACTCTAGGCACCTCAAGCCACAATTTCTCACTGAAAGCTTCTTCTTAGCTAATCCTGAATGTATCACAGTCGGTGCCTTCAGAAGAGCTCCATGTCTCTGTGACACTTGGCTTGTATATTCATATGATACTTTTAGACTATAGACAAATATTATCCATCTCTGTAGGAGCAATGTGAACCTGCTACTGGCACTATTTAGATTGTGCTGTTGAACTACTGGCTAATCTTCATGTGCAAGTGACACAATGTCAGCTTCATAAAAGAATAGATGGCCTATGATAAAAACTCAAGTGTCCTATTTTCATGCTCAGATATACACTCAAACTCTTTTCTAGGTTGATCTTTATAACTTTCGAATGAAAACATTACACTTTATCCCTGATATGGAAATGCCATTTACCTAAAAGCAAGAAATTCTGAACTTGAATAGGGATATTCCAGTATTTTTTATATTATTTGTACTGTTTATAGAATTGTTACAGTTGAAAGAACACTGCACTGGGAGTCAAATCCCTGGGATCTATATATAACTTTAGTGCCAAAGAATTATGTGACCACGGACAAGTCATTTTTTCTGTTTGAGCTTCAAATTTCTCTTTTATAAATTTAGATCACTCATCTAGATGACATCTAAGCTCCTTACCAATTCTCAAATTTTCTGACTCTCAGAAATGTTCAGAGAAATTAAAATTCAGTTGTTCTGGTAATTAAGAAAGGTTTGAATATTTGTGTATCTGTGAGTTAATTGAAAATAGGGTGACCATATGTTCTTCTTTGCCTGGGATATTCCCAATTTACAGTATCACTCCATAATTTTTAAGGACATCCCCTATTATCTTAATTATTCTTGATTAACTTTCACCTTGTGCTAATCTATAATACATCTTTAAGATTCAGAAGTTAATTTCTATTTTCATTCTTTTTTCCAGTTTTATTGAATATAGTTAACATACAACACTGTACACGTTTAAGGTTAGAGCATAATGACTTGTCATTCATATATTATAAAATAATTACAATAATTTTAGTTAACATCCATACCTCACATACTTACAAAAATTATTTTAGGTGTACTTTCTTAGCAACTTTTAACTATACCATAGAACAGTGTTAACTATAGTCATCAATCCTACTGTACATTATATCCACAGTGCTTATTTATCTTCTAATTAGAAGGTTGTAACTCTTGACCGCCTTCATCAAATTTCCTCACCCCTCATCCCCCACCCATCTCTGATAACCACAAATCTGACCTCTTTTCCTGTGAGTTTGGTTTTGTTTCTTTCTTTTTTAGAATCTACATATAAGTGAGATCATGCATATTTGTCTTTCTTTATCTGTCTTATTTCACTTTGCATAAGGCCCTTGAGGTTCATACATGTTGTTGTAAATTGCAGGATTTCCTTCTTTTTTTGGCTAAATAGTAGTCCGTGGTAAACATATAACACATTTTCTTTGTGCATTCATCTGTTGATGGACACTTGGGTTGTTTCCATATGTTGGCTATTGTAAATAATGCTGAACTGAACATGGGGTAAATATATCTTTTTAACACAGTGATTTCATTTCTTTTGGATATATGCCCAGAAGTGGTTCTGCTGAATCATACAGTAGTTCTGTTTTTAATTTTTTGAGTAACCTCCATAATATTTTCTACCATGGCTGTACCAATTCACATTCCCACTAATATAACACAAGGATTCTCTTTTGTCCACATTCTGGCCAGAATTTGTTGTTCCTGATTTTTTTTTTCTGGTGATAGCCATTCAAACAGATTTGAGGTGATTATCTCACTTGGTTTTGATTTTCATTTTGCTAATGATTAATAATAAAATAATGAGCAACTTTTTATGTACCTATTGGGCATTTGAATATTTTTTTCAAAAAATTTCTATTCAGGTCCTTTGCCCATTTTAAAAGCAGATCATTAGGTTTATTTTTTTGCTGTTGAGTTATGTAAATTCTTATATATTTTTAGATATTAATCCCTAATCAGATATGTGATATGCAATTATTTTCTCTCATTTTGTAGTGTGACTTTTTATTTTCTTGATTGTTTCTTCAAATGCATACTCATTTTCTAATATATTAACAGGAATATTAAGGGTTCCATTTTTTTACTTTTTTTCTTTATAGTATACTGCTCATATTCTTTTATGTTAGTACAGGTTTCTTTTTTTTTTATTTTCGCCCTCCTAATGGGATAATACATGTACCTGTTAATTTTTTTTTTAATTTAATGATACATCATGGAAATCCTGTCAAATTAGTGAACATAGTTTTAATTAATTTGTGTATACGTGTTTTCCTATTCTAACAAAATGTGCTTTTATTTTTTTTTGAGAGTTGATTCCCAGATATTATATCAATGGGTAAAATTCTATGTACATTTTTTATTTTAATGTATGTTATTATTTTACATGTCCAAAACACTTAAAACTCACATTCTCATAAGCAATGCATGAGAGCTATACTCCTTTGTGAAATTGGTTTTCTTTTCTAACTATGGTAATGGGTATCAGCCATGCACATTAAAAAAGCAGCTAGGGGCATCCTAGGTTCACATGGTCTTGTGGCTAATGAAAATGAGCACAGTTAAAAACTTGAGTTTAAATTTCCTTTGCTTAACACCTATGAGCTGAGGAGGGAGCTGATATGCACCTTGTCTTTGTGTCTTCTCTCTACTGTTGACCTAAGTGTATAAGCACTGCGTTTCTGACCTCACTTATATCTACTTAGAAATTTGGCTTTAACTCAGTAACCAGAAGGACTAAGCAAAAAGAACAGTGGATCAAGGAAGACATGAATAAAACCTGGAAACGTGAGGATTTATATGGCTTAGTCCTAAAATAGTATCCAATTTACATAAATCCTCTTCCCCTCCTGCAATAAATCTAAAAAGCAGCCCCATTTTGAATTCATGACATGTAGAGTACATTAAAGAAAATATAATACATGATCAATCCTGGCAAAAGTTGGATCTCTTTTTCCTCTTTATTTCTTCTGCTCTTGAGGACACCACATTATTCAGATTTTATCACATCTTTTTATTTTTCTCAATTTTTTAATTTTTGTAAATTGTTAACATTTTCACCAAGCCTATCCCCTTCTCCCTACCTACAATCGTTGCTTACCCTGGTTTCATGTTTAGTATGTTCCAGGCCTGATTCTATAAACTTTCTATATTAACCCATTATAGGATAAATTGCAATCATCTATAATTTAAAGATATAGAGAGCTTAAGTAAGTTGCCCAAGTTCAGGCAGCTAGTAAGCGACAGATTGGGACTCTAACACAGGGAGTCTGACATCAAAGTCAGTGCAATTAACCAATTTGTTCTGCTGCCTCTCTAGTTCAATTCTTTTCCCTAAAGGTTCACTACAAAATACAGGATTCCTTTTGTGAGTCAGATAGGGGAGGATGTTAATAAATGTTATCCTGCTCAGTCACATAAATAACCTAAGTGGCTATGGATGAGACTATTATTTTGTTTCCATTGGTGGCCAGATAGTAATATATTATATTTCTTTCAGTTTGATTGGCTATATTTCTTATCTCAGTATTCAACATTCATTAAATTTGATCTATACATTAAAAGAACCTAGGATTTCAAAGGACAAATTCTGTGATCCTAATACTCAAAGAAATTACAATATAGTGAGGGGGATAAAATATTAACACTTTTGAAATAATAAAAAGACAATTAGATGCATTATATAAGTTCTTTCTAAATTTCCAGTTATTCCTCAATAGAATTCATGGGATTTATTCTCTTCCAGCCTTATTATACCCTACAATTTTGATATCTTATCCATTGTTATAATTTCAAAATTACTTCAATGTGAATTACTGATAAATTCACATTATACTTTAACTTACTTTAAACTAGAGACAAAAAAATTGTAAATGCTACTTAGGATTTCCCTTGGGTATTTGTAAACATGTGTAGAAAATATCCTCAAAAGGGTAATAGAGGCAGATGTTAACAGTCCTCTGGATATAAGCTGTATGGTTTCAGAATAAAACTCAGAGGGAAAAATGAGAATTCTAATAATTAACCACTAGTTTTATGTTTTTGTTCATTACTTCTCAAGTAAACCAAATCAGTGTTTGAGTTTCTTATTGATATAATAGTTATTTTACTTGAAAGATTAAAATAATAATTTAGTGAGTGCAGATGCCAAGTAGATGTCAAGCATTATTATACCATAAGTAAAATAGAAAAGTTAAATTAAGAAAACTGTGGAAAACCAGCAACTTCAAAAATATAACCACTGTAATATTAAGCCAGGATAAGATTTTTTCTGAAGCATCAGACCTACATATATCAAACTAAGGTAAGGAGAGAATTGCTAGCACAGTTGTATCAGGAAGAGAATGAGAATAGGACAGTAAGAACAAATAAGTGAATGTACAACAAACAAATAGTATAATGTAACACTGAGCCAACCATCAATAGAACCAAATGCAGAAATTGACTGTTTCCATGTTATGGGGGCAATTTTAAGGGAAAAATGTCTTTGAAAATTAATTAATTCTATACAGGTTGTTACAATACTTTGATTATTAGTGATCAAGCATAGTCATAGATGAAATTACATGGATGATATAATGTGCCAATTTTGCTTACCCACTGTTCAACTACTCCACTTATGGAAGAGAATAATGATACACTTGGCCAAAAAAAAGTATAGCTATTTTCAGTATAAAAGTATCAGTATTATGTGCATCCTGAAAGAGTTGTATGACAAATTTGGGAGAAGCAAGATATTCATATCTATTTTTGGTGAGTATAATGTCAGTATCTAGAATAAAGCTTTACAAGTTTCTCTGAACACCTTTACCCACTTTAATGAATCCTTTAATTTGAGAAATTGGAAGAGACAATTGGGTACAAGATATAATTTCTTGATATTTCTAATTATGCATAAGTATTAAAAATTATAAAAATATTACCTATCACCTATTGTGCCAACTTCTAGATTCAGTTGGCATAATACTCATAAAAACCATAAATGAATGTTGATTTTTAAAAATATACATAATTAAATAATAATTATTTCTTAGTTTTCCTCCTAAGTACATTTCTGACCTATTATATAATATATATTTGATTTTTGTTTTAATTTTATCTTTGTTTTCATTATTGGCCATTCTACCTTCTTTCAATAAGTAAAATAACCCACCTTTCTCACCAGCTCCAGGATAGAAGAATGACCTATATATTAGCCTATCAATGAGTCTCATGCCTGTGGCTACTGTGATTGTTTGAGGATAGGTAATGTGACTAAAAACAAAGCTAATCAAAACAAGAAGAGTTTATCTTAGACTTGCTAGAGTAACTGAGAAAAAAATTTGTTGAATCTGAATCTGGGAGGACATAGAACTGAATTTTTTGAGTCACCATCCAGCGATCACATATCTAAGATGGAAGTCAACACAGATGAAGCCAAGTCAAAAATAGAGAACTTAAGTTATAGTGGGTATATGATGTCCCTGAATCAAGTGGTGTTATTAGACTCCTCAGGACTATATATTTATATATAACCAGATGAGAGAATTTTATCAGGCCTTCTCCTTCATTTATCCCATATAATCTGAAGTGAGTCCTTTAGTAAGAGGATTTCAAACAATATGTAAACAAAAATATCTTCTCTGAAATTTTGCCAAGTGGAAAACTCTAGAAATTCTGATATTCTCACATGAATACTTAATACATCAAGTGGTCCAGATATCACAACTAAGTAAATACAACAGGATACATTGGCTTTTTGACGTTATCTATTGTCTATTGCAACAACAGGAAAAAAATAAACTTTTTTCAGAAGGTTTTTTTGCAAACAATTATAACTTACATAAATAAATAAGTTAGTTATAGCAAGAATTTTATTCTTCATATTAGGATGAAAGCAAAAATTAGTTGTAGAAAGTTCCAAAATGGTCTGGTATTAACTTCTGATATACCATTAAACCGCCACAGATTTATAAAGTTTAATAAAACAGAAATGTATTTGATATATTATTGGTATATTCATAGATAGCTGTATAAACTGAGATCATTATCAGGAACTACCCAAATTCAAGGGGTATTAATGCTACATTTTTAGTCTTTCTTAGAATTCTAACACCAAATTTTAAGAGGGGTCACAAATAGGATTGGTTAGGAAAAAAAACTGGCATAACAGACTTGGATTAAGGCATATGGAGGATGAGGTGGATTAAGAATAGAGAAAGAATAGACTGAGGTGTAATAACTGATTTTAGAAATGTTCAAAATCTCAAGGGCAAGATTAAAGGCAGGAGAGACATAAAATCAGAAGCCTGAGGTTTCTGTCACACTGAAACTGACTCAGCTCTTCAGTACTCTGGATAGCTCCCAAGGCTCCTAAAGACTTGAACTCCATCCAAACCTTTTTACCCTACAACCCAAACAGCTGACCAACTCTTTCACTCTAAGCAAAATTTTCTGTTCATTCAAGTAATGTTATTAGTTTTGCTAAACTCAGTTTCTATGGTCTGGGGATAAACCTAAATCTTGGAATCAAATCAAAGAGTCGTGAAATTGTGTCTTAGTCCTCTTTCTGTGTGACATCTACAAGAATTATCCTACAGCTATTATTTCACATAACTGACAAGATAAGGATATACAAGAATATACATTGGAATATTTTTAAGATATAAAAAGACTAAAAACAACTTAGATATTCATCTATAGGGGAATAAATAAATTGCAGTTTATCTATTTGAAGAAACAGTATATAGTAATTAATACAACACATCCACATAGACACACAATGATATATTGTGTTGAACAAAAAATTCATTTAGTTTTTTCTGTAAGATGGCTCTAGTAGTGCTTAGTTGTCTTTAACTTCATTCAAAACAATTTGTTAAGATGTATTGTGACAGCTGCCATATCAGCACGCATTAAAAAACTTATCAAAATTGGTGAATTTTTGTGCAGCCATTTTAATATTGAAGATGGAAAGAGATAGTCAACAGTTGTGGTGTTTTATGCTTTATTATTTTTAAAAAAGGTAAAAATGCAACTTAAATTCAAAAAAAAAAAGATTTGTGCATTGTATGGAGAAGGTGCTGTGACTGATCAAAGTTGCCAAAAGTGGTTTGTGAAGTTTCTTGGTACTACTGACACTGTAGCCAAATAATTCTTTGCTGTGGGGTTGTCTTATGCTTTGGAAGATGTTTAGCAGCACCTCTGGCCTGTACCCACTAGAAGCTGATAGTGGGAGATAGCCGGCATACTTAAAATATCCAAGCCAATAAAGTTATTGGTGAAAATGAAAAATATCTCATATTTTACGAAAAACAACTAAATAGACCTGTTTGGTCAGCCCAATAGAATAATTTCCAAAATATACTATAAAGATAAGTTTTAATGACTGAATATATAAAAGAAAAGACAAGCATGTTGCAGAATACTGTGAATGCTATGGTTCTATATATGGAGAAAATAGATTAGAGATGCTTGTAAATGCCAAAAAAATTACTAGATGGTTTCAAGAAATAACTGGTGATAGCCTCTCAGAAGAAGAGGCTATCTTCGATGGGACTGTTTGAATTTTTATCACATTTATATATTACTTTTCAAACAAAATGCTGTTTATAAGTACATTTTTAAGTAAAGTTCAGGAATAAATAGTTAATAGCTCTAATATTCATGCATGCCCCTTTGTGCAATTTGAGCTACTTCCATTAAGAGATCTAGCAAGGTCCCATTAGCCCGAACCATTGAGCAAATTTTCCTGTGGCAAGCCACTATTTTTTTAGTTCCTTTCTCTTAAACAAACAAACAAAAAACAGACTGGCTCAAAGACAACAGAACAAATATTCAATTATTGCGAAGTTCAGCCCTTTATGTTCAAAATCCTGCTTGTGACTTTTCGACATAATTAAAATAACTCCTCAGCAGTCCCAATGATCTTTCAGCAAAGCAATAATGTGGGAGCAAAAGTCACAGATTTTTGGTCCAGAACAGATCATTCTGTTCTTAATGTGGTTAAGAACTCCCTTCCATAGAAATCAACTGCCAGCAGTTTCTCAGAATTTCATCCCACTCCAGAGCACATAATGATTGCAGAATGTACCAGTGTGTCAGAAACAAAAAAACCTTCTGAAAACCCACATCTTATATGCGGCCTGGGCAGAAGTGTTGACGGGAGAACTTAGGTCATTTACTTACAACCAAGAAAAAAAATCACTGCATCTTTAAGCATCACTTATAATAAAACAGTAGCATTCATACCTTAAAAGAACTTTTAATTACAATAAGATATATATAAGATGTATTCTTTAAATTTAGATTCAAAAACATGTTGTGAATAGCAAAAACTCTTATTTACAGAAAACTTAAATTTAAAGGAGAAGAAATTACTGACCTATTGTGAAAAGTAAGCAATGATTTCTATGACTTGTCACACATGCAAGAAAAATGTTGATTTGCTCAATAAAGAGATACAACAATAAATTTCCAGTTACTGAACTCAAGGAGCAGATATTGTAATGGAAGTATCTAGTCAAGAAATGTGAGACAGGTTCAGGTAGCAGCTATATTGAAATATTCAAACCTGCCATGAAAAGACAGAAAACAATCTGCTAATAGTGTTTATCTCTGGTGGGATCATGCTTTATCTATATTTCAGTATGTCTCATCTATACATTATATTTTTTAAAGATTCATATCATAATCATGCATTACTTTTAGAAGAAGAAAGTATGTCTATTGGTAAAGACTACAAGTGTCCAAAATGGTAATTTGGTTATGAATAAAACAGAACTCATGAATATAACAGGCCCTACAATTTATAGTGAAGACACGTGGGATTATTTTGTCTCTGGTTTTAAAAAAGAGCATATAAATTTTTTAATTGATAGAGTGTATTTATTTTTTATTATTATTCTATTACAGTTCTCCCAATTTTCCCCTCTTGCTCTCCCCTGCCCTGCCCCCTCCCCCCCACAGTCAATTCCCACTCTCTTGCCCACATCTATGGGTCATTTATACCTATTCCTTAACCAAACACTTCCTCTTCACATATTTAAATTAAACTGTTCAATAGTTAACACTACTTAGCTTCCATGGTACAGGCCAATCACATTTTTCTATAAAGTTTTGCCTCCACCAATGGTTACTTACTTTCTCTTCTTAGCTTCCATAATTCTTGTTATGGTATTTTACCATAAAAACCATTTGATATTTTACATTAGCTTTATTTTACCTAATTTGTGTGCATGTGTGCATGTGTGTGTGTGTATATATCTGTGTAGCCTTGCACCCATATCATGTGTTCCTTAAGGATAATAACCAAATATAATAATAGCTCTATATAGCCTTTAAATGCCAGCCCAATATTTTTACTTAGCATTGTAAAATGCTAAGTAAATATTCACTGATTTATAACATAACCTAATTATAAAATTGTATATTTAAATATAGAATTAACTGACCTAACAGCATAAGATTAATATGACATCAATATATTACTTTCTTGAGTAAAAAAGGTATCTTTATTGAATAAGTTATGACTTTATTGAATAAAATGGATGTGTCACCTTCCTTGTGCTGGAGGACACACTAGGGCTTATTTCTTGGCCCTAAAATACCAGATATTTCAATTCAACATTTTAACAAGGTCAACTGCTTAGCCCTAGGATTATATAAAAATCATTTTTTCAACCTTCTCAGGTAGACAAATTTGGTATGTCAAAATCATCTGATTTTCTATAATTTATTTCTTAGGAGTGTTAGTCACTTCTAACTATTTGTAATGGTTCTTCGAGGAAATAATGATGGAATCATCTATATCCACCTCTGTTTCTTTCCTTCTAGGCTCAAAAATATGAGCGTCTGAATGTTATTGAAGACCACACCATTTATCTGAGCTTTCTCACCCAGCCTTTTTAGAAATCAGTTCCTTATGTACATGTCTTTATTCTTCTATTGCCTCTTTCAAACATATAAAGATAGTCACTTTTTTGAAAAAAATTTGAATTTGCTAATCAGGGCCCTAACTTGCTGCATTAATTCAGACATTGCTTAAATTTCTCTACTCTCTGTCCTCTATTTTGAAACAATTTACTCCTCATCTCCCTTTTATTTCCAAAGTCAGTGGACACAGATGTGCAGGGCATAGTTTATACACCAGTTCCCCATAAATGCTCAATGCACATAATTGATGTTGTTCCACTTGCTTTTGTTTCCTCTTTTCTTCCCCCTACTTTCACCACATTTCAAATTATACTGCACGTGTAGGTTAATTTTCCTAAAATATTATTCAAACATTTCTTAAATAGCATGGGGTCTAAATACCTAACTCTCGCGTTCAGTGCCCACCAACTGTCTCTCCCACTTTACCCCTACTTTTGCACAGGAAGCTTTCACTCCAGTCACAATCATCTCCCAGACGTTTCACATGGTCATCACTTTACCAGTGCACATGTGTCATCTGCCTGCTTAGAACATCCTATCCTCATTTCCACTTATGTAATTCCTACACATTATACGAAATCCAGTTCAAACTTCACATCTCCATAAAGCTTTCTGCCAGGGGTGTGCAATCTGCAGCCTAAGAGCCACATGCAGCCCAGGATGGCTGTGAATGTGGCCCCACACAATATTGTAAATTTACTTAAAACATCATAAAATTTTTTTGTGATTACGTCACAACATTTTTAATCTGTGGCCCAAAACAACTCTTTCAGTGTGGCACAGAGACACCAAAAGTTTAGACACTCTTGCAACTACCCCACCTCACAAGGATTTCTCCATCCGCTCTCTGATTCCTATGCTATTTATTACCATATGACACATATATACTGACTTTTCAGTATATGTGTTTGTAAATGTGTATATGCTCTGTCTTTCCATCTGGTTTAAACCTCTAGAAGTTGTGAAGAGAGATTAGTTTATTCCATAGGAAATGTTTTGTCTTGTTTGTTTGGTGTTATGCAGGAGGGTGTGTGCACGTGCGCACATGCGTGTTTACATGCATATGCTCACATTTCAAGTATCAAAGTGACATAGTTATGATAACGTTTCCAAATCTGGTGTTCAGAATAGAATTAGTAGCTATTTTACTACTACTATTGTAACTAATTATAATAAAAAATAATTTGGAAATATGTTTGATCTATATTCTCCTCCTAGAGAATCACAGTGCACATCAAGATTCTGAAAAGTCCCCCCATAAAGGAACAGTTTGGGATTTATAAATTGTATTAATTAAAATAAAATCACTATGTTTGGAAAAATTTATTTCAAAGGTTGCTCCCTCAAATGTTAGTATTTTCCAGGGAAATCTCATCAATAACTTCTGGAGGAAATGGAACTCAATAGAAAAATAAGACATACCACTCTTCAAAAAGAGTAACAGGAATGTTTGCAATTATTTGGTGAGAAGGAAGGGAAATCTATGAATCCATATTTGTCAGCCTGTAAATTTTCCTTTCAGATAAAAATTGTTTTTAAAAAATCTATTTTAATTCAGTTATGAATATCCTTAAAGAGAGTACTTGTGAACTTTGTGTACAGTTGCCCAATAAGCTGATCATGAATGCTGGAACTCAACTGGACTTATATACCTAAAAGGCAAGGTCATGAAATTATTACCTTAATTTGACATCCAAATATCAGTTGCTTCTTTTGATAAAAAGGGCAACAGAAAACCACAGAATAAAATCTTAGTCCGATAAAGCTATTGAAGTGTGTCACAAGTTTCAAAATGAAGATGTATACTTACCCAGCACAAGGCAGAGCGAGTTTGGGCTGCAATGTATGGTTATAGGAGAATATATGGTTTTGGCTTAATCATTATAATAGTTTTTAAGCAGAATTTAGATGAGTTTGTACCAAGTAACTTTCTTTTTGGAGCACTAGAAAATGGCTTAGTGGAAAGATCACAAGATTTTTGAGTTAGACATATTTGGGCAGCTCTGCTACTAACAGATGTGTGACCTTAAGCAAGCTACTTAATCTTTCTGAGTCTCAGTTATCTCTTCTCTAAAACTCTAGATAACACACACCCTCTCTCTGTAGGGCTAGGAAAAAAAATTAGTTTTTCTTTTTGCCCCTTTCTTTCTTTTTTCCCCTATCTGCCTTCTTTTTCTATGGCCCAAAGACACACCATGTTACTAAAATTCTTTATGTATTACTCCCCAGAAAATTTTGTAGTTTTATATACATCATTAAAAACTTTTACTATATTTTTATTATTAAAACTTAACTTAAATGGTTCTAGCTATGTTGACTTCAGTTAAAAGAGGGATATTTAGCTAATAAGATTACTTTCTTTTCTATCCAATATGGACAGATAAATATTTACATTAATTTTATAACCTATTTCAAAGAAGAAATTCAAAACCAGGTAATGACATAGGCAAAGAAAAAAATGCAATGCAATCAGAAAATGTGGCAATTTGTAAAATGTTTTCTTTTATTTATCCAGTTAATGAATTTTCTGCATGCCCACTATGTACGAGCCTTTATGCCAAGTGCTAGCAAGATAAAAAGATGAAAGAAACCTGGGCAATTTATGTGAAGAATCTTACAAATTAATAAAGAATTGACATGTAAATAAACAATTCCCTTTTAAAGTTCAAGCTCAATAGCGTAACAATTTGTAAGGTGCTAGAGAATAAACAGGGGGGATTAACTTTATGAGGTAGGGGTTGCTTCACAGAAGTTTACTCAATACTGTTCACAACTGTCCTTTAAAGCTCGTAGGAAGACAATGAACCATGCTCATTTCAGAACTGAGGGAACTACCAAAGTTAAGTAACTTGTGTAAAGTTTAAACTAGGCCTCAAAACCTAATGTAACAATTTCTAAACCAGTGCTCTTTTCAAAATGATCAAGTTACTCAGTTCAATCAATTTGAACCTAGTCGTTATATTTATAAATAAAGTTTAAAAATAATTCCTGTTCAACAATGTCAAGAGTCTACAATACCATATTATTTTTGGACTCATTAAATAGATAATAAAATATTCATGTATAATACCAACAAATCATTATAAATAAGTTCACCACCATTGAATGACTATTTGTCTTATCTCAATATCATGCAGACTCTTCTTTCAAAAAAATACAGAATATTTACTTAACTGTGGTATTTTTTCACAATGCAGTCTTAATGTAGTCATGATGGCGAGGTAAAAAAAAAAATGGTTTAGAAGTCCCTCTCAACAAAGGAACAGTATGAATTACTTAATGGTTTCAAAGGTATTGAATTCAATACTATGCTTGATCTGCCTGTAGTGAGTTTTTTCTTAACACAGGCTTCTTGTTATTTTCCTTTAGCCAATGACTGCATATGAACATTGCCCATCCAAATACAGCAATATCCCAATGGACGCTCACAGGCACTGCCTTTAGAATAAAAATTCGATGTTAGTTTTTAGCAAACCGCAGTACTTCTTCCCACCTCAGAAATATTGTTTGGTGAAACAATAAATTTAAAACCTAAGACACTAAATAGTTTTTCCAATATTTAATAGTTGTTTTACTCCCCATGGATTTTTCTCTCTGTTACATGAATATCATTTTCATTCTCTTTCTATTTGAATTATTCTTACAAGAAAACATAAGGAACAAAAATAAAATAAGAATGTGGTGTGTTTATGATATTTCTTTTGATAGGATATTCTAACATTCTTATTTTTGAAACAATTTTTGTTTTCTTTCTAAATGTAAGCTATGATTATTAAGGTTGAATTTATGAGCCATATAAGTTTTTACACAAAGATATGGGTATCTGGGTGGTATCTCTTACTTTTTAGACTTGCTCTAACATAAATGATGTATGCCCTCCTTCAAGTTATAATTTGGAGCTATAGTTGAAAACAAAAAGAATAGATCAATATGGGATACTTGTTTCCTTTTGCAATTCTTTTGAAATATTAATACAAAATTCTTATCTGGTCAATGTATATGTTCAGAGACCCATGTGAATAGCATACTGAGATATGTAATTACAAAGATTCCTATTATCAATTAGAAAAAATGTTATATATTCATATAAATTCTTCTTCTATCATTGACTTTCTTTTTGTATAATAAAAATTCTTCAATAGTTTTTAACATGAGTTTATTCATATTCAGGGATAAATTTTATCCTTATAAATATATGCCCCTCTTTTTATCAGATATTTTATACTTTGAGAACATAATATTTTATATACCTAAATCCCCTATGGACATTTAAATTTATAAAAACAATACTGACATGGAATATACAGTCATTATGTGTGTGTGTGCGCATGTGTATAAAATCCCAATTTAGAAAAGTACTGTACAGACTTCTAATGATTTTTACCACCTAAGTGTCCACTTCAAAGTCAGCATCAGGAAATGGTTACCATCAATATTTGTGTCTGTCCATCTGCCTTAGGGAGCATGCATATAAAAGTGTTGACAGGAGTGGCACCCTGTCCTCTCCTACTCTGTCTTACACTCCTTGGTACTTCAGGTGCTGACAGCAACAGCAACGCCACTTCTACATGTGGAACAGGAATAAACATTATTAATGGGTGAGTCTTCAAATTCTCCCCTACCCTTCTAAATTCTTAGGGGCAAAAGGCTCTCACTTACCAAGCCGTCTTTAGAGGTCCTTCCTTTTTTTCAAAAGAAAATTCAGAGAAAAGTAAGAAACATGGAAGCAGGTAATAAATAACCAAGTGAGGTAAAGAGGAAGAAGAGAAACAAAAGCCTATGGCTGTCAGAGAAAGATTTAGTGCTTAGGAATAGAAAGCAAGAGAGAGCATTTCAAGGTCAACTCTCATCTTCATGTGACATTTTAGTACATACTAGTGATAAGGAGAGATATTTTAAAGATTTCATATTAATGATGCTCTTCTTCTTCTAGGGTTTCCTCTGCAGAATGTTTATCAAACATACTGTTTATATTAGAACAGTTCTTCAATGTACAGAACTGTCCCACACTTGCAGGATGTTTAGCATATTTGATCCTACTTACTAAATGCCAGAAATGCTCCTCTATCATTAAGATATATGAAAGTACTTTCACACATTTGCAAATGTCTCCATAGAGGCACTGCTGTTACTGATTGAGAAATAAAGCTCTGTAAGTAAAGTGAGTGTGGGTATTTCACTTACGTTTGTGTAAGATAATTCGCATGTAATTCCATTTTGGGCACCTGAATAGCAGGTATATGGTTTTATAGGCATAAAAAAGTGAACATTAAAATGAAGAGGAAAAATATGTGTTTTTAATGGCAAATAAATAATGTTAAAGGCAAAACAGAAAAAAATCAAGAAAGGAAGACAAAATTTCTTGATTGTCTGCTGAGTAGTAAAAGTTACGTAAAATCTCAAGATGGTTCGGTAAGAGGACTAGTATCAAATCAAGGTTGGTACAGTTCCAAAGCCCATGTGTTGAAAGGAGAATGGTGAGGTGCTTTTAAAAGTTAAAGAATACTTTCAAAAATCTAAGTAGAAACAAAATAATTTTTCTTTTTTAATTTGTTTAAATAGCATCCAAACTACATGTGAATCATACGCTCACTCCTAAACTAGTAATGTGATATATCATGCCCTCCATCAGTAGATGTGAGGAGATTTTGAAGATAAAAACTGAGAAATTAAACATCTAAAAGGCTTACTGGAAACTTATCTTATTATCAGTAAATAAGATGGTTTAGAGAAAATGAAAAAAAAATACCAAGTGTATATCCTAAGGAAAATCCTTTTTCCCTTGAACTTCTTGGGCTAAGGGCCAGAAACATTAGCAGAAATGTATTCTTATTATAAACTCAACCAAAAATTTACATATTATTCATTTCAATGTTGCTTTGGAAAGAGATGCTTTTACTGAAATTAACTTCAGAGTATTAAATGAAAATCATCACTTTGCTTAGAACAATCTTCAGATGAGTTCTGGGCATGACTTGATGCCCTCAAATTCCCCAGCTGTCGGGGAGGAAGTGCAAGCCCAGCAAGAACACCCGGCCTGAATCCTGCCGAGCTGCCAGCAAGGCAGTCATACCCCTCAGCCTGCTGGACTAGAAGTGTTCAAAGTGGCAGAGGCAACAAGCCCTGTGGCTTCTGTTAGCTTTTTAACATAGCAAAGGAAATTAACTGAATTCTCAAAGCCTAGGATAATTATCACAAAAAAGAGACTTTATTCATCAGGCTGACAGAGATTCCAACTGGAGGTCTGGAGGTTGCTGCCATCACCTGTGCATCGTTCCTTCTTGTGACATCTCCCTACAGTCACAGAGCTTAAGCATAGGCTTCCCCAGGGACAGTTCCATATGCAGATTTTTAGGAAAAGAAGTCGTTTCCTGACTTCCCATTGCTGCAATAAAGCCAGCCTGACATTCTTTGGCTCAACAATCTGATAGAAGTCTACTGAATCAGATATGATGCAGAAGATTCAAAGACAAGTACCATGTGATTTCACTTATATGTGGAATAATGAACAAAATAAACAAAATAGAAACAGACTCATAGATACAGAAAACAGACTGACATCTGTCAGAGGGAAGAAGGGTTGAGGGGCTGGATGAAAAAGGTGAAGGGATTGAGGAAAAAATATCTCATAGACACAGACAAGAATATGGTGATTACCAGAGGGAAAGAGGAGCAGGAGAGGTGAAAGAGGGCAAAGGGATAAATGGTGATGGAAAGAGACTTGCTTTTAGATGGTGAACACACAATATACAGATGATGTGTTAGAGAATTGTACACTTGGAACCTATATAATTTTATTAACCAATGTCATCCTAATAGATTCACTAAGACTTTTTTTTAAAAATGCAAAAGACTCAGCTTTAAAAGATTCTTCCCATTGTAACCATCACAAATTCAGTGGGCCACAAAAAACTGAATAAGTGAAATAAGGAGAAGTCCTTAAGCATTATCTTGGAAATTTATTTCAATTACTATGGCTGAAGGGATATTCTGAAAACAAAGAATCAAAGTTTATCAAAAAAAAACTTTATCTTTTTCTGTAAAATTTCCTAATGACATGGTAGTGATAAAAGTAATAATGCTGACAAAATAATCCTTTGCTAATGTAAGAAATGACTTTGCTGGGGTCTCAAAAATCCCTTTATACCTTAATTAAAATAAGTAAGCTTTTGTATGTGTATTTGATAAAGCTTATTCTATTGGCTTTTGGATTAAACAAGGCACTTCTTTTTATATTACAAAAGTGGCCTTTAGTTTTAAAGACTAACTCTACATAATTCACTTAAGAAACAAGAACAAAAACAGGAAATATATTTAATGGAATGTCAGATTTGCTCCCTCTCACTGATTATATTAACCAGATACTAGATAAATCATTTTTTTAATGTTATATAATCAGTTTCTGTGATAGCTACTGAGGAAAAAGTGGTTCAATTATGAATACTCCTGTGGTTCTCTATCTAGGCATAATTTTTTTTAAAGTATCAAAAGTTGGTTTTTCTTTGGTTAGTAAATTCAGCACTCACACCTACAAATAGTAAGTTCAGGTCAAAGGGCCAAGATGCAGACAGTAGCTTCCTTTAGAAGACACTCAAAGAGGTCAGAAAGATTTCATCAAGGACTTTGAGACTTTTGTAGCCCTTATCATTTACTTTAGTCCACACAGAAACTGCAAGTTGAAAACAAAGTGCTTATTAAGAGAGAAGGTTCTATTTAAAATGACATGAGAAAGTCTCTGGCACCATTTAATGAGCCTGTGAGTACTGAAAAACCAGTTATCAAATATTCATTGAATATTCATTATAGCACAGGCTCATCCCAAATAGTTCACCAAATCTTACTCAGTTATGGAACTAAGCTTTTAGGTCTTTCAATTAAGCATCTCATTTGGATGATCAATGGACTTTTTACTCTTAACTGAAGTATCCCTTTGAAACAAGGATCATCTTGTCAAAATATATCTTATATAATCTGCAAAGATAACCTCAGTGACACATAAGGTGATAAAAAGTATCTGCTAAAGAACAGTTCACACTGTCAATTACTCTTGAATTCCATCATGAAATTAGAAGTCCCTTTCCAATCACTTGAAAAGCCCTGAAATATGTCACCATTGTGAGCCTCCTCACCTGTCATGTTTTAGAAGCAAACAGCCCACGCTTGCATTGTTAATGATTTTAATAAGCAAAAGAAATATCAGCAACAATAGCGCAGGCAGCCTACGACACAACAGATTAGCATGGTCATGTTCACCATTTAATATTTATTAAGCATCTAATGAAAACTTGGCTCTAAAATAAGCACTATGGAGATTTTAGATAATATAAAGAGGATACAATCATTTCTCTCTGGAAATCTGCTACCCGAAAAGGCCCAATACAAGTATATAACACCCAATAAGATAATGTAGCCAACCTTTGATTCAAGACAGAAAAGTAATACAAATAGAAACTTGAGGGTAATATAATTTCAAAATGAGAACAGACCTTAGAAATGATCTGTTTGATTTTTCCCTCATTGTACAGGTGAAGAAACTGAGGTTCAGAAAGTTAATGGCTTGTCTCATCATCAACGGGATTCAGGCTTTGATTCAGGTTCTTGTTATCGAAATGAGGTTCAGTGCAGTTAAGGCATTTGGGTTAGTTTCCATGGGAATGGCTCCTCTAAATCCTTGCATATGGGTAGTTCTGTGAGTCTGTTCCTACACACACGAGTGCGTGCACACACACACACACACACATACAAGAGAAACAGAGAACAACCACAATAGACACTTACACACACACACACACACACACACACACAATAAAAGGAAGAGAAGATAAGCACAGACTAGTCACTGGTTTATTGCAATCTAAACTGTCAGATACTTGATTAGGGCTCACCTAGCTCCCAAGAAATGATTCTGAGGCTTGCGGTTCCCTTCTCTGAGTGATTCCTTTTCCATAAGAAGTGACACTATTTTGTAACTATGTAGCTTTCCCAGCCTCTTTCCTGCCCGTAGAAAACTGAGGCACTTGCCATAGAGGCTTACATTGAAAACAGGGTCATTACTAATGATGACTTTGGACTATAAAAGAAAAGTTGGGAATAAATGGAACTATGTCAGACAGCATAGGTCATTAGCGAGTATGGAAAAAGAGTTAAATTTGACCATTTCCATTAAAAAGGAGTATAAACTTAAAATGACATTAAGTGCCATGGCCATAGCCTTTTATTGGAATGTCCTTCCAAAATATGTTAACTTGAAAGACAAGAGTGATAATTTTCAAAAACATAATCCCTCCCCCTCAAACAAATTGAAGTTATTTTTTAAAATGTTTTGCTTTTTGTGTTTTTAATCATGAAAATCCATAATTAGTAGAAATAAATGTTTAACATATAAGTAACAAACATCTCTTTAATAAATAGACTTTTTCTTATTTCTGCAAGATTTCATTTTATTATCAATGCCCAGTCAACATTAAGCTTAAAGAAGAAAGCTAAAGAAATATGTAATTACCAAAAATTATTTTCTGGAAGGATTAAACTGCTCTCTGACATGGAGGGGAAAATTATTTTGTAAGACAAGCTGGTAATCTCTAGTAGATGAAATACAAAATTAGATAACACTAATAAGTATCCTCTCTCCTGAAGTTTTGTTGCCTTTTCATTTACTCCTGAGACTTGGGACGCAATAAATTAAAATGTCTTTGACAAGATATATGAATTTTTAATTTTTTCTTCCTTTTGTATTTAAAACCTAAGAACTTTTATAATTAGTCTGTGAATGCCTCACTAATAAATTTTAAACTTATGTGAAAGGATTCATTTGGGTGGTATATTATCTTTTTTTTAAGATGTAATTTATCAACTTAAACTAATTAAACTCACAGTTGTCATGCTTCTTATGCTTCTTGGGATTCAAATTAAGAATTTGATATCACATCTTTAATAGGTAATGAACATTGTGTGACATTTTCCCTCTAATATATATTAAAAATTATACAAGAAGTACTTGTTGATTGAAGAATTCTCTTTACTTTAACAGAATTAATTAACTTTGACCAGTATTTCAACTAGCCAGTGATTTTTTTTTTAATGCAAAAAGTCACATCACAAATTACCTATGTCAACTATTCTATCCTCTTGGTACTTTTAATTCTTTATTAGTGTAGTCAAATCTTGGTATATTATACATCTAACAACCTATTAACAGTGGCTAGACACAATTGAAACACACACATATACATATTAAATTGTGTTCTCTGGACAAGCTATTGAGCATATGTAATTGATAAAAATCCCCATTGATATGAAAGAGAGAGACTATATACAATGCTCACTTCTTATGTTTTCATACTCACTTTAAATCTAAAACCCAGATTAAGTCATCTCTATATGAAATAACAACATTGATGTTACCATTCGCAGTGAGGTATCTTGAAATACTAATATTTATGTTTTTTTTCACTTGTATGAGAATATTACCACCAGAGGTACCCATGTCACCTCAAAGAGAAGTAGGATTTTTTACAGTAAGAATGAATAGGGCCAGTAGTTATTGTAGAAGGGAAGCCTGAAGGAAGCAGGGCAGAGTTTATGCTGTTACAGTTGAAGAGAATAAAGAACGGTAGAGTAACAGAATTCTTCCCATGCATGTACACACCCAGAGAAGGTTTATCTGGGGTAGGGAGGTGGGCAAAGGGAAATAAAAAAGAATAGCTGGGTGGGACAAACACTTAAGTGAGTCAGAGAGAGAGGAATGAGCCCACCTGGAGGATGAACAGCCATGAGAAGAGAAGTAGTGTCCTAATGGAAGACTGCCCATCACCCTTAGTGGCCAGCAGGAGGCAGTCCTGGTGAAGTCGTCAACATGTAGAGATGGCTTATCACCTAGACAAAGAGAGATGCCTCTGGTGGTTGAATGTGCCTTCCATCTACAGATGCCTACCCATTGTCTATATAACTTCTAGCTTAAGAGTTCCACCAGGGACCCAAGAATTTCCTGGGCCCTATCTGCACTGACATTCATAGACTTCTTGAATTGGCAGATGAGGGTCTTCAACACCCCAAGAAGTAATAATTTTGAGAAAGGAGATCCCCAGCATTAATAATTAGGTAGTACTGGACAGTGGTATGTCCTATTCCTGTTAAAAATTGAAAAGCAGATTTTCCATAAAAATTTTATTTTGAAATTTCATTACTTTTGTGAAATTAACTATAAAAGGTCGAATTGAACATAATTTTGTCATTTTCATGTGCTTAAACTAATTATGATAGAAATAAAATTGCATGAAAACAAAAAGCTCTCAAACTTTAATAATAGCACATTGCTTTGTTTATTCCCAAATACTTTGAATCTGAGGAACACCTGTTTATGAGAAGTTAAATACTAAATAAAATATTATATATTCAATGCCTACAATTTAATTTTTAAGCCTTTATAACCATAAAAGTGCTCAACCATTATTTTTATATTTGAGCGTAGAATGACTTTTCCAACAAGAATTGCAGTAACCGTTAATCTGATGTTTGTAGTTTCAACTTGATTTTTGGTTCCTATGCTATCTCAAAATGAGTTCTTGTCAACGTTTCCGTCATATGAGTTGTCTCTTGTTCTTGGTACTAATGTCTGCTGGGGACTATATTTCTAGACCACGGGGTGTAATTCTGCTCTCTTAAAATACATTTCTCCATTCAGATGCAATATTTTGGTTTTGTCTGTTTTATTGTTTTATATGTTTATAATTTTCTGTTGCTTCAAAAGAATCTTGTAAAGCATGGTGCTCCTTTCCAATCTCTTCAACAAGTTGTTCTCCCTTAGTGTGGTAGTCAGGTGTGCCTGCATCCACTAGAAATCTGCCCCTTTAGAGTAGGTGATCATGGTTTCTGAATTAAGAATTAAGATGCATAATTTTAAAAATAAGTATTCTGATAAGTCACATAAAGCCCACATTGTTTCTAGAATGGAGTCTCCGATGCAATTGATATACTCTTTTCATAAGCTAGAAGCAGATGTGTGTGTTAAACTTTAGTCTTTTTAACATTGGGTTGTACTTGCTATAATCTCTAACAAAAATTTAACTCTGAGTCCCTCCTATGCCTCAATCTCTGAATTGTATACTTTTTTATTCAACACATATTTAATAAGCAACTACAATACATTAAGCACTGAACTTTAATTATAAGCTGAAAACAAAATGGTGAACAAACATATTGAAACCTTCAGTCTGATAGGAAAGACAGGCTTTAATAAAATAATCATAAAGCATTATCACTTTACCCTGTCCCACCTTCTCTCTCTCCTTTTTGGCTTTTCTGACTGACTCCACTCCCTGAGTTCTTTCCTAACCCAAAGGCTTTCACAAGCTCTTTTTTTCTCCACTTATTTCCCAGGGTTTTATATTCAAGCCATACACCCCGCTACTCTAAATCCTCTCTCTGAGAAGGTTCAACACACCTCCTGACTTCAGCTTTTAGCCTATATGCTGAGGATTCAAATAACTCTATCTCCTTCCCAGATCTCACCAATCCCCTGCCCTTTCCTGTAAGTACCGCTAAGTTTCCAACCAAATCTTGGAATCAATCTTCCCATCCAACCTTACGTTTATTGAGTGAACACTACAATAATACCCTAATTATCTCCCTTCTTATTTTACTACCTCTCATAACTTTTTTATAATGTTTCTAAAGTGCAAAAATTATCATACCATTTTATATCTAAAAGTCCCTAGTGATGTCCCAAAAAAGCAGTCTAAGGACCTCAGCACAGCACAGAAGCTTCCAGGGGGTGTGACACACAGCTAGGGTCATCTTCTACTTCTCCACACACTAAATTTCTTTATTTTCAAAAATATCCCATCATCTTTAATAGTGCTATTCCTTTCTGCAGGCCATTCTGCTCAAAGTATTCTCCCTCTTTCTTCTCCTCAACATTTAAGATTCCATTCAAATAATAACTCTTCAGTGAAACCCCTGAGACTTCTAGTCAGACTTACTCACCCTGTGTTATACCATGGTCCCAATGATATGCTTATATTAAGACATCCATCAGAATGCATTACAAGTTTACAATGTAATTTTTCTTGATAATCTCAGTATATAGCAAAAAGAACTGGAAAAATTAATGTTAATTATTAGATGTTGTTGAATAAGAGAATGCCTCTGTATTGTGTGTATGCGGGCGTGTTTTATAGTACAGGCTACTTTGGAGGAATGAAAATTTCCTTTCTCATATTTGGATGGAGATTGAGGAACATGGGAGAAGAGAGAAAACATTGACTAAGATACAATTCAGAAGTAAAAAGTAAAATCTTAACTAGAACCGGCCTATTTGCTGATGATGTATCCAATAAAATAAAGAGTTATTAATCACAAATTTGTAACTGGCCCTTATCTGTTTTGATGGGTTTAAGATTAGATTTGTTCACAAGTGACAAACAATCATTATAGTTGTAGTATAAACAATTCTGAAGTCCATTCTGTTCTCTTACAAAAGTCCAGGCTGAACTGCACTTCACAGTGTCAGGGTACATGTCTCCTTCCTATAAAAAAATAGTGTCTTATTTCTCTGTCAAGTGTAGCCTCAATTTCATGATCCAAAATGGAACCTGTATATTCCAAGAATCAAGATGGAGGGAGGGGTATGAAACCTAAAACAAAGATTATGTGACTATTGTATCTTAAATAAATTTCCTAGATACCACTCAGTACTTCCACTCACCTCTCACAACCTAATTCTATGACCAAAGGAAGCTCGGAAAAGTAGTTTCTATTATTCCCATCTGTCATGTTTCCATGTGAAAATTCTTTTTCTGTAGAAGGAGGAAAGAATGAATGTGGACTGATGATGATTTGGTTTCACCTCTTTGTATTTCAGGCCCTGTCCAAAGTATTGTATAAGATAATTAGCACACTATAATCACTCAGCAAACAGTTTTTATTATTTGTATTACTATCCACTTTGATGTTATTTTCCAGTTCTCCCAAAAGACAAACTGGATACTTCTACCCAAACCACTCTAGCTATATGTCCAGCTATTGGATAGTACAGCCTCCAATAGGCCCTGAATAAATACTACCTAAACAGCACCCTGAAGCTGTAAAATAACAATGACTAAATTCTTAATGGCCAACTGATAGGCTTAAGAGTTGATTAACATCACTAAAGAGTTGCTGAGGTACTAGTTGATTTGATTAAATGTTATTTGGTATTATAACATCACTTTTCACTTCAGAGAGATGAACTCAATCATAACCTTTTAAACTTCAAGACCTTACGGAAGAAACTTCCATCTCACATAATCTGCTGAACTTTACATCCCAAATGATTGACTATTCTATATCACTGCACTAAAACCAACACTATCCTCATATTTCTAGTGGGGTTTAAAAGGTTATTATACGTGTTGATTTGATAATGCTTGTGTTTTTTACTTCCTCTGAAAGGAGCTATAATTTACAGAGTGCACTCTTGGCAAGTGAATCATTTGGGAGAGCTATGTGGCACTTCACCAATAAAACAAGATCAAGGGCTACTACCAGGCACAGTAAGTTTCCTGGTTACTTGTTTGCCAGAAATCATTATGCATAATCTTCTGTCCAGATTACTGAGAGCATGTTATACAGGTCCTAAGGAATTGCTTACTTGTTCTGTATAACCTTAACTGTAGTGATCACAGTGCTAAATACTATGAAGTAGTCCTGGAGTTTTATTAATGAACCCATCAGCTAAATTACAGTAATCATTAAAACTACCAGTTAGTGTCAAAATGTTTTGATTATCAAAATCAGAGAGATTAATCATTCTTTCAAATATTCTCCTCTGTCAGCCTAATTCTTTTTTCTGTTCCAAGGTGACATTTACTACAACTTCTAGTATTGTTTTTTGTTGTTGTTGTTGTTTTGTTGTTCTGGGTTTTGTTTTGTTTTTTGCAGTCTCATAATTAAATGAAGGACAAGTGGGCTCAACCTTTTGAGGAATTTTTTAAATGAATTAATGATCCATTCCTTAAGCATTAGAAGCTGAATAGAGTCACTAGAGCTAATGGCATTTATAATCAGTATTTGCAGAGAACATCAGATAATCAGTTAGAGCAGAAGAACAAAGGTAAAGACAGTTCAGACAGATACATATTTCAGAGAGTGAGAAGTCCTGCCACCAAATGATCGCACCTTGTCCAAAAGAAAAACGACTTTTCAAAATGTTATAAAGTGATAAAAGTCAGAAAATGTTTGATAAGTTGAAGAACTAAAAAAATATTGACTGAGAGTGCAGGTTTTGTTACAAAATTGACAGGGACTTCAAAATATGTTTGACAATGATTGAATTGGGTTATATAAAGTGACACATTTTGCTGCCTTGCTTCTTTTTCTGATCAAAATGAGACTTAGTAAATTGTTTCATTTGTACTTACTTTTGCCCCATCTCTCACCACTGCCATAAAATCTGCTATGGTTTTGCCTTTTCTGATGCAAAACCCACCTCAGATCCTAATTGTCAAAGTGACAAACTGCTCTCTAATTGCCCCCTTAGCTCATCTCTAATAAGAGAAGTGATATATTTAAATAAAAAATAATGTTTTTTAGCCACCTATGTCTGCCATTTTAAAGAAATTTTAATGAGGTAATGAACTTATACAAAAATATGCTTAGAATTCAAAATCTGAGTTCACCACTATGATTCACCTGCTTTCTGATTTTATTTTCTTTTTTCTTTTTTTATTAATTTATTTTCTATTGTATTTTTTCCATTATCATTTAGTCCCCTTATACCTCTCCCCTCCTCCCACAATCACCTCACTGTTGTCCATGTCCATGAGTCCTTTTACCTTTCTGCTCAGTCCCTCCACAAGTCAGAGAGTTGTGTGGTTGGAATACTTTGATCTGTTGACATTGGATACATAGGCAAAATTGACATTCTGATTCAGTGCTTAGTAGATAAAGAAATGCAGGCTGCCTTTTTTGACATACTCAAGATGTCACCTGAAGGGTCTTGAGTATTCTCTTTCATATAGAGATTACAACTAAGATTGCCACATTTCCCACTTTCTACCCCTCTACTTTTTCATCTGTTATGGTTTGCCTTGGACTACCTTTATGCAACACAGGCAGGAGGTGTTAGAGCAATATTATTGACTATATTTCCTATGCTGTGCTTTATATGCCCATGACTATTTTGTAACTATTCTCAATCTCTTTACCTCTTTCACCCAGTCCCCCAGCTCCCCCGCCTCTAGCAACCATCAGTGTGTTCTCTGTATCTATGAGTCTGTTTCTGTTTTGTTTGTTTATTTATACTGTTCTTTAGATTCCACACGTAAGTAAAATACATATGGTGTTTGTCTTTCTCTGACGGACTTATCTCACTTAGCATTCTCTCTAGGTCCACCCATGCTGTCATAGATGATAAGATTTTATTCTTTTTAATATCCAAGTAATATTCTGAGTATATGTGTACCACAGTTATTTCATCCGCTCACCTACTGATGGGCACTTGGGTTGGTTACATAGTTTTGCTAGTGTAAATTACACTGCAACAAACATAGGGATGCATACATTCTTTAAAATTAGTGTTTTGGTTTTCTTCAGATATATCCCAGAAGTAAAATTGCTGGGTCATAAGTCAATTCCTTTTTTTTAAATTTTTTTGAGGAAGCTCCATACTATTTTCTTGAGTCATTCGGAGAAGCTTAGCTTATTATATATGTAATATATATATATATTTCATATATATATGAAAATAGCTTATTATATATTTCATATATATTTTTATATATATTTCATATATATTTATATATATATATATATTTCATATATATATATGAAAAGAGTTCCTGGGGCCAGACAAGCAGAATCTGCAATAACTGTACCTATAAAAATTCAAATTTTATATCTAAAGGGAAAAAAGAAAACTTTTTACATGTAAATGGCTAATGTTTATTTAGTTATAAATTCTGTGCTCTCAAAATATAGTAACATCAATACACATAAAGGTGAGCATATAATTTGTTGTCCAATCCATGAAACTTTGTCTAGGACAATGGATAATCCAGAAAGAATACCTGGAAAACAGGCATAAATTGGGACTATTCTGGAAAAACCTTAGTGTATGCACATAAAATCTGTGTGTATAATAGAAAATGAATACAAAAAATGATCTTAAATTCATGTAATGGACAAAACTACAAAGCAATACAAATAATCATAGCTCAACTTTATTTGCTAGTTACAATGTCCCAGATACTCATTTAATCCTGCCATTAACTTTAAGAAGTAAGGAGCCATTTTACCAATCGATAAATTATGGCCCAAAGAGGTGAAAATTTTTAGTAGTCACAGTTATATAACATGGAATGAGGGTTTGAATACATATAGTCTTCATATAGAGATCATATTCTAATTAACAACATATGCTAATCTAGAATTAACTATACTAAATATTAAGTACAATAATATATCAACCACATAGCATAAGAAACTAATAAGTATTCAAAATTTAAGTATTTTCTCCTTTTTAAATATAATGATTATATTTTTTTACACTAAAAATGTACCTAGTTTGAAGACTGGCACAAGGTACGCACTCAAATTGATATCCACCCATTGCCTGCACAAGATTCACCTGGGTACTTATTAAAACTAAGATTCTTGAGCCCTATTCCAGACTTTATGAAGAATTCCGCTTGATTATTATGTATATAGTTTGAGACTATGTTTCCTAAAAGACAGAAATGAGAATAAATTGGTGACATTGTACTTCCATTTTCATTTTATTTTTTCTTTGTAACTTGTTAATATAGAATTTATCATAACTAAGAGAAAACACTGGCTAGAATGACTGTCTTTAAGTACTGAAAAAGAATTATGCTAATTTAATCTCAGATAATTAAAAATATTAACTTCTACCCAACAACATACTATGAGTATGCTTTCTTATAAAAATTATTTTAAAATTTGATATGAACAATGTATAATTTGATATAGAAATTAGAATACTTCCTGTCAAGATGGCAGCATAGACAGACATGGCTGGTCTCGTCATACATTCACATCAAAATTGCAACTAAAAAGTAAAACAATTCATAACTGTCAGAAATCAAGTTGAATGGAAGTCTGACAACCATGGAATTAATGAAACAACATCCGTCCAGGCTGGTAGGAAGGGTGCAGATGCAGAGTGGGCTGGTCCCATATCCACATGTGGTGGATAAAAATTCAGGAAGGATATCTCAGGAACAAGGAGTCCCAGGTGCATACCAGGTCCAGCCCAAGGTTCCAATGACAGAAAGATAAGTCCCCACAACTTCTGGCTGCAAAAACTAGCAGGAATTGAATTGGTAGAAGAAACTTCTGGAGCCCCAAGAAGTTCTTCTTAAAGAACCCACACATGATCTCACCTACTTATACTCACTCCCTTTGAGCTTCAGCACTGAGGTAATGGCTTGAAAGGAACCAATGGCATACAGGGAGAAACTGAAGAGAGTGGCATCAAGGTTAGCAGAGGCCATTGTCCCTTTTCTAAACACTCCTCCCACAGAGCCAGCAAGCTGGAGCCATATCTGAGACTCCATCAACTTGGCTAACACTATTTGACCTGTCTTGGAGATCCCCAGAGATTACCCCTCACCCAACCCAACTTATAGACCCATCCAAGATGCTTTTCCAAATGAATGGCTGGTCTTGGCTCATGCTTCACAACTTCCTAAATATTCTCAAACAAGCAACAGCTGGCCTTTGTGAGCTCCGGGCCAGGTACTAGCAGAGGCCAGCCTAGTTTCACAGCTTGACTTCTCCTGGTAATCTCCAAGCCCAGCACAAGTAGCAGGAATCTCAGACTGTTTTATAGCTCAGGCAGGGTGGCCCTGGGGAAAACACAGGTGGGGGCTGACCTTGGCCTGCACCATCCGGGAAACCCAAGTCAACATACCCAGAGGACAGTTACACACCACAGCAGAGCACCACCACCTGCTTCTGTGCAGCTGATCCTCCATGGAGGGTGGAAGTTGGTGGTCAGTGGTCAGAGTCAATCCTTGCAACCGGCTGCCCTGGGTAAATTCTTTCCATTGATCTGCCAACAGCAGTCAAGGCTAAACTGTAAGAGGAGGGTGCACTCAACCCAGAGGAAAGGCTCACCTCAAGTACCCATCTTGGGTGATAGGGGAGGCTATCCACTGGACACCTCCAGGATACCTACTACATTAGGCCACACTACCAAGACATGGAATTAAAGCAGCTTACCTAATACATAAGAACAAACACAGGGAGGCTGCCAAAATAAGGAGACAAAGAAACATGACCAAATTAAAGAACCAATCAAAACTCCAAAAAAAGAGCTAAACAAAATGGAGATAGCAATCTATCAGATGCAGAGTTCAAAATGCTGGTTATAAGGACACTCAAGGGACTTAATGAGGACCTCAACAGCATAAAAAAAGATCCAGTCAGGAAAAAAAAAATACACTAACTGAAATAAAGAACAATTTACAGTGTAACAACAGTACAGTGGATGAAGCCAAGAATCAAATCAATGATTTGGAATATAAGAAAACAAAAAACAACCTATTAGAACAACAAGAAGAAAAAAATGAAGTCCAAAAAAATAAAGGAGGATAGTATAAGCACTTACATCATAAATGTGCCAAAAGCAGAAGAAAAAGAGCAAGAACTTGGAAATATATTTGAAAAAATAATGAAAGAAAACTTCCTTAATTTGATGAAGGTAATAGACATGCAAGTGCAGGAAGCACAGAGAGTCTCAACAAGATGGATACAAAGAAGCCCACTCCAAGACACATCATAATTAAAATACCAAAGATTAAAAAGAAAGAGAGAATCTTAAAGGTAGCAAGGGAAAAGAAGTTAGTTACCTACAGGGGAGTTCCCATAAGACTATCAGCTGATTTCTCAAAAGAAATTTTGCAGGCTAGAAGAGATTGGCAAGAAATATTCAAAGTCATGCAAAACAGGAACCTACAGCCAAGATTGCTCTACCCAGCAAAGCTATCATTTAGAATTGAAGGGCAGATAAAGAGCTTCCCAGACTAGAAAAGGCTAAAGGAGTTCTTCATCATCAAACCATTATCATATGAAATGTTAAAGGGAGTTATTTAAGATAAAGAAGATCAAAACTATGAACAATAAAATGGCAAAGAATATATCTCTATCAACAATTGAATCTAAAAAGACTAAGCAAACAAGAGCAGAAACAAAATCATGGATATAGAAAGCCTTTTGATGCTTGCTAGATGGTATGGGGAAATGGGTGAAAAGGTGAGGGGATTAAGAAGTACAAATAGTCACAAAATAGACATGGGGATGTAAAGTTCAGTATAGGAAATGGAGTAGCCAAAAAACTTATATGCATGACCCATGAACATGAACAATGCTGGGGGGATTGCCTGAGGGAGTTGGGGGTGCTGGGTGGAAGGGGGCAAAGGGGAAAATATTAGGACAACTGCAATAGTATAATCCTATCAAGATACCAATAACATATTTTATAGAACTAGAATAAATACTTCAAAAATTAAAAAAAATAGAATACTCAGATAAATTATTGTTTTACAAGAACTATTATTAACAACCTAGAAGAATTGTTCTGATCATATCAACTGCATCTTAAAAGCTAAAGTTATAATGATTTTCTTAGCTGCACTTAAAAAAGCCAGAATATCTAAATTCTATTAACATTCAGCATTATTCATAAGATTTTTTTAATTAAGTGCATTATTCCCTTCAATCAATTTGATTTATCACTATTTAGAATAATATGACATAATGCCTCCTTCTTTTACACAACGCCAGGCCCTATTCTAGACACTAATAACTAGTCAACAAACAAAATAAGAACACAAGAATTACTGCCCTCCTAGAGCTTACTGTTTAGTGAGTTGTGTGCTTTCTTGGCCTTAAAATGCATCACCTTTTACTAACATTCAGGTATGGAAAGAAATAGTATCCTAGTAAAAGAAAGTGACTGTTGTCCATTTCCAGGGAAGCTATAAGAGAAAGTTAGGGTAGAAAAGTGTAAACCAATGGACTAGAATAAGTTTCTGTAGGGTAAAGTCTAAAAGTAAATCTTTCTATGTGAGGCAGGGTCAGTTGCCAGTATCCTCAGGGTCTGAAGATCTGGGTCTGTAGAGACATAAATCTTTCCCTTATTTTGAAGGAACACCTAAGTTGATGATGGCTAGATCCCTTTATACTATTCTGATAGACCTTGGGTGATAGGGGAGGCTATCCACTGGACACCTCCAGGACACCTACTACATTAGGCCACACTAATTAGGCCACAGGGGGGTCCCTGGCCACCTTGCATGGAAAGGGACCTCCATAAAGAATGAAATAAGTAAGCCCATTAGTGGGAGTTAGAAAGAAGGAAGCAGTGCAGTGAGTTTACTCTCCAGGAAAAAAAAAGCTGAAAGTAGCAAACCAATGGGATACCCTGCTACTTCAGCAACAGTATTCCAGGACACACTACATTAAGTTCAGAAGATCCTTTTAAACTTGGTAAATTCCTTGCATATTACTTTCATTCTGCACTATTTCCCAGTAGCTGTCATGCTTTATTAGATGGGTAAAACCCATTTAATAAAAGTGCCTGTTTGCTTTTCTTTATAAGAAACTAGGAAAGCCCAGGAAAATCAAGTGGTGGTAAGACAGATTTAGAGGAGAGAGGAAAAAAAATTGAGTCTTGCAAGGCTTGGTCATGCTGCAAAAAAAATGAAAATGGAGTATTAGGAGTTAGCTGAGTCTGAGACATGTACGTGAGAGTCTAAGAGAGGAGAGATCCATTTGGTGTACAAACAGTTCACGTTGGGCATTGGAAAGGAAATAATGTTTCTGTCATTCATGGAGGCAAAGGGCTGGACAGTTACATTATAATAATGCATTTCTCTGTCTTTTTTACCTCATACACTGTGGTAAAAAAGGGCAGTGATTCATGGTGGTTAAGTCAGATTCATTTTTGTCTTCCCATGGCCCAGCATAGTAGTTGACACAATTAATTACTCACAAAAGTCGATGCAAAGTAAATGAATTAATTATGTAATTAATGACTTGAAATCTTCTTACAATTTAGAAAAATAAATTTATAAAATCTTTCTTATGTAATAGGTGCTAGAAAATTACAGATTAGTGTCATAAAGAAGTTGATGTTTGATCACAACCTTGATCCCTGTGCTATGGAAAATAGAGAAGGGAACCTTTTAGGCAGAGAGATTAGAATTTGCAAAGGAATAATGTGATGACGAGTCATTTGGAGTGGTTTAAGTGTAAGAGGAATGAGGTGAGGCTGGTAAGGTACATTAGGACCAGATAATGAATAATCTTGAATGCTATGTTAGAAAGTTTAGATTTTAATCAGTGAATTATGGGAAGCCAGAAAAAGTTTGTAAGAATGGAAGGGAATATAATGCAGGATCTGATTTGTCATTTGGAAAGTTAGATTTGGCACTAGTTTGAGTGAAGGACTAAATGGGACATAAAAAAGAACCAGGTTATGAAGCTGTTGGAGTAGTTCAGGGAAAATATAAAATATTTATATAAATTTATTTATGAAAATATAAAATAAACACAGATGTGTAATTTGTTGTAACATATAAAGCAAAAAAAAAAAAATGTATACCCTAATGTGCTAAAACATATAAAACCCATTCCAAAGATTTACTGATGAATATGAAGTGGAGGATTGCAGAGAGAGAAGACTTGAGAACGACCCCAAGGTTTCTGGCGGGGGAACTGACCGTATTGTATTGTCTTTATTCAGAAAGTAAGAGGAGAAGGGAGGTCCGGCAGGAAGGCCCGCGTCAGTATGGCAGCCCGCGGGGTTTGAGGGGCCTGCAGGCGTGTTATGGAGATGCTCCCCAGACAATGAGATGCTGAGGTCTGCAGCCCCTGGAGTGGCTGGTACTGAGCACGGATTTGCGATTTATGAGCACAGAGTTAAAAGATGGGCCAAAGCTTATCCTGTGAAAACGGGGCAAGACTGAAAAGAAGATAGCAAAGTATATCCAGGGGGTGGGGAGGAGGGAAGACATGGGAGACTTGTTACAGAAGCCAAAAGAAGCCAAATTTCAATAGGGGATAGAAAAAGGTGTCAAAGGAGATGACTGAAAGAAAAAAAAAATACCATTCTATCAGACAATTTGGAGGAACCTGGTGACATCATGCAGTGTTTTAAATTGGGAAACCAAATTACAGAATATGAAAAAAAAATGGTGAAAAGAAATATGTGCATCACTGGCACTTTGTGTGAATAAAGTGCAAGATGGGGTTTGCAGCTTGAGAAGATGTCAGACTCCTTAATCACCTTAAGTGTTTTCAGATTCAGCCTCTTTTTGTGGGTGTTTCTTAGCTCATGTTCCTTTACCTTTCCACTTGGTCTGGGTAACAACTTAGATCAAGGTGGCACAGGACACGCCAGCAGTTAGGACAGGTCTGGAAGTTTGGGTACTCAGGGACATAGATGCAAAGGGAATTGTGGTTTTTTCCCCATTACTATACCCAAAGAGCAGTATTCCTCTTTGTTTCAAATGAGCTGCAAAACTTCACAAAATTCTTTGCTAAAATATGCAGCAAGCCTAAAACTACTTCCATTTTTTTCTATTGATTTATTTTTGCCTCTAGACATATTTTTTTATATCCAGTCAGTTTTCTTGGCTTCTGTCCTTTTATTAGGTATTTCCTAAATGTTTTGGAAATCCCAACTGACCTTATAAAATTTTTTATGGAGATGAGGAACTTTTTTTATGTATGTTACCACGATTTTTGTTAAATAACAGATAAAAAAACACCACAGTGCTCTAAGGAATATTAACACGAAATTAAAGTTGCAAATGCCTAGCACAACAAAAACCTATTATTTATTATACTGTGATCTATTTTTAAAGGAAACAGAAAAAAATATTTAGTTTAACTCATCTTCCATTTCTTCAAAAATCTCTGATATTAGCTCTTCAAAACAGAATATATTTGAAAGACATGTTTGTTATATTTGAATAAAGACTCTCTTGTTAGTCCTTTTATTCACACTTAATGACTTTGGAATTCTTCAGCTGTGATCTAGAGGAATATTTGGAGGCAAGAGTAGAGAATGGAAAAGGTGAAAATACAATATTTGTTTGTGTTTTCCTCTACTTGATATATACATCATGACTATCTGTATAAGATATCAAAGGTTACTAAAGAGATAAGGCACCAGGGTGCAATAGACACTGAGAATCTCCAATTCTCCTTTTTGTCATAGTATTAGGAAAAAGGTGGAATTGGTGAGAGATTTTATAATACATTTGAGGGCTATAAAAATCTGAGAAGTGTTAAGTCTGGCTCAGATTAGGGTGTCACTTGATTCCTACAGCCTGGTGAATGTCAGGCAGTCAATGCATTTCTGACTTTGCTACAAGTGAGCCCTGTCTCCTGTATGTTATCACCAGATCTTTTTAAAATCATTTTTATTGTTATTCTATTAGAGTTGTCCCAATTTTCCCCCTTTGCCCACCTCTGTCCCTCCCATACCCTGCTCCCGCATTAATTCCCACACTATTGCCATGTCCATGAGTCATTCTTACAGGTTCTTTGTCTTGCCCCTCCCCCTTCTTTCCACCATTATCCTCCTCCCCCACCCCCTCTGGACACTATCAGTCTGTTCCATGTTTCCATTTCTATTGGTTCTATTTTGTTCATTAGTTTACTTTCTTCATAAGATTCCTCTTATTGGTGAGACCATATAGTATTTGTCTTTCACTGGTTTATTTCACTTAGCATAATAGTCCCTAGTTCCACCCATGCTGTTGCAAAATATAGCAGTTCCTTCTTTCTTTCTGCTGTGTAGTATTCCATTGTGTAAATGTACCACAGTTTTCGGATCCACTCATTTACTGATGGGCACTTAGGCTGTTTCCAGCACTTGGCTATTGTTTATAGCACTGCCATGGACATAGGGGTGCATAGATTATTTTGAAATGGTATTTCAGGATTCTTAGGGTATATTCCCAGTCGTGGAATTGCTGGGTCAAAAGGCAGTTCCATTTTTGGTTTTTTAAGGAAATTCTATACCAGTCTACACAGTGGCTGCACCAATCTGCATTCCCAACAACAGTGCACTATTGTTCCCTTTTCTCTACATCTTCGCCAGCACTTGTTGTTTGTTGATTTATTAATGATAGTCTGACGAGTGTTAAGTGATATGTCATTGTGTTTTTAATTTGCATCTCTCTGACACCTAGTGATGTTGAACATCTTTTCATATGTCTATGGGCCATTTGTATATCCTCCTTGGAGAAGTATCTATTCAGGTCCTTTGCTCATTTTTAAACTGGATTGTTTGTCTTCCTGGTGTGGAGTCATATGAATTCTTTATATATTTTGGAGATCTAACCCTTGTCCAAGGTATCATTGGCAAATATGTTCTCCCATATGGTCAGTTCCCTTTTCATTTTGACAACGGTTTCTTTAATGTGCAGAAGCTTTTTAGTTTGATGTAATCTCATTTGTTTATTTTTTTTTCCTTTATTTCCCTTGCCCTAGGTGTTTTATTGGCAAAAATATTGCTACATGGGATATCTGAAATTTTACTGCTTAAGTTTTCCTCTGGGACTTTTATGGTGTCACTACTTATATTTAAGTCTTTTATCCATTTTGAGTTTATTCTGGTGTACAGTGTTTATTCTGGTTTAGTTTCATTTTTTTGCACATACCAATCCAGTTCTCCCAACACCATTTATTGAAGGGGCTATTTTTACTCCATTTTATGCTCCTGCTCCCTTTGTCAAATATTAATTGACCACAGAGACATAGGTTTATTTTGGGGCTCTCTATTCTGTTCCATTGATCTATGTGTCTGTTTTCATGCCAGTCCAAGACTGTTTTGATTACAGTTGCCTTGTAGAATATTCGATATCAGGTATTGTGATCCCTCCTACTTTGTCCTTCTTTCTCAAGATTGCTGAGGCTATTCTGGGTCTTTTTGGTTTCATATAAATTTTTGAAATATTTCTTCTAGATCTGTGAAGTATGACATTGGTATTTTAATGGGAATTGCATTGAATCTATAGATTGCTGTGGGTAGTATGGACATTTTAACAATGCTAATTCTTCCAATCCATAAAAACAGTATATTTATATTTATTGTTATTAAATATAAATATTGTTATATTTATTCCTAAATACTTCATTTTTCTTGTTGCTATATTACATGGGATTTCTTTTCCTAGTTTCTCTTTTTTGACATTTCATTGTTGGTGTACAAAAATTCCATTGATTTCCAAATATTGACTTTGTATCTAGCTATTTTGCCAAATTCACTTATTAGGTTGAATAGATTTTTGGTGGAGATTACAGGGTTTTCTATGTACACTATCATGTCACCTGTGAATAATGACAGTTTTGCTTCCTCCTTTCCCATTTGGATCATTTTTATTTCTTTTTCTTGTCTGCTCATTGTGGCTGGAACTTCCAGTACCATGTTGAATACGAATGGTGAAAGCAGAAAAACTTGTCTTATTCCTGATTTTAAGGGGAAAGCTTTTATTATTTTGTCCTTTGAGTATAATGTTGGCTGTAGGTTTCTCATGTATGGCCTTTATTATGTTGAGGTATTCTCCTTCTATTTCCACTTTGCTGAGTGTTGTTATCATGAATGGGTGCTAGATTTTATCATATGTTCTTTCAGCATGTGTTGATATGATTATATGGTTTGCTTCTTTCATTTTGTTTATGTGATGTATTACATTTATTGATTTGAGAATAGGGTACCATCCTTGCATTCCTTGAGTGAATCCCACTTGATCATGGTGTATTATCCCTTTAATGTATTGCTGAGTCCAAGTTGCCAATATACTTTTAAGGATTTTAGCATCTATATACATCATAGATACTGGCCTATAGTTTTCCTTTTTTGTTTTGTCTTTACCTCGTTTTGGAATTAGGATGATTCTGGCCTCATGAAAAGAGTTAGGCTACTCTCGTCTTGAATTTTTTGGAATAGTTTCAGAAGTATGTGAGTTAGTTATTTCTTAAATGTTTGGTGAAATTCACCTATGAAGCCATCCAGTTCAGGGCTTTTGTGTGCTGGCAGTTTTTGATTACTCCTTCAATTTCACTCATTGTTATTGGTCTATTCAGGCTTTCTGCTTCTTCTGGATTCAGTTTTGGAAGACTGTATGTTCCTAGCAAACTTGTCCATTTCATCCAGGTTGTCCAATTTCTTGGCATATAGTTGTTTATAATAATTTCTTAAAATCCTTTGTATTTCTGTATATCAGTTGTAAATTTTCCTCTTTCATTTCTAATTTTATATATTTGGGTCTTCTCTCTTTTTTTCATGGTGAAACTGGTTAAAGGTTTGTCAATTTTGTTTATACTTTCAAAGAACAATCGCCTGGATTTATCGATCCTTTGAATTGTTTTTTTAGTCTATATGTCATTTAATTCTGCTCTGATCTTGATTATTTCCTTCCTTCCACTCACTCTAGGCATTGCTTGTTTTTGTTCCTGCAGTTGTTGTAGATGTAGGATGAGGTTGTTTATTTGAGATTTTTCTATCTTCTTTAGGAGGCCTGTATTGCAATGAACTTTCCTCTTAACCTGCCTTCGCTGTGTCCCATAGGTTTTGGGTTGTGTGTTCGTTTTCATTTGTTTCCAGATACTTTTTTATTTATTCCTTGGTCACATTGTTGACCCATTCATTATTTAATAACATGTTATTGAGTCCTCATGTATTTAAATATTTTGGAGTTTTTCCTTTAGGTTGGTTTGTAGTTTCAATCCATCGTAATCTGAACACATGCTTGATAAGATTTGAATTTTCTTAAATTTGTTAAGGCTTGTTTTGTGTCCTACCATGAGGTCTATCTTTGAAAATGTTCCATGTGCATTTGAAAAGAATGTGTATTTTGCTTCTTAGCAGTGAAAGTTTCTCTATATCAATTAAATCCATTTGATCTAGATGCAGAGGTGTCCAACCTGGGCCCACAAGCTGCATGTGGCTCAGAATGGCTATGAATGCAGCCCAACAGAAAATTGTAAATTTACTTAAAACATTATAAGATTTTTTTCGTGATTATGTGTCATAATGTATTTAATGTGTGGTCCAAGAGAACTCTTCTTCTTCCAGTGTGGCACAGAGGTGCCAAAAGTTTGGACACTCCTGAAGAGTGTCATTCAGTGCCACAATATCCTTTTTGATTTTTTGTTTGGAAGATCTATCCATTGTTGACAGTGGGGTGTTAAAATCCCCTATGATGACTTTGTTGTTGTTAATTTCTTTCTTGAAGACCTCCAAGATTTTCTTCATATATTTAGGTGCTCCTGTCTTGGGTGCACATATGTTTACAACAGTTATAATGTTCTATTGGGTTACTGCCCTGAATATTATGTAGTGAACTTCTTTGTCCCTTTTTATGGTTTCTGTTTTGAAGTCTATTTTGTCTGATATAAGTATTGCTACCCCAGTTTTCTTTTTGTGTCTGTATGCTTGGAATATTTTTTTCCATCCCTTCACTTTCAACCTGCATACATCTTTTGTTCTGATGTGGGTCTCTTGTAAACAACATATATGCAGGTTTTGTTTTCTTACTTTCAGCTACATTATGTCTTTTGATTGGGGCATTTAATCCATTTACATTTAAGATTATTATTGATAGGTACTTAATTGTTGTCATTATTACTGTACCTATTTCTCTTTCTCTCTCTTTTTCTTTTATAGCACTCCTTTTAGCATCTCTTGCAGGGCTATCAGGTGGAGATATACTCTTTTAGCCTTTTTTTGTCTGGGAAGCTCTTTATTTTGCCTTCTGTGTTAAGTGAGAGCCTTTCTGGATAGAGTAGTCTTGGTTGGTGGTCCTTGCTTTTCATTATTTGGAATATTTTTGCCAGTGTCTTCTGGCTTGTAATGTTTCTGTTGAGAAATCAGCTGATAGCCTTATCAGAGCTCCCTTGTATGTTACTAGCTGTTCCTCCCTTGCTGCCTTTAAGATTCTCTTTTTGTTTTTAAAATTTGCCATTTTAATTATAATGTGTCTTGGAGTAGACCTCTTTGGGTTCATCTTGATGGGAGCCCTCTCTGCTTCCTGAACTGCATGGCTTTCTCCCTTACCATGTTAGGGAAGTTTTCTGACATTTTTTTCAAACAATTTTTCTATCCTTTGCTACTTTTCTTCTCCTTCTGATATTCCCATGATGTGAGTGTTGCTACATTTCATGTTGTGCTGAAGCTCCCTCAAAAGATGCTCACTGCTTTTGAGTCTTCTTTCATTTTGTTGCACTGACTGGGTACTTCCTTCTATCTTGTCTTCCAGCTCACTGATTTGGTCCTCTGCTTCATCTAAGCTGCATGATTTTAATTCCTTCTAGTGTATTTTTCATTTCAGATATTGTACTCTTCATTACTTCCTGGTTCTTATTCATGGTTTCTATGTCCTTTTTCATGCTGTTGTAGTTTCCACTAAGTTCCTTGTAGCCCCCATAAAGTTCCTTGGAGTTCTCACTGAGTTCCTTGGGTGTCTTTATAACCATTATTTTGAATTCTATGTCTGATAGATTGCCTCAATTTCATTTAGCTTTTTTTCTGGGGATTCTTTCTTTATTTTCAGTTGGGGTTTATTTCTTTGTTTCCCCATTACAGGTGACTCTTTTTGTTTGTTTCTGCATCTCAGGTTGCTCTGCTTTGTCTGCATGTCTTCATGGGCTGGACTTCTGTGGTAGAAGTTCTGTGGGACTCAGTGGTGTAGTCTCTTTGATCTTCTGATCTGGATGCTCTAGAGTTGTCCTTTATTCTGTTTATGTGGTCTCTCTTTTTGTCCTTGGGCTTTCATTATCAATGACTCATTCATTGGGGGGTTCACCCCTCCCGCTGGCTGACTGGGATTCCCAACCCCTACCACACCTTGTATACTGTTGTATAGGTGCTGGTTAACAGAGCAATACCACCCAAAAAACCAAACCCACACCAGCAAAAATACCGCCTTACTGCATCACCAATATCAACAGCAACTGAGCAAAGATTATTAAAGTGAAGAGAGATTAAGAATAGTATGTTAGGAAAATGAATATGAGATGACTAAAGGGGAGAAAAATTATTTTGAGTGGGGAGAGGGAGGAGATGTAATAAGAGTAGGGAATAGGAACAAGGAAAAGAAAGGGAGAAAATAAAATTTAAAATGTAAGTGAAACAGGAAAGGGCAATGGCAAAATGTAATTAAAAAAAGGGAAGAGTATACTATGAGGTTTGAAATAACATTAAAAGTGGTGAACAAAATTGCAGAAAAACCACAACAGGGTCAGTGACAACAACAGCTCAGCAAAGATTAATAAAGGCGGAAAGAGAATAATAATATTATACAAAAGAGCAAAGAGAATATGAGATGTTTACCATAAGGAAAAGTGATTTTTGAGAGGAAAATGGGAGGAGAAATAATGAGAATAAGGAACAGAATCCAGGCTAAGAAATGGAAAAAATAAAATTCAAACTCAAATAAGCATGGGCAGGAGGAAGGCAAAATGGAGTAAGAAGGAGGAGAGTAACCTATGAGATTTTAAATACAAGAAATAGTGACCAAATAGGAGTACAGTTGAAGAAAAGCAGTAATAACCATAATATCCATGCCAAATTAGCCACCATGTATAAAGGTGGAAAGAAAATAAGAATATTTTAATATGGGGAGGAAAAGAATGAAAACTGACTAAAGGAGGAAGGAAGAATGATTTGTAGAGGATAGAGGGAGGAGTAATAGTAAGAGTAAGGAATAGGAGCCATGCATAGTGTGACAGAAAATAATATTTACAACAAAAATATAGAAGAGCAGGAAGAAGGCAAAATTGAATAAGATGAGGGAAGGGTGAGATCTGAAATAAAAATAATATGAAAATCTAAATAAAAAGGATAAGAAATAAAAACAAAGAATAGTGAATTAGTTGGAATACAATCGACACAAAAGAAGGTCTTAAAAGGCAATGTGAAAGAAAAAAATAACACAAAATCTGAAAAGGAACAAAGTGGAATTCATCTCAGCAGTTTGATGTTTGCCTTCTCTTTCTGAATCCACCTCTGGATTTTTATCAGCTCAAGGCCTCAGGGTGGGTCATCCAACCTCTGGCAGCACAGACTGTATCTCCTTCATCTGCCTCTAGAGGAAGCTTCTGTTGTGATCAGCGGGGTGGAGTCCGTGGGTCTTCCCTGGGAGGCGCTGTTCAGTCTTCTGGGAAAATTGTGGGTGTGTTCCCCCTGCCCCTGCACCACCTGCCTTGGTCTGCCCCAGCTTGTTTCCAGTAATGCATAGTTTCTGAAGAATCTAGCTGTCCGTTTTCAAGGCAGGGGCCCATCTGTATAGGAGGGTCAGCTTTTTCCTGCTTGATGCTAATGGCAACTCTGCGTGCATGTGCAGAGGCTGGGCAGGGCTCTGATTCCTCCTTGCTACACGGATTTCTCACCTCCCTGCTTTCCTGGCTTCAGAGGAATAGGGCCCTAGGAAAACAGTGTATTTTGTCTCCCTGAGAGAAATTCAAAATAGGCCCTTCAGGCATTTCTCTCTCTGTCTTTCTCTCGGATATGCACCCTGCAGGGGGTACTTGAGCATCTCCTGCTTGTGATCCTGCAGGAGGTGAGGGCTGGGCGCTCCTTCCCTTCCCAGAGGTTCAATCTCCCCCAGGGAAGGTGGCTCTATCTGGCTGTAAATAATCTCAGGTGCTCCACTCTGGCCCCCAGTTCCCAGCCCACTGCCCTCGCAGCAGGCAGCCCCGACCTTTCCACTCTGCGCAGCCTCCGGCCGGGATGGGGCCGAGCAATCCCCTTGCTGTGCACCTTTCTGATATCTCTGCCCACCTGCATTGAGTGGGAGCAAACTCAATCCACTCCCCCTGCTGGTAAAGCAGCTGCGCAGTGAGGTCCCTACCCAGCACCCTTCAACTCCCTTTTTTAAAAAGTCTCTCTGGGCACTACCCCTGCAACACTGAGTCACTCTCTGGCTTTCCTCACACACCAACTCTTCAGAAAGCCAAAAGTCTCTCGGTCTTGGCTGGCCGTGGCCTGTCTCCACCTGATCTAAGTATAGATAGAATCCCTCTTTCAGGCACTCTCCTGGATGTCATTTGCCACTGCAGCTATGGTTGTGCTGCTCACTTTGTGTGTGTGGCCTGGATCTCCCCAATTTTCTGTGTCCAAGTCACTCCAGGCCCGGGTCTGGGGGCTCTCTGCCCTGGGGGGTAGGAGCGGGGGACTGGCAGAGCCACGATCATGCCCAGGGTACTTCCTCTTCAACCTATAAAATCTCCTTACCAACCATTTGAAGTATCTTCTGTACTCCTTGGCTTCCTAACTTCATACCAGCTAAGATTCTGTTGAGTGATCAGCTTATTTTTCAGAAGATGAGCCAAGTATCTGAGTTGGGGACAGGAGAAAGTGGACTCCCCTTCTACCTACTTGGCCACCATCTCCTCTCTCCAGATGAGAAACTTTTCTGTGGGTCTTTACTCACCTGCCCCCATTTCCAAATGTACCTTTTTTTAAGGGACCAGGGGGTTTTACTCTAGAGGCCATATGTATTTTGAAACCATAAGAATAATCCAAGAGGGAGAGGGTGGAATTCAAACACTACTTTAGCCCACACTCAGTGTTAAAATATAAAACTACTCTCATTTATAGCTACATTCGATTGAAAAGTCAGTATCTATGTTTTACTATATAGCTTATTCAATGTTTGTTTTCAAATGGCTCAAGGTAACGGAAGGTATTATGAGTCACCAATGCAGAACTGGTGTTTTCTTCCAATGTTACTGGCCCACTTCACATTTTTAAACACTTGCTTTTGCATCACTATAAATCAGCCAGTGCCTGTTTCACAAAAGATTCCATATTGCTCAGCCCAGAACCATTCCCTGCCAAACACGCAGAGGTGCCTTGCCCTGTGGCGAACCTGACAAACGTAAACTGGAGAGAACAGAAGGGCCTCTGTCCTGGCACCCCCAGGGCACTGGGCCTCCCGCCTGCCCACACGGAGTCGCACCACAGGCGCTCAGCCAGGGGAGGAAGCCTTCTGTCTGAGGGTCCTCAAGCCTCGCTATTGTTCCCAGTTCTAGAAAACCACAAATTCATTTATTTGCAATATGTTTCAAAAATAAAATGGCCTCAGGAAATGAGGTAGATGGAACAGTTAGTAATTTGTCCCTTAAACTTCCCAGTTTGTTTCCTTATGATTTAACAGTTTCAGGGAGCCTTTTCAGAGGTGTTGCTTGCCAAGGGAAACGTGGAAGTTCTGCCTGCCGGATGGTTTCCGATTTCTTGTTGAACAGCACCACCTCGTGGTTATTCTGTTTCCTTAATTATTACAAGGGATGGCTTATTTTTTTATTTCTTATTTTAGTACATTTTACTTTATAAGCATGACTTAAATGTATGTGTACTAAAGTATATTTTAAATATAATATTTTTTCTGCTGAAGCTCTTTACATTTACCTATAACCTCGTCATTATCTTTTAAGGCTCATTTTCGTATCTCCTTTAGCATCTAGCACATCACTTTGGATAAAGGAAACTCTCTTTGTCAGACTATCTTAATAGCCATTTACATAGTGATGATTTTTTATTTAGTTTTCAGCTGAACTCTTACTAGAATTTAGTACAAGTTATATGTATCTGAATGTATAAACCTTTCTTTAAAATGTAATAACAATAGTTTGTAATTATTTTTCTTATAAAAATCTTTAGCATTATGTTCTATGAAATTCTGACTTAGAATCCTAAAGACAGCCTGACCTCTACTTCTTTATCTTTTTCCTTTTTTTCAAATACTAATATTTCCATTTCTTTCTATACCTTATCCTTCCTTTCGCTTTCCACTTTAGCTAATCTCTGGTCAGATTTTCATTAAAGTCATGCTAAGGTTACAGCTATGACATTGGCCACCTCTTCTTCAGCAGGCTCCTTTCCCTTTTATTTCCAAACATACATGGTTTTCTCCTTGAATTCCACAATTAAAATTTTAAAATACAGTAAAAATTATCTTTAAAACCATAGGCATCATTTTTTAATCAAAGCTCTCCATATAAGGATAAATATTTAGGTATAAGTACTTTTAAACACCACTTTACTTATGATAGGGTAGACTGGAAACAAAGCAAAGGTCCAACTAATATGGAGATAAATACCTGCATTTACAGAAATTGATGAAGTATTAAATATTCACAATTAATAGTAATTAAGGACAATTAATATTAAGCACAATAAATAGTAATATTTAAAAATAGTAATTAATGTTAAATGAAAAGAAAAGAATTCAAAAATATATAGTGAATAAAAATTTTATTTTTGAAATATATGTACAACAAAGACCAGAAAGAAATGCACAAAATGTGTATAAAATATGTGGTTAAAAATAGATCTTTATATATTTTCCTATATTGTGCTGATTTTTTAAAGGATGAATTATATAGTAAAATAATAAATTTAACAATTCTACTTACTCTTTGAGTCATATTAGCATTTAATTCTGAATTAAAAACTATGAGGTTACATAAATTTTAATTTAAATTGAACTTCTTGCCACTTCAGAGCTCTTGCTCCCCAAATAAGTGAGTACTGGAAAAATTTCCACTGTCTCTGAAGATATGCACATGTTTTCTGGGATCCAAAATGTTAATGTATGTGATCAGGAATTTTAAATGTGGTATTTTTTATACTTTGGAGATATGATTACAAAATAGACTCCATATCTTTTTGACCAGGAGGCAAAGTGAAGATGATAATGACTCGGACTGTAAATTAATTGATTTACATTTCTATTTGAATCCAGCTTTAAGTTTTAGAGGCACACTAATCTATTCCTTAAAGTTGCAGAAGTTTCCAAATTGTAATTTTAAAATGGAAAGAGTATAAATGATTGTTTATAAAACCAAATCTCTAAACTATTCTATAAAACCAGTCTATCACACATGTTTACAATTAAAAAACCAAGGGAGGCTGCAAGTTAGCCACAATATCAGCATGTGCTGCCACTCAGATAAACAAACCTCAAAAAAATGTAGCTCACACCAAAATGTAACTCTATACATTTAGTAGAATAACAGTGACAATCCCAATAATTCCTATAAATAGCTGCCTAACCTCATTTTTTCACTACCTCACAGAAAGATTGATTGTGATCATTTAAATCTGTTAACTTTGCAAAATAAATGAGTGCTTCTGGCATTTTGACCTCTAAAATGTAAAAATTGAAGTTTTACTCTTATTGGACTTTTATGTTCTTGTTTAGAAGTCTAAAGGAGATTAAAGTGAAGTTATAGTATAGTTATGCACACATGTGTCTATTTTTTTCCATTAGATTATAAAGACAATTTGACAAGAAAAAAATTAGTAATTTACTCATTATAAATGTTCAAGTATCTTACAAAATGCTTATCTTTCCAATGTAAACTAAAGACTACTGCAGTGTAAATCTATCAAACACACAGGAGAATTTATGTGCAAAGAACTATTCTGAAAGTTCTTCAGTTTTTCACACATAATATCATCTTATGTTATAAATGGAGATTTGGTGTTTATGAAAAAAAATATGTTACATGGCAATGTTCAAGTGTTGAGTGAGTAAACAGAAATCTGATTAGCAGGAAAACAAAAGAGGATTTTTAGTGGGATTACAAAACAGATAAATAAGACCAGGTCATAGGATTTTAGAGAGCAGGGGTTAGAAGATATTGGAACTTAAAAGAATTCCTTTAGATGACAAGGAGAAGGAGCTTAGCAGGAGGTAAAGGTTAAGCTGGAACCACTGGTCAGACATAATAGACCCAGAGTCACAAAGTGTATATATGAAGTTGGTAACCACTAAAGCCTGACACTTTATACAGTTCTTTCATGCAGTTGTATGTGTCATACTCAAAGACTTGTGGGTCAGATACTATTGTTCTGTCCGTTTTACAGATGGGGGAGTTGAATCTCAGAGAAATTAAATAACTTGCTTTTTAGCTCATAAATCTGAAACTGAACGTATATATGAAGCCTGTCCCCTCCTACTTCATTATCACTTGGAGTAGTTACTATAAAGAGGACATTTCAATGCAGGATAGTTACTGCACTCCTAAGAGGTAGTCACAATAACCCTCCATTACTGGAAGCAAAAAGGGGAACTTGCACAGCCATTAAGCAGTTAAAAATTTAGTTTTATAATTACATTAATTTTAGAAATGAATAGCATCACTCATGTGTGGATATTTGTCAGATGTGAAATTCTGAATACTTAATTAAAATTTTCAGATTCATTGGTATACTTAACAGCTCTTTCCCCCTCCTTTTTCATTTTAAATGTTTTAGTGGAGCTTTTTGTTTAATTTTTTTAGCAAAATTTACCATGCAAAAGGCAGACAAAGAGCTATAAACCTAAACTGACCAAAGTGAGTGAGTCTATGAAAATAGCAGCTTGGCAGGGGATGAAGACAGAAATTAGGAAGGTAGGGTCTTTACACCACAGAGGACAAGGCTCAAGTACAGGAAATAGATAAGAAAATTTATTTATGGCCATTTATTTATTCTTTCAATATATAGTAAATGAATGTCTCCTAGGTTTGGGAACTATACTAAGAACTGTAATACAAACATGAAAAAAATAACCCAAATCCTTGCCCTCACAGAGCTCCAGGTGTAGAGGAGGAAACCAGCTGCTGTGGTTACTGAAGGGAACCCCAGAGCTTCCTCACGGCACGGGGTGGGCGGGACCCCAAATCAGCAACCAGTGGGTTTTGCTGAGGGGGGTTGTCAGGAACAACTGCTCAGAAAAGCTGATTATAAACCTCAGTACTTAGAGATGAGCAGGAAATTTGTGTATCAGGCAATGATGGTAAAGGCATTAAAGGCCAAGAGTAAAATTATGCAAAAAGTGAGAAAATGTGGTTGGCTTAAAAACAGCAAGTTATTCCAAATTGCTGAAGGTTAGGGTATGTTTAGAAAATTAACAAGAAATCTAAAAACTAGAGAGTCAGGCAGGGGCAATGATGATAAGCCTACTATGCTCCTTTAAAGGGACTGAAACTTTATTCTGAGGGTGGTGGGGAGCTAGTGAGAAGCTTTAAACAGTGACGTTCACGATCATGTAATAGTTTAGAAATGTAACACCGAAATTATATTTTGATGAGTTTATAAAATAACAAGGGGAATGTTTTGATATGTTAATTAAAATGGCAAGGTTAAACTATACGTATATGAATTATAAATGTTTTCAACATTGTCAAAAATAACAGTCAAGACAAAAAGATTGAACAAAAAGGAAATATGTCTACATGTCAGTGATAGCTGGCTTTGGGTGCTTGGGTTTTGATGGACTTAATTCAGTAAACACATATTGTATATATCTAAATTTCATTTTTAAAAGATTTCAAACTTCATTGCTCTCTTTGTAAAGAGCTGAAAGGTAGAATGTTATGTCTTTATTTCATTTCCAGTACATGTTAAAATTGCTACACTAGACTCATATGTATTAAAGAGTAGTTTTTTTTTTCACTATGAATTCACGTTGAATTTAGTGTTTTAGTTGAACTTGGAGTTCATATTGTTAATGTTGTTTTTCTCCAAAGGGTACGGGAATTAGACTGTAACAATAATTTCTGAAGACAATATGGTTTATAGAACTAAAAGACTATGTTCAGACTAGCATAGGTTTGTTTCCAGATGTCTGTCCTCAGACAAATTGCTTAATATTCCTGGAAAAGGGCAATTATAATGATGACCCACAGATGTGTGGAGGTTGCAGTGGGTAGTAATGGCAACAGGCTGTATGGACAGATTTCAGCAGAATTAGTTCGGGTTAACTACAGGGTCTGGCACGAATAATGCCCCCTTTTTATTACAAAATATTTTATTACAAAATCATAAGCATGTAATTCTGTAATATAACAATATCACACTCAAGCATACCATATGACATTTTAGGTAAAATTGTTCAAATTGCTGTCCATTTCATGTGAGACATTCACATACCCTACAAACAACACTCAAGCAAGCCTTACTTCTGCCAGACCCTGTATATACAATTAATGGTCACATACTGAAAAGTGGTTGAATAGACAGTGGTTATCCTTATAGATCTGGTGGGTTTTTATTTGCACACTTATCATCCTGTAAGTATAGTTTAGATTATTTTTCTCCAGGGACGTTTCCTGGCATCAAGATTCAAGTGTCCTGCGCATTTATGTGAACTTGTAAGATCTTTCTTCAGTGACTATTCCACTATCTTTCACTATCTTTGCCTGGAAACTGGAGATTCATCTGAAATATTGGAAATTATACCCAAAACTTAAGTCTTTTAGATTATTTATGGACATAAGAAAGTTAGGAAATTCTAATGGTCTATCTTTGCTAATCTGGCTATTGGTACCTCTCTCTGCCCAGATACATGTTCAACACTGGAGGAGGTCTTCACACATTTGTAGAGTAGCTACTACCCTCACAATAAACTTTTAATTATGCATCACAAAAAAGGAAGAAAAACATCATTTGTGTAGATCATTCTTCTGCCTCAAGCCCAGCAATGGTGTCTTATGTCAGAGTAAAAGCCAAAGTACATATACCTGCAAGGTACTCTGTAGTTTCATGCTCTCTGTTCCTTCTTCTTCTTCTTCTTCTCTCTCTCTCTCTCATCTCTGTCTCTGCCTCTATTTCTGTCTCTATCTCTATCTCTCTGACTTCAGCTTCTATGGCTCTCCTTGCCAGCTTGAATCCAGCTACACTGACTACCTTGCTACTTTTTGTACATGTCAAGATTTTGTATTTGCCATTCCAGACTTCCTGTAGGAAGACTCTTCCCCAGATCTCTGCATGGTTTATTCCTTCCCCTCATGCATTATACAACAGTGAAGTAGGAACAGCATAATAACAATAGAAACTTGCATTCAGAAAAAGGAAAAGTGGAAAACAAATGCAATTGTGAAGGCAAACTGCGAGGGCAACAAAGTACATCTCTTGGTCAGCCCTGTTAGAAGTCCAGATTTTTCTTCCTGAGAGAATGACCATGTCCATAGTCTTCCATGGCCCTTATCCTTTTGCCTTATGAATTATTTTTCAGGAAGTGGGAGATCAATTATATATCGGGAGACACACAATTCTTGTGGTCTCTGTGTTGTTGGTTCAAGAGATTGAGTGTTCAGGGGATGCTTTATGGCTCAAAAAAAAATCATAGAAATTATATTGCTACAGAGTACAGGGTCAGTCTGCCACCACTTAATTTCCTGAAAAACCTAGTGGTTTCTGGTAGTTTCTTACATAACTTCTTTTTAATCTATAGTCAACAGATCACATTAAATTATTTGGACTCAGTAAAAAGGATTGAACAAGACCCAGAAAACTTGCACTTGAAGCAAGAACAAGATGACTACATTTAAAATTCACGTTTTATATATAGGAAGAAGGATATTATATGTGGGGGTTAGAGAATATTTGGATGAATAAAGGCAAATGCGTGTCTAATATTTGCAGAAGCTGAGTCAAAAATACAAACGGAGGCATCACACCCATGTTAAAAAAAAAAGACTATTAAATGTTTGTGGTAGATCATTTCTCAGATGGACAAGAAAGTCCCTGTCATCCTGCATGCCTTTTTTGCACTATAACTTTGCCATTCCTCCAGTTAAGTGGTGGAACCTATTGTCCTCCCTTTAATCTGAGCTGGTCCGATGACTTGCTTTGGGAACTAGAATATGGTGGAAGTGTGATTTCTGGGCTGAAGAGACCTTGCAGCTTCACATTTTCACCATCTTGGAAGCCAGCTGACATGTTAAGAAGTTCATGAGAGAGTTCACTGATGGCTTTAAAAAAAGGACACATAGAAATAGAAGTCATAAGGAAAAGAAACAAGATGCTCCAGCTGGCAACCAGCACCAAGGCTCTAAATTCATAAATGAGGCCACTCTGGGTCCTCGGGCCCCAGCATAAACCTTGCGGGACTGTCCTCACAAGAACAATACAATTATTGCTGGTTTACACCACAAAGCTTTGGCATAGTTTGTTATAGCCATAGATAATTGACACCATCTTTTTACTTTGGCAAATATACCTACATAATGCGCTGAAAGGCTGGATTCAAATTTAAATTTTTCTAACTCCTCTGAGTTCTGCCTTGTGACATTCCAGCATTGAGCAAGCCAGCTTATACTCTCTCCCATTCTCTTCCCACGTCCAGCCCTGCCGGTGCCACAGCGGCATCATTACTGTGTGAGGTTCCCAGCCTACTTGCCCAACCCACTTTCATACTCCTGACGTGCGTGCAGTTCATCTTCCAAAGGACCGGCCTGAGGCACTGGGAGCAGACCCACGCTGCCCCTTGCCCAGAGCATTCTGAAGTCCCAGTGCAGCCAGGGTTAGCAGAAGGGTGTGACGCTGGTTGGGTAAGTCCTGCAGGCCTTGTAAGCTCCTCATTTCACTTGCAGTGGTGTGACTAGAGGAGAGGCAGAGCAAAAGCTACTAAAAACATTTGCCTAGTTTCAAACAGTCACTGGCCAATAGATCTGAATATTTCAGAAACTGCATTATATCTCTCAATATCTGTTCTCCCCTTCACTTGTTCTTATATAACAGAATTTTTAGTGAACACGTGGTCACATAACGAAAGGCTACATTTCCTCCTTTGAAGTTAAGCATAACAATGTGACTAAGTATGCTGAGGTGATGTGTACAAATTATGGGCCATCCCATGAAAGTGAAGGAACATATACTCCCCTTCTTAACTTCCCTTTTCTGCAGGCTGGAATGTGAATGTAATGGCAGGAAGGGGAGAGTCATTTTGCATCACTAGAGCAACTGTTTAGGAGGCACTGTTTCCAATGATTGTTGAGTCATCCTATCAGCTTTAAACTGCCTACCCCAATTTTTCTGTTTGAAAAAAAATAAAATTCTTTCTTCTTTGGGCAAATGTTATTCTAGCTTAAATCTGTATCTCACTGTGGAATCATCCTTGTAATTATATAATTTAATTAAATTCTGCATTAATTGAAAAATATGAGTGTGAAAAGAAAGTCATTGTTAAATGCAAATTAAGTTAAATGCTTTGGAAAGACTCCATAAAATCTAGGATTAAAAAAAAGCCATTATATTATGTGAGGTTGAAACCACTATAATAAGAAAGATGAGAGCTGAGGGAATCATAAAAATACAGGATGATTCTGCACTCAGCTTCCCAAGAATCTGTTATTTTTTTCACATATTAAAGATACTAAGATGTTAAAACTGGAAATTTTTTTTAAATGTATATATGTATGTCTTATTGAAGAAAGATGAGACAGAATTTTAAACTGTGGACATATACTTATTGAAAAAAAAGCTTCATTCTGCATCTGAAGTTTGTCTAATGAATGCATATTTATATGTTTTAAGTTAAATAAATGTTTAAGATACTCCATGTGTTCAATGACTTTTGATTAACCAACTCTCTACAGGGCCCAAACACATGAGAGGGCATTTATTGCATACAAATACACTTGGGGATTAAATGGTATATAATACATACATTCTTATTTCAGGCTGTTGATTTAGTCTCTCTAAAGAAACTGTTCAGCGTCCTCATACAATCTTAAACACCCTGATAGATTAATGTTTGGGTGAGGCCAATTACAATTCCAGTCAACTTGGTCAAGAGGTTAATGCTCAGGTCCCCTTTTAAAATGCTTTCCTAAAAAGGTTGATTTGTATTTGTTAAATGCCCAAGTAATAAGTCCTAGTATTTTTTCACCTATTTTATCAAATAGTGCTAGTCTGATGCACTGATTGCCACTTATTAAAACTTTAACTTCCTCTTTGTTTAAATATTTAAAAGAAGAAATCTCTCATTTTCCACAATGAAGAAAAAAATTGTCATCTCTCTACTATTTCCTTTCTCTCTGAGCATATATTTTTCTCATTTTATCTTTAAATGTCCCCTCTTATTTATCTAACTCTCCCTGATTTTGATATATATAAATAATCTCTAATTGTTGCATTTAGAGTATTATGATATAGTCACTAAATTTCTTTTTGGTTCTCCTAATTTCTAGATGGCATTTACCCAATGATATCTGGTAGACACTATTCTCCATACTATGTCAGGGCATTAAAACTTTTTTAATTTTATATTCTTCTCAAAACACATAGATATGCTCAAGGATGTGACATGGAAATTCCTCAGAACATGCCAGATATAGGAATATTCTAAGGTGGCATTTCTAAAGTGAAAATTTAAAAATTTTGAGTTGAAAAATAATTCCTTCCAAAAATGAAAGATGTCTTTCCTTAGGGCCAAACAGAAATCCCAAAAATGTGTTTTGAAGTACTATTTTTCTTTTGTTTACAGGTAATTGTTGCTATTTAAAAAATAATCCTATATTCATACCTCACATCCGCAGATGTCACTGGTTTCTTTTGTAAATTTGACTAATCATGTGGTAGATTTACTTAACTTGATGAACAAAGGCATGTTTTTATGCCTGTCATGGAGATTCATCCATAGTATTCTCTGCTTTTTTCCCTGATCCCTAGTCTTATACAAAGTAAGTCTGGTTTCCTACCTTTCTGGTAAGTTCTGAAACCCAGGGGCAAGAATATTCCTTCTAAAAACTCTGTGATATTAAGTCACATTGCCAAAGCTATCTCTTATTTTGGGGTAGAGAAAAGGGAGTACCACAGGGAGTAAACTGGTAAAGAAATTAAGAACTTATTGATTTAAATCCATAATAAATTTCCTTCACCCCTTTACACTATCTAGTCCTTATTTCTTTAGCATACATCTTTAGCTGTGAGAAGCAGCATATAACGTATTGACCAAGCGCGTAAATCCTAAAGTCAGACAATCTTGCTACAAACCCTTGATCCGTCACTTGCTACCTGTGTGATGTCGAGTGAATTATTTCATTATTATTCTTCCCTCAGTAAATGGCATAATAACCACCTCTCAGTTATTTTGTGTAAATAAGAAAATATGTATAGAACTGGCTTAGCACCTAGAATGCAGTAAGTGCTCAGTATTGCCAGATTTTTATAGTATGAAAAGATGTGATAATTTAGAACCTCTTAATTCTAAATGTTATTCAGAAAAAAATATTGTAACAAAATGGCACAGGCAAGGAAACATGGAGCAGACGGAAAGTGACGAGAGGGATGGGGAAGGAGAACAGTGGTGGAAAGAAGGAGAAGGTACTAAAGAAAGAACATGTATGAATGACCCATGGACTTGGACAACAGAGTGGGAATTGACTGTGGGAGAGGGGGCGGGGTGGGAGGGGTGGAGGAGGGCAAAGGGGGAGAAATTGAGACAACTGTAGTTGAATACACATGATTTAAAAAATAAAAATAAAAAAAGGCATATAAAAATAATTATCATGATTCCAGTTCAGAGACATTTATGAATATTTGGAAGAATTGAAAAAATAGTTATTATGGTGAAGCTATAAGTAATTTTATTTTTTAATGATAATGGTTTAAAGTTAGTTTTACCATATAAAACAGGTGTAGAATCCATTCTTCCACTGTATGACTGATAGCAAGTTTCCATGTGAAATGATCTAACTCATTTTTCCTAGTACAACATACATATGTGAAAGAGCAAAGTGGGAGAAATCTAGTAAGAAATCCAATTCTAGGGGCTTATTAGACACTACCATTGGTCAGTGCTTGATGTTTATTTACAAATAAAATTGTATTATCCAGAAAAGTATGACATCAGGCAACAAATGAGTATACAGGCAAAAATGCACAAAAAGAGATACGGTGACCAAGAACACAGCAGAGGAAAGGAGAGAGCTCTTCATTCTGATAGGTTTAACTTCTTCCTGGGGGATAGCCCTGATCCAGTTTTGAAAAACAGTGCTCTGGAGCTTTGCAGATTCAGGGGTTGTCAAACTCACTCTTTCTCCCGCCTCCCAGAAACCCAGCTGGGCATTGCTGCACGGAACGACGCCTCTAGGGGAATGCCGAGCTGCTGAGCTCTCCCTCTTGTTTGAGGAGCAATAAGACTGCATTTTAAGGACAACGTGTTAACCTTTCTCTCACAGCATTCAAAAGAAGTAGAAAATTACATAAGTGATCCCATAGAACAAATCAATTAATAAGAGTATTAAAGCTTTATATATTAAGAATAATGAACTTTAGAATGTATAATAATTTCAACTGCACTAAGTTGAAATTTACCATGACTGGGTCTATGAGTAGGTTTTCCAAAATGCATTATTTTAAAGTTTTAAAGCTGATTTCATATGTTTAAATAACCCCACTTGATACATTAATACGTTAAATACTTACAGAACATTTATAGTATTTAAAGAAATACACAGTTTCAAGCACTTCCTGTATTTGAAAAAGCACCATTATAAATGTAAAACAATTTGGTGACATTCTTGTAAACTACTTTTGAAATAAACATATTTGGAAATAAGTGAAAGTATCTGTAAGACAATTTAAGAGTTTAATTAGAATTTTAGTGAACCTATAAGGTTGAGAAAAGACAAACAAACCATAATAAAAAAAGCTTACATTTTAGGGTTGCAAATAAATAGAAATGAATGGAATACATCTAGACATTACTATATATTTAGTCTAAATATCTACACCTACTTCAATGTCTCATATAGAGTGATTACTAACTATGAGTTAATGCCTTTTACTTTTAGTGAAAATAAGAGCAAGAAAGATTTGGACACTAGACTTCAGTTACATGTTTAAAAATTTATTAATTAGAATGCTTCAGTTGCCAGTCTTCTTCTGATGGCTCAATTAGTCTAATGTTATATGATTACCATGGAAATCAGTAGTATTCTTTTCTATATTTTTGCCTGTTGGTTTGGAAGCAGCTGAAAATATTTAAGCCATTTACAGAGATGTGAGCTTCACATAGTTGATGAAACTGAAATGCTGCTTTAGGGGAAAAATAAAGTTCAACATGCTTGAGGGTTTACTAGCTAACCGAGCCTAAAAAAATCAGAGAGATAATTACCTATTGAGCTAGTATGTTATTTATTTCTTTTCTTCCGAAGTAACTGTTCAAAATAGAAAAAGCAATGAAAGAATCAGTGAATAAAAACAGCAGGAAAAGAAAGTTCAAGGATTTTGCTTTTGTTCCTGAAAGTCATACATTTGACTCCTTGGGTTCAGTTTACACCAAATTGTTATTCCATTCACCATAGTTATTGGTCAAGGAGCAAGGCTTAGCAAACAATTCCTGAATGTACATGGAAAATGAAAATTTTTTCCCTCCTGCTTCCTCCAATAGAAACATGATCTCAGACACATCCTTCTTCCCTTGAATTTCTTAAATTTAAAGAGCTTGCCCCCTACTCTGTTCTCATCAAAACTTTTTGACAATATATACTGTCTTTGTCACACATTTCAATTAATCCAGGCACTGTGCCTAAAATAATTAGATTACTTAGTAACTTGACCTCACAAAATAAGAACTTAAACACATACTTTCTCCCTACATATTAATTAGGTCATTCTTCTAAATAAATAATTTTATTTCCTATTTAATGGTGTGGTTATGTAGACATGTCATTGAATAGTGTTGCTTTTTCATTTGAGCGTTGAACATTTTAAAGAAGTATGCTAAGATAAAAGCTATTCTCCATTCAGAACTCTAAAATAGTCTTTTAGAGTTTAATGGAACTCATCGTTAAAATGAAACTTTAATTGATAATTTAAACATTAAAATTATTTAATCATTTTCTACTCACTGTTAAAATGAAACTTTTTAATATTTTACAGAAGTTGTAGAAATTCTTTTTTAATATTTTAAATTTTTTATCTGTTTATTGATTTTAGAGAGAGTGAGGAATGGAGAGAGAGAGAAACAGCAATTTGTTGCTCCGCCCATCTATGTTCTTATGGGGAATTCTACTATCTGCCCTGACTGGGAATCAAACCCGCAATCTTGGTATATGGGGACAACGCTCTAACCAAATGGACTACCTGACCAGGGTAAAGTTGTAGAAATTCTTAAGGGTAGGCAAAAAGTTTAGATATTATGTGTCCAGAATATAAACTGGTAAAGGGAGAGTAGTGTTTGCCTGTATGGTTTGTAGACAAATGCTAGTTGTGGCTTAGATGATACCGTTTAGTATCTCTGCTGATCAATTGAAAGTAGTACTAGTTAGCTTAAATAAAAAGGAGGGATGAATTATCTGAAAATGAAATAGTTGTAGGTGCACTTCATCCTAAATATCTATAGATGGTGCCAGTATATTTAAAATCCCCTAGAAGTTACCTAAAATTTGAATGAACATACTTAAATTTATTTATCTTCACCAGTCTAAAAAACTCAGGCTATAATCAACTAAGTATGATTTTAGTTCTTTATCACCGAGTCATCAATATTCTATTAGACTTCATGAGCTTCAGTCACCTTCTATATCAAGGACGCAGAAATGGAAACTTTCAGGTTTGGCAAAAGAATTCCAAAAGAATAGCAAACCCCCAAAATCTTACCTTCACTAATTTATGTCTTTCCTTACACATAGTCCAAAATTTAAAAAAAAAAATCTTACATTCTATTTCTACGCAGTCCAATAAGAATAGACTCTAAATACTGAGGAAACATTGAAGATTAACTATCTTTTTTTTTTCTTTTTGGTAAGGATACTGAATACCAAGGTGGTTATAATGTTCCCATCATTTCTCAACTGGTTTACAGTAGAAAGAAAATTAGAACCCAAATTCACTAGGGCCAACCCACTGTCTATGCAGCATTCTCAGTGGTCTTATTTGAGTCTCTCTCTCTCCATCCCCCCCTTCTCTCTCTCCCTCTCATAGAAAACTTTAATTTTTCCTTCTTTAAAAATATCAAAGTTGTAACTTCATGGCTTAAACAGTCCTAGACAACACCTCTGATGTTTCTCAAGTTGGTGTATTAAAAAGTACAATGCTAATCTGTTCCCTAATGGCTTGTATAATTATTTTCTTAAAAGAAGAAATATTTCTTAACCCCATTGTGGTACTGTAGAGAATTTCATTTTGTTCTGCGTTAACCTAAATAAAACTAATATAATGAGAGAAAGGAAGTGACCACACAGCAGCCAAATGCACATTATAATCTTGCTTTAGTGTGTTAATATTTCCAACAAGCATACAGAATAGCTCAGACATTATTAAGTTGTCTATATTAAACAACCTATCAGATGACTCCTTGACTTCCATAATTAGAACACATGGTAAAAAATAAAATAAATAGCATCATGTATGTTGATCCACTGCCTACTATAGATGGAACCCACAACCTAGGCATGTGCCCTGACTAGGAATCCAACTAGCAACCTTTGCTCCACAGGACAGTGCCCAACCAACTGAGCCACACTGGTCAGGGAGTCCTTGGGAGCTTCCCAGATATAATCTGAAACTAGCCCCATACTTGGAGGGCAAAAAGAAATCAAGGAAAGAGGCAGACCACTCCAGATTGGTAGGAGGCAGATTTAATAAACAAAGGAACTTACTTGTGAAGCTTCTCTTGGATGACCACAAGATGAGTAGTTTTTCCCACCCTCCCACCAAATCTTAAACTTTACACAGAGGATTTAATGAGGTCAGTCACATACACAGGAGACCTTAACAGGGTTCAGTCATGTACCCAGTCCAGATGGTCTCATCACCACATTACTTCCTAAAGGCTTGGTCCTTGGGCAGCTTCTAGTGTACTAGAAGGCAAAGAGAATGCACATCCCTAGCACTGGGGAGGGAAGGAGGAGCCTCCACTTGCCTGAGACCAGCTCATGGGTAGAATGAGCAGGTCACATTTTCTTGATGACCTTTCCTAACAATGTATTCTGCACACAAATTTCTAACCTTCCATCTGCTGTGACAAACATAGTCTCACAAAGGAAAAGACATGAATATTGATTCTTGTCGCAACATAACTTTATGCTGTTTTTTTTCCTCAGTCTCTACTGAATGTAGCTTAAAATTAGTTTCCCCTCTCATAAATTTAATGATTTTAGCTAAGGCCTGATTTTTTGAGAACTTAATCTTACATTTTTTTTACTCATGAAATTTTTATTCCACTTTTCCCAAAAACCTATAGAACAATTCCTTTACATATACAAAAAGAGAGGGGGAGAAAGAAAGAGAGAACCTCATTCCACTAGATGAAAAAAATATAATGTCATCATTTAGTAAGACTATATTAAAGGAAGATGGTGTTCATGTTTTCAAAGTATTCCCTGAAAGATAGAGTTCTGTCCCAGATTGATTAACCTGACTGATTCTTAGATATTTTCAGAGATATATACTTGTGATCAAAATACCCCATATGTAACCCTTATTTTGTTATTGTTACTTACCTAAGAGAAGATTAATGAGACAAATAAAATGCACAGTTATCTTTGGACAGCATACTTTATACATCTTGCCAAAAAAATCTTCATAAGCTTAAAACTTGAGTGGCTTTGAAGGTGATTTGTTTTATGGATTTAATAACTGGCACTAGATCAAAGTCATGAAAACAATTTTCAGCATAAATAGTTTTTATCCAGGAAACTAGGCAGTTTCACTCAAAAAAAATTATTTGTCCATCTAACTAGTAGTCTTCATTTTCATTTATCTTTTCATGAGAGGAAACGGTTGCAGCAGCTTTCTTTTTACTGTATAAGGAAACAGGAAAAAGAAAACTTCAATAGTAAAGATAATAGCTTGCCATAAACTCTAGAAATCAGGAAACAGAGCAAAGCTTGTCATCTGTGTTGGAGCCCCCTTGAAGTAGGATAGCCCCTTATTAGCTGTAATGTGAGTCCAAGAGAATGACACTGAAATTCTATCCTGATTTCTTCAGAAGTGATTACTGGACATTTTGTTAATGAGTACTGCATGTAGACCATTTTGGAAACATTCAGTTAGTATGTACTAAAAGGAGTCCTTAAACAAAGTATACATTTTTTTGTATGGAAGTTAAATTTTTTTCTTTTTGGATTGTGAATAATAACGAGCAAGTATTTTTAGTGAAAATATTATTGATTAGAAGGAAAAAAACATTTTTCTTTTCCTTCTGACATCTATTATGAATTGTTGGTTCACAAAAATATTTTTGAAATGTGAATTGCCATTCAGACAGCAGTAGAGAGTAATTTGCCCTTACAATCTATGGAAGAACAGTGGGCGTGTGCTGCAGTTGCTGTCAATCACTGTTTTAAAAACTTACATTTTCTAAGAGATACAAATACTTTTTTTCCCTGAAAAGAGCTTGTCAAAATTAAATTGTGTACACTTTAAGCTGCTAAGGTAACTATTTTGTTTAAATTTCCAATAATCTCAGTTTTACACTTGCTAAATTTTAACAACTGATGTATAGTGTAGAAAAAATGAGATGCTGGAAAGCTGGGAGAAAGTATTGTGGAACAGCAGCATGGCACTACTCAGTGCATAGTAATTTATTTTTCCCTCTTAGAAAGCCTGAAATATATATATGCATAAGCCAAAGACACTCACAACAATATGGTGATGGCCTGAGGAAAGGGGGGCAACGCTACGAGGGCTGGGTGGAGGGGGGCAAAGTGGGGTGGTGAATGGGGGTGCCTGTAATAGTGTAAACACTAGGAACAAACTTTAAAGAAGTCAGAAATTTATAGAAATATGAACAGGTTCTCAAACTTTAATGAACATAAGAAACATGAAGGGTGTTTGTTTTTCAAAAATGTAAATTCCTTACCATCCCATATATACTCAGACTCAGTGGGCCAGAGTAATTTTCGTGCAGATGGCCTAACGACTTTTTCAATTCTAATCCCTAACCTTTCTGCTATCAAGACAGCTACAGAGATGCTAATACTCTTTAGCAGCCTGGTCCAGTGGTTCCATGACCTTGGTCCCCTATCGGATGTACTAAGGACACTTAGAGACCACAACCCAGACAAACCAAGTTAGACTATCCAGAGATAAATCTGATGCACACACAGGTCTATGTTTCTCTGGCTTAGAACGGACTGCTGAGGACTGAGAAGAATAACCATGATTTTGTTGTCAGGTTCTCCTGAAATACTGAATGTGAAATCCCGGGATATACCTACCAGGAACAAAGGGATATGAATGTTCTGCAGTATGAAAATAAGACTAAAGACAGGCAAAAGAGGATTAATATCACTTTATCACTTAAAAAGTCTAAGTGGTATTGAAATAGACCTAGGTTTTTTTTTTCTTCAGAAGATGAAAGGTATCATTTCTTATTTATATTAACATAAACACACATATAGATGAGTGGATTTAAAAGCATTGCCATAAACTGTACTAAATCTGTATAACCGGCTCCCAGACCAAAAAAAAAAAAAATAGACAATCACCAATGGCCCTTATAATTTTTCAATCCAATCACTAATACCATCAAGGGAAACCACTATCTGACTTTTAAAAAATTAGTTTTTCTGGTTTTCATACTTTATGTAAATGGAGTCATACAATATGCACTCTTTTATTTTGAATATCTATTTCAGCAATCCACCTAGAATTGATTTCTGTATATGGAGTGACGTAGGAACCAAATTACTTTTTCCTCTGTGTAGCTATGTATTAAACCCAATACCATTTATTTAAAAGATAAAGCATTATTTTCCACACTTGCAGTGTTTTTCCATAAGCCAGGCAAACATACATGTAATGGTTTATTTCTGAACCCTTTATTCTATTTGTAGATTATCCCTGCACAAAATCACTCTTAGTTATGTACAATATTATTAGTATGCCAATGAGGATTTTTCATGGTTATGATATTAATGTGTTTAAGTAAGGAGTTTTATGTGAATGTGAGCATATGGAGCATGTGTGTGTGTGTGTGTGCATGCAGAAGTTTGTTTCACAGAGAAACATGGGCTTTATTATTTTAATTATAAACTAATTTAATTTTGGACTTATCAAGGTGCAAGAAACCATAGTTTTAATTTTTAAGTGTTTTTAAGAAAAAGAAAGTTACTTTTGAGTATTGGATTTCCACATGCAAACATAGGATGTAATGTAACAGTTTACAACCTTTTTCGTCTATGGCACATATAAACTAATTACTAAAATTCTGCAGCCCACCAAAATGTATAATAATAGTAAGGCTAGCTATGGTGAGTTTTTCCCAACACAATGCTAATATTCCTTGCAAGGCAGATTCCTTATCCAGTTAATTGATGAACCACCAGTGATTTGCTCCTACGACAAACCTAGCCATAAATTTATTAAACAAAAACAAGTGATCACATCATTGATTATACAGCCAACCTTGGTGGAAACTATTTTAACTTGCAACAATATATAAAATACTCCAGTCCATTAACGAACCCATGTTTTACCAAGTAGTCTGTGAATTTTCATAATAAAATAAGATAAAATTCAAAATTCATGAGATTAGTAGGTATAAAAGCATCCAGTCTGTAAGAGCACTCATTTGTAGGTTAGGATTTCAAAAATTAAATAATTTTTTAAAATAAATCAAGACAGGAGTCTTGCTTAGATTTTTTTTTAAAGGTGGGGTTGTAGAGGGACTGAATTAACTCTTTGATCTTTTGACTGCTTACTATAATTACATTTAGTAAACAAATTATCAACTGCTCACTTTATTTTGGGGGACAGATCCAGTTATAACATACCCTGGCATTTGAAAAGTGAAATGTCTGACATGGTCAGGTTCCGTAGAAAACAGACTCTGAGTCAGAGAACTGAGTGCAAGTGCTTTTTGGGGAGTACCCTTGGGAGCAACCTCTCCAAAGCAGTGAGGTAAGCACATTTAGGCAAATGGGGCACTTATCTTATGAGTTAAGGTCTCAGGCACTTAAGGAGCTCCAAAGCTGAGATGGCATTTCGAAGATGTGTTCAATTTACTTACAGTCCTGTGGCTTTGTACCTATGCACAGACCAGTAATTGGGAACGAAATGCACCTACAGAGAGAGAATAACCATGGCCAAGGCAGTTCCTGTGGCTGAGGGTGATTTAAGGGGAGTGGTTTAAGTCAGCTGTTAGCAGACAACACTCTTAACAGGTAAGGAGATGAAAGCCTCATTCCAGGTGGGCTCCACAGCACCCAGTGAACTTCAGCATTGCACCTTTAGGATCCACTGGCATTATGTAATAAATTTACTCCAGATATAGCTCCTCTAAAATTCTGATTGGTCTCATTTCCCAGGAAAAATAAGGGAAATTTTTTTTATTATTATTCAATCACAGTTGTCCCCATTTTTCCCCATTACTCTCCTCTGCCATACGTACTGCCCACCTCCCATATTCAATCCTCCCTTCTGTTCTCTTTGTCCGTGGGTCCTTTATACATGTCCCTTGACTTGCCCCTTCCCCTTTCCACATTATCCCTCCACCCCCTTCCTTCTGGGCACTGTCAGTTTGTTCCTTATTTCCAATGTCTCTTGTTCCATTTTGCTCACCTGTATGTTTTGTTGATTAGGTTCCACTTGTAGGTGAGATCATATGGTATTTATCTTCTACCACCTGGCTTATTTCACTTAGCATAATACTTTCCAGTTCCATCCATGCTGTCATGAAAGGTAAGAGTTCCTTCTTTCTTTCTGCTGCATAGTATTCCGTTGTGGAAATGTGCCACAGTTTTTTGACCCACTCATTTAGTGATGGACACTTAGGCTGTTTCCAGTAGTTGGCTATTATAAATAACACTACTATGACCACTGGGGTGCATAGGTCCTTTTGAATTGCCGTTTCTGTATTCTTAGGGTATAATCCCAGCAGTGGAATAAAAATTTTTTAATGCAGTTCTATTACTCTATCAGGCCACCAGCTTTTCTATGCTATGGTATATGAAAGAGCCTGTGAATTCTACATTCATATCCCCACTATCACAGATTCTTGGCTGTAAAGTACATCTCTTGGATATTATGCTAGATCCTATGTTGGGTTAAGCACTGTATCTACTCTCAGATAGTGATTCTGGCTGAAACCCTGCATGCAGGAAAGGCAAATCAGAGTGTGTCCATTTCTTCCTGACTGGTGTGGCTCAGTTGGTTGGGCACTATCACAAAAAGCAAAAGATTCCTGCCTCCATTCTCAGTCAGGGCACATGCCTGGGTTCTATCGTCAGACAGGGCACATATGAGAGGCAACCATCAATGTTTCTATCCCTCTCTTTCTCCCTCCCTTCCCCTCTTTCTAAAAATTTTACTTTAAAAAAGAATGTTTCCATTTCTGTCAAGAAGATTCTCTCCCCTTCCATAATAGAAGGAGCTCAATATATTAAGTTGCCACCAAGTAGCCAGCAGGTCTCCTAGAAAGATGATGCCATACCAAGGATTCACCACTGGTCTCTGTTGCTAGCAGGCTGAACACTCAACAGTGGCAACAGTTAGATCAGTGTTGGTAAGTGGTAGGCCATTCTGTTGTGCCCATGCATAGCCTCCATCTCTGGTGCCATGGTTATGTCATTAATGTATTACATTACTTAGCACTTAGTTGGTAATGACAGATGACGAACGATTCATCCACTTGATTGTTTAGCTCTTCTTCCATGATGAACAATTAGTGCCAACATTTAACTCAAAGGTCTGCACAATTTATTCACATAATCTTTTAGGTTCTTTAGGTCCATTCACATGCTTCCATATTAAACCTCATCCAATCTTTCTTTTTCTATGTCCCTGACCAACCAGCCAACCTATTTTCTGTTGTCTATGAGTCTGAAGATATATTTTTCTCTTAGGCCTACAGCCTTGTCTATTGGAAGGATCTCCTGCTCTCCCACTTTTTTAGGGTCAACCCAAGCAGGTTTGTAGTGTAATATAAAGTATATTACTGGCTTACACACAACACAGCAACTCAACCCATCCACGAAGCAAGCAAGCTTCATCGTTGTCCTTCTCTGCCAACAGTCATAAACCCTCTACTCTCCACAGCAGCTATAGTATTAATTGAGGGAGAGGCACTCATGGAACAGCAGCGGATTTCATGGAAGGTTGGACCACCTGTTTATGTAACTTACTTGTGTTCTCTTGCTCTTCTCACAATTAATCCCAGATGTACTATTTCCATCTATGAAGAACTGATCTGATTAAATGATTCTGACAGAAGACAACTTGCTAAGAGAAATTCTGACCAGAGGGCCACTTGATTTCCCATGGTCAGGAGCCCTGTCTCTAGTAGGGTCCAAAAACACAATAGCAGCTTTTTCTTGAATGCTCATGCAGCATGGCCTTGCTCCAGAGACTCTGGGTACCTTGCAATTATCCTGCTGGGACAACCTCACACAACATCTTTTCCTACCACAGATGCCTCTGATACCACCAGATCTAGCAGGTCATATGGCCCTGATGTTAAAGCTTTTTTCACTTCTACCTGAACCTGCTCGAGTCCTTCTGTACTCTAGGCCCCACTCAAATATGGAAGTATCTGCATCACTCAGAACAGCAGTATTCCCAAGTATGAAATATGCTGCCTCTAGATAAATATATAACCTTTTGTTAAAGTACCATTGTTGTAATTATATATACCTGGAGTATATTGACCCAAAAAGACACCTTCCTTCTATCACTTCCCATTCAAATTCTAAACCAGCTATGGCAGGGAGGCTGAGGTGCATGCATACATTCCAGCGTGTGTGTGTCTGAGTGTGTTGTCACCAAATATGTATTTAGTCCGGATCTTAAAGGCTAATCTGGTCAAACACTTCATTTTAAAGATGATTAATTGAATCTAAAAAATTTAAAATATCCCCGAGTCACCCAATTAGCTTCTTGCTAACTGGCACAGAATTTAGGTTCTTAGATGTCATGTAACAATCAGAGATTCTACAGATTTCATCCCTCTCAGTGTTGGAGCTCAGCAAATAATATGGTGGAAAAAATTTCCCTGCTTTTCTTAATATGATATTTGGCTTAAGGACTTTATGTTTTCCTTTTCCTTGCTTTAACATAATCTCTAAGCCCACAGCCTATTTTGTTAAACTCTGTATTAGTTCCCCGACTTATCCCTTTCCCAGGTGAGCCCTGTTCCACAACTACCTGCTTAGTTGCCCACACCAGGTCTCGGATCCCCTCTGCAGCAGCAGCTCCTGCCAGTTCCTCCTCCATGTCCATACAAACCCACCCTGGCCTCTGGCACAGGCCCGTTGTATTCACAATGCCAGAGCAATAAGATATATGAAGTGTCACTGATGTGCTTTTTTTTACCCCTAACATCATGTGTTTTGGTGTCCTTCCACCAATTTGTGCAGCTAAACAAAAGACCACCTATTGTTTAATAATTGTCAAACAGTAAATGAGAAAAGAAAAAAAAAACCAAAGCCTTGTTTTGTTTTTTTTTAATCAAAACCTGAGTTCTCAAGGAGATTCTGGAAGGATGGTGACCTGACAAGACTCCTTTTATTTCTACCACCAGCTCCAAATTATATACCTCTACCCAATAATAAAAACTACTCGGGTCCCTCAGATTCTGGTAGGAAATGAAGCCATAAGCTCTGAGGAATGCCCTAAAGCGAAAACTATAGAGTAGTGTTCCCCACTGTCCCCACCTCCTGTTGACTCAGTGAACACCTCAGTTAAGAATTTTGAAACCTCATGGTGAGGATCTGAAAGAAACAGATGCTTGAAATAGTTAAATTTAAAGAGATGTATGGGTGGATTCATTCAGCACTGAGTGAGCTGTCTTTGCTTCTCCAAAGGCTAAGAGAATATGAGAAAATCAAGAAGCAAAGGAGGTTCCTCAGTAGATCCCATGCCACTGGCTCATGGCAGAAGGTCATTTCACCCCTCACCATCAGTAGGACCCCCACCAATTATAGTTTGACAACCAAAGAGCTAACAAATTAAAAATAAGAATTCAACAAATAAGTTAGCAACCAGAGTGTGCTAGAGAGTCAGAATAAACAGAACATGTGGCCAGCCCATAGTATGGGCAAAGGAGACAAGTGACAACTACAACAGAGAAATTATAAGATCCCTTAAAGAATTCAAGTACCACTTATCTAGAGGAGCCATCAATTACAAGTTGGGCCTGCTAGTACATGGCACATCCCTGTGTTACACTTTCAAGTCTTGGATAATTTTTCCTAAAGCCAAAAATGAAGAAAAAACAGAAAGAAAGAAAGAAAGAAAGAAAGAAAGAAAGAAAGAAAGAAAGAAAGAAAGAAAGAAAGAGAGAGAGAGAGAAAGAAGTCTAAATTAGGATACAAGGAATAAATTAAAGTATATCAGTCATTACACTAAATATTAATATATTGAATCTGCCATTAAAATCAGGCTACCAGAGCATATCAAAAACCTAATGCCAGCTATAAATTCTATTCCCAAAAAAGGCACTTAATACAATGCTTTTTTTAAAAAAAAAAATGGTTGAAAACAGATAAAAAAAATTAAGCAAATAATTTTCAGACATTTACTTAAAAAGCGGGGGCACCCTGGCTGGTGTGGTTCAGTGGATTGAGCACCAGCCTATGAACTAAAGGGTTGCCAGTCCTCTCCCCAGTCAGAGCAGGACTGGGTTGCAGGCCAGGTCCCCAGGAGGGAGCGTGCGAGAGGCAACCGCACATTGATGTTTCTCTCCTTCTCTTTCTCCCTGCCTTCCCCTCTCTCTAAAAACAAATAAATAAAATCTTTAAAAAAAAATAATAAAAGGGAGTAATCAGTTAAAATAAAAAGAAACGGTGAAAAGAAAAGAGTATCAGTTTGAAGGTCATTGGACTCCAGTGGAAAGAAGTCAGCTGCGTCAATGAGTAATTAATTTTCAGGAAGAGCTCTTAAACCCATTACAATATGTTACAAATTGTATAAGCAAATTTCTTTCCAGTAAGATATTTTGAATTGTCTTACATGGACGGCACTTGGAACAAATTTTCTTTTACAAAGATTAAAAGCAGTAATCAGGAAATAGAGAAACATGAAGTAATAACAACAAATACAATTTGTCTTAAATTTGTATGGACCATAAAACAAAGAATCTAAATATATTGTTTTAAATAAGAAAATAAATGTTTAGTGATCAACTTCAATATACCCTTTTCAGAACTAAACAAGTGTAGTAGAAAATAAGAACAAGTAATGTTATAATAAATGTAGTAATTCACTCAATATACTTGATTTAATATAGAAAATTTTTCATCCTTTGAACAGAGATTATACACTTTTCAAATATCCACAGAATTTGTATAAAACATCATGTACATTCATAAAGATAAAAGGCTTTAATCTTAGCATAACACAGAAAGATCAGAAAGAGTATTCATCAGGCAGAACTGTTTTATGCTGCCTCCCACAGCAGTCCTCACTCAACAGGTCAAGATCCCAGGAGCTAGACAGAAGGAAGAACCTTAGAGAAGAAACAGACTTAAAATTGTATTTGTTTCCGTACTCTGCAAACTGCCATCAGATAAACTGGAGATGAGGCCTGGCCGCGGTGCTGATCAGTAATGGATGCGGGTATCCCAGACAGGGTCTGACCTGTGCTTTTCCCAGCCACCTGAAAATTTGGGATTGACAGCCTCATTGGTGTCATCAGGTCCACGTGGCACGAGAGTCAGAGAACTGAGGCAGGCGCAGAATAAATAACCCTGCACAGCCTGAACCCCTGCACCCCCAGAATCCCAGATGTTTGCAGGAGAGGGCCCTGTCACAACGGAAAAGACTTTGAAAATTGGCTGAGAAAGAAAAAAAAATATTAGGCATGTCTGCAGGGATCGCTTTAATGGGAGACAAAAATTGCAGCCTTCTAAAGCAAAACTGATGACGAGTGGACCACCTGGATGGGAATCGTTTGACTTCATGGTATGGGGGACAGCAAAGTGAATTATTTCTCAAAGGATGCAACGCAGAACTAAGACTGCCTATGGCTGAGAAATGGGTATCCCCTCCTGGATGATGCCTTACTCATTTCATGGAAGACTACCTCCCAGCACAAACACTGCCAACGGAGGTGATATTAAACCAAGATGGAGAGAATGGACACAGGAGAAACAGTCCTAAGTTTCACTTTTCAAACATAATATAATTGAGAAATCTACTCAATTTCACTGAATTTATAAATGTATATTTACATTAATTTTTCCACTTCAGGCAGAATGGTGGAGGTGGAGAGCAGTTTTCAAAACGAGAGATAAAATAAAAAAAAAATGTTAAGTTCCATTTTACATTCCTGTACTTATGACTTGTGAAGTTTTACCTGCTACACCACATTTTTACAAGATTTTTCCATGCTGCACCCAAATGGTCATGGGCCTTATTATATCCTGTAATTTTGCCTGTTACCCTAAAGATAGATCTATTTAAATTCAATTATATACAAGTAAGAAATTTCAAAAAGGAAGAAATGTTTTTAGTGTAAAAAGAGTTCAAAAATTAAATAAGTACTAAGAAAATATACTAGATGTAGAAATGAGGAACTGTCACCATTTTAAAATAGCATTTATTGAGCACTTAATGTAGATGTGTTATGCCATTTGGATCATCTCATTTGCTTGACCCAACAATTCTATGTGAATGATTATTATTAATACTATTTTGCAGCTGAAGAATCTGAGGTACAGAGAATTAAATAAGCTCTCTGTCACACAGCAAATGACAGCCATGCGTCCAGCCTGGCCTTCTGATCCAATAACCCACACACTTCACCAGCACATTAATGATAAGAGTCATCCATCAGGTAGGAATCAATTTATGCTACAAAAAAAACAGAAACAGAAAGCAAGTATTTAAAGTAGCAGTTTGGATTTTTTGTTTGTTTGTTTGTTTCTATCAAATGTAAAGGAAGTATGGAGCCAAGCAAACTAAAGATGTACAGTAACTTCACTTACCAGAAATTATGCTCCTTTAACATTTTGCTGCAACATTCTGCAGGAATGAACCTCATCCTCATGCTCTCAAGAGGGCTGCCATAGCCCCGAGCATTCACCTGGCACTTCAGGCAAGTAAGAAGGGAAGAACAAAGATTGAAAAGAGCCATGTGTCATAGGAATAAGGCTTTGACCTCAGTTGCTTATTCTTATATATCATTGGCCAAAACTCTTTCACATGGCCACCTCTAATTGTGAGAGATGCTGGGAATTGTAGTAGGGAACACTGCTAACACATGTAAAATTAAAATTCTGTAAGAACAGAAACAGTATATACTCTGTGGGCAACCGTCAGTCTCCACTATAAGTGGATTAGTGGGAGAGACTATATAGTGCAGTGAACCAAGAGGTTATTTTATATAAAGTAAATGATATATTTAGATTTTCCTTTACTTTTATTTAATAGCTGCTAAAAATTTAACTTAAACCAGAACAGGTAAATATGCAATCTTTTGCCAATATTTTGGCCTAGAGTTACACCGTTCCTTATATACGTAGCTACTGGTTTTAATTCTGCAATATTTTTCTTGTATTTTCACACCCATAACACATCATCTCCTTTCTCATTTCTTAAAAATTAAAAAACAATAAATTCTTAATTTTCAGATTTTTTCTCTCTTTTATATTTGTCTTTCTGATACTTAAATCAGTAGCAGTTTTTCAGTCAATTTTTATTGCCTGTTTTCCAAAGTGTTCAAATTTTAGTAGAAATAATAGTTTTGTGTATGTATATTTTTAGTCAGAAATTATCTAACTAAATTACATAATTGTAATAGCAAATGCAACTAGCATAAGATTTGACCCACAGCTCAACTGGGTCTAGCAGAAAATATAAACATCCAAAAGAGTTGCTGCTGCCTATCTCATTTTGCTTGCCCTGAGTGTCAGTATGTTTTATAGGGGAGGTAAAGAGTGTTGGTTGATCTGTAGAGTGTACTAGTTGGCAATTGGAAAAGAGAACTTATATATAATTGCCTTATTGTTTTCTGTACTAGTTTTTAAGTCTGTGGTTTAAATTTTAATTGTGAAATAATCTGTATTAACATTTGTACATATTTAATGTGTACAAGTTGATAAGTTTAAAGAAAAGGATATACTGTCACTATAAGCAATGCCGTAAACTTAACCAATACCTCTAAAGGTTTCTTCCCTCCCTCTTTTTACCTGTTCGTGCTAAGACATTTTAACCTACAAGCTTTCCTCTAAACAAAATTTAAAGTATATGTTATAGTTTTAACTATATACTCTATACTGTACAGTAGATTTCTAGGCCTTACTTATCTTGTATAACTGAAACTCTGTATCCTTTGACCAACAAATTCCTGATTTTCTTTCCCTTCCCATTACTTGGTAACCCCCACTCTACTCTTTGCTTCTATGAGACTGGCTATTTTAGATTCCTGGTATAAGCAGCATTATGTAGTATTTATTCTTTTGTCTGGTTTATTTTACTGCACATAATGTCTTCCAATGACAGGATTCATGTTCATCCATGACAGTTTATCTATCTTGTCCCAGATGACAGGATTTCCTTTTTTAAGGCTGAATAATAATTCATTGTATGTGTGTTTCATATTTTCTTTATTCATTCATCTGTCTATGGATATTTAGGCTGTTTCTATGATTTGACTATTGTAATGAATGCTGCCATGTACATGGGAGTGCAGATATCTCTTTTGAGATCTTGATTTCAATCCTTTTGGGTATATACCCAGAAGTGAAATTGTTCAATCATATGGTAGTATTATTTTTTAATTTTTTGAGGAACATCCACACTATTTTACATAGAGGCTATGTTAATTTATATTCCCACCAACAGGGTTTAAGAGTTCCCTGTTTTCCACATCCTCGCCAACACTTACCTGTTTTCATTGTTGTTGTTGTTTTTATACTAGCCATCCTAACAGGTGTGAAGTGATATCTAATTGTGGTTTTGATTTCCATTTCCCTGATGATATATGATGTTCAGCACCTTTTCATGTTCCTGCTGGCCATTTGTATGTCTAGTGAAAAATGATAAATATCTAGGAACAAATGTTAGATTCAAAGATTTTACTAATATTCAAATGCTTGCTTTTCATGTTTCATGTTTACTTTTTTACAGGTTTATAAACTCACTATATTATGATCATTTAAGAAAATGATAACAGTGAGCAATGTGTTCTGATTCGGGTCACAGAAAACTTCTTTCTACCAACCTGAGCTCCTTAAGGGCTTGGCTTCTTTGTCATTTTGTCAGCTAATGATAAGAATAGAAACTCAAATATATATATTTAAACCCCTGCAATGGATATTATGAAATTTATATGCAGAATTATTGAATTGAGAATTTCATGGATTTAAAGAAGAAAGGGGGACATTAGTATAGGTATGGAAATATATAGCATGGAAGAGAAATTCCCGTGTTTACTCTCAGAATCAACAATTATTTATTGTGGTTACCATGAAACAGATACAATATGGTATTACTTTCAGATTTCTACTCCATGTACTCTTTTCTTACTTTAAACTAAACATTAACCATTACATTAAACATCATCATTAATTCTCAAACTAGTACTTACTATAAGCTACTTTGCTACATAACTAACAACTACACTATCAGTTTATATTATACATACCTTACTTCCCTGCTCTTACCTATTAATCAAAAATTCAAATAGACTTTACATGTGGTCCCAATTAAAGTTGTTGATTTTAATATAGTCTTCCAATTTCTAATGATGACACAGATGTTAATGAAAAATTTAATAGAAAGAACCTGTTGTACAGGTTACTAGTTATAAAGCCTCTGTTGGTTGTGCATTAGGTCATAAAGGAAAAGTATTCTAGCTCATTCAGAATGGAGAGAGTAGATTTGGGTATGCTTCTATATTTATTATTTATTTCAAAATCATCCTCTAAACTAACAGAAAAGAAAAAATTATATTCAGCTTCTAAGTGATTTATATTTACTGAACTCTAATTTCCCAACTTTTATTCCATTCCTGTATGACTTAGTGAGTCCCATCAGTTATGGGCTAAGTATTAAACCAGCTCTCTGATGCCTTGATGCACATCCATAGGAGCCTGCTTGGAAATGGTTCAGGTATCTGCAAAGAGCCAACCCGTCCAGAATATTCAGAACACATGTTATCTAACTATGGTGTCTAGCCTAGCCTCTGCCTGAAATCAATGATTTATATAAGCCAAAATAGTAATGTGTAGTTTTAAATTCATAACTTCCAATTTATAGAGTGCTTACTATTAAGTAACAAGTATAATATTATATAATACATAAAAAGACTATATCTTCCTATTTTGCACATGAAATTACCTAAGCAAAATAAGAAAAAATAGAAATGGGAAGGTAGAGGAAAAAAGCTTTTGTTTATACCAATAATTCTGAAAATGCAACACTACGTTGCTGTCTTTAAGATATTTTGGTACCAACACTATGCAGCCAGCATTTGAAATGATCCCAGAGTTCATGAGCTCAATATGTTGTTACATGAAGAGAGGACTATCTGGTCAGAAAAACTAAATGTAGTGTATCCTCCACTTGACAAAGAAGGAAAAAAAAGTGTGTTTTCATGAGGTGGGTAGGGGGAGATACTGAGAGAATTCCAAATTAGTCTGCACCAAGTCTCTATGTGTGGCTAACAGCCTAATCGCATAGAGTACACAGACCAAACTGGTATGAATTGTCTAAGCTGTTATCAATCAGAAAAGGCCATTTTGGTGATCCAGAGTATTCACCATAGTGCTTACGTTTTGCATGAAAGAATAAATAGTCTAGAAGATTTTAGTGATTAAGAGAAATGATTGATTTAAATAAGGAAATAAACTCCTGGTTTTCCAAAGTTCTTTTGAAGGGTAGATACTTATTATTTGGGGAGTGCTGTCATATTCTGCCAAAATATAAATAAATACTATTTATTTTGTATTAAGAAAATTGTTTAAAACTGGAAAGGAAGCAATCACAGAATAGGCTCTCTGTATCTACCAAGAACTTGATGATTGACCATCATGTGATAGATACTCATTTCACAAAAATTCCCATTTATATTTGAAGATTATCTTTTTTCTCCTTTGAAAAGAAGAGGTAGAAAAGGGGAGTTTAAAGCCTACCATACTCCCTGGGCCCGATAAAACAACAAGGACCACCTTCATGGATGTTAGACCTATGTTTGGTTTAATGCTGATGTTGCCATCTTAAAATTGTTAACTTTTTAACAAGAAGCTTCATATTTTTATTTTGCACTAGGACCCACAAATTTTGTAACTGGCGTTAACAAAGAGATTGGTTATATATTAGGGCACAGACTCTGTGCTTCAGTTTGTCATGGGATATAGATGAGCATAAGCCCTTTTTTCTCCATTGATCTATTATTTCATATTCTCCACTAATATTCTTTCTGTAATTTTACACACACACTGTTTCCTGGTCCTCTTACTATTGAAAAAGACATTGAATAGTCACAGATTTAGCAACTCTGAATAAGCAAATTCATAGAAAATTCCCTTAATAGTGCTATAAATTAATATTAATTTTGATTGATTAATATTTAATATCTATGTAAATGGCCTTAGTAATGCATTTTGTAGGAAGACCAAGTTAATGTCTATTGGGGATAGTTTTATTTTCTAAAACTTAGAAAAGATGCAAATAAGAAAATGATAAAACATCAATTTTTCCCATAAAGAAAAAATTCATTTTACCACAAATATTGGTCCTAGAGGAATTGTAGCATTATGCATATATATCAGGAACACATAGGAGTATTCACTTATCTATAGCAAATTTCAGGGCCACTTATTTAAAAAGCAAATATTTTGAGGAGTAATATATGAATATTCTCTTCAAATTGGGAAATTCTTCAGTATAATAAAACTTACACTTTTAGAACTTCCATTTCTTGGTTTTGAGGGAAGTTTTTGCTCAAAATTCATTGCCATTTGAAGTCCAGAGAGATCAGATGATAATTAATCCAACCCAGGTCACAGCTGGGAAAGGCCTTTTGCTCAGATAAAACAGGTAACTTAATAGTGGTATAAGGTCATTAATGCTAAAAATCCACCCTCACTCCACCCCCGTCTCCAAGGCCTTCACAATACCTTCCTCTTCTACATGCTCATACCTAAAATTCTGCCCCTGAAACAGCTAACAGTCACATATCATTTGCCGTGTGCCAAGCACTCTGCTAAAAGCGTTACCTATACCATTAATTCAGTCCTCTCCTCAGGTGGATATTATTTTACATATGAGGAAGTGGAGACACAAAAAGGTAAGTAATATGCTTGAAATCTTACCCCTAGCTGTGGCAGAGTTGCGATTCCAGTCTAGAAAGTCTGCCCCCGCTGCCCCTCCACCTCCCGTGCTCTTCAGCAGTAAGTCTGGCGGCCTCACACAAGAATTTTATTCCTTTTGTTTGGGGAACTCCTAGCCATTACTATGTAAATATTGATACTTTTGAATAAGGCTGCCACAGTCATTTATAACTAAGAAAGAAGAACCATATGGGGCAGCTTAACATGGTGGAAGAGAACAGGGTAACAGAGACTCAAGTGAGGACTGGAAAACAAAGCACTGTGAAGTGTTTTCCTGCCTGCCACGCTCAGACCAGAGACTGCAGAACTGTACTTTGTTATCTCCCATCACTTACAAAAGCTTCCATCTGTCCAATCCAAAGAAATGGGGTGCATTATTGAGAGGCTTTTTATCATCAAAGAAAAGTAAAAGCAAACAGTACACAAGAAGCTACCAAAAGAGGAACCAAAACAGAATAAATGATGGAAGACAAGTGATCAAAGTTTACTAAATCAAAATAGATTCCATTGGTTAACCCCCAACTATCATCCCAGCATTTATCACTGGCAACATTGCAATATTATCCAGGTAAGAATGTCCAGCCTGTAGAAAAGTCTTAAAAGAGTTGATCTGAGCCAGAATTTTGAGGACATGCCCGGAAACAAAATCTCAGCAAGTTGAGAAAATGTTCCTGTGAGGAGTGGCAATTTTTCAGCTTATTTTATATGTTAGATATAAAGGAGAAGACCTAAGGGGGGTTACACAAAATCCATTAGATTAATAGAGAAAGAGAAAGCAGAGAAATCTCTAGGATTGGGTAAAAAACAAAAGAGAGAATGGCGACATACTCTTTTACATTGGTGAGTACAGAGCAAGCAATATTTAACATTTATATTACATAGAGATGGTATATGAACAACAAGATAACAGTGAGGAGCTTTTGTGGTCTCCTGCTCTGCGGCCGGAGGCTGTGCCTTTGTGGAGTCTGGAAAAGAAAATTACCCTGGCATTTCAAAGGTATGTTTTTCTAAATGCACAAAGTTTGACCTTTGTTGAGGAAGCTACAGATCAAGGACATGACTACCCACCAGGAGTCACTTAGGAATTTTTATGTTCAGACCATCCCATACGGTAACTTTCAGTCACCAAATGTGTAAGGCCTGCCATGCAGGCTCCTCTGCACTGATTGGGGTAGTGTGTTGCCCCCTTTTATTCACGCAGGTCAGGGCCCAAATCCTGAAGCTCTTCCAGAGGGCACAATTCAGGTCGTAATATGTTCAAAATGCACTGGCTTTTCATGCATACCCATGATCAGGTATTGTTCTTTATTTCTTTGTGAGAAAAGATATTCCAAATAATTTTATCCTTCTTGTAAAATACCTTAATAAATGATGTAATTATCACATCTCTACTTATATATAATGATCAGCGAATTACAATTCCAACTAACTTGTACTCTGTATGATATTAAAATGTTATAATCTCCCATTTTTCTGGTTTCTGAAGACCTAGACATTGGCATTATAACTTTTGAAGTGAATTATGTATTTATTCTTCCAGACCTTATTTCAATGCCATGTCATCTCTTATTATATTTCCTAATACAAAAGCTTTTTGTTTTGCTTATGTGAGGGAGGAGCAAACTTTTCTCTGCTTTTGAGGTTCTTTTGGCTGATCTCATCATCAAATAGACATGAGACAGATTAGTAAGAGAAGATAACCAAATTTAATACATATATATGCATGGGAACCCCATATACATAAGAGAGTCAGAGACCCCATATGCAGGCAAGCTCAGAGATAGGTAGGAGAATGGAGGTATGTAAGACATCCTGAGCTAGGGATGGGGTAAGGTGCATTGGAGCCTTCAAAGGGTCACTGCAGAATGATAATAGCAGATGTCTAGTCAATACAAATTTGCCTTTCCCTATAGAAAGTCAAAAAAACAAAAAATAAAAGAGGTTTATCTCTAATCATCTCCTTCTAGGTAGTAATTAAGGAAAGGAAAGAAGTTTATCTTGAGCCCACCGCTAAAGTTGCCTTTAGCTACAAATAATCTGCATACCATAGAGGTACATCTTGGGGTGTTTAACTCTGAACTCCCACACTTACTTGTGCTAGCAGTTCAGATACTTATTTGTTCAATTCATTCAAAATATTTACTGGCTCTTACTTCACATCAAACACTCAGTAGGTGTTTGAATACGTCAGTGAACCCAATGAATGGGAGATCTCAGACCCCATGGAATCTGTGTACCAGCCACCAGGAAAGTGGGTTTTAATTCCTCAATGCAAGAGTCATTTCATATTATTTGCAGAAATTCCCTTTCTATAGAGTTACTATGTATCTAGCTTCCTGTAACCAGTTTTATGGATTAAATGCATAAATGACATTAATGTAAAAATGCATAAATGAAATTAATTTGAAATATCTCATGGATACTAAGACCATAAAAACTAGTTAGCAATTTCATCACAGCTTTGTTTTGATAGATGAATAAGCTATCTTACACAAAGCAAAGTGAGAAATGAAGAAAATTTCTTCAAAAACATATATATTTTAAGGTCTCAGGAGAATATTATGCTAAGTGAAATAAGCCAGTCAATGAAAGACAAATACCATATGACCTTATCTATACGGGGAATCTTATTCAACAAAATAAACTAACAAAATAAACCACAGGCAAGGAAACATGGGTCAGACTGAAAGTGACCAGAGGGGATGGGGAAGGAGTACAATGGTGGAAAGAAAGAGAAGGGACTAGACAAAGAACATGTATGAATGACCCATGGACTTGGACAATAGAGTGGGAATTGACTGTGGGAGAGGGGGGCAGAGTGGGAGGGGTGGAGGGGGTCAAAGGGGGAAAAATTGAAATAACTGTAATAGAATATACATGACTTTATAATAAAAATTTTTTTTTAAAAAAGGGTCTCAGTAATTGAACTCATTATTTAAACAAGTTAGGCAATATTTACAATGGACTTTGGCAAGGCAAGGGAATGTAACAAGGAGAAGAGGAGGGGGTTCTGTATTAGCACCTCTTCAACCTTGTCCTCCAGCTTCCAGTGACCCAGCTGTAGGTCCAGTGTGTTCATACCTAAATACTTTGGCTCCTCATTTTAAAACACCCCACCGTTATTCCACTAATCACCGTTGCATATGTTGAAAATACATATTGCTGAAATCTAACCCCTAGATAGTATTTACTCTTCATTTTTCTTCTGACACTTTTCATCTGTAACTGAACACACAAGTATAAATCAGCAAACCAAATTCAACAGTTTTCTAAGTTTTTTCGGTACTTATGAAATGTGCTGTAAGAGGCCTTGTATACATAAAACAGTTCATAAAATAAAAAACATTTACCATTTTAACCCTTTTTTCCAGCATTTGTTTTCAACAGTTGAAATAGATGACCAATTTTACAGATAAACACACAAAAAATACAGCATTTATAAAGGAGAGAAATCCCTGTGAGGAAGCCACACTTTAATAATTTCTTAGTAAATAGTGCCACCAAGTGGTGTTTCATTCTAAGATGAATTGAACTTTGCATTTAGTAATGTAAAATAACAATATTTTTCTTACAACATTACAAAAAAACTTACAGGTAATATTTACTAAAATGCATAAATATTCACTAAGAGGGCCTTTTTATAAATAAATATTTTTGTTCACTAAATATTTTATGTGTATATTTTACAGTAGTTTTACTTATTTTCATGTAAGAGAATAAATCCCCCTTTAAACCTAAACATATGTCACTGAAAAACAAAATTAGAAAAATGACCAAAAGCAGAAGCTAGTTTTTTAAAGTTCTGGTTTCAATTTGGTAGACAAATACTATAAAAATACTTTTAAATACACTTTAAAATATAATTACATTTTTTGCTCAACTGTTGTATTCTACTTTTTACAAATATCTTTAAGGTTAATTAAATTTAGCTTTTCTTTGTATTTCCAGATTCACTAAGTATTTAAACTATAATTAAATTAACAGACAACTGAGAAGGAATCCTACAGAGTATGTAATATAATGTTTGTTCTCATATTTAAAGAAGAAAACAAAATAATTTTAAATACTCCCAGGAAAGATAAAGCACAATTTACCATTTTTATTTTGAAAATCTTTATCGGTAGACTTCTTTCTTACACCCTTCCCGACTCTGTCATTTGACTATTTAAAGATGTTTCCTGTGAATTTGTTCTCAACTGGAAATTGAAATCTGATTCCCTAACTTTTGTGAGTTCCTACATACCTTCTTCTTCCCCACTCAGTAAAGATTACTATTTCACACCTACATACATGGTAATAAAAAATGTCTGTTCATAGGCATGACAAAACTTTCTAAAGAAAGTGAAAAACAATATGGTAAATCAGTAACTTTGAATAACAAAACTACCATTTTATTTTAATTTAAACGAATACATTTCAAATATAACGTAAAAACATAAAATAAATAATTGTATTTTAATTTAAAATAACAATTTTATCTTGCTAAAATGTGATACTCAAACCCCTTAACTCTTCAAAGAAAAGTTTCTTGGACGGAAGAAAGCTATCCTAAAAGCACAGTTTTTTAGATGAGACCCATCTGGCATATGGGAGATAAAAACTCAGAAAGCTTAAACTAATAAAAAATGGTTTTTATTAAAAAAGAAAAATCAATTTCATCAACAACTAAAACTGATTTCAAATTGTTTTTTAATCTATTCTTTTTTAAATTAATTAATTTATTTTTTCAAATACATTTGTCTCTGCCTACCCCCCACCCCTTTCCCTTGCCCCCTCCCTCCCTCCCTCTCTCAGCTCTTCCCCTTTGGTTTTGTCCATGAGTCCTTGCTATATATTCCTTGACTTTCCCCTTCCCTTCCTTTTCCCCGACCCCCTCCCTGCTTCCCGCTTGTCTCTGTTGATTTCTTTTCCTTCAGTGTTGCTGGTCTTATTTTCCTTGCATCTTTGTATTGGTTAGGTTCCACTTATAGGTGAGATCATATGATATTTGTCTTTTGCTCCCTGGCTTATTTCGCTTAGCATAGTGCTCTCTAGTTCCATCAATGCTGTTGTGAAGTTTAGTCATTCTTTTTTTCTTTCTGCTGCATAGTATTCCATTGTGTATATGTACCATCACTTTTTGATCCAATCATCTCCTGATGGGCATTTAGATTGCTTCCAACACTTGGCTATTGTAAATTGTGCTGCTATGAACATTGGGGTGCATAGGTTCTTTTGAATTGGCATTTTGGGATTCTTAGGGTATAGTCCCAGAAGGAGAATCACTGGATCAAAAGGCAGTTCCATTTTTCAGCTTTTTGAGGAAATTCCACACTGCTTTCCACAATGGCTGTACCAGTCTGCATTCCCACTAATAGTGTACTAGGGTTCCCTTTTCTCCACAGCCTCACCAGCACCTGTTGTTTGTTGATCTGTTTATGATGGCCATTCTGACTGGTGTGAGGTGGTACCTCATGGTAGTTTTGATCAGCATTTCTCTGATGGCTAGTGATGCTGAGCATCCTTTCAAATGTCTCTGGGCCCTCTGTATCTCCTCCTTGGAATAACGTCTGCCCAGGTCCTTTGCCCATTTTTTGATTGGATCATTTGTTGTCTTGGAGTGGAATCGAGTAAGTTCTTTATATATCTTGGAGATCAAACTTATATCTGATGTATCATTAGCAAATGTATTTTCCCATACGGTTGGCTCCCTTTTCATTTTGTTGATGTTTTCTTTTGCCATGCAGAAGCTTCTTATTTTGATGAGGTCCCACTTGTTTATTCTTTCCTTTATGTCCCTTGCTTTAGGAGACATATCAGTGAAAAAATTGCTGCATGGGATATCTGAGAGTTTCCTACCAATGTTCTCCTCTAGGACTTTTATGGTGTTGTGACTTATATTTAAGTCTTTTATCCATCTTGAGTTTATTTTTGTGTATGGTATCAGCTGATGATCCAACTTCAATTTTTTGCGTGTAGCCATCCAGCTCTCCCAACACCATTTGTTAAAGAGGCTATTATTGCTCCATTTTATGCTTCTACCCCCTTTGTCAAATATTAGATGCCCCTATAGACCTGGGCTTATTTCTGGGCTTTCTATTCTGTTCCACTGGTCTATGGGTCTGTTCTTGTGCCAGTACCAGATTGTTTTGAGTATAGTGGCTTTGTAGTACAGTTTGATGCCCGGTATTATGATCCCTCCTACTTTGTGTTTCTTTCTCAAAATTCCTGCGGCTATTCGGGGTCATTTATGGTTCCATATAAATTTTTGAAATGTCTATTCTATTTCTGTGAAATATGTCATTGGTATCTTAATAGAGATTGCATTGAATCTATAAATTGTTTTGGGTAGTATGGACATTTTGATGATATTAATCCTTCCAATCCATGAGCACGGTATATGCTTCCATTTATTTGTGTCTTCCTTAATTTCTTTCTTCAATGTTCTACAGTTTTCCGCGTACAGGTCTTTTACTTCTTTGGTTAAATGTATTCCTAAGTACTTTATTTTTCTTATTGCTATATCAAATGTTTTTTTTTCTGATTTCTTCTTCTTCTATTTCATTGCTGGTGTACAAAAATTCCTTTGATTTCTGAATATTGACTTTGTATCCTGCTGTTTTGCCAAATTCACTTATTAGGTTGAGGAGTTTTTTGGTAGAGTCTACAGGGTTTTCTGTGTACACTATCATGTCATCTGCAAACAATGATAGCTTTACTTCCTCCTTTCCTATTTGGATGCCTTTTATGTCTTTTTCTTGTCTGACCGCTGTGGCTAGGACTTCCAATACGATGTTGAAAAGAAGCGGTGAAAACGGACATCCTTGTTGTGTTCCTGATCTTAGTGGGAAAGCTTTTACTTTTTGCCTGTTGAGTATGATGTTGGCTGTAGGTTTCTCATATATGGCCTTTATTATGTTGAGAAATGCCCCATTTATTCCCATTTTGCTGAGTGTTTTGATCATAAATGGGTGCTGTACCTTATTGAGTGCTTTTTCTGCATCTATCGAGATGATCATGTGGTTTTTGTCTTTTCTTTGATTTATGTGATGTATCACATTTACTGATTTGCGTATATGGAACCATCCCTGCATCCCTGGGATGAATCCCACTTGATCGTGGTGGATAATCTTTTGAATGTATTGCTGGATGAGGTTTGCCAATATTTTGTTGAGGATTTTAACATCTATGTTCATCAGCGAAATTGGCTTGTAGTTTTCTTTCTTTGTAGGGTCTTTATCTGGTTTTGGGATCAGGGTGATGCTGGCCTCATAAAAAGAGTCTGGGAGTCTTCCCTCCTCTTGGATGTTTTGGAATAGTCTGAGAAGGACAGGGGTTAGCTCTTCCTTAAATGCTTTGTAAAATTCTCCTGTGAAACTGTCCGGCCCTGGGCTTTTGTGTGCTGGGAGTTTCTTGATGACTGCTTCAATTTCCCCAGCTGTTATCGGTCTGTTCAAGCTTTCTGTTTCTTCCTCCTTCAGTGTTGGAAGATTATACTTTTCTAAAAATTTGTCCATTTCATCAAGATTTATAAATTTCTTGGCATATAATTGTTCATAGTAGTTTCTGACAATCCTTTGTATTTCTGTGGTATCAGTTGTTATTTCTCCTCTTTCATTTCTGATATGATTAATTTAGGTCCTCTCCCTTTTTTTCTTGATGAGTCCGCTGAAAGGCTTGTCGATTTAATTTATCTTTTCAAAGAACCAGCTTCTGGATTGCTTGATCCTTTGAATTGTTCTTTTTGTCTCTATGTCATTCAGTTCTGCTCTAATCTTGACTATTTCCTTCCTTCTACTTGCTCTGGGATTTATTTGTTGTTGTTTGTCCAGTTCTTGAAGTTGTAGTGTGAGGTCTTTTATTTGAAATGTTTCTATCTTTTTTAGGTAAGCCTGTATTGCTATGAACTTCCCTCTCAGGACCGCCTTTGCTGTGTCCCATAGGTTTTGGACTGTTGTCTGTTCATTTTCATTTGTTTCCAGAAATTTTCTGATTTCTTCTCTTACTTCATTATTGACCCATTCATTGTTTAATGAATGTTCAGTCTCCATGAGTTTGCAAGTTTTTGAAGTTTCTCTTTGAGGTTGATTTGGAGTTTCAAGCCCTTGTGGTCCGAGAAAAAGTTTGGTATTATTTCAGTTTTCCTGAATTTGCGGAGGTTTGCTTTGTGTCCTATCATGTGATCTATCTTTGAAAAACTGCCATGAGCATTTGAAAAGAATGTGTATTTTTCTTCTTTGGGATGTAAGGTTCTATATATGTCAGTTAAGTCTCTTTTATTCAGTGTGTCATTCAGCGCCACAATACGTTTATTAATGTTTTGTTTGAAAGATCTGTCCATTTTTGACAGTGGGGTGTTGAAATCCCCTAATATCAGTGTGTTGTTGTCTATATCTTTTTTGAAGTTGTCCAACAATATCCTTATATACTTGGGGGCTCCTATATTGGGAGCATATAAGTTTACAATGTTGATGTCTTCTTGGTAGATTCTTCCTTTAAGTATGATAAAGTGCCCCTCTGGGTCTCTCTTTATGGCCTTTGTTTTGAAATCTACTTTGTCTGATACAAGTATGGCAACCCCGGCCTTTTTCTCTTGCCCATTTGCTTGGAATATTATTTTCCATCCCTTTACTTTCAATCTGTGTAGGCCTCTTGCTCTGAGGTGGGTCTCTTGTAGGCAGCATATGTGTGGGTCATGTTTTCTTATCCATTCGGCTTTCCCGTGTCTTTTGATTGGGGCATTTAGTCCATTCACTTTGAGAGATATTACTGATAGAAACTTACTCATCTTTTCTCTTTGTACCTGTGTTCCTCTCTCTCTCACTCTTTTCCTTCATCTGCTTAAACCAGTCCCCTTAGCATATCTTGGAGTGTTGGTTTGGTAGAGATGTATTCTTTTAGCCTTCTTTTGTCTGGGAAACTCCGTCTTTCCCCTTCTATTTTAATTGAGATCTTTGCTGGGTAGAGCAGCCTCGGTTGTTGGCCCTTGCTTTTCATGACATGGAATATTTGTTGCCATTCCCTTCTGGCTTGTAGTGTTTCTGTTGAGAAGTCAGCTCCTAGGCGTATCAGGGCCCCCTTATATGTTATTTTCTCCTTCTCCCTTGCTGCCTTGAGGATTCTCTCTTTGTCATTGATAGTTGCCATTTTAATGATGATGTGTCTTGAAGTGGACCTCCTTGAGTCCCTCTTCAGTGGGGTCCTCTGTGCCTCCTGGATCCATGAGAGCCTTTCTCTCCTCCAATTAGGGAAATTTTCCATCATTACTTTTTCGAGGAGGTTCTCTATCCCTTGCTCCTCCTCTTTTCCTTCTGGTATCCCTATTATATGGATATTATTGCGTTTCAGGTTGTCCTGCATTTCCCTAAATGTCTCTTCATTCTTTTTGAGTCTTTTTTCCATTTCTTGTTTTTTCTGGGAGCTTTTTTCTACTTTGTCCTCCATCTCACTGATTTGGTCCTCGTCTTCATCCAGCCTGCTTTGGATTCCTTCTACTGTGTTCTTCAATTCAGAAATGGTATTCTTCATATCCTCTTGTGTCTTCTTGATAGTTTCTATGTCCTTTTCCAGGTTGATAAAGTTTGTTGTAAGATCCTGATAGTTTCTCTGCAGTTTCTAATAGTTATCTTTGAGCTGGCTGAGCTCATTGAGCTTCCTTAGAACCATTGTTTTGAATTCAATATCTGATAGTTCCCTTGCCTCTATTTCATTGAGCTCTCTCTGTGGGGAGTCCCCTTTTCCACTCGTTTGGGAGGAACTTCTTTTTCTTCCCATTTTTGTGAGAGTCTGTTAAGTAATTTATTTATTTATTTATTTGTTTGTTTGTTTCTTTATTCATTTATTTTTGCTTCTGCTTCAATCAGGCTATCTAGATTTCCTGACTTTGTGGATTAAACTTCTATGGTAGTAGGTGGGTCTATTTATTTATTTATTTATTTATTTATTTATTTATTTTTCCCTTTACTTTTCTTTCTGGGCCTGCCTCTGATGATGTCAGTTGTTGACCCTATATAACCTTGGGTCGTTTGTTTGAGCCTTCCAGGAGTCTACTGTCTGTGTCTGACTCCTGCTTGGGGCAGCTCTGTGACCCCTTGGGCCAGGAATGCACTATTTCTGTAGATCACTCTGCACTCTCACTCAGGCTCCTCCAGCGCGCTCCCGTGCTTGGGAGCATCCCCCACCCACCTGGACTCCCAAGTGCTTGCCCCAGCCCAGGGGGCTTTTTCGAGACCTCGGGTACTCATCTGGCCCCCCTGACCTGGAGGGCACCCCGGGACTGGTCCGTTTAGGGTCTTCTAGTGTGTGCTTTCCCCACTTTTGGCTCTTTGGGTGCATTGCTTGCCCTCGCCAAATGGAGACTACGGAAATGGGAGGAAGTCAGCTCTAGGACTCTCTGATTAATCCTGTCTCCGGCCTCTCCTCCAGGGACTCTGGGCAGCTCTGTGACCCCTTCTGCCCGGGATCTACTAATTCTGTGAGCCGCTCCGCAATCGCGGGGCTGGCGGGTCAATTTACGCCTACCCTCGCCGCTCTGCACACTCCCTGGCAGGCCCCATCGGTGCCAACCTGTGGGAGGCCTTGCCAGCCCACACGGGTCCACACACACACTCGCCAACCCTCGCTGGCCACTGGCGCCTGTTTTTTAACCTATTCTAAAGAGGATTTTTTTCTGAAGGAGAATTATCTAAAGAAAGTAAATAAACATAGTGAAATCATATTAATTATTTTCCCTTTGCAAAGTTTGTTGTTATTAACCGTGATTTTCGGGTATCTCATGTAATATCAGCCAGTTCTTCTGTCTCAAACAGTATAGCTTTGATGTGATAAATAAATTCAGTTGTTACTGAAATTCTACGGGGAAGGGTGAGCTGTCCTAATGACCGCTGTAAGTCACATGTGCTAGTGATGGTATTGTGACTAAACAGCATTATTTTTTTCCTGCCTAAACAATACTCTTTAACATCCAGTCTTTTTCTGTGACTAATTATAAGTACAATATTATAAATAGCAACATATCAGTGACTATTCTAAAATGAGTATGGGCCAAAATAATAATTCTCCTCTTACGTTCCTCAATTCTTCTGGCTGGACTAATGATCAAATTAACATGAGACACATTAACAGAAGAACATGACCAAATTTATTATGTATTTATACATGGAGGTTTCGTAAGAATGTGACACCTGATGATACACTGAGCTGAGGACAAAGGTGGGGAGTGTTGTGATTTGAAACTTCAAAGTGCAAAACGGCAATTCACATGGTGATACAAAAGCAAGTGTTTGGTAAATAAATATTTGTTGGGTGGTCTTTAGCAATGGGACACAGAGAGGACTTTGATCAAAGGGGCCTTGCTGGGTCCCTCCACAATGCACCGGAGCAGGGCCTCTGTCTAATTTCTTTTTGGCAGTTAGAGGCAGGGCAAAGGTTTTCTCTGAGTGTTTATTTCTTAAAAATAACCAGCTTAAAATATTCCCTACCCCAAAGAGGCATATTTTGGGGTGGCCAACTGTGCTCCCCATCATAAGCTAAAGTACTTTTATTTGTGCACTAATATGTTTTTATTTAAGGCTAAAAATGTCAGAGGTGTGAAGGAAAAAGCTGTTTTCTCTTTTATAAACATGACATAAAAATCTGTACATCAATGAAAGCAGTCAAATCCATGAACAAAGTTCTACAGAAAATGTCATTATGATGTGTAGGTGGGGGAAAGGGTAAGTAGTATCCCTGCTGGCTAGTGGTTGAGTGAAATATCAGAATAAATTCAAAAAGTTACTAAGACTGTGTGCTGAGTGAATTCTTCTGCCTTCCCCCGCCTCTTTATCATAAAATTGGTACAGAAAAGGGAAGATTATTCCAAGGAATTAAAATAAATTTATAATGTTACTAAATCCAAGGTTGATTTCTTAAGTGTACTTAGTTTCTGAAATTTAAACTATTTAATAGAGGAAATTTCTCAATTCAGGTTGTGCTTACATAGTATAGAATACATGTTTAATAAATATTATTTTGATGATTAGCTTAAAAAATGACATTATGATAAATCTGGCACAAGTGTAAAGTCATCATTTGGGTAAAGCTGAGTTTTCTAATACTTTTTATTAATTCTTGAAAAAATCTCACTTCTTTCACCAGAGATATTTATTAGGGATCATTAAGTATCTGATAATACACTAGGTTTTGAAATCTAGTGTCTCAAATAAAAGTGAAATAAATAGCACAATTATAATGAGCTTCTATTATAGTAAAAATTAAAAGTAATTTTAAAAAGTAATCCACTCTCAATAGATAGCAAGGTTTTAGTAACCTGTGGCCGTAGCATGTTGGGCGCAATGCGGCGGGAGCGCCCCAGGGGTCACCGCTCCTCCTGCGCCGGGGCAGCAACTGCCACAGGGCTGGGGAGGGAGAACGGAGTGCGTCGTGGGGAGCAAGGGGCTCCCGGATCTGAGGGTTACCCTCTGGGGCCAGCTGAGATAGTATCAGGGACTCCAAATCCCGCAGAGCCCGTCCTGGAGGTGTCACGGATGGGGGAATAAACACGAGTTGTTGCAAACACTTCTCTGTTTGCGAGGGGAGGGGACGTGGCACTTCCCTCCAGTGGGGAAGGCCCAGAGCCCCTTTGTTCAAAGGCTTTTATTGAAAGGATTATCAGTGGGGCTAGGTAACGGGAATGCACAGCCACTCTCATTACATCCATATGTTAATGTTCACAGAGAATGGGTGATGTTTTGAAGAAAACAAATACCAGAAACGCACTGGTTTACATGGGTCCGAGAGGAGACTAGTAAACAAGAAAGAGAGTGTAGTAAACATAAGAGCGCCTATAGGGTTAGGGTCTATGAATAATGTAAATTTCCTTCCCAGCATGAGCTGGCTATAACTTCTCAGGGAAGAACAAAGGACACATTAAAGAATTTACTTTTAAGCCTTAATTCCCTGGGAACCGCCAGATCTGGTTTAGGACCAACTCCGGTGTTGTTTCGAGCCTGAGCCGGTGTGGGGAGGGAGCCGCCAAGAGACAAGGAGGCTTCTTTAGAACAGAATGAGGACTCCGGCCCTGTCCAAGCCCAGCCAAGGGGTGTGGGCCTTTTTGGCCTTTCTCAGTGTCCCCCAATTCCTTGTCTGCTGCCAGTACCCGATCGATATCTGTCTTAGGTTGTCATCTCAGCATGAGATAACTTACCTGTCATGGATTACCGATCATGGCAAAGCAGAGGCAGGAGCTATGCCCCTGCCAGGGTGGCGGGGGGCGGGGCGCGGTGGGGGTGGGAGAGAAGGTTGGGACAGGTTATGTCTCCTCGGGAGCCTGTTTTCTCCAAGGCCTCGATTATTTCCAGCCTTGGGGCCCTCCCGCCTGTCGGCAGGATTATAGTTCCTGAAACCAGACAGGATGTTTCCCAACATAGGGCTTTTTAATATTACTTGTTAACTCTATTTGTTCCATTCAGTTCTTTTTCTTACAATTTGGCTAACATTCGTATAAAACCCCGAATTGAAGGACATTTAAACTGACTGATATCAGAATCTCCCAAGGAAAGACTGACCTTTTCCTAATATTTCAAAAAGAGTACAACTCCCTAAATTCAAAGTATCGGCAATGAGTCAGACACAAATTGATATAGTCAGTATTTTTAAAGCAGAAGTTGGAAAAGTTTTTGTTTTCTTGTAGGATTGTCTGTTGTATGTGTGTGCATGTATTCCATTTTGCTTCATTTTTATAATAATAGTATCAAAAAGCTTGGAGAATATTAGTTTTAAATTTCAAATCTTGCAAATAATGGCTATCTTTTGTAGAAAGTTCCTAATGCAGGATTTTTGGTTTTCATTTTGTTGTTCTTTTGTAATTCTAGTTTGGTTTTTGTCCTCATAGGTTTTCAGAATAAAATAAGGAAAGGGAAGTAGAAAATATTAGAAGTTTCACACATGATATACCAATTCAGTAACTGGAAAACAAATGTTGGTCATAAATAAAAGATAACTACAAAGAGAATAAAGTGCAAACTAAATTTTTTAAAGTTTTTGCTGGCTGCTATTTCCTGCCTAAGGTACTGACCCTGATTCTGCTTTCTCCTGGTAAAAAGAGAGAGTGTGAGAGATGCATTAAAGCTGTGATAGCACCAAATTTAGACTGTCTCATGAAAAAAAATTGTACAAAGTAATGACTTCCTTGGTTTGAAGTTCAATTGTATAACAAGTAAGGCTGTGAACAGAACAACCAGGAAATCCAGCCCACACTCCAGGAAACAGTGATCTGATGGTCTCCCTCTTTGTGAACGTCTACAACTCTGTTGTTACAGCTACAGCCCAGGTATACTGCATGTAAAATGTGTCTTTGGTGCTTGAGAACACCATATACTTCTTCAAAATTTTTCAGTTATAGTTTACATATGATATTATTTTGTATTAGTTTCAGGTGTACAGCACACTGGTTAGACAATCATATACTTTATATTTTATTTTAGAAATTCAAACTACTGATCAGAGCATATTACCTATAAGCTATTCCTCATCAGTACGCCAGTCTTCCCAGCATGTCAAGATGGCATGTAAACATATTATTACTTATGCCTGAAGCAGTCCTATAGTATGGTCTATATCGTAAATGCATTTATTTTTCAAGAGAGTTTAAGTTCCCAAAGACCCTAAAATACACATAAATACACATATTTGCCAAATAAAGTTGACAAAAAATTTGGTAAATTTAAGATGTGTGTGTGTGTATATGTGTGTGTATGACATGAATATATATTTGACAGGAATATATATGACATATATATGTCCACATTAGTATAACATACACCCACTACAAATCCTCAATTATATTTGGGGTTGTGTGTGATTTATCCTATATCTTGCTTCTGTTAACAGTCTTTCATGACATTTGATTTCTTTGTCTTCTTTGCAACATGATTCTGTGAACATATCTTCTATGGTAACTTTTTAAAGATTTCCATTATCAGAATATTGAGATGTAATTTGCATACAGTAAAAAGTACCACATATTTAATATAGAGTATTTCCGAAAACCAAGAGATGTTCTTGCTGGACCCCTTATAGTCATTTATCCCACCCAACCCTATGAAACTAATGATATATTTTATGTCGTTATAAAGTTGTTATTGTTTTTCTTGAATTTCAGATGAGTTGAACCATACATTATGTCCTTTTTTGTTTTGGTCCCTTTCATATAAAATAATGTTTTTGAGATTTATCCATGTTTTATGTGTATGAATAGTTCATTCCTTTCATTACTGAGTAATATTCCATTGTATGGGGATAACACATTTTCTTTACCCATTCACCAGTTGATGAATATTTAGTTTTTGTGTGTTTTTTACTGTTTATCTTCTATAAACATTTATGCCTGTCTTTACATATGTCTATATATATATATATTCATTTCTTATAAATACCTGAGTGAAATTGCTGTGTAATATAACAAACATCTATAACTTTGTAAGAGATTGCCAAACTGTCTTTCATAGTATTTGTGCCATTTTATATTCCCACCAGCGATATATGAAAGTTTCAGCTTTGCCACTCCACAACCCCACAGCCCAGACTTGGCATTGTCAGTCTTTTATTCTGACGGGTATGTAGTGTTACCTCATTATAGTTTTAGTCTGCATTTCTGATAACCAATAATGTAGAGCACATATTTTTGTGCTTACTGGTCATTTATATATCATTTTTTGGGAGGTCTTCTCAAAATTTTTGCCCATACTTTAGTTGAATTGTTTCTCTTCTTACTATTGAGTTGTAAGCTTTGTTTATGTCTGGACACAAGGCTTTTGATACGCACATGTTTTGTAAATATTTTCTCCCATTTTATTAAAGGTGTCTTTAAAAGAGCAAAAGGTTTTAGTTTTGATGAAGGCTAATTTGTTGATTTTTTTTTCATATAGAACATGCTTTTTTCTATCCTAAGAATCTTTCCCTAACACAAGTTCACAATGATTTTCTCTCATGTTTTCTTCTAAAAGATTTATAACTTCAGTTTTTACATTTTCAACTAAAATCCATTTTGACTCATGTGTGGTATGAAATAAGGATTAAAGTTGTTTTTGTTAAGAGGACAAGTCGCATAGCAGCTTCCCATTCCCAAGTGGAAGAACAAGCAACTTTGGGACTCTAGTTGTCTTTAGTAGGGATACTGTATATGCCTTTCATTAAGTAGATATTTTCTTTTATTTTTTTAAATTTATTTTGTAATGAGTTTATTGAGGTGACATTGGTTAATAAAATTATGTAGGTTTCAGGTATACAATTCTACCATTCATCATCTGTTGTGTTGTGTGTTTACCACCCCAAGTGAAGTCTCCTTTCATCACTATTTATCCCCTATGACCCTCTTCTGTTGCCCCCCATTCCTCCTTTCCTCTGGCAACCTCTATACTCATGGCCTATGTTCATGAGTCTTTCTTTTTAGTCTTTGCTTAATCCCTTCATCCTTCTCACCCAGTACCCAGCAACCTCACTTCTGAGAGCTATCAGTATGTTCTTTGTATCCATCAGTCTGTCTCCAATTTGTTAGTTTCTTTTTTAAGATATTATTTATTTATTTTTAGAGAGAGAGCAAGGGAGGAAGAGAAACCTCAATGTCAGAAAGAAACATTGATCAGCTGCCTCTCATATGTACCCTGACCGGGACCAAACCTGCAACCCAGGCATGAGCCCTGATGGGGAATGGAACCAGCAACCTTTTGCTTTGTGGGATGACACCCAACCAACTGAGCCACACCAGTCAGTGCTGTCAGTTTATTTTGACCATTAGATTCCACATATAAGTGAAATCAAATGGTACTTGTCTTTCTCCAAGTAACTTATTTCACCAGCATGATAGTCTCTAAGTCCATCCATACTGTCTATCATAAAAGGTAAGATATCTTTCTTCTTTACGGCTAAGTTGTATTCCATTGTGTAAATGGACTACAGCTATTTTTATCTAGTCATCTGCTGATGAACACTTAGGCTGCTTTCAAATCTTGGCTATTGTAAATGACACTGCAGTGAACATATGGGTGCATATATTCTTTCAAATTAGTATTTCACATTTCTGTGGATAAATTCTCAGAAGTGGAATTGCTGAGTCATAAGTCACTTCCATACTGCTGTCCACAGTGGCTGCACCAATCCACATTCTCAACAACAGTACACAAAAGTTCCCTTTTCTCCACATCCTCACCAACATTTGTTGTTTGTTGATTTATTGATGACAGCCATTCTGGCAAGTGTAAGGTGATATCTCATTATGGTTTTAATTTGCATTTCTCTGGTGATTAGAGATGTTGAGCATCCTTTCATGTGTCTATTGGCCACCTGTATGTCCCTTTGAAGAAGTGTCTACTTAAGTCATTTGACTATTTTTTAATTGGATTCTTTGGGGATTTCTTGGTGTTGGTTTTTGTATGTTTTTATAAATTTTGGATATTAAGACCTTATCACATGTATTTGTGAAAATGTTCTCCCATTCAGTAGGCATACAATCTTCCAAAATTGAACTGGGAAGAATCAGAGAATCTGAATAGACAGATTACACTAATGAAACTGAAGCAGTAATCAAAAAACTGTCCTCCAAAAAACAGACCTGGGCCAGATGGCTTCACAGGTGAATTTTACCATACATTCAAAGAAGAACTAACACTTAACCTTCTTAAACTATTCTAAAAAAATTCAAGGGCAGGGAAGGCTCCCAAACTTATTTTACAGGGCCAACATTATCTTAATTCCAAAACCAGAACAAGACACTACAAAGGAAGAAAATTATAGGCCAATATCCCTGAAAAACTTAGATGCTAAAATCCTCAACAAAAATATTAGCAAACCAGATCCAGCAATACATTAAAATGATCACACAACATGATCAAGTGGAATTTATTTTGGTGATGCAAGGTTGGTACTATATTCACAAATCTGTAAGCATGATACACCACATTTAAAAAAACTGAAAGATAGAAATTTCATGATCATATCAAAAGATTCAAAAAACATTTGATAAACACCATTTTTAATAAAACTCTCAGCAAAATGGAATAGAGGGAACATATCTCAATGTAATAAAAGCCATATATGACAAACCCACAGCCAACATCATACTCAGTGGGCAAAAACTAAAAAGGTTTCCCTTAAGATCAGGAAACATAGGGATGTCTGCTTTCACCACTCCTATTCAACACAGTGCTGGAAGTCCTAGCTACAACAATCATGCAAGAAGAAGAAATAAAAGGCATCCATACTGGAAAGGAAGAAGTAAAACTGTCATTATTTTCAGTTGACATAGTACTGTATATGCAGAACCCTAAAGATGCCACCAAAAAACTGCTAGTACTGATAAATGAATTCAGTAAAGTAGCAAGATACAAAATAGACATCCAGAAATCACTTTCGTTTTTACACATCAGTAATGAACTATCAGAAAGGAAAACTAAGAAAACAATCCAATTCACAATTACTTCAAAAAAACAATAATTGGGAATAAATTTAACCAAGGATATAAAAGACCTTCACTTGGAAAGTTATGAGACACTGAAGAAAGAAAATGAAAAAGATATAAATAAGTGGAAATACAGACCATGTTGGTAGTAGGAAGAGTTAACATCATTTAAATGACCATACTTCCCAAAAAAATGTATGGATTTAATGTAATTCCTATCAAGATACCAATAACATATTTTACAGAACTACAACATATATTTCAAAAATTTATATGGAATGACAAAAGGACCCAAATAGACATAGCAATCACAGCAATGTTGAGAAAGAAGAACAAAGTTGGAGGAATCATGCTACCTAATATCGAGCTATATTACAAGACCATAGTAATCAAAACAGCATGGTACTGGCATAAAAACAGACATATAGATCAATGGAACAGAATAATCTTTTATAGTCAATTAATGTTTGACAAAGGAGGCAAAAACATACAATGGGGTAAAGATAGTCTATCCAATAAATGATGTTGGTAAAGTTGGACAAATACATGCAAAAAAACAAATGAAATTAGACCACCTGCTTACACCATACACAAAAATAAAACTCAAAATGGATTAAAGACTTAAATGTAAGACTCAAAACCATAAAAATCTCAGAGGAAAATATGGCAGTAAAATCTTGGACATCTCTGATAGCAATATTTTTTCTGATATATCACATTGGGCAAGGGAAACAAAATTTTTAAAAAATGGGACTACATCAAACTAAAAAGGTTTTAGACAGCAAAGGAAATTATCAACAATAACAAAAATGAAATTATCTATGAGACAGTTTTGTCATTGGCCCTTTTGAGAGATACTATTCACTAGTTTCAGAACAGATTTCACATTACTTTCTTGGTTCACAGTTTCCACAGGATCATAAAAGTTCAAGGCTTCTTGACAGTATTTCCATACACAGTCCCGGATGAACGACTATAATCTGTATCCTTTCCTAAAATAAGAAGAAAGAGTATTTCCAACGGACTACATATTTGCAGCTCCTATTTTTCTGCAAAAATCTGAAGACTAGCCTCTCCTGTATAGTCTGCAACTTTGAATCCTGCTGTTGTGTTACCATTTTAACCTCTAAAGATTTACCCTCGTGAGTCACATGGCTCCAACTCCCACCTACCATTGTTTTCAAGTGTATAAAGAATTAAATTGCGGCTTATAGAAATTTATCTATGGCCTTATAATACTAGATTTTTTAAAAATTATAATTGTATGTTGAGTTTTCTTAGATTGGAAGTGATCTGCTAATGTGTTTGTTCTATAAAGCTATACAAACTCAGCCTACCCCCTGTCAAGTTTAAGAGAGATCATTTTGTTCAAAATATTTGAGTTAAACTTTAGTCCATATCTAAATTATACTTGCTATGGTTTTAACCTCTGGTGAAATTAAATTTTATCACTTTTTCTTCATTTTTCAAGAGAACATTTATTTTTAAAGAATATTTCAAAAACAAAGTTGAATGTCCTTGACAAAAATATTTTGTAAGTAAATTGGTTGGTTATTTTCAAAGTGGAGACAGTGTCAATCAATATCAATTGTATTTTCTCCTTCAGGTTAGCCAGACACTGCTCCAACAAATCCAGCTTTTAAAAACATTTGGGACTATCACTGCTATATCTGTTTCTACATTCTAGGTCAAATGCAAAAATAAATAAATGTTAGAAGTATAGTTAGCCAATTCGCACATGTAAATAGCTAGTCCACTTATAACAGTCCAAATGTTTCCCTTAGTTTAATTTAAGCGTGTCTTGCCTTAATGTAATTAGTAAAGGGAAAGCTAAAATAGCATTATTTACAAGCACCAAAGCAATCCATGAAAGATCAGGGCCAACAACTTAAATTTTTATTAAATTACTAATTAAACACAAAGGGTAGCCATAGGCTGAGCCACAATAATAGAGAAGCCATAACACTCACTAAGGGAAGCATAAGGTAATTCATACTAAATATACAAAGTTACTAATACATTAGTGCCCCCTTATCCATGGGGATACTTTCCAAGACTCCCAGTGAATGCCTAAAACTGCACATAATCCCGGGCCCTATATATACTATGATTTTTTTCTATACTTACATAGATATAGTAAAGTTTAATTTAAATTAGGTGCAATGAGAGATTAAGAATAACTAGTAATAAAATGAAACAATTATAACAATAGACCATAATAAAATCTATATGAATGTGGTCTCTCTCTCTCTCTCTCTCTCAAAATATTTTATTGTGCTGTACTTACCCTTCCTCTATTTGTGATGATGTGAGGTGATAAAATGCTTATTAAGTAGAGAATTTTCAAAAGCCTTTCATTTAAAGAAATCACTTTATGGCTTCTCTTTGGCAAATCTGAACTGCCAGCATCACTGGGTTTACACTTTGAGACCATAACTAAGTAAAATAAGAGTTACTTGAACACAAGCACTGCAGTACTGCAGCAATTGGTTTGATAAGTGAGACACTACTAAGTGACTAAGGGGTAGGTAAAGTTCACTGTGTGGCTGGACAAAGGGATGATTCACTTCGGGTGGGATGGCACAAAATTTTATCGTGCTACTCATGATAAAAATGGCATACAATTTAAAACTTACGGTTTCTTTCTGGAATTTTTAATTTAATGTCTTTGATCTGTGGTTGGGCATGGGTAACTGAAACCATGGAAAGCAAAACCGTGGATAAGAGGAGACTATTGTATGATGCAGTCTGCTGAACTATAAATTACTACTGGGTAATTTTGCAATAGGTGTAAATACAGCACCTATCATATTTAGCCAACTCTAATAAATGTCATATGGTGAAATAAAATACAAAAACCTATTTAAAATTTCAGAATTGTAAGATAAAGGCTGCTAATTATTTAGTGTTCATGTTTTTATTCCTGAAAATTCAATATCTTGTCAGGTTTTTCTCTCTCCTCTACTAGTAGCACTAATATAACATCTATACCTAGAAATGTAGTGGAATAAATTATTAAAAGTTAAAAAATTAATTTCAAATAGATTTAGTTGTAAAACATTTAGGAATTCTCCACATGACTTATTAAGAGATCATAACCTGGAAATGATTTATAATATTACTTGTTGATAAATAATGGTTGATAAGGAATAAGCATCTTGAGTTTATGATTTCAGAGGGACTTTTAATGAAATTTAAACAAATCTAGTCATCAACAAAGTAGAAAGAAGTAAATATCAGAAAGACAGTCTTGCAGGAAAAAAATATTTTAAAAAACCCTTTTCCATACATTTTTCTGAGATGAGGTTTTATCATTTTATGACAGTCAAACATTTCTAATTTGGCATATATATCTATATGTATATGTATTTATAGATATAGATCTATATCTTTCAAATTGAAAGCATTAGCCTCAAAATGCTCTACTGTGCATTAGTTGTTGTAACAATAATATAGAGACAGATTGATTATAATCACAAGGAACCTGGAGTGTACACAATATGGAATATCAAGCAGCTATTTAAAAAGTAAGTTACATCTACTTTTGATAGTCCTTGTGGAATGTCTATCACACCCATTTTTGTGAAGAAGGAAGTATATGCTATATATTATGTGAACATAGTTAATTATATAAAATAAGAAATACAGGGAAGACCAGAGAAAAATGTTTGTCATGATACACATCAAACTATATGATTGGCTATCTCAAGAATATGGAGACTTACTGCTTTCTTTCTTTATTCACTTTATTTTTTAACTTTTTCATCTGAACTAACAATCACTTATTAAATATACTTGATATAACTATTAAGTCAAATAATATTAGAGGGGAAAAGGCCCTGAAAATTACTACTATTATGAATAACTTAGCGATGGCATGTTTGAGGACTCAGTTGTCTAACCAGAAATTGTATGTAAATATAAGATATGGTCAATGTATCATATATCAAAATGAACTCCACATGGCTTTTACTAATTCCTTATACAATCATTAGGGCTGAAATGGCATCTGTTGTCAAATCAACATCATGTCAGTTTGGTTTCTTAAAAGTAAGTTTAAGCATGTGGCTCTTTAGACATATTATAATTGACATGTGGTTTATTGCTTTTTTAAATTAAAATATAGTTGACATAGAATATTATATTAGTTTCAGGTGTACAACATAATGGTTCAGCACTCATGTACTTTACAATATGATCACCACAGTAACTGATGATCATATACCATTTAAAGTTATTACAATATTTTTTTATTTTTCCCTATGCTATACATTACATCCCCATGACTTATCTTATAAAAGGACATTGGTTTCTCTTATTCTCCTTCTTTTTCATCCATCTTTCAACCTCCCTCCCCTCTGGCAACCATCAGTTTGTTCTCTATAACTATGAGTCTGTTTTGTTTGTTTATTTGTTTTGTTTTATAAATTCCACATATAAGTGAAATCATGTGATAGTTGTCTTTCTCTAACTTACTTCACTTAACATCCATGTTGTCACAAATGGCAAAATTTTATTTTTTATGGCTGATTGATATTCTACTATATATGTATATACACATGCACATATATGCACACACACACATACACCACATCTTTATTCATTCATCTATCGATGGATACCTAAGTTGCTTTCATATGTTGGCTGTTGTCAGTAATGCTGCCATGAACACAGGGGTGCATATATCCTTTCAAATTAGTGTTTTTGTTTTCTTCAGACAAATAACAAGAAGTGGAATTGTTGGATCATATGGCAGCTCTATTTTTTTGAGGAATCTCCATAATTTTTTCCATAGTGACTATGCTAATTTATAATTACAACAACAGTGTACAAGTATTCCTTTTTCTCCATATCTTCACCAACACTTGTTATTTGTTGCCTTTTTGATAATTGCCATTCTAAAAGGTGTAAGTGATATTGCATTGTGGTTTGATTTGAATTTCCCTGACGATTAGTGATACTGAGCATCTTTTCTTGTGTCTGTTGGCCATCTGTATGTCTTCTTTGGAAAAATGTCTATTCAGGTCCTATGCCCATTTTTAACGGGTTGTTCGGTTTTTTCATGTTGTATCATATGAGTTCTTTATATATTTGGGGTATTAAACCCTTACCATAAATATCATATGCAAATATCTTTTCCTGTTTACTAGGTTGTCTTTTGTTTTGTTGATGGTTTCCTTCACTGTGCAAAAGCTTTTTAATTTGATTATTTCTTTCTAAAGAAAATTTACTTAAATATAGAAAAATTATTATTCAAATTCTGAAACTTTGAAAATTTGGAATGGGAGTTTAATGGCTAATCTTTCTATAAAACAGCTAATACAAATTGTAAGAAGACACCATTGTTACCAGTGATGGTATACCCTTAGACTATCTGAAGAAATACAGTGAACATCCTAAAATTGGATAATTATTGAAATCCACTCAGAGCAGTGGTTAACAGCTTATGAAAACCAATAACAAAACATCTAGGTTTTCATCTTCAGCTTGGGTAACATAGGTAATAATTTTTGAAATTGGTAGACAAATATCAAGCATCTCCATAGGAATTAGAGGCTAGTATGTTCTGGTCTCTTCCTTGCTTCCCCACACTGAACTTTGCTAACTACTTTGTCTAAAAGAGTACATATTTTATTCATATTTCTTTTCTTATTTGGTGGAATCACTTCCTATTTTGACAATTCAAGGAGTAAATGATAATGTAGCCCATTTCCCATAAATCAAGGCCTCCATTTTGCATAACACAATGAAGTTTTTAAACAGGAAAAGGAAAAGGAAGAATTTAATTAGTGGGGAAGTTTGAAAATATACTTTAAAAAATATCCAGGAAAAGAATAAGGGCATTTGACATCCTCTAGAGATCTTTTCTATATAACTAAAGCATATGAGAAAAGCAGATGTTACCAATGGAAAGTGCAAAGCTGGAATGCCCTACAATTACCCAACAAAACACCGTGAATGGTTTACAGATGCCAGGATATTCCTTTGTCAGGAGAAGTCTCTGAAAATGGAAATAAATGAAAATAATCCTTTAGTGTAAAGAGTATGATATTAGGTCTAGGCATACACATATAGGAATTGGTTTCTCTGAGAGGGCAAGAATATGTTGGGATGCAAGAATAAGCCCAAATCAATATTACAGTAAATTCAAATTTATTTTTCATAATTGAATTTTTCCTATTTACATTCGATTCTATGGTCTTGAAATGACCAGGGCCCAGGTAATCCAAGATTGTTTTTAGACCACCCCAAAGCCTACTTATGTTCCATACTAGCCTTTGTCAGAAAAAAAAAATTTTGGTCTAGTAATTATTCTTTGCCATGGCTCAATTATCAAAACAGAGAGAAGAGGACATATGTGACTATAGCACAGTAATACTTTACAGATATTAATTCCATACAAGTTGTTCCAAAAACAAGGGTGCAAGACCCAAAACTAAGTATCTGAAAAATATGGAGAAGTAAACTCTCTAGACATAGGAAAAGGAGTTGTTGTCAAGTATAAAGAAGAGATTTACAAGTTAGGATAATCATTAAAGAAAGTAAAAAGAATCTATTAAACTTACTTGTATTTCTCACCTACATAAGTGGAATAATTATTACAACTGCTTTCTTTACATAAAAATTTTAAAATGTACAAGTTTAATGGGATTTAACACTATTAACAGCTTCTTTCCCTAATGTCAAATGCAGTCTTCTTTGATCACACATAGAACTGACTTATTAAAGTGTGAAACAATTATGAATGTTTACTCAAACTATTTAAGTATAAATAATTATGAGCAATCATCATTATATGGTATTTTTATTAGTCAACATTCCATTATGCTTTCAAAATAGTCTTGGAAATAGCCAAATGGACTGAGACTAGTCATTACTTGAACAGGAGCAAATATTCTAATTTTTAAAAATTAATCATGCCTGTTTGCATGGCTGTAAGGTGGCTGTTGAATGACTACTCCTATCAGGCGTTGTTATAGGTCATTTTAGCTTTCATCTTATTTAATATTCAAAATGAAGACATTGAATAAATTGTCAAAAATTACACAGCTAGTGTGTAGCAGAGCCCAGATTCAAACCCAGATCAGTCTGGCACTAAAGCTGTACTCTTTCTCCTGAAGTGCACTATTTTGTGCTGACTTGTTTAACAAATGCTGAAAGAACTAGCTTCTTTCTTGTACGCATGTTTATACTAGCTTACAGGCGAGAACCTTGAGTGTTTTTTTTAAGTAATTGTCACTCAAAAATATTTCCTGGATGAATAAATAATTAAGTGCATAAATGATCAACTAACTCATTTCCAAAATTGGGCAGACCATCTCTTAACTTGACCAAATAAATATTTTACTTTTATTTTTTAAAACTGCAGTTTACATTCAATATTATTTTGTACAGCACAGTGGTCAATCATGCACTTCACAAAGTGCTTCCCCCTGTATTTCCAGACACGGAGATAATGTATTAAACATCCTCAGAGAAGCATAATCCACAGCCTCGCTTGATAACTGATTTCTGCTAATTTTTAACAATAATTATTTTCAGGATTAAAAAATGAATAGCTAAGTACACAGTAAAATTACAAAACAAGAAGTGAAGCCTGTCATTTTGGTATGAAAGAACAGAGTGAATTCTTAGGAGATACTTCTTTTTTAGAATATTAAATATAAAATTTTAACAAATTGTATGGATGTGAGTATTTCTTAGAAATGTGAAATTTAACATTTAACTTTTTTCTAAAAAATTCTAATAAAAATCTCATAAAAATGTCAGATAAGAATGCAAATGATCTAATTTAAGTCATTTGTATTTTCATTTTGATTAAATGCAATTATCTTTACACACAAGATTGTGAAACAAACTATTTTCGGAATATGATTAGCCCATCTGATTACATAGAACTCTGGTAATCTACAATGAGTAGAAAGAGAAATTTTGAATTCACTTATCTCACAGAATGATCCACTAATGTGGTGAAGACGTTGCAGTGTAAACTTCAAGTGTTTCATATGCTGAGCCTCTTAATAGCAACACTTTTTTTGAATCCCACAGAATTTCTCACCTTCTTTAAATCATCATAAATAGAATCAGCTGAATTATTGCGAAATCTAAAAAAAGAAAGATATTATCAAATGATTCACTTTTAAGTTAGCAATTTGAAAAACATTTCATACATTTCAGTCACCGCATGCTACGTTATGCCACAACTCAAAAGTGGTCAATGTAGGTCAAGTGACAGGAACAACTCTCTAGTCCAAATATGACAGTTTGACATTAAAGAGAAATACTCTTGATTTTCACCCAGGGCTTTCTCCAAAGGTAGACTATGCCGTGACACAAAGCACTCTGCACAGTCCCTCCTTGGGGAATCTTCTACCCCTCACTGCCCCCTCCAAGCAGAGCATCCACTGGCTTTTCTCTAACCCGGAGGACTCCACCAGGGCTTATTTACCTATGTTGCAACAGGTATGTGTTTTCTTTATTCTACTGTAAAACTTTTGGCTGGAGAAGGATATCTTAGTCATTATGAAAATATTTGAAGATAGAATATTCTTCCTACCATTCTCTTCCCACACTAAACTCCATTCCCCATAAAAAAGTTTTTCAACTTGCTTCAACAACCTGCTCACTCTCCTCTGGATGCTCTTTGCTTGACAAATACCCCCATGCCTCAAAAAGAACATCGAATATTGGAGTCAAATCTCTTTATTTGCAGCTGGCCCATAGAGTTCTCCAGAGTTTATGCTATTATGATTCCTTGAGTGTAAAACCATCTTATAAAACATTTTCTCTAAACAAGTAAGCCTCTCGGATAGTATATAGGATAAAATAAGTCATTCAACAGGCATATATTAAATAGCTCCTTTGTTCTAGGCCACGTGCTGGTATGGAAGGCAAGGCTTTGTAGACTGCACATATTTATGTGTTTATTTTTTAATTTTTAAAATAATTTTAAAGTTTTTGAATAATAATTTCATCACCTATTAAATGGGTTATACTTTAAAAAATAATTCACTTATTAATATAAATAAATTCATATAAAATTAATCCTATTAATTTAATTTACAAATAGAAGCCAAACAATGAATTTGATACCTTTGTCTATCTTTCTACCTGTCTCAGAGTTTGAAAAGTCACACTTTGAAAGATGTAGTGGAGAAGTAATGCCCCTGAATTAAGTTCTAGTATATTGCTCTTTTTATGTGTCAAAACAAATGAAGTTTCTGAGATATTATATCAGGATAATAATTACAAATTTTAAAGTGCTTTTTTTAAAGGAGAGTGTGAAGGAATGAAACAATTTATGTTAAGTTGAAGCAGTAAAATATTCCATGCGGTGCAAAAATGTCAGCTTCAAAATTAATCTGAATATCAAATAAAAAGGAAAACACAACTTTACCATTAAATGATCAACTGACAACTTGAAGTAGAATATACTGAAATGCATAACATTTTATTATCATATCTATTTCTTGCAATTCACATAAACCATGAAGGATATCATCTAAATCTGTAATTTAATGCATAACTCTGTAACACATTTCTAACATAAGTTTTAAAATGAGTCAGCCTGTAAGTCTGAGTGACATTTTGTCACTGATTTAAAGGAAAATGCTATCTCAGTTAAGATCTTATAATTTATATAATAAAAACACAGTATAAGTTTAGACAAAATTGAGAATTTTATCACCTTAACATCAGGATGTTAATGCATATGTAGCCACAAATATTTGAACTATTCCTTTCATTATGTCAGATGACAAAAAAGGTACCTGAAAATTGTCTTATTTGTTCAGGTAAATTAAATAACATGAGATCTATGAGTGATGTGCTTATCATTATAGGATCTAGATGTTCGGAGTATCATGGACTAAAACAACATTTGTAATGGTGTGAAAATGAAATATTTCAACATTGATGTTTTCCATGAAAGGATTTATTGTCATGGTTGCTCTTTTTCTATTAAACTAGGTAGCTAATGGTTCTTATCTACTGAAAAGAAAAATGAGAAAGGACCAGTTTAATTAAGCACAGCAAATGGGGAAGAAACAAAGACAGCATTAAAATGGATAGATGAGCGAGGATAGATGTTACTTGGAAGCTATCCTGTGTTAGTTAACTCACTTGCAAATTTAAGTGCTAAATCTTGATTGTTCTCACTGAAGACCATAGACATTATAAATGAATGAATGACCACAGGATGGGGCCAAAGACGAGGACAGTTGAAACTCAATGAAGTACAAGAGCATAAAACAAAGGGGAAAAAAGAAAGAAAAGGACATTCTCAAGACATTCTATTACAGATCTTATGGAAATAATTTGATTCAGCCTTTGCTGACCTTTCTTTAAACTTTGGCATTTTCAAGTATTTTTTAAGAGCTTAATTTCTAAAGATGAGGCGGGAACAGGAGTGCCCAGTCCTGGACGTCCCCATCAGCACAAGCCCCGCTCCATAGAGGTTCTTGGGCTTGAATTCACGCTGGCTCCGTCCAGGGCTGCAGGGGTGGATGACCTGAGCAGAATGAGTGAAGCTGGGCCTTGAGCAGGACAGGTTATGGCCACTAACCCTGCTACCATATGACTAGGTTTGTTTTTATTTTTGTTTGTTTGTTTTTTAATGGTGAAGGGAAGCTAAAAGTTTCTATCATTCTTCTGATACTTAAGTGTTGAAAAAAACTGTAAACAGCCTGTAGGAAACTAGTTTTCAACCTTATGCTTAGATAAAAATGACAGCTAACCCTTACGTAAACCTCTGTAGGTGCCAGGGCTATAGTATAAGTACTTTACATAACCTCATTATCTACATTTTTGACATGAGTAAACTGAGGCACAGAAATGTCTGTAACTTGTCCAATTTCACACAGGTGATAAATGGTAGAGGTAGGATTGGAACCTAAGAAGTTTGTTCCAGAGTTCATACCTTCAAACACTAAGGTATTCCTATAAGACAATTTCCTTTCCAAAATGCTGGTTATAAATAGTTCATTAATTGCAGAACTGAATTAAATATCCCTGGCAATATACTGATATATTTTCGTGTAATAATTTTTCTAAAGTTATTTTTTAAAATTTGGAGAAATTCATGAGCCACCGCAATTTCTAAAGGGCCCAATTTGGAAGAGGGGATATGTGTGAAAAATTACGGTTATTACTTATTGAATATTTTCTAAGGATAAAATACCATGTAAAAAAATGTTTCAACTAACATTTCCCATTTTGCTCTTCATTAACTTTTTTATTGTGAGATACTGAACTGGAACTGAAAGCCAGCCCAAATAATGAGTTCCAAGTTTTATTAGAAGATTAAATTCATGCTCTGCAAAAAACACATTTTTCAGAAATTAGTAGCTCTCTTCATATTATGCTTAAACTCTTTGAAATTATATAATTTATGTTCTTAGTCTACATATTTATATCAGGATTTAGAACTGTAAGTTAATTTAAAAAATGAAAAAACAAATGGATTAGAGTAGGCTTATTCCTTGCGTAGAAAATGTAGGAATTTTTGGTATGCACAATGCATAGCTCAGAAGGTATGGAAGAACTTTCATCTTATTTTAGTTTTACCTGTGACTTTGAGAAGTGGAATTCCCAGATAATTCTTCGGAAAGGCATGTCAGGCGGTCTTAAAATCTGCATTCAATTTAGTACTTAAAACCACCCAGTCAGCCTTCAAGAATTCTAAAAATATATATCAACATCTCCATTTCTGGACACTTTCCTCTCATTCCCAATTTGTTAAAATAGAGTATCATCTCAGAAGTGTGGATTTATTGTGGATTTTTGATACTCTAGTAAAACACTGAATAATAATTATAAATATGTGCATATATATTACATAATAGCCATGGGTGTGTGTGTGTGTGTGTGGTGACAAAGCAAAAATAAACAAGCAGCATTAATTGACTGTGACCTTAATCAAGGCACCTAGATTCACTTCAGCTTTCTTTGCCCAGCTTTATTGAGATATAGTTGACAAATTAGATTGCATAAATTTAAGGTGTACAATATGATGATTTGATAGACATATGTATTATAAAATGTTTCACCCCAATAAAGTTAGTTAATATATCCTTTACCTCACATAATTACCATTTTGTTGTTTTATGGTGAGATCGTTACTTTCATAGCAACTTTAAACTATATGATATAGTATTGTTAACTATAGTCACCATGCTGTATATTAGATTCCCAGAACTTATTCATCTTATAATTGAAAGTTTGCACCTTTTCACCAATGTCTCCCCATTTTCCTCACCCCTCAGCCCCTAGCAACCACCATTCTATTTTCTGTTTCTATGAGTTCTTGCTCTTTTTTTTTTATTCCACATGTAAGTGTGATCATGCAGTATTTGTCTTTCTTTGACTTATTTCACTGAGTAAATGTCCTCAAGGTCCATCCATGTTGTCACAAATGCAGGCTACCCTACATTTTATGGCTTAATAATATACCGTTATAGAGATATATATACACATATATATACACACCACATTTTCTGTTTTTCATTCATCCATCAGTGGACACTTAAGTGGTTTCTTTGTCTCGGCTGTTGTGAGTAATGCTGCAGTTAACGTGGACATGCGGATACCTCTCTGAGATAGTAATCTTCTTCATATATAAACCCAGAAGAGGAATTGCTGTATACTATGGTAGTTCTATTTTAAATTTTTCTGAAAATCCTTCATACTGCTTTCCACAGTGGCGGCACCAATTTGCATGTAAATTGATACACACTCCCTTAAGCTTCCATTCCAAAGTCTACAACAAACCTCAAAAGCTTTCACAGACATGGGTTATTCACAAGTGGGTTTTGCTTGCCCTTGCTGGTGTGCAGTTTTCAGAAGGTTGACTATTCACCCTTCAGTTGTATAAACCTGTCCCTGAATATTTCTTTCTGATAGAATGATTCTCCACAAGTCCAACACTTTCAAAAGAAACCTCTCTTGCAGAGCCCGTGCTTCGTTGGGAAAGAAACATCTGCATTCAGTATGCATATGAAGTAGATCCTCCATTCTTCTCTAAAAAGGCTATTTCTTATATACTGTGAAATCTCCATCTGTTGACTATGGGCTCACTGCTATCCTTTGCAAATCCAGACTCTAGCTCATACCAGATCCAAAATTCTTCTACTTTTTAGAGTAAGTGGGAGTGATTCCTTAAAATGCCAACACGAAGGAATGTCAAACTCTTAATATTCACTAACATAAGGTAGTGAGGAGTATTAATAAACCCAAACACATACACACAATACAAAATAGTGCTCTGCCCTAGAAGTTTCACTCCCTCCCTCATCCCATGCACTTTCACCCAGCATTTTTATTGTGCTGAAACCTAAATATTTGAGTCACTCCTACTACCTTCTGCTCTGACCTGGCTGTTGCCAGCACTGAAGGATAAGTGAGAAATTTACCAGGCAGTAAAAACTCAGTGACTTTCAGACCCCTGGTTGGTTTCCAACTGAGCCAAGACCATGGTAACACAGTGCATAGCACAGGAAGCCAGACTTAGCTAAGCAGCACAGAGGTCTTATATAAACCAAACAAACCAAGACTTTGTGAGGTACAAAAAGGAAATTAGCAAAGTCACACTTTAAGCCCATCAACCGGGTGATCTAGGGACCACGAAATAAAGCCATGAGACCAATAGCCCTCAGTGGTAAGAATATACCTCACAGATAAAGTTCAGTCTGTCCTTTTAGCCACTTTGATGTATCTCAGTTGCCTAAGCTATGCTCTAAGAAAGTAAGAAAGGGCATTCTCACTTTTGAACTTAGAGCGAATATAGCATATGACTTGCTAAAGCTCTTTTTAAAAATTACATGAATCTAATCTTACAAAGTATATTCTGATATGAACACAGAATTCTGTTACATTGTTGCTAACAGTACTATTTTATTTTGGAGCAGAAAAAAATTGAAAGAACACTTAAAGATCTAGCATTCTTTCCAGAATCTTTTTGTCACTTAGCAAGGATAAATCTAAGTTTTTGGAAGCTGACCACTTTTTTCCTGTTCTCCAAATACAGAAGGTTTTTGTTGATAATGAGGACCATGATGGAATTTTTGAACCAGAATTATTCTTGAACACTTAATATCTAAACATAATAAAATTACTTCTAATCAAAACATTAAAGACATTGCAATCTAAATGTAGAGGAGAGCAAAAAACACAATAATTTACAATTAACATTTAATTACAGAAAAATATTTTTGCCATGGGCATTTTGAAAAAATCTTTTTTTTCCTAATAGGACTGAATGTCTAGAGTCTAGACTCTAGACAATGTTCAATGAGGACACAGGAAGATCTCATCAGAGTATAAGCAGAGCATAGTAGGTAGTCAAGATAGTGTCAATCCCAGAAACAACGTAATGAAGAGAGATATGAATAAGTGTAGAATATATGGAGAGATAGTGAATGAAATCAATCTGGGCAAAGTAGGCTGCATATTTATGGAGCAGTAAAGAAATCTCTATAGGTCAGGTAATCCTGGATATGTATATGTGGCTGAAGAACTTGAAACTGATAGGTCAAGATGACATTATAGTTTCTATAACTGGGGGTAACACAATGGTAAGGATGTTTAGAGAACTGTGCAGATTGGGCTTGGGGAAAGATGAGTTAATTTATGATATTAGCCGCAAGGCTAAATTCATAGTTCAGGTATGTTGTCATAAGGATCTGATCAGTAGGGGGATATTTAAAAAGAAAAAGAAAGGGTGAATTTGGGAAATATTTTAAAAGGATATGACAGACTGAATGTAGAAGAATAAAACAAACATATCACATAAAACTCCAACAATCCTTTCTAAATAGAGAGAGGCCTTAAGATGACTATTGGAAAACTCCTAAGAGTTATGGAAGAATGGGGGCTTGGGATAGGGGCAGAAAGGTGGAGGTGTGTTATACTGATTTATTTTTGGTTTTTATTATAATTCAAAGCAGTGACTATTGGCACTCAAAATTGCCCTTTGTTGGCATTAAAGAAAGAAACACTAGTTCCGAGAAGCTTTTAATGTAGTTAGGCAAAAATGCAATGTAGATTGTTATATGAAACAAACACAAATAAAGCTAAATGTAAAAATTATGATAATAGAAACTTGTATTTTTTAAATTATATTTTATTGATTGTGTTATCACAGTTGTCCCAATGTTTCCCCCTTTACCGCACTCCACCCAGCCCCTCCCACCTCAAGCAATCCCCACACCTTTGTTCATGTCCATGGGTCATGCATATATAAGTTCTTTGGCTTCCCCATTTCTTGTACCGTACCTCATATCCCCATGGCTATTCTGTAGCTACCTATTTGTACTTCTTAGTCCCCTCACCTCTTCATCCGTTCCTCCACAATCCCCTCCCATCAAAATCACTGATAGAAGTGAAAATAATAAGTACACAGGAAGCAGGGGGCAGTGGATTATAATGTCACAACTGGAAAACAGGATGCTGAACCTTTAGTTACGCATTGAGAAATTAGAGATAGAGAAGAAGGAACCAAAGTGGAGCCAGGCATAGAGGGAATCTGCTGAGTTGTCAGAATTTGGACTGAGGCTGGGGATAAAACAAAAGTAAAAGTGATGCTAAGTAATCAGAAAAGCAGCTGAAATAAGCCTGCCTTAAAAGGAGATTTGCAACACACAAACCTAAAATTACTAATTAGTGAATAAAATAGAAGCAACCTGACAGTGCTACTTCTCCTGCTTTCTAATATAAACATTATTATGTACTCATAACCTGGTCCTATTCTCTGCAGGGATGAAGACCTGGTCAGCATTCTCCATTCCATTAAAAATGAAACAAAAAAAATAATGCTTGTAATAAATACTTCTCCTTGAAAATGCCACTTGTTTGAGTGGTTAAATTTTACACGTGGGGAAATTTTTAAATTAATTATAAACAGGTAAAATTCTGCTTTTTAATTTACACAGTTCTCTGGGGGAGAGGAAAAAAGGGGGAAGGAAGGTTGCAGAGAACAAAGTAATCTTAAAAATTAAGCTACTCTATATAACAACACAGTAAATGAGACTGTGCCTATCAATGAGGGTGATGAGCTCTGCAGAGCTTAGAGTGAAGCTTCAGTGCTAATACCTCAAAATGGACCACAGCTGCTAACCATGTGCTCTCTACCAGAAGACATCATCGTAACTTTTTAAGTATTGTAACATGGATCACAATCTTTAGGTTAGAAAGTACCTGGGTTCAAATTCTGGCTTCCCCACTTATTACTTCAAAGACAAGAAAATTATTTAAGTACCATATGTTCTAATCGCCTCCTCTGTGAAATAGAGGTAATATTATCTATCTCATCCAGTAGGTGTTAGGATTAAGATAACTATCTAAGTCACTTAACACACTGACCCACAGCAAGCACTTATTAAGTATAATATAATTACTACTAAGAGGATTTCTTTCTAACAGGTTAAAAAAGGACTCTTGGTGCCCTGGCCAGTGTGGTTCAGTTGGTTGGGTATCATTCCACAAACTGAAAGGTCGTGGGCTCAATACTCATTCAGGGCACATACCTAGGTTGTAAGTTCATTCCCCAAGTTGCAGCATCTATGAAAGGGTTCCAATGGGGTGCATATAAAAGGCAACCAATTGATGTTTCTCTTTCAGATTAATGTTTCTCTCTCTCCCTCTCTCATTCTACCTTCCTTCCCTTCTCTCTAAAACTCTCCTTTCCACTCTCTCTAAAAGCAATGAAAAAATATTATTGAGTGAGGATTTTAAAAAAGGGCTATTGGCAAATACCATTCTTCCCAATTAATATTATTTTTGAAGTGGGGATGATATATGTGGTAATGTGATGTGCCCTTTCATTCCCTTTGGATGACCTTTGAGAAAGGCTTGTCAGTCATTGGCACTTTTAGGATCTCTTCAATTTCTTCTTTTATTCTCTTGGAAAGACTCTTTAGGCCTAATATACAGTTAATATTTTCTTATAGGTAATTATTATTTCCTTCACACTATGAGTTGTTTGGCTATAATACATTCATGACATTGACTGAGCATCTGCCACGATCCAGGGCCTGAAGCAGTGACATGGTTTTACATATAATTTCTCTATATTAAATCAAAGCAACTGTTCCCTTGGTAAGAAACAAAAAGTCAATTTACACTTCAATGATTTTAAGAATACAAGTAAAAACTATAAAACAAATTTTGTATTAGACTAACTAGTATCTCTTTCATTGTCAAAACACCAATTTACCCAACCAGACTTTTTATAACATGTATGGAATTTCAAGTTATAACATCATAGTACCAACAAATAGATGATCCCAATCATGTATAATAAACAAGCAACACATAGATCCATAATTTAAGAAAGATGAAAACATTTATCAGTGCCTCCTTTCAGCATAGTAACACTGGACTATTGTTTGTATGCAAAATTGCCACCCCCTAACACTTGGGAAAGCCCTTTGAGTTCTTTCCAACAAAGTATGCTGTTGAAAAAGAAATAAAATGCAAAGAATTTTCAGTGCACATTGAAAAGTTACAGGAACAAGAAAGTGTAGAAATGCATGAACTGTATTATATATCCATACTAATTCCTGTTACTCACATTACCCAATAATTCTCTCAATCTTAATCACAAAACATATCCTGACCTTTAACAACTAGCAGAGCTGAAATGTTAACCTTCAACATTTTGCAAAATTCTTCTTTAAACACTTCCTCTGGAAAACATGCAGCTCAAAGTGCTAAAATTGTCTCCTATAATAACCACAGCAGGATCGCAACAAGCCCGCTTTTAAAAACCAAATAAAGCCTTCCGTGGGGGCAGTTCACCACTTCCCCTTTTTTAACATGCAGGAACTAATTTAGCTGAGAAGATAAAAGCATGAGCTGCCTACAGATGTACAAGGAAACCAGATCCTAGAACATAAAATGTCTCAGTGGCAGGGTGGTCTGGATATTTTCTGTAAAGAAGAACCTTCTCTGACTTAACAGTGGCGACAAATGGAAACCAAGGAGTCTGGATCTGTATATATTTGTACTGAAGTAGACAGGGGGAAGGAAAAGGCATACAAAATTAGTTTCAACTGTAATAGTTATTTATATGTTTTCAAATTAAGTAACTGTTCACCAATTTTGAGTCTAATGCGAATATAAAGATATCAAGAATTCAAAACTAAGATGAGAGGCCTAAAGTAATTGTGTAATCATTTCATAGTATATACATTTATCAAAATATTATGGTACATTTTAAACTTATACATAGTTGTATGTCGATTATATCTCAAAAGCTGACAAAAACTTATGTTACAAATATTAGTAAGACAAAAGGCTACTTTCAAACTACCAATAATATCAGAAGAATAATGAGCCTAAAGCATTCTGTCAGATGACCAAACTCTCCCTGTTCTTTCATAGAAAGAAATCATGAAATACCATCTCTTCTATAAACCCTTCTGTCTTTCAGAAAGATGGTTATTTGATCCCATTCCAGGTGGTCTAAACATGCATTATAGGGTGTGACTTTCTCAGCAAAAACCCTATAAAATGCACTTATAACTTCCAAACTTCATTTGTTCAGTTTTCTAGTTATCAATTTAATTGCATATCTGTGGGATATATTATGGAGACTCTGGTAGATAATAAGCTGCAAGAATATTGACCATATACTTTATTTGCTTAACATAGACATTTTCTAACAGTGTCCTCATGTAATAAATGTTCTACACATTTTAATATAATGATAAGAGTGGAGGGAAATACAAATACATAGGGTGCAGATTCTGGTTCTTTTGGAGAAAATTTACTACACTATTTGTCAATGAGTATGTCGCATCAATTTCTCTACAGATTTTCTTTTAAAAAGTATGTAAAAAACAAACACTGTGAATCCTATTCTTTAAACAAAGAAAACAACATGGTAAAATGTGTCTTTTCATTAGTGAAACTTTCATATTTGGATCAATTTGGCAAGATTCTGTCTTTATTCTAGTTCTGTCACAAATTATTTTTGAAAGGTGATATCTGAAGACCAAATTAAGAGGAAAATATCATGCAGGATTTGATCACATGAGCACCCACAGATGCTAAGCACAATATAAAGTACAAAACCAAAGGGGAAGAGCTGAGGGAGGGAAGGAGGGAGGGGGCAAGGGAAAGTGGTGGGGGGGAGGCAGAGACAAATGTATTTGAAAAAATAAATTAAAATAAAATTAAAAAAAAATAAAGTAAATAATGTGCATTTCAGCACCTTTTCCTTTCTGAAAACTCCATATGTTATCCAACACCCATGTTACTTCTTGACTTCTTAGGATACCCCAGTGTCATAGAGCATTATTTTTCCTTTTAGCTCCTTCATAAAATTTCTGTGCTAGATTCCACTGTATCAAAGGTCTTTTTTTTGTCTATATATTTCATTTCTGCAGCTCTCCCTCTAGAAGTACATTTAATAGACATTTCAGGAGATAACATCTTAACCCAAGGGGTTTTGAAGTCTTCCAATTGTATCAACTTTCTACATTACTAATGTATCTATTTCGATAAAGACCTATGTCTAGATATTCTTAAATAAGTTAAAAACTGCAAAAACAGCAACAGGAACAATCAGGTAATTGTTTCATATGGCTAAATAGTTTACTTCAACTCTCCTATACACTACCCCCACATTTTTAAAAATTTAATCTTTATTATATTTTTTCCATTACCATTTAGTCCCCTTATTCCCCCTCCCCCCAGCAATTACCATGCTGTTGTCCATGAGTCCTTTTTCCTTTTTGCCCATCCCCCAACCCCTTCACCTCCCCCCACCCCCTACCTATCATCCTACTCTCCATCTATGAATCTGTCCCCAGTTTCCTTGTTAGTTGACTTTGTTCATTAGATTCCACATATGAGTGAAATTACATGGTATTTGTCTCTTTCTGACTGGCTTATTTCACCCACAGTTTAGAGCATGACAAAATCAGACTATTTTATTTGGTCTTACATTTTTCTGTCCCTAGAGCTAACTCTATCAATACCAATGATAATGGGAAAAATTAGGTAACTCTTCTCTTTCCCTCAACCTCATCCCTTCTTCATGTTTGAAGGGAGACTTATGGGGACATAAAGAACTGTCAACTTGGACTCCTTCTTAGGCTAGAGAAGTGTCCAGCCATTGTACCATAATGTAATTCCTTTCTCATTCTCATAGTCTTTAAGCAAGAAGAGCTAATTCCTATTCTGCACAAAAATGGGTTTTATAAATTTTTTAAATAGCCACAAATTCTTTCCCTCCCCCCATCTACAGTTTTGCCACACAACTTTGTAGATCCTCCCATCGATATCCGTAACATATTTCTCTACCCCTTAAATCTGTATTGGTCATGTGACATGCATTGCTCAGTGGTACTTTCATAAATATGACATAATAAGAGGATTGAAAGTGCTTTGCTTTTGACAATTGCCTTCTTGTTGCTCTGGAAACCTTTCAGCTGCCCCACAAATTAAGCCCACTAAATAAGTCTGTTAGATGATATGAGCAGGCATGTGGATGAGGTAAGCAGGTGTGTGGACGATGTGAGCAGATGTCCTAGGTAATGCAAGGCATCCAGTCCAGGCAGCCCCGTCGCCCCAGTTAACAATGAGCCAACGACCTGACACATGAATGAAGCCGTCGTGACCTGTGCCCCAGTTGCATTACCAACTGACAGCAGACAGAAGAGTGAGACGCAGTCAGCTACAACCAGGAGCCAAATGATCTTTTAACCCTAGCTAAATCACCAATGCATAGATTCATAAGCTAAATAAACAGTTGCTGTTTTAGGTCATTAAATAACTCTGTAAAAACGGAAGGAAAATGAGATTGTTTATGAAGAAAGCATTTCATTTCTCAGTATAGGTTTGGATTTTGATATTTCTGAAAATTATTGTCTTCGGAAGAAGTGAATATATTGACCCTTAGCATGTTGTAGTTTAATAAATGTGTCTACAGTTCACATTGGTCCAAAGAGCAAAATAACCAGAGACAACAATAAGGACAATAAGGGCTTAGATTTCAACTGAGTCTCTGACCATCCTAAGGACCCAAGAAGCTCTTCTCCAGATGCAAACTGGACAAATGTAGGGAGAAGGAGTTGGACAGAGAGTGGGAGCATTCCTGCAAATGGGATGGCAAGTAATGAGAGAGGTGGTTAGAGACTGTCACGGGACTGAAGAAGATGTCAGAGAGAGGGCAAAAATCTCAGGGAAGTAAAATCAACTAGGGCTTGAGAATTCACATGACACTATCCTGGGAAGGTACTTAGGTACCTCCTCTCTGGCATGCTGGGGAAAGTTCTATTTATTTATCAAATTTTAAAATATTTCCTGTCCTACTTTATAATTCCCTTTTGAAATGATTTCATATGTACAGTAAGCAACTCTTGTAGATTTTTCCCAGTGTGGTGTGGTAACCTTGAGAGGACTGCTAGGAGCAGCTGGGGAAAACAATGTATGATGCAAAGGGACCGAAGAGAGACACGGGACTGAACTGCTTTCTCCTCCCCTCCTCCACCCCACATTAGAGGAAGCTGACTTCTGAGAGAACAAGGCAGGAAGAAATTTGGGTTTCAATACCTAGAAACAGATAAAGGTGTCTGAGGTCCAGAATTATTCAGAAGATACTAGAAAAACATAATTTCTTCTAAACAAGTTCCAATTTTACATCATTTTATCCTGCAGTAATCTACTCAAAATGATCCCTGGTTGCAAGATGGAGGGGTTAATGGGAATGAAATACTACACCAGTATGTAGCTAATTTCATCTTCTTTTGAACTATATTAAGCATTGGTCCCCTTTCCTCCTGAAGCCCTCTTTTCTGCCTTGTATTATAGTTATTTCTGAACACATATTAGACCTTCTGGTGCACTACAAGCTATTCAAAAAGAGAATTGTGCCTTAGTCATTAATGAATATCCCAAACACCCAGAACAACACATTATTTTGAGTAGTTTAATATTCTTTTAATTTATTTGAATGAATAGATGAGTGAATAACTTTCTGAACATTTGCATAGTCAACAAATATCTAAGTGAATGAGTCAAATTAATGAGAAAATGATTTTACTTCAAGAGTGAAGAGAGTTATTGAGAGGTCCTGAATAGAGTGAGAAAAACCTAGAAAAAAAGATGAACTAAGAGGTAGCTTATTAACACAGGTCTTAAACAGTACCCTTAGGTGCCATTAGCTCAGAAGAGAATCACACAGACATCCAGCTTAATAGTGAATAGGCTTATGAACTTTATTCACTTTAGTAAAGATTTAAAAAAATCTACCTTTTAAAAACAATTTTAAACCATCTCACTATTAATTTAAAAACATTTATGTATATTTAATCTTATACACTAAATAAAATATTTCCAAACAAACTAACACTAGGAGACACTATGGTGTAAAACAGGGACAATTCTAGATAATTTTAAAAGGATAATAAGAAATAGTTTCCACATAGGTGTCAACTTAATTTGCTTGATAGGAAATTTGCTTCTCATCTTTCCTCTCCTTGGACATTCTCACTCTATTCTTCATGCTTTGGGAAAATTCAAAGCATATCACAAGATTAATAAAAAGCGTTCCAAAAATTCACACCTCTGAATGAGATGGGAAGAGAATCTTTCATATTCTTAATATGTAAGAACCTGAATTAAGTCATTAAAAACATACATAAATAATTTCAAGTACTCTAGAACAATAGCACAGGCTAAATTATCTCTTCCAAAGGATCCATAAGGAAGATAAAGGAATTGGTTCGTTCTTATGCATTTCCCTGTCTCTCTAAAATTACAACTCCAAACCTCTGATTTTGTCCCAGTAAGATAAATTCAAAGACCTTGTCTCTTGCCTTGGGCATTAATTTGAGAAATGACTCAGACACCTTCTCAAATGTATAGACCTTTCTAAAATGGCACAAGGCAGATTTAAATGGGTACAATTTCAAAGCTCAGCAAAATATATTAAATGTTCATACCACAGATTAAATATCTAAAGAGATTTTTATAGTAACTTTCCTTTGAAAATTCTGCCCTTGAGAGATAGTTCACTTTTCATCACACATTTAGACTTTTCGTTTCATTTTTGCTACTTTCACAGAACACTCTGAAATGATTTCTCTCGTGGTTGCACGTTAACACTAGATCTAACAGCAGCAACCACTTTTTTCCCCCCTTATCTTAAACATGAGCACAATCTGAATAAGTTAATTTTATTTCCCTCCTGTTGTGGAAGTTCAATCCAAATGTCTATAAACAGATTGCCAAGTTATCTCTCCCATATTTAGATTTGAACAATTCATTCTTCACAAATATGTATTTGAAAATTATTCCTAAAAATTCTTTAAAGAAACCTATTACATTTCATTTCGAATGACTTCAATTTGTTGGAACAGCAAGCAAACAGTAAGATGACACATATTTGCATAAACACTGAAAAATCATATAATTCTATTTTACTGCAATTTAGTAACACATTAAACCACATTGCTCCTACTGGAACTACAGATTGTAGCCTTTCATAAAATGCTGAATTTTTCTACAATGTTTTTAGGTAATTGCTTTTACATTCTGACTAACACTAGCCATAGTTAGCACCTAGAACATTGTTATCTAAGAAAAGATCACAATTTCTCCCACAGAGTCTTTAATAAAATTGCTTAAAGTTATATTAAAAGAGAGAAAAGGAAAGAAGAAAATAAGGAAAGAAAATAAAACAACAGTAAGAAAAGAAATAAAGAATTCTCTCCTGGCTTAATGGTGTGAGAACATTACTGAATTTCCAACTGAGGCTTCCCTGGGAATTAACATAGAACAAAAATCTTTTTTACACCAACATCTTTTAAGTGTATGTCTCTGAAGTGAAAAGTAGATAGAGGCCACTTGAGAAGAAACTGTAACTATGCCCAATCACAGAATCACAGACTGTCTCACCCATATTAGAGCATTTATTGAGCACGCTATAGACTTGGAAATGTCTTAAGAGACATCTGAGAAAAAGAGATCATTTCAGGACAGTTTATGATGAACAAATTCCAGTTAGATGATGAACTTATTTTGCACAGGAAAATCATTTTAAAAAGCTGTGGACATTGAAAGTCAACAATATCACCTATGACAAAATAAAATATCTTAATTTAAGATTAACGCTACTATGGTTTATGAGGTGGAGGAAAAGATTTGAATTTTTTAAAAAAATTGGTGACAAAATTTAAAGCAGCTTGCATCTCAACTGAAAGAACTAGAAACTATATAGAGATACTGAAAAGTATTTAATTGATTTATAGCTTTTGATACATGGCCTTCAAATTTGTTTTTAGCCATGAAACCACTTGTTCAACAAAAGAGAAAAAAATTATCACTGATCCCTAGAGCTGTCTTAGTATCTGATAATTTTCCAGTTTCCAGCCACATGTGTCCTTAGAATAAAACCTCTAATTAAGGACTCACGAAAACAGAGGGAGAAAAGGACTTGGGGAAAAAGAGAGGTGCTGGCAATCTTGACTGTCATTTTCCAGGTGATCTTAAATGTCTCTGGGGAAAATCTAACCCAAATCCCAATCCTTGCCCCACTCCTCCACCTAGTCTAGCTAATCATGCTTGAGCAGCCACACTCAAATCTTTGAAATCTTTATTTCTCTCCTCTTTGGCCACAGCACCTATCCTCACAGTGCTCCCATCCCCCCTACTCTTCTGCTCCTACCTTAGGGAAACAACTCTTTCCTCTAAGTCAAAGCTTCTTGGAGGTATCACTTCCATCCCTACCCTGTATTGATCTCATAAATTGCCTAAGCCGATTCTTCACAACCATTTGCATAACATAATAGAAAAAGATAACATTTGTATGTTAATATTTTAATTCAATTTAACATTATATTTTAGTATTTTAAATGTTCAAGGTTATTTATGCCACTAGAGATAACAAACTTGAGAGCCATGATTATTCCAGCCCTGCTCAGCCCTTAGAAGGCTAAGTGCTCTATCTCAGTACATCAATATGCTGTAGTTACAGAAGACAGATTGAGTTTCCCAGGAGGAAAAATCTAGGAGGCTCTGACTTAAACCATTTTTTTTATTAATAGCCTCAAATCCCTTACCCCCTTATTCTCCAAACCAATCTGCCCTCAGTGCTAGAATAATTTATTCAACTATGGCTTTCCTCAGCTCCTGAACCTAAATTCTTAGGTACTCTGGAGAAAAATTACACAGTAATGGGAACTGGTACCAAGAAAAATATCCTGATCTTTTATTTTCACACAGAATCTCAAGACAATCTGGCAGTCTTTTCATGGGCTTCTGTCAACTCTCCCTCCAACTCCCCATGACAGCATTTTAAGCCTTCACTGTTCTCTTGAAGATCTTAATCCTAAATCCTCAAAGACACTCAGGGCCCTTTCACAGAGAACTATCAATCATTGGCTAGGCACTCTCTCAACTCCCCTGGACACACTTGTACCAAAACACTGGAGCTCCATGTCCTCTCTGATTTCGGTGGAAGAGATAACTGACTACAGGTTAATTCCCCCCACCCTCTCTTTCTAGATCGTACTTTCTCTGAATTCCTTGAGGAGAATTGTTTCATAAATTATCTAAGGCTTACTGATCCTATAGTATTTCATAAACCCACACCTTCCTATATTTGAACAACTGTTTTTTAATCTGTTTAGAACTACTATCATGCCCTCTCAATTTTTCCTCTTCTAAAAAAAAAAAAATAAATGAGCTGTTAGCTCTTTCAAGGAGGAGTTCTTGTTTTTTGTCTTCCCCTGCCTAGAGTGGAGGAGATCCAGATGTTACCTGTCCAAAGCTTTGAAGGCTTGCCTTGTTCATAGAATATATCACCTATTATAAGAATTACCTGTTGATTTCTTTGTCTCCTCCACTAAGTAATAAACTTCTAAAGAGCAAGAAGGTTGTCCTGCTTTCTTATCGTCTATTATCTTATGTATCTCCAGAGACAAGCACCGTACCTGTCATAGAGTCGGTACTTAATAAATTTGGGGGATACTCCTGGCAAGTTGAGAGTTTCATTGATAGGATTCAGTGGGAAGAATAAAATTATGCACAGTTAAATAGCTCAATATGCTAAACTTAAGTATTCATCTGGAGCACGATTTATATGCTTATATTTACTGATCTTTCAAAAGATTGAATAAATTCATTACCCTTAAACTCAGTAAGGAGAAGCATAATGAAACATAGTTATTTAATCAGGCATCATAGTTACCAAGATTTGGCAATAGTTCTTTTGGCAGCTAAAGAGCACTAGGTGTTAGACCAATGGAGTCAAATCAGACCTTGGTTCAGCCACTTTGGTACTTGAGTTCTGGCTGAGAAAGAATTCAGAGTCAAGACTCAAACTATAAAAGAAAGTTTATTTAGAAGGTCACATAGGCAGAAGAAGTTAGCTGTAGAAGAAACGGGCTCAGGAATAAGTTACAGAGGCAAAAGAAGGGCCCTTGGAGCTTAGGAGAAAGAAAGACACAAGGAAAACACATTTGAGGGAAGGGGGTTGGAAAAGGCACTGGTGTGCTCCATAGAAAGAGCCCCGCTGGGCCCTCCATCTTGAGGGTATTTATCTGCAGGTCTCAGGGGAGGATCTCAATAGAATATTAGTCAGCTTTCCAGGTGTGTCCTTTCACAGTCATGATCTCTACTGATTGGTCAGCACCAAGGCAGAGGGTCATTAGTCATTGAAGCCAGTCCTGGTGTCAGCCATGGTATCACTTAACTGGTTTTGCTGCTTTTCTGAGACTAGAGCTGAAACACAACTGAGTGTATTTGATGTGGGTCAGAACCTCATTGTCCTGGAGGCTAAATGCTTAAGGGCTATTCTCTGCCCTTCTCTGGCCCTCCTTTTTTTGTTCCCCCTCTAAGGGGATCTACCCACATGAGTAGCAACATGCTAGGTGATAAAAGGTCAGAGGAGGGTTTGAACCACATGACCAGCAATATGAAAGGTCAAGGGGTTTAAACCATATGACCAGTGATATGCTACAGGAGGAAAGCTTACACTGGAGAGTCAGTCCTTGTTTTCCCAGTTTTGCCCTTTGGTAGGCAGCCAGAGCTTTCCACCCCGTGACCTTCTGCAGCTGGCCCATCATCCTTGTTCTGCTCATTTTCGTCAAACTGCCTACAACAATTCCACAGTTTTCCACAATGAAATGATAAGTCTTCACCTACACTTTCCCTTGGCACTCTCCTTTCTGCCTTTCCACATTCTCTCCTGCTTCCCACCTAGGACCTGACCCTGGTGACTTGAACTCTAGCAGCCGTTTCAGGGTTTTAAGAAAAAGAGTAAAAGAATCACAGAGACCTCTATCCTGATGTTTTTGAGCCACTGAGACAACAATTACCTACTTCTAGTCTTCTTATTACAAGAGAAAAATAAGCCCTAATGTGTTTAAGTCACTATGGCTAATAGTCACATTAGCTATGTTAGTCACATTCCTAACTGAAAAAATATCCAACTACCTGATATTACTCAAAGTATTTTGGGACATGTCTGGTCTCTACATCCTGCTTTCCCACATTGGTACCATAACCCTTAATGCACACACCAACACAGCACAGTGCACGTATGCATACCTAATTCATCAGCTGGCCTAAGCCTAAAATTCCACAATTTAAGACTCATTTCCTTAATGTAAGTCTTTGATCTCTTTCAAAATATTAATGCCCCTAGAATTAGTAACACTTAAACCTGAGACATTCATCCTTTTAGAAAACTTTTATAGCTTGTTTATCATGGTGCCTAACACTTTGCTAGGGAATTAAAATTAAATAAAACGCAATCCAATAGTAAAGCTATTCCTGAAAAAATAACATTAAAAATAAACTCTAGGTGCTCAGAAAGAGTTGTGGGCTTGTGTTATTGAGACACAAGGAAAAGTAAACCAAATTCATTGTAGTGAATAAGGGAAGATTTCTCAGAGGAATTTGCATTTCAGTTGCATTGTCAGCACCAATAAGAGTTAGAGGGTTGGGGTTGGGGAGGGGCAGAAAAAGATATAAGAGGTCAGCAGGGGGGAAATTCTAGGCCTCTACGTGTGAAAAATAATGAATGTGTCAGCCTGAATGACCCATAAGGTACCCATAAGTGTGCTATAGGAAAGGAAAGGAGGAGTTTTGTACACAGTTTTATGAATTTAAACTTTATGTTGAACATTAAAGAAAGCCAGTGAAGTGCTCTAATACATTGTGACACAATTAGAGTTGTATTTTTAAAAGATTATAATTTTTAGTAATGTGTAGAAAGAATTACACAAGAACAATACAGTAGACAAGTAGACAAGGAGTCCAGTTGAAGAAGTTAGCTCAGGAACCCAAATAAACAGTGATAAAGGCCTATGGCAATAGCAGAGGCTGAGACAGTATGGTTGGTAAGTAGGTGACTATTGGGAAATATTTATGAGATCAGATGGACAGGATTTGTAACCAAAAGGTTGAGAATGCTGCCAAATCTCCTGATTTGAGCAACAATCATACTTATTACTACCCATACCTAATTTTTTTAAGAGATTTCACTCAAGTGGAAAAGTTGAGTTTTAGACATAATCTACTGAGACTCCAAAGCCTGTAGATAGACCCCTACTGCCTGCCACCACCAAGCAGCTGATGTGCTCATATTAGGAAAAAGCATTTTGATGGAGAAAGAAAGAGAGAATAGATTCATCTCTTTTTTTTTTCATTTTTGCATATTCTATAAGAAGACAGTGTTTTACAATAAAATCTCTCACAGTATTTCCAAAATCTCTTCAGCTCACTATGAGGGAGAACATTTTCTGGGTGAGATATTAAAGGTTTTTAAATAGTATATAGAGAAATGGATGGCATGAAATCCCATAACAGGGACTTAAGGGTACCTCTATGAGGTTAAATATAAGTGATAAGTTTTTAAAATTTCTTCTGAAAAATAACCAGTATTCTGGTGCCAATGCTGTTTCATTGTGCTCTCACTTCTCTCCCTTCCCTCATCAAGTCTGAATTTCCAGTCACTAGTCACTGTGGAATGTGGAATTTTCTCAAATGAGGTTTCAATCTGACACCATCACAATTTCACCTTTCCACATCTGAAATAATGCGAGGCATCCATATAATAACCGGCACTGAAGATGTGTAAATAATCTGCCACAGGCCGTCAGTGATTAGGATTGTTTGTCTAAAAATGTCCTTGGGTCAGCCAGCAGGATGCTGTTCTTCTAACCTCTTCCCATTCTGCTTTTGTTTTGTTTTGTTTTGTTTTGTTTTTTCCCACTTGCTGACTTCTCATGGGATGTGAATTTGACAGTAATGTGGTAGAATGATGAAGAACTTTTAAGAATTAATCAAGACGATACAGCATAGTCCATATTTCATTCATCCTTAATTCTCAAATGAAGTCTCTTGATGTTTATAAAAGATGTCTGCATTGCTCTAATAATGATTCTTTGTTCCTCAAACAATGACTTCTCACTCATTGAAATATGTCTCAATTTTTTTCTTAATCTTTTTTCAACTACTCATAAAAAAAGAACAGCTGGTTTAATCCCAAGAAGAATGAAGGGAATCCTTGACTGTCTAAATTTGCCAGTCTCCTGAAATATCAAATATTTGAAACTGCTTCAGCTGAACCCCAATTCATCACACCCATGCAGACAAAAATCACTGACATTGAAAATTTAAATCCTGCACTATTATATAATGCACATTTTGTTCACTAGACTGATAATGAGTTCTTTTTAAAGGTATCACTGGATCAGCCACAAGTCACTGGCTGTCAGAAAATGGCAGATTGTTCTTCTGTTAAAGTGACACAGTATGAAATACATCTTTGAACATAGGCTGCTATTTAAATTGTGGAGCTCACACCTGAGGAAGCAATACCATTAATTGGAAAATGTCCTTAGAAAGATCACAATGTGTTACAACAATAGAGTGAGTGTCCAGTTATGTTTTTAGGACAAAAGAATAAAGGAAAATAACACTGATTTTTCTATTTAGTCCATACAAACTATTAAGTACATTTTAATGTGGGATTCTTTTTTTCTAGTCTAGCTATAGTAGAAATTTTGCCATTCTGAAACCTTTTCCATTTTAGTAAGATTCTTCTTTATAAAATTCTCTAACTTCAGTTCTAACACTTTCATATTCCTATATTGAATCAGCTAAAGATAATAATGACCACTCTCCAAAAATGCCTGAGGCCTGTACTGCTTGGAAGGAGAATGAGGTTATATTTCCTTTCAGCAGGACAGAGCTAGGCTTCTCTTCAGTTGGACTCCCCAAGCTGAATGTCTTATATAACAAACAGCCTCTACTACATACATTTAGGTTCAAACTCTTTCCCCAACTTATTTGTTTTTGTTGGTGGTGGTAGTGGTGGCGGTTTTGTTTTGTTTTGTTTTTATTAGTCTTAGAAAAGGAGTACTGGATATTTTATCCTAAAAGTCAAATTAAAGTAGAAGCAAAGACAAATGAGGAGGATGGGAACCCCTACCATGTAAGAGAACATTATTATGTTCTCTTCCCAAAGAAAATTGGACAGTTAGACATATCTAACTGGAAAATCAATTTTGGTGAGGATGACTAAAAAACACATAGTTTATATATTTGTCACAGTGGCAATACTACTTAAAAACCCACATGGAAAAAAAAAAGAAAAAAACACAAGTATTAAATGTGTTCTAGTTACAAGAGTCTCCATGTTTTGACATTTTAAACTGATGTCCCTAATTGGATGACAGAATCCACTAGTCTAAAAAGACAAAGGTTGCCCAAGGAATGCCCCCTCAGTGCTTTCCTAAACACTAATATGAGCAGAATTGGAGTTCCTATCACCTGAGCTTCATCGCATGGTAAACATCTGGCCTGCAGCAACTATTCCTTCTCCTCTTACTCCCATTCCAGGGCCTCCCAGTCCATCAAAGACTCACACCAAAGTTCAAGAGAACTTAAAACATTTATTCAGAAGCGAGATGAATTTACCAAGTTGGGTTTTTGCTAAGTGAGCAGATCCCTTTCAATACATGCCACATTTATTGAATCTGCCCTCAGGCAAAGTCCTGTGTTAGATCCTATAGAGGAGATAAAAATGAATATTTACATAGGCACTTAGATCCAGCAGGGGAATGACTATAATAAAAAGATACTCAACCTTCCGCTCCCAGTTCAAATGTTTCTTCACAAAGTCTTTCCCACTCCTTTCAGCCTAAATCTAAATAGGTCTCCCTTCTCAGCCTTTCTTTTAGCACACATTTGCCTTCTTTCATAACACTTGCCATAATATGCAATTATAATTTACTTTATATTAATTGTTTCATATTTGTATTTTTGTCTCCTCTCCTTAATTTTAAGTTAGAAGGCAGGAACAGCTTTTTTTTCTTTTTTCTCACTGTTACTCAGAATTTAGTACAAATGCTTAGCACTGTGAAAGAGGAGGAAGGCAACATGGATGTATGCAAATAAGCAAAATTCAATAACCAAAAATGAAGTATAAATAAAGTACAATTAATTAACCTGGAGGACTTGGGAAAATTCCATAAAGGAAGGGAATTTTAGATAACCAGCATTTCCATATTCAAAAGGGGAGGGAAAGAATGTGTCCCCACTGGCTGAGGGGAAAATGAGCGATCCCGAAAAGGAAATATTGTAATGCATATTACCGAAGCAGTAAGTGAGGTTAGAATATATCCTTTATGAGGAACGAAGCAAAAATTAAATCTGGGAGGAAGTGAGGGACTACTTGCAGAGATCTGGATGATTCTTGCTAAGAATTTTGGTACTTGGTTTTATAATACTTAGTCATAGAGTTTTTTTTATCCTGCATGTAGCTCTGTTTCCTCACTTCAAAAATAGAAATGATAATCTTAAATTAACTTTAACAAATTAATTTAAGGAATAATATATATGAAAATGTTTTTTCTATTTAAAATATAATTAAAATTCTTGATATTATTCATGTTGACTCTAAAATCAAACTAATACTTAAATTTAAAATAATGAATGATAGAGCACAGTGCTCAGTTTATGCCCTTTCTTCTCTGTCATTGTTTTCTTCATCTGACATATTATAAACAGTTGGACTTTGATGTAGTAGATAGCACACCAAAGGTTGAACAGTTACCGCCAACTTCCACGGTTGAGTTCAGATGTATGTATACTCAAATTAGCATTTGGAAAATACTGTTTGTGTTTTCTTTGATAAGATTTGCATCAGCATTCTTTGTCCCATTAGGTCAGGACCTGCTCTCATTTTCACGCTAATAAGCATCACTTCCCCAGGAGGTCAAGTGCTGGGACAGGCTCCTGTGCCAGGAGAAAACAAATGATAAATTCCTGAATTAAACATAACAGTACATTAAACAGAGCCTTTCCCATTCTGGGAAATTAGAATGTGTTATCCTGTCCACCTGGCTCTGCTGGCTTCTGTACCCATGGCTTCATAATCTTTAGTTTAGATTTGCCCTTTATAATTTGTGACTTTTTGTTTCCAGTCTGGTATTTTACTTCTTGCTTGTCCTGACCTTCAAATTCTAGATATGCCTTGAACTGTTTGCTTCCTTAATTACTTCTCTGACCTGATAATAATCATAATTACAACAAAGACTAACATTACAGGTTACTTGCTGTCTGTCAATTGCTATACACACATTTTTGCATCCTTGAAATAATACATCTATGTGTTTCATTATTATTGTTTCATACACAAGGAAATGGAATCTCTGGAATGATAAATAACTTGTCTAGGGCATAAAACTGGAAGATGGCAGAGATAGAATTTATACCAGGTCTATCTGATTCAACATCGATTTTCTTTCCTACATGACCACATTATCACTTGAACTCCTACTTTCTAACTCCCAAGCATCAAAGCTCTTTATTTCCTACCACAACTGACTAACAGCCTGGGCTATACCTATATTCTTCCTTTCTCCATCTATCACTGATTTATGAAACTGGGGAAATAAAATCAGGTTGCATTTTTTATCTAGTTTGTTTGTAAAACACTGACTGCAGAGTCAGAGACATTGATTAGAATCTTAACTATATGAATTACATTTCATATACACTGCAAGCTTTTGAAAAAGCTATTTATCCATTCTGAAGCCAGATGCCTCACCTATCAAATTAGAGGACTTCACTGGATGACATAAAACATAACTATCTTCTCTCTGGGGCATGTCCTCAGCCCGTCCGCACAAGCACAATGACAAGCTCTATCCACTTCTGACATCCGACTGTATTTGTAATCATATCTCTCATTTCCCTTCTGCTTCCTTGACCAGGCAATATTTATGAGAACCCACTGGAAATCCTTTCAGGTTTTAGTACCTGGAAAGGCTTAGCTTCTCCTAAGTTATTTTTATATATTAACCCTTAGACACTATGAACTTGTAAATTATCCAATTCTTTGTTTTGGTTGTTAGAAAGCTCAGAACCAACTAATGGCCTACCTCTAGGAACTATTAAAAATCTTTTAACATGCTTTTTGTATACAAAATTTATATCCAATTTCCTTTACTATTCATTATTTACTTCTGTTCTGATTGTCAAAACCATTCATTCTCTTTATCCTGTATATGATATGCATTGCTGTGAGTACCTTTAAAACTATTTTTTGAACTGGACAATGGGACAGAAATGTTTACTAATAAATGTATACTAATGAATGACAGGTAGATAGGTAGATGCAGGAATAAATCAATAAATAAATATAGTATGCCAGAACTTGATTTTTTACAGCTACTGACCAATAATTTTAATATATTTAGGTCTTAATTATTCCACAAAATCTTCTGCAAGTGCCCAAAAGCAGTATTGTCTTTAGCTAACTGAAAACACCTTCAATAATGGAATCATTGAAAATGATGCCACTGACAGAATAAAATTTTTTTCATATTCATTAAGACATTGTTTAGGATGAAATATGCTATGTCAACTTTGTCTGCAACATGAGAGGTTCCCTTGTTTTTGTTGATGCCAACCAAACAGAAGGGAATCAGAACATGGTCCAATCAATCAAACAATTGGCCCTTATTAGAACTCTGATTCAAAAGTATGTACACACCCATTTATAAAAGACCATTTGTTAAGAATGAGGACACCACAGCCTCATGGGAATAATCCATCTGGATTTATAAAAGTCTTGATCCAGCTTAGAACTCTGAATCTCATAGAATTAAACTTCTTGGATACTTTCTCTCACTCTCCTCCAAAACAAATTAAAACAATTTAATTTGGAAATTAAATTGGTTAGGAAAAAATAATTGCCTTTTCATTTACTTTGGTGTTCAAGGAACTAATTACTATGAGAACACTGTGTGTGCCACTACTCTTACTATATTTAAAACCTGCAGAAATTCATCCAGACTTTTTTTTTAACTCAGAAAATGTTTATTGAGCAACTACCATGTGCCAAGCACTATGCTAAATGCTGAAAATACAGTGATAAATAAGACAAAGTGTCTGTCCTCTTAGATCTTACATTATACTAAATTAAATAGCAACAATACAGTATAGTGCAGATGGCACAGATATTAACAAAAAATAATTGCAGATAGGTATGTTAAAGAAAATAGGACAGAGTAATAAGGTTATTTTAGTTAGTATACAATCAACAAAATACTCTATTTTAAACGAAAGTAATGAGCCCTGGCTGGTGTGACTCAGTGGATTGAGTGCTGGCCTGTGAACCAAAGGGTCGCTGGTTTGATTCCCTGTCAGGGCACATGCCTGGGTGGCAGACCAGGTCCCCAGTTGGGGGGGTGTAAAAGAGGAAATTACACATTGATGTTCTCTCCCTCTCTTTCTCCCTCCCTTCCATCCCTCCCCTCCCCTCTGTTTAAAATAAATAAAATCTTTTTTTTTAAAGTAATGAATAAGTGAAAGAGGTAAAGAATCAAATAGGACAGTGAGACTTTCCAGAGATTAGCAAGAACATAATGTCATTGCCACACCTAGGTGGGATGGAAAAAAGGAGGAGGTCATGTTCACCAGATTCTAAGAACTGGAGTCATCTGGAAGAAGCTGGAACCACAGTGACCTGAAGGAGTGAGCTGGAGTCCCAGATTTTAAAAATAGACATGATGTAAGACACCATTGAAGACAGAGAAGGTGGGGAGAAATTCTTTCCAACTCTGCATCAGTGCCACCCATTGGTCAGGTGCAACAGGAAGTCAGCATGTGTGCCAGCTGAGAAAATATAACCTGCAGCAGTCAGCCTCACTGACCAATAATCCAGGGGCTGACAGGCAAGGATGTGCTCTGCCCTCTGACAAGCCCAGGCTTAACACAAGAATAGGGAGGGAGCAGGAAGCAGAGGAGTTATTTGAAATAGTAATCAGGGATTGTCATGTTAGGAGATGAGATCTAAGCAGGGATCTGAAGATAAGAAGGAGGAAGCCATGGGAAGATCTGAGGAGAACATTCCTGGCAGAAAAACAGCAAGTATAAAGGCCCAGAGGGCAGAAAAAACCATGTGAAGCTTGAGCAATGGCAAGAAGACTACATGTAAAGGAGAGAGTGATAAGAGATATGATCAGACAATTGGCTGGAAACAGTTCATTGTAAGCTCTTATGCATCATGGTAAGGAGTTTAGGTTTTATTATTGAATTAAGTGAAGAAATTTTTACTTGTATTGTTTGAAACATAGACACTGTGGAAATTAGGCTTAATACTGCTGAAAACTTATCTTCCAGTCTTAGGGGAAAACGACTCAATTCTGGCCTTGTAAGGATAATAATGTAGAGCTGGAGCAAAGTTCTCCAGCTGTGTTCCTTGGCTACATCTCCTCAGCTTTAACTATGTCTCTTCAACCTCAACAGTGCACATATATTCAAATAAAGTTGGAGGAGACTTTGTGAGCAAGTACCTGAACAGAGCCCCTGCTTCACTATCACACCCTTCCCCCCACGTAAATGTGGAGAAAGTTCTACTGACTACAGTTCGCCAGCCTGACTGCTCATCCAAGCCCTGGTATTCTCATTTTCTCCTGACTGTTTCTAAGCACCACAGATAAGAAATCTTTGTGCCTTATTATTACTTTATTGTTCTATAAGAAAATGGCTAGACTAATAAAGAAAACATGTTATTAGTGAGAAATTTTAACTGTTTAGAGTATTGCCACCTGGTTGTTAATGGCTTTAGAAACTATAAATTTATATAGCATAAACACATTATCTTCTATTTATTAACAAAAATTTATTTAAATCAAGTAATAATTATGGAAAATATTTTTCTCATCAAAAAATCTATAAAGCCAATACAAATGACAATAATTAAGTGATATATTAGGTTAGGGTATATCATATTCATTTGTTCAGGGAATAGTTCATACATACCTAGCACATGCCAAGAATCACAGCAAGTATTGGAGACACAACAGTGATATGGTCCTTGACCTCCTAGAGACTTATGGTTAATGACCGCATCATTGTACTTCCCATGGCAGGTACAATAATGCCTTTGCACATAGTAGCTGCTAAATAACTATATGTCAAGTGAATGAAAAAATGATTCCATTTTATGTAATCATTTCATCAAAAAGGAATCCATTTCTGCAACAATTAACTTCCAATTAGCCAGAAAAGTACATGGTAGACTACCAGGCAAGTACAATTAAAATAGAAAACTGACTTTATTTAAAGTATAATTGTCAAAGTTAAGAGTTGAGATAGTATGTGAAAAATGGTATGTCACTGAGAAAAGGATATGAAAACATTTAAAAATTAAACTTTTGAGTAAAGTTTTGGAAAAGAAAAAAAAGAAGAAAAATCTAAACTAACTTTCCCTGTAAGAAAGATTAGCAATTCCTGGGAGAAAATAATGCAATTGATAATCCAATAATCCAGTACTTGCTAAAACCCTTGTATAAAATATTGCCATTCTAAATCAAGTGATTCAAAGTAGAAGCAAATTAGCATAGCATACAGAAGGGAAAGGATAATGTCAGTTGTGTCCAACATTTCTCTGGGAAATTGTACCCAAAGTTCACTGAATGAAACCATATAAAACGTGTAAGTATGTCAAAGATCAAGTGTTTGCTATATAATGGTACAATTTTTCCTCTTTTACCCCATTCTTATAGCTTTTCATACCTGTAGAAATTGTCTAGCATCATATATTGACAGGTATATGGTCATAAATAAAGTGAAAATCTCCTATTATTACCAGATGAGTAACCTGGTAGCTAATTAGCCTAATAGTGATGCTCGCTCTAATAATCACTGAATGTCTTGAAACCTGAAATTCTCTTAGTGCTTGGTAATCTAAATATTAAAACATGATAGTTTTTGAAAAATCAAGCCAGGATCAATGAAAGAAAGGCCAAATAAATGGAACTATATGTTAGCCTTCTGCTAGACACTAGAAAATGTTATGTAGAAATAATACATAAAGAAAAAATGATGAAAAATTCAATTCCCATTTTATATCATTAAAATATAGGCTGAAATAATTTTGTTAACTCAGAAGAGAGAACTATTCCACCAAATCTGCTTTTCTAAGGAAATAAAAGGAGTTCATTGTATCCAGATTTAGTACAAATCTGTCCCTGTAAGCAGAGGCATCTGCTGTTACTAGCATTTTTTGAGAGTGTGTGAATATGAATTGGGTATGAACTTTACTTTCACAAACTTTTTCTCCATCTCCTTTTCAAACTTAAAAGTTTGCAGACATGTAAAGGGCAGTAGTCCTTCCCAAACTCTAAAGAGAATAGGATATATTTTAACCAGAAAAAAAAAAAGTAAGTGTAAGTGCTGAGAAATAACGTGCTTCTGGGTTTGTTTAGCCCAGTGACTCTTTAATAAAGTAATAAAATAGTCCTGCACTTGTGAAAAACCGAAGACCACTGTAGTTCTTTGATAGCATGCATAAACCATGTAAATCTGAAGCATCTGCAGGCCTAGCAGGATGAGATGGGGTCAAGAATAAGAAAAGCAGGGGCTATATTTCTTCCCTTTAAATTAAATGAACATATGCCCAGAGAAAATGGCTGCTGTGATGGTTAATTATCACAGCTGAAGTCCAGGCTTTTAACCTGGGCTGAGGTCCCCTATATATCAGTATGAGGATTTGCACACACACCACCAGATCCCATCCCTACGGCGAAAGTTTTGGCAGAGTAGTTAGGAATGCTGATTCAGAGGCAATCACAACTGAGCTCCAGGCCCTGCTCTGCCCTTTCCAGCTGTGTGACCTCAAGGAAGTGGTTCACATTTGCAAACCTCATCAACTTAATAGGATGGTGAGGACTGTGGGAGAGAGAGTTTATCTCCCCACTCCTGAGGGTTTTTTCCAGGTCCAGAGACTGATACTGACCTCTCTGTATGTTCTGCTTACTCAGTTCTGCCTCTGGGGAAAGATTTCTCTGATTAGTAACTGGTCACACTGAGCTCTGAGGCGCAAGCAAGACAACCAAAACCATAGAGAACAATGATGTTCTGCTTTTCCATGTCTTAAATCTTGCCTGGGAGACCTATCCCAGTTCAGCATTACCTTCAGCAAAGTTCAACATGGTCTCTATTGATATGTACCCTTCTTTTCCCTCATTTATCTTATTTCTCAACAGGTAAGAAGCCTGATAGGGAAGAGGAGTGCTATTTACTGGGTGCCCATTTGGAGATCCCAATATTTACTGTTATTATTATTACTACTATCGTTGGTCATTTACTGATTTGAGGAAGGAGAAAGAATTAAAAACATTAAGTAATCTCCATCACATTCCTCAGGATTTCTTTAACAGTTATTGACTAAGTTATAAAATATTGGAACTGTATGAAACTTTAAAGACCATTCTAACCTAGTGTCATCTTTATACAAGCTAAAGTTCTTAAATTTATCCCAGTCCCATAGACAGCCAGGAGCTGTCAAAATCAAGACATGCAAGTTTTCCAACTCCCGATTCTCCTGAGTCCCAGTCTGATGTTCTTACTACCACTCTCAAACAGTCCCCTTGCACTATTCTAAATCAGCAATTCGTTTTCAGTTTTTCTTCTGCACTCTTTTTTAAGTAATAAGTTTCTCTTTTATTCTCAATTCAGAATTGGGGTTTTGGGAACAAACCACGTTCCTCAAAGTTAAAGAAGGGCACAGAGAGAACTAAGAAGCTTAGTTCATTCACTATGACTCAGGACAGGAAGTGTCATATTTATATTAGTTCATTATAGTTTTTCAAAACAAGCCAGAGATTTGCTAGCCAGTGGCTCACAAAGTGAGACCCTCAGATCAGCTGCATCAACATCATCTGGAAACTTGTTAGAAAGGTACATTCTTGAGTTCACCCCAAATTGACTGTACTGGTCTCATAGGGCTGCCATAACACAATATCACAGACTAGGTGGCTTGAACAGAAATTTGTAGTCTCCCAGCTCTTGAGGCTAAAGTGAAGTTGTCTACAGATTTGGTTTTGCAGTCTCTCTCTCTCCTTGTCTGTCTTTCTCTCTCTCTCTGTCTCTGTCTTTCTCTGGCTTGCCTATGTGCGCCTTTCTACTGTGTCCTCACATGGCTTTTCCTCTGTGTGTATCTCTGGAGTCTCTTCCTCTTTTTTTTTTTTTTTTAAATAGCAGTCATCATGTATTAGGGCCCCACTCTTATGACCTCATTTAACCTTAATAACCTCTTGAAGAGTTCTATCTCCACATACAGTCACAGTCTTAGGTACTGAGGTTAAGGCTTCAACATATAAATTTGGGGGAGACACAGCTCAGACCATAACACCTGTTAAGAAAGAAACACAGAGGTTGGCGCCCAGCAATCTGTTTTAATAAATCCTCCAGGAGATTTTAATGCAAGTTAAAATTTGAGAGTTATTTTGCTATCCAGAGAGGATACCCATTCACCATAAGAAAAGTGTAGTATGGGCTAAAGTGATAAGCTTATCATGAGGGTCTATAGAGTTTTGAGAGAAAATTGATTCTGGAACTCACACACACAGATATACATGTTAATCTGGAAAACTTCAGGAACAGCAGTGTTTAGGCAAAATGTGAGTGTGAAATAAAGGGAGAAAGCCTAACTGTGGAGCTTGGGCCTAGGCAAGGGTCCAGTCACCAAAGGTATGATTTCAAGCACCCATGAAGTACTGTGTGAGTGCTAGAGACATGTGCAGCAGTGAACAGATTCGACTCACTAGTTCTCTCTTCAATGACCTTGGGAAGTAGGCAGGACCTTTTGGACTGAGTAACCACCCTATTTGGATTCTTAAATAATTCCAGAAGTGGCGGGATCTCAAAAGAGAGCTGGCACTGTATTTTAATATGCTGAAGCCTACCTTAAAATTCAATTGTAGACTCAAAGAAGTATTACATTAATTATATTATTATTGAGATTACTTAATCTCAAAGGAAGTATCACTGTGCTTCCCACATAAAGCAAAAAAGGGTAAAAGAGGACACACTTTAGTGTTTAAAATCCTGCCTGGCTTTCAGAATCACCTGAGAAGATTGTCAATAAAAGGATTTCCCTGACCTAACTTCTTCTGACTGAATGAGACTCTCTAAAGATAGGGCTCAAGCATCATTGCTGCCTAGTCTTCTGGACAAGTGGAAAGTTAGGATAACATACAAAATTAACTGAATAAATAGTTAATCATATTAAGTAACAGAGTGCCAAATTAGTACTTAAGCTTTTTGTCATATATTTCCTAAGACTTGTACGGAGAAAGAAGAGAATAAAGTGAGAGAGGCTTACCACAAAATAACTCCAGATTAGAATTTGGGTATTTTAAAGTGGTAACACTGATATGGAAACTGGAATCAATATTACCTGCCCTCTCTCTTTTCCCTGACACTACTGCAGCTGTCTATACAAAGCTGTCTGGCACCTTGACCCATTCACCACCCACAGGTATGCTACTCACTGACCTTGGGTTAGGACGCCACCACTTCAACACTGGTCTCATGATATCACACCCATTTTAGAAAGATTGCTTAACTCTCCTTTGCAATTTAATGTTAATATAATCAGTCAAGAATATAGACATTACTTTTGTCAAAGTTCAGATTGAATTTTTAAAATCTTTTTTTCATAGAGCAATCATCTAAACAATCACCTATAATGGTTATAAAAGAGATTCTAAAAATTAATTCAACTTCTCATGCCCCTCACCAAAAAAAACTAATCTGAAACAAATTTTGAGACAAATTAAGTAAAATAGTTTACTTTTGAATTCTTGGGATGATGTATTATGCTGTTTTCTTGCCATGTATCTGTGTTTCTCAAAATTTCTTTCCTTGTGTATCAAATTTAGTTTACTTTTTTATAAAGGCCTTGCTTCTATTACTTGTTTTCTCAGAGATGTTCCCTTTATTTTTAAACTTAGCCTCTGAAATGTAGTCTATGGCCATACCACCCTCAATGCACCTGATCTTGTCTAAAATGTATGTCACATAGGATCATGTGTTTTGTCTTTCTAACATTGACAGAGATGACCAGAGACTCTTTACATGGCTACTAGTTCTACCCCTAACACAGACCCCAAAAATCAATTGCCCACAAAACAGGACAGGCTTATGTGGTGTATATAACAAGTCACAAGATCCTTGCAGGAGTTCCGATTGAATCACAAAACTAAAAATTACATTGCCTTAAGTTTTTCAAACATTTTCTTCTATAGTATCAAGATTTTTTGTTTGTTTTTACTTTTGTTCTTTTTGCAACCTTTTCTGCTATTTGCCCCTATTAAGCTATTTGAACTATAATTTATAACAGGTCATCAGTAATGACTCATTGGTATAGTTTTCACATTCATTTGTGGATTCAACTGTGTGGCAGATGGCAATGTCAACCCACTTGATATTGTTCTCATAATATCACCATAAGATTGCCTTTAAATAACTCCTTTCCATCTGCCTTAGATACCAATGTTAAAGAGGCTTCACATTAGTTTTGATAGTTGTAGTTTAAAAAGTTAATAAACTTGTTTATATCATCTATGTCTCCCAAACAGGAATGTGAAAATAATATAGAGTATAATAACTCTTTAGAGTCTACCCCATTTCTCTATATAAATTGGTCACCTGTCCCATATTGTTCTTTGGAGCTTTATCTATCAGCCACATTGCACAGCTACTTCTCTTGAAATTAGAGAACCAATGGCACCATTTCATGTGATTTCTGTGGTTTGTCTGAACAGAGCTCCTCTCTTCTTGAAAGCACTAGGACAGATATGTATATAAGATAAAATGTAGCATTTGCATACAATTTCCATAGGTCTATGGGTCAATCGTTTATTGAGTTCTTCTGCAGACTAAGGCGTTTAATAGTTGCTGGGGGTTATAAATGAACTATTCTCTTCAGACCTCAAGGTAAAAAAGAGTAGTGTCACAACACAGTTTGTCCCCTTAAACACCAATTTTAAGCAAACTGTTATACAGGAAATGGGTAAAATGAACATGGAACCTGTTCTAGGCATTCACAGTCAAATAAAAGAGAGGAAACAAAAAAGTAAAGGAAGCTGAAAATGACAATTAGTGTCAGTGAGACATGAAGGACACTAGAGATTGGAAAGAGGATGGCCAAGTGATCAGAAATGCTCAGAGCTAAATCTCTGCTATTTTAATAAACAACTGTAAAGGTTATCAGAAAATTTTCTTTTTCTCAGAAAAGACTCATGTAGAAAAATCCTAAGATGAATATTAAAATTATTTTCCACTGTGTATTAAAATAACTGGATACAGTGTACTTCATGGCATACGCTAAATAGAAACACATTTGCATAGCATCTGATCTGCAGTTTTTCCAAGTGCTTTTGTTGGAAGTTGACAGAAGCCTTCCAGGTGTCAGTGTCTTTCCCAGAAAGACATTTTCTGTTACTACATCTCCACACATAGCATGGCATTTATAAGCTAAAAGGACACTGTCAAATTTTAGTCTATAAAGGATTCTTATGAATCTGCCAAATATTTTTTAACTTCAGATATGACTCCCATCAGCAAATGTAACATGAAATAAATATGTAACTGTTTTTTAGGGCCCATGTGTTGAGCATTTGGAAAAGTTGATCTTCAAAATTAATCTTCTAGAGAGTGTTGTTAGTGCTCCTCTGTGGCTAAACCATAGAAAATGTCTTTAAAATATTCAGTGTTGTACCGTCTAAAAGACAGTGTTTATTTAATAATTAAATCATCATATTAAAAAGAGAGAGGTATTACATAATAAAACCAAACTTGCATTTTTTTGTCTTACATATTTATAGATTTTTATTTTCCCAGTGTTTTACTTCATCCAACAACACTCCAAATTCCTTAAAGATTAGTGTAGGATTGTCTTTGACTTCTCTACTCCTTCACCTAACTACTGCTGAGGACTGAAACCCGAAGCAATATAAGGTCAATACTGTCTTATGAACAAAAGATAGATATAGGCTATGATACGAAGGAACAGATTTGTATAGTAAAAGCTGCTAATCATTCTCAGGACCCTGAAAAACCTATCAGCAAGGAAGTTCAAAAGCTGTCACCCTGGGAGGTATCCAAAACTGGAAGCAAGAATACACACAGGTATCCAGAGAAAAGAACGGAGGTTCAGACCTAGAGCAGCTCAGTACATTCTGCAAAACACTTCCACCTCGCCCAGCACTGTTTTCTGTGGGCAACCTTCATATTCAGCTGCATTCGCTGCGTAGTGTCACAAAGGTGTCATTCTACTTTGGACACACTCCATCTTTTAAGGCCTTATCCAAAACTCACCTCCAGCCTGATTCATTATGTTAAATGTCCGATAATCTTTCTCTCTGACTTCCTGTACCATTTTCAGGTCTATTCTGCACAATCCAAATGCATGTCTGACCACTAGTACTGCAAAATAAACTTGAAACACAACAGTTTATAAAAAGAAGAATAAAAAGCAGGCTCAGAGAACCTGAGCCAATGTTGAGCCAGAAAATAAAGTTAGGCAGAAGAGTAGGTCGGCTTTGGTGGAAATTCATATGTAGGTGATGACATGGTGGAACCTGGAACTAATAAAGCATTTTACAAAGGAAACATTTTCTAAATACACGTGCCAAAAACTAGGGTCAAAGCTAAGGTCAAAGTGGTAGTTCAGAACCACATTTTAGAAAAGGCCAGGAGGGCAGGAGAGTACCGAATATCAGAGCAGACAACAGACCTTGGAACCCAGAGCTTCTAAGAAGCCAATTTGTGAAGGATAAATGACACTATCTAAAGTTGTTTCCTATTCTTTCCTCCCAGCAGCCTCACTTTTTCCAGTCCCTCCCATCTTAGCCATATGACTTCATGGAATTTTTCTTATTTAAGTTTCATTTAACCAACTCATATCTGATTTGAGGACACAGTAAGTCTCCGCCATAACAGTAATCGGACAGTAAGCCCCTAAAAACAGGGATCATAGCAAAGTACTTTGAGTTTTCTGCTCTCTATCCCTAAACCCAATCTAGGAAAAAACAAACAAACAAATAAGCAAACAGGGAAAAATATAGGAGTTTTGCACATATTTAAAATCTGGTTATTTCTAATTAACTATTAAGCTGGTTTTTGACACACTGTTTATAAAATAGTGAATATCTCCATTTTTTTCAGCTTTGGGCTTTTATGTTGTTCCTATTCTTTACTTGTCTGATCGGCTTTTTTTTGTGCTTGATAGATGCCTACCCTACCATTACCCCCTGTAGAGTTATCATACAACTATTTTTGAAAGATTAAATAAATTATAAAGGTGTGTTTCACATATTCCACAGTTATCCCCTCCTGCAGCTTTGAATAGCAATTTCTGATCCCTGGAGGCTTATCAGAGTGAAACATACTTTCCTTGCTAATGTATCCAGAGGGCCAAATCAGCAAAAACTGGTCCTTTTATTTTTTTAGTAAGTTGTTGGTACCCTTCAGTACCTAATAAAACTGTGAATAGTTATATAAAAGTAAATAACATTTCATTTGAGTTTTGATTGACCTGTAGTGACTTAGAAGTAAAAAATGTCTAACAATAAAAACAAATAACATATGAAAATGAAATTAATAAGTGAATTTAAATTGTAACATAAAATAAAACTCCAAACAATTTTAACATCAGAGGGAGAGGAGAACACAAACCATGTCAATCTTCCAGGCAGTGCTCCAGCTAGCTCCTGCCCACGACAAATTCTCCTACTGGAACCATAAGGTAATTCTTTCTTTTCTTTCTTCCTTCTTTCATTTTTTCTTTCTTCCTTCTTTCATTTTTTCTTTTTCTTTCTTTCTTTCTTTCTTTCTTTCTTTCTTTCTTTCTTTCTTTCTTTCTTTCTTTCTTTCTTTCTCCCTTTCTTTCTTTCTTTCCTTCCTTCTTTCTTTCTTTCTTTCTCCTTCCCCTCTTTCTTCTTTCCCCTTTCTTTCTTTCTTTCTTTCTTTCTTTCTTTCTTTCTTTCTTTCTTTCTTTCTTTCTTTCTTTCTTTCTTTCTCCCTTTCTTTCTTTCTTTCTTTCTTTCTTTCTTTCCTTCCTTCTTTCTTTCTTTCTTTCTTCTTTGTTTTATTAATTGTATTTTTTCCATTACCATTTATCCCCTTCATACCCTGTTCAACCTCCACCCACCCCCAGCCCCACTCTTTCTTTTTATTTTTTAATGATAGAATAGCAAAAGTTATTTAGCTGTGTATGTAGACATAAAGTAAAGAGTACATCAGCCAACCTTGCTTGTAACTACATATGGTCAAATAACCAAACTAGGCCGATGGGATTTGACTCTAAGTAGTGGTAATGTGACAAATCTAGCTTCTGGCCTTTGATGCCCTTTTTCTATTCCTACATGATTAGAACATGATTGTAACACTAGTCACCAGGTAAACAAGGACAACTGACCTTAAGTAGAAGAAACTCATCTATTACAATAACTGTTAAAAAAGAGATCAACTTTAATCTTATTTGAGCTATTGTAATGAAAATGTCCCATTGTTTCTTCAGTTTAGCCTTTGCCCTAAACATTACATGTATCAACCTATATTCAGGCCTCATTAGAAACTGTCTCCTTCTTTCTTACCTTAGCTGCTGCCCAGCTCTATGAAGAATGCCCACACGTTCTTCTGAACTGAAAATCAAAAACTATATTAACTAGGGTAAAGAAACACATCTAGTTCTTTTTCTATCTATGACTAAGAACTTACATTCCTGGGTCAACAAGAGACAATCAGTTTTCCACAACATATCAGATGTTGTTCTAATCAGGACTCTTCAATGTTAAAAAAAACAAACAAACAGTGACTCACTTGTAGGATACAAAGCAAGGGAGTTTCAAATAATGCTATAGATCCACAGAATCCATGGCAATGTACCAACAAGATTCCTGGGAACCGAAATTGTGAAGGAATTGAGACAACTCGTTTGATTTCTCAGTGTATTGCAGCCTCCATAGGCTGGGCAGGTCCACTTGAGACTCAGGTAAACGGAAGAAGATGTGTGGAGCCATGGGGATGCTTGACATGCCATTATTCAGGAATCACACAGGCCACAAGTCCATGTCTATGTTGGCACCTGACTCCCTCCCTACCCCTCTCTGAGAAGTCCCTACCTCCTTAAGTACTAGCCCAGGCAAAGCCAGCTCAGGCGAAAGAGTGAGGTAAGCTGGCATGAGCTGCACATGCAAGCCTGCTCAAGGTGAAGGGGCAGTTTATCGTGCCCAGGCTCAAGGCTGTGAGGCCCAGGCTCAAGGCTGTGGGAACACTGCTTTATCAGATGCCTTCAAGGTTGTAAGAAGCTGCTCGCCCTAGTTACCCAAGCACCTGGGTGAGGAAGCCAGACTGCCTCCACCTACCCTACAATCCACCCCTTCAGGGTTCCTCACCATACAATATACATGAGGATATCGTCCATGAAGTTCCCTTGGCGAGGAGGACAGAGCCCTGTACCCATAAACCACAGCAGCAGTATAGGTTACAGCAACAAGCAAGCAAAACACAAGGGCTGCCACAGCACAGTATAGACTACCGCAGCACACACCCAAAACACAGGCAGAGAGGCCACCCCTAGGTCGATAGGCCAGTCCAATTCCCAGACAGGTAAGGCCACCCATATGAGCCCCACACCCAGAGGGCTCCAGTGGGAACAGCTGCCCATGCACCATTCCGCACCTCCCAGAAATGTCCAAGAGCATGTCTCCAACACAGACCCACAAGAGTTCAGTCCACTTGGGTAAGGTGGACTCTGGAGGTCCCTGTTTGGGTGTCAGCTGAGGTGGAGGGCAGACTCTGTACCGCAGAGTATACTCTGAATCGTCACAGATGAGGAAATAAAATAAGTCGTCCCAAGCACTTTTCTCAGTCTGCCAGAGGAAGGGGGTGGTACTTCCCTCTAGCAGAGAGGGCCCCTGAGCCCTTCTCTTGAAGTGTCTTTTATTGAGAACCACATGCACAGGGTTACACAGCAGCATGGATGTAAAGCTCATCGACCAATGTCAAAAGGCTATGATGGAAAGAACACAGGGATTTGCCTCAGGTCAGGGTCTGGTAGGCAGGGTGGTGTCCATTCAGCCCTGAAACCTAGGAAACTGATTGTATTCCATGCTCGACCACAAACATCAGTACGCATTAACTCCATTTCATTCTTAGCAAAGTAAGTTTCATAGGATTTAATGCATTCCTTTTCCAGGCCTAATTGTCCCCAGGAACTCCCTGATCCAGTTTAGTGCTGTATCTGCCTAGTATTGTTTCACTGACTTGGTCAGGTGGCTGGGCAGAGCTGCCAAGAGATAAGCAGACTTCTTTCAGATAGAATGAGGACTCTGGCCATCACAAAACCTATGGGTGAGGGTCTTTTTCCCCTTCCCTGTGTCCCCCAAGTCCTTCCCTTATGGCCCCCATACGACTGTGCCTGTCTTAGGTTGCCCCTGCCATCGAGGGGGCTTACCCATCATTGACTAACCAGCCATCCTCCAAGACCAAACAGGGTGATGTGAGGGAGGCAGGGGCTGTGTCCCTGCCAGGGGGATAGGTTTTGTCTCCTCAGTGGCCTATTTTCCCAAGGCCTCCTTGCTTAGCTCCAGCCTTGGGGCCCTTTCACCTGTCAGTGAGGCTATAGTCCCTAAAACCAGGTGGGACAGTTCCCAACACTTGGGATTGTCCTTGAGGCTTTTAACACAAAGAGGGGGCTGGTTCTGCAAACCCCATGATCCCATCTGCGAGCTAACCCCAAGCCACCCCTCATGGGGCAGCCAACCAACAGCCAGGGCTGGTCACACCGCTGCTCTGTCCCAGCACAGATGCTGGTCCAGGCAGCATTCCACAAGGAATGTCCACTGTTTTCTATGTAGACAGAAGCTAGAGAGGCCATCACATGTGCTCCAGGAGATTTCAGTACAGTCTCAGCACACTGATTGGGTAGCCACTGAGGCATAGGCATCTACCCAGTCCACTACACACTAGGGGCTGGAAAGACAAACAGTTGTATATACCAACAATGGCCAATCACTACCCTGGTTATGTCACCTTTAAGATTGGGGTCGAGGGCCCCATCACCAGGGCACTATTTGCAAGTCCTTGCAAGTCCCCCTTCACCCCTTGTCCATAAGGGGCAACAAGAGCCTCCCAACCCATGTGAGGGGGCTTTTATTTCCCAAGGCCAGGTCCAAGTAGCTGTTTCCCCTCACTCCAGATCCTCTGGGCAGGCAAGAGAATACTTCCCTGTTTCCCCATGCCTGGTTTCAACCACGCATCCTTAGTCTGCACCTGCAGCTGGATAGGAGCTGCAGGCTGGTGGAGAAGTGTTTCCACCGGAGCAGGCCCCCTGCTCTGGCTCCTCTTGTTCAGAGCCCAGAGGACAGCCCATAAGCACTTCATCCAGCCCCTCAGCGCGGGGATGGCAGCTGCAGCTCACAGGCCCTGCTTTAAGAGACCGTTACACTATTCAGTCATCCCAGCAGCTTGGGGATGATAGGTCACATGGAGTTTCCAGCCAATCTGCCGGTCTTGAGCCCATTGTACCAAGGCTCCAGTAAAATGTGTCTCCCGATCGCTTTCAATGATCAAGGGGTTCCCATAAGCAGCACATAACCACTTGAGGGCAGCTATTACTGTTCTCTGGGTGCCATGCAGGATAAACAGCTAAGAGTCCCATGGCTGTGTCCACACATGGAATAGCATACGTATATCCTTCTCAACCAAGCAGGGGCTTGATGACATCCACTTGCCACCAGGTCAATGGTACCCGTCCTCGCACCCCCTGCCCAGAAGTTCCCATAGGCCTTCGGGGATGCTCTCGTGAGCAGACAGCACAAGTCTCACAGTCTTCTTGTGCTTCTTCCAAAGTGGCAGGTAACCCCCAAGTTTTTATAGTGGACAACATAATCTTTTTCCAGCATGCAAGAGGTGATGATGTAGCCACTGAGCTACATCCCTTCCTGAGGGACTGGCAGGTTCTGTTTCTAGCCAATGCACCTTGGCTAGAGTGTCAGCCTCATCATTCCCAAGGGAAGCAAAAGGTGCATGTCCAGTAACATGATATACAGTGATTTGTTTCTGTGGCTCAATTCCCATAAGTGTTGCCACAAAGCTTGCCCCCGCAAGGGCCTATGCATAACCATCCAGTTATTTGTATGCCATGTAGCAATCCACAACATTATCCCCCTGTACACCACCCAACTATCTGTGCAAATAGTCAGGGGTGGTGCCTCATTAGTAGCCACGAGGCACATGGCTCGGAGTTCTGCCCACTGGCTGCTTAGTCACATACCAGTGTCAAAACAGATTGTGTCTGTCTCTGGTTGAATGCTTCAGCTGTCCCCATGGCAAGCTGGCCCCTGCTAGACCCATCAGTGTACCAAGCATCTGAGGGAATAGGTGTCTGCCCTTTGTGGAAGTGGCCAGCTTCCATCTCTTCCATAGGGACAGAAACAGTAGATTTTTCATCAGCATAAGTGACTGGACCTAGCACTTCCTAAAGCTCAGCCTGAAAGGGGCTAGTAGAGCTCCTTGGTTTCAGATAAGCCCCCCACTTAGCCAATGTGGGTATCTGAGCCATACTACTACGAGGCTGGACTACCCAGTCCCAGACCCACCCTGCGGCAGGATATGTGGTCCTGTCCCAGGGGCAGTTCCTGTTATAGCCTCCATGGCCAACAGGGCAGCAGAGACTGCAGCCAGCTGCTGTTCAATCCAGGAGTACCATACCTCCGCTCCCCTCCATAGTTGAGACCAGAAACCCAAGGGCTGATGTAGCCTTTCCAATCACTGCCACAAACCCCATCCAAACCCTTCCTGTGTCACATGCGCATCCAGCCCACAGGGTCTAGCAAGATCCAGAGTACGCAAGGCCTGGGTGCACTTAATGATGCACTTCGCTCCCCGGAGAACTTATTCCAAGGTTGAGGTCCAGTGTCAGTTTGCTCCCTTTTTCACCAGAGCATAGAGGGGACAGGTTATTTGGGCCAGATACGGAGCAAATGCTCTCCAGTACCCCAACAGGCCCAAAAATATCTGGAGCTGTTTCACAGTAGTAAGGGTTGGGTATGCCAGGATTTTATCTATCACCATATCAGGGGTGACTTTTGTCTTATCCAACCAGACCACCCCCAAGAATTTGACAGAGAATCCCGGCCCTTGCAGCTTGGCTCCATTGACTGCCCAGCCACGTGATTTCAGATGGGGCAGCACTTGTGGCACTGCTTTCGCTAGCTCTGCAAGACAATCACTGCTTAGAAAAACATCATCAATGTAATGGAAACATCATCTAGAGACCATGGCCACTTAGCCAGGTCCTCTGCCACAAGCCTGTGACAGATGGTCAGGCTGTGCAAGTGCCCTTGAGGGAGCACTGTAAAAGTCCACTGTCGGCCTTCCCACGTGAAGGCAAACTGGTCCTGACTCTCCAGAGCAAGAGCGACAGAGAAAAAAGCATTCACTAAATCAGCTGCAAAGTGGTAGGTTCCCAGTTCATTACTCAGTCAGTCGATCAAGTCCATCACAGAAAGGACCGTTACACGCAGTGGGGGAATGACCTTATTGAGCTCTTAGTAATCAACCGTCATTCTCCACATGCCATCTGGCTTTTTTACTGGCCACACAGGAGAGTTAAAGGGGCTGTGAGCAGCCCTAACTATGCCCACCTTCTCCAACTCCCCTACAGTGGCAGTAATTTCCTCATGCCTCCTGGGTAACCAGTATTGCTTCACCACACTCATCCGCCACAGAGGAGGCAACTGCATAGAGGGTGATTAGCATGTCCCTGCAGAATGGCCTTCACCACTTGCATCAGCAAGCGAAACTCTTGCGGTCGTGTGTAGCCACAAACCCTGGAGCATGTCAATACCCAGGATATACTCAGGAATGGGAGACACATAAACAGTGTAGTCACAGGGAGGCAAACGTCCAATACCCAGAGAAAGCTGTACAGCCTTTACCCTCACACTTTGTCCCCCATAACAATCAATAGAGACCTCGGGTTCTGAACACTTCTCAGTGTTCCCATGCAGAAGCATACATTTGGTTCCTGTGTCTACAAGAGCCAACACCTGCTGAATATTTGCAGGTGACCAATGGATAGCCAATTCAACATGCAGCCTCTGGTCCCCCCTTTTTCCCTGTAGATGTAGCCCTTGGCCTCTTTCCTAGTCAAAAGTCCAAAGGATATCTTCCCCCGTGTCTTGGGGTGGGGGTCTTCCAGCCAGGTCACAGGGGCTTCCTGGGGCTCTCCAGAGGCACTCCTAGATTTCCCTGACAGTTTCTTCCTCCTCTGGGGCCTCAGGAGGCGTTGGTCAGCGTGCAGCTGTTTCCAGAGCTCCAGCAGGTTGTATTCGGCTTTCCGTCAATCTTGGTGCAGTTGACTCCAGCCTCCAAAAGATCTGACCACATTTGCGCTCTGGTCACCTACATAGGGACGCTGTTCAACCGCGAAGCAAGGGAACTCTGAGAAACCTGACGAACAGCCTTTTCCTAACGGGCAAGACTCCACCTCTCCCAGACTAGCCACCATTGTTGTGATGTCATTTCTGCTACGACTGACATGTCAGGAGAACCGCCATTAGGGAGCAAAAGGAGGTGGGGGAGAGCATGCTGGAATACTAGGTCCTGCATTCCAGCCATAAAGCACTCACCTTCAGGGCCCTGTGTATTGGGATTGAACAGGACCTGGTGCATGCCCAACTCCCACAGGATTTGAACTAAGTCCGCAAAGGACTGCCACTTGCTCACAGTGTCTGGCACATCACCTGCATTTGCCCAGACACTACGGATAGCCGCCATCACCCACTCTGTCAAGGAGTGTGATCCCTGACCCCCACCGTGTCTCCAGCTATTCTGCAGCCACTGGCGCAGTGAGGAGTGTGTCATGATGGACGTTAACTTTTCCATCTCCGCATCAGTGTACACGACGCTATCCATCCCTAGATCCCACAAGCTCAGGAGCTGCAGCTAAGGGCTCCCGGGCCGCTGGCGAAACTGATTCACGAGATCGACCAACTTGGCCTGCGTTTAAGGACTATACAGGGTATATTCAGTCATCTGCAGGGGTCTGGCGGTCTGGCCACCAGGTGCCATAAGCTGCTGCGACTTCATTTTCTGTACCACCATGGGGCAGGCTTTCCAGGAACTCAGTTCCACATCAACGTCATCATCCTCTGACTCTGACTCATCAGTGAAGGCAGGCACTGGGGACTTGGGCTGCTGCTCCGCTGCGTGCTATGCGTCTTCCAAGGCGCCAGCTCGGGCTTCCAGGGAGCCTTCTCCTCCCTGGAGCTCTGGTAGCTTCACTGCATCACGAAACTCAGCCTCTATCTCAGCTCACAAAGCAGAAAGAAACACCCAGCCCAAAGCCCCTGCAGTCGCAGGGCTGCGGGACCTCTCCGGGGTCTCCCCAACCTCTGGGAGGGCCTTCTCCATGGTGTCAGGTGTGCCACTGACATCTGGCCACTCCCCTTGGGGAGCCCACGACACCAGGAGGCGTGCCACCGGGTGCCATTTCCCAGTAGCAGGCCACCCCTCGGGCGGCCCTCAGGAGAACCCAAGGTCTCCATGTCCATATGGAGAAACTCATGCTGCCGATCATGCCACTTGTGTTGCAGCCTCCCTAGGCTGGGCAGGTCCACTGGAGACTCAGGTAGATGTAAGAAAATGTGTGGAGCTGTGATGATGCTTGACATTCCTTTATTCGGGAGAGTCACACAGGCCACAAGCCCGTGTCTGTGTCAGCACCTGACTCCCCACGTCCTCTTTTTCTGTGAGAAGTCCCTAACTCCTTAAGTACCAGCCCAAACAAAGCAAGCTTCAGGCCAAAAAGTGAGGTTACCTGGCATGAACTGCACATGCGAGCCCGCTCAAGGCTAAGTGGCAGTTTATCGTGCCCAGGCTCAAGGCCGTGAGACCCAGCCTCAAGGCTGTGGGAACACTGCTTTATCAGACTCCTTCAAGGCTGTGAGAGGCTACTCCCCCTAGTCACCTGGGGGAGGGAGCCAGGCTGCCTCCACTTACTCTACACTCAAGATTCACATGGTTTCTAGTTTCTGCTTCTCTCTGCATAATTTCTCAGTCCTCTTCCTGCTATTTTCAGATCATCTTGCTATTAACGGAATCACCAGTTACTTGGGGCTGTTCATTACCAGTCCATATAGGGAACAGGGTGTCTAAGACAGGGATTATGAGCAAAGATGTCCCAAGCGTGTCCACCAAAGACATTAAGTTTTTCTCTTTGTCAGTACCAGGACTCTCCCTTGATACCCATCCTCTGCTACTATGAAAATCCAATCTCCTATGGGAAGGCCACCTTTCTAGGTCTCTAGGTTGTTTGCCTTCCTGATTCTGTGAAAGCCACAAGCCCAGGCCCTGAGCTAGTATAAACACCATTCCCCAATATTGTCTCAGTTCTTCCCCGAAATTCTACCCCATACTTTTTTATCCTCCTGTGATTTCCTTTATTTTTTAATGTTATGGTTACTTATTTTATCCACACCTAATACCACTGCTCACATGCAGGAATGCATAGTGGGGTGGGGGTGGGGGGAGCAAAGAATCACTCACCCAGGCCATCATTCAATAAGGCCTCAAAATAAACTTGTCATCTCTCCAAATTATTTCATACATGTAGTCTCTGGTAGACACTTAAGATATTGGTCATCAGAAAACTTTAATAGCCCATTACTAGATATCTATGTGTATCACAATTTATATTTTAATAATACCACAAATAATTTTTATAAGTAGCACAACTATTACATTGTAATTCATACATTATAACCATTATTTCTTACATTATTATATTAAAAACTTGTTTTAGTTTTGGGAAATAAATTTTAAAGAAGAGGGAGGGAGGAAGAGGACTTGCTTGACCTCAGAAAGGACCTGACCTGGCTTCGGCTCTCAGCTGCCCCCCTGTATTTTATCTCCCACACATTCACACGTGTCCTAATTAAATTTGTGGATGCAGAGAAGTGAGGAGGAAATTACAAGTGCGCAGACAATACTGGGAAGACTGGCCGGAGAGGTACAGAGGAGGGGGGTTTCTTTCAGCTAGGAAGGTCAGAGGAGGACACGGCATTTAAGTTGGCTTCAGGACATATTACACTTTGTGCAAACTAAATGACATAAACATAAGAGAAAGAGACAAATGTGGAAAAGCATGGGGGAGGTAGGGGAAGAGAAGAAAAATTCATTTTACAGACTAGGTTCAATAAACAAAATTCAACTCTCTGTAAACAGGTAGATATAAGCAGCTTCACCGTAGCCCCCTACCGCTCCATACAATCCACAAACCACAATATTCTACTCTGGAGATTCATTTTTGGGAAACATAGCAAACCCCTAAATAGGGTATTATATGGGAAACTATTAAGAACCTTGTGTGACTGAGAAGGGAGGGAATAAGGCACAGAAGAAGCAGGTGAGTGTCAGTGGCATGGTGCGGAGTGGTGCGGGGAAGGCCGACGGTGGAGCTTGGCCTTGGAGGGCAGCCTGGGTGGAGCATGAATGGAGCCCGAGGCTGGCCACGCAGACTCTGGTCACTGTACACACACAGGGAAAAATATGATAAAATACCCATTTTTTTGCCTATACTCCTATTTTACCCATAGCTATAAGAAAAAGAAAAGGAAATTATATGAAAAGTAATTGAGATCATGAAGTACCTGAATATAAAAACCATGAAGGCGGGGACTCTGTCTAATTTGACTCTGCTTTATCCAAGAGCCTAGAACAGTGAATGGCACTCAAATGTATATATATTTTGGGAGTGTATAAACAAATGCCTACCCTGTGACAGGCCCATGCTTGGTACTTTATCTACGTTAGCTTATTTAAGTCTCACACATAAACACAGATGAGGAAATTGAAGTGCAGGCAGAATAAGAGTCTTGCCCAAGGACATCCAGCCAATGAATGGCAGTGCCAGAATTCAAATCTTAGTCTAATTGACTAAAGCCAGTGCTGTCAACCACCATGAAACACTTCTTCACCAAACAGGAAACCAGACTATGACTATAGCACACAGTAATCTCAGTTTGGCACAACACACTCTGATGATAGCGTCATTTAGATGGAAACTGGAGGAACCAGTTTCAAGGAAAGCTGAGGGGGTGCAGAAAATTGAGTGAACTGAGCAGTCAGGCTGTGTTTTATGGTCTCCAATTCGATTCACCTGAAGATAATTAGGATCAGAATTAGTTCAAAGATCAAATGAGAATTCAGTTTTTTAGATCTCTGCTTCTCTATTTGGTTTAGAATTCTATAAAAGAAAAACAGAAACTATTCCTTCATTAAGCAAGCAGTATCAAATTCTATCACATCAGTATTGAAAAGCACCAGGTAATTTCTTAGTTTCAGTAAACTCAATTTTTTACTGCTCATGAAGGGTGTAAATTCCATGAAGGCTGCAATAACCAATTACTCAGAAGTATTAAGCAAACTCAAACTGAATTGTTCTATATCTAACCATTTTTATTAATCATCATAAGCTCAAAGATATTTATTTTACTCTAGTACTCTATAAAATAATAAATGGTAGAAGAATAAAAGAATAGGATGAATAAGAGGGAGGAAAATATATTAAATAGTGCTGTTCATTTTGTATTCATTACTAATGGATTTTGGCAGGTGACATTGTATGTTCAGGCTACTAAGTCTGCTTCTGAGTGTTTCCACTGAATACCAGAGATGTGTGATGCAACAGAGCCCAGACTGACCGCCAACTTTGTGCTAGCTAGTAAAGAACGGAAGTGAGTCATCCATTTTTCACCCACACTCTTGAAACTAAACCTGAAAGGGAAAAATTTAATACAAAATACAACTCCAGCTTGTTTATTGCCCTTTGCACACTGCTTAAACAGTGCCTGCTGTGAATGCTAATGGCATAGATGTTTAAAGTATCTGTTGAATAAAAGAAAAAGTGAATTTTTTCTATTATTCCCTCAATCTAAGAATATTCAGTTCAGCAAGCACAAAAGAACAATGCTGACTACCCATAGAGCTCTTCCATTTGATGAGGCTACATAGAGATAGACTGGTAGCAGGATCCACTTTCACATCTAATAGGCATTTTGCACTTAACATGTCTAAAATAAAATTTCTAATTCCCTCTCCTATAAATTGGTGTCCCCCATCTTTTTCTCAGTAAATATGCTTCCATCTAGCCAGCTGCTCAAGACAAAATCCTAGACATGATATTTGATTCCTTTCTTCCCCTTATTCCCTATATTCAAATTTCAGCAAGTGAATTTTGCTCTCAAAGTTATTCTGAATCTAATCACTTTACCATCTTCATTACTACCACCCCGATCCCGTCACCATTGCCAAATACCAGGACTACCACAGCCCTGACTGGTGTGGCTCAGTGGGTTGGGCGTCATCCCCGGACTGAAAGGTCACCAGTTGGATTCCCGGTCAGTGCACATGCCTGCGTTGCTGGCCAGGACCCTGGTTGGGGAAACACATCAATGTTTCTCTCCTTCTCTTTGTCCTTCTTTGCCCTTCTCCCCCACCAAAAATAACGAATTTGGAAGGAAGAAAGGAAGGGAGGGAGGGAGAAAGTGAGAGGGAGAGTGGGAGGGAGAAAGAAAGAGAGAGAGAAAGAGAAAGAAAGAAAGAAAGAAAGAGAAAGAAAGAAAGAAAGAAAGAAAGAAAGAAAGAAAGAAAGAAAGAAAGAAAGAAAGAAAGAAAGAAAGAAAGAAAGAAAGAAAGAAAGAAAGAAAGAAAGAAAGAAAGAAAGAAAGAAAGAAAGAAAGAAAGAAAGAAAGAAAGAAAGAAAGAAAGAAAGAAAGAAAGAAAGAAAGAAAGAAAGAGAGAAAGAAGAAAGAAAGAAAGATCCTGGACTACCATAGTAACCTCTAATTGATCTCGCCACATCCAAATTTACCCAGATACAATTTAATCTTCACTCAGTTTGGCACTAGGTAATTTCTTAGATTCAGAAACTGTGATCATTTTAATCATAAATATTATTTCACTCCTCTGCTTATAACTCTCCAATGGCTTCCTGTTGTACTTGGAACAAAGCCTAATCTGCCATTATTTCCAGACCATGTGTGGTCAGAGCTCCTCATTCCCTCTATGACCTCAGCTTGTACACAGCTCCCTCTGCCCACACCATGCTGCTTGCCTTCTTCCGTTTGATCATTCTCATCTAAAGAACTTTGCAATTGGTGTTTTTCTGTGTGAAATGTCTTTCCTCCAAATCTTCTTATGGTTGATGTTTTCTTATCTAGGATTCATTCTGTGAGTAATGTTGACCATCTCCACAACACCCTCACACCAAGTTCATTCTATCACATCACCCTAAATTGCATTATGACTGTATATGCTTACTTGATTATTATATGTCTCCCAACCAGGATATAATTTGGATAAAAGTAGGGATGCTATCACTCTTGCTCTTCATCGTATCCCGTGGATTTAAAAAATGTTTATAGAATGAATGGATATTTTCTGGAAGTCTTGGAGCAGTATTTGTGCTTGTTTTTGGTGCTTTTGTTGAGTATTGATTAGTCATGATTTTATAGGGTTTCTGCAAGTAGGATAGAAAATATGATTGAGACTCAGTACTTTTATACTGGTTTCAAAGTGGAAGCTGACAGCCTTTTCTTTAGGAAACATTTTTAAACTACCATTATATCACAGAGACAACTCTGACATATCTGTATCAAAAACTAATTCCCTCAATTCTGTGTATATAGCATTCAATTTTCTTTGAAGTATTACTCACATCTGGCATGGCTATTATAACTAACTGAGTCTTTTAACCACACGTTTCCCACTGCTTCTCTGCATTTTTACTTTTACTAATAATTCCTCAAATGTCCATGGTTATGTTTTAACTGTTGGCAGAAAGAAAGAAATTACTCTTTGCAATGACAGAGAGATCTGTTATTATTTATCTGAGTGCTTCTTCAGTACCTAAGTTCTAAAAAAGCTAACTTTCCAGAATATTTCAGAGATGTCATTTAGAATAACTTCACTTTACTGAGCCTGTGGGTCATATCATGACACCCCGAGGCTACTTGCCCTGGAGTGTCACAAATTGACATTCTGTCCCACTTGCCACCAAATAATATAAACGTTTAAGTCTGATCTTCAATGTCTAAGAATACATCTACACTAGGAGTAATTTGATTTTCTTTAAAATTATTTAAAATGGTTTTTAGCTTATTACAGTAATCTTCCACCTTTAAATTAGTTACATTAGCTATCATTACAAACAAAACTGCTGTTATATTTTTAGATTTATTTCACAGCACCCATCATTTGTCCATCTGTCTCTCTACTTTCACTCAAATTACAACAAGAATTAACAATTCTGACAAGACATACTTTTTAAATTTTCCATGTTGGAAAGAAGGGTAATAACACAACCTAAAAAGATAAATAAATAAATCATAGAAGAAAAAATTAATCTACATCTCTAAGAGGTATAGATAGCCAAAAATAAATAAAGGAATCAAAGCTGTTAAAATAATAGTCTTCAATGTTTTTAACAAAAATTTTTATTATTTTTTTATTGAAAATTGCACCGAATGTTAAATTTCCACTTTTACATTAAACAAATACAATAATGGTAACTCATTTTAAAACAAAACCCTAAATCCAAACAATTTTTGATAGTCTTTATTTAGGTTATTTTAGTTTCGGTTTCAAACACAGGAATGTAACTATACAAAGATGCAAAATAGGTAACTTTTTTAAACAAAAAGGCAATGTTTCACGAAAGACTATGAAGATAATATGAAACTAGTGGAAACAAATCTAAGAAGATTTGTTAAAATTAGTCACATCTAATAATACATCTGAAGTTTTCTTGTGTAAACGATTACATAAAGAAAAGACTATCAATGTCTGAAATAGTGGATTTGTTCATAGACAATCTAAGTTACCATAATAAGTGTTTCCTGAGACATCAGGAAATGCAACATTATTCTTGAACCTTTTCTGTTCAAGACTTCCCACTGAACAAAATAGCTGAGAATCTGAAACCAAGAAAATATATTTGACTACTAACAATTTGTGAAAGTTAATACTTTTTTTCATCATCCAAGGGTATTGCTGAACTTATATCCAACTTGCCTGCTCAGTATACCATTCAAACGTGAGAGACACTTCCCTCTGCAGGAGCCTGTGCTGTCCTCAGTGCTATCCTTGCAATTGTCTAAGTCAGACAAATGATTTTCCCCTATTTTATGGTAATTTAATCTTCCTATTAACAAAGAGGGATGCAGCCCCCTTGTACCATAAAATGGAGATTCCCTCATAATATTTTTTATTTTGATGTTTCAAACCTTTGTCACAACATTCTAGCCGCAGGGGTGTCCAACCTTTTGGCATCTCTGGGCCACGCTGGAAGAAGAGTTGTCTTTGGCCACACATTAAATACACAAATGCTAACGGAAACTATGAGCAAAAAAAAAAAAAAAAAAAAAAAAGTTTGAAGTAAATTTACAATTTTGTGTTGGGCCATATTCATAGCCATCCCAGGCCACATGCAGCCTGCAAGCCCAGTTTGGACACCCTAGACAAAGTGCTCAGGACCTGCTGTGCCCGAGGGACTCATAAAGGAAAAAGGCCTACTTATTCTTTGTGATTTGATGCACAAATACAGTCTTCAGAAAAAAAATTAATGAAGTAGCACTATAAAAAACATCACATTTGTATTGGTTATTCATTTTCCAATTCTCTTCAAATGCAGTTTTGCAAGAACTTACTAATATGAGAAGTAAATGGACACTAAAAACTACTGAGATTATCCATTTACTTTGAAAATTAAGAACCGATGCCATATTTGTCAAGTTCTGGTTAGAGGGGTTAAATGAGACTTGTCTTATTACTTAGTGTTAGGCATACCAAACTGTACAAGGTATTATAGCAGCCTTCAGAAACTTTTAAATCTGTTTTAGAAAAACAAAATAAATGAATGTGAAGTCACCTAGGCTAAGTGACAAATGAGTAGTGTAGACACTAAGTTTTGGGAGAGCCAACATGATAAGCTTTAAATTACTTTTCCAGCTTAAAATATTCTTTGATAAAAACTTTATATAAAGGAAACTTGGTAGATATTAAAATCAATTAATATTTGTAAGAATCAAAAACAGCAACCCTGCATTTAGAATTATATTCTATTGAAATACAACCTTCCATACACAAAGACATATATAAAAAAAGATGTTGATTGCTATAAATATTTATTGCTGAAAACCATAGAAACAACATAAAACTCTGATAAGAGGGTATAAAAAGCACAAAATAGATTGTATTTACAAAATGTAATACTAGATAGTTATTTTTTAAAGTGAGTTAGAATTGCAATATATTGTTATGAATAATGTCTAAGAAACATTAAGTCACCAAACTTGTATGTATAGTATCCTAATCCAAGGACATAGATAAAGATAAATGGTTGTTTATATATAACAGATCATGACATTGTTCCTATACTATTGTGACTGTATAGATATGTCTGAAAGACACATATGGAATTAATATCAATTGCCTCTGAGGAGGAAGCTTTAGGGCAAGTTGTCAGAAGACAAAAAGTTAATTTCATTGTGTTAATTTTTTGAGCAATTTAAATTTTGATCAGGAAATGCATGTTTATGAAAAAATACTAGTAAAATGTAAACAATTGACATTTAAAAAATATTACCTACATTCTTCTCATTCAGTTAAGGCTCCAATTTTAAAATAATGTAAACCAGGTAATATTACAACGTTGCATTAAAGAATAGACAACTGTGGGGGGGCAGGATTGAATATGGGTGGTGGGGGATGGGTAGGGCAGGGGCAAGTAATGGGGGGAAATGAGGACGATTGTAATGAAACAATAAAAAATTAATAAAAAATAAGTATGCAAAAAAAAGAAATTTATTTAATGGCTACTTAAAATTTACTGAGCTAAAAAGAAAAGGTAATTATCATAAAACATTTCCCTAGATTGTCTTTATACGAGCATGCTGAGTTTGTTTTATTGAATTTTGTATGTAGAGGTAATCTCATGGTATTTATTTCACTTTGAAAGAAACAAATATTGAGACAAGGTAATGGTTGACAATGTTTTAGCACTAATTGATTTCTTTCTTACAGTTGCTAACCACATCCTCTACCAAAATATTTGTCTGTAGTTTCTATATCGTGTAAGTTTCTTTGTAAGTAGCAACAATTTTCAAATACTGAAATGTTATTTTTAATGATCTAAAAGTTATAAGTTAAAAAAATACAAAATAACCTGGAAAAGTTTTAGTAATTGTTGTTATCATTGAATGGTATTTCTTTATATTACTATATCTGAGTCCTGATCCTTAAGAACACAGCCATAGCTGCTTTCCCATACTCCATAAATGATATCTATTGTTAGTGGGTGTACTGTCTCCTTCCAACATTGATACAAAAAAGATCATGTGCTAATAAAAAAAGGTCATTATAATAAACCTATAAAAAATTGAGAAAAACAATTTTTCAGAAATTTAAGATCCAAGTAGAGAAATTATGACCATTTAATTTTTTAATATGAGAAGTTTAAATTTAAGTATTTAAATGTAAAATACTTAAATTAAATGAAAAATATTTTAATATATTTTATTGACTATGCTGTTGCGGTTGTGCCAACTTTCCCTCTTTGCCCCCCTCCACCCAGCACGCTGCATTCCCTCCAGCAGTCCCTCCCCACTTAGTTCATGTCCATGGGCCATACATACAAGTTCTTTGGCTACTCCATTTCCTATACTGATCTTAACATCCCTCTCTCTATTCTGTACTTGCCAATTTGTACTTCTTAATCCTTATACCTTTCCCCTGTTCTCACCATTCTCCCTCCCAACTGATAAGTCTACAAATGGCTTTGATAACTATGATTCTGTTTCTGTTCTGCTTGTTTGTTTAGTTTGTTTTTTAGATTCAATTGTTGATAGTTGTGAATTTATTGCCATATTAATGTTCATAGTTTTTATCTTCTTTTTCTTAAATAAGTCCCTTTAACATTTTATATAATAATGGCGTGGTGATGATGAACTCCTTTAGATTTATCTAGGAAACACTTTATCTGCCCTTCAATTCTAAATGATAGCTCTGCTGGATAGAGTAATCTAGGTTGTAGGTCCTTGCTTTTCATCACTTTGAATACTTCTTGTCAGTCCCATCTTGCCTGTAAAGTTTCTTCTGAGTAATCAGCTGACAGGATTATGTGAACTCCTTTGTAGGTAACTCCCTGCTTTTCTCTTGCTGCTTTTAAGATTCTCTCTTTATCTTTAACCTTTGGCATTTTAATCATGATGTGTCTTGGTGTGGTCCTCTTTACATCCAACTTGTTTGGGACTCTTTGTGCTTGCTGCACTTATATGCCTGTTTTCTTCACCAAATTAAGGAAGTTTTCTTTCATTATTTTTTCAAATAAGTTTTCAATTTCTTGCTTTTCCTCTTCCCCAGGCCTCCTGTGATTCAAATGTTTGAAATTGTCCCAGAAGCTCTTAACTCTCTCCTTGTTTTTTTGGATTTTCTTTTTCTTGTTGTCTTTCTGATTAAATGTTTTTTCTTCCTGATGTTCCAAATCATTGATTTGATTCTTGGCTTCATCTCCTCCACTGTTGGACCCCTGTAATTTTTTCTCTATTTCACTTAGTGTAAACTTAATTTCTGTTTGGGTCTTTTTTATGCTGCTGAAGTACTCAATGAGTTCCTTGAGCATCCCAATAACCAGTGCTTTGAACTCTGCATCTGATAGATTGCTTATCTACATTTTGCTTAGTTCTTTTTCTGGAGTTTTGATTTGTTCTTTCATTCCGGCCATATTTCTTTGTCTCCTCATTTTGGCAGCCTCCCTGTGTTTGTTTCTATGTATTAGATAGAGTTGCTTTGACTCCCTGTCTTAGTAGTGTGGCCTATTGTAGAAAAATGCACCTGTATGCTGAATGGGGCAGAGCCTTAGGTGACTGCTAGGGCAGGGCAACCCATATGAACCAGGTTGATGGAGTTTTAGATACAATATCTCTGCTCTGTGGCTCTGTGTCAGGAACGGCTCCAAAAAGGGACAAGGGCTGCTGCCTGGCCTCTCTAGGTTTTTTCTGAGAGAAAGTTGTCCCCTCGCACTCACCTTGGTGCTGTACACTTCAGTTTCTCTCTGTATGACACTGGCACCCTTCCAGCTGCTGCCCTGGTGCTGGAGCCCAGAGGGAGTGAGTCTACATAAGTCCATTTCAGGCCCATTAAGAAGAGATACCTGAAGATCCTATGGTTCTACCACCACCCAACCCGCACTGATTTTTAGAGCCAGAAGTTGTGGGGACTTATCTTCCTGGCACTGGAACCCTGGCTTAATGGTCTGGTGTAGGACTGGGATCCGTCATTCCGAAGGTATCCCTCCTGATTTTTATATACTAAACATTGGTGTTGGACCACCTCTTCTGTGTCTTCTGTCTCCACATCTCTACCCCTCCTACCCATCTGAATAAATATGACTTCTTTAATTCCTTGGTTGTCACACTTCCATACGTCTCGATTTTCTGACGATTCTGGGTGATAAGTTGTTCTGTAGTTTAGTTGTGATTTTTTTCTGTGGTTGTGCAAAGAGGCAAGCTGTGCTTACCTATACTTCCATCTTGACTGGAATAAATGAAAAAAATATATTTAATGTATATTTAAAAAGAAAATAGATACAGAAAAATATAGGGTTATGTATTAGATTCAGAGTGCAATGAAAGGGTTAAAAAGAAAAAGCATTGAGAAGTATTTTGCTTTAATAATAGTTTAATAAATAGTAAATAGTATATTTATTTTCAAGCATCAAAATAAGAGATAAAGGGGAAAATATAAAATTTGAACAAGTATATAAAACTGACCTCCAGAAGAACATGTAAGAATATTCTAAACAACTTTTTCTAAAGGCTATACCTAATTGAAATACATTTAAAAAGTATTCAGGTGATTTAGGCATTTGTAAATCTTTTTAGTAGGCAGGGAATAATATGTTAGGTGTTTTACCTTAATAACAGGATGTACCATATTTTGCCTTGTATAATGTGTACCTTTTTGCCCAAATTTTTGAGAGAAAACTAAGGGTATGCATTATACATGGGTAATACTAATTCTATAACTACATAAATGTTTTTAATTATTTTTAAAATTTCTTGTATCTTGTATCTGTTCTTGTGTTTTGTAATTATTTGTTACATATAATTTCTTGTACAATAATATGTTAAAAAATAAATGCTAAAATACCTTTATAATACAAAAACCAAATATCTAAATATAAATAAATACATGATTAAGTTTAAAAATTAAAACAGATTTTTTTCCCTGAAATTTTGGGCCAAAAAAATGTCTGTGCATCATCCACACTGAAATACAGTATTTTGTATTTTTACATTAATAAACAGAACCAAAGAAAAAGCAAGTAGCAATAAAATGCTCAGCTCCAATCTGCTAATACCTCCAAGTTTTAGCTGGCTAATAACACAAACTGAGACTTCTTGTGACAATGCAGCCCTGTTTAAGTATGGACACTGGAAAGTTACAATCTAGTAAATGAAATATATTTGACAATTAGTCTCTCTGGGTCAATCCATTGGGCCAAACTCTGACTTCTATGCTTGCCTTGGTTTCCTATTAAGGTCAGACAGCATATAATTTGGTTGAATGTTCAAAATCCTAGAAACTTTCCTAAGTACCATGATTAAAGAGGGAGCAAGCAGAAATTTTCTCTAAATTAGAAGATTCTATTTTATTTCAGTATCACGTGAATTTTTAAGTGCTGCAGGAAGATGAGGGAAACTATTTAATACTTTATATCAGCAGTTTTCAACTGACATGCTGCAAGAATTTTTAAAACATGCAATACCTGACAATTTAATCAGGGACACTGACCTCTTTCCCCTTTGATAATTGATTTGAAAAACAATAGCTATCCAGTATGAATGAATAAAACTGCCTATTTTTATACCTATTTGTCAATTGGCAAAAAGTATGTTTTTCAGTGTGCCACAAAATTTTAGTAATTACGTGTACCATGAAATAAAAAAGGTGTGCTACTTTATATCATTTTGGAAGGAAGAAAAAGATGGAGGGGGGGAAAAGAGGGAGGGAAGGAGAGAGGGGAGGGAAGAACAGAGTGGGGGAGAAAGTTCACATGCTTCACACTTTCTCTAGCATACAGTTACATTTACCCTACCATAGAAGATAACAATTGTCAGAATCTTCATAAAAATGGTCTGTCCAGCCCTGGCTGATGTGGGTCAGTGGATTGGGTGAAGGCCTGTTTCAGAAGGATCACTGGTTCGATTCCCAGTCTAGAGCATATGCCTGGGTTGTGGGCCAGGTCGCCAGTAGGGGTCACGTGAGAAGCAACCACACATCGATGCTTCTCTCTCTCACTTTCTCCCTCCCTTCCCGTCTCTAAAAACTAAATAAATATGGCCATCCTAAGCAACATTGTTGTCACAAATTTATCTTGCAGGACTCTTTACAAACTGTTCTTTCTTTTTCCTACCAATGTCTCTTTTCCTCTAAAATGGTTCTTATCAGAAGCCAACTAAATGGTAAATAATATGTTTATTAGTACAACTGGATAGTTACTTAGGCACTGACATTCAATGTTGGTCATCAGAAGACTGAAATGCTCCAAGGAGAAGAAGCTATAATTTATTCATTCACTCACTCACCTTAGCAGACTCCACCAGTGCCCTGCTTGTGGTCCCTCAGTACTAGCCATTCTAATACAGTCGACAGTTCTTTGCTACAAACACCTTGGAGTCTCTGCCTGAGGGCTTTCCCTGTGTCAGGAGCGTGCTTAAGAGTAAGGTCACAGGGGGTCGATGCCCTCAAGAGCAACCTTCAAGTACTGAAGAATGGGTGTTCTACATCGTCTCTCAGGGTCGCTAGTAGAAATAAGTCCCAGTGGCCCACAGTGGTAACCTGCTCATTAACATAACCTTTTCTGGATTCTTTCTCCCCTTTCTTTTTTTGGTCTCACTTCCCCAGTCTTCCAACAGGGCTTCCTTAGATTATCTTCCAAATAAATCACATTAAGTCCTCAGAATTGTTGATAGGTTCTGAAACTTCAAATGAAACAACATACAATGAAATCAGTTTTACCACAGGCTAATTGATATAAATGAGTTAACTTTCTATACACCTCATTGATGTTTTAATGAAACAATATAGAATAAAAGTACATTATTTGAGGAACTGATATATTTACACTTGAAACCTTATTTTAAGGTCTGCTTCTGGGACGAGGCAACCTAAAACACTCACTTATTCTTTATCCATGAACATTTACTTAGCATGTATTAGGGACTATAAATTGTGAAAGACAATGAGAATCAAATATGAATCCTGAGAACAAGTAAGTCAATGTTTTCAAGCAGGGAGTTATGTCATGCAATCCCTCAAATTCATATCATAAAAGACATCACAGCCTCCATCAGCTTCCATTATTAACTCTGCTCATTACTGTTCATCCTTTCTTTCAGTCAAGATCAAATGATTACCTGGTGGTTCAGGCAATTTTCTTCTTTATTAAAGTCATGCTTGGTTTTCTCATCTCTCTCAGCAGCTTTAACACCTCAACCCACTAATGCAATTTGCCCATCTTAATTCTTATTTTCTTCCCTACCTCTGCAAAATTTTCTTGGCTGCTCTTCATGACAAAGTTATATATAACATCACAATATTGAATATGGCTGTGTCCCTGTTCTCATTTCCAAAACCTCCTTAATTGTCATTTATTTAGTTACTTTACCCAGTGGGATGAAAGTAATTTCCTAATATTCAGCCATCTTTAAATGTTTCATCTCAGTTCCAGTATATAATTTCTATGACAAACTACTTACAAAAATAATAGGACATTTAATCCACAAATAGTCCCAACATAGGAATTATTATATATCTTTCATAGACTGGAAAACTGTATCTTTCTGCCCTTAAAGCCATGATATTACCACATATTCTACTGCACTTACCACATAATTAAATATGAAAAAAATGTATTTTTCTTATGCTCTTCCCACTCATTTAAGAGAACTTGTAAAATAGTCAACACCCAGATGATTCTCCCGGTATTTCAAGAATCATATGCTAATATTTGATTCTCACTGACCAGTTGCTAAGAATGTCTTAATTTAATATTATTAATGATGGTCTATATTCCTTATGAGTCAGACTCATTGGAGGTATGCTTTCCCTAAATTCAGGAAATATTCTTTAAAAAAAAACTTTTGTCTAAAAAAAATACTTCTTACCTAGATAATCACTCGGTGGCTCATATGCAGTTAACATCTTTGTTTCTGCCACTGGAATTTCCCTTAAAATGTCTGCACTCCTGTCATCCTGGACCAGTCACCCACTCCATCAGTCAGGTCATGTGTCACACTAGTACCTGAGGAAATTGCTTATGTATTAAGTTTTCTTTAAGAAAAACATTATGCTTTTAGACTGTATTTCTGCAGATAGTATATTTTTAGAGAACCCCAAAATAGTACATATTTTAATATTTCTATTTGCATAGGTGTTACTCAGTGGCAGTCCAGACACAGCAAAAGTAAAAGACATTTTAGGCATGTGGTGACCCTGTCAGGTGTGGGATATCCAGCACATTCTGAGGAGAGCATCTTAAATGACATCTTGTTTCAGTTCCAAATCCCCTGTCTGTAAGTGGTAGACATGATGCCAAACTGATGATTTGAAAATATTCCACTTCAAATTACCAGTATCCTTCAACTTTACTGAATTCGTTTAATTTGTTTTAAAAGTTTTTGGAGGAGTTTTTAGAGTTTTCTCTATGTAATATGTCATCTGTGAATAGTAACAATATTCTTCCTTATTTGTATGTTTCTATTTCTTTTTCTTACCTAATTAATTGCTCTGTCTTGAGCTACCAGTATCACATGGAATAAATGTGGTAAGAGTAGGTATCCTTGCCTTGTTCTTGATCTTAGAAGAAAAGCTTTTAGCTTCTTACCCTTGACTATGATGTTAGCTGTGGGCTTGTCACATATGGCCTTTATGATGTTGAGGTACATTCTCTCTATACCTGCTTTGTGGAGAGAGTTTTTAATCATAAGTAGATGTTAAATTTTGGCAAGTGTTTTTTCTTTATTGAGAGGATCGTTAATTTTTATTCCTCATTTTGTTAATGAGATATACATCACATTGACTGATTTGTGTATGTTGAACCATCCTTGCATCCCTGGAATAAATCCCACTTGATCATGGTGTATGAACTTTTTAATGCACTGTTAAATTTGGTTTGCTAATATTTTGTTGAGGATTTTTGCACTTATGTTTATCAAGAATATTAGCCTGTAATTTTCTTTTCCTGTGGTATCATTGTCAAGTTTTGGTATCAGGGTAATGCTGGCCTTGTAGAATGAGTTTGGAGCCCTGGCCAGGTGGCTCAGTTAGTTGGAGCATTGTTCTGTACACCAAAAGTTTCCTGGTTCAATTCCAGGTCAGTGCACATAGCTAGGTTGTGAATTCTATCCCCACGCGAAGCACATAAGGAGGCTACTGGTCGATGTTTTTCTCTCATACTGATGGTTCTCTCTCTCTTTCCCTCTCTCTCTCTTCCTCTCTCCCCAAAATCAATTAAAAAAACACATCCTCAAATGAGGATTAAAAAAATGAGTTTGGATGTTGTCCCTCCCCCGCTTCTATTTTTTGAGAGAGTTTGAGAAGAACTGCTTATTCATAACCCTTTAAAGTTTTAGTAGAATTTACCTGAGGCCATCTGGTATTGGATTCATTTTGGGGGGAGGCTTTTGATTACTGATTCAATTTCTTTACTAGTAATCAGTCAGTTCAGATTTTGTATTCATGATTCAGTCTTGGTAAATTGTAGGTTTCCAAGCACTCATACATGTCTTCTAGGCTGTCCAATTGTGGGCACATGATTGCTCATAGTAGCCTTTTATGATTCTTAGTATTTCTGTGCTATCAGTTGCAATGTCTCCTCTTTCATTTCTGATTTTATTTCTTCGAATCCTCTCTCTTTTTTCTTGGTGAATCTAGCTAAAGATTTGTCAGTTTTTGCTTATGTTTATCAAGAATATTAGCCTGTAATTTTCTTTTCTTGTGGTATCATTGTCAGATTTTGGTATCAGGGTAATGCTGGCCTTGTAGAATGAGTTTGGAGCCCTGGCCAGATGGCTCAGTTAGTTGGAGCACTGAAAAAATCAGCTCTTAGTTTCACTGATATTTTCTGTTGTCTTTTTAGTCTCTATTTCATTTTATTTCTGCTCTGATCTTTCTTTCCTTGTACTTACTTTGGGCTTTATTCTCCAGCATATTTTTATGATTTAATATCATAATTGCAATTTTATTGTAAACATAGTTTTGTATCATGATTTCCCTTATAATAACACTAATGTTTTACTGTATTATTATAAACTTTTAATGTCAGTAAAATATTTCATTGACTAGATGTACCATGTTTTTCTTAATCAACCATTTTTTTTAATTTCATAAGTACTGTGATAAACATATTTGTTCATGAAGCTTATTTAAACATCTGATTTGTTTCTGAAGATGAGCTTCCAAAATTGTAAATACTAAGTCAAACACTATGCACAATCTAAAGGATTTAAAAACATTAAGCTAAATTGCTTTCAAATATGTTTTCTTTTTTTAAAGATTTTATTGATGTATTTTTAGAGAGAAGGGAAGGATGAGAGAAAGAGAGGAAGAGAAACATCAATGTGAGAGAGAAACATCAATCAGTTACACATACATACGTGCCCTAACCAGGAACCGAACCTGCAACCCAGGCATGTCCCCTGACTGGGAATCTCAGCAACGACCTTTCACTTTGCAGGTCGATGTCCAGCCAACTAAGCCATACTGGTTAAGGCTCAAACATGTTTTCTAATTTACATCCCCAGCAGATATATCAGATATGCATGCAAATTCAGACATTTTTGAAAGAAATCTAGGCCCACTCCACATTAATTCCAAAATAAATTATTATGAGGAAATAAGTTAACATTTAACATTAAGTGTTTGCTACTGCTTGATATTATTTTCAAGGTTACTTTGAGTATTCAATTATAGAATTTATATTTTAATACTACTGCTGTTAAGTGTGTTTTCAAAGAAGCCTTACATCCATTTTGGAAGATGCATCAAAATTAATGTCAAATTTATTATTACATTTTTACTTATTATTATATATTATATATTATTATTATTATACCAAATCAAGATTCGTAAAAACCAAAAATGATCACTAGTCAGAGAAACTAAAGTAGCTGATATTCACTGGACATTAAATAAAACTTCACTTTGGAATTTAAGATTGAGAAGGGCTAGTGTCAGATTTATGTTTTAATAGATTTGGGGGACTGTTTATTTAACTATTTTTTAAAATTTTTATGTTGAAACACAACATACTTTTCACTAAAAAATTACAGCAGCCTAAAATTTTCTTACATGTTTTCTTAACTAAGCAAAATGTTAAACCATCTCTCTGGATACCTACACAAAATAAGTGATAAAACATTCCCAGCAGAGAACATGATCTAATAATCCTTAGCACATGGAAAGCAAGAATTTCAGGTGCTACTCCCACTTTCCTCATTTACTGTCTGTAGTTTCAAATTTAACTTTTTAGTCCTAGCTCTCCCTTTGTAAGAAAATTATGCAAAAGAGTAGCTGTCTGTTTCACATTTTGTTAGCATGAGGGCAGAGGATGGGAACGGGTAGTGGGTGTAACATCCAATAAAAATTCTGAGATTCTTAGAAGTATATTTCACTATGAGATATAATTACAGTCATGAAAATCATCAGTTCCCCAATTGCCAGGCTATAACAGCAGCAAGCAAAACAATAAAAAAGATCTAGGTGAGGAAGTGGGGCCAGAAAGTAATATTTATTATACTGCTACTCTGAGTTAAATGGTGTGTTATATTCTTTGTACGCTTTATTTCATTTAGTTTTTATAAAGATTAAAACACTAAAGCTCAGAAAGGTTAAATAGTTTCCCAACTTACTATGAGCAGCCAACAACAGAATTAGTATTTTAAAATAAGCCTCACTCCCAAACCATGCTCCTGTCCCCACAGTGTGCCGCAGAAAGACAAGGTGGCCAGTTCTGCTACACAAATGTGACCAGAACAATCAAGGGAACCAAGGAAGTCATATTGTCTGGGTTAAACAGCTCTACTTACAAACTATTTAACTTTAATATAGGAGGAAAATAATATCTCAAAAAAAAAAAAAGAAGAAGAAGAACAAGGACAAAAAACTGAGTTTCAGCAAAGAAGGAAAGTGAGAGATTAAAAATAAATCTGACTTGCTCCCACAGGCAAAACAAAATATTTTTCAATCCTGCTTAACCCAAAGTAATCTGAGTTATTTAAAGTATTATAACCACTGGTGACAAACCAGAGAGTTTATTATATCCTTTCATGAGTAAGGACTTCTCAAAAGCAGGAAGTACATGTGAAAAGGACCAAGTTATCCACGTCACAGTGTGCAGCTTTCTGATATGCATGCAGAAGGTCCTGTATCTGCACTCCATGGGCATTGGGAGTTCTGCCCTACACACTCTAGACCAGGAAGACTATTCTCCATTCTGGCTGGGAAACTAGGTTATGTTCAGTCCTAGTGGGCCCTAAAATGCAAGTGGAGTTATAAAGCCAGAAAGGAATTTGCACACTCTATGACCTAATACTTTACTTTAAAAATGAGGGTCAGTGTCTTAAGACACACTGGTAGTTAACAGCAGAATCCCAGATTAGAAAACTCAAGATTTCAGAAATTCAACTATTCCTCCAAAATAAATGCAGAGTGTCATTTGCAAAGTAGGGCATCATTACCTAAAGATAACAGCATCTGCAGAAATACTTACTTAGCAACTAAATCACAAGGTCTTCCTTAGAGCTTCCTTTAGGCTAGAAATAGTCCCTGCTTAGCCAGCTGGCCTGAAAAACTAGTGACAAACATAAAAACCAAAAGAATTGCAGAGCTTATTCTATCCCTTCATCAACTTGGAGGAATATCTGTAGCACTTTTTTGAGACTAGGGGCTATAAAGCTAATAAAAGGAGGAGATGCCCTTATTTTCTTCCTCTGTGGCATGTTTTCATACCTGGAAATACCTAGCTTTCTAATTAATTAAATATGCAACTTTTATTTAACTGTTTCTTAAATTTAAGGTTGGTGCTATTTGAAAAGACTATGATATCCATGACTTATTCAGTGGCCTCAGATCTGCCATTAAAGAGCCCAAGCAGAAGACAGACCCTGGGATGTGTCAGCACTCCCCATGACTGCACTGTCTCGCTCCATGGAAGTGCTGAGTGTTGCTGATTTTCAGGGAGCTGAAGGGGTCTTCAAGAAGGATATGTTCAATGTCCTGGTTCTAAAAAGGCATTTTAAAAGTTCCCATTGCTGCTGTCCTAATTTTGTCATATCGTTTTCCTAATTTATTTTATTTCCCAAGGAAGTAAATATTTCCATATGAATGCTATACTGATTATTTTTTAAAAGTTTGTATCATATTTACCTCTCTAATTAACAAGCTGTATTTTAAATTCACACATGAACACGTGAAAAGAGACACTGATTGCACAACAAATTATCTGTAAAAAATGTTAATTCTTATTTACTTTGACCTAAATATAGAGGCAGAAAGACTCACTGAGCAAAGCTTGCTTGAATCACTCATATCATCATATCTTCCTGGAACATTCATTATATAGAAGATATCATCATATGTATTATAGAGTTGTATGCTTGAAACCTGTATAATTTTATTAACCGATGTCACGCCAATAAATTCAATTTAAAAAGATATCATCATAGATGCTGAGGAAATAGGAAGGTCTATGAAATAAAAACACTGCTTCTATGGACTCTGGTCTTAGTAAACAAACACACAGTTAAAATTCAGTGCAGGTCAGTATATAAAGTACCATGCACACCTGCCACCTGTTTTATTATGGTTCATGAGCTAAGACTGCCTTCTATATTTTTCAATGGTTGGACAAAATTCAAGACTCACATATCATGACATTTGAAAATTGTTTGAAAGTCACATTTCAATGTCTAAAAATTTCTTGTGGAACACACACTCTTCCTTAACAATTTTACTATACCTCATTGTATGATACAACTTCAGAGTTTAAAGACTGCTACAGAGACTGTGTGGCCCCCAAAAGCTGTAATAGTTACTATCTGGCCCATCCCAGAAGGAAAAAAAGTGTCAATCTCTAGCCTGGAGGATCAAGGAAAGCTTTATGATTGATCTATATCTTGAATCAAATGTTAAAGAATAAGTCAAATTTGTACTGATAAAATGGTGAGGGGATGTTTTGTTTTTTGTTTTGTTTTTTTCAAGAAAAGGGTAAGCAAAGCATAGCACTGGGAAGACCCATGGCTTATTCAGAAGGTAGAGAACACATCAGAGCAGCTGGGGTGGAGAGCTTATGAAGAAGGTAAGAGGGCATCCGCTGCAAAGACATGTCAGTTGTGGCTTGAGGAAGATGAAGAGGAAAGGAGTGTTTCTCTCCACACCTACCCCTCAAACCACTTCCATTTTCTGTGGAAAAGAAAAACCAATTAAGGCTTTCTTTTTTAACCAAAGGGTCATGTATTCAAAGGAAAGTTTTTCAAACAACTAATTTGGTACAAGTAGGATGGATAGGAGGTTGGTAAGAAGAGGATGAAAAAAGATAACAAAAAATGAAAACAAAGATTTAGATAGGAGACCCTTAGCTAGTTCTATCAGTAAAGAAGGAAGACAGACAACCATGTGGCTGCTTCATTTATGTCTGCATATCCAGAAATCTGCAGAGGATGAATTCAACATATCCAGCACAAATGAACAAAAGGAAGGAAGCTGGGGAGAGGAAGGGAGAGAAAGAGGGAGGGAGGGTAAAAAACATTGATAAAGTTTGTCAATTGACTGAGTGAAGTAAAGAACAAATGCACACACCAAGCTTAACTTTAGCTTTAGCCATGTAGAGTTTTAGGTAACAAAGAGGCATTCACAAGAAAATATCTAGCAGCAGTCATAAACGTGAGATGCTAGCTCTGGAGCAAAATCAGAATGGAGGCAGAGATCAGAAGCATCCCTCTACATTCGGAGATCAGCCATGGCTGCGTCTGACGGCCCCAGCAAGTTTCTCATGAATAACTGGTAGGAGTGTACTATGTTTATATTTATTTTAGGATGGGTGTGGAACTCTAAACCTTCAAGAGAAAGTTGTAAGGACAGGATCTGTCACTGTGTCTAGCAGCTTGCAACTGCTAAAGGGAACCTGATTAACATGGCATTCATTGGCCTCAGAGATTTTATGCCCCTGTGATTGTCATACTTTCCATCAATGAGAGAGATACAGAGAGAAAGAGAGAAAGAGAGAGAGAGAGAGAGAGAGAGAGAGGAGTCAGGGCACAATTCTGTTATTTGGAAACAGATGCTTTGCTTCTGGAATATTATGATATAGACTAGGTGAATGGTAGACAACAGACAATATTGGTTTCACTTTTCTCTACCCAGATATCTCTGAAGTAGAGTCTGGGAAACAAATTTTTTAAATGTGTTTATAAAAGTTCTATATTTATTTACAAAGCTTCCCTGGAACACTCTTCTTGATCATGCCCATTTCCAGCAATTATCATTTTAAATTATGTTTTAACAACTAAATGACTGTAGGAGCACAGAAAGAGACATACAACAATTTCATAGTATGACATAGTTTCTGTGAGTTGCACAGAGGCCAGAGGATTGTGACAAAGTATTTTTATCTCCAGCAAACTTACTCAAAGAAATACGTATATATCTACAGCAACCCGTAGGCAGTTCCCCATTTCCTGAATGAACATTGGCCTATCTTGAAATATATCCTTAGACATGGCATCTAGCAAGAACCTCTCTGTTTTATAAGCAGCATTATCAGAACAATGGCATGCAGGGAATGAAAAATATCTCCACTAGGGATTTATGTTCATTAAGAACTCAAAAAACACAGAATCTGCACCTGCTACAAGATAATATTAGGCTTATAAAGCAAAACAAAGATTTTGACACAAAGCTACAGATATTTACACTAGACGGAATATTTACTGACCTAAGTCATGAGAAAATTAAAACCAAAATGACTACTTTTGAAGGCACTCAAAGTCCAGAATATCAAGACACTGTTAGATACAAAGAATTTAGATTTGTGCTGGGAAACAATAGAAAAGATACTATAGATCAGATTACAAAGGAAGGAAGGGTGGAACTGGCTCTGCCAGTTCTTACTATTCATTCTGCCCACATACACATCTTACAGCAAGTTTTCTATTTTTAATTGAGGTAGTAATGCCTCAGATTCTACACTCTTGTTTTGAATCACACTGAGACCCTCAAGAATGTCAACAAGAACATAAAATGGTTATGCATGACATTGTCTTTGCTGTCCCCAAATAATGACATGGTTCTTTCCACATCCTTAGTTTAACCTAGGGCCCTCTTGTCAGCTTTATGACTGTGGTAATGAAGTGAACAGAAATCCTCAAAGCTGCCTCCTAAAGCTCGTAGGTCAGGGCAGGAAGTAAGCAGAGTGTATGTTCCTGCTTCAGTGCTCTTATTATTTTCAGTAATAATACCTTGAATTTAAATAGTGGTTTTCTTCCAAGGAGCACAAAATGTTTTTATACTGTAAATTTTTCAGCCTTACTACTTTTCTATATACAAAGGATAAATTAAGGATTTGTTGATTCCATTTGAAGTGCTGATTCCATTTGAGAGACAGTCAGTTAATAGATGATTGAGTATGTTGCCAGAAAATGCATCATCTTTTAACCTAGAGTTTCTAATTCAAAATCCCATCCCCTATATGCTAAATTATAATTACACAACATTTATCTCTGACAGATGGTAGTCTTTTCTTGGTTAATTTGGAAAAAGCCTAAAGATTTAAAGGTAATTCCTGACTCCAAGTGTGAATGCAAATAATCTTTACTGAGGAGTAATAATCCAAATATTATCATTATAATGTCAAATTTTCTAGTGTAACAAATAATATTTCACTATATAATGATTAAGTGTTTAAGTCTAGTTGCTATCCTTTATCTAGTAGCTTTCAGTTTTTAGTTTTCCAATAACTGTGGCTACGGAGTCTACTTAAAAAGAGAGATTTCAGGTTTTCTTAAACCCGGAGGAAGTTCTTAAGCGCAAATAGAAAATGTGGAGTCATAGTATAAAATCATTAATGTGCTATTTCACACGTTAAAAATTACTACTTTGACATGATTATTGAAGAACCAAAGCGGAATACAGACGTCCAAGTTTCAAAATAGAAACAAAAGGAGGACAGGAGCTGCTGTACAGAAAAGGGAATGGAGCCTGGTGATTCCTTGCAGAAAACATTAGAGCAGAGAGGAGGCGCAGAGGTTTATGACTGAGACGTATGATGTGAGCAGGGCCTATTGAACATGGAAATAGGCATAAAGGTTTATTGGGGAGAAAAGGCTGTGACCAATATGTTTCAGATCCGAAGAGATCCTTCATAGCAAATCCCTTACCAAAACTAATTTAGTTTCTGATTACTATGAGACAGGCATTGTGTTGAGTACTTTTCCACACATTACCTCATTTGACTCTTACTAGTCTCAACATAGGTGTTATTTTGCTCAGTTTACAGATGAGAAATTGGGTTATGAGATGTTATCCAACTTGCCACAGGTCCCACTGCTGTTAATTGATAAAATCAGAATAAGAGCCTAGAATGATCTACCTCCAAAGCATGCTCTTAATCACTCTGCCATGCTGACTAAATTTGAGAAGAAAAGACTAAACCTATGAGAAAAACTAACAAGGACCTGTTCTCAAGGATTTTATCTCTCACACTGGTTCCTCCATGCTTCCCTTTTTCTCTTGAACTAAAATACTCCCCCATGTATTAAGGGAGGGGTGGCTCAGAGAAACATTCACATACTATACCTATTACTCATGTCTCACAGGAACCTGAAAGGCAACTCTGTCCATGCAATCGTGAGCAGAGGCGTAATTAAGAATCTCTAGTACCTGAGTGAGCTCCAAGATTTATACTTCACTTGAGTCCACTTTTCTTCATGCCAGTTTTAGAACTAAATATCATTACGCACAAACATGCACACGCCAAACCCCAGTAAGTCAAGAACAGCCATGGCTATTCATTGTGTGCAGATCCATTTAGTACAAGCTGTAGCAGCTCTGCACCCTCTTTGGTTTTGTTCCTGCTGGAGTCAGGCATTCTCACTCTGGCACAAGAATTGTTTTGCCATCAGTGGAGAGAAATAGGACATTCGCAGCAGTCCCTACCCAGCCAACAGAATAGTGTGCTGCCATCAAAAAATAGTTCTGATAGTCAAATTTGTAACAATCTCCAAATTGAGTACCACGTACAAAGTCACTCACAGCCTCGCTTTCTTCCCTTACACCATCTCCCACTCTTCTCTTCTCATTACTAATGTCATCCACATGGAATTACTTTCCAATCCAGAAATATGCCGGGCTCACGCATGATTCTGGGTCTGTGAAAAGGCTCTTCTTTGAAAATGCTGTTCTTTTTCCCTGGCTGTTTTTTCCCCTCTGAGTCAATTGACAAATTTACATCGTCAAATCTTCTTCTTCTCTAGCAGTCCTCCTTGTTTTTCTGTATTTCTTTCCCCTTCTCTGCTCCCATGGAACTTTAGAATGCCCATTGTTTTACACACAGAATTTATTCCCAGGCCCGTCCTCCCAGTGAACCTGTGAATTCCAGCACCTAGAGCGGGGCCTGACATGTAGTAAACATTGGATGGTGATGGGACGGTCTGCATGTGAATGAAAGGACGAGTATAAGAACCTCGGCTTTTCCTCAAATGCCCTAAAGTCTTAGTTCACACTTGCAAGTTTTTGCATGTACTTTGGTGTTACTGATGTACTTGTCCTCCATGAATTCAAAAAACGCTATGAATGTGGATATTTTTCCAATCAAAAAAAAACAATTCTGCTTGAGGTTAGTGGGACTAGAGAATTGGCGAGCTCACAGGACCCAAGCTCAAGAACCACAAAGAGGTGGAGGAAGAGGAAGGAAGTGAGTAAGAAGGGCAACATACCTGCTGGGTAGCTGTTATCATCATGAACACCAATAATAGCTCTGATTTACTTAAGTTGCTTCGGCACTAGGAGTACCCTTGATTCCTTGGCCGATTTTCCTCTTAGGTGACAATGCTTGGCTTTCTGGCCCTTGACAGTTGTAAGCCCTGCTGAGTCATTTGTTGCAGTTCTCTCTGGCAGCACTCCTGTACAGAGAATGTATTTCCTCTTCCTATCCATCTACATTGTTTTCTTGATAAATTCTGCAGCTATTGTTGTTACAGTGTCTAAATACCCTTTACCCTTAGAAATTACATAGTGCAGGCAATGAACATTTCGTCTAAAATGTTTTCATGTTACATTTTCTGATCTATCCTCAAAACGTTATCTTAGAATAAGAAAAAAGAATAAAGGGGTAAAAAAAATAATTTTAAGAGCAAGAACATATGAAGTATAAATTATTTGGGTTAATTGACTTGATATTCATAACAAAGACTTCCAACATATTAAATGAACAGAATTTACAGGGGGAAATAGAGTGACAGAAAAACAGTCTTAAGGGTATTTCAATAATCCACTCAACCAGTATATGCCTGGCACACTGCAGGTAACAAAGGCAAGCAACAGAATCCTAACTGATGGTTGTTCATAACCTACAGGAAAGGCTCTAATTATAATGCAAAGTGATAAGAAGGAAAATAGAGATAATATATGTAATAGGTATAAATATCACCTTACAAATTTACATACACAAGAAATATTTTCATTATATTGTATAATTATTGTTTTTACAGTTTTGTATTTATTTTTTATTTTTATCATTTTAATTACAGTTTATATTCAATATTATTTTGTGTTAGTTTCAGGTGTGTACAGCATAGTGGTTAGAAAATAATCATTCTTGGTTATTTTTTACACCAAACCACCATCTTCCAAGCCAGCAAAAAATTTGACCTGGGTAATTCTTAGTTCTTTCTTTCTAGCCCTTTTACCTGGTGTTTGGAATTTGGGGGGAAAGGAGGGTGGAGACTTGCCCTCCAGATACTGTTCATTGCTCGCCCTGTCTGCAGGGCTCCTCAGGCTCAGGACCTTGAACCGCCTCTGTGTCCTGCAAGACAAACAAGTTTTTACAGGGCTGCAGACGCCTTTCCCTGCCTGTTCTCTAGGCAGCTGGACTTGAGGGTTTAGCTGTAGAGAGGCAGAGTCGTGAATTGTTTAAGAAAGCTGACTTTGGCATCATTTGGATTTGCATCCTGGGCATACCATATCTGTGTGATCTCAGGCAAATGTTTTCAATTTCCTAAGCTTCGGGTTTTCATCTGCAAAGTTAGAGCGATATATGTTATCTGCCTCACAGGGTTGGGAAGGCAAAAGGAAGTAATTTGATATTAAGTGCTTAGCACAATACCTGGTACATAGTAGGTGTTCAGTAACAGCTGCTATTACTATCATTGCTGTTCCTGTTGTTATTGTTCTTTATTACTGACACCGTCATGCTTAGGGCACCACCAGGAATACTATGTCCTTTCTGCTCCTGGGACCTACAGATCTCTTTCTCTTCCTCCCTTCCCCAGGCCAGGGAACCCTTTTCATCTGGGAAAGAGCTGCTGTGTTCTCCACCACTTTCCCCTAGCCTCTCCCCTTCCAGTTGCACACTATTTTATCTTGATATTTTTCCTATAGTTACCTATTAAAATGTCTTCAATGTGGGGTTTTGGGGGGCGGGAGGAGGGAGAGGAAGTTTTTTTCTTTTTTTCCAAAACTGCCCAGGACAAACAATAGCCAGGAGGTAAAAGGGAAAAATACAGAAAGGAAAAAAGCATTAATTATATCTCAAAATACTATTTAGACACGCTGATGAAGAGTGGTATGAGAACGTTATAGAGGAAAAAATTAACTCTCTGTTGGGAAAACAGAGAAAAGTAAAGGTGATCAAAACTGAACCCTAAAAGATGATTGCATGTTCACTATGGCAAAGAAAGGTGGAAAGATGCAGCCCCTCGTTCTTCTGTAAGCCCTCAGTGAGAAGGGACAAAATCTATTTTGTTCTTCAATTACATCTAACATTGCTGGGTGACTTACATCTCACAGGCATTTAATAAATTTTGCTGGATAAACAAATTTCCATAAGAAGAAATAGGATGCACAAAGCCATGAGCCTTGAATAAGTGTAGATGTTTAGAGAGGTAACAGGTAGATGGAAGCAAAGCTTTAGACAGTAAGAAGAGAGAAAGAGAAAATAATAAAAATAAAACATGCTGTAAAAATAACCAGGATGAACTCATTGGTATTACTAAAAAGTTTAAATTTTTCTTATAATGGAAGTATTGATCTAAGCAGAGGAATGACCAAATCAGTTACAAATGATGACTATATGGAGCAAGGCTAGACACAAAAGATAGTAGTTTGAGAATTAGGCAAAATCTGCAATGGTCCAGAAAAGAAGGCTGAAATATTGGACATAATTATCTGCTTCTCTGTAATAGAAGTATATATCTCACCCTTTCCACAGCTTTGTGAACTTCCTCTTGACCTTGGACTTGGTCATGTCTTTCTTTAACTGAAAGGATGTTAGTGGGCATGGACAAGCATAAGCTTGAAATGTCCTTCACCTGAAGTAGCCTTTTGAGCTCTGGGGGTCTTCCATGAGAAGATGCCCCAGTAGCCACTGAAATTCCAGCCTAGGCCCCAGAATGAGACACATGTAGCAGGCCTGAACCTGACAAGTAGCCTGCAGCTCAGAGCCTGACTTTAGAATCTAGCCTTACCCAAATGAGGATCATGAAAATAAGATATTGTTGTTGTAAGGTGGCCATTGAATTTTAGAGTAGTTTTTTACAGGGTACTCTGGATTCTAAAACTTGTGATTTCTTAAAAACTTGGTGTCCTCAAAAAACAATAAAATAAATAAAAATCTCAAAACTACACAAAACAAAATAAGCTCAAACAAACAAACAAACAAACAGCAACAAAAAACCTTGGTGGCCTCCTCTTCACACTGCTTTCTGTGCTGTTGACAATCCCTACAAGATGTCTGAAGTGCTACCTTCAAAGTGACAAGAAGGTCCTTGAGGAAACCATTACTTTGTTCCTACAAAAAAAAGAAAAAAAAAAAACCCAAGAGAGTACCAACTCATTGTTTGTAAGAAAATCCTGAACTCAATGAAAAAATTCCAACAAATTCTTCAAAACAGAAAGTTAAGATTTAATAATGTAAACTGGAGAATTTTTTAGATGAGATTTCATGGTATGTTTTTTAAAAATGTTTTTTTCCCCACAAACTGGATTTAAACCATATTATAAGTATCAATGGCTGCATATTTGTAGAATTGTTTGTCTCATCCTATGAGTATTTAAAATGTAAAGTGAGGATAGAGAGGAGGTAAGAAGGCTTTAGAGGCACATTCTCCCTCTACTTCATACTGCTAAAAAGAACCTGGACTGACTGAGGCCAGCAAGCACATCCTCTTGGACGACTGCATTCAAATAAGGCATTACTTAAGACAGAAAAAAAAAAAAAAAATCCTGACAGGTTATACTGTTACACGGTTTTCCAAGGGTTCCTAAGGCAATATCACAGCTTCATGGCTAAGTGTGTTTTCCTCAAAGAAAGCTTACATTCTCTTTGTCAGTCATCCTAGATGAGATCCAATATGAGTCAAGAAATGAGGATTTGACATGAATGGCATCTTATTTTGGGCCTAGGAATGTAGACAGAGCTCTGAGTTACAGATATGCTGGGACATTTCTGGCAAGCTGTCAGTCAGCCTGAAGCTGGACCAATAACAGACCTGAAGTTACGTCTACTCTAAGAGTAGCTGCTTTTATAGCAATGGTAACTTATTGTCTTTGCTGTACTTTCCTTCCAAAGTCTAGTTAACACTTTAACCTGGTCTCGGCTGTGCTGTGGGGAATAAAGAGGGGTCTATCTCATTTTTCAGAAGGAGAAGAGCAAGGGGCCAGGCTTACATGAAATGAGGCAGCAGTGGTAATGATCGTTTGGGAGCCCATATATTTAGTTGTCTCATGAGCTGGGCCAGTGGCAAAGGCAGCCGTGGAAGAGGCCACCTGTTCCTGATTAGATGTGAAGCAGGACCCAGGAAAACTCTCCGAAGTAAAGTAGGCCTATTTCTAGTGCTAAAAATAGAAGAGACTCAAGCTGTAATAAATGGGGAAATGAAAGAAAGCATGATCTAATTTTATGGTCACTAGCTGGTAAAATCTGGAACATTAAATAGCAGCAATTACTCAGTTTATCACTAAATAATATCTTTCCAATTTATAAATGACTTTTTTCTTAAAATATAAAATTAATGCAGTCCTACAAAAAAGTTAAGAGCATAATCTGAAATGTAAATAATCAAATATAAATATATTTTTCACTTAAAAAATGTATCTTTGTAAACAATAACTAACTTGTATGGCAAATAACCACTGATATGGACATATGGAAAGAATGTAGATGGCCAGGAGTTTTGTGGAGGCCATTAGTAAGAAGTTATCTAAAATAAGATGCTTTTTTCAATGCCAAGAACATATTAATGAGAGAGAGGAAATCATATTCTTGGCTTTTTAAAGATGCATTTGGCTTCTCTCTTGAAAGACTACTCTCCTGAAATTAAAGCATTAATGTTTGGAAAAAAATGCATACTTTCAAAAAATGCAGAACATCATTTTTTGGTTATTTATAACAGCTTAGAACAGTGTGGTTTCTGTAGCCAAGGTAATTTAAGAACCAGACTGAAGAGGGGGAAAAAAGCAAGCTTTTTTTCCCCCATCCTAAAAAAGAAGCTATGTCTGGTGTTTTGAATGAAGTTTTAATTGATAACATTTAATATTATTTTAAAAACACTTAAATTTTAAAACTGCTTCTGAATCAAATGCTTGACATCTTACTTATTCACTTCTGAGATTTATAAAATAGAAAACCTAACTAGAGTGATTCTTGTGTGTGTTGCGGGAGGGGCAGTTCCTTTCACTTTGCTTGAGTTCTTACATGAGTAAGGATCAGTTTCAACGTAAGGTATGACAAGGAAAGAGCAGCCCCTTCTATGAAACCTTTAAGAGTAAGGCATTCATTTGGCCCTCAGGCCATTGCACTTTTCTGCCGCTTCCTTGTGTGCATATTGTCTTTTCAAGAGTTATCTTAAGTATTTAAAATAAGAGAATGATTTGGTAGCATATAAAATACAATAAGAAAACTTAATTTCAGTATAGTAATGAATCTAATTTTCTGATACACATCCCCATTCTTCAAAGAAGAGATAATACAGACTTCACAAAAAGCCATTGAATCTCTTAAATGTGCATTTAAATCATTCTCTAAGTAATCCAGACTCTCGAGATGTCTAAATTAGGACTGTCTTATGTGAAGAAGCAAAGGGAGGTACATTTATTTATTTATTTATTTATTTATCTATCTATCTAACTTATTGAGGTTAATAAAATTTTATAGGTTTCATGAGTATATGTCCATGATACATGACCTGTATATTATATTGTAATATAATGATATATTATTATTATATTATTATTATTTATATAATATAATGAATATATTATTTATTTATATATTATATACTTATATAATATATATTATATACTTATATAATATATAAATATATATATTATTATATTATTTTATAAATATAATTATATATTATAAAGCCGAGCACCCAAAGTCAACTCATCTTCTGTCACCACACATTTGTTCCCCCTTTACCCTTCACTACCTTCATCCCCTTCCCTGTGGGAACTACCATACTATTGTCTGTGTCGTGGGGATACTTTTGCTTCTCATAAAATAGAGAAACAACTGTTCATTTGAATTTTAAATCTTTAAGTACTCAATACATTTCCTCTTGAGAATCAGTATTACTTTCATGTTTTCATTCACAATTACAGTCTAGAATGTTACTTAACTAATATTTGTTTACTTATTCACTTGTAGAACATATGAACCCATGCCTCATTACCACTGGCCATTTGCATGGCCTTGTCAGAACTATAAGCAACAGGCCATGGGGGATATAACTCTCCAAGAGTGCCAACACTCTTCTATCAAGAGGCAAAATTAAGAACCTACGTGTACTACTAAAAAATATTTATCATTTCAAATTTATTATTTGGTCTTCAAAAACTGCATAAAAACTAAATATTCCCACTAATATTTAATTTATAAAAAATGCTCTCTTATGGCTTCCTAAAAATATGTATCTCTTCAAAGCTTAATGGTATCATCATAAATAGAAACAGATGGGGAGGAATATCAGCAATTGCCAGCCAAAAGAACTTAAGTGCATAAAAATCAAGTGTGTTAAGACTCAAGACTTTTCTATTATTAATGAAATGGAGTACCACAAGGAAATGCAAGGAGACAAGAGTAATAGCAAAGTCATGAATTAAATAGTGACTTAAAAGCATGAGTTCCCAGTTCCCTGACACATGACACCTCCATACTAAAGTTTATTCAGTGGAGAATGATGAAATAGCACTATTGCTTCAATAAGATATGTTCAACATATAGAAAATTTACTTCAATATCAAGATGTTAAGGTGAGTGACATCAAGTACTTACTGCAATTATTTTAACAGCTTATACACATGCCTTCCTTGGCTGCACACATGTCAGGACTCTCTATGATGTATATTTTCCTTACACCAAAAAAAAAAAAAATCAAACCAGCATTTATTGTGTCTGAACTTGTGACACTGGAGATAAACTTCATGACTGGGATAACATTATAAAAATATTAATAGTTAGAGAGAAGTCTCAGAATGTAGGAGAGGTTAATTCATATGCCTCTCTCACCACGAAAAAACACCAACAACCATGCACAGCTTTGTTTCCAATCTCTGTAATGCCCTTGAAATTGCTCCCATAACAGCCATTTTAAAAAGTTTGGTAGGTGGTAAGCACATCATGCAATATGCAGATCATGGATCATAGAAATGTATACTTGAAACCTATATGATCTATCTCACACCAATAAATTTAATGTGATCCAACATCATCCCAATAAATTAAATAAAAAGGAAAAATAATTTAGTAAAATAACAGATTAAAAATAAATAACCAAGAAATTTAGATAAATAAATAAATAAGTAAATATAAAATACATGTAATGAAGGTAAAGTAGTTCTTCCAATATTTTTGTAACATAACTGGCAAGAGACTTTATTTTTAATAAAGTTTATTTCCACAGTCCATCAATCTTCATTCAAGTACCTTGAGAAAAATGTGTCTTATTTAATTACCTTCCTCAGCACCTAATTATCATAAATCTATTGTTTAATTAGTTCTCATAAAAGCTTATTGAATAGAAGAAGAAATAAAATGAATACAATGTCTAGGATATTTTTTATCTACATATTTATCTATAATGTAAGGGTAACATAGTAGCAAGCTCTAGATGAATGATTTACCAGAATTCTGAGTCAAGTGACCAAAATAAACATTGTGTAATTTATTTTATTACCTAAGGTTTAGAGTTTAGGTTTACAATTAAAGTAAATACTAAATACACCATTAAAATGAAGGAAAATAAAAATATCAGAGAATTATGACATTTTGGAGTCATTACTTAACTTCTGAAAGTCTGAAGCTATGTTCCTAAGAAGTTTAAGAGTTTTTGTAGCTCAACTAAAATGTTCAGAATAGAATTCTCTATTTACAATGGATAATATCACCTTTAAATAATAATAATAAATTGGTTTTCTATTATAATAGCAGATATATTTGTAGCTCACAACAGATAGCCCCAGGCAGAACACAGGCAGCGGCTGCCCTTAGCCCGCGTCTCCCAGGAAGCCCCAGAACCAAAGCCCCCAGTGGACAACTTCAGACCACCTCAAAGAACCACCCAATGACCTCCACAAGTGACACACTCAAGGGACAGAATTATTGGTTACCACAGCCCCACTGAGGTAAGTACTGTTTTGTGGTGTTTGTCCCTACACAGCTTATCCTTCACGATGGTCAGCAGTTGGTGGTCAGTGGTCATAACCAGTCCCTATAGCTAATTGGCCTGAGAGTGAATCCCACTGATGTGCCAATAGCAATCAAGGCTCAGCTACAAGAGGAAGGTGTACACAGCCCAATGGGGGTTGCAACTCAAGTGCCCAGTTTGGATGAGTCCGGAGACTGTGCCACTGAATCCTACAGAACACCTACAAAATTAGGCCACACTACCAAGCCTAGGAGACATAACAGCTCTACCAAATACATAGAAACAAACACAAGAAGGCTGCCAAAATGAGGAGACAAAAAAACATGTCCCAAATAAAAGAACAGAACAAAAGTCCAGAAAAAGAAATAAACAAAACAGAGACAATCTACTAGATGCAGTTCAAAACATTGGTTTTAAGGCTGCTCAATGAACTTGATAAGAACATCAACAGTATAAAACAGAACCAGTCAGAAATTAGAAATACGCTAATTAAAATGAAGAATAATTTATAGGCAATCAACAGTAGAGTAGATGAAGCCTAGAATCAAATCAGCAACTGAGAATGTAAGGAAGAAAAAAAAAAACTCTACCAGCACAGCAAAAGGAAAAAACAATACAAAAAAAAAAACCACCCAAAAACATGAGGATAGTGTGAGGAACCTCTGGGATCACTTCAAGTGTACTAACTTTTGCATCATGGGGGTGCTAGAAGGAGAAGAGAGAGTACAAAAAAATTGAAAATCTATTTGAAATAATAATGATAAGAAACTTCACTTACTTGGTGGAGAAAATAGACATATAAGTCCAGGGAGCGCAGAGAGTCCAAACACAATAAACCTAAAGAAGCCCATACCAAGACACATCATAATTAAAATGCAAAAATTTAAGGACAGAATCTCAAAAGAAGCAAAAGAGAAAAACAGTTAGTTACCTACAAGGGAGCTCCCATAAGGCTGTTAGCAAATTTCTCAACAGAAAGTTTGCAGGCCAGAAGGGACTGGCAAGAAATACTCAAAGTGATAAAAAGCAAGGACCTGCTACCAAGATTATTCCATCCAGAAAAGCTATTATTTAGAATCAAAGGGCAGATAAAGAGCTTCCCAGAAAATAAGAAGCTTAAAGAGTTCATCACCACCAAACTAGTATCATATGAAATGTTAAAGGGCCTTCTTGAAGAAAGATAAGGAAAAAAACGATTTAAAATATGAGAATACAATGGCAATAATTGCATATTTATCTACAATTAAACCTAAAAACCAAAATAAATAAACTAGCAGAACAGAAAGAGATTCATAGATACAGAGAATATTTTGACAGTTACCCGATAGGAGGGGGTAGGTGGATGGTTGAAAAAGGTGAAGGGATTAAGACATACAAATTAGTAGTTACAAGATAGTCATGGGCAAATAAAATACAGCATAAGAAATACTCTCAGTAATATTCTAATAATTATGTATGGTGTCAGATGGGTATGAGATTTATCAGGATAATCACTTAGTAAGTTATTTAATGTCTAATCACTGGGATGTACACCTGAAACTAATATAATAATGTATGTCAACTATAATTTTAAATGACTTAAAAATAAATAAAATTTAAAAATAAAGTGATAAAAATAGAAGAAAATTAATACTATGTATGTTCATCTTGGATAGTGAAATTTTAGTACAGAGAAAGATACTGTAAGCAAAGGTGAAAAGTACATGACAAGGAGAAGAATATTTGCAGCATACACATCAAAAGTTAATATTCAGTGTGCAACAGGAAGAGGACCTTGTGATTAGCTTGGAAGTCACTTGGGCAAAGAGCATTTCCCACAATATAAATAAATCCACAGGTGCATACTGTTTCTCTCCAGTGCTCTAGCTTAATAAATGAATAAAAAACATAAAGTAAAACTGTGATATTAACCAGTGTGAACCATTTGAGAAAACACACATCCTTATGAAGAAGGCTTAAAATCAATAAGAAAATGCAAACACCTCATTTATGTCTAAGTAAAGGGCATAAATAATCAATTCATGAAAGTATAAGTGTAGAAAATATGGAAAAAATTGTTTTTACTCTAGAAAACTGAAAATGATAAAGAGAATAATAAAATCCAATATGAGATGAAATATAGAAAAATTGGCACTCCTGTATGTTTTTATCAATACAAATTATGTCAGCTTTTCTGTATAACAGATGCTTATACTGCAAATTAAAGATGACCATGAGCCCTAACTGGCGTGGTTCAGTTGGTTGAGCATCATCCCTCAAAGGGGAAAATTTCTGGTTTGATTTTTGGTCAGGGTGCATGCCTGCATTGCAGGTTGGGTCCCAGGTAAAGGTGTGTACAAAGAGGCAACCAATCAATGTTTCTTTTCACATCAATGTTTCCCTCCCTCCCTTTCTCCCTCCCTTCTCCTCTAAATATATAAATAAATAAATAAATAAATAAATAAATAAATAAATATCTTTTAAAAACAGATGACCATGATATTATCAAAGAGAAGCCAAATTTAAAGAAAAAGAAGAAAACATAAATGTATTCTAATGATATGAGAAAATTTTTGTTAATTGTTAATTATTGATATTGATGGTTTGCTATATGAAAGAGTTCTTATCTTTCAGAGGTAAATATTGAAGCATTTATGGATGAAATGACAGATCATCGAGATTTGCTTTAAAATAATTTGGAGCTAAAGGCATAGGGTAAGGTATAGCTAAAAAAGGATGGCCATATCTTGATCATTGTTGATTACACATGAAGTTTTATTATAGTTTTTCTACATTTTTATGTCAAAAAATTCCATAGCAAGAAGTTTTTAAACTGTTTATATACTAACATCCAAATTTATATGAAATAAGATCGAGTATACATTACACATAGAAAAAAGGACAGATGAAAAGATACCATAAGTTAACAGTGATTAACTTGGGGACAATATTTTTCTCCCCTTTGCTTTCCCAGATATTCTGAAATTTTTTGTAATGAATGTAAATTACTTTTATTTCCAGGAAAATAGTTTTTAAAAAATGCATTCAGTGCAGTCACCTTAATCTTAGAAAATAGGAGTCATGAAAGACAAATTAACATATTTTTTGTAGAAGACATTTTTATCCTCAAGTATTTCACCATTTTTATATATTTTTTCCTTCACTCCATCTGCTTTCAATTCGGGAATATCAGGCCTATTGCTCATTGCCTTAAATTCACTTGTCTTTCATAATTTATCTCCAATTCAATCTTTTTTCTTCTACCTATTTGGTACATCTCAATGTTAGGCCTTCATTTTAACCACAATTACACATTATTAACTAAATCCAACACTTCTTCCCATTATACTTTCATCTGAAACCAATGAACACTCATTTATAATATAAGCTATAAGCAGCATAGAGCACAATAAAAAGTATGCCTTAAGATATTTCAATTATTCATGCAGATATCATTGTAATGGGGCTTGTAAGCAGTAATGTTAGGGTCCACCAAAGTAAAGCAGAACTGTGCTTTAAATGAATTTTTAAGTAGCAGTGAACTATATTTGTCCCTTGCACTTTGGCAGAGCAGAATATTATAAGAGGAAAGAGAAAAGTGAGTTTATAGTACAATCTCTGAGGGAATAAAGTTGGGCCCTTTGCCTCCTCCTTGCACTCCCCTCACCCATCCAGTTTGCTAAATACTTTTTTTGTAAAGATAAAAATAGTCTGATAATTATCATTATCATCATCACAAAACTATACTGAGCATAGTCCATTTATAATCACTGATTGTCACAACCACCACTATAAGTTTGTATTAGTAACCCTCTATTACAGGAAGACACTCAGAGGAGATTAAGTATGTAGTTCAAAGTTGCAAAGCCTAGATTCAAATACTATTTCTATCTTATGCCAAAGCTGTAATTTTTTTATTCTACCACACATCATTTATAGACAGAGCACATTATGTGGATTGATGGAGAATGAGATGGGAAAATAGTGGGGGCAGGACAGCATGAGATATGGAAAGATTAAAGGAGAATAAATACTCATTTCAGCTGTGATGGTTATTCTTATTCTATTTTTTTCAGCAATGAATGTGCATTAAAGGAATTTATAACAATGTTTTCAATTTACAAAGGCATCCCTCTTGCCATTTGCTGCATACCAATGTGCACTAGGATGATTCATGAATTCAGAAAATATTAAAACTAGAAGGAACAATAGAGTCATATAATAGAATCTTTTCTTTTTACAAAAAAAAAGAGAGAATATTGTGAAGTGTTTCTTCCTCTATAAGCTCAATCACTTTTGCTATTTATGATACCAAAAAACAATTGGTATGAATGTAATTTTGTTTGAAAACTCCTCCAGTAACATATATAGTCTAAACGCAGTGAGTATCACATATATTCGAGTAAATAAGTTGCAGAAGGGGCGAGAGGCTGAACTGGAACTAGAAGCCTGAGGGTTTCTTACAAGTCGTGTGACTTTGATCACTTAAACCAGCAATTTTCAACTGGTGTGCCACAAGAATTTTTAAAACATGCAATACCTGACTATTTTAGTTGGCACTGACCTCTTTTTCCTTAGATTGTCAAATTTTAAAAAATGACAACAAACAACAGAATAGCCGTTCAGTGTGAATGAATCAAAATTATACCTATGTTTTGTCAGAGGGTAAAAAAATGTGTTTTTGATGTGCCACAGAATTTTAGTAATTAGTTTATGTGTGTCACAATATGAAAAAGGTTGAAAATTGCTGACTTAAACTGTCAGATCACTCCTAAATAGAAGTAGTTACATTGAGTTACCTTCTCTTGGGCTCTGAAAGGAAAAACAATTTTAGAGTTGTATTGAGAATGTAGCTCCTTTGCTAATATGCAAGAAGGTGTTATGATTAGAATTGGAAGTCACCTGGACAAATAGTATTGTTTCAGAAATATAAGCAAATCAACCCTGGCAAGGTGGCTCAGTTGGTTAGAATGTTGTCCTGTGCAATAAAAGGTCGCAAGTTCAATCCCAGTCAGGGTACCTACCTAGGTCGCAGTTTCAATCATGGAAGCAACCAATCAATGTTTCTCTCTCACATCAATGTTTGCCTCTCTTTCTCTTTGCCTTCCTCTCTCTCTAAAACCAATAAAAACATATCCTTGGGTGAGAATTAAAAATATATACATATATTTATATATAAGCAAATCCATGAGTATAGTCTATATCCCCAATGGTCTGGATTAGGAAATGAATAGAAAACATAAAGGAAATCTACAACAATACTAGGCAGAATGTGAACTGTGTAAGGTTATCTGCAGTCTTTTTTATATAAACAGATATTTTTAACTCAGTTAAGATAGAGTAAACTTAACCAAGTAGAAAAGAAATCAGCGTGAACAAGAAACTGACATTCTGGGATCCAAAGCAATTGACACTGAGGGAACCACAAAAAGAGTCAAAAGCATTGACTTATTAAGAAAGTGGTTAAAGAAAAAAAATAATAGTTATACAATATTTCCTATATGTCTCCAATAAGATATTTTAAAATTGACTTCGTGTACCATTTTACCTCCATATTTGGTTCTATTGATTTATAAATAAGGGATATAAGTAATTATTAATATTCTATGTCAACTTCTTAAAAATCTAATTCAAGTCTGAAAGAAGCTAATTAAATGGCTATTCAAACACCTGACTTGGGTAGTAGTTAGGGGATTGTGGAATTAGCTATACTTCCAAAGTCTTTGAGAGAATGCTTCAATATTAAAAATGTTATGGTCAACACCAAACAAACAAACAAACAATCCATTTTAAAAATAGGTAAAGGTCCTGAATAGACACTTCTCAAAGAGGACATACTGATGGTCAATAGACGTATGGAAAGATGCTCAACATCATTAATCTTCAGAGAAATGCCAATTACAACCACAGTGAGATATCACCTCACGTCTGTGAGAATGGCTTTCAACAATAAATCACAAAACAACAATTGTTGGTGAACGTGTGGAGAAAAGGGAACCCTCATGTACTGTTGGTGGGAGTGAAGGTACAGCCATTGTGGAAAACAGTATAGAGTTTCCTCAGAAAATTAAGAATGAAACTGACTTATGACCCAGCATTTCCCTTTCAGGGAATATATCCTGAGGAACCCAAAACACTGATTCAAATAAATATGTGCACCCTATGTTCATTGCGGTGTTATTTACAATGGTGAAGATATGGAAGCAGCCCAAGTGTTCATTGGTAGATGAGTAGATAAAAATGCTGTAGTACACTTACACAACAGAATACTTCTTGGCCATAAAAAGAAGGAAATTTTACCTTTTGCAACAACATGAATGGACCTAGATGATATTATGCTAAGGAAAAATAAGCCAGTCAGAGAAAGACAAATACCATATGATTTCAATTATATGTATAATCCAATAAACAAATAAACAGCTAACTGGAAACAGACTCATTGATACAGAGAACAGCTGTCAGGGGGGTAGGAAGTTGGGATGCTGGGTGAAATAGATGAAGGGACTAGGAAAAAAACAATGCAATGTACAGATCATGTATCATAGTAATGTATACTTGAAACCTACATGATTCTGTTAACCAATGTCACCCCAATAAATTTAATTATAAAAAAATTCACAGACTCAGACACCAGTATAGTGATTACCAGAGGAAAAGGGAGGTGGGGGCAGGTCAAAAAGGGTAAAGAACGGGATAAATGCTGTTGGAGGGAGACTAGGATAAGGGCGGTAAACACACAATACAATATGCAGATGATGTATTATAAAATTGTACACATTAAACTTGTTTAATTAACAATGTAACCCCAATAAGTTCAATAAAAAATGTGATGTTATTATAGTTGTGTTATCACAAGTGGCAGGCACCCCTAGATTCTGGAAATCTGAATCTGCCAATCCATAACAGTCTTATTATTTTACTATTCCCACTCACAAAGTTGGAGATGGCCTTTATACTTGTTCATACATGCCTAATTCTTTGGCTCAAATGACATAGATAGTAACACAGCAGACAAAGAAAATATTAGCAGTGGCTATGTCTGCTAAGTAGTGACCCAGCTTATTTTGAGGAGAAAAAATGTTAGCACTATATTAAGACCCATTTACTCCAGAACATTGCATTTTTCCTCATTTGGCAATCCTGTTCTCCTTTAAATACGTCTTCATAGTGTTTTTGTTTGTGTATTTACCAAACCAAACTCTCAGGTATGGTGTAGATAAATATAACTAGAAATAACGTGCACTGCTTTATCTACATTATCTGATTTATTAGTAATTATACATCTGTCTTGCTAAGAAATATTGGAAGTGTTTATTTTTCAGAGTGGGAATTTGGTGTTTAACCTGATCCTCTGAAAAAAAAGTCAAGCTCTGAGAAATTTCTCAGAGGGCAAAGAAAATCAGGGAATTTAAAATATGGATGTGGATGCTTGTTTCATAGATAAAGCCCTCCAAATACTACGCCTTTTCATGTGCTCACTAAATTGGATAGTCTGGCAGTTACATGGACCATATTGCTACAGTCTAATATACTCATATACGCTCATATGTACTAACTTACTAATACCCAACTATAATTAATTACTAATGAGGACCAAGCAATGTTGGAAATGTCGCTGGGGATCATGGTACCACAACAGACATAAGGGACAGATAGCAAGGAATAAAACAGGAGGAAGAAATAAGGTAGAAGACAAAGATGTAGATATAATGGAGACCAAAAAATAAAAAAGGAGGAATAAGTGTAGCAAAAAGTACAGAAAAAGGAACTTAAAACATAACAGAATGGTAGTGAGAAGGACTTGGCAGTGTGACTCACTCTCATAAAACTGACCTGCAGTCTGTCATCATAAAAGTAGCTTACGTTAATGACTTTTGTGGCACATTTGGAAAAATGGTACTTTTTTTCACCCCAAATGAAAACCAAGAAATAAATACATGTAAGATTTCAAATATTTCTGAGTGTCATTCAAAAATGTGTTATAGTGTGACTCCTGGTTCCACGCAAGAACATTTAATAATGAGCAACTAATAGGACCCCATAAAAGTAGTAATAAATAAAATGTTTGTAAATTGGGTCATATATTTAATGTATAAGTGAAGGCTTCTTTTAAAAATCTTTCTTAAAATATAAACTCATTTTGTGAAGTGAATAATTAATCCCTGAATTATATATTTGTTTAATGTTTTCATGCTTATTTATTGCATTTGTCAAGCATTTGGTAAAACTGAGGTTTTTGCTGAAAGATTACATTTTGCATTTGTTTTATTTATGAATACAATCCAAAACTTGTTGGTTTTTTAAATTAGTTAATGCCACATACAGGCTCAACTTACATGTTCAATTTTCCTGCCTATTGATTAATGTGTTTAGTCTTCATTCTGTGTCTTTATCCCAATGAATAGTATTCAGGGTAAAATGAAAACAAACATTTAATTAAACATAAAAAATATTCTAAAGAACTATTCAGAAATATGACTGACAGATGTTCAATAGAATGCTCTGTTTTCCTAATAATTAAAAAGCAATTGATGGAAAAGAGGAAAAAATGCTTCTTATCCCTTTTGTGCTATTACTGCTATCATTTTAATTGCCCAAGGCTATTTTCATATTCTTTCTTGGTTGATGTTTGCCTAGATGTTCACTCTATAATTGAAAACTGGGAATACATATTCCCTTTCTGCCTACAAGATCTATTATTATGTCATGAGCCTCTTCAGATTATTTCTTGTTAAAATCTTAGATGGATAAAATATAAAGCCTTGAATTGCATTCCTTATCAAAACATTTGGTACAACAGCATCTGCTGAGATTTCAGTTATGGTCCTGAGTTAATAAAGAAAATAGTCTTTTGATTTTTGCAGCTTGTACCTTTTAGTAAAATGCAGAAATTGCTTGGACATATGAAAAATTTTATATATTGAAATTTTAATAAGATCATCTGCTTCCAAATCCCTTCTTTTAACTATTTAAAAGAAGAAAACAAGCTATCTGCAGTTTTCAAAGGAATAGGGTGCTGGAAGAAAACACACCTGCTTATTTTTATTTTTTTTAATATATTTTATTGATTATGCTCTTACAGTTGTCCCAATTTTTCCCCCTTAGCCCCTCTCTGCCTGGTATCACCCTTTCTTCCAGCAATCCTACCCCGTTAGTTCATGCCTATGGGTTGTGTGTAGAGTGGGGAGCACTCTATCTTCTCTCCCATTCTTAATGATAGCTTTGCTGGATAGAATAGTCTAGGTTATAGTCCTTGCTTTTCATCACTTTGAATTCTTCTTGCCAGTCCCTTCTTGCCTGAAAAGTTTCTTTTGAGAAGCCAGTTGACAGTCTTATGGGAACTCCTCTGTAGTTAACTCTCTGCTTTTCTCTTGCTGCTTTTAAGATTCTTTAATTTTTGGCATTTTAATTATGATGTGTCTTGGTGTGGTCCTCTTTGGATCCAATTTTGTGACTGTGCTTCCTGGACTTCTATGTCTATTTCCTTTGCCAAACTAGGGAAGTTTTCTTTCATTATTTTTTCAAATAAGTTTTCAATTTCTTGCTCTTCTTCTTCTCCTTCTGGCACCCCTGTGATTCAGATGTTGGTACATTTAAAGTTGTCCCAGCAGTTCCTAAGTCTGTCCTCATTTTTTTTTAAATTCTTTTTTCTTCATACTGTTCTGATTGAATACTTTTTCTTTCCTTGTGTTCCAAATCACTGGTTTGATTCTTGGCTTCCTCCTCTTCACTCTTGGCTCCCTATAGATTTTTCTTTTCATCAGGTTAGTGTAACCTTCATTTCTTTTCTTGCATTTTTGCTGAGCTCAGTGAGTTCTTAGAGCATCCTAATCACCACTGTTTTGAACCCTGCAGCTAATAGGTTGGTTATCTCAGTCCCATTTAGTTATTTTTCTGGGTTTTGTTCTGTTCTTTAATTTGGGCCATATTTCTTTGTCTCCTTAATTTGGCAGACCCTCTATGTTTGTTTCTGCATATTAGGTAGAGCTGCTTTGATGCCCTGTCTTAGAAAAGGCACCTGTAAATATTGTGTGGCAGAGCTTTAGGTAATTGCCAGAGTGGGGCAACCTGCCTCATCACTTTGTGGCTCTGTGTTGGGGCAGGGCTCACAGAGGGAACAATGCTGCTGCCTGGCTTCTTGAGGTTTGCCCAGCACTCACCCCATTTCAAGTCACTTCACCCACTTCCTGTGTGGGACTGGACCCATCTCACTCTTGCACTGGTGGTGAATCCCAATGTTCTAAGTCTCTATGGGACACTTAAACAAACTCTCCTGAAAACCTGACAGTTTCTTCTGCCACCCCAAGCCCCACTGGTTTTTACTGCCAGAAGTTATGTGGATTTCTCTTCCCAGCATTGGAACTCTGGTCTGTGTGGTCTAGCCTGGGGCTGGGATCATTCAATCCCAAGATGCCCCTCCCAATTTTTATCCATCCCAGGCAATTGTGGGATTGCCCATTCCACTGCCACCCCCTCTCCATGCCACACCGCTTCTCCACACCTCTCTGCCCCTCTCCGCAACTTCGCCCCTCCTACCTGTCTGGATGAATGTGGATTCTTTAAATCCTTGGTTGTCAGACTTCGATACAGCTCGATTTTCTGATGGTTCTGATTATTATTTGTTTTGAAAACCAGTTGTAGTTCTCTCTGTGGTTGTGCGAGGTGAAGCATATCTACCTATGCCCCCATCTTGACTGGTAGTCCCTGCCTATTTTTCTTTACTCCAAAGACATCCAGCATCTTTATGTTATCTCACATCTCCCCCTCACCCAGAGCTGCCACTATGCTTAGATCTGCCCTCATGATCAGTTATTTACCATTAGAAATTTTATTATATTGTATACTAAAAGGATCTTAACAGTTTGGAGATTTTAGCAAGGAAACAAGGTTCTCCCATTCCTAGGGAACAGTCTTCTATCTAGGAAGTTTTATATTTCCTGCCTGAGTTTTTCAAATTAAAAGTTTATTATTGAGAGCAGTTTTAGGTTTAGAGCAGCAAAATTGAAGGGAAAATACAAATAATTTCTTATATACCTCTTGCCTCACACATGCATTGCTTCCCCCATTATCAACATCCCCCACCAGAGTGGTACATTTGTTAACATTGATGAACCTACATTGACATGTCATAATCAATTAAAGTTCATAGTTTATATTACTGTTCACTCTTGGTGTTTTATATTCTATGTGTTTAGACAAATATATAATGACATGTATCCATCATTATAGTATCAAACAGAATTATATCACTGCCCTACAAATCCTGTTTGCTCTGCCTATTCATTCTTTCCCACTCCCCATCCCTCCTGCAACTACTGATCTTTCCATTGTCTTCATAGTTTAGCCTTTTCCAGATCATATAGTTGACATCATACATTATTTGGTTTTTTTAGACTAGCTTATTTCACTTCATAATATGCATTCAAGTACCTCCATGTCTTTTTGTGACTTCATAGCATACTTCTTTTTATCATTGAATAATATTCCTTTGTCTGGATGTACCAGTTTATTTACTCACCTACTGAAGGACATCTTGGTTACTTCCAAGTTTTGTCAATTATGAATAAAACTACTATAAACACCCATGTGCAAGATTTTATGTGGACTTAAGTTTTCATCTCCTTTGGGTAAATACCAAGTAGCACAATTGCTGGATCATATGGTAAGAGTATATATTATTTTGTAAGAAATCCTCAAACTGTCCTCCAAAGTGGTTTTGACATTTTGCATTCCCACCAGCAATAAATGAGTATTCCTGTTGCTCCTCATCCTTAATGTCATGTTATAGATTTGGTCCATTCTAACAGATGTGTGGTGGTATCTTGTTTTAATATGCATTTCTCTGATGACATATGTTGTGGAGAATATTTTCATATGCTTATTTGCTATCTGTTTATCTTCTGTGGTGAGCTGTCTGTTAAGATCTTTTGTCCATTTCTCAATCAAGTTGTTTGTTTTCTTATTGTTGAGATTTAAGAGTTCTTTGTATATTTTAGATAATATTCCTTTATCAACTCTTTCCTTCATAGCTTATGCCATTGGTGTTGTATCTAAACTACCATCTATATACCCACGGTCATCTAGGTTTTCTTTTATGTTATCTTCTAGGAATTTTATGGTTTTCAATTACATTTGGGTCAGTGATCCATGTTTAGTTAATTTTTGCAAAGGGTGTAAACTCTGTGTCTAGATTCATGTTTTTGCTTGTGGAGGTCCATTTGTTTCTTTGTCCAAGATTATATTCATGGAGGTCTATTTCTGGGTTCCTTATTCTATTCTATTGATTTGCTTGTCTCTTCTTTTACCAGTACCATACTGTCTTGATTACTGTGGCTCTATAGTAAGTGTTGAAGTCAGGTAGTACGAATCCTTCAACTTTGTTCCTCCGCTTCAATATTGTTATTAGCTTTTTGGGGGTCTTCTGCTTCTGACATAAACTTTAGAATTAGTTTGTTGATAACCACAAAATAACTTCCTGAGATTTGGTTTGGATTGCATTGAATTTATAGATGATGGTGGGAAGAACTGGCACCTTGACAGTATTTTGTCTTTCTTTCCATGAACATGAAATATCTCTCCATTTATTTAGTTGTTCTTTGATTTTTTCATCAGTTTTTCTTAGGTAGATCTTATACACATTTTGTTAGTTTTATACCTAAGTATTTCATTTTGAGGCTGCTTATGTAAATGGTATTGTATTTTTAATTTCAAATTCCACTTTTCATTGCTGGTGTATAGGAAAATGATTGACACAGTTCCTATCTTGTCTCTGGAATATATTGGTTGTGGGAATTTGATTAGGTTATTTAACTTTCCCAAGCTCCAGTTTTCTCAGCTGTAAAATTAGATTAATAATATACCCACTTCCTGAAAATATTTCCACATTTAGCAAAGTAACAAGCATGTAGTGTGTGTGTGTGTGTGTGTGTGTGTATTCCAAATGTGTGTGTGGAGAGCTATTTACTTGGAATATAGCATGTTTCTTAAAGCATAGCATGGATTCTTATGATTTCACTATATATAGATATGTAATCTTTATATTTTTTTCCTTCCTGTTGTGATTTTAAACATAGAAGGGACAATTTCTAGACAATTGATAGAACAGCTGCTAGGGGGAAAAAATAGAAATTAAATGTTTAAATGATTGAAGGTCGACACTTCAAAGAATTTCCCAGAAATAAAACATCTGATAAATACATTAGAACAAAGGCTAATATTGCTGGTTAATATTCAGAACTACTGAAAAACAATGAAAAATTTTTAGTTTCGACCTTAACTTTCTAAACAGGTTAGAGTTCCATAAGAAACAGGGAAAATAATAATAAATCACCTTACAAACTCTAAATTTTATGGCACAAATGAAATCTGTGAAATATACTTCAGATACTTTATGCTTTTAAAACATGTTTTGAATACTGATCAATAAATGAAGATCACTGTAAATGACAGTGATCTCTTTTAGCTCTAACAATTTTTCTCTGTTCTTGTCCTCTGATCTTGGCCCATTGGTCTACCAAAAGACGTAACATTCTGCATATCATACACACACACACACACACACACACACACACACACAGTCTTTTGTCCCCCTAAAGTATTCTCCTTTTCTGTCTCCACTGTGTGATGAGAAAGCATATGATATTAGAAAGCCTGGATACCTTTCTTTAAAGTGATATTTTCTAAATGTTACACATTGGGCAAGCTTCTGCCTTACTGAGTTTAGGTTTCTCATTGCAAAATAGGGATTAAAATGAGCTAACATTTAACATGGATCTTAAAGAAAAAATTTGAAGCATCATCCAAATTGAAAATATTATAATTAATCTCAGGTAATACTGTAAACTGAGTAGTAAAAAGGACCAATTTCTAGGTAGCTTTTACCCCAGGAAACAAAACAAACCCTTAGTCTGTTTGGCTTCCTGTTTCTGTACCTTTCAGCTACAGCAAAGCAGATATATGTGAAAATCATTCTATTGCCTCCTTAGATGACATGTACTTCCCAGTTCATGTGGCTTGCATAAGCCTTCATTTATTCATTCAACAAATCCTAACTGAGTATCTTTTGTATCTTTTACATATCAGGCACTGTATTAAGTGTTGTGGACATATCTGTGAAGAAAAAGAAAATCCTTGCCCTCTTAGGAGCTCAGCATTTTACCTGGAGTGAAAGGAGAGGAAGTGGGTGAGGAGGGAACAGACAATAAAGAATAATATTGAAAATAACTAATATTCATTGTATATTACAGGATAATAGTGTGATGGGCAAAAAAATAAAAAAAGTAGAGCAGGTAAAGAAGAAGGGGAGGGCTGTTGGGAAGGGCTTGTCAGCGTATGGAAGGGAGGTGCTGGCTGCATCATCTAATAGGGCAAGCCTCCATGTGAAAGTGAAGTTTAAGCAAAGATTTGAAGGATGAGGGAATTACTCAGGAAAATATCTGGAGAGGAATGTTCCATGAAAGGGAATACCCAGTGCCAAAGCCCCAAGGTGGAGCATTTTTTGGCTTTGTCAAAAACAGCAAAGAAGCCCTTATATCTGGAGAAGAGTGAGTCAGGGGAAAGTAGCAGGAAAGGAAATTGGAAAAGAACATCTTACCTAATAAATATCTTACCTTCTACTTAACAATTCTTACCATGACTTTCAAAGATAAATTTCTTTGGTCTATGCACTTTAAAAGCAAGGGGGTAGAATTGAGGGTGGGAGGTGTGTGCGAGTGGGTGGGGCAGGAGAAAGTGATGGTGGTAAAATGGACGCAACTGTACTTGAACAACAGAAAAACATATATATAGAAATAAAAAAAGCAAGAAGGCCTCAATTTTTGTTCCAATGCCTAGAATTGTTTCAATGAATATTTACCATTTTTAATGGGTTACACCTTCCTGATAGAAGAACACGCTTGGTGTCCTGCCATTCACCATTCCTCTTCAGCCTTTTTCTTCTTTTATTGTCTATCTAGACATCTTTGAAAAGCATGAGCCCCTCTCACACTCACTCTACACAATGGAATACTACGCAGCAGAAAGGAAAAAAGAACTATTAAACTTCACAACAGCATGGATGGAACTGGAGAGCATTATGCTAAGCGAAATAAGCCAGGGGGCGAAAGACAAATACCATATGATCTCACCTATAAGCGGAATCTAAATTTTCTTTAATAGCTGCTCCCAGTATGTAATAGCAGTTTGCTCTCTAGGTTTTATCTCTGCTCTCTATCAGTCCCTCTAAATGTTTATTCCACAGGGAAAGCCTTCTCTTCCTCTTTATGCTCTTCATCCAGCTGCCCAAAGAAAATTGTTAACAAGAGAGAAAAGTTAATGGATCCCCATTCCTATTTCATTACAAGGAAGGGGATATCATGTTGAACCCAAATCACAGATCACGTAATATAAAAGTCCAGTCAATCTCCTCCCATGGTGAAGGCAAGTAGTAGAGACACAAATACGGTCACTGCCTTTCTTTCAGCACAAGAAATCATGAGATGTTATAAGTATTATGATAATGCTTATGCCAGGCAGGAAGAGAAATCTTAACATCACAGCTGAAGAGGAATTATGTTTCCCCCCCTTAAATTTCCTTCCTTGCAACAGGCTTTGGTTGATTGAATTAAATTTGTATATATCAAATAAAGCTATTTAGTATTTTGCCAGGTTTGTACTAGGAAGGGTTTAGATTTTTTTTCTGAGAAATTTTAATAAAACATAAACTAGTTCTATCTAGATTATTTTTTAAATTCAGACTATTTGCTCTTTAGGATATAATTTTTTGAACAGTTATAATTATTTTCTAACACTTGTAATACATCATTATGCTATTTCATAGCATAATTGGGTAGTAACTTTTTTATTTATTATATCCTAATCCTGACAACATATAGATCTGGCATTAAATTGTTTTCTTTAGGATTTAGCTACTTCTTAATAGCTGAATATCAAAACAACTTTTAAGAATGTTTTAAGAAGAATGAACAAAGAGAAAAAGAAAACCCTTCTCCAGTTTGGCAAGTTCCTATGGATATAATCCTGTATATAATAGATCATGTCACTGTGAAGTCTATTATAAGGAGGGCATTTGAGAGAGTTGGCATTCTTTACTAAGTAAGAAACATTAATTGGTACCTTTCAAAGAAAGAACCCTGAAACTTTAGAGTTTTGTCTTTTCTTAGTTAGCCTCTACAATCAGTTTGCTTCACTCTGATTTATGGCCTCTCCGCCCCTTTATACACACACTTCCTTTACTGGAAGTACTATATTCTCTAAAGTCACTGGATAAAATTGTCGTTAAGTTTCCAAAAATCTAAGCAGTGGACATTGTCTCAGATGCTCTCCCCTCAGAGGGGATCAAGCTGATTGTTTCTACTTTGGAAAACCCAAGGCTTACACAGCATGCGCGTCATCCCTTAGGATCCCTTGAGAAGAGGGAGATGATCAGGCATGCGTATTCTACAGTTTTCTTCTGCCAGTTTTCAAGATCAATATGGTTCCTCTTTGACCAAAATGATCACATTAACCAGTTAATCAATAATAAAGGGTGGGAGAAAATAAAAGATAAGGTATTTTGGAAGATACAGTGACAAAATTATGAAAAACAATTAGCAAATTTGACTATGTAATGAATTTGTCTTTACAGAACTGAATATACTTCTATATACCAAACAAAGAAATCACAAATATATATAGTGTACCTCTGGAAACAAATATAAAGAATGTGTTTCAGTGGTTGTCTCCATGAAGGGAATGGAGAAATTAATTTTTAAGAGAACCGTGTACTAACCTGATGGTAGTATCACAAAATACTCCTACACACTCCTAAATTGCTAGTGAACGTCTACATTGAGCATCCTGTCAAGAAAGCAATTTGCAATATTGACCAAGGACCTTAATGTTTTCATGTCTTTTATTCCAGTAATTCTACTTTTAGGAATTTATTCTAAGGAAATAAGGTAAAGTGTGGAGGAGGGCTTTTATGCAAAATGTTACTAAAGTATTTATTATTATTATTTTTTATTTATTCAATTACAGATCCCACTTTTTCTCCCCTTCCCCACTTCCACCCATTCCCTTCTCCCTCCTCCCCAAGTCAATTCCCACATCATTGTCCCTGTCCATGGGTCATGCATAAATGTTGTTTGGTTAATCCTTTCACCGTATTTCCTCCAGTCCATGCCCTCCCCAGCCACTGTCAGTCTGTTCTATGTATTCATGCTTCTGTTTTTATTTTGTTTGAAAGTTTATGTTCATTAGATTCTGCATATAAGTGAGATGATATGGTATTTGTCTTTCACTGCCTGACCTATTTTTCTCTGCATAATATTCTCCAGGTCCATCCATGCCATTGCAAAAGGTAAGAATTCCTTCTTTTCTACTGCTGCATGCTATTCCATTGTGTAAATGTACCCCTACTTTTTTAAAAGTGAAATGTAGGAAAACTTCAAAGCTCCAAATTACATGATGCTTTTCTGTTTCCTGATTATTATAGGAGCCATCCCACTGAGTTCTTTTTTTTGTATGGATATCTCCTTAAGAAACTGAGTGCTCAAAGTGGAACAAAGAATTTTCACCCCTTGAATCCCAAAGCCTACTATAACTACCAGGGCCTAGTATGCTCTCAGCTGTCACTTGTAAAATTGATAAAACTTTTTTCTTTATCAACAATGAAATCATAATGATTATTAAAATCATTATTTCTTCCCACCTCCAACTGCCTACACACCCATAAACATAAGAATGATTCAATCCACTTTGCATTTAGCTAAATTAGACTGTTTTAAAAAATGAATTGAACAATGGCCATTTATACACATGGCTATTGACACAAACATAAATAAATGGAATTATTGCTAAGTATTTCACCATGGTTTGTACTGATGTAAGGATAATCAGTAAGACAAGAAAAAAAATTGAAGTCAGATTTAAGATTTTATATGGAATTATGAATGCTTAGAAACCCAACAGATTTCACGTCAGATAGATCCCAGGAGATATGTGAGACTGACACAATGGGGAATAAAGATTACAGAGTTTATAAAATTAATGTCATATATGTGTATGTCTATACCAAACTCCAACCCACTTTCTGTATCTTAGAAATAATCTTAACCAAGCTCTTTTGAAAGGCAGTTTATTCAATTTAAGCTTCTTAACTCAGCTCAACTACATCCCAGGGCAATGAAAAAAATTGCAGGTGAGTTCATGAAACACCATTGGAAAACTATTTTTGACTTATTTGAAGTTGCCTGAACACAGAGTGTAACAGCTGCACTTCACTTCAATCCAATTCCAGTCTGTGATTTTGCTGTAAGAGCTGCCAGTCCTCAACAAATTATATGAGAAGGGAACGATGTCATCAATATTTACCCAACTTGTGATTCATTCCTATCTTTCTGCAGGAGTAGAATTAAATAAATAAGTTTTTAAAAATGGAAGGATTCATGAGTGGAGGATTGAAATGCCCACACACACAACAACTTTTATTCAGGGTCTAGGGCGGGAGCAAGTAGAAAAATCAATATTACAGGATTGAAATACTAGTGGGGTTATTTTAAGCATAAAGAATTAAATTCACTTAATTCTGAGTATCTCTTAATGTCATATAATTCTGGATAACATATAAAAATCACACATAAAAAATAAACAGCTAGATGGTGGGCAAGAGAGCAAAGAACTCATCTGAAACAACTCATTTCCTCTAGGAAAGAAAAAGAAGAAAGAACCTAAGAGAGAGAGGGAGGAAAGGAGGAAACTAGAACTTGTATAACACCTAAGCCACCCTCTTAAACTCTCTTAAAGAGTGTTAACTACCTCCTGGCCTGGTGGGTAGCAGACAAGGTCTTGGCAACCCTGAAGGCAGGGATGATAGGGCATCCTAGAAGCATGGACTTGAAGTCAGAAGTTCTGGAATTTTGAAACTCAATTTTATCATTACCAGCTGAGAATATCTCATCAAAATAATTTCTTTAAGTCTCCACTTCTTCTACATATGAAAATGATGTTTGTGTATACCACAATGTTATTATGGGGAAAAATAATATATTTTCTTTTTTTAATTTTATTTTAATTTATTTTTTCAAATACATTTCTCTCTGCCTCCCCCCCACCACTTTCCCTTGCCCCCTCCCTCCTTCCCTCCCTCAGCTCTTCCCCTTTGGTTTTGTCCATGAGTCCTTGCTATATGTTCCTTGACTTTCCCCTTCTCTTCCTTTTCCCTGCCCCCCTTCCCTCTTGTCTCTGTTGATTTCTTTTCCTTTCAGTGTTGCTGGTCTTATTTTCCTTGCATCTTTGTATTGTTGGTTAGGTTCCGCTTATAGGTGAGATCATATGGTATTTGTCTTTTGCCCCCTGGCTTATTTTGCTTAGCATAATGCTCTCCAGTTCCATCCATGCTGTTGCAAAGTTTAGTAGTTCTTTTTTTCTTTCTGCTGCATAGTATTCCATTGTGTATATGTACCATTACTTTTTGATCCAATCATCTCCTGATGGGCATTTAGGTTGCTTCCAACACTTGGCTATTGTAAATTGTGCTGCTATGAACATTGGGGTGCATAGGTTCTTTTGTATTGGCGTTTTGGTGTTCTCAGGGTATAGTCCCAGCAGGGGAATCGCTGGATCAAAAGGCAGTTCCATTTTTCAGCTTTTTGAGGAAATTCCACACTGCTTTCCACAGTGGCTGCACCAGTCTGCATTCCCACCAACAGTGTACTAGGGTTCCCTTTTCTCCACAGCCTCGCCAGCACCTGTTGTTTGTTGATCTGTTTATGATGGCCATTCTGACCCGTGAGAGGCGGTACCTCATGGTGGTTTTGATCTGCATTTCTCTGATGGCTAGTGATGCTGAGCATCCTTCAAATGCCTCTGGGCCCTCTGTTTCTCCTCCTTGGAAAAGCGTCTGCCCAGGTCCTTTGCCCATTTTTTGATTGGATCATTTGTCTTCTTGGAGTGGAGTCGAGTGAGTTCTTTATATATCTTGGAGATCAAACCTCTATCTGATGTATAATTAGCGAATATATTTTCCCATATGGTTGGCTCCCTTTTCATTTTGCTGATGTTTTCTTTCGCCGTGCAGAAGCTTCTTATTTTGATGAGGTCCCACTTGTTTATTCTTTCCTTTATGTCCCTTGCTTTAGGAGACATATCAGTGAAAAAATTGCTGCATGGGATATCTGAGAGTTTCCTGCCAATGTTCTCCTCCAGGACTTTGATGGTGTTGCGACTTATATTTAAGTCTTTTATCCATCTTGAGTTTATTTTTGTGTATGGTGTCAGCTGATGATCCAATTTCAATTTTTTGCATGAAGCCGTCCCACTCTCCCAACACCATTTGTTGAAGAGGCTATTATTGCTCCATTTTATGCTTCTGCCCCCTTTGTCAAATATTAGATGCCCATATAGACCTGGGCTTATTTCTGGGCTTTCTATTCTGTTCCACTGGTCTATGGGTCTGTTTTTGTGCCAGTACCACATTGTTTTGTGTATAGTGCCTTTGTAGTAGAGTTTGATGTCCGGTATTGTGATCCCTCCTACTCTGTGTTTCTTTCTCAAAATTGCTGAGGCTACTCGGGGTTGTTTATGGTTCCATATAAATTTTTGAAATGTCTGTTCTATTTCTGTGAAATACATCATTGGTATCGTAATAGGGATTACATTGAATCTATAAATTGCTTTGGGTAGTATGGACATTTTGATGATATTAATCCTTCCAATCCATGAGCACGGTATATGCTTCCATTTATTTGTCTTCCTTAATTTCTTTCTTCAATGTTGTATAGTTTTCTGAGTACAGGTCTTTTACCTCTTTGGTTAAATTTATGCCTAGGTACTTTATTTTTCTTCTTGCTATATCGAATGGTATTTTTTTTCTGATTTCTTCTTCTTCTCTTTCATTGTTGGTGTACAAAAATGCCTTTGATTTCTGAATGTTGACTTTGTATCCTACTGTTTTGCCAAATTCACTTATTAGGTTGAGGAGTTTTTTGGTAGAGTCTACAGGGTTCTCTATGTACACTATCATGTCATCTGCAAACAATAATAGCTTTACTTCCTCCTTTCCTATTTGGATGCCTTTTATCTCTTTCTCTTGTCTGACCGCTGTGGCTAGGACTTCCAATATGATGTTGAAATGAAGCGGTGAGAGCGGACATCCTTGTCGTGTTCCCGATCTTAGTGGGAAAGCTTTCAGTTTTTGCCCATTGAGTATGATGTTGGCTGTAGGTTTTTCATATATGGCCTTTATTACGTTGAGGAATGCCCCATTTATTCCCATTTTGCTGAGTGTTTTGATCATAAATGGGTACTGTACCTTATCGAATGCTTTTTCTGCATCTATCGAGATGATCATGTGGTTTTTGGCTTTTCTTTTATTTATGTGATGTATCACGTTTACTAATTTGTGTATATTGAACTATCCCTGCATGACTGGGATGAATCCCACTTGATCGTGGTGGATAATCTTTTTAATGTATTGCTGGATGCGGTTTGCCAATATTTTGTTGAGGATTTTAACATCTATGTTCATCAGCGAAATTGGCCTGTAGTTTTCTTTCCTTGTAGGGTCTTTATCTGGTTTTGGGATCACGGTGATGCAGACCTCATAGAAAGAGTCTGGGAGTCTTCCCTCCTCTTGGATGTTTTGGAATAGTCTGAGAAGGACAGGAGTTAGCTCTTCCTTAAATGTTTTGTAAAAGCCTCCTGTGAAACCGTCCGGCCCTGGGCTTTTGTGTGCTGGGAGTTTCTTGATGACTGCTTCAATTTCCCCAGCTGTTATCGGTCTGTTCAAGCTTTCTGTTTCTTCCTCCTTCAGTGTTGGAAGATTATACTTTTCTAAAAATTTGTCCATTTCATCAAAGTTTTCAAATTTCTTGGCATATAATTGTTCATAGTAGTTTCTGACGATCCTTTGTATTTCTGTGGTATCAGTTGTTATTTCTCCTCTTTCATTTCTGATATTATTAATTTGGGTCCTCTCCCTTTTTGTCTTGATGAGTCTGCTTAAAGGCTTGTCGATTTTATTTATCTTTTCAAAGAACCAGCTTCTGGATTGCTTGATCCTTTGAATTGTTCTTTTTGTCTCTATGTCATTCAGTTCTGCTCTAATCTTGACTATTTCCTTCCTTCTACTTCCTCTGGGATTTATTTGTTGTTGTTTCTCCAGTTCTTCAAGTTGTAGTGTTAGGTCTTTTATTTGAAATGTTTCTATCTTTTTTAGGTAAGCCTGTATTGCTATGAACTTCCCTCTCAGGACCGCCTTTGCTGTGTCCCATAGGTTTTGGACTGTTGTCTGTTCATTTTCATTTGTTTCCAGAAATTTTCTGATTTCTTCTCTTATCTCATTATTGACCTATTCATTGTTTAATAGTCTACTGTTAAGTCTCCATGAGTTTGCAAGTTTTTGAAGTTTCTCTTTGAGGTTGATTTGGAGTTTCAAGCCCTTGTGGTCCGAGAAAAAGTTTGGTATTATTCCAATTTTCCTGAATTTGCTGAGGTTTGCTTTGTGTCCTATCATGTGGTCTATCTTTGAAAAACTGCCATGAGCATTTGAAAAGAATGTGTATTTTTCTTCTTTGGGATGTAAGGTTCTATATATGTCAGTTAAGTCTCTTTCATTCAGTGTGTCATTCAGCGCCACAATATGTTTATTAATGTTTTGTTTGGAAGATCTGTCCATTTTTGACAGTGGGGTGTTGAAATCCCCTACTATCAGTGTGTTGCTGTCTATATCTTTTTTGAAGTTGTCCAACAATTTCCTTATATACTTGGGGGCTCCTATATTGGGAGCATATAAGTTTACAATGTTGATGTCTTCTTGATAGATTCTTCCTTTAAGTATTATAAAGTGCCCCTCTGGGTCTCTCTTTATGGCCTTTGTTTTGAAATCTACTTTGTCTGATACAAATATGGCAACCCCGGCCTTTTTCTCATGCCCATTTGCTTGGAATATTTTTTTCCATCCCTTTCCTTTCAATCTGTGTAGGTCTCTTGCTCTGAGGTGGGTCTCTTGTAGGCAGCATATGTGTGGGTCATGTTTTCTTATCCTTTCAGCTTTCCTGTGTCTTTTGATTGGGGCATTTAGTCCATTCACATTGAGAGATATTACTGATAGAAACTTACTCATCTTTTCTCTTTGTGCCTGTGTTCCTCTCGCTCTCATTCTTTTCCTTCATCTGCTTAAACCAGTCCCCTTAGCATAGCTTGGAGTGCTGGTTTGGTAGAGATGTATTCTTTGCGCCTTCTCTTGTCTGGGAAACTCCGTATTTCCCCTTCTATTTTAATGGAGAGCCTAGCTGGGTAGAACAGTCTTGGTTGTAAGCCCTTGCTTTTCATGGCTTGAAATATTTGTTGCCATTCCCTTCTGGCTTGTAGTGTTTCTGTTGAGAAGTCAGCTCCTAGGCGTATTGGGGCCCCCTTGTATGTTACTTTCTCCTTCTCCCTTGCTACCTTGAGGATTCTCTCTTTGTCTTTGACATTTTCCATAAAATAATATATTTTCTGCTCAATACATGTTTTTCAGTAATTAACATCTTTCCTTATTCTCAGAGCTACGGGAAAAAAAATGGTACATACCAATCAAAACTATCTCCAGTTGTGAACTTTATTTTATGAACCCTTCAAAGATTCATGTTGGCACTTTTTAGATGAATGGAATGTTTGTAGCTTTAGGAATCCTGCAAGTGAAGCTGAGTCTTAAATAGTACTCCTGTAGGTCCAAGACTCGCTGTAGAGAGTGTGATTGAGTTTTATATCCTGAGAAGGCCGTTTGGAGATATATATATATATATATATAATATTGCATTCATGCATTTAAATAAAGTTTGTTAGGCAACTGTAGGTTTGAACATTACAGTGAAGGTAGATAATTTAATATGACTTGGGAAAAATGACAGGACTCATAATCCATGTTTTCCAGGCCATACTGGTCTGAGGGAACAATTAAACCACTGAGTCTGAGTTATTGTAGAGACAACATCAGATAGCAAAACAGATGGAAGTATAGCCTACTGGTCATGCCTTCATTACTTCATTTATTCAACACTTACGCATTGAATATCATATATGAAACAAGCATTTTGCTAGGCACTGGAGGTACAATGGTGAGCAAAAGTAGACATGGTCTTTCACATAATTTACAATTTGGGAAAGAAAATTGAGCAAATAACAAAGAAATCTTCTCTAGATTTGGGAAGGAGGGGGTTGCAGTCAAGAGAGGTATCCCTTAAGAAGGGATGCTTGAGCTGAGTTATGATGAATTAACCCGAGTTTACCAGGTATTGGTGGGGAGAAGCAGGAGGAGAATTAAGGACAGAGAAAAGATGATTTGCAATGATCCTGTTGTCAAAGGAATTCAGCCTATCTATAAATGAAAGAAAACCTAAATGGCTGGGATAGGAGTGAGGTGAAGAATAGATGAAGGGGAAAGGGGAGGCGCATAAAGGTCGGGCTTGATTTTCATTGTAAATGCAAATGAGAAGTCATTGAAGGGTTTTAAGCTTGAGGAGTGATATGGAAAAAAAAAAAGACTAATATAATCATATTTGCTCTTGAAAAATCCACCCTTCCTATGGTGTAGAGAACCCATGGTTGAGAGAGAAGGACAACACTAGATGAATTAGGAGGCTATTCATGAGTTTTGAATCAGGCAATAAATGGTGCAAATCTAAGTTCATTGTAAAGATTTTTAGCCAGTCTTCCTTCTCTAGAAGAATAGGAAAAATACTTTATTTCCCAGGAAAATAAAGAAAGACAAAAAAAAAACCTTGCCCTTGTAGTGGAGATGGAAAGAAGTAGATTAATTGAATATTTAGAAGGTAAAATTGACAAGACATAGTAATGGATTAGATATGGTTACAAGACACAAGGGGTTTGTATAACATGATGGATGAAATGCCATCCATCTGGAGAACACTAGAAACCTATAAAATAAAAGTATAATATTTATAAACACTTTCCATGCAACAGTCATTGTTCTAAAAGTTTTATAAGTTTTATAAAGTTTGTTCTTTACAACTCTGTGATAGGTATCACTTTTATTTTCTCCACCTTATAGATGAGGAACTGGAGCAAAGAAAGATCAAGTGGCATGTCCATCTACACAAAGATACACGTAGATATTGAGTCCAGAGCCATACTTTAAGCCACATTACAATGCTGCCCTCTGTTCAGATATGTCTCCTACTGGCCCACTCCCAGATTTGTTTCCCATGGGCTGTTCAAACAAAAGGACCTCTTTCTCCTTCCCACCTTGTGGCTTTCATTCTCTTCTCATGGTCACTTCCAATGCTCGCAATAGCTTCCCAACAGCTAAGTTGCTATCAGTTCTTCAAGCCCAAAAATATCTCTCCCTCTGTGTTAATACCACCTCTCTGGACCATTAGTTACCAGTGTAATTTGCAGTTGAGGAACGCAGAGAAAAAGATTCCGATTTGCCAATTTTCATTCCTAATAAGCAAATACATGTTTCAGTAAAAAATAGATTGTCTTAGTTCAGACTGCCTGGCTTAACCAACAGAACTTTATGTTCTTACTTTTCTGGAGACTGGAAGTTTGAGATCAGGGTGCAAGTATGGTCGAGTTCTGGTGAGAGGTCTTTCCCTGACTTGGAAATGGCCACCTTCTTGTTTCCTCATGTATCCTCCCTGGTCTTTCCTCAGGGTGTGCACATTGGGAGAAAGAGGGAGATTTCCTCTTCTTATAATCCTAGTCCAATCCTATTGGACTAGGATCCCAGACTTATACACATGTGTAACCTTAGTTGCCTCCTAAAAATTTCTACCTCCAAATACAGTCACATAGGAGATTGGGGCTTTAACATATGAATTTTGTGGAGGCACGATTCAGTCCATAGCATGGACCCAGGAATCTTCTTTAAAAAAGTAATACAGAATTAGTACAAAGCCTTCCAAAGGCCCCTGAAACTGTCCGTTCTCCAGCCTCTGTAGTACTTTTGCCTCTGTGAAGGAGGTCTATCAGACTTTCATTCAGACCAAACGAGTGTGTGAGGGGGAGAATGCAGGGCACATAGTGAAAAGGAAAGACTTGGGCAGCAATTCTTAATTCAGTGAGTGTGACTGAATAAAGCAGAAGGTCACCTCTGCAGGAAGTGTTGACAATGGCTGCTTCAGAAACCCCAAGCCCTTCGGTGCAGTTATGATTACCAATGTCCATGTCAAACAGTGGAGCCTACGGGGACTTGCTTAATGTCTCAGGTACAATACCTCCTGAAGACTTCAGAAATAGGTGGAACAGGTTCTAAAGTGAGTTAGGGGGCCAAATATAACAGATAGGATGTCTGCCAGAGAACTCACTGAAACTGATTCCCCATACGGTGGTGAAGGCTAGCGTAGCCTGGGAATACACAAATTTTAACACCTTGTAACTTCACCCTGGTTAGCACAACTCTAACCATTTAATAGTCATATTGAGACTAAAATATTCTACTTGCACCTATGTTAACTCTAAAAGGCAGTCCTAAGCAAAGTATCCATGTATTCTCATTTTCTAATAGTACAACTATAAGGACATTTCCTTCACTAGAATGACCAACCATTTCAATTTGACCTGAGGAATTTGGGGGATGCTGTCCTTTCACTGCTAAAACCTGTACTGGCTGGGAAAACCAGAACGTTTGATCATCCTCAGTCTAGCTCCTACCCTAGGAAGCTGGGGGATTCCTGCTCAGTGGGACGAGAGAGAATATCCCCAAGCCCCCAAACACAGGGTGCTTGGCCCCAGCACGTAATCTTTCGTTCTGATTTCACTCAGAATCAGAGCTTTCTTCTTCCTTAGTATCCTGAGGGATAAAGAAAGGTCATTGTTTGAAATAACTGGGAACTTGGAGCCCTTGGGTAAATTACAAAACCATGCAACTGGCCCATGGTTGTAATTTGCTGATTTGATTTTTTTAAGAAATTACTTGAAAATATTATTGATCTTGCCCTGGCCAGTGTGGCTCAGTTGGTTGGAGCATCATCCTATAACTGAAAGGTGGCCTGTTTGATTCCCAGTCAGGCCATATATTATATTTAGATTGCAAGTTCGATCCCTGGTCGGGGTATGTACAATCCCTGTCCAGGAGCATGCAGGAGAAAATCAATGGATGTTTCTCTCTCTCTAAAAAGCAATGAAGAAATGTCCTCCAATGAGGATAATTTTCTTTAATATTATTAACTTTGATTAATGAGTTTTGGGTGCTCCTCCCATTTTACTCCCAAGGCAGATGCCTCATTTGTTTCACACCAGCCTGGGCCTGCCAATGCGACAGTCTTGGAGCTCAAATTTGAAATGGTCTCTGATGGCCCTTCGGTGGCCCTGAATAGTCCAGTCCTCAATTACCTTCCATCAGTTAGTGATATTGCGAATCCTTAGACTAAACTGAAGTCCCACCACCCTGCCAAGTGTGCCCTGTGATGCTCAAGTGTGAAGTAGTTGGTTAACAATGTCGGGCCTGTGTTATGGGAACTCTTCCATGCTCGTGTTAAAATTAAATGATGGCAATTTGATTCTTTCAAGATAAATGTACTGTAGGTACTTTTAATTTCAGCAGAGGTGTATAATCTGATGCAGAAGCAGCATAGCATTAGAAAGAGCACAGTTCTTGAAATTAAATTAGATCTTTTACATCAACCACTATAGGTGTCTTGGCAAGTTAATTAACTTTGATGGATCCCAGTTCTATCAACTGTAAAATAAAGATAATACCTACCTCACTGAGTTGTTTGTGAGGATTATATAAATTTACAAATATAAAGTATAAATCGGCTACCTGGCACAGAGCAAATATGTTGTGAATATAATTCTTTCTGGATTCACGTTTCCTGCCTCACCTCCTCACCTCTTCTCACAAAAACCATTTTTGTGACTATAATGTTTATGGAGCCATAATTTTGTTTTAAGAAGTACATTGAACATATTTTCAAATGTTTTACAAAGAAAATAGTTATCCTGTCACTATACGTACTATTAGGTTTGAAATTTATTTTGTTTTGTATTCCCCTGAACTATTTAATGTCTGAAAAGTAAATAATCAGCCTAAAGATTTTTAAAATCTAACATAACTTTTTAAAAAGTATCTGTTGGGCACAGCAGTTTTTCTCTATAGGTTTCCTTCATAATACTGGTACTCTAGAGTTCTAAATTAAAAAAAGAAAAAGGTAAGATTAGAATACTATTGCGTTCAGTGCTCTCAAACAAGAGCTACCCATGGACACAAGGATTTTCTTCTTCATGTCCTCCCCTATCTCTGAACTCACTGCTTCCACAGTTATTTCTCTGTAAATTAAATTCTTTCCATCATTCTCACATAGGGAAAAACCACTCAGAACCATCCCAAGTATTTTTCAATTAAAAAAACAAAACCAGCGACAATTTGATTTATTGTAGAAAGTGCATAAGAAGCCAGTAGTTAAATAAAAATGACTGCTTCTCTAGCTACTTCTTTATACAGTATATATGGATAGAGAAGGAACACAATTTTTTTTAACCTCTTGTTTTGTGCTACAATGCTTTAAAGAATACTAGATCTCAAAACAAATTATCATCTATTAATGATATCTACATTTCATTGGGAAATATAGTACATTCAGAATTTAGTTTTTTGTTCATGATTCATTTCTTAATGAAATTCTGTTATCTTACAGCAACTAATGGAACATACCTCAAGCCTGATGCCATCATATGCATTTTAGAAAATTATTATTTATATTAGCATGATTATGCTTATTTTAAGTGATGGAGCTTATGTTAAGTCACCAGAAAATAGATACCTTAAAGGAACTAGTGGCAATGATGTCTGCATATATATTTTTTCAAAAATGTATAATGTCATCAATTTTGTGTGTGTGTGCATGTGTGTACCATGCATAAGAGATTTGGTTTTCTTTTCTGAGCTTGACTTAAGCACAAGAGGTCAGGGTCACAAGAAATCTTAGAGATCTCATAACCCAACACGTTATTTTACAGACAGTAAACACTTTAATGACTTACCAAAGGCCAAAAATCTGGGTGAGGCAGATTCAATGCTAGAACCCACGTCTCCTGGTTTCCAGACTAGTGCTTGTCCCACCCAACTATATTCCATGAGTGTTTCATTGGCTTCCCTGCATCCTCCTGTCCGTGTGTGTGTGTGTGTGTGTGTGTGTGTGTGTGTGTGTGATAAAAAGAATGTGCTACTCACATCATAGTCCCCTTCAGAAAGAAGTGGGGCTGCATGATACCTTCAAAATGGGAGGCTTAAGGGAATAGATTCTAATAAAGTAGACAATACAAGATATAGACATTTATTGAAACTTCAGGCAAGAAGAGGAGCTTCTATCTCTTTTCCTTGTCTTCTTTAAAAACAAAACAAAAAGGAAAAAAAATTATAAATGTTTTGGGTTTTAGGGGAAAAATGCTCTATCAGTGAGTCAGACTTTCAAAATAATGTTAGCAAAGGAAGTGAATGTCAATGCGTGGGCAAGTATTTTTTTAGAAGTCACATGACAAAAATAGCTTTATGTGTACAATTTTTAAACATTCTTCCTGCACTCTTGGAGGCTTCCTCAAATGACCAGGCTGCCATGGGCTAATTTAGATTTATTTTACTTTCTCACCTGCTTTATGTATCCTAAGATTCAGCTTAAGAATGTTATTCTTTTCTACCAAAATAATATATATCTTAATACTTCTGTGGCTTTGCTATTTCTCTTTTATTTGGCTGGAACGTCATTTCTCTCCTTCTTCTGTACCTCCCAAAATCCTTGGCAACTTTGAACATCTAATACCATCTACTTCTTGAAGCTTTAATCAATCTGCAACTTTGTAATTAGTGATGACTACTTCCCATAGCACTCTTGTTGTACCTTTTAGAAAAAGTAATTCAGTCTACCTTGTTCTGTAGAGTGTGTGGCTGTCTCCTGTGCTAGATGCAGATCTACTTGAGACCTAAGAAAATACGTAATTTTCATATGTGCCAGGGCCATGTTAAGTATCAGGGATACTTAACACAAAAAAGCCCTTGACTTTAAGAAACTATCTAAAATTTAGGATGCAAATATAACTTAGGTTATATTTCCCTGTCAAAGAGCAGACAGAAGGCTTTGAATGCAAGTAATTTATTTCAGAAGTGAGGGGTGAGGAAGTGAGATCATAAAAAAAAGAAAGCCAAAAAGGGCCACATTAATAATGATCAGGTTTCCATGGAAACAAAGAGTAGAGTGGTGGATGCCAGGGGTGAGGTGGTGGGGAAATGGGAAGACTTTGGTCAATTGGTACAAACTTTACATTATAAGATGAATAAATTCTGAAGATCTAATGTACTGCATGGTGACCATAGTTAGTAATACTCCATTGTAAACTTGAATCTTAGGCATTCTCACCATACACATAAAAAATAGTAACTAGGTGATGTGATGGATGTGTTAATTAACTTGATTGTGGTAATCATATCACAATGTATATGCATATCAAATCATCATGTTGCATATTTTATTTTTTTTATTATTGTGGTTCAGTTACAGTTGTCCCACCTTTTTTGCCCCATTGCTCTCCCCTGTCCCGCCCTCCCACTCCCACAGTCAGTCCGCACCTGATTGTCTGTGCCCATGAGTCCTCTATTCATGTTCCTTGACTTGCCCTTTATGTGTCAGTTATATATCAAGAAAGCTGGAAAAAAATAATGAGCAGTGGAAACCACATGGATCTCTGAATGTCCCTGGGTTAGAAATCCCCTGTCTAAGGGTTACTCCTAGGGGGATTAACTCAAAGTTGCTGCTTGCCAGCCCTATTCTTAGGCCAAACATCCTCCAAGTAGCCAGAGGAGGCCCCGAGGCAGAGATGTAAGTGCTGGAGGCAGGAAGCAGTTGGCAGGTCCTGCAACTGCCCGCCCGCTGCTGTAGATGGTCTTCAGGGTGGGCTCTGAGGGCACAGGCAGAGGAGCAACAGCACTGGCCACAGGGCCGAACACAGTAACCTGTTCAGTTTACTTCAGCTGTTGAGTTTAAATAAATCTAGCTGCTACACTTAACAAGATATAGATGCTGGGAAGGTACTGACATTACTGTTTTCTAAGAAAACTGGAGATGTTCTTTTTTAAGTATAATTTCCTTACCAAGCCAAAATATATACCAGATATGATTTTCCCTGAATTACAGAGTTACAAAAACATTTTAATTTCAGGAATAATCTAGATTGCTCCTGATATAGGCTACTCTCCAAGAGTAGGTTTGGAAAGTGCTTCTTGTCAGAAGTATATTCTTTATTTTCCTTGAGATTTTATCTGTTTTACATTTAAGAGTTATATGTGCTAATTATAGAAATATTATAAAATACACTATAAAAAAGAAAAAGAAAATAATTCATTGGTTCCACCAAATACATACACAGAAAAATATCATGGAATTATCCTGACTGTAGGGCCCAGATGTTTTCCTTAATGAGATTATACACTGAACATTGCCTCACCTATGTTAGATAATTGATAACATACTGTATTATTAAAGGACACACTTATTTCCTGTCATTTTTCTAAAGACAAATTTCTTAAGAGAAATTAACAGCCTACAGACAATACTGTTGCTTATATTACAAACATGTAGAATTCTTAGAGATATTGACTTGTTATTCATTTCAAATTATCCCACACTAAGAAAGTATAGTGAGCCTGATGTTGATATGTAGAACATGTTGAAGCTTCATCATTGGCCTAGTACATGATGATTTTTGTGAATATCCTGAAGATTCCTCAAAAGTTTTTTTAGTCTCAGCTTTTTGAAGGATACTCTCATGCTACCTTCTTCACACTGAAATCTTAAGGGTTTCTTGGGTGACAGATTTGTGCATCATCTTGCATAATACACATTTATTAATCAAACACTTCAATGGTGGCCTGTGAGTATACTAATTTGGTCAATTATGACTGCCCTCACAAAAGTCAAACATAGACATGCTCTCCTGTTCATTACAAACGTGAAAGAATAAACTTCTCTAAATGAAAGAGAAACTTTGCCAGGAGGCCAGCAGAAGAGAGGAAGTGTATGTCCAGAATATATGCATGGAAATCATTCCCTTCAATCGTACTGCACATGACAGGAGACACAGACAACACACTCTGTCAGAAAGATCCCTCTGACAAAGTATACTGTTAAAAACCAAGCCACACACTCATAATGCTTTCCTCAATGTTTTTCACGAAGCCAACTGTATTCTTCCTGAAGCCTCATGCTCCCCGAAAGTTTATAGAGAACACAGTATCGGTAAACGAAGTTGCAAGTGTAAAGGAAGACCTTTTAATTCTAGCAATTTCTAGTCATCATCGAAAGGGTTGGCACAAAAACTATTCGGGAAATAATCTGTAAACAAAATATGCAATCTGTTAAAAAGTTGCACAGTCATAGTTTTCAGTAGATTTCCCATTACATTCTCTAAAGAACCAAAAGCTTACAAATCCAGAAATGTCCCTGTTACTTAAGAAAAAAAAATTTAAAGAAGAGCACTTAAATAAAGTGAATTTGGATCCTAGTGAAATACGTGTTTTGTGATACTAAAGATGAAGCCAAATAGTAAAGTAGAACACATAGAGACCATGAGTGGATTGTGAACAAGACTCTAAGCAGCAATGAAATTCAGCTCCTATTGACAGGTAACTCCTTTCTGTTCTTTCTGGGAGAAAAGTCTTTGTAAAACTTGACCTTGCTGGAGCCCTAACAGTGACTTCAACACTGCAGTCTTTGCTCAGGGTTTATAACCACACAAATGTCTACAAGACAGAAAGCCCTATATTTAAAGTTGTTATCTTGAATACTTTTGCTGTCTGTCACTAAAGATCTCCAATTTCACACCACATCTGCAACTGGTCTTAATATTTTAAAATTGTTCCTCTGAGAATGTATGCCTGCCTCATATTCCAATATAAACTTACAAACAAATTTTGAGACAGTACCCTGTGGTTAAATTGGAAACTGACTACATTAATTTTAACAGACATAGGACATTTTTCACTCAGAATAATGATGAGTCATGAGATGACATTGCTTCAGAGTTTAAGAAACTGATTTCCTGTCCAGAAAGAGTTAATTATTACCATATACCAAGAAATCCAAATTCTAAAAAAGGACTTAATGGATTAGAACAATCCTGCCATTTTCTAATGTAAACTCTGAGATATATTATCCAAGGCCTATGGAAGTTAGTGTCTGTAGGTTTGGGTGGTATAGGAAAACATAGCCACAGATTTTTTACATATATATAGTACACAAATACATTCACATTACACACACATTGCCAAAATAGGAAAAGATTTTTTTCTCCTCAAGATCAGCAGCTAATGTGGTTTAATATCACAAGAGGCAGAGAGGGAGTCAAAGATAATTTTTATAACGTAATTTTTTCCTCTTTTCCATAAAATTTTACTACTACTGTGGTTTTAAAGAAGCTATGCAATCCTCTTGTTTCAACAGCAGATATTCGAAGCAATGCCACATTTAGGGACTACTTTCCTGGACCTAGTTACCAAAACCATCAAAAGTAGTAGTTTGATTTAGAGCTAAAAGTTTAGAGTTGCAGAAGCAAAAGAAGCAAACAAACAGACAAACGAACAAACCAAAAACCCACACAACTGTGATTAATGGTGTCATTTGCCCTCAGTCCAACTAAAAACATCCTGAATGCCTTCACTCATTCTACCTAATCTTTCAAGGATTCTAAAATGCTATTGCTATCACAACAACAAAAACTCAGATGAAGAGAATCTAAATCTGTTCCCCAAAGCTGAGGTAAAAGAATGGTCAGGAGTATTTTCACTCATGAGGGAAAAATATTAAAAGTAAAATGCATCAAAAATTAAATCCTGTTCTTTGTTACATTAAGTAGTATGAAATGAATAAATGCTTAATGGTTTTTAAAATTAACACTATTGAGATGTTTCAAAAATAAACTTATAGTCTACTTTATAGATCCTAGAGGCTAAAAATCTAGTGATTTAAATAATTTGACTAGTCTAATGTGGTCTATGGTCCAGGATATTCTGCTTCAACTTTACCTGAAATGTTATTTGATTTACTCTGTAATTCCAGAATACAACAAAAAGTTCTTATGCAGTATAAACAGATATGTTAGAAACAAAATATGCATACATGTATAAGACATTTCATCAAGTCAAGTACATTTAATCAAGAAATAGTCACTGAGCGTCTACCATGTGCCAGGCTCAGTGACAGAGCTCTTCAAATATTTATTTAGAGGGTATCTTTGTATTATCAAGTGATTGGCTATTATACTTAACTATTTAGTATGTATGTCTGTATATAGAGAGTATTTCATATATCTTATATATTTTCTACACACAAACACATACATATATACATATGCCCATGTGTTTATGTATAGAGAATATATAATTATTCTTTTTCTATATATAGACAGAATATTATATAAGTGTATGTTTATATACACATATAAAGAGAGAGAGAAGGATGGACATAGACAGAGAGACAACTTATGCCAAAATAAATTTAAATTGAACACTTTGAGATTACTTAGATTTTATTATCTTCCTAGGGGAAATCTATACTGTTATAACTTGTTTCAGGTAGATAAAAGCTTACTTTAAGTAATTCTCACTTTTCTATCACAAAGGTATATTTTTAGTCAGTGACTTTTAAGTGATAATGCCAAATTCACATGTTATATTGATGTGGCTTTAAGGCACAAAACTTAAACTCAAAAAGTAAAAGAACTGCTTATTAATATTAGTGAGTCTAAGCTCAGTTATTCAACACTTTTTCTGTTCCAGGAATTGTTTTTAGCCTTGAGAATACAGCTGTTAACAAAACAGATTCCCAGCCTTAATAGAGCTTAGATGACACTATTATACAATGCAGAGTATTCAGTTTACAATTTTCCATATTATCTTTATCATAAGCTCTTAGAACTTTGATTACCACATCCTGCAGTCATACTATATCCCATATCCATATTTCATGGACTGTTAATAAATATTAATCAGGGAGACTAATATTTCCTAAATGAACAAGAAAGCCTTTATTCTATTTTTGATGAAGTATATGTACATAGTAATGAAGATTGACAACTCTGAGTCAGATACATTTTTTAGAAGTTGTTAGTTTTTATAGAAATGAAATTACATTATGGACCTAAAAGTAAAAGAATCAATCACCAATGTAAGAAAATTGGTATTAAAGGTATTTCTATATGGTTAATTTATTTTATAAATAGATTTGTAATCTTTATAAAGCTATTACTAATTGTCCCACTTGCGTAACCTGTAATTAAAAGGAAGGCTTATGGCTCCAACACTATTATAGTAGCAGAAAAATATGTCCAGCCATAGGGCTAGAAACTGGGAATTGGCTTTGATTGTAACAATGATAATTATGCTACCAATGTCTAAAAATAATACAGACCAAACTTGTACCTTACTCTTACTTAAAGTGAATCATTATAACTAATGACATTTTTAAACACATAAAGTGCTGCGCATTTTATACACATCTTTAGTCTTCACAGTAATCCTCTGTACAATATGGGCATTATTCTCCCACTTTATTGATGAGGGATCTGAAACTTAGGGAGGTGAAGTAACTTGTCTAAGATCCTAGAGCAAAGACAGCATTCAGAATGTGCATTTTAAATCACTGTACCATTTTGTCCCCCAAAGTACCAAACTCATTGGTTCCTACTTGGAAATCAGGTCTAGAGATCAAATTATAAAGTCTGTAGTACAGCATATAATTCAGTGAACTGGAGCAATACAAATAATTTGAAAAAAATTAAGTATATTGGGGTCTGAGATATTTAGATAGAGTCTAGCTAGTTCCTTTGGTTTCAACTTTAACTCTTCTTCACATTCATCCAAAAAAGAAATGAGACTGAAAGCACAGATAATCACAACTAAGCTCTTCATCATTGCTATTTTATTATTAATATACTTGAAGGAAAACCTTCTCTCGAATTCTCTAAATTAGCTAAACAGTCCCAGAAACTCTTATATTATTACCAATGGCTAAAATTAAAAAACAATAATAGTGATAATTATAAGCCAGTTTTGTTGTATTTTAAACTACAACTGAGCTAACTGAGTAATTGAGTGTAATGACAGTTTCCTAAATTTGAGTAGCCCTCCCTGTCCCTGCTGTAACACACTTGCTTCCCTGCTCCAGCTATCTGTGAAGAATCATTTACCCATGGAGAAGTTAAAGCTTAGCATCTCAGGAGACATAGGAAAGAGGCTCGTTTTAAAATTGCCAGTGCCTTTTAGAGGTGATCCTAATACAAAATGTATATTTTGGGTGGTTTATACTTAATGCTTTTCTTAACTATGAAAGTGCTCATACAGGCCAATAATAGAGTACGCAAAAGTAGCTCTCATTGAAGTATCATATTCTGAATTTTAGTGATTAAATGGTGAGAAACAGTTGGAATTTAGATGGAATTTAGACTTGACAAATAGACATGACACAAGGTAATGAAAAAGTTGGCAGTAGACTTTGCCTTGGTATACATTCAAGACAGCAATTTCGAAATCGATCTGCCTTATTTTGTAAGTGGCCTTTGATGGAGCTGTTACAAAATGGGTGAGATTCATTTAAATTATTTCCTCCACCCTAAGAACCTGACTTTGACAGACTTGAACAAAACGAATCTAACCTGTTTTTCAATATCAGAACCTACTGGGAAGCCAGCCAACCGAGAAACAACAACTGTCTAGTGTAGGAGAAACAAAATCGCATATAGAAGAGCCAAGCAGAAACATAGCTAAGGGAGACCACATTGACCTCGTCGAAAGTAAGCTAAATTTGTAGGCATACTCAGTCCCAAAACCAACCTTTGACTAAAGGTCTAGAGGAGAAGAGGACAATGAAATGTGTATTTGTGGGAAAAAAAAAAATTGGCTTTTCTTGAAATTGTTTAGTAAGTCCTTCAGAGTTGTGGATTGGCTAAATGCCAAAAGCAACAGAGAGAATTTCTGGCAAATATTTTGCCATCCCATACCTAAAGGCGGGTGTGATGGGACTGTGTTGGGACTAGCCTCGGGATATAGAGGGTTCCTGTAAAAGAAAATAAAGTACGTTGGAGTCAGAAGTGCCAAGACTAGAAATTCCAGACTAAAATTAAGGCAAGAAGAAAAATGATGCGTTCATTTCCACTTTTTAATAAATACTGACATGTGAACCTTGACAATATACTTAAATGGAATCTTTCAATAAGCTTGCAAGAAACCTGATTCTCTGGAAAATATGAAGATATCTTCATATAAATTCTAAAACCATGAGAGTGTAGCAGTTAACAAAGTGTCTCTGCCTTTTTTTTTAGGAAAGACATCATCTGAAAGAGAAAGGGATGTATGTTCTGCTATTCAAAACCCCAAGTCTTCCTTCTATTTAGAACCAGAGATTTTCTTTAACTCTAGTATTGGTTTTCTCCTTGTCTTGCAACAAGTTTGGATTTGTTATACATAAATGAGATGAATAGTTGCCTCAACAATGTTATTTAAGGAGCATTAGAAAAATCTCTCAAAATTTCTCCCACAGGCCTGATATTCCGTTATTCCAAAGTTATCCTTTGATTCATTGAATTGTCATTTCTAAGGTTACACAGTTAAAACACTAATATTCCAGAAGGGGATAACTCATCGGGCTATTACATGGCATAATCTTTTATTGATGATATGTATTCCAGATTGCATTCCATAGCAACAACTGTCTGAGAAGAAATCCAGTTGGTGATAAGGCACAGATAAACTTTGGTTAGAAAAAAACATAAAGAATACTGAAGAGGGACTTAGGTGACTTGATCATTGGAGAAACTCACTGCAAAATCAGGGAAGGGGTAAGTCAAGGAACATACAGCAAGGACTCATGGACAAAGCCAAAGTGGGCAAGGATTGAGGGAGGGAGAAGGGGGAGCGGGCAGGGGAAAGTGGTGGGGGGAAGGCAGAGACAAATGTATTTGGAAAAAATAAATTAATTAATTTAAAAAATAAATAAAATAAATATATATAGGCACAAAATCTAATACGCCTTGAAATATTTTTCCAGCTAACAAAATTTATCTTAACCTCATCCTTGGCTTTACTAATATAATTATATTCCAGATTTTATTGCTTAAAAAAAATAAACCAACACCCTAGAGATTATCTAGCTCAGACTGTTCAAATAGAGCATCTGGAAATCAAGACCCAGAAATATTAAGTGATATGCCCAAGGTTACTAACAAGTTAATGGCAGAATTCCCTGCAGACAGCTAGGTCACCTTTCTTCCTGTTATTCTATGCCAATATTTGCCAACCTTTAGTCATTTCTACTTTCTTCTTTACTTTTTGCTTTACTATCACTAGTACTATAATAATTGTTTCTAAAATTTATTTACTGTTCTTTACTTAATACACTTATACAAAGAAGAAGCTTTATGTCTCTGTCACAAGTAGAAAGCCAGAATCCTTTGCCATAAATAGAAAGCATCAGTAACTAGTAAAAGAATAAAAATAACAAAATTATCTTACTTGAAAATTCTGGCAGAGGCCTTCTCTGCCTTGTTAAAATGGGGGATTCAAGAAATTTAGACACAGATTAACACCAAAATATTACTTCCTTCTTGATATAATCGAAGGATTGAAAAATGTTTGCAGATAAACTAAGTCTTTATGTGATTCAATGCTAATTAATGCCATTTGCATGAACTTCATGCTGTACCTGGTACCTCTAATATCATCTTGAATATTATCAGTGGTAGACATCCCATACTTCCAGAAAGTGTTACTTAGTGGTATTTTGGATTAATAAACTGAGTTATACTTAAATTCTATAGGATAATGCTGGTTGGATTTTAGCTATGAAAAAAAAAAAACAGGTTAATTACCTGATTGGAGTAATTTGGTGATGATTTAAAAGTTTCTTAATTACAACCTGAGAAGAATTAAAAAGCATAGCAATCTGGTTTGTTTGGGATGATCAGAATCATTAAGAATTGATTTGTGGCCCTCAAAGCGCCCAGTATTGGCATGGGAGGTGCCAGTCGAGGGTTCTCCCTGGTGGGGTCATGGCTACTGACCAGGACATGGTCTAGTATACAAACATCTCTACCTCCTGTGCTCTACGAATCTGAACTCTGCTGGATTCCATTTTCTACAGCTGGAAGCAGTGCAAGCTGCTAGGCGATGAAATAGAGTAAAAGTATGTATCAGCTACTGAAATAACCTGAATATCCAAAAAGATTTGATACAGAAAATAATCATTACATACATAGGACATTTTATTCCAGCTAACTTGCAGGATACTTAATTACTTGAAATTATGAATTAAATGTTCTAGTACTAATTATTGGCTGATTACTCAATTCTGGAAATCAGGTCTTTGGTTCAGCATATAATAAGAGAGCCAGGTCGAGAAGGCATTACCTCCCCACTCCAGGGCCAAACACTGGCTAATATTTCTCCACCCAAAGGCTGCCTTCTACTGCTACGGATTTGAGATCATTCAGCCATTAATAAAGTAAAATTTTGACTCCCCACCAAATAACAATAATAAATTATATTAAATATAATAAATTACTATTAGCAAAATGAATAAAGCATGCAGAATCCTGATTATACTATTAAGAGCATTTACCATGGAATCAGAGACCCCAGTTTGAATAGTTGGTTCTACTAAGTAGCTATGAGAGCTGGGAAAAATCACTCAACATATCATGTTTCTTCATTAAAAAATGATGAATAACTATACTTTACTCATGGGTTGTTATGAGAATGAAATTGAGTTAATATTTCAAGTTAGTTGGATTTGAGTACATATTGTCTTAATTAATTCATGTGTTTATTCATTAAAATTTTATCATTCTTTAAAGTTTTCTATCCTCTCACAATAACACTGTGAATAGCTTTTCCATGCTTCAGCTCTAAAAAGTGCTTTATTTTAGACAAATTAAGCATATAAGTAATTTGAATGTTTAATTTATAGAAGAAACAAACTAATGAAACTCACTCTTCAAAAATATTATACTTACTATTAACATTCATCTCTTATTAAATCTCATGACCACTTCTCCAAACAGAAGTTTTAAAGTAATTTTTCTTGAACTTCAGTTGAATATGACTCATGAGCAACATGCCAATAGACAGGCTGTGCTAAAGTATATGATGTTTCAGAATACTATTAAATTAGAATAAACATGCAATGAAATAGCTAAATTTATCCTCATAAATAATATAACTGTCAGCAAACTCAATCTTTATTTTTAATAATATGTATTAAGGGATTAGAGATTATTCCAAGCACAATTACAATTTTAGAAGATAGAAAAAAGTACTTCAGGGTGTCCAGTGAATGCCAAATATATATGGCAGTGGGTGAGGCAGTAAATAATACGAATACGTGGAAATAATATGGGCCAATCAAAGACTAAAGAATAGTTAGTCAAGCATAGTATTATTACTGAGTAAAACTTTATTTTCTTATCTTAAGTTATATTCTAGTTGTCTTTCCTGATATTTGGTATTTAGGCTGCAAAATGTTTCTTAAATTAGTTGTAAAACTATATTTCAACCTTTCAGCACCTCAGAATAAAATCCCTACAAAAATCAGGAAATCTATGAATACCTCTTTTTCCTGTGTGAACAGCTAGATAACATGCTTCCTGGAATCTGATTTTAATTTTCTCTTTACATCAACTCAATTCTTCTGTGCTTGTTCGAATTCCAAAGTTAAACAAGTTACTAGTTATGTTTAAATATCTAGAGGAGTGTTTCTTAAAGTATGTTGGTTGTCTTTACCGTATTTATTAGAACCAGCTGGGGTGTTAGTTCAAATGCCAGCTTCCTGTGTTTCACCACCCCAGTCCTACTGTGGGAGGCAGAATAACGACCTCCTAAAGATATCCACACACTAATCCTAAAATCCAGTGACTATGATATATTACATGGCAAGGGAGAATTATATTACATGTACATAGAATTCAGGCTGTTTGTCCACTGACCTCAAAATATGAGATTTGCCCTGACCTGTGTAGTTCAATCGGTTGACTGTCATACTGCGAAGTGAAAGGTTGCTGGTTTGATTCCTGGTCATTGCACACGCCCAAGTTGAGGGTTCAGTCCCACATCAAAGTTTTTATCCCTCTCTTTCTCCTTCCCTTCTCCTCTCTCTAAAAAAATAAATAAATAAAAACTTTTTAAAAATATAGAGATTATCCTGGACTATCCAGGCAGAATGAAGGTAATAAAAAAAAAAACTTTAAAAATGGAATAGCAGGCAGAAGAGGAAAATCAGTAAGAAGAAAATGTGACTACAGAAAAAAGGCACAGAAAGATACAATGTTGTTGGCTTTGAAGATGGAGGACTGGTCCATAAACCAAAGAATATGGACAGTTTCTAGCAGTTGGAAAGGGTAAGGAAACAGATCCTCCTCCAGAGGCTCCAGAAAGAAACATAGGTCCTGCTAACACCTTGATTTAACCCAATAAGACCAGTGTTAGACTTCTAACATACAGAACTGTAAGATAAATTTGTGTTGTTTAAGCCACTAAGTTTGTGGTAGTTTATTACAAGAGCAATAGAAAAATAATGTACATACCACCTCAAAATCTCTGGATATGAGGTCCAAGAATTTGCTTTTTAATTCATTTCCAACGTGATTTCTTTGTACTCTAACATTTCAAAACCTAACATTAGTTTTGAGTTCTAACATTAACGTTGAGTCCCTTTTTAAAGAATTAAAGATATTTTAAAAGAAGGTTAATTTCCTACCTTAACCTTATAGGCAAAAAGAAGGAAAAGAATAATCAGACTTCTGTTTAAAAGATCTACAGACTTGGAGAAGAAATAAGTTGATCGGTTTGTTCATGGGTATATACTAAACACTTCTTACCAGGATTATTAAACACGTTTTAAAAGAATAAGATCTTATGGGAGTTCATTTTGAGGGGCCATGATACTAACTTGATTAACATGTGGCTAAGTGGAGCTGTGAGAAAACATTGGCTATAGTAAGAAATTCTGGGAAATAACTTCAGGTGGTTAATGTAGATGTTGATTATAGAAAGCTTTGTAAGCCAAAGATTTTTGCCTGAACTGTGGACAAATTGTTGTTGAATGGAATACTGTTGGGTGTTTCTAAGCATGGGCACCTGATAAAAATGGTCTTTAAGGGAAATGGATCTGCTACTGTTATGTACAGTAAATAAGGAAAGGCGCTAAGGGGACCATTCGGTCAGGAAGCTTTATAATAACTTATGCTTTTAGTGACTAAGGCTGGATTCAAAATAATGACAGATGCTAGATTAGAGTTGGAGACTCAGGTATGAACTCATGTTTAGATTAGCATCAATACACATAGGTATGTATAGAAATGTTTATGGATGTCTGTATACTCATGGCCTAGCATACATACATATATTTCCTTGCTCATCATTTGAGAGGGTATAAAAGCAATGGACCTAGTAGCACTGGGCATACCCAGAACCCACATCTTGGTTTGTAATATTATTCTCCAATAAAAAAACAAAATAACAACAAAAGAAACAAACTAGGAATCCTTGGAGAAATGGTTGATTCTATGGCTGTGGCAGTGTGAGAGGAAAAATAATCCTAGCCCCCAAATGTCCACATCCTAATTCCCAGAACCTGTGAATATGTTATTTTAAATGGCAAAGAGGAATTAATATAACATTTGGGTTTAACTTTGTTAATCAGCCAACACTAATGTAGGGAGATTATTGTGTGTTTTCAGGGTATGCCCAATGTCATCACAACGGTTCTTAAATGTGAAGAGGGATGCAGAAGTGGAGAACCAGAGAGATGGCAGCTTGAGAAGAAACCAAGCTGATGTTGCTGGCTTTCTAATTGGAGAAATGGGGCTGTAAGTCAAGGATGCTAGCAGACTCTAGGAGATAGGAAAGGAAAAACATAGTTATCCCCTAGAGCTTCCAGAAGAAATACAGTTCTGCCTATACCTCAGTTTTAGCCCAATGAGATGCATCTTGAAATTCGGACCTTCAGAATTATAAGATAATTGTACTCTTTTAAGCCACTAAGCTTGTTGTAAGTTTTTATAGTAGTAATAGATAACTAATACAGGCAGGAAATATACAGGATGAGCCTACAGCATCTTACAGTGCCAGAAGGTAAGGAAGTGTTTAAAACACACACACACACACACACACACACACACACACACACACACACACACACACACACACCCACATACCCCAAGGAGTTATGTCAAAGAAACACAGGAGCTAAGTGAAAGATCTCCCAATGGGTAAAGCTGAAAAAATTGAACAACAAAATAAATAACATGGGGATATATTACAAACCTAAGTGTAAAATAAAGATCCAAGAGCCCATGCTAATATAAGTAGCTCAATTCCATAAATAATTAAACAGCAAAGAATATACAACTGTTTATGCAGAATTCCAAACAATTCTGTAGATGCTCTGTCCTTAAGAAAGGGGATTATGACTACGCACTCCTTAAGTGTGGACTGCACGTAGTGACTTTCCTCCAAAGCATGCAGTATGGAAAAGGGAAAGAGAGAATAATTTTACAGTGCAGAAATCTGACAAACACAATTTCAGCCAGGTGATCAAGGTTCATATGCACAGCAATAAGGCCCGTTGGCAGCATGTACTCTTGATATGATGTGATGAGAATGGCACATTACCTCTGCCATCTTCTTTCTCAAAACTCATTGTGACAGTCTAATCATGAGCAAAACTTCAGAAAACCCCAATTTGAGGAGAATTCTACAAAATACCTGACCAGTAATGCTCAAAATTATCAGGGTCATCAACAATAAGGAAAGTCTGGGAAATTGTCACAGTCAAAAGAAGCCTAAGGAGACATAATTAGATATAATGTGGTATCCTGGATAAAATTCTGAAACAGAAAACCTATCAGGTAAAAACTAAGAAAATCTGATTAAAGTTGTACTTTCGTTAATAATGATTTAATATTCTTTCATTAATTGTGCCAAATGTACCATACTGTGAGATGTTAACAATAGGGGAAATTAGATATTGAGTATAATGGAATTCTCTGTACTCTCTTTGCAACTTTTCTGTAAATCTAAAATTATTCTAAGATTTTTTAAAAAGATTATATTTTAAATTTCAGAGAGATTTTAGAGGAAGAAATGTTTTATGCAAGATCTTAAAGGAAGTAACAACTAGTTTAGCAATTAATTGCATAAAGTAGATGAAAAAATAATGAATGAGTTAGGTTATGCCAGTTTTAGGCCTGAATGGTCAGGAGAATATAATGCCAGTGACAAAGACAAAAATGAGAGAGGAAGCGTGCTGGTAGTTGAGGAAATGATAAGCCTGGAAAACAAAAGATTTGAGACAAAAGTGGGTAATTCAAGTATAAATATAACGAACAACTGGAGATAAAGAATTTGATGTTGGCTGAAAGTTCATGAATGGAAACATAGATTTAAATTTAATCAATCAAGCAGTAAATATACATGAAAAAGCTGCTTATAAGGCCCTGTATAGAGAAGGGGAAGTGAGTATATACTAAGATGCAAATTATTGGAGAATCAAGGCATATGTCAGCATGAAAGTAACAATAAAAAACAATGCAAAGCATCAGATAAGACAAAGCAAAAATAAGCAGTGTAAGGGTTCTGTATAGAGTTCCTAAAAAAGCACACCTTGTCAGTATAAATGAGATTGTTGAGAAAACAGATACTGCTAAAAACTGAATGTTTGTGTCTGCCCAAATTTTATGTGCTGGAACCCTAATCCCAGTGTGGCTATATTTGCAGATGGGACCACAAAGGAAGTAATTACAGTTAAATGATGTCATAATAATGGGCCCTGATCCAATAGAATTGGTGTCCATATAAAAGACACTAGAGAGCTCTGTCTCCCTTTCCCTTCCCCGCCCTGAGAATGAACCTATGAAAAGCCATGTGAGGACATAGTGAGAAGGTAGCCACCTGCAAGCAAGGAGTAGAGCTCTCACCAGAACCAAAGCAACTGAAATTTTATCTTGGCCTTCCAGCCACCAGAACTGTAAACAAATAAATTTCTGTTGTGTATGCCTGTGATATTTAGTGATGGCAGCCTGAGCAAATTATACAGATGGTTGTAAGAAGGTAAATGAGGAAATGTGAACAGGAGAACAGTAAGAAGAAACCTGAGATAATCTAGCAACAGGAAACCAAAGGCAAAGAAGGCTTAATTTATTTCTTTATACATAGTTATTGAGAATTTATCTTGTGCCAAACACTCTATTAGACCTCAAGAATACATAAAAAACAATACACAACTCCTACCTATATAGGACTTACATTCTGCAATGACTCATAAACAAGAAATAATAGACAAACAAATAAATAGAGATCATAAAAGTGCTGTGAAGGGAGATACGATGAAGAGTAATTATATATGGTATAGGTATGTCTTGAACAGTCAAAGAACTTTCAGGAGAGATGGCATTTAAGCTGAGACCGAAAGAATGAAAATGAGCTTGCTGTTCAATAATGCTGAGGTAAGAACTCTGTAGGCAAAGAGAAAAGGAATTACAAATGCCATGGCATCAGAAAGCACTTGGGGAATTTGAGAAACAGAAGAAAGGCCAATGGGGTTGGAATACTGTAATCAAGAACATAATGGAGGTGACTTTGTAGAGGTAGAGAGAAACTACATTATATGGAGTTTTATATGCCAGCCTAAGAAGTATAGATTTATTTGTAAAACAATGAGAAGCTATTGTATAGGTCTAAGAAACAAGTGACAAGGCTCAATTCATATTTTTAAATAACTCTAATTGCTAAGTGAAAAAAAATTTGAATAAGAACAAGAAACAAAGCAAAGAGACCAGTTGGAGAGCTATTTCAAATAGCACAGAATGGAGATTATACTGGCTTAATTTAGGATGATGGTATATATATGGAAGGAAGTGGTAATGTTAGAAACAAAAGAACTGGGTTATAGATGGTATGTGAGGAATTGCAGAGATAAATTAAGGCTGATACTGAAGTTTTATTTATGAAAATGGATGAATGATGGTGCTAAATAGGGAGATGAAGGAGAGTAGGAAAAAACTAGACTTGTGAAGAAAATCAAAAGCTCAGTTTGGGATGGTAGGCTAGAAATTTAATTTTGAAATCCATTAGCATATACCAGGTATTTCAGTTTATAAGACTGACTGAGATCACTTAAGGAGAAAGATCTGAAAAAATTGAAGAAAGGACTAGCTCTGAGCCTTGGAAAGATAAGGAGCAACAGTGAAGTAAGAGGAAAAACAGAAGAGTATGTCACAGAGCCAATGGAAGAAAAAGTTTCCAGGAGGGTGTGTTTGGCTGTGTCAACAGCTGTCAAGGCAACAAATCAGAGAAGAACACAGGAGTTAGGTTTAGCAAGGTAAGGATTGTGAGAGACCTAAACGAAAAGGGTTTCAGTACACAGGTAAAATAGAAGGACACTTAGAAAGTGCTTAAGACTTAATTAGAAGAAATAAAAAGGTAATAATAAGCAATATCACATTCAACATGTTTAACAGAAAGATATAGAGGAACTGGGCAATATCTGCAAAAGAATGTGAGATCAAGAGAATGATCAACAGAGATCAATATAATTTTTTTTAACATGGTACAGGTTAAGTATGTTAATTTGTATGACCTGGAAGACAGTGTGAAAGGTAGAGGAGTAGGTCACAAACCACAAGAAAGAAAGAATTAAATCCACAGAAAAATAGAAGGATTTGTATTTGATAGGGACAGAGCTATTTCCTTTACTTTAATCAACAGGGCACAAGTTCTATTTGGTTAAATTTAGGGTGGGAAGATAAGAGAATTTACCTTTATGGCCTCTACTTTCTTAGTTAAGCTCAGGGAAGGTGTGAGAAGGGAAAAGTAGAGAGAAGGTTTGAAACAGTCATCTGAGAAAGTGAAAAGCAAATTCACTATACACTTGTATGAAGTATGTACATATACTTGTATATATTTGTATATACATATGTATATACTTCATATACAAGTATATGTATATGAAGTATATACAAGTGTATTAATAGAAATAAAGAACAATTTACAGGGAGTTAGCAGTAGAATTGATGAAGCTGAGCATCAAAACAATGATTTGGAACATAGGAAGAAAAAACAACCAATCAAAATGACAAGAAGAAAAAAGAATCCAGAAAAAAATAAGGATAGTGTAAGGAGTCTCTGGGACAACTTCAAGCATACCAACATTCACATTGTAGGAGTGCCAGAAGAAGAGAAAGAGCAAGAAATTGGAAATCTATTTGAAAAAATAATGAAAGAAAACTTCCTTAGCTTGATGAAGGAAATAGACAGCAAGACTAGGGAGCACAGAGAGTCCCAAACAAGATGGCTGCAAAGAAACCCACACCAAGACACATCATAATTAAAATGCCAAAGGTTATGGATAAAGAGAGAATCTTAAATACAGCAAGAGAAAAGCAGTTAGTTACATAGAGAAGAGTTCCCATAAGACTGTCAGCTGATTTTTAAAAGAAACTTAGCAGGCTAGAAGGAGTTGGCAAGAAATAGTCATGAAAAACGGGGACCTACAGTCAAGATGACTCTACCCAGCAAAACTATCATTTAGAATTTAAGAGCAGATAAAGAGCTTCCCGGACAAGAAAAATCTAAAGGAGTTCATCATCACCAAACCATCATTATATGAATGTTAAAGGGGCTTATTTAAGAAAAAAGAAAAAGATTAAAACTAGATAATAAAATGGCAATCAACACATACTTATCAACAATTGAATCTAAAAAACAAAGTAAACAAGAAGAACAGAGACATCGATATAGAGAGTGTTTTGATGGTTACCAAATGGAAGGGGGCTATGCGGGACTGAGTGAAGAGGTGAAGGGGTTAAGAAGTACAAATTAGTAGTCACAGAGTAGCTATGCGGATGTAAAGTACAGCATTGGAAATGGAGTAGCCAAAGAATTTATATGCATGACCCATGGATATGAACAAAGGGGTGGGAATTGCCTGAGGGAATGCAGGATGCTGGGTGGGGGGAGCAAGGATGTAAAATTGGGAAAACTGTAACAGTTTAATCAATAAAATATAATTTAAAAAAGATATTGTCCTAAAGACAAAGCAGGATGACTCTATAAAGAAAAATATATATATACTATTATATAATTTCTAAAATAATTGTCTTTATTTTTTTCAAGACTATTTTTATTTTTTTAAAGATTTTATTTATTTATTTTTAGGGAGAGGAGAAGGGCAGGCAAAAGAGAGGGAGAGAAACACCAATGTGTGGTTGGTTGCCTCCCACGCACCTCCCCACTGGGGACCTGGCCTGCCACCCAGGCATGTGCCCTGACTAAAAATCAAACTAGTGACCCTTTGGTTCACAGGCTGGCACTCAATCCACTGAGCCACACTAACCAGGGCAAATGTCTTTATTTTTTAATTACATACTCCAGTCAATCAAGAACTTTGAATTGTCTAACAGTGCACTATGCTGTATACTTGAGATTAATACAAAATAATATGGAATGTAAAATGTAATTTTTAAAAATTTTTTAAAAATAAAAATAAATTACATTAGAAAAGAATTTTGAGCATATATTACAACATATATTTATTTATAAATTACATATTTGCTACTTTTTGAAGACATTTATTATAAAAGATATTTTGAAAGATGAAAATTTAGTAGAATCTAATGAAGAAAATAAACTAATGAACAAAATAAAAATAGATGCATAGATACATGAAACAGACTGACAGCTGTCAAAGGGGGAGCGGTAGAGGTGACTATATGAAAAAAACTGAAGCAATCAGCAAAAGAGCATATATGCATGACCCATGGACACGGACGACAACAGTGTGGGGATTGCCCGAGGAAGGGATGACTGTGTAGAGGTAGGCAAAGGGGGAAAAAGTGGGGACACCTGTAATAGTATAAACAACATAGTAAAAAAGATGAGAATTTACATGAAATAAACTACATTTAAACCTATTTTATTTTGTTAATATTATAAAGCCTTTTTGGCTCTCACTAGAAAAATTATTAGTAATTATTTTATAATGGAAAATACTTTATTTTTTTAAAATCCTGTTCTAAACTTTGTAACTGAATGATTTCTTTTTTCAAACTCTATGAGAAGGTTTCTTTGTAAGGTCACAGAGGTAGAAGTGAACAGTAGAGGAAATGGGCTCAGGAAACAAGTTACAGAGGCAAAAGAAGGGTGTTTGGAACTTAGGAGAAAGAAAGGCAAAGGTATCACCTGTAGGGAAGAAGAGAGGGAAGGGGAGGGGAAAGGCACAGGCATGCTCACGGGAGGGAGAGCTGCACTGGGTCCTCAGTATTGAGTGTATTTATCTGAAGGTCTCAGGGGAAGAGTCCAAGAGAATATTCAACAGCGTTCCAAGTATGTCCTTTCAGGGCTTTGGTCTCCACTAATTGGTCGGTGCCCGGTCAGGAGTCATTAGCTAGTGCAGCTGGTCCTGATGTGAGCCATGGCATCACTTGTCTGATTTTGCTGCTTTTCTGAGCCTGGAGCTACAACACAACTGAGGCCCAGATGTTATCCCTAGGGGTTAATGTTTAAGGGAGTGATTGTGCAAGGGCCCACATTAGAGTCATATGAGGCCACTCTTTGGCCCCTGTTTCTTTTCCAAGGGGTCTACTGCATGACTAGGGACATGCCAGAAGAGGAAAATTCAGAGAAGTGTTCAAACTGCATGATCAGCGATACGAAAGGTCGGGGTGTCAAAACTGCATGACCAACGATATGCGAGAGGAGGAAAGGTCACCCTAGCGGCAAGGCCCTTGCTTTCCCACTTTGGCCTGTTGGTAGGCCCCCGGGGCTTTCTGCCCTGGTGACCTTCTGTACCTGGCCCATCGTTCTTGCTCTGCTCTTGTCTGTCTAGCTGCCTACCACATTCGCCTCTCAAGCATCTTGAGTCTAAATTCTGTAGGGGAAAAGGGGCACATAGACTCTTCAGGAAGGTGAAGAGGGAAGACGTTTTTCTTCAGAACCAAGAGATCCTTGCTATCTTTCAGACGGATGGTGGGGCCTGGGCATGGAAGGAGGTTGTGATAGTGTCTAGGAGCAGCATTCTCTGAGCGCAAGTAGGGCTTGTGACCTGGTGGAGACAAACTGTGTTACAAATCTCAGTATTATTGGGGCAAAAGCTAGGATAACAAGAATTAGGATGAATGGTCTGGTGAAATAACCTAGTTTTAGTTCTCAATAATTCCAAGTCAAAGGATAGGGAGAAAATGAAACATTAGTTTGGACGGTTTTAGCCAAATATTTAAGAAAATTAGAAAAATTCAGGATCCATTTCAGTTTATGGGTGAAAAATAAAACTTTGAAGAGAACTAAGTGAACTGAAGTCTAATGTTCACAGAGTATAATATGTATTACAGTCTACTGAAATATAATTTTCCCTCTAAAATCACCCTCATTTTTATCAAAGAGCCAAATTAAGACCAATGTATTTACTACATTAAGTCCACTTTCAACTTGGCCTTATTTGCATGAATAGAACAAGAATAGCAATTGATCATGCAGGCTGTCTTAAATCTGCCTTGTTGGGATGTTATAAGGAGCCTTCAGATTGAGCTTTAATTATCCTCTCAGGGCAAAGATGCCAAGCCACACAGGTGCCATGTAACCGAGTGATGTGAAGGTCTGGTACTAAGTGTCATTTATATTGGCGCATGATTTTAACGACTTTTAGCTAAAAAGCAAACTTCACAAAACATTTATATCCAAATTAAAGAAAATAAGTGTTTTGTTGACTGTGTTTACCATTTTTGATACTGACTTTTCAATCTCACCTCCAAATATGCAAAGGATTTCAGTGACTTTTATATAGTAAATTTCAATCTATCCTAACATCAATATGCTTTCTTAAACCAATCAAAAGGTGCAACGTCTTTGTGTTTGCAATAAATGAACTTCAAATTCACTGAAATTATTTATTTGAATAATTTGAAATAAGTTGGAAAATTTTTTTAAGTGTTCAGCTAAGGGAATATTTATAGGTGCTATACTTAATCATTTTTAGCTATAATATCACATGAATATGAATATTTTATAAAAGTTTATATTCAGAATGTTTTCCCTCTGAAATCCCCATCATGAATTCTCTCAAAAACAAGTTAATTTTTCACTAATGCTAAAATACTATTTTTATCTTTAACAGACAGATTAAATATAATGTTTTTTTGTTCTAAAAAAGTGCTAGGTAAAATACGCCTTTTGTAATGGAAAATGATTTATTCATCTTGGCCTCACCTGTCTCTGGGGACGTGATGCAGTTATTCTGACAGCCATTACAGCAATATACTCTGTGGACTTCAACAAATTTCATGTGGGTACAATCTAACAGGACTCTCCTCCAAACCTGGGACTCTCTTTTGATGCTGAGGCTTAAGATATTTCAGGACCTTTGGGTAGTACACATGCACAAGCCACAAATGCAGAAGAATTCATGGGGTGAACTTTTGTATTAGTTAGACTTTCCCAGAGAAACAGAATTAATAGGAGATACATATATGTATATATTTAGATATCTATCTATATTTAGATATCTAGATATCTAGATAGATATCTAAACACACACACGTGTGTGTTTATCTTATAGTAAAATAAATAAATACACACACACACACACACACACACACACACACACATAATGATGGGTGCTAGGAAATCCCATAACCTGCCATCTGCAAGCTGGAGTTCCCAGAAAGCTAGTGATGTAGCCTGAAAGCTTGAGAGCTGGAGAGCCAATGATATAGATTTCAGTTTGAGTCTGAAGGCCTGTGAACCAGGAGCAATGATTGTAGTAGAATGTCAATGTCCCAGCTCAACAGTCAAGAAAGGCAGCAAATTCAACTTTCCTCAAGCTTTTTGTTGAATTTAGGCACTAAAGATTGATGATGCCCAACCAATTTAGGCAGAGCAGCTACTTTAATCAGCTCACCAATTCAAATGCTAATCTCTTCCAGAAACACCTTCACAGACACACCCAGAAATAATATTTAACCAGATATTTGGGCATCCGTGGCCCAGTCCAGTTAACAGATAAAATTAACTGTCACAATCTTTGATTAACAGAAGGTAGCCAGGGATTACTTCCCCATTTCTCCTTCCAAGGGACCCATGAAGGGGAAGATGAAGTTATTTATACAGTCATAGGAGATAATTACACGAGACTGAGCTATGACTTTTGATACTAATGGTGGCAAGCTTGTTAAAGCAACTTCATATTGGCTCTCTCTCTCATTCCCTGCCACACTGCCCTTTCCTATCACTCCTGGGCTTAGAGGATGGCATTGTTAGATGAGGAAGCAACACATAAGCCTTCCTTTTAGGCTCTGAAAGTAAGCAATATAAATACTTTTCTGAGATACGCTATGAACCTTTTACTGGATAAATTGTATCTGTGCCAACACCTCCTCTAATTATATAATATTTCACATAATAAGGAGATATATTCATCTGCTCTGTTCAACCAAGCACATACAAACTATACTATGTGATAATATGACTTTATACAAATGTGGATACCAGTGGAAACTCTTCCACACTATGGGACTCTTTTCTTAATCATACTTCATATACTGTATGTGAAGTGTGAGCATAAGACAAAAGGTCTAATTTGAGTCTGATCCATATATATGGCTCTCCAGTCAATCCATATATTAAACATAAGTAAAGTTTAATCTATCTATTATCTATCTATCTATCTATCTATCTATCTATCTATTGAATTGACTATGCATCCTTTCTTGGGAACATACATCTAATTATAAAAGCAATTGTTCTAGAAGCTCCAGTCAATACCTACGTTGCAACAAATCCCTCCATGGTAGTGGTGAAGTCATCGGACATCTATGTCCCAAACAAAAGAAGAGAGATAGCCCAATAGATGTAAAATAATCTTCACAAATTGTGAAAATTAATTTTGAAGCAGAAGATTTTTCCCAATAGTATTTGCTAAATTCTTAGTTCATATTTAAGTATAAATTAATTGTTCACTGTCTCTTAGATTCCATTGGCTAGAATTTAGTCTTACAGACAAACCTAACTGTAAGGACTGCTAGGTAATGTTTAGTGGTTTGTTCAGGAATTAAAGAAAAAAGAAATAGTGAACACAGGTTAGTCTGCACCAAATACTTCCACGTACAAGTTCTGTCCAGAAAAAGTCCAGCCACTGTTAACATAACAAGAATGGTTTGCGTGGCATCAATGTAACCTGGCAGCCAGGGAGAGTGGACTGGAAGACACATGTGGGAATAATGATGACTTCACTGTACTAGTCAGTGGGAGTGGTAGACGCCTTTGAGTGAGCATGTGTACTGTGTCGCTGTGGCATTCAAAATGACTGAGTGAGTAGAGCAATGAATCTGTATCAAACTTTGCTTTAAGCTTGAACATTCCTCCACAAAAACTATGTGGATGATTCAGAAGGCTTTTGGGGATGATGCAGTGAGTGCAGTGCAGATAAAAGGGTGGCACAAGTGCTGCAAAGGTGATCAAGAAATCTGTTGAAATTGATCCATATTCTGGAACGCCTGTAACAAGCAGAGCACCTGAGAATGTTGAACGTGTACAGGCTGGAATCAACCTGTAAGACTGACAGTGCGAGAACTAGAATCTGATCTGGGGATTCCAAAAACTACTGTGTCCAAGATTTTGACACAGGATCTTGGCATGAAATATGTCATGGCAAAATTAGTCCCACAGCTTCTGCTACCAGAGCAGAAGGAATATTGTGCTGCAGTTGCTAACAACTTGATTCAAATTGCTACTATTGAATCATATTTCCTCAAGAAGGGCATAACGGGAGATGAACCATGGGACCATAGCTGTAATCTGTAAAGGCCCATTTATCCCAATAGAAGTCACCTGATTCTCCTCGCCAGAAGAAGGCACATCAAAGTCGCAGCAAGACTAATACCATGTTAACTGTGTTTTTTATTGGGAAGGTGTTGTCCATCACTAGTACACCCCTCTAGGCTAAACAATTATAAGGAGTACTACCTCAACATCCTTCATCGGTTGAGAGAGGCAATACGATGAAAACGGCCACAGTTATGGGCAACTGGTGATTGGTAGCTTCATCATGACAATGTGCCTGTTCATGCATTGTGTCTCGTGCAGTTTTGGTGATACTTCAGATCACCCAGGTGACTCAGCCCCTCTACAGCCCAGACTTGGTGAGCTATGACTCCTGCTTTTCCCAAAAATAAAATCACCTTTGAGAGGGGAGAGATTTCAGACTGTCAATGAGATTCAGGAAAATACGAAGCTGATGGTGATTGAGAGAACTGTGTGAGGTTCCAAGGTGCCTACTTTGAAGGGAACTGAGGTCCTATGTACAATGTTTCTTGTATCTTCAATAAATGTCTCTCCTTTTTGTAGGACATGGCTTGATACTTTCTGGACAGACCTGGTATGCATGCTTTGTAAACAATTAACTCTTTAGTATTTCTCCCTAGCCTCAAGGAGAATTTCAGAAGTATATATCAGGGTCTTTGTTCTCTGGAAGGCTATAGGAATTATAGGTGTTGGGATAGTGTAGAGATTCTATTTACGCCTACTCTGCCTAAGATATAACCTGTATTTTGTGCTAGATGGTAGAGGAGGTCATACTACAAGTTTGAAATAGTTATGTTCCTTAGAGGAGTTGTTTTTCTCTCTTTGAAGAACAGAGGGCATTGGTGCTTATTCAGATTGCAGACCCCTCAAAAGTTGGTTCCTCCTTAACACCATTTTCAAGTTCATCCTTCCTTTCATTCCCTGATTAACTTGGATACTTATGGGAAGTATCTTAAGCATCATGAAATCAATGTGAAGCATCCACCCCTGTAAGGTCCGTCAAATTCCCTATGTTTTGTGGTTGCTCCTTTTAATTTCTTCCAAATAATACAGAGACAAAGAAAAAAAATCACAGAAGGAAATTTATACAAATCAGTACAAAGTCTTCATAACTTTTGGAAATAAACCAAATACAAAGATTTTTTTTAATAATGCTTACCCCAAAGTGTTATATTTATAAGCTAAATATAGCTTGCTATAATAAGAATGCAGGCAAACTATGGGCTGTCTCTAAATTAAGATGCTAAATGGAAATACATTTATTTCTTTGACTGATAGCCACTCTTTCCCCTGGCTATTCCATTCCTCAGTCCAAAAGTGTATTAAATTCAGAATTAGGAGACTCAGTTTTAGTTCTTACTCTGCCACTTAGTAACTGAATTTTGGCAAACTAACTTCTCTAAGTATATTTATTAATTTGTAAAATAAGGATAACAAGAACTGTTTTTCCTCACCAGGGGGTTATAAGGTAGAAATGAGATGCAATATAAAACAACTTTAGAAATCACTATACAGATTACATTTTTTACATCATCATTAATGGTGTTAGGATCAGACCGACAAGGGTGTTTTCTTATTTCTGACATTACCTCATGTTCTTGGCCATGATTGTTGACCTTCAGGGCATTGTGCCAGAGATACCTTTTTGTGTTTTTATTCCGTTCCTGGTTTCCTGCTAGGATATGTTTTTTTACTTCTGTTTTTTAACGCAAAATTTCATTCTTTAACAAACACATTTCAGTTTGTGATTTTTATTTTTTATACAACTAGAGCTCAGTCACTTATAAATCTACTTTATTAAATTAAAAGAAACAATTTATTTCAAGACAGTTCAATAATTTTAAAAGACTAATAGAATGTTCAGAAGGTTTTGCCAAAACAGAAATCTATTGCTGCATCTTAATTATGAAAAAGAGATTTCTTTAAACAAACTTTAACATGAACAGAGAACATTATATTAAAGAAAATAACTAAACTTCATCATATAATCAATGGTAATGAATAAAATATATATGTAAATCTATTGACATTATAATTATTATTATATAACATTAAGTTTTCCATGCTCACAAATGTTCCTTTATTTTCAGATCACTGCTTCAGAGTTACTGGTTTACTCAGACTTTCCCTAGGAAACAGTCACCATCTGTCTGATTAGTCTGTTTCCTTGGTATCCTGCCCATTCTAGCTATTTAAGTTTCTGCTCTATTTCAAGAAATGCACTCATTAGGATGGTCACATCTGTTATCATTTGAAAAGAGGTGCACATATTCAAAAAACATATAATAGAACCTTGATATCTTGTTAACTATAAACAGGAAATGTCTCCTTTCATCTACCTTACCTTCAACACTAAGGAAGAATGGCAGGATCTTTAAGGTTCGTCCCTCAAATACCATGAATCTAAAAGAAAAAGAAGTACTCAAATAGCAAAATTCCAACTCAAACATTTTCAATATATACACATTTATAAATACATAAAGAAAAATTACCATCTGTTAAAAAATAGTTAACAATACTAGCACAAAGTAACAAAGTCATATTCCATGTTCTTCCCTATATTATCCCCATAACAAATAGAGTCACTAAGTTATATAATTCCCCTCATTCATTAAACAAACATTTACCAAGTGCTTGCTATCATTAGGCACCATGCCAGGCTCCAAAACTGCCCCAGTAAGTCACAACTCCTGCTTTAAGGACCTTAAGACCCAGTGCAGTGGTTTCATATTTCTTTTGGGGGGAGGGGGGAAACTTTAATAAATTCCTACAGAAAGTTTACAAAAATTAACAGGATTTTTGTGTTTTGCCTATTTTTGTATTCTCCAAAGTGCATTCTTTCCAGAATTTTGTAATCTCAAAGTACCAGGACTAGAGTCACTCACCCCATATTAATCCTATATAGTGAGAACGAACTATACTCCAGGCACTGTGCTGAGTATTCTATGAATATTATCTTCAAATCTCACCCATATCCTATGGCAGCTGCTATTACTCCCATTTCACTTACAGGAAGACAGAGTTCCATTTCCAGCAATATAGCAATCTATGTTTGAAAATCTTCCCATCACACACACACACACACACACACACACACACACACACACGCACACACACAAATGCTGGATAAAATGTAACAAACGTATGTTTAAATGCATAGTTGAGCTTGTAAGAAAGTAAAGGAAATTCTCAGAGGTCAAACATGGAAAGAAAACTAAAAACTAGAGCTAAAAATGGGAACTGATGGTGAGGTTGTCTTATTGCAGGGCATGTGATAAGATCTCATTCACTGTAAGCATAAATAAATGGGAAGGCAAGGCTTGGACATGGCAAGGTAGGGGGTTAAACTGAGGCTCTGCAAAAAGATGGATTCAATGGGATCCAGTGAAAGGGTAAAATAGAAAAAAATAACCCAGCCACATCAAGAGACAGGAAATCTTGTTATTTCACTGCATTCTGGGGCAGAAAACAAAGTTTCTTCAGAATTTGCCTCAGATCCTGACTGGTATAGGACAGTGGGTTGGGCATTGTTCCACAAACCTCAGAGTCACAGGTTCAATTCCTGGTCTGGGCATGTGCTTGTTTTTCAGGCCAGGTCCCAAGTGGCAGTGTGTCAGAGGCTACCAGTGGATGTTTCTCACTCTCTTTCTCCCTCCCTTCCCCTCTTTATAAAAATAAGTAAATAAAATCTTTTTTAAAATTATTTGCTTCAGAGAAGCATTCAGATTTGAGACAAGACAAATTCCCAGCCTCAGGGGCAACTCCCTGCCTCTTCCTTATCTAAGGCTTATTCTCCTCTCCCTGTATGTGTATTAATATCAAAGTTAATAATATTTATAGGGAGACTTGCAGAGGAAAACACCAAATCAGTCTATAAAATGATTCTCTTTATCCTTGGTAATTTTCTTCACTTTGGAATCTATTTTGTTTGTTAGTAATATAGCCACTCCAGCTTTCTTTTGATGAGTGTTGGCCTGATATATCTTTTTTACCCTTTTACCTTTAAACTATGTGTTATTATTTGAAGTGAGCCTCTTGGATAGTTAGGTCTTTTTTTTTTAATCCAATCTGTCAATTTCTGCCTTTTAATTAATGTAGAGGGTATCTTTATACAGATCTCTGAATTTTTTTTCTCTCTCTCTCCCCTCATCTGTCTCCATATCTTCCTTCCTTGGTATTCTGATCTGTGAACTCCAGCCTCCTTGGCCTTTCCACATTCCCAGTTCCATCTTCTTACCGCAAAAAAACTGCCAGGCTTCTCCTGTTTACCCTTTTCCTGGAAACCCTTAATCATGGATCTCACTTCATTTGTTTCCCATCTCTCAGAGGCCATTGTCTTTGTTGCTTAATGTCTGTTATTTTAAAAAACTGTTAATTGTATACATTGTATAACTTTGTATACCTTGTCCAGATTTTTAGTTGTTTCAAGCAGGAGGGTAAGTATCATTCCTGTTACTTCATCTAGCCTAGATGTGAATGTACAAACCATTTTAGAAGGACACATCATGCAGGACTCCCACAAATAAAGCTGTGGCATTAAAACACTCTAACAATCCAAAACACATGAGGAAATGATCCATCATGAGTTAAGTCAACAAATACAAAAACCAGCATAGTTAGACAGCAAGAACTTTAGAAAGTAGAATTATTAGATATTGACTACAACATATGTTCAAACGATTCTCTCTCTCTCTCTCTCTCTCTAATATATATAACAATAAAAACTAAAACCCTGACATACTCAACCAGTACCAGGTAATATTGAAAAAATACCAAATAGAACTTCTAGAGGTAAAAATATAGTCCTTAAAATTACGTATATAGACATTGAAATTCATTAAGCTTCCTTTGCCTAAAATCATCTAACTTGAATATGAGTAGATATGGAACACAAGACATTCTCAGTAAAAACAATGCCTGTGATCTTTTTATTATACTGTATTCTGACCTTAGTGGAAAAAAAGAATGAGCAATGAGGGCTTTCCGTAGATAACGTCTTTGATCTAATGCTCACTAATACTTGAATCACTGATAATGAAATTAACATCACATCTTTATAATGACAATCTTAAGGAAGAGTATTAACACATATGCTTTAAAGTAGCCTAAGTAAAGCTCATTTTATTGCACTGAAATGAATAAAACTGGGCTTACCCTATTTCAACTTCAGACCCATGTCAACTTAGAAACACATCTAAAATAAATAGGTACAACTCTAAAGTAAATTAGACATATTCCAATCATTCTTCAAAACATAAAAATCTTTCCCCATCTTCATTTTCCCCAAATTCTTTTCTCTCATGGCCAGAATAAAACAACAACAAAAAATTCCCCTCCCCACCTTCATAATTTTTCTCCTATCAATCTCTCCTTCTGTTGCCACTTCTTTATTATATAAAACAATTCAGACTTATTCCAGTTCCTCTTTACAACTTTGTGATGTACTTGAAAACAATTTTGATTTTTGATTTCTCTTGTATCTACTCCACTATCTTTTTTTATTTTTTTATCAGAGACGAAGAAGAGAAGAATTTAACTTTTGGCTTGAATCATCCACAAAAGAGATATGGCTTGAAAGCAAACCATACCACATTCACCAACCCTTTCCTGTTGTTTTTTTAGTTAACACTTTTGCAGAAGTGAATCCTGATAAAAAGTAAAGCTCCATGACTGGAAAAACTTGAGTGAGAATTCAATACAAATGTGCCTTTCCTGAAAGTCAAGCAGTTTCAGTCTTAGTTCCTTTCAGGTCAAAGATTATTTCAATCTTAGAACTAAAATAGAAATCAGAGGTTTTATATACATATATTTGTAAATATATACACATATATATTTGTTTATTTTTTATCTTGGTGGTTCCTAATCTAAATAGCATACTGTTTTCATTGTAGATTCTAAATTTGCCTTAACAGCATAGAACTATAGTGAAGAGAAAGACCCTTTGTTCACAAAAGAAATAATAAATAGCTACAAAACTATGACATAAGGTCCTAAAGGTTGGGGTGGGGATATCGACTCATAAAAACTAGACACACTAATGGAGTATTGTAAGGCAACTTCAGTTGAATGCAGACATTGTGTTTCAAGAATGTTTGATAGATGTCTTCAGATCCATTTTGTACTGTCCTCCTTTTAGGCTTTTCCTTCCTCTTGGTTGGGCAAGGATTATTTCCAAATGCTTGGAAAATGATAACATTTTATTCCCAGTTGCTGGCTGATATAAATGCATCTCTCTGAGATGAACCCTTCCAGTCTCTTGCTAGAACATCCACCCCTATTATTTTAGGGATCTTTTTACAAAGTAAGATAAAAATGACTAGTAGATGTGTAAAATATCACTCTTTTCATTTGGAATTTTTCAAACATACTTAAAACTATAATGATTAGGATGATAAACCCAGAAGTACTATCTCATCCACCTTCAATAAGTATTCATGTTTTGCCAGTTTTATAATAATTTTATCTAAATTTGTTAATAGGGATGCATATTATTTTAAAGGGGATCTTCTTGTAAAGCTGTGTCCCTAACCTAGATCATAATTGTAAATTGTTGTATCCTTTTTCTCTATGTGAAAAGAATCATGATCCATTCAAAGGAAAGGGGGATACATGAAGCATATTTCCTCTACAGATAGAAGTGATACCTTACTTTGTTAAAAACAGAGCATTTAACTGCAAAAGGCCTCTATTTAACTTTAAAAAAGTGATGCCAGAAATGCCTTTTACATAAAAAAAACTTCTAAAAACCTTGAACAAATCATCATATTTCACATTTATTTATTCAAGTTTCTCTTTTCCTCCTTGGTATTTTCACTTGACAATTGATGTTTGTGTGAGGTGGGGAAAGGAAGAAGTATTTCAAGCAGGTTGTTTTTGATCTCCCATTACCCGAGCTTTTAAATATAATAGGTTTCCCTGAATGTCAAAGATAATTGAAATATGAAAGTTCTAATGTTACTTCCTCCTTTTAATAATTACTCACACTGAGAGTCAAAGGTTTTTTAAAAGCAGTATAAATGCATAATGGGAGAACAAGCAAAGTAAGGACAATACATTAGTGCATAAATAGATAAAGTTATATTTAGAGAGGGAAAAAAAGGTGGATGAGTACTTCACTCCTTATACTAAAATAAATTCCAGATGAATTGAAGATTTAAATAACATAAAAACTGAAACCATAAAAGCACCAGAAGATAACTTGAGAGAATATTTCAAAATAGTTGTATAATAGAGAAGCCTTTTTAACCATGACAAAAATCCAGAACCCAACTGGATAACGTGGCCATGTTTAGCTGCAAGGGCAACTGGGAAACTAAGTGTTTGCCAAAGGGGAAGCGAATTGTTAAAGATTGGCTTGGAGCAGTTAGAATTCATTGCTCACAACTGGGCACATTGTCATCCTGAACAAAATCAAGATTCATTTAGCAAGGAAGAAGGTGGGGAAAGGTTTGTGAATAAAAAACAATAGGTGCCATAAAATGACTGTGTCCTTTCCCTGCAGAATCCTTAAATCTTGTCATAGAATTGTCTAATTGTATCTTCTCATAACATTTTATTTGAACTAAAGAAGTAAAAAAATGCTAATATATCAAAAATTAATCAACAATATAAACTATGAAGTATTTGCTATGACACAACATAAAAGATTTAGAAATACTTGAATTATTGTTATACAGCACATATAACATAGCCTTAATTAAAACCATATGTATCTAGTCTATATAAAATGAAAGAAAACATTATTATTTTATCAATTTATCAAAAAAATTTCAAGTTAATTTAAAAATAAAAATAATTACTATAAGGAATAGCAAATTGTTTTAAATGAAAATATATCACAGAGTTTTACTCAAAACTTTTCTTTGCATCAGATGAACAATATACTATAAAGTCTTCACAGTTCCAAAATATAGAAAATAATAAGTATAATGATATAATCTTCCAATAATTATTTAATTAGGTAAATTTATTCCTGTGATGTTATTATGATTGGTTTAGTAGAATGCTTTAAAAAGCTAAACATCCTTGCCCAAAGAATAAAGATTATGTAAGCAGCATATTGTCTGTAACCTCAGTCAAAAAGCTCCAGGAAATAATCATCAATAAAAAATGCATTTAAGAAACTTCAGGCCAAAATCATGTCATGGTTTGGCTAATGCCAAGTCATAAAAAGCTGGCTATTTTACCTGAGGAAAGCACAATTTTAAACAAGTTAGGCTATGTGCATAAGTCATAAATTTTTAAGTGACTAGAAAAATAATCTGGTGCTGTATTTTTCAACCTACTCTATTTGCTTTGATCTTTCAATAAAAAATCTTTGACATGCTTTTCTAGTTGGTTCAAGCATTTCCAAAAATATAGAAATGTAATGGATATATTATTAACTCAGACATAAAAATATTTATATCAAATAACAAAGTACAAATTCAGAAACATTCATCAGCCTTAGAATATATTAATAAACAAAGGAAATGGAGAAATAGCAAAACTAAAAATATAAAATTTCTTCTTCTCCAGGATATTTCAGGTTTTGCTCTTAAGGTCTTCAACTCATTTGGATGAAGCCCACTCACACTATTGAGGGTAATCTTTACTTACAGCCAATTATTAACCACATCTTCAAAATACCTTCATAGAAACACCTAGATAATATTTAATTAAATAACAGGGTAATATGGCTTAGCTAAAATGAAACATAAAATCAACCATCACAGATAGCAAAAAGGTGGAAGAAATAGTTACATAATGTGGATTTTAAAAAATTTCTGAAAGCTTGAAATATTAAACAAACTAAAAGAATGTACCATATTAAATACTATAAGTTTCACCAACACTGGGTAGACTTGATTTGATGAATATTCATAGGGAAAATATTCCAATCGTACTCCCAATAGTACTCACTGTAAACTAAGTATTTTTCAAGAGTGGGATATGAATTGCCAAGAATACTATTTCTTTCCTTCCTTCCTCCCTTCCTTCCTCTCTTCTTTCCTTCCTTCCTTCCTTCCCTCCCTTCTTTGTTCTATTCTTTCCTTCCATAGAGATGTATTGAGCACTTACTGTGTGGCAAATACTGTCTTAGGCAAGCACAATATGGCAGTTAATATAGGCAGAAATCCTGCCCTCCTGAAGCTTACAATGTTTGTGGAGATAGACAATAAACAAGAATACAAATAAAAATATTCCCTAACTGCCTTGGCCTGGTGGCTCTGTTGGTTGGAGTGTTGTCCTGAACATCAAAAAGTTGTTGGTTCTATTTTCAGTAAAGGCATATTACCTAGGTTGTGGGTTTGATCCCCAGTCAGGGTGCATATGGGAGGCAACCAATCAATGTCTCTCACATCAATGTTTCTTCTCCTGTCTCTTCTCCTTCCTCTCTCTCTGAAATCTATAAACATATCTTCAGATGAGGATTTAAAAACATGCCATAACTTCTGGCTCAGAAAAACACTAAGAAGAGAAATCAAACTGTAAGTGGAGGCTTTTCATGTTTAGAGTGGCTTTATGAGGATATGATATTTGAGCAAACTTCAATGAAGGAAGTAAGCCAGGCAAAGCACTGTTGAAAAGTATTTTATGCAGGGAGTATGATAACTCAAAAAGCTCAGCGATAGTAGGATTCTTGATATATTGAGAAAACAGCAAGACATTCAGTGTAACGGGACTATGGTAGAACGGTGGAGGTGCGTGGGAGGGACTGGTTTATGAGAGAGGAAGAGGCTGTGTCATGTAGGGCCTTCTAGATCATGGGAAGAAGTTTGCACTGTATTTTATGTGATAGGAAGATTTTATGAAGGGATATAAGGTGATTGGACTCACATTTTAGAAAGGTCATTCTGGCTTATGTGTATAGAATGGACTAGAGGAGTAAAAGTAGAAGCAAAAAGACTGCTAGAAGATGGTATTGTAGCAGTCTGGGTAAGAGATGATATTGGCTTAAACTGGGATGGTAGCAGTGAATATTGAAATGCAGTCAAATACAGGATAGATTTTGAAGGCAACGCTGACAGAATGCACTGATAAGTTAAATATGGGATGTGAGAGAAAGAGGAATCAATGATGTTATCAGGTTTTTGACCACTAAAAGACTGGTGCTACTATTAGCTATATGGGGATACTGGGGGAGGAGCTTTTGGTGATGAATTAAAGATTTCTATTTTGGACATGAGATATTCAAAGGGAGATGCCAAGGAACAGTTTAAGCTAAGAGTCTGGGGTTGGAGATTTTTTAAATTTATTTTATTTTTATTGAATATGTTGGGGCGACATTCGTTAAAAGAATTATATAGGATTCAGGTATACACTTGTATAATAAATCATCTGTATATTGTATTATGTGCTCACCACTCCAAGTCTGGGGTTGAAAATATCAATTTGGGAGTCATGTGCATATATACACTATTTAAAGTCATGGATCTAGATGAAGTTATTTTGAAAGAGCAGTAGATAGTAAAGAAAGCCAAGGGTTCTTGTAACACTTAGAACTTTGGAAGATGTCTTGGAGTAATTATTAGTTGTCTTCAAGTATTTTAAAGGCTCTATGTTCAATACAAATTTAGAAACATGAATGAGGACCAAAGTGAGGAAGTCACCAGGAGCATATTTCTGTTCAACAAAGGGAACCACTTTCTATCACTTCTAGCTAATGCTGAGTCTTATGAACATTGATTCACTAAAAATGTTCACTTTTCAACAAGTCACAGCCTTTCTAAAAAGGCCTTTTAAGTTGGGCAGGACTTACAATAGATGAACTCCAATGTCCTTTTCAAGATTTAGGATTTATTGTTCATCCTTAAATTTTTATTTTCATGATGGTCTTCTTTCTGTAACAGTCTTCAGCAGCTACCTTTTTGCCTCAAGATAAAATTGAAATGCCTCTGATAAGGTTTTAAAAAATTCCATAATTTTGAGTGCCAGCCTGTGAACCAAAGGGTCATGGGTTCAATTCCCAGTCTAGGCACATGCCTGTGTAGCAGGCCAGGTCCCCAGTGGGAGGAGCACGAGAGGCAACCACACACTGATGTTTCTCTCCCTCTTCTTCTTCCTCCCTTCCCCTCTCTAAAGATGAATAAATAAAATCTTTTTTTAAAAAATACTTCCATAACTTTGTGCTTTATCTTTTTCTCTCTTTATGAATACAGATTCTCTGCTCTAGTAAGTCTGGCTTCTTCTTTCTCTACCACAGAAAACTGTTCATCATGTATTCTTACCTTTACTTATCCCCTTGCCTGGATATCCAGTCCCTTTTCTTTCACTATTAAAGGAGTTAACAGAGGAAGTTAATAGAAGCTTAAAAAAAAAAACAAAAACAACTTTGTTCCAGGATACAAACTACCTGACTCTTGAACTTCCATTTCAGTAATCTAACATGTTAATGCATGTTAACAATTAAATATTAGAGTTTACATTGTAGTGTATTATTGTTCCATTTCATAAGTTCATAATTTATCCTCTCACTTAAATACACGGATTCATTGCAATAAATACAATTGTTGAGCTCCTACTTTGTTCCATGATCTTGTTATCTCAAATCCTTATATAAACCTCCTAAAGATAGGTAGTTTAGAAGCTGTCAGCACGCCACCTGTATTCCCTTGTCAGTTACCATTCTGGTGCATGGCCATGGATCATTCTTTTTGACTATGTGTTTGGGAGCTTTCTCTTGCTTGTGAGCAAGCACTTGGGACATCTCAGAAGTGTAGGCAGTTAAAGAATCTAGGAGCAGCTTTCGCAAAAGATGGAAGGACGTTGGAGGATAAATACCCCCAGCTTCCTTACTCCTAATGTAGGATAACTCTGAGACTTGATTAACTTGGTTTTCCATAGTTCCCCTGTGGAATTGAGCTCCCTACCCCTTACTCACAGTGGCTACCTATTTGATAACAGATCCTTGATTAGTTTCCTTCCCTGTCTCCCTTTCCTTCTCTGTACTGGAGCTTCTTGGGATCACCACCAATTTACAATCCAGTTCGGGTGTCAGGGTCTGCTTCTGAGGGAATCCAACCTAGGCCAATAGGTATTTGTCATCCACACAGTTAGCAGATATGAAAACTGAGACTCAGAGAGGTTAAGTAACTTTAGTTGATTATATATCTAGTAGTGGCAGAGGAGGGATTTAAATACAATCTACCTATTCCAGCATCCCAGAGTTGGGGCTGATTTACTGTCTTCATTATTATACTGCATCACTCCATAAACACTCAACAAAGATTCAATCAAGTGACTATAAAATCTTGACAAAAAGATTTCAATTCAGTTTAGTCTCACTTTCCCTAATATAATCTATCTTAGTGTTAAATGCTGCATTCATTTATGTGGCTGGTTGATTAAACGTTTTCCGTCTTCCTCATTCTAAATTGTATGCTCCATAAGAGCAAAACAAAGATCATGCGTATTTGGCCACCATTGTTTCCCTGGCACTTAAACAATTTGTAAGTGGAAGCAAAGAAGTAGTGGAAGCCACAAGCAAGCAGGAATAACGGGGTAGGTTGCTTTGGAAAGGGGGGTGGTTGGTACTGGAGGTAGAGTTAGAATCAATAGCGAAGGTGGCTGTGTTGAGCAAAGAAACAGAACAAAGTAGTGACAGGGTACTTGAGTCATGGATATGCTGCCGCCAATAAAGGAGATAATAACACAGTTCCCCTTCTTCAGACATTACCACAAGCATGTCTGTTAGTTCCCTAGAGCTGCTTCTGGATCCTGAACAGTAAGATACTCAAAAGCTTAGAGAGCTGTAAATTGACAAAAATACTGTCATACTTTTTTTTCAGAGTTGTGAAAGAAACAATTGACAAGAAAGTACTTTGACAGGTTTAAAATATTCTACAAATTCAAGCCATGGCTTTTGGACCACTTTTAATAAAACATTTTATCAAATTATTTCTTCAAAAACACTGTTGTAATGTTCTTGACATTTTTTTTGAATATTTCCCATTTGGTTATCAATAAGGTATTTTATGTCCAATACATAATCACTTTTGCTTCTGTTATACTCTGTATTATCTAGCTCAAAATACATGTTAAAAATGACAAAAAATATATTTAGAATCAAACGATAAATAGATACTCACAGAAAATCACTCCCTCTGGTCAGCACTACTCCTGTGACAATATGCATTACTGGGAAATGATGAGTTCTCACCCCAGTCACACCGTTATTAACACTGAATGAAAGTCTTAGCCATTTGTGCTAAATAGCCTTAGTGTATCATAGAGTAGGATACATTAAAAATAAAATGGCTCTAGTATAGCAACATTCCAAAGTACCTATATTTAACAGAAACAAGTTACTGTCAGTGACAAGCCTATACCCCCTTAGCATACACCTGTTCTGTACATGCAATGGCCTCTCACTGCAAACACCAGTAACTTTCTGCCAGAGGGCTTTCTCTAGCCATGGGAGATGCCTGCACACAAGTCCAGAAGTGTTAGGGAGAAGATGCTTTCAGTAGCAGCCCTCAACCAATGGCAATTGGGAGCTTATAAATAAAACCAGTTTCTGTTCCTCAGGTATGAAAACTCCCAGATGGGTTCTGTAGTGCCTTCCAGAGCTCCCAAGTGGGACTAAGCCCCAGTTCCTCTTACCAATATCCTGCTCATTAACACATACTCTGTTGGCTTCCTTCCCTTCCCTATTGTCCAACTGAAATTTCCTGGGATCACATCCCTCTGAAAATGACTTAACATTCCAGTCCTAGTTTCAGAGTGTTTCCCTGGAAACTCAAACTAAGATACCTGGTTTGTGAACCATTACCATTTTTTAAAATGGAAAATGAAAAAGAAGGATATAAAGTTCAATGCACATTTTATGAAGATACACTTATGTAATTAAATTTTTTTTTAAAATCTGGAATTGTTACCTTGCCTTTCTTTTTTCCCCTCCTTTTCTTTGTCTCAACCTCTGTATCCCTCTTTTTTCTGTATTTCTTCCTTGTGATGTCCTTTCCTTTTATAAAATTTAAAGTCGGTAAACTCATAACAATTTAAGTCTCTCAGTTTTTGCTGAGGTCTGCAAAATCCAAAAATTTGAAAATTACTACTTTACTACATTATTATTTTAATGATTAGAGAAACATTGAAGAGAAAGTTAAAAAATAAAAACATATTAAAATAACAGGTGAAGTTGAAAAGTTCTTCAAAGTAACATATGTAGTGAGAAAAAAATTGTTAGAAATATCTTAGGAAGGTAGTTTCTATTAATTTTTAGTAAAGTTATATGTCACAATTTCTTCTGATATACTTAAAACTTTTAACATATTTATAATTTTCTCAACCCAAGGCTTCATTTAACCCTTTCATTGTGTAAATATTTTGAAGACTATTAAAGAAGCTTGTGTATTCAAAGTGCTAGCTAATTTTAGAGGATAAGGGGTTACCAGGAGACTCTTAGGTAGACCTAAGAATGAAACCTGAATTAGAGACTTTCCAGGACAACTGAGGTAAAGAGGTCAAAGGTTAGTTGGATTCTATGACTGTGCTTCAGGTGATATTTCAATTATTGCTGACCTAATCAAAAATGGGAATGAAATGATGAGAAAAATATGGACTGGGGTCTTACTTACCCCGACTACCAATTTCCCTTGACCTAAAAGCATTAGACTTGCTTTTTCTTTTACTTTACCATGGGTCACTATCATTTAAGGGAACCAAGGCACAGAAAGGAAACATAGAAATGTTCCTGGTCAGAGGAAAAGAGCAGACAAAGAAAAACAGACTGGAAATGATGAAGGGAGAAATCTTCTAAGAGAGAATAATGAAAAATCAGCAAAATAAAGAGAAGAATAAGGATAAATAAATAATTAAAAAAATTTTTCTTCTCTTCTCTCAAGAGAAGTCATGTTTAGATCCAACTGCTTTAAGGGCCTTTAACAATATAAAAGTTTAGATGTTCCAAGAGGGCTCCTGATTGTTTTTTTGAAGTTTATTTTACAGCTTCAGAGATTAGACTATTCTTTATTTCTCCACAGTGCTTATAATTTTCATAAATCTTATTTGGTTGTTATGCCACATATCATAACTTCTGCAAAACTATTTACTTTTTCATTGAATAGTTTATTCTAACCTATACTTTCTCAATCTTATTTCCTCAAAACATCTCTCTAATAAGGAAATTTGTGGTCTTGTGATTTTAAGATGAGGCCAACAAATGAAGTAGGGATATTAGGGGTTAGGAATAAAGGCCTTCTTTCAAATTTTGGGGTCAATGAAACCTTTTGACACTATTTACATAAGTTTAGAAGACTATTTGTACGACTAAGTTTGTACCAGGGCATGAAACACAGTTTGGGATTCTTTAAACACAGGTATAAGCCCTTTGTCATTTCTTTATCAGCTTACCCTTTAGAAGCTATTCATACATTTACTCTAAACACCTTGAGTATCTCAAAAATTGAATTACTGACTCAGAATTACCTTTCACATACTAAGGTATCAAAATATATCAGAATATATTATGTTCATATTTGGGTTGCCAATAAAAACAGCATGAACCAAATTCACATTTTTAAAATTAAATGTTCAATTTTTTTTTACTCACAAGTCTTTGTCCAGCAATTTTTGATCATTTATTCTTCATTAAATTCTATGTTTAATTCAATATCTGGTATAACTTTCTTTAAACTACAGATATTAAAGATTGTTTTACTAAAGATAAAAGCTATTTTGAATTTTCCTCTTTTTTTTTGTATATTGTTCTGTTTTTAAGTACCTCCCTGTTTAATATTATCTGTGAATTTAATTAACAGACTGTTTACTTCCCTTTGTTAACTGATGTTATATAACACCACACCTAACACCAATTCCTGCAGAATCCCTGTAAGGCCTTTTTCCACATAGATTTTTCATAGGGTTTTTTTTTTTTTAATTGTTCTTCAGTTTTTGACTCATGAAACTTCAAGGAGTATATCTATGTCAGGAAATTCAGGGGAGAAAAAAAGGAAAAACACAGAAGTAGAAATTGAAGGAGAAATTAGCAGCACAAAAGAAAACATGAGACTATAAATAAGATAAGGACAGAAGATCAAGGAGATTAGGAAAAGAAAAAAGGCAATAGACAAAACTAAAGAAGGTAGAAATATTTAACTCTCCTAGAAAAAATAAAAAGTCACTGAAGATAGATTGATTTGAGATTAAGGAAGTACATAAGGAAGAGAAAAGACCAAAGCCTACTTCTGTCAAATAAAAGGAGTGATTTGAAAATACCTCAACAAAAATTAATGGTAATCTGTTTAGGGGAAAAGGACAGAATAACTGTAAGATTGAATATAAGGCAAGAGTAATATAGATTGATTTGCAAATAGACTTTTAGTAGTTCTTTCCTACCAGTTGAGCAATTCATGTCTGAAGATGTGAGCTGATCTATTCAAGATGTGAGTTGATCTATTTCAGTATTTATTAAAGGGATGGAGAGTTACTCAAAGCAGTTGGCAAGGATGCTTAGCACTGGGCTAGGCAGTAGGACAGATCACAGGTTGTATTTGCAGTATAGAATTGTAGTATTATAATATTATAATATTGTAGACACATGTGTTAGAGAACAATATAACTCAGTATCAGTAAATACTGGTGTCTGTCAAAGAATTAAAGGAAAAAAAAAAAAAAAAGGAAGGAGCCCCGGCCGCTGTGGCTCAGCACATTTAGGGCCAGCCTGCGAACCAAAGGGTCGCAGGTCCAGTTCCCAGTCACGGCACATGCCTGGGTTGTGGACCAGGTCCTCAGTAGGGGGCATGCAAGAGGCAACCACACATTGATGTTTTCTTTCCCTTCTTCTCTCTCTCAAAATATATAAATTTTTTTTTAAAAGGGGGAAGGAGGTAATTTTTCAAATTACAGTAGTGAGCCTGACCTGTAATCTCAGGCAGCATACAAGATGGTGTGTTGAGCACTTAGAGAAATCAGTGATAATCAAGAGCTGCGGATAACCAGCCAGTCCAGCCTCCTACATTCAATGGCTGATAGTGCTAACTGGGGTGGGAATGTTGGAAGTGGGGATGTTAACACACAGTAGGTTTTCCAGCACAGGATACATGTAAATTCATTGCCACTGGGTGAAATAGGTACTTTGATGGTCTCTTCTAACTTTGAGAATCTAAGGTGTTTTTTTTTCCAAGTGTTTTCAGGTAGGCCACTGTAAAACTTCATTATTCTCTTTATATGGAATTACTTCATTATGCACATTCTCATTTCCTAATCTCCTTTCCAAAATAGCATAGAGTTTAGTAAGCCAATGCCTACATCTCTTGCCCACCTACTTAATGAATGACATTGACTTAGCTTTCTTACCCATTTTTTTCTTTTTTAAAAGAAGATTTTGTTTATTTATTTTTAGAGAGAGGGGAAGGGAGGGAGAAGAGAGGGAGAGAAACATTGATATGAAAACACAATTGTTTGCCTCTTGCACACCCCAAACCGGGGACCTGGCCTGCAACCCAGGTATGTGCCCTGACTGGGAATTGGACAGGTGACCTTTTGGTTTGCAGAATGACAAACAATCTACTGAGCCACATCAGTCAGGGCCTCATTTTTCTTTCTTTCAGAGCCATTTTTAGGTATTACATACCTCCTTCCCGATTAGCATGCTGTAATAGTCCTTCAATGTGTAAACTTTAGGCTCATTAAAACATAGATTGCTGTAGTTTCTAATTCAGAGGGACTGAGATGAGGCCCCAAAATGTGCATTTCTAATAAGGTCTTAAGACAATGTGACTAGTCCATGTTCATTCTCTCAAGTGGTACCAGAATGAAGCACAATGAAAGAAGTCCTCAGGATTACTGTTTAATCAAGTGTGTCACTGATTTGGTAAATAAGCTTATGCAGACTTCTAAAGTAAAAAAAAAAAAAATCTTGCATGCTCCTTGCCACCACTTTTAGTGATCAATTGTTTTTTCTCTTGGGCCTTTATTATAGACCCTTCCTATCCCCAGTGTGCTCCTATGTTTGTTTGATCAACCTTATTAGAGAAAATATTGATCTCAAAGATCAATATTTAATGTATTTAATGTGGGATTCTTTCTGGGACAATTTAAAAGATAAGAACAATATATGAATCCATAAGGGCAAATTACCTATACTGTAATTTCAAGCAAAAAGTAATTCTTCCCCTATATGAATACATATAATCGTTTTTATGAATCCCAGTATAAAAGATAAAACCCATGTCTTTGGCTATATTAAGGGTGAGATTTCAATTTATTGATAATGTTTGAACCAACACATAACTGACATTTGTTGTGTTAAGGGTGCCCTGTGTATCACTTGTGCATTGTGGTGCATACCCTACTGTCTTTACATGAAAGACAAAAACACATTGGTGTCCTAAGTAGCACCCCTCCTATCTACATTTAATTAGTGCCCAAAGGGCTTGCAATGGCACAGGCGTGTGTGTATGCGAGCGAGAGAGCGCGCAAGAAGGGGGAGGTGCTGGAATCGGTGAAGAAAACAAAATGTATATAGGTATACAAATCTGACTCCACAACCATTATTTCTATCAAAATTCTCAGCCTCCCCCATATGGCACCCTTTTATCCGTTTGGTTTTCTTGAGTTTTAGAACCTAGTGTTTCATTTCATTTTTTAATTTGTAACAGTCATACAGTGATTTATATTATGCAATGAAAACATTAATAGCACTGCCTCAACCTTCGAAGCTATCCACAACTCCTCCTACCCTGGGTCTTGGCTATTAGGTTTCTGTGCCGCAGAGTAAGGGTGTTTTTGTCTACCAGTCAGGAAGCAGGGAACTGGCTTCGCGGCATCTTTCCTTTTCCCCATTCCTTCCTTCCTACCCTCCTAATCCCTTTCGGCTCCCGGGTTTTCACGAAGCTGGGCGGCGGTTTGCTTAAGAACCCAGACCTCGCTGCCTCCCATTTCGCCCCACTGGCCCATCAAACAAAGCTCAGTGAGACAGGCGCGCGCTGCTGGCAACGTCAAAGGGAATCTAGAAGGCTCGCCACAGGCCCTCTAACTGGAGCGGGACGCCCAGCCCGGCAGCGTACCGCGCGTCCCCGCCGCTTCCTTCCCTCGCGACTCTTCCTTTTCCTCCCTCCAGGCCCAGCGCCCCCGCCCCCTAACCCGCGCTGGGAACGCGCCTGCGCAGAAGCGTTCTCTCCCTCCTTCCCCGCCCTTCCTTCCCTCCGCTCCTCCTCTGGTGCCCCGCCTTCCTTTCTCTCCGTAGATTTCACTTAGAGCTCCAGGTTGCGAGCAGTTCAGTTGCTTTCCCCACTACCCCGCCCCCCTTCCTCTTTTCTCCCCACCCCTCCCGTCTCCAGTCCGGTGGAGGATGAAGCGGCTGCAGTGGCCCCGGCTCCAGCAGCGGCACCGGCGGTGGCTGCGGTGGGGGTGGCCGGAACTCGGGTGGTGAAGGAGTGGTGGCGGCGGCAGCAGCGGTGGCTGAAGGAGCGGTAGCTGCCCCAGCCGCTTCCCTTGTGCTTCCCTTCCTCTTTAGTGCAGCCAGGAAGTTTTTCGCTTCTGTGCATGTGTGTGCGTGAGTGTGGGTATATAAGGTGAAGGTTTGGGCGGCATTTGTGCAGGCGTTGGGTTTTTTTGCCCACTTCGCTTCCCGTAACCCGGGTAGCTCGGGAGCCAGGGCTGTGGCCCGAGGAGGGGGCGCGGCGGCAGCCACTCTCCTTTTGTTGTTGTTTCCTCCGCCTGGGGAACTGAAGGGGGGACGCGCCTGGGTGGGGCGGCTCGGAGCCCGGGCCTGCTGGCCCTCGGGGCTCCCGGGCTAGCAGGGTAAGGCAGAGTAGAGCGGGCTTCAACATGATGGCGGCCGAGGCCGGCAGTGAGGAGGGCGGCCCGGTGACCGCCGGGGCAGCAGGAGGCGGCGCGGCCACGGGCTCGAGTCCCTATCCGGCAGTGTGTCGGGTGAAGATACCCGCCGCCCTCCCTGTGGCAGCTGCCTCCTATCCTGGGCTGTCGGAGGGCAGAGTGGCCGGGACTCTGGATGGCGGAGCGGCGTTGGGGTCAGGATTTTTAGGAGCCGTGTCTGTGGCGGGGGCACTGGGGGGAGCCGGACTGTCAGGGGGAGGTGCTGCTGCTGCTGGCGTGGCCGGTGCTGCGGCCGCCGCTGGATCTGTCGGGGAGATGGCTCTCACTAAAGGGACCAACTCGTTACCTGCTGAGACCTTCGGGGCAGGAGGCGGATTCCCTCCTCTGCCGCCTCCTCCCCAACTGCCCCCTTTGGGCGCGGGCCTGGGTACAGTGGACGAAGGTGACTCTCTGGATGGACCGGAATACGAGGAAGAAGAGGTGGCCATCCCGTTGACCGCTCCTCCAACTAACCAGTAAGTGAAGACCGCTGTTCAGGGACTGGGGAAGCTGGCTTCTGGAAAGAAGTGGAAAACATATATTCATTCTGTCAACTGTGATTTGTTCTGAAAAGTTTTCAAGCTTGAGTTTCCACGCGTAGCGATTTAATTCGACGACTTATCTTCCGTACAGGCATATTCTCTGCCGTCTTTTTATCTTTATTGCTCCTGTGGGAAGATGTAAAGTTTTTAAGGTGGGAAAAATGGGAATATGTGTATCAGGTGAGAACCGGATATGGTTCTGCCCCTTCCAAATTGAGGTGGCGTCCTGGGAATCAGCTGAGCTTGCAGCTACCCAGGCGGTCGTAGTTTATTGTATAGTATTAAACCTGTGTGTGTTCTCTGTTGAAGCTAGATGGTTAGTGAAAAGCTTTGAATATGTGTTAAAATGAGTATTGTACTAATGTCATTTGAAACATGCCTTGGTCGCAGTGCTTTGCTTTTTTGCACTGCAAACCCAAACTTCAGCCTCTTGAAAGAATAACGATGCAGAAAAGTCTTCGGATCACTTACAAAAACGTGGGTCGGCGAGAAAGGAAAGGAGTTCTAATAGGTGTGATTAAAGGCCCACACTTCAATAGTCTCTGTCTGCAACTTGTGCCTTAGAATTCTCGTTTATTATAAATATTAGTGCGATTCTTTACAGTTGAGACTTTGTAAGTAGAATATTGAAGTAAAACAAAATTAAGAGAGTGCGTTCCTTCAACACTTTGTTGGTGGCCAATACAGTATTCTATTTCTAAATTAATTTTGACAGTCTACTGCAGAATATATACAACAAACAACTTTTCTTTACAGAGTTAGTACCTCCCTCTTACTTGTTCCATTCATAAGTGAATATAGGTATGTATTTATATATAAACGTGGATCTTGTTGAGAGGGAAATGTTGATGGGGAGTGGTGTAGTAGGGCAAAACTCGTTTATAGATCTCACATCTGTCCTAATCAGCCTTTAGAATTTGACAACCTTGGTGAGTATCAGAGGAAAAAGATTTGGTTCATCTGCTGACACTTGAAAATATTTTTTACTTTTTTGGGGTGCTTTTGGATGATTTAGAAAGGAATTAAAAAACGAATTAGGAAAAAATTCTGTAATAACCCATTTTTGACTTATGTCTACATCTTTTGATACTTAGGTGGAATTATGTCAGCCATGGTATTATTGTATTCCTTTTATGTTGTTCAGTAGAGGGTTTGTTTTTTTTTTGGTCTAATTTTATTCCAATTTATGTCTGTTGCAGACTTTTCTGAAGGTGTTCTGAGAGTGATAAAAAGCCTAATTTTATACATTGTTTACACCTCCTCAAGGCTTGCTGCAAAAAATCAGTTAAATATAAAATGCCCAGTACATGCACAGCACTATGGTTGTAATAAACAAAGTACAACTTTTTATACTGAAACAACAGAGTCTTACGCCAGTTCACACTGAGTTGAATTAGGCATATTTAGTATATTGTAGTTTTGAATTTTTTAAAAATAGTTTATTTTGTACAGCAGTTTTAGGTTCACAGCAAAATTGAGCAGAAAATACAGAGCCTTCCTATTAAATGTTCTAATAATAAACGTGAATGACTACATACGAAAAATTGTTAGGAGGCCATTGTGTGAGATTTTCATTATTATGTGTACTTGAAAATAAAGATATTTGTGTGACTATGTATAGGAGATTTGTTTTATTTCTAAAAAGTATCCTCCATTTCTAGTATGTTTTTTAAATTTGCCACTGAGAAATGCAAATTTCCCTCTTTTTTTTTTTTATCTTAGATGTCAACCCAGAGTCATTGGAGGCAATACAGTGTAGTGGTTAAGAGTGCAAATTCTGAAGTTAGACAAGATTTGGGTTGGAATCCTGACTGTACCACTTACTAGCTGTGTGATCTTGGAAAGGTCAGTTTCCCCAACTGTAAAATGGGGATAATAATGGTACTTTCCTAATACGGTCATATTTAAGGTTTAATGAGAACCCTGAATATATTCAGTGAGTGCCTGGGACATAGTAACTGTTCAACAAATAAACGGTCTCCCAAAACAACAATAATACAATTTTATTATTATTACGTTGCCTCTGAATTCTATTGGGGACTCCCTTACTAATAGCTGTTTTTAGAGAATGTTTTGAACTCCAAAGGACTGTCTACAATGATTAATTATATTAAAAATTTTACCTTCATAAGGGCTTCCATCAAGTTCAGCAGGTTTAGAGATGAAATTTGTGTTTTCAATAAATTCTACTTTTAAATGAAAGAAAAATGCCTTAATGACTTGGTTAAATAATGTCAAATCTTTCATAAAAGTATTAAAGAAATGGTTTTGGAATAGATTGATACTCGATTACTAGTGGCTGGTCGTCATTGATAATATGGTTTGGAGGTTCAGGTCACATGATAGGAGGGAGGTTTGGGTCACAGGATTGAGTCCATAATGGTTTGCTAGACTAGGGTATCCTGGTCGCAGAATTTAACCTCATATCCTGCTAGTTTGGTGCTGTTGGTCACAAGAGAGTCAAGTGACAATATGTAACTTGACCAGTGCAAATATAATAATGCTATTAGTATTTTGTATCTTGTTTTTCTGTGTGCATGGTGAATCAATCATTAGTCTCATGTTTATTATTGCACACTTTCATTAGTTCGATTAAGGCCAGAAAAGTTGGTATAATTTTAGCTATTATTTATTTGAATATTTTTCCTTTCTGCAAGTTTTGAGGAAAAAATGTAAAAAGAAAATTATTCCCATATATTTTTATGCTACAGAAGAGTCTATCTAAAACCTAACAAATTTCTTCCTCAAGAGAGAGAAAGGTTAAATTAAAGGAGTTTGTCACTGCTACTTCCTATAATTTTACGGAGCTGCTTCTCATGGTTCTTGTTCTTTCTTTCTTCTCTAGAGATGGGGGCAATAGTAAAGAAATATTGTTTTCTTAGTCCACCTTCAACTATATGTATATACACACAAACTATAAGCCTGCAGTAGCATGAGATCCTTGGGCTGAGTCCAACCCACAGATAAATATTGCTTGCTCTTAGTTTTAGTTGTTATCATTTAAAAATTGGAACACTTTGCTTTTCAGAAGGCTCAATTTCCAGCACCACTTGAGAAATCATAGGTTGCTGTTCCTGCTTTGAGAGGACATTGCTGGAGTTGAGTGGAGGTTGTCCCTTTGAAATGGGTTCTGAGTTCTACATTTCCCCGGTTTTTCCACCAGGCCTGCTTTGCCCTTGATATTATTTGCCTGGCAAACCTTACCCTGGACCTAATATTCAGGCTTCTTAGGCCTAACACTTGAAGGAAGAAATAAAAAATATAAATAATACAGTTTATCTTCCCTAAAAAGTCATCTTACTGTCTCTACAACAATAAAATCATTTTAATTAAGTCAAATAATTATTAAAGTTAATGTTAAGACATGTAGCATTCATTTACTTGGTCACTGATTGCATTGTAACTATGGCTGCCATTATTTCTTAATGGGAGTGAGAATTGCAGAGATTAATTATGGACAGAGTGGTTGCTGACCAGGACCCAGATTTTGTACCATAACTGTAGTAGAGCAGTGTAGTAGGTTCTTAATTTAAGAGATTATTATAGCAATGAGTAAGATGCTCCTTTTTTCAATGAGCAGAGACTGAGAGAGTTGTAGATCTTGTAAGAAGTTAAGTAAACCAATTATTTAATGATTCTGTCTAGATTAAGATAAATATCATGAGTGAAGTATGAGCAAAGGGTCATGGGGGTTAAAAGAATACAAAATTTATATAAATAGGATCAGTAAAATCTGAGAGAAAGTAGCAGGTGTATTTTCCTTCCTGCTTAATTTATTTATGTGTATTTTCTGAACCTGAGGTTATTGGTTCCTCTGTCCTTTGCCTAATGATTTTATCAGGTAAAAAAAGATTATGAGTTAAACGAGGATATACTTTTGACTAGTGAAGTGTCCTTCTTACTGAACTCTTAATTATTTACCTGTGGTCTGGAGGGAGGTTGAAGGAGGTGCCTATAGTTACTAAGACTACAGAGCACAGCCAAAAGCTAGAATTGGTTTGGATCATTGACAACCAGACAAAGAAGAAAAAGGGCAGCAGTAAATTAGGAAGAAGAAAGGGAAAACTAAGAGGGAAGGGTGAGGGAGAGGGGAACAGAGAGGTGAAGCGGGTAGATGGGTGAGGGAGATGAGGTAGAGAGGGGAGAGGGGGAGGAGAGGAGTGAGAGAAGAGAAAGGGAGGAGGGAGAGGGAGAGAGAGAGTGAGTTATGTCTATCCATCCATCACCTGTTCCAGCCATCCCAGCTGAGACACCAAACTTATGAGTTAAGCCACCTAGGATGTTCCACGTGTCATCTGTTGGCTATAATATTCAAAATGGCTTCTTAACTCATAAGTCTGGTGCCTCAGCTGGGATGGCTGGAACAGCGGGTGGAGAGCTGGGCATAACTCTCTCCCTGCTGCCCTTCCCCTTCCCCCACCCCGCAGTCCCTCACCCTCCTTTATACCACCCCCCTCCCCCAGCCTCTCTCCTTCGTTAGCTTGAGCTTCTTCACAGCATGGCAGCTGGGTTCCACAAGGGAGCATTACAAGAGGACAAGCTTCTCTGTGTCAGCACTTAAGTCTCTTCTGTTCTTAATGTGTGCTAAAGTTCCAGTGACCAATGTTAATCACATGACCCAGTCCAGATTTAGTATGAGATGTTGGTTATGGCTCGTTGTTCTGAGTATGCAAGGACATTAATAATGGCAGGTGAGATTTCTTGGAGGCATAAAAGTTATAGTGTACCCACGTATTCATTTACATGAAATACCAGATAGTACTAGAATGCTAATGGTAAGGGACGAGGTGGGATTAAAGGACAAGTACTTACAAGTTCTTCCCTTAGGCTCCCGCATGGTAAGTTGTCTTTTGTTTTATTTATTTATTTATTTATTTATTTAAGATTTTTTTTGTTTTTAGAGAGAGGGGAAGGGAGGGAGAAAGAGAAGAAGAGAAACATCAACGTGTGAGAGAGAAACAGATTGGTTGCCTCTCCCATGGGCCTGACTGGGGACAGAACCTGCAACCCAAACATGTGCCCGACTGGAATTGAACCTTTAATCTTTGTGGGAGATGCCTAACTATTTGAGCCACACTGGTCATGGCAGTAAATTATCTTCTATTAAATGATTCAAATATCTGGACAGTAGATTTTGCTTCTTACCACTGTTATCTTAATTTTAAACCAAAAATATTAGGTATGAATGTTGGTTATGGATCATTGTTTGAATATGCAACTGTATGGAAGGTAGATGTGTTATCTTGAAATTACCTGCAACACATTTCATTTGTGGGCTAAGTCAAAAATAGTTGTCAGATACAGTATATCTCTCCATATGTCCAATCATATCTCAGTAGGATTTAGGGTATGATTTTAGGTGTTTTAGTTACTGTTATTTTTGTGAGTAAAACAAACATTATGGGAGACAAAAAGAAATATAAAATAATGTACACTCTAGTTGAAGATGAAGCATTAATGATAGCAAAAGAAGGTAATAAAATTAATGTATAGATTGGAGGATAGTTGAGGAAGAGTTGAAAGTATGAAAGTATATGAAAGAATTATACTGAAATTTCATACCACAATCCTTTTTTACTGAAGATTATAGAAAGTTTGATTAGCTTTTATAGCATTGGTGTTTTATATTATAATCACAAAGAGTGATATGCATAGGTGCATAGTATTTTAGTGATAGAGGAAACGCTCATTGCGTAGGTACAGAAGCAGACTCAGGTGTAATGGCTGGCTTAATTAAAATCTCATAGTTAGGTAGTTTAGACTTGAATAATACGTATAGTTAATTTTTGGGGGGAGGAGGTGGGAAGTCAGAGGCCCAGTGTTGCATTCCTTATTATTTACTATATGATAGGTACTTTACATAGATTATCTCATTTAATTTTCACAACTATATAGTGCAAATAGATATTCACGTTTTTATTGAGAATACTTAAGTGATAGAACTGGAATTCTAATACAAAAACTATGCTTTTTTGTTTGCCTTGCCCCCTTTCAGTACATGTAACATGCGTGTATATGAGCACCCTTACAAAACTAAATATACTTCAGTCACTGGGGGTTGTGTTTCTCCTCCTCTCCCCCTCCAGGAATTCATAGGTTGAAGCCCTAACCTCTTGTGTGGCTATATATGGAGGGAGGGCCTTTAAGGAGGTAATTAAGGTTAAATGAGGCCCTATGGGTGGATCTATAATCCAGTAGGACTGTTGTTCTCATAAGAATAGGAAGAGACACCAGGAGTGCAGGTGCATAGAGAAAAGGCCTTCTTAGTTCACAGTGAGAAGGTAGCAATCAAAAGGCCAAGGAGAGAGACCTCACTAGAAACCAATTCTGGCATCTTGATCTTGAACTTATTCTCCAGAACTGTGAGAAAATAAATTTCTGTTATTTAAGATGTCCACTTTGTGGTATTTTGTTACGGTAGTGCAAGCTGACTGATAACGTTGGTTAATCCTGCATTTTAAAAAAATGGCTGTGGATAATTTTGGAGCATTTTGAGTGTACATCAACTACTTGAGAAATAGGGTCCTCATTCTTTTGTATCCTGGCTCTCACTGTAGGAAAGGAAAATTTAAATCCTTATACTTTACCTTCTTTCTTTGTGAATTAGTGACTTACATCTCTTTTGGCTATATCAGTGTTGAAAGCTGGAAAACATTTAAATGCACGTCTGATCATTATGATGTGAAAAGATTCTGTACGTGGCCATGGATTGGAAGCTCTTATGGGTGTGACATTACTCTGGCAAATTTTCTGTATTCATCCTTGTAATGTACAATATTACTTTTAAATTCCCTTTTTCTTATATATATCTTATGCTAAGGGAATGACCTAGAGGTCTCCCTCAACTCTTTTGTCTTTTTTTTTTTTTCTGTAGAAATAACCCACCAGACTGGCTTCACAGTTAAGAAATAGTGTAAGAATAGAACCACATTTCTCCTCCATCCGTGTCTACCTAAATATTGATTTTTCTCTCAAATATTTTAAACTTCTCATTTTGAGGTAATTGTGGATTCATATTCCCTAGTAAGAAATAACAGATGTGTCCTTCACCCATTTTTTTCTCAATTGCAACATCTGGTATCACAAACAGGGAATGGAAGTTAATAAATACACTTACTTAGATTTCACCAGTTCTATATACACTTGTGTGTTTACATTTAGTTGAATTCAGTTTTATCATGTATAGATTTGTGCAGTCATCACCAAAGATACAGAACACTTTAATCACCACCAGGATCCTTTGTGCTGACTTTTTATATCCAAACTTAACTTCCTTCTCTACTTCCTCCATCTCTAACCCCTGGCAACCACTGATCTGTTCTTCATTTTGTCATTTCCAAAAGATTATATAAATGGAGTCATATAGTATGTAAGCTTTAGGGATTAGCATTTGTTATTCAGCATAATTCCCCTCAAGATCCATTCAATTTGTTGCATGTATCCATACTTGGTTCACTTTTGTTGCTGAGTAGTATTGCATGGTATAAATGTACTACTGTTTGTTTAACCATTCATCCATTGGAGAATATTAGAGTTATTTGCAGTTTTGGCTATTAGGAAAATAATCCTGCTATAAACATTTATGTTTATGAACCCAAGTTTTCATTTTTGTCAGATAAATGCCCAAGAGTACAGTTGATGAATAGCATGGTAATTGCACATTCAGCTTTATAAGAAACTGCCAACTTGTGTTTTAGAGTGTCTGTGTCCTTTTACAGTATCATCATCAACATTTGAGTGATCCCAATTCTCTGTATCCACATCAGCATTTGATACTGTCGCCATTTTTTATTTTAGCTATTCTCATTGATGTCTAGTAACATTTCTCTCGTGGTTTTAATTTGCATTTCCCTAATGTTTCATGATGTTGAAAACTTTTTCAGGTGCTAATTTGTTTGCTATCTGTATATTCTCTTTGGTAAAATGTTTATCTCTGTTGCCCCTTTTCCAATAGGATTTTTTTTTATTGTTGAGTTTTGAGAGTTCTTAATGTATTCTGAAATTAATCCTTTGATATGTGGTATGCAAATATTTTTCCCGTTATGTAGCTTGTCCTTTTCTTAAGAGATTAACAGTTTTTAATTTTGAAGAGGCTTAATTTATTTATACTTTCTTTTGTAGGTTGTGATTTGAGAGGCAAGTCTAAGAACGTTTCACCTAGCCTAGGTCTTGAAGATGTTCTACTATCACTGTTTCTAAAAGTTTTACAGTTTCATGCTTTACAGTTAAGTCCATGATCCATTTTTATTTCATTTTCATGAAGTTAAAATTGAGGTTCATATTTTTGCCTATAGATACCCAATTGCTCCAGCAACATTTATTGAAAAGGTGAATATCCTCCTTCTACTGAATTACTTTTGCATTTTTGTCAGAAATCATTTGGGCATATGTGTGGATTTGCTTTTGGATTCTCTCTAGCCATTTATTGATCTGTGTGTCTTCATCTGCTAATATTATATTCTTGGTTAGTGTAGTTATGTAGTAAGCCTTAATGTTAGGTAGGGTGATTCCTCTCACTTTTCAATAAGGTTTCAGCTATTCTAAGCCTTGTGTCTTTACATATACATTTTAGAAAAAGCTTGTCCATGTTTATAAAAACTTTGCTGAGATTTTCATAGGATTGTATTAAACCTGTAAATCAGTTCGGGGAAAATTGACGTCTTTACTATATTGACATGGTATAGATCTACATTTATTTAAGTCCTCTCTGATTTCTTTATTCAGCATTTTATACTTAGTGGATCAATTCTGTACACATGTTGTTAAATTTATACTTTATTTTCTTTGGAGCAATTTTGTAAATGTTACTGTTTTTAATTTCAATTTTCACATGTTTTTTGTTAGTATATAGAAATACTATTGATGTTTGTATGTTGGTCTTATATCCTGTAACCTTGCTAAGTCTACTGTAGTTCTAAGATGCTTTTTACAGATTCCTTGGGATTTTCTACAATTATGCCAAGTGCAAATTGGGACAGTTTTATTGCTTTCTTTCTAATCTGTATGCCTTTCTGTTTATTTTTCTTGTCTGTAGTGGCTAGAATTTATGCTATTATACTGAGCAAGATTGGTGAGAGTCCTTTGTTATTTGTCTTAGCTGTAAAGCATTTAACATTTTACCATTAAGTATGATGTTAACTGGAGACTCTGGGGGGGAGGAGGAAAGATAGATACTTTCTATCAAGTTGAGGTAGATCACCTCTCTTCCTAATTTACTGAGAATTTTTATTATGAATGGGTGTTGTACTTTGTCAAATTTGTTTTCTGAGTCTTTTTATCTGATCACACATTTTTTTTTTCTTTAGCTTGTTGATATAGTAGACTATACTGATTTTGTAATGTTGAACCAGCCTTACATACCTGGAATAAATCCCATTTGGTTATAGTGTATAATGTATTTCAAACATTGCCGAATTCAGGTTGTTGATAATGTTGAGGATTTTTGTGTCTAAAGTTCATGAGAGAGACTGGTGTGTAGCTTTCTTGTGATAGCTTCGTCTTATTTAAGCATTGGGGTAATACTGGTCTCGTAGTATGAGTTAGAACATGTTCCATCCTTGTCTGTTTTTTGGAAGAGTTTCTGAAGTATTGGTATTAATTCCTGAAATACTTGGTAGAATCCTCTAGTGAAAACATTTCGGCCTGGTATTTCTTTCTTTCCTGATTTTAAATTACAAATTCATTTTCAATAGCTATAGGATTATACATATTTTGGTCGAATTTTGGTAGTATGTGGCTTTTGAAGGATTTGATTCATTGAGCCTAACTTGTCTAATTTATGAACATAAAACTTATTTGTATTATTTCCTTACTATCCTTTTACAGCTGTAGAATATTCAAGGATATAATCTTTTATTCCTGATAATTGATAATTTGTATTTTTTCTCATTTTTTTGTTCTGTCGGTCTTGCTAAAGATTATCTGTTTTATTCATTTTTTTCCAAATGATTAGCTTTTTGTTCCATGGATTTTTCGCTATGGTTTTTTTTTACTCTTTATTATTTTATTATTTTCTTCTGATTGCTTTGGGTTGATTTAGCTCACATTTTTCTCGTTTCTTCGGATAGGAACTTAATATTATATTTATTCGAGACCTTTCCTATTTCCTAATGTAAGCATTTTATACTACACCCTTCCCTCTTAGCACTGTATCTCACATCTTTTGGTATGTTGTCTTTTCATTTTCATTCAACTCTGTTTCTTTTATAACTTTAATTTGAGACTTACTATTTGACCCCATGGGTTATTTAGAAGTGTGTAGTTTAGCTTCCATGTGTTTTGTTATTTACCAGTTGTCTTTCTGTTTCTGATTTCTAGTTAAAGTCAGTTATGGTGGGGGAACATGCTGCTATGATTCCAATACTTTTAAGTTTGTTGATGTTTCTTTTATGGTTCATCTTGGTGAATATTCCATGGGTGCTTTAAGAAATGTATATTTGGCCATTTTTTTTTTTCTTTTTTGCTTGTGAAGTGTTCAATATATGTCAATTGGATCCTTTTATTGTATTTAGAATTTTCAATCTCTGTTGATTTTTCTGTTCAGTATTTCTGTGAGTCTCTGAGAGGTGTATCTTGAAGTTCTTAACTGTAACGGTAAATATGTCTATTTTTTCTTTCAGCTTTGTCAGTTTTTGCCTCTTGTATTTTGGAGCTCTATTTTTTGGTGTATACGCATTTAGAATTGTTTTGTATTCCTGGTAGATTAATCCTTTCATTATTATGTAATGTCCCTCTTTTGTCTCTAGCAACTATCTTTGTTCTAAAGTTTGATACTAATAAATCACTTCTGCTTTTGCTTTGTTTAAGTGCACTTTTTTCCCCATTTTTAAACTTTTTGTATATTATTTTCAGTGGGTTCATTATAGAAAGTTTATAATTCAGTCATTTCAAAATTCACACTACCAATCTCTGACTTTATTTGGTGTATTTTAACTATTTATACTCAAAGCAATTATTGAAATGTTAGGACTTAAGTGCCATTTTATTTTCTGTTTTCTGTTTGTTCTGTTTCTCATTTCTCTGCTTCTCTTTTTTACCTTTCTATGGGTTACTTGAATATTTGTTAATATTTCATCCTGATTTATCTATACTGTTTCTTAAATACATCACTTTGTAGTTTTACTAGTGGTTGTACACTAATGGATATTAAAATATACGTATGTAGTTCATCATAATCTCTTGGTATAAACATTTTATCATTTTGAAGTGTGGAAATTAATTCTTTGGTTTAGATCCCTTTATCCTCCTGCTTTGTTTCGTTTTGAATGTTTCTGCTGAGCAATACATTGAGCAGTTCAGATGCTGTGGATTTTTTTTTTTTATTATGGTAAACTATACATGGCATGAAATTTACCTTTTTAATCATTTCAGTGTGTACAGTTTACCCCTCCCATCTCCAGATCTTTTCCATCTCCCCCAACAGAAACTCTGTACCCCTGTATCCCTTAAACACTAACTTAGCATTCCTGTGTTCCCAGCTCTATGGATCTGACTACTCTAGGTATCTCATAAGTAGAATCATAATGTTTGTTCTTTTTTGATTGAAGTTATTTAATTTAGCATAATGTCTTCAAGTTTCACTTCTGTTGTAACATTTGTTGGAATTTTCTTGACTGAATAGTATTCTAGGCTTATCCCACATTTTGTTGATTGATATGTCCCTCAAAGGACATTTGGTTTGCTTCAACCTTTTGGATATTGTGACTAATGCTGCTTGAACATGGTGTACAAATATGTGTTCAAGTCACTGCTTGGGACTATACCTAGAAGTGGAATTGCTGGATCATGTATGATGGCTGCGTTTACGTTTTTGAGGAACTGCATACCTTTTTCCATAGTGGCTATGCTATTTTTCAGTCCCACTAGCCATGTGTGAGTGTTCCAGTTGTTCTACATAGTCATCGTCTCTGCCCTCCTACTCTCCCTCCTTTCTTTCCTTCTCTTTCTCTCTCTCTTTTTAATAGCTGTTTTAATGGTGTTGAGCATCTTTTCATATGCTTATTTGCCATTTATGTATTTTTGGAGAAATATCTCCAGGTATTTTTGCCGCTTTTTAAATCAAGTTTTGTGGGTTTTTTGTTGCTGATTTTTTAAAATATATTTTGGATATCAATCCCTTTTCAGATAAATGATTTGCAAATATTTTCTTTCATTACAAGGGTTGTCTTTTCTCTTTTTTGACAGTGTCTTTTGATATACCAGAGATTTTTAATTTTCACAGACTCCAAATTTATCTTTAATTTTGCCTGGATATTTATCTTATGCATCAAATACAATTTTAAAATCACTTGAGTAGAAGGGCAGTCTATTGAGTCTTTTATTTTTAGTCATATTTTTGTTTTTTCCATTGTTCGTACTTTTTTCCTGATGTTTGAAGATTTCCTTTTATCATTTGAAGAACTTCTTGGAGAGTATACTTCTAGTGCTATGTCTGCTAGTGATAAGTATCCTTAGTCTTCCTTTACTTGCTTATGTCTTTGTATCCCCTTCATTCCTGAAGGTAATTTTGTCAGATATAAAATTCATGGTTAGCAGTCCTTTTAGCCCTTGAAAATTTTTTTCTTGCTTTTTTCTGACTTCTGTAGTTTTAGATGAGAAATCTGCTGTCATTCAAATTAGTGTTCCCCTATTGGTAATGCATCCTTTCTTTGTGGTTGCTTACAAGATTTTCTCTTTGTCTTTGTTTTTATCTTTTTAATTTTTTTCATGTCTTATTTTTATTCTGAAATGTAAAGCTTTTCTGAATTAAAGTACAGTTGACCTACAATATTGAATTAGTTACAGGTGTAAAACAGTGAGATTTCACATTTATATACCTTACAAAATGATCACCACATAAAATCTGCTCTCCATCTGTCACCATACAAAGTTATTGTGATATTATTAATATTCCCTATGCTGTACTTTACGTCCCCATGACTTATTTATAAGTTTGTACCTTTTAATCCCCTTAAGCTTTTTGCATATACCTCCACTGCCCAACCCTCTGGCAATTACCAGTTTTTCTGTATCTGTGGGTTGGTTTGTTTTGTTTGTTCTTTAGTTGTTTTAGATTCCTCACCTAAGTGAAATCATATAGTATTTGTCTTTTTCTGACTTAATTTCATTTAGCATAATACCTTCTAGGTCTATCCATGTTGTTGCAAATGGCAAGATGTATTTCTTTCTCATGGCCGAATAATATTCCTACGTGCATGTGCATGTGCACGTGCGCGCGTGCGCGCACACCCACCCACACACACACACACACACACATCCACTTTTTCTTTATCCATTCATCTTGTGATGAACACTTAGGTTGCTTCAGTAAGTTGACTATTGTAAGTAATGCTGCAGTAAACATAGAGGTGCATGTATCTTTTTGAATTGTTTCATTTTCTTCAGATAAGCCCCCAGAAGTGGAATTGCTGGGCCCTTCTTTGTTCTATTGTTATATAGCCTTTGTTTTAAAGTCTTTTTGTCTGACATATGTATTATGATCCCAGCTTTTCTCTTTTGTTTATTCCCATTTTCATGAAATATCTTTCCCATCCCTTTATTTTCAGCCTCTATGTGTCTTTCCATCAGGAGTCGCATGTAGGCGTTTTTCTTTTTTCTTTTTTTAAATCCGTTCAGTCATCCTGCGTTTTTTCAATGGAGCACTTAGTCAACGTCCATTTAAAATAAGTATTGATAGGTATGTGCTTATTGCCATTTTAACTGTTTTCATACTAGGTTTATAAGCAGTTGGTCTACTGTTTTTACTATATGTTTGCCCTTACTGGTGAGATTTTTAAAATATATATTTTCTTATTTTTAGTTTTGGCTGTTTCTTTTTTCACTGAAAGAATTCCCTCTAACATTTCTTGTAATGCTGGTTTAGTGATGATGAGCTCCTTTAACTTTTGCTTGTCTCAGAAAATCTTGATCTCTCCTTCAATTCTGAGTGATAACCTTGTTGGGTAGAATATTCTTGGTTCTACTTGTTTTTCTTCCATCATGTTGAGTATATTATGCCACTCCCTTCTGGCCCTCAAAGTTTCTGTTGAGAAGTCAGCTCATAATCTTATGGACATGCTGTTGTATATAACTAGTTGTTTTTCTCTTTCTGTTTTTAAGACTCTCTTTATCTTTTTTGAACAACTTAATTATAATGTGTCTTGGTGGGGCTCTCTTTGGGTTCATCTTGTTTGGGACTCTCTGAGCTTCCTGGACTTGGATGTCTGTTTCCTTTGCCAAAGTAGGAAAATTTTCACCCATTATGTTTTCCATCCCTTTCTCTCTTCTTCTACTGGGACCCCTATGATTCTAATGTTAGTTCGCTTGATGCTGTGCCAAAGGTCCTGCATGCTATTTTCATTCTTTTTAATTCTTCTTTCTTTTTGATCTTCCAATTGGGTGATTTCCACTATTCTGTTTTCCTGATTTCTGATCTATTCTTCTCTGTCATCTGATTTGCTGTTGGTTCCCTCCAGTGTATTTTTCATTTCAGCTGTTACATTCTTGTGTTCTCATAGGTCCTTTTTTAGAATTTTTATGTCTTTGTTCAAGTTGTTGAAATTCTCACTGAATTTATTCATTTGTCTGGAGTGTTGAATGAGCATCTTTATGACTGTTACTTTGAACTCTTCATCTAGTAGACATCTTACTTCAGTTTCATTTAGTTCTTTTCTGGGGCTTTGTCCTGTATTTTTTTGTTGTTGTTGTTCTTGGGAACACGTGCTTTTCTCTCCTTATTTTGCCTGTTTGTTTCTATTTATTGTATTAGGTAGGTTTTGAAAAAGTGGCCTTATTTCTTGTGGGTCCCTTATTCAGAAGATGTTCTCCTTGTCACCAGAGGCACATGCACTAGTGTAGCCTCCTGTTGTGGCTGGGCCACAACTTCTGTGGACACACTGGCAGGCAAGGCTGATCTTTGGCCTGCTGGCTGTGAGGCCTGGCCACAACTGTTGAGGTTCACTGGTGCGCAGGGCAAGCCTTTGATGCGGCTGGCTGCCAAGCCCACCCCTGCTGTTACAGACATTGCTCTGTGCTGCTGCTGAGTGATGCCTTTCACGGGGTATAGCAGGGCAAGAGGTGCTTTGGAAGAATGCTACCCTGGGTAGGTTGTCAGGTAAACACCAGGGTAGGGTGAACAGTGTTAGCAAGGTTATTGGGCAGTATCAGATAATGGCTCCTGCCATTGTCAGACCAGCTAAGTTAAAGAAAGGGGGAAAAATGGCACCCCCTAGCACCTCTGACACAAGATCAAGTTCCAACAGATCCCTGTCCCTCCAGCACACACCCTAAAATTACTCAGTGTATTACCTTCATGTATGACCTAGGTGCTTTTCAAACTGCTGCCTCTGTGCCAGAACTCAGAAAGAGCACAACCTGGGTTTTGTACAGCCCTTTGACTGTTCCAGATGTAAGCCTTGCTGGTTTTCAAAGCCAGATGTTATGAGGGCTCCACTTTCTGGTTCTGGTTACCCAGGTTAGGGCTCAGACCCTTCACTATTTGGGGACAACCTCCAAACAAGTAAGTTGTGGTTAGCACAACCTACTTGTAAGGGGGTTGTGCTCCTTACAAGTAGGTTGTGCTAACACTCCTACTTGTAAGTCACTGCATGAGAAGTGGGGAGTAGGGTACCTCCTGACTAGGCTTAGTCTCTACTCCTCCTACCCATTTCAATGTGGCTTTTACTTTATATCTGTAGTTGTATCAGATCTGTTCTGCTAGTTTTCAGGTGCTTCTCAGAGAGAGGTCTATCTGTAGTTGCAGTTTTGGTGTCAATGAGAGCAGGTGAGTTCAGGATCCTCCTGCTCTGCCATCTTGAACTTGGAGCTAGAAGCCTCGCTCTTGAATGCCAATTTAGCTTGTCTGTGGAAAGTCGTTCCTCATGGCTTGGACACTACCCCCATGAGAAATGTGCCTCTGGATGTTATTGCCTGAGTCACTGCCCCCACTCCTGTGCGTGGGTCTCGTTCTTTGTCTTTGTTTTTAGATGTGTTATGATGATATGTCAAGGGGTAATTTCTGTGCATTTACCTATTTATAGTTTGCTCATTGGAATGTGGAGGTTTATGTTTTTCTTCACATTTAGAAGTTTTCAGCCATTATTTTTTGAACACTCTTTCAATTCCACTCTCTTTTCTTTATGGGACTCCAATGATGTGGATGTCAACCTTTTATTATTCCATATATCTTTGAGATTTTGTTAGTTTCTTTTCAGTCATTTTTCTTTTTCTTGTTCAGAGTGGGTAAATTCTCTTGATCTCTCCCTAAATTGAATGATTATATCCTTTGTAATTCTCTACTATTGAGCCCATCCAGAAGGCCTTTTTTTTTTTGTATTTTGAAGTTTTCTAATTTAATAGATAGTTGTTTTTCTTTTTAATTTCAATTTTTTTGGCTCTATATTTTTGTCTGTTTCAAGTGAATTTGTAATTAATTGATCAAGAGTTTTTATGATGGCTACTTTAAAAATCTTAGGTAAGTCCAGTGGCTTATATAAGTTTTGAAGTCTGTGTCTTTTCTCATTCAAGTAGTGATTTTTTTGATTCTTGATATGATGAGTAATTTTTTTTTATTATATGTTGGGCATTTTCTAAATAATTTTAAAATCATTTTTCTCTTTAAGTATGATTAACATGTTTACTATAGAAAACTTGGAGACTGTTGGAAAATGAAAAGAAATCACTTCTACATCTAAAGGCAGCTACTGTTAAATATTTGTATATTATATACATATCCAAATGGAAATATGTATATGTTCCCTTCCCCCCCAAAATAATGATAGCTAACACTTTTACAAATGAGGAAATTGAGGTCAGGAGAGTTTTAGATAACTTTCCTAGGTGACAAAACTACCAAATGATTCAAATCTAAGATTTTCACCCACAGGTCAAGCTTTTTTTCCCCCCTCCTTTTCTAACTACTTCCAAAAAATTTGTTTCAATAGGAGAATGAACTTCTTTGAGGCAGAATAATCAGTAGATTAATAGACCTCATTGAGCATTTTGCATAATGTTTAATATTCCAATATATGTGAAATAAATAGTTGACTTTTGAACAACAGGTGTTTGACCCCTTGCGGGTACGCTTACATGTAGATTTTTCTCAATAAATACACAGTCAATAAACATACTCCATATCCCCCGATTTTGCATCCTCTGATTCAGCCAGCAATGGATCAAAAACAGTATTTTTGATCTGCTCTTGGGAATCCATATATGTGAGGGTCAACTGGATGCTTTGCTCTATTATTTTATATAAGGGACTTGAGCATCTGTGTGTGTGTGTGTGTGCGTGTGTGTGTGTGTGTGTGTGTGTGTGTGTGTAGGGGGTCTTGCAAACAATCTCTGCAGATACTGATGGGCAACTGTAGTTTTGGGGGAGTCAAAAGTTATAAGTGGATTTTCTACTACTTGGGGTTGATGCCCCTAATCCCCTTGTTTTTCAAGGGTCAGCTATATATTGAAGTATAGACGAAGTGTGTGTACATATATGTATAGATATTTGAATATGTTTAGGTATATATACATGGGAGGCTATTATTTTAGGTAGTAGAGAAAAGAGCTTTGATGCCTCTTGTTATGCATTCACTTATGGATATTTAAATAAGTAAATACCTCCTTAAATTTTAATGGGAAGCAATACTAGGCCTTTTTTCTTTCACAGGTGTTTATCTCCTTTCAAAAGAAATAGGTTGTGTGTGTGTGTGTGTGTGTGTGTGTGTGTGTGTGTAGCTAAATTGTTAGCGTCTTCATTTATTGAGCAACAACTGTATAGAAATTTCAGTTTTTCCACACATTATTTTAAGTCAGTGACTTTAAGGTTGCTTGTCACATAATTAGTGAGCTTGATTCCTCATTGATCGAGTTTTAAGGTAGCTGCATGGATTTAGGGGAAATTCCTAATCACTGAGTTAAATAGTGACTGATTCCATTTTATTGGCTTTTAGTTCCTACTTAAAACTAATTCACATATCTGAAATGGAAAGGCTACTTGCACTTATTGACTTAATGGGACACAGCAGTGGTGATGGCTGGTGGTTAGAGAAATAAAATTTAAATTATAGTAGTTTTTTGGGGTCCTATAAGAATTCTCTACATGTGTTATTGCTGGAAATTCAAGACAAATTAACCACGTGGTTTGATGTTTGCTTTTAGTCATTACGTAAGTTTAATTTTTCATAGAATTTCGAACAAAGGAACTGACACTGACAGGAGACTGTATCCTCTAGTTAATACTAAAATTCTTGAATATCGTGTTTTTATCATGAAGCCATTTTTGAAATAGTTATGAAGGTGAATATACAAAATACCTAATATTTTTCTTTTGACAGTTTTTTAGGGACCTAACCTATGTTATTTGATAAAATAGCATTTAACACAATAGTTTAGTGTCAGAAATCATACAAAATCTTAGAGCGTGGTGTAGAAATAGTACCTTTTAATAAATTAGCATTGATTTTTATGGATATGGCACTATTTGCTTAGTACACAGGGCCTGTGAGTGATTGCAGTAGGAAAAAAATTGAAATATAATAGCTAGAATACATAAAATGGTATGTTTTAAACGCCATGTTATGGAACTTGTGCATTGTAGTGTAAAGTATAGGTATGTGGACTAAATAGAATGTATCCTCTTTGACTTCAAAACAGATTTCTTTAAAAGATTTCAGTCAATTGTCCTTTTTTTCTCCTTCCCCCACTCCAATCTAATTATTTACCAAGATTGTTCGTTTTTGCCTCCTAAATTGCTTTAGAATCTAACGTTTCTTTTATTTCTTGTGACTTCAAACCCTCATTTTCTGTTTCCTCCTTTTGTAGTAGTCTTAATTATCTCACATTTCCTGATCTCTTTCTCTGCCAATTAATAACTTTTTACAAATGGTTTTCAATTTTTTTATTCCATCCAAGTAAAAGTTAAGAAATTCATTTTATACTGTGACACATAACTTGTGTGTGTTTAAACACAAAAATATGAAACCCAAATTGCACAAAAACTTACCCTTTTTAATTACTCTTTGTGGTACATTCTGTTTTCTTTCTAACTCTATTCTGTTTTACTTAAAAAAAAAAAAGAGAGAGGGAGAGAGACTCCCAGCAGTTTGAAAAACTACTTGATATTATTGCAAGGATGGTTTTGTAAAGACAAATGTAGTTTTTCCTGAAACTTTACTGTGAGTCTCCATTATGTAGACAGTAGTAGCTTTCAAACCTGATTTTGACCATGATTTACCAAAAGAAATACAAACAGATAACAGAAACAAAAGTTTAATGAAGCAAACTTACCCATATTACCTGTGATGCAGTCTACTTAGTGTTCTGTTCCTTCTATTTCACCTCCTTAAAAAAAAGTGCAGATTGTGACGTCCTAAGTTGATTTCTTGACCCAATGGCTTGAGACCTGCATATCGAGACAGAAAATTAAAGCTTACTTAATTTTTCCTGGTGCTTTACATCCAAAAGTGCATGATGTCAATTGTCCTATTGATGTACACAAGTTTGAACTTGGTTTAGTGGGATATCAGCAGACTTTGCCATTAAAAAAGATAATTAATAAATAAAATATACCCAGTGACAATAGTACTTATGATTTTTACCCAAATCAACAATTACCCTATTGTAATAGTATTGTAAAATAGGGATTTTTTTTTTCTCTTTTCATTTCTTAGAAATTTATTAGCATTCTTCATTATACTTCCTTATGATTACAGTTGGCTTCCTACTTAGCAGGCTTGCCGGGGAGAGTAAGATGGGAAGAGATATATGCAGTCTTTTATTATTTATTATTAGGAAAACTGTTGTTGTGGTTTCCATTTTAGTCAATTGTAAGTTTCTTTAGAGTGAGTTGACAACCGTGAGACTAGTCACCTCTTTAAACTTGACTAACTTGCACATGAATTGGAGACCCTGAACTTGGCTATTGCTACTTTGGCAGCAAGCAAGCTAATTCTTTCTAGCACCTTACCCTTTTGTTTCATGTGTTTTTAAGTGATCTCTTCAAAATAATAAGGGCTAGGATGATGCTTATCAAAAAAGGTGTCAAATCAATGGTTAAAGGTAATGGATTAACAAGAATGCTGTTTTGAGTAAATTGGTGAATGCTTATAGATAGGCTTAAAAGGAAAAGTGTTTTTCCCCCCAACTCAGTTTTTTTAAAATTAATAAACTTTAGTTTTTAGAGCAATTTTTAAATTCAAGGCAAAATTGAACAGAAAATGCAGATATATTCTTATATATTCCCTGTCCCCATGCAGGCACTATTAAACCTCTTCCACTATCAACATCCTGTAGCACAGTGGTACATTTCTTAAAATCGATGAGTCTACGTTCATCATTATCATCCGAAGTCCGTGGTTTACTCTATAATCCACTCTGGTAGTGTACATTTTATGGGTTTTTGACAAATGTAAAATGACATGCATCCACTGCTGTAGTATCATACAGAATAGTTTCACTGCCCCAACAGAGCCGTTTCTGTATTGCCACCTATTTCTCTCTCCTTCCCCTCCTCAACCCCTGGCAAACTTTTTATTGTCTCCATAGTTTTGCTTGTTCCAGAACGTCGTATAGTGGAATTATACTGTATAATTCCTTCAGTTTGACTTTACACTTAATAATATGTATTTATGGTTCCTGTATGTCTCGTCATTGCTTGATAGTTCATTTCTTTTTAGTGCTGAATATTATTCCATTGATTGGATGTACCTCAGTTTATCTATCCATTCACCCACTAGAGGACATCTTCATTACTTCCAGATTTTGGAAGTTACGAATAAAGCTGCTATAAACATCTGTGTGGAGGTTTTTATATGGACATAAGTTTTTGATTCATTTTGGAAAATTTTAAAGTACACAATTGCTATATTATATGGCAAGAATGTTTGGTTTTTAAGAAACCCCCAAACGCTTCCACAGAGGCTGTATCATTTTGCATTCTCACCAACAATGAATTGGGAAATTGCTGCTGCTCCACATCCTTGCAAGCATTGGTGTCAGTGTGTTGGATTTGGTTATTCTAGTAGGTATCAGTGCTAATGGGTAGATGTGTTTTTTGCAAAAATCTTTTTTCCCATTCTGTGGCTTGTGTTCTCACTCTCTCAACATTGTCTTTCACGGAGTAGAAATTTGAATTTTAATGGAGTCTTGTTACCTATTAATTTTTTAAAAATGAAGAATGCCTTTGGTGGTGTATCTAAAAACTTACCACCAGATCTAAGTTCATTTATGTTTTACTCTTATGTTATTTTCCAGGACTTTAATAGTTTTATGTTTCACAGTTGGTTGTGCTCCATTTTGAGTTAATTTTTATGAAAGATGTAAGGTCTTTATATTCATTTTTTTTCATGTGGAAGTCCAGTTGTTGCAGCACTGTTTTTTTTTTTTTTTTTAACTGTCTTTTCTCCATTCTATTGCCCTTTCTCCTTTGTAAGATGAGTTGACTGTATGTGCCTCTATTACTGGACTCTCTTTTCTGGTCCATTTACTTATTTGTCTGTTCTTTCACCATTATCACCCTCTCTTGATTACTGTGGCTTTATAGTAAATCTTGAAGTCAGGTAATGTCAGTTTTCCAACTTTGTTCTTCTCCTTCAATATTGAGTTGGCTATTCTGGATCTTCCCTCTCCGATAAACTCTAGAATTACAGTTGACCCTTAAACAGCATAGGTTTGAACTGTATAGTTCTACTTATATTGGTTTTTTTTCCAGTAAATACTGTATATACACTTCTATGATTTTAACATTTTCTTTAGCTATAACAGTATGTGATACATATGAACATACAAAATAGGTGTTGATCACTGTTTATGTTATCAGTAAGGCTTTTGGTCAATAGTAGGCTATTAATAGATAAGTTCTAGGGGAATAAAAAGTTGTACATGGATTTCCAGCTGTGTGGGGGGTTAGTACAGCTGATCCCTGTGTTCAAAGGTCAACTGTAGTTTGTTAATATTTACAGAATGGTTTGCTGGTATTTTGATTGGAATTACCTAGAATGTAGATCAAGTTGGAGAAATGATATTTTTAACAATATGAGTCTACCCATGGACATGGAATATCTGTTCATTTTGTTCATCAGAGTTTTGTACTTTTCCTCATATAGGTCTTACACATACTGTGTTAGATTTATACCTGAGTGTTTCTTTTTTTGGTGCTAAGAAATGGTAATGTGTTTTAAATTTCAAATTCTACTTCCTCATAGCAGGTAGATAGGAAAGCTGTTGGTTTCTGTATATTAACCTGAATCCTTTAACCCTGTTATAATCTGTTACTATCAACAGGATTTTTTGGTTGATTCTTTTGGATTTTTTGCATAGACAGTCATGTCATGTGTGCATAGTGACAGTTTTATTTCTTTCTTCCCAATTATATACCTTTTATTTCCTTTACTTTTCTAATCTGTTAAGACTTACAGTATGATGATGAAGAGGAGCAGCAAGAGAAGGCATCCTTGCCTTATTCCCAGTTTAGTGGGAAAACTTCGAGTTTCTTACTCAGTGTGATGTCAGTTGTAGGTTTTAGGTAAAATCTCTTACATGTAAGGTCTTTATCAAGTTAAAGGAAGTTCCCTCATGCTCCAAGATTTTTTAGGGATTTTGTCTTATTAATGGGTGTTGGATTTTGGTGAATGTTTTTTCTTCCATCTATTTATATAGTTATGTGACTTCTCTAGCTTGTTGATGTGTGATGGATTACATTAATGAATTTTCAAATGTTGAACCAGCTGTATTTGCATACCTGTGAAATTTCACTTGATAATGGTGTATAATTTTTATGTAATGTTGGATTTGATTTGCTAATATTTTGTTGAGGATTTTTGCATCAGAGATTTATGGTGCAAAATACACAGAGATGTGTATAGTTTACTTACAATTTCTTTGTTCAGTTTCGGTATTAGGATTATGTGGTGGCCTTATAGAATCAGTTAGAATTCCCCCTGTTTCTTTTTTGTGGAAAAGATTGTAGAGAATTGTTAAAATTTCTTCCTGAAATGTTTGGTGTAATTCCCCAGTGATCCCAGCTGGGCCTGGTGCTTTCTGTTTTGTAAGGTTATTAACTGTTGATTCAATTTTTTTGAATATATATGTAAACCTATGCAGATAGTCTCTTTCTTATGGTGTGATTTTTGGCAAATGGTCTTTTTTAAGGAGTTGGTCCATTTCATCTAGGTTATCAAACTTGTGGGCATTGAGTTGTTATTGTATCTTTAGTATCTTTTTATGTCCTCTCTTTAATTTTTGATATCAGTAATTTGTGTCTTTTTTTTTCTTAGCCTGGCTCGAGGCTTATCAATTTTATTGATCTTTTTCAAAGAACTGACTTTTGGTTTCATTGATTTTTCTCCATCGGTTTCCTGTTCTCAATTTCAGTTGCCAGAAATTGAATTTTGCTTTAAACTTGTTTCTTTTCTTCTGCTTACTTTGGGTTTAATTTGCTCTTTTTCTTGTTTCCTAAAATGGAAGCTTAGATTATTGGTTTTAGATCTCTTCAAATTTATGCATTCAGTGCTATAAATTTCTAAGGACTGTTCACTGAATCTTACAAATTTTAATAAGATGTGTTTGTTTTCATTTAGTTCAAAATATTTTTAAATTTCTCTTGAGATTTCTTCCTTGATGAATGTATTATTTAGAAGGGTGTTGTTTAATCATTAAGTATTTTGTGATTTTCAAGCTATCTTTTTACTGATTTCCATCTTAATTCTTGTTGTCTGATACCAGGCATAGTTTGATTTCTATTTTAAATTTGTTAAGGCTTTTTTTTTTAATGGCCCATAGTCTTTTTTGGTGAATGCTCCCTGTAAGCTTGAGAAGAATGTTATTTGTACAATAATAATGAGAAAGAAGAGCATCAAATCCTACCACAAGGCCATAATAATTAAAACAGTCTGGTACTGGCATAAAAAGAGCAAAATAGATCATTTGAACAGAATAGAGAGCCCAGATATAAACCCATGTCCTAAGATTAATTAATATTTGACAAAGGAGGCAAGAACATTAAAGATATTCTTTTCAATAAATGATGTTGGGGAAATTGAACAGACGTGAAGAAAATGAAACCAGACCACCTGCTTACACCATATACAAGGATAAACTGAAAATGGATTAAGGACTTAAATGTTAGACTCAAAACCATAAAAATCCTAGAAGAAAACATAGGCAATAAAATCTCAGACATTGCTTACAGCAATATTTTTACTGATACATCTCTTGGGGCAGAGGAAACAAAAGGAAAATAAACATATGGGACTACATTAAACTAAAAAGTTTTTGCACAACAAAGGAAACCATCAACAAATGAAAAGACAACCTACCAAATACCAATAAAAATAATTATTTTTGTTCTTTCAAGCTCCTTAGATAGGACAGGATGGCTACAGAGGGCTGGAGTTGAGTAAAGTATTTTCTTTCTACCACAAACAAAGTTGGAGCTGGCTGGAGTTGAGTATTTCCCTTTTCTCAGGTGGGTTGGACTATTCATAAGTAAAATTCAGCAGTTTAGCCTCTTGTAAATTAATTTCTTCCTGGGGCAGGTCTTGTTGCGAACAGCAAGAATGCTCTGATGTCTTTCAAAATGGTTCCTTTCCCTCCCCTGCCAGAACAAGAAGTGATTTTTCTCAGGTATTCACTGTGAAGGTTGGAGGGTTACCCTGCAGTTTTCAACTCTGAGGGTTGGTCCACCCCAATACAGTGATTTACTGCTATCCACTCAATAAGTGTCCACTGTTTTCTTCAGTGTCTCATAGCATTTTGTAAATTGTGTACTACATTGTTTAGCTATGGTAATTGATATGTGACTTTTTTGACAGTTAAATAATTTGGGTCTGTGTTCTTGGAAATCCAGAACACTACAGGATTCTAAGAGTCTTTTCTATGCTAAACAAACTTTTTTTGTTAACTCTGCTTTTCCTAAACTTAATTACATGCTTAGTGAACATTCCTGGTAGGATATGTTTTAAGAAACATAGTAACAGCAAATAGCTAGGTTTTTATCCACCTAGTACTTACAGGGGAAATAATGTAGAGGAAGAACCCTCACTTTGGCTTTGGAAAACCCGAGTTTTTATTTTTAATGCTTTTAGTGAATCATTATGTTGGAAAATTTATTTAATTATGATTCAGTTTTAATTTTGTGAAATATGGTAACTTGTTTCCTTTTCTAATTCACACTGATGCTGATGTTTTAAAATTATCAAAAAACTTGAGTAAAACATTTATGTATAAGGCTTGTATATGATTCCTATGGAAGTGAACATTTGATGCCTACGGGCAGGTAATGTGATTTTTCACAGATATCAGAAATCTGTACAAATATTTTGAACAGTAAATGAATGAAGTACATAAGTGAATGGCTTGTTAATGTTATGCAAAGGTAGTACTAAGAACTTACGTTTTTATGTAATTCTTTTTGCACACTATAATATGCAGCCAGGAGGAGATGATATTAAAGCAAGAATAAGTACATATTTTATTGTTGCTTTTTAAGAGTTAGAGGGATAAGAAGTTTGCTTAGCAGGGAAGGTTATCTTACTTACCAATGACAGAAATATAGAAACATAATAAATTTTTGGATAAGATCATATGCAGTTGTTTTTGAGATAACATCTATACTTCTAATTCTTTGTTCTAAGAAAATTAAAACTGTGTGAGTTTTAGAATAATTATGATAATGGGAGATGAAGAGCCTTTTACAGGAAGAAAGACTAAAATACTACTTTTTATTATTGAGAAAGCTTTAAAATGACAAACATGATTAAAGTTTACATAGTTACTTAATGAAGAAAGATAAGGGAAAAATGGTGACCAAATCCTGAGATGTATAAAAATGCACATGTCAGAGAAGCAGAAGCATATATTCTCATCACATCTCTGACCTCAGCAATCGTGAGTTAGTCATAGAAAGACAGGACAGATGACACAGGGGTAGGACCTGGCTCTCCCTATCTACCTGGGTCACACATTGACTCAGCTGTTAGTACTGACTATAGAGTGTTAGGCTGTTGAGCAGAACATAACATAAATTTGCGAAAGTTACCACTGTCTTGACCAGTGCAAACATTTGGGAGTATTTGGTGTTAAACAACATTGAATCCAAGATGATTCAAAAAATGAGGGGATGGGGGTGCAACAGTTGGGCAGTATACTGTTATGAGGTGTCTAATGTGGATATAACTTTGATTTCCCAAAATTTTATGTGTATAAAAATATATTTAAGCATGTTCCCCTTTAATGTTAAAATTAAACTTTTAGTATAGTTTTTATTTTTAATGACTTTTCTTAAAAGTGTGCTTTTTAATGAAGTTTAACATAAAGTATAGCATCATAACTTTATCTCAATAAATTTTAACAAGTAATAACAACGTATTAGTACAGTTATTGTATTAATAGGTAATGTATATATACTAATACATAGTAATTCATAAGTAATACTATGTATTAATACATATTATTATTATTTACAAATAATACCTATATAATACATATTTAAATCAAGGAACATAATATTACCAGCATCCTAGAAGTCCTTTTGTGAGGAGAAATACCCATACTCCCTCCCCCAAAGATAAACACAATCTTAACTTCCTACATTATAGATTCTTTTTTGGATTTTTCAATTTTATATAAACTGAATTCAATATCAGTTGAATCATATAATATGCACTCTTTTGTGTTATTTACAAAATTTATGTTTATGAGATTTATCCATGTTTCATGTAGCAGTATTTCACTAATTTCATTGCAACTGTACCAGTTTGTTATCCTATTATTGATAGATTATGACTTTTAGATTGTATCCAGTTTTTTTCCTATTACAAATACTACTACTGCAGATTTTCTTGTAATTTTTTTTGTCAATATGTATATATAGTAATGTTAGTTGTATACCTAGGATTACAATTGCTGAGTCATAGGATGTTCATACAAGTTTGGTAGATTCTGTTAAATAGTTTTGCAAAGTGCTTGTACCAAATTTACATTCTCAGTAGCATTGTATGAGAATTGCAGTTACTGTACATTTGTGCAGCACTTAGTATTGCTTATTCTTTTCATTGTAGCTAGTTTGGTGTGTGGGTGATGAAATAGATCTTGTGGTTTTAACTTAGGTTTTCCCCGACATGATGGATGATGACAATGTGCATGTTTTTATATTTATTGACTTACTTGGATAATTTCTTTTGTAAATTGCCATTTTTCTCTTGGGTTTTCTTTTTTCTTACTGATGTTTTTAGTTGTTTTTATTCTGGCTATGAGTCCTTTGTTGGATATATGTCTTATAGATATCAGCTTTGTGTCTTACCTTTTCACTCAATGCTGTCTTTAAGGAACAAAGTTCTTAATTTTACTAAATCAAATTTCCTCTTTATGATTGGTGCTTTTTATTTTCATCATGAATATATCTGCCTATGCTTTTTATAAAAGTTTTATTGTGTTATCTTTTATTTTTAGATATAACATGCCTATGGAATTAATTTTTGTGTATGGAGCAAGGGAAGGGGTCAAGATTCTTCTTCTCCCCCTCCCCTTCTTCCCTCCCTCTCCTGCTTCCCCCTCCTCCTCCTTTCTATTCCCCTCCTCCTCCTCTTTTTTTTTTTTTTTTTTTTTTTAAAATTGGCTCTCTAGTTGAACCAGTAACTAAAAGACCCCTCTGTTTCAGGTTGATCATTGTCATGAATTAATGGCCATCTCTGGCAATCTGTTATATGTCAATTCAATTCCTTTAGTTTGTCTATCATTGCAATAAGTTTCAATAAATGATAGCATAGCTAAATTGTTTTTCTGTAGGACCTGTAGGATTTCTGCCTTTTCATTACTGAAACTGACAATTTATGGTGTTTTTTTCTTTTGATTAGTCTTGCTAGCATCATCAATTTTATTAATCTTTCCAAAAGCCAACTTTTGATTTTTTTCCTGTAGGTTCTAAACATTTGTTTTTGATTTAATTTTGTATTTTTCTTTCTGCCTTTCTTAGGTTTAACTTTTTGTTGTTTCTCTTTTCTTGAGGTAGATAATTATTGTGATTTTTTTTTTTTTAATAAAAGTTAAGGCTGCTGATTTCACTCTAAGTATAACTTCAGCTGCATGCCACAGCTTTTTGTATGTCTTATCCTTATAATTTCTTGAAATACTGTTTTCCTTTGTGATTTATTCTTTGATTCATGGGTTAAGAAGTATATTCTTTAATTTCCAAATAGTTGTATACTGATTTTTTTTTTGTTAGCTTCTTTTATCAACTATTAAATATGTTAGAGCTCCAACCCAATATGGTTTGTATTTTGATGTTACATAATTGGGTATATGCCCTGTTAGCTTAAATTCCTGGTGAATTGGTTCCTTATCTTTAATAATACTTCTTGTCTTAAAATCTAGTTTGTCTGACATAATTTTTCTTTTGATTAGTGCTAGCATGGTGTAACTTTTTAAAAATTCTTTTCAACCTTTCTGTGCTCTTTTATATAAGATGTATGTCTTATTAGTGTTTTATTTATTTATTCTTAAAAATATTTTACTTATTTTTAGAGAGAGGGGAAGAGAAGGAGAAAGAGAGTGGGAGAGAAACATCAATGTGTGGTTGCCTCCCACTTGTCCCCTAATGGGGACCTGGCCCACGACCTAGGCATGTTCCCTGACTGGGAATCGAACCAGCAACCTTTTGGTTCAGAGGCCAGCACTCAATCCACTGAACCACAGCAGCCAGGGCTGTGGATTTTTGTTTGTGTTTTTTTTAATCCGTTATGAACAATCGTGATCTTTTAGTTGTTGCCCTGGAGATGAGAACACATTTCATTAACTTACTGCAGTCTGATGAAAATATTTACTTTTACTATTTCCCTAACAATGCTAAGTATACTTAGAACACTTGAACTCTACTTATACTTCTGCTTTTTATATTATTTTCTTGATTTTTTTCATTGTACATATACTTTAATACTTAGTAGATACTATTTTGTTTTATACAGTCAGTGTTTATTTAGATTTACCCATGTATTTACTCTTTTTTGCTTTATACTGCATTTCTGTGCATATCTATGGGAAATGTTTTTTTTTCCCCTTAATGTATACAACTTTTGGTAAACATCAACTGGAAACAAATTTGCTATTTACCTGAAAGCATACTTGTTTTTGAAAGATATTGTTTCTGGGCATAAAATTCTAGGTTTGCAAGTACTTTCACAATTTGTGAAGAAAATTCATTCATTCATTCAGGGTTACAGTAATTCTGTTGCTAAGTCAGTAAAGATTTTTATTGTTACTTCTTTGAAGATAAGGTCTTTTTGTTCTGGCTACGTTTAAAATTTAGCCTTGTCTTTGGTTTTTAGCATTTTTACCATGATGTACCTACATGTGGCTTTTCTTCTTTATTTTTTTTTTTTCTTTTCACTCCCTTGCTTGAGGTGTACTGAGAGCTTCTTGAATCTGGGTGTTAATAGTGTAACTCGTGGTTAAAGAATTCTGGGCCACTTTCTCTTCAGCTCTTGCTTTTCTTCCATTCTCTTCCTCTCCTTCTGAGAAACTCCACATATATGTGTTAACCTCTTTGAAATTATTTCCAATTTATCTTTTATATTCTTTTTTAAAATTTTCCATCCAGTTTTCTTTTTGTGTTTCAGTAAGGATATTTTCTGTGTAAGTCACTCATTTATTAGCTTTTTAAAAATACACCTAATTTATTAATCTCATATGTTTAGTTCTTAATTTTGTGAATTTGATTTTTTTTAATCATTTGAATTTTATGGTCAAATTACCTGTTTATCTTTTTTTGTATTTTCTTGAATTGTTAAAATTATATATTCAAACTTATTCACCTATTGGCCTGAAATTGGTAATTTGTGACATTTTTCTTACTTTGATCAGTCTTGCTAATAAAAATCTGTTGATTTTATTAGTTTCTCCAATAACTAAACTTCATTTGTTTTGAAATTTTATATTATGCCTTTGTTTTTATACTTTTGCTTTCTTGTTATCTTTTATTGAGTCCTGTCTCTTGGCATGCTGTTAATTTTTAATTTAATTCCAGACACTGTGTTTGACAGTTTTAAGAGGATGATGATCATTTTTTCTTCTGCTTAGCAAATAAAATGCAGTCAAATCACTTTAATCACAAAATTTTCCATATAGTTCCATTTTGCTATGCAGTTTTTTCTGAGTGTCATAACTTTAGTTTCAGAATTCTAAGTAAATGTCTCCAGAGGAAAACAGTACAGTCTGTGGTTCAGGCCTCTTTCTCTCTTTTATGACCAGAATCCTGGCCCTTCAAGTCTCTGTTTCACCAGCTTTGTTAGACTGCCAAAACCTTTAGTGGGTTCTTTTCTCTCCAGTAGGACCCAGGCAGAAGACCTGGGTCTTTTGCAGAAATTCTTAGCCTCTTTCTTTGTGACTATAATCAGCAAATAATCTGAGGGAAAACGTGGCACAGTAGCTGCCAAGTGGCAGTCTACTTGTCTCAAATTTTGGCCCCTCAAATTCTGATTGCTGCAGCAACTTTTGGGTGACTTGAAATGGACAGATTTCTTTTTTTCCCCCTTGTATTTTTTTCACCTTTTGTAGTTGTTCTTGGTGGGAGGATTAATCTGATATAAATACTATTACAAGTATTATGTGAATACCTCTTGTGGTCCACTTCTTCATACCTTTGCAGTCTCACTGTCCTAAGTAACCATTGTTATTTTCTGTGTTAATACATATGTATGTGATTGTTATGAGTGATAAGATTTTTGTTTTCTGATAGGCAATATATATGGACAAAGGGTAAAAATGCACTATGGATAAAAAGGTATAAAAAGTTACTCTTTAGTTAAAAAAATATACTACTGACTTTCTGTTCTTCAGTTACACTTTCTAAGGTCACCTATTTACCACATTTTTATTTATTTATTTATATAACAGGTTAATTTTTCAGAACCCATCTCATACCAGACACTATACTAAATGCTTAGGATAAATAAATAAACAAACATGATGATATGCGCTCCTTTGGAGGTTATGTTTTGCTGGGAGGAAGCCAATAAACATAATAAATAAATACATTGTATAAAATGCCAGAGGTAATAAGTGGTATAAAAAGAAAGGAAATAAAATGGGCAGGATAAAGGAGTATTGGTAATATAAAAGGAGAGGATATAATTTTAAGTAGCATGGTCAGGATAGGACTCATTGAGGAGATTTTTGTAGAAAGACTACATTCGTGTGTTTCTGTGTGTTTGAACTACTTTATTCTTTCAAATATCTACATAATTTTCTATTGGGTGTACAGTATGTAGTCCTGGCTTATCAACAGAGGCTATTGTTTTAAGACCTTCAGTGAATGTTTGAAACTGCAGATAGTACAGAACACTATACAAGATGTACTATGTTTCTTTTCTGTATATACATATGTATCTATGATAAAGTTTATATTATAAATTAGACACAGAACACTATACAAGATGTACTATGTTTCTTTTCTGTATATACATATGTGTCTGTGATAAAGTTTAAATTATAAATTAGACACAGTAAGAGATTAACAACAATAACTAATGATAAAATAGAGCATATTCACATAACTTCTATTAAAATGTTATAATTGTTCTACCAAAATACCTTACTGTACTGTAATAACCTTTTCACTTAAAGGAGGGATTTTATGGCTTCTCTTGCCGTATGCTAATTGCCAGCCTCACTACTTTTGTGCTTGGGGCTATTATGAAGTAAAATAAGGGTTGTTTGAACACAAGCACTGTGATTCTGTGACAGTAAATCTGATAAACAAGATGGCTACTAAGACACTAATGGATGGGCAGTGTGTAATTGTCGATACTCTGGACAAAGGGGTGATTCATGTCTCAAGTGGACATGGTCTGTAAGACATTTCTGAATAATTGCTGAAGTTGTTAAAGATGAGGAACATAGCAAATTTAAGGTAGAACTAAGAAATTTTAAAAGTATTTTAAAGAATTCTATAAGCCTCTGGCTCAACTGAAAAAAGTAGTACTCTAAAAAGAATGAGATTGAATGTAAGCAGCTCTGGCCAGGTGGCTCAGTTGGTGGGAGCATTGTCCTGTACAATAAAGGTTGCAGATTCGATCCTCGGTCAGAGCACATACCTAGGTTGCAGGTTTGATGCCTTGTGGGGATGTGTAGGGGAGGCAACCAATTGATGTTTCTCTCTCACATCGATGTTTCTCCCTCTTTCTCCCTCTTCCTCTCCCTCTCCCTTCCCCTCTCTGTAAAGTCAGTAAACATACCCTCTGGTAAGGATTTAAAATATAACTATATATGTATAGATTTAAGTACATATAAATACATATATTTATATAATTTGTATAAATATGTATATTTTGTATAAATAAAATATATTTATATATTTATATATTTACAAATATATTTGTAAGCAGAAGAAAGAAGTCGAAGCTAGGGAGTCAAATCTGAAACATAGTACAATAAAATTACACTTGAATTATAAATTACTTGGAAAAAAACATAACAAAATCGATCTTATATAAAAACAATGACAATCAAAAATTTATAACTAACAAAGACCGAGTGGACTTGGCATAAAGAAATTGAGAGGAAATAATTAAAATTTTGGTTATAATGTTGGTGATGGCCTTGTCTTCTATGTAAAGATGACAGGCTTAGTTGAGACTGTTCAAGAAAGGTGTTGGAATAGCTCTCCCTGGATTAATACATACTTTTAGTAGGCTTTGACTAGGATATTAGTTCCAAACCCTGGGCTCCTTTTGAGACTCTTTCAGAAGTCTGTAAAGTCAAAAATGGTTTTCATAATAGTAAGCCATTATTTGCTATTTTCACGTTGTTGACATTTGCTCTGATGATACAGGGGAATGGTAGGACAAACTCATGGTACTTTAGCATAAAGTAATGCAGTGGCATCAAACTGCACTGGTTTTGCACTTGTAGAGCAATTAAAAAAAAAAAGCCAGTTTCAATTAGGAATGTCTTTGAAAAGGCAGTAGAAATAATTAATTTCATTAAGTTGTAATCCTTACCTGTGTGTCTTTTTAGTATTCCATGTAGCAAAATGAAAAATGCACATAATGCTGCATCTCTAAGTACATTGTCTTGAGGAAAATCAATGTGTGATTAAGTTGGGAGCTGAACTAGTCCCTTCCTTTATTCATGGCACACTATTTTTACTATAAAGAGCAACTGACAGGTAAACTATGGTGAGTCAGACTTGAATATTTAACAGAAATTTCCTTGAATAAAAACAAAGTTAGCCTCTCACTTTAAGGAAATGAACAGTGTTTGATGTTTTCAAGCAAAATTTGAGCTTTTCAAACAAAATTTCAAATTTTGGAAACCTTGGATCGCAGTTGTGAATTTTCAGAGCTCCATAAATGATTCATGACTTTTTTGATGATGCATATTTATTTCTGGGAGACTTATTATGGCACTATTACACTTTATGATTTTTTCAAAATACAAACATTATTTGGGTGAAATTTGCATACTATAAATTTAGTATACCTTAAATTACACTTATTTACAGACTAAATATAGTTTAAAATACTTTTGCAGCTTATTTTTTCAGAAGACCAAAATCATTTGTGGAGAATTCTTTTTGTGCTCCAAGAAGTTCTAATAATGTTGCAATAAATAAAGTGGCATACTTATATTTAAATTCCTAATATATTTTAAAAAACAAACCTAATTTTATAAAGAGATAATTTTTAAACAATTCAGACTCTTGGACTAAGAAAGATGTCACTTGATAAACAGCTAAAAAATTTAGGTTCATATTTCAATATGTCATTTATTTGAAATGCTGCCAGCCCATAAACTGCGTAAGATATTTTTCACATGTGAAAGTAAAATAGCTAGAATTTGCAACTGACATGGCATTTCACTAAAAAAACAACAAAATAAATGTCTTTATGCAAAAGTCTAGGAAAAAGCAGTGGTCATCTAGAAAGGATATGTAATATACACATGGGCACTTACTATTTTTTATTTTTACCCACCAAAGTCAGGATCAGTTCACTTTTTTGAAGACAGTGCTGCTACTTTCCTCTTCAAGGTTAAACCTGCTACCTGAAAAGAGCCATGACACCTATGTTGGTGCCTGCTAGCAACCTCTCTGATAATATTGATGGTTACTTGTTGGAGGTCCCCTAAAACCACTCTCAGGTTCAGAGATTTTTCAAGGACTAATAGAACTCAGCAAAGCTGTCACACATACAGTACAAGTTTATTATAGTAAAAGGATACAGATACATGAGCAAAGGAAGAAAGTGCCTAAGGCAGAGAGCCAGAGAGACTAAATGCAAGCTGCTGGTTGTCCTCTGCCAGTGGAGTCATACAGTGCTTAAGTATCCCAGCAGCAGTGTGTACCAGGAAAGCTCACCTGACCCTTGGTGTCCAGGATTGTTCTTTGGGTGGGAGGAACCTTGGAGGAGAGAGAGGTTGAACATGTAGGCCTGGAGCCCCCGTGTGGCCGACCTTAATTACTTCATCAATTTGACTCCAGAAGTCATGCTTCTTAGTAAAAAAGGGACATTCTTATTGTGCTGGATATTTCAAGCACTTAGAGGTCTGGGTAGGGGCCAGATGTGCAGACTTTGGATAACCCAGACTGCATAGTGAGGGCATAAAAAAATGTAATGTTTTGGTATTATAAAACACGTTAACACTCAGAAGATTTCATAGCTCGGTGAACCAATCAATATATATTTTTTTAACCAATCAGTATTGCCAGATGATTATTGCATGATGTTATGGAATATGTATGAACAAATAATAGACCAATCAATTTTAATGGAGCAGAGTACGTAATGTTTATTAGTATGGTCAGATTAGACAGGGTGTGGCAAAAGTAGGTTTACAGTTGTATATGAAACAGTTTATTCTTGTATTATTATTTACTAATTAGTGTATTACTTTCCATATGAACAACTGTGAACCTACTTTTACCCCACCCTGTACATTTTATTTGACTTTTAAGTAACTACATTATCAGTCTTTGTATACCATGAACCCATGAACTGAACAGTATACACTAACTGATTGAATACAGGAAGAGATATGAGAATTTATTAATTAATTATAAATTAATTTATCTGAAAGAATTGTATAAAAATGTAAAATAATGCCACTCATTTCATCAACTGTTTTTGAAAATGAAGAGTATGTTTTGTATATTAGTAACTCCATTTTTGTTAATTAAAAATAGTAAACGTTTTAAATGTTCTCAGATTTAATTTCTAATACCATGAATTTTGATGGATATATACACCACATAAACAAATTTCTTTGGGGTCCAGTAATAAAAGAATGAGACCAGCAGCTAAACTAATGGAAAAGTAGGTTTGTAACTAGGATCTTGGATAACTGGGCAGGGATTTGAAGGCTATAATGAACCTCCATTTTCATGTCTTTACTTGTTAGGTCCTGTCAGCCTCATTCTTTCTTCTTAGAGACTGGCTCTTCTAAGTGATAGAAAACATAACAAATAAAACCCTTTTCTTTGATGTTGTCTCCTATAGTTTTTGTCATCAGAGAGTGACTTTTAGTTCTAGTGTGAAAACATTTGAAGTTTTGACTCTGCTTGATTCAGGTGTTCACTGTGGAATGATAGGCTGATTAAGCCAGGTTCTTCAAAGAAAATGCAAAGTTTCTGAGAGACGATATTGTTGCAATTTGGAGAGAACGAGGTCCCAGAGAAAGGGTGTGAGTCTTTTCCCTGAATGTGATGGGTGATGAACAGGCAACTCTCAAATCAGCATCTTTGATTGTTAGCAATCTTTGTGGGTTGCAAATATTGTGTAAACTTAGAGTAGGGGAGGAAAGGGTATTTAGGCGAGGGTACTACATTTCTACAAATTTTTTCTGCTGAGAAAATTGATGTGATCATAAGCATTATATCCAAGCTAGATAGTTTTTAGATTTAAAACATCACTTTGGGCAAGAGTGGTCTTTAGATAATGGAGGAGGTAGATTTTGGTTCTGTCTGTGGCATAGGTATTCCCAGACGGCAGAGTGATTAAAAAGATCTCTTGAATGGGGGTGGGAGGACAATGCAGGTTGAGGAAATAGCTTAAATGGGAGAATGCAAGGCATTCTCCAGTTTGGCTAGATACGTGGATTCCAGTTAGGGATTATGGCTTAAGAATTTGAGCGTAGGCAAGGATTTTTGATTAATTTGTTTTTCTTAACCTTCCACCTGTCAATGCCTACCATGTTCAAAGAATTGTGCCAGCTGCTAGTCTAGAGAATTGTGAAGATGACTTAAACATCCTAAATATCCTCAAGTACCTTTCAATTTAATGGAGAAAACATGTAAAATGACTACATTACAAATAAGATAAAATGTCCAAAAAAAGTATAGTAAATAAGCTGGGAGAATGGTAGAAGACTAATTATAACTGGAGGATCAAGCAGAGGGCACTTGAGCTAGTTATTAAAGAATGGCATGGATTTCCATAGGCAAAGTCCTGCAATTAAGGGCATTTTAAATGAAGAGAATCCGATGATCAAAGGGATACAGACCTGAGTGTGTGTGCTTGATATGTTTTGGAAGTGGCAAGAAGGCCTGTGGGGAATGGAAAGTCATAAAAATTACTAAATTGCAAGTCAATAGTTTGGACTTAATTCTGTGAGCAATGGAACCATTTCCATTTTTGAGTTGTGATTCACGTGTAGCTGCTTCTGAATATTTGTTACAGATGTATAAGGAAATGGAAGAGCAGTGAAACTAGGAGACCTCTTGCAGGAATTGCTACACATGATGAGGAAGGCCACGGACAGTGGGAAATGAAAAGATTAGATAGAGAAAAGGGCATTGAGGGTTTGAAATTTTGAGGCTTTTTGACTGATTGCATATAAAGGAAACAGGATAGAGAATGAATAAGTCAGAGGTAATGAATGATGAGAGGTTTCCACTTGGTCGAACCATATGTAATTGCATTTTTTTTGACCTTAAAAAAACAATAATATATGATTCTACCTATAGCTTGCGTGAGTGAATTGATGTAGCACTTATGTAAAGATGAAAAGCAGGAGAGAAAGAGGTTAGAGAAGGGATGTGGGAAGAATGAGGATGAGGATGAACGTTTTTGTTTGTTTGTTTGTTTTTGATATGTTGGGTTTGAGTTGTCTGTCAAGATACCTAGATTGAAAGATCCAGCAGCAGTCGGAAAAATAGGAAGGTCAACTGAGAAATAGGAGTGAATTATGTTGGTTAATACTCTGTGTCATGACACCAGATGAGTATGATGAATACTTGGCTTAGATTACATAAGTGGTGCGTATCCCCTTTTTTTGAGATTCTAAACAGATTTTTTAAAAATATTATACTAGTTTTTGAGGACATTATATTTGGGAGTTAGGCAGAATAAGGTTTACAAATTATTTAAAATATAAAGAGTTATATTAAAATGGATATATTCTGATTTTCATATTCTCTGTATTCATAAATAAGTTTGATAGCTCAAGTTAGAACACTTGATATGGGAGAGGGTCGTACAACTGCTATTTGTACTATTTTAGTTATTAAACAAGTAGCAGCAGCTTGAGAATAACAGTCTTGTTTTCCATTGTTTTTATATATTAGTAATTAAACAAATTAAATACATTCTAGCATTTATGGTTATTTGTTTTGCTTGAGAAACAATGTTGATATAAAATAGAGTATGCTACAGGTTAAAAAATAAATCTAATTAAAAAATTGAATATGTAGCCTGATATTTTGGTTTCTATTAGTGAAAGTTCAAATTTTTAGTCAAAATTTTCTGTGGCTTCTTAGCTAATTCACTTGTAATTCAATTTATTTGTAATTTCATCAAAATTTAGGAAACATTTAAGAAGTAGATATTCAAATCTATCAAAGTTATACATTTAAACTGACATTTTTGTGTATAAATTTCAGTTATTAATATTTAATTTCTTTGCATTTGAATGTCTTGAGACCAGAGCTATTTATTGGAAAAAACAAAATAGAAGAGTATAAATTTAAAGCAGATATGAGGAATAATTATTAGCTTATACCTTTGCTCTCCCATCTTTAACAAATGCTCTCTAAAGTATCATTGTCCTGGCCATGGTACCTACCTGGGGAACAATTCTTTCTTTGGATGGTTAATATGGGTATTTTATTGAGGATCTATTGGTTTCATAATGCACTTGAAGAAATGTAAAAACTCATGATGAAAAAAATAATCAGCTTTTCAAGTCAGTGAATAGCTCATTCTGATTTTCAGGTAAGCAGTAGACAGCCAAATTTGACCATCACAAACATACTCGAGAATCTAAACCTCTTTTTCATCTTTTCTTTAAATTCTGTGCCCCTTGCCCTCAAAGGGAGGTTGGAGCCTTTATCAATGCCTTTTGAATACCAAGTTGAATAGTTTGTGCTTCATTTGGTAATGGATACATAGCCATTTGTAGACTTTTGAATTATTAGAATGAAACAACTAAGTGTATCCATTAGGAAGAGCCTATTAGGAAGATGAATCTTTTCACTTTTGTATGGAGAGTTAAAACAGTAAGGAAAAGAGGGCCTGAACTAGAGTGATCCGTGTGGGAATGGACAACTGGAGAATAATTTGTTGGCATTAGTTTTATAGGTAGAGAGATAGGAAGGGATCAGAGTTGCTTTTGAATTTTGAGTCTGAACATTAAGAAAGATGCTGATGTCATTAACAGTATAGAAGATTAAAGAGGAAGGTGTGTGTAGGAGTAGTTGCAAATTTTTAAGATTTGGATATTAACCTTAAAGTGAAGATTTTCAGCAGCTACTTGATAACAGAGGCCTTAAGCTTAGGAGGCAAACCAGGTGTAGAGAGAAGAATTTGGGGGTCATATTCATAGATGCTATAGTTGGAACTGAAGAGGTATTGCTATTTCCATGAGTAAGAATTAATAGAGAAATACTAAATTCTGTTGAAATAAATCCATAGGAAATGCCTTAGTTTTTGGATGCCTTTTGGCTAAATTCCATAATATTTTTACCTTCATTAAAAAAATGTTATATAGCAAAAACACCTCGAGTAAGTGCAAAGGGATACAACCAATGTCTAAAACAGTGCCTAAAATATACTAGGCACTTAAAAGATTTGTTGTATGAATAAATGTAGTTTGGTTGGGGTATAGGGTGCATAAAGGAGAATAATGGGCATGTTGTGGAAAACTTTGAATGCTGTGGTATAATACGCGTACCCCCCCGCCCCCACCCTACTCTGTAGAATTATTTATGGGATCAGAGAATATTGAACTTTTAAAATGTTCTTTGAGATATATTTCTGTTGTGGAACTGAAAGAAGTTCAGCAAGTAAGGTTATAAGTCTAGTCTAATTGGAAAACATTTTTTTTCCATTTCATTTGATAAGAATTAGATTTGTAAAGTATATTTTGAAATTTGAAAGTTTAAAGTATTATGTTCCTATATCTATATATAGACTTTTTTTTTTTTTTTTGGCCTGTACTTTTCCCTCTGACTGTGACATCTTTCCCACCTTCTCAGTCCCTTGCTTTCTCCGAATTAGTTGCTATTTATCTTTTAGGTTTCCGTTTAGCAGTCAGTTTTTTTTTTCAGGAAGTGTATACTAAAATCCTAAGACTGATATTTTTCTATATGCCCTCACATTCTAGTACTTAATGTACCAGATTACAATTGCTTGTTTTGTCTCTGTTCCATTAGATCATAAACTTCTATGTCAGTGTTCCGTGGTGTTAATTTGTTTTTCTACTGTGTAGCACAATGCTTGGCATATAGTTTGTTGGAGGTACACTAAATAAAAGGCAATGTAAAATTAAAGTTTGCTTTTAACTTTCAGGTTTGATGTTTTAAAGATATATATAAATACAGGTTAAGAAGAATTTGTAGTTTTTGAGGAATGAAATTATAAGAGATGGCGGATGTAAGGTAGGAACTGATGCTAGCATCCTGCTAGGAGGTTTTGTGTTTTTTCTTATATTTTAAAACATGCTTGATTATTGCATACCACTTTTGGAGAGTGTGTGGCTTTTTCTGCTCTTCACTATATGTTTTCTAGGGTGATGGGAGTTAAGGGTAGTGGTTATGAGAGTTGGTTGAGTGCATTTCAATATAAACATTTGCCTATATAAACTTGGTGTTGGTTCCTATGTTTCATGTATTAGTCTTTCAGTGGACTGAATTTGTGGGTGTATAGAACATGTTACAGTGCTATTTCTTTCAAAATAACTTCTCTTAAATGAAGACTTCTTTTGGATTTTGTAAATATGTTATCTGTGGTAAAAGGAAACAGAATTTCTGCTCTTGCCTTGATCTACTTTGATCTGAAGTATAAAAAGTAAACACGCACATTTAATATTTGTCTGAACACAAATATACTAAAGATGTCTAATATATACATGTGATTGTTTCTTTTTAAGTTTAAGTGGTATAGTTGGTTGAAGGGCTACTACATCTGTTATACTTAGCCTAGTAGTTGTTCTAGTGAATTTACTAGTAACCAAATTTTAGTGTCTAATTAGTGATATGAGTAAAAAAGACTGAATACAATTATTTAATATAAGGTATATTTTCTTTATTCTTTTTCTAAAAAGTCATTTATTTTTCTTAACCATCAATGCAAATTGTATGCCTGTAGGAACTATGATTGTTAAGAGGAAATATGAGGGCTTTAGGAGAATATAGTGGTTGTAGCAAATTTGTGTGTACCTGTCTTAATTAATTCCAGAAAGGACAAGCATGTGTAAGAAAATCTGATTAGCATCTTTGAGAGTTACAGAAAACTTAGAAGGTTATAGTACAGTCAAGCACTTAGAGTCCCAAGTGATTCTGGTGATAGAAGAGATTTCTTGACAATTGGATAACTACATATACATTTCTCTGTAAGAACTTTGGTGCCTGTCAATAACATAACATAAGAGGAAGAGCATTGTGGAAAGTAAAAGTGATCTGCTGGAAACTTCAGTTTGTTTCCTTTTTAGAAGAAGGAAGTCTGTTAATGGTAGCACTATTTTAATTATTTTCTACCATAGTAGACAGTTTCCATTTAAGACTGTCAAGTTAGTTTTAAATAATTGTGCAGTTTGAATGAAATGTCTATTTGTATGTAGATTAGATTGATTTTTCATTGCATAGATTTCTGTATTATTCTTCCTGATTAGGAGAGACCAACTAAAAAGCACCAAAGCCCCTTTTAGGCCTCTCAGATGTTCTCCAATAATACACAACATTATGTTTTAGGAAAAAACATGTTGATTCCAAATTTATAAATGAAGTAATTCCTGCAACTTGTTCAACTTATCCTTTTTATTATTAATTTATTATATAGTTTCATCTCAGATGTTGTGGTATTTTAGATTGAATATTTTCTAAGGGAATGAAATCAAGGGCCATATTTGCTGCTAACATTTCTCAACCAAAATTTGCAAAGCCAGCTGAGAAAAATGTGTTTACTTCTTAAATTTCCTGGTGTTTCCTTTCTCAATCTTTAGGGAAGAAGAGGGAAGGAGGGAGGGAGGGGCTGGGGGAGGAGCGGAGAGAGAGAGAGAAAGAATGAATTTACTTTTAGATAAGAAAACATTTTGGTATGTAAAATGCATACTGTCTTTGCCATCCTCCAAAGAATACAGGCTGGGGCAAAAGTTGGTTTATAGTTGTTAGTATACAAACAATGTATTCTGGTATTTATCATTTTTCCATATGAACAACCATAAACCTACTTTTGCCCCACCCTGTATGTCTTTATTGGGGAAAGAGTGGGGCTGTTTGAAGGTTTCCTTCTAGAGTTGCCAGGAGAAATGAAAGAATTTCCAATTTATAAATACTGTGGTGCCTTCAGTCCAATTAATATGAATGATCAGTAATGTTCTTAAGAGTTTTGGGAGAAGAAATTTTCTTGTAAAATCAGTGCTTTTTAGCAGAAACAAGAATTGGTTTCTCCTGTTCTCTTCCCAAAATTAAATGGAAGAGAATGCACAAGCGGAAAATAAGATAATTGTGGCTTAGGTGATCCTCAAATTAATCATTCATTATACAACAGGCATAAAATTTGTGATTTTTATTGAAGTTGTATTAAATGGTCCTGTAGTCTTTTATATGTATATATGTATATAATTTACATAAATATATATATTAGTACCTTTAATAATAATACCAAGCCAAACTTCTATGAGATAGGTACTGTTAAATACATTTTATAGATGAGGACACTGAGGTTCAGAAATTAAGTAATTTACCCATATTTGTACAGCAAATTGGCAGAGCTAGGTTTCAGACATAGCAGTGGCTCTGGTGTCTTTATACTTTGCTATAGACTCTGTAGTAGCTTTTTTAAAAAAATATTTTTCTTTGAAGGAGTTCAGGACAAATATTTGGTTTATTCTGAGGTTGATAGAGATTATTTTCACTATTGTACAAGTGAGGTACAAAATGTAGTGACTTGACCATAGTTATGGAGACTGTTTCTGGTAAATTTTGTCTCACTGGTCAGCTTAGTCTCTTTTGAAGGAATTTAGGGGGTATCATTATAACGATTTTCTTCGAGCTCTGTCATCTGAAATTGTTTTCATATCCTTTTAGACAAAGATACCAATTCTCAAAGATCAGAACTTGCTTATTGTGGACATTAAAGAAAAGGTTTTTTTTCTCCTTTTTTTTTTTTTTTTTTTTGCATTGTCAGACTGGACTTCTAAAGTCTTTCCTAACATTATGTTTTATGATTTGACATGTCTTCCTTTATTCAACAGATACTTCTAAAATTAATATTAATATATGCCAGGTTTAGTCTGTGAGTTACAATTGCCACAAATAAAAGGAGAGTAAAAAATTTAATTTAGGTGATTTAGCCCATAGATATTTGGTAATCTCATAGGCTCAGAGTATCCTCATACCCCTAATATGACACTTCAGTTACTCTGTGTTCCTTTCAAATATTCTAGATTCCAGTTGCATTTGTGTGTGTGTGGGCGGGGGGGGGGTTTCTAGGTTATTTGAAAATAATCACCATCAAAACTACCATTAAAGAGATAGAATAAAGTTTTGACTGTACGGGCTGAGAGACATAGTGTGCATAATTAAATAAATGTTTCATTTCCTGTATTGATGTTACTGTAATTATTTGAAGTGAGAAAGTGTAGCATTTTTATTAAATTGAATCTTTTAGACAAATACTACTAGGAAAGTTACTCCTTAGGGAGTGTTACATCTTTGGTATGGGGGTTATGTTTTGAGATGGCATATTACCCATTATTTTTTATATAAAATGAATTATATTACAGATTTCACAAAGATGGTGTGAGGTTAAATATAACATATAATGATTCCTGGTAGGTGAAATTTTTATGTTTATCAAAAAGATCATAAGTTATCCCTGAATGGTGTGGCTCAGTTGGTTTCATGTTGTTTCCCAAAGTGAAAGGTGGCCTTTTCCATTCCCCTTCAGGGCAGGTGCCTAGGTAGGTTGATGCTGGGGTCTGGGCAAGAGGTAACTTATTGAGGTTTCTCATGTCGATGTTCCTCTCCCTGTCTTTGTCTTTCTATATCCCTTCCTCTCTCTCTAAATATAAAAATTAAAAATAGAGATTATAGGTTAAAAAAAGGTTGAGAGACGTTTGAAAGTAGACCCGAGGACTAATGCTCAATGGCTATAGAGTTTACTTAGATTCTAAAAATCTGTGAAGTATTTGAATTGAATCATAACACATTGGATTTGAGATTTTTTTAATAAAAGTTTTAGCTGTATATCATGATGCTATATATAATTTAAATGCAGTGATTATTTTTATCTAGTATACTAATGATTTTTTTGATTTCCAGTTTTTTAAATCAGATAAAGATTTCATAGTGTAAAAGTTTAATTGAAGTGCTTTTTATGCTTCAGTAGCAGCTTTGAAGTATCTGTGCAGATACTTAAAAAATGTTTGTTACTATGATTCACATTGATAATTTGAAGTAAACAATAAAGATAATTCAAGAAATTCTGAGTTTAAGACTATTCAGTTTTTTCCCTAGAATAATCTGACACTTGTAACATTGGAATATTTTAACACTTTCTGAGGATCTATTGTTGGACAATTTAATTTCAGTTTATAATTATAATCAAGAATTGAGATGCTTTGCTTTTTGTGTTGGAAGCTTATGAGTTTTTTTTGGCATGAAGGGAGTCAGTAATATTCAGGAAACAAAGCTGTTTCTTTTTAGATTAATGTCTCTGTCTTGAACTTAATACCCATCTTAATGCCAGCATCTTACATAAAAGCACACAGATGTTAAAACTAAAAATCACAAATATCTTTTATGCATCAGTAGAGATCTTTAGTTAGGTCCTTATTATAAATTAGTAATTGTGTCGTGCCTCATGTAACTGTGTATCCCCTCTCGGTGAGTTCACAGGATAAAGGGAATTAAGTAAAATCTTTTAATCTTGATATTTTGCATAAAACGTAGAAGGAACTTAAGAAATACCAAGTACACAAAAGTAGGAACTTCACTTAAAATTTTCTTTAATTTTCTCTTTAATGTGTAAATCTGCTCTGTGGCATAGCTCCAGTGCTTTAGGTAATGAACAATTACCAGTTTTATATACTAAGGAAGTTCCATATATTTTTACAACTAAGTGAACTCTTGAATATCAAAATTTTGTGTTGATCATATATTGTTAAATTTTACTTCTTCAAGGAACTTAAAATGATTATTAGTCTAAAACTTTTCCTTTAGATTAAAAAAAAAAAGCTCTTGAAAGTTAAATTTACTCATAAATAACCTCAAAGGTAATGGTTGAACTGAGACTAGAACTTTAAAGGAATGTAATGTTGATTGTTCTTTCCCTTCTTCTAATACATTTTACGTTTTTTTTCCCTATTAAGTTACAACGAAGTTCTAATGATTTGTTTTTCATTCTTTTATTTCAGTCTTATGCACAGATAAATGAGTTGATTTTTAGAAGAAAATTAAAAATAATTTGAGAAGTTTTCAGTTTTTTTGGAATAAATTAAGGAGTCAAGAATAACATTAAGCTTTTATTATAGCAAGCTTAAAAATAGTCTTAGTAGTTTAGTAGTTTTTACTGACTTATCACTAGAGATTAAATATCTCAGTGTAATATGAATGTTTATTGTTTTGCTTAGAATGGTTCAAGTTAGACTCCAAGTACCAGAGGATAAGTTTGGATGACAAACATATTAAAAATATTTCATAAAAATTACTTTGTAGATTTGTTACCATAACCATATAAGAATTCCAGTCTATTTTTAAGTATGATTCTGTTTATATCAATCCATGAGACTTTTGTAGGCTTAGATTGGTAGCATGGATGATGCTAGTTACAGTCAGTCATTTAAGCAGATCATCTGGTAGTATGATAGGTAAAATACAGTTAAACTGAGAGCAGAAAAGTTAAAATGACAAAAGGTATTATTTATTCATAACATGTTTGTTAAATAAATTTGAAGAGTTGAGTTCAAATGAAGGAAAGAGTCAGCTTCCTTATGAAATAGGAAATTAGAACAGTAGCCATTAGCATCACATTCTACTTTCCTATTCTAAGATAGAAACACTGAAATGGAATAAAGTTTGATTTTCTCACAGGTACCATGTGCCTATGTCAAATCTTGGTTCCATAGCAGGTAGAGAAGTAATAAATTAATCATTTGTTTCCATTTGTCCATCTTAGTCTTATTTTTCTAAGTAAAGATTTGATAGGATTTGATTGTAATAGGTGTATCTTGAACATATGGACAGAGTCCGGCAGTGGAAAGATGGGCAGAAATACAAGAAGTTCATAGGTGAGATGATTAGGCTTATAGAACAAATTAGAAACTGAGTAAATGAGTTTTTTTGGAGAGACTGAAAAGTTAAAAAAAATTGAGTTAAAAGTGGAATAGCTGGTTCAGAGTAAAATTGGAATAGCTGGTTCAGAGTAAAATTGGAATAACTGGTTCAGAGTTACATATAGATATTTATAACCTCCGGTATAATATATTTTTCAACTGCCATTAGTAACTTTACGGTTGCTATTTTTATTCTAATCTCTTAATTTTTCCCCTTAGGTGGTATCATGGAAAACTTGATAGAACTATGGCAGAAGAACGCCTCAGACAGGCAGGCAAGTCCGGCAGTTACCTTATACGAGAGAGTGATCGGAGGCCAGGGTCCTTTGTACTTTCATTTCTTAGCCAGACAAATGTTGTCAACCATTTTAGGTAAGTGTTTATTCCTTTTATGAGGCTGTATAATATAGCTATATTTTGCTGTACTATACATAAAAATACCTGCTTTAATAAAGGTGAATGACTCAGTGACATTTAAATAAAGGACAATGAGATTTGTTTTCAGTGAAATGATTTAATCGGTAATTTAGATTAGACGTTGAATGTTTACATTTTTGTGTAAAAACAGTATTATTACTGGGCATTACTGTGCTAATCCAATATAATGATCACTTTTAAAGTATAAACTCTTTATATTGCAAGGAAACTTTGAGTGGTAAAGTGGAAATACAGAGTAACAGGAAAATACAGGAAACAGTTTTTAAGAGTTAAGATTCATTTTAGCTGTACTGCTCTGAAACTCTTTGCAAACATTCATTTCAATTAAATGGGCATATAGATTTCCAAGTGCATATGTCAAAGTCTGTATGTATAAATATATTTACATATTTTTAAATTTTATTTTTATAGGCAAGATTGAAAAAATTATCTAGTGTCTATAATATTAACTGATGAAATGTTTGTATACCCTTGATTTTTAGATTTTAAAATAAGCTTTAAGAGTACTGTCATACCACATGTAGAATGGAAATTATTATGCTCTATGTAAATATTTGAAGAGGTCTATAAGCTGCTTTTAGTGAGAGAAACCTTATGAAAATTGCTGTTTAGTTTTTAATATGGAAAGTGAGAAGTATCTGAGGATGGATTCACAAGTAATTCAATGAATTATGTAATTGGGGTTTATATTTGAGGTTTATTAGATATTTCCTATCTAATGCATACATATATATTTATTGAAGAAATAACCTCAAGTAATCAGCATATGGTAAAGATATTAATAAGTGATGTTTTAATGTAGGGATGCAGCTAAAGGAGTATGAAAATTATGGATTTATAATTTCTTTATGGAACTTGGTCTTCAAAATGGCCTTTAAAGGTTTTTGTTTTTCCTGTACAAATAGGATTATTGCTATGTGTGGAGATTACTACATTGGTGGAAGACGTTTTTCTTCACTGTCAGACCTAATAGGTTATTACAGTCATGTTTCCTGTTTGCTTAAAGGAGAAAAATTACTTTACCCAGTTGCACCACCAGAGGCAAGTAAAACTTGAATAAAATATCTTTCAAAGCTTTATTATTTCAGTTTACTAATTAGGTTAGCTTTGTTCAGTTTCTTGTCATGTTTAATATAATTCGTTGTATTATATTTTAATTCCAGTTGTAGTGTCAGAGCAAAACTGACAACTTTAAAAAAGAAAGGAAAGGTAATTTTTCTATAATTTTGTATTTAAGTTACTTGATTTTTTATAATACTCTATGGTGATAGCCTAACAGGTATTTTTGAATGAACAAGGATTAATTAGTGATATTACAGCACTAATGCTGAAGTTGCTGCAAGACTCTGTAATGCCTTTTACATTATCAGAGAAAGGTTAATTTATAAGTTCCATATAGTTTATTTCACATTTAATGGTCATTCATATTACTTGATAAAACATATTGGCTATATGTTAAAAGAATTTCTATAAAAACAAGACAGATATTTTCAGGCTTTGGGTATTTAGAGCCTAAGTAGAAAAGTTTGAATGGTCCTGTTGGTTATTATTGGCTTTCACTTTGTGTGGATATACATACTTGATTTGACTTTTACATGAAGAGATTATTCATCTTTTGTAAATTATTATCTTAACGATTTTTAGCCAGTAGAAGATAGAAGGCGTGTTCGAGCCATTCTGCCTTACACAAAAGTACCAGACACTGATGAAATAAGGTAATTTTATAACATACTCTCATTTATTGGCATTTGAAATAGTCACTTGAAAGACTTTGATAATTTATTGCTCTTAGACCAGGAAAGCTTTGGAATTTGAGGAAATAACATGCAGCAAGGTAAAAGTGCCTCTAACATTGAGTCTAATGTTCCAGTACCCCTATTTGGTTTTTCTGTTCAGATTGTAGATTTGGATCAGAGTGGCCAGAGTGCAGATGACAGGAGAAATAACTTAACTTTTATTAGACTATCTCTGACAAAGTAAGGAGAGCTCTGTTATATTTTATAATCTATTTTAATTTTTATTACTACATGACATTTGTGCCTCAACTGTAAATGCTACTCAAATGATTATTAAACTTCTGTTTTACATGATTGGTGAATAATTCAAGTTTTACTAATGGTATAGCTCCATAGAACACAGTAATTTTTTGTTTTTTTTATTTCTATATAATTTTATTATTTAACTTGATACTTATTGATGTCTTTCTATAAGCTATTTAACTTTCTAATAGAGAATTCCTTTATTACTGGTAAAATTTTAAGGCTACTTTGAATAATTACTGATTCTGAGTATACAATTTTTCATTGAAATCAAGGCAGCATTTAATATATAGTGATAACTTTTGAGGGTATTAAAACATTTCTGGAAATATACAGTATTTTAAAAAACAAAGACTTAGGTATCTGGAATCTCCAAATAGGAATTCCTTTTTTCTATAAGTGCCCTCAGGTTAAATTTTTATTTAGTTCTTATTGGTATACCTTTAATTGAGATCTAAGCTAGAAAAGTCAGTAGAAGAGAAGGGAGGAAATATATATAATAAATAGCTGTAAACTACAAATTTAGGCATTTTAGATAATTTGTTAATTTTTCCAAATTTTTCCAGTAGGATCATCTAGAACAGTGTAGTTCTCAAGTGTAATCCATGGAACCTCGCAGATCCTTGAGACCATTTAGAGAGCCCATGAGATCAAAACTATTTTCATAATAATACTGACATCATTTATCATTTGCCTTTTTTACTGTGACATTTATGCTGATGGTACAAAGGTAATGGACAATAAAACTGCTGGTGCCTTGGCACAAATCAAGATAGTAGCACCAAACTCTAGTGTTCTTCACTGCCACAGAGTTGCAGTTAAACAAACAAACAAAAGGCAGTTTCACCCAAGATTATTCTTGATGAGACAGTAAAATAAATATTTATTTTACTAAATTTCAACCCTTGGCTACACCTCTTTTTAATATTCTATGTGATAAATTGGGACGTATACTTAAAGCACTTCTGCTGTGTACTGAAGTTCAGTGTCTTGAAGAAAAACAGTGAGCTCAGAGCTCAACTAGCTGCTTCTTTTGTGCATACCATTTTTACTTAGGAGAATGACTGACAGGCAAATTATGGTTATTTAGACTCAAGTATTTGACCTTTTTTAAGGAACAAAGTGAGTCTGTTACTTCAAGGGAAATACTGTTTTTGTTACTAATGACAAAATTTGAGCTTTCAAGAAAAACATTAAAATTTTGGAAACCCTATGTCTGCCATCAGGAGTTTCATGTCTTTCCAAATACTTAATGACTTTTTGATGAGAGCGGTGGCAATATTAAAGAATGTGATGTTTTGATAGTATATAATGTGTTTACATCTGAAGATTTGCATCTATATAGCTCAGTGAAACAGTATTTTCTTAATGATCAATGCGTAATGTTGCAAAATTATGCACAGGTAAAAGATCCATTCAGAGTATGAGATAGACAAATAGTTGTCATTGGAGTAAGTATAAAAAGTTCACTGATACATGGTTTTAGATTCCATATTACAGCTAACCTTCAAGAAAGTACCAGTCGTTGAGTTTTTGTTATAATACCATCTGTAATTATCTAAGGCTATTAAAATATTTGTCTTTCACTACATATTTGTAAGAAGCCAGATATTCTTCATGTACTTTAAGCAAAGTATCAGATTGCAACAGATTAAAGGGAGAAACAGATACGAAAATTTATCAGTTAAAAGATTTACAAAAATGTAAAATTATAATTGTTTTTCATATTCTCTGTTACTATGTAATGGGGTATATCATTTTTTAAAGGAATTAGTATATATTTTAAAACATTTATATTTTAAATTCTAATATGGTAAATATCATCAATGTAATCCATATAAATAAAAACGTTTTAAGGTATTAATTACTAAGAATAAAGGCATCCTGAGAGACATTCTCAAAATTAGGAACTACTGATGATTTAGGAAGATGAAAATTTAAACAAGTTTCAATTGCATACATTTTAATTTAACAATATAAATATGTATGAAGCTATGAGCCTTTTTAAAATTTGGATATACCTGTAAAGTTTTCTAGGTAAAAACATCTGAAGATTGATGAGATTTAGCACAGTACTTTAACTTCTTTTGGTGAAAAATGCAAGAGAATTCAGAATTAATCTTATGATTATATTTTGTGCTAGTAAGTTTTTTTATTTTAATTTGTATTTTTGTACCATAAAAAGTAGTATAGTTAACAATAACGTCAAAAAAAGAAAGGCTCATGTGACTACTTTTAATAAATAAATGATACCAGTCATTTCTCACTTCTCTTTTATTTCTTGTCTATATGTACTCCCTTTTTACTCATGCATAACTATTTTATTGAATGTTAATTAATGTGGTTGGTTCTAGAAAGGAATAATTTACTTAGTTAAGTGGTAATTTCTGCTTTACTTTGGGCTATGAGCACATGTTGCAGCATGCAGATGATGTTTTATTGAATTGCGCACTTGAAATGCTTATGGTTTTATTAACCAATGTCAACCAGTAAATTCAATGAAATAAAATAAAAGTAAGCTGTTAAAAAGATAGAATGCAATATTCTCTGTTATTCAAATAGAGTACATCTGAAGTATTGTGTTCAAGTTTTCTGTTCTTGAACTTGCCCAGAAACAGTGAAACTTAAGATAATCTAGAAAAGAAGCTCTTTAGATATACCTAATAGAACTTTGGTTGGGAAAATTAAGACAAAAATTGATTAAAAATACATATGACAGATACGGATATTGATACAGGATCAATGATAGCATCCAACCAATTTTGAAATCTTAAGCCTTCAGAGGCATTTGTTCAAGCCTAAAAAAGAAAAGTTCAAGGAATTACTGATGGTTTTATATTGATGACATATACAAACAACACATTCCTAATGTGATTATGTTGAAGTGGAAACCATCTAGATTCCATTGAAAAGAAACTAGGTAGTATATGCATCACTCTACTCAGTAATTGATTAAAAAAATTGTGCATGCATCCTCATAATACATCCCTTGGTACCACTTTTATAGAAAGAATACTGTACTTGTTGGATCATGGATGTCTGAATGAATTTTTAAAAATCTAATGTTTTTAATGAGAAAAATGTTATTTTTTGTAAGCATCAGTGTGGTAAGGCTAATTGTGCTTATTTAAAATAAACTTTCTAATGCAAGTATATCTTGTATATGTGTAGGGAGTTACTTTGTTTATAACTTTATATCTAACCTACCTCTGAAGGAGTAATAACATTGAAACTTAAATTTTCAAGTTCAGTTTTCTTGGAGTTATATCCCAAAGAATGTATTAAGACATAAAATAACTGTTTACAGAAATTCCAGTTTGACTCTTAACAATAATCCAGTAATATAGATAGTGCAGGTACCTTTATTAAATCTATTTTTCCCATGAGGAAATTAATATTCAGATTTTTAATTCTAAAAAGTTTTAGTTGTAGATAATTCTAGAAATAGGACAAATCTAGGGTACTTGACTTTATTTTTATTTTTAAAAATTAATTTTTTTTAAGAGAGGTGAAGAAATGGAGAAAGAGTGGGAACGAAACATCCATGTGCAAGAGAAACATCGATTGGTTGCCTCTTGCATGCCCCCAACCAGGGACCTAGTCAGCAGTCCAGTCCTGTGCCCTGAAAGGAAATCCTACCAGCGACCTTTCAGTTAGCAGGCCAGCGCTCAATCCACTGAGCCATACCAGCTAGGGCTAGAGTATTTGACTTTAATCTGTTGGATTTTCCACTGTCATATTATCTCTGTGGTGTGGTACATGTTTAATTTCCATGTTAAAAAATTTAGTTTCAATAACTTTATAATTGTTCTTTTCAGTTTCTTAAAGGGAGATATGTTCATTGTTCATAATGAATTAGAAGATGGATGGATGTGGGTTACAAATCTGAGAACAGATGAACAAGGCCTAATTGTTGAAGACCTAGTAGAGGAGGTGGTAAGTTTTGTTCTCTTCTTCTCATTCTCAGAATTCAAATTTTTGTTTTTTTGTAAAATTGTGGCACTTGTATATAATCAGGGAAATTATCTATGAAATAATGAATTTTCATTTTTATTTATGAAAAATTTCACTTCACAAAAGGAATTTTTCATTAAAATGTATTTTTTATTAGTAATTGCTATATATTTATAAAAAATACATAGCCAAGCTAGCATGTTTTGATCCAAAGCTGCCAGTTTTCAGGTTTTTGTGCATTTTTAAGAATTAAAAATGTATTAACATTTGTGCTTATTTGTATTTCTTTTTGTCTTAATCTTCTTCATAAATGATATTATGTCACTGATCATTGAATCTCAAATTCTTTATCTTTCAAATATATGTATCATTTTCTAGTAACTTTGGAAAAAGTTATGTTACACATATTTTCACATGGTTCTATATTTCGAATTTGTCTCTTGTTTTTATTGTTATCAAATGATACGTTCTTAGTAACAGTATAATCATGTTTATGCATTTTTAAATAGGAGGTCAGCATTCCAGCAGTATTTGCATTTCAGAGGCAGTACTCAGTATCGCTGAAACATAGCAAACATTATTTAACAAATTTGGACTCCACCTTTACCTTTTGGACTTTCCCAGTGAAATATAATGACTTTCTGTTATCTTTTACAGTCATTGGAGCTACTTCTTTTAAATTATACCATGAACCTGGAATTAAGCTGTGAAACCTGTGCTTTAATTGGTTCCAGGAAGGTGGCAGTAGAAAATATTTTTCTTTGCTATTAGTTCTCTTGTCTGCCTATTCTGGCAGCCAGATCTTGATATGTAGAAGTAAAACTTATGAGGAACAGTGGGAGGAGTTAGGGAAATGGTATGATACATTCTGTACTTGTAGTCATATAGTTACTTAGTTGAAGAGCTAGGATTAGAATTCCTAATCCCTATATTAATATTCTGTATTCTATGGTAGGAGACATATTTATTCCATATAGGCAAGATGTTTTCAAGCTGAAGAAAATTACTCTCTGTAGTGGTTTTACTACAAAATTTCTTAGTTAAAACTTTTATGTTGAATTCTCCTCTCCCTGCTATAAGCCCCTTTACCCCGTTATTCTGGAATTACAGTGTAGTTGAACTTTTCTTGAGCTCTTGGAATTTTGTGTCAAATTTAACAAGATAAACTTTAATAAGGGCAAGTGAAAGTTATCCGGTGAGTACAGAAAAAAAATTGCTCAATTTAACATAAGGAGACATGATCTAATGTCAGTACAAGCAAATAAAAAAAAGAAAAAATGAACAACTCAGTGTGAGTAAACAGTGTGATGTGGCTGTCAGAAATGAATATAGTAATACTTTGGATTAATATGACCTAGTTTCAAGTTAGAGTTATGAACAATTTTTACTCCAATATTCAAAATAATTTTTCATAATGATCTTCATTGGAACACAGTGATTCCTTGTGCCTTGAAAAGCCATTTGGAGATTGTGTAGATTTCAAACATTCAGTTGGTGGTTGGATTTAAGGAATTTCCCACTCTGAAATTCTAATTACTGTTCTCCAAGCACATTGAAACTTTCGTGTCTTAACTCTAGCATGTAAGCCTGTGAGTTGTGTCTGATTCAGTAATGTATCCCCATTGCGTAGAGTAGTGCCTGGCATCAGTAGAAATTCAGTAAATGTTTGTTGAATGAATGATGGTCTCTGTACCTACTCTTTCCCCTTTTCCTTGACATTCCTGCCCTGCTAGGCTGCCTTGTAAAATCGATTGATATTTACCCATTCAGCTCAGGTGTTGTCTTTTCTTTCACAGAGGTTTTATGTATTTCAAGATTTTCTTGGGCTAAGTTGTTTCTTCTTGTGTTTTCCATGGCACCTTAATTTTATATTCCATTACATTGTATAAAATTAATTTATTGTATAAACCTCTTCTGTAGAGATTAACTCCTTTTGAGCAGTGATAATATATTTTGTTTTTATGTTATTTTTATTTAAGCACACTGCTTTGTAATATAATAGACATTCAGTGAATGTTTGACTTTAGTTTGGTTAGGTATTTGGTGAGTGAGAACCAAATTGAAAGAAGTAAATCCATGTTTACTTAGACCATTTTTCTACTCTTTTGTTTCATTATTCAGTAACAGTTCAGTGCCAGGTACTGTTCTCTATACTAGGACTACACTTCAGCATATAGTTTGTACAGGTCAACAGAGTAGGGCAAAAGTAGGTTTACAGTTGTTCGTATGGAAAATGATGCAGTAGTTAACTGTGTTCTGCACACTCACAGCTATAAACCTACTTTTGCCCTACCCTGTATATTCAGTGAAAATTATATGCCCAGCATTTTGCTAGTGGTTGTGTTGGTTTTGGGTGTCGAGAAAGAAGAGCTAAAAGCTTAAAGGGCTAATAGTTATTATAACAGAATGAATAACATGGGAGAAGGTATCTTAAATAATATAAGTATCAACTAGAGTAAGGTAAATTTCAAAAGATGAAGGATGCCCTTTCTATTCAAAGTTCATATTTACATTTTAGGGACTCAGTGTCTCACTTAGGAGGTGGTATTTGAGACAGATCCTGCCTAGATGGTTTAGGTTTTGACTTAACAGGAAGCAGTGAGTGGGAAGGACATTTTAAGTGAAAAAGGACAAGCTACAGTGTTGGGAGAATGTAGATTAGCAGATAGGTAATTATGCGTGATAGTGATATGGATATCTAAAGAGAATTAATAGTATGAGACTGGAAACATAGTCATATGATACAGGAATTCGTCGGTAGTAGGGGGGACATTAAATGTTTGGTTTTTAAAAATTTATTTGTTTTTGTTTGCCTTGGAGTTTTTCATGTAAGGCGGATGCAGATTAGAGTGATGTGATAGAGCACAGAGATAATTATACTAGTTAGGCTACTGCAATAGTTTAAGAAAAGGGAGAAAAAGGGCCTGAATTAGAGTAATCACAACAAGGGAGGAAGAGTAAGGAGGGAGTTTTGGAAAGACATTTCTGGAACAGAAACATCTTTTCTTATATAGACATAACTAAACATGAAGGGCAGTGTAGAGATGTTTGAAGGTAAGATTTTTGTTAATTTTATAAAAATAGATTAATAGTTAATTATATAAAATACTGTCTTAATGTCTTCCCCTTTAGGGCCGGGAAGAAGATCCACATGAAGGCAAAATGTGAGTTTGTGTTAATCATTCAAAGGAAAAAAATATTGTAAACTAATTGGATAACTTTGGCTAAAAAATATTTATAAAATATTAAAATATTTTGGGGCTGACTTCATTTTTTTATTTGGCTCAGAAACTGCTGTTTAAATATTTTCTTTAGGACCTACTGATAAAGTCTTAATTTTAAATAATGAAGCTAGCTTATACCTTTATATAACTTTTATATCACTAAACTCAAGACTTTCCAATAAATATTTCATTAATAACATTATAAATGTCAGAATTTCTCACATTTTTCTTTATGTTCTTATCGATATATTAATAGCATGTTTTGTTTTTATCACCAAAATACTTTCATGTATTTTATGGTTCAAGTATTTTCAGGGAGGCAGAGAACTTTTCTTCAAGATCATGGTTCTTTATCATATTAATAAGACTGTGCACGGACTTTCTTTTCATAATCTTTTAGGCTGATTTTAAGTATCTTGTAGCATGTATACTTGCTACTTGCCACATTTGTCTCTGATATCCCAGAAATTATTAGCTGTAACCAAGAGCTTCTTATGGGAAGTCACTCCATGTGGTGTTTCAGCTTTGCTGTAATTTTATTATTGTCCTTGAAGATCTTAACTCTTAATCCTAATTCTGTTTGACTCAGATTATTTTAATAGACTGTTCATCTTCTAATACCTATTTGGTGGAACTTTTTTTTTTTCCATTTCCATTCTGTCAGCATTAGTGGATGGAGTTTAAGGCTTGCCTCTCAAGTGTTTGCTCATTTTTTTCCTAATCATTTGAATATATAAAAATATTAAACTCAGTGAATGCTTCCTCTTGCAGTCACCTTATTTAGTTTCCCACCCTTCCTTAAGTGAAACATGAGATATTTTTCTGAATTCATTCTCATACCATTCTGTGTAGCTGTACAAATGGGCTCCCGGTGAGACTGTACCTTGTGATCGTGTTAGTTTGGAATCTCCCCACTACCTTTATCAAGAGTTACACATTCTAATTAGTGCCTGCAGAGGACATACAGATAATGTAAGCAAATGAAATAGCTTCCTATTTTTCTCAAATTATAATAATCTTGACCTTATTTTCTCTCTTGATGGAGATCAAGGTATATGGAACTATTTTCCTACTGTAAGAAAACAACACTGCAAGGGTGGTAATAAATGGCAGTTGGCACTCAATCTTTATATTAGGGAAAACTGGGAAGTCGAAAACTAGAAAAGTGTTGGCCTGTAGTGTGGTCCACTCTAACCCATGTGGGAAAGAATTGGGAGTCTGGTGTTGTGAAATTCTCCTGTATTTCTAGAGCAGCGAGAAATCTATATTTTTATCCCTATTAACATGATACTGTATATTTATATAAAAAAAGAAAAAAATGTGAGATGCCAGTAAAATGTCAAATGCTTGTATATATTTAAAACTATATCCAGTTTTCTCATAGCATAAAGTATGAATCCTACCTTCACTTGGAAATGTTTTTTTAATTTAATACCATTGTCATTCAATTTCTTGAACTTTATACTTTCTATTCAGTAGGTATTTAACATAGGCTATATTTGCATTGTTGGTTTATGTATTTGTCAGCTTCTAATTTTTCAAGGTGGAGACTGACAGTGAAATGTCCTCAGTAACATCCACAAGTGGCCCTTTGAAATAAAATAGGTGGAATAACTTTAGCTGTGGTTTTTCCAGCTCCCTATTTCCATTATATAGGTGCCAAGTCCTGATAATTTTATCTCCTGAAACATTTCTTGATTGTGTGCCTTCTTTGCAATATCTTAAACAACTATATTCTTCTTTAGGCCCTTCTCCTTTCTTACCAGGATTTGATGTAGCAATATGTTACCTCCAAGGTGGTCTTCCTTACTGTTTTAGTCTCTGCAGATCCTTTATTCCAATAGCCAGAATCATGGGCCTAAAACACATATATGACTGTATCACTTTTTCACTTAAAAATTTTAACTAGTTCTCTACCATCTTTACCTTAGTAAATTCTGAAAGATTCCTATGATCTGGCTCTTGTGCCCTTTTCTAGCCCTGTCCCTTGTCATTTCTAGTATTATACTATCTAGCTTATAGATCTTCATATGCATAGTATTTTCTCCTTTGCTCAAGCTACTTCCTAGATCAGAATCCCTCCATTTTTTCTTTTCTTTTTTCTTTTTTCTTTTCTTTTTTTTTTTGGAGAGAGAAACATTGATTTGTTGTTGCACTTATTTATGCATTCATTAGTTGATTTTTGTATATGCCCTGACCAGGGATTGAACCTGCAATCTTGACATGTGGGAACGACTCTTTAACCAATGAGCAACCTGGCCAGGACCTCTTCTTCGCTGTTGTTTTTGATTAATTCTTATTTTTACTTAAAGACAACTCATTTTTTACCTTTCCCAAGAAATATTCCTTTACCTTATACATTCTACAGAATTGGTGTCCCTTCTCTGTTATTCCAAAAATGCCCTCAGCACATTGTTTTTATAGTCAAATAGTATTTGTGTTGCTTTTTATTACTAGTATGAGGACTTCCTAAGAAACAGATTTATCTTTTTGTCATTGGTGCAAACCATGTGCTTGAAATATATACATGTTATATATAGGTGATAAATGTATGTATGAAGAAACTCAAATCTAATCCTTTCAGAAAACAATATTGCTGGTTTGTCCTGTAAACTCCATTTGTTGTCCCCCCCCCCCGCCCCCGCCTTTAAATTCCTTTTTTCCCCTTTATCCTAGCTATAAAAATATAGGATTGGCCTTTGAGGTCATTCAATCAACTCTCCCCTGGAATATAGAAGTCTTATTCTAACATTTCTAGTAAACAGTCATTTAGAATATAAATGAATGCAGTATAGAACCTTACTGCCTTTTAAGGCAACCTGGACTGCTCCAGGTGTTGTATACTTTCTTTATGTTGTTCATAGTTTGCATCGAGAGCCCCAGGATATCTGAATTAATGAGCTAATAGTTGACATAGAGTTAAAGAGAGAATTTAAAAGTTTAACATTTCATTCATTTATTCACATTTCATGTGAAAAGGTAAAAATTCAGTTACATTTTAATACATTGATCAGTGATAGTATAGGTGATTTAAAACGGTTTTAACAGCCTCTAAACCTGTGACACTGAATTTTAGACTACTTGCGTCTTTTAGTCTGGTAGTATTTTTACTTTCCAACTTGCTCTTTAAGCCACTATTAAAAATAATAAGACCTAAGAATATATGGGGTAGAAAGGGGTAGAGAGTTGATGTGGAGCTTTAAGCTTGGCATTGATATGTGTTAAGCCGCAATATACATAATAATCCTTCAGGTAAATAAGAGATCTTAAGTTGTTCAATTACTAGTGATTAATTTTTTAAATGAGATGTGTTATTTTTACTTTAAGGTAAAATGCAAATACTTTAATTATTATATGTTACGGATCTTGACTATAATGCCATTTATGATACTTTCTAAAAGCTTATTTTAAGTATACAAATATAAACCATTCTAGCAATCTAATTTGATAGGTCATCAGCTCAAATAGAATTAGGAATACTGTTATTCTTTTCTTTCAGTTCTTGATTATGGTATTTACTCTTTCTTACCTACTTAATCTTATTTTCTGATTTTCAGTAAAGTATGAATCAGCCTTGTTTTGATTCAGAGAGGGAACTTATATGGAAATTCACTTTGAGAGAAATAAGAGAATTTATTCCCATTTTTTTCTCTTTCTGGGTAATTCCGTGGTGGGCTCTACCTGTACCATCCCTCAGAGAAAAGAGAACACTAGCTATGATGTAAGATGTAACAGCTTGTCATTATCAGGATTAAAATCACTGCTGTTTTTATATTGGTAATTAAGTTGGAAATTGTAGTTCATACTAGATAGCCCCTAATTTTTCTTGTTTTATTGAAATTATACATTTATAAAGTGTAGCAATATAGATTTAAAAGAAATTACCACATTTATTTTATTATGTCAGCTTGAATTACATGTATGTTGGATGTTTAGTTTTGATCGTGTAACTGCCAAGAAGACTTTTGATTTACATATTTAATTTGTTCTCTTTTTAAGATGGTTCCATGGGAAAATTTCCAAACAAGAAGCTTATAATTTACTAATGACAGGTACTTGTATATTCACTTGTCTTGTCTAATGTCTTTGTTTATAAAGAAAAGAAAAAACAAACTATCTTGTGTTTTGCCTTTAGCATCCGTTTGATATTTATCCATATTGTAGTTTCTTGCCCAGCACAGAGGAAATGGTATTTTTGGTGGTGTTAGTTGAAAACACATGCAGTGTAACAACATTCAGTGAAGTTTGTTTTCCTTCTTCCTTTGGCCCCTGTTCTTTTCCCCAGAAGAACCACCAGATGAATTTGCTTTTTTTTCCTGAAGTGTTCTAGTCTTCCTCACCACTAAACACATCCCTTATACATACCACTCCACACACACTCACAGGAACATGCAACATACCTTTTTTTATGTATGCCACATACTTTTAAGATGTATTTTGGGAGATCATTTTATGTCTGCATATATAAATTTTTATTCTCCTTTTTAATGACCATGAGCTCTTCGTTGTATAAATACCAAAATTTACGATCGGCCTCTTATAGAGGAATATTATGTTGTTTTCTTTTTTCTCCTTTTTTTTTATTTGCTGTTCAGCTGCAGCATATGTAGTTGCACTGATCTTTCTGCCCTTCCAGAGTTATATAATCGGGCCTTATTTAAAATATACTAATTTTTAACATTTCCCAAAATCTGTGGATATAGAGATAAGCAAAATAAAAATTGACTTGTATGGTGGGTTTACATTTAAAACAAAATCCATCCCGTCATCATCTTAACTATACATTTAAGACTTAATTAACTACCAAATATTTCTTCAGTAAACCATATCATATTAGGATCTGTGAGACAAGCTTACATGTAATCTGTAATTTAGAAGTCTTAGTTCTTTAAAAAACAACCAGAGTTCAGCAGTATGGTTATGTGGTGAATAAACTACTGATTGTTAAATATGTTAATTGAGTTATTTTAAGCCATAAGGCATTTTAGTGTAACTACTACTTTGCTCTTTTGAAAAATTTGAGGCAGTTTTAGAAGTGTTCAATTTTATTGTGCAGATGTAGGTTAAGTAGGTTAAAAGTAAAGATCACGAATGATAATGCTGCATGGTAGTAAATAATGAGACAAATGTTCAACCACAATGGCATGCTATCAACTTTCAGTGGGACCAAAATATTTATTTTAGTGAATGTACTGAATTTTGAATATCAGTTTAAGGGTGCACCACCAAATACTTGTGCTCTTGTTTTAGACATATAAAATTGAAAGGACCTAAACTTAATCGCCTTGCATTAGTTTTTATTTTCATTGGGTTATATGCTCTTTTAAGAAACTGGTGATTTTTCTCCCCTGAAAAGTACACATAAGCACTTGAACAATTTTGCAGTAACTCCTGTTCTTTATATTGAACATGAAATGATAGTAAGTGTCGGCTAGATGATTGGTACTGTTAGTAATTTAGAGAAAAATTACATCTGATATTATGAGTGTTCACTGTGCTTTCCTAAAAGCAATCAACTTCTGATCTATATCATTAGGACTTAGAGAAAAGGCAAATGCATCTTAGTGTTGAGTCACTGCCAGGTGAAGATATCTAAAAGACGTCTCTAAAATTATTATATGTAAAATATTTTCATATTAATTTGCTTCTACCTGACTTTTCAGTACCATATCTTTAGAATGAAATATAGTGCATGTGTACTGATTTTTATAAGGTACACAAATTTTTCAGTTGTTTTGAATCTACCTTTGTAAGCTTTTCTACTATTTTATTACAGTTACTACTTTGATGTTTAATCAAAAGCATTCATAAAGTACAGAGTATTCCTAAGCAAAATTTACTGTAACTTTTTAAGATTTTTATTTTTTAAGTGGATTTACAAACAGAATGTGGCAGTTTCAGCCAGTATCCCCTAACTGTGCTTAAGTTATTTTCTTCAAGTTTGACAGGTATAGACATTATTAACCAGGAGTCACTGCTGCAGACCTCTGCCCTATATGTTTGTTTAATAAAGACAAGCAACTTCTTGGGTAGTTGTGACGCATAAACCAGAAAAATTTTTTGAAAAGTCTTAAAATTATCTTCTATAAAACAAGTTCCTGGTGAAAATTAGTATATATTTATGACTTTTGAATGTACTTTTGTATTGATAATACTTAATACTTTATTAAATTTGATAATTAGGGAATAAAACTAACAGTTTAATTTTTACAGTTGGCCAAGTCTGCAGTTTTCTTGTGAGGCCCTCAGATAACACTCCTGGTGACTATTCACTTTATTTTCGGACTAGTGAAAATATTCAGCGATTTAAAATATGTCCAACACCAAACAATCAATTTATGATGGGAGGCCGATATTATAACAGGTAAGTTGTGAGAAATTTTTTTACTTTTGGCAAAAGTAGTTGAAATCTCTATAATATATCAGATTCAAAATTAAAGTTTCTGACTTTTTAAAATTTAAAGTTACAAAACCTTTAATAATTTAGTAGTAGTCATGGCTAAGAATTTTTTAGACAGTGTCCAACATGAATATAAATTAATAACTTGTTTCCTTCAAACAGGATGTATATAATTTTTTTTATTATTTATGCAGCAAATATGCTAAATCCATATATTATCTGTTGGACAGCAAAACATCTAAGAAAGGAAAATAAATTATTTTAGCATTGAGACATTTCAGTAGAAAAAACATTCTCAAAGAGTAGCTGGAGTCTTACTACAAATGTAATTCGATTGTTCTCAAATTGATATTTCTTATTTGTAATTGTTGGTTCCTATTTCTCACCTTTAAAATTCTAAGCAAGCTCTTTGTTTGTCCCAAAACTCAGAAGGGATCTTAGTCACTTGATTAGGTAAAATATTACTAAAGAAACGGTAAAACAGAATGTCATCCTTTTTATTTATTTATTTGTATAATAGAAGGTCATCCTTTATTTTATTTCTGACTATAAAGGTTTTCCCATACTGGAATTCTAGAAGAGCATTATTTTCCTCTTTTGAAGTTTGCATAAGATAAAATGCCACAGCATCATTATTCCATTTAAAATTTCTCTCCAACTCCAACTTGACCTTTGAGTATATAGGGGTCCAGTAACCGGTTTATCTGGAAAACACAACATAATAAACAAAAAAACAAGTTCTAGTTGCTTGTGTTCAGTGGATAGTTATAAAGAAACAGTTCAAAGATGTGAGTCTAGACAGATGGATCCTTTTGTACACATTACATATACATGCTAGTATGTAATAAGTACATGCTAGTACTTACACATTACAGTCTGATGTAGACATCCTCACTGACTATGTTGCTAGTTAAAACTTGTGCTCTAAACGAAGGTAAATTAATTTTTCCCCATTGTCCAGTTTTGTAGGGATTTGGAATATGTAAAACTATGAATTCAAAATATACACACTTAACTGAATTGATAAATGTCGATCTTGAGTCTTTTAAAAGGTAAAATAATTTATATAGGTTTATTGTAGGGGAAGTTTGTTTAAGACTTGACCTTCCTTATACGCATTCTGCAAAGGTGAAGGTTCTTCCTGCACATGGAAGCAGTCTGTAAAGTACAGTGTAGGGAAAAAGTAGGTTAACATTTGTTGGTATGGAAGATAATACAATAATTAATGAATAATAATACAAGACTAAACTCTGCGTTTCGAATATTGACAACTGTAAACCTACGTTTTCCTCACCATATATATATTCCAACGATTCTGTCAGCAGGAAGAACTATGAAAAAAATCAAGTGATATATATCCAACCATCTATATCTGTATTTCAATTATTGTAGCTGTAGGAAGAACATGAAAAAATCAAATAGTAAATTAAGTGACATGTTGCTTAGGGGGTCCCTAAAATACCCATTCTTCTAGTACACTAAGGGAATGTTTAAAATTCTAGGATTTTAAATATTCAGGATGATAATATGGCCTATTGATAATAGGGAGACTTTTTTTATATTTTAAAAACTCACGTCATGCTAAAATTTATGTTAAAATTTCTAATGTCAGTTATTTTTAGTTTTGCTTATAATATTTCCCAAATATAAAGAATATTCTGTAGCACTTTTAATCAAAGTCATCAGTAAGCCTTTCCTACTGTAGCCATAATCCTACATGTAAGATTTGCCTCTTATTTTTCTGTTTTAAAAAAAATTTGCTTCTGCTTTCACCTGATATTTATGTTTTATAACCTAAGGCTATAAACCTTAGGCTAACCTAAGCCTATAGCCTTAGCTTATAAAACATTATTATTGTATTATAATAAAAGCAGAATATGTAAATGTTTTGGTGATTAAAAATTCTTAAAGTTTACCTGAACTCACCACTTGCTAGTAAATAAATGCCATTTTTCTGTCAAGTCTTCCTTTCAATCTCAGAAATACTCTTAGTAAAAATTTAAAAAGCAGACTTTTAGTTCTTAATAGTGACTATTAAGTATGGTTATGGAAAATTGGAATCTCTGACTAAGGTATTCATATTGTAAACCAATATTGGGAATATTCTTGTTTTTCTAATATAATGTGACTGTTATGATCATATGTCCTATTAATGTATTCCAGTTATTTGGTTTGAAAAAAACTTGCAAATATAAATAATCTTTGCTAACACGGTTTGCCTTTATTTTCAAGATTTGAAATTTTTATGAGACAAATTATGTCAATGTAAGTAATTTTTGTTTTAATAGCATTGGGGACATCATAGATCACTATCGGAAAGAACAAATTGTTGAAGGTTATTATCTTAAGGAACCTGTACCAATGCAGGTCAGTGTTGCTTTTCTTTTTGTAATAATTAGCATTTTATTTCAAAATGCAATTTGGTTATATGTTTATGTACACAGTCATGCATTTAAATTGGATAAAAATTTAAAATTGTGGATTATTCAAATTCTTTCAGAAAGTAAATTGTAAGAGAATCTCTTAGTTTTTATTTATGTTGGTTCTAGATAATTAGGAAGTCCTTGATGGCTTTTTGAGAATAGAAGCAGTGGTGGGGGCAGAAGCCAAGTTGCACTGGGTCAAGGAGTGAGTTTGTTGGAGGCTAAAGTGGAGACAGCAAGGAGAAATCACAGCCAGGCTTATCTAGGTGAGCTTGGTAAGTAAAGAAACTATATAAAAAATGATAGCTGGGAGAAAATGTAGGGCCTAGAGTACATAAGCTCTTTATCTCTTTGTTTATTTGTCTATAGTTTTATGGTAAGAGTTTTGAGCATGTCTGTATAACTCTGAATAAAGCCAGTTATAAACAGGAGAGACAATGGTGGGTGCAGGTCCTAGAGAAGGTAGCGTCACTAAAATCCAGAACAGAGTCGGAAAAATTGGCTTTCAACAAGAGGACTTGTTGAATATTTGTTGTTGAATGCATAGGGAGATTAATTAGCCTCTGTTTCTTTCTCATCATACTTTGCAAAATGTGGTGGGAAAGATAGTAGCAAAAACAGGACATAGTCATGCATTGCTTAATGGTGGGGATGTGTTCTAAGAAATACATTGTTATGCAATATGGTCTTTTTGAGACTGTCAGAGTGTACTTACACAAACCTAGGTGGCCTGCATTGTTGCTGCAAACAGTATGAGATTAAATCATCACTAGAGAAAAGATGTAATAAAGAGATGAGGTAAACATGAGATGTGTGATGCTGCTGATGGCATAACAGAGCGTAATGTGTTACAGTAAACTTTACTAAGTAGAAAGTGTACATTTTAAACAATAAAAGTATAGTCTATTAAATACATAAATCAGTAACAGTTTATCACATGTGCTGTGTACTGTACGTAATTGTATGTGCTAATACTTTTATATGACTGACAGTGCAGTAGGTTTGTTTACAATAGCATCATCACAGACACGTGGTAGTGTGTTACACTACTACATTCTGACAACTACAACATCTATGGCATCACCAGGTGATTGGAATTTTTTGGCTCCATTATAATCTTATGGGACTACTGTCATCATTGACCAAACTGTGGTTGTGTGTGTGGTGCTTGACTCTAATAGCGCAGGGCATAAAGGATTGGGAGAGATTTTGCGTATCCAACTAAACTCGTGACTTGCCGTGTCTCTAATGTCTCGATTTTTTCTTTTCCTAACAAGTTAGTTTCAGATGGTTATACCTAATACTCATTTCAGTTGCTGAGGGGGGACTCATTATTCTAACGCTCAGTATAAACTCAAGAATTGTCATAATCTTGTCACATTTTAATACAGGGGTAGGCAAAATATGTTTACGGTTGAATGGAAAATAATATAAATATAAAAAAATAATAATACAAGGATAACCTGTTATGGTACTCACAACTGTAAACCTCCTTTTGCCCACCCTGTGTATCTAGCTTTATTTCCTCAGACTTTTCTGGTAGAATGCAAGGTCCATAGGAGCAGGGGTTTTCTGTTGTATTCCCAGTGTCTAGAATAGTACCTAACATTAGATATTCAATCAGTCTTTATTGAGAATGGATATCTGCTCTTCAGCAGAAAGTACCCACTTCACTCTCTGTATTATCACTAATGTATCTTGATTTCATTGTTCTTGTTGCTGTCTCAATGTCACCCTCTTCCTCTCTGCTTATCTGAATGCTGCTGGTTTAAGATCTGTCAAGTTTCACTTACTCTTTGACACCTTCTTGATAACTCTGATTAGCATTGGTGGAGTACTTTTGTTGATTGTTCTGGCAGACCTTGGCTGTTCACTGTTCTAATTAGTAACATATGTAAAACTTTGTTTTTGTTTTTTTAACCCATAGCGTTGTATATACTTACTGGAAAACCTGCTCAGGGTGTTTTTATTAGGGGCCAGAGATGCATTTACCTTCAAATGACCCATTCCCATTTCCATATCCTTAATTCTAATACATATTAGCTGTTGAGTTGATGATGATTTTAATTTGTTTCAGAAGTCCACAAAATATGTTGGTTTATAGATTGTCATTTTTTCCATCATGAATTCATGCTTAAAATTTTCTAATTTAATTTTTACAATTAGAAATAAAATTGTGTGATCATAATAGTATGTGGCATCTAGTAAACTTTTTAGTACTTGTTATAAGGTGTTTTTTTAAAAAAATAATTTTGTAAAATATTTATTTATTTTTAGAGAGATGGGAAAGGGGGAGAAAAAGAGGGAGAGAAACATCTATGTGTGAGAGATACATTGACTGCCTCTTGCACACCCCCAGCCAGGGACTTGGCCTGTAACCCAGGCATGTTCAGTGACTCTTTGGTTCATAGGCCAGCACTCAGTCCACTGAGCCACACCAGCCAGGGCTATAAGGTTGTTTTAATAATTACTTCAAATATACAGTGTGCCCCATACTTAAATGTGTTACTGCTTCATACCTGAACAAACCTCAAATTGTTGTTTTTTGCATAAGTGCCTAATAAATGCACTGAATACTTCAGAAATAACTGATGCCAATTACAAAGCAATTTGATTACTACATAAAAACTATTATGCTCTTTGAAGGGTATTAGTTTGGGCCTTGAGTAAAAGTAGATTACAGTAGAAGTTTGGGAATCATGACATTTACCTACTCTTACCAGCATGATTATAACTATTAGGAAAACAAAGACTAGTAATATCCTTTTATTAATGGAAAAACCAGTTAGCTAGAAAATCAGCTCACTTCCCCTGAGATGACCCTGCAAACCCCAGCTCAGAGGAAGGAGCTAGAATAGAAAGAGTAAGAGTCCTAGCCAGGTCTGCCTACTCTGTGTAATGAATACTTTGTGAAACAGACATTAGACAAAAGCAGCAGCCTTTTGAGACACCCCACACTAAAAATAACAGTTTTTGAGCATTATATGTTTTAGGCACTATTTCTTAGAAGTATTAGTTAATGTATTTTTTTTTAACATCTTGATGAGGTTGATCCTGTAATCATAACCTTTTTACAGAGGGGAAACTGAGACCTGAGAGGATAAGTAAATTACTTAAAGAATACCATAGAGGAAGGCCTGGCCCTGAGTGGATCTACTTAGCCCCAACTGGTAGTGAATGGGTTCTTGACTTCGTGTAAGAAAGATTTCACAACACAAGTCCAGGTGACTATGAGGGGACATTTATTAAAGCTGAGGACAGAAAAACAAGGAAGGGCTTAGCATAGAAGCAACAGGAGAGCCTAGGGTGGGCTGCCTTAGTTCACTGGGAAGTCAGGGGAAAGCAAAACTTGGGGACAGGTTGAGGTCATTAGCCTTGAACAAGCTGCCAGTTGCCCGTTCCCATAGAGTTCAGAAGAATGACGCCTGTGGGGAAAGACGTGGGAGAAGAAAAAGGGAGAGGGCGTGGTGAGGGTTGTTCCCCAGAGGGAGAGCACACCCTGGGTCCTTTGTCTTGAGGCTTTTATCACTGTCGTCAGGGCAGCCAGGAGTTGGGCCACTTGTTGCCATGTATAAGCATAACAGGAAGATTTGTGGGGAAGGAAAGAGGTTTTTATTAACAGGATTCAGAGCATTCCTGCTCTAAGCCAACCTCTCCCGCAGAGCATGGAAATTTCTATGTTCCCAAAAAGACTGAAATTCACATCCATGCTCAGAAGTGCTGCACAATTGCTTATTTGTTCTTTTGGAGCTCAGGAGAAACACAGAAATGGGTCTCCGTTCTCAGGCTCTCTCTCTGGTGCACTCCTGTGGGTTTAGCATTGCCATCGCCTCATGCAGTTCTTTCTCTTCCCTGGAGTCTGGGGTGCCCTGCCAGATCACTCCAAATGGTCATGCAGGGAAAGCCCCATCGGTGGGGCCTCAGTGCCTGAGGCTGCCTGCTCTCCTTGGGCCAAGGAACTTTCCCAGCTCACACCTCTCTCAATGTGAGAGAGTGGAAGCAGTCCAGGACCTGTGTGGTGTGCTGGCCAGGGTTGCAGTGTTCTAAGGGCTGGCATCTGGTGATGTATACATCCCAGTGCAGAACTCCGCCTCTTTGAACTGTCTTCTAGCTGAACGAGGCCTAAGCCCCAAGTGGGCTCAGTGTCTGCTGGTCCTGCAAGCATTCCCCAACCAGGGTGCAAGGCAAGGAAGAGAGGGAGACTTCTGCATGCATTCTCCTCTACAATCCCCTGCCAAAATCCTGCATCCTGTGGGAGAGTCCAGCTTTTCAGTAAATGTAGGCCAATGTTGGTCATGCTTGCCACAGGTGTCTTTGCCCTTCTTCTAGCCACCATTTTGCGGAAGGGGGTAGAAATTTCCCAGATGCTCACAAGCATCTTGGCCCCGGGTGGGATATATGGGCCTCTGCTGTGGCTTGCTGACTCCCATCGTACACATGTGTTTTGACGTTTTCGGCCCTGTGCAGCCTCAAGGCAAGCTCCTTCTGCCAGGGTCATGGGCTGCTTGGCTGCCAGGGTCGTGCATGCTGTTTACTGTTGCCTTGTGTAGCTGCCTCCTGTTGCAGCTGTTTCAGTCTGCTGCCTTGGCATTTCTCCCTGCTCCCCAGTGATTTGGCCCAACCCACCCTGTTACAGTCTTGTAGGCAGGAATCTTGGGGGAGGTCTCAGGGAAGGGTGTCAGTAAAATATTCTTCAGTTTTCCAGTTGGGCTCTTTCAGGCTCCTAACAGTCCAGAAGACCATAAGGTCTCCACTGATTGGTCAGTGACAGGGCAGAGAGTCATCAGCCATTGCATACGGCCCTGGCATCGCCCACCTAGTTTTGCTGCTTTTCTGGGCCTGGAGCTGAAAAATAAATGAGACCTAGATGTTATCTCTAGGGAGGTGACCTTTTGTATCTGGCTGTAAATTGCCCAGCCAGTTCATTCAGTTCTCTACCTCAGTTTCCCTATTCCACTTACCAAGGAATTTTTCCAGCTTTTTACTCTCCTGTCTCAAAGACATTCTTGATTCTTCTCTTTTTCTGCTGCACTATATATCCAGACTCTCAAGAACATCATGCTAACTCTGTCTTCATAATATATCTAGAATATGACCATGACTAGAATTTGATTTTCTCTCTTTCTACTTTTGCCCCCTTAACACTTCACAGCAGTCAGAGAAACACATTTAAAATGCAAGTCATATCATTTCAGTCCTCTGTTTAATACTTGCAGGTATTCCTGCATTTCATTCACAGGAAAAACCAAAGTTCTCGTGGCTTACAAGACCCTAGAATGGCATCCCAATACAATTTAGTTGTTTATTATCTCTTTCCCTCATTAGAGTTTAAGTTTCTTGCAGATAAGGATCTTTGATTTGTTCACTTAATGTATCTTAAGAACTAGAGCAATGCCTGGCACTCAACAGACATATATTGAATTAATTTATTAAGTGGAGTCTTTCTAGCCATTAAGTGACAAAGACATTTTCAGTGGAAGTCTAGCTTTGAGACTATACACCTAACTTCAGTGCAAAAGCTTGCTTCAGTGGTTTTCAGACTCTAACCGATCAGATTATCTTCTTCCCTTGGAGAGGTATATAAGACTTTCTTCTCCAGAACTGTGTAGAGTGGGCAAAGAATCCTAGCCAACTACCATCCAGTGATTTACTGGAACTTGGAAAATGAAGTTGTGTTCTTGCCCACCGTGTCTTCTAATATATTAGAATCCTTTAGGATTTGTACATCTGTGTATCAGTCCCAGCTTTAATATAACTTATTAAAGACCTATATAAATTTTCTTGAAATCATATATTTAAATCCAAATGTTCATGTAATATGTCTTAAGTAACAAACTACAAATATGCCCCATTCTGCAGCTACGACTAAATATTATCACTATTGAAATAAATAATAAGTTCAAATATATATAAGTGAGAAAGTATTCATCACTATTAATCATCTGGGCTCAGTGTATCCTTTTTAATTTTTTATATTCTAAGTCATTTTAGAAATAATATGTAGAAATAGGAATAAAAGGATAGTCCCAAAACAACTTTATCAGGAAATTTAATAATAATTTGAATGTAGCAAACTCAAATTTTTGTCCCATCTGTCCCAGGTTATAAAGGCTTATGTACTTGAAATGGTCAGTGTCTTCTGAAGGCAAATAATTGTTCACCCACTGTTATGCATGGACCTGGAACATACCCATTTGTAAACCCCAATTCCAGGTTTCTGATACATTTCTAGTAAGTTCTTGCTTATAATTACTCTAGCTCTTCTTGCACTTTCACTGTCAAAATGGACTAGTGAGTCCAGATTTTAAAGATACCTCTCTGGGTTCTAGTTTATAATTCTTTCTTGTTGTTCCTGTACTTGCATCATCAATAGCAATACTTCTGAAAAATTTGATGGCTCATATTTTTGTTGGGAGAGTACATAAGTTCAAAATATTTTTATGTTTAGGTTGATAAATAAACATCAATTAGAATGATCAGTATGGTGAATTTTAAAAAATTCTACATTTTATGTCTCTTAATAACCTTTTAGATAAAAATTACCTTTCATCCTCTTAAAATCATGTGAAGTAAATCTTGTTGCATAAGCATAAAAATTAAGGGTAGTCTCATTTCCTTTTAGCAAAACAGGATAATCTAAATTCTTGTCATAAAATTACTGGATGATGATATCCTTCCTATTGAGTGACTAACGAATGGGAACACTGTATCCGCACCCCCCCACCCCCAAATATATTGTTTACTCAGTAATTCTTGAGTTTTGAGAAAATATATCAAAGATATTCTGAAGAATTGTAGTCTGAGATTTTGCTTATCAAAATAAATTTTATCATAACATTGGATACCAAGGTGCTGCCATGTGCTTTTTTTTTTCACTCATCTTCTGATTCTTTTAATAATTATCAAACACATTCTTTTGCCAATATTTTCTCTTTGCTGTTATGAGCAGAAAATTGAGTTCTACATTTTTAGTTTCAGTGAAGACTAATGAAAAAACAAAAATAGTCTTTTTTCTTCCTTAAAAGATAATGCAATACTTGGCAACATAGGAAAAAAAAAGCTGCAAAAGGGTAGTGCAATAGAGATGATTTATTTCACTTTCACATCCTCTAGGGCAAAGACTGGCAAACTTCTTCTACAAAGGGCCAGGTAGTAAATATTTTAGGTTGTATAAGCCATTCAGTCTCTGTCTCAGCTGCTAATAATAAACCTTGTCTTTGTAGTGTGAAAACAGCCACAGGATTTATGTAGAGGAATGAGTGTGTGGCTGTGTTCCAGTGAAGTTCTATGTCCCAAAATGATCAATGGGCTGAATTTGGCATATGTACCATGGTGTGCCAACTCTGCTCTTGAACATACTTGGGAGTAGTTTTTGAGTAATCATGAAATGGTTCCTAGGATGGTGAAACATAAGACTGTTTCAAGATACAGGAAAAATAAGATTCATGAGAATCTCATATCCTAGAATTATAAAAGGATTAAATGGACTTATGAAATCTCTAGAGAAAAAGTCATAAAATATTAATCTCTGTAAGTGTAAGAACTGTTCCAAAAACAAAAAAAGAAACAAAAAAACACAACTAAACAACTAAAATTGAATCTAATGTACCCAGATGGTAATATTTGAGGTTGATTTATTTTGGAAAGATGATTAGAAAGGCATTCTTCTCTTTATATTTTTCCTGATACAATTTTTATTGTTGTTTTTATTTGAGAGTAGGGGTAGGTGAGTTACCAGTTAAGATATGCATTCCTAAAATTGACAGTGTTATGTAAAGTCATGCAATTAAAAACCACAGGGTAGTATGAAAAGTGTGGTTTGGGGCACAACACCAAAAACTTCATCAGTGACACTTAAAGATAAGCACTTAATAAAAACTTAGCATAGTTTTTATGCATGCTAAATGGTTAAGAAATATATGAACAATACAGTAAATATGGCACTTTACCTTGAACAAGATCAGATGTGGAAGTCAGCATTGGAAGGGTTTTGAATACTGTGAAGTGACAGAAAGAGGATTATCTGAAATCAGACGGCATAACACTAGATGTGGATGGATGGGTATAGCATATAAGACCTGGGAAACTGAGGGGGATCTGAGGTGTATTTTGTGTATCCCCATGTATCCAAGTTCAGCTGGGTGCAAGTTTTATGCATTCACCAAGTGTTTTTCTCAGATGTGTTTGTACAGAAGCAAACAGGACTTTGCTTTATTCTTAAATTGGTTCCTAATTTATTAGCTGTTGGGACAAATTTATGTTTTGAAAACCTCATGTGCTGTAAAACACACAACAAAAGCAAATTGTACAGTAGTCTCCCCACTTATCTGAGGGGAATACATTCCAAGTTCCCCAGTGGATACCTGAAACTGCAGATAGTACGAAACCCTGTATGTAGTCTTTTTTCCTATACATATATACCTATCATAAAGTTTAATTTATAGATTAGGCACAGTAGAGTTGAACAATAACTAACAATAAAATAGACCAATTATAAAAATATACTGTAATAAAAATTATGTGAATTTGGTTGCTTTTTCTCCAAGTATTTTATTGTACATTACTCACCCTTCTTGTGATGGTGCGAGATGATACAGTTTCTATGTGATGAGAGAAGTGAGGTGAATGATGTAGACATTGTGACATAGTGTTAGGCTACTGTAACGGTTACTTGAACACAAGTACTATGATACCTCAACAGTTAATCTAACTGAGATGCCTAATGGACAGGTAGCAGATACAGTGCGGAACAATGGAAAAAGTGATGATTCACATCCCAAGCAAGATTTCATCATGATCTTCAGAATGGCATGCAATTTAAGACTTATGAATTGTTTTATTTCTTGAATTTTCCATTAAATATTTCTGGACAATGATTGACCCACGGGTAACTGAAACCGCAGAAAGCAAAACCAGAGACAAGAAGGGACTACTGTATTTTTCAAAATAGCGTATTAGTTATCCATGTACTTGAGAAATGGTACGGAAACCTTTTTGAGAATTTCTTTGAAAAGCAAATGATCTCTTAATATATGTGTGTTATATTGTTTTAGATTTTAGTACTTAAAACATTTTCCTAATGTCTAGACAAACACATAATCTGGTTTTTATCTTGTATTTGAGTGGATTTTACTTAATTTCCATCAAGAATTCATGAAACGATTTTAATGCTTTTAAAAACTCAGGAACAAGAACAAGTACTCAATGATACAGTGGATGGCAAGGAAATATATAATACAATTCGTCGAAAACCAAAAGATGCCTTTTATAAAAATATTGTTAAAAAAGGTTATCTTCTAAAAAAGGGTAAGTGTAAACTTTTAAGACTAAAGGTTCAAATTTAGTATTTTATCACTTACAATAGAGGCACTGTAAATATTGAGAATTAAACTTTACCGTTGAGGTAAGTATTTAATAAGTTTGACCTGAATTATTAGTAATTGGCCCTTGTTTAGAACTTTTATCTAAATAGCCTTTAAAATATAGTCTAGATATATTAATCCACATTTCCAATCAGAGTTTTAGGAAACAAGCTTATATATTTCCAACTGTGTCTTTCACTCCTGAGGATAGGTCCAGTGCTAGGTATTTGATTCTTTGCCTTCCCCCATCCTATACCCAGACACCCACCCCAGTTCTTTTTAAAAAGAGAAACTTTTATGGCACTTGGCACATTTATGGTAGTGATGTTTTTATTTTATAGATTTGCCTCATTTTGACATTAAGAAATGTTAGGCGGTTGGAAGGGCACATGGTTAGTGGAAGAGGTTTCCCTCCATCCCTTAAGACTGAAAAAGAATTACTACTAAATAAGAATCTTAAAGAGTTTATCATCAGGAAATTTCTAAAGATAGAGTTTAGGTCCTTTAGTCATTTACTCCGATTCATTAAAAAACAAGCAATATAATAAAAGTCATTTTTCTACAAGTAAATTACAAACATTTTCTCATTTTTATTAGGATTAGTATATTATTTAAACTTTGGAATGAAAATTGAAATATATTTAATTTTTAATAGTTTATTTTTCATTATATTTTTCCATTACCATTTATCCTCCTTATACTCTCTTCCACCTCCATCCACCCCCTACCCCCTGCAGTCATCACACTAAAATGTATTTAATTTTTATTTTCAACAATGATAATTTTTATGATTTTAATATGTATGACTTCACAATTCATCGTTTGGCTAAGGGAAATTTTTTTTTTTTTAACAGGCAAAGGAAAACGGTGGAAAAATTTATATTTTATCTTAGAGGGCAGTGATGCCCAGCTTATTTATTTTGAGAGTGAAAAACGAGCTACAAAACCAAAAGGATTAATAGATCTCAGTGTATGTTCTGTCTATGTTGTTCATGATAGTCTCTTCGGCAGGTAAGAAAAAAATTTCTTTTGTAATTGTTTTATTCATAAAATGGGTATATTCAGATCATTTCAAATCATAGCAAAGCAATTTTGAGAGCCCTAAAATCATCTAAAAATGACATTTACTTTCTAGGATAATTTTTGTCTTCCTTCCTTATCCTTACTAGTTTAGATTAACCTGTGCATAAAATACAACTCTACCGTAATACAGAGAATCTTTGGAATGACATTTCCTGTAGTAAGACTTATCTATTAATAGCGTGTTTCCTCCCTGTCCCTACCACCAGTCTTCTGAGTGACTTACTTTGAGTCTTGTATTCTCCCTCTGTTTTATCACATTCTCTGTTAACTTAGTGTATCTGATATTAGGTATAGTCAATTGTACTGCTCACTTGATAGGCATGTTCTTAAGCAACACGGAGAAACAATTGTAATATAAAAACAATTGTTTTCAGTAGGAAAGATAGTATTTCAGATTTTATATTAAAACATTTTTCTTATTTTAATTTCCAAAGTTTTAAAACTATATAAAATGTATACTCTAACAGTAAATCCTGAACATCACAAGGCAAATACAGCTCTTGATTACATCTAGTTTTTTGCTGAAGTACAGTTGCCTTTCTTTACCTTCCACTGTCAGTATTACCAACAATCCATTCCAGAGTGTTTCTAGATATATTTACCATTGTTTACTGCCTATTGTAATGATTAATAAAGCACAAAGCAGTTATAACAAGTGTTTTTAACAACTTATTTTTCTGATACAGGATGGCATTTCCCTAGGCAAATCTACTTTTATCCTAATTAAATTGATAAAACCTTTTCATTTCTTTTTTCTAAATTGTGTTTCAGAGATCACATTCGTGTTATTTGTGATTTTAGTAGTCAATTTTTAAAAATTGTTAAAAATCAGTTTCTGCAATGCTAAATATTTAGTTTCCATACAGCAGGGTTTTTTGGAGTCTTAGCTAGTGTTTATATTGTGAATCACTAAAACTGGAGTATAATGTGATGTATTTTCATGAATTCATTTGACTTTGATACCCTCCTTTTTTGTTTCTGAACAGTCCTAATATCTCATAAAAATAGTTGTTCCAAAAAAATAACAAGAAAAAATAAGTTTTTGTAAGGCTTGGCTCCTTTTCAACTTTCTGTTTTGCCTTTCTTTGTGTATGTTGGAGTCTTTCTCACATACCAGCTTCCTTCATGGAACCAAGGTGGTAGGTAGAACCAGAGAAAGAAGTGAGCATTTCCTCCAGATCTATTGAAAATCCCAAGGGTGCACTGTTGAGCACCTCTGACAGTTTCTAGTTGTGGGTTACCTGAGAGAGCAAAAGAATGGGATTACCTTCATAAAGTGAGACTATTCAGTGCCTAGCCCTGCTATTGGAGATTATCCCTTTCCCGCCCCCTCCAAGTAGTGAGGATGTTTTACCTTGTGGGGTGTGAAATGGATTTTAGGGAGACAATCACACTGTTCACTTCATAGTTTACCTGTGCTATCCACAGCTGCAAGAGGGGAGAGATTTTGGGGACTAGCTTATTGAGATGAGTAATATGATGGTGGTTTAAGCTGAGTCTTGGAGGATGAGTATGAAATCACTTCTATGAGTAAATTATAGGTGTTTTTACAATATTAGTGGTTGTAAAAGTTATAATAAAAATATTAAAACGTTTTAAATTTCAAAAATTATAACACTTGAAATGATACGACTTCATCAATAAACTGTTCTAATTCATTGTTTTATTGTGGCAAAAGAATTGGTACATAACACTTGTAAACAGAAGGCTCTCTGTAGTGGCCATACTTCAGTACTTCCCCCTGACTTTCTTCTTATAGCACCGAGATACTCTGAATATTACTTTATTCACTAGTTTTAGTTGATCATCAATGAAGTTAATTTTTGTGTTCATGTGTAGAATTTAATTTCATTTTGTTTTTTACATTTTTTTTATTAACACAGAAATTAAAATTGTTTTTATTACCGTAACATATATAATGGATTTCTTGAGGAAAAAGTAATTTTAGTATTTTTTTCATCCTTACATTATGGTTGGCTTTAATGTACAGGTAATTATTTTCCTACTATAAGGCAATTTGGTAATTAAACTTGGGAAGTTATTAAATTCAAAAAATAGAAAGTTTTAATTAAAAAAATTCAGCCCATTTATTAGGCCACTTAATAAGAAATATATTGAATTTAGATAACTAAATCCAGTAAATCTTCCTTTCTTCAGCCTAAATATTGCATAAAAGTTATTGAATAAATGATTGGTGCTGGCGCCATACCACTAAAGAACTGTGAGTGCCAAATAAAAGTTTCTCTTTTCCCCCATCTTTTCCCAATCCCCTCCATTCATAGGTCTGTTCCTGCAGTGTCAGGTTATGCTTGGGAGGCTTGTTAGATCATGCAATTGAAGCTAAAGCCAAAAACTCTTCATAGAACTGGAGAGTTGCTTGTTTTATCAGTCTGCATGGAAACTACCATCTTTATGTTTGAGGCCAAAAAAGCAAAACAAATAGAAGATATAACACTTTCAAATAGTACAGTCAAACCTTCATTCTCCAACAGTGCGGTTCTCAACCAAGTTGTTCCTGGAAAATGTGTCTTGGTTGTCGAACAGAACTTCAGGTCGATTCTCTACCCAACAACCCTTTCATGCTGATACCTGTAGGATCAGTCACGCGTCTCTCAGGTGACAAAGGAGATTCAGTTTTCCAACACATCATTTCCTGAATGCTTTTCTGGAATGAATTTAGTTTGAGATCTGAGGTTCCACTGTATTAGATTGGGTTTGGATAAGATTATCAGTAAGTTAATTGGTGAATCAGAAGGTACAGAGATTACATTTTTACTGCGAACGGATGAAGCTGCAAACTATAGAGAAATACTTCGAAGTAAATTATTGGTCATTCAGAGAAACCAAAAAGATGTTATGGAAATAGTATTCAAGTTTATGATTGATGATGAAGCTTCAAGATAGGAACATTTAAAGGGTTTTGCAAAAACCAAAGGGGAAGAGCTGAGGGAGGGAAGGAGGGAGGGGGCAAGGGAAAGTGGTGGGGGCTAGGCAGAGACAAATGTATTTGAAAAAATAAAAAAAAAATTGTACTGGGAGAGGACACCATTTGAAAAATTAATTACTTTTCAATTTGAATACAAAGATTAAAATAATATAATCATTTCAAAAAAAATTCATTCTGGAAAATAAGCAGTATGAACATGCTCCTATATGCAGTTAGTTCCACATGAAAATGAAATTTTTACATTGAGACTAACAAAATCTGAGCTTTTTGCTGCGTGTTTCAGTTTTATGGGAAGAAATGGGATCAGAATAACGCCCTCCTGTTTGATACCAAAGTATGTAAGCTGTTCAAAGTTTATGACCTAGGAGAAAAAAAAACTTTTTGATGAATGGTTCTCACTTTGCACGTTTATTGAAGAATAGGTAAACTTCCTTCAAATAATGACAGCACAAAAAGATACTAATGTGTTCTGACAGTTTTTGGAATCAAAGCAGAAATTCAACTTTGGAAAAGTGAGGTTAAATATGATTCACTGGTAAAACTTATAATTTTTGAATAATATGAATCTCAAAGAATTATTAAGACTGATAAAGCAACATCTGTATAAGCTTGAGGAAAAGCTTTACAATTATTTTGACATACTTAACATGAACTAGTGCAATTGGATCAAAAACCTGTTTTTATTATGAAAAGAAAGGTAACATTATACTTGCCATTTAAAAAAAAAGAACTAGAGTTAAAGAAAGATCAGATCTTTTCAGTGCAATTTAAAAAGACTGAATTATTTCTATTCTGGTTAATAATATCAAGAAAGGAGTTTCTGTCAGATAGTGAAAAAGCAGTAAATACCCATTTACCATTTGCTACCAGGTCATCGTGTGCTTATTGAATAATGCAGTTTCTTGTTGGAGGTGATCCAAGAATTTGAAGACTTTTGAAAAAGTCATGAATTATATTTAATAATACCAAGTCTAAACTTAATATGTAAAAGTTACATTGATGGGAAGTATCAAAAGTGTAATTTTTAAAAAGTGACACCCCCCCCCCCAAGTATGCCAGTTTACCATCATCTGTATTTTTGTGCGCCTTACTGTAAAATTTTTTGGAAGTGCCAAGAAAGACTGAATGCCAAGGAAAATACCATCCATACATATATTTCATGGAAATGAAAAAACACCTCTATCAGATAATAGGACTAGTGAAAAATAGGTTAATACCAAATTATGTATCGTAAGATGCAAATATCGTAAGACAAAAGGGGAAATTTTCGATAAATGCTGTTATCTTTTTCTTTGTCATGTTATCAAATACATGGCAGGCACTGAGCATTTCTTGATTTGTATAAGCATAGAATCCAGTGTTAGACCTTCAGCATATAAGTGATGTCTAATGTGAAGTTAAAGGCAGCCAGCTCTCTGCAACAGATGTAAATGGTGAGCATGCTCAACCTGTGTGGAGAAATATTGGACAGCTCGTTTGGCTGTTTTCCTGCCTGCTTTTAATTGCGCATCTGTACACATTTTTCAGATTATTTTCAATTTTAAGAGGTCTCTTAGTACTCTTATTTCTTTTTTAAGATTTTATTTAGTTTTTAGAGAGAGGAGGAGGGAGGGAGAAAGAGAAGGTGAGAAGCATCAATGTGAGAGAGAAATATCAGTTGGTTTCCTTTCATGCGCCCTGACCAGGGACTGAACCCACAATGTAGGCATGTGCCCTGACTGGGGATGGAAACAGACATTTTGCATTGCGGGACGACCCCTAACCCACTGAGCCACGTCAGGGGCTTTATATGAAACTTCTGACTCTTAATACTGCTTTATTTTACTTTTCTGTCTAAGTTTCATTGGTTAATAAAATTATGTAGTTTTCAAGTATACATCATTTGTATATTGTGTGTACACCAACCAAAGTCAAGTCTCCTTCTGTCACCATTTATCCCTACTTACCATCTTCTACTAAATAACCATTTCAGGGGCACAAGTTAGAGGCATTTCCGAAATAGAGTTATTGTAATGAAATTTATTTGGGAATTTTTACAACTTTATCATTTCACTGTTGTAGTATTTACTGTTTTATCTTCATTAAGTAAGGATTTTTTTTGCTGGTTATTAAATTTTAGGTTGACACTTACTTCAGCATTTTAAAGATTGTTTTCTGCCGTGCAACATTTTCCTTGTCACTCTAATTGTTTCTCTTTTAGAGAAAGTTCTTTTTCTTCTCTCTTCAAGGTACTATCTTTTATTTTTCTTTGGATGCTTTGAGATTTTTTCCCCCTTATCTTTGATTTTCAGCAGTTAAACCAAAATATGCCTACTGGATTTTCTTTTAAAATTTATGCTAATGTTTGTAGAGCCTCTTCAACCGCAGACTTGATTTTTTATTTATTTATTTTTTTGTCAGTTTTGGAAAATTCTTGGTCAGTAGCTCTTTAAACAGTTCTTTAAAAGTTCTGCCACTTTTGTGTTTTGGGATTTGTGTTACTATGCCTTTTTACTATATCCATGTGTCTATTACGCAATTTTCTACATTTTTATCTTTTTTTTTTCTATGCCTTGGGCTGGATTTTCTTCTGATTTGTCTTTTAGTTCACTAATCTGTTCTTTTGAAGTATAATATATTTATTGAAGTCCTAATTTTATTTATTACATTTTTTTAATTTAGAATTTTGATTTAATTTTTCTTTTATAGATCAAGTTATCTATAAAAAATTCTCTATTTTGTTATCTGTTTTCCTAAACATTTGAATTGCAGTGTTTGAATTGCAGTATTTGAAAGTCATATCTAGCCTCAATATCTGATTACATGTTGTAGGTCTTTTTCCTTTGCCAATTTTTTCTTTTGGCTTTTCAGTCGTTTGATCATTATTCCTGTAATGTTTGGTCTACTTGTGTTTGACCAAATGGTCGACATTATGTATGCAGAACTGTAGAAGCTATGGATAATGTATATCTTCTAGAAAGGACTGTTGTTCTACTAGAAATTTAGCGTAAGGGTTGTTCATCTTGATTCCTTCAGAATTAAGCAGAAATATTGGTGATGGCTGTTTGTTTTTGGTTTGCCCTTATTCAGAAGGCATAGCTCTGTAGGGGACTCAACTGAAAGACTTGTCTTCTAATGCTGAATGTGCTGGTCAGCTTTTTAGCATCTTAGCTGCTGCTTTCTGCTTAGCGTCTCAGCTTCTTGCCCCACACAGTATAGGAATGGACACACACCTTGAAAGGAACAACTGTGGAGAATGTCAGGCTCACCTCACATGATCTTGGCCCCTTAAGTCTCAGCTGCTTTGATTGTTCCTCCAGTGTTTTCAAACAGTTGCTTTCTGTTTTTTGTTTTGTTTTGTTTTGTTTCGTTTATATTTTATGCAGCTGGGAGTTTAGTCTGATACAGTCCACTTTCAGAATCAGAATGTTTTAGTTTACATTTTCCATTATTTTATGGCATTTTCAAAGCATGAAAAGATTGTTCTTTTATCTTTAATAATGTTAAGCTTGTATGTATTCTGGGCATTTTGCTATTGCCTCCTCACACTAAAGTATAAGATATAATCTTTGGTTAAAGCAAGAAATAGAAGTAATATTTATTGACTTTCAAAACATGAAGGCCCTTACTAAACATTTTCAAGTCTAGTTAGGAAGAAAACCTCTTCAAAGAAAGACAAACTATTTGATATTGTACTTACATGCTAATGAATTACAACACAGTGCATACTTGTCCAGTGAAGGACAAGAACCAATATTTACTATACACCACTCTTAAGTTATTTAATCCTCAGAATAAGCATATAAGATGAGTAGATGGTGTTTCCACTTGAACAGATGAGGAAAACTGTCACTTGTAAGAAATTTGAAAATACATAAAACCGTAAAGAAGAAAATTCACATCAGCCACTATCTTTTGAGAGACAAACACTAAAAACATTTTTTTGTTGAAGAACATGTCTAGTCTTTTTCAAGTGCATATGTATGTATATTTTATGTCACCTGGAGCAGTGAGTTGAAGTAACATTATTTGCTTTAAAAAGTATTTGGATTACCTATGTGAAATTCTGCATCAACTTTTTTGTAACTTTTCTATTTGTTATGTCTCTTAAAATGAATTTACACAGTAGTTTAAAAATTTTTCAACATTGAACGATTAATAAAATTTTAATAGTGCAGACAAAAAAGCTTTCTAAAATATATGCCGCTGACATTTTCTTTTTAATGATGACCTGGTACAATTAAGTATTTCTTAAAATTAAGAATTATATTAATTTTATATAACATATTGTGATTTTTTTTAAAGTAGCTTAAGTATTTAGTAGTTTTTGTTGACCTTCCTAATAACTTTTTTATTTGTATTTAAAGGCCAAACTGTTTTCAGATAGTAGTCCAGCACTTTAGTGAAGAACATTACATTTTTTACTTTGCAGGAGAAACTCCAGAACAAGCAGAGGTATGTTAATTGTTAAATATTTAGCCATTGTTTTATTTTTTAAATTTATTTTCAATTACAGTTGGCATAGAATATTAAATTAGTTCAGATGTACAACATAGTGATTAGATATTTATATACCTATGCCTGTGTTTTATTTAACTATACTAGAAAACTATTGCATTTAAGATAAAGTGATAAGAATGTGTGAAATCTAATCATCTTTTTAAGGAATGACAAATTTTATGTGTAAAACATTTTTTTTTGAAAGAAAGGCAGAAAAACACAGTGAAGGGTTTAGGAATGAAAACTCCATTTCAAATGCTGGTGTCATGTTGGTTTAATTGCTGAGACGTTACAAGGGTTTTAAATTTTTTTTAATATAATTGACTGACATTTAAAAAAATAAATAAAATCAATCTGCATTTAAGAAAGAAAGGAGAGAGAGAGATGGAACTGCTACCTTTTGTGACAACATAGACGAAACTGGAGAATATTAAGCTAAGTGAACTAAGCCAGTTGATGAAAGACAAATACCATATGATCTCACCTAGAAGTGGACTCTGTTCAACAAAATAATGAACAAAATAAACCACAGGCACAGAAACATTGAGCAAACTGAAAGTGACCAGAGGGGATGGGGAAGGAGGACAATGGTGGAAAGAAGGGGAAGGGACTAGACAAAGAACATGTGTGAATGACCCATGGACATGGACAACAGAGTGGGAATTGACTGTGGGAGCGGGGGGTGGGGGTGAAATGGGTGGAGGGAGGTAAAGGGGTAAAAATTGAGACAACTGTAATAGACTAAACATGATTTATAAATTAAAAAAAAAAAAGTAAAATTGACCTTTAATACTCTATGATGTTGAGTCCAATTGAAAATACTCATTTAAAATCCTCTCTGCAGAAAGGTTATAGTGTTCTCAGTACAATCAAAAGGTAAGCCAGGTAATTTTGCTAACAAGTGTTATTATCCTTTGCTAATTAAACTCCATATCTAAAAACAGAAGTTCAGTCATCAGAAAGAAAACTGTATTTTAGGAATCTTCTATTTTTCTCTAAGTTTAGATATAATATCTGCTTTTGGCACTAGTCATTGATCTGTGTGCAGTGCCCTTCTAAAAGCCTTTACTAAATTTAAAGTAATAATCTGAAGAAACAATGTTTTAAAAAGATCTTTAAAAATATTTTGATTTCTTTGAACTGTAATACTTACTGGTGTTTGGTGGTGTTTTTTAGAAATATGGCTATATTTCTGCTTGTTCTCTATGGAAGGAAATGGAAGGTGGTTTAAGGTCAAAGACAGTGACTTTGTTGGAAATAGAAGATAATTTGTCAACCCTGGATATGAGGCAGATGCTCTGAAAACTGTGGCTCTTGTCATAAATTATGAAAATATCTGACTAATAAATTATAAAAATATCTTAGACAATGAACAATTATGTTTTATGGATCATAATTGAGTGTTGTATTTCAAATTATTGCAAAATATCTCAAATACTCATTAGCCTTCACATATAAAACCATATTTTATGTGTAGATGTCCCTGATTTTTAGATGAAAAAATAGGGTTGAAAACATTTGGTAAGTTAGACATTTTTTAAATTTTAGGGAAATTGAGTTAGGAAGGAAATTTAAATTTCAATATCCTATCTTCTCGTTATTTTACCATGTTTTTCCTTTTTCTAAATGATGATGTGTTAACATACCTTGATGATATTTCAGTATGTTTATACAGCCTCACTTAGCTGTATAAATAGAACATTTTTTATTATATTTTTATATACTCTTTCTACATTATGCATTTCCAAATACTGCTTCAAGTCCAAAAATACCACTGGTATTTCCAATTTTTGTAATTTCGGTGGCTTATCAGCTCTCTGGTTACTCTCTTCTAATTGATTTTGTCTTAATTTGCCATACTATAAAGATGTTCACTAAACATTGACAGAGTTCAGATTCATTGAAATAGCCCACAAATTAAAGACATAATTTGAATAAACAGTGGTACAGAGCTTTCTCGAAAATGTAAAGCCAAAGTGAAATATTTAAATTTATTTTTGATAAAGTTTTTCTCTGTTTTCTCCAGAGCACTAGACGGCTAAACATTTTAAAATGTAGCTACAAAAAAAGTCTAATGTTATATTTGAAAGGCGTACAAGTAACCCAGATCCCCGTACACATTTCTAGTACTATCATGATTTAAAGTAAAGATTAGAATGCTTGTCATCAAATTAGTTGTTTCATTTCCTATTAGTTTTTCAGTAGGCCTCCCTTCATAAAATACATAATTCATTGTTAAGGTGCCTCAAATATAACAGCTTATCTATAAATAAATTTTATTTTTTTGACTAATTAATGGGCACTCATTGATATACTTAACATTAATTTAGAGATTCTACAGACATACAAATTCTTACAGAAATATAATTTTTTGGTCACTTTTACGTTTTTGGAGTACAGATACATTAAAGTATAGTATACTGTGAGTTTAGAAGGGGCAGTCTCAAGAAGGAAAGAATTATTGATGATTGGAAACTAAATAAACTGTAGTATAGTATATTTCTTTGAACTGCTGTTATTTTATTTATTTTTCTGTAGGATTGGATGAAAGGTCTGCAGGCATTTTGCAATTTACGGAAAAGTAGTCCAGGGACATCTAATAAACGCTTGCGTCAGGTGAAACTTAATTTTCTTTGATTTGTGACTTTCACATTTTGTTTTATTGCTTTGTTCTTTATTTCTAGACGAAGTGTTTTGGGCAACATTACAAACACTTTAAAGATCTTAAGAGAAATTAATCTTGTCAGGCATTTTAAAGCTTCCACTTGCTTCAGGAGCCAGAGAAAGTTATTTCTTTATGAAAAAAATGTTCTTTATATATCTGCGGGGTACTTATCAATACTGTCAGCTTTTGAACACCTATCAATGTTTTTTTTTTTTTTTCCCTTCCACTCAAGAAACTGTTTAGCACTTTTTCTTTCCCTTAAAAAAGTTATTTTGGCCCATTTCAAAAAAGCAGAACTAAAGGTACTTATAGAAAAGATCGTGTTACTTAAAGTACTAATACCAATAAAGTTCTGGGTTTTTCATTTTATAGAAATTGTTTTTGAAACATTATTACATAATTCTTGGTAGTATCTTGTTTGAAACCTTAACATGTCCGATGTGTTCGTTTATGGAGAGTTATGCTGGCTCTTCCTTTCAAGGTGTGTAAAGTCAACTTCATATTTTCCTTTTTCTTCTTTTTTTATAGTTATCCATAGATAATTGGCTAAAAGTTAAGTAATTTTAACATTCTTAGAGTTTTGAGGGAAGTGTGGTATAGTATTTATTGATGAAAGAGACTTGTTTTATTTATGGGAATTTCTAATAAGCTTGGGAATTTCAACATACTGTTCTATTGGAAATAGATAAATGTTAATATTAGGGTGACTACAGTTTATATTCCTAGTAGCCAAAAGACTGACTTCCCAGTGAAATTGAATTACACACATAGTCACTGTGTGTTCTCAAAACATATTTTAACATTTTGTAAGCTGTGGAAAAGTATGTTGAATTTTTACAGGTTGTGTGAAATTTAGCCATTAAATTATTTATAGGTATAATATGATAGAGCTAATATCTCTTGAACCCTTGTTATGTGTCATGTAGTCTGCTTTGTGCTTTACACATATTACTTTGAATCTTTACAATTTGCAGTGTAAACTTTCTCCTCATTTTATATCTGGGGAAGATAGTTCAGAGAAGCTGACCTGCCCCGACTTGCCCAAGGCAAGTAGTAGATGGCAGGAGGGAAAAGTCCTGATACTGGAAGGTAGCTGGTCTGAGTTTTGGCATCAAAACTGACAAATGACCATGTTTTTTTTTTTTGTATTGCACCATTTTCTGTAGAATGAAAAGGTAGACTCTGTTTTAAAACTATTTTATAGCTGTGGAACTCTATAGAAATTAAATCTTCAGGGGAGCATCATGTAATATACAGGATTTTGATTGCAGTTGTGACAGTTGTTTGCTTACATTAGTAAGTGTCCTCTTTTTCATTTTCTCTGGACCATTGTTTTGTAGTGAAAAAGGTATATTTCATTACTTCTGCATGAATATAATTAGAGGAATAACTTGCAAAACAAAATGTATTTAGAGTAATTGCTTTTAAAACCTAATGCGTAATTCTTGAAATCTGGGGTAACAATTTTTGTGCTCTCTTTAGGTCAGCAGTCTTATTTTACATATTGAAGAAGCCCATAAACTCCCTATGAAACATTTTACTAATCCATATTGCAACATCTACTTGAACAGTGTCCAGGTAGCAAAAACTCATGCAAGGGAAGGGCAAAACCCTGTATGGTCAGAAGAGTTTGTCTTTGAGTAAGTCTTATTTTATCATCACATTAAATCATTTTCTTTTACCATATTGCATTTTTGTTCCTTTTTTTCGTGTGTATCTAAACCATCAGAAGAGGATATCAAGTCCAGTACTTTAAAAGTACATACATACTTTTTTCTGTTGTTGGTTCATTTTATTAGTAAAGTGCTATGTCCTTTGTTTTTGACCTAATTATTGATATGAATTAACATTACTCACAATTCCTAAAGCATTTACTAACACACACACACAAAATATTTACAAAGGTTTCCAGGATTTACCTGAAGAGGTTAAAGGTGGTAGGGCAAGTGTAATTTGCTTGTCTATATTTCCGTGTATGAAGCAGTAAAAAATGTTTTGAATCTAGTTGTAAATCTGATACATTCAAGTTGTTTAGTAGCAAAATAGGAACCCTATTGGATACTAGAAAGAAAGGAATTAGATAGTTAGATGCCAGGATATTTTGTTAATTCTTTTTCTCCTTGCTCCTTTAGCGATCTTCCTCCTGACATCAACAGATTTGAAATAACTCTTAGTAATAAAACAAAGAAAAGCAAAGATCCTGATATCTGTAAGTTGATAAAGAAATTTCTTTCTAGAATAAAAGAAAAATGTTTTTATATTTTAAAAAATTCATAATGAACTTAGTCTAAAACTAAAATTAAAGTACAAGTAGTATAATTTGAGGTAGTTCCTTTTTGTCCTTATAAAAGTATTGATATGACTGAATTGTACATACTGTAAAGCTAATAAGTTTTAAGAATAAATTACATATTTGTTCATCCTACCCTCCCTAATGAGTAGGAAGAACAAGAAAATAATAACATTGGTTACCTTTCTGTGGTTCATCCCTTACTCTGTCTACTTTTTAAGTTTTTCTTGCTTTCCTACACTTTTCATGTAAGTGACAAAAAACACTATTTAAAACAAATTTCTTTAAAGCAAGCACACTATTTGTTCATTTTTAGTAGTCAGATCTTCCCAGTTTTTATCTCGCCAGCACATCTTTTCTCAGCCTATTGCTGAAACAGGTGACAGTGGGATTTAGCAATTCACATAGGTGTGAATTAGTTTAATACCGTCCTAAAGTTCAGGCTTAGAGAAACGAGTGTTTTATGTGTTAACAAATAGGTCAAAGCCTGAATTTTTCTCTATAAAATGTTTATTCTGTAATTTTTGTGTTACTTAAATGCTTAACATTTTTTAGTGGTTCCCCATTAATTTTAGGATAAAATCCAACCCCCAGTAATGACACAGAATCCACTCCTCCCTATTTTGCACTCACTGTGTAATTTTTTTATATGCTTCTCTCCAACTATAACAGCTTTCCCATAGCTTTGCATTATCCATGGATTTTCTACCCTACCTTTTACTTGGACTGCACTTGTGTCCCCCTCCCCTCTTTCTCTCTCATTTTCTGTACCTTTATACTTAGCTACATCTCCAGATCCTGTTACAAACTACCTTAAGGGTTACCTTTTGAAATGGATATTTTAACTTCCATGGGCTGAATTAGATATTATTTCTGTGTACTCCGTTATCATTAAGCACTGTTATGGCACTTAACACACTGTACTGTAATTGATTTCTTGCCCTTTTGGCTAGACTGGCACCTCCATGCAAGTCAGAAACCATGTCTTAATCATGTCTGTATCCCATATCCGTTCCTGCAAGAGTCTGACACGTAGTATACATTCAGTAAATTAATGAAGTAAAGCATTTAGTATTGAATTTGTGACATCACTGAAAACTTCTTTCATAAAAAGCATTTAACACTATAGAAAAGGCAAAATATCAGGATAATTTATTTGTGTGACTAATTCATAGTGTCATCTTTTTAAATAGTAATCATTTGATGTTTTTCTATCACAGTATTTATGCGCTGCCAGTTGAGCCGGTTGCAGAAAGGACATGCCACAGATGAATGGTTTTTGCTCAGCTCCCATATCCCATTAAAAGGTATTGAACCAGGATCCCTGCGTGTCCGAGCACGATACTCTATGGAAAAAATCATGCCTGAAGAAGAATATAGTGAATTTAAAGAGGTATTAAATTATTTACCAGTCTAACTATTCTTTTTTTAAGAATTTTATTTATTTATTTTTAGATAGCGGGGAAGGGAGGGGAAAAGCGAGAGAAATATCTGTCAGTTACCTCTCCATGTCCCAACCGGGGACCGACCTGAAACCCTAGCATGTGCCCTGACGGGGATTCCAACTGGTAAACTTACACTTTGTGGGATGACAACCAGCCAACTCAGTCACACAGGTCAGGATCCAGTCTAACTATTTTGGATCACAGCAACAGAAATACTTAGCACTTAATAGAAGATCAGTGAAGTTAAATGTAGTAATTCCATAGTGCAGTAGCACCCTGACTGGCAGAGGGGGTTGAACAGCCTTGTGGTAGTATGAGGTTGGTCTTAGGAGACAAAGATATGTAGGCTACAATCTCATTCTTTTTAAAATAGATTTATTCAGCAGCACATATTCCTAAGAATGTAAAAGAACATATTTTCAGTTAATCTCACTGAGAATGCCCAATGCTGTGTACTTTGAACAATCTTTCTTGATGTCATTTTTAGCTTATACTGCAAAAGGAGCTTCATGTAGTCTATGCTTTATCACATGTGTGTGGACAGGACCGAACACTACTGGCTAGCATCCTACTGAGGATTTTTCTTCATGAAAAGCTTGAATCATTGTTGCTATGTACACTAAATGACAGAGAAATAAGCATGGAAGGTATAGTATGGATGTGTTAGTGTGTTAAAAATCTGGTCAACAATTATATTTTACATATAAAGTATATGTGGATTCTATCTTAGAATATATTAAAGAGTTAAATCATCTTGCAAAATAAGTTATTCTGTTTTCCTTTATTAAAAATTAGTTAGAATATCAGTTCTGATTCTTATGCTGGATATTACAGGCGGCTGGTATTTTTAATAACAAGTTTCTGTCATGGCAAATTAATATTAGAAGTCATAAGAAAGTGAGTCCAGCAACCAAGATTGCTCACCCAACAAGGCTCTCAATTAAATTAAAATGGAAGGTGAAATAAGGAGTTTCCCAGACAAAAGAAGGCTAAAAGAGTACACTTCCACCAAACCTGCACTGCAAAATATGCCAAAGGGACTGCTTTAAGATGAAGAAGTTTCTATGAATACCCAGTTCCTTTCAGAGTTGCCAATACTTGATATTACCAATATTTTTAATACTCATTAATCTGATTGTGACAATGTTATTTTAATTGTTCCTTTACTATTTGTTGAAACTAAACCTGTTTTAGTATATTTCTTGCCTATTTCTATTTTTTTTTTTTAAAGCTTTCAATGACTTTTTGGTATTCTTTACCCATTTATTGATTAAAGGTTTATAGAACTTTTTTTCCTAAAAAAAAACCCAAGAAACAAAAAACCTATTAACCATGTTTTAGATGTGTTGCAAATACTTTTCTATTCCTTGTCTTTTAACTTTTTTATATGTATATTACTATATAGTTAAATGTTTAATATAGTCATATTGTCAATATTTACTTTGTAGCTTCTGGGATTGAATATTTTACTTCAGGTCATGAAAAATATTAGTTCTATTTTCTTCTAAAACTCCTTAGATTCTACATATTGATTTTTAACTCACCTGAATATTTCTTGTATAATGTGTGAAATAGGGCTTTATATGTGTTTTATTTCAAGTAATAGTGGTCTATGCACCTCATTTGTTTAATAAGCCTTATTTTACCCATTGATTTGAAATATCAACTTAATCATACATATATTAATCAGATATATACATTTGTCTCTAGAATGTTCATTATATGTCATTCATCTACTTGATTATTTCTGTGCTGGTGTCATATTGGTTTAATTGCTGAGACTTCATAATGGTTTTAAATTTTTTTTAATATTTTATAATTAATGTTGACATTTAAAAAAATAAGTAAAATCAATATATATTTAAGAAAGAAAGAAAAAAAGAGTGAGTCCAAATCAATGGCTCACGGTGCTTTATGAAGAATATTTTGGTATACCTGCCATGTTCTCCTGTTTATTTTTTGCTTTCTTAGTCATTGCATGGAAGTTGTGTGTCAGCCAAATTGTATTTCTAGATTCTACAGATGGGTAGTTCCCAGTCAGTATAGCTAGGCACATAATGCTTTGTAACAGCTTACAAATCATGTCAGAATAAGCCATTTCCAGCCAGCACTTTAACTCAGTAACAGTGCTTGTTTCTAGTCTTCTCCAAATAAACTGTAAAATCTAAAACTGTTCCCTCCTAATCATAGAAAATGTAAAAATATATAGATTTGTCTGGAAAGATAAAGTGATGACATGTATTTTACACTGAGATTATGTTTTCTGGGCAATGTTTGTGGTTTTTAGGACTTTATTAAAAGTTAGTAGCCATGTTTTAGGCTAATAAATTATATTGGGATTTTACATTTTTATTTGGAAATTAACTCAGATTTTTTCAAAGCGTGGGCTCAGTGGATAGCAAAGCTGGATTCTGGTCCTAGATTTGTCATTAACTGGCCTACTGTTTTTAGACAAGTCACCTAACGATTCTAAGCCCTTTATTTAAAAAAAAAAAAAAAATCTATATATGAACATAGTAGTGTTAATCCCTTCTCCTATTTATGATCTAAAGAAGTTATAGATATAAAAGCCTTTTGAAAAGTTAAGTGTATAGAAATACAGGATGTCATTATAATAAATACTTTAATGCTGTATGCAAGTAAACATACTTAAATGGTTATAATTGGTGAGGAAAAATGACTTAGGGAAAAATGGATTCATTTAATTTCTAATTGGTTCACATTAGTACAATCCTTTACAGATAGTCTTTTAATATATTCATGTAGATGAAGCCACTACTTTATTTCGAGCCACAACACTTGCAAGCACCTTGATGGAGCAGTATATGAAAGCCACTGCTACACAATTTGTTCATCATGCTTTGAAAGACTCCATTTTAAAGATAATGGAAAGCAAGCAGTCTTGTGAGGTAAGAATTTAATGTTTTAAGTATTTGAGCAAAGAGCATATTTTAATAGGTAATGCTTTATAGTTAATTGCATTTTAAGGAAAATATATTAGCTTTCTAAAATTATCAGAGTGGTTATATCTTTTATAATTTGTAAAATGTAAAGCTGATGTTTTTAAAATTTTATTTTTGGATTAAAAACCTCAAGTTGCACAAGAAGTTCATAAAAATATTATTTCTCCTGTTGTACTAATAGTGAAGTATATGCTACTTTCAAAAAGTGTGAATAATATACACTGAAGTCTCTGATTATCAGAGACTTCTGCTGTATAACCTAGGTAAGTTCTGTGTAGCACATCATGATAACATTTAGGTTTGTGTTTGCAGGGTTTTCTTTTGGAGGGAGGGGTAGTATGAGAATCCTCTCAAAAGCATAAAAAAAGATGCATTGTAAATTCATAATAAACTTTCAACATAAATCTCACTTATATGGGTATTCTCTCATTTTATTTTGAAGGTAGATCAACTACAGAAGATATTAAATGTATTTGTAGATCTAATACAAAATTAATAAGAAATTGCTTTTGATAATGTATACTAGGAGCTGTCAAATGTTAATTCTGCCTTAGGTTATCAATATTTACTAATTAATTTAAAGGAAATAAAGTGAAGATCTAGTGTTGAAAACCTGGGGTAACGCCACAGTTGGTCTTAACAGTAAAGGATACAGAAATTCAGCAAGTCTGCAGAGTGTCTGGGTGCAGCTGGCTCCAGGCTGAGGAATTTAGGCATAAATCTACTTTATTGATTCTAGATCAGAAAACTTACATTTCAAGGGAAAAGTTTTGAGAAAGGTTCGTGGTTCTGCTCAGCACATTTAGTATTTTATTAGTCAATAAGTTATATCTCATGGAGAAAAGCCAATCCTTTCTTCAAATAAAATTAAGATATATTTTATAATAACAGTATGATGATCTTCCCATTTAAAAACTCCTAGTATATTTGTGACTATGTGGCCACTAAAGCTGGATTTTTTTGTCTTTTAGTTAATACTATATTTAAAGTCTGTGTAAAAATCTGTGGTAAAATGTGGTAAATGAAGAGAACTTTAATACTGGAATTAATTCCAAAGCAACTGAAAATTGTTGAAAAATCATAGCTTGCTCTTCAATTGAGTACAGTTGAATCTTGAAAAACCCGGGGGGGGTGGTTTAGGAGCTCCCCCCAGCTCCTACCCCACATGGTAAAAAAAATCTGTGTATAACTTCTGACTCCCCCAAAACTTAGTTGCCCCTTTGTATCTGTGGGGGATTGGGTCCAAGACCCCCGTGGATACCTAAATCTGTGGATGTGCAAATTCCCTGTATAAAATGGCATAAGGTCAGTGCATGCAACTGGCCCTCTGCATCCAGACTCCGAACCACGGATCAAAAACTACAGATATTTATCGAAAAAAAGTATAAGTGGATGTGCACAGTTCAAACCAGTGTTGTTCATTGGTCAACTGTAATTGGGAATTAATGTTAACAAACCCAAGGAGTTTCATAGCATAAACAACTTAAAAATTCCCATTTGTACCTCCTCCCAAAAGAATAATACAGATTGAAAGTGGAAAAAGAGAGATCCTTGAAAACAACTGTTTGATTACCTTGATTCATTTGTGCTTGTCATTGCCAAGATTCATTTATATTGACTTATTCCTTCTTCTAGTTAAGTCCATCAAAGTTAGAAAAAAATGAAGATGTGAACACTAATTTAGCACACTTATTGAACATACTTTCAGAGCTTGTGGAGAAAATATTCATGGCTTCAGAAATACTTCCACCGTAAGTGGTGAAATTTTAATTTGAAAAGAAATTGTGTGTCTGCACTTTTTAAAAATTTGTACTTCTAAAACATACAGCCTTTTCCACTGTCCTGAGGTTATCTCTATAGCATCATCCGAATACTTTTTTCATATTTTCCATTAATACAGAAGTAATCTAAAAATGATTAAGATTTCTTCCAAAGTAAATGTAAAAAATTGGTTAAATGAATTAATGATGAAAGCTTATTTGATTTTGTCATTACTTTGAACCAAGTACTTTTTTGGGGGAAAAGACCAGTTGCATTAAAATATCATATATTTGGTAAAATAAGCTTTGGGTATAATGAGGTCAGCATTTTCACTTGTTTTCTGTATTGAGATGACTGTATTATTTTGGCAGGACACTGAGATATATTTATGGGTGTTTACAGAAATCTGTTCAGCGCAAGTGGCCTACAAATACTACCATGAGAACAAGAGTTGTTAGGTAAGGCTGAGCAGTTCATTTGTTACATCACTGTATATAGTACGCAGAGAGTCAAGTGGCTAATTGTTAAAGACTTTTTTCTTTTACTTTTATTTGGGAGCCCTGTTGAAAATTTTGTGAGTTCAGATGGCTCCTAAACTTTAATTTATTGCGGGTCTGTTTTTTTTGGAAGTTACTGTGAGATTACTTAGATATCTTTTGCATTTCCTGAAAACTTAAATATTCATTTACAGTCAGTTAACTATTTGGGATTTTTATTTTATAGAATGAAGTTAAAAGTTATATAATCAAAAAAATCTGTAGCTAACTTTATAGTACTCTTTATTCACATATAGATGTACACATATGCATATACATACATATCTGTAGACAAAGGGAGGGAGAAATGAAGGAGAGGAAGAAAGGAAAGAAAAAGAGTGATAATTGAGCCATTTAGATACTGATTTGTTTGTAACACTTCTGTGACTCTGGACTAATCTGCAACCAGATCCTCTAGTTCTGAAGTTGTGTTGCAGTGTTCCTGTTGCAGGGCATTAGGAGGAATTGCAAAGTTAGTGGCTAAGACAGAACTAAAGACTAAACTTCTAAGACCCAATCTGATATTGTTAATATTACTGCTGGCTTTTGTTAAGCACCCCCACGCCATTCAAGTAATTGGAAATCAGTGAAAAAGCATCAGAGAATATATTAGTCTAATAATGATACAATTTATTATGTAGAACATATACTTCCAGTCATGTTATGTCCCATAAAAAAAATTAGCCAGCCACTAAAAACACCAATATCATCCAGTTAATTTTGAAAATGTGTGTTCATCTTGTCCCCAACCTAAATATTTTAGAAGTGCCTACTCTTTACAGATAAAAATCTTAGAATAATGCCTTAAATATTTAAGAATTCTAAGTTCTGTATTTCTTGGCTTTCATTGTGGACGAACCATAAGCATGTTTCAGCACAGCTATATTTGTGATGTGAATTAACACTTCTAAAAACTTAAGTTTCAAACAAGTACAAGGTCTGTCCAGAAGGTATCCAGGCATGTACTATGAAAAACAGAGACATTTTTTGAAGAAGAAACAAGATACAAGAAACATTGTATGTAGGACAGTGACACCTCAGTCCCCTTCAAAGTAGGCCCCTTGGGGCCTTCCAGTTCTCTCCATCTTCCAGTTCTCTCCATCGCCATCAGCTGCTCCATCATATTTTCCTGAATCTCATCTATGGTCTGAAACCTCTTCCTTTTCAAGGGTGATTTTAGTTTTAGAAAAAGCCAGAAGTCGCAGGGCGCCAAATCTGGGCTGTGCCGGGGGGTGGGGGGCGGGTGTTGAGTCACCTGCGTGATTTGAAGTTTCACAAAAATATTCTGCACGAGACATGCTGTGTGGGCAGGTACTGTCATGATGAGGCTGCCAATCACCAGTTGCCCATAGCTGCAGCCTTCTGAATCATTGAATAGTGTCCATGGAGGAACGTTCAAGCTTAATGCAAAATTTGATGCAGATTCGTTGTTCTACTCAGTCATTTTGAATGTGATGGCCACATAGTACACATGCTTACTCAGCAGCACCTACTGTCCCCACTGACTAGTACAGTGAAATTGTCATTGTTCACAATTGCACATTCCAGTCCACTTTCTTTGGCTGCCAGGTTATATTGATGTCGCCCAAACCATTCTCCTTACATTGACAATGGCTGTACTTTTTCTAGACAGGCTTCATGTATGTATTAAGCAAGCAGAGCAGGAAATTCTGCTATGTGGATTAATACCATAGGGTGTTTTAAGGAGTATTTATGCCGAAGGCGATCATTTCTGCACTTAATAAGCTTTTAAATATATATGTAGGTACCTAGTATCACTCTTAAAACAGAAAGTAGATTTGCACACTGAAATTCTTTTAGGGTTTGATGTTGCCAGGTTATATTTCAGATTCTACGACCTATGTAAGTATGGAAATATGTTCAAGTAAAATTTTTACAAGATTCTTCATAAATTTAAAATAAGCCCAAATTTAAAAACTTAATAATTGTTGTTGTATATTCTGATTACAACAAATGTTAGGAAGTAGCATATTCACTTTCTAAGAGTCCCAAATTAGCAAACTGTCCTATTTTTGGAAGGTAAATGCTGAGGAGTTTGTTATCCACTCTAATAAAGAACAAAAATTATGTTGCTTATTTTAGTCTCTGGAAGGAATATTATAAACTATTTTGGGAATAATGCTTATCTTAATAAGCAGCAAATAAGAGGTCTAGTATTAGTATGGATTCCTCTTAAAAGGAAATTGAAAAAAAGTGTCTACATGACAACATAGTCTCTTGTCAGGCTAGGAAAAAGCTAAATAAGCTTGCAGTTTACATATACATTTTTCCTTATAAAATTAGCAGGTAAAGTCATATATGCTAATGTTGTTAAGCTATGTTCTTTTACACTATTTTTTTTTTTGTTTTGCTATTATTTTGTAATTTGAGAACTTTTTTTACTTAAGAAAGCCTGATGTCTTTTTCCTTATGGCCATAGAAACTTTTCAGCATTCTATTGTATACATTTTCATTTATCAAGGAGTCACTGTTTTCTCTAGTACAGTGGATTCTTATTTTTATATGGCATGTCAACAGAATCAATAGTACCAACTTAATTTATAACAGACTTGACTGGGTTATTCTGTTTAAAGATGGAAAGACAGAGATCAGTTTTAGGACCTTCCAGGATTATGTATCCATAAAAAGGTTTATTTGTGCTCCAATAGTTTTTCCAGAAAGTCTTAGTGTTTTTAAGGACAGTACTTTATCAAATTAAATTTTCAATGTACTACTAGCTTAGTATAAATAAATCGTAGCCAAGACAGTAAATACTATAGATACAGTATAAATCTGCCCAAATTTAAAATCCCAAATTTGGAAAAGTGAATATGTTTAAAAGGAAGATGCATGTGTTCTTAAAGTAGGATACTCTTTTCTTAAAGCTGTGTTTGTGGTTTCCTATGTTAGTTCAAAGTTCATGGTTCTATGAGTACTGAAAATTTTGTTTTAATGTAGCAGTTTTCTAAAAAAAAAAAAAAAATTTCCCTTTCAGTGGTTTTGTTTTTCTTCGACTTATCTGCCCTGCCATCCTGAATCCACGGATGTTTAATATCATCTCAGGTAATCAATTTTTGATAAATTTTGAAATTAAAAAATTAGAATAAAACTTGATTCTGTTCAGTAAGGTTACATGATTTTTTAAGTTTGATTTTTTTAAATATACAGTTATGAGACTTGGTATGAAATATTCCAAAGCACCCATCCATTTCTTCTTCTTTCCTGTTGCTACTTTATCTTTCCCTGCCATTTTGCTTCTTTTACCCTTCCTTCCCATCTAACACCTGAAGCTTGAGATGGTATGATTAGATACTATACATACCATTTTTTTCCATTTCTACCTGTATCTCAAGCTCTTACTATGATGACTTTTTCCGATTTGCATTGTGGCTTTTTCAAGCTGGGGAGAAGAGCTTTTCATGTGCTACAGTTGCAGTAGTGCTCTGTGATTACTTAAAAAGAAAGTGGCTCTCTAGAGATTAGACATTTTCCATTAGAGATTTCTTGCCACCAGTTATATAATCAGCCACGTTTAACTGCAGTAAACCAGATTGTTTTAGTACCTGTACGTCCATTGTGTAATGACTTTCAGATTGTTGAGATTTGGGATATTAAGAAAGTAATAATGAACCATTATTAAAAGAAGGAACCTGAACCATTTTTTAAAAAGATTTTGTTTTTTTAGAGAGGAAGGGAGGGAGAGAGGGAGAGAAACATCAATGTGTGTTTGCCTCTCGAGCACTGCCTACTGGAGATGTAGCCCACAAGCCAGGCATGTGCCCTGACTGGGAATCAAACTGGTGACCCTTTGGTTCGCAGGCTGGCACTCAGTCCACTGAGCCACACCAGCCAGGGCAAACCTGAACCATTTTTATCTTAATAATTTGAAGCTCAAAGTTGTAAAAAGAATATGAAGGAGTATCTTAATAGCCATTCCATCTCTGTTGTTGTCTTCTATCGCTACTGAAGTGGTTAAATCTATGGTCTATTAAAAATTAAGCATTTAGAATTCTTTTGGAGAAATTTTTTAATCTGAATGTTGGCCTCTGAACTCTGTTAGGCAATACTATTTATAGTTTAGCAGCTTAAGATACAAAGAGTACAATTTAAAATCTGGCAGTCAGACTCCCTATTGGTTTTTACTATTAAATATCTTATGTTTCAGGGCTTATATTTAATAGCCGCAGACATTTTTCATTTACATCCTACTGTCTGTATTCTATAAGGAGTTGTTTCCTAACTAATCTTTAAAATATTTTAAAAGTGTATTAAATTGCATGTTTTCCCTTAAAAATAGAACAGTGGTACCAGACTTTATCTTTGTTATTGAGCTTTAACATGAATTATTTGTGGTCAGTGGAGGTCTGGAGCACAGAATTGCTCAGATTGCAAATTGCTAACCTGAGTGGGTTGAAATTAGCTTTGTGAATTGTCACAGAGAGTGTATAGAGTGACAGTTTTTTTAAGAGATAAAAGATTAAACCTTTTGAGGTACTGGGAATTGCTGAGTCTTGTTGTAGTAACCTTTTCACAAAACTAGAAGCACTGATAAATATATTCATTATCTCCCCCTTTATCTCAAGTTCTTTTGAGTTATACAGGTCATAATAAAAATTATGAGTTCTGAATGGGAGAACATTAGTATTTTTAACAGTAAAGAAATTGATAAAGTCCTAAACTTATAATAGTTTTACCTGGAAGTACTTTTGTTGTTGGTCTCATTAGCTCCACCCAATTCTCTTGTAGATTCTCCATCTCCTATTGCTGCAAGAACACTGATATTAGTGGCTAAGTCTGTGCAGAACTTAGCAAATCTTGTGGAATTTGGAGCTAAGGTAAAAACATTGATTCTTTAAAATAACATTTATGAATGAACTTTGACATAATTAAAATAATAAAATATAGCTTAAATAAATTTCACAACAGTGGGTATTTTATACAGTTTATATTTTTGTTGGTATGTTGATTTTTTTTAAAAAGTTTTGATTTTGCATTTTAATAACAAAATTTTTATTTTAGCCATTACAGAAGACTGTATCTTCAATTTCAAATATACTCAGATTCTCCCAGTTCTAAATATAAAAATCAGTCACCATATATTTAAATGCACTCCAATACATTTTTAAAAATTTATTTCACAGTCAACATTCACTATAAATTTTAAAACTTGGACGAGCTTGTAAAACACCCACGTGTGATCCGACAGCCTAAGGACTGTTAATATTCTGGTAGGGATCATACTGTGCCAACTCCTTTTTTCAATATGTAACAAACCTCTTGCTTTACCTGGAAATATATAACTGTTTTATTGTTCATAATGATTATTTAGTATGCTGTCAGTGTAGATAGATGTTAAGTAGTTCTCTATTGGGTATTTAGATGGCTTCTAATCTGTCACTATTGTAAATATTGCTGTAACAAATATATATATACTTCCTTTCAAATTCATCCAGTTATTTCCTTAAGCTAACTTTGGAATAAAATTACCTAGAAGAGTTTTTGCTCTCCACAGCCTGTCTTCATGAAAGATAGGCATGATGTTACTGTTTTATGATTTCACTAATCTTAGAGAAACTGATTTTTCATGTCTGTTATTTTGGAATTGACCAGTGAGGTCTTTATCTCATCTATTGAATTTTTTATTGATTTTAGGAAAGCTTGTGTTAATACTAACCCTTTCCTATTTTACAACATAGCATACTTTCAAATAGGCTTAAGATTTTAGTATGAAGAGCAGTTTATATATATATAGCTTAACTTTTGAATGTATCTGAATCATATTGCAGCCTTTAATTACACTGTATTTTAATTCCCTATATTCTCTGCTAGATTCTAACTTCAGAGTGGGGCCCATGTTTGTCTTGGTGTTTGACAAATAGCTTATCAGTAATTATTTTGAATAAATTACCACATAAGCAATTTGTGTCTGCTAGGTTTTGTGTTCTGATTTGTTCTCATTCCAGAATTTATTCTTTCACCAAAATAGTTTCTCTTTATTGTATTTTTTCCCATGACCATTTCTCCCTCTTAAACCTCCTTCCCCCCCATAATCACCACACTCCCATCCATAGGTCCCTTTTCCTTTTTGCTCCATCATCTGTTCACCCCAGCCACCCCTCCCCCACCCACTCAGAGCTGTCAGCCTGCTCTCTGTTCTTATTTTGTTAGTTCAATGTGTTCATTAGATTCCACATATGAGTGAAATCATATGGTATTTGTCTTTCTCTGACTGGATTATTTCACTTAAGCACAACATTCTCCATCCATGCTGTTGCAGAGGATAAAGGTTTTTTTTTATGGCTGAATAGTATTCCTTTGTGTAAATGTCCCATAGTTGTGTTATCCAGTCATCTACTGATGGACACTTGGGCTGCTTCCATATCTTGGTGATTGTAAATAGCACTGCAATGAACATAGGGGTGTTTATGTTCTTTTGAATTAGTGTTTCAGGTTTCTTGGGATAAATTCCCAGAAGTGGAATCACTGGGTCATAAGGCAGTTCCATTTTTAATTTTTTGAGGTATTTCCATACTGCTTTCCATAGTGGCTGTACCCATCTGCAGTCCCACTGGCAGGACAAAAGGGTTCCTCTTTCTCTACATCCTTGCCACCACTTGTTGATTTATTGATGATAGCCATTCTGACAGGTGTGAGGTGTTCTCTCATTGTGGGGTTTTAATTTGTGTTTTTCTGATGATTAGTGATGTTAGCATCTTTTCATATGTCTATTGACTATCTGTATGTCCTTTTTGAAGAAATGTCTCTTCAGGTCCTTTGCCCATTTTTAATTATTTGGTTTTTTTGGTGTTGAGTTTTATAAGTTCTTCATAAATTTTGGATAGTGACACTCTATCAGATGTATTCACAAATATGTTCTCCCATTCAGTGGGTTGTCTCTTTATTTTGTTGGTTTCCTTTGCTGTGTACCAGCTTTTCAGTTTGATGTAGCCCCATGGGAAATTAGTAAAACAATCCTATTCACAATTGCTTCAAAAAGAATAAAACATCTAGGAATAAATTTAACCAAGGATATAGAAGACTTGTATTCAGAAAATTATGACACTGAAGACAGGATCTGAAGATACGAGTAAGTGGAAGCACATACCATGTTCATGAGTAGGAAAAAATTAACATAATTAAAATGCTGTGTTTCACAGACCTAGACCAAATATTTCAAAATCTTATATAGAACCACCTAAGAGGCCTGAAATAGCAAAAGTAATCCTGAGAAAGAAAAAATTAAGAGGAATCATGTTACCTATATGAAACTATACTATAAGGCCGTAGTAATCAAAACAGCCTGCTACTGGAATAAAAACAGACACATAGATCAATGGAACAGAATAGAGAGCCCAGAAATAAACCCAGAACTTTATAGTTGATTAATATTTGACAGAGGAAGCAAGCACATAAAATGGGCTAAAGATAGTTTATTCAATAAATTGTGTTTTGAAAATTGGACAGATACATGCAGAAAAAGTAAACTAGACCACCCTTATGCCACAAAGAGTAAATTCAAAGTGGATTAAAGACTTAAATGTTATACCTAAAACCATACAATTCCTAGTAAAAAATATAGGCAGTAAAATTTTGGACAATGCTCACACCAGTATTTTTTCTCTCGTTTGTTTCAGGCAAGGGAAACAAACAAGTGGGACTACATCCAGTTCCTTAGTATAGCTGTTTTCTTATATTAGAATGAAAATACTGCCACTGCATGATCAGTTCTCACGAAACATATTGCTACAGATGGTCATAGATTTATAGGAATTCTTACTACCTATAATATTTTCATTATATAGATCTGACAGTGTTTGTTTTCTGATGCATATAGTAAGCTTTTTATTTTTATATTTTTAGGAGCCCTATATGGAAGGTGTCAATCCTTTCATCAAAAGTAACAAACATCGTATGATCATGTTTTTAGATGAACTTGGGGTATGTATATAATTTTTCAAGTACTTTGAGACCTATAGTTAGTATAGGTGAGTTAACTCATTTTAGCAACAACTTTGAGACAGATTTTCTACCCAGAACAAAAGAGCTTCGTATCTTTGTTTACCTTACTTTGTTTGACTATAGTTTTAACCATTTATTCTTTCACTAAATGGTTTATACCAAGCATTCATTATTGGGTTTTTTGGATTTCTGTCATTTTCTAGTTTCTGTTTTGTGTTTCATTATTGTGTTTGTTTTATCTCACTTTTGTGACACTCTTGACACTCTTTTCCTGCTTTAGCTCCTTTTACTTTGCTGCAGTTGTTTGGAATTGGAAACACCATGGATGACCCAGTTTTGACCATGTTCAATACGTAAATTGACCTGAGGACAAGTGTTCCTGTGGCTTTCTAGGAATAAAATACATGGATTTGGTGTTACACATAAGTCAGTGGGGCTACTTAAATGCCATTATGAGCCTTTATAAATAAAAGTGATTATGAAAATAAGAATAGGGGATTTTAAAGAAAATAATATTTAAGACCCCAGATTTCTTAGTAACCTTTACTTACCAGTTATCCATTTTCAGATATTGCCTAAATTGAAAACCAAGTAAATATATTAGCAATTCAGTTCATGTATATAGAAACCAGGAAGGGAACATGTTATTTGTGAATTAAGACAGGTGTATGTCATTAGGGAGTGCTAGGGTAGGAAATTGAGGTGCACACATTCTGCCTTAATGCACTTCAATTCAGTTAAAAACCCAAGGAAGCAATCACTACACCACTGTGCAGTCAAACCTATCAGTAGTGCCTGTGGGTCCCTAGTTCGCAACCTCAGGTATTAAAACAAACAAAAAAAAAACACAACTGTTTAAGAAATTATTTATAGCATAGCTCCAAATAGAGAAATAAAAGAGTAAATGTTAACAGTATCCATCATGTTTTGATATGTGAACTCCTGGGAAGTTTAGAAAACAAGTATTTTTAGTTTCTAAAAAATAAAGTTGGTCAGATTGAAAAACACTTTTACTTAATGTTTAAGAAACTGTATGAACACTGTTTACCCAGTACTTAAGGCTAGCTCATTTTATTTGAAGCCCTATTTCTAGGTTTTCAGATACATGGTTGGGGCTCCATTTTCCATTATCATAAATGTCCACAGTCCAGCTTGCTTTCTTTTTCCTAGTAATGTCACATGTGTAATCTAGCCTTTCAGACTGCTTGGAATCCCAGTGTTCTAATACTCTTCAGTCTTCTTATACTCTTCTTTTCCTTTATTACATGTATAAATCAAATTCAACTCTTGAAGACTTCTCTCAAATATCTCCTTCATGAAGTCTTTGCTGAGCCCTAAACCTGAATTTGTTTTGCATCCTCTGCATGTGTTTGATATATAATCCTGTGTTGCTCTTACCAGTGTTCTTCTGTCGTGTCTACTAGACTGGAAGCTCTCTGAAGGCAAATAACTAGTGTCTTTCATTTATATAATCCTTTATTCACTGAATAAACAAGTGAATAACTGAATCATTTAATAAATAAAAATATATCCTAATTGTTTTTTCATACTATAGAAAACTGTGTTTTGCAGTATGTAGAAATGTATAGAGAATATTGTCACCATTCTGGAGCCCATGTTAAATTTTATTGTAAGGCTCAAAATAGTATCAGTATTTACTGTTAATAAGGTACTGTCAACTTCTTATAGTGACAGTTTATGAACCTTATCTAAAGTCCCGTAATTTAACACTGATGATTTCCACATATTAGCGTTTTGGGAGTAAATCACACATAATAAATTATTGGCCTAACATTAGGGTTCTCATCACACTTTTATAATGTACCTCTTACTATATATGCTGATAAATTTAACAAACTACAGTACCTTAATAATGAAATTTAGTCTGAAAGGAAGAATTTTTTTAGGTTGCATTTAATCCAAATTAGCAGTCAGTACTTACATTATTTGGCGTGTGTTCCAGATTAAAAAAAGAAACTACAAAGTTTAGGAAATCCACCTATTTAGAATAGATATTCTAAATAGTCTGTCTAGTCCATCTACTTAGTAATACTGTACAATGTTCTGCTATGCTGTCGAAGGAAATAACTGGTTTTGATGTGAATACTGAGGTCACAAAATCTATGTTAATCAGAATTAGCACTCAATATTACATTTCAATAAGACTTGGAATTTTAACAGAAATCTAAGAGTATTTCAGTAACATTTTGACAGTATTATATGTTAAAAATTCTAGCATAACCAGTTAGGATCTTTTTAAAAGATACTTTAAGATTTGTATTACTGAATTCAGTTTTATGATTTTCTTAAAGAATGTACCTGAACTTCCGGACACTACAGAACATTCTAGAACTGACCTGTCGCGTGATTTAGCAGCATTGCATGAGATTTGTGTGGCCCATTCAGATGAACTGCGAACGCTCAGTAATGAGCGTGGAGTACAGCAGGTAGGTTTTTGCCCGACTTTGTTGACAATGATGCGTTTAAGATCCTCTGAGAAGTAATAAGTAGCTGAATTATGGTCAACATTTTATCAGTTATTTTACATTTTTAAGAATGAACCAATAATCCAATAAGCGTTCAGCAGACAAGGTTAACAGGCTCAGACTATGTAATTTTGATACTGCAAAAATGGTGTTTATTCACTTCAGTGGCATGTATGAAAATGGCAAATGTGCTAGTCAGTCCGTGGCCAGGTGATTCACAAACTGTCAAACACATGAGAATTATTCAGGAAGTTCAGAATTTCTGGATCTGGAAATATTTGAATCAAGAGTATGACGTTGGAAATCACCATTTCTAGTAAGTTCTTTCTGAGTAGTGTCACCACACTGGCCAACCATTTGCAGGGACCTCAGAGGAGAGATTAAAGGACTGAGTTTTCTTCAACATGAGATTCTAAAATCACATTTAAGATGATAATCTGTCTCAAGGTTCTAATCACTTTAGAAACTTAGGTAGAGTGTGCACTATTACCTACGTGCCCATGGCATGTATAATGTCTCCTTGCTACACTGGGGCTAGGTTTATTATATTACTTGCCTTAACCATTAAATTCTTATTGGAGGATTTGGCCCAATTAAGACTTTTTATGATAAAGTTGCTGTTTTAATTTTAAACCCAATGTTTCATGATTCTTTAAAGTGTTCACTCAGTTGCAAGTTGATTGAGTTTAAGATGTGTCATTTATAAAGATAAATATGTACTCTGGCCTAAGTAGGTAAGAAAATGCCAAACACATGAATTTCTAGTCACTTTGATTTATAAAAATTCTGTCTTAACCAAAATATTACGACCAAGTATATTCAGTCTTTCAGTAACTTGGACAATTTTATGCTTTCAGTACAATGGTAATATGACCTGTTTCAAATCCAGGTTTCCATCCTTTAAATTTCTGACGGAGCTTTCATTCATTTATTATTTTTGTTTTTCTTTGTCTAGCATGTACTAAAAAAGCTTCTGGCTATAACAGAACTGCTTCAACAAAAACAAAACCAATATACAAAAACCAATGATGTCAGGTAGCAGCCTTCACCCAAGTGTTCTGCCTGGATTCAGCATGCCCAACACGGTAATTCACATCAGTATGTCTCCTCTGCTCTTGCCAAAAATAGCACACCTTTCCACATTCCAGTGATGTGTGAGCTATGCAAACAAAACCCTAGATTCTGCTGGTGACTAACTGTGCCAGCATCTTTGTAAGCTATCTGTGCAGGATATTTGCACTTTTTCCATGTATGGAATCAATCTTTACCAACCTCTGAGCCTTGGTGTACAGATCACCTTTCATACAACACAATGACTGTATCTTGAACTTTGAGAATATATTTTCAATACATCCAATTGCCAAAGTTTCGCTGTCTCTTGGAAAAAGAACTATGAAATCAACTGACAAGAAAAAGCATTCTGTCAACAATTGAGTATAACTGGATTTGCAGACTGTTCTTACTGTACCTTCTTCCTGATAGGGAATATGACCATTTGACTGTTCAATGACTTTTATTTGTATTTACAGTTTCCAGAGTTTGCCATTATAATAGGAACAATCTTTGCTGTATACTTTTTAAAAATATTGTGCTATTCTCTTGCTGGAACTGTTGAAAGAAAATATATAGAATGGATCTATTGCTCATCAGCTTTATTTTTTAAACATATTTGTTCACGTATTTGTTCAAACTGTCAAAGACTGTATTTAGATCTCATAATGCTTTTGTTAAATGTTTACAACAGTAAATAGTTTGAATTCAATAAATATTATTGGTCGTTGTACTAATGATCGATGCATGTTACCCATTCAACCATTTTATAGGTTATCAATTTCTTGTGTTAAAAAGAAAGAAAACCTAGAATGCTTTTTGTTGAAAATATTTCTTTATTCCAACTTGATTTTTTTTGGTTATGCAAACCACCTCATCAGTCACTTAACAGCTATCCATCTTTGAACTTCTGACTACTTGTTGTATCTGCTGGGTATTTAGTTTGTATAGTTTTATTTGCTTCTGTATGTGTATTTTTGTGAAGTATTCACAAGGGTTAAGTTAAAATAAAAATGAAGGGATATTAAATAATTGATTACTTCTTTCTAAATACAGGTAAGCATTTAATTTCATTTTCTTCTTATTTAGGGACAATTCAAATTTAGTACCAGAGCAAGGCCAAAAGAGAAGGTGAAACTTGAGATCACTTTTTTTTTAATGGTCTCTTCAGAAAGATTGTATTAATTCATTATGTATTAAGCAACAGTTCCTTCACTCCTATAATTGTGCAAGGGAGAGGGCATACAAAAAGTATGCTGCAGCTTATCAAAGTGGGCAAGACAGCAACCAAGGGAAATACTAGAAAAAACATTTGCTACAATAAAGAAATTTCCTAAAGGCCTATATTCCAAGAGCAACATTTTACTCTATCCCTCTGATTAAAATATGGGAAAAAAGATAACTATTTGAAGGTTTAAAGGATTTCTGTATAGGATAAACTTAATTTCTGTGCAGGCTGCTAGCCCTGGTGTAGCTCTAATCAGTTGAACAAGAGCAAAAAACTTAGTACACTACACTCCTTTTTCTTTATATTAACTCAGTTCCACTTTTCCCCCCCCGTCTTGTGTGTTTTCCTATTACTTTCTCTTTTTCATCCCTCCTGCTTTTCAGGTGGATTACCACAGTAGTATCCTACTTGGTCTCCTTACCTGGTATCACAGGATAGAGGACAAAGAATTAGGGATTAGCAACATCTCCAAAATGCCTATTTTGACAATATGCAGAAAGGTCCAAAACCTAGTGCTCTGCATTTGGACCCCCGCCCCGCGCCCATAATCACACCTCAGGCTTCAGCCATACTGACCTATCTACCACTCCTCAATCTGAAATGCTACTCCCTCTTCTGCCTTTTATTTTTTAACATGTTTGTCTCTTTAGCTAGAATAGGAAACATTTATCTTTGCAGGCTTTGCAATCACTAGCTTGTCAGTGATTAAATAAAACCTCTAATACTGGGGCTGGGTAGGAAAATTTGTGATAAATGTGGACCTTACTCTGATACCAAAGTTTAGTGACCTAAAAAGAGAAAGTAATCCGCAAACAGCCTGCAATAATGTCAGAATTCTGTCAATCTGTCTAGAGGCTAACAGCACTGGTACTTAACCTGGATGGACTGCACTGGAAGACTGACAATTTAGGCTGCTTCTACTTTTGTGAAGTCACACTTCTGTCAATTTTATTCCTCCCATTCAGTGAGGACACTGAAAAGGACAAACTCATACCTAAAATGAGAAGAACACATATAGAGTAAATATTGCCCTCAAATACTAAGATGTAATTAAAATGATACCTACACTCCTATGGGCAGCGCAGCCAAGGACGCATTAACAGTAGAGAAAGGTGTGTATCCAAGAATCTAGATTCAGAGTTTCTCAAAATTCCTTTAACCCAGTGTTCCATAAAATATGACACCCATAATCTGGTTCCAATTTAGAAAATGAGTAAGATTACAGTTTATAATAAACAAATGCTACAATAGCCAACATTTATTGAACACTTAGTATGTACAGGCACTCTTCTAGGTAAACCTGTGAGGAGCAGGTATTATTTTCCCCATTTTTACCTTGAGAAATGGGCACAGAGAGCCTTAATAATTTGCCCAAAGTCACAAAGTGGAGATAGCCATGATTCACACCAAAGTCATTTGGTGCCACAGTCTGTGCCTTTATATTTTTATATTCACTCCTTTCTACCTTGAATATATTTAATCTGAAAAATTTCTAGTAACTATAACACATTTACATGGATTCACTTGGTAACAGGTTAATTATAAAACTGAAACTACCGCTGGCTAGTACCTACCTTACTTTACCACCTTAGGTTTTTAATCTACACACCTACTAAAGACTGCCTAATTGATTTCTTCTTTTGAAAAAAAACAAAAAACAAAAAAACACTTAGAGGCTCTGGCCAGGTAGCTCAGTTGGTAGAGTGCTATCCTTATAAGCAAAGGTTGCCGGTTTGAGCCCTGATCAGGGCACATACAAGAATCAACCAGTGAATGCATAAATAAGTGGAACAACAAATCAATGTTTCTCTCTCCCTAGCTCTAAAATTAATATTAAAAAAAAAAAAAAAAACACCCTTTTGGAAATGTTTTCAGTTACCTAATTGATGAAAATAAATATCTGATACCCTGGGTGACTGAGCTATCAGTACCAAGTAATAGGTGAAGTATATTGTTTAGTTCAGTAGTAACATACAAATAGCTAAGTATATCACGATGCCATTTGAGAAGCCATATATAAAGGTTTCTAGAGAGCAAAAATCATTCCTTAGCATGTTTAAAGCTTACTACTAAGTCTGGTTTTTCATGGTGCCTTTTTCAAAAGTGATGTTTTCTTACATTTTGTTTAAAATAGCATAGGCAAAAAAATTACAGCTTTCACTTGGCTACTATAGAAAGACTAATTTGATATTAGTTACTGGGGGGAGGGCAGATTATCCAAACCAGGTGCTATTCCAGGTCTTTTGGAGATGTTTTATTTCATATAAAGCTGCCCTGGATGAATAAAAGTGTTTACTGTATTTTGATGCTTTCCCATTATTTCATTTTTAAAGAAATTTAAATGCCAGATGTGCTTCATCCTTCTGTTGATTCGTTAGCATTGATATATCAATTTCAAATGGTCAGAGAGAATCTACCAGGTCATCATCAGTCCATTCTTCCTGAGAAGGAAAGAAGACGTAGTAAGGACATATTGTAGTGAAGCATAACCAGTACTACTTACTTCTTTGCCTCAAAGTGTTCTTTTACTATGCCGACCAGAGAAGGTAGATAAAGCAGGAAAATTTGTAGTTGTTTAATCTTACAATATATGGTATGGTCTCACGAGACTACTCCAATGACAGGAATAAAGGTTATAGTTGTGACCTTCTGCCTCTGATTATTCATTTATAGCTCACTTGCCAAGTATTTTTCTTTCTTTCTTTTTTTTTTTTTTTTTAGGAGAATCCTTGGAGAGTAAAAAAAAAAAAATAGAGTAAAAATTTATAGTGTGTATGTCTACCCCTGATGCTTTTTATGACCATAGGAAGGATTCTTCATCAAATATCTATTTTACTGCTTCAGGAAGACTAAGAAGTGAGAAAAAAAAAAATATCCCTGTAGTAATGGGCAGTATGTGAAAGATGCAAAAAGTGAAGGCTTTCAAATTCATATTTATATATATATAAAATGCTTGCACTCTGGAACAATAAAATCTTAACAGTATGGTCACACCAGAATGCACAATAACTTAATCCTGTAACTTAATCTTTACCTTTGGAGAACATACCTCCTCATGTTTGGATTTCTTTGAGACATAATCATCATCTTCATAGCCTTTCCTTTTCTTCCTGTAATTAGGCAACCATAAATAAGCAATCTTAACAACTGGCCACATGACTATAAGATAAACTAGCAAGACTATATGAAGTATTATCTACTGACTGAAGAACAAGGCCTGGATACATGGAAAGAGATGAATACTTCTGAAGACTATCTTTCAAATTCATCCTTAAATTCAATGTAATTCTAATTAAAATCCTAATAAAATTTTTCATGGAACTCATCAAGTCTAACTTTGAGCTAGGAAAGACTATGCAAAAATAGCAAAAGGAATCTGAAAAAGAATAGTGTGGGGACCATGTCTCATTTCTCATCGAAACAACATAGAAAAGCTATGGTAAATAAAAATGTGGTACTGGCAAAGAGTTATACAGATTAAAATGATCAGAGCAGATAGGTAAAAAAAAACAACTATATATAGGAATTTAATCTGTAATAAGTAAGGTAATAGGAAAAATCATGAAATACTAAAAAATGGCTGCCACAACAGGTAATTGATTGGAAAAAAGAAAAAAATGAGATTTCTACCTCAGACCATTCACAAACAATTCTAAATGGTTTAAAAAGCTGAAAAGGCAAAATAAAATATAGATTAGGTTAAGAAAACGTATTTAGATATAAAAGCATAAAGGAAATGATTAAACATATATCGCAAAGTGAAAGAACAGAAAATAGGTGTGTAAAATATAGAACTACAAAGCAATAAAGTAACACCAGAAAATTAGGCAAGGGTTTTAAGTAAGCCAATACAGAAGACAAATGACTGTAAAACATACAAATATGCCTCATAGTAATAAAGGAAATGTAAATTAAAATACAAATATGGTATTTTTTTACCCAGATAGGCAAGAGTTAAAGATTGATACTATTAAATGTTGTAAAATATGTATGAAAACATTAATGAAAAGAAAACTTTCGTACACAAAAACAAGAGAAAAGATTGGCAAAGGTAAATACTGTAAGTTACCTCTGAGGACGAAACTGGGATTTGGGATTTGGTCAGAGAACCTTAGTATACTTGTGCTGATTGACTTTAATGATGATATAGTTATTATGTAATAAAAAAGATGAAAGAATTTTAAAGACCAAGTAAAACACTTTATCCTAAAGTAGTGCTGAGAAGTGTGGTCCATAATGAAACTGTGTGTTTAGAAATTTTTACAGAAATTTGGTAAGTTATGACTGTTGAATCTAATAAAATTTAAGCTTATATTGTATGTCTTTTATTCATTTTCTAGTAATGAATATTTTACTAAAGTAAAGTGAATTTAAAAATAAAAGTCCTTTACAGTTTGCGAAGCACTGCTCAGTGCCCATAGAAATGAAGAATTTGCTTGGCACTGTACAAAGTGGGTGCTAATCTGTGTAAGATGTAAGCTCTGGCAATGAAGAATTTTGCGTGATGGTCCATTCCACTACCTAGCTAGAAGGGCAGGATTAATAGTAGTTCCATGGTCTAATCCAGAGGTTGAAAAAATGTTGGTTGAAAGGCCAGATAAATACATTAGGCCTTGTAGGCCACAATAGTCAGTTTCTGTCAGAATTACCCAGCTCTTCTGTAGTGTGAAAACAGACAATATGCAAACTAATGGGTGTAGTTATGTTCCAATAAAAATATTTCTAAAAACAAGGAATGGACTAGATTTGGCCCATGGGCTATACAGTAGTATGCCAAGCCCCAGTTTAAGCACATTTCAAGTTACTGTGAAAAGGAAATACCAGTACAGTAATTCAGTAGTCCCTCCTTCCTACAGGGGATACATTCCAAGGCAGTGAATGACTGAAACCACAGATAAAACCTAACCCTATATGTAGTGTTTTTTCTATTGATACAATCTATGATAAAGTTTAATTTCTAAATTAGGCACAATAAGAGATTAGCAACAATAACTAACAAAAACAATTATAGCAACATACTGCAGTAAGTTCTGTGGTCTCAGGTCATCTTGTACTGTATGTATATCCAGTGTGGATATGGTGGACAAAGGGATGAGTCATATCCCACGTGGGACAGCACCACAAGATTTCATCACACTATTCCAAATGGTGCACAATTTAAAATTTATGAATTGTTTATTTCTGGATTTTTCCATTTAATATTTTTGGACCACAATTGACAAAAAACACAAAGCAAAGAGGGGAACTACTGTACTTTGATTCATTCAGGTCAACATTCTTTAGTTCTCTGTAACCACTCCTTCATTCTTGTTAGTTACCAAACCCAGGAGCGAAATACACCAATTTCAAGTTCTATGCTAAACCACGATTTGCAGCTTTACCTTCCCTATTACCTGCCCAGATTGCCAACTGTTTAAACTCTTCAAAGATTGGGTTTAAGTCGGTCCTTCAATCTGCAGAGCATAAAGATCCTGAATATGTGATTTCCACATTCAGCCTACAAATCAGTGACAGACATTACAGGTTTTCCTTATGGCAAAGGGAAAAAACAACAACAAAAACACAAAAAATACCCCAGTGTATTTTCCTACCGGTTGTATTCAATGTAAAATTTCACCATTGAAAGAAAATATGCCGAGTTTCCCTAGAGTAGCTAACAGAAATAAGGCTGAAACAGTACACTTGTTCCTTAGATGAGATCTCAGATCTGCAAAGGATCCAAAAATTAAAAGGACAAGAGGTTCAGGGATTCCCATATCTATTTCTGAATAACGTTATCACAACTACTTACGAAACTACATTAAGTGCAAGCTCAGCAGAGTGACATCTCTCCAGCTTCTGTTTCAGAACAGCAACTTCCTCAGGTCTGGGTGGCTCATATTTTTTTACCAAGTTTCTCATGCCTATTGTGGAGACAAGAAAAAAGGATTTGTGTTAAAAAAGCCTTGTTCTCATAAGATAGTTGAATATTTTCCCATCTTGTTATGTAACAACAAAACACTCAACTCCTTTTCAGGATTTGTGTCCTGCTTTATGATACAATGGACGCCATACTTCTAGCTCAAGTAATTAGAGCTGTCTGCTGCTTAGCCCATATAGGTAGCATAAATATAAGCACGCTCTATAATCTAATCAGTTTTAAATCCTACTGTGGTCACTTTTTGCTCAGTTTTAAGGCTTTTTAAAAATCCCTACAATAGGGCCCACATCATTTAGTGAACATGCCTTGTTCCCTGCCATCAACCATACCCTTAACATACTATCCTACAGATGGTGGGTCAAGAGTGTACTTTCTGTATACAGAGGACACATTATAGAACACGCAATAATGGGAGGATACTTGGTAACAATGTGTCAGTTGATGATTCTTCAGTAAAATATGGAACCTATTCAATGAAACATCACCAAGGAAACAAAAACGTCCCTTTTAGGCTAAAGCAAACTACTACGTCAGTGACTGTAAGTGCAGAAACATCCTCTACCTGAACTGTCCGTTTTTCAATGGGAATAAACCAAAGAATATAAATCTCAAGATTTGTCAGGGAAATGATGAGAGATCCAGGGCTTACTATTAGCCACATGTTCCAAATAAGTATGTCACTGACGTTTTTCATAATGCAAATAAAGCAATCTTTTCAACTGAATTAACACTTGTGACTCAACACTCAGGACAGTATCTTTGTTCTGAAAAATTACGAATAAGATGCCTTAATATTGTTAAAGCTCTTGAGTATTTTACCAAGAGCTATTCTTATTTCATATTAAAATAAGTGGAGTAAAATTAAGGTACTGAAAAGAAATCAGTAATAAAACCATCAGCTATAAAAGGATCACAGTGGGTTATCTTTAAGGCCCATTCTACCTAATAAATTCCACCCTAATTAACAGTGGCCAAATCACAATTAGCTTTGGAAGTGAGCCCTCCAAGTGGTATAACTGAAGACCTACAGTTTTATGATTCATAAGTTACAAACCCATTATTTTCAACTAAAAGGGGAAAGCCCTCAAGATCATTTCAAACAGATATCAAGAAATGATGCTTCTATGTCCTGAAACATCTTAACTTTGAAAACAAAAATTCCACCCATTTATTACTATCATCTAAGATCTTCAATCTCATATTTTTTTGGTTTATTCAGCATTTAATTAAACTACAAATTTAATTAACAAGAATATTGGCACAAAAAGTTTTGGAGACCAACACAATTCACTTTTAATTGTAAAGAGTAGCCAGGTAGCCATGAGCATTCTGTGTGACAGGCAAGAATGAAGAACAGAGAGGGCTGGCTAGTCTAGCCAGTCATTTAAGTAGAGGTTCTACTCACCCCCTGAAACAGGGTTTCTCAACATCAGCACTATTGATAGTTTGGGCTGGACAATTCTTTGTTGCAAGGGGCTGTTTCCTGAGGCTACTATTAAAAATCACCACAAACTTGGTTAAGGCTCAAGACAACAGAAATGTATTCTCTTGGTTCTGAAGGTTGGGAGTCAATTCAATTCCACTGGGCCACAATCAAAATGATGGCATGGCCACCCTCTCTCTGGAGGCCCTAGGAGGGAAATCCTTCCTTTCTTTTTCCAGCTTCTGGTGGCTGCCAGCATCCTTGGCTTGTGGCCATTATCACTCCAATTTTCAAGGCTGTCATCTTCAAATCTTTCTCTGCTGTCTTCACATTGTCTTCTGTGTCAAACCTCCCTTTCTGCCTTTCTGTAATAAGTACCCCAGTGATTGTATTTAGGCCTTACCTGGATAATCCATGATAATCTCCCCCTCTCAAGATCTTTTATTATATCTGCAAAAACCACCCCCCAGCTCAGATACATTAAGATTTATAGGTTTCAGATATTAGGACATGGTTATCTTTTTGGGGAGCCGTATTTCAGCTTGCCAAGCGGGTAAACTGAATTTAAGATATTTGGCAGCATTCTTACAACCACTCACTAGATGTTGATAGCAGCCACTACCAATCCCCAAGTTGTGACAGCCAAAAATATCTAGAGATATTGCAAAAATTGCACCCAGTTGAGAACCACAGTTTTTATAATATTAACTGACAAAGTGATTAGCAAATAACATGTTAACTAGTAAAAGCTGATTTATCTATAAAACAAATATTCCAAATTTAAATATTATACTTAAATTGAGTTCCCTTTTGATCTTTTTCAGTGCCTATCACATGTGTACATTTTAAAAGACCCTGTTTTGAAACTCAAACCTTTCTGAATCTGACTATATTTTTACTTTAAGTTCTATATGTGTAAAATTCTGTCTTTTCATGTACTTTCTACTTGTTTCCCACCAATATATCCTTCATGGTTCCACAACAGCATAATTCAATGAAAGTTAGGTATAAACAACCACCTGTTATCTCAAGTTAAATACCAAGATATTTTACGAAGTAGCTTAGTTAAAAAATATTTTGTAAAGTGTTCTTTTACTTACTTTTCATTACATCTAGTAACTGTGACAAGCAAGTTCTGTTCTCTTTTAGCATCAGAGTTTCTGATAAATAACTGGTAAAAAAGGAAGAAAGTTTTAATCTATTGGATACATATAGCATCTTGAGAAAACCTGACAAATTATTCTCTATGCTCATTTCATCACCAGGTCAAATTTAAAATTAATTTATTTACAAAGTATTAAAAACCAGTAACTTGAACTCTACAAAACTATTATCTTTAGCTCTTACAGATTTACAACTTAAAAGATGTTTAATGTTCAAAGTTCATTTAGTACTGTAATATATAAGCTTTTAAAGGTATGAAATTAATAGTAGCAACAGTCATTTCTTTTAGTGCTAAGTGTTTAATATATAAACTTTATGAGTCTGAACCTCATTTTACAGATGAAGAATCTGAGTATCAGGGACAGACAAGTCAGAACCATGTAACTTGCCCAAAGTCATAAAACAAAAAAGTAACAGAGCAAGAACCTGGCACTAGTAAGGATTCCTCTCTCCTTAATACCAAGTCTATGCTAATTATAGTTGTTTTTCTTGGGACTAACAGCTATTCAAACCAGTAAGAGTATCACTCACCCCATGCTTTGTAATTCTATTATATCTTATTTGCGTCGAGCCCCAATCAAAGGTGTTATTACTTTTTCACAAATGGATATAGAGCCCAATTATCTGTTCTTCTCAGAACCAATGACAGTAGTATGAAAATGCAGTTTTTGCATTTAAATGTTAGTATGCTGAGGTTTATGTACCTGAACTTGACCTGTAACTGATAACAGCCCAAGTGAACAGATTCTCAAGGCATAAGTATTATTTCAAACATGAATGTAAAAAAATTAATTTTTCTCTTGGGTGAAATAGTTACAAAAATAGACAGTTCTTTAAGAAATCGTACTGCTATATGTTTTTTAAACTATAAAGATTATTTCAATTATATAACACATTTTAGACAACTAATTTTGATATTACATCTTCATCATTTATTCTGGGAATTAACTTCAGATATGGAAATTAGTAACTCCCTTAACAACTAATACATTTCTGGTTACTAGTAATTCAAAATAACAATTTTTTTTCTTTTCCTGCTTTTCTCCTAAAACTCCTTTTTGAGCATAAAAGTAATGGATTTGGTTCTCCTTTAGATTAGCTTCTCACATTATTTAACTCTGTGAAACATTTTCAAGTTAGCAACTTTTAATCTTAATATTGAATTATTTTAATATTTTGATTTTTAAAAAAAACCGACAGGCAAGCAAGAATATCTAAAAGAAGTTAAATGAGGAAATAAATAAAATTCTAAATTCAGTGAAAATGAAGAAAACCCAGAACTAGCAACAGAATGTCCTATAAGTAATAATCTAAAGCATCATCCAGGATACAAGACAGCACAAGGACTCTCTCTTTTTGAAATCAGTAATAATGTGAAAGCAATATTCTACTTTCCTCCATTCAGGATGGTGGAGAAGGTAGACATTGTCCTCATCTCCTCCAAAGACCCTACCAAAACTACAACAAAATCATAGAACCGTCATAGAAAACCATCTGAAGACTAGGGGAACAGAATTCCTGTAACGGAAGGACAGAAAGAGGAAGCCACACCGAGACTGGTTAAGAGGGGCAGAGACACAAAATGGGCTGGCCCATCACTCGTGTGGTGATTAAGAATTACAAGGGAGGCTTCCATTCAAGGTGGAGGAGTAGGTAAACACGGTACTTGCATCCTCCTGTGACTACATAAAGATTACAACTACAGAACCATCATGGAGAACTACATGAAATCTAGCTGCATATAAGCCCTAGAAATAGGAATACAAAGGAGAAGCCACTCTGAGAGCAGCAGGAGGGGCGGAGATGCAGAACGGGCCGGTCCCATACCCGCATACGGTGGTGAAAAATTACAAGGGATATTTCAGCTGTGGTGGTCTCCCCTGAGGAGTGAGGAGTCCCAGCCCCAAAACAGGATCCCCAGCCCAGGGTTCTAGTGCTAAGAAGAGAAGAGCCCATAATTTCTGGCTGTGAAAACTAGCAGATTGTGGCTGGGTAAGATGGAGAGCTTCTGGGGTCCAGGTGACCCTCTTAAAGGACCTGTTCATGGACTTACTCAGACTCACTCTGAGCCCCAGTGCTGGCAGAGCAGCTCAAAAGGCACCAAGGGCATTTAGGAAGGAGCTGCCTGGCTTTTGGGTGAGGCCTAGAGGAACAGCTTTTTCCCTTACAGAAGTGCTGGCAGAGGCCATTGTTCCTTTGCTGAGCCTTCCCCTTGTAAATGCAGATAAGCATAATGTCCGAGTCTCCATCAACCTAACACTGTTCACCCTGGAAATTTCCTGAGACCCCACCTCACACAACTTGTGGGCCCATCAAGGTACTTCCAGTGGCTTGTCCGCAGACACGTTCTGTTTTGGTTCATGCTGTGGACTTCCCGATATTCTCTCAATGGTTCACAAAGCCCAAACAAGCAACACCTGGCCTCAGTGTGCCACATACCTCTTGCTAACCAGCCCCAGGCCTGGCACTAGCAACAGCAGGACTCAGTTCATAGCCTGGCCTCTCCTGGGCAACAGCAGCACCAGCACCAGTAACAGCCATCCACAGATCACTTTGTACACCACGCTGGGTGGCCCTGGGAAGAGCACAGATGGTAGCTTATCTTGGTCTGCACCTCTTGGGAGGCCCCAGAGGCAGTGCACATGGTAGCCAGTCTCAGACTGTGACTGAGCACTCCATGAGTGACACACTCAAGGGGCAGACTCAATCACAATCAGAGCCATGCTGAAGCACTTTTCTGGCCTGTAAGGTAAGGTCCTGCACAGCAGCTCCAAGACTCTAGTCGTCAATTGCCCTAGAAGTCTCTCTTTCCCATTCACAAACAGCAATCAAGGCTCCACTACAACAGGAGGGTACACACAGCTCTCACAGGGGGCACAACTTGAGTACCCAGCTAGGATGAACTGAGAGGGTGAGCAACTGGGGCCTACAGGACACCTACTACATAAGGCCACCATACCAATACTGGAAGGCATTGCATATCTACCTAAATTCATAGAAACAAACAAGAGAGGCAGTCAAAATGGCAAGACAAAGAAACATGTCCCAAATAAAAGAACAGGAGAAATCTCTAGAAAAAGGGATTAAAGGAAACGAAGGCAAGCAAACTACCAGATACATAGTTCAAAACAATTGTTATAAGGAAAATCAAGGAACGTAGTGAGAACTTCAACAGCATAAAAAAGGATATAGAACAATAAAGAAGAACCAGTCAGAAATGAAGAATACAATTGAAATGAAGAAAATACTAGAAGGAATCAACAGCAGATCAGATGAAACAGGACTGAATCAACGACTGGGAAGACAAGGTAGCAGAAAACATACATTCAGAGCAGCAGAAAGGAAAAAGAATTTTAAAAAATGAGAGGAAAATTTAAGGGACCTCTGGAAAAATATCAAGTGTAACAAAAGCTACATCGTAGGGGTGCCAGAAAAGACAGCATGGGACTGAGAACCGATTTAAAGAAATAATGACTGAAAACTTCCTTAACCTGGTGAAGGGGAAGAAACCAAAATACAAAGTCTAGGAAGTGCTGAGTCCCAGACAAGATGACCCAAAAGAGGCCCATACCAAGATACATCATAATTAAAATGCAAAAGGTTAAAGACAGAGAATCTTAAAAGCAGCAAGAGAAAAGCAGCTAGTTACCTTCAGGGAAATTCCCATAGACTGGCAGCTGATTTCTCAACAGAAACTTCTGCAGGCCAAAAGAGTGGCACAAAATTTTCAAAGTGAAGAAAAGCAAGAACCTACAACCAAGATTATCCTGCCCAGTAAAACTATATTTAGAATGGAAGGACAGGTAAAGAGCTTCCCAGATAAGAAAAAGCAAAGGGAGTTCATCATCACCAAACCAGTATTACAAGAAATGTTAAAGGATCTTCTTTAAGGGCAAGGAGATAAAAAATATGAATAAAACAGTAATAAATACCTATCTATGAATAATTACTTTAAATGCAAATGGGTTATATGTTTCAATCAAAAGACTGATTAAATGGATGGCTGAATACATATGAAAACAAGACCCTTACATGTGCTGTCTACAAGAGACTTACTTCAGATTGAAAGGCATGTATAGATTAAAAGGGATGAAAAAAGATAGACAAAGAGAGACCATAAAAAGAACCAATCAGAAATTTAGAATACAGTAACTGAAATAAAAAATTCATTCAATGGAATCAAGAGATTAGATACAGCAAAGGATCAAATCAGTGATCTGGAAGAGTAGATAGCAAAAAAACACCTGATGAGAACAAAAAGAAAAAAAGAATTAAAAAAAGTGAGGGTAGTTTAAGGAACTTCGGGATCAACATCAAGCTTACACGACTTGCTTCACAGGGGTACCAGAATAAGAAGAGTAAGAGCAAGGGAGGGATTGAGAACCTGTTTGAAGAAATAATGATGAAACTTTCATAACCTGGTGAAGGTAAGAGACATATAAATCCAGGAAGCACACAGAGAACCAAACAAGATGAACTCAAAGAGGCCCACATCAAGATACATCATAATTAAAATGCCCAAAGTGAAAAAGACAGAGAGAATGTTAAAAGTAACAAGAGAAAAGCAGATGTAAATGAGAGCTCCCACAAGGCTGTCACTCTATTTCTCAAAAGAAACTTAGCAGGCCAGAGGGACTGGCAAAAAATAATTCAAGATGATGAAAAGCAAGGGCCTACAACTGAGATTCCTCTACTTGAAGAATAGATAAGTTTTCCAGACAAGATAAAACTAAAGGAGTTTATCAACACTAAGCTAGTATTACAAGAAATGTTAAAGGGAATTCTTTAAGAAAGAGTAAAAAATGTGAATAAGAAAACAGAGCAAAGAAAATAAAAACCCTGACAAACACAATAAAAGCTGTGGCCCAACCAATAAAAAGCTAACATGAAGGGTAAAAGACAAAAGTAGTAAGATCATGTATAATTATAACAGGAAATCACACAAACAGAAATCACACAGACACACACAAAAGTAGTAAAAAATAATGACAAACTCAAACATGAGACCTGGCTGGCCAGGCAGTTCAGATGGTTAAGAGTGTCGTCCCAATACACCAAAGTTGTAGGTCCAATTCTCAGTCAGGGCACACACAAGAATGAACCAATGAATGCTTAAATAAGTGGAAAAACAAATAAGAGGAACAACAAATCTACCTCAAAATCAATTTAAAAAAACTAAAAAGATATATATGAAAGGGGTAAGTAAAAATAGGAGTATTTACAGATTGTGTTCAAACTTAGGCAACCATCAACTTAAAACGGACTGCTGTAAATATAGCTTGGTATGTATGAGGCACATGGTAACCACAAATCAGAAACCTCCAAGAGACATAAAAGAAATGAAGCAAAAACAATCCAAACACAACACTACAGAAAGTCATCAACATACAAGAGCAACAGAATAAGGAAGACATCTATAAAAACAATCAGAAAAGAATAAAATGGCAATAACTACATACTTATCAATAATTACTTTAAATGTACATGAACAAATGTTCCAATCAAAAGATACAGGGTAGTTGAATGGATTAGAAAATAAGACCCATACATATGCTGCCTGCAAGAGGCCCACGTCAGTTGAAAGATACACACACAGACTGAAAGTAAAGGGATGGAAAAAGTTATTTCATGCAAATGGAAACAAACAAAAAAGCTGTCATAGCAATATTTATATTAGACAAAATAGACTTTAAAACAAAGGCTATAACATGAGACAAAGGAGGACATTTCATAATGATAAAGGCAGCAACCCAACAAGAGGACGTATAATAACCAATGCAGAAGTTTATGCACCCCACGTAGGAACACCTAAATATACAAAGCAAATATTGATTGACATAAAAGGGTAAATGAACACTAATACAGTAATAGTAGGGAAACTTAACACCTCATTAATAACAACATATAGATTATCCAGGCAGAAAATGTAAAAGTAAATAGTGACCTTAAACGAAACATTAGACCAAATGCATGTACGGTCATATTTCAATACTCATGGTATTCAGAACTTGTCAAACTCTGTACCTGTCGCATGTTGATGGAAAAAAAAAAAAATGTTTCAGCACTTGACACTTGCTCAGGACTCATCACACTTGCTAGAACTTGTATTAGTCATGACGCCACCCCATACAAGAAAAATGCTTCATAACTTGTGGCTTGCTTGGTACTCCTCAGTTCCAGCACTCTTAATTCTGAGTTCTGGAATAAATTAACAGACAAGTACCAAGGTACCACTGTACTTGACATTTTTAGAACATTTCACGCAAAAGAAGCAGAATACATATTCTTTTCAAGTACAACTGAAACATTTTCCAGGATCAATGACATGTTAGGACACAAAGCAAGTCTTAAAAAATTAAAGAAAACTGAATTTATATCAAGCATTGTCTCCAATCACAATATTATGAAACTAAAAATTAATTATAAGAAGAAAACTGAAAAACACAAACACATGGATGCTAAATAACAAGTTACTAAACAATGAATGGCTTAACAATGAGGTCAAGGGAGAAATTAAATGATACCTTGAGACAAAATGAAAATGACAATGAAAATATAACAACCCAAAATCTATGGGACACAGTTCTAAGAGGGAAACTGACAGTAATACAGGCCTACCTGAAGAATCACGAAATCTCAAACAATATAACCTTGCACCTAAAGGAACTAGAAAAAGAAAAACAAAGCCCAGAGTGAGCAGAAGGAAATAAAGATCAGAGCAGAAATAAAATAGAGTCTAAAAATAGATAGAAGACTAATAAAACCAAGAGCTGTTTTCTTTAAAGAAAATTGATAAAGCTTTAGCAAGACTCATCAAGGAAAAAAATAAAATCAGAAATGAAAGGGAAGTGATGGCTGATAGCACAGAAATACATAGGATTATAAGAAAATATAACAAATTAGATAACCTTCAAGAAATAAAATCTTAGAAACATACAATCTTCCAAATTAATCTTTAATTCAATGTAATTCTACTTAAAATCCCAAATAACCAAGTAATCTTGACAAAGCTGGAAGTAACACGTTACCTGATATCAAACTATACAAGACTATAGTAATCAAAACAGCAATGTACTGGCATAAAAAGACATATAGATCAATGGAACAGAACAGACAGTCCAGAAATAAGCTCACACATACATGGTCAATTAATCTATGACAAAGAAGGTAAGAATATACAATAGGGTAAAGAGAGTCTCTTCAATAAATGGTATTGAGGAAACTGGACAGATATTACATGGAAAAGAAAAATAACACTATACCACTTTCTTACACCATTCTCAAAAATAAACTCAAAATGGCTTAGACTAAAATTAAGGTCTCAAAACCAAAAAACTCCTAGATGAAAACATCAGGGTAAACTCTTGTACATTGCTATTAGTAAATCTCCTCGGGCAAGGGAAACAAAAGAAAAAATAAACACATGGAACTACCTTCAAAGTTTTTGCACACAAAAGGAAACCATCAACAAAATCCTCTAAGAGAAATTTCACCATTGAATAATTTGCATATACACTGTATATGATACTTAAACAGAGTAATCAAACACTTCATCATCTGAGTTGAAAAGAGGCTTTCTTCCCTTGAAGACTGGAAGCCTCACATCTAAACTCCACCGATATCGATTATTTGTATGACTATCGTTTTCAACTATGGCAAGGATTTATAGCTTGTTTATTATATTCCTAAAGTGTAGTACTGTGCATGGTATATAGAAGGCATTCAATAAAGGCTTGCTTAGTAATTAGATAGCTATATAAATCATTTGGGGATTAATATTTATTTTTATATACAGTTGGTTAGCTGTATTTGTAGAGTAGAGGCATAGCATAAATTAAACAAAATACAAGCCCACAAATCCTTATCTTGGATTTGTTTTGAAATTAAAACTGTTCATATCTTACAAAGTTAACCTGGTGTATATAGCATGAATGCAAACTCTATACTCCAAAGATGTCTGGGGCAGTATCCTGTAATTAGTAGTATAAATATTGAAAACTCACCAGAAAACATACTGCCATAAAGTTGAATAAAGACTAAATCATGTCTGCTCATGTTTGCTGCCCCCATTTAAATGGATTTTGACTATAAATGGACTATATTCACAAAATGAAACTTACTTAAAAGCTCATACTCCAGGAGGAAAAAAAATTATGGATGACAGATGACAAACGTGTAGAACACTTCCTCAGCTATTTCAAGAAATAAAATCAAGCAGACTTCAAAGGTCTTAAAGAAATTAAATATAAAAATTTAAAAAGTCTAATTTGCTGCCAGACTGTGCTCGTTATAAATCAATATAAATAATACTGGTATATTTAATCAATCTGTACTCAACATGTAGCTATAAGAATCAAGTGAATTAAATTCAGGTATAGTGCTTATCATAGAACCTCATTATCAGTGTGCATTTATGTACTATTAATATTTACAGCTGCACTGCAGTTCATCTAGACATTCTCTAAAGCATTTTCATTCAATAAAACTTTACTGAATTCCAGTGCCACACACGCTCCACAGCGGAGTAAAACAAGCAGACAATTTTGTGCACTCATGTTGCTTACCAGCTCGCAAAACTTATGAATTCGCCGTGTAGTAACAGCTATATCAGTCTTTTGAAGATCAACTGATTTACTATTCTTTAGTCATCAACAGATCTTCTTAGCTCAAAAACATCATCCTCAACTTTTAAAGATTTCCTTAAAAGGTGATTTCATTTCTTCCCTCAATTGCTCTTAACCTTTCCACCCACAGGAGATATAAAGGACTATATTCACAAAATGAACCTTACTTAAAAAGTCAGACTTCAGGAGGAAATAAATTGAGTAACTGAGTGATCTGAGTCAAAACACAAATTAATACCTTTCCATAGTAATTCCTGCTCTGGATGCACTAGATAAAATGGCGGTCAGGGCGATTTGAGAAGGTGTGTATAAAAGGTAAGCATCCGTCAATGCAACTCTATTAAGAAAGTCATCAGCTGTTTTCCTCAAAATCTCTGGATTCTCCAACATAGGATAGCGGGTCTAGAGAGACAGTTTGCAAATATTATTTATGAGGGTTTAATGAAGTAACAACAGTTCAAAATAGCAGTATTAATCAGAAAGTGCTTAACACAGGATGCTTTTATAAAAGCAACTTCTTTTCTACACCCCAGCAACAACCTTTACAGGCAAGATTATTTTGTATTAACCATCAGAATGCACTGAAAGTGCAGTCGCTATATAAGAAATATATGCTTGAAGATAATATAGCTCAAGTTCCCAGCACAGTACTTGGCTATTCTGATTTATGTTAATCCCTCTTTTTGTCCTTTTAAATAAGGGGAAAGGAGGCTCTTAGAAATACCACTGGGTCTGAAGCCAACCTAAGAAATACATACTTCTAAGTAAATACTTCCAGGCAATCCAGGTGACTCAGATATAAGACATTTAGGAAGCAAAGCACCACCTCATTTTGATTTGAAATTCCTCTTTTTAAATTTATTTTTGAGAAGAGAATGGAAATTAATCTTAGTTTGATTATAGAATTATTTTCAGAATATGCCTAAGAAATATGGAAGTTCCCATATTTTCTGACAATGCTATCCTTTAAGATAAACCCTGAATCCTTGGATGTACTACAGCTATCCACATTCAGGTCCTGAAGTAGCAAGAAATCTTTTCTACAATATAATCTGAAACAAAATACCAGATACAATTGTGCAGTCACATGCAGGTCTTGTCATTATCCAAAAATTCCAGATAAGATAAATTCAGGCATTCCACTCTGACCACAGTGCTCCTTTTCCAAATACATTTGCTCAATTACTTCACAGCTATTCTTTGACTTCCTCCTCAGAAACTTTAGTCCCTTACCCCTCTACTTGCTCCTAGTCACCTGTGTCCTATGGTCCTTATTTCCCTACTGAATTCCTTGCCCCAATATGCTGTTTGCCAACACATTTCTGGCAAAACTTCAACAAGTGAATTCAACAAACCTTCTCTGCAGCCACACCCAGGTTTCTGAGTGCTGCTCGAGAAAACAAAACAACCAACAGGTCTGGTATTATTATTATAAATTAGGTTCCCTAATCTTGGTAGGGCTCTCAACACTATAAAGTTCCAGAGAAAATTTGTTCTATTTTTCAGTGACTGGGTAAAACATTTCCATCTCTCAATGTCTTTAATAATTCTCAGAAACTCCATCACTCTCAGAGAATGATCTCTGTTCCTAACAAAGAACAACACTCTAACTCCTGCAGCAGCCAGATCCCCAGGCATAACACTATCTTCACCCATGCTTTCCTCTTTTCCTGCCTTGAAAGCTATTACGCTCAAGGCAATCCTTCTACCTTACTCCCAAGAGAAACTTGAGCTCCATATTTTCCACTTTTCCCTTTAAGCTTTCCCTCACTACCAGCTCCCCACGTTTCTTCCACAAAACAATGAAAAAGTCCCTTTTCTCTATTTCTAGCAGTTCCTCCATCTTCTCAATAATCCCATCTTTTTCCTCTTTAAAGACAAACTATCTAATCCAAGTTACAAATACCTGTTCTCTCACCTGCTATTTATTCCCCAAATGGCTCTAATCTGTCTTCTTCCTTCACACTCCACAGAGACTAATTTCACCAAGATCACAAATGACTTGTCTGGCACTAAATCCAGCAGATATTATTACATCTACTTTTACTCTACCTAAATTCTAGTGGGATTAGGGAGTTGTGCATACTCCTAAATTTTCTACTTCACTTCTTCAGAAAGTCCTACCTCTCTGGATACTCTTCACCCTTATTACTACATTCTTCTATTTCTCTACCTACCCTTTCAATGGTTCTCATGGCCAATCCACTTTAAATTTTCCTGGGGCAATAATGCCCAAATGTAGCCAGCTTTTCTGACTTCCAGATACAAATGACTACCCACCTAGATGAGTTGCAAGCAAAGGAAATTTATCATGTTCCAAACCGAATTCATCAACCTCTCACCCCTCCGCCACTGACAAATTTCTTTTGCAAATGCTTCCTGTATCAGCTCCCTGTATGGTGTATGACACCATAACACCATGTGCTCAGGCCAGAAACCCAAAGGTTCTCCACCTGTCCTCACTCTCTATATGCAATGAAACCTCAAGCTCCACTGATTCTGCCCTCTATCTCTGAAGTCCAAGAAGCTCTTTTCTGGACCCTCTGTTACTACATGAGTGAAATTAACAGCATAGTAACTGGTATCATTTTACCCATTCTCCACATTATCATGACGCATACAGATGGAGAAATATCTGATGGAGAATGATGCATGAGCTGGAAAACATGACTTTTTTAAAGGTGTAAACGTAACTTGCTCCTCTCCAGACTTAAACCTTTTACTGGCTTACCACTGCTCTACACGAAATCCTTAGCATAATCTCCACAGTCTAGGTTGCCTTCCACTCAGGCATCACTCTGTGGCAGTCTTCTCCCTCTACTGCTAAGCTATTTAGGTTCTTTAGTGCGCCACCGTCCCTGAATCTGGGCCTCTGACCAGAGAAGTCCTACTGGGATGCTCTTTAACCACCGAATCTCTACTCTTGCTATGAATTTCACTTTAAATGACACCTTCTCAGAACTGTGTTCCCTTCCTCTCAATCTGCTATGCCCTTCTAAGGTATCCTGTATGTTCCTCTCTGTTAACACTGAGCATGCGAATAAATTATCATCTTTCCCATTAGACTATAGGTGTATAAAAGTTGAGGTTGGTCTTATTTTCTTCCTGGCATTATCATCAAGCACAATGTTTGGCATATAGAAGGTACCCAAATTTCACCTTTCAGCTGAGATGAATGAATCAGTTTCCGATTCCTGTTTGACTTTACTCAGACAACCTAAGTCCTTTTTCAGAGTCAAAATAAAGTAGCTTAAAAGCTGCTTTTGTTGATACTTTTTTACTTACATTTTTTATGCCTACATATTGATTCCAGTTCACAATGCACTAAAACTAAAAGTCACTTAGCAATCTTCTGGTTTAAAATTAAGAATTTTATGGTTCTTTAAATCAGATCTATGAAGTATACTTCAGAGTTATAAGAGATAATAGTAAGTTTTTAAAAGCATTATTCTAAACTCACAATAATCCCTTGATCAGTATTTGCTGATATACTAAATCAGAAGCTGTGAAACTGCAGCCCAATATTGAGTGAACAAGCTCTCCAGGTGCTTCTGATGTATACTGAAGCTGGAGAACTACTGCCCTAGAGGACCTGGCCCCACTCAAGTTTTAGCTAAACACATGTTGTAACAATTAAGATAATTGAAAGTTATAATTTTGAGTTTCTTTGGTTACAGTATGATAGCAAAGGAGTATACTCTACTAGTTTACTTTATATCAACAAAATTACCTTTAGGTCAATGAGAAAGCCCTCAAAGGGTCTGTAAGGATTGTGAACAATAAGGTGGAAATTAAGTTGCTGTATAAGAAGGAGTTCATATTCCAAAATCTGTTCAAGTGCCTTCTCCTGTCCAAGAGGACTCTCCCGCAGATTTCCAACAAACTGTGGACTAGATACATTGAATTCATCTACTTTGCAGGCCAAAAATGCACAAGTGAGCCTAGTGGAAGATATAAGGAATATAATGAGGGATCTTAAATTCAGATAGAATGCAAGTCTAAATTACCCTTTACTAGGAAGTAATATTCTCTCATACACACATAACTAGGGATAATATACACTTTGAAAAATACCTGAATATTTTATTTCTAAAAGGACATTTTAAAACTGCCTAATATTCACAAGTGACTATGGTATAAAATGGTATACCATAATGGTTTCTGATTCCTGTTTGACTTTACTCAGACAATCTAAGTCATTTTCAGGGTAATTTTTATACCACATGGTATAAAATGGTACCATCACAGGACATCTTTAAAGAGAGAGAAAAGGAGAGAGTGTTTCGTGTTCAAACTTTTAAGCCATAGGAAACTAAAAAATTAAGTTGAACCGTGTAATACTGCAACAGCATTCAACATTAATGACTTAATGGCAGTTTTATAGTGTTCAACCTAAATATCTGGAAGAACAAAATAACTGAGGGATAGGAGTACTTTGTATCACGAAATATAGATGGCAGAGAGAAAAAAATACAACAGCACACACATATGCACCATATGAGCACGGGATGAAACGCAGGTTAAAGAACTACCTTTGTGGAAGACCCATCAGAAGTCTCCAAGGGCATGTGAATAGGAGATTACTAATTTACAAACAAATCTAAGAAACTCATCGCTACTACATAAATTTCAGAATGAGAAACTAGTAATAAAATTACTACAAAAATCAAGAATGGAAGTAACAAGGGCCTGAGCTAGATTGGTACAAATGGGAATGAAAAGTGGAAAAAAACAAAAAGGGACAATGTGATTGACAGTAAGCTCTTCAATAAGCCTCCTATTACTTTCAATTTTATCTTCAATGATAAGCATAGTACTGAGCAGAAACACAAAAACCTTTGTCCAATTGAAATGAATATAGGCTTTGTACTGACTGGATGTAGGAGGAGGTACCACTAGTGATTCTCACTCAGCAACTGGGAGACAAAATGGTAGTATTAGAGAAGCTTGCTTGAAAAAAAAAAACAACACTATTTGGATTTGTACAAGATCAGTTGCCATTAGTATTACATGGAATTATTACAGATATGTAAGGAGTATATTCAGGGATCTTAAGTTCAGAATCAAATGCAAGTCTAAATTACCCTTTACTAGGAAGTCATTCTCATTCTCATTCTCTCTCTCTCTCTCTCTCTCTCTCTCTCTCTCTCACACACACACACACACACACACACACAAACACACATGGAGTATGAAGGTCTTCTTAAATAAAAATCAATAAATTAGACTTATACTCACATTATTATCCGAGGGTGATATTCCATTACTGAATTATTAAGATAAAAACGCTTGAAATACATACAAGCTGTACCCTAAGGTTAAAAAAATATATATATTTTATCAGAATCTATTCACACGTATATGTTACATTTAAAAAATAAAACTTATTTATCAAAAGTGTCATCAAAAATGTTTATTCGCAAAGATATATGTACTCCTATGTTCACTGCAGCATTATTCACAGTGGCCAAGACATGAAAACACCAAAGTGTCCTTCAAAAATGACTGGACAAAGAAGGGTATGGTACATATCTACAATGGAATACTACTCGGCCATAAGAAAAGATGAAATATTACCATTTGTGACAACACGCTAGACCTTGAGAATAAGATGCTAAGCAAAACAAGTCAATCAGAAATAGCTAAGAACCATATGATTTCACTCACATAGGGGATATAAAACTGAAACTCATAGACACAGACAACAGTAGTGGTTACCAGAGGGAAGAGGGTGGAGTTGGTCACAGGAGCCTAATATATGGCGATGGAAGATGATCTGACTTTGTGTGGTGGGCACACAATTTACAGATCATGTATCAGAGAAACGTATGCCTGAAATCTCTATGATCTTATTAATGAATGTCACCCCAATAAATAAAGTTTCTTTGAAAATGTTATTTATACAAAATACCAAAACGTAATTCTTCTTTATCAAAATTAACTTTGATGAAATATTACAGAAACACCACAGCCAGAAGACCCTTTGCTGCCTTTTACCCACCCTGGCCTATCCTTCCTTATGGTTATTAGCTTATTAAAAATATGTGTGTTTATTTTAGAATTCAGAATAACAAAAGTGGCCCAAATTAGAAAAATTTAAGGAGGAAAAATAAAATTTTCACAGCTTAACCAGTCAATCTTGTAAAAATATTGAGTATAACAGTTGGGGCAATAGACCTTCTCCCTAAATTTATTCCAGATCTGTGATACTAACCATGATGACTGCTGCCAAACCAAACAGTAGAAGCAGCAACTGTTTACTGACTGCATCCCATGTGCCAGGCTCTGTGCCAAACACAAACCTACCATCTCATTTTAATCCTTGAAACAGCTGATGAAATACTGCTACCTTCACTTTACAAAGAAAACTGAGTATCAATGAGGTTAACTGACTTGTTCAAGGTCATACATTTTTATAAGGACTCAACAAAACACTGCTTGTACTTTTTTTTAAAATTAATTAATTTATTTGAGAGGAGAAGGGAGAAAAAAAAAAAAAAGAGAGTTGGAGAGACAGCGTATGGTCCTAACTGAACTCACAACCTAAGTGTGCGCCCTGACCAAAAACTAAACTGGTGAGCTTTTGCTTTGCAGGGCAATGCCCAACCAACTGAGCCACACCAGGCAGGGTGAACTGCCTGTATTTTTAACCACTGTGTCATTTGGTTAGAGCCAATGAAATAAACACTTGTGTATTTCATGACTTAAAAAGACTATTTCCTTTTAAATATCTTATGTGAAACAAAAAAACAAAATTCTTCATCAATTATAATTAAGCATGTTGTATAAAGACAAATTCCATTAAGAATTCAGTTTCTTCATCTGAAAAGATCACTTAAACCTATTAGTTATAGTTCTTTTTATCAGAAAAGAACTAAATCTGGAGATAGAAACTAATCAAGAGTATCTAAAATTCTTCCTGAATCTTTGATCTCTCAGGTGAAGGTCTAGTAAACTAAGACACTGTGAATATTCTTTGGACTCAATATTTTCAATAATCTTCAATTTTTTCAACTACAAAAATGGAGATTATTTCCTTGGGGGCTATTCCCTACTTGTCCTAAGTTATTCACTCTGTATAACTACAACTTGAGATAGACTTTCAAGTAAGATACTGTCATATTTGATCTTCAAAACAAGTCTGTGAGATAATGAAAAAAATATTATATATTCCTCTTTTTTCTGTATCTTTTAGCTTTTTAATCTCAGCTTATCTTCTATAAACAAGAATACACACAATAGGGACTGTGTATGTAAATCCAAATAGCCAAAAAATTCTAACGACCTGTTTCTCCTCACCATTGTCCCAGCACAGTAAACACACACACACACACACACACACACACACACACACACACACACACACGATCTTCAGAGCCATGTATCTGTAACAATCACAGGACAATTTTTTACTCAAAGAAAATCTCCAGCTTCCACTTATCAGGTTTCAAAATTCCTTTTGACAGACTTCAGCTAGAACATATGATTACAAATGATGAATGAATGCATCATTTCAAAGGTGTGTTGTGCAGCTGAAAAAGCACTAGTGTTATGTTCTGGTCCTAGTTCTACTCATTAACTGAGAACCTGGAGGAAAAGTAATTTAATTTTTTCTTTCTCTATAAAATGAGGATGTTATGGCTTATCTAACAGACCTCAAAATTCTATGAAATGAGGCTTGAAACACTTTGTAAGATATGACACAGGAATTCATAATACAAGACGGTAATTGAAAAATGTGACAAAAACTTAAATACATAAATTATAAGTTTATATAACTAAGCCGCATTCCTGAATGAAGTGGACACAGGCCTGAATTACAAATTTAGAGGTCATATTTCAGAAGTCAACTAACGGGCACTATATACTTCATTACTACCATAACTTACCACCACAGACCTCGGCATTGCTGGTTTAAACACTGAACAAAATTCCAATAATCTTTTCTCATAGTATTTGCAGAGTGTCATTTCTTCATGAGGCTCAAGAAAGACTGGATCATTTGGAAGAACCTTTAGATCAAAAGTTACAACAAAAGTTCAGTAACTTAAACAATTTTAAAGTATTTTCTCTGTCCAGATTACTTTGTATCTCCAGCCAAATGGAAACATACCACATCTCAGTTTCTCTTTATAGAACTGCTAAATATTACATAAAATAGCTTTAGGAAAATATTTAATAAACTAAAACTAGATGATCATTTCACAGGTTCTCAGAATGTCAGCTGGACATTTGCTTCATCAAGGTATATTCGATCCTGAGGAATGTGCATATGTACTCACAGATATAACGTCATCATTTAGGAAATCAAAAAGAAGATACACACTGCTAATAGTTGGAAACTTTTCAAGGCCACTATCTTTGTAAATCATAAAGTCACACAGGTTGAGGTAAAAAATCAAGTGTCTCAAGGATAATTCTGACTCTGACATTACCTTTCATCTATCTTTGTAAACTCTCTATAGAATACACTATGTACAATTTCACAACAAATATCCCTTGGGCACTGCTACCAATTTAATTACAACTACCAAAATAAAAGATATATTGAAGTCCTAACCCCCCAGTACAGGCGTACCTCAGAGGTACTGTGGGTTTGGTTCCAGACCACCGCAATAAAGCAAACAGTAATCTTTTTGCAGGTGGAGGGTCTTGCCTTCAATTTGTAAAAAATGCAACATCTGTGAAGCACAATAAAGCAGCTCAATAAAACAAGGTATGCCTGTACGTCAGAATATGACCTTATTTGGAAATACGGTCTCTTCAGATGTAATTAGTTAAGGTAAGGTCATACTGCAGTAGAGTGGCTCCTAACCTAATATTACTGGTATTCTTATAAGAACATGTGGCAATACAGAAACACGGAAGAATACTATGTAAAGATGAAGGTAAAGATTGGGATTATGGTGCCACAAGCAAAGGAACACCTGCGGTTACAAGAAGCTGGAAGAGAAAGGAAGAATCTTCTCCTACAAGTGGCAGAGAGCGCCAATGGGCCAACACCTTGATCTCAGACTTCTAGCCTCCAAAACTGTGAAACAATAAATTTCTGTTGTTTTAAGCCACTGTGTGTGTGTTATGGCAGCTCTAGAAAACTAATACAGGTGCTAATTTATTAAGACAGCATGTAATTGTTTTAGGGCAGGAATGTTAGAACTAGATTCCCTGGATTCAAATCCTGGATATGCCACTTATTAGCACTATAGCCACGAGAAGCTATTCAACATCTCTGTACTGGAGTTTCCTTAGCTATAAAGGGAGGAAAACATCTGTCTCAGGAGGTAGCTGTGAGGATTAAAAGAGCTAACACTTGATGAATGCTTAGAATAGTGCCTGGCAAAGAGCGTAATATGCACTACTTAGAGCGGCACAAAAATGAAGTGATATGCAATCAGTGACAAAGGTAAAAGTACAGTATCTCAGTTACAATAGGTCTGAGAGAGGGAATACTTGATGTAGGGAAGCTTGTGCTAGTATGGGTGTTGGAGCTCCTGGGGACAGATTAAACGTAAGTCTCTGGGAGCTAGTAACAGGAAGAACTTGGCTGGCAGGCCATAATCCAAACCATCTTAAGTCAATTGGTTTGTGCTAACGCTCTCTCATCTCCCTCCATCCAATCCATTCACCACCAGGATGCCAGAGGACTTTCTGGTAGAGAATATGATAAGATTAATTTGCTATTTAAAATCTTATAAAGGTCCCTCACCCCTTCAAACTCCTTATTTCCGCCTACGAATTCCCTACCTTCTTCAGCCTTTCGCGCACAAGTGTTCAGCTTCCGCTACACAGGACCTACAGCATTTCAGGAACCCGCCCTGCAACTTCGGAGCTCCCACTTTGCACCGGTGGCCCTGTCACCCTGGAATGTCCTTTCCCCATCTTCTTTGCATCAGTTATTGGGGAAAGCCTTCTCCGACATCCCCTCTTGAAAAGTGAACGGCCCTAGTTCCGTACCACGTAGACATCCTACAAAGTCTCTTTGCCATGTTACTGGTTACTTGTCTGCCAATCGGCCACGGGGTATGGCTTTGTCCGTCTCTCTATGACAACCGGTTTAATTAGAAAACTGCGCGCCGCGTAGGGAGGAGGGGGAAGTGTACAGAGAGCCCTGGGGAGGAGAGACGGAGTCCCCGAAGCTGTTCAAGACTTTAGAGACCAAGAGAGCAGGGCAGCCGACGGAGTCCTCACCTTCCCGTTCGCCACCGCTTTGCATTTGAACTTGCGGTTGGCGTCGGCCCGCAGCCGTGCCAGCTGCTCCTCACTGGCGAAAGTCCAGTGCCGCTTCTGACTACTGTTGTGGTACATTCTTAAGTCAGACTCCAGGCCCAGGAAACCTGGAGCAAAAGAAGGCAAACGCCACAACAGCGTATTGTAAAGGACCTAAGCCAGGACAGCTGAAAGTCGTCTGGCCGGCCGGCGCGCGTGCACTGACGTCACGATCACGTGGTAATCCCGTCCGCAATCGTGTTTCCGGAGCGAGTGGAACCTCCTGCCCCTTTCGTCTCCGCCTATTACTTTGGAGCCTCGGCACTAGCTCCGCCCTTTTCCTACCAAATTTAAAGGAGAAGCGACGGACGGCGGGGCGCGGGGTGGGGGGCGGTCTCCAAAGGAATATAAATTGAAGATATGGAAAGGCTAGCATGAATAACAAAAAGATGGGGTAGTCAGAAGTGGGCAAAGGACTTGAGAAGGTGTCAACGTTTAAGAAGACTTCAGTGAGAAGATAACATTGAGCAAAGATTTGAAAGAGTTGAGGGATTAAGCCTTTGAGTTAGGTGGGAGCGATGGGGCAGATTTAAGAGTCAAGGTCTAAAGAAAGGGTGCTTGGGGCACTCCCCAAAATCTCTGCCTCAGAGATTCTAGAATATGATTGGAAAACTAGAAGCAGAGCACGTGCACTGTTTGTTACTGCTCTGCCACTACTGTGACCCATTCTTTTTCTGTGCCTTTTTCCTTCCTCTTCTGTTGGATTGGATTGGATTCTGCCAATCCTCTCACTTTATTTCCATCTCTCAAATATATATGTAATCTCTTGATGTTTGATAGTTTTAAGGTTTTCTTGAGATTTCCATTTTCGTTATTGCCCCAAGAAAATCTTACAATTAACTATCTGTAATACTTAAGAGATTTGCAATTTTTTTTGTTACTGGTACTTGCAAAATTGCATTTGATACAAAATTTACATTGATTGCAAAACCCTTCACTGGTTTGGTATGTCCCATTTAGGCACACCGTATTCTCCTGTGCAGCATACATCAGTTGAGAAAGATGGATTTACCTACAGCAAATAGTTTTTTTAAAAAAAAACAACATGGATAGAAATGATGAAATGCAAAGAGTTTAAATATTGAAAAGTCCACACAGTTAAAAAGAGGTGGCAGTATGTTTCTAAGTCAGCTTTCTATGAAAATGTTTTTAGAGGCATAAGAAAGGAAGGGAATTTTGGTTTTTTTTGTTTCATTTTGGTGAATGCTGTTAAGGGTAGAGTTTGTAAGAGTTATTTGAATTCCTCAACTTATACAATTTGTGGCTTATACTTTTGGAGATCCAGACACTCCTTGAACATATGTCTGTAACTTGGACTAGTATATTGACTAAGAGAGAATATGAGAATGAAGAAGAACATATGATGATGTTTTCTTAAAAAATAAAAAGCCAAACTGAGAGGTAACAGGCATTTATTTGAGGTCAAAGAATAGCTATTAGGGAAGCACTGATTCAGGCAGAAACCCAAAAAGTGTTCTGATTTATGGGGTGAAGGGGAAGGGTTTTTATGACAAAGGGGAAGGGAAATAATTACTTGAATAGAAAAAAGGAATTTCTATTGGTGCTAATAAGCTGAGTTAATTTTTAGCTGTACATGGTGACACTAATTCTAAGACTGCCCTTAATTTTCAGTCCTTGTAGTCAGGATGTCTGCTTCCCTGTTAGCTATACACACAGTATTTGAAACACATGTTGTTTTGGTTCAGCCCAAAAGGTACTTTGCCCAGATCGAACATTTCAAAGGTTTGAGGAAAATGATGTGCAAGGCGTTTCCTCTGGAATGGCTGCCCTAGCTCTCTCTTAAACGGCTCCACTTAAGTCAACTTTTTACAATGCAAGTTATGAGTCCAATGGATTGTGAATGCCCCCCGATGCTGTATAATGCAAAAGAAGAAAAGAAAAAAAAGAAAGTTACAAAAGAGAGGCTGGAAAAGAATGATTTAGGTAAATGAATGTATACACAAAATTTTAGACCCATGATTTATATATACCATATCAATTCTTTTTATTTTCTTTTTCTGAAAGATATTTGATAACTCCTTTAGTTTTAGGTAAAGGTAAATCAAAATGGGCACTTGGGACAGGTGGCAGAATTTGATTTCCAGGGGGATATGAGTAAAATTGTTGAATGTCATTTAGGAAGACATATGAAAAACCTGGTGTTTCTGGTGTAAGTATTTTTAAAAAATCTTTAGTCTCAGTCTATTAAAATTAACATTCAGCATACTTTTGTGATGTAGAAGAAATTGTACCTAAGTTAACCAACACCAAATAAAGTTGTTGCTGATGCCGTAACATTAACACTCATATATGATTCCTTCTAATTAAGGTGAGCCAGGCTGGATACTGAACTAGTCAATCTGCCTGAGTGGCATTTCCCTGTTCAGCCTGTTGAGCACAAATTTATTTCTTGTGCTATCTCTACAGCAGAAGGCAAACCGTGGCCTTATAACTTGGTGTCTTTACCGATTTTCATGGATAGTTCCAACTAAAAAGTAGCAAGTGTTTCTCTCCACTCATATGTTTTATTTATAGAAAAGTTCAAACATTAAGAATAGAGAGAAACGTATTTCAATATTAATCAATGCCTGGCCAATTCCTTTCTACTCCTTGCTCCTCCCCATTACTTTTATTGTATTTTGATTCTGAAATTGTTTTTATTTTTGTTAGGTTTTTTCTTTGTGTTTAGTGTTTACACTATTACACTTCCCCACCTTTGCCACCCTCCACCCACCCCCCAGTTCCCCTTCTCTCTTGCTGTCACCATGCCGTGTCTATGGGTTATGCGTATGTGTTCTTTCGCTAATCCCTTAACCTTCTTCTTGTTACTTTTAAATAACAAATTCTCTGCTACTAGATGGAGATGTTTCAAACAAACAACACAAAACAGAAACAAAACAAATGATGTATACTTCCCAGAAGAGTAATAGAAAAATTCCTTTGAAAACAAAGATATAAAGTCATTAGGCACTCCCCAGAAATGTTAACAGGAAAGATCATGGTGACTTATTTAAGTACACAAAATCTCATTTATTGTTCTGTGGTTGTTAAATTGTGTTATAGTATGTGTTTTCAGACAAATTAAATATTTTGACCACAGGCATTACCTCAGAATCAAGGGTTGCCAATTGGAGATCAAGTGATGCGGAGCATTATCTGTTGGTCACTGCAGACAGGCTCTCTACGTACCCATGCACCATGCCAAAGTTTCCCGTGAGAGTACTGAGAAGTTCTCTCTCACTCTAGGACAGTTTTCCTTCTTCTTCAGGCTCTGTCCTAGTGATCTTAAAGTTTTGGCATAATAAAGATTAGACTGCTTGATTTTAGAAGTGACGGAAGAAAAGGGAAATGAGAAAGGTGAGGGAGGAAACCAATAAATATGTGTGCAACCTGGAATAATTTTACAGTCTAGTAAGTGGCTTGATTAATTTATAGTCATTTCCCAAACACTTCAGTATATTCATACGTATATAGTTTCTGATTCCAGTGTTACACGGGGAAAAAAATGGTGGTGGTGGGCAGAATAAAACCATAGCTATGCTCACAAAACACAGAGTGTCTTTCTTGCTTTAAAATCTGACATGAAACTGTACACCTTCAGCTACGACATGAGTTTCTGACATTCTAACTATAGCTTTGGAACAATATTAAAAAACAATTTATCCATTTATAATTCTATTTGATATATACAATTAACATTGGCTCTAAAATCCTTTTCTAGTTTTTTTTTTCCCCAGTTGTCAAGTTGGACTAATAAAAGTAACTGCCTGAAGCAAGTACCTAGATTCTCCAAAACAGAGTACTATCAAAGAAAAAGCAAAGAAATAAAAATAACAAACAGTCTATAAAAATGCCCTTGATCTAAATGTAACCCCTCCCAAATTGAAACAATTTTTGTTTTGTCTTAGGACTATCTAAAATTAAGGCATAAAGAGGCTTGACAACATATTGAGGAGTGAATTCTCTAAATTCATGTTCATTTCAGCATATCTTACTAAGTGACCACTCTACTCAAGGCCTGGTACTAATTGTCAGGTATTGGTGATGATGGTGATGGAGACATCAACATGACTATTTTACAGTTCCTACTTCAGGGTCCTTAGAGGATAGTTGAACAATTATGCATTATGCACAAATATAGCCCTCTGTCAATAACAGTAATCTTGGATAAGGCCCCTAAAGGCTAGTAGCTGGTACTAATGTAGATAAGACCCTTATGTGTTTTGAATCCAATGGCAGACCCAGAGACTAGTTTTTTGGCCCCAACCAGCCACAGTACAGTTCCAAGAGTAGTTCTCTTTCTGCTAGCCAGGGGTAGGTGGTCCACCTGAAGGTAATTCCTGTGGATTTTTTAAAAAAAATCACTGTTAATCCAAAAAACAGAGTTGCCCTTCACCTTTGTTCTGCTACAACCTTGATTGGGAATGATCTGTTACCACTTTATCCTTATACCAATTAATTAAGCATGAACACATCTATCATACAAAGTACCAACACAGTTTTGTAACAATTCAACAGGGTGGAAATACTTCATTTGTGACTCAATAGATCTAGTGCTTCAGAGCTCAGGATATGAAATCAGAATCCCAGCCTAACTACTTGCTACTGAACATTCTTGGGAAAGTCACTTCAATCTGCTTTACTCTGAGTTCTATCCTTTGAACAGTGGAGAAAATAGTTGTAGCTGTCTCATAAGGTGGCTGTGAGGATTCAATCAGTCAATGCATGTGAAGATACAGCAGCGTGGCTGGGTTCTACAAATTGTTCAATAAATATTAGATATTACTTCATGGCTATATAGAATAGACTAATTGGAGGATATAACATTTAGGTGAATTTGAATTTTTACTGATATTGAGAGAAGGGGAACTTTAGGTGGATGGGATCTGTTTTGGCAAAGTAAAGGGGCACAAAGTACAAGGTACAAATCTGGAGGCCAGAGAAGATCATAACTTGGTTGGAGAATAACGTGGATTAACTGAGATATGAACTAGTAAGAAGATGAGCAGTGGGTCTTAAATGTCAAGCTGAGTAATTTGTATGTAATATAGTTAAAATTTTTGAGTGGGAGAGTAAAATTGTCAGATTGCATCACTTTAATCTGGAAATGATTTGTGATGTTTTTGATAAGAACTTTATACAGTCCACATTAAAATAGAACAAGGATGTCAATTCTCATGGTGAGTTCCAAATGTCTTCTCTTTGGAGCAATTACATCAAATTCAGTATTATAAAGGTGAATTCCCCACTATGCTCCCAGATAGGTGATGTATGGTATAACATATGCTATATTAGAGGTAATATATTTATATAATACCTTTTTGTTTGTAATTCTGAAGCAGGGTCTGGGAATCTGTGTTTATAAAAATTATAGGTTTGTCTGATGATTAGCATTAGGTTAAGTTTTGGTAAAATTTATAGGACTTGGCAAAATCCTATAGGTTGAATGGGGTGAAAGAAAATAGCAACTCTGAAGCAATGACTTACATATATGAAGAAGCTTAAGAGCCATGAGTGAGCTTGTTAGAATGCAAGCCAGAGGTTCCCATTCAATAGGTCTTAATGGACCCCCAGGAATCTGGATTCTTAAACAAGAATTTTCTTGAGTTCAGGGGTTTTCAAACATTAGTGTTCAACATCCACTTGGAAAGCTCATAAAAACAAAGAATACTGGGCTCCCAGCCCAAGAATTGGATTTCTCACTAGTTCCCAGGTGATGCTGGGAACTTGGATCCACTTTGAGAACTGCTATTTCAGTTGTATCCATGCAGTTGGTTTTTAAAGCCCAGGAGGTGGGAAATGACAGTGCCTTTATCACAGTTGGTCTTCACCTTCTACATTAGGTTGATTAAAGGAAACCACAATTTTATTTCAGGTTACCTTTAATCACTTCTCAGCCTTTTAGCTAAGATCAAATGTAGAATTTCAGGTTACCTTTGTGAGATAAAATAATGAAGGATGTGATGATGAACTCCGTTAGCTTTACCTTGTCTGGGAAGCACTTTATCTGCCCTCCCATTATAAATGAGAGCTTTGCTGGATAGAGTAATCTTGGATGTAGGTCCTTACTTTTCACCACTTTGAATACTTCTTGCAAGCCCTTATTATATGAAATGTTAAAGGATCTTATTTAAGAAAAAGAAGAAGATCAAAACTGTGAACATTAAAATGACAACAAATGCACAATTATCAACAACTGAATCTAAAATTTAAAAAACCAAAAACAAACTAAGCAAACTACTACAACAGGAACAGAATCTTAGGTATGGAGATCATTTGGAGGGTTATCTGCTGGGAGGGGGAAAGGGAAGAATGGGGAAAAAGGTATAGGGATTTAAAGGCATAATTGGTAGGTACAAAATAGACAGGGGCATATTAAGAACAGTTTAGGAAATGGAGAGCCAAAGAACTTATATGCACAACCCATGGACATGAACTAAGGAGGGCGGATCACTGAAGGGAAGGGGAGTACTGGGAGGTGGGGGACAGACAAAGGGGGGGAAATTGGGACAACTGGAATAGCATAATCAATAGAATATACTTTACAAAAAAGGAAAAAGTAATGAAAGATGTTTAATCATTTGTTGGCCTTATATTTATAAACACACAGATGAGCATGGTGAAATTTAATATCCATTTGAAAAAAATTATTAATAACCACATTCCCACTGGCTGAAAAAGGTGGAGAAAAAATTATTCTTCCACAATTGGATTAAAATATCCTTTGTTTATAGAGTAATAAAAACTGCCAACTTCTTTAATTATTATTCCTCAGCTATAGAATCTAAAATTGAGATTATAAAAATAATGGAAGGGCTAACTGGTTTTCAGTAACTTTAGTCCCTCCTCAGTTTTCTTTTCTTTTCTTTTTCTTTAATTTTATTTTTGATTTTAGAGGGAGGAAAAGGGAGGGAGAAAGAGAGGGAGAGAAACAGCAATGTGATTGAGAAACATCGATTGGACCAAACCCTCAACCCAGGCATGTGCCATGAAACGGATGACCTTTCAGTTTGCAGGATGATGCCCAATCACCTGAGCCACACCGGCCGGGCCACCGCTCAGTTTTCTAGGCTAGGGATCAGCCAGCAAACTCTGGCTAACAGACCAAATCTAACCCATGTCTGTTTTTGTATGGGCTGCAAGCTAACTATGGTTTTTAAATTTTTCAAACACTTGAAAAAAAGAATACTATTTAGTGACACATGAAAGTTATATGGAATTGAAATTTTGCTGTCCAAAACTATATCAGGAGATTATATATATATATATTAGGAGATCATGTGTGTGTGTGTGTGTGTGTGTGTGTGTGTGTGTGTAATTTATTATAAGGAATTGGCTCACGCAGTTATGGATGCTGAGAAGTCCCATGATGGGCTGTCTGCAAACTGGAGACACAAGAGACCTGAAAGTGTAAGTTCTAGCCTGAGTACAGAAGAGCAATGTCCCAGCTGGAAAACAGGCAGAGAGTGTGAATTCACCTTCACTCCCTCCTTTTTCCCATTTAGGTCCCAAACAGATTGGGGAGGGCAATCTGCTTCATTTAATGTACCAATTCAATTGTTATCCAGAAACCTTACAGACACACCCAGCGCCATGTCCAACCAAATACCCGGGCACTCCCTGTTTTAGTCACGTTGACACATAAAATTAACTATCACTATAATAAAGTTTGATTGGAACCCAGCTATGCTCATTTATTTACATATTGTCATTGATGGCTGCTTTCATGCTAAGCAGCAGAGATGAATTGTTGAGACAGAGAACAAAAATATTTATATCTGACCCTTTAAGAAAAAATGTTTGCTAACTAACGTTCTAAGAGAGTACTTTAAAATTTTTAATGTAAGTACGCATCACCGAGGGTTCTTGTTAAAAGGCGGAATTTGGTACAGTAGGTAGAGAACAAGGTTCTCCATTCCCGAGGTGGTCCCAGGTGGGGCCAATGCTGCAGGTCTGCAAACTACGTTCTATTTCTCAGTTTTTGTGCTTGTTACTGTCCCTGACTGCAGTGCTGAGAACTTCTGTCTGTACAAATTTCCTTTAGGTCCATCCAGCTTAAATCCTGTTACTTCTGTTACTTTTTTTTGACTGTTCCAGTTTACTGTGATCTTTTCTTCCTCACTGTACTTTGCTTCATTCTTTTGGCCTTTAAGTGTTATTTGTATTGTCTTGTTTGACTCTTTAATGTGTGACTATCTTAAATCACTGCTCCAAAGATTTAAACTCCCTCAAAACAGAGATCCTGTTGTTTAGATGTCTATTACCTATAATGCTCACGTAATACCTTACATCTGGCAAGTATTCTAAAAATATTTATTAAATTAATCACTGTTCCACATTTATAAAAGACAGTTTTTGTCAGCAACATCATTACACTGAGGCAATATTTTTATCCGTTCACATATTTAGACTTAATTTGTCTAATTGGCTTTGATCCATTTCTTTAATTGACTTTGATATATTTCAATGGTGAAGATTATGTTTCTTTCAGAAGAATTTCGAAGTAAAACATAAATCTTTGGATTGATATATTAGATTATGAACTTGAAATTTAAACTTGGTTCAAACCTTGAGATGAAAAGTACAACTTAATTATGAACTGGGAAAGTGCTTATTGAGCAAGTTGTCCAGAGGCTGGAGAATTAGAAATGCAATATTAATATCAGTAGTTTAATAATCTCATTTTCAGAATTTGCTTGAAGATATTGAGAAATTACAATAGCAAATCATGTATGAAAGTTTACAGACTATGAAGATGTTTTATTTTGCCATTAAGAATCATACATTCCAAGCTTTTAAAGAGAATTATGTGAGTAGTTAAATAAGATGAGAACTTCTGCAGTCATAAAAATTAATCAATTTATTTTGCTCTTCTAATCAGTTCAAAATTTCTACCTGAATTATTTAAGTATATGCAAAGAATAAGGATGGTATGATTGATTGTGAAGCGACTTTCAAGGAATACTATTAAGAAAATAATTATGTTTGGCATTTCAAGTACTCAAAGCCACACTCTTTATCTCTTACTCAAAAACGACTATGATAATTTCACTATATAATAGATTTTTAGACTTAATAAATGCAAATAAATACTTTTTTCATAAATGTTGTGCTTAAGGAAAAACAATAAAGAAATTTCATATGTAAAGCTTTATATCAGATTTAAATAAAGTATCTGAGTTCTAAAACTGTTCAGGTGTCAACATATATTTTTCTTCTAATCAACACATTATTTTTGGCTTTTTAAAATTTATTTCTACTAATAGTCTCAGGTTAACAAGCAAACTGGATCAGAAGGAAAAAAAATCAGTTGGCTTGATACATCACCTTTTATCCACATGGTGGAGCCATGTGGCTAGATCCTGGAGACACGGGTTTTAGTACACTAACCGTTTTCAAATAATTTATGGTAAATCCAACCAACCAAATTTCTTGTTCCTGCATTCAGTTTTTTCTCTGGTACTATTAGATTACTTTCTTATCATCTCTCACTTAGCGTAGTGCAGTCTTGTTCCATTCTGGTCTTCCATAGCACCAGTTCCCCAACCTTGGCTTCCCTTGAGAATCAGCTGGGCAGTTTGTAAAAAGCGTTACACTTGGAGCTCTACCAGAGACTAATTGAACAGGAATCTTTGCAGGGTGTGCTCTCAGCGTTGGCAAGTTTCAAGACTCCATTTGCGATTCTATCCTGAAAGAAAGGTTGCAAACCAGTGCCCCATGGTCCACTAGAGATCCCTTTCTAAATTATCAATTTAATCATGTCGCTCCTCAGTTACAATAATTCATTGGATTCTCACTGACTTGAGAAAAAAAAAAAAAACTTCCTTAACGAGGCAAACAGTACCCTTTAAATCCTGATCATTGCATTTCTAGTGTCATCACAACCATCGACTACCCTCGAAACTCACACATACTCAGCCTACAAATTACTTGCAGGCTCCTAAATTCACCGGGCTTTTTCACACTTCCAGGCTTGGCCTCATATTCCTAGCAACTATACAGTAGGCACTAAGTAATATTTATTGAATAACTAAATGAATAATGTAAAATGACTTCATCTTATTTAGGACAGGCATGTTTATTTCTGTCAAACAAATCCCAGTGTTTGCTTACCTTTCAGTAGCTTGGAGTACAGAATGTGGCATTAGATAAAGCAACAAATGCTAAGTGTATTTTAAAGCAGACACTGTGTTCTGCCAATTTACTCCATTCAAAAGGAACATTTCAAAGCTTCTTCAGGAGAAGCTGCTTCTATATTGTACTTATTTTCATTCTAAAATTTTCAACTCCAACATTTGTGGTTAAGTTAACAGACTGCGTGTGGGTGATGATGTTCTGCAGTTATTCTTTTAAAATTAGTACCTCCTCGGACTCACTGGCTATTCATTTAGAATACTTGGTCTTACAACAATTTAACAACTGCATTTTAAAGGCTGAATATTCTAAGAGGAAGAGGTGTGATTTTAGTCAGGGCCACCTTATCTACTGGGCACAGTAGGCACAGTATCTTGTGACCACCATGCTTTCAGGGGACCATGAACATGTTTTAATGTCCTTTAAATCAGAATTAAAAATAGACTTTTAGGTCAAAAATATTTTAATGTAAAATAGTAATATCTTTATCTTTATGTCAATAGAGGGATACAATACAATTTTTTTTTAATGGAGGAAGGCCCATGAAGGCAAAAGTGCCTAAGACCCTGGTTTCAGCGAAACTGGAGAAGAGGCCCCCAGCCCTAAAAAGGCTCCCCATCAGTGCCTGCCAGATGACATAAGTGCTGATAGTCACTACCAGGGCATTTTGGTCTTTATTTTTAGGCCCTCAATATCTATCCCAATCCAATTATTCTTTTTTCAGAAGTAGAGGTATTTGCTAGTACTCATATGTCAAACACCTATAAAATGCCACTCTAATCATCCCTTTAATGGACTTTTTCACTATGGTATGAAATTTTTTATAACCAAGTGAGTCATCTAGCACACAAAAGCCACCTTTTGGAATCTATACAGCTCCATCGTGCTAGGATAAAAAGGTGTCAATACCAGGAATGAGTGCAAACAATACTTTTCAGAAGCAGTCTTCTAAAATGCCCTCCAGTGAAAGAGGATGCTAAAGTTTTCAAGTTTATGAAAATAAATTTTTTGAAAGTGTTAATTATTGCAAAGAGCTTACAGTTAGCCAAAGAGTACCTTTAATGTCAAAATCTGTGATTAGACTGTAGATGGTTGTTATGTGCAATATTAAACAAATGGTATTGCTTTTCTAATGTAAATTCAAACATGCTGCTCAATCAACTAGTGTTTCTGTGACATTGGATAGGCTTAATATAGTTCTTAATAAAAGATAAATAATAAACTCTACTGCCTTTACTGGATTTACCAGGCAATCCCTTTTTGTTGATAAGAATGTTTCAGGGTTGATGATCCTTGATAATTACAAAATGTTTAGAATACATTTCTTGGGTAGATAGAGCATCATTATTTAAACCTCAGTGCCATGCTCATAAATAGTAGGAGGCTCTAAGCTCTGTGGATTCTGCCTCCCTAGATGGCATTCAAGTTGTATACTTAAATAACAGATATTTCTTTGCAAAAATTAAAACAATGATTTTGACAAGGTTAGCTCATAATTTTCAACTAAAAATTGACTCTATTGTCTAATTTATTGTTGTCAATATTTATTTGTTTGGTTTGTTAACATCTTTTTCTTCTTCTTTACTAAGCATTTAAACTCAACATTTAGTAAAGATTTGTAATTATAATATACCATGCCCACAATGATTAATCCAAGGAGTGTGCACATGATATATATTGTGCCAATCCAACTTAAACCTAAGTTAGAGGGATGAGCCCATTTATCTCAAGTGGTGAAGATGTGAGGATTCCAGTCTAGGAGTTGCTAGTTGTGATGATTCAGCCTTGAACTACAAGTTCTAGGCAGACAGATGGAAGAAATAAAAGACAAGAGGGGGAGAAAAAAAGGCAAGAAGCAGAATCCTGAACAGGGCATTTAAATCTCTAGTTCCAATTCCTGAGTTTCTTGAAAACCTTGGTTTTTGCAGTTCCTTTCCTGGGCTCAGTTGATCTTATCCAACCTGTAAATTAATACAATGCCCTTTGAATATATCTGCAAACACACCCACCCTCTCCTTTAACACTCTTCTTATCCTAAGCTTAAATCTATCCATACCTTAAAGTAGAATATTTTAAAATGTTACCTAAGGATGAAACTTCAGGTATATTCATTGGTTAAAAAAAAGTTGAGGATAATAGGATTTTAGGACTAAAAGAGATAATATATATCAAATGTTTGATCAGTGCCTGGTATATGATAATTCAATATAAGTATTAGTTTTTATTTTTTTATCTTTCTTGACTCCTTGTACAACACATGCTTTGAGAACTGTAGTAATTAATACATATGATTATGTTATTTTAGAATTCTTAGCTTTATAAGACAAAAATCAACTTGAATACATTTTCTGCTTAACAGCAAAGTAGCTGTTTCAAATAATGGAAATAGAGTCCAGGGCAAATTTTTTTTTCATTGGGCCCCTGTCCATGTAGTTTATTTGATTTTAAAATGTATTATAAATTTACAAGCCCGTACAATTTATAGTAATATATTGATAAAAATTTGGAACAAGAGTATAAAGATTTTTACATATTTGTTTATTGTTCAGTCAGTGCACCTGAGAATCCTTTGTAGTATCTGCCAAGAACTATGAAGTCTGTGAGAGTTTACCCTAGTTACAATCTCAGAAGTTAGTTTGTTTTTATTTCAAGGATACTAGCAAAAGGCAGGAGACTCTTGGGTCAGAGACAAAGGAATTAATTGTTCACAGCACATACACAGACACAAAACAGCATGATCATTAGCATATTTGCATTAGTTCTCTTTGCCAAGTCCCACCAGGTGGTACAGTGAGTCCTGATGACACCTGAACATGCAGTGGGTTGCATTATAGGAGAGGATCCAAGGGCCAAGAGTGCAGAACTTTCGAACAAGTTGCAAAACATTACAGCAAGCAGCAAGCCACTCAGCCTTACCTCTGCCCCCCAGTCTTGCTGCAGTCACTTTGTTTGTTGTACTTAGTGTCTCTGTGACTAGTTACAGAAACTGATCAATGTCAGAAGATGGATAAACATTGCAATCTGGCACACAGAGCAACACTAGGACTCACTGCTCAGGGCCCATGGCAGAATACCATTCCCAACAATGCGCAGACATTCTCTCTTCCTGTTCAGGTTCAGGAACCATCTCTTCATGTTCTATATTGCCAAATGCACCATTCCTGGCTAATTATATATCGCTCATTGAGAAAAAAAGACATTAACATTGTTATTACTCATAAGATCATAGCTTTTTGGAATCTGCTTATATTGAAGAATATAGATCTTGTTTCTGCAGTTCCCTAAGACTATTTATTTAATCCTGGTTACATGATTACTCATGACTGCAACATTCATAGTGCCTCCCATGATTGCTGGCTTCCAAGGACTCCTTCAAATGTTGTCACTGATTCCTTGATGATGATTACAAATGTAAACCTTATTTAACCTATACAGGAAATCATGAACAACAATTCATTTCTCACTCATGTTAAATGTACCATTTAGAACTTTTTAGTAAAAACATAGCACAATATGTTTTCTAATGATATCTTCTCTTGAACCCTTTATGCTACAATTCTTGCATACCTAGAATGTGACCTCGTTCAGTGTTGACTCCCTGTCTTTTTTCCACACACTGCTATCTATCAGCAGAGAGCATAGTCGTGGACCTTGAGGGAATGGGAGAGCAAAAAAACAGTCCAATTGTGCAAGGAAATCATCTCAGGAGGGCATAGCATTATCACAATGGTCAAAGGCAAGAGCAGTTATCAAACCAAAGCTCTTGGATAAAGAGGGCATCTACACCCAGAGGGCTGCAGACACACGGTATGGAGCCTGCGCAGAAGGTGGGTGAAAGCACTAGGGAACAGTAGGCAGGATTACATAGGGTAAAGCATACCCTTGGATACCAGATCAGAGGTGGCACTGTGGTCAGAACAAGAGTTGAGGGAGAGCTCACTCACAAACCTACACATGTAGCTCAAGTCCAAGGTTCAGGATTGGGTCCTTGGTAACCCACTCCTGAACTTGTCTTACAACTGATGATAATATCAGCCAACATCTGCTGCCTGTAAGTGCCATGACAGTAACCCACTCTCATGTGCTCCTACGAAAAGAAATGCTGTGCTGACATTGGGAGTTAGCATTTGTCAGGCTGCCCTCCTGGAATAGGACCAGCTGTGGGGTAAAGGACATCTCCATCAGCATGACTTCCAGAGCTCCCTGGGGCATTTGGTTGACTTCACACCATGGAAAGAGAGTCAGAGTATTCCCCAAAGTGGAGAAATGGGGACCAAAGCTCTTGTGGTTCATGATTTGAGCTCAGAAAACACTGTCTAGATGACACTTCAAACCATGGCCAGTACCAGGGACCAGAGGGTGCTTTAAAAAATTTAGAGAAAGGTACTCCAAAGTATGGAGCTCTTCTGCAACTAGAAATATGCAAACTTCCATATAGCCTACAGCCTACTCTTTTACTGTTTCAATGCTAACTTTCCATGTTTTTAAGCTTTTAGGCTTGAAAATCAATTTATGTTTGTTCATTCTTTGTACTAGTTCAGAATGTAATGTTAATTGAAAATATTTCTTTTAAAATATTAATTTTCCAAGAGTTTGATGTGCTTTATCTGTGAAAGGAACAGATATTCTGTGTCACTGGGATGAGATCAATTCAGCCCCTGACACTATTCTCAATAAATAATGAGTCAATGTTTCTCTCACTCCTGTTTAAATATTCATATTTAATATTTGTATTTCCTATTTTTACATGAATGACTCAGCTGATCTATATTTGCTAATTAAAATAATTTTGTGGTTAATGAGTGTAATGTGCCTATAATGGGTATATTATCTCATTAAACTACTAGATTAACTTGTATTTTGTAAGTTTGCTGTAATCATACCCATTATTTTATTTACTCTTCACAATAAATGTAGGCCATAAAATTAGCTGTCTTTGAAAGAGAGGAAAGTGAAGGCGAGTGACCAAAGGTGGTGAAGGGTTACATAATTGATGTCACAGTCATGAACAGAACTGAGCTCGCTGGACTCCTCATCTGATGCCCTCTTGCTTTCCTCAGGCAGACCTGTCATGATCAAGTTAGTATTTATTCTAAGTCTTTTTCAATGTTCACTACATCAAAAAAGATAACACATCATTTTTCTTTCTTTCTTGACACCTCTATTGCTTCAAGGGAATATAGTTTTAATATTCAACAGTGAATATTAAATATATCTATTAAACATGATATATGACAAGAAATCTATATCCTGCATTGAGAATTTTACTGTTACCCAACATTCTAAATGCATGTCAAATGCAGTGAACACAGTGGATCTTCCTGCCAGTCACCTTTTAAGTACCTAACTATCACAGCTTTTCAGGGCTCTAGATGGAAGGATTTGTTGTATGTCAGATTTGATGTCCCCATGTCCCTTTCTTAATTCTGAATAAAGAATAAAAAGTATTAGTATCCTTATATGCTTGGTAACATACCAGAACTCAGCTCCCTATATTCAAAAGAAGTGATGCAGTCACAACCTGCCCCTAGAGTTCCATCAAGGCTCTTGTCATTCCACAAGATACCAGGAAATCCGTAGACTCACTATGATCTCTGAGGTGTACAGGATGACTTTACACAGTTATGGGGTGGTACAGCATAGCAGGGTATAGGAGACTCTTACTCTGTTATTTACTAATTGTGGGTTTTGGTTAGTCTACCTGTTTAATGTCCATTTGTACTCACATCAACGTGTAGTTTTTTAAACAGAATTTCTGAAATAAAATCTGTTTATATTCTTTTGAAATTACTTGAAATTTTGGTTTTTTTGACATTTTACTATCTAAGGTTCTAACAATGGTTTTGTGATAGTCCTTGTTCATCTGTAGAAGGTTGGTGAAGAAGTGAATTCAGTGAGTATTGGGAACAGAAATTCAACATTCTACACTCTTGTTTTCTAGTTCTTTCTTCCCTTCCATTTTTGATGATAAATGTTCAGTTTTAAAAACATTTTTCCCACAATATCTAATGTAGTACATAGGAAGAAGAGACATGGCAGACAATGGCATACATTAGAAAAAACAGATACAAGACTTTACCATGATTTTTTTTTTTCTACCACATTCATGTACTTCAGATCCCTTCAGGAAAATGGTGCTACTTGCTAAATCCTCTGCAGAGCATGTATATAGTCCAAGCGGTGCCATAATGGCCCTGCTCCTTACTTCCACCTCACCATCACTATGAACAGTTACTAATTTATATCTGAATTTATTAAAGGGTTGAAGAAAAGTGAAAGCAATGGAGAAAGAATTATCAATGAGTATGTTTAATATGGCTTACCCAGAATCCAAAGGGAAAGCACCTGAAAATTTCCACCTTTTCTGAGGGCCCCCTTGGGAAGGTGTCTCAATTCTCAATCTCATTATATCTCCAGATTCTAAGTTTCTCCTTAGCATTCTCTCCAACTACTGTTAGAAACTTTCTACATTATCCACAAGGATTAATTTTATTCCAGAATTAATTTTCTCCTTCCTAAAATCCTGTTCTTTCAGCCGGGGCTCCGGAAGGACAATTCAGATTTAGCATTCACACTCCAAATCTCATAAACAAAGTCTAGAGTGGGTATGGTCTCTCCAGGCTTTGTCTCTGAAGTCTCCTAAAAGAGTTCATGGGTGTCTTAACTCTTACTGTGCAGTAATTAGCTGTTGAATCATACATACACATACACACTCATGCACACACCCCTCTCCCAGGGCAGACATTCAGGGACAGGAAAGACTAAAGCCATAAAGAAAAGAATTTTCTTCCCTATAATTTTCAAGGCCACCATTATACAAACTTTTTCCTAATATTAATTCTTTTCCTTTGAGCCTCATTTTCTTTTAATTTCCATACCCATATTGTGTCTCCTAAAGCTACTGGGTATAACTAATTTATGTGCTTCTTATGACTGCTTCCTTAGTGTATATAACCAAACCAAAACATGGATATCATTCCTTTTAAATATTGCAACATTATTCTTTTCTCAGGTCTTGGGGGGCTAATGGTAGTAGAGGCAAGACATGGGAGAAAAGTTTTCATTTTTGCTAGTTAGCAATTGTATTAGAACTGAATTGTTTTGGTTAATTATACATATAGAGACACTGTTTGAATTAGTAGACAAATAAAATTTGTTTCTCAGAACTATTGTGACTATTTACATTCTATTTACATTTTTTGTGTGCACTAAACTTGATATTAAATTTAAGCTATGCAACTAGGACTCACCAAACACAAATGTAGTGAAGGGGTAGGAGCAATTATTTGCATTTTGTGAAACAATGAAGTTCTGTTTAATGATAACTTTAATTGTTAAAATAACATTAAAGAAGTAATATATTGTTTGTGAATTAACATGCTATACATTGAAGAGTATTTTCCACTTTTTGTGTGAACTTCTTTTGTAAACATATTACTATTTATTTAATTCTGACATTCATAAACATGGAATGAGCAAGAATGTTGACCAGACAAATGCAAATTGCCTAGTCAGTGCAAAAGAATGATGCAATCATAACTCCAGATAATATCTAATTTTCCCATAGCAAGTGAAAAAATCCTTGAAATTTGGGTCAAATTAAACCTAAATTTTATGCTTGGCCAGAGAGATATAAAGTTTGATATTATATCATCTGTTAAACCTTTAAAAAATGTATATAACATAAAATAATTAAACTTGAGATTTTTACCTTAGTTCTTCTATTCTGGCTGAAGTTTAGATATAAAGTTTGATTATTTACTAAGCTATTGATTTTATAAATTTATACTTGTCTCTCAGTGTCTGCAATAACTGTGTATATATTTTATCTTCTCTTTTCTTGCAGTAATTTATTTTTATGTGAAAAACTTTTGTTCTTTCATGGATATATATTATGACAGCATATAATTTTGAGTGTTTTTCACTTAAATTTTTCAAATTTTAACTCTCTGGCCTTGTAGTTTACATATTCCAGGCAGACACCTGTTTAAATGATTTGGTCTTAATTACAGGATGAAATAGTTTCAGTTTCTGGTGCAACATAAATGACCCTCAGATGTATACACCTTGTAAACATAAACAACAGTCTAAAATCAAATATCCATTCAAGCCAATAACTTATGCTATTTATTAACATAGTTAACTAACATGTTAAACAGTTATAGAAGTGTCTGGTATATAGTCAGAAAAAAAAAATAACAACTGTTAGCCTCAAGGAGTTGTGAGTCTTCTCACTCCATAATTGTAAAATGATAATTTTGAATGATTGCAGTGGTTTTCTACTTAAGCATTATCTGGGGAGCTTCAAAAGTCTCCATGTTTAGGATCCAACCTCAGTGGTATACATAATGTTCTTTTGGAAAATATCTCTGCTAGCAAGCTTAGGCAATTTTTAAAAACACACAGCCACTGCACATTTTGTAGCTATGGAGTAGATTTTATGACATTTGAGTTTATAAAACTAACAAAAATTTATAGGGCAAATAAGTCTCTTATTCTTGATACTTTACATTAGACTCAAGAGATATATTACTTAACCAACATGTTTACTGGGCCATCACATTTTTTATTAGCCTCATCCACTCTTTCTAATATCACCACAGTTGCTCTAGTGGAGTGATTTTCAACTTTTCTTTTTATCTCATGGCATACATAAACTAATTATTAAAATTCTGCAGCACACCAAAAATATATTTTTTTGCTGACCTGACCAAAAAAATAGGTATAATTTTGATTCATTCACACTCGAACGCTATTGTTGTGTTGGCTGTTGTCATTTTTTTTTAACTTGACAATCTAAGGGAAAAGAGGTCAGTGCCCCTGACTAAATAATCAAGTATAGCATGTTTTAAAAATTCTTGTGGCACACCAGTTGAAAATCACTGCTCTGGTGGCAGGAAAAATCATCCAGATATTGTCATGCCAGTCAATCAAATTATTCAATCAAGCATGTTAGGTGATATGCAGAAAAATTAAAAGCATAAACTCAACACTTGCCTTCAAGGGATTTGCAATTTAATTGGGAATATTAGTTACTTTAAAGATATTTAATCAGATAAAAAGACTATAGAATTTTATAATAGGATACATGAGTATTTTCTACTAGATAAATCAATGAAGCCATCTTGATGGAGCCAATATTTTAACTGAGAATTAAAGGATGGCAATATTTGGATAAGCAACCCTGACGTAAAGTACTGCAATAGAAAACACAAATCGTATCCAGTGGATTATGAATAGACTCATCCAACTGATGCATTTATTTACTCAGTCATTTAATTATGTATTAAACAACTATAGATTTGAGTATTGGGATATGCCAGGTGCTCAAGCAGACTCTGAGATAAAATGGTAAAAAAAAAAAAAGACACAGTCCCCAGCCGTCATGGGGTTACAGTATTCAGGGGTGGGGGAATGGGAAACGACACCAGAGCTTGAGGACAGGGACTTGATGTATTAAAGACTTTTGTCTTTATTGTAAGAGCAATAGGAAACAACAGAAGAATTTTAAGCCATAAGGTGACATAATCAGATATGTGATTTGAAAATTATTCTAGCTCTAGTAGGGAGAATGGTGGATTGGTTGGTGATTATAGTGGAGGCTAGTATAGAATAAAATCAAGAGATGATGGTATTCTAGACCATGACTATTGTGGCAAGCTGGGCAAGAAGAAATGTCAAGGATAATTCCCAGTTTTTTGACTTTCACAACCAAATGAATGCTTGGACTATCCACTGATATGGAACATCAGAAGAGAAAAAAACTTAAGGAGAAAATCAGGAGTTCAGTTTGGCCAGGTTCCATCTAAGGTGTCTTTGAGACATCCAGGAGATGACTTTAAATAGACATATACATTTATATGTTTGGGACTTGGAGAAGATATCAATTTGTGAGTTATCTGGTGTGGCCTTCTTTGTTCTTTGAGAATCAGATAATGATTTGGAGTAAGAAATGCAGTAAGTTTATTGACCAGAGTTGTGGAGGGTTGATAATGCCTATTAAAGGCAAAGGAGTGGAAAAAAAAAAAGGCTAGTCATAGACTTGCTTTCACATCATGATGTTGGTGGTCTGAAGCCTGGCAGAAAAGAGGCAGAACTGAGTGGTGAGAGCCTTAGACAATGATGCAGTCTTGCCCAACTCAATGGTGAGCCCCAGATCAAAGATTGGCTATTGGAGCTTCCCTCATTGGGTGGAAATGGCCAGACTCTAGGACACCTACTATACTCAGTTACTGTTTGTGGGCTTTCCAGAAAAAACATAGCTTTGGCTTAAATACTGTGGTATGTTTGGAAAGAATTACAGCTGGAGTCTGTCATCTAACAGTCCTCCTCACTTCTGAATGGATCACAAGTTATTTCTTGAAGGGAGCTCTAAGTAGCACATCTTCCTGGCTGTCACATCTAGTATAAGCGATTGCTGAAGACATGCATGTGGACACAAGAAAATTAAGTGTTAGAAGATGTTTGAAGGAGGATTTATTAAAGAATGACTGTTTTTTTTTTAAATTAATTTATTTACTTTTTAAATACATTTGTCTCTGCCTTCCCCCCCCTTTCCCTTGCCCCCTCCCACGTTCCCTCCCTCAGCTCTTCCCCTTTGGTTTTGTCCATGAGTCCTTGCTATATGTTCCTTGACTTTCCCCTTCCCTTCCCTTTCCCTGCCCCCCCCTTCCCTCTTGTCTCTGTTGATTTCTTTTCCTTTCAGTGTTGCTGGTCATATTTGCCTTGCTTCTTTGCATTGTTGGTTAGGTTCCGCTTATAGGTGAGATCATATGGTATTTGTCTTTCGCCCCCTGGCTTATTTCGCTTAGCATGATGCTCTCCAGTTCCATCCATGCTGTTGCGAAGTTTAGTACTTCTTTTTTTCTTTCTGCTGCATAGTATTCCATTGTGTATATGTACCATAATTTTTTGATCCAATCATCTACTGATGGGCATTTAGGTTGCTTCCAACACTTGGCTATTCTGCATCACTAGCCATTAGAGAAATGCAGATCAAAACCACCATGAGGTACCACCTCACACCGGTCAGAATGGCCATCATAAACAGCTCAACAAACAACAGGTGCTGGTGAGGCTGTGGAGAAAAGGGAACTCTAGTCCACTGTTGGTGGGAATGCAGACTGGTGCAGCCACTATGGAAAGCAGTGTGGAATTTCCTCAGAAAGCTGAAAATGGAACTGCCTTTTGATCCAGCGATTCCCCTGCTGGGACTATACCCTGAGAACACCAAAACGCCAATACAAAAGAACCTATGCACCCCAATGTTCATAGCAGAATGACTGTTTTTAGTTGAGACGTGCAGGTAAGTGAAAACTATGTTCTGAAGTATCGCAATGACAAATAAGAGCTTTAATTGGTACATCTATATGTTTATGCATTTTCCAAATTGTTCTCTGGAGTAATTAAGGCTATTTTTACAAATATGTTTTGTTTAATGATAAAATAAGTTTCAAAATGTGATGAAGAAAACAGAAGAGAGGAGAATGAAAGTAGGTGGAAAATGATGTAACAAGAGTAAGTTGTTTTCAAATATCACATACTATAAAATTATATACACTGAGAAGGAAATGTAAATATGCCTCTGAACTTTCTAATTGCCAATGAAAGAGGAAACATAATCAGCTATGTGATTCACAGTGGCCAAAAGACAAAAATAAATCTATTTCTTAAGAGAAGCCAATTTCTTTTTTCTGATACCATGATGAGGTAGGGTCTTTATAAAGAACATACCACCTAAAGTGATGGGCAGCACCTTTGCAATTATTCTTATAATGAACACAGGAAGGAGTTACATAACTCTGACTCTTAAATTTCCCTCCCAGATGACTAACACATTTCTATGTGGGGCCTAGTGGCAAATTCATTAAGAGGCATAAGAGAATTTAGAGGAATTGTCTTGTAGACAAACCAATATGGATTGGGATTGGAATTTCATAAAATCTGAGAATACTAGTCAGAAGCATTAAGCCACCCTAAACCTGTGGGAACGGCCTGAGGGGCTACCAGTGCACCAAACCAATAATTAATCAAGAAACAAATTTTGTTTCTTTGAGTATACAAGCAAGAGCTTCTTGCCCTAAATATTATAAGCCTTTGACTATGGCTGCAGCAATTTCAGCATTGGAAAGAATTTAAAACATATAGTGAACTGAGCATCCCTTTTTTAAAATAAAATATTTAAAAAGAAAGACCTTAATCTCAAAGTGTTTCTATGACATCTAACCAATGCTATTCTTAGCTTCATCTAGTGAAAGCCTCATATAAAATCTTCTATATTTAATATTTTCTCTTGGATAATTTTTTCTTTGTGTGGTGGTTTTAAATTACGTCGACAAATTCTTTGATTCTCCTTTTAAGAGGTAAAGCTTAATTCCCCACCTTTTCAAGTGACTCCCTTCTAATGAAGAGAATAAATCCCAAGAGATGGTATGTTACAGGGAATATTCTTCTTAAATATATTTAGTAATATGTATATTCTCTTTAGTCAATGGATATATCCTTCTAAGCAGTATTTTTAAAAATATTCAAACTTTTGAAAGCAAAGAGTCACAAGTGATTTAATCTCCTTATTTTGATAGATTGAAAACATTCTTAAATAAACTCATTCATATAATTTCTGTGAATGTCATTTTATGAGGCAGTATGGAACAGGGGGCCAAACCCTGAATCTTATTGGCTGCGTAAATTTGGACAAGTTACTCATGACTGTGCCTCTCTTTCCTTCTCTATAAATGGGGATAATAATAGAATATACCTCAGAAGATTATTGTGGAGAGTAAATAAATTAATTTACATAAAGTACATAAGCTAGTGACTGACATAGTGTAAGACCTCCATAAATGTCAGGGATAAAATGTTTAGATTCAGTAGATACACTTGAAAGATTCATTTTCATTAAATATATTCTAAAAGACTGTTTCTTAAAACAAGTTTTTGATAAATTTGATGAGTCCAACAGTCAATTTTGCCATTTAGGAACTGGTTATTAAGTAAATTAATTTCAATAGGTTAATTTTTCTCTTAATTTCTATGCTTTCTATTAATGATAACTATTTATATATTTACTGTTTGTGAATGTACTTTAAAATTTTATTTCTCCAACAATTATTCCCTAGATTCTTTACATGACTAAGTATGCAGTTACTACTTTTGAAAGGTGGTAATTAGTATAAAAAGTCCTTGAAGGTTTCAAAAAATGGTATTCAGTGCACATATGGTTAGAAGTCTGATTCACTGACCAACCAGAGAAAATGTCCCTGATATTTTACACCTCTAATTGAAAAATGAAATATTAAAAACATATTTTATATTATTTTCAAACTTTTTAATAAAGTTACAGAACTAGATATGGAAGGTCTGAGTTATAAGTGCAGGAATTTGTTAAAGGGAAAAATACAAACCCTGAGTCTGCCAAATGACAACTGATCCAGAGTCGCAAGAAAAATATCTTTGGCTTTGCAGCTTTATACCGTATTTTCTAATTGCATTTAATGGAAAAATTTTTTTCATATTATAATTCTTTAAATTTGGGAATGAGGATACAAATCTCTACCTAATTTGGTTTTGTTGCTAGTCCAGTGTGGACTGGACATGAATTAATAGTTAATAGATGAACAATTCAAGCAGCCTGTTCTAGATTCAAAAATATTCTTAAAGATGGGAATATCATATTAACTGCAGTAAGCTATAACATCCAGCCAGTTCTGCTGATCCCAAATCATAGGATTTTTGCTTTGCAAGGTTCTGTAAATCATCTAGCCTGGACCTTCAATTGAGGCTATTTAAGGGATGTTTTTAGAGACTTCAAAGGCTTCATAAGACCATATATTTGCTAAGACTACTTATTACGGCTAAATCCTCCAAGGCTTTTGAATGTACCCGTGTAGTGAAGAAATTATTCAGCTTGCTGAAGGTCACTTATTAAAATGTGGCTCTGGGCTACTTGGAGAGAAAGAACAGTGTAAAAGACGAGGAAAGGCTGGAGGAGGCTCTCATGTTTAGGAAACTCTGCTGCTGTCCAGGCCGTGGCTTGGGTTGTGCAAGGACGATTTTATTCACAATAAATATGTGGCCAGTCTATCAGAACATGTATTCTGCATATATTCTTCCAAATTATGAAATTGTTTTATGATTTCCTTTAGCCTTTTTTTTCCCTAGTGGAAACTTCGGGCCTGAGGAATTTCACCTAAAGAAATTTATGCACTGCTTATCATAGATACTTATGATTATGTGTAGTGCTTATAAAACTGAGACACAAAAGGTCTAGTCTTGCACTGGTTTAGCATTTCAAGCACACCCGAAACAGGAATTCCAACCTTCTCATTTATCCCTCCTCTCCTGGATCCTCTTATGTTCCCTGAATTCATGCTTCATCTTCCTGCACTTTCCCACATGTAACCTGCCAGACACTTCACCATCTCCCACCACATTCAGCCTCTTGTGAAAGGTAGTTTGTCATTTACTGTTTTTACTGAGTGGATTTCAACCTCTCTCTCAGAGAGCAGGAAGCAGAAGCTATTTGGTGCATGCCCGATGCTCTTCCACTGGGGGATCAGTGTAGGCCATGAGACGGTGAAGGAAAGGGTACCAATTTCACACATAAATTCTTGTTCCACTAGAGGTTTTCTAAAATAACAAACGTTACTACACAGATAGCTTCCTCAAACAGCTCCATTGTTTTCACGTGTCAGCGATTAACATTTGAACCAAACAGACCATAAGTTAATTCAACAATTTTCAACCTCTAAATGCTCTGATTGGTCAAGCACAGAATTGACGCCTCATGATGTCTATGAGAACTGTTACCAAATTATATATTATATTAACAACAATAAAATGAAAAGTCATTTTCATTTGAGGACCAGTGTGAGTAGAAGAAAGACAACATCACGAAGGGCTGCACCCTTGTACCAGATTATGGAGTAAAATGAAAGCAGACAACTTTGGGAAATGTGGGTTGTGTTGTGCAGGGCCCTCGTCTGTGGTGCTGCGGTGCTAAGGCGACATTCTGGGGAGCAGAAGCAATCATGTTTAGACGACAGTTTCAAACGCTACGTGCCTCTTTTTCTCTCTCTCCATTCTCTCCTCTCCCATTGCACAGTAATTAGGTATTTATCACACTTACAGCTAATTTCTCAAATTTTTATGAGATTCCTGTATTTAATATTGTATCACAAGAAAGATAGTCTTTATCTAGGAAAAAAGTGAAATAAAATTAGTATGACTAATAGTAATTTACTAGTTTTCTCTTTGTAATCCTTTAAAAATGAATTTGGATTTCTCTCTAGACTGCATATCTATCTCAGATTCTCAAAGTGGATAATAAAACGGGAGAGGGAAAAAGAGGGAAAGAAAGGGAAGGGTCTAGTCAAGGAACAGGTATAAAGGACCCATGGCACTGGACTACAGGGTGGGGACCACTGAAAGGGCCGATGGGGAGGGCGGGGCATGGGAGAGCAATGGGGAGAAATTGGGACAACTGGAACTGAACAATATTTTTTTTTAAAAAAATGGAATTCCAGAGTCAATTCAGATATGATTACAGAAGGAAAATATGAAGGCATCCGTCTGTTTTGTGAGACTGCCTGCAAAAGCTGTCAAAAACCTGCTGGATGAATTTTGGCTCTGAATGGTCTGATAGAGATTTTGAGACAACTTCCTTCTGTTTTCGTATATTTGATAGATATTTTGCTATTAAGTTGGGGTTTGGTGCTCTGGAATTGCACAGAATGTCACCCTTGAGAGCCCATGAAAACCACCTTTTAAATTAGTATAGTTATCTGAGGAGGTCTTCATAAGTGTTCTGTACAGTAGCAATGTTCAGGGACCACCTTCTGTCATCATTCAAGAAGACACAGAGTCTACATGTTGTAAGGCAGTAAGTACAGTATAAGAGCAATTCCCAGATTTATACAAGAATAAAGGAAACAAATTGCATCTGAATAAAGTCTTTGAGCATAGTCTTATATGAAGCTGTGCCCATTGGTACACCTGGCACATAATTAGCAACTTTTGGTTTATAGTTCTTTCAGGTTAATTTTTTCTGAAAGTATTTTGAAATTTTTCTGGCAGTATTAGTTATGTAATTATCTATTATGTCCATAGCTTTTTTTATATCACCAACTGACTTCAGGATTTGGTAGACATTGTTTATCCTTTGTCTTGTATATTCAATTCAATTTAACAAATGTTTACAGAACACACATGCAATAAATACTAGACAATCAGAGTGAAAGAAAAAAATAGTAGAGGAATAGATTATTTGATGTCTTTGAAATGCACAAATTATAGTAAGTAGAACTGTACCTATCACTGTATTGAATCAAAGCAGTTGCTGTGTATTTTTACTTTTTGGAGTTTGGATTTTTTTGCATTTTTAGAGCAAGTTTGGGTCTTTGGGTTGCTAAGATGTCTAGGGGCAAGCCAATATTGGATTTATAAGAACAGTTGTCTCTGAGGCCTGTGGTTGTTTTACCTGCACTTGCCAGTGTTCTTTTTATTCAGGATGCTCTTATTTGACTAACAAGTCTGTTTTTAGACCTCATCCTGACTCCTGGACCTAAGGGGTCTCAATCCTTGTACTGGTTCTCAGAATCTACTCCAACAAAGTCACTTCACTGATCATACTGCCTGCCAGTGACTCTGCCTCTCAGAAAGATCACAGGGCTCTGTACTGACCCAGGAAGCCCTGGGACTCTGAGCTGCCAAGCCCTGTCCTGTCCAAGCCTGACACATTCTATCCTCCTCTGCAATCACAAGTGTGACTTGGAAATTGGTGTTTTTGCATACTTGTATGTGTGAATGCAGTACCTTGTAGCTGCTAGCACATGTGCATATAGCAGTTTTAGAAGATTGCTTCTGTGTTTCACTTCCCAGAAGTTACTACCATATAGATTTTCTGAGAAATGTGTGTGTAGCAGGATAATATACCAGCTTTTTTTTTCCTTTTTTGTTTTCTGCTCTTATGCCATTCTGTGATGTTGCCCTTTCTTGAGAGGCAATGATGCCAGATAGTGGGATGGACAGGCTGAACACAAGGACTGAAAGGAGGTGGTTTCCCTAGAAACAATACCCATGCAAGGAAGCCACACTACTTATCTACCTCTCATGTCTCTTTCCTCTGCTTTAAATAGCATAGAGGATCTGAATGCTAAGTATCTGATTCTGAATTATTTCTATAGCAAACCAGCACTCTCCAAAAAGAATTTGGAAATATGAAAAATGTGCAATCTACTTTTATGAGTTAATAGACACCTCCAAAATATCTTGTTCCTATCAGCATGTCATTGCTTTCTCACTTTTTGTGACATGAAGCATAGAAATAGTTTTCTCTCTCAAAGACAAAGCAGGTATAGAACTTGCAAAGCCAAATTTTAAAAAATTATTAGAAAACTCCCATTATATCTCTAACCTTTAGAAATTATCCTTTCTACACTAGTGGCCAAAAAAATAATCTGTACATTAGTTGATATAAGAAAGTCACTCTAACAACTTCATTCTAGTTCTTCATAGGGCTTTCATTTAAAAATCTTTAAATTATTCCTTTTTAAACTCTGTACTTATTTTATAGATATCTCGACATTAGAGTATTAATATTTTGATTATTAATAAATCATCAAACATCATGTGCTGGCGAGGTTGTGGAGAAAAGGGAACCCTAGTGCCCTGTTGGTAAGAATGCAGACTGGTGCGGCCACTGTGGAAAGCAGTGTGGAATTTCCTCAGAAAACTAAAAAAGGAACTGTCTTTTGATCCAGTGGTCCCACTTCTGGGATTATACCCTAAGAATCCTGAATCAACAATTCAAAAGAACCTGTGCACCTGAATGTTCATAGGAGTGTTATTTACAATAGCCAGCGCTGGAAACAGTATAAGTGCCCATCAGTAAATGAGTGGATCAAAAAACTGTGGTACATTTACACAGTAGAACACTATGCAGCAGAAAGAAGGAAGGAACTCCTACCCTTTGCTACAACATGGATGGAACTGGAGAGCATAATGCTAAGTAAACTAAGCCAGGCGGTGAAAGACAAATACAATATGATCTCACCTGTAAGTGGAACCTAATCAGCAAAACAAATAAGTGAGCAAAACAAAACCAGAGATATGGAAATAAAGAACAAACTTACCGTAACTAGAGGGGAGGGGGGAGGGGGTAACAGGGAATAGAAGGGGACGGGGCAAGCTAAGGAATGCATATAGAGGACACATGGACATGGATAATGGGGGGGTTATCGACTGTGGGAGTTGGGGGGATGAGGCAGGGGAGAGCAATGGGGAAAAGGGCAGGACAATTGTAACTGAATGATAAAAAAAGAAATACAATGTCAGTCACAAATGCAAGCTATGTACATAATTTAAAATATTCTAATAGTTTTATAAAAAGTAAACAGTAACAGGTAAAATTGTTAATACCTTATTTAAACAAATGTCTAAAATATTACAATTTCCACATATCATCCATATAAAATTATTGAGAATTTTATATTTTTATACTTGATTTTTAACATTCAACTTGTATTTTACACTTAATGACATCTTAATTTTGACTATGTCTAGTGCTCAATAGTCACATGTGTCTACTTGTTACCATATAGTCAGCACAGGTCCAGAACATAAAATATAACCAAAGGCATTTGAGGCTCAGTTTCTTAAAAGTTAAGATGCCGAACCTATAGAAATACTATTTTTCTTAGTAATATTTAAAAGGAATCTTCCTTGAGGTTCTTGGAAAGGTTAATATATTGGGAATGTCTTCTGGATTCAATAATAAGTGCTCCTGGAAAGGTGTTTAAATGATCCTAAGAACTTTTCTAAAGTTTTTCCAAGGCACTATAATTAAGTTAATGATAATATAATTACAGGGCCTAAAAACAAGTGGCATCCCATAAAGTATTCTTAGAAGAAAATCTCTGCTGATTTAGTATATCAGTCTGTTGAAGTAGTATTATAGAAGAATCTAGAATATCTTACAGAAGCCAGGTCGTTGCTGAATTTCTTTATAACCAGTATTTTTGGAATGTTAATGTACACTGTGTGGATTGAGTGATTAAACTGAAGAAATGATTAAGTTTTTCTAAAGGAAGTTTCGTTTTAGTTCCTTGATTAAAGAGAGATAGATACTTGCCTTCTCTGAATGACACTACAGAGAAAAGATAGAGAAAGTAAGGATAGAAGTAGTTATCTCTGACAACTGGCTGAGTCAAGCAATTTTTTTCTTTTTTTTGCCAAGTGTCCTGTAATATTTAAAAACCACTTTTAATTATATAGATGATGTATCATAGAATTGTACACTGGAAACCTATATAATTTTATTAACCAATGTTACCCCCATAAATTTAGTTTAAAAAAAAACACTTTTGGAAAGACTGACAAGCAGGAATCACAACTATTTTTAATAATTTCCATAGATTTTCCTGACTGGTGTGGTTCAATGGGTTGGGTGTCATCCTGCAAAGCAAAAGTTCATCATTTCGAGCAACTGATGGATGTTTCTCTCCCTCTCTTTCTTCCCCCCTTCTCTTCTCTCTAAAAATAAATAAATAAACTCTTTTAAAAATTAATATCCATAGACAAGGATACCATAATTACAAAGATATATAGAATAAATAGGGAACTATTATGTGAGTTCACAAACTAATTTATAAGGTTTCTATTTTCAAAAGAATTAAGACAAGTGTTTCATTTGGAGATTCTGCCCTTTTTATTCATGAACTGTAACAGTGGCCCAGCTAGACTTCCAAGAATCCACTCTCCTTAGACAATGCAAACAAATCCAAATTGTCAATGATTAACAATAACCAATTTGTGAATTAAAGTGAAAAATTTATCTATTGTAAAATGGATCAGACTAATGGAAGAACTAGATTTCTATATATATAGGGGTGAAAGTGGCTTTTAGTCTATTGAAGCAAGCAGCAACAAATAATTTATTATGCAATCATTTGTTTAACTTATTGAACCAATAAATATCTTTAGAGCTTCCATTACATGCAAATTGCTTGTTTTAGGTGCAGTAGGAACCCAAAGATGAGTTAGGGTGTGAGTTCTACACTTAAGGATCTATAATTTAGCAGGGTGGGGTGGGGAGGAGAAAGACCACAAATAGCTATTATTGAGGCCCAGGAATTTTGAGATCTGAAAAAGGAAGATTGGCTTTAAGGGCAGTGGCTGCAAGAGTCAGGGAAGGAAAAAGGGAAATTCTCCAGAGGAAGTGGAGTTTAGCTGGTCCCCAATGAATGCAAAGGATTTTAGTCTCACACAAAAAAAGGATAGAGCATATAGGTAGAAAAAATACTAGCAAAGACAAGGTTCTTGAGGGAATACAGGAAAAATCCGATTTATAATTGGTGCTATAGAGCTAAGCACTTCTCAAAGATTATGTTCTGCATGAAAAGAAGGTTTACCACAATAATAATGATGATTCTATGTTGTTTTCAGCCTCAGTTCAGACTTGACTCTGTGACTGAGAAATATCTTTTGATTATAGCTCCCAGTAAAATAAATTCCTTTTTTTTAAAATTTCAAAACATTTTTACTTAAAAAAAACTACAGAATAAAATGAAGATCTCAAGTATATTGTATTTCCTTCCTAAAAACCTCGGGTATCAAAATGTATATAACATATTTTGATTTAGTAGTAAAGCATTTCTTTTACCAGTAAAATACATTCTATTTGCAATCACAAACATGTACTAGTTTCTTAAGTTTGGTGCTATGTCAGGGAGTCAGATTCATTAATTCATTAACTGGTTTTGTCAATATTGATGTTAGTGGCATTAAGGTTTAGGCAGAAAAAATAAAATTTATATCAAATGGGAGAGGTTAGTTAAAATAATATGAGTTAACATTTAATGTTATCAGTAAAATATATAGTCAATTTTTTATCTAGTAAATTTTGGCTTTAGGTTTTGTATCTGATATTCTACCTATACACTATCTATATCAAATCTATAGGCATTGCTCTTAGTAATTTCTTATGTTACTTATTCATTTAGCATGAACTCCCTCTGCCTGTCCTCCCAATTTGATAAGTATTCAATTTGTTTTATCCTAATTACTCTATGGCTTGATTATATCTAATCATAACATGTAAGCTTTTTGCACCTTTACCACATCAAGGCTAGATAGCAGGCAGTTCAGTATTGATTTATTTTTTATTCATCGTCCTTATTGATATCATGGTGCTAATATTTGGGACTCTTTTTGTTCCCCCCAGTAGTGTAATTTTTCCTTCAATAGGCTAAAACATTTCTTGCCACTGTGAACAGCACTGGTTTTAGATTGGTGAAATACATATAGGTAGCAGATGCCTTCTGTGCCTCATGTCACATCCCCTTAGCCTGCCTCTGACTTGAGGGACAACCTTTGTGGACAGTTTCTATGCACACTTCTACCCCCAAGTATTTATCAGGCCTTTCTGCTTTTATATCTTAGGCTTCTCACAAGCACAGGACTATTCAGCAAGGAACAGGGCAGTGTGGAATTGCCAGGACTTAACTCTCCACTAGTGGAGGACAGGAGTTGATGGACATGCCTCATCCTCCTATTTGTTGAGGGACAGTTGTAAGGTCGTGGTTTCCCAGAGGGTGCCCAGCTCTTTGGAGCGCCAGGTGTCCGCGGCACTAACTAGCCCCCTAGCACAGCCTTTATTGGCTGTCTCTTTTTCCCTGTTTCACTCCCTCATTCTTGTGTTGGGGTAGCACCTCCCAAATAAACCACCTGTGTCTGAGGCCTCATCTCAGGCTCTACTTTGCAAAGGAACCAAATATCGCCATTCCTAAAAAAGAATTAGGTATTTTAAAAAATCAAGGTTGGGTAATGAGGTGGCTAAAGAACTCACATCAGGGCCCTCCAACAGAAATCTGAGATGAGAAACCTGAGCCCTATGTATGTGAATGAACTAATTAAAATACTCATTTATAAATCACTTGTTTTAAACAGGGAATGTATTTCCTCATGGAAATATATCACAATGATGGCTGTGTTTCCAGATAACAGAAACAAGTTAAGCTCATGGATAACTAAAAAAAACCTTAGTAATAAATACAATTCATTTTGTTTTATGGAATGACATTGTATTAGTTTGCTGGGGGTGTCATAATGAAATACCATAGACTGGGTGGCTGAAACAAAAGAAATGTATTTTCTCATACTTTTGGGGACCAGAATTCTGAGACCAAGTTCTCAGCATGGTTTCTGTCTTCTGAGGCCGCTCTCTGTGGCTTGTAGAACGGCCGTCCTCCTTCTATGTCTTCACACAGTCTTCCCTCTCTACATGTCTGCGTCCAATTCTCCTCTCCTTGTAAGAACACTAGTCATATTGGATTGGTGGGTAGGGATGGGTCCCTCCCTAACAACCTCATTTTGCCTTAATTGGAGTTCACCCCATGACACAAAGTATTTAATTACAAAGTATTTGATATATGCAAATAAATAATAAATACCAATGAAATCCCAATTCAATTTAAGAATTAGAACATTGTAAATACTTTTGCAACCACTTGCGGTCTCTTTCCTCTCCTATCCCTTTTCTTCTCTCCAAGGAGTAAACACTACCTTGAATTTTGTTTACTAATTATTTTCTTTTTATTAGACTAATCACATATGAATGAATATGTAATAGATTGAGGTTTCTTGAGCTGTACAGAAATACCTTAATTTGGTATATAGTTTTATGCAATTTTCTTTTCCCTCTCACTCTTGTGTCTAAGATTCATCCACACTAAACACGTAGGTATGGCTCATTCATTTCACTCTTTTATAATGTTCCATTAGGTGACTATACACATACAGAGCTATTCATTCTCCATTTGATAGAATTTAGCCTGTTTCTAGGTTTTTTTGGTTATTAACCATGCTGCTCTTGTTGTATATATCCCTTCACACACATAAGAGAGATGCTCTACACCCAGTAGTGAAATTGCTGGGTTGTAGAGAATGATTACTTGCCTTTACAAGATTGTACCAAATTGTTTGCCAAAGCAGTAGTGCCAATTAATGTTCCCACCAATGGCATCTAAGATTCCTCAATTATTTGGATTATGGCCAATACATAATATTTTCAGGTTCATAAATTATGCCAATGTAGTAGATGTCAAATAATATCAAATTGTGTTTCTAAATTACATTTTCCTGACAACTAAAAATTTTTGAGTCTCTTTTCTTATGCTTATGAACTATTCATGTTTTCTCCCCTATAAAATGCTGTTCTTTCTTTTAATTTTTTAATTTTATTTTTTTCCCCTACTGCTTCTTCTTTGTCTTCTTTTTATTTCTGAGTTTTTTTCTGTAATAGGATACTTATTCTTTTCTGCCTATATTTCTACAAATATCTTCTTGCAGTTTGTGGCATATTTTTATTTTCTTTATATGTATTTTGATGAACAATTTTTTAAATTTTAATGTAGTTAAATTTAGAAGTCTCATAATGACTAATTTTTGTGTATTGTTTAAAAATTCCTATCATGAGGTTGTAATTTTCTCTTAAACTTTTTACCTTATGAGTATTGCTTTTATTGTCTTAAGAAATTCCTTCCTATCCTGATGGCATAAATGTATTTTCTCTAAAATGTTTACGGTTTATCCTTCACATTTATATTTTTATTCCTTTGGTAATGGTTTTTTGAATACGGTATTGATTAGAGACCTAATTCTATTTTCCTTCTACATGGATAATCAATTATTCTGTCAATTTTAGAATGAAGTCACCCTTGCTTTTGCATCTATTGATAATTATTCCAATGGGAACTAAAGCATTATAAAGAGGAGAAAGTATATAAGCAGTTATAAGAATATAAGTATATAAACAGTCAGCAGCCATTTGGCTCTAAAGGAGAAGGAAGTGTGAGTTCCACTACAGAGACAAGCATTTTTTCAATGCTCTAGTGAAAAGGAGATGATAAAAGAAACAAAACAAAAAGTAAAGGCATGTCCAGTTAGGGTGAAGAAAATGAAAAGTATTTTAAATTAAAGTGATTTATAATGTACAGGACTTTCACAAGCATACATCTGATTCAGATACCAGTGGACCTTAACTTAAAAATCTATGTTTTTATGAAGTCCTTTATGTATTGTCTAGTTTAATTCTTTCACTTTGTCAGGCATACATGTAAGACAGAGAATGAAATGACTCCCAAACAATACATGGTGAGTTGGAGGAAAAGCTGTAATTACTGTTCAGATTAGACTTATGAGGGTAGTACATCTATCACCAAATAAAAATGACTGGGACATACATGTTTTTTGTTTTTACCCATCAACACAGTTTGAAGACTTTTTATGACTATTCTTTCTTTTTCTTTTTTTTTCTTTTGCCAAATGTATAGAAATATAAACTGCTGGGCTGATGTAAAAAACATACATTTTGAAAATTTTATTCTTTATGCCTATGCCAAGAGGGAAGTTTACGCCTAACAATAATTCCTTCTATCATATTCCTAGCATGAGCAGATCTCCTCCTCTTTTAAAGCTTATCAGTTTGCTTTACTGTGGAAAACATAAGCAATAAAATATTTCTCTCTTGATAAACAAATTGAACTTTCTCACCTCCAGTTAGCATGAATAGTTTTGTTTGACTACTCACAGATAATAGCTTGAAGATAGCATAAAAGAGTAACCAAAAATGTACATGTTTAGCTTCACTAGTCTTCTTTTATAGTTGATAAAATGTTACAAAACTCACAAGCTATGATCCATATATTTATGACTTGAGCTCCTGTAACTTTATTTTCCCTTGTGGAAAAAAAAAGACAATAGCTATAATAATTTGTCTTATAGATAGAATTTTCATTCTTTTACAGAGATGTTCTGTCTAGCATGTGGGTTACAGCACTTGACTGCCAGGAAATTATTTCTCAGACTATCTACAAAAGTGACTTTTCCTTTATAGATATGCATCAGCAGTTTAGAACTCTGGAGAGAAATTCTTTCTTTCTTCCTTAAAACAAAATTATTTTGCAAATGGCTAGTGAGCCATCAACTTCTTAGGTTTATAAAGTTATATTCAAATTTTATATCTTAATTTTTTGCATCCTTAAAACTGTTTCTTAACATTGTTGCTGCATTAGAAGATGGACCAAAGCCATAAAGTGAAATGAAGTTTTATGGGGAAGTGAAGAACAGGGTGGAGCAAAAAAAGAATGATATTGGTAAGAATTTATCTTTAAATAAAAATTGAAAATAGTGTTGTAATTCCACTTTAAAAAGTTCTTTTGCTTTCACTAATTAAAAATTTTCCCAACTGTATAGAAGTGTAATTTACATAAAATGAATGCATTCATTTTAAGTGAACATTTTGATGAGTTTTGACAAATATACACACCCATGTAACCATTACAATCAAGATACAGAACATTTCCATCATCCCAAAAGATTTCCTTCTGCTTTTCACTTGCTAGTCCCTCCCCTGCTCTCCAGGCAACTAGTGATCTATCACCATTGATTAAATTTGCCTTTTTTAAGAGTTCTCATATATCAAAATGTAGATACTCTTTTGCATCTAAAGTCTTTCACATAGCATGTTTTTGATATTTATTCAGATTGCTGAATGTATCAGAAGTTCATGCCTTTTTATTGCTAAGTTGTATTTCATTTTATGGGTATGATAACTTATTTATCCATTTAGCTGTTGATGGAAAGTGGGTTGTTCTGACTTGAGGCCATTATGAAATAATCTATAGAGTTTAAAGACAAGTATTTGTGTGGACCTGTGGGCCTGCTTCCCTCGCTCTTGAGTGAATACCCAAGAGTGGACATGCTGGACTGGATGATAAGAAGATACTTAATTTTGTAAGAAATTGCCTAACTGTTTCTTACTGCCCACAGTGATTATTCCAATGTATATCCCTACAAACAAAATATGACAATTCTCACTCCATATTCTTGCTTATACTTAGTATATCAGTTTTTAAATATTTTACCTATTCTAATGAGTTTGTGGTAGTATCTCATTGTGGTTTCAATTTGCATTTCAGTAATGACTAAGAGCATTTTGAAAATTTTCTTATCTTTCATCTATTTTTTTAAAGTTCTGTTAAAAATCTTTGCCTAAGTTTAACTAGATTGCTTATGTTTTATTATTGAATTTTAAAGGGTTTTTTTTTGTATATCCTAGAACTTGTTCTTAATAGGATATACTTATTACAAGTATTTTCTCTCAGTTTTTGATGAGTATTTTTTTATGGTGTTTGTCATTGAGTACCAGTTTTAAATTTTGATAATGTCTGATATATCATTCTTTGTTTTTTATGCTTTGTACATTTTTGTTCCATGTAAGAAATTTTCACCAACCTTAGGTTACAAAGATCTCCTGTGTTTTTTTCTAGAAGTTCTATAATTTTGGAGTTTATATTTGCTTCTATGGTCAATTTCTAATTAATTGGTATCACATGAGTCAAGAACTAAGATTCATTTTTTTTCTCCATAGAGCTGTCCCGTTGTTGCAACATCATTTGTAGGACACATTGGATTACTTTCATGCCTTGTTGAAAATTAATTAAGAATATGTTATGTGGGTCAATTTTTGGACACTATTCTGTTTGTGATTTGTCTGTCTATCCTTGTACCAAATACCACATTGTCTTGATTATTTTATAATTAGACTTATAATGAGTGTTGAAACCAGAGAGTATGAGTTCCTTAATATTGCACTTCTGAAAAATTCTCTAGACTACTTTTGGTTCTTTGCATTTCAATGTGAATTTAATAATCCCTTTGTTAATTTTTAATAAAGGCACATGAGAGTTTTGACTGGAATTGCATTAAGCCTATAGATAAATGCTGACCAATGAGATTCAATGTGTCTTAGTTTATTCAGGCTGCTATAACAAAATAGCACAGACTGAATGTCCTATAAACAACAGAAATCTGTTTCTGCTCTGGAGGCCAAAGTCCCAGATTAGTGTGTCTGCATGGTCAGGTCCTGTGTTTGGTGAGGGCCTCCATTGGCTCATAAATACCAGTATTCTAGCTGTATCCTCACAGAGCAGAAGAAGCAAGGGATTTTTCTCAGGCTCTTTTACAAGGACGTTAATCTCATGACCTAATTAATCTCATGACCTACTCACGTACCAAAGGCCTCAGCTCCTAATATCATCACCTTAGGGGATACATTTCAAAATATAAATTTGGAAGAAACACAAGGATTCACACCATAGTACAATCCAAGCCAAAAATATGAGGCATATACATTAAATTTTTCTGGTAGCCTTACTAAAATTATTAAAAAAAAATAACCTGTGGAATTAATTTAACACATTTTATTAAACTCATAAACATTATTTCAGCATGTAATCAATATAAAATTCTCAGTGTGACATTTCAGGGTTTTTTTTGCCGCTAAGTCATTGAAATCTGGCATTTTTGCACTTAGAGCACATTTGAACTCGGACTAGCCACAATTAAGTGTTCAAAAGCCTCATGTGGCTAATGGCTACCATACTAAGCAATGTAACTATAGGCCAATTTGGAAAGAATTAACAGCACCTAGCTGTTAATATTTATCATAACATTTTTAATATATTGTTTTGATTTTAAGTTCAAAATATTTAATTTCTAATAGTTCCTATTTATATTCATTTTCTATTTAGTCCATGAATTATATAGAAGTATGTTAACTTCCAAATATTTGGGGAATTTTCAAATATCCTTCTGTTACTGATTTCTATTTTAACTCCATTGTAGTCACAGAACATATCCTGTCAAACTTCATTCTCCTTAAACTGGACCAAATATGTTCTACCTCAATGACTACCTCCTATGCACTTGACAAAACTGTAATCAGAGACCTCCAGACTTTCTTAAAAATGTTGACTTCTCAGAATTTCAGGGTCCAGAACTCTTAGTCATTTAAGATGCTTACAGTGGCAAGTGACAAAAATTAACTAACAAATATAAGGAATTTCTCATCTCCAGTCCACAGCAAATGAAGGGGTGAATTTGGACTCAGAGATGACAGAATTCATGGACTTAACACAGCCAGGTTCCTTCCGCTCACTGTCTCCTACCTCTGATTCTTCTGAATGTCAGACTTTTTTTTTTTTTCTTATTCCAGGTGAATTTTCTTCATGTTTGGAACATGACTCTAGATCACCTTTGACTAAGATTCTTTCATCTATATAACTCAAAAGGCAAGAGGAAAATCCTGACAATTTCTAGATTCTATTAAGGAGTCCTGTAGTCCAACTTGAGTCACCCATTTTGTGTTGGAAAAATTACTATAGCCTCAGGGATGGAGCAATAAGTTCGTCTCAGGATGAACACCACACAACTTTTAGCTAGGGAAGGGTATACTAATGGTAGTCCCCACTAGAAATATATGGATGGATTGATGAGGGAGAAATTCCACAGAAGAAGGGGTTATTACTATTAGAATAATGTAATAGGGCAGCCTGCTGGTTGAACAAAACAGCTTCTGTACACTATGCCATGCAAGCATTTCTAGACATGAGGGTTTTGTTTGGTTTTCCTTCCTTCCTTCCTTCCTTCCTTCCTTCCTTCCTTCCTTCCTTCCTTCCTTCCTTCCTTCCTTCCTTCCTTCCTTCTTTCTTTCTTTCTTTCTTTCTTTCTTTCTTTCTTTCTTTCTTTCTTTCTTTCTTTCTTTCTCTTTCTTTCCTTCCTTCTTTCTTTCTCTTTCTCTTTCTTTTCTTTCTTTCTTTCTCTTTCTTTCCTTCTTTCTCTTTCTTTCCTTCTTTCTTTCTCTTTCTCTTTCTTTTCTTTCTTTTTCTTTCTCTTTCTTTCCTTCTTTCTTTCCTTCTTTCCTTCCTTCCCTCTTTCTTTCTTCCTTCCTTTCTTCCTTCCTTCCTTTCTTTCTTTCTTTCCTTCTTTTTCTTTCTTTCTTTCCTTCTTTTTCTTTCTTTCTTTCCTTCTTTTTCTTTCTTTCTTTTTCTTTCTTTCTTTTTTTCTCTTTCTTTCTTTCTTTTTCTTTCTTTCTTTCATTTTAGGAAAAAAAGAAGTTTAGAGGCAAGGGGGTAGTTAATTGAATGGTTGTCCTCTTTCCCTTTAGACTTAGGCTTCATCAGTTACACAAGATGTGGAATTAGAAGCACTTTCAAGTCGAGAGCCAGACTCCACTATTCCCATAAAAGTAGAAGATCTGATTCAGTCTCCATAAACAAATACTCAAGACAGAGTCTACTTGAATAACAGCAATTATATTTCAGATAAATGACATAAACTGTTGTGTACTCATGAGCTACCCCTTTTTAGAAATAATTCTCAATTTGATGTAAAAAATTTGCATTTAAAAAATGTCACCAGAACTGCCTTGACTGGTATGGCTCAGGTGGTTGGGTATCATCCTATGAAGCAAAAGGTCACCAGTTCAATTTTTGGTTAACACACATCCTTGGGTTGCAGGTTTGGTCCCCAGTCTCTGGTCAGAGTATGTTTAAGAGACAACAGATGGATGTTTTTCTCCCTCTCTTTTTCCCTCCCCCTCTTATTAAAAATAAATAAATAAAATCTTAAAATCTTAAAAAAAATGTCACTAGACCTTATAATGTTACAACAGGTTTAGTTCATAGACCCTCATGTCAACCAAAGCATGCCATTGCTGCAGGTCAAAGAATATATGACTTTGAAGACTGAACTCTCAATTTAAAATTCCACTTTAATTCATGTTATATTATACCATAATACAAGAAAAGAAAGAGGCTGCATATGTTGTCAAACTTAATGGCAAAAGTTACATAGAATTGGCTAATTAAATAATAAGTGGATTCTGACTTATATTGAGGTGAATGTCAGAATTCATCAGTGTGAGTGTTATTTGACAGGGGTGATAAATCCTGTTCTCTAGGGTTGATATTTCTCAATGCCCTAGTGCATCCTAGGGCATTTTAAATGCACTGGGAGGGCTGGATTAGCAGCAGTCTGATTTAGTGATACCTTTTGGGGAGACAGTCTAATTAGCACGTATCTGGGATATTTAAAGACCTTAAACGGAATTGATGCAAAGTAAAAAAAGATTGAAAAAGTAATATGTAGTTATATACACAAAGACACTTCTTATAAAAGGAGATGCTGATAGAGGCAAGAGTGGGGTAAGAAAACAAAGCTTCTACTGAAAGAGTGTATAAAGATGAGGAAAATGGAGACAAACTATATTCAGGGCTTACAATTCACTGTCAAAACCTTAATAAAGTAAATTTCAACTAGTCAATGTCAACATTTTACAGTAAATCATTGATTTGGATCTTAAATGTTGCCAGGAAGCGAATATTCAGAGTTATTTTATATTCATGGAGTTTTTTAATCGCTCTTTTTTTTTTTTAGCTTCCTCTCTTCCTCCCTCTGTGATATTTTCCATCTGTCGTAACCTCCACTTTCCTATAGGCCCCACTGCCTGAATCTGTTGTGAGAAGTGATATATCACACACTAGCCTGCAGGAAACCATACATGATAATTTATTCTTAACAAAAAAATATAGAAATTTAAGATAAAGAGACGAAGAAATACTGTTTTATTAGTGTTACCCTCCACCCATGTAGCCTTGGCCTCTATGAAGTTGCAGGAATAATCTAATGAAGACTAACCAATCTGATTTGCAGAAACCAAGGAAAGCTACTGACCTCCAGAAATGGAATCATGGTAAAGAGAACATAATATATCAAGCTGAGCTCTCCAAAGTTTCACAAAACTTTATGTAAGCTCTTCTCCCATTGAAATAGTTTTCACCTTGCCACCTCAGTATAGTCTTCTCATCATTAGCAAGGATGGAGGAGGAAGTCTGAAAAGGAGAACTTCACTTCCAATTTGGAGGTAATTGTTTTCAGCAAATGGTGACCCTGATAGTTCCAGCCAAAACACACTTACAGGCTGAAGGACTCTAGTGCCTGAGGCCCAGGGATACCATTCAGGTCATATGTGTTTTCCCTAATATTCAGCACCAACAAATAAGCTGAGCACTAAGAACCTATTGGAACACCATAGAAGATATATGACTTATAAAGAATATAGGTTGTTAATGAGAATGCAACATGTTTAAAGACCAATAGTAATTGTCACAAATGATATCATCTGTAGAGTAAGGGGCAAAATACTGAGGGCATTATTTACAATGTAAGAATAGAGAGAAATTCAGGTCAGAGTAATGAGGGGACGTGAATTATGCACAGTAAGATCTTTGCCTGTAGCCTGGGCACCCGAGATCACTCACTCCAATTCAATTTGTATATCCCCACTTTTAAAACCTTTTCAATAATTTCACCAAGAGCTAAGACTTAGACTTTTTGCTATATTATTCAATATTTGTGGACCTCTATTTTATTTTATTTTTTTATTGTTCAAATACATTTATCTCTACCTTCCTGTCACCACTTTCCCCTGCATCCTCCCCCATCTCCCTCCCTTAATCCTTTCCTACTTTGGCTTTGTCCATGCATCCTTTATACAGGTTCCTTGACCCTTCCCTTCCCTTTCCCTGCCCACCCCTTCCCTCTTGATTCTGTTGGTTTCTTTTTACTTTCAATGTTGCTGGTTATATTTTCCTTGTTTGTTTGGTTGGTTAGGTTCCACTTATAGGTGAGATCATATGGTATTTGTCTTTCGCCCCCTGCCTTATTTCACTTAGCATAATGCTCTCCAGTTCCATCCATGCTGTTGTGAAGGGTAGTAGCTCTTTCTTTCTTTCTGCTGCCTAGTATTCCATTGTGTACCATCGTTTTTGATCCACTCATTTACTGATGGGCACTTAGGCTGTTTCCAACCCTTGGCTATTGTAAATTGCGTGGCTATGAACATTGGGGTTCATAGGTCCTTTTGAATGGGTGTTTTGGGATTCTTAGTGTATAATCCCAGCAGTGGAATCGCTGGGTCAAAAGGCAGTTCCATTTTTAGCTTTTTGAGGAAATTCCAAACTGTTTTCCACAGTGGCTGCACCAGTCTGCATTCCCACCAACAGTGGACTAGGGTTCCCTTTTCTCCACAGCCTCGCCAGCACCTGTTGTTTGTTGATCTGTTTATGATGGCCATTCTGACAGGTGTGAAGTGGTATTGTGGTTTTAATTTGCATTTCTCTGATGGCTGGTGATGCTAAGCATCCTTTCATATGTCTTTGGGGACTCTGTATCTTTTCCTTGGAGAATTGTCTGTCCAGGTCCTTTGCCCATTTTTTAATTGGATTGTTTGTCTTCTTAGAGTGGAGACATGTGAATTCTTTATATATTTTGGAGATCAAACCCCTATCTGATGTATCATTGGCAAATATATTTTCCCATATGGTTGGTTCCCTTTTCATTTTGCTGATGTTTTCTTTAACTTTGCAGAAGCTTCTTATTTTGATGAGGTCCCACTCTATTTTAGAGATCACTCAAATATGCATTAACTTATCTGTGTTTTGAGGAGCAATAGAGTGAGGCAGAAAACAAGATGATTTTCTTATCAATTTTATCAACAGCAGTAGAAGCAGTAGTGGCAGCAACAAACAAAAATGTTTTGTGTTAGTCATGGAGGTTGAGGGGAAGCAACCCCTTAAGGGTCTGTGGTTAATTGCTAAATGTCTTTCACATATGGACCTGTTTGAGTAAAGTAGGTGCAAAACAAAAAAATTACTACCTACTTATGAATGGTACTTTTAAATGTTTATATGTTATGGAGGTCTTAAACACTTTTTACTACTTAGAATTATGGTCTTAATTGTGCCTTAAAAAAATAAGACAGTGTGGTGATTGTGGCGGATAGGAGAGTAGAAGTAGAAGAGGGTATAGGAGGAATATATGGTAATGGAAAAAAATATAGTAAAACAAAACAAACTTCCTCGTATAGTATCTTAACCTAGCTTGTTCATGGCCTCTTAAATTTCTTAAAATTAGAGTTCAATATCTAAAAACAACAACTAAGGAGCCTTCTACCTTTTAAAGGCCACATCTAGTATGAGGTTAAGTCACTGGAGTACTAATTTCTTATCAATTACTGAAAAGAAGAAATAGTTTCTTAAAAATATCTAAGCAAAATTTAATTATTTTGGATAATTGGAACAATTTGGATATCTATAAGAAACAGATTTATTCTGGGCATGCAGTGTTAGTATAGTCATTATTAAACCAATGTAGAAGCTTGATTTAAAGATATACAAAGCACCAATATATTTAAAAATTTTGTAAGATATACCTAGTATGGTAAATAGCCTTCAAAATAAAATGTATACCATGATCTCAATTTTGGTGGGTGGTAAATATATATTTATGAGGTTTGTGTATGTATATGTATATATTTATATATGATATATATGTATGTATATGTGTATATATTTATATATGTATGTATATATTAATACAGTCATGGTAGGCTTACAGATAAACATTATAAATTCTTCTTCTAAAACATATTTTATTTACTTATTTATTTTTTAGATAGATGGGAAAGGAGGGAGAAAGAGGGGAAGAGAAACATCGATGTGTGAGAGAAACAGCAATTGGTCATGCCCCCAACTGGGGACCTGGCCTCCAACCGAGGCATGTGCCTTTGCTGGGAATCAAACCAGCAAACTTTTGATCCACAGGCCAGCCCTCAATCCACTCAGCCAACCAACCAGGGAAAATAAATTCTTTATAATTTTCTTTCTCTTCCTCTAAATTCCCAAAATAAACACATACTATCTTGATGTTGAAAGTTATTAAAAATAAACTTGTTCATGTGTTATCAGTACATATGGGTCGATGAGCTGATATGTAATTTAGTGAAATTGTGGGTAGAGTATGAATTTGTGCAGCAAGCTATATCCTGTGTTCACTGTGAAATTGTACAGCATTAGTAGTACACAGGAATTTTCAGCCACAGTTGCACTTCCAAATCATAATGATACCTAATAGTGTCATAAGCAAAGAACAACAGCAAGTAGATTTATAGAGAATTATCAAGATTATATGCATTGGCAAGCAATTCAGTGGGATTAAAACTAATATATATTTTTAAAAGCTATTAGTATTATGTATATATCACTTATATACATAAGTGATGACAGATTTGGTTGTAATGATAGTGTCTTTTCATTTTAAAATTTAGAATCAGATAATTTGAGCATCATTTAACTATACAAGTAAAATTTCTCACTTATTTCTTATCATGGGTTTCTAGGGTAATTACAGAATAGTTTTATTTCTCATGTTTGTCAAAAGATGCACATCCTACAAAAATAAAAACAAGTATTTTAAAACTCTAAAACAGATTAGGAAAGTACAAATAGAAAATGTACTACTAATTGGAACAACTTTCTAAATTGCTACTTGCCCATATATGTTTAGCTGGTGAAAAGTTTTGCTATGTGAATGGTAACAAATGAGTGGCTGCTGAGACTACTATAAGCAAACGGGTGAAATTGGTATGGGTTTAACATGTATTTGCAAGCATGACTTGAGATACTTCCAAAATTATTGCTTTTATGAAGTATTTGAGTTATGAGGAATAGATCTTATATATTTTTATGTGGTTGGGTGATCAATAAAATGTTGTAGGTTGCAAGTCAGAGAGTTGGAACATTAATTCATTGTTCATAATTTTGAAAACTATAGAAAAATGTTTTTAGAGAAAAACATCCTTTGCAATAGGTTTTTTTGGAAGTGTGTGCAGAATCTTTTCTAACAGCTTTAATATAGCTCAGGAGGCTTACAACAACCATTTACTGTTATTCACTGAAAAATAAATGTCATTTAATAACCACTGACTTATAAAGGTTATTAAGATTGCTACAGTATATATTCAAATTACAGTAACTGGTTCTGATGACTTTGGATAGATTTTTCTGCTTAATAACTTTATTCTGAAGTTTCAACTTGAATTATTTTTTGTGACATTTTTATTTTTAGAAAAAAAATAAGGGAAGCTTTGCATTTTTTTATAGAGAAAATGTAGTGATGATACTTTGTACTTCCTAATTCTGTGTTTGGAGTTGGTCTTCCAGGGTGCAGTATGCTTGTTTACTCATTGGTTGAAAGACGTAATTTGATTAGAGCATAAAACTCAACTCATTGTTTTTCTGGAGCAAATAGTACTTATATTCACTTGTTTATAAGGTGTGATGTTTATACTAACTACATATAGATAAATACTTAAAAATTATCCATATATGAAATTTCTGTATACTAGTCATATTTTCCATTTAAATCTCTAAGATGCATGCCAACATAAACAGAATGGCTACATGATATTAAAAAAAACTGTCCTTTAGGGTTAAGAAAAATTTTACACATATTTTTAATTTTTACTTTCATATTTATTTTTTAATTTTATTTTATCGATTATGCTATTACTGTTGTTCTGATTTCCCCCTTTGTCTCCACTCCCAGCACCCCCCAGTACCTCAGGCAACGCCCCCCACTGTTGTTCATGTCCATGGGTCATCATTTAAGTGCTTTGGCTACCCCATTTCCTATACGGTACTTTACATCCCCAAAGCTATTCTATAACTAACTACCTATTTGTACTTTTTAATCCCCTCATCTCTTCACCCATTCCTCTACACATACTTCCCATCTGGCAACCACCAAAATACTCTCCATATCCATGATTCTATCTCTGTTCTTGTTTGCTTAGTTTGTTTTTTTCAAGTGCTAATAGATATGTATTTTTTGCCATTTTATTTTTCATAGTATTGATCCTTTTCTTAATTAAGTCCTTTTAACATTTTGTGTAGTAATGGTTAGGAGATGATGAATTCCTTTAGTTTTTTCTTGTCTGGGGAGCTCTTTATCTGCCCTTCAATTCTAAGTGATGGCTTTGCTGGGTAGAGCAATCTTGGCTGTAGGTACCTGTTTTTCATGACTTTGAATATTTCCTATCCGTCCCTTCCAGCCTAAAAAGTTTCTCTTGAGAAATCAGCTGATAGTCTTTTGGGAACTCCCCAGAGGGTAACTAACTTTTCTCCTGCTGCTTTTAAGATTCTCTCTTTCTCTTTAACCTTTGGCATTTTAATTATGATGTGTCTTGGAGTGGGCCTTTTTGCATCCATCTTGTTTGGGATTCTGTGCCTCCTGGACTTGCATGTCTATTTCTTTCACCAAATTAGGGAGATTGTCTTTCATTATTTTTTCAAATAGATTTCCAATTTCTTACTCTTTCTCTTCTCCTTCTGGCACCCCTACGATGTGAATGTTGGACCCCTTGAAGTTGTCCCAGAGGCTGATTTTACTATCCTCTTTTTTTTTCTTTTGTTGTTCTGATTGGATGTTTTTTATTTCCTTATGTTCAAAATCATTGATTTGATTCCTGACTTCATCCCCTCTACTGCTGTTTCCCTGTAAATTGTTCTTTATTTCAGTTAGTTTATCCTTCATTTCTGACAGGATCTTTTTTTATGCTGTCAAGGTCCTCACTAAGTTCCCTGAGCATCCTTATTACCAGTGTTTGGAACACTGCATCTGAGAGATTGCTTATCCCCGTTTCATTTAGCTATTTTTATAGAGTTTTGATCTGCTCTTTCATTTGGGCCATGTTTCCTAGTCTCCTCATTTTGGCAGCCTCCCTGTGTTTGTTTCTGTGTATTAGGTAGAGCTGCTCTGACTCTGTGCCTTGGTAGTGTTGCCTACTGTAGTAGGTGTGTAGGATACAGTGGCACAGCCTCCCCTATCACCCAAGCTGGGTACTTGAGGTGTACCTTTCTAGTGGAATAAGTAACCCTCCTCTTGTAATTGAGCCTTGGTTGTTCTTGGCAGATCAGCTGGAGGTATTTACCCATGCCAGTCAGCTGCAAGGACTGGCTGTGGCCACTTACCACCAACCTCTGCCATCCATGGGTGATCAGCTGTGCAGAGGCAGAGAAGCTGGTGTTCTGACGAGGTCTGTAGCTGTCCTCTGGGTGTGCGGGCCCTAGAGTTTCCCAGGTGGTGCAGGCCAAGGCCAGCCACCACCTGTGTTTTGCTCAGGGCCACCTTGCCTGAGCTATAGAGCAATAGAGATTTCTACTACTTGTGATGGACTTGGAGATTCCCAGGCAGAGGCAAGCTGTGAACCCTAGGCTGGCCACTGCTAGTGCCAGGCCTGGGGCTCACTGAGGCCAGCTGTTGCTTGTTTGAGAGGATTTAGGAAGTTGTGAAGCATGAGCAAAACCAGCCATTCATTTGGAAAAGCAGCTTGTGTGGGACCCTAAATTAGATGGGGTGGAGTCTCTGGGGATCTCCAAGGCAGGTCAAACAGTGTTAGCCAGGTTGATGGAGACTCAGATATGTCACCAGCTTTCTGGGTCTGTGGCTCTGTTGGGGGAGGTCTCAGGAAAGGGACAATGTCCTTGCTTGCCTTGATGTCAGACACTTCCCTTTCTCCCTGTATACCATTGGTGCCTTTCAAGCTGCTACCCCAGTACTGGAGCTCAGAGGGAATGAGTCTGAGTAGGTGAGTCCATGTGGGGGTTCTTTAAGAGGAAATTCTTGGAGCTCCAGAAGTTTCTTCCACTAACTCAGTCGACACTGGTCTTTGCAGCCAGAAATTGTGGTGACTTATTTTCCTGTCACTGGAACCCTGGGCTTGGTTGCTTGGTGTGGGGCTGGGATTCCTCGCTATTGAGATATCCCTCCCAAGTTTTTATCCACCACATGTGGATATGGGACCAGCCCGTCCACATCTCTGTCCCTCCTCGTGTGGATGGTTGTGGTTTAATTCCATAGTTGCCAGACTTCCATTCAAGTCACTCTCTGGTGGTTCTGAGTGATGGTTGTTCTATATTTTAGTTGTAATTTCGATGTGGTTGTGCGAAGAGGCGAGTCATATCTGCCTATGCTGCCATCTTGACCACACGTGCACATGTGTGTGTATATGTGTGCATATACATACATACACATATGTATACACACATCTGCTCAAGATACACAAATACACACTTGTGTATATATATGTATATACACACATATATATGTGTATAATATATGTATATATTTAAATGAATGGGAAGATGGCAGCCAAAACACATGACTGAAGTGCTGTGTTCTTAACTCCACTTTAGATAACTACCTTTTCTGAATCTGCAGCCACTAATTTGGTAGAGGGGTGGGGAGATAGGGCTCTAGAAGACTTGAGCTCTTCTGGATGGAGAGGACTATGCTCAAATTTTCCCCTCGGGAAGGAACAATAGCTGGTGGACAAGTAACAAAGAAACATGAAGCAACAATCAGAGAGAATATTTATGCTAATTTTGAATCATGGAGATTTATGTGATTATCTGTAGAGGGTCTATTAATTTACCTAGTAGTTGAGAAGCCACAGAGGAGTCTGATCAGAAAGGTTGGCTCCAATTGTCTCTACCCTGTGGATAGAATGGCTAGAAGACTTATCTTTACAGTTGAGGGATAGAAGGAGAGAGATCTCCTATGTTGTCAGACAGGGTCCTGGTGGCTTGATGGCTAACGTGTAGCTACCGTACACAGGTAGGGACCACTGGGATTACCACTACTTTCGGGATTATGCTGCCTTAGGTACCCCAATGTCTGTCTAAACTCCAGTGAGTAGTCAAAGAAAAATATCAACTCATTTAAGAGGATACCACAGCAGACAAAGAACTAGAAGAAAAACAGAACTATTGGAAGAAACAAATAAAAACTTCAAGTTAAAATATGAGTAAAGTTTAACGACTTAACTTTTCACCCTAAAGGACAAGAAAAAGAAGAGCAAACTAAACCAAGCACTAGAAGAGCACTTCCTCATCATGATTAAGGACGTTTACAGAAAACCAACAGCTAACATCACACTCAATAGTGAAAGAATGAAAGCTTTTCCTCTAAAATCAGGAGCAAGACAACAATGATGTCTGCTTTTACAACTGCTATTTAAAATTTTAAAAAGGCATCCAAGTTGGAAAGGGAAAAGTAAACTAAATTTCCAAGTTACATTATCTTATATATAAAAAATATCAAAATACACACACACAAAAAGCTTACTAGAAATAATAAACAAATTCAGCACAGTTTATGAGTACATGACCATGCACAAAATCAGTTGCATTTCTATACACCAGCAATAAACAAGCTGAAAAAGAAGTTGAGTAACAATTCTGTTTATAATAGCATCCAAATGAATGAAAAACCTTGGAAAAATTAGTCAAGGAGACATAAAGTTTATGCACTGAAGACTATAAAACATTGCTGAAAGAAATTAAGGAAGGCCTAAATGCATGTAAAGGCATTTATGTTCATGAATTGGAAGACTTAATATTGTTATGAGGTCTTTACTACCCAAAGAAATGTATATATTTAATGCAATTTCTATAAAAATTCTAGTGGCTACTTTTGAAGGTATTTAAAAGGGAATCTTCAAAATTCATCTGACATTTCAAGGGGCCCCTAGTAGTTGTCAAACAATCTTGACAATAACAAAGTTGGAAAACTCATGCTTTCTGATTTTAAAATTTCCTACAAAGCTATGTAAAAATATTTTTTGTGTGGTACCGACATGAGAATAGGCATATAGATCCGTGGAATAGATTTGAGAGTCCAGAAATAAACTCATACAACTGTTGCCAATTATTTCAACAATCATACCAAATCTTTCAGTGGAGGAAGAATAGTCTCTTTAACATATATTGGTGGGACTCACTGGCTGGGGAACCTGGCAGCAGGGGGGTGTCCCTGTGGCCAAACCACAAGCCAGTTCCTGGGTGCCTGTGAGGGTCCGTGATTGCGCAAGAATATTCCCATATCCCAAAGCACATGCTTTTAGGTAGCAAATTTAAAAAACCTCATGACAGGTCAAGAAAGAGTGTGAAAAAAAGGAATATAATTATTTTAGTATCCTTCATTGCATGTATTTCCTGAGTTCTCAATAAGCAACCCACATTTTCATTTTTCACTTGCTCCCTCTATGATGTAGCTGATCATGGTATCAGGAAACACAATATAAGAGGATGTGTAACTTATGATTGTGAACAGAGCACAATCAAATGTCACCTTATTTGGGACTTTAGTTTTAGCCTGATTAGTCAGGTAATGCTTTATTTCCAAGTTCATGGACTTGCAAATTTCGACCTTCCTTTTCAAGACAGAGAAAGGCTATCGATAGCAAAGGTTTTGAACAAATTAAAGTAGTTTTAGGTTCATGAGATTGTTTCTTCCTTTCACAAGACCCTTGTTTCATATGAAATTGTGATTTGTAGTTCCTAATTAAGTCTCAAAGGAGATTTTTTATTTAAAAAAATTAAGAAACTATATTTAAATATGGTAAAGATTATCTGTACAAAATTAACAGCAAATATCACTCTAAATGGTAAAAAGCTGAAAATGAAAATTACCATAATTACAATTCAATTTGTTTTGGGGACCCTGGGGAATGTAGTAAATAAGGAGAGTGAGTCCGAATAGAGATCTCGATACATATGGCACTTTAATATATGAAAGGTGGTTTAGAGGAAAGAGTACATTTTTAAGTGGCACAATCGGTTATCCATTTGGAGAAAACCAGAATCATCTCTTACCTTTTGTAAACTACAGAACATCATTCCTACCCTTCACAAGAGCATGGATGGAACTGGAGAGCACTATGCTAAATGAAATTAGCCAGGCAGTGAAAGACAAATACCATACAATCTCATTTCTAAGTAGAACCTAATCAATAAAATAAACAAGCAAGCCAAATATAACAAGAGACATGGAAATAAAAAACAAACAGACAGTAACCAGAGGGAAAGAGGGAGAGGCATAATGGGAAAGAAGGGGAAGGGTCATCAAGGAACATGTATGAAGGACTCATGGACAAAGACAATGGGGGGGATTGAATATGGGAGGTGGGGGTGGGTAGGGTGGGGAGAGTGATGGGTGGAAATGGGGACAACTGTAATTGAACAATAAATAAATAAAGAAAGAAAGAAAGAAAGAAAGATGTAGTGAAAACTTGAATATAAAAGCAATACAAATTTTAAAAGGAAATCTAGGAGAGTAAATGTTAAGGTACTAAAGTTTTAATCAAGATGAGAACACCATTGATTTCTTTTCCTTTCAGTGTTGCTGGTCATATTTTCCTTGCCTCTTTTCATTGTTGGTTAGGTGGGGGGCAGGGAAAGGGAAGGGAAGGGGAAAGTCAAGGGACATATAGCAAGGACTCATGGACAAAACCAAAGGGGAAGAGCTGAGGGAGGGAAGGTGGGAGGGGGCAAGGGAAAGAGGTGGGGGGGAGGCAGAGACAAATGTATTTTAAAAGTAAATAAATTTAAAAAAAAATTAAAAAAAAAAAAGATGAGAACACCAGACCATTAAAGAAAACTTTACCATATAAAAATTTTTAAAAATAGCAATATAAAAATGGCCAATGGACATATGAAAAGATGTTCAACATCACTTATTATCCAGGAAATACAAATCAAAACTCGCACTTCTCAGAATGTCTATCCCCTAAAAGTCAACAAATAACAAGTGTTGGTGAGAATGTGGAAAAAAGGGAACCATGGTACACTATTGGTGAGATTGCAAATTGGTATAACCATTATGGAAAATACTATGGGTTATATAATTTGAAAATTCTCAGTAATTGCATCCCTGGGTATTTAGCAGCAGAAAAAGCACTAATTCAAAAAGATATGTGTGCCCCTATGTTCATTGCACTATTATTTACAATGGTCCCCACTGATAGTTGAATGGATAAGAAAATTTGGTACCTATATACAGTGGGATATCATTCAGCAATAAAAAAAAAAAATCTTGCCATTTGTGACAACATGAGTGAACCTAGATATTATTATGCTAAGTGAAATAACAGAGAAAGACAAATAATACATAATTTTACTTACATGTGAAAAATAAAAAAACAAAGCAAACACACAAAACAAAGCAGAGATATAGGAAGAGAGAATAAACTGATAATGGGTGAAAAAGGTGAAGGGAATAAGAAGTACAAACTTTCCATTATAAAATAATTAAGCTACAGAGTGGTAGTATAAAGCATAGGGAATATAGTCAATAATATGATAGCTTGGCATGGTGACAGACAGTTACTAGACTTTGTGTGATGATCTCATTGGAAGATATACAAATGTCAAATCATTATGTTGTATACCTGAAACTAACATACTATTTTATGCCAATTATATTTTCATAAGAACTTTAAAAATAATACAATAAAAATAGCAAGATACCAAAACCAAAGTAAATACAAGAAAAAATGTGAAAAAAAGATTTGCAAATTAAAGCTTTATTTATAATATACAAAGAACTTATAAGTTAATAACAAAATGAGTAAAAATGGAAAAATGAACAAAGGCTATGAAGGCAATTCACAGACAAGTAAAGTCAAAATTGCTAATAAATAAATGAATATGTACTCAACCACTTTTATAAAAGGAAATGCAAAATAATGTAAAATTAATTTATTACTTTGTATCTGCATGGCAGAAGAGCGATTTAGAGGAAAGAGTATTCTGAAACATTGCTGGTATACATATGAATTATTTTAAGGAAAACTGTTAATATCCACTAAAATTGAGAATAGTCCATGACCCATGACCTTCAAATCTCATTCCTCTCATTGCACACCATAGGATAAAAAGTACTGAAATGAAAATATACACATACAAGAAAATATATATAGTGGCCAAAATATACATAAAAAGGATAATTTCTGAACATCTTTATTATGGAATATCACATAGCTATTAAAAACACTGACTTAGGCCTATACCAGCTATCTTAGAGCATTTCTATTTTGTGTGTGTGTGTGTGTGTGTGTGTGTATATGCAGAGAAATGTGTATATATCACACCCTCAAAATAAATAATGCACATAGTGATTATGTGAGGTCTGCCTGAAAGAAGTCCAGCCATTGTTAATATAATGAGAGTCAATGTAAACTTGAGGCCAAGGAAGTAGACTGGAATGCACATGCATAAATAATGATGATTTCCCTGTACTAGTCAGTGGGGCCAGTAGATGCTGTTGTGTGAGCATGTGTGCTGTGTGGCTATGGCATTCAAAACAACTGAGTTAGTGGAGCAACAGATCTCTATTGAATTTTGCGTTAATCTTGAACATTCCTCCACAGAAACTATTGGGATGATTCAGAAGCCCACAGCTGTGGGCAACTGGTAATTGGCAGCTTCATCACAACAATGTGCCCATTCATGCATCACATCTCATACAGAGTTTTTTGGTGAAACATCAAATTACCCAGGTGACTCAACCTTCCCTTTAGCCCAGATTTGGCCCCCTGTGACTTCTGGCTTCTCCCAAAACTAAAATCACCTTTGAAAGGGAAGAGATTTCAAACCATTGATGAGATTCAGGAAAATTTGTTGGGGCAGCTGATGGCAATTGGAAGTGTGTGAGGTCCCATGGTGTCTACTTTGAAGGGTACTGAGGCATCACTGTCCTATGTACAATATTTCTTGTATCTTTTTCAATAAATGTCTCTAATTTTCATATTACATAGCTGGATACCTTCTGGAGAAACCTCATTGCATATATTATTATATGGGCATTTGTATTTTGAGAAGCCAATTTCAAAAAATTATGGTCTTTTCTAAAAATTACAAAATGATAAAATCTTGTCAAAATGGACACAGACTGCAGGGATGAATTGGGGGAGGTGGAGAAGGGTATGGGGGGATTAATGGTGACGGACAGACACTTGATTTGGGGTAGTGAACACACAATACAATACACAGATTATATGTTGTAGAATTGTGCACGTGAAACCTATATAATTTTGTTAACCAGTGTCACATCAATAAATTCAATAAAAAGGTAAAAATAGCACTTGCTCTCAGGCAAGGAAAGGACTAGCAGTCAAAACACAGATCAGAAAGAGCATGAGAGCATCTGTGAGTAAGCTCATAGGCAGTTGAGAGGGCAGGCAGTACACGGCAGTGGGCTAGAACCGGCCCACCTACAGGGCACCTGGGAGCCAGCAGCTCAGGCTTTCTGAGTGAGCCAGCTGCCCCTCCCAACCCAACACTTCTGGCTGCACAGAGTTGGGGTGGCGTTGGACCTGTTCCGTAGCCGCGAGCTACTGGAGCAGAGAGAGAATGCCTGGGAGGTGTAGGCCCCAGAAACTGTGTCACAGGAGCTGGCCTGCCCGAGGCTCAAGATCTCTGGAGGGAGTGGGATGTCTGCCACCAGCCTGTGTTATAATATAGCTGCAATTCTCTACCCAACACCATCCAGGAAAGATCTGGAGAGAAACTTTATCACAAACTGTCTGAGGCTCTGAAAGGCAGTGGATAGCCCTCACCATGAGAGACTGTGATTTTTGGACAGGCAGAGCATGTGGAGAACAGGCTTCCCAGGGACCAGTGCTATAGCATGGAGACCACACAGATACTCTTTTAAAAGGGGAGCTAAGGCATGACCTGGACCTGGGAGAGACCTAGGGCTTGCACACCTGTACACTGGTGCGGTGGCTTTGCTAACGAAAAACTCAGAGGAGTGGGGTATACTGAGGAGGAACAGGACCTGACCCAGCATGGCTTGTGAGCAGGCAGCTGTCCAGAGTGGAGAATTCAGGCCAGAACCTCCTGCAAGAGAGCAAAAGGCTTGAGACTGTAATGCAGGAGCCAAATGCTTGAGATTTGCTGCAGCCAACCAGATCCCCTCACAGACACACAAGCCCAAACCCACTTGCAGGATTACAGATGCTGAAGATCAGCAAGTCCATGGTCAGGAGTATCCTGTTGTGTACATTTCTGCAGTGGAAAGAAGAAAAATCTCTGCCAGATACTATGAACTACACAGTTCCTCAGGCCCTGATCTACTAAACCCAGCAGAGGAGAGAGAATAGAGACAGGTGCAACAAGGCACTATCTTCCCTCCTGCATAGCTTCTTAACATTCATTTCTTCTGGCAGCACCTGTACAACAGTACACAAGATGTGGTGGGTGGGATGACTCTCAGTCAGCCAGCGGGAGAGAAGGATGCACCAAAGAATGACCCAACAACAACAAAAACCCTGCTGTAACCAGAGAGCCACATAAATGGCATAAAGGGCAGCCCAAGAGCATCAAGCTCAAGAGATCAAGGAGACTGCATCACTGAATCGCAAGATCTCCTACCATATAAGATCACGACATGAAGACAGGAAGTCAAAACAGATCAATCTAATATGCAGAAACAAACAAGAAGAGACACCTAAAATGGGGAGACAAAAAAGCAGTCCCCAATTGAAAGGGAAGGAGGAATTCACAGAAAGACTGCTAAACTAAATGGAGGCAAACAAACTATCAGATGTTGAGGTCAAAATAATGGTTATAAGAATGCCCGATGAGCTCAGTAAGAACTATAAAGAACTCCAGGGAAACTACAAGGAACTTACTGAGAAGTACACCAGCATAAAAGAGGACATAGAAACTATCAATAAGAGACAGGAGGAAATGGAAAATACAATATCTGAAATGAAGAACATAGACGGAATTAAAAGCAGGTTAGATGAAACAGAGGACTGAGTCTGCAAGCTGGAGGAAAAGTTAGGAAAAAATTCCCAGACAGAGCAACAAAATGAAAAAAGACTCAAAAAGAACAAATAGGAGTTAAGGGACCTGCAGAACAACATGAAACGTAATAACATCCATATTATAGGGATACTAGGAGAAGAGGAGGGGCAAGGCATAGAAAACCTGTTTAAAAAGTAATGACAGAAAAGTTCCCTAACTTGATGAGAAAGTCACATAAGCTCAGGAAGCACAGATGGTCCCAATCAAGATGAACCCAAAGAAGCCCACTCCAAAACACATCATAATTAAAATGGTAAAATTCAAAGACAAACATAGAATCCTAAAAGAAGCAAGGGAGAAAGAGGTAGTAACATACAAGGGAGCTCCAATAAGGCCAGCAGTGGATTTCTCAACAGAAATACTACAAACCAGAATGGCAAGAAATATTCTAAGTAATGAAAAGCAAAAACCTGCAACCAAGACTACTCTACCTAGTAAGGCTCTCATTTAAAATGGAAAGCAAAATAAGTTTCCCACACAAAAGAAGGCTAAAAGAATATATTTCCACCAAACCAGCTTTGCAAGACTTGCTAAAGGGAATGTTTAAAGAAAATGAAGAAAAAGAGAGAGAGAGGAACATAGTTACAAAGGTAAAAAATGGCAATGAATAAGTACCTATCAATAATAATCTTAAATGTAAATTGATTAAATGCTCCAATCAAAAGACACAGGGTAGCTGAATGGATAAGAAATCATGACCTACACATATGCTGTCTACAAGATACCCACCTCAGAACAAAAAACCTACACGGAAAAAAAAGGGACGGAAAAAAATATATTCCAAGCAAATGGACATGAAAAATTAAGCTGGGGTAGCAACACTTACATCAAGCAAACAACCAAACAAACAAACAAAGATTTCAAAACAAATGCCATAAAAAGAGACAAAGAAGAACACTTCATAATACATAAGGGAGGAATCCATCAAAAAGATATAACCATTGTTGACATATATGCACCCAACATAGGAGCACCCAAGTATATAACAAAAATCTTGGAGGACTTCAAGAAAGATATAGGGAGCAACACACTTATAGTATGGGATTTTAGCACCCCACTGTCAACATCCAAACAAAGAATCAACAAAGATATTGTGGCACTGAACAGCACTCTAGATCAAATAGACTTAATTGATATATTCAGAACATTTCACCCAAAAGAAGCAAAATATACATTCTTTTCAAATGCACTGGGACATTTTCAAAGATAGACCATATGGTAGGACACAAAACAAGCCTCAACAAATTCAAGAAAATTGAAATCATATCAAGCATTTTCTCAGATCACAATGGCTTAAAACTAGAAATCAAACTCAAGAAAAAAACCCTCAAAAACAATCAAATTCATGGGGACTGAATAACATGCCAATGAACAACGAATGGGTAACAATGAGATCAAAGAAGAAATCAAAACATTTCTGGAAACAAATGAAAATAAACACACAATAGCCCAAAACCTATGGAACGCAGCAAATGCAGTTTTGAGAGGGAAGTTTATAGCAATACAGGCCTACCTAAAAAAGAGAAAAAATTCAAATAAACAATGTAACCCTACATCTACAAGAACTAGAGGACCAACAACAAAGCCCAGAGCAAGTTGAAGGAAGAACTGGATATGTATTATGCTAAGTGAAAGAAGGCAGGTGGTAAAAGACAAATACCATTAAGATCTCACTTATAAGTGGAACCTAATTTACAAAACAAATAAACAAACAAAATAGAACCAGAGACACAGAAATGAGGAACACACTGACAGTGACCAGAGGAGAGGAGGGAAGGGACAATGGAGGGAAGAAGGGGGAAGAATCTAGTCAAGGAACATGTATAAAGGGCACATGGACATGGAGGACAGGGTGGGGATTGACTGCAGGAACGAGGTGGGGTTGTGAGTGGTGCAGGTGAGAACAACAGGGGAAAATTGGGACAACTATAATTGAACAACAATAAGAAAATAAGAAAGATATTAAAATAAATAAAAAGTTAAAAAACAATATACATATGTAAAAGTTGAAATATGAAATATCATTTTTACCTTTGCCCCATGCCACCATTAAGAGTTTGCTGTACATTCTTCTTTCAGTACCTTTTCCACACACACACACATACACACACACACACACAGACATACACACACACACTTGTTTTTCTTTAAACATAGAATAGTATTCTATACTTTGTAATTTTATTTCTCTTGCTTGTCATCTCCTCCAATATAACAACCTAAAGATCCTTCCTCCTGTTCTAATAACCATGTATCTAACTTACTCTTCAAAGACTATTTCCTAAAATGGATGTGTCATAACTTTTTGAATCTCTTCCATCTTTCTGAATAAATAGGTTGTCTTCAATTTTTGGTATTATAAATATCTCTAAACAACATTCTTTCTCCAAAACCTCTTCCTGCCCTCCCGCTAAAGATCACCAGAAAGTAAGTTGTGCTTATTGCTTGCTGCAGTAAGAGAAACCGGCATCATGGAGAACCATAGGGAATCACCGTGAGAGGGGGTTAGGAAGCACTTAGGAAGATTTGGGTTATGATTAGGCAGTTATGGGTAAGATTCTAGAAAGCTGTCTTTTGTTTTGTTTGTTTTGCTTTGGTCTCACTTCATCACAGTCACAAAGTGACCTTGTCTGATATTATTGTTCTGTCAGATTATGTCCAACAGAAGAACACCTCTGTCTAGCTGTAGGTGTTAGGCAAGTAACTAACACCACCGGGGCCTAGCTGTGAGTGTTAGGCCAGTTCCTGCATGTCAGGAGCTGCTTTTCTCTCTCTCAAAATCAATCCTACAGAAATATTTATACAAGTGTCAGGATCAAGGAGTATGTGTATTTTAAATTTTAAAGATATTCCCAAAAGGCTGTACCTACGTATACCTACCAACAAGGGAGGGGTGATGAAAGGAGAGATGGGAAGACCCAGTGGGAAATTTCTTCTAATGAATAAGTTTGCTCAGACCTGATGCATATAGCCATGATGCTTTCATTTATTTCTCTGAAGGGAAAGTAAGTAGGAGAAAAAAAAAAGGAAAGTCTTTATTACCTAGAAACTTAATCAAAGCTTTTTGTCCCTGTCTTTGGACTTGGGTCAGCATGTCAATAAAATGCAAAACAAGAGCAAAAGCTCATGATTTTTTCATATCTTTGTCTTTACTTTTATACAAAATGATGAAAATATTTTGTTGTAAATAATCCTGTTGATATACATCATTCTATTAGAAGTGGAGCCTCTGCCATTTTTTCCTGAGGAAACAGACCTGCTGCTTTTACAATTACAGGGTCTGGCAGAAGAAATGCTGTTGAGTGTGGTTGGTAGGGTAGGTGAATGTCTCACACGAGATGGACAGAAATTTGAACATTTCACCTAAAATATCATATTGTGTGCTTGAGTGTGATATTTTTATGTTAGAGAATTACATGCTTATGATTTTTTAATAAAAGATTTTTATGAAATAAAATGAGGGTGTTATTTGTGCTGGACCCTGTACTATATCCAGCAGTTGGTAGTTTGTTATCACTTTCAGTTTTTAATTGATCATCAATTGCATCTCTTGCTTGGTATTTGACAGGGACCAAGGAAGCAAGAGGAAAGTGTTGTTTCTGGCCGAGAAAAATGAATGGAAAAAAGAGAGCATGAGAATCACATTGCGGAGCAGCACAGAAAGGTATCACAGGCCCAGTAGATAGTCCACAAATGGGAATTAAGCAAAATTAATTCCCTACTGCATAACTCTTTTTTTTTTGGTAGAGAAATTTAACATATCGGCTTGCACTGTATAAAGGATGCCTGAATTCCTTCAGTTTTGGGAATTCAGAAGGGGGAAAAAAGAAAATAGTTTATTAAATATGATCCTGATGCTATCTGGTGTTGTGAAAAATGCTATTTTCCATAAGGGTAACAAAATCTTAGTTTGAGAGTCATCCTAACAACACTTTTGACATATAAGCAGAGATTGCTTTGCTTAATTCTATGATGTGCCAATAATTTTTCTTTTCTTTCTCTTTTTTAGACAAATTAATAGTCCTCATATCACTGCAGTTGTAGCAAAGCAATCACTATACTTAAGGGTTTCTCAATGTTTAAAAATTAATTTTTTCCGCTTTTAATTATCACCTGTCTCCTCTTCTTTTTACTTGGTCATTTATTTTAATTCTCCCCATCATGGTAATAAAGACCTCAAAAATAGACATGAGTTGAGGACTAAGCTTGTTTTATCCTAAATGCTTTTCTAAGATAACAGTCTCAAAGCCTGCCTTACTCTGGCCTTATCCTACCTATTCGTTTTAGAAAACCTAGATACAAAAATGTCTTCTTTCTCTATTCAGGGCCTACTTAATTAACTCTTTTTTTTCACAATAAGTTGGCTCTAAAACTCATAATTTTCAGAGGCAGAAACAAGTTAAAGGATTTTTCTTTTTTTAAACATAACTTTTTATATTTTTATTATGTTTTTGAAATAGATCAGGTATTTAATTAGGCTCTGCATAAGAAATTTAGAACACCAGTTTGTGAGGATAAATCTGACATGTGAGAGCAAACACAGACCAAAGGTGGCCCTGGAGCTGAGGGACAGCTTTGATTTTGAGGGGCAGAATTTGCAAGTCCATCACTTTCTGATCACCCTGTGCTGCTCTGTAATCTAGTTCTCTTTCTCCGTGAAGATCTCCGCCACCTGGAGTCTGGGCCCGCACAGCTTCTAAAAGCAAACATCAGTGAGATGCTGGGATATTCACACCACTGATAGCAATTTTGGTGGCAGTGGCAATGACAAATTTCTTACACAGAGGATCTCAACTGACAGACAGAGATCTAGTGACAAGCAGCAAGCCACTACTCAGCTGCTTCAAGAAAAGGCCCTCCTGCCTCTGCGGTGCCCTGTGAGGATGATCAGGATGAACCCAGGTGTGACGCTGGCTGCAGTTTTCTCACATGTTGACCGACAGGTTTCTTGCTGTGACTCAGCAGCTTTCAAGGAGCAAAGTAGGGTAATACTTAGGCATGTTGCAAACTTTAACCATGTGGATATCGCCATTCTTGTTACCACCAAGTGGTTTTGTGACAGTAGAATGAACTCTGTCCTTTTCTTTCTTTTCAACCCTGGATTTAGCTGCCCAATGCTTCCTCTAGTACATGGCCTTTAGGGAATACGTAGCCAATTGGGGATATCTGCCAATTCCTCTGACTAGGACAGGGTTTCAGTAGCAGTGGGGCTTCCCCTTCTCAAATGTCTTGGCTTTGAGATTACCCTTCTTAACCTGCCACCAGCATTAGCCTCCTTGGCTTCGGGTTTCTTCTTATCCTTTTAGCATTTTGCAAGATGGGCAAGAAAAAGCCTGTTTTTAAATTGTGAACTTGAGTTAATACTTAAGTTGTAGTATATAACATAAAATTTTAACTATTTTAACTGTATAATTTGGTGGCATTAAGTACTAATCAGTTCACTTTAGGCTAGAGATATTATGTATATTGCATCTTGTTTATTTGCTATTTTCGGTTTGTTGTTTCAAAATTCCAGTAAGTTAAGATTCATCATCAGTATTATAAGGGGCTACAAAGCAAAAACCAAAACCAAAACCACCACAACAAAGACCCCTTTGTCCACAGCCCAGACTCCAGGGAAATTACCTACTGATTAGTTTCAAAGAAGGTGAGGTGATGGGATCTCCTTCTCTATGAATATGATGATGGAAAGTGATACCGTGCCAATGCGACTGTTCTTATTCATGGCCCTCAGAAGTGATTTTAACATCTAATCAAAATATTATAAAGTAGGAAGTAGACATTATTTTTCCAAACAGAAAGCATGATTTGCAGGATATTTCTAGCTTCTATTTCTTGCCATTGTCATGTCTTGAGTAAATTATCTTGTAGGAGAAAAGTCCAACACCTCGTGGCCCCCTACCCTAAACTTAGTAAAAGTTTTTCCGATTAAGTGTAGAGAATATTTTTGCCAATAAATGGTCTCAAAGCCAGGTTTTCCAAGTCTCTTGGCATAGCATTTAACCTATTTCCCATTAATTTCAATACACAATGTTTACTCTGAACTCGAGGCAATTAATTTCTTAGTCCCCTGGTTTATTTACTCATAAATAAATAACTGAGTTACTCACTTTTTTAAATAAATAGATTATTTTAGCTGAAAAAATAGAGAGCTGTAAGGTATATTATTTAAAGGAGGTTGATGATTAAAGTAAATGTCTGGGGCTGGTCTGGAAACATATCTAAAGACTTGTCAGCCTCTTGGGCTTGTGTTAAATATATATATATATATATTTTTTTTTTCTCTGTATTTCCACACCATTCTTCACTATAAAGGTTGGAGTCTTCTACTTAAACTTCAGTGATTTCTCACAAGCACAGTAAGCTTGGCCCTTAAACTAATTCATGGAATCTTTTCATGGCCTATAGGCTGCCAAGTTGTTTGGTTTTTAACTTCAGCTTCCCAAGAATGACCTCTTGATTGGACATCTTTTCACAGGTTCAAAGAATTGAAACTATTATAGTGCAAACTTACATGTATGCATTATGTTCACAATCTCTGGGCAGATGGATATGCTCTAAATCACGCTGAGATAATTCCTGCTTGGGATGAGACTATAATGGAGGGAAACCTATGCCCCAATTTTTGCCGTTCAAATTCTTCATAAGGCTTGTTCAGGGTTAGGACTAACATTAGTTCCTTTCACTGATGGAGGTGCTTTTTGCAACTCTAACAGATGGTAGTAAACTCATCAGAGGCGTTCTTCCTTACCAACTTCTTCCAGAATGTCCATACATCTCAGTATTGAATGATGTTAAGAGTTAAAAAGCAGTTAGTGTTATTTTAAAAGGGTTAAAAGTTGTTAAAATGTGTTCAACAATCATTAGAGCAAGATATTTTCTTCTTTACACATAAAAAATCAGAAGAAATTGGCTCTACTAAATAAGAGAAGGAAGGCTTTAAGTGGTGTGGTCTGACAGTAATTTGTATTAGAGTCTAGAAGAGCACATTTGTAATGTCTTGTGGTAGTACATTTATCTCTTGGTGACAGAAGGAATAATTGCTTTAGAGAGCATATCAGTGGCTGTTTAAAAATTTAACTCTTTATCTCCTCACACCTAACGTTATAAAATTGAGAGGAGAAACACATTGTGAGAAATCTAATTCAAGTAGGAACAGTTATGAAATATTGATTACCAGAAAAACATACATGGTCCATTTTCAAGGAATGGTGGGGTAATGAAAATGTTTTTCATTATATATAAATAAATGTATACAAGTATACATTTATTTATGAACATTGCAATCATATATAATTTTCATTTTTTTGCCTGTTTTATCTCTGGAACATGGTTTTCCAGCTAAACATACCTATGTAAAGCAGTTTCTAAAGCAGTTTTTGCTCAAAGATGAACTGTGTCAGAGAAGTTGGCAATTAGGCTTTGTCATTGTTTTGCTTTTCAATTTGACAGCTTTAATGGCTTCTTGAGTAGTAGCTCCCTTTTATCGGTATCTTTGTGTGAAGTCTGTTCATCCTCAGGTCCTTGATTTCCCCTCAAAATATCTACTGATATCTATGTCTCCCTCAGTGTCCAGCCAACATCTGGAGGGCAGGAATCGCATCTCATTGGACCCCATCAAAAATGTTGCATGTTTGGGTACAGGTGATGGGACATCTCAGGGTAGGGGGTCCCAAAACTTATTGTTTAAACCGGCTTGCTTCTGAAAGAGATTAATTATTATGCTGGCATAGCAGGTGTAAACTGTCCAAATTAAATCAGGATGCATTATTACCTTTCTTCAAGGCAACCTGAGTGAAAACAAAGGTAGGACACTACTGGAATCAACTTTTAAAGTGAATTGACTACAGTAGCTCCTCTTATCTATGGGGGATGGGTCTCAATACTCCAGAGGATGCCTGAATTCACAAGCACTGAACTGCATATATGCAGTGATACAGACCTATCTAAGTTTAACTGATAAATTAGGAAAAGAAAGAAATTATCAATAATAAAAAAGAACAATAATAATAATATAGTATAATAAAAGTTATGGGAATGTAGTCTCTCCCTAAAAGAAATCTTATTGAACTGTACTCACCTTTTCACTTAAAGACAGCACTTTACAGCTTCTCTTTGGCTTATTCAAATTGCCAGCATCGTTACTCTAGTGTTTTGGAGTACTTTTAAATAAAATAAGAGTTACTTGAACACAAGGTCTGCAATATTATGACAGCCAATCTGATGACTGAGATGGGACACTAAGTGACTAACTGGTGGAGAGTGTAGGCAGCAAGGATATGCTGGACAAAGGGATGAGTCACATCGCTGGAGGGATAGTGTGAGATTTCATCATGATACTCTGAACGGCACACAATTTAAAACGTATGAATAGTTTATTTGTGGAATTTTCTATTTAATATTTTCAGACCTCAGTTGACCACAAGTAACTGAAGCCACAGAAAGCAAAACCATGGATAAAGAGGGGATGTTGTATTTCTGAATTAAACCAGTAACATATTTTAATCACTTTTATTATTTATAACTTAATGGAAAGTAAAAATTAAACATTAACTATGACTTATTTTGTCTCCCAAAGTGATTCCTCTTTTAAAAGAATATAGGTTGTATGTGTTTATACTTACATATATCAGCATGATGCTGGTATTTATTGACATGCTTATATTTTTTTCTGTTTAAGTCTTTTGGTTTTGCACAATGTAGAAACATATAACTTTGAAAGGGATTGATTTTCTAAAAGAACCAATCATGCTTTGGAGGAAGGGGCTGATTTCCATACTAAAAATTAATTGGTGTTAAATGATATTTAGCTTGTGGCTGATACATAGTAGGCATTCAATAAATATGAGGTGAATGAATAAATAAGTGAGTGATGAATTCCAGCTTAGCTTTCTTTCCACCCCCCCCGTGAGACCTGTGGCTAGCCAGTATTTTCATCTGGTTCATGCTGTTTCTTCAATTTATCGAGGTCACTTTGAATTCTGATCTTTTCTTCCAAAGTGTTAGCATCCCCTTGTAACTTGGTGTCATCTGAAAAATACAACCTGTATGAAATGTGTGACTGAGTTAAGCTAGGAGTGTCATGTTGTTCATTTTCTTAAACTAGAACGCAGCTGGAAATTATTACACAGCTGAAAGCATACTTCATTTCATTCTTATCAGGCCAGCCTTGTCCACATTTGACTGATTTTTTTCTCTTATCATCCATAACCAATTACTCAACTTCTTCACTAAATAAAAAATAAGTTGCACAATAGAGCCTCATGAAAATGAGAGGACAAGAGAGGTAATAGGCAATAGGTAAGGGCATTAGAAAAATACCTTGTAAGCATACTTTATAAATTATACTCCAGGGCATACCTGTTTTATATTTCTCAATAGTCAAGTATTGACATTTAATGTATAGAAACAATCTACTATAGGTAGTCCCATAGAGCAGATGTAAACTCTCAAATACAATTATATAACCTCTCTCAAAAATTTGGTAGACAAATATTTTTCCACTGAGAACTTAATTCTCTGCAAGTGCCATAACCAATTCACTATTTTGTTATCAAGAAAGCTTTTCTTAACATCAAGAAATAATAATAATTTTATCTTATTATTTTCAAAATACTTAGTCTTCTTAAATGCATAAAGCAAAATTTTTTTAAAAACCCAAAGATATATAGTAGGAGATAAACCAATCAGTGACTATATGTGCAACATGAAGTAAATAACAGAAAATTATCCAGGTAATTTAAAATAAAATTTTCTTTCGCCTTGTTGTTTATTTATTTATTTGATAAGTGAAGTCAAAGTTGTCTCACCTGAGTCTATATTTGTGGACTCACATAAGCATGTAAACTACTAAACCAGTGGTCAAATATTAGTGGGTTGTATCTACATTTTGATTTTCCCTTTCTTATTTTTAAATATAAAAAAGACTTTGTAACTTTCTGTTATAGAGAAAAATGTACAGTGTCCTTTACTAACCTACATAATAATAAAAAATTTGTATTTGTACCAAATGATTTTTTTCATTTAGAGAAAACATAGCAATGCAGGTAAAAGATCATTATTCTCATGGAATAAGTTTATAAAAGAATTCCTCTTGTTTACATAACAAGGGGAAAAGAACACCCTTCTGATGATAAAGACCCCACTTCTAAAACATGTTTAAAATTCCACTAGCATGATGTGTTTTAATAGCTCAGGACTGCAGTCTCAACACCTCCTTTGATCCATAAGTGGCAATATGTGTTTATATGAGGTCCAGTTGGTCCAGTTGGCAGTGTGAATTCCCAATGTTGATGATGATCTGTATGTCACAGGCTTCATTTCCAACGATGCTATATGCAAATTAGTTACAGCTTCATGCCAGGGTAGAACACCATTCACAGAGTAATTGTCAGCATTTTTCCTGGTCATTCCATACATGGAATGAAAATAATAACCATTCAGGGAACTATTTCTATAAATTAGCAGAATAAAAGCATTATGTTGTACACATTTCATTTTTTATCACAATTAGAGATGTTCGTTTTTGTTACATATTTATGTAAAAATGGAATTTTAATACATCTTCAATATTTAATCTACTCTGCATTTTTAAACAGTTATTTTACATAGTTTAGTGTATAAGAACTATTTAAAATAAAATAAACTTGTTACAAATTATTTGAAAGTCTTTAAGTGCCATGAATAAAATAAATTATGATTAGATGGTAGGAAATTACTGTTACTGTGGTAGGACATGGGACACAAATGTTTATATTAATTTTTGCTTCACCTAAAAATGTTTACTGTTTCTGAGTTTTTCTTTTGATTTCTGAGAACAGTAGACTTGGACCTAAGCAGGAATAATGGAAGGGATAATTGTTTCTAATGACAAGAGCTTAAAATTCTTAGGGAGGAAAATTTAGCACCAGATTTTGAAAGTCTATGAAGTGAGAAAAAGGTACTAATAGATGAATTAGAAACAGAAAATTTCTATTATAGCATCTGTGGGCTTTCCTCATTCCATTTAAATTTTCTCTCATTTTAGAAATGTAGTGATATGTACTCCTACTTTTCAGTTTCACATGCAAAAATGAAGCAACTGCTTCTCTCCATATGCAAAATGATTTGTAAATGCATTCTGTGAATAAAACACATTAAATGTCATTTGCATATAGTAGGTTAACACATATGAAAAATGGTTCACACAGTACATTAGGAAGGGAATAAACAGAAATGACTTTAAAATGCCTGCTATATTTATAACAATTTAAAAAGATAACAGAGCAATGAATTTCAGGTGCATTGGCTTTAATTCAGTGACAGTGTTTCCTTTGGAAGCCCTTATTTATTACTACTATTATTTTTTTGAAACACTCCTTTGCCAATTGCAGTGCTAAGCTGCCAAGATTGTCAGAGCTGACCAGGAGGTGGAGAGCTCATGCAAATGAGCGCTTCCCTCCGCAGGCAACCCGCAATGACTGATTCAAAGGAACACTTTAACCTAGAAGCTGAGCCTGAGCCGAAAACCACCAGCCAGAAACCACTCCAGTGTTCCGTGTTAGGTGAGAGGTTGCCTTCCAAATAATATTTACCTTCCAAAATTCACGGGCTCTGTTGCCACTGATGGAACACTTCTTTTTCTTTTTCTTTTTTTTAAGGTGGAATCTCCGTACAATAGAAAACAAAAACAAAAAACCTATCTTGAAATTAAATTTCAAGGCAATGTTTCTATTTCTCTCAACCTATATAACACCCATTAACAGGAATATATGTGTACATCTTTATTTCAAGGTTGTCTGACTTATATATGGCTAAGTTTCAGTGTTTAATAATATATTGAATCTGAAATAAATGTTGAAAAATATACAATGTGTAAGCTTCAAAGTTTTATTAGGTTCCCTAGTGTGAGCTGGCGCATGATGTAATTTTCAAGAATAGTATAACAGGAGGATGTTGAATTGGCAAGATGCAAGTCCAGCAGTATATTATAACATCGTCATTTTACCTCAGATTCTGGTTTCGTGTACACTTCCGCCTTTGGTAATTTACATAAACATGTATAGTCTATGAATTATACATAAACCTTATTTTAAATGCAGAGCTTTCAACTCTCACAGTGCACTAGTATACACACCCATTTGATTGGCTCTGCCCTGTTTTCATTACTCGCAATTTCTTGGAACACAAAAGAGGGTGAAGAGGCTGACAGGAATGGACAGTATTTTTCCTTGTGTGTGTGCGTGGGAGGGGGGGAATATTTGTTTCCTTTTCAAGGCAATTGGTGTTGCAAAGTTTTGCCTGTGATTATTGTTCCTAGTTGTTATTTTTTCCAAGGAAGAACGCATTTAAATGTCTGAACCTACAAAACAGCAATCACAATCACTTTATTTATTTTATTTTTAAAGGATGCGGCAGAAATTGTTCTCTATTTGAATAAATGTGAGCACATGGCTATAATGAGGAAGCAACCATTAGGTTTTTGGGGACATCCCAGTTGTACTCAAAATAAATGGGCAATCTTAAAGCACTGATGGAATAGTTAGGCATGCAGAAAATATAAACATTATAGCATTATTATTGTGTTTATTCAAGTAGAATTGAATATTCTGATTAACGTACACATGAGTCCTCTGCTCTTGAGACATTGTGATTACCCTGTTTTCCTATGAACTTATCTATATAAAATAATTTATCTAACAATATAGGGAAGGAGATATAGATATTTTTACAAAGGTGGCAGTACATTAAATAAAAAATAAGACAGTGTGGCATGTACACAGAATTTTAATAAGAAAATATTTTAAACTCTGTTTACTAATCATCCTGTGATTTACTATTTTTAATATTATTATTAAAATAATAATCCTATGCTTTAAAAATACTGGCGTAGTTTTACTTTTTCTTTTTTAAATTTACTTTTCATTGCTTTCATTTATTTTCTTCTTAAGTACCTCCAGTACTTTGTTTCTTTTGCTCCTCTCTGCTTTTCTCCTCCCCCCACCTTTTGCCTAACTTTACTTCATTCTATGTTTTAATGCATTGGTGGACATTATTCATCAAATTATATCTAAAATTATCTTCCCTTTCAGTTAATTCTTTCTTTTAGCTCATTTCTCTTAATATCTAATTAAGCTTTTATGATAATTCCTTTCTCTTGATAAATTCTGTACCACTGCTACAGGAAAATGGATACTTGGTTTAAGTGAAAAAGAAGTTTGTGCTTCTCGACTTACTTTCAGGAGTTCTACCTTTGAGGATGATAAATTTTGATTTCATCTGGCTGGTGTGGCTCAGTGGATTGAGTGCTTGACTGCAAACCAAAGGGTTGGTTCAATTCCCAGTCAGGGCGCATGCCTGGGTTACCTGCCAGGTTCCCAGTAGGGGGCGTGAGAGAGGCAACCACACAATGATGCTTCCCTCTCTTTCTTCCTCCCTTCCCATCTCTAAAAAATAAATAAAATCTTTTAAAAAAAAGACTTTCAGCCTTGGATATTAAAAGTTTAAAATTTTTTATTTCATTCTGTTGCAGGGAGTTACCAAGTTTTTCCTTTGTGGGTTTACATTAGAGAGGAATACTTGTAGATTAATGATCAAAAAAAGTCTTTAGGGTCATTTTGTCATAATTTTATGCATAGCTTGAATATACTGAACATCCATACATTCCACAGCAAAACGAGCATTAATAAATACTAGATAAAGAGGGGTGAAGCTGAAAACTTACATTAATATTCAGCTACTGGAAATTAAAGGGGCCAACAGCAAACTCAAAGTAATGCACTTCACCAAGAGAAGGTGAGGCAATTTGCTTCAGGATTCACTCTGAAAAAGAAAATTACACCTGGCAGACCTTGCTCTCTCATTTAGAAAAAAGATAGAAAAGTTGGAGAAGCATAAGCAAAACTAGTCAATTATATTACCTTGCTTCAAGAGAGTTATTCAACTTAAGTTTAAAATTAAAACTAAAGATATCTATCTATTTTTTTATTTGGTAGTAAACAATACATTTTTGTTCAAATAATACATCTTTGTTTCTTTAAATCTGATTTTGCTTGCTTTTACTAAATAAGTGTGAATGCTTTTAACCCAAACTATTAAACAGAAAAAAAAAGTACTCAGAAAAAAGGCATTTGAGTAAATGTAAGTTTGAGTAAAATGCTCACATCCGCTCTAAAATAAGTCTGCAAAAAGAGAATTCTGTAAGCTAGAACACCTTTTCCACAATGGGACCCTCAAGTTTCCTATAGCAGTCAGTTGGCATATACTAGAATAGATGTCACTAATTAAAAACACCTGGAAGAGAATTCATTTAAAAAAAATTTATTGAAATTATTGGTGTGACAGTTGATAAATATATCATGTATGTATTGTTTATTCATCACCCAAAATCAAGTCTTTTTTCACCATTTATCCCCCCTTTACCTTCTTCTAGTTTCCCCCACCCCCTTTCCCTCTGGTAATCACCATACTGTTGTCTGTGACTATGAGGGTTTTGTTTTGTTTTGCTTAATCCCTTCACCCTTCTCGCATGGCCAGGCAACCATGCTTCCCTCTGATAGCTGTCAGTCTCTTCCCTTTTCTATGAATCTGTTTCTATTCTGTTTGAGTATTTTGTTCATTAGATTCCACATGTCAGTGAAATCACACGGTGTTTGTCTTTCTCTGACCAGTTATGACTGGCTTATTTAGCTTAATATAATACTCTCCATGTCCATCCATACTGCCACAAAAGGTAAGATTCCCTTCTTTATTATGGCCAAGTAGTATTCCATTGTATAAATGTACCACAGCTTTTTTATCCACTGATCTATTGATGACCTTTTCAGCTATTGTAAATAATGTTTTAATAATATGCAGTGCATATATTCTTTTGATTTAGTGTTTGAGTTTTTTTTGTTTGTTTGTTTGTTTTGGACATATTCCCAGAAGTGGAATTGCTGGGTCATAAGGCAGTTACATTTTTAATTTTTTGAGGAAACTCCATACTGTTTTCCACCAACAGTACATGAGGGTTCCCTTTTCTCCACATCCAAGATATAATATATATAGGGAAAACCCTAAAGATACCACCAGAAAACTACCAGAATTGATGAATGAATTCACTAAAGTAGCAGGGTATAAATAAATATCCAGAAATCACTTGCATTATTATACACCAATAATGAAGTGTCAGGGAAACTAAGAAAACAATCCCACTTACAATTGCATCAAAAAATTACTAGAAATAAATTTAACTAAAGCTACAAAAAGCCTGTACTTGGAAAATTATAAGATACTGAAGAAAGAAATTGAAGAAGATACAGGTACTATGTTATGGATAGGAAGAATTAACATCATTAAAATGTCAATACTACCCAAAGCAATATAGAAATCAATGAAATTCCTATCAGAATACCAATGGCATATTTCACATAACTAGAACAAACATTCTAAAAATGTGTATGAAACTACAGAAAGCCCTGAATAGCTGCAGCAATCTTGAGAAAGAAGAACAAAGTCGGAGGAATCGCACTACCTGATATTGAAGTATAGTTCAAGGCCATAGTAATCAAAACAGCCTGGTACTGGCATAAAAACAGACATATTAAATGAATGGAACAGATCTTATTGACCAATGTTACTCCAATAAATTTAGAAAAATAGGGAACCCAGAAATAAACCCATGCCTTTTTGGTTAATTAATATTTGACAAGGAGGCAGGAACATACAATAGGATAAAGACAGTCTATTTAATAAATGATGTTGGAAATGAACAGATGAAAGCAAAAAAAATGGAGGTGAATTTTTTAACTTGGCATTTTATGACAACAAAAAAAGATATTGAGAATGATTAAACCTCTATCATAAAATGAAACTATTTATAACCTAAGATATATTAAAAAGACATCAACTTTTAATTGATAATTATATTTTTAGAAATATTTTATTGATTGTACAATTGTCCCAATCAATAAAATATACAAAATATAAAATTGTATATTTTTCCCTTTTGGCCCCCTCCACCCAGCACCCTCCACTCCCTCAGGCAGTCCTCTCACCTTTGTTCATGTCCATGGGTCACGCATATAAGTTCTTTGTCTACTCCATTTCCTAAGTTGTACTTTACATCCCATGGCTATTCAGTAATTACCAATTTATATTTCTTAGTCCCCTCACCTCTTCATCCATTCCCCCAAACCCCCCTCCCATCTGCTAACCAGCAAAATGCTGTCTGTAACCATGATTTTACCTCTGTTCTTCTTGTTTGCTTAGTTTGTTTTTTAGATTCAGTTGTTGATAGGTATATGTTCATTGCCATTTTATTATTCTTAGTTTTGCTCCTTTTTTTGGCAGGAGAAAATGAAATTGTATTTAAAATGTGTAGGCGCTCCATCAGAAAAATGAGGCCCACAGGCAGTCAGGCCATTGGGCTTATATGCCATTATGAACTGAAGAGAAGGGGCAGGAGTCTGGGACTTCACGTGGGAGGAAGGCAATGCATATGGAGATGGAAATACATTTTTGAGAAACAAACATTTGCTGTGCTATGCAGAGACAATGGGAACAGTGAGGACTTTGGTTTGAGGCCCTGAGAAGTATGGCCTACCACCCTTAGCCCATATTCTTTGTAGATATCTTTGGTGATAGTGCTTTTCCTGGATCAGGGCCTTTATCTAAATTCTTTTAGGCAGTTAAGGGAGACTAAAAGTTCTTCCTGAGACAACGGGGCTCCAATGGTCTCCAGCTCAAAATAATCTATAGGCCATGATGGCACATTCTGGGGAGACTCATTCAGTTATATGTAAAAACTCTTACAGTTATTTCTTTACTTCAAGAATATCACATAAATGAGATAAAATATATGTTAGATTGTTATGAAACTATATATAGCAGTCTAAGTGCCCATCAGCAACGGAATGGGTAAACATTTACACAATTAAATACTAGGCAGCAGAAAGTAGGAACTCCTACCCTTTGTGACAGCATGGATGGAACTGGAGAATATTATGCTACATGAAATAAGCCAGCTGTTAAAAAACAAATACCATGTGATCTCACATATAAGTGATCTTCTTTTTCTTAAATAAGTCCCTTTAACATTTCCTATAATAACAGTTTGGTGATGATGAACTCCTTTAGTTTTTTTCTTGCCTGGGAAGTTCTTTATCTGCCCTTCAATTCTAAATAATAGCTTTGCTGGGTAGAATAATCTTGACTATAGGTCCCTGCTTCTCATGACTTTGAATATTTCTTGCCAATCCCTTCTAGCTTACAGTTTCTTTTGAGAAATCAGCTGACAGCCTTATGAGAACCCCCCTGAAAGTAACTAACTTCTTTTCTCTAGATGCTTTTAAGTTTCTCTATTTATAATTAACCTTTGACATTTTAATTATGATGTGTCTTGGTGTGGACTCTGCATTCATTTTGTTTGGGACTCTGCGCTTCCTGGACTTGCCTGTCTATTTCCTTCACCAAATCAGAAAAGTTTCCTTTCATTATTTTTTCAAATAGATTTCCAATTTCTTGTTCTTTTCTTTTCCTTCTGGCACCACTAACATACAAATGTTGGTTCACTTGAAGTTGTCCCGGAGACTTCTTACAGCATCCTCATTTTTTTTTATTTTTTTTATTTCTTATTGCTCTGCTTGGTTGCTTTTTGTTTACATGTGTTCTATATCATTGATTTGATTCTTAGCTTTATCCATTCTACTGTTGCTTCCCTGTAAATTGTTCATTTCATTAGTATATCCTGCATTTCTGCCTGGCTATTTTTTATGCTGATGAAGTATTCACTGAGTTCCTTAAGCACTATAACCAGTGTTTTGAATTCTGCAGCAAGTAAATTGCTCCATTTTGTTTAGTTATTTTTCTGGAGTTTTGATCTGTTCTTTCATTTGGGCCATGCTTTTTTGTCTCCTCATTTTGGCAGCCCCTTGTGTTTATTTCTGCATATTAGGTAGAGATGCTATGACCCTCTGTCTTGGTAGTATGGCCTGTAGCCTCCAGGGGCATGGTCTTCTCTCTCACTCAAACTGGGTGCTTGAGGTATACCCTTCTTGTAGTTGAGCCTTAGTTGCTGTTGGCAGGTCTATCGGTGGGGGTTTACCTAGGCCAGTCAGCTGCAAGAACTGGCTGTGACCACTTACCATCAACCTCTGTCCTCCATGGAGGATAAGCTGTGCTGGGGAAGGTTGGTGGTGTTCTGACATGGTCTGTAGTTGTCCACTGGGTGCACAGGCTCTGGGGTTTCTCAGATGGTGCAGGTCAGGGTTAACCAGCCCCTGTGTTCTGCCTGGGGCCACCCAGCGTGAGCAACAAAGCAATCTGCAGATGGCTGATACTTTTGCTGGGCTTGGAGGTTCCCAGGCAGAGTCAAACTGTGATCCAAAGCTAGCTGGTGCTAGTGCCAGGCCTAGGACCACTTAGCCAGAGATAGGAGGTTGGGGGCAGTCCTATAAGTTGGGTGGTGAGGAACCTCAGCTAAACACCAGGGCAGGACAAATAGTGTAAGCCAAGTAGATTGAGCCTCAGATATGGCTCCAGCCTGCTGGTTATGTTGCCCTGTTGGACAAAGGCTCAAAAAAGGCACAATGGCCTCTGCTTGCCTTTCTGTCTGGGAGAGAGCTATCCCCCAGGTCTCGCCCTGATGCCAGACACTTCAGTTCCTCCCCCTCTTCCCCTGTATGGGCTGGGGGCCTGGTGTGGGGCTGGGACCCCTCACTCCTGAGATGGCCCTCCCAAATTTTTATCCATCACTCCTGGGTGTGAGACCCACCCATGCCCCATCTCCACATCTTCTGCCTTTCTGATTTGATGTGGTTTCTTTAGTTTTGTAGTTGCTGGATTTCCATTCAACTTGTTTTCTGATGGTTCTGGTGATCTTTGGTCTGTAGTTTAGCTGTAATTTTGACATGGTTGTGTGAGGAGTTGAGTTGTTTTTATCTACACCTCTATCTTCACCAGAAGTCTCCAATAATTATATTGATAATTATATTTTGCTCTTTTTATCTTCCACATTAAACACTTTAAGCACCACTTCTAACAACCTTTACTAGTCTCGCTCTCAGCCTCATTCCACTAAATGTCCTCTTTAATCTCTTAGATCACATTTCTTAATTCCTAATTTCCTCATTATTTATCCTAATTTGGATTTATTTACTTTTCCCTGCCTGGGACCACATAGCTGAATATCTTATTCACTTTTTCTTATCACTATCTGTTATTTGATGTTCCTATTGTTTATTGCACCTACGCAGGAAAACCACTACTATGAATCAAATTTTTAATTAGGCTTCTATGCTATTACTGGTGTAGAGTACTCCTAAGTATATCAGACAGACATATATCAGTCTAAATTTAGTTCAGTCCAAATGAATGGTGTCTAATTTTGCCTGGGTACTTAGTGAAGCTCAACAGTTTTTACCTTGTATGCTTTTTCATTTCTGATCGTACTTTTCTGACCAAGTTTTTTATTGGATTCCTTAAGTTCATACATCCTTTTCCATCCCTTACATATTAGCATCCAGCAGAATTTCATCATGGCCCCTATTTTGTTGTTCTCCCATATGCTTTTGCAGAAGTCCCCATCAACATTTGTGGTTTTGAATTCTGCATCTGTACTAAAGGCTTTCATTTCCACGTCTTTCGCCCTATGTTCAGCTAGGCAGAGCGTCAGATCATGACCCAACGGTCAATATCCCCCAGACTCTCCATATTCAGTGAAATTACCTCCAGAATCATTATCTGACTCTGGGAATTTGCATTCCCCATTTCCCCTCTGCTTTGAACATTTTGACCAAGCACTTACTCCTTTACATTGTGCAGTGTTCAACTGACACTTTTCAGGAAGGATTTTCCTGACCACTCTACCTTTACCTTTTCCTCAACCTCCACAAAAATACTCTCTGTCATATTTCCTGCTTTGTTTTTCTGTATAGTATGTATTGCTCTCTCTATATTTTACTTTTTTTATTTTATTATATACTTTCTCTCCCGTTTCTTCTCTCCCCAAGTAGAGTGTAAGCTCTATGAGAGCAGGTAATTTTGTTTATTTTGTTGAGATATCTCCAGAGCATATTGTAGTGCCTGGGAGATAATAGATGGTGAATTAAGTAGTTGAATGAGTAGAAGGATCATGGGCTTGGGGTTGTAGTGAGTTCAGTAATGACATGCAGAAGATTGGGCTCCTAGTAGGAGAATTGGCTTCCTTAAACTTCAGGAAGGCCTGTAAGAAGGTATCTGGATAAAAGGAAACTTACATGAACCTCTTCTTTGGTAGCTCCTGAATGGGAGGAGGGATAAACATGGAAACATTGGGATTCACATTAAATGAAAGACTATTCATTAAGAAACATTAGTAATAAGGAGGGAAAATAAAGGCTTTTGCTATTTTACTGGGAAATCTTTTGATTTCTTAGTTCTGTGTTGGTCCAGAACCCGTCTGTGGCTCCTGACGTGGTCGCCTCCAGCCCTTGTCCTTCTCTCCCTTTCTCCCCCCAGCTCTGTTTCGCTCCCTCTTGCCTCTGAATCATTTTCTCTTAATTTATTCCTACTAATATTCTTATGCAAATATATTTGTATTACAATAATATTAATAAAATAATATTCTTATATAAATATATTTGTGTTACAATCTTCTTTTAAGAAGATTAATTTGATTAGGCTAATACTCTTCTAGTGTAAGTAATTCAAAAAGAAATTGACTATATCTGCAACCCCACTACTATCTTCTTAAAATAAATCTAACAATCAAATAAAAGCATTAAGAAAACAAAAACTCAATCTAATGATATTTTCACTTTAGCACATTACCTAATTATCAAGGAATTTTTACTAATCTAGAAAGTTGGCTGGAGTCTCTTATGACTAAAAATTAAAGGATATAAATTGATAGTCCTTGTAGCCTCATGGCCACAAATATTTTTTTCCTACGCTGTGAATGTGTAATTCTCTCATGAAAGTTGCTGAGGTATTTGGCTCACTAAAATTCTGTGGAAATGGCTGTTGTAGATTTATTAGGCACTCCATTGAAATGTATTTCCTTTGTGTTTTAAATTAGTTGCATTTTAATGTCATTGAACATGCCCTTGTTCTTATTTCCATTTGTGGTCTTGCATCTAGTGGGAATTTATAGGGCTCAGATTTATTTAAATTATGCTGATATATTTGATCTTTCAACATACAGTGCATGGTAAAAATGGGTGTCTGTCCATATCCAAAGATGAAATATGAGAGTAAAAGGCACACTGATAAATTTTCCACTAAATCAGGTTTAATTAGATATCAAAAAGGAATAAAGCCTGGCAAAGTTTCTACTCTGAGAGTTACAGAGATCTAAGATCAGAAGAAGAAAATAGATATTCAAGTGTATATTATAAAACAAATTCTTGAATTTTTTAATACATAACAAAGCAAGAAAATACTTCTCATTCAGGCAATCCACTTGTTGAGAAGAAACTTCCTCATCATTAATTCTTCCAATTTCACTTTATAAATAGCTTAGGAAAACCTCTCTACCCAACAAAAAGGTTATTAGGTTTGTAAAATATCATCATTCTTGTCTAGATTAGACCCCAAGAACTGTAGAAACGCTATTACTGAACCATATTTAGCATAGCTATGTTTCTGCTTTTGGGATTTGGGCAGAATTTGATACATTTCTAAAGCATTGTGTGTAAATCAAGTCTTATGTTTAGTGCCCTGGGGTTGCTTGCTAATTAAAAAAAAAAAAATCTCAAGAGAAAACATTCATGAAATTAAATAGTCTTTTCTAAAGTAAGTAATAACCTCTTGATTTGTGTTTTGCACACATTAAATACTATTTCATATACTGAGTTTACTTAGAGTGAGATACAGTCTTACAAGTTTCAAGGATCCAAGTACATATGCACAAAAGTTTCCTTGTCACAAAGGCATATACTGTCTTACTTTCTCCACATGTCTGCCTACACCTTTTATCCATCTGCTTCCAAAACATCTGCCAAAGAAAAGTACCACTAGAATAGCTGTAAGCATAGGAAAGTCATGTCAGAATATGTGGAGGAATAAATCTCATGTCTCCTCCTTCCATTTGTTCTACATGCTCACTCTTCACTAGTCTCACGCTTCCTTATATATCGTCTTCTGCCCAGGGATTTAGAACATGACAGACGTGAGTGGAGTTAGTTGTGACTAAAGTTGGTGAAAGTATGCTTGAGGTGCTTTTCTAGGTCTCTTTTCTAATTATAAAAACAAACATACACTGAAATTTAGAGGCCAAAAGATTTGTTAAATATCTTAATTTGATTTAAAAACATAACAGCAAATAATGCAGTGTTTATGATTCAATGCACTGTAATACAAATTAAATACATGGTATTCAAAATGCTACCAAAATGCTAAAAGATCACACCAAAAATATAATGTCTATATTCCTTAGAAATTTATGTAGATAGCTCATTTTACCAATTCCATTATTTCCTGTTCGAGAGAAGTTTCAAAATCTTGTAACTGATTGATTTCACACACTCTTTCTTAAGCTTCCACACCTAGATTTAACTCTCCCTCATATCTCCACAATTCTTTTAAACTCTCATCAATAGTTCTGAGGTTCTGAAATTTCCTCTATCCTTATAATGGCTTAATTTGTCATTCAGCATGATAGCCATACTCATCTTCTAAGCCACCATGGAAACTGCTCCTCTCCTCTAAACTATGTAAGTATTCTCAGCACAGAGCAGATTTCAGACTTGGGATTTATAATTCTGTGTGAGTTTTACTTTCTTAGAATGTTGGATCCATGCTTTAAATCCTATTTGAAGAGTAATTCTCTACCATCTCTTTCTGTGCTAGCGATTCCATCTCCGTCTGGCCCTTCGGGGGGCCGTCCATCAGTCACCCTCGCCTCCCCCAACCCCTTTCATCTTTTGTTCACTGCTTCCTTTTTTCCATCATTCCATACAAAATGAACACTTTTATTCTAATAATATTTACTTCCAGCCTGTTGCCACAAATTAATCTCCATTGTCATAACTCTTTTCTAGCATGTTTATTTAAGGTATTAGCATTTTTTTTGAAATTCTTATACTTATTGCTTCTTATTATCCTGACAGTTCAACACTATTCTTCTGGTTAAGTCCTCTCAAATGTCAAAATAACATTTCAGTGTTTCCCCTCATTTCTTATTCATTCCCAATTTGGGAATACCAAACATTTCTTCTGGGAAAATGCTCCTCCTTTGACTTTCATAAAAATTGCAAATGCTACTTTTCCATATGCTTTTAGTGCTTCATATATGCTTCACACTGGTCTAAGGATTTTATACATATTCACCTGGCTAATTCTCCATTAACTACTCCTATTTCACAGATGAAGAAACTGAGGCAAAGAGGTCAGTTACCCTCCCAAGAACACACAGTGACAGAGCTTGAACTTAGGCAGCCTAGTTCAGGAGACCACTCTACAACTATCCTGTCTTTGAGGTTAGCCTCTCGGCTGTCTTCAATTCACCACTGTTGTGCTATCCTTATTGCATATTTCACAGTTACAAATTATTCATCAATGCATTAGTAAGAATTTCAGTTAATACAGAAATACGTGGAATGAAAAATAAAAGTCTTCTATTATCTTCCTACCCCAATTCCAATGCCACCCCAACAGGAAACAGTTTGTTGTGTGTTCTTTCAGATTGCGTTTTATACATTATAAAGATGGACATGCATATTTACTAATTAAAATTTTTTCCAAAAATGAGATTATATTATATATTTTTCCATGAGTTAATTTTTTTTCATTTAATAATATGGAAATTAGGGAGATTGAGTTTTTTTATTTTAGTACACAGATCTGCATCATTCTACTTAATGACAACATAGCATTCCATTAGATGGAAATGCCACATTGACTGACTTTAAAGTTGTTTCCTGTTTTTTGTTATTGTAAAAAATGATGCAATCAATATTCTTGTGCAAATACCTTTGTGAACATGTCAACAAGTCTCTCTGTAAGCAAATTTCTGTAGGTTGAATTGTCAGGTCAATGGGTATAGTCACTTGCAATGTTAAGTACTAACAAATTTTCTTCCAAAAAGACTGTTATTCAAATTCCATCAATAGTTTCAGAAAAATCATTTCTTCACGGCTTTTCTAACACTTGATGTTACCAGGAGTAAATTTTTCCCCTCAAATGGGAATTGGCATTGGCTGGGTGGCTCAGTTGGTTGAGCATGGTCCCATACACCTAAAGGATGTGGGTTTGATCCTCAGTCAGAGCACATACCTAGGTTGTGATTTGATCCCCAGTTGGGACAGATACAGGAGGCATCAGACTGATCTCTCTCTCTCTCTCTCTCTCTCTGTCCCTCTATCCCTCCCTTTCTCCCTCTCTCTCTCACCTTCTGTCCTCTCTACATATCCCTGGGTGAGGATTTTTTTTTTAAATGGGAAAGTTGTTTTAGTTTGTAATTTCTTGATTTAAGCATATTTTCATGTTTCTTGCCTTTTTATATTATTAGTTCATTTAAATAATTATATCTTTTGTAATTTCCTCATTAATTTATAAGAAGTAGTTAAAATTGTCAATTCTTAGTATGTTTATAACTTTTATCCTATTTTGTTAATTTTTTCCTTTTTTTATAGTTAATATTCCCAATGTTATTTTGTGAATTATTTTGTTATTAACATACTTTGTTTGCTAATAAAGACATTAAAGGTTCTGAATTTTCCTTTCAATTTTGTCTTGTTCAGATCTGGTATATAGCCCCCTTCTCATCGCTACTTACTTCTGAATGTTAAGTGTTTTCAGTTTTAATTCCCTCTTTCACCTCAGAGTTATGAAGAAGGGTATTTACATATTTTTCCAAGAGGGTATATAAAATAATATGCATATAAACTATGAATATATCTGTTTGTTTTAATACATGTACACATGTTTATTTATAGCTTACTTATTACTTGGCTATAATTCCCTTGGAGGGCATTCTAAAATTAATTTCATGTTACTTAAGTTAAATGTTAATTCAATTCCTTGTTTTTGTAAAAATAACCAGATTCTGAATATGTGTCTCCTCAGAATGTCTACTAATCAGAGTCAGCAGTATATTATACTACTGAAGAGGATTAACAAGGAAGGAGGGTGGTGGGCTGTGGTGTACTTCATCATTTAACCCTAGAGAATATCATTTAAAAATACCTTCCCTCCATTAAGAACACCATTTTCACTATTAATCAAAAATAAAATGAATATATTTCATGCATATTCAAGTATATTTTTCACACACATAAAATTTGCCCTTACAAAAAAAAGTTACATCGTTTTGTTTGCACACTGTTTTAGCGTTAAACATTTTAAGCACAAATAAAGTCTCCGTTTGTTCACATGGAATGACAGAACTGAGGTAACTCAGGTTGTTTCTTTGTCTTTACGATCATTGCACCATTGTTGTTTATTCTGAGTCTACTCTTTGAAGGCAGGGACATGTGGTACCTTAGGGGATGTAGACACAACAGTGCTTGAAACAAGACAAAAATCTGCAAGCTTAGGAAATTCTCCTCCAAACAAATGTTCGTGGCTGAATCCACATCTATATGGCAGGTGACTCTATTAATTTTTAAGGAGAATAGAGCATTCCTTATAGAAAAAGTAATAAAATTCTACTAATTTGTAGCTTACATATAAAATTATAAAATCTCAGCCATAATTACAACAGTTGTTTAGAATATACACATAATAATTTGGTGAAAACATATTTTATCACTGTTTAGAATTGCTGGAGCATGGTGATAATAAAAAGCAGACCCACTCTAAGTGGGATTTATTAGTGTTTTGAATTCTCTACAGACACTATACCCCTTATTTCCTATGTGTGCAGAGATTCACTTACTTCCACTGCCAACTTCTGCTGTACTACTAAGGGGAAGAAAAGACACAAACACACAAACAATAAAAGGACAATAAAGAACTGAAGGTTGGTGAAAGCTTTCTAATATAAGATCCTATACCAGACTGCTTTGAAAGAAGTAAAAGTTGCAAAAATCAATGGTATACTCTTCACAATATCATAGCACATTTCAGAAAAATTTGCTAGCATAGCAATTATAATAGCATAAACCATATCTACTTGAAACTTCAAGTTAAGTGACCAGTTAATTGTAAATATCAATATTTAATTCAGCTTAAGAAACTACACTGAAAAGGAAATACATTATATGTATTCTTATAGAGATAAAATTTTCTCCTAGACTCTTACATAACTAGGAGTTTCAATGTGTTTTGAATAGAATAGATTTCTAATATTTATCATTGGTGAGGAGATAATGTAGAAACTTTGAAAACGCCTGTGTCTTAAGGACCTTAAAATAAGGATTAGTAGAATTCACCTAAATTTTTTTATTCTTTGCTTTCAGGATACTTGTAATTTTTTAAATCTTTTTTAAAATTTATTAAACATGTTTATTCTATTACAGTTTCTCAATTTTTCCCCCTTTCCCCGCCTCCACCCATCCCACCCCCACCGCCAATTCCCACAGTCAATTCCCACTCTGTTGTCCATGTCCATGGGTCATTCATACATGTTCTTTGTCTAGTCCCTTTCCCTTCTTTCCACCATTGTCCTCTTTCCCCACCCGCTCTGGAATTTTTTTTTTAATGAGAGAAAAAATTATGCCTCCAGGACAGAACCTACATTCTTCACCCAAAAGTAAAAATAGGAGTTGGTTATTCTTAATGGCTCTGGGGATTTGGGAGGGGCAGGGATGGACAGGAGTTGGGGGAGCCAGAAATGACTGCCCCTTTGGTTTTGAATACTAACTAGTTTCCATTTTCTGCATCCTGTAGTACTTTATTTATTCTGTTCTTTATTGTCTGGAAGGTTGAAGTTCATAATATGAGTGTTTTTTAAAACATCTTATTTACTTATTTTTAGAGAGAGGTATGGGAGGGAGAAAGAAATGGAGAGAAACATCAATGTGCGAGAGATACACTGATTGGTTGCCTCTCTCATGCCCCTAACCGGGAACCTGGCCCCCAGCCAGGCAACCCAGGTATGTGCCCTGACTGGCAACCTTTCAGTTCACAGACTCACTCAGTCCACTGAGCCATTCCAGCCAGGGCTATAATATGAGGGATTCATGTGACAATTGCATGATGGGTTATGTCTTTCTTTACTCAATATTTCCATTTCAGCAATTGCATCATTCAAAGGTTCTCAGTCAGTCTGCATCCTCTATTAGGGAAATTGAATACTGTATGCAGGAAAAATGATACGACCTAAGCTTAATGAGTAGCATCTAAGAACATTTCTGTCACTGTGCTATCATTTGCAACATTATAAACTATGATGAGTTCTATAAAGTCACCATCATGTCTTCCTGTGGCAAATTTAGTTAGATGCCTAGGGTAGGCTCCTTCCATTGTGTACCATAAAAAGGCTTATCTTTCTCTCTCATAAAATATCTTTACTCTGAAAACTATAAGATACTGATGAAAGAAACTGAAGATAACATTAATAAATGGAAGGATATGCTGTGCTCATGGGTTGAAAAGATTAATATTATTAAAAGGGCCATATTATCCAAAGTATTCTAAAGATTTACTGCAATCCCTATCAAAATACCAATGACATTTTTCACAAAAATAGAACAAATAATCCTAAAATTTATATGGAATCACAAAAGATCCCAAATTGCCAAAACAAACTAGGAGGAAAAAAAAAGAAGAACATTGGAGGCATTATGCAATCTGATTTCAATTTTTTGGGACATGTCTCCCTGGGCAACAGCAACAAAAGCAAAGACAAATTGGACTACATTAAACTAAAATGCTTTTGAACAGCAAAGAAAACCCTCAACAAAATGAAAATACAATCTGAACAAGAGAAGACATTTGCAAATGAAATATCTGATAAAGAGTTAAAATCCAAAATATATAAAGAACTCGTATAACTCAACATCAATAAAACAAACAATTTAACAAAAAATGGACAAAGAACTTGAATAGACATTTCTCCAAAGAAGACATCCAGATGGCCAACAGACACACGAAAAGATGCTCAGCATTACTAATCCTCAGGGAAATGGAAATCAGAACCACGATGAGATATCACCTCAATTCTGTCAGAATGGCTATTATCAAAAAGTCAACAAATAACCGTTTGCAAGGATATGTAGAAGTAGTAACTCTCTTGCTCTTTTGGTGGGAGTATAAACTTGTATAGCTAATATGAAAAACAGTATGGATATTCCTCAAAAAAATTAAAAATAGAACTACCGTAAGACCTCGAAATTCCACTTCTGGGTATTTATCTGAAGAAAACAAGAACACAAATTTGAACAGATACATGTACCCCTATGTTTATGGGAACATTATTTATAACAACATAGATATGAAAGCAACCTAAGTGTCCATTAATATATAAATAGATAAAGGTATGATATACATATACAATGGAATATTATTTAGCAATAAAAAACAATGAAATCTTGTCATTTGTGACAAAATGGATGGAACTGGCAGGTATTATGCTAAGTGAAATAAGTCTGACAACTACCATATGATTTAACTTACATGTGGGATCTTAAAAACAAACTAATGAACAAACAAAACAAAACAGAAATAAACTCATAGAGAGTAAACTGATGATTGCCAGAGAGTAGGGGTGGGATAGATGGAAAATGTAAACAGAAACCAGGTACAAACTTCCAGTTATGAAATAAATAAGTCAAAAGATATAATGTACAACACAGGGAATATAGTCAATAATATTGTAGTAACTTTGTACAGTGACACATGTTTACTAGACTTATCATGGTGATCACATCATAAGGTATATAAATGTCAAATCACTGTGCAGTACACCTGAAGCTAATGTAATAGCATATAATGTCAACTCCACTTTATTTTAAAAACAAATAAATAAATTAAAAAAGACGTCACTCCAGTGTTAGCTCGCTAAAATAAGATATTTGCCTGTTTGTCCAGAATATGATACCCAATTTTAGATTAATTTTATTCAGTCTTAACCACCAGACATTTTCCAAAATTATTTCCAGTTGGTCTTCTCATCCCTCATTTTTTATTTCTGTTCAGTGTATCTACAGATGGCTCTCACTTCCCATCATACAGTTATTTGCACCTGAAAATAAACATCTCACTGCAAACTCCATATTGATTCTTGTGCTTTTTTTCCTTCATTTTTTATGTCACTAAGGCTGTGGTGCCTACTTCACCTATTATACTAGATACTTCTGCTTGTCCACAGCAACCACAACTGACAGAAGCTTTGTGGCTTAATATATGAGTAATTTTTATAAGTGATCTGTGTTTAGAAAGTATATTCTTTGTTTTTGTAACAGTAATGCATGGAATACATATTTCAAGAAAGCTAAGATGTCATCAATTATAGAAAGCATTATTTTACGTTCCTTTAAGAGAACCCATTTCCAGTAAAAATGATGCCATTGAATGTAAAATGTATCAGATTTTCAAGACGTAAAAATGTGAAAAAATCCTAAACTCAATAAAAAGGTGTATATTTGACATGATCACTTATTTCATTATTAAAATATTCCATATGATTTCAGTTTTTCTTTTTAAAATTAGTAATCTTCATAAATATGTACAAGTGTCTAACAAGTCAAATTACATTGTCAGCTTTATAACAAAAAAGTATACTGTCCTGCCATGTAGCATCCTAATTCTCAGTCCGCTTCTTCAGGAAGAACTGCATTGTCTTTTTAACTGGTTTATATGTCTAAGTGATATAATTTCTCTTTTTTAGATCTATTTTATTTATTGTTTAATTTTAAGTATAATTGGCATACAATCTCATATTGGTTCTATTAGTTTCAGGTGTATAATACAGTAGTTTGACGCTCTTGTAGCTTATGATGCAATCGCCCCACCACTTCTAGTGATCGTCTGTCACTGTGTGAACTTAATACAATATTTCTGGCTATATTCCCCGTCCCCTTTTCATCTATTTCCCCACTTTCTTCTGGCAACCATCCTTTTGGTCTCTGTTTTTAATGAGTCTGCTTTCGTTTTGTTTTTAATTTTAATTAATCTATGGCAACTAGGTAAAAATATACACTGGAGTAATGACAGTCTCTTCAATAAGTGGTGTTGGGGACACTGCATAGATGTATGCAAAAAAAAAAAAATGAATCAAACTGAACCACTCTCTTCTACTATATAAAAATATAAACTCAGTATGGGTTAAGGACTTAAGTGTAAGGCCTGAAACCACAAAACTTCTGGCAAAAAGCATTGGAAATAAACTATCTGGCTTCAACCTGAGTAACAACATGTCTTTGTGGACATGTGCCCTCAGGCAAGGGAAACCAAAGCAAAAGTAAATAAATAAGACTACATTAAATTAAAAAGCTTCTGCACAAGGAAAAAAGGACTCATGGACATGGACAATTGTATGGTAATTGCTGGTGGAAAGGGGGTATTAGGGGACTAAAAGGTAGTAGAAAAAATGTAATAAAGACTAAATAAAATACAAGAAAAAGAAATAAAATAAATAAGCTTCTGCATAGTGAAGGCAACCTCCAACCAAGCAAGAAGACAACTTACTAAGAGAATATATTCACAAGCAATATATCCAATAAGGAGTTGATATCCAAAATATATAAAAAATTTATACAATTCAATACCAAAAAAAAAAAAATAAAATAAACCATCTGATTAAAAAATGGGCAAAGAACCTGAATAGACACTTCTGCAGAGAGAATGTACAAGCGGCCAACAGACATATAAAAAGATGGTCAATGTCTCTAACTATCAGAGAAATGCAAATTAAAACCACCTCATACCAGCCAGAATGGCTATTATCAAAATGTCACCAAATAAGGTGTTAGCAAGAATATGGAGAAAAAGGAAGTCTCATGCAGTGTTGGTGGGACTGCAAACTGGTGCAGTGCCTATGGAAAGCAGTATGAAGATTCTTCAAAAAACTAAAACTAGATAAACTGTATGACCCAGCAATTCCACTTCATAATTTTTGTTAAGCCAATAGTCAATGTTTCCATCACTACAACTATACAAACACTTTGTTGCTTCACCAATTTGTTTACTATGATTATATTTTTTTCTAGGAGGACACTGCTTTTTGTGGCAGAGGGCAGTAATAATTACTTCATTTTGTTTGTTTCGTTTCTTATTTCTATCACTATTCTCTAACCGTTTTTTTCAATACATCTTTCAAACAACCATCAGAATTTTTTCCTCCTTCATCGCCCTACTCCTTGACTTGGTTTCTCTGTAGATATAGTACACTATTGTCATCTGAACATCTGAACATAACTCTTCACTTCTCTTGAGTAGGAATTTCTATTTCTTTCTTGGTTTACTTATCTATTATTCTCAGGAACACATTGGAGTATCTTTAAAAAGAATGCATAAAAGGTACTTTCTTAAAGGACTGTACTATGAAAATGTTCATGTTATCCTCCTACTTGCTTGATAGATTACTTACTGAACTTTACATTAAAATCTATTCATTCTCAAAATTTGGAAGCCAAGCCATTTTGACCTCTAACACTTGTATGTTACATTTATTTCTTTGGAAGAATTTAAGATCATCTCTTATTAACAGTATTCTTAAATCTCATAAGAAAATGATTTAAAGTGGATTCTTATTCTTTTTGTTGCATTATTGGCAGGCTCTGATTTAGAGATTCATGGTTTTTAGTTCTGGAAAATTTTCTTTTATTTTTTGATTGCTTCTTTAACTCCTTTTCCCCTGTTCCTGCTGGAATTTATATTACTTACACGTTTCTGCATTAATTTTATTTTTTAATCTCTTTTAATTTTTTGTATTTTTTGTTCTTCCTGGGTCATTCTTAATATTTATTTTCTAATATCTCTATTGATATTTTTCATATTTTCACTAGAAAATTTTTTATTTTTTAGAGTCCCTTTTTGTTCTTTCCTTCTTCAGAGAAATCTAATTTTGCTTTATGGATGCAGTAGCATCTCTTACTACTCTGGGTAATATTGTGTACGCTCAATATTTCTTTATATAGAGGTAGCCTAGTGTAATCTCTCCCCCTTTTTATAATAACAACTATATTGAGTTATAATCAAAAACACAGAATTCACCACTCTAAAGCATACAATTTAACAATTTTTAGTATGTTCAGAGTTCTAACCAACACCGCTATCTAATATTAGGACATTTCATTACCTAAAAAGGAACTCCATAACTGTTAGCAGAAAATCCCCATTTTCTTCTGCCTTCAGCCCCTGAAAACCACTTATTTACTTTCTGTTTATATGAAATTGCTTATTCTGGACGTTTCAGTTAATGGACTTAGATGATATGCAGAATCTTATGACTGGAGACTTTCAATTAGCATGATGTTTTCAAGGTACACCTTCATTGTTGTATGTGTCAGTACTTCATTCACTTTCATGGCTGAATATTTCATTATATAAAGGTACCACATTTTGTTTTTTCATTCACCGGTTGATATGCATCTGGGTTTTCACTTCTTAGCTGTTATGAGTAATGCTGCTATGAACAAACATGTACAAGGTTTGGGATGGACATTCAATTTCAAGTCTCTAGGATAAATGCCTCGGAGTGGAATTGCTGGGTCATAGGATAACTCAAAGTTTAACATATTTAGGAACTGAAAAAATGTTTTCTGTAGTGGCTGTACCATTTTTCATTCCCACCAGCAATGTACACCATTTTAAAATTGGGTTATTTGTATTTTAATCATTGAGTTATAAGAATTCCTTATAGGTTCTGGGTAACAGACTCTTACTAGATATGTGGTTTCTGATATTTTTCTCTCATTCTCTGGATTGTCTTTTCATTTTCTCGGTGGCGTCCTTTGAGGTACAATTTTTTTTCTTAGTTTTGATGAAATCCAGTTTATCTAGTTTTTCTTTGATTACTTCATATATGTTTTGCACATCATATCTAAGAAACCATTGTTTTATTCCATGATCACTAAGATATATGTCTGTTTTCTTCCAAGAGTTCTATTGTTTTAGTTTATACATTTAGGTCGTTGATTCATTTCTAGTTAATATTTGTATATGATGAGAGGTACGAATCTAAATTCACACTTTTTCATGTATATCCAATTTCCCCAGAAAATTTATTCAAAAGACTATTCTTTCCCTCTTTGAATTATTTTGGCACCCTTATCTAATATCAGTTGACTATAGATATATAATTTTATTTCTGGAATCTTAGTTCTGTTCTATTGATCTATGTTAATTCTTATGCCAGTATGACACAATATTACTTTACTTTATAGTGAGCTTTGGATTGGGAAAAGTGAGTACTCTAACTTTGTTCCGTTTCATAAAGACTGTTTTGGCTTTTAGGGGCTCCTGTATTTACATATGAATTTTGAGACCAGCTTATCAATTTATATGGGAATTTTTCAGGAGAGCACACTGAATCTAGAAATCAATTTATAGATTATTGCCATCTTAACAATATTAAATTTTCCAATCAATAAAAATGAGCAGGCTTTTCATTTAATTACCTTCCTTAATTTCTTTCCATAGTATTTTGTAGTTTTCAGTGTATATCTTGACTTATTCTGTCAAATTTATTGCTAAGTATTTTTTTCTTTTTGATGCTATTGTAGATGAAATTGTTTAATTTCAATATTAGATTTTTTATTAAAAATGTATGAGTAACACAATGACAACATTGTTGTACATATATTAGTTTCTAAATTTTTTATTTACTTAATATAAAAAACTAGAATGGGAGTGACTAAGTCAATGAGTATGTATCTTCTCCAGTAGTTCTTGAAATTGGGTATATGCTAGCTAACATACACTATTATAAGATATATTTGGTAATCCAGTAATTGTCTAAAGGTTGTTATCCCTGAGTTTTTTCTAATATCTCTATTGATATTTTTCATATTTCAATTAGCAAAAATTTAATTTATAAGGAAATTTAGAGGCTGAAGTTGGATCTCAAAGGATAAAGTAAATAAAGTATGGTGTGTTAAGAAGTAAAATTCTCTTGAAACCAGGGCTAAGAATGTAGGTTTTATTTTATTTTATTTTAACTTTTGTTTTAAATTAATTTATTAGACAATATATTCACCAGTATTTTAGCTCCATTTCCTTGGAGGCAGATCATGAGATGGACATTCTTATATATCTGATTTATTATAAAGTGCTTGCAGCCCTGGCTTGTGTGGCTCAGCTGGTTGAGCATCATCCCACAGACTGAAAACTCACCAGTTCGATTCCTAGTTCAGGGCACATGCCTGGGTTGTGGATTTGGTCATCTCTCTGATGTTTATCTCTCACATCTCTTTCTCTTCCTCTCGATTTCCCTCCCTTCCCCACATCTCTCTCTTAAAAAAAAAAGTGCTTGCACAAAAAGGAGGGTGAGAGAAATAGGAAAGAATAACCTGGACTGGAGTCTGGCTTTAGTTTAATCCCACAGAATCTCTGGTGCACAAACGGTACTGAGTTCATCCCACCACGTGAGACAAGGAGACAACTTTCTGGATCAACTTTCTATCATGGATGGTTTTCTCCATTCTGAGATTACCAAGAGTAGTACTTTAATAGCTTCAATTTTCTTTTTAAGTTGTGTTTTTACATTTATATTATTTTCATAAATGTAAATTATTTATTTTACATTTTTTTCATGTATGAAGTTTCCCTAACATTTTCCCTAACATTGTTTATTGAGTTACAAATCTTTGACATACTACTTTATAATTCAACCTTTACCACACATTAAATTCTCATATATAGTTAATTCTATTTCTGGACTTTTAAAATTTCTTCTATTCATGAGTCACTACTGTACTGTTTCCACTTACATACTTTTACTATATAATTTAATAGTTAACAAGCTAGTCTCCCTTTATCACTATTTTTTATTCACAATTTCTCTGATGATTCTTGTTTATTTTTTACATATGAACAAAAATTGAAATCAGTTTAAAAAAGTTTCCTTTTTATTTTTATTGGGATTGTGATATGCTTATAAATTAACAGAGTTGAAAATATTGTGATATTGAATCTTCTTATCATGATCATGTAATCTGTTCTTTGTCTACCTGTTATATTCTTGACTGCAGTAGCCTTTTAACATTTTCTTTATACAGCTCTTTCTCATTTAATATTGTAGCCTTAGATCAATAAAATATGGCTCTTCTGTATATCCATATTTTATTGATTGGCTTTTGTATAAATAAAAGCCAATCATTCTGTTTATTAATTATCTATCTATCCATCTCTCTGAAATCTCTTATAGTAGTACAAGTAGTTCTATTACATTTTCCAAGATGCAATTATACTGTCTACAATGGCACTTTACCATTTTTTATTCTAAATTGTAAATCTCTTCTCCTTTAATAAACATTGACTAGCTTCTGCAGAGAAATGCTAAGTACCTGTTATCCTAGTGGCCATCTTTGCCTTGATCTTGACTTCTACAGGCATGCTTTAGTGTTTTTCATCAAGGATGATGTGCTCAGGCATTTAATTAGCTTCCCCTTTAAGTGCAGCCTGCAGAGCCAGAGCACCTTCTGGCTGGACTTGCGCAAGGCCATTCATTAGAAGCACTGGCCTAACTATCTTTCTTTGACTTATTTACTTTAGCAGACATAGGGCTCCCGGGGCCCCTTGGATTCCCTTTTTTTTCTGAAGGGAAAAGATGCCTATTTGCCTTCGGAAGATTTAGCACCATCACTGCTCAAGCCAACTGGTCACGTGCCTGGGGAGTGCTGCTCCCTCAGCCCTGGCTCTCTCAATGCAGCTGCACATAGGGAATTTCTGGAGTCTGCCACCACTACCACAGGTAGGTGAGGTCTGGCGCCTGGAGCAGCTGCTGAGGGGGGTCAATAATGGGACCTGAGAGTGTGTGGGGCGGGGATTTGCAGTCTTTGTGTTGCACTTTAATCATTGGGAAGTAGAAGACAGGTGGGGCCTGGCAGGTACATTTCCCTCCATTCCCTCTTCCAGAGAGGATGCGAGGCAGCTTCTCCTTGCAGCCTCTTCAGAGAAGTCCCGTGCATGGAGCTAATGCCTCTGCCACATGGCTCTGCCACATGACATAGTTTCCTTGTCACTCTTGTGAAGCAGTGTTCAGCACTGTCATTCTTCACTTTACAACGTTTCTCATTTTTTCTTACCACACTTTCTTTTTTCTTGTCCTCGCAGTCCTGTAAGGACTCCTCAGATGATATATTAGCACTTGTTCCAGGCTTTGTTTTCTCAGGAGTCCAGGATGAAACACTTCTTTTAATGCATATCTATTCCTAAATCACATTTAAAGATATATGAGTTTGTTATTGTCTCAAATTCTCTCTTTTACCTATAGAGACATGATTTAGTAATTCTAGAAATCAAAATTATTTTTTCTTTGCAGTTCATGTATGGCAAAATTATCTCTTCTATCAGTCAAGGTTCCATCAGAGAAGCAGACCACCTGGAATGACTCAGAATAAGGGGTTATGCAGACTTGACTTTAAAACATTGCGGGAACTTGTAAGAACAGTGCTAGTTTGGCTATTTCTTCTCTATGTGGTACTGAGCCCGAGGACACAGGCAGGCTTTTGGGAAGAAAAGACGATGTGAAATGAGGGGGCAGCATGAACAACCGGACTCCATGAGGAACAAACTGAATCCTGCATCAGTCACTCACAGAACTCCCACTGGCCTCTCCCCAGCTCAAAGCCTTCAACAACGCTTTCACGACAACCCGCCGGAGAAGCTGTTGGTTTGCTTAAGACCCACATTTATACCAGGCCCAGAACTTTGAGAAGCTGAAAGAAAATAGTTGGCTGTAGCTGGAGTAGCTGGAGGCTCTGCTGCTGCAACGAAGTGTGGTGATAGGTTAGTGAAAACTTAAGTGGGCTCCAAACAGGGCCTGAAGTGTATTGACTGCAGACAGTAAATACTGGCTATTCCTTCATTTCTCCCTTCTAGTTCTCATGCAAGTTTCTGTTCTGGCAAATTAAACTAGAAACATTAAGGGAATTAAATCCTGGTGAGTTAATTTAGTTTAGCCAGCTAACTCACTGTAGCACCAATCTTGCATAAAACTGGAACATGGTAACCCTCTCCCCTCAAAAGTATACAATGTCGCATTTTCTACCTTTGGGTGATGTTCATTCTTCACACATTTTCTGATATATTTTAACTTAAATGTGGTGGTATAAAGTTTACTATTAATATACCTTATGTTAGATGATATGAGGATGAGTGGAGGGAAGGGAAATTGGGTAATACACTCACAAATTTATTCATACCGCAACGGGGAAGGGATATTTACAATTATTACATCCCTCATTGTTGCAAATGGTTACAACTATAGTTGTTGCTTATAACAACTTCACAAACTACTTATTCCAAATCCACCTTGCCCTCACTGAGCATCTCAGTTGGTGTGGTTTCCTCTCTGATGGGGTGACCAAAATCTTCATTCCTCAATGGTCTGGGCCCATAAACAGTCCTTTCAATTAGGTTTCTTTCTTCATTGACATTAATGACAGACCATTATAGCATCATTAGGTGCCATTAGGATCTCCTGTATTCCAGACATACTCTTTCTTACCTCCATTGTGTAACCCATTTTCCTCTTGGTTGTCAAAGTAATTACTGCAGTCAATACTATAGCCCTATTCTTTGCCTGTTGATTTATTAACATAGAAGCCTAAAGTTGCCCTGTGTCAATTTTTAACTTCCAGTTAAAAATTGTTGTGTCTTCTGGTGGAAAAATTCTTCCTTTAAGAGCTAAGATTTCTAGACTAGCAAAACACAAATGTGTGGAGATGAGAAACAGAAATTTTGCTAATTTATTACTATTGTCCCCGCACTGTAAGGTATTGCCACCTTACGGGTTCTTAACTGTCTTCAGAAGGTCTTTCCATTGTTCTATTATGTCAGCTTCTCTAGAGACATGGTAAGAGAGGGAATACCATGGTCATGAGTATAATGCTGCACTTTATTTTCTATAAAATTAGTTCCTTGGTTAGAAATGGTGCTGTGAAAAATTCTCTGATGGTTATTGAAGCATCCTGTAAGTCCGCAGATGGTAGTTTTGGCAGAAGCATTGCAGGCAGGGGAGGCAAGTCCATTGTCAGGGTCTATTCCAGTAAGAACAAAGCACTTCCCCTTCCACGATGGATGCAATCCAGTTTAATTAGCCTACTACCAAGAGCCGGCTGGTTCTTTTGCAGAATTAGTGCCATATCAGGGGATCAGTGTTGGTCTGTGCTTTAGGAAAACTGTTCAGCTGTTGCTGTAGCCAGACGGGTCTTAGTAAGTGGAAGTCATGCTGCTTCATTCATGTTAAACCTCCCTACTTGCTCCCATGGACACTTTCTCCATGAGCCTATTGAGCAATGAGTTAAGAGGCTACAGAGGGATGTTGACTGATGTCCTCAGGTGAGGTAAACTACTACCTGATTATTAGAATCTTCCTCTGATGAGGAAGCCTTCCTATGCAATACAAATATCTTCACACAAGTTCCCCATTCAGAGAGGTTTTCCAGTAGTTTTCTTACCAAGTGTCTGACCATTTAAACTGTTAGTTACAGCTCGTGCACTGGTATAGATCTGTATATCTGGGTCTCCCCTATTCCAGGCAAAGCAAACCCTTAGGTGTGCTTAAAGTTGGGCTCCCAAAGGGACTTCCCTTCATCAGACCCATCAGAGCCACCCTGGGTGGGGTTCTGGGGTGGCAGCTGCCACCTTCCAGGTGATGCCTGAATAGTATGCAGAATTATCTGCATACCAACACTGAATTTTTTCTTCATCAATTTGACCATCTTTTTATATCTTTATTAACAATTAGAGTTTTCTCTTCTTTAATTGGCTGTTCATATCCATTGTCTATTTTTGTATTGGTGACCTCTGAATAGTGGTTTTTTCACATGTTCATCTTGACCCTCCTTTTTCTGGCTAATGGTTTAAAAACGTGTTTGATACCCTGGTTGTCAGAATCTTTATGAATAAAAGATTAGAATGTTTTCTTTGCATTTAAATAAGTTTTTTCTTCGATGCTCATTTAATTTCTGGGGTGGAGGTGTGGAGGAGAGTCATCTGCTTATTTAGTGTTGACAAGCAAGATTTCCTGGGAAGGTATATAGAGCAGGCAGCCCCGATGTCCTCCTAACTGCAGAAGTAAATGGGACTTTATTCTAGGCATGAGTAGCTTTAGAGTATTTGACTCCTCAGTGCATCTGACTTTCTTTTTTTCCCTCGGTGTGTCATTGAAGGTCTTAGTTATTTTTTATTATTGCTGTCCTCAATACCCATTGTGAGTTTCTGCTAATAAAGATCGTCCATTATCTTGAGAAAATGATTCTTTGGTTTTATCCTATGCCTAAATTCTACCCTTGCTGCCATTTGGGATCATATTCTGTACACATGGAAAGCAGAACGCAGAAGAGTAGGGCTACTGACTCAGCTGTGCTGAAGCCAGTTCTCCAATTAATTACATTATGATTGCTCCTGATGTTTGCATTTGTTGACTTTGAGCAGGGAGCTTTTCTGTGACCCCCTGTGGTAGAACCTGGACAAACATCCTATATCTAATGCTTGATATAATAGTTTATAAGGATTAAGAGAGTCTTATTTGAATAGAGGTAGTATTAAAGCAAATCCCAGAGAAAAATTACTCTGGATCCATTACATTTCTATATGGTTAAAGAGGATATTTAGTATAACTTTGGGCAAGTTATATAACCTTTTTGTTCCTCAGGCAGGACTTTTATACAGTTGATAGTGTTGATGTGAAATTAAATTATTTATATGTTAGAAGTGATTAGGATTATGCCGAGCATAGATGTGCTCTAAATTATTTTATTATTCTTCTTTATTCACACAATTTAGGTTATATAAATATCTTTGGGTTTGTAACTGTCTATACAGAGGCAACATTGACATTTAAAAAATAATGTTTAAAATTTTTTTGAAACAACCTCAAACTTACAGAAAAGTTGAAATACAATAAAAAACAATTTTTCCTTTGAACCACTTGAGAATTATTTGCCGCTCTGGGCCCCCAAATAGTGCCCATTCCCTGCAAACAAGTACATCATCCCATGTAATCACAGTGCTACCATCAATATAAAGACACTAATCTGATACTTTACATAGGATCCTCAGGCTCCAATCAAGCTTCATCAATTATTGTTGCAATAATTTCCCTTACAGTGAAAGGGTACATTTCAGAGTTACATGGGCATCATGCCTTCTTCAGTCTGGACCATTTCATTGGTCTTTCTTGGCTTTCATAACCTTAATTAACATGTTTGAAAATTGAAGGATCCTTATCTTGAAGAATGTCACTCAGTTTGGTTTTGCCTGATGTTTCCTCATGATTAGATTCAGGTTATACATCATGGGCAGAAATATCACAAAAGTGATGCCATGTTCTCATCATTGCATCTTATGAAGTAGTGCACAAACTTGGATTTGTCCCATTACTCATGATGTTCCTTTGATGCCTGATTAAGATAATGTTTGCCAGAATCTCCCATTTAAAAGCAACTTTTTAAAGACTTTATAATTAATAAATATTTGGGGGAAATGTCTTGTAAAGCAAGATAAATATCTTTTTTCTCAAAAGCTTTTGATTTATTCGTTCATCAGAATCAAATGCGACTTCCTATTTTATTCAATAGCATATAATCTACTAGTATCAGTATTTGGTGCTAATAGCACCCAAAATTTGACCATTGGGAGCTCTTTGAAGCTCACTCCTGTGTAGTTTTTGACAGCACTCTGAGAGCGCTTCATCGCTTTCAGAACAACACGATGTTTCAGGCCCATCTCTGCTTGTCCTCTCCCAGCCCTGGGACCAGACATTTTTCTTAGGAGCCCTGGTTCCTTTACATGAACGATGACATTCAAAACCAAGATCTGATGCTAGCTGTGCTCCATTTGGGGGGGATTCTTAGTTCAGAGAGCTAAGAAATACGTGTATATATTATACATACATATATTTATTTCTATTTCTACTTTTATAAATTGAAAACCAGTAGGGCATTGATACCCCTGATACCAGATCAACATTACAGGGCTCAATATAACACTTTTTTTCCTTTTCGTATTTGCGAGTCCTTTTTCTGACAGTGAGAGATTTGGTTATGTGTGTTTGTTTTAGCATTTCCTTTGTGAGCCATGTCCCGTGCACGTGCCCGCCCCATCTGACTGGCCCTGACCATCTGCTGGGACACCCTCCTTTCCCTCCTCTAACTTCAAACCCTCCGCTACTCTGAATGGCAGCACAGGAGCCCTTCTGACCTGACCTGGGCCCCGAAACTCAGTCTGGGCCAATTTTCCACCTCATGGGGATCCCCTTCTCATCTCATGTAGGCATTGATCCTTTACATAGGGCCTCTGCCCCAACTCCAATCCCACGTAGAACCCACCTAACGGCTTTTGTACTGAATTGTTCGAGGAGAGAAAAAGCAAAGAGAAGGGGAAGCTCCTGAGAGGGCTTTGGCCAAAAGAAATATGTGTGGGGGCTGCCAGCAAATGGAGTGTTTATGGATGAAATCATTCACTTCTTACAGCTTGTGGTTACATGACCATTGGGGCCCTGGTCCTCACACCCCAGGGCCTGTGACTCAGTAGAAATATCCATGAACCTGTGAAGTTTCAGCTCTAGTTTTGTTTCCCTCTTCTTTCTGAAACCTGGGGATTCCCCTTGTTTTCATATTGAACTTGACTCTGCATTTACAATTTTGGTTATAATGTATCCAGCCTATCTATGAGTTTGTAATGAGAAAAATGTTTATTTGTATTGGTTTGGCCCACCATGCTGCCAGACATCCCTTTGATACAATTTTTAAACATTTTTTTCTGTCAGATTTATGTGATTACTTTCTAAATGATATCTATCAAAGGACGGAAATAGAGGATGACAGATGTTTCTATTTAGAATTTATCAAAAATGTTTCCAGCAGGTACTATATTTAGTTCCATTATCAAAAAGGAATTTAGCTTGAAGCTGTATCTTTTAAATGGAACAACATGGTATAGTAGGCTAATGGTACACCTATCATTGCAGTTTATAAATCAGTATGGAATAATATTTTGAAATTTTAAAATAACATGGAAGGTTTCCACCTTCACATCAAGGCTCTTATCCAGGCAGAGTCCCCATGGGCAAGAGGAACGAGAGCAGAGAGAGACATTGCATTTTTGATGTTTAAGTTTCAAAATCCGTGGTGTAACTTTAAGGGAGAAAGAGATGCACTTATATTATATTATATTTGCTCACCCCTCCTGACTGAATGGAGACTCATCTCTCCATAAGCGGATCTTTGAAAGGCAGCAGCTACTGAAAGTGGTTATTGAGTCAGAAGTGAGAACACATCCTCTGCCTGAGTAATCGCTGCTCTGCGTCAGAGGAAGCCACATGGTGGCCAGTCGGACCCTGCATGCCCTCTAGGCTCACACACAGGAATGCTGAGCCTTGTCTGTGCTAATGACATATGCCATTGTCCTTGCTGATGCTGTGTCATGAGGACAACATCAATTTCTTTTTGAGTGATCTGAGGCCACTTACGGACCAGTCTGTCCCTTCATATCAGAGTGTGAAGTCAAGCTCCTAAGAACATTTGTTCAGATTGCACACCACACAAGGAGCCACACCTACAGGCACACTGGGTGCCTGGGAGACATCTTACTAGTTGGAAAAATGTTTGCATTTTTATCATAACTTTGTGGTTTCCACATATAAGTGATCTGTATATTTCTTATAATGATCTTACAGCAGATGGCAGTAGAGTATATTCTTCTAACAAATTCAGCATATTACAATAATTTTCTGACAAATGAAAGTAAAGTACCTTGTTCTAATAGAATTGATATTTGTTTTTTTTTCCTGGAGAAACATACCTAGTAATTGAAAAACTTTTGATACAACAATATTTTAATAAGGAGCCTCCGCTCCTTTCCCACTGGTGTTCTAAATGGTCTCTTAAAAAATAAATTAATAAATTCTTTTAGTAAGAGTATACTGGCTAATAAGACATTTTTTCAGTTACTATTATCTGCCATTTGTTTACTGTTTGTTTTTTTTTGGATTTGTATGACCTTTATTTTATACAAACATACCTTGTCTATGAAAATTGAATAGAAAACACTAAAAATCTACCCATCACTTTTTTATTTTTTTAATTAATTAATTTATTTTTTCAAATACATTTGTCTCTGCCATCCCCCTACCACTTTCCCTTGCCCCCTCCCTCAACTCTACCACTTCGTATTTGTCCATGAGTCCTTGCTATGTGTTCCTTGACTTTCCCCTTTCCCTTCCTTTTCCCCGCCTCCCCTCCCTCCTTCCCTCTTGTCTCTATTGGTTTCTTTTCCTTTCAGTGTTGCTGGTCTTATTTTCCTTGCAACAAAGGGATGGCAGTAGAAGGCATAACAACAACAAAGGTATTGTTGGTTAGGTTCCGCTTATAGGTGAGATCATATGGTATTTGTCTTTCGCTCCCTGGCTTATTTCACTTAGCATAATGCTCTCTAGTTCCATCCATGCTGTCACGAAGTTTAGTAGTTCTTTTTTTCTGTCTGCTGCGTAGTATTCCATTGTGTAAATGTACCATAATTTTTTGATCCAATCATCTATGGATGGGCATTTAGGTTGCTTCCAACACTTGGCTATTGTAAATTGTGCTGCTATGAACATTGGGGTGCATAGGTTCTTTGGAATTCGCGTTTTGGGATTCTTAGGGTATAGTCCCAGCAGGGGAATCACTGGATCAAAAGGCAGTTCCATTTTCAGCTTTCTGAGGAAATTCCACACTGCTTTCCACAGTGGCTGCACCAGTCTGCATTCCCACCAACAGTGTACTAGTGTTCCCTTTTCTCCACAGCCTCGCCAGCACCTGTTGTTTGTTGATCTGTTTATGATGGCCATTCTGACCGGTGTGAGGTGGTACCTCATGGTGGTTTTGATCTGCATTTCTCTGATGGCTAGTGATGCCGAGCATCCTTTCAAATGTCTCTGGGCCCTCTGTATCTCTTCCTTGGAAAAGCGTCTGCCCAGGTCCTTTGTCCATTTTTTGATTGGATCGTTTGTCTTCTTGGAGTGGAGTCGAGTGAGTTCTTTATATATCTTGGAGATCAAACCTCTATCTGATGTATCGTTAGCGAATATATTTTCCCATAGAGTTGGCTCCCTTTTCATTTTGCTGATGTTTTCTTTAGCTGTGCAGAAGCTTCTTACTTTGATGAGGTCCCACTTGTTTATTCTTTCCTTTATGTCTCTTGCTTTAGGAAACATATTGGTGAAAAAAATTGCTGCATGGGATATCTGAGAGTTTCCTGCTAATGTTCTCCTCTAGGACTTTGATGGTGTTGCGACTTCTATTTAAGTCTTTTATCCATCTTGAGTTTATTTTTGTGTATGGTGTCAGCTGATGATCCAATTTCAATTTTTTGCATGTAGCCATCCAGCTCTCCCAACACCATTTGTTGAAGAGGCTATTATTGCTCGATTTTATGCTTCTGCCCCCTTTGTCAAATATTAGATGCCGAGATAGACCTGGGCTTATTTCTGGGCTTTCTATTCTGTTCCACTGGTCTATGGGTCTGTTCTTGTGCCAGTACCAGATTGTTTTGAGTATAGTGGCTTTGTAGTAGAGTTTGATGTCCGGTATTGTGATCCCTCCTACTTTGTTTTTCTTTCTCAAAATTGCTGCGGCTATTCGCGGTCGTTCATGGTTCCATATAAATTTTTGAAATGTCTGTTCTATTTCTGTGAAATATGTCATTGGTATCTTAATAGAGATTGCATTGAATCTATAAATTGCATTGGGTAGTATGGACATTTTGATGATATTAGTTCTTCCAATTCATGAGCACGGTATATGCTTCCATTTATTTGTGTCTTCCTTAATTTCTTTCTTCAGTGTTGTATAGTTTTCTGCGTACAGGTCTTTTACCTCTTTGGTTAAATTTATTCCTAGTTACTTTATTTTTCTTCTTGCTATATCAAATGGTATTTTTTTCTGATTTCTTCTTCTTCTATTTCATTGCTGGTGTACAAAAATGCCTTTGATTTCTGAATATTGACTTTGTATCCTGCTGTTTTGACAAATTCACTTATTAGGTTGAGGAGTTTTTTGGTAGAGTCTACAGGGTTCTCTATGTACACTATCATGTCGTCTGCAATCAGTGATAGCTTTACTTCCTCCTTTCCTATTTGGATGCCTTTTATTTCTTTTTCTTGTCTGACCACTATGGCTAGGACTTCCAATATGATGTTGAAAAGAAGTGGTGAAAGTGGACATCCTTGTCATGTTCCTGATCTTAGTGGGAAAGCTTTCAGTTTTTGCCCATTGAGTATGATGTTGGCTGTAAGTTTTTCATATATGGCCTTTATTACGTTGAGGAATGCCCCATTTATTCCCATTTTTCTGAGTGTTTTGATCATAAATGGGTGCTGTACCTTATCGAATGCTCTTTCTGCGTCTATCGAGATGATCATGTGGTTTTTGTCCTTTCTTTTATTTATGGGATGTATTACATTTATTGACTTGTGTATATTGACCCATCCCTGCATCCCTGGGATGAATCCCACTTGATCATGGTGGATAATCTTCTTTAATGTATTGCTGGATGCCGTTTGCCAATATTTTGTTGAGGATTTTAGCATCTATGTTCATCAGCGAAATTGGCCTGTCGTTTTCTTTCTTTGTAGGGTCTTTATCTGGTTTTGGGATTAGGGTGATGCTGACCTCATAAAAAGAGTCTGGGAGTCTTCCCTCCTCTTGGATTTTTTGGAATAGTCTGAGAAGGACAGGGGTCAGCTCTTCCTTAAATGTTTTGTAAAAGTCTCCTGTGAAACCGTCCGGCCCTGGGCTTTTCTGTACCTGGAGTTTCTTGATGACTGCTTCAATTTCCCCAGCTGTTATCGGTCTGTTCAAGCTTTCTGTTTCTTCCTCCTTTAGTGTTAGAAGATTATACTTTTCTAGAAATTTGTCCATTTCATCCAGGTTTTCAAATTTCTTGGCATATAATTGTTCATAGTAGTTTCTGACAATCCTTTGTATTTCTGCGGTATCAGGTTGTTATTTCTCCTCTTTCATTTCTGATATTATTTATTTGGGTCCTCTCCCTTTTTGTCTTGATGAGTCTGTAAAGGCTTGTCGATTTTTTTTATCTTTTCAAAGAACCAGCTCCTAGATTGGTTGATCCTTTGACTTGTTCTTTTCGTCTCTATGTCATTCAGTTCTGCTCTAATCTTGACTATTTCCTTCCTTCTACTTGCTCTGGGATTTATTTATTCTTGTTTCTCCTGTTCTTGAAGTTGTAGTGTTAGGTCTTTTATTTGAAATGTTTCTATCTTTTTTAGGTAGGCCTGTATTGCTTTGAACTTCCCTCTCAGGGCCACCTTTGCTGTGTCCCATAGGTTTTGGACTGTTGTCTGTTCATTTTCATTTGTTTCCAGAAATTTTTTGATTTCTTCTCTTATCTCATTATTGACCCATTCATTGTTTAATAGTGTACTGTTCAGTCTCCATGAGTTTGCAAGTTTTTGAAGTTTCTCTCTGAGGTTAATTTCCAGCTTCAAGCTCTTGCGGTCCAAGAAAAAGTTTGGTATTATTTCAATTTTCCTGAATTTGCTGTGGCTTGCTTGGTGCCCTATCATGTGGTCTGTCTTTGAAAAACTTCCATGAGCCTTTGAAAAGAAAGTGTATTTTGTTTCTTTGGGATGTAAGGTTATATATATGTCAGTTAAGTCTCTTTGATTCAGTGTGTCATTCAGCTCCACAATATCCTTATTGATGTTTTGTTTGGAAGATCTGTCCATTTTTGACAGTGGGGTGTTGTAATCCCCTACTATCAGTGTGTTGCTATCTATATCTTTTTTGAAGTTGTCCAACAATTTCCTTATATACTTGGGGGCTCCTATATTGGAAGCATATAAGTTTACAGTGTTGATGTCTTCTTGATAGATTCTTCCTTTAAGTATTATAAAGTGCCCCTCTGGGTCTCTTTTTATGGCCTTTGTTTTGAAATCTACTTTATCTGATACAAGTATGGCAACCCCTGCTTTTTTTCTTGCCCATTTGCTTGGAATATTTTTTTCCATCCCTTTACTTTCAATCTGTGTAGGTCTTTTGCTCTGAGGTCGGTCTCTTGTAGGCAGCATATGTGTGGGTCATATTTTCTTATCCATTCAGCTTCCCTGTGTCTTTTGATTGGGGCATTTAGTCCATTTACATTGAGAGTTATTACTGATAGAAACTTACTCATTTTTTCTCTTTGCACCTGTGTTTTTTCTCTTTCTCACTCTTTTCCTTCATCCTCTTAAACCAGTCCCTTTAGCATATCTTGGAGTGCTGGTTTGGTAGAGATGTATTCTTTAGCCTTCTTTTGTCTGGGAAACTCCTTATTTCCCTTTCTATTTTAATTGAGAGCCTTGCTGGGTAGAGCAGCCTTGGTTGTAGGCCCTTGCTTTTCATGACGTGGAATATTTGTTGCCATTCCCTTCTGGCTTGTAGTGTTTCTGTTGAGAAGTCAGCTCCTAACTGTATCAGAGCCCCCTTGTACGTTACTTTCTCCTTCTCCCTTGCTGCCTTGAGGATTCTCTCTTTGTCTTTGAAAGTTGCCATTTTAATGATGATGTGTCTTAGAGTGGACCTCCTTGAGTCCCTCTTGAGTGGGGTCCTCAGTGCCTCCTGGATCCATGAGACCCTTTCTCTCCTCAAATTGGGGAAATTTTCCATCATTATTTTTTCGAGGAGGTTCTCTATTCCTTGCTCCTCCTCTTTTCCTTCTGGTATCCCTATTATGTGGATATTATTGCGTTTCTGGTGGTCCTGCATTTCCCTAAATGCCTCTTCATTCTTTTTGAGTCTTTTTTCCATTTTTTGTTCTTTCTGGGAGCTTTTTGCTACCTTATTCTCCATCTCACTGATTGGATCCTCGGCTTCGTCCAGCCTGCTTTTGATTCCTTCGACTGTGTTCTTCAATTCAGAAATGGTATTCTTCATATCCTCTTGTGTCTTCTTGATAGTTTCTATGCCCTTTTCCAGGTTGGTATAGTTTGTTGTAAGATCCTGATAGTTTCTCTGCAGTTTCTCATAGTTATCTTTGAGCTGGCTGAGCTCATTGAGCTTCCTTAGAACCATTGTTTTGAATTCAATATCTGATAGTTCCCTTGCCTCTATTTCATTTAGCTCTCTCTGTGGGGAGTCCCTTTTTCCACTCATTTGGGGGGAACTTCTTTCCTTCCCATTTTTGTGAGAGTCTGTTAAGTAATTTCCTTATTTATTTATTTATTTTTGCTTCTGGTTCAATTGGGCTGTCAAGATTTCCTAACTTTGTGAATTAATCTTCTATGGTAGTAGGCAGGTCTTTTTATTTATTTATTTGTTTGTTTATTTTTTCTTTAGTTTTCTTTCTGGGCCTGCCTCTGATGATGTCAGTTGTTGACCCTATATGACCTTGGGTCATTTGTTTGAGCCTTCCAGGAGTCTATTGTCTGTGTCTGACTCCTACTTTTGGCAGCTCTGTGACCCCTTCAGCCAGGGATGCACTATTTCTGCGGACCACTCTGCACTCACAGAGGGCGGGTCCTTTTATTCCTGCCCTTGCCGATCTGCACACTCCCTTGCAGGCTCCATCAGTGCCAACCTGTGGGAGGCCTCGCCAGCCCACGCGAGCCCTCGCCAGCCCACGCGGGTCCACACACACGCTCACCAACCCTCGCCGGCCACTCGGCCCAAGTGTGCGCACCTGCACTGGGTGGTTTTGGGCTGTCTGTTGTGTGCTTTCCAGCTTTTGGCTCTTTGGGGGTATGGCTTATTCCCGCACAATGGAGACTACGGAAAGGAGGAGGAGTCGGGACTCCCTGGTCCTTCTCCTGTTCTTTCCCCAGCGCCTCCGTCTCCAGTCTCTCCTCAAGGCTCTCAGTGCAGCTGTGTGACCCCTTTGGCCGGGGATCCTCAATTTCTTCCAGCTCCTCTACACTTAGCCCCCTAGCTCACATGCAAACAAGCTGTGTGTGGAGCGCACAAAAGGCAGGTGAATTGATTCCCTTATGACTCAGGGGGATGGTAGCTGCAGAGTGGGAGGTGCGTTATCACCGGGGCTCTGCTGGCTGCCCTCTCAGTTCTCTTCACAAAGTTTTCCTCACCAATCTTTTCCCAGGCACCAGCCCACCCTGCTGCCGCCTGTACCCAGAGATCAAGGAGGGTGGCTGCCACTGCAATTTTTGCATTGGCCCTTTAAATGTCTCTTTGCATCCCCAGCCACCTGTCTCTGGCAGAGAGCGCCCCTAAGCTTTTCGGGGTTGCGTTTTATCTGTGTGTTTTCCTGGTTTTAGGTGCTGTAGTCTAGGGGTCCCTGTTTATGATTCAGATCCCGTTCTTCTCAGGGGGATCCAACTGGCCGTTTCAATGTCCCTCTGGTGCTGGTGCCTGTGGGCACCCAGCCCACCCTCTGGAGCCTCCACCACATTTCTCACCCATTGGGCCCCAGAGTTGAATCCAGTGTCTGTCCGCGGCTCCAAGGCTCCTCTCCCGCTATCGTTCCATTGTTCTCCAGGTGATTTCTCCACTATTTAGTCACAATTCCAGTTGGCTCTTGGGAGGAGGTCAGCGTGACTCCCATTCACCCCTCTGCTATCTTCCTCCTCCCATTTGTTTACTGTTAACCATTATTTAAAATTCACAGGTACCTCCACATAACATAAATCAATATGAAATAATCTAATACATTAGCCATTAATAATCCACAAATTTGGTATTAGCTTGATATAAATTAAGGAGTGTAAAATGATGCTTAGCTAATTATATTATAGAAATGGATTATTCTTACTATGGAAATTTAATATCAAAGTTAACTGTTAAAATTTAGCCAAAAAGTTCATTTATTTTTTTCCCATGAAATAAAAAACATGTTTTTCATTTTCATGAATAACTTTATTAATTTGGATATTTTGAGTATGTCAGCTATCTCCCGCTATTGGCCTCTAGTGGGTAGAGGTCAGAGGTGCTGCTAAACATCTTCCAATGTGTAAGACAGCACCATAGCAAAGAATTATTTGGCCAAAATGTCAATAATACCAAGAAACTTTGCAAACCACTTTTGAAATGTTTGATCAACCACAGCATCCTCTCTCTATATTACACAAATCTTTTTTTGCATTTCAGTTGCATTTTTATCTTTCTTGATATAATAAAGCATTATGCAGCAAAAATGTTACATATTTTCTCCCATCTTTAATATTAAAATGGCTGCACAAAAATTTGCCACTTTGATAAGTCATTTTTTTAAATGAATGCAGATATGACAGCTGTCACAATACAATCTAACAAAATTATTTTGAATGAAGTTAAAGACAACTAAGCAATGCTAGAGCCATCACTAAGAAAAGAACTAAATGAACTTTTTGGCCAACCCATACATTTTACTTTAAAAGCTACTAGTTCTAAGACAAAATACTATCTCTTCATTAAAAAATGCTTTACAGACTTCTGGTCAAGATGGAGGTATAGGTAAATATGCCTTGCCTCCTTGCACAATTACAGAAAAATTACAAGTAGACTACAAAACAAATTATTGCCCAGAAACATCAGAAAATGCAGCTGCATGGAAGACCAATAACCAAGAATTTACTGAATGCAAATTCATCCAAAAGGACAGGAGGAGCAGAGACATGGATATGGGCAGAGAGGTAGAGAGGCTAGGAGAGGTGCAGAGACACAAATGGGTGGTCCCACATCCTTGTGTAGTGGATAAAAATCAGGAGGGATACCTGGAGAGTAAAGGTTTCCAGCCCCAGACCACAACCTGGGTTTCCAGTGCCAGGAACTTAAGTCCCCAGAAGTTCTGGCAGTAAAAACCACTGGGGTTTGTAGCAGCGGAAGAAACTGGGGGACTAACAGGAGACCCCTCTTAAAGGGCCTGCAACAGACTTAAAACTTATGCAGACCCACTCCCTCTTGGATTCAGCACCAGGGCAACAGCTGGAAGGGCACCAGTGGCATATGAGGAGAAAATGAAATGACTGGCATGAGGGCAAGAGTTGGGAGACAGCTTCCTCACAGGAAAGACTCCAGAGGCAAGGTGGGCATTGTTTCCCCTCCGAGCCCTCCCACACACAGAGCCACAGAGCGGTGACATGGGTTGCCTCTCCTTGGTGATTATCTGAAGCTCTGTTCCTTACAACTTGCAGGTGCACTTTTCTACAATAGGTCACACTACTAAGACAGGAAGTTGAAACACCTCTGCCTAATACACAGAAACAAACACAGGGAGGCTCCAAAGTGAGGAGACAAAGAAATATGGCCCGAATGAAAGAAAAGAAAAAAAAAACTTCAGAAAAAGAACTAAACATGGAGATAAGCAAACAATCAGATGCAGGGTTCAAAACACGGGTTATCGGAATGTTCCAGGAACTCATTGGGAACTTCAACAGCATAAGAAAGACCCAAGCAGAAATGAAGGTTACATTAAGTGAAATAAAGAAAAACCTACCGGGAAACAACAGTGGAGGGGATAAAGCCAAGAATCAAATCAACAATTTGGAACAAAAGGAAGAAAAAAAGTATTCACTCAGAACAGCAAGAAGAAAAAAGAATTCAAAGAAACAAAGATAGGCTAAGGAGCCTCTGGGACATCTTAAACCTACCAACATCCAAATCATAGGGGTACCAGAAGGAGAGAAAGAGCAAGAAATTGTAAACTTATTTGAAAAAATCCCCAATTTGGCGAAGGAAATAGACTTACAAGTTCAGGAAGCACAGAGAGTCCCAAACAAGATGGACACAAAGAGAACCACACCAAGACGCATCATAATTAAAATACCAAAGGTTAAAGATAAAGAGAGAATCTTAAAAGCAACAAGAGAAAAGCAGAGAGTTACCTACAAAGGAGTTCCCATAAGACTGTCAGCTGATTTCTCAAAACAAACTTTTTAGGCTAGAACGGACTGGCAAGAAGTGTTCACAGTGATGAAAATAAGGACCTGCAACCTAGATTACTCTATCCAACAGAGCTATCATTTAGAATGGAAGGGAAGATAAAGTGCTTCCCAGACAAGATAAAACTAAAGAAATTCATCATCACCAAGTCATATTATATAAAACATGAAAGGGAATTATATAAGAAAAAGAAGACAAAAATTATGAAAATTAAAATGGCAATAAATTCACAACTATCAACAACTAAAAGACAAACTAAGCAAACAAGCAGAACAGAAACAGATATGGAGATCATTTGGAGGGCTAATCAGTTGGGAGGGGGAAGGAGGAGATTGAGGGAAAAGGTACAGGGATTAAGAAATACAAATTGGTAGGTACAGAATAGACAGAGGGATGTTAAGAATAGTATAGGAAACAGAGTAGCCAAAGAACTTAGATGTATAACATATAGACATGAGTTAAGGGGAGTATTGCTGGAGGGAATGAGGGTATCAGGTAGAGAGAGGTAAAGGGGGAAAACTGGGACAACTGTAATAAAATATATTTTAAAAATGCTTTACTATATTGAAAGAATGGTATGGTCTTTCTATGTGGTCCACAAACCAACAAGATTCGAATCCTGGGAGGTTGTTAGACATGCAGAACCTCAAGCCCTGAAACATAAACTACATTTTAACAAGATTCCATGTGATTTATGTGCATATTAGTATTTGAGAAACACTGTTCTAATGGCATATATAATTTGGACAATTACACAAAAATAAAATACTACAACAATATAAGATGTACAATTGACATTTAACAATGACGATAGTAAAGGAGTGTATTATTGATGGGATGTTGATATATATGTATGGAATTTAAAAAACTGCTGTTGTTTTCTAAAACATGATATGACTCCTGCTGAAATGTTGAAATACATTTCCAGTAATCATTTAAAATACAGATTTCAAAGTACTTAGTTTTGTATGTATTTGAATTTCCAATATCATTTCTCATTGTAGAATGTTGTATCTAAAAACTACAAATGCTACAAGGAAAAATGAGGAAAAAATGTTTCTATGAGTTACCTTTTCTATAAAAATTAAGATACTTGAACAAATAAGCATCAAAACTGCTACAAAAAATATTGTTCTATGAAAGTGAAATTACTTTATAACAAATTATTATACCCTAATGATTTAGCCCTTAATTCCCAATTTTCTTTTCCCTTGATTAAATTATTTATTTTGTGTAATTTCTATGAAATGAGCTTGTTGTTATTATTTTAAAATAAATAATATACTCCTCTAAAACTTCTCTGCTTAAGAAAGAACACTTTCCTTTTTCCATTCACATGGGGTCATGGCAAATGTTAGTAATGTCCTGAGAGAACTAGTTGGACATAGTTAGGAAAAGAAAATTCCTTGACATGGCCATGGCCATCCTAGAGGGACTCAGCTTGCTATCTCTGTCTAGGTTAAGATAGTGGTAGCCCCACCCCATTCAACAGAGTGAATATAATTCATGAGTATACACTATGGTAACTACATTTTACTGCTTTGGGACTGTTAGTGCAACAGTTTCTAAGACAGTCACTTTGTTTCTCTCTGGTGGCTTTCCTCTTTGTGATTAATCTCACTGGTGGAGGTGGGCAAAGCAGGAGAAAAGGGGGACATCTGTACGATTGTCAACAATAAAAAATAAATGTGTGTGTGTATACATATACATATATACATACGTGTGTATGTGTGTAGTCTGTCCAGAAGGTATGTATCCAGACATGTAATATGAAAAAGAGACATTTACTGAAAAAGATACAACATACAAGAAACATTGTACATAAGACAATGACTCCTCAATTCCCTTCAAAGTAGGCATCTTGGGCCTCACACAGTTTTCCCAATAGTCATCAGGTGCCCTGTTGAATTTTCCTGACTCTCATCAATGGTCTGAAATTTCTTCCCTTTCAAAAGTGATTTTAGTTTTGGGAAAAACCAGAAGTCACAGGGAACCAAATCTGAGCTGGAAGGGGCTGAGTCACCTGGATGATTTGATGTTTCACCAAAAATCTCTGCACAAGATGTGATGCATGAGTGGTCACATTGTTGTGATGAAACTGCCAATCACCAGTCGCCAACAGCTTTAGGCTTCTGATTCATCTGAATAGTTTCTGTGGAGGAATGTTCAAGCTTAATGCAAAATTTGATGCAGATTCATTCCTCTACTCACTCAGTTACTTGGAATGTGATGGCCACACAATACACATGTTCACTCAGTGGTGCCTACCACCCCCACTGACTAGACTGAAGTCGTCATTGTTCAGGCATGTGCATTCCAGTCCAGTCTCCTTGGCTGCTGCCAGGTTATACTGATGTCATGAAAACAGTTCTTGTTATATTAACAATGGCTGGACTTTTCCCAGACACATATATGTGTATGTATGTATATATATCTATACATACATATATTTGTATCTACATATACATATGGGGGGAGGAGGGGGTACTGAAAGACAAATTAAACCCTTGGGTTAGTTAAATGCTTCCTACCCTGGTTTATTCACAAGGACCAAAAAGATCTGAAATCTGAAATTCTACAGTGATTAGAATCTTATCAGAAGAACTTCACCATGATAACAAAATTCACTTTAAACTTAAAAAAAAATTTCACTTACAAAAATAAGTTTTTCTGAAATCAATTACATAAAACAACATTCTGATTAATTTCAGCCACCACTTGATTCTCTTTAATATGGTGTGTGTGCAATTGCTTGCTTGTTTTGTTTTGTTCGTTTTATTATATGAACTTGATTCTTGAGGTACTAGGTCATTTTTTTTCTCTAAGTGCTTTTGAAAATCATGCTGAGCATTGTAATGTCAGCCTGCACATTAAAAAAAAAAAAAGTTTGCATATAGCCTTTCTTAGGCTCACTAAGAAAAATGAACAAAATGAAAAAGGGCTTTTAGAAAACCTTAATAAGAGGAGTGCAAATTTATCACACGGAGAACTTGCTTCACTGGAATGCGGCGATATGTCCATTGGTCAGTCTCATTCACATGAGAAAACTCCATTACTTGCTGTGAGCAAGAAAAAGGTTACCTGACCCAACTGGAGAGTATTAGCTTTTTTGTTCAGCTTTCAAAAAATTGCTTTGCCACTTAGGTCAGCATCATGATGTAAATCTTAATGAAAGTTTCTGAGACATGAGAGTAAATCAAGCTGTTTGGCCACCCTGATGCTCTCTTAATCTCCTTTCTCTTGCTTTATTTCCTTCAGTCAGGTTTAGGGAGCACAGGTCTCAGTGGAGACCCATTGCAGAGTAAACGCCACTCCATCCAGTCATCATGGCCCTTTCAGCACCCGAGGCTGAGGGAGGATCCCAGAGATTCATACACCAGTTCTCTTTGTGGAATAAAATTTTTTAAAAATCAAGTTTTCCTTTCATATAACTTGAGTTTTTTTTAATGGTATTTTAGTTGGTATCCTAGGTCTCTATTGCACATGAGTAATTGAATGAGATTGTTCTTTTGAAATAAATGTGATCTGGGTTATTTTAATTATTTATTTTAATGGATTAGTAGGAGGCATAAAGATACTAAACAAGCTAATTAGATTGTTTGTCCAATTCCTATGATCTTTATAGGCATAGCTATTGAATTAGACTCTGCTTTTTATTAGAAAAATGAATTACTTTAAAACACAATAAGGCACTTAGATAATCTAGGTGAAATCCCAGCAAGCTTGCAAAGAATACAATGTTTGGAATCATTTTTTCATTCATTCAATCAATCATACACAGGGTACAGCACAGATAATGCCCCCAGTTATTACATATAAACCTTTTATTACAAAATCATAAGCATATAATTCTGTAATATAACAATATCACACTCAAGCACCATATGACATATGAAATACTTAAATTGCTGTCCATCTCATGTGAGACTTTCGTGTACCTACCAACCACACTCGATGGTGTTACTTCTGCCAGACCCTATACACTTGACAACTACCTACTGAAAGCCCACTCAATTATTATGAGTATGTTGTCCTTTTCTTGCTACTGGGGACACTGTGGTGAGGAAGACATATAGGTTCCTTACTCTCATGGAAATTATGTGAGAGTGGGGAGAAAGAGAAAACAAATCAATCATTTTAGATAGTGGTAAATATCATACCAACTAATTTGTATTTTTAGAATATCATCAGAGAAATGTAACCTTTTAGAAGTATACATAAATTTTTTAGATGTCAACTAAATTCTCATTTAAATCATTGATTTAAAGATTTAAAAAAAAATATGACTATCAAAATGTGAATGGACCAGCATAAAATATAAACACACTAAAAATGTACTTCTGAGAAATAAGTGTATGCAAAATTATACTGTACATCTTAGGGAAAGTGTGTTTATTTAATGATCTCAAACATTTTAGAGTCACTGTAAAAGTAAAAGACTTTCCACCAGTTATTTCTCAAATTAATTAGGCTTTTGACTGCCAGTTACTATGCCATAGTTGAGGTGGGGTTTTGGGCATGGGAAGCATTTTAGAGCCAGCTAGAGGGTATCAAGGCAGAAATGCCAAGACACATGCTGAGTGGCTCCCACACTTCTTTCCCTGCAAACCCTAATCCTCAATCAGCTGTGCAGCAACATCAACACTGGTGCAAATACAAACACAATGTTTTTCTGTATTCTAGAGAAACCTGATGACTGGTAATGAGGTTTTGACAAGGTGATAAACAAGATGTGTACTGAAGATAATGGAATGTTAGGCATTGAGGGAAAATATTTTAGGAAAAAAGATGAAAGAAATGGCAAGATAGAGGAAAATTGGTAGAAGTACGCATTGCTAATTTTTAATAGATATTCAATGTATCATTTGAAAACTTCATGGTGTATTAGTCATATAACAACAGACCTTGCAGCAAACTGTATTTGGGGTTTAGTCATAAATTCTGGGGACAACATTCTAAATTCTCTTACCTCAACTCATAACAACAAACCTCCCTTTTCTTTTCCCTTGGGTCCTAGAGAAGTGTATTTACTCTTTACAAATGAATTTCAGAGTTAGCAGTATATATTAGTTCACTAGTGTTGCCATAACAAAATGCCACAGACTGATTGCTTATACAACAGGAATTTATTTTCTCACAGTTCTGGATAACAGAAGTCCAAGATCAAGATTTAGATTCTTCTGAGGCTTCTTAACTGGTAGATGGCTGAAATTTTAGGTTGCTGGCTGTCCTCACATGGCCTTTCCTCTGTGTGTGTGCATCCTTAGTGCCTTTGTTAATCCAAATTTTCTCTTCTTATAAGGACACTAGTCAGGTTAGATTAGGAACCTCCCTGATGGCCTCTTATTAATTTAATCATCTCTTTAAAGAACTTAACCCCACATATGGTTACATTTCAAGGCACTGGGTATTAGGTCTTCAACATATGAATTTAGGAAAGACAGAATTCATCCCATAATACAGTGACACAAGTATATTCTATAGTAGTATGCTAAATTTTATTTTCATTTATTATAGTATGCAAGACAATTTGCAGTCAAAATATAGCATTGTTTAGTAAACTGACTCTAGAAAAATATTTATTTTGATTTGTCTGAAAATTATAATTAACAAAACTTTCTAAGAGGTTTTCAGCTTCCTCTTAGAATATAGCATAGTTTTGAATAATCTCATTTTTTTTTCCTGGAAACTCCACAAAACAAACAAACAAAAAAATTCACAATATTTTTTTTAACAAATCAAGGTGAGGGAGAGAAAATACTTGCAAACTCAAAATTATTTGCAGGGACTTCAAAGGCAACTAAGCTGATCCGGGAAGCAGGCCCACCTGAGAGGCTGTGACAGAGCTGCGAGGAAGAAAAATAAGTGCGGAGGGTCCCTGCTATCGCAAATCTCATACTCACAAGTTTACAGCAAAGAGTCATCCAGGAAAGGAAGGCCCTATCTTGAGAGTGAGATTTAAGATTGAACAGGACATGATATCCAGGATTGTTAAAGATAGAAAGATTAGAAAGTTCCAGCTAGAGGGCAGATAGAAATCATTTGAAAGACAAGGATTATTCATTTGTGACAACAACCTAGAAAGAAACCAGGGAAATCGAAAGTTGACAGTGAAAGTCCTCCAGAGCCTGATTAAATCCTAAGGGGCAGTGGAGGCCTGTCTTTACAGAAGCCCCATATAATGTGGAAATGGCCGTTGTCTGGTGAGGTCCTTGACTAGTGAAATCTGGAAAATTATCCTAGCCCTGACAAATATTTTTAATATTTTTGAAATTTTTATTGTATTTTTTCATTACCATTTAACCCCCTTATATACCCTTCCCCCTGCAATCACCACACTGTTGTTCATGCCCATTAGTCCTTTTTCTTTTTTGCTCTATCCCTCCATTCCCTAACCTCCTCCCCACCACAGCTGTCATCCTGCTCTCTATCTATGAGTCTGTCTCTTTTTTGCTTGTCGGTTCAGTTCATACATTAGATTCTACATATAAGTGAAATCATATGGTATTTGTCCTTCTCTGACTGCCTTATTTCACTTAGCATAATCTTCTGGAGGTCCATCCATTCTCTTGCAAAGGGAAATAAAAAGTGGGCAGTCTTCCATTCAAGATGGAGGTGTAGGTAGACATGCCTTGCCTCCTTGCACAACTATAAGGAGGATCACAACTAACCTCAAAACAAAAAACACCCAGAACTGCCAGAAAATCAAACTGTATGGAAGTCCAACAACCAAGGAATTAAAGAAACCATATTCATTCAGATGGGTAGGAGAGGTGGAGAGGGAAGCCGGGGCAGAGAGGACACAGTGTGGTGGTGGCAAGGTGTCAGCAGCCAGTGGCACATGAGGTCTCACATTCAAGTGTGGTTGATAAAAGTCAAGGGGACTACTTGCGGATTGAATGATCCTAGCCCCAGGCCAGACTGCACAGTTCAGGGATCCAGCACTAGGGAAATTGAGCTGCAATAACTTCTGGCTTTAAAAACTAGAAGGGGTTAGGGTAGCAGAAAAAACTGCCAGTCTCTCAGATTTGTTTAAAGGGACTGCATAGTCCTAGAATGTACACAAACCCACCCACTCTGGGAACCACCACCAGGCCAATAGCTAGAGGGGCACCAGTCACATATGGGAAGTGGGTGAAGTGACTGGAAATGGGGTGAGTGCTGATCAAGACTCCAGCAGCCAGGCAGAACACTGTCACCTCTTCAACTCCTCCCCCACATGCAGAGCCACAAAGAGGTGAAGGGGCTTGCCCCACGCTGGCAATTACCTAAGGCTCCACCCCATACCATGTAACTGGTGTGTCAAGGCAGGGAGTAAAAGTAGCTCCACCTGATACACAGAAACAAACAAAGGGAGGCTGCCAAATTGAGGAGTCAAAAAATATGGCTCAAGTGAAAGAACAGAACAAAACCCCAGAAAAAGAACTAAATGAAACAGAGATAGTCAACCTATCAGATACAGAGTTCAAAACACTGGTGGAAACAATGCTCAGAGAACTCATAGAGTACAGCCAAAGCATAAGGGAAGAAATGAAGGCTACACTAAGTGAAATAAAGAAAAATCCACAGGGAACCAACAGTGAAGTGAGGGAAACCAGGGTTCAAATCAATGATTTGGAACATAAGGAAGAAATGAACAGTCTACCAGAACAGAATGAAGAAACAAGAATTCAAAAAAGTGAGGGGAGAATAAGAAGACTCTGGGACATCTCCAAATGTGCCAACATCTAAATCATAGGGGTGCCAGAAGGAGTAGAGGAAGAACAAGAAATTAAAAACTTATTTGAAATATTGAAAGGAAGCTTCCCCAATTTGGTGAAGGAAAAAGACATACAAGTCCAGGAATCACAGAGAATCCCAAATAAGATGGTCCCAAAGAGGGCCACACCAAGGCACATCACAATTAAAATGCCAAAGGTCAAAAATAAAGAGAGAATCTTAAAAGCAGCAAGAGAAAAGCAGAGAGTTACCTATAAAGGAGTTCCCATAAGACTGTCCACTGATTTCTCAGAAGAAAATTTGTAGGAAAGAAAGAAGTGGCAAGAAGTATACAAAATGATGAAAAGCAAGTACCTACAATCTAGATTACTCTGTCCAGAAAAGCTATCATTTAGAACTGAAGGACAGATAAAATGATTCCCATACAAGGTAAAGCTAAAGAAGTTTATCATCACCAAGCCCTTATTATGTGAAACGTTAAAGGGACTTATTTAAGAAAATGATGATCAGCATGGATGGAACTAGAGAGCATTATGCTAAGTGAAATAGGCCAGGGGGTGAAAGACAAATACCATATGATCTCACCTATAAGTGGAACCTAACCAGCGAAACAAAGATGCAAGGAAAGTAAGACCAGCAACACTGAAAGGAAAAGAAACCAACAGAGACAAGAGAGAAGGAGGGAGGGGGGGCGGGAGAAAAGGAAGGGAAGGGGCAAGTCAAGAAACATATAGCAAGGACTCATGGACAAAGCCAAAGTGGGGAAGGATTGAGGGAGGGAAGGGGGGAGGGGGACAGGGGACAGTGGGGGGGGAGGAGGCGGAGACAAATGTATTTGGAAAAATAAATAAATAAATTTAAAAAATGTTAAATTTCCATTTTTAAACAGACCTTTAATTTCAACACTTTGGGGGATGGTGTCAAAATAAACCTTTAAAAAAAAGAAAAAGATCAAAATTATGAACATTAAAATGACAACAAACTCACAGCTATGAAAACTGAATCTAAAAATTGAAAACAGAAACAAACTAAGAAACCAACTAGAACAGGAACAGAGTCATAGATATGGAGATCATTTGAAGGCTTACCAGCGATGAGTGGGACAGGAGAGAAAGGGGACAGAGGTACAGGTAATAAGAAGCTTAATTGGTAGGTACAAAATAGACAGGGGGATATTAAGAATAGTATAGGAAATGGAGAAGCCAGAAAACTTATGTGCATGATCCATGGACATCAACTAAGGAGGGATTGCTGGAGAGAAATGGGGTACCAGGAGGAGTGGGAAAGGGGGAAAACTTGGGACAACTGTAATAACATAATCAATAAAATATACTTAAAAATAAAAAAATAAAATTTAAAAAATGGGCAAACGCAGGAACTTGGTGAGCTGTGAGTACAGGGAGAAGCCCAGCTGCTCCTTGAGGAGATGCCATTGCTCCATGTGGCTGCCCAGAACCATGCAACACTTACTGCAGCACTCATGCAACTGCTGCCGCTTCTCCTGCAACCTGTGGGATGTATCTGCTGGGGAGGCAGCCATGGGCTTGGGGCCTGCTGGACACATGTGAGCCGGCCTGACTGGCTGTTTCCAGCCAGCCCCCACAGTCGCAGCAGGGGATGAATAGGATGGAACTGCTGCCATAGCACTCACTAAAAATGATGGGAGGAACTAACTTCAAAAGATACAGACTCTGACCTTCATCATCCCATCATCCCTTCATCATTCCAAGAGATTTGCTGACACTCAACCATAGAACAGGGATGACATAAAACCAGGATGATGAAAACCAAGATGACACACACCAGACCATCACTTGACAAATTTTGAGGTCCTGATTGGAATGGACTGTGCTGGTCTGCACAAAGAGAACTTCTGAATCCTCTCCCCTTGATCTCATTGTTCTACTTTCCCTCTTTTTCCTTATAAACACACCTGACTGCACTGGTCAGTGAAGATGGACAAGAGCTCCCCATCTTCTCAGATTGCTGGTATCTGAATAAACCACTTTCCTTTTCACACACACACACACACAAAAAAAAGAAGAAGAAGAAATACAAAATGGGCAAAGGGCCTGAATAAACACTTCTCCGAAGAGGACATACAGATGGTCAATAGACATATGAAAAGATGCTCAACATCACTAATCATCAGAGAGATGCAAATTAAATGCACAATGAGATGTCACCTCACGCCAGTATGGTTATCATCAATAAATCAGCAAACAAGTGCTGGAGAGAATGCGGAGAAAATGGAACATCTTTGTACTGTTGTGGGGAAGGTAGATTGGTGCAACCACTGTGGAAGGCAGGCTGATGCAGCCACTATGGAAAACAGTATGCAGATACCTCAAAAAATTAAAAATGGATCTTTGATACAGTGATCCCATATTTGGGAACATATCTAAAGAAACCCAAAACTCTAATTCAAAAGAACATTAGCATTCCTATGTTCATTTCAGCATTATTTACAATCTCCAAGATATGGAAGCAGCCCAAGTGCCCATCAGTAGATGAGTGGATAAAACACCTATGGGACATTTATACAATAAAACACTACCCAGCCATAAAAATAATAAAATTTTACCCTACACATAATTTTAAAGCTCCAGAAAATTTTTAACTATTCAAATAACTATTTATAGCATTCATACAACAATATTATAAAAATGTATAAAGTAGCATGACTTTCCTGCTGATAAGAGTGTGCCAGAAGATAGTTAAGATAAGGTAGATGAAAACTGTAGCCAGCATACCAACATGAAATAAAAAGAAATATGAAGCCATAAAGAAAAATTTATGAAATAAAAGTAGAAGATCTCAGGAAGATAATAGACAGGAGAAAGATATAAAACTAAAACTGGAAGAACTTGGTATGGAAACAGAAGAAAAAGTTAAAATTTTGGAAAAGTAGAGATTGTTTGCACAGAAGCACTATAAGGGAAGATAGAAATGTAAAAAAGAATATGAATAAAATGTAGTAAAAATAAAGAGGTAAAAATTACAGGAAATTGCTAAACTATATAAATCACAAAGGAGAACCAAAAAAATTAATAGTTGGAGTCCCCTCAAAAAGGTACAAAACAAGACAAAACAACTATAGAAAACTACAGCTAAATACTTTCTTAAAACAAAACAACTTGAAATTTAATTGGAAAGGGCACACTTTTAGCAGCTCAAAATTGTCCCAAAATAATCCACATAGACACATTGTTTAGTAAAACTGTTGAACTTTAAAGAAAAACATGTCTAGTTAAAATTACAATTATCCAAGGAAACAATAAGTAAAACCCTTGATTTTTATATTTAACCAACTGTGCTTCAAGTATAAAGGCTATAGTAAAACAATTTTGAATATGCAAGAGCTTAAGAAATATTAGGGAAAGAGGTGTGGGGGAAGCAGAGACAAATGTATTTAAAAAGTAAATAAATTAAAAAAATGTAAAAATTAAAAAAATAATAAAAAAAGAAACATTATGTAAATAAAATGTTTTTGTGGAAATTACTGCATGGCAGACTCAAGTAGTCAAATGATAAAGAATAAAACTTGGGCAAAAGGGCTAATAGTTTTAGAATCTTTAGAAGGTTTCTAAAGCTATAGTGAATGTCCTACTGTATGAACATATTAAAACTTTTAGCTAAAAGTTCTGGACAGTAGAATATGGAGACTAACAGATGATAACTATAGTTGTATACTTAGGAGCTACACTACTAATTATAAAAATGCTCTACTACTGTCTATAAAAGTTCTATTGGTATATTGAGCACTTCTTGGCTTTAGAATATTTTGAATAACCAGAGAATTTAGAGTTTGCTATAAATACATCAGATTTTTAGATCAATTCACCAAGTTTTCTGCCTTGAAGGCAGCATGCACAGGGAAACATTAATACACAGGAAACATGGGCTTGTGATCTTGTCTGTGATCTTACCCACAGGCAATAAAATTTAGAATCCATTAACAATTGTGAATCTTGGTTTTCATTGTAAGGGAGTCATCTACTTGATAAAATATTACTTTCTATTTCTAATGGAGAATAATTTAATACTTTAGAGTATACTAGGTGAGACTGAAAAACATCAAACCTGAAAGAAATCAATTGATTAGGCAAATATTAGTGGTGATTTAACAAACTTATAAGCTCTTTGAGTTGAAAATATTTTGGTGTTAGCTTCTACATTTATACAGCAATAGCATATTCCTTTTTTCTCTACCTTCTTACTAAATTACAAAATAAACTACACTTTGAAAAATATTCTAAAATAATACAAAGACATAATTTTAACACATATTGGAAAATTTTTTAAAATGATACCCAAAACAGTACTCAAAGCAAGAATGACAATAGCTCTTTAGTCAATGTCAAAATTTAATGTTTTTTAACTCAGAAAAAAGTCAAAATCAGTTTAATTAAAAAAATAAATATAATTTTACGTAACACTATTAGGCTAACATCATATCAATAGGCCCAAAATGTCAAAAGGTATATCAGCAAGATTTAGAGTAAGAAACTCTTTCAGATAGGAACATAATATTGTTAATGTAATAGACTGTTGACTGTATCTGCCCCTTAATGTAATTAAGGTCAAAGTTTCCACTTTTTTGGACAAATATTTTATAACAATTCAAGAACCAATTGGTGTCAGGGACTTCACGTCAAGATGGCAGCATAAGTAAACATGGCTCACCTCCTCGCACAACCAAATTAAAATTACAACTAACTTATAGAACGGCCATCAGTCAGAAACAGCAGAAATTGAGTTGAATGAGAATCTGACAACTATGGAACTAAAGAAACTGCATCCATCCAGACTGGTAGGAGGGGCAGAGATGTGGAACAGATTGGTCCCATATCTATGCGTGGAGGATAAAAATTTGGGAGGAATATCTTTGGAGCAAAAAGTCCCAGCCCCTCACCAGGCCCCGCAGGTCAGGGTTCAGTGCCAGGACCCTAGCTTCTGGCTGCAAAAGACAGCAGGGATTGAGTCAGTAGAAGAAACTTCTGGAATCCCAAGCAGTTCCTCTTAAATAACCCACGCACAAAATCAGCTACTCAGAATCACTCCCTCTGAACAGGGGTAGCAGCTTGAATGGCACCAGTGGCACACAGGGAGGAACTGAAGTGTTTGGCATCAAGGGGAGAGCTGGGGGACAGATTTCTCTAAGACATAAAGGTAGGTGGACCCACACAGCCAGCAGGCGGGTGCCATATCTAAGACCGTTTGATTAACCTGGCTAACACTGTTTGCCCCACATGGAGAGTCCTTGAGGCTCTGTCCCACCCAACTTATAGCTGTTAACAGTAGCTTTTCCATATGAATGGCTGGTCTTGGCTGATTCTACACAACTTCTTAAATCCTTTCAAACTAGCAACAGCTAGCCTTGGTGAGTCCCCAGCCATTGTATCTCTTGCTAAATAGCCCCAGAAATGATATTAACAGCAGCTAGCCTAGATTCACCACTTGGCTTCTCCAGGGAATCTCCGAGTCCAGCACAAGTAGCAGCCATCTCAGACTGTTATAGCTCAGGCAGGATGGCCCCAGGGAAAACAAGGGTTGGGGCTGACTTTGGCCAGCACCACCTGGGAAACCCCAGGGCTAGTGCACCCAGTGGACAGCTACAGACCACACTGAAGCACCACCAGCCTGTTCCTGCACAGCTGATCCCCCATGGAGGGTGGAGGTTGGTGGTAAGGGGTCACAGCCAATCTTTGCAGCTGACTGGCCTGGGTAAATCCCTCCCATTGACTTGCCAACAACAATCAAGTCTCAACTATAAATGAGGGTATACTCAGACAATAAGAAGGACACACCACAAGTACATAGCTTGGGTGATACGGGAGGCTGTGCCACTGGACCCTACAGGATATCTACTACAGTAGGCCACACTATCAAGACAGGGTGTCACAACAGCTCTACCTAATACATAGAAACAAACACAAGGAGGCTGTCAAAATGAGGGGACAAAGAAACATGGCCCAAATGAAAGAATAGATCAAAACTCCAGAAAAAGAACTAAACAAAATGGAGATAAGCAATCCATCAGATGCAGTGTTCCAAACACTGGTTATAAGGATGCTCAAGGAACTTAGTGAAGACCTCACCAGCATAAAAAAGATCCTGTCAGAAACGAAGGATATACCACCTAAAACAAAGAACAATTGACAGGGGAAAAAACAGCAGAGTGAATGAAGCCAGAAATCAAATCAATGATTTGGAATATAAGGAAGAAAAGAATATTCAATCAGAACAAGAAGGAAAAAGAATCCAAGAAACTGAAGATAGTATAAGCAGCCTCTGGGACAACTTCAAGGGGTCCAACATTCACATATAGGTGCCAGAAGGAGAAGAGAAAGAATAAGAAATTGGAAATCTATTTGAAAAAATAATGAAAGACAATCTCCCTAATTTGGAGATTGTCTTCAAATATACTTACAAGTCCAGGAAGCACAGAATCCCAACAAGATGGATGCAAAAAGGCCCACTCCAAGACACATCATAATTAAAATGCCAAAGGTTAAAGAGAAAGAGAATCTTAAAAGCATCAAGAGAAAAGCAATTAGTTATCTTCAGGGGCGTTCCGAAAAGACTATCAGCTGATTTTTCAAAAGAAACTTTTTAGGCTAGAAGGGACGGGAAAGAAATATTCAAAGTCATGAAAAACAGGAACCTAGAGCCAAGATTGCTCTACACAGCAAAGATATCATTTAGAATTGAAGCAGATAAAGGGCTTCCCAGACAAATAAAAACTAAAGGAGTTCATCATCACCAAGCCCTTATTATATGAAATATTAAAGGAATTTTTTTAAGAAAAAGAAGATCAATATTATGAACAATAAAATGGCAATAAATACAAACCTATCACCAACTGAATATAAAAAACAAACTAAGAAAACAAGATCAGAGACAGAATCATTAATACGGAGAGAGTTTTGATGGTTGCAAGGTGGGAAGTGCGTGTAGGGGAATGGGTGAAGAGTGAGGGGATGAAGTACCAAGAGGCAGTTATAGATTAGCCACAGTAATGTAAAGTTCAGTATCGGATATGCAGTAGACGAAGTATTTATACATATGACCCATGGACATGAAAAATGGTATAGGGACTGCCTGAGGGAGTGAGGGTGCTAGATGGAGGGTGGCAAAGGCGAAAAAATCAGGAGAAATGTAATAGCATAATCAATAAAATATAATTTTAAGAAAGTATGAATCAGTGTCTTATATTATTAAAGATAAATATAAGGAAGGATTTGGGAGCCTAGGCTTGGAACTATTTGTTAATCTACATGACTGTGAAATTTTGTTTCATATAATTGTTCAACTAAATTTTTCACAGACTGTTACTGCTTGCCCCACACTGACTGAAGATGTGTACCTATATTTTATGTCCTTGTTGTCTTCTTTTCAGAACATCTATTCCTCTGACCAATGGGCTGCGTATTCATGTGTATAAGAGAAATGAATTGGCATTTATTATCTAGCCTAGCTGTGTATAGGCTGTGAATAGATTCTAACTCCAGTGAATCAAATATGGTAACGATAAAATTGTAAAATTAGCACTTCAGAAAGAACAAGCAATATAATTCAGAGAAAGACATAAAAGCAGTTTAGAAAGAAATTTTGTTATATTTGCTCTAAGATCTAACAAGTTGAAGATGACGCAGATTCTTCAGTCTTCCATCACGGATGAGCAAAGAGCATGGACTGGGAGTAAGATACAGAAGGTCTGTCTCCCTTGAGTTACCTCAGGTAATGCTCAGTAAAATCCTAAAACCTGAAGGTAGGAATACCCGTCAGTACGTGTTTTTTTTTTTTTTTTCTCTCTCAAGTCTAAACAAAATTATACTTCATAAGTACTATCAAAGAGCCTCCGTTCCTGGGTAAAGATTGAAGAATGAATGGTTCAGTTCTCCAAAAGCCACTGGGAAATGTCAGCACCACCTAGTTAATGAATTCCTGATTTGTTTGGCATTTGCACTTTCTTAAGAAATTGCTGATGTGTTTAGACTTACTCTTCTCCTCAGCAGCAGTGAAATTTGTTGATTATGATGGCCTTATATAACATCATCCAGGCAGAAAGCTAAAAGATTACACATTAAAAAGAAACAGGCCTGTTTATTACCAGGCATTGTGCTTTCTCATATGCATATCTCTGCTCCTCAGTCTTTGACCAGGTTGCTTTGTGGAAGGGCCTTTGTTGAAAGTATTTCCATGGCAGGCCTCCACTCACGAAAATGTCATTTTCTCTGCCTGGTTGTGATAGGAAGTCCCTTTTCACCTATTGAAACCTGTTAAATTTCCTTCAAATATTTTTGTTTAACTCTGAGAAAAAGTTAGTGGAGACCCATTTAAAAAACATGTAGATTTAATGAGGAGTGGATATTTGTACTTAAAAACATTTTTGAAAGAAACTTGGCTTCTGTAGTGCTGAATAAAAGCCTGCAATCTTTACAGATTTCATTCAACCAGTTCAAGCAATCCGGACTGTCTTTATTCCACATCATTTTCCCTTGACTACTTTTAAGCATATGTTTGTTTTAGGAGATATTCCATCATTGGTAAGAATCCTGCCCACTTTAGTTTGTATAAGGATAGTCTGGTAAGAAGCTTTGAGGTTAAAACTACTCAATTAAAAATCTTTGATATGGCTTTAGAGCTGAAACAGAACAGGTTTAATACCTAAATAGTATTGCCTAAACGTTATTGCCAACCAGAGTAGTACTACAGGTTGTATCCCATATTATATAGTTCTTTGAATAGTAAAGTAACTTAATTACTATGTTTTGTATTCTTATTTATTCTAAAGGAAGAAAAAAAGCTCCTCCATTGGGCAGAAACCTGCATTTTGCTAACATGTTTCCACTCCCATGGATCTCCTCTGTGTGTTTCATATCGTTCTTAGGGAACTTTCTGCTCTGGCTGTCACCTGTCACTGACCCCTGTGACCTTAATTTGTAACTCTTCCCCACCTCTCTTAATAAATATGAATTACACACCAAATACCTTGCAAGAACAATCCTTCCCTATTCAGAAAACTATTTTTGACAAACAAGTTCTCAAATTAACAGAACTTGAACCCTTCTTGTTAAAGATCTAAAAAGTTTACCTTCTTTCCTCAAAACAAACCTTTCCTTCAGAGCTTTCTGATGCCTGGCATTTTTTAGGACAAAGACTTTCCAGGATTCTTAATTTATGCTCTATTAATATTTGGGCTGGATAATTCTTTGTTGTGGAAGTTTGTTCTGTAGATTATAAGTCGTTCAGCAGCATCCTCACTTCTACCCACTAGAATTACTAGCACACCCACTGTTTCATTTGTGACAGCCAAAAATTTCTTCCGACATTGACATATGTCCCTTGTGCCATTGCTCCCACCCTTGTATCTCTCCCTTAGACCCCTACTCTTCCTGAGTTGAGAGCCATTGGGTTATGCTAACAGTAGCTTGGGTTAATCTTCCTCAACAGTCTTACGTATTATGGTTTTGATTTGGATCAAGGGTCCGCTGCTGCTCAGCCTGGGCTACTACCATGTGGACAAAGTGCTGGACATCCCTGACCTCTTCCTGCTTGGTGTCAGTAACAGAACAGCTGAGAAAGTCATTTTATCATTTGCTAGTATTTAGTCAGTGATTCTCCCCCCTTTTATAACTTTAACCTTTGGTCAAGATCAGATTTGCATAATCTATTGAAGGACTTATGAACTCCCATAAGGAGAGTCAAAAGTACACTGAAGAATTTTGGACTGCGGTACTTGCTGATATTTATCAATTAGTTCAGCTCCTTGTGAGACCTCGAAATACCAATACTTGGTTAGAAAAAGGAGAAAGGAATAATGAATAGAGTGATATAAGACATAGGGGTCAAAAGTTGGCTGCACATTGATATAAAAAGGGTTATAAAATAAGAACTGACAACTGCCTTCTTTACTTTCTTTTCTGATGGTCTTAAATCTGAGGTGGCAGATGTAGTCAGAAAATAGGATGGCAGAGCCTTTCTGAACTACAAGAATATATAGAGTACTTTGATGATATTTTGACTTAGAAAAAAAGAATATTTAAAGACCATATGAATAGTTCTTTAGCTCTCTAGTTTAAACAATTAGAAAAACCCAAGGACAAGGACACCCTTATGTCTAGTCTAGATAAAGACACCTGCTGATATTATAAGCACGAAGGACATTGGAAGAACAATTGCCTTGTCTTAGAACAAAAGATAGTATCTAAAGAGAAATAAGACAAACTATCTGACAGACTAAATGCCCTTCAGACTAAGCTGCTCTGGTCTGCCAATAGGTGCCCTCAACAAAGAAGAAAGATTTCCAAACAGTCGCAAAACCAGAATGTTCCATTTCTTGTTACTATCATTCTCATTTTTTAATCATTTCTTTCTCTGAGTAACAACGTTTCATAGCTTTTTTTTGTATATTAATTATACCTTGATAAAGGTGGTTTTTTTTTTTAATGTTTCTGTGGTATTTATCTCATAAACCCCTCAGACTTAGCTTTTCCTTTAGCCACTTCTGCCTCTTTGGGGCCACTCCCTAGCAAATATGCTTTGCTACTGAGGGATTTTTCTTTGGTGAATCAGTTGAGAAGGGCATGTGTTTGTTAATGGGGCACCAGTATTAGATGGAGACCTGACAGTCTTTCTGGAACTCCCCCCAAAAAGTAGCAGCCTTGGCCTGTACTTTGACAATGGCCCAAATTGGTTACCTATTATTTGATGTTTCCCCTACCAACATCTCAGAACTTGAATCTGTCCTGAGTTGCCTCTGGGCCAAAGACAGTTCTTTCATGAAACATACAAAGGAGATCTTTAAAGGTCTCAATCAGTCACTGTATACCTTTATAGAAAATTACCCAAAATAGCTTTTAAAAAGAGGTTTTTGAAGCCCTGTATCCCCTCTGCACACCTACATAAAAAAAAATCATTATCTTTGCTAGCCTCTGTAACACCTTGGCATTACCCCTCGAAAAGCAATTGGGCGTGGCTACAGCTTTCAACAGGATTTAAGGGCTGCTAATGGGCTTGTGCTTTCTTACCTCCCTGTAGTTCTCAATCCTGACACCACTTCATCCTCATTTACAGAAATAGCTGCTCACCTTACAGTAGTAGATCTATGCTGAGCATTCTTTAGAATGGCCTTGCCCTCAGTCACTGCATTTATTGGTATTTGCTTGGGAAAATCAACAATATGCATATACAGTTATTGTCCAAAGGTTTATAGAAGTACCATCATACTTCTTAGAATTACATATCCCTAACCTTAGAGACGACAGTTTAGAAGCATCCAGTTCCCTCAAGACTCTTATATAATCTTAAAAATACATAATTTATACATACACACACTTACACAAAATGTGGATGGTATTCACTATATTCTGATGGATTGAAAGTTTTGCAGAATCTATTCTCTCCCTTTGCTGACAGTGTTATAAGATACACAAAGTTTATAAAGACAGGTATCAATTTAATTAGTCTCAAGTCCATTATCTAAGCCATGGCATCACATATAACAGAAAATCCCTTTCCCCTGAGAGATTAAAAGCCATTTGTGACTTTTCCTAGCCATTTACCAATCTGGAGGATTTCTTGCTCTCAAGGGGAAAAGTAGACATTGGATGGCTAACTTTTTTTAATCGATTGTCCCCTACATATGGTCCATTGAAAACTGTCATGGCTGAGCCCTTGACCTGGGCAAACTCTCTAGAAACTCTCTTCTGTAACTTAAAAAATTCCCAGTCACCATGAAGATTTATTTTATTTGCACATGAACTTTGAGAATTCTAACACAATAGCACAGTAGATTGTATTCAGTTACCCCACCTATGCATATATGAATATTTTGTTACTATTGTCTGTTGGCTAGAAGGCTTTTTCTGTTACAAAGCAGATGCTTGAATAGCAGTAAAGAAACTTGAGACTTAGGTAATACTTACATGTTTGGCTACTGTCTACCCATTTCACTAGAATAGTAATTAAGGAATTCTTAAGGCTTTGCCTGTCATGCTGAAGCTTTACTTTCTCTACCATCTCTATTACTCAGAATGAATAGCACTTTGAAACTGAAATTTGCAAGCTATCCAACAAACTTTCATTGCTATGGCCAAAGAATTTTGCTCTTAGCTCCTATGGCCATTAAGTCTTCTTCAACAGAAACTCACAGACTATCCACATGTGCTGGTCCATGCACATGCCACTAGGGATTTCACCTCTCTTCTTTTTAAAGTGGATATGCAGGGAAAGGGAAGGGAAGGGGAAAGTCAAGGAACATATAGCAAGGACTCATGGACAAAACCAGAGGGGAAGAGCTGAGGGAAGGAAGGAGGGAGGGGGCAAGGAAAAGTGGTGGGGGGGAGGCAGAGACAAATGTATTTAAAAATAAGTAAAGAAAGAAATAAATGCTTAAAAAAAAAGAAAAGGAAAAAAAAGGTGGATATGGGCAAATATTGCAGAGGTTTAATGCAGTCTATGAAAAGTCCAAGGTGTTGTTCTTAAAGACAGGCTAGAGAATCCCTGTGACTTTTAGCCTAGAGACCTGATTTACTGGAAATGACACCAGTAAATCACTGTCTTTGAACATTTTTGGAAAGGAGCTTATCAGGCACTCTTACTTGCAAACACTAAGGTGGAACTCCAGAGAATTAACCTTTGGACTAATGTCTCCCAGTTAAAAAGACATCTTGTACCCACTTCCTAAACCTTCATGCCAATAGGAAATTGAAAAGTGGAGAATCTCTCAGGATTCTCCAGTAGCTGATGACATCTCAGAGGAAACAGCTTTCCCAAGAACCTCAGATCAAGAGAAGATGGCTAAACATGGATCCTAAAATCATGGGATCAAAAGCCCAGAATGCTGACTACACATTCTTTTTGCCTCTTCACTCTCCTTTTGTGGTTGTGTGTGTGTGTGTGTGTGTGTGTGTGTGTGTCTATTGATTTAAGGTTTATGATTGTTAAAATGAGATTCTTAAAATTGTTTCCTATCTTGTTACTCTGGTTAAATCAGGACAAAGTGTTAACTGAACCAATGGGTAATCTAACATTTTTTGTGTACAGACCCAAGATGGAGATAAGATTTGGTCTTCCTGATGATGCCAAGTGGGGCAGTTACATGGCTAAGTGTCACCATCCAAGGTCATCTGGTAAGTGTCATGTTACTTCTACTCAAAGCATTTTCTGTGTTCTCATCAACAAAACCATTCACTCAACAACTGACTGAAATTTAACTGCACAGAAATATTCATGAGAAGGCCTGATGACAGTCATCACTAACAAGTCTGAAACGACAATTGACATGAGTGGAGTAAATCTGGAGAACTTAACAAGCCACACACAGTCAAAAAAATGAGATCCAATTTCCTTCTTGACCAACAGAAGGGACTATAAGAGACTCTGAAGCGCTAAATATATGCCATTGTGCCCTTCACATGTCCTTGTTTTACACAACTGTTCTTTCCTACCTCCTCTTACATACAACCTTGGCTGATAATTGTTTCTCCGCACTCTCCTTAATAAACCTAGATTGCCCACTACTACAATGATTACTGCTCTCTAAGCTTAATTCCTCCCTCTCTCAAGAACCATTTATGACCTACTATTCCCAAACTAGCTAAACTTCAGTTGATGCTAAACTCTGTAACAGCACAGTACAATAGGATGTTTGTAATGACTGAAATGGTTCTGTATTGTCCAATATGGTGGCCTCAAGGCACATGTGACTTCCGAGCATTGGAAATATGGCTACAGTGACTGGGGAATTTTAAATTTTATTTTACTTTAATTTAACCTTAAATTTAAATTGCATGTATAATGTGTGGCTATTGTATTTGACAGCATACCTAAAAATCTGAGACTTCTTCCTCAAGAAAGAACTCTCTTTTTAAGCCTTCTCTTGCCTGATACTTAGATTAAAAACATGCCTTTAATGGAGTTAATTTCCTTAACTTGATTCAATAACTTGATTTTGACCTTCCATTATTTAATCCTCTATTTAATCTTTCTTTATTCCCTTTGTCTTCCTTCCAGTCTCTTTTGATCCTTTTTCCCCATCTTTTCTTTTCCCAACTGTTCCTTTTCTTCCTCTCCTTTTGCCAATCACAGCAAAAGCATCTCTGTGAACTCAGCTGGACAATAAGCATTATGGTGGCAAAGACAGAAGTTGTTTGTAGACATGTGGCAGCGGAAATATGGAGGCTTTTCTTCTTGACCTGTGATATTTGAAAAGGACTCTTTTCTCCAACCCTAGTGCCATCTCATTTTATTGTAAATCAACCTTGATCATCTTTTTATACACCTTGCTGTCATGTTCATGCTTTTCACTGGTTTCCCTGGCTTTGTATCACTTACCTGCTTATGACATTTATTACACATTTATATAAATTATATCTTCCTGAAGCCAAAACAATGTGTTAGTTTTAACTTAAAATGTATTTGTAGGAAAAAGCAGCCAAACTAGCTATTGGGTATCATGTGTACTGTCATCAGTTCAAAGTTTGTTAGTTTCAAGTTTTCCAGATTTACAAAATATAATAAAGCAGGGGGAATAATAATGAATAAGTATAAGAGAAAACAGAATCACATTCAAAAAATTTTTTTAAATAATAATTTCTAGAACCTATAATAAAAATGTTGGACTAAACTCATGTTTATTGATTTTTTTCTACCAGAACTTCATTAGTATAATAGTAAAATAGTAAAAATGATATTATAACTAGATAATTGAATGGGCTGGAGTTTCTAGAGATACACAGGAAGATAATAGCTCTAATATTTTTTTTTAACCTCTGCTTTCAAGTATGCAACATCAAATCTCCCCTATCCAGGAGATTTCCCAAGTATATCTGATAGATTTGTTGTTGTTGTTGTTGTTGTTGTTGTTGTTGTATTTTCTGATAAGCATCTAGTCTCATTAGTCTGACTTCAACCCAAATTTCTATTTCATATTCATTTCAAAGATTGCATTCCCACTCCGTTCCTCACCCCCAACCATAGCTGGGACATGACCCAGGCTGGAGGAGTTGCAACAGGCTATTTTACCGATTTCTCTCAGCTCTTTCATTTCTCTCTCTCCATTCACTATTTTGTATTTGGCTCTTTGAAGATTAAACTGGGAAAGAATGATGAGTAATAAAGGCAAATATAATGTTTGTTGATTGAGCTATGCTATTTATAACCCTTTCCTGGTGATGAGGTTTACTTTCTGGCATCTGTCTAAATGTCGTTTCTCTTTTATGAGATATATAAATGTCTTTAAATATACCCACTCCCCACCTTGATCCTACTGGAGCTGGGAGTTCTTCCCTTTATAATTCCCTGACATAAAGTATTTACATGCTGTGGCTGACCTGTTATGGCTTCTTCTTTCTAATGTTGTGACCTTGCACCAAACATAATCCCTTTAAGCAGTGACCACTCAAGTTGTCACTAACTAAGTTGCTCTCTATGGTATTTACTTAACTCATGGGGAAAAAACAACGACAATAGCATCAACAACAAGAACATTGTTTTTGCCCCACCAAAATCTGAGTGATGATGTTACAGCTACTAGAGTTCTGTCTTTGCTCAGCTGTTTTCTAGTTCAGCTTAAGACAGCAGATTTTGTAACTGAACTTCATGGAACACAAGTCAGCTTTTCCAAGAGTTCTCTCACCATGCACTGCTCTGGCTCTATAATAGAACAGAATCAACTATAAAGAGAAATTAATCCAACTCACATTATATATTTTATCAGTAATATTGAACACAATTAACTTTCAAGATTCCAAGAAAATGTAATTTCAACATAGGATTGTATCTCAATCATACTAGCAATTAAAAGTGGAGACAGAATAAAGTAATTCCAAATGTGCAAGGACTCAGAAAATTTATTTTCTATGTACAACTTATTAGTAAGTTATATGAGGATGTTCAGCAGGAAAACAGGGAGTAAACCAAAAAAGGCATCATGGGCTGCAGGAAACAGCAACTCCAACTCAAAACAGTAGGGAAGGACAAAGCTGTTTGATGATCCAGACGATGACAAATCGAGTCTGGAGCAGAATGACTGAAGTTTCATCTCTTCTCAGAGAAAGGTCTCAAGATTAAAAAAGGGATTCAATATAATCATATGAGGGGGACCCCCAAAAGCCCACAATTTATTTATAAAATATTGTGTATTTATTCTTACATGTTTAAACTTCAGTCCCCTTCAAAGTGCTCTCCATTTGATGCAATACAACTGTCAAGATTTTTTTTTCCATTAATCAAAAGTTTTGAACTTGCCTTTTGGTGCTTCTGCCATTTTTTTTGTTTCACCTCTTCTACAATCAGCAACACATTTCCCTTTGAGGCCTTTTTTTCATTTGGGGGGGGGAAAAGTTGCTTAGGGCAAGATGGGGTGAATAGAAAGGGTGGGACATGGGGATCATGCCATTTTTCGGTCAAAAACTGCTGAACACTCAGTGCAGTGCGGGCAGGTGAACTTATAAATCACTCATCATGAAATGGGTAAATGCTTTGGAAGCATCTTCAAAAAGAATTCACTGAAGCCTAATGCAGCCTCTCACAACAAGGTGAGTTGGTGAACTGATACAGGTGGGTTCCTAGAACACTCCCCTAGCAGAGGGAAGCCTTTATCACAAGGGGCCTGCCCTCCAGAAGATAAGCCCAGTTTTTTTAGGGGGTCCCATCTCATATTATTATTGAGAGTTTGAAAAAACTTGATGACATGCAAAATACAGAAAATATAATCAATATTTATTGCCCCAGGCTGTGAGTCACCATGTCATCAAAAGACAGGAACCAGGCACTAGCAATAATTTCATCAGAAGTTCCCATCTTAGCTTCTGACACTCAGAAAGCATGACAGATATACTTTTAATCATTATTATTCTTCTTCTGTAAGAAATCATTGTGGTTGAATTCTTCTCCCCCCACACTCCCATTACTATTATATCTTAGAGTTTTGTGATATTAAATACTTGTGTTAATTTACTGCTCTTATATAGTCTTATAATGTTGATATTAAAGTGTAAAAGTACTAATAATATTGTATAAATTATTTTAAACCTGCAGAGAATATTCAGGAACTACATCAAATGGCAGATTCTCTGAAACTCAGATGATTTTCTGAATTTCTGGGATATAGCCTAGAAATCTGAATTATTAACAATCACTCCAGGTGCCTCTGATTCCTGTGGTCTTGGCTCCATCATTGGAAACTATGTTTTATGAACATTACTGACTTATTCACAGGAAGTTCAGAATTAACTCTTAAGAAAATACTGTTTTCATTATTTCCTAATGTGAGCAAAGCATACTTCCCCCCCCCCAAATTTATCACCATTTTCCACTTTATCAACTTATGCAAAAATGAAACTATAATGTGAATAGATAATATCTTGTTGTAAAGGAGTAGGCAACGTTATTTCTTAGGGGAAAAAACCATCAAAATTCTTTTTCATTTGTTCAGCCTCAGTTTTGTGCCAAGGTAGTAACTTAGTTTCTCCACATCTGCATTTTTCTCTTAAAATTACTACTTTTGAGCTGTCAAAACTTATGGCTGCCTCAGAAGAAATATGAGCATGAAAGAATAAAAGTAATTTAGATTGCTGTGCTAATATGCCTCTATAGTGCTGAAGTTGTTTTGTTTAAACATTATTTCACAATCCTATTAGATTATTGACTTCCCAGATTTGAAATTCTTTCCTGGATGTTTCTAAGTTTTCCATTTCAAAACATTTCTACAGAGTATTATATTATATATCTTTGTTCATTCATTTATAGATGTATTTCCTTAAAAGTAGGGTACTAGTGATCTCCACTCCATACTATGGGAAAGAAGCTATACATAATTTTCCTTTCCAAGAAAAGTAAATTGATGCACAGAATGATTGTCTGCCACTATCTGAAATTGCAGCAGTGGGTTACGCTTGCCTTATTAAGATGAAATTTCTGTTTTTATTTACTCTGGGGCGTGGGAGAAAGCTCTTTCCCCAATAAAGGATTAGTCTAGGGACCTGGGACATCAGTGCTGCCATATGGAGTAGAGAAGTGAGAGGCATGAATATTATAGCTCACTCTTTATATTGGCTTATTTGTAGGTAGGAAAAAATGAGAAATTGGAGGAAGTATTAGTGCACATTAAAAGGTAAAACATGAAGAGGACACTGTCAATTCAGGTGGTGCCCGTTGATTTCCAAATAACAACCTTGTCTCTGGAGTCATTAAAAGTATTACTCTCCTGAGAAGAGGCCAGGTTCTCTGCCTCTCAGGCTAAATAAACCTGGTGCATGATTTTGTTATACTTTATGAGAACAGTGGCCCTGGGGGTCTTAAAAATCAAAACAAAACTATCAGTGATTATATATGCTACCTCCTTTAAAAAAGTATCCAGGCACATACATTTAGTAAACTTTATTAGTTATAAAGCCAGTAAATATTTCAATTCTTCAGAGCTAACTTTTCTCCAGAAGATGTTTTCTAAGTAGTAGGTATGATTGGTTAACATTTAATTGCATAGTTTTTTATAAAGACTTTATTTATTTATTTTTAGAAAGAGGGGAAGGGAGGGAGAAAGAGAGGGAGAGAAAAGTCAGTGTGTGGTTGCCTCTCGCACACCCTCTACGGGGGACCTGGCCCACAACCCAGGCATGTGCCCTGACTGGGAATTGAACCAGTGACCCTTTGGTTCAGAGGCTGGCACTCAATCCACTGAGCCACATCAACCAGGACTAATAGCCTGATATTTTTAAAACAAAAAATCATTCTGTTCCTTCCAGATGTAGTATTTTTAAAATTCCAAAAAATATATATTCTTAATTTAGAAAGGATATGAATATTAAACTGCTGAACATGATGACAGATGGAAGGTGATAAAAACATTTAAAGATTGTTTTACTATTCCCCAGGGACAAATCAACACTGTACCACCAAGAAGTATACAATTGGTTTCATATCTAGACATATAGATAGACTTTGCCCCATCAGTGCTTTGCCTGGACAGGCTGAAGCGCCCTTTCCATGTTGAGGTTGATTAGGGAATAGCTTTGCAGAAGGTGCTTGGATATGTGTGTCTTTAAGAAATGGTGTAGAGCGGTCTCCAGTATATACACTGTCTACGATAAACTCCGAGGAGGTGGGTTTGGATAAGAGAATTCTCTGAGTGAAATGGGTTCAGAGTCACAGTTGGGGAACATTTTGTGAGATGGATATAATGTTACATTTAGGGAATGTTATGGGAACAGCGAGTGTTCTCACAAAGCATGATTCCATTATATGGGCTAGTAAGGGAATACTAGAACTGTTAGTTTGACTTTAATATACGTGCTTTTGATGGGCTTTCTGAGGCTATACAGTCTGGTGTGCCCATCTTGGTAACTACTTACCCAAGAACCCTCTAGACTCAAGATGTCATAAACTGTCTAGTGTACTTTTGAAGTTTCTTTTACACATCCTTTAAATTATGAAAATGTAAGTAAGGTTTATGGACATACTTTGTTAAATTTGTTGTTTAAAAACAATGTATAGTATTTTTTTCCATTACCATTTAGTCCCCTTATGACCCCCTTCCCACCATAATCACCACACTGTTGCCCATGTCCATGAGTGCTTTTTCCCTTTTTGCTCAATCTATCAACCCCCTAACATCCCCCATCCCCCTTAGCTGCCATCCTGCTCCCTATGAGTATGTCTGTATTTTGCTTGTTAGTTTAGTTTGTTCATTAGGTTCCACATATGAGTGAAATAATTTGGTATTTGTCTTATTCTGACTGGTTTATTTCACTTAGCATATGTTATCCAAGCCCATTTATTTCTCCTTTTTTTATGGCTCAGGGTAAAACATTTTCTTCTTTTTTACAGCTAAGTAGTATTCCATTGTGTAAATGGCCCACAGTTGTTTCATCTGCTTATCTACTGATAGACACTTGGGCTACTCCCATATCTTGGCAATTGTAAATAATGCTGCAGTGGACATAGGGGCACTTATGTTCTTTCAAATTAGTGTTCTGTGTTTGAATTTATATTGCTGGAACGAAAGGCAGATCCATTTTTAATTATTTGAGGTAACTTCTTGGTGCTTTCCACAGTGGCTGCACCAATCTGCATTCGCACCAACAGTGCAGAAGGGTTCCCCTACTCCACATCTTCTCCAGCATTTGTCATTTGTTGATTTATTGATGATAGCCAATCTGACAGGTGTGAGGTGATATCTCATGGTGGTATTTAATTTGCATTTCTCTGATGGTTAATCATGTTGAGCATCCTTTCATATGTCTATTGGCCATCTATATGTCTTCTTTGGAGAAGTGTCTATTCAGGTCCTTTGCCCATTTTCTAATTGTGTTTTTGTTTTTGGTGTTTTTATCAGTTCTTTATAAATTTTGGATATTAACCCCTTATCAGATGTATCAGCAGATATGTTCTCCCATACTATGGGTTGTCAATTTATTTTGATTTTTTTCCCTTGCTGTGCAAATGTTTTTTAGTTTGATGAAGTCTCATTTCTTTATTTTTTCTTTTGTTTCTCTTGCCTGGGGAGATATATCCAATAAAATATTGCTATGAGCAATGTCCAAGATTTCTTTTAGGTTTTTTTTAAGGTTTTGGGTCTAATATTTAAGTATTTATTCCATTTTGAGTTTATTCTTGTGTGTGGTGTAAGAATGTGGCCTAGTTTCATTTTTCTGCATGTATCTGTTCAGTTTTCCTGGCACCATTTATTGAATAAACTATCTTAAGCTCATTGTATGTGCTTGCTTCTTCTGTTGAATATTAACTGGCTATAAGGGTGTGGGTTTATTCCTGGGTTCTCTATTCTGTCCCATTGTTCTATGTGTCTGTTTTTATGCTAGTACCATGCTGTTTTGATTACCATGGCTTTACAGTATAGTTTGATATTAGGTTGTGTGATTTATCCAACTTTCTTCTTCTTTCTGAGGATTGCTGTTGCCATATGGGTCCTTTTGTGGTTCCATATAAATTTTTGAAATATTTGTTAAGATTGGGAACAAGACAGGGATGTCTACTTTCATCTCTCTTATTCAACATAGTATTGGATGTCCTAGCCACAGCAATCAGACAGGAAGTAGAGATAAAAGGCATCCAAATTGGAAAGAAAGAAGTAAAACTGTCTTTATTTGCAGATGACATGATACTGTACATAGAGAACCCCAAAGATTCCACCAAGGAACTACTAGTACTGGTAAGTGAATTCAGCAAAGTAACAGAATACAAAATTAATATCCAGAAATCAGTTGCATTTTTATATGGCAATAATGAACCAACAGAAAGAGAAATTAAGAAAATAATTCAATAAAAATACCTAGGAATAAACCTAACCAAGAATATAAAAGAACTGTACTCAGAAAATTATAAGATACTGAAGAAAGAAATTGAAGAGATACAAATAAGTGGAAGCACATACTGTGTTCATGGATAGGAAGAATTAACATCATTAAAATGTCCAAACTACCCAAAGCAATCTATAGATTCAATGCAATTCCTATCAAGATTCTAATGATGTATTTCACGGAACTAGAATAAAGTCATCATTTTATTTTATTGTGTGCCAATATTGTTTTGGTCAATAATACAAGGATAATTGGATGCACAATAGTCCAAAAATTTGTATTCATTTACTCTAAGAAGCCTTGTTTTGTATTCCTTCAGTCCATTTAAATAAGTTACACATTTTGCCCTGGCTGGTATGGCTCAGTGGGTTGAGCACTGGCCTGCAGACCAAAGGGTTGCTAGTTCGATTCCTAGTCAGGGCACATGCCTGGGTTGGGGGCAAGGTCCCCAGTAGAGGGTACATGAGAGGCAATCACACATTGACGTTTCTCTCCCTCTCTTTCTCCCTCCCTTCCCCTCTCTAATAATAAATAAATAAAAATCTTTAAAAAAATAAATAAGTTGCACATTTCTTGAGTGATGTTAAGAAGCATTAAGTGAACTTTTAACATGGTACATAAGGGAAAAAACAGTTAACTCGGGAGGTGAGAAAGAAAAAATATAATTCAAGAAGTCAAATTCAGACTATTGAAAGGACTCATTTCACCACTCTGTTTCTACTACTGGGTTGCAATTCTATCTGAAATAACTTTCATTTAGACATAAATGGTGATCTCTAATAAGAATGAAAGCTTTTTTTATTTAAGCCCTTTCTTAACATAGCTAAGCATTTTAGATCTCACTAACATGCTACATTAAAAAAAAAAGTTTTCTTATCTTTGGTTGCATACTCTCATACAATTAAAAGTACATTAAAATAAAAATAGAAGTATAAAAAAGTACAAGTTGAGCAGTTTGCATCTATTTCTTGCTTTTTAAAAATTACAATATTGTATTGTGTTTTATTTTATATTTTTATAACATTATTTCTATTTTAAATTTTGTGTATCTATTTTGATTCCCATTTAAATGGATTTAGTTCCTGTAATTATTCAGTTTATTCCATTTCATGTCACTTTAAGTTGAAATTAATGGAACTGAAGGACTTTTAGGGCTTTACTTTTTTCATCTTCTAGAATACTCTTCAGGGTAAATAAAAGATGGAGAAATTCTGACACCAGAATTTCAAATGAATAAAACTTAAAGACATACATCAAAATATAAGTAGCTTAGTACTGAATTTTAAAAAATCAAGTTCTAATTTATATTGGTAGTCACTCTTGAAAACGCTAATTTCTTTTGGAGATAAATTTATTATATTATTTTCTATGTAATTGTATTTAAATTCAAGCTGGTTACTAAAGAGGAATTGTTTGTATTGCAAACATTGTTATTTTAAAATATTCAACCTGATGTAATTGAAAGTTCATTACATTTCTTACTAAGTGATCAAAGTTTAAAAGAATTATACTAAATAGTGTACACTCACATAGAAGGGCTTGCTAGCTGCAGTAAACCAATTACAATATTGCTATTCTTGGAAATGTATATGATGTCCATATTTAACATGTTTAGAATAGCAATTCCTGTCCTATTTGTTAGATAATGCTTTTTATTTTTTATTTGTAAAACCCTTGATATTATATATTTTTAATTCTCATAAATAAACACTTGTTTTCTAGACGAACTTTGTGAGGAAAGCGAAGCCCAATAAAGCCAAACTACTTGCTGAGGATCATGGCGATTGGAATCAGCATCAGAACCCACAGTCCTCCATAACTCTTAGACCATTTTGTAGTGCCTGAGCCCCAACAGGAACTTCTTATTTTTATTGTCAACACTATTACAGCTGTCCCCATCTCCTATTCCCCCCACCGCCCTCTGGCCATCATGACACGGATGTCTGTGAGGAACTTCTTGAACATAAATGTTTTCATGCTATTAGCTCATTGGAATAGCTTTAGGTGCTTTCAAAGAACTGCGATGATTTTATTCTCTTCTGACCCAACCCAATTAATCTGTTGCTTTTCAGTTTGAAATGGTCTCCTTTTTTCTTAGCTCCCCTTCTTTTTTATTTACTATGAATGTGTACAATTACCCTGAAGATGATAGTGTTTCTGTAAAATGTCAGAGGAACTTACAAGATTTTAAATATCCAAATATCACTACTCCTGAGGGGGAGGGAGGCAGGGAGACAGAGAGGACTCTCATCTATGCATTCACTTGAAAAGCAGACACACACATCAAGTGGTATATACAATGTTTAAGCACAAAATAATGTGTTATTTCTTCACTTGAAAGTTATTAATTACAGATAATGTTAACTAGTTTATTAAACACAGTGTTTGCTTCATTGGGCAAAACTTAAGTTTTATTAGCTCTAGAAAAGACAAAGATAAGAAATAGATCGACATAAGGATGAATGCCTTAGATGTGGATTTAACTTAAAATATACATGCATGGGAGCTGAGCTTTTGAAGCACAATTAAGCTTGAAACTTTCAAAGATGTTATGTTTTATTCCTAAGATTATATTTCCACAAGGTAAATTCTTTTGGAATACCCAAAAACTTCACATTGATATCAGCATTCAAAAACACATTGGCATGTAAACTTTAAAAATGGTAATTACACTGGAATAGCTTTTGCCTTGAGTTAACTATGTGGGCTAGTAGTATAACAGTCCTCCAAAATGCCAATGTATTTTTGAGCATGGACTTTGAAGCTAAGCCATAATCTATTTGAGATGATGGTATTACAGATCTCCACATCTGTTAAACAAAACACAATGTGCCTGCTCTATACCCACACTGAAAAAAATGTGTGGTAGGTCATGAGGGTTAAGTATTAATTCCTTTTGATTATTTAGTTTAGAAAAAAATGGTTGATTACAATTCAAAGAAGATTTGTATGTATTTGTATTTGTATATCTCCTTTAATCAGACTGTTTGGCTTTCCTTGTATAATTTTAAATAAGTTTATTTCTGACAGGTTTGGACAACAATAATCAATTAATTAGTATGTGTTTCTATAGTGAAGACTTTAGTAGAGAGAGACTGACATGGCAATGATGAGCTGTGTGATATGGGAATAGATATTTTACACTATATTTATTCAGAGTTGCATTGCAAGACTAACCTGTTGAGGACAAACAGTTACTTTACTGAATAGTCTCCAAAACTGTATATAAGTTTTCAGTAGTATGTTAGGTATAGAAGATATTTAAAAGTATAAGAATTATTCAGAACCTAATAGACTTGCAAAATACAGGTAGGGGTAATACAACTTTCAGATACAGCTCTTCTACCTTGAATTCAACTCAGCTGAATGTGGGCCATTTTTCTGTTAAAATAGAGCACATTTAGAATCTTTGTAGAGTGACTATCCTCACAATGCAAACAGATTCCTTTTTGGAAGCAAATTTTCAGGTTACTTATTTTCAGGCACTGCTTCCATGCCCTCCCACTTTTGCTTCCCCATTCCACATGGAATATGAACCACAATAGCACAGAGGGGACATTTTAGAAATGTGTAGTACATCCAGTTTTCATACCTCAGCCAGTTTTTGTTGGAAAGGATAGATCAGCCAGTCTTTGGCTAGTGATCTATTATTGCTTGCTGCACCTTATCCCTGAGTCAACACGGTAAGCTGTTTTGGAATCTAGACTTGCTGCTCCAGAGCAATTGGTTTGTTTGGCTAAGATCAGTTTCCTTACCTTCATACCACAGGTTTGAAACCTTCACATATTTGTGTGTTTCACCTGTGTCAAAACTCAAGTTGGAGCTGATAATTCTCTTTAATTGGACAGATTATAAGAGTTCAAATGTTATTTGTATGTGAGGATGTTAGACTGTAAGAAATGCGTGTACACTCACATAGAAATGCTCACGTACCGTAGTGACCTGAGTGTGGGCTCTAGGGAGCCATGTAAAGATCTGGGTAATGATTTTACTGATGGCAGCGGTAATGGATATTGCGGAAGGAGGATGGTTTTTAAAGATGCTACACTTTCCCCTCCCTCCTTTGAATTTCTGCATTAATTTTGCCTTTTTTTTTCTTAGAAGCAAAAACCACTATTCCTCTATCAATATGTAATGTATGTGTGAAAAGACATCTTTGTTGCAGATTGCTTTTTAGAACAGATAACTTTTAGACCTTGAAAACGTTTTTTTTACTTGCTAAATTGCCTTGTAAATACCTACATATAGAAAAGAATGCTGATTGTAACGAAGATGACTATATTTGCTATTGAGAAATTTCAGTTCTAAGGAAGTGTTTCTGAGTGACATGAAGCCAGTTTGCACCAACCTTGGTTTTATAGGTTATAACCTGATAAAACTATATGAAGCTGACTTCTGGAGCTTAAAAATGTTAGATGTGCCACAACGAATATAACATCACATTTCATATGTTTTTATTTTTGTACTTTACAAGCCCTCTGCAGTGAAACTGATGGCTTCTGGACTGCACTGTAGAATTTTAATAGTCCCAATTTCAGGAACAATTTATTTTTTGTTGAAGTGTCAGACCTGTTTTAATGGGGGCTAAAACCATGCAACTAGTCAGGTGCAGAACGGCTTAGGGGAGGGGCAGAGAATGTAGGAGAGTGAAGAAGGCAATGACAGACTTTCATTTATAGCCTCAATACATATTCAGGTGCCCATATTCTTTTAAAAATAACAGTGAAGTAAAGCCAATAATCAAGTACATGAATATAGTTCCTTATGTGATTCATTTGCATGTGGATAAGAAGGTATTTGAAGTAGGACATGATCACCTTAGTAGATTAATAACCAAGCCAGCACTATAATAGCATCAAAGAGGAAAAGAGCCTTTCTCAGGAATTACCTCTTTTATAAAGAGAATAACCTTGTCCAGTGTTGGCCAGGGCACACCTTGAGATGAATAAATTATGGTTGTAACTGAGTGTAGGAAAAAAAAGCCTGCAACATATAGTCATACACTTGCGATAACAAGAGGACAATGTCATTTGCTGTACAAATGCAGAGGAAAATAACATTAATAAGTGTTAGTAAGCTTCAGGTCTTAAATAGGAACATGGAAAGCAGAAAAATTTGGAAACACACAGACTATAATTATCTTTGTTCAGGCAATAATGTAATATCCAACTTATTGTCAATAATGATTTCTCTAATTATGTACACTTGTTCTTCTCTCTTCTCTGTTTATTTTTCTCTAACCACCAAATTTATATATATCAGCTGAAATTATCTCTGATTTTATGGTTTATTCTAGTCAATCCTGTATGTTATTCTACTATTATCAAAAGACTTTCAGTTGTCTAATTATATAGAATTTAAAGAAATAGCTCAAATGTAAATACTAGATATCAAAATTTTACCAAATAGGTCATATAAGTGATAAAATGAGGCAATGTAAGAAATTGTAGTACTTTCTAAAAACATAATATAATAATCAAAATCCATAAAATTTTGTTTTATTCCATGGTAAAACCCAGAATTAATAATATCTTAAAATATGCCATTCTGTTTTTATCTTTCTTATTGTAATTACCATAGCCATAGTAACAATTACAGAAATTTACTTCCAAAGGAATATTTACAATGTGATTCTTCTCTTATGCAGCCTTCCTTACATATACTTAATATGTATACATCAAATGTGTTTGTGTTTTATTTTAATTTACTTTCATGAATATCTTTAGTATATTATGACATTAAATGATTTTTTTTTCAGGAATGAAACCCTAACTTGATAACTTCAAGTGATTGACTTACAAGGGCTGTGATATTGTTAAGATAGGAATCATCTGCCTTTTAACTTGATAAAATTGGTAAGCTATGCATAGAACTGTTTTTTTTTAAGTTGTATTAGATGAGCCAAACACAACTACTGTGGGTATTTATAATTAGCAAAATCTAACCTAATAATGACTGTACACACACACACACACACACACACACACAATAATAAGATCCTTAAGAACATGAATTATGTTTCATTTATTTTTAATACCTTACTGTGCTTTTAGTTCACTATGCAAAAAACAGTTAACACTAGACAAATGTCGATTAAATGAATAGACAGAAAACTAAGAATTTATACTTTATATATGTGTTTAGTTCTGCTATGAAGAGGATAGATTTATTAGATAGACAATATTGCAAAGATGAACACAAAGAAAGCAACTTCTGAAAACAATTTTAAACAATTCTATGTACAGAGAACCTAAGTCCCTCCATGTCAAATTCCTTTTATTTTATTTGTTTCCAAAATAATGCTACATTATTGACTCAATTTTTTCTACTGTTGCTATTAGATTCTTCCTTCTTCATAAGGTCTATTATTACATTTACAAAATTCCTTCCTTTGAACTTTCAGTTGAATTTTATCTGTACTTTGGCTCTAACACTTGCTTCTTTTTAGTTTGTCTTATAATTTTATATGTCTGTAAAACTTATGTTCACTTATATTTTATGTGTCATATTTACTTTCCTAGACTGATAGCTCCTTGAAAATAGAATCTGCACTTATTCCTTCTAAGTACCCTAGTTGCAATTCACAGCACATACCAGCAACTCAATAAATTGACAGATAAATAAAGCATCAACAGTTTATTAAGTACATACTCTGTGTACAGATGTGCGGTAGAACTTGGGTGTCCTTTGAAACAGAAGAGAGAGCTCATAGTCCAGAGAAGTGTATGGTATTTAGGGGTAGCATTTATATACATAAAAATATAACAAGAGGTATTTATTAGTTCAAAATTTCTAATACTTGTATTTGCCTTTCTTTATATTTGGGAGTTTATTTTTATAACATTCCCTTGTTGTAGTACAATTTTTAAAATATTCTTTATGAATATTATTATTTTTTTGCATTTGGGCATAGACTATATCCAAAAGACTTTATCAAAACCAATGGGCTTCAAGGTTTCATGAGACTCAGCATGAACTTTGGATACTATACCCTCTCTGCTTATATTTTTTTTCTCCTAAAAAATAAGGCAGTTGTGTGTACATGTAACCAAAACCATATGCAGGCCTACGGGCAGTATGAGGATAAATTATATAAATTATTATTGCTTTGGATTTACTGCATAAATTGTTCATGAGACTCTGTGAAGCACATTGAGTAGATGGATGATTTTCCCATTGTATTATAAACACCCCTATCCCAAGCTTTAAGCACTAGCAGTGTATTTTGGAAAGTAAAAGCTATACAGTTCTCTTAACAAATAAGTAACTGAGGGCTATCAAACAAAACTTAAATGTAGTTTATATGATTTTCTCTTTTAAGTCTTACCATCTTTTTCCTTCCCTTGGTACTAGGTAATAAAATATTTTTAAAGGATGCTAAAGCATCAAGAACACAAATCAGATATGAATTTAGTAACTACAGTGAAAAATTAAAAAATACATGGGGTGGAAATCAAATCTTCAACATTTGACCCCCCTCCTCTCCAACAGATCTTAACCTGAGCACATATATATTTTTATTAAAAAAGTGCTGCGGTTGGTACCTCTTTCTTCTTTTTTGTCATTATGTAAATGATCTTCAGTTATATTTAGAAGGTTTTTTAAAAAAATAAAGACCTATGTTTTAGATGATAGGTATTTTAAACTACTAAATAGAGTATTGATGTGTAGGAGGGTGTTTGTCTCTTTTGCACTCTGCAGTCGAATGCCTGAGGCATTTGCAATTGATCAGTGGAAGAGATTTCAGGAAGCAGGCAAGTCTGAATGCACCTATGCTAGCTGGCCATCAATCTTTCTTTCTCCTCCCACCCTCTCTGTAAGTGTGTTTATAAGCACACACATGCACAAGTATGTGCAAGTATGCACAAGTGTGTGCAAGTATGCATATTATATAAGGAAAATGTTCCTAGGTATGCCTAAACAACTTCCTCAATTCCATTTTTCATATTTTAATATTTCTGATATTTGGATATGTCAAGCAATCAATGTACATTTAATGCAGATTACACCTTGTTTGTCAAAAGGCTGTCATACTGGAAGCTAAATCATCTTGCAATTAACGGTATTTTAGGATTGAGGAAAGATTATAACTATACAAGTGGTTTTCAGTTTTCTTGTCTGAAAGTTTATTGACTCCAAATTATACGCTTTGCTTCTGCTCTATTTTGGTTACTCTTACACACATGTAAACATTCTACCACACTTCTAAAAGAATGGAAACAGCGGTCTGCTCCAGTTTATATAATATTGTTTTTTAAAAATGTATGAATGATGTTGTAAAGACATGAAGGGATGAATAAGATTGTTATTTAGGACAATGATATTTTTAAATTATTTCATAAAGTGAAGGACTTTAAGGTAAAAAATAAAAAATTTCAGTTTATGTATGCTTTTTAAGTATTTCAAGCTACACAGACTGAAGTTTGTAAAATTTCACTGTTCTACGTCAGGAGTCCATCTTGATGAATGCAGGTAATGAAACAGGCACAAGCTGAGAACTGAGAGAACTGGACACATAGTAGACTCACCGATTATCCTTCAACTGGAATGTATGTAAGTGTTATAAAGATTTGTAAATTCTAGTTTATATGCTTCTGTATCAAGATAAAAATATCATTATTCCATTAACAATTCTATTACTTGTTTTAGATATTTAGTAAGAAAGAAAGATTCAAGTCTATTCCCATGATAAGAAAAGGTTGATTCCTTTAGAGAGGAATTATTTTAAAATATGTATTTTAATAGTTATATTAATCATTATTAAATGATGTATAATTTCATGTTATTAATATACAGAGTTATATGTAACTATAGTATACTTCATATTGGATCAGAAAATTTATTTGGAAAATTGAACTATTATTTTAGGGGTGTGTGTCTATGTGTGTATATGCGGGGAGAGACAGAGAGCAAGTGCAAGTGAACAATCTTTTGATTAGTAAATTGTAAACCAATAGAATCTACAAAAAGCAAAATATACAATAAATTCCAAACTAAACTTCATGAATTGAATTAAAATTTTGCAATAGGGGGCGTTCAGCCTCATGAAATCAGGGGGTTTTCAACATACAAGAAAGAAAATAGGTTTAAATATAGTATCTCAAAATAGCACAACTTGCAGCAAGTATATAATTTGCGAAGTAATTGGGTAATTAATTGAAAAAAAAAGTTGAGCAGTGCACGAAGCTTGTCCATCTTTCAAAAAATGGAGCTTAGATGGCATATGGCTGAATATAAATGCATCTCTACTCTGTGGCTTTGAATGTTAATTTTATAAACTATTCTAGCTCATCCAATTTGTAAAGCTAAATATGAATTGCAATTCACAGACGAAATTTTGAATTTAATGTCATGCTTTTATCACTTGTTTTTTCAAAATTAATAGGAAGGCTATGGAATCCATTCTAAAATCTAAAAATTTTAGAATGTCTTCACCTTTTAAAATGTTTTCTTACCAGTGTTTTCTTCCCTCTGTATTTTCCTAATGTAAGGTCATACCTTATAAAACATGATAGCTACATTTCAAGACCACTGCGTGTTTTACTTCTAATAAACCTTAATTGTGTAAATATTTATTATTTCCCTGCCCACACAGCTCCAAAACTCAATCTCACAAATTTCTTTACACACGTGTCAGTCTCTTTGGTGCTTCCCTAAAACAGTATTTCCTTCTGACCTCAGCTGAGTTCCTTTCTTCTTCCTTTAGCTCTCTTTGCATTTGCCCCATTGTGTTAAGAGACCTTTGCTTTCGAAGTTGTTTTGCCTATAGATTACATGCTACTCAAAGGAGAACATGAGATATTTGTACCTCCATCTGGAGGACAGTGCCTGAAATATACTCAGTAATGCTAATTAATTTAGAAAATTTTTACTCAAAATATAGCTGTTTTCAAACAGTAAAGGACATTAAAAATACACTGACATGTAAAGAATAACACATAACTGTAAAATATAAAATTATTCTTTTCTGCCTTGCTAGGCAGGTTACTTTTTTCTCTAAATTTTAAAACTTTCATGACTCCATCACTCAGTAATTTAAAGGTATAAATCTTCTGCCTATAATGTATAGGGGCTGGGAGGCAGGATTCTGGCCAGGATTCTGAGTTTACCTAGAGTGACTTTGAGAAAATTACTTAACTTGACCTTTTTTTAAAGTAGAGACACTGAAAATACCAGTACCACAGGCTGGTTTGTGAGGATCACATGGTACAGCATATGTAAAGCCCACAGGACAGTGCTATCTATCATTTACTGTTAGCTATTATTATCACTGCTTTTACTCCTTCTTTGAAAATTATATTTCTAAAATTTTTATTGTATTTTTTCATTACCATTTATTTTCCTTATAGCAGCTCCCCCACCACAATCATCACACTGTTGTCTGTGTCCATGAGTCTTTTTTCCTTTCTGCTCAATCCCTCTGCCCCCTCCCCTCCGCCCACCCCTTAGCTGTCATCCTGCTCTGAGTCTGTTTTTATTTTGCTTGTTAATTCAGTTCGTTCATTAGATTCCTCATATGAATGAAATCATATGGTGCTTGTCTCTGACTGGCTTATTTCCCTTAGCATAATATTCTCTAGGCTCATCCATACTCTCGCAAAGGGTAAAATTTTATTCTTTTTTACAGCTGAGTAGTATTCCATTGTGTAAATATCCCATACTTGTTTTATCTACTCATCTACTGAAATTTGTATTCTTTACCATGTTGGATCCTGAGCTCTGCTTTGCATTAAGAAAATAAATCAAATAATTAAATGGCCTGCCTTTGGCAGCTGAGATGCCATCTATCCATTTTTTTTTAATTTTTAGCACAAGTTAATATAGAGAAAATTCTTGAATTTTATCTAAGATTTCTCCTTGGTAAATCCAACTGGTAGCCCAACAAAAGACAATCCAACTTGCTGGATCTGGATGCACTGAGGTCCCTTTGAATAAATTTTATTCTCACTGCCAAAATCCAATTTGTGTCCCAAGAAGTTTAAGCATTCTATCTTTTCCTTGTCTGGTACCACTTTATTACATTTCCCATGTTTATCAGACAAAGACATTATGATATTAGAAGCCAGTATCACTTCTGCAAATTGATAGTTCTTTCTGTTGAGCACATTAGCACTAGCAGCTAAAAGTTTAGGTCAGAAATCATCTGTCAGATTTCTCATCTCTTGATTAGGCCTGAGCTCAGGGACAGTGCGGCTTGCTCTTCCTCCTTATGGCATCACAGAATCTGTGCCCCTGACACTAATAAAGAACAGGTGCCATCGAAGGAGCTAAAATTATAAGTCTGGAGACATATAGAGGGTAGAGAGGTGACATATTCACCAAGTTCACTTTAACTCTCACTATATTTTCTAAAGTTTAGTGTGCTTTTCCATTTCTTTCTTCAAATCATCCCTGAAGCCCTTCTGAGCCTACCCATCACTGCATTAGGGCTGAGAATTGTATTATGTCAAATTTGGGACCTTCCACAAGAAGAGGACAATGCTCACAGGAATTATGATGGGGTGACATGCATTGGGAACCTAGGTGACACAGTGTTTCAAGGGAAGAAGAATGGAGCTGAAATTATCCATTGCCTTGAGCAAATAAATTGTCTCACTGCAATTTATATTTTGTCATACTGCTATTAAAACAAGGGTTTCAGACTTTAAACCAGAGGACTTTCATTACTGCAACATTGTTAAAGTGGTAATTTAGAGCACAACAAAAGAGGATCATAACGGTTGTCTGCCCAACCCAGGCAGAGAGTTGATACCTGAAATCACGCCTTCTTTCACTGTTAAAAAAATACCATTTAATGCACAAGAATTACACACTATTAATTGTACTCCATAAATGTAAATTAGGTGCCTTTGGGTTCTGAATTAATGTCTTCAGCTCTGCTGTTTTAGATTGGTCATTAAAGCCTAAAAGAGTGTAGCTTCCAAATTTACCTGTCTTTTGGCAAAAGAGCACCTTAAACATTAGGCAATTCTAATATAGAATCCAAATTAACTGGTAATTAAATTTATTTGCCATTAATTTAATTATAATAAGACAAAATTTAAAATTTAAGTGAAAGCATACTATTGAAGCAGAAGCAACTAGAATAATGAAAGAGTCAAAAAGAGGAAACAGTACTACTTCCAGAACAGCATGGAAAAAAATAAGACTAGGAGAAATTATTTCACAAGTTTTGGCAATTTAACGTCATGGTATTAGAGCAAAGTAAAAGTGTAGGGTTTTTTTTTGTATAAAAATGTTAAACATAATAAAAGTCGGTCAATTAAGAGGATTTGGGGAAAATGTTAATTTGATAAGAAATTTATTTTTAATGATTAAAAGAGAATTAGTGAAATTGGTCATCCAAAGTCACAATTAAATATCCCAAAAATATTTTAAAATAACTTTCTACAGGATCTAAGCTTAATACTTTGGCCAGCTACAAACTAAAACTTCTGTGCACATACAAAAAAATTTAAATGGAGAGATGAAGAAATGTTTTTAATTTGTGACCCAAAAAAATCAATCTTACGGTATAGATATTTTTGAATTTTACAGCTACCAAAGAGTAATTTAAGATACATATTTAAACAACATATATAAAAATTTAGTTTATATAAAAATGGACAGTGTTTCAGCTATGTTAGGTAAAAAAAACTACATTTATTTGAATTTTAAAACAAAATATTATTATTTCTCTTATTGTTTCATTTCTTTAATTTCATTCAATACATATTGAAAATATTTATGCTCAGATTTCTGAAGCAGACTCTATGAAAGGTGCATGGATGGGATTGTTAAAATTGGTCAGTATGTATGTGTAAATGCTATCATATCTCCTGTTTACAGAACTGTTGAAAAAAATAGGCAATTAACCTAGTGATTTTTGGTTTTTTTGCCAGTACCAATTGGTTGAATCTTGGAAGAGTTTTACAAAGATCAATTGTTTCAAAAAGATTTGCTGATCATTCAGAGTAAAGATTATCTTGGAATGAAGTTCCAAGCTTAAATCAGGCAAGTACAAAATTTTGAAATGGAAAGTTTTTATAATACAAATAAATAATAGTGATTTATACATTTTAAAAACATCAATCAACATGAAGAATATTTTAGTTGTAATTTGTAGTGTTATGAAGCTTGGCTGCAAAAAGCTACAAGAAAAAAGATGACCCAGAATTTTGTCAATTTTTATACAAATATTAGAGGAAATTATTTTTTTATGTTAATCAACTTAGTTGTTCAAAAATTTAAGTGTATTTGGAACAACTTGGTTATATGAACCTATTATTTCAACTTTATATTTTATGAAATCTAAATCAAGTGTTTTCAAACGAGATCGGGAGCATTCAGGGTGGTATGGCCGTAGACAAAATCAAGTGTTTTCAATGAAAATTTGGAATTGAGATATGCTGTAAGTGTAAAATACACAATGGATTTTGAAGAAGATAGTATGAAGAAGAGGATCCAAAATGCTGCATTAATATTTTTATGTTTATTACATGTTGAAATTATTATTTTGGATATATAGGATCACATAAACTATGTTACTAAAATTAATATCATGTTTCTTTGTTCTTTTAAAATATGGCTACTAGAAAATTTAAAATTATATATGTAGCTTATATTTCTATTATATTTTTCTTTAGTTATGTAATTTCTCACTGTTAATATTTTGCAAAATTTTTCCATTTTACTTTTTTCTTAATTGTTTAGTAGTAAACACTATAAATATTAAGCTACAAACTTATTTAGTATTTATACTGCTCCCTCTGAGCCCTTTTGTTAAGTGATCATTTACCAGAATATTAGGATAGTAAATATGGAAATTATAGTTTATTACTAATCTATAAATTTTCTTAGTTATTTTGGACACTTTCAAGATTTTAATGTTAAAATATTAATAATCACCTAATCAACATTATATCTTTTCTTCCTGGGCAATGCCATGCAAAAAGCTAGGTCTTGGATAGTAACACATCCTGTCCTTCCTTTTCTTTTGGTTTATTTGTTCTTTAAAACTGAGTTTTTGAATGCAGGACTTGTCAAGAGAGCTTAAAGTGAGAATAAAAATACGTAAACAAATATTTTCTGGTTGTAAGTGGGTTAAAATAACAGAGGAAAAAATATTTTAAAATAAGACTTGCTAGCAAAGTAGACAAGGATAGTTTGGCACATCTGTGAGATGGTAGATGTCATGCTTCAGTGCTGATATATGGTAAAATCCTCTGCACTCAGTCATAGAGGAGGTGTATTAGAAATTAGATAAACATGACCACAGGATCACTAGATACAGGCAGCACTGCTGTCCTCAAAGTGTCCTAGAAGTATCTCAAATCATAGCCTCCGGGTAATTGGCACAGAAAGACACTTGAAATTAGATGTTGGGACAACAATCTCTGCAACTAATTTAATTATGCTCAGGACCACTAAGATCTAGTCTGGAATGGGATATTAAGGTTGACTTTGAAATGTGAATAATGCTGATTTGTCACAGGTCCAGCTCAAAGTGTATTAATGTTTTAGACTGTGGTGGTGTTTTCAGTAGATTTTTTTTACTTCCAACTTCAGGGTTCTGACTCTCAAGAGAAAAACAAAACAAATTGAGAGAGGAAGGAAGTCAGGAAAGAAATAAGGATGGCAGAGAGGAAAGTAAAAATGGAAAGAGGAAGATAAAAAAGAAAAAATTCAACAACAGCAGAGAAACCAGAAACATTAGAAGCTGTATCTGTATGCCAGCATAGAGTACGCTCTACAGTCCTGCATTTCACTATCTTTTGAGGAGAGTGGAATAGAAACTATATATACATTATAATTCAGTGGAGCGACGTTTTCTACCCTTATTTCTTTCCTTCATTCTCTTGTGACCTTGGACACCTTCAGTATTATAGTTATTTTCCCCTATCCTGGCAAGTTCCTGCTTAAAAAGAGTCAGTAGAGTAGAACCCCTAAATTGGGTTCAACTGTCAATCAAAACTCAATAAATTCAGTTCAATTCATGGGCTTATGTGCATGTCCAGGTGCAAGGCACATATACACACATATGCACACATTCACACACACACTTACACATGCCACAGAGCCCCACTGTGATGAGTGCATTTGAAGCTTAGGATAATGCAGCTTCTCCATCATTAGAGCAGCTGATAGTACAGATATACCATGAGTGCTATAAAAGAAGTCCCATAATGCACTTGATTATGCTATTTGTAAATGAGTTGCCTGAAAACAACACTGTCATGTGCCAAGTAGACCTAGAGAAGGTCAGGGGGAACTACAATTTTGCCAGAAAAATGTTTTCTTTTAGTAAGGGGCATTATCAAACCAACAGTTTATAAAAAGAGACCCTGAACTGATATAACTTACTTAGGTGATCCACTCACAATACAGGCCTGGGCAAAGGGGGGAAATGTGGTCCAGCTTTTTGATGCATAGAAAGCCCTTCTCTGATGAAAATGAAATATAAATATAAACATACTCATTTATTTGTCAAAGATGTTTTATATAAAGTAAAATTACATGAGTAATATTCAAAATTGTAAATGGAGTATTAGTAGTTCTACTTTATACTTTCTATGTGTCATCATTAGTGATGATACATTACTGTAAAATCCTTAGGAATATATGTGAGTCACCTACTTCTTATCCTCTAAAAGGGATTAAAATAGTTCAATGTAATTGTTGTCTTTTTATTTACCCTTTTAACACTTTCACTTGAGTTTTCATTATAGCTATATTCTGTGACCAACTGGATTTCCCACTTAAATGTGGCGCAATCATCTGAGGACATAAAGACCAAGCCTGCATGTGGTACTCAGGCAGTCTCATTAAGATAGAATAAATACCACTATAATTGTTTTCTGCTATTTGCCCTAATATAGCACAGAACTTCAATTATAACAAATAGCATTTGGTGGAGACAAACTGAGAGATAAGGAAAGACTAACTCTTCTCATGTACCTTAGTTCATAGTGATTTCTGAGCATCTGAAGACCGTGGACCCAGCTTTACCCTCTGTTATAATGACAGAGTTTCTTGGGATATAATTTGTGCATACACACAGTTTACTTAATCACAGTTTTTATGCAACCGTGGTATTTCTAAGATCTTTTTCTACGCAAATTTGTCTTGTGCAATTTGGCCAATGTTTTCAATATAGATATGTGTGTATTTTTCCTTTCCTAAAATGTAGAATCCTAGATTATTGATAGAATACTCCCAACTAGTCTAGTAAGAAACATTTTTTCCTAAAAGTCCTCTTACTGGCATTATTAAATTAAAAAAATTGAGACAGGTATTTTTACTCCTCTTTCTCTTTTAGTAGAACTTAAATAGTTAAGCAAAGAATTTCTTTTTAACATATTTCTGCAGGGGTCTGCTAAAATTCATGAGTTTTATTCACTATTTCCCTAAGTAGTCTATATAATGTAGTGTTTTTAAATAATCTTTAACCTGCCAGTTTATGTTAATTATAGTGCCAGCTGAAAATAATGCACTGTTACAACTTTCACAGTTGCATGTATATGGAAATGTCATGTACTTTTCATGAAACAAATTTTTTCAGTAAGTGTGAGCATGTTGCAAAGAATTATAGGTAAACCTATGTGTGCGCAGTTGGGAAAAAAAAACTAGATAATCTGAAAAACAAAGCATTAAGGCAATGCAGTCTTAATGTTTAACATGTTTCCCTTCAAACTATAATTCTATTCTGTAACTCTAAAGATCTCATTCTATGTGAATAAAAAGAATATTAACTACTTACCTATTTTAGCCGAAGTAATTTGAATATAAATGTCACATAATTTATGTGTTAAGTGCTTTAAAATTGTGAGAGTGCATATTTCTAAGATATAAAATAATGTATTGTTTATAATTTCATAACACAGTTGTTCTATAAGATTCATTTAAACAAATACAAAAATGCCAGAAACTAAGTAAAAAAGTTATCTACTTCTAGCTGATATGACATGGCATAGGCTCTAGGAGGCACTTGCAGTATTATGTACTAAGAAAGTTGTAAGTAAAATGGATTCTGAATTTCCCCCCAAGTCTGTAGAGTTGTCTCTTCAAATTCATATGCAACCAAATGTCCTAAGATTCTTCATACTGGTGCAAGTTTAAATTGTGTCCTTCTCTGTTCATTTAGGCATTGTCTTGGTCCTGATCTTTGGTCATGGGACTGACATCATGAGAATCTGTGGTGAACATACAATACAAATATAGATGATGTATTATCGAATTCTACACCTAAAACCTATATAATTTAAAAAAAAATTTAAATTAAACAGATGAAAATACTACATTTGATCTTAGCCCAAAGGCCAAGAAGTGACATTGTTGTTCAATTACAGTTGTCCCCATTTTTTCCTCATTGCTCTCCCCTGCCCTACCCAACCCGCCCTTCGACATTCAATTCTCCTCTCCCCCATCGTCCTTTATACAGGTTCCTTTATACAGGGTCCATAGGTCCTTTATACAGGTTCCTTGACTTGACCCTTCCACTTCTTTCGCCTGTTGTCTCCCTCCGTCCTTCCCTCTGGTCACTGTCAGATTGTTCTTTATTTCTATGTCTCTGGTTCTATTTTGCTTGCTTGTTTGTTTTGTTGATTAGGTTCCTCTTAGAGGTGAGATCATATGGTATTTGTCTTTTACCACCTGGCTTATTTCACTTAGCATAATGCTCTCCAGTTCAATCCATGCTGCTGTGAAGGGTAGGATTTCTTTTTGTATTTCTTTCTGCTGTGTAGTATTCCATTGTGTACATGTACCAAGTCTTTTGATCCACCCATTTACTGATGGGCATTAAGGCTGTTTCCAGCACTTGGCTATTATAAATTGTGCTGCTATGAAGATTGAGGTACATAGGTTCCTTTGAATGGATGTTTCAGGATCCTTGGGGTATAATCCCAGCAGTGGAATTACCGAATCAAAAGCAGTTCCATTTTTAATTTTTTCGAGGAAATTCCATAGTGTTTTCCACAGTAGGGGCACCAGTCTGCATTCCTACCAACAGGGTTCTAGGGTTCCCTTTTCTCCACAACTTCACGAGCACTTGTTCTCTGTTGATTTGTTTATGATGGCCATTCTGGCCAGTGTGAAGTTGTATCTCATTGTGGTTTTAATTTGCATCTCTCTGATGGCTAGTGATGATAAAAGAGCATTTTTTCGTGTGTCCATGGGCCCTGTGTATGTCTGCCTTGGAGAAGTGTCTGTTCAGGTCCTTTGCGCAATTTTAATTGGATTGTTTGTCTTCCTGGAGTGGAATTGGGGCGATCAAATCCTTGTCTGTGTTGGCATTGGCAAATAGATTTTTCCATATGGTTGGTTCTCTTTTTATTTTGCTCATGTTTTCTTTAGTCATGTAGAAGCTTTTTAATTTGGTGTAGTCCCATTCATTTATTCTTTCTTTTATATCCCTTACTCCAGGGCACATATTGGTGAAAATATTGCTGCATGGAATATCTGAGAGTTTCCTGCCTATGTTCTCCTCTAGGACTTTTATGGTATCATGACTTTTATTTTAGTCTTTTATCCTTCTTGAATTTATTTTTGTGTATGGTGTTAGCTGGTGGTCTAGTTTCATTTTTCATGTATCTGTCCAGATCTCCCAATGCCATTTGTTGAAGAGGCCATTTTTACTCCATGTTTATGCTCCTTCCCCCTTTGTCAAATATTAATTGACCAGGAAGATATAGGATTATTTCTGGGCTCTCTCTTCTGTTCCATGGATCAGATGTTCCATGGATCTGTTCTATATGTCTGTTCTTATGCCAGTACTAGACTGTTTTGATTATAGTGGCCTTATAATATGGTTTGATATCAGGTATTGTGACTCCTCCTACTTTGTCCTTCTTTCTCAAAATTGCTGAGGCTATTCTGGGTCATTTATGGTTTCATATAAATTTTTGAAATATTTGCTATAGATCTGTGAAATATGTCATTGGTAATTTGAAAGGGATTATGTTGAATCTATGGGTTGCTTTGGGTAGTATGGACATTTTAATGATATTAATTCTTCCAATCCATGAACATGGTATATGCTTCCATTTATTTCTGTTTTCCTTAATTTCTTTCTTCAGTGTTGTATAGTTTTTAGAGTACAGGTCTTTTACTTGCTTGGCTAGATTTATTCCTAGGTACTTTATTTTTCTTGTTGCTATAGTAAATGGGATTTTTTCCCCTAGTACGAAAATGCCTTCAATTTCTGAATGTTGACTTTGTATCCTGTCATTTGCCAAATTCACTTATTAGGTTGAACAGTTTTTTGGAGGTTTTGGTTTTTTGAACAGTTTATAGAATTTTCTATGTACACTATCATGTCATCTGCAAACAATGATGGTTTTATTTCCTCCTCTCCAAATTGGATGCCTTTTATTTCTTTTTTCTTGTCATATTTCTGTGGCTAGGACTTCCAATACTATGTTGAATAGAAGTTGTAAAAGCAGACACCCTTGTCTTTTTCCTGATCTTAGTGGGAAACCTTTTAGTTTTTGCCCATTTAGTATGATGTTGGCTGAAGGTTTCCCATGTTTAGTCTTTGTTATGTTGAGGTATGTTCTTTCTACTCCCACTTTTCTGAGTGTTTTTTATTGTAAATGGGTGCTGTACTTTATCAAATGCTTTTCTGCATCTATTGATATGATCATGTAATTTTTGTCTTTCTTTTTGTTTATGTGCTATATTACATTTATTGATTTGTGAATATTGTACCATCGTTGAATCCCTGGGATGGACCCCATTTGATCACGGTGGATGATCTTATTAATATATTGCTGGATGTAGTTTGGTAATATTTTGTTGAGGATTTTAGCATCTATGTTCATCAGCGATATTAGCATGTAGTTTTTTTTTTCTTTGTTGTGTCTTTTTCTGGTTTTGGGATTAGGATGACGATAGCCTCATAAAAATTGTTTGGGAGTCTTCCCTCTTCTTGGATTTTCTGGAATAGCTTGAAAAGGATAGGAGTTAGCTTTTCCTTAAATTTTTTTGTAAAATTCTCCTGTGAAATGGTCCAGTGCAGAGCTTTTTTGTGCCAAGGGTTTTTTGATCATTGCTTCAATTTCAATATCTGTTATTGGTCTGTTTAGGCTTTCTGTTTCTTCTTGATTCAGTTTTGGAAGATTATATGTTTCTATGAAAAAAACCTATATAATTTTATTAACCAGCATCACCCTAATACATTCAATAAAAAGGAGAAAAAATAAAAAATAAAGTATAATTTTTAATTGCTAGTGTTAAATAAATAAAGTAAAATACAGAATTTGTAATACTTTGGCAGACAGCAGTTGAGCCATATCATTCATACTAAGATATACAATCAAATTTCTATCATTATAGGTTTATTCCATAACTTAAGCTTTGTATGATATTATTGAAGAATAGGACTTATAAATTGGTAATATGATTTAACAAATCAATCCTCTTTATTTACTTAAATTTTTTTTGTTTTCCCAAGCACTAAATATTTAACCTCATGGTAATATTCCTCAAAACAACAAATACTTGAAACCAGACTCTGAAAATCAATATTTCTTCCAGGAAATTAGTTATAAGACTTTTTTTTCTTAGTTGATTTAATAAGCAACGTCTAGCTTATGTTAAGATCTTGCTTAAGAAAGTAGTTTAAAATCAGCAATACCTCTAATTCTAAAACTTAGTGTCTAAAAGACTTCTGTTTTCTTTAGAAATATAATACTAGAATTTCGCCTTAAAACGTTGTCTGAATTACTAAGCATCCCAAAATATATTTACTTATTTTGAACAAAAACTCTGAAGCTTAAAAGTGTACATTGTCAGCATCGTAAATCATTCTCTACCAGTTATTTACAGCCACAGTTATGCTGTGTAACCAATAATCACACAACATACAACAATAGTTGGTTAGGAGACTGACCATGACCACCGTCACTCAAATATCTATGGGTTGGCTGGCTTGACTGCTATGTGATGGCCACAGCAGGACAACCAGGATGACTCAACTCTGTTTCTCATGTCTCATTCTTTTACAGAAAGCCCAGTTATGGCCTCATGATAGAGGCAGAGAAGCCACTGCTTGTATCACATGTGCTAACATCCGATGGCCAAAGGAAGTCACATGGCTAAGCTCAGCATCAAGGAGTAATAGAAGGAGCTTCAAATTCATGTGGCAGATTGCGATGAATTATGGAAGGGTAAAAAATTGAACCAATAATGCAATCACTCTCTCACACATTCTACTGCTCATTTTATTTGAGAAATAACTATTGATATATTGATAGCTACCAAACTGCTCCCCCGACACAAAAAAAATTCTTGCAAAATTTAGCAAATAGGATCTGATGATTTTTAAAAGCTTAATAAATCATGATTTATTGACTTATGTCTGGGATGTAAGGTTGATTTCACATTCTGAAATCGATTTCAGAAATCAACCAAATTACTAGAAAAAAGACAAAAAGTACATATGAATTCAATAGATATAGAAATTTATATGATAAATTAAAATTCTATTTCCATTCATGATAAAACTTCTTAATAGGCTAGAAAAGAAAAGCAATTTTCATAATATGACATAGTTTATTTATAAAGAACTTATGACAAACATCAGACTTCACTAAGAAATATCAAAAGCTTTCCACCCGATAGTGTAGCCAAGACAAGTATGTTAACCATCAATACATCTATTCCGCATAACGTTGAGGTCCTAGCAAATACAATTTTTAAAAAGTTAAAACACTAAGAAATGGCAAGGATAAAATATATCACTCATAATTTATAGATTAGTATGGCTGGGTACATACAAATTCAAAAGAATGCATATATTACTATACTTAGTAAAGAATTTAATAAGGTTATATATGCAAAATCAATCTATAAAAATAAATTTATTTCCATACAAGCAATAAATAATAAATAAAATTTTAATAAATAATGCCACTTACAAAAATAATAAAATTTCTAGAAATAAATATAAATAAATATGTATAAAATTTCTTCAGCAAAAACTATAAAATATTGAGAAAAATTAAAAAGACCTTATGGATTATTAAAGTATATGGATTGGAAAACTTTATATGTTAAAGATGTCAAATTTGCCCAAGTTGACTTATAGGTTCTATACAATCCTAATACAAATCTTAGAATTTTTTGTGTTGTTTTTGTAGGAGTTAAGAAGTCATTCTAAAATCTTTATTCTAAAATAAATGCCAGGAATACTCTGGCAATCGGAAGAAAAAAATAGATTTGATAATTTACTCTGCAAATTTAAAATCTTTGTATAAAGTTATTAATACATAATTAATACAGTGTGGTATTGGCACAGCATATATAATACAAAAAGTCTAATGAAAAAGAATCAAGAGTTTAGAAACAGATTCACGATATCCCATTGTTGGGAACTGTCCTGCCTGGTTTCAGGGACTGTAGCCTCTCTGGCAGGCTAGAGGGCCCCAAAGCTGGTAATAATCAAGACCTTGGGAAAACAAGCCATCAAGGAGATGAAACCTGTCCCCCTGGCAGGGATGTAGCCCCTGCCTCCCTCACATCACCCTGCTTGGTCCTGTGATGGTCAGTTAGTCAAAGACGGGTAAGATCTCTCATGAGGAGGGATGACCAAAGACAGACACGGCTGGTATGGGCAGCAAACAAGGATTTGGGGGATGCAGAGAAAGGGGAAAAGACACTCACCCCTGGCTTTGATATGGCTGGAGTCCTCATTCTATCTGAAAGAAGTCTCCTTATCTCTTGGTGGCTAAACCCTATCCACCTGGCTTAGGCTTGAAGCAATACTAAAGGCATGTACAGCCCTAAACTGGATGGGGCGGTTTCCAGGGGGAAATCAGGCCTAGAAGTAAGTTCCTGGAAGTATGCTTTGTTCTTCCCTCAAAAGCTATGATAACTGGTTCATACTGAGAAGGAGATTAACATTATTCATAGACCCTGACCTGAGGCAGATCTCTTCTGTTCCTCCGATTGTTATCTATAATCTCTGTTTTATGTAAACATAGCCTTTTGACATTGGTTGATGAGCTTTGTTGTATACCCCTGCGCATATGGTTTTCAATAAAGTCTTTTGATTTGGGGGGTTTGGGGCTTCTCCACTAGAGAGAAGAGCCCTTTCCCCTCTCCTAACAAAGAGAAAAATTTTCTGCAATGACTCGTTTAGTTTGCTCCCATCTGTGACAACACTGGGATGGGCTCTGAGGGATCAGAGCCCTCGTTCCCACCTCAGCTGGTCCCAGACAGTGACCCTCAGCTCCAAGATCCCCACGCTCCCTGCAACATTTCATGACACTTTTGAAAAGGCAGCTCTAACGGGCAATAAGTAATGGGTGGTCTTTTTGACAAATGACAATTTAAGTAATTGAAAATCCATGTGGGGGAAAAGATCAAGCTTGACTTGATCCCATAGACACAATTTAATTCCAGGTCTATTACAGATATAAATGTGAAAGATAACATATAAGGCTTCTAGGGAAATCTAAAGAAACATATTCTTATGACTTTGATAGGCAAAAATTTATTAAATGGAACTCGAAGTGTTAACCATGAAGAAAAATTTCTGATAGTTTTTACTGTATTAAAATTAAGAATATCTATTAATCAAATGACACTTTTAAGATAGTGAAATTATAATCCCTGGAGTAAAAGAATACACTCATCACATATGATACACAAAGGGCTTGATTATGTAAAAGCTTCCCAAGTCAATAAGAAAAAGATAGGTAATTAAACAGAAAAAAAGAAAGACAGATATTATCTAAGTGACCAATAAACATATGAAAAGATGCTCAATGTCATTAATAAGCAGGAAAACGCAAATTAAAACTATAGTGCTTCACACTCCTTACCCACCAAAATGGCTAGACTTGAAAGGAAAAAGACTGACATTACTAAGTACTGGTGAGTTACTAAGTATATGGAGAATAAGAACTCTCATACCCTGCTGATGGAGTGCGAATTACTTTAAACACATTGGATACTCTTTTAGAATTATCTTGTAAAATTGAAACTATTATCTTGTCTAGCAATTTCATCACTCGGTCTATAAAAATGCATGTACATGTGCACCAAAACAGGTATGTACCAATGTTCATGGCAACATTATTCAGGAAACCCAAGAATTGAAAATAAACCAAATGCCCTTCAACAGTAGACTGAATAAAATGTACACATTTATACAATGAATTACTACAAAACAACAAAAAGGAAGGAATATACATATATATCTGTATTTCACAAATGAATAAATCTCACAAACATAAGGTGGGGCAAAAGAAACTAGAAATGAAATAATATATACTCTAAGATTTAATCTGTATAAATTTTAAAATTACGCAATAGTAAATGGCAGTGTTAGAGGCACAGGCTTTAATTTAGAAGAGACACAGGATATTTCTGCAGTGCTGGCAGTGTCTTATTTCTTGATCTGTTTGATGAGAACATGGATGCTTGTTCTGTGTTAATTTTCTGAGATATATGTTTTTGTTTCCTACATTTTCTATATGTAGTGTATGTTACTATAGAATACTTATTCAAAATGAGTTTACTTTTTTGAAATCAGGAAGTTTTGGTTGTTTCCAAAACTAGAAAAAATCTTGTGATCACAGGCGTTTAAGTCAGAATGATATACCAGGAGTAGCTACTGGCAAACGTTGGGGATGATTATTCTTTAGAAGAACAAACATGTTTTCCCCAGTTTTATTTCCCCTAAGCACAGTAGAGGGTTTTTAGGCCTTTCTCCCAATAAAAGCAGGCTATAGTATCAAGAGATGCATTATGTGTTGAATCCAAGCAAGATCTTCCTTCCTGCTGTGCTTAATTTCCAAATCCAATTCTGTCACAAAAACAGATGCAATGTGATGCCCAGTAGAAAAAAGCAAGTTCAAGTTCGATTTTCATCGGCACTGCATGGGCCTTACTATAATTTGGTCTTGCTCTCTGTGCTCGGGCCAATGAACCACAGACTCTTAAAGGTTTTATTTTAAGATAGGGTAATAGAAAACAAAGTTACTTTTTAAATTAAGAGTAGAATGTTTTTTCCACATGGAGCCAAAATTATCAAACTGAAGATGATTTTTTTCCCCTAAATTTCAGTATTTAACTAATTTGTGCCAGAAAGAATATTTGTTGAAATTATTGAAAACTCTTTATTAAATGTGGTCATGCTAAAAGCTCATAATATGTCTGTTATCTATTTTGAGTCTGATTTCAAACTAACTTGACAATTGGATCCATAATTTAATGGAAAGTGCCAAATCTAAAAAAACATTTTTAATGACTATAAGTGAATGAAAATGAGGGCTGCCTATATGCCTAAAATGCTAATTTGTTTAAGTGACAAGATAAATATCCTTTCTCCTTTCACCGATTATGTAATCATCTCAACTGTGAGTTCAGACCTCTTTCTACAACAAGCAAACAGATTGCAGAAGGAATTATTAAGGAGACAGGCCTCAGTCAAGCAGTCATTTTTTAACATGGGAATTGCTTCTCCCTTACAAAACCTGCCATTAAAGTACTGAGTGACTGTTTAGGTAGTGGAAGAGGTTATCAGACAAAAGCTTCAAATTCTTGTCTATAAATATGTTTCTAGCCTACCTCATATTTGATGTTACTGAAGGAGAAAGAATACTTTTTTTCATTTATATAATGACATAGATATACTTGTTCTATATATAAATAAGACTGCTCCGCTTTGCCAGTTTTGGGGACAGAAAATAAATTCATTATCTGTGGATCATTCAAATTAAATGTTTCAAATCCCATTTAGTTTTTCCAAGAGTATCTTGTTTTCTTATCATGGTTCCCTCACTCTACCTCCCCTTTGATAATTCCAAAAACTCAGAGACAAATATCATCCAGAGCCTTATTCCCGTTCTCATGGGTTTACAAAGGGAAGGGTGGAAACTCAGATTTCTTCCCTGGCAACTGGTGATCCTGCTGATACTTTCTTTCATGGAGGGTCAATATTTAAACACAGTGATTCTGCCAATTCTTGCCCATCGTGTCATTAAAAGGGAGGGAGAAAGTCAGGGTAGGGGGAGTGTCTCACACTTCAGGCACCATTCGCTGACTCCTACTTAAAAGTTCCAGGTCAGTTTGTAATTTCTTACCAACAGACCCTAAGAAGGATTTCTATTTCAGGCATATATGTTTTGAAACCTGTCCCTTTTTCTTTTAATCCTCTTTTTTTCTTCTCCAAGTATGATCACCTCCATTTGCTTCACTGCTCTTTACAAAAGTCAATGCCAATTTTTGGTTCCCAGGATGAATAATACTCTTTTTAGGAAAAATCCACTTTCTCAACTATGAAGCGAAGGCCTCATTTTGCCAAAGTTTGGTTAAGTACTGGAAGACCTTGAAAGAAGAAGCCTAACACAGGCCACATTGTTAGGCCCTTTCAATGTCTTTAGGTTCATTCTTCACTTCTCTCTCTTATTTATTCTGACCATTAAATTATATTTATTATACTGTTTTCTTCTGTTCAATTTCACTCTATTTGGACATTCATCAGCCATTCGAAAGTCACCCTCTGCCTTAAATTTACCCCTTTCAATTCCTTCTCTACGCAGTGATCTTTTGATCCCATCACTCTTAAAGCTCCTCATTAATCTTAGAATACATCCAAAATAACTCAACAAGGCCTCCAGCCCCTGTGTAACCTGAGCTAGTTGCTGCTTAGTTAGTTGTTTGTTTTGCTCTTTGGATTCCATTTCTAAGTGAAATCATATGGTATTTTCCTTTCTCTGGCTGACTTATTTCACTTAGCATAATACACTCTCAAGCCATCCATGTTTTCACAAAAGGTAAGATTTTGTTATTTTTTATGGTTGAGTATGAACTTTATCCAGAACACCCTTAGTCTTCCTGTGGCCCCAGGCCTTCTCACAAGCCAGTTCTTTAAGTAGAACCCCTTTCTTCTTCTTGTGCTTTTCCTTAGTTGGCCTACTCACACTCAAATACAATCTAACAAAATTGTTTCTAATGAAGTTAAAGACAAGTAAGCACTACAAGAGCCATGCTGTGGAAAAAACTAAACAATCTTTTTGGCCAACCTAATAAATATTAACGTATAGCTAATTTTTCTTTGTGTGTGCATGTGCGTGTGCAGTTCTGGGTTTAAACACATGTATAGATCTGTGTAACTACTACCACAATCAGGACGCGGAACAGTTTAACATTATTCCAAAAATCTCCTTTATACTACATCTATGTAGTCAAATGCTCCCCAATCCCTATCCCCTGGCAAACACTAAAACACTAATCTGTTCTCTGTCCCTATACTCTCAGCTTTTCCAGAATGTCACATAAATGGAGTCAAAAAATAGGTATGTAACCGACTTCTTTCACTCAGTATAATGCATTTATAATTCATTCATGTTCTTGTTATCTAGAGTGTATATACCTTTTTATTGCTCATTGGTATTCCATTCTAAGAATGTACTACCATTTATTTATCCACTTATATTGGTAGATATTTGGGTTGCCTCCATCCAGATTTAGGCAATTATGAGTACACTTTCTATAAAAATTTATACACATTTTTTTGTGAGAACATAAATTTTTATTTCTCTAAGGTAAAATCTAGGAGTGGGGATACTAGGACATGTGGTAAGTCCCAGTAAGTCTTAATTTTATAAGGAACTTTTACACTCTTCTTTAGGTAAGTTGTATCATTTTGCATTCTTCTCACAGTTTGAGATAGTTCCACTGGTTCTGCATCCTTGTCAGTACTTGTTATTGTCAGATTTCACTCATTCATTCATTCATTTATTCATTCATTTTAATCCTTACCCAAGGATATGTTTATTGATTTTAGAGGGAGAAGAAGGAAGTGGGGGTAGAAAGAGAGAGAAAGAGAGAAATATTGATATGAGAGAGAAATTTTGGTGGCTTGCCTCCTATAAACTTCCCAACTGGGGATTGAATCCATAGCCTAGGTTATGTGCCTTGACTAGTAATTGAACCTGCAACCTTTTGGTGTATGGGATGATGCTCCAACCAACCAAGCCACTTAGCCCGGGCGGTATTGTCAGTTTTTAATTTAGCCATTTTAGTAGATGTGCAGGGGTATCTAAAAGTGATTTTATTTATATTTTTCTAATGGCAAATAATATTAAGTATCATTTATTGTGATTATTTTCCATCCAGAGATATTCTTTTATGAAGTATGTGTTCCAATATTTTTTCTGCTTTTATTGGGTTGTTTGTTTTATCATTGTTAAGCCTTATTAGTGTCTTTGTATACAAGTGCTTTATCATGTTTTCAAATGTCTCCTACTTCCTCTCTCTCTAAAATCAATAAATATATGCTTGGGTGAGGATTTAAAAAAAAAAGTGTTTTCTGTTACTTCCTGGAACATGGTTTTAATAGCTCCTTTAAGGTCTTTGAACCAAATTTCAATATCTGCGTCATCCTGGCGTCCTTAATTCTAGTGTGTTTTTCCTTGTGAGAAATTGAGTGTTTCTGGTTCTTTGTATATAAAATAAGCCTGTAATATATCCCTGACTTTTTGAATATCATGTTATGTGACTCTGCGTTTTGTTAAATCCTAAAGATGTTGATTTTTTATTATTTGTTTTCTTTAGCAGGTATTTCATCCAATTAGATTTAGGCCACAAGTTCCTTTCCAAGTTTATATGTTGTAGCTTCAGTGCCAGTTCAGTTTCAAAGCCTTTGTGGTACCATTTCCACATGTGCACCACACAGTGATCAGTCTAGGACATGGGACATGCCTAAATGGCAATTTCACTCTCAAAGCCTTTTCTGTGTTATTAAGGGTATTATTCACGCACGTGCATGTAGCTCAGGAGTAAGCGCAGGGTCCATAGACAACTTTATAGGATTGCTTCCTTGAACTCCCTCCTCTCTACATTCTCTCCAAGACTTCTAGTTCCCAGAAGCCTTCTCTTCCTGGTTCTTTGATGGGGTTTGAGTTCCCTGTCTTTGCCTTGCACCTCCCTTTATTGTGTACACAATAAAGGCAAAATGGTGAAAAGACTAGAGGAAGAAAGCAATGGGATTTTCCCTGCGCTCTTGCAGCCACAGGACCTCTCTGATCAGAGATGTTTTCTCTCTCTTGAAGTTCAGTCGTGGTCTGTCCAGCTGCCACTGCTGTTTCCGCTGCAGCTACTTGGGATTGCCTGGGGGCTAGGACAGTATAGGACAGAAAAAAATTGCACAAAAATTAAGAAAAACCATGGTATTTTCCTCACTTTTTTGACACATAGGGGTCTGTGTTTCCAATTCTCATAACAAAAGTAGAGAGCTCCTCCTGGAGCCCCTTCTGCCTGTACCTGATGTGATGTCCTGGGCTTTAGGCTGCATTTGCATTCCAGTTAGGAAATACAAGAAAGAAAAAAACCCTAGTAACTCACTACTAGTTTAGTGGGACTTTCGGTGGGATTACCATTTATTTTCTAGTTCTCAGCTGCATTTTGTCCAGGGATTTTAGCTGATTTATTTAGAGAGATAGTGTAGAGTATCCTTATTCTATCTTTACCAGCACAGAACTTCCATTTTTTAGAAGAATAATTTAAAACTTTTAATTGTGGTGAAAATCCCCACATATCATCTAATTTACCATCTAACCTATTTTTAAGTGTACAGTTTAGTAATGTTAAGTATACTCACACTGCTGTGCAATGGCCTCCAGAACTCTTTCATTTTGCAAAACTGTAAGTCCTATACACATTGAATAACAACTTTCTCTTTCCTCCTCATTTCAGATGCTGGAAACCACTGTTCTACTTCTTGTTTCTATGTTTGACTACTTTAGATACCTCCTATCAGTGGAATCACACAGTATTTCTTTTTTTATGATTACATCATTTTACTTAATATATTGAATATTGTCTTCAAGATTCATCCATGTTGCAGCATGGAACAGGATTCCCTTCCTTTTAGGGCTGAATGATACTTCATTGCATGTATATACCACATTTTAAAAATTTATTCATACACCAATAAAAATTGTATTCATTTCTTGGCTATTATTATAAATAGGTGTATGCAAATTACATTTTGAGACACTGTTTTCCATTCTTTTGTATATAATCACAAGGGGATGGCTAGATCATATCTTAATTCTATTTTAATTTTTTGAGGAAACTCCCTACTGTTACCATAACAGGTATACCACTTTATGTTTCCTCTAGCATTATAAAGTATCCTATTTTTCCACATTTCTCACTGACATTTGTTAATCTCTGATATTTTGGTAGCACCTATTCTAATGGGTGTGAGGCTCTAGCCCATTGTGGTTTTGATTTTCATTTCTCTAATTGTTAGTAATGTTGAACATCTTTTCTTATGCTTGTTGGCCAATTTATATATTATCTTTAAAGAAATGTCTATTCAAGTCCTCTGCCTATTTTCTAATTGGGTTATTTATTGTTTGTTGTTGTATTGTAGGACCTCTTTATATATTCATGATATTAACTACTTATCAAATGTGATTTAGAAATATTTTTTCACATTCTGTAAGCAGAATTTCCATATTCTTTTAGTTTCCAGGGCTACTATTGAGCGATCTGCCTTACCGCTTCTTTGCATGAAATATTTTTCCCCAACTCTGGCAACATGATCTTCTCTTTTTTTTTCCCCAATGATCAAAAATTTTATGACAATATAATTTGTCATTTGTATATACTGTCCCATTTTTATGGGCATTTTTCATTTATAAACTTCTCTCCTTCAGTTTTTGGTAAAAATACTTGAATTGCTTCTATGATTCTGGTTTTGGTGTCTGTATCTTCTTTTTAAATTAAAGTTATTGGGTTGACATTGGTTATTAAAGTTATATAGGTTTCAAGTGTACAATTCTATGATACATCACTTGTATTTTGCATGGCATGCCCACCACCTAAGATCAGATCTCCTTCCATCACCCTATATTTGACCCCCTTTACCCTCTACTAGCTCCTCCCACCTCCCTTCCTTCTGTTAACCACCACATTGTTTGTGTCTATGAGTTTTTATGTTTGTTTTTCTTGTTTGTTCATTTATTGCTTTCAGTTTTATATCCTACATATAAGTGAAATTATATGATTCTTAACTCTTATTACAATGTCTTATTTTTGAGAATCTTTCTTCTGTCAATTAAGTTTGTATTTTTGATTACCGTTATGTGAACTTATTTCTGTTATATTATTTTGAGATTTGCATTTACTATGCTCCATATTTGCTTCTTTTGCCTTCTGTCTTTTTAGACTACTATTGGGTTGTTAGAATTTTCTTTGTTTGCTTTTTTTCTGTTATGGTTCTGAAACTGCACATTTTTTAAATCTTCCATTGTGATTTAATTTTAAGAACACATTTTCTATGTCCCTGTGGATGTTAGAAGCCAGCCCTATTCCCTTTAACTTATATTCAGTGTATAACACTTTGTGGGGTGCCTAATGCTTACTTATCCTTTGAGTTTTGTTCCTTTGTGACAATAAACATTTGTTTATTTATATTTTTCCACCATTTCTGTGTTTGTAAGAGAAGGGGTTACATTGCAGAGTGTAGTCTACTATGTTGCTTTACAGAGTAGTTTACCAACTTAACAATTGTCATCAAACATAAGTAAATATGTACATTTTTATGTGAATGTATCAATTGAGTGATGATGTAAAACAAATATATGCTTTCATATGATTCCATGTAATATACCTTTTGTTTGCATTAACTTGATAAAAATCGATCATATTTTTTAAGAACCAAAGATAATCCTTTATAATTGATAGTTTTCAAAGCCTTTGTAGTTTTAGGGAGGACTCCCTATAAACATCTGAGCTGAGTTTGAAAGATAATGAATATTGCAAACAGCGGTATGCTATAACCTCCAATATGAAAAACTTGTAGTTGTTGCAGGGAATGAAATTTGAAAATACTTATGAGACATTCTGAACTTTGAACAAAGTTAAAGTCCTCGCAGCATTTTCCCCCCTAAACAATCTTCTAGTTAACTCAAACAACTTCTCTATTTGCAGCATGGCTTGTATTCCTCTATGTTAGCCATAGCAAATATTCATCATTATTTTAAAAGCTAGGTAGTAGGAGGGAGAGTAAAATATCTGCCTCAAGCATTTTTTTTCTCCAAAAATAAAAATAAAAAGTGAAAGGGAGGGAAGATGCACAAAACAATATTACCCTGCATTCTCCACTTTGTCATTCAATGCCTTACAATTGCCTAATTGTTCATCAGCTTCAAAAAAGAAATGCCTTTTATTTTCTCCAGGCACTTAGAAATGACTAAGTGTCACTTAGTCAATTGGCAGAACAAAGAAGTCAATTTATGGATCACATTTTCTCTGTTTCATTATTCTTGAAAATAATTCACTTTATTGGTTTAGTGTTCTGGAAAGGTAAGGGGTTGACAGGCACTAGAGGACAGAAATATCATCATTCCATAGATTCAGGTTATACACACACATTTCTGTTTAAAACTAAAGGTGAAAAGGTAACAGCTTCTCAGTTTATTCATGTTGAAAACTACTTTAAAAACAAAACAAAACAAAACAATACTAAAACCTGCTGACTTCCTCCAAGCATATTTTACTCTAACTTAAAAGTCACATGCCTGTGTTTTCCTTTCCACATCAGATTTACTGATTAATTAGCTAGTCCTCAATTATCTCTTTGATATTTGTATAAAGTAGTGGTTTAGCATTATGACATAAAAATATATAAATATAAAGAAAATAAAAATTACCAATAATTTAATAACACAGAAAACCACTATAACTTTTTTGTGATCTTGCCATAATTCTTCTATCTCTATATTAACAAATTATATTCATATAAATATATTATTTTATAACTTCATTTCTATATATTTTTGTGAGCATTAATAAGAGGTCAAATGTTCCCCTAAAATAATTTTAATTGCTAAATTACTGTTCATATATGGACAATAGATACCCTAATTTTTAAGCCGTTCCCTTCCTACTGGACAAATAAAAATTGGGACGTGTAATTAAACAACAATACTTAAAAAAAATAGAAATTGGTATCATTAAACATGTATTTGTATGAATTTCTGATTATTTTTTTAGAATAATTTGCTTGCAATAGAGTTGGTATACTAAAAGATACTGACATTTTTGAGGCTTATACAGCATGTGGCCGTAAATTTGGGAAATTGCCTTTCCCAAATTTGTGAATTTGCTCTCCTAAAAGGAGAGTTTGTTTTTACATTGTATTCATAATAAATTTTGAAGGTGAAAATAAAAGTTTAATAATCAGTGGACCATGGACTGTCTTAAGTCATAGAGTCAAGCTATTTGATTTTTCTATTTGCTTGTATGTGAAATTAAATTTACTATTAAAAATGTGTTTATTAATATATTCATGGTTTTAAGTATAATACTAGGAAATCTTAATTTTATGCTTTTAACTATCCTTTAATCTTGTATACTGGTAAGATTCTGAAATAACTTTTGTTACTCCAATCACTTTAATGTATATTCGTTACTCAGAAGTATTAAACATATTCACATAGCAACATGTTTCCTTTTTTAAGAAAGGTGTATAATTATAGAATATCATTATGCTTGTTTGTTTTTTTACAAACATGAACTATTCCTTTTTAAATTGAACTGAGAACTTTTGAAAGCCTGGTAAAAGTTGGAAAAAATTTTGGAAGGAAATATGCACAGATGTTTGCTATTCCCTTTAATCACTTTTCCCCAGAAATTGTTCATTTCATCAGAACTTACTAAATGTGAGGATAAAACTGCTGCAGAGTACAGTCTATATCCACAAAATGGAATTATCTCGTTATATTCAATCTATCTGTATTTTTAAACAGCAAATGCATTTTCTATGTGTAGAGTGAGCATTGAAATGAACCACAACCACAAACTGCGATTAGAAAAGCTGCTTGTTTAGCAGTTTTAAAGGGAACCAACATGACAATCAAACATGGAAAGAGCAGATGGAAAATTTATTTTAGGACACGCAGCAATAATAGAGAAATTAGTGAGCAATTAAAACATGAAAAAATCAGTTTAGCTGAGAAAGTGAATCCAAAGTTATTTTAGTTCAGTTCCCAATTATGCTTTTTCTTAAACCAAGGTTTGAATTAGGAAGAATTAAATGTGCATGCTGTTTTAGCAATTAAGGTACAACCTTGAGTGGCATGTGGTGATTGTTTAAAACAGTCTTAAAAACCAGAGCAATTACTCAAGACTAGAATTTATTTTCAGATAGTAAAACCTGGGTACCTATATTTAGATTGTTGGTAGATCAACAGTATCAGAAACTCATTGTATTTAGCCTTGTACTTTTTAAAAATTAATTCTCTTTCAAAATTAAGATTTCTGTTTTAAGTTGGTTGCCTAATTAGTAAGGGTGATATGTATGTGTTTCTCAGACATTTTGCACCTCACTTGTTGAGAGAAATTCATGAGACCTTTGAAAATAAAGCCTTCTATAAGTCACTACTACTGGGTTTGCATGGAAAAATGCAAAGGCACAAGGATGCCTTCACAGGGATGCTTACAGTTGTAAATGGAAATGAATTAGAATATTAGGTAGAAGTAATTCCAGACACTTACCCAAAGTCTTGCACTGTTAGTGCTGGAGCTTCACATTGAAAGCAGTAGGTACACCCTGAGGAGGTGGCGCCAGCAGAAGGTCGACGGGGCCTGCCAGCGTTAACAGTACCTCAAGTTCAAGCCCCAAGAATTCATGTGCAAGTGATTTATTAAGAAAGAGCTGCCAGGAGAAACCAATAAAAGAGTGGAGAAAGCAAGACAGGGAAGAGGTTTAAGCTAAGCAGGTGCTTTTAGCCAAAAGCTCCTGGAGAGCAGCTTCAGCCTGATCCTGAGGGAATTTTGAAGGGTTATACCTTGGTTTATTCCAACACATAAATGCACCTCAAGGGAACACTAGCTTGATTAAATTAAGTTGCCACCAAATAGCTGATTGGCCTGACCAAGAGCTGATAGCATATCGAGCAATGAACATCAGATTTCACTGCTGACAAGCACATTCATTCTCGGTAAGAATCCCAAGCCATTGGATCCATGCACAGTTTCCAGTAACACCATGACTACTGTGGGCCTGAAGTGGGAAAGATTGTGGTTGGAGCAGCATGTTGGTTATTTTTTGTCAGGGTGGGGAGCTGGGAGGGGACTGTGAAAGAAGGAAAGGTCAAGACCAGAAACTCAATTTTGCATTGTTATTAAATACCCAAGTGAAGATGTTACACAGATACACAAATCTGAAGTTCAGGGAAGGTTTTTGGGCTGAAGACATACATAGGAATCTGGAAATGTCAGAGACTAGATAGTATGTATTTAAAGCTAAGAGATGGAATACTTTCTCCAGGCATTGAGGGTAGATAAAGAATGGGTCCATTAAAAAATGTATGACTAAAGGGCAAGTCTCCCACTCTGTGCTTCTACTTGTCTTCAAATAAAACTTCTAGAAATAATTGCTGTTTTAATTTGGTATTTATTCTTCTCTATTTTTCAAGTTTATACAGATATATCTACTAATATATATTTATATAGAAATAGTTTTATAAAAATATAATTTGCTATACTTGTTACTCACTATTTAGCTTTTCCCAGTTAAGAATATAGACACAGATATCCAAATTAGCATATATATAAGTATATCACATTCTGTTTAATTCTTACATAATGCCCACTTTAGTGACACGTCATAATTTACTCAGTCAATATCTTTTACTGGACCATATATTGTTTCTAGGTTTTGCTTCAGAAATAATATTAAAATAAATATCTTTTTACTGATATTATATTATTGCTTTTGTGAGATAGATTCCTAGAAAAGGAGTCTCTGTCACAGTGCATATATCTTTTCATTTATTATTATATTGCCATTATAGAGAAGTTTTTAAAAATAATGAAAAGTCTACAAAACACATATTTTTAAAAATCAATTCTATTACAGTGGGTATGTAACTTAATGAGAGGGAACATTATGTATCTAGAACAATATATCTTAAAGATGATATTAGGAATGTGTTAGTGATTTTTTTACAAAAAATCCTGAAGTTATTTATACACTGTGATAAAGCGATATGTAACATGCATAGCCTACTTTCGGATAAAAGAAAAGAATTTCACAGCCAAAAAGGAATTTTAAAATAATTTATTTATTTGTCTATTCTATATACCATGTAGGGATATATGTTCCACAATGGTACCGATAAATTCTCATTTTCTCCTCTTTCTTTTTCTTCACATACCCAAGATACTCCATGTTTTAAGCTTAAGAACTATGAAAAACTCTTACCCTAGTTTTAGTTTGCATGCCTCCTGTTTCTCTTCCCTTTCCCTTTTCTTCTTGAATTTTCACTTTAAATGAAAATGTAGGCAAAGGATAATAACCCTCAGAGATTAAGAGAAGAAAAGAAACTGAGTGGGAAAGCTGGAATTTTCTTTAAAAGAAGGTGGAGCAGAAAAGCAGATAGACCTTCTTATCTATCTCTTGGTTTATTAATCACCAATTCTATAAAAGATTTTAGGTTGTTTATAAAAATATATGCAATACAATGAAAAAATATAGATATGCAAGTAAGGCCAAATACAAAACCAATATTGCATACTATAGATTCCTATAGGGCAATTACATTTGAGCCTAGAGTCTGACTTTGACTTGGGAGACAATCAGAGCAGAATAGTGGATTTCAGTTTTCTGCTGAGGATGTAGCAAGATGGAAAGTCCATCACTCCCATTATTACAAAAAAAAAAAAAAATTCAGATAACTACAAAATCACAACTTGATTTGAACACAACAGAAAGTTAAGGTTTCAGGAACCTCCAAGGAGAGAACAGATATGAGCACTTATTTATTTTGACACCTCACAATCTGGTAAGAAGAATTCATCTTAAAAATTTAACCAATGGATAGAGCTCAAATGTGGGCTAAGTGAGGATATAGAACGTCGAAGAGATGGAGATGCAGACACAGAGAGTTTACACCCAGCTCTTCTTCACAGACATCACCAATTGGGGCAAACACTAGAGAATAATGTTTCATGTGAGTTGTTTCTGAAAACAGAAAAATAAACCATTTTATGAAATTAATACATCTTTAATATCAAAACAGAATTTTAAGAGTACGAGAGGAGGAATTATATGTGAATTTCACTTTTTAAAAAAGAAGATGTACAACTCTTAATTAAAATGTTATCTAACATACTTCTACAGAACATTTTTTAAAATAAGGCACCATGTTTGGTTAAGGTCTATTTCAGGATAGAGTGGGTGGAGAATGGGGTTAGGGTTTGAGGATGATGGGAACAGAATGTAAAACAAAACAAAATAAATGAAATAAAGCCAAGGTCATGTATAGACTGACGATACTAGGGAGATTTACATTTATTCTACCTACCTGAATTCTAATAAGAAGAAAGTCAAAGGGACCAAGGAGAAGATATGGGAAATCACATGAAATGTTATCTTTTGGGAGATGGTCAGGTATCATCCATGGGAGTGATATAATTTTCTTCCTCCTACTCTGCACCCTGCTCCCACCAGCAGTGTCAACTGGTTGGTCCTGTGTCTGTGAAAAAAACTTTTAAGACATTTTTTTGATGTCATGATCTGGCAAGAAGCCCTTAGCCTGGAGATGATCTAAATTCTGAGAAATGAGACCCACATGGTCAGAATTGTGCTCTAGTAATAAAGAATGATGAAAACTATATAGTAAAAAAATCATAGCACTTAGAAATAAAATCAATTACTAGGCAAATAGTATAGATATCCCTCTATTCACATCTATAGATTCAAGAATAAAGAAATGTAAAGATACATAGAAATGATTTTACAAATGGGAATGTACTATGCTTGTTACTTGAAAATATTAGTTTTATTTGAATGTAACAGAAGAGAAAGAAAATTATTTAAAACTGAAATAATTGCTAACCGCATAAATACTTCACTGCAAGATAAGTTAGTTTCTAAGATATACCTCTAACGTTGAAGAGGAGGAAGACTACAAATTCATTAGGAATTAAAATAAAATCTTTATGTTATATTAAAAACTCCTGGATATCAATGAACTCTCTAATATTAAATATAAATAAATTAATACTTTGGCACTTGTTTCCACCAGATATTTTTAAATATGTCCACAAAGTCTTTGATATTTTTTTCATTAAGAGTTGGAATTATCTCATCCTATTGTCCCTCACTCCTTTCTTACACCTGAGATTAGCACATGAAGATCATTAAGCTTTTGTATTTCTCTCTCCTAGACAGCCATCCTTGAGAATACTCAAGCAGCTCTTGGGAGATGTCTATTTGATAAGGAATTGAGGTCTCCTGGAAATAATAGCAGGGAATGGAATCCATTGCCGATGGTCTGTGAATGACCCTAGAGCCAACCCTCCAGCCACGTCAAGCCATCACATGACTCAGCTCGAACCAACATCTTGACTCATGAGAAATGCTGAATTAGAACCACACAGCTAAGCCACCTCCAAATCTTGACCACAGAAATAAATTATTACATAATAAATACTTTTTCTTCGAAGATTAAAGTCTTGTGGTGATTTGTTGTGCAGCAATAGACAGTTAAAAGTTTTTTTTTTTAATCTTGAATTTAAAGGTTTTGATTCATCTTTGTTTTCTCTTTTTCTTTTCCAGGATAGTCAGGTATTTTTCTCTGCCTTTAATTCAGGTGATAATTTAGCTGAGCATAAAATCAGACTTTCTTTCTTTTACAATTTTGTAGAGGTTAATACTCCATTTTCTGGCACTGAATAAACATTATTAGTTCCTTTACCAGAGTTTTTCCCACTTATCCATTTTAATTTAGTTGTCAAGATTTTTTATTGAAGTTTATTTTAAAAAATTTTTGTACTTACAGAAAAATTGTGCAGGTCATACAGTGGCTTTCCATATAGCCTGCACTCAGTTTGCTCTGTTATTAGCATTTCATACTACTCTGAGTTTGGAAATTAAAAGATATACAAAATGAGGGGAGCAATTCTAACTGGGGATTAAATGTGGGATTAAGTATATAGGTAATTTTTTAAAGCTTTCAACATGGAAGAGATTGCACAGGGAGTAAGTGTAGGGCAAAATCTTAAGGAAACCCAATACTTAACGGTAAGATAAAGGGAATGAGGCTACAAAGTAAAAGTTCCTTAGATATACAGATAGAGGTCCCTTTTTAAGTAGGAAAACAGACAACTTACCAACAATAAATGTATTCAGTATTTCAAAAGAAGGATGACATTCTAAAGAATTTTAATAATGATAGTAAAATCTTTTGAAATTTCCAAATACAATTTTCAATAAAATTTAAGGCAAAATTGCATTCATAAAAAGGACTTAGAGTAAGTCTTAGTCTTAAAGTACTCTAAGTACTTAGAGCACAGACTTCAGGCTCTGCATGCTAATTACAGTATGCACGCCCTAACCTGTGTGTTTTGGGGACATCTCAGATGCAGACTTCTCCTAAGCATAGTTGACTAGATCAAGGATGAATCCTTGTTATTATGTGACTCAGTCAGAGTCCTTTCCCAAGCCCAAATTAGAACTGGGTGTGAGACAGAGTCACCTTCTCCATCAGGTAGTCATAAAAGCACATAGATATCAGGACCATTTTGTTCCAATGAGGTTTGTATAGGTCCGATGCCATCTGTCCTGAAATAGGCAGCTTGTCCTGATCGATCTCTCATTTCTCCATTTCAATCCCTATGTCTTATTTCCTATTGTAATCTGCAGGGAGTCATTTTTCTGTGTGCACTTTATTTGTAGAATGGCTAGATTTTTTTAATAAGCAATGTCACTTCATAAGTTTTAATTCTTAGCTGACATTTGGAGACTATGCTTTTAATCCTGAGACTATAGTAAGCATAATTATTTTACATTCTGTATTGGGTAATTTCATTGACTAGTGTGCTGATGCATCTATTTCATTGTCTATTGTGATGATTGTTGCTTATATTGTCTTTTTTTCTTCATCTTTGGTTGTATACTAGATGACCTATTTGAAAAATAATTTATAGAAATAATCTGAAGTTCAAAAATGAAGTTATCTTCAAAGAGAATTTCTTTTTGCATTTATCAAGTATTTGGGACACAGCAAAACATGACTTTGTCAGTTTTAAAGTTTGAGGTTTTCTTTGTCACCCAGGCTTAGAGCTTGCTGCAGTGCTTTCAAAGCTGGCTCTTAAGGTGTAGGCCTTGAGGTTGTTTCCCAGGAACATCCTCCCTTGCCAAACCTTGAACTCCAGCTTTTGGTGTTCTATCGCAAAGAAGTTGTCAAATGTACTGCTCAGCTTCTCAAAGTTCTTTCATGATTTGCAAATGTTTCCTTCACAGAAGAAGCCCTGAAGACCCAGTGTGCTTGGATTTCTGTATTCTTTTGGACATTGACTCCAATATTTTTTAGTTAGCTATTATGTTTTGTGGAGCCTGAAACTTATACAATTTTGGGGTCTCTCTTTAAGAAAAAGAATATAACATTACATACAGGGCCTTGAGAAGAAGCAGGCAAGGGAGAAGCCCTGAAACCTAAGCTTCATTAGCTTTGTGGTCAATCCTCCTCTGGTTGGCTTCAGTAGGCTATTTGGATCCAACTACCTGGTCTGTCATTGCTAATAGTGGAAGGTTCCTTAATGTATCTTTAAAACGTGTACCTTATTAAATATGGTGTAATATTCACATCATGAAGAGCAACAGAGCTAACACAGCAGAACACATGGCCCTTTTCACATGCATCTGCTCTTTGAATGGAATGGCAGTCAGAATCAACCACATTATTTATATAGTTATTTTTATCTCACTCGCACTCTTTTTCTCTCATATAAGGAAGCATATTTGAATCTGCAGAATTTAAATTTGCATGTGATGCAACTCCATTATTACCTATATTTTTTCTTTTGAGAGCTTCTTTAACAAAAAGTTATTTCAAAGCACATGTTCAAATCCAAATAATCATATATTTTTAGCTATTTCTTACAGTTAATTGGAAACTTTATTACATTGTTGCTAGTACTATAATTTGTATGGGTTATCTCTTTTTGGAATTGTCAAGATTGTGTTGAGGCCAAATGGTAATCTTTTTCAATGTTTTTTTGTGTTTTTTAAAAGAATGCATATTTTCTGTTGTTGGCAGGAAATTCTCTACAAATCAGTTAAAGTGACTAAATGTATTATTAAAATTCTCTATTGGTTTACCTAATTTTTGTCAAATTTTATTTGTTGATATCTGAAAGAAATGCTAATGGCTATGTACTCATTAATTTTCAATATGTTGTGTTTTGTCAATTCTGTTAGCATGCAAAAAATAGTTTCTAGTGGACTAGAAATTATAAGTACCCTGCGGGAAAAAAAGAGTAAGATCTAATTGAGAATTTAAAAAGTTTCAAATATAAGCAGATATGTACACTTCTTACCATGATATAGTAACAAGTACTGGGTGTATATTTTCACCTGAAACTGGATTCACTGTGTAGAAAGAACTATTTTAAAACATTGAACAAAAGGCAATTGAGGAACATTCAGTGAAACAAAGTGGGTGAACTCCATAATTTCCTGGCTTTCTGCCTGGAGGCACATTCCATACTGTGAAACAGGGAGGGCAGGATTCTGTTCTTGGTGAATTGACAACACAGAGATTGGAGTTCAGGGAGGCTAAGGCACAGGGGAGTTGCAGGCCGGAGGTATGGAAAAGAGGAGGTAGACAGAAAAAAGCTTCCAAATTCTGCAGAGGCGGGCTCTTGAGATATGCATGCATAGGGGCAAAGAAGGATCATGTTCTTTAAACCGAACACTTTCCAGAGCCCACACAGAGAAGACAGTTCTTAATGCTCACTCAGGGAATTCAGCAGAAACCCCACGGGAGCCATGGAAGACTAAACTATTCCTAGAGGAAAGGCTACTCTAAGCCTTCCCAGACAAATGCTGGAAGTGCCAAGGAAGCCACAAATAAAATCTAAGGCCTAGGAAGATAGCAGAATATGAGATCAGTGTATGAAAAATAATTTTTATTTGTACATACCAGCAAATTAACTACTGTAAATTAAAAACTCTAACTGCCACTTAAACTAGCATTAAAGCATGACTTAATTAGGGATAATATAACATAATGTATTTAAGAGACAGAACCGGATACTGAAAACTACAAAGATTGTTATGAGAAATTTTAAAAAGATTTGAATAACTGGAAATACACCGTGTTCATTCATCAGAACATTCAATATTGTTATGATGTCAATTCTTCCTAAATTCATCTGTAGATTTGACAGTTTAATCCTACATGCAATCTAATCAAAATACAAGTCACCTTTTTTTTTTTACAGCGATAAAGTTTTTCTAAAATAAATTAGAATGGTTAAAATAGAAAAGACTGACAATACCAACTCAAGGATGTAGAACAACTGGAAGGCTCACTATAGGTGGGATTACAGTGTGATTCAACTACTGTACTAATAATCTATTGCTGTGTAACAATTTACCATGAACAGTGGCTTAAAATTACACACATTTATTATATCACAGTTATTGAAGGTAAGAAGTCTGAGCATTGCTTAGGGTGATCCTCTGCTTAGGTCTTACAAGATGCCAATATACTGTGGTCAGGGGTATGTTCTTATTTGAGGCTTGAGGTCCTTTTCCTACCCCATCAGAAATAATATACTTGTGGCTGTAGAATTCATGGCGGCTTGCTTCATCAAAGAAGCGGGGAAAAGAGAGTCTCTGGCATAAGTGAACTAGCAATACAGTCTTATATAAGGTAATGAGTTGATGGAAATGACATCCCCTCACCTTTGCCATATTCTATTGGTTAAAAGCAAGTCACAGCTCTTGTCCATAATCAAGAGGTTTATTTTATTTTAAAAATAAAATAAAATATCATGAACACTAAGATGAAGAAATATGGAGGTTGCCCTAGCTGGTTTGGCTCAGTGGATTGAGTGCCAGCCTGAGAACCAAAGGGTTGCCAGTTTGATTCCCACTCAGGGCATACACCTGAGTTGCAGACCAGGCCCCCAGGTGGGGCTCGTGAGACGAACCACACATGGATGTTTTTCTTCCTCTTTCTCCCTCCCTTCACCTCTTTCTAAAAAGAAATAAGATAAAATCTTTAAAAAAATTGACTTCAACTTGATTAAACAAAAAAAAAATCATGGAGGCCATCTGAAAGTCTGTTTTTCACATTCAAGTTGGAAAACGGGTTGGTTGGTTGGTATAAATTTAAATATATACTATCACATCTCTCACCACTTCTAATCATAAGCATTTACTTGAGAAAAAAATAATGCATATGGTCACATGAAGACTTGTATGCAAATGTTCAAGGAAAATTTATTTATAACAACCCAAAACTGAAAACAATCAAAATGTCTAGTTACTGTTGAATGGATAAACAAATTGGGATCTATACAATGAAATGCTACTCAGCATTAAAAAGGAATACACCACTGATCCAAGGGGGAAAAAAAAGAATGACTCTTAAATATTTGTATTAGGTAAATGAAGCCAGACACAAGGACTACACTTTATTTATATTAAATTATATAGGATATTACATATTAAAAGAAAAATATACTATTTCACAGTGATAGAAAGCAGATTAGTAGTTGCCTGGTGTCAGGCAAGGGGGGACAAAGATTGACCAGAAAGGAGCAGAAACATTTTTGGTAATAGCGGTATCCAATATCTTAGTTGTAGTGGTAGATTTATCATGCATATACATAATGCCAGGTATATGACTGGCAATTGGCATACCCTTTCCAATGCCATAGCTAGTCCCTCCTGGGTGGAAGGTAGAGCATATGAAGAAAGTTATGTGGGAAGTCCATCTCATAGCTGAGATGGAGGGTGATAACCTGAGCTCATGCTGCAGTAAAAAAAAAAAAAAAATTACCTTAAAGTTTATATGCTTCACTATATGGGAAGGGAAGTAAAGGAAATGAATGAGGTGTTTATTCCTAAATAGGAACACTCTTAAGATAGATAGTTGAGGGAGTTAGAGCAATTTACTATGGCTGATCATGGAATTCAGATCAGTAGAGAGCAAAATAAAAACAGACACACTAGATACTATGACAATAAAAAGAAGGCTAAGTGGAATAGAGGAAATGAGTTGTAGGTATAGGAAAAAGAAAAGTGCAGAACTATTCCTGGCAATGATGTTTCAAATTTGTAGAAATGGAATTGAGATACTTGGAATAAGGACACTGGGTCCAGAATTTAGAAAGACGCATAAAGTGGAAGTTAAAGCTGACAAAATTTATTATAAAGAATGTATTGGAAATGAAACCTTTAAGTCAAGTAACCAAATATTTGAGAAAGTTAAATAAGAGAAAGTCTGTAAGTGATGGCAATGAGAAAAAGGGAGATTATGATGCAAACAGATACCATGGACATCAACAGACATATTGCAGGATTGAAGTAGAACAATCAATAATCTGAAGACAATTAGTTGCTTCGTATTCTGTGAATATTCTTATCAAAACAGCAGCTAATGCTCTGAAATATGTACTTTCAGAAGTTACCTTAGGAAATGAGACTCTGGGCCACAGCAACAGAATTTATACTAGTACTTAACCATAGGTTAAGTCAACTCTTCAATTAGAGATTCCCCATTCCCTCACTAAAATGAGAGCTGTACCATATTTGTAAATGTTTATCCCAATGAATTCACTCTAACTTTGCCTCCTTGCTTGCTTTTAAAGCTCAAATTAGGTGTCACTAGAGCCAATATTGTTTTGGCAGATGCTTGCTTGTATAGAGTAAATTAAAAGGTTCATTTGAACCAAATTGTCTCTGCCGGCGGCCTTTCTGTTTTAGAATTTATTTTTATTGTTGACACTATTACAGATGTCCTCATTTCCCAACCCCCTGTGCCCACCTCCACCCAGCCCTGCCGCCCCTTCCCTCAGGCCATCACCATAATGTTGTCTGTGTCCATGGGTTATGCATATATGGTCTTTGGCTGATCCCTTCATCTACTTTCATCCAGTTCTCCTTCTCTCCTCCCCTCTGATGGCTGTCAGGCTGTTGCCTGTATTCATACCTCTGTTTCTATTTATTCAGTTTATTTTGTTAATTATAATCCACATATATAAGTGAAACCATATGGTATTTGTCTTTCTCTGACTAGTTTATTTCACTTAGCATAATAATCCCCAGTTCCATCCATGCTGTGGCAAAAGGTAAGATTTCCTTCTCTTTTATAGCCACGTAGTATTCCATTGTGTAAACGTACCATGGCTTTTTTATCCACTTACCTATGGTGGGCACTTGGGCTGTTTCTGCCAGTGGCCTTTTTATTATCTCTTAAACTGTTGCTCAAATGAATGTATCAAGTTAACGTCAGTGAACATCACTCAGAGCCATTAAAAGAGGTAGCAGTAAAAAGAATTTTGAGATGTAGGGAAAATACAAAGTTGAGAGTAAGACATATTTCCCAGGAGAACTAAATATACTAGGGCAACCTAGGGGAGAAGATGAAGGAGTTCTTAGAAATGTCTGAGAATATTTTTTTTCTTTTTTCTCTACCCTTGCCAAATTAGAGAGGCATAGTATGAAGTACAAGTTACAAAAGTTATGAGAACCATCGGGACTTTGATCCCTGGTAAAACCACAGATAGGCTCTAGAAAATTGAGGTATTTGAAAACTGGAGGAAGGAGAAAAGAGAAAAGAACCCAGAGATTCTCTTTTTTGAAGTTATTACTAAAGAAGGACATTGTTAAGTTAGTAATGTACCTAGTCTACCTAGGTATGTGTGTGTATCTTTAACTTTGCTACAGATAACTAATCTCTAAAATATTAGCACTGATGTTTTTCACTTTTCTATTAGAGATGTTTTAATTAATGTTATAAAAAGGATAGTATGGTAATATCTGATATAAGCAAAATTGTCAAAATGTACACAGGAAAGCAGTCTGGCTACTTAATGTCAATTACACTCTGTGCAGGTTACTTTTCATTCTAATTTACTTCTTGAGTAATAAATTTGTAAATATACGCCTATCAAATAAAAATATAAAAGTTAGACATGTACAGAAGACTGAAAACAGTCTCAAAACTTAGTATTATCCCAGATTTCACGAGTCTAACGCAAATGTCTCAGGTCACAAATTCACATGCCTCCAGGGAGAACATAAAAGAGCAAAGCATCTTGATGAGAACCCCTGGCAGATGGAGAGCTCAGGATCTGTTTAGAGGGTACACTCCTACCTCGGTCCAGGCGTTTGTTATAATACTTTGTGGGGATGACATCTTTGAGTGATACGCTTTCTGATTTTCTTAAAAAACCAGGTAATGCTGGTTTTTATGAAAAAATCTTGTAATTTTAATTTAAAAATATGCATATATATATAAAATATTTCTAGATATAGAAAATATTTGTATTTCTAGGATATAAATATATAAATATAAATATTTATTATATATGTGTATATATATAGGTGGGGCAAGGGAGAGCCAGCCCCTGGCCAAATCAAATTTTTATTTGTAACAAAGAACTTCCAGTTTCAGCTGATAGCTGTACTAATAGAGTTTTAGTTGCCTATGTATGTTCATTCATATTTCACATTTCACATTCTTTGGATTGATTATATAAAGCTCAAAGAGTTGGCTTCAAAAGAGAGACTCAGCCTCTAACCTAAACAGCAAATAAGCTGAACTTTATCTTTATGAAACATTTAAAAGAATTTATAAATAGTCCTTTAGGGTTTCATTGTGACCACAGAGTAAATGAATGAATTATGAACCCGGAAATTATGAATCCATCATTTAAATCAGTTAACTCTGTCTCAAAAGTATTGGGTTATTTTATGTGGAATAGATTATTTTGGTTTTCTATAGAACCTAGTTCACTGAATAAGTTACTCTTGCCCTGCATAGATACAGGATAAGAGGGCTGAGGTGACCGTGGCCTAGGGCAGTTCAGATTTGGTTTATAAATATTTTATAGTTGTCAGAAATACCCCAGAGTTGTACAAGACCAGAGATTAAGAGATTCAATCCAAGAAAAGGAGAGAAAAATCCCATTAATGATTTCAAGAATCCCGCAAAAGATGACATTAATAATATCCACTCACATCTTGCTCTGACAGTTCATTTGAGGGGTGTGTGTGTAATGTTTTCCTTTGACAATATATCTTTCTGAAGGAAACCTTATTTTTCTTACAACCAAAGCATGGCCACTGCAGTTTAAATAACCAATAACTTATCCTGGTGGAAATGTGTTTACATTTTATTTTGAAAGTTGGAAAATTTTGATGTTTAAAAAAATTTGAATTTACTTACATGAAAATGTATTGTCGTGTTGTCAATTGGTTTTGTAGTCTTACATTCCTGCCAGAGATTTCAGTGAGGGTACTTATATTGAAAGGGAAATGAAATAATAATAATTATCATTATCATCATCATCACTGGAGTATATTTTATCCGAAAAATGTTGTTATTGGGAATTAAGCAACACTAAAAAAGTTCTTTAGAGAAAAAGTAGGGGACTAGATAAATAACCATGTCCATTGAATTTTTTTCAAAAAAAATTTTTTTTTGGCTTGGGAAGCTTAATAAAAGGCAATGGTTGCTGATTAATCTTAATATTATTTCTTAGAAGTTTTAAATTTACAATTATTTAGTTAGGCACTTTAAGAAATTATCAGTCTGTCTTCTGAATAATAATGTTCTTAAATAAATAGAAGAAAAAAGAAATGCATAATTTCTAGGCAGGTGTGTTACAAGTTGTCCATGAATTTTTATTCAGTATTTTGGAACAGATATATGTGAATAAAATAATTAATAAATTAAGTAAAACAAGTAACAAAGAAACAATAATGGAAATTTACAGCTTCTAAAATTTTACCAACACTGTTCTAAATACTTCATATGTCAATCACATTGTATTTTCCAAGTCAATTCTGAGACTTAAGAAAAGGGAATTTTTAAAGAGACCATAATTAGAATCAATAAATATATGTAGATGTAGATAAATATACACTCACAAGGATTACTCTCATGTAAAGCCAGTGAGTAACTGTAAAAGAAAGGAAACTATCTGAAGCCATGAAAGCTGTAATTAGGCAATTATAAGGTATCACAAAGGAATCTCTTTCTTTCTAAATGCCTTCTAGGAAAATAATATCCAGGAATTGGGTCCAGTCTTTTTTCTTCCTCTGGCTTTCTTGAAGTCTAATTGATACTCAAAAAACTGTATATATTTAATGAATACAATTTAATGAGTTTAGACATATGCATACACCCATGATACCATAACAATCAAGGTAATGAAACATTGGATCCAGACTTTATAGCATTTTCAGGTAAACCTACCTGGCTTCGTACAGATGCTTAAGTTATTTTAAATATTTTTATTTCTTAAAAGTATTTAAAAATGTATTAGGTTACATGGGGCAGACGAGAATGATTGTGAAGTGAAGATGTGATAATTTTTAGGAAAATATTGGAAATGGATACTTTTCAGTCAGTGGTAACTACCATGCTACCATGAAGAACATAGCTTTTTTTTTTTATTTTTGAAGTTTGGAAAGTATGTTTGAGAAAACAGAGAACAAGAGTAAACAAAAAACCTACCAGATTCTTTCCAGCACTTTTAGTATCTCTACCTCTTATTTATTAAAAAGTAAAAAAAGTCGGGAATATCTTTGGCAATGTAAAGCATTTTACGCCAGAAATACACTGTATCATTTAAATATTAAGAATCCTGTCAATGCCTGTAATTGGTTCTCATGTACATACACTGTGTGTGAGGATTCACATATTTTTATGATTAGGACACTTCATATTAGCATTCATTCCAGAGACTATTATTGCATTTGGGCTCCAAAATTGAAAACCCTTGGATTTTAAAACTGCATGGACCAGAATCTTCCTGGCCAAAAAACCCACAGTATCTATTCTAATATAAAATAATCTCCATTTCAAATGAAGCAGATTAGCATTAAGAAAGCAAAGAGATCAACCTCTTGTTGGAGGTCTTCCATTGACACTTCACACTCTAGTAAGATTTTACCACTGAAGTCTCACTATATGAAATAGTTAACAAAGGGCCCTGAGTTTGGTTATTATTGTATGGAATTATATTTTTATTATAGCTATTTCTTCTTTACTATTTTGTGCTTAAGGGATCTGCTTATATAAAAGACTGCAGGATAAATAAAGCTGACAAACACAAGTGATGGCATCTTTTGGCATTAAGATAATTATAGATCATTACATGGTGGAAATAATCAATAATCCTAAAATAATATGATTAAATAAAGCACTTTAAAACTGTAATTCACCTAGGCTTTTTAATATTTTACTACTTCTCCTTTGTTGCTCCAAAGCTATGAATTTCCAGATTTATTTGTCACTACTCTCTATATTTTCTGCTGTACACAGTATTTGTGGGCTATGGCAACCAATCCCCTTGGGCTTTCTTTTGCTTTAATTTGCATAAACACAGGCATCATATGAATATTCAGTGAGTGGCTTTGCATTAAGTAAGTGCCCTTAATCAGCTTTTCAGTTCAGTTTTATTGGTTGCACGCACAGTCAGTTATTTCATCCAGAAAATCTGAAGGCCCTACAAACTAACCAGGTAAGAATTGTAATTCCTTGATGCATTTAATGAAAGAATATTATCATTTGATTACATAGGTTCTGGAGAATGCTAAAAGCATGGTGGGTTTTTTTCCCCCGTATTTTTTTCTTCCCTTGGTGGTCAGGTGGGTGCATGATTCTCTAATTTGCATAAACATCAGCTATATGAATTATTCATCAGGGTTATTTTAAACCCTAGGCTTCTACTTTGGATGGCACCATGGTATTGCCATTTGATTGGCTGAATGCTGTTTTCATCACCAGCAGAATTCCTATAACATAAAAGCACCTAAAGGAGCTGAATTGAATATACAGTATTTGTTTTTTGAAAAATGTCTTATCTTTTTAAAGCAAATTGTGCTACTTTCCCCCCTTCCTAACATTAGAGCTTCTAGCTTTTCATAAGTACATTAGAAGCTCAAATGTGGCTACTGTTTGTAGACTTGACCGGTGTCTGTGATTTCTGGAGAATGGGGTAACAGCTGTATTCTTCTGAATATGCATAAACATGAGCGACATGTAAATAAGAAACTGTCACATGCATATGGAGCCCTGGACAGCTCCATTGCTAGGATCTATCTATTTTGCTTTATCAAAATCCTCTCTTTAAATAACTCTGAGACTGTTTCATCTACTTTTAAATGCCATGGACATGCATGGTACTATATATGCATATAATAAGCATACGAGATCTGACAAATTATTTCTCGTTGAATACATAATTTATGTTTTCCTATAGTTTACCTGCAGGTTTTTTAATTTGGTAATTCTTTGCAATACAATAGTGACAAGAGAAGTGTTAATCAAGAATGACCAGGTAATTAACTCAGATATTAGGGTGTAATCACTCTTACAGTTTACTAAAATATATAGTGTGCATTTCTTTATGATTGTGGAAATAAGGAATATGGAGGTTCACACCATTCTTTGTTAGTCACTTGAACCTTAGCTATTTGCATTTCTGATCTCAGAGTCCTCACTGACAAGATCCTCATCATAAACATTTATGATCTTGAAACATTACAGACATACAGGATTGGAGAATGGTGCAAATTGAATTTAGTCTTTGGCACATTCCATTTTTGTTTTCTTACTCCATAGAGGAATGTATCATGAATAAGATGCTCAATAATTACTGTTATGAAAGGTATATTGAATGATATGTGCAATCAGTTAGTCTGTGTAATCAGCTATAAAATTCTTCATGTTCACTGTATTTCCTATGCATTGGATAGACAAAAATACCATAGGCATCTTTAATAATGAATAAAGGAGGCTGAAAATTTCTCAGTATTTAACAGACTTTCCATATAAAAATTTTAAAGTTCACTCTAAATCAATATTACACTGTAATATTTTTCATTGACTTTTTATAAATAATATTCAAACACTATTTCTATTTTCTTTTTTTACTAAATTTTTGAATAACTACATTAAAAATATTTCTGAGGCAACATGTCTTCACTCAGAACCAACTTTCATGAGCACATTTGACATATTATTTATTCTGTTGAAAAAACACTTCATAATAAAAAGTGGAATAAGGACTTAAAACAAAAATTGTTTAAAATTACATGAAATTGCAAATTTCTCTCAGAATTTCATTTACTTATATCAGCAATTGTGTTTTACATGTAATTATAAATAGTAATTTAAATCTCACATCTGCAGTGTGCTATGTTTAATTAAATCTTGCAGGATTCAGTATGGATGCTGTTTATTTAATTATCAGCCATTAAATGTTTACAGCTGTAATAAACACCAAGCAATCTTTACTATATAATATAAAGATTGTAGAATTGAAACTACTTAACCTAAGAATCTTGTTCAAGTGATGCTCATTCTGTTGAATACTTTTCACATGAAATCAACTAAACTTACTTTTCTTTAATAGTTATTCCTTTAATTTTTCTCAAAACATACCAAATTATTTTATAAACAAGGAATGAGTAGTTATAATTTCAGAAGAGTCCTGTCTTTCTTTAGATTTGTGACAACATGTTTATCACTCTATTTTAGGTGTGTATAGTTTTGAAAATAAAAAATTCTTATCTAATTCTTTCTGATGGAGCTATTGTGAAATATCCAATTTAATGTGATAAACTGAGAACTCCTTTATGCTTTTGCCATTTATGTTACTTTTGGCAATCATTGAAGTTGTTTTAAAGAATGCATTTTAAATAAAGTTGGAAAAAGCAAAGCTAGTGAATGATCAAAGAATTTACTTTGCATTTCAATAAGAGATTCTTCCTTCAAGGGCAGAAGTAATCTTGTATTTTATAAAACCTTGTTTAAAGTAAAAAAAGCATTTGTTTAAATTTTGGAAATAAATCATCACATTAGTAAAATTATAAGGCAATACATTTTTAAGGAAGAAAAACAATCTGTATCTTGCAAAAATAGAGATTTCATGCAGTGATTTTTAGACATAAAAAAACAATGAGACGTAATATGCAAGTTTAGACTATCATTTAAAAGACATTTTTCTTTAACATCTGATCTCCCTGTACTTGATGGATACAAAATAAATATTCAGATACTATTATCTGTAATATTTGCATCATTATTTTAACCTGATTACATTGTCAAAAATTGTTATTTTAGCAATTAAGTCTGTATATATATCATTGATAAATCCACAAGGAATTAAGTGATTTAATCTATGTAGAATAAAACCTAAACTGATCTACTCAAGGTGTAGCTTTAAACTCGAGGAATATTTGTCTCTACAGAAGTTTTGGAACTGAATTTCACCCTACGGCAAGAGATATCAATTACTCTATATGGATCCCTTAGCAAATGCTTGCATCTTTACCCAAAACTGCATGACCTCAATGAGCTAGGACATCCCTTAAGGATTCTTAATCTAGCTGATAGTGCAAATGTATGACAGGATCACCCAACATACAAATACTTCCACACAATGCCAATCAATCATATCCCAGGAACCTAATAATTTAAATTTATAAATATATTTAAAACTTTCCTGAACTGATACTGTTTTTATCTAGATGGACAAATTAAGTCTTGTTTAATAACACCATGTGTGAGTTAATCAGATTTTTTTCTTTTCTTTTTTTTTAGTATAGAGGAGGAAGGGGATGAGGAGGAGGAGGAGGAAGGGGAGGAGAGGAGATGGTATAGTTTCTCTTGTTCTGATTGGAGTTCCTCTCTGCTCTCTGATTGCTCAACTCCATTAGTTAGAATTTGCACACTCAGTATTTTAATGGGTTGGGGTTATGTAAAGTTATTGGGTAAGTTAAATTTGTACAAATACTTATAAAACATGATTTTTATCATAGTTAGGTTGTGGGCCAGTATCAATTAGAGATATCAAAGGCTTAGGTAATAGTATATATTTTTATTAAATTTTTAGTTCTGACCTTGCTTAAAATTTCCTAGGTGTAATAGACCCACTGCCATTCTGAACTTAGTGATGAGAACAGTTAAAAATAGTATATGTAATTAAAAGTAAAATACAAAAAATGCTAACTTGTAATTATTTTGGAGGGGAATAAAACATTTTCAGCCTTCTATCACATTATTTATGAAAGATATACAGGGAATGGCAAAGTAGGTTAATAATAAATAATACAATAATTAATAAATTAATTAAAATACAAGAATAAGCTCTGTGTTTCATGGACTCACAACTGTAAACCTATGTTTGCTTACCTTTATATATGACACATTGAGAATATACTTGGGATAAGCACTCAAAATAGAAAGGCCTTTAGGAAAAAATTTTAATAAGGGAGACTTTTTTTTTAGGATTACCATGTAGTCCTTTTTATTTGTTAGCATAATGCATTAAATTTACAGATTTTTAATGGTGAATCTTGAATAAATTACTCTGGATTCAAATAGTATTTTATATGTTTTTGCATTTCTAATTATAAGTGAGGCTGGTTAAACCATTGGGTGTTACAATTTTTTGTCAAGTTTTAGTGCCAAATTACATTAGCATTATAAAATATGTTGGACAGCTTTTCTCTTTTCTCTGACACAGGTTGTATATGAATTATCTATTTCTTTAACTTTTGTGTAAATTGCCTATAAATATATCTGGAACAACCATTTTGAGTGTCTTTTTCCTTCTTGATTTGATATTTAAATGGTAGTGTTCAACTGGGTTATTTATTTCTTCCTGTATGCAGTAGGATATTGTTCTTTTCACCTAACATTTCAACTTTACCTGTATGAAATTTTTCATTGCATTTGCATATGATGTATAAAATGTCTATGTATGTGTGTGTAATATATCATTTTCTTCATTTTGCATTTTATTTACTTGTGATTTTTCTTCCCCCCTCCACAATGAGCATTTTTGCAATAGGTTTGTCTATTATTAATACTTTCAAAGAAGTAGTTTTGGGTTTTCTTATTATCTATATTGTTTCCTTATTCTTTATTTTTTAATTTCTCCTTTTTAAAGTCTGTGGTTTTGAGTTCCTTAGAGATTATCTTTAAGCTCTATTCTAGATCTAAAATTCCATGGTTCTAAAAAAGTCATTCTATTGCTAGAAGTCAATGGAACTCTCATGTAAATGTAAAATAAAGTGGAGTGTTAGTTATTATTTGGTGAACTTCTTTGTTATATAAAAATCTTTTGTCTTTAGTAATCACAACTACACTATGTTACATGGCTATGAGGAGACTAGCCTTTGAGGAAGTCTACATGGAAAGAATCTTATCTTGCAATTGTTGGTAATGTGATTTTTAAAAATAATTTTTAAAGAAACTTTTATTTTGGAAGATATTACTTTGACAGAGAGAACCCAATCTGCAGAATTATATTTAGAATATGTTAGGCTTAGAATTAAACGCAATTGCATTAATTGCTTAGAGAAAGTGTTTGTAAAAGGTTCACAATATAATACATGATCATTTTAGGCTCATATGAAAGGTCACTAAATCTAGTTAGGATTTAAAAATTTTCCATTTTGTGAGTGGACCACATATAAAATTATCTTAAACTTAAGCAGAGCTAATGAAAGAGTGCATGAGTATTCTAGTCTGCTTGCTTTGGAAGTATTTTCTTAGTAAAATCAAATTTACACATCTGGTATTTTAAGATTAAGTCATGTTAAATTCTCTGTTAATAAATAGATACCAAAAAAAATCACAGATTAAATTCTTATGTTTATGAAGAGGTGTTTTTTGTTTGCTTGCTTGACTGTTTACTCATTTGCAAATTACCCTAAGATCTACTGGGTATGCACACCAGCATTCTTTCTTCTCTCTTAGTCTGGTAACCTGAAAAACTGAAGCTACATGTGGAAAATATTTGAGATTTCATACAAATGCACTTAAAGAAAATCCAAAAAGAAAATAAAAACTTTTTGAGGAAAATGTTTGAGTGAAATGATCAAGTCTTGACTGACAGTTATAACATTAGAAATGTCATTAATTATAGCCCCCATATATTTTTTTGTTGTTGTTTCATAGAATACTGATTTGACCTACTTTAGGTAATTAAGGCTCCAGTTAATTTACCTGTTTTAAAAATGTAATATAAATTTGAAAAGAAAATAATTCTTTAAATGTCAGTCCTATATATAAGTGATCCGAGATGTAGAAAATAATTTTCTCTTAAATACAAATCATACATTACTTAAATACATTTTTGTCATATTTTTATTCCAGTGTGATCAGTTTAACATTTGCTTTTTAACATGATTTCAGGAGCAATTTTCTACTTATTTCAGGGTCTATCAATATCCAGTTTCCAGATACTTGTATAAAAATATGTCTGAGCTTGCACCTATATTTTCACATGAAATTAGACCATTAAACCTAACATCAGATACCCAACTCAGTGAATCTTTTTCTCTGAGAATATCCAAATTCTTTTGCCACCAATTTTTAAGTCTTCTGGCCACAGTGAGAAAAATTTTGCTTACCAACAGACTATTTTAATAAGTCATATAAAGTACCCTGGAGAGAATTTGATTTCACATGGAATAGAGAATAAAGTCTCAGTAGAAGTTGTTTCTTGATACATCTGAGATAATAAATGATATTTTTAAAGTAGTAACATCAAGCTCTTGAGGGGCTTTACTTATAATTAACTTTCAATACTTTCGTGCAACCTGATAGGATTTTTACCTGATGGTAGATTTGTATGACATAATGGAACAAGCTGGGAGTAGATGCAAATCTCATAACAGATCTTGCAATTATATAAGGACTGTCCTGGAAATAACTTACCATGCTTTCATATTCACAATGCAACATTGTATTACCAGTATTTATATTTTATAAGTCAAACATTGAATGTCTCTATTTTTTGTTCTTTCTGTGAGAAATAAATGGTGAATAACTTTCCATAAGTATTGAGACTCACATAAGGTAATCTACTGAGAAGCAGCCACAATTTTTAAAAATACTATGTTACTTAAAAATATTTCCTTTTTTATGTCAAAATTTGTCATTTTTTCTCTTTATATTATTGCAGAAAGAAAAATTTTGTCTTAAGTATATATCCCATTTATTCTCCATGTTATATGCTAATCTCTTATTATTGTATCACAATAATTTTCATTGAGGATGATTGTAATATTCCAAATGGATGTAAGTATTAGAAGAAAAACATGAAGTAATAGCAGGTGATGAATTTTTTTAATAAAAATTCTTCTCATGAAAATGCCTAGAGGAGGACATGGAGGAAGATAGTGAGATGAGTATTGCAATGGACACTTGTCTTAAAAAAATGAACTCAAGCAAAATTAAAAACCTAAATGAAAAACTCAAAACTACAAAAATTTTAGAAGAAAACACGGGGAAATTTTCATGTCATTAGAAATGGGAATGACTTCTTGGCTATGACACCAAAAGCATGAACAACAGAGCAAAAAATAGACAAATATTACTACATCAAACTTAAAAGCTTCTGCTCATCAAAGACACCATCAACTGAATGAAAAAGCAGCCTATGGACTGGGAGAAATATTTGCAGATTACATATCTGATAAGAAGCTAACATCCAGAATATATAAAGAACCCCTAAAACTCAACAAAAAAGGTAACCTGATTAAAAAGTGAACAAAGAACTTGAATACTTTTCTAAAGATGATATACAAATGGTCAACAAACTAATGAAGAAAATTATAACATCATCAATCATTAGAAAAATGCAAATCAAAACCAATATGAAATACCACCTCACATTTATCAGGATGGCTAATAAATAATAGAAAATAACAAATGTTGGTGAGGATGTAGAGTAATTGGAATTCTTGTGCGCTACTGGTGGGATTGTGAAATGGTGAAACCAGTATGGCAGTTCCTCAAAAAACTAAAATTAAAACTACCATATGATCCAGAAATTCTTATATATCTAAAAAGAATTGAAACCAGGGTCTTGAAGAGATAGTGGTGCATCTATGTTCATAGCAGCATTATTCACAACCGCCAAAAGATAGAAGCATTCCAATATCTATCAATAGATGAAAAGATAAACAAAACATTTATATATACATCCACACACACATATAATGGAAAGTTATTCAGCCTTAAAAAAATGCAACATGGATGAACATTATGCTAAGTGAAATAAACCTGCCACCAAAAGTCAAATACTGTATGATTCCAATATATGAGGCATCTGAAGTAGTGAAATTCATAGTTATACGAAGTAAAATGGTAGTTACTATCAGTTGGGGGAGAGAGGGAAATAGGGGAGTTTTTGTTTAATGAGTATAGAATTTTAATTAAGATGATAAAGTTCTAGAGATCTGTTGCATAACAATTTGAATATACTTAATCCTACTGAATTTACACTTAAAAAAGTTAATGTGATTAATTTTCTATTTTTTTACAATTAAAAATTTAAAAATAATTAATAACATGCTTAGTCAATAGAAAAGATTTTGCCAAACTTTTCACTATTAATAAGAATATGTCTTAAACAAATTTTTAAAAAGAAGAACAATGTAATTTCAAAGTATTTTTCATAGTGAAAGTCAGTAAGATACACAAAGTTAGAATTTGAAAAATCTGGGTAATTGTTATATTATTCTGAACAAGCAGGCAATTGGACAAAACAGAAATTATTTACTTTATCTGAAGATATTATCAACTTACATTTGTTAGATTTTTTTGTTGAATAGCCTGATTAGAATTTTTATCACTTCATGTTTCTGATATTTTTAATTATGTAGTTATCCATCTGTTCTGATCTATCCATCCTCCGACACACTCACCCCTCCTTTCATCCATCTTTGTATGCATAATTTTCCTCCTTCCTTCCCTTCCTTTCACCCTGCAATACCTGTAGCTCTTACTGTGGCCATATGCTCCCACATATTTTAATTCTTTAAGAACTTCCAGAGTGTTTAAAGATTTATAAAGAATTTTTAGGAATTATCTTTATATTTGATAAGACTGTGGACATATCTTGTGCTTTTTAAATTATCTATATAATCCCCCAAATAATTCTCCTTTTCTTACTCTAAATGACAAAAGATAGCTGAATTGTGATTCACAATGTATTATCTTCTCCTTTACTACTAACAACTATTGCATTTGCTATTCTTCACACTAGTTGCTGTGTCAGGACAACTGCACATTTTGCACAGCGCTCTCTAGCAAATGTTTTGAAATTTGCTAGAAACCCTCTAGAGACCATCTGCTGTAAATGGGTTTCAGTGCAGTTAATGAATATTTTATTACTTTACCTCCCCCCCTTTTTTTTTTGGTCTGGAATGAGAAACATGGGTTAAGTGTGAAGTGTCAAATTAACAGAAATGTTTCATTGAACCATTCATTCTCTGAAAATTTTTTGGTCAATATATGTATGTAATTTATTTAATCAATTTACTAATGCAAATATATACCAAGAAAAACATGAATGACTCAATATGAAATGTCTAATATTTTCTAAGCATAATCCAGGCAGTATATAGACACTTCACTTTTGATTGACTTGAAATAAGGCAGACATTGACTGGCTGAATAAATCTGATAGGTCATATGTTCTCTACAAAGTCAAATGCTTTGGGAAAATTTTCTGCAGTGAAATTACTTACCACACACCATTTTTCTGTTATCACTATTTGATTATCTTTTGCCTTGTGGCCATGAAGAAGAGTGCTGAATTTCTCAGATTCTCCAGTATTTGCCTATCAGAGAATGACTGCGCGGTCGGGTCAAATTTAGGACTTTAGCCTTCCAAACTCCTCCTTTCTAGAGTAACTCAGAAAGTGACTCTGGTATTGTTAGTTAAACAATGTGACATAACATCACATCTTTGCGTTCCAGCAACTGTATATATATATTTTCTGTGGTTTTAAAAACAGATGAGGTAAAATATCACGTGAGATTTGATGAGTTCATAATGCTCTGGCCGCAAGGTGTAATTAAAGAACATTATTGAAGATGTGCTTTGTGTCTGGTAGAACACTAAAAATTTCAGATATGAGGGGGAATGCAAAAACCCAGAATTTATTTATAAAAAATTATGTATTTATTCTTACATATTCAAACTTCTCACTGTCAAAGTACTCTTCATTTGATGCAATCCACTGATCAGAACAGTTTTTGAACTCGTCTACTTTGATACTTTCAGTGCTTCTGCTGTTTTTTGTTTTACCTCTTCCACAACAGCAAAATGTTTCCCTTTGAGGACTTTTTATTATCCAGGGAATCAAAAAATAGTCACCTGGGTCAAGGTTGGGTGAATAGGGAGGGTGGGCAAATGCTGTTTTTGGTCAAAACTGCTGAACAGTATGGTGTGGACAGGTACAGTTGTAAATAATCCATCATGAAATGGGCAAATGTTTTGAAAGAGTCCTAAAAAAATTCACTGAAGCCAAATGAAGCCTCTCACAACAATGCCAGCTGGTACAGTGATACAGATGGGTTCCCAAAATACTCACCTAGTGGGGGAAGCCTGTACTACAAGGACACACCCTCCACGAGATAATCCTGGTTTTGGGGGGTCTCCCTCCTATATCATCTCGTTTTATCCCTATAATTATACTGCATTATAAGAATTTATAGTTGAAGAGACTCAAGTTCTTGGCCAAGCAATTTGCCAAGGCCATAATGCTTATAAGTTGAGGTTTGGGTTAGTCTAATGTGAAAGCCTATATGTTTTCTAATTTATCATTTGGACCCCAGGTTAATATTAGTAGCTCTTTATAACAGAAGTGCAGTTATTTTTAAAGTTTTAAAAATTAACTTTGCCTTATATAAAAACCGTAGAAATGGGATGAGAAACTTAAGAGTTCTTATTAATGCAATAAACATGGAAGAGACTTTCGAATTCTTTCTAGTGAATCCTTAGAATAAAAATTTAGTTATTTCTAAAATAAATATGATAGTTATGGTTGAAATTCTGAACTCTAAACTTCATTTCTATTTAATATAGTTCATGTTTTTCTCAACTAAGGTGGATAATTGATTTTTTAACTTCATAGAAACATCATAGATAATGCACGTTTTGTTTCTAATCAAGGATTGAGTCACTTTTTTCTTTCTGGACTTATTCATTCATTTACCAAATATTTTTTCAGTGCATATGCCAGGCACCCTTCTAGGTGCTGAAATTGGGCTGTGAAACAGAAATAGATGCCCTCATGGATCTTACATTTTACTGAATTTTATCTCTGTAAAAAACTCATATACAGCATTGAATATTTTAGTTGTAGACAAATACTTTGTTGATAACTTTCATCTACCATTAGTTTGACTCAAGATTTCAGGATCATTAAATACATCAAACAATGTGTACCTTAATCTGGCAATTGGTGGAAAAAATCTTTTCATTTTTTTAAACCATTTCTTTATTCTGAGACATAAAGTTGAAACAGATGTTCATTTAGTCAACAAGTAATATCAAATGCAAATTCTGAGGTGGAGTAGGTTGCTATGTTACTGAGCTTCTTTTAATTTGTTTTTGACAGTCATATCTATTTTCCTTTGCTTTCTGAGTCCTATGTCTGTGCCTAAGGCCTTTGACACCTGCTTTACATGGGTCTCATCTCTCATCTTTATTTCATTTGCTCTTTCTCCACTCTTAGTGAACTTTCTCTAAGTTTCTCCATTATTTTCTAGTATCTGAATTTATGACATGGAATGATTCAAAGTCATTGTGTGTGTGAAAGTCAAGTTTCTTTGGTGACAATGCTCTTTGAAAATGCGATATTTCTGCATATGTCGAACCATTGCAAGTTTGATTTGGGTCTTAAAATGTAATGTTGCATATTTAAAACAGTTGTCTTCATTCTTGAATTTACTTGAACAATTTAAAAAGATAAAACCATATAAAAATAAGGAGAAATTCCTCACAAAGTATAAATATTATATCCATTCCAATCAAAAGTAGACAGCTCAGAAACAAAAGTGGGGAGTGGGGTGATAACTTTCAAGAAAGCTATTTAGGTGCTTTTTCTTTAACCTAAACACAGATTAGCATGAAAATAAAAAACTCTTGTTAGGTAGAAAGCATACTCTTTTTAACCTTTGCCACTAGTGGGTAATTGATATAGGAGGGAACCTTTGATCCCAAGACTATTGGGTTGTTCTCTTTTTGCCAATGCCACTGCATCAAAGAAAAGGGCTTTTAAAAAAATTCCCTAATAGTAAACTAACTTACAGAATTAGAACATTTTGCATGAAATTGCAGTATTTGCCTATATATGTGCAATAGAAAATAGAAATTTTTTTATATATAATTACTATTGATGAATACTCTGAACTTTATTTTATTTTTTGAATTAATAATTATTGTATTTTTTTCCATTACTATGTAATCCTCTCAAATTTCCCTCCTCCCAACAATCACTACAGTGCTTTCCATGTCCATGAGTCCTTTTTCTTTTTGCTCAATCCCTTCACACCCTAAACTTTGAACAACATGTTATTAGCCCATCAAGTTTTACATAGTGAAGAAAACAGTTGACATGGATTGGATTGGATTAGCCTGACAGGGGACACAGATGATGCTCATGGAATGACACAGAGGCAGATGATTAAAGAGGAAATGGCCCGCACCAGAACAGCAGCAGAGACATTCTGCCTAGCTACATCCTAATTACAGACCAATATTTCATCAGACGTTCATTTTTATATTAATTTATCAGGACTGCATAATTTATTAATATCTGGGCACTATGATAAGTGTCAGAGGTATAGCAGTGAACAAAAAACATATAATATCTTCCTCACATAACTCACACTTCAGTTACTTATGTATATTTTTGGTGGTTTGGTAGTATTTGCATAGTGGTAGAGACTCTCTCAGCCTTCACAGAATTGAAGAGAGTTAAGGCTTTACTCTGTATTAGGCTTTGGCTTAGGAAATATGGCTGGTTTCATCTTCTATCTAACTACTAAAACTTTCTCCATATCTGTGTGTCAACATGCTCAGGTAAAATTACATTCCACAGCCTCCTTTTAGAATAGGGATGTCCAATAAAATGTAAGCAAAAGTCAAGAAAGAGGCATACAGAAAAGTTATTTAATTGAGAGATCTATCTCTCTGCACTTGCTCCTTCCTTCTTCTTGCTGTATAGAATATGGATATGATGGCTGGAGTGAAGCAGCCATTTTGAGACCATGAGACAACTTGAAAATAGAAATAAATTGAAGGAGCCTGGTTCTCTGATGAAATAGAGTGACCATACAGTTTCAGGAAAGCTTGTTTCTGAATTTCTTCTACATGAAAAATAAAGTCACATATTCATCTGACTGAAGTTATTTTAGTTTTATTGAAATATGAAGTCCTTTTTATTTTTGAAGAATACCTATACATAGAGAGAAAAGACAAATTCTAATACAGACATGAACTTATATACATATTAAAATGTATTCCAAATATGGACTTGAACTTTGTCAACCAAATCTTCCACACACCCTACCACTTTAGGTTTTAAAGCTCCCTACTTAAAGACTGGTAAGAGGCATTTTTAGAAAAGATGCCTGACCAGAGAAACTGGTTGACCATTCTAAACAGGGGTGTGTGTGTGTGTGAGTGTGTGTGTGTGCATGCACGCATGCTCAGGAAGGATGGACCAACCAAAAAGAGCCCCTTACCCAATGAGGTTCAAAATAAGCTACTCCTGTGTTATGCTTTCTTTTACAGTTGCTTTGATTCAGTTTCATCATTTTCTAAATTCTTATTAAATATCCTTTATATCATGAATTTTTTATTAACTACATTTAATAATTTCAATTGTTTATGAATATTTTCTCCTTAAGTTTATGAAAATCTTCTATCTTTGCAGACAAAACACTGTCTCTTTATGTTATTTTAGCTGTCATGCTCAGACTATGACAAGATATTCGATTATTATTAACTAGGTGATCATATGACCCAAGCATCCTTGTGTAGTGAATAAAACAGCATTTTTATTTTATTGAAATATTTAAAATTTCTTTGTCTTTAAAAAGACTTTTTTGTGAGTATTTATACAATAAATTTTTTCTAATGAAGTGTAAAAGTTTCATTTTTTGTTGCAGTGTGCAAGAGCATTTTTAGAAGAGTGTCTTTAGAAGAGCATCACTGGCGATCCCAGTGACACACTTGGTAATATTACTCAACATGCTGCTGTTCAGTTCTTTCATTCAGTAGATCTTTCTCGAGTACACTCTACCTACCAAGCATAAATCTAAGCTGGAGAGGAGGAGGAAGGTGGATGGGATGGGAATAATGCAAAGACTGTACCACAAAGAGCTATTCTAATTGTGAAAGGAACAACTATAAACAAGTATGCACATATATAATACAATTCTGGATAATGAGAATAAAAAGTTCTAGAAAGAAATTAAAACAGGAAAGAAGGAGAGAGAATGATGGGATGAGGATTCTTTTTTGATGTGGAAACAGCAAAGCCAACAACACAGAGATCTGGAAAATGAATTCTAAGACTTGAGTTAGAAATGAATTGGGTTTATTCCAGAAATAGCCAGAAGGCCAGGGTGGCCGGAAGGCTGTGAGTGAGGCTGAGTGGTAGAGGAGGAGCTCCCAGAGGGAGAGGGAGGACAGATCTTCAGGATTTAGAAAGTGAAAGTAAAAGTTTATATTTCACTCCAAGGGTAATAGTAAATGACTGGGAAGTTTTAAGCAGGCAATGCATATTAACAAATTTACATATTAAACTGTTCTTTTGGCTGCAAAGTAAGGATAGAGTATTTAAGAACCCAAGTGGAAACTGGGAGATCAAGTAACAGATGGCAAAGGTAGTCCAGGTGAGTCCAAATAATGTGGACTGGACTAGGGGGAGAGTGGTGTGATGTCAAAAGGGGGCAAATTCAGAAAATATTCAGCAGGTAGAGTTAAGATTTGCTGATGTGGGGGGTGTGGTGAACAGTGTTTTTTTCAGAGTCAGCATGCAGAGCAGATGAAATCCAGAGTTATAATTTTAATAACTGAGGTATTGAATAAATAGTTCTCATTTTGTTCTGAAAAATATAGCTGCCTTTAGAAGCATTGGTCTTTCAAATAAATGACCTGTCAGATGATTAAAAGGAGTCATAGAATCCTTTAAAAAGAATTCTTATTGGTGGCTAATAACTATTATAAATGTGCAATCAAGAGGTAGAGGGAGAAAAAATTATAATTTTTATGTTGATCATTATTTTGTGAACAGTGTAAATCATCTGGATTCTAAATCACAAATGTTGAATGTTTCTGTTTTTATTTTTGCTCTGACTTTCACTTTGTCCCCTGGCAACTGGCAATTTTAATTATAGTAAGAAAAACAAAACATTTGACAACTTAAAAATTTACAAAACCAGATATGTTAAGTTGAAAGTACTCTTAGAGTAGGATGGTAGCTGTACTTTATTGGATACCATCAGAAATGTAGACATGCAGGGGAAAAAGTACGTATCAGAAAATTGACAGCTTTGTGAATGGCTTGAAAGGTAGAAGATATTTTTTTTAAAAATACCAAATGTTGAGAACTCAGTGATTAAGCATGCTGTCAATAGATTCTGACAGTAGGCATGCAATGCGAGTTAGGTATTTCACACATAAGCACTATTGCATTAGACAGCTAAACAAACATCCACTAATTTTCTCACTGGGTTTGATTAATTTTCTTCAATTCTTCTACAGTCAACAAGACTGGGACCATTTATCAGGATATGGCTTATTTGTGATAGATCACAGTGGGAGGTAAATCAGTTGGAGATAGAGAGACAGACAGACAGACAAATAGGCACTGAAACAATTGTGACTAGCCTGCTGTAGCTGCAAGGAGGGTAAAATACTTAAGTATCATTGTGTAAAATTCCTGGTTTATTTTTTACGTGATAGCTCTTACTTAGACATTCTTTGCAATTTTTAGAATTTAAGACTAGAACAGGAATTGATACATAAAATAGATCATTTGGAAGCACTCAAATTTTAACACTCAATTTTCATTAAATATCTAAATATAGGAAACTTCTAAAAAATGAAGCATGATCAAACAGCATAAGCAATAATATTTTCACCAAGATAAAGCCTGAACTTTCTAACTTAAGCTAGGCTATCGGGTTCCCTGGGAGGAATTATGGAACTTATATTTGGATCTAGTAGTTAGCAGTTAGGGACGGTGCAGCATAATTTCATTTAGCATTCAGATAACTCTAAGATGTGGTTATTATTACCTGCATAAAGAAAAAGAGGTTTAAAAAATAAGTATTATCTGAGTTTGTAAAGAAGAATAAAGTAAACTCATACCCTTTATGGCATTTCTACATGCTTCTCTCAGTCTCTCCTTTATCAGTAAGGAATTTTTCATTGGTTTGAAAAAAAATAATTAGGAGGTAAATTTCAGCTCAGAAAAAGGAAGCACCTTCTATTAAACACTCTCCAAGTAAAGTGGACTTTCTCAGGGGGCATTGAGGTGTTTTCTAACTGTAAGATCTTATGAATCTATGATTATACTCTATAATCATGATGAAATAAACTAGGAATTGGATTTTATCATGCAGTTTAATGTAGTACAAAAACAATGTAAGATGAGGAGAGATGTTCCTACTGTAACCATCTTCAGTTGCCTTGCAGAGCAGTAACGGCTGAAACAAGAGTGGAATTGTGAACATGATATACACTGGGAGTTTCTCCTGAGTTGATTCATGTGTTTCTCAGATCAACCAGAAAGAATAAAATACACCAGATAATTGCTGACCCTTTTCTCCCACAAGTTTTGAAATGAGATCTGATATTTACTTTTTATCTTGACAAAAGCACATTCTAACTTCAGATAGAAGCTAAATTAAAGTATTGGTCTGGCTAGTAACTTTAGGTATTCTAGATTGTTTAGAGTCCAACATGAATACATTTAAGAGTAAAAACTGCTACCTTAATTGAACTGTAAATGTCTTATCACATAGGTACTTCTCATTTAGCTGATGCATAGAACCATACTAGTTATATTTCTATTTCCCGAGAAGTACTTTCTCTAGTTTGTTTCCTTTTTGACCTTCACCTATAGTTTTGATGCATTTCTTTATAACTTCTATATTTATACATAAATAATAGCTATGGTTCTAGCATTAAATGATATCTATTTAAAATTTGGGGTGATAATTTTTATTGTGGTCACTGATAATGACAAGAAAAATTAACAGAAGCTGACAGATTCCTCAAGATGCCTTTGAAATATATTTGTTTCTGCCTCCCAACCTTTTCAAATAAATTACGCTTTATATCTTCAATATCAATGAATATTATCTGGTGTGATTATGAAGCTACCAGCAATTACATAAGAGATTTTATGCATTTTATGCATTTACTACAATTATTGGTAAAAATGTGAAACAACTGGACATCTCTTACACTGCTGGTTGGAAATATAAAATGGTTCCACTACTTAGGTAATTAGCTTTGTGCTATAATGTGAATGAATCTCAAAATTATTATGCTTGGTGAAATGAGTACATAGTGTATGACTCCATTTTTATAAAAGTCTAAAAAAATACACTTTAATTTCTTAGTGTAAAGAATAGGAATAAATTCTTTAAAAAATGCATTGTTAGGTGATTTTGTTGTGTGAACATCATAGTATGCACTTGCACAAACCTAGATGGTATGGCCTATTGCTTCCAGGCTACAAACCTGTACAGCATGTTACCATACTAACTACTATAGGCAATTTAACATAATGGTAAATATTTGTGCATATAAACATAGGACAGACACAGTAAAAATACGGTATAAAAGATAAAAACGGCACACTTGTGTAGCGTAGGTACCATAAAGGGAGCTTGTAGGAGTGGAAGTTGCTCTGGATAAGTGAGTGAGTAGTGAGTGAAAATGAAGACCTAGGACATTACTGCGCGTGACTGTGGGCTTTATAAACAATGTACACCCAGGTGACGCTAAGTGTATAAAAATATTTCTCTGCGATAATAAACTGTAGCTTAGCTTACTTAGCTAACTTGTTTACTTCATCAACTTTTTAATTTTTTATCTTTTTGACTCATAATAATACAGATTAAAACACAAACACATCGTACAGCTGTACAAAAATATTTTTTCTTTATATTGTTACTCTATAAGCTTTTCTCTATTCAAAATTTCTTTTGTTTTTCGTTTTTTAAACATCTTTGTTAAAAACTAAGACATAAACACACGTAGTCTAGATCATTAGTATTGCTAGTAGGTCAGGATCATTAATACTGCTATTGTTCACCTCCACATTTTGTCCCACCAGAAGGTCTTCATAACATGCATAGAAGGGCCACAACATGCTTAGAGCTGTCATCTCCTATGATAACAGTGCCTTCTTCTGGAGTACCCCCTGAAGGACCCACCTGAGGTTCTTTTCGAAGAAGTGTCACTCTTTTCAGAAATATATCCATGGTGGTTTGCTAGGTTTGTTTCCTTTTTTTCATCATAGATTTGCTTGTAAGCAGCTAATGCACCATGAACATTCCTCTGAATTGATGAAAACATTTTGTTGTTGGGGTCCATGTTTTCAAACTGTTAAGGAGCTTGTTGAGGTCTGCTCAAGCTTCTGCTCACCCCTTCACTGTAAATTATCTTGGGAGTTATTTTTCCTTCTTCATGTTCCTTTTCTCTCGCCTTTTCTTCAGCTATGTGATCCTGCTGTTCCTGTTCCAGTTCAAACAACTCCTCATTAGTCAATTTCTCAGGAACCACCTCTAGGTGTTCCTCATAGTTGGCCTCATCCATGTCCAGGTTAAAATTGTTTTTCATCTCAGCCGCAGCCTTGTTGATTTTTGCAACTTCCTCATCCTAGAAAAATCCTTTGAAGTGGTGGGCTATGCTGCCACTAGGTGATAGTAATTTCTCAGCTCTATCATAATCTTGTAGGACCACTGTCATATATGTGGCCTATGGTTGAGAAAATGTCACTATGGGGCAAAAGACTGTATAAAAACTACCTATAGTGACAGAAAGCTGATCAGTGATTGCTTGGAGAACCAGGTAAGGGTGGGGTTGGGCATAGAGAAGTGAGGAAATTAAGATGTTCACTATCTTAATTTTGGTCATATTATCATGAGTGAACATGTATTTCAAAACTTATATTCTATACTTCTAGTATTTGCAGTGTATTGCACTTCAATTATATTTAATAAAGTTACTTTTAAAACTATAGTGCATAAGAAAGTAGCTTATTTTTGAAAAAAATATTTATACTTAAGGCAAATATCATAATATTCAAGAAGTCTCAGCGTTTGTTAATACATTCAGAAGGAAGACCAGTTTTTAAAAAATGATTTAAAATGACAAATGTCAGTGAATGTGTCATTCTGACAATATTCTCTTGTCTATCTCCAATGACAAGTTTTTAATTATAGAGTTTGTATGAATTTTCAAGGAGCTGATCTTAGAGACGTACAAATCAGAAAAAAAACTTATATGCATAACCTTTGCCTCTGTTCACATTGAATATCACATTTGGTCTATCTTTAGCTTCATATTGGTTCCATCTCTATCAAAAAGCAAAATGGACTTTCACAAAGAAGACTAACCTCTTTTATAATGAAATCTGCTGTTTACAATGAAATGTTACCTAAGTTCCAATTATTCATCACGGAGTGATAATAGTAGTCACTTTGGATAGTACTCACCTCCAGGAATAATGGAATTGTACTCTAGAAAACATCTTTATTTAATCCTCCTCAACCATGCTATGCTTCAATGAGAAAAAGGTTTTTTAATTCAGTACAAATATACACCTCTCTTGGTAGTAACCTCAGTACTCATTTATCTTTCCCTTTATTTTAACAAATTTTTAAAAAACCTCTTTTATTTATTTGTATGGCTAATGTTCTTTGTTATCTAGGCATTGCATTATGTCATCCAAGTTCAGTTCTAATCAAATGCAGTAGAATATGTATTAGAATATATTGTGAAAGGAGCCACAGTACATAGGCTAGTATTTAGCTGAAGTTACACTTTGTATTGTAAAAACCTCCTTTGTTCCCAACATTTACTATTTTCAGACAGAAACTCAGTAGGGAGTTTCAAGTCTTCTAATACTTTAATATCCAACTGAGAAACTGTGTGATACAGGTGGGATTAAATATCCAAATCCTGTCTGTGAGAAGGTGGCTTTCTTTCAGGCATTTAAAAAAGTCAATTGATCACTACTTAAAACTCTTGCTACCTCCGGGGTTCTTGCCATTTAGTAACTTGCTCAAGAGAGATGAAATATAGCCTAAAGTTTAGAAGCACAAATTTAAGGGCAGGGCTAACTTGGGGGCACATGACCTCAGCAGTCACACAGTGCCCTGATCTTAGAAGTATTCCACTTTTCGTTTAATGCTCTGTTTTGCCCCCTCTTGAAACTCAATAATTTTTTAACAAGGGGTCTCACATTTTTGTTTTTCACTGGGTCTCAAAAGTTAGGTAGGCAGTCCTACCTAGCATTCAGACAGACTAAAAACTGTGCTGTGTGACCTCCTAAGAACCTGTTTTTCCAGCCATAAAAATAAAGATAAGTATTGTACCTATGCCCCAGGATTGTTCTTAGGAGTATATGAGAAAAAATTTAGCTTAATAAATACTGAATTCATATTGACTATTACCCTTGCTGTTATTGAATTATCTGGTTCATTACTATCTGCTGTTTTAAAGTGTCTATAAAATAGGAAATCTTAATTCAAAGATGTGTATTACTTTGTGCAATGCATATTGGTGTGTTAATTTTTAATATATGATGTATGTCCAGAAAAAGTCTAGCCATTGTTAATATCACAAGAACGGTTTGTGCAACATTGATGTAATCTGGCAGCCAAAGAGAGTAGACTGGAATGTGCATGCATGAACAATGAGAACTTCACTGTACTAGTCAGCGGGGGCAGTAGATGCTATTGAGTGAGCATATGTACTGTTTTGTCATTGCATTCAAAATGACGAAGAGAGTAGAACAATGAATCTGCATCAAATTTTGCTTGAACATTCCTCCGCAGAAACTATCTGGATGAGTCAGAAGGCTTTTTGGGAAGATGCAATGAGTGCAGCCCAAATAAGATTGTAGAACAGATGCCTCAAAGATTGTGGAAAATATGTTGAAAGTGATCACAGTCTGGAAGGCCTGCACCAAGCAGAATACCTGAGAATGTTGAATGTGTACAGGCTTCAATCAATAAAGATCAGTGACTGACAGTGCAAGAACTAGAAGCCAATCTGGGGATTCCAAAAGCTACTGTGTCTTAGCTTTTGATGTAGGATCTTGGCATGAAACATGTGGCAAAATTCGTTCCATGGCTTCTGCTACCAGAGCAGAAGGAACATTGTGCTGCAGTTACTAATGACTTGATTCAGATTGCAACCAATGTACCAGATATCCTCAAGGAGGATATAAACATGAAGGGGACTGAGATGTCCTTGTTCTATGTACAATGTTTCTTGTATCTTCCTCAATAACTCTCTATTTTTCATAGTATATGGCTGGATACTTTCTGGACAGACTTCATACACATATATTGATTATAATTTAAAATGGATTATGCATATCAGTGACTTACATGCCATTCCTGTTGATTTTCCCAAGGGAATTAGAGTCAACACACTGAATTTTATTGCATCCTGTATTTCAGAACAATTTATGAACAAAAACAAGCTTCTTCCCGACTCTAGGTCCCTGACCTCCCTTTTCATAGAGCATTCACTTTAGAAAACTTGTGATTCTAAATTCCTTCTCTGCCCCCTTGGGATATAAATCATTTCGCAGGCTTTTTTTTTTTTTAATTAATTTATTTACTTTTTAAATACATTTGTCTCTGCCTTCCCCCCACCTCTTTCCCTTGCCCCATCCCACCTTCCCTCCCTCAGCTCTTCCCCTTTGGTTTTGTCCATGAGTCCTTGCTATATGTTCCTTGACTTTCCCCTTCCCTTCCCTTTCCCTGCCCTCCCCCCCTTCCCTCTTGTCTCTGTTGATTTCTTTTCCTTTCAGTGTTGCTGGTCATATTTTCCTTGCTTCTTTGCATTGTTAGTTAGGTTCCGCTTATAGGTGAGATTATATGGTATTTGTCTTTCGCCCCCTGGCTTATTTCGCTTAGCATGATGCTCTCCAGTTCCATCCATGCTGTCGCAAAGTTTAGTACTTCTTTTTTTCTTTCTGCTGCATAGTATTCCATTGTGTATATGTACCATAATTTTTTGATCCAGTCATCTACTGATGGGCATTTAGGTTGCTTCCAACGCTTGGCTATTGTAAATTGTGCTGCTATGAACATTGGGGTGCATAGGTTCTTTTGTATTGGCGTTTTGGTGTTCTCAGGGTATAGTCCCAGCAGGGGAATCGCTGGATCGAAAGGCAGTTCCATTTTCAGCTTTCTGAGGAAATTCCACACTGCTTTCCATAGTGGCTGCACCAGTCTGCATTCCCACCAACAGTGGACTAGGGTTCCCTTTTCTCCACAGCCTCGCCAGCACCTGTTGTTTGTGGATCTGTTTATGATGGCCATTCTGACCGGTGTGAGGTGGTACCTCATGGTGGTTTTGATCTGCATTTCTCTGATGGCTAGTGATGCCGAGCATCCTTTCAAATGTCTCTGGGCCCTCTGTATCTCCTCCTTAGAAAAGCATCTGCCCAGGTCTTTTGCCCATTTTTTGATTGGATCGTTTGTCTTCTTGGAGTAAAGTCGAGTGAGTTCTTTGTATATCTTGGAGATCAAACCTCTATCTGATGTATCATTAGCAAATATATTTTCCCAAATGGTTGGCTCCCTTTTCAGTTGGCTGATGTTTTCTTTAGCTGTGCAGAAGCTTCTTATTTTGATGAGGTCCCACTTGTTTATTCTTTCCTTTATGTCCCTTGCTTTAGGAGACATATCAGTGAAAAAATTGCTGCGTGGGATATCTGAGAGTTTCCTGCCAATGTTCTCCTTGAGGACTTTGATGGTGTTGAGACTTATATTTAAGTCTTTTATCCATCTTGAGTTTATTTTTGTGTATGGTGTCAACTGATGATCCAATTTCAATTTTTTGCATGTAGCCATCCAGCTCTCCCAACACCATTTGTTGAAGAGGCTGTTATTGCTCCATTTTATGCTTCTGCCCCCTTTGTCGCAGGCTTTTGTAAGTTTTTAACCCAGGAATGTCTTAATCAAAGACCTGAGAGCCACGCCTTTGAAATGTAAACATCAAGGGACAGTGTCTCTATCTCCCAGTCCTGGTTGGTAGGAACCTGACTTCAGTAAACAACAATTAACAAACACAGATTGGCTAATCACATGGACCAACCTTCTTCCTTACATCCTTCAGCACATTTTTTTTTCTTACCCCAGCACTTACAAACCCTCTGAGTTTTGTTTCAGTGGAATTGAGTTCAGTCTCTCTCCCCTATTGCAAAAGTCTTAAATAAATTCTTCCATGTCTGTTTAATTCTGTCCAGTGCAATTTTTCTTTAACACTAAGGACACTTAATGGGTAAGCTTTATTATATACTGTTTGAAAGTGTGGCCAGGGAACCAAGCTATATTGGCTTCAGATTCTGGCTACACCATTTGTCACCTATCGTGCCTACTTGGGCTTGGGTAAGTATCTTAACCTCTTTGAGTCTCTATTTTTTATTTATGTATTAGAAATATTAATAGTGCCTACCTTATGGAGTTATTATGAGAAATAAATGAGAGGTCCATTCATAATTCTTAGCCACCTTAAGCCTGGCTAAATAAATGTTAGTTCTAAACAAATATCTCAATAAATGCTAACTATTAATATTAGACACAGAATAAAAAAACCGGACATTATTTGGTCTCAACTGATACACCAGACCCCTTGTCATCAATTTTTATGACTATTAGAAGAGTTTCTGATTTCCTTTTCAAATCCACAGTCTTGTCCACCACCTCAACCTGCAATACAGAACCTCTAAATGCAGCTTCCATAATTTTTTTAGTCTAATCATCCCTCCATGCTTTCCCATTACTTTGATGATAAAGTTCAGTTTCCAAAAGATGGCATTCAAAGGGCACCCAAATCTAGCCCTGGCATCTCTCCAGCCTCATGTCTCATGACCTTGCCATTCCCATCTCCCTCATTGCACCGTGCCTCTCCTCATTCAGGACTTCTACAGGGTCCTGCCAGCATTGCTCTGTCAACTCTCTGGCTCGCAATACTCCCTTTGCTAGAAACTTCTTCTCTTTCTTATTTCCCCTATGAAGTCATTATGTTTGTTTATTTTGATCCAGATTTCATTTATATTTAATTTCAAAATAACCTAATCTTATTGTATAATAGTCACAAAATTCCAAGATAGATTATGGAGATTATTTACTTATTATTCCCCTTTTACATAGCCCTTCTAAAAGTTAATCATTGTTAATAGTTTGGTTTTCCCCTCTTTTCATTGCATGTATAGACATTCATACACAAAAACACATTTGATATTAAATTTTTACACAGAAGTGTGATCATTCTATACATACAATTTTGAAACTTGCTCCTTTTTAAAAACAATATTTTTTTCTCATTTATTCCCACAAGGACCCTATGAGATACGATTATTAGCTCCCATTTCCAGCTGCAAAACCAGGTTCAGAGAAGTACTGCTTAGGTTCACAGGGATAGTAACAGGCAGAGATGGATGCTCCAAAGCACTTCATCTCAACAAGCATGTTATGTTAGTATGTAGGTAGTAGGCTTACTATGCGAGTATTAAGCTGATGGATTAGGAGAATCAAGAGAGGGTTAAGGGACTGAAGCTATCAATAAGAATACTATATCAGGATGCTAAGTAAGAATAAAGTAGTGAGAGATGTGATAGATTGGGAGGTGGTCATCGGATAAAATCAGCATTTGACATTTTAGCATTGAATGAGTTGGGAGCCTGGATAGGCTTAAAAGAAAGTGCTGCTGGAGATCCTTGAGAAGAAGAAACTTTGAAATCTTAAACCTCCCCTCTCAAACACAGTGGTAGATGAAGGAAAGGCTGAATTCAGTTTCTTAAGGCTGACAGTTTTGTCAGGGTTTATTGAACTGTGTGTGTTTGTTTCTTTATGAAATTCGGAGGAGTGGTAGGGAAGATATAGCTTTGTTCTCTAGATAACCAACTGCCCTGATTTGCCCTTTTCCCATGATGTGGGACTTTGAGTGCTAAAACTGGATAGTACCAAGCAAACCAGGACAAACTGATCAGCTTGCTTGAAAATAATCTTTTGTAACAACTTCTCCCATAATTTTATCTCCATCTTTTAGTCTTACTTTAAGTCTGCTTGGCTTTAACAGCCCACCTCAAAAGTACATTTTTCATGAACTCTAACAGTACCCACAATTCAGAATTCTAATTGCTCTCCTTTGTTTTTACTAAATGTTTAGATTGTATCACTTTATCTAGAATCACATTTATTTGTGACATATGTCTCTCTTCTCTTAGTTTCATATGTTTAGCATGAGATACAGAGGCAATTTTTTACATGTAAAAATTATCCCAATAATTTTTATTATTAAACAATAATATTAATTATTATTTAATAAACAATTATCCCAAAACCACCTGTTGAATAGCCCAACTTTCCCACTGCCCTAATCTGCTACCTCTCTCCTGGGATGGGTTTCCATATGTGTATGGTTCTGTTCCTGGGCTGTCGCTCAGAAGTTATACTCCTTAGGGAGAAGCCACTGTCCTAGTAATTTGAATCTCTACCACCGCCACCACCAGAGCCAAACTTACACCTCCTACTTGGTAAATGCTTAAAAAAATATTTACTGAACTTAATTAAAAACAAACTTATTATTGGTTTAAGCCCCTTTGACTTCTATTGCCTTAGATCTAATGAGAGGATTCATAGCAAATTTATATTTGCTAGATCTGAAAGGATATATCAGTTTGATATGTTTGCATTGCAAAGCCACAGGAACCTGTTCAATATTTTCATAACTATTTACTTGAAATAGATTTCAAATACGGCATTAGATTAGGATCTAGCAAAAAGAAAATACCATTTCCATTTGAAGCAACAAAAATTTTTATTTGAAAACTAATATGAAGATTAGAAAATTGTTTTCAAAATTTATTTCAAAACACATAGATACTGTTTATAAAACAAAATATTAAAAGTCTATTGACATACTGATGGAAATAAAACCATGAAGTAGCAAAAAAAAAAAAAAAGGGTGTTGGGGAAAATCATATACAACATTGCCACCAATTTGCTAGCTATTGTTTTTGATGGTGGGTTTATAAGTGTTTATTATACAATTTTGTATAACTAATTTAATAATAACTGAAACATAGGCCACACCTGGACTGATGAGGAGAACACATTATGAACAATTGATTACGACTAATCTAATTCTGTGCAACTGAAGTAAAAATAAGAAAAGCATGGTGAAGTTGACAATAATGTAGGTAAATGGAAATATATATTGTCTATATTGGCCATATTAAATATTAGCTCACTTTAACACATATATGTTGAACATGTACTGTAGACTTAGGACTCAGCTTTTTTGAGAAAGTAATTATTTTGAGGTCACTGAAAGTCTTTTTTTTTTTAAATGAAATTACTATCTTAAAAATAGAACCAGTAATATAAATTACTTAATTTAAAAAACTGCTCCCTGTGCTTTTGACCATATATGCACCTCATTAATTGAAAAAGTTTGAAAATATAAGCTCAATGTGGAAATATTTATTTATATTCATATATCTTTCACCATCATTGGCTACTTAGAAAAATATATATGTATATATTTCTATTAAAGCTTAGCTGTAAATGATAGTGGATATAAATCTTTATTTCAGTACCCATCTTTTGAGTTTCTATTTTTAACTCCTTCTTGTTCCATCTATATGTTATCTTGGTATTAACTTATAATATGGCTGACAAAGAACTCCTATTATTAGAAGCAGGAGAAATTTCAGCTCTGTCACTTTTCTAAGATTCCCTTTTGTACAAATTGTAGGTCTTTTTTTGTTCAATCAGTAATTCCCTCACCATTTTGCAAGGGATATTTTAATTAAGATGAAATAACATACTCTGAAAATCCATTTAACCAGTTGCGTGAAAGTAATCAGCTGGAGGTGAATAAAGGCATGAGGCACTCTCAGGGCTTCTAAATAATGGAACTCTTATGCACACCTGATACAAGTATTTCTTGCGATATTCTAAAGAATCTATTAAAAAGTTCAATAGCAACAACAAAGATTCTCAGAAGTCTTACTTCTGAGAATTTATGCTAAGTGAACTGTCAATAAAATGGACAAAAGACTTTCTTTTGAAAACTAATTTCAAACTAATTAAAATTTTCAACAACTGAAAAATGTGTAAACAAGTTTATTAATTCGCACTCTAGAATAATAGGCAGCCATTAACATGGTATTTCTAAAATATTTCATGACAATCAGAAATGTTTATAATAGCAAAAACAGCAGGATACAAAATAGTATATACAATTAAATATAAATATAGGGAAAATTGTAAGTTAGTATGTTTTCTTTTTCCTTTGTTCTCTCCTTTAAATTGCAAATTCTCCACAATAAGCAAGTGTTATTTTTATAATAATAAAATTTTCTTATAAAGTTATTTTAAAAATTAACCCTCATAATCCTGCCACCCAGAGATAACCATTATTAGAATTTTGGTCTCTTCCAGTATTCTTTCTGTGTGTACTAATATAGCTGATATCATACTGCATATATAACTGTATACTACATAAGCAATTATCTTTCTTAATGTTAACATTAGAGGAAAAGCACAAAATCAGTACATAATTTCGGGTAAGGGTCTTTGAGTCAAATAGATCTGGGTTTAAGTCTTGATTTTGCCATTGACTGACAAAATCAAATAGAATTGTGTTTGGCTTCACTTAATAAAAATCTAATTTCTGTGACTTAATCAAACAAGGTTAGGGGTCTTAGGCAAACACGGGCTGGTGCAGTCCTCAAGAATCCATCAAGGCCCAGGCTTCTCCTAGCCTCCTATCCTACCATTCTTAGCTTGTTTTCAGCCTTCATTACAAGGTGGCTGCTACACATACAGGCTTCACAGGCTCAACTGAGAGAAGAAGGAAAAGATAAAGGCCAAAAGGCTCATTCTGGTTGAGTCTTTCTTTAGAGCAGCAATTTCTGCTTAAATTGCATTGGCTACAATTAGGCACATGGCCAGCCTCAATTGTGTTAGTCTGGTGGCTATTTTTAGCTGAGCACATTACAATCTCAAACAAAATTGGAGTTCTGTTAGTAAGAAAGAAAGGAGAATAGATTTTAGGTGAGCAACCAGCAGAGACTAAACCATCGCTGTATAGCCCTCAGCAAAGCACTTAGCCTTGCTGATATTCAGTTTTTTCACACTTGAAATGGGATTTGGAAAATATCCCTTGGAGAGATTGTGAGGACGTAAGGCATGTAAAATGATTGGCACAGTGCCTAGCTTACATAAGCATTTAAGAAATTTTAGCTATTATTTATTCCAACTCAAACATAAGTCTACTATATGGATGTACCTCAATTTCTTGAAAATGTTAATTTATTTTGGTTATGTATATCTATATATCTCTTCTATTTAATAACTAATTATACTTTTATTTAAATTAGTGTTGCTATGAAAAATTTGTGCACAATTTTTCCTTCTGTTTGTACTATATTTTTAAGAAAATTTCATAGAAATTAAATTAATGGATCAAGGAGTTTGAACAATTTTAAGACACTTGATTCATCTTGATGGCTTTCTTTCCAAAATAGCTTTTTATATAACTTATTTTCACAGTAATTCTCATTTTATAATGTCTACTCACATTCTACTGTACCATGTCCAGGCCTGGCCCATAAAATTCTCATTGTAGTTCTTCATGTTCATCTCCCCTTTTGGCTTTGAGATAGGAACAAGGATAGAAACTGTAGAAGCCAAATATGCCAAGTCTCCTTGAGCTGGTCCCTGGATCACATCCTAAGGCCTTTTTCAGCAGGTACCTGAACCCACTTTTCCGCCTTCCCATGCAGGGACGTTACATAAGCAATGAATAAACTTCTATTGTAGCAGTTCAGTTCTTCCCTCAAGGCCCATGGATCTCTGTGGTGTCCGCACACAGAATTTAGGGGGTCTGCAAACTTGAAATGGGAAAAGTTATTTTCACTAACGTCTTTACTCCAATTTAGCATTTCCTTCTATTAGCAATGTATGCAACAAACTAGCAGTATTAGCAATACCTGTGACAGGTACTTTTTGTATCACACTACAATTGTAGCAGTATCTAAAATTTAGGTCATACTCCTCAAGACTTTGAAATTATGGTAGTAATTAAACCTGCTGCTATATTTTGATATTTAATGTTTTAATAAAGAAGCACCTTATTATATCATAAGTTATTTTAATATTTTATAGCTGCATTTGAATATAATAGGTTTCTTTTAAAATCTTTGAAATTTTATGTTTATTTTATGTTTAGTATTTGAAAGCATTATTTAGTATCTGAAAGCATTAGCAGTCACCAGACTGCTAATGTGGCCCTGGTACAAAAACTTTAAGAATGACTGTTTGTATTTTGGTTGAGCCATTTTACATTTTTAAATTTTTTTTATATATATTTTATCATTACCGTAATTTATACAAGTAATGCATGGTGTTGCTAGGGTTTGGGTGTTAGAAAGTTAAATTTGATGTCATTACATACATGTTTTCCATACATAAACCCTGAGATTATCATTTTCGCTGCAAATGTTTTGACAGTTCCTATTTGTCTTTTAATTTTATGATGTTTGACATATAATATTCAATGTGTTCATGTGGCCAAATCTATTAACCTGTTTTTTGTAATTTTTATATTATTTTTTCTCATTAAAAAAATTCTTTCCCAACCACAAACTTGTTACAAAGTGCTACCATTGCTCACATAAGGGGGTGTGCCTTTCCACGCAAACATAATCCCTGAGCGGTGCGCCCAGCTTGGGCAACTGTATTCAGCAACCTCAGTTTGTTCAAAACCTACCAATATATCTTATATGCATTTAATTTTTTAACCCATTTGTAATCTATTTCATTCTTTATTGTAAGGGGTAATTTTTCTAAAACCAATATTTGAGTAATTAACTCTTCTGCCTCTATTTCCTTGGAGACATATTAAGTTGTTTAATATATTTGGATCTGTTCTTGAATCATTTCATCTTGTACCAGTACCATCTTTTTAAACAAATAATTGTTAATTTGATAATGTAGTTTAATAGCAGGTAGGACAAGCTTCCCTTTACTACTCATAATTTTTAAGTTTTTGATATTCTTAGAAAATATCCTTCCTGAATGTGCTCTCAGCAGAACAGAAATTTGTTTGACACTTGCAGGAAAAACCTCTATCGCCAAATCAAGAATGACTCCCAGGTTTCTCTGTATATTTGGTCCCCTCAAAAATATTATAGTTTACCCAATAATTTATGGGTGACCTCACTTCAGGTTTTTTTTTAACTTAGACTTAATAGTATGGTAAGAAGAGCAGCCTGGAATAGGAATCAGGGATTCTCAACTTGAAACCATCATCTTTTCAGGTGTATAACCTTAGTTAAGTTGCTTAATGTCTTAGAATCTTAGTTTCCTCAGGGGTAAATGTGAGTTAATATCTATCCAACCTATTACATTGGGCGACTGTGAAGAATGAGATATTTAAAATCTCTTTAAAAACTTTAAAGTATAACAGACAACAAATTAATATTTAATTGAAATTACTGTTTTACTGGAGCTGGAGAGGTATTTATTGTTGTCTACATTTGTATCACCACATTCTCTAGTGCAGAATTTATACAAGACAGATTTGTCATGGCTATTTTCCAAGATTTAGTTTTACGAGAGAAGCCAAAAAAGATCTCATTATAAGTTAGTCTCATGACATGGACTCTGAGAATGGTGTTAGATGTAAGTTACAATTTATATATTTTCCAGTGTTTGACTAGGAAAAAATTAATAACCTAATCTGACATGACTCAAAGTTAAAATTTGGGGATGATGGAAGCTGAAAGTAAGTTGCACTAAGAAAATGAGAACCTGGTTTTAGCTATGTAAAAAAAGAAACTTTTGGAATAAGCGTGAAGATTCCAAATGGTTCAGAGTTGTCAAATTTATATATGTCAAAGTTCAGTTTTGTGAGGCATTGGAGGGCAAAGTGAAACACGGTGGTGATATATTCAGCAGCATTTATTGTAGAGCTGCATTTTATTTCTTTGCAGAAAACACACATTCCTTGGAGACAGTATAGCACATTATGTCTTCCAAAATATATGTACAAATTGTGATTGATATGTTTCTACTCTAAAGTTACCATTATATGTGTATAGCCTATACTGTTGTTATAGAATTTCCATAAGCATCAATAGGAGTGCATTTTCCTACCAAATGATGTCCAATACTGTAAATATGTTTACATATGTTTACAACAAATGAAGTGCTATCTTAAACAGATTCCATGTGCAGTCTTCTCTTGCTCATCCTAAAGTAAGAAATGTTTTACCAATTATGAGGGGAATAGTGGGGGAACTAGCATTGTATGGATTCCTACTATGTGTCATTCACACAAGTAGTATGTTATAATCATAGTATGAAATACTGCCATGCATAATAGCTTTGCAAGTTGATTTCTAAGTTTACCCATGTTAGCTTTATAGAACAGAGGCAGTTTTCCATAGTGTGCAGACTCTAGAGTCAGCAAATCGGGGTTTGGAAACCAGTTCTGGCTCTTCTGCACTGTAAACATTTCTTGACCTCTCTAAATTTAAGCTTGATTTTTCACTTTATAATGGGGACAGTGCTACTACTACTAACAGGACTGTGGGCAGAGGAAAAATGAAATGGAATTCACACAGTTGTTCGGAAGTATGCAATATATCTTATCAATGTAATAAAAGCCTAATGATGAGATACTCTCTGCATCCCTCAGCTGGGCTGTAATGAGCACATGAGTATTTCTTCCATGAAAGAGGCAGATGGCTTATCTTTAGTAATCAATGAAAGCATTCCAGAAAAAAATGATGTTAAAAACGATCTACAGATTCTGCATGTTTCCTATATGAATTTTTTGAATTATGGAGTCTCTTTTATCTCATGTGTCAGGCAAGTGAGTAGCTCTCTGGAGGTGGTGCAGGGCAGGGCTTGTGATAACATCTCTTAAGAGAAGCAGAGCTGTTTGCTTCTAATGCAGAACTGTTCCATTTTGTTGCTTTTTAGATTTCTTAATGGTGATTACCTTTTCCATAGACATGATTACTGAAAATATCTAGCTATTCATTCTAAGTTTCATCACTGAACTTCTTAGAAGTTGCCATGCCTGTTTTTCAGAACTGTTTAAATCATTAATTAAAAAAAAACCACATTGGATTTGTAATCATACCTAAGAACTACAACTCCAATGTTCTTTTTAATAACAGAGTCTAAAGTTGTACTTAAACCTGAACAGCTGTTTCACATTCATTCTCTTTTCATCTATCTCATTCCATGAAAGCAGAAAAAAATTCACTTTTTAAAATTTAAAATACCTCCCACTTCCAAGCCATTGTTTCTATTACATTATCCTCATAATGAAAGACTAACAGGTTTTATTTTGTTGTTGTTGAATAAAGATTGAAAGAACATGACTTTAATTTTTTAATATATTTTATTGATTACGCTATTATAGTTGTCCCAATTTTTCCAATTTTTGTCCTACTCCATCTAGCACCCCCTACTCCTTCAGGCAATCCCCAGACCTTTGTTCATGTCCATTGGCCATGCATATAAGTTCTTTGGCTACTTCATTTCCTATACTCTACTTTACATCCCCATGGTTATTCTGTGTCTACTTATTTGTACTTCTTAATCTCCTCACCTCTTCATTCATTTCCCCACAAGCCCTTCCCATCTGGCAACCATCAAAACACTCTCTCTATCCATGATTCTGTCTCTGCTTCTCTTGTTTGATTAGTTTGTTTTTTAGATTCAGCTTTTGGTAGACATGCATTTTTTGCCATTTTATTGTTTATAGTTTTGATTTTCTTTTTCTTTTTTGATCAGTAAGTTTTGATCTTATTTTCTAAATAAGTCCCTTTAACGTTTCATATAATCATGATTTGGTGATGGTGAAATCCTTTAGTTTTTTCTTGTCTGGGGAGCTCTTTATCTGCACTTTAATTCTAAATGATATCTTTGCTTGGTAGAGCAATCTTGGCTGTAGGTCATTGCTTTTCATGACTTTGAATATTTCTTGCCAGTCCCTTCTAGCCTGTAAAGTTTCTTTTGAGAAATCAGGTGACAGTCTTATGGTAACTCCCCTGAAGGTAACTAACTGCTTTTCTTTTGCTGCTTTTAAGATTCTCTCTTTATCTTTAACCTTTCACATTTTAATTATGATGTGCCTTGGTATGGGCCTCTGTGGGTTCATCTTATTTGGGACTCTCTGTGCTTTCTGTACTTGTATGACTATTTCCTTCACCAAATTAGGGAAGTTTTCTTTCATTATTTTTTCAAGTAAGTTTTTAATTTTTTGCTCTTCCTCTTTTCCTTTTAGCACCCCTATGATTTGAATGTTGGTACATCTGAAGTTGTCCCAGAGCCTCCTTACCCTATTATTGTTTTTTGTATTGTTTTCTTTTTCTTGTTCTGATTGAATGTTTTCTCTTCCTTATGTACCAAATCACTGATTTTATTCTTGGCTTCATCCACTCCACTGTTGGTTCCCTGTAAATTTTTCTTTATTTCACTTACTATAACCTTCATTTCTGCCTGTGTCTTTTTTATGCTGTCAAAATACCCAATGAGTTCCTTGAGCACCCTAATAACCAGCATTTCAAACTCTGTAACTGACAGATTGTTTATCTCCATTTTGTTTAGTTCTTTTCTTGCAGTTTTGTTCTGTTCTTTCATTTGGGTCATATTTTTTTGTCTCCTCATTTTGGCAGCCTCCCAGTGTTTGTTTCTATGTATTAGGTAGAGCTGCTTTGACTCCCTGTCTTAGTAGCATGACTTTTTGTAGAAAAGCACACCCATAAGTTGAATGGGGCAGAGCCTTAGGTAATTGCCAGGGCAGAGCAACTCCTGTGAATCAAGTTGATGGAGTCTCATATATGGTGTGCTGCTTTGTGGCTCTGTGTTGGGGAGGGCTCAGAAAAGGGACAATGGCTGCTGCCTGGCCTCTGGAGTTTTGTCCAGGAGGGAACTGTTCCCTGGTCCTCACCCTGATGCCAGATATTCAGTTTCTCCCCATATGCCACTGGTGCCTTTCCAGATGCTTCCCCCAGTGCTGGAGCCCGGAGGGTGTGAGTCTGCATAAGTTCTAAGACTGTAGTGGGACCTTTAAGAGGAGACATCTGAGAAGCCCAGTTTTTTCTGCTGTCCAAACCCTACTGATTTTAATAGCCAGAAGTTATAGGGACTTATCTTCTTGGCACCAAAACCTGGGCTTGGTGGTTTGGAATGGGGCTCCTGAGGTATCCCTACTGATTTTTATCCACCACATGTGGGTGTGAGACTGCCTGTTCAGCGTCTCTGCATCTCTGCCCCTCCTACCTGTCTGGATGAACAGAGATTTTTAATTCCTTGGTTGTCAGACTTCCATACGGCTTGATTTTCTGACAATTCTGGGTGATAGTTGTTTTGTAATTTAGTTGTAATTTTTGCTGTGGTTGTGCAAGCAGAGGAGCTGTGTTTACCTACACCTCCATCTTGATCAGAAGTCTAATTTTTAAAAGTTAATATATATTACAAATTTTGCTGCATTTAAAGAAAACATTTTTAAAAATACCTTGTGCATATTCTGACCAATCCGCTTCAATTCTCTGATCTTCCCTTTCTTTTTATGTACATAATTAGAAAAAAGTATTTGATATCAAAAGAAAAACTAAAGAAAGAGAGCCGGTGGGTTCTCCCTTGGTACATCTGCTGTATGAGTAGACTGATCAGGGGTTTATTCATAGAAAACTGCCATCTCATTTTTCTCAGGTATTCTAAGATACAATAGCTTATAAGGGTATTCTAAAAACATATAGATAATCTTATTTGAAGGCTTCTACTTTCCAGTCAGACTCCAGGAATCAGCATTACTGTCATTTGTCTACATGCTTATAGTGTTTAAACTTTACCATATAGGGAAAGATATTGTGGACTTGTTTGGTACTTTCTTATTATCGTACATTACTTTCAGCTTTTCAAAGTGCTTTCACAAAAAAAAAAATAAGAAATAAGTTCCTTGAGAAAGTAATATTGTCATATGGATCCAGCTTACGCATTACGGAAGTTAAAATAAAAATAATTCAAAATAATTTTTAAATATTCAAGGTCTGTTTAAAAGTATCAGGCAAATATTACATTATTACTGGATCATCTTTTCACTCCTCAATATATGCAGTATGTTCATACAATACTTCATAATTTGCTGTCTAATTTTATTTGAAATATTTCCAAAATCTTGATTATCTGGCCTAGTAAGGATCAGAAATAGAATGATTTGGCTCACTTTTTAAGTCACTCTCAATGACAACACTTTGGCACTTTGAGTAATAGTCCTAACTTTCCACTTGAAAGGTTTAACATTTATAAGAGCAGATGGCATGAGTGTCTTATTTAAGCATCTCTTTTTTTATAATAATCTAAAAAATGATTAAACCAATAAAATAACAGAAAGAAAATCAAAATAGTAATGATAATAATCTATTAAGCATTTCCTATTTTTAATCCCTTTTCAAGGGACCTAACATACCTTAGCTCATTTCACTTTCATAACAGCCCTATGGGAATGGTCAATTATTATACCCATTTTATAGGTGAAGAAACTGAGGCACAGTGTATTTTTTACCCATAAGTAGGACCAACTTGCCCAAGGTCAGATGGCAAAACATGGCACTTGTTTTGACGAAAAAGCCTATTTAATAGATAGAACTTTCACCTTTGCAAGTGATACACTTTAAATATTTCAAGTAGTAAAATGCCTAAAAGAACATATGAGTAATTCAGGATTGCCCTGTGCATAGCATAGATTTGGAGCACTGTTTTGTAAGATTAGAAGGACTAAGTGTATTATCTTAGACAAATTTTCTGGATTGCTTATAACTTCAGTTTCCTGTCTGTCATATAGTCAATATTAATATTGATATATGAGAATTAAAATGAACTAATAAACATGTAAGAACCTAATAGCACCATGCATGTTAGATTCTTCATAAATTTTAATTTTCTCCTTTCTGCAGACCCAACACCAAAATTATATCTTTTGGTTGTCATACTGCATTGAAAATTCACATCAAACTTACTATAATTTTTAATTTAAGAATCCTTGCTCTTAATTTGTCATGCTTAAATACTTCATTTTATAACTGAACCCAATTTTATAATTTAGCTTCATGTTCCTATATTCTACTCCAAATCTCTATTTAACAGTATTGTTTCTGTCAAATTCAACAGTTTAAATTTCTAACAATTGACTTAGGAGAAAAATGACTTTTGTTCCTATTAAATGTTTTTTCTACTCATGGATGACAAGGTGATGGTCACACTCAAAGTCTATGATTATATTTCAGATGTTAGTGTGACTCTGACTTCCTTTACTTGTTTTGTTTTTCTTATAAATATGAGGCTCAGTCACTTAAACATAAGTATCACTGTCCACAAGTATGCCAAAAAGGCTTCTCAGCCATTAAAAGGGAAACAGAAAAGTTCTCATCAAATATCTGATTCTAAAGGAAAATATATTTCACATTTAAGTGGTTTTCCATATTGACTGATTTCTTTTGTTTCTTTATAATATGATTACTCTTACCAATTGTTTCATAACAAGTTATGTCTTTCTTTTTTTAAATTCTCTAAAATCTTAATTTTAATTGGTAGATAATCATCTACCTACTGAAGAATATTACAGGTGGAACAATGCATTAAAATCCCATAAGTAATTGTCTGGCTTATTTTAGAGGTGTACAAAATATTTTCTAAAGCCATGTCTGCGAAGTTAACATGAACCAAGGGAAAATATCAAAATTATTCATGACACAATACACTATATATGTATATATAGTAAGGCCATGGAATATAACAGTAAATTATTATCAATAATTATAACAATTGCTACCTCTAATCCTTTGCATATATTTTAGTATGAATCTTCATTTAATAGCTAAATAAATTTAATGCTATCTTCATGAAGATAGACTATATAATCTAATACTATATTTTGCTTAAAACAATCATATGCTCAATATAATTTTTAGGTTCTGACTGATCTCAGTCACTGTGTACCTCCTCTTCTCTCTGTGTGACCATATATCTCAACCATATACTCTCCCCATAACATACAAGGGCTATGAAAGTCTGTAGCTTGAGATGTTTACTCAAATGGAAATAACATGAGATGTAGTTGAAGAAATACTATTATTACTATTGCTTAAGCCCATTATGCATTTTATTGGCTTTTTTGTTCATTTTCTCATACGAACATAACCAGCAGATACACATACTTTCAATGGAAAAATACATTTTATGATCCAAATAACAAATTTCAAAACTAACATTATAAATCACATAATCTATTAAAAATTTCACGTTACCAGTTTAAAATGGTCTGCATTTTTGTGATGTTTTTGGATTCTGTTTCCTTATAACTGAATTTATTCCCTTGTAATTCTCTTGCTTAGCATTGACAGTCAAGGGTTCACGTATCAAGATAAATAAAAGGTAACAATTCATTCTCAAATATCTATTAAAGCTTTTTTTTTCCTTGAGCTAGATGAAAATTAAAAAAAAAATTCTACAAATGTTAAATCAAAATACAGAGTTAGAAGGTCAAGGTTCTAAATTGTCCAGGAACTGCCTGTTTGACCTCAGGTTGGTTGTTTCAGCTTTCTGTAAGTCCTTTACCAAATACCCTCAGTTCTTGTTTGTAAAATACCAAAAAGTCCTTGAGAAAATGCGTTATGTGTTGCAGTGCACAGTATGCTCACCATTGTGAAGAGTGTGTCAACGGCTTCATCATCCACTTTTTGTGGCCCCCCCCAAATCGACCCATGTTCCTGGAAATGCATAGACTGTCTGGGCTACAAAGAAAGGATGCATTTAATATAGCAAAGGCTTTTACTAACTAAATGTTGTATGCTATAGTTCAGTTACTGAGGAAGAGGGGCTGAGAATCTTTTATCTGATGAATCATGAAAATCATCTTTCTGTAGCCAAAGAAATTGCTCTATCAAGAGGAGAAAAAGAATGAATGTATATGGACACACTCCTATTTAATGAAAAATAGGGAAAGCTAACTATTCCAGGCTGAGGTAAGAATATGCCAAAAGTGAAAACGTGAATTTGTTTTACAAACTTGTCTGGTGTTTGGACACGCAATGAATGACCCATCCCAGGGTCAATTTTTGAACAGGGATGCAATGATTGGCAAATGTTTATAAGAGTGGGCAAAATAAACTGAGCAGAGTAATCATCAGGCAATTCAAATGCAGATTACAGGCATGGGGGGTAAGGATGGGAACTTCCATTTATGATGGGTAAAATCGCTGACTTCAGTCATCAAGACCAAATGTTAAATATGTGTTTGCTTTGTTAGGGCTGAATCAGGCTGAACAACAATTGTCTGTGGTTGTGGTAATTGACTAAAAAGCAGGTATGTGTTGTGAGTGCCTGGCAAGTGTTCTCACCCTGTGTGAACCTGAAAAAAAGTCTCTATTACTGTTTGCATTGACCAAGTAATGTGAACATTCCTAGGGCATGAAAAAATTTATATAATGCTCATTAAGTCACAATGTGATGCAAATTGTAGTTAGTTAATATTATTGAACATAGGGAATATGAAAAAGGGTGCATTGAAAATGAGATATCAAAATTATAGAATTGGTAATACATTGATTTAATTTAAAGGAATGGTAAGGAGGTATCTCCATTATAGAAAGACTATAACTTCCAACAAGTCAGCTCAGCAAGTTTGTATTAACAATTTACTCTAGCCCTAGCACTGTGCAACACATTGTGAGGGATAAATTCAAGGAAGAAGAATCAGCAATAAAAGAACATTTCTCATTAAAAACAACAACAATAGTGATGTGATCAAGTATAATACTGTAAGACCAGTACTGTCAATCTTATAGGAAATTAGAAAATTGATGGTCTTTTTTATATTAGATCAGTTGGGAACCAGTATAATGTGGTGGAGAAGTAACTATATAATTTTAGGAAAATTACCCATTTTCTTTAAACTTCAACTTCATTATTTGCAATATAAAAATCTCTCTTATAAGAATATACAGTGCTTACTGACAATATAGTCCATTCAGAATTTCAAACTAGGCTTTCAAACCAGGTTATGAACATTATTTCATTCTTAATGTCTTACCTTTGTGCCCACTGAATGAAAAATTACCAGATCAGAAAATAAAGTTACAGATCTGAAGTTCTATATGTCAAAATTGATTGATTGAAGTCACTGAGGCCTGAAAACAAAACATAACTATCTCTTAAATTAACAACTAAAAATGGCTAAGGCAGGGCTTATGGCAGTCTAGTAATTGTACAATTGCTAATGGAGTTATACTGCAGGAGGCAAAATGGAAATATCTATTTTGTTCACCTTTAACCTAATAATTCCCCTTCTAGTTATCTAAGATATGATACATAGTATAGGAAATCTATTAGTATAAAGGTGCTGACTTCAACCTTGATCAGCAGAGCAAAGTATTAGATGCAACTAAATAAAAAAATAGAGAACCGATTAAGGAAATTGATGGAATATCTTGAAACTATTAAAACTGGCAGCTATAAAAACTACACTGAAGGCAACCCAAATGCCCATCCAAGTGAAAACTGATGAAAAAAGTTTACAGTGGTTTATTATTCAGGATTATAATGAATGACATAGAGTGATAGACATTATGAATGTCTCAGTAATAAATTATTAAATGAAAAAAAGTAGATTCCAAAAGAGTACATACATTATAGTAAACTTTTAGAGAGCCAGGAACAAAATAGGATCATATATAAATACAATTTGTAATTTATATGTGTATGCATGTGTAATACATATATGTCAAACATATGCAATATGATCAATATTTTATATATGTGAAGTAAAAGAATGATAAAAATAAAATTTTAAATAATTGTTACCTTCTGTGGACAAAGGCAGAGGGAGGAATGGGGGACATGGTGTTTGATGTAGGTTATTTTCAAGCTCATAGTTTTATGGGAGATGGTGAATTTGTGAGGACATTTATAATATTAAAAGTAAGTACATGCTTAAACCACTAATGAGAATGTTGTCATGAATCAAGGATTATGATTCCTGTAATCATGAGTACCTAAATACCAAAGGGGGGGTGATTGACACATTTTTAAAATATAAAATAATTTTTAAAGACTCATTTATAAAAAGACCAGAAGATAATAAACACAAATAATGATTGTGTTACTGTGATGACTGTGAATGCTTTTTTTTCCAATTTTCTAAAACATTATTTTAATGAGAACTAAAGCTTATGACTAATTAAAAAACAGTATGCAGACCCAGGAGCCTGTATGACATGAATTTTTGTAAACACAAAGACAAATGAAATAATAAATTGATTAGCATTTCAACAGGCTTCTGACCAGTTCCCATAGCTGGATGGTCTGAGAGGTGTCCCTATTGACCTTGCATTGACAGCTAATTTAAGAATCAATCAAGAAAAAAGAAATGTGACTATTTGCAAGAGCACATGCCAGATCCAGTTAGTAATGAAAAGTCATGTTACCTACTAGAAAAGTCTCCATAGACATTGACTCAAAGGGTACACCTGTTGGTTTTCTAATATGAAAGAAATATGACCACTATGTTCTCCTGGTCAGTTATTTCTGCAGAGGTTGCATACAGAGAAATTTTAGATTAACATACATAACATGAACTTTGAGTTGAATGTTGATGTGCAGGAAACCAATAGGGATGGGGCATGATTCATAATACAAGCAAATTGATTGGACACTTTGACAATGATGTTCATAGAGCATGACACTGCTGCATGGTTGGATGTTAATACACCAGGAGGCTCATCCAAAACTAGGGAAATATTATACCAAATTATGCTTTGTAACATATTCAGCTATAAACCTTTGATTTACAGATATTTTAGACCATTTTCAACTTTCTTTTAGCTTTAAAGATAAAAGCCATATTATTGCTTTAAAAATATAGTGATAATTTTCATTGTATTTGAAGAATACCAGAAAAATTAAATGAGTGGTACAGTTTGCAGCACTGTATCTCATATATTCTTTTAATTTAGTGTTTTCTTCCTAGTAAACCAACTGTAATACATATAAATCAGTAGATTTCACAGTGTATTTATTCCAGTTTTATTTGCCAAGAAATTGAAGAAAAATTCTCCTTGGGCAGGAAGTAGCTTTCAGAAAATAGTCTGGGGAATATTTTTTAAAAATCCTTTTCCTTTTTCTTATTTTGTGCCATTTCTTATTTCAAAGTAAAAATAAAATTTGGAAAATATTTTGTGAAGTAATTACTTAAAATTTCTTAGCAATCATATTTTGTAATCAAAACTGTTTGAGTTTTCTCTTCTTGTTAGTTATTTAAAGGCTATGGCTTTCAATGACAGTTGTGGAAGTCTATGTGATAAAATAAAATAGAGCCTCAGATTTGAAGGAAAAAAAGCTGAGTTTGAATCCTCATGCTACCTCGTTGGAAAAAATCACATAAATTCTCTGAACTTTTTTTGTCTAACATGTGAAAAGGAAGTAGATGAAAGCAGTCAACATAGCTCACAAGGTTATTTGGAAAATATTAACTGTCTATTCAAATGAGCAAAATTCTTATTATTTTTAATAATAAAGAACTTGAAGACAAACTCCTCCCAGAGCAAGAAGGACCAGGCTGTAGCAAGAGCACAGGAAATTCCAAGAGAACCTTTTTTAAATGATTAAGAAGAGTCTTACAAGCTCAGGGACCCAATGTGGGACAAGGCCTACACCTCCAGGCTTTCCTTGGGGCAAGGATGAGAGCTCTAGCTCTGCAGAGTTGAACTAAAAAGTCTATGGACAGTTCCCATTTAGCACCTAGATGGATGTGCTGTGGAGATTCTGGACCCTAGGCTTCGCCATGTCAGAAAGTAGAAAGAAATGTGGCACAAGTTAGCTCATACAATATAAACATAGAGTCTAATCTTAGGCTTCTTGGGTTGTTATAAATCATGATATTTCAATATATGTGTGATATAGTGCTTTATAGCAAATATATATTTGAACATTCAGACAACCCAAATATATTTCTAATATATATTTGGTCTCTTTGTCCACAATTCCTGACTCACAGCTCCTCAAACTCTTGGAATTTCTGAAGTGTCGAAAGTAATCAAGATCTTTTGTTATGTTAATGAAGTCATTTTTGAAAAGTGCTTAAGGATGGAGGCTGGTTGCTAGGAGAACAAACCCGGTGATTAAAGGGTTGTAACTTTCAGTCCCACCCTGTCCCCACCCAACCAATTTGGGAGAGAGGCTGGAACTTGACTCAATCACCAATGACCAATGGCCAATTATTTAATCAATCAGCCTATGTTTCAATGAAGGTTCCATAAAAACTCAGGAGGACTGTATTCAGAGAGCTATTGGGTTGGTGAACACAGAGAGAAGCTGAGAAAGTGGCAGTGAGAGAGGTCGTAGAAGCTCTGGGCTCCTTCCCGCATCCTTTGCCATGTACATCTTTTCCATCTAGCTATTCCTGAATTATATCCTTTTCCAATAAACCATTGATCTAGTGACTAAATAGGTTTCCTTGAGTTCCATGAGCTGTTCTAGCAAATCAATTGAACCCTCAAGTAGAGGGGGTCATCGGAACTTCTACTCTACAATGGATTGGTCAGGAAGCACAGGTAAAAGCCTGGGCTTGTGGCTGGCATGTGAAGTAAGTGACAGACTTGTGAATCTGAGCCCTTTATCTTTAGTTAAATTCTTGGGCACCCTGCTGGTGTCTGAGAACTTCTTGGAGTTGTATTGGGGAAAAGCCACCCCGCCACACACACTTGGAAATTGGGTCCAGAAACCACATTAAATATGTATTAATTTGTTTGTTGCACTTTAAATTTATTTAATTTATTCTTGTTTATGTAAAAAAAGAGAAAAAAAGCAGGCAGAAAAAATTACCCACAATCCTATCACCGTTAGCACTATTATATTTCCACTACTAGCATATATCCACTAGTAATATTTTGGAGAACTTTGTCTGTGTTATTTTCAATATGTATAAATGTACTATATATATGCATATATAAATGTACTATATACATACATATATAAATGTACTATGCACACACATATACACACACACTTTTAAAATTAGATCATAGTAGATATATTTTTTGGAAAACAACCTTTAGCATTTAGCAACATGTCATTGACATACTACATATTGACCAACATAGGTTGACACCATCATTTTAATAGTTGAATAGAATTCCATTTTATGAATGTATAAGTTATTCAAATAATAACCTATGGCTGTACATTTCAAGTATCTTCAGTTTCCTCTCATTGTCAATAATACTGTGATATTATTAACAATGATGAAATGATGATATCATATTTCTACTTTTCTGAATCTATCTGATCATTGAAAAAAATTCTTGGAAGAACTATTTCTGAATTTAATACATTACTTCCAATTAACTTTAGAAAGTTTCTACTAATATTACTCCCGCCAGCTATCTGTGAGACCTCATTTCTTTTTTGTTTTTTAAAGATTTTATTTATTTATTTTCAGAGAGGGGAAGGGAGGGAGAGAAAGGGAGAGAAACATCCATGTGAGAGAGAAACACTGATCAGTTGCCTCTCACATACCCCCAAATGCGGACCTGGCCCACAACCCAGGCATGTGCCCTGACTGGGAACCGAACTAGTGAACTTTCGGTTAGCAAGCTGGCACTCAGTCTACTGAGCCAGACCAGCCAGGGCAAGTGACAACTCATTTCTTTTTAGTTTCAACCATACCAGGCATTTTCCTTCTTTAACTCTTTGATAGACAAAACTACAAATAAGAATTTAGTATATAATTAAGGAAACATTTAAAATCAATGTAGAAAAGATAGTCAATTTGATAAAAGGTGTTATAACAACCAGTTAACTACTTGGCAAGGATAAATTTAGAGCCCTAATCCACACCTTTAAAAACTAATTCTCCACATGTTTAAATATAAATACAAAGCATGAAACTTAAAACAATTTGAATAAAATAAAATGCATATGTATAGGTCAAGAAAGCCCTTTCAATCAAGGCTCATAGGAAAAAACTGAAACATCTAACTAAATAAACATTTTAATACATAGGAAAAAATACCACAATCCAAGTGGAAAAGCAAATGACAAACAGGGAGAATATAACTATGTGACAGAAAGGTATTAATGACTTTCATTTATAGAAAGGAATCTTACAAATTCATAAGATAAAGAACATATGCCATAGAAAAGTGAGCAAAGTATATGAACAGGCAAGCTAGAAAAATCAGAAATATAAATAATCAATATGATGAAAAATATTTCATCTTACTCATAATCATGACCATGAACAAAAGACTAGATATCCTCTCACTTATCATCAACTTCTTTTACCTACAGACAATATATCTAAGCATAAAACTTTCTGTTTCATTTTTTAAGAAGTAGAGTTATCCTTTACTTTTCTCACATCCTACATTCACTATACAGGGTGGTGGGGCAAAAGTAGGTTTACACTTGTGAGTACGTGAAACAGTTTATTCTTGAATTATTTTTTATTAATTATTGTATCATTTTCCATACAAGAAACTGTACACCTACCATTACCCCACCCTGCATTATAAAATCTTGTAGTTTACAACTTTAAAATCTCTTTGTGCAAGTCATTTCCTGACTTTCTGCTATGAGCCACTGTCACTTATTTCTTGGGAAGATACAAAAACCTTTTGACCCGGACTCCTGAATTTCACCCAACTCTCTGTTCTGTATTTCACTCTGAATAAGATGATTCTTTTACAAAGTAAGTCAGTTCCTATCGTTCCTCTGCTGAAAACTCTAGGTGGCTTCCCAACACCCTCAGTGCAAAAGGGAAAGTACGGAAATTTTTTCTGCAAGACCCTTCATGATCCAACCAATTGCTGCCTCACTGAGGGCATCTCTTCCAGCAATTTCTCCCTCACTCTGTTCAGCCATTCTAATAATCCTTGAACCTAGGCAAGCCAGGTCCTGGCTTCACTTCAAGTCTCTGCTTAAATATTACTTTACCCAAGACACCTTTTCTGGCCTTATAAAAGATAGGCCATCTTTTCTTTTCTGTATATACACTTATTCTGTTTAAGTATTTTTTATAACATTCTCACCATCTGACTCCTACCCTATCCTACCCTACCCCTCACCGCCCGCCCCCGCCCCATCCTCCGTAACCTACTCAATCTGTCCTGTCCTCTCCTCTCCTCTTCTCTCCTCTCCTCTAATCTCTCCTCTACTGGAAGTCTGATGAGGTCCTGAGCTTTCTTTTGTTTACTGTTGAAGCCTCAGAGCCAAGAACAGTGCCAGCACTTAGTAAGTGTATAAGTGTCCAATGTTTGTTAACAAACTTAGTCACCAAATGCACATATGTCTGGGTATATTTTTTAAATCACCATAGGTCTTCTAAGTTATCACTGGCATTAAAAGAAATGTTTCCGTTTTTGAAGTCTTTCAGGAAGGTTTTTTTTTTTTTCTTCTCAAGGGAAGATTCAATTTCGTGCTTTGAAGGATTAAGTGAAACAGAATTTGAGTTCTGAAGATAGAATTTTGTAATATTACATTTTAAAGAGATTTTTAACTGCTACAACTTTATTGTGATAATTGAGAATAAAAATATTTCTTGAAGGTCATATGGCACTGAAATGAAAAGGTCAACACTTTGAAGACTTTACAGCAAGATAACCTGGTCTTTAGAGATCCACTACTTGACAACTGCGTAACTTTGGCTACCCTTCTATGCCTCAGTTTCCTCCTCTGTAAAACGTGGTAAATACTTGTACATAACTTATGAAGCTGTTGAGATGATTAAATGATTTAGATTATGTATAGGTCTATAAAGAGTGCTTAGAAAATAATGTCTCATAAGAATTTACTATTATTATTTATTTGACAATAGAATAATATTATCACTTCACATATAAGTAGGTGCTCTTAATAGATGGGCTTTTGTTTTCTGTTCATTTATTTTTCTCTGCAATGATTCAGTGGGGGAAAAAATCTCTTTCGTATGAGAAATCTAGGCAGGGTAAACTGTGTAGGTATAAAAAGTGGATAAGAAAATTGAGGCAATTTCTAATCATATGCATAAACTCCCTGTTTTTCACTTGTAAAATTCAGAAAAACTTACTTGGTCTTTACATTTTGCAAATAAATGCCTTATTTCTCCATTTAACTTTACATGCCTCAGCAAAGTTAGAGGAGAAGTAAGGTAGATTCAACAAGAAATTTCCTGAATAGACTGAAACTCTGAAAGCAGAACGGAACTCTGACGTGCAAGAGAAACATTGGTTGGTTGCCTCTTGCACACCCCTAGCTGGCTACCTGGCCTGCCACCCAGCCATGTGTCCTACTGAGGAATCAAACCAGTGACCTTTACAGTTTGCGGGATGAGGATCAACCCACTGCCACACCAGTCAGGGCTAGGATAGTTTCTATTTTCTTTTAGGTTCTAGCACAGCAAAGAAAGACTAGAAAAATAATAATCTCCAACGTCAAGGCTGAGTGGGGATGCTCCAAATGCACAAAACCTAGGGTTTAAAACATTGTGTACCTCAGATAAATCTAATTCAAAGTTTGTATCTGTACTTGCTTTTTTAGACCATAACTCCAATGATCATTTTTTTTAACCTTCCAAAATGCTTGGAAAAATCCATTGGAATGATATTAACAGTTATGTCATAATTGATACTGAGACATGATTTTTTTAATTGCTTGTGTCACCTATGTTTATGTGTGTTTGTCATTCTATTTGACTGTGATCTTTGTAATATTAGATCTTCCACTTCTTAGCAATTCCCCAAAGAGCCAAAAACAGTGCTCAGGAAACAACATCATTGGCAGAGATGTAACGATCAAACAGAATCTTTAAAGATATCATGTCCTCTTTCAAATGTTATAGCTATTGAAAAATATAATTGGTTATTTAAAAGTAAATTTTAACATGGAAAATATTGTTCCTTATATAAAAATGTTTGACATGATTCCTTGAAGACAGTGAACAACTAACGTTGATTTCTCTTTTCCTGCCATGACCTGAGGCATTTTTATCAGCTATTCACTGCCTAAATGTCTCAGTCTAAAATCCAGGAACAATCAAGGCTTGATATTCGATTTAACTGAGCAAAATATTCACTTTAAGGACTGAAAATACAAAAGAATTATATGAAATTATTTTCCCCCAACTCTGCCCCAGGGTTTACAATCTTGTCAGAGAGCATGTCATACCAGCGGGGAAAGGTATCTAATGAAATGCTGAAACAACAGCACTGATAGAGCCAAGAGATCAGAGAGGCAGTCATCACTTTCTCTTACAAGGCAGGTAGACAGTGGAGCCTCAGCCAAACCCTGAAAGGTATGTAGAGGGAGATGGAAGAAAAGATGACTAAGATTCTGGTTTTGGAAACGTCACACTTTTTATCTTTGACCAGGACACATTTACAGATGATCTAATTAAATTGAAACCCTTGTCCACCTCTGCAATCTTTGTTTCTCCCTAATCTACTTAAAGGTGACTTGTAGTCTTCATAAACAAAGTTCAAAAGATAAGTCAGACAAAAATCTTATAAAATCGTATAAAATTGTTCCTGCTTAAAAAATGTATGAAAGATTGGATTTGCAGGGAGAGAGGTATTAGGCAGGGGAAGAAGTAAAATATATCCTCAATATTTATCTTAATAGAATCTAGTATCTGTTATTTTGTTACTTATATTCTGGGGAAGTACATTATGTACCACATTTTTACCTGCTCATTATCTTCCTTTTTTTTTTTTGTAGAAAAATTAACGTGAAAATGGTTCTTATATAAGTCATCATGTTAATGTAAGTTGTTATTTAAAATAAATAAAAAACAATTGATTGTTTTTATTATTTGCAAAATGTTTAGTATAATTTTTCTGAAAAAGATACTAAGCAGTACCACCACCACCACCACAACAAAATTATTTACAGGACATAATCTAGCGGAAGCAATAGATTAAAGAAGACAGGGGAGGAGAGAAAGTAATTCTTTTAGCTTTCCAGCTTTATTTTATTTTAATGTGTGTCATCCTGTAAAAATCCTGCATCTGAACTTTAAATGAAAGGTATTGATCCAAAATTTGGAGGGGGTTGGGAAAAAGAATGAGAGATACACAGGGATTGGAATAATTTTTATAGCTGGAGCTGAGACAGAGTAAAAATTTAGAGTACATACCTAGCATGTTTTGTGCTTCCTTTCTTCCAGAGAGGAAATGACACTTTAGATTCCCTGGGATGCTGGAACCACATGCAAAAAAGGATGGGCAAATTTGTCATTCAGAATTTATGAAGGATATTTTTTCTTCTCACTGACTAAAAAGAACAAATCAAACACTAGGTTTCCAATTCTGAAAATTAGTAGACTCTGGAGAGCCAATTAAACATTATTCCCCTATCTCGACTCTGTTTTAACATGCTTCTTTATTGCACACTGTTTCTTTTGCTCACAAGGCAGGTAGATGGTGTTATCAGGCTAATTTGGGGACAGTTATCATTATAATGTAATTTTTTGCAATTATGTGGTAGACCAGGTGGCAAGACAGCATGGCTTTGCATTGCCAAGGTGCAAAACAAATTCAGTGTTCAATCAACCTGAGAGAGAAAGGACAATTCTCATTTGCATAAACATGTAGCCACGGAAACGAGATGCACAGAGGTATAAGGGGAAAGAGACCTATTTTACATGATGTGCATAGAATATTTGACAGTTTAGATTGGAGGCGTCATTGATGTGGGTTGGAATGGTATGGTTGGTTGCCATGGATATGGTTTTCCCTACTGGCAGTGCAGAGATTGGCAGGGATAGATGCTGGAGGAAAAAAAAAAAAAAAGCCCAAACCACTGCAACACTCTGGCAGCCTCATTCTTTTCTTTTGTTGAAAAGCTATGTATCCTTTCTGCACTAATGACAGCTCATCAAGTATGCAGTGTAATCTAGAAACACTGATATTTCTGTAATAAATCATTCATGTATAATATATATATTTATACATTCTATGCACATATATATGTGGTGATCCACATGTATATATTTGGAATAACATGTATGCAGATTAATAAAAGATTAGATTCGAGAGAAAAATATTTACCTTTTTGCTACTCTTTTCTATTTAGCATTAATTTGGGAAATTCCTAGATATGGGGATATATTAAATAAGCAAAGTATAAATATACTGAATTATCATCTAACTTAGGAAAAGAGAATTATACAGTTTGCTGTGAATAAGGCAAACAATGGAAGGAAAGAGGAGTGGCTCATCCCAAAGGCCCGTTCTCTGCTTTTTTGACCCCTGTAGTCACCGCATTGCTGTGATATAACTACACAAATGGTATTTGTCTATAAGAAACAAGGTAGTTTCTTTTCCTTTTAAAAGATTTTATTTGTATATTTTTAGAGAAAGGGGAAGCGAGGGAGAAAGATGTGCAAGAGAAACATTGGTTGGTTGCCTTTTGCACCCCTCAGCTGGGGACCTGGCCTGATACCCAGCCATGTGTCCCAATGAGGAATCAAACCAGCGACCTTTACAGTTTGCGGGATGAGGACCCACCCACTGCCACACCAGTCAGGGCCAGGGTAGTTTCTATTTTCTTTTAGGTTCTAGCAGAATGCTGAACATGGTATAAACCCAAACAGGCTATTTATGCTGTTTTATTTTTAGAACAGTTGAAAGCACTTACATTTTACTTTTAAACCTTCACCCATCCATTATCTTGTTTTCATACAGTTAGTCCAGAACCTTGCTTGTATTAAAAGGATTGCAGGAATGTCTGTGCCTTCAAGAATTCATTCACTATCATGTCTTGTGAGTGCAGCCTTAAAGGAGCAAAGCATCCAGTTGCCCATTCTGGTAAGGTGAGAACTGAGGACTCTTATCTCAATAAATGCAGCTTTGAACTGGCTATACTTTCAAGATTTTAATGCTGGTAGACCAATTCTAATGACCTTGTGGGTTTCCCTTCTGCTTCTTCTAGACTGTGGAGGAATGCTGAGTGTCATGGCATTTTCTAAATTGCCTGACCACCTGAACACTGGAAACTGAGGAAAGATTTGAAAACAAGATTTACTGTTCAATCAAAACATCAGGACTGCTTTTGCCCTTACTAATTAACTTTCTGTCCATACAGTCAAAATTTGATGGCTAATTATCAGTCAACTGGTCTGTATTTGGATTAACATTTAAGAGAATATGTAGTTGAAAGAACAATTAAAATATTTTTCTCTTACTTTATAAGAAAGGGCTTTTTAATGGGAAAATTCCATATTGATATGACAAAATTTTTCCTGTATTTAACATTTTAGGTGAAAATACTACTGTTTATTGATACACCACATGAAAGAGACTAGCTATTTTTGCTATTTCATTATTTTTACATGAAGCATACTACTGGGTCAGTTCTTATAGGAATCACCCCCCAAACATACACACACCACCATTGTTTTCAGCTCTCCTTAGAAACACAACAATTGCAAGATCTTTTCCATGATAAAGTAGCCAGTGACCTCTTTCTTAAAGTGAAAATCAACCATAATCATATTGTACTTACTTTCATTATCTTTATTTCTTAGTTTACTTTATCCATGCTTCTTAGAATAATGAGCTCTTATTTATTCCCTAGATATATTCGTTTCCAGTTTCCCACGTGGACCTAATAATTTGTTGCCAAAAAGAAAGTAATGGCTTAATCTCTGTACTTCATTGTTTGTAAGTTTTTAAAAATAAAATAAGACCTTTAAATTCTATCCAGATAAGTTTATCATATAAGAATGAGCTCTACAATGATTAAAAAGGGCTACAGTCAATAATATTGTAATAACATTGTATGGTGACAGATTGTTACTTATTGTGGTGATAACTTCATGGACTACATAAATATTGTATCACTCTGTTTTATACCTGATACTAATATAATATTGTATGTCAACTATAATTTTTTAAAAGTGAAAGAATAAAAATTTTAATAGAATAGATTAAAATAATGCACAAGATCAACTTGGCTGCATAGCATTTCATCACATGTAAGTGTTCCTGTCCAGACTCTCCTCTTGTCTATACTCTGTCTTATGTATTTTGCCTCCTTTTATTTTCTATAACATCGTCTGTCTTCTTTATTTTTCTTTCCCACTATGTACTTCTTATTGGTATAGTACCCTATTTGTAATTGATATAAAAGATACTGTATGAGGAAAAGACAAGTGACTCTGGGGCGTGTTCATCATTGCCCAAATCTCTTGAAGACACATGTGAGATCTTAGTGTGTTTCCTCATCTTATATAAACTATTTAGGTGCAATAGCTCGGAGCCCCTCACACACAATTGCAGAGATGAACATGGAGAGCTGGTATAGATTGTGCACTAAAATAAAAAAACTTTAAACCCTATTTCTATTCCAAAGACACAAAATTGTTTGCTCGTCATTAAAAATCAATTCTTAGTCCTACAGGAATAAAGAAGTATGAATGTGGTTATGTTATGAGTGAAGACCTGATTATTTCCTGCTGTGAGTGTGATTCTTCAATGGTCAGAAGGAGAGTTCTGCAGAGGTCTACATTTCTTGGGCAAGTGTACACTTGCTTCAGTCTCACTCATAAACCAGGATATAGTCACATGCGCTAGGCCTTAAATGTGTTCATTTCAAATCAGGCAGGAGGCCTGACTCACATATTAAATTTTTAGGGGTAGTATTTCCAAACTTCATCATCCTATATGTAGATTGATTCATTTTCAGACTCTGGTAACTCGTTCAGTATTTTATCATTTTAAGGATGATGTTAAGTACCTTATTTTCTCACTTTTATATTATTAAAACATATATCTGTACTAGTTTTAGTCCCTTCCATACAGGAAAAATGTAAGTTTTACATTTTATATCATGGGTCTATTTTTTTTCTCTCTGAAAACAGACATTTTCCTTGTCCCAGAAACAGTCAAAATATAGACAGTATTTCTACATTGAAAGGAGAATAAGGCAGCAGACTGATTATTTGTTGAGCTCAGGCTTATTAAAACAGAGACAAAAAAACAGAATTTGTTTCCTAAATCTGTCATTTGGTGATTAAAAGAGGAAGGTTTCAGTTTTCTTGTCTTAACTCAGTTGTAAAGTGTCACGCTCTAATCTTCATAAGCACGTTTGACATATTAAAACAAATAAGTCAGAATTTCCAGGTTCTTTGGGATGAGGAGCAGTGATTTGCTTTCCTTATGTGTTTTGACTGCAGCTTCAGATGGGCCATGGGCTCAGCTGGCTGTGATGGAGCTAGTTTCTGATGCAGGTAAATAGAAGAGGGTGGGTCCATAGTCAGGAGATCTGATGGCAAAAGTTGCTGACTTAGACTGGATATTAGTCAGTATAAGGATCTGAGAAGACCAAATCGTTGATGTCTTAGAATTTCTTTTAGAAAGCATTGCCCATGCTGATGTGCTCTTTAAACCTTTGCTTCTTTATCTCTAAGTAAAATTAAAGACCCTTTTGTCTCTATTTAAATCTATCCCCTGTCTTGCAATGGCAAGAGCATTGGTATTATAAAGCATAGGAAGCGTGTTTGTTAGATGAAAGGTACTGAAATTTCTGATGGAACATGCATCTCATTATGTTGGCATTTCTTTCATTCTGATAAAATTATACAGATATTAAATTTTCACTCACAAACTTGTCTATCTTCCACCTACACGTAACCTGATCCAACATCCCTGCCATCAATTTTGTTTCCGTTTTAGGCTACTTCTAAAGAGTCAATAGGGAAAAAACTTTATATCTCAGAACTACTGGATAGTTTTTGTTTTTGTTTTTAATCTGGCAAAGAAAAACACTTTCATTCAGTGCTAACCTCAAATTTTTATTTTTCTGGTTTTCAAAATGCCACATGTCATTTTCTCATTGTACCACTGTTTCATGTCACCCATGATGACATCAAACCTTGTGCCAGTATGAACTTACCCTTATCCAGTCGGCTCAATAGGATGATGCCCTTCACCATTCAAATTAAATCTGAACCCTGTGTCACTCTTCCTAAGCTGCTATTCATCAATTTTTTGATGTTGTCATGTAGCCATCCTGCGGTTTTTTTCTAATGTCCTTATCTCTATCATTAATTTTACCTTCTGGTGTAGTAGTACTAAATAATACGATTTACAACTTAATAAAATGAGTTTTTAAAACATTAGATAAACCAGTAAATCAATTTTCATAAGAGTCAGCAGTCTAGAATTCTGAAGGTAGACTTAATTTACCTTCTTTGCCTGATTTCATCTCAGGTAAACTGAGTGGCATAAAACAATAAACAATGCAGTCATGCATAATACATAGCAGTTGAATTCAATTTTAGTGGCTCTCCTAATGGTGTCCAGATGAGGACAGGGTGGAAGTGGAAGGTTCATAGGTGTTTTGAGGCATCTTCTTGACTTTGAAGTCTCACTTTCTTACTTTTTTTAACCTTTTCCTCAAGAATAAAATTTATCTCTGTGGTCACAGATCCTTTGGGGGAGGGACATTATTTTCAGGGGCTGGAATGCCAATTTTTTTTCCAATATACTCAGTTGAAGGATAGACTAATACAATAAAAAAATACTGATAAATAATTGGGTCCAATTTTCTGTCTTTAGGCAGGTAATTAACCAATTCACCTAAAACAGATATTTAAAACAGTCAAAGATACTTACTTTCCATGTGGAAAAAGAGCAATTTGCTTTTCCCACTCACTGAGATGCCAATTTAAGGGACTAAGGCAGTTTCAAATATTACCCAAATGTGTGCCTGCTGTGGGAATTCAAATCCTGTTACTGGGGGGTGGTAAATTTCAGGGTAACAAGTAGAATCTAGTTTATTATAAACCATCAAGCTTTTGAATAGGTTTGGCTGTGATTGGTTGTTATTACTGAATTCATGAAATTCAATACAAGCTCTCCATATCATCCCAAAGATACTGTGTGGATATTTGTAGAACCTCCTGCCAAGGAATAAACCAGAACTATCAAGAGAAATTTTCAGTGGCCTGAAATGGAAAGAGGAAAAAATTTCTCTCTGCCTTCTCTACTCACCACTCCCCAACCTCACCCGCCGCAAGTAATGGAGTCTTAAGTGATATGTCCAAGCTTTAAAAAGTACTTTCCCTTTCTTAATTTTGAAATGTTCATGTAAAAAGACTAAATTTAAGTAGGACCTCAGAGTGTGGGTGGAAATAAAGTAAAATAACAAATGAACTTCATAGTAAACAACAGTATGTTATTATTTCTTAATGAAAACTAATGGCAGCTATACTTGTAAGGATAATGTGCCAGGAAAACCAAATCAAGCAGCTTCATAAACACTTTTAAAGGACATTGACTTCACTTCTCTAGGCCTCTGCCCATTTACACATAAATAAAGATTTGAATTTCTTCTAGACTTATGATTTCAACATTATTCTCCAGTGTCAAAATCGCATAGTTGTTGGGTCTCCTTAAGGAAATCACTGGTGATAAAATTTCGTTTAAATTAATGGTTCATCTGCACTAAAATTGTCCTGGCATGTCTACTTCCTGTCATGGAAAGCAGAAATAACACAGGTGAATTCTGTGTTAAAGATTTAAAACTGAAAAAAGATCCCAGAAGTACTTTGATAAGCGTACATAAGAAATATTTATATTCATTGTCTCAGAAAGACAGAAAGACAAAGGCTTATTGGATGCAGGATCAAAGTTTATAAAATCACAAGTAAGTCTACTTAAAGAAAACAGATTATCTCATTAAATCTTGAAATATGAGAAATGAACACCTAGGTAAACTTGAAAACATTAATTTTAACATAGGTCAGTATACCAGAATGTATGTAATTACCGACATATCAAACACAGAACTAGATTCTGTGGCAGATATGAAGGTATAAAACCTAATGCATACTTCTCAAGTAGTGCAGTCTAGTTGGGAGGCAAGATCAGCTGAATAATGAAATACCCAAATAATACCCAAAATAATGAAAAACCCAAAAGAGTACATAATTATGTGATAAATTTTGTAGTACAAATGTGCTGGTCTCTTTCCTCTTTTTTTTTTTTTTAAACTGTGAGTAGTATAATGAGATATTCAGGGTAAAAAAACATCCAAACAGGATGAGAAATCATACTATGTTAGGGTGTCTCAAAATATGTAACTCAAGGCACTAATCATAGAGAATGCTCTTTAACATGTTGCTTTTGAGGTAAAAAACATTGTGTATTATATCCCTGCCACTGAGTGTTAATAATGTATTATAGGATACTGAAGGCTTTAAGAAGTCATGCAGGAAAGTCATCTGTATAATTTTGTTTAATCTCTATTTTCCAAATTTAATTAACCATGGGCCCTTAATGTCTCTTAGCATTTGTATTCCTCCAAACACACTTTAGAAAATGCTAGATTTCACAATAGACCAGTGGATAAAAAAGTTGTGGTACATACATAAAAAGTATGAAATCTTACCATTTGCAACAGTATGGATGGACCTAGAGGGTATTATGCTAAGTGAAATAAGTCAGACAGAGAAAAACAAATACCATCTGATTTCACTCATATGTGGACTCTAAAGAACAAAATAAACAAATAAAATAGAAACACACTCATAGATAGAAATAAAACAGGCTGATGGTTGCCAGAGGAGGGAGGGGTTGGGGGGCATGCGTGAAAAAGATGAAGAATTAAGAAGTACAAATTGGTAGGTACAAAATAGTCATGGGGACAAAGGGTACAGCATTGGGAATATAGTCAATAATATGGTAATAACTATGTTTGGTGGCCAGGTGGGTACTTGAAATACCAGGGAAATCACTTTGTAAAGTATATGATTGTCTAACCACTGTGCCGTACACCTGAAACTAATACAAAATAATATTAAATGTAAACTGTAATTGAAAAATAAAATAAATTAAAAAAGAAAATGCTAGATTTGGTAAATCTATTAACCACAGAACTATAATGTAGTAGTAACTGAAAATAAGAAATCTTGAAATATGTTTGTGTGTGTATGTGTGTGTGTGACAAATTTTAGGATATCAGAATCTTGTCTGACATACAATTTGGCTGATGGACCATGGTCCATCTAACATGATTCTTCATGGCATTTATCATACTCTTAAGAATTCAGTATGATATTCTTGCTGCATTTTTAGGAAAAAACACAGTAAAGGCATTTATACAAGAAAAATTATTATAAAAATAGAGCCATTCATTTAACTAAAGGATTCTTCAGCAGCACGTCATTGACTCATATGCTAACACAGGTAATAACTGATGAGGGATTTATCCTTGATGATATGAGCTTAGTTCTGATTGTAAGAAGTCTTGATTGGAAATTACTAGTGTAAACTGAGGTACTGACTGAACAGAGCTTTGATCTAGGCTTGTCTATGTCCTTTTCGGGGTAAACTACATTATTTAAAGATTTATTCTTGGAAAACGAACACAAATACCTTGGGTTTATATACAACTCTTTCTCCACCCCTAGTATAAAATATTTCATAAAAGTTAGTAATGGTGCCATCAATATTTTAATTGAAATAATTGGCCAACATCATTTAAAGTCAAACCCAACCAATTGTTGAGTCTCACAGTATTGGCACTCTGAAGCCTCTTGTGTCATTAGGCTGCTTGGAAACAGATTGATAGAAAGGGGTGTCAGAGGTAAGTTGTTCGTGTAGTGTGACATTATAAGGATTTTTATTACTACTCCATGATATTCTCCATTGTCAACCCTTTACTCAGAGCAGTGCTTTCCAAACTTTCATGTGCAAAAGTATGACCTTATTAAAATGCATATTCTGATTCAAGAGGTTTGGGATCTGCCCTAATTCTGTATTTCTAATGAGCACCAAGGTGAGGCTAGTCCCTGATCCGCTCCTTAAGTAACACAATCATTGAGAACACTTAGGAGAAAGCTTTGCCTCTCTTCTGTCCTGGGAGCATATTGGTTTTTAATCCCATGTCATCTGGCATAGGGATACCAGGTACCAAAGCATTCGCTTTGGAAAAGCCCTTCTTTCTGTGTGTTGTCCCTTTCTTTAAAATTTCTAGTCACTGTTACACCCAGAGCAATGTTTGTTTTAATGGGTAGTTTAGTTCTTCAACTAAATTGTTGGTAATTAATTTGTTTTCAAATTTTGGGGGAAAGAAAGGGGGGCAGGAAATTGTTTGTAGAAAGTCTCTGATCAGTCCTCTTTTAAAGGACTGCACAGGCATACTGCCCTTGACTAGGTTGTATTGCCTAAAGCCAACAGATCTTTGCACAGACTTGGTAGTGAGAGGTTTGTGGCCATTTAGGCTTTAAATCACTGAGTGTGAGCAGGCCACTCCTGGGATTGGGGAGAATACGGCAGGGCAATCTTTCGGGAATGACCACTTCATTTTACTCCTAATGAGGCGGCAATGCTAAGCTGCTGTGGATTTTACCCAAGGTGTCGTGTAGGCATTTTTTAATGAAGTCTCAGACATATTTTGCATGCTTTTACCCAGCAGCCTAACCATGCTTCAAAGTTTCAATCTTTTGATTGATCTCACTCATCTTGTTTGGGGGCGAGGGGATGCGGGAAAGCTTCTGTAGCTGGTTGGAGGCAGATCCCACAAGAAAGCAATAAACTTCAGGATTGAATAAAAATCTAATTTGTGCGCACTAACTCTTTTTGGTAGTGTTAATTTTTTTCATTCTATGTGTACACTTCCATGGCCATAACTTCCCTTTTGTCCGACTACTCATTAACTATAGCCCACAGCAGTTAATTTCCTGCCTCTCCCTCCCACGACTTCGCTTTATTTGTTTAGCTGACAGGCTTTTGAAGCAAGCCGGCTAAAGCCTGCAAGAATTCCTGGCTTTTTTCCTCCTTCATTCTTGTTATTATTAGGCATATGGACAAGGTGTTAGTGTGTGTATTTCATCTGAAAATTGTGCTGGAGTTTCTATCTCCTGGGAAAGAACCAAATGCTTCATAATAGTCATGGACCCAATTCTGTAACTATTCGCAGACAAAATTCTTGTTAGTGCCAAGGGGAGTTTTGCCCTCATTTAAGATTACAAGATCAAGTGGTAAAGGTATTTATAGCCACCTCACTCTCCCCAAGAAAGTAAGTTAAACTAGATATGGAAGAATATCACTAATGTTTTTTCTTTTTTCACCAAACAATTTCACCTAAGACAAATCAGTGAAAAGACAAAAAAAAATTAAAATTAATTGCTGACTAGTGTTTTAATTAACAATTATCTTCTTTCTCATTTCCTATAATAAAACGTGCATTTTACTTGGAAGACACGATGAAATATAAAAATTACTGGCTGTCCTTTATAGCCAAACATGGAGTTCACATTCTGTTCATTTGTTTCTCAAAAGAGTCATAGAAAAGTTAAAAATGTTACCAGGGCCTTCGGAGTTCAGTCACATTCAAACAGCATTGCGTTTCCAAGAGTTGTACCACCAATGACCTTGTCAGCACTCTGCTCACTCCATAGTAGTACTTCTGTGTCTTCCCAACTGCTCCTCTTTATCTTCTCGCCCCATATTTCATCCATAAAAATATGACTGTGGACTAATGGAGAACTCAGAGAACTTCAAGCCAGAACTTTCACTCTGTTCTAGTTTTACAACTATTCCTCTGGTGGAAAGGGCTTGACCTTTCTGGTCTTAAGTACCTTATTTATAAATGAGTGACGTGGATGAGCTCAGGTGTTTTATGGATCAAATATCCAGAATTTCTGTGATGAATATAGGTTATAAATTTTACATAAATATTTAACTTTATCTACAGAACAGGAGAAGCTGAGAAAAGCCAAAGAGTATATTGTACTTTCCATTTCCTATATAACTCTATTCATCTGTTTGTAATTTTTTAAAAAAGCAAATACATAGTTTTGCAGCAAGAAGAAAGACTTTGAATTCAGTCAGACATTTATTAGGATGTTAGCTCTCTATAAGGTGACTTTGGACAAGTTGCTTAATCTCAAAATAGAAATTTATAATTGGTTCATCAGTAAAATTGGGATACTAAAGTCTATCTTACATTATATGTATTACAGATATTTTCTCATAATTTTTTATTTAAAATTTTTTATGGTGGTTTTAGCCACATAAGGGTTAAAATATTTTTGGTCTAATTTTCTTCTGTTTATGGCTTCTAGGCTTTGTAGTCATATTTAGAGATGATGTTCCAATGCAAAAAGTATAAAGAAGTTTTACTATATAACTTTCCACACATGGGAATAATTCCTATAAATCAATAAGAGAATATGACTCAATAGAAAATGAACAAAGGTAAAATTTAAAAATTCAAATGAATTTTAAACATTAAACATTCTCAACTTTACTCATAGGAAATATACATTAAATTTACAAGGTTATACCCTTTTATCTATTTTGATCAGCAAGATTAGAGATTGTTAATTCACTAGGTAGGTAAAGGTGTGAGGAAGCATTGATATGGGAGTGTATATTAATAAAATTTTTATGGAGTGCTATTAGGTAACATCTATTAATAATAAAATGCATATACCCTTTGACCCAGTAATTCATCTTCTAAGATTTATTTAACAGATAAAATTCCACCTATGTTAAATGAATACATTTGAAAGAATATTCACTGTTGTGTGTACATAAACCCAAAAGAATGGGGAAAATTTAAATATCCATTGATAAGAGAGTAGTTAAATAAATTTTGGTGTGTACATGGAATGGAATAAAGATAATGAGAGAGTTCTTCATGTAAGGATCCTGATATGGAATGACCCTGAAGATATCTTAAGTGGAAAAACAACAACATCTTTTGGTTGCTATTACATCTATATATATATATATATATATATATATATATATATATATTTATGATATAGATACAGATACAGACACAGACATATATACACATATACACATACATACATATCTATATATATAATGATTCATATGGTTTTATATGCATCAATTGTACCTGGATGGATTCACAAGTAACTGGAAAAACATGCTGCTTGAGAAGAGTAGTGAAGAGGCTAAGCACGGGGTGAAGACTTTGCACCCTGTTCCACTTCAGAAGTTCTAAATTTTATACTATGTGCATGTATATGAAATTAAAATTATTCAATAAATTAAAAAAATAAAATATCTTACAGAATTGTTAAGAAAATATAGACTTTCCTTGCCAGACACATAACAGCTCCAAAATTGATTAGCTATTCTGACTATGTATAAGTGTGTGTGGTTTAGGTGTTAGGAAATGTGGATTCTAGTCTCATGTATTAAATGGAATATTCAATAAAAGGATCCTGAGTTCTCCTTCTAGGCTTAATTTTTCACAATTTTAAATATGTGTAAAGACTACATTGAGGCTTTTTGTCACTCAAAATACAGGTGTTCCTTTCTATAAAGGTTTAAGTAATCCCGATTGTTTCTAATAGTTTGTTAAAACAGTTCTTCATATCTGACTTTACTAATATATATGCAACCTATTTTCTCTGGTGTCTACATTAGTGGTACTTAGAAATAATGTAGATATTTCAAGGACAAATTAATCTACATTTGAATACTAGGTCCTTGAATTTAATAATAAAAGACATTTAAAACATAAGTATTTTATTTTCTAATACTCAAATCATCTCTTTAGTAATTTGACATATAAAAAACAAAAAGAAAAGAATATAAAATGACCTCAACAGAGTGATGATTATTTAAACACACAGACATTATCCTTGAGTTGGTAAATACAGTATGTTTCTTTTCTATGTCAATATAGTAGGTTCCTTTTTCTACTCAAGATGAACCTATAATAAAATATGCTAAAAACATAACTGGAAGTTTTTTATGTATTGCAAATTAACTGCATTTTATACTTTCAAGTTCAAACTATTTTACACTCTTTAGTTCCCCTTCGGGCCAAATCCTCATTTGGTGGATGGATAGCTTTCATAAAATGAGAACCTGATTGACAACCTGCTACATCTTAGCCATTGATCAATAAATTCCCCTGTTCAAACAAATCTTCTTAACAAATGAGCTCTTATACTGTGTATGTATCCCCTCAATATTGGCAGCCATTCAGAAATATTTGTACTGCTATGGCTGGATTTTATAGGCACACAGTATCTTGGCTTAAAAAAAAATTTGGAAAGTCACATTTAATTTTGTATTTGAAACCACCAAACTATCAATGACAGATACAGGTCCACATCTATTTGCTAGAACAAATATCTCTTCCAAAATAACCCTGTAAAATTCATATCCATTTTAGAGAAAAAAAATGCTGCTAAAGTGGCAGTGAACTTTTCAAATAGATATGGATAAGAATGTTGTTGGTGCATAGCCTGATCAAAATGATATAAAATGTGAAATGAAATATATTTTATGATGAGCCTGTATACATATTCTTAAAGACATCTTGAACCATCATTAAATCATATTACTATTGATTTTCATTTGAATAACGCTTGCAAACTGAAATGCCTTCGGGGCCTAAGCAAGTATCCTAAATGTAGGAAGAAGTCAGAAACTAAACAATTGAGAGATGTTAGGTCTGCGATTTGCAAGATAGCATATGGTTCATCTAAAACCATTCGAGTTATACTTAAAACAAAATGAAAATAATGATAATTAAATTAAACGTTTCTGGTGATGGGTTTCTTCTAAATAAGAAAGTCTCTTATTCACATAAGAGTTTTGGAGCTTCATTCCTGCTTAAACAATAGATATTGAGAAATTAACATTGGACTTGGATTGAGTAGAAAATGAATTCAATTCAGGCATTCAGGAGTCATAGAAAGTATATTTTATAATCCAAAGAACAGAGCACAGATACTTCCTCAGTAATCCAGAAAGGGAAAAGGAATTGAATGTTGAAAGAAAAGTTCCTCTGATCTTTGGCTCTAATAATAAATTTCCATTATCATAGCTGAAAACTTGGAAACCAATGACTCCTGAGACAGGGTTATCACTTCCCAGGTCTTTCAAATTCCATGTAGTAGGGACTTTAATATAAAAAAGAAAAGAAGAAGGTAGAGGAGGCAGAGCAGAAAGAGAGAAGAAGGAAGAAGAGAAGTGAGACCAGAATTTTTTCCCTGGACATGAATTCATGAGGTGTTCCTGAGGCAAATACATCAAGTCAAATATCTCTATCTGCTATTTAACAAGTATTACCAGGTATTTAGCCGGCATTTTGTGCACTGAGACACAATGGAAGCATGCGGTCAAAATTTTCCTTATCTGAATGGCCACATCCAATTTATCAGTTCATTTTAACTTCAAACAAATCAAATTATATTCCTACACATCTGGTTGGTTGCTATTCATTCATAAGGTGACTGAAAAGAGTTGTCCCCATGGCCTCTCTGCTTGATCTATATGGAGATGGTCCGACTGGCTTAGGAGCTCTATTTACTGGCATTTTGTAGTAGTGGTTCTCAAATGTGAAGTTGTCTTGTCTATTATTTCCATATTTCTTTGGGTTTTGTAATGGCTACAGTTTAGGTGTGTACCATACTAAAGAATGTCAGTCAACACATTTTGAGGCAGTCTAAAGTTGTGGTTTTAGACCCTGGCTCTGTCTTTCCCTAGCTGTGTAGCCTAAGGAAGGTTACCTAACCTCCCCAACTCTCAAAATCTTTATCTGTGCAATGGCTTTGAGCATAGTTTTCTCTTGTGGTGACTGGCTGCATTAACTAATGTGTATGAAGTACCCCAAATAGCTATGACATGTAGGAAGTGACCACTCAATAAACATGTTCCTCTGTTTCTTTGCACACTCAGCAAGAATCAATAATTATAGCAAATCAACTTCAAGACTTTCAAAACATCACTGATTACTAGGATTCATTCAACTGCTCTCTCTGGTCAGAAATAAATACAATGAAAATTTAGATCAATACCTGAGTGGAATCTGAGAATTTATTAGACAGCCAGGAACAAAGGCAACAGCTCTCAATAATATAAAGACCATAAGGGCCTATGTGTCTTTGTAGTAGGTATAGAAGCTTCTTAAAGAGAGATAATGCTTTCCACAAGGAAGCCAAAGGTAAAGTTCTGACCACGGTCCAGAGAAACACGTAACTTCCAGTGAAAAAATTTCTATTCGGCTGGGATTGCCAACTAACCACAGGACTATTTATGGTCACCAATCAAAGCTTTGCCTTAAATACAAGGTCTGTCCGGAAAAAAAAGTCCAACCACTGTTAATATATGAGAACGGTTTGCATAACATGATGCAACCAGGCAACGAAGGTGAGTGGGCTGGAATGCACGTGCATGAACAATGACTACTTCACTGCACTAGTCAGTGGGGCCTGTAGATGCCACTGAGTAAACATGTGTACTGTGTGGCTACCACATTCAAAATGACTGAGTGAGTAGGACAACGAATCTGCATCAAATTTTGCATTAAGCTTGAACGTTCCTCCACAGAAACTATTGGGATGATTTAAAAGGCCACAGCTATGTGCAACCAGTGATTGACAACTTCATCATGACAATGTGCCTGCTCATGCATCACATCTCATGCAGAGTTTTGGTGAAATATCAAATTACACGGTGACTCAGCCCACACTACAGCCCAGATTTTGTGCCCTGTGACTTCTGGCTTTTCCCAAAATGAAAATCACTTTTGAAAGGGAAGATATTTCAGATCATTGATGAGATTCAGGAAAATTCAACAAGGCAGCTGATGGCAATTGGGAGAAGTGTGTCAAGTCCCAACATGCCTACTTTGAAGGGGACTGGGGCAACATTGTCCTATGCATGATGTTTCTTTTACCTTGTATATTTTTCAGTAAAGGTCTCTATTTTTCATATTAAATGGCTGGATACTTTCTGGGCAGATATATGCTTAATGCATTCAAGAGCAATCAGCAAGAACCTTATTATTTCCATTTCATGATCAGAAGTACCAAAGGACCCTTGCTCCCTCAGTCAAATGAGTAAATGCTAGCAAGTTACCAAAATCTAAATTTAATAAAATTGTATTAGTCACCTTTCAAGGTGTCATCTCAGAGTAATGCTGAGATCAAAACCCTGATCTGAACATGTCAAGCCAATTGCCAGATGCCAGGTAGCTTGCGAGTTGAAGAGAAACTACTGACACAGAGTCTGTGTATCTCTGCTGGTGAAGGAAAAGCACTTTATCTTTTAGGAGTCAAGACCCAGGCATGTCCTTCTTGTCCAAAAATATTGTCTGCCAGACCCTGAGCTATATATTTTGTATTGTTGTATAATCTCCAGCACACAGAATTCAGTGCCCAATAAAGGTGTAAGCTATTGTTTTATGCTATGATTTAAGTAAAGATTTAAAGAGCAATGCCCTGGCCCTGGCCCTGGCCCTGGCCAGGTAGCTCAGTTGATTAGAGCGCCATCCCGATATGCCAAGTTTGTGGGTTTGATACCCGGTCAGGGCACATATAAGAATCAACGAATGAGTACATAAATAAGTGGAACAACAAATCAATGTTTCTCTCTCTCTTTTTCCTCTTTCTCTCTCTCTCTTTATCCTTTCCTCTCTCTCTAAAAATCAATTTTAAAAAAATCAATGCTGATAACCAGGATGAAGTATCAAAAACAATGAATTTGAGTCAAAAAAATCTCTGATCTCAGCATCCCAACTTAAATAACAGATATAATGATAATTGCTTGACCAATAGCAAAGGGTAATTTTAAGGATATGATTTTGTAACTCATGACAACAGGCAATATGCCATAAAACACTACACAAATCTAGCATTTTACTTAACAAATATGTATTATGCACATACTATGTGGCAGACACATTTCCAGGTGCCTGGGACAAATCAGAGAATAAAAAATAAATTAAATATAGGCAACTTATGTTATAGCAGGAGAGACAAAAAACAAACAATAGATGTTAAAAAAAATAAAAAGTAAATATTACCATATGTGAAAAGGGATAACTATAATGGAAAAAGAAAAAATGGAGCCTGATACAGAGGTTTAGGAACATGGGGCTGGGGAAGGGGTTACAATGAACTAGGGATGTCAGGTTAGGGTTAGCTTCTGTGAAAGGTGACACTTGAGCAAAAACTTGAAAATTCAAGGGAGTTATACCTTCAGTTTATCTGTTGGAGAATTCTGCAGGTCAAACAAACAGTCCTAAGATAGGAACACTTAAACTGCGTGTGTGGATCAGAGTTAGTGAGGAAACAAGTAGTTATAGGTGGACTCAGAGACGTAGCATAGTCTGATTCCATAAGGCCCTCTGGGCCTTTGTAAGGGTCTGGCTTTTTACTCTGAGTGGAAAAGGAAGTCATTGCAGGGTTTGATCAGAAAAGTGACATGCTTTGTTATTTTGGAGAATCTTTTGTTTTGCCTGCTATGTTAAAAATAGATTGCAGGAGACCGAGGGTACAGGATTGCTACTATACCTCCAATTGGAGGCATTGACTAGGCAGTTAACTGTATGAATTAAAAAAAGAAAATCAGAAGAGAAGACAAGAGATAAATTTGGAAGCTATCAACATATAGGTGGTAATTAAATCTGTGAGAATGGACAAAAATCAATGAGAAAAAAATAGAGAAATGAAGAGACTGAAGGACTGAGCCACAGGAAACTCCTATATTTACTTTGTTGGAGATTTGAGGAGGAACCAGCACAGGAGACTGAGAAGGAACAGCTAGTGACATAGGAAAAAAATCAGGAGATTATGGTGTACTAGAAACCACTTGAACAGCAGTTTCAAGGAGGAGGAGCCAAATCTGTCAAGTAAATGACCAAAATTGACCATTGGACTTAGCAATATAATATGGTTATCACTGGTAGGCAAGAAAGTATGGTTTGAAGGACTTTTCCACAACCTCCAGTTCCAGATGTATGAGGATTGGGGAAGAAAAAAACAAACAAGCAAATAACAAGAACACAACTGAGAGATATTATAAGGAAAGCAACCTGCTCTGGGAAAACCAGGTTTCCATTAGAGTAAAACGGGTGAAGGGAGTGTTTGGAGAAGTTAAGGATTTAGGGGATTTTTTTTTTTTTTGGACAGACCATGAATTCTGAAGGCACCAAAGAAGGATTTCATGAATTGGGGAGTGTTGAGAGAGAGAACTATGTCAGAGGCTGTGCAGAACCCTTTGAGAATTAAAGCAACACGTAGGACGGGTAACTAGGATCTTGGGCTTCTTTTGATGACTGCCACAGACAGGGATAATGGGAATAATGTAATTAGTCCTGGTAGAGTAAAGCAGAACATGGTGGCAAAGATGTTAAGTGAAATGTGACGGTTAATTAAGAGGTTCGGGTATCCAGGCCTCTCTCTAGACTCCTATCGTCAGAGGCCATGAAGTCTGGGGAAGCTGTGGAGGGTCGAAGTCCAAAGCCTTGGTGCTTGTGGGTGGATTTTAGACTTCTGAGGAAGGTGGGCTTTGCTGCAACTCACAATCCCCCCCTCTTTTCTTTTTAACCTCTGAGAAGATTTAGAAGCCCTAGAGGAGCCTCAGATACTGACTTCATTTGAGATTTCTCTTAAGATGTCTCCTGAGAGAGGAGAGAAACTACCTCAAATATTCTGACTCTCCTTTGCTTCTTGTTGATGTAACAGAAGACTTCTAGAAAAGCCAGGTATGATTTCCACCATTATGATGATCATCTAAGTCCTAGAGGAAGTGTGGTCTCAGAAAAATATAATTAGTTGAAGCCACCCCACTAAGTGAATATAATAGGAAGGTTTTAGACAGAAGAAAAGAATTGACTTTCATTGAGTGCCCATTATGTCCCAAGTTATGATACATAAAGATTATATTTCATTTAATCTACAAATTACAGTTAAATAGGACTAGCCATCTCTGTTATAAGCCAATGATGTGCAGGGGCTGCTAACTTTAGGACTTGATATGAGGTGTGATTCCACTATGGAGATTTTGTTGGGATCATCATCTTTATATATTTCCATTCTTGCAGTGATATACACTATTGTTAGCATGTTTAATTCCAAATACTTTATAGAAGTTGCTATTGATTTTCATTAATTATTTTAAAGTAGTATACAGGCTGATTTTCAATGTTTGTTCATTGACTGAATGGTTCATTAATTCAATCTTTTTTTAATTCAACAAATGTGGGTGTTTTCTATGTATTGTAAAACACAGTGCTTTGTAAGCACTGTAAATTCCTTCCATCATGCTTTCCATTAGCTGTCCAGCTTGGCTGACTGAATATTATTTTATTTACATCTTTAGTGTAAACTTTTTTTACATGTTAATTCTAAATAATAAATTCCTTAAATATTGTAGAGTCAGAGAAAAACTACTTTTGATATTTAAAAATTTGGGGTCTATAATATTTTTAATACTTTAATAATTTAATAATAGAGTTTAATAAAACTCTATTAGAGTTTTATATTTTAACAGTTTATTCTATTTAATTTTGTAAATAGCTCTGTTCATTCATCCAATTCACTAAAAACTCCAGTGCAATGACTAAGAGTTCTTGTTCTGGAGTTAGGCAGACCTGATTTAGAATCCTGGCTTTACACATCTTGGCTGTGTAAATTTGGGCAAATTTCTGAAACCTTCTAAGCTTTGGTGCCTTCATTTATTAAATATTAATAACAGTAATGCCTACTTCACAGAATTCCTGCAAGAATCAAAAGAAATAAATGAATGAAAACTTTGTAGCACAGGGCCTGGAACATATTAGAGATTCACTAAATCCTATCTAATATTATTAGTGTTATTATTAATTCAAAACAGTGTGGGTCTGGACCCTAACACCAAGGAGCTGATAATTCTGCAGAGAAATCTAGATGTATTCATGTATACAAATAGTCATTGTATAGCAGGTAATATAAGTACCATAAAAAGGGTCTAAATCATGTGCAGGGAAGGAATAAATCACTTCTTGCCTGAATAATCAGGAAAGATTTTGGTTAAGGTTCAATGTTAGTTCACAGTTCTTGAATCAAATATTAGCCATACATTGAGGAAAAATGAAAGTGGATTTAGAGATTTGTGGGATGATACTAAACTAACAGCAGCCAACCATCAAAGCCAGTCCAGGGAATAATTGTGGCTTCCAGGGGCAGAACTAGAATCCAGTACTCACGAGGATGAGCCATTGTGAGATTTGAATGGAATGAATTTTGGAGTCAGGATTATAACCAAAGCCAGGTCAAGAGTTGCAGAACCAAATAAGACCTTGAGATTTCTTGTGGACTTAAAGCAAAAACTCAGGTGTCAGAACTATATTTAGCCCTAAATCTCCTTGCATAGATTTCTGTTTAAAAGAGCAAGAACACACCTTCACAATCACATTGTCCTTCATCTTTAAAGAAATGCCACTTGGCCCAACAGAGTTTGGGGAAGGAGAAGTCTATGAGGAAAGCATCCAAACAAGAGCAGAAGTCTGAGAGTACAGAGCAGGGGAAGTCTGACTGAATTTGGACATTCCACTTTGCAGAACTACGGCATATACCCAAGAAAGAAAACCCTCTATGTAAAGCAATGATTATTTGGAGCAAAGAGAAATTTTAAAAATCAATTTGCAGTTTTCTTTTGCCTTACTTTGTATTTCAGAGTTGCACTCTGTAAAGACTATTTTGTGCCATTCTCTCAGCATCTCTGCACATTAGATGCAGTTATTTTTGTCTTGGGCTCATTAAACAAAGTACTGGCAGGGTATAGGCTCCCGCTTCCCTTGAAAGTGACTTCATCTATTGTAATCATGTTGTGCGATAATGTAACAGTGAGCTCTCTGTCAGAGCTCTGAGTCCTAAAATAGAGCGGCAGGACCTCACTTACTTAGCCTGAGCACGTCACCATTGTACTGTGGTTCTGACAGCGCTGGCAAGGAAACCCAGAGGTGGGGCTCAATCCGTTTGTTCTCATCTCAAAGAACTTATAATATAGTAATAGTAGCTAGAAGCACTCCCAAAGGAAACAGATGCTCATATACAACCTAGACTTTATTTCAAAGACACAAGGCACAAAGTCTAGCTGATTAGAAAGAAAAGAGAAAACCCACTTAAGATTAGAGGCTGGATTGCCTCCTGGTTAAGAGCATAGGCCCTGCAGTCAGACCAATGTGCAACAGAATGCTGTCTACCACCAGGAACCTCAGGTAAATCAGTTATCCTCCTGAATCTTTAGTTTCTCATCTATAAAATGGGGGATTGCAATGCCTCAGAGCATTATTGCTGAAAAGATGTATGATGTAGTATATACAAAACACTTAGCTCTTACTTAACACATAGTAAAACCTCAACAAATTGTTGCTGTTACTCATTCATAGGCCCACAAATCCTATATTGATTGCAAATAGAATCAATGATAGATTTGTTTTATGAGGCTTTCATTTGGTAGCTTTCGTTTATTGCATACCCAGGTTGATTAAAAACATGAATTAAGAAGTAGTAAGGCTAATCATGACCCAGAAAGAGGTTTCCCAAAGCTTGGAGGGCCCATTATGCCTCTCTCTGTTTACTCTGTGATGATCCCTATTCTATTCTTGAAATTTAATGTCCCCATAGAGCAGTGGTACTTTTCCACTAGCAAAAAAGGCCAACAATCCTGGCACTTTGAGTTAAGTTATTGTGGTGTTAAGTCCCATCCTCCACAGACCAGAAGAACAGATCTGGCCATCTAAATCCAATTCATGTCACCATACTCTCTGAGGGACACTTTTTGTCCTATGAAATCAAACATTGCGGCTAAAAAAGAGCTAGTGAATTAAAAATAAATAAATAAGTAAAGCCACTGAACTCTAAAAGAAGAGCATATAGAATAACTTAAATGATCAGAATTGCTTGGCCATTTATTTAAAATGCAGATTTTGCCCTCACTGGGTGGCTCAGTTGGTTAGAGTGTGGTCCCATGCACCAAAAGGCTGTGGGTTCAATCCCCAGCCTGGGTACATACCTGGGCTGTGGGTTTGGTCCATGGTCAGGGTGCACGCAGGAGGCAACCGGTTGATGTTTCTCACTCACATCCAGGTTTCTCTCCCTCTCTCCCCCCTCTTATTCCCCCACCTACCTCTCTAAATCAATAAACATATCCTCAGGTGAGAATTAAAAAATAAATGAATAAAAATACAGATTTCTGACTTCTAGGCTACTGAATCAGAGCATCTGGAGGCATGGATTCACAGAACCTATATTTTAAACAAGCATCCCCATGTGATTTTGGTTTGGGTGGCTCTTGTACCCCACTTTGAGGATCATTGGTTTAAATAAAGCTTTAATGTACTGGGGAAACCTGTAGGGAGCTCTGCATACAAAAAAAAAAGCCCAAATGACTGAAGAAATTAATGAAAAATATACAAATAAAAAAGACCAGCTTATTTCAGCTAAAGCAAGGTAGATTATGAAAAAGGTGGGTTGTTTAGTAAGCCTCCCTCAGCTGAATTTTATTATTATTTAGAATGGTGAAAGACACTTAATTAATCGATTCAACTGCAATATCTTTTTAGACTCTATGGCAGCAGCTTCTTAGATATGTCAATTTTATTCATAAGGAGCAATAATATAAGGCAATTTATTTTTCTAGGCCACTCATGCTTTAAGACATCCAATATTTATCAGCTCTTTACAGTGCAAGTAGTAAAAAGCAAATTAAAACAAATAAGAAATAAGAGCTAAGTGATTAGTCTATCTTATTTTCTCCATGATTAAAAATAAAATTCTAGCAGGACATAAGATTTCTGTAAGCTTTAAGCCTAGGGAATTTGCATCTTCTGGTTCTTTTTCTCTATTTAATTCATCTCTGTTGCCAGGACAACATTATGTATTTAATTTTTTTAAGATTGCCATGTGTTTATTATGAGGATTTCCTTTTAATTGCTTGAATACAATCCTTTGCTTCACCCAGAGCACAAGATGGTAGATAACAGTATTCATTATCATCATTTCTGAGTGAAATTTGGACACTGAATTGGATAAGGCAATGAGAACAATGTTATTTTTCCTTAAAAACAATGACATTTCTGTGATTTTTTTTACTTACTTTACTGGGGTTGAGGATTTTACTTTACATGTAATGATAAAATATTGTGATAGATGGCAGTTCTTTTTTCTTAATTGCAGTAAAAGCAAAACACTTATTGCTAAGGAATAGTTGTGGCTTATACAAATACAAATCTTTTTTCTTTTCAATATAGAGTAAGCCACTCTCCATTTAAAGGATCAGCTCGTGTACAATCACAGTCCCTGGTAGTCTGCCAAACACAATAGGGCATTAATTAACATGTGCTGGGGGATTCATCAACATGCACAGTGGTAGCGTGCAATTGGAACCTTTTTTCCCCTCCCCTTTCCTCTCTACGTTGGCAGAATTCATGAAAGGTCTACTCTAGTATGTAAATCAGTTTGTGCTAAATGCCTCGTAATGCAGTTCCTTTATTTTTCAAAGCTGTTGTCAGAGCTACTTACATATCCTAGAAAGGCAGTTATTCTGTCTCTTTCTCATGTTTAAAATCAAACTACAGTGGGCAAAAATAACATATTTGTTTACTTGTCATGCCGACTGCACTGCAAATAAATCATCTGATAAATTATTCCCCCCCAAAAAGTATAATGAGATTCATTTCCCTTAATGTTGTACCGATGGAGATGGCAGAATTACTCTCCCTGTTAGCCCAGGGTGACAGTATGCTGGCCTGCTAACTCAGGTAAATTTTGAGAGAAGCATGTCATACTGTATCTAGCTTCTGCCACCTGGCATGAGCAGGTGAAAAAAATAAGAAGAATAAATTTATTATAATTAGTTTTAAGTTGGGTCTCGTTCTAAGTCTTACTTTTGTAAGCCCTTGCTAAACTGACTCCATACCTTTTGCATGTTCTTTGGGATACAGGTATGGATTTAATCATTCAGACCTGTATGAACTGGGTTTTGGACAATGGAGGGTCTGTCCTCTTGAAGCAAGAGTTCAGTCAGGGAAATGGAAAATGGTGTCTATATCTTCCACTTCTAAAGAAAGAAATACATATACATGTTTCAATTTAGTTTGAGATTTAGATTGTGAAATTTGTGGCTACTTCTTTTTTTAATGAAATAATATATGTAAAGCGCTTAGCAAAGTACTTGAAGTAAATGGCAGTAGAAATTATTCTTGGAGGTGGCAGCGAAGGTGTTATTATTATCATCCATTGTCTTTCATAGCCCAGAAATCACTAGTGTTAAAAATAGCACAATGTAATTTTCATGTTTTAATCACTTTCAATATATATCAATAAAATGTTTATAGATTTGGCATGTAGGAGAGAGGTGGAATTTGAAGGTTCAGTTTGATCTTCTTCCTTTTTTATACACGTGTGCCCTTTAGATGACCTGTGTTGAACAGAAGCAGTTCAGTGATTCAGATGTCTTGGAGTGATGCAGACCTGGTTTTTATTTTTTATATTATTTTATTATTTTATTTTTTGCTGGTTCTACCACTGTGTGACCTTGAGCAAATAATTTAACTGCACAGAAGTTTAGTTTCTTCTTTTGTAAAATGGGAGTAGTCATTGTAAGGATTCAATGAGACAATGTGTATCAAACACTTGGCAGCCTCCTAGCACACAGAAAGGAATCAATACATGGTAAAGATACAGTCCTAATATACCAAAAACCTCCCTTCTCTGCTGAAAGACACAAGGATGCATCCTTTGATCCTTCTGAGTGGTAAGATAGTCTCCCATTGCTTTAGCAAAGAGCAGTGGTTCCTGACCACCGATGCTCAGAGAAGCTGAGAAAGCTAGCCAGATGGTAAGAATTCTATGTTGTTGCTTCTTGATTTTTCCCCAAGATTTACACTATATCAGTAGTAGTCAAGAAGAGTCAAATAATTAATAGTTTTCATTAAAAAAACAAAAACAATAATTTTTAATAAATGAGTTCTAAAATATTAAAATTTAAAACTTGAGTAAAAATGTATCTATAAATACACATTTTTTTCTTAGTGGATATTTCTAAGAAAATATCCTATATTATGAGACTTTATTTTATCTAAGATTTAAGCAAATTTTTTTAAAAAAATTTTCTCTTCAAAATGATCAAGTATTTGGGGAAATATTCATACTATATTTCCTTGAAGTATGAAAAAATTTGTTATACTATAAGTTGCTTTTCATTGAAAACATTTTTTTTGGCAATTGGCACAAATGTGTTAATGTTTTCATGGATCCATTTTTCCCTACAGTCCTATTTATATCATATATGATTTGTGATATATTAAATAATTTATATCTTAGATTTATTCTTATTCATAACAAGAAATTAACAGGCTAATTTTACTATGGTGAATTTAAACAAAGTATAAGTATGACTGAACTTGGATTTTATATGGAAAAGAGGTCATTATCATGGGCATGTCAGTGACTCCCATCCTCAGCTACTGTCTGGAGTATGGGAAAGTAGAGTTAATTCTATGGGAAAAGACTTTAAGAGGAAGACAGTTATTCCTTTATGAAAAACTAGAATATACAGGGTCCAGCACATACAATGCCCCTTTTTATTTCAAAATCTTTTATTACAAAATCATAAGCATGTAATTATGTAACATAACAATATCACAGTGAAACACACCATATGAAATGTTAGGTGAAATGTTCAAATTAAGACTATAAATTACTATACCTGTATTATTACTCTACCAACTACACTCACGCAGGTGTTACTTCTGCTGGACCCTGTGCATTGTGCTTCATATTTGTTGCTTTGTTTTAAAGAAACAGATAACTGCTTAGTTCTTTGTGGAGACAAAGCAGACATATATGGGACATATTTAAGATTAGAAAAATGTAAACTTGGGCATTTTTTTCATTGAGTCCACACAAGAAGTCTGTCTACACAGATCTTTTGAAATTGCGATTTTAGTGTTAATTGAAGATACAGTTGTAAGAACAACAAGAGAAGCTGTTCTCCTTTACCGGGTTGTGGGAAGTCTTGGGAAAGCACCCTTATTACGTATAATTGAGTCTCAAGGTGTTCGGGCTAAAGTGAGATCAGAATGGAGTGGAAAAATGCCAAAACAGCAGAACTTGTACTTTTTCCTCTCTGTCTGCTGCTATTTCTTTATGGTCATTTAAAGTAATCATAATTCCTCAGTCACATCACATTTGCTGAGAACATTTATTTATTATGATAAATAATAATATCATTATTTATGTTCAGTAACTCATTTAATCTTCATAACAACCTTATCAGTGAGGTACCTTTACTGTCAGTTTAGAGGTGCTTTCACTGAGGCACTGAACCATTAAGAACTTGCCTAAGGCCTCCCAGTGAGGAAGTGGTTGAGCTGTGATTGCAGGCTGGGATGGTTTGGCTCCAATGTCCAAGCTTTTAGCCACCATTCCTGCAGCTTCTAGCAAGCTGTGTTAGTCCTTCTTCTCAGTGAAAAATGGAATTGAATAGTGAGTTGGGGGAAATGGGTGGCAGAGAGAGAGAATCTAGAGTAGATGGTCACACATTCAAAACCACCATAGTGCATATCTGGTATCCTTTCAGACCTAAAGGTGAAGCTATGATCGATTAATTATTAATTCAACAAGTAACAAACCAGAATTCAACAACATTAATTAATTGAATTAAGGTTAAATTCTTCCAGATCATTGAGAATTTTGTAAAGAATGCATAACATTTAATCAGTTAATGACTACCAATATCTTGGGATTACATATTATTTTGAATAATTAGTTTAATGGTTATATCTTTATTGATATAAAAATCATTATTGATATCAGCCTATTTTAAAATGACTATAAATTTGGAGCAATTGCCAAGATCTCCCATTGCTTCTTAAAGTTCCTTGAAGAACAAATGCTTAAGCACTCAAGTCTTTGAGCTCGTTAGTATCTTTGCTTCTGACTGGATCAACCAGAGTCAGTTTTGATTATAAACTAATGAGAGGAGAGAGAAAGAGAGAGAAAGAGAGGAAGTTATAGGAGAATTTTCTCCATGTTTTTTGGTAATTTTTATTCTGCAAGTATTTTCCACTGCTCATGTACAATATGATGATATAGACCCAATAATGTTCCAAGCATATGTATCTCTGTGTGGGAGTGGGGTGGGGAAATAGGCCATATAAAAGGTAATCTTGCCAACTTCCAATAACATAATACCCACAGGAATGCCATGTTCAAAACTAAGACATTGTGACCTACAACAACTTAACATTTTTAGATATCTAACTTTTGGTTCTTAAGCAAAGGTCGCTGCTGTAAGGTTGGAGCTATGAACCTCAGGAAAATTGAAGTCCCAGATGTCATTATCACAGGCTTGCCTTGTGATAAGGGCTCCCTTTTGCCTCCCTTCCTCTCCTCTCCCACCTCACTCGCACAAGTGTGCACACACAGCTACACACATCCACATACTGGTGCTGCATTTATAAACCACAACAGTCTGTCAGAAAATGAAGAACTGACATCAGTTAACTGAATATTTTTGTCTACTCTGACATTTAACAATTTGTCTCATTATTCTCTCTATCACCAGAGAGGCCAGACCCATGAGAAATTAAATTGACTGATTTTTTTTTTAATCAAATTGCCTGCTCTCTACTAAAGTCACCTACTTTGGCAATGGCTTAACACTTCCTTTGACCAATTCAGAGGCTTCTTTCTCTTTTTTTGCTCACTCCTTTCCAGAACTCTCTCACCACATTTGCTGCATTCCCTTATGCATCCATTACTCTTGGAGTGGGGCTTTCAGCCTCCTCTCTATGGAATTTAAGTTCACATTTCTTATTAACCCATTGCCTCTCTGACACATTTTGGTGGAAGACCTCTTTATAATTCCCATTAAGTATAAATTACTATATAGCTCACAGGGGACATAAACTAATTTGCAAAATTTTGCAATCCTCTGCGGCCTTTCCTATCAATAGGGTCAATGAGCTCTTATGCTTGATGAGTGAGTAAGTGAGCGAGGGGTGATATAGTGGGAGAGCAAGAGGCTCTGTCCTTTCTCTTAATGTATTTAATACTTACCTTATTGACACTGAAATGGGCATGGTTTTGAAACTAAGAGGCCCACTGCGGCACTTCCCATGCAGAGGGAACTCAATAATGATGTGAAGTACAGCACATCGTGGTAACTTTCAGACACATACTGATGATATGCTGGAAAAATAAGTTTTAGGGCTGAACTCAGATCATAGGCATGTGACAAATGTTGGCACAGATGATTTATTTATTTAAAGGAACTTAACACTTGTAAGTTGGAAGAAGGAATGGGAGAGACAGTTACTGTGTTGTTTTATTTTGTTTTTTTGCCAAACAACATTTTTGAAAGTGTCTGTAGTAATCATCTCTGACACTTTTTAGTGAATCATTTCTTGGCCCCATTCATATTTTAAAAATACTTCTGTATAAAGTTCTAATGATAAATGCTTTATTGTCACTCTTTGATTAAATGAACAATGTTAAAGGAAGTAGAAGAAACTTTGGGGTCTATTCTCCCATTGACGTTCAAGGGCTTTTTATGTGTAAGACCCATCAAGGTTAATGACAGTTACCCCTGAAATTCCTTAGGCACTGGCGGGAGAATAGATCATTTAACTTCTACTCAGATGGCATCCCCACATGGAGGGCCTGATCCGTGGGAGAAGTGAAGGACGCAAGTTGAATCAACTGGCAGCTGACATACACTGTGGGTCATGTAAAATTGAAATTAACTTTTCTATTTATCATCTTCCCAATTAACATTATGTGACCAAACTTCCATAATGGAGTATTATTTAATCTTTTTTACCCCATTGGAAAATTTGCTCTGCCCCGATAAGTGCTTGGTTGAGGCAGAGGTAAACTTAAGTATAATCACTTGGCACAAAACAGTAAGTAATAAAATAAGACTTATTTTTCAAAATCACAAGATTTCCAAATTCACCAAATGCAAAGGCCAAGGTGTATCACTTCTTTGTTTAATTTAAAATCATATTTCACTATGTCTGATATCCATCCTTGATTATTTGTGTTTCGTTATCATGAATGAAAATTGTTTTTTTCTGCAAGTTATGCCCCCTCAAAGAGCAAACACTGTATTGGAGGGATTATTAATTTGATCTCATAAGGCCACCAAAATAATCATTGTTTGTGATTCTTCTTGACCCTTTAACAAGCAATGCCTGCAAAGTAATTATAAAAATGCATCAAAACCTTTCCACCCAGTTTATTGGAACCCAGAATTGGTTGATAGCATTAGAAACTACTTTTGCCAAGATCTGAAGCCTACCACTCAAGTCAGAGGAGGTGGTTTCTGAGTTTATCTGAGATCTCCATGTGGCATGTGGGTCCCTTTTAGCCTGGCCTGCTACCCCTCCTCACTCACCTTATCATCTCCCCCTCTGTGCTTCTCTGCCACTCTTGAAGTCATCCTGGATCTTTCCTGCACCTCCACACACCAAGCACACTTTGTTGTCAGGGCCTCTGTACCTGCTCCTTCCTCTGCCCAGAAATCCTCTCCCCCTGTATCTTTATGGTTCACTCCATCAATGACTTGACAATTTGCTTAAATGTCATTCCATCAAAGATGTCTTCCCCAATCATCATTTGTCAAACAGTACTCTATCATCCTCTGCCCCTCTTCCACTACTTTATTTTTCTTATCATATAACATCATCTGACACATTATATATGTCCTTTTTAATGTCTCCTCCCAAACGCCTCACCACTGAAATGTGATCCACAAGGGCCAATTTTGTTTGCTGCTGTTTCCTCAGCCCCCAGAACAGTACCTGGCCCATAGGAGACCTCAATGAGTATTAGCTGAATGAATGAATGGATGAATGAGTGAATAGCTTTCCCTTTGACCTATTCCTAACACCAGTCATATCATTCTCTGAGAATTATACTTTAGGGAAGCAGCATAGTTAGTGGCAGGAACTTTGCAGCTTGAGACCTGAACTTAAAGCATGATTTTGTGATTTATGAGTTATGAAACCTGGAGCAAGATAAATGATATCTCTGAGTTTTATTCTCCTCATCTGTAACATTGTTATGGTAATGCCTATCTTATTGAGACATTTAAAAATATAAATCAGTGTCTACTACACAGTCACTATTAATATGTAGGCACTGAAAAATATTGAAACCCTTCATGACATAGTAGACATGAACTCTCTTCTATAATTCATGAAGTTTCAAAATTGTCATTTTTTTAAATTTTAGTTTTGCTAAAGCAGATAAAACTGCTTTAAGCCCCTTCTTAATTGAGTGGAGGGAAAGTCATTATTAGTGATAATTTGAGAAGCTCTTACTCCCTAGGTCATGTAAGAATTCTAGGGTCCTACACACTGCAGACTTCTCAATGAAGCACCCTCTGTTTTTCAGTCCACATTTGCCCCTTGGTAGGCTCATTGCCTGAGACAACAAAGTCCCTTAAAGACAGGTAGCTCCATCGCTGCCTACTGGAGAATCAGAACCTAGTGTCCACCCTCTCTTGAGGAACCTAATAGCTTCCATCTGAGGTCTAGATACCTTTTTGTGAGGCTACATGGAACCAAAGCTCTGTTGCTGTCACCCGCAGAAGGAACAAGACCCAAAAAACTTCCTTAACCTCTTTCACTTTTCCAGTGGTCTCATTTGGACATTCCTAATCCTTGAGGGTCTTCCCATTGGCAAGAATAGCCCATCATGTATAAGAGGCTGTGCTCTTCCAAACCAAATTACTGGGTAGCGATTATCTGTGGATTCCTGGAAATTTAACATCTACTGAGTCAAAGAAAGACCAGGACTTGGCAATTTTCTTATGATGTGTGAAAGGGAAGTATGTTTATCAATATGGAGTAGTGATTTTATTGAGTATCCTGCTAAAATTGACTCCAATCAGGAATCTGGAAAATGGAGACAATACACTAGGATGCTCTTTCATACTAATCATGAAAAACATTTGTAAAGGAAGTTCTACCTCAGCTTAGAGTTATTGTATGTTTAAGTATCAAGTGCTGTCCAGGCTTTGACAGCCGAAGAGTCAAATCAAGGAATAGGAGCCACCAATAATAAAACTGATTTACGATTCTGAAGCTTCACTGGACTAATTACAGGAACTCTTCCCTAAGTTCCTTCTCTTACAGGTTCTACTTCTAGTTACTTGTCTTTTTTTCAGTGCTGCTTTTCTTCTTCCTTCAGCTTATGTTTCCAAATTCCAGGCACGGAGGTATGCCCTCTCACGTTACCTTTCTGTGGGGCCAGATAGTGACACTGGATGAATGGTATTGGTACTTCGGATTTTGGTTCCACTATGGAGAGTGGAGAGAAGTTGCTTCTGCCAGTTTCCAGTTTTGGGATGTGTAACGTCTCCTTTTACTAGGAGCTGACATCTTTCTCAAGTTTCTTCTTATTCTTTGTAATTAAACCGGGAAGCCTTGGGAACTTTCTGCTACCTCTAGAGGGAACTGGTATTTTTTCTTGTCTCTCTTATTATTTAAGGACTGGGGCTTCCTCAAGGCAAATCATTGTCTCCACCCAGTTCATCCCTAAATTCAGACCATCCCTCCCAGAGGATCATGTTTGTAGAATAGTTTACTATTTATAAAGAACTTTTCAATACATTATAATCTTTAACTCTCTCAAGGATTTGCATTACAGAGAGTACTGTTGTCTTTTATTTTATAAAAAGAGAGAAATGAGTTTAGAGAGGTTAAGTGTTCTACACCCCATGTTAGAGTTACCATATGTTAACTGGACCTGAAGCTCAGGTCATCTGATTACAAATCCTTCTCCTCTTGCCCCTTTCAAACACCTGTAAGGTCCTGGTTTGTATTTTACACACATTTTGTTTGTTTCAAGAATCAAAGTGATCTTCTTTTCTTTTTTCCCTTGTTTTTATTATTGTTCAATTACAGTTGTCCCCATTTTCCACCCATTACTCTCCCCTGCCCTACCCATGCCCACCTCCTACCTTCAGTCCTCCCCCGCAACAAATTGTCTTTGTCCAAAGGTCCTTTATACATGTTCCTTGATGACTCTTCCCCCATTTTCCCCATTATCACACTCTCCCCTCCCCTCTGCTCACTGTCAGTTTGTTTTTTATTTCCCTGTCTCTGATCCTATTTTGCTTGCTTGTTTGTTTTGTTGATTAGGTTCCACTTATAGATGAGATCCTATGGCTTCTGTCTTAAACCACCTGGCTTAATTCACTTAGCATAATGCTCCATCCATGCTGTTACAAAGGGTAGGAGTTCTTTCTTTCTTTCTGCTGGGTAGTGTTCCATTGTGTAAATGTACCACAGTTTTTTGATGCACTCATTTACTGATGGTCAGTTAGGCTGTTTCCAGCATTTGGCTGTTGTAAATTGTGCTGCTGTCAACATTGGGGTGCAAGGTTCCTTTGAATTGGAGTTTCAGGATTCTTAGGGTATAATCCCAGCAGTGGGATCACTGGATCAAAAGGTAGTTCCATTTTTAATTTTTTGAGGAAATTCCATAGTGTTTTCCACCGTGGCTGCACCAGTCTGCATTCCCACCAACAATATACTAGGAATTCCTTTTCTCCACAACCTCACCAGCACTTGCTGTTTGTTGTTTTTTTTTTTTTTATGATGGCCATACTGACTGATGTGAAGCAGTATCTCACTGTGGTTTTAATCTGCATCTCTCTAATGGCTAGTGATGCTGAGCAGCCTTTCATATGTCTCTGGGCCCTCTTCTGTCCTTCTTGGAGAAGTGTCTGTTCAGATCCTTTGCCCATTTTTTAAAAATATTTTGTTTATTTATTTTTAGAGAAGAGAAGGGAGTGAGGAAGGGGGTGAGGGAAACATTAATGTGTGGTTTCATCTTGTGTGCCCCCTACTGGGGACATGGCCTGCAACCCAGGCATGTTCCCTATACTGGGAATCAAACCAGCAATCCTTTGGTTTGCAGGCCGGTGCTCAATCCACTGAGCACACCAGCTAGGGCTCCAATTCTTTAATTGGATTGTTTGTTTTCCTGGTGTGGAATCGTGTGAGTCGTTTATGTACTTTGGAGATCAAACTCTTGTCTGAGGTATCATTGGCAAATATACTTTCTCATGCAGTTGGTTCTCTGTTCATTTTGCTGATGTTTTCTTTAGCCATGCAGAAGCCTTTTAATATGATGAAGTCTCATTTATTTATTCTTTCCTTTATGTCCCTTGCCCTAGGAGACATATCAGTGAAAATATTGCTGCATGGAATATCTGAAAATTTCCTGCCTATGTTCTCCTCTAGGACTTCTATGATGTTATGACTTTTATTTAAGTCTTTTATCCATCTTGAGTTTATTTTTGTGTGTGGCATAAGTTGATGTTTGTTTTCTTTTCTTTCTTTTTTTTTTTTTTGCACATAGCTGTCCATGTCTCCTAAGACCATTTGTTAAAGAGGCCACTTGTACTCCATTTTATGCTCTTGCCTTCTTTGTCAAATGTTAGTTGACCACAGAGACATGGTTTTTCTCTGGGCTCTCTCTTCTGTTCCACTGATCTGTGTTTTTGTTCTTATGCCAGTACTAGACTTTTTTGATTACAGTGGCCTTGTAATATAGTTTGATACCAGGTATTGTGATCCCTCCTACTTTGTTCATGTTTCTCAAAATTTCTGAGGCTATTTGGGGTCATTTATGGTTCCACATACATTTTTGAAATGTTTGTTCTATATCTGTGAAATATGTCATTGATATTTTAATAGGGATTGTGTTGAATCTACAAATTGCTTTGAGTAGTATGGACATTTTGATGATGTTAAGTCTTCCAATACATGAACACAATATATGCTTCCATTTATTTGTGCCTTCCTTAATTTCTTTCTTCAGTGTTGTGTAGTTTTCTGAGTACAGGTCTTTTACCTCCTTGGTTAGGTTTATTCCTATGTATTTTAAACATTGTTAAACAGTACAGATGGTTCCCCGACTTACAATTTTTTGACTTATAATTTTTCACCTTTACGATGGTACAAAAGTGATTTGCATTCAGTAGGAACCATACTTCAAACTTAAAGTTTGGTCTTTTCCTGTTTTAGAAGTGTTCAGGAGGATACACTCTCATAATTCTGGGTAGTAGTAGTGAGTGTATTTTGCCAACTGTAGGCTAAGATAAGTGTCCTGAGAATATTTAAGGTAGGCTAGGTTAAGTTACGATGTTCAGTAGGTTAGGAGATTTAAGTGCCTTTCTGCCATATTTTCCATTTACAATGGGTTTATTGGGAGGTAACCCCATCATAAGTCAAGGAGCATCCGTACCTTGTCCATACTATCTATCCAATAATTATTCACTGGATCACATATACACATGTCAGATCACATGATCTAGAAAGACAGGGAGGCATTTTCTTGAACTTGGAGGTGGCATATAAACTCTTACCAGGAAACTTCTACTTAATCATATACTTTTAGAGATTGGGAGGTCTGAAATTATTCTATGCAAGCAGCCCATTATCATTGAGCTGTGATTTTCTAAGGGACAAAAGAAGAAATACCCTTTAAACCAGGAAGGGGTGAGAATGGGAATCTTACAAAAATAATTTGGAACAATACACCTACCATTTCTCATAAGACTGTTCATGGTAGGCATAAAATGTGTTGATAATACATCTACCAAGAAAATATGATGTAGATGAAATAGCTCTTTTGAAATAAAGGAGTGAGAGATTCCAGGGGCTTTAAGATACCAAGGAAAAAGAAGAATTTTAGAATTCTTAAGAAAAAGGACTCTGGACTAAGTACTGCCATCCTCGTCAGATGTTTATCTGGAGATCTAAGTAAAGGTAGAAATTCCTAGGTGATATACATTTCTTTGAAGGCAACAAAAAATTAGAACTGCCCTGGCTGGTGAGGTTTGGTGGATTGATTGCTGCCCTGTGAACCAAAGCGTCGCTGGTTCAATTCCAAGTTGGGATACATGCTTGGGTTGCTGGCCTGGTCCCCAGTTGGGTGCGCATGAGAGGCAACCACACACTGGTGTTTCTCTCCCTTTTTTTCTCCCTCCTTTCCCTGCTCTCTAATAATAAATAAATAACATCTTTAAAAATAATTTAGAACTGAACATGATGTCCAACTTTTAAGAATGTTACATTTAGGCCAGTATAACACATTTTCTGAAACTGGAAAATATGAGTCAACCAGTCTTTTGTTGGTTGCAGTGTCTGTCAAAATATTACCCTCATAAGAGTTGCAATTATTTGCTCTGACTAGATTATAATTTCTAGTTGTAGCAATTTGTAGTAAAAGGAGAAATATGATTTTGTACACTGAGGTCAATATTTCAAGCCATGATGTTAATCTAAATTAATGTCATTATTCTCAGATTTTTAAAAATAGGTTACATAGTTTTGAAATTTAAAAATATTTGTATTTTTATGTATGAATGAAAGAACAGTATTCCTTTTTATCTAATTTTCTAATGAAAGACACATTTTCCCATTGGATCTAATGACTCCAAGTAGGAAGTGTGAATGTGGAGCCTCTAATTCAATTATTTTAGTGTCAAATTTTTTGTTTCATCTGTCATAAAGTCTAAGTATTTAACAATTGATTGTATGAAAAAATCACATGACACCAAAATGAATAAAATGTGTCTGGTCTGTCATTCACCCACGTATACTACCAACAACCAATCTGTTACACCATCAGAAGAGTTCTAGTTCACCTTCCAACTCTACCATTCTCATGTACAACAACCTGTTTTGCCTGAAAACCATACTGAGCTAAAATTCTCCATTGCTGCTATTTTTTCTCTCCTATTTGGTCTCATTTTTTTCAAAATAGTGTTTGTTTTATTTTCCATGGTTAAGGGTAATATAAAATTTACAAAGGGGTCATTTATATCTTTCTTTACTAATCAGAACTTGAACGTGTAGAACATAGGTACCTTTTCGGTTAGCGGGAAAGGTGTTAGGGAAAGAATTGGATGATAGTGGGTGGAGCTTACTAAGCATTCCATTTGAATAATATGATAACATTGTATATGGACAAATAAATGTATTTTACTCCATAATGCTTTTCCAAAAATTAACATTTAGAGATAAAATAATCCACACTTAAGGTAGGCTTGCAAGCTCATTTCTTATAGCCTGAAAAATATATTTTCACCCAGTTTTTTTATAGACTGTGAACAAGATGTCCTTGCTCTGCTTTCAAAGGAGTTTAAAATTGTTTCTCACTCCATATAACTTAGAAGTAATTTTGAGTACTTTTATAAAATAACAATATGTAATTTCCACTAGAGTTACAGTCACAAAATCATTTTTGTTACTATGGAATTTCTTAACAATTTAGTTTGGTTTCCGAATGGACATGAATACTTGTGTATGACACAGGTTGTCTGTGACTTCTATATTTTTCTGATTTAGTTACAACAGGCGAGGGGAAAAAAGAGAATTAAAGTTCAAGAAAAACCTTCAGAAATATAGGTAAAAACACATAAATTATACATGAGGAGAAATAAACAATATTTTATGAGCTATACAAATCACAGTTCTGATAGACACTCTCTTGCTCAAAAACTCCATTATTACCTATAGAATCACAACGAAACTTCAAACTCCTTAGCAAAGACATCAAATACTAACAGAATTGTTCACTCTTGATTTCCATCATTCCTCCTCAAATAATTCATGTTACACCTACTCCAGGTATTCTGGGTCACACAAAAGATGTCCTGCATTTGTCCACCCTGTTGCTTTTTCTCTCACTACTTTCCTATCAGGGATGTATCAATTCTGTCAGACCATTCCCGTCCCTCCAATTGACTGCATCTTTCAAGGCTGTGTTTGAGTGGTTTCTCCTTTGGGAATTCTTCCTTAATTCAGCCAGAAGAACTCTCTTTGATTTGTTCTAATGGAATTTTGTGACTTTCTGTTTATTCACCATAGTCTACAATTTATTATGTTTGTGCACTTTACCTTTTTCATTAGATTGTAAAATTTTTAAGGGTAGAAAAAAATGACATTCATTTTTATATCTCCCCATGATCCTAGAACAACACCTTACTGGTAGGAGATCAAAAAATATTTGCATTCAGCTGAACTGAATTAACACATTCCACAGAGAATCCAATAACCAAGATTAAATGTTTTAGTGTATTTATTAAATAGATTTTTGTCTCTCTACCTCTTAATTTTTTAAGTGAACTTGGGATATTTAAAACCACTGGGGAAAATGAGAGGTTTTAAAAATTAGTCATAAGCATATTTTTCATAGTATTCTATTCAAATGTTGAAGTAGATAGAAAGATAAAATAAACTAGAATCAGCATTGTGTGGTCCTCAAACTATACATAGGGTGAGATTATAAAGAATTACCAGGTAGGTGGCTTTGGGGCTAATGACTTCCCAAGTTATTGAAATTGTCTCTCTTTTGGAAGTGGCGTACCCTGATGTTCCACCTTGACTGAACTTGAGGCTCTTGTCGAAGAGAGCCCTCCAATCTGAAGTGGCAAAGTTGTATAACCTCCTTAATAACCACCTAGTACTTTTCAGTGAACTGTGTTCTTCCACTGGGACAAATGCTTCCTAATATTCTATATATTCCTGGTCAGTGACTTAAAAAAAACTACCCAATTGCAGTCTGCCATTCAAAAGGAATATTTCTGCAAAGAAAAAGATGTGAAAATGTAGGCATTCAAGTGAAAATTCAATCCTTCACAGTACAGAGCCTCTGCGAAGTCTTTTAAATGACCCTTTTTATCATGGTGCCATGTCTGTACCTTTCTGAATAGTGAGACCTGGTAAGAAAAATAGATGTATGTATACAAGTGGTTGAGTAATGTATTACTCATATGCACTTTGTTCTTTTTGGCAAACTGACCTTATCAAAGGAAAGAAAGCTATACATTGTGACAAGCTGAGCCTTACCAGAAAGTCTGAATTAGAAGTGCAAGTCCCCTGTTATCTGGAATAAAATGTGATCCAAACAACAAAAAAATCATCAGTTAACCTCTTGGGAAGTGGGGATGCCCAGGAATTGAGTTCCTTTTAAATCATGACCTAAGCTTTCTTGTTACATTTAGATCTAACCATCAGAGATGATATACGTTAAAAACAGTAACTGTAAATACTTTCTCTAAGTCCTTGTCAGGTTTATTTTGTTTGTTTTTGTTTTTGTTTTTGTTTTTTTGTAATCTTCAAATAATGTGTTAGGTTTTTTAATTGTCTATACGTGTATAGAGAACTATTTTAAGAAGGTGATGATCAACTATCCTTTACACTTTATCAAGGACAAATGTTTTGCCTTATCTACCTTTGTGGATAACTTTTAAATGAAAAAATTAAACTTTTGCATTAATATTGTGGAGTAATTAGAAGGTCTTGGTGGTTAATTGAGAAACCCTTTGGAACATAAAAAATTCTTTCCTCATGTTGATTTAACCCATGTTAATACAAATAACAAATTATTTTTAAAATTAGGTAGTGGAGGCTTTGTGAACCAAATTCATTCTTTAAAAACAGACATGTACAAATCAAACTTGCTCATTTGCAAATCTATTTTTCCTTTGTAATAAACACCCCATTTTTAGGCGGGTACATAAAGATGTACAAAATAATCTGGAATGGGTAAAGCCAAGAGGGAAAAAACGTGGCAACTGACATTGCACACTGGCACATAAAGCTAATGCTGTTTTATCCACATTTTTAAAAAGTATGTATGTTGCTGCTGTCCAGTTATTGTACATGTGCATTTGCCAGATTTAGACTTATTTGCCCAATTAATTACTCTGCTGTTCAACAATAATGGGTAATGGTCCAAGCAGCCTGCTCCTCCTCAGATCACCAGTGGAATTCATACACACATAATGTCCTCTCTTCAGAAAATGATCCCAACAAGCTCTATAATTACTTCTTTTTTCTTTTGAAATAAAGGCATCGATTCAATTATATGTTAAAACAGTTTATAGAAGAAGAAAGGGAAATGAAGCAGGATCTGTCTTTCTTTACCTTTCTGGGTAGAAAGCTGTAAGGTGAGCTTTCCCCTGCCCCCTTGTTCTTTCCAGTAGCAAACTTCAATATTAAAAAATAATTGCTGATCAAAATTGTTCACCATTACCCTTAATTAGTCTGTTGGTTTTCTTCGTTAATACAGATGAAGGTGTGTTCTTCCACATTCAATTATATGTGCTATTGCTCGGTGCTGGTAAGTGGATGACTAAGCTTATGATGTAGCAGATCAAACAAAGAACGCTCCTGAACAAATGCACACGGTCCCTGTAAACTGGGCTAATTAGCATTGTAATTAACTCACATGGTGACTAAAACAAATCAGAGTAACTCAGGAATCACTTAGGATACAAACTGGTGTGTTCTCCCCTTTTTATTTCTAGTGCTGGGCAAAACCTGGAGACCCACCCTTTTCCCAGCTCTGTAGCTCCCTACCTCCTCGTGGTGCAAGCCAAGTCTTCAGGCCAGGCCTGGGCAGCACAGGATGGACAGCGCTTGCCTGTGTCTACTGTAGCAATGTTGTTAGGATTTTAGTGTAGTTCAGGATGTTGCCAGTTAAAGGTAGCTTAGGAAAAAGAGCTTCCTCCTGTGCATTTATTGAAACGGACAGACACAGTTCCCTTTGTTAGCTTGAAACTGGAAGCAAGAGTGGACATTTGGGCTTCCCTTCACGTGTACTTATCTGTGTAATTAAGGGCAAATGTTAAATATAATATATAGAGTTCTACTCATAGACTTCCACACCAATATTGCTTATAAAATAGAAATCCTTGAATGGGACCTGCATGCTTACATGGTGGTTTCTTTGAACTTTTACAATAAAGATTAAGGCATCTTGCTACTCAATATAGGATTCTTACTAATTTTATCCAACTACAAAAATATAGTTCCAAGGTTTTATGCATAGTAAGAAAGGGCAGAGGCTATCAACAAAAATCAAAGGGAAAAGTGACGATTTCTGGAAAACAAGTCAATATTTGGAATAGCGTAATCCACTCTTTAAATAACTTTGTGTCACCTAAGATTAATATTATTCAAGTGTTTCCACCTTTATTATATTTGATCCTTACAATTACCTTGCAAAAGAGCTATGGAAGGTATTTTAATTCCCACTTTACAGAATAGGAAACAGCCTCAGAGGTGTTAAGTGACAGAGAACATAATCCTCAAACTTCTGGTTTAGTGAGGCTTTCATTTTGGCAAGCTGACTATTCTTAAAGCTTTTCTTTCTCTTGTGTCAGTGAGGCTGGGAAAGTTTTGTTTGTTTGTGTGTTTGTTTTAATTAGTCTTGGTCTCAAATTTATCTCACATTTAGATATTCTGACTAAACCAACTTCCTTTTATTTTGTTATCCTTAAAACTATGTGAACATGTAAAATATCTATTATTGAAAAAATATAAACTAATTTTAAATATTATAGCATATTTAGTATCGTATAAGATTAATACCTCTAATTCATGGCATATCCATATTTTTCTGGTGATTAGAGTAGGATTTACTGAAAATTTCAAGTACTGCACTTCCTTTTTTAAAAGTCAATGTCTATGTTTTTGGGGGAGAATTTGTAATAATAACTGACACATATTTAAAGGTATATTATGTGATTAACATTCATGAAAATATAAAAAGTTTGACCTAACTGAGTCAGTTGGTCATTTGATCTCTTATCTACTCTATTTCTGTTACCACTTTCATTCGAATGGCAGATCCAGTCTTGTATTAGATGTAGCCTAAATGGCAATATTAAATTGTTGATCCTCAGGATTGATGATGAAAGCTTTGTAAATATTCATAAAATATTATTTGAGATTTCCTAAAGGATCGATCTGACAAAGAAAATGGATAGATTATTAAAGAAAGAACATGTTCACATCTGGTGTGATATATGAATACTTTTAATTAAGACGCAGTTTGTTCTTGGTATCTGCCACAAAATTAAGTATGGATAAATTTTCTCTGAACATAAAAGAAATAATAAAAAATCTAAAGATAGGTATTTGGTGTGACTCTTGGGAATCAGACAGCTGATCCAAAGAAAATACATATCCACTGCTTAGACTTTCCTTACTCTTTTTAGAAAAAGAATGTGGGAAAATGAAAATAAGGGTACATTAGCTATTACTTAGCCAGTTTAATTATGATGTGGGACAGAGGAATAAGTGGGCAGAAGGGTAAATCAGTCGTAAGGGAAGGTTAAGACTGATATAATAGACTCCTCCTATGCCCTCCTTTCGGGTCTTCAGACTTAACTGGTCCTAGAAATGGAAGAGGGAAGATTACAATATGGATTTCTTTTCAAGTTTCAAAGTAAAAAATAATAGTTTTGGGCAATGTTTATGACCTGATTTTGAAATTTAAACAGAAAACACACAAGACAAGAATTTTCAAAACAGGAGAGATGAGCATAATCTGGGAGTATGGAGTACATTATGATATCCTGTGCTTACTATTTGAGCATGAAAGTAGCATTTGAGAAGTTAAATGAAGTTAGAGTTTTCAGGAGGAAAAAAATTAAAAATAAAAGAAAATGTGACTATTAACAAATCAAGATGCAAAAATATGTCAAAACTCTGTGGGGCAAACTAAAATTGCAAAACAGTTTATAAACTAATAAGTACAAGGTAGAAATGTGAAATATGCAGTATGATCTATTACATTTACTTTATCGTTATGCTGTGTTTATTATTGTATTTCTTCATGATAGTGCTTTCATCCTCTGCCTTTTCTTTCATCCTCTGTATCTAGAGTCCAAGGGAGGGCTTTAGCACCCATGACCACATCAAATTGCATGCAGATTTCTTTATGCAAGTATATTTTTATACCTGTGAGAGGGTGATTCATAAATTTTGTCAGATACCCTAAAAAGTCCATGTCCCCAAACGGCTAAGATTCAGCATTGTATAGCTAATTAATAACAACTTCCCAATGATTTTTATCTTTAAAATGTCTCCATCTAAATCTCTAGTGCTTCAGTCCTGACTATGCCTCCCAGATGTCTTCTCACCCACCTGTCTCTTTTCTGTAATGCGTCCTCTATAGGAAATACCACCAAATCGATCTTATTAAAACATCATCTATATCATGTCTCAAACACATTTTAAAACACACTAATGGCCTTCACTCTACTTACAAGGTAAGTTTAGACTTGTCATTTTGGCATTCAAATCCATCTAATAGTGGGTTCTCTACTGCCTCTACTAAGAGTAGCTGACATTTATAGAGTAGCATTAATGTGCGAGAAACTGTGCCAAGTGCTTTGCATAAATAGACTCATAGTCTCTCAGATGGCTCTATAAGACCATTCCTATTTTAATCATAACCCTTGCAGGTGCTTTATCAAGATGAAATCATCAGCCCAAGTTTGCATGGTTAGTAAATAATGGATCCAGAATTCAAACTCAGGAAGCTTAGCCCTGCACAAGTCTTAAGCCACGAGGTTCCCTCCTACCTACCTAATTTACCACTTGCCATTGTGAACCTCGCTGTCTAGATAGCTGCACATCCTTACTGTCAACACAACAAAGCATATTTCTAAACTCAGGCTTTTTTCATACTTCACCTGTCCCATTCCCCAAGGTTGAACTTAAGTCTCATCTCACTTAAAGTATATTCATTAAGTTCTTCTTGCCTTAGATGGCACTCATTGCCCATTTCCTTTGTGTTGGTCACACACAGTTTTGCATTATGACTTTTCTTTAATTGGACAGTAAGCCACTGGTGGGTAGGGCTTTGATCTTACATTTTTGTTCCATCTTGTTCAGCACATCAGCCAGTGGCTTTCATCAAGTTTGCATATAAAAAAAATACTTATTGAAGGAATAAATTAACCTGAACTTCTAGAGAGTGTCATGTTTGAAAAATGATACTATAATTAGTTCTCTAACATTCTATTATGTCTTGATAAAAGCTCCCGTATATGGTGGCAGGTGGGTTTATCAGCTATTGCTACCATGCTGAAACTGGCTTTCTATGTTTTCTCAGTTTGCCTGGGGTAAATCTGCTAGGCAATAAAAAGAAATTACCCTAGGTGAGTGCTTGTATGTGTTTTTTGGGGGTAAGTATTCATTTTCATTTAAGAAATTCTCTGTTATGAATGATAAAAGAAATTAAATTGCCAAATCTTTTTACATGAATTCAGTGTTACTGGGTTAGCTTGCTCTCAGGAAAAGAATCTATTTAGAGAAGAATTTCTTCCTGATCCAGAGTCAGAATTTCTGCTCGAGGCGGCCAAGAAGATTCCAGGTATTCAGATTGCTAACCAGCACTTAGACACAGTAAGATCCTTCAGCTCCTTTAATCTTCCTTGGGGCTCCATAGAGCAGTCGCCATCTCTAGTACTTGGGCCAATGTCAGGCTCCCCATCAACTTCGCTCAGAGGCTGGATTCTCCACCATCAGACACTCCAACACCAACTGACATAAAGACAACAAGGAAGAAAGGGCTTTAACCGTGTGCTTGAGGAATCACTTCTCTCATCCAGACAGACCTATATACATTGAAACTCTTTATGTTTTCTTCTCTTTTATACACAGAACCTTCATATCTAAAGAAAGCAGATATTACCCATTTTATTTTCCAACTTTCAGAGAAATGTGATATGGGAGACATTTTCTGTAATAAATCATGTTATAGCCAATCTGCGTAATCATATTTTGTACATACATATGTGTAAATTTATAATAGAATGCTTTTTATTTAAAAATCCTTTTGAAATTTCTAAAATTAACTCACTCCTGAAACATCTAATCACTCAGCAGATAACACCCAGGGCTTAGATGCACCACTGTAAGTGACTCAGCTTTCCTTTCCATAGTTTAAAATCAGAGCTTAGACTAAATCAGGAATCACTTAAATGCTTACAGACAGAAAGCAGATAATGAATGTTGGAAGTGGGCTTGGTGGAGATCTCTCTAAGAAGTACTGAGGACTGAGGCAAATAGAAGAAAGTATGCCTTGTCTAAAGAGAATAGTTAATGTTCAGTCCCAGGTTGTTCTACCCTGCGAGAAAGGTGACCCAGTGTTATAAAATCTTCCAGTTCTGTATGAGAAACACAGTTTTTTAAAAATGTGAAATGCCCTAGTTTTTGAATTGAAAAAAATTTCTTTTGAAAACTGAGCAGGCTAAACAAAATATGTAAGAGGGGATTTGGTCCAGAAGTTACCAATTTGTTACCATGGACTGAATGACCCACACCTGCTTATTTGACCCATGTAATGTATAGATATATAACTCTGTCCCTTTAAAATTAGAAATATTCAGTCATCATCAGTGTGGCTGAAGTGAGAACAACTCTTCTTAGATACTTTAAGAAAAATAGTTGGTAGATGGAGGAATAGTTATAATGTATTGTTATTTCAATAAAACTTTTTATTCTGATTTTCATAATGTGCTCATCCATAAACTATAGTTAAGATTAAATGAAAATTTCCAGGTGGATATAAAACTGTACCCAAAGAAAGGTTATTAGATTCTTACTATCCCAAAAATTGTTTAACAAATATTATTCTGTAAGGAGTAGTCTGGTCTAATCTCATTTAACACATTCTTTCTAACATATATTACAGAATTCAGTTCTTTCCCTTCATTCTAAGACTAAGGAATTGATGTGATGACCTGCCATCCATCTGGCTCAGTTTCAACTTGAACAGGGTAGCTCTTTTTTGGAGCATTGCACTGGGTACATTGGATAAATATCATAGAAATGTAAGAAATGAAAATTGCTTCCATTTTAAAGGCTTCAAATGTTATTTAAGAGATCTTGCACATATGTGACATGAAATAATAAGTTTATTATACAAACTGGTATGGAGAAATTAATGCTGAGCAGTACTGAGACAGAGAGGAATCCAATCGATTGTGATCAACCACCTCAAACTCCCTGGAGTTGAGTCTCGTTATTGAACTTTGAAGAAAGTAGGAAGCCAGGCAAGGAAGCCAGGCAAGGAAGCCAGCCAGGAAAGTAGGAAGCCAGAGGTTAACAAGACAACCAAGGTCTACAGTGTGTGTTTAAAGTGGGAAGACGAATGATTGATCAAGTGCAAGAGTCTCTAGGCAAATGAGATAAATGTCAACAGAAATGAACAAGGGAGAAATAGTGTCATTCCACAGCCTGTAAAATACAAAACATGTGAAAGAAAGTAATTACTAAATTAATCAATAGTTTTAATAGTGTTTCAAATCTAGTTTGTTAGGGTTATGGCCCTTGATTTTGACCAAAGAATAGTGCTTTGATTATTGATATAATGAACTAGAGTTCTGGGTCTGCTTGTTCTGAAAAGTCGATATCATAATTATATTATTACTTACAAATCCATCTCAGTTCAGTTTAAGAGGCATTTAGGAAAATTCACAGACTCTGTAACCAAACAAGTGATATATGTGAAGAACATGGAAAGTTTCTGACTCCTATTTGAAATCAGCATGCCATACAGGAAAGAAGATGTGTGCTAGAATGAAGCAGACACAAGTTTAAATTATTTTGTCATTTGGTAGCCTGGTGATTGTGGGCAAGTTAACCAAAATCTCTGATTCTCAGTTTCCTCTTGTATAAAATATAAATGTTTCCTATTTTGAGATTGTTCTAAAGATGAGCAAAAATAAAATGTAAATCATGGCAGATGGCATTAAAAGTACCTATTATTACATGAAATTATCATTAGTAGTCATTAACAATTGTAAATTCCCTTTTAAAATTGATAAATATTAGTAATTAGTCAATTTTTAAATTGCTATTGTAGTGAAGGGAGGACATCTTTCTTAAGTTAGGAATTTAGGTCCTAAATTTGTAAGCAGAAATATGCTATTTAAATTTCTTTACCTTTAGTCTTAATTTAGATGTTAACCAGTTCAGAATCTTAGCCACAACATACATGCACTCCCATTTATACAAAATAGAATCAGATGTTTGTGAGAGCTTAAATTACTGTGTTTTTTTGATACAAAGAAAAAAAGGCAGTTTCCCCCAGGATTCTTGTGGAAAATTAATGTGCTAATTTCTAAACCTCACTGTGATTCAAAATGCTTTGTTGAGTCTTGAACACATGTATTGTTTTAAATACAGCAGATGCTTCTGTGTGGGGCCCGGTTTTTCACCCTCTGCTTCACTTCTGAGACAGACAGAATGGGGTAGTGCTGCAGCCTAGCTGGGTAGCCCAAAAGGGTAACAAGGCCCAGAAGGAAAAAAAAAAGTGAAAGAAGGCTCCACTATCCAGAACGTCTGTCTCTAAGTGCAGCATTAGGTGGAGAACACCTGTGTAAGGACATTTATTAGGAGATTTCTATACACCAAATACACTCTTACACATGAAAGAAAGAAAAGAGCTCCTTTGGTTTATGTTTATGAGTTTACAAATCATTCCTCCAGAAAATACAGAGAGACTCTCCTTCAGGTATATAATATAAGTGCCAAAGTCAATTAATTCCATTCATTCCATTAAAAGCATCTGAATTAAAACTGAAAAAGTCAGACATTTGTATTGGTCTAAATCTGAATTTACCTGGAGACAGAGATAGATATATCAGTTAAATTCATACTAAGATATAAATAGACAAAAAAAAAGAGAGATGCAAAATGTAATACTTGCATAGAATTGTTTTCTTTGAAATTCAGTTCTAATACTTGAAAAGTAAGCCAAATTATTTTATCCTTGGAGAGATCAGAGTTAAGTTTTGATGATCGTAATATTTTCTGTATCAAAATATTTTAATCATAATTCAAATTCTACATTTCTTTAGTGTTATAGATAGAGCTTCTTTGTTTATTTCACATGATGCAAAATATACCAAAATATTACCTATGTAAGCTTATTAAGATTAAAACATATATATTTTAATTCATTGTATATGGTTGATTTTTGTTTGTTTTAAAATACTCGTGAATTTCTTGCTTGTCAGTAATTTTGAATATCTAATTCATACTTTAAGATGAACCAGTTTGAGCAGTCTGTGGCCTAAAAAATGATCAAATATACATATTTGGAACCACATTTTTCCTATCATAAAGCTACAAACATCTGCACTGATTACAATTAAAAACAAGTAAAAAATTATCACTCCAAATGTAGCTTCTTGTTCTCATCTAAATTCAGGACCATCCCCAGAAAGCAATGTGTGTGATGTCCATATGCCTTTTTCTCTGAAATGAAACCTCCCTGCTATTTTTTTTCCCCACTTCTTTAAAACAATGAATTTATCTTTATCAATAAAAGAAGTCTCTTTTTCCCTTTTATGTGAATCTACTCAGAAGAAAATTCAGAAAAGCACTATTATGCTACCAAACAAAAAGTTTCTAGCGTTCCAAAGTTTCTTTTTGTTTTTTGAATGCTATTTTAAGGGACATTACTCTCTATAGTTCTCAACATTATTGACATTGAAGAGGATAGCAAAGCTGCTAGTTTTGAAATGTATAAATTAAAATAGGACAGATACTACATTAAAAAACTGGGCCAATATTTCTCAGAGTTTATAAGTTATTTATTTTTACATATAGAAATAAAATTGAAGTACACATATAATAATTAGTTGAAAATGTAAAAATTAATTAAAAATTTTAAATGACCAGTTTAGGTTAAAATAATTATATAGGAAAAATATCTCTTAAAATTACTAAACAGTTGCACAATAAAAATATATATAGTTATAAATATATAAATATTTCCTATTTAAGACCTAATAGTGCCATTTAAAGGGGAAGTTAATGGGAGGAAATATTCAATATTTTGTGTGACATGAATTTTCCCCTATAGTTGTTTATATTCTGTAAATGAGGAGAAAGGTGAAAACCCAGACCTGATCTCTTTTTAAGCAAATTTATGCTAAAATTTAGTACAAAGTAGATAAACAAAAGAGCATTCTGTTTGGTTCAACATATCACTTTAAGATATCTGCTTATTGTCTAAATTAATGGTGAAAACACAAATGTTCGAAAAGAATACTACTAAGGTTAATACATCAGTAAAACACAAATTCACATTTTATGAATTTCTGTTTGTTCATAATTGAATTTTTAAAAGTGAATCTTTATATATGTATATCCCAAAGAGAGAAAATAACCAATAAAATTATTTTCCCACTGCTATATTACTTAAAATGTATGAAAAGGTAAGTTTCCACACTTCTTCAATCAGAATTAAATTTATCTACTAAATCTTTTCAAGTAGGGATATTTTATGGAAAATATTTATCAGCCATTGAATACCATGTGTATAAAGTAAGTTATAAATTTTAGTTCTTATTAATCTCCAACCATAATAAAAAATATATGATTCTTATGCCATGAAGTTTCCATACTTCCAACATATAGAATACTACAGCTTCTTTTCATCAATAGCCTCCCACTTTTGGGTGACTTAGAAACTTTAATTCTTGATCCAAGACAAAAACTGTGCAGTTGCTTATTATACAAATTTAGAAATGCACTTTTTTGCTTCATTAAAAGACATCTATACCTCATCACTGAAAACATTATAAATCTAATCTTTTCATATTATCCAGGAAAGCAATTCTGTATTCCTGGAGTAGAATAGTTTAATCTGTAGGTACAATAAATGTAATATTAAAACATGTGAATCAATGGGATCAAAAGGGAGAATTCTCATGCCTATGGAGTAAATTTCAAATAGGAAAGATAAAAATATGCGATTTTCATTAAGTGCACCTGATAGCCGTTAAAGATTGACTTGTTACTAACAAGTTCAAGCACGCCTTTTATACATATAAGGAGTGTGAATAAGGCCATTTTAAAGATATTTTACAAAAATAACAATGGAAACTTATATTTCTGAGGGTGACAAAAATACCTGAGCTTGTAAACAATACCCTTACAATTTGATGATCCAAACGCTGCTTGCGGGGCAGCACATCATTGGGGGTGGCAATGGAAGAGTGTTAGAGAATATACCTGTTTTAGGTGTTTCCAAGAAGGTGTAGAGTTCTCAATAGCTCAACATTAGAATGATAAAGGGGACATTTTATTAGGAAAGAAAGCCTGATACATACAAGGCAAAAAAAGCTTCCAGTTCTCAAGAAACTGAAAGTCAAACAGGAAAATTAAAGAGAAGTTGGGGAGAGACAATGGAAAGGAAAAGAAAGGAAAAAGGAAAAGAACCCTAGTCTTGGACTATATACACCCAAACCAAAATGGCACCAAAAACTTAAAGCCAGGTTATTTAAACTTCTAGGATGTTATAACCTAAAACTTTTATAGTTTTTCAAGAAAAATAACTCCTTTGCCTGAGTGCTCTGAGCCTTTATGACAATTTCTCTTGCTTTGTAGACACTTAACCTACAGGACCGGTTCCATGGTATCTGAGGGTCTTCGCGAGACTTCACATGTAGCCACTAGATGGCATGAAAGCACTGCGTTGGGCCCGATCGGCCTCACTGTAGCTGACGTCGTCGGCAAGGCGTTTATTCTCATGCTGAGAGAGCTGAGTGTTTAGTCAAGTAAGATGCATTTTCTTTCAGAGAAATCTTTCTGAGTCGCGTGACACTTTTCAGGACACGAAGGGGTTTTCTGCCCTCCCCACACACACATTCAGAAAATGTCGAATTAAATTTGGAAGAGTAAAAATCATTTCAGTATTTACTGGGGCTTCCTGAGAACTTTACCTTTCAGCTCTTTAGGGGATAGTCTGCTATTTGTTATGCAGCCTTTCTTAATAGGTAGTTAGGGAGAAGTCCCTTCAGCATGAAGCCTGTGCTCAAACAACTAGAGATAAAGTTTGCATATTTTCAGTCACCTCTCCGTTTTTCCTCATTTTTTTTTCATAAAAAATTCTCCTTGTCTTTCTTCATCCGATATTGTGGGGTCCCTCATTAAGGACTGTAATATGAAAAGCTGAACTTAAAACTGCTCTCAGGATAGATGTTGTCTTCTTTTAATATTCTTTACCAGCAAAGCAAAAGGAACTTTGTGCTTGCTTTTCAAATGCAAAGTTTTTGCATCACTACATGTTTCTGCCTGATCAGTAGGTACGGTCTCACTTCCCCTCCAAACTTTGAGATGTACTTTTATATTGGGTGTATTTCCAGCTTCTCCATACATGAATAAGGCATGTACCTCCCTGTGCCTCCACAACAGGAATGATTACCATATTTCTCCAGATATTATCACTATCTTGCTTCACAAAATGCCGATTGTAAAAGCTGTTATGATCTTTTGGATAAGCGCCTTAATTTAAAATGATAGCAAAAAGGTAAAATTAGGCCTCCATGCTCAGCAGTGCATGAATGACAAATCTGTTGAAGTTAGAGGTATACTTTCAAAGATGCCTTCTAAAATTTCTTACAGCAACTCTACATATGATCAAAAATTATATTACACATTGGCAAACTGAACAGCATAATTCATTTCATGTCCTACTGATATAGCTATGTTTATATATAGTGGGTTTTACAGTTGTTATAATATCATACCAGTTCGAAAGCTAAAAGATTTCTATTTCAGTTTTGAGGTGCCCTTGAGAATTTATTTTTTCCCTCTGTATAGTGTCTCAGAGCAAGATTATCATTTTTCAAGTATCTTCTTAGCCCTGAGTTCCATGAATTTATGAAAATCAGAGATTTTATGAGGACATTCAATTACATCATTTTAAAAATAAGAATTAAATAAAATGTAATCTCACCCCTTTAAAATAAAAATATTAGAAAGTAAATGGACAACTTGACAAAACTTGCTATATAGGCGATGTTATATCTTGATTTTACCCTATGTAGTTCTGGTTCATGTGAACATATGTAATTTGTCATATTAATAGATCCATGGAATGAGTCCTGTGAGTCATGTTTTAATTGGCATTATTTAAAATATTCACTTTAGGTAAAACCTCCATTATTATTATGCAATGAGTTGCTATGAAATAGAGAAAGAGATAGATCGATATATAGATAAATATAAGATATCTTGAAATAGGAGTCTTATGTGTATGTAACTGATTTGCTTTCTTTAGACATTCTATGTAATTCACAACTGGTCATAAGGGATATAATACAGACTACTGGTTTAATACTTTTAAAGTGAGTAATTTTATATACAGATCTAAAATAATTTCTAGAAGTATGATTTCAATTTATTGTGAATAGCCACTAAGGGTTTTTTGTTTGTTTGTTTGTTTGTTTCTTTGTTTTCATCTAACTATTTAACACCAGTGGAGCATAAAATCAGTTTATGCTTGAAAATCCACCTGGGATTATATATTTGTGCTATAGAAACTTGCTGCTCAGTTCTGTTTGATCACTTGCTGAAAACTAATAGCTTTTCACTGGTTCTGAGAGGGACATTGTTTCCATAATGACTGCAGTTAATTATTTCAATGAAAACCTTTAATTTTTTTTTAAAATTTGGACTCCCATATGAATAAATTACTAAACTATTCTCATAAAATGGGAAACAGGTATTTCAAGTTTTTGTGGTAGAAGAATGGAAATAATGGGTGAACATTTTGTTTTGTTTTTTTTCTTTGTATCCATATATTCAAAGAGTTTGATAAAACTTGCAATATCATTTTATGCAAAACAACCTGGGAAAGAAAGACCTTTGTAAATTCTTTTGTAGTTGCACTAGGTTAAGCAGAGAAGCTTAAATTATATTTGGAGTCACACCAAGCAGACTTAAGTAGCATTTGAAATGATTAGTAATGCATTCTATTCTCATATGTCAATTGATTCTCTGTAATATTAGTATTTGTAAAATATAAAAGGAAATATATTGATCAGAATCTCACAAAAATAAGATGGTTTTTTCCTTGTTTTAGGGAATTTTTTGAGAGAGTTTTTTTTAACTTTAATATTGGATGGCTTAGCTGGCCAACCAATTAATTGAATATCAAATAATTTAACAATTAAATATAAAATTAATAGGATATCACATTTATTCTGTGATATTTGCTAATAGCATATATATTAACAACAGAGTAGTGATAACATAGAAATAAGCTCCTAAGCTTCTCTTACCTATTGATTTTGCATTTCATGCTGTGGCCAAGATTCTACAAAATCATTGTATTATCTTTAAGAAAAATTAAACAGAGACCCTCTAATAATCTGAAAACTGTTAATAAAAAATATACTTTTTGGGGGGGGGGAATGACCCTTTTGTGGTTTGGAGTATCATAAATTTGAATTACATTTTTTTAAATAGAAATCTGAAATTGAAACAAATTAGGAAAATAAAACTTCAAGAAGTCTATAGAAAATCCTGCAGAATCTTGAGGCGACTAAAACTCATGTCTTTTTGATTTCGGGAAAGATACTATTTATTTGTTGGCTATTTCATTTACTTTCTTCATAGGAACTTAAAATCAAAATACCTACTTGTTATCAACATATTAATTCTAAAAATCAACTATCCTAAAAATCAAAGTAGCTACTTATTATTAACATATTAAGTCCAGTTTCCCAAGTGTTTTTACAAAGTGTCTTTCTGTAATGCACCGCCCTAAGCATTTAATCTATGACCAAGTTGAGTGCTGTCTACCGTGCCCAAAGTGAGAGCCAGAACCTCAGTCTCCCTGAACAAGCTCTCTAGCCTCGAACTTTTGAGTTTTTCACCAGTCTTCAACTAGCAAGGACTACATTTCCACTTTTGCTGAGTACAACACCCAATAAATAAAACAAAATAAAGTAAAATAAAATAAAACAAAATAGAACCACATACATTTGAATAAAATTAATCTTGGACCACTATTATTTGAATACATCAAGAATATTATGTCACTTTGCTCCTCTGAATTGCTGCTTGAGTGAATTGTTTACACAACAGGTAACATTCTCCTGAAATGAACTGGAGAGAGTGAGGGGTGGGGAGAGGAAAAGAAGGATGGGGAGAGGAGGAAGAAGAGAGGAAGAAAGAAAAGGTTCAGATCAATTGGAAACTAGAAATCTGATCAGGAAATCAATAGAAGGGCCTATCATCCGTTCAAAGGTTACCTTGAGTTAATATTGCAATATAAAACTTTATAAAACTCTTTGCTCTGCTCTGTTTTTCTTTCTCTCACACATAAGGACACATATGCCCACATACACTCTCACAGGCCTCTACCCCAAACTAAAATAAAGCGAGAGGTATGTTGCTAATCCTTACTAACAACCATTCACTGCACCTGACATTGGCAATGGCAACAGATAGCTGACTGCTTTTCCAAAGCTATTTTCTGCAGTACAATTCATTAAAATCCACTGACAAGAGGATCCTATGAAATAGAAAGGTATCCTGTTCCTGACTGAGAATGCAGGTGACCAGAACCAAAACAAACCGTTGCTCCAGTTTGACTGAAACTCCAAATATAAATATGTGAAGTTGCTGCTAAATGGACTCCCATGAGATGCAAGTACAGCCTGAAGCATTGAGAGAGAAATAGAAATATATAGAATTGGAACAGTTCTATATATTGTTCCTATTCTATACATAGGAATAAGCAATAGAGAGAAAATATAGAATAGAACAATTAATCTGACAGAATATTTGAAATAATACACATATTAAAGCCAACAAGATGTTTTTCAATCTTCCCCATCAGTCTTCCAGGTTTGTACTGCTTATTGAATGATCACATGATAGGTCAAATATATAAACCATGAATATATGGTTGCAGATCACATTTATCATTTTTTCAGGAGTGAGACATTAAAATACTTGCTAACAACTTCATCACAAATCCACCAACTTATGCAGAATTAGAATTCAAGACATTAAAAAACCTCAATACCCAATTTAATCCTTTAACCACTAGGCCACACTCTCTTTCAAAATTGTTAATGAAACATTACCCTTTTTGTACAGCTGTAGATGCCCTATTGATCGCTATCACATACCATTTAACACTGGATGATTTGGCTAGGAGAAGCAATGTTCCCTGTTCCATGGCAAATCAGACAACAAAGCTGAGATTGGCTGTAGGACCAGGAAAACAGTATAGAAGATGGGGAAACAAACAACCACACAGAATAAACCTCCTCTGCATGTTTTTCACAGCTATTTTTTTAACTCTGCAAGAGAGCAAAGTACTAGAGTGCAACTGTATTAAAAGTAAAACTATTTCTGCCTAACACAGATGTGGATCATGTGAATGGAAACCTAATAAACCAACAGCTGAAGCCCACGTTATTGCCCTCTCCTCCTCTCCTGGCTCATTTAGAAAATGACATGTTTTTCTTCACAATGTTTTCCCCCTCCTTTCCCTTTAGTGGCAGTAATGCTGAATGCTCTTGACATAATTCTTCGTTCACCCCTGACAGTCATTTTTTTGAGTACTATCCCAGTAATAAAACACCTGACCTTGAGTCTTTCAAATGGCCATTGGCTTGGGTTATCCCAATTAGCTTGGCTCATCTGGAAGTATCCAGAGGAGTCGGGTGTCTCACTCTTAGCTAAACTCAGCATTATGAGAGAATACATTTTTTTTCTATTTTTCTAATGGATTTCTTTATTCTTGTATAATCTAAACATAGCAAATTAATAGGTTTTAAAAATAATCCATAAGTATGTAGAATTCTAATACCAAATATTTCTGCCTTGGAAGTCATATAGGACCACATTTCAAGATTCCTGAGAGTAAATTTTCAATATTTAAAGATAATTGAAAGAATTATGTGTACAATCATCAATGAAGAGCTAATGTTATTTATGTAGATGGTAACTACACACCTGAATAACTTAATAAAATTACATATGCACTTCTGTGTAGGGCACACATTTGTGAATATCTGTGTGTTTGGGTCAATATAATTTTGGGGTACAGATCTCCCATATCAATAGCTCTTTATTAAAAATTCCTTAGGTGGAGGAAAAATGTGTACCTTTAGAGATAAAAGTGTGTTTAATCACATGCCTTTATATTAATTAAATGTAAGATTTTTGCCTGAAGAATAAAGGTGAGAGTAACTGTAAATAATAATTAGTTGAGGTTTCTCAGAGAACTTTGGCAAAGAAATATGGGAATTTTCAACATAAATGAGATGTAAGAAAAATAAAAGAGGATATTTAAATTATGGTAAAGAAAAGGCCCTTTTATTTTTAAATATTATGAACTAAAATTCACCTTTGTGTAAATGATCTAGCAGTCACTTTGCTCCCTATATTTGGTTTTTAATATTTATCAGTAGGCACGGGACTTAACAACAATATACTTTTCTTCACAGATCTTTTAGAATATGTCTTATCACTGGCCACATTTTTATTCTTTCTTAAAAAGGTAAACCATAATATTTCTTGATAGACAACACTTGAAATAAAATATGAAGTCTACACAACCGTACGTGGGCAAATATTGTGGAATGAAATGAGTGCATGTGTCTTCCAAAGACTACAAGCCTCCTTCTGCCATTCAAGTGACTCAGTAAGTACAGAAAGAGAAATTGAATTTAGCTGATGCAAATGAAATTAAAACTAAATTGGTTGTCACATCAAACTGATATTAACTATGTAAATGTTTTCTGTTTATAAAACAGTTTAGAGTGTATAATGCTATAAAAATGAGAATATTTCATGTTCATATAAAATAAAAATTAAAAGACAGATTGTGGAATTATTTAAAATCTTTGCCACTCACCCATGCAATATTTAAGGGACATGAGCCACTAAAACTGTGGACCTAGAGTATTAAGATAAACATATACATGTCAATACACATGCAAGCTTTTCTGGCCAGGCAGTATCCCATTACATCATTGCTTCAAATGCATTTATTCTCTTCAATATTGTTGGCTGTTTCAGGTTAACTACCAAAATCATTTGCCTGAGAAGCGAGATTTAATTGTCTTACAACTACCTCTGTGATTATACTATTGGGTAGAATAAGGGACTCTTATTCTAGCATTTCTCATTCATTTTGTCATTTCATTCTCTTTGAAAGAGACCAAATGGGTCCCAGCAGGTGAAAGCAAAGAAACCTGAAAGGCTTCCTTTGATGAATGACAATACCACAACCACCCTCCCCACCCCCATTTTTGGAGATTATAAAACCTTATTAAATCATGCCCTGTTAGATATTGATTGAGAGAGAGCTAAACTAAAACCAACAATAGCAGCATGGATCAGAGAACACTGCTTTCATCAATGGGCACTAAACACAGCTAAGCTTTCCAATCCTTTTGGGGGGGATGGGACGTGAAGGGGCCTTTTTTTTTTAACTATTTACTTTTGTTTAAACCATTATCCCAGAAAGTCATACAATTATAGCAGCTTTGTCAGTCAAGAATAGATCGTAGTTGCCTAGCACTTCATCTTTTTGAATGTAGCAGTGTATTGCACAAACAATATTATACTTGGTGAAAATTCAAGATTATTATTATGATTATTTGGGGGGTTGCAATTCTGGGTAATTATCATAATTATTCTTGACTCTGGGACCCCTTTGATGACAAGACTGCTTTAAAGTAAACCACTTGGACATAACAACCCAAGATATTTGAAGAGAGGCTGCTGCCAGAATCAGAGTTGAAAACTCACCCATAGTTTAAGGCTATCTTGATTATCAGTCTGTTTGCGTTCCTGGGCTGTCTTTTCTGCCATCTGTGAGCACCACAGCAAACAACCCCTTTGTGACAATCACCTCAGATAACTTGAATATGTCTGCTTTAGAGGAGTCTTCTATAATAAGACTGTGCTAATTAACTGTCAGCTTTTTTTTTTTAATCAGCAGAGTGTATTTCAGAAACTAAAGAGAAGACAGTCTACCAAAAACTCCTAAACAAGAATTAAGCTTATGTGCCAGACTACAACTTTTTGTTATTAGGCTTGACTCTGAGTGAAACTGTTTGTTTTAAATACTTCTCATGTGATAAAGATTTTAATTTTTCTTACCAGTTGACTACAGGTAATAGCATTTGCTCCTCCCACGAGACAGCTGCTTGATCCAATAACTTTACCAAAAAAAAAAAAAAGAGAGAGAAGGAAAGGAAAGGAAAGGAAAGGAAAGGAAAGGGAAGGAAAGGAAAGGAAAGGAAAGGAAAAAAGGGAAAGCGGGAGGGAGGGAAGGAGAGAGGGAGGAAAGAAGAAAGGAGTGAAAATAATGCTGGTGTAAAGCAATTTTTAGATATATATATGGCTAAAAAAAATAGACAGCAAGTGTTGCTATTGAAGAACAATCATAGTTAAAAGGACCAGATACCAAACTTATTAGTGTGATATCAAAGATTAGAAATTTTCGGTTCAAGAAAAATAATTATTTGTAGAAGCAGGATTATATACCATAAAAATAACATTTAAAAAAATCCTTAGCAGCTATAATTGTCTTAAAAGAGACTGTAGAAATGAAGACTGCACAAAATGGAAACAGAAGTTTAAATATCAAATTTATCTTGGTGAATTATTTTCTACTTGATGGATAAAGACAATAGTAACGGCTTGAAAATAAAGCATTATAATATTTTTTAAAAAATAAAACAAAGACATGAATGCAGAGGTTTTTATTTTGTTGTTAAATCACATCTTTAAATCATGAATCTTTAAAATATACACAGAAAATATTTTTTTAAGTCAGATACAATAAACATAGAAAATGAGAAGAGTAAAATTACCTTTTTATTTTTAGGCAAAATTTTTTCTTTATATTGTATAACATTTTAATACAACTTTCTAAAATTTTAATCACATTTTTAAATTCGATTTTATTATTGAATGATAAAAAATTAAATCAAAACTTTACCTTATTGCTAATCAATATTTTCCAGTTCTGGCGTCTCCTGGATTTATTAGCTTAAACTTTGAAATTAGACATTACTTTCTTTTAACATTTTTTAACATTTGGCATTAAATATTAAAATTTGTAAACTTTACTTTTCTAATCTTATTCCCACACCTTCCTAACACTTTCCTCTAAATAAAACTTTTAAAGTATCAAGTGCTTAATATTTAAATAATTAAATAATATTTAATAATTAAAGTATTAAGCACTTAATACTTTGAAGTCAATATATCTAAGTATTAGTATAAAACATTTTGAATAGAACAGTTAATAAATAAAAAAGTAGCCAAGCTATTGGATGATATTTTGTTTTTAAACCATGAAGATGTGCATACATTTTTATAAATGCTGCAAGCTAGTTTTAAAGTTTTAAATTTTTACAGGTCACCTTATATAGATAATTAAATGACAAACTGTTGCTGATTTTATTTTTATTAGATTTTTTTAAGTGAGTGTTACCTGTTAATTTTATACTGATTAGTTCAGTCCTTTGCTGATTTGTGTTTCTTAAAAGAAACCTGAGAATTATTCTCTTAATATAAATAAATTTTTAGTGCAATTATCAATTGGCAATTGTAGATTGCCCTCTATCTTAGGCAAGTAGCTAGAATATAAAATAACTGAGTGGTTAAGTTTCAAAAATAGTATTTTTAATGTCTTTAAAGTACATTCTTTTTTCCATTTTTCAAAATACTGTTATTTTAACTCTAAGTTGTCTTGAAAAATTATATTTAATAATAGATTATTGTAGTAAGAATATCATAAAAATTTTGTGTAGTGTACTCCCATATGTAAGAATAACTAATAATATTTGGGATCTGCCAAATATTCAAATTGTTATGCATTTTCTAATTTCTTTCTCTTCCATGTTGCAAATAAGTCAGAAACTATTTTGGCTTCAACACTAAAATATAGTAATTTCAAATTCCATCACTTTTCTTAAAATTGAAATTTAATTGTTTTATCTTTTAACTCTGTGGCCTTTTGGGGTTAAATTACGTATATGATCTCTTCGTAAGTCCTGTGATCTTTGTCTAGAGTTTCCAATGCTTACATCTTCATGAGCACTGTGCCCAAATTGTTAGTTTTTTAGCAATTGTAACAGTACTGCAAAATGATTTCAATTAATTGTATGAGAACTATAGCAAAAAAGCAATTAGACATATTTTCGTCTAATATTTTCAAACTGATAAGAACGCATAAAAAAGCCTGTTTTATAGAAGTTAACTCTTTACGCATGATCACATATACTATTTTTGTTTTCCAAACAGGTCATTTATCAAAGTGTTTAAGAAAAATAGGTTTTTCTCATCTATCTTCTAAAAACCCTCCTGAAACCAACCTATAGTATTATATTTATGTATATACAAAGCATTATTTCCTCTTGTCTTAGACATTACCTCAGTCTAATGCACCTGACATAAAAATATATATTAAATAAATTTTTCAAATTGAGTAACCATGCTATTAATCGAAATACTATTAGCACCTAGTTCACAAAATAGTTTCTCTTAGATTAAATATGATTTACTTTTTCCTAGTGACAGGTGTCATTTCTAGTGACATGCTTACTTTATTATTTGCAGTATGGGGCAGAGCCAATTTTTATTTAAGTTGAAATAGTATTGTTACTAAGAAATATTAATTCAATGAAATAGATATTGGATTTCTTAGATTGAGTTGGTACTAACATTTTAACCATGTCTTTCCAGACACATCTGATTCATGATAATGTTTATTTGTGGTAGGTCCAGTGGAGTGAACTTTGATAAAATGTTTCAATCATCATTGTTAAGTTGTTCTGAAGTTGTTAAGTACCCAATATAGCGCTTTCTACACATGAGGATTCTTCTCTTTCAAATCTTACATTTTCTCTACATTTTATGTTTGAAATATTTAAGAAAATTTAATTTCCCCCCAAAGGAGATTTTACAGTATTTTTCACATAGAACTTCATTAAATTGCAAGATAGCTTGACTTTATATCTGGAGCTTTCATGTGAAGATATTTGGATGAATTTAGCTATACTTTCCCTAAGATTCATTGGGGTGATAAACTCTCAGTAGGACTCAACTCTATTTCATCAGAATATCCAAGATATATTTGTATATAGAAGCTAAAGGCATTCTTTCGACCTGACAAGGCCTTCCAGTTCATGCTTAGTACATATTCGTGAAATATGTGCATTAATTTTTCATTCAGCATTGGGAAATTAGAAATGTTTATTAAGACAAGTCAGAGAAGCCAACCTCTTAGAGGAAAAATTTGAGAAGTAAGGTCAAATCTTCTTACTTTCAGTCTAAATGTTAAAGTTCCGGGTCCCCCTGGAAGATTTTATAGAAAAGTCAGCAACACTCTTCTTTTGTCTCTTCTCACAAAAAATGACCACCATGAAACAATGGGACATTGGATGATCTTCCTTCCAGGATCTGTCCTCAGGTTTCACTGAAGCCAGTCCCACCTCCCCATTGCTCAAACCATTTATCAAACTCTTCTTTTGGAGTTGCCTTCAAAGTGAGGTAATTTTTAGAAAACTATTCTTACTTTATAGTCATACTTCATTTTTAAACCCAAAGCAGAGATATCTATGTTTATCACACTTAACTCCATATATGTTTCCCAAAGTCAATCTTCCTATATGGAACAAAGATTTCCCATTATAAAAATGTTCAAAAGGGTGGGCAATGGCATCTGACGGCAATTATCAACAAAGGCTATCCAATGCTGGGTTGAGCAACGATAGCATCATTGAAATGAGTATTTAATGCCTAGCAAGATGATCACTTTGAAGCATTTGATTTTGATGAATTTTCAGTTATATTAATTAAAATAATCAGTCACACTGCCCTGCAGTCATATCTCAAAAATCTGCCTGTCACTACTTTATAAGATCAGTTTTTTGCAGCTCTGTATGAAACATGACTTGAAAACTATGTCACAGTCCCTTTGGATATAAGCCTTCTGGGTGATAAGGCTTCTTGGTTTATGTGCACAACAGCTAAAATTTAAGATAAATCTTAACATATAGACTAACAGTTAACATATTTTTCAGATGGCATTGATTCATCATGCATGTGAATTTATAAATTTATGTAAGTTTAAATTTAAAAAAACTACTGGGTCCAAAATGATACAAATTTAGAATACAGTCATATGTATGAACATTTAGTTTATATATTAGTATATATGCACCCAAATTTTTTATTTTGTTTTTAAATTATATGCACCCATGCTTAAATGTTGCCAAGGGGTTTGAAAAAAAATCACTCAATAGTTTTAGTAACAGCTGTTTTACATACATATTTTCTTTAAGAGTTAAATGTTTAAATTACATGTGTCTAATTTTGAGCTTGATTTTGTTTTAGTTCATTTCTCTATTGTCAGTAAAGACCATACTGACAATAGGGGTGGGGGAGGCAGAGACAAATGTATTTGAAAAAATAAATTAAAATAAAATTTAAAAAAAAGTTATGTAAAAAAAAATTCCAGACAAGGAGAAAGAGTAAGTAAAATTTTTCCCAATGTTTAGGAAAGGTGTGTATATTTGTAAGTATCATTATGATATTTAAGTTCTATTGGATAAACTTAAAAGTGTAACTTGCCCTGGCCACGTGGCTCAGATGGTCAGAGCATCATCCCATACACCAAAAATGTGTGGGTTTGATCCCCAATCAAGTCACATATCTGATTATAGGTTCAATCCCCAGTCAGGGCACATACGGGAGGCAACCAATCGATATTTCTTTCTCACATAAGTGTTCCTTTCTCTCCCCCTCTCCCTCTCCCTTTTCCTCTCTCTCTCCCTCCCCTTCCTCTCTCTCTAGAATCAGAAAAACATATCCTGGGGTGAGGATTTAAAAAATAAAAGTGTGACTAAAAGATTTACTTTAAAAAAAATACCATATAGTTATGATATACAATCGTCCTTTCTGAAAATTGTTACTCTTTTGTGAATGTAATTTATCACAGTGAAGTAACTACAGGATGCACTTGGTATGAAAATTCCTAGTCATGCCTACCAATGTAGAGGGACCGTAGAATCTGGCTGTGCATATAACTTGGTATATTTTGCCATTATGAACTAATGATTCTTGTAGAAAGATAAAAGTGAATTCAGGTTTCTCTATCTTTCAGAATGTTAACCATGATGAACCTCCTTAAGTTTCAGGAACATCTACCACCTCCAAAGGTAGAAGATGCCCAAAGAAAAATCATAATCATCGTGACCATGTGACCCTGTATTAAATGCATGGTGGCAAATTCATCACTCTGATTGAGACATGTGTTGTCTTTTATGTGGCTAATTCATTTTGTCTTATATATCATATTGTATTATTAAGGATTTTTAAGACTGGCTGCAAATTTTTATCTAATCATTAATTTTCTCTGTATAGAAACCATTTTTTAAAATTTGTGCTGCTCTGAAATTTTATTAGATATTATTCTTTTACCATCTAATTAGTACCTAGGATTTTATTTATATATTATATCATGGTTTAGAACTAGTCCTTACAAGTCTTGTTTCTTAAACAATATGAGTTTTTTAGTGAGCTCCTTCTCCAATTTTGACTGCAAAACACCGTGGAAGCCCCTTGGATCACATTATGTCTCTTCTGACTTGGATAAGAATATAATGCTGAATCTTTTTAACAGTTCAGTCAGTACCAAAAAAATCATAAAACTCCATTTATGATTACTGAAATTTATGTTTCGGTGATACATTCAATTTTTAAAAAAAGGAAATTGTATTATTTGAGAAAATGTTCAACATCCAAAAAATATGGGTCTGAATAACTGCTTTCTAAAACACTGAAATAATGGGTATGCTTACTTAGCAATTAAAGTAAATTTGAGAATAAATAGTGGGAGTTTGGAGACATGGTTTCCTTAGGATTTCGGAATTGCCACTAGGACAGTTATCCTGAAGCTTACAGATGTCGCCTTACCACATCCTCTCTGGTCCCCTCTGCTGCGGGTATAGAGAACAAACTCCTATGTTAAGATGGGCCTGGTCTTTCGTCCTCCCCTCTTTTGGCTTCCTTTACTATTTTCTTCTTATTTATTTGTTTGTTTGTTTGTTATTTGTTTAGCAACTGCTAAGCATCAGCATATTGAAGTATGGCTGCTGTAATCTGGTATTCAGTTGGCCTTAGAGCCATGGACTGGACTATCGTTCTGATATTGTGGTCTCAAATTTATTATTTCTAGTACAGTAAAAGATTTTAAACTCCAACATCTAACATCTGAGATTAGCTCTTAGCTTCTACATGGAGGGGACCTCAATGCTGCTTTCTTCATAGGTAATAGATTTTAAATTTCTGGAGAGCAGAGATCCTTTTATTTGCTTTTTCTCTTAATTACCCCTTATGATTGGTGAAATTTGGTTTTGTTTAAACAAAGTGGTAGGGACTTTATTGGAGGTCTTTTCTCACATTGATACTTCCTCTGAAGTGAAACTTGTATCATCTGTAAGGGAATTCAACAAAAGATTTCAGCTGGGCACAAGACAGCTTGCAGAGTCAGCTGGGGAAAACCTTTCCTTCTCCACCATCAGTGTGCTTCAGAGCATATTCCTCAGACATCAGACTCTGAATCTTTTCTCTTATCAGAGACAGAGTCATTTGATTTAGCCTGTTTCTTCTCAGTCTAGCCTAGAGGGCCAATGTGCCAATGTGCATCAGGACTAGATTTAGAAAGTTCTAGCTTACCTCTCTGGGAAGTCACCTTGCCCTACTCGCTCTGATTGTCTCCCTCAGTTTAGTCAACTTTTGCCTTATTCTATCTGGGCAATTATCTTTGTCATTAGCTATAGCATGTTTTGTGTGTGTGTGTTGCTGTTTGTTTTCCAGAACCAGACACTTTCTTGCTCTTATTAATATACCTTGAGGTGAGAGTCAGTCTTCAAACAATCATGGGGATTTACCTCACATGAATGGACTGTATATACTTACAAGATCAATGCCAAGATACAGAATTCCCTGGCAAATGTCCCACGTCTGCCTTTGGAGACCCCGCTCACCTTTTGCTCAATTCCCCATCTGGAGCTCCTCTCATTAATAGAGACCTGTTGCTGTTTAATAGCAGATCCCCAGGTCTGTGCCACATCCTCCAGAGAAGATGGCTTCCAGGTTTGTGCTGAATTGGTGCCCACCCCATGGCTACCCTGGTCCAGGTGCAGATGTAGTGCTAAGCCCAGGCTCTGCACCTCTGTTCTGTTCCACCGTTGTTGTTAGCCTGGCTGAATCTGCCTGTATCTACATAGACGGTAAGCCGTTAACTGTTTGGGCTTTTATTAGAGCTAAACTTATGAGGTTAGTGAACTTAGTATTAAAAAATGGTTTTGAATGAGCTTAGAAAATTTAGATCTCACCTCTACTTCTTTCTAGAAACAGGCAGAGTAATAGCAAGAACTCAATATAAGTCAACTGGTTTTCTTAAAATAATGATGTCAGTACCATAATCATACAGGTAGATTTGAAAATTATTTTGTATTTTGACTTTATGTCTAACCATGTTAAAACAGTTCTAAACAATACAAATGCTGGCTTTTTGTCTCTGTCTGCTTCTGTGCCTAAATATATAAAATGGTTACTTAAAAAGTAAATGTTATTTTTTTTAAAGAAATGAGGTACAAACACAACTTTATATGCCCATCATTGATTATGTTACAGATAATAACTAAGCATCTGGACATTTGAGAACAATTTACATTAAACTGGTGCTTTTCTGAAAAAACATTTGCCATCCACATAATGTAGGACAACATGTCCAGTTAATATCTAGTTTATATCTGGGATATGTAGTAAGAATCAAAAAGATGTTGCTTATAAAAGGCCTGTTTCTTGACATTTATGAATAATATAACCATTTGTCTGTGTTCTATTGAAATGATCAGTAGAGATATAACTTTTTTCTACTTATAATTGTTAACAATAGAAAGGATGGGTGCTATTTTCTCTGAAAATAAAACCTGTTTCTGCAGTTCTGTGATTCTGGTTTCTTCATGCTATGTAATAAATGCTTCTTATTACAACACATTTTTTTTATATCTTATGTTTTTCAAATTAAATTTGCATTTGACTTGATCTGGACCTTAGCAAGAAATGGAACAATATGAATCACAGGCTTTAAAGCAATTTAATATGATATAGGAAATTATTTTATGAATACAAGATACTAAGCTGTTAATGGCTCAAACAATAATTTTTATTGACTAATTACTAGTAACTGCCATGACTGCCATCTGAACCTAAGTTTTCATCCATCATTCCCTATTCTGAACAAATTCAGATTATGTTATGTAAGTTTGTCCCATGTTAGCTTAGTGATATTTTCCAAGATGGTAAACTAACAATTCTGTTTTTTTTTCTGACCAACAGAGTCACACTTTCATAATTGCATCTCTCCAAATAGTTTTAAGAGAAAACCTCTGGTGAAGAAAAGAGACCTGCCAGTGTCTGTCTGCTTTGCTTTCCAGCTCATTTACTTTTATTGATTTTACATTTTGGCCAATTAACATGTTTGGTTTATAATGTCTTCTTTTTTAAGAGGATGCCTGTACCTATTGTGGCTTCTTTGGCACTCACATTCCATATGACAACTGGGGGAAGGGGTGGTTTCGCCACAGAAACTCCCTAATTTCAACAACTGTCATGATATTTTGAGCTTTTCTTAGAGTTTCAAGCCAGTTCACCCTTTCCTGGGGAGGAAAAGAAGAGAAAGAGAGGGGGGAAAAAAAACCCTCTGAGGGAATCAAGGAATTCTTCTTGAATTTCTGATATACCAAAATGGGAAGTTAAGAACAAACAAGGTTTCTCGATTCATGCTGTGGTTTAAGAAAAGGAAATAGTTCCCACAGGAAAATCACATACTCTGGTAGTTTTTGCATTGCATGTGAGGAAACAGAGACTAGTTTTGTTTTGTTTTGTTTTTTTAATCTTTTCCAAAGAGGCAAAAGAGAGAGTAAAGGGATACAGCTGCAGTTTCCATTCTCTAGTCCCTTTATAGAAAAAAGAACTGTGTGGTTTTGCAAATGATGACAGTTATTTTCACTGGCAATAACAGCCACACTTCAATTTTTTGTATTTAATTTCTCTATTTCTGTCCAAAAATCTTTTTAAAAAATCAGTTAGTTGTTAAATAAGCTGTAGAGTAATTTATTAGTTTGCGTGAATGTTGTGGAATGTAGTTTTAGAGTTTGGGCATTTGAATTCATTTTAGAAAAATTTTGGAAAATACAGTTATCAAATACACTTATTTAATCAGTTATTTTAAAGTGTTAATTGTGTACAGAAAAAAGCCTTCTTTATATTTTTTAGCAGTAATTAATAGAGCTGCTATGCTGTGGTTATCTTCTTTTTGACTTTCTTTAAGTAAAAGTACCAAAAAAATGTTATGTGAGTCAGTCAGTCTAAAGCCTTTTTGCTTGTTCCATAATTAAATAATGCCATTATTAAATAAAGAAAAATGTCTATTTTAGGAATTTGCTCTTAAAAAAACCTTTCATTTGAACAAAATGCAATCAATGTAAAAAAGTAGCATTTTGAGATTTTATTATAAGGACGAATGTATAAATTTTCCTTTCTATTTTCTTAGTGTAAAACGAGCCTTTTCATTAACTTCAAAATCTTGAATAAAACATAGTTCATTTTATTTTCCTAATCTCTAAATAAAGATAATACTTATAGACTATTTTGAGGAACAAAATGTTAATGATATTAAATTATTTTAATTAAAGTAAAGTAGCTCTCTTGAAATAAAGATACTCAAATATCAATTGTTCTATACTCCAAATCATGCTTTTATCTTGTCTTTCAATTATTTGGTCTGTTACTGATTAAAAATTAAGAATTTATGATGATTTAGTGGATGCAAATAACAAATTATTTAGTTATCTAACATAATAGAAATATCTGGATAGTACTAGATATTTAGGTGACTTGAAATTTTTTCATTCTATGTATATCTTAAAAGATTATTTAAAAATAAATATTTTAACTATTTTTAAGAAAGACAAAACAGAAGGAAAAAAGTAAAGGGCAATACTTTAATAGGAAAAGTTGGGCAAGCCTTATTCATGTGGCTATTATAGATTTGTCCTAATATATCTTGTCCTATATTCAAACCCCTCTTTTTTTAATAAATTTTTTGGGGAATATTGGTTAATAAAATTATATAGGTTTCAATTGCACAATTCTATGATACATCAGCTGTATATTGCATTGTGTTTTTACCACCCAAAGTCAAATCTCCTGTCACCATACCTTTGAGCCACTAACCTTTACCCGATACCACTTTCCCTCTGGTAGCTACCATACTATTTGTCTGTGTCTATGATTTTTTGTTTATTTGTCATATTTATTTGTTGCTTTCAGTTTTATATCCCACATATGAGTGAAATCATATGGTTCTTGATTTTTTCTGTCTTACTTATTTCACTTCACATGATATTCTCAGGATCCATCCATGTTGTTAGAAATGACAGTACTTCATCTTTTCTGGTGGCTGAGTGGTATTCCATTGAATATATGTACCACATGATTTATCCAATCATCAAACCTATCTTTTCAAACTCTCCTGTATCCAGTCTATCTTGACTTGCCTGTCTTAGACTGTAGGCAAGAGTGCTTCTCTGTTGATCCCTTCACCAATGGGTACAGGATTAAGGTGGGATAGAAAAAGAGCTGTAATAAACCACGTAGATAAAAAAATCAGACTTCATTTCCTTCTCACCAACCCTGATGTTGTCACCTAAATACATGAATACCGCCTCACTCCCAGTAACCCATCTAGGCTCTGTTTCTTTACTCTCCCAGAAAGTTACAAGTAAAGAATACAAGGGAGGGTATTTTAAAAGCAAAAAGGAGAAGACGAAGTAAAGCAAAAAATTTAAGGCAAAAGATGGGAGACTGTCTCTTGAGTAGTTCTTACCCATTTGAAATGTTGGGAGCAGAATGAGGACAACCAAGAGAAGAATTAAAAGGTGGCTACAGTGCAGCCACGGAGATCATCAGGGCTTAGAATCAGATGGCATTTTCCTACTTTACCTCTGTGGCCCTGAGTAAATTATTTTCCCTCATTTGTAAAATAGGGACAATAATAGTCCTACCTCAGAGAGCTGTAAGAATTAAATGGGATAATGTGTACAAAGCACCTACTAGAGCACAATCAGTATATAGTACTATTATTACTGTACCTTCACTCATCAAGCATTGCACTGATGACAAAATGATTGATCTAAAATTATTTTATTTCCCTCAAGAGCTTAAGTTACCAGAGGAGAGCCTGACTCCAGAAGCAAAAGCCCACTTTTTTCATGTGTTAATGATGACATCATCTCAAAAGGCTTCTATGAACCAAGCCAGACATATTGCTAGGGACAAAGTAAATATTTCAAACTAAGGTAACAGTAGTTCCGGGACACCCACATACCCAGCTTTTCAGGAACTTTATGACTTTCTTAGAGAGAGGGATTTTAATTTGTTTTAACAAATTTCCAATGATGTCCAGAATATTGGTAAATATTTCTGCCATCTTTAATAAAGATATTAATAAATAGGCCTCCCAGTTTCCCACATTGATTCTGGAAACCCTTGGTTTCTGTTAGGCAGGTGAATACAGGTGATCTGCTTGGTCTGAATAGGACAGGTTTTAGAATATTTATATTTTCTTCAAATAACCCTTTACACTCAAAGGCTTGATATGGTTCTCTCTAGTTGCTGGTGTTTACACCTGCTCTTGGGTCTCCATTGGTGGATTAGCACAGGCCTAGAAGGACTTTTCATTAAGTCCCCTTGGTGAAAGAGTTTTGGGGACTGTATCTTGGGTACTTGACTAAAATAGGTCTGTGGGCCTCAGGCAAACTACAAATGCCCCCGTTGTGAGAACCTTGTGGCCAATGGAACTTGCCAGTCCCACCACAAGTACAAAGAAATATGAGGCAGATTAACCAAATGTATGATTTGACCATTTAAAAAAATAGCTAGTATAATTTAATCTCTTCTTACTTGGGATTCAGAAAGGGGTTTCCCCATTTGCCACGTGCGTTTTGACCCTGTAACAGTTGTCAACAACAGTTTTCCGAGCATTGCACCCTGAAGTAAAAGCTGGTCATGTGTAAATTTAAATATTTTGGCATTGTTTGCAAATAGCAACTCAAAAATCCTATTTTGCAAATTATTTGATATACAAGAATCCCTAGAATATTTGGTACCATCTCATCAAAGCTATTTTTTTCTCCCAAAATAAGGAAGTTCTCTTGTTCATTTTTCTTTAAAAAATCTGAAAGTAAATTAAACTTCCACATGGATCGAATGAAGTACTATAACCCAAAGGATTTAAATAAATTCTGAATCTGACGAAATTTATTTTTACCATTATCAGTAACCACGATGTAAATTGCAATAGTGAACTGAGTGCTGAAACTAGTTAAAATATTTTCTTAAATAAGCTTTCGTCATAACTCACATGTTTCTTCTGGTATCAAATTCTAAATGTATTGATTAAAAAGTATTTTCATGTTTTTGTATAAGATATAAGCTATTAGAATTACATATTTGTGTGGATAATTTCTATAATAATAAATATACATAAAAGCACTGTTTAGATATGTATAATATTAAAATACAAGATACTTGTATTAAATAAGAGAAATATGTAATATTTGGGATGCAACAAAGCATATGACATGCGAAAACTATGTCATGAGTTCCCGTTTATATATTAAAAATATAAAATGAGAGCTAGATGTAAACTACATACATCTCAGTTATATCACTACCTCGAGGATCACAACATCATCCTTATTTTTCAGATTGGTTTCACTGACCTGAAGTCAGGGCTTTTTTTTTTTTTTTTTTTTTTTTTACCCCTGATTGAGTAGTTCGTGGGATCTACAATTTATAATCAGGTGAATACGGAAGTTTGGATTCTTAAAAAAAATGAGAAAATTCAGTGAATTCTCTTCTTCACTTTTGTTATTAACAGTGTTTGACACAATAAAAACTAGACAAAGTATTACACTTTCACATTATTTTCTCCTTTAAGTTTTCAGTCCCTACTCTTCCGTCAATTGTCAGCTAATTAAATACATAAATCTCTGAGGAAGCTACTATTAAATCCACCCTGCTTATAAACATGATTTCTCAGTAAGCCTGATATCGAATGTGTTTGAGGTGCACAGTGTATATCTACTCGCAAGCTGCCAACCAATATTCATGACGGCTTCAAACTGCGCACTGGTATTTAATCACGTACCGCAACCATCTGTGAGAAAAAAGCCTGGACTTTACGAAATAGGTTAGATAATCCGCTAAAATATTTTATGTCTAAAAGATGTGTATATAATTTTATAAAAGTGGTGGTAAAGTTGAAGCAGAAAATATGTAATTCAAATCATTTTATTAACCTAAAAATACTTATCTTTCATGTCTTTCAAAACAAGTGGTTAGTTTTCCATCTTAAGTTTATTAACAATGTTTTTTGTGGCTATGTTATTTAAATCAATTTATCTGTTTTCAGTTATAATAAAGTATAATTAATATACAGAAATATTTACTCTATGCTATAAATATAATTGATTAGACCAAATACACAGAAATTTGTTTTTACATGTTACAGATTACATTTCAACAAATGGTACTACACCAACCTTAGTAAATTAAATGCTTTTTGTCTTACCATTACTAAGTAATTGAGTAAAGAGCAGAGCTAGGTAAATGATGTGGAAAAAATATCTAACATCACACTTATCGAAATAAAAGTTGTTTCGAAAATGAAATGCAAACGGCAGGGAGTGGAGGAGGGTATGGTGGATGGATGCACAGTGATAGACTGAGACTTGACTTGGGGTGGGGAATGCACAATACAGTGTACGGATGAAGTGTTGTGGAATTGTGCACCTAAACTTGTATAATTTTGTTTACCAGGGTCATTCCAATAAATTCAATAAAAAGAGAAAATATTCTTCTAACATAAAAAAAGAGAAAATGAAATACAATTTCCATTTCTGTAGCTACTATATTCATTCATTTACCTTAATTTCAGCAAAACACTTTCCCCCTAAGATCTATACACATATACAATCTACAGTGTAAGTGTCCTTGTAATGCCTTGATTTTAACAGATGATTTTTTCTTTTAATTATGTAGCTTTATTTTTTTAGACATAGAACAATTAATTCTATGCGTCATTAACCAAAGACATTTGCATGTATTATTATATAATAGCACAAATTTGGGAGGTCCTTGGGAGGTCAAATACCAGTTGATAAAATTACTCTTGTTAATACTAATACCAAATATGCCATTGAAAATTATAAGTGTAGAGTATTGTGTTTTGGAACTTTGGGCATCAGATCTATTTTTTTTTTACATAATAACTTTTTGTTTTACTAAATAATACATCCTAAATATGCTTAAATGCAGATTGGAAAGATTCCATATCTGGGACAAAGAGTGAATCTTTCATTTGTTTATACTGAATATAGTTGAAATACTGTTAAGGGATTTTAAGTTTAGAGTTTTCTATTTTAATTTCTTGGACATTCTGGAGATTTTTTTTCCCCCTATGGAAACTCCCATCATGTCTAATGCAAAATAATGAACTACACCCTCTAAGATCTCAGAACATTCTAGAGGAGCAATTATTAATGAAAGAAATCACTCCCCAGGCATACATGTTATGGGATAATCATAAAGAAAATAGGGATAATCCCTCATTTGTAATACATTTCACAGTAGATATTTTCACTGTTAAAATTTTATATTCAGATTGATCTGATTTTAGGTGATCATGGGATTTTCCCACTTCTATCACTGACCTATATTACCTGGTACATTATGAGAATAAAGAGTGACTTGACTAGAGTCTGTTAATAGAAACCTAATACTCCCAGATGAGCTTTTAGAGATTTGTACCTTAAGTTCACCTGAAGCATTTTTGCAGAATTATAACCTAATATTGCTAGCAAAAACCTGGATTTCTTGGTATTAGGAAAACTAGCTATTCTCTAATACTAACGTTCCCTCACCTCTTTATCTACTATTAACCAAGTCTTGGTCCTACCCAAGGAAATAAAAGGACATAAGACAAGTTAAAAGTACCTAAGTGCCTAAAGAAAAGATTCACTTGGATTTTCACAATATTATGAAGAAAGCTTCTCACCTGAACACCCCCTGTGACTCATTTTCTTGAAGAAAATACTCCGTGTGCCTCCTGTAGTTAAACTCAGCCCACTTCCCAGTCATTCTCATTTTCTTACTGTCCATTGTGCTTCTAATCACCAGTTACTTACATTTACGTCTGTTAATAGAAAACTTCTAATTTCCTAAATTCTCCATAATTTAACAGTCACTGGAGACTATCCTGGGTTAACAAGAAATTCCAGAGATTAGGTATAAACTATTGCTATCTAAAGACAACAAATTACCTTTGTATTCATGTATAGCTTTCCTCAAGAAAATCTGTTTTACATAATACTTATAAAATTTAATTATTCTCTAAATGCAACCACAGAATTACATGATTTGAATTCATTATTTCATTGAGCCACATACAAGCCAGTGAGGTAGAGAGTAACCATTTTTCTCATTTTGCAGAAGAGAAACTGATCCCACTAAATTTTACCTGTGGGTTAACATTCCAGTAGAATCCTCTGGAGGGCATTGATGAAATTGCAATCTCTTAGGTACAAACCAGTTTTCCCGGTGATTTTGATACATACAGTAGTCGCTCTTGTTAGAGGTTTTTACTTTTTGTGTTTTCAGTTACCCATGGTCAACTATGATCTGAAATTATTAAATAAAAAATTCCAGAAATAAAAAATTCTTAAGTTTTAAGTCTCATGTTGTTTTGAGAAGCAGTTTTCATCTCCATAAATTCAATCTGGATTTTTTTTTTAAGTTTTGTATCCTCCATGTTTGCACTGTTTCTGGCAGTTCTTTCCTTGGCCTTTGGTAGTTTCTTTATGTGCATATATGATCGATACTGCAGTGAAAACTCAAGAGGGCCCTTCTGCAGACCTCTGTGTACAAAGCAAAATACACTGGATGGAGTGACAGCAAATCATAAGCATGTTTAAGGCACAGCAATAGAAACAATACCAACTGAAACAAAGAGTGAAAAAAGATTCAAAAAAATGTTTACAGAACTTTCATGGCTTGTAGAAAAAATATTAAAGCTGCCTAATAAACATATAGTTAGATTTCTCAAAGGAGCGAAGGGGAATAATAAATAATATTAAAATAAATAATAGCTGAAAATGTTCCATATTTGATGAAAACCATAAGTCATCAGAGAAGCTCCGTAAGACCCCAAAACAAGAAGCATAAAGAAAACTATGTGAAGGCACATCATAATCAAATATTTCAAGATTAGTGATAGAGAATTAGAGAGAAAAGATACATTATATACAGAAGAACAAACATAAAAATGACAGATTTTTAAAAATTTTAATATGTTTTTTGATTTTAGAGAGACAGAAAGGGAGAGAGAGGGAAATAGAAACTTTGATGTGAGAGAGAAATGTCAGTTGGTTTCCTCCCATATGACCCCAAGTGGAGATTGAACCTGCAATCTAGGCATGTGCCCTGACCAGAAACTGAACTCCCAGCCTTTTGGTTTACGGGATGATGCTCCATCCAACTGAGAGACACCAGCCAGGGCAATGACAGATTTCTCGTCAGACAGAGGAGAGAGGAGTTATACCTTAAGGTGCTGAGGGAATTTTTTAAAAATATTAATCCAGAAATCAACATTTGGTGTTATCTATCTTTCAAAAAAGAAAGTCAGATAAAAACTTCTTTCACATATACAAAAGCTAAAAAATTTCATTAACAGTAGATATGTATTATAAGAAAAGTTCAAGGAAATCTCTTACAAAATTGGAATTCTATATAACTCTCAAATATATATTGCTAATAGTACACATACATATAGTCTGATTTTAATTGTGAACATAACTTAATGTGCACAATGAAAATGACCAGTATGGTATAGATGAAGATGTTAGCAAAGGCCATTTCTGGGCTACAAGACTGTTGCAATATTGACATTTAATGCTATAAATTCTTATAAGTCAGGGTTCAGCAAATCTGTTCTGTAAAAGTATCATATAGTAAATATTTTTTGGCATTGTTGACACTATGGTCTCAGTTTCAATTACTCTTCCATTATAGTTTAAGCAGCCATAGACAATATGTAAAAAGTTAGTGTGGCAATGTTCCAATAAAACTTTATTCACAAAAATAGCTGATGGAAAGAATTTGACCCATGGGCTATAATTTGCCAACTGCTTTTGCTGTGTCCCAGAAATTTTGATGTGGTATGTTTCCACTTTATTTAGTTAGAAATGCTGTCTAAATTTTCTTTAGATTTATTCTTGGACCAATGGTTTTATTAATAGTGTGTTATTTAGTTTTCAAATATTTGGAGATTTTACAGATATCTTTCAGCTATTGATATCTAAATTAATTCAACTGTGGTCAAAGAATATACTTTTGATTTGATTTCTTTTAAATTTATTGAGACTTGTTTTATGGCCCAGAAAATGATCTATCTTGGTAAATGTTTTGTGTTCATTTGAAAAGAATGTGTATTCTGCTGTCATTGAGTGGATGCTTTATAAATATGTATTAGGTCAAGTTTGTTCATAGTACATTTTAAATCTTCTAACTCATTGATTTTCTATCTACTTATCTTACAATTATTAGCAGAGGGATATACTATCTGCAATATATATTTGAAAGCTATATAGAATTCCATCATACAGATATACCAAAATTGTTTTAGTTTCTTATTCTCGATCATATTATTTCAGATTTTTTAATTAAAAACTCTAACTTCCATGTGAAAATGGTGGCTGAATAGGTGGAAGATGAGCTCACTTGCTTGTGCCCCCACCATAGATTTTCAGCTGATCTTCTGACAAGTGACTAGAACAATCAACAGAATATTAGCTGATATGAATTTTTGAAGCCAAGGAGTGCAAAGGATGCTTTGCACTGTCCGGTAAGAGATTTTATAAGTTGAAGGGGAAATACCCAGAGTGAGATGGCTGCAGCAGAGGAGAGCACAGACAGAAAACGCAGCTTAATAGTTCCCATCCCTCAGAACAGGGGCCTCAGTACTACACAGGGAACCCCCAACTCTAATAAGGACAGGCTAGAAGGATATGCAGAGTCTGGGAGACTCCGGCTGCACACATACAGTGAGCAGCACATCCATAGCTCCAGCCCCAACCAGGAGGATTCAAGAAAGAAAGTCTACCTCCTAAAACTGGGGGAGGCACCAGCAGGCTGCAGCCAGCCATGACTGAGAGGGACTTTTTGCCTTTTGTGGAGGTGGAGTGAGTGGAGGGCCAGGGAGTGACTCAGCATTGCCGTGTGGGTACCACACAGGCACCTTTTTAAAGCAGGAAACTGAGGTGTAGTAGGGCAGGGACCCCATGTACAAATGCAGCTGCCCTGCCAGCAAAGAAGCCAGACTGAAAGTACAGTTTGTTCCCACTAACCAACTTGCATGTTCACGGCAAAGGGATTCCAGTATTCCACCCTTCATGGCTGGCAAGCGGGGGCCTATGCGCAGAATGGAAGATTTGGGTCTCAGCCTCCTGCAAGAACACTGGATGAGGAGCTGGATGGGCAAGAGCTGAGTGCCTGATATTCTTTGCAACCAGGCAGGACCACTCACACCATAGAGTACAAAGCTCTGGGGAAAGGATGGCAAGCCCAACCCTCACCTGCAGGACTGCAAACTCTGCAGAACAGTAATGCCAGTCTCAAGAATGTCCTGCCAGGCACATAGCTACCTGGGAAAGTAAGAGAATTTCCCAAGGAGCCCTTTATGAACTTTTATCAAACGCTATGCTGGCTCGTCCTCAGGTCCTATTCCACTGAACAGAGCAGAGCAGAAAGATTAGAAATTGGTGCAGGAAGAGGTATGCAGAGCCCTGTCCAGTCTCGGCTCTCACACAGAGCTGCCATCAGTGACAGGCAGGAAAGAGCTGACTTTTTTTACATAGATTGGCCCCTCACAAGAAACATACAGCTGATTCATCAGAAACTACACATTATTGAAAATAATCTGGGATAAAGACGTGGCGCAGGGGTGGGAGAACACACGCATCATCTTCCCTGAAGACTGAACAGCAACCACCAGGAGAGTACCAGGAATCAGAGGCTCGCAATTGCACCAGAAGCCCCCTCTAGAGGCAGATGGAGGTGGTACATGCAGTGCTGTTGGTCGTAAAACGAAGGACGCTTGGGCCTTGCGCTGTTAAAAAGCCAACAGGGCAGAAGAGAGGAGACCAACCAAGCTTGAAGTAGACAGCCGCAGACTGTGGATCACTTGCAGCCTCAAACAGGCTCCCTAAAGCTAGATTGGGACACCAGCTGACATTTCCAGAGGCAGATTCAGAAGTAGAGGATAGTAGGCAACCACTAAACTCTGCTGAGAAAAATTCTACCTTGTTCTTTTTCATTATTTGCATTATTTTTTCTCCTGCATAGCTTTTAACATTGTTTCTTTGTCTTCAATTTGGTTCCTATTATTTCACAATTTTTTACTTTTTATTTCATTTTGCTTTTTATATTTCTTTTTATTTATATATTTTTATTTTAGTTTTATTTCAAATCTCATATTTTACTCTTCTCTTACTCTATTTTGCCTTTGCCCTTCTCTTTCTTATTTTTGTTTTAAATTTTATTTTCTCCCTTTTGTAGCCTGGTTTCTAACTCTTATGTTTATTATCTTTCCTCCCTCTATCATCTCAAAATCACTTTTCTTTAGAGACCTCATAATCATTTTTTCTTTTCTTTCTTATACTATTCTTATTCTATTTCCACTTTCATTAATCTTTGCTCACTTGTCATGGATATCACTGTGATGGTTGCATTTCTTCAATTGGGTTCCTATTTTTTCCACTTTTTTCAAACCTCATATTGTACTTTTCCCTTTCCTTGCTCCATTTTGCAGTATTTCCTCCCTATTTCATTTATGTTATAAATTTTATTTTCTCCTTTTCTGCACCTTGTTTCTATTCCCTACCCTTATTGTTTCTCCTCCCTCTACCACTTAAAATCATTTTTCTTTTCATTAGTCACCTTGTACTCTTTTTTTCTTTCATGTAATATTCTTATTATTTTTTTACCTTTATTAATCTTAGCTCATTTATTGCTGATATCACAGTAGTAGTTGGGGGGGCGGTATTTTTGCTGGTGTGGGTTTTGTGTGCTGGGTTGTTTTGTTTTGTTCTGGTAGCTACCGTACAATAGTATACAAGGGTGGTGGGGGCTATGAATCTCAGTCAGCCAGCTGGAGGGGAGAACCTACTAACAACCAAGCCAACAACAACCAAAACCCAATTACAATAAGAAAGCCCATGTAAACTGCATAAGGGGAATTTTTAGAGCATCCAGCTCAGGAGTTCAAGGAAACTGCACCATTGAGTCCTACAGGTCTCCTACCATAGAAAGCCACCCCATGAAGACAGGGATTCAAAGCAAATCAATCTAATACACAGAAAACAATAAAAAGTCAGCTAAAATGGGGACAAAGAAACCACCCCCAACTGAAAGGAAAGGAGAAATCTCCAGAGAAAGTGCTAAGTGAAATAGAAGCAAGCAATTCATCAGACACAGAGTTCAAAGTAATGGTTATAAGTATGCTAAAGGAATTCAGTGAGAACTAGAAGGAATTTAGTGGGAACTACATTAGCATTTAAAAAAAGGACATAGAAATGATGAATAAGAACCAGAAAGAACTGAAGAATACAATCTGAGATGAAGAATATGCTAGAAGGAATTAAAAGCAAGCTAAATGAAGCAGAAGATTGAATCAGTGAGTTGGAAGACAACGTAGAAAAAAACACATAGTCAAAGCAACAAAATGAAAAAAGACTAAAAAAAATGAAGATAGTTTAAGGGAGCTGCAAGACAGCATGAAACATAACAATATTTGAATCTTAGAGATACTAGAGAGAGAAGAAAATGAGCAAAGGATAGAAAACCTGTTTTAAAAAATAATAATAGAAAATTTCCCTGCCTTGGTGAGGGAAAAGTCAGGCAGGTTCAGGAAATACAGAGGGCCCTGATCAAGATGAACCCAAAGAGGCCCACTCTAAGACACATAATAATCAAAATGGCAAAATTTAAACACAAAGACAAAGAATTTTACAGGCAGCAAGAGAGAAACAGCTATTAACTTACAAGGGAGCTCTAATAAGGCTATTAGCTGATTTCTTAACAAAAAGACTACAGGTCAGAAGGGAATGACATGAAATATTCCAAGTAATGGAAAGCAAAGACCTGCAATAAAGGCTACTCTACCCAGCAAGCCTCTCATTTAAAACTGAAGGGAAAATAAGGAGCTTCCCAAAGGGAAAATTGGCAATAAAAAATATCTATCAATAATAACCTTAAATGTAAATGGATTAAATGCTCCAATCAAAAGACATAATATAGCTGAATGGATGTGATAACACAATTCACATATGTTGTCCACAAGAGACCCACTTCAAGACAAAAGATCTACACAGGCTGAATGTGAAGGGATGAAAACAAATATTCCAAGCAAATAGACATGAAAAAAAGCTGAGGTAGCAATACTTATATCAGGCAAAATAGACTTCAAAACAAAGGCTATAACAAGAGTCAAAGAAGGTCACTACATAATACTTAAGGGCATTGTCCAACAAGAATGTATAACCCTTATAAACATATAAACACCCAACATAGGAGCACCTAATTACATAAGGAAAGTCTTGGAGGACTTTAAGAAAGAGGTCAACAGCAATACAGTACTTGTAGGGGATTTTAATACCCCACTGTCAATAATGAATAGATTGTCCAAACAAAAAAAATCAAAAAGGGTATTGTGGCATTGAATGACATCTTAGATCAGATGGACTTAACTGATATTTAAAGACCAATTCATCCCAAAGAAGCAATATATACAGTCTTTTCAAATGTGGATCATTTTCAAAGATAGACCACATGGGCTTGTAGGACACAAAACAACACTCAACAAATTCAGGAAAATTGAAATCATATCAAGGATCTTCTTGGACTACAATGGCTTAAAACTAGAAAGTAACCTCAAGAAAAAGACTCAAAAACATTCAAATACATGGAGACTGAATAACATGTTATTAAATAATGAATGGGTTAACAATGAAGCCCAGAAATAAACCTATGTGTATATAATTAATATTTGAAAAGGAGGGCCCTAGCTCCTTGGTGTGGCTCAGTGGATTGAGCTCTGGTCTTGTGAACCAAAGGGTGCCTGTGTTCCAAATCTATGGGACACAGGGAAGGCATTCCTGAGAGGGAAGTTCATAGCAATACAGGCCTACCTAAAGAAGACAGAAAAATCTCAAATAAACAACCTAACTCTATAGCTAAAGAACTAGAGGAACAACAGGGAAAGCCCTTTGTGAACAGAAGGAAGGAAATAATCAAGATCAGCACAGAATTAAATGGTACAGAGAGTAAGAAAAAAAAACAATGCAAAGGTTCAATGAATCCAAGAGTTGGTTCTTTGGAAAGATAAAAAATATTGACAAACCTTTAACCAGACTTATCAAGAAAAAAGGAAAGATGACCCACATTAATAAAATAAGAAAAGAAAGAAGTAACAACCAATACCAGATTATTTGTACAAAAAAACAAATAATTTAAGAAATTACTATGAGCAACCATATGCCAAAAAATTGGACAACCTGGGTGAAACAGATAAATTTCTAGAAACATACAATCTTCCAAAACTGAATCAAGAAGCAGCAGAAAGCCTGAATAGACCAATAACAACCAGTAAAATCAAAGCAGTAATAGAAAACTCTCACACACAAAAGCCCTGGACTGGACAGTTTCACAGGAGAATTTTTACAAAATATTCAACGAACTAACTCCTATTCTCAAACTCTTCAAAAAAGTTCAAGAGGGAAGACTCCTGAACTCTTGTAAGAAGCCAGTATTGTCCTAACTCTAAAACCAGGCAAAGACACACAAAGAAAGAAAATTGTAGGCCAATATCTCTGATGAACATAGATGTCAAAATCCTCAAACAAAATATTGGCAATCCAGATTGAGCAATACCTTAAAAATATCATACACCACAATCAAGTGGGATTTATCCCAGGGATGCAAGAATAGTATAATATTTGCAAATCAATAAATATAATAAACCACATAAACAAAATGAAGAAATAAGAACATGATCATATCAATAGATGCTGAAAAAACATTTTATGTAATCCAGCTCCAATTTATGATAAAAACACTCATAAAAGTGGGAATAGAAAGAGCATACTTCAACATAATAAAGGCCATGTACAAGTAACCTACTGCCAACGTCATACTCAATGGACAAAAACTAAAAGCTTTTTCATTAAGATCAGGAACAAGACAAGGGTGTCCATTTTCACTACTCATTCAACATAGTACTGGAAGTTCTAGCCACAGCGATCAGGCAAGAAGAAAAAAATAAAAGGCATCCAAATTGGAAAGGAAGAAGTAAAACTGTCATTGTTTGCAGATGACATGATAGTGTACTTAGAAATCCCTATAGTCTCCACCAAAAAATACTCTACCTAATAAGTGAATTTGGCAAAGTAGTGGGACAAAGTCAATATTCAGAAATCAATGGCATTTTTATACACCAACAATGAAATATCAAAAACAGAAATCAGGGGAAAAATCTCATTTACTCTAGCACAAAGAAAACTAAATACCTAGGCATAAATTTAACCAAGGAGGTAAAAGACCTATCACTCATAAAACTATAGAACACTAAAGAAAGAAATTGAGGAAGATACAAGTAAATGGAAGCATCTACCATGTTCAGGGATTGGAAGAACTAACATCATTAAAATGTCTATACTACTCAAAGGAATCTATGGATTTAATGCAATTACTATTAAAAGACCAATGGCATATTTCACTGATGTAGAAGAAATACTCCAAAAATTTACATGAAGCCATAAAAGACCCCAAATATCCTCAGCAATCCTGAGAAAGAAGAATAAAGTTGGAGGGATCACAATACCTGATATAAAATTATACAACAAGGCCACTGTAACCAAAAGAGCAAGGTACTGGCATAAGAGCAGACACATAGATCAATGGAACAGAAAAGAGAGCCCAGAAATAAACCCATGTCTATATGATTAATTAATATTTGACAAAGGGGGCCCTAGCTGGTGTGGTTCAGTGGATTGAGCACTTGCCTACGAACCAAAGGGTGCAGGTTCAATTCCCAGTGTAGGGCACATACCTGGGTTGCAGCCCAGCAGGGGTGCGTGAAATGCAACTGCACACTGGTGTTTCTCTCCCTCTCTTTCTCTCTCCCTTCCCCTCTCTAAAAATAAATAAATAAAATCTTTTAAAAAATATTTGAAAAAGGGGACATGAGTTTACAAGGGAATAAAAATAGTCTCTTCAATAAATGATGGGAGAACTGGATAGGTACATGCAAAAAATTAAACTAGATCACCTACTTAAACCATACACCAGAATAAATTCAAAATGGATAAAAGACTTAAATGTAAGTTGTGATACTATAAAAGTCCTGTTGGAAAACATAGGCAGTAAAATTTCAGATATCCTATGTAGCAATATTTTTGCCAATATATCTGCTAGGGCAAGGGAAATAAAGGGAAAAAATAAACAAATGGGGTTACATCAAATTAAGAAGCTTCTGCACGGCTAAAGAAACCATCGTCAAAATGAAAAGGGAACCAACTGTATGGGAGAACATATTTGCCAATGATACATCAGACAATTGTTTATTCTCCAAATATATAAGAACACATCTAACACAACACAGAAAGACAAACAATCCAGTTAAAAAATGGGCAAAAGACCGGAACAGACACTTCTCCAATGAGGACATACAGATGGCCAATAGACATATGAAAAGATGTTTAACATCTCTACGTATCAGAGAGATGAAAATTAAAACCACATGTGATATCACCTCACACCTGTTGGAATAGCTATCATTAATAAATCAACAAACAACAAGTCCTGGCGAGGATGTGGAGAAAAGGGAACGTTAGTGTACTTATTGGTGAGAAAGCAGACTGGTGCAGCCACTGTGGAAAACAGTATGGAAATTCCTCAAAAAATTAAAAATCGAACTGCCTTTTTACCCAGGGATTTCACTGCTGGGAATTACCTTAAGAATCCATCCAGAAATACCATTTCAAAAGAACTTATACACCCCTATGTTTACAGCATTGCTCTTTATAATAGTCAAGTGCTGGAAACAGCCTATGTGCTCATCAGTAGATGAGTGGATCAAAAAATATGGCACATTTATACAATGGTACACAGCTAAAAGAAAGAAGGAACTCCTACATTTTGCAAAAGCAGGGATGGAACTGGAGAATATTATACCTAGCTAAGTAAGGCAGTCAGTGAAAGACAAATACCATGTGATCTCACTTATAAGAGGAACCTAATGAACAAAACAAACTAACAAGCAAAATAGAACAAGAGGCATGGAAACAGGGAACAGACCGACAGTGGCCAGAGGGGAGGGTGATAAGGGTGGAAAGAAGGGGGAGGAACTAGTAAAGAACATGTGTGAATGACCCATGGACATGGACAACAGTGTGGGAATTGACTGTGGGAGCAGGAGGGTGGCCTAGGTGGAGAGGGGCACAGGGGAGAAATTGGGATAACTGTAACAGAAAAACAATTTTTTTTAAATGTTAACTTCATATCTTTAGAGGTAAATTTTAGTGTTTATCTCTAACAGTTTTCTTAGGATAAATCCCTAGACAGGTAATATTTGGATTATAGGTTGACAGCTGACAACTGCTGTATTAATATATTTCTCGGTTTTCTATTCTGTTTTATTAATTTATGTCTATCCTTATATCAATACTACTTTGTCTTAGTTACTTAGCTGTACAGTAAGCTTTGAAATAAATTGTATGAATTTTTTTCAAACATGTTTAGCTAATCTAGATTCTTTTAATTTCCATATACATTTTAGGATTGGCTTGATTATTTTCTTTAAAATAAACTGTTGGAATTTGGTTAAGATTGCACTGCCTCTATAGATCAATGAGAGTATTGACATCATAAGAATATTGATTCTTCCAATACATGAACACCATATATCTTTCCATATACTTAGGTCTTTAACTTTTTTCATCAATACTTTGTAGTTTTCAGTGAGCAGATCTTGCACTCTTTATCTTAAATTTATCTCTAAATTTTCTTATATGTTCATGTTCTTATAAGTGGTATGACTCATGTTTTAAATCTGCATTTGTGACATACATTTTTATTGAGGCCATGACTATGTTTCGTTTGTATCATACTTCATTCAACTGAACTGACAGGGTAATAACAGAAAAATATAAGGGTCATATAGTAGACAGCACCCAAAATTGTTGTCACTGTTAACCAGCATATGTGCCAAATCAAATGAACAAAAGAATCTTTTAAAAAATACATGTATAAGTAAGAATGGATGTAATGTCTTTCTGCTTTGGGTATGACTTGGAGTTTCTTATCTTTGAAAAATAATTAGGATAAATTTCTAGCTGTGCAAAGTTAGGTCAGAAATTATATATATTTTAAATTTCAATAACTATGGGATGGCTAGTATAGGTATATGTAGGGGATGTTCCTCATAATCTTATTTAAAACTGAAAAAAAAAATGAAATAACCCAAAGGCTCTCCTACAAAGAGTTGCTTAAATTGTTTTGGGCAAAATCCAGTGCTTTAAATACCTGTTTTTTCTTCAAAATAAGTATTTTACAGAGGCTAGATATTAATTCCAATAATATACCATTGTTTAAAATATTTTGCCAAATCAGAGTCTGTAGAACACACTCTTAAAAAGCTTCCATTGAGGACAACAGTGGTCCTTTGATGATGGATTGAAATTATGATAAAAACAAATGTCATTCAGAGTAAAAATTGGCAAAATAAAATGAAAGCTCAATCTAGGTAAGGCACTAAGCTAAAAATGTATGATTTTTTCACACAATTTGTAAACTGGTTTTGAAAAGAATTCTATTATAGATTTGAACTGACATCACTACAGCTTGCCTAGAACTAAGAAATATCTCACAAGTAAACTCTTTCTTATATAAAACCGTATGGTGTATCAGGGAGAGCACTAGATTAAGAAAAAGTAAATCCAGATTTTATTTCCAAATCTGACAGCACATACCTGAATGAACCTTGTATGAGGCGTTCGCCTGAGAGCTATTTTCTCTAACAGAAAAATAGTCAATATGATTCATAAGTTCCCAGTCTGGTTCCTCTCCACAATTCCTTGTCATAGATATCTGGACTACATCCTGCAGATTCTTATTCACTCACTCTGAGGCAGGTGAGCCACAGGAATTTTTATTCTTAGTGTCTTATGACATTTTGTTGCAACAAGTCTATGGATAGGCATTGGGGACTACTGAAATAAATAATCTCTATGGTTCTTTCTAATTCTCAAGTCCTATGATTCTGTAAAGACAATGAAGTAAAATGGAGATTGTGTATCACCTTTAATCAGTTTCTAGTGATCACAGTTGCTGCTGATTAGAGTAAAAGGATTCGTTTCAAATTAAGTAATAATTATTGAAGTGATGAAAATAAGAGTCTTTAACATCAAGTAGTTAGTGCAAACAGCAATGAATAAAAGAGCATTTCAGTGCCCACTGCGCTAAAATTCTTAAGAATATTGACAGTTTTTCAATCCTTCCTTTAGGGAAGAAGAAGAAAGAAAAAGAGATGAACTTATTCAGAATTCTGTGTACTTTGCCCTTTAAAACTAGACAGTGTTCCTGAAAGTAATATGGATCCCAGCACATTACAATATATAAATATCAGAACCTGAATATAAATGTGCAGTGCATCTTTGGCCTTTGGGATATTAAAATGCTTGATGAGCCATGGACTCACATTAAGTTAAAGAAGTGGCCCCTCTAAGTTACCTTATGAAGCCCCTGTGAAAGAACAACGTCTTAGCTGATGTGCTCTATGGCACTTAGTGTATGTTGAAATTCAATAGCTTTCCAATAAAATAAGTTAATAATATTTATGATCGTGAATTAAGTTATGCTGAAAACTAGTACTTCAGTGAACAGTTAATGGCTATTTGGTAGGGAAGTGCACAAAACTTTGATATCACAGAGTACTTTATAGGTAAACAGATTCATAAATATTTTTGTATCTCTTATTTGTTTTTATTTGTACTTTATGCTGTGTAATTAACTCATTTAATCTGTAAAATGAGTTTTTATTTGTATTTTATTTCTGTTATTAAAGTTTTTATATTCAGTTCATGTATAAACTTATTGGTTCATACATTTAAGATTTATTTAGTACCCACGGAGCATAAAACACATCCCTGCATGTAAAAAAACAAAACAAAACACTTTTCTTACAATTTTCCCCTCTTCTTTTTTCTCTTGTCTTTAATCATCCCAAATACAGGATCTAGCAAAAGTAATGCCTGCTTAAGTGTAATTGGTAGAGTAATAATATGGGTGTAATAGTTTATAGTTTTAATTTGAACATTTCACCTACAATTCCATAGGGTGTGCTTGACTGTGATATTTTTATTTTACAAAATTGCATGCTTATGATTTTGTAATAAAAGGTTTTGGCATATAAAAGGGGCGTTGCTTGTGCCGGACCCTGTATCTTTCCCAGCGCTTGTTCCACAGTCATTCTTTTATATGCCAAGAAACTTCTATGTCTCTAGGTCAAACCACATTGCTTTCAAGATCTGATAGTGACCATGACCTTTCCATCTCTGTTTCTCAAAACAATTCTATTACTTCATGCAACAGACTTGTCAGCTTTGATCTCCAAGTCAGTCTCCATGGACATTTATTCTTTCTCTGGTATTGGGCTTCTCATAAGCTAGCCTCTCATGGATAGTCTTATTTTCCCCAGCTTCCTTGTTTCTTTTACTCAAGGCTCACCTTTTTCAAGAAAATTTCCTCAGTTTGGAGAAGCAAATGCAGTTATCTCATGCCAGTACTTTCTCTGCTCTCTCAGAATTAGTCTAGCCCATAGCCTTCAGTTAGTGGAATAATGACATGGGATATAACAAACTCATTACTACATTGAGAGCCTACTTTGTATAGGACATCATGAGAATCTGAGGATATCAAGAGGTAAAACGCATCTTTAACAAAAATAAGTTTAAAATCTATTTGGGGGATAAGACAAGGAATGGATAATAATATTACAAAAATGAGCTAAGTCTGAATTAGTAGAATAGACAGAAATATATAGTAGAGTCAAAATTTACTCACTGCAGCTCAGATATACTACACTGTGCACATAAAAAGACACACACAACTTTTCTTCAGCTGATTTCATGGTACTCTCATTTTTACTCTGTAGCAAGAATATTTTTAAAAGTTAACTTACTAATTTAATGTAATTCAGTCTCTTTCTGATTTCACACTAAAGCTTGTTTGGGGAAAGTAACTACACAGATTTGTGAGCTTTTTCTTCCTGTCATTTCTTTCTCCAGAGATATCTGGTCATAGAAGAAGATTTTGCAATTCCTTGAAAGCAGGAGAGGTGCTCAGGTTTTCATGTGGATGTCTCAGCTCGCTCTCTCTGACCTACAACGGAGCTCATTGCTTCTGGTTTAAAGGACTTGGCCTCTCTTCTGCTTCAGGGTCAAAGGTTAGAGCCATGTTCCCCTGGAGTGTGCAATGTTTAACAATTGCTTCTGGAGAGCTGGGTCATCTTCCCCACTGACCAGGCTCCCACTTGACTCCTGATGACACAGCTGACACTCTGAGTTTTATCAAAGTTCTTCTTCAGCCCCGACTGGTGTGGTGCAGTTGATTGGGCACCATCCTGCAAAGCAAAGGGCTGCTGATTTAATTCCTGGTCAGGACACTTGACTGTGTTGTGCGTTCAGTTCCTTGTTGGTGTGTGTGCAAGAGGCGACTAATTGATGCTTCTCTCTTGCATCAATGTTTCTCTCCTTCTCTTTCTCTCTTACTTCCCCCTGCAAAAACAAAAAGTTCCTCTTCCTTTCACCACTTTAAGAAGCTTCCCTGAGACTTCTTAAGATCCCTAAACTCCAGGTGATCCCTTCATAGGTATGTTGATTCAATACCAGATACCTTTTGCTTGCCTTATAATGTCACACAAAAAATTTTGGGTGCCATTACGTCTTACACAAGCCATGGACAGCCAAGATAGGGATAAAGGAAAAGACGAAAGGGAGGTAAAGAGAGGAACACTCATTGCAAAGAACTGCAAGGAGTTTAGTTTGATTATTGTGGATTGAAAGAAGGAAGTTGCAAGACTTTACTTGGGGCCACATAATAAACAGCCTATACGCCTTCAGAAAAAGTTTAGAATTTATCCTAAATACCATGATTTCCAGCAAGAAAATCCATCCGTCCACAGAGGCACAGGGAGAAATTGAAATTCAGGAGTGAAAACTACAGATTGTTAATAGTGAGATCAGAGGCGAGAGGTTGAAGTGACAAGGACAGGAAAATAACTTTCACCAGGACAGGACCAAGTCAGCTTTGTTCATAATTGTATCATCACTACTTAAAACACAGCAGATATTTTTAAATTGTTTTTCTTCAATGAATAGAATGACTGAACATTGGAAGTTACAAAATTCTAACACAATTTCTAAAGACACACCTCTTCTAGACTTGGGAAGTTGGGCTTTAGATTCAGAAAAGCTGTGACCTTTTGGAGAATATGAATAAAATACATCTGCTTGCTCCACAATGGCAGCAGCCCCTTTCATCCAAAAGCATGATTTTAATTGTGCAAAGAGTAGAGTTTCCCAAATGAGAGTGTGGACAGAAGTCCCCGTACTGTTTATTGAGTATCATCAGCTCTCATGAAACAACTTTATGATACTCTTCAGTTATTTTAGTAACACAATGCACAGGGTCATCTAATTTCATTTCCATCTATTCTGAGGCTTAATCATTAAATTTCAAATATTAAAAACATCTAGGGAAAAATGTATGTTAAATCTCAGAGCAATTCTATAGCTGCCATGGTATCTGAGTCATGGTAGTGAAGGTTTATATTACAAATGCTCCCCAAAATGTGCAGAACTCCCTTTCTTTCTGCAACCAAGTAACTCGTATTTTATATACATCATTTCACTTAATTGTTGCAACGACCTACATAGTAGCTATTGTTAATTCTATTTTACAAGTAAGGAGAACTAGGAAATAGCCTCAGAAAGCTTAAAAAATCTACCCAAAGTCATTCTTTTAAAAACAGGAAAGGCCTACCTCACTCCCAATTCCTAGGTCCGCCTGCAGTAGCCTCTAAGAAAACCCACAAGGTCACTGTTTGGGCAGGTCCACTCTCTTAGAAAAGTCTGTAAAAGGACCTTTATTGCTTAGGTATTGTTATGAACACTGCTATTTTTCTGCTCTGAGCAACCATGCCTGTTGTTCTATTCTATTATACAAATGTGAATATGAAAATGCTTCAGGAATAAGAGGAGATGTGCAGATGAATAAAATTGGAATGTAGTTTTTTTCTTATGGCAGGAAAGCAACAATTTGGGATACAATATTGTGTTTGAGTACTTAATAATTCAGCATACTTCTGACATTCCTCTTAGACCTGAAAGTCTGGTTCAAGTACTAAGTGTTGAGACTCTTTTTGTTCCTGCATTATTAGATCAAAGTGATTCACAAATACAGGTCTATCTTCTTCAAGCTCTTTCAAGTTGCTGCTTAAAACAAACAAACACTGATTTGTGGAGGGTGCAAATAAATAAACAAAATAGAATTAGATTTAAAGAAAGGGAAATGTGCTAACAAAACACAAAAAAGTCACTCTTTTCAGGGTTGAGTTATAAACATCACTAAATGTTCTGTTCTGGGCCAAACTCCCTACAAATGCTATTAGATATGTGAGTGCCAAGGGCCCACTAAATTAAATATACTAAGGGTTTTCTGTCCTTACAAAGTCTTCTATAGGCAGTTATCTTGGTATATTCCTATCTTAGCTAGAGACCATGTTTGTTCATGAGAAAAACATCTAAGCTGATTGGATAATTTATTGGAGAGAATGAACAACAGACCTCAGAGCCTGACATGGCTCTGACCAGGATAGAAGCAACACCTACCAAGGACTAAAGTGCTGTGTCTCTCTACTCCTCTCCATCTTCTATTTTTCTGTTTCTTTTTCAGATGGGCCAAACAGTATCATCACAGGCTTGGTTTCAGTCACTTTCAAGTTCAGGAATCCATCTGACTAACTAAAGTTCCCATAGTTAATTTAAAAATGGTGAGGAAAAGGAATCTGATTGTTCCAGCCCTGGTTCAATCAGATGCAGTTAGGTGGGTAGGGCCAGAAATAGCCACTCTGAGAAGGAGCATAACCTTCTGAGCTTTGGGATATTATACCATTTGTGGGAGGGCCTGAGGGGCCCTTCCTGCTGGCAGTAGCCATAATATATCAAGTTAATTCCTCAGGATTACGATATGCTATGATTCATTTCCGATGCCCAAGAAGACTAGTTTTAGCATTACCTTTATCCAAGTCCCTCACAACCACTGTTCAGCAAAAGGATTCATTTTGGTTTAGATATTCAACAGGTACACAGAATTCTTCAGTCCACTCCCGCCGCCGCCACACACACACACACACACACACACACACACACACACACACACACACACACACCCCCATCTCCCCATCCCCTCTTCTGTCACCTCCCCTGCAGCATACCTCAGAAATAACTGCAAACATGTATTGTTGGTGTGATAGCAAACAGATAATAATAACTCCCTCTAGCTTCCTTCAAGAAGATGTTGTTGAAAATGAATATACTACTATTTGTTGAGTACTTTGAGTTTTTCAGAAGACAGTCACTATATAAACACAAGGTATTATTACAGTTATTACCATGTTTAACATTTGGTTAATAGTGGAAAAGTTCTTTTAGAATCATAGCTGTAAACTATAGCTGTAAATTCCTTCCCTCTTTAAAGCTGTTCCAAGGCTCTGAACAATGATACTAAAGTAACAATTCAAGTACATCACTGTGCCTAATGAATAACAGCACTCTTGATTAATGGCACTTATTCAACATCACACTGACAGAAGTATGAAGTGTTAAAAAATGAAGTTTTTGCCTACTGTGATTTTTTCCTGCTATTTAAAAAAATACAGTCATCATCAGGGCTGAATATGTCTTTTGAGCTGCTTTTTTTATTATCTTTTTGTCTATTCAACTGCTGTTGTATTTTTCATTCGGCAAGTACTGTGCTTTTGTCTCATTCTGCTGTTGTTATCAGAGTGCTATCACTCGAGATCTGCTGTAGGATCTGCTAAACATCTTCACAACCAGCAAAGCCTACTGCTACCCTAGCACTAGACCTCTCCCCAGGATGGAAAAGGAGGGTGGGCAAGGGAAGGAATGGGTCAAAGGCACACGCTGGTCACAGCTGACAAGGAAAGCCAGGTACTGGGAATATCTATCACGAAGCTTTCGGTGAATTGCTAGTGACTAGAGGCATACTTCATGGTGCTGTATCAGAGTTTATGTATTTTACTAACCTTATTTCATTGGGTTGAAGCTATATAGTTTTATGAGCTCCCCCCACAATCCTCTACTAGTTGAAAATAAATTTCTCCTCAGATATATATCAAGAGATGACGTTGGCTGTTGGCCCATGTCTCTGGGCAAATGTTCTGCCTGTATATCTTCTTTTTCTTTCATCCAGGGATAGGGTGCAGGGGTATGCCGGTGGGAGTATTTCTGTCTGACATGCAGGAAGGAAAAAGCTTGCAGTTCAAGGTGAGGGAGGCAGTGCAAGCCGAATGGCCAGCTTTAGCCTCTTGTTACATCCCCGTCTTGCAAATTGTTCAATCCACTGGTGATTTGAATGGTTAGCACGATTGTCAGCTATCTCTGCACTCCAGCTTTTCTCTCTCCTGGCAGGAACATCTGGGACACAGACTTTACAAACAGTAATAATAACCCTACTTCAGCTTTCACATTTTTGCAGTTGTTATTATGTCATCATGGTAAATGACCATAATTGACCTGACCCCACAAAGAAAAGTTGCCAACATTCATATGAATAGCAACTGCAATCGCACAGGCTAGCAGGCATGTGCTTTGCAAATAAAAATTTTGCTGAATAGCCAAAATCTCAGGTTCATTTGGGGACCTGAGTATTTCTGAATTATAATAGAAATGATTTGTTTCTGAAACAGAAGAGTACTGCATACAGGAACCTAAATAGGAGGTCAGGGGTAAGTAAATATTAAAGAATTTGCAGGAGCCCTTATGAATTTTGGGGCTGATTTAGATAGAGTGATGAGTCATGAGATTCTTCACCTGAGCAGAGATCTTGTCATCCTGTTTCTCGTCTAAAGCAAATACACAAAATACACACATGCGTATACACACACAATTCTACCATTTCTACCTTCCTAAAGTTAGCATTGACCTTTCCTGACCTTCTCCAGAAGTGGCATACAATAAGGATGTAACAAAATACTGAAGAAAGAAGTGACAATGCCAAAAGGCATATCAATTCTGACTGTAACTGCATTTTAATATTGTGCTCAGGATGCAATTTCAGCTAAATTAGTCTTGACAATTTTCAGCTGATTTGGTTGAGAAATCAGGATCATTTCAATAAATGAATGAATGGGTGAATAAATGAATGAAAACTATCTACCTGCTCCTATTTCCTAAGGAATTGATTTTATCACAGAATACCTATTTTTTTTATTGGACTTTTTTTCTCAAACTGGGCATGTTGCCCTAAAATAAAACACAACCTCACACAGAAAGCAAGGACCTTGAAATTAGCTTTATTTAATCTAAAGAAACCTTGCTGGTTCAATCGCTGTCATCCATATTCAGTTAAAATTACTCACAGAGGGTTTTAAAACCTGCTCCAAAGTCTTCTCTTAATTCTTCCTCGTGCTGCAGATACAAACTTCTAATTCCGTTCCTGTGCTTAACAAGATCTCCTCTGGGGAGAACATCTAGCAGTCTCACATCATTGTTGGTATAAAAATTAAGAAAGATCATGAACTTCTCATTATGCACAAAAGATAATGGAATTTATTCAACTATTCTTATGATTCCGAAGTAATAGGGAAATTGATAAAGAATTTTCCCGGGACAGATTCTATCATCTTAAATCAACTAGTTACAAGAGTAAATATCCTATTGTTTCCAGGGGCAAAGTTACCTCCCCAGAAGATAACACAGGATAGAATACAATTGCCTTTAGGCCATTTCCAACTTCCTAAAAATTCTTGCGCCTCTTAGTTTCCTATTGACCAGTGGTTTGCTCTGGTCAGTGAGCCCTCAGAGTGGGTTATAAAACCCACATCATCCACCACTTCTCCTAGCCCCCGCTGCAAATAGATTTGTGCCTTACTCCTCTCTCTCAACTCAACCAAAATTCCCCATTGCAATACTTTGGCAAGGCTAGACAGTACGAGGAAATTTACTAGTCTAATGCTTATTTTTTCCCCCCTGGGCTATGACTAGCTCTAATGCACTTAATAAATATTTTCAATTTTAAAAAGGAGTTTATTAATCTAAATGAATCTCTCATTTGTTAAATGGATAGAGAGAGAGACACTCTGTTCAGAGAAGACTTGTCTTCAGGAGTCCCTTAAGTCAGCTCTGGCATGCTGATAGTCAGCAACTCAATTCTCCTCTTCTCAAATGTTCCCAAGTTGGATTTGAACATCAAAATCAAATTAAATTATTGTAACTTTCTTCTTAGTTTTACTCTAAAAAGAGTTAAAAACAAGATAAAGACACAAGCATTTAACTATTCTAAACTGCATTTATTGTTTTCTCTTTCCCTTCAACAGAAAGGAACTGGGATGGGAGAGGTCAAAAGGCAGACAACCATTTTCTGGTTCGGGGCTGACTTACTGTTAACCAAGCAAGGCCTGGGTCATCGCCAACAGAGCTAGTCAGCCATTGTGGGTTATAGCGGTTCTCCTCATGACATTTGCAAAGTGGAGAGAATTAGTGAAGTTGTTGCTGCTTGTGTTGAATTTTTGAAGTTTGTAGATTCTTTTATTGACTCAATTTGGTATAGTTTTTGACCAGAGAAGAACCAGCCACAAGCTTGAACTATCAGTCTCTGTGATCAACTCTCATTCCAGGGGGAACAAGCCTGTTCTTTCTCCTCATTTGGTCATGGGCTATTCCATCTATCTTCTGTGTATTCTTAGTCTTCTTCCTGGATCAGTGTTTCTTACTGAATAGTTACATCACTACATTATTAAAATGTGCAAATAAAATTAAGTTTATCATTTTATATGTTTAGAAGATGCTCATTAACCCAAATGACTACTGTATTTTGAAATGTGTGGTCATTTTCTGTTATTTTTTTTTCTTCATACTATTAAGATACTATTTTTAATTAAATTTATTAGGGTTACATTGGTTAACAAAATTACATAGGTTTAAGGTTCACCACCCCAAGTCATGTCTCCTTCCATCACCATTTATCTACCCTTTACCCTCTCCTACCTTCCCCTAGCTCCACTTTCCTCTGTAATGACCATATTACTGCCTGTCTGAGGTTTTAGTTCAGTATCAGATCATCATTGGAATTTTTTGTACTCAATATTTTTTTTTTTTGCTTAATCCTTTTACCCTTTTCACCCAGTCCCCCACCCCTCCCCTCTGGCAGTTGTCCATTTATTCTCTGTGTCCATGACACTGTCTCCACTTTACTTATTAGTTCCTTTTATTCCCTAGATTCCACATATGAGTGAAATTATATGGTACTTGTTTTTTCTCTAAGTGGCTTATTTCATTTAGCATAATGCTCTCTAGGTTCATCCATGCTGTAGCAATGGGCAATATTCCCTTCTTTTTCATGACTGAGTAGTATGCCACTGTGTAAATATACCACAGCTTTTTTATCCACTCATCTATTAATGGACACTCGGGCTGCTTCCAAATCTTGGCTATTGTAAATAACACTGCAGTAAGCATAGAGCTGCAAATACTTACAGACATTTATTATGTCCCTGGTACTATTCTAGTCACTTATGCAAGTTTCCAGCTAAAATCTACATTTTCTTTAGCTCTGAGCATTGCCATTAGTAGGTTGTGAATAGGATATAAGTAAAAATGATGTATAAAATTCTGAATTGTCTCCAATTTGAAGACAAACTGCTTTTCCAAGACTTTGGTTCTTATTTCCCCAAGATGAGCTATTTTTTGAGCCAGCAACCTAAACTTCAAATTTGTAAATGATGGAGCCATGGGATGAAAAGAATCCAAGTTAATAAAAATAGTTACCCATTATTCTAAACTGTCTTGTTTCATTAGAAATAAACAAGTCATTTAATTAAGATTGTTAGATCTTCTTTCTTATAGGAACACAGTATTTACCCTAACTAATATATGCAGTTTTCTAAGGTGAAATGATAATAGTATTAACCAGGCATATACAGAATTTTATTTTTATATATATTTTTACAATTATAAAGAAACAAATTTCTTTATTGCATATGGGCAGCTGCTTGCCAATCATTCCTTGCTCTATCCTCCTTCCCCCATTCCTACTGAAGCTGGAAGACAAGTGATATTCATGGTGATATAAGATGTAGGCTCAGTAGACAACACGTGATGGGCCCAATACATTCTAATTATCATCACTATTAGGCACTATTTCACCACTCAATTTCTAGAGCAAAGCTACATTTCCCAATTTTTCTATTAATTCTCAATCTCTTATCCCAGCTATTAAAAGTGGACTGTATCTGCCACTCAGATCTTCTAGTACTCGTCGATAAAGGATATTTTTGCTTCATTAGACACTTACAACTTTCTTTCTTAGCTCCTCTTGTGCTATGTTGCAAAGAACAACCTGTAATAAGTTGCTCCCACTTCATTACCAAAAATAAAATCTTCTTTTAAAATTAAATGCTTTCATTTCAATTGTGATAATGTCAAACTTGGCACAAAACTATGATAATTGAACAGTTTCAACCTCAAAATCTGCCAGAAAATATTGAAGTCAAAAGAGTGTTTAAAATTTAGACAATGTTCACTGGGGAAAACACTCAGGAAGACCCTAACAGTTAAGGTTCTAGATCCCAGCCTTTCCATTTCTATTTTTACCACCACACCCTAGCTCTTAGCAATTGGTCCTTCTCTGACTTTTCATAGCTTTTATTGTTAGCATCATTCATTTGGAATTCAGCATGTAATTATCATTATGGTTGTTTATCTTTCTGAATGCAGGCTGTGTCTCCACTTTCGGCCTATATATCAGGGACTATCGCATATAATCTGGTGCAGCCCCAGCTTCTAGTACAGCTGCTGCATGGACAGTTTGCTCAGTAAGAGTGGACGAATGATGATATATGCAAATACTGTTCTCCTAGAGCTCAGTGTTTCCAAGAAGCAGGGCTGGGAAGGGAAACTTGAAAGAAAAGACTGCAGGGTGGGAGGGAGTTTGGGGGGATGGCTGGAAAAGGTGAAAGGGATCGAGAAATACAAATTGCCAGTTACAAAAATAGTCACGAGGATGTTAAGTACAGCACAGTAATCCAGTCAATAATATTGTAGTAACTATGTATTTTGTCATATGGATACTAGGTGACCATTTTACAGGGTGTAAAAATGTCTAATTGCTATGATGTATACCTGAAACTGATATAATATGGTATGTCAATTGAAATTAAAAATAAATTTTAAAAAATATAAAAGATGAAAAGGGGAACAATTTTTTCCACAAACACACACACATATGAGGCCCCACAATAGGTTTTTTCTGACGGATCAGTGTTTATGCTTGTACTGTTTCCTTAGGAATTTCTTGAATTGTAGTTCTCAATTTAGTAGGCAGTACTTGAATTTAATGATAAAAAGTTCAGAGTTCTTTTTATGAAAAAGAGTTCTTTTAATGAAAAGAGTTCAGAGAACTGATATCTAATATTTAGCAAGCTGCAGGGGGTATTTTATAAGAGTATTAGTATAGATAAGGTTCTTATATGTACCTATGTTCAAGTGGAAAATATTTTAAAGCTCCTTTTTCCAGTCACTTTGCTGGTTCTTAATTATCAGGAATACTATTATTTGTTTATTTATTTGATTTACTTTGCAAAATGTTTATTTTATGGTATTCATCTCTGTGAAAAATATAGGGAATAATATTACCACAATATATCCCACACTCTGGAAAGGGTGTGTACCAACATGACATTCCTTATAGATGTCAATTATACATAAATATCATTGTATATGCAGAAGTCAGGGTAACACAGGAAAACAAAAATAAGTATTTAACTAAAATTCCATACTTTCCCCTTTAATTTGGTGGTTCAGAACAATTTCTCAATTTCATAATTCGTCAGAAAGGCAATATGATAAACGGGTTAGGGAAACGGGCTGTGGAACCAGGCAGCTGAGGTTTGAATCCCAGGTCCTTCATTTACTGATTATTAGGTGTAGAGCACATCATTTTTCTGCCCTTCCATTTCTTTAACTGGAGAAATTGGAGGGGAATAGAATCTATCTTGCAGAGTAGTTCTGAGGACTGGATAAATGAACACATGCAAAGGATGAAGCACAGGGCCTGGCACATAGAAAATATTCAAAAGATATTAGCAATTATTTGGGGCCAGCAAATATTCTAGATACATCAAGTGCTAAAATCTCCATGTGACTTTCCATTTTCTGATGAGAGAATGTAAACCAACATTCTTGTCATATCTGAAGATTTAATTCCCTCTTGTCATTTCCAGGTGAGAATCACTTAAGAAGAAAATAGCCTCAGTAAGTAAAATTACATTGGAAGATAGAAAAAAATCTCTAGTGATTTTTTTACAAAAGTATTAACAAAGTTTTAAATTTTTTTCATACTTAACATTGCATTGTATTGCCTACACCTTCATAGTTTTAAAGAGGATTGAATCAAAGATTCACCTAGAATTAATTGTAAAACAGAAAAAAATGGTCATTACCTCCCATTGTGATGTCATCTCCCCATCCTTCACTAGAGGTCTATTCTGGGTCCCATTTTCATTGCCTCAGAGGTCATCCAAGTTTGAAGAATGCCTACAAAAATATTACTTTGCTGTTATTTTTTCAAGCATAGTCCCATTTTAATGGAAAACACCTAAAAGGAAAAACGCTGGTCTGGTTTTGTGGAATCCTACTGGTTTGCCACATATCAAGTGCCACATTTCTTTATGGCAACTGCCTTCCCCCCTACTCTGTTCACATCTTCCATGTACTTTATGATCATGCTATCTGATCCAGGAGTTAGCATTTGTTTTTAGTTAGGCCAATATTCCACCTTTGATATTTTAAAACTTGGGGCAGAAAGAGGCAGAGTAGTTTCTCTCCTGGGTTAAAGATATAATCTATTAATTTAGGAAGCATTAGTTATCATGTTTACATCATGCAGGAGAAAGATGGCACTAATACATAAAGACTAGAAACGTAAAGAATTTGGGAAACATTAGAGATACTGATTCTGTAAGACTCATTTGGAGGGTAGAGAGGAAGAGAGGTCAAGGAGTTTTCCTGCCCTTCCCACAGCTATTTTTAGCTTCTCTTTGGAAAACTGGAAACATCTCTCATGCTGCCCTTCAGAATCCTCCTGACCCAATTCTTTGGCCAGCCATGCTGTGGCCGCTGGTTCAATGCTGGCTTCCATCAACTTCTTGAAAGCAGACTTAGATGGCATCTTTTGGAAGGCCCAACCTCTGCATGACTCATTTTCTATCTGGGGATCACCTGTGATGCTACGATGTGGGAATCTGTCCCACATTTCTGCGTGCACCACATGGAAATCCAACGGACTCTGTGTCGATGGAGACAACATTAACCAATGGAAGCCAATGAATAAAGGCTTTCTCCTTTTGCCCCCAAGTACATTACATTAGAGTCTGAGAAAGGTTGAACACCAGTCACCTAATCCCCTGGTGCCAGTAAAGCTGGCCAACTTAATGACTCTTTTGAACTGGCTTTTCTTCCTTCCCTGTTTCTCTCCTTCTCCCTTCACCCCTATTCCCTGGCATCATAGTCCCAGACAAACTCTAAGGAATTCTTCATGTCAGGCTCAGCTTTTGAGGAAACTCGAGCTAAGAGACCCAGTATTCTTTAAGCAAATTACCTTTAGTTAGATTTCAGTCATAACAAATAATACGTATTAAAAAAAAAAAAGACTTCCTAGTCCCAGATAAATAGTTAACACAATGACTATTACTTTGAAAAAATTGACTAGTCTATACCTGAGTTCACTCATTTATAAAATGGTGGAATTGGGCATATTTCTAGGACTCCTTTCATCCCTGAGATTCCATGTTTTTAACTAAAAGGCTTTATGTCTCAGAGAAATAAATCTCTAGTGGTGTCCCTGCAGATACTAGGACAACCGATTCCTCCTATATTTCTGTTCCTTCAATGCTCCATCCCCAGCAACACCATTAGCCTTTGATTTTCATGTGTCCTTTAATTCCAGGGCACCAGGGAGGAATTAGTGAGGGAGGGTGCATATGGGAATGGAGTTTATAAATTATTTCCCTAGAATATCTGAATCTCTAAAGCTGCTCCAAAAGAACCTTTGAATGATTCTTGATCTAAAATAAATTATATTCTCATAAAAAAAGTTAATTCATGAAAAAGAAATTCTATGAAAATTCTTGAAAGTCTCTTTCATCTATGAAAGCTTAAGTTTTATAGGATCCTGGAAGGTTCCTGCAACTTCTCTTGTTTCAAGATTCTCAAACTTGGGATTTTAACTTCAGAGCATTTCCTTGCCTTTCTCTTACATCACACATCACACTCTTTTTTCAGGGTGCTCAGTTATTAAAGTGCACATTCCCTGGTGACTCAGGGCTAAGTATTCAAGGCACCTCTGTCATCTTTAAAACTCTGTGCCGTGCATTAGCATCTGACTTTCTTGGCTTTGGTGAGGACTTGTCACTCTTCCAATTCTTCTTTCCACTTTGATATCCTTCCAGAGATACCACCAGAAGGAACAAAGTGACGAGTGCAAAAAAAATTATATGGTTAAAACACAACTGTTCTAAAAATCCCACATATTTGGTCTTAAAGAAAATATGGATTAATGGCCTAAACAAATCAAAATAACTGGAGACATCACCAAGAGCAGATTCCCAATATCCCAAGCCATTTTGAACAGTGAATATTTGATGTGAAGCGAGAACTGACACAGCAAAATCACAGCAAGGATTAGACAGTAAAGGACAAGTTTAGCTCCACCTAGTGCAGTTGGCAGAGGACAGGGGAGATGGGGGGAATATTTAATAGTAGGAGAGAAAGAATGGCTTTAGAGTAAAGAGTGTCTATATAAACAAGGTTTTGGGATAACAATGAATCCCAAATTTGTGGTTTGATCCAACTTAAACCAAAGAGGTTTATAAAATCCTCTCCACTTAGTGGCATTAGGAACACAGTGATTTGTGGCAAATGTTTTTGTGGAGCCTGTTATTAAAGGAATAGTGCATTGCCAAGTTTTGCATGAATTTGTGCAGTAAAAATTAACAACAGAAATTACCAGGAGAATTAAAATGCAGTTGAGGAATACGTTTGCTTTAGAAACTGAATAACCACAAAAATAGAGACAAAAAATTTTTTTGCAAAGCCTATGTCAGCTCTGATTTTTTTAAAAATGGCTTTGAGATTTAGACAAAGATCAAAGGAGAATGTCACAGAAGCTGCTGTTTCACGAGGCCCATGCTAACTTTCCAATTAGGCAGACTCGTCACGGGTCTCAAGAAAGCAGGGACACAGGGCACAAAATCAAAATGAGGCAGGTTCCTCTTTGATGAATGTATCCAGAATTTTGCAAACTGGAAAATATCTAGAAGGAAACTATTTTCAATTCCATATCATATTAAGTAGTATTTTTTTTTATAAACTAAATTTTTCATTTGAAATACATGTGAAGGTGGGAATAGGACTCAATCTCTCCACTGGTAGCTTCTGTGTGGCCCTTCTTAGGGGCAACATGGAATCCCGGTGGACAGAGTGAAACCTCTGGACTGGGGAAAAGATGGAATCAAAGTGGATCTGACCCAACCCATACCCAATTTTGCTCAACCCAGCATTGTCTCTAAAAACAAGCAAGGGCTCCACTTTAGAACATCATTTTTTTCCTACCGTTACTGTTGATTTCTTTCTTTCTTCTTTTTTTAATTGTGGTAATAACATTTAACATGAGATCCACCCTCTAAAATTTTAAGTGTACAATGCAGTATTGTTAACCATAGGCACAATGTTGATCAGCAAATATCTCAAATTTATAATTTCGATATCTACAAACAACTGAGGACTTGATTATTCCTTGCCCTAATATTCATAACCATAAAAATGAAAAATTAACCAGTTATGGGGACTTGATGACTCAGTACATTTTTTTTGCCATTTGCCTCTGTCACAATGTTCACACCCAAAATTTTTTTCAAATAATCTTTTCCCTTTAAGGAAACAACTGGTAGAATATATCCTGAGATATATATATCTTGAGGCCTTCCTCTTTTTCCCTAGAACACTAGGCATTTCCTCTCAGGAGAAAGAATGGTGGGGCTGGTGCATCCAATCCAGTATGACTAATACTGTATTCTTTTACTGCTGAGATTAGTTCCCAAGAAATCCTTTTATGTGTTAGTTTGGAGAAACTTTGACTCTTTCATTTCTCTTGGGGATTGCTCTCTTGACTTCCTGTTGAGTTACACATTGTCTATAAATTTTCTTTCACCAGAAAGGCGATCTTTTAAAACAGGAATTTTCCTTTAAGTTATTGAAATAATTATAGGAAATGGTTAAAAGGTATTAATAACATTTCAGAGGAGTTTACATCATGTACTCTACAAAACAAATGGTCATTCCAAAGGCCAAAATACCGAGTACTAAAATTTCAATGACTTTCTGATACTGAACTAAATCCTCTGAGGAACAAGGAAACTGGCTTATTCTGCAGCCCACAAAATTTATCACACTCCAGGGAATAAAGCAAGGCAAAGGACTTTATTTCCTGTGCTATGTATTTCAGTAAATATGTTTGTGTCCCTAAAAGGATATTAGTTTTAAAGGCCCTAAACACGCTGAGTCCTAAGACTTACATTTTTGGGATGATTGCACCTTGCCTACACAGACATAACAAAATCTATATTTTTCACACAATTTAGAAATCTATTACTTCATCAGTTTCCCAGATTTACATGAACATTTGCAATAACATTTATAAAGTGGACATATAGATGTTATAATAATAAAGTCGTGTTTCTTATTTCCTTTTCTTTTTATTAGGAAGAGAAGAGGATTTAAGAAAGTAAGAAATGAGATACCTCTTGAAAGAATTTGATTAAAATAACTCTTGGAATTCTAGCCTATTTTATAGGCTCTTCCACCTCCCTTTAGTGTCAATTCAGAAACTTAGCTGTGAGAAGGAGGTTGTTAAGTGTAAACGAATCCATCCTGATTTTCTAGAACCCCCTGCTGTTATTGTTCAGCCACTCAATTTGAACCTTGTACAACATGATTTCTGAAAAGTGAGGCATGAGCTGGCTGGAAAAAAAATGACCAAGCACTTCCACTTTCTCAGCGCTGCTAGACGAGGGAAGAGAACCATAGCAAGGCTCCTTTCTGCCATTCAGGATTGAGATGGGACCACCTGGGGGTTCCAGTTTTAGAATAAAACTATTTGGGCAATTAGAAAATCTCTGAGCATCTGTCTCCCCTGGTATTTAGGTAAATTAATAATATTAAGCATTTCTAAAATAAGAAGTGGGTTATAAGATATGCCAACCTACCATGAGCATAATTTGCTCAGTTACCTTTTCCCCAAAGGAGACTCATGAAGGCACAGCATTAATGCTTATGAGCCCATAGACCTGGAATATCTATTTCCCGCAGATTCAAGACAATGAAAAACTTCATTATCATGCACCCTTATTTAACACCAATGCCCAGGACAAGGATTTGTTTTAATGCCCCAGTCTAAACCTCCTGCAGCAGTATTTTTTCATATAATAGCTTTCATTCATAATGCTAACAGTTCTTGAATTCTCCAATTTGTCTGTTAGGATACCTTTTTTTTTTTTTTGTACTTCTTAAGTTTTATATTTTGCCACATGCAGTCCAAATTAAATTTTTAAAAAGGCACCAGTGTTACATATGGCACATGGAATTATTAGATAATTCGAGAATCAGTAGAAGCTTTGATTTCAAGGTACATGTATTTCTCCTCAGTTTTCTATAAATAAGAATAAAAGAACCTTCTTAAAGTTTCCAAAATTTAAGCAAAATCCATCTTATCTGTGACTGATAGGATTCTCAGTTCCTGGGAAAGAAATTTACTTATTTATTATTTCAAGACACTTAAGTAAGCTTCTTAGCAGGTCCCTTTACAACCTGAAATTTATGGAAGACAAAGCCTAACATCCTTTCCTGGTCTAGATCAGATAACCTTATACATTGTTTAATTTGTGCTACATAGGCAATATAAGAAAATAGAATGACTTTGAGGTGTAAAGTTAGAATGACCTGGGTTTAATTTCAAATCATTACTTATAAGGTATTTGTCCTTGGGAGATTTTTCTCATCTGAAAAATAGGGCAACAATATTATCTAACTCATGGTAGCAATAAAGATTAGACTTCAACAGGCATTTTTAGTTGTATTTCTGGAATTCATTAATCATTTCTGCTTTGCCAATGTAATGATTTCCATCTGGGCCTGTGTGGTTCAGGGAAGTTGATCTTACCCTGTGCTTGTGATCTAAACTAGGCAATCCACATATGTACCCCTTGCCCACAGGTATAGTTTCATAGGGGATTTGAACTAGGCTGAATTTCAGGACTTATGTTAAATATGTAAGAATAAAGAATCTCTCTTTTCAGCTACACAAGAAACAAAGTATGTAGGTTTTGGGTACTTTGAGCAAACATTTTAAGATCACACGGGAACCAACAGAAGGCTTGAATGGTCAAGGCTTACCGAGTGTTAGCCCAACCTCTGGACTGCCCAGTCACATAATCCAATAAATTCCTTTTCTTTAAACCAGCTTGAAGGTTTTATTTTAATTACTTTTTGTCCAATATGTTAAGCACACACGGGATAGGATTAAATGTGATTTTGTTGTTTTCTACAATCTCTGGACACATTATTTAGTGGGAAAAAATTTTCCCCCATGGAACTGTGTGAATATTCCAGAAGCCGCATGACTTTTCTGCTCCCACTCAGGTAATAAAAAAAATCCTACAGTCATTTTAAGTTATAAAATATAGCCTTATTTCAGAAATATAAAGTCTCAAAAGTTCAATATATTAAGCAATTCATCAATCTTTATTCAAAAGAAAGCCTTCTCGTTTCCAGCCTATACTAGGCAAGCCACCTGCCTTCTTTCTCCCTTCACTTCCTACTCTTCATCTGATTAGCTGCTGTCGTTATCTCATCTGGGTCACAGGCAAAGGAAGGAGAAAGATCAAGAGAATGAATGGAACGGCTTTTGCTTGGATGTTGGGTAGTAAAGTGGTATTCTGGCTTCCCATTCTCTGGTAGACATATGTTGAATGCAGACTCAGTCTTTTGTGGATATACCCAAGACCTCTTCAGAAGTCCCCACTGGCCCTCTCTGACCATAGCTTCCATGACCCAGGAAAGACACATTTTCTTTGGTCCACCCTTCTCCATTTCTCATCGTCTCCTGTTTCACCAGAGATTTCCATCATCTGTGGTAGGAGCCTTAATAACCTTATTCAAAATAATTTTTAACGTTGTAGTATCACCCATAAGTATGCAAAAGTTGTAAGCATATAAACTCATATTTGGAAATATTCATATGCCACAATTTGTAATTTCTTTTAAAAATTGGGAGGTATGACTTAGTAGTTGCAGAGTAGCCATGGGGATGCAAAGTGCAGCCTTGGGAATATGGTCGATAATGTTGTATAACTTACATGTTGTGCCAGTTGGGGGCTGGAAGTATCTAGGGGAAACACTTTGTAAAGTGTATGATTGTCTGACCACTATGCTGTACACCTGAAACTAATACAGGATAATATTGAACGTAAACTTTAATTAAAAATAAAATTAAAAATTATAAAGACAAACATCAGGGCAAGTCTAAGTGCTTGAAAATTAATTAGGAAAAAGCTCTGATTTAGAAAACAGCTAACTAAAACCAAAAATAGATCAAACTGCTTAAATACACAAGAAATGTGGCAAATCTGCTTCCACGGTTCACCCAAATTAGCAATGCATGAAAAAACTAATAGTTGGGAATATTCATTTTTAACCAGATGGTAGTTTTAATTTGCTTTTAATGAAATCCCCTGGCAGCATCCATGGACTGAAGACGGCTATGGGATCGTAGGGCCTCTGAGGCCTTCCACTCCCCTTGCCTGCACAAAATTCCTATTGGACATAAAAGTTCTCCTATAGCTTTAGCCTCTCTGGAGACGGGCCTTCTTCTGGGCCACTACTTATACAAGTATTTATGGAAGCCTTAGCTCTTTCCCCAAACTTACGCTACTGTGTACATCAATGCTAAAAAAAAAAAGTACAGTTATCATTATATTTCAAATTTCTGCAACTCAACAGCCACAATTTTCAACTACCAATGTCAATATTTTGATTCTACTTGGGTATCAGGTTGTCCTTAAAGTGTATTTTTAATTTTCTGTTTGGGTACCATGACCTTCTTTTGAACATCAAGAGTGTGGCATCTTAGTTCACATTCATTTTTATCATATAGCTTAACAGATTTTAGCATGGGAGCCAGAACCTAAACATTCTTGGAGTAAAGCGGACAAACGCTACCAACTTTCTTATTTTGTCAGTCCTATTGTGGTATAGAGGCAAAAGTAAGCCAAACATGGTCAATATTCTTAATTATTTGTCATATGAATTAATAACCAATCCCAAGTAATATTTGTTCCTCTACCTCCCAATTTCAGCTGATTTGAAGTTCAGACGGGATACAAAGTGCATATTCAGATTTTCCATGGGTGATTCCTTTCTAATCACAAACTAGTATAGTTTTCCTAGCCAAAGGACTTGGGAGGAAAGGGATAAGTACTAACTCTCCCTGGAAACTTTATAATTGTTGAAATACCCTTGCTGAAGTCTTATTATTGCCCTGTACATTGTAGGCCACCTTGGATCTCTATCCCATGGCTACCATCTCACCAGAAACAGCTTCTTAAAAGAAATATCATGAAATCCATGAGCATTCTAAAGCCATCTTTCCCCTCTCACCCCATTACCCATGCCTCCACATCTACACTCCCTAAGCAGATTTCACAGAGGGCTGCCCACCAGGAGAGGGAAAGGTAATGATGTGTGTTTGTCTTGTGGGTGCAACTCACATTTCAAACTTGCCTATAATTCCAATAAATGAAAGGAGTTGTTAAACCATAACAAAACCTAAATAAAAAGAAACATTAAACTGTAAAATGAATAAAAACTGTTATTAGGTGTAACCTAAACAGTCTGTGTGCGGTTTCTTGAATGACAAGTAAACAATACACATTAAATGTTGTCAAGTAGCTTCAACAAAAAGTGTCTCCATGCGTGTGCAAATAGGGAGATGCGCCGTAGCCAGCACCAGATCACAAGAGCCTTGTGGGCAATCATACACATGGGTGCTGAGTAGAAAGCCTGCCACCTGCCAGATTTGCCCTTTTTTCCTCCTTCAGTAAGGTTGACAGGAATTCTCTCTTTCTAGTAGAATATCCAGTGGTCCTTTCCTCCCTTTTTGACTGCTTACTTAAAAAAAAAATCACTTGAAGAAATTGTTGGAAAAATTTGTCCCCACTTACATTGTTTTTGTGGCAGGACTTTAAAGCCACAAATGCATTCGTTGCATGTATTTATAATAAAAATGAAACTGTCCACTCTACAATGATAGCGACATGCAAAAATAAATACCTGAGTTATCTCCTATTTCCTCCTTCCTATAAATCAGAAGCCTCAAACTCCAATGCCCACCAGGACCAGGCTATTCACATAAATGAGTAAGGGGGCTGGTGTAAGACATGTACAGGACAGGCTGTAGAGAGGTGAGCATTTAGGATGGTGGTGAGTACGCACCTCTCACAAGGGTACATCCATTCTTCAGCCTGAAAGTCTGTGCTGCCCAAACAAGACATATCTCCAGGCCAAATTCAGCCCACAGACTAGATGGAGCAGGTTATTTTTCACCTTGATATAATTAAATTAAAGGTACTCAGAAGAGCTTAAGAAAGCCAACATTCCACCAACCAAAGTCTTGGTTAAAAGTTCAAGTCAAGCATATACTAAAGGAGATAAAAATCTTTCTACTTTCACTTCTTCCCCCAACTCAAAATAAGGCAAACACTAATGAATCATAAAATCATAAGGGTTTTGCTGACAAAACCACATATTTGAAAAATTATTCTCTCATTTAGTTGTAATCTTTACAGTAATTCCAATGATACGTTGCCTTCATGCACCAGTCATTTTGGAACAGAAGAGTTCTGCAGAGGAAAAGGAAAATAATAATCTGCATACACTGTGCACTTTGAACATTGGGGCAGGTAAAATACTTGCCCAACTTCACCTTTTAGGGAATGGACTACTGATTTGCTCCACCAGGAATCACATGTGAAATAATGTCTTTTATCAAAAGCCAAGCATTTTGCTTTGACTTCAGCTGTTTTCCCTGATCTTAGCATGAGATACCCAGCAACTATAACCACAGTGCCCAGTGTCCAGGTCTAAAAAAATATGTTTTTCAAAGAAAGAAGTAGAGAGTTTATTAATGAGCTAGTTTTCTGTCACAGGTAACAGGTTATTCATATATATTATCTATTTTCATTATAATGATTTGGTTATTATAATGATTCTCTGCAGACGGGTTATTTATCTACACTGACAAGGAGACTGAAGCTCGGGGAGGTCAAGTGACTTCTGATGGAGAAGGCTCTAAAACTCAACCTCAGCTGTACGGGGTTTTTATTTTCCCTAAACTGTATTGATTTGTGTTTATGACAGTTTTTCAATGTGGGAGTTTCTATTTTCTGTTAATGTTAATTGGTAAATTAACATTGTGGTCACTGTCACTGCAGCAAGTCCAGACTCATAGAAACACTTAGGTACTTGCATCCCCTGTGCGCCTTTATTAGGCACAAACATCACACAGCCAGCTGAGTCATGAGACATGCTGCTTTTGGTTGCCCGATGCCCCTTTGACAGCTTTGAATCAGCAGTTCTGGAAGAGAGGGTAGTCCCCATAGAGACTGTCCAGCACAGAAGGGTCTATTTGGACTAATGAGAAGGAGTGATGGCTGCTTGTCAGAGGAGCTGCCAGCCCCGCTCCTTCCCAGGGTGTCAGGTGTACAGTCATAGTGTAACTGCACACGGCTGTGAACTCTTTCTTGCAAAATTCTTGTGTTTCAGCTGTTGGCCTAAAAAAAAAAAAAAATGCACCTATGCTCATGAGGAACTAAATCTCAAGCTTAATGAGTAGGAAAAATCTGTGGCCACTTCATAGGAAAAATTAACAGAGATCTTCCCAACAATTTCTGACTTTTGTCTCGCTTTCCTTCATACTCCTGCCTTTCCTCTCTTCTTCCTCCATTAGGCTCAAATATTTTGTTTTGTTTTGTACTTTTTCATAATGTGAAGTTCAGTTTCATTTTATGTTTCCTTATCCTTAAAATTTTAATCCTACACAGAGCAAAATCTTTATGAATATTCTTGGAAGGGATTTTTTTCATAGAATCTCTTGAATCAAAAATACTCTAAATGTCATAAATAGACATTATTTCTGAATGGTTAACACATGGGTTTTGGAGTACATTGAATTTGATTCATAGCCTATTCCTGACAACTCCTCTATGTCTAAGCCCTTGACACTTAGTAACAATTTGACCTCAGTTACTGAAACTCCCCGTGCCTTCTCTTTAACATGGGATAATAATAATAAATAATTTTCTAATCACTTAGAATGTAAAGCATTGGAACAATGTCTGACAACACACAGTAAATTGCTATAAAATGTTATTACTGTTAATGTTGGTGTGACTTTATGCAAGTTACTAAAACTTTCCAAGATTTCATTTTTTTATATCTCAAAATTGGAATAAAAGTACTTTCTTCATAGGTGCATTGTGAATTCTAACTGATGTAATCTATGTAGTTTCCAGCAAACATGTTCATCTAGATTAGCAATTTTCAACTGGTGTGCTGAACTCTTTTCCTTTAGATTGTAAAACAAAAAAGAATTACAACAGCCAGCACAACAAGAGCCACCCAGTGTGAAAGCCCTGTCTTAAATAATAAATATATAGGTCATATAATAGAGTTACATCTTATTGGTCACATAGTATAATAAAGTTGCATCAGATTGGTTAATTCTTGGTACCGGAAATCCTTATATATAAGTACAGCCACCTGATTTTTTAAAAAGTCACTTTGGAGCAAAAACGGTAGGTAATTACTATTACTTTTTTATTGAAAATAAATAAAAATTATACAAACTTTTGTCAGATCAGCAAAATATATTTTCTAGTGTGCTGTAGAATTTTAGTAATTAGTTTATATGTGCCATGAGATGTAAAAGTTTGAAAATCATTGATCTAGATAGTATGCACATTTCCCACGCAAACTGCAAACTCTGACCTCCTCATTTCCAAAGGTCTTCACCTGTACCTTACCTCACCTCATCAGCTTCCCTTTACACATATATCCTGTCCCTTGTCAAACATATGAAAGAGAGAGATCCATAAAGCTTCAGGTTCTAACATCTCTAGTCTTTGATCTAGGATTTCTTTGCCCTGTCACTGGCCTGTTTGGTAAATCCTGACGTTGGATCAAGTTGTCAGCTTCCCTGCCCTTACACTGAGGTAGCCATGTGGCCATGGAGAGAGCCACACAATGGCAAAGACTGGTGCCACCAAAAAGTCATAATTTCCAACTAATTGGAACCTTGAGAGTGTCTGGCAATCTTTTTATTCTCCTAGTCAATGCTCTCTCTTATGCCTTTGGGTGATTATTCAAACCATTGTCATTTTCTTCAAACATCCATTTTGCTCTTAGACTATAACCAACTTAACAAAGGCAGTAGAAGATTCCAAGCAAGAGCCCTACCAAGATGAGCACAGGTAAGCGGACAGGTACTAACATGTCTGTCTCCTTCTTTTACATTTACCGACCCCTTATCCAGGGCCTGGAGTCTGGAGTCTGGGCTCTTGCTAGGTCTCTGATGTGAACTCTGTCCATGCCTGTCATGGAGGAAATGCTTCAGAGTAAAGAAAGGTAACTACTCCATCTGTACTCTTTACCACTTTTTCCTTCTTTCTCTTCAACGACTTTTCTCTACTTTTCTCTTTCCTACTTGCTTTGAAATATGATCATTTTTCTCTGATATTAACAGGAAAAAAGTCCTTTTTCAAATTAAAGACAGTCACAAATTCTCTCTTTATTCACTCTAGATTTCAATCCAATCTATCTTCACTGTAACTATGTTTCATCATCATCTCTACCTCGCATACTGCCTATAATCTTGCCTCCAACTGGTCATCCTGGAGCCAGATTAGTCTCTCTAATACATTTTCTTCCTTCTCATGAAATTAATACTTACAACTAAAAAATAGTGTCATATCACTCCTTTTTAAAGAAATACTCTAATGAATTCCTATTGCCCACAGAATGAAGACCAAATGCCTTAACACGCCAAGCCAGTTTTTTCTTTCTATAGCTTCTGCTTATTTTATTATCCTCATCTCTCACCATTCTACACTTATACTTTTAGCTTCAATGGGACTCAGCCTTTTGTGGCTTTCTGAACATGCTGTGTTCTCTTTTGTCTCAGAACCTCTACCCTTTCTGTTCACTTTTCCTAAATTCTCCTTTCTCCTTCAATCTGGCTAGTCCCAGCTTGTCTTGCTGTTCTTAGCTTAAATGTCACCTCCTCTAGGAAGCCTTCACTGACTTCCTATGATCATTAGATACCTCCATATTCTCCCATAAAAGTAGAGTGTGTTATTTCTACATTTATTTATAAAAATAACACATTATTCTACCTTCATCTTCTCCAAAAAGGTATTACACAACATTGTAATTGCCTGTCCAATTCCCCAAGTACATATTAGACTTTAAAACCCCTGAGGACACACACTATGACTTGTGCATTGGTCTCTCTCTAGTGTGCTGAGCACAGAGCAAGTACTCAGAATATTAGTTGATTTAAGTTGAATATTGTCTGGAGATCTGGGCCTAGTATAATGTGGACTATATGTCTGCTTAGCTTGTGTATCTGAGTCCCTTTCCTTATAACTGGCTTAGAAGATGTCCCTGAGAGTAGTTCTATGCCTTAACCTTGCCATTTTCTTCCTCTGGGCCTTAAACCTTATCCAACAGCACCATTTCCGTAGCTAGAACCATATTCCTTCCTGACAAACTTTTTTGGTGTTAACTGCTGGCTACTGCATTACCAAGGCAGTTTAGGGCAGTGGATTTAATCATGGGCTCTGCATACAAACAGACTTGAATGTTAATCCCATTCTAGCACTTACTATCTCTGTGTATTTGAATTTGAGTAAATATCTTAGCTTCTATGAGCCTCAGTTTCCTCTTATGTAAAATAAGGTAAGAATATGTATAAATTGCTGTGAGAGTAAAATGAGATTATAATATCCACTGACTAATTCAATATTTCAATAAATATTAATTTCCTTTATCTCTGACCTTCCTCCTGCTGAATGCCTGTTGGCAATAAGTGCTTTCCTGAGGAGATACGCCACACTTTTTCTTCTTTCTCTTTCTCTCTTTCTCTCTCTCTCTCTTTCTTTCTTGCTTTCTTTTTCTTTCTTTCTCTCTTTCTTTCTTTTTCTTTATTCTTTCTTTCTTTCAGGATAAAAACTTTTTTGACATTTAATATTGTTTTATATTAGTTGCAAGTGTACAACATAGTAGTCAGACAAACTGATTCCCCTGCTCACCTGGCACCATGTGTATTTATTACAATATTATTGACTGTATTCCCAATGCTGTACTTTACATCCTTGTGACTATTTTGTAACTACTGGCTTGTGCTTCTAATCCCTTCACCTCACCCGGCTTTTCCTTAAATTCTCAGATTTCACTGCTTGCTTGTTCTTTCCACTAGGTTTTGTTCTCCTAATCTTTGGATACAATGCTCTGGATATGAAACTGAGTCTGAGAAGTATACCTCCGGACTCATAAGTGAGTCTAGACTACATTCTGACCCTCAAAATTCTTAATTTCACAACATTTGGGAAATACAGAATTGAATTCATTTGAGGTATGTATTAAATAAACCTTGTCAGTAACATTCAAATTGAAGAAAGTGAAGAATATTTTGGTTGTTGGCATTATCCACTAAATCAGTCCGGGGTACATTCTCTCACAGACACCAGAAAACCTTATGGCTCTAACTTAAATAAATGAAGATTTATTATTCTTAAATAAAAAGAAGTCCAAAGGTAGACAGTGCCAGGCTGGGGTTACTACTTAACATTGAATTAGCGTTAGCAGCAGGATTCTAAATTATCTCTGTCCTACTCTGTCCTACTCTGCCATCCTCAGCATGTTTTTCTCATGCTCGTCAATTCATGATTGCTTTGTGGCTGCTTTATTCAAGGTACCACAAGCACGTAATGAGCAGAAGGAGGAAGAAAGGGCAGATGACAAGCAGAAGATATCGCAGAAACCACTCACCAGACTGCCACAAGTTATCTAAGTCTAAAGTCTATCCGAGTTTTCACTAGAGTAGAGTCAATTTTGTGAGTGAAGCTGCATTCCCCTTTGAAGGTTCTAGGGTAAAATCTGTTCCTTGCCTTTTACAGCTTAAGGCTGCTCAAATACCTTGGCTCATGGCCCCTTCTCTCTATCTTCAGAACCAGCAATGTAGCATCTTTCTGGCCCTGCTTCCATCTTCACATCAGTCTCTCTGACCACAGTCAAGAAAGATTCTTTGCTTTAAAGGATTTATATGAATAGGTTGATCCTTCGCAGATAATACAGGATAACTGACCCATGTCTGGGTCCTTAACTTTAGTCACCCCTGCAAATCCATTTAGCCCTGTAACATAACAGATTCACAGGTTCCAAGGATTAGAACATGCAGATCTTTTTTGAGACCATTGTTCTGCCTACCATACTGCTCCTTGTAGTTTTGTGTTTTGAAAACTTTTGGACTGGATCCCCAAACTTTAGAATAACTTTATAAATAAAGTTGACTACCCAAAGACTTTATATGTGATATGGAATGAGAGAGCTTCAAAGAGTCCTTTGGAGTCAAATATTTGTCTCTGAGTACCCCATTCAACAAAGTTCACACATTGTTTTAGAAGTTAATTGGAAGTTTCACTCTGGGTCTGTGTAAAACATGGTAAAGTCATCCTATCCTCTTAATGGACCTCTGAATTTGCAGAAATGCTCAGGCCAGAAATACAGCCTAAAAGAGGTTTTTGAGACTAGGTGTGATGTAATCTAGTCATCTAAAATTTCCTCTTGCTTAAATATAGGAATTATGGCTATGTGGCCATGAGTCCAGCTGACAATGATTAGTAATCTCTACATCAAGGCCCTTTATGTGTCTTCTGAGTCCTGTGAATGAGACATATATTGATGAAATGTTACTGGTTCCTAAATCATATCCCATATTTTTAGCAGTTTTGTTGTAGGTGTTGGATATGAGAAGTGGCAAACACACTAAAAATGCCATGGCAGAAAAAGCTTCAAGGAGTAGAAATAATAAAATTACTTTTTACTGTTCTTAGAGATTATTTTTTCAATGCACCTTAGTAATTTTTTTGTCAACCTGTCCTCATATTATGTAAAAGAAGGAAATATAATTGCAAGAAAAGCCAATTAGAAATTCATTAAATAAGTGCTTTTAAAAAAATCAGGACTACAGTGTTTAAGAGATATATATGGTCACTCTCTTTTCTTTAGCAATTTTTTTCTTCTACAAACAAGGCCTGAAAATCCCATTTCTGCTCACCTTTATTCTACTATTCTAACTTTTCATAATTCATTGGAATTCAGTGCCATTATTGGTAAGCAAACATAGATGTCCTAGAACATTCACAAACACTATAAGTTGTATGTGATTGACTGAGAGTTTTAAAATGACATGAGTTTATTCTGTGCCCCATTAAAATAAAATAAGGCAAAGTGTACTCTGAAATAATCATAGTAAAAGCCAGAAAATGTCAATGTGCAAGGCATGTTTAGTGGATATGGGCACATGACCAATGCTTTTTCATGCAAAGGATAGAAACAATAATGTTTTAAAAGGAGATTTGTCCATATTATAAAGAACTTTGATTGCAAGGGTCAGGAATAGAGTTTATTTTATAACTCAATGGTTGATTAGAATCACTTATTTGATGTCTTAAAATATGTAGATAATGACAGAGTTGATAATTAGCTGGTATTTAGGGTCATTCTGTCTCTTTGTAGCCAAAGTCCATGCTGACTGGTCAGCAAAGCAGTTCTGATTTGGTTGGTGTTCTCTCATGTAACTTGTCAAATTCTTTAAATAGCACCCTTCAGTGGTTGAGCTATCTCTGCAGAGTCTGTTTCACTTAGTCTGGGTGGGCCTAGGCATACGAATGCTCTAAAAATTCCCCAGGTAATTCTAATGTGAAGTCAGGACAAGGATGTGTTGTTGTAGATAAAAGGAAACTATTGAAGGTTTTCCAATATGGGAGTGACATGATGAATACATGAGTTTAAAGGAAAAACTAATCTGGAATAGATTGAAGGGGTAAAGAGATAAAGAAATTATTTGTTCATTAATTTGACAAGCAACTATTACGTGTAGTTTTGAGCACTGAACTACAATGCCAATCTAGTTGAGGAAATAGGAAAGGCAGTGCCATAAGAAAGAGATGCGCTTTGCAAATATCAAGATCAGACAAGCAGTGCTATACGAAGTCAGGAAAGGAGAGAAGTCAAGAGACACTGAAGTTTGTTTCCTAATGAACGGGAGGATTGATGTTTAAAAAAAAATTAAAAAGAATAGACAGCCCTGGCAGGATAGCTCAGTTGGTTAGAGTGTCATCCTGGATGCCAAAATGGTTGTGGGTTCAATTCCCAGTTAGGGCACATACCTACATTGCAGGTTCGATTCCCAGTTGGAGCACGTACGGGAGGCAACCAACTGATGCTTCTCTCTCACATTGATGTTACTCTCTCTCACACTCCCTAGCTCTCTCTTCCTTCCTCTTTCTCTCTTTCTCCCTTTATCTCTCTTTAAAAAATCAATAACCATATCTTCAGGTGAGAAAAAAAAGGTAAAGACAATTTCAGGGTCATGAATTTTTTAAAGTTTAAAATACATGAGACTTGTGGTAAAGGGGGATGATCCAAGAAGACACATCTAGCTGGCCTTTGGAGAAGCTCTACTTGCAATCTTGAATTAATTTTAAAGGCTGAGGTATAGATTTCAGAGTAATCTATATAGTATTGAAATCACTGGAGTGATTAAGATAAAATGTGGGGGGTTATAAATAAAACAGAATGGAGGGCAAAGGACAAAGGTCTAGAAAAGGAGAGCAGACACAAAGAGAATCTAGATAAGGTAGAGTCAGGAACGAAAATTCACCTGAAGGAAACACTGTGTATTTCAATAAGGAGCATCTGATTTATTTCAAATTCATATAATGGCATCAGAAGTCAAGTCCCTACAAGCAATCTATACTTAATATATTAAATATACAGATATGATTACCAAAGATTAGTTTCTGTTATATAGTTTAACTGGCATTGAAATGATACTGGTTATCATTTCATTCTTCTTGGCTAAATACATACTAAGAAGTTGATAAGATAGCCAAGGGCTACTATTGGATGAAAAATAAAATTTGTACAAATTCAATACAAAGTTGGCATAATTGGAATAAACTGTGAACAGACAGAAAAAAGAACACGTGCCAACTAGCCTGGCATTAAAATTAAAAACTGAGATTGCTGTTTTTCATTAAGGGCTAATGGCCCACCACATGTCTATAACACTGAGTTTCAGATGATAATAGAGTTTTCTAATTGCAGTTAGAGAAACAATCTAACTCTCTAATTTCTACTTCCACTGAGAAAAGCAAATTGGTAGACTGAAATATTCTTGATAACTTTTCCTCAACTTATTCCATGGTGTAGTAGATACAAGGTACTTTTGATAGAACACCAGAAGACGGTGGTTTTGGTACTAGCTCTGTCTTAACTCACTCTGGGATACCTTGTGTTCAGGGTCCTTGCTTGGAAATGTGCAAAAAAACTGGATAATGACTAAGAGGACAGGCCTTTTTTTTTTTTTTTTTCATTACAGCCTCTGAAAATCCACCTTGTCTTTGGCAGTTACAGGTTTTGTTTCTTATCCCTGGTATTTTTCATTATTTTATTGCTTTTTTCTTAGACTTTTTTAAAAGTTTCTGTGACAAGCTTTCCAAAGACAACTGAAAGAAAAGACATTAACTAACTTTATTAAATTATATTCAATAGAATTTATTGAGCACTTAGGCTCAGCTGCACAGAAAACGTAAAAGAAGTAACTGCCCTCAATAAGCTATCCAAACATTTGGGAGAAATAAGATCAATGGGCAAACAAATATTAATTTACAAAACAAATTAGTGTATGATGAAGGACCCCAAAATGGCCAATACAATAAAAGATACAGTTTGTTAAGAACAAACAACAACAAATGAGTAAGTCCAAAGGATTCTAGAAAGGTATAATAAAGAATTTGATACTGCATTTAAAAGATGCAAAAAAAGAGGCTTTGAGTAAATAGTAGAGGGAGAACCAAAGCAAAAGTGTAAAAGCTGAAAAGGACTGGGGGAGTTATGAGCAGACGATTCTGGATTCCTGCTCAAGTCATTTCCATGCTAGTTAGCTTGCTTATTCTTGACTGCTTCCATTTCTGACTTATAAAAATATTTAAGTGGGCAGAGGACTATGAGTAGAGGCTCAGATAGAGGAAGAAGGAATATAAGCTGCATTGTAGTATAGTGGGACAACTTTTTCTTACTTAAGCATTTATTCAATGCTATTCTCACTAGGTACTAGTCATGGTTTTAAGAATGTTCACATATTCACTCACTTTGTCTTCATAATACCCACATGATATAGGTACTATTTTAATCTCCATTTTAGAGAAGAGAAACCAGAGGCACACAGTTAAGTAACTGTGTGATCACACAGCCTAGCTAAGAGCTAGAGCTGGCATTTGAGTCCAGATAGTCTGGCTCTAGAGCCCTGACTCCCATATAGAAGTGGACATGTAGGACGGGGTCATGTTAGAGAGGGTCTGAAACACAGATGTAGGAGCTGGTATTTTACTCGAAGAGCAGAGAGAAATCCTCGAAGGTTTTATCATTTGCATAACATAATAAAATTAAGTGGGCACTGGTGCGTAGAATTGACTAGAGGGGAAACCGCTGCAGTATTATTTTTCTCTCTTTTTTTCTAAAGTGCAGTTTTAAACATGCTATGCAGCTGATATGTGACTCCAGCCCACAGTTCTGGTTTAGCTGAGGTATTCTGACTTTCGAATGACACTTGTCTCCTTGTTCCAATATTTTAAGTTAAACCGTGGAAACATAACACAAGTGCAAGAAGTGATTAGTTGGGTTTATTTTTTCTCTATGGCTTGAAGTACCCACACTAAAGCTACTTTGACAGGAATCTTGCCACTTGCCTGTCTGCCTGCCCTCTTCTCGGCTTACACAAGTGTTGTTTTTCCCCAGCTGCCATTGCCTTTTCAAGCTGAGTGTGCTTGCCACACTTCCATGAGGCAATGTGGGCAACTGATCAGGAAAGGTCTGGGTGCCTCCAATTAAAACCTGTTCAATAAACATGAAAATTCAAGCCCTCTAAGACTAAAATCAAATCCCTGGGGGGCTGTTGATAGTCTTGTTATTAAAGGTTTGCCAAGCTTTAATAAGACTGATAACAAGAAACTGCAAATCTCTTCAAACTATTCTGTAAACATTTGGATAGGGCTGAAAATAAGAATACAGAGTACATGCATTTCACTGATCTGTTCTTTTTAGCTGGCTTTCATGTTACAAAATCAGCAACATATGTCGGCAGATCCAATTGACCTTCAAGCCAGAGTTTGAATATCTTAGGTGTATGTCACCTCATCTCTGGCTTTGATCTGCTGTAAGGAAGAGAAATATAATTATTAGCACATTGTTCTGTGCAGCTGACAGAGCATCTGGTATTTCAGAAATGCTTTTGAGATGCCTAAATTGATTTGAAAGTCGCTTGTAAGGGAGCTTGGAAAAGATGCAATATCTTTACAGCATTAGTAATTAAGAGAAATCAGCAAGTTTGATGGGTACAAAGTTATAGCTGAAAGTAAAATACCTAAGAATGATTAAGGAAAGAATTAATGTAAAAATGATAGCACATAAGGCTCCCTATGAATGATTAGTCTACTCTCTTCCTGATACAGACAATTTAATTACATTTCCTTATTGTAACATCACCATCCACCTGACTATGGTGACTGAATTTCCATCATGAACTGTTTTGCCTGAGTTTCCATCATAAATAGTAATTTTTGAGATTTAAAATCTCAGTCACTTCAAATTGCTTCAGATTTTAACTTGGCATACAGGCTGTTAGTCCAGCTGCCATTATGTAAAAGGAAAAAAAAACTATTTGAAGTCTTTCAAGACAGTTCTGAATAAAAAATAGAAGTATACAATTTTCATGCTTTTTTTCCCTCAATCTCTAGCCTGAAAGTAATGTGCAAAAGAGTTAGCGCAAAATCTTTCAATACTGATTTTGATCCAAATGAATGAAAAAATATCTCTATTCATTTGAATGAGGATTACTGTCATAACAAATATTTGAAAGGGAAGAAAAAGTGCAGTGTTCTTTCAAAAAGAAAGACAAAAAATACCTGTAAAATATCTAATTAGAAATGCTGGTTTTGATCCATTCCTCAACACCAGAATAGTTCCTAGGATATTCCTAACATAATTAATCATTTTAAAGGTAATTTTGCATTCATTGTAAAAGTTTTAGGAGTAAATCTCAAAAATATCCAGTAATTTAAAATCCTAAAATCTCATATATGTTTCATTCTTTTTGTAATCTTTTTTTACTGATAATGTACTTATTGACAAATCAAGGCACAATTTGGTTATTCTTTTTTTTGTTATTTTAATTGTTACTTTATTATTTGTTGAAACTAAACCTGTTTTGTATATTTCTTGTGTATTTCTATTGTTTTTTTATTTTATTTTAATTTATTTTTTCAAATACATTTGTCTCTGTCTACCCCCCACTACTTTCCCTTGCCCCCTCCTTCCTTCCCTCCCTCCCTTTGGTTTTGTCCATGAGTCCTTGCTATATGTTCCTTGACTTTCCCCCTTCCCTTCCTTTTCCCCACCCCCACTCCTTCCTTCCCTCTTGTCTCTGTTGATTTCTTTTCCTAAAGGTGTTGCTGGTCTTATTTTCCTTGCATCTTTGTATTGTTGGTTAGGTTCCACTTACAGGTGAGATCATATGGTATTTGTCTTTCGCCCCCTGGCTTATTTCACTTAGCATGATGCTCTCCAGTTCCATCCATGCTGTCGCAAAGTTCAGTAGTTCTTTTTTTCTTTCTGCTGCGTAGTATTCCATTGTGTATATGTACCATAATTTTTTGATCCAATCATCTACTGATGGGTATTTCGGTTGCTTCCAACACTTGGCTATTGTAAATTGTGCTGCTATGAACATTGGGGTGCATAGGTTCTTTTGTATTGGTGTTTTGGTGTTCTTAGGGTATAGTCCCAGCAGGGGAATCACTGGATCAAAAGGCAGTTTCCATTTTCAGCTTTTTGAGGAAATTCCACACCGCTTTCCACAGTGGCTGCACCAGTCTGCATTCCCACTAACAGTGTACTAGGGTTCCCTTTTCTCCACAGCCTCGCCAGCACCTGTTGTTTTTTGATCTGTTTATGATGGTTATTCTTATGGACCATTTATTTTCTATTATGGAAACAATGCTAAGTGCCAAAATCAAAGTACTGTTGACCTTACTTTGTAAAGGATTTCCATATTTGTGGTTGAAGACGAAATATACTGTTGTTATGTATAGTCATATGTATATGACATATGTATATGTCAACTGTTAGTTATGTATCTGTGTATTATCCATGTTACAACAGATAGGAGGTAAACAAATAATTCTGCAATGGTTTTTGCTTTCTCTCGTTGTAATTGACATGCTTTTAGGAAGTATAAAGTAATATTGAAACCAAATCTCTTCTTTAAAGAAAACTTCAATGAGTAAACTTGTAAGGCTTTTTAAAACTGGAAAAATCTGTGATGTTGACTTCAGTACTCTACATTTTATACTATTTATGTGTATCTAATATACATAATACATATTTACTTAAAATATGCCACTTTAATCATGGCAATATTATTGGTGTCAGGAAGTAACATCCACTAACTACCCTTGAACTCTAAAATTAAAAAGTCCAAACACTTGAAAAAATTATGCAAAACTTAAGGAATTTAATGCTGATTCAGAATGTAGCTTTCAGGAAATGCAAAGTGTACCTTTTGTGAACTCATAATCTCAAAGCTTTTGTTGTATTCTGCAATATCAAACAAAATCATGCATGTTCATTAACAAAATCCCCAAGCTCACTCAATACTTGGAAGGAAGGATAGATACCTCACCCAATTACCTACCCACCCACCCACCCCACTCCTGCCACCCACATACTTACATTTACATACATAAGTATAGTAACAGGGTCAGATTAAAACTTGGTGAAAAAGCTCATATAGAATCAGTCATGCTCTTTGACTCAATCTTTGTAGGGTAGAAGTCTAGAGAAGGTAAGAAGAGGTATGAGTCGTGTGAGTTGAGGCCTCTGCTCCATCAAGTCATGGTTTAAAAACTCAGAATACATAGCTCTGGGTAAGGTATGTGGCTGGTATATTACAGATGTTCTTCAACACCCAGCTCCTACTTTACAACATAAATAGCCATGCTTTTTATAGACACTGTCTATGTCCTATGTCTAATCACAATTATTACTTATATTTTTCAAAGACCAGATATAAAGAGATGTGTAATATAGGGTCTTACCTTCAAGTTACCAGCAATTCAAAAAGTGATCAGGGTGAAGGGCAGGAGAGAGACTTTCCAAGGGATAAAATTTCCCTACACTTGAGGGTGGAGGTCCTTTAATCTGAATGCTGTATCATTCATGGTTTCTCTCAGGGGATGAGCAGGGCAGGGGTGGGGGAAGAAATAAAGGGCAAGTATGAAGAGCAACTTTTTGAAATCTGGTGATGCTTTTATTAATACACATGATCATCCTTGAGTAATGTGATACAGAGGAGGAAATTAGGCTTGCTGACATCTGTCTAAGAGAATAGCCTACATGGGGAAGGAGAAGGCAGAGAGAAAAAGATAAATCTGATGGAAAAACAATACACTCTATTTTCCAACCAAATATAAGTTTTCTGCCAATTTTTCAGGTAAATCTTTCAATTAGCATAAATAATCAGAAATAAGATTTGCAGATTTTATTTCAAATTGTAGCTTACAACCTTAATTTCCCAACAAAGTACATCAAATCTAATTTTTAAAATACTGTAAAGCATTCTGATAAAGGCATTTATAAAAACACCATTTTTTAAATAACTAAGGTGATGATCTTTCACCATATTTATTGGTATGATCTTTCACTCCAATATTTGCATGAATTGTTCTCTTTGCACATATCACAATTTCAATATAGAAATTTAACTGTTTATTAGGAGAAAGAGCAAATTTTAGAAAGACATTTAAAAATAAATGAATGAACCCACACTCTGTTAATATTTAGTATATTTAGTATTGCTTGAAGGAAAGTAATACGGTATTTTTCAGTTTTCTTTCATTTTAATAACAGTTTCTTTACGCTTTTAACTTTAGGAAAGAGAAATAGCCAAGTTATTTTCCCATGAAAGAAACCTAAATGGTGAGTGTGGTATTAAGAATCAATAAAATCCAGTTTCCATATTAGTGGAAAGGAAAGGAAAGGGAAGGTAAGGGAAGGGAAGGGTAGGGAAGGGAAGGGAAGGAGAGGAAAGGAGAGGAAAGGAGAGGAAAGGAGAGGAAAAAGGAAAAGGGAAAAGGGAAAGAGAACATTTTAGCCTTCATCTCTGTTCCATGCCATGCCAGTATGCTCACATACGAGAATATCAAACTTAACCAAAACCTTTGAAGTAAGGTATGATTCCCCTCATGAGTCTCAGATGAGGAAACTGAGACTCAGAAAGCTCAAAATCTGCCCAAGGTCATGAAACTCAAAAATAAAGATTAAAAATCCATGGTTGGAACCCACCAAAGCACAACCTGAAGCAGGGAGATTGTAAATGTGAGAGCTTGGAAATTAAAGTGTTAGTAACTGTCATAAAGAGCAGCACTTTTGGTTTGAACAAGGATATTTGGCTGAAAACAGCAATCCAGAAAACCTAGAGTCCTTGCAATTATTTTCCAAAGGACAAAAGCAGAGTCTATACCTATTTTGCCATTCACATTCTTCCATCTCTTTCATCCATCAGCGGCAAATTTAGGGATGGTTTTGAAAAGTGCCTCGAAGCTGTCTTAAAAATAGATGGATCTGACTAGTTTTGTGGAATATTTAATAGCATTCTACTGTTATCTGATGAAGTCAAGCTTACTAGAGTTTGGTGGGACTTGTTTCCATGGAGATAATCTCTAAAAGCTGTCAGTTCCAAAAATGGACATCTCTTAAAAAGTGTAGATCTCTTACCTGCTCTTCCCCCACCCCTATTCCAATAGCCCCATTGCTTTAGGTCTCATTTTGCAGCCTAAGTATACCTGATTCCTAAACTTCCATCCCTTCTTTCTGTGAGTGCCAGAAACATAAGAAGGATTTCCATTAAATTATCTAGAAAATTCTGTGGAAATAAAGGACTAGAAGAATTAGTTGACCAGTTCTTTGTCATCCAGTATTGTAGCAAGAGTGGCAATAACAGACTGTAAGTGACAGGCATATCACTGGGATCAAGGTTAGAGATACCTGGGTGGCTTGAAGGCCTTGAATTTCAATAAAGAAAAACAGTCCACAAGAGAGGAAGAATTTATTTTAAGTATCATTCAGAAACTGTATTTTGCAAAGGTTTGCGTTTTATAGTGTAATTATGGTACATATATTTAAATAACTAAACATTTAATACAGTAACAAATTATTGGCCTTACAGAATTGTGCGGTCGCTTCATAGGTGAAGAAATTGCTATGATAAAGATAATATTACCATGTTTGTTGGGTTCATATAAATTCCTCTCAAACTAGAAAAGATCCCAATTATAACCTAAGATTAATCCTATTCTTTCTACCCACTGCTTGTTGTAATGCCCGCTGATGAGTGTCATAACTGCCATCTCAGATAAAATGCTCCTCCTAAGCAATGCCCAAATATGCCTAAAATTGCAGACGACAGTTGTGAGCTTTTCTGCCTGCTTATCTGTCTGCCTTCAATGTGACCCTAAATTAGGCCTCAGAAGGTATAGTGTTTAATACAGATTCCGGGCACAATATACCTTCTCACAATTAGTTGAAAGTGCTGTTTTGTAATTAAAGGGTGAAGTGGGGCATGATGAACATATGGAAAAGGAGACCCTTAATAAGTGATGGAGCCTTCAAAAGAAATTGCTAATTAGTATGCATTTGATGTGCACTATACCAATTTTAAGACTTTGCCTTGAATAAATTGCTATGTTGGGTGTTCGAAGGAGTGGTGAGATTAGCATTTACAAAGGGGGCAATTTTCTGTCTTCTTGACTCTGTTAAATGGAGGAAATAACTTCCAAGACTGGAGCAGTAGTTAGCCCATCAATCATTCTCACAGCTGGAAACTGGGGGTCCCAAATGCTAGATCAGTTAATCCGCCAGCTAATAAGTTCATAGTGGCACCATATGGTGCAGGGCCACTCCACACTGGGACAAGGACAGAACTGTTTATACAGGCGTGCTGCTTTCTCAGGTAGCTCCCTGCTGACAGAACCCTTTGTTCTGAAGGATCAATTTACTTTGCACAGTAAATTGACTGAATTGATCAGTTCAGAGCATATAATTGTTGGCTAATCCTGTGGAATCATGTCCCATCCATGTGAGAGGGACAAAGGGGTGTTGCCCATGGCCTGGTCTGGGGCACCATCCTGGGGGCTATTCTCATCGGACAGGCTGGATACTGATTAAAGGACCGGTAGATGGTAGATATGTACTAAGCATTGACTTCAAACGCCAAGGGGAAGAGAAAATCTGCAATGCTTAGAAGGGCTTTTCTGAGCATCTTTACTCATCTGATACCAGAAGTTAACTTGGAATTAAAACCAGTCAATCCAAGCAATTTAGGTGCTCACCCTTTGCAACTACTCACCTGGAAGAATGAGGAGGTACTATACTACTCCATATGTAAATCTAATATGTAACAGCACTCATGTTTATTTCTAATTTTGTTTTAAAAAGGAAAGGAGTTAAAGAAAAAGAAGCAAGAAGTTCAACAGAGAGGTCCAGGAAATTATGGAAACTGCAAGTTAAGTGAGAAACACAGGCATCCACTGTTACGCCTGTGTATGGGAAAATGCATTGAGGCTTTTCAGAGCAAATGAAAGCAGAATCTTCCCATCCCTGTACATTGGTGTGAACCCTGCAGCTTTGTTCTATAGATGTGTTTGATCTGACTTTGTTTTTTCCTCCTCACATAAAAAATAAAAGAAGAATAAATAAAATGAAAAAATTCCACCAATAGAGATAAATGTTGGACATAGTTCCCTTCAACTGAAGGTTTTCTTCAATAGTTAGTGTCAATAGAATCATTTCACATCAATGGTTTAAAAAGAGAATTGTGTTCAATAGGAACTGAAGCCATTTGGAGTTGCTGGGAGGACATTTACTTATTAAATGTCTGAACAGTAATGAACTTTATACAACAACACCAAGAGTTTCTACCAATTAGAGAGCTATTGATTTCTTTACTTATTTTATTTAGAATGGCTGAGGCTAATGTAATAAGGAAAAATTGCAGCAAGTTTTTGGTTTGACAATTTGTGGAATCTTAGGGGTTTTCTCAGTTTTCTCTTCTTTAAAGTAATATATAGAAAGGAGTATAAAATGTAATGTCAGTTGATGCATTTTTACCATAAAAATTTAAAATTTTCAAGTATAACCAGTTTATCTTCCCAGATTCCTGTGTGTCTGTCATTTTTGTCCCTTCATGGAATTTTCCATTTGTATTGTTCCACATTCACAGTACCCAAGATTCTGCAGCATTAAAAAAAAAGAAAAGAAAAAGAAGCAAACAAAAAAATAAATAAATAAAGTAAAACCAAGAGGCATTTGTCTATTTTATTTTAGGAATTGCCAACTTGAGAATAAGGTAAAATATAAATAATTCTGTAGAAGCATTTTAAGCTAGAGTTGTGAAATTAAAAAAAGCAGAAAATGTAAATTGTATACAGAAAACAGAAGTGGGAGTCTAATGTGAAAGCAGGCACTTTGCCAAAAAAACTCTTTTTCTAGAGCAAAAAAGGCCCTTTGTGATGTTTAGTAAAATTTTCTCTCTCAAATGTTATCAAATTGGATTGATTCACCCTCTCCATAAATTGTACATGAGGTAATCTTAAACTTTTTCTGAGGCATTCACATGCCAATTTTTTATTTATTTGAATAGAAGTTGCCCAAATGTATGCTCTGAAGTCCATTTTAATTCCCCCGAGCCCTGAATTATCAAAGTCAAATGTATCTCCTTAGCCTCACCCTGCAGTGTCGCCAAACCTTCACCCCACTCCCATCTCAGCATTTACCATGCTGCAGAGGTAGTGCCAAAGTGATTGCATTTTAAACCTAAAGTTAGAACTTATTGGCACTGAAATATGTCTTAATTTTGCCTATTCATGGAAGACTGTATAATTGAAATGGAGTAAAACTTTATAAATTTAAATTTTTTTCATCTTTAATCATTTTTAAGTATAGAAGTAGGTTTAAAGAGGTTAAAAAATTGCATTTCACCAACATATTGCCCAGGAGCTTCCACCCTATTTTTTATTTTATGTGTACTCATGCCTTTCCCCTGCTCTCTAGACTCCCTATCATAATTACACTGGGAATCTCTGAAATATTCTATAAATCAGAAAATGGAGACTGCTCTCCACAGGAGAATGTGTCCTTACTTTTAGGAGCAATTTTGAATTCATTATCTCAAAATCTTTACATAAAATCTTCAATATGTTTAACCTTTTTATTTTTTAAATTAGCAAAAAAATAAGGAACCTAGGGAAAATATGTGCTTTCTTCCTCCCTTTGTTACCACTGACCTTCTACTCCCTGGGCCTTTCTTAGTGAAGACAAAAACTTCCCTCCCGTCTCATTATAGAATGTCCTCTTATAGGCTCTATCTCTTAAATGCATCATTAGATGTGTTTTCTTTCTTCTGTAGTTTCAGAATAAAGAAATGCCTATTGAAGGGCTTTAGAAATTTGCTGGTTTTTCAGAACTAGCCTTGGGTGTATGGGTTGGTCAGTAGAACTCTCCAGAGACTAAGACAAGCAAAGATCAAGACTTGGGTGATTTCTCTTTATAGTTGCATCAATTTCTCTACCCATCCATCCAAAATGTTAATCTAAAATTTACATTTCCTTCCTTTACTTTTATTTATCTCCTTAACAATGATCCTTATTTATCATATTGGGTAATTTGTTTTTCTTTTTATTGTTTCCTTCCCCAAATATAAGCCAAGTGAGGGTAGAGATTTTTGTTTATTTTTTATTCCTGTGCTCTAGTATCTTCTAGAACTTAGCACATAGTTAAGTCCTCAAAAATATTGTTGAATGATTGAATGGATGAATGAAATTACCCTATCATATTTGTTTAAAATTTTGGAACAAATCACATTACGCAAAAATGGAATTAAGTATACTAATTTCTACCAATGAATTATTTCAAGATTCTTACAAGTCTTTTTGTAGATTTGCTCTACTACCAATTAAGTAAATGTTTACTTTTTTAGATTTCAGATTATCTATAAAGTTTAGGTATAGCTAAGTAAGGATGGAAACAGAAAAAGTAGAAAAGAGAGACATCCTTTTTTGTGTTACTTGTTTGATGTTGTAGTTAATGATTTGATATAATACAGAAACTGAAACCTAACAATAGGTTTTGGAATTATCTCTGCACTTAATTTCATCCATGTGATTGTCCTGTTTTTTCACTATAAATTGCATGGATTTGAATCTTTGATACAGAACATTTACAGTTTTAAATACCTAACATTTATACAAATTATTTATCAAATCTATTATAGTTATATATGTGTAACACAAAGATCTCTTTCTTCTAACAGTTTTTTATTTGATTGAGTGGCATGTTGGAGCCAGCTTCTCTCTTAGTGACATCAAATTGAAATCTTGAAATTGGCTATAAAGGAGAGAACTTCAAAAATTGATAAATGCTACAAATAGAGGTTGTTAATATTTATCAGTACACAGCTAGTTCTGTCTGAATCTGATGAAATTAAAAGCTAGCGAGTACACTGCTAAACAAAAGAGAAATACAAGTAAAATGCCTTTGATTCATATTAAACTGAAAAACAACACTAGGAAGATTTCCCAACTTCCTCACTCATCTATTTCCTCTTTTCCTATCAAGCCATGAAGAAGACATTCAAGTATTAGTCCAGATGAAAAGGTTTTCCATACAAAGTATTTTTCTAGGTGTCTAATAGGTGCTTATATGATGAATGATGATGGTATAGAGGTAATAAATCTTAACCAAAGGAAGGAAGAAAAGCTCTTTTATTATTCCCTTTGAAGTGCATGATGTCAGTCTGTATGGGGCACTTTGTGCCACAACTCTCTTCCTGGTACTTCTGTACAGAATTATTCAGAAATGAACAGAGAAACGGGAAGTTGCTTCTGATTCACTTGCAAGAGCAGTGTGAGTAATATATTTGTGTAAAATTCACTAGAGAAAACCATGAGAGTCTGACTAATTAAGAGGAAAAAAACTTTAATAGGGCAAAGAAGACTGGCATATTTAAATATAAAAAAAGAAGCTATGAAGGTCAAAGTTTTGGTACTTCACTTGTGAGATGTGTTTAAGGAAATTGTGTAATTCCTTGAACAAAAAAAATATAGATTATATGTTTGAATTACTTGGCTTTTTAAATATATGTTCACATGTTTTAATGCTTTTTTTCTTGAAATATCTTTATGTGGAGGGTTGTGTTTAGAAAGAGATCTGAAAAGATAATATTACCATATTACTTATACAGTAAAATGACATAGTGAACTCAACCTATTTTTTAACTTAAAAACATCAAGAATAGTTTACTGATTTTTAAAAGTTAATCAAAGATTTAAAAGATATACACTAACATACAAAAGAAACTTAATGCTGTAAAAAACTTAGAAATTATTTGACTCTTGTGAGCAAATGTAAGAAATGCATGTTAACACTCACCACCCCAAGAACCCATCAGATATCACTAATTGACTACAACATTCTTTCCCACTGTTCCCAAACTGGGTTTCACATGGGTAGTCCAATGCTTCAAATGACCACTAACAATTGTCAGGAATAACATACAATATACATAGCTAATAAAAACTCCTTTATCTAGTTATAAACACACACTTGCTAGATAAAATGTTTTAAAAGAATTCTAAAATATAAAGATCCATTCTAAAGAAAAGATTCTCAGACACCAGAAATGAAGAAAAAACCTAAAGACAGATACATACTTACATTACCTCACACTGTGTGAGCCAAGGAGGTATTCATTATAAACATTATGATTAAGAACTCTGGTCTTAATACTCAAGACAGTTTCAAGACACATAGCTTTGGACTTCTCAGAAGTGTGGTGCTAAAACTAAATGTGCTACATAAGCCTGGTATCCTGCAACAGCTCTATCCTATGGGAAAAGGAGTTGTAAAATTTCTACCCATAGATCTAGAAAAGTGAAAGGAAAAAAGAGTACTATAAGAGATAACATCTCCAAGTCTTTCCCACACATGGGTTAATAATCTGAAGTATGCTTTTGGTATTATTTTGAAATCTCATACAAGATTAAAACCTACTTAGAACTTAACCAATAGAACTTAAGAGGTGCCTATGAAAAACTAACACAAAACACTGAATTTGGACATTTCAAAATCAAGGGCATAAAATTGTCACTTAAAAAACAACTGCAGCTGAAGATTAAGCATACAATCAAAAACTATAAATAAAGCAGCATATGATTTACCATGAGAAAAAGTGGGCAGAGCTAAAATAGGAATATGGCACTCCAAGACCTTGAATTAATAAAACAATCTGAAAGAGACCACAAAGCAGTAGGTCTAAAACATTAAATTAAAAATAAGTAAAACTTACAATGAAAGAACACACTTAGAAAGAGAATAGTTGAAATTGAAAAAGACCTTAATTAAACTTCTAAAAATAAAAAATAGTCACTTAATTTAAAAATTCATTAGATGGGTTAAAAGCTGATTAGATACAACTAGAGGGAGAATATGTGAACCAAAAGATAGAGCTGAGAATATAACTTTTTTTAAAATACAACACAAAGTCAAAGAGATTGACAATACAAAAAAAAAAAAAAAGCACAGAGCACAGTCTGAGGAAGTTCAACATATATCTCATAGAAATTCTAGAAGGAGAGAATAGAGAGAACTAAAAACTGGTAATATTCAAAGATCATGGCTAAGTATTTCAAAAACATTTAAAAATCATGAACACTTGGAATAAGGAAGTGCAATTAATTTCAAGTATAATAAATTTATATAAATATGAAGCTTAAAATATTAAAAAAGAGTAAAAAAGGTTATGTACAAATAAATGACATTTAGACTGAGAATAGATTTCTCATCAATTATGATAGATGCTAGAAGATATTGAAATATTATCTTTAAAGAGCAAGAAAAAATAGCTGCTAACCTAAAACTATCATTCAAGAGGGCAAAATAAAGATTTCCTATTTTAAAAACTGAGAATTCACTATTTCTAAATTCTAAATACTAAAATCTATTTATGGGAAATCAAAACCAAAAAGAAACAATATGTGCAGAATATTGGGAAACATAAATATATGGCTAAAAAGCACTGTCTATAAAAGAAATCAATACAGTGTGTATTTTACAGATATAGAGACAATAATGAACACTAATAACATTGAAGCTAGAGCAATAAATAATCAGGGTTAAATCACCAAGGGGTCCTATTGGTAAAAATGGAAAATTATTTTAACTGTAGACTGTTCAATCTAGCATGTATATAAACTATTTCAAAGCTATCTAATTCTTAAAAATCAGGATGTAAACAACTAACTTACTAGAAAAGAGAATGTAGAGAGAGGAATAACAGGAGAAAAGGGGAAAATATTGTTTGAAAAACCACAGTAAATAGAAAATATATTTATAGTTTCATAAATAAGTGTTACTCAGATATTCTCAGATTGGATGAGAAAAAATCAAGTCATAAGGAATTACCAAGAACTATCCTAAAGTTTTGTAATAATAGGTAATACTTTTTTGCACACTAGAGAATCTTTTAAGTACTATATTTAATACTTCATCTATCACCAAAACAACTCATAAGGTAGGTGTTATTATTAGGAAGAGGTGGAAAGTAAGTAAAATTCAGGCAGTCTAGCTCCAGAATCTGTGTTTTACCACAAAATCTACTAACATTATAGTAAAAATAAAGTAACTAGCACTTGTTGAGTACTTACTATGCGACAAAGTTTTGAGTGCTTTCCCCATAGTAACATATTTAACACTCATAATAAACCTATGCAGTTAGTACTATTATTATCCCCATTTTGTAGATGAAGAAATTGAAGCACAGAGAGATTGAATAACTAGCCCAAATAAGAGAGCCAGACTTGTTCTGGAAACAATGGTTTTAACCACAATGTTATATACTATCTTCCATGATGGCACAGAAAGTTTGAAAGTAAAGGATAGAAAGAGGTTGGAAAAGAATTTACTCCAGGAAAATACTAATCTAAGAAACTTGGTGTCATAAAATACATATTTAATAAAACAAACCTTAAGTAAAAAAGTAGAACTAAGATATAAAGAGTTATCATATAATGATAAACACATTCATTCATAAGATTTTACAATCTTGAATTTTCATGTGCTTAACAACATAGTATCAAATCATATAAAGCAATACTCAATAGAATAATGAGGAGAAGTTGATGAATTTATAATAGCAATGGGAGAATTAAGGAAACTTTCTGAGAAACTGAGAGATCAAGAAAACAAAACATTAGTAATGGTAAGAACAACTATAGTTCCAAGAAATGAAGTAAAGAATTTAGGGTTCCACTGCTAGGTAGTGGTAACCCATTTTGTAATCCAGACAGAGTAACAATTCTTCCTATTTGTGCAATTTATTTAAAAAAGTAATTCAATATTTAACATTTTTTAACCTCTCTACAGCTGAGTTTTCTCAATATCACTAAGTGAATAGGATCCAAGAAATTAAATAACCTGTGTTGAAGAAAAAGGGAGTTCCCATCACATATTTTTTAGAAGGAAAAAGATTAAGATTAGAAAAATAGGTGATAGCAAAGAGTAATATCTCCTCACGCTGGCTCACAAACACTGACTAAAAACAATTTTAATCTAAATATCAAACAATTTTTACATGAAGAATATACTAGAGAAAACCCTTCTTGGCTTGATTAATTAGAAGAGAATTCTTTGACACCTTCACAAGAAGGATTTTGTTACATGAAATGGAGACTGGCTCTTTTAGGTACAATTAAGTCATCACAAGTAATGAAAGGAATAGAACTAGAAAGAAACTGAGATACAACAGACTCTCAAAGAGGATCACTAGAAGGTCATTCCAGATTTTTATCAGTTTTAGAAATCATGGCAGCCAGGTTCTACGGAACTTTGACCCCACTCAACACTAGGGTAAACCATTGACATAACATAGTTCTCTCTCAGTCTTTGATTATTTTTCTGTGTTCCCTTTTCCTCTTTCCATGTGGATTTAGTCTGCATCTGTTCTCTACCTCATAACTTCTCCTGCATTATAATACTAGTTCATATAGCTTGACATTATGATCATAGTGACCAGCTGCCAACTGTCTGATACTCTCCATATTTCCCAAATATCTCCAAATGTGAGCATCAGATTGGTCTAGGAATATTCTATTTCAGAATACATTTTCAGCCCAGGCTATCTCATAAAATAGGCAGCTGTTGGGCCTATTGATTATTTTCTTCAGACTAGGCAGGCACTCATGTAGTTAGCTGTAGCCAAGGAAGACATGCCAGCATAGCCTAAAACATGTCCGGTTAATATGGGCGACTCCTTTTCCTGTGAAGAAACTATAGATTTCCCATGACTGTGGCTTTCAACTAACATTTTATTCATACAAGTTTACTCGAACTCTATAACATATTAGAAAACAAGTTTTTTTAAATGCAGAAATCTTTTTTCATGTTACCACTATAGTCAATTCTTTTTCTACCCGTAATTATTTTGCAGGCAATAATCTGCATTCACATATTATCTGTATAAAAGAGTAATAGAAGTAGATTGTGGTCTACTGTGAAAATGAAGATTCTCAAATTTCAAAATAAATAAAGTGATTTAAAAATTCTGCTATTTTTCTATTTCTGTCAAGCCCACAGAACCAAATAGAAAATAATCAGTATTAGTAATTTGTAATAGTTGCCATATATCCAGAGTTTGAAAGAATAATTTAGGTTGGTTTTTAAATTAATTTTATTTAAATCAAAGTAATGGTAAATACAGGTTTACAAGAATAAAAATTTAGATTAAATTTGAATACATGATGGGAAGAAAAACCAACAGCATATGATTACTGCCAAATTGCCACATCAGACTTTTTTTTTTTTGCTTTTGTTTTGTTTTTCGTGTTGGAGTCCCTAGAGGGCAACAGATACACAGAAAATAGGTTTAACTGACTGGCACCATGTGTCGCCATCTTGAAGAAGACTCCAGAATGGTAATGCTATGGATGAACCATGAGTTCAAAAGACTCCAAACTATTTAGGAACATTTCCAAAATTTTATTTACAGCATTTTGTGAGAATATAAAAATATGAATTTTTAATGTTAAAAAGAGACACTTTAAACTAGCATAAAATCAAACACATTGGAAATTAGCTCCATTTCTTTCAGGTTTCTACACAGATACACACTCTGCAAAACTCCCTCAAACCCACCATTGATATCTAGAAAACAAAGGTTTCTGTTTCATACAATCTCTTCTGGACTTTCTGTGTTCCTATTTTACCAAGCCCAGTCTTGAAAGACTAGCTTCTTCATTAAACAAAGAGGGCCCTTGGCTGGGACACCATAGCTGGACTGTCAGATCCTGACAGATTGAAAAGCTACAAATCTGCAATGAACCAACAATAGGGTTCTGTGACCTTTAGCACCTCCCTCAGTTGTCTGACCCCATTCTTTTGTCTCTGACTTTTAGTTTTGTATATGTTACCTACAACTCTTTCAAAGATCTGGTGTCACCTTAACACATTTCTGCAGAAGTTAATTTCCCAGTTACAGATTCTTCCAATAAATTTTATATTAATTTTTAACATACTTTTTCCCCTTAAGAAAACTAACATATACACTTAAAGTGCACTCTTTGATTTCTGAGAATTTATCTCAAACTGAATATTCTCCATTTTTTCCTGTCGAAATAGAAAATACATATATAATACATACATACATCTATACAAACATATCTATATAAACATATATATCAGAATGACCGGCTTACTAAAATTTTTTCAGTTTGCATAGTACTTAGCAACAAGTGACCTGTTAAATGATGACAAATCCTTTAGATTATGGCTTTAGACCTTTAACCTTTTGACTCTGCGTTGTATCCAGGGAGCAGTGTGAGAGGAAGAATGCAATAAACTGCTTGTAATCTAGTGGTCTCAAAAGAAATTACATCAAAACCAGCTGTTACACCACTAGTCATTAAAGACTGACAACATGTTAACTAAAATACAGCCATTACATTGAAAAGACTTTTTTCCCCACCCTGCTGCTGAATTGCTAGAGGTTTCTTGCCTCACTTAACATCAGAAAATGTGCACGCAACAAAGCAAATTCAACACTTGGACTTAAACTAGCGAGAAGTTGCATTTGATTGAGACATGACCTCTCTATTTGAAATGTGTCTGCGGGAATGGCCAGTTTTGAACATCGTGGTCTCACAGACTACTGGCAGATACTTGGGGTTTCACATGTCTTGGCAGCTAGCCTAATTTTTCTTTGGGTTGCTTTAAAAAAAAAGTCTGCGTTTGTGAAAGATTGCACCTTTTTTCCCCTACTCTTTTGATAAGAAGAAGGTTGGTGTGTGTGTTTTAATTATAAAGTACAATTCCCCAAGTACCATTTTCTAGCTTCCTTCCACTTGAAACATTGTAGGACTTTGAGTTGGAAGTCACACCGATCTATGTCTGACAACCAATTGCATGTCAAAGCTTTGGCATAAAAGCTTGAAATGTAGTGTATATCTTTCTGGGGATTGTCATCGAGTCTCGCCATCATTTAAAATCCAGCAAACAATACCTATAGGCTTCAAAGATGCAAGTCAAAATCAGACTGGGAAACACACAGCAGTGGTTGAAAAACATGGGGTAGAAAACATGATGCTAAGCGCCTGTTACAAATACAACATGTACAAAAGAGAGAGTGCCAAGGAGAGCCAAAGAAGAGAAAATGTCTTTCCTCACCATTTGAGCAAGAGAGAAAAAGCCAGTGGCATATATAAATTCAGCAAGTGGCACCGGTCCTGAGGCATCTTTATGAACAGTTCTCTTTCATACAGGGTTCAGTAAGTCATCCTCTCATTATAAAAGGCTCCTTATTAGAGTCTACTCAATAATTTCGAGCTCTTTCTACATTCTTGTTCTAAATTCTATACCAAATTCAACTTTGATTTTTTGGTTTAACACATTATAAATTTCAAAGCAGATTTAGTAAAAAAAAAAAAAAATTAAACATTCATTTGTGCAAATTAGAAAGTAACAAATATCTGACTTTATAAGACCTATAAGATATGTTTATTGATTTTAGAGAGAGGGGATGAGAGAGAAAGTGAGAGAGACATCAATGTGTGAGAGAAACATCAATTGATTGCCTCCCATATGCACCCTGACTAGGGATTTAACTTGCAACCTAAGTATGTGCCCTGACTGTGCGTCAAACCTGCAACCTTTTGGTGTGTGAGACAATGCTCCAACCAACTGAACCACCCATCCAGGGCAAAAAAATATATATATTTTTCAATTCACAGATGCAGAGTTGAGTCTTTACCCATTGAGAGAGTCTGGGGGAGCTTTTCCTGTTACTCAGGCACCTAGAATAAAAAATCCAGCATGCTCCTTTGCATTCATTCATGTGCTGCATAATTATCAGGCAGCCCCTTACCGCAGCATCAGGCCCGGTCCAATCAGCTGCAAAGCCAGTATTTAAATTCTTGCTGTTGCTTTTAAGTCTAGTGGAACTGAACAAAGGGCAGTGTAGCCAAGGGGATCCACAGGCTCAACTACTTGGCACAATTTCTCCAGGCTTTAGTTTTCACATACGTAAAATTAGGTTGATAAAGCCAATGTTCTCTCACCACCTAGGTTTTTTGAATGAAAATCCAGTAAAGTAGTATGCATGATAGGGTTCTATGTAGTTTATGCTATAAACATAAATGTGAATACTTTTTTCACTTCCTGCTGCTACTTAATTCTTCAACAGACTGAATGGCGACCATGCTTCCTGGGACCGTCTACCTCCACTGTGCATGAGGTCAATCCCACATAAACTCTCTGACTGCTGGTATCATTGACTCTGACCCCTCTAAGGGACCCAAAACAATTCATCAGTAAATAAAATGTCAGTGATGTGCATGTGCCAGGTTTTCTTAAGAGTTATAATATTACATTGTAAATTTTACAAAATTTATGTTTCACCAATATTAAGTGAAGAAAAAGAAAAGTAAAATTCACTGGACTTCTGACTTTATCTACCATTGTTAATCCACATATATATTCTGAAAGGGGGATCTAATAGCTTATTTACACATTCTATGGTTCTTCTATACCCCTTTACCCTTGTTAATAGCAATTCATGAGGGTACTTATATTTTCTCTACCCAGTGAAAATACTTACCCTGACACACTTCCTTTAATTTAAATTGTTAGGAAGACACTATATTGAATATGACATATAAGTGAATATAGCATACCCCTTTTTTCTGATACTCTGCCCAATTCACAAGGGTTTATCTTAAAATGGTTTTCTACAATTTACAGAAATATACCCTGTCAGCCATGTTTATATTCTGTGACAATGGCTGACTGAGCCAGAAATGGACACCTAACTTAGGTCTGACGAATCAGATCCTCTTATAATGATTATGATATGAGGATTTTAAAATTATGAGATTATTTCTACATGTTACAAAAACTATAACCTATAAATTTAGACTGTGAGAAACATGTTTGTAGAAGTAGAGAAAGGTAGGCTTTAAAGACAGAAGAATGAAGCTAAAACGAAAGGGTCCTAGCAGTCTTTGGATCACCACCTTTCATGAGCAAAGAGTAAAATGCTGCCCTTCTGTTCCACCAGAAATTCTTATATCGTTATAATGAACTTCATTCTTTTTTGTTATTGTTAGTCTGTATCAAATTGATTTATGTTTAGTGCAAAGTCCTAAAAAAAGTAGAGATTTGGTACTCACTAATCTGTTTAATACATATAATACCCCTAATAAGGTAAGGAAAATAGAATGTATAGGTTATCCATTAGAAATATTTATGCATTTATCATAAGAACTAAAATACAAATTAAACTTTTCTATAATGTTTGTTTATATTAAATTCATTTATTAGAGGTTTATTATATTTGTGTATCAGATTCTTTCATCATTTTATAGTCAGACCAGATGACCACAAAATTTTTATCATACCATTGCCACTTTTTTCTCTTAGAGTAAACCAAAATATTATCCCTATTTATCATCTATCTATCTATCTATCTACCTATCTATCTATCAACTTATGTTGTCAAATGTTTAGATAGTAGAAAGATCCTTTCAAAGGACCAAGAAACCATGACACCAAAAAAAAAAAAATCAACGAGCACATCTAGTCTCTCTAATACTAATAACAGAATTCCTCAGAGAAGTAGCTTACAGCAGAGAACATAAAAGATGGAACTAGAATATTTTATATTAAAAAGGGTCAAAAATAATGGGTCACATCATAAGAAAAAAGAAGAAGCCCCAACAAGATATGGGACAAGTTGTTAACTAACATAATAAAAATAGTGAATTTGAAAACTAATGAAAGATAGAAATGTATGAGTCCATCTCAACAATTAAATAATAAATGAATAGATAAAAAGGAAGGGATCTTGCTTAATGTTAAATATTAATTGCCAACTCATAAACATGGAAAGAGTTCTAAAGTTGGAAAAACCAACATTTTGCAATCATTGTAGAAAAGATTGGGTCAGACAAAAATTATGGATAGATGCTCAATCTAGAGGGGGATTTTGACAGGGACCACAATATTTGCATGGTTTTAAATTATGTCTCCAAAAACTGCTTATTAATAATCAGGAAGAAAAGATAGTAATTATATAGTAGAGAAAGCAATAACACTTTGATCACATAAAAATACTATTTTTTAAAAGATTTTTTTATTTATTTTTAGAAAGAGGGCAAGTAAGGGAGAAAGAGAGGGAAAGAAACATCAATGTGTGGTTGCTTCTCATGTGCTCCCTACCAGGGATCTGGCCTGCAACCCAGGCATGTGCCTTGACTAGGAATCAAACCAGTGACCCTTTGCTTCATAGTCCGGTGCTCAACCGACTGAGCCACGCCAGCCAGGGCACATAAAAATACGATTACCAATGAGAAATAAATGGACATCGTGCATCTTTAGATGTGATACCCTGAGAAGTGCACAACATAAACTAGGTGTTCTTGCCAAGAATGAATAAAATGAATCTGAAATTCTACGAAGAAATAATCAGACAAACCCAAATTGAGCAATGTTCTGTTTTTAAAAGAAGGGAAATATTAATGTCATTAAAAGTAAAGAAACGCTGTGGAAATGCTATAGATTAAAGGAAACTAAAGAGATCTTATAATTAAATGCATTATCTGACTTAGATTCTATACTGGAGGGAAAATACTATAAAGGACATTATGGGATTAATTTCTAAAATTGGAAAATGGACAGTAAATCAAAGTAGCATATCAACATTAAACTTACTGAAGAAGATCATTGAACATGTGAGAGAATATCCCTATTAGGAAATACACACTGAAGTACTGAGGCATAAAGAACCATGTGGTATACATAACTTACTCTCAAATGTTTTAGAAAAAAAATTAATTCATAGATGATAGGTAGATAGCAAATGATAAAACAAATGAGGCAAAATGTTCATATACATAAATTTTGGGTAAACATTTTATAAGCATTTTTGAACTATTTATATTCTTAGATTTTTTTTCTGTATGTTTAAAATTATTTCCAAACAATAAGTTAATTTTTTAAGAAGTTCCATTTATATACCAGAATGAGACTCTGGAAAATCTCTAACCTAGTATATCTCAAACAGTTCCAAGTAATGTTAACAGATGTTCTGAAAAGGATAAGTATTCATGTTTAAACAGTCCAAAATATTAGATTAAAAAGAAAAACAAGGTTGTGCATGCGTGTCTTCTTTTACTAAAGGGCTTCTCCGAGCCTTTATTGATTATGCTATTACAGTTGTCCCAATTTTCCCCCTTTTTTCCCTCCACCTGTTACTCCCCCTCCCTCCAGCAAGCCCCCCCTTAGTTCTTGTCCATGGGTCATGCATATAAGTTCTTTGATTTCTCCATTTCCTATAATGTTCTCAACATCCCCCTATTCTGTACCTACCAATTATGCTTCTTAATCGCTGTACCTTTCTCCCCATTCTACTCCTCCTCCCTCCCTGCTGATAACCCACCAGATGATCTCCATATCTATGATTCTGTTCCTGTTCTGATTGTTTGCTTAGTTTGTTTTAGTTTTTGTTTTTTAGATTCAGTTGTTGATAGTTGTGAACTTGTTGTCATTTTAATGGTCATAGTTTTGATCTTCTTTTTCTTAAGTCAGTTCTTTTAACATTTTATATAATAAGGGCTCAGAGGTGATGAACTCCTTCAGCTTTACCTTGTCTGGGGATCACTTTATCTGCCCTTCCATTCTAAATGAAAGCTTTGCTGGATAGACTAATTTTGGTTGTAGGTCCTTGCTTTTGATCACTTTGAATACTTCTTGCCAGCCCCTTCTTGCCTGCAAAGTTTTTTTTGAGGAATCAGCTGATAGTCTTATGGGAACTCCTTTGTAGCTTACTCTCTGCTTTTCTCATGCTGCTTTTAAGATCCTCTCTTTATCTTTAACATTTGGCATTTTAATTATGATGTGTCTTGGTGTGGTTCTCTTTGTGTCCATCTTGTTTGGGACTCCCTGTGCTTCCTGGACTTGTAAGTCTATTTCCTTTGCCAAATTAAGGTTTTTTTCTCATTATTTTTTCAAGTAAGTTTTCAATTTCTTGCTCTTCCTCTTCTGGCATCCCTATGATTTGGGTGTTGGCAGGTTTGGAGATGTCCCAGAGTCTTCCTATTCTCTCGTTTTTTTGAGTTCTTGTTTCTTCATCCTATGCTAGTTACCTGTTCATTTCTTCCTTGTGTTCCAAGTCCTTGATTTGAAACCCAGCTCCTTCCCCTTCACTCTTGGTTCCCTGTGATTTTTTTCTTTATTTCACTTAGTGTAGCCTTCATTTTTTCCCTTATGCTTTTGCCATATTCAGTGAGATCCCTAAGCATTCTTATCACCAGTGTTTTAAACTCTGCATCTGATAAATTGTCTATCTCCATTTCATAAAGTTCTTTCACTGGGGTTTTATTCTGTTCTTTCATTTGAGCCATATTCCTTTGTCTCCTTAACTTGGCAGCCTCCCTGTGTTTGTTTCTGGGTTATAATGCAGAGCTGCCTTGACTCCCTATCTTGGCACACCTGTTACATTGTGTGGGGTGGAGCCTTAGGGTAATCGCCAGGGTGGGGAAGCCCACCTCACCACTTTGTGCCTTTGTATATATGGGAGGGGTCAGAGAGGGGCCAATGCTGGTCACTGACTGCTGGAGGCTTGTTCAGCACTCTCCCCACTTCCAGATACTTATGCAACTGGCGTCCCCCTAGCTGTCACCCTGGTGGTAATTCCCAGACTGGGTGGGTTTGTGTATGTTCTAGGACTCTGAGGGCCCTTTAAACAGATTCTCCTGAGAGACCAGCAGTTTCTTCCACCACTCCAGTCCCCACTGGTTTTTATAGCCAGGAGTTATGAGGCTTTATTTTCCTGGCAGTGGGACCCTGGCCTGCATGGTCTGACCTGCAACTTGCCCCCTAGGTATCCCTAACGTGGACTGCCCATTCCACCAACCACTACTACCACAGCTGCCTGGTCAGCATTGGCTCACTACCATCACCTACTTCCTTTCCTCCCTGGCTCCCTGTCTCCATCCCTCCTACCCATCCAGATGAATATGTTTTTTTTAAATCCTTGGTTGTTGGACTTTCATATGGTTTGATTATCTGGCAGTTCAGGGTGTTTTTTGTTTTGAGGTTACTGTAATCTTTCTTCAGTTGTACAAGGAGGCAAAGTGTGTCTGCCTATGCCTCCATCTTGCCTGAAAGTTTTGTTGATGGGGATTGTGAACCTCCAGAGAAAGCCATTAGCTTGAAGTGCTTACCTAACAGATTTGGGCATTGAAATTTTTGTCAGTATCCAGTACTATGTTGAATGAGAGTGGTGAAAGCAGACACCCTCTGTTGTTCCTGATGTTAAGGGAAAAGCTTTTAGTTTTTGCCCATGAGTATGGTTGGCAGTAGGTTTTTCATATATGGCCTTTATTATGTTGAATTATGTTCCCTCTATTCTCACTTTGCTGAGGGTTTTTATCATAAATGGGTGTTGGATTTTATCGAATGTTTTTCTGCATCTATTGATATGATCATGTGGTTTTTGTCTTTCATGTTGTTTATGTGATATATGACATTTATTGATTTGCAAATATTGTACCATCCTTTCACTGCTGGAATAAATCCTAGAGGAAAACATAGGCAGTAAAATTTCAGATATCTCATGTAGCAATATTTTTGCCAATATATCTCCTAGGCCAGAGTAAATAAAGGAAAAAACAAAGAAATGGACTAACAACAAATTAAAAGGTTTCTGGAAAGCTAAAGAAACCATCATCAAAATGAAAAGGGAACTGACTGTATGGGAGAACATGTTTGCCAATAATGCATTGGACAAGGGTTTAATCTCTAAAACATATAAAGAACTTACATGACTCAATACCAGAAAGACAAGCAATCCAATTAAAAAATGGGCAAAAGACCTGAAGAGACACTTCTCCAAGGACATACAGATGGCCAATACACCTGTGAAAAAATATCCAAAATCACTAGCCATCACAGAGATTTAAATTCAAACCACAAAAAGATATCACCTCCACTGGTCAGAATGGCTATCATTAATAAATTAACAAGCAACAAGTGCTGACAAGGATGTGGAGAAAAGGGAACCCAAGTGCACTACTGGTGGGAATGCAGACTGGTGCAACCACTATGGAAAACAGTATGGAATTTCCTCAAAAAACTAATAATAAAACTGCCTTTTGACCCTGCAGTTCCACTGCTTAGAATATGCCCTAAGAATCCAGAAACACCAATTCCAAAGAAATTATACACCCCTATGTTTATAGCAGTGCTATTTACAATAACCAAGACTTGGAAAAATGCTAAGTGCCCATAAGTAGATGAATCAATAAAAAACTGTGGTATATTTACACAATGGAATACCACACAGCAGTTAAAAAAAAAAAAGGAATTCCTACCTTTTGCAAAAGTATGGGTAGAACTGGAGACTATTATGCTAAGTGAAATAAGCCAGTCAGTAAAAGACAAATACCATGTGCTCTCACTTTTAAGTGGAATCTAATGAATGAAATAAACTAATGAGCCAAATAGAACCAGAGGTATAGCATCATGGAACAGGCTAACAGCTGTAAGAGTGGAGGGGCGATGTGGGACTGGTTGAAGGAAGGTGAAGGGAGTGGCCAAAGGACATATATGAAGGACCCATGGCGTAGGGATGGATTATGGAAATGGGAGGTAGCTCAGGGGAGGAGGTAAAGGAGGAACAATTGGGACAACTGTAATAATATAAACAATACAACATTAAAAAAAATTGTCAATATCCATTTATTACCTTTTTTCTCATCTAATCTCAATACTTCATGTAGAACTGGATGTCATAGATGATAAATGGTTTTTGTTTTGCTCAAGAGGATGTAGCTTGTGAATGAGAATCAAACGGTTTACCACCTCTGGAGTACTGACCTTGTGCCAGTGCTTTGAATGTATTTTTCTTCATTGCAACCCCCTAAAGTAGAAAACAGCTCATATGACTTGCCCAAAGACACACTTCCAACAAGTCAGGAAAGAGACTTAAACCCAGGTTGCCTCCTCTGAAGCTATGAGTTTGATCTCTACATTATCCTATCAGACCAAGGTAGGGTTAAACCTGGAGAATTCATACCCACTGCAGACCTCTCCCTCTGTGGGACTCACTAAAAAAACCAGAATTTTTAAATTTTCTATTTAAACTTTAAGTTAGTTGAAGAGTTAAACAACCTGCTAATTACTGTGTTCTACTGTTTAGGTATACTTCATTATTATATTTTCAAATGAAAAGTATATTTCTTGATTTTCTGATATACACATACATGACAATTACCTCAATGACTATTAAAACACACAGATTACTTTAAATAATTTTAATTGCTGCATCGGCTGCATTGTTTCATATTTCTAATACATAGTCTTGGCCTCCTACTTTTAGGAACTTCAGGATATTACTATTATTAGGTAGCATTTACATAACACTATATATTGCCAAGCATTTTGCAGTCAGTTTCATCAGTTTTTTTCCAGTACCCTCTTCATATGGGACAGCAGTTTGTGAATCCTCTGAAGAAACTATAGATGAAAATGATTTCAAAATGTTAGGTGTAAGTCTAGTGGAGCTTTATCTAAGTTGCAGGACCACAATTTCAGGACTGCAATTAGCAGTCCGCGTCAAGGACCCAGCTCCAAAAGTATGGCCGGTGAAAGCACAATCGATTCAAAGTTGTTGACAGTCCTAGAGAAGAAAGCCGCTGAATCATTTCTATGTGCAGAGAGAAATTCTGACTAAAAGCATTTGTACCTCTGATTAGTTTCTGAAGTTAGTTGCACATCAGCCTAATTTTCTTTCCACTTGTAATTTTCAAGTGTCTTTGCTATAGGCCAGGCTTCTGATTCCCACTTTAATGGACGTTCTAAGCAGTTCTTTACTTTGATATGTGTTGCAATAACATTGCATGGGAAGAAGAACAAGGATCTGTTACTTAATAATGAAGAATTATGGTACAGACAGCAGTGCTTGTTTCAGCGACCACTGATGTAGAAATTGACAGCTTTCAGGCTGCAGTCTCCTCCGCCCGACTTGGCTGATAACTACTCCAACTAAATGACAGTTTGCCAGCATGCAGAGCTACTAGACATGTACAACTAACTGAGTGTCTACAAGAACAATGTTGTAGATCTCACTTACTATTTATTTTACAAGCTTATCAATCAAACTACTAGGAACAGAGCCAGTGGAAAAGCCACTTAAACTGGTGAATTCAGATATCGGCTGCCTCTTCATAAAGAACAAAATGAAGTGTGGACATTCCCATAAAGTCTAAATTAGAAAACCTTGATATGATTGATTAAAATCACAGCTGTGTCCAGTAGTTACATCTGTTCCTAAAAGGGGATTAGAACCAAGATCTAATCCTGAAAAACATTGTGTTCGTCTCTCATTTGTAACTACACTGAGGCCCTTAGGTCCTCACTTGAATGGCTTTGCCAAAACTTCACGCTTGCTCATGCTATGTTCTCTCTTCTTTTTCTCCCTCTCACACTCCCTGTCCCCCCATCTTCCTGACAACACTCTACACTTCCCTTTTAAATCTTACCCAGTCATTACCTCCTCTGTTTGTTTTCCTAACCTTCAACTCCTACCTCACAGTCATAGGTTATTATTGTTTGCCCAGTATCTGTTCTGTTCTGCTCACTTCTTTATTATTGTATAGTTTTTAAGGATTTGTTTACAATTATATCTCATTTTACGAAACCATGGGCACCTGAAAAGTGAGAACAGGTTATGTCTTAGTCTTTCTTTATCCAAAGGCCTAATAGAGCACTGATGCATGGTAGGTAGTCAATAGATAATAAGTTATCTGTTGAGCTTTACGCCAGTCTAGGAGGCTTAACAGCAAACTGGTATTTTATTTTATTTTATTTTATTTATGTTATTTTTATTTTTAGAGAGGGGAAGCAGGCAAAAAGAGAGGGAGAGAAACATTGATGGGAGAGAGAAAGATCAATCTAATTGGTTGCCTTTTGCACATGCCCTGACCAGGGACTGAACCCTCAACCCAGGCATGTGTCCAGTCCAGGAATGGAACCCCTGACCTGGTCTGCAAGATGACACCAATCCAACTAAGCCACAGTGGACAAGGCGGCTAACTCATTTTTAAGAAGCATATTAAGATACTTATTAATAGTTTGTATTGTTTTTTATAGAATTATTTTTTTATAAAATGATCTGGAGCCATTAAAAAAAATTGAACAGCATAGAAAAGCCAAAATATAAAAAAATAAAAAGTAGCAAACCATAAAGCTGGCCAGTTATCTAGAGAACAGTAAGCATATGTACACTTTTATAGGCACAGGTATACAGTTTTACAGAAATGGTATCATTTATACAAGTTCTTATGTAATCTGATGTTTTAAACTCAATTATATGCCACAGATACTTTTCTGTGTCAATAAATATAATCTAAATCTCATTCTAGCAGCACCGGAGTAGTTAATATTATGGATATTACATACTTTAACACATTGATGGACATTTAGACTATATTCAGTTTTTCTTTGTTATGAATATTGGCACAATGATTTTTGTTAGAAAGGTATATGTCACAATTATTAGTGAGGGAGAGCAACTTTCCATAGCTTTATTGGTCATTTGTATTTTCTCTTTTGTATTTTACTATTATAGCCTGCTGTTCTAACAAGTATTTCACAAATGATTGTCAATGCTTTTAAGAGCAAGTAACTAGTGTTGTAACTTCAGGTATGAGTTAACAAAAGGAAAAAGACTTCTCTTGATAAATCTGTTTTTAAGAGTCATTCAAATCATAGACCTTTATGGTCCTTTGTCAGGAATAATGATAACACTGTATCAGATGTCCAAATTATATAGACAGGAACTTCTCAGGTTGCATTTCATTGTGAGATAAGGAGTTTAGAAAATCAGGTTGTATATTAAATTTTTGCCTCTTCTTATAAGTCCTCACAATGTTCACTAAAAATACTTATGACTAATTTACTGACATCAGACATTTTATTTATGGTTTGCATGCCACTATGCCATCTGTTTTTCTCACAGGAATTTTAAACACAGGTGTTAAAATAGAATATATGTATATGAAATTACAAGTTAAAAAACAGTATATTTTCTGAAGATTTCTATGGCCTTTATTTAACTGGAATATTTGACACTATTTATTTCCCAAACCATGCTCTATCCTTCCAAAGTCCAATCCTGCAAGATAAAATAAGACAGTTTCAAGCAGGGATGTAAATAAATATCTCTATATCCCTTCTGTAAGACAATTCACAGTGGCTTTGTTGATCTCAAAAGTACTAAAATAAATTTTATTTTCATGCTATAAACACCATTATTCTGAGCTATTGAAAGATTAGTAGGTGAGAGTCTGAGTAATGTTATTTCTAAGCAAAATGGAAAAGCTAAGTTTCAGGATCGATTTTTGTCAGATATGTGAACACCCGTTCTATAGAATTCAGCTCCTGTTTTGACAGCTTACTGAATACTCTCCCAACTTTTCCCGCCTGGTAACGTCTCCCATTAATTAATACCCATTCTCTGTTCACAGTTTTGATAGAACAGCTAGATGTTAACACAACACTAATAATCACAATTATTCAGGTATGTTTTTTGTCTGTGTTGTGTATAAGCCTCAGATATTAAATGTTGCCCAAATAGAAGCAGGATTTTAGAAATAAAATTGTTTTGTAATAGAAATAAGAATTCTGTTTGCATTTTACTTTCTTTTTTTCCTCTCTCCTTAATGGTAATATCAATCTCTGTACAATATCTTCTCTCTATCCTTTTTTTTTTGTATGAGTAAGGCTACAATAAATGGATTTAAAAAATTACTTAACAATATTTAGAAAACAATATTTTTAATTGCTGAATATGGGAAGCAGCTCTTTATTGCAACAATGTAAATGATGATATTAAGAGAGGTTATATATTCAAATATAATTTTTCCCTGAAAGTGCAAAGTATTTTAGTATACTACCTTTCAATACTCTTAAAGTTTAGAAGACTTTGGTGCAGTGTTTCTATAATTATTAGTGTATACAGGAGCATTATGATTCTCAAAAATAACTATAGTGAAGTTTTTCTGGAAAAATTGAGGGTGGTAACTGATGTAAATCTTTATATGAGTTTAAAAGATTATGTGTGTGCATTAAAAATTTGACAACACCAAATTATTCTTTGAAAAACACTTCCAATACTTAAATAAATATTTTTGACAATTTTCTATTTTTCCTTCCAGGTATTTTTCCTGTACATAGAATGCATAATTGTAATATCACAAGCATCTACCTCTGTTATTGCCATTTTTTCAAAACCATTATTTCAATGTTTAAATAAGATGCTTTTGAGTAGATAAGTAAACACTGAAATATTAATCATTCACTTATAACCAAGCATTGATTTGCTTCATCTTTTTCAAAAATACAACTAATACTCTAAAACACATAATAATGCCTATACCTTTGCCCCAAACTAAGAATTTTTGCTTTAGGGCAAGTTACCAAAAGTAGAATCATTGGGTTTAAGAATATAAAGATATGTATATATGTGTGTATCTACATGTATTCATACACTCACTTATATGTGTATATCTGTCCTTACAAAGAAAATTAATATGTAAGTATTCTTATAGCATATGTATTATGTGTGGATGTGTGTTTATATATTAATATATTATATAAATATGTACATATGCATGTACATATATGGAGACAGAGTGAGACAGAGAGGGAATTTCACAGAACCATTTCAAGCATTGGGACTGTTATTTTCTTCATGTTCCCTATTCAGTTGGCAAGGGAAAAGGGAAGTATCTAACTCTTCTTTTTATTTACATTTATTTGATTATCAGATAGGTTGATCAATTTGTTGCCATATGTTTATAGATATTAAAGATTTAACTTCAGTATAATTGGTTACACATTAGACCAACAAGAAAATATATGAAAATTGAAACAAGAGTTATTTCTAAAGTATGATTGAAGTTACAGTTAAAATTACTGAAGCTTGCTAGCCTTGTCCATAATCTAAATCAAAGACTATTTCTATTCAGGATTGATTCATTTGGGGGATAATAAAAGAAAAACCATTTCAAAGCAATTGGTTAGAAATAATATTTCCTGGTTATTTGGTCAACTTGAACTACTCTACTCCTAAAATCCATTTTGTTTTTATTTAAAATTTTCTTTTACCTATCATGTTATTAAAAAAAATTCATACAAAGAAATAATGATTTAAGTGTTTTTCTAAGAGAGTAACATAAAACTTTGGTTTAATTGATTATAGATTAGTAAAGAAAATACAAACATTTCTGTTGTAAATCAAACATTTACAACAACAGTTATTTAAGCATAATCTTTAGTTCAAGGTCATGATTAGTTAAGGAAAATAGATGAAAGTGGGATAACAGGAGAGAAAATACTGACTGAAAAGTCAGAAGCAAAAAGATGGAAAAGAGCCAGGTAGGCAAGAGAAACAGCGTGAGAGCCACAGATAAAGAGAAACACAAAAACAAAGAACCTCAAAGCAAGGAATGAAGACAAGCGCAGTTAAAGACTTTGAAGGAGTGTTAGTTCAAGCAAAAGAAAGCTACTTTGGTCACACTGTGGAGTGCGCTGGAACACGGACCCCTGACTGTTGGCCTTTGTTATCACTGTTTTCAAATGCTGACTTAGGGGCAGAACACTGATGAAGTGATGAACACTAAAGTTGAGACCATAACTGGGTCTCCATAACTGATCTTGAATAGTTTGGAGAAAGAAGAAAAGAGGAGTTTCTAAAGTCGTGTCAAATTTAATTTGGGTTTACCATGAATGATCCACCCTAAACAATGTCGTAAGGACTATGATCAGCCCACCCAACACAGCTATCTGCACAAGTAGCTCCTGGGCAAGAGTTGGTGTCTAATTTCACCCATAAGGAAAAATTATTTTTTGGTTAGCTTGAAACAATAGTGAAGTACAGCATCATTTGTTCATTTTGGTTTTGATTACTTGTTACATTAAGTATTTTTTTATATTATGTTTCTCTTTTTTTTTTTTTTCAAAGGAAACCACCAGGGACACCTCATTTTCACTGCAATAATATGGTGTGCCATTCTTGGCAAGGAACTGTAGGTGCTGCTGAAGCTACATAGCTGAAAAGGCTAGGCCAGGCCTTCGATTTTTTGACTTATAACTACAGTTCTATTTTAGCCCCATCCTCTTCCTCCCACTCAAATTCTGTACCCCAGCATGTGTTTGGATATGCTGCATCCTCCAGTTCTTTGCACAAAATATACTCTCAGAAGCCACGAGCAAAATTTGCAGATGAGTCATTCTGGAAGCTGCAGCTTGGTGGTGGACAGCTCATAAATTGGAATAGATTCAGTTGGATAGGGGGAGTAGAGACAATAGTAGTTGGTTCATGATGTTCTGCAAAGGGAGCCAAGGGGGTGGGGGTGGGTGGTTTCAGAGTAAATTTAAACAAATGATCATATTACACTTTTTAAAAAGTTGGTTAGAGAGCTAATACTCTAAAGATAATGTTCTAAAGCTTAGAATTTGTGTTCATCACTTGTTTTTTGTGTCAGGCACTTTTTTTTTTTTTTTTTTTTTTGTTATCCTTTGACCAGTTCTCAGAGCATAATTTGTTTCCAGTCTTTTTGTTCCATGAGTGAAAAGGTCAACGCCCTTTGACATGGCATAAGCTGTTCAGTGCACCAGGGGAAACATCACCAGCAGTGCCGGGCTTAAAACAACTTCAGGGCAACCAGAGTCAAACACAGGAAGTGTTGTTCAAACCCCCAGAGAACACTGGCTTTGTTTATTAGCCAACTTACATCTTGTTGAATTGCTAAGTGCCACTATCTTGAATGAGCAGATATATCAGAGAATCCAAACCCAGATGAGGTATTTGTAGGCATGATATAACAACATCACTCTCCTAAAGTGTCCCCTACAGGAATCTAAATACAGAGTGGCTATTTTCTTAAATGGAAAAAGTTCCATCTCAGGTCCCCATAGTCCAATACATGCTAAATGATTCTACAAATGAACAAATACTGCTTTGATGAGACAGTAAATTTAGTGGGGAAAATAATCAACCAGAAATGTAGAAAAAAAAATGTGGTTTTCTTTTATAAACAGTCTAATCAGGAAATGAATTACACATTCAATCTTGTACTTACAAGATATTTTTTTTTATTAATTTAGCCCAGGAAACACTGACCTGCTCAAAATAGTATCAGAGATTTACACATATTATTTACATACTATGTATAAATCTCTAAGTCTTCAATCAGTTACCAATTGTTACTTTACAGGTATAAAATAATATTTTAACTTCATTTTACAGATTAAATGAGAAAGAAAGGTCAAGTATTTCACCTAAGGTCACTCAGCCAATTTAAGCCAAAGACACATTTAGTTACTTGAACTACTGGCTTCCTATCTTATATTTTATATTAGTGAAGCATTTTGCTTCTTAATACTATACTGGAAAAGATTCAGGGCCCTACAGAAGAATTACATTATGTAGCAGTCTTGTGTTTAGAAATAGAGGGAATCTGGATAAAATACACTTTGACCTTATTCTATATAGCAAAAGGCAGGATCAAAGAGGAAAAACTGCAACCAGAAAATAAGTCCCAAGTAGGTACTAAATGGCTTGGCCATGCAAAAAGCCTTCTTTTTTTTTTTTTTTTTTTTAGACCAAGAGTCAAGATACTTGGGCACTGGTCCCAGCTCTTCTCTGCCTTAAACTTAGCTTTATGGTCCTTAACCTCTCTATTTTCTCATCTGTAAAATGGATATAAGAACCTGCCCTCACCTAAGGAAAGTCATGAGTTTCAAATGGAAGTATGGACATGAAAGAGCATTTTAAAGAATAGTATATGTTGTAAAATGCTGTACAAATTCAATTAGTGATTGTGATAGTGGTACTATTGTTATAGATAGGAATAACAGGAAGGCAATGAATAAAACATATGTTATAAATTAATGACTTTTAACTATTTTATGTCACCAGCACCAGTGAGAATCTGGGGAAAATTATGGACTCTCTTCATAAAAATTCACATGTGGAAATATAACTAAAATTATAAGTTCAAGAGACTCATAGGTCATATAAATTGTATGTTTTCATATGGCTCACATTAAGAACGCATTGTTAGAGAAAGAAGAGAAATGGTAGCTTATCTGGAAAGCAAGGAGGTAAATTAAAGAGCAAAATGGACGTATTAGTGAGCCCAACAATCTTGTGGCATAAAGCTGTAAGATGTTTTAGGGTCATTTGCAGGTGGGATGTGGACAGACAGATTGCTTATATGGAAATTACATTGGGAGAACATTATATGTCATGGGAATAACATTGCCTTGTCCAAGAGAGAAGGAAATCCCTATCCATTCCATGTATTTATCAGGAGCATTATAGAGATATAAGGAAACACCCAGAAAGATATACATGGCAGGGCGTGGGGTGGGGGCAGTGCAGGCAGCGGGGGATGCAGGAGGGTGGCAGCCAGAGATCCTGACTGAGGAAAGTATGGAAAGACAGAGGTGGGGGTGATGTTGCCTGGCAATCAGCTCAGGTTGCATTGCCTCAGAAACTAACAGTAATTAACAGTACCAGCCTCTGAATTCCTCTGGACTTTCCCACTGTGGGCTCAGCAGAAGGCCATACTGAGACTAACTCTGGCTTGAAATGGGGGAGGGGAGAAAAACCCCAGCTGTCAAGATCACTCCCATTAAAACCATCCTGTAGTTGACCTGGTTCTTTTTCTGGCTCCCAAGGTCTCTATGAATGAGTTTTATTACCTGCTGTGCTTTTGCTGCTGCTGCTGCTGCTGCCTGTAAACCTTTTCTATTGACAACCCAAATCTTAAACAAGGCATTGGATTTGTGCAAAGACACTCCCATGTTTTTTACACGTTTGTTTGCTAACTTCTAGGTTCATATATATCCTATGTCATATGATGTATCCATATATTCTAGTCCTGACAAGCAGCAGATCCCCTCGTGACTTTGAATCAGGCCAAAGTTTGGATCTAATCCTTCCTTGGTCTGGCTTTACATCGCCTCACCTGATTCCTGATTTGAACAGTGTAGGAGACAGGAGTCAGAGATTCATAATGATATCAGTTGCTATGTGGAATTGCTAATGTGTATAATTCCAGCAAATTGCTGTGAATATTTCTCCTCCCATAAATACCTGCTGAGTCACTGAGTCACCCCAGTAAAACAGCCCTCTCAAATCCAGAATGATTTCTCCAAACTGCCATACTTTTAATTACTGCAAATTTACCTAAAGTTTCTGAAAATTGAATCACAAAAGAGATAGAAATTTGGTTAATTGTTGGGCCATTTTTGATAGTGAAATTTCAGGTTGGTACTATTATTATAACAGTGTACATGTGCACACACACACACGTCCTTCCATTTTATAACCACAAGTCGCCATGGAATACACTGTTCACACCAGCGTTCTTTCTGTACTCTGATGTTTACTGGGTTGTTTTGAAGCTCACATGAAATTTCCTTTATAAGGAAAGACTTGGTAACATTCTTTTTAGCACTCCCCTCTGCAAAATTCTCAACTGGGGAAAAAAGTATGAAGCTCAAAGACGTTGTTGGAGAGGTGGAATTGAAGTAAAACCAGACACCTCTGGCTCCACTATACTTTTCTGAATGTTAAAAATGACAATCTATGTTAGGAATTATAAATTTACTCTATTATATACATCTCAAAGTAGGGAATTTTCTTTTAAGAACAAGCTAAGAGAACCTCAGCAAAACCTCTTCAGAATTTATACATGTTTTATATGGTACTTACAACTGGAAAAATAGCAGATCATTTGACATTTACTGTAACATATTTTATGGAAAGCAAATACATTACATAACCTTACAACTGCTGTAAGGTTGATAATCTACAAGACTGTATCACTTGATACTTAATGTGTGCTCTCAGAATCCAGATCATTATTCTTTTTCCTCTACCACACAAGGCTTCCAACATAAAATTTAAGATGTAGTGATGATAAATCATTTAATTTTATGTAACATAGATTATTTACATCTTTAGGACAAGCATCTTTTGAACAAAGTCTTACTTTTTTATTAACAAATATTGCAGGACATATTAGCTAGCAATTTCAAAAGTACTTTCTGGAAACATTAGTAAATATTTTGTTGAATTTAGCACTAAAAAATTCAAGTTCATTTTAAACAGCATTATTTGAGAGTACAATTATAAATATACAGTTACAATATTTATATGGGATAAGAATAAAGTACTGTAATATAAGTTTTGAGGGCATTAATTTGCATTGATTGCCTCTAGATGGCAAGTTATACAATCATCATGATGTTGGTATTAATTTGTCATCATGGTGTTGTTATTAATTTGTATTTATATTGTCAGACCTGAAAACAAGAAGATAATTGTTTTTGCAGCAATCTCCATTTCACATACTCATTTGGAGGTATCTGGAAAATGGATGTGTTGTTCTAAGAATCTCTAATCTATTATATGGAGTAAGTAATGGGGATATTTGTATTGCATCCATGCCACTATCTATGGTAGAAGATCTGACCCCAACCTATTTAGTAAATTATTTGTTCATTTAATCTAGCCATTCATTCATACTCTTAACTTGTAAGGCATTGTGCAAGGCTCTGGAAACTTGGAGGTAAATCAAACGTGACTCCTACCCTTGAAGATCTGGAGTTTATTATGAGTGAAAGGCACTAAATGTTATGATAGGTGAAGTGATAGCCTTTAATAGTAAGTTATTGCTATAAAAATTATGTAATAGTTCATTCTACCCAGGGACATGAAAAATGAGAAAAAAATGAAAAAGGAGGGCATAAAGCACAACCTTAAAGAATATATAAGTATTCTTTACGTGAGAAAATTAATGTTTTTATCTTTAAGCCATTTTGAGTTGAATATTTTGTTACTTGCAGCCCAAAGTACCCTAATAGAAGTTTTAAGAACTTATAAAATTCCTCTTTTTGTAGATCAAAACCAGTCCAATATCAGCAATTTCATATGCTTCAAACTTAGAGCTAATTATCAGAGTTTTAAACTGAGGGGATTAACATGGTCATGATTTGCACCTTAAAATAGATGCATTGACAGAAAAAATATAGGATGGATTTATGAGGATCTAAAACAGTAAGCAAGGAGATCTCTTAGAACACTATTACAATAGCTGAGTTAAGGGTTAAATTAAGACAAGAGCACTAGGGATGATATAGTGTAGGAGTACAGGCGGGAGAAATGTTAAACAGGTAGAATTGGAAGGTTCGATAATTTATTGGAATTATGATGTAAGCTAGTAAAGCATACCTTTAGGAAGACTTTCTGGCTCCAGGGGATAATTGTACTGTTTAGTATGATTGACTCTAACTCTGTTCTCACTTCTGTATCTTGACTCAGGAAACTCATGGGTCCTACAAGCCCTGGACCTTCCATCTTACCTAAAACCCCTCTCTCTGTTCTTAGTCCTCTGACAACACTAGTATCTTTGCCCAGTGACTGGTGTTTTGGAGCCTATTATTATACCATTCATTTTGTTATTCAGAGGCATAGAAATTTGTCCTGTTGTTATTTGGAGGAAAGATGCATACATAATGACAGACCTCCTCCACTGGAAAGGTAAGCTCTTGTAAACAGGGACAGGACCCTGCCTTCTACGACTTGATTGTCTTCATAACACTTGACATGGACATATCCACAAAGAGAAGGGGATTGATTTCAATTACGGCAGATCAGATGTTTCCTTATGGCAAAGTGCAGGGGATATTTTTTAACATTGGTTAATTATAGGAAGAGGTGACAGCTGTAGCATCCCAGCCTAAGCTGCCCAGTCCCTTCTGATCCCAAGTTACAGAACCATGCTCTGTGCCATATGGGGTATAAGACTTCTCCCTCACCTCCACCATGCTGATGCCTAGCCTTATTTTGGAAGATAAATAAGGGAACATAAAGGACTTGATACACCCTATTATTCTGGGAGCTTTATTATTTAATAAATAATTGTTAATAAATCCAAGAGTGACAATACTTCTTAAATAATTTAAATTTTAAGGATCCTGACAAGGAACAGATTACTTTTAGAGAACTGTAAAAAAATATAAATAACATCAAAAATCATCTGATTTTGAATATTATTTTTATACAGTTATGTAGAATTGGGCATATAGTCTATACTGCATATGAAAATGCAAAAATTGAAAGATGAAAATCATTTATTCAAATTATCTGCTATTACACAAACAGGTTAATAACAGTAATTAAAAGAATAATTATACAACTACATGCCACTCAAAGAAGCCATTTAAATTATGCAAATGAAGCATAAGGTCATGTAAAGACCTAAGAGAGAAGAGCTAAAATATGCAAAATAGTGTACTCTGTTGGTGGTTCCAATATTAGAAATATTCATATCACAAGCATGCACTGTGCATCTCATTTCTGAACCTTTGTACCATAAATCAAATTAATTTTTCTTACCTTATTAAGTACTCTGAAATTTGATGGTATAAAATTCTATAGGTAGGCTAATTTTACCTAAGAGAAGAATGCTTATTTTTATTATGAGCACTTTATTTTTAAAACTTTTTATTTTTGAGTTTTCCAGTTTTTTCATTGTAAACAAAAAAAGATGAAAAACACACAAAAGCATAAAGTATAAAATAAAAACACCTATAATGTTAGCAATTTGAAATAAGCATGATCACATTTTTAGTGTGATCCCTTTTCTCCCAGAGGCATTTGAAAGGATGCTCAGCATCACTAGCCATCAGAGAAATGCAGATCAAAACTACCATGAGGTACCACCTCACACCAGTCAGAATGGCCATCATAAACAGATCCACAAACAACAGGTGCTGGCGAGGCTGTGGAGAAAAGGGAACCCTAGTACACTGTTGGTGGGAATGCTGACTGGTGCAGCCACTGTGGGAAGCAGTGTGGAATTGCCTCAGAAAGCTGAAAATGGAACTGCCTTTTGATCCAGTGATTCCCCTGCTGGGACTATACCCTAAGAATACCAAAATGCCAATACAAAAGAACCTATGCACCCCAATGTTCATAGCAGCACAATTTACAATAGCCAAGTGTTGGAAGCAACCTAAATGCCCATCAGTAGATGATTGGATCAAAAAGTTAAAGTACATATACACAATGGAATACTACGCAGCAGAAAGAAAAGAAGAACTACTAAACTTCGCGACAGCATGGATGGAACTGGAGAGCATCATGCTAAGCGAAATAAGCCAGGGAGCGAAAGACAAATACCATATGATCTCACCTATAAGCGGAACCTAACCAACAATACAAAGATGCAAGGAAAATATGACCAGCAACACTGAAAGGAAAAGAAATCAACAGAGACAAGAGGGAAGGGGGGGCAGGGAAAGGGAAGGGAAGGGGAAAGTCAAGGAACATATAGCAAGGACTCATGGACAAAACCAAAGGGGAAGAGCTGAGGGAGGGAAGGAGGGAAGGGGCAAGGGAAAGTGGTGGGGGGGAGGCAGAGACAAATGTATTTAAAAAATAAATAAATAAATAAAATTTTAAAAAAATTCATTTTTCTTTTTGGTCATAATATGTATAAAACTGTGTACTTTTCTATGTTATGTTTGCCTTTATATTTCATTTAATATTATAACATGAACATTTCCCCAGATGATACTTGATATCTGTATTTTTAATGGTAGTACAAAATTTTTTACCTATTTATTTAATATTAACTGTTTTATTATGCCCACTTTTCTTTATACATTATGCTATAATAAAAACACATCAACTTGGAAGAGAATTACTGATTATTTTATTTGAACAATCTGCTACAATAGATTAAGAAATTGTTGGGGGACTTTCGATCAAAATGGCAGTGTAGGCAGACATGGCGCAACTCTTTGCACAACCACATCAAAATTACAATTAAAATATGTAGCAGCTATCACTCAGAACCATCAGAAATCAAGTTGAATGGAAGTCTGACAACTATAGAATTAAAGAAACCATATCCATCCAGACTGGTAGGAGGGGCACAGATGCAGAATGGGGTTGGTCCCACACTCACAGGTGATGATAAAAGTTCAGGAGGGATATATTAGGAGTGAGTAGTCCCAGCCCCACACCAGGCTCCCCAGCCCAGGATTCCAGTGCTAGGAATATAAGTCCCCAGAACTTCTGACCGCAAAAACCAGCAGGGATTGAGTTGGTAAAAGAAACGTCTGGAGCCCTAAACAGTTCCTCTTAAAGAATCCATACAAGGACTCACCTTCTTAGGCTTACTTCCTCTGAGCTCAGCACCAGGGTAGCAGCTTGAAAAGAGTCAGTGGCATACAAGGAGAAACTGAACTGTCTGGCATCAAGGCCAGCAAAGGCCACTGTCCCTTTTCTAAACCCTCCCTCCAAAGAGCTGGCAAACGAATGCCATGTCTAATACTCCATCAGCCTGGCCAGCACTGTTTAACCTGCCTTGGAGATCCCCAGGACTCTGCCCCACTCAACTTACAGACTCACCCAAAATGCTTTTCTATATGAATGGCTGGCTTGAGTTCATGTTTCACAGCTTCCTAAATACTATCAAATAAGCAATAGCTGGTGTCAGGGAGCCTTAGGCATGGCACTAGCAGAAGCCAGATTGGAGCCACAGCTTGGCTTCACCAGGGAATCTCCAAGCCCAGCACAAGTAGCAGCAATCTCACATTGTTTTATAGCTTAGTCAGGGTGGCCCCATGCAAAACACAGGTGGAGGCTGACCTTGGCCTGCACCACCCAGGAGACCCCAAGGTCAGCACACCCAGTGGACAGCTAGAGACCACATTGAAGCACCACCACCTTGTCCTTGCACAGCTGATTCTCTACAGAAGATGGAGGTTGGTGGTAAGTGATCATAGCCAATCCTTGCAGCTGACTGGCCTGGATAAATCCCTCCAATTCCTCTGCCAATAGTAAACAAGGCTCAACTACAAGAGGACAGTATACTCAGCCCACACAAAGGGTGCACATTAATAGGGGAGGCTGAGCCACTAGACCCTACAGGACACCTACTACATTAGGCCACACTATGAAGACACAGAGTCAAAGCAGCTCTACCTAATACATAGAAACAAACACTAGGAGACTGCCCAAACAAGGAGAAAAGGAAACAAGGCACTAATGAAAGAACAGATCAAAACTCCAGAGAAACAGCTAAATGAAATGGAGATAAGCAATCTATCAGATGCAAGAGTTCAAAATGTTGGTAATAAGGATGCTCAAGGAACTTAGTGAGGACCTCAAGAGCATAAAAAAGACCCAGTCAGAAACAAAGGTACACTAATTGAAATAAAGAACAATTTACAGGGAAATAACAGTAGAGTAGATGATGCAGAGAATCAAATCAATGGTCTGGAATATAAGGAAGTGAAAAACAACCAATGAGAACAACAAGAAGAAAAAAGCATCCAAAAAAATGAGGAAAGTATAAGCAGCCTCTGCAACAATTTCAAGGTGTCCAACATTCACATCCTAGGGGTGCCAGGAGGGGAAGAGAAAGAGCAAGAAATTAGAAATCTATTTGAAAAAATAATGAAAGAAAACTTCCTTAATTTGGTAAAGGAAATATTCATGTCCAGGAAGCACAGAGAATCCCAAACAAGATGCATGCAAAGAGGCCCACTCCAAGATGCATCATAATTAAAATGCCAAAGGTTAAAGATAAAGAGAGAAGCTTATAAGCAGCAAGAGAAGAACAGGTAGCTACCTACAGGGGAGTTCCCATAAGACTGTCAGCTGATTTTTCAATAGAAATTTTGCAGGTGAGAAGAGATTGGCAAGAAATGTTCACAGTCATGAAAAGCAGGGACCTACAGCCAAGATTGCTCTACCCAGCAAAGCTCTCATTAAGAATAGGACAGATAAAGAGCTTCCCAGACAAGAAATACTTAAGGAGTTCATCATCACCAAACCATGATTGTATAAAATGTTAAAGGGACTTATTTTAGTAAAAGAAGATCAAAACTATGAACAATAAAATGGCAAAAAAAATATTATCTATCAAGAATTGAATCTAAAAAACAAACTAAGCAAACAAGAACAGAAAATCATGGATACGGAGAGGCTTTGATTGTTGTCAGAGAGGAGGGGGTTGTGGGGTAAGGGGTGAAGTAGTGAGGAGGTTACTGATTACAAATTGATAGTTACAGAATAGCCATGGGGATGTAAAGTACAGTATAGGAAATGGAGTAGCCAAAGAACATATATGCATATGAACCATGGACATGAACAATGCTGGGGGAATTGCCTGAGGGAGTTGGGGATCCTAGGGGGAGGGGTGCAAAGAAGGAAAAATCAGGACAACTGTAATATCATAATCAATAAAATATAGTTTAAAAAATAAATGGATATTAGGCACAAGAAAAAGATAAAATATAAAAGAAATTTTGGTTATGGATATAGAATTAGATGTAGATTTAGAATTAGGATTAAAGACTAATAGCTATGAATTTTTCTAAATTTTTCAATGTAACATTTTTGACAGAACACTTGGGACAGTTTACACACTTTCAGAAATCAGATCACTATATGAGGGAGAACCCATAAAACCTGGAAGTTATTTATAAAACATTATATATTTATCCTTACATATTTAAACTTCAGTTACCTTCAAAATACTCTCCAATTGATGCAGCACACTTATTGAAACTTTTTTCCTACTGCTCAAATAAGTTTCTGAACTCATTGATTTGATTTGGATGCCTTTTAGTGCTTCTGCCATTTCACCTCTTCCACATCAGCAAAATATTTCTCTTTGAGGACTTTTTTCATCTGTGGAAACAAGTAAAAAGTTGCTTGGGGTGACTGAATTCAGGCAAATAGGGAGGGTGGGGCACGAGGTCATGCCATTTTTGGTTAAAAACTGAGGAACACTCAGTGCAGTGTGGGCAGGTGCACTAGTAAATCACCTATCATGAAATGGGCAAATGTGTTATAAGAGTCTTAAAAAAAAAAATTCACTGAAATTGAATGCAGCCTCTCACAATAACACCAGCTGGTACTCTGATATAGATGGGTTCTTAGAACACTCACTTAGCTAGGGAAGTCTGTACTACAAGGAGTCTGCCCTCCAGAAGACAATTCTGGTTTTTGTGGGGTCCACCCTCATAAAGTTTTTAGCAATACTTAAAATAAGCTCATTTTATTAGTAACTCTTCAATTATTAGTGAAGTTGAATTTTTTCCTATACGTTTTTTGACTTCTGTTTTTCTTTTTCTATTACATAGCTGTACATGACCTTTATTCATTTTTCTACTGAGTTGTTACTTTTTAATCATTTGCTAGAACTCTACTTTTTCATCTTTGCTGCATATATTTCCAGTTCATTCACTTTTATTTATGTTTTATTTTACAAGTTTATTTTATTAATATTTTGACATACATAAATATTATGTTTATATGTAGTCAAATTACTAAACATTTACCTTTATAGTGGTTTCACTGCTTTCATGCTTTAAAAGAATCCCTTGTCATTTTAAGAAATTTTTTTAGATCCAAATGAAAATTATGTTGGTAAATAATATAATGAGTTGATTTTTTTCTCTCAAAGGATCAGTTTTTATAACACTTATTGAGTAAATTCTCTTTTGTATTGGATTTACAGTAGTTTATAAATTAATCTATATGTTAGCATTTGCTTTAAACTTATTGAGTTTACTACACAAATCTCACATACCTATTGCACTCTGAATTTTTTTGTTCTGTACTATGTTTTAATATTTTGGAAGGCAAGCAAATCCCCATTACTTTTATTTTTCATATGACATATATTAATATTTAAGATGAACTTACCTGAAAATTTTAAGAATATATTCCAAAAAGACAAACATTTACTTTTTAAAAATTATCTCATTATATTTGAACACTTCAAAAAATGTCTTTTATATTTGTACCTAACAAAAAGAACAGAAAGGAAATATTAAAAAGACCCTCATACTTCTTCCAAGTGCTTGCTAAACGTATTCTCACTCTGTAAAGAGAAGATTAATTTATTCTAATTTACACATAAGAAATACAAGATTTGGAAAATTTATGCTGTACTGAGGATTCCGATAAAAGTGCAGGTAAACTGACTTTATTGAAAGTGCAGTTAAAATAACTTACTTAAAAAATAAAACCCTGAGTCAATAGACTACCATTTAATTTAAAAAGTATGTATCAAATTTACTGTTATTTTAGGTAATTAATGTGCATATTTATTTTTTATTTTTTAGTCTGATGACACTTTAAAGTAAAATATGTCAGAAAAAGACATGGGGACTCCAAAAGCAATCGTATAAACCATGGTTTATACTCATACAATAACAGAGCTTCAGGTAAGCCACTGAGTTTGAATTTGTTTATGGGTAAATAATACCTGTCCATTGTCTTTTCAAAGTTAATGTTAATTAAAGACCTACATATAGTTTTCACTACTTGAAATTACATATGAAATTACTTTAGAACTGTAAACAACTAAAATAATTAATGAATTCTATTTTCAAATAGCAAACCATTTCTCTCATATTGATCCAATGTGTTTAATATTAGCAAAATAGTTTTTTTTACGAAAGTAGATGTATTCTGAAGAATGCTTGCAAAAATTCTATCAGTAGAAAAATATATATTCCTTGGTACTTCTAATTCTGCCATTACTTTTTAGTTTTCCTGAATTCATTTTTACAATAATTGTCTCAAAAAATCTTCATAAAAGTATAAAATTATCAATAGAGTTATTACATTAAGCCATTATCTGTTGATAAAACCTTATATTATTTTTACTGGCTGAGAAGCAAAAAGATATACAGAGGTAAGTTTTGAAAGGAAGAGGGACAGATTAGAAAAAAATTAAAAACTTGGCATGAGTTTGCCTAGATAATAATTGGAGGGGAAATGTATTGTCATGAAGGAAAAAGCACTTAAGAAGAGACAGAGACATTGCAAAAAAAAATTTTTTTTTTCTCATTCATAGCTTTGTCTTATATCGGCCCTGTCAAACAAATCAATTTTCTGTACATCTATTTTTTTTTAATTCACAAGTTTCTCTTTCAAGTTTGAATGGGAGATAGACTGGAACCAAATAGTCCATTTGCTCAAAGAATTTTCTCTTTTTAGACGAGGAATTCCATAACTTTGAAGTTTCCTTCTGCTATATTAAATATTAGTTGGTTGGGAAAGCATTTTTTTTTCCTATAAATTTTTTTTCCTAGAAGTTTTTGTTGACTCCTCAATTTTGAATAGAATCTACAAATACTCAAGTGCTGAAAATTATCCCTACCAAAGCTATGTTGTTCTTCCATCTGTCAGAGAAATTAGTATATTTCCCTAAAATGTTTTCCTAATTAACAATGAACAAATACCCTATAACCAAAATCATAACAATATGATAGAGAATGTTTGCAATTCATTAAATAATGCCAGGAGAACACATTTACAAAAATAAAAATGCATGGAAACTATTATAGAAAGTCCAAAGTAACTACATTTTTCTACATGAGTTGGAAACTGCATGCAAACAGTTCCAAATTACAGGTGACCCTTGAACAGCATAGGTCTGAACTAGCAAGTCTACTTACATGCAGATTTTTTTCAATAAATATGTGCAGTATTGTCAATGCATTTTCTCTTCCTTATGTCTTCCTTAACAACATTTTCCTTTTCCTAGCTTACGTTACTATAAGAATACCTATATAATACCTAGAACATACAAAACATGTGTTAATTGACTACTACATTATTGGTATGGCTTCTGGTTAACAGTAGTTAATTTTGGGGTGAATCAAAAGGTATATGCAGATTTTCCACTATTCCAGGGGTTAGCACCCCTAATCCTTGCATTGTTCAAGAGTCAACTGTATTTCCTCAGAAATAAGTAGATATGAAAATTTAAGGCAGGGCTGTAGTTCTAGGATCTACAATGACTTCCAGGCATTCAGTAAAGCCCTATGATCTCCAGTAACATAAAGTCATCATTCACCTGCTCCTTTACTACAGTTACGTAGGCCTGACTAGAGCTCTGGACTGTGTCTGAAATTCTTTTAATTAATGCATTATCAGGGAGATAAATGAGACAATGGTTACTTCACTATAGACTTGGGAGAGACTAAAATGACTAAAAATACTGTAGGTTTGAGAGCCTTTGTCACAATCACCAGAGCTCAGATTTTACATAACATTACTGGAATATATCCAAGACTCAAAATTAAAAAGTACCTTCCCTTCATTCAACATATTGGGCTCACCTATGTGTCAATAGAACCGCAACTTTGAGCCCCCTTTCCTGCTTGCTAAAATTGTAGAGAAAACATGGAGGGATTCTTTGAAAGGTTTTTAATGTTCTTTTTTTGTTTGTTTTTTTACTTTTTGAAACACTCATCTCCATATTCCTTAATAAAACACTGCAGTGTGAAAAGAGTACACTGAGTGTTTTTTAAAAGCTCTCAAATGTTGTTCACATCTCTGCAAAGTTTTAGATGTCCTTATATTAATCTTCCAAGAAAAAGTAACTACTTAATGCCATATACATGTAGATGAAATTTGGTTTTAGGTCATTCACTGAAAATAATCATGTTTAACATAAACAAACAAACAAAATAGAAACAGACTCATAAATAAAGAGATGAGACTAATGGTTGCCAAAGGAGAGGGGACTTGGGGGACTCAGTGAAAAAGGGGACGAGATTAAGAGTGAAAGTTGGTAATCATGAGATGGTCATGGGGATGTAAGTACAGCATAGGGAATATAGTCAATAGTGTTGTAATAACTATGCACAGTGGCAGGTGAGTACGTAAAATATGAGGGAGACCACTTCGCAAAGTATATGATTGTCTAACCACTATGTGCCTGCAACTAATAAAAAATAATATTGAGTATAAACTTTAATTGAAAAATTAAAAAAATAATTATGCCTTGAGTTAATAGTTGAGCATCCTCTGTCTGTTGAAGTTTCCGGAAGTAGCAGTTTTTAGCTAGTTTTTTGGTTAGGTCCTTCAGGTCCCAGCAATATCATAATACATGCCTCTAGCTATTCCTGTTATTAATAGGTGAAGAACTGTCAACAGTTAAAATTACAGTTTAAACATACATAACACATATATATGTACACATATACATACATTTTAGACAGTGGTTTTTAATGTATATATGAGACATAAACAAAACAAAAAGTCCAGCCTAGCTAGACTGCATCTCAACTTGATACTTTGCAGAGGAATTTTTCCCATGACCAGAAATAAAGCCCTTATAATATGTTCTATATGGGGAATTTGTGCCAAGAGAACAAACTTACCCAGACCCTGAATCATAACAGTTTTTTACATTGAATTTGGAGGAAAACCCAACAGTTCCCCTGAAAACAATACTGGTTTTTAATCAATAGAAGAAATCATTAAATTGTTCAGCACAAGAAAAGCTCAGGTAGATGCAAGAAAAAAAATTACTAAAAGAGGTCTGTTTCCAAGGGCTCACAATAAAAGATGCTGTGAAAGGTTTAAATGGAAAATAACACTCTTGTGTACACAAATGAGAATCAATAGACACACCAGGTCAGAAGCAGCAGCACAGAAGTGGGAACCATTCAAGAGATTTCTTCAGTGTCCTCAATTAACCAGATAAATATATGCACCTATTAACATTTCTTTCGCAAATCACAGGATTTCCACTTTCTATAGTGAATTTGTAAAACTGTGTTAAAATTTATAAATTCCAAATTAACTCATCATATTAATAATTTATAATATTGTTAAGGAAAGAAGAGTAATTTTAAACAGAGTTCATGGAGATATTATTTTCCTATTCCTTAGAATAAGAAAGGATCGTTGTAGGTAAAGACCAAACAATAATATATCATGCAACTTTGCAATCCTATGAACTTTACATATATGATCATCCTTGTTCTAAAATTGAATTAAGTTTAAAAACAAGTCATTGTTATCTCAAGTTTATATCGGAAAAGTATGAAACACAAAACAGTACAATGCCTATCCTTCCCCCAGATAAACCATTGGTATTTCCTCTCTCCAGCTACAGGTAGTATTTATAGCACCTGTAGATTAGCAAGCAGTAGAGGAATGAAAACAGGTGAAAGAAACTAAATTTAAATAATTATATTAGGCCAAAAAAGGATATGATTTCAACTACCTAGATAGATAGATAGATAGATAGATAGATAGATAGATAGATAGATATAGATGATAGATAGAGGTTTAATTTTAAAGTTATTGATTTTACTAATAAATATATGGGAAACTAAAAAAGAGAAAACTGAGGACAAAAAAAATTAATTCCTGGTATTTAATATGACAGATAATGGTAGAATCTATTTGGGAAAAAGTAAGAAGCTATATTTAAAAGGACTTTGTAATTAAAATACAAAGTACAAACTATATACAAAGTCTTGAATGAAAGAAATTATATTTTCTAGATAGTAAGTATTTGGGGGTTTAAAATTTAGGCAATTGTGAACTTAACACAATCAGGCTTGAATAATGGAATCAGAAGAATCTTTTACTATAGTATACTATGATTAAGAGAATTTTAAAACACATCATAATGCTAATGATGTTTAATATAACAAAAGTAAATATTTATGTTTCTACAATGACATAATGATGAAAAGCTTGTTCTTAGTGTTAGTTCCTGGTAAAAATTTTGAGGGAATGGCTATTCCCACTTTCCTCATCAAAAACAGTTTTGATATCCTTCTGGCAGAAAATGCTGATAGCTTGAATCATTACCTTCCCCAGCGGTTGCTTTTGAAGAGTTACCAGACTGTTTTGCAAAAGAATTATCACTATTTAGTAAGAGATTCGTGTTTCCCAAGGATCCTTAAATTCATTCATGAAGACACTTGATCAAACCTTCCTAACTTGGGAAACTGAACTTCAACTCCTAATGGCCTCTGAACTTAACTCAAAGTTGTCTTCCATCTGGTTAACTTTTTCTTTTTTTTAAAATTTTTATTATTTATTTATTTATTTATTTATTGTTCAAATATATTCGTCTCAGTTTTCCCGCCACCATTTTCCCCTGACCCACCCACCCCTCACTTCCCTCCCTCAATCCTTCCCCATTTGGCTTTGTCCATGGGTCTTTCATACATGCTTTTGACTTGACCCTTCCCCTTCTTTTCCCCTTTACCCCCCTCCCTCCTTTCCTCAAGTTCCTGTCTGTTTCTTTTTTCTTTCAATGTTTCTGGTTATATTTTCCTTACTTGTTTGTTTTGTTGATTAGGTTCCACTTATAGGTGAGACCACATGGTATTTGTCCTTCACCCCGTGGCTTATTTCACTTACCATAATGCTCTCCAGTTCCATCCATGCTGTCACAAAGGGTAGTAGCTCTTTCTTTCTTTCTGCTGCATAGTATTCCATTGTGTAAATGTATCATAGCTTTTCAATCCACTCATTTACTGATGGCCACCTAGGCTGCTTCCAGCGTTTGGCTATTGTAAATTGTGCTGCTATGAATATTTCTTAATATCAACACTTTAGCATAAAATCTTATGAATTTTGGACGCTGCTCCGCTGTACACATTTGTTTTAAAATAAAAGTAATGGGTTCCCCAATCTGGAGTAAAGTTGGCACTCTAGAATGATTCAAGAAAAACATAAAGTCACGTTTATCATTTTGAGTATCCCTCAAAACCCCATCCTACACTGGCATATTGAAAAGGGCCTGTAATATTTTTCTCAGTATGAGGAAAATGAGTGTGCTGTTTTCTACTAAACTGATAATAAAGACAGGAACATGTTATCAATATAAACCAGTCAGCACCACAGCAGAACCAACAGGTATGATGCTCAGAAACTACGAAAGACAGTTAGACAGACAAGAGCAGAACAAGGATGATCAGCCACGTACAGAAGGTCGCCAGGGTGGAAAGCACAGGGTGGCCAGCAATGGGAAAAACTGAGAAAGCAAGAAGCTTGCCCCCAGTGTAGCCTTTCCTCCCTTAGCATTGCTGTTCATGCAGTTTAGGCCCCTTGACCTTTCATATCACTGGTCATAAGGTTCAGACCCCCTCCATGACCTTTACCCCCTGGCATATCAATTAGTCATGTGGTTTTAGGCTCCCTTAGAGGAGGAGCAAGGGGCAGGATAATAGCCTCATATGACCCCCATGCAAGTCCTTGCACAACCATTCCCTTAAGCATTTAGCCCTTAAGACAATGAGGTTCTGACCTGTGTCATATAATTTTAGGAAAAAAGCCTGGGGTCTGCTGACCACAGAGAGTTTTGGTCAAATTAGAGATAACATATCTAAGCTTCAGTTGTGTTTCAACTCCAGGCCCAGAAAAGCAGCAAGACATGGGGAAGAGGAGGGGCATCACCCCACCTGTTATCAGAACCAGCTGCAATAACTAATGACCCCTGCCCGGACACCAGGCAGTCAGTGGAAACAAGAACCCTGAAAGAATACCCGGAAAGCTGATGAATATATTATTAAATCCTCCCGTGGGATCCCCTAAAATTTCAGCCCTGAAAAGCCCTTAGGAGAGAAGACCCAGGCGAGTTTTCTTGCCTCTCTCTTTCTTAAACTCCATGGGTCCTTCTTTTTGCCTCTGTAACTTGTTTCCTAAGCCCATTTTTTTACAGCTCACTTTTTATATCTCTGTGATTTTCTGAATGAATTTTTGCTTGTATTTGAGTGTTTGCTCTGAATTCTTTCTTAGGCAGGACTCAAATACCGAGGTTGCTGAACTAAGGCCCAATCTCCTGCTGCATTTTGGTGCTGTTTCACTGCCAAGAGAAACCAGTTATTTTGTTTAAATAAACTGTGGCCATTTATACTGAGTATGTTCTACCTGAATCACTAAGATCAGCCTTTGGAAAATACACTGGCCAGTTCTGTTTTATGGTAAGCCAATTATTGTGTATAAATATGACCAGAAACAGTTTCTCCACAAGTAACAGAGTTAAGCAATTACAGTGAAGTTAGACAACATAGCAAGTCACTCGAGATAATTCAGTCTCAAAAAAAATGCTAACAATATATTTTGTGGTGTTTGAACTTGAAGATCATTGTCCACACTTCCAATCTCTATAGAAATCCAATTGAAGTCAAAAACAAGAGACATGATTTGGTAAAATGTCATGGAATTAAATATTTACCGACAAAAGATAGAAGATAGTCATGTAAATTAATATTTTTCTATGGATTTTTTTGAGTTATGTAACATTTTTAAGGCACACATAATTATAAAAGCCAAGAAAATACCCAAATAAGAGGTTATCCTGCAAAAAATTCACAGTTTGGACTCTAGCTTCTCTGTAACAAAATTCCACACATATCATGAGACCACATTGAAGTGCTTACATATATAAAAACAAACTTTTATAAGAAGAGGAAAAGGAAGCTGTTCCTAAATTATGACAGCAGTTAATATTATATAAGGAATAGTCATGATCTACATCTATAGGAATAGAAATGAAGTAAATGTTCAGATGCTAATGCACTTGTATTGGAACATTAGGACACCTAAGGTATTTGAAAATCATCAAGTCAAGGGCTTTTTCAGTTCCTCTTGTCTTTTTTCGCTCTTGGACAGAAGAATATTAATACATACTACATTTTCAAGAGAAAGCAAAAAGTAAAAATGAGTGCCCACTACCTGTCAGACACAATCACATACCTCCATATTATAAATCTGCCCCACAATGACACTATCACCATTTTTGATATGAGCTTTAGATTCGGCTAGAGAGGTTAAATCAGTCATCCAAGCTCCATCAGCAAGCAAATGGCCCAGACAGAAGTTGAATCAGACTTAAAATGTGAAGGATTTACATTCTACTTCACTAGGTGTTGCTTATCTCTTCCTCCATGCTACCACCTTTCCCCCACAAAGAAAATACTGGAATTCCTCCAGAGGTGAAAACCTATCATTTTTTTATCCAAAGAGTGACAAATTTATCTGGAATTTACCTTTAATTCCATTCAATTTATGGTTCAGCCATAAGAACAGAGGACAGATTATGGCAGCTCACTGGAGTTCTCTAAAGCAAATGTTTGAAGAGTTTATATTCGTTAAAATCACGTACAGGATTTGTTTAAGACCCATATTCCCAAGGCCCAATTCAGATCTTCTATCAGCAATTTCTAATGGTGGTCACAGGCATGTGCATTTTTAACAAATGTTTCTGTGGACAAAAAGGGGCCAAGTAATAAACCTGACACACTCAGGGGGGGCCTGCATGACAACCTTACATGCTCAGAGACCTAAAGTAACCACAGAGGACAGTCTGGAATTAAAACATTAACTAAAAGCAGTTTATATGAGGTGGTCATGCCCTGGGCTAGAACCCTCTCTGACAAAAGTCAATCTTTGCCTCAATTAAGCCTCACTATGGTCTTTTTGCATCTATGGTAACATACCTTTGAAATATCAAATTTCATTTTTCTAGACCTCACAAAACACAGTCACCGCACCAAGGGGAGACCACAAATCCCCTCATTGTTATTGTTATCATGTTACTGGTTGACTGTTACTATCCTGTACCCACCTATGTAAAAAGAAAAAAAAAAAAAAGTATGTGTCTATTATTTTGCTTTCTACCCAATCCTAGAGGTTTCTCCTCTTATCTTAGAGGTTTCCTCCTCCCTAATCTATCACAATGTAATCCACTTATGTCTTCTTTTAATTATAATGTATAAAATAAGGTATAAAATGGCCATTTTCCAGAGTATTTTCTCAATCAAGTGAGGTTTTGCTTTGCTGCAATTATCAGTTTGAGTCAAATAAACTCAAAAATTTTTACAGTTTTGGACATTTCCTACACTGACACTTCAGTGATCGTTACACAATGTAAAAACCCCTACTCTTGCCAGAAGAGGTAGTCTAATCCCAAATCAATCCCAGATGGGCAACAGGCAACTGGCAACGATATCCTGAAACAGCCCATCTTAAGACCCCTACCTCTTGAAATAGTTAAACTCTACTTGAAGGCATGTTCCAAGAGTTAACTGTCCTCTGGTGGCGGGGGGGGGGGGGAGGAAATCAGCACTAATATGGGTTTCCAGTTCTCTTCAGATTAAAACTAATTTTAATCACAGAATTGAAACTTTAAGACATATAAGTCTTTGTAAAATTATGAGGTAAATTTATCACTGTGGTCCTTCACTTAATGAACTGTGAATATACAAACAAAATAAAACATAACTAAACAGATGAACAAACCCAAAACAAAGGGCAGTTTCTTTGCATACTAGAAAAAAATTTCAAAAAAATTTCCTTGGAATTTTCTAAACAAAATCAGGAACTTTTGTGAGGCGTTGAATAATTTTACCAGGTATATTACAATGAGAATATAAAATTTTAAATACATCTGAGTATTATAGAATCTAACTTTTTTTACAATATCAGAATAGAAAGGAATTTAAGGACTCTGCTATAACCCAAAGAGATGGCACAACTCAAGTCATCCTCTACCTAAAGAGTCCTGTAAAGGCTTCTGGTCAAGATGGCAATGTAGGCAGATATGATTCACCTCCTCGCACAACCACATCAAAGTTACAACTAAAATAAAGAACAACCATCACTCAGAAACATCAGAAATCAAGTTGAATAGAAGTCTGACAACTACAGAATTGAAACCATATCCATTTAGACAGGTAAGAGGGATGCAGATGCAGAATGGGCTGACCCCACTCTCATGTGGATAAAAATTCGGGAAGGATATCTTGGAATCGAGGAGACCCAGACCCACACCAGATCCCCCAACCCAGAATTCCAGTGCTAGGAAAATAAGTCTCCACACCTTCTGGCTGCAAAAACCAGTGGCTATTAAGTCAGTGGAGGAGGCTTCTGGAGCCCTAAGCAGTTCTTCTTGGGGAACCCACAACAGACTCACCGACTCAGACTCTATCCCTCTGAGCTCTAGCACAGGGGTGGCAGCTTGAAGGGCACCAATGGTTTACAGGGAGGTACTGAAGTGTCTGACATCAGGGCAAGCAGAGGCCATTGTTCCTTTGCTGAGCTCTCCTCCCACAAAGCCAGTAGGCCGGTGCCATTTGAAACTCCATCAACAAAGCTAGCTCTGTGTGACCTACCTTGGAGATCCACAGAGACTCAACCCCACCCAATTTACAGTCCCACCCAAGATGCTTTTCCATATGAATGGCTAATCTTGGCTCCTAAATCCTAACAAACAAGCAACAGCTGGCTTCAGTGAGCCCTAGCAACAGCCAGACTGGAGTCACAGCTTGGCTTCACCTGGGAATCTCCAAGCCCAGCACAAGTAGCAGCCACCTCAGATTGTATTGCAGCCCATGCAGGGCGTCCTGGGCAAAACACAGGTGGGGGCTGACCTTGGTCTGCACCACCTGGGAAACCCCAGGACCTGTACACCCAGTGGACAGCTACAGACCACGTTGGAGTACCACCACCCTGCTCCTGCACAAGCTGATCCCCCATGGAGGGCCAAGGTTGGTGGGAAGTGATCATAGCTAGTCCTTGCAGCTGACTGGCCTGGGTAAGTCCCTCCCATTGATTTGCCAATCGCAAACAAGGCTCAACTACAAGAGTAGGGTGTACTCAGCCCACTAGAAGAGTGCACCTAAAGTACCCAGCTTGGATGATAGGGGAGGCTGTGCCACTGGACCCCACAGGATACCTACTACATTAGGCTACATTACCAAGGCACAGAGTCAAAGCAGCTCTACCTAATACATAGAAACAAACACAAGGAGGCTGCCAAAATGAGGACACAAAGAAACATGGCCTAAATGAAAGAATAAACCAAAACTCCAGAAAAATAGCTAAACAAAATGGAGATAAGCAATCTATCAGATGTAGAGTTCAAAACACTGTTTATAAGGATGCTCAAGGAACTCAGTAAGGACTTCAACAGCATTAAAAAGACCCAGTCAGAAATAAAGGTACAATAATTGAAATAAAGAACAATTTACAAGGAAACAACAGTAGAATGGATGAAGCCAAGAATCAAATCAATTATTTGGAACATAAGGAAGCAAAAAACAACTACCCAAAACAACAAGAAGGAAAAAGAATCCAAAAAAAAATAAGCATAGTACAAACAGCCTCTGAGGCAACTTTAGTAGGTCCAACCTTTGCCTAATAAGGGTGCCAGACAAGAAGAAAAAGAGCAAGAAATTAGAAATCTATCTGAAAAAAAGAAAACTTCCCTAATCTGGTGAAGGAAATAGACATGCAAGTCCAGGAAGTGCAGAGAGTCCTAATTATGATGAATGCAAAGAGTCCCACTCCAAGACACACCATTATTAAAAGGCCAAAGTTTAAAAAGAAAGAGAAACTCTTAAAAGCAAGAGAAAAGAAGTTAGTTACCAGAAGGTTGCCAGGTGGGAAGGGGGAGGGGGAGAATCGGTGAAGAGGTGAGGGGATTAAGAAGTATAAACAAGTAGTTATAGAATAGCCATGGGGATGTAAATTACAGTATAGTAAATGGAGTAGCCAAAGAACTTATACATATGACCCATGAACATGAACAATGGTAGGGGAGTTGCCTGAGGGAGCAGGGGGCACTAGATGGAGGGGAGCAAAGGAGGAAAAAATCAGGACAGCTGTAATAGCATAATCAAGAAACTATAATTAAAAAAAAAAAAGGAGAACTCTGTAAGAAATGTGCAGCTTCACAAAAAGATCCTGACCTGGCCCCTGTGGGTCTGCCAGGGATGTTGCATTCCTGCCATGCACCTTCCCACTAGAATTCTGCTACCTAAGGGAATGGTGGTGGATAATACAAACTGTGGGAAAAGAGGTACATTCTGGGTCCCCCCGCTGGCTTCTACTCTGCCAGGTACAAATTGTGTTCTTTTAACAGATTACTTAATTTGTAAAGACCTTGGTAATAACAAAATGCATGTGAATCTTCTTAAAGAGTATAAAGTTTTTTTTTCATTTCTTTTACCCTAAATGTTCTGGCTAGGAAGACTAATCATTTATATTAATATTAATCATATTAATACTTTTGAGAAAAGATACATAAGAAAATCACGAGAAAATAGGTTTTCTAAAATAAAAACACCTTTTGTATTATATATATAATATATATTATTGATTATACTATTACAGTTGTCCCATTTTTTCTCCCCTTTATTCCCCTCTGCCCTGTACCCCACTTCCCACCAGCATTCCCCCCATCCTTAGGTCATGTCCATGGGTCATACATATAAGTGCTTTGGGTTCTCTATTTCCTATATTATTATTATACCTACTATTTTGTACCTACTATTTATGCTTCTTATTCCTTGTACCTTTTCCCCCATTTTCCCACTGATAACCCGCCATGTGATCTCCATTTATGTGATTCTGTTCCTGTTTTAGTTGATTGCTTACTTTGTTTTAGTTTTTGGTTTTTTTAGGTTCAGTTGTTAATAGTTGTGAGTTTGTTGTCATTTTACTGTTCATAGTTTTTGATCTTCTTCTTTATCTTAGATAAGACCCTTTAACATTTCATATAATAAGGTCTTGGTGATGATCAACTCCTTTAACTTGACCTTATCTGGGAATCACTTTATCTGTCCTTCCATTCTAAATGATAGCTTTGCTGGATAGAGTAATCTTGGATGTAGTTCCTTGCCTTTCATAACTTTGAATACTTCTTGCCAGTCCCTTCTTGCCTGCAAGATTTCTTTTGAGAAATCAGCTGATAGTCTTATGGTAACTCTGTTTTTCTCTTGATGCTTTTAAGATTCTCTCCTTATCTTTAATCTTGGGTAATTTAATTATGATATGTCATGGTGTGTTCCTCCTTGGGTCCAACTTCTTTGGGACTCTGAGCTTGCTGGATCTCCTGGAATTCTATTTCCTTCGCTAGATTGAGGGAGTTCTCTTTCATTATTTTTCCAAATAAGTTTTCTATTTCTTGCTATTCCTCTTCTCCTTCTGGCACCCCTATGATTCGGATCTTGGAACCTTTAAAGTTGTCCCAAAGGTTCCTCAGTCCCTCCTCATATTTTTGAATTCTTGTTTCTTCATTCTGTTCTGGTTGAATGTTTATGTCTTCCATCTGCTCCAAATGTTGACTTGAGTTCAGGTTTCCTTCCCTTTACTGTTGGTTTCCTGTATATTTTTCTTTATTTCATTTTACATAGCCTTCACTTTATCCTCCATTTTTCAACCATATTCACCATTTCTGTGAGCATCCTGATCATCAGTGTTTTGAATTGTGCACTTGAAAGGCTGGCTATCTGTTCATCACTTTGCTCTATTTTTGGAGCATTGATCAGTTCTTTCATTTGGGCCATATCTCTGTCTCAGCACACCTGTTATGTTGGAAGGGGAGGAGCCTTAGGTATTTTCCAGGGTGGAACATCCCATGTCTCTTTGTTGTGATGCTTTAAGTGGGGGAGGAGTCCAGAGAGGGAACAATGCTACTTACTCAGTTCTCGGCTGGCTTTCAGTCACTTCCTCCACTCTCCACAAGCAAATTGGGCCCTTCTAGAGCTGATTCCCAGGTGGGCGGGTTTGTGTGCATTCTAGGACCCTGTGGGTCTCTCCAATAAACTCTCCTGTGAGGCTGGGAATTCCTCCTGCTGCTGACTGTCCCACAGGTTTTTACAGCCAGAGGTTTTGAGGCTTCCTTTACCTGCACTGGAACCCTGGATTGCATGGTCTGTCTCACTCCCCAGATTTTCCTCCAGTTTCTCCACACACCAATGTAGACCACCTGGTCTGCCAGCTACAGCCTCACCCACCTGGTCCTTTACCTGCCATCTTGCCACATGCCTTCTTCACCCCAGCTGCTGGTCTCTGCCCCTTCTACCAGTCTGGATGAATGTTTCTTCTTTAGCAAATTGGTTGTCACACTCCCATACAGTTTGATTTTCTGGCAGTTCTGGATACTTTTTGTTTTTAAATTTGTTGTTGTCCTTCTTTTGGTTGTGCAAGGAGACAAAGTGTATCTACCTATGCCTCCATCTTGGCCAGAAGTTGATAAAAACATACTTTAAAGATATATGTAAATATGAAATGTTGGATAATTTTATAAGCACAGTGTTTAATGAATGAACATGCAAAACACATTGCTAAGCATACAAAGCATAACATATATTCCATTAATTTTCTTGAAATTATCAAATATGATATTATCAATAAAGTCTTCTGATTTTAATTTGAATTATCTTATTTATTCATCTACACACAGTTTATCACTGAAAAGATTAGAATTAATGAAGTAATTGGTTGTATATTTTTGAAATCTTATTTGAAAGACAATTGAAAAATAATTAAAACTGAAAATTAACAGAAAATGTATGTAATACCTGAAATATTATCTTAAATGATAGTACAGAAATAATTCTAAAATTCTTATTTCTTAAAATACTGAAGTACCAACATATATTTCCTGGGATTAATTAAGAGACACTGTGTTCATACACGGGGGAACCCCCAAAAAACAGAATTATTCTCTGAATAGCAGGCCCCTTGTAGTACAGCCTTCCCCCGCTGGGTGTTCTAGGAACACCTGCATCTTTAAAAGTGTACTAACTGGTGTTGTTGTGAGAGGCTGCATTCAGCTTCAGTGAATTTTTCCTGAAGACTCTTTCAATGCCCTTGCCGATTTCATGATGAGTGACTTACAAGTGCACCTGTTACACCATGCTCAGTGTTCAGCAATTTTTCACCAAAAGCAGCCTGATCCCCATGCTCCACCCTCCCGATTCACCTGCTTTTACCCTGAGAGACTTTTTTGTTGTTGTTTCCCCGGATTAAAAATGTTCTCAAAGGGAAATGTTTTGCCATTGTGGAAGAGGTTAAAAAAAAATGGCGGAAGCACTAAAAGGCATCAAAACTGATGAGTTCAGAAACTGTTCTAAGCAGTGGGAATAAGTCTCAATAGATGTATTGCACCAAAAGGAGAGCACTTTGAAGATGACTGAATAAACAAGGTAAGAATAAATACATAATTTTTAATAAATATATTATGGGGGTTTTTCGGTCCCTCCTCATATATGCAATATCACATACAAATCTACTTTTTCTCCAGCTGATAGAGAAATTAGGGGTAGCCTAAAGCAGGTGTCCAGCATCTTAATAAAGACCAAGACTTTTGGGAACCAGGAACTCTCTAAGCCCTTTAAGTGCAGTATCTTGTCTCATCTTCTCAACAATCTTAAGTCAGTACCGTTATTATTCCCATTTTACAGATGAGGAATCAAAGAATTAGGAAGGTGAATAAACTTGTCCAAAGTCATACAAACATGAAATGAGAAAGTTAAAATGTAAATACAGCTTAAGCTCTATTTATCCTCCTGATTACCCCATTTCCCTGTCTCTTGATGTTCTGAGAAAGCATCACTTCTCCCCAGAAGTTACAACTCTCCATTATATGGCTGTTCTGATCAGGTATTTTTGTTTTTCATGATGCTTCAACAAAATTAAGAAATTCTGCCACAAGCCTTTCTGACATCTTATGTCACGACCCACTCATCCCCACCCTATTCACCAAGATAATTTCAGGAGGCACAGAGTATTTGTGCATAATGTGGAGCTTCTCAGAGCTGTCACAGTCAAGATGTGCACAGAAAGGTGGCTCCAGGATTCCTCCTGGGGACAAGATGAGGGATAGGGAAAGGTTACCATGGTTCTCCCTGAGTGTGAAAAGGGAAAACATTAAGCCTGTTACTGTGTTGCTCGTTCCCTGAGATGTATTTCCATCACTGAAAAAAAAAAAAGAAAATTACTTTCTCCAGGAAACCATGTGTATTACACGTAAATCATTCACATACTGTTTAATAGATTTGAATATTGATGAGCCTAAGACTTCTCATTTCCTTCCATTTCTACACAGTCTCTCTGGTCATGGGTTAAACCCTATTTCACACACACACGCGTGCACACACACACACACACACAGCCATTTGGTAATATTTCACTGCTAATTCTAAACATGCATAAGTCATGTCTCCTATGAAAAGTCATGTCCTGTGATGAAGAGCAAACATTTGGGGATGGGTTGCCCTATCTAAATAGGCAAAAAGGCAGCTTTTTATTGGTAATATCTTATCACCTTATAGAACACTTTATCTAAATATATTCATATGAAAATTGTTTGAAAAGGAGAAATGTGTCATGTACTTAATTTATCCGTTGAAGAGCTAGGTTCTACAATTCCCTTCCTACCATACTCCAGCAAGATTTGGCCAAAGAGAATATAATAAAGTCACACGTTGGAGTATGTGAGCACAGTCAGGACTGTGTGGAAGTGCACTGAGTGCTCTTTGCCGTAAGCCAGGTCCCAGGGACTGTCCACCACAATTTCAATTCTAAACTCACCCTGTGAAGGAGCCATCGAATGTGTTTCTTAGCCCAGCTTCCCTAGCCATTGCCAGAACTGAAGAACGGCCTCCCCCGTGCCACTAGATATCCATTGGCAACGGCTCCCCGAGTGCTCCAAATTGTTTTCATCTCTGGAGTGAAATACCTCTAGTTTCTGCTTTTAAGTAAAGCATTCATGAGTATACCAGCATAAAATTGGTTGAGTGGTTCTTCTTTTATTAAATAAATATTTATTGAGTGTCCATTTGCACTGAACTATATGCTGAGAACACAACAGTGATAAACCTGTTTCTGTTGTTCATGAAGCCTACATTATCAGGGGAGACCAAAAATTAGCCAAGTAATTAAAGTGTCGTATATGTACTTAACTTGCTCATCGTCATCTATATTCATTCTAACCAGAATAAAAGAGAAAAAAAGAGAAAGAAGAGGAAGAGTTGGCAGAGGAGAAAAGAGAAAGTAACGTAAAGTTTAAATTCTGCCTGACATTCTTCTTACTGATAGCATGTCCAGAGGTAAACATTATCCAAAAAATAAGCAACCACAGTTACAACCTGCCATGTATAATGTGAAGATCTCACTACAGAATAATCTAAGTGTTTTGAAGTTTTGACCATTAAACACAAGTCACTGCCTTCATCTTATCTTCAACTGAATTAATAAAAGTCTAGAAGACAAATAGGTTGTGCTGTTAAAGACAGAATAAATAAATATATCCTCCAATATACCTTCCTATAGGAATTTTCAAAGGTAAGTTTGACCTTCTGTAAATCCTGTTTACTGAAATATGTAAATTCTGTCTCTACTCCATGATAGCATGGTTTATGGTGGGAAAGCAAAATTCCAGGCACTTTTTTTCCCCTGTTTGATTTCACAGATCACTCCCTATATAAGTGAAGTAAAGTGGATGAGAGGAGAGTCATGTTTTTGCCAAACACTGTAGAGTTCATTCTCTTTTAGCTATTCCTGTTGAGTTCTATTGATAGAGTTAGTGTGGACAGCAATTTTGAGAAGATCAAAGAATTTACCATTAAGACAAAATCTTTACTTGCTGTATTTAATCCCAGTGCAATTCTTGATACAAATGAGAAGGATCAGAGATTTTCAAAAAGGATGGAAGGAAGGAAGGAAGGAAGGAAGGAAGGAAGGAAGGAAGGAAGGAAGGAAGGAAGGAAGGGAGGGAGGAAGGGAGGGAGGGAGGGAGGGAGGAAGGGAGGGAGGGAGGAAGAGGGAGGGAGGGAGGGAGGAAAGAAAGAAACCCTTTGTCAGTGGTCAGTGTCTTCACTCTTATTTCCTTGGGAGACTCTCTGATGAGACCCTTGACTATTTCCTTCCAGTTTGTTTCCCCACCCGGCATTACTAGCAGCCCTGCTGAAATGAACAAGGCTTAAGGAAAGACACTTTGGATGAGTGTGTTCCATGTAATGAAGCAGAATAAGAGTATAAAATGAAAGTAATTGTCTGCATAATTGAAGGGAAAAGTTCATTTTTATCTCTATTACCTAGATACTTGGAATAGGGAAGAGACAGTAAATTACTTAGATAATCACATTAGTTTTTTAACTTGTTGCATCTTCATACTCAACAAAGTTTCTTTTCATTTTGCAAATGGTTCAGTTTTAAACTTAAATGACATAAACAACCAAACCCATAAGCATTATCTTTCAAACAAAAACTTGATGACCCAGAGAAGTATATTTTTTCTATGCAAAATGATAGCAGTTAACATTTGCATTACTATTACATACAATAGTACTTAATAGATATTCAAAAACATGCAAGTCCATGTCGCTTTCCCATGAACTGAAGTAGAAAATGTTGAAATGGAGAAGAACTACAAGAATGCATAAATAAAATATGAAAAGTTTTGTCATGTTCTATTAGGGTTTTTCATGTTAGCATCCTATTATATTAGTATTTGTTTTCACTAATATGATATGAAAATTGCTGAAATGATTGCATGGTCATATCTTGTTAGGCGACTCAAATTCTAAAATTATAGGATTCTAATATAAGATGAAAGAAAATTGTTAATATTATAAAAAGTTTCTAATGTGATGTGACGGTCCATCTGGGGGGGAAAAAGTTTAAGTTACTTTAGCGTGATTTCTTGGAAATGTTTTCTTTATAGGAAGCAGGTGGTGACAAAGAAGAAGAAATTGGGTATGAGGGCATCACTGTTGGGCTGGATACATGAATGGGAAATATTTCTCTCAGGTAGGCAATATGTTACAAGAATTTTTTTTATCCATTCTAAACAGTTATGTGTATTGATTAGCAGAGCTGAGTTTTGTTGGGGGCTGCTAAATGTAGGAGGTAGCTGCAGTGATTTAGGTTTTGGTTTCTTTCTTTTTTTGTAAGAAAGCTACTATTAGTAATATTTCTCTTCAAAATTTGCTTTTGTGTGGAAGTTAGCATTAATTGCTCAACAATAATCTAATTGCTAAATAATGCAACTTGATAGCCACTATATGGTAACAAATGTAAGGTGTTGCTTAAGTTCAGGGAACAGGTTTTTTTAGTGCTAACTGAAAAACATGTTTGATTCATTGCACTTTTTATATGTGATAATATATCTTTCAGTCGTCTATTTTAGTAAATAGTTTGGAGTTAAACCTAAAGCTCACTTTCAATTTTGGCATAAGGGTGTTACTTTAGGGTTATTATCAGAAATAATGTGCCTAATGTAACTTTGAAGTCAATGTCAACTTCTTTATCAAAAATTGTGTTTGTGTTTTATGTTGCAGAAACCTGGCATAAGAATCAAGAGCTGAAAGACATGTAGGAAGAATAATTGATTGCAAAGGATGTTACTTACTCTTTTTAAACTACTGATTTCATCATTTTGTAAGATTCCCTAAAATATTATATTTGAATGAAGACTGCCACATTTTAATATTTATCTTAATATTTTATACATTGAAGAAATTTTTTTTCCAAAGATGACATTATCAATGGCTTACAAAATGATTATGATTGCTTGAAGGGCTTAACATAGGAAATTTAGTCCTGACATACATTACTTTTATGGAAAAATAAATTTATCTCAATTGACTGTTAATGTCAGCTAAAAAAGAAAACCATTTAAAATTAGCTGCCGGACACGAAAATTATCTTAGTTTAAATTAGAATGTGTTTTATAAAAAAGACAAAGTGGCTACACTGACTCTTGGATAGGGCAAATTCTTTCACGGCAATATTGTTTTCTCTTATGAAAAGGAAAGGAACTATTTTCAAAAGTTATGCAGGATTAAAATAATGGCAGAATTCTGCCACCAAATCCCACTCCCTTAAAGACAAAAGAAATACCACAAACACACATAGTCCTCCTCCCCTTGCCAAACCAGGCCCGCAAGAGCTACTGTCTCTCAGGAAAAGAAGTAGAAGTCTGTAGCTTAGCTGGGCAGATTCCTGTTTTAACGTTCCAGCTTCTCCTAGTCATCCGTGCTTGGCTAGGCTCCTGCTCTTATCCAAAACCGCATGGCCCTTCCTCATGGTGGGCCAGTGGGGGTCCTTCTGCATCCTTTCAAACCATGTGGCCAAGACCCGGCACCCAAGCCACAGGGTCAAGAGGCCCCACACCACTGCTACATCCTGCTGTTCTTCTCCTTTCCAAGCCCTCAATTCAATATATTTTATCTTAAATATGGTGCAGATTGTGTATGTTGGAATCAGGTTATTCCTATCTCTTTCTCTTTTTCTCCAATCCAAGGGCTCAAACCATGTCCAATTCTTCAGAAATGGTTTAGGATAAGAGCCATTCTGAAGGGCCATTTGGAGGTCTGTGGTAAATCAATAAAACAAATAAGCTTAAAAAAATAGCTGAGTTAATCATGAGAATGTTTAAAATAATTAGTCTTGAGTTAAAGTTTTTCTAAATGCCAAGGAACTTTACTAATTACTATATCTGTCCCAGTTTGAGTATCTAGTTCTTGTTATCACGTTTCCCACTGTCCATGGCAAAGTCAGGTGGAAGACGTTTCTGGGCTAGTAATAAGAATTGGAAGGTCCATACCACTTTGTGACCCATTTCCAATACACTCTATGGTCAAAAGATTTACATTAAAACAGGAAATTTAAAATTTCCCATTAAATAAGTGATAGTATCTAGAAGCACAGCTCCACTGTATACCTTCTATAAAAATGGATTTTTCTATTTCTATATTGCTAGGGTTTTTCCAATGCTGGGAACATTATGCTTATTTATACCCTAATTAACCAAGATAACATGATCATCCTAAAGTTAGACTTTATCCTAAACAACTTTTCTAATGTTTTCACTAACTTTCTTTAAATTGCCAACACGGTGAAGATGTAACATGTCACCAAGGCCATCGTCTTTATTTCCATCTAGTAGTGGTCAAAGCCAGCAGCAAAACTTGCACACTGTATTATCTATCGCAATGAGAGCACTGCCAGCCCCAAATCAAGTGCTTTTTTTTTTTCCTCAAAGCCCCAACAAATCTTCCCACCCACCCCCCATAAATTAGCAGTGTTTAGAAGGATACTTGCCCACACTCTATAGATTACTTTAAGGAAAAGCTCCATCATCCATAATACATTTGGGCTTCTTTCTAGTTGAAGATTTATATATTTTTTTATTGATGGGTTATGAATATTGACACAGGAGATATTCATTGTTTATTGAAGGCTTGTTTACATAAAAGATCTTCACAGGCTACCCCCTAAGTCTAGAGGTCCTAAACCAGTGTCAGGGAGCTGTCTGGGTATTTTTTCCCACGTATTGCACTGCCATTCTACCAACAATAGAGGCCCATTAACGTTTGGCCCTTCAAGTTACTGCAGCCCAAGCCTCAGTGGCAGGACGTCTGCCCAATATGTAAAATAACGGAATGAATGGATTCCTTGGAAACAATGATAACAAGACCTGGCTGAGCTAACTGTGACAGCATGTGGTAATTTTCCAGCCCGCTGGCCCTGTAAAGGAAACTGGAACACAAAGCAGAGACTGCGGGGCGGGCCGGCCTGAATAGCTGCAAACAAGTGCAGAATATCTGATGATGTCATACGCACAGTTTGACAGATGGGGCTGGACAATTTTCCCCCTTCAAACATGGTCTTAACTATTTGTATTCCATCGGCTTCTCACTTGGGAAGTTCAATCCTGTAATCACCTGCTTGAAAGACTAAACAAACCTTAACTGCCCTGTGCTTGATTCAAGTACCACTAGTTTTATGAAGAAAAATGATATCCATTATTAGTGGCTGAATGCTGAGGGGAGCAGTGGGGGAGAGGGTGCTGCTGTGGATTAATGCATCATCTCTGCTTTCAGCTGTGGGCCAGGTTTTGAGTCTAGCTCTGACTGAATACTGCCATACACTTTGAATAGCATAATGAAGCATTGTTATTGCCTCAGTCTAGTCATTACATCAGGGAAACAGACATGTAAAGTTATCAAAACTGATTACTAGCTGAGCTTTTGAGGCTATAAAATAAATGCATTAAGAGAAGACTTTTTTTTTTGTCTTATGGGTGTTATCTCAAGGTTGGATGTTTTACTGTATATAGTACTATGTGTCACTATATGTAAGTTGGTGCTAGAGTATATCAATAGACAGTGCTTTCTCAAAACAAGCTGGCATGTAGATCTGCATTTGTGTGTGTGTTTAAGTTGGTGCATGGGAGACAGAGAAAATGAAGATTGACAACATTAATAAAAATCAGACACAACTCAATTAAAATTCACTGAAAATAGTAAATGAACCAGTGTACTTGGTTTAATTGTAATGACACAAGTCTGCCTTTTTCCTCCCTTCAAATAAATACTTGCTTTGGATCTCACGTGTCTTCGCCATTTTATTCATGTAGTTCTTTTTATTTACTTTTTCATAGAATTTATGTAAATATATGTAGGCTACAGAATGGGTCTCACATACAGCTTTATTCTTTAATCTTTTCATCAAATAGCCAAGAGATTCTGTTTATGGAAAAGTGATATCTGTCCCACAGAAAAGCGTGGCAAACTGCCTAGCCTGTAGAAAAAGGAATAATAGCAATAGCATGATAATAAAAATTAATGATTAGGATTTACAAAATACCTTTTCAACTAGAAAAGTACCACACACTAAACTACTCTCTACAGAGTATGCCAGATTACAGAAGCTGTACACAAGCTATGCTAGCCTTAACTTCCCCTGTGTTATCTAACATAGTTGTTGGGTAGGAAAAGAAAAAGTGATAAATGCAAGTAAGGAGAATTCTCCTTATCCTTGGAGACGAATCTACTCTCAACCACCACCCTCACCTTTCAGATGTAAAGGGAAATACAAATCCCTGATATTATCTACCATTCCCAGCTTACCTAAATATAATCAAGCTATACTTTGGTCAACTTCCATGCACTCATTCTATGATAAATGATCACTCTCTGCTTTTGGCACTGGGCTATCACTTTATTCTAAGAAAATACTCCAACTGAGATTGTGTTGTATCTTTAAAGTCAGTATAAGAGAATTATATGTACAATGCACATTTGCACCAGAAGCTACTTTTGAACAGTAGAGTTGTGGTTCATAAGTATGCACAATCTTTTGCTAGGTCATACCTAGGTCTGAGGGCCTTAGTGGCTGCCAAGCTCATGCAGAATGAGAATCTCATGAGAGGGCACATGGTTTTAGGACAGGAGTTTATTTCTGCTTCCCACATTCCCCACTAACTAACACCAAGGGCATCCCTTTACATGTTTACACCAGATGGAGCTCCCCATCTGTTACAAGAAGCCAAATTGTTTTATTAATAGCAGTGATGTTCATATCTATACAGGAGAAGGAGAAGGTGAGAGAAAAGGAAAAGAAAGTTTGGGGATAGATAATATGTGTTTTTCATATCACAAGTCATTACATGAAATTATATACAAGCTGTCCTTTAAGACCTATTTCTGTTTCATCTAAGTCAGCAGCTTGGGTGGGGCTCTCTTTGAAGCCTAAAGATCACAGCTAAGAAGTTCAGTTGAAGAACAATGCCATGCTTGGTAGGAAGGAAAAACAGAATCTTGCATTTTCATTGTTAACACTGATTTAAAGGTGTGTTAACACACTAGCTTTTTTCAAGTCCTCATCTGAACAAAAACCCAAACTACTGAGGTTAATCAAAGTAACAATCAGCTGGTATGATAATCATGACAGTACTTCATAATGACTATGATCTGAAAAGATGTTTGAAAGAAATTGATAGAGGAAGTTTCCACACATATTTAGTACAACTTGTAAAATTATCAGTAAATATATGTCATAATAAGACTAAAGATCATTCAGTCCCACATGCCAGAAGCATTCATTCTATGGAAGGACGTATTGTCATTCAGATTCATGCCTCTAAGAATAATTAATTTTTGCAAATATGACTTATTCCCTAATAATGAACTATAGGTATGCCTGTATTTAACCTACCTGAAGATTTCTTGAATCCGTTGAGAATTTAAGCCTATTATCACTGCTTGGGGTAACAAAATATGTAAATATTTAGCCACTTCATAAAACAGTACATGCTCATATGAAACTTACAGTTAAGTTGAATTGAGTAAATATTATTAAGGATTTACCTAGTAAATGTTACTATGCAATAGCAATCAGAAATAGAAGGGTGGGCAAGTGTGCTTCAGAAAATTCACATCATTTACAGGGAAATACAGACATACACAAGTGTCTGCAATGATTATGGGATACAGGATATGCTGTGGAAAAGTACATATACATTATATATAAAGTCTAATGGTAAGGGGACATATGCATGTTTACCCTAGAAATATTACATGATAATTTTTTAACCTTGAGCAAGATGTTAAACTCACGCATCTCCATACTGAAGCTAAATCCTGTCTTCTAGTTTTCTGCTTTCAGAAAATACGCTTTAACCGCTTTGCCATTTCTGTGGCTTTCCTCTGTAATTTTTCCAGTTGTTATCACCTGTTTCTCACTGTCCCTTAAGCATGTTTAAGCATATATGGACTTTTGAACTTGGTATACAAAAATGAGAAGGAAAAGTCAGTCAGATCTAAGTCTGAGGTAACGTGGGTCAAACTCTTGAGTTAAAAAAAAAAGTGCATAATTAAAATCAATTTTCTATGTCCACTGCTCTTAGAGAGCAGTTCAAGAAAAGGCTCAGTTAGAAAAAGATTTGAAGATGGGGGCAAGGCACATCATGTAGTTCTTATCAATTATTTAGCAAAAGCATTGGGTGGAGTACTAAAATCCATCATGGCATCTAATTCTGTTAACTGTGTACCTATAGTGAATACATGTCATAACATAAGTTCGAATTGCTGTACCTGTTTTGGGGTATAGCCGACCTACTTTTGTCAATTTCTACGTGTGATGTTTGGAAAATTTCTGGTCTTTTCTGCATATTCTTTATTGATAGAACAAGAATACTGTATATGTCACACAGATGTTAGGTCTGCAACTAGAATATAATGAATTAATAATTGCTATAACCTTCTATTTTTAACAACAGAATAATAAAGGATCTCCTTTTCTTATTGTATATTGAGATCCGTTACTCCGACTAATGAGAATATGTAGGGTGAGATTCTGCTCAATTTAGGATATTTTGTTAAAAATATTCTTGAAATCAATTCACCAAGATTCATTAAGTCCCTTCATAAAGAAAGACAGTGACATAGGAGCTGCAATAAGTACAAAACGAATAAAATTAAGTCACAAACCTCAAGAAACTGATAAAACTGGTAAAGTATAAAATAAGTCCACAAATGATTGTTACAGAGGATAAGGTAAGTGCTCTAAAAAAATTTTTTTTAAAGTTTTATGAGAAAATCAAAAAAAGGAAGATACACTTTGCCTAGAGAATAATTCCATTTGCAATTAGAAAAACTCTTTTCAGGATGGGCCTGCCAATAACCTGCAAATTAAATATCTGAAAAGACTATAATTATAATGCAGGGTGGCCCATTTAAAGAAGTCCTACTTAACATAATGTGATTTCAACAATAATAAGATAAAGAGTATATAGTTTAAGTACATATAGATCCTCTTTTTGAAGGGCACAAAGGATTTCTATTGCTGAGTTGTTTAAATGGGTCATCCTATCTAATAGGATCACAATATTTTTTTTATAAATAAGATGAATTTGAAGAGATGATACAAACTTCCTGGGGGGAAATGACTCGTTTTTATTTGTGTTAGTGGACACTACATGAAATCCCAGGTGTGCAGTGCCTTCTGGCATTTCTGTGGGTGCATTAACTCTTTTAGCCATCCACCTGGCCATGCAGACCTCCCAGGAAGGAGGTAACTCCCAAAGAGGCCTCTTTCTAGGATCTCTTTCTTCAGAGTCTAGCAGAGAGGGTCCCTCAACCTTACCACTCTACCCTCCCCCAGTCTGGGTCTGGGTACCATTAGTGCACTGGAGCAGTAATTTCACTAAATTGTACCTCAGTGGCCCCCTATTACGAAAGGAAGTGTGAATGCTGTCCAAGCCCTTTCCTATCTGGCAATGGAATCACAGGTCAGAAAACATCTTTAGCAAGCATAAATTATTAGGCTCACTATAAAAGAGAGCTGACAGATGAAACAGGCATTTCCATGAATGAACAATACAGCTCCAATTCAAAGACTGCTGATTGGGTGTTCAGCCTTCCAGCATAAACAGCTATTCAAATTTTAAACTGTAACCAAGTGAATAAAGAGAAGGAATGCCACGGCCACCTCTGGTTCTTCAGAACAATTCAACAAGAGATGTGATATAAATAAAATGTCAACCTATAGGCTGAGTATTTCTTCTTCTTCCCAAGGGTGCTTCACAGCCCATGAAACAGAAGGCCACTGTTTGAGAACAGAGGCCGCTCTGGAAACCTGGAGAGCCCAGTGCCCCGCTGGCTATCCCAGAGCCTCACCAGGAGATGGTCACTGAACACATCAGCCTCCCTCTCCTCCTCCCCTGTCTGTCTGAGTCGTTCCCAGCCTCCCCTTTTGTAAGACATTATCTGTATTCATGGGGCGAGGCTGTTGGGGATGAAGCCACAAACATAATTATAAACCTCATAGCAATGCAAAGCATTCTACTCATAAGAAAAGTAGACACCGTCAGTTTCTTGCTGTGATGCCACAAAGGAAGAGCACTTCCCTGAGATAAAACTATATGTAGTTAACAAAATGAAAAGCCTTTATCTCTATGTTTTGCCAAAGGATGCAAATCCCAGATGTTTAAAGCCTCCTAGCATTTCTAGGGAGAATGTGATAAGAACCTAAGAACATCTGCAATCTTAGGTTGCATGTAAATCTCTGGTTAAAATAGAAGTGTATAGCTGTGTATATCTAGAAAGAGGAGACATGAGAGTGCTTGGTACTTGCTAAGAGAGAATGCCTCACTATTTTACCAACAGGGCACATTTTTTAAGAATGCCAAAATATTGGACACTTCCTTGTTGGGCTTAAATTATGTCCCCTTCAGTTTCAGAAGGTCAACAGAAATAATTTTAGGCATAAGTAACAAAGGAGGTAATCTGGAGTTCCTTTCTTGAGGGACCTTAGGTCTGTGTCTTCAGAAAGACCGACATACTGAGCATTCTGCCTCCAGCCTTGCCCCTGTAGGGTCAGTTTAGGTTTTTTTCCTACACAGAAGGGCACCTCTTACCACAGAAACTCTTGCCTGTCAGTGGTTGTTACTGGGTTAATTTTTCAGTAGTTTCCACTGTAAGTCGAGAAGTCTTCCAATATTGATAGAATCAGAGCACACAAATAATTCCATTTATGCTGAAGATCTAGTCAAAGGAAGTTAAATTGTAGCATACATTTTTTCCATCTTGATATATTTGCATAAGATTATAATGGTGAAAAATATAGTGGAGGCTAAGAAGTCACTATTTAAAAAATCTATTTGGGAATTATATTTCTTTACATTTATTGGCATTATGGAAACAAATAGGTCTTTCTGCTCTGGAGTACTGCTTTCTAACTCCCTTGCCTCCTGCCCTATGCTGGTAACATTGTTTTTAGATGCTAAGATGCTAAGTATAAAGTCAATTAATTACAAATAAACAAGAAGTTCTGCCGAAACCTACTCTAAAATGTGCCATAACAAGAGACAAGTGATTTTAAGACAGAGAAAATTGCACACATGTGTGATTAGGCATGTCTCTAATAATCTGTGACCTCAGGTTGAGTTCTTATTTGTTTGATATCCTGCCCATGATTACAGTTTAAATAATGGCCTAAGTGACCCACGTGATTTTAAGACAGAATATTTCCATGACCACCATCTGGCACTACTGTATTGGAAACACAATGTAGAAGAGTCTTTTGTTATGAAAAATACTTTTGCAAGGTGCAACTTCCAACGTGGCTATATGATAACGCTGTCTAGAAACTAGATCTCTCATGTAATCTGCCACTAACTGGAAGATGCTAAGCTGCCATCCAGTCACTGGGTTGTTGGCATAAGATTGTTTTGATGACCAATGATCATAAGTTTCTACAGCAACATTCCAAAGGATTTGTGTTGGCTTAGTTTTCTCTACTCTAACACAGTGATTTTGTTTTTAAACTACAGCATATGGAGAGAAACTGTCTTTTCTTAAACTGGTGTGAGTGTGCTTTATTCAATTTCCTTCTGCTCTAATGTGAGTGAAGCAAGTGCATACATATTTTGATTCATAGAATTTTCAGAGAAAACCTGCACATTATCACTAATTGTCTTACCATTGATCTTTTAAGCAAGGCAGTTATGTGGTGCATTTTATAACCAGATGTTACACTAATGATAAAAAAACTTCAATAAAAAAATAACCTTCAGACCTGCTACTTTAACTCTATAAATCCTAAAACATTTGCATCTGCTTTAGAAAGATGTTTGTCCGTGATACCCCAAACTCCCATTGTACCACATGTGCTTTTTATTATAACAGTCATCATCTCATGCCTACGTGTATTCAATGTCTTCTCTTAATCAGTGGTTCTCAATTCTGGGTACACATTTAAAAAATTCTGAGAGCTTTTTATAAATACTGGTTTCTAGGTCAATAAAGACTAAATCTCTTGGTGCTTCTGTCAGGGATGAAGGTGGGGGATAGGGAGAATTCATATTGTTGTTTTTTAACTTTCAAGGTAACTGTAATGTGCAGCTTGAAACAAAAACCACAGCCTCAGATTGTTAGCTCCATGAAAAACAGGGCTATTTCTGTATCTTGTTGCTTAGAAAATAAAAGTACTCAAAAAATTCATATAGAATAAATGAATATCACACTGTTGTCACGTGCAACACACTGCTTTGTCAACAGAGCCCATGCAGAATTTCAAGAGCCTCCCATATTTGAAGCTAACCTTGGACAACAGCCTCTGAGGGTTATTTGTAATGAAACAGAAGTTGATGAAGTTATAATATTAATTCAGGCCTTCTGTAAACTTAAATTGCCACTCTAAGGTGGCCTCAGCTATAGAATGCTGTCCATCCCCCTTTAACTTCCACCCCCCCACAAAAAAAACCTTAGAGTGCACAGGCAGGGGAAGGCACACAGTGGAGAGGAGAAGAACTAACATGCTCTTGTACCTCCCCTACATTGTCAGGTTCATGAGCATAGAGTTGTGCATGAATGAAACTTAGTGCATTAACAAGGAGTGTTGACCTCTTCATTCCCTCATATCAAAAAGTGAGTGATGAGATATAAAACTGTTGATTTCCTACTTAGGATATAGAGATATATGGATATCTACAAATAGTGACATACATTTCCAGTCCCTCGAGGTCACAGGTCTAGGTCTGGTAGAAGCACCAAAGAAGATGATGAAGGGCACTATCTGCCCACTATAATATCAAAATCAAAAATATATATCTAAAGTAATTGCTACAAAATTCAGGATAGTGTTTACTTCTGAGGGAAGGAGGAGGTAAGATTAAGATATGGTACATGCAGGAAGGGCAGCTGAAAAAAATGCTAGTTCTTGACCAGGGTGGCGGTCAGCCAGGTGGCTGTCTCACTCAGAATAAGTCATTAAGCTACATTTGTTTGGAATGATTTTCTGGATCTGTGTTTTATTTTATAATCAAAAATTAAAATTAAAATACATTGATATTGAACAAATAGTTTATACCAATTTTAAAGTAATTCATACCAGTATAAAAATAAGTGTACAAATTATTTAAATATCTATCTCTGAATTCAACTTATCTTTTCAAATTTATTTACATATTGGTTATCACCACCTGTTGGGTTATTAGACTCTCTAAACGTGTTCTTCCATCCTCTTCCAGGCTTCAAGGGAGGTTCCTTCAGTTAGTGCTGTGGAACTCAGAGGATAAGTTTGTACCTTCTCAATAGAAACCATCTGTGACATTAGTGACTTCTATCATGTGCCTGCTCTGCCTCCCTCTTTCCAGACAGAAGAGTTCAACTTTTCAGCCTATCATCATAGGACAGCACCCTCAGCCCCTTGAGCACTTTAATTTTCTTCTCTAGACATGCAGATTTAGTTGGGAGTATTGTACTCAGGGACAATTTAAGTGGTTTCTCCCAGCTTTATACTTTTACCATTCTTTCTCCTCCTAAGTAAAAGTTAAATTCTAATCATGGAATAATTTAGACGATTCTTTTTTATTTATCCCCAAACCCTTGATTTCTCCTTGAAACTCCTTCAAGTCTGTCTGTGCTTTGTGAATTTTGCCAATTTCTCAGAGTGATTCTAACTTCTCAGTTCTTCTTATTTTATTCTTTTACAGTTCCTTTCTCTCCTCTCTTGGTAAGTATGTCTTCCAAACGCTCTTTTTCTCCCCACTGCTTCCTGGAGGAAATAATGAATATCTATATACTCCCTTTGTTAGTTTTCCATCCTGATACCTACTTCTCACCACTGCCACAGCTACATATTTCCTGAAGTAAATTGGATTACTCACTGCATCCAATTGTCATTGACAGACACTCAAGTTCATATCCCCTCAAGCCTGTTTTAATTTATTAGCTTAAATTCTAACTTTGAGGATTCTATTTGACAAAGAATATATTAAATCCTTATTGATGATATAATCCTAATAATAATTCCTACTTAAAGCATATTTTACTAATCAAGTATGTGTATTTTCTAAATTAAAAAAAAAGTACTAATCTTCTTAACCCTCCAGTGAGCCAAGGAGAAAGTATAATGATTCCCATTTTGCATATGAAATCACTGAGGTAAATTATGTCTATTTCCCCAGTGGCTAAATAGAGCAGGAAAGAAATAAATGCCAGACTCCCAGTGATCTGCTGGGCCATGAAGAAAAAAATTTCTTGAAACTCAAGAAAATTCAGATAAACCCTTTGTGTCAATGGCTTAGCATTGCCTCCCTTGAAATGATTATAGTGACTATTTATTCAAGAAATTCTGAGATAGCTCATGTATGTCATGCTACCCTGAGGAGGAAATGTCAAATGACTGGGAATAAGAGAAATGCCAGGGAGAACATGACCCACACAGGCGATTAATATGGATTTTATCCATTGAGATATAAAATTTAAATGAAAATCCTTGACTTAATGCACCCTGAGGATGAAGAATCCCTGGAGATACTTCTAAGACCTGAAACAGTACCTTTCCAGAGTTCAGATACCTGATTGAACTTTCCCTCACCCTCTTTTTCCTCATACAATGCTGTCCCTGACTTGAGAGGCTATGTCACGTGAGGAGAAATGAAAAATCAGTCTTTACTTGATTCATACAGTAGAAGTGGGAGGAAGAGAGAATGATTCCCCAGTCAGGTCTGTGACATTACAGGTACAATAATTGTAGAATTGATGGAGAGAGGAAAATGCAAGAAAGAAATTATAAATTGAAACTTTAGCCTTACAGTCAGTTTTAGATATAATTTCTGGCTATTATAACACTTAACATATAGACAAGAAACCTATAGAAAAGTCCCTTGATACAGGGTGAACTGACATTGGATTCTTATGTCTTGCTTGTATCAATTCAATGACATTGAGTGGTTTGGGGTTTTATTTATTTATTTTTTAATGAACCAGTTTATTTTCCCCCAATTAAAGCAGCTAATTCTGTTCAACTAGAATTTCCTTGTATCCAAACCCAGCTCATGGCATTTGATTTGCTCATAATTCTTTCTGATTAATAGGCCATCCACAACAGTAGGTTTGTCCCAGTTATACCTCTTATTTCCTATATGTTTTATTAGAATTTTATTTCTATTATTATTATATACTCTTGTGTACCAGTGGAATCCTCAAAGTTTATTCCCTTTATTTCTTTTTCACATCTAGGAGAAATTCACCCAACCTATAACCTTCTCTATTCTACTATCCTTGAAACTATAAACATGGTCAATTTTTGCCAAGAAATAAAGGAAACTTTGAGAGGACTTCCTCCCATGTTGCACATACCTCTTGTACAAATCAAGATATTCCTCTGACTCCTGTCTGCCAGCTTATGAGATCCATTAATAAAAATTAAGATAGTCAGGAAAACACCATTTTGCTGGAAGTTTCCAGAAAAGTGTGCTCCTCTTTGATACATTCAAGAAGCCTAGTTGTGGAGGGAGAATTTTTAGGCAAAAGCATAAATGTCCAGGATGTGTATTATAGCAACAGACTCCTCTGAACAAAGCTTCAAGGCAATAGTTGCCGAGTGCACAATAAAGGAACTGAATAGACCAGATTGATTCTGGGTCTCTGTTCTATTCCATTTCCTTATCCTTTACTCCAATCTAAGAACTCTTTAAAAAATCCTTTTGTCCCAGTAACTACTCTACCCTTAATACCCTTATACCCTTACCCTTAACATCCCACAATACCCGTAAGGGATGTTAAGACTCCTCTTTGGAACTAGATTAGTTGGGATAGTAGAAGGAAAAAGAGCAAGGCTCATTGGGTATATACCTATTATGCAAACATGAACTTCTATGTTGCAAATGAAAAAAGAAAGGAAAAAGAGACAGTTGCAGAATTATTTTTTTGTGTCTGACAAGTTACCATTCTATTTTTTTTATATTGAGATATCATCTGACCTCTATCCCAAATACAGGCATTCACAGCTTTTTGCTATGAACATGGAAAACCATTAGTGCTGACAGGCTGATCATATTCTCAAAAGGTCAAGATGTGCTGTAACAGTGCTTTTTCTTCATCGTTTGTCATTTTTGTGGGGTCTTTTTAACTTTGGTGTCAACATATGTGTTTCTTACATCTGGATTGACATCCTCACTTCCAAAGCATGTTTTATCCCTTTTGCCTCAAATGCATGAAATAAGATAACCTATTTTTAATAGTTAAAACTAATTTTATGAAGAGAAATATCTGTACTATTGAAAATGCATCAACATACTGATCACCGTTTTCCTTTGATGTTTACCTGGAATGTCTCTCCAAATTTGGTGAGATAAAAATGAACAGATATCATTCATTAATCTTTGGTGAGGTAAAAATGGGCAGGTATCATTAATATCCTTTAATAAGTAGGGACACACAGAAAACTCCTGACAGAGTCATCTGAAGATGAAAGCTAAATCTCATTCTCAGTTAATGTTACCTTATTTTGAATCATTCTCTGAGGAGTGTAATATTGGAGTATAAATTAGAACAACTTCAAGTTGTAATACAATCTCTCCCTCCAATATTGGTTCAGAAAACTATATGGAAAGAAAAAGAAGGGAAGGGATTTGGTGTTTGAATTGGGGGCCAGAGATGAAGAAGGAGGAAACAATTACCTTCCCTCTCCCCATACTGTTCATGACTTCAATAGCCCTACATCTGAGACCTTTTGTTCTTCCCATTCCCCAACAATGCCTTTTTTACTCCACCTCTAATCCTTGATTTCCCAATCTACATCATTGCAAATATTCATACTGCAACTCAAAACCTAACCTCTGTGGAAAGATTTCCACACCAGTTTTTTGTTTGTTTGTTTTTTGTTTTTTGTTTTTTTTACCCCATCTATAACAATAAAATCACTCTACCATTTTCCAGAGACTTTCATGTACAGCACCTCAAAGGTGGGAAGAATTTTGGGAATGAGTTAGTCCAGGTCTTGTTTTTTAAACAGAGGACCCACAGGTTCAGAGAAATGAAATGATTCTCCAAACTCATACAACTATAATGCAACTTTATTTGACTCTGTCCTGAGTGATTTGTCCTGCTGGGGTTTTTTTTAATGGAAATATTTTATTCTACTGTTTTTTTTATTCTTGTTATTTTATTTTTTTATAGGAATGAGGAGGATTGCCACCTTTTCTGTGCCGGAGGGTTGTGAGTGATCACAACTCATTTAGGGACAAGACAGGAGCAGAGGCCATCAATACTAAAGACCCTAGCCTGCTCCAAATTCCACACAGCCTGAGGAGAGACCAGAACCTTTTCTGGAGGAATGATATAGGCTGTTCATAAGTGTATGTATCTGACAGGAAACCATAGAGTTCCATACTTTAAAAATACCCTTATCTTAACAACGTCAAGGATAGAAAAGTACCATTCAAATGCTGAACTGTCTATGTCTAGTACCTCCATTGTCCATAAGCTTCTGCACACTAAAGCTAAAATTATTTTGTATTGCTCTTGAAATGAATGCAAGAGAGGATTCTGGAACTATATTCCAAGATCATTCTACCCAACTTCTCCTAAAACAATACCTGCTTTTTTCTACTCTGTTTGAGCATGTTATTTTAACAAGTTGACAGTTTCTGAATGTCTGAAATTTATCTATCTCACATTCAGCTTCCCAAGTCACAACTCAGAAAATCATCAACACAAGACCTTCACAAATTCTACTTCTCAGCCCAAAATGGCAATTTCATAGCAAAATCCAAAGCATCCTCCTTCCTCTTGGAGGTTCCAAAACAAAACTATTTCTCCTAAATGGAAGAGTGATTTGAAAGCCCCAAGACCTTGAGACAAAGAGGGCAGGTCTAACCTAGATCTTTCCAAATGAAGTATTACTGTATCTTTGTATAAACTCAAGTCATGCCTCCCATGCTACATTGATAAAAAGCTTATCTATCAGCATACTTGTCAGCCTACCTACCATTCCAGTTATCACATGTTCCCCAAGCAGCAATTAATATTGTCTGCCATTTATTTTGTTTCAGAGTGTTATGAGCTAAATATTTGTGTCACCTCCAATACTCATATATTGAAATCTAAACCCCCCAGTGTAATCACATTTGGAGGTTGGGCCTTTGGGACATAATTAGGTTTAAATTAGATAGGATTAAGGCCCTTAATAGAAGAGGAAGACAGAGCAAGCTCTCTCTTCATAAGCACACATTGAGGAAACAGAGGAGGCTGCCTACAAGCCAGGATGAGGGCTCTCACTAGGAACTGGGTCTGCTGGCACTTTGATCTTGGACTTCCCAGGCCCTAGAACTGTGAGAATAAATTTCTATTATTTAGGCCATCTTGTCTATGGTATTTTGTTATATCAACTGAGCTGACTAAGATATAAACACTATACTACACAATTTACATTCATTATCTCATTTAAATTTTACAAAAATTCCATTAGGAGACAATATTTTCCCCACTTAACAAATTATGAAACTAATAGGTAGATCAAATTGAGCTCTTTAACCTGAAGAAAGTTAAGTGGCAGAGCTTGATTTTAAAAATGCTTCTTAACTCTGAGTCATACTGCTTAGTACATAGCAGACGCCAAATAATTAAATTGAATATCTCCTACTTTTTTATTCTGCTTCAGTACTTTAAAACCATCAATTTGTGTATTGATCTTCATCAGCATCTAAGGTTACTTGAGGACCAAGACTATTATATTTTCAGTGTCTAACACATAAAAGATACTCAACAGAAGAAGGAAGGAAAAAGGAAGGAAGGAAGGAAGGAACAAAGGAAGGAAGGAAGGAAGGAAGGAAATATGAATCTGTAATCAATGGGTACATTAGTTTGCTAGAGCTGTCATAACTACTATAAATTGGGTGGCTTGAACAATAGAAATTTATTGGCTCATAGTTCTAGAAGCTAGAAGTCCAAAATCAAGCGGTTAGCAGGTTTGGTACCTTCTGAACATTGTGAGAGAAGGATCTGCCAGGCCTCTCATCTTGGCTTATAGATGGTCAACTTCTCCCTTTGTCTCTTCACATCATCTTCCCTCCATGTACATTTCTGCATTCAAATTTCTTGTTTTACAAAAACACCAATCATATTGGGTTAGGGCCCACCTTAGTGGTCTCAGTTTAACTTGATTACCTCTGTAAAGATGCTATGAGGTACCTGGGATTAGGACTTCCAGAAATGAATTTGTAAGGAGACACAATTCAAGTCAACACAGCTGGCCACAATACAATCCAGCTGTTTGAAGGACATGAGAGGTAGGGACAGAGGTCTCTATGCTTCATAAATGCCCTAATTTCACAGCAAAAGAGGTAGCAATGAGGTTAAATGAGAGCTCAATTTATTTATGGTAGACAATAATCCTTTGCCAGGCAATATATAAACTAAACTATAAAACTATAAAAAATTTTAAGTTATCATTTTTTATAATCATTCCTACATCACCATTTAAACATTCAAGTTGGCTCCTAAGGTGTGACAGAAATCATTATAGGCATTTTTTATTTTCCTCAATTACTCTTTCTAGGTCATCATTGGTCTTGGAAAGCTAAACCCTACTCAACAGGACTGAATTCTCTACAGTAACTTCTGAGCTATCAGTGAAAAATTTGTCTATGTTATCATCTCTCTTAGGCTCTTTTGTGCCCTGAAATGCTGTAAATCTCCCTGGGCTATTTATTGACTCCATTCTTTCAGGAAAGAGTGAGTATCTTTTATCTTTTTAAAACTGCAGTTCTTGGTGGTAAACAGAAAATATGCTTACACGTTCCTAGTTCCCACACCAAGGGGAGTAAAAAAAAATACATACGATTTCTGTGCTCAGCTCCCAGGCTCAGACACAGATAACTGTTATACACCAATGAAGCGATGTTCCCACCCACCACACAGGCACACACAGAGTCTGCAATGCTTCTCTTTCTATACTAGGGAGGAAAGAAAACCACATAGGACCAAGGCTTTGAACCCTCTCTGTCCCTCTGCTCACTGGTCTCACCTGTGTTGTTTGTTTGTGTCTTTAGAGAAAGTTAAGTAATGTGGTTTTCCTTCTTTTACAGCAGAGGCCTGGAGGAAATTCTTAGAGGGTCATCTAATCTGCTCTTTCTCGTGGGACAGCATCTGTCTCATCTCATACCTTTTCCTAGTAGGTATTTAACAAGCTGCAACCTTAAAGTTTCACATTATTTTGATTCCATTATTTCCTTTAGAAATTGGTTTCATTCCCCAGTTGATACTACTCTAAATTCTTCTACATTCTTTCAAACCCTCCTTATTCAAATTTAAATCTATTATTTTTATTCTTATCTTTGCCAACTATGAGAGTGGTTTCTTCTCCTTTGGGAAACTACCAAGTTGTGTGTAACTGCATTCACATTTTTCCATGTGTTTTCTCTCCTACTTTTAGAGGTTATCACAAATTCTAAAAAAAAAGGAAAGAGGTTTCTCAAATACTATTTAAAATATACAGTCTGTTTCTATCAAAAGTCCACTACTGAGTGACTTGATTGTGGAAACTGAAGCAACTTAGCTACACAAAGATTAGTTGAATATGTTACAATTTCCCAGGATGAAATATTTCCCAAATCCCCATTTTTAAATAAATTATGACAGTTTAATCTACTATTCATTTAACAAAGTATTTACTGTACTATATGTACTGGTAGACACAAACAGGGATATAACAAAAATATGTTTTCTTCCCATTCTTTTAATCATAGCACAATCTCCAATGACAGACATATTCCTACCATCCTTTTCCTGATGGTCAAATTTCTTATCCTATCTCATTCACATGAATCTGTGTATCAAATGACTACTCCTCTGGAAAAAGATAAGCACCTTGCTTCTTTCTCCACACATGGTAAATCTATTGTTTTTACTATCATAGAGTAAATTTCAAGTTACTTAATATGATCAATGCTTCCAACCCCTACTCACTCTTAACCCAGGTCAGGACACATCTTCATAACCACCAGCTCTTTCAACTACTTCAGTCACTTTCATCACTCCACTCTAGACTCTGTTGACCTCCTCATGTGTAATTTGACATCAGCATTCTTCAAAAAAAAGAACAAGACACTAGACAGTACATAACGCTTTTCCAAAGGATACACAACCAAATGTGGTTTTAGGGGAATCATTTTCCAGATCCTCACTTTCCACATATGGTTATTGGTTTGTTTGTTTTTTTTACAAAATTTATTGTCTGAGAATGGTTTTAGATGAAAGACATCACGAGAGTTCTCCTTCCCCACCTCATTTTTCTTAATTTCTCATTTGTCCTTTTCTCACATAAATTAATACATATATCCGTACATATGTAGGTAGATACATAAATAAAATCTCTCTCATTCCAAATCTTACTGTTTTGCAGTGCCTTAAGATATTAAAAACCTTCAAAGTCCCAAAGAAAGCAATTCAAAAATATGGGTACTAACGCCTCCTTTAATCATGACTTCATAAATCTTTGCTAGGCCTCATGTTTTGTTTTGTTTTTTTTTTGTCTTATACATATTTCTGTAAAGAGCCAGGTGTGGCATAGAAACGGGAGGTTTTACATCTCTCTGCAGGGATGTAATGGGTTTAGATGTTTTACATAGGGCAGCAGAGGGAGAGATAATGAGTTTAAGAACTTCATCTCTTCCATTACTCAATTATCTACACACACAAAAAAAAGCATTGCTGTTAAAGGAGTGCTGAAGAGAATAAAACATAGAGTATATAGGTAAGAAATGCTGAGACCAGTGTAAACTTTTTTCATTTAGGCAACAAACTCCTAGTAAGGCTCTTTGACTTGTCGATCCTAAAATTAGCATTAAGAAGTGAGATGTCTGGGAGTGTGTAGGAACATATTTTTTTGAATTGATAAATGAAGTCAGATTTGTCTGTGAGAAAGTAAGTCTAATGCATCTAAACAGTTTAACAAAAGCTGACTTTGCCTATTTGGTCACATGACAGGTACATTCCATAATTTGAATGTTAAATCTATAGTTCCAAAGTTTTGATGAAAAAATAATTAAGTGTGTGATATACTAAATGCAATTTACAAAAAATATATAGACAAAGGTATATTGAAATTAACATTTCAATGTTCCCAACAGTTTCTGAATATATCAGTTGTTTTTTTAAAGTCCCTCTGAATGAGAAACAGGAAGAATTAATACTCACTTGATAAGTCGTAGTGAAAAGTTTTTGCTATGCTACCAGAAATTCAGAAACTGAATAAATACAAAGGCTATTTTACAAGTTCTTTCATGATTTATTGCTCTCAATAAAACCAAAGAAACTATCATGATGACAGACTATTAAAAATAACATTTGGTGATATATTGCTATGGTTTTTGGTATTCAATTCAAATAATTGTGAGAAATTGTTATTAAAAATATATAAGTTTCATTCAGTCAAGATGGAGGCATAGGTAAACACAGCTCACCTTCTCACACGATCATAGCAAAAATTACAACTAAACTATAAAACAAATATCCAGAATCAGAAAATCGAGCTGTATGGAAGTCTGACAACTAAGGAATTAAAGAAACCACATTCATACAGACAGGTAGGAGGGGCAGAGACATGGAGATGTGTGGAGACACTGGGCAGACAGTCCCCACATCCACATGTGGTGGATAAAAATCAGGTGGGACACCCCAGGAGTGAGGGATCCCAGCCCCACACCAGACCATACCGCCCAGGATTCCCATGCCAAGAAGATCAGTTCCCATAACTTCTGACTGTAAAAACTAGTGAGGGATAGGGAGACAGAAGAAACTGCAGGATTCTCAGGAGTCTTCTGCAATAGTCTAAGGAGTTACACAGATTCATTCCCTCTGGACTTTAGCCAAAGGGCAATAGCTGGAGAGTACCAGTGCCATAGAGGGAGAAACTGAAGTGTCTGGCACCAGGACAAGTGCCAGGAGATGGCTTCCTCGCAACAAAACTCCAGAGGTCAGACAACAGCACTGTTCCCTTTCTGAGCCCTTCCCCACAGAGAGCCACAGAGCAGTGACACCATACTGAAGACTCCATTAACCTGGTTCAAATGGGTTGTCCCACCCTGGCAATTACCTAAGGCTCCACCCCATCCAACTTACCAGTGTGCTCTTCTATAATAGGCCACATTACTAATACAAGGAGTCAAAGAAGCTCTACCTACTACACAGAAACAAACACAGGGAGGCTGCCAAATTGAGGAGACAAAGAAATATGGCCCAAATGAATGAACAGAACAGAACTTCAGAAAAAGAACTAAGTGAAATAGAGATAAGCAATCTATCAGATGCAGAGTTCAAAATACTGGTTATTAGGATGCTCAAGGAAGTCATTGGGTACGTCAATGGTATAAAAAAGACCCAGGAAGAAATAAAGGTTAATTTAAATAAGATAAAGAAAAATCTACAGAGAACCAACAGTGAAAATTTCACAAAATTTCTCCAAAATCCTTCTCCTTACTGACTTCCAAGTATAATATAACTGAAACACATAAATGAACATGTCCCTCGCATAATTAAATTAACTTTGGTCTAGCTCTTTATCACTTAAAGAATGTAGTCCAGCCACTCCAGCATGACTTGCAATGGCAACATGGACCAGACTTGCCACCTCACTCTTCTATAATTTAGGGTTACCAATACCACTTTCACTGGACTGTTGAAAAAAATAATTGGAAAAAATAAAAGATAGAAGAAAGAAGAGAAAGAGAAGCCTAGTCCATATATGTAAAGTACTTGACATAGAGCAAGTGAAAAGCAAATGGTAGTTTCTTAAGAAGAAAGGAAGGGAAAAGGGGAGAAAGGAAAGATCAACATATAATCTGAGTATGTTGGTGCTAGAGGAATGACTGCTGTGAAGACAGATTTATCTATATTTTAGTCAATTGATCTTTATACCTACTTCTTATCCATGGTGTGTAAAAGTGACAGAAGTAAAATAAGAAACATATGTAATTTTATTCCATTTTGTAGATGAGGAAACTGCAATCTTCAGAGGTTAATTTGCTCAAGGATATACAGGGAATTCATGGTAGAGCCATGATTCTCATGGTGATCTGTCGGATTCTAGAACTATGTTTTTGTTTTTGTTTTGTTTTGGTTTTGCTCTCTTTCATTGCCCCTTTGAAATACTTTAATTTTAATGTGCTATCTATCTCAAATATGCTCCACTCCCAGAAAAAGAAAATTTTCAATTTTAGACTCTCTGAACCTCAGTGTCTAGCCTGTAAAATAGAGTTTATAATAATTGCCTTTTATTTTTTTAACTTTCTAAAATCATAATGTATTGCTATAATATAAGAGTTATAATTTAGGCCATGATTTCAATTTTTTTAATAATTTTATTTTTTTTATTGTTCAAATACATTTGTCTCCACCTTCATGTGACCACTTTCCCCTGCCCCTCTCCCCCACTCCCTCAATCTTTCCCCACTTTGGCTTTGTCCATGGGTCCTTTATACATGTTCCTTGACTGTAATAATTGCCTTTTAAATGAGCTGATAGATGTAATGTGCCTAGAACAGAACTCAAGGTATGTTACCTTTCTTATTATTTCAAATTTAAACTATTAATTCATTGGATATTTTTTTATTTAAATAGAAAATTAATGTCTGAGGCTTTGGCTATATAAGCCAGATATCTCAGGGGAGTATTATCCTTCCACTTAAGTAAACATCTAGATTTTGATAGAATCTTAACCCTTTTACTAATCATTACCACAGGTCTTCAATATTCCTGTGCACTCAAATCCCAATAATAGTTATTAATTAAATACTAATTCAAAAATTAGTTATTAAGATCTATGCTCTTAAGAAGCTTGCAAAATATCTGTAAAAAGGACACAACTCAAAAAAAAAGGAAAAAATTAACCATGCTTTTCATGGCACAACTCTAATCTCATCAAATACTTGCCATAGTGTCCTATTTTTAAAACCTCACTTTCTCCCTGTAGTTCTTAAAAATACTGACACTCAGCTGAAAATATGACTATTTTCTATTATTGCTGCTTAAATAATAATCTTAAGGTCTATAACATTCCATAGTTTACAATGTGTTTTTATATTTATTATTGCTTTTAATTTTTCTCATGAATATTTTTGTTTGACCAGGCATATTATAAATATAAATGTTGTCATTTATATTCATGGTAAGGTGGAAACGAATGGTCCACTTCAAAGGATAATTTAAATTATTCTTTTCCATATCACATGGAAAGAAAAAGACTTACCTGGATAGAGTCAAACTGTTCAGTAGAAATTAAATAATTATAGTGGCCACAGTGGATTAAACAGAAGACCCTAAGATGACTTGGACACAACTCCTGCCCTTTGGGAGTGCCCAACCCACAGGGGAGAAGGAAAACAGACTCACATATGCACAAATGCACACTTAATACATGTAAAGAAAATCTACATAGTACAAATTCATGAGGTAGCTGAACAACATCCATGTCGCTGAGCTAAAATATTTAGGATATGCAGTCCATATAGCTGAAGCAAAGAGAGAGGATTCCAAATCAATTGACAATTTAGAAAACACTGTGTCATGATGAGACACAGTTTGGGGCCAGTGCTATATTGCCTTGCTTCTCAATGTGTAGTCTGAAGAACAGCAGCCTGCCTCAGCATCACCTGGGGGGCGGATGGTCCTACAGAATCTCAGGGCTCACACATGATCTTCTGAGTCAGAATCTGAACATGAACATGATTCCCTGGTGATCAGTACACACATTATAACTGGAAAATCTCTGGTATAGAGTGGTGCATCAGAAATAACTGGAGAATTATCTTACGAATGTCTATACCTGGGCCCTATTCCAGGCCTATTAAGTCAGAATTGCTTACCCATCTTTTTCAGGTCTCAGGCCAAACACCATTTTCTCTGGAAAGTCTTCTCTGACCCACCTCAGACCAAGCTAATTCCTCAGTTATGCATTCTCAAAACACACTTAGCTCTTGTTATACTCTGTAACTAAACATTTGTTTATGTTATCATATATCTGTCTCTCAAACTGACAAGTGCTCTATAAAGGGCAGCAACTATTTCTAGTTATGTTCAGCACTACAATCCCAGTGCCCAATAGAATTCTTGTCACATATAAGATATTCAATAAATTCATTCATTCATTCATTCCACAAATACCTATTGATCACCTACAATACTCTAAGTTCTTACAATGTATGAGTGAGTGAAACAATGATTCCTGAAGGAAGTGACAGATAATAAATGTGTTATACTATTTCTAGAAAAGATACAATATTAAGAATAAAAAATTAAGGCATATGGCACACAATACACCCAGTAAAGTGTAGCTGAAATGCATACCAAATTTCTATAGTCTCTCTTCAAAGGGAACTCTGGGGCACTTGTGGTCAAGATGGTAATGTAGATAAATATGGCTTCCTCCTTGCACAACCACATCAAAATTACAACTAAACTATAAAACAACCATCACTTATAGCCTCTCAGAAATCCAGTGGAATGGAACTCTGGCAACTATGGAATTAAAAGAACAACACCCATCCAGATTGACAGGAGGGGCAGAAATGCTGAACAGGCTGGTCCCATATCCACAGGCAGTGGATAGAAACTTGGGAGGGATATCTCAGAAGTGAGGAGTCCCAGGCCCACAACAGGGCCTCCAGCCCAGGGATCCAGTGCTAGGAAGATAAGTCCCCACAACTTCTGGCTGTAAAAAACAGCAGGGATTAAGTCAGTGGAAGAAACTTCAAAAGTCCCAAGCACTTCTTAAAGAACCCATGCATGGACTAAGTCAGACTCACTCTCTCTGAGTTCCCACATCAAGGTAGCTGCTTGAAGGCACCAGTGGTATACATGGAGGAACTGAAGTGTCGGGCATCAAGGTGAGAGCTGGGGGACAGCTTTCTCTCAGGCAGAAGGCAAGCAGAGGCCATTGTCTCTTTTTTGAACCCAGCCCACATATAGCCACAGAGCCATCAAGCAGGTAGCATATCTGAGACTCTACCAACCTGGCTAACACTATTTGCCCCACCCTGGAGATCCCTTGAGACTCCGTTGCACCCAATTTGTGGGCCCACCCCAGTGATTTTTCTGTATGAATGGCTGGTCTTGGTTCATGCTTCATAAATTCCTAAACCTCTCAAACAAGGAACAGTTGGCCTCAGTGAGCCTTCAGCCCCAGTACCTCTTGCTAAGTGGCTTCAGGCCTGGCACTAGCAGCAGCCAGCCTAGATTCAGAACTTGGCTTCACCTGGGAACCTCCAAGCCCAACACAAGTAGCAGCCATCTCAGATTGCTTTATTGCTCATACACGGTGACCCCAGGCAGAACATGTTGACCTTTGCCTGCACCACCCAGGAAACCACAGAGCTTGTGTACCCATTGGACAGCTACAGACCACACTGGAGCACTACCACCCTGCCTCTGCACAGCTGATCCTCCACAGAAGTCGAAGGTTGGTGGTCAATGGTCACAGCCAGTCCTTGCAGCTGACTGGCCTGGGAAAATCCCTCCCACTGACCTTCCAACAAGCAATCAAGGCTCAACTATAAGAGGAGAGTTTACTTAGCCCACACAAAGGGCACATACCTCAAGTACCCAGCTTGGATGATGGGGAAAACGGTGCCACTGGACCCTACAGGACACTTACTACATTAGACCACACTACTAAGACACGGAGTCAAAGCAGTTCTATCTAATACATAGAAACAAACACAGGAAGACTGCCAAAATGAGGAGACAAAGAAACATGGCCCAAATGAAATAACAAATCAAAACTCTAGAGAAAGAGCTAAATGAAATGGAGATAAGCAATCTATCAGATACTGAGTTCAAAACGCTAGTTATAATGATGTACAAGGAAATTAGTGAGGGCTTCAACAGCATAAAAAAGATCCAGTCATAAATAAAGGATACACTAATTGAAATACAGAACAATTTATAGGGAAACAACAGTAGAGGGGATGAAGCCAAGAATCAAGTCAATGATTTGGATCATAAGGAACCAAAAAACAAACAAACAAAGAAACAAACAAACAACAACAACCAATGAGAACAACAAGAAGAAAAAAGGATCCAAAAACATGAGGAGAATATATGCAGCCTCTAGGACAACTTCAAGAAAGCCAACAATTGCATCATATGGGTGCCAAAAGGAGAAGAGAAAGAGCAAGAAATTAGAAATCTATTTGAAAAAATAATGAAAGAAAACCCCCCAATTTGTTGAAGGAAATACATATTCATGTCCAGAAAGCACAGAGAGTCCCAAACAAGATGCATACAAAGAGGCCCACTCCAAGACACATCATAATTAAAATGCCAAAGGTTAAAGATAAAGAGAGAATTTTATAAGCAGCAAGAGAAAAGCAGTTAGCTACCTACAAGGGAGTTTCCATAAGACTGTCAGCTGATTTCTCAATAGAAACTTTGCAGGTGAGAAGGGATTGGCAAGAAATATTCAAAGTCATGAAAAGCAGAGACCTACAGCCAAGATTGCTCTACCCGGTAAAGCTCTCATTAAGAATTGAAGGACAGATAAAGACCTTCCCAGACAAGAAAAAACTAAAGGAGTTCATCTTCATGAAACCATTATTATATGAAATGTTAAAGGGACTTATTTAAGAAAAAGATGGGCTAAACTACCTTTAGCCCATTGTATGTGCCTGCTTCCTCTATTAACTGACTATAAAGCTGTGGGCTTATTTCTGGGCTCTCTATTGTGCTCCATTGATCTATGTGTCTGTTTTTATGCCAGTACCAGGCTGTTTTGGCCTATGGCCTTATAGTATGGTTTGACATTAGGTCGAGTGATTCCTCCAACTTTGTTCTTCTTTCTCAGGATTGCTGTTGTTATGTGAGGTCTTTTGTGGTTCCATATAAATTTTTAAAATATTTGTTCTAGTTCTGTGAAATATGTCTTTTGAATCTTTTTTTTTTCCAATTTATATAATTTATTTACTTTTTAAATACATTTGTCTCTTGATAAGAGTTGCACTGAATCTATAGATTGCTTTGGGTAGTATAGACATTTTAATGATGTTAGTTCTTCCTATCCATGAACACAGTATGTGCTTCCACTTATTTGTATCTTCTTCAATTTCTTTCTTTACTGTCTTATAATTTTCTGAGTACATGTCTTTTACATCCATAGTTAGGTTTATTCCTAGGTGTTTTATTCTTTTTGAAGCAATTTTAAATGGGATTATTTTCTTGATTTCCCTTTCTGTTAGTTCATTATTGGCATATAAAAATGCAACTGATTTCTGGATATTAATTTTGTATTCTGCTACTTTACTGAATTTTTTTATCAGTTCTAGCATCAGTGTATTGATTAAGCACCAGGATGTGTCCAGTAGTGTTCTGAATGTTATACAAAAGAGGAAAATAATGTCCAAGTCATGTGATCTCACTACCTACAAATACAGAGACATATAAAGGAAAAAGAAAAAGAAAAAGAAGATCAAAATTATGAACAATAAAATGGCAATAAATACATATCTATCAACAATTGAATTTAAGAAACAAAGTCAATAATAAGAACAGAGAGAGAATCATGGATACTGAGATCCTTTTGATGTTTACCCCATGGGAGGGGTTGTGGGGGAATGGGTTGAAGAGGTGAGGGGATTAAGAAATACAAATAAGTAGTTATAGAATAGCCAAGGGAAGGTAAAGTACGGCATAGGAAATGGAGTAGCCAAAGAACTTACACTCATCACCCATGGACACGAACAATGATGTGGGGATTGCCCAGGGAGTAGGGGATGCTGGGTTGAGGGGGCAAAGGGGAAAATATCATGACAACTGTAATAGCATAATTTATAAATTATAATTTTAAAAAAATAAAAAGGGAACTCTGATCTTCATAAATCTCTGCTTTTCCAGATAATTGTACAAAGTAGCGAGTCAAATTTGAATAAATAAATGAGTAAATAAATAAAAAAATAAAGGCACGATGTAGTATATTAGAGAAAGTGTTATATAAAAAATTAGGATGAAGGCAAGGTAAGGGGAACTGGGAGCACTGATAGGGTGGGAAAAATTACCATTTTAAATAGGGTAGTATGGTAAACAGTATGAAAGAGTAACATATAAAGAGACTTGGAAGGCCTGAGTTAGCTCACAGATATCTCAAAAAAGGAGGATGCTGGACTAGAGGAACAATAGATGGAAGAGGGAGAGGAGACCTATAGATGGCTACACACAGGTAAGTGAGGGTCAGACCAGGTAGGTCCTTGCATAAGGACTTTGGCTTGTACACTGTGTGAAACATGGAGCCACTGCAGGATTTTAAGTAGCAGAGTGATACAACTTTTTAAAGGTGGCATTCTGGTCACTGTATTGAGAATACATTAAAGGGGACCAATGGTAAAAGCAGAGAGAAAAATAAAAAAAACATTGCAGCAGGTCAGGTGAGAGATTATTCTAATTATCATGACTTGGACCAGAGGCTAGCAATGCATTGAAGAGAATTGGTTCAGACTCTGGATAACATACACACACACACACACGAATCCATGTATTATAACAAAGTGAACATGCTCATATAAACATTAAGGAATAAAAAGACACTCCTGTTTCCTCTGTCCCAAAATAAGCACTATCCTGACTTCGAATACCATTAGCTTACCTATTTTCAATCTTTGTATAAATGGAATCAACAATATATGTTTTTTGTATGTGTCTTTTTTCTTCTTATGAAACCAATTCATGCTGTTACATGTAACTGATATTTATGTTTATTGCAGTATAGTGCTTAAGTGTACAAATATGAACAGTTATGCTTCTTATTGTTGTGAAGCATTGGTCATTGCCAGCTCATGGTTATTATGAATAATAGTGCCATGAACTTTCTTATACATGTATTTTTGTGTCAATATTTATTGATTTTATTACTAGAAGTAGAAATATTAGGTCACAGTTATGGGTATGTACAACTTCAGTAGATAATGCTAAGCAATTTTCCAAAATGGGTTTTATCAACTTAAACTCCCAGCAGAGTATAAAGTGTTCCTACTGTTCTGCATCAGTCTTTGTAAATTTTAGCCACTTTGTTGACTATGTAGTGGCAGCTCAGAGTGGATTTAATTTACATTTTGCTGATGACTTGGAAAGTTGAGCACATTTTAATGTTTATCGACCATTTGGAGATCTCTTTTGTGAAGTGCCTCTTCAAGAGTCCATTGTTCTATTGGATGTCTATGTCTTTTTCTTACTGATTTGTAGAAATTCTTTCAATATTTTGAGAATAAGACCTTTGTCAACTGCATGTATTGCAAACATCTCCTACTCTTCATTTTCTTCGTAGTGTTTTCTGATAATTACAATTTCTTAATTTTAATTTAATTCACTCTATTAATATTTTTATTTATAGTTAATGCTTTTTGCCTTATTGAGAAATCTTTCATCATTAAAAGATCATGAAGATTTTTTAGAAATTTTATTATTTTACTATTTATATTTAGCTCTATTATCCAACTGGACTTAACTGTGGTATAAGATAGGGGTCAACTCTCTTTTTTTCCCATATAAATATGCAGTTGACCCAACATCATCTATTGAAAAGACAATTTTTTTATATCTCCTTTCTACTATAACCTTGATCATAAATAAAGTGTTCATGTTTGTGTGTGTCCAGTTCTGGATTCTCTGTTGGTCTATCACCAATCATTGTGGCTATTATGTTGTAGCACATTTGTCTGTATTTTCCTGCTGCTTTAAGAGTGTTTTAGACATTCTTGGCCCTTTGCATTTCCACATAATTTTAAAATCAGTTTATTAACTTTCACAACAAAAAAACCCACTAAGACATGGATTGTAATTTAAATCTTTCAATAATCTATTAACAACTGTAAAATATTGCATCCTCTAATCAATGAACACAATATACACACACACACATTGATTTATGTGTTTAAATTCTATTAATAATATTTTACATATTTGTGAATAGACATCTTACATATTTCATTAGATTTATATCCAGGAATTTTATGTTTTTAATGGCACTGAAAATAGTTATTTTTACTACTCATTTACATTCTCTAACTTCATTCTGTTATATAGAAATATATATAAAACTTTGTATGTTAACCTTTTATCCAGGAAATTTGCTAAATTTACTTATTAACATTATTTATTTATAGATTGCTTGGGATTTTTCAATGTATATAATCATATTATCTAAAAAGAACAACATTTTCATTTCTTTGCAGCTTTTAATTTTTCTTGCCTACAAAACAATGTTGAATCAAAGGAAGTTTTTCCTCATTCCTAGCTCAGAGGAAAGCTTCCAACAGTTTCCTTTAAGTTTGATGTTTGCTGAAGGCTTTATATATATAATCCATACTCAGAATAAAAACATTACCTCTGTTTCTAGTTTGCTAAAGGCTTTTTATCATGAAGAGATGTTAAATTTGATCAAATTATTTTTGTATCTATTTTTCTCTTTTATTCTGTCAATGTGATAGATCATCACACTAATTGATTTGTAAATGGTGAACCAATCTTTATTTTCTGGGTTAAAATCTCTTTGGTCATCATATGCTGTTGTCAGATTCAGTTTGCTAACATTGTTTTAGGATTTTAGTATCTATGTTCATAAGTGAGATTGGCCTGATACTTGCTTTATACTGATCTGCTCAGTTTTCAGCATTAAGGTTATGACAGCCTCATAAACATATTAGAATGCAGTCACTCTTTTTTTATTCTCTGGAAGATTTTGTGTAAGATTGGAATTATTTTTTCTTTTTATACTTTCTAGAACTTGCTAATAAGGCCATTTGAATTTGAAGGTTCCTTTTTGGAGAAGGTTTAAGATACTGATCAAATTTAAAAGTTACAGGATGGAAGGAAATAACAGCTGGCCTGCAATCTATTCTCGCCTTTTATTGGGAGACACCTGGGTAGAAAGAACGATTATGAAGTCAAGCAAACTTCTCAAGGCCAGACTCTGCCCTACTGCACGCTTTAGGTGTCCGGGACAACCTTCCTGATAGCCTGGCCTATGGCAAGGAGAAGTTTGCCGTTTTTACTATTTTTTCCCTGATTGGATTAAGAAGTAAATTTTACGATTGTGATTGTCCCTACTCTCTTTGGCTTATGTAAATGCCTCCAAGTCAAGTATTTATTTTTTAGTGTTCCATTTGAATTACCCCTCAGTGTTCAACATAACAGGCTGGTTGAGTAGGGAAGGAATTAGAGAAAAATATTGATATCTAGAATGCTAGTACCACTGCATCCACGTTTCATTAGAAAAAAATAAATTACGAAAGCAAAAAGTTGAGGGCATTACGCCTCGTGAAATAAGTCAAAGACAAATACTATATGGTCTCACTTACATGTTGAATATAAAAAAACAAACTCCTAGAAATAGCCAGCAGATTGGCGGTTGCCTAGGGCAGGGGTGGGCTAGGGTGAGGAGAAGTGAGAATGGATGAAGATGGTCAAAGAGTACCAACTACTAGCTATAAGATGAGCAAGTTCTGGGGATCTAATGTATAGCATGGTGACTATCATTAACTACACTGTATATTATATATGAAAGCTGCTAAGAGAATAGATTTTAAAAGTTCTCACACACACCCCCAAAAAATAAAACTTGTAACTATGTGAGGTGTGGACGATGTGTTAACTAACATTGTGGTAAACATTTTGCAATATATACATAGATGAAATCATTATGTTGTACATCTTAAACTTAAACAATATTATATGTCAATTATATCTCTATAAAGCTATGGAAAAAAGAAGCAAAGTTATTTGAAAGTGTCTGATAATTAGCAGAAAAAGCAGAACTGCTCTGCCTTGAAACATGAGACCAGACCAAGTCTTTTCCAATGTCACACTTGCATTCACCCACATGTGGCCTCCCAAAGGAAGAACCAAGAGATAAATAAGATGCTTGAGTTGACAGTTTGATATGGGAAACACTTAATCTTTTGATGGTTTATCTCAGTCAGAATTCAGTGGTTATTTCCCATCGTAGTCTAATAACACGAAAGGTAAGCAATCATGTCACTGGTGTCATGGCCTTAGAAATGTAATCCAAGACAGTCACATTGTTCCTCAACATATTTTTCTCTTTCCTCAGTCATTTTTAAACTGGGCAACTTACATTTGAAGTGTCATTGAGGATGATTTTTTTTTTTCTTTCCTCACACAAAAAAAGAAGGGGGAGAAATCCTTCCAGGCTTGCGCTATGAAATTCTTCTGAAACAAGCTCAGTTTTTAACTGTTATTATTGCTGCCAAATTATTTTTTCAATGAAAACATAAAGAATATCCTTGTATTTTTAAAAAATAAAAAGCCCCCTTTCAACCCTCTAGGATTATGGCATGGCCAAAACTATCAGTAAAATTATGCCCTTTATACAAGCCTTTAAGACCCAAGAACTGAACAACTCTGACGCACCACAGGCATGGCTCTGAGCTTGGGTCAGGGGATTTTTTTAAGCTGCAGGGATTCTTTCAATTGTTAGTGTTCTACACAGTCCAAGAGTACAATTGTCTTTGGTTTGAGGTAAATAGTATGTAACTAAGCAACTGACCAGTTGGATTTAGTTCAGCTGACCTTTATAATACTAAAGGGTAGAGAGATATAATGATTCTTAACACTTAGAACTAGTTGAACAAAGCACTGGGACAGTATATACTGACATAGTGCCTGTGCTGTACAATTCTACCACTGTCATATTTTTTCTAAAATGTCTTACAACATGTTGTGCTTTCTAAAAGAAAACTTACAGTAGGGTAGATCAAGCACTGAGGAGCACTGCTTATAGCATTAGCACACACTGAATCTTTCTATCATTAGGAAATTACAAGTTTGATAAGTATTTGAGGATGGAAAAATGGATTGGACTATGGAAGGAGTTTACTAATAGTAAAATGTCATCATCTTAAACAGGGTTTACTTAGATGAGCTGAATACATTATAAATTATTAATACATGATGGTTGCCATCACCCTAAAATATTACAAGGTGACACTTTTTATATTTATTGTCAATCCCCAATTTACTAACTCTGAATGCATTTCATCCTATAACCTTAAGTTATATTTGAGCAAACTCTATAGGTGATGGTTGGAGAAAAGCATGCATTCATGGTAAAAAATATAGAAGCAATTGCAACACTAATAATTTAAAATACATAAACACATAAAAAGTAACAGGACTACTATGATTTTATGTGTTTTAAGAATCCTTTGTTTCATGAAAAATTGTACTGTTTTTTTAAGGAGGCAAACAGAAAATTTTTAAGAAATTCTGAAGGACTTCTTAAAATGATGTAGAGGTGGAGATAGTGTTTTTTACAGGTATCTGTCTTTTAAAATATTTCTAAAGAAATCTTTAAAAATTATGTCGCTCAAAGAAAAAATATTTTTAGGATGTTAAGAGAAACAGAAAAAATAAAGCAGCAGAAGGAATGGTTAGGCCAGATGGTCCCTTATGTTAGACTCTACTATGTGCCCTGGAGTTCTTAGCCATCAGCCTGACTTCAGCAACTCCCACAGGAGAACTGCATGTTTGCTATCAGTTGTGTACCCAGTCTAAAAGTTGTGTCTCATCACTTTTTACTGCCTACCAATTTTAGAAGGGAAAATAATGGTATAAAATATAACAACAGGAAATTGCCAAAACCTAATCTCCAATAATAGGGTCTACACACACACACACACTAAAATAGCCATAAATTGTATCATCAAACTTGAAAAATTCAAGGAGAGCAAAGAGATGTTATTAACAATTATCCTAGGAAAAGTAGTATAAATCAGACTATTTCAAGCACAGTAGGACTTACAATTCTAAAATACAGGGTCCGGGACAAATAATGTTCCTTCTTTATTATAAAATCTTTTATTAAAAAATCATAAGTATGCAATTCTGTAACATAACACTATCATGCTCAAGCACATCATATGACATTTTAGGTGAAATGTACAAATCAACACTATTCATATTATGCCCATATTATTACCCTACCAACCACACTCAAGTAGGCATTACTTCTGCAGGACCCTGTATTATAAACTATATATACATGTGAAATTAATAGGTCATAGAAATGTATGAAGTATATCAATTTCATTATATTATGCCAAAATATTTTCTAAAGTGAATGTAGTTTATCACATTTTCACCAACCTAGGTATTATAACTTTAAATTTTACCAATGTAATGGGTATAAAATATACCTCATTGTTGTTTAAGTTGGCATATCCCTGATTACTAACAAAGTTAAATATCTTTTCATAAGTTTTGACCTAATCTTTCTCCCTCTGTAAAATGTCTGTTAACATCTTTTACCTTCTTCTCCAATGAACTGTTTGTCTTTTATCATTGTTTTGAATTTTTTTTTATGGCTGGACACTATCTTTTGTCAATTTTATGTGTCTCAAACATTCTCTCTCCATCTGTGACTTGACATTTCCTCTGTTTTAGGGGATCTTTCGTTAAATTAATGTGAGCATATTTATCACTTTTTCTTCCTATTTTGTGATTTTGATATATTGAGAATCCATTCCAATCCATTACATATTTATTTCTAAATGTATTGAAGACTTGTCTTTCTCATTGAAATTCTTTTGCTGCCTGGAATTGGTTTTTGCATCCCTCCCCTTACTTCCCTTCCCTTCCCTCACTTTTCCCTTACTCCAATACCATACTAATTTCCATCTCTAGATTCATGCTTTCTCATTTTGGGCTCCAAAGATTTTCCTTCAGCTCGTGAGTTAGCGAGGCATTTAAAAATATGGTTTTTGGCCCTAGCTGTGTAGCTGAGTTGGCTGGAGCATCGTCCCAATGTGCTGGGGTTGTGGGTTTGTTCCCCTCTTGAGGCACATGCAGGAGTCGATCAATGAATGTATGAATGTGTGTAACAACAAATCAATGTTTCTCTCTCCCTCTTCCTCTCTCTTTCTAAAATCAATAAATAAAATTTTTAAAGTATATATGGTTTTTGTATTTTATCCAGAATTTAAATGTCCTCCCCTAAGAAATGTTATCTGAACATCTACTCAGCCATGTTGCCTGCTACAAAGGTCTATAACGTGACTTCAAAATCCTTTTAAGTGGAATCTAAGCTGAAAGAGTATTAAACGAAAGTTTGTAAACACTCATCTTTAAAAGTGTCAGAATTGTCTCTGTTTTACAAAAAATCCAAGTGATGCTCAGAGACATTAAATTTCTTGCCAAGGTGACTTCTACTTTGTTTCTGAAACCATTATTTTCTTTCATTTCTGTCATGTTTCTTAGAGTTGGCAATGATACAGTTTCCTCAAAATCTTTGCAATGTCTTTTCTCCATTCTTTCTGTCAAAACTCCCTTTAGTGAAAGATCATTCTCTGAGTTATTACCTGGAAATATATGTAAAGAGAAAATAAGGAGTAATTAAAAATTTCTGATTATCATTAGCAAACTGTTAATTATAATTGCATAACAGGTACTCAAAATTTAGTCAGAATAATTAATTTAAATATATTCTTATGCTGGTTTGCTTAATAGGAAATGTAACTCCTGTCTATTAAAATTAAATTTTAAATTTTAGAACACAATACATTATGTATCTACTTTGTTTTATTATTATTATTTGGAGGAATAATTTCATTTTCTCCCATAATCAAGTTACAAAAAGGACATTTTCTGAGGATGGATTTCTAGAGACAGATATGAAATGGAGATTTACCTGCTGGAAATTTATTGGGGAATGATCTTAAGTACATACACATGAAGAAAAGGGGAAAGTAGAATGGAACAGAAGGAAGGATCAAGCTACAAGGCAATTGCAACAGAGGCCTTAGCTTTTGTTATAGTAAATACTAGCTGCGATGGTCCTTCAAGGTTGTCCCTGGTTGAGGAAATGGGACTAAGCTTTTGCACCCTGCAGAGCCTAATCATGAAATGAGAAGTGCCATGAAAATGAGGAAAGAATGTAACTAGGAACCAAGTGGCTTCGTTTGGCCAAGGGCAATTCTTACAGAAGGAATTCATCTGTGAACGATAGCAACCAACACTCTTTGCAGCAGGAACAAAGCAGTTCTTGGTCCTGATTGGGTGGTAGGAGGAATCTCTCTGGAGAGGAATCTGGGTTGCATACCACAGCATTTTTATTTTTTTATTTTTATTGTTATATATTCTTTTTTATATTTTCCATTATTATTTAGTCCTCTTTCACCCCTCCTCCCAGCAATCACCTCACTGTTGTCCGTGTCCATGGGTCTTTTTTCCTTCTTGTTCAATTCCTCCACCCTCAACCTCTTCCCACAACTGGCTGTCAACTGCATTTTTAAATATGAAGTATGGTAGGCTTTAAGTAATGAGAGTTTTCTAACACTGAAATTTCTGCTGATTTACTTATATTAAACTACCCCAAACCATGTTAATTTCTCATTACCTCAAATAATGAGGAAATTTTAATTTAAAAATGAGTTAGAAGGAAAAAATTATTAGAAATTTTAAAAATTGGAAAGCTTATGTCCTTTGAGTTTTTATGAAGCCTCAAATTATTTTTTTTATAAATTAGAACACTTGTCTTTAAAAATAGTACCAAAACAAAATGACACAAATCAGAAAAATGTAAGGAATGCTAAAGCCCCGTTACCTAAGACATCTGTAGTGAATGCTCTGATGCCATGCCAAGATCTCCCTCTAAGACCATAATGTTTATTCTCCTACCTGTCTGGATGTTAGCTATTGACTGTTTGTAATCAAGTTTCCTTCCAGAAATTGTCTTTTACAAAAGAAAGCTACCAGCCCAAATTTTACTCTGTCTTTAAAAGTGACCATTTAATGGCTGGTTAATGTGGGGATACAAAAGTTTGGCCTCTGTACCTCAAATGGGAACATCTTTCAAAGGCCAGCCCAGCTCCAGAGCTCCGCATGTGATCACCTGAATCCTCTCTTGCTCATTTATCACATTTCAATCTCTCCTTTTGCCCAGCCCTGCTTCCTTTGCTCCTATATATACCTCATGCTCAAGATCACTAAAAATACAAACTTTGTGAACACACACGTCTGCCTTAGAGTTCCCCCAACCCAGGGGATTTGATCTAAGAGACTTAATACCAAGAGTAATCCTAAAAACAAAAATCTGAAATGGAATGTTGAAGCTGAATCACCCATTAGCCAACTAGCAATGAGGAAGCAACCTGTCACTGGGGTCAGTGGATTATTGATAGCCCCTAGAATGCTATATTGTTATAACTTGCACTGAATGCAAACTGGTATGAAGAAATATATTGGTGTGGCCAATATCTCACATATCTGAGAGTGGGGAGAATTTAGTAATGAAGATTGATAATGAAAGTCTAGGGATAATTAACCATTAGTTAAAGGAAAGTGTGAAAACTAGAGGGCCTCCTCAGCAGCATATAAATGAGCTCTAATCTTTTGCATCCAAAGGGCAAGAAAAGCTAAGTATCAGAGCCAGTATGTAATTATAAGGTAGCATATTTCCATAAAATGCTGAATTTCCAGCACTAGGAGGTCTTCTATTCCAAGGTCAGGGCCCTGATGAGGAAGGAGTGGGACCATGAAATATGGACTGGGAACACTTGGGTTAATGCTCTAAAAAATTTGGAATCCTTAGGTTTCACTGAAGCCTCTGTACCTACACAAGTGGCCTATCATTTATATTAAAGGTTAAGGTCCCACCTTTCCTTGCAGATGATGCAGAGCCTCTGTCTTGAAAGACAGCATGTGCCCTCCTCAAGATCCAGCTTTACTTCCTTCTCCGGCTAACAAACCAGTTGTTAGGGTCACGTCACAACATAATCCAACCAAAAAAGTCCTGGGCCTGTTGAGGGACAAAAGGAAAAGCATGCCAAAGGAGTTGCAGGGCCTAAAACACATATACCAGTGGAAGCCAGGAGAGTAAGACTAGATCCTGAGGGTGCTGGATCAAGGTGGTGTAAACCATAAATTTGCAGAGCAGGGAGTTCGTTGATATGGAAGCATTCTCTCATGACACAGGATTAAACACCCTGGAAAAGACCCAGTAACAATGCAAACATACTCCCACATAGCTCTTGAAACTCTAAAAGTCTGCGATCCACACAAAGTAAAATAGAAATGCCAGGACTGCCATGGCAGATGTGGAAAAAAGAGTTACCAGGTTCAGGGAAATGAGCATTCTAAAAGGATAGATTACATAAGGCTGGAACACCCACCAGTGGATTATATTCCATGGTATGTTGGTAGAGAATGAAAGGGAATAATATGCTGGTTAGAAGGGCACCAAAATTGCTGAAAAGCTCAGTGGTGTCTGTTCTCTATAGGCTAGGGCTAATGGTAAGAGATGCTATTATAGAACTCTCCCTGAAAACAACAGAGGTGATAAATCCTATAGGGATGATAGAGATAATAACAGAGGCTAAATGGTGATGAGGCTGAAACCATCAAAAACAAGTTGGGGATTATGACCATTACGAATGGGTAATTACAAGGAGCTATGGAGATGGTTCAAAGAAAGTGGCATTCCTAAGGGAAAGAGATGGGCAGCTAGCAAGTATATTTCTTAATTTACATAACAACAACGATGAAAATAAGAATGGATAATTTTTAAAAAAACAAGAAGGGAATCTGGCTTTTGTGACAGCATGGATAGAGCTGGAGATTATCATGCTAAGTGAGAGAAGAACAAATACCATATGTTCTCACTTATATGTGGAATCTAATGAACAAAATAAACTGATGAACAAAATGGAAATAGATGTATGGATACATAAAACAGACTGACAGCGGTCAGAATGGAGTGGAGAGGCATCACTGGATGAAAGAAGAGGAAGGGATTAGCCAAAAGACATATACGTATAGCCCATCGACACAGACAACAGTGTGGTGATCGCCAAAGGTAAGAAGGACCAAGGGCTGGATGGAGGTGGACAAAGGGGAGGCAGAAGGCGGGTAGGACATCTATAATAGTGTCAACAATAAAAATAAAGTTAAAAAATGGATAATCGCCCTGGCCAGCATGGCTCTATTGGTTGTAAGTCAACCTTGTAGAGCAAAAAGTCACTGGTTTGATTCTTGGTCAGGACACATGCCTGGGTTGCCGCCCCATCCCCATTTGGGGCATGTTCAAGAGACAATCGAAAGATGTTGTTCTCTCACATCAATGTTTCTCTCCCTCTCTTTCTCCCTCCCTTCCCCTCTCTCTAAGAATAAGTAAATAAAGTATTTAAAAATAAATGGATAATCAAGATGCTTGGGGCAGCTACCCAGTTTATGGACCTGAGCCAGTGCTCAGACCTAAAATCCAATAACAAAGAGAGATGCAGGGTCCCTAAGAAAAAGAACCTTTGAACAGCAGAACAAGTGTATGTGGTAGCCCTTGCTTAAAATGACCTGTAGCCATATAGTCAGATAACTATAAACTTGTATCCATACTTTTTGAGAATTTTTGGACACAGTGTCCAAATTCACATTGATAACAAGATGCCCAAAAAATCACCATGGGCCCTGGTTACAGTGGAGCTTATTAGGAGCCACATATGAAGTAGAGCCCTGGCCCAAGTCTGGCTTACAGCAGATTCACTAGGTCCATGTTGGTCATTGCCTTGGTCTATGGATGCTTTGTTGGACTACACACACCAGGTAGTCTGAAGAATCTCTACATTTGTTTCTTGAAATATAAAGTAGAAGCTATCTATCATGGTAGAGAAGGTTCAATGAAAATCTCTGAAACTTCCCTTTCACAAGTAAACATAATATTTTATCTTGGTGGTAGTGGCAGAGGTTAGTGCCACCTTTACAGATCTAAAGAGTGCAGAGGTAATGGTTGCCATCAAGCCTCACTTAAATTCATCATGGCCCTAAAGAATTCTGCAAGGCCAGATGGCTCTGGTACATAACATTTGACTCCTACATACTTACCAATTTCAGCTCCTGTGCCAGATGTGCTATCTTTACTACAAGTGATTAAAACAGCCTCAGGTACAACCATGCAGCCATTTATCTGGGGAATGTGATATTTTCCACTCCAATTAGGAAAGGAGATCAGAAGCAGTTTATAGTCACGTGAAATGGATTGCTGTACACATTTGATCTTTCCCTAAGGCTATGTTAACTCTGCACTGTGTCACAATAGAGTTCAAATGAATGACCTGGATTATATGGACATTTCACAAAACATCACATTGGCCCATTATGTTGGTGACATCGCATTAGTCAGACCAGATGTGCAAGAATGTCCAAGTATGTGGGAGGCCTTGGTAAGGCACAAGTGCTTTAACTAATGGAGGATAAAACTTAGATTCAAGGACCTCACCTAACAGTGATGTTTTAAGGAGTCAAGTGGTCTGGGGTATGCCAGAACACCCCCTCAAAAGTAAAACACATTAAATCTCAGAATTCCCATCACTGAGAAAGAAAGACACCTAGTGTGACTCTTCAGGTTCTGGAGGTAGTATATTCCATACTCTGACCAGTTTTCTGTGGAGTGAGGACAGGAAAGGACCATGGCACTGCCCCTGGCTGCCAGCCAACACCTCTGCCTCTTATGCCATGTAACCTGGTAGGCTCCATGGCTTTAAATTTCCTCAAGATTTGAAGAAATTATAAAAATTAATATGGTTTTATAATAATTCACTATAGCCAAGTCAGACAGACAGCAGCACTGGGTGCTTAGAGCCGGCCATTTTTCATGGTAAAATGTGGTTACTGGAAAGAAGTTAGGGCTCATGTGACTACCAGCCCCCAATCTATATGAAGACAATGTCTGGATAATGGATACAAATAGTCATGAATGAAGAAATTTCTCATAAGCTTTCAAAATAATCACTTGAAAAATGAAGGACTTGATTAACTACATAGTTATTTCCTCTGTATAAAACTGTTGTCTTCAACTATGAGACATCATAAGGACCTTCAAGGACATCTAGTTCAATGATTTAATTTTATAAATGAAGAAACTGAGGCAAAAAAAAGTTAAGGAAATTGCCTACTATATTTTCAATTTAAATTTTACCAAAGCCTAATTTACATCCAATTATATTCCCATAAAACTAAGTCTAATTGTATTCATATTTAACAATTAAAAACCAAAATCAATCAAATCTAAAATGCAATCAAGTAAAAAAGATTCATATATTAAATCATAAAAAATAGAACAGGTGATTAAACAAGGAGTCATTTGCCCCAGCTGTCTCCTTATCTGGAAACAGTTCACGTGTCACGTGATTTTGTCTTTATTTCTTCTAACAAAATCCTTTACACAAACTGATAATGACACAAAGTTGCTAAAATTTATGTCCCCATTTCCTCTGATTAATTTATAGACTGAATATTATCACTTATAATCATTTTATGAGGCTGGTATTTTTATGTCCAGAGAAAGCTTCAAGGTTATCTTTTGTGTTACAGGATTTGAAGTCGAAGTTCTAAGAACCCAAACTTGATGGTCTGATAAGCCAGAGGAAAAAAATAACTCTGCTCCTCCCAAACCTATATAAGGTTAATGGCTGTCATAAAATTCAGAAATCATTCAAGCAAAAGTTTCTGTTGCTCAAATCCTATAGCTTCTTTTTAATGTTAATTTCTCCATGCCTCTCCCCTTAAACTAGGGCCTTCCCACTCTTTACCTTACTTAATCACTCTCCTGGTTCCCTTTATTCGTCTCTGATCATTTCTTCTCAGGCTCGTTTGCATCACTTCTACTCAACCCTTAAATATAGCGTGCCCAAGGATTCTTAGTGTTGCCTTCTTCCCTCCTTTATAACATGATTTACTCTATAACAAAACGGGTGTGAATTGAATAGGAAAAATTAAATCTTTGTTTTCACTAACCTCTAACTCAAATCTAGTATTCACTTCAGTTAAAATGGTATTCAATAATATTAGTAGTATTACAATATTGCATATATAATGGTAGTATTACAGATACTGTAAAAATTTGTTAAAAATCACAGATTTCTTAATATCACATTGGAGTTGTTTCAGAGGTCTCAAAGTAGCATTTATATTAATCATTTATTTTAAAAATAATGTAGGAGAAACCATCATATAAAAACATAATATGAGAATGTTCAAGAATAAAGGAAGGAATAATACTTCATGGAAGCAGAGGATAGAAGATATGTGACTTTCATTAGAATTGGGAGCATTCTAAAGAAGTGACATATGACATTGTTCTTGAAAGATGAGCAGAAGTTGCCCAGATGAGAAAAAGGAGAGAGGCCTTTCCCAACAGGGGGAAAAAAAAAAAAGCAAGAGAGGAGTGAATGGTGCTGTTCCATAGGAGGACAATGTGTGACAGAAGGAAGGGAAAGGAAGAATAAGGAAGAGAAGGGGAGGGGAGGTAAAGGAGGAGGTAAAGGAAAGAAAAGGGAGGGGAAGTGCTGAGAAGGGAGAGCACACGATCTAGCGGAGAAGATAGATAGAGAAAAGGTGTGAAAGGCTGTGCATGCCATGCTAAGACCTTCAGATCTTTTCCTATAAGTGATGATAAACCACTAAATGTTTTAAGCAGAAGGATTTCACGATCTGACTTGCATTTTAAAGTGCTAAAGCTAATATCAATATGGAGGAAGAATTGGTGACATGGAGACTAGTGAAAGAGCTATTGCATAGTTCATGCAAGAAATGTGAATTATTGCCTCGGAAGATAAGAAAGCAATAAAAATAAAAACTGGATTAATTTTCTGGCTTAGATGATGGAGTGACAGTGATTCCATTAATATAAAGAGGGTATATAAGCATGTGAACACAAAATATTAATTTAAAAAGAAGGTTCTATGCTTTGGGAATGATTTTCAGCTTTCTGCAACAAAGAACATGACTACTTTAACATAAATAAGATTTCCTCATTAAATAAGTTAAGATGAACAGCTACCAACACCTGTTTAGCAATTTAATAGCAACATGAAGAAATATGGGTGGCAAATAAGTATATGAAAAGTATTCAACATCATTAGCCATTAGGTAGATGTAAATTAAAACCATGATGAGATACTACTGTGCATATAGTATCAGACTTGCTAAAATTAAAAAAACTGACAATATCAAGTGCTGACAAAAATATGGAACAACTGGAATTCTCAAATATTGCTGGTAGGAATGTTAAATTGTACAGCCACTTTGGTAAATAGCTTTAAAGTCATAAAGTTAAACATACATTAACCACATGGCTCAAGAATGCCCCTCCTAAATATTTACCCAACAGAAATGAAAGCTTATGTTCACACAAAGACCTGTATATGAATGTTTATAGCAGCTTATCCATAATCACCAGAAACAATAATCAAACCAATAATCCATCAGCCAATAAATAAATTGTTGTAATCCATATAATGGAATATTATTCAGCAATAAAAAGGAACAAACTACTCAATACAATATGTTTTTATTATGTTAAATGAAAGAAGAAATATTCATATGAATATTTCCACTTGTATGATACTCTGAAAAAACAAAACTAAAAGAACTGTAATCATATCAGCAGTAGCCAGAGAACGAGGAAAGGAGATTGACTACAAAAAGGCATGTAAGAATTTTACAGGTAATAAAAATGCTCAGTATCTTTATAACAGTGACAGTTATATACTTATGTATATTTATTAAAATTCAAGGAACTGTACATCTATAAGACTGAACTTCATGTAAATTATACTTTAATGAATTTGATTTCAAAAAATTTATAAAACCATTACTTATTTTCAGGGAAAAAAATTAAAATGATAGCCTTAATGAGCATAACATGGAAGAAAAACTAGAGGGTTAATATAAAACAGTAATTTAATGGTCAAAATTTTTAATCTTCAAAAATGTGTGTTTTTAGATCTGTGACTTGGTGATATTTTCTCTTGATGCTGTGTAATTATAAATAGATTTCCTTGTCTTACACATCTAATTTTTCAGAAAATTTTGTTTTCCAACTCTTGCAACTTTGAGCAACTCCTCATTCAACTACTTATATTTATTATTTTATTATTTAAATTTTATTCATACATGGCATACTATTTTACTTAATCTGTAATTTGTCATTATAGACTTATATGGTACTAAGGTCATCAAAAATATAGAGGCCAGAAGGCTTTATAAATCTGACCACATCTATCACATCCTCATAAATAGCATAAAATTCCATGTTTTTTTAATTCCTATTTGATTATATAAAAATTAACTTTCAACTAATGAAATTTATTGTAATAAAATGATAGATAGATATCACAGTTTTTGGATAAACAGTAGTTGGGAACTTTACATTCTTCTATTACTGAGAAATAAATAACGTTTTATCTATTTTTCAAAATATCCTGCGTGCATTGCTAATGCTAACCATTCAACTTCTTTAATTATGTTAGAATGGTATCTTGGAAGACAATGGTTTGATTCACTGCAAATTCACAAACAGCATTGATTCACTAGAACTCCACATCAGACCTTTTGTTCTATTTTGTCATGACAGGATCTCTAGTTCATGAATACAAGTCTAAGATACAATCAGAAGTAAGTTCAAGGACAACGGTGAGTTTTCTGGGTTAATACACACTGAATTTGTGAAATCATCTTTGCCTGAGTTCTCACCCTAAGTCTTCTGAAAGACAGGCAGGTCTGAGCAACATTAAAAATACTGGCAATTTGTTCTCAGGTCCAATTTCTCTCCTATTTATGTATGCTTTTCTTGTCATGGAGGTTTTGTCATGTTTGTCCTACACAATTATCTCTTCTCAGTCTGCCCCACCTCCCTGCAGGCATGGGAGGACTCCCAAACAGAATTTGTGAATGCACCTCAAGATCCACTTTCTGACCTCATCTCTCCACTGTACATGACTGTTTAATTTCCTATTTAAAACAAATTAATTGTTGCATGCTCTAATGAGGCTGCAAGGATCTTGCTCCAGTCCATAGGCTTGAAGAGGTTACCCAGAGGTTGTCCAGATTGATGGTTCTGGGGTGGGTGACCTGAAAATGAACTTTGACTAAACTTTGCTCTTTGTGCACTTGGCAGTCTATACTTGGAAAGTGGCGATTGTTTGCAACAGACAATTTAAAACTTCAGCCTAAGATTTCGTTTGGAAGTTAGCTTTTGGAGGAAGGAGGGAAAAAAACTCTTAAACAGCCTTTCAGTACTAATTTTACCAACTGTTTTCTAAGTGTTTTAGTCTTCTCTATAACATCCAAGCTACATTTTAAGATAGAAAGTATTAGCCTAACTAAAACACCTTTTTCTTGTTTATTTCCTCTTCCTACTGGCACTATACAAGTTAGAATTGTTTTTTAACTTAAACCCAATCTACTGTAATTGTATAATTTACAATTTGCCCTTTACTTAAGAATTTAGATAATATGCTTACAAATATTAATTGGTTCCAACAACCTGTAGGCCTTATAGTAAACTCATTTTACTGATTAGATGTAATTTATCTCGGGTTTATGTTGGCATTGAAGACAACTGTGTTGAAACTATTACATTTCAATTCTGTAACACAAGACTGCAATCTGTCCAGATGATTCCCCCTAAACTAATTTATCTTTAAAATGAATGTAAGAAATATTGTTTCATTGATGTGACAGTGTAAAAGACAGAATATTCTGAGGTAAATTATTTGGTTTTAGCTTACTTTGACAGTTAGACTGGACCCTATAAAACCACCCTTTGAATAGTATATTACTAGTCTCCACTTAAAGACACATAAATAAAAACACTGTTCTTTTCTGGAATATTCTTCACTGTGTTTCATCATAAGCAAGTGATAAAAATCACACTATCTTCATACTCAATCCTGAATAGGAAATGTCATCTCCTATGACGGAAAAAAAATGATGTGGGAAATGGCTTAAATTATTTTGTTAAACAATAGATTTGTAATAAAAAGTCAGCACTTTTAATTTTCCGGCACTTTTTTTTTCCCTTCATTCTCTAATTTTCTCTTGAAGTGACAGTTGCTGGTGGTTCCCAAATACCCGCTTTAGTGTCAGTAGATTTAGATGCAAAATGAAAGGAAAAAAAAGGGAAGAGCTTTAATACATACGTCTACAGGTAAGTTGGAAATGACTTTGCATGTATTTTTTCCCTTGACCAAAATCCGTATAAAATTGTTGGGGGGGACACTATTAAAGTTGTCCACATGCTCAGAACCAGACTGACAGGCTTTGAAAGACTCTCCTGCTTAGTAAATCATATCCTGAAGAAACCAGATTATTTCATATTCTTAGGCGTATTCTTCAGGTGTTAGTTGAATTAGAAATTATTTAAGTCCCTTTAGAATATATCAGAGTCCCTGTTGGACTCCAGAGCAGATTACAATAGCCTTTTTAAATAGTTTCTTTCTAGTGCTACTGTGCATTCCTAAAGCTAAGCTGCTTAGTTCAGAGATAAAGCAACTGGAGATTGCCAAACCAATTTCCCTGATGCTTCCCAATCCTTTTTTGCCTGGAGTTCTCTAGTATCACCTATACTCTTGACTCAGATAGAGTTGGGCAGGGGTCAAAGAAGGCATCATCATGCACAACAGCTAATCAGCACATTATCAGCAAAACTGGCCCATAGGGAGAAGGAGCACTCTGCAGCTTTGAGTATCACCCAAAATTACCCTTGGGTAGGTAAAATATAGAAATGGGTCCTGATAAGAACTTGTGTCAATAGTCTGTCCTCTCTGCTCCTTATTTCCCCTCACTAATTTATTGAAAATCGAGAATCAGGATTAGAAATAGAATTTATGGGCAGGCATAAAATAAGTCTTAGAAATAGGACTCTTAGAACTAGAACTCTGCAATACCCTGTACAACTGAAAAAAAAAAAATGGGCTAAATAATCCATAATATAAGCTCCTGATCTCCTTTGCAAGAATAAAGCTTGATTGTTACATCCCAAGCTAAAAGCAAATGCTGGAAGTGAATAAAGCAGAAGCAGATCCTCTGATGAACAAAGATGCTCTGAGTTAATGTCAGAAAAGAAGGGGTAAGAACAAAAAAAATAATAACTTTTTTACTTGGAGAGGGATAGCAACTGCTAGATAGAATGTCCTTCACAATTTAACATGAGGTATCACCAGCTTTTCTGGGGTCATTGCAAATCGCACAAAGTGGTACTAACTTGTCTCAGAGGCTTGAAATTGAGGCTCAGCTATGATCAGGTACTTATCTCAGTTTAGGATGCTATTGAAAATGGTAGTATGATGACCTACTCTCTGTTGCTTTCATTCCTCACAGCTTTCACTCTTTTACCTTCATCTAGCGGGCAATTTGATGTTTATGATGTTGTTGATATAAACTTTTTTAAGTCACTGAAGTTACCTTTTGGTAGAAAATTTAAGATGTCCCTCCACAACTCCTATGAGACAATGTTGTGGACTTAGTGGGAAAAAATGATTGACAGAATGCCTTTGAGAGTGACTTTCATAGTACCTTCCAAGCTAAATTTCATGTCAAGACTTCTAGCTATCTGAATTCCCAAGTTATTCTATGGACAGCTCTAGGTGCTCTGCAATCTTCTCCATTGTCCACATAGCTACTCCTTTTCTTTCAAAACAGTTTAGTGAACAAAGCCAATAACAAGGCTAAGACCACAGTGCAACCAAAAAATATTAGGCAAAAGCTAATTCCATTTTCTCTTTTGATCAATGCTCCTGAATACAGATCACAAGCAAAAGAGAAGTTCTTCATCTTAAATAATTATAGTAAATTGGTTCTGTACTTCCAACTCTTGCAATATTTTCAATTGATTTGCTGCTAAAACAGGAAAAAGTCCAAAAGACTAGTGCCATACAATCCTTATGGGAATGAAAACTATTTACTGTATCTTGCCATGTCTAATGTGCACTTTTTGCCCAAATTTTTGAGGGAAAAATAAGGATGCACATTATACATGGGTATAATGATCCTGTGCATAATGCCACAAAACCATGTGTGTGCATTTTACATGGCAAAATATGGTACTCTATAAAGCACATATTTTAACTGTTCAATGTAACAATTGGTTTTGAGTTAGATGATTAACATACTAGAAAAATTTGGAAGGTGAGAAGATTTGTGTTCTTAAAACATATGTCTATTAGTCATTAAGGCAATCCATAAATATACAAATAAAGATTGCTTCCCCTTATATATTTGTGCATATTCATTTAAATTGACAATAATTAAAATTAAGTACTAACTCCAAATTTTTCATTAATTTCTAGAGATCTACTATGATATCCAAGAATGTATGAATTTCTATATTATCATCATATTATTGTTCTTTTACCTTTTTTTATGCAACTCCCTTGAGTTTCCCTTTGCTCTTCCTGTTTAGGGGAGGCAGCTTTCCTTTATATTATTCCCAACAGTGTTGTGGTGTATGACAAACACAAGACAATAAGATACTAGCTATTCATCAGGATTAGGTGAAAGTCAGAACTATTCAACCAAAATTAATAAGAAGGGATGTAACAAACCCACCTTCTTACAGTTCATTTGAAAGTCAGATAATATCAATTAGCATTTATCAAATAAGAACAGACAGGTGAGGGTGACAATATCTTACTTACCTTACAGGAACATATGATGATGGATGACTCACTCATGAAATATTTTAGGTCAGCATTTTCTCAGCACTCACTATGTTTAAACAACTCCAAATATCCAGATAAAACAGACAAATTCAGTTGAGGAGACATAACTGGGTGTACACAAGCCTAGTATAATTTACTTCACCAAGTTAAAATCCCAACCTTCTAGCAGCTCACGTCCTAAGAGATAAGCTTTAAATGAAATTGACCTGGATTCTATTTAATTCAGTTTTAGTACAAAAACTATTTTCTGGGTAAGTATATTACTCTTTTCTAAAGATTTCCTTGGACTTTCTGAAGTTAATTCCCACTGATCACTGCAAGGAGTGTACCATTAGACCTGTCATAAAGAGGGAAAATGAAAGCAAAAAGACCTTAGAATAATTTGCACAAGTGAAGAAACTGAGACTGGAAACCCACTTGCTGGGCCCTTAGGGCAGCACTTTACCCACTACACTAAACTGTCTTTTGTACCAAACTACTTTCAGGAGTACTCTACGTGCATACATTAGAATCATCACTGTTACCACTTACCTACGCTAATGCATGTTTACTTGGTAGACCCTCACCAACATGTGAAAACACCCAGACACAACCTAGTGGAGTTTCCATTCATTCCAGTAAACACAGAGCTTCTCATGCCTCAGCTCATTCACTAGTGAGTCAGGACTCCTGCAGTGAAGGAAGGAGAATCCTTGGCCTTGCAACTCCTGGCACATTCAAGTTTAAATTCATTAAGAATGTTCAGGCTGATTATATTTTATTCAAACCCTGGATGTTAATACTGAGGCCAATATTATGAGACTGGAATGAAATGCTGAAAGCGGATTTGGCTGATAAGTTATGATTAATTTGCATTATATTTATAAAGTTGAATACACTGGGTTTCTTAGCTTTCCAGTAAAATGGATAATAAATACCGAAAAAAGACAATTGTTTATATAACATAGTTACAAAATTTGAACTTTACAAGAAAACTATTCAACTCAGTCGATGTTTTGTTTGTTTTTTTTTTAATTCACTCATCAAATGTATAGATATATTTCAAGTGCCTGCTGTTATATACTAGGGCTAAGTGTATAGTAACTAGATGTTTTGCTAGGGCTGAGGAGACCCACAGGGAGCAGGCAGACTCTGCCTCTGCCAACACAGAACTGACAGTTTGACAGAGGAGCACAAGAAAGCGCACTCACACCTTCCACGGCACACAGGAATATAGAATGCTGTGAACACGGCGCACTGTGGAGGCACCTAATCCACGAGGGAGAGCCAGGCAACAACCAAGGAAGACATGTTAGTGGAAAAAAAGAGATGTATATAGACTAGAAAAATATTTAGAAAATTATTTGATTTTTAAATGTATTCTGAGGCTGATTTTAGTTTTACCTTGTGGTGGTTGTCAAAGTATTGGGGTGGAAAGAGGGAGAATTAAAGAAAAACTCAGGCTTCATGGACATGGCCTTAAAATGCCTCTTTTAAAAAGTAAATAAGTTTACTGAAAATGTAACTGATTTCATTTTACATGACATGTAAATTGTCTTTCTGAGGGCTGGAGACCTCTTTAGTGAGTGTTTGCTTTAAAGTGATTCAAAAATAACCGTGAAATAGCAGGATACCATTTGATTTGAGATATTTCTTCACAAATAGTCGATGAAACTGCCAAATAGCACATAAGTATATTTAATTGGGAAAATTAAATCAAGGAGATAATAAAAGTGAAAATATTAAGTATTAAGGGCCTAGAAAACTGACTCGGTATTTGTAGGTTCCTTTTAAATAATAGAATTTTTTATTATAGTATCACAAATACTGATACATTTGAGAAATTCTTGCCTTAATATATCCAAATGCATTACTCAGCATTTATCAGGGAAATAATTGGAATTTTAAAAATTTGAAGTTCATGAAATTAAATATTTAAATGTAAGTGTAATATGTGTATTCGATACTTGTGTTGGTTTTCTAGAGCTGCCATAACAAAGTATTACAAAATGGTCTAAACAATAGAAATATATTGTCTCACAGTTGTGGAGGCCAGAAGTTCAAGATCAATGTATGGGTGCTATTGGTTCCTTTTTTTCTGTGTGTGTATGTGTTGTGGGGGGAGGGTCAGTTTTTTCTTTTTATTGACTATATTGGAGTGATACTGCTTAACAGAATTATACAGGTTTTAGCTGGTTCCTTCTGAGGATTGTGAAGAAAAATGTGTTCATACCTCTCTTCTAGATTCAGTTTGCTGACAATCATTGGTGTTCCTTGGCTTCTGCAACACCCTGATCTCCTTTCATTTGCACATGGCATTCTCTCTGTCTGCCTGTCTCTCTCCAAATTTCTCCTTTTTATAACAACACTGGTCATATTGGATTAGAGCCCATCTTAATGACCTCATTTTAACTTGATTGACTCTCCAAAGATCCCATGTCCAAATAAGGTCACATTTTAAGATATTGGGGGTTAGACTTTGACATATGAATCTGGCAGGGAATACATAACGATGCTGAAAACTACAAAGCATGGATGAAAGAAAATTATATAAATGTACAGGCGTACTGTTTTCATGGACTAGAAGAGTCAACATAGTAAAGATAAATTTGAACCAGTAATTCTCTTTGCTGCATTATGGATAATTACCTTAGACCTGTCAATTTCTTGGCTTGTGGGTTTAACCCTTACATTTGCATGAAGCACTGGCCATTGTAGGACATTTTAAAAACAGCTTTTTTATCCCACCTAGAATCCAGGCCAAAAGAAAATAGCAGATTTTTTTTTCCTATTTCACTTTCACTGAAATTGTAGCCTTTTGAGAATCCTAACATTTTATGAAGGTTTCAGTTTCAACTCATCTCTTTGAACCAATTCCTAATCTGCTGTCTTCATTTGAGCATCAGAAATAAAGTCCTTAGATCACCATGACTCATAATCTCTCCTACACAGTTTATCTCCCACCCCCACACCTAGTAGCTGTGCATCAGCTATTACACTCGCCACTAAGGCTAATTTAGTGAACCCAGTGATTGCTTTCCTCTGAGATCGGCCACATATTTAATTCTTTGTAGTGGTAGGATTTCTGTGTTTTATTTTGTTTTTGTTCTCTAGAAAAGTACTCACAGTAATCATTTTTTCATCAGGGCTCATATTTTACAATAATCTATATTTGGCCTTCTGGACTTAAACAGAAGAGGCTAAGCCTGGCTTTGCTGCTTACCAGACATATGACCTGGGGCAAGTGACTCAACTACTTTGTACCTCAGTTACCCAACCTGTAAAATGGACATAATGATAACACCTACCTCATGAGGTTGGTATGAGAATTAATGAATTAATACTTGTCAAGTGCTTAGAAGAGTGTAACGTACTTACTAAACACTGTTTAAGTGTTTGTTATATAAAAATGAAAACAAAAAAGAAAGTAATCCTCTATTATTGATACATTAATGTGATAATTTAAAACAAAGAAATTTCATTTTGCTTTAGATTCTGATGCCCATTGTGTAGATAAAAGATGAACAAGGACCAAAAGTATTTTTATTTAAAGTGACTAGGTTAATATACCTGAACTTGAACAGCAACATTCACTCAATTCAGTTCTCACTACCCAACAACAATACTTCTCTATCCTATATTCACCTTGTCAGTCATGTCTCAAATTCCTATGTGCAAAAAAATTATAAATGACAAGTAAAGTGATGACTGCATCTCTCCATTTTCCATTCAGAGAAGCATTCAGAGTTTCTGGGCAACACACAAATCCCAGAGGAAAGGCCATGAACAAACTAAAGGGGCTTTGCTTTTTATTGTCTTCCTTCTCACTTCCCTGGAGCGACCACTTTGGCATATTGCTTCTTGAAGCCTGTATCATCCAGCACCTGTCCAGAGGAAAGAAATTTCCCAAGGAATGTGCTGAGATTTCCACACATCCATGTATTTCTGCATCTTTGTTGGGGGGAAAAAAGGCAATTTTTCCATTATTCTTCTAAATATGTTAAGCTTAAAGTCAAAACCTCTTCATTTGATTTAAATGGGTTTCTAATACTTATATTTCTACTTCTCAGTCTGGTTAACAGTTGCTCAATAACAGATTCAGTGCTTGCTGCATCCTTTCCTAGGGTCTCTATTAAATAAAGGGTTTTTTCCTCCAATAAAGGATAATTTATTGGGGAATGCTTTCCTCAATAATTATTTAAAGGATGAAAAAAATTATTAGCCTTTAGACTAAGTCTTATCTAATTTTGGATAAGTTTTCAAGTCAAAACAAGGAAGAAATACAGTCACAATTACCATCTCCCCCCCCCCAAAATAAATCCCCAAAATCAACCACAAAGTAGGTAAGAGACCTGTCTCAGCAAGTCCAACATAGACGCTTCTTGCACTGACTCCAGTGATCCTTTCCTCAGTTAAAAACCCAACAATGGAGTTAGCTTGTGTTTAGGAGTTATGCCATTGGCAAAACATGTATATTTAAATATTAGACTTACATGAGGGCAATGAAAGGCTTACACTATGAGAGTTACAGGATCGCTGTGGCCCACAGTGGGATCAGCAGACTCACACCTATCACTTACTGACTATGGAAGAAGAAGCAGAATCACCTGCCCTATTTCAAACTCCTTCCTTCCTTGGTAAAAATCAGATTTTATCTTTCTTTGTATCCATGATGATAGAAAAACTTTGTCTAACTTGTTTCCAACTATTTTAAAAAAACTAAAAGGAAAGAAAAGAACAGCATTTGGGTCAGTGGCAATTTAAGGCCAATCTTAGATTTCACAGCGGAATAATCATAAAGGAGGGTTATAAAGTAAAATTTGATATAGATGATATAATCTCTTGTTTACAGGCTACTAAACCTGTTTATTGATGCTTAAAATGGCTGAACATTCAATAATAGCATTATTGTTTTCAGAATATCAGAAATGTTTTTTCATTTAAAATTTTCAAGACTTTTGATAAAAAGGCATTCTTTTACTATACTAAAGATGAAAAAGCACAATTCCATTTCTTACTGGTTTTCAAATTGTTCTAGGGAGCCCCAGAGTTTGAGATTATTCGAGATTGAAAGAGGACATGGTAGCTGTCTTCAACTATATCAATGTCTGCTGCTTAGCAGAAGAATTCAGTTTATAGGGAACTAGGATCAATGATTTAAATTTGCAGGAAGGCATATATTAATACACAACGTACAGTATAAATTTTTAGCAACTAAGGCTCCCAGAGTATGAAAGAGTCTCACTATGACTTAAGGTATGTTCTCTCCTGAATTTATACATGGAATAACGGGACATGAAAGCATCTGGCATACAGTAGGTTTTCAAGTGTTTGTAGACTTCAGTCATACTGAACCTGGTGATTTCACATCAGGGCACTGTTACTAAAGATGACTTGAATGAACTAATTCTTTCAACTAGAACTAAGACTTTTCTAGTTCTAAGTTTTTATTATCTAGTAAAAAAAAATTGTAATATCTTCCTCTCCTCCTCCTCTTTCTTCCTCTCCCCTCCCCCTGCTTCTCTCCTCTCTCCTTCTCTCTCTCTCTCTGTAATGTGTTGAGCTTTGGGCTCTCCCAGAAATAGACCAAGTCAGGCTGCTACTAGATAAAAGCTACAATGTGACAAGTGGTTATAACACAGCCTGAAGTTAGCTAAGGAACCTCAGCAAAGTCTCAACAGCAGTTCTAGATCAGACCAAAGGCCGGGAACACAAAGCAAGTCAATATCCTTTGAAATCAGGATAAAACAGACTATCTCCTAATGTGATTGTTTTTGCAGTCCTGCTAAAAGACAAATTGGGATTGCCACAAACATTTGCTTATTCTGGAAACTGATGGTTTAGACTTTATCCTACTGGAAATAACCAAGATATTAGAAGGTCTCAGATCTTTTTCAAATTTGCATTTCTGAACATGGCACATCTGGGTAAATTTCCTGTGGTAGATATTTTTAAGATTTCTGGAATTGAATAAATTGAGTTCAACTTTGTCCTTTATTCAAATCTAAAGGCAGATAAAGCAGTCATGTTAGGAAGCATTAAGCACCATACAAATACCATCAGTAGTTGAATTATTAACCATTATTATTATTACATTAAGCTGACCATAGTAGTTTTTATATACAAGACCACATTGGGGAAAAAATTCCAAAAAGACTTTGTTTTCTTCTATTAGACTCCTTTTCTTTCTTCTTTTTTTTTTTTTAAATCTGGGCCTTCCATGCCAGCCCCTACCTTAAATTTAAATTGTGGTAGCATGCTAAAAGGAAAGACTAGCCAGATCCTTTCATTCATTCATTTATATATTTATTTATTGGTCAAGTATTAATTAAGCACCTAGTATTCTTAGAAGTCACATTATTAGATGCAAGGAGTACAATTTTAAATGGGGCACATGGGTCTCTGCACTCCTGGAGCAAACTTGAGCAGTGATAGCCCGTTAGGTTTCTACTGGTGAGAACTTTCAGCCTGAAGGGAGACCATCGGGAAGGTCATCAAGAGAATGATTTGAAGAAAGTGCGACAGAGTAATCAGGAAGGGTTCAGCCAATAATAATACACACATGGCTGCCTATATGTACAGGCAAAAGTTCTATCAAACAAGAGTTTGTCCAGCATTTAAATCCAATCTATCCATTATTTAAAGAATACAAATCACCCAGGAGTCAATTCTTTGGGGGGCTACATGATGAAGTCAGAGCATCAATTCTCTCAGAACGAGATCGTGAAAATTTTATGACTAAAATATATTCATTTTTTGTTTTATTCTATTATTATCCCATATACCGTCATGACTACCCTAATGTCTAGATTCACAGTGGGGCCTCTGTAAATGTTTGCTGAATTGATTTAAATTTAAATTCTTTCTAATTAGTAGAAATCAAGAATAATCCATAGTAGCAATGTGAAAAAAAGAGCAGCTTTCTTAGAAAACCTCTAGCAAGATACTTTGGAAGAGGTGTATATGTATATTATGTGTAAGATGTGACAAATCAATTCTTCCTCTATACCAGAGGTCAGCAAACTTTCTGTAAAGGACTAGAGAGTAAATATTTCAGATCTTGCAGACCATATGGTTTCTGACACAACTACTCAACTCTGCCATGATAGCATGAAAGCAGCCATGGAAAACACATAAATAAATGAGTATGGCTGGGTTCCAATGAACCTTTATTTACAAAAATGGGACCAAGTCATATTTGCCCTGAAGGCTAGAGTTTACCAAACTCTGCTATGTATCATAGAGCTATAGATACCATACAGGGCCAAAGAAAATATGTGATTTATCTCCAAACTTTTCAAGTTTATGCTGTGCATTTTTTATGTTATATATTACATAAATATGTTACCTAGTATAAATATAATTTTGTATGAATTTTTAAAATTAACACTATAAAAGGAATATTTTCTTGTCATTAAAACTCTTCATAGCCCTGGCCGGGTGGCTCAGCTGGTTGGAGCATTGTCATGTACACCAAAAGGTTGAGGATATAATTCCCAGGCAGGTCACATTCCTAGTTTGCAGTTTCAATCTCCAGTTGGGGTGCTTATGGGAGGCAACCAGTCAACGTGTCTCACACCATTGCTTCTCTCTCTCTCTTTCTCCCCCTCCCTCCCTTGTTCCCTTCCTCTCTTCTTTCCTTTCTAAAGTCAATAAAGCATATCTTCAGGTGAGAATTAAAAAACAAAACTTCATAAACATAATTTCTTAAGTATATTTTATTGATTATGCTATTACAGTTGCCTCATTTCTTCTCCCCTTTATCCCCTTCCATCCTACACCTCCCTTCCTCCAACATTCCCCCCCTTAGTTCATGCCCATGGGTTGTACTTATAAGTTCTTTGGCTTCTCCATATCCTGTACTATTCTTAACCTCCCTCTGTATATTTTGTACCTATTATTTATGCTTCTTATTCCCTGTACCTTTTCCCCCACTCTCCCTGCTCCCTCTCCCCTCTCCTTCTCCCCTCTGTTAACCCTCCATGTGATCTCCATTTCTGTGATTCTGTTCCTGTTCTAGTTGTTTGCTTAGTTTGGTTTTGGTTTTGGTTTTGGTTTTGGTATTTAGGTTCAGTTGTTGATAGTTGTGTTTGTTGTCATTTTACCATTCATAGTTTTGATATTCTTCTTTTTCTTAGATAAGTCCCTTTAACATTTCATATAATAAGGGCTTAGTGACAATGAACTCCTTTAACTTGACCTTATCTGGGGAATACTTTATCTGCCCTTCCATTCTAAGTGATAGCTTTGCTGGATAGAGTAATCTTGGGTGTAGGTCTTCGCCTTTCATGACTTTGAATACTTCTTTCCAGCCCCTTCTTGCCTGTAAAGTTTCTTTTGAGAAATCAGCTTATAGTCTAATGGAAACTCCTTTGTAGCTAACTCTCTTTTTTTCTCTTATGGTTTTAAGATTCTCTCCTTATCTTTAATCTTGGGTAATGTAATTATGATGTGTCTTAGTGTGTTCCTCCTTGGGCCCAACTTCTTTGGGATTCTCTGAGCTTCCTGGATTTGCACGTCTATTTCCGTCACCAAATTGGAGAAAGTTTCCTTCATTACTTTTTTAAAAAAATTTTCAATTTCTTGCTCTTCCTCTTCTCTTCCGGGAACCCCTATGATTCAGATATTGGAACACTTAAAGTTGTCCCAGAAGTTCCTAAGCTCCTCCTCATTTTTTTGAATTCTTGTTTCTTCATTCCTCTCTGATTAAATATTTTGTTCCAAATCATTGACTCGAGTTCTGGTTTCCTCCCCTTCACTGTTGGTCCCCCTGTATATTTTTCTTTATTTCCCTTAGTGTAATCTTCACTTCTTTCTTTCTTTTGCATCTGTACTCAATCATGTCTCTGAGCACTCTGATTACAAGTATTTTGAACTTTGCATCTGATGGGTTGGCTATCTCCTCATCACTTAGTCCTTTTTCTGGAGTTTTGATCTGTTCTTTCATTTGGGCCATGTTTCTTTGTCTTGGCACACCTGTTAAGTTGTAAGGGGGGGAGATTTAGATATTTACCAGGGTGGGGCAACCTACTTCTCTGTGCTGTGGTGCTGTATATGGGAGAGGGGTAAGAGAGAGAACAAAGCCTCTTGTTCAGCTCTCCTCCCACTTTCAGTCACTTTTCCCACTACCCACAGTGAATTGGACCCTTTCGGTACTGATTCTCAGATGGATAGGTTTGTGTATTTCCTAGGACCCTGTGGGTCCCTCCAACAGGCTCTTCTGTGATACTGAGAGTTTTTCCCACCACCACAGCCCTCTCAGATTTTTACAGCCAGAGCTTTTGAGGCTTTATTTCCCACACTGGAACCCTGGGTTGGATGGTCTGTCTCACTCCCCAGTTGTTCCTCCCAGCTTATCTGCAAGTGAATGTGGAACTGCCCTGTCCACGAGCTATCACCTTGCCACAGGTTTGCTCCACCCCGGCTGCTTGTCTCTGCCACCCTAGCAGTCTGGATGAATGTTTCTTCTTTAACTCTTTGGTTGTCAGACTTCCATACAGTTCGATTTTCTGGCAGTTCTGTGTTTTTATTTTAATTGGTTGTCCTTTTGGTTATACAAGGAGGCAAACTGTATCCACCTATGCCTCCATCTTAGACAGAAGTCTCTAATCACCTCATAATATTCCAACATATGGACACTATAATTTACTTAACCTTCTCCTAATTTCCATCAAATATTTATAAATTTACATTTTGTAAAAGTGATTTACACCATGGTTAATGGAAACATGGAAGAAGCATCAAAGACCCCAAAACAAAATATTTTAGAACGCCAAAGCCTTCCCATTAAACATGGACTATGAACGTTTGCCTTTTTTATGTTTCCTCCTAACATAACAATAAAAGAATATAAAAGAAATAGGCTCAAAAGGACAAACAGGAAATGAAGTGACAGTAGACAAGAGATACCAGCATTTGGGAAAGGAGAAAAGAGGAAAGACAAGCATAACTGTGACCTTAGCAGGTACTTGTAACTTTCAGAAAAAGCAGAAAGTTGGAAAAGCAAGTCACTTTGATATCTAACACTTCTGCCTCATTACAGTTTCTTATTATTATTTCATGTTGTGGCTTTCTTCACTCATCTCCTCAAGTATATTTTATAATGCTTCTTATAAATTTATAATAATTCTTCTGCATTAACCCCCTTTATATAAGTTACAAATATTGTTCAATTTGTTTTTATATTAGTTAGGATAAGGCTAAATGGCTGTTACAGAAAGGCCCCAAAATACAGTGGCTTAAGGAATATAGGTACATATTTTTCTCATGCAACAGATCAGATCTAGGAAAAGCAATGGTCAGCAGGGCAGCTCAGCTTCACGTGATCATTCAGAACAACAGATTCTAACCCTTGTCCTGTTCATCCTTTCCCAGGTCACCCTCACCATCTGCATGATTGAAGGTGGGTTGCTACCAAGTCAAGGTCCTAACCAGTGGAAGGGACAAGAAAGCCTGAAGGAGGTAAGCTCAGTGCCTTAGGACTCAAGAATGGAAATAGCATACATCATTTCTCTGTATATCCCATTGATGAAAATTTAATCACATTCCACACCTAACAAAAAGGGAAGCTTGAAAATGCCGACAACTTGGCAGAAGGGCAGAATTAATTTTGTAGAAAGCTAACTGAAGGCACCATTGTTGTCTTCCTTTTTCATGAGATTTACTCCTCGGACATCTACTTATTTTCAGTGTAAGCTAACATACCCTTGGGTACACCAGTTCCTCTTTCTGACATTGTCCACTGGGGAAAGGCTGAAGACCCTGCATTGAAGGAAAAGAAGAGTGGATATTTGAGAGTGGCCAAGAGCCAACATCCGCTTTCATTTACTCCTCACCATAGCCCAATATTCATGATCCTAAACTATACAGCTTTATACACACTATGACTGCTTTTGAAAGTATCCTCCAAACAGTGCTGTTGGATTTTGATTGACTTCCATATGAAGGAACTATCAGGAACAAGACATCCCGAATAACTTCCCAATACAAAACACGGACATGATAACAAACATTCTTCTACCTGCTAGGCTGAATGTGCGTGTGTGCACAGTGTGAGAAATCCTCACGCACTAAGAACAATGGCCAGAACCAGAAGTGACAGCAGCTCTGGGAATATTTGCTGCTCTTGGACTATAAGAGTTATACTAGGGAGAGGATACACCACCTCGGGCCTGCAAAGATGAGATGCCAGAATTGCGAACCCCAACATACAGTTTAGACATCAGCAGGACTACACCCTTAGTGAAAAGGTGGACCAGAAAAAAAAAGTCTTTCCATAAACAAAAAAGTGAAGTGAATTGTCTATTTTAGCCTAGGCTCTGATTGGGGGGAAAAAGTGCTGAGAATCTGTAACTCATACAGATCTGAAATTCAAATTTATACAACGCTGGTTAGGAAATTCCAGACTGAAAATTAATCTATAGTTGATTTGGCTCACTGAAACATTAATGAAGCAAGTGCAACCTTAATCCAGAGCTGACTGGATTCCCAAAGATAAAGTCCAGCCAAATACAATCTCACAGTGCAAAACTGCACATGAGCAAATGAGTTACCATAAAAAAATAAACACCAAATAGTACAATTAGGCTCCTATGAACTTTATTATTATGACTTTACACAAAATATAAGATAAATATGTTTAATACTAAAGAAATAAAATGTGGGATCAAAATTATGACAGGGAAGAAAAATAGAATCAAAATAAGATCCAGTATATTTTTTTAAATAACCAAATGAATCATACAGAAATAAAAAGTACAAGTGTAAGTACTGATTTACAGTCACCCTTATTTTGACTGATGGGACAATTCAAGTATGTGAGTAGAAGGTATTATAAACATATGTACAGTTCTGCCTTATCATGGTTTACATTTGCCCTGCATTGTCCTATGTTTCTGGCCTTATACACCTTTAAAATTAAACAATTGCAAATAGTAAATCAAGGGCCTACTGTGGCTTCAGCCTTCTTTCTTTTAGATACTCTAGGATAATTTTCTTTTTTTTCATTTTAGAACTTTTTCAAACAAAGCTGATATACAAAACAAGTGTAATTGTAAGTACCATCCTAGGTTAAGGATGGCAATTGTGGATAGGAATGGGGAGAGTAAGGTAGGCCCATGACAGCCCTCAGACCTGACACCATAGGGATCCCTAGAGTCCAGTTTGAAAAATGTCTGCTCTCATACAACTGACTACCATTCTGCCTCAATTGCTTTTCCCCTTCATATCCTAAAGGTACAATTCCTAGGTGGTTTGATCATAAGAAAAAATTAGCTTTTTAGCAAATGACTAAAAGATTTTAAGTATAGGGTATTTTTGTTTTTATTCCCTAATGTTCAGTCATTTTAATATCATTTGCCTCTAAACTAACACTATTAAATATAGTTAAAGAGGATTTCTTTCTCCACAATAGATGTAGGATTTATTAGAATAATTCATTGTTCCCTAAAGACAGCAATACACATATTGCAATTGTTGCAAATCACATAGTTATCAACCTTGCTGGGGTTTTTTTCCTACTGAAGCCTTGTTTTGCACAATCAAAATTTAGCGACTTCATTAAATGCATTGCCTGATGCACCTGTTTGGACTCTGGGTATCATTTTCTTTTCTCCAACACATTTTTATTCAAGATGTGCTGAATTTCCCAGAGGCTGTCTGGGGACTTAGAGACATCTGTACCCAGCAGTTTGCTCAAACCAACAAAGAGTATTGAAGCAAAAATCCAACTTTGGGGCATCAATTTAACTATTCCTTTTCAAGTATCCTAGACTGATGGAACATGTCAGCCCTGGTACATCCACCATCACCGTTCAATGCTTAGAATACCTATTAAAGCAAAACTGACTGCACTCTGATGAAAGTTGTCACTGGCAATGGTGTGAGGACTGTAAAGAGAAAGCAATGCAGGAAATATTATGGGAAAAAAACCTTTTTTTGAAATAAGGTGAGAAAAAAGTTAAAATATCAGAAATAATATCATGCAACATAATTTAATGTATACAAGTAGTTGGGCTTATTAATAAAGAAGTAAACATTCAACAGAAGAGGATATAAGACCAAGCCTTTAAATTCTCAGCATATATTTCAGTTCTAGGATCCCAATTTTTAGAAAATTTCCTTTTATTACAAGTGAATGTGCAGTGATTGCCTCACTAGCTCTCTTCAATGAGTTAATGAATTTAGACTTGAAGAACTGTGTACAACCAAAAGGAGTAGAAATAATGAAGTAAGCAAAGGAGAAAAGGTGTGACTGACAAATGGAAATCCTTTTTCTAATTTTGATGAACCTTGGTGATGTGGTCTCTGAGTCTCACATCAGCATTCCTGAATCAAATATTTTAAAAAATATGCTGGGATAGAGACAAGCCCATAAGAAAAATTAACATTCAAGATCGTGACCAGTAGGGGGCAGGTAGTATTAATATTTACATTGAGTATTTAAAAGGTCTTCAAATATATTTGCATAGATTTTGTGATAGATTGATGGCAGAAGTGACTACAATTCTGAATTCCTCCCTGTATCAATGCCCTTAGTAATGTGACATTGAAGCTCCTCCCATTTAGAAATAGAAATTATGCCCCACCTCTTGAATCTGGCTTTGCCTTGTGACTTGCTTTCGCCATTAGTACTCTGCAGCAGTGATGCTGTTGGGTTCTGAGCCTATGGCTCAAGAGATCTTACATATTACCACTCACTCACTCCCTTGGAACTCTGTTACTACATAGGAAAGAAGGCCAGCCTAGCTTAACCAGAGAGGTGAGTGAGGACAACCTACACGAGCAAGACTCCAGCTGGCTAAGTAGTTGACCACCCAGTACGTGAATGAGCCCAACCAAGATCAGACAAGCTGGGCCCAGACCAGAGGAACTATCTAGTCCATCCAAAGACTCCTAGCTAAGTAAATGCTTATTGTTTTAAGCCAGAGTTTTATGTGATTTGTTAACAATAATTAATCCACTCTCCAAACAAAAATGTCACTTTTGTCACCTTTGTCATATATATATGGATATATATGGAGATATATATATATATACACATATATACACACACACACACACACACACACACACACACAGCCATTGAATCATTCATGTACTCATTCACTTAGAATTTTTTTCAGTGCCAGTTCTATACTAACTGTTAGGGCACAGGCTATTCGACGAGCATCAACTTAGCATTATAAGCACATATAATGCAAAAATGGAGACAAAAAGAGATGTTTTCAAAAAGTCAATTTTCCAATAGTAAAAATAGACATTTTGTGGTTCACTACAAAGGAGAAGCACAAGGGAATTTAGGGGATGATAAAACTATTATGTAAACAACTGTGGTGGCAAACACATAACTCTATTCATTTGTCAAAGTTTATAAAACTGCACTCCAAAAAATGAATTTTACTGTATCTAAATATTTTAAAACAAACTAAAACATTAGCAAACCCAAAAGTGAATGTAAATTATGACAAATTAATCTAATAATATAACAAATAAATCATATAACCATACTAAAGGAGTGGAGAATAATGAGGCTGACATAAGTAACTTTAGAAAAAATAATTGTTTCGATAGATTTGGTAAGATAAAGCCAAAAAGAACTATACACAAATGTTGTACTTCTATACTCTGGCTGTTAATTTCCCCCCACAAGAATATGGATTACTAATCTTGAAACTACTTTATATGAACGATAAAATAGAATATGTAAGTAAGAATGTCTTATGGCATTTGGAGTTAGGTTTGTCACTGTCAGAGAAAGCAGTTATAAACGAAGAAGAAGGCTAGAATGAGCTGTTTTCTCTCAGTAAACAATCACCAGTATAATGAATATCATTATATGAGTATGAGTTTATTCTCTTTAAAAAAAATAGAATGAAATAAAGAGATAAAAACTAAATATAGATGTGTGTGTGCATGGGTAACTACATATATATGTATATATACACACACATACAGGGTGGGGCAAAAGTAGGTTTACAGTTGCTTGTATGGAAAATAATACAATAATTAGAAAAAAGGATCTAGTCAAGGAACATGTATAAAGGACCCATGGACACAGACAACAGGGTAAGGATTGAGGGTGGGAGTAGGGTAAGGGGGCAGGGTGGGGAAGAGCTACAGGGTAAAGATTGGGACAACTGTAACTGAACAATAAAAAAGACAATAATATGGTAATAATAATACAAGAATAAATGCTATGTTTCTCATACTCACAACTGTAAAACAACTTTTACCCAACCCTGTACATCTAGATAGATAAATAACATAGATAGACAGATAGATAGATTTCTTAGCTCTGCTGAGAAGGTCTAGAAACAGTGACATCCCAGTAGGAATTAGCACACTTAGTATCCAGATCTTGGTTTCTAAGTGTTATTCTCTAATAAAAAGGAACAAGGTTCCTTGGAAAAGTGGTTGATTCTAAGACTAGGACAGGTAAAATACAAGATAAGCCTGAAGCATCTTGTGGTGCCAAAAAGTTTAAATAAATAAATAAATAAATAAATAAATAAATAAATAAAGGGGACATAAAGAAAGGATACAACAGCCAACCCGAAAGTATCCCAAATGGCTAAATCTACAAATTAAGCATCAATATAGATAACAACAATACTGTCTGATAATCTAAATAATAAAATAAGTACCCTTGTTTTAAGATATTTATTTAATTAAAAATATTTATTTATACACAAAGGGAGCATAAGGACAATGCTTCTTTACTTTCTTATTTCTAAAAATAAACATACAAGGAATAAGGGAAATAGAAAATAACCACAGTGATAATTGCTGTAGGCAAGATCAACAGATGAATGCTAAAATTAGTGGGTAAAAGTTAAGGAAAAACAGAATATTTGCATAATTTCAATATAATCATGAAAAAAAGTCACACAAACCCATTGAAGCACATTCTCTAAAATACCTGACTAGAAAGTCTCAAGGTCATGTGAGTCAAAGAAAAACTGAAGAAATGTCATAGATTGGAGGAGACACTAAGATGATATGACACCTAAATTTGATGTGGGATCCTTCATTAGATCCTGGAAGAAAAAGGACAGTAATGGGGGGAAAAAAAAGTAAAATCCAAACAACATCTCTTGTGTGGTGAATAGTATTACACAAATGTTAACTTCTTTATTTTGCCTATTGTGCTCTGGTATGTAAGATTTTGACATTAAGGGAAACTGGGTGAAAGAGCATGCAAACTTTTTATACTGTTCTTGCCACTCTTCAAAGACTAAAATTATCTCAAAGTAAAAAATTTCAAAAGATATATCCATAATTAATTTCTTTTTGTAGTAGACACCACTAAAGTAGTTTAGAGTATATCTATAGTTCTAAAGACACTAAACTCAAACAGGTAGAGTTTTAATATACATTTACTTATATCTGTTCAGACTGTCAAATACATCATTAGAAATTTGGACTAGCTTGCCAGGTTAGTTGGAGCAATGCTAAATCTCCATTTGTGCATTACATTATATAGTATATAGGCACTGATCAAAACAGATAGTAGTTTTACCAATGTTTATTGCACTTGGCATTGAATCAGGAAGATGTACCTTAAAATCTCTATTCTATTCAAGCACAAGAAATAAAAATAAAATAAAATAAAATAAAACATTAGTACATCAAGTGTGATAGGCACTATACTTGATACTGGGATATTAGTAGGCAAACAGACTTGTTCCCTGTCCTAATATGGCTTATATGTTACCACTGAGATTATTCAGTTCTTTGGGTTTCTTTTAAGTCTTTCCAGGCACCTATCAAAATGCCTCCCATCACACACAAACTTCTTAAGGGTAAGAATTCTATATTTTCCTTCCTTTAAACCCAGTGGAAAATATTATATATACAACTTAAGTTATCAGTAAATGCTCTTGACTTGGTGACCCAGACCTAGGAGGTACACATTGCAAAGGCAGTTTTGCTCAAGCTTATGAGAACTCATGCATGCAAAGATAAAAGACAGCTCTTGAAAAATATCCTCCAGACTACAGTTTGTAGCAAATTGTTCAAGTTGGCCATCCAGCTTACCTTTCACCATGGTAACTAGAAGACCAGCTACAGAACTGTGAGAAACAGATTACCTATTAACATACCTACTTCTGCTCAACAATAATGGAAAATTCTCCTCTTTGGTAATTCCAATTGTCAGATGTTGATAAACATTATTGGGTAAAAACATTATTGGGTAAAAAAAACTGCACAAACTGATTTATCCATTAGCACAATTAATATCTGTGATTTATTTTTTTAATTTATTTTTTTATTGTTCAAATACAGTTGTCTCCATTTTCCCACCACCACTTTCCCCTGCCCCATGCACCCCTACCTCCCACCCTCAATCCTTCCCCCACTTTTGCTTTGTCCCTGAGTCCTTTATACGTGTTCCTTGACTTGACCCTTCCCTTTCTTTTACCCATGTGATTTAAAGAATAAGAATACATTCTAAAAATCTGTTCTGTTATGGAAATTATTTCTAAGGTAGTTTCAGGTCACACTCTACCAAATATTTCCTTTTATTACATTCATAACTGTTATTGTTTTCTGACTTGTATCATTCCTAGTACCATGAAATATGTACAATGCAACTAACTTGATTTATGGAAATAAAGAATGTCAGTAAATCAGGACTTCAGGAGAACAATCAAGATGGTCAGAGAGCCTGACTTTTTGTCTTATGAGGAACAGTTGAGGAATCAATTGTGCTTAGTCTACAGATCTAGGGAGCATGGGATAACAGTGTTCAAGCATTATGTCTGCCATCTGGAAATGGAATTAGACTTTCTCTGTACAAAGTAATTCAGAAAAGTAAATCAAGGATGTATGAGTGAAAATAGAAGCAGTTAGCTAAGCAATTAGAAGTAGGTTTAGCTGTAAATAACATAAAGCCCAAAATATAACCTACCTTAGAGAAGAGAGAATTTTGTTTCTCTCGAATAAACAAAATCTGGAAATAAACAGCTCAGGCTCTTTGGAAGATTTCACAATCAGAGACCCAGGCTCTTGATATCTTCAGTGTGTACCTACTTTATGATCTAAGACAGTTTCTAAAGTCTGAGCCATCATGTCCTACAGTTAGCAGGAAAAAGTTAAAAAGCAGATAAGAAAACTGTTACACCCTCTCTATTTAAGAACATTTCCTAGAACACTACAAGAGCTAAGTAATATGTCTATATTCAGCTTCAAGGAAGGCTGAGAAATACATCTTTAGTCCAGGTAGCGTGCATCTGACTAATAATACCACATGGTCTCTGCCATATGGATGCCAAATCAATATAAGAAATTGTTCTCTTACTGATAAATAGCTCCAAAATGGCAGAGTTTCTTGGGGAGTTGGAAGTTCCCCATTGTTAGAGCTATTCTTAGCAAAAGCCAGATGGTTAGTTGCCAGATCAGCAATGCCAAACTGTAATCTAAGCATCTTTCCAGGTTTGGGCTAAGTCACTTCCAAGATTCTAGTAAACCATAAGACATTAATTTACAGATAAAACAGGATGACAAATCACTGAACAAACCATTGGACTTACATTTATTCCACAGCCTAGATTTTATAAGATTACATATCAATAATTATGCTAACTCATTTTAGTTTTCTCCTTGCCTTAGTTTTTTATGACTGCCATAACAAAACAGACTTGGTAGCTTAAACAAAACTTCATTTTCCCACAGATTTGGAAGCTGAATGTTCAAGTGTTTGCCAGTCTTCTTTCTCTTAAGACCTCTCTCCTTGCCTTGCAGACACTCACCTTCCCACTTATCCATATGTGAGCTTTCCTTTGCGCATGTGCATCCTTGGTACCTCTTCCTCTATTTGAAAGGACACCAGTCATATTGTATTAGGATCCCATACTTATGACCTCATTTAAAACCTTAATTACCTCCCAAAGGCTTTATCTCCAAACACAGTCACATTCTAAGATACTAGGGGTTCAGGCTTCAATGTATGAATGTGTTATGAACACATTTTATGTCACACACTCTTCCATCTCCCACCTGCTCTTTTGTCAAACAAGCCAATGGTCACTAAAATAGCAAGAAAAAGAATGAGATGAAAAAACCAAAAAGTTTTGTAATCTTAATGACTAATCAACATCTCGCTGTGTTGATATTGATTGTATAACAAAACAAAGGCATTCCCCAAAGGTAGTGATGGTGGTTGGGGAGTAGCGGGGGACAGATTTTCTTCCAAACTCAATTGGACAATATTTTTCTCCAAAAATATACCTATTTCTATATCTGTTGTATTTCTAAACATGGAATATCAGATCTGACTTGGCTTACGAGAATAATTAGAAAATGTATTAATTATCTTTATCATGTACTTTGTCCAAAAAACTAAATTTTCATTTAACTAAGCAATTGTTATATAAATGTAACATTATGATACATAGGAGTTTACTTCATAAACACACTTGAATTTCATAACTCAGTCCTTTGCAACAGTGAGCCAGGCATAGCCAGTCAGTTTCTGTGCAAACTTTCCTAGTTAGGACAGATATACTGCCATCATGTATGTATTTCATGAATCCTTTATTTAACAAATATTTATTGAATAATGATGATGTAGCAGAAATTATTCATACAACAGTAGACGAAGCCTTCCGAGTTTCTTACATTCCCTGTTCTCAGAAAGTCGATAGTCTAGAGAGCTGTTCAGACAAGTAGGTAAGCAATTACCACCCTGGGTAAGAAGGGCTCGCACCCGCAGCGGTGCGTCCCTGGGTCTCAGAGGCCAGGGGACGACTCCTGACCGGGCAGTGGTTAGCCAGGTGAGGGAGCTGGGGGGGAAGGTCCCAACCTGCTGCTGTCATTCATAGGTTCCTTTTATGTTCACTTTTTTTTTATTTTGAAAATGTTCAAAGATAAAATTTTGTTTTAAAAAAGTATAATAAATATTCCTATTTCTTTCACCTAATATCACTAATTGTTATCAGTTTGCCACTTTTGCTTGGTTTGTCTCTCTCAACACAGGTGTGTACATACAAGCACACACATTTTGAAATGTAAAAATCAGTTAACCATCTTGAAAATAAGTTGCATATATCATGATACCTTATCCCTAACTACTTTAACACTTATATAAAATTTATGACAGCCAAGACGTTTAAAATTAAATTAACAGTGTCACCTAATATAGAGCCCATATTTAAATACACCAAATTATCCGCAAAATGTCATTTATAGCTTTTTTTCCTCTCCCTTTTATCCAGAATCCAATCAAAGTTCATCCTTGTAGCCTGTCAGCAAACTGGCAGAAAGTAAGACCAATTCCTCTATTAAGAAAGAGCATACCCCAACTTCACTTCTTAAAGAACCAGAGGTCCCAAATCTCCCAATAAATTAATCTGGCATTTCTCATAACTCACCTAAATACATCTGGCACTGATGCTCAGATTCCTTGGCATCTAAGTCAAAAATACTTACTCCCCAGTCCCTTAATCATCACTCTGTGGGCCATTCTCACATTAAAAAATGATAACCTGAGCAGGGCAGGGTCCATCTCTCGGAACACAAACAGGGTTAAATCAACTGCGCCCTGGTTCAAACACACCCTCCAAAAGATACAAGAGACTCAAAGAACTGTGCATTTGATGATCCAGTGCCCAGGAGTTCTAGCTTAAGCTAATATTGGGCAAATATTGCCCAAGTGACCAGGCAATATCAGTTCAGAGTCTTGTGCATGAAACACTCCCATGAGACATTTAAAGCAATTGTGGGGGGCAGGGTTCCTTGTTTATCTTTTTATTGAGACTAGCACAGTGCCTGAAATATAGTGTATCCTCACTAGATGTTTGCTTAATGAGCAAATTACAAATGAAAGCATACCTGTTTTTCATCTTCCAAATGACTCTACAAAGCGTTGTTGCCTGCCAATAAAAACAGTGTGCATTCATAGGTATTTATGAGTTTGCATCATATTATAAACATGCAGATTTAACACCAGTGAATTTCCTCCATCCCAGCTTGCAGGGAATAAAATGCCAGAGTGTTTTCACTGCCTTCTTGCATATGTTGGTAGTAAAATATTCACGACTTAGAGAATTATGCAGTGTGTTTTCAACAGCAGCTTTTGAAAGCCACTTTTTCCATTAAAACTGTCAGTTTGGTAATACTGCCATGATTTCAAAGCAAAGGAGCATTATGGCACAAATCAAAGATAGATTATATATTTTATGTTTACATATTCTAGGACCTTCATGGTGTAAAGTTGTTGGATTTTTTTTTTAGAGTTTATGTAAGTCTCATCCATTTTGGAATTGAAATGCATCACCTTTATTATGAACCAAATAAAACTGGTGTGTAATATATGTAGTATTGCTAGGTATTATGCCTATGCTATTCACTAACAACTGCAAGGGAAAAGAGTGACAGTGAGAACTGAGAAAAGCCATTCCCTGTCACTTTGATTTTAGGTTAATGAACCCCTGGATGTCTTCTGTTTTCCTTATATTCTGGCAAAATATGCAGATATCCCCAAAATGTCTATGATTACAACTAACTGCTGGTCAGATAACAAAGCTAACAAAGAAATTTATAACTATAGAACCTAAAAAGTGAGAGGAAGCTCTGATTCTATTTTTATTAGGAGAAAATATAATAATATCTCTGACAATTAGTTGCAATAGAAAACTATTACTGGGTTTTTAGTGCCAAGAAAAAAATTGCTTGGCAAACAGACAGCCTGTATCTTAATTACAGGTTGCAATGCCTACTTAGGCATGCTCAGTTTGCAGGAAAAATAATAAAAGAAACAAAATCTCTTAACGGTATTTGTCCATAAGTGGTGAGATTCTTCAACAACACATGAAAGTGACAAGATGATAGCCTGTTTAAATACAGTTAGACAATGTGCTTCAGAGCTTTCTATCTTTAGCAATATGGTGGCAAACAAGGGTTGTATAAATTAAACTAATATTGGAACAGTCTTGTCGTCTTATATTAAAATTTGATGAGAACTATTTCATTTAAGCATCTCTCTGGTCACCAAGGCCCCATAAGGGAAAAAAATTAACTAAAAGAAAATAAAAGCAACGTGGCTTCATGATTAAGAATGAGGGCTCTGTAACAAATTGATGTTTGCCAGATGGAAGAGGGGTTTGCGGAAAAGGGTAAAAAGGGAAGAGATTCAGATGTACAAATTGCCGGATATAAAAACAGTCATGGGGATGTAAAGTAAAGCATAGGGAATTTAGTCAATAATATTGTAATAGTTATGTATGGTGTCAGATGGGTACTAAATTTGTCTGGGTGATCACTTCATAAGCTATATAAATGTCTAATCGCTATGTTGTATATATAAGACTGATATGACATTGCATGTCAACTGTAATTTAAAAAAAATTTTTTTAATTTATTTATTTTTCCAAATACATTTGGCTCTGCCTTCCCCCCACCATTTTCCCCTGCCCCCCCGCTTCCTTCTCTCAATCCTTCCCCACTTTGGTTTTGTCCATGAGTCTTTGCTATATGTTCCTTGACTTGCCCCTTCCCTTCCTTTTCCCCACCCCCTCCCTCCTTCCCTCTTGTCTCTGTTGGTTTCTTTTCCTTTCAGTGTTTAATTGGAGAAAAACAATAATGTGGGCTCTGGAACAGCCTGAGTTCATATCTTGACTCTGCCATTTACCAGCTTCTTAAAAAGCCACTTAGCCCCTTTTTGCCTTGCTTTCCTGATCTCCTAGAGCAGGTAGCACTAAGGCTGACTAACCCAATGCCACCCTGAACACTTTTGTCCTTTACCCGGAGAGGGTGAAACAGCCAACAACTTGTTATTCAGATTGCCATGCAGAATACGGTGTCATTCTGGCTAGTGAGATATACTGAATAGTCTGGCAGGAGTTACTAGAGAAGCAGCATTTGCTTTCCTGTAAAAGGGACCATGGTAGCTGGCTCTACCCATTCTTCTATCTTCTTGCTTTGAACACAGAGATGTATTAAATTGTGACAACCATCTTGCAACTGAAGGGAAAGGCCAGGAGAATCCCAGAGATGCTGGTCCTGACATCACTGAGCCACAGAATAATCATTCATAACTGCTGACCACCAAACTTCTATTTATGTACATTAATAAACACCCCTTCAAAGTTATTGTAAGTTGAGCTTTCAGTACTTGCAGCTATTAACATTTTTAACTGATGCAATGGGATTAGTCATAATACCTATTCCATAGAGTTGTTTGTAGAAATTAAATAATGAAAGCACTTAGCACAAGGCCAGCATATAGGGAGAACTGAGTAAACTGTTATTAACTAGTAGTGGTGCTACTAGTAGTACTAATAATAGCAGTATCATCATCATCATCATCATCATCTTTTAAAACCTGGTAGGAAAAAATATATACCTTCAACATGGTACCCCTAAGAGCACTATCTTTGGAATCATGAGTCTAGAGTAGAGGATATGCAAGGATGCAAGCGTCTTTCAGGCTTATGTGGCCTGGGAGAGAATCTAGAACTCTGAAAGAACTAATGTGAGTGGGAAAGGGACATTGTGTACGATCACAGGTTACCTCAGGCATTGAGAAATCTGGGCCAACACTAAAATCCATTATAGAAGAAAAGATAAAGAAGATAAAGCAGAGCATATGCAATTTGGAGTTACAAGAGATTCAGTTTATATGAAATATAAAGTTAAAGATTATGAAAGTAAATTGTATATATTAAGAACAAGGCTAATTCAATGTAGTCATAGATCAAGCAGGAAATGACAATTTATTAATTTTTTTGCAAATAAACCTTTAAATGAAATTAGTTCATCAAAGGGGCATTTAGAAAATAAGAATCTTAAAATGTGGCAATCACACATTTCTGATATTTTCAGATTACTTAAGACTAAATTTTCTGTATTTATTAGACTTTGCCCCTTTTCATCTTTGGGTTTTTCTTTTAAATTTTTTTTTTAGATTTTATTTATTTATCTTTAGAGAGAAGAATGAAGGGAGAAAGAGAAGGAGAAAAACATGGATGTGTGAGAGAAACATCAGTCCGTTGCCTCTCACAAGCTCCCAACTGGGGAAGTGGCCTGCAAGCTAGGCATGTGTCCCAACCTAAAAATGAACTGGCAACCTTTTGCTTTGCTGGACTATACCCAACCAACTGAGCCACGTTGGCCAGGACAAATTATTTTTTAACTTTATTTTTATTGTTTACTTTATTACAGAAGTCCCCATTCCCCCCAACTTTGCTCATCTCAACCCAGCCCTCACACCCCCATCCTCTGGCCACCACCACACTGTTGTCTGTGTCTATGGGTTGTGCATGTAGGTTCTTTGGCTAATTCCTTTCACCTTCTTACATCCAGTACAACCCTCCTCTCTCTCATCGGACAGCTGTCAGTCTGTTCCATGTATCCATGTCTCTGTTTCTATTTTGTTTGTCAGTTTATTTTGTTCATTAGATTCTACATATACGTGAGACCATATGGTATTTGTCTTTCTCTGACTGGCTTATTTCACTTAGCATAATAATCTCCAGGTCCATTCATTCTGTCACAAAAGGTAAGAGTTCCTTCTTTTTGTAGCTGAGTAGTATTCCATTGTGTAAATGTACGACAGCTTTTTATCCACTCACCTACTAGTGGGCATTTGTGCTGTTTCCAGATCTTGGCTATTATAAATAACTTTGCTATGAACATAGGAGTGATATCTTCTTTAGAATTGCTGTTTTAGGTTTCTTTGGATAAATTCCCAGAGGTAGAATTGCGGGGTCATAAGGCAGTTCCATTTTTAATTTTTTGAAGTCTCTCCATCTTAACTTTCCGTAATGGCTACACCAATCTGCATTCCCACCAACAGCGCAAAAGCATTACCCTTTCTCCGCATCCTCTCCAGGACTTGATTTTTGTTGATTTATCAATGGTAGTCATTCTGACAGGTGTGAGGTGATATCTCATTGTGTTTTTTTTTATTTCCTTGTGGTTTTAATTTGCATTTATCTGATGATTAATGACATTAGGCATCTTTTCATGTCTATTAGCCATCCGTATGTCCTCTTTGGGGAATTGTCTATCCAGGTCCTTTGTCTATTTTTTAATTGGATTTTTTGTCTTTCTGGTGTTGAGTTGTATAAGTTCTTCATATATTTTGAAAATTAACTCCTTATCAGATGTATCATAGGCAAATATGTTCTCCCATACAGTGGGTTTTCTTTTCATTTTATTAATGGTTCTTTTTGCTGTGTTTTTCAATTTGATATAGTCTATTTGTTTATTTTTCCTTTGTTTCCCTTGTCCCAGGCAATATATTGGCAAAAATATTGCTATGTGAGATGTCTGAAATTTTACTGCCTATATTTTTTTCTAACATTTTTATGGCTTCTTGAATTGTATTTAAGTCTTTTATTCATTTTGAGTTTATTCTTATGTACAGTATAAACTGATGGTATAGTTTCATTTTTTGCATGTACCTGTATAATTTTCCAAATATATTTATTGAAGAGACTGTCTTTACTTCATTTTATGCTCTTGCCTCTTTGTTCAAGTATCTATTGACCATAAAGGTGTGGGTTTATTTCTGGGCTCTCTGTTCTATTTCATTGATCCGTATGCCTGTTCTCATGCCAGTACCAGGTTGTTTTGATTACTGTGGCCTTGTAGTATAGCTTGATATCAAGTAACATGATTCTTCCAACCTTGTTCTTCTTTCTCAAGATTGCTGAGGCTACTCGGGGTCTTTTAGAAAATTACTTGTTTAAGAATTTCTAATTAGCCCTAAAGGGTGTGGCTGAGTTGATTGGGCATTGTCCTGCAAAGTGAAATGTTGCTGGCTCAATTACTGGTCAGGGCACATGCCTGGGTTGCAGGTTCAGTCCTGGTCAGGGCGTATACAAGAGGCAACTGATCGGTGTTTCTCTCTCACATTGATGTTTCTCTCCCTTTCTTTCTCTCTCCTTTCCCCTCTCTCTAAAAATAAATATATAAAATATTTTTAAAAGAATTTCTAATTAAAAGAAGTACATCATCCTCTCGCCTTATCCTTAAAAGAAGTCAATCATTTGATTCTCCACAACCACAAGTATAATTGATACTAACCATCAAAGTGTACTGCCAGTTTCATTTTGGCAAAGACAGAGGAAAAATCAGTTCCTAAGAGTCACCAAATAACCAACTGGAAAACTCCAGGATTTCAAAATCAAAAAAAGCTTTTTAATTAAAAAGTCATTGTTTTGCTTCACAGCAGTGAGTCCATTTCTCAATAACAGAGATCCTGGTGCTCCGATACTCTTCACTTCAAGTATTTACAAGAGTACACATAGGTTCTTGCTGTCTTTGCAGGCAGAGGAGATAGAAGGCAACAGCAGCTAAGCAGAGGAAGAGAAAGAACAGCTGGTGAAAACCTGCACTGATTCTGCCCACACAGTCACAGGGTGACAGCTCCCATTTTCATGCCCTGCACTGGTTTTGCCATTGACTGGCAGGGAACTACATATAGGTTTATTCCAAATGCTTACAATCACTCAAGCTGATAATGTGTAGTGTGAAATAAACAATATTATGTAATTCCCCAATATCCAGTTGGCCTTTCCGAAGCAGAATAGATCTATTTCCTATCTTCTGGGTAAACAGCGTACAATTCAAAGCTCTGTGCCATGCTGGCCCATTAGCCAGAGCTCTCCCAGTCTGCTGGCAGCACAACTATAACAAACACAGTGCCCCTTTCTCCTTCCTTTTTATTCATAGTGGTTGTAAGGGTGAATTGTTAGCTTTAACTTTGAGCTGCCTGGCATTGGTCCATTTGTATCACCACCCTGGCATTATTTAAACACAGTGCGCTTCATATTTATGAGCTTACAAAATTTCTCGTCTCCTGCTTCTGCCATTCTTAAGAACCACCAAGGGAAAAGGGTGTGACCATAAAAGCTAGTGTGTACCAAACCTCATTCAAATGCAGGCAGTGTATTGGGAATCTTAATTCTATTAGAGCATGGACAATGAATGTATTTGTGTTAGTTACTTTCCCACTTTGAGGTTAAACAAACCAGTGAATGGGACTCCGGGTGGCAGCAGAATGAGATACTGCACTGGATGACGCAGGCAGACAAATGCCAGGGAGCATTTTTAAAAACAACAAGTCTCTTTCCTGCCTTCCCATGACTTTTCAGCAATTTGAATTCTGTAAATGGAAATGAATAGCTCCAGTCCTCCAATATCTTCATTCAGCAGTTTGCTTCTGAGGGTCATGTGATGCATTTATCTCTATGGCTGCTTCTAAGAAAATGTACCCCATTCAAAGAGTCTGAATTAACTATAGTAAATGTGTTCTGTCTACCCTTAAATTGATATCCTTTCCTGAATAAAGTTCTAATTTGCAATAATTGCCAGGCTGAATAACTTGCTGCAAACCTCCTACTAATGCCACCATAAGACTTGTTTCCTACCAATGTGATTAACTGAATACAGTTGTGTTTAAAGCACCACACACACACACACACACACACACACACACACACGCATGCCACATCTTTAATGATTATGTAGGCTCCAAAACAGGTCCTCCTTCACTGCAGCACACACATATTATTAATCAGCATCACTTATTCTGGGGGTGGGGGCTGCCATAAGCTGCCTCTATCCACCACCTGCCCAAAACTTTCACTTCACACACACATTTACTAAATATTCCTGGAATCCAGCATGATTTTTAAGTAAAACTGAAGGAATATGGACTCACTTGATTGTTTTTCCAAAGATTAATCTATTCAGGTAGAGGATTGGTATAGGATATTGGCACTAGAAATTTGGGTGACATCCTCTTACCACGCTCTATCACTCTAAAACTGGTATCCTGCACTGTAGTCCTGAAGCTGTGCTGACCACAGTAAGAATCATTCAACAAGTATCAGAAAAGCACTAAGAGTTAACCCTTCCAATTCAAGAAGACATTGACTGATAAGAGCAATAAGAATAAAGAAGTTAAATATTATGACATGGTGTAATAAGATTCTAGGTGTCTCAGGGTTTTCACAGAGCCTCAAGTTCAGCAGAACTCACTATAAAATAGTCTACTTCTGCCTCAAGAAACCTCCCACCCATACAAAGGGAACTCATTCTTTTCTTAAAATCTCACCAGAGAAGGAAAATATAATACAAATAATTGGGTTACCTGCACTATTTCTAATTTGCAGTAAAATGTATCATATTTTTTCTAAGAATCTTGACTCTCACTGGTTCTCATCCAATTGGCATTCAATAAATATTTATGATATTGTTGATGTATCAAAAAGTTAAGTAGTTATCAAAGTTAATAAAGCATTTTTATAAGGAAAGAAAAATTAATTATTTACCTATTGCCAGGGTTTAAGTCAAATTTTCATCCTTCAAATTTGCTAATCACTTACAATATCATAAAGGCATAGAAAAAAATTCCAATTGATGTTTATATACAGGTGACCCCCTGGAAATTCTTTCTTATTTTCATCAATAAAGACTTAGAAAAGACTCTGAATAAGCAAGGAAATATTGAAAAAGAACAAAGGTGGAGTTATCACATGAACTGATATCAAATTATACCACAAGGCTATAGTAATCAAAACAGCATGGTACTGGCATAAAAACAGACATATAGATCAATGGAACAGAATAAAGATTCCAGAAGTAAACCAATTCTTATATGATGAAATAATCTATTACAAAGGAGGCAAGAATATACAATGGGGTAAAGACAGTCTCTTCAATAAATAGTGTTGGGAAAACTGGAAAGATACATGCGTAAAAATGGAAAGATGACATTCTTACACCAGATACAAGAATAACTCAAAATGGGTTTTAAAGACTTAGATGTAAGGCCTAAAACCATAAAATTCCTAGAAGAAATCACAGACAGTAAACACTTTGAGATTGCTCTTAGCTGTATTATTTGGATAGGTCTCCTCAGACAAGGAAAACAAAAGAAAAAATAAACAAATGAGACTACTTCTAAAGGTTTGTGCACAGCAAAGCAAAAACCATCAACAAAAGTAAAGATAGCCTATGCAATGAAAGAAGATATTTGCCAATGTTACATCCAATAAGAGGAAATATCCAAAATATACAAGAAACTTATACAACACCAAAAAACCAAACAATCTGATTTAAAAATGAGCAGAGGACATGACTAGTCTTTTCTCCAAAGATGACATTCTGATGTTAAATAGACATATAAAAATGTGATCAACATCCTTAATCATCAGGAAAACACAAATTAAAACCACAATGAGATATCACCTCACATCTGTCAGAATAGCTATCTGACAGATAAAGAACACGTGTGCCCTGTGTGTAGGATTGTAACTTGATACAGACACGTTGGAAAACAGTACTGAGGTTCTTCAAAAAATTAAAAATAGAACTACTATATAACCCAGAAATTTCATCTCTGAGTATTTATCCAAAGAAATCCAAATCACTAATTTAAAAAGACATATGCACCCTTATGTTTATTGCCAAGATATGTAAGCCACCTAAGTGTCCATCAATAGATGACTGGATAAAGAAGGTGTAGTACATATATACAATTGAATATTACCAGCCATGAAAAAGAATCAAATCTTAACATTTGCAATATAAGTAGACCTAGAGTATATTATGCTAAGCGAAATAAGTCAGAGGAACACAAATACCATATGAATTTACTTATATGTAGAATCTGAAAAACAAAATAAATGAACAAACAAAACAAACTCATAGATAAACAGAACAAGTTGATATTTGTCAGAAGGAATGAGGTTAGAGGAATGGGTGAAAAAAAAGGTGAAAGAGGTTAAGAAATACAAATTGCCAGTTATAAAAATAGTCCCAAGGACGTAAAGTACAGCATAGGAAATATAGTCAATAACATTGTAATACCTATGTATGGTGTTAGATGTGTCCTAGGCTTATCATAGTGATCACTTAACAAGGTATATAAAGGTCTAATCACTAGGTTGTATACCTAAAACTAATAATACTGTATTTCAACTGTAATTGAAATAGAAATAAAGAAGTACAAGTAAATTTAAAATTAATTTAAAGACTTAGAAAAATTTCCTTAATGGACCTAAGAAAAATAAATATAAAACATGAGACTTCCAATCAAGATGGAGGTACAGGTAGATCCTCTTCACCTCTTTGTTCAACCATAGAAAGAATTACAACCAGATCTCAAAAACAACACCCAGAACCATCAGAAAATTGAGCTGCATGGAAGTCCGACAACCAAGGATTTAAAGTAACCACATTTATCCAGACGGGAAGGAGGGACAGAGTCTCAGGGACAGGGCAGAGAGGCGGTGTGGCATGGAAAAGCAGCAGCGGTGACAGTGGCAGAATAGACAGTTCCACATTAACAAGAGGTGGGTAAAAATGGGGAGGGATACTCTAGGAGTGAGCCATCCCAGCCACAGGCGAGGCAACACAGCCGAGGGTTCCAGCACTGGGAAGATAAATCCCCATTACATCTGACCGCGTGGCTTGGGGCAACGAAAGATGTTGCTGGATTTTCTCTGTTTTAATGGCCTGCATGGACTTACGCAAACCCCAGGGCAGCAGCTGGAAGGATGCCAATTGCAAAAGGGAAGTGAGTGAAGTGACTGGAAATAGGTCAAGTGCCAGGCAAGCCTCCAGAAGCCAGAAGCGAAAAGCCAGGCAGTGGCATTGTCCCTCCTCTGCGCCTCCCCTCCACACACACACAGACCGACAACATGATGAAGCAGGTTGCCCCATCCTGGCAAGTACCTAAGGCTCCACCCCAAACAATGTATAGGTGCCTTTGCTACATATGCCATGCTAATAAGACAGGGAGTCAAAGCAGCTCTACCTAATACACAAACACAGGGAGGCTGCCAAATTGAGGAGACAAAGAAATATGGCCCAAATGAAAGAACAGAACAAAACCCCAGAAAAATAACTAAATGAAATAGACACAGCCAACCTATCACATGCAGAGTTTAAAACACGGGTGATCAGGATGCTCAGAGAACTCACTGACTATGGCAAAAACCTAACAGAAAAAATGAAGGTTACACAAAGGGAAATAAAGAAAAATCTACAGGGAACCAACAGTGAAGGGAAGGAAGCTGGGATTCAAATCAATTATATGAAACATAAGGAAGAATAAACATTCAACCAGAACAGAAAAAAGAAACAATAATTCAAAAAAAATAAGGATAGGCTTAGGACCTCTGGGACAACTTTAAACATACCAACATCCAAATCATAAGACTGTCAGAAGAAGAAGCGGAAAAACAAGAAATTGAAAACTTATTTGAAAAAATAATGAAAGAAAACTTCCCTAATTTAATGAAGGAAATAGGCACACAAGTCCATGAAGCACAGAAAGTCCCAAAAGAATTGGACCCAAAGAGGACCACACCAAAACACATCATAATTAAAATACCAAAGGTTAAAGATAAAGAGAGAATCTTAAAAGTAGCAAGAGAAAAGCTGACCATTACCTACAAAAGAATTCCCATAAGACTATCAGCTGATTTCTCAAAAGAAACTTTACAGGCGAGGAGGGACTGGCAAGAAGCATTCAAAGTGATGAAAAGCAAGGACCTACAACCAAGATTATTCTATCCAGCAAAGCTCTCATTTAGAATTGAAAGGCAGATAGAGTGCTCCCAGACAAGGTAAAGCTAAAGGAGTTCACCGTCATCAGGCCATTATGACATGAAATGTTAAAAGTACTTATTTAGGAAAAAGGTCAAAACGGTGAACATTAAAATGACAACCATCATTTACACAACCATCAACAGCTGAATCTAACAACCATCAACAGCTGAATCTAACAAACAAAAACAAGAACAAAGTAAGAAAATACCCAGAACAGAAACAGAATCATAGGTATACTGATCATTTGGAGGGCACCAGCTGGTAGGGGGAATGAGGAGAATAGGGGAAATGGTGCATGGATTTAGAAGCATAATTGGTGGAAACAAAATAGGCAAGGGAATGTTAAGAATGGTATAGGAAAGGGAGAAACCAAAGAACTTATATATATAACCCATAGACATAAACTAAAGAGGGGATTGCTGGAGGGAAGGAGGGCACTAGGTGGAGGGGCACAAAGGAGGAAAAATGCAACTATAACCGCATAATCAATAGAATATACTTTAAAAAATAAGAAAATAGACCAAAGATATAAAAATACATCCTTTAAGAAATGGTAAAACTCTTGGTTTTATATTAGGCCTCAGAGTTCCTAGTATTTTCTTATTTTTTTCAGTTTTTAACAACTATGGCTATAGAATCTTTGCTATTAGATCTATAAAGATAGAGTGAGATGAGTAGCTGGCAATGGGAAATTACAAAGGAAGATTCAGGCCTAAAAAATGAGATAGGACATCCATGATGATTAAGGTTGAGTTAAAGTTTGTCATTTGATTCAGTCACTTTTTCAAAAGTTACAAAATATATTTAGCAATAAAGTCCATAAGAGTAGAAATAAAATAACCTAAGTTGACACAGTATTTGTTAGACAAACAAAGACCAGATGTATAGAAGTATGTAAACAATAATTGTATAACTCTTACTCCCATCATATCTTTGTCTAAAATATACAGTTAATTTATGCAGGAAACTACATCACATATTGGTGGTAGAAAATGCTTCTAAGAGTTTAGGGTTAAAATATGTGTCCTGTGGCTTCTGACCCTGTCCAGTCATTGTTGGCCACAAGCTGTTCCAGAAATGATAAAAAATATAAATTCATATTTATAGAATAGTAGAAATTACACAAACAAAAATATTTAAGCAAGGTTTAAATGAAAGCAGTTTATTTCCATTTTATAAAACCCAAGAAGCATTAAATACTTTCCTACATTTCTTCTTCTACCTCCCACCTTAAAGAGGGCTTTTCTTCCAATCAAAATATCATATAATGTCCTGCTACTGGCTATCTTATACCTGCCAGTTTTATCAAAATTTGGAGCCTATGGCACAATTCTATCGGTGAAGAAAAGTCAGATGCAAATGCATTCTATATCCCTGTTGCAGTTAGACAAATAAATTTAAATGTTAATGTCCTTGGGTCTGGGAGTGTGTTTAGGCATTTCTTTTTATGATGTATAACATTAAAAGCATGCACATTTGAGGACCTAATAATTTTTCATTATGATAGAAGCTCTAAACAATAAAATCTTATATAGAAAATAGAGAGAGCATGAACAGTGGCTACGGCAGTTTTCTTTTCTTTTCTTTTTTTCTTTTTTTTTTTTTTTTGCCACCAAGTCAACCAACAAAGGAAGGTCTGTGCTTATCAAAGTGAGAAAGTATTTTGGCCCGTTTCTATTTAGCCCTTGACCTCAAATGTGACTGACAAGTGGAATGGTGATTTGGGAATGCAAGCAAACACCTGTCCACTGAGGAATGGACTGGAGCCAACAGCTCATTACACAGAAAACTACTAAACAGCCATTGTAGAACAACGACTTTTCATCACCTGGGTCAGATACAAACCAATAACCTAGAGGTGAAAGGCTGTCCATCAAATTCCAGTTCCCACTTCCCAGGTCCATTCAATTCCATCTATTCAATTTTAAGGACTCTCCTCTATAGGTTTGTGCAAAAGAGGCCATGTGACTCAATAGAGTTCAGACTGTTATTATTTATGGGATGAACTGAAAGGATTATAGATTCTACCACAATTAAGTTCTCCCCTAATGAATCTGCAGGCTTTAAATAATCTTCTCAAAGTGCACATCACTTTTCTTTTCTCCTTAGACGCTCTTGAGAGAAGGCACACTGGGTGATTTCAATGGTAGATACTCTCAGCCCTGAAGTGGATTTGACATGTAGACGAGGCTGTTAAGCCCAAGACTGAAGTCCACACTAGTTGCAGTGTTCCTGATGTGTGAGCACGTATTTATAAATTAACAGCCTAAGTATTTAATTTTCATGCAAGCACTTAGGTGTTTACTAAAGATTAGCATTTTAATTAGTCTATATTTTTTTCTCAGACAATTGTCACCAACAGTATTTGTGCATATATGACTAAGAGGATGCAATGAAAAAAAAGGGTCACACAGTTTTTCATTCAAAAATCCTAATTAGCTAGTCATTTCCGTAGAATGAAAGAAAATGAAATGAAGTATAAGTTAGGTAACCACTGAGATTTTGTGTGGTTGGTTTAGTCTGAGGTTTTGTTTCTTATTTTACTTTATTTATTGGTTATTTCTGATGGGTTTTTTTTTTCTTCTCAATTATAGCTCTCTATAAAGAGTTCAGCAAAAGTCTTTTCTCTCCGATCTCTTTGTATTGTGGATTTAGGTCATGTTTGGAATATTAAACATTTTGTCTCCTCCATTTTAAGTTCGGATAGTGTAACATTATGAAGTAGTTTTAATTTAGCTAATTTCTAAGAGACATTGAAAGAGAATGATGAAGATATTTCAGTTCTGTTTAAAGGCTTAACTGCTGTAGTTGGGTGAAATCTTTACTGAGATTTTTCTAAGTGTAAAAAATGTAAAAGTTGCTAAAAACATGATCCAAGAATCCCAAAAGAAACAGAGGGGCTTCACCTAGAAATGTCTTCATTGATGGCCATTGCAATGAATTTCATCACTTAGGATTCTTCCTAAGGCTCTTTGATATCCAAATGTAGCAATTCACAGGTCAGATGTAGTCATCATTGGTCCCCAGCAAATCAAATCACACTGTAACTTCATTTTCTCCTCTGTTACTAGATCATTAAAATAGAAATCTTTAAAATTCCTCTACTTTTTTGTTTTTTCCAGATACAACTATTTTTTTTCTATTCCCTACATTTAGGGTTTTTTTCTTCATTTGGTTTAATAATTTTTCCTACTTTAATATATAGCCTTGTTCTTTTTTTTTCTTTTTTAAATTTTATTTTAATTTATTGTTTCAAATACATTTGTCTCTGCCTCCCCCCCACCACTTTGCCTTGTCCCCTCCTTCTTTCCCTCCCTCAGCTCTTCCCCTTTGGTTTTGTCCATGAGTCCTTGCTATATGTTCCTTGACTTTCCCCTTCCCTTCCTTTTCCCCCGCCCCCGCTCCCTCCTTCCCTCTTGTCTCTGTTGATTTCTTTTCCTTTCAGTGTTGCTGGTTCTGATGTTACTCCTCCATGTGACATTTGTACTTGTTTTGTAAATTTTTTTCTTGCAAATTTTTAAAAATAACATACTTGGTGAAGTATTACTTTATGCTCACAAATAATTTGTTTCAGATGGTCTAGAAGCTATACATTGACCACCAGTGCATGGGAGAAGCTTGAGATTATAAAGAATGTATATTTAAGTCCATAAAACATAATTTGGTTTGCAATATCATTTTTCATGTAGTGATTAATCTGAAGAATAAAAAAGACTATTTTAAAAATTAGCACCACAGAGGCAAGCATGGTAATAGCCTATGATGTAAATTTCATGTAGACTTTTTAAAATGTATAATATAACAGAATCATTGTCATTGGCATAGTTATGAGTAGCTGTCTCATACATATATTTTATGGTGTTATATGAGATCTGTGTAGAAGGTACCCAGCCATGTAATATGAAAATAGAGGCACTTACTGAAGAAGATACAAGATACAAAAAACATTGTACATACGGCAATGACACCTCAGTCCCCTTCAAAATAGGCACATTGGGACCTCACACAGTTCTCCTAGTCACCATCAGCTGCCCAGTCACATTTTCTTGAATCTCATCAATGGTCTAAAATCTCTTCCCTTTCAAAGGTGATTTGGGTTTTGGGAAAAGGCAGAAATTGCAGGGTGCCGAATCTGGGTTGTAGGGGATCTGAGTCACCTGGGTGATTTGATGTTTCACAAAAACAGTTGGCAGGAGACATGAAGCATGAGCAGGTACATTGTTGTGATGACGCTGCCAATCACCAGCTGCCCACAGCTGCAGGCTTCTGAATCACCCAAATAACTTCTGTGAGGAATGTTCAAGCTAGATGTGAAGTTTGATGCAGAGTCGTTGCTCTACTCACTCAGTCATTTTTTAATGACACAGTACACATGCTCATTCAATGGCACCTACCACCCCCACTGATAGTACAGTGAAGTCATCATTGTTCACACATGCACATTCCAGTCCACTCTCCTTGGCTGCGAGATTACATTGATGTCGTGCGAACTGATGTCACACAAACTGTCCTCATTATAATAATAATGGCTGGACTTTTTCCAGACAGACCTCATATATAACCATGTATTATATATAATATGTAACATGACATTTGACAGACATTAAATGGCTGTCTGAAGAGGGAAAAGAGACAAGGCACCAAAATTTTCATGAAAAAATAAAACCAATGAAAGAACAAATGATTAAAAAGGACATAGTTATATTCGATCTCTTTCCTTTATTAGGATTACTCAGGAAACAAAACTTCAGATTTTGGGGCCCTTCAATTTTTTTTTAAAAAACTTAATGTCTGTAGGAAATTGCAATCTCAATATGAAGACACCAGCTACTTTACAAAGTACAATACCTGCTCATTTTTAGCACTGATGGGGGATAAACTTTTCTACACAACTAAAGCATAGTATCAAAATTGTTTTTATTGACTTCAACTCTTTTTATATAACTCCTTCTGAAGTGTACTTCATACTTCCTTGCCTTCTCAAATTGATTATATTGATGTAATCATTTTATTGATGACTTGGAGTCCTCATAATAAGCATCAATTATTGTGCAGTAAGGCTCTTATGGCTCTTAAATTTAAGCTGATTTGTTCTGAAAGGAAATTCATATTGCTAAGTTTTTATTTCTTGTATCCAATATTTTTTTATTTCTGTTATCTCTTTGGGCTTCCAGCTGTCCCTACTTACTGCTATCATCATTCCTGTGTCCAATAGCCATTTTAATATTCTAGCTTCATATTCTAATTGGCTAGAAAACTGCTAACTGATTTTAGGATTATGTGAGGTAATGAGGCATTCTCTGTGTCTTTAACAGGTAAAATATAGTGCAAAGATATTTTGGCATCTGTGTTTCCTTCTCAAAAATTTCTTTACCTTCCCTTGCTCTTAGCTACATCCCTCATTAGTTTCAGGGGATGAATGAATAATCGCTAGGTAAAAGAGATGTACCTGCATTCAAACGTCTGAGTCTGTAGAGGAGAAGGAGTTAGGACAGTTAAATTCAATGTGCTGTTTTCTGACCATTTGAGCTGGTCATTTTTAATCCCCAAAGAGACAACCACATTATGATCTTCTTTTGTTTCCTCCTACATTTATAAACAATTATTGGTTCACAACAGATTCCTAACTTAATATTAAGGAAAAAACTCAGCTCTTGATCTGTCCTCATTCAGTCACTTTCAAGACATTGAAGGACACTTTCAGACCTACGCTAAGAAAACATACAAGAAGACACAGCACTGTTTGTACAAGCAGTCTGCACTTGCATATGGTATTAGAATAGCAATAGCTACACAGATAACACATTTTGAACCATCTCTGCAAATGAAGATCAAAGTGCCAGGAACTCAAAACTAAATCAGACAGCCTTTCTTCACTAAGTGTTATATGGTCTGTAAAGTAAAGCATAAATTATTATTTCTCTAAGTACAAATAATTTTTCATGTATCATGACCAAGAATAATTCATGACATTCTCTACAATGAAGTACTTATCCAGAAGATAAAGAAATGTGCCAAATTTACATAAGAAACAAAATTAATAAATGTTTGTTAATCCAAAAATAGCTATGTGCCCTATATAATAATACCACTTCTTGGCCAGGGTAATTACTTGTCATGCTTCTGACTCAGTTTCTTCTTTATCTGTGGAGTTGGGGGCTACTTAGAAAGGAATAATGCAGGTATTATCTAGTTTTCATGGCTGTTTGAGGAATTAATGACTGATTTGAAATTGTGAATTTATCATATAAAATAATATAAGCAGAGACTTTGAAAACTTATTGTGCATTATAGTAATGATTAAAAGCATTATAAAGGAGATTATCTATATATAAAACATATTTTGATGCAGAGACATGCCAGATGTAAATATTTCACTGCTTTATACCATTTCTATAAAAAAAATTTAATTGTAAATTCTATAAAAGTTATTTCGCACAGAAAATATGTACTAAAAATAGTACTGATAAAAATTTGCAATGAATCCCAGGAATGGTAGCTAATAAGAATGTGAGGACAATAAAATATTTGTGAACATAAACCTCTTAAGCATGTCTCCAAGACCTTAATGAAACTTCAAAAATGGATTCAATAACTTTAACAATTAAAAAGAAACTGCTTCAATGAAAGGCAAAAGAGAGGCTCCATAAAAATAAGGTGATTGAGCTTCTGTTTCCTCTGGGAATACATTAATTCTTCTAATACATATTCCATGAAAGTCTACTACATGCCCCTTGCCACTAGTTCCTGTTCATTTTCAGGTCCCAAAATAGATATCACTCCCTCAGGAAACCTTCCCCAGAGTGCTTCTCTGAGAATAGTTTGCATTTCTTCTACTATAGCATTTCTCACATCTTATGGCAATTACTTCCTTCTCTCCTCCAAAAAACTATAGAAGCTCTAGAAAGACTGAATTCCTGTTTGTCTTTTTGTAGTGTAGAAAATATATTTGCTGAATTAATAAACAATAGGCCCTATGTTAGAAAATGGGGATGCGAAGAATACTGCATGGCCCTTCACCTCGAGGAACTGACAGTCCAGTGAAAGGGGAGCACACTCAAACAAATGGCGCATAGAATGAAAGAGGGTCCCCGGGCCGGAAGAACAGAACGTCAAAGAAGGCTTCTCGACAAATGGAGAAGGGTGACCACAGAGCCTGTAACGGGGTGCAGAGCGGGGGTCCCTGAAAAGAGGAGAGCATATTCCCCACAAACCTTGATTGCGAGGAGGGAGAGTGGATGATTCAGCATTTAAGATACTTTGCATAACCATGGTAAGTTAATAGCTGTGCTGACACCCTGAGTAAAAGGTGTATGTGACTTTAAGGGTGTATCATGACATAGCCAGGGGAGGTGGATGCCCACCCCAGAGGCCCCTGTGTCTCAGAGAGCTCTTGCCCTGACTAAAGATGGCAGCTGAAAGAAGGTAAAATATATGGGGGAACTGGCGAAAGTAGCACATTATAGGAGGAGCCAGATAGGAGGTCCTGCAGGAAGTTACAGGTTGAGCATTCAAAATAAGGGTCGTCTGAAAGAGAAGGGTTTTTTTCCTCGATGAGACCTGGGGTAGTAAGGAGGAAGATGCCGTGTGGTCTGCAGTGAGGTAGCAGCCATGCGGGCAGGAGGACAGGGTATAAGGAGAGAGCCGATGGAGCTGTGCAGGGGCCTGTGTAACCAAGCATGGATTTGAGGAAGGTGCTTGGAGCTGAACTGAGACTGTTGAGCAGCAGACTTCTGCTTCTCTGAAGGACATGTGGAGAAGTCACTCTCTTGGGATGTGTGCCTCCCTGGACTCCACCATGATCCAGTGTAACATGGCACATGCCTCCCTGAACCACTACATGGGGGCGGAGGACAACATACCCCAGATCCTGAAGGAGAGAGCTGCTGCGAGAGGACGGTGACTCTGAAACCCACAAGAGCACCTTCCAGAGGGAACAGAGACCTGTTTGTGCAGCCAGCTTAAGAACAGATAAAGATATGGGGAACTTATGGGCATGGTTTTGGCTTTAGCCTGGTGGGGAGCAAGGGAAGTACTGGGTCTTCTGGGAGAACAGGGCTCTGAGTAGGAGTGTGCTGGGCCCCCTTGCCCCCGCACTGAGGTTGGAATTCTGTAAATAAAAACCTGTTTCATTCAACACTAGTTGTTGGGTCATGAATCAAGATGCCATGTGGGCAAGGCCTGGTTTGGTCAGTTATAAGAAAACTAGCAAGTAATAGAACCCTTTTGGACTATTTGCTCATAATAGAACTCTAGGAAATTTTAAGTTGAGATGATAAATGTCAAGATAAATATTTTTGAATTGGGTTATACAAAAAAATTGATTTACAAAGAAACTGAAAGAGATGTTTTAGAGCTACATTTTTTTTAAATCCTCACCCAAGGACATTTTTCCGTTGCTTTTAAGGAAAGAGAAAAATATCAATTTGGGACAGAAGCATCAATTGCTTGCTTCCCATATGGGCCCAGACTGGTGATCGTATACCTAGGTGTGTGTCCTGAGCAGGAATCAAACCTGCAACTTTTCATTCACAGGACACCACTCCACCCATCTAAGCCACACCAGCCAGAGCAGAACTACATTTTTAAACTGCATCTTTCAAGAGCATCCTGGTAGAGTGTTAATACTTATTTAGTGGAAAAAAAAGTAAATATAAGTTCTGTGGACAAACATCCTTGGAAAATATTATAAGTTTACTCCAACAGAGGAATTCATAAGACTTATTTGATTACTACAGGCTCCAAGGAGCCCTACAGGAAAGAAACTTGCTAAACTGTTTAAGCCAGGTTTTCCAAACTTATTTCATCAGAGAACCCTTTCTTCTTAGAACACAACTGCTAGCTCAATGGATATGATTTGAAAACACTGATCTAGACATGCACAAATTAGTTACATGTGGCCTTCATCAACAATATCAGATAAATTATAGATTTGATCAGAGTATAATATTTCAAAAGATGCATACAGCATTAGTGAGAATCACCTAAAAAACTATAGCTAATGATAATGATCTCTAACTCAATGCTCATTTTCCCATGTACTTATAAAGGAAAGGGTTAACAATGGTTAACTATCTATAAATTGATATATACAGTATTATATATATGGTATTACATAGTATTCCCTACATAAAGAAAACATAAAAGGAATCAGCATTTACCAAAGTGGACGCGGGGCACATACCCCCATCTTCACCTCTACTACTGAGAGGATGGCGGCACAAGCTCAGGGACATCCTGTGGAGTCAGAGCAAGCCCTTCGTGTCCCAGTCTCTGTGAGAAATGGAAGGGCTGACCTGGCAAGGCTCTCAATACTCTGGCACCACAGTCATTCCATGTTAATACTTTAATACATATTTTCCTTTTAAACAGCCAGTTTTCATAATTGAAAATATGATGTTAATTTTTAATTGTTTCTTTTCATTCTAATCACCTCCTCGATATTACCAAAAGTCTTCAGTGGATAGAAATGTTTAAAAAGAACTTGTAATCTTCTTAATTATTACCTATCCCTGTATAATAGGTATGTTCTCAGTGTCAATCCACAGCGAGCTACTATTTTTACCCATGGAAAATTTTTTAATTCTACCAGTGGGCCAAACTACTAAATATTTTTAGTTCCTCTTCACTTTCACTGTGGAAAACCTCTATTTGTTCCATCACAGTTTTTAAGATTATATTACATAATGTATTCCTAAATTGTTATAAATTAAACATCTAATCATGTTTGCACAGAAAATCAGGAACATGTCTTCAGCTGATAGGAAGATTTTAAATCGCTGTTTAAGTATAGGTTTTTTACCATCCTAAAGACAGCATTTAGTTTCTCAGAGATTATCACTCTGCTTTTCAGATGATATTAAATAACAAAAGAAATGAGGACTACAGCAATCCCAAAAGCTGAGAACAGAGTGAAGACTCCAGAGAGCCAAAACAAAATCTAAAGAAACAGAGCACACCCAGTCCACAGAGAGTAATTAACTGGAGGAGCGGAATGGTCCTCATTATCTGCTCAACCAAAAGGCAGTATGACAAACTCATGTTTAGGCAATTTGAGGGATTCTTGAATGTTCATATATTACGAGTCTCAAAGGTGAAAAAGTTTGGATTGATGCATTTGAGGCCCATAAAAGAACATTACAGTCTGTTGCATTCTTATGAAGGCAAGACAGGTATGCTCCCATATGGCCCTTTTTTTGAGAGCTTCACGCTTGGGAGAAGAAATAAAATTTTGATTCTGGTTCATAAATCCAAAGTGGTTTTTTAAGGTTTGAAAATCTTACTCTTTTTGAATTACAACTCTGCCCTGCTGTGGCATTGGAAGGCCTTCATGACTGCTCTCAAGGTAAGATAGAAACTGATGGATTGTAAGACGATGTTTCTTTAACTTGTGTCATTCAGAGTTTGCTGGAGAGAGCGGGGATTTATTATGCGTTCATTAGTTCTAGGACTAAGGGGCCATGGTTGGTGCCTTTTATGTTAATGAATCCCCTGCTTCACTTATAAGTTATTAAAGGTGAGAAAACCTACGCAGCCTGGCTAACCCTCACTATAACTGGAATAATCTGTATCCTACCAATGCCCTCTTTAAAAAGTAGCATTGTTAGAGAGTTTGAATTCTTTCACACTCTTATTCAGAAATAATATGTTTTTAAAGAAATCCTGGTGTTAAAAGTCTCAAAAACAAAAAAAAACAAAGAAAGGAAAACCCTGAGTACTGACAATTATAAGAAAAGATAAATGTTTTAAGAGTAAATCATAGTTTTTGTTAAAATTTTACCCTATAAGAAGATTAGAGAAAAGCTAAACCCGCTTTTGTGAGAAGTATCATATGAGAAGTAAAAATCCTAAAGGGAAGAGTCCACTGATGATTGGTCGTAGCCAAGAGAAGCAGGAAAGCACTGCAGGGTTGACTGTGAGAAAAAGCAAGAAAGAGACGCCTGCAGTGAAGGGCATCTCCACAGGCTCCAGTAGCCTGGCTCTGGGACAAAAGATTTAGGGTGGTAGAAATGTCTTGGTGAGTTTATCTTAGATACTTGAGATTTGCAAATCATAAACAAACTGAATGTGATGAAACTATTAAAGTTAGAGATGACTTATCAAACTCTAAAACGCGTGAGGTAGACTCAATAGTCTCACAAAACTGTAGACCAACATTACTAATCATTTAGTGATACACAGAGAGCCTGGCATGTATTTTTAACTGGCCTGAATCCAAAAGGGGGAGTTACAGACTATAGAGAAAACAAGAGACAGACAGGTTAAATGGCATAGTTTGTAACAGGGGCTCTTGGTATTCTTTGCTGCCATTTTAATCACCTGGAAAGCTTTTAATACATACTCAACCCAGTCCCCCCAAATGTGGATTTTGGATCCAGGTTGGGGCCCCAGGCATCCCTGCTCTTTAAAAACTCTTACATGATTCTAAAGTGCTGCCTGGGCTGAGAATCCCTCGGTGCCCACTGGGGCTTATTGAAATGGAAATATAATTTCAGAAATAATAAACACATGGCAAAAGTGGTTGCCCCAAATATTTAAAGTCAGAATCAGCTTGCTCTTATCTACCTTTCAAGCCATTTTTTGTGTACTCTCCTCACTCTAATCACCATTCTTCCTACTATTTTCCAAATACACACAACTTTTTCATGTGTCCGTCTTTCCTTCCTTCCTTCCTTCCTTCCTTCCTTCCTTCCTTCCTTCCTTCCTTCCTTCCTTCCTTCCAATTATTGGGGCAACATTGGTTAATAAGATCATCTAGGTTTCAAGCATGCATTTCTATGATATATGGTCTGTCACCATATATTTGGTCCCCTTTACCCTTTACCACTCCCCCATCCCCCACTTACTTCTGTTAACCACCATGCTGTTGTCCATGTCTACGAGTTTTTCAGTTTTTTATCCCACGTATCAGTGAAATCATGTGCTCCTTAGTTTTTTCTGACTAACTTATTTAGCTTAGCATCCTTCTTTCATGTTGACTCTTCTCCTTCTAATACTTTTTACTTGCTCTACTTCCTCTTCTCCAGCTGGTGAATTAGTGTCTTGAAAGATCATTTGAAAGTTACCTTTTCAGCGACATTTTCTGAAGAGTCCTTTTCTTCTCTCCATGGTTCCATAGCACTTTATTCAATCCAAAAGCCTACCACTTCCTGTTGATTACAGTTCTTTGTTCAGTCTGCCATACCCCTGAGACTAGTTACAATACTCAAAACCTCTGCTAATGGCTAGTCCTTAGGCATTCATGTTTTGAACCTGTGACCCTGCTTCCTCTGGCCATGGCTGATTGGATCAAGGCAAGCACCTTATCCAGGCACAATCATTTCATAGGATTCAAATTGAGGTCCACCAAATTCCAAAATCTGTGCTATGTTTCATTGTCAGTTTCACTTGTGTAATTAAAATATCTATAATAAGGGTAGATGGGTCATTAAAAACAATATATTTTTGTCATAAGAAATTTGAAAATAAAAATAGGCTAAAATAAAATTCAGATTACCTAAAATTCCATGATACAATTAAATTAACTTTTGGGATATATAGGTATTAAATTTTTATATACAAACAAAATTGATATATAAATAATTTTATATATCTATAAACAATTTGTTATTTATATATCCCTCAAATTAATAATTTTGTACACATGTATAGTTTGTTGTATATGGTGGGGAAAGGATACATTTGAAATTATATATTATTAACACTCATCAGGGAATGAAGTATTCTTTTATAAAATAATTTAAAATATTGTGTAACTGTCTATAATTTGAAGTTACCATGATTTATACTTGGACATTTATATTATATCTAATTTTTATGAGTAATAAATAAATATTATAGCTCAATTTTAGTATTTCTTCTTAGCTATTTTAAGAGATATATTAATAAAAACTGAATTCTTGGTTAAAGAGGGTTACTTTGAGGATTTCTCTACAAATTGTTTAATTAGCTTCTATTTCTCCATATTCTCTCCAACTGTTAAAATACAAACTGTTTTTAAAAAATTTGCCAGCTGTATAGATAAAAGTAACATGTCATTGCTTTAATTTTAATTTCTTTAATTATTAGGTACTTTCAGCATTTTTTTTTTTTTTACGGAGGGCATTTTTATTTCCTTATTGTGAATTTCTTAATTATTCCTTTTGCTTTTTGCTTTTTGAATTGTTTTACTTATTGATTTGTGAAAGCTCACTATGTAGTAGATGTATTAACCCTATCCTCCCATATACATGGCATTCTTTTCATATTTTATAACATCCTTTTATTTTATTTAAAAAGTTTTTTTAATCTGCAGAGCAGTTTGTTTCCTATGAAGTTAAATCTATCAACTTTTGTGTTGCTTCTGCTTATGTTCTCATATAATTTTAAATTCTCATTGCTAACTTGTACATTTTTTATCATCTGGAATTGATTTTTATGTATGATGAAAAAGAATCTAGCTCCATTTTTTCCCAAATAGTTCACAGTTCTCATAGTACAATACCAGTAATTTCAAATGCCAACTTTATTATATATTAAAATGATAATAAAGGTGCATATGTATATAAATATATCAGGATCATTCTGATTTTTCTAGGTTTTTAATTATGTTCCATTTACCTGCCTATGTTCCTGCATTGACCCACTGGGTTAATCATTGTAGTCTTGCCTAATTATTAAGTATCATTTGGAGTACTCTTCCTTCTTCTTAATACTTTTTAATAAAAATTAACTATTATTGCTTGCTTATCCTTGCATATAAATTGGAATATCCTAAAAATATCGTTGATGTTTTAATTGAAATTTAATCAGATTTAGAAATTAACTTCAGATACAGTGCCCCATTTCAATCTCAGTAACTGAGGATAAAGCCTATAACAGAAAATTCTAAATAAATAATAGATAGCTGCCTGACTTAAGCAGATCATTCCATATTGAGTTTCAGCTTATATATTCAGTATGTTAGGCCCGTCCCCTATAGGGATATATATAAAAAAAATTATATATTTATTTATGTTTTATATGTATAAAATCTTTACTTATATTAATTTTTATATCTATATCAGTAGAAAAACTGAACCAAAGTCACATGATTCTTTTGAATTAACCATATAAGATTAAATAAAGTAATTCATTAAGTGGTTTGATATTGATCATCAAAGCTCAAAGTCCAGTTTATTTTATTTCTGAAATCTTCCTATAAGAAAAATAAATAAATAACCCCACTCACTCAGATTTGGATAAACAATATTCTCTGTGAAGAAGGCAGAACTCTCAGATGGCTGCCAAAATTTCTACTTCCAGGCATCCACACACCCTCTCCCAGTTAATCAATTAAACAACTGCCATAGGTACTCCTCTGAAGGGCTTTTGCAATTGAAATTAAATCCCTAAACAGATGACTTTAAGAAAGATAATCCAGAGTAGACCTGACCTAATCAAATGAGCCTTTATAAAGGGGCAGAGCACCCTGGCGCAGTGTAGCTCAGCTGGTTGGCGTGTCATCCCATACACCAAGAGGATGCCAGTTTGACTCCCAATTCTGGGTCAGGGCACAAAGCTGGGTTGAAGGTTTGGTCCCTGATCGGGGCGCAGAAAACCAATAAGCCTGTTCTCGGCTAAGGATTAAAATTAAGTAATTAATCAATTAAAAAATAAAAAGGGGCAGGGCTTTATCTAAAAAAAGAAATTTAAAATGTGAAACAAAATTGACATAAGGAAGATTCCTCACTGCAGATTTGAATAAGGAAGGAGCCACATGGCAGGAATTTGGGGGTGCTCCAGGAACAAAGAGCAGCTCCCAGGTGACAGCCAGCAAGGAAACGAAATCTTTAGTCCTGTAGTCACAAAGAACTGAATTCTACACAACCGTGAGAGCTAGTAAGAACACAACCCACAGACACCTTGATTTTTGGCTTGTGAGATGCTAAGCGGAAAACACAGTCTTGCTGTGCCAGTCTTTGGACCTATGTGAACTGAAAAATGGGTGTTATCTTAAGCTGCCAGGTTTGTGGTCATTAGTTATGTAACAATAGAAAACTAATATGCTTGCAATGCAACTTGAATTATACTTCATTTTTATCCCAGATTTGAAAATATTAATGTGACTTCAATCCACAGATAACTTACTTGCCTTACTGCTCAAAACTGGATACATCAAGAATCACTATCAAAATCAATTTTGCAGTAAGAGAAATTACACTAGGCTAAAAAGGATTCAGTAATCTATATTGCCATTACAATAACAGTATGTGTCAATGGTGTTCATCATATTCTAATGTCCTTAATAATTTTTTAAATATCTAAGAGTTCAGCACCTAGCCAAAGCTTTGTTAGTTAAATGTTTTGAAGTTATCTCTTATCCACATTCTGTACCCTACCACTCATGGTCTACCTCATCCTCTAATGCAATTTAGAGAATAAACACTGGGGAACTGCGACATTTTGTATAAAATGTGTTTCTAGAATAATGACATCTCAGTTGCTCCTCAGGTCCTTCCAAATATGTGAATGAGAAAAAACACTAATCAAGAAAGTGCTCATATGTATGACATATTAGAAGTAAGGAATAATACATAGAAGTAATAGAGGAGTTTCATTTCTCCTCAGGGAATAAAAGTTTTTTCAAGGCTTCACCTTGGTCAAATAATCTCAGTCTTCCTAAGTGGGAAAATGCAGAATCACATACACTAATGCATAAGCCACCACAGAATCAGAGAGTAATAAGGCTGACTGATTCTACTGAATAGAGAAGTATCTCTTACGTGGAAACACATGGCATGTGCCTGCACATGTGACAGCTCAACAAATCCTAGATGAAAAAGAAAATGATCATGGAAAATTTGAGCATATAGAGGCATTATTCCCTTTATACAAAGATATTTCCTTTATACAAAGAATACTTCATTCTTTTGGGAATCCAAAAATGAAGCCATCTCTTTAATTGGCTTAGTTGGGTTTCAAACAAAGTTATTTTTTGTAGTGGCAAGTGCAAGCTTTATTCCTTGGTAAAGTAGTTCTGAAAATAAAAGAACTGTCTTTAGCCAACATATCCTCTATCAGTAAAGACTAGTGTAGCTTCTAGTCAGTGACCTTAACCTCTCTTCTTCATCTGCTGTCCTTTTATGGGGATTAGTGGCTCTCTGAGTTGAGTTTCTATAGTAGCTTATCACCTCTGACAATGGAAAATCAGGGCTTAGAATCCTCTTTTGAAAGAATGAACACAAATATCATCTTTATGGAGCCAGTTTCGGATATTGGTACAAGCTAATGTGTATAAGGAGTCTCTTAACCCTCTGTACCTCTTCGTGCAAGCTCCTGGGATAAAACAAATGACTTTACTCTGGCTGTCAAAATAGAAACTGCAGGATCTAGCCTGATAACCAGCACCAGACCAGCCAAAGAAATGTCTTGTTGCATGCTGACTAGCCTTAGAGTTATGTCAGCAATGAAGGTGAAAGGGAGAGAAAGCAATCCCATTTCTACACTCTACGTTCTTTTTCTTCTATCAAGGAACAGGATGGAGCTCTGCCCAAATCCTCTTCAAATATCACCCAGTCTATGTTGAATCATGATATCCTTGTAAACTCATAGTACAATTCTGAAGCTGCCCTAAACGTGACTTTTAAAAAACCATCTTACTATAGTAATGCCTTTAACTACGTTTGAATAAATAACAAAAGAAAGCAAAATTGGACTCAAGTAGGAAGTATTCTTTTATTTTCCTAATACTTTTTAAAGTCTCAATTAAACCTAAATCATATAGTCATATTGGCATGGATTTGAGTCCAAATGAAAATTTAAAACCATTCTCTATATTAAATGCTGATTTTGTAAAAAAATTAAAAAGGAAGTCAGATAAGGTGTGGTTTTCTTTCTCCCTCAAATCCTTGACTGAAGATGCAGTGATGTGCAGCCAAGGTAGTGAGACATAATGAAGGGATTATTTGTTGTTGGTATGAAAATCTACCACTACTCGTTGCAAACCTAAAGAGGCTACGTATGAGAGCTTCACAGGGCGCTCATGGAGATTCAGGAAGGCTGTCTGGAATTCGAGCCTGTATCTTTTCAATTTTTAAAAAGATATTTTACCTATTTATTTTCAGAGAGAGGGGATGGGGGGAGAGAAAGAGAGGTGGAGAAACATCAGTGTGGGAGAGAAACATCGATTGGCTGCCTCTCACACACCCCTTACTGGGGACCTGGCCCGCAGCCCAGGCATGTGCCCTGACAGGGAATCAAACCAGTGACCTTTCGGTTCACAGGCCAGTGCTCAGTCCACTGAGCCACACCAGCCAGAGCTCAAGTCTGTTTCTTTTAAAAAATAAACATAATGGAAATAATGCATGTTCTGTATTCATCAATGAACATTTCCCTGAAAATCTGGGGAAATGTGTGCTTTTGGCCAGAAATTGACTTTCAAAATCATTCCTTCCTTATGGAACTTGAAAGAATGCTTCCACATCTCCTGAAGATCCTCAGGTAAGGTCTGGAACATGGATTTTGTCATGGAAAAAGATTAGAAGTAAATTGGCTATAGGAAGGTGATCCCCGAAAGAACATAGATATTTGTACTAATAAACTATAGTTATATCACTCTTTAGAGATCAATCTCTTTAGAAGAATAACTTACCTCAAATGAAATCATATAAGAAAAAGAAGGTCATGTATTTTTATTCTGCTTCTCTTTGGCAGGTCCTTTATGATCTCATTTAATACTCACAATGCCCCTAAGAGGTAAAAGTACATTACCATCCTCACCGTATAGAAGAGGAAACCAAAGTTCAATGAGGTAAAAATAACTTATCCAAAGTCATGCAGCCTGTAAACAGCAGATGCAAAAGTTTAACCTTGAATCTCCTGCTCTAAATTTACAGCATGAGAACTCCCAGAATAAAGATTTCTCCCACGCCAGGTTTAATACACACACACATACACACACACCAAAAGGCCATGAATCAACCGTTCACAGGGCATCATATCAGAGAATTTGAGGAACATGTATATTCTTAGAATAGGAAAATGTACATGAAGTGGAATCAATTATACAAAGAAGTAGTAATGATGAGTAAAGAGTCAAAAAGACCAACTGAAAGAGAGACTACAACAATAAAAACAATCAATCAATAAAGCAATTAATAAAAGTAAAATATGAAATAAATAAAATAATGTTTTTATTTTAAAAAAACTTTTATTGACTCTATTGGGGTGGCATTAAGAATGTTATGCTATTTTTAAGAGATTTTATTTACTTATCTTTAGAGAGGGTAAGGGAAAGGGAAAGAGAGGGACAGAAATGAAACATCAATGTGGTTGCCTCTCGCACACCCACCACTGGTGACCTGGCCTGCAACCCAGGCATGTGCCCTTGGCTGGGAATTGAACCGGTGGCCCTTTGGTTCACAGGCCAGCACTCAGTCCACTGAGCAACACCACCCAGGGCAAGAACACTATGTTTTTTATTGCATTTTTTCCATTGCCATTTATCCCCTCTATGCACTCTTCCACCTCCACCCATCCCCTTCCTCCCCAAGAACAGTGTTTTTAAGTATATTTTATTGATTATGCTATTACAGTTGTCCCAATTTTTCTTCCATTGCCCTCCTCTGCCCAGTACCCCCCTTCCAACCACCAATCACCCCCTTAATTCATCTCCATGGGTCCTGTGTGCAAGTTCTTAGGTTTCTCCATTTCCTATTTTATTCTTAACATGCCCGCATCTATTTTGTTCCTACAAATTATGCTTCTAAATTCCTACAATATTTCCCCCAATCACCCCCTTCCTCCTCCCAGCTGATAATCCTCTAAATGATCTCCATACCTATGATTCTGCTCCTGTTCTAGTTGTTTGCTTAGTTTGTTTTTGGTTTTTTTAGTCAGTTATTGATAGTTGCAAATTTGTTGTCTTTTTAATGTTCATGGTTTTGATCTTCCTTTTCTTAACATTTAACATTTCCCTTTAACATTTCATGAAACAATGGCTTGGTGATGGTGAACATTAGCTTTATCTTGTCTGGGAAGTACTTTTTCTGCCTTTCCATTCTAAACGATAGCTTTGCTGGGTAGAGTAATCTAGGTTGTAGGTCCTTGCTTTTCATCACTTTGAATACTTCTTGTCAGTCCCTCCTTGACTGCAAAGAGTCATTTAAGAAATCAGCTGATAGTCTTATGGGAACTCTTTTGTAGGTAACTCTCTGCTTTCTCTTGCTACTTTTAAGATTCTCTCTTTACCTTTAAACTTTTGCAATTTTAATTGATGTGTCTTGGTGTGGTCCTTTTTGGGTCCAGTTTTTTGGGGGAGTCTATATGCTTCCTGAACTTGTACGTCATCCCCTTTGCCAAATTAGGGAAATTTGTCTTTCATTATTTGTTCAAATAAGTTTCCAATTTCTTGCTCTTCCTCTTCTTCTGGCACCCCTATGATTCAGATGTTTGTATGTTTAAAGTTGTCCCAGAGGTTACAAAGCCTATCCTCACTTTTTTTTAATTCTTATTTCTTCTTTCTGTTCTGGTTGAATGTTTATTCTTCCTTATGTTTCATATAATTGATTTGAATCCCAGCTTCCTTCCCTTCACTGTTGGTTCCCTGTAGATTTTTCTTTATTTCCCTTTGTGTAACCTTCATTTTTTCTGTTAGGTTTTTGCCATAGTCAGTGAGTTCTCTGAGCATCCTGATCACCCGTGTTTTAAACTCTGCATCTGATAGGTTGGCTGTGTCCATTTCATTTAGTTATTTTTCTGGGGTTTTGTTCTGTTCTTTCATTTGGGCCATATTTCTTTGTCTCCTCAATTTGGCAGCCTCCTTGTGTTTGTTTCTGTGTATTAGGTAGAGCTCCTTTAACTCCCTGACTTAGCACACTTGTTACATTGCATGGGGCACAGCCTTAGACATTTGTCAGGGTGGAGTGACCCACTTCACTGCTTTGTGGATCTGTGTGTGGGAAGGGCTCAGAGAGGGGACAATGCTTCTGCCTGTCTTCTGGAGGTTTGCCCAGCACTTAACACATTTCCAGTCACTTCACCCACTTCCTGTATGCAACTGGTGCCATTCCACCTGCTTTCCTCTTGGTGAAACCTAGAATTGGTGGGTTTGTGTGTGTTCTAAGTCCATACAGGTCCTTTAAGTGGCAAAAATCCAGTAGTTTCTTCCACTGCCCCAACCACCCCCTGGTTTTTACAGGCAGAGTTAATGGGGATTTACCTTTTCAGTGCTGGAATCCTGGGCTGTGTAGTGTGGCCTTGGGCTGGAATTCCTCACTCCCAACGTATCCCTCCCAATTTTTATCCATCACACAGGAATGCGGGACTGTCCGTTCCATGGCTGCTGCCTCTTGGCACCATACTGTGTCTCTGCCCATCTCCACTATTCCACCCCTCCTACCCATCTGGATGAATGTAGCTTCTTTAAATTCTTGGTTGTCAGACTTCCATACAGCTCGATTTTCTGATGGTTCTGGGTGTTACTTGTTTTGAGATCTGGTTATAATTCTTTCTATGGCTGCGCGAGAAGGAAAAGTGTGTCTGCCTATGACTCCATTTTGGCCAGAAGTCTAAATGAAATAATTTTTTAAAAAGCAATAAATATAACATTGTTCTTTAATTTTTTTCCTTTATCTCCTCCACCCTACCATGTTACCTAGAAGTAGGATGACCATATATTTGAAAGTGATAGGTGTCTTGTTAAAAGTTGATCTGGTGTAGCATGTGAAAGCCAAGACTTAGAAAGACTCTGCCAATGAAGGATGATGAAAGATTTCATTCAATGGCAACAGTTGCTTTTGTAGTAGGGCTGATAATGAGCAAAACATAAATTTCTTGTATCTTTAGTAGAACCAAAGTTCCCTATAGTTTCTAATTTTTCCTCTAAAGCTAGACTCTCTAATTCCTCTAATACCAAAATATATTCTTTAGGTTAAAAGATCTTATGAGGCATTAATGATTAAATATATTATTTTACCAGGTATATTTATATTTTAACACAAAACTATTCTTTTTATTTACTTTCATTTTTATTTATTTATTTTTAAATTTTACACATACATTTGTCTCCATTTACCCATGACCACTTTCTACTGCCCCACCCACCCCAACCTCACCCCCTCAGTCCTTCCCCACCTTGGCCTCGTCCATGTGTCCTTCACACCTGTTCCTTGACTTGATCCTTCCCCTTCCCTTCCCCACTACCTCTCTCCCTCTCTCCCTCCCTCCCATCCCTGTTGGTTTCTTCTTTCTCCCAATGTTGCTGGTCATATTTTCCTTGCCTGCTTGCTTTGCTGATTAGGTTCCACTTATAGGTGAGATCACATGGTATTTGTCTTTCACCGCCTGGCTTATTTCACTTAGCATAATGCTCTCCTGTTCCATCCATGCTGTCATGAAGAGTAGTAGCTCTTTCTTTCTTTCTGCTGTATAGCATTCCACTGTGTAAATGTACCATGGTTTTTTGATCCACTAATTTACTGATGGGCACTAAGGTTACTTCCAGCACTTGGCTATTATAAATTGTGCTGCTATGAACATTGGGGTGCATAGGTTCTTTTGAATTGGTGTTTTGGGATTCTTAGGGAACACAAAACTATTCTTAAGTTAAAGGAATGAATTTCTAATTATAGAGAACCAAGTATATACACACAGGTATTTCGGGAAGCCAACAGGCTCTTCAGCACCTGTTAAAACATACCATTCACAGATAAGAAAAGCCCTACTTATCAGTTCACATCCAGCTAAAAATACAACTGAGACTAACCCCAGAAATATGTCTTCATGAGGGATCAAGGTTATTTGAAAACAGATGAGCTATTTAACTGAAGTTGTAAAAAAGTAAACCGGAGAAAACCTTGTACGTCTCAGCTCTTGATATTTTTTTCCCTGTGGACAACTTTAAAAGTTGTCATCAGGAAAACAGTCATGGTACATAATTGTCCTTTTTCAAGAAAGCCTCAATGCCCCACCAAAATGAATCAACCAGTCTAGAAGAGGGTTATTTCAAATGGAGAAAGAAGGGGAAGGATCAAGTCAAGGAACATGTATAAAGGACCCAAGGACAAAGACAACCAGGGAGGGGGATTAAACATGGGAGGTGGGAATGGGTAGGGCAGGGGAGAGTAAGGGGCAAAAATGGGGACAACTGAATTAAACAACAATAAAATAAATGGAGAATTCTGAGGTCAGGCTAGTCATAGGCACAAGTGAATAGGTACTTTGCTAGGATCATGGTGGCATAGACTAGACACTGAGACATGTTTTAAAAATTCAGTAAATAATGAATAAGTGACATAAGTAAACCTATATCTAAGAGATTGAGTTAGGTCTCTATACACATCGTCGACTACAAGTTATGTAGTCCTTCAACTATGCAAGACTCAAATCTCAAGCTCTGAAAAGTAGTAGCATTATACAGAGAATTGTATTTTAATAGTTAGTATTCTCTGTATAATGCTTTTGTTTAAAATCCTTTAAACTAGAAAGAAGAGAAAAATATATTTATAAAAAGAGAAATGAGTAGGGAGAAATTCGAGTTCAGAGATGGATGCATTCATGAAATAAAAAGCAAGCATTACATATGAGATTAGAAAAATAAATAAAAAGATGAAATGCCTTAAAATAAGATAAGGATGGGGAAAAATTAAGTAGAAAAAAGAAGAAAGACAAAAAGAATGTCTGTTGTTATTATTCTTATTTAGTTACTATAAAATGAATATTCCTATCAAAAATAATTAAATGAAACCATACTCCAGCTTAAAACAACAGAGTTTTAAAAAAAGAGAGAGGCATCAATGCTGAGGAATAGAAATGCACAAAGTTATAGCATATAGGAGGAAGAGAAGAAGAGCTGTAATTTCAAAACATATCAGGGTTGATAAAGAAATGCAGCAAAGGAAATGTGAGTTGAAGTAACAGTTAAACAACAGAATCTATTGAAGAGAAAATCCAAGCATGATATTTTAAAATTAAGCATAATTAGATGAGAGGAAAGCAAACATCAGAAGCAAATACACAAGACCATGCACAAAAACAATGGTAATAAAAGAATAAGGGACAGAAAAGAGAAAAGGGGAAAAGTAATACAAAGAAAACAAAGTAAATTTTTTCTTCGGAAAATTCTACCCTAAAACTTCCCATTTCCATATACACACTCTGCAGAGAACCAGACACACAACTCTCTTCCCAAACACTGAGAATGTGTTTGCCCCCAGACATCACCCCTAAACCCCCCTTACAAAAACTCTCCTGAGAAAAGCAACTGTTCAGGCAGCAGTGCCTGGGTGGGTCCTTCATTAGAATAGTTCCCACAGGCTTGTGTCCTCACTAGTAATACACAGGAATCCCATATGGCACAATCTGGATCTTGCAGAGGTGGAATCTACATAAAGTAGGATGAAGCCGGGGCCAGTACAAAAGCAGGGACATGCATATACCGACACTGGCTCCGTGCCCTCTGACCCAGCTCTGTGCCTGTTCCCACACTTTGTGCAAACCCAGACGAGTGTGTCCAAGGGCCTGTAGGTTGCAGCAGTCTGTCACCGGGTTAGGACAGGGCTGAAAGGAAGCCCAGAATTAGTCCCTCGACAGTGTGCAGATCAATTTTGAGGCAGTGCCCTGTCATCCAAAAAGAACACCTACGTGTGGCTGCAATTAACCCTGTTAACATGTGTCTAGCTTTGTCCTACTGCCAAGCAAATGACCTTGTAGGAAGATGACCAGAGCAAAATATTCCTCTGATACCTAACTCGGTTATCTGCAATTTATGGCTAGTACTAATGGAATTAACTATTAAAAGCTTTGTTTGTGTATGTGTGGGTGTATGTTTTGGGGGCGAGTGGTCTTATTCATCATTGCTATTGTTTGGTTTCTTTTGTTGTTGTTGTTGTTGTTTTGTTGTTGTTGTCATTGTTTTAAGTAAGTGCATCTTGAAATAAAGCTAACTTTTCCCTGCAATTCCTGGGAAAATAAAGAGATTTCTAAGGGTTATGAATTAGGTGAATACACATTACTGTATTATAAATTATTAGAAAAAAATATTCATAGACTTAACCATATTAACTAACAAGCATCTCTAAATAGAGGCCACATAAATGCACACACAGTCACACACACATTCAGGACTCTACCTCCCAGCTACTGAGAACAAGAGAATGAAGCCAAAGCTACCCTCCCAACTTGGAAGTGAGATCTCTGGCTTGTGCCAGTGTTTGTGTGTTGCTTGTTGCTCTTTGAATGAAAGAAACAAGAAACATTTAAAAAAGTGTGAACAATCAATTCTTTGTACTAGTCACTTACTCCATAATTGGGATTTTGATCATGAAAATTCAAAAGCACAGAAAAAATTATGACTAAATTTTGTTTCAATTCGGGGATGGACACTCTATTTTTTGAAACAGAAATGCCTCTTCAATTGTTCTGATTTTTCCTATATACATTTTAAATACATCAATGAAAAGGGTATAAGGTCAGGCCATGGAACAAACAATTTCAAACTCCCTTATTCAACTCTTTTCCTGGTTTGAAAAATTATAAATATTTTAAGTTTTTATTTTAATAAGAAAGAAATTTTAAACCTTCTCCTGCCAATGTTTTTGATGTCCACTACATACATGAAAAGAAATAAGGGCTCTGAGGAAATTCACTGAATTATTCAGAAACAAGGGAAACAGCCACCGCTCCTTGCCAGGCAGGCACCCTGGGCTCCTAAGATACGACGTGGCAGACCCTCCCAGCTCATGCGCACTCTCAGAGCTCTGGATTCTCATCTAACAGAAAATTTTTTTTCATGAAGACAATGCAGTCTTAACCTGCTAAGCATCTTCACACATGACACAAAATCCAGGCAAACTGCCTCATGAATTTTAAGACCTACCTAACTCACAAAGTTGCAAAAGAAAGCTGCTGTGGGGAACACTAAAAAACAAGATTCATTTGTTATGAAGCTACAGGCATGGTTATCATAAATGCCTACTCGGCAAACCCCATGTCGGGGGACAGTTGGCAATGCTGCCAGCTAAGGTGTCCTGCAGCCATCCTATCTCGTTCCCCAAAGCTGGGAGCTGCTTCTATGGGATAAGAACAGTGTGATTAATGACATCCCTGTTCTGCCAGCAAATGTCTGACCTATTCCAATGAGGGAAAGAGAAAAACGAGAAAGGAGTGGGGAGGCGGAAGAAAGAAAAAATTAGTACCATTGTTTCTTAACACGTTATTAATATCTAATTTGAAGTCACAAAAAAGACTTGTTTTGGTTTTTGGTTATTTGTTGGCTGCTTTCAGAATTAAACCATAATCATATTTTTAAGTAAGAATATTGCTTAAATATTGTACTAAGTTGAATATGCTGATAAAAAGTTCGGGAACACTGAACATGTTCGAAGACCTTGGGTGCTCAACTGAAAGAAGGAATGTGGCCGTCCTTCTAGGCAGTGTGCTGGCGTGACTCAATTGGAGGGATACGGGACTTGTCCTCCATCCGAAAACAATTTCCTTCACAGGGATGCCTAGAATGCCATCACTAACATTATATTTCTTTGGGTTAAACGATACCCACTCCAAGGGCCTGCTTTTAAGATATAGATACCCAACTGAGAAGGTCAGAAGTGACTGCAATATGATAATGAGAGGCCTGAGAGTTCTCTGTCCCTGAATGGGAAGAAGGAAGCAGGACCCATCCCTCAAAAGCATTAAAATTCACTGAGGACAAACAATGCCCATGGCACCCTTCCCCGTGAGAGGTATTCTCAAGTTCTCAGCATTAAACAGCAGGCTGGCGAGGGCCATCCTCCTCCCAGAGTGACGGCAGGCCGCCCAGTCATGGGCTAGGGGTTATGTTCACTCACAGCACCCTGGAGCAAGCCTGGGAAGATCATTTTTGGGGCTCTCCAGACATAACTTCGAAGGGTTTTTTCGTGTAGTGTTTGGTATTTTTTATAGTGTTGGTATTTCACAACATAAAACTCACAAAGTTCAACTTTGATTTTACAGCCGCTCTTTTTTAAACCAATGTCCACCTATTCACAGCTGTTTTCACATGAAAACAGGGGCCCTGCTCTCCTCACTGAGAATGAGTTTCCCAATCCCTGCCTCTTGCTACAATGCACTAAAACCAAGAACATTTCAGTCAATTGTCTTCATAATCTGTCCTAGGATTTCTCAGTTTTGTTCTTGATGGTTTTTTCATTGTACCATTGGTCTTTTAACAAAGCACTTTAGAATAGGGGAAAGAAAGCAACCTCTTTTGAAGCAACCCTTCTGTCACACCCTCTCTAAAATTCCACACCTGAAGCAATTGAGGGATTGATTCTAGTGCACTGAAGGGTGGGAGCTTTCTGTGCCTCTGCCCTGATGGGCTCTTGCAAATTCAGAAGGCAGCCATCTCTCCCAGTCTCCCCTCCTATTGCCTCAGCAACAGAAACCCTGGGATGCACAGGTCACTCCACTGTGGCTTTGACAAGAACACATCCCCATGGGTGGTCTGGCTTTTACAAGTGTTTGGGCACAAATACATTAATGCGGCCTTTTTAAAAGCAGCTGATTCTTCAATGGTTCCATGGAAAAGTCGTCACACTAGTTCTCCGCTTTCTAAAATACTTTTCTTAAAACTGAGCAAATCCAAATACGGCACGATTTCAGATTGTTGTTGATTCCTGGATCCCCATCACCCTTCTGCTACCCAGTTAAAAGCTTATGCATTGTATTTATGTTTTCAGCTCTGCCGTCCTCGGAGCATCTCCATGCTTTGCTGCACTGCAATGACATTTAGTGTCCTGTCAGTTCCCGGGTGGCAAGGAGTGCAACCAAATGGTTTGCCGCTTAACGGCACAAACTGTGAGCACGTAGAAAACAGACACAGGAAGGGCTGCTCTTGATGACAATATCAAAATGCTTTCTAAGTAAGTAAAATTGCCTTGGCCTATTGACAAGGAAAGTGTGCTCTTAAATTTTTGTTCTAATTAAGAGAAAAACAACAATAGTATTTCAAGAATCAGCTTTATATTGATATCAGCAAAGTTAATTCAATATAGATGAGACGCTGGACACCATTTTATATAACAGGTTGTTTAGGGTCTCAGAAAGTATTAAGATATTTTCTTCATGATTGGAAGGAAACATTATTTTCAACACTTGTAACCTGAAGGCAAAAATGCCTGATTCAACCACAGATTATTAGAAAGCAGCAGGACATACTCAAAATGAAAGACCCTTACTCCTTCAGACTAGGTAAGGAGAAAAACAGTAGGACTTTTCCTGGATTCTTTTTGCAGTCTGAGTTCTAAGAAAGTTGCAAAGGTGACTTAAAAGTTCCAGTGGCTCAGGAAAGACGCTACAAAATTAAACTGATTGCTTTTAAAGGGAGGAAAAGGAAAGAGTGAACTGTGAATTATTCACAAGGCCTCATTAATGAAAGAGTGTGTGTGTGTGTGTGTGTGTGTGTGTGTGTGTAACTAAGTAGCTGATTTTCACAAAGCAGAATAGGTGAGTCAACTGGAAAGGAAATCTAAAGGGAATAGCCACAATAGATACCTGTCCAGGAGCTCATGAACTTCCAGTCTGTTTTCAAAAAAAGTCCACCCACCTCCTGTCTTACGATCCTACATGTTTCACACTCTACCTCCTTGTTCCCGGAGATGTCCTATTTTTCTCCTTTGTTCTGGCCAACTTGTTTTACTCTTTCTTCTCTTCCCTGTAACCTCTGTCATTCTTTAGCAGACTCTTGCCCTGTGCCATGACCTACTCTTTCTTCTCTTCCCTGTAACCTCTGTCATTCCTTCGCAGTCTCTTGCTCTGTGCCATGACCTTGCCCATGTTCTTTCAGGTCAGAGCTCCTTGAACTTCTCCCTGACCCTGACTCTTGTTCCGGCTTTATTTTTGTCCCAGAGCTGCTTGCCAGAGGGCTTCCTGGCAGCCTTCTCTGGGAATTGGGGGCAGTGTCAGCATGGCTAAACAGCCCGATCAGTGCACATAAGCCCCTTATTGACAGCATCTTCCCAGAGGTGGAAAGCATGAGTCAATTTTGAACTTGAAAATTTTGCATGGTTTCCAAATGTCCTGAATGTATTCTCCTGTTTCATGTGATTATCACTTTGCAGCATGCTGCTGGCTACCTAAATCCCATGCAAATTGCTTGGAAGATGTAGGCTCAGTGAAAAACACTCTCCCTCATGTACAATTAGAACCAAGCATTATTCCCTACAAATCTAGCTCTAAGAAATAAAAAAGGAAAGTTATTATTATTTTTAATATTAATAGCAACTATTAACCGTTAATTTAGCCTAAATCATCTGCAAGGGAAATCTGTGCTGTTGCTTGTTAGTTGAGTGGAGTGCATGATAATATTCTGTTGTGTGCTATGTGGCATACTCGGTTGCTAGGTTACCCAGAGCATCAGGAATTCAGGGAACAATGTACTTATATCTTTTTCAATTTTGAAAAATAAAATAGGTATTGACATAAAATACAGTGTGGCACTGAAGTAATTTTGTAGTGGAGAGATCAGAGGAAGGGGGCCTTTCATCTCAGTGACAGCAGTTTACTCCTCGTCGTGACTTACTGAGGGCAGCGGCAGGACAGCACAACAGGATGTCGGTCTCTGCAAAAATGCTTGCGGTCCCTGTCCCCCAGCAACTGCTTCTTGAGTCAGGCTCCGCAAAGCCATCCAGCAGCTGCTGTTCTGAGCTGTGTCAACTGGTCCTACAGAAACCCATGACAGGCCCAGTGATGTATGGGCCTGCAAGGGAACAGCCAGGCCTTTCATGTTCAGAACAAATATGACAGATCCGGCTCAGGTCCTCAGCCAGCTGGGGCCATGCCGAGAGATTTTTTTTTAATGATTATTATTATTATCACCTTCCTACTCAGAGATAATGTCATAATTTACAGTCAGGCATTGTGTGACCCAAATGATTGATGCCACTTGGACATGAATTGGTGGGGTTAATAATGGTCTTTCAGTAGGGCCCAGCATGGGAGGAAGCTCTCTCAGAAAGGCTGCCTTTGCTTTGATATTCTGCTTAAGACAGGAAGGTGGACTTCTGGGAGCCAATGCTCCATCATGCTCTGCTTCTGAGAGCATCCCCTGGGCCCTGGTGAAAACTAGGGATGGGGAAACCTCAAAAGCTCTTTTCTGTTCTCTCCAAAAGTACTTTTGATTTTGTTTAACCTTCAGCAGCGGATGTCACCATAGACGTTCCATTGAGATATGCAGCCTTAATTCTCTGATGAAACAAATACTCTTGGAAGGCACATAGCAAGACTCAAGATGAGGAATCTGCCCCATTCCACACAGCATTGTTCACTAGGAACCCACACTAGAGTGGCCTGCTTCATGATTTTCAATCTATTCATCATGTCATTATAGCAAATGCCTGCTGTCAGACATTGGGCTGATGGAGGAGGGGGAGTCAACAACGATTAAGATCTTTTTGTTTATTTCAACATATGATTAACATAACACTCTTATCTTTAGAGTGATTAAAACCAATTAAGGGTGCTATAATAAATTTTAAAAAAGAGAAGGCAGAATGAGGAAGATTAGCATTCATTTTATATATGTGTAGTAGGTACTTCAATGCATTTTTGCAAAACTTAAGGAAATTGAAATTGAAGCCTGAGAGATATTAAGTATTTGATCACATAATTAGTGGAAAATCAGGAAGTTGCCCAAGATCACACGATTACTGGAAAATCAGGATTCTAACCCAGATCTCTCTCTTTCCCCTGCTCTCTATATCAGTTGAAAGATAACAGTAAATTATGAAAATCATGTCTCAAAATCTAATATAAAGTATCATACAAATTAAAGAAATAAAATACGCTTTCTGGTTGAAGCCACTAGAGAAGTTTTTGAGGTAAGAATGGTGAAATTGAAAGATAAGAGAATTTTGATAGAGAAGAACATATCTAGGTCCATAAAAACCATGTTGTGAACAATTTTTCTGTTTGGAGAGGCTCTACACCTTTGTTTCTACCACTACCAAAAAGGAGAACTACTCTTTTAAATGATTAAATGTGGACAGTTGTGCCATTAAGTAACAACATTCATTTTCCTCAAGCTCTGCAGTTCGCCTGTCCCTCTGAAACACATTATTAAGCCATCACCATATAAGTATCATTCATCTTGAATTTCCTTTTTAACTTTATATCTTCTTCCATAATACCTTTCTTCCAAAGGCCCTAAAGCACTTTAAAAACAGATGATATTATTACTATCTTACTGGCATTGACACTGAATCGTATCTACTGTGTCTAACACTTTCTGTCCCTGGAATTATGAAAATGCACTTGTGATAAAGATTATTCCTTATGAACAGGAAAACAGAAGTTCAGTGAGCCTTCGTAAGCAATGAGAGGAGACAGAATTAATTTACAAATATATAGTAGGTGTGTCATAAAAAGTGAATAAAATCAACTCTAAGAACATATCAACATCCTCAAAAGCAACTTAGCAAGGGTTTACAGCTTTCAACTCTGAATCTATTAATCTTGTCAACTTTCAAAACCATAGCCAACACAGAAAAGCCCAAAGTCATCAGCCTGACATCCAGGGTCCCTACACAATTTGACCCTAATCTTGGACCTACGTTTCCCAAAGTCTGTATCCTATGTGATTCTGGGTGAGTTGACCAGCAGAGAAAGTGTCATGGGATTTAGAAGCCAAAAGTGAAACAGGAGCCATTTTGTTCTGAAAACCAGTCAACATAGGGGTGCCAGGCTTTATTGCCATTCACGTACGTTGATGCTAAATCTCCTGGATCACCTATGATCCTTCTGCAGGTGCTCACTGTCAAGGATAAAGATGGTGATAACTGCAGCTTTTAATGCAACATTTGCCTTAGCGCTCACTCATTTTACTTTCAGCTTCTCTTCCCAATTGCTAGTCCCGCTCACCTTCAGGCCCCAGAAGCCGAGGTGACAACCTTCCTTAGACTCCTTCCCCCATTCCCAAAATTATGTGAAGTTTGATCCCTGTAATAAATCCTGTATTTCATATCATTTTTAGTGTGTTTCCATCCCTGACCAAATCAAAACAAATACACTAACCTACATATCCTAACCATCTTTATATCCCACTCCTTTCTCACACGGAACCTCAAAGGGAACTTGTCCAATTTCACTGTATTACTTCTCCCTAGGGTACTATTCCTTTCTTCCCTAACTTTTGAGATAATAATAATAGCCAACCATCACATAGAAATTACTATATGCTAAAAATTGTTCTAAGTGACTCTAATACTAATTTAATCCTCACAGCAAATTTGAGATGGGTACCATTTCTACCCTGATTTTAGAGATGAAAAAAGTGAGGCTCAGAAACATTAAAATTAACTTGCCAAAGATTTCACAGCTAGTAAGTAGTAGCACTAGGATTTGAACCCAGCCAGTCCGATTCCAGAATTCCTGCCCTCTGTGTCTATTCACGCTACCTCTTACCTTCCAGATAGCCTATGTATAAAGCATGCTGTGTTAACAAGTACAAAATCTCAGTGGTTTAACACAGTTTATTTCTCATTCATGCAAAGTCAAATGTAGATCAGGCTCCTCCTCACCATCTGGCCCCAAAAGTTTTCTAACTCAGAGAAAGAAATGGCCACAGAATTTTGCAGGACTATTCTGAGAGCCAGGCCTACAAATTATTTATATCTCTTCCACTTACATACCATTGGCCACAACCCAATCACATGGGCCCAGTTAACTGCAAGGGAGTCTGCAACATGTAGAGCAGTGCACAGGTGTTGCCAAACACTGGCAGTCTCTGCCATGCTCATCCTTCAAAATTCACTTCCCTCCATGAAAACTGCCTTCTAGGCAACCTGAATCCCTACCTCCTCAATATCCAAAGCACTATTTTGCAAAGCTATTTGACAGCACAGAGCATCATTTTTAAAAAACATTATTTATCTTAACTTGGTATTTGATCAAAGTTTTAAAAAGAGAGAACCTGAATGTTTTTAAGTCAACTGATCATTCCGCCTTAGAGTGAAAAACAGTGGTCACTTGCCCCAGTTCTTCTAGAACCCTCCATCCCCCTTCTCCTTGCTAGGCTTCTTGTCCTCTAGTTCTGCTACTCTGTTGTCATCCCAGTTACTCCCTCTTTGCCTCTCCTGCATGGAATCCCTGTGTCCTAGTTCCCATGTCTTTTTCTATCTTAGTTATGCCTTCATTTTGTTAGACCTTTCATAAGTAGCTTCTATAAAAGGATGCTTAGGAAGCAAATTTTCTGAGATCTTGTACACAGACTATGTTTGTTCTATTGTGTGCTTAATGGATAGTTTGAATGGATATAGAATGCTATGCTTCCATTGTTGTGACTAAGAAGTTTGATGCCATGATAACTCTTGATCCTTTCTAAGTGTTCTTTTTGGGTCACCTTGTTCTTGATTCACACATACAGTATGTTTTCTCAGCTTTCTAAAGATTTTATTAATGGCTTTGAAGTGGGAGAAGGGTGCATTTCTTCTGTTTCCTGTCTTACCTACTTTTTCCTCTGGGTTGTTTTTGGTTTTCTCTCTCCCGTGCCTATCTTTTTTGGTGGCTGCCCCCAGATACATGGATATGCTGAGTTGCTGCCCATTCACACTGAAGAGTGAAATGCTTAAAAGTTGTCTGGAAACTGTGTGAAGTGAAATTTGTCAGTTGGTGGGCTTCACTGCTGGTTGGAGGCATAACCCTTTAAATGAATGATTTAGATCAGTTTCTGTAGAGAGATATAGGCAGATACTCCATGGCAGTTCAGAACCTCCAGAAAAAGCTCTACACTCTCCTACATGTAAGATCTTCTTACAGCCAAGCAGTTCAAGATCAGAGTGTTACCATTCAGAATGAAGACTTTCATTTAGTTCTGCTGTTTTCTATATAGTATCTTCCATTCCACCATTCACATTATCCTCCCCAGTCAATTTTTTTCATTACATGAAACTCCTGTTTCACACTGACATTGAAGAGGGAAAGAACAAAGAGTTCTAGTGCCCTGTTATAGAAATGTCTAACAAACTCCCCAGTTTGCAATTCCATAATTTATTCCTGTCTTCAATGATACCAAGAGTCTGATTTCAAGACTCTCTGTGGTCCTGTGACAAAATGTGACTTGTTTCTCATTGCAATGACCATTTCTAGGCACTGAGAACCAGGTTTTCCACCTCTGACAATATTTTTATTGATTTCTGTCTTCTAAAAATGCCTTGCTCTACTGTTGTATCCTCTCCTGTTCTGGTTATGATTTTCATTTCATACCTCTTTATTCTTTTACTTTCATTGTAGTGGTATTTCAACAGGGTACGGGATAGATATGAGTCCAATTCATGAAGTTTAACCTGCCTATATTTTATTCATGTACATACGTTCTTTGCCGCAACAGAGTATAAACCCCATGAAGTCAGGTACCAAATTTATTCTGCTTTCTGTCTGCCACTGGGTCTTGTATGTAGAGGCTCTCAATAAATGTCTATTTTATTGGAGACTTGAAAAACTATCTGAAATTCTATCCAGAAGCTTAACAAAATGTGCTTTGCTTCAATGCATTTGAATAATAGTTTGTTGGGTTTTTTTAGGATACAATGCTTTGATAAAAACCTTCTGTCACCAATCCCTGGAACTATGTATAGCAGCCTTTGTATCTTCTTACCTCATTATTTAGATTTTTTTATTTGCTAAATAAGTGTTTTTTCACTCAACTTATACTGTTTAACCAAAAACCAATACAGCATAATTTATAGTAAAATAAGAGGCAAAGATCTCTGGTCATCTCAAAATATTAAAGACAAACCTAGCCAGAATTTCAGAGGTATAATTCTTACTTGACAGAAAAAATACAGTTTTCTCCATAAAGGATTTCACTCTCAATCTTTAGGTTTTTATTGGCACCCTCCTGTTGTAATTGAAATGTTCCTGCCATCAAAAAACTGAGAAGACAGTGACGCAGTATCTCAGTGGTGTTTTTTTTTAACAATGTTATGAATATTGACTGCTTATACAATTAGGAATGAGATAGTGCACAGAAAATAAGAGATGACAATTAAAAAGAGTAAAGTATAACTTTACATATGTTTTTTAAGACACACAAAAAGATTATTTTTAAATTGTTAACATTTCCTTCTTCATAATTTCTTCTGTGTGTGTGTGTGTATGTGTGTGTGTATGTCTTTTTAAATTACCCTTCCCCATTGGGGCATTATTTTAAGCTGAGATTTTTTTCAAATATATTATTTTAACTGCTGCTGTTTTGTTTTATGTATTTTAATTGAAGTTTTAAATTTTGTTCTGGCACCCCATGGAGTAATAACCACAAAGGATGCAATTTTATAATTGAAAAAATAAATTTGAAAACAATGTGCTAAATAAGTTAGACAACTATGCTATAGATGGACCTCTAATATATATATATGAATATAAATGTATTCATGCCTGTGTGCGTCCCTAAGAACATGTGAATCCTCTCATAATCATAGTGACAGATAGAATGGTAAAATTAAAGCCTAAACGACTTTTTTTTAATGCATTATATTCTTTAAGTAGTTGAGTTCTAAGCGTTTTTTAAAGTGAGAATCTCACAAATATTGTAATATCATTGTTTGATTGCAATCATTGTGTAACTACTGTATGCTGATACTATGCTATGCACTAGAGAAAAAGGAAAAGACCACCAAAAAGCAATTTGCCTTTAAGGACAAAAGACAGACACACAAACAGTTGTAAAATAACATGAAGACTGCCCGAGCATGGTTCTAAAGGAACAGAAAAGAGGGAACTCTTGAGTTGATATTTGTGAAATAGTTACACACTATCCAGGAAGGTAAAAGCTGTAGCAGGCACTGCAGAGAAGGCGTGCAAGTGTGCAGAGCACAGAACATGGAGCCATTCAGCAGCTCTGGGAAGCAAGGAGAGACGGTGGAGGACAAAGCAACTAGAAAGGCAGGCAGGGGCCAGACTGAGGAGCATGGACAGTAGGCAATGGGGAATACTTCAGATCCTATGGAATGAAGTAATAAAATCACACCCATATTTTAGAGAAGTCACAATGATATGAAGGATGAATTGCAAAGGGGCAGAAACAGATTTTTTTGCATTACCCAAGAAAGAAATGGTAAGGGCCTGAATTAAGACATTGGCAGAGAGGCTAGAGGGTAAATTTAGGCTATATCTAAGATATGGAATTGACAGAAATTGGTGACCTACTAGAAGAAAAGCATGAAGAAAAAGGAGGAATTGAAGATGACTGTAACAATTCTGGCTGAGGTGGCCATGTAGATGGTGGTTCCATTTGCTGAGATAAAAAATAAAGAGAAAGTGATAGGTAAGGACAAAGGTATGGAGTTCAGTTTTGGACTTGTTCTGTTTAATGTGGTCCTATCCAGGTAGAGATTCCTGTAGGTCGTTGGCTCTGTGTGTTCTGGTTATTACCTGCCTCTCTGATTGTCTCATTTCCTCCAGCCATACTAACATTCCACTGCCACTGGGACACTCTGTGTTTGTTCCTGCCTTAGGGCTTCGGGCTTCTTGTTCCTTACCGGAGAACTTGCATGGGTAATTCTTTTCATCCAAGTTTCTATTCAAAGGGTTCTCAGAAAGACTTTCCTTGCCACCTGATAAGAAATAACCTCCAACTCTGACATCACTCTTTAACCCATACCCTGTTTTCTTTTCCTTTATAACACTTACGACTGCCATGAATTACATTATGCATTTATTTCCCTTCTTGTGTTTTGACTGTTTGCCCTAATAGAATTGTCATATGGCAGCAGTCTTACCTGACATTCTTTTCTGTATCCTCTGCCTACAAAAGCTCCTGGAACATAGTCGAGGATCCCCCACCTGGGAACGGAGCCCCCACTGGGAACGGAGGTCACAAGGTTGTAGCGGCACCAACCCTGGTAGTTTCTGACAATTTCTGTCAGCACTCAGCACCTTAGACATGAAATAAGTGGGTTAAACTGATCTATAGTAAGTAAGTAGCAACATACCTGTATAAGAGAAATGAGGAAGATGACAAAAAAAAAGAAAAGAAAATGGCCAATAGCATTTGATGACATCCAGACTAGATAAGAGAAGTATATTAGGACCAAACTCGTTTGGCTTAGGGGGGAAAAAAGCGAATTTGCTAGCTCATGAACTGAAAATTGGAAGAATATATGTCTCTTTAGGTATATCTGTTTTTAGGTATATCTGGTTTTATTTGCTTGATCTGGAACCTAACTGCATCTCTCTACTCTGCTTTTTCCTGTCTGCATGGTCTTTATTCTCTGTAAGGTCCTCCTTAAGTAGTAGCCAAAATGAAGAGAAATAGGCACAGGCTTACATTTCACTAACTTAGCCACTGCAAGAGCAAAATGAGTGCCTCTTGCCTAATAATGCCAACAAAATCTGGATTAACATGTTCACCCCTTGCTCAGTCATTATGTCTAAAGAAATGGAGTATTATGATTGGCCAAACCTTGGTCACATGCCCACCCCTGGATCCAGGAGATGATATCAATGCCATCCAATCCATAAACTGGGATTAAGGCAGGATACTGAGCGAAAAAAAGAACATGTGTGCACTACAGAATATGAAATACTGAGGAACCAATGGGATGAAAGGGATCAGAAGGAAAGTTTAAGTGCTTGAAGACCTCAACAAGATCGAACAGCATTGTTGAGGGAGGAATAAGGAAAAGGAACAATTGGACTGTGGACAGGTGGGAGCAAAAGCTCAAAAAATATGGGAAAAAATAGAATGATAAAACCAGGTACTATAACCTAAAAAGTAACATAATTAATATACAAGAGTTCAGAGTAAAGCCTAAGCAAAAGTAAATTCAGGAAACAACCTGTCAGTTAACTGAGCTACCAAACCAATTATTTCCCTCAATCTATTGGTTGTTCATTTGGGTTGATCAGTTAACAGTACATACACACAAACACACACACACATACACACACACACACGCACACAACACACATATAAAATGAAAAAAAAGGATTTTGTCAAGAGTAAAAATAATACTCATGAACCATTATAACTTTCAGGGAATATATTTACTATGGGCCAAAAGTGCCTGGATGGGTTTTGTCCAGCCTCAATTTCTTCTATAAATATTAACCTCACATCAATAAAATATCCAGTTATGTGGTAATATTGCAGCCTCCACATAACTGTTTATATAACCATTTAAATTAGGAACACATGTTATTCCCATGTGTTATGCAGTTGAGCCTGGCAAAGTAATAATTTACATCCATTTGTTTGAATCTAAGAACCTGATTATTTTTTACCTAATTTTAAAGTCTTAAGAGGGTCTAATAAAAGTTGAAAAATAAATATACCATTTGCTTAATAGTAGAAGTATCATCAGAGACAGACAAAAATGGATACAACGTTCATCGCTGATGACCATCAACCATCCTCTGTGTACATGCATCATATCATTACCTTCAGGAATGTCACATAGGAATGTTCTTACCCCATTCCATTGGTTTCTATGAAAAAGTATTTTTTTCCCAAATACTCACACCTTTCGTGCCACTTTATTTCTGACCAGGTAGAAAAACTTACCAGGCTCCTCCAAATTGTACAGAACAGGCCCCCATGTGGGAAGGTCTGTTCTGACCTGGAGCTGCCGGTGACTGGACGAGCAGGTCTATTTCTGCACTTTGATAATAGGAGTTCCATTGCCCCCCACATTATCCAACATCAGAGCTTTGCTGATAATAAAGGGGACACTTGAGTTCTCTACCTGACTATCTTGTTTTATTTCTCAAATAATTCAACACTAAGGCTGGGATAATGTAGCACATGCAAATCCCAGAAAGACAGTATCTACTTTTAAACAAAATATATTTCAGGAAAACAGAACTTAAAACAGCTCGCTATAAGGCAAAATTTTGTGCATCAACTATTGTATTTATTGATAAAGATACTAAATACACGGATAAAAATAAAGAGATATGAAATACAGATCTTAGTTACCCAACATAGAAAAGAATACTATGTGAAATATGCTTCTTTCATATAATTCTTTTACTGCTTTCTAAATGTTTAATCTATCAGTACTAGCATCCCAAACTGCAATGTTACATTAAAAAATAATAAAAAAGAGATGGACATATCTTTACCTTTAACACTACTTTTGCTCTTTTATGGGAAAAAAAGTGGGGGGGAGGACCTAGTCTCCAGCCAGTTGACTAACATTTACTTCTCCAATAAATTAATCAAACATCAATTCAGCATCTACAGAGGGTGAGACACTATATAAACACTATGTATACAAACTATTGTGGTTTCTTCTTTCAAGGAACATATAACAAAAACCAGGGAGATGGTACATGTATACAAGTAGCTAGTGTCAGGTAATATTTGCTATGTTCCGTAAGAGGTAATAAAAATCCCATAGATGTTTACAACAAATTGGGACCTCTCTTGGAGGAGAAAAGCCTGGATAAATTCGGTGGCATTTTCATTGAAGATAACAGAGGAAGGTGTAAAAGGATGTGAAGTTTGGAAAGCACAAGGCAAAGAGCTTTAGGGGAGAAATGAAAAACGAAACTGAAGAGGTATTTCGGGGCGATATCTGGCACAGGACTTGAATCTTAAAGAGAGTTGAAAACATTTGGAAAAACTGCTGTGTGGGATGAGCAGTGAGTCAGCAAGAGATGAATAAAAGAAGTGCTGAGCAGAAACGACGTCCTAGTTAAAGGGGAGGAGTAGGAATTTGTGGCAGACTCAATCGGCACAGCTTTCTCTGGCGGCACTCTGCAGCCCAGCAAGGAAGCAACTGGAAGTTCAAGGTCAGAAAGGAATTTTAGGCAATAAGCAAAGGCACTGCTGAGTGGACTAGCCAAGGAAAGCAGGATAGACAAGAAAGAAATGAAGTCAGAAAGAAGCTAACGGACCAAAGGAAAAAGAAAAGGCAGGGTTGTGATGAAAGTGAAGATCAGAATCAGTAGCAGAACAAATTAAATGACTTAACATTAAAGAGATTATGACAAGAGCTAAGATGCTCAGAACTGGAGATTGTGAAGATAGATGAAGAGACCGAAGGATGGACTTTGGAATCACTGGTATTGAGTAAGTAAGGAACTGGGGAGTCACTGACGTGATAATAAGTGACAAACAAATTAAATTCATTGAGTATAAGAAAAAAAATGTGCCTTGGGGCTTATTATACCAACATTGAAAATAGATGAAGGATTGTATGAGGTAGGTGTAAAGGAGAGTGATTGCTGAACTTCAAGTCAGAATTGGCAATGGAGAACAAAGGATCGTTGACCCCTTTTTTGTCCTTTATGTTAGTGATGAAGGAAAAAGGAACAGCAGGGTTGAGGGGGGAGTTTTCATGGAAAGTCACATTAATGAAAAAGCCATGTTCACTTGTAGAAGGTTGGTAGAAAGAGCAGTTGTGAGGAAGAAAGAAGATACGGGAAAGTTTCATAAAAATAGAGGGAAAATCACAGTGCATAGCTGTAGCAACTGGTACCTCAAAAAGGCAAAGGCCATGTCTCAGACTAATTAAGACCATTCACAAATATTCTGGGTCACAAAGAAGATATAAACAGAATTTACTTTAGCCAAATAAACAAGACCAAATGACATGTGTCACTCCTGGTGGAAATTTTGCAAGCTGGCACATATTCTTTTGGCCTAAGGATATCTAGAAGCCTGTGTCATAATGGAGCTTCAGTTATCTGGGTCCCTGAGAGACCCTGAAAAGCAGATCCCCTTGCCAACCTATGATACACACATTGCATGAGTGAAAAATAAACCTTTGTTGATGTGAGCCAATGAAATTTTGGGAATGTTTGTTACTGCAACCTAACCTGTCCTGACTCATATGCAACCCATGTAACTATAAACAAGAAGCCTTTTTAGAAAGTCTTTGAGATATGTCCTCTTCATAAGTTTCATAAAACACAACAGTATTTTAAGGTCACAAAATTGTCATCAAGATAGAAAGAACTATGAAAATTTAGGCAAGGATACTCCAAGGTTATGATCCCCTAGTGCTCATTGTTACTTTAGGACCAGCAGCAGCCCCTGGGACCCATTCTCTCCTTCTTCAACCCCACAGCTGCCCCAATCTAGTAGCATCATTAAGCCTATGCCACACAGTCCAAGGGTAATGCAGGTGAAAAGAGTCACTAGTGGGGAAAGACTTGGTCTGAGCTGGGAGAAGAAGGAGATAGCAGAAGGCAGCAGTTCATGTCTGGATAGTGCACAGAAAACAGAGGAGAAGTTAGCAAGAAATTGATATAGAGGTTCTTTGGACATAGATTCTAGAATCGCAATGTGAAAAAGGCAATGAGGACTCATCAAACCACTATTTCACACTTTGGCCAAGATCAGGAGGCAGAATTTGGATACTGGAGGATTTCAGAAGCTAATAGGATCAACCAACTTCATATCAGATGGGTAATCTACTGTTTATTTTTGTTTTGTTTTTTTCCTATCTTTCTTTAGTTTTCACAGACTGAGAAACATGGTGAGCAGGATTTAGCATGTCTGTAATGGTTCCAGTTATACCTTCCAACACCAATAGAAAATTTCAGCAATTCACATTTTAATTTTTTTAATTAATTAATTTATTTTTTCAAATACATTTGTCTCTGCCTACCCCCCACCACTTTCCCTTGCCCCCTCCCTCCCTCCCTCAACTCTTCCCCTTTGGTTTTGTCCCTGAGTCCTTGCTATATGTTCCTTGACTTTCCTCTTCCCTTCCTTTTCCCCCGCCCCCCGCCTCCTTCCCTCTTATCTCTGTTGGTTTCTTTTCAATAGCCTGACAATGATGATACTATCTATATGAAGGAGCTCTGTCTATCTATCTCTCTCTCTCTCTCTCTCTCTCTCTCTATTTATCTATCTACCATCTAATCTTCCTTTTCCCATTTTTAATCAACGCTCTTAGACCTGCTCTAATTTCTAGGCCCATGGACCCTGGCTCATCTACCTCATGGGATACATGTTTGGTGAGGTGTTAGTTCCAACCTGCTATGGGATAATTCCAGTGAGACATAGCAGACTTCCAAGCTGGATAGTCTCACTCAGAGCTGTCATTTATGGCTTATAATGTATGGTACACTAATAATTTTGTGACACTGTTATTTTTTTCTTAGCTTCTCAAAAGACACGTGGCTCAACTGAATGAGTAGCCTATTTTGTCACACTATAGGTCATCTTGACCCTTAGAAACAGAATTGAAGAGAGGACGGGGCACCATGAAATTGTCACACCATTAGTCCTAGTCCTGGAAATGCAATGATACAGGAGTTCAGAGATACAAAACAGACTGCTGGAGAGGTTGGCTGCTTTCTTACATCTGACAAGGATAATTCCAGAGCCCATGGCTTCTAGTAAAAATGTTTCAAATTGGAAGCATTTAGATATACGCATGTTATTGACAGTTTTCTTTAGGTTACACTAAAAGCTCTCAGGAGTTAACACTACAGACCACAGGCTAGAAGATAAAATTGAGTCTGATTTATGTATTTTAGTGAGACATGCATCACTAAAATGAGTAAAAACATAAAAGAAGGTTGATAGAGAAAATTTCACATGTGAAGATTCTGAATAAATAGTGCATACCTATCATTGTTACGATTAAATTATTTTTCAATTATTTAGCATTTTCAAAGCTAACCACTATACTAAAGGATATCTTTTGTTGATTTTACACTTTCTCATTTTATAAATGACTGGGGTCTGCCATCTTAATTATATAGAATAATATTTCTTCTTCCTTTTCATTTAAATTCTGTTTAAGTCACTATAAGGTACTACTTTCATTTAAGCAAATTAGATTAATGGAGTTTTGACAACTCAGCCACTTTAATTCAGAATAGGCCTAAATTAGGAGTATGTGCTGGCAACTTAGGAAGAAGTTTTATTTGGAAATTGTGACTTTGAATAGATAAGATTTTTTCTTCAGCTCTTACATAACCCTTGCTTTTGACATGCAATCACATATTATATGCACTTTTGTAATATAAAACGTGGACTATGGTTAAGTTTTGCCCAGACAAGAAATTACAGTGGACAATAATTTGTTAGAACTCTACCCATAGTATAGAATCTTTTCTCTTTTATTAGCAGTTTCAAGTATGTAGTGGGAAGGGTTTGGGCATGCAACCTAAGCAGTAATTTCAGATCTAACATACAAATAAGAAAGAAAGGCTACCCAGGAATTCCAGGACATAATTATGTAGCAGGACACAAATATTCTTCTTGTTTTCACATAGAAAAACAACCACCTTGTTTACCTTCCTCCTGCTGTTGCATTAGAAGGATGAAGTACAAACATTTCCATTCTTCTCCAAAGAAAATTTGAAAATTAAATCCTACACGAGTTTGAGGAAGGGGACAACGCCTGCAGTTGATTCTAGTTCTAGCCTTTATGGGTCATCAAGGTCTATTGAAAAAGAAAATGAAGAAATAAGTTCTTTTAAGAGTGAAGGGATTGACTGGGAAAATAGAGCGAAGGGCAGGTTTCACCAGATGGGCTCCACACACCTGGCACCTGATCCCAGCCAAGGTAGCCTTGAGGGGAAGTGCCTGGAGAGAAGGAGGGGAGTTCAAGAGCTTCTGCTTACAGGCCTGTCAGATGCCCTGGACTGCGAAGGGAAAAAAGCCTTCATTGCCAACCACCCAGGCTCAGGACACTCAAGCCAGATGGCTTGTATTAGTTTCCTATTGCTGCTGTAACAAATTGCCACAAACAGTTGATTTTCTTACAGTTCTGGAAGTCAGAAGTTGCAAATAAGTCTTACACATCAGGATGTCAGCGAGGCCAGTCTCTCTGGAGGCTCTGAGGGAGAATGTGTTCCTTGCTTTTTCAAGTTTCTGAGGGCTGGTCTTCCTTGCCCCGTGCACTGCATTACATTGCTTTTCCTCTCCCTGCTGCTGTCCTCACATTACCTTCCACCTTTGGCCTCCTACCCACTCTGTTATAAGGACTCTTATGACTGTATTTAGGGCCTACTTGGGCTAATCCAGGGTAACCTCCCCTTCATAAGATCTTTGACTCAATTACAGACACAAAGCCGTTTTGTTTTTTTGGTTTTTTTTAGCCATTTAGGGCAGCATTCACAGGTCCTACGGGTTCTAGGGATTATGACGTCTGTATCTGTTATAAGACCCTTATTCAGCATGTCACACCACACATGTGGTTGCTCCATCCTCTGGTGCCTGGAAACACTGCGCTCACTTTTGCACACCTGTCTCAGTCATAGCTCTGCTGAAGTGATGTCTGCCTGTGTCAAAAAACCCATTGGTTCTTTATATATTTCCCCATGGCCACCCTCAAATACACACCATGCTCTAGGGTACTTGTAAGCTCAAAATGCAGGGAACAGGGACACATAACAGAATGGTGGGGAAGAAGTTACACCCCATATTTGTCAAGGAGAGAGAAAACAGGACGCTGATAAAATAGCACTGAACACTTGTTGGGCGAAAGTCAATTTCAACCCCCTTGAATCTCAGGAATGATGTTCAATAATGAGGCCAACTTTGAGTGATAGTGGAATTATATGAGAAATATCCTAGTGTCCAGGATCTCCTTGTGATTTATTTAAATACCTGCAATTTATTTAACTGGAATAATGCATGTTCTCCAGAGGGAGAAAAATAATTCTTTTTCTGTAGTTGGTCATAGAAAAACTAAACAATTTAATGTAAGCCACCCGGACCAGTTAATGGCATTGTTGCATATTAGGTTTGGTCCGCCCAGCAACAGGGGAAAGCTAGTCACAGACTCCCATGGTCTCTAATCTCTTTCCAGCCAGGAGAGCAGAACCTTGTTCCTTACCTCAGAGAGGTATGAATTTAAAGCACAAATGAGGTGCCATTCCAATAATGCCAGATCCTTTAAAAGCTCAACACTCAAGAAAGATGTGGAAAGGGTTATATCTGAAGACAATACATAACACAGGCATCTCACAATAAATTTTATTAGGTTTTTAAAGAAAATTATAGATGATAATGGATCTGTGGAATAACGCATAGTCCCAGAGGAACTACAAAGCTGTGATGCACGTGAAGGGCTCCAGTAATGCTGTGATCAGTGAAAGTGTAGGCCCAGCAGTTCATGAATAGCCAATGTATTCAAAGAAGAGATTCAGCTTCATATGAAAGTTGATATAATCTACTGGTATTTAATTCTCAGTAATGATTTTTACTGATTTCCATATTTTAGTAAATGCAAACAAATAAAATGCCTTAGAACCTCGGAGACACTGTTATAGAAAGAAAAGTAGTTTTATTCTTATAACTAGGTTATTGTGATAGCTTTTCCTTCATTCATTCATTTTACAAATCTGTTCTGAGAGTCTGTTCTCATGAAAGATGTTTTGGGGCTATAAATAATGGTAACTATTTAATCATCTATAGTTTTATAGTTTACATGGCACTTTCCCAGATACTATTTATTTAATAGCTCTAAACACCCTGTGAGGTAGGTATTTTTACTATCACTTTATGGAAAGGGAAACAAACAGCTCTCATAGTCAAGTATCTTCCCAAAGGTGACAAAGTCTTGAGAAACTGACAGGGCTATAGCTTAATCTTAATTTTTCTGTATCCAGAGCTACCACACTATGTCATATGATTTGCTCCCTGCCTTCTGAAACCTTTATGTGCAAGGGGTCTTCCACATAAATAATTGCAATACAACATAAGAAGTTGTCTATGCCACAGCCTCAAGAGTGTGCAAGTATTTTCCCAGGCTCCTGGCTCTCCCATAAATCACATTTTCTGGAGAATTACCTTTTTTCTGCTCCTCTCCTCAAATGAAAAGTTAACTACCTTTCATCTAAAGTTTTATCTCTTGATTAATAGCCATTTTCCACAGTGGAGCACAGCTTTTAATGAGTTCACAAAACTTACTGCCTATATTCCAAAGAAAGAACAGTGCAGCTTTACTAAGGTCCAGATAGATACGAGGCAGCATATGACTCACTTAAAAGTGAAAAAATCCACTATTGCACACCCAGCTTTGCAGCAGACAAGATTTGGAATTCACCTCAGCAGTGTTAAAAGGACCTTTGGATTGGATCTTTGTGGGCTCTAGTGAGTAATCAAAATTCAAGTGTTAAATTCACGAGTGGTCAGCTTCTACAATGTATAGACAGTGCTGAGGGCATCAAGAGAAAAGAGAAATGACAGTCAATGGAGAGAAACTGAGAACTCCTCATAGAACAGGCTGCGTTGGAGCTGAGCACCGATGTCTCAGTCTGTGTTTGGTGGGAGGTGGTGCAGGAGAGATTGCAAGAGGAGGAAATCTCATGGGCAAAGGTGTGAACATGAGCTTGGTTTGTTCTGGATTCACTAAAAAGCCATGAGAGAGTAAAGTTGGAGAAAACAAAAGAAGGGGCTGGATTGTACCTGTATTCACTAGCAATAGAAGTTACTGAAAGTGTAAGACCAGGTTGATGAGAGTTCCTTTAGATATGTACCCAAGAAAGCACATTTGGCAGAAATGCATGGTGGATTTAAATGCCCACCTGAGAGTTTTCCCAATCTCCTTTTCTCTCACTAACAAATATAGAGACTAAATATAGCAAATACTTACAGTCCTGGCTACAGTTGCACTTGCAAAGTGACCCTGTCCTGGCTGATAAGGTCTAAAAGGAAGTCTCCTAAGAGTTTTCTGGGAAAGATTTTCTCCCTTCACAAGAAAAGCACAGGAGGAGAAATTTCTCCCCACTCCCTTCCTGCTGTTAAATGCTCTTGTATGAGGACCTGGTGCTTGGAGCTGCTGCAGCCGTACTGTAACCACACAGAGAAAGTCAAGGGAGTAGTTCAAATGCCAACCCAGAGCTCTGACATTATTGAAATATTATTAAAGCAACGCAGGAGCCTCCTACTTAGCATCTTCTTGAAATGGGAGCAAAAATAAGTCACTGGCATTTAAACTACTTTTAGTTTTTCTGTTCCTTTCAGCCGAAAGCATCCTGATACCAGAGATCACAACAATGATGCTCGTGAAAGGTAGTAATTGCCAGGATGGTGTCAATGGACATGATCATAAAAGGATGCATCAAGATGAATATATGAGGTAAAATAAAAATCCCATGGACTGATTGTCAACAATGTATATAAATTCTCATAATAAAACTAGGTATCCTCGATTCATAAAAGATGTTTTTATTTTTAATCTTGGCAAGTAAAATAAGTGTATGTAAATGTGTGGCTAAGTAGACCTAAGTACAACCAAGTCTAACCCAGATGTTAACCCAGGTGTAAGATTTGGAATAAGAAAGCTGTCATTTAATCAATTGTATTATGTCTGTCTAGATTTAGAAATTATTCCCAAATCAGAGTACATGGCCAGGAGTCTACCTCAGAAAGCAAGAGAAAAATCAATCTGTGTTTACCCAGCACTGTCAGAGGAGAGGGTCCTGAACAGGGGGCTGCAGGCAGACCCAGGGCCATTCTTGGAGAATGTGGACCTCACCAAACAATTGACATCCTTTGGGCATTGTTTGGGTGCAGAGGAGACAGTCGGCCTTCTACTCTAATATACTAAATCAGTTCTCCCAAACATTAACAAATTAAATGTAGAGAGCGAGAGGAAGAAAGTGAATAAAACTCAGCCTATGGCCTTCAGACTGGTTACTATAGAATGGTGATTTCAGTAACAAATATGGAATTCTAGAAGGGAAAAAAGTGGGTTGAAAATTTATATTTGGTTTGGGCCATCTCAAGTTTTAGAAGCAAGTAAAGATATAAATGTATAGATCTCTCAAAGGAGCCTGGAACACAGGTCCGGAGCTTAGGGAGAAAAACTTATTAAAGACAGGCCAGCTGTACTGGTGGCTATTAAATAAAATTTCTAAAAGAACAAGACAGAAAACCAGGGAGGGGACAATGCTCATGTTTGTTGAATATCTACCATGTGTTGGGCACACCATTAGGAATTACATATATTATCAAATTTTACCTCACAATGCTATAAGGAAAAAGCTACAAACTCCATTTCTAGGAGAGCAAACAGGTTCAGAGAACTTATGCATCGCTTCCAAGGTACAAGAGGCAACACAATCAGATTCCACTGCCATGCAAAAAAAAAACACAAAAGCTTTTGTATCTTACTCTTTAAAAGACACATGTTAAAACACATAGTTGTAAAACTGCTAAAAATTATTCTTACAGGATTCAACACATAAATATAAACTTTGTATGAGAAGTGTAGAAAAGGTACTATTCTCCCATTTTTCAGTGGGGGGAACATGCAGGAGAATGTACAAAACCAACTCAGTGAATCATGAATCCAGTACTAACATTCAAAAAATGTTACTGACTCTACCATGTATGGGGAATGAAAACTACTAAGAGCGCAGGTACCCTCAACAAATTTATAGTCTAGTTGGAAAGGTGATAGATATAGAAATAGAAATAGAAACAGAAATAGAAGTAGAAATAGATTAGATATAGACACAAAAACCAACAGTACAATATTATATAGAATAGGATAGACTATTGAATAAGAAAAATATTTTTCTTTCCAACAAATTAGTCTTGCTTTTAGATTGTTTTTCCATAAGTAAGTCACCAAAGATCAAGATGTTTAATAATAACCTGGTCTAAACAAACATAATCAAATCTATATTATTTTCTTATCCAGTATTTTCACAGCAGTCTAGTACATTGCTAAAATCATGACATGTTTACTTTTACTCTGGCCATATTTACTTACGTAATCATGCCTATTTACTCTTACTACGTCATCACTATTTCGTTGATTCTATATGTCAGATGATATGCACATAAAGTATATAGACATTGTGCTTGGCTCTGGAGATAGGAAGATGAGTAAGATGTTCTTACTCCCCAGTGGCTCACAATACTGTAGTGAGAACACAGTCTAGACAGGTATAAAATTGCTCACTGGAGATACACTCCACAGTTTACAGCAAAGATATATTTCCACCAAGCACACCTCAACATGCTAAAAATATTTAATTGATCCAAGGAAATTTCAGACTTGTTATTATCATTAAGAGTAATGAGATGCTTAGTGAAAGTATCCCTATTGCAAAAAACTATAATTTCTTGGTATATTTTCTACCAGACTAATATAAAAATGTATATAAGAAAAAAAATTGATATCTTTATAAAATACTTTGAATCAGTCCTTAATGAACATAGCAGCATATTTTATGATTGAAATACACTCACTTAACTTGTAAGGGTAGAAGCAGGCATTCAAGTGCGTATAAATGTGAGATAAGAAAATCCGAAACAGAGAAATTAGAAAATAGTCAAGCATGTTATTTAGCCATAAGAAGGAAATCCTACCATTTGCTGCAACATGGATGAAATGTGAGGGCATTATGCTAAGTGAAATAAGTCAAGTGCAGAAAGACAAATACTATATGATCCTTCTTATATGTGAAATATAAAACAACCACAGTCATAGAAATAGAGAGTAGAATGGTTGTTACTGGGGACTGAGGGGTAAGGGAAACAGGGAGATGTTGATCAAAGGGTAAAAACTTCCAGTTATAAGCTGACTAAGTTCTGGGAATCTAATGTGCACCATGGTGTCTGTAGTCTACAATACTGTACTGTATACTTGAAATTTACAGCACAGTAGATTTTAAATGTTCTCACCACAGAAATAAATGGTAATTATGTGATGTGATAAAGATATTAAGTAACACTACCCTGGAAATTATTTTGCAATATGTAAGTGCATTGGATCAAAAGGTTGAGAACTTTTTTTTTAATTTTCTTTTATTGTTCGATTATAGTTGTCCCCATTTTTCCCCCATCACTCTCCCCTGCCCTAGCCACCCCCCACCTCCCACATGCAATCCTCCCCACCCCTCGCTGTCTTTGTCCATTGAGTCCTTTACCTTACACAACATTATATGTCAATTACATGTCAATAAAGCCATGAGGAAGAAAATAATTGAACAAACAAAAAAAATTTTTAGGGGAGTCAAGAATGTCAAAGATAATATAAGAGTAGGATTTTGTGAATATTTTATCATGCAAATATTTAAAAATATAGCTAAGTACCTCAAGTTATTGATAGATACTCCAGAGATATTTCACACCAAATGTGAACTTCATCTTTACAACTGAAGAAAAACTCTTTCAAAACTCTAATAATAGAGTCCATATAGTAACAAGAAAACAATGTTCCATCATTAAGTCATAGCACACTTGCAAATTGGTTTTAGAATGATTTTTGTTTCTGTTAAAGAGAAAACATGCATGAGGCCTCTAATATAGATGTTTGAAACATTTATACAATAAAACAACAAGATAAACATTTCTTCTTGTTTCCTCATTCATTAGACTGACTGCCTTCAACATCTTTTTATTAGTTGAATCAGTTCAAAATAGAAGTAAAGAAATCTGATAAAAATTATTCACTCTTAGTTAAGAGAAGACAACCGCAGAAAAGAAAAATATGTTCAACATATGGAAATGAATAACTTAAGGTGGATTTTAAGGAAACAACTGGGGACATCTCTACCTAGACACCTTCAGGATGCCTGTATGTCATGCCCATATATACAACCACATTTTACACCAATGAAAGAGTACTTTCCTCCTCCAGAAAATATAAAAGTTGGAAAATAAATAGGGGTGATAATAAGCTGTGTCTATACCACCACATTCAGAAAGAACCAAAGAGGAAAAAAGTGAGTCAACATGATTATGACTTGAATAATTATATTTCTTGAATTTCCTAGAACAGTCCCCAGTAATAAGCACTCTGCTTATTGTTGTAAAAAGAAAGTAAAAGTGCCCAGGAAATGTCAGTATGTTGGCTAGTTTCCCAGACAGCCTCTCATATCTGGAAGGAAAAAAATTCTCTGCCATCGTAAGTATTCTATTTGGGGCTTACGGCAATTCTCACCATATATGAGCCACACTGCAGAAACTGCAATTAAGAAAATCAGTGAAAAACACAGACAATTACAATATGAGCCTACATTTTATTCATAGTGGCCATATAGATGAGTAATTCCAGGATTTCACCTAAAGAACTCCATACTAAATGTGAATCTCAGGTCTTTACTAGGTCTATCTTGAATTATTATAGTGAATGCATGTTCAGTTACTAAAGTTCAGTACTAAATGAAGAATCATAAACCAAGGACCCAAATAAAAAAGGACTTGTGTGGCCAGAATATATCCAACTCAGAGTTATACCCAGTTTAACCTTCATTAATGGCCTGATACAAAGGATAAATAGAATAAATTGTTAACTCAACTGGAAAACATTGTAAGAATGTTAAAAATAATTTTATATCAGAGAGAGAGAGAGACAAAAAAAGAACAGTAAGGAAATTAAAGAAAAACAGATTTTTTTAAGAGAAAATAAAAACCAACTGATCAGCCAGAAAAAGATTGCACATTAAAGCTAATCCAAAGAGATGAAAGGTTGAAAGCAACATATTGTTAAGTGTTGGAATAGGTGAGTTTCTTTCCTGTCCGTCACTCATTCAATTATTGACTCCTTTGCGGAATGCTCAGCATTATGTTGAGTTGTATTTCTCACCTCTATTTCATTCTTCACTTACAAAGGTTGAGGGTGAAGGAGAGGGATAGAAAAAGATGAGATTAAGAAATGAAATTTTATGATTACCCCACCTAGTAAAAACCACTTAAAAGGATGAGTATATGTTGTGTTCCTCTGATGCAGTGCAACCACTTAGAAAATAAAAAGTCCAGTCAATCAGTTGTTTTATCTATGTAGTACCAGATTTCAGGTAAAAAGCTTATATTTTCCCCATGACACTTGGGTACAAGAAACATAGTCTACATGAGTGTATGTATAATCAGATCAATCTGGCTCCGCCCATACGTGCTGAGCTGAGGGGAAAATTCAAATTAAACTCTCTTTTAGGAGTCCTTCCCAGGTCATGTAAGAGTATATTTTAGAAAACTTAAGGCCACCACTCTTGAGTGTGTTATGTTCACCAGGTCCATATCGAATGAAAGGCAATTTCAAAAGCTTGGGCATGCAGGTCTTTTTCCACGGCCCCCAAGACTCCAGAACCCAAGCATCCCCTCACCGCTGCCTGGACAGTCTCGCCGCCTCACAGAGCACTGTGTGGCAGGGAGGCCCAGGTCCACATTCTCACACATCATGCTACCTGTGACCCCTCTCTTCCTTCTTTCCTAGAAAGGAAGCCCTTTCTAGGACCAGAAAAGTCTCCTATTCCCCTCTTATCCTCAGCTTCTGTCTCTCCCTGCTCTAGGGAATTTGTGGATCTAAAAAACAAAGGAAGAAAACTAATTAAGAGAAAACTGGTAAGGGCGCCTAAGATCTTCAGAAATACTCTGCTGGGTTCTTCTTTCCAAAATGGAGAAAAGAATATCTTTTTTCTTTTTGTAAACCTGCAACAGGATAAATAAAAGCAGAAAGAATAAATTCAAGAGACCATATACATTAGCTTGAAACAAACAAAATTGCCATTTTCTTAGTCCAAGATGCCTTGACACTAACAATTTCATATGGTTCAGCCTAATATTTTCTTCCTAATAACCTATCATATTTGACTAATTTTCATTAAATTGATGTTTTAAGTAATCAGTTATTTAAGGGTCAATATCTATCTAAACATAAGAAAATGTGATTTATCAGCATTTGCCCAGAATTCATCTGGAACAATTCTCAAAGTCATTTCAATAAACATTGCCTAGCAGATCCTACTAGTATGTTAATCCTACTAGTGTGTAGGAGGTGCCTACACTTAACTGTCAACTTAGTCATGTTGGCCCAGCAGACAGGGAGACTAGAAATAAAAATGGAGCCCAGATACTTGAATAAACTGCAGTTTTCGTTTTTTTCCTCAAATCACCTGAACTTCAGAAAGTAATTTTTAAAATAGTTTTCTAAATGAAAAAGATTGGTATATTTTCATTATTTGTGATAGCATCAGAGTAATTAATGTCCTGACAACAAGAAAAAAGCTGAAAGAAATAAAAAGAGAAGTTCATTTTTTTATTTGTTGTTGATATAAGACGCTTCAGTTTCTCTTTAAAATTAAATTATTTTCAATAATCTTTTAAATCTTTAATTTACTTCAAAAAAAGTCTCATCTGTTCCAACCACCTTATGTGGCTGATTATTTCCCATCAAGTTAACAGTATTAAGGCTTCCTGGAAGAGAGAACAGAAAGCTCCTTTCTGCCCAATACAGGATGGAGAAATCAGAGGATAGGGCTCCTGATCACTAAGGCTGGAGAGCCGTTTGCTCCAAACGGGCAGGCTGGCAATCAGATTCAGACTGATATTTATTCCAGAATCCCTTCACCAGAATGGTACATACTACACTCTTACAAATAGTTTAGCATCCATTTAACAAAGGCTCAGTGGGTGTCCCAAAGCAACACAGGGTCCAAAACTTCGAGGTCATTAAAGTCTGCCGTTACCCAAACTTATCTAGACCTTTTGAAGCACCTGAAATGGGCAAAGCCTCCCTAATTAGGCCTTTGGAGGGTGTTCCCTGTGGACACTCTCCCTCCCTCTCTCTTACCTTTTTCCCAGTCATCACTGAGCTCCCCGTCAGCCATCTCCTCTTCAGACCCTCTTAGCACAGGACATACCACTCTTCCCTTCAGGATATGAGTCCTGGACTGGGTCTCATACTCTGTTTTGCAAACTCTGTCATCTCACACTTCCTTGGGAAGTCAGAGAGGTCTGTCTCTACTTAAGTTTCCTCTGAAAGGTGAGTATTTCAAGGTCAGTTAGGACACTTCACCAGTAATGTTGCAACTCCCATCCTTAACACTCGAAGGCTTACTCTCCATACACAGATGGGTTCATTTTCTTCCAAAGACTTTATGGTCTGGTCTCCTTAGTCAACATTTTGTCTAATCTTTATGAGGAGTGTATATATCAACTATTAACATGACTTTGACCCCTATTCTTTGTGAAATAATATATCTAACCTTATGATATTAAAAGCTCATGGCTTTCCTGGCCTGGTTTTTATTACAGATGGTCCCCACATTAATTGAAAATGCCCCTGCCTGAATTGTCCAAGTTGAATCTTTCCAGGCTCAGAGATTGTCATTCTGACACCCTAGTTTCTCTCATTACAACAGATACGACATCCACGTAATGCAGATTTAGCTGACCTCTGGAAATTAAGTAAATTCTATTTAAGAATAGAATTATAGTCTATTACACGATCCAGGCATACTTCCATATCTCTGTCTCCTATTATCATAACTATGATATCATACTTATTCTTTCTCTAAGTGTTTGAGGGAAAGCATGTTTATTGATCCAGAAGATGATTAATGTATGTCAAGGGCCAACAATTCTTTTCTATAACAGTTCAAATAGTAATTACAGTCTCGGTCACAAGTATTAAACTCTGCCGTTGTAGCTTGGAAGCCGTCATAGAAAATACATAAACAAATAGGTGTGGTTGTGTTCCAATAAAACTTTATTTACAAAAATAGGCAATGAGTCAGATTTAGCCTGCAGACAGTAATTTGCCAAGGTCTGTTCTAGGTTATTATTCTAGATTATAGATTTTAAAAGACACTTTAGGTTTACTTTGATCCAAAAATTATTAGCAAAGGTATAGAAAGATATCTACCAGGATAAATTTATTTACACGCAAGATAGGAAAAAAGAAAATAGCCACAGAATCTCAAAATTCAAGACTTCAAGCAAACTGCAAACACATAGTTCTTGTACTTAATAAATGTACTTAATTAATGACATAAATGTGCCACAGACTTTAACAAAGATTCCCCCCATTCAAATTATCACAACCTAAGAAATTTGTCACAAAATTGAGAAAGCAGAACATGATGAACATATTAGTAACTCTGGGAATATAAACTGTCTCAGTTATATCATAACGGGTATCTGGCCTACTAATGCCTGCAGTTAGATGGAATCCCAGTTGTTTCTCCAGTTCCTTACGCCAATCTAAAGAGACGGTCAAATAATAGAGAAGAGCTAATCCTGGCAAAAACCCCCAGTCTTCACACTAACACATACATCATGTACATAGTAATTGCGCGTTTCCAAAATCATTCCAGGCCAACACAGGTATAAAAATTCAACTGAAATACACCTTGATAGTGGCCAGCAAGAGTTATTATTTCAACATTTTAGAAAAATAATAAAATACACCAATATGCCAGAAATAATAATACTTAGAATTAGGTCAGTGCATACTTCAAATACAACATAAACATTTTAATACTAGTGAGATTTTAAAATAATGTATATTTTATTTTTTGTAATTTTTCTGTATTTTCTAACATCTGTCCAATTTGCATGTACTAATTTTATAATCTAAAAAGTTAATTCAAAAATTACTTGACACAGGACATATTACATAATAAAAAATAACTCCTTGAAAAATGACTTAATGTCATAGTCAACTCTGTATCACTAGTTCTTAGGAAGATACACATAGTAGGTGTCCACTAGATGAATATGTGGTAGAATATATAGAGCATTCTCAGTCAAACAGATAACATTAGTAAAGGTGTTTAAACACTAAAAAAATTCTAACAAAGTGATTCTCATCTTTATTTGTAATGTTCATTGTTGGCGTGCAAAGCTATTTGACTTTACTACACTCTAAAGTTATCTTTCACAGCTGTGTTTTTGTAGCTGTGAAATTTAGCCCTCCATTTGCATCTTAGCTGCTTACATTTTAGCTGTGAAATAGGGTTTTGTTCTTAGCAAGTTAGCAAGAGAACTTTTGTTATACAAGTTTTAAAAATTGTCAAATCAGAAATAACAGCTTTACATATGTCAAAATGCACCCTGCTTTTTCTCATGTGATAATATCTGCCATGCAATAATTAGAAAAGTTGGACAGTTAAAATACTTCTTTTTTTTTCCATAGAAATGTCTGTTATGTTTTGAATAAAGAAAACATCCAATCTAAGGAAAACGGCACAGGGTCATCACTGTTTCTGCATTGACGAGGTACAGAAAATTCTCTGCTCTGAGGTAAAGTTCATATGTATATGAGCACAAATATTTTGCTAAGGAACAAACCAGCCCATGTGTAGCTTAACATGGATAGCCTTATTCCTGCGTAAATCAAGATTTAACTTGCTTGACAGGGCTATTTAGCAGCTCTAGGGCAGTGATACTCAAAAAGAGTTTCCTAGATCATCACATGGGAGCTGCTTAGAATGCTGAACCTCAGGCCCCACGCCAGAGCTCCTAAATCAGAATACACACTTAAACAACTTTAGAGGATTCATGTTCACATTGAATCTGAGAAGTACCAGTCTACTGCTAGATATTTTCAGCAATATGTAAGCTGACCTTTATAGACATTAATGAGTCGAAGTTGGTCATAAATACACCAGCATATTCAGATTTGTGTCAGTCTTAGTGTAGTCACATTTGGAAGCTATATACTTGTTTTCCTGACACTCCATCCCTGACACTATATTTGGAATTTCCCTTTTGGACTTCATTAGACTCACAAAATCAATGTCATTACTTTATATGTTCACCCCCTTTTGGACCAAAAGCAGCTCTTCATGCTGATTTTATTCACAAAACTAAGCCAAATAACATTGGGCCCTTTCCAAAATTAAATCCATTTTCAAATATAAATATTTGCTCTCCTTGGGAGTAATAAAAAAGATTGGGCTGTAGGCTCTGAAAACCTGAAGATGAATTCAAAAAAAAGTTTGAATGATGGTGGTGTATTATAATAACGTATGGCAAGGGACTCCTTAAAAAGGGTAACTCTCCATATGTGTGCAATTCTGGCATTTGTGTTATTTTAAAGTAAGCATTCCACTGAAGACTTAGCTAAGTAACAGGATGACCTGGTGAAAATCTGTGGTGCTTTGTTATTGCCCCTTTAACACGAAGGTCTCCTAACCTGTCCTTGGGAGAATGTATTTTTGTAAAGGAAGGAAAATGTTTCCAGGTCATGGAGGTAAACATATATTTCTATTTTTATGGTCTGGACCATTCGATTAACAAACAAGCTCTATTGTCACAGAAAGGAGTGGAATGGGTCTTTCGTTTGGGGCCAGAGCAAGGGAAGACTGCTCACCTCTGTGGACTGAATGTGGGTCAGGGGATACCATCTAGCATGGTATTCTACTGGTGGGGCCTTGGATGGTACGTGAACTCAAATGATAGGCACTAAGATCTGAGTCCCAGGGAAATTACTCTTATTCAAAGGAGGATCCTGGCCTAGAGCTCTGTGCAGTATAGTGTGGTGACAGAAAGCAATGCCAAGATGGCCACAGACAACATGGGGCAGAAGGTTTCCTGAGTCCATAAGTGGTCAGGAGACTACTTCGAGGACTCTGTAAACCCACAGAATTTGTGGATAACCCAGAAGAGAGGAAGGGGTGCTCTGAGGGCGTGATATTAAGGTTTATGCCTACCCAAAAGGTAAGATTCAAACCAGTTCTGAATTAACTCAGAAATATAAAATAAAACAACAGTGCCTGTAGCCCAAGTGTTGAAGAGTAAATCACACCTATGCCATTACTTTATGGCCATACCTACAAAGACGTTAAGTAAGACTCTCACAGGCAACAGTTGTCAAGATGGTCAATTTTTTGAATAGCCACTTTAGAAGTCAGAAATATAGGAAAACAGAGTGAAGTAGCATGATTCTGATCTGTGGCATGAGGGTGCATGGGCCACGCGAGGGAAATGTAGCCCAGGGACTAGGGAACATGTGATAGCCATTCAGTCTTTTAATTGTGTTCCTGGAGCTCCTTACATAGTACAGACATTGTGTGAGTCACAAAGAATGTAAAGCAAATAAATATTTTTCTGAAGTTCATACTATGGAAGGGAAAAAGATACATAAACATGCAACCCAATATGTGGTATCAAGGAGGAAGCAAAGTGAAGTGATTAAGTTTTAAGGTCAGACAAATCTGTTTAAAAATTTCCACCCAACTGATCTCTGGCAAGTAACATAAAAGCTCAGCATCTTACCTTCTTCATCAATAATATAGAATTATAGCACTAAAGATGTTAGCTGCTATTGTTGTTGTTAAAGTATATATTAATGGAGTGATATAGTAATACTACCTGTAGGATGATAAAAGTCTTCATCAAGAAATACATTTGAATTTTATCCTGCAAGGCAAGTGGAGGGGAACAGCATTGCAGGCAGAGGGGACATCTTGGATAAAGTCACAAGAAAATTAAAGCACATGGTCCATCCAGGGAAGAAAGAGGGTTTAAATACAATCATAATAAAAGATCTGGGTAAGGATATGGAAATGAAGAGGACAATGCAAAAGAGAGTTGTGGTGTAGCCATAGAACCTGTAAGCAATGAGGAACTCAAATGTTGTAAACCAAGGAACAGAATCAGACACATAATTTAGAAGGGTAAGGTAGTGCCACGTAGAGAGTGAACCAGAGCAGGAAAAGTCAACAGGGTAGGGCATCTAGGACAGGAAATCTCTAATAAGAATCAAGCAAATTTACCAAGAAACCCTTGTGTAGGAGACAGGGAGGCCAAACAATCTATATCACTTTCTTTCTCCCTCTTTTGCATACATACACACACACAAACAGGTGTATTTATGGGTTGGTCGTATAACCTCTGTGTCCAAGTCTTCCCATTCATAAAAAGGAGATAGTAATAGAACGTTGTAAGGATTAAATGGATTGATACATGAGAAATATCTGGCACATAGTAAAGGTTCTATAAGTGTTATTATCTTGCTTTCTTCTATCAATCCCTTCCCTTCCCCTCCACCCAAGTTTAATCACTGTCCTTTTCCCATTGTCAACTACTTTTTATGTCACCAAAATGCCAGTTGTAAATTTGTAGGCCTAAAATTTCGAGAAGTTCCAGTTTGATCTAATTCAATACATTTTAACCAGCTGCCTCTTATGTTAGAAGAATCCCAGACATGGTAGGGGACAATCCATATATAAAAGGAATCATCCTCTTTTCCCTGCACTAAGGAAGTTCACATTCTATTGGAAGGAGAATGAGAAGTACATAAAGTTGTAAAATGTAATGTGGAGTAAAGCAAAAGATAATGAGAGAAGTTGCAAACAAATGCAAAATGAAAAAGCACTTTGCTGAGAGTCAGAAGGCCCATGACCTAATTTAGGATCCAACACCAGTGGCCAGATTTCCTGGGTCAAGATACTGAATTTTGGCTAGGCAGAGAAGTGTGGTGGGTAAGCACTGGGGTCTGAACCCGGAGGGGCTGGGTTATCATCTAACTCCACCACTTACTCCCTGTGTAGCTCCGGACAGGTTACTTTACCTCTCTGTATCTCTGTGGTTCAGTTTATAAAATGAACATGACAATAACAACATCCACTTCCTATAGCTGCTATCTAGATCAAATAAATATAAACATGTATTAAATAACATAATTAAATAAGCATAATAACATATATTAAATAAACATATATAAATAAAAACATATAAAGTTTTTAAAACACTGCCTAGCACAAAGAAAGTACTCCATAAAGTGAGCTATTTACAATGTTTCTGAACATTGGTATCTTTTACCATACAAGAAAGATAGTAATTTTCATAGCCAATACATCTATAAGGTTGCGAAATAATTTACATAAAATAAGAATTTATGTGAAAGTGTTTTTTAAATTGTCAAGTATATAATATACAAATGTATAATGAACACTACAGTTGAACTAATATACAACTGAACATATTGTACAGATAGAAAGTGAACGCTGATATCACTGGGTAATAGATAATTCCTTCTCAGAGTATCCTTTAGCCATCTTGCAAATGAGAACTTCATTTGGAGCCCTTCTTAAATGCATCAGAACTAGAATGAAACCTTTAGATCTATCTTGCTATAATTCTAATCAATGAGAATTTGGGCCAATGTGAAAAATAGCAAAGGGTTGTTGGATTTTATTTTTATGTTTCTAACAGTCGATTGAATGGGTTGTCTTAACAGATGAACCTGTAGGCATTGATGACCACATTTTTTAGAGAATATTAGAGTAAATACAGGAAATTCAATCATTTAAAATATTATCCACTTGGGATATCTATTGACATTTTGCAAAGCAAACCATAGATGTACTTAAACCAGTGAGTAAAACATTGAAATTAAAAATCAGCTTATGTTTTCTCTCAGTACCTTTTACAAATGGCACAGAGAACTTTACACAAGCTCCAGACACCTCTCTATTTAATTCCTCTGGGGCAACGGTATTCACCAGTGCATTAAAGCAGCTGGTCAGGTACTGCTGAGTCAACCCGTTCTGGGACTTTCCTTGCTTGTGGATGCAGCACACAGGCCTTGAGATGTCATTATTCCAACGTTATGATAAGGCACTCACTTATGCTGCTTTACAGGAGAGAGAACCAACGCTTAAAAAGCCAGAGTCACCGATTTATATTGCACTACTATAACACTCTTGAACACAATCTCATTTTAGAAGACTGCCTGGAAGGGGAAAAGCTTTACTGACTTAATCCACAGTCATGGAATTGGTGGTCATTTGAAAGATGTGTCTCTCATTTCTTAACCATCAGTAAGTTTCATTTTCATTAGAAATCACAGTCTTGATAGTAAGGAAGCACCAATTTATTTACAGCACACGGCACAAAGATGATCTTCCCTTAATGAGGGAACTATTGCTAAGTTACTGGACTGACGACTTTCACAGGCCAGCGTTCCTTGGCATGAACATGTTTACTAAGTAAAGGTGCGGCAATAATGACAAAAATTATGAGTGCATGCTTCTCAATTATCTTACTTGAATAAAGGACTGTAAATAAGCTTATTTGGTGAGAAATGGTCCACTTTCTTAAAATCTTCAAGTGCACCAGAAAACTGAAGCTTAGATATGTTATAATTAACTTAAGCAGGGAAATGGTAAATACCTCCATCCATGCAATTTGGCATGATTAATGAAAAATTTTGTAACAGCAAAGCCTAGGACTCACAAAGTGCTTCTTGCTGCAGGAACCTTAAAATCATAAGCAACAGGTTTACTCCATTGTGCTTTTATAAATGAAAAAATTGTGGTACAAATAAAGTAGGTTTTTTCCCAAGATCTTGCAAAGATCAGTAAGCGCCCTTACTGAACAAAGCTAAAATGCGGCAGTACATCCCTCTATAACCTTTACTTAAGAAGTTATCCAAGGTAAAATTTTGAGTGCTTATTTAACTGACTATTCCTTTAGCTGACTAGTTAGATGAAACTTCTGTTCCTAGTGTCACTTGTCAGATGCTGATGTTGACGATTAGGACTAAAACTAAGGATGACGAGAAACATCTGGCATGTAGCAAATGGACACAATTTTAAGTTAGAAAAATAGCCTGTTTTAGCCACACACCTAGGATTAGAAATAGCACTCCTTTAAACACAACACTGGTATCATTCTTTATAGCTGGGAAAGTCCTCTTCTCTACACTAAATCAGAGGCAGAAAGTAGTCAATCTATGAACATTTGTTTACTTCTCTCCTTCCCATCTTGCATGTTAGTACTGTAGTCCCCCTCTTAAAGTTGAGGGATCAGTTCCAAGACCTTCTAGTGGGTGCCTGAAACCACAAATAGCACAGAACCCTAGATATACTATTTTTCCTATATATACCTATGATAAAGTTTAATTTATAAATTAGATACAGTAAGAGATTAATAATAATTCATAATAAAATAGAACAACTACAACAATATACTGTAATAAAAATTATGTGAATGTATTCTCTCTCTCTCTGAATATGGTGTGGTACTCACCTTTTCACTTAAAGGCAACACTTAAGGCTTCTCTTTAGCATATCCAAATATCCATCATTACTACTTTTGTGCTTTAGGCCATTAGGAAGTAAAATAAGAGTAACTTTAACGCAAGTGCTTTGACACCTTCACTGTTGACCCAGTAACCAAGATGGCTTCTAAGTGACTAACACTGGGCGCAAAGCCCGGAGGCACAAAATATAGAAACCCTGCACAGACAGATGATTCACATTCTGTGCAGGGCAGAACTGGATGCTCTGAGATTTCATCACCCTACTCAGAACAGCATGCAATTTAAAACTTATAAATTGTTTATTTTTTAATTTTCCATTCAATATTTTTGAACCAGAGTGTTGAGGGTAACTCATATGGCAGAAAGCAAAATCACAGATAATCACAGAATTGTACTGGGACAGCTGCAAATAGCCATGAGAGGGCTAGAGATTTTTTAAATAAATAAATGAGGCCCTAAGAAGTAGATAATTAACGAAGAATTGATATTTGTCTCTGGAACCCTGAGGCATACTTTAAGAAATGCTTTTCTACCTATAGTCTTATGCTGTTCCTGAACTCAGCACCAAACTGTACAGCTCAGCTGTCAGCTTCTGGGGGGTCCCAGTGAGAAACCAACAAAAGGAAACCAAACCAGAGGGAACTGAATCCTCAAGGGTTAACTATATAGACCAGAATCTGTAATTACTCTGAAATCTTACAATTGTTTAGAAACCGTAGTCTGGTGATGTAAGTTGTTAGCAGGTGTGCAGGAACTCGGGCTGCCAGTAAAGCCTGGACTTTGAAGTGCAAAGATCAATCTTTCAACAACAATTTAGAAAATATTTAGAAACAAATCATGGATACACACTTGAAAATGTACAAATGCTCAAATAGTTAGAAATCTAGGTCATCAGCCCTGACTGGTGTGGCTCAGTGGGCTGGGCATCATTCTGCAAACCAAAAGGTCACTGGTTGGGTTTCCAGTCCTGATTCAAGTGTGGGTTGAAGGTCAGGTCCCCCACTGGGAGCATGTAAGAGGCAACCAGTTCATGCTTCTCTTCCACATACATGTTTCTCTCCCTGTCTTTCTCCCTCCATTCCCCTCTCTCTAAAAATAAATAAATAAAATCTTTAAAGAAAAAAAAGAAATCTAGGTCATCAGCCACAAACATGTAAATTCATACATGCTGATCATCAGCACCTCCAATTAGTCTCTCCTATTATACTCAGTACAACTAGTTAAAGGCAATTTCCAAATGGCTGTGAACATGTGTGCAAAGTTTCATTATTTCTTTTTCTCATGTATTCAGAAAGAGAATTTCATTTTGAACATTTCTATTAAATTCTTATTACTTCAAGAACTTAGCATCAATGTCACCTCTTCGGTAAACCTTCCCATACTTCTCTGATCCCTCATCTTTCTAAATTTTTTTAAAGGAAATAAACATTGCACATAGGGCTAACACCCATATAGTTAAAGGATCTCTTGCTGCCCAGGAGTTACCTCCATGCTAAAGTTGGCATTTATCCTTTACTGACATGTTTTTATACTTTCCTACATAGTTATGTACCAACAACTTTTGTACTTTGGGAGATTTTTAAAAGTTTACATTGAGAGATATTAATATTGCATTCATTTTTTTTTGCAATTTGCTTTTTTCATCCAATGTTGCTTTCAAAACAGTGCTTTTGTTTTTAACTGCTGCAGAGTACTTAACTGTAGGGATATGCCAACATATTAACTCATTGTACTCCTGACAGATATTTATGCTGATTCCATGCTCCATGTTACATTGGACCGTATTTATCTGTTATGTCTCTTCTTCCTGCAAGATGATGAACAACTCCACAGGAAAAACTGTCCAGAATTCCTGTTGCTCTCCCTAATTTCCAGTAAACCTGAGAATCATGGGACGTCTAATGCGTTTTGCATGGAAGATGATGCTGTGTACTTAGCATGCACAAGCAGTCCATTAAAATGTGTTGAAATGACTAAACACTGACAAAGTATTATTTAAAATCTTATGCTCTCTACTCACTTCTCCATGATTTAAGATGGGGGGAGGGGAGTGGGAGGAAGCTGGCTCAGTTCTCAGGAGAAAGTCCTTTAATAGTCCTGTGTAGACCTAGACATCTATGAAATAAGGTAATTTGACAATTTTCCTGCTTCCTCATTATAGGATCTCTAAGCACTCTATAAACCTCGATTTTCACCAGTGACATTTTTCACCTCAGTGTGCCTCACGGTCAGTTCAGAGCAGTATTCAAAGCTAGAATACCCTTTACTGGTGACTGTAAAAAGCTAGGAAACCGGCATCTGGATGTACCTAACAGTAACAACCTACTATTTCCCAGGTCTTGTTTTTAATTCAAGACTTTGGATTTTCTTTTCATGGGTCCCTATTTGCGTTCTAAGTCTGCTCACCTGTACCCGTCAAAACTCTAGCATTAAACTGCTCACCTTTAGCAGGTATTGAGAGACTAACCCCCCTCCCCTATGCCCCACTTCTCTCTCTCCCTGATACTAAGTAGATCTAATGCTGTCTGATCTCATCTTCAATTCTTTTCAGTTTAAGGGGCTGTGTAGCCTTGATGTACAAGACAAATACACACTGTAGCTCTGGGCTTACAAAATCATCTATCATCATCCTGCCTTTGGACGTGACCAGTACAATGTGTGTTTCAGAGAAATTAATCTGGTGTTTAGGAGGAGAAAGGCATTTCAAAATCCGCCTGCGCGCAGAACCTTCCTGCAGACCCTGCAGAGGCATTTTCGACGCCTTTTGCCCCTGCTCAGCAAGCCTCAAACTTGACCTTCGAGAAGATTTCAAGGGTAGTGCCTTTCTATTTTTCCCTCGCCTGTTCCAAGAGCGCGCCTAGGCCTCCTTCTAGGTAACAGCTGCCCCCGGACCAAAGCTGGAAGAACTGCACCGCAGGCGCGGCGGGGAAACGGGAGAAGGCGCCGGCGGTAGACCAGGGTTGGGGGGGGAGGGGAGGGCGAAAGGGGGAAAGGGGGCGGGGAAGGGGAGAGGAGAAGGAGGAGGGAGGAGGATGTTTATCTGCATATGCATGAGGCATCTAGCACTGCCCTCTTCCCCCCCCCCCCCCCCCCACAGCTGCTCTTGCAGGCGCAGAGGTGGGAGGGGATGGGGAGGAGAAGAATGCGCGGGGGCGGGACCGCAGGAGCTGCCACTAAGGCAGAGAACCGAAGAGGTGATTTGCATGGCGTGTGGTGATTGGCTGGTGACCAGGGTCTGACAGACAGCACCTGAATGGTTAACCCGCGGCAATTACCGAACTCATTTGGCTAAAGAAAACCATAGAGAGCCACGTCTGCGCAATATGAAGCCTGGACGCGAGGGGGCGCAATGTCCCATCTTTGTTCTTGTTAATGGCTCCTTTTCCCTCCTCCCCTCCAGCCCACCCCCATCCCTGCCCCCACCCCCGACACACACAGAGACACCCGCAGAAAGTGCAGAGAAACCCTGTGATCCAGTCAACTGGCTCTGCCCCGTCTATTAAGAAAGATGAACACTCCTTTCTCTTCCATCTCCTTCATGGGAGAACACTTTTCATTTCAGATTATCACATCAATAAATATTCTTTGAGGAATAAAAAAGGCACTTTGCCAAAAGATAAGAGAATATATATGAAATGTGTGGATTATAGAGAAAGACAATACAGTAAGCAAGAGAATAGGCACACATATGTAAATACGCGCATAATCACCCTAAGAACACAAAACATGAGGGGGGGTTGTACAGACAGGATACACAGAGAACACACACTCACATGGTGCTCACAGGCTGTACACAGTCCCATACACAGAAGCACACACGCACTGACCAGCACACAAACACCAGCACCACTACACACACTCACACGCACAACCCCCTCAGGAAAGGCATCCAAGTGAATTCACACGATGTGGAAAGACTGCTGAGAAAATATGTGTGAAGAATTTAAATGGTTTATCCCCACCCCCTCCAAAAAAATCTCAAGCTTAATGACTGTATTTGCATAATACTAATATATATGCAGGACGCCGACACGGGCAAAAAAAAAATGGCTCCATTTGAGGCACACACCAGAGAAAGCGTGTATACACACACGCACGCGCGACTGTGGGCGGGACACACCCACAGCCTGTGTCCTCCACCCACGGGCACAAGCAGAGGATAGATGCCATCAGCAGCGCTCACTACAGTTTTCCAGAAAACACTAACGCGAGAAAAACGTAAAGAAGCCCACCCTACTCAGCCACGGAAGCACCGTTTGTGAACCTGGGTTTTCCAAACACACACATTACACACATGCGCGCGCGTTCATGCTCGTACACACACACCCTTGTCAGAAAAGAGAGTTGGGTTCAAAGAATAACATGCACAATAGATAACAGAGATAGAGTATGTCATCAGCTTAAACAGTACTTGGAAATTTCTTCAGCTTGGAGATTGTTTCTGAGATGCTTCTGAAAAAAATCATACCTAAAAAAAATAAAACATTTTCTATTCTACTTTGGCATTATTTTTTCCCTGTCATTATTATTATCATCATCAACATCATTATCATTTTGTTATTACGGCAGGATAGACGGAGAATCCCCCTTTCCCAAAGGACTGTAACCCCTGTTTTTGTTTTGAGAGCTCAAGAGATTTCCAGTTGATTTCCCATGAGGAAGGTGCTAGGGAGCGTCTCCCAGCCAGACGGCACCACAAAAGGCATTATTACACATTCCAAATAACAAGGGCTGTCTATATATTTACAAATCTGTTCAAATATTTAACCTCTTAACTTGCTAAATATCTCCCTTTCTTTTTCTCTTGCACTCTCCCCTCTCCCCCCCCCCTTTTCTCCTTCTCTCTTCCTTTTCCTTTTTCTAAAAGGGGTGCGGTCGGAAAGTGTCCTTCTGGGGTCCAAAATGCGGCCAGGTTCTCTGGGCTTTACTTCACCCTACCTGAATGCCAATTTCGTTTCCAGGCAATTGATTATTTGCCAGCAAAAAGATCGGGTTTGAACCACCAGGGCTACCTTTTCTAAAGGAGAAGTTTTGATGTGTTCTCTCAGTTTTTAAGCTGCCACCAAAAGGCATCTCCTAAACAGGAGGGATTTCCTGACTCTTTAGCTGCCAGCACACCCAATCTGTGATATTTTCCTCAGTCTTGCACCTCCTGCCTGTCGGAGAACTAGCAGAGGGGCAACTGCTTAAGAGAGGAACTTCTAAAGACAGCCAGGGTGTTACTGCAGTCATTTGGAGACCCAGCCAAGGTCAGGGATGAGGCACACGCCTATTGCAGGAAAGAATTTTGAATGCCACTGTTGAAAATTTCTTACTGCCCAAATCTTTCTTCATGGGGTTAATAAACTCCTTCTGAGGGTCAATGTAAAATGTGAAGATATATAGCAGTGGGCCTTTAATACAGCAAAAGCATTAGATTAATTCAAAATTGAAGTGTTCTCACTTTGACGCATAAAGAGAAAAGTTGTGCATGGACACAGTGGGAAAGGTGCAGGCGACCCGCTACCGGCAAGCGCTCTGCCCACGCCCTTCCCTCCAGGCAGGTGCTCTAGGTGGGTTTCCCTTCGAAAGACCTTACCCTGGGGTGTTCCGGCCTCGCCCAAAACTGCTGTGACTCCATTTAAAGTGCCCTGGAGGGGGCTCCCCACGCCATTCTGGGGTTTCTTTTCATAAAAAATAAGGAAAATCCGGTGCCTCTGGAGTTGCCACATAAAAGGACATTTATTTCCTCTTGGCACTTTTCTTCTGGCCTCAATAATAACTTTATTTGTGTGTTTGTTTGGGGTTAGTAGAAAAAGTGAAACTGCAATTTGGCGAGATGAGATGTGGGTCTTCAAGTCAGCTTTGTTCAGTTGACCATAATATTTCAGCTTCTACATCTGTCCTCCTGAGCTGCCCTCTTCACCAGTGTCGGGAGAGCACGTTAGAAAAACCAGCCCTCCCCTCGGACCCTAGCCTTCAGCACACTCAAGTTGGGGTTACCCTTCTCCACGGTCCAAGAACTCCTCATCCCCGGTATCCGGCAGTCGCCGACTCTCCCAAGGTACTGAGATACGCGAGTCTGCGTGGTAGTGACCTTTGCTCGCTGCGGTCTGGGCTGGCACGCCGCACGCGGAGCGCTCCGGGCCGCCCAAGCCTCGGACGAGGGGATGAAGGGGAAGGGAGTGGCTAACGCATACGTTTTAAAGAGGTTTGCTGAAAACTTTTGGAAGTGCCAAATGAGAGAAGAGAGGCTAAGTGATTTTTTAAAAATGTTTACTCTTTGTCCCACTCCAGACCCAAGAGGAAAACGTTGGCACTGAGTTATTATGCAGTGTTTTCTGTAAAATGCCATCTATTTGCATGACTGTGCGATGGTCAGGACATTTCTCCCTTATTGCACCAATCCCTTAGGAAAACTGCGGGCAGTTAAAGAGTTTTTTAGTTTTTTTCTGATAGGTAAGATATTCATCCAGAGACATTATCTAAATCTGCGAAAGAATGAAGGCTGCTTGTCATGCGTCCTTCGTCTCCAGTAATGCGCGCCGCCCAATTAGAAGCAATTTAAGCAATCAAAGCCGTTATGAGAGAAGGGGGTGTTAAAAATAGGTTTTCTATAGCCTCAGAACTCTAATACGGAAGAAAATCTAAAATTACATATGTATCATTTCTTTATGTAAAATAAATACATAATCCGAGTGTCTTCTGGTCGTTCTTCTTTTTTCTCTCTATAGTCCCTCCCCCGTCGCCTGCCTTTTGGAAATTCATAACAGAAGTGTAAAGCTCCAATAAAGAAAAGGGACTAGGGTCCCTCAAAAGTTTTTCTGAGACCAAATGAGGATTTGGGGTGGAGCTTGGCCCAACCTTTGCCAGGCTTCTCGATGTTGTAGCGCCCTCGGTAGTGGCCACTATCTGACTTCCATCCTCGGTGGGAGGAGAAAAAATCATGAAAGTTTCCAGAAATGAAGGGACCCCATTCCTAGAATCGAGTTGTTGACCCAGGGGCTCCCGGGGTGGTGGGTCAGCGGTGTCAGACTGAGGAGGTGGACTCTGGTCACTGGAGGCTAGCCAGGATGGCTGCTAACAGATGCTTTTCATCTCGGGAATTAGGGGTGCAGGAAAAGAGCAAAAAGGATGCGTTGTGGGAAAGAGGGTATATTAAATTAGGTACATTTCCCCAGGAGAACGGGAAAAGTAAAACAAAACAAAACAAAAAAATAAACCTCAAGCCATGTTCTTTAGCAGAAGCAAGAATGCTCATCTCAAGATGCCACTTCTCACCGGTTTCCCTCGTTCCCACCCGACGAGAGGAGCGCGGGCCGCGGAAGGCCTGGACCAGGGCCCCAGTGCGGGAGTGGCTGACTCCCGCCTCTCTTCCCCTTCCCATCGATCCTGCCCCTCCCAGCATTGCGATTTGGGAGGCAATTTTATGCTCCCTAGCTCTCAGGAGAGAGCTTAATAGAGCCAGTCCGGAAACCCACAAAAGCAAAGTTGGCAGAACTTCTAGGAAGCTTCCCTCAGGCACTGGGTCCTGAGCCTTTGATCCCTCCGGGCAATCGGACCGAAGTTCCCTGGAAGTGAGTTGTGCTCAAAGCCAAGCTTCCAGAACCTGAACTCTGAAAGCCCTGCAGGGTGTTGAGGGCGGAGAGGAATGGTACCCTGAGCGACCTCTGGGCCCAGAGGGGCAGGGTGCACGGAGGGAGGCAGAAGGTCGCCTCCTGTTCTCCACTGAACGGACACCAGGTGTCTCCAGGGGCGCTGGCGCCACAGTGGGAAGTAATCACCTGGCAGTAACTCCCTTCAGTACCCAGTCTACTGGAAGGAGCTTAAGATCGGAACAACATTCCCTGCCCAGCCCTGGCTGATGTAGCTCAGTGGATGGAATCCGGGCCTGTGAACCAGGAGGATCCCCGGTCCATTCCCATTGGGCTGGGAACCAGGGTCCCCAGAGCTGTTACGGGCAGAGAAGGAGTGCAGAAGGAGGAAGGGTTGGTATCTCAGACTTGCTACTGGTGTTTTAAAACAATGGCAGTTCCAGAGGAAATCACAGGACAAGCCGAGGACCAACGGCTGGGTTTCTCAGAGTGTGAACCACAGACCAAGTGCCACGCAGGCAAAGGCAGATGCCAGGGACCTTCTCCATCCCCAAGGGATTCTTCCCTGAAGGCTCTTGCACACAGCCACGATTGCAGTCTTAAAATCTTCCCTAATAGCACCTAATTTATTTCCTATTTGTTCTGCTTGTTTGTATCTGATTCATGAACTGAAACCATTTGATTTTTAACAAATTGAGCAATTTAACAATTCAGAGTATTTCTATTTTCAAATAATCTTCCCCCAAAAGTAAAGTTGAAATTTTTTCTTGAATTTAAAGTTTCATGAAAATTAATTGCTTCCAAAATCTTTTGAAAAAAATATACTGTATTTTTTATACAATTGAGTTAGAAATAGGTGACATTTTAAAATGTATAGATATTAAGAATATTCCCACAAATGAGGTTTCCTGATTTAATATATAGGTATAAGCATTTCAAAATTCAATTGCTCCTTTTGCTGCACACTGATGACCTAATAAGTTGGTTAAGATGTCAGAATAGATGTTATTGACAAGCAATGTTACCCTCTTAAAAGTTATAGCCTTTCAGTTAGCAGACTTTTTTCTCCTATAAACTGGCTGGGTGACCTTAAGTCTTCCCTTCGTCTGGGTGTCAGCTTTGTTAATTTTCAAGGCCGGTCTAAATAATCTACAGTTCAAAAATTGTAGTTTTATGAAATATTTTACTTCAATGTATTTTGCAGTTACATAAAATAAGACAGTATTAATTTCAAAATAAACATTTCTCTCATAATTGTAGACAATTAGTCTATACCGTATTTTAGCTGTCTGTAATACTCTGTTTCAACTGCCTAGGAGGACTTCCTAACCTGATCCATCTCTCCTAATTATCTAAATAAGGGTCCATGGGTATACAGGAAAGACACAAAGAATTTTGTATCTTTATGCATATATCAACTTTTCTGTAAATGAAGTCCTCTTTCACTAGATTCGCAGTGAGACTCGTAACTTGAAAAAGTTTAAGAACTTTTGACCTTATAGTGGTTGCATTCTAAGCAAAAACACAACAACCCCAGCAATCATCACATTTGCATTCCTTTGCATGGATAAAATAGTTGCTTCTTAAGGTAATTTAGGGGCGTAGAGTGCTGTGTGAACTTCTTCAGTAGCACTCTGTTTAGTTGTAAGAAGTGAAGATCTCAGGAATTGTGTTGTCTATAATTTTATGCTCCTAAAAAGAAGTTAATTTTTTTCTCCAGCTATTGAAATTGGTGAATTACTACCTTTGATAATTTTATAACTTTCTCTGGAAGACAGTTCATTTCAGCTATTACAAGAATCAGGAACTATGCAGAGAATATGATCTCTGAAAGTGTCCTTGACGTTGTCTTTTTATCCAGTAATGAAGACTCTTTTCACAGTTTTCTCCCTACTCTACCCACATCCCACCTCCAATATCAATCCCAGCCCCTACCTGGGCCCATTCTTCCAGACTGACATTGAGTTTATTTAGTCTGGGCAACATTTTCAGCAATCAGCAGCAACTTATGACACTGAACTTTTTTTCAGTTCGGCCCCAAGTCGGTAAAATTAATTTCCATTTCGACAATCACAAGGCTTCCCTTGGAAATATCAGTGACTTCACAAACTATAGACAAATCAAGGGTAGGTGCTCCATCATCTGAATGGGCTGGGTTATGTTTTCAATTGGAACAAGGTATTAAGTGATTAAATTGTGCCAGCAGACATAGCACTTTTATCAAGCTTTTTTCTATCCATACAGGTACAAGGAGAATCAAACCCTGGCCCTGAAAGTCTCCAAGGAAAACTTGGAATGCTTTAGGAAATCATGTTTGCAATTAAAAACTGGCATTTTCCTTCTCATCACTGAATAAAGGCTCAATACCATTTTTGAAATTTTATGGTTTTTTTTAATTATTATTATTTCAATAAGCTCCTTAAGATCCTCTCACATTCATTGACAGGATTTTTGGCACCATTTTGCTGCACTACTCTACAACCATTTAATTGTTAAATGTTAACAGATTACAAGGGACTTAACAGAGGCACATTCAGAATTCCAGACACCATTGTCTTAATTCCTACCACAGCTAGTATTCACACAAGACAGATCAGATACCAATATGGGTACCATATTTGCCTCTTGTTTTTGTACATAGAGTTAGAACACTGGGATGTTTGCATCTTAATCCAATCAGCATACCTGGAGTATGGCTGAGAATGAGTAAGTTAATAATGAATAAATATGCAGAGTACTCAATATCTGTTTGACTATTTGGAACCATGGGAGAAGCAGATTTTTAGTGATTCCTATCATGGATCCCAAATTATATATGCTCTTCAATGAAAAATACAAAATGAACAGTAAAATATGAAATACATATTATAAATCTGAAATAAACTTAACTAGTCCATTATCTTAAAATTCTTTTAAAAAGCCTTCCAACTGATGGAAATGGGAGAAACAAAAACCACAAACTTTCTTTGAAACTCTAGAAGATTTGAATGTCAGGCACTGTTCTTAGTACTTTGTGTGGATCATCTCATTTAATCTCCCAGGAAAACCCTGACACATGGACCATCGACACCATTTTACAGGGTAGGACACCAAGATGCAGAGAGGTTAACCCACTGCTCAGCATCATGCTGATGACTGGTACATGGTAGAGCCAAGATTCAAATGGAGGCAGTCTGATTCTAGAGACAGAGCTCTTAGCTGTTAGGCGGTAGTTCACCGTGGAAGTGTTATATTGATGCTTATATACTTTGCTCTTTCTGTTTGTTATGTGTTTTTTTCTCATCGAATTTGTTGAAATAAGTATAAGAACATGGGAATTAAATATTCAGAAAAAAGGAGGTGCTTCCAAGAATCCAAACACTACACATGTTGTTAATGGCAAATGAATGAATGAATGAATGAATGAATGAATGAATGAATGAAAAAAATGATGGCATAGCATGGACCATAGAGTCAGTTGAGTTGAGGCTGCATCCTTAGTTCCCTAGTTTTTGACTGTGAGAAAGAAAAGTTGGGCAAGTTACTTAACTCCTCTGAGCCTCAGTTCTTTAACAGTGAGTTGGTAATAAAAACTACTAACTAAACCCCATGATATTGATATAATTATATATAACAAATACAAAATACTTGGCATAAAATAAGTATATAAAAATATCAGTTATTATTTTGCGAGAGATATATTAGAGAATTGAACTGTATCCTAATTGCAACATTCACTCTATTTGAAAAACTGAAATGCCAATATTCAGTTAGGTCAGGCTCCCCTAGTTACTTCCACAACACCCTCGCTTCTGTTTTGACCATCTTAGTATTTTCAGAGAATGTTTTGATTACACTTATTATGAAACCAAACAGTTGTGTTCTTTGTATTTCAGAGATAAACTTGCAAACAGTCTTCCTGCCCACACCAAAAGTATTGTTTTAGAAGTATTAAGAACATCTCAGTTGGAAGAGGCCTAGAATATGAGGAAGACTTATGCAGGCACATGAGGGAGATTAAAATGAGACTAGACAATCTTTTTAGTCTGGTCATTAATTTCTCTCTAATTGCTTTGTCATCTATCTATCTATTGAATTTGTTATAGTCATTTTGTTACATATTTATGTAACATTTTAAAATTTTATCAAAGTAAAGCATATGAGTGGTTTAAGTAGTACAGAACGCCCTCCAATGAAAAGCCAGCCTCCTATCCCAACTCTTTCCACTTCCATTATAGCCTTTCCTAAAGAGTCACTTTAAAAGTTTTAAACTGTTACTGATTTTCCTTTTTGGAGGGATTAGCACCATACTGTTAAATAATATATTTGTATATCTAGTTTTTATTTATTAATTTTGGTGTTGTCAAAAACTTTCTAGCATGGGAAATGCAGATATAGCTTACCTGTATCATTTCCCACACTTTTACCCAATATAGATTTATCACTACTTTTAGTTTCCACAATTGCCTTTTTAATTTTAAATAATACATTTTCTTGATGCTTCAACCACCAATAATATCTTTTGATTTTACACTTTAGCTCTCTTTGTATCTCTCACCGCCCAAATAGTAGTCTTTGTCTTTCTCTTCCCAAAATTGATCAATTGCTTTCTTAATTCATAAAATTAAGTTTATGCACTTTAAATAACCTGAATATAAAATTTTAAATCAACAAAGTTTTAAAATTGTAACAATGCATATTTTATTTATCGCACAATCATAATTATATTCCATCTTGTACAGCTTTTAGTTTTTCTTGCGGTTTCCCATTGCCTTTCTTTTTCCTGAATTACCTTTGTTGCCTCCGTAAGTTTTGCACATTCTCAAGGATGGTAGCGATACTTGAAAGTGACTATTTGTCTAAAACCTACCTCAATGAACCTCCATATTTTTTGCTCTACTATTGATAAATTTATCTCCAAGTTGTCTGTACAACACATAGGCTGAGCCATCCCTACATTATTTTTTCAATTATAGTCAATGTTTTCTGCATCAGAGCCCATATCATTCTTTTTTGGATCATTCCTCACTCCTCACCCCATTTTGCTCAAGGAATGTCCTTTGATTGAGCATATGGAAGATGATTTCTCTGAGTCCCTTCATATCTAAAAATGATCTTTATTCAGTTTTCACACTTTATTGAGAATTTGGCTGGTTGTAGAATTCAAGGTTTACGATATTTTCCCTGGGAAATTATAGGATAATTATTCTCTATCTTCTACTAGGGCTGATTAGAAGGCTAATCTGATACTCATTCCTTTGTAAAGGTTCAGGATTTTCCCCATTATGTAAAATATCCTGTAGCTGTAAAGCCATAGAGACCGTAGATAGAGGCTGACAACTCTATTACATTAAGAATTTATTAAGAGAACTTACATACTACGCATGTATCAGAGGGTGGTGAGATGCCACGGATATACTGTGCACCATGTTGCAGGTGCTAGGGGTTACAGAGGACAGGGCAGGATAGATGGGCTACTAACTAGGGAATGACTTGCCTCAGGTAAGGGGAAAGAGACCTTGCATGCTTGTCCAGGGCAGGACAATGGCCTATTCCAGGAACCAGCACAAACTAGCTCACTGTAGGGCACAGGAAAAGGGTTGACCAATCGGACAATCTTTTATGGCATTTAGAGATGCAATCAATAGCTGTTCTGTCCCCATCTAACTGGATCTAGTACAAGGGTTCAGCAGCAGTTAGATCATGGAACAACTGCTCCACACCTGTTCTTGAAGCTTTTAGAGTCTTTTCTTTATCCTTAGTGTTCTGTAATTTTAAATAAGGTATCTAATGTGGGTCTTCATTTATTGTTTTGAACATTCAGTGGATACTTTCTAATTACTCATGTCCTTCAACTCTAGTTCCTCTCTTCAGTTATGATTTCTGTTTGTTTGTTTGTTTCTGAAATTCCTATTAGTTGGGACTTGGCCTTCAAGATAAATCCTTTCTTCCTTGAATTTCGTTGTATTTCCATTTATTTTTCTATTTGTTTTACTTTCTTTGAAATTTACTTAATTTTATTGTTCAACCACTGAATTGATTTTATAGCCTGATAATCATGTTTCTAAATACCAAGAACACTTATCTATAATTTCTTTTTCATAGCATCCTATTCATTTTTATAGAAGCCTGTTCTTATTTTGCAGATACATTGTTTTCTAATATTTCTGTGGTATGGGTAAGAATTTTTAAGGATTTTGGTGGTGTTGTTCCTGAATTATGTTTCCTTCAGGGTGTTGATGTCTCTTTGTCATTTGCTCTTTATGACAGGCTTTCTTGGCTTTTCTCAGTCATGCTGCTGGCTTTTGTCAAATGATCAGAGATATTTAGTTTCTGCTTATAACTAGAAAATAGTAAAATGGCTTACTGGAAGCTCTCTGAACACAGGTAGGGTCTTATTTACTGACAATCCAATTAATAAAACATGATTGGGAAGCTGGCCATTTTATTGACGATCACACACATAACCATAACTTAGAGACCTTTGTTCTGGGACGCCAGTGCCAACACCAGCTTTATTGATCCAACTTTGGCGATTTCTCTGGAGAAGGTCCTTCATCATATTTGTCTGGGAAACAGTAAACTGCCTAGATCTATGCATTGGAGGGGGGCATTGACCATGAAATGCACAATTAAATACCTGTCATTATCACACATCTCTCTTGCATCCTCTCTCGCACCTGCTATTTCTGAATTCTGAGCCTTACAGAGCTCCATGGGTTAGACTGGCTCCCTTTGCCTGTAATCACCACTGCACATATTCTAAGTAGTGGCTGCTCTTTCCTTGGTTCATCAGTTGCCAATCCTTCATCCATTTTTCAACTTCAGAACTTCTTCAATATCTCTTTTGCTATTAAACTCTTATGTTCTTTGTTCTATACCTTTACAGATTTTTTAAAAAAGTTTATTAATGTTTTAGGAAGATCAAACTGCCATATTGAGCTAGAAGCTTTGTTAAAAAAAATTTTAAACTTTTTTGTATTATTTATACTTCACTTATTTCATACTACATCTGATTTATTGCTTTTATTGGTGATTTCTTCTCAATCATGAACCTGAGTTTAATTTACAGTATAAATGGAAAAGAACGTTTTAAAACACAGTCTTTCATGATTTGAATAACCAAACATAATTCTCTCATTTTCAAACTTATGCTTCATAATGTGAAATGGATATAAAATGTATATATTTAGGGGGTCCCCTGTTAATGTAAAGAGCCCAGAAAGACAGTGTTGGACTTACTGAAATTTACTTATACTGCACATTTTTTTTCAAAAGATGTTTGAAGAAACTAGAAAATCTAACTTGTAGCAAAAGCATACAGCACCAACAGCCGGCATTCCATTACTAGATATGTTTGATTACCAACAAACACAGAATCTTAGATCCTTCCTCAAAAGTATCTTCAGTACCGTCACAATAGTCACAGCATTATATTTGACACTGCAAATGATATACAATCTTTGACCCTAATTCATCTCTTCACCTTATTGATCAGCTCCGTGGGGATTGTGGTCATGTCTATTTTTCACCGCTGCATCTTCAGTGTCTGGCCCAGCTCTTGCACATTGTGGTCAATTGATATATATGTCAAGTGAATGCTGAATGAACTATGTGTCCAAACAAGGTTATGAAACTGACACTCAGGTTTGGGAAATTAGATGTATTAAGATGTATTAAGAATAAGACTCTGCAGTATGTGATAAATGTCATAGGAGGTCACCTGAGCAAGTGCAATAATAGGCATTCAAAGAAGGGAAAGGTTGTTTTAAGTCAGGATGATTAAAATATCCAGTAGAAAATGAGGAATAGGATCTTGATGGGTAGAAAAGAGAAGGGAAAAGCTTTACATGGCATAAAGGTTTAATTCAAAATAATATCTAGCTTATAAAATGTGTGCATTCATTCAATATATTTAACTTTAAAACAAATGTCTAACTTACAGAATTCAAAAGTAATAATTTCATAAAAGCACTGAAGTTAGATCAGATTTTCTTTCTTCGATCAACTCTATAGTTTCCAAAGACATTTAGACAATTATTTTTGCATATAAAACCACATTCTTGATGCAAAGCTTAGGAGTTTCATACCATATCTGCTTGGCCTTGGACCTGAATTAAAATATAAACTAATTCAGTACATAAATGCCCCTTACTTATGTTGCTTGTCTCCTTTGGAAATAAGGACAGAGATCCCTCATTCCTGATTGTTTTGACAATAACAGCTTGTAGCTCTTAGATTTTCTTAATGAAAATAGAACGCCTGGATATTTTAATATTGTTTACAAATATCCAGGTGCTTGCACTCTAATCAAATAAATCACCAAGTGGATCAGGCAGAACTAGACAAATCTGGCTGAAATTCCCAAATACAGCTACTGCTGGAGACAGATTGTGACACTCAGGGCGGGTCAGTACACACATTGGAAACAGTATTATCGGGGGTGCCCTTCAGAGCAAGTCTGATTTCCCGGTAAGAGAGAGCTGCATCTCAAAAACGAAAGGGGTACATAGACTATGTGGGGGAAGAATGTAAGCAAGGAAGGGAGGGGAGGAAATAAATGATAAAATGGTAAAACAGACAAGCACTGTAAGTCCTTTACTTGGATTAGTTCATTGGAGAAAAGAGAAAGTTGGGGTGGGGAAATAGATTTATTTTCCTAGATATTTCTGATTTTAAAATGACATACGATCTTTCCACTGTTGCTCCTAAGGAAGTATGATGAGCTGGATTCTGTCTTACCATACGGCGGCTCTAACTTTTGGATCTTGTCAGAAATGTCAGATTTCCTATTTTATATGATAAAAAAGGCATTTATAGGAGTTTCCTGGAAACTCCACCAGGACAGCCAGATGGGGAGAAATTCTAAGTGCCTTTAAATTTTGGGGTGGTGGGCACCCCTAAGTTTCAATGCAAATTCTATATTTCTTACAAAAGTGGAAAAACATGTTAATTTATAAACCACACTCTAAGATGCTAAGTCCTCCTCTAAAAGGGCACATCATACTCTTAAATAGAATGAGTGATCAGCAACCTAGGAGTAAAAAATGCTTTGATGAAGTAAGAGTCTTTCTTGGAAATGTAGACTCACCTCAGCTCTGGCAAGAATCACTTGTGTGAAGTAACCACACAGATTAAAGTTTTCCAGACTCTTAATGTTGCCAGATACTCACATACTAGAGATCAGCTAAATGCCCTGCCTCCACCCTGGATTGGTTATGCCTTTGAACTGACTTATATGGATTTAGCTTTGTTCTGATTTAAGATTGCTTTCTCTTTCATAAACTAGCTGAGGTCAATGACTCTAGTTCTAAAGAAATAAGGTATTGTGCCATTTAGTGTATCACATGAAGGAGCTATGTGCTATTCAGAGTGCATCTTGGCTGTATAAATTCATTAAAAGGCAAAATTATACATGTGCTTTAGTGGAATCCCACATTAGAAGTCAATGTCTACACTACCTGGTTATTTTAAACTTCAAAGATTATGTTGTATTTTTTCCGATTTTACGTAACAGGGGTCACTGTTGCTCTAGAACATGCAAATCAAAGTCCAGCGAAATAATAAAAGCTAAATGACAAAACAGAAAGAAATCATTAAATCTACTTTTACAAAGTTTCAGCCTCTCGCAAAAGCACCAACATTGTAAATGTTAGTCTCTTGTGTGTCTCAAAGGGACTATAAGGTCTTTTTCTCATTTTAAAGTGTCTCAGCCACCTTGGAAACCCTTCTCCCACTTATTTTCTACTCCCTATAAGCCTATGCCCATCCATACAAAAAATTAAGAGACTAGTTGTCAGTAGTATTTTAGATCAATATTTTTAATTCCAGCAAAGCCAAGTAACAACAGGAGGCTGCTTCGAAGTTTGCAGCATTGCCAACATTACACCCATGTGTGAGTGCTCTGTTTGTGTAGTACGGGTGCTACTATTAGCGAGGGAGTGTCTCTGGGCAGGAATATTCAGAACCCCCACATGTAAAGGAGCAATACCTGGGAAGATTATGAGAGCATTTGCAGGCTGTACATAGTACTAAAAGCTCTGCTGAATCGTTTCCACTGCTGCTTTAGTCAGTAACAAATTGAAGCACTTTATAAAATTTGTAGCTCTTCAATAATTTTGAATCACTTTAAAGTGCTCATGCTCCAAAGCATAAAGTCTTTCTTAACCACTGCAAATGTATAAAAGGCACATCATCAAAATGACAGTAATCAGCTTCTTCAATTTTAGGTGTGAAATTATTCTGTTTTTTCTTTGTTTTTGTTGTTCACCAAGTGCAAAAAAAAAAAAAATGGTCATAAGGACACAATGTACAAAATCTTCAATTTTCAACAGCACCAAGTAATCAAAATTCTTAAAAAAAGTTCTCAGGTGAAAAAAATATTTAGTTTGAGATGATACTTTAAAGGGTGTGTGTGTGTGTTACATCTGTCCTGGATCCCATATAAACTGAAAGAAGCCACTCTGTAGTTGCAGAGAAGACTCTGCTGGATACAAGACTTTTCGAATGTGCTTGAAATAACATGAATCAAAATGTCAGGGAAAGTAAGGGAAGGGATGGCAAAGGAAATTGATTATGCACTTTATAGTGTTTGAGTTTCTTCATGAGTTAAAATAAATTTTCTATGGTTTAAACCACTAACTGAAGAGAACTAAAACACTGTCCTTTTGATACAATTTTCTAGTTTGCTTTTCTTTAAATTATTGATCTTATTCAAATTAGGTCCTTCTAGCTAATGGACCATATCATCCCTGGTTCAAACTTATTGAGAACCAAACCAAATAAAGTCGCACTTTAGTTTCTAAATGAAGGGGTCACACCAGACTAGTGCAATAATATCTTCTATTTCCTGGGACAGTTGGAAATTACCTTAGAAACCTTCTGTGTCTAGTTCTAGCACAACTCAAATTTAGTGTAGTTGAATTCATGCATTAAAAAAATGAACATATGCATCTGGCTGGTGTGGTTTAGTTGGTTAGAGCCTCGTCCCGTAAACCAAAAGGTTGAGGGTTCAATCCCCAGTCAGGGCACATGACTGGGTTGTGGGTTCAGTCCCAGTAGGGACACATGCAAGGCTACTGATTGATGTTTATCTCACAGGTTTTTTCTCTCCATCCTTTCCCCTCTCTCTAAAACCAACAAACATGTCCTCTGGTGATGACAAAAAAAAAAAAAAAAAAGAACATATTCTTACAAATCTGAGGCTGCGGAGACCCGCATCACTTCTGCTCCGCTCTAGGTTGCATTAGCGGATAGAACTAGTCACATGGCCATGCCTAACTCCCAGAGAGCTGGGAAGTGTGGGGGAGCACTTACATATTTGGTAAGGAGTAAATTAGCTCTCCCACCGGTTCTACCCAAAACAGCAGGTGTACCCTACTCTTCATACAGAAGTTTACTCTCAAGTGTCAGGTGATAATTTTTTTATCAAACATAGCTTTATTTCCCCTTCCTATATTTGTGTAGTTGATGTAAGATATTTTTTCTCTTTAAACAAGGACTCAAATCCTAAGAACAAAACATAAGCCTGCCCCTATTCTTTTGAGTCCAGTGTGCAATGGGCTGAATGTTTGCAATGCCCGCACCCATCAATTCATGTTGCAATCCTTACCCTCAATGTGATGGTATTAGTGGGCAGGGTCTTTGGGAGGTAATTAGGTGATGAAGGGGGGAGCCTTCATGAACGGGATTAGTGCCCTTATAATAGACCCCCGAGAGAGCTCTCATTCCCTCTCCCTGCCATGTGAAGATAGCAGAGGGTGGCCTTCTGTAACCCAGGCAAAGGCTTTGCTTTTGTTTTTAAGTTACTCCAAGGTTGTTTTTGTTTTTGTTTTTGTTTTGGTGGTGGGGGCAGGGACTCTGATGACAACAGTCAGAAAAACAAACATCTTACAGCTTGCGAGACAATCCTACAATAAAGAATTTCCTGCCGCTCTGACCAGTGTGGCTCAGTTGGTGGGGCATCATTCTGCAAAGCAAAAGGTCGCTGGTTCAGTTCAGGTCAGGGTACATGCCTGGGTTGCGGTTTTGTTCATGGGTTGGGGGATGTTTCTCTCATCTTCTTTCTCCCTCCCTTCTCCTCTCTCTAAAGATAAATATTTAAAAATTTTTAAAAATCTCCTGCTAAAAAAATTTCAATAGTGCTCCAGTTGAGAAATACTAAGCTAAATAACAAATCTTATGACAAAATTAAGAAAACATTGACTTTTAAAATATTCTTTTTCTGATGAAGCATAACTCTTCCTGTCATATACCAGAGAAATGCAGATTAGTCTGTCAAAGAGATGGAACACATCGAGTGGTTGGAGGAACTTGAGACAAAAGTTGCTAACATCTGAAGTTAGTTTTTATTGAGACATTGAAAAAGTAATCTTTGACACCTTCCTCCTTCTGGGCAATGCAGTCCTTAAAAGCATTAGCCGAGATGAGAAATGCATGCATTCTCAGGGGACGGACACCCCCATGATAGGCAATATAGATTGCTGGATGTGAAAACCCGCGTAATTGTAAACGTGTATGTATGTATGTATATTTGTGTGTGTGTGCGTGCACTTTTATATTTATAGCTATGTCCACTGCCCACTCAGAAGGTCTGGGAACAATGACAATCCAAAAGCAATAAACACCCCTAAATGCTTAGCTCGTGGCTCCTTTCTTTTTTAAATCTTCACCTGAGGATATGTTTATTGATTTTTATTTTTATTTTTGGAGAGAGAAGGGAGAGAGGGAGGCGGGAGGGACACATCGATGTAAGAAACATTGATTGGTTGCCTAGAGAGAGAGACATTGATGTGAGGAACATCCACTGGTGGCCTCCCATGCCCGCCCCAGCTGGTGTACAGGATGGCACTCCAGCCAACCAAGTCACCCAGCCAGGGCTCATGGTTCTTAAATAACAATACCCACTAAAAACCCTGGCGTTTCCTTGAGAAATGATTGATTCCAGATTAGGTAAAGTGCAATATGAGTCTGGAATGGCCGATTGTGTCACGAAGTAAAGAAGTGCTCAAAGAATAATGGGGATGTGTCAAAAGTCATTGAAGGAACTTCCAATGGCAAAACGTGAGACAATTAGAGCATTAAAATAAGTAATAATAGTAACTGATAGTGACACCTTTAATAAACATGATTCCATGATTTAAATTAATAAATGGTAAGTTTGGTGAGAACCAAGATATTTACAATTTCAAGGCACCTCTCTATAAAATATTTATTACAAAAGGATAAAGGACATTTTTATAGTGGCAGACACCACCTTAATCAAGGGATTAAAGTGGACATCACCAGTAATTATGTGTCAGCTAATAGGATGCAATGAGAAAAGCAAAGTGTCACTTCTGTTGTAATCTTGCCAAAATTAAGTAACTTAAATTTACTCATAAGGATACATCAGGCAAATCCAAACTGAGGGTAGCCCTATAAAATAAACATCCTAAAGTCTCCAAAATGGTTAATAAGACCATAAAAGCCAAGAACAAATTAAGGAGCTATTTCAGACTGAAGGGCTAGAATAGAGACAACTTAGTTCAGTGAATGATTCTGCGCTGGATTACAATAAAGGCCATTATTGGGACAACTGGCAAAATGTAACTGTGGTTTAAAGTTGAGATGGAAGTCATGTATCATTGCCAAGTTCTGGTTTTTGATGGTTATGTTGTGATTATATAGGAGAATGTCCTTGTTTGGTAAGAAGTATTAGGGAGTTATGGTGCATTTTGCGAATAATTTACTATCTAATAGTTCAGCTAAGTTTTTTTTCCTTAAAGTCCTTTGTTTCTGTATTTGAAAGTTTGCTATAAATTTAAGATAGCTTCAAAATAACTGATATTAAATTTTTAAGGGTTTGCTGTAAAATAGGCTACTTGTTAAGTTCTAGGGATATAGTAGAAAAAAATCAGTTCTTGCCACCTGGCGCTTATAGCCTGACAGGGAAAACAAGAGTTGAACAAGTAATTATAAGTCCAACAGAAGAAGCTGTTCAACTGTAGAGAGTGAATGAAGCCTCCTCCCTGCCCCCTGAGAAGGTGACCTTTAAGCTAAGGACGTGATGATGCATAGGATTAGCTGGGTGATGGGTGAATGAGTGTGTGTAAATGGGTGTATGGGATGGGGAGGGATCTGGGGCTTTGGCAATCGGATAATCTCTACTATGATATAGCTGTTCAGAAACCATAGACATGCAAAGAAACTGACTGTTGATGATGTCCATCAGTACCTCAGTACCAAAGGACTTTAAAGGCATAGATACCAATAAACTTTAAAATGTGTAAAGGGTAGATTAAATTTTGAAAGAAAAATGCTGTAATGCCTTGATTTTAAAGTTCCCTTCCTTAAATTCAACATATTTTCACTTAATTTTTGAAATATTGCTGTTAAGAAGTGGTTTAATACTATTTTACACTTGGGGAAACTGAGGCAAATGACAAATTCACGTAGTTTTTAAGGTATAGGGCCAGGACCATGTCCTTAATTTGTTTTTCAATTACAGTTTACTTTCAACATTATTTTGTATTGGTTTCAGATGTATAGCATAGTCATTAGACAATCCTATACTTTACAAAGTGTTCCCCTTGCTATTTCCACTACCCACCTGGCACGGATACTATTGACTATATTCCCTGTGCTGTACTTTACATCCCCATGACTATTTTAACTGCCAATTTGTACCTTGCCCTTAATTTTTAAACTCCTAACTCAATGCTTTTTTAAATTACTTGCTTTGAAATTGTGAGCCATATTCTCTTGGCATGAAAAATATTTTATATTATTTTCATTGCAGAAACAATATATTTACAAAGTATGAATAATACTGAGTACTCAATACAAAGAGAGAATTACTTTGTCTAATCAGTGTCAACTTGATTACTTTTTCTCACCATAACCTCACTGTCTTCTATCCCAGCTCTTTTACTTTTTGATGACTATTCTACTTCTAGAGAATTTCATACCTTTGCAATTCACTCTCAAACATAAAGGAGCTCCGAATTCAATGTTTGTTAACCTAGTTTTAGTAACAGATGTCTGAGAATTATGAAGCACTTCCTCAGAATATTCACACAAAAAACATTTGCATGAAGTCTTGAGTTTGCTGAGCACTATCCTTTCTCAAGGTCACTCATGCACCCCCGATTATGAAACCCTGATTTTCAATGACGACCCATTATGGAAGGTTCTGTTATCCTCATCACACAGCAAAGAAACAGGGGTCATAACAAGTAGTATAGCTGGGATTTGAATCAATGTGTCTTACTTTCCCTAGATCCTTTCACTTACCTATTTATTTACTAAAGAGCCCTTAACCCCCTAGATCCAGCTTCACGATCCATCCAATCGGCTTCCTCCATGTGCCAAATCTTTTAATCATTTTCCCACTCATCTAAGAAAAACCAAGTCTAGGCAAGCTGCAAACTCCTCAGGAGGCTTATAGAACTATTTTTTACTGATCTTCGTGTTATGTGTTCCTGGAGGCAGCTTCCTAAAAACCAGCCAAGCTTCTAGGGAAGCTATATTTAAAAGTTCACTAGTAAGGAACCATTCCTTTGTCCACAACTTCTGTAACTGTCAGGCTGATGATAAATAGGAATAAGGTTGGGCAAGGCTTTCTATGTTCTCAGCCTCCTCTGTACTACTTATCTCCTGGGTGATGATGAATATCCATCTCTAGAACTATTCCTGTGCCTTTCATCCTCTCTCAGCACCAAACAAAAATTGAACTATGTGGTAGTCAGACAGAATTTTGGAATAACTGTTTACACATAACTGAAACTCAGACAGGTTAAAACATTATTTCACCCAGGCAGTTACTTTTTAAAGATATGTATGTCTAAACATGAAATAAAAATATTACCTCCTTGTACTTCTCTGCACCAGCAGCCAGATGGACAAATTTATTATTGTTTGTCTGTTTGTTTAACTAACTGATTATTGGAGCAGACAGAAGCATGTGTTCAAGTCCCATTAGATAAATTAAACATAAGCACATTCAGGTTTTGTGGATCCTGACACAAACAATTGGTGACCCCTTTCAAGAAAAATCTGTATTATATATATGTTTAAAAATAAATAGCAACTTAAGAGCCACATTAAATCACAATCATTACAATGTTGAAAATATACAGACATCACAAAATAAATTTTTTTCTTTATTAGGTGACACATCTCTGGCCCAGCATTTCATGATATGATGCTGGACAAGCCAACACAGTGGGAATTAGGTATATCCTAGAAGTCAGTTCTATACATGAGTGACAGAAAAATACAGAAACATACCTCACAAAACCTGAATGACATGTATCTGTAATTCAACTCTTCTTGGCTGGATACCCCACTCACTCCAATACCATCCAACCTCAGGAGCAGTGCAACCAAGGAAAGTCTGATTTTGAGTCAGCCATCTTAACTGCAAATTGTGCAGAAAATATTAAAATTGGAAGAGATCCAAGAAAACAGCTGCTTCGCCTTTCTTCATTTTGCCTAGTAGCAAAGAGTTATCTTCTAAAATCATCACACAGCATTTGCCTTGGGGCTGACTGTGTCCCGTTGTTGGATTGCCTCTCTCTGCAGGATAGAACTCATCCCTTCCTCTACTGTCTCTAATCTGAACCCATCTCTAGCTCCTCTAGCTTTGTCTCTAGTTAAATGAATGTTCTATACTTTGTTTTCTGCTTTGTGTTTCATTAGCAACTACAAAGCTGTAGGAAAGACTCTGAGTTAAACTATCTCTTTTTTTCCCTCTTCATCTTATGAACGAGGAACCCTGTCAAAGTTTATAATCCAGATTCCCAGACTTCTAAAGTAGTGGTTCGAAGTGTTTCATACTGCTATCCCCAAAGTTACGATTCTAGAATATATCTTTTCCTTTCAGTATTATTACAACTGCTAAGTTTGAAGTCTCCCTTACTCTTAATATTAAGAGCAATGATAACTTCTAGCATCTTGATTCCATAACATTCAGCCATTGTATTATACAAACTCCAACTTTCAAAGCAACTTTTGTCCTTCATAAAGTTCTCTCTAAAAATAAAATGTGCATTAATCCTTAACAAAGCATTTACCACACTGTATGGCAACCATGTCTCTCAACTAGTTGAGCCACTTTGGGGCAAAGACTCTCTTGCTCACATTTAAATGCACACCACACATGATAGTGGCGATTAGTAATCACTAAATGTTTGCTGAGAAAACTAATATACATTTGAATGAAGGATACTGAAACACACACTTATTTTATAGAGCTATGACTATCAATGAGAACTGTTGGAATTTTTCCTTGCTTTTTCAATGTAACTGTTACCACACAAGGAAATAAAAGTTGTAGAAGTTGATGGAGGTTTAAATTACTTCCCATAACCTCAGAAGTGAAACTTCCAACTCTTGTAATCTAGGAAGAAAACACACCAGCTCACTCTACCCTAAAACAAAAATCCAAGATGAACCTTTTTGGGTTCCATTATGAACAGATTTCTACCAAATGGATTTCTACCTTCTGAATCCATTGTCCTGAAGGTCTTCATTTTTTTTACCTCAATGAAAGGAAAGGAATTGATGAGTTCTTTTATTGGATTCTGAACTTTGGAAAATCCTAGCATTTCCTTTTAACACTGAATGCCAGATGAGACTGGGAAATCTTTGCTCTTATTTTACTGGATTGTTCTGTTTTTATTTCCTTTGCTCAGGGGTGCCAGAAAGCATCAGGAACCCATCTAGACTTTTAAAAACATGTAGAGGTATTTTACGAGAAACACCATAAAACAATAGTATTTTGGCACTACCCAGCAGGAGAAGCAAATTTCTGAGTTTTCAGGAATTGAATTGGTAAAGGCTGCGTTGGCTCTCTTTTTTATTTCAAGGCCCAATAATCAACTTTTTATTATAGTACAGTAGTATACCAAATCTACTATTGGTATAGTTTCAAAACAAAAAAAAAATTTTAACGTCACGAACTCCAGAAATCACCTTAGAATAAAGAACAATCCTTTCAATTGTTATCAATTTGGCTTCATGGAAACACATCATATTCTCCTTATCTTGCTACAAGAGTAAATACTCCATTATAATCAGAACCTATGAGCTTTAACTCACTAAGCGTTCCTAGAGGCTAATATTTACATAATTTTAATAACCTGTAGATAAACTTCACATGTATTTTTTTAAAAACTTTTTTTTTTTAGAATAGCATTAGATTTACAGAAAAATTGCATAGTCCTGAGTTTTATATACCCATACCCATCTTACATTAGTATGGCACCTTTATCACAACTTTTAATAAACCAATATTTTGTTCAGATTTTCTTTAAGTTTTTACCTAATGTCTTTTATTTTTCTGGAGCCCATCTAGGATAACGCATTACATTTTGTCATTATGTCTCCTTAGTCTCCTCTAGGCTGTTTCTCAGAATTTCCTTTGTAAATTTTTTTTTTTCTTTTTGATATTCTTACAAGTTCTGAGAAGCACTGGTCAGGTATTTTGTAAAATGTCTCCCAACTGCCATTTTCCTTATGATTAGAATGGTGGTAAGGGTTTTGGGAGGGAAACCACTGAGGTAGTGGCATTCTCATCACATTATATTAACATTACTTACTATTGATGTTAGTCTTGATCACTTGTCAGATTTCCTTACTGTTAGTTTTTTTCCTTTTCTATACTGTACTCTTTGTAAGAAAGTCATTGTGCACGTATTACTATCCTGGAGTAGTATTCCACTGTACACAAATATTAGTGTTTATTCTATTATTGATGGATGCTTAGACTATTTCCGGTCTGGGGCTATTATGAATAAAGCTGCTATGAATATTCTTAACAAGTCTTTTTGTGAATTGTTATTTCACTATTTATTTCACTTTATTTTGTTAACAGATATAGAATCGCTGGTTCTTGGCTAATTGTATTTAAGTTTTGTAAGAAACCATTAGAACTTTTTATAAAGTGATTTTATCATTTCCAATGTGGCTGTACCACAAAGTGGAACTCACAAAGTTTGAGAGTTCTAGTTGCCTCATATCTTTGTCAACATTTTGGTGTCAGAGTTTTTCATTTTAGCCATTCCAGTGGGTATATAGTGGTATCTCGTTGTGGTTTTAATTAGCATTTCCCTGATAAATAATGTTCAGTGACAAATAATATTATTTTTAAAATAATAAGTGAATGGAAGCCTGTCTCTGAACAGACTCTTGCTGGGGAACAAAAAGTCTCTAGTAACAAGATAAAACCCAAAGCTGGGACCTTACACATCTAGCCAAGGTGCAGTTAATAGGGACTGGATGTAGTTTTCTGTCTTACAGAACTAAAAAACTTGACAAAATACATTAAACAGTTTTCAGATATTGAATAGGCAGCACAGAACAGTGATCTGTGAAAGAAGACAAATTACAAGATGAACTCCTGATTGCTCCAGCTTTGTGACTGAAGAATCCAAGCCACAGCAGAGAGCTGAAACTGAGCCCAGTGGTCTCCCTGAGTTGAGAACCTGGTGGAGAGAAGAGTCTCAGAAAGGAGAGATGCAAATAGCACGCTCCAGAGATTAGCAGAATTCTGATCAATAGGTGCATCTTGAGATTACCCAATGTTGGCGAAGAACCACCAAACAGGCAGAACAATTCTCAGGACTCAAACAGGGGTGGGAAGAGGAACCAACCAAAATGAGCAGACTTTCTAGTAAGTAAGGCATTGTTGAAGTACACAGAAGGGTATTTCTTTAGTAGTGGGTAAAAAGGAGTTCTAGTGTTCAAAGCAAACCTCAAAAGAATCAACAATATATATCTCCCTAGGTCTCCTAACCAAAATGAAACAGAGAGGAGAAAAAAAAAAAAAAGCTGGAAAAAAAATGAATAGACTGTCAATGGATTGTGGGAAAAATTCAATTTTATAACAGTCAAAAGTCTTTTTAAATTGCTTTACAAGTCAGCAACAAATCCAACTGAATAACTATAAATATGGTACTTCTAAATTCTCAAATGGAGTAAGACCAGAAAGTGTTCTATTACTTAAAATGCAAAAACTGAAATCCACTACTTCTGCCAAGAACTTTAATATTCTCAAATATAATCAATCCTTAGTGGCAAAAAAAACCAAAACCAAACCCCATTATCAAATTTGCTGCATATGTCTGATTGTGTAAATAGAAAGCTTTTTATGCTTAATCCAGTTAGTGCTATTACTTAATATTTTAAAAATATTTCTAAAATTTATTTTTAGAGAGGGAGGGTAGGAGGAGGAAAGAGAGAGAGTGAAACATCAATGTGAGAGAGAACATCGATCAGCTGCCTTTCATATATGCCCCGATTAGGGACCAAGCCTGCAACCCAGGCATGGAACTGGTGACCTTTTGTTTTGTGGGATGACACCCAATCAATGGCCACACAGGTCAGGGCTATTACTTAATATTTTATCTAACTATTCTAACTTTTAAGAATCTACCACCTTTTTCTTTCAACACATTCTTCTGCAGAAAGAGCTGTCAAAAAATTACTATAAAATCCAATAATGTATTGTAACTGCATTTCTACTCCTTTCCTCAGGATGGAAAAATTAGTCAGTCTTTAACTCAACCTGGGATGAAAACCCAAACCCAGCGATAAGGACCTCAATAAACTAGTACAAGAATAAAAGAAACCTGTAACAAGTAAGATCACCATATCACAGTTGCTAGACGTTGAGCACCTTTTATTGTGCTTTTTTTGGTCAACTCTGAAGTATCTCTTTAAATTTCTTGTTCATTCTTCAATCTTTTTTTTGGGGGGGGTAGTTTTTTATTTATCCAGAACAAGTCTTTTGTCTCATATTTTGCAAATATTTCATCTCAAACTGTGACATCTTATTTTGTTAACAGGTGTTTTGAGAAGCAGTTTTTAATTTCTATGAAATATTTTACTAAAAAAGTAAATTTTATGGTTATTGCTTGTATCCTAAGAAATCTTTATGGATTTAGCTTTTACAATGATGCATATACTCACCTTTGAATTTATTTTTTGTATAGTATGATGAGGGGATTGAGGCTCGTTTTTAAACATGTGGCTATCTAATTATTTTAGTGCCAAGTGTTGAAATGATTGTTTTCCCTAGTGTTTCAAAATTGCTTTTAAAATTTTACTACTCAATTAAAAAACATTTAATGATAAAAATTTTAATTATTAAAAAACTTAAATAAAATTTTTGGTTTGTTTTATAATTCAATCCTTTCTCTGATGTTAATATTTGGTTTCAATAGACAAAATTATCAACTTTAGACATCAGCCACTTATCCAAAATAGGTGTGTGGACCACCTACTAGAATACAAATTTAAATATGTGGAAAAAAATTACATTTCATACTTTAAGAAATTGTTAAAAATAAAAATGAAAGAACAATATACACATAAACACAATTATAGTAATTCATAAATTTTATCATTGCTACTTATCTGAAGTAATTCTAACATGGTTTCAATTGTTTAGTTCTTTAGAATTTTCTGTTCATAAGTATAAAATGTTGTATCATAGAATTATATAAAAAGATGAATTCCAAATAAACGCTATAGCTAATTTTTGTAGAGCACTATTTTAGAAACTACATGGCACTCATTTACAATACTTCAGCAATGGGTATTTACTATACTAAAAATGCATCATACATTTAAAATGCTGATGTTGTCATAAATTGTCCTCAGCCATGTTACCCTCTGTGTAATTACCTTTGTTTAATAGATTATCTGACAGATTAAAGAATGGTGGGTAAATTTTGTCTGCCAAATGAACATACTGTATTGCTCTAGGGTCTTACAACTCTTTTGAAACCATTTGAGTCTTTAAAGGTTCTACTGAAATAAAACAAAATGTAAAAGAGTCCAAATTAAATTAAAAAGCACTTGACAGATAAAATATAAAAGTAGACTTGTGAGATTATATTTGTTGCATGTTTACTATTTATTGGGAAACAAACAGCACTTAATTCAATGACTATAATCCTTCCTGTAAAATAAACCAATACATAGGGGAATATGCAATATCATCCATCTTTTAAAAAATTCCTTTCGTGACCTCACAACTAGCAGATTCCAAGCAATCAGGGTGCTTTGTTGACCAATGAACTATAGTGATATAAAGAAAAAAACACTATGATGATCCTCGTTTCCTTCATGGATCACCTTCTTGGAGAGGCTTTCCTGCAATGCTCTATTGAAAATTTTAACTTTATCCCTATCATCCAATTTCATATTCCTCCCTTCCTTGATTGTCCTCATCTTCCACTCATGAGATCTTATCACTATCGAATATGTCCTATATTTGACTCATATTTATCTTTGTTTAGTATCTGCATTCCCTCACTAGATTTTAAGTGCCTGGGAGGCAGGGATTTTGATGTTTTGTTCACTGTTGAATCTAGGGCAGTCTTTGGAACATTATAGGCACTCAAATATTTTTTAAACAAATAATAAAATGAGAATAAAATTTTTCCTGGAGAAAGCACTCTTTGTGGATTACTTTTAACCCTGAAGCCAAAAATAGCCATTCCACTTTCTCTCATGTTAACACCAACAGAAATCGATAGCTGATTTAAAAATACATACAGCCTCACACATAATGGAAACTGTTTATTTAACGTGATAAAAATGAGACAACAATGATAATTCAGTTCCATTAACTAACATGGGTTGAATCCTAGTAAGTACACAAAAAGTGGCTAAGTATAGGCAAAAATGGGATGAGATGTTTCTTGAGTTTTAATATTCTATTAAATTATGCTTCTACTTCATTTCTGAAAATGAAGTATTTTGCCAAATGAGAGACAGGAGAGGAATAACCATGTGTAGGTAAAAAACAAAAGAACAGACAAATCGGCATATAAAAATAGAAACTTTCTGACCCATCAAAGATAGACCCATTCAACATAAACAGTTTGTAGCTTAAAAGGGTGTCCTTAGTAAGAGAAAACAAGCACATGTATAAGCTGTATCTGGTTTTCCTTTTTTCTCATAAAGCAAACAAAATACAGGTGAAAACGTTTACCATTTTAAAAAAGAGAAAGATTAACATTAGCGTTTTGACCATCCTTAGTGTTCATGTCAGAGTATGCATGGCATATAACCAGCTCAGCTGTAAACCAAGGTATGAGATGAATGGGAGTTAAAAGGTGAGACTGTATGACTATTTGAGACACTGGGTTCAAGCTCTAAGTATGTTTAAGGCTGATTTTTTAAGCCACCTAAAAGTTCTGAAGAGACAAGATGATCCACATTCTACAATCACTTAGCTTTATCTTGCTGATAGAGTCATATACCATGATAGAACATTTTCAATTATGAGATGGCTCAGAAAGTGTATATGAATTCAGAGAATATTGAGACCCATGCTTTACAGTACTGAGAATTTAATCTTTCATTTGAAAAAATAAAATCTATCCAGTGAAGTTCCAATTATAGATTTCATGATGAATTCTACTTATTGCTTCCTGGACCTATCAATTCCATTAATGGATGAATATCTTTTCTGAATCATAACTCAAGAAGAAATGCCAGTATTTTATCAATGATATTTATATCAGAAACAATAAGACAATAAGCCCATTCTACTTTGATGCACTGGTCATTTATATACAGCAACAAGAATTCTAGGGAAAATACCAAAAGTAATCAATATGCACATGGATATTAGGATAAAATTATATGCTTTTCATTTCAGACAAACCAATGGGGGTAGAAAGGAGAATAGAATTCTGACTTTTATAGTGCAAGTGGGCACGGAGGAGGAGGAAAAATGAACAAATTATCAAATAAATTTCTACAAATCATACAAAGTAAGATTTTAAGGATTCCTAGTTAATTTAGAAAAAACTCATAATAAAAGTAACTCTCCAATGAAGTGTATCAGGTTGACTAGATTCTACTATAAAAAAATAAAAGAATTCTACTAAACAAGACTTCCTGTCAAGATGGCAGCACAGGCAGACATAGCTCACTACTTTGTACAACCACATCAAAATTACAACTACAACATAGAACAATCGTAACTCAGAACTGCCAGAAATCGAATTGAATGGAAGTCTGACAACTAGAGAATTAAGAAACCACATCCATTCAGAAGGGCAGGAGGGCTACAGATGTGGAATGGGCTGGTCTCATACCCACATGTGGTGGATAAAAATTTGGGAGGGATATCTTGGGAGCAAGGAGTCCCAGCCCCATACCATGCCTCCCAGCCTAGGGCTCCAATGCCAGGAAAATAAGTCCCCACAACTTCTAGTTGCAAAAAGCAGTAGGGATTGAGTTGGTGAAAGAAACTTCTGGAGCCCCACGCAGTTTCTTTTAAACAACCCTCACACGGACTCACCTACTCAGAGGCATTCCCTCTGAGCTCCAGAACCAGGGTTGCAGCTTGAAAGGCACCAGTGCCGTATTGGGAGAAACTTGAGTGTACAGCATCAAGACAAGCAGACCATTTTCCCTTTCTTAAACCTTCCCCTGACAGAGCCTCAGAGCCAGCAAGCTGGTGCCATATCTGAGATTCTATCAGCCTGACACTGTTTTACCTGCCTGGAGATGCCCAGAGACCCAACCCCACCCAACTTACAGACCCACCCAAGCTGCTTTTCCATATGAATAGCTGGTCTTCACCTCTGCTGCACAACTTCCTAAATCCTCTCAAATAAGCAACAGCTGGCCTCAGTGAGCCCAGGCTAGGCACTAGCAGTAGTCAGCCTAGATTCTGGGCTTGGCTTCACCTGGGAATCTCCAAGCCCAGCACAAGAAGTAGCATCTCAGATTGCTTTATAGCTCATGCATGGAGGCCCTGGGCAAAATACAGGTGGGAGCTGACCTTGGCCTTCACCATCTGGGAAACCCCAGGGCCAGCGCACCCAGTGGACAGCTACAGACCCTGTCGGAGAACTACCACGCTGCTCCTGCATAGCCGATCCTCCATGGAGGGCAGAGGTTGGTGCTCAGTGGTCATAGACAGTCCTTGCAGCTGACTGGCCTGGGTAAATCCCTCCCACTGACCTGCCAACAGCAATCAGGGTCAACTACAAGAGGAGGGCATACTCAGCCCAAATGAAGGGTGCACCTCTAGTGCCCAGCTTGGGTGATAGGGGAGGCTGTGCCACTGGACCCTACAAGAGACATACTACATTAGGCCACACTACCAAGACACAGAGTCAAAGTAGCTCTACCTAATACTTAGAAACAAACACAGTGAGGCTGCCAAAATGAGGAGACAAAGAAACATGGCCCAAATGAAAGAACAGATCAAAACTTCAGAAAAAGAGCTAAATGAAATAGAAACAAGCAATCTATCAGATGCAGAATTCAAAACACTGGTTTTAAGGATGCTCCAGGAACTTAGTGAGGACCACAAGAGCATAAAAAAGATCCAATGAGAAACAAAGGATATACTAACTGAAATAAAGAACTTTCAGGGAAACAAACAACAGTAGAGGGGATGAAGCCAAGACAAATCAATGATTTGGAACACAGGGAAGCAAAAAACAACCAAGGAGAAGAAGAAGAAAAAAGAATCAAAAAGAAAAAAAATGAGGAAAGTATAAGCAGCCTCTGGGACAATTTCAAGAAGTCCAACATTTGCATCAGAGGGGTGCCAGAAGGAAAAGAGAAAGAGCAAGATATTGGAAATCTATCTGAGAGACAGTGAAAGAAAACTTTCTTAATTTGGTGAAGGCAATACATATTCATGTCTGGGACGCACAGAGAGTCTCAAATAAGATGGATGCAAAGAGGCCCACTCCAAGACACATCATAATTAAAATGCCAAAAGTTAAAGAAAAAGAGAGAATCTTAAAAGCAGTAAGAGAAAGGCAGTTAGTTATCTACAGGGGAGTTCCCGCTAATTTCTCAATAGAAACTTTGCAGTCTAGAGGGAGTGACAAGAAATATTCAAAGTCATGAAGAGCAGGGACCTACAACCAAGACTACTCTACCCAGCAAAGCTATCTTTTAGAATGGAAAGGCAGATAATGAGCTTCCCAGGCAAAAAAAAAAAAAAAAAAAAAAAAAAGAAAGAAAGAAAGAAAAAGAAAGGAGTGCATCACCAAACCATTATTATATGAAATGTTACAGCGACTTATTTAAGAAAAAGATCAAAACTATGAACAACAAAATGGCAAAAAATACATATCTATCAACAATTGACTCTAAAAAACAAACTAAGCAAACAAGAACAGAGACAGAATAATGGATAAAGAGAGCATTTTAATATTTGCCAGATGGGAGGGGCATGTCAGAATGGATGAAGTAGTGAGGTGCTTAGAAGTTAAGAGTATAGCCATGGGGATGTAAAATACAATACAGGAAATGGAGTAGCCAAAGAACTTATATGCATGACCAACCGATGTGAACAACGGTGGGGGGTTTGCCTGAGGGAGTAGGAGGAGGGACACAAAAGGGGTGGAGAGTCACAAAGGGGGAAAAGAATCACCACAACTGTAATAGCATAATCAATATAATATAATTTAATAAAAAAGAATTCTGCTAAATTCTAATTTATGCTATTAAAATATTATTTGGGATAATTTTGCAATATATACATATATCAAATAATTATGCTGTATACCTTAAACTAAAATAACATTGTATGTCAATTATGTCTCAAAAAATATATTATTTGGTTTACATAAAGTACAAACCCTTTAAAGAACATAATTCTTGGTACAAAGACAAAATGCATAAATAAACCAGTTAGTAGTTATAATTATCTTGCTCTTCTAATTTGCTTTGAAAGGCTAAAAAACCAAAACAACAACAAAAAGAAAACCTCAAAACTAAACCAAACTCATTAAAGTTCAGCTTGTGTAAAATCAATATACTTAGGGAGAATTCAAATTTAAAAAGAATGAATCAACAGTATTTTAAAATTCTATGTCTCTTTCCCCACAACAAATCCACTGTACAATCTTTGAAACTCAAAATAATAACTTTAATAATAATTATTCTAATGTACACAAGTTCTTTAATAAAAATGGTTATACCAGGTGAGATTCTTTTCAAGTTCAACATATAAAAACTTTCACATACAAAATAAATGTTATACTTTGCTGTAATCTCATTATAAGATACTTATTTTACTGATTCTAATGTATTTCAAGATTTATATGGAATGCTCTTTCGGAAAATACACATGGAATATTTTTAGGCTATATCCACAATTCATTTGAACCAAACCCAACTTAAGCACTTATTATTCAGTCTTTTAAAATATCAGATATTTCCAAAATATTTAATCTACACCAAAATACAGAAATTTGCTGTACTGAGATTATTAAAATAAAAGTGAACCACATGCCTTTAAAGTATTTTCAAAAGGAGTTTCAAAATTGCTTTCAATAGTAACAGCACTAAAATATAATATATAACCTCTAAAGACAGTTATATGGAAGACTATTTATTTATAAGTTCTAGTATTTGTTAGAAAAAATAAATCTCTTTATCTAAATTCATTCCCTTTATTACTGTAACCCCTCACTTTGGGTTTTAGATGTAAAAAGCATTAAAAAGAATTTTACTATTTTTTAAATCAAGTTTTTATTAATTTTATTTTTATTTTACATTTTTTCAATCAAATGACCTCAATTTCTGAACTATAAAATACAAACTTAACATTTCTAATTCTGGGCATTACAAATGTAAAACCAGTCCTATGTAACATAATTTTAAATAATACACACAGACTAGTTCAGAGTGGATAAGATTCTGATTCTTTTTTGAAACTGACAAAAAAAAATTTCATTTGGGATAAATCACGTATTTATAAACTATAACTGCTCTCACACAGGCAACACAAATAAATTGCTTGCTCAGATAAACTTTCAAAATGTATTTTAATTTCATTCCAAAAAGAAAGAAAATTTCTAAATCAAAGACATCTCATTTAATAATGTTTTAACATACATTCAGCAACTTAAAACATTAACAAGGATCCAATATTTTCATCTTTTATAATCTCAATATATTATATATTTAATATATAATATATACAATACATACAGGTAGTCAGCAGGATTACAAAGTAATTTTTTAAAAGTCTGATCAATATTGATAAATATTTTTAGATTATTAAAAAGAACTATTTAAGGTCATAAAATAAAATAAAATATGGGAGGCCCACACCTAACAGCAAGATTGCAAATGTTCATCTAGCCAGTCATTTTAAGAGATCCCTCAGGTTGTACAGAATACATTTTAAAACAATATTCTTGCTACTCTCAAGCAGTAGTACTTGTAGATATTAAGCATGTACATCTCCATTAAATTTAAAATTACTATGCAGCTTTCTTTACTGTAATATACAGTAGCTATATTTTCTCTTCTGTTGGATTTTTTTGTTACTGTTGTTTGAAGAGTGACTAATATATTACCAGCAGAAGCAACTTTTAGCTCCTTTAGCTCCTCTAGAACATGGCTCAGTTTAAAGAGTGTTCTACAGGCAGCCACATGAGTATTAACAGTACCTTAATACCATGAAGAGCAATCAATAACTGGAGTCATACGAAAAGCTTCAAAGACTGTTTCAGAGGTTTCTGTAAACCAAGGTAATCAGATGTATTACCCTTCTAGATAGTCCTCTCACATCAGTTAATAAAAGGAGTTAAAATTTCCAATGCCACAGTATAGCGCTTAACAATCCATTCTGTAATTTTACATATTATACCATTAATTCACCCTGAGAACACAGAGGAAGCATTTCAAACAAGATATTCTGGTGTTTCTTTTTTCCTTTGTATTTGCTTTCTTCTGGTTTTTGTCAGCCCCTCAAGGGCACACACGTTTGAATCCAAAGTGTGACTTGGATATCCTTTTTTGTTAACTGAGATTCATGCCACAGTGAGATACTGGTGATAAAAAAGCCCAAAAAGGCTTGTAGAAAAGAGACAAGCAGCAATCCACCAGGTAAGAAAAGACAGAAGTCCGCGAAAGAGCAGAGGAGTGAAAATGTTTTTTAAGCTGCTCAGTGCCACTGTTATTTGTGTAACAGTTACCTTCATCTTCTCATCAGCAGATGGTAATTCAGAATGAACAGAATTGGAGGATAGACTATTATCCACTGGCAAGGGAGAGACAGATTCTGGATAAATGCCCCAGGAATGATTACCTAGAAAATTTAAGACAAATAAACTTGAAAAGTAACTAATTTCAAAGTTTATTAAAAATATTGAATTCTTTAACTTATATTTGAAATTAAGAACAAAAATTTTAGTGGCACAACAAATTGTCCTATGTTAAAAATAAAGTAAAATAATAATCTTTTGACATACTTGGAAAAAATTCATTTACCTCGACCAAACTGTATTGGGCCTCATCAGTAAAAGTACATATAAGAGCTACAAGTCTAATTTACTTTTAATAACTGCACTAAAATATTTTAAAATAATAAAAATGTTTTTCCTTATATAATACATGAATCAACTAGCTCTACTGGAGGGACAGATTCAATAACTTCTTAGAAATCCTTTCTTCCTCTAGAATATCAGAATAAATTTCTTTCTCAGAAACTATGATTTCAAAGTGAGAGACTATTAATAGCTTCTAGAAATTTTTTAATCATATACTTTCCAATGCTGGATAGGATATGAATCACACAATTTACAATTGAGCTACTCCTTTGTTCGACAGATTCCCAAAAATTTTCATCTATAATCAGCTCTGTGGTCTACTAAGCCCACCCAAATAATGCTTTTAGTTCCTTTGGCTTCTTAAACTCCCACATTGGCACCAGGGAAAATGATCAATACACTAATGGATAGTTCTTGAATAACACTACACAGGGACTTGATATTTAGTAAACAGACTTATAGGAGAACTTTTTTCTTCCATGGAGAAATCTTTACTTTTTCAAAGTAAGTTATCTAAGAAGTAGAACTCACTAAAGGATTCTGTAACTCATATAAGTTTACAAGTACATTGTAATAATTTAAATATTAAGCTCTAACAAAACCTTAAGTAGTCCTTTTACAACACATAACTCAGATCAACAGTGCTCACTGAAGCTGTTCAGTACATTTGGGAATTAACCTTTGGTAAATGACTTTTACAAGTAAAGCATAACATAAAACCATATGGACCTGAGTTTTCAGACTCAAAATGACGCATCATCTTTTCAAGCTAGAAGTTTCCCATTCTTTCCTCTTCAAACTTTTAAAGAAACAACTTTAAGAGGTATATTTCTTTTTAGGTAACAAGAAGCATTATCAATTACAGGAGAAAGCCAATCATGTTTCCCAGTGGCCAGGGCATGCCTACCTAGTGTTTTCAACAGCAGAGTTGTGTGAAGCAGCATTATCAGAGGTGCCACATACTGCAATGCAATGACACAAAGGTAATAGAAGACTCGAGCCACCTGCAACCAACAACATTCTTAAGTGTCTAGTATGGCTGACATGTTATGAGTGAATTACACTTTCAAGTAATTGTCAAACTGAGTTGTTTAAAAGATAAATAATCCTTTCGTGGAAAAGAAGCTAAATGGTAATAAGTTTGTACTTCATTATAAATGCCCCCAAACTGACTTCAGAAAAGCTCAGTTTGAAAACAAGCTTTTTAAAATGTAAAAATATTAAAATAATTTCCTTAAAAAAGTTCTTACATAAATCGGAGAAAATGACCACTAAAATTCAAATGGTATATATTCACTTACATTTCAAATATAAAACAAAATGATAAAATCTCAAAAGACAGACACCTGAAAAAATCAAACTAAGTAACAGTAACAAGCAGAGTCATATATGGGCATAAACCCCTCATAAATAAAAGCTAACTCCCTATCCTCTCTGGGCATACTTGACCTAGGTCAAATTATACAGAACAAAAATAGATAAAAAGAAAAACACTCCTGTCTTATAGAGTCAAAAATAGGGGCTCTAACACCAAATCTCTAAAAAAAAAAAAGGACATGACAGATCACAGGTCCAGTTCACTATAATGGTAGATGGGTTCCTAGCACTTTTCTTCTCTGGAATCCCTATTAAGTTAAATATTTACGTGTCATGTTCAATTCTTAGGATAATGTTAAACGGAATAAATTTAGTTGCTAAAATTAGTATTTCCTACTCTTTAATTCATAAAGGCTGGACAACATATGTAATGTCTTTCAAATCAATTAGAGGGTTTCATTTTAACAAGCTAGACATACCACAGCCTTACACCACAAAACTGTGTGACACTTAAAGCACTTAAGGCAGGAAGAGGAATTAACAGCCTTTCTTCACTTAGCAGCAAAATCAGATCAAGGTCTCTTTGATGTCTGTATAAAATCACCCATCTATTTATAATAAAATACTATAAAATGACAATCTAGTAAAGGAAATGAAATTCTTTTCTTCTTATAACATACTATTTGCTATTTTTCATTTTAACTGTAGCATAAAACTTACCATTTTCTGTAGCTCAACTGTGCTTATTCGCCCTGCTTCTTTCTTCATCTGATCCACACACTTCTGGGCTAAGTTTAAGTACGCCTGCAGGTGACTACGCATCATGGCCAACCGCAAAGCACACAGCAGAATTATTAACCAGAGTCGCAGAGTATCGAACGTAGCTTCTGTCATTCTACAGATCAAAAAGTTGACATGGTGATCTCAAAGATCATATTATGCTAGCACGCTAGTTAATGTTCACCATATAACCTATACTTAGCTGCAGTTGGAGATATAAAGCAAAAATATCCCACTCTGCTGCACACTTACCTACATAGTACTTTTACTTGCATAAAACAATCAGATAGACAAATGTATCATGACAGTAAAGTAGTAACAGATATTTAAAAACAAAGAGTAGAGCAGTACTTGGGATCCCTTTCTCTATTTACCCTCCTCCATGGGGGAAAAAAATTGGCTGTGAAATGAAAAGAGAAGTTGGTGCTCTTGAACTGGAGGCTAGGAGAAAGAAGGAAGGAAACCACTGGAGACTGCCTGTGGAACTATCAAGTCAACGACTCATCTACAGGCAAAAGTAGGTTTTCAGTTGTTTGCATGGAAAATAATACGATCAATAAATAATACAAGAATAAACTCTGTGCTTTGTGTACTCAACTGTAAACGTACTTTTCCCCACCCTGTGATATGGATAGGGTTTTCTCTGATCAACTGTATATTTGGATAAGATATTTCATCTGCTGAGTTCCTCTTTGGGATCACTGGAAAAATCAAAGTTCTGATACATCAGAAAGAAATAAGATGCTTCTGACTCCTCTCCAAGACACGCAACCTGCTATCTGCTGAAGCTGGCTCAGTTTCTAAGCAATTTCTCAAGGCTAAAATTAGGACTGTTGGTGAGACGTACCCTTAGGACATTTTTTTCCAGAAACTAGACCACTGGTGAGGGTTCCTTAAAGGACTTTAGAAAGAAGTAGTAATCTCTGATGTTCTTCTGAGGTTTAATGTTCATAAAATACCACGCTTTCTACTTTGGTAAAAGATCATATTGTAATTCGAAAGTAATGACTAGACCATGTCGGGCATCTATTCTAATCTCTAGCACATACTGGATACTTAATATATATATGGCTGTTGAAATGTGTGTAGTGATTTGTCAGGTAGGATCTGGAACATACAAGGGTCTCCCTCATATTTTTAAGACCATGAGGACAGAATGGTTGACTTTAAAAATCCACATGGAAAAAGGTAAAACACCTTACTTTTCCCCCAAACAGGTCCTATTATCACCCCTTCCCTCTGTCTAGTTTAAGCACCTAGAAATGGAATTTAAACTATAACATAGGAGAAGCTGCCTGGGGATATGAAATTGAAGAACAGTACAGGAAACAGAAAAGGCAGGGAAGATGTGAAAGTGTATAGTTTGTTTGAACCATTTATGAAATGGAGGTCAGAAGCGGGGATTGAACAGAGGCTTTACTATGTACGTTCTCTTTTGGTTTCTTTTTTACCAGGTCATAAGTGCGCATGGATATAAAAATCACAGTGGAAAAGCACAGTTAGAAAGGATAAAACTTTTTATCCACATATTTCCATTATACTGGACAATAAGAGTTAGGAGACAGTCATCTGAGACAGAACACAAGACGCAAGAATATCTACAGTGCTACAGACCAGCGGTCTCCAACCTTTTTTGGGACCAGGGACCAGTTTTGTGGAAGACAATTTTTCCACGGGCCAGGGTGTGGGGAGACGGTCTGGGGATGATTCAAATGCATTACATTCAAGCTCACATCCTGCTGTGCAGTCCGGTTCCTAAAAGGCCCAGACCAATATCGATCTATAGCCCAGAGGTTGGGGACCCCTGTTATAGACCATACTGTTTTCCCTGGAGTTGTGCAACAAGGAGGCTTGACTATAGCATCCTGACAACTGCTATTACACAGACTTTGAGGGTAACAAATAATGGGAATGAAGGGAATAGAATAAAGTAGTGAATAAAAAATATTTCTCAGTTTATGAGTTCAGGATTTAGGATGATAGTCATTAAATAGTACCTTCTAATTCAGATTATTTAACTTCATAAAGATTTGATAAATTGATCTAATGGGGTATCTCAGGAAGCTGCCTGAGCCAGGGTAAAACATATAGGTAAAGAACAGGCAGAGACATTTCTCCAAATTCCTGAAGTCATTATAGGCTTCACTGTATATGTTCTCCTTTGGTTTTCTCCTTATGAGATCATGAGTACAAACAGTTTGCCCACATTTTATTTTTTTGATGCTAAATCAGAACACATGGATGAATTTAAATATATTTTTGGGTTGAAACACCATTATAACACTTTTCGCTTCTGGCTACAAATAAAAGACCTTTCCATAACCATTTAGTCCATGTAACAGGTGAAAAACCTGCCACCTGCTTTCTTCTTCATCTGATTTTCTTTGATTGATGGACAGACATTCTTTTTCAAGCTACCAAATGAACTTTGGATTTTAAACGAAAATTAAAAATCACCTGTCTAATCATTTAATGTAATGGTCTGACAAGTAGAAAATAGGATGGAGCAGAGATAAGGCTGTAATTTTGTTTGAATTGCTTATGAAAAGGGTCAGAAATAGGGATGGAACAAAGAAAGCAAAGTTATAGGAAGAGGATCCTTAGTCTTCATGCACAATAAATTTTTCCTATAATTTAATAAACACACAAGGCCTGTATCCCCATTTCCTTTCAGCATAGTTTTTGCTACTAACCTGTACAAAGTTTAGTTAGGTTGAAACTGGGAAATGAATATTGGTATAACCACTAAATGCTTTACATATACCAAATCTGACTGAATAACCTTAGCCAAATTATTTAACTTCTCAGGCTATTACTCTATCTATAAAATGAGATGAGAACAGCAATCACACACAGAATTACTGTAAGAATGAGATAAAATATGTAAAGCATCAATACTCTGCATAATATCTGGTGTATGATGGATACATCATAAATGCTATTTTCCTGTTTTCTTTATTAAACTAAGGCAAATACAAAATTGGAATATATAATAACAAGAGTGTAAAATCCAACTTCTATGATCAAACTTCAAAGAAAGACTGGGGATGCTTTCAGAGCCAAAGATATGAGGTAGAAGTTTCTCTGAGATTTTGGCTAGAACCCTAGGATTCTTAGGATACACTTTTTAATTTTTCTCAAATACAAGCAAAAGCTTATTTAGAAAGTTGCGGAAGTAGAAGTCAGCTGTGGAAGAAGTGAGCCAGCTGGGCTGTGTGGGCTCAGGACACAAGTTACAGGAGCTAAAGCATGGTCTTTGGAGCTTAGGAGATAATATATCTGAGGTGTATCTGAAGACAAAGGTAATATATCTGAGGGAAGAAGAAAGGAGAAAGGTGGGGGCATGCTTCAGAAGGGGTTGGCGGGGAGGAGGGGAGGTGGAGGAGAGAGAGAAGGGGAACTTTTAAATAGTGAATCTGTCAAGTTAAAATTACTATTAAGGCTTACTTGTGTGGGGAAATAACATTACAAGTCTACGGCTACTTCCTTAGTTCAGTAAGATTAACTCTTTTAAGAAAGTTATGGTGGCCACTGATTAAATACTCCAAGACAAATCTGTACCAGGATCTAAAAGAAATACATAATATAAAATGCATAGCATGGAGTCAATGATGAGTCAAGGTTTTCTATTTTAATTTTGATGAGGCAAAGCAGTGAAAAGAACATTTATTAAGCACTTACTTCTAGCTGGTTGCATTACACGTGTTCTTTCATTTAATTCCAATAATAACTTTGTGAGGTAGATACTATTATCTTCATTTTCCAGATGGGGAAACAAGAGGCTCAGCAAAGATTATTTAACTTTGTCCCTCAAGAGACAGCTTCAGTGGAGATGGAACTGGGGTGTAAACCAGCTCTGTATGATTCTTTCTATTATTCTAGCATCACTTCACAAGGCTAATGAGTTAACATATCAAGTACAGTTATTAATGCCTTTTAATAAGTTGTTTCTATGTATTCTTACTTTCTTATGTTAAAATATAGTTGTCTAACTGGGGAAATATGACCTAAGATTAGATAATAAGGTTAAGGCATTATTTTTAAATTTTGATAGGTGTGATGGTAATATTGTTATGTAGGAAAATGTTCTTATTTCTTAGAGGTACATACTAAAGTACTTGGCAGTAACAATGTTGTATCTCTAATTTACTTGAAAAACTACTTCAAAATCAAAACAAAAGAAGGGTGAAGGAAATATGGAAAATGTTAATAACTACTATGCAAGCTTCATATATGAATTTCAATTTATATTATTTCTTCTCTATGATATTCATAATTAAAAAATAAAAGAACTGCACAAAGTATCTTTAAAAAAGATACAATGACAACAGGAAAATGTCAAATAACAACTGGACAATAAGTGAAAAAACAGAAAAACTTACAAGTGTATGAAACAATGTTAATGCAGGGTAATAGTCATTCACATTCATTAATAAATATTACAAAGAATTAAAAAATGGCCTGTAGTTTTAATTTTATAGCACATCTTTTAGTATTTCTATTTTTTTAAAAATGGTGTCCTAATATTCTCCTTAAAAACTTAAATACAATATAAAACATTTTAGATTATATAATGAAACAAAAATTATTCCTCAAATACGCATACTTACAAAGGGACACTTTCTTTACCCAACGGTGGGTTCATAATATAGTCTTTGGTGATTGGTTTTACCCAGAGCAGAACCATAAATAAAGGTGCCAAGAAGTTGATATGAAGTAATGTTCTGAAAGTATGTAAGAAATAAACATAAAAATCCAGAAACAAGATACACTAATAAACTACAGATACTTGGGACTTATAAAATGAAGGTAAAAACTTATTTTCAATATTCTACATATTTAAGGTACTACTGTCACCATTATTTTATATTTATCACTATCACTCAACAATGATTTGAACCATTATAAAACTACTTCATTGTCTTAATTTTTCAGATAAGAACATTTATATCCAGGAAAGTTAAATGACTTGCTCATGGCAATATTACAGGTCAGAGGCAAATCTAGCCCTAAAATCTAAATCTGTTCACTTCTATTCTGGTGTCAACGATCCCCTCCCTGATTTAAGACACAGATATTTAAATGATTCTCTAACTTTACATAGTCAATGAATCCAAAGAATTTTCAGTATCCAGGAGTCCTCTTTTGATACTTTTCAGTGTTGCTGAAACAAAATGCCTCATTATTTACAAGTAAGAGATGGTGATTAGCAAGGTTCGTAATACTGGAAGGCATACAGCAGATAGAACCTATCACAACAACTTATAACGGAAGAATCTCTCAATATGTAATGATCATGTGTATCATTTTAAGTTGTTAAAATCATAAAGCATCCATGTGTTTTTATTTCTTCTTGGCATATTATAAACATAAATGAAATTAATTTCCCTACCCTTTACTAACTAAGTGAGCTCTAACTTCACTGTTTCTGGTAACCGTTGTCCCGAATTTGTTCCCTACAGAGATAGATGACTAGTAGGGAATTTTTCTTATTTTAGAAAAAAGACAAATTCCTCAGATTATTTTATTACTTGGTACTGCTCTACCAACCATGCTGGAGGGCTAAACTGCAAAGTTTTAAATACACACACACTTTAAAATAATCACTACAGTGCAAATGATAGTAACCTATGTGTGGAACAGAGCTGGGTCTGGGAAACACCTGACAGAGAAAGGTGAAACTCTGGTTCTAAGCTCTGGCATTAGAACAAGTACTCGTACTTGGCCATGGGGGTGAGGAGAATGCTGCTCTTTGTGCCAGTCATACTAGTCTCACAACAGAACTATCTCGCCCACACCCCTGTATCAGGCAAAGTGCTACATCGCAAAGGGGGGTGGGGGAGTACAATAAACTGAAAATAAAACTCCAAATCATCAACGTGAAAAATCTTAAAAAGAAGCCATATTTTACAGAAAAGAAAACTAAAATGTGCCACCACCCCCATCCCAAACCACCATTAAATGTTTTAAATGTTTTTATAAAGTGATTCTTTCATCCCACAGGCTGGGTAAACCATCGGGTGTGGGGGAAGAAAGCAGCAGTATTAGGTATGCAGTGTTGCTAGGGAACACTCTAGTATTAAGGAGCAGCCCACAGCGGTTTCAGTAGCTGGTGAAGGACTCCCCTCCACCCACCCTTTCAGCTTATTTAAATCATAACACTGGGGTTAGTGGACTGAAGTGTGAGTGTAGAGAAGGGGGAGAACCAGGTTTTGTTTTTAAAAAAGCCATTAGAGAGACGGATGGTGAGAGAAAGGCAGGACATAGCCAAGAGCACGCTGAGCAGGAGAAGGAAAAAGAGGGATAAAGGAGTATGTACTGGGAGGTGAGAATAAGTACACACACACAATGCATATGTAAAAAAATGGAGGTAAGGAAAAAGCCAAAAACACTGTCAAAATTAAAGTACAGGAAAACGATATAAGTAAAAGGGATGTGCATGTAAAAATACTAGAGAACTGGCATCATTAAGTGTGGGGTTTTAAAGAAAAGAAAGGTTAGGAAATTATCACTCAGAAACTTAATGACTACAAATACATATGTCAAAAAAGGACTATTCTCAACTTGGGCTCCGACTGCAAAACAAAAAGATGAGGTGAGAAGGTGGACGTGCATATGACTGGAGATATAAGCCTGCCACTCTGCCAAGGTGGTGTCTACAGCACCAAAAAAAGTATCTATGATGACCACAAAGAATATAGTAAATAGACTTTGAATGATAAATAATTTTCAAATATGGTTTCTCCATGTGAGAACTAAAATAGAATTTGATAGTTAAAAGTAGTCTATGATATTTGACATTGTACGTTAGTTATAATTCCAAAAATAAAACAATGTATCATTTTAACAAGAGTTGTAACAAGTACCTCTTATGCACAGATTTTACTTTCAAAAATTTCCTATATATTTTAAATAAAAATACTAAATTATTTAAATAAAATAAATTATTTAATAAATAAATCAATAATAAAAATTAAAAAAAATTAGTTTAAATAAAATATTCCATAGATCCTTAGTTGAGTTGTAGAGATTACAATATCATAAACTGACCCGAGTTAAAAGGAATTTAACATAAATAATGACATTTCCATTTTAAGAGGTAAAACATTTTAGCAATTGATGCTTTAATTTTAAACATCAGGACTTAAAATTTGGAAATGAATAAAAGAAACTTGCTTATAGTAGAAAGAGGAAGTAGTGTGACATCAAATAATTATTTATTAATTTTCAATACAATAATTTATTATTTCATCACAATAATATACCTTCATTAAGATGGAAAACATATATTTATCTGCATGTGCTTATGTACATTTTCCGCTTACTGTGTAATTTTTTCTGTTGTCAAATTGAGGGCATCCAGATGCATTTGAGCCAGGCGTAATCCAGGAAATGTCAAAAAGGCCCCAATGAGTGAACAGAAAATAGCCAGGAAAAATTTGAAAGTAAGTTTTGAAACAGGACCCCTAAAAATAAAAAATTTTAAAAGCTGATTAATTTTTTAAAATTAACTTTCTAGAAAGTTTTCTTTCTTCTAATCAATCATTTTTTTTAAAAACCACAGTAACAGTAATAAATAGTAAACTTCTACAAAAAGACTGTGCTTACACTCAATTATCTATAACAGATTTTAGTGAATTATAAAAACTATTAACTAAATCAGGCATCTCTTTAGCCACATTTGTAACAATCCAACCTACATCTCCAACATAGAATTTGATATGTGACTCAGATATAAACTAAAGTTTAATCTCTAGGGGTAGAAGAGTTAAATCAAATCCAAGTAAAAATCTATGAAAGATACTAACTTCATATGAACGTAAAAATTACAAGAAAGAATATTTCTAGAAGTGACAGTCCAATTTAAATAACTCTTTTCACTGATTAAAAACAAAGAACCACTTACAGTAAATCTATTTAACTAAAATCAGAAATATTTACATTTGAATAACGTTTTATTAAAAAAAAAAAAAACTTACTGAGATTCTAAGCCTTGCTTTTCAAGAAACTGCATCGCACTGTCTGAAAAATTTGTAAACCCTGTAGGGAAAGAAATTACTCTTAGGTAAAATACAAAATCTTTCTTTGGAAATAAAATGCTAGAAAACAGAGCATCTTAAATTTTGAAGTGACTACTTTAGCTCTTTCATGTGCTAATTAGTATGCCATAATGCAATAAAATTTGGTTATTAGCAGAAAGTCTTTGAAAAACATCCCTTTGATATTTGCACATTCCATGAGTGTGCATAAAATTTGCATTAAGATTTGCATGTTTATATGAGTAAATTTTAGCATTACAGAAACTCATTTAACTATAAGAAAAAAATGGGGAATGAGCAGCATTTCTGAAGGGTAACAAAAAACTTAGCTAAAGCAAACAAAAAAAGATCTTAAGAATAATAAAGGTTAATTATTTATTACATTACAGAATATGCACCTCTAACCTATTTTTAAAAACATATCTGCTATAAAAGTTACTTGAACATTGAAGTAAAAAAATATTAACACTAGATAAAGCAAAACTGATTTGTAAAATTGTATGCATTACCTGTTTCGAGTCCAAATTCCAGATAGTTTTCTGTTACAATCAAGACTGCCATTGCTTTCACGAAGAAAAAGAATCCAAAGGTAACACAGACTGATCTTTCACCACCATCTTTTACTTTAAAATAGTGTGTAGTTAATGAAAATAGAACTTTGCTGCAGAAGGAAAAGTTCAGGAAAAAACCACAAATAACTCTGTGGGAGTTAAACACAACCATCTTCATAGGACTTGAATTTCAATAAAATCTGACAACATTTATTTTGATTCAACATGCTTATCTGCAAGGTGCTCTTTGGAAAGAAGTGAAAAAACTAATGAAAATCTGAATAGTTTTCTAGAATACAGGACATAAAAACGAAGCAAACCTATGAAGTCCATAACATTTATAACTAATAAAAAGTGCACATACACAGATTAAGTTGTAATTAGGAAAAGAACATATTCTTAGTTTTTCTGACTCAAATTTTACTAGTAATTATTATAGTACTTTTATGACAGCTTATCAGTGACATGAAAAGCCACAATAGAGGTTATATTAAGGAGCTATCTTTTATTGGGCAGCTTTATTAAGTAATTTATATTTAGATTAAACATACAAACACAAATCATTGAAATCATGTGTAAATCATTCAGTAACTCAAAATTTGAGAATTCCTAATAACTACCGGTAAACCGTGATATAAAAACTAAGTATCTGGTTCACCATTTGACAGTATGATCAAACTAAAAACAAGATCCAGATCAGTACTCAAAAACAGCCAAGGTTTAACATGAAGACCTCTTAAAATTTTTAAATATTTTAATTTTACATGAAAATATTAAAGAGATCATTTTATCTGAACTCTCCCTCACTGACTGATCAAATCAAGATCAGATCAGTGGATGATCCAAACTAGAACCCAGATTTCCATTATACCAACTAGTTCTCCTTAAAAGCATAAACCCACCAAAAAAATAAGGTGCTTGAAAAAAATTAAAAAATTAAAAAAAAAATATATATAGAAAAGCATCTTTTACATAAACTAAATGTCAAGCATGGAAAATAATAACTGTCATAATAGCACTTGCTGAGTGCTCAGCATTACCAACTAACTCATTTCATCCTCACATTAGCCAGCTATTATCACCACTTCATAGATTAAAAAGAGAACTCTGGCACAGACAGGTTAAGTAACTTGTCCAAGATCACACAGCTAGATTAGAGGCAGTGGGATTTTAAAGTCTAGCCAGTCTGGATTCAGAATCTGTTCACTTAACAATTTATTATACTACCTCTACCAAACTGTATGCAGCATGTAAGTAACATGGTAGTTTAGCAGTCACACACAAAATCTTTTATAAATAGAGCTACCATGACAGAAGGATTTCAGTCTCACAATCAGAAGAATCCTTACCCAGGAATGGCTGGGCAAGGGCAAGGACTCTTGTTTTTACTTAAAAGGAAGCTGTCCTTTGTTGCACTACTTAAAAAGGGTTAACATAGTTATTCCCATTCTCTATTATTGTATATTACCTAGGAAACTGGACGTAAATCGAGAGTCCCAGCTGCTTCTAGCTATGGCACCTACCCTAAATTAGGCAACTTGGGGGTATGAAAGGCAGATGACTTTTTGGCATCTTTCAAATGGAAATAAATCACTACTAGAATGTACACTCTATGATACCAAAGATTCTTGTCTCTTGGTCACTGATGTAGTCAGAGCACCAAGAAGACTGCCTGCCACACAGTAGGTACTCAAACAGTAGGTGAATAGATTTTGCCATACAAATAATATTTTACACAGTAGTTTAGGTAAACTGAAATAGTACTAATTGTATACTTTAATGGTAAATAGACCTTTTGAAGAACAATATCAAAAACAATACTGTTTCCCCGGGTCAATATACTCAAAGTAGAAACAATATAGGAAAGGTTTTAGTCTAAGATCTGTTTTTATCATGGGTAATACAAAAATACAAAATCTTTTCCACTTATGGTTATAAATTTAAAGGATTTCTGGGCGTTACAAAGGCTAAGGCTTTGGTCGATGGCTTTAAAGGCCTTTAAAATGTCAATTAAAAAAAAAAAACAAAGTACTGCCTTGGCTGGTGTGGCTTGGTTGGCCGGAACATCATCCCATACACCGCAAGGCCACCAGTTTGATTCGCAGTCAGAGTGCACGCCTCGTTAGTGGGTTTGATCCTCGGTCCAGGCACTTATGGAAGCAACCAACCAATGTTTCGCTCTTATATCTGTTTCTCCCCCCGGAAAAAATCAATGATCATGTCCTCTAATAAGAAAAAAAAAAACCTGCAAAAAAAAAAAAATGACAGAGTACAGGAATAGCTCATTTTTACACTATTCCTGGGGCAACCAGGCTCTCAGAACAGTGTATGATGGGAAGTATCTTCATTAACAACCTTTAGTCAAGCACTTCTTTTTTCAGTATCATCCCTTTACCTGCCTTTCACTGTCTTCACCCCAGTTACTTCCACTCTAGCTAAGCTCCCTATCCCACAAATCTCTCTGCTTTTCCCTACATACTGTAAGATAAGTACTTCCTCAAATTATTTCCATAATTACTTATTAACAACAACATTTCCTTGGAAACAGTATGGTCTTGTATGCTACATTATAGACCAAATGAACTTTCATGGGCTAATCTTGCCCTCCTGCACAGAGGGGGTCATTTAGTTTCTCTTAAAAAAAAAATTGTTTTATTTCCAAGCAATTTAGAATACAACCTATATGGAGGTTTGCAGTACTATCTAAAAATTGCTGCACCTGGAAATAGTTTCAATTTTTTAATATATTTATTAATAGAATATTATAATGGTATTACTTACAATGCTAGGTTTTATAAAGTACCTCATTTGCCTCAAAGAGAAGACAAAACCAGGCAATGAAAAACTAGATATAACCTCTGAACTTCTTGATTAAAAAGACCGCTGCATGTTTTCATATTTGCTCTAATAAATAAATACTTTAGAATACATATAACCAAAAAATACAGAGTTTCAGCATATACCTTCTGAAGATATTTACCTAGTATGATACTTTCATTCTAAATGTTTTATTATATTTACCATCACTCAGGGTATATATATACATGTGTCCAATATTTGAACAAATTACTTCTGTAAGAAATGAAACTAATAAACAAACAAATGCCACTGGTTTACAATTACTACCCTTACCAAATATTGAGCACCGTAACACAAGGTTATCTTGCTCAGTTTAACTCTGCAGTACTGTCTATATAAGAGTATAGAAATCTGAAACTCTACTAAAGTAAAAAAGCTAATATCCACATAGTATAAGTTTTCACTGAACATATTTGTGAATCTTTTCCCTATTTTGTCTAATAGCTACTAAATACTTTGTAAGCATAAGAGTATTCCGTCTCACTGCAGAAGTTGGCATGATTTTGTTATACTGAGCTTAAGTAGGACTGTCAAATTAATAGAAGGATATCAATTTCAATTAAAATGATTACTGGGGATTTAGCAAAGCACATTTACTTTCCATGTTATTTTAAGATGTAATGAGAATTTTTAAAAATTTTTCTACAACTTAATCATTGCATACATCCTACTACCATTTTCCTCCTTTTCTATATGAATATGATTTGAGAGTTTCTGTATTTTTGCTCTCACATCAAAAACAAATACTGGTAGTCTGTAGTTGCTTCAAGTAAAAAGACTTTCCAAGGGAAAAAAAATTATGAATACTATATATCTAAGAGAGGACTCTGCCAGCCTTCAAGAGTCTCCAGCTAGGGGAGAGAAAAGCGAGGCCCTGCCCCACCATCCGTGCAAACCCATTCTGTTAACTAGGTGAAAAATACATGGGTTGTAATGACAGGAGCCAGCTGTGCATATAGGCAGAAAAAAAGGGTACAATGCATTAATCTAAACTATCTTACATAATCTAAGCTTTTGTAATAGTTTTCTAGTTAACCAAGATAATAAACACACTGTATTTTAAATTTACATTATGATGTATTTTTTAGCAGTTCAATTAATAAAGAAAAATTACAAAGTTAAGAATTCTCTGCTAAAACTATTCATAGCAAAAAATAAATCTACACAATTATTTTAAAAATTAAGCAATTTAAAAAGTATAACCTCATTTTATTTATGATTAATAAGTGATATTAATCATTTCAGTGAAAGTTGAAGCCAGATAAAGTGTAAAAAACATAAAAGTAACAAATAAAAAAATCTGATTTTTAAATAAATAGGACTATTGGAACTTTTCCCCATGTAAATCGGAGTCCGTTATAATGATGTAGAGAATCTATCTCTGAGCCCTAAGTTTTCTAAGCAAGTTAAGAACAATTTTACATTCTTAAAAGAAACTTCATCTAACTTTCAACATTCAAGATGCAATTTACGAAACAAAACAGTTTAAGAAGAGTGGTGGTAAGAGTCTAGAATAGAGATGCTCAAAATTTTCCCTTCAGGATATTCTAAATCCAATGTTCCTTATTTCTTCTCCAAAACTTAAAAATAAAGAAACAAAGCTGGTAGTCCCTTTTACTAATATCACACAAAAGGCTCATCTCTTTCCTGGCATTGTAAGGGAGAGCTTACATATTGGGAGACTAAGGGGAAAAAAACCCTAAAAAAACAAAATATAAACACTCCAGAACCACAACTGAACTGCTTCTGAGACCTAGCTATGACCTCTTTCATTGCCTGGAGGCCCTAAGCCCAGATTGGAAAAACACTGCTTCATTTTTACTGAAAATGGATACTGGATCTATAACAGCACATCATTTACTTACACTAAAAAGCAAAATAACATCTTAAGCCAAAACTGATATCAAATGGCCAAAATGTAATTTCTCAAATTTTATACCCACTACCAAACACTATTACCATAGAAATAAATTACAAAACATGTCAACACTAAAATTAAAAAAAACCCCTCACATAATTAGATGCAACCTTATCCATGAAGCATAATCTTGTTTACATCATTAATACTTTAACATCCTACACTACAAACGTCTAAATTGTTATAATTCCTGCATCCTCAATTCATATTGAATACTGGATAAATCTTAAAATCAAGTATTTTTTGAATCCCATAAAAGAACAGAACCTTCTCATAATCCACAGTGTAAAACACACATAAAATATTCTGTTATGCAGTACTATCATCTGGTTATGCCCATATGTTTAAGCTTTCACTTAATAGTTCCTAAAACTCCATCTAAACCAGAATGGTGTTATTTACCATCTCCTAAATGTAACAGCTATACTGTCTTGGGTCATAACCTATTATCAGAACAACCCTCTTCCCTTCCATCTACCTAATGAGTTTTAACTCAAGCTCTACATCCTTCATGAAATTTACCTTGACTTCTCCATCCCAGACCATTATCTTCTTCTTCTGAACTCACAGCACTCATTACTATAATCTACTTGCCAAGCACATCATACTGTAGTGTAACAGAGTTGTAAAGAAAGCATTATCTTGATCTAGAGTGCCTGGAGGAATCTTGGTTCTACTCTTACTATGCAATCCTCCATATGAAGTACATTCATCTTTCTTTGTTTCCAGTTTCTTTATTTGTAAAATGCAACTAAATACATCCACCACCTTAGAGGCTGTTTTGAAAATTAGAGATCTTAGTAATTCTCAGCAATAACTTGATATTTTCTATATAATTGGATAAAATACCAAACTTCTGATATCAAAAAGTAACATGGAAATGTACACAAGGACAAAAAAGCTAAGTTAATTTCACTCTGGATATAATTCTTAATTGTGTTTCAATTTTTAACCTTTCCCATGAAAATGTAATCTAAGAGGTACAAGATTCTACAAAATGCAGCAGGGTAGTATAAGCTGAAAACAGGTATGAGTTGTCCTCCTCAGAAGTAGAAACTGGATTCCCAGCTCCCCACTCCTATTACTTTCCTGTGCAGCCAACTCCACTCTGACAAACTCTGGTAACAAACTCCACTCTGACTCCAGCAGAAGTTTAAGACTCAGCCTCTGAAGAAACTGATTCTAAGGTACAGCAGATTTTAGATTAAGGCAGCTGCACTCAAAACAGAAAAATAAAGTGAAAGCCAACATACTCAAAGGTATATTCACATATGAAACACGTTCAACAGGCAGGAGATTAGAGACTCTCCAGACTCTCCTGTACAGAAACTAAAGGTCCAAAGAAAAGGCCAACAGGTAATGACATTATGGGCTACCTAAAACAAAAGCAGCATCAGCATACCAAATCATTCTTCAGTGAAGCTAACCAAGCTCTACTTACATATAGTTTCCAAACTGCTTTTTAGTGTCTGACTCTTAGATATGAAAGACAAGAATCCCCAGACATTAGAGCAGGGATCAGAAAACTTTCTGTAAAGGACCAGACAGTAAATATTTTAGGCTTTGTGGGTCATATAAAGTCTCTGTAGCATATATTCTTCTGTTTTTTAGTTTTCTAACAACACTTAAAATTTTTACAGCCATTCTCACATCAAGAGCTGTACAAAAATAGGGTGCAGCCCAGACACCGAAAGCCATAGTTTACCAACCCCTGCATTCCAGCATATTTTATGTAAAAGACAAAAAGAAGAGCATAGGGCAGGGAGACGCAGTGGGAGGGAAGTAACTTAGAAAGAGATGATGAAGGCAGCAGAAAGTATCTCAAATAGATACACACAGGTTGTTTATACATAGATTATGTATGTATGAGATACATCTATATTTCATAAAGCTCAACAAAGATAAATTCTTCTTCAAGATACTATGGAAAAGCAATGGTTATATATTAAAAAATAAGTTCAGAAAAATTAATAGGACAAATATTTTAAAACTAATTTTGAAAGATAAAATTGATGAAAAGTTCCATCAAGCAGAAAGGGTATTAAACATGGGAGGATCAGTCCAGGAGGTAAACCATCTGACTAACAAAAGATAAAGAAAAACGGGGCGGGGGAGATTACAGAAGGAAAGAAATTTTCACACACAATAAGGAATAATTTCCTAACTCAAAGTTTTTAAGTAAAAGAGCCTACCAAAACGCCAGCACAAAGAATGAAAAAGAAAAAAAATTCCCAAGACACATGACTAATAAACTTTCAGAAACTCGTTAAAAGTAAAAACTTCCTGAGAAGAAAAACAATGCAAAACAAGTCAGATGCAAAAGATTAAGTATCATGACATTGTATTTTTTTAGGAGCCACTTTTGAGGTAGAGGACAATGGAACAATGTCTTCAAAATTATGAAGAAAATATGGACAACTTAGAGAGTACAGCACTTAGGCACTTTCAAAACTCTGAAGTCTAAAACTAGTTAGAATATAGTTGCCTTACATGCACTTTGGCAGAAAGCTCTACCAAAACATTTGAACAAACCAAATCAGAGAAAAACACTGACTCCTGGATACTGGAGACTGAACTTGGGAGAAAGGTAAAGGAGATTCCTACAAGGACAACAACGTAAGTCCCAGGATAACTGTATAGTAGGTCTGAAGAGCAACCAGCACAGGTAAGTCAGACAATGGAGGTGTCCATGAAGAGTATCCATTTAGATTAAAAAAATGAAACTAATACTAGTTATAAGTGACTTTATGCAAAACTATACTGAAAACATAGTGGAATTAATGACAAAGAAAATTAAAAAACTGCAAAAGAAGCTATACCTTATAATGTGCGCGCGCGCGTATATATATATATAAATAAAAGTTTTATATATAAAATAAATAAATAATATAAATATTAAATATTTATGTATTTAAAAATATTTTTATAAAATAAATAATATAAATAAATCATATATATTTTATATATATATATAAATAAAATCACCAAATACTGATTTCAGCAAAAATTGTAAAGTTTAAGAACATAACGGAGAGGAAGCACAGATGATGGCATAGTTTAAAAAAAAATTCCTTATCTAGCACAACTGATGAAACAGTAGTACAAACATTATATTTTAAAATATGAAGATTTTTGAAAGCCAGAATTAACTACTAAAATAGGACTGGAAGAAGTGGTTTTTAATATAACACTTCTAGTACTTTTTGTCTATATAAACTATGTATACATATTACTTGATAAAAAGTTAGCATTTTAGAAAAACCAATCTATATTTTAATAAAGTTTTGATCTACAATTTACTCCTCACTCTAAAAAGGATATTATATCCTAGAGTTTAACAGAACCCAGAGTACATACAAATTCACAATGTAGAAAGCACAGTAGTATGCTTTTACTAATCTTTTCAATCTCATGCACTGAGATTATTTCCACATCCTATGAATTAAAATAAGATTTTAATTCAAGATTAAAATTTCAGTTGGTCTAACTTGGAGCAGTACTAGTTGAAATTGTTTGATTTTCCAAAAGGAGCTCATAAGATAGAGCACTCCCGTTCCCACCATATATACACCACTACCTTCTTTGGATGAAGACCAGCCTTTGGTGTGGTTGGTATTGGTTCATTTCATTTGCCCCATGACCTCTTCTGTTCCACATTAAAGTATCTACTTCTCATTATCAGTCATGATTTGTTTTAAAAATGGAACATTTCGTTATGTTCAAGTAAAGAAATGCACGCAGAAATACAGTCAAGGTTTTTTAAAAAATTGTGTTTTATTGTTTATGCTATTGCAGTTGGCCCAATTTTTCTGTTTGCCCTTCTCCAATCAGCACCCCCAGTCCCTTAGGCAGTCCCCACACCATTGTTCATGTCCAGGGGTCATGAATATAAGTTCTTTGGCTACTCCATTTCCTATACTGTACTTTACATCCTCTTGGCTATTCTGTAATTACCTATATGTATTTAATCCCCTCACCTCTTCACCCATTTTCCCACACTTCCTTCCAATCTGGCAATCATCAAAACATTCTTCATATCCATGATTCTGTCCATTCTTGTTTGCTTAGTTTGTTTTTTAGAGTCAATTGTTGATATGTATTTTTTTGCCATTTTGTTGTTCATGGTTTTGATCTTTTTCTTAAATAAGTCCCTTTAACATTTCATGTAATAATCGTTTGGTGATGATGAACTTCTTTCATTTTTTGTCTGATAAGCTCTTTATCTGCCCTTCCATTCTAAAAAATAGCTTCGGTCGTCGGTCCCTGCTCTTCATGACTTTTAATATTTGCCAATTCCTTCTAGCCTGCAGTTTCTTTTGAGAAATCAGCTGACAGTCTTATGGGAACTCCCCTAAAGGTAACTAACTGCTTTTCCCTTGCTGTTTTTAAGACTCTATCTTTAACCTTTGGCATTTTAATTTTGATGTCTTGGAGTAGGCCTCTTTGCACCCATCTTGTTTGGGGCTCTTTGTGCTTCCTGGACTTGCCTGTCTATTTCCTTCACCAAATTAGGGAAGTTTTCTTTCACTATTTTTTTTCAGATAGAGTTCCAATTTCTTGTTCTTTTCTCTTCTCTTTCTGGCAACCCTATCAAACAAATGTTGGAATGCTTGAGATTTTCCCAGAGGCTACTTACACTATCCTCACTTGTTTGATTCCTTTTCCCCCCTTTTTCTGACTGGTTGTTTTTTTGCTTCCTTATGTTCCAAATCACTGATTTGATTCTTGGCTTCATCCCCTCTACTGCTGTTTCCCTGTAAATTGTTCATTTCAGTTAGGGTATCTTTCGTTTTGCCTGGATCTTTTATGCTGTTGGGGTCCGCCCGAAGTTCCTTGAGCATCCTTATAACCAGTGCTTTCAACTTTGCATCTGATAGATTGCTTATTTCCATTTCATTTAGCCCTTTGTCTAGAGTTTTGATCTGTTCTTTCACTTGGCCATGTTTGTCTCCTCATTTTGGCAGCCTCTCTGTGTTTGTTTCTATTAGGTAGAGCTACTTTGACTCCATGTCTTGGTAGTGTGGCCTAATGTGGCAGGAATTCTGTAGGGTCCAGGCGGCACAGCCTCCCCTATAACCAAGGTGGGTATTTGAGGTGTGCCCTTCATATGGGCTAAATACACCCTCCTCTTGTAGTTGCACCTTGACTGCTTGTTAGCAGGTCAGTGGGAGGAATTTAGCCAGCCCAGTCAGCTGCAAGAACTAGCTGTGACCACTGACACCGACCTTTGACTTCTGTGGAGGATCAGCTGTGCATGAGCAGAGTGGTGGTGCTTCAACGTGGTCTGTAGCTGTCCACTCGGTGTATAGGCTCTGGGGTTTCCCATGTGGTGAAGGCCAAGGTTAGCCCGACTTATATTTTGCCTGGGGCCACCCTGAATGAGCTATAAAGCAATCTGAGATGGCTGTTACTTGTGCTGGACTTGGAGATTACCAAGTGAAGCCAATCTCTGAATCTACGCTGACTGCTGTTAGTTCTGGGCCTGGGATCATCTAGCAAGAGGTACGGAGGCTGGGGACTTACTGAGGCCAGCTGTTGCTTGTTTGAAGGCTTAGGAATTTGTGAAGCATGAGCCAACACCAGTCACCCATATGGAAAAGTCATGGTTAACAGTTTAGATAGGCCCTTAAGTAGGACAGGACAGAGTCTCTGAGCATCTCCAGGGTTGGGCAAACAGTGTTAGCCAGGCTGATGGCATTTTAGATATGGCACCCACCTGCCAGCTCTGTGGCTCTGCGGGGAGAGAGCTCAGAAAAAGGACAATGGCCTCTGTCTGCCCTTCTCTCTGGGAGAAGGCTGTGCCCCAGCTCCCGCCTTCATTTCAAGCACTTAAGTTCCTTCCTATATGCCACTGGTGCCTCAAGCAGCTACCCTGGTGCTAGAGCTCAGAGGGAGGAGACTGAGTAAGTCCCTATATGGGTTCTTTAAGAGGAATTGCTTAGGACTCCAGAAGTTTCTCCCACTCAATCCCCACTTGTTTTTGCAGCCAAAAGTTATGAGAACTTATCTGCCTGGCACTGGAACCCTGGGCTGGGGGCCCTACGTGGGGCTGTTAACTCCTTGCTCCCAAGATATCCCTCCTAAACTTTTATCCACCAAACGTGGGTGTGGTACTAGCCCATTTTGCATCTCCTTATCTCTGCCCTTCCAACCAATCTGGATGGATGTGGTTTCTTTAATGCCGTGGTTGTTGGACTTCCATTCAACTCGATTTCTGATGGTTCTGAGTGATGGTTGTTCTACAGTTTAGTTATAATTTTGATGTCATCGAGTGAGGTGAGCTGTGTTTACCTATGCCACCATCTTGCCTGGAAGTCACAAAGGTTTTTTTCATTTATGTGGAACCCAAACATTAATGCAGTTAACATAATCAAGCTGGTAAAAATAATTGCAACACTTAATTTGGATATTTTGAGTATTTGGTTATCTTCTGCGTGGTATAATGCTATTATCAATTAATGTCTCAATTTGATCGCTATCAACCTCAACTGGTCTACCAAACTGTAGAGCATTGTCCGGCATAAAATCTCCAACACGAAACTTCATAAACCACTTTTGACACATTTAACCAGTCACAGCACCTTCTCCATACACTTGCACAATCTTTTTTTTTGTATTTCAGTTGTGTTTGCCTTTCTTGAAATAACAAGAGCATAACATGCCAAAAAAGTTGCATATTTTCTTTCATCTTTAATATTAAAATGGCTACACAAAACCTCACCAATTTTGATATTTTTTAAATGCATGCTGATATGGCAGCTATACAATCTAATAAAATTGTTTTAAATGAAGTTAAAGACAACTATGTGCTACTAGAGCCATCTTATGGGAAAAAAGGAACAAACTTTTTGGCCAATCCAATGCTATAAGAGTGGATTTAAAATAAAATTTCTCTAAGAGCCATTTCATTTGAGTATGTTTGTTCATAAATTGTCCGCAATTTCCAATTAGACAGACTTATTTTTCACTTTTATAAATACAACCTGATAATGTTTATAAAATTTGATAAAATAAGGCTTGTGTATTTACCGACATGTATAACAAAAAAACACTAGGTAAAATCATGGCATTTATTTATAGTTATGCCTTAGTCGAAATAATGGGCAAGTACCTTCACTGTGAGTAAACTTTCCCCACTATATCCCTCTGTTATTATTTTCGCAGATCATTCTGTAGACTTTCATAAAGAATGTTATTTAGTAAATACTCAAAATTTCATATGCAAATAGTAATTTTCTTTTTATTTAATAATTTCTGCCCCTATTAATGTGTCAATCTTAGATGAATGGACCACCTACCTACTTTAAATGATAACTTATTTTGCTTTATTACAAAATCTCAACCCTTAAATAGAATGTTAGTGGTAAGAAAAACTTTTTTCTGCTACATGGCTGATTTATTTATTTCCTTACCCAATAACGTACTTTTTGATTTTAGAAAGAGGGGAAAGGAGGGAGAAAGAGAGGGAGAGAAACATCGATTGTTTGCCTTTTGCATGCGCCCCAATAACGGACCAAATCTGCAACTTAGGCCTGTGCCCTGACCAGGAATCAGATGTGTGACACCCACCTAACTAAGCCACATGTGCTACGTGGTTGATATTTTTAAAGGTCTAATTTAATATCAACATTTATTGCAACTTGTATTTGGCCACAATTTATCAATGCAAATACAAAAACCACAATAGGAAAGAAAAATCACGGACAGTTAGAAAGATTACTCAGTGGGAAGTATTTTAAATATACTTATCTTCAAGGTGAAATAAGAGTTTTCAAATGATCAACAGGCTTAATATTTAGTTCTAAAATGGCATTTCTCTCAAAACTAGGATAACATAAGTAAAAAATACTTATCAAGTCACTAATATATTTTAACTTAGTTTGTATTTACTTTGCTTTAAAGGCCCTATTCTTGTATTAAGAAAATGTCTTCTATAACATAACATTTTGTAATTCAAGATGCTTTATCAATGCTTTTTTGAAAAGCAAAGAAATAGGACAAGATCATATTCTAAGAAATATTCTGATGCCCACAGACAAATCTAATAGTCTCCTAAGGAATAAACACAGAGGTTTTCAGAAGTTTCTCCGAATTTCACAAAATTAACCATTATCTATTAAAACAGATCACATTTTTACTCAACTAAGTGATCTTCATGTAAACTGAAAGTTTTTCTACACTATTAAAGGTTATATTCTTGTTTTTGCTACAACTAATAATTTAAAAAGACCTGTTTTTTTCCTATTCTGATGGTTAAATCTCCCATATCTATTTTTCCATAAGAAAAGGAAACTAAAATACCCAAAATACATTGCAGTTTCTCTGCAAATAAACCTAGAAACTATTATCAAGAATCTGCTACAGTGTATATATTGAAAACCAACAATAAGTACATACTTGTTTATGACCTAGCAAGTAAAATCCTTTTAAAAACAATTTAATCCTGTCTTCCAGTGTTAAAAAAAAACAAACAAAATAACCCTCACTTGGATAACCTCTAACTGAAATATTTTTCATATTTTCTTTCAGATAATGGTTTAATTGGTATATTTTAGTTAAAAAGAAAAGAAACAGACCTAAGATTTTCTCATATACAAGCTAAAAACTACTATGCATATGTAAAACCCATATCACAAGAAGCTTATATCCACACAGCCTCAACTTAGCCAGATTGTGGCAGAAAATAAAAGCTAAAGAGTTTTGAAAGCATAATACACAGCCTTTATTTAAAAATAAAAGCATGCAAGCAAACAACGCAAAAACCCTATTATCTAATTTCCTGGATTAAAATAAAACAATAAAGATTACCCTTAAATTTTCAGATTCAGAAGGAAAATAATCACTACCAAGCTAAAAAAAGGGCCATACATCATTATAAATTAATAAACAGAATCATAATCCTACCTCCTAAATAAGTTCCCTATGTAACCCTAGGTTTCTGATCTGAAAGGCAAACCAATTTGGGAGCATTAATGTCACAGAAGATGTCCAAAAGTTTATAAAAGAAACAAAGCTTTGACACCACATGCTATGTACAAATTTTCAAGACAAAACAAGTACCTTAGCTCAGATTCAATAGCTTTGACTGTTTCTTTTTCACTAGGAGACTTGATACTTTATGAAATTCACTTTAGGATATAGTGTTTTGCTTTTCTTATTACTCTAAAGCAAAACATTTTTCTAAAGTAAGGATAGAGTAATTTAGAATATTTTAAGGAATTTAGGAAAGGTGATTTACGCATGCTGTAGTTGTATGTTTCCTTCAACAAACCCATATAGCATTTAAGTTACAGACCTTTAATTTACAAATCTACACATAGAACTGAATATTTAACACAGAAAACCTCAGAATTTATTTCAGTTTAAATCATTCACAACTTTTTGCTTTGTATAAAACTTGCATGTCTGGAAACCAAAGCAAATTAAAATTTTAAAACATAGCCCTGAAAACATACATAATAGGGTTTTGTACCTTAAACCATCCACATTGTAAAATACAAGTGCTGTGAAAATGTGACTAATGATCCAGTTCTTTAACCAAATATAATAGAACTACTGAGAAGCTTTATCTATTTGTAGAATAGCTTTCTTCTCACTCAAGTTCACGTAATTGATTCAATATTACTGCGTGATACAGCTTATTCCTAAGAGAAGGGTCTTTATAAAATTGAATGTAGAGTATTTTAATTTTTAAAAGTTCTACTTCCACCAAAAAATGTTTTCTTCAAAATCTACTTTTACCCTTTCACTTATTCTTTACCATAAATTTTTTAAAAATATGCTTCACATTATAATATCAGGAGCACTTCTTCAGTGTCTAAGACTTCGTGGGCCATCATACAAAAATGACAATTACTGCAGCTGCTTAACCCTCACTCTGAGGCTTTCTTTACTCTTTACCTTCCCAATATCATGCAACTTGGCATAAATGGAATTGGAACATAAAGACTTGGTCAACTAGATGGTTAGAATTACAAATGGGTAGGAGAGGGTTAGTTTGGGTTTAGGAGTAAGATTGCAAGCAGGTTTGATAGCTGAGATGCCTGTACCACTCAGTTGAAGCAAAACACAGGGCTGGAGACAAGAGGTGCTATTTTATGTCCCAGGATTTAAGTAGTACACACTTTTTAAAAGTCATTCTCAGACTTTTAGAACTTTTAAGATTCTGTAAAAATTGTGGGTGTTGTCACACAAAAGTATGTCAAATAAAACTCATGGGAAGATAACCATGTAAATAAAACATTTTCTTCTTCACTGTTAAGGTGAAGTTTTATGTGTCTAATTTAGGGACCACTTTAACAAAGGACATTTCATCAGTAACAACAGCAGAGAATTTCTGAATCAACCGATTCATGTGTGACTGCAATTAAGTGAGGCCATTGTCCTACGTAATCAATGGATACATGTGTTTGACTAATAAGTTGGCACAGACAGTAAGAAAGTAAAGAGAAGACACATAGAGGTCACTGCAGCTAGACTCTGCTCACAGGCTATGAAAGGCATACCAGATACGTTATAATAAGATAAAAGATAGGCTATAAACAGGCTCCTCCTTGGAATTAATCTGGGTTTCTAGCATTTAATTCTAGTTCCTGCATGCCGTTGAAGGACGTAGGTCACTTTTTCACATGGTACAAGTTTGAAGGAAAATCACATACCCAAACACACACACACAATTTTACTTTCCTTCTTCCCCACACCTTTTGTTGGAGGGTCAAAATTGGCAGAAAATAGCTTGGATTCTAAAGCCCTTCAGCCCTTTCTGTCCTCTCTGGGACAGACAGACAGCTACTAGATTCTTGCAGGGATGCTATTGTCCGGTGCCTTTCCCAAGTACACTACTTAGGTAACTAAGCAGAGCCAGTTTAGTGCTGAAGACTGCGTGGGACCTTTGCTCTCAGGTTACTAGGCATTACTGAGTGAAATGAAAGATGAAATTTATTCACACAATAATTGGAATAGCTATTAAGCACATTTTTCTAATTTCTCTGGTGAGTATTAAGGGCAATATATATATACGTTAAATAAAACGGAATATCAAGAATATGCATTTTTATGCAAATAGCATAGATACTATTTTAATATTTCTATACACCATGAAGAAATGAAGATAAGAATATTCCATAATAAACAATATTTCAGAACATGAGGAGTCAAAGTATAAAAAAATTAATGACATATCGTACTAATTATCAAGTTAAAATATTTTTAGTGTGATTCACATGATCTAATGTCTAGAGATGGGTCTTTATTCTGACTAAAGAGTATTTTCACATATTTAATACTATAGAACTAAATAGTAATATTTTAAATGCTTGAATTTAACTTGCTCTTGAAATTAGTGTAACACGGCATGTTTCTCTACTGGCACACATGATCAGTATGTCTACCCAGTACAATATACACTTTGTAAAGATGTTGACTCTTCAGGCCTTGTTCCGGCTCTTTTGGTCTAAACTATACCTAAATCGATCCAAAAGAGTCAATAGAGAAATAGAACAGTGGTGTTGAATGTCAAATCATATCACATAATTTAAATAAAATTCTCTTACAGCTTTAAAACCGGGTTAGCAGTCTCTGGTTGAATATAAGATGTAAGATACGCATTTACATTGCTTGCTCACAAACTCTGACTAAATAAACCACATAAGAAGGAAAGTAAAAATCCCCCAAAACAAAAAATAGGAAAAGAATTGAAAGTAGAAAAGATATTTCAACAAAATTTGGATGACACTAAGTCTATGGACAAGCCATAACTGATTTAGGTTTTAGCTTTCTTTGCGATGCTGGGTCTACAATAGGAAGAAACCAGTAAAAAGACAATTCATTAATAATACACCTTGGAAGTCAGGAATTGGAGAGAGCAAGTACCTCTGAAAGCAGGGTTGCAGAATGGATGGAAACAGAATGGTTTGCTGAATGTCTACATGAGTAGTAATTAGACTTCCCAGATCTTCTGTTTTGCCTAATCAAATAGTTTAGGTCCTTCCCCAACTCTGGCAGAACCCAGCAGAATTAAGGTTAAACCAGAAAAGACTGGGCTTGGGAGCAGTAGATAAAACTCAGGGTAACAATGAAGAGCTGAAAACAGGGGGGCAGGGAGAGGCATTAGTACATAGACTAACTCACATTTAAATTACTGCCTGCACACTGAATGCTGAGTCTCTTGAGTCTTTTTCCCCAATCAGCTCCCACAATGCTGGCTCTCAGGCTTATACCCCACAGATGGGAAAATAAACAGTCTTTTTCTGGAGAAAATGATAGGCTCAACAACCTGCAAAAACTGATATTTAGAGGTTCCTCCAGGAACGCTGTCAGGTCTCCACTCATCATCCAGTATAAAGTCTACCTATCAGTAAGCTCCAGTCACTTGCACAAAACTTCCAATTTTTCCTTACCACCTTCATGAATATAAACAAAAACTCAAAACTCATGAGAAATTTGAGAAAATCTTTAACATGACTGTGATTAAAGCAAAAAGAGGGACTCAAGATAAATAATGCAAGGTTTGAATTAAAACTTGAAAGATATTAATATCCTTAGAAATAGAGTATACATATCCATGACACATAAATGCTATAAAAATGTAATATTCAGACAAAAACTGTAAAAATAAAAAAAATAATAGTTGATACAAAAATTGCAACAGAAAGTTTAAAAGAGAAAATTAAGAGAAAAATCAGAATACAGTATAAAATAAATAGAAAAGGGGAGATAAGAAATTAAAAATTCATTCAAAGAAATCAAACACCTCACTAACAAAATTTCCTGAAAAAGACAGACAACAGAATCTTAACCAAAGAGACGATATAAACCTATGGATAAAAATTGCAGATTTAGCATATTTGCTTATTTTCGTCCTCTCCCCAACCACACCAAAATGACTGTAAAAGAACGCTTCTGTTTTGAAGTAAATACAGTAAATGAAAGAAAAACAGTAGTAAAATTGTGGAGGCTACAAAGCAGGTAAACATGTAGTAAATGACCAAACAGAATGAGGAAGCTTCATCAGAAAGCCAAGATGCAGTCTGATTTTACTGCAGAACTCCAAAAGGAATAAAAAACTGGTCAGACAGGGGTTAAAGTGTGAGTGTGTCAGTGGTGGTATTAGGAAAAAAACACTACTAAAAATATATACATATATTTTAAGTAACCATTTAAACCTTTCCCTGCATGAAAGAAGTCTAGAGACGCACGGTTTGGAGAGGGTAATAAACAGGAGCTTTTCTGGCCTATCCAGATGATTCAACAACTTGCCTCACTATTTGCTCAGAGCTTCTAGTCTTTTTGTGCCTCACACTTAAATACAAACAGCCACAAATCACCAGATCTCTCTAAGGAAAGTCTTTAGCATGAGAGACAGCAACTAAACCAAACCAAAACTTAGAGGAAAAAGATACTTGGCATAAAGAAAACCTTGACAAAATTTATGAGTATGTCAAATACACACAAAACAAGGTAATCATAAAACAAGTAGGATTCCATAAAGGTAAGAGGAAAAAAGATAGAAATAAGATCCCTTAAAAATTAGAAATTAGAATAAATTAAAAACTCAACTAAAGGATTGGAGGTGGTTGAGAAAAATCTCCCAGAAAATTAAATATAAAAATAGAAACAAACATAAACATACAAGAAAATGAGTTTTAGAGAACCAATCTAGGAAATCCAATGTCTAAACAATCAACATTATAGAAACAGAGAAAATGAAGAAAAGGAAATAACTCAAAATAATTCAAAAAAATTTTCTAGAAGACCACAAGTTTCCAGACTGGTGAAGTCCCAGCACAATAAATGAAAAGAGATCCTCAACAAGGCACATAATAATAAATTTTAGCACACTGGGTAGCTGAAGAGGAGATGTTAAAGGTTCACAGGAAAAAAATACATGACATACAAAAAAATTTCAGAAATCAGACTGGCAAACTAGAATTCTTACAGAGCAAGAATGGAACTTTTCAAAGACAATTAAAATAGTACCTTCCAAATTATTAAGAGAATTTTAAACCTGGAATTCCATTCTTAATCCAAGTATCAATTAATACTCAGGTAGAACAAAAATATTATCAGGTGTGCAAAGTCACAAAAAATGCATTTCCCATGCAACCTTTCTGATAATAACACTGGAGGATATGATCCACCAAAATAAGAAAATTAACCAAGCAAGAGTCAGATATAAAATATAAAACAAAGAGCACCAATTCAAGAGATGCAAAAAAGAATACCTAAGAAGTAACTGGTGTTTCTTGGGGGATATGTATTAGTTGGGAAGGTTAACCAATGCAGACTAGGGCTCCAGAAGAACGCTCTCCAAGAGATGTAACTGACATACTACTTGATGTTTTTGAACATACTGAGAGATTTATACAACCAGAAAAGTCTGAGGCTGAATTAACAGTATGTACAAAGATTAACAATGCAAATGAAAAATTAAGACAAATATTTATCTGTGAATAGAGTCTACATGATCAGAACATAAACACTAAATATTGTTCTTTTAAATGACATTACTATACTCAGAAGACGAGGAGAGTGAGAAATGATCAGTGGTAAGTGACAACCCAGGGGGAGGTGCAATGTCCTCATTTCCAGAAGAAATAATAATAGTAAAAGCCTGAAACTGAAATTAAGCCGTGGTTTTGTATTCATATGGAAATACAGATGTGAACACCAAAGAGAAAGCGGAGAAGTAGCCTCTGGAGAGGTGGAAATGAAGGAGAGAATATTTAATTTTAATAAAAATAAGAAAAAATAAAATTATTGCCCAGTAGTAAAGAAAATGAGTTTCCATATTTAAAAGCTAAACCTGAAACATTAATGAAACCTCAAAGCACCAAATGGATAAAGAAAAAGGCTTCTAGAGGGTATAAGAGGGCAAGGGCAGCATATGCCAATCGCAAGAGGGCAGTCGATCTCTCATCTTCAAACTCTGAAGATAAACTATTTCTTTCTTAAAAATTGTGCTGAGTCGAACTATTAATTGGCTATGATGCAGCAGGGGTGGGGTGGGGTGGGCAGGAGGTGTTAGGTAATTTCGGGCATGTAACATGTTTTTTAAAAGTGCCCCCCTTTCTAAGGACACTATAGAAGAATACACTCAGCCAAAAGAAGACTAAACTGAGGAAGAGGAGATTATGTGATCCAAAAAGAGGCACAGGGAATTCTTTTGAAGACAGTGAAGAAAACTCCACGATTAAGAGATATGTAGGAAGTTTAGAGAACTGAGGGTTCCAAGTGTTGACATATCCTCTCTAGGAGGTATTTCCATGGAAAAACAAAAATAGAAATGAGGTATATGAACTACTGAGGTATAGAATTCTAAGAATGAGAATAAAAAATTGTTCAAGAAAAGTAATAATAATGCTTAGCTATAAATATTTCCATAGATGTAACTAAAACCAATGACTGATTTAATTTTAAAAAGTCTCTTTACTTTCTTGAAATAGAAAAAGAAAGAAAAAGGAAGGAGATGGAGCAATAATATCTAAAATTAAAGAAATACCATTATCCCGTAACATTTAAATATACAGAAAAAATCCCAAGAGAGGTAAAGGTGGCTCGAAATGAGACTGAGGATAGGAAAGGAAGGCAACTGGCTTCTTTCCTTGCATTTCAGTTTTTAAACTATTTACCTCTACTTTGAAATTTTTTCAATTAAATAAAGAAAAAATTCTCTAATGATCTAAAATCTTTTTCAAATCAGAGATGAGATCTAATGGTAGCTGTAAAATGGAAAACACAAATTCATAAATTAACATTAATAATGTTTTTAAGGATACACTGCAAAAGACAAAACAAGCAGGCACCAGACTAAGCTGATATTCATTTCCTGTGTGGGCTTCATAAAATTGTAGTAGACTTCAGTTACTAGATATACAACTGTAGCAGCCACTGTGAAATCCACCAGCCACTGGTATTCTGGAAAGTAATGCAATGCTGAAAAATAAAGGTTAAAAACAAAGTTTTACTTTCATAAACAGCTTAGAAGATTCAGCTATAATTAACTATAAATATGCTAGATATTAATTCTAGTTGGTGATTTGCAACATAAGGATTAAAGATATGAGAATCTAAAAATGCAGAAAACAGATTAAGAATGTTGGCATTTAAAACTAAATTTTAATACCACATAAATTAAATAATTAAAATAATCCTGCAATGATTAGCAATAATTAAATTGTTGTTAAAATATATGATTGCAAAATGAGCTGGTCTTTTCTTAGTTGATTAGCTATTTTTTACAGACATTATAAATCAAGTTGGTTTTTTTTTTTAAAGAATCTGAGCTGTACTTCAGAACAGTGATTTTCAATCTTTTTAATCTCATGGCACTCATAAGCTAATTACTAAAATTCTGTGGCACACCAAAATATGATTTTGCCCATCTGACCCCCCCCATCAAAAAAAGAATGATTTTTGATTTTGATTCATTCATACCAGATGGCTACTGTTGTTTGTATTAGCTGTTGTCATTTTTTAAAATTTGAAAATTTAAGGGAAAAGGGGACAGGGTCCCTTCCTAAATAGTCAGGTACTGCACGTTTTCAAAATTCTTTCAGCACACTGTTGAAAATTGCTGCTATAGAATACAACCTAATGTAGACTACTACAGTTTTAATTATATTCATTTCTGTGAAGAATGCTAAACTTTGTTAGTTATTTACTGCTCTAATGGAAGGTTAGTAATTTTTGAGTTACTGCAGATTAAAATAATAAATTAAATAAATCTACTCTTTAATAAATTATCTGCTCCTGCAAGAAAAGCTGATGAACTACGTATTTCCAATAAAACCATACCCTTTCAACAAACTATTTCATTCTTAGGGGTTCACATTAAAATTAGCCTTCTCTGAAAATAAATATGACTCCATCTCTCTTTTCAATTCATATATTCTGGTTTACTTCTGCCAGAGTGTAGTCCAAAATATCAACATCATTTTATAGAAGGCTTCCTAAAAATGTGGAAATAAATCACATTATAAACATTAATTTGTATGTTCCCACTGGCACATAATAAAACAATCTACACTGCTTTCAAAAAATTTTAGTTGCAAAATGTAATACCTGAGGCTATTTTAAAATCACACTGAAAAATATTTTTAAAATACCACTCAAAATAAGACTTATTTAAAATATCAAAAATGAACTAACCAAACTTACATCATTTCTATGAGGTGGAGAGCAAAAATTACAAATTTTTTTATGAACGAGTAAATTTTTTATTTCCTTCAAGTTATTTTAATTGCGCGCGCGCGTGCGTGCGTGCGTGTGTGTGTGTGTGTGTGTGTGTCTGTGTGTGAGTATGATGTTCAGGTTCTGAACATCAGTATAAAAAATTTACCCAGAAGTGGTTGGAGGATTCCTATCCTCCCCCCCTCTAAAATCAACTAGTTAAGCCTTCTGAATAACTTTCTGGAAGAAGGGTAGGGAAATGGATGAAACAGACCTACAGGGATCTATGTATCTAAAGGTTTTCAAATTTATTAACTGAAGTAAGTGTTCTAATTCTCCATGTCTGCCCATACTCACAGATTACCTCTGGGGAATTTAACAGCAAACTGCCAAGTGACATTCAAATGTTCTTATGTTCTTTATGAGGAACTTATAATAGCTAATATAAATTGAGATATACTTTTAAGATAGTTATACAAATAAAAATAATATATACCTTCAGCAAAAGTGAAAATTATACATATTCTTCGCTATATATTTAATCCAGGTATTCTTCTTTTTGTATTCAGTAATATAATTATACACCTGACCTTTTTATAGGATATTGGAATTAAAAGAAAACTTAAGCGTTTATCAAGCCTAGTAATTTCCATTAAGCTCCTGAGAGTACCTAGAGTTCAAGCAGAAAATCCTCTACTTTTACCTAAACACACATACACAGCATGGATTCATAAATAAATATACCAATATAAACATAAAGAAACCATCTCCCCCTTATTCTGAAGAACTGAAATGCTCTTGATATTTTGTGGCCAATTGTTAAACTTGTAGCACTGGTAATTAGTTGTCAAAATTGTACAAGTGAAGCAAATATCTGATTAAGCTATGTTCTGAAGCCACAGTACCCTAACTTCAATTTTTAAGTTCATTAACAGTCTAGTTCTTACTGACTGTTTTTACCATGTTTCGTGTATAATCCTGGTCAAGTTATTTAACCTCTATCTAATGAGTTTTGTTTTTTTATAAAGCTTGATAATCGTTATATACCTCATAGAATTGTGAGGGTAAGTTCATACAAGTAAAGCACAGCAACAGCTGATAAAATATGGAATTTTAAGCTATTATTAAAGCTAATTAGCTAATAATTATTCAGTAAAGATTAGTTATTAGTAAAAGTGACAAAAATCTGTACATAGAAATCAGGATATGTGTATGTATCCTTGTATTTATACATGTCTGTGAACATTTTACAGCAAGTAAGCATACATATAGGATAGTGAAACACGTTACAATAAAAAAAGTCACAGTACTTTCAAATTTTGCATGAAAAATAGTTTAAAAGAAAAAAATGACATAACCAATCATAATGATACTAGACAACTGACTTAAGTTGTTTCTCAATGACATTTCTGGGTTCTAGGACACCCTTTCCCCATATAGGCATAAAATCTTTGTAGATGTAGAATCAACTTTCCAATATACTGAAGCCACTCTGAATCACAAAATAATTCTACAGTATACAGATGATATATGAATCTGAAGGTTTTTCTGGGGTGGTATGATTTAACACAAGAAGGGCCAAATTATATAGTGATACTTCATACAACACTACCAAAAGTATGTTTTTAAAAAAATGTTATTTTAACTCCTCGCACAATGTAAACCATTAGTTCTCACACCTCCTCAAAAATCAGAACCACTTTGAACATTTAAAAATATATAAATTCCCAGAACTTACTTAATATTTACTGAATCTCCTAAGTATGAGAATTCTTTATTTTTATAGAGCTGCTCAAGTGATTCTGTTTGAAAACCAGTGTTTTAAATAACATATTAATGCCTTTCTCTTCTAGGATCAAAATAATTTCATTTTAAATTTAAAATCATTAGTTATTATGTAAATTAGTTTATTATTCTACAACCACTTCCTTTTCTACTAAATGTGAGCACAAATTGAATTACTGTAAATATAGGTGATTCAATACAAATATACAAATGTATTTCTGCAAGCCACATTATAAAATAAACAGACTGGGATAGATAGCAAAAAATCTAAAATTCAAAATAATGAAAACTGACTTTGATCTCAGCATAGACAGAGACTGTGTAATAAATGTGTATAAATTAGCCTCCCCTGAAAAATGGAAAAAATCATATTTACTATAAGTTATGTGAATAGAAAGAGAAATACAACTCAAGAAGTCATTTTGAGCTTCAAAGCTCTGACAAAGACTTTACATTCTATCTAATAAACTTAAGGATTAGAAAAACAATCAAAAAGTCTAGCCACAACAGACAAAATGAAAGTATTTTCACTAGTATAATGTAAAGCTGAGATTTACAGAACACTTTACCAAGATTCCCCTTACCAAAAGTATCCACTTCTGTAACTGACTTTGTTTCTAGATGAAGGTCAATGTCCTTTGGAATGGTTAGTGGCTTACTTTCAATGTGACCATTATATTTCCTATAAAAATCAGACAAGTGACACAAATAACAAGTTACCTACATTGTTATCCAACTGCTTATACCAAAGTAATTGCAAATGAGGTTTTAAATTTCAGAGTGAAAAAGAAGCAGAATTTCTAAATTTCATCAAAAAGAAGGTAAGGTACTCAAAAGTAGTTTTTAAAAGGGGGACTACAAAATGTGGATGTAAATTATTATGTGAATATACAGATTACCAGGAAAAGAGTTACATACATTAGTGACAGGAATAAAATCTTAATTGCTAGCTTAGCATTGCACCCATTTCTCCTGTCTCTTCTGTAGACTTAAAGACAGCCTAACATCTCTTTCTTTAGGAACAAGAGTAAAAGTAAATGAAGAAAATGCATTTCTCTTTGAAATTACCATGTGCACATACACGTACATGAACATCTGTCACTATAAACAAGTCAGAGTTAAACAAATATATTAAGATTTACGTGCATGAGAAATTGAGAGAGAAAGGCCAACTTAAAGTTGCTTTTACTAGAAAACACGGATGAAGGAAAACAACAGAATTCTTCAAGTGCACACAGGTGTATCACTCTCAAATTTACTAATTTTTAAAGACATTTTGAAAGCAATACACTAAGATTCAATAACATTAATTACAATACCAGAAAACAATTTTACATTTATTCTTAAATAAAGATAAACTGGGAAAACCTCAGTAAAAATATTAATTTGTTAATAAATCAAGTAATTACTGCTACCAGGAACAAGACTGTCATTTAGTGCATCTTTTCTTAAATACAAAGCATTTTCAAGATATAAAAATTACTGTAAAAGAACAAAATTACTTACTACAAAGCATACAATAAGAATTAAATGTTTGTAGAATAAGTACTATATTATATAACTAAGTGTTAGAAATGTTGAACATGGTAGCTATGACTAGACAAAGCTGGAATAGCTAAAGGAGATGTAGAAACTAAAAACTAATCTGGTTTAAAATCCTGACTCTTAATAGCTACATGAACTTGCTCAACTCATTTAACATCATTGATCAACAACTTCCTCATTAGTAAAATATAAATTAAAATAATAGCCAATATTTGAGGACGTATAAATTAAGTGAAACTATAATATTAAGCAGGAGTATTTTTATAAAGATAACAACTGGAATTCAGAGAAGGAGAGTTTATACTTAATCTTCCAATGAGCTGCAAGATTTATTTGTAATTATGAGTGAAAAAGAGAATGATAGTGAGATCAGAAGACAATCTTTTCAAATTTCCAATTACATACAAAATAATCATTAATGTTTAAAGAAATGTTTAAAATTTGGTGACAGTTTGATCTCATTGACATTTTATAATATATTAGAATAACTGTTTCAGGTCCTGAGAAGTCCTCCTCACTCCCAAATGAAGAATCTAAAACTAAGGCCCATTCAAAAACGCTAATTAACAAGCCCTTTCCTTGAGAATTCAATTTCAATATAGATATAAAAAATTTAAGCTACAAGAACCTTTCAAAATTAATTTGGTCCTTCCATTTCACAAATGAGGCTGCTGTGGTCCACTCATGAGATTAACAGTTTTCTTCATAAACTTTAAACATCAAAATAATATTCAGCAGCTGAATGGGACCCAAGAAGTTATACTGTCCACCCCTTTTACTTAAAAAAAAAATGAGGAGACAGAGGTCAATTTTCCCAATACTACAATAATGAGTCATAGCAAAATGTGGGAAAGAACCCAGGCCAACTGGTATCTTTAAATGACTTGCAGGGTAAAGACATGGATTATTGGTCTCCCCTGATCACTGCCCACTGAATATTAATATGATGGCTCTACATTCTCATGATTGAAACACAGAGAAGAGTATGGTTGACTATTCTTAAGTAAAATAATTACTTTTGTGCTTATATATTAGATTACTACATATGGGGTTTTCTTAAAGGGTGATTCAGTATTATTTTAGATCATGGACTTTGATCTCAAATCTCTCAACTGTTTATGGTGTAATCAGTAAATGTTCCTTTAACCATTGTGTCAAATATTTAACACTAGAAAGCCAACAATATAACTTACCTATCTTTTTTGCTTTTCCCCTTCTGCTGCTTCCCTGCGAGAATTCTTAATTCTTCTTCGGTGGGATGTTGATACCATCTTAAGCTAAGAAAAGAGAAATCCTTTAAAACAAAACAATTAAAATCACCAGAATTATTCACTTATTCTACAACTATTTATTGAGTGTCGTATTTGTGGAGACACTGATGGGAAGAATCGGGTGAAAAACAGATACTGCTTAAACCTTAAAAGGATTTATTTAGATTCAAATCCAACACACACCAAACACTTAGTAAATAGATGCCAGACCCTGAAATGCTGTTTGTAGGTACATTTCTTACAACTAACAATGTATTAATATATATTAAGAGGATATAGGCTTACTACTGAAAGTAAGTAGAATAAACTGCAGGAAAACTGGCAGCTGCACATTAAAATTCTCTACCCATCCCTTCATTTATACAAATGATGTGTGTCTTAAAAAAGAGTCCTTTGAAAGCCCCCCCAAAATACAAGTCGTCTTTGCTTTGCTTTTTGTACTTTCTTTAATTTAGTTGGAGAATTCTCAAATTTTACGTGTATGAGAATTAGAGTAGATCATAGTTTAAAAACCCTTTTACTCTTATCTATATATATATATGTGACCCTCTTCAGTTATGGTTCCAACACAACAGGATGTATTCATTCCACCACCCAGTGAAAACATCCAAGCACATCATTTATTCATTCCCAAGCACTCACGTGTTCAGTCTCAGCTAAACCTATCAGCCAGCCACCTAAATGTGAGATTCAGGTTTTATCTTTAATGTGCCCCCTCTCCACGTTATCATTAATCCCTTTTTTAAATTCTTAAAAGTTCTAAACTTGCCAGCTCTCCTGAAAGAACCTTAGTTCAGACCTTCACATAACATGTGTTCCCCTCTAGCTCTCATTATGGCAAAACTCTGCAAATGGTCTTCTTGCCTTCCTTCTGGACACTCTCCTAAGCACATTCTGATCCCCCCTTTAGTTATTTTTCCATAATGCAAATCTTATTAAGATATATGCCTGTTTAAATCCTTTCCAAGACTCCTCACAAGGTAAAGCAGTGAGTACAGCAGATAGGCAGGAACTCTAAGGTCCTGTTGTCATAAAGGAGAAACATACAGTTGTTAGTATCGCTAGACCTTGCAATTTTTCAATTACAAAAATCTAGATTCTTAAAGTGAAATTAAAAGCCAATTTAAAAAAATATTAGCAACTGATTTGCTGTTTTTTTTATTGTGAATAAATGTTTTTATTTATTTTTTAAATTTTATTTTTTCAAATACATTTGTCTCTGCCAATCCCCCACCACTTTCCCTTGACCCCTCCCTCCTTTCCTCCCTCAGCTCTTCCCCTTTGGTTTTGTCCACGAGTCCTTGCTATATGTTCCTTGACTTTCCCCTTCCCTTCCTTGTCCCGGCCCCCCCTCCCTCCTTCCCTCTTGTCTCTGTTGATTTCACAGGAGAACTGACAATTTGAGAAATGACTGGAAATTTGATGTTAAAATTTTTTTAGCTATAATAATTGTAATTTTTAAAAGCTCATATATTTTAGAGATACACACTGAAATATCTATGAATGAAACAGTATTTGCTACAAATAATATGTTGGAGGGTGGAGAGATGAAGAGGAACAGAGATAAAACAAATCAACAACCAGCTATTAATTGTTGTAAGTGCATAGGAGCTCATGATATTCATTATATATGCACTATATTATTGTCTACTCTTTGTATATATTTGAAAATTTCCATTAAAATTAAAACAATAAAGTCCAAACGCATATGTGGTTTTTGACCTCCTGTTTCCATAGCATTTCTGGATTCCACTGCTATCTACTTCACTGGACTCACCTCTAACAATTCCCCTTTTGAACATGCCATTCTGCCTAGATTAAATGACATTTTATTTCACAACTGTTTCATTCCTTGGTGTTTTGGCATATATTCTCCTCTCTGCTTGTAAACACCTACACCGCTATGTGGCAAATTCCACATTTACCTTTTACTTATAAGGCAGTTTACCTGTGCTATAATAAAGAATGTATCTGGTCATTGTTTATAGTTCCTGGCACACAGCTTCAAAAGCCCTTGGAATTTCCTGAGTAACAGGGGATGTCTTTGTTACGCTGAGTAGATTCATGGTTTGCCTACAGACAGCTCCAGGTTGGAGACTGGTCACCAGAACCATGTGAACAACCATGTGAAGGAGAGGGAGCCAGAGATTAAGTTTAATCATGTGGTCAATTACCCATGTGTCTAATCATACCTCTGTAATGAAATGTCACAAAATCTCTGGTCACTGAGGCTCCTGAGCTTCCTGGTGGGTCAATACACTAATGTGCCCAGAGGGTGAGATACCCTGACTTCACAGGGAAAAACCATGAAAACTCTGTGCTCCTTCTAAAACCTCATCCAATGTGCAATCTTATAATAAAGCTGTAATCATAACACTTTACTAAACTCTAGTCATTTTGGCAAACAAGTAAATCTGAGGGGGTTGTGAAAAATGCCCTAATGTGTAGCGAATAGCTGATTATCCAAGTATGGGTAGCCTGTGTATCCCAAGAACTTGCAGCTAGCATCTGAAGCCTGGGTATTCTTTTGGAGGACTTTGTCCTTAATCGGTGAGGTCTGTGCTAGCTGCAGGTAGTTAGTGTCAATATTTAACTGCAGTTTGTACCAGACCAGTCAGGTTAAAATGGAATAGTCCACTAACGGAAAAATTCTTGGAATAAAGATTTTATGTGTATTTCTTTGTTTTTGTATATTTCCAAACTAGCACAGTTACTGGCAGACAGTAAGTGATCAAAACAAATCTCTGAACCAAAATGAATTCAGTTCTCCTCCCAGTTTAAAGATTTTAAAATAAGCCCTGGCTGGTGTGGCTCAGTGAATTGAACACTGGCCTGCAAACCGAAGGGTCGCCGGTTTGATTCCCAGTCAGGGCACATGCCTGGGTTGTGGGCGAAGTCCCCGGTAGGGGGCGCATAAGAGGCAAACACACGTTGATGTTTCCCTCTCTCCCTCCCTTCCCCTCTGTTTAAAAATAAAAACTTTTAAAAAGATTTTAAAATAAAATATGTATACTAACCAAAAAGTCCCTAAACTATAACTAACATGGGTGAAGAAGAACATCCTGAAATTTCTAGTTAAGTCTAGAATTTTAATTTACAGTCAATTCTCGTTATTTGCGGTAGTTATATTCTATAAAGTTGCTGCAAACACTGAACCATTGCTCCTAGGGGAAATAACAGGTTTAGGTTCCTGAGAGCATCTGGTAGTAACATTTCATCAACCAATCAATACATAATCTTGTTTTATGTGTAGTTTATGTTTCAAGATACCTTATTTAATATATATTGTTGATTCATTAACACTAAATTCAGAGCTAATAGTGCTGTAACTCATACCTGAACAAAGCTTATCTAATAATTGTAATCATAAATATTGGATTTTATTGAGTTCTATGAATATTTGTAGCAAATTTTCTCCATAAGGCACATGATAGCCCTCTTGTGCTTAGGAACACCAGACAGCATTTCAGTACTGTGCTTGCGGGTCATTTTAAACAGTGGAGTTGCCAATGAAAAGCAAAAATGTGAAAACAGTGGCACTGATACTATACCACGAAAAGGACACCTATTTACAATATGAGAGGTGAAACAGTAAGGACTCACTTACTGGGAAAATGGGCACAAGGTCATTCAAATTTCTCCCCATTATGCATGTTTATTAACTACCCAGAAAGTATCACAACTATTGATTTTGTGGTGCTTTAATGAATACACTTTACATATAAATTTTAGCAAGGAGGCAAATCACAAATATAGACTTCACAACCGATGAGAATTGAGTGCATAACACTTAGAAAAACATTTAAATGAGCAATAATTCATTTTATAGACTACAATTAGTTGTTTAGTTTTGAGAAATAATAGTGCAAAAAAACTTTTAGTATAGGAAAACTTAGGTCACATTTAGAGTCCTATAATAATAAAATATTTTAAGACTCTTTTATTTCCCAGGTACCATTTTCTTTTTAAATAAGCCCAAGCTTGCTTACTTATGTTTTGTGAAACCATTTTTAAAAATGCATTGGACTTATTACACTTCTTACAAGTCAGGCCATCTTCATTAGGAATAACTACTGTTCAAAACTGGAATTTAAGGATGCTGGGTGCTCTTAGGGCACTTCCAGTTCATTCGTTTGTTTGTTCATTCGTCCATTCATTCATTTATTCATCAGACATTTATGGAGCCCACATACATACATTCATTCATTCATCAGACATTTATGGAGCCCACTGTGGTCAAGTACTCTACCAGGCAGTGGAGATATAACCATACACAATAAGGTCTAAGCCCCGCTTTCCTGATGCTTATATTTCAGTTGGGGCAGAATTTAACCAATATAAAAAAAAGACAAAAACCATAAATTGGATACCATGCAAAAGAATCAAACAAGTGGTGACAATGAGAGATATAAACCTTAAGTTTCAGTTAGAAAAACCTCTCTGAAAGGACACTTCCCAGCAAGCTAAAGGATGAGAAGAGTGGAAGGGAAGAGCATTCCAGGAGGATAACATGTCCAAAAGCACAAAGGCATGAAAGAACATTCTGAGGCAGGAGATAGTGAGGAAGGAGGAAACTCCAGCGGTGCCCCAGGAGATACAGAACATGGAAAAAGGGTGGATACCCTGTCCTAAGTCTGGTAGTTTCTGCATCTGGAGAAGCATTGAATCCTAGTGAATCAGGACTGCCCCTGCGGAAGATGCTACCTGACCCCTACTTCATTATAATGAATTAGCATTGTGGGACCCTCTTCCCAGCAGCCAATCAAGGAAAGGAAGGACCACCCTAAGGAATAAAAGTCCTCTAGCCCCTGAGTTCCTCGCTCTTTTTTTGCCTGCCCAGCTGCTCCAGCTGCCCCTGCTGCTTGCTGCTGCTGCTGCTGCTGCTGTTAGGCTCTTCTCCTTTCTTCTCTACTCCACTCTGCTCAGAGTTGGCCTGTTCCCATGTTCTGTGTGGCTTAATAAATCTGCTTTTCCTCGCTTTCTGCTATAAACTCTGTGTGTTCGGTTCAATTTTTTGTCCGCGATCACCAAGAACCTGGTTACCTGTGCCCACCTGTGACAGTTTCAGTAACCAAAAGGCCAATGGCACAATAGCACCATGTACAAGAAAAAACATGTGACAGAGTCTAAAGAGAAAAGGGAACAAATCAGGCAAAACCTCCAGGGTCATGGAATGGAGTTTAAATTTTATGCTAAAGTAATGGCCTCAAGGCAGGAGGAAAGACTTGATTTGCATTTTAAGATCTCTACTGCTGCTCTGTGAATTAAGGGGAGGAAAGAATGGCAGAGAGATGTATTTTGGACAATGAATCAACAGGTCTTGCTAATGAACTAAAAGGCAGGAAGTAAAAAAATCGTAAGGAATGAAGGATAATGTCTACATCTCTAATTTAAGGAAGACGATTGTACATTTTCTAAAGTAGAGGAAGAAATCAAGAATTTAAACATGCTGAATTTTTAAGTGGCTATGAGACATCGACTGAAAATTTCGAGAGGTTAACTATATCAGAGTCTACAACTCAGAGATAACTTGAGGTCATTACATAATTGTGGTTTTTAAATCTTAGAAATTAGTAAGATCACCTACAGAAAAAATAAAACATGGTAGAAAGCTAAACAGTTAATAACTGAGAAAGTAGAGTTTATGAAAACAATGCATGAAACATATCTGGCTATAAAGGAAATCAAAGGGGGATTTTGGCTCTTCTTTATTTGTTGTTGTTACTTTTAATGGGAGATATTTAAAAAAAAAGATTTTACTTATTTTACTTTTAGAGAGGGGCAGGGAGGGAGAGAGGGAGAGAAACATCAATGTGTGGTCTTGCTTCTCAAGCCCCCCCTACCAGGGACCTGGCCTGCAACCCAGGCATGTGCCCTGACTGGGAATCAAACTGGCGATCCTTCAGTTTGCAGTCTGGTGCTCAATCCACTGAGCCACACTAGCCAGGATTTTTTGTTTCGTTTTGTTTTCTTTTGTTTTTTAAAGTGTGTGTGCTAACAGAAACAATCCCCCCAAAATGAAGCAGTTGACACATAAGAGAGAAGTAGCCAAAGCAGCAGTTTGTGAGAAGGTTAAGAAAAATGGGGGTACAGAGCACAAGTGCGGGAATTAAGCCCTGACAGACAAGATACTTCCTTCACAGACAAAAATTAAATTACATAAACATAAAAAAAAAAAGGGGTTGTACATGTAACTTTGTGGATTTGATCACCCGAAGATAAGTAATTGGCTCAGATTTCAAGAGCTTAGACTAAGGCTGAGGCAGTCAGGCATAATGTTGGAGGAGAAAGGATTTGGGTTGCAGAAGTCGTCTATGAAATGGAGCATACAAAAACTGCCAGGCAGAATGGAGTGGCCATCTAAGGTCTGAGATCATGAATTCAAACTAAAACTTAGAAGGACAACTGCATAATTTTTATTTCAAGTTAGTAATTTGTACACAGTTTAATTCCATATGAAATGGTTCCCATCTACGCTAAATTCTGGTCTCAATTATGCCTTCCCTTTCCTGTTAGTTGGTATGTCTATCTCAGCAAAATGATTTGCAATATGCTTGAAACTGCTGCACTATGCCTTTCTAATAGGGGATTGGCAGACAGATACAAAAGTTATTACTTTAGATTCTATGTAGCAGTTAATAATGGTTACAAAAATACAATTAGAGAAAAATGCTTTATGTTAATATTAAGCAAAAGGAACACGATGTAAAACTGCACATACAATATAATCACAACCATGAAGGTAAAATATGAAAAGATTAGAGGGAACTATAACAAAATTTACACAGTGATTATCTTTGGTTAATGGGAATATGGTCCATTAACTCTTCTTTCTCTTTTTTATCAATTTACCATCATATTCTACATCACAGACATGTGTTGTTTTTGTAATAAAAAATGTTTTTTAAAAATAAAAATTAAGTGCACACTTCAACAGCACACACATACACTAAAACTTGAGGGATACAGAGAAGAGTAGATGGCCCCTGAACAAGGATGAAACACAAATTCATGAAGTGTTTCATATTTAAAAAAGTATTAATGGGATCTCACTAAAAGAATGAACCTCTAGCATTTTAGCTAAATGTGTATTTTATGATAATTCAGTGGCTTTTTCTCTTAAATTTGGATTGTCAGCAGTGTCTCAGATAATATTATACACCACACAGTTATTAGAATAATTTTTAAATGATTTTCTTGTGTAAACCTCATATAAAATTCAACTAAAACAATAGCACTGTAGACAATAGCACAAGAGACAAATGTATTTGAAAAAATAAATTAAAATAAAATAAAAAAATAAAAATAAAAGCTGAGAGAAAAGAAAAAAAACAATAGCACTATAAAAAATATGTAATGAAGTATAGAACGTACTGGCGCAAACTCTTTAAAAACTTTAAGTAACAATGTCATTTAAAGTAAACCACTTAACATTTTTTCAGAAGCAAAAAATTGAGAAATTTAAAATGGAAATCTGAACATGAACAAATACAGAACAACTTAGTATTCACAGCAACCTAAAAAGCTTTAATACATAAATAATCATACAAAACTCTATTTCAGGGTACACCACATAGGTCACTAAAGACGGCTTTAGTCTCCATTTTAAATCTCCATAATTTTGACAAGAGGAAAAAAAGAGAAAACAAATACTACTTAAAACTTAAGAAAACGTTTCAGTATAAGTAGCTAAAAGACTGTAATACAAATACAGTCTCCTGTTAATAACTGGTATTTTAATAAAACATCGTAACATTCTGGAACTGGAAATTAAGACAGCTAATGCAAGGAGAGCAAGGACTCAGGCATTCCACACACAGGGCAGCAGCTGAAAGTTTAAACCTTTCCCTTAGGTCACAGGTCCCACCTACTGCGCATTTGAATAGTAGGTTTCTCTCACCAAAGGGAACTTGCAGATTGGTGAACCAGGCAACATGCAAAAGAGAACAGGCAGAAAGGGAGCAATTGAATATGAAGGTGTTGTTACACACTCTTTACCCAATATTGAACAAGACAAAAATCAAAATAAATCAGACCATGTCATTTTCAATAAGGGAATATGAAGGGAAGGAGTCGACCAAAGTGAGACCTAGGGAGGCAAAGGGATAGAGAAAAATGCGTAAGGTTTGAGCTAAACAATCAGGAAAACGGAGAGCAGGTTCATCAAAGAAGCTATTAAGTAGAAAAAGCAGAACCCTACTCCTCATGCAAAACCCACTATTCAAATGTACAAAGAATATAACCTATCACTTACCTCTCCATGGAAAGAGGGGCCAAGCAAACTTCAAAACAAAAAGGAACTCTAATTACAATAGAAAGTAGAATACTTTGGCTACAAACCAGTGGTATGCTGAACTCATAAACAGCTAACATGTTTAGGTGATCTAAGCAACTGTTAAAACAAGTGTTCCTTATGTTAGGGAAAGCAGTTCACACTAAAAGTACGTAAACACCAATTTCACAGGAGTTTTCTTCCTTTTGGGGAAGGAGGGAGAAGTAGGGCAATCTGAGAGCACTAGGCTCCTTCACAGTTGAGTTTTTCAAGGTCACAGCTGAGACTTTCATATTCACACATTATGGGCAAAAGAAACCTTAAGTTCTTTTTAAAGCAAGAATCCCTTCAATAATATGACAGTCATATAAAAAGACATGAAAAAAAGAACCAACAATATTTTCTAGTAGAAAAGTATTTCCCTATTTTAAAAAAAAACTGTTACAATGGAAATATAAAATGTTTATAATTTAGTAATGTAGAATTAGGTTAATTTCAAATAGTGAGAGGTACAATTTGAATATATAATACTTCTTAAACTCTACTTCATACTTAGCATGCTTTTGGTAATCAAAATCAATGCTGATATGCCTGTTAATTTAGTTTAGGACTAAAAGTGGCTATGTAGCCCTACAGAATCCATAAAAATACAGTAAGTAAAGAGAAACCATACAGTACTTATAACCTGAAGAGTATCTTCTAAAAGGCCAAGTACAGCTAGGAAAACAGGTAGAAAAAAGAGAATCTTAAATAAATTACTCTGGAATCTGCTGAGAGAAGTTACAGTGGTTGTAGAAAAGTTCACCTTCACCAAATTCAAATCTCTTTTCAAGTATGTGAGTTCCAAGGCAAGGTCTTGAGTGGATGAGCAATCAAAAATCAAATAAACAGTAGACTGTGTCAGACTTCTAGGATAAGAGGCCCGGATCAGTTTCATTTTTCACTATGTAAAGGTGACGAAAGTTAAAACTTTGTTTTCTCATTTGTAAAAATGGAAACAATATTACATACAGCAGAGGACAACTAGATACTCACCAATCCTGCGTTCCAGGTAAAAACGAAAATTGCATTTCCTAGCCTCCTTTGAACTTTGGCCTAAACGACTCACAGGGCGTACAAGCTTATGTAACGTGGGCAGAAACAATACATCTACTTTTAAGCTTGGCTCCTAGAATCTCCAGAAAGATGCACAGTCCCCACCCTCTATCTTGATGTGACAACTGGCACAGCATCTAACACAGGACTTGAAGGTAGCAGGAGGAACAGTGGTGCCACGAGAAAGTTTACAATCCCCAAGTCACCACTTGAAGGATAACTGAATCCTTTAGATGCCATTTTGTGAAGGATCTACCCGGTGAGCCGCCCAACCACTCTCTGATTCCCCCATTCGACCCTTACTCCATCTGAGAAAATGGAATGAGAAGCTTTTACTAAATTCACACATGGAGATTTCTGAGGCCATAACATACCCCAAATACATCTCCTCTCCTACCTAGCTCAGGGTATACAGAGCCAAATGAGAGAGCAGAAACAAAAATTTTATCAGGATGAAGTTTTGTAACATTGTGCAAATAATATTAATGGAATTAAACCAGACTAAAGACTATGCAGTTTTTTAAAAAACTACAGATTTACAGCAGTAATAGCAATATATAAATGTTATTTATCGAGAGCTAGAAAACTAGTTAATTTTTTCATACTAAAAATCACCAGGCTGCTAATTTACAAGCAAAAATGTTTATTCCTTCAAGGTATTTACTTTTTTAGGAAAATGGCGGGTTTATTCATTAAATAAACAAAATAAAGAATCAGGGGCCTCTTCAAACCCCCCATTCCAAAAGAGAAAGAGGTCGATGAGATATGGACAAAAATTAATTTATGGAATAAAAAATGAAGTCATGATCTTAAAGAAAAATACAAAATTTACAATGTGAAGATATTATACTATTGGAATAAATATTAAAATGATATATACAGAAACCAAAAAGAAGTTTCTTCTGTTATACTCATGATTGACCTATGTGGTTAATACACAGAGATTAATGCACATCTACTCACTTAAATAGTTCTATTAAATAGTTCTATTCAATATAATCACTCCCAAGCCATCCTACACTATTCACAATTTAAAAATTCCTCATGATCCTCTTAAATTCCTTCAAGTATTTTAGAGATAAAGAATGCCCTCCGATCTTTCTTTCTACAACTCAGCAGCATGACATGGTTTAAAATGCAAACTGTATTTCTAATCAATAAATGTTTACATAAGCAATTTAAAAGAGATTTTAGATATTCTCAATATTAGAAGTTTCATATCATATCACGAAAGGTTTGTAAAACAGTAATTGTCCCTAAAGGGTAAAATCAATTATCTTATTCAGTGGAGTTAGGAAACAACATTTAGTAATTTGGCTTCATGACCTAAAAATTTCAGGATTAACATTAAAGAAAGGGGATGATCTTAAAAGCACAAAACAAAAGAGAAAGGAAATGTACCTACACAAAAGAGTAAATATTACTAGAAAATTCTGATGGGTACACTTACAACCTGATTTGGCATTGAAAAGGGCATTAATTAACATTAATTTGATCTGTTGACAAAAGCAAATCAGGAATATCTAAAAAGTCAACTTCATGTTTTTTAAAGGTTGAGTTCCCTCTCAAATTGGGGGTATGTATATTTATTACACATACTCATAAAAAAGTAGTGATTTTTAAATACATCATTCTAATATTAACAAAGAGAAGAGAATCAGGTTAAAATCTTTTAGCTTTTACCTGTGAATGTTTTATAGAAACAAGTGAAAAAATCGAACTATGTAACAACACAGACATTACCTATAGGCTTCAATGGGACAATGCTGCAAAGATCTTCACAGCCAAAAGAGATCTAGAAGTCTCACTGGAGACTCCTCATAAACAGAATCTAGAAATGTGATTCTCAGTAGAAAATAAGCTACCTTAATGCATTTTATCAAATTTATTAATTCAGATTCCATTTATTTAGAATGAATAATAATTTACCCAGCTGATGTTTACTCTTTCACAATCTATAGCAAAGGATTTTCCTAAGCAAAAAAAGTAAACAAGATTACACAGGGCATAACCCTACATAGTTAAAAACTAGTTATAGTTGATTGATTTCTTTTACTTAAAAAGAGCTGATAGATGCTTTCAACTTAGTCATTATTCATTGTGCTAATATACATTTTCAAATGACTGTTCTCTCACACTTTCTACACATAGATCAGTGTTCAAAAAATTTTAAAGAATCTGAATAATATTTTTCTATAAATACTGATATAGAAAAAGTATACGCATACAAATATAAATAATTAAAATGACAAAATAAATTCTATGGAGGAAATTTAAGCTTTGTAGATAGCATGGCCCTAAATTAAAGGCTTATTATTTATCTTGCAGTATAAGAAATCATTAGAAATATAAGAGCTCTCCATTGTTTTATAACTTCAAAAGGTCTAAACAAAAGACATAGAAATCAATAACACAATTTGGTTATTTACTGGAGATGAGTAACTGGAATAAAACTATAGTCAAGGTATCAAATCTATAACTTACCTTTCATAATTAAACAGGATTTTGGTATGTATTTCTGTATGCTGAGTTTTCCTGCTTTTGCCTCACTTTATCTCCTGTATTTAACTTTTTTACTTTTCATTTTGTGTTATACTATACACATTTCAGCATGGCAACTTTGCTGCTTTGTGAAGCAGTAGGGATAGTAGTGAACTTATAGCGCAGTAGACAAAAATTAAAATCCTTTAAGGTAACTTCGCCTCCTCCTTCATATATTAAAGTTTAAAATTCTTTGCAGTAGAATAACCCCTTATTCATAGTAAACTCTCAACTGAGTCACTAATAATAGGTCATGTGAGTCATTTTTTCCAACAATTGTGATATAGTTAAGTACTTCAATTCACAGTCTCATCCTTTTGTTGATCAACTTTTTAAAAGGTAACTAGAAAAGTTACGCTATATTTTCAGTGGCCATGGACAAAAGGGGACAGGGAAGGGGAGGGGGAACTGCACTCTTAACCATGACCCTATTACCTTTGTGTTAAACAGATAAATTACTAACACTGAATGAGAAATAAGGAAGTTAAATTTTTCTCATAACTTTCCTTTGTTGTATTTTTTAGAAAATAGGAATTAGCACTTAACTATCTAGGAAGTTAATCAGCTTGGTAAACTAAGTAGAGATCTATAGGTGCCAGTCACAATTAACCTGTACTTGACTTACCTGCCGTTACAGAGTAGCCATCGAGCAAGAGAATAGTGAGGTATAATCTTCTGCATGATACTGGCCATCACCATGGTAACGACCAGCTGTATACCTATTACACCCTGTGTAAAAAAACAAGTTTAACAATAAATGAATTTAGATTTGAGGACACTGCTGGAAAACTTTCTATATATTCTGAAAATGAAATTTTAAGAAAAAGGAGTTATTACTAAACTATTATTCTTGGCATTTAGGCATTCAGGACTACTTATGTTTAAACTTAAAATATGCAATCTCATCTTATAATCCTCTACAAGTTACCCAAGAGTCACATCCCTGTGAACAAAAGTTAAATGAACTAGCATAAACATTCAAAAATCTTATTCCTAAGAAATGTTCTCCATTATGTAAGGGTATCCAAATGAAGAGAAAATTAGTGATTTTTTTAATCCTTCTCCAAATTTACTGTTTTTAACACACATAAAACACTAGCTTGGAAAGCGTTAAAAGCAGTATGTATATTTTTTAATTCTGGGGTGGTAGTGAATGACTAAAGAGTATTAATTAGAGTGTCGCATTGCAGAATTGGCCTGAAAATCAATTTGTAGAAAATGTAATTCAGGCTGCCATCACTGACTTCCAGTGGGTGGGCCCTCAGCAATGTCCAAAACCCCCTTAGGTTTTCCTCATCAATCCCTCTTCTGTGATCCATGACAGCCAAAATTCAGCCATCCTCCTCTCTTCACACCTTCAACTTCCCTCAAAAGGGCAACTCTCCACTCAGTAGAGGATGGCTATTTCACGGAGAAAATACACACCATCAAATACGAACTTTTAGCTGCCACCAAGCTCACAATCACTTGTATAACTACACTAGCCTTTTCCCACACCCTCTAGAAATAGGGCAGTTCTACACAAAGGAAATCCCTCCTTCTGTGCTTCGGGGGCCCTTCCTCTCTTTGATTTTCAGAGACCTTAACTCATGAAGAGCTTCCTTTCTGTTTCTTATTTAATCTTTTCTCTACTTAAATCCTTCCTATTAACACTGCAACACCTCTAAGTCTTCTATTTTTTTTTTTTAAACAAACAACAATTTTCCCTTACTCTACAGCCTTCCTCCCCCCTCATATTCACAGTCACTAGTCAAGATTTATTCTTACTTCCATTTTCTCATACCCCCACACAGCTCCCATCTAGCTTCTGCTCAGCCTATTCCTCTGAACACCTACCATCAAAATCATTTCATCTCCCAAATTATATTTCCTTATCTTAAATCTCAGCAGTTTTCCACAAGGCCTACAACAAGCATTGCTTTACTCCCCACTTAATGATCAATTCTTTATACTCCTCAGGTGGTTCCTCTATCCCAGCAGTCCAAAAATAAGGCTGAATTCCAACCTCAAACCTAATCCAAACAAGTACATAAAAAAAAATTAAATGTTTAAAAAGAAACAGTATAGAATATTGGTTTAAGAGCATAAATTCTGAATCCAAACTACCTGGGATAGAATCCACCATCCACTAGTTGTGTGACTTTGCATGTGTAATTTAAACATTTTGATTCTTGTTAGTGCCCAGATGGGGGATTGACCCCTCAACCCTGGCATATGGGGACGACATTCCAACCAACTGAACTACCTTGTCAGGACGGTAATTTAAACATTTTGTGCCTCCATTTCCTCTTCTATAAAATGAAGTTTAAAATTCAACTACCTTATCAAGCTATGGTTAGGAATTGTGTCTGGTACAGAGTAAGAAGTCAATGGGTTAAGTACTATTTGTTGTTATTGTCATGGTTATCACTATTATTATAGAAAAAAATATTTGGTTTAAATATAAAGAATAAAAGGCTCTCAAAAATATCAGTTTATGAGATAAATAAATCGAAAAAAGTCAAATTTCATTGATTGTAACAAATTGTCAATCAGTTGTTCATAATTTTAACAAATGTACTATTATGGTGTAGGCTATCAATACTGGGGAAGGTTTTGCACATGTAAAGACAGGGGTATATATTGGAATGCCCTATATTTTCCTCTTCATTTTGCTGCAAACCTAAAACGGCTCTAAAAAATAAAGTCTATTATTTAAAAAAAAAATTTCTACATAGAGAAACAATATGAACAATGTCAAAAACTGGGAAAAAGCATTTATAACTCACATCACAAATGGGTATTTTACTTATTAGATATTATAGAGTTCTCATAAATTAATTAGCAAAAGATCAAATATGTACAGGAAGTTTTCAGGAAAACAAAAACAAAAAAACTAAAAATGGTTCTGAAGCAGGACACTTTAAAAAATATCTTCAAAACCTAACTCAACTATGGTTTTATTGTAAATACTTTAATGCCTTAAATTCTACCAATTGTGTTAAGGCTCAGACCACTTTTATATTCACTAACATCAAAGGTTATAATTTCACATTTTTTTCTTTCACATTTTCTATCACTCAAATTTACTATCCCATTTTTTAATGCTGAGAACATGACATTTACTTGCATATTTTTAAATAGTGTAGTGTGCTATTTATTTATTTTTATTGAATTTATTGGAGCAGCATTGGTTAATAAAATCATATAGGTTTCAGGTATAAGATTCTATAATACATCAACTATATATTGTATTGTGTATTCATCACCCCAAGTCAAGTCTCCTTCCATTACCATTTATTTCCTCTAAACTCTCTTCTGCTACCACCTACTCCCCTTCTCCTCTGGTAATCACCATGCTGTTCTCTGTGTTTGCGAGTTTTTTTGTTTTGTTTTATTTTTTGCTTAATCCCTTCACTTTCTCACCAGGCACCACAATCACCACCCAGGACAGCTGTCAGTTTGTTCTATGAGTCTGTTTCTATTTTGGTAGTTTATTTCATTAGATTCCACAGGAATGAAATCATATGGTCCTTTCTTTCTCTGTTTTCACATAGCATAATGCTCTCCAGATCCATCCATGATGTTGCAAAGGATAAGATTTTCTTGTTTTTATGACAGAGTAGTAGTCCATTGTGCAAATGTACCACAGCATTTTTATCTACTTATCTACCGATGGTCACTTGAGTTGCTTCTAAATCTTGGCTATTAATAACACTGCAATGTACATAGGGGTGCATATATTATATCCTTTTGAATTATTGTTTCAGTTTCTTTGGATATATCACCTGGAGTGGAACTGCTGGCTCATAAGGAAGGTCCACTCTTACTTTTTTGAGGTATCTCCATACTGCTTTCCACAGTGGGCTCCAGTGGGTTCCCAACAGTGGGCACGAGGGTTCCATTTTCTCTTGTTTCTTGATATGTTGATGATAGCCATTATGACTGGTGGGAAGTGATACCTCATTATGGTTTTAATTTGCATTTCTCTGATGATTAATGATGTTGAGCATCTTTTCATATATCTTTTAGCCCTCTGTACGTCCTGTTTGGAGAGGTGTCTGTTCAGGTCCTTTGCCCATTTTTTAACTGGATTGTTTCTTTAGTGTTGAGTTTTGTTAAGTTCTTTGTAAATTTGAGATATTAACCCCTTATCAAATGTATCATTGGCAGATATGTTCTCCGATCCAGTGAGTTCCTTTTTCATTTTGTTAATGGTTCCCTTTGTTGTGCAAAGACTTTTTAGTTTGATGTAGTCCCATTTGTTTATTTTTTCTTTTGTTTCCCTGTCCGAGGTGACAGATCAGAAAAAAATACTGCTAGAAATGTCTGTGATTTCACTGCCTACGTTTTCTTCTAGGATTTTTATGGTTTTGAGTCTAAGATTTAAGTCTTTAATCCATTTTGAGTTTACTCTTGAGTATGAAGAAGGTTGTCTACTTTCATATTTCTGCACATATCTGTCCAATTTTCCCAACACCCTTTACTGAATAGACTCTTTACCCCACTGTATGGTTTTTATGTAGTTTGTGATAGAAGTCTGCAATCTCCATACAATGAATGCCATAATAAAGAACTCTTTCAGGCAGGACAAGGCCAAGAAATATATTAGCATGTATGTCAGAAGGTTGGTGTATTTGAGATTAAAGACTTAAAAACAAAAGACATTTTTTAGTTAGAAAAAGTTCTGTGAACAAAGCAAACCTCAGTCTAGCCTTGAAAGAAGTGAGTGTCACAGAATCTCCAAGGTCATCTACTACAGTATCTCACAAATATATGTAACAATTTATTAGTGTGTAAACTCCTTTCAGCAAAAAATCATATCCTAGTTACATGTAGTATTACAGGTATTAAATGGCAGTTTAGAAAGACCAACCTGGAAGACTGATATGACAGAATGTGATGAACTAAGGAAGAGAGATATTTTGCTAAACTTCCCCCTTCTTATTCCATCCAAATCACTAAGTATAATGAGATGGAGCTAATAAACCCAATATTGAACATGTAACCTATATGAAGACAAAACAAGCAAAAATAAGCAAACTGGATTGATTAGAATCAAGAATATCAACTATGTTTATGCAATAATCCAGACCAGAAATGACGAAGCTTTAAATTACAGTGGTTATCTCTGGTACTCAGAGGAGAAGGGTTATAGAGATATTGATGCAAAATTCAGAGACTGACCAAATATGGAGGCAAAGAAAGAATTAAAGAGACCAATGCTGAGAAAGGATAACACCATAATATAGCTCTCTTATTATCAGTGTTGTAGTTGATGTTTGACTAAAAACATTCGATGCAAAAGTGTAACCTCACTCCATTCCTTTACTATGCCATGTCCATGGTTTTAAATAAAGATGAAATACTTTCTCAATACCTCATCAATGAACAGTGCTAAATATACAGTAGTAGTCTTCCCCAAAGTTCTAATATCAGTCAATAAATCTTTCCTAGAACGTATCTTCTGTTAGAAGACTACCTGTACATATGCTATTGAAAAAAATGTCACCTTTATCCCAAAACAGGAATCTCCCTAATCTTTGAGAGGTACTTTTTAAATTATGCGGAAAATATTTCACCAAGGTTATTCCTTTTCACATAAATTTAAGAAAAAATCCTTGGATATACTTCCAAAATGGCAATTGTTTTACAGAAATTATATGTTACCAATTTAATGTATTATTAAAACTAAATTTAAATCAACTTTTGAGATATTACTATGCAATTGACAATTACAGTGTACATGCCAGAGATTAACATTATATAAAATGTAATAAAAATATAAAGTATAAAATTCATTAACTAAGAGAAACAACTATTTGAAATTTTAAAACAAACCATTTTAATAAGATGACTTCACTGCCTAACTTAACATCTATATATAAATTTATACAATACCAGAATTTTTTTAAATGTTTAAAAGTCAAATTTCTGAACCATTTTTCATTATTTTTAATGAAAAGTGAATGCTTAAATAAATCTAACCATAAACAAACAAAAATCTCACAAGAGAGAACTGTTAAACTGAAAAGAGATGCAGTGAAGCTACTGAGTCCATCACAGCTAAAGTCTCATACACACAACCACATAGACCAGTGATTCCAACAGCCTTAACAGTTTTATTAGCGCTTTATAACAATAACTTGACTAAAGAGATAGTTTCTGTTTGGACTAATTGCCCCCAGGCCCTGATTCCTTCATAACTGGAATTGGGGGAAGTCATTTATGAAACAGCTTTATAAGTACCCAAGAAGGGTGCAACACTTAGGGAGGAACTTAGATTTCAACTCTTCCCATATCTATTAACCTAAGGCCATGATGAGAAAAAAATGTTACTTGTCTTTAGTCTCTAGAATGATCACTTCCATTTTTGCCAGTAATCATTTCTAGGTAGGTTAAAAAAATTATTACCAAGGTAAATTAAACAATTCTCCAAGAAATAAAATAGGTCAAATGGCAATATTTTACCTTGCTTGTCAATATTAAAAACAAAATTCCCCAAACTTAAATACAAACAGGCTGCAATTTTAAAATTCAAACTTGGAAATATTGTGTCTTCAGTGGACTTGACATTTTGCTTTGTTTTAGTGATAGCCAGACATGTTGAGACAGACTTCTTAGAGATGCTCAAATAATTTAAAGGTCTAAATTTTGTTATTTCAGCCTAGATTTATGTAAAACTTAGAATTCACACTTTGAGCATTTAGACAAACCACTTCTAAACTATATACAAAAAAGGAAATCAGAATCCAAACCACCAAGATCACAGAACTACTCAGTTCAGACTTACCCAGAACCCAGATCTCTAATTTCCAAACTAATGCCTTTTCCACTAAACTGATTCAGTGCATTCGATGAACATTTATTGAGCGACATACTGCATGTGCTGAGCGTTCAACCACTTGCACGCAATAGGGAGAAACAGCAGTCCCTACCATCAATGAGCATCCAGTTCACTAGGTGAGTAAATGGACCATTACAATGCAAAGTGATGAGAGGATAGGCAGAAAATTTTATGAGAAAACAGAAAAAAAAATTTATTAAGGTCAAAAAACTGTGAACGGACATTTTAGAAGGTAAAGCATGAATCAAGACCCAGTGGACTAAGTTTGGTGAACCATCAGTGACACCGGCTTCAAGTGAGGTGACAGTAGGTTTGGATGAGATACTGAACAGCAAAGCGAACAAGTTTATAATTTAACCTGAAGGCAAAAGGAAACCAATAAAAGGAAATACGACCACCTCAGTATTCAAGAAATATCTTTCTGGATATCATGTAAAGAATAGCTCAGCAGAGTTAAGGCAATTGCCCAGGTACGAGAGGAAGACCTATACTAAAGGTAGGAATGGCAGTGCAGGGAGCAGGGGTGCAGCCTCGCTTACTTTGGTGTTAAGAACTAGAAAACGCTATATATAATGTGACAAATGAATCAAGGCCTCAGTCAAGCAATGTTAAAAATCACTATAAATTCAAATTATGTCACTATAGAAATTATTTATATCTATAAATGATGAAAGCAAATAAAAATTTAATGAACAAATACAGGTTGTCAGATTAACATGCATTCAATATCTTGCTGGCTGTCATTAGGAACTTGGCAAAGACTTTGAGTTTCAATGACTATTATATCCCAAATACTTAGCATGATGACATTTAATGGTCAAAGCACACAGTAGGGCATTTTCTATTTGCTAAGAGCGAATTAATTAATTAACAAATTAATTAATGGCATTACTACAAAAGAATCTGTCTTAACGAAATTAATATGATAATCAAAGAACATCATATTAGGTAACAACAAATATATTAAGACAATACTGCAACCCAATTTCATATGAACAATGGGGTACAGAAATTCAAAAACTTGAGTATGAAACATTCATAGAATAGATTAGCCATAAGATGGAGAATGAAAACACATAGATGGAAGAGTAAAAGGAAAGGGATTCCAGGCTAAGTGACAGATGTGAACATACAGTAACCATGGGACAGCAAAAAGCCTACCTTAACCAAAACACACTTCAGTATGTGACAAAGAATAACAAGAAATAAGATGAGAATTTTAGATTGCTGAGTCTTTAAAACCAAGAGGATGCATTTAGCTGATGTGTTTAAAAAGATTACCTTGAAGACTTTCAAATAGATAGGGGTTGGAGGATGAAACAATGCAAGCAGCACATAAGGAAACTTAAAGCAATATTTTGATCAACAAAAGAGAAAACGTAAGACCTAGATAGGAGTGGCTGAAACTAGGGAGGAAAGAACAAAGATAAAAGTACGCCAAAAGAAAACCAATCAAACTTTGAGTGTGACTCAACATGAAGGAAAATAACTGTAGAATAACTGAGAAATGCCTCAAAATTTATTTCAGGATGTTTTAGTTTGGGTGATTGCTAGAAGAATCCTAGAGCCACTGACAGAACAGTTGCAGACTGAATGAAACTCAAGGAAATGAACTCGCAAGCCTCAGACAGGCCTCCCAAGGACAGGGCCTTGGCTACATCTTCAACTTTTCGGAACACACAGAAAACATGCTTTGCTGGTGGTATAATCAATCTACATGAGACAGACTGGCAATAATCAGGTTAGAGTTTTATTAATTTACAGTAAAACATAAACTACCAAGTGGATCAATGTTCAAATTCACTAAGTGTTCCATTCAATTACTGTCTTTATGATACACTGGAAGTCAAATTAGTAGTAAGGCTATGGGATAAGTAGTGATTTAGAGCAAAAGGCAGCATGGACAGGCATTTCATTCAGGCAGTGCTGAAGTCTAAAGAAATATACACAGTATCACTCTAGAACAGCAATATTCACCTTTCTCATCTCATGGCACACATAAAGTAATTACTAAATTCTGCAGCATTCCCCAAAATATATTTTTTGCTAATCTGACCAAAAAAAAAAAAAGGTATAATTTTAATTCATTCTTACCGGATGGCTATTGTTGTATAAGCTGCTGTCATTTTTTTGACAACCTAACGGAAAAAAGGTTAGTGCGTCTGACTAAGTCAGTCAGGTATTGCATGTTTTAAAAAATCTTGGGGCACACTGGTTGAAAACCACTGCTCTGGAGTATGAAATACTCCCACCCCTAAATAGTTCTAGATAAATATGTTCAATTCTTGCTCTTTAAATTTCTTCTGGACTTTCAACTGATGAAACTACTTTCTAATTGATACACTCTTTAAACAAAAAACTATCTAAGAATGATTCTATGTAAATACCACTGGTATGGCTACAATTTGTCTACCTTAGGCATGGAAATCAATTCATATCTAAGTACAAAATGAGAGGACAATTCATTTCTTCCATCATACCCTGATTTTATCAAACTTTTAAAATGTTAACCACTGACACATACAAATAATACGTGATAAGTGGTATGGGAGAGGTCAGCGCCACTGTTATGGGAGCACTCCAAGAAAGGGAATAATTAAATCTACATAGGCGAGCTGGGAATGACTAGTTCACAAGAGGTGGCATCCGAACTAGGCTTACAAGGTAAAAGAAGTATCCCTCTGTCACACAGAAAACGAAGATAAATTTAAACACATACACTTATCTGTACAAAGAGAGTTAATGGCATGATCCAAAATAATAAGCGGTTCTACATGGCTAGACTTCCATTGGCTTCCACACAATGGACCTTTCTGCAGGTACTTAAAAATAAGTCCAACATCCTAAGCCTGAAAGTGACCAAATCAAGTATATTTTGGAAGGATAACTCTGCCGCCGTGGTAGAAAAATTAAGTGGAGGGGTAAAAGTAATTGGAACAAAGAAATAACTTAGAAATCAACTGAAATGTGCAGCCTGAACTAAAGCAGCTTCAAAAACAAAATAAAAACAAAAAAGAATTAAAAATTTTAGAGAGAAAAGAAAAGAAACTACACATAAGATTAGTAACTGTCTCTGCAAGGAAAGAGTCAGAGGGAAGGATAAAATTTAGATGATTATGTAAAAGAAAGATGGAAATAATGGATGTAATTTCTTGGAGAAACTAAGCAATAAGAGAAAAATCTGACATTATTAGTATGGTTTACATAAAAAATATCTATTTTTTATAAAGAAGGAAATGTACATGCTTAAGCAAAATGGAAGGAACCAATATTGGGGGTGCTGAATATTCTAGAAAGGAGTTAACTGTGGGAATTTAATCACCTAAGAATCAGAAATAGGTGAAACCAAAAGTACAAGTTGAAAGTACAACTTAACAAGGACTTGTCCTACTGAACGGAAGCACAAATATAGAGATGTCTAAAGTTTTAAAACTTGAGTAGTCGAAGTTTGAGAGACCTTAAATATTAACCACACCAAAGTGAGAGTCTTGGCAATGTGACTCAGAAGAGGTCTAGCAACTTGAAAAGATAGGTCTAATGAACTTAAACATGTGGATGATTGACAGATCCAGGCTGGGTATCTAAAAATGCTTAATAGTTCCAAGGGTTCTTCATTATGATTGAGGGCTGTCTAGGTTTAATCTAGAAGAGAGATTCTTCCATATAATGCCAAAATAGCATAAAGTAATCATAAGCAGGCAAGAGTTCCTGCCCATAGACCACCTCTAAAATCCCAGGTTTGATTACATGGGCTATTCTAGCCTTTATCTGGTTTTATAACATAATTCCAGTTCTTACAGATACCATAAACAGGCCTGAAAATAAGAAAAGGAGGTCTTTGTTAGATAAACAAAAGGTTTTGGTAAAAAAACAGCTAGAACATATAAATAAGGTCACCTATTGATATGTCATATACATCTATTGATTTAATCATATGAAGTCACAAATAGTTTTGACCTACAAAGTGTCAATTTCATATAGTTCAAATTCATACTACATACAGAATTTTATATATAGGAAGGTAAATGAGTGAAAGGGAACTGTAAAACAATTATTAAGAGCTATGATTTTGAACTCAAGTACAAAGGTTTTCAAATTTGTTTACACAATTAGGTTGGTTTGCCAGCATCAATGTTTCATAGCATAAAATACATTTTTAATCTTTAAAGTAAAAAATAAAAGCAGACATTTTGCTGCTTTCCAACTCAAGAGTAGAAATTTAATGTACTTTAAGGTCAAAAATGAAAAACTCTCAATAAAATGCTTAGGCATATCCTAAATATCTTAATTAGACCTATAGCACAGTAGAATGCATAAATTTGACCTAACTATATTCAAAAACAGCATCTCCAGGCTTCTACTGAAGGTGATGAGGTAAAGGCATTTCTCAGTTTGATTAAATTTCAAAATAAACTTCAGACATTTTCCTCAATATAAATTGATAAGACAAAGTAGAAGAAAGACCTGGTAACAATAAGTAGAGGGCAAAGATACACACTTTTTCACAAGGAAAAAAGACATTCTAATTAAATTTAATTCACAAACCACTTATATTAGTGTTGAAATTAATAGCTGTTTATTTTAAAAGATGATTTTCCAGATAAAATAAGCTGAATGAATTATTCAATATCTCATATAAAGCAATACCATATAGTCATTAAAATGTTGATGAATAAAATATTTTTAAAGATGTTAACAAACGACTTCGTCTCTAGCCAAAACATGAGTAAATGTTTCATTATAGTGCTGATAGTAACAAATGAAAGGTTCAATTGAAGAAGGCATTCTTAAATTCTGCCATTCTTAACTGTATTTTCTGACATTATAGAAAATCTCCCTACAGATCTATATTCAAGGAAGCTATTACTCAAAACTAATAAATTTATACTTGACATTTACAAATCACCTTGTTCAGATCAATTCCTACTCATTCCTCAACCTTCACCTCCTTTATAAAACCTTCCTTGCTAAAAAACATATTCATAACTCCAAAATAGCTTTTATCATATTCAACTGTGACCACTAATTTAAGGGTCTTGGCCCATTAAAGCTGTATTCATCTGACTTCTTCAGCCCCATTCCCACTACCAGGAAAGTGCCTAGCATGGCAGTTTTCAATACAAGTTGAACATTTTACCTTTTAGATGAAATTAAAGGATAAAGCATAAATTTGCCCACTGTTCTTCACTACATTCAGTTTCCTACTATATGCCAAGCAATAAACTTTACCATAAAAAAGAAAATTATTCACTTCAAGATCAAAAGACAATCTGTTGTGCTTTCTACATGATCTCTGAAGGAAGTGGTATATCTGTTTTTATAAGAGGATCCTCTCAATTTAATGCAATAGTATTTGTGTTACACTACTTTCTTTTAAACAAAAAATTATAACTTTCTTAAGTGTACTAATAAAGCTTCATTAAACACATTTAAACTAAAAATTTTAGCTTAGCTCTAAATTTTAGGCCTTATACAATAGCCAAGAAATTTAATGTGTACCTCTAATGTTAGCTATTTTAAAAAATGCATTCATTATGACTATTTTAATGTGTTGGAAAATTAAACACACTAGGGTCACAGTGCTTCTTTCACTAACTAGCCACACAGCAGTTAGACAAGTCCTTTCTAGGAGTCATTCCTTATCTATAAAATGACAAGATTTGGCAAATGATCGATCACCAGCTCTTAAAAGATCTTAATATTGATGACTGCGGTATTTTAATTAAATACGCAACAGATTGTTAGTCTTCACATATTTACCATTTCTAAACTACCATCAAAGCCTGTAATATGTAGTTATTGCTGACAGGAATGAATAATTAATTATCTTTTCCTCATAAGGATTAAATGAGCTAACATTTATAGGAGACCTGAAAGGAAATCAGAGCTGCAAGCTAATGTAAAGGAGTACACCTAGCCCACCGCCCAGAATTCTCAACTCAATTAGTGGTTTGTGGGAATTTCTCTCAAGAGATTTGTGAATGGCAACAGTTCTACAGTTTTAGTTTTATTATAATTTATCTCAGATACTCAGCCAACTCTCTCATATTAAATGGTTCATTTCTTTACGATCTGAAAACTTTTAGTAACTACCAAGAGAAAGAACTATAGCCTTGTCCAGGTAGTTCAATTGGTTAGAGCACTGACTCAATACGCCACGGTTGTGAGTTTGATCCCTGGTAAGGGCATATAAAGGAATCAACCAATGAATGCATAAGTGGAACAAGAAAGTGATGTATGTGTCTCTCTTTCTCTCTCTCTCTTCCTTTCTTTCTAAAATCAATAAATTAAAAATAAAGAGAAACTATGATGACCATAAATATTTCTGATATGAATGACTGAGAAGCTCTCTATTAAAAGTCAAAAGGATGGTAGTTGAAATCAAGTTAGGAAAGTTTTAGTCTTAAAGAACTACTCCTCAGTTGAAGTTACTTCTCATTTACAATGACCAAAGTTTTCTTAGCTGTCTCTGCTTAGACAACATATTTTTTAGCAATTAATTTTAATTCCAGTTATCCAGATTCTTGTCTAGTTTCTTTTTTGTTTTAAAGATTGGATTAGGGAAAGACTGGTACATTAAATATGAACATCTGCTCTATCCAAAGAACTAAGCTCTCTAGTGATAAATGATACAGCAAGGCTTCGTTGTCCTAATGTTAATTAATTTCACAGGGCAAAGGAAGGGGGGGTAGTGAGCATAAATTTAAACAGAAGTAAACTTCTACAAATGAATTTAACCAGTATTAAACGCAAAACTTTAAGGAAAAAACATGGCTTCTCTTTTGAATAATACTGTGTCCGGAAACTGATTCCAGTCATGAAACTTATACTTGAATACATATGCTCATAAACCATAAAAAATTGGAACCATTTTCTAATCAATCATTTATAGTCATAAAAATGGCCAGCGTCATCTTAAATGAATTAAATACTCAATAAACATTCAAGTAAATGAAGTTCTGGTGAGCAGAATCCTCCAGTATAACTTTTTTAAGGAAAAGAAAGAAGAAAACTACGGCATTGTTTTTCCTGTGTGGATCATAACATTTGGGCAAACACTAGCAATCAACAGGTTAAAGATAACAAAAATCAGCCAGGCAATGTGTAAAAGGCAGACTTAGGTAATAATATAAAAAATAAGCAATTCAGGTTACTTCAAAAGACTTCTACTACTTATCACAAAGTTAAAAATATGAAACTATTAAAGAAAAACAGCCATAGCTTTTGTAACATTAACTGATGGCAGTCTATATAACCAGATATTTATAACATGAAATAGAACAGCTTGTTGAAGTTCCTTTTTCACTAAGTCATTTATACTGATGCAGAAAAGTCTCCCTTTCTCTCTTCAATGACCTTCAGTATTTCAACTCATCTCTTCTTCACAAGCCAAACTTCTCCACTTCCAAGAACGTACTGCAAGGACCCATCATTATCATCTACAGCATCTATTTTTTTCATTAAGGAGCTTTATGATAAATAAAATCAGGTAAAAGAAATCTGAAGGAATCCTTATTGTGACCTACAGAGTGTTGGGCATCTGAGTTAGAAAGGTCAATAAATAGCATTATGTATGATAGTAATCATTTCTCTAACAGTATCTGAGATGTAATATTAGGTATTAATTAGATTGGGAATGATTTTCTAGAAATATAATAATCGGTGACTATAATATTTCTACAAGAAAGTATTTTTTAAATTCAATCTTTTCATAAGTTGAAACATATCAAAGATAAACAATAAGACTGGCACAACAGTAGTGTCCAAACAGCGGGGGTTCAAGTCAAATTCCAAGCTATATGACTTTGATCAGTTATTCTAATTTTGTTGTGCCTCCATTTCTACAATACATCTGTAAAATATGACTCAGAAATTCAACCTCTGGGTATTTAGCAAAGAAATTCAAAACACTAATTTGAAAAGAAATAGGTACCTCTATGTTCATTACAGCATTACTTACAATAGCCAAGATATGGAAACAACCTAAGTGTCCATCAATAGATGATTGGACAAAGAAGGTGTAATACATATGAAAAATGAAATATTACTTAGCTATAAAAAAAGAATGAAATCCTGCCATTTGAGACAACATGGATAGCCTTAGAGAGTATTATGCAAAGTGAAATGAGTCGGACAAAGACAGACAAATACCATATAGTTTCACTTATATGCAGAATCTACATTTTGATGGTTGCCAGATTGGGGGTAGGGAGATTTGGGGGAATGTGTGAGAAAAGGAAGGAACTAAGATGTACAAATTGCCAGTTACAAAAACAGTCACAGGGATGTAAAGTACAGCCTAGGGAATATAGTCAATAATATTATAATAACTAGGTATGGTGCCAAATGCGTACTAGACCTATCAAGGTGAATACTTTCAAAGTTATATAAATGGCTAATCTACTTGATAAAGATTAAAAGCCGTTAATGTAAGTAGAGTAGATAAATATTAATCCCTAAGTACATGTAGCTATTATTGTTATTGAGGGAAAGAAGTAAAATTCAACTTCTAAACCACCATCTGACATACTTCTCTGTACTTACCCTTAAAGGCCTAGTCCAATCAGTCCTTAATGAAATTCTTCTTAAACTTAATACAAGTTGAATATTCCTTCTTTTGCCCCCTAAATGTATATTCAACTAAATGTACATCAATAGTATTCACAAATTCACATATGCAAAATCACAGAACCTTGAGTCAAACTATCAAGGTCATCTAGTTCTAGTTCAAGCAGACTATCTATTCAAGCCATATATTTATTGTACTATCTAGCTCAAGCCTTATTTTTGTTGTACTTTTCCTAAAGTCACTTTTAAAGATATGCTTGTATGAGCAGATTGGTTTTCATAATACCTAAAGATGTTTTATTTTTATTCTCGACACTGTTACATTTGTCCCTGTTTTCCCCCACTTCGCTCACCTCCACCCCACCCCCTGCCTCCCTTCCCTCTAGCCATCACCACACTATCGTAAGTATCTATAGGTCTAAAGATTTTTAAAAAATAAAACATTATAATCAGACATTAAGATCCTGAATTTCAATATCAAAGTATCAAAAGCTGAAACTGTTTCAGGTTTTTCTGAAGCTTCTGTTTATGGCCAAAACATGAAATATACTGACTATTTTAACAACAGAATTACTAAGTCTGTTTTATGTAAGGAAAAAATATGAACGTAACATCAGGATATTTTAAGTGAATGAGCTGTATTCCCTCAAGAACTGTAATTTAAAAAACTAAAAACATGTGGCACAAAAATGCAATTTATTCAATAAAATATGTCACCTACTACGATAGGATTTATTTTTTTAAAAATTCTATTATTTTCCTGTTCACTATTTAGAAGAAATGATAATATACAACTTTAGCAAAAGAATTACTACAATAAATTTTTAGGATGCAGTTCATAAATACATAGTCAGATGCCAGGTATAAGACTGTCCCAATAAAACATAAGTCCCATAAAAGTACTGTTTGTGTTTTACAAAGTTATATCCCTGTCATCAAAAACAATACTTGACTTAGGTTGCTCTTAAATAATGAATGACTGAACAAATACTTTTGAGATAAAAGCATGATTTTTAAATGTTTTGGTAAAATAAAAGGTATAGTCGTTTCAATCAAAACCAAGCAATGTTAATTTCACCAGGATTGGCTATTTACAGACAAGTTTATTTTTTTTAAAGTTTCTTTGGGGCAAGTTGTGTTCATTCCTGATTGTGTAACATGAGCAAACCCATGGCACACATGTACAAAAATAGTAAGTTCTCTATTAGAAATGAATACTTAAGAATATGTTCTGATTTTTCTAAACTCAATTTGCTTTAAGCTTTTATCCCAGAGCATATAAAAAAACATATTATTTAAAAAGTGGACTCAAAATATAAACCGGTCTTACAAATTAACCTCAATCAACCAAAAACTAACCAAGGGAATAGTCTCTACCAATACTTGAACTAAGCCTCTTTTGGAAAGAAGTAGTAAATGAGAGAAGTCAGCAGAAAAGTTAAAGAACTGGAAAGAAACCTTAATCTCAGCCACTATGTGATTAACTAATGAAACCTGACCAGGATCCAGCCTTCACCAAGACAGACCACATTCTGGGCTATAAAACACACCTTAGCAAATTTCAAAGAAGAGAAATCATACAATATCTGCTCTCAGGATAACAGAAAGATAACTGAAAAATCCTAAAATATGTGGAGATTAAACATTTTTAATAACATGGTTTAGAGGAAATCTCAAGAAATTAAAAATATTTTGAACTAAAAGAAAATATAAACACAATTTATCAAAATTGATGGGATGCAGCAAAAGCAGTGCTTAAAGGAAAATTTGTAACATTGAATGTATATGAGTATATTAGAAAATATTTAGAATCAATCGCCTAAGGTTCCACCTTAGGGAGCTAAAAAGAGCAAACTGAATCAAAATTAAGCAGAAGAAAAAGAAATAATAAGAATTAGAGCAAAATTCAATAAAATTGAAATAGCTCAATAGAAAAAAATTAATGAGACCAAAAGATGGTTATGTGAAAGGATCAGTAAAATCAATAAGCCTCTAGACAGAATAATTAAGATAAAAAGGAATAACAGAAATTACTGTATCAGAAATGAAAGAGGGGTCGTCACAGTTACAATGATCATTAAAAGAAACATAAAGAACACTAGGAACTCCATGCCCACAAATTTTATAACCTAGGTAAAACAGTCCAATTCTTTGAAAGACACAATTTGTCAGTACTGACACAAGAAATAGACAATATGAATAGGTCTGTATCTATTAAAGAAATTGAATCAATAATTAATAACCTTCCAAACAGAATGCCCATTCCAGATGGGTTCACTGGTGAATTCTACCAAACATTTAAGGAAATTGTACTAATTCTCCACAATTTCTCTCAGAGGATAGAAGCAGAGAGAATACTTACTAACCAATTTTATGAGGCAAAGACATAATAAGAAAAAAAACCTGTAGAACATCATCTTTCAATAAATACAAGAAATACTAAACAAAATATTAGAAAATCAAATCCAAGAACATATAAAAATAATAATACGCCACAACTAAGTGGGATTTATTACAGGCATACGAGGCTAGTTCAACATTCAGAAATCAGTTAAAGTAATCGACCACATCAACAAACTGAGTATGTCTGATTATCACTAAGAACAAAAACCTCCAATATCTTCATCAAAGTCTCTAATGTCTGCATTACAGTTCTCTCAAAGCATGGTTTAAGGACCAACAGTTTCAGACTTACCAGTAACTGTAAAACTCATTAAACACAAGACTCTGAAACTTAGTTCACCATTAATGGTCCCAAATAAGCATTTTTATCAAGCATTATAGGTGAATCCTAAGCAAACTCAAATTTGAGAACTTGTCCTAACCCACTTTTCAAAACAGCTAAGTCACCTACCACCATGACCCCCTCTCCACAGAATTAATTTCTTTCCTCTGTACTCTGAGCACATTACATGTATTTCCCTTATAACATTTATCACATTCTCTTCCCAATACCCCTCCTCAAGTCCCAAAAGGAAAACTTTCTCATGAACTTTAAAGCAGAGGTTTACGACCTTTTTTCCCCAACAGACCATACCTCAATCCCAGCAGTAACAGTTACCACAGGGTGCTATATAGTTAAAATAAGCCATGAGATACCTTCAATTCCAGGAGCTAGCTCTAATCTACCTTTGTCCCAAAAACTGAAGATCTATTTGATTAAAGTTGGCCTGTAAGTTTCAAAAGAAAAACAAGAAAACATTTAGTTTTATTCCTCTGGTGAATACACAGTATTTTTAGTGTGGATCATAATCATATTGTCACTTGCTCACAAAAGGAGAACCTTATTATACGCACAGGAATTTACTGCATTTTGATATACATAATGTATCAGAATGAGTTTATATCTATTAAAACAAATATAAAATCAAGGTGACCCAAGGCTTTGTTTTCCATTTTGTAGTATTTAAGACAGTAATGAAATACTTGGCCAAACATGTGGACAGATTCCAAGAACTACCTACATGAGATATGAAAAAATGAAAAGAAGAATGATAAAAGAAACCAAACTTGAGAAATCAACACAGGGGAAAAAAGTAAAAATAAGATTAAATCTTATTTAATCAAAAACATATATTTATTCTGAAAAAAAAAGTCCTGAGTGAAGTCATAGAATCATAAATACAAGTTAGGTGTTTTAATTCCCATTAAGTCCCATTTCTCTAAGAGGAAAATGGAACTCTTATCTAGTTGGGTAATCTTGCCAAATTCACGTAATAATGGGCAGAACCTGGGTCTTCTGAATTCAATTATTGCATCATTGTCATATTATCATTAGGCCAAGCAGTGCAAAAGTTTTCAATTCAACCAAGCTGAATCCTAAATAAATTCAACCCTTGTTAACTTCATTTAATGGCTAAACCCTTTCTTTTGAAGGATTCCAAGTACTGACTAAACTTACATATACTCACGTTATCAATTTCATAGCTGGGAAAGCTAAACTGAAGTTAAGTAAATTAATTTAGAAAGGTAAACAATACCAGAATGGAGAAAGTCAACTACCTGGTCCCTGGTGACATTCTCCAGGTGACATTTTGAGAAACAGCATGAGTTTGTTTAAAACAAAACTACCTTTTTTTAAAGAGGATTTCTACTTCTAGCATTTCAAAATGCTGGAAATAAATTCACGTTCAGCTTCTCTGTGATTATTATGAATTCAAGGATTTTAATTACATTGTATCTTAACCTTTTTAAGATCAAGGAGTCAAAAGCAGCTTAAATTTAAGAAGTCATGATCTCACTTTTACTCCAGACTACGCCAACTGTTGTTACTTTAGGCAAATCACTACCTATTTCTAGACCTCAGATTCTTTCCTTCTGTAAAACTCGTGGTGGGGGTAGGGGTGGGGATTGGACCAATATCTTTGGTTCCCTCTGGTTTTACAGTTCCCTGTGTCTAATTTCACTGATACTTAAGAAAAAAAATACATACTGTATTTATTATTCACTGAGGTGCTCTCTCTCTCTCTCTCTCCCCCCCTCCCTTCCTCCCTCCCTCCCTCCCTCCCTCCTCCCAAAAAGAGTCAGAGATTCGTATTCATAGCATAGTAGAGGCCACCAAGAACCACATAACTTGAAGGTTCTTGTGTTTCACGTTCAGTTAAGTTTCTGAAAGTCATTCCAAAGTCAATCACTACACGCAATAGCTGAGCAATGTCAATATTTGGTTCTGAAAAAGGCAAACTAAAGCTACATTTCAAGAAAGAATCTCCTCCAGATTAGGATTTGAAACCTTTTAATATACTCAAGTAACTTACAATATTGAATTTTACCTGATCCATGTGATCTTGGAAAACAACAAAAGTTAAGATTTTCCCTCACCCCACCATTCTCTGTTCTGGAAAAGGCTTACTGCCAAAAACCTCTGGTCCTCATAGGACTTGGGTAAAGCTCAAGGATGACCCTCTTGTTTATCTATGACAAGGCCAGACACAACCCTGCAAATTCATCTTTGCTTCATAAAGGACTAGTTTAACTGTTTGTCCGTGTAGATCAACCGGAATAAAATGTCTGTTACCCAAATTCTGTTTAAGATCCTCTTCAACTGGGTCCCTGAACGTTGGCCCACCCACAGTCTGCAACAGCATACAACTCCTTAGCAGCTCCTTTAGAGAATAGGCTAATATGAAGGTAAAACAATCTCTGATCTATCAGACCATACTACCTTTTCATCTCACTTGCCCACACCTGGTTCATTTTAGCTTTGCTTACTCCTCTCTACAAAAGGAAAACCCCTTTTGCCTAACCTTTGAGACTGTTGCAGAACTTTTATGGTCAGGGCATTGTCCCTATTTTAACAGTCCCTTCCCCCACGCCCTTGCAATATTCCTTCCGAATAAAGTATTTCCTTCCTAAGTCTGGATTTTTTTATTTGATACTCTTTCCAACTTCAAAAAGATTGAGTTTGAAAGATAAACTGACCTTGCCGTTTCTTTAGGTAAGTGACAGGTGTTCATCCTGGAAAGGCTAAAGGCATTTCTAAAATCTGAAGTTTTGGGCCTCGGCCCTGCAGCTAAAGACGGAGATGATCAACCAGACAAGCTCAACTCTGGGACCACCTGAGACGGGCAACAGAGCAAGGTCAACTCTGGGACCACGCGCCGTACGCTGTGAATGGGCTGCGAACATTTTGGCTACCTACTCCGAACTCCTGGACAGAACTCGCGATCGGGCAAAACAGTAGTTCAGATGTTGCCTCCTCAGAGGCCCAGGCACTTCCGGCGCTGCAGGGCAGGTGGTAGGTCCTGTCCTGAGACTCATCCCACTGCTCCCGCCCGCTCCATCCTCAGCGGGGAACTCAACCGGCTCCCTTTACAGGACTGACCTCCAGGCCCCTCCTCCCCAGTTGTTACTCCAGCCCTCACAGAAAGACTCACCATGGCGCCAAGCACAGGTAATGGACCAGACGCCCTGCAGTCACCGTAACCGTCCCAGACCTCCCCACCACACCGTGCAGCCGGTAATCTCTTGACACTGCCAGGGATAGGGTCTTCCTGCTCTTCCGGAAGTTCTGCACGCGCGGGACAGGAAGTCCCGCCCCTCTCCTGTACGGCGGCGACCCCACGCCACGCAGAGGTGAGGTACGCAAGACGTCCTCTACCGTCTCTTCAATGGGTGCTAGGTTAGAGGCAGGGGGCGGTGCTGACCTTGAGAGAGCGCGGGGGAGGCGCAAGCGCAGCCTAGGTATGTGGGCGGGCGGCTCCCCATTGTGGCGCCTGCGAGATCCGGAGGTAGGTTGGGGGGTTTGGACGTCAGCGCATCCTCGCTTTGGGAGGTGATGGAGGCTCAGGATGGTGAATGGGGTAGGAGTCGACCCCAGACCCAGCGGATTTAGGGAGGATAAAACCTCAGGCCGTGCTCGGGCTGAGACGATACAGTAATTGCCTCAGTTCAGTCACGCCCTTTTTCTTTGTACCTTCTCCTGGGTTTTTTTTTTTTTTTTTTTTTTTTGGCTGATCCTTTTTGGAGACTACGGATCGCCAGAGACCTGTGTCTCTGTCATCTTCGCTCCCTGCTTTAGTGGGTCCCCAGCTCTACCCTTCTTCAGGGCAGTGGAATTTGATCATGACAAGTTGCTTCACTATTCACAGATACCAGCTGAAGCCAGAAGAACATCTACCAACAGCAGAGAAACCAGGAAGAGAATTCTGCCTATTTAATACATTACAATATGGACATTTTCCTTTTAGTTTAAATTACGTATCATCAGCTTGGGGAAAGTGAAACTCCTATATACCTCTTAATTTTGTGTTTTCCACCCCAAATCTGTACCTATCAACTCTGCTTTTACAACATTTGGTTCTAATGAGACAGTACTGGAGGCAGGTTTGAAATGGATATCCAGAGTGCCTTTATCCCAGGAATTATCCCAGGAACTTGGAGATCCTTGCTTAGGTAGAGACTGTATCTGCAGTTTCATTTATGGGATCTCTTTTTTTGCCATAGTGCCTAGTGTTGCCATTGATTTGGAATTAAGGAGGGAAAGTAGGACGCTTCAGCTTCAGAAGTTAACACGGTTGGGCAAGAAGAGGTGGCTATAGATGTTACATTTCACCCTCCTTAACAAACTCTTCGGAAAGCATCATATCCAAGCTATAAATAAATGGTCAAAAGACCCTGGAAATGAGCTCCGAGCCATCCAAAACCGCATGCACAGGGCAGTTGCTTTATACTAGAAAGGAGGCTAGAGACTGAGTGTATTGCTTTGGTTTAGGGTTTTGTTTTGTGGGTAGATGAATAGCATAGCAATGAGAACATACAGGAATTGTAAGCACTAACATTGGAAACAGCTAGAGGTGGGTGGGGCTGTGAAATTGTGAAACCGATCCTGCTGTGGATGAATCCAGAACTTCACAGAGGGTACCACTTCTGCTGTAGAGGGACAAGGTTGTAAATAGACAAGCCCCAGGGCATCTGCAGATGGTAAGTGTGGTAGAGAGGGATTGGAGTGGTCTGCTGGTGTGTCTGTGGGAGGCAGCTGCTATCCTTAAGGAAGAAAAACGTGGGGAAGGAAAATGGTTATCGGTCAGTGACAACACATCTTGTGAAGTCTCACTCTTTCTTTTCTGACACTGTGGTCCTTACATATGTCCCAAATCTGGCAGCTTCACTGAGGTTCACAAAGCATGTCCTATGTGACAGTAAGACTAGAATTATTATCAAGGTGGAATCCATCCCTGCTACAGTACAACCATGAATGGAAATCACAGTATTCGTTATTTGCTTATTATTTTTTATAGATCAGGGGTTTATGTTTCTTATTTAGTGTATGGCAAGTTGATAACCCTTGGTTAATATTCTTTAATGATGTTATTTCTATTACTTTTTTAAAGATTAAAATGTATACAATATATGTTTTAAGACAGCATTTCCCAGGTTTGTTTGTTTTTTTTAGTATTCTACAGAATAATTACAATGTTTTGTATTGGTTACATGCCTTGAAGTAGAGGGATTTACGTATTTCCATTACTTAAAATAAGGAAGAGTCTGACAAAGACATAAATTATGAAAAGGAAATTAAAGACAAAGAATTATGAAAGGGAAAAAAGATGTGGATGATGGAGATTAAAAAGAAATTTGGTAGTTTTTGTCAGGGGACTTAGGAGTCCAATCTTTGATGTAAGTCTTGTTTGCTTACTATTACTGTGGTAAGGGCTTCCTGAGTGAGAAAACACCAACAAAAAGTTAACTCCTCCTTCAACACCCACACTGACCTGGAACATTTTCAACTATTAAGACCTGTCATTTTTCCAAGTGCAGCTCCATATTCTTTGTAAAATATTTTTCTGGTGAGCCCCTCCTTAGAAGAAATTTCCACTACTTTTTCTTGCATTTAATAAATATAATTATTACATGCTTTTTTTATATAGTGCTTTTGTAATTCCCCCTCCCATGTATATTTTCCTAATTAGACAAACCCCTAGTAAGCTGGGATCTTTTTGTATTGTCTGCCCCCCTTCCCTTAAGAAATAACAAATATTATGGACAAATGTTAGTTGTAGCAATAATTTGGTAAAAATTAGGAACAATCTTTAGCAATTAGAGATTGAAAAAGCCATTAGACTACTCTTTCAAATGGAAAATGTTTATTTTCTAAATTAAATGAGCAGGATGCAAAATTGTGACCAGTATGATTGCTTTGATGTGAAAATAATCCTAAGCATGGAACAAAGAGTGAAAAAGGAAGTTACCAAAATATACCAATCACCACTCCTGGAATTACCACTCTAAACATTTCTGTAAGGGGGTAATATTTAAAAAAATTATTTTCTTTTCCTTAAGAACAGGTGAAAGCTTTTTAAGTGTGTTATAACGTATACCTCATCATCCTAATTTGGGACAAAAATGTTCTTCAGAAGCATATTGCAACCCTTTAATAGTTCAGTGGTATAGTGCCCCTCCAAACCTTTCCTTTTTTCCATGTTATCATAGTTATATCTAGGATGACACCACAAATTTGATTAATTGATGGAATAACTCCTGCAGTTTTTACACAAATTAAACAGTGCACATTATCAAGGGTCAGTAGCATACATAAATGGAACCTTGATATTGTTTTGATACCAGGAAAGTCTGAGCAACCATCACCAAAGCAGTAAACATACAAAACCATAAGAAAGTACCTGTTTAAAAGGTAAATTAACTTTATTCATTCATAAAATTTTTATTGAGTATTTTCCCAACCACTGTACTAGACTTGGGGAAACTGGTAAATAGAGTAAATGTGATTCCAACTAACAGGGAATCTACATTTTAGTGGTAATAGGTCATAAATAAATAAAATATAAGACAGTAATAGTACTAAACAGAAAATTAAAATAGATAACTTTTCTATTAGATGACTAAGGAAAGCTTCTAAGAAAGTGCCATTTAAGCTGCTATTTGATAGGAGAATCCAGCTTTTCAAAAATTGAATAAACCATTACTTGCAGAGGGGACAATAATACAAAACCTTAAGGCAAGAACTAGCTTGATTCAGGAACCAAAAGAAGGCCTGCCTAGTTGGAACATAGGGACTGAGAAGAATAAATTTGGGAGTCAGAAAGAGCTAAATTATTTTGACATTGAAAGCCAGAAAAGTGTTTGGATTTTATTCTAAATGCAATGGAAAAAACATTAACCTGAGACTGGTAAAATACTTTTACATCTATTCTGATATATTTTAATTGTAATGTTTCATCTGTTTACATGTAACACAATTACTAATACACTTGGATTTAAATCTACTATCATATTTTTTCATATTATTTGTCTTTTGTCCCATCTCCTATGTTGATTTTCTCCTTTTATGCTTTCTTTTTTTAAAAAGGATTTTATTTATTTATTTTTAGAGAGGGGGGAAGGAGGGAGGAAGAGATGAAGAGAAACATCGATGTGAGAGAGATACATCAATTGGTTGCCTCTTGCACACCCCCAACTGGAGAACCAGCTGCAACCCAAGTATGTGCCCTGACCTGGAATTGAACCAGCAACCTTTTGGTTCATAGGTCAGCATCCAATCCACTAAGCCATACAAGCCAGGGCGTTATGCCTTCTTTTACATTGGTTATTTTTACTTATTCCATATTCCCATGGGGGTGGGGAGAAATGGAATAAGTAAAAATAATTTGTCTTGTACCTCTTCCTGGGCAATGCAAGGACCTGAGAACATATCAACTTAATTTACCACCTCAGCCTGAAGTATATTATGTATACTTCATGTATATTTTCTAGATTCTTTAAAAACATTTTTATACAGTTAATGTGCTTTATATTTACTCAAACATTTACTTTATCTATTATACTTTATGACTCTGAGTTTGAGCATCCATCTGGGATTATATTTCTTCTTAAAGAACGTGCTTCAGTACTCCCTTTTGTAAATGTCTGCTGGTGACAAATTTAGATTTTCTCTCCTGAAACTATTTATTTCACCTTTATTTTCAAAGAACACCTTTACCGAATTAACTGTTACTTCATCATTTTGAAGATACATTCTATTGTTTCTGGTTGCCATTACTTTTTTTTGAGAAACAATGTCTTTTATTTTTGCCCCTTTAATCTGTTTTTTCTTCTGATTGCTTTTAAGGTGTTCTCTTAAATTTGAAGCAGTTTTATTATATAACTAAATGCTATTTTCTTGTGTTTGTTTTCTTTTTGAGATTTGTAATGCTTGAATCTAGGATCTGATGTCATTATGTTTTGGAAAATTCTCAATTCTTTGTCTTATCAGGTATTGCTTCTGTCCCTCTTCCCTGCTGGAACTCCACTTGAATGTATGTTAGATCATTTCACTTTGCTCCTTATATTTCCATTCATATGTCTCTCTATGGTTAAGTCCGGATAATTCTTACACTTTTTTCAGTTCATTTTTTTCATTTATTTTTAAAAATATGTATTTATTTAAAAGATTTTATTTATTTTTAGAGAGAAGAGAAGGGAGGGAGAAAGGAAGGGAAGCATCAAAGTGCAAGAGATACATTGATCCATTGTTTCTTGCTTGTGCCTAACTGGGGATCTCACCTACAACCCAGGCATGTACCCTGACTGGGAATTGAACCTGCAACCTTTTGGTTTGCAGGCTGGCACTCAGTCCACTGAGTCACACCAGCCAGGGCTATTTATTTTTGGAGGAAGGGGAACAGAGGAAAAAAGAGAGAGAAACATCAATGTAAGAGAGAAATATCGATTGGTTGCCTCTCATATGTGCTTGCAACCCAGGCATGTGCCCTGACTGGGAACTGAATCAGTTATCTATTTCAATCTGGTCTTTCGTTTTCTCAAACATATTGAACATAATTATATTATAGCCCATGTCTAGTATTGGGTTGGCCAAAAAGTCCGTTTAGCTTTTTTCCATAAAATGAAAGACACATTTTTCATTTTCACCGATAATTTTATCGATTTGGATATTTTGAGTATGTTGGCTATCTCTTGCTATTGCCTTTTAGTGGGTAAAGGCCAGGGGTGCTGCTAAACATCTTCTAATGCATAAGACAGCCCCACAGCAAATAATTATTTGGCCAAAATGTCAATAGTACCAAGAAACTTCACAAACCATTTCTGACATGTTTCATCAGTCACAGCATCTCTCTATATACTGCACAAGTATCTTTGTATTTCAGTTGTGTTTTTACTCGTCTTGAATTAATAAAACCTAATATACCAAAGTGTTGCTTATTTTCTTCCATCTTCAATATTAGAGTGGCTGCACAAAAATTCATCAATTTTGATTTTTTTTTCAAATTCATGCTGATATGAGAGCTGTCACAATACAATCTAACAATTATCTCAAATGAAGTTCAAGGCAACTAAGCACTACTAGAGCCCTTGCACACAAAAAATAAATAAATAAACTTGTTGGGCAACCCAGTAACAGGTCTGCTGTTGTCTGAAGCTTTTTTGTTTCTTTGTCATGGTTGCTGTTTATGTCATATTGTCTATTTTATGTCATATTTATATTATGTTTTTATTTTTTATTTATAAAACTTTGTTAATTTATCTTATTTTATGTCACGTTTTTTATTGAATTCCAGAAATTATACTTTGGGGTCTAAAATGGATGATATTTTCTGCAGAAAGGATTTATGTCTCACAGAGACTTAGGGTACTGATATCTTAAAATTAATCTAGTCAGTGAGAGAGGCAATTGAAATCTGAGCAAGTATACTTCTAGTTTATACCTTCCCCCAGAGCATATATCTTTAAGATCTCAACTTGAAGCCTATAGAGTTGACCAGAGTAGGCTCTGAACTCCAATTTTTGGTTTTTTAACTCCAAGAGTTGGTTAGAAATTCTGTTCAGCTTCTCAGCAACCTTCTCAGAAATCAGCAGATGTACTGCAGGAAAAGTTATCATAGGTGCTGGGTTCAACAACTCTTTTTCTCCTGGGTTTTCCATTGCCTCATTAATTTTCTAATGCCTTCAAATGTTTGTTTTATATTTTGTCTATCCTTTTGAGTTCTGAGAAGGACTAGTCTCAATGACCAAGTCTGTCATTACTACATAGAAGTAAAAATAAGTACACTTGAATGATTTGTAAAATTTAACCATTTAGATCACATTTTATAATTGCAGTATAATTAAGTTAGAAATCAGTAACAACAGAAATCCAGAAAACCTCATATATTTGGAAAATAAATTCATTTCCACGTAAGATGGGTCTAATTCAAATAAGGATTCTCAAAGAAAAATAGAAAATACATACTTTAAACAATGACAAAAATACTACATATCAACATCTATAGAATACAGCTAAAACTACTTACAAGGAAATTGAAAACTAAATATTTAAATAAAAACTGAAAATTGAAGAACACTGTTCTAAACCTAAGGGATTAGGAAAAGAATAATGGAAATAAAATCAAGTAATGAATGAATGAAGCAGGAAACAAATATTCAATACAAAGTGGCACAAAGTCAGAAATTGCATCTTGTACTAATTTCCAGATATAAAAAGTCAGAGGGGATGTAAAATACAGCATAGGGAATATATTCTAATACCTATATATGGTGTCAAATGGGTACTAGACTTCAGTGATTATTTAGAAAGTTATATAAATATAACGAAGTTACACACCTGAAACTAATATAATATTGTATGTCATCTGCAACTGAAAAAGAAAGTTGTATCTTTAAATAATAACAAATCTTAGACAAAGTTACCAAAGAAAGAAAGAGACAAAGGATATTAGAAATGAAAATGGGGACAGTACTACAAATTCTGTAGAGATTGAGGAGATATCATTAACAATTTTGTTACAATAAATAGAAAAGTAAAAGTGAAAGTTTCCAGAAAGTATAACCTTTCAAAAGTCATGTAAGAAGAAACAGGAAATATAAATGATCTGATTACTATGTAAGAGATAGAATCATCATAAATTTTCCAAAAATTAAAACATGTTGCCCTGAGAGTTTTGCTAAGCATTCAGAGAACAAATGTCAATCTTAAACAAACCATTGCTGAATATATAAAAGAGGAAACATGCTTGTGTTCGTTTATTAGGCTTCTGTAATCTTTACATTAAAACTATAAGAACAGTGAGAGAATCCAATCATATTCATGAAGATAGATGCAAAAATCCTAAATAACATAGCAGCAAGCCGAACCCAGAAAATGTGTAAAAAAAAAAAAACATCAAGTTGAGTTTAATACAGGAACGTACTTTAGCATGTTAAAAGACTAAGAGAAAAGTCATAAGCTTTAGAAAAAGTTAACATAACCATGGATAAAACCTTTTGCCCAAGTAGAATCATGCAGAACTTCCTTAAGTCAATAAAACCTACAATGAACACTTAAAGATGAAATTTTTTAAGCAGTCCCTTAGAATCAGGAAAGAGAACCACATTGGAGATACTGGCCCAGCCAGCATTGAAGACAAAAGCACATAAAGGATATAAAGATTGGAAATAAAGAAACATAATTTACAGATTATTAAAATAAGAGCTTTGCAAGGATTCTGGATGTATCAATATAAAAAAAGAAAATTGTATTTCTCTTGCAAAAAGGAACTTAGAAAATGATTTTTAAATGATACCATTTACTACTATTTCATTTTAAAAATATGAATTACATATGAGTAAATTTAAAAATATAGAAGACATTTAAGGGGAAAAATCAAAATGTTATTGAAAGGCATTAAAGAATATCTAATCAAAAGAAAGGTATACCATGGTCAAGTATTGAGAGACTAGAATTAAGGTGACAATTCTTTCCTACACAATAAAAGCAATTATAGTAAAAATTCCAAACAAATTTTTCTAGAAACTTGAAAGCTGATTCTGCAAAGGTCAAGAATTTCAAGATACTCCAGCAGCAGATTTAAGATAAAGAGAATAGACTTGTCAAATAGCAAGAATTATTTTTAACTTGTATTAATTGAGTGTTAATAATAGCCTAAAGGTGAAAACAACACAAATGTCTATCAGCTAATCAAAGAATAAATATATATATATATATATTTATATATATGAGTGGAATAATATATAGCTGACTAAAGTACTGATAACTTGCTGTAATGTAGATGAATCTTGAAACTATGCTAAGTGGAAGAAGCCAGTCACCAAAAATCATATTACCCAGGTCTATTCATGTGAAATATTCACTAAAGGAGCTTTATAGAGATAGTAGATTAATGGTTGCTTAGGGATGGTGAGGTTTACAAAGATAAGGACATAAAGCTGATAGCTAAAGGATATGGGTTTCCTTTTTGAGGTGGTGAGAATGTTCTAAAATTTTGGTAGGGTTACATATAAATAAACACACTAAAGACTATTGATCACACACTTTAAATGCATGGATTTTATAGTATGTGAATTATGCCACAATAAATCTGTTAAAGCTACATAGTAATTAGCATAGTGTAGTATTGTCTTACAGATGGAAGAACATTTATACTGGAATACAAGGCTAGAAATAAATGTGCTCTTATGAGGGATCTTGATTTAAGATAGATGACATTGCAAGCCAGTTTGGAAAATAAGAGCATTTTGAATTGTGCTCGACATCCATATGGAAGAAAATGAAATTATACCTCCTTCATACCATACAGAAAAATCAGTTTTAGGTGAATTAACTGTGAAACAAAAACCTATTAAACCTCTAAAAGAAAAGATAGAAAGACATTTTTATGACCTTATGCATCTATACCTGGTTTTTGCATCTATGTTAAAAATATATATAACAATATAGAAATATATTCAACGACAATTTAAATCAACAATATAAAAAATGTATATATTCAAATGCATGAAAAGTCTTTGGTCCTCAAGCCCTTGGAGAAGTAGTTGATTTCATTTAGGCACAGGAATTGTATTGAGCTTGGGACATTTTGTGCAACATATCAAAGAAGCTATTAGGATCTTGTCAGATGGACTTGAGAGAACTGAAAAGCTTCCCACTGGCCAAAGTTAGGACAATTTGAGTATCAGTAAGGACACACAAGTTCACTGAAATTCTGAAATTAATTGAGCACAGGTTGGAACATATCAAATTTAATAATTTAATAATGCCTTTAAGTCCATGAGTTCATAATGATAGTAAAGCTAACGAGTACCTAGTGCTCAACAAAGGAGGATGCAATGGAATCAATTCATTATTTTGAAAGCCAGTAAAATAAATAAGCATTTGCCCTGCCTTTCCTATAAGAATTGTACTGAAGTTAAACAAATAGTAAATGAGAAGACATTTACTATATACATGTACTAATAAATGAAGGAATGATAGAAAATTGCCATCGTGAGATTCATAATGAATAAACTAATTTATTCATTTTACATTAACATGACAAACAAGGAAACTATGCCTCTTAATGGAAAAACATGCTATCATCTATTTAAAAATCTTGCCAAAAAAATTAAACCTGACTAGGGAATATAGAGAACATGTTAAATAGCATGGCTATGCAATCAGGAATATTCAATCTATGGAAAAATCATGGGACAAATTAACTTCAACCAATAGATAGCAGAAGAGGGAGAAAGAAGGTGGAGAAAAGTATAGGTTGAAAGAGGCTTACTTAAAAGACATATGAAGCAATGTGAGAACTTATTAGTTTTCTGTTGCTGTATAACAAATTAGCGTAACACTAAAGATATTTATCTCAAAGTGTCTGAGTGTCAGGAATCCAGGCTTGGCTTAGCTAGATATTCTGGTCCAGGGTCATAGGAGTTTGCAGTCAAGCTGTTGGCTGGGTTGCTGTCTTCTGAAGGTGATAGAGGATGGGTGATAAAACACCCAGTTCCAAGACGGCTCACTCACAGGGCTTCTTGAGAGTGTCTACAACATGGCACTTAGCTTTCCCCAGAGCAAGTGATCCAAGAGAAACAAGTTAAAATCACTGAAACTGATATATCCTTCTGTATTCTATTAGTCCCACAGATGATCCCTGACACAGTGTGGCAAAGAGGTACACAAAAGCATAAACAGTAGGAGGCTGGCTACCACAATTTTACCTTCAAAGATTCACATCCTTCCCATATGCAAAACAGTCATTCTCTCCCAAAATTCTCCAAAACACTCATTACTTTACACCATTAGCTAAAAGTACAGAAATGGAAAACAAAAACCAGATACAGATGCAGCTTTTCAGATGTACTTCCTTATGCACAACTCCTTAAGTAGAGTTAATAAGAAGACTTGTAAACAAAGACAACATAGTATTTGCTCCCACACACCTAATATAAAATGGGTAGGATAACCATGTGCATTTAAAAAGGGGGGATGAGGCACACAAGTTTACAAAAACTTTGAAATCCACCTGAGCAACCTGATTGGCAGTTCTTTGATTAAAATCCAAAACATGAGAGTAATTTTCCATGGCTCTTAACTCTGCCTTGTAGTCTGTTGGATCCCACTCACTGAAACATCCTTCCTTTTCCATGTTTACAGCTGTGTAGTTCTCTGCCTGTAGCAGCTTGGATGCCCAAGGCCTGTTTCTATTTGGTTCTCTGTCCCTTCTAATCCAGGCTGGCAAAGAGCCTGTTAATATGATCCTTTTAAAACATCTCTTAAAAATTATACACTGCTAATATAATTCTCTTATAAACTTTGTGGGTCTCCTGTGAATTTTATTTGAGTTCACACCATTAAACAAAGCAACACCCATAAATCTCTTCCATATAAACACTTTTCTACCTCAGGCTTTTCATACACCACACCCTTAATTTACACCAAGCCCTATAATTTGATTAAGAGGTTGTGAGGCACACTTTTCATATCTAAATGAAAGGACTGAGTTACCACATTAGATCTTTTTGAGATCTTAAAGGGCTTTACAACTATACTCTCAGTTCCTTATCTTCCTGTTGGTGCTCTGGATTTGTTCTTCGATTTGAGCCATTTCCTGATTTTATATCTGTCGCCTGGATAGGCTGGGAATCTTCAAATCTCACAAGTTCTGGCTCCTTTGAAACAGTCCTTTAACTTATCTCTCTCCTTATGCTTTACCATAAGTAACAAGAAGAAACCAGGTGACATTGAGCATTCGAGTTGGAAATCTCCTTGGCTAGATCACCCAGTTTGTTAGGCATATTTTCCATTGTACTATGCGCATAACTGCAGGTGACAAAGTTGCTAAACTCCCTGCCGCTTTTCTCCAATTTCAGTAATATTATTTTAATCTGTTAAGACCTCATCTGCAGCCTCCTCAGTGTTATGCACCTACAATTTCTTTATTGCTGTCCTCCAAGGCCTTCCATCTTCTGCCCTCTGCCACTTCCAAAGCCACTCTTACATTTTAAGCTTCCATGTCACCATGCCACTTTTAAGTACCAAAAACTGTTTCCTATTGCTTTATAACAAATACAACAGTGGGGGTGAAATACTGTAAATCCATGGACATGGATGAATCTAACAATGATAAGCAACAAACCAATTCACAAAATACTATCACAGGATTCCACTTCTATAAAGAATCAAAAAAATAAAAAAGTCTGGTTTAAGGGTGCAAACATGAATAAATCTATAAATTCAAGCAAAAGTGATAATCACAAAATCAAGACAGTGATTTTCTTTGGCTACTGAAGGTAGGGAATAGGTTAAGGAAGGAACACATAAGGAATGTAACACTGGTATAATTTTACATGTTGGGTTAGCTGGAACAGTCCTGGTTTGCCTATTTTCCTGGTATAGTAATAGCACTCTTTTCACTCTCAAAGTTGCCCTGGTTTGGGTAATAATTATATATTTATCCTTTTTAAAGTAACTTTTCCCCTTTAATCTGGATAGAAGCATATGGATCTTCATTGTACAATTTTTCCTTATATAATGCAGGTATTTTACAAACATTTAAAACTAGAAAATATTTAATATAATTTAAATTTTTAGTCAGCAACAACAGAGTTAAAAAAAAGTAAATCCGTATGTAGGATAAATGTAATAAAATCCTCATCTGGGTAGACGTGAGCTAGGTAACATACTACATGTCTGGCATTATGTTAGCCCTTTACAGATAGTACTTCATCTTCATAGCAAGATTTTTAGATAGGTAATAACTCCATTTTACACATGAAGAATCTGAGGCACAAAAAAGAGTATATGTAATTTAACCAAAGTCATACAGTGATGAAGCAGAATCTGAACCCAAGCAATGTGACACCAGACTACATGCTCTAAATGTAAGCAGGAAATCCAATTATACAAAAAATATTACATCCAGTCAGGGGTAGATATATTAATTAATTTATTTATTTTTGGTAACATACATTAAGTGGCACTTTAATTACACAGTAACTATTGGGTAACTAACATGAAACAACAAAACTTAACTTCACCACAGCTGCATGGGCTTGGGCCTTTCCCGCTGGGGACATTTTGAAAAAATCGGATATTCATTCCAGAGCTATGCCAATGAAATCTGTTCTGGAGGGAAGTTCTGAAGTGGCAACTCCTCAGAGTACATTGCGGCTGACAGATGACAGTCGAGTCGTGTTAGTTATGAAGTAGTTGCAGATTAATTCACAAACGTTACCGTTTCTCTTTCTAGAAAGAAATTAAGCAATTCCTTGAATTAGCATCTGGTATGTCAGGTGGGGGTGCAGAGGAGGGCTGTTAGAGCTGTGTCAGAAAGCCTGGGGCAGGTCAGGTGGGTAGGACATCATTAATAATCATGGTTGGCTTCTGAATACTGGTAGCAAGATGACTTCAGAGTTGTAGTCTCAGGTAAATTATAGATAACTGAAAAAGGCCAGTAATCATACTCCAAGATTAATCAACAACCCTTCAAAATTAGCCGCATGAGTGTTGTACTTGCATCAGGGTTTCACAGGATAAGGCACCCACATTTTTTCCCTACACGTCTGGCTTGCAGAGCAGCTCTTGTGGCCATTTCAAAAACCTCTCTCACTCCATCTTTGGTCTTCGCTGAACACTCCGTGTACCCCAAAGCACCAATCCTGTCTGCCATGTCTCTGCCTTCTTCCGGTTGTACTGGCTCCTGATTCATCCTGGCTAGCTTGTGCCTTGTGCGCGTGCTATACCGAAGATCCTTCTTGTTCCCCACCAAGATGATGGGGACGTTGGGACAAAAATGCTTGACTTCCGGAGTCCACATTTCTGGGATGTTTTCTAAACTATCTGGGCTATCAATGGAGAAACACATCAGTATAACATCGGTGTTGGGGTAGGAGAGGGACCTCAAACGATCATAATCTTCCTGCCCTGCTGTGTCCCACAAGGCCAACTCTACCCACTGTCCATCCACTTCAATACCTGCTACAGAGTTCTCAAACACCGTAGGAACATACTCCTCTGGGAACTCGCCCTTGCTGAAAACGATGAGCAAGCAAGTCTTGCCACAGGCTCCATCACCAACAATCACCAGTTTCTTCCGTATGGCAGCCATTGCTTACGAATGTGCTGCAAGACCCGCGGCCTGTGTGGCAGAAGTTCTACAAAGTGGCTTGAACGTCTCAAACGAAACGCACTCGGGCGACGGCTCCGACTCGGGCCTCTCTGCGCAGAGTACGCCCGTGCGCGAGTCGCCAGCTCAATGACCAGGGCGGGTGTCTGTCGCGGCGGCGGCCTAACGAAAGAACCGACGGTAGGACGGCGTGCGGTGGGCCTGGAGCGCCAGCGAGCAAGGGCGGTGGGCCACGGGAGGGCAGGGAACGACGTCTTAATTCAGACTTTCTGACATTTGTTCTACTCCAGAGAGATCATATTCTTTCCCGCCCCCTGCCTTTCTGGTTTGGAATTACACTCAAAATGAGATACACGAATAACTTCGTTTATTAGAAATAAATATGTCTCTATGTGGTGCATGTAGGTGGGGGATGAGAAAAAGGAGCTGTTACGATGAAGAGGTATGTGTGTAGATGATTGGAAGCTTGGAACTGCTTTAGATGTTTATTTGGTTCCAAACACATTGTACATGAAATTATTCATAAAATTATTGATACCACTGTGCCTTGCAGTTATTTTATTTGTCAATACTTGTAGCAATGCAACAATCAAAAAAAAGGAAAAAAAAATAGATTGACACTTTTTAAAAGTTTTATTGGGTTAAAAGAAAAACATGGGACAAATTTTTGATTTGCCTTTCTCATGATTTGATGTCCCAGCAGTGCAACTGGGGAACCTAATTCTAACCAACAAGGAGAAATTGCTTGGCTAATTGGAAGTGACAGAAACCTTGGGAGAAAACAACCACATACCAAGGATAATTATAAGAAGGTAACATGGGCCCTAAAGGATAGTGTCAAGAAATCTGAAGCCCCCAAATGAGGGGAGACTTGCAAAAAATGCTAAGACAGGACAAAGAAGGGGCCTTTTAAAATTCTGTTCAGAGCAAGAGGATGATCAAGGAAAAGAAAAACCCACTTGCAGTTTCTGGTGTAAGGTTAGCACTGACAGAGAAAGCAGGGCTCCCGAAATATTATTTTGCTTCATTCTCAATAAAGGACCCTTAAGTGGGTTGACATAATAGAAAGAATTATGTGTATTTGTGGGGTCAGGCAGACCTGGGTTTAATTCTCTTTTTCAACACTTAGTAGTTATATTACCATGAATCTCCTTTTTCTCATCTGTAAAATGGAAATAACTATCTTTCTCATAGGATTGTTTTGAGTAATGGAAGTAACACATCCAAAATACTGAGCCAGGCTCACAGTAGTGTCTCAGTAAATAGCAACTTATTAATATTACTGAAAAGAGTAGTATAAACATTGACAAGAAGAAATACTCTTCCCAAATAAGAGAAAACATTTTAAGAAACCTAATAGTTTCAGTTTAGATTATATCATCTGATATCAGTGGCTTATATTGAAGGCTTTGGGGGTGGGAGGTGGAGAGTAGGAATGAGACCTGAGAACAGATGTTCTCTTCTTCGAGAAATTATGAGAAACAGAATAGGTACTAAACCACCAAATGTGGGCAAATGTCTGCCTTCAGGGTGAAAAGTGGAAATCTAAAACCTGGAATCATTTGCCTTTTGATTCAGTGATATTTTCTCCCACTGGTGTAGTATTCATTTGCCCAGGGAATGGGGAATGCCAAAAAAAAAAAAAAAAAAAAAAAAAAAAAAGAAAGAAAGAAAGAAAGAAAAAAAGAAAAGAAAGAAAAAAAAAAGAAAAGAAAGAAAAAAAGCAACTGAGGCAAGGGAATATTCAATTTCCCAAAGACGTGTTTAAAGTGAAGATATGAGTCTTGGAAGCTAAGATGTTGAAAATAGAATAGGTTTCTTGAATTTCTTCAAAGCTTTGAGAGAAAAAGGGAAAACTTGTATCCTAAAGCAAGATGAAGTAGGTTGAATGGTAGCACCCAAAAAGATAAGTTCATGTCCTAATTCCTGAAACCTGTGAATATTACCTGATTCAGAAAAAGGGTCTTTGCAGATATAAATAAGTTAAGAATCTTGAGATGAAATCAGGCACCCTGGATTGTCTTCTGGGCCAAAAATCTAATGTCAAGTACCCTTATGTGACAGAAGAGGAGACATAGAGAAGGCAATGTGACCACGGAGGCTAAGGTTGGAGCAATGTGGCAGTAAATGAAGGAATGCTGACAGCTACCAAAAGCTGGAAGAGGTAAAAAAATAGATTCTCCACTACATCCTTTAGAGAAAGTGCAGCCCTGATAACATCTTGATTTTGGACTTCTCGTCTCAAAACTAATATAAGAGAATAAATTTCTGTTGTTCTAAGCCACCGTTTTATGATATTTTATTACAGCAGCCCTATGAAGTCACTACATAGAACTTAAAGGGAATCTGGTAATCTCTCTAGTAGATTGTTTTCTTGGGTTGGAAGGAATGGGGTTGTGAAATGGGTGGTGGAGGGTGCAGAAGGTCTGAGGGTCTCTTGGAAAGAATATGTGAACCAGAGTGGAGTTAGAAATTTACAGGGGCTTTTTCAGAAATTGTCAGCTTCAGAGAGACCTGACAGGGTTACCATGCATTGCCAGAACCAGGAAGTCATGTGGCAGGCAGCTCATCAATATTTGAAGTCCCCCCCCAAAGTAATTCATGTCATCAGAGAAAGTTTCTCTTTGATTGACAAATACTTTCTACTCCCCACCACCTTGAGCTGTAACAGAAGTAACAGCTGTCTATCTATATGCTGATACTTTTTACTCAATCCTATCTAAACTTCTCATAGGAAAAAAAAGTATCTTTTCAATATTCTCTGGCAGTCTCAAACACTTAGAATAAAGACAGGATCATGCACAACTGAACGGGTTCCAGTGATACTGAATGGAATACATATCACTTGGAAAACCTTCCTTCAATCTTTATTTGTCAGAGACTTTATCTGTTCAGTTGAGAGTCCCACTTCTACTCCCCAAGCAGGACGACATTGATCCTAGGCAAGAATCTAAAGGGAATTATTAAAAGGTTGATCTGAGAACATCTATGAGAGAAAATGGTGCCCTAGACAGGTACCTCAGTTGGTTAGGGCATTGTCCCAATATGCCAAGGTTATGGTTTGATCCCTGGTCAGGGCACATACAGGAATCAACTAATGAAAGCGTAAATAAATGAAATAGTAAGTCAAGGTCTGTCTGTCTGTCTCTCTCAAAATCAATAAATACTTTTTTTTTTTCAAAAAGAGAAAGCAATTTGGGTTTACCAACCAGAATTAATTTGTTCTATTTAATTTTCTTCCTCACAGGAGTACTAGACTAGGACACCAATGAAATGTAGTAGACAATATTTATTGTATCTGTGCCCAACAGGCATGGACATTTTTTTTAATCATATACTCATGAGTCAGTTGGGGACGAAATGGGGCTGGGTGACAGACTGATTCCTGGGTGGCAGTCAGCCTCTGCAGAGGTTTTTAGTATAGAACACAGTCCCTCGCTAAGTTAACACTGTATTTTTATTGACTTGAGAAAATATCCTTGTATAAAATTAATATTTATCAAAACTTTACCTGATTCAAAGATGGAAAGGATACGGTGTTTTGCAAACCTTAGGACAGCTTGATGTTGACTCAGGGCAAAAGTCTAGATAGCCATATTTAGAATCATTATATTTTGGGATTCTAACCATGTAAGCAGAGTCCAGCAAACTACTATGGATTTCTAAGTTTATTCACTCATTTAGGTGTCACAAATTAATGGAAAATCTACTCTGTGTAAATATCTATGTTGGGCTTTAGAAAAATGATTAAGGTATGGTCCTTGGAATGCAGGAGTTTAAAATCTCATGAGTGAAGCAGACTTGTAAAGAGATAAAGTATATTACAAATAAATAAAATAAATATTCATTGTAAGGGTTTCTATTTAGTAAAAATTAAAAATAAACTGCATTCAGCCCCAGCCAGTGTGGCTCAGTTTGTTGGGCATTACCCACCAACCCAAAAGGTTGCCAGCCAGGACACATGCCTATATTGCAGGTTCAGTTCCCAGCTGGGCTTGTATGGAAGGTAACTAATTGATGTTTCTTGCTCACATCAATGTTTTTCTCCTTCTTCTTCTTCCTACCTGCCCCTTTCTCTAAAATCAAAAATAAAAATAAAATTTATCAAAAAATAAATGAAAAACAACTACACTTAATTGTTTGGGATAGACTGACACAAGCATATGAACACCTTAAAGAAGGGGAAAAAATATTTGCCAAGAATATGACACTGGGCTGATTTTCTAAAAATTAACAAGAGTTTAAAGGAGAAAACACAAATAGTCAGTAAAGATATAAAAATGTTTTTAAAATTTATTTTATTTATGAGAAAATCAAGACAACAAATTTGAAAAACAAATAGTATTCCAAGCTTGCAAAGTTGTGGTGAGATGGATTATAAAAAAAAAAAAAATCACTTTTTATTTTTCAATTACAGTTGACATTCAATAATATATTAGTTTCAGGTACATACCCCGTGATTACACATTATACGACTTGCTAAGTGATCATCCCAATAAATCTTATACCCACTTTACCCCATACATAGTTAGTAGAATGTCATTGACTGTATTCCCTATGTTACACTTTACATCACCATGACTATTCTATAACAACCAATTTGTACTTCTTAATCCCTTTACTTTTTTCACCCATCCCTTCAACCTTCCTCTCATATGGCAACTGTCAAAATGTTGTCTTTATCTATGAGCCTATTTCTGTTCTGCTTGTTCATTTATTTTGTGTTTTTAGGTTCAATTGTTGATAGATATATATTTATTGCCATTTTATTGTTCATTTTTTCATTTTCTTTCTCTCTCTCTCTTTTTCTTCCTTCCTCGCTTCCTCCCTCCCTTCCTTCCTTCCTTTCTTTTTTTCTTCTTTTCTTCTTAAGGATGACCCTTTAACATTTCTTGTAATACTGGTTTGGTGGTCATAAATTCCACTAGCTTTTTCTTGTCCAGGAAGCTCTTTATATGTCCTTCAAGTCTAAATGATAGCTTTGCTGGATAGAGAAATTTTGGTTTTAGGCCCTTGCTTTTTATCACTGTGATATTTCCTGCCACCCACTTCTGGCTTGCAAAGTTTCTGTTGAGAAATCAGCTGACAGTCTTTTGGAAGCTCCTTTGTGGGTAATTAACTGCTTTTCTCTTGCTGCTTTTAAGAGTCTCTGTCTTTATCCTTTTGCATTTTAATTGTGATGTGTCTTATGAGCCTCCTTGGGTTTATGTCGTTTGGGACTCCCTGCACTTCCTGAACTTTTATGTCTATTTCCTTCACCAGGTTAGGAAAGTTTTCTGACAATATATTTTCAAACAAGTTTTTAATTTCTTGCTCTCTCTCTTCTCCTTCCCCATCACCACACCTATGATGCAATGTTGGCACAATAGAAGTGTTTCTTACACTAACATCATTTTTTTTGGATTCTTTTTTCTTTTTGTTGTTCTTTTTTTTTAAGTTGGAGAAATACTTTATTCATTAGATGAATTTTTTTTATTAATTAATTAATTTATTTTTCCAAACGCATTTGTCTCTGCCTTCCCCCCACCACTTTCTCCTGCTCCCTCTTTTTCTCCCTCCCTCAATCCTTCCCCATTTTGGTTTTGTCCCTGAGTCCTTGCTATATGTTCCTCGACTGACCCCTTCCCTTCCTTTTCCCTCGCCCACCCGTTCCTCCTTCCCTCTTGTCCCTGTTGATTTCTTTTCCTTTCAGTGTTGCTGGTCTTATTTTCCTTGCATTTTGTTTTGTTGGTTAGGTTCCGCTTATAGGTAAGGTCATATGGTATTTGTCTTTCACCCCCGGCTTATTTCGCTTAGCATAATGCTCTCTAGTTCCATCCATGCTGTCGTGAAGTTTAGTAGTTTTTTTTTTCTTTCTGCTGCATAATATTCCATTGTGTAAATGTACCATAATTTTTTGATCCAACATACTCAATGGGCAAAAACTGAAAGCTTTCCCACTAAGATGGGGAACACGACAAGGATGTCCGCTTTCACCACTTCTTTTCAACATCGTATTGGAAGTCCTAGCCACAGCCGTCAGACAAGAAAAAGAAATAAAAGGCATCCAAATAGAAAAGGAGGAAGTAAAGCTATCATTGTTTGCAGATGACATGATAGTGTACATAGAAAACCCTGTAGACTCTACCAAAAAACTCCTCGACCTAATAAGCGAATTTGGCAAAACAGCAGGATACAAAAATCAATATTCAGAAATCAAAGGCATTTTTGTACACCAGCAGTGAAATAGAAGAAGAAGAAATCAGAAAAAAGATACCATTTGAAATAGCAAAAAGAAAAATAAAGTACCTAGGAATAAATTTAACCAAGGAGGTTAAAGAACTGTACGCAGAAAACTATACAACATTGAAGAAAGAAATTAAGGAATAAATGGAAGCATATACCATGCTCATGGATTGGAAGAATTAACATCATCAAAATGTCCATACTACCCAGAGCAATTTATAGATTCAATGCAATCCCTATTAAGATACCAATGACATATTTCACAGAAATAGAACAGACATTTCAAAAATTTATATGGAACCATAAACGACCCCGAATAGCCACAGCAATTTTAAGAAAGAAAAACAAAGTTGGAGGGATCTCAATACCGGACATCAAACTATATTACAAAGCCACTATCCTCAAAACAATCTGGTACTGGCACAAGAACAGACCCATAGACCAGTGGAACAGAATAGAAAACCCAGAAATAAGCCCAGATCTATATGAGCAACTAATATTTGACAAAGGGGGCAGAAGCATAAAATGGAGTAATAATAGCCTCTTCAACAAATGCTGTTGGGAGAGCTAGACAGCTACATTAGATGAATTCTGGCAGCAGTCAGAAAAATTCAGAAAGTACCAGGCACATGCACATTCCCATGATACACTAGATTCTTCCTCCCTCCCCCTAACCAGGCCTAAAACTTTTATTTGGTTATAAATTGGCTACATTTTCATTTCCACTTGGCTCTGATCTGTTTTTTTTTTTTTTTATTCCCCTCCACCCTGCACGGCCCTTCCCCCCAGAATACCCCCCCCCTTAGTGCATATCTATGGGTCATACATACAAGTTTTTTGGCTTCTCCATTTCCTATACTATTCTTAGCTTCCCCCTACCTATTTTGTACCTCTTATTTATTCCCTTTACCTTTCCCCCCATTCTTCCCCCTCCCCCTCCCCTCTGATCTACATTTCTATGATTCTGTTCCTGTTCTAGTTGTTTCCTTAGTTTGTTTTTGTTTTTGTTTTTTTAGGTTCAGTTGTTGATAGTTGTGAGTTTGTTGTCATTTCACTGTACATAATTTTTTATCTTATTCTTTTTATTATATAAGCCCCTTTAACATTTCATATAATAAGGGTTTGGTGATGATGAACCCCTTTAACTTAAACCTTAACTGGGAAGCACTTAATCTGTCCTTCCATTCTAAATGATAGCTTTGCTGGACAGAGTAATCTTGGATATAGGTCCTTGTCTTTCATCACTTTGAATACTTCTTGCCAGCCCCTTCTTGCCTGCAAGGTTTTTCTTGAGAAATCAGCTGATAGTCTTATGGGAACTCCTTTGTAGGTAACTGTCTCCTTTTCTCTTGCTGTTTTTAAGATTCTCTTTTTATCTTTCATCTTGGGTAATGTAACTATGATGTGCCTTGGTATGTGCTTCCTTGGTTCCAACTTCTTTGGGACTCTGAGCTTCCTGGATCTCCTGGAAGTCTATTTCCTTGGCCAGATTGGGGAAGTTCTCCTTAATTATTTTTTACAATAAATTTTTAACTTCTTGCTCTTCCTCTTCTCCTTCTGGGACCCCTATGATTCGGATGTTGGAACATTTAAAGTTGTCCCAGAGGTTCCTCAGTCTCTCCTCATTTTTTTTTTAATTCTTTTTTCTTAATTCTGTTCTGGTCGAATGTTTATCTCTTCCTTCTGCTCCCAATCGTTGATTTAAGTCCCGATTTCCTTCCCTTTACTGTTGGTTCCCTGCATATTTTTCTTTATTTCAGTTTGTATAGCCTCCACTTTTTCCTCCGTTTTGTGACCATACTCAACCAATTCAGTGAGCGTCCCGATTACCAGTGTTTTGAACTGTGCATCTGATAGGTTGGCTATCTGTTCATCGCTTAGTTCTATATTGGGCCTTTGATCTGTTCTTTCCTTTGGGCCATATTTCCTTGTCTCAGCTGTGTGAGGGAGGGGTTCAAGAGGGAACAATGCCACTTGCTTAGCTCTTTGCCAGGTTTCAGTCACTTCCCCTGCTACTCACAAGCAAATTGGGCCCTTCTGGTGCTGATTCCCAGGTGAGTGGGTTTGCAAACGTTCTAGGATCCTGTTGGTCTCTCCAGTGGACTCTCCTGTGAGGCAGGGAGTTTCTGCTGCTGCCATAACCCACACAGATTTTCCTCTAGAGGTTTTGAGGCTTCCTTTTCCTGCACTGAAACACTGGGTTGTGCAGTCTATCTCCATCCCCAGCTGTTCCTCCCAGTTAATCTGCATGCGAATGTGGGACCACCCGGTCCACCAGCTGCAGCCTCACCTGCCTGCCGCTGTTTTGCTGTGTGTCCTCTCCACCCCAGCTGCCCATCTCCGTCCCTCCTACCAGTTTGGATGAATATTTCTTCTTTAGCTTCTTGGTTGTTGGACTTCCATACAGTTTGATTTTCTGGCACTTCTGGCTACTTTTTGATTTTAAATTTGTTGTTGCCCTTCTTTTAGTTGTGCCAGGAGGCAAAGTATATCTACCTACACCTCCATCTTGGCCAGAAGTCTTTTTGCTGTTCTGATTGGGTATTTTATGCTTCCTTATATTTGAAATCACTGATTTGGTTCTCAGCTTCATCTACTCTACTGTTGATTTCCTGTAAATTATTCTTCATTTTATTAAATGTTTCCTTCATCTCTGACTCATTCTTCTTTATGGTTCCCATGTCCTTTTTTATGCTGTTAAAGTTCTTACTAAGTTCATTGAACATCCTTATAACCAATGTTTTGAACTCTTCATCTAGTAGATTTTGTGTCTCTGTTTTGTTTAGTTCTTTTTCTGGGGTTTTGTTTTGTTCTTTCATTTGGGCCATGTTTCTTCATCTCCTCATTTTGACAGCCTCCCTGTGTTTGCTTCTATGTATTAGGTGAGTGGGGTAGGGTCTCAGGGAGTCACCAGAGTGGGACTAACAGTGTGAGCCAGGTTGATGGAGACTCAGACATGGTTTCTGCCTGCCAGCTCTATCACAGGAGTCTCAGAAAAAGAACAAAGGTCTCTGCCAGAACTTTTGTCTGACAGGAAGCTACCCCTCTGGCTCTCTTTCTGATGCCAGACAGTTCAGATCCTTCCTGTATTTCTCTGGCCAATTTTGAGCTGCTGCCCCAGTGCTGGAACTCAGAGAAAGTGAGTTCAAGTAAGTTTGTGCATTGACCCTTTAAAAGGAGCTGCCTGGGACTCTCTCATAGAACTCTGTCTTATTCAGCCAAAATTCCAGGTGGTTTTTACAGCCCTACATTATGAGCACATTTTTTCCTTGGCAATGGAACCTGGGCAAGGTGTTTGGTGTGAGGCTGGGAGCCCTAGCTCCTCAAAGAGACATCTGCAGGAAGATATCCCTCCCAATTTTAAACTTCTACACATGGATGTTGGACCCTCCCATCTGTGCCTTTGCCGCTCTTACTAGTCTTAATGTGAATGTTTCTTTAAATCTCTTGTAGGACTTCCATTCAGCTAGGTTTCAGGTAGTTCTGAATGATGATTGCTCTGTTGTTTAGTTGTAATTTTGATGTGGTTGTGGGAGGATGTGAATACTCTGTTTACCTACACTGCCATCTTGACTGGAAGCCTCAAAACGGACACTTACATACTGCTGGTGCAAACATAAAATGGTAATTTTGTGGAAAGTTATTATATACAAGTCATATTATGCAATGCAGCTTTTTTAAATAGGAATCTACTATAAATAATAATCTAAAACATATACATAGGGAAGTCTATTACAACATTATTTATGAGAGCAGAAAATTTTAAGATTAATGATTAAAAAGATAAGTATAGTCAAATGATGGAGTGTTATAATTATAATCAGAATTGTATCTTTAAAAGAGGTTGCCTGCTAAATTATATATTATATTAATTATAGTGTATTCAACTATAAGGGTAGGGATAATGACTTTTACTGTAAACCTGCTTGGATATTTTGAATTTTGGACCATGTAAATGTAACACATCCAAAAAATAAACACAATTTAAAAATATTCAGCGTAAAATTTAAAAAAACACTTACAAGTATTTTTTAATTATGTTAAGGAATATGCTACACAAGGAAATTTTATTAATTTCTGCAGTGACTCTGTATAGTTAGAAAATGTATGTACTGTGGCTATGTTACCAGAAATATTTTGTTAAGTATTTAGCACCATAAGAAACCTGCGATTAGTTTATATATAAACAAGAAGAATGGTAAAGAAGCTCCACTAAGGAAGTGCTGGAGGAGAATATGATAGTTCAGCCTGGGGTATATTTTGAGAGCACGGTGGCTGTCCTTAAGTATCTAATGTACTGTCAAGTAGAAAAAGGACCACACTTCCTCAGGAAAGCCTCCGAGGATGAAACTAGACCCATTGGTAAGACCTATTGTAAGCCATTTCAGTTCAATGTCAAAACACTTACAGACTTGTTTACTTGCTTATAGGTCATTTCAGTTCAATGTCAAGAAACACTTCCTAATAGAACTGCACAGAGAGTGAGTAAATTCCCAGTCAGTTGAAGGAATCAAGCTTAAATTGTTACCTACGTGATTGGACATTGTATAAGAGGTACAAGCATTGGAAGGGTGGGTTTTGGTATGATTCCAGCTGTGTGAGAAGTTATTTTGCCTCTTTGGGATTCAGTTCTCTGGCAAACCAGGAAGTTTGACTAAATTGCTGCCCTGTTCATTTTGAGTTTTATACTGCTTTGGTTCTGCAGTAGTGTAATTACATTTTGCTTTCTTTTTCAGATTTACATAATATTGTCTTTTTATCATTTGAAATACATCTCACTATACTTGTGAGAATTACTTGAGATTTTTAAAAAATATTTGTAAAAAGCAAAACACTATGTAACTGTAAGACATTATTGTAGTTCAACATCATTGGCCATTAGGAAAATGCAAATTACTGCCACAATGAGATACCACTATATACCTATTAGACTGGCTAAAATGAAAAAAAAATGCTGATGATACTAAGTGCTGACAAGATGCAGAGCAACTATGTCTCTCATACTTTGCTGATGGGAATAAAAATTAGCACAGACACTCCAGCAAACATGATGGCAGTTTGTTTTTTTTTCACAAAGTTAAACATACCCTTAACATAAGAGACTCTGTAATACAACTGTTGGATATTTACTCTGGAGAAATAAAACATGTGTTTACAGAAAAATCTCTACATAAATGATCATATCAACTTTATTTGTGATAGATAAATTTTATACAACCAAGATATTCTTCAATGAGTGAATGAATGACCTGTGGTACATCCATATCATAAGATACTTCTCAGTAATAAAAAGGAGCAAACTTGATACACACAGCAACTTGAATGGCTCTCAAGACTATTATGCTAATTGAAAAGCCAATCTCAAAAGATTACATATAATCTGATTGCACATATATAACATTAAAATGGCAAAATTATAGTGATGGAGAACACATCAATGGTGTTAGGTGTTAGACTTGGGGGAGGGTGTGACTATAAAAGGGTTACTTTGGAGTGATGGAATAATTCTATATCCTAGTTGTGATCACTACATGAATCCATTACATATGATAAAATTGTATAGATCAATGCACCAAAAAATTCTATTTATCTTTAAGGTTTTGGAAAGCACATAAATTTAAATCTCTATTCACTTTTTGTTTTCACTAACTTTTTTATGTTTAGCTATAAACTGTCTTATAATCAATAATATGGAATTTCTTTATATGGAACATTTTCCTTCCTGAAGAATACCATAGAAATAAGGGTGTGAGGTATAATTATCTGATGATAATTTAATCCTTTTCTATAAAGGAGTGAATGGTCAAATGTTATAGTAAATTCTGGCAAAGCTCACTTTTATTTATATTTTATTCTTGTTTTTAAATTTTACAATCACATTTTCAAGGAGTCCTGTGGAAAAAGATCTTTACATAAATTTTCACAGCTCACTCAAATGTGATCTATTCTTTACTATTTATGAAGAGGCTCTCAGCTTTGCCAGGTTCTGTGGTAGTTATTAATTCTGTTTATACTTAACTAAATTTACTTCCATTCATATTGCATAAAAAACACAGGAGCTTAAAGTTAATTCTTGTTGTAGGATAAGATCTATACTGGGAGTTTTCACCAAGAGTGAAATTCTCTTAGAAGATGATCAGTAAAATATTAGCCTCAAACAGATAATGTCAGAGTGTCCTTGTGGCTGACATTCCAATGCTCAATAATAGTTTCAATCTTTTCCTTTTTCTGGGTATGTATAATAGACCTATCTTATCTGCAGTTTCTCTATATGGTTTCAGTTACCCATGGTCAACTGAGGTCCAAAACAGTGAATGAAAAATCCCGGAGATAAACAAGTCAAAAGTTTTAAATTATGTGCTATTTTAAGTAGCTCCTTCCCATCCTGGATGTGAATCATCTTTTGTCCAGTGTCTCCACACTGTATATACTACCTGCCCATCAGTCACTTAGCCATCTGGGTTATCAGATTGATTGACTGCTGAAGTATTGCAGTGCTTATGTTCAAGTAACCCTTATTTTCCTTAATAATTACCCCCAAAGCATCAGAGTAGTGATGCCAGCATTTTGGTTATGTTAAAGAGAATCCATAAAGTGAAGTGCTTCCTTTAAATGAAAGGTGAGAACAGTACAATTAGATACTGTGAGAGAGAAAATACATTCACATAACTTTTATTCTAGTACAATATTATAATTGTCCTATTTTATTGTTGTTTTCAGTCACTTACTGTGCCTAGTTTATAATTTAAGCTTTATCATGGGTATGTATGTACAGTATAAAAAACAGTATATATAGGATTTGGTACTGTCTGTGGTTGCAAAGACTCTCTGAGGGTCTTGAAACATCCCCTATAGGTAAGTGAGGACTACTGTAAAAGGTTACATTTCTTCTGTTCTATTAGTTATGCTATTACAATTTTCCCAATTTTCCCCCTTGGCCCCCATCCACCCAGTACCCCTACTCTCTCAGGCAATCCTCACACCTTTATTCATGTCCATTGGTCATGCCCATAAGTTCTTTGGCCACTCCATTTCTTATACTGTACTTTACATCCTGATGGCTATTCTGTGACAACCTGTTTGTACTTCTTAATCCCCTCACCTCTTCACCCAAAAGGTTACATTTCTTAGTTCTGCAATTAGAGAGGGCCACATGACTAGTTCTACCTATGGACAGTGACCAGGGGTCATGTGTTATTTCCAGGCCAAAGGATTTAAGTAAGAGTCAGTAAGTGAATCACCATTCTGTTCTTCCTAGCACTGAGAACCCTCAGGCATCACGTTGAGATGGAGATTCCAGAAGGAAGCAGTTTGAAATGTTGAGCTGCTACATGAAGGGCTCTCGTGGAGAAACTCCTGGACTCTTCACTGATTTGCCTGAATAAGAAATGTTTATATGATGAATCTCTGATATTTTGGTATAGTTTATTATTGCACTACTATCTACCCTATCCTGACAAAAATCTGTGTACTAACTTTGTCTATATTAAAAGTTTTCGTGGCCTTTTGTGCTTCCTATATATCAGGTTAATAGTTATATATAAGTTGTCAGTTTTTCCAGTAAGAAAACATTAAATACGGTAAATATTTCAGTTAACTTATTTTAGTAGTCTCCACTGCCAAACTTAAGATCTGAAATTTTTAATCTAAATGAACAATACTTTGAAGTATATATACGTTTATCTCAAACATTTATATTTTATGTTAATCATAACCAACCAGTGAAAAGGATACTCTTTTATGCAGTATTTTAATTCACTAAACAACCATTGATGTTTCTGGTCGTGTTCCCTGGGAAGAAGACCCTGAAGTAGATACTTGCATACAGGTAGATTTGGTAGGGAATTCTTGTGGATCAACACTTGTAGTGAAATAGAGGATTAGACAGAGGAAGAAGTTGGGCTGTGATGTAATTATAACAAAACCTAAGTCAACTTTATGGTTGGCTCTTAAGCTAAGCTGGCAATTCACACGTGTTCCATGTTGAGGCAAGGGGGCTGGGCCTTTTATATCCACCAATGTGAAGCCATAGGATAAAGACTGCCCCCAGTAAGTGGAAATGGCATTGGGTAAGGCAATTCCTGGATGGAGCTGACATCTCAAAAGTTATGAGCCAACATCATTCCCAGCAGTTATACAGACAAGTTCTTCAGCCATGAAGAGAAATCTGGTGGCAGTGTAATCTACTGCAGTGTCCAGTACAACTGATAATCATAAAGAGGCATGCGTCTATCTGAAGCTGTAAGATGATTACCACCACCATTATTACTATCATCATCACCATTAGCACTACCATCACCGACAGCACGTTTACTTGCAACTTTACTACGTGCCCAGCCTTTGTTCTAAGTGCTTTGAAATTGTTAACTCGTGTAATTCGCAAAATAAAATAACCCTGTAATATAATCTTAAATGCTTCATCTTCAAAAATAAAAAAATCAATACAGCTGCTTTCTGCTGCATACTCTAATGCCAGAAATCCTTCGCTAATGGTCATTCTGTAATTTTTATTGTAAATGACTCTATCCAGTCTGAGCAGCCTCATTTGGCAATTGTCATTAGCCAGGATAGTTACTTTTTTCATGGGTTACATCTTCTAAGTCATGGAAGGTATTATGATGTTTGTAATTTATTTTAAAATAACGGAGTATAGATAACATGATATTGTGTGGGAATATGTGTGTGTTAATTTAGGCTACAGCATAAGTGCTGTTGCTTGACATAATTAGGAATTCATACTCTCAGGTATGGTCAGCTAATATTTAATCCAAAGGCCACACACTCCAGAGGAAGCTATGACAGTGATTTGGTCATATTTGTCTTGAACAATGCCAGAAATTGGCTAATTAACATACGAATATTAGCAATGGGTTTTCACTGGTGAAATTAGTGTTGTTTAAGGTATGTGGATTGGCTAATATGTTTTAGACATTCCACTTTTCCAGAATAGGATGTAAAGGCCTAGCAAACATCATAATCTCTATCTTTATGAAAGGCACCAAGGTTTGATTCCTAAAATGTTCTGTATCTAGCTATTGACTCACTGGATTCTGGTTGCTTGAATCCTGCCTCAAATATTGCTGCATCTGCCGCAAGTGAACTTTTCGTGCATATTGCCATCCTGTGGCAACCAGTCTTCAAATTGCCCTCAATGACCTTAATACCAATGATTCTTGCTACTCACCCCTTTGCATAGGTCCATCCAACATTAAATAGGGATTACCTTTGTAAGCAATAAGATTCTGGAAGTGGAGATCATGATTTCCAAGGCTGTCTTCAAAGAGATTGCAGACTCTGCCTTCTTGTTCTCTCTTGGATTATCTATTCTGGAGGAAGATAGCCACCATGTTGTGAAGCTTTTCAAGCAACCTTACAGAGGTCAATATAGGGAAAAACTCAGATCTCCTGTTGGTATTCAGTACTAACTCACCAGCCCTGTAACGAGCCATTTTGGAAGCAGGTCCTCTAGCCCCACTCAAGCCTTCATGTAGTAGTAACACCAGCCAACATCTTGATTCATTAGAGACCATGAACAAAAACTACCCAGACAACTTTATCTACCTCTTATCTACAGAAACTGTGAAATAATGTTTGTTATTGTTTTAAGCCAATGAGTTTTGAGGTAATTTGTTATGCAGAACTAGATAACTATAATAGTACATCGTAATACATAAAAGAAAAGAGAACTGGAACTTAATTTGGCTTATTAGAAGAGATCGTATGAACTATTGTATATAATCCTCCTTGCTTAATAACTCTTTACTTTTAAAAATGTTTGTTTAGCCCTGGCTGGTGTGGTTCAGTGGATTGAGTGCTGGCCTGAAAACCAAAGGATCACCAGTTTGATTCCTAGTCAGGGCAGGTACCCGGGTTGCAGGCCAGGTCCCCAGTAGGGGGTGAGTGAGAAGACACCACACATTGATGTTTCTCTCCAGTTCTTTCTCCCTCCTTTCACCTTTCTCTAAACATAAATAAACAAAATCTTTAAAACACAATAAAATGTTTGTTTATATGACAGAATTTATCTGAGACTTGATTTCATTTTACCTTAGTAACAAGGCCGTGTCTAAGTGACTACCTCTTTCACAAATTGGTGGCTATTTTTATCTGTCAAAAAGAACACAGTAGTTGTACATGACCAAATTGGTTGAGATCATTTTGTAAGAGAGTCCTATTGGATTTTTTTCCTACCATAGCTTATTTTATCCAATTCTCTTTATCACCATTATCAATGCAGTCCAGGCTACCTTCATCTCTCACTTGGACCACTATCACAATCTTCTCACTTATTTATTCTTATCTATTGGCCTTGTTCTATCCCATTGTCAATATTAAAGTTATTTTTATTTATCTCTTTATCCTCACCCGAGGACATTTTTTCATTGCTTTCAGAGAGAGAGGAAGAGGGAGGAAGAGGAGGGGAAGAGAGAGAGAGACAGAGAAAGAAAGAGAGAGAGAAAGAGAAAGAGAGAGAGAGAAAAAGAGAGAGAGAGAGAGAGTGGTGTGGGAAAGAAACATTGATCCTTCTCAAACATGCCTTGACCCCGGATTGAATTCACAACCTAGATGTGTGCCTTGACTGGGAATCAAACCTGCAACCTTTTAGTCTATGGGACAGTGCCCTACCCACTGGGCCACATTGGCCAGGGCAGTATTAAAGTCAAAGTCATCCTTTTAGATCAACCAATCCAGGAGCTGGTTCTTTGAAAAGATAATTAAAATTGATAAGCCTTTAATCATACTCATCAAGAAAAAAAGGGAGAGGACCCAAATTAATAATATCAGAAATGAAAGAGGAGAAATAACAACTGATACCACAGAAATACAAAGGATTGTCAGAAACTACTATGAACAATTATATGCCAAGAAATTTGAAAACCTTGATGAAATGGACAAATTTCTAGAAAAGTATAATCTTCCAACACTAAAGGAGGAAGAAACAGAAAGCTTGAACAGACCGACAACAGCTGGGGAAATGAAGCAGTAATCAAGAAACTCCTGGCACACAAAAGCCCAGGGCCGGATGGTTTCACAGGAGAATTTTACAAAACGTTTAAGGAAGAGCTAACCCCAGTCCTTCTCAGACTATTCCAAAAAATCCAAGAGGAGGGAAGACTCCCAGACTCTTTTTATGAGGTCAGCATCACCCAAATCCCAAAACCAGATAAAGACCTTACAAAGAAAGAAAACTACAGGCCAATTTCACTGATGAACATAGATGCTAAAATCCTCAACAAAATATTGGCAAACCGCATCCAGCAATACATTAAAAGATTATCCACCATGATCAAGTGGGATTCATCCCAAGGATGAAGGGATGGTTCAATACACACAAGTCAATAAACGTAATATATCACATAAATTAAAGAAAAGACAAAAACCACATGATCATCTCGATAGATGCAGAAAAGCATTCGATAAGGTCCAGCACCCATTTATGATCAAAACTTCCTACACGCAAAAAATTGAAATTGGATCATCAGCTGACACCATACACGAAAATAAACTCAAGATGGATAAAAGACTTAAATATACACAGCAGCTTCCTGGTCCCTGTCGTCGCAACCATGGCTGAAGAACAACCACAGGTCGAACTGTTTGTGAAGGCTGGCAGTGATGGGGCCAAGATTGGGAACTGCCCCTTCTTCCAGAGACTATTCATGGTGCTCTGGTTCAAGGGAGTCACTTTCAACGTCACCACCATTGACACCAAGAGGCGAACCGAGACGGTGCAGAAGCTGTGCCCAGGGGGGCAGCTCCCATTTCTGCTGTATGGCACCGAAGTGCACACAGACACCAACAAGACTGAGGAATTTCTAGAGGCAGAGCTGTGCCCTCCCAGGTATCCCAAGCTGGCAGCTCTGAACCCTGAATCAAACACAGCTGGCCTGGACATATTTGCCAAATTTTCTGCCTACATCAAGAATTCAAACCCAGCACTCAATGATAATATGGAGAAGGGGTCTTGAAAGCCCTGAAAGTTTTAGACAATTATTTGACATCCCCCCTCCCAGAAGAAGTGGATGAGACCAGTGCTGAGGATGAGGGCATCTCTCAGAGGAAGTTTTTGGATGGAAATGAGTTCACTCTTGCTGACTGCAACCTGTTGCCAAAGCTGCACATAATACAGGTGGTATGTAAGAAGTACCGTGGATTCTCCATCCCTGAGGTGTTCCGGGGGGTGCATCGATATTTACGCAATGCCTATGCTAGGGAAGAGTTTGCCTCCACCTGTCCGGATGATGAGGAAATAGAGCTGGCCTACGAGCAAGTAACCAAGGCTCTCAAATAAGCTTATCCTGGGGCTCCATCATGCCCCCTCCAGTTTTCTCCACAAAGACCCCCAAGTGGTTTCCACTTGGCTATCCAGTGGACACACTCCAAAATGTCCAGTGAGAAGTGAATTCTAGAGCACTTGTGCAGGACTGCCTGGGGGATGAGGGGAAGGAATGGGGGATCTGGGTGAGATTTTTATTGTGGGTGGGATGGGTAGAACAATGTATTTCAGTAATAAAACACAGAATGAAAATCTAAAAAAAAAAAAAAAGACTTAAATATAAGTCGCAACACCATAAAAGTCCTAGAGGAGAACATTGGCAGGAGACTCTCAGATATCCCACGCAGCAATTTTTTCACTGATATGTCTCCTAAAGCAAGGGACATAAAGGAAAGAATAAACAAGTGGGACCTCATCAAAATAAGAAGCTTCTGCACAGCTAAAGAAAACATTAGCAAAATGAAAAGGAAGCCAACTCTATGGGAAAATATATTCGCTAATGATACATCAGATAGAGGTTTGATCTCCAAAATATATAAAGAACTCACTCGACTCCACTCCAAGAAGACAAACGATCCAATCAAAAAATGGGCAAAACACCTGGGCAGACGGTTTTCCAAGGAAGAGATACAGAGGGCCCAGAGGCATTTGAAAGGATGCTCAGCATCACTAGCCATCAGAGAAATGCAAATCAAAACCGCAATGAAGTACCACCTCACACCAGTCAGAATGGCCATCATAAACAGATCACCAAACAACAGGTGCTGGCGAGGCTGTGGAGAAAAGGGAACACTAGTGCACTGTTGGTGCGAATGCAGACTGGTGCAGCCACTATGGAAAGCAGTGTGGAATTTCCTCAAAAAGCTGAAAATGGAACTGCCTTTTGATCCAGTGATTGCCCTGCTGGGACTATACGCTACGAATCCCAAAACACCAATTCAAAAGAACCTATGCACCCCAACGTTCATAGCAGCACAATTTACAATAGCCAAGTGTTGGAAGCAACCTAAATGCCCATCAGTAGATGATTGGATCAAAAAATTATTGTACATTTACACAATGGAATATTATGCAGCAGAAAGAAGGAAAGAACTACTAAACTTCGTGACAGCATGGATGGAACTCAAGAGCATTATGCTAAGTGACATAAGCCAGGGGGCGAAGGACAAATACCATATGATCTCACCTATAAGTGGAACCTAACCAACAATGCAAAGATGCAAGGAAAATAAGACCAGCAACACTGAAAGGAAAAGAAATCAACAGAGACAAGAGGGAAGGAGGGAGGCGGGGGGCGGGGAAAAGGAAGGGAAGGGGAAAGTCAAGGAACATATAGCAAGGACTCATGGACAAAACCAAAGGGGAAGAGCTGAGGGAGGGAAAGTGGGAGGGGGCAAGGGAAAGTGGTGGGGGGAAGGCAGAGACAAATGTATTTGAAAAAATAAATAAATTAATTAAAAAATAAAAACAAACAAGCAAAAAATAAAGCCAGAGTCATCCTTTTAAACCATATCTACTTATTTAATTTCACCATCACTCCTGCCCCCAGAAGACAGAAATTGAGGGCAGAGTTTAAAAGTTTTTTGGGACTATCTAGTTTTGACTAAGATGTAAGATGCTAATGTTAACCCCCATATCACTGGTGTTTACTTGGTAATTTACTATTGATACAAAAACACTAAGAAAGCTGGGTTTGAATTAAACGAGGCTATCAAAGGATTCTATACCTATCTTTTATTAAGGCACAGTTTATGCACCAAAAAGACTGAGACTTCTCTCTCTCTCTCTCCTTTTTTGCATTGGTTATTTACTTGTATTTCAAAGAATGGCAACACAGTAACATAATATATACTGTAATATTACTGATCTCTTTGGATTATGGACTTTCCATACTCTGAAGCATTGACTTGAAACTGACTTTAACTGCAGTTAAAGCTGCAGTTTTGTAACTTTTGGACACCATATGTTATAAATCATTGAAATGATATCTCCTTTTATTTGACAGTGGAAATATTCATGCTCAGTGCAAAGGCAGCAGTGACTGGACCTTGTTTAGCTGCCTGTTCTTTTTACAGAAATTGTGAATGCTGGCATTTTATTTTGTTTCAGGTCCCTCCACAGACAGGTCCATAAAATGACATTAATTTGGGCAATAAGCCATAAACTGAAAAGGTTGCTATCAATAAATGCTGTTAATGATGCATTCTGTTCTTTGTTTACTTCCAAACACTAAAAAACAACACTTTTTACTTTCCAGAGAAACTGAGATCACCCAGTCCTTGCAACTTGGGTCATTTCAGTCTGGGAGAAAAAAAAGAAGAACTCTTTTCAACTCTTTGCCAGTTCCTTCTGGCTTTTTGAGAAGGAGAAACCTCTAAGAGAAAATAGATCAAAGTTACATGGGACTAAGGGCAGTTCAGATAGCTACACTTTGTAGTCTGCTGAAAACAGAACTAGCTTTACTGGGAAAGAGATCATGTGGTATAGTTATAAGGAGCAGAGAAAAGGTTAGAGAGAAGGTTACTAGCCCAAAAAACCAATCTCAGTTCCTCTACTTGTTTGTCAGAACATAAAACTCCACCATTAGAAAATAATTTGTTTGCATTTAAAAATATTATTTCCTAAAGCAGTTACCTTTGTGTGCGTGGAGGGGGGGAATGTAAATTCTCTATCAATTTCTTTTCCTGAAAATGAATTTTGAAAGCAGTAAGAACAAGAGGTAACACCAACTTCTGAAAGCTCTGATTTGACTGTAGGAGTGCTATCCAGAGAAAAGCTTGGAAGACCGCAGACTATATTTGAAAAAGGCTAGAGAGAAATCTCCCTGGCCATAGAAAACAGTGATATCAATTTGTGATCACTATGACTAGCAAAAGGGAAAAAAAGTGGAATTTGTTAAAGAAAATTTTCTGCTCTGGGCATCTACAACAGAAGAAAAAAAATACATTATTATATGATGAAATAGAAGAAAGTGACAGACAAAATAGGTAAGTCATTCCCCTGTCATGCTCAGAATGTGAGAGCAACTTCACTTTCTTAAATATCCTGGTCATTAGTTTTTTTCTAACCATAATCACACTAAATTCATTTCTAACTTATAAAGTAATGCAAAGCACCTTGGGAGTAATACAAATTTTGTTTTCTGTCTTTGAGGAGCTCTCCTATCTGTCCTTTCTCCTAGTAAATCATTCATCAATGCACAAATTGTTTACTTGTTAAATTGAATATTATAAATTAGGGTTCCACCATTAATGAGTAAGGAAACACAGGTCTCTTCGTCTTATATTGGGTTGGCCAAAAAGTCAGTTTGGTTTTTTCTGTAAGATGACTCTAGTAGCACTTAGTTGTCTTTAACTTCATTCAAAAACAGTTTTGTTAGATTGTATTGTGACAGCTGTCATATCAACATGCATTTAAAAAACTTATCAAAATTGGTGAATTTCTGTGTAGCCATTTTAATATTGAAAATGGAAGATAATACATGACATTTTTGGCATATAATGCTTTATTATTTCAAGAAAGGTAAAAACACAACTGAAATGTAAGAAAAGACTTGTGTTGTGTATGGAGAAGGTACTACGACTGACTGAATGTTTCAAAAGTGGTTTGCAAAGTTTTTGCTGAAGATTTCTCGCTGGACGATGCTCCATGGTTTGGTGGACCAGTTGAAGTTGTTAGCCATCAAATCGAGACATTGAGAACAATCAATGTTATACCATGCAGGAGATAGTCAACATACTCAAAATATCCAAATCAGTAAAGTTATTGGTGAAAATGAAAACGTGTCTTTTATTTTATGGAAAAAACTAAATGGACTTTTTAGCCAACCAAATAATAAAGAACAAAGAAACATACAAAAAGTAAAGGTATGATGAATAGATGAGGAAGGAGACTGGTACAGGTTTATATACTTAAATGTGGTTATGTGTTTGACATTTGCCAGTTAAACTAGGAAAAAAAATTGTGTAGAAAAATATCTTGTGATAAACAAAGGAAATTTGTGTCAGGATAAGAATTTGCTAGTGTTTGTAAGGGACATAGAAAAAGTAGGAGCAAAGGGCTTGTATCAATATACCCCATCAGCAATGTGTAAAAGTAGTAATGTATGATTTTGAAAACTTGAGTGTAGCAGTATCTGACATGGTTTTAATGTGCATTTCCTTCATAAATAATGATATTGGATCCTTTTTCTTATGTTTGTTGAACATTTAGATATCTACATTTTGAAGTGTCTATTCAATTCTTTTGCCCATTTTTTAAAACATTGAGTTGTTTCTTTTTATTATTGTTTTATAGCAGTGTCTTATGTTTGATGTTAAGTTCTTTGTAAACAGTTGTTTTACATTTTTCTTCTCCAACTCTGTAGATTGCTTTCTCATTTTCTTAACACTGTCTTTTGAAAAACAAAAGTTCTTAATCTTAATGAAGTTTATTTTACCTGTCTCTTCTTTCATGGGTAGTGTTTTTGTATTTTTGCCTTCCTTAGGTCAAGAACATATTCTATTTATTTCCAGAAGTTTCCTTGTTTAACACTTCACATTAGCTCTTTGATGAATTTTGAGTTAATTTTGTGTATAATATTGAATATGAAAAAGGGCCAGATTTTATTTTCTTTTCATACAGATGTTCAATTCAACCATTTATTCAAAAGATCATCCTTACCTCCACTGACTTAGACCTTTCTCATAAATTACATAAGTATATATGTGAAATCACTTCCCCAAAACATTTTATGACACATTAATTATTTGAGTGAATAATTCAATTGATATTGTATAATCAATAAACAATTTTTCAGTTGGTAAAAAAAAATCAAAAACAAAGAAAGGGAAAAACCAAGTTGGAAAGGACAGAAAATGCAACAGATGAAGAGTAGAAAGAAGTAAATGTACTTTCCACTCTGTTTCTCAGCACTCCATTTTTTTTCCTGTAGAAGCAATCACAAGTGTTACTGTCCAGATATGCCAAATATCTCTGCTTAACTGCTTAGGATCCTAAAAAAATAAGCCCTTAAAAAAGATTTTATTTATTTATTTGTAGAGAGAGGGGATGGGAGGGAGAAAGAGAGGGAGAAAATCATCAGTGTGTGAGAGAAACATCAATTAGTTGCCCCTTGCACATGCCCCAACTGGGGACTGGCCTGCATCCCAGGCATGTGACCTGACTAGGAATCAAACCAGTGACCTTTTCACTTTGTGGGACGATGCCCGACCAACTGAGCCACACAGGTCAGGGCAAAGAATATGCTTTTTATTCCAAAGTCTAACCCCTGATTCTAATGTAGTGACTTCCCTAGTTGATTCTGAAAAGTTTCCAGGTGGTTCTGATACTGTGTTCCAACATAACTTAAAAGTCCATTTGCCTCCACTCTTTTAAAAAGTGTGTAGCTGGGTTTTTTAAAAGCTTAATTATTTTACTAGGAGGCATTTTACTTATTTATATTTATTGTGATTATATTGTTCTTGCCATATCATTTTATATTCTTCTAGCTCTGTGTATGCTTAGCACCCTCACTATCTGCATAACCTCCAGTGCTGGGTACCATGGGGCAGAGTTGCATCAGGATACAACCCTAAGCTCCGCGGCTTTCCTGGGTGAGTCAGCACAGTGGAAAAGGGGGTTCCTAAAACCGTTCCTTTATCAGGTGGCACTAGCAAGATCGTTAACTATTTTCAAATTGCCTGTGAACCACCTAAATATATTCCCCTAAATCCAAATTAAGTGATTTCTTCAACACAACTGCCCTGTAGTCAAATCCCCAAGATACTCATAATTACCCAAGCCACTTGTCTTAAGAAGTATAACAGAGGAATTCGGAGAGGAACCAAAGTGATCAAATGATGGCTTTAATAAGTAAAATATTTTAAAATTTTCAACAATTTTACACTTTAAAGAAGTTTCATAAAAGGATAGGCATATATATTAATACACATAAATATATACTTGTGTATGTGTGCAGAAGATATCACTGTAAAGCCTAAAAAGAAATTGAAAACTTGTTGCCTCTCGGAAAAGGAAATGGAGACTAGAGGATTGTAGGTGAAGCAGGGGAATATTTTCCTTTCCCTGTCCACACTCATGTAACTGTTGAAGCTATTATTATTTTTGTTTGTTTTACGACACACATGTATCACTTACTCAACTTGATAAACATAAAAAATATTAAAGTTAACTTTTAAATTCTAAAAGAAAAACAAAATACTAAACCATGTGGCTAGCTCTCCTTGTACCTTTCCTGATTTTTATTTATAAACTAGAAATGACACTAGTATGGCCTGAATGTCTGTGTCTCTCCCGATCCCCAAATTCGTATGTAGAAGTTCTAGCCCCCATGGATGATAGCACTAGGAGATGGAGCTGTGGGCAGTGCTTAAGTCATGAAGGTTGAGTCCTCATGAATGGGATGAGTGTTCTTATAAACACCTCACAGAGATCTTTGCCCCTTCCAGCAGGTGAGGGTGCAGTGAGAAGGCACCCTCTGGCTATCAGTTGGGAAGAGGGCCTTCACCAGAATGCCTCCATTCTGGTGCTCTGATCTTGGGATTTTCCAGGCCTCAGAACTGTGAGAAATTTTTATTATAAGCTACCCAGTCTTCGATATTTTATTATAGCAGCCTGAATGGACTAAGACAGATACCTTTTTGCTTTGTTATATGCTCAAATGTTAATGCTTTCTCAGTTTAAAATTATATTACCCTGCTTTTAAAATAGCTAAGATTTATTTTATTTATTGGGAAGTCCTCCTTCCTGCTACTTTTTCTAAAAAGTTTGTGTCTGAAAGGTGTCATTTCTTTTTTAAGTGTTTGATAAGATTCACCAATGAAAGCATCTGAGCCTAGAGCTTTCTCTGTAGGAAGGTTTTTCATTAGAAATTGAATTTTTCCAATTGAAAGGCTGTTAACATTTTTGGGTGCTTTTTTTTTTTTTTTGGTCAGTAGAATGTTATATTTTTCAAAGAATTTGTCTATGTCATACAAGTCGTTGAATGTATTGGCATAAAGATATTCATAATAGTCCCTTATTATTTATATAATGCCTTTAAGATCAGTGCTGATACACTTTTTATTCTTCACTCTGATCACTTGTGTTGTCTTTTTGTTTTCCCTGATGTAGTTTAGCTGGGAGTTTTACACTTTTGCTAATCTTTCCAAAGAGCTGCTGGGGTTTTTTTTCTTTGTTAATTTTCTATTATTAGTTTTTCCATTTCACTGCTTTTTGCTCTTATTTTTATTGTTTCCCTTTTCAGTTGAATTACTTTTCTTTAGCTAGCTTGTTAACTTAGAAACTTCAGTTATTAATTTTTATAACTTCTTTTCTAACATATACATTTAGAACTGTAACTTTTCCTCCAAGCACTGTTTTAGCTGCATCCCACAACTTTGGTATGTTGTATTTCCATTATCATTCAGCTTGAAATTTTCTAATTTCCAATACAGTTTCTTTCTGACCTCCTGGATTAATTAAACATGTAATGTTAACCTCAAATATTTGAGTTTTTGGGAAAATATTTTATTAATGATTTTTAATTTAATTTCATTATGATAAGAGAACATGCTTTGCAATTCTCATAAAATTTCTTAAGATTTGTTTTATGTCTCAACAAATGATCTATATTGCTGAACATAAAATGTGTACTTGAAAATAATGGATATTCCTTAAATCTAACCAAGGATGTAAAAGACCTGTACACAGAAAATTATAAGACACTGAAGAAAGAAATTGAAGAAGATACAAATAAGTGGAAGTACATACCATGTTCATGGGTAGGAAGAATTAACACCATTAAAATGTCCATACTACCCAAAGTGATCTATAAATTCAATGGAATTCCTATCAAGATTCCCATGACATATTTCACATAACTGAAACAAATATTTCAAACATTTATATGGGACCACAAAAGGCCCAGTATACCAGCAGTGATCCTGAGAAAGAAGAACAAAGTTGGAGGAATAACACTACTTAATATCAAACTACACTACAAGGCCATAGTAATCAAAATAGCCTGGTACTGGCATAAAAACAGACACATAGATCAATGTCACAGAGCTAAGAGCCCAGAAATACCCACATGTTTATAGTCAGTTCATATTTGACAGAGGAAACAAACACATACAATGGGCTAAAGATAGTTTATTCAATAAATAGTGTTGGAAGAATTGGACAGTTACGTGCAGAAGAATGTAACTAAACCACCTTCTTACATCACCCAGAAAAATAAATTCAAAATGGATCAGACTTAAACGTTAGACCCAAAACCATAAACATCCTAGAAGAAAACATAGGCAACAAAATTTTGGACATTGCTTGTAGCAATTTTTTGTCAGATATATCTTCCTAGGCAAGGGAAACAAAAGAAAAAATAAACAGATGGAACTTCATCAGACTAAAAAGTTTTTGCACAGCAAATGAAAAAGTCAACAAAATTAAAAGACAGCTCACAGAATGGGAGAACATATTTACTAATATATATGAAAGGGGGTTAATATCCAAAATTTATAAAGTACTTACAAAACTCAATACCAAAAAAACAAAAAAACCCAATTAAAAAATGGGCAAAGGACTTGAATAGATATTTCTCCAAAAAGGACATACAGATGGCCAACAGAAATATGAAAAGATGCTTAACGTCACTGATCATCAGAGAAATGCAAATTAAAACCACCATGAAATATCATCTCACACTTATCAGAATGGCTGTCATCAATAAATCAACAAACAACAAGTGCTGGTGAGGATGTGGAGAAAGGGGAACCCTTTTGCACTGTTAGTAGGAATGAAGACTGTTACAGCCACTGTGGAAAGCAGTGTGGAGATGCCTCAAAAAATTAAAAATGAGTTTGTCTTTCGACCCAGCAATCCCACTTCTGGGAATATATCCGAAGGAATTTAAAACACTAATTTGAAAGAACATAGCGCCCCGGTGTTCACTGCAGAGTTATGTACAGTCACCAAGATAAGAAAGCAGCCCAAGTGTCCATCAATAAATGAGCGGATAAAACAACTATGGAACATTTACACGACGGAATGATACTCGGCTGTAATAAGAAAAATTTTATCCTTTGCAACAGTATTAAATAAGCCAGTTAGAGAAAGACAAATACCATATGATTTCAATCATATGTGGAATCTAATGAACAAACTGAACTAACAGGCATAATAAAAACAGACATAGATAGAGCAGTTTGATAGCTAAGGCATGGAGGGAGGTTAGGGGTAGGGGGATTGATCAAAAAGACAAAAGGACTTGGACAAGAGTGTGGTGATTGCTGGAGACAGGGGTATAGGAGGACTAAATGGTAATGGATAAAATACAATACAGATTAAACACAAAAAATGTAGTTGTGCTCTACTTCTCTAATACATATAATTTTTAAAGTAATAGTCTGGATTATGAACTAGAAAGCCAGGTTTTACTATGTAATGGTTTTATGTAATGGCATCTAATTGTTTACTAATTGTTCCCTGTTCTCTCATCTCCCTCCCTCCCTCCCTCCCTCCCTCCCTCCCTCTCTCCCTTCCTTCCTTCCTTCCTTCCTTCCCTTTCTTAGTTAGATTTTCAGTAGCTCCAGGGCTGGATAAATATCATGTATTACTAAACTCTGAGGGTTGATAAAACAGGTGAGATTCCTACTATCTTATCTGTGTGGCCTTGAGCAAATGATTAACATCTCTAAGCTTCAGTTTCTTCATGTATAAATGGAATAATTAGAATACCTTCCTCATGGGATTGTACTGAGGAATAAATAATGCAAAGTGAGTAAAACATGGGGAAATAAAACATTTCCATTTTGTGACAAATAGCACAGTATTTAAGTTTGCTAATATTGAAAATAAGACATGTCTATAGTCTTTTCCTTCTATCACATATGCCTTTAGCTCTGTTGTTCACAGCATATTGTATAAAATGTATTTCATTTGTCTGTTACCATATCCTGTGAAAAGTTCAGGACTGATTTTTACCAAATTTGAGGTTATGTTTGGGATAGCCTGACTGAAACTAAAGATTAAAAAATGTGGTAACATTGACCGGTGTGGCTCAGCTGGTTGGAGAGTCATCCCATAACCAAAAGGTTGTGGGTTCGATTACCTATCAGGTATGTGGGTGCATACCTGGGTTGTGGATTCCATCCTGGTCCAGGCCTGTATGGGAGGCAAATGACCGATGCTTCTCTCTTACATCAATGCTTCTCTTTCTCCCTCCCTCCCTCCCTCCCTAAAGGCAATGAAGGAATGTTCTTGGGTGAGGATTAAAACACTCACACGCACACACACAAACCCCACAAAAATGTCATAAACCCTCAGGGCAACTAAAACAAAGGCACAATAAAGGGTCCCTGTGACTACTCAGTGAGAGAAGTAAGCCACTGGCAGCAAGATGGAGTAGCAGTTGATTTGCAATTAGCCACTTCCCACATGGGCAATTCTAAGTATATATATAAAGAAAGCAGCAGCAACAGATTATTTATTTCTTTTAATGACAATACATTTATAGGAGGATATGAGCATGGGAAAGATAAGTCACTATGTTAACAAATGAAAAATTTACATTACCTCAGATAATTGCAAATCCAAATCCAAGGAGAACTGGATTGGATTATCATGCTTTAAAGAAACTATTAGACCCAGCCACGGAACTTCCTCACCATTTTCTGTGCTTCCAGAACCTCTGCACCTCTCCAAGTCTGCCACTTCTCCAAATCTGGATAAGTAATGCAAAGGCAGTGCCAGTTTTTAAGTTCATCTGTGATTAGTATAGCAAATTTATATAATACAGTGATTTTCAACCTTTCTTATCTCATGACACACAAAAACTAATTACCAAAATTCTGTGGCACACCAAAAAAAAAAATTCTTTTGATGATCTGACAAAAAAAGGTATAATTTTTTTTGTCAGGTACAAAAAAATAATAGTATTAGTAATTACTTACCCCGTTTGCTCCAAAGTGACTTTTAAAAAAATCAGGTGCCTATTCTTGTATATAAGGATTTCTGGTACCAAAATTAACCAATCAGACACAGTCTTATGTGACATGACCAATAAGATGGAACTGTATTATATGACCTATATATTTATGGTTCAAGACAGGGCATTCACGATGGATGGCTATTGTTGTGTTGGCTATTGCCATTTCCCCCCAACTAAATGAACAGGTATTGCATGTTTTAAAAATTCTTGTGGCACGCCAGTTGAATATCACTGATATAATAAATTGAAAAGAACCATTCAAGGACAAAGAAAAACATATACTGTAATCAAAGACACATAACATTCACTTAATCTATGATTTCTAAAAATGATATATAAGCATTTATATAAAACATATAAATATAGATATAAAATGCATAAATATAGTCACTAAGCAATCATCAGAAAGTATATTAAGGTAAATTGCATACACTGTCAACATCTGTCATATATTATATTTCTATTTAATGCATCCAAATATCCTAATGATTACTAAGTGGAAGCAAGCTGATAAGCTGCAAAATATGTTTAGAAAATTGGTCACTAAGATTATATTAGAAATCTTTCAAGAATAGAAGTAAACAGAAAACAAGTAAGTCTAATTGTTTGCATAGTTGTTGTAAATATTAAAATGTACCTCATAGTTTTTAAACTTTTGAATCAAAATTTTCGGCTTTAAATGTGAAGAATGCATCCTCTAAAGTATTCCTAAAATGAAACAGAATACTTAATAGCAAAAATAACTGTGATAGAGCTCTGTGTTTTATTCCCTTATTTTATGTGTCTAGACTGTAAATAAAGGATTTCTACCCTTCATTTGGCATCTTTTAGAAGTAGCAAGTTCACACTTATAAAAAGTAATCATACTTTATTTTCTTGGGTGATTTCAGGAAATAAATAAACTGGTGGTTTTAGTAAGCAATTATTAACCTTGTTACTATGCCTAGACTAATGCTAGGTAGATTGCTTGTTTGTCTTGAGAAATATTTTTTAGATGGCGAGGAAATAGGCCGTCTTTTGAAAGACAGAAGAAATACAGAACTATGAAATATGCATTTTCATTTAAAATTTAAGCAGCATTTTTTTCTAGAGAGAGAAGAAAAATACGTAAAACATTTTTTCCCTCCATCAGAGTTGTTAGAAGATTAGTTACTTGGGGCTAACAATGAACAACAGCAGAGATTTGGTTGCTTGATACTGTTTCTATGAGATTTAATTCAACACAACACATGTGAGACATTGCCCTGGCCCTTCAGGTCCACTGCACTCCAAGGCACATAGACGTATGCAGTCCAAGATTGTTTCGGTGCCATGTGATTGAGGGCTTCAAATGCCAGAATATAGAGGTTGCCCATAATTAGGTAAGGAGTGAAGAACAAGTGGAGATTAAAGGGAAGGGAGGCGGTAAATGTTATGCATAGACAAATCGATTCTTAAGAAAGGAACTCAATAATTTGCTTAGTGCAAAGAACTGGTAACTAAAAGAATTTGAAATGAAGAATTTGAATGACAGTGTCTAACTCAGGCATGTACTTATACAATATAACCTATAACTGGACTTCAAAAATGAGATCCCAACTGATATTTCAGAGATTCTTTAGATACAAGTGAAATCTTATACAGAGGTGAGTGGAGGTGGTGCTAAATCTAATCAGTGGTTTTCAAATGTTTTTAATAGTGAGCACTTAAAATTAAAAAAATAAGCAATTTTATACAACATTTCATTAAGACCAATGAAAGCAAAGCTGCTCTGGTTGACGTGGGAAGGGGGAGGGAGATTCTTACTATGTCTCAGTATATCCTGGAGCCTTCTCTGCACAGTTTTAGGGCGTTGCCCAACTTAAGTAAAGAGGCGCAGACTAATAATGGCTTTTCCAGTCCTCTGTAATCCTCCATCAATGATAAACTAGCCTTGCTTTGTAAAGATGTAAGTTACTCAATACCACCAAAGTACATAATTATTTTTGTCCCCCCTGACTAATATAGCGCAATTTTATCAAAATAACTGCACATACAATACGCAGAAAACTACAGAACCATTCTGAAATGACAGTGCTGGGTAATTCCCTAGGCTCACTTGTTACCTACGTGACTTGTTTCCTCACATCCACCTTGCGTAATAATGTAACTGTTCAGATACAGCCTTTGCATAGGCCTTTATATAATCCCATTTTTGGTTTAATGTTGGGCTTAGTATTTCACTCTTAAGAATGCATAAGCTAAATAGAAACTAAATACAAACCTCAATTTCATTCTTAAGTTTAGAAATTATGATGGAAACATAGTGAATGATTTTGTGAAGTTCAGGGTTCAATTCTATCTGTCCTGTTAAGGTATGATTATATTCTTGAATCAATGAACTATCAAAATTGAAGAAGCTAAGGATATCCACTGATAAAAAGACACATACACTTATATACATAAACATAACAAACATAAAGACTTTTAAGGAATTAAAAATGTTTCACATATGATTTTTTATCATTCATGTTAATGAATGGCAGATGACCTTCATTTTAGCTAATGGGTTCGATTTTCTACTGTGGCAAATTTTTTTTACTAATCCCACTGCTAGAAAATTTGAGCTTAATGTCCTCTTTTCTCTTTACATCATCATATTTTGTGGGGAAAGCTAGTAAATAATAAAACACAATTGAACAACAGGTCTAGAAAGGGCAAAAAAGAAATTCTGAATGGCTTATAACTTATATAGTCAATAGGTGACTACCTCATTTAATCTCATAATTCTCTTGTGAGCTAGACTGGGAAAATGCAATTTGCTAATAAGGAAATGGCCAAAGAGAATATATTCACCATGCAAATTCCACATGATTTATCCAATGTCACCCTGAGCTACGGCTCAGCATAGAATTGAGTGATTATGGAGATAATCCACATAGGGCATTGCATTAGTACAAAAGTACATGGATCTCCTTCACAGAAAATGTAAAAATACAATTGGTGCTCAGGTTAGCTTTGTATAATTTTGCCGAAAGATGCAATTATTAACTTTAAGGAAAATACTCTTTGAAAAATAGCATTAGCTATTTCAGTTCAAATTAAAAATTTTGTTGTTTTTCCTCTCAGACGCAGGACACTGTGTGGTGCTACATAGGTGCTCAAGGACAGCAGCATACAGACCTTACCTTCAAGGGACTTTCAATCTAGGATAGAGTATAAAATGTATGCCAAAGGTTATAAAATGCTCACAGCAACTCTAAGATGCTGCAAGAAAATACACAGAGGAAAGGGTGATCATATTCAAGTTGAGTAGTGGGTAAAGATACAAATGAAACAAGACTGAGCATGAACTGATAATTACTGAAGTTGTAAATGGGTACATAGGGGTTCATTACATTATTTTGTTCATTTAACTTTTTTTGTATTAAAAAATGTTTCTTAAAAAGGCTTCATGGGGGTTCCAAGATGGCTGCGGAGTACCTGGAAGCTTCATTCATTTGCTCCCAGCCTGGACTGGTCTTGCAGCTAAACTACAGAACAATGAACTTGAAAAATTCAGTTGAGTGTTTGTGAGAGCATGTGTGAGTATGTGTGTGGGCGAACGTGCATGTGAGTGTGCAAGCACCTGTCCTTCTGTGCAGGAGCTCGGAGGGTGGGTGGTCTGGGCTCTACTGGTGGAGCTGCTGCCGCCGCCACTGCCCGACCTGTACTTCTGGCTGCACAGTTTTGGAGCACAGCACCATTTTGTGAAATTTATAAAACCCTCCTCTGGAAGAAGCCACTGGAGTGGTCACACCCTCTGCGCCAGGCTGGGCTGCATGTCCTGACACTGGGAGCCAGGGCTGGGGGCTGCGCTACTTGCTGGGGAGGGGGTTGTCACCTCCCCAGCGCCGGGCACCCCTGGAACCTTGTGTTGCTCCTCTCTAGGGTGGGCAGGCCCACTCGGAGCTCAGGTAGACGGGAGAAGATGCGTGGAGCCTTGGGGATGCTTGACATGCCTTTATTCCGGAGAGTCACACAGGCACAAGCCGGGGTCTGGGGAAATCACACAGGCCACAAAGCCTATGTCTGTGTCGCACATAGATCATGAGCCCATGTGGAGGGAGGCACACAGGCCACAAGCCCATCTCTAAGTTGGCGCCCAACTCTCCACCTCATCCGAAGCTTCTATCCCTTAAGTACTAGCCCTAAACAAAGCAGGCAATAGGCTAGGAAGGTGAAGTAACTAATTAGCTGCGCGTGTGAGCCTACTCAAGGCTGCAGGGCAGTTTATCACACTGGGGGTTCAAGGTCATGAGAACCGGGCTCAAGGCTGTGGGAACGCTGCTTTATCAGACTCCTTCAAGGTTGTGAGGAGCTGCTCCCTCTGGTTATCCACGCACCTGGGTGAGGGAGCCAGACCGCCTTCACATACCCTGCAAACCTCCAGCAGGATGAGTCTGACTTGAGGAGGCTGAGGAGCCAGGAACACTGGCGGGGGAAAGAGGCAGCTGGGTAGGGCTGACAGCAGAAGCTGTGGTGGGAGTGTAGCGGCAGGAACTCAAGGCTGGGACTTACTGGAGAGAGGGCATGAGCGCCCCGCCATCCTCTGGCGTTACAGTTTTGCTGCTGGACTCTTCCCTCCCTTCCCCTAGGCCATCAGGCTGATAGGAAGCTTAAAAGAAGACAATGCATTCGGGATATATTCTGTTGGTTTGGCGGGGAGAGAGAGAGAGAAACATTGATAGGTGCCTCCTGTATGGCCCAAACTGCGGATCCCACCACACCTAGAAGCCCTCTCAAGGCAGCAATGGACGTGGTAGAGGTTGAACCCCGCGCCCTGTAGTCAGCCAACAGGAGGGGAGTTCCCACCAATGGATTGGCCAATAACAACCAGAACCCAAAAACAACAGGCAAGTCCACATAACCTACACAAAGGATATCCTAGAGCTCCCGGATCAGGAGATCAGAGTCTGCACCATGGGGGTTCTCTCTGCTAGGGAGGGAAGAAAACTGCTGGAGACAATCCCACCATCCTTTTTTTTTTTTTTCTTAAAGGGGCAAAGCACAAATTTTATATTTACAGCTACTCACCTTGGGCCCCAGCAAAGAGGGCAGCATGGACTGGAGTCACGTGAGGGGAGTTTGGAGTGGGAGGCACTGGGGAGAGAATGAAGAGAGAGGCTATGGGATTTTCGGGGCAAGTACATACCTGGACTTCACAACAGCCATCTTTCCTGAGAAGAGCTAGACCTTCTCAGGGTAAAATCAATCGCCTTATCCTGTGGGATACCACTCCCCCAAAAGCCGGAATTCCCCTCCTCACACACTTTGAAATATGTTAGTTCCACCCTGTACATTTTCTTGTTCTTTTTTTCAGTTTTGCTCTATCTTGGGGTTTTGTTTTGTTTGTTCTCTTTCTTTTCTACCATCCTGTATCTTACCCCTTGCTGACAACACAGCAACGTTAACAGACTCAGGTGTTCTCAGAGACTGGCTATATGGCACAGCAAATCTACACACTTTCCTGGAAAACAGACTGGTCCCCCTCATGGGAGAGCCACAAAAACACCCTGCTGGGATCCTTCAGACCCAAAATCTGGGCTCTGGAGACCTACTGGGGCCCCAGCCTTCTGAATCCAGGAAAATAATCCCAGACAGACTCGGACTAAAGGTGCAGGGGAGGGGGAACACACCCAACATCTTCCCTGAAGCCTGAAAGGCACCTGCCATGTGGTATCCAGGAGTCACAGCCCCCTGTTACCACTAGAAGCTCTCTCAGAAAGTCAGGTTTGTGATTGGTCTAAGACTGATAGCAAGCCAGCAGGTAGAGACAGGCAGAGGTGGATCTGTGGTGACTTGTGACTTGTGACTTGCGGCACTCCTTGGCCCAGTGCCAATTAAGCCAGATTTGCAAAGCAGTTTGGCCCATCCTGGGAACAGCCAAGCCAAGAGGAATCAGTTACAAACTGTTGATCACTTGTAGCTTTGAAAAGGCTGCCAAGGGCCACACATGGATAGCACCTGAGACTGGCTTACACCAGACTCAGACATTGGAGCAGTTTCCAAAGGGAGAAACCAGCAGGCAAGATCTAAACTTCGTTGAGATGAATCCACTTAGGGTTTTTTTTTCATTATTTTTGCTATTTTTCTTTCATAGCTTTCTTTATTTATTTTATCTTTTTTCTTTTATTTTTGCTGCTCTAATTTTTCTTTCATATTGCTTACTCTATTCTTATCTTTGATTATTCCATTGTTCTCTTCTTCTCTCCTTTTATATTTTTGTTACTTTTTCTGAGTTTGTTTTCCTCTTTCAGTTCATTACTAGTATTTGTTCTCTTCCTCTTCCTCCTCTCATAATCACTTTTCTCTCCTTTGGTCTTCTCATATTCTTTTTCCTTTCCCCCTTTCACTATTATTCCATTTCTCTTTCCTCTTTTATTACTCTTTGCCTCTTGTCATTGATATAACTGTTGTGGTTAAGGGGGCTGCTTGTTTTGGTGTCTTTTTCATATTTATTTGTTTTGTTCTACCAGAACCTATACAACATGTGTTGGGGCCTGAGCCTCTTGTTCAGCCAGCTGGAAGGGAGTTCCCACCAATGAATGGACTAGTAACAATCAGGGCCCAAATATAACAAGAGAGTCCACATAACCTATACAAAGGACATTCCTAGAGCATTCAGATCAGGAAATCAAGGAGTCTACACCACTGGGTCCCATAGGACCCCTACCACATAATGCTACTCCACAAGGCAGAGAGTCAAAGCAGATCAATCTAATACATAGAAACAAAGAGACGACTAAAATGTGGAGACAAAGAAACACCCCCAAAATGAAAGGAAAAGAGCAAACTCCAGAAAGAGAGCTAAATGAAATCAAGGCAAGCAATTTATCAGACATAGAGTTCAAAGTAATAGTTACAAGGATGCTAAAGGAATTTAATAAGAGCTACAAAGAACTTAGCTAACTACATTAGCATAAAAAATGACACAGAAACCTTGAATAAGAACCAGTTGGAAATGAAGAATGCAGTATCTGATATGAAGAACACACTAGAAGGAATTAAAAGCAGGATAGGTAAAGCAGAGGATGGAATCAGTAAGTTGGAAGACAAGGTAGAAAAAACAGTCAGAGCAACAAAATGAAAAAAGACTAAAAAAGAATGAAGATAGTTTAAGAGAACTTTGGGACAACATAAAGCATAACAATATTTGCATCAGAGGGATACCAAAAGTAGAAAAAAGGGAGAAAGGGATAGAAAAACCTGTTTGAAAATAATAATAACAGAAAACTTTCCTAACTTGGTGAGGGAAAAAAGTTCCACAAGTTCAGTAAGCACAGAGGGCCCTAATCAAGATGAAACCAAAGAGACCCACTCCAAGACATATTACAATCAAAATTTAAAGACAAAGAGAAAATCTTAAAGGCAGCAAGGGAGAAACGGCAAGTGACATACAGGAGAGCTCTGATAAGGCTATCAGCTGATTCCTCAACAGAAACACTATAAGCCAGAAGGGTTTGGCATGAAATATTCCAAGTAGTGAAAAGCGAGGACCTGCAACCAAGACTGTTCTATCCAGTAAGGCTCTCATTTAAAATAGAAGGTGAAATAAAGAGCTTCCTAGTCCAAAAAAGGCTAAAAGCGTACCTGTATACAAAGCCAGCTTTGCAAGAGATGCTAAATGGACTGCTTTAAGAAAAAAAAGTATATATATATAAAGTATTTATATATATATCGAGAGAGAGAGAAAGAGAGAGAGGGAAACACAGGTACAAAGGGAAAAATGGCAATGAAAAAGTACCTATCAATAATAACCTTAAATGTAAATGGATTAAATGCTCCAATAAAAAGACAAAACATAGCTGAGTGGATAAGAAAACACAACTCACAAATATGCTATCTAAAAAGACACACCTCATAACGAAAGATATACACAGGCTGAAAGTGAAGGGATGGAAAAAAAATATTCCATGCAAATGTACATTAAAAAAAAAGCTGGGGTAGCAGTCCTCATATCAGATAAAATACTCTTCAAAACTAAGGCCATAACAAGAGACAAAGAAGGTCACTACATAATACTTAAGGGAGTAGTCCAGCAAGAGAATATAACTCTTGTAAACATATATGCACATAGTATAGGACCACTTAAATACAAAGTCCAGCACAAATAATATCCCTATTTTATTACATAAAAATTTTTTATTACAAAATCATAAGCACATAACTCTGTAACATAACAATATCACATTCAAGCACAGCATATGACTTTTTAGGTAGACTGTTCAAATTGCTGTCCATCTTGTATGAGATGTTCACCTACCCTACCAACTATACTCAATGGCTTTAATTCTGCCATACCAGGTATATAAAGATAACTTTGGAGGACTTTTAAGAAAGAAATAGACAGCAATACAGTCATTGCAGGGGATTTTAACACCCCACTGTCAACAATGGGTTGGTCATCCAAACAAAAAATCAACAAGGATATTGCAGAATTTAACGGCACACTAGATCCAATGGACTTAATTTATATTTACAGAACATTTCACCCCAAAGGAGCAAAATATACATTCTTCTCAAATGTATATGGATCATTTTCAAACATAGGAAACAAAATGCCCTTAACAAATTCAAGAAAAATGAAATCACATCAAGCATCTTCTTGGATCACAATGGCTTGAAACTAGAAATCAACCTGAAGAAAAAACCTCAAAAACACTTAAATACATGGAGGATGAACGACATGTTTTTAAATAAAAATGGCTTAACAATGAGATCAAGGAAGAAATAAAAAATATTTGGAAACAAACGAAAATGAACACACAATAGCCCAAAACCTATGGGACACTGAGAAGGTAGTCCTGAGGGGGGAGGTCATAGCAATAAAGACTTATCTGAAGAAGACAGAAAAATTTCAGATAAACAACCTAATCCTATATCTAAAAGAACTAGAGGAAGAACAACAAACAAAGCCCAGAGTGAGCAGAAGAAAGGAAATAATCAATATCAGAGCATAATTAAATGACATAGAGACTAAAAAAAATTCAAAGATCAATGAACCCAGGAACTTGTTCTTTAAAAAGATAAACAAAGTGGAAAAACTGTTAACCACACTTATCACAAAAAAGAGAGAGAACCTGAGAAAATAAAATCAGAAATGAAAGAAGAGAAGCAATAGCTGTTAACACAGAAATACAAAGGATTGTAAGAAATTACTATGAATAACTACATTACAAGAAATTGGACAATCCAGGTGAAATGGATAAATTTCTAGAAACATACAATCTTCCAAAACTGAATCAGGAAGAAGCAGAAAACCTGAATAGACTGATAACAACTGGTGAAATTAAAGCAGTAATCAGGAAACTCCCAGTATACAAAAGCCCTGAACTGAATGGTTTCACAGGTGAATTCTAATAAACATTCAAAGAACTAACACCTATTCTTCCTAAACTATTCCAAAAAATCAAGAAGAGGAAAGACTCCCAGACTTGTTTTATGAGGCCAGTATTATCCTAATTCCAAAATGAAGTAAGGACACAACAAAGAAGGAAACCTCAAGCTGATATCTCTGATGAACACAGACGTTAAAATCCTCAAGAAAATACTAGCAAATCAGATCTAGCAATACATTAGAAAGAATATACACTGTGAAGTAGGATTTATCCCAGGGATGCAAGGATGGTACAATATTCACAAATCAATAAATGTTATACATCACATATACAAAATGAAAGACAAAAATCAGATGATCATATCAATAGATGCAGAAAAAGCATTTGATAAAATCCAGCACCCATTTGTGATAAAAACATTCAGCAAAGTGAGAATAGAGGGGGCATACCTCAACATAATAAAGGCCATATACAAAATACCTATTTTCAAAATCATACTAAATGGGCAAAAACTAAAAGTGCCTTCCTTAAGATCAGGAATAAGGCAAGTGTCCGCTTTCACCACTCTTATTCAAGATAGTCCTGAAAGTCCTAGCCACACCAATCAGATAAGAAGAAGAAGTAAAAGGCATCCATATTGTAAAGGAGGAAATAAAACTGTCATTATCCACCCATGACATGATACTGTGCATAGAAAACCCTATATGCTCCACCAAAAAACTACCTGACCTAATAAATGAATTCAGCAAAGTAGTAAGATACCAAGTCAATATTCAGAAATTGATGGCATTTTTGTACACCAACAATCTATCACAAAAAGAAACTGCAAAAAAAAAATCCCATATACTATAGCAACAAAAAAAATATAAAGTACCTAGGAATAAATTTAAGCAAGGAGGAAAAGGCCTGTACTCAGAAAACCAGAGACCACTAAAGAAAGAATTTAAGGAAGATACAAGTAAATGGAAGTATGTACCATGTTCATAGATCGGAAAAATTGACATCTTTAAAATGTCCATACTACCCAAAACAACCTATAGATTCAATGCAATTCCTATTAAAATACCAATGGCGTATTTCACAGATATAGAACAAATATTCCAAAAATTTATATGGAATGAAAAAAAAAAAAAACCCTCGAATAGCCTCAGCAATCTTGAGAAAGAAGAACAAAGTTGGAAGAATCACAATACCTTATATCAAACTATATTACAAGGCCACTGTAATCAAAACAGTCTGATACTGTCATTAGAACAGCCACATTGATCAATGGAACAGAATAGAGAGCCCAGAAACAAACACGTCTCTATGGTCAGTTAATATTTAACAAAGTGGGCATGAGCTTTCAATGTAGTAAAAATAGTCTCTTCAATAAATGACGTTGGGAGAACTGGACTGGTACATGCAAAAAAAAAAAAAAAAAGAAAGTAGATCAACTTATACCACACACTAGATAAACTCAAAATGGATAAAAGACAAATATAAGTCAGGATACCATAAAAATCCTACTGGAAAATATAAGCAATAAAATTTCAGATATCTTATGTAGCAATATTTTTGCTGATACATCTCCTAGGGCAGGGGAAATGAAGGAAAAAAAAAATAAATGGGACTACATCAAATTAAAAAGCTTCTGCATGGCTAAAGAAATCATCATCAAAATGAAAAGGGAGCCAACGGTATGGGAGAATATATTTGCCAATGATACATCAGGCAAGGGTTTAACCTCCAAAACATATAAAAAACCCTTTAGACTCAACAATAGGAAGACAAACAATCCAATTAAAAAATTGGCAAAAGACCTGAAAAGACACTTCTCCAAGGAGGACATACAGATGGCCCATAGATATATGAAAAAATGTTCAACATCACTAGCTATCACAGAGATTTAAATTAAAACCACAATAAGACATCACCACACACCTGCCAAAATGGCTATCATTAATAAATCAACAAACAACTAGTGATGGCAAGGATGTGAGGAAAAGGTAACTCTGGCGCACTGTTGGTGAGAATGCAGACTGGTGCAGCCACTGTGGAAAACAGTATGGAATTTCCTCAGAAAATTAAAAATGAAACTGCCTTTTGATGCAGCCATTCAATTTCTAGGAATATACTCTAAGAATCAGAAAACACCAATTCAAAAGAATTTATGTACCCCTGTGTTCATAGCAGCACTATTTATAAGTAGTCAAGATTTGGGAACAGCCTAAGTGCCCATCATTAGATGAGTGGATCAAAAAATTGTGGTACATTTACACAATGAAATACTATGTGGTAGAAAAAAAGACTTCCTGCCTTTTGCAACAGCATGGGTGGAACTGGAGACAATTATGTTAAGTGAAATAAGTCAGTCGGTGAAAGACAAATATCATCTCACTTATAAGAGGAATCTAATGAACACCATTAACTAATGAGTCAACTAGAACCAGAGGCATAGAATCAGGGGATAGGCTGACAGCTATAAGAGGGGAAGAAGGTGGGGACTGATTGAGAGGATTAGTCAAAGAACATGTATGAAAGACCCATATACATGGACAATGGTGTGGGGATTGACTATGGAAATGAGGGGGCATCCAAGGAGTAGGGGAGCGAAGGGGGAAAAACGGGACATATGTAGTAGCATAAAGAATAAAACATCAAAAATTTAAAAAATATAAATAAATAAAAATAAAAATCAATCAATGAAATATAAAAACATTTTACCATTCTAAAAAATAAAATAAAAAGGCTTTATGGATGAAATGGCAGTTGAGATAGACTTTGATAAATGGGCACTATTTGATATACCAAGAAGTGCAGGTAGAAACAGCAAGATCCTCACATGTAGTTAACAAAGCCCTGGCCTGTTGAAATTCAGTTTTACTGCCTACCTAGAGCATAAGATACATATTGGAGTATAGGAGAATGAGATAAAACTAAAAAGTATTTTCATTATTATTGTTTCACTGACTTTGAATATTAAATTGTGATATTTAAAATTATCACAGCAGTTAATAGCCATTGGTGACTTTAGCATGACTTGATGACAACTTTGATGATGAGAAAAAGAGACTGAAGTGAAGCAGAGCTGAATTCAATTCCACTTAAGAGGACATGGCAAAGTTCAGGTGACTCTATGCCATCCAGAAAAGACGGTGACAGCTCACATGGAAAAGGAAAGCCAAAGCAGTAGAGGAAGAGTATTAGGACAATTCATTGAATTGGGAGGAAAGAGACAGAGGACCGGGAAAGTCAAAGATAAGTTTGAGATTTTGCTCCCAGTCTGGGTGTACAGAAGCAGTGATGGCAGTATCAAAACTGGTGAAGACAAGGTAGGTTTTAACCATGACTAGTGTGAAGGGCTAGGAGGAGGGCGTCCATGTAGAGATGACCGAAACTCACCCTCTCCAACAGAGAGGAATGGGAGAAGAGGGAAACTTGTTCATATGGAGCTAAACACTGAAGCACAAAATTGCTGAGCATGTGAGTGAGTAAAGAGAATGAAAGACTAGAGGGCCGAGGACAAAATCTTGGGGAATTAAGAGCTTGGATTGATACGAGAAAATAAAAATAGCTACAGATAAGAGAACTAAGATGGTAATACTACAAATAACGTATTTATTCAAGATTGGCTAACTATAAACAATGACAAATTTAACTGGCATAAAACCAGAGTTTATTTCTCACTCAAGCAAGAGTCCAATAAGGGTGTTTCTGCTTAGGGAGCTCTTCACTGAGCAGCAATGCAGGGATTCAGGCTCCTTCCACCTCAGGGCTTTGCCCTCCTCAGGGTCCTTGAAGTCTTTCCTACTGATCCAAAGCCTGGGGAAAGCAAATGGAAAATCGTGGTGGGAAGGTTTTATGGCTCATCTCTGGAAGTGATGTGTATCATTTCTGCCCATATACGATTAGCTGAACCTCAACCCACCCTGCTGCATACAGTTTTTAGAGAACTTACTTATACTTCGTTATAGAGTACAATTTCATGAAAGGCAATAAAGCACAGTGGTTAAAGCATGAACTCTAGAGTTAAAATCACTTGGATTTGTTTTCTGGCAGCACTATTTGCAGCACAGGTGTCACTTAGGGTAAATTAATTCACCTTTCTGTATCTCGTCTGTAAAATGGTGATACTAACAAAAATCTAACCGAGAGGATTGTTAGACAGGTTAAATGAGTTTGATAAATGTAAAGTGTTTAAATAGTGTCTTGCCTGTGCCTGGCATGCAGCAAGTACTCAATAAGAATTAGCCATTATTATTGTATTAAAACTATTATATTAGGACTATAGCAATTTAATGGCAGATGGGCATATGAAATGAAGAGAGGCAGCAGCAGAGGTCATAGGAGAAAAGGCCATAAATTTGTCCATTAAGGTATATAAATAATTGCAGAAAGTTTTGCTTTGTTATAGTTGTTTAGTTCCAGCCAAATAAAAGGTGAGAGAGGCAGGATTCCAGGATCACAGCAATTTGTTTAGAACTGCAAAATAAATGACCTCTGAGCAAATTGGATGGCACTGCAGTTAAGTTATATCCTAGAAGGATGAGATGGGTTCTTATGCTGAAGGTCTCAAGCTGAGGCAAGTAAGCCATGCTTTAGAGAAACAATGCTTATCAATTTGAGATTCATGTTCTATCCCTTTTCGCAAAACAAAAACTTTTAGTAGGTCGCAACTGGAGGACCTGAGTCAATTCATTTCACTTGAGCAAGTACTCGACTGTCCTTTATATATAGTAGTTTAAGCGTGAATATTGCCCACTAGTATTTATTTTTGGAAAGTTCACTTCCCTCTCCATCTTCTGTTGCTCCCTCTCCACCCCTGTCACATAACTTTTTCATTTTATCACTTTCGTGGCTTCTTGGTAAGTGCTCAAATACTGTTTTAAAAATTCTATTTTAAAATAAAACCTTTTTGCTTTGACACAATCATAGATTCACATGCAGTTATAAGTAATAATACAGAGATCTAGTGCACCTTTTTCTATTCAGTTTCCCCCCCAGAGGTAGCATGGTACTAGTAAATATAGTACAGTATAGTATAATATCATAATTGGAATATTGGCAATGATATAGTCAACATACAGAACATTTCCCTCATTACAAAGAACCCCCTTTTTGCCCTTTCATTACAACACCAACTTCCCACTCACTCCCCTCCTTGAACCCTTAGCAACCACTAATCTGTTTTCCATTTTTATAATTTTGTCATTTCAAGAATGTTATATAAATAAAATCACATAGTGTATAACCTTTTTGTCTTTGGCTTTTTTAAAATCACTCAACATAATTCTCGGTCATATTACTCCAGGTTGTTAAGTGTATTAATAATTTGCTCTTTTTTATTGATGAGTAGCATTTTATGTACAGGATTTTGTGTGAATTTATCTCTTCATTTCTCTGAAATAAATGCCCAAAGTTCAATTGCTGGACTGGAAAATATTTGTGTTTACTTTTTAAGAAACTCTTGAACTATTTTCCAGAGTGGCTGTACTGCTAATTAACACTTTATATTCCCACCAAAAATGTATGTGTGATCCAGATTCTCCTCATTTTCACCAACATTTGGTGTTGTCATTATTTTTTGAAAGGCATTCTGGTAGGTGTTTAGTGACATCTCATTGTGGTTTTTTGCATTCATCTAATGGTTAACGTTTCTAAACATCTTTTTGTGTGTTTATCTGGCACTTGTATATCTTCTTTGGCAAAATATCTTTTCATGTATTTTGTCATTCCCATGTCCTAATTGGATTGTTCACATTTTTACTGTTAAATTTTAAAAGGTCTTCATATATTCTGCATACAGAATATCCTTTTGTCAAGTATGCACATATTTTTTTTGTCAGATATGTATTTTCAAATATTTTCTCTCACTCTAGCTTTTCTTGTCATCTTCTTAACAGAGTCTTTGCTGACCAAAAGTTTGTAATTTTTATCAAATCAATTTATCAGTTTTTTTTAATGGATCATAGTTTTGGTATTCAATCTGATACTTCTTTGCCTAGTCCTTAAATCCCAGATTATTCTCCAATGTTTTTGGTAAAAGTTTGATAGATTTGCATTTTGCATTTGATTTTGTAACCCATTTTGAATTAATTTTTGGTAAGTTGTGATATGATCATCTATGTAGAAAACCCCAAATAACTGACGAAAAAATCCTGAAATTAATAAATGATTGTATGGTGAGGTTGCAAGATACATGGTTAAGAGGTACAAAATTCAATCATTTTTCTATATGCCAGTAATGAACAAATGGAATTTGAAATAAAAAATACAATGTCACATTAACGCCCCTCCAACATACTTAGGTATAAATCTAACAGAACATATACAAGATCTACATAAGGAAAATTATAAAACTCTGATGAGTGAAATTAAAAAGTAAGTAAATGAACAGGCTGATCCAATATTGTCAAGGTATCAGTTATACCCAATTTGATCTATAGATCAAAATCCCAGAAAGCCATTTTGCAGATATTGACTGATTATAAAGTTTATATGGAGAAGCACAAGACCCAGAATAGGCAACACAATATTGAAGGAGAAGAACAAAATTAAAGGACTGGCCTTTCTTGACTTCAAGATTTACTATAAAGCTACAGGATTCAATACATTTTGATATTGGCAAGAGAATAGATAAATAGATCAATGGAATAGAATAGAGAGCCCAGAAATAGACCTAATGAATATAGTCAACTGATCTTTGACAAAGGAGCAAAGGCAATAATGGAACGAAAGTATTCTTTTTAACAAATGGCACTGGGACAATAGGTCATCCAGAGACCAAAAATAATGAATCTAGACATAGACTTTATCCTTTTTACAAAAAATTAACTGCAATTATTACAGATCTAAATGTATAGTTAAAAACTATTAAGCTCCTAGAAAATATCATAGGATAAAATCTAGACGGCGAGGGTTTACAATGACATTTTAGATATAACACTAAAGCCACTATCTATGAAAAAGAATTGATTAATTGGACTGCATTGTAATTAAAATTTTATATTCTGCTAAAGACACTGTCAAGAAAATGAAAAGACAGTTCACAGACTGGAGAGAATATCTGTAGAAGACATACCTGATAAAGGATGGTTACCATAAAATTAAACTTAAAAAACTCAGAATAAGAAAACAACCTGACTAATTAATAGACCAAAGACCTTAACAGACATCTCACCAAGGAAGATAAACAGATAGTAAATAAGCATAGAAAAAGATGTTCCACATGATATGTAAACAGGGGAATGCAAATTAAGACAATGAGATACTGTTACATACCTATTAGAATGGCCAAAAACCAGGACCCTGACAACACCAGATGCCAGTGAACACGTGGAGCAACAGAAATTCTCTTTCATGGCTAGGAGGAATAAAAAATGGTACAACTGCTTTGGAAGACAGTTTCTCATCTTCTTATAAAATTAAACATACTCTTACCATACGATACAACCATTGTGCTCCTTGGAATTTGTCCAAAGAAGTTGGAAGCTTATCTTCACACAAAGGCATGTCCATAGGTATTTGTAGCAGCTTTATTCATAATTTCTAAATCTTGGAAGTAACCAAAATGTCTTTCAGTAGGTGAATGGATAAATAAATCCTGGTTGGTATATCCAAAGGATTTTTAGAGCAGTGAAAATACTCTATATGATACTTTAATGGTGGATACATCTCATTATACATTGGTACAAATCCACAGAATGTACAACATAGAGTAAATTCTAATGTTGTGTCAATGTAGTTTCATCAATTGTAACAAATGTACCACTCTGGTGGGGGATGTTGATAGTGAGGAAACCTATGTGTGGGGAAGGGGTATATGGGAAATCTTTGTACCTTCCACTCAATCTTGTTATGAATCTAAAACTGTTCTAAAAATAAAGTTTATTTAAAATGAGTTTATCAAACAATTAACTTAAGTAACAAGGTTACAAAAAACAGTATATAGCATGTTATTTTGTTTTGGTAATTACTTTAACCCCTCTCCACTACAGAAAACTCTGGTCAAGTATAGCTTTTTAGTAATGTCACTACTAATTTTCTGTCAATCTGTTTTCTTGTCTTCTGATTTTGAGTCAAATGTAGATTCCTCTATTTTGTTTCTATTAATGTATATCCTACACTAGATAGTGTTTGAATAGTAACTACATTGGATGTAGGCTGATACTTAGTACAAAGAAATCTATGTGTTGCAATTGTTCAAAATTCAGATATCTGAATATTAAATAATATCTTCCTCAAAAGACTTTATAAGTATTTTTTTCTAGTCTTTCACTTTTCTCTACCATTCCTTTAAAATACAAATAAAGAGATGTGATGTTCCAGGCATGAAAGCTGGAAGTCTTCATCGAAGATATGTCAGTCATCATAAGGGCATTTCGCTTCCCAGAGTTTGGGTGCAGGATGCTGTAGTCAGTCTCTGTGTGAAAAATAGTGGAATATTTACAGCTACCCATATATGGTGTGTTTCCCTACCATAAAGACAAGGCTCTCAATCAACCACCTCCACAATGAGCAGATGATATTTTCTATGGAGGACAGTCTTATTGCAACCTCCTCCTTCTCCAGCTCTTCCTACACTCATCCTTGAAATTTCATCTCTCTATTTAACTAGACTGGAACTCCATAAGAAGAGCTGGGAGGTCTCAGAAGTTTAAAGTGGGTTGTCAGTTTACATCTGGATATGGAAAAGATAAATCAAGAAGGTCTATGTCAAGAGAATAACTCATAATTGCCTCCTATTACTCAAGCATGAACCACATGTGTCATACTAATATGCTCCGGCAGCAAAATCAAGAATCAAGTTTTTCCTTTTTTTAACCAGCAGATCCACACTAGCTAGGAGACTTTAAATATAAATATCCAGAATGTTGGATAGAAAAAAATCATACCAACCAGACTTCCATTTTAATATCTAAAGCAATGGATCAAAGAACAGCTTTGAGGGGAAGACTGGATTAGATAGATTTTTCCTAGCTCATAAATGTATAGGGAAAAAAGAAACGCAATATGAGGCCTCTGAAAGTATTCTGTTGTATCAAATTCAAACACCACTTTTACGATATAAATGAGCAGTACAGTTTTAAAGAACATTTACCACAGGAAATTTTAGAAAGCTTTTCCTTGTATTCCCCCAAATACAGGAAAATTTAGGTATTATGAATCAGGAACTAAAAGATGAAACAACAGACTGGGGTAAAAAAAAGGGGTAGCCTAGAAACCAGGTGAACTGAGTTATGTAAAGAAAGATAAGAATAAAACAAAAAAAATCATTTGCAGAATTGAAAACACTGTCATAAGTAATAAATTACAGATATAGAAAACTGTTTTGTTGATAAGAAAGATACACTAGGGTAACTGTTACAATAGAAAAGATAAAATTATGAAAGAGAAGATTATAGGAAGAGAAGGCAGAGAATAGAGAACCAATAAATGAAAGTAAAGTTAAACTTAAGACCTAACAGAAGGAAAATTCTTGTCTGAAGAAAGGCTGATACATACAGATTGAACAGGCTCATCTTGTAGGTAGCAAAATTAATGAAAAGACATCACTCTGAAAGAGATTACTATGTAAGTATACTCCCATGTCTTTAGGGAATTCCAAACGAAAGGAAAGATCCTAGAGGCATCGTGGAAAAAACAGATTTCTCATTCTAGAATAAGAGTTGGGCCTTAGACATCTTATAATAAACAAAACAAACATTTCACAATAAACTAGAAGAAAATAGAGCAATATATACAGTTTTGAGGGGGAAAAGGGATTCAAACTCAAGAATTCCATACAAAAACAAATTTGTTATTTATTTGTGAAGGCAGCAGAAATGAGTCTCAGTTATAAAAGGCCTTAGAACATGTTGTAATACTCATGTATTCTCTTTAAATAAAATGCAATGACACATTTCAACTAAATGAGAGAAAAAACAAATATAAAAGTCAATAATGTCATTAAAGGATTAGTTGTAAACATTAAAGACAATGAAATAGAATTAAATTAATAAAAATATTTAAAAATGATTTTAAAACAAAAAGACAATCTATTTTTTAAAAATGGTACATAATAGAAACATTGAACAATAATCTAGAAATTGGGTCAATGGGCATATTTTCTTTGTAATATTTATTTTATTTATTTTATTCAGTGTATTAATGATTAAGGAAGTGGATTATTTATTCAATATGATGATAATCAGTAGAGTGAGAAAACTGGATACTATCAACGTCACTAGGCTAAGTAGGCAAAACATTAAATCAATAGAACTATCAAAGAAACAAAAACACAAAATTAAAATGGCACAGCTATTAGATGTCAGCTATGACAATAACTATTAGTGAGTTCAAATTTTAAATTGAAATACATAAATATTTTGTGATTCAAACTACAAAGTCAATTATATGCTTTTTATGAGTCACATTGTCAAACAAAATAAGAATATTTTAAAGTAAAATAGTTAGACTGTTCTGACAAAGTGAAAACAAAGGACAAAAGAAAAGAAGAGCAGATATTTGATTAATGCTGGTCAAGTAGAACCCAAGGTAAAGAAAGAGCAGTAAATAGGACAAAGATGATGATTATTTTATTTTTATAGAGGGTAACTGTGTAATGGACATAAGTGAATGTGCACATAACATATAAAAATATATAGAATAAAGGTAATAGGCAATAACAATTCTATTAATATTTGATATGGTAAAATATTAATAAATTCATATGGTACCTAGACAGCATAATTTTTAAATTTGTTAGAAATAGTTGTGTACACTTTGTACCCCATGAACAGAGGATAAATTTTCTTTCAAGAATCCTTAGAACTTTGAAGGAATTAATCATGTTAGATCACAAAGAAAACACTGATAAGTTTTTTTGGTTTTTTATGCCGATTGATTTTATTTATTTATTTTTTGAAATGTCAAAATCCATTATAAAATATTTAAAATTTTAAAGCCATTATAAAATCTCAGCAATTAAAACAACATGGCACCAGCACAGAAATAATCAAGTAGATCAATGAAGTAAAATGAGCACTCTAGAAACAAACAGATATATATCTGTCTAACAATGTAATACATGATTCAACTGATATTTCAAATCAATGGTGGAAATAAGGCTTATTCAACAAATAAGGTGCATGGACCAATATTACTTGAGATAGCAAATATAGAGCCCTATTTCACACATTATACAAAAAATATTCAGGTAAGTTAAAAATCAATATGTAAAACTTAAGGAGTTTTAGGAGAAAAAACAAAATAATATTTTTCTTACCCTGAAGTAAAATATTCAAACCCAGAAACTAAAAAATAAAACATTGACAATATGACTATATTAAACATTTAAGACTATATAGTAATATACATATAAAAAATTTAAAGGACAAGTAAAGGGAAAGTATTTGCAACACATCTAAAAAAGGGTTAATAGGTTTTTTTTTCCTTTTAGGGAAAAAATTCTACAAACCTTTAATAAAAAAATGGATAAAGAATACCAAAAAGTCATTGAAAGTTTTTTAAAAATAATAGAAAGAGGCAAGAAATATACAAAAACAGGTTTAGTGTCAACAAATAATAAAGTAACAATTAACACATCATTGTCACAATCAGATTAACACATATTAAAAATATTGGTAATATCAAACATTGGTGATGGTGAAAGGAACTGGGTATTCATAGACTCTTTTTCTTCATCTTCTTAAAGCAGTCCCTTTAGCATAACTTGCAGTACTGGTTTGGTGGAGGTGTATTCTTTTAGCCTTCTTTTCTCTGGGAAACTCCTTATTTCACCTTCCATTTTAATCGAGAGCTTTGCTGGGTAGAGCAGTCTTGGTTGCAGGCCTTTGCTTTTTCATGACTTGGAATATTTCTTGCCACTCCATTCTGGCTTGCAGTGTTTCTATTGAGAAGTCAGCTGCTAGACGTACTGGGGCTCCCTTATATGTTATTACCTTTTTCCCTTGTTGCCTTTAGGACTCTCTGTTTGTCTTTGATATTTGCCATTTTAATGATGATGTGTCTTGGAGTGGGCCTCATGGGTTCCCCTTGAATGGGATCCCCTGTGCTTCCTGGACTTGTGTGACTTTTTCTCTCCTCCAATTAGGGAAGTTTTCCATCATGACTTTTTCATACAGGTTCTCTATCCCTTGCTCCTCTCCTCCTTCTGGTATCCCTGTTATACAGATATTATTACATTTCACGTTGTCCTGCATTTCCCTAAATGCTTCTTCGTTCTGAGTCTTTTTTAATTTTCTTGCTATTTCTGGGAGTTTTTTTTTTTTAACCTTATCCTCCAGCTCCCTGATTCAGTCCTCAGCTTCATCCAGCCTGCTTTTGATTCCTTCTACTGTGTTCTTCAATTCAGAAATTGTATTCTTCATTTCCTCTTGTCTCTTATTGATAGTTCTTTGTCCTTTTTCATGCTGATATAGTTTAGAGTAAGTTCCTCATAGTTTCCCTGTAGTTCTTTGTAATTCTCTCTGAGCTCGCTGAGCTCATCAAACATCCTTAAAGCTGTTGTTTGGAACTCTGTATCTAATAGTTTACTTGCCTCTATTTCATTTATTCTCTTTCTGGGGGTTCCTCCTTTCCCTTGAACTGGTGGGGGTTTCTTTGTCTTCCCATTATTTGTGAGACTCTTATTTTTTGCTTCTGCTTCTTAAATGGATCTGCTTTGATTTCCTGACTTTGTGGTGTGAACTTCTTTGGTAGGAGACTGCTGTTTTTCCTTTCTGGATCTGCCTCTGATGATATCAGATGTTGACTCTGTCTAACCTTAGGCAGTCTGTTCAAGACTTCTGAAAACACTGATAATTTTAAAAAGTGAAAATTATACAGATATCATTGTTTTATTATAAAGCATAAAATTTAAAAGGAACAGAAGATTAAATGAACATTTGAATATATGAAGTCTTATGAGTAATTATTGGATTAAACGTATATCAAAAGTACAATTTCAAAACATCTTAAAAGTTAATATGTAGAAGCTGTTCTTTAGATTTTTGTGTAGGTTGGAAAATTTTTCTTAATAAAGTTTGAAAAACAGCAATGTGGGAACTTTGTAAGTTTGAGCACTCTCATTCTGCCCTCTGCTCTGCACTGGTGAAGGGGAGAAGTTTCATGGAAGACTTTGGAATCAGTCACGTTGAGCCCAACTTTCATGGTGAATACTACTTGTAGGAAGTTTGTGCTTTAAAATAAGTTTGGAAGATCTCCCTGGCAGCACTTGAAGATTTATTTTTTAATGAAGTCATATTCACAAGATATGACCTTCAAGGATATGTGGCCATTCAAACCACTGTATACTTTATCTTTTTAAGTATATTTTATTGATTATGTTATTACAGTTGTCTCAATTTTTCCTCCCTTTATCCCCCTCCTCCCTGCACCTCCCCACCCTCCAGCAACTCCCCCATCTTCGTTCATGTCCATGGGTTGTACATATAAGTTTTCAGCTTCTCCATTTCCTATACTATTCTTAACCTCTCCCTGTCTATTTTGTGCCTACGGACTTGGCTTCTTATTCCCTGTACCTTTTCCCCTCATTCACTCCCTCTCCCTCCACTGATAACCCTCCACGTGATCTCCATTTCTGTGATTCTTTTCCTGTTCTAGTTGTTTGCTTAGTTTTTGTTTTTGTGTTCAGTTGTTGATAGTTGTGAGTTTGTTGTAATTTTACTGCTCATAGTTTTGATCTTCTTTTTCATAGATAAACCCCTTTAACATTTCATGTAATAAGGGCTTGGTGATGATGAACTCCTTTAACTTTACCTTATCTGGGAAGCTCTTTATCTGCCTTTCCATTCTAAATGATAGTTTTGCTGGGATGAAGTAATCTTGGATGTACACTCTTGCCTTTCATGACCTGGAATACTTCTTTCCAGCCCCTTCTTGCTTGTAAGGTTTCTTTTGAGAAATCAGCTCATAGTCCTATGGGAACACTTTTGTAGGTAACTGTCTCCTTTTTTCTTGCTGCCTTTAAGATTCTCTCCTTATCTTTACTCTTGGGTAATTTAATTATGATGTGTCTTGGTGTGTTCCTCCTTGGGTCCAACTTCTTCAGGACTCTCTGAGCTTCCTGGACTTGCACATCTAGTTCCTTCACCAGATTGGGGAAGTTATCCTTCATTACTTGCTCAAATAAGTTTTCAACTGTTTGCTCTTCCTCTTCTCCTTCTGGCACCCCTATGATTTGGATGTCGGAACGTTTAAAGTCGTCCCAGGAGTTCCTAAGCCTCTCCTCATTTTTTTGAATTCCTGTTTCTTCATTCTGTTCTGGTTGACATTTATTTCTTCCTTCTGTTCCAGATCATTGATTTGAGTCCCAGTTTCCTTCCTTTCACTGTTGGTTCCCTGTATATTTTCCTTTATTTCCCCTTGAATAGCCTTCACTTCTTCCCTTATTTTGCATCCATACTCAATCATTTGTGTGAGCACCCTGATTACCAGCGTTTTGAACTCTGCATCTGATGTGTTGGCTATCTCCTTATTGATTAATTCTTTTTCTGGAGTTTTGATCCGTTCTTTCTTTTGGACCATATTTCTTTGTGTCAGTGCACTTGTTACATTGTAAAGGGTGGAGCATTAGATATTTGCCAGAGCTGTGCAGTCCACGTCACTACATTTTGATGCTATATGTCGGGGAGAGGTCAGAGAGGGAACAATGCTCCTTGCTAGCTTGCTTGGCTCTTGCCCCACTTTCCGTCACTTTCTTTCTTCCCACAAGTGGATTGTGCCCTTTCTTGTGCTGGTTCCCTAGTAGGTGGGCTTGTGTATGTTCTGTGACCCAGTGGGTCCCTCCAGTGGACTCTACTGTAAGGTTGGGAGTTTCTCCTGCCACCACAACCCCCATAAGTTTTTACAGCCAGAAGTTTTGAGGCTTTAGTTTCCTGAGTTGCATGGTTTGTCTAGCTCCCCAGTTCCTCCTGGCTTATGTGCAGGCAAATGTGAGAAATCCCATCTGCCAGCCCCCACCTCTCCCACCTGGTCCTCCAGCTGCTGCCTTGCCACGTGTTGTCTCTGTCCTGGCTTCCCATCTCCACCCCTCTTAAGAGTCTGGATGAATGTTTCTTCTTTAACTCATTGGTTGTCAGACTTTCATGCAGTTTTATTTTCTGGCAGCTCTGGTTGTTTTTTGTTTTCAAATTGGTTGTTGTCCTTCTTTTCGTTGTGCAAAATAGCAAAGTGTTTCTACCTATGCCTTTGTCTTGGCTGTACTCCCAAAGTACTATATACTTTAATACAATCTTTTTAATAGAGTTATCCATGTGCATATTTGAAATTTGGTGATGTATTCCTCTGGTATGATAACATGTTTTTGTAAGTTAGAAGCCAAATTAAAAACCTTATGGAGTTAACTTAGGTTCTGTACAATTCATCATCTTGCATATCAATGCAGACTATGCTGTTGGAAGGGGGAGGGTTATGGAGGAAAAAGAATGCCAGAGCTGTCCTTTTAGACAGAAAAGAATCTTAAACTTTAGGATTATTCTGCTTGGAAGAACATGTACCCTTTGGTGGCAATTCAGGCTTTAAATGCTGAATTCAAAAGATCAGGACAACTTGACTTTTTTTACTTTTAGATGTGAGAATAAATGGTCTACATTGGGATATTAAAAGGCAAGTGCTCTCACAATTCAAAATGGCACATTGTTACCGGTAGTGATTCAAACAAATAAATGTTTTTCGCTTGGACTTCAATCTCATATCTGTTCCTTGAGTTGGTCAGTGTTTAAATGCAGTTCCCAAATATTTGATGTGTTTTGCTTTCTTCTTTCCAAATTTTGGTAGCAGATACCACTTAATTTTCTTTTTTCACTTTGTTTTTCTTATCCTTCCTATTTTAACCAAGTAACTTCATTATGCAATTAACAAATTAACAGTTTTAAGTGGTTGACTAAGGAAGAATTCAAGAATATCTTTTAGAATTTAAAAATATGATCATATTAAATATTGCCACCAAAAATTATTTTTCAAAGAGTATATTATTTTATTTTTTTATTGTTGTTCAATTACAGTTGTCCCCATTTTCCACCATTACTCTCCCTTGCCCTACCCACCCCCACCTCCCACATTCAATCCTCCTCCTCATTCTTTGTCCGTGGGTCCTTTATACATGTTCCTTGATGATCCTTCCCCCTCTTTCACTCTAAAATTGAGTTTACAAGGGTCATTCAACATTTACTAGCCTTTGGTTTCACTAGGAACATGAAGATAATGAGAGTTAATCATAGACATGCTAAATTTCTCACTTTATAGTTTTCTTTTCTTTTTTTTTTTTGCTTTGTGTCACTTATTTAATTTGTAGGCAGATGTCTAAGTTCAGTGGTTGAGATCACAAGTCTAATGAACTATATCTTTCAGAAGTGTTTTTCCTCTGGTGAAGTTCAGTACATTGTAGAAATATTACTGCTTCTAAGAATTAACATTTTCTATCCTAACAATTAAAGTAACTTGCTAATAGAATAGTTAGCTATACAGTAGTCCCCCCTTATCCACTGTTTTGTTTTTTTCAGTTGCAGTTAGCTGCAGTCAACCTCAGCCCAAAAATATTAAATGAAAAATTCTAGAAACAAGAAATTCATTAAGTTTTCATTGTGTACCATTCTGAGTAGCATGATGAATTTTTAAAAAATGTTTCTTGATTTTAGGGAGAAAGAAAAACATTGATTGTCTCCCATAGACACCCTGACTGGGGATGAACATGCAAAATAAGTAAGTGACCTTACCAGGAGTCAAACCCCAACCTTTTGTTATATAAGACAATGCTCAACCCAACCAAGCCACATGGACCGGGGCTGAAATCTTTTGATTTCCTGCTCTGTCCTTCCAAGGATGTGAATCATTCTTGTGTTCAGTGTATCCACCCTGTATTTGCTCCCTTCCTGTTAGTTACTTAGTACCATCTCAGTTTTCAAATAAGTTATCAGAAAGAAAGAGAGATGCTACATCCACAAAATTTTTATTATAGTATATTGTTATAATTGTTTTATTTGATTATTGTTAATCTTAATGATTTATAAATTAAATTTTATTATAAGTATGTATGTATAAGAAAAATATAGTATATATAGGGTTTGGTACTATCTGTGATTTCAGAGATCCAATGGGGGGTCTTTTATTGTATCCTCAGTGGGTAAGGTAGGACTACTGTAGGTGTGTCTACAAGGTTCATCTCTCAGGACAAGAAGGAAAGAATAAAATTTCTTTTTTAGTGCCCTTTGTCAACCCTCATAGATTTGAAAAGAGAAAAGTGTACTTTGGAAAAGCCGACATTAAATATTTCACTGCTCATTTATAATTTGTTAATCTTTATGTTGCAAGATTTAAAGAGATAAAATACTGCAAGTAAATATTCAATAAAACTATTTGCCACCTTTTCAAGTTAACAAATCCCTTTCCATCCCCCATAATCTTATTTTTATTTTTAGTTTTACAGTGCTTCCTTTTAAAAAAGAATACATTATATGCATTTATTTAGGATGATGGCTCAGATTTCATCTTCAGAAAAAAATTAGGAGAAAAAATTGACCAACAGGATTTTGATAACAAAACATATTTTCCTTAAACTTAATTCCAATTCTATTAAAATTTAACAAAATTTTACAAAGGATTTATATCTCACAAAACTATGTTTACACATTTCAGGTGAAAGTAGAAGAAATTTGTGGACATAAGAAAAATAAAAAGCATTCTGAGTCTGAAAGACTGTCTCACATTAGAACAATTAAAACTATAATGTGTTTTATATTTTGACACAAGGAAACCTTTTTTTTCTTTTTTATCTTTATTGTACTTTTTTCCATTATCTTTTTTGTTCCCTTATATCCCTCTCCTCCCAGCAATCATCTCACTGTTGACCATGTCCATGAGTTCTTATTCTTTTTTGCTCAATCCCTCCCCTCCCCACTAGCTGTCTTCCTGCTCTCCATCTATGAATCTGTCCCCATCTTTCTTGTCAGTTCAGTTTGTTTACTACATTCCACACATGAATGAAATCATATGGCATTTTTCTTTCCTTGACTGACTTATTTCACTTAACAAAAATCGTCTAGAACTCCCAACTTTACACATAAAAACTTCATTATGTTAGTCTCTTTCTTTCTTTACTTTAGTCACTACAATTGAGGTAGAATACCTATTAAAACAAACAATCCATTCACTTGCTTTGAACACTTCATTCTTGTGTCAGCCAAGAATTACCTGTGCTATGATGTCTCTAGATCAGTGATTAGCAGCCTCTTAGTTTTTGCTAATTATATTTTATTTCTCTGTACCTTGCATTGATCAACAGATTTTATATGTAAGTTGAATTTTTACCTTATGTCCTTAGGAAAATGAGAAAAAAATAGCCCACAGAATGCCCCAGAAAATAGATAAAATAGACTCATACTTGCACATATCATTTTGAAAGTTTAGTACACTGGATACGGTTTTCTAGAAAGAAAAGAATAGGTCTCACAACAAAATTAAAATAATTTCATACCTCTCACTAGAATAGAGGAAGTTCAAAGTCAGTAGAAGTATACCTTAAAATTTCTGAAGGAAAATGACTTCCAAAATAACATTCTAAACTAAGCCAAATTTTAATCAAGTTTTAGGATAGAGTAAGTAAATTTCAGGACAACAAGTTCTAAAAAATATATTTTCCTTGTTCCCTCCTTTCAAGAAGTGAATGGAGGCTAAATTCTTCCAAAATGAGGGAACAAGTCAAGAAAGAAGAACTGGCAAACCAAAAACGGAATTTCTAACCCAACAGAGAAATGAAAATAATAGCCATGATGCTCCTAAAGGGAGGATTCTGGATAAAGAATGAAGGCACATATGGTAACTTACCCATATTGGACCATGACAGAAGGATCTGTGAGAAAATCCATTAGGAAAATGAAAGTGAGAGAACAGTTGATCTATTTGAACATTTTGAGAAGAGATTCAGACAACTTGTGAGACAGTTGGATGAAATCATTGATAAATATATGGAAAATTAAGCAAATAAGAAAAGACCATCACTAGTTTTAGACAAATAGAAGTTAAGACTAAAAGAAAAGTAATCATTATTTCCTTTCTGGGCAAGCTGGAAATAGTGTTCAAAACATATTGGTTAAGCCATTTCAGGTATCTTTTAGTTACTCTTTCCATGGTATAGCTATGTCTTATGATTTTACTTTCAACCTATGTATGTTTTTGTGAAGTGTGTCTTTTTATAAAGAGCATGGTTAGATTACAGTTTTTTAAAAATCTATTTTGTCAGTCCTTGCCTGTTGATTATTTAATCCATTTACATTTAATGTAATTACTTGTAAGTCAGGATTTATGCCTATCACTTTGATATTTGTTTTTTATGTCTTTTTTGTTCCACTATTCCTCCACTACTTCCTTTTTTATATGTTAAACAGATACTTTCTCAGATACCATTTTCATCCACTCTTTTCTTTTTAAAATTATTTTATTAGTTCTTGCTCTCATGATTACAATTAGTATGTTAATTTAAACAATCTAGATTAATATCAATTTAATTTCAAAGTACACAAAATTTTGCTTCAGTTTAGCTATGTTCCTTCTATTTCCACTCCTTAGTGCGATTGTTATATAAATTACATTTCATATATTATAAGCCTATCAACAGTCTTACAATTATTTCTTTATGCAGATATCTTTTAAGTTAGATAGGAGAAGAGATGGGTTAAAAACAAAAATATATTTATATTGTCTTTAAAATTTTATTTATACAGTTACCTTTATGGATGTTCTTTATTTCTTTGTGTGGATTGAGTTATTGTCTAGTGTCCACTTCAGCCTGAAGTATTCTCTTTATTATTTCTTGTAGTTCAGGGCCTCTAATCACAAATGCTTCCAGATTTTGTTCAGAGAAAATACTCCAAACTAAGAAGTCAGGAGATGGCATTTCAATAATATTATTTAGAGACAAAGGAATACATACTAAAAAAATCATCTTAAATTTATGAGCTCCCTGAATTCCCCAGCAGTCTGCTTGATGCTATTGATGACTCTTCAGTTAGACGATCTCACACCAAATGTATTCTCATAAGCCACAGAGAGTAGATTTTAAAGATCGTGGGAGGAAGGCCTGTTACGCTCCAAGGCAAGAGCCATGTCACATTCTACCAACTCCGCTCGTGAGGACGGTTGCAGTGTGTACTCCTGGTTCCTTACTTCACGCTTTGAAGAAGTCTCTCACCAAATTCCCACGGGCTCATCTCTGTTGCCAGTGATGTTCACAAGGTCACCGGATCTACTTGTACCCATCAACCCTCAGAAGCTTCCTGTTCAGCCCTGGCTGGTGTGGCTCACTGGACTGAACACCGACCTGTAAATCACAGGGTCGCCGGTTCGATTCCCAGTCAGGGCACATGCCTGGGCTGTGGGCCAGATCCCCAGTATGGGGTGCGTGAAAGGCTACCATGCATTGATGTTTCTCTCCCTCTCTTTGTCACTTCCTTGCCCTCTCTATAAAAATAATAAATAAATTTTAAAAATCTTTAAAAAAATAAAGCAGCTTACTGTTTGGCAGGGTGTAATTTGCTGGTGGGCAAATGGAGAGAACCATGACTGTGTAGTCACTCCCTGGCTGACTGATGGTGCTGTGGCTTATACCACTTCATTCCTGGGTTTTGGCTTTCCCTGGAAGCTGTTTGGACAGGTTAGATGGCACAGTCTGGAAATGCTAAGGAGTTGATATTCAGGAGTAAACTTTGGCTAGCGGGAAAAAAGACCTGTTAGATAATTTCTTCTTTGTATGTCCTTTCTGAAGACATCCCATTAGACCAAGCAATCTGCTGCACTTACCACAAAGCTGACACCAACTAGGTAATGTACATTCTGTTATTAATTTCCTCTCTTTCCCTCCATTACTTTTTTCCCCTTACTATGTGTCAATATGTCTTACCATATTGGACTTGATCATGTGGGTGAGGTAGTGACTGTCATATTTCTCCTTTGTTATACTCGCCTTCTCCCTTCTCTACTGTAGTTTTTAAAATATGTGCATTTCTTACTTTGCTTTAGTTTAAAGTTAATTAAAATATATAGATGCTTTTGAGATGTTTCATTTCTGAGCTATGTGGTACATTCCTAGAACTTTGGGCAGCAGTGTGCAAAAATGCACAAGTAGCAGCAAAGAGCTCTAGTGAGCATAGAGAGGTTTTTATGCAAGGAGAAGCAGAGCAGCCCATGGCCTGCAGGTATGAGCTAGAGTAAAACCACCGTCAAGTTCAGGACTAGTTATAGATTGGAGATGAATGGAAGAATTAGAAATAGATGGGTAGTGACATAGGGCCCAGGCAATGAGAACCGGGATAGACTGAGCTGCCACAAAACACTGACGAGGATCAGAGAGGTTTCCAGGCAATTGGTTTAAGTGTTAGAGTATCAGGGATCTACTAAGATAAATAACAGATCAGCAACAGGCAAGGAATCTGAATAACAGAAACAGAGCACCCTTGAGAAAAACAAGCAGACAAAACAAAACGTGACATTATAAAGACATTTTGACTCAGTCAGGGACTATTTCTGAACACAGAACCAGCCTCCTTTATTATCTACCTTAAGGATTTCAGCTGGAGTCCTTGAGGCTAGGTTGGATCTTTTGACTGGAGTGGGGAATGAGGAAGCAACATTTCTGGTGTAATATAAATCATATCTTGGTAATGTATGTCATAAAGTTTCAGTAAAATGGCACAGTTAACATTTTATGTGTTTGATAAATTGAAGCTGGTATTCCTTCCATCTCCAGAAGTGTATAAGTCACTATTTTGAGCCAGAAGGAATAAAAAAACCCATTTTCTTCTGGGATATTTTCCTAGAACTGATGGCCTCTACAACAATAATCAAAATTGCCTTCCCACGTAATTTTATAATGGACAGTGAAGCATGGCAAACCTTTGTCTAATATAAACCACCCCTCTGGGTGTGAGTGTTACTCCTGTGCAGTAGGGGAATAATCTCCATTGTGATTTTTTTCCTCCTTTATCCCCAGTTCGTTTATTCAGAGAAACCACTGGTCAGAAATAGATTCTCAGGCCAGTTGTCTATCTTCACAGGGGAAAAAGCTTGTTGTTAATTTAATTAAATAATGAAGTAATTAAGTCTTAATTGCACCTCTAAAAGTCTTAAAACTCTACAAGGGACCAGGGCTACAAGGTATACAGGATTCAGAGACTGATTTCAAGAAGCTCACATTCTAGTGAGGAATGGAGGCAAGAACACAGTTCTGTTCTGTGGTTACTGCTCTGATTAGAATAAGCACACGATGTTGTGGAATCCCCTGGGAAGTATCTAACTCAATACTGGGGGGTAGCAAAGCTTGGTGGGGTAAAGACTATATTCAAAAGTGTAATTGCAATTGGGGAAGGGGACTGCTTCAGTAAGGAGAAAGCTCAAACCATAAGATCTGCAAACATCTGAAAGGTCATAAAAAGGGGGATTTTTTTATAGTGGGGGAGAAATATTCTAGAAGGAATAAGGTATGTGGGAGTGGGATGAGCAGGTGGTGTGATCAGACAGTTGATGAGGGAAGGTCTTTTCTTGGGGTCAGCTAATCATCTGGAGAGGCTGTTAAGGAGGGACTGCTCTGCTCCAAAGCCCAAGGATGGAGCAAAGATCAGGTGTCTGGGGAAGAGAGGAAATGCCTGACAAAAGTTTGGTCAAGTCAGGCGTTTTGTTCAGATTGGTCAGTGGGGACAGTTTAGCTCATCATTTATGAGACAAAGATGGGAAGGGAAGGGTCTGTGTCTGCCCATGTCATAGGTAAACAAGGAGGGCATCGATGAGTTTTATCTAAGAAGAGGAAGGCTGGTTCTTGTAAGTAAGCCTTTTCTTGGAGCAGAGGGCTCAGGTAAAGTTCATCATTATCAATGTCTAAACTGATACTACTAAGCAAAATTAAGGAGGCATTTGAGACAGAGGCTACGGGGGAAGGGAGACAGCTACAAGGCAGGATAAACATGCTGTGTTTAGGGAACAGGAGAAATGTGTAGTTGATCTTGGAAATAGAATATTAGAAGGCTACTGCAGCAGTTCAGAAAGAAATCTTCCCTTGAATTAAAGAGTGGTAGTCAAATGCCCGGAAGTTGTTTTGTGAGATGGAGTAAAGGGAAATCTAGGCAAAGTGAGCTATAAAACTACTGAAGAGTTTACTGAGGAAGACAATGCATCTCACTTGAGAAAGCAGTCAAAAGAGAAACCAGATCAAGAGGGTGGACACTCAGTTGACCTAAAATAAGATATCAGACCTTTATATCAAGAAGGCCAAGAGACAGAAGTACGTAAAACAGACCTATTTTCTGGGCAATCATTATTTTTGGCTATGACTCCAAAAGCACAGGAAACAAAGGTGAAAAATAGACAAATGTTTAAAAGCTTCTGCTCAGCACAGGAAACAATCAACAAAGTAAAAGGCAACCTATGGAATGGGAGAAAATATTTGTAAACTATACATCTGATAAGGGGTTAATATCCAAAATGTTTTATATGAGGAACTCAAACAACTTGGTAGCAAGAAAACTATTAACTCAATTAAAAAAAAACAACAGATGAAGAACCTGAATAAACATTTTTCAATAGAAGAAATACAAATGGCTAACAGGTATATGAAAATTGTTCAATATTACTCATCATCAGGAAAATGTAAATCAAAACCATGATGAGAGAGATGAAATACCACTTTACACCTGACCAAAAATGACAAAAGAACAAGTATTGGCAAGGATGTGAAGAAAAGGGAATACTTGTACACTGTTGGTGGGAATGTAAATTAGTACAGACATTATGGAAAATTTCTTCAAAAATTAAAAATAGAACTACTATATGATCTAGAAATTCCACTTCTGGGTATATATCGAAAGGAAATGAAATCAGTATCTAGAAGAGGTATCTGAACTCCCATGTTCATTGTAGCATTATTCACAATAGCCATTTAAAAAACCGAAGTGTTTGTCCACAGATGAATGGATAAAGAAAATGTGGTATATACATATAGTGGAATATTATTCAGCCTTTAAAAAAGAATGAAATCCTGTCATTTGTAATATTCACCTTTCTTAATGGACTTTCTTTCTTCCTTCCATTTCTTCATCCAGCAATTACTGAATGACTGATGTGGCAGGACATGTGCTGGGCCCCAAGAATAAAAAAATAAATATAACAAGGCTTTATACTTGAGGATTTCATAGTAATGAAAAAGGTAAGCATCCATATAGTTACAATATATTGTAAGCGTATCGTATACTAATTTACAAACCATGATGTGAGCTCTTTCATTCTCTAGTCTCATTCCAACCCTGGAGTGGTTTGTGTATGGTTGGGTAGTTAAGAATATTCTTATGTTTTTAAAGAGCTGTAAAAAAAAACCAGAAAGAGGATTGGACAGATACCTCAGGTGCATGCAAAGGCTAAAATATTTATATCTAGCTATAAGAGAAAAAGTTTGTTGACCTGAGCTCCAGACCAGTGATCTTTAAACGAGGGTGTTCCTGAAAATCACTTGTTAACTTTGTTATTTTAAATATACATGCTGGATAGGATCCTGGCATTGCTATTTATATCTGAATCAAGTGATTCTTTTGTGTACCTTGGTTGAAAAACTCTGTTCTACACACCTTCCCTAAGACAGTTTCCAGAACACTTATCTGGGTTTATAGAAATGCTTAACATGGACCTTCTTCATTAACAGAGCTTACGCTATAGATTGTAGAATATTCCTTTCATCTTATTTCACATGCCTTGGTAGGATAGCCCCCTGCCTCTTGTATAATAACATTTTAAACTAATATAGCTCTTTGAAAGGCAGAGAACACATTTAAATCTATTTTATAATTTGATCCTGTAATAATATGGCCTAGAATTACTACTTTATAAAGAAAGTAAGGTGTGGAGAAGTCAAGTACTCAAGGTCATTCAGAGCTTTTGACTCCTACTTCATTGTTCTTTCTCAACACTGTCTCCTACTTACTTTTTCTGATTCTCCATTGAAATAGACTATGCAGTCTATTCTTACTACCCACTAGCAAAATTTCATTACATTCCATAAATCTGTTAGCTAAAGAATGTAATTCCTGTTTAACTTGAGAGTCTGTATGTCTTAAGGCAGACTTGTGTTACAATAATTCCTCTAATTTGCAAGCACTTTTTCACATATATTATGTACTTGAAATAAACTAGAAGCTAACTCCTTCTTGGGTATAAATGGAGAAAAGAAGTATCTCTCTAGAGCATTATTCAACATAAAGCTCATGAAATAATTTGCAGAGGCACAAGGTTCATCCTGCCTAAGCAAATTAAACAATTTTGTTAACCCTGATGTCTTTTGTTAGAAGTGAAATTTATGATAACTGTATCAGCTCTGCACTACATAGCACCCAGAAGCCTTTGTTTGCTCTCAGCTAGAGCTATTTATACCTCAGGATATTGATATTCTTCTACTTAATCAAAAAAAGTATTCTAACTAAATATAACTGCTACATTATTTTGAATATGCAAAGCCAAAACAAAGGAAAAATAATAAAGGATTATTTACCAACATTTTTGATGTATTCTTAATTCATTCTTTCCACTTCTTTATTTTTTAAAAATATATTTTATTGATTATGCTATTACAGTTGTCCCAATGTATCCACCTTTGCCACCCTTCACCAGGTACCTTCCATTCCCTCTGGAAGTCGCCCTCCTTCTTTCATGCCCATGGGTCATGCATATAAGCTTTTTAGCTACTTCATTTCCTATGATGTTCTTAACATTCCCCTGTCTATTCTGTACCTACAAATTTGTACTTCTTATTCCCTGCACATTTTCCTCCATTTACCCCTTCCCCCTCTCAACTGATAACCCTCCAAATGATCTCTATATCTATGATTCTGTTTCTATACTTGTATATCTATACTTGTTTGCTTAGTTTGTTTTTTAGATTCAATTGTTTATAGTTATGAATTTATTGCCATTTTAATGTGCATAGCTTTGATCTTCTTTTTCTTAAATAAGTCCCTTTAACATTTCATATAATAATGGTTTGGTGATGATGAATTCCTTTAGCTTTACCTTTTCTGGGAAGCACTTTATCTGTACTTCAATTCTGAGTGATAGCTTTGCTGGATAGAGTAATGTAGGTTGTAAATCCTTGCTTTTCATCACTTTGAATTCTCCTAGCCTTCAAATTTTCTTTTGAGAAATCAGCTGATAGTCTTATGAAAACTCTTGTGTAGGTAAATCTCTGCTTTTCTCTTGCTGCTTTTAAGATCCTGTTTTTACCTTTAACCTTTGGCATTTTAATTATGATGTGTCTTGATGTGGTCCTCTTTAGGTGCCTTTTGTTTGGGCTTCTCTGTGTTTCCTGACTTGTATGTCTATTTCCATCACCAAATTAGGGAAGTTTTCTTTCATTATTTTTTCAAATAAGTTTTCAATTTCCTGCTCTTTCTCTTCTCCTTCTGGCACCACTATGATTTGGCTGCTGGTATGTTTGGAGTTGTCCCAGAGGCTCCTTACCCTATTGTTAATTTTTTTTTTTTTGATTATTTTTTTTCTTGATGTCCTGATTCCATGTTTTTTCTTCCTCATGTTCCAAATCATTGATGTGATTCTTGGCTTCATCCACTCCATTGTTGTTTTCCTGTAAATTTTTCTTCATTTCAATTAGTATAAACTTCATTTCTACCTGGGTCTTTTTTATGCTATTGAAGTACCCAGTGAATTCCTTCAGTATCCTTATAATTGGTGTTTTGAACTCTGTATCTGATAGATTGCTTACTCCATTTTGTTTAGTTCTTTTTTCTGTTTTTTCTTTCTTGTTCTTTTATTTGGGCCATATTTCTTTGTCTCCTCATTTTGGAAGCCTCCCTATGTGCTATTTATTAGGTAGAGCTCTTTTGACACCCTGTCTTAGGAGCGTGGCCTATTGCAGAACAGCATACTAGTAAGTTGGATGGGGTGGAGCCTTAGGTAATCACTTGGGCAGGACAACACTCCTGTGAACCAGTTTGATGGAATCTCAGATATGGTGTCTCTGCTGTGGATCTGTGTAAGGGAGGGCTCAGAAAGAGGACAATGCCACTGTCTGGCCTTTGGAGTTTTGTCTGGGAGGAAGCTCTCCCCCTGCACTCGCCCTGATGCCAGACACTTCAGTTTCTCCTGGTATGCTACTGGTGCCCTTCTAACTGTTGCCCTGGTGCTTAAGCCCAGAGAGAGTGAGTCTAAGTTCTAAGTCTGTTGCAGGTCCTTTAAGAGGAGATGCCTGAGAATCCTGCAGTTTCTTCCAGTGACCCAACCCCCACTGGTTTTTATAGCCAGAAGTTATGGGGACTTACCTTCCTGGCACTGGAACCCTGGGCTGGGTTGTCTGGTGCGGGGCTGGTACCCTTGCTCCTGAGGTATCCCTCTGATTTTCATCCACCACACATGGGCATGGGACTGCCCGTTCCATGTCCATTCACTCAGTGCTCTCTGTGTCTCCACCCCCTTACCCATCTGGATGAATGTGACTTCTTTAATTCCTTGGTTGTTGGACTTCCATACATCTTGATTTTCTGATGATTTGGGGTGATAGTTATTTTGTAGTTTAGTTGTAATTTTTTGCTGTGGTTGTGCAAGGATGTGAGTCATGTTTACCTAGGCCTCTATCTTCCACATTTTTATTTTTGACCAATCATTATATTCAGGAAATGTAAAGGAGCTATAACTTGATCACATCCTTTATTAGGTAGTGATTTTGGAAGTTTCATTGAGAAATAAACTTGATGTTAGGAATGAAGGAGTACCACATTTTAACCCTGTATTGACATAGCTTTGGAAGATATTTCCTACTGTTACACAGGAAGTATCATGATACCTATATTGCTGTCCAAGGTGAGGGAGGGAGTTTTAGCCAAGAATAAATCTGGAAGTTCATACCAAAAGAGGCAGTGGAAAACAATTCTGAGATATCACTGTATGAAGAACACAAAGACAAAAAGCCAGAGAATTCTGAGTGCACTTTGTAAAAGATAGGCTTCATTTTTTTAGAACAGTTTTAGGTTTACAGAAAAATTGTTCAGAAAATATATTCCTCTCTTCCCCACACTGTTTCTCTGATTATTGACATCTTGCATTGGTGCAGTACATTTATTACAGTTGTTGAATTAATATTGATATGTGACTGAGTATTGTGTTAGAAACAACAGATTCAAGTTTTATAAGTCAAAGGAGAAATTTTGGGGACTAATGAGTAACTAAAAACAGGCATTTTGAAGAGAAATCATTTTCTCTTCAACAAATCATTCTTTTTCTGATGCCAAAATACCAAAAACCCTAATGTGGTCTCCTAAATGAATATTTATTTTAAGGAGGCAAATGGCAGACTTGGGCCCTATGTTTTGATATCCAAGTATAAAAATTACTCTTTCCATTTCATTTATAAAATGGCTACTATCCTTCAAAAGTTAACTTTTGATTTATTTATCAATGCTGAAGTCATTTTGCTTTTGTGAATTGAAAATAAACTAGTTGTGCAAAAAGTGGATGCTTGCTGAGAAATGAGGGCTGTATAGGATAGGCTTATGAATGTGTGTTATGACTTGGCTTAACAACTAAACACTAACACTCATTGAATTCTCTCCCTTTTGAAATACATTTGAAAGCTTTGAATATTGTCTTCTACATATATCTTTTGAATTGGTTATTTTGTTTTTAAAAATATTTGCAGTTCAGGTACATTTAAATCCTTCAAATTGGTATTTAAGAATGACAATAAGGATTTAATTAAATGTAGTCTATTTTCTCACTTTTGACCTGCACATATCAAAGTTTAGCACGAATATGAAAACTTAAAATTGAGAGAATGTTCTAGATTTGTACTGAAGAAAATGTAAAGTCCTTTTCAATGCATCTAGTTAATACATGTAAATAATCCTCATACCAGCTCTCCATGAATGGGGGAAGCAGCTTGTGCGGGATGCAGAAGCAGGATTACCGAAGGTTTTGTGGGTCAGAAATGGAACTTTAAAACCACTTCACTGCTCCACAAGGAACCCGTGTAAAGAATAACATCAGACATGTGCTCTGAGGATGGAGCAAGTTAACAACCTGATGACAACTGCCTTCAAAAGCTGTGTAGAAATGCTCTGTGGCACGTCAAGGTTGGGGCATCACACCTACTAATTTTCAATTCTGGTGAAAATACAACCAAGGGACTTTGATGACCCCGAAACTGTTTTTTTTTTTTTTTTTAATTAATTTATTTACTTTTTAAATACATTTGTCTCTGCCTTCCCCCCACCTCTTTCCCTTGCCCCCTCCCACCTTCCCTCTCTCAGCTCTTCCCCTTTGGTTTTGTCCATGAGTCCTTGCTATATGTTCCTTGACTTTCCCCTTCCCTTCCCTTTCCCTGCACCCCCCTTCCCTCTTGTCTCTGTTGATTTCTTTTCCTTTCAGTGTTGCTGGTCATATTTGCCTTGCTTCTTTGCATTGTTGGTTAGGTTCCGCTTATAGGTGAGATCATATGGTATTTGTCTTTCGCCCCCTGGCTTATTTCGCTTAGCATGATGCTTTCCAGTTCCATCCATGCTGTCGCAAAGTTTAGTACTTCTTTTTTTCTTTCTGCTGCGTAATATTCCATTGTGCATATGTACCATAATTTTTTGATCCAATCATCTACTGATGGGCATTTAGGTTGCTTCCAACACTTGGCTATTGTAAATTGTGCTGCTATGAACATTGGGGTGCATAGGTTCTTTTGTATTGGCGTTTTGGTGTTCTCAGGGTATAGTCCCAGCAGGGGAATCGCTGGATCAAAAGGCAGTTCCATTTTCAGCTTTCTGAGGAAATTCCACACTGCTTTCCATAGTGGCTGGACCAGTCTGCATTCCCACCAACAGTGGACTAGAGTTCCCTTTTCTCCACAGCCTCGCCAGCACCTGTTGTTTGTGGATCTGTTTATGATGGCCATTCTGACCGGTGTGAGGTGGTACCTCATGGTGGTTTTAATCTGCATTTCTCTAATGGCTAGTGATGCAGAGCATCCTTTCAAATGCCTCTGGGCCCTCTGTATCTCCTCCTTAGAAAAGCATCTGCCCAGGTCCTTTGCCCATTTTTTGATTGGATCGTTTGTCTTCTTGGAGTAAAGTCGAGTGCGTTCTTTGTATATCTTGGAGATCAAACCTCTATCTGATGTATCATTAGCAAATATATTTTCCCAAATGGTTGGCTCCCTTTTCATTTTGCTGATGTTTTCTTTAGCCGTGCAGAAGCTTCTTATTTTGATGAGGTCCCACTTGTTTATTCTTTCCTTTATGTCCCTTGCTTTAGGAGACATATCAGTGAAAAAATTGCAGGGTAGGATATCTGAGAGTTTCCTGCCAATGTTCTCTTCTAGGACTTTGATGGTGTTGCGACTTATATTTAAGTCTTTTATCCATCTTGAGTTTATTTTTGTGTATGGTGTCAGCTGATGATCCAATTTCAATTTTTTGCATGTAGCCATCCAGCTCTCCCAACACCATTTGTTGAAGAGGCTGTTATTGCCCCATTTTATGCTTCTGCCCCCTTTGTCGAATATTAGATGTCCATAGAGACCTGGGCTTATTTCTGGGCTTTCTATTCTGTTCCACTGGTCTATGGGTCTGTTCTTGTGCCAGTACCAGATTGTTTTGAGTATAGTGGCTTTGTAGTAGAGTTTGATGTCCGGTATTGTGATCCCTCCTACTTTGTGTTTCTTTCTCAAAATTGCTGCGGCTATTCGGGGTCGTTTATGGTTCCATATAAATTTTTGAAATGTCTGTTCTATTTCTGTGAGATACGTCATTGGTATCTTAATAGGGATTGCGTTGAATCTATAAATTGCTTTTGGTAGTATGGACATTTTAAGGATATTAATTCTTCCAATCCATGTGCACGGTATATGCTTCCATTTATTTGTGTCTTCCTTAATTTCTTTTTTCAATGTTGTATAGTTTTCTGCATACAGGTCTTTTGTGTCTTTGGTTAAATTTATCCCTAGGTACTTTATCTTTTTTCGTGCTATATCGAATGGTATATTTTTCCTGATTTCTTCTTCTTCTATTGCATTGCTGGTGTACAAAAACGCCTTTGATTTCTGAATGTTGACTTTGTATCCTGCTGTTTTGCCAAATTCACTTATTAGGTTGAGGAGTTTTTTGGTAGAGTCTACAGGGTTCTCTATGTACACTATCATGTCATCTGCAAACAATGATAGTTTTACTTCCTCCTTTCCTATTTGGATGCCTTTTATCTCTTTCTCTTGTCTGACCGCTGTGGCTAGGACTTCCAATACGATGTTGAAAAGAAGCGGTGAGAGCGGACATCCTTGTCGTGTTCCCGATCTTAGTGGGAAAGCTTTCAGTTTTTGCCCGTTGAGTATGATATTGGCTGTAGGTTTTTCATATATGGCCTTTATTACGTTGAGGAATGCCCCATTGATTCCCATTTTGCTGAGTGTTTTGATCATAAATGGGTGCTGTACCTTGTCAAATGCTTTTTCTGCATCTATCGAGATGATCATGTGGTTTTTGTCTTTTCTTTGATTTATGTGGTGTATTACGTTTATTGACTTGTGTGTATTGAACCATCCCTGCATCCCTGGGATGAATCCCACTTGATCGTGATGGATAATCTTTTGAATGTATTGCTGGATGCGGTTTGCCAATATTTTGTTGAGGATTTTAGCATCTATGTTCATCAGCGAAATTGGCCTGTAGTTTTCTTTCTTTGTAGGGTCTTTATCTGGTTTTGGGATCAGGGTGATGCTGGCCTCATAGAAGGAGTCTGGCAGTCTTCCCTCCTCTTGGATTTTTTGGAATAGTCTGAGAAGGACAGGGGTTAGCTCTTCCTTAAATGTTTTGTAAAATTCTCCTGGGAAACCGTCTGGCCCTGGACTTTTGTGTGCTGGGAGCGAAACTGTTTTTTTTTTTGAGGGGGGTCCTGAGGTTAAAGTGTAAGGTTAAAGAAGCTCTAAGACTAGACACCAATAAATTATGACCTGCACTTCACAAGTCAGTCTTTCTTCAAGCTGCAGTGGGCTGTCTTTGGTTTCTCATGCCAGTCATAACATCCGGCAGGCTTGGGTTATGGAAACTGTGATAACCTGACCGTAAACTGACTTTTTAGAATTGTTGCAATGAAATAAATAGCATGATTGTGTTTAAAGTCAACTCTTTGTTTAATGGAGATCTCTTTTGTCCCTCATCAGTAAATTACTAATTATGTGTTATATACAAAAAATGATTTAAAAGGTGATTTAGAAATCACTAACAGGATTATGTCCTCCAGATGTTCAAAATGCTTTGCTTATGCCACCCTGTAACAGTTAGTGCTTCACTGGGGTCGAGAAGAAATATCTGAAAATTTTCAAAATGATTAACAAATCAAAGCAATTTAAGATTTTGTTTGTTTTCACATATGTCTTGCTTTTTAGGATTAATATTAAATGTAGGGTATAAGACTCCTTTTAACTTGGAGGAAAGAATGAAATTATCTGATATAGATTGACTAAGGACAAAGTTTAGATACATCCAAATACGCTAAAAATAAGATTAAGAGGAAAAATTTAAATTTGCTAAAGGGATAACAAAATTTATATTTGTGTGGTAGTTATCATAAAATTATTCTCACAGCAAAAATTTAAGGAACATAATGCCTCATAAGAATAGCCGTTAGTTACTGGTAAAATTAATAGCATAATCTCATTTCTATCCAAGGAAGCACAAACGGTTGATATTTTCATGAGGAAATAGTCATTTCTGGATTACAACTGAGTTTAGAGAGACCTTTGAAAAGCAAAGTGCTTTCAACCATGGCTTGGTGTGTTATTTTGATTAAAAAAATAGCCCCTCAGGTAAAATTTAAATATATTTTTCAAAATAGTCATGTTAGTATATTTTCTAGCAAATTCAAACAATTGCTCAGACGTACTCTCATCAGTATTAGCAATTATTAATAATAATGATGATTAAATACTTATATGAACAATGAGCACAATTATTTCCCTTTAAAATTTATTTTATAATCAAGCAAGCAAGCATAATCTCCACCTGATATTACACTGCATGCTGGTGAGTGAACATTTTTTCATTTAATATCCTCATTCACATTTTTCCTGATGCTTATTTGTATAGTTCTATTGATGTAATAGTTTGCAAGAAAAAGAGCTCATGTCTCTGCCTGAAGGTGGAATCTTATGAATATGCAAATAATGTTTTGATGTGATGAAGTTTTTCTTTGGAATGGAACTGTGCCCTCTTAAGTTATATTGAATATTAGCTGTAGCTTAGAAGGACACAAAGTGCATGAAGACTTGAGTTCTTAAGAAAGAATGTCTGAGAAATAGTTGCTTTCTGGTTATAAAATACTGTATTGTTAAGCCTGGTCTTCTCAATTTAGGTTAATGCTTTGTTGTAAAAAAAAATAACCGCCATTTAATTTTTATAGAAAAGAAGAGTAGTGAACCAGCAATATAAAAAGATGTTTGGACTGTCTACCCTGTATGCTATAGTGTACTTCTTAAAATGCAAATTCTGGGGCACATCTTAACAGTTTTAATTTTACCAGGTATGGTGTGTCCAGATGATTTTAAAACGTGTCTTTGGTAAACTGCAGAATAAGCCAGTTTTTCATAGTATCTTGTACTGTAAAAGTATTCTACTGATGTTTAATTTTAACCTTAGACAAAAATCTTGCACACAAACCCAGTGAAATATTAGGTTGGGCATGTAGCAAGACAGCATTGGCCTATGAAGCTATTATCAATGTGTAGACCAGCCGATTGCATGTTTTCTCCTCAGTGTTGGACTGGCCTTCACCTTCGAACACCAAAACAATGGTTCTCACACTTTGGTTGGTATCAAAAATAGCCAGGGATCTTGATAAAAATACAAAGGCCCAGGCCCTATCCTAATTGAACGAATCTCCAAAACTATGTTCTTTTGGGGGGGCTCCTTAAGATTCTGATACACACCAAAGTTTGTTAACCACTACACTAAAGAAAGCTCAAGAAAAAAATATTAAGATAATAAAACAAAACCTATGATGTAGGTCAAGCAGTTCTAAAATATTTGAAGTATGGCTACAGTTAAACAGAATAATATTTTTAAAGAAAGAACAAAGAAAAATATGGAGTGTAGCACTTTTATGAGGTAACAATAAAGTTGCCTCCTTCTCACTTTAAGAATTTGGAAATAAAATTGCCCTCTGAGATTTAAACTAAGACAAATTCACAGTTAAGGAAAAAGATTAGTACATTAGAAGTTATCTAATATACTATCTCGAAAGGCCAGACAGAGATTCGGAGCATTCTGAAAACACCATTTAAGATAAACTAGCATGAGAATATGACTATAAAAACATCAAATCCAGTCAACCATATTTCACTCTCTTTTAATGAAGGACTATGTTAAGAATTATGGACTAGAGTAGATATTCAGATAGCATATAAACATAAAAAAATTCTCAATATTATTTGTTAATATTTAACTTTGTTAATATGGAAATGCAAACTAAAACAATAATGAGATACCACTACACACCTATTAGAATGGCTAAAATCCAAAACACTGACACTATCAGTTGCTCACAAAGATGTAGAACAATAGGAAGTCCTAATGCAAAATGGTACAGCCACTTTCGAAAACAGTTTAGTATTTTCCTACAAAGCTAAACATAACCTTGCCATAAAAGCTGGTCAACCATGCTTCTTGATATTTGCTCAATTAATTTGAAAACTATGTCCACAAAAACTCTGTACATAAATGTTTATTCATAATCACAAAAAAATTGGAAACAACCCAGTTATCCTTCAATAGGTAAGTGGATAAACTAAGTGCTGTACTTCCATTCAATGGAATACTATTCAGCAATAAAGAGGAGTGAGTTGTTGATCAATGGAAAGACAAAAACGAATCTTAAATGCATATTGTTAAGTAAAAGAAGCCATTTTGCAAAGACTACATAATGTATGATTCTATTTATATAACGTCCTGGAAAAGGCCAAACTATGGGCACAGTAGAAAGATCAGGGGTTGTCAGTGGTTTGGGGGGGAGGGAGAATTAATTAGGAGAAGCACAGGAGAATTTTAAGGTGGTAAAACTATTCTTTATGCCACGGTAATGATGGCTAAGTATTTGACATGAATTTGTCAAAACCTGCAGAATGTTAGAGCACAAAAAGTGAAGCTTAATGTACAAGTTTTAAAACCTCTTTTAAAAGGTCAGGAAATCTCAGCGTGCAGACCATGACATCAAAATATGATTATACTAGAAGCATATGAAACAAATTTCCCTAAAGGTAGTTGTAATATAAGTTGCTGACCTAAGGAACTTTGGAAATGAGTGAACTATGTAAAACTAAACGCAAAAGCAACTGGACCCACCAGTTAATCACATTGTTTCTTATGGGGGTGTTGGGTTAACAACTTTGAAACAAGTATACATGTACACTGGAACTGAAAAATTAAGTAAATAGATGTGGATGGTGAGAGTTAGGTTTCTCACTGTTGTAGTGCGATGTTCCACATCAGCAAAGAGAAGGCTAGAATAATCCATACTGTAATGGATTAGAACTGGAAATTTTAATATAAACTTATGTTTAGCTCAATATAGATACAGATGGGATACATGAAGATATAGTTGTAAATATTTATAGTGGACACATATTTTCTTGCTCTGTCAGCTGAGAGAACCTAAAAGCAAGGACGCTCCAAGCAGAAATGAGCACACCTAATGTCAAGATCCTTGTTTTTAACATAATTCTCCAGTAAAGGAACCAAGACTGCTTGGAGAAATGACCAATTCTAAGACTTTGGCAGGAAATATACAAAATGAGTCTGGAGCACCTTAAAGTGCCAGAAAGTGAGGAAGTGATCATAAAACAAAAGCAAAACCAAACAACTCTTAATGTGCATCGTCAAAGGTACACAGGAGTTACCTGAAAGAATTCCCAATAGCCAAAATGAAAATAATTGAGCAGCTAAATAAATATAGTAGTATTATTATAACCTAAAGTATATGATAAATAGACACAAAGAATAGATAGGTAAATCTCCTGTGCAGAAAAGTTCCAAATAATCTATGTTGATATTCATCCTTCAAGAAGGCAGATTGTAGCACGCACTCCTTAAGTGTGGGCCATATATAGTGGCTTCCTTACAAAGAGCACAGTATGGAAATGGGCAGAAGAGTAAGTTTTGAGTGGAAAAACACCACTTCAGCCAAATGATCAAGGTAAGCATGAACAGAAGTAAGTCATATGAACAGTATGCGCCCTTGATCTGATATCACAAGAATAACATTTTAGTTCTATGGTCTTCCTCCCCAAAACCCAGAATCTCAGTCCAATTATGAGAAAAACATCAAATTCCAATTGAGGGACATTCTACACAGCACTTGAGCAGTACTCCACAAAACTGCCAATGTCATCATAAAGGAGGAAAGGCTGAAAAACTGTCACAGCCAACAGGAGCCTGAGGAGACATGACAACTAAATGTAATGTGGGATCTTGAATGGGATACTGAAATAGGAAAAAAAAAAAAAAAAAAAAAAAGACATGAGATTAAAAACTGAGGGAATAGCCCTGGCTGGGTAATTATTTGGTTAAAGCATTGTCCTGATATGCCAAGATTGCATGTTCAATCCCCAGTCAGGGCACATATAAGAAGCAAATCAACAAATGCATAAATAAGTGGAACAATACATCAATGTTTCCCTTTCTCTCTCTCTCTCTTTATCTCTCCAATTTAAAAAAGCTAAGAGAATAATAATATTATATGGACTTTCCTTATAATACTGTATCAATATGTGTCCATTAATTGTGTGGAATATTCCATGCTGATGTAAGATGTTAGTAATAGAGAACACTGGTTGTGTCACATATGGAAACTGCAATATTTTCATAATTGTTCTCTACATCTGAAACTATTCCAAAATAAGACATTCATGTATATATAGAAAAAATGGATTCTGGAAGAAATAAAAAATAAAACAACAACAATAAGACTCCATTTATATGGCCTTTTACTGAAGGTATGAGGACACTGAGGAGTGAACAGTTATCTAAACTGTTCACTCAGGCTGAATTTTCACATTTCATTCTGCCTTACGGACTGGCCAAATTCTGTTTCTCCCCTGCTTTCTTCTCTGCACTCTATCTACAATTCTTATTCCTTTTTTAGGTGGAGCCATTTAATTACATTATTTGTTTTCTTGTTGCCTGCTAATCTCTTACCTCAGGATCTCATTTCCATTTTAAAAAGATACTGCACTGACCAGGGCAAATCTATTGGCATAAAGGCTTCTTTACATTTTCTTCTTTGGTGCCTACAAGATTTGGTCAACCAACTTCCTGGTTTATGTACTCTTTCTTCTGATAATATTCAATACATTAATTTACAGATTTATGTTTATTATATTTCTGTCACATGTTCTGGAAATTATACCCTATTTTTATTTTGGATAGAAATGCACTGAATCATTTGGTTTTTTTTGGTTCATTAAAAATATAATTCTAAGTATGTCTTTCATTTTGAAATACTTTACCAACTAGAAGAGCTGTATTAGCTAAAACTAAAGCAAGCAGGTATTTCTATTTTGCATATTTCAAGTAGAAAGCTCCAGCTTAAAGGGGTTCTTCTATCTCTGAAGCATAGAAATTTTATTCGTTGATTGTTTCTTTCCAGTAGTGCTGAACTGGTAAATGATTAACAACTGGCTCTCAAAAAAAAAAAAAGTCATCTCATTTGTAATATTTGGCAAATTGCATGCTATAAAATACTCCAGCCAAAGCCAGTTTCAAGCTATCAACGTATCATTGTTGGCTGAGAAGAGATCTATGGTATCAAAACATATACTATTGCCACTATAAAGATACAGCAGATGTAAATAACTGCAAGATATATAATAATAAAATATAATGAATAAAATAATTAGGAAGTAATTTTTGGTGTTTATTATCCTTCTTATTTTTACGTGTATTTTATTGATTATGCTATTATAGTTATCTCATTTTTTCTCCCCTTTATTCCTCTCTGCCCTTCACCTCCTTCCCACCAGCATTTCTCCCACCCCTAAGTTCACGTCCGTGGGTCATACATAAAAGTTCTTTGGCTTTTCCATTTCCTATACTATTCTTAACCTCCTCCTGTCTATTTTGTACCTACCAATAATGCTCCTTATTCCCTGTACCTTTTCCCCTCCGACTCCCCCTCCCCCTCTCCACTGATAACCCTCCATGTGATCTCCATTTCTGTGATTCTGTTCCTTTTGAAGCTGTTTGCTTAGTTGTTTTTGTTTTTTAGATTTCGTTGTTGATAGTTGTGACTGCCCTTTAACATTTTCATTTCTTATAATAAGGGCTTGGTGATGGTGAATTCCTTTATCTTTACTTTATCTGGGAAGCTCTTTATCTGCCTTTCCATTCTAAATGATAGCTTTGCTCTCATTACTCTAAATGATAGAGTAATCTTGGATATAGGTCCTTGCCTTTCATGATCTGGAATACTTCTTTCCAGCCCCTTCTTGCTTGTAAGGTTTCTTTTGAGAAATCAGCTCATAGTCCTATGGGAACACTTTTGTAGGTAACTGTCTCCTTTTTTCTTGCTGCCTTTAAGATTCTCTCCTTATCTTTACTCTTGGGTAATTTAATTATGATGTGTCTTGGTGTGTTCCTCCTTGGGTCCAACTTCTTCAGGACTCTCTGAGCTTCCTGGACTTGCACATCTAGTTCCTTCACCAGATTGGGGAAGTTATCCTTCATTACTTGCTCAAATAAGTTTTCAACTGTTTGCTCTTCCTCTTCTTCTGGCACTCCTATGATTTGGATGTCAGAACGTTTAAAGTCATCCCAGGAGTTCCTAAGCCTCTCCTCATTTTTTTGAATTCCTGTTTATTCATTCTGTTCTGGTTGACGTTTATTTCTTCCTTCTGTTCCGGATCATTGATTTGAATCCCAGTTTCCTTCCTTTCACTGTTGGTTCCCTGTATATTTTCCTTTATTTCCCTTTGAATAGCCTTCACTTCTTCCCTTATTTTGCATCCATACTCAATCATTTGTGTGAGCACCCTGATTACCAGCGTTTTGAACTCTGCATCTGATAGGTTGGCTATCTCCTCGTCGCTTAATTTTTTCCTGGAGTTTTGATAAGCTCTTTCATTTGGGCTTTATTTCTTTGTCTTGGTGTACCTGTTATGCTGTAAGAGGTGGAGCCTTAGGTATTCACCAGGACAGGGCAACCCACATTGCTGGGTTGTGGTGTTGTATGTGGGGGAGGGGCCAGAGGGGGACAATGCCACTTGCTCAGCTCTCACCCTGCATTGGAACCCTGAGTTGTGCAGTTTGTCTTGTTCCCCAGTTCCTCCCAGCTTATGCACAGGTGAATGTGAGAAGTCTCCTCTGCCAGCCTCCACCTTGCCTGCAAGTCCGCTAGCTGCTGCCTTGTCACGTCCTCTCCACCCTGGCTGTCAGCCTCTGCCCCTCCTACTGGTTTGGATGAATGTTTCTCCATTAAGTCCTTGGTTGTTGGACTTCCATACAGTTCCATTTTCTGGCAGTTCTGGTTGTTTTTTGTTTTTAAGTTGGTTGCCCTTCTCTTGATTGTGCGAGGAAGCAAGGGGAGGCATATCTATCTACGCCTCCATCATGGCCAGAAGTCATATTATTCTTATTTTAAGTGAGATTTATTTAATTGAAAGTTTGTATGATTTAACTTTTAATAATGACTATATTAAACAAGGGCTTTACAAAGGTTTTGAATATTTAAAAATCAATTCTCATAGGCCAATAAAAGCTGGCATCAGCACCACCATTGCCTACCACACATCACAGAGTTGAATAATTATCATCAAGAATGCACAATCTGAGGTTACACTAAGGCATAGAAAAAGAAATCTTACCTACAAAATTTAAAAAAAAAAAGGTAAACCTGGTTTAAAAACTAAACTTGACTTTGGATTTGGAAGCATGTGAAATATCTACAACATTCATTTAGTTTCTCAGCCTGAAAGTCTAAACTGAACCTGTGACCTTCAACCAAAAAAATGAGAGTGAAGCTAGCAGTCATTTCTAGAATCAGAAGTCTGTCATTGTCCTTTAAAAAGGAGAGGTAGGTAGTCTCTGTCCCTTGAGTTCTAGGATAAGGATGGGAAGAAAGTGAAAATTTTGGAGCAGAAAAAAAATGTAATTTTTTGGACCCAGGGTCTAAGATTCTAAAAGATGTGTGTATATTCATACATATATTCTCAAGTGTTAGAAATCAGTCCCTTATTCTAGATGAAAAGCCAATGTATTGGTTAGTGCAGGCTAGGCTATGGTACAAATAGACTCTCAAACTTGCTTAAAGAATACTCTCAAATTTTCTTTAAAAATATATTTTAATATATTTTATAAAATACATATGTGTATAATATTTATATAATATATAATATACATCTATTTCCAGGCAGCTGCTGACATTGGCAGGGGCACCACTGGGTGGATGACTACCTGCAGTCATCCAGGACCCCAGTCTCCTTCCAACTCCTGGTCCCACCATCCTCTGGTGCCTCCTCATCATCTGCATTCAGATGGCACAAGGTGAAAGCACATGGAAAGTATCTGCATGATGGGATGGGAAGTGTTAGCCTTTCTTTTAGTGCAAGACCAAAGGAGAACAGTGGGCATCTAGCAGCCTCCTCTACACCCAGTAATATTCTCTTAAGCCTGGAAAAATTTACCCAGTGGAGAGCAGAGCTAGATGTCCACAAAGTCTCCATAGTTGAATATGTGATCAAAATCAACCAGAGTGCAGCAGAGGTCCTCTGTTGGTGAAGAATCTCAGTTAATCATTTCTGAGAAAGATTGAAATACTTTGATACCACATCAGACATGCCATTCATCATCGAAGAAACTAACAGATACCTGGATTCATCAATGCAGCAATACCAGAGCTCATGAGGCAACAATTATTCCACTTATTTTAGATAATTTATCTAGGAGCAGGTAAAGAAGTCTACTCACATGCAGAGGCTTACTTCTAGTCATATCTCTTTATTGAGAAAAGAAAATAAATCATAGTTATATAAGGTGCTCTGCTAGCTTCAGTGGGTGGATCAATCCTAGTTGGATTTACACCAGAGAGGAGAATCTACCACATGTGAGCAATATTACCTCATTTGGCATTTTCCCCCTAAAATCACTTTTGCAGATTCCTAACATACATTTTTGTTTGTGTGCTTCATGAGGAATATCCTTGACTCTGTGGGAGAGCCTTCCTAAAAATGTAGCCTCATTCACATATTGTAATAATTTTACTTCAAAGACAAAATAGTTTTCAAACGCTTTTCCTTTTAAAGTTGCTTAACAGCTAATTTATAAGCCATTCAAAAAAAATAAGTTGTATTAGTTTATTTTCATACCTTGATTTTTACCCAAAATAGTTTTAGCTAGCTTGACCACTCAAAACCAATGTGATTCCCAATGATTTCTGGTCCTTTTAAAATATTAAATACATAAATTGATACCTTTGAAGTTATTTTAAAAAGTTTACCAGAGGCTTCAAAATTCTGAACAGTTCTAAAAACATTTCAGGTAGTTGCAACAAATATGGACTAAATGTCTAATTTCTTAAGAGGAAAGCTTTGAAAGAAAACAATTATTTGATGTGTAAGTTCTAGTGAACTTGATTTTAAAACTCAACAACAAAATGAACATTGCTTTAGAGTAAACTTACTAAGTTAAATAAAATAGTCAATGTACGAGGTATGAAAAGTAAAACAGGTAATTACTTTATGTAACTATTTTTGTTTATACTTAGTTTGTATTTTTGTCAGTTATCAATGTACAGCTTAAAATGTAAAATGGATTTATAAGCCTTGTCATATAGAAATGGCAGTCTCCTGCCTTCTTTCTCCCTCTTCTATTTCCTCTTTCCCAGAGTGCTTCCACCATTTTTGACTAATCATTTAACTCAGTGTCTCTGAGTAGCATGTTACATAGCTTCTTGTTTGTACAGTTTTAGGTTTTACCTATAAATCTATTTCAATAGAAGTTGAAGATTCTATGTAAGTCCCTTTAACATTTCATATAATAAGGGCGTGGTGATAGTGAACTCCTTTTGCTTTACCTTGTTTGGGAAACATTTTATCTGCCCTTCAATACTAAATGATAGCTTTATGGATAGAGCAGTCTTGGTTGTAGCTCCTTGCTTTTCATCACTTTGAATACTTCTTGATCAAAACTATGAACATTAAAATGACAACAAACTCACAACTATCAACAACTGAATCTAAAAAACAAAACCAAAACAAACTAAACAAATGACTAGAACAGGAGCAGAATCATAGATATGGAGATCATTTTAAGGGTTATCAGTGGGGAGGGGCTTGGGGGAGAATGGGGGAAACGGTATGGGGATTAAGAAGCATAAATGGCAGGTACAAAATAGACAGGGGGAGGTTAAGAATAGAATAGGAATTGGAGAAGCCAAAGAACTTACATGCATGGTCCATAGACATGAACTAAGAGAGGGGAGATTGCTGGAGGGAAAGGGAATACCAGGCAGAGGGGAGCAAAAAGGGAAAAACTGGGACAACTGTAATAGCATAATAAATAAAATATACTTTTAAAAAAAGGTGAAAGTCTAGCTCACTTTCCTCCTTATGCCCCTATAACACAGGTACAAACTTCCCATACCCTCCTACTCCATTATATTTATACCCTAATTTTGTGTTGACATTATTATTACTATGTAATCATTATTCATAGCTGTGCCATGCAGTAAATCAGGATTTCTTTCCCTTATGTTGCACAACTTTTGAATGATTTTATGTTGTTCTCTTAGTTTCTTCTGACTTATCACCAGTTCAAGCCCCAACTCAATGTCAATTGTATAAACTTCTCTCAAGGACATCAATTTCATTCCCCATTCTCAATTTTTTCTTATAGAAGAAATCTTTCTTGAAACCTCCTAACTTTTTCCACTCTGGATATGTTGCTTTCTTAATCCTGCATTATGGTTGTTTGGGGTCTTTCTTTATCACAATCTTGTGGTTCCCTTTGCCTTTTATCTCTGCTAATTCTCCTGTGTTCTCTCTCTTGATTTTCTTCTCTTTTTGATGGAGCAAATCCTCAGGTATTCTGATGAAAGTTACATGGGAAATAGTAGGGATTCCATATATCTGATAATGTCTTTATTTTATCTTGAAAATAAATTGATAGTTTTCTTACAGAATTCAAGAGTCAAAGTCATTTTGCTTCATAATTTTGAAGGCTTTGCTCCATTACCTTTGAGGTTCAAGTAGTTCTATTTAGAAATGCAGTGCCATTTTCATTTCGGATTCTTTGTTTGTGACATGCCCTCTCTGGAAGCTTATGAGATCTTCCTGTGGTACAGTTTTTTGAAAGTCTAGTTTGGGTCGTCTTCATCATTTTTTGGCATTCAGTGAGTTCTCTTAATCTGGAAGATCATGTGTTTCAGGTCTGAATAATTGTCTTAGATTATATACCTAGTAATTTCCTCCAGTCCTGTGATAGAATTTTAAGCTGGTTTCTACGGTTCCCACTCCATGGTATATATACCTTTATAGAATTCTCCTCCTCTTGAGTGTTGATAGGACTTTTAACCTGCTTCTAACCAATGGAATATGGCAAAAGGGATGAAGCAGAATGCCTATGATTATATAATATGATATGGCAAAGGTGAAAGGGTTTTGAAAAAGTAATATAGATCCTTCATCAATTGACGTTAAGTTAATCAAAAAAGAGATTATCCTGGGTGGGCCTGACCTGGCAGATGACCCTCTTAAAAGAGGGTCTAGAGGTAAAAGGTCTCTCTGTTCCTCACCTTGAAAAAGTAAACTATTGTGAGTTTTAAGCTATACATAAATAAATTCTTCCAAAAAACCAAAACCAAAACCAAACCCCCCTCACAAACATGAGCTTAGAATAGGACCCTGAGCTTCTGAAGAGACAGCAGCCCACACTGACACTTTCATTGCAACCTTGTGAGAACCTGAGTAGGGGACACAGTTATGGGTACGTGGACTCCTGAACCATGGAAATTGTGGCATAATATATGCACTATGTTGTCTTAAGGTGCTACATTTGTGATAATTTGTTATGCAACAATAGAAGACTAATACATTTCTTCCCTCCATCACCCTTATTTGTTTTTGTTAGTTTGTTTTATTTGGATTTTGAATTTTCTGGGCTAGCTATCTTTTTTTCCATATGCTTTTCTGTTCAACTTTCTGAGAAATTTCCTCAGAATTTTTTCTCCTAATTTTTCTAATATGTTTTTCATTTCTACTATCACATACAGGAGTGAGCAAAAGTAGGCTTACAATTGTGAGTATGTGAAACAGACTTTATTCTTGTATTATGTATTTTCCCATAAAAAATTATAAACCTACTTTTGTCTACCCCAGTATATATTTTAAAATTATGATAGCTTATTTTGTCCTTTGAATTCTAATTTGTTATAGGATCCTATTCTTGTTTCACAGTTGCAATATCTTTCTCCTTACATTTCTGAAGATATTAATAATGTGATTGAAGTTTTATTTTGTTTTTTTATTTTTCTTTTCTATGTAAGACTTGCATTTCCTCCACATTGCTTTTATCTGTAGCTTTAGCTTAGTCTCTTTACCTTTCAAATTGAAGATTTCTCTCAAATGATAAAGACAATAATCATATGTGTGTGCAAGTGTTTGGCTGCAATTGGGGAAGTGGATTATCCAACAGTTTATTTTAGGGTGATCTGGCTTGGTTATTCATTTGGGAAGCCTACTATGGCAGTATCTTGAAACCTTTTTTTTTTTTTTTTTTTTTGAGCTGATCAGACTGTATGATGAAGGATCTTCCAACCTCCTGGCCACGGGTAAAAGTCAGTCGGTTACTGTTCTGGAAGGTGGGTAGATAAAAAAAGGCTAGGGTTTTCGGCATTTAGCCTGTATATTTATACTTATTTTCCTGCTTTCAGTGTTCTCACCTTCAGCCTCCACCCAGCCAAGAGACCCTCTGTCTCACCTTCCCCACAGACTGGGTCTCCAGCCCTCTGCCAGGGTCGGGGAAATTGGATGAGGGAGGAGAGGGGGGAGATGGCTGCCCAGCTGTTGCGGGTTAGGCAAGTCTTTCATGAATCTGATTGCTTTTTAGCCTTTCAGCAGATCCTCCTCTTTTACCCGCCTCCTTCAGCCCCATTTTCAGAGACATCTAATGCTGCCAGTCTCTGCTATAAAATCTAGTTGGTTGCTAGCTTCCCCCTTTGCTGGCTTCGGGATCTGTATTCTCAGGTCCCTTAAGTTTTTCTGACCTTTCCTTCACATTTTTTGGCCTCTAGGTTGTTTACTTGTTGTTTGTTTTGTTCTGTTCTTCTATTTTCTCTGTCTTTGTTAGTTTGTGGTTCCTAAAAATGTCTCTTACTGCTATTTCTGGGGTTTGGGGAGAAAGCAAAAGTAGATGTATGTATTTAATTTGCTGTATTTTCCAGTAAGTCTCTTTACATTTAACTGGGAAAAAATTTTGGTTCCAGATATTTGCCCTACTGAAAAACAAACATACCAAAGACCCACCTGCCTTATCTTCTCTGGGATCTATCTGAAGTACATTCATTCCTGCCACCCCTCCTACCCCTGACCCGACAACCATGAAAGCTTTGGCTCAGGTCAGTAAATTGATTAAACAACTTTAGAGAATGACTCTTTCCTCTGGGGAGATAGAGAACATTTATTTGTCAATAAATATGTGGACTGTGAAAGAAGCAAATGCCTTTTCATTGAGAATTAATTTTTCATGCTCACATAAAACTAGCAACTTCCACCTGCAGATAGATTATCTTCGAATACTGTTGCTTGAGGCTGAGGTTTCTGTTAGCACTAGCTTTATTCCATTGTTGGCAGTCTAGTCCATCAAACCGCAAGAGCTTCTGACAAAGTGATGAAGAACCAATATTGCCTTCGTCTTCTTTATATTTTTGGTACATGTTCACATAGCAATTATCCAAAATAATATTTAAGCTAACTCATAGTTCTAAAAAATGTCCATAATGTAAGGAATCATCTCCCTAAAGATGTAGTCATATGTATTTGACAAGTATAAGGTTGAGAACAGCTTCAAAAAAATAATCACAATTGTCATTTAAAAGTCCTTGCCTCTCAGGGCATTTTAACATCTGTTATATTCACCCAACATTCCTAGCCTTGGCAAAGATGGCCCTGCAATATTTGTTTATACTTTTAAGAAGCCATAGGAAATTCACTTTCCTGAGCAATGTGTCCCAATAGTGTACTCGGTCATTTCCTCTAAGTTATAAATTGCTATGTATCTGAGTAATGTCATCTCCCCAGAGAAGACTTTTCTGACCACCCTATCTAAAACTGTCCCTTACCTATAACCTGTAACTCTACATTTCATTTTCTTTATAACACTTATAACAATCAGACTTCAAAATTACAACTACAGATCAATCATCATTCAGAACCAACTGAAATATGGCTTAATGGAAGCCCTACAACTAGGGATTTAAAGAAGTTACTTTGAGACTAGTAGGAGGGGCAGAGACTCAGAAGGGGCTGATCCCACACCCACATGTGGCTGATAAGAATTGGAAGAGATATCTCAGCTGTGGGGGAACCCCTGAGGAGTGAGGGGTCCCAGCCCCACACAGGCCCCCAAGCCCAGGGTTTCAGTGCCAGGAAAAGAAGTTCCTATAACTTCTGGCTGTAAAAACAAGCAGGGATGGTAGCTGAGGGAGACAAATGCTGGAATCTCAGTCAGTACGTCTTAAAAGTCTGATGAACACACTTACTTGGACTCACTCTCTCAGAGCTCCGGCACAGAGGCAGCAGCTCATAAAGCACCAGGAACATATGGGAAAAAAAACTGAATTTTCCAGCATTAGGATGAGAGCTGGGGAAAGGCAGCTTTCTGCCAGACAAAAGTGCTGGTAGAGGCCCTTGTTCCTTTTCTGAGACCCACCCACACAGAGCTGGCAGGTGGGTGCCATATCTGAGTCTCCATCAACTTGGTTCACACTTTTAGTTCCATCCTGATGATTCCCTGAGACCTGCCCCACCTAACTCGTGAGCTCACCCAAGCTGTTTCCAGTGGCTTTTCCATATGAACAGCCAGTCTTGGCTCATGCTTTAGACTTCCCTAAAATCTCCAAAACAAGTAGCATATGATCTTAGCCTGTGCTGTACCTCTAACTAACTGGTTCCAGGCCTGGCACTGGCAGCAGCCAGACTTGGTTCACAGCTCAGCCTCACCCGGGCACCTCGAAGCCCACCACAAGTAGCTGCCATCTGCAGGTCACTTTGTAGCTCATGCCAGGTGGCCCTGGACAGAATGCAGGTGGCAGCTGACCTTGGCCTGCACCTCCCAGGAGGTCCCAGAACCAGTTCACAGCTGTCTTCAGCTTCAGACCATACTGAAGCACAACCCAACCACCTTCAAAAGGCAAAACACTCAAGGGGACAGACTCGGTGAGCACCAGAGCCCAGCTGAAGTAAATCCTACTCTGGAGAACAGTGAATAGTGGCCACAGCCAGTCATTGACGCTGATCAGCCTAGGAGTAAATCCTTCCCATTATGTGCCAACAGTGATCAAGTCTCAACTACAAAATGAAAGTGTACTCAGCCCACACAAGGGGCACACCTGGAGTGCCCAACTTGGGTCAATGGTGAGGCTCTGCCACTGGACACTATAGAACACTTACCACATAAGGCCAGTCTACCAAGCCCGGGAAACATAGCAGCTCTACCTAATTCATAGAAACAAATACTGAAAGGCTGCCAAAATGAAGAGAAAGAGAAACAACATGTCCCAAATGAAAGAACAGAACAAAACTCCAGAAAAAGAACTAAACAAAATGGAGACAAGCGATCTACTAGGTGCAGAGTTCAAAACTGATTACGAGAATGTTCAATGAACTTAGTGAGAACTTCAAGAACATAAAAAGAGACATATAAATCAAAAAGAAGAACCAGTCATAAATGAAGGATACACTAAATAAAATGAAGAATGATTTATAGGGAAAGAACAGCAGAGTAGATGAAGCTGAGAATCAAAACAGCAATTTAGAATGTAAAGAAACCCCACCCCTGAAAAAAACCCAAAAATAAAAAACAAAACCTATCAGAACAGCAAAAAGAAAACAAAACAAAACAAAATGAGGATAGTATAAGGAGCCTCTGGGACAACTTTTACATTTGCATTATGGGTGGGGGTGTGGAAGGAGAAGAGAAAGAGAACAAGAAGCTGAAAACTTATTTGAAAAAAATGTCAGAACAATTCTCTAACCCAATGAAGAAAATAAAACAGACATACAAGTCCAGGAAGTGCAGAAAGTCTCAAACAAGATGAACCCAAAGAGTCCCACACCAAGACACATCATAATTAAAATGCAAAAGGTTAAAGACAAAGAAAGAATCATAAAAGCAGCAAGAGAAAAGCAGTTCATTACCTACAAGGAAGCTCCCATAAAGCTGTCGGCTGATTTCTCAACTGAAACTTTGCATGCCAGAAGGAATTGGCAAGGAATATTCAAAGTGATGTAAAGGAAGGACCTACAACCAAGGTTACTCTCTACTGCAAAGATATCATTTAGACTTGAAGGACATATAAGGAGATTCCTAAACAAGAAAAAGCTAAAGGAGTTCATTACCACTAAACCAGTATTACATGAAATGTTAGTCTTCTTTTTTAAAAAAAAAGAAGAGAAAACAAATATATAAACAATAAAATGGCAATAAATACATATCTATGAACAATTGAATATAAAAAACAAAATTAGCAAACAGAACAGGAATAGACTTATATACAAGGTCTGTCTGTCAAAAGTCTAGCCACATTATTATTATAATGAGAATGATTTGTGTGACATCAATGTAACCTGGCAGCCACAGAGAGTGGATCGGAATATGCATGCATGAACAATGACGACTTCACTGTACTAGTCAGTGGGAGCAGTAGACGCCATTGACTGAACATGTATATTTTGTGGCCATCGCATTCAAAATGACTGAGCGAGTAGAGCAAAAAGTCTGCATCAACTTTTGCATTAAGCTTGAACATTCTGCCGTGGAAACTATTTGGATGATTCAGAAGGCCACAGCTATGGGCAAGTGGTGATTGGCAGCATCATCCTGACAATGTACCCACTCATGCACGACATCTAGTGCAAAGTTTTTGGTAAAACATCAAATTACCCAGGTGACTCAGCCCCCCTATTGCCTAGATTTGGTGCCCTTAGACTTCTGGCTTTTCCCAAAACTAAAATCACCTTTGAAAGGGAAAAGATTTCAATATGGAAGCAGCTCAAATGTCCATCAGTAGATAAGTGGATAAAACAACTATGAGACATTTACAATGGAATACTACATGGCCATAAAAAAGAAGAAAAATTTTCCCTTTACAACAGTATGAGTGGACCTAGAGAACAAATTATACTAAGTGAAATAAGCCAGTCAGAGAAAGAAAAATACCATATGATTTCACTAGTATGTGGAATCTAATGAACAAACTGAACTAACAAGGAAAATAGGGACAGACTCGTAGATGGAAAACTAGTTTTGGGGAAGTGAGGGGATAGAGAGATTGAGAAAAAAAGTCAAGAGACTCATGGACATGGACAGCAGTGTGGTAATTGCTGGGAGAGGTGGTATAAGGGGACTACATGATAATGGAAAAAAATACAATAAAATTACATCAATCAAAAAAAAAAAGAAAGAAAGAAAAGGAAGAGATTTCAGACCATGGGTGAGACTCAGGAAAATATGACAGGGCAGCTGATGGTGACTGGGAAAACTAATGGAGAGGTTCCAAGCTGCCTACTTTGAAGGGGTCTGAAAGGATCATTGTCTTACGTATAGTGTTTCTTGTATTTTGTATCTTCCTCAGTAAATGTATTTTTCATATTAAATGGCTGGATAACTTCCCTACAGACCACATATACACAGAGAATATTTTGACCATTGCCAGATGGGAGAGGGGTTGGAGGATACGTGAAAAAAGTGAAGAGATAGAAAGTACAAATTTCTTGTTACAGAATATTCATGGGGATGTAAAGGACAGCATAGGGAACATAGTCAATAACATTCTTTCTTTTTTAAAGATTTTATTTATTTACTTTTAGAGAGGGGAAGGGAAGGAGAAAGAGAGGGAAACATCCATCAGCTGTCTCTCACACACCCCCAACTGGGGACCTGGCCCGCAACTCAGGCATGTGCCCTGACTGGGAATCATACTGGTGACCTTTCAGTTCCCAGGCCAGCACTCAGTCCACTGAGCCACACCAGCCACTGCTAGTCAATAACATTCTTATAACTATGTACAGTGTTTGACGGGTGCGAGATTTATTGGGGTGATCATTTAGTTACTTATATAACGTCTAATCTGTGGGGGGTACACCTGAAACTAACATAATATTGAATGTAGACTGTAATTGAAAAAATAAAAAGATTAAAAACATTGAAAAAAGGAAATATCAAATAGCAAGGAAGAAGTCTAATAAAAGATATTAAAATTTCTGCAGTGAAAACATTGAATGTTACTGAGAAAATATTTATTATTTTTAAAGATTTTTTAAATTTACTTTTAGAGAGAGTGGAAGGGAGGGAGAAAGAGAGGGAAACATCAATGTGAGAGATTTGGTTGCCTCTTGCACACCCCCTACTGGGAACCTAGCCTGCAACCCACGCATATGCCCTGACTGGAAACTGAATTGGCGATCTTTTAGTTCACAGGGCGGCACTCAATCCACTGAGTCATACTAGCCAAGGTGAGAAAATCTTTCAAAAGCCAAAATAAATGAAGATCAATACCCAGTTTATGGACTGGAAAACTAATGTTATGTACTAAATGTGTCATTTCTTCCTAAATTAACCTATCAATTCAGGACAATACCAGTAAAAATCTTAGCTGGTTATTTTGTGATAATTGAAAAGATGGTTCTGAAATTTGTATGGAAATTCAGATGATTTAGAATAGCCAAGGCAACTCTGAGTAAGAACAAAATTGAAAGACTTATACTATCTGACTTCAAGGTTTACTATAAAGTGACAGTAAGACATTCTAGTAGTGGTGCAAGAACAGACAAATAGACAGAACAGAAAAGAGAGTCAAGAAATTGTCCTTACAGACATGGGACCTGGATTTATGACACAAGCTTCATGGCAAGTCCGGAAGGGATGACTATTGTTTGTTTTTGTTGTTTTTTTTAAGTAAATGATGTAGGTCAAATGAACATTTACATGGAAAGTTTAATCTTGACTCCTACTTCACACAATATACATTAAGTAACTTGAGAGAAATCCTAGTTCTAAGTGAAAGTTAAAACAGTAAGCATGATGGGACGGAATATCTTGACTGTGGTAGTGGTTATATGACTGTATGAACTTGTTAAAAGTTTGTCTGCTTTGTGACAATTCATCCAACTATAGATTTGTTCTTTCTCTTTTAATCTACAAATCATATGTACTTCACAATAAAATTTACTTAAAAAACAAAAATAAAACCATTATAATTATCTGAAATTGTTTTTATTTGTCTACATTTAACTGTCCAAATACCCCCACCAGGGGTAAAATACACCAAGACAGAAACCTTATTTGTCTTGCTCTCTGCCACACCCCCAGCTCCATATAGGAGGTTTTACATTTCCTTCTTCAGCTCCAGCTTCCCCTACTTGTTCACATTACTTACTCCTTCACATTCTTCCTGCTCCTGTTCAAATATCACCTTCTCAGAGAGACCTCCTTGACCACCCACTATTTTCTAGTTGGTCTCTTCTGTTTTAGTCACTGTCTGTTTCTATCAGGATCTTTAGTTGTAAGCAATCAAAGGTGACCCCAGCTGGTTAAGCAGAAAAAGAGTTCCATATAAGGATATTCTGTGGCCTAGTGAATCGTTAAAAGGGGTAGAGGGTTAGGCTGGAGTTAACTTCCAAAACTATGTCACAGAACTGATTTGAGAAAGAATTAACTGTAGTTGCTAAGGACAAGTTGGCTCTTTTGTGACATGCATTACTTTGGAGCTCCAGCTGTTGTTACAGGAGGGAAGGAAAGGAAGAGAAATTACCTAACCTATCATTTTGTAACCGAATGCAGGCTCAGTTGCCTGCCGCTACAAGAGCCAATACTTGAGAGGCAGGTGATGACGTAAAGGGAAGTGGTTTATTCGCAGATGCTGGCCAGCTGGAAGATGGGGGACTCATGTCTCAAAACCCATTTCTACCTTTCTGTGGAGGCGGAGGTTTTTATGAGAGAGAGGGGAATAGAACAAATAGAACAAAGAGATCAAGGGAGGGGAGAGGGTTGGAAAGTTTTCTTCATGCAGACAAGCACGGTCCATTCCGATAAGGCAAGTGATGGTCTGGTGCACATCATCCTGGTTTAGTCATCCTGGCTTTATGTCATCCTGACTTTGGGTCTTCCTGGCTCCACAATCGAAGCTCAGCAAATCTCCTGGAGCTTGGATGCCTGAAGGTCGGAGTCTGTATCATTTGAAGGTAGTTTCTAGGATTCTTATACAAACGTTCTGTTCATCTATAAGCTACCTGTTAGTTAGAGTCAGCATTTACAAAATAATATCAAAAGAATGGTGGGGTGGGTTACAATTCCCCATTATGATTACCCACGGTTATAATTCTTTTGCATCAGTAGCATCTGATTCAAATTCCGGCATGGGTGTGTCTACTTAGTCGAATCCAAGTTATATGCCTGTGCTCTAGTCTAGATGCAAAGGAGGCAGATTAAGAAACTCCTATAGGGACAGCTGGTATTTACCTAACACCAAAACTCATGCAGTAAAGCATTCTCGAAGAACTGAAAAATTTTCAAGTGTGTCCATTATAATCTCCATCACATTACTTTATTCATTTCTATAATAGCCTTATTAGAATATGTAAATGGCCTGTTGTATATATTTATTTTTATTGTATTGGATTTAATTTATTGCATTACTAAAATACATACACAAAAAAGGTGAGGATCTTATTAGTTTTCTATTGCTGTGTGACAACATAGATTTAGTGATTTAAAACAACACAAAATTTGTTTATCTTACTGTTCTAGAGATCAGAAATCTGACCCATGTCTTAATGAGCTAAGATTAAGGAGTCATCTGGGCTATGTTCATCTCTGGAGGTTCTGGGGGATAATCCATTTCTTGCCTTTTCCAGCTTCTAGAAGCCACCTGCATTCATTGGGTCGTAGTCTTTCATGCCATACTCAAAGTCAGCAACAGTAGTTACATCCCTCTTATGTCCAAATATGTCCTTCTTATCCTGTCTCATCTATTTTCCAGCCTGGAAAGGTTCTCAGATTTCTTAAGGACCCCATCTGATTATATTAGGTCCACATAGATACCCTTGATTCATCCCCCATCGCTAGGTCCGTATCCTTAATCACATCTTCAAAGTCCCTTTGTAAGGTAACAGTTACAGGTTCTTGGGAAATAGGCATGGATATTATTGGGGGCTAATATTTCGGCTACCACCACAAACTTGTCATTCTTCACTACAGTATGCCCAGAGTCTCAGACAATGTTGGCCACAGACTCAGTAAGTATTGATGGGATGAAGGAACCTAGAGAATGACAGAGTGGACCAAAATCTTTCTTCTCCCTACTGTCTCACATCCACCCTGCTTTGTGTGGTAGTGAAAGAGGAAGTTTTGGATGGCAAAATTCTAGCAACAGCCCATAAGGGTACTGGCTAGGCAGGGTGCTTCACCAGGCTCTTTTCCACAAATACCCAGTGTAACATGCTGGTTCTTTGAGGGGTTTTTTTAACCTGTGCCCCATATTGTTCACCTATTCTAACTATTTAAACCTATATCATTGGCAATTAGATATAGATCATGGAAAATTTCTTGGAAACTTGGGGTCCCAGAAACTGATGAGAATCTGGAAAAGGTTATCACCCTTACAAAGGAATTCATGGTGCTCTCAGTTCAACTAAATCCTGGCATTGCGGCTTCTCAGACAACTAAAGCCTCATATTTAGCATCCTTCCCAGTGAAACCCTCTAGATACACCCACCCACATGCAGCCATATGCAGGCAGGCTGAGGTTAATGCAGGAATCGTGATAGTTCTTCCCGGAGAGTCTGTTTTACCAACCACAAGTCATTTAAAGCAATTTTTTTTTTTATAAAACAAACATGGAGCCATTATAAAGTAGTATATAACAATATCTTAAAATTTCAAGGAAAGCAGCACAAAACAATGGAACTCCCATACTTGTCATTAATTTCTCCTGGAACTGGTGAGTGCTGAAACCAATGAACACCAAAAGATGAAACGTCTTCTCTTGTGGGGCAGCATTGTGACCCATGTAATTTTAGCAAGTGCCGAGTGCTGAAACATTTTTTTTTTCCATCAAAATGTAATGAGCACAAGGTTTGATGAGTTGTGAATCCAACAAATACCAAGGTATGACTGTACTTTAAAGACTTGCTGCTTTTGAGTTAACCCTCAACAGTCCTCCCATGCCCTGCCTCCGAAGGCGTAATTATGTTGATGGAGTTTTGCCACCTAAAATATCCTCCTCTACCACCAGTTAAGGGGTACTTTGGTTGAAAATGTCAAGAAAAATGTTCTAAACCTACCTCAAATGTCAATTATCTGGCTTATGATATAGTCAGTGTAAAAATATGAAAGTCTTCCTTTTTATTTTTCTGGGGCTGGAATTACCACCCATGAAAGATGGCTAAAGGTGCTATTTTGCAGATATCACTCAAGGCTTATAATATCCAGACATCTCTAAGAAAGTTTCTAAGGCCACAGATTCCTGGGTCAAGAAATTACCTCCAAATTCCTAAGGCAAACAGAGACAAAGCTTCTCCTCATCACCCTTCTACCTGTGTTTCTCTGGATATCCGGAACCCTAAAGCAACCACAAATTTGACACTTTGGTATCACATTCTGGTATGCCCTCTTGGTATTCTCCATGCTTTCAAATTGTCTCTCACTTTTTATTGTTCTTCCTCTGTTTGCTGCCCTGTATCCTCACCATCAATAATAAAACTGAACTATTACTAATTAATATCCTCCTAAAACAGAGTCAAGAAAATTGATATTCGTCTAAAGTAATTCATACTAAAATATGGATAGCTGATACATATGTTGCTTATATTTTGAAAGTAGAACAGTTATCCAAATTAGTTAATTCAATAAGGTGGGGATTATGTCTGTTTTGTTTATTCTCAAGCTTCTAATACAGTGCCTGACAGGAAATGGGTATTCAATATTTGTTGATTGACAGGAAGAATATTGGGAAATGTCAGCTTTGTGCAAGGAAGCCACCTTAGCGTTCATATTTTTCTTTGACTATCTACCTTCTTACTCATTTTGATAGGCAGAGAAATAAGACCACCTCCTCCGTGCCCCATTGCTTATTACTAAGGCCCTATCTCTTTTGTTTCATAATAACAAATGTATGATAGGGTTCTTTGTTTTGTTTGGGGGGATTTTTTTTCACTCAGAAATTTCTCTTCCTTCAAACAGTGTTCTGATTTTTCCCCCCTAGAACTGTTTGGGAAATATCCTAATTTAAAAAAAATCCCATGAGTAGGGCATATCAATGCAATTCTCTATAACACATAGAACTGACTGAATTGAAGTTGGAAGGCAATATACAAGATGCAGAGTCTAGAATAAAAATCCAAATTTCTATTTCAGGCTTAGCCAGTTGTGTGATTCCTTGTAAGTCATTTAATGGCTTTGATAAGTTATTTTCTCCCACTATTTCCACATCTTATCCTAAACCTTCTAACCTGAGAGGCTTAAGATCTTCAATTAAGGTGGTACTAAATTGTTTTTAAAGAAAATCAAAATGTCAATGATACAAATTATACAGCTTATAACTCTGTTACATTTCCAGAAGGAGATTTAAGATGCGATAGATAAAATATCAGTTATATGGTTGCAATGAACAATGCTAGAATTTAATCCTATTATATTTTAAAGTGAGTCCATCCATGTTCCAGGTACAAGCTAAACACAGAAAATAACATGGCCTCACGGCTAAGGGGAGGTGCATAAAAACTTCCACTGGGGAAATGGAACATCCAGATGTAGCTCTAATAATGATCCTGCTTACCAGGCCTCTCCTGGCCACCTTCTTCCTTTCGTCATCCTCTTCTTCTGGGGGTACACTTTTGCTGGCAAGGAGGATAAAAGCTATTACAAAAAGAAAGTAGTAACGTGATAAAGTATTGACCCAGTGGGCAAGGAAATGAATTATATAACTATAGAAGAGTGTGTGAGAAAATATGTACAGACAAGAGATGAATAAAAAGAGGCACTCTATGTTATTCACTTGGACAGGAATAAGAGAAAAAAAATCTTATCATCTCACTTTTTTTCTGCCTTCTTTTCCTGGATGAACTTGACAGCTTGAAATTCCTCAGTGACTCTTCCTTCTCTGTTTCACATCTTTTTGGTTCATCTCTTTTACCTTCCTTCACAGTTTTCAAGTCCCCATTCTACAGTCAAAAAAAGAAGAATTGTAGGTCTGGCTGGGGCTTGCATAACTCTGCCTGACTCAGAGGAGTTTCAGTTTCTCTGCACTGTTTCTTCATCTGTAAAGTGGGAATAATACTACTTGTCCCAGCCACAACACAAGATGCTAGTGACTAGCAAGTGGGAGCGTGTGTTAAAAAATTAACCTCTCAAGGGTCATCATCACCATTTCTCTTCTCAAATTGCTCCTCAGCGCAGTGGAAGCTTGGTGTCGCGCACCCCGGCCCCCTAACTGCTCCCCCGTTCCCACACCACAGCCCTTCTACTTGACCACCCCCATAAATGTTAACTTATTTGCCTTTGTCGGCATCCTATTTTATTCTTTCAGCTTCTGTCATGTTTTTAGTTCAAATAAACTAATAGCTCATCAATATCTATAATCTATCCATGATTTTTAAAAAATCACATAAAACCCTATTCTTGTGTGAGATTAAAATGCCAATTCTCTTCTTTTTCAATTGGAACCATATGACATTTTCTTTAGAAACTATTAATCATATTTACAAATAAGAAAGCTTAATTTTAATATCCTTTATATCCACTATGTGACTAATTTTGTTTTCGTTCACTCTGACCTCTTCTGAAGCTGCACTTAAATAGTCTTCCTTAATATCTGTAGGAACAAAGTAGGACAAATCCCCAAAACTTCTCCAAATTTCTGTAGGAAGCAAATTTTCTTGATATTGCCCACATAATTTAATGCCACAAAAACCTTGTGTTCATCTCTATATCCTAAAAAAATAAAATTAAAAATTTCAATTTTCACATTACTTCAAGAATATAAATTTTTCTTGTGGGATATGGAATTCTGTAATACTGCATGCAACACAGTCCTTAATTTTCCTTGTTTGATTCTTTACAGTGACTGTTTTAAATACAGTAAATTGAATAAAGTGAATGGTGACATTGGACTGGAGTACTCTGATGCAAAATTATAGATCTCAGAGTGTTTTTTAAATACGTTTTACCTTGTTGCTACTTATTACCAAACATACCCAAATGTTTGTAGTGTGTGAATATTTAAAACAAACCTATCAAGTGTCTGAGTACAGAGTTAAGTCAATAGTTTGCAAACATCTCTTTGTTTCTTTATATGTATTTAGCTACTGATATATCTTTTTCAATGAATGAAGCAGACCTGAGAACATACAATAAAGGAAAGCAAAAATTACCAGGTTTGGACTTCACTTCACAGCCAGAACGATTCTGTTGAGTCTGCCAGCAGGGGATCTTGCGTATTAATACCCTACCTGGAAGAGCTGACATGTTGAAAATGAGATTAACATCTTCCTGTTTTACATTAACTAAGGCTAAAGTGTCATTTGCCTTATCAGGAGAAAAAATTTAATACTGAAATGATAGGGTTGCCAACAAGGTGTGGTTTTAAGAAAATGTTAAATTATTAAGCAGGATTTATTTTTTTGTTGTTGTGGTGGTGCTGATGGTGTCTTTGAAGATAAATACCTTGTGCAAATAAAAGCCAAAAAAGTCAGGATGACTGGAAAGCTAAACACAAACACATGTAACTCAGCAACTCCTTTTCAGGCCAATGCTAATTGACATTTGGCTCACAGTAAACAACTTGTCAGAGCATTTAAAAAAAAAAAACAACAAATAAATGAATACCCCATGTCAGAGAGTACTGATGGCTTGGGATTTGTTGCCAATTCCAGACCAGCCTAGAAACAGAAGAGCTAATATAAATGATTTATTCATTCCGATATAAGATAGCACTTTTTAATTCCCTCACTTCACAATCCATCTAGTTATGTATTTACTAAAGATGAGCATTTAGATGAAAAAATATTAAAAATTCTAATGTAGGGAAGTCTCAAAATCATTGTCAAATAGAAGTGAAAATGGGGTGGGAGAAGTGGGCTAAGGTGACTTGATATCCCCCTAATCCAGAGGGACCCCAAACAGGACCTGGGAGGCTTTTCTGTGGCCCTGAAGAAGGCCAGCTGGCCATCCGTACTTCATCCTCAGGTGACAGAACCTCTCTGCCCATTGATCGGTATCCAAGGCGCAGCTCCATTACTTGTCCACCCCCATACATGTTATTTTATTTGCATTACTGCTGTGCTGGACCCTCTCCTGGGAGTAGCAGAGGGTCCAGAAAGGAGGACACAAGTTTTTTGTCCTCCAGGCCTCATCATCTAGTTGTGCAGACAGACATCAACCATAACTAGATTGAAAAAGCCAACTCCAATCAGAGCAGAGGCATAAACACCTGCAATAGGAGCCACAAGGGAGGGAGAAGGATTCTCCAGGGAGGATCTGGGACAGTTTCCTGGTGGAGACAGGGCGGGAGCTGCATCCTGCAGAATGGGTGGATTTTAACAGATGGGAAGGGGAAATGGTAGAGAGGGCTTTCTGGGGAGCATGGACCAATTCATTATATTTTGACATCATGGTCACAGAGAACATTATGGTTAAATAGACACTTAAAATATATCAATAGAAAATACATTATACCAGGAAATACTGTCAGCTATCCACTTAAAAAGAGAGAAACTATCCCTACCTGTATACTGAATACACAAATGGTAAGAAAAAGGAAAACAGATGGAGATTTTATTCTGCTTCCTAAATGTCTACTATTCAAATCTTAAGAATAAGCCATACCAGCAGCTATTGTTTCTATTCATTTCAGAGCTTCTAATTGCTGCTATCTTATGGGGTCTCAATGAGAAAGAAGGAGGAGGGGGGATGAAAATGCATGAGGTTTTCAGGAATGCCAACAATGTGAAGTTGGATTCCCACCGTAACTACTTGCATTCATTGTTCCAGAGATGACACTGGTCCTTGTGTTCAAAGGGAGCCGCAGGAGGACAAGCAGTTTTAAGGTAGCACAAAGGAAGGCAACTTAATGCCTCCCTAAGGAGAAGCTGCAGAGGGCTGAGCTGGTGGAGGGAATGATAATAGCAATAATAACAATAAAAGAAAAGAGTGGGGGTGGAGTGGGGTGGGGTGGGGTGGGGAAGGAGCCCTGATATCTGGAGATGAGGTGGGAGGAAGGGGTGGAGGTAGCCTTTGCAGGTGTTGGGGGAGGATTTGTAAGTGATGCAACAGAACAGCAGAAGCTGTGAGGCAGGACGCAGAACACATCCAGGGAGCTCCCAGGAATAATGGAGAGCACACATTGCATCATCAGGATCACTGAGACCCGAATCCTCTGGGGAAGTCATGTCTTTTTTGTACTAGATGTTTTGAAGCTGAGCTTGGGGGTGGAGTGAAAGAGGAGGGGAAAATCACTGGGAAAAATTAAGCAGTCTGAAAGGAGTGTAAGATTATGAAGATAAATGTTTACCTCTCCACTGCATTGTATCTCTTGAAATGAAACTGTTTTTGAATAGTGCTGCATCCATAATGCAAGAATGTGGGCATTGTGAACAAATTGACTGTCTCAGATGATTTGACACATTTTGATTTCTGCTTAGGAAAATATCTGTTAATCCTATTAGAAAGAGAAGGAGAGGGTCCTGAACAGGAATAGAAGAGATCAAATCTCTCACCATCTTGTTCATCCTCTCCCCAATGCCAAGGCCTTAAAGACTCACCCATTTCCACAAGACTTGGCACCTCGTCTGTGCCCTGGCTGTCATTCTATCAAAACCCCTTCTTCTTCACCTCCCCACCCTTGCCATGGCCCTGCTAAAATCAAGACAAGACTGGGCGGCTGCCCTTTCCCTGGCAAACGAAAGCAGAAAAGAGATCTTATTTAAGCTTTCTCCTTGCATAATTTTCCTTCCTTTTCTCTGTCCTTCCCTTTTTTTTTCTTCTTTTCTTCCTTCTCCCTGCCTCCCTCCATCCCTCCCATTCTTCTTTATGTAGTTTTGCTGTTTGCTAATATCCAACTCCAGACCATTCTTTGTGTTTGGCAAAGGAAGCAGTTTTATTGTTTGGTAACTCCAGGGGGGATATGGTGTCTATGATGTTGCCTAGGCCAAGCCTCCCCCAGGAAGGTTAACTACCTCTAGCTTGTTCTCCAAGGGACAAGGATGGCAACCTCCCACTTGAACACCAGCCATCATCTTCAGCGAGAAAGTGGATCCGCTCCTACCCAGGAGTACCTTTGCTTCCCACAATGGTGTATCTCAGTGCTGTAATGCGAATTATTGGGACCAGTTATCTGGAATCTCAATCTATAGAGTGCAAATTAAGGATAAGAGAAATAGAAGGCATCCCCCCCCCCCCCTACACACACACAGTGCTTTCTGAAAAAGGTGCTTCTTGGAGCAACACCCAAGTCTAATCAAAGGGTCTGTTCATCTGTCTCAAGAGCCAACGCTAGAGCCCAGCATGTAGCTAAAAATATGCACTCACAGTCCTAGAAAATTGTATTCATTAAACTCTACCTAAAGGTCCTCACCCAGAATCTGCTCTATGCCAAAGCAGCGTGCTGCTGTTAATCCTCCTTTATAGATTAGGCAGTAAAATAAAGAGGGTGGGACTGAAATGCAGGGGAAGTCTGCACACGTGTTTGGAAAAGAAGAAAAGGAAAGCGCAGGGATTTCTTGTTTTCTCCTTCATGTTCCAAGTTGCCAGGGTTGTCAAGGCACCACTGAGAGATGCAGGGCTTTTTCCCGTTCACAGTATTTTCCCCTTCTGCAGGGAAAGTGCTACACATAAAATGGGAATTTAGAGACAGATAAAATAAATGCCTTTCAAACTGTGTCACGTTGTTACTTCTGTGTCCTCCTTCCCCCCTTGTTTATATGATAAGGAGGAAATAACACTGATCACAGCTGGCATTATTCAGCACTTACTATGTGCGAAGCACTGTGGCAAGTGTGCTATGTATGCAGTCTCAGCTCCTCTCTTCTAAGGCCCCTATGAGATAAGTTCCTGTGTCACCACCATTTTGCAGGGGATAGCATTAAGGTTAGGCAAAGGTGAAGTAACTTGAGCGAGTAAGCGTCAAAGCTGGGATTTGAACCCGAAGCTCTTGCTCTGAACGAGTATATATCATAGTGCTCTCTCTAAATAATTCCTGTAAAAGCGTGTTTTATGGTTTTCATTTAAGATTTTGGTGACTGCACCAAATAATAATAATTATGTTATTATCCTAACCTTCGCAATCAAACGGTAGGCCTCCTTGAAGGGAGGACTGTCTCCCTCACCGTTGTATCCCCTGCAGCCCTTAAAACAAAGTATCCTGCACAGAAGAGGAGCTAAAGAATTATGTGTTGAAATGCATTTTACATTATCTTTGTATCTAAATAAAGCCTATCTGAACAAGTCCATTTCCCAAACACGGGGGTTTTCTCTTCTCTGTAGCCATCCTCTTCTTCTTGTTTTGTTTTTGAAAGGTTGATTTTGAACGGGAGGGACATTGCAGTTGTCTTGTCACTTAGCGTGATTTGAAAGTGAGAGTCTGTGTAGCGCTTTCGCCTGCCCTCAGCAATCAGGCCTCACACTCGCGAGGCTCTGATTGTAGGAGTTGCCTTATTTGCATTGATGAGGATGAGCCAGCTGCTAGAGCATACAGAACTGCACCTGACACAATCACCGAGTTCAGGATTAGCACGGGGAATCAGGAATCCACTGCGCTGCATGGCAGTCTCAGCGCTGCTTTAGAGTCACTCATGCAAAATGACCCAAATTTGCAATGAGCATAATTAGCGATCCAAAGATGCATATTAATTTGGGGGCCAATATTTTCCTACACTTCCCTAAATTAAAAATAATACTCTTTCCTAGACCAGTCTGGGCATGAAAATAATTCAGGGGCTTGTGACTTTGTAAAAAATGTGTAAACCCCAGAAAGTGCTGTGGGTTTCTTTGAGTAACTGGCTACCACCCCCCAGTCCTCCCCTACCCCCTGCGTGCTGAGATACTAAGTTTGGCATCAAATATGGTGAAGGTTTTGTGGCGTCATGCTCCTTTTTAATCAGTTGAAAATGGCTGTTTACAAGGGTAAAAATAATAACAATAGCTACAATGTGTGAGAAAGGAAAATTTAAGCTTGAAAAAACGGACTTGATATTTTATATTATGTATTCATATTTCTGAGGCTTTGTTTTGGTCAGGCATAACTACAGATATACTCAGTGATTTTAGGATTTCCTAAAAGTACCAGGGATTATGTTGAATTTTTATTAAACAGAATTTACAAATCAAATGGAACATTCTCAAACCCTGGGCTGTGTTTCCATATGTCTGCAGTCTATAGGTATTGAAATGCTCACCTATACTTCAGGAAAAAAACCACAACATTTTGCAAAAATTGAATAAATGATCATTCGAAGCAAAAGCATGCAGTTCAAAAGCTAAACCTCCCATTGGAGAACAGAAAATTTAATGAGCTTTTAATGGAATGCAATGCTCAGAGTAGTAAATTATTTGTTAGTTGACGATGCAATCAGCATGCTGATTAAGGTTGCTTGGTTTTTTACTAAACATTAACTGAATGAAAACGGGTAGTCCTTGTTCTGCTTGGGGGGCTTTAAGGAAGCAAATGGACTTTCAGAACAGAGATTGTCAATAAAGGTGAGTGCACTCCAGGTGTCATTTGAATATGATGATAAAATACTTCTGATAAATATTTAAAAGCATTTTAAATCCACAATGTTCGCCTAGTGTATTGTGGACTCTGTTTAAAGAAACAGTGGGCCTTAGCAGGCCTAACAACAATCCCTCTATCTCTCTAGAAAGAAATATCTAGATCTGCTTTCTTTTATTGCAAAAGGGAAAAAAAGGGGGATGGTATGCTTTGAAAATATAAGTCAGCACAGACTCTGGGACCAGGAACTGTTTGGGAGTTTGGAATATATACCTAAAAAAAGACAAAAAAAGGACAAAAATCAAAACAAAGGAAAATACTCTGACAGCAAATAAGAGACATCTGTTTCTCTGGGTAGATTAGGATAAAAATTTAATTAAGCAGTTGTAATAATTTGATGTTTTAATATAATTGTTACTAGAATATGTATATGTATATTTTAATTCATAAATGATGGCATTTTTAGGGCAAGAAGTATTGTGATGTCGGAGTTATATTCTGTCTAATTTAGGAGGTTTGAAGGGGAGTAAAAGAAAAAAGAACAAAAACTGGAAATAATGTAATGGTTATTTTTGTTGTTAGATTGTTAATGCAGAATTTTTAAGATATATCATTTACCATATATTAATTGATATGTACATTAACTATAAATTATTATTTCTGGGAGAGATTTTTGTTATTAAATCTGTTTAAATTGCTAGATTTATCCCCCCCGCAAAGAGGATTTTTTCTGTTTGTTTTTGTCCCTACAATTGAAGAATTATGGGTTTGTAGGTTAATTTTCTTTGAACAGCTACAAAGTTCTTTTTCTATAAATCCTAATTAGTTTCATTATCGGAGATTCTCTAGCAATGATCAGGTACCCTTAAAATCCGATAAATAACTACCTCTCACTTTTAACTATTCCTGTTTATGACCCAAGAGGTTAAAAGCCTTTGACTGGCATTTGACTTCTGACCTCATATAAATGTTATCTTATCAGTTCCTGCTTGTTAACTTGTATTGAGTGCTTGTCCCTGATGGCTTTTAGATAAAGGGTTGTGGGTTTTTTCTTTTTAATATATTTCCTATAGGAACTAAACCATTTGCTTTGTTCTATGCCTAGTGCACTTCAGTCTACACAGTAACCTGCTATAAATCTGTTATAAAGCCCCAAATACACTTTTATTTATTCTTCACATTATTTTAGTTTAGCTTTATGGTAGGATTTTATGATTGAGAATATATATTTATTATAATTAATAGCAGTAATTGCTAGTGATCTTAATCTTTAAGATGTTAGTCAGGAAGCTGGTTAGCTTGCTATTCTCTTTTTTTTTAAGTGCAAAAACTAAAAACAATTTTAGCTTTTCATTTTGCACCAGCATGGGATGAGTTAGAGAGATAATTTATGGAAATCTTGTCTCCCCAGACTTCAGAAGTCCGCCTAATGAGAGAGTCATCAGTAAGATATATCTTTTTTAAAAAATCGAATCCAGACCATGAACAGGGTATTTTTGAACCTTTGGGGACGAAGGTGGTGGCCTAATGCCCTCCTTTGCCCTTCTGTCCTAAGAATTAAGAGAAATTTTGACCTTTTTTCCACTTGCAGCTGTGTGTGTGTTGTTCACACATTTAAGTGTTTATGTGTGTGAGTCCAGGCACTATGTACAAATCTAAATATATTTAAATGTTTGCATTTTAATCTCTCTCCATACCTCGATGGCATCCTGAGAGTATTCTAGGTAGATATTGGTGCTTCCGAGGCTGCCTCATTTGCAAATGACTCACAATGTGATTTCTAAACAAAATATTACATTAATTTCTATGTGGAAAACAGGCAGAAGGAGGGCGAAGGAGGAAGAGGCAGCCATCTTGGAGTCATTTTGCCTTTTAGCCTCCTTCTTTCTCCTCCTCAGGCTCGATAGTTAGGATATTATCTTTATTTTTAATTGGCCTTCAACATACTGCAGAAGGCATATACAAGAGACCTTTGTATTCGTGTTTGGAGTAGAAAAAAGTTGTAACCTCTTTGGACTTTAAATAATAACTGCGACTATAGACAAACTACACCTATTATTCTCTATCCTTCTAAATAAATATACATATAAATGAAGCATATGCCACAGCTTGTAAGAGACCTGTACAAAACCTATTAAGGGAAACAAATGTCTATTTGGACCATTCATTTACTGCTATCTAAAGAATTAATATGTCAGTAAAGTTATCTGCCCTTCCTCCTCCCCCATTCTTTCTTTTCTCCCCAAACACACACTCACAGGCACACACAAACACACACCCAGACACCCTCTATGGAGAATGGCAATCCTGGAAACTCGTTTTTTGTAAACAGGAATTCCCTTCCTCTTAGATCTTAAGTATTTTTTAAAAAGTACAAAAGAGCAGCTTTTATTTGTATTTTATTTTAATTTTCTGTGTGGAGCTGCTCTGGCTCTGCACTGTCCCAGCGCTGCTTTCATCATGCTCATATTCTGGCAACACACGGGTTTAATGCAGCTTGTCCTAACTTTTCATTTCAACCATTGCTTTTCTCAAAGTGGCCAGAGTTTAAAGACTGCAAAAGCAAAGGGAAAAGAAATACCACGGCAGGGGGAAAAACAAACCAACCCCCAAACTGGTGCTGGTATTCACAGCACTGACACATTCTCAAATGTTTTCTCTGTAGTTATAACACAAAAGCTCTTTCTTGCCTGTTTTGATGTGTTAAAGACGGGAAAGAGAGAGGACACTTGGAAGTGGTAAAATAAGTATTTGGAAGCACAGGGAAGGTGTTTCTCCTTTGAATGTCCAGCATGTGTCAATAACATGTAGTTAGTTATGGTATAACACTAATTAAATTTTTAAAAATAAAAGGGGATGAAAAGTTAAATTTAAGTGAGTTGTGTCACATTTGTTGAACTTTTTGCTATCCATGTTGCCTTCCTCTGTGTGCGTTTATTTTTTTCTGAGGGTGTAATTAGACGTGCATTCAAGGCCAATCATTCTGCTATCTCTGAAAAAGGCTGCTATCTCTGAAAAAGAACCCCAAGTCCCTCTGAACAGGGTGTGAGTGGATCAATAACAAATTATTGTCTAATTCTGGTGTTTGGCCAGAAGAAACCGCAAACTTTTACTCCTTCAAGGTCCGTAATTAGAACTAATTTTTCTAGCCAATATTATCGGCAGATTGTTTTACTGAATGAAACAAGTAAGAATTTGAAAGACAAATAATGATCTAATTTCTAAACACTCTGCTCTTCTGATGGCTGAATTCTCTGAGTTGAATCCCAGAATCCCTTACAGTTGTACTTTGCACCATGGGTTCAAAAACAAAATTTAAACACGTAAACTAGCTGATTTCAAAACTGGTACAAGTTGCACCACCGTTCTTATTTATATCTAATCAATCTTTGAATGTATAGTTGCAGTCTTAGTATATCTAAGGCAGAAAAATTACTAAAACCAGTTTTATATCAATCAATATAAACTCCTTAAAACATTTTTGATATAATATTTTTAAATCATTTTAGTTAGTAATACATTTAAATTGTTGTAGTTAGAGGATGAAGAAGATGAAAAAAATCATGGTCCTTGTTTTTCTGTGTAGCTCTATCTTCAAGCTATAAAGTTACCTAAGGGTGTATTAAAATATATAGCTTTTATATGTTTATAAACTTACCCTAAAATATATTAAGAAACATAAACCATTTGATTTTTCCTATTCCTTGCCAAAAATCAAATCTTCTGTGTTTGGAAAAAAGCAGAGACTTCTGTCATATCATGAACCTTTCGGGATGTCAGTGAAGAAGCTGAGGAAATAGAGCCAGAAATATCAAAATTTTTAGGGTCCAAATTACCACTGTTGAGTTTTTATCCTTTTTTTTTTTTTTTTGTGAAGATGGATACAGATGGATTTCTAACTTCCTTTGGTCTCTGGCTTCCCTTTTGCCTGTCCTTTGTTTGTTTGTTTGTTTGTTTGTTTTTTAATTTGTTTAAATTAGCTTTGCTCTTTCTTACTAGAACGTTTAAATTGGGCATACTCTCCCAGCTTGATTCTCATTCTCGCTCTCCCTACTTGCCTAGGTTTTGGAATAGGGAGTGGTTTTCCTGATTTAAAAGCATGTGATTCAGGCTCAGAGAGCCAGGACTTTTTTTCTGGCCATGCTGAAACTGGACTTGATTTTATGACCCTTTTTCATGAACATTCATCTGGACATGCTCAAAGGTCACACTCAAGATCATAAGCCATGTTTGTATCCTTCTTACGGGAAAACCATAAAATAATATCCACAGGCATCTGATACTAAGGGCATGGCCTGGACATATACCTTGCCCTCTTCCCCTTGGCCTTGCTTGCCCGGAAGACTGAATATGTCCATCTTCAAAGTCGGTGCTTCGGAGTGACCAGTCAGATGCCAGCAGGTCAGCCGGCTCTCCTCTTGGACCAGAGGGTCCATAAATCAGAGAAACGTTGATGTGGTTGAAAGAAGAAGGTAGTCCAGCCTGAGGGAAGCCACGTAAATCTCTCCCGGAGCATTGTTTCTGGTAGAGAGTGGGGGTGACTGTTAGGGTAGCCCTTGGGGCTGAGGCCTGTTATTAATGCCCTAGCCCTCCTGCAGTGGGTGCTAACTTGTTGTGCATGAGAGCTGCCACCACCTTTCCCAAACATCGGACCGCTTGGAAAAGTCAAGCACTGCTGAGCCCTGATTTTCATTTAATAGTCAAAACCAAGATGCATTTGGGCTATGATGATAGGACAGCTCCCTTGAAAAGATTATTTGAACTACAAAGGCATTCATTTAGGGCTAGCAATGTTGCAAAAGGGCCTGCTAGAAATTAGCAGCCTGTCCTGGTATTTGGAGAGCAAGAGTGACAACTTATTGGAAGTTCTCAAGGAATCATTTATATTTCACACTCCACTAGGCAGCTGATTTGAGATTGTCTGTTAGCATAACAAAGGCTCTGAGCCTGTGAACTTCAGAAACCTTTCGACCTCTTAGCTGCTGGCATGAATAGCCCCCAGTCCTGCCTATAGAGATCTCCCAAAGCTCCCCTGTTCGTGGCTAAATTGTTAATCAGGGTAATTTAATATAGTTTTCAATATGCCTCATCTTTTATTGGGAAAGGTATTCACAGCTCCTCTACCCCTGAAAAAAAAAGTTCTTTTATTCAAGTGTGAGAGGGGCAGCTGCAGACAGACCCCCATCCCTTGCTGCTCCCCCTAAACCCCCTCTGTAGCAGCAGCAATGTGCTGAGCAGCAACCATAGTGAAGGGCCAGAAAAAGAAACTCCAACCACGATCCCTTTGCATGCACTCCAACCCGAACCTGAAATTCCAGCCTATTTACAGCAGGAACCGACAAAACAAAAACCCGAGGCTCAGCCATAGCTGAAATCTCAGAGCCAACACACACACACACACACACACACACACACACACACACACACACACACACACACACGCTCACCCGCCACACCCCAGTCTCCACCCTCCTTTCACTACCACCCATCTCCTCCCTCCTCATCTCCCAGCTAAGCTGCTCTTCGGGCTCCCAACAAAACGCACCAGACCCCAAGGCCTGCTAATTTTCATTTTGCTCACTCTTTTGGAGGTAGCCTACACTGTCGTGCAAGCTCCTTCACACAGCCACCCTCAGCCTGGAGCCCGCATCCTCTCCCAATGTCACATACACTTGCTCTCACCCGCTCCCTCGCACACCATCAATTCACATGCACATGAGTTAGCTGAAAAGAGCTAGAGCACAAATATATTCATTTTAATCCAGTTAAGACCTAAGAGGTCTCATAGGATATTATTCAATAGTTTGAAAACCAGGAATAAAACTCAGATTTTGCTACACCATTTTATCTCAAATAGGCCTACAGCATGCCTTTCTTTCACTTTCTACCAGTACATATTATAAAAAAACAAAATAAAGTGAATAAAAAACAATCACAAGCAAACCACCCAGCTGCAGGCAGACACTGCTCAAATATCATTATGTTGTCTTTTATTAATGACTGTGTTTCTCATATCCATGTACAAAGTCTGAGGGAAATTTCACACAAAGAAGGAAAAATATGACATTACCATTTTTTTAAAAAAATAAAAATGGAAGGCTACAATCTCTTAATCTCATTTTGCCACATGAGAGTTTTAGAAATCTATGATCTTTTATCTTTCATTTCCATGTGAAAATTTTAAGACATCTGGAAAATGTATCCGAATATTTCCTGATTGCTCTGGTGGTGATTTTCTGTGTAACCTGTGTTCTGTCTTTATACGAGTTGAGGCCCTGTGTCTAGCTTCTTCCTGGAGCAGCCATTTCTCATGTACCCTGTTTGAGTTGGTGTGCTCGTCTCTCAGTCTCCTGAAGTTGGATAAAGGCAGGATCCAGTGCCTGAAGTATTTTCTTTGAATTTGCTCTAGAGTGGTCCATGATGGGGGTGGGGACACCTTCTTCACCCAGTTGGGATCCTGATCTAGTATCTAAAAACTGCTAAGAGGTGGGAGGCAAATTTCTGTGTACAGGATCAAGGAACGGATTATTTGCCTCCAATATACAACGTACAAATACAGACCCACAATTAATAAAACAAAACAAATAATCCAATCACTTTCCCAAGATAATTTTTCTTGGAGTGAAGAAGAACATTTAAAAAAATAGTTTTCCTGATTAATTTAATAACCAAACAATGCCCAGAAGTGACACTTTGGAATAGAAGATAAAATACGTGTATCTGGTTATTATATTTTATGGGAATCCAAAAATCTGATTTTTCTCTTTTTTTTTGCCCCCCAAAGGAACCTGACAGCTTTCAATTCACTGTTGTAGAAGTTTTTAGATTATAAGCATTTTTGTCACTAATCTGTGCATTATTTATTTTAATGATAGACTTTAGTGTATTTTATTCTGTAAGCAGTGCTTTTCATTTTCTTGATGTCTTAAGCCAGAATATTTTAAAAATATTAATTGACAGTTACTGCAAATCAGTGGATAAATTTATCTGGTTTCTCTTTTAAAAAGCCAGATATATGAAATCATTCTTATATAAATTAACAGAAATTTTACTTTCAAAAGATGTTTAAGGAGGAAAAAATATCATTTTTAAACCCAAGAAAGAAAAAATACACAATTTGCATTTTCCAGTGCTTTTGCTTAATATTTTTTCATTAGCCTTTTCTTCATTAGAATTTATGATCCATGTCCATCATTACACTTTCACATCTCTGATTTCTGTTAAATTTTCTAACAGAGGTTAATAAATATAAAGGGGCAAAAAGGCCTGTTTACTTTCATGTAAAGTGCTCAATATTTCAAGGTTATTTGTATCTGTATTTTAAAATTTTCCATGTTCTAATTTAAATTATCAAAACTTAAATGCAATTAATTCTATTTGAAGTTAGGAAGTAACAGGGGGATCTTTTTTTTAAAGGAATTAAACATCGTGATTTTGCTAAATTATAGTGTTTCCTTGGGGTTGGGCCATCTAACAACCTTCTCTAGCATGGCACAGTTTGGGCTTTATATTTATGGAAGAAAAAAGGTTTGGGGGCAGAAGGATGTATATTTGGAATGGTGTTTGACAGGGGGAATGAACGCAGACACCAGAACAATTATATTACAATCCCATTGGGAATGCCAGCACCAAATTTAGCCAGACTGATGGGGTACTGTCTAGACGGTCCCTTTTGTGTATCAGCTGTTTTTTTCCTGCTTTATTGCACTGCCTGAATGTGTGAGTTGAACATGCATATGGATCTCAAACATAACCATTTCTGCAACCATACATTGCTATTAAACTTCCTTTCATTTTGGCTTAGAATCAAGGGTTGTGTATTTCTACTGTATTCCCTTTACGATATTTGGTAATTAAAATGCAGCTTCCAGAATTAGTGGTTTAACAAAGGTCATAAGACAAAGTAGAAGGTGCCTAGGTTGTTTTTCTATATTAAAAAATGCACTAGGTAAACATTTCTATCTTCTCATACATGTCCACCTCTTTTTTACACAAGAAAAAGAAATCCAGAAAGAAAAGAAATAAAACAATGAGAGGAAACAGGCATAATACATGTAAATCACCACCTTTCCTTTTGAAAAGGGCAAAGGAAGGGAAAGAACGAATATTTATTAAATGTTTACAGTGTAATTAATGGCAGTGTGTGTGGGTTTCCTTTTTTATCCCCCCCTTTCCCTTTATTTCATAAACCAAATAGAGTTCAGTAATCAAGGTTCTTGTGAGGTCTTAGAAATAGATTCCCAAACTCTTTTAAATACATGCTTACACGATTGCTGTAGTGTTATTGGGCAGATAGGAAATCTCAGATACATTTCACATCTGGGCAACTGTCAGGATTTTGTTTTGTTAGTTAAGATAGCGGCAGGAAGGCTAGGACTTACTTATATGTGATTACTGTATTCACAAAAAACATTCATTGTTCAAAGGAGCAGGAATGCACCCCTAGACAGGATGCACACTCCACGGGTGATAAGTACTAAGGTTGGATGCTTCTCCTAACAACCAAGAATCTGAAATGAGCACAAATTAATTATTCCAATTAGAAAGTGAGAAATAGAAAAACATTAATGCTAATGAAAGTAGGTATCAGGCCTACCTCTTCCTATAAATGGTTTATCAGCAACTTTGTCTACAGTTACTAAGAATTAAATGATATAAGAAATTGTAATCCCACAAAATGTAAGTCATTAGAAATAAAATTCTTGCCTTATAGTAGGAGGCCAAATGAATCCATTGTTTCAAGATAGAGAATCCCATGTTTCAGAGCACAGGTAACTTCTGTTAATATATACACAAACTATTTGGAGCAGGAATTCTACTCTCCATTTACTGATTTTTTTTTTTTTTGCCTTAAAAAAGAAAAATTTTGTCCTTTAGGGAAAAAAATCAAAGTTAAAGTTAGTGATAGAAAAAAATTTCATAGTTAGATTCTGGTTTCATGCACTATTTTTTTTCAGCAACTAAATAAGGAATTTTTATATTTAAAATAATAATTTTCCATACTTTATACCTAGAATTCAACAATTACCACCTACTATGGACAATAAAATTTTATGCATCTTTTGAGGATTGGGTATTGAAGAGAGGGCTAGAGCAAGGAAAAAGTAAATTTTATCCTCAATTTTACTGAACAGGATAAGACTACAATCTGTTTTTCAGTTTGAAACATCAGATCACAAATCAACAATCATAAGATATGATCAGAGACACAGAACTGGGGAAATTTCCTGGTTGGGAGAGGGAGAAGGTATGGAACTTGAACAACCGACCTTGAACATGGAGACCTTGAGTAGGCACGTGTAGGTTGGAGTTAACCTTTGAGGCCTAACTTTGGTATCATTGAGAAAAAATTGCAACCAAAGGCTGAAACAGAGAGCAAAAGAAACCGAGACTGAGAAATAAGAAAGCAAGAGAAAAATGGGGCAGGGGTTGGGGAGTGGGGGAGGAGGCTGAGGATCCAGGGTTGGGAGTGGGTGGCTTGCAGGGTTAGTGAGCGAGAAAGAATGAAAGACAGAGCAGAGAATGAATATTCTAAGCATTGTTTTAATCTAAAACAGAGACGCTTCCAGGAGAATGAATTTCAATGGATCTGAGCCAAAAATAATTATAGAGATTTTCTTGTTTTGTTTTGTGAATGAAGAGCATCTCTTTTCTCTAGATATTTGAGAGGGAGAAATGACCAGAGCCAGGAGATTGAAGCAATGCCCCTCTGCCCCTTACTTTCCACACAGCACAGTAGCAGACCTTTCTTTCTTCCCTTTTCCAAAAGCTATTGGCATCGACTTGTGCTAGGAAAAGGAAAGTGGCGGCAGCCTTCAAACCTAGCTGGGTTTTCTCTTTTAACAACAGATTGTTTACTTTAATAAAGCTAAGTATTAAAATTGGAAGCAAGATTGGGGGGCACATATTTTAAATTCTGGAAATAAAATTGAGCTATTTACAACTAAGAATACCCCCCTATTTGAGATACTTGAAACTTCCTTTGGGGTTTGTTTTACCAATTGCATTTGTTTCCTTGCATTTGATCATCAATAGCAGGCTACTGAAGGAAGGAAAGTATTCTTTCAATTTTTCTCCATTTTCTCTGTGATGTAAAATCTTTATCTTGGAAATGTTTTACAGGGGAAAAGTTTTAATTTGTTAAAATAGCTTGAGCTATCACTGAATTTTTGTGAAAGCAATATAATATACTTCTCATGAAAGCAGAAATGAAGGGCTTCATACTAATATGAAATACACAGGATAGGGGAGAAACCCACTCATATTAATAGACTTTTGGGAGAAAGCAATCATAAATAACACAAATTAATACCTAAAGACTATTACTTTTCTTAACTTAAATTGACTTACACAGAAATCACACCATTAAGTAGCGACTGAATACTCTTCAAATGTCTTATTTTAGGTGTTGTGCAATGTTAAAGACCCTTTTGTCATTTTTATCATTCATAGGTGTTAATTTGACAGCAGGTTTAAGTTATCACTTTTATCTCTATTCCCTGAATTTGAAGAAATCAATGTATTTCAGAAACCTCAGAACCAATTCCTTTCCTCTACATATTTCACAACTTATAAAAATTAACTTTTGCCTTTATAAGTATTTGACCTGTGAAGCTTAATAATTTAATTATCCAGTGGAAGAACAGCATAGAAAGTTGTAAACTTAATGGGTTAACATTGAAAAAACTTGATACAAATTTAAGTTAAGAAAAATTATTTATGTTACATTGTTAGTCAAAATGATCTATTGGCTTAAGCATAAACATCTCAGAATGTAGCAAAAATGCATATAATTTTCTTTAAAACTTTACACATAAAATTGTTTCTGTTTTTGTTCTGTCAAAAAACTATTGACATATATAGTGGTTAACAGTAAAGTTATATAATTCTATTATGTAGTTAAGTTTTTAAAAAATTTCTTAAAGATGAAAAATATCTTCATGTACATGGGACTTTATTTAGGGATTTTCAAAATATGTTTTAAATGTCACTGAATATATTGTGTAAATCTATGAATATGAGTTTTATAAATCCACATTTAATTTAATTAATCATATTGATTCACTTGACATTTTTCTGCTTCTGCATTTCTCCTACCCCCTTTTTTCATCTCTCTATTAAACACAATTCATTCACAATGGTATACTAATTTTTGAAGCAGATTTTATAAAATAAAACTGACAATGGTTTTAGAAGAACTTATAAAAGCATTCAACTTAGATTTGTTAGCAGTGGTTAAAATGAATATTTAAGAATTCAAAGTACTTAATCACACTAATCTTAACATTATATTTAAAACCCAGTCTCCCAAATGAGTAGATCTACTTTTTAAAAAGAGCCACTATTAATATTTATAACCAGAATAATCACTTAAATTCTCTAAGACAAAATAAATTTTATCAGATTAACAACAGATATTTTTCCTACTTTAAAAAGACAACTTTACTTCTTAAAATAACTTGCAAAATAGAAAAATATTTAGCAATATTTAATGTATATTAAAAACCCCAATATATAAGATTTGAAAGTTCACATTTGGTTACACTACATCAATAAATTGTTGAGAAAAATAGTCTATTAAAATATTCAGAATATGGTATACAATAATATATCATTTATGGTATGCAATGTATCACGTCAATATGTGTATCTACTTTCAAGGTCTACAACTGATTAGGAAATGAAGAGACAAAGAAGATAGGTTTACAACTGATGTGCCCCAAAGATATTAGCAATAATAACTAAGCTAAAATGAATATAGAACCTTTGGTGTGTGCACCAAGGTTTCTATACTTTACTAGAATATACATATACAGATATGCTAAATGTAGATATATTTGTCGTTTGTTTGCATCATCATCATATTATACAGTGAACATTTAAGGGTTCTGTCTTGATCATTTCTTTCGTAGCTCCTAATTACTAAACTAATTTCAGAGTTTTGCTCAGAAAAGTTACACAGAAATTGCCTCAGAGGAAGTCTTGTTTGCTCTTTTCATTTTGGGGTGGTATGGAGTCCAGTAAGCAACTGTGGGCAGTGGGAGGAAGCAGTAAGAAGCAATTGAAAGGATTAAGATGGAAACTTCCTCAAGCTTCATGGCCTTGAAGCTGGCCACAGATGCCATTATGGTGTGTAGATAAGATATGCTTAATATAAGACTTTAAAATGAGCCTTTGCACTTCCTGAAAATTCAGAGGCAAAACCGAGCCTCTTTCTTTAGCTCATATACTTCACTGCGTTGGTCCAGGAAGCCTGGCTAAAGATAGTTTCATCCAGCTCACATGCTTGGGTTTTGTCACTTCATGTCATAACCTCCACATTACTTAAATGTAGTTTTAAAATGTGTTCAACGGAAATGCTGATATAAGCCTAAATGTAGCTGTACTTGCTGTTTCTGCTCTAAGTTCATTCATAGTGGTGGATTTAGTTAAAGGGCCCAGAACACCCATGATTAACAGTAAGGAAACAAAATCCTCTTGGCTTCAGCGAGGTCTAGGTGTATGTCAGAGCAGAGGGAACTCAGTGTGTATATTTAAGATAAGTACCTTTTGTAGAAATGTACACATCATTGGTGTCCTATATAATGTAAAGAAAAATATGCTGCATTACAAATAAAGCTCTGTTAGCTTTTTCCCCCTATTCTAAATGCTATTTTATATATCTTAGACACAGAGAATATTCAGTAACATTTATGATAGTAATAGCTGACTCCAGATAAGAACTGCTCAAGTGATCCTAGGTGTCTATTGAATCATAATCAAGGACTACCTGGCAAGCATTAAGTGACAATAAGGGGTATTCTTGCTAAAATATTAGATAAATTGATAATAGAGAAAATGGTCACTTTGGCAGAAAAGTCAACAGAAAATAGCAGTAATTATATGTGCCTTGTACATGAGCATACTGTGTTACACCCAGTCGCAATGTGCTATTATTAAAAAAAAGTATGGTACCTCTTCTGGATGAGACAGACACATTAGAAGTTTTATAGAGTGGCTCATTTTCCAGAGCATAACATTTAGCTTTTCCACATTTTTTGTTTTTGTTTTTGTTTTTTGGGGAGAATTTTTCCTTCCAGTTAAAAACTGGTTTTCATCATACAACTGTATAATTATTTTTATGCAACTAGCAATAATTACTTGTTTTGTGTATCTCTACTAGAGTGATTCAGTGTTTGCTGTTGTACTTCATAAAATGTATCAATATTAGAGGCATGTGAAAAGGGGCATTGACCTTATATAATATATTGCAATATTAGTAGGGGCACACAGCTCTAATTCTTTGTAAAAAGGCACAAGAGTCTATATTGCTTTGAGTTTTTCTTTTTCAATGCTGTGTGAGTGTTCTGACTAAAGCATAAAACTGGAGGTAACTGAAGACAAGAAACCTCACAACATGGACTCCTTCTCAGATAGATGTACAATGGGTGACCGAATAAAAAAAGCTGTTGGAGGGATTTGTTGATGGTTGCATCATAGAAAACTCTGGAATCAGCGTTCGTGAGATTTGTCACACCAAAAATATTGAACACAGATTTCAAATCATTTAAGAATATCTAATCACTTTATGTCACTCACAAAATTCTCCACAAATAGAAATGAAAATTAAGCAGAGCCCCTCCTGCCAGTCTTTCATCTTACACCAGTCCTTCCAGTTCTCTCTTTTCCTTCCAACTCCTATTTGTCTGTCATTTTCTTTTTCTTTCAAGTTCCCTTTAATCCTGCTTTCCCATGTCCCTCTTTAGTCTTATTTAACCAGCGATGCCAATAAAAATAAATAGTCTATTTAAAACAAATGAGTCAGGGCCAAAAAATACGTAGTTAGTGTGTGCCTTATTTTTTAGTGAAGCTACACCTGTGGCGTCGTCTTATTTGAAATTTTTGTAATTTTAAAAACAAAACACAAGGAAAACACTGGAGAACTGAAATGCTGCTTAATGTCTCTGAATTTATTTATAAATATATGTAATGTTAAATGTAGTGAAATCCTTGTGAGACTACTTTCGTGCTTACTGATCCCAGGGTGCAGAAAGAATTAGCTTACCCAGGCAAACTTAAAGTCATAATTAGTCTTGTGAATTATAATAATCGGATCTCATCCTACATTCCTTTTTTTATGGTGCTCCCAGTGGGAGTTCTGCATGAAAAGGGACCGGAGGATTGGGCATCAGTAATGGCATACCTGTGAAATATGAGTATTTTTCTATAGTGCTAATCAATGAAATCAGAAATCTACCCCATCTTGGTCCTATACCCTTCAACCAATTAACAAAATAACATCAATAGATTTTTCAAATAAAACAAAATTATTCTTAATTTTTCAAACACTTGTCAAAATTATAAATAAAAATGAAAGCCGTTTTTTCTAACTTGGTTATTCTGGTCACTGAAACACCTTGTTGACTGACTTGCATGACCAATAGTTTGAATACATAGACCCAGGCTAAATTTTTTTTAAAAGTATAATAGCTTACTAATACTGGAATACTGATGTTTTGTCATTTTTGAAACCTAAATAACTTCTTTTGAAAGTTACACTATGATAAACTGGTAACTAGACTTAAAAAAAATAGGCAAAATGCAATCATAATTGCACATCAATCTGAAACCCAACCTTGCACAGCTCTAATGGCCCTAACAATTTAGATAACAGTTCATCAACAGGTGAATAGATCAATCAACTGTGGTATATTCAAACAATGGAAAACTGTTCAGCAACACACAAAAATGAAACATTGATATATTTTACAACATGGAAGAATCTTAACATAATTATGCTGAGTGAAAGAAGCTAGACCAAAGAAGAGTACAAGTCATTTATACAATAGTCTAGGAAGTTAAAAATAATTTGTAGTGACAGAAAGCAGATGAGCCATGGTCTGAGGGAAGGATCAAGAAGCAGGAATCACAAAGAGGCATGAGAAAACTTCCGAAGGCGGTGGATATGTTCATTGCCTGGAGCATGGTGAGGGTTTCACAGGTGTATGCAGATGAAAAAACTTTAAAAATTAAATATGAAAGATTAATTTTTTACCTCAATAGAGCTATTAAAAACAAACAGACCAATTAGAATGGCCACAGCAACCAATCAGAAAGGATGCTAGACTATAACAGAAAAGATTCAAGCAGTAGTTTTCAAAATTATCTAGGTAGTTGAGATCACATACAGCTGACCATAAAGAATTTGGAAATTGAGATTGCCCCTTTTATCCCCTGGCTGATGTTTGTGATCTCTGGTTTAACTCAAAATCATTTTTTACTTTTTCGTGTTAAAATTGTTACAGTTCTGAATGAGTTGAGCATTACAAGTTTTAGATTCTGTCTTCAGCAGTGCTGCAAACTGTGTGACTAAACCAATGTCAGAATACTACCAGACATTGTTTGAGGTAGAGGGAAACTGAAAGTACTTTCTTCTAGAGATAATAGGATCCATCCAACAAGCATTTCAATTTTGCAATTGTGTGTTTTGTCATAACATCTTTGAAGATTTCTCTTCCCTATCTTTTACTACAGTGTGTGATAAAAATGGAGCAGGAAGATGAATGGGAGGATATTGTGAGCAGAAGAACAGAAATTACCTGAAATTGTTTGTTTTAGGTAGATATCACTATGTAAGCTGATCAATTTCAATCTACTTTAGTAAATATTTATTAAAATCCACAGTAAAGTACAAAATCACCATATTGCCACTCTATTCTGAAATGGAAGATGACTAATTGAGTCACCTGTCAAAATGCCTTATGTGGTACAGAATAAAGGATTGACATTATTCCAGGTGGTTATTTTTATTGTTCTATTTTTATTATAGCAAATGTGTGTTTATTTACTTACAACTAAAATCTAGATGTAAAACTTGAGTTAGGTCAGTGCTCATCTCAGGGACACAGAAAAAATCTAGCCCTGCTTAATTTTTACAAATCATAAGGACTAAGCTGAAAGTCAACAAACATATGAGAAAAGACTGGAAGCAAATTAAATATATGTGTAAATTGATATTTTACTAAAAGAACATACTTAAAACTTTGGGTTTATCAAAAATGTGTTAATTAAATTGAAATCAAACCTATTAAGTGAATGTATTTCTGGATGAAGAAATACATGTTTCATACTGTATGAAATGCAAACCTTTTTATCTTCTAATTTTTAAATTTTGATTTTAGAGGTATATTTTTTTTAAATATGTTAATGAAAGCATTTTTATTTAGAGACTTAGGTACTTTTTATTTTTTTAAAATGTTCTTTTGTCAGGATCAATCTTCATGTCTCATAGTTAGATTTCTAAATTTAGATTGGTAGAGAGAAAAATGTGCCACTGATCTTGGATATAAAGATATAACATATCTTCAGTTGGTATGTGGCTAACTCCTGAGTTTTCAAGCTATGTTTAATAGCTATGATTATAATTTTTTCAGGATATTTTTAAAAATGGAAAAAGAAAAAAAACCACAAGAGAAGTTGAACTTTATACTTTGTCCATGTCTCCACATTTTTATTTTTTATGTCTTTTCTCCTCCCTCCTTCCTTCTCTCCTCTCACTTGGTTATCTAGGCAATGATTATTTTTTCTGCTATTGTTAATATCAGTCAGTGTCCAAGACATTGTCCTAACTCTGAAGGCCTTTAGGCAAGACCCTTCACTATTTCTTGACTCTGCTTAGGGTTAACAGAGCTCTCTAAATACATTGTTAACTATCTCTTTCCACAGTGTCTGTGAGATTGTTTTTCTTTTGCTATCTCTTAACACAGGTTTTTTGCTCTAGCCAGGACCAGTTCAGTGAAAAAAGAATTTAAAAGGTCCTTAAGAGATCCCATCACTGATCCTCCCCTCCACCCGATTTCTGATATTCCAGATAACCTAATGAGATGAGAACACCTCCTTCCCCTTCAAACTACTGGGGAAGGGATCCAAATCAGGCTGTTTATAAATCAATGCGCAGAGGGGAAACCAGGTACTTCACTTCCAGAAACAGGGGATTATTGCTAGGAAAATCCAAAAGGCTTTCTGGTATTGAGATAAAGATCCCTGAAAAGGCTAATTTCTTCTCTCTGTGGAATCCTTTCTTGGTTCATCTGTGACTTCTGTTGTTGAAGAGCTCAATCAAATGCTCATCCTTCCTGCACTCCTCCTTGAAAGGAAATTGAAATTGGCATCTTATTTATGGTACTGAATGGTTGCATTCCAGATGTCTATGTTTTTTATCTGCCCTACTTATTTCACTGCATTTTCTTTAGGGCCCAATGTGATAATGCATGTGAAATCACTTTGCAAACAATAAAGTATGATAAAACTGAGAGATGGTTCTCCTGGAAACAAAAGAACACTAGAAACTATATGGTGTGGCAATATTAACCAGGTCCATACTGATCAGTTCAGACTCTTCATTGTTTTAGGTCCTGACACAACTACCTTGTTTGTCAAATACACACCGTTTTAGCTCACAGGAAATCGGATCATTACGTAGGGTCAAAGAGCTGCTGTTTGTGATGTTTTACCGTGGAATCTGGAGGAAATACTGGTAGAGTATGTCAGCATTGAACATTTGAACATGGAGAGTCTTATCAGAAAAAAAATCTTGTCTTCTCAGAAGATATGTGAAAAATGTTTATGGACAAGCCATTTAGATGATATTGTTAATGAGCCCTATCCCCTATCCTCTAATAACTTTCCTACCCACTCCTACAAACTTAAAGACCCCTTTTTTCTCTCATTGATCCATTAACATAAAGTCATTTTCTAATTCACTATTGTAAGTAATTACAATTAGAATGGATTTATTAATTAATGGCTATTATAATCATTATTAATTACTCTTAACTATGCAGCATTCCATTTAATCTGTTCCATAATTCCTCATCTTTAGAAAGAGAATTCAGAGTTACCCCTGAAGACAATGGAACCCATAAAATCAGTTAGGAACTATAGTTAGAACAAAGAAATAAAAATACTTACCATTTCAAAATGAAGAGCTAAACAGACATTGCAAATCTCCATGTTTATTTTGCCTGTATCAGGTTAAATTTGTAAAAACTGGAAAAATCAATGCAATCTCTAAATTCTACTTTGTGCATTGCTTTTATTAATCATTATTCAAAAGTATGATGATTTCAAATTTTTATTTATATAGATCTATAATGTTTGGATAGACAGTAAATAATTTTATCTCTTTTCACTAAAATTTTTGCAAAATATAAAATTAAGCAAAAGTAGTTTTTTAATCCAGAATTTAAGAATTATTTGCAAGAAATTGATGTTAATTGAAAAACAAAATATTATTTTAATCTATGACCAAGAAAAGTTATTGGAGTTTTTTAGAACATTACAAGCTCCATGTATTTACTTTACCTAAAATGACATCCTTTGCTATACATATTATTTATCTGTTACTAATTATTTTATGGGTTGTTTATTGTTCTCTCCATAGATGTGCATATCATATCAACTCTTCCTCTAAAACAATAAAAGTGGCAAGAACAAATTATACAGAATCCTCTTCCATAGTAAGCAAAATTATACTATGGAGGAGCCTAAGCAGATACTATAACTGCAGCATCTGCAAGTTATACAAGCAGCAACACATAGATATGGGATAAAGGCAAAGTTCTTTGTCTAAAAGACATTAAAATTAAGTTGAGTTATGGAAATAGGAAAGATATATAATTAGATATAAATTGTACATTTTCCCCAAATAACTATTCAGATATTCCCTTCTACTGACTGTTTTTGGTTCAATCCAATAACCTCCTACTTTGATACACAGCTGAAATACTTTTACCTCACTTGAGGTCATGTATCTCAAGAAAGGTGCCACAACATCTTTTAAGATGTCGTTATACAAGAAAACAAGAACCGGAAAGTATGTACCTGGTGCATTAAAAATGGCCTGAATGAGAAATGAGATGTCTGGCAGAATCCTACAAATCTCTCCACTGCTATGTCGGGTTTCTGTGTCAGTTACCTTGGTTGGTTTCAATAGTCACTCATATTTTTGTTCTTATTTTATTTATTTAATTTTATTTTTTAAAGATTTTCAGCAAATGATGATTGGAACGATTTTATTTCCATACACACAAACAGATAGACACATACAAAGAAAGCAGAAACAAACAAAACAAAACCCAAAACTTTAATTTACCTATTAAAATTGACTCAAAATGGATCATAGACTTATCCTTAAGGAACTTGATAAAGAAAACAGGAGAAAAATCTTTGTAATGTTGGGTTTGACAGAGAATTCTTAAATAGTTAAAAGCATAACCCATTTTTTAAAAAAAATAACAACATTAAAACCTTCTTTTCATCAAAATATATTGTTTAGAGAATGAAAAAATAAGCCACCACTGCGGGGAAAAAAAAGATATTTGCAAAACCTGTATCTAATAATGAAACTGTGTCCTAAACATATAAAAAACTCTTAAAGCTCATATGTAAGAAAACAAACAAGAACAATTTTTAAAAATGGGAAAATTATTCGAACAGATCATTTATGAAAGTAGATGTTAAAGTGGCAAATAAATATGTGAAAATATGCTAAACATCATTAGCCATTAGAGATATCTAAGTTAAAATTATAATGGGATACCACTGCATACTTATTAAAATGTATAAAATAAAAAAGACCAGCAATGCCAAGTGTTGGTAAGGAGAGAGAAGACTGGAACAATCATTTTGGAAAACAGTTTGGCAGTTTGTTAAAATGCTAAACATACACCAATAATACCCAAACATTCTACTCATTCCCAAGCATTTATACCTCACACAGGGGAAAGAAAGTTTATGTTTATACAAAGATTTTACAGGGATGCTCCTAGCAGCTCTATTTGTAGTAGTAAAAATCTAGGAATAATTCAAATAAGTAAATGAATGAATAAATTTTATTATGTAGATATAAGGGAATATTATTCAGGAACAAAATATAATGAAAGTACTGATAACACACAACATGAGTTAATATTAAAAGAAATATACTATTTTGAATATATATGATATGTTTATTAAAAAAGATCAAGTAAATGCAAACTAATTTATACTAAAAGAAAGCAAATCAGTGGTTTCCTGGAGACTATTAGGAGGAAGACATTATAAGAGAATAAAAACAATATTTTGGGAATGATGGATATATTCACACTTTTGATCATGGTGATGGTTTTAGATATGTATGCTTGTCAAAACTAAACAAACTGTGCACTTTAAATATGTACACTTTGTGTGTCAATTATACCTCATTTATACTCTAATAAACATTCTATATTCCAGTCTCTTTTATTCTTTCTCATTTTACCACAATATCTACTCTATTTCAAATTCCAGTTTTCAGCCTTTCTCTTGATAGAAGATTCGTGCTTCATAAAACAAGCATGGGACAGATAAATTTTAATTAAGAAATTATACATATAGTTCTTGGTCTTACTTCAGTCTTTGGCATTTCCTGTTTGACTTCTGGTAATTAAACTCAGCTGCCCTCTACGACCCCCCTGAACCTAATGCCTACTTGTTCTTTACCAGCTCTCACTGCCTTCTTCCTGCAGTCTTGCTGTACCAGCCCTATGTGATGATGCATGGTCTGGTGTCTACATCAGCCATCTTCTTTTGTCCATGTTAGCACATACATTTGGTCAATTCAGAAAAATAAACAGTTTATTTTAATACTTAGTTGATCATCTGGGAGGCCAACTAGCAAATTGCTCCATAAAATAGTCAAAAGACTATGAAAGTTAGAACTAAGATGGTAGCAGTAGGGTAGAAACATGACAGGTTTAAGAACTGGCTACTGAAAAGATAGAATCAGCATGATTTGATGATTGACTGGAGACTAGAGATAAGGGAAAGGAAAAAGCCATGGATCATGCCTTAAATCTGTCTCAATAAATGGAGGCAATCATGATGCTATTTATTGAAGTGGGAAACACAGAAGGAAAAAGCAGATTTTGGACAAGGAAGGTATGATGAATTCGGTTTAGCATAATTGAATCATAATTGTGACTATAACTCATCTAAGTTGTGATATCCATTGTATGGTTGAATATAGGATCTGTAGATAAGGCAAGAAGAAATCTAGGTTTGGGATATATATTTGAAAATAGAGTATTTTGAAAAGATTAAATGATCAAAGTTGTTTTTAAAAAGGCAAGAACTCATGGACGATATGGATTGAAACTGATTGGGTTCACCAAAAGAGATGATGAATGAATATAGCTAGTAGAGTTTTAATGAAATGGTAAATACTTGAAACATAATCTAGAATTCAGAGAATGGAGGAGTAAATAGAAAGTGAGGGAATGCCCTGTCCTTATTTTCATTTTTTTCAAGTTATACCTTTTATTTCTTTTTTTATTGTCCAATTACAGTTACCCCCATTTTCCCCCATTACTCTCCCCCTAGCCTACCTCCCACTTCCTACAATCAATCCTCCCCCCACCTTGTCTTTATCCATGGGTCCTTTATATATGTTTATGTGTTCCTTGATGACTCTTCCCCTTCTTTCCCTAATTATTCACCTTGCCTCTGGTTACTGTCAGTTTGATAAATCAACAAACAAGTGCTGGTGAGGTTGTGGAGAAAAGGGAACTCTAGTAACTGGAATATCCTGTCCATATAATCAGGATAAGGTAGATTTTTTATCTCATCTCAGAATTAAGAACCAGAATTATGAACATATTTTCTTAAAATCTTTAAATGGGCCCTGGCTGGGTAGCTCAGTTGGTTAGAGCATTATACCAAAGTTGCAGATCTGATTTCTGGTTAGGGCACATACAAAAATCAACCCATGAATGCAAAAATAAGTGGAAAAACATATCAATCTCCCTCCCTGTCCCCTTCCTGTTTCTCTAAAATCAATAATTAAAAAATTTTAAGAATAGTTGCCATGACTGCCAAAAGTTCCTTAAAAAAACTTTAAGTGAATTCTTCTAACTCTCTTCCATATCTCTTCTCTATTCTTTCTTTTAGGTATCCTTGCTGAAGTAATTCATTTTAAAGAGATAATGTATATAAAATGTTTAGCACAAAGTCTAACACAATAAAGGCTCAAGTAGTGTAACTACAGGCATCCCTAATTATTTGACTCTAACCCACTTCTGAAACACATGGAAAGATAAATTTTTGTATAGCAAGAGGAAATATTTGAATATTTTAAATGGAAAAATAATAATGTATTCTTAGAACATGTAAAAACCCAACCAGTTCGCCTAAACATCATTAAAACACTCTTACACAAATCTATAATAATCTCTTAAGGATTTATGCATTATAAAAAACACATAATATTTGATTATTTAACATTTAATGAACACATTAATGAATGTGTTTGTGTGGATTATAGACAGTTTTAGATACAAAATGCATCTTCTACACTACAATGAATGTGTGTTCTAATGTACACAAACAAGAAGAAATATGTGAAAAATGCATAGGGAATGCAATTAACATAGCAACATTTTAAAATGAGGTCATTTTTTAAAACATGGTTCTTTCCAGAGTGAGACTTAGTGGTGAGGGAGACTTTTTCATTTGATAATGAATAACGCCTTTAAATAAAGCAAACTTGAACCACTGTCCTCTTCGGAGAATATCTGAGATATGAATGCTGTCCATTCTGAATCTTCTTGTACAACTCCCTGGAAACTACATGGAGATTCATTTTAAGTGTTTTAGAACTCAAACGCAAAATTGAGGGTAAACATTTTAAAAAGTCGTTATTACTATTAGTAGTATCATGTAGACATTTTGTAACCCCAGAGTGCTGCTGTTATGAGACAGGAGCAAAGTAGAGCAGTGGTTCTCAAACAGGAAAAAATTTGTCTTCCAGGAGACATTTAGCAATGTCTAAGGACATTTCTAGTTTTCACAAAATAGAGGTCAGGGATGCTGCTAAACATCCTACAATGCACAGAAAACCTCCCCGACCCCCTACAAAGGATAACCCAACCCAAAATGTCAATAGTGCTGAGACTGAGAAACTCTAAAAGAGCAAAAAAAAAGTGGAATCAAACCAATATTTCAGTAGAAACCTCAATTGGAATAAGTAATGTGTTGAATATTACAAAATCAGAAGTTGGAATGAAATGATGTTATTAGTGTAGGGATCTATAAAGTGAGTTTTTTCATCAATTGTACTAATAAATATAATAAAAAGAACTAGTATGGGAAGAGACTTTGAGGAAATATATTAAGTTTAATTTTTACCATGGTACACTTCATATGTGGATGGAACATTCAAATGCATGAGATAATGTTAATAAGTATAGGAATTTTTAACCTTAATTTTCTGGTTAATTCTTCCTTTAAAAAGCATTTAGACACTCATCAAGTTATAAGTCATCTAAGCTCTGATTCTGTGCCATATATTGTACATTTTTTTAAAACATGCAATCTCAATCTTCAAGACATTAACTGTAGATAGAAAGGTATTACCACCCCATTTCATGGATGAAAAGGATGAGGCTTAGAAAGGTTAAGTGATTAAGGTCATACAGCTACTTAATCATGTACTAGGGTTTAAACCAATGTCTTCTAAGTCTGAGTCCTGGGTTTTTTGATAAAATAATTTTCTCTAAGTACTCATGCATGTGCCAGTTATTTTAGACAATCTTTTACAACTACATTTTTACTGAATTTAACAAGTAACTTCCTCCAGCTGTGTACTTACACACACACTTTTAAAAACACATTTTTTAAATAAAAGTAACACGTGTCAATGTAGAAATTTGGAAACTACAAAAAGCGTAAGTCAAGAGGACAAAAATCATTAATTTTACCACTTAGAAATATCTACTAGTAAATAAATTTAAGGTAATGATTTGAATCTTTACTATTTTTTTTTCATTTTTTGTCTGCTAATGGTTTTTGCTGATGTACAGTGATATTTCTAAAATGAATCATGAGGAATTAGAAAGAAGAGATGAAGGGAAAGATGGTACACAAGCTAGAGAATTAGTTCTCAAATTCATAAAGAAGAAACTGTGTGTGGGGGTGGGGAGAGAGATCGGGAAGAAGGTAATTTCTAGAACCTCTTTTTGCCCAAGCAGTACTTGGAACTTAATAAATCTTAGTTCATCTGTCATCTCTGTGCTCTGCTAATGACAGGATTAAATTGAAGCTACACTTTCCTGAGTGCTTATCATTTGCAGACGCAGTACTCACATTATCTTATTTTATCCCTGCAGCAACCTTGAGTAGGATATTATTATTTCCAACTTAGAGAAGAAATTTAGGTTTAAAGAGGTTTTAAAAACTTGCTAAGTTCCAAATCTAGTAAGCTGGGAAGTGAGGATTCAAACGCAACTTTGGCCACGGAGGCAGTGTTCCTACTCTTGGCCATGCTGCTTCCTCTTGCTGAAGAAAATCAGGCGTACAAAACCGTGTGATTCAGGAAAAGGGGGTCCAAGCAGAGCTGAAGGAAATCTGGTGACCTCAGGCAGAGAATGCTCTCTCGTGGTTTCTAGCTTCAGACTTCTGTTTCTTTTATCTCTGTAGTGCTGATATTAGGCCTCTAAAATATGATTCCAAGCTTGGGTCACTAGATGTTGTATATTTGAGTCATTGAAAAAAATACAATTTGATAAGAAATTACATGAGGAGATTATGATGTGCCTGATAGATACATGGTCAGCCCCAATAGCTTTCTGAATGAGTTATTAGGAGAAGGAACTCCACTACACTGATGATCATTTCATTGGAGTAAATAAAATAATAATCTAAACCAGAGTCCTACTGAAGTTTACCACTTATCTATTAAGAGCGGCTAAATCTTGACAGATGGCTGACTGAAATTACTGTTACCTGCTACTTTTTTAAAAAAGATTTTACTTATTTATTTTCAGTGAAAAGAGAAGGGAGGGACAAAGAGAGGGCAAGAAACATTGATGTGAGAGACACAGATCACTTACCTCTCCTACACGCCCAACCAGGGATGACAAAACCCTCATCCTAGGAACTTGCCCTGACCAGGAATTGAACCAGTGACCTTTCACTTTGCAGGATACAGCCCAATCAACAAGGCGCCTTTCCTAAAGTCAGACTACTGCTCTTGGAAAAGAGAAGAATATTAGAGTTAAAAATTGTGTGGCTACAAATTATCAAATTTTAGTTCAAATTGAAAATAAATAAAATAATCCTTTGGTTTTGACAAAATGTTAAGAAAATGCAGTTTTTTGGCTTTTAGTTTTAGGTTGTAGGAGGCATCTGTTGAGGAAAAGTAAAGGTTTGTATGCATTTTCCCAGCTAGGCTTCTAGGTTGGGAATATTCTGCGTATCTGTGGAAACATGCTCCTCCTGTGACGCTCAATGTAAATCACTGGCTTTATATGAAGACCTATATTAGTCTAGTCACTCAGACATTTTATGCATAATTGTTAGGTAATAGTCAGTGTTTATTTTTGTGATAAACGTTTCAAAGCTACTGTTCTCTGGGGTTCTCACATAAAGGAAATAGTTATCTCATTAGGATCTTAATCACCCTACAATTAAAATGAAATGCAATCAATAAAATATTAATGCAGGTATGTTTGAAGATCAACTACTTAATGGTTAGGTCCACATCTACCATTCTTTAACTTTCTGAAGGTCAATATATAGCAGAGTCAATGAGTTAACTAGCAAATCAAAAACACAATTACCTGTCTAATTGTGGATCTATTATTAATTCCTTAATAAAGTGCATAACTTGTTAATGAGAGTTTATGCTGCCTATTCTTTTTAAAACCTCTAAGACTGGGTTGCTACTTTAAAGTCTGAGATTATTAAGCATTATTTTTAATGCTAGATATCCCTGCAACACTATAGGAATTAGAATCATCAGATGTTGAAGCAAGAAATAGCTTATATAGATCCCTCCTCACCCTTTGTTTTAGAGGAGACACTGAAAATGAGTGAAGACAATGGAGTTGCTCAAAGTCACAGTTAGTGGTGGAGCTGAACCTGCAACTCAGATTTCCTTGTTCCCAGGCCCTTGATCTCCAAAATACCAAGCCACTGAATTTTAAGATTCCAACTCAGCATCTGGTTTTGCAGATACTGTGGGTAATTTGCTTGTCAACTTGTGGGCCTGGCTTGTGTTCCTTGTTTTCTAAGCAAAGTGAAATAGGAATTAAGTAGGTGAAGGCAAAAGGGAGCAGGAGAAGCTTGCACTAACTGAAAACTCTATCTCACAGTGCCAGGTACTGTGACAATTTTTTTGAGGCTGCTTTTGACAAGGGTGGGCCACCTATCTCCCATTCACAAGTGAGTATCTCAAGTGACTAGCACCAACTTTAATCCTATGAAAAGTACTCCTAAATTCCAGACAGATAGATGGAACTCCTCGATGTTCCAGCTAAGGAAAACGGACTATTAAAAAATATTGAAATCTTAGTTGCCTTCATGGTGTTTACATTTGCAGTAGAAGACCAAAAATCACTATGAATTTTTCCACTAATTTTCCATTGCTACTTTCTATGTGAGTCAGCTCTAATTATTCATTTTATTTCATGCTAGATAACAAAAAGATGATAAAGTCTAACTCTAGAAGAACTCTACAGATGGAGGAAGCAAAGTTTTTGAACTCAGGTTTTACTCTAATTGTACAAGCTCATAGCAAAAAGCAAACAAAAAATTATAAATTGAAATAGCTACTCATATCTGTTTTTAAAATATTTACTTGCATCATGTAAATGGTCACTGGGAAGTTAGAATAAGTAAACGATGCTTGAGTAAGTTTAGCATTTTTACCAACCTTACAGCTACTTTGTTAAACTGATCCCAGCATTTGCCTTTCAGCTCTGCCAAAAATAGTTTCGACTCATTCAATGACTTATTTCAATTTGATTGTTAGATAAAGCTCTTTTGCAACAACCAAATCAAGTTGACCAGTTGAATCCTTATTCTGCTCTTATTCACACTTTCTCATTACCTTTTCATGTCTGAACAAGTTACCCAAAATCACAGAATAGAGAGAAGAGTCAGCTCTCCCTACAGGATGTTTGTTTGTGCCTCAGATTTTCAGAAAAGAATGTACCTCTGTGCCTTTTTTGTATATGTAAACTGAAATTAGTGATTTATAGTATAATAAACTCTTATAGCTGGCAGAGGCCTTGGATAACATTCAACCCAGTGTTTCCCAAGTTGAGGGCTATGTACCATTAGTGTGTATAAGATAATTTTAGGAGGCATATCGATATTGAATGACATAATGAGAAAATTCACTTCCTTTCAGGTTTTTTGACACTTCTAATTATATCAAGAAGAAAGTTTAAGGCTGGTGCTGACAAAGAACTCGCTAACACTTTTCCTTTTTAAGAAATAGGAAGCAAGCCTCGGGCTCAGAGTTTTCAGCAGATAACTATGTGGAGCTAGAATTTAATAATACTGTATGGTTTTCATTAAATTAATTTTTCCAGGTTACCGTCTATTTATGGCATGGACACAAAACTTCTTTTTAAAATACGCTTATTTAAGTTAAAAATAAAAAAGAAGGTAATTTAAAGCCACAAATTAAGTAAAAATTGGTCCAGTGAATACAGCAGGGCAAATACTGCAAAAAAAACTGTAATCACTGGTATGGTAAAAATCACGAAGCTGCTGTGGGAGATGCTATTTTGGAGGCAGCAAGGAAAACATTCTACATAGAGGGAACAATTATGCAGAAGTATGAAAGTTGGAGATTCTAAGCTCGGGAGGTAAATAGCTCAAAAACTCAAATGTGAAGTCATAGTTCATAATTTTTTTTCCTTTCAGTCTTTTAAGAAGTTTATTTTATTAAGAAAGAGATATTATTTTTGTCTGATATGTTGTTTAACTGCTTCAATGACCAGACTTAAATAATCTTTTCACAGTGTTCCTCTTCCACAACCTCTGGTGGGCCAGAAAGGTGCCAAGAAAGAAGTAAGCTTACATTAGGAGACCTCAATAGTGACAGACTGGCCACTTTCTTTGAAACATGGGTGCTCACAAGACAGCATGTTATAAGATGCTTGAGGACTACAGTATAGCTGCTATTACAAAACTGGATGGAATCAGTTAGTGAAACCTAAGGTTTGTAGGTCTAAACTTTAAGGTTGAGTTAAGGTTTTAGAATTCATATAGAATTATATATGTCAAGCAGGGAGGCAATTATATAAAAATGGAGGCCAGTGTTTTTTGTTTTTTTGCAAATGATTATGCAGGATACTGAGGTTGTCACAGAAGGGCTTTTTATATCAGCAGACATGTTGGCATGACATGAGGTGGTTGTACATTTTTAGAATTAGGATTATATTTCTTATTTTCCTTATGATAGTGATTTTACATTTAGATAATCAAGTATCACTGTACAGTGTACAGTGTACTTTAGGTATCTTCATACATTCCAACTGGTTTTATGGAGAAGACTCTTAGATGCTAGGAGGAGGAAGGAACGAAGGAAAGAATGAAGGAAGGAAGGAAGGAAGGAAGGAAGGAGGGAGGGAGGGAGGGAGGGAGGAAAAGAGGGCAGAGGGGAGGGAGAGAAAAAGAAAGGAAACAAACAAACAGGCCATAAGCCCTGTCCTTAAGGCACTACCATGTGAAATTGGGAAGAATATGTTAATGTGCTGAAAGGTAGTCAGAAGATAATACAAACCACACTCATTTTGGCAAGATAGTGTAGCAATGGGAATGGTTAAAGTTTAAGATTAAGAGAAATTACAGTGGAAATTGCACTCCATATAGTCATCTGAAACCTAACTCCTTTAGAATGTGTAAACTTTTTCTCATAGAATACAAGGTTAGTAAACTACCACACTTTCAGCAGTCTGGAAATATCAGGACACCAGAGAAATGGCTGTTCAAGAATTGTTTTCTAGTCATTGAAATATGACTAGAAAAATATTTCAATCCTCAGGCCACTTGGATAGGCTCAAACTATCTATTGTGCTACCTACCCTCGTATTCCAGCCATACCCATCCAAGTAATTCATAAGAATTAATGAATTTTTCAATGAGGCAATAATGAACTGACACTGGTATTTAATTACCCTACATAATAGAAAGACCATCATAGGCTACATGTAAGATTTTCATGGGATTCCAGGAATTCTTGGATAATTTTGAGAACCACTACTCCATTGTACTTTATTCTGGTATCTTCTTGGATAGCATATGCCTGGGATATACAGATGGAAATTTCATACTTCTAGTATGGCCAGAGATGTGCAAATTTCAAGAAAACTTCAGAAAAACTTCAGGCTAATATATTCACATTTTACATCCTAGATTGTTTCGAAATAATTTTTGATGAGTATAGTTTTCTTTTTTTCAGAAAGTGCAGGAAGTCGCTTTTCTTTTCGTCTGTGATATTCAGCATTTCAGCCATATATGCACACTACTATCAGAGATGCTTAATCATTTTTTGGTTTACTTTCCAAGAAGCCTGAAATGAGTTTAGGTTTTCTATGACTTTGACTGGTAAATAAATATGCAATACAGGGAAAATCCACCTCATTTTAAATTTGCATTTTTTTCCCACAGAGAGAGCATATTTACTCATCTCTACTCCCAATTTTTGTCACCAGTGAAATAATCTTTGTTTCAGCACATGAATAACTCACCCCCAACACACACGCACCCCTATGCAAATCCTCACCTACTGTGACATAAAGTTTAGGAGTTTGTCATTCTAATTACCACTGGTTGAAATCCTCGTTTCAAAAAATAATGAAACAAATTGAGGAATCCTTAGATTTTACCTTATCTAAGCGCCCAGAAAGAAAGATAAGCTTAATTTAAAAAATGATGACTAGATTTTGTATCCAACAGGAAGATATACAGCATGAATAAGATGCTAAGAAATAAACCAATAGGGTACCATATATGATTGTTTTAAAAGGGGAAAAAGAGTCTGTAAGACTTATAAGTCATTATTTCAAATGCTTGTATAAATATGGTTTAGTTCATCATCACCTTTCTAATTATGTTTATGCTCAGCTCCAAAGTACAGCCTCTGCTTCCTTGTTTAAAATACCACCAACTGAACTAGCATTTTCATCAATACAAGGTTTGGAGTGCCCAGAAATGATGGTGGAAATATAGCAGTCTTTTATTATTTGTAAATTAGACATACCTTTAAGAGGCACCCCCATTAACTCTAGCTGAGCATTTAGAACAAAGCCATTTAAAATGCTACAATTTTTAGGATCTTCATGAAATTTTTATATTTCTATAATAATTATTATTATGTAAGTAAAATAATATCATTTTATTTCTGAAAAATATAATTTGCATACCTAAATAGATTAGGAATTAAATCATAGTTTCTTTTAAAACTAATTAATTAACTTAGACACTTTTTATCTTAATTTTAAGAACCTTAAAAAACTTTAGTTACAGTTAACATACAATATTGTATTAGTTTTAGGAGTACAGCATAGTGGTTAGGCATTTATATTACTTAAAAAAACGGATCATCCCAATAAATCTAGTACCTGCCTGACACCGTATGTAGTTATTACACTGTTATTGACTATATTCCCTGTTTCATACTTTAGTTTCTTAATAAAAAAATTTATTTTTTCAGGTCAGTTATGGACCCACTAAACACTTGGAAACACACCTATAGCTTTGTTCATAATGAAATTATATTCTTAGAAGACTATCAAGTATTTTAACTTCACCATCTGTATGAACTTGGCAAGTTGCTGGACCTCTCTGGGCTGGTTTCCTCATCTGTAAAAAGGGGATAATAATAGATTTTATCTCAGAGGTCAGTTATGATAACTAAATTAGTAAATATTTGTTAGTGAGGAGAGTGGAATAAAAGTGTTTACTCTTGCTAACAGGGCATTTCACAATAATAAGCAGAAGTTGAAGAAGGAATAAAATGAGAAATATGTCAAGTATGGCCCAGCTAAACAGAAAGAAGCCTTTGCAAGTTCTAGGTTGTGCAGGAGACTTTTACATCTTTGGTCCATTCCGGGAACCAAGATATTATCTATAAATATTATTGAGTCTTCCTTATTTAGGCTTATTTCCGTAATAATATCGGAACACAATGTTTTTAACATTTATGACCATCAAAAAGGTAATTATGAATAACAGAGTGCTAAACTAACTGCCTTCTGCTTTGACCTTTACTCCTATTTTCCAAGGTTCTCTAGTTTTCAAAGTTGATACATCTGGCATTTGACTCTTTTTTTATTCCCATGTTTAGCTATTGACTCATGTGGTCCTTTTTTATGATATTTCTAATTAGTCTTGAGCACGGATCATCATTATCTTTTTTCCTCGTCAACTACTCCTTGATGCTTTTTCTGTTGTTCACCCTAATTGCCCCTTTCCCATACACAAAAAGAATTTTTAATGGAATGTATGCTGTCTTACTTCACCTGGTTGCTTATACTGAACTGCCCTGCTTCTAACAGCATAAGAGACACACGGTGTCATTGGAAAGAATGATACTTACTGCCCTGCTAGTTCTCAGTGGTAACAATCCTAGTTGATCCCTCACCAATGCCTCTAAATCAAAGTAGGCAAGGCATGGTTTTATGGTGCAATATACCAGTTTAAAGATATCAGCCTGGTCTTACTGCTTGAAGTCACAGGTTAGAAGAGAAGAGAACCATATATCTTTGGATCTGAACTGGTGACCTAGACATGAGTTCCAGCACCTGTTAAATACCCCAGAGCTATCCTAGCTCTTAAAGTGATTTCTCACTGCTCATCTGAAAACAGAAGTTAAGGAGGAGAAAAAGGACATCTGAAAACCAAGCATGAACTAAAAACCTTTAGAAAATCACTCTAACACTTGCCTTACCATGCTCAGTGGGAAGACTTGCTTTATTGAATCCATACTTTATCAGAATGATTTCTCAGAAGACACCCTGTTTAAAAAAACAAAACAAAACAAAACTTTGCTCAGCAGAAAACATCTCAGATAATGGAAGGAAGAAGACACAAAAATGGTGATTATTACATGTCCTCATTCCCTTTTTTGTCTCTTTTTCACTAAAATTCAAGCCAAGCATTGTGGAGAGCAGAATGTGGCAGCATGATGGAAAAAAACTCTGGGCCAAGCAAGAGGATCGGAGTGTGGGCCCAAGGTCTGTTACTTAGGGAAGCTATTTCTCTCTGGGAATTTCAACATCTGTTCATACTCAGTAATAACACCTGCCTCACAGAAATATTGTGAAGATACTGCTGTATGTTGCAATGGTAATATTGGACATTATTATTGTTTTTTATTAGCAGTAAATAATTTGATGGAATAGATCTAAATGGTTAAAGTCCCCAAACCTTGTTTTGTTCCAAACTGGATGTATGATTTTCTGTTTTTTTTTCTTTTTTTTCCCAGAAATTCATAATCTTCACCTCTCCTGGGATACAGTATATGGAAGGTAAAGAGCTCAAATATTGGAATATGAGAGATCTGAACTCAGGCTCTGTTAGGCTCATTGAGTTAGTGACAGGCAAGGCTCTAATCCTTGCTGCTTCTTTCTGTAATGGGGGCCTGCCGTCCATTCTGCAGAGCTGTGGAGACGATTAGTGATAACATATGAAGGTGCCGAGACTAGTGAATAGTTCACAGTAAACAACCATTATTTTGTAGGATATTTTTTGTTTTTGTAATGCTTTCATATTATTATCCAAAATATGGGTTTGCCTTTGTTCACAATTGCTTCATAGGTCTTCAAGCATTGTGCTTGATAGATAGTAAATGCTGATAAGATTGGGCCTTGAAAAAGATGAGTCATTCAGATTGATAAATCATTAAATGTTAATATAGTGGGTTCAAAAATTCTTTTTTTGTTCAAATATCCTAACTAGAAATTCTTTAGAAACTCCAGTTCCTTGGAAAGCATTATACTAAGTGAAATAAGCCAGGCAGTGAAAGATAAATACCGTATGATCTCACCTATAAGTGGAATCTAATCAACAAAACAAACAAGCAAGGAAAATATAACCAGAGACATTGAAATAAAGAACAAACTGACAGTAAACAGGAGGGAGGGCTGAGGGGGATAAAGGGGGAAAGAAGGGGAAGGATCACCAAGGAACACGTATAAAGGACCCACGGACAAAGCCAAAGGGAGGTAGGATTGAGGACGGGAGGTGGGGGTGTGTGGAGCAGGGGAAAGTGATGGCAGGAAAATGGAGACAACTGTACTTGAACAACAATAAAAAAATTTAGAAAAAAGAAACTCAAGTTCCTGAGGAATGTGAACATTACTAGGACACGGTTACTGCCTTTAGGAAGCTTACATTCTAGCAGAAAGTATTTCTTTCACTAATATCTGTGTCCAACGAAATACTGTCTTTGCATGGTGACTAGGCTATAAAAAAGAAAAGCAAAAAGGCTTTCTGAGATTAGACAGAAGTTGTTGAAGTCATCACTCTATCAAAAGGTGTGAGTGATGGGGAACTGAGAGAGTGGAGGGAGAATTAAATCTGTTAACTGTATTCAGACACAGTACCAGGCAAATCATATTCAATGTTTGTGTTGACCCTAAAAACTATTCTATGAAGTGGGTTGCAAAATATTGACTTTATGGTTGAAAACAGTTGCTAACCTCAAGGAGGGAAATGACCACATCTAGGATCACACACCCAGTGAGTATTGAATATGGCACTTCAATCATTAACTGGAGGAGTAGGGTTAGAAAGTGGGTTTTGTTCAATTAACAGAAAAACAGTTTAAAAACCTGAATATCTTAACTTCGGTAAAAATTTCTTATTTTATCTCTTGGATTTTCTTCTCGTATGTATTGAGCCCAACAATGAGTTTAATGATAGATTTTGAAACCCTCTGATGAAGGCTATAGCCATTCTTTTTGTGCACATAGCCCAAGGCCTTATCTTAGCTTTAACCTGCACACTTAAAGCAAGCTATTTCAGATGTGTTTCATATTCAATGAAAGGAAACTCATCCAACATTAATTTATTTGTAGAAATATGGTACAGATTATACCACAAGTAAGAGATACAACTCACTTATCCTTTTATTTTAACAAATATTAGTAATTATTGCTCCAACTCTCCACCCCCCACCCAGTAATTCACAAAACTTTATACAAGCATACCTTGGAGACATTGTGGTTTTGGTTCCAGGCAACCATGATAAAGCAAATATCACAATAAAGCGAGTCACTGGAATTTTTGGTTTTTTAATGCATATGAAAGTTATGTTTACACTAGACTGTGGTCTATGACATGTCCAATAACTTGTCTAAATACCAATGTACATATCTTAATAACAAACACTTTATTGCTAAAAGTGTTAGCCATCACCTGAGCCTGTTGGAAAAATGGTACCAATAAACTTGCTCAGCGTAGGGTTGCTACAAATTTTCAATATGTAAAAACTGCAATATCTATGAAGCGCTATAAAGCAAAGAGCAATAAAATGAGGTATGCCTGGAAAGAAGTCAGGTAATCAGTGTAGTCAGCCATGAGCACCAAATCACAGGGTTTAGCAGAAAAATTTTTGCCCCTCATGTATCAACAAATCTGAGGGTGAATAATCTAGGATACATAAAGAAGAAGGGTGGAGGTGTGAGAATATCAATAATATGTCTCTTTTTCTCTCTCTTTTCCGTGTGTGTGTGTGTGTATGCAACTAGAACACTGAACATGAGATCTATCCTCTTAACCAGAGATCTGTTGTACAACTGAGTGTGTCGCTTTCAACAACGATCTGTGAAGCTCCCCCTAGCAACTTCACCTTGGTCAGAATCTATCATGTGGTCACTCCTAGGAGCAAGGAGAACTGTATTGTGGTTTGGAATGTAAAAACTGGAAAAAAAACCAAACCATTATCAATGAGACAGAAAGAGGTCTTTTTAGAACATCAACAATTTTAGTTTTCCAGTCTCCATGATAAAGAAAAATAAGGCAGGAAAGGGCTATGAATGGCTCTGTGGAAGCCATCAGCTCTTCCACAGCATCAGGCACAGGGGCTGCTATCCTTCCCTGGGCTGTGTTTGATGCTGCAAAGGCATTCTGGCTCTACTACTTACTCTAAAACTGCATTCAATTTTTTTTACCTCAGTCAAGCTTAGCCTCTCTGTTTATAATACAATATAATTACAGTGCTTATTTTAAAGTATTCTTGTGACCATTTTAAACAGTAGTGAGTATTAAGTGTGTAACATAGTGCCTGGCACATAGTAAACTTTAATAAATATGAGCAACTCTATAAATAATAATCATTGCCATTATTAACACTCATACTTCTCCTTGACTAGAATGAGCATTTTTAGATACTGCCTTTACTTTTTCTGTTTGTTTGTTTGTTTTTGTCCTAGGAATGTGTGCTCTGGATGTGTGCTCGGAGAAGGTACCCCTGACACAGACCACATTGGACACCAACTCAGATATTGGGGAGAAGTTCCATGGCAGCTGAGTTCAGACATGCTGATCACTGAGCCCCTTAATACAAAGCTGCTAATAATCTCTCATTTCCAACTGATGGAGGCTGGTGCCACCCTGAAGCATTGAGAGATGCCGTGCCAATTTATGGAGGTCTTTATTGCTGAAACTTGCATAATGACATCTTTTTTCATGTGAAAATACAGGATAAATTCCAACTATAGGATATTGTTTATGTTCATCAGAAATGTTATTTGTCTTTACAAAGTCTGATTTCAATGAACTGTCTATGTAATGGATATTAAATAAACATGGAATTTTACATGTTCATATTATTTGGTTTCTTGTTGTGATTTTGATGAACTACACTTTCAAGCACTGTCAGTTCATCCTTATTTACAAACAAAACGTTTGCTTGTAGCAGAGTGATGTAGTGACTTGCTGTATTTTAAGATAAGTCAACTTCTCTATTCAATGTTTAATGTGAAACTGACTCAAAAATGTTCTTTTAGGCAACATTTACATTTCTCTCTGTATAACATATATTATACTATTTTAACTTAATTCTGTGAGCTATATAAACCAAAGACATTCTAATTCTAGTTTTAATGTATTTTTCCAAGATAAATAATTTATAATGCACTAATAAAACTAAGGAGCTTATATTAAAACATAGTATATGACCTACTGAAATTGATATATGGAAATTGACTCTCTTAAAAGTAATTTTGTGAAATTATTTTGTATAAAATTGACTTTCTTATATGAAACCTTGACAACAAATATAAAACAAAAAGAATTTGAAATCTCTCTCTCCATCCCTCTACACATTGAAGAGAAGTCATCAAATACTTTCTAACTTTATGATTTTGGGGTTTCTTAGGAAAAAAAACAGATAAATAGTAACCATTTTATATGTGCATGTCATCACCTAGCTACCTATTTAAAATAAAAATCCTTTCCCAAGTACTCTTACTCTTTTCACATCTTTAAAATGATACAGTTTTATTTGTGGATTTATTTGTGAAATATTTTTATTTTGCCACCCAGGGGGAGCTTTGAAAGCTGAAAATAAGTAGCCTTAAGCTCATGTCCCTTTATCCTGTAGCCTTTCCTCATAACAGGTACCCAGGAAGCACTCAAATGCATTAAATGAGATAAGAAAAGCTATGAAAGGGAAGATAAATATGGTAAACATTAAGGGTACTTTAACTTTTATAAGACTTATTTCGAATGAGTACTCATGGGATTCCGTGACCAGATAACATTATCATGGAGGCCCTTATTTGACACTCTGCCTTTATAGGGAGGCACCAGGAACATGCTGAGGAAGGGAAGCTGACTGTCTTTCAGAGAGGATTTCAAATAATGGGGTGATGGTGTCCTCATACCTACTGTCTTGTCTTCAGTTTTGAAGCTGTGATGATGGCTGAAAGAAGGGAAAGAAAAGGGAGGAGGGAACTGAAGGACCTGAAAAGCAGAGATAAAGGACTGGAGGAAGTTTATAGGAATTTAAGTGATAAAAATGCTGATTCCTAGGATTATAATTCAGAGCATCCTAGCACCAGTTTGCAAGGACCAGCAGGATTTTTTAAGAGAATTAGAACTTTGGACTCCACCAGAAATGCTTTTCTGTGCCACTTCTTGGGCTGGGCTACTTTTGTGGGTGACTAACCTCACCCATTCCTAAGATTCTTTCTTTTTGACTGGTTTCATTTTTCAGCAGTGACCTTTCCCTGACCTTGGCCCCTAACTCTGGGTCACCTTGTTGTAGCTCTCGTGTAGCAGTGAATAGAAGGCTTACCAGATTGTTGGCACCAGATAAGTGGTACTGAACACAATCGTCCTCTTTCATGAATGGAAGGGAAGTTGCCTTTCCTAGGGTTCAGAATGCTGAGCTGACTTATGTCTCCTTTTCATTTTGTTGACTAGTAATTTTCCCTCTCGGCAAATCTGCAAACTTGTTGCCTTACAAGAAGGTGACATGCACCCCTGATACAAAAAGGAAAAAAAAAAAGACTATGGCATCAACACAACATTCAATGGTATTTCAAAACAGTTATATTCTGTGGTGAAATAGGTCAACTATTTGTCCCAAATAATTAAAAAGTTTAATTGCTTAAAGTTAATCTCAGATATCTTTATACTCCTAGGTTGTTATTTAATAATAATCATCCTTTTAGTGGAATCATTATCTGAACAACTAGCTTTGCCAGTTTTTTAATCCATTCTCTAAATTACCCTAAGAAAGAACACCTTCTACTGCAAAATGAAAACAACTTGTAACTCCCAAGTTTTCAAATAGTGAAAAGAATTGATTAAACCTCAGTCAGAGACTCTAAATAACCTCTATCCTTGGCCTCTGTGTTGTCACATAGCCATAGTTCTACTAGCAAGATGGTCATTTCTGAAGTTCTAGACTGTTCTGCTACTTCTTTTTCAGAAAGAAATCTCATGGGTCCCAATGCTGAGATTCAGGGCTACAGTGAATGGCGTATTCTGATGTGTCACATTGAAATGCAAGACCAGTGACCAGCCCGTCTCTTTGAATAAATCAACATGGCAATGTTGACAATTTCCCAGGCTACCTCTCTACATTCTGTATTTGCTCCCATTCTCAGGATGTCAGCACTACAGAAGGACAAAAAAGAAGTAATAAAAGAAGAAGGATCTCAGTAGCTAATAAGAAACATCAAGCTAATCTCTTACCTTGCCATGCAACTTTGTCAGTTCTTGGAAAAATAGTGCTTCAAATTATTTTTCAAATGAATAGACTCATGTCTTATGTTTGGACATTTAATTAGACCTAAAGAGGGAAAGAAAGGTGGATTTTTTAATACCATTTTTCTATGTAAAATACTCATGAATATTTCCACCATATTAGGTAATTCTCTATCAAATATACTTGTGATTCTAAGTGGCTTGGCGGTGGTTCGGGGAGCGCAACCATCAGTCAACGTTAGCTCTGCGCGGGACACATTGTGCCCTGTGCGCTCTAAAGCAATCAAACGAGTCTGCAAATGTTCTTCAAAGAATACATCTAGAATGTTACTTCGTTAAGCATCTCGTTGGCATTCATTCTATTTTCCACTTTGAATTGCTGCATTTAGTTTTGTAATGACCTTCTATAGCAAGGAGGTTTTATTAACTCTTTGATCTTTTAGCTTTGGGATAAAAACAAAGAAAATATAAATGAGCACTTTGTACACTGTCTTATAGAGGAGACCAGAAGAAAAAAGGAAATATGTTTTCATCAAACAGATTAGTCTGTGTGGAGACTCTCAGCCCTTCCTGTTATTTTCTCCCTTTAAGCAAAATGCTTATCAATGTTGTACATGTGTTTGTTTTAATGTCGTCTGTATAACTAGGTCTTTGTTTCTCTTCTCTCCACCTCCCACCGATGAGGTTAGGGTCAGATACCTCTTTGTGGATTTTCTTTTTCAGATACTCTCCATCCTTGATTTCCTCCAACCCTAAGTGCAGTTCTTGGGAAATCCGCCGTTGTATTTCTGGGATGCTGGCAGCCATGCCCTGTTTCCAGGCATTCCCTCTGTGTGTGTCTCTGTGAGTGGGGAAGGGGAGAGGACCCCTGGTCAGGTAGTTCACTAACACTGCAGTGAGAAAAAAAATGGAGATCACTTTGCATGTGAATCCCGATTCTGCACTTGATTGTAACTGTGTCTATATATTCTGGAGTTAAATCTCAAAATTTAGTTATCTTGTGTCTAAAGTCCTGAACTCATAGCTTTATGAATATATAGATGAGACACTGCCTTTCACATTGATTGACTGTATTTTAATTTTTTTCATCCTTTGGTTTGCTTCCTTTTACATACTCCTCTGAATCTATCTTTTTGGTTTTGATCACAACTCTGGAAGCAAAACTTTAGGTAAAATATTATAAATTACCAGCTTTTTATGATGAAAATCAAATCCAAAGCGTGGAGATAGTTACTAAACAGAACACACCTTTTCTTTTTTCCTGTCTTATAGTCAGCAGTTTATTATATCACACACACCCTTTCTTTAGCATCTTGAAATTTGAAACTCTTATTTGTTGTTAAATCTAAAGCAATCTAAACTGCCTGGGGACTTCCTAGATTTGCTCAACTTAGACTCTAAAATAACAGGTGATCTAGTTGTATGCTGGTAATGTTATCGGGTCCTGTTGTAGTACCTTAGGTCTATCGAACACAAGATGCCATTTGTTGTTTTGAAATGGTTTCATTTTATTTTGGCTAAGTTTTTCTTTTCCTTGACTCTAACATGAATCTCAATGGTATAATATGTGCGTAAAGTTTTAAACTGCATAATTCACTGGCCTTACTTTAGAAAAGGAAAAGCATGAGTGATAGTTTACCTAGGTGCCTTGCCTGAATAATGTAGGACCACTATTGAAACCCACACCTTTTAATTTTCTGTGTACTTTAATTTGATTTTTCTGGTTCAGACAAAGAGTGTGTGTGTATGGGGGAAGTGATCAATTATTAAAATGGGGACATTCAGCTTCTCATCCTTTGTGTTTTCTCAGGTGATAGTCTTCTCTGTCAGAGGATTGGCAACCACTTGATAAATCTCTTTTCACATCCACACGTTGTGCCTATCAATTGTTTTCTCCTTGTGAGAACATACTTTCCTCTTCTTAGCAAATTTATATTATTTTATGTTTCTTTGTCTTGTCATACTTTAGATTATAATTTCCCTAAGATGAAAACTTGCTTATGTTCTAGAGTATGTTCTAAAAATATTTTGCCATCAAGTTAATAACCATAAATTGCTGTAAATTATGAGGCTGCTTCTATTTGGAAATTTTAAATTATAGATAAATAACTGACATTGAAAGCATTTCAGTCTGGCAATTGTGATCCGAGAATAATCTAAATTTCCCCTGGCTGATGTGACTCAGCAGATTGAGCACTGGCTTACGAACTGACTGAGAGGTCATCGGTTTGATTCCCAGTCAGGGCGCACCTTGGGTTGTGGAACAGATCTCAAGCTGGAGGCGTGCGAGAGGCAACTGATTGCTGTTTCTCTTGCACGGGAATGTTTCTCTCCCTCTCTTGCTCCCTCCATTCTCCTCTCTCAAAATAAATAAATAAAATATTAAAAAGAAAATAGTCTTAATTTACATACACATTAGGAATATTTCTAAATATTCTATTGAAATACCTTTTTTTAAAAATAACAAAACAGGTAATAGAGCAATCAGTATTTACACATATGCCATACTTCCCCCTTAGGTACAAAGCAAGATGACAAGCAAAGAGAATAACTTAGAGCAATTATTTAATGAAAATTTGATGAATATATATGTTGAAGAAATGCTGAAAGTTGAAATCTTGCAGTACTAATTGTTTAAATGATCCCAGAGAGGTTGGAAGATTGGGAGGAATAAAATCAAGTTACTTAAAAAATTTTTTTCTATTTTTGCCTTTTGGTGGCTCACTTAAAAAATAGTTTAAAACAGAATAACATTTTGTTTTCAGAAGCTAGTAGCATTTTAAATCTATTTGATAATATTATACATTTCTTTCAAAAATCTCAAAATATATAACATGCAATAATATTTTATTGTGGAGGGTGTACATAGGGTATACTATTAGACAGCTGAAGAGAAAAACACTTTATAGTGGACAATTATTTAGATTCTTTTACCCATGTTACTAGGTCAAAGAGTAAATTTGTTTTTCTGCTTCACAAAATGATGGGAGAAAACAAATGTAAGGTTTAAGAGCTCTTGTAAGAAGTTCTGATTGCCTTGATGTTTGCGGAGAGAAAACCTAAGGGGCTCAGGGTTTTAAAATGGTGAACTAATTACATGTACTTTTCTTCTCCTACAACCTCTTCCAAACTGATAGCGAAAGAATAACAAAAGCATTTTCCTTTAAGAAAAGAAAAGGAGAAAAAAATAGTGGACATGGGATTTCAACAACTATTTGGATGATAAGCAGATAGAGGGCTTTTGGCTGATCAGATGGACAAAGCCAGTAGATATGCCAAAAAGCTCCTGGAGACCAAATGCAGAAGACAGAGTGGGCTATACAAGGCTGCAGGAGTGGTGGACAGTATGAATACAGACGAGGTGAACTCCCAGATCACCTCCTTCCTTACACACACACGTAATATTCACTCACACACACACACACACAATACTCACTGACACACACACTACCTTTCACCGTCTTCCCAGCTGGAGAGAGGAGGTTATTTACCAAATAAAAACAACAATACTGGCTCTTATTTCAAGGATCCCAAGCATAGCAGAGGCCGAGGCTAAGAAACTACATAAATAAATGAAAAATACTAAATTATAAAACCTCCATCTCCTTTTCTGGCTCTGCTTTTCAAATGTTGGCAGCCAGGAAAATGCCTTCCTCAATTGGAGACTTCAAGATACCTTACTCCAGACGTATGCAAACTGAAATTTGGGCTTCCCCTAAGAAAATCCTGGTTTATCAGCCAACCCCCTGTAGTGAAGTTTAACCATCAGTCTCTGACCATACATGCAGAGTTTTCACTCAGCTTTATAATGGTCTATTCTTAAAATATGATTGGACAACTAAGGGTCACCAGTCACATAAGAAAAGTCCTCAATGTGAATGACAGAGACAAACAATCTAAAGACAGAAGAAAGATACTGGCCCAAAGAACAGAGAAAAATGCAAAATTATGTGAATATTAATATCAATATCTTTGGATAATAGGAAATACTGCTTCCAAAAAAACAAGAACAGAATGTTATATTAAAGAAACAACAATAGAAGAAATAACTTTTGAAGATGTAAAATGTAGTTATAGTCTTAATTAAAAATTCAAAAGAAAGATGAAAGGATAAAGTTGAGAAAATAATCTAGAAAGCTGAGCAAGTCAAAATTAGAAACCAAGAGAGAAAAAAGTATAAACTAAGAATTACCATTTATCTCAGTATAATGAATACACAAAGAATATACTTTTCTCTTGTAATCATGTTCACAAATCAATGGTATATATCCCACATGGATGGGGCTATGACTCTCTCATGAATTTTACAATGGAATAAGTTCCACAACTTATAGGAAAGGGACTGCAAATAGTTGGAAATTGGCCCAGCTCATTATGTGCCAAACTCAATATGGTCCAGATATAAATAAACATAATTTTCCACAAGTATAAGGATACCAGACTGACCCAGGTCACTTCTAGAACTGAGCATTCCATGAAGGATAGTCAGTTAATCAAAGAGAATATTAGAGAGACCGGGTACTCTCCACTGTAGTTTATCTCCATCTCAACCCCTCCCATCTCAGCCTGAAAAAAGTCTTATTATAAGCCTGTGTCATATAGCACTTCCTGTATAGTGCTGGTTTATTACAGTGTATTCATCTCAGGAGTGTTTGATATTAATTTGTGTACATATTATAATACATGTGCTGTTGACCAAATATTCTCATTGTGCACACAAGAAGATTATATTTCCTCTTTCTCTTTGAAATTAAGCATGGCCATGTGAATCCTTGGTCGATGGTATTTGAGCATAAGTGAGCATAAATTGCTATAGCTTTTTCTGTCTGCCATGGTGACTGGAAATGTTCCAACTGCTTTTCTGTTAGACTGAAGTGAGAATGATATGGAGCAAAATTCCAAGTCTACTCATGGAGAAGTAGAGCAAGCAAGAGATAATCATGTTTAATAGTCTGAGATTTGAGGATTGTTTATATTACAGCAAAATCTAACCTATCCTGACAGATACAACTACAATATAAATATAAAAATATACATTTTTTTTCTCATAGCATGTCAACTAATACATTTGATGAATACTATTCTCAGCCTTCAATCAGTGAACATTCATATGCCTTTCTGTTTACTTTAATAGTACTTCCTCGAGCTGTTTGTTTAGTTCTGCCATTGATGTAGTTCTGGGGAATAATTTGAGAAATAATGACAGACCAAATGTTGCAAATGGTTGTCCTGGAGATTTTCCTAAATTTTCTATCAGACTAGATGTTAACGTGTAAACTTTCAAAGCAACAAAGGAAATAGAGGCTGAAAACCAACAGGTAATTAGAAATTATGAAGGATGAGCATTATTGCAACCTGGAAGATGTTAATAATTGCATGCATAGTAGCTGAAAGAAACTATAGCCACAGACATGCCATAGTTCAGATTTTTTAAAAGTTAAGAATGTTAGCTATTTCTTGCTGTGTAACAAATTTCCTCACACTTAGCCAGAATTCAGAAGCAGTTTAGATCGTGGTTCTTGCTAAGGGTCTTTTAAGTCTGAAGAGTTCCTTGGAACAGGGATCTCATCATAGGCTGCTTAAGTGTCCTCATAACACCTAACCTCTTGTAGAGCAAGTGATACAAGTGAACAAGATAGAAACTTCAGTGTTGTTTATGATTGAGACTTTGAAATTACACTCTGTCATTTATACAATATCTTATTTATTATGCAAGTTGATCCTATTCAGTATGGGAAGAATCAACATGAGGACATAAATACCAGGGACAAGGATCACTGGAATCGTCTTGGGGGCTGGCTACACAGTTGAAGAGCCTTTGCCAAGGTCTAATATGAGGATTGAATTTCCAAAGGGAATCTGCTTTAATGGCTTTGCTGTTTGTTGGTTTAGTGATTCCATTCTAGAAACACAATCTCTCCCACCTCATCTTCATCTACTCAATGGGATATAATGAAGAGACATGTTTCAATAATACAAAAATGATTGATTGATACTTTTAATGATTGATACTGGTTTAAAAAGATATTCTTTCTCAATATTTCATAGTGTTTTACTATCATTTGCATAACATTGAAAATAATTAGAAAGATTAAACTTTTGGCATCTGAAATCTCTTTTTCAAGGACTGTAAAATCTAAAAAGTAAAAAAGAAAAACAATCTGCATTGTAGAGTGCTTACTATTTGTTGCAACTATACCCTTTTGGAATAATTATTTCTTTAGATTGTTCTGCACTGATTGATAATCATCATGTTAATTTTCTCCTTTTCTCATGTCTTTAAAACTGGAGATCTTTATTTTTCATTTTAAGGACAAATTCATCATATAAATTAAGAATTCTCATTTGACAAAAAGTTAAAAGTTTTATTATTTCATAAAAAAGGCAAATATAACAAAGTATTTCATTTACAAAATTTTAGTGAAGATTTTACTAAAATTAAATTAACAATTAAAAATTCATGTTGGTTTCTTTTTTTATAAAAACTGCAGAAAATATCTAGTATGGTAGCAACAAGACCATAACCATCTAAGTGGCACCTGCATTCCTCGCTTTTCCTCAACCAGAAGGTACCCTCTAGGCTTTCCTAGTTTACTGCTGAGTGTCATTTCAAAAAGTTCTCTTCCAGTTTAGTTTGTTTGTGATCTGAAATGTGCTTGTCCATAGAAATAACCAGAGAATTCCTCAATTTAGTATTCTCCAGCCACAGAATCTGATACGCTTGTATGGGAAAATCCTTGGGGCTTATCAGAGCAATGTGCTACAGCTTCTTGTGTTGGAGAACAAAAATTGTAGTCTTAAGCTTTTTCATTTTGTTCTCTACTTGGTGACATAGATATATCTACTTTTCTTCCTATTACTGTTCCCTTTGCTCCTGCTTACAGTTTATCTCCTTCCTTGGTTCATACTGGACACAGAACTTACTTTTTAAATAGTAATAAAGTACTAATAAAAATAAATAGCTAATGCTTATTGAATGCTGCTACAAATTAGATGCTAGTCCAAGTATTCTGTGTTATCTTTTTTCCCCTCAAATAAAGATATGTACAAGGAGAGAGAGAGAGAGAGAGAGAGAGAAACATCAATGTGAGAGAGAAACATCCATCAGCTTCCTCGTGGGCACACTCAGACTGGGGATTGAACTCACAACCTTTGGCCTATGGGATGATGCTCCAAACAACTGAACAACACTGCCAAAGTTGTATTATCTTATTTAATCCTCGCAACAACCCTAGATGTAAGGCATTACCATTATCTTTATTTACAGATGATAAACCTAAAGAATTTAAAAACTGAATAACCTGCTTAGAATCATGCAGTTAGTACATGGTAGGATAAGAATTTAAACTTAAGCAGTTTAACTCTGTATCACATCTCTTGTTAACCATGAGAAGATCTGTGAGAATTCTTAAAGTTATTTAGTGCTAGTGCATTACTTCATTTCTTTTTTTTTTTTTACAGTAGAATAAAAATTCCTCCTTTCTTTCTTTTTTTTTATGTTTTTTTTAATTTATTTACTTTTTAAATACATTTGTCTCTGCCTCCCCCCCACCTCTTTCCCTTGCCCCCTCCCACCTTCCCTCCCTCAGCTCTTCCCCTTTGGTTTTGTCCATGAGTCCTTGCTATATGTTCCTTGACTTTCCCCTTCCCTTCCCTTTCCCTACCCCCCCTTCTCTCTTGTCTCTGTTGATTTCTTTTCCTTTCAGTGTTGCTGGTCATATTTTCCTTGCATCTTTGCATTGTTGGTTAGTCCATTGCTGATAGCTGGGAACAGAGTCAGACATCACAGATACCTCTTGAGCAAGTTGTGAGTGGCTACGAGACTAACCTGTTCTCAGTTCCAGAAATTAGAAATCCTTTTCCATTGTACATTCTTACATCCTTGACAGGAAAATGAATACCTTTCTCCACTGGGAACTGAACAAGGTCACCCTGGCCCAGGTGGTCAGGAACTAAAACAGTAAAAGACACGTCTACAGGAAGATGACAATATTTCTATTAAAGATTTCTAACATTTCTTTAAAAAGAAAAAGTGTAGTAACATGTAGAGAGCTAATGAATATTTAACAAGTATGAGATGGTAATTTGGTATATCAATGCCACTAAGTAATTTTGTTAAAGAATGAATGAATAGGTAGATAGATAATCAGTCCAACAGATAAATAGTTAATTGATGTCCTCTAGCTAGACAGGAAAACAGTAGTTGCAATTAGAAAAAATTCAGATGACAGCTCAGTGGGGCACAGGAAGGCACTGGCATGTCTTCAGAGAAGGAGGTGTGTAAACTTCTACAATGTAGGTAAATTTTAATACAGACAATTGCAGTGAGAGTCTGGAATTTGAAGACTCACTGCTGATTATGACATGAACAGTTTTGTGACTTTGGGAAAATTATTTTTCTTCTTTGGGTCTTGGTTTCCCCTACAAAATTGGGGAGTTGAAAAAAAATCATCATTTCTCAAAGAGTATACTTTGAAACAGTAGCTTTTGGGGATATAAATACACAATAAAAAGCAGAAGTTTCAAGTCAAATTTTTGTTAGAGCTTTTTAAGTTGGAAGTGACAAAATACCTGACTCAAGCTGACTTAATAGAAAAAAAGGATTTGTCCTCTCAATAGCTTAAAAGTCCAGGGGTAGAGGTGGCCTTTGCCTCAGCCGATTCCCTGGTTTGAATAATATCATTAGACAGAATAATGGTCCCCCAAAATGTTCATGCCTTAATCACAGGAAACTGTGAATATGTTGCATGACAAAAGAGACTTTGCAGATCTGATTAAAGTTTGAGATGAAGAGGATTATCTTGTGCCCAATCTAATCACACAGTCCTTAAAAATGTAAGAGGAGAAAAGTAACAAGAAAAGGGCCTACCCTGCTGTTGTTAGCTTGGAATATGGAAAGAGGGGACCACAAGCCAAGGATCACAGTGACCTCTGGAAGTTGCGAATACACTCTACTAAACAGCCAAAAAGGAAATGAAGACGTTGGTTCTACAACCAAAGGAACCAATTCTGCCAACACAAATGAACAGAAAATGGATTCCGAGAGCTTCCAGAAAGAGTCATTGCCCTGCTGACTGCACCATACTTCTGACTTCTAGAACTGAGAACTGTAAGACAAATTTGAGTTGTTTTAAGCCACCAAATTTCTGGTGATTTGTTGTAATAACAACAAAAAATTAATACACCTCTCTTTCAGTTTTATTGGCTTCTTCCCTGAGCCAGAGGGTTCCAGCACTTCCAACCTCCTTCCCCTTATCTTGACAACGTGTATAAAAAGAAAGGCCTTTTCCCCAATAAATACTAGGGAAGTTCCTGGCCTGACTTCCATTCACCAGAAGTGGCTCATATGCCTATCCTTGAGCAGTCACTGTTGGATTTATGAACTGAAATAAATCATATGCCCATTTCTGGAATAGATTAGGGTTAGGATCAGATCAGCCTCTTTCAAACCATATGCAGTGAGATAGGGGTGGGGTGATTTCCATAAAAGTAACCAGGGTATAGATAGCAGAATTAATGCTCAACAGTCCCAAAAATATGTTCACTAGCTTGAAAAGTTTTCTGTTAAGCAAACGTAAACAGTTGTACCTACCAGAATTTCTTAGAACCTATAATATACATAACGAATATCCAAGAAGAAGAATATACTTCCATTTTTTCCAAATGTGTTAGTTTCATATTGTTGCTGTAAAAAAAATAGTTATATATTTAGTGACCAATTTATTATTTTATTGTTCTGGAGGTCAGAGGTCCAAAATGGGTTGACATAACTGTAATTTTTATGGAGGCTCTGGGCAAAATTCTTGCTTTTTTGAGCTTCTAGAAGTTGCCTGTATTCTGTGGCTAGTAGACTCTTCCTCTATCTTCAAAGCCATAAGTGTAGTATCTTCAAATCTCTCTTTCTTCCTCTGTGACTCTAAACTTCTGTCTCACTCACATAAGCACCCTTGTTATTATATTAACTGCATCTAGATAATCTCTCCATCCAAGTCTCATACACTTAATCACATCTGCAAAGTTCCTTTTTCCATGTAAGATAGCATTTACACAAGTTTTCGGGATTAGGACATGGCTATCTTTGGGGGCCATTGCTCTGTCTACCACTGAAAACTTATTTGACCATATAAAATAGGGGTCCAAAAATTTTGGCACATGGACCAGATTTAACCTATTGCTTATTATTATACAGTTCCTGAACTAAGAATATTTGTTATATTTTAAAAGGGTTGTGTAAAAAATAACACAAAAGAAAACATGTTATAATGGGGAATACAATGCCTAAAATGTTTACTGTTTGGCCCTTACAGAAAGAGTTTGTAAAACCCTAATATAAAATGTCCTACAGGGTTAGTGTTTCTTGCAACACATGCAAGGAAATAATTAGGCCAGACGGTTAGTTTCTTTCTCCTTCGATCATTTTATTAATGTATTAAATGAACATTTACTGAGCTCACATTTGTGTTATGTGTACTCCTAGGCACTGGAGATATAAAAATATGAATCAGTCATAGCCTCTACCCTCAAACCACTCTCCATTAGAGAGCTGTATTTAAAAAAAGTAAGTGCAAAAAAGTGCTTCAGGCTGTATGATAGCTACCTGGATCAGACTCAGTGGCATGTAAAAGACACATTTTGGTGTGAGTGCCTAGCCTATGCCCCTTTCCTGAGAACTTTCTATTTCAGGCAAGGTTGGACAAATGCAGTAATTTCTGTATTATGGGACCCTGCCATGTGACCTCTGGTTGTTGGGCAGGATTGCACCCCACTCTAAGCCAGACATTTTTTTCCCCGGGAATTAAGTAAGTAATTATAGATGTTGGTCAGTGTCTTCTGGAAACAAGTTGGAATAGAAACATGCTATATAGTCTGTGTGTGTCTATTCCAAGGCCCCAGTTTATATGTTGAAATGCAACTTCCAAGGATGATAGTATTAGAAGATGGGGCCTTAGTAGGGTGATTAGGTCACAAGGATAGAGACCTCACGGGTAGGATTAATGTCCTTGTAAAAGAGGTGCCACAGAACTCCCTTGCCCCTTCCATTATGTGAGGAAACAGTGAGAAGGACGGGCTGTGAACCAGGAAGAAAGCCCTCACTGGAACATGACCATGGTGGTGTCTTGATCTTGGATTTCCCAGCCCTGAGAACTGTGAAAAATAGATTCCTGTTGCTTATAAGCTGCTCAGCCTTTGGTATTTCATTATAGCAGCCTCAATTAACTTAGACAACACGTTTGCCCTCATGTGCTTAGAGATACTGAAAAGTCAGTGTGAAAAAAGAACAAAAATTCTAAGCTGGTGCACAGAGAGAAGAAGAGGCCATGTGGCTCTGGGTGGAGCCTTTTTCGTGCTCTACTTATGGCTCTGGTAACACCGTCCGTGGGGTTGGAGCAGGACACCAGAGACTCTGGCACATTAGGCATGAATTCCTTAGTTCCTGTTTATATGAAGGGGTCCCAGAGGGGTGGCTGTGGTGGCTGAGCTGGCCACTAGAAGGACTCAGGCAACTATTATGGAAATATTTCAAAATTTAAGCCAATGCTATGCCTATATTTGAGCACAGCTGCTTATATCCTTATAATAAAGCTTCGCCTTTCACTGAAAATAGTTGTAATGAGTTTTTATTACTTACAAACAAATAATCCCCAAGAAAGGGAGGTATCTTAAAGGAGAAAAGAATACATCTTATCTGGGAGTTAAAGAAAAATTTATAGCGCATGTAACACCTGAGCTGAGTCAGGAGGCCTCAGAAAATATGTGCCACTGAGGATGTGAGGGTGTAGTTGAAGTAGCAGGAACAAGGATAGATGCACAAAATGGCCAGCCATTGTGTTAGGAGTTGTGCATGCAAAGACAAACACAGCATATCTGCTACCAGGCTTCATGGAGCTTAAAGCCTCCTGATAGAGACAGACATGTTTGCAATTACAACACAATGTGACAAGCTTCTATGATAGCAAAATATCTATGACCACTTTCATGCGTGGAATCTAATGAACAAAATAAAGTAACAAGGAAAATGGGTACGGACTCACAGATGAGGAGCAGGATGACAGCTAGGTGAGGGGGGAGGTTAGGAGGTGGAGGGATGGAGCCAAAAGGAAAAATGACAATGGACATAGACGACAGCGTAATGATTGCAGGGGGGAAGTGGGCATAAGGGGTCTAAATGGTAATGGAAAAAATACAATAAAGATTAAATAAAAAATAAAAGGGAAAGAGGTGGGGGGTAAGGCAGAGACAAATGTATTTAAAAAGTAAATAAATTGGAGAATTTAGAAAGATGGCGGAGGAGTGAAAGGGAGTCACACTGACCTCCTCTCAAAACCAAACTGGAATTGCAACTAAATAATGGAGTAATCACCTGGAAAGCAGTGGAGCGATAGTGGGAGAGGAGCCTTGGTGCCGCGGACAGCGGATTCGACTCTCACACATCCCAACGGGTGAGAATTGCGGTGGAGGCTCGAGAGGGTGGGCTGGGTGCGCACGGGCACTGGCACCAGAGGGACATTGAAACAGCCAGTTAGCGTCCCCCCGGGAAGAACGGGGTCTGAATCATAAACAGGAACCCCTAAACTACAGCCGCTAAAGCCGAGAAAATACAGACAAAACGCAACCCCAAAAAGCTTAGGGGCACTCTCTGCCAGAGACAAGTGGCTGGGGATGCAAAAAGACATTTAAAGGGCAAACGCAAAAGTTGCAGCGGCAGCCACCCTCCTTGATCGCTGGGTACAGGCGGCAGCAGGGTGGGCTGGTGCCTGGGAAAAGACTGGTGAGGAAAACTTTGTGAAGAGAACTGACTCTGCGGCCGGTGGAGCCCGGGTGATAACGCACTTCCCACTCTGCAGCTACCATCTCGCTCAGGCATAAGGGAATCAATTAACCTGCCTTTTGTGCGCTCCGCACACAGCTTGTGCGCCTGTGACCTGCGGGGCTGAGTGCAGACTGTCTGGGAGAGCCTTGAGGAGAGACTGGAGACAGTGGCGTTGGGGAAAGAACGGGAGGAGGAACCGGGGAGTCCCGACTCCCTCCCCGTTCGGTAGTCTCCATTGTGGGCTGGAAAGGCGCGACCCCAAAGAGGCAGAAGCGGGGCGCGCATGAACCAGACTGCCTGCGATTGAAACGCAGTCCGCACAGGGGTTGGATCCTCAGCCGAAGGGGACACAGAACTGCCCAGAGGCCCCTGAGGGGAGACTAGAAACGGAGGCATTGGGGAAAGAACGGGAGGAGGAACCGGGGAGTCCTGACTCCTTCTCCTTGCCGAAGTCTCCATTGCGCGGGAAGAGGCCACACCCCCAAAGAGCCAAAAGCCGAAAAGCAAACATAGACACCCCCAAAACACCCAGAGAAGGCGCGCACACTTGCGCCGAGTGACTGGCGAGGGTTGGCGAGCGTGTGTGTGACCCACCCGGGCTGGCAAACGCTTGCACCTGCCGGCAAGGCCTCACACAGACTGGCACCCATACGGCCTGCGAGGGATTGCACAGAGGGGCAAGGGCAGGCGTAAATTGACCCGCCCGCCGCGATTGCAGAGCGGCCCACAAAATAAGTAGAGCTGCCCAGAGTCCCTGGAGGAGAGACCAGAAACAGGATTAACCGGAGAGCTGATTTCCTCCCATTTCCATAGTCCCCATTTGGCGAGGGCAAGCAACGCACCCAAAGAGCCAAAAGCGGGGAAAACACACAATAGAAGACTCTAAACTGACCAGTGCCGCGAAGCTCGCGTGCCAGGGAGGTCAGATGAGCACGGGAGGTCGCGAATAAGCCCTCTGGTCTGGGGCAAACACATGAGAGCCCAGGCAGGTGGGGGACCCTGCTGCGCTGGGAACCCGCTCAAGGAGCTCTCGTGAGAGCGCAGAGAGATCCCAAAAAATAGCCCAGCCCTGACCGAAGGGGTCACAGAGCTGTTCCAAGCAGGAGTCAGACACAGGCATTAGACTCCTGAAAGGCTCAAACAAACAACCCAAGGCCCTATAGGGTCAACAACTGACATCATCAGAGGCAAGCCCAGAAAGAAAAGTAAAGGACAAAAATACTTAACAGACTCTCACAAAAATGGGAAGAAAAAGAAGTTCTCCCCAAATGAGTGGAAAAGGGGACTCCCCACAGAGAGAGCTCAATGAAATAGAGGCAAGGGAACTATCAGATATGGAATTTAAAACAATGGTTCTAAGGAAGCTCAATGAGCTCAGCCAGCTCAAAGAGAACTATGAGAAACTGCAGAGAAACTATCAGGATCTTACAGCAAACTATATCAGCCTGGAAAAGGACATAGAAACTATCAAGAAGACACAAGAGGATATGAAGAATACCATTTCTGAATTGAAGAACACAGTAGAAGGAATCCAAAGCAGGCTGGATGAAGCTGAGGATCGAATCAGTGAGATGGAGGATAAGGTAGAAAAAAGCTCCCAGAAAGAGCAAGAAATGGAAAAACGGCTCAAAAAGAATGAAGAAGCATTTAGGGAAATGCAGGACAACCTGAAACGCAATAATATCCGTATAATAGGGATACCAGAAGGAGAAGAAGAGGAGCAAGGGATAGAGAACCTCCTCGAAAAAGTAATGATGGAAAATTTCCCTAATTTGAGGAGAGAAAGGCTCTCATGGATCCAGGAGGCACAGAGGACCCCACTCAAGAAGGACCCAAGGAGGTCCACTCCAAGACACATCATCATTAAAATGGCAAATGTCAAAGACAAAGAGAGAATCCTCAAGGCAGCAAGGGAGAAGGAGAAAGTAACATACAAGGGGGCCCCGATACGCCTAGGAGCTGACTTCTCAACAGAAACACTCCAAGCCAGAAGGGAATGGCAACAAATATTCCAAGCCATGAAAAGCAAGGGCCTACAGCCAAGGCTGCTCTACCCAGCTAGGCTCTCCATTAAAATAGAAGGAGAAATACGGAGTTTCCCAGACAAAAGAAAGCTAAAAGAATACATCTCTACCAAACCAGCACTCCAAGATATGCTAAGGGGACTGGTTTAAGCAGATGAAGGAAAAGAATGAGACGGAGAGGAACACAAGTACAAAGAGAAAAGATGAGTAAGTTTCTATCAGTAATATCTCTCAATGTGAATGGACTAAATGCCCCAATCAAAAGACACAGGGTAGCTGAGTGGATAAGAAAACATGACCCACACATATGCTGCCTACAAGAGACCCACCTCAGAGCAAAAGACCTACACAGATTGAAAGTAAAGGGATGGAAAATAATATTCCAAGCAAATGGACATGAGAAAAAGGCTGGCGTTGCCATACTTGTATCAGACAGAGTCGATTTCAAAGCAAAGGCCATAAAGAGAGACCCAGAGGGGCACTTTATCATACTTAAAGGAAGAATCTATCAAGAAGACATCAATATTGTAAACTTATATGCTCCCAATATAGGAGCCCCCAAGTTTATAAGGAAATTGTTGGATGACTTCAAAAAAGATATAGATAGCAACACACTGATAGTAGGGGATTTCAACACCCCACTGTCCAAAATGGACAGATCTTCCAAACAAAACATTAATAAACATATCGTGGAGCTGAATGAAACACTGAATCAAAGAGACTTAACTGACATATATAGAACCTTACATCCCAAAGAAGAAAAATACACATTCTTTTCAAATGCTCATGGCAGTTTTTCAAAGATAGACCACATGATAGGACACAAAGCAAGCCTCAGTAAATTCAGGAAAATTGAAATAATACCAAACTTTTTCTCAGACCACAAGGCCTTGAAACTCGAAATCAAACTCAAAGAGAAACTTCAAAAACTTGGAAACTCATGGAGACTGAACAGTACACTTTTAAACAATGAATGGGTCAATAATGAGATAAGAGAAGAAATCAAAAAATTTCTGGAAACAAATGAAAATGAACAGACAACTGTCCAAAACCTATGGGACACAGCAAAGGCGGTCCTGAGAGGGAAGTTCATAGCAATACAGGCTTACCTTAAAAAGATAGAAACATTTCAAATAAAAGACCTAACACTACAACTTGAAGAACTGGAGAAACAACAACAAATAAATCCCAGAGCAAGTAGAAGGAAGGAAATAGTCAAGATTAGAGCAGAACTGAATGACATAGAGACAAAAAGAACAATTCAGAGGATCAACCAATCCAGAAGCTGGTTCTTTGAAAAGATTCATAAAGTGGACAAACCTTTAAGCAGACTCATCAAGAATAAAAGGGAGAGGACCCAAATTAATAATATCAGAAATGAAAGAGGAGAAATAACAACTGATACCACAGAAATACAAATGATCATCAGAAACTATTATGAACAATTATATGCCAAGAAATTTGAAAATCTGGATGAAATGGACAAATTTTTAGAAAAGTATAATCTTCCAACACTGAAGGAGGAAGAAACAGAAAGCTTGAACAGACCGATAACAGTTGGGGAAATTGAAGCAGTAATGAAGAAACTCCCAGCACACAAAAGTCCAGGGCCAGACGGTTTCCCAGGAGAATTTTACAAAACATTTAAGGAAGAGCTAACCCCTGTCCTTCTCAGACTATTCCAAAAAATCCAAGAGGAGGGAAGACTGCCAGACTCCTTCTATGAGGCCAGCATCACCCTGATCCCCAAACCAGATAAAGACCATACAAAGAAAGAAAACTACAGGCCAATTTCGCTGATGAACATAGATGCTAAAATCCTCAACAAAATATTGGCAAACCGCATCCAGCAATACATTCAAAAGATTATCCATCACGATCAAGTGGGATTCATCCCAGGGATGCAGGGATGGTTCAATATACGCAAATCAGTAAACGTGATACACCACATAAATCAAAGAAAAGACAAAAACCACATGATCATCTCGATAGATGCAGAAAAAGCATTTGACAAGGTACAGCACCCATTTATGATCAAAACACTCAGCAAAATGGGAATCAATGGGGCATTCCTCAACGTAATAAAGGCCATATATGAAAAACCTACAGCCAATATCATACTCAACGGGCAAAAACTGAAAGCTTTCCCACTAAGATCGGGAACACGCCAAGGATGTCCGCTCTCACCGCTTCTTTTCAACATCGTATTGGAAGTCCTAGCCACAGCGGTCAGACAAGAGAAAGAGATAAAAGGCATCCAAATAGGAAAGGAGGAAGTAAAACTATCATTGTTTGCAGATGACATGATAGTGTACATAGAGAACCCTGTAGACTCTACCAAAAAGCTCCTCAACCTAATAAGTGAATTTGGCAAAACAGCAGGATACAAAGTCAACATTCAGAAATCAAAGGCGTTTTTGTACACCAGCAATGCAATAGAAGAAGAAGAAATCAGAAAAAATATACCATTCGATATAGCACGAAAAAAGATAAAGTACCTAGGGATAAATTTAACCAAAGACACAAAAGACCTGTATGCAGAAAACTATACAACATTGAAAAAAGAAATTAAGGAAGACACAAATAAATGGAAGCATATACCGTGCTCATGGATTGGAAGAATTAATATCCTCAAAATGTCCATACTACCAAAAGCAATTTATAGATTCAACGCAATCCCTATTAAGATACCAATGACGTATTTCACAGAAATAGAACAGACATTTCAAAAATTTATATGGAACCATAAACGACCTCGAATAGCTGCAGCAATTTTGAGAAAGAAACACAAAGTAGGAGGGATCACAATACCGGACATCAAACTCTACTACAAAGCCACTATACTCAAAACAATCTGGTACTGGCACAAGAACAGACCCATAGACCAGTGGAACAGAATAGAAAGCCCAGAAATAAGCCCAGGTCTCTATGGACATCTAATATTTGACAAAGGGGGCAGAAGCATAAAATGGAGCAATAACAGCCTCTTCAACAAATGGTGTTGGGAGAGCTGGATGGCTACATGCAAAAAATTGAAATTGGATCATCAGCTGACACCATACACAAAAATAAACTCAAGATGGATAAAAGACTTAAATATAAGTCGCAACACCATCAAAGTCCTAGAGGAGAACATTGGCAGGAAACTCTCAGATATCCCACGCAGCAATTTTTTCACTGATATGTCTCCTAAAGCAAGGGACATAAAGGAAAGAATAAACAAGTGGGACCTCATCAAAATAAGAAGCTTCTGCACGGCTAAAGAAAACATCAGCAAAATGAAAAGGGAGCCAACCATTTGGGAAAATATATTTGCTAATGATACATCAGATAGAGGTTTGATCTCCAAGATATACAAAGAACTCACTCGACTTTACTCCAAGAAGACAAACGATCCAATCAAAAAATGGGCAAAGGACCTGGGCAGATGCTTTTCTAAGGAGGAGATACAGAGGGCCCAGAGGCATTTGAAAGGATGCTCTGCATCACTAGCCATTAGAGAAATGCAGATCAAAACCACCATGAGGTACCACCTCACACCGGTCAGAATGGCCATCATAAACAGATCCACAAACAACAGGTGCTGGCGAGGCTGTGGAGAAAAGGGAACTCTAGTCCACTGTTGGTGGGAATGCAGACTGGTGCAGCCACTATGGAAAGCAGTGTGGAATTTCCTCAGAAAGCTGAAAATGGAACTGCCTTTTGATCCAGCGATTCCCCTGCTGGGACTATACCCTGAGAACACCAAAACGCCAATACAAAAGAACCTATGCACCCCAATGTTCATAGCAGCACAATTTACAATAGCCAAGTGTTGGAAGCAACCTAAATGCCCATCAGTAGATGATTGGATCAAAAAATTATGGTACATATACACAATGGAATACTACGTAGCAGAAAGAAAAAAAGAAGTACTAAACTTCGCAACAGCATGGATGGAACTGGAGAGCATCATGCTAAGCGAAATAAGCCAGGGGGCGAAAGACAAATACCATATGATCTCACCTATAAGCGGAACCTAACCAAGAATGCAAAGAAGCAAGGCAAATATGGCCAGCAACACTGAAAGGAAAAGAAATCAACAGAGACAAGAGGGAAGGGGGGGGCAGGGAAAGGGAAGGGAAGGGGAAAGTCAAGGAACATATAGCAAGGACTCATGGACAAAACCAAAGGGGAAGAGCTGAGGGAGGGAAGGTGGGAGGGGGCAAGGGAAAGGGGGGGGGGAAGGCAGAGACAAATGTATTTAAAAAGTAAATAAATTAATAAAAAAAAATAAATAAATAAAAAATAAAAAAATAAAAAAATAAAAAGTAAATAAATTAATTTAAAAAAATAAAAAAATAAAAAAAAATAAAAAAAATAATAAAATAATAAAATAAATAAGAGGAAAATATCTATGACCACTTTTTTTAAAAAAAATTATTGTTATTCTATTATAGCTGTTCCAGTTTTCCCCCTTTGCCCTCTTCTGCCCAGCCCACCCCCACTCCCACAGTCAACCCCACACTGTTGTCCATGTCCATGGGTCATTCACACATGTTCTTTGACTAGTCCCTTTCTCTCCTCTCCACCATTATTCTTTTCTATTCTCCCCTCTGGCCTCTGTCAGTCTGCTCCATGTTTCCATGTCTCTGGTTCTATTTTGCTCATTAGTTTATTTTTTGTTGTTAGATTCCTCTTATAAGTGAAGTCATGTGGTATTTGTCTTTCATCCCCTGGCTTATTTCACTTAGCATCATATTCACCAGTTCCATCCACGTTGTCATGAAATGTAGGAGTTCTTCCTTTCTTTCTGCTGTGCAGTATTCCATTGTGTAAATGTACCAGTTTTTTGACCCACTCATTTACTGATGGGCACTTAGGTTGTTTCCAGCACTTGGCTATTGTAAATAGTGATGCTATAAACATAGGGGTGCATAAATTCTTTTGAATTGGTGTTTCAGGGGTTTTAGGGTATAATCCCAGCAGTGGAATTGCTAGGTCAAAAAGAATTTCTATTTTTAGTTTTTTGAAGAAATTCCATTCTGTTTTTCACAGTGGCTGCACCAGTCTGCATTCCCACCAACAGTGCACCAGGTTCCCTTTTCTCCACTTTCTGGTCAGCACTTGTTTATTGATTTATTAATGATGTCTATTCTGACTGGTGTGAGATGATATCTCATTGTGGTTTTAATTTGCATGTCTCTGATGCCGGGTGATGTTGAGCATCTTTTCACATGTCTATGGGCCTTCTGTATGCCTATGGCCACTTCTGACAAAACACATAGGAAACGTACTTTATTCAAACTGTGGAGTTAAAGGAAATTTTCCAGGACTAGATTACATTAAAATTAGAAACTTTAAGATTAGCAGGATTTAACTGAAAAAAGATGGCAGGGTGTCAGGGGTTGGAGCATGAAGGAAAGATTCCAGGTGGAAGGAACAGCATGTATAGAGACCCTGAATTATGCTCCTCCTGCTTAAGGCACAGAGGCTATGATCTTTCCCCTGCATCAAACCTTAGCTTTTACTTGTGCCCATTCAAAAAAGCAGGAATACAATAGGAAGAGGAAGGGAAAAGATGATGGATTCAATTTTGATCATGCTGAATTTAAACTGTCTGTGGACATTCCACTGATTTTGTCAAGTAGACAGTTATAACTATTTGGGTGTAAAACATTGAACACTGGTCTGGACTGAGAGGAGATTTGAGAATAACCAGCATAGATCATGAGTAAAAGCTGAAGAGTGCATGAGATCGTCTGTGTAGTGAATACAGAGTTAATAAAGAAGACTAGGACATAAACCCCAGGAACAGGTAATACAGAAAAGGACTCAAAAGGAAATTTATTTAAATGTGAAGATAAATTAGGAGAATGCAATGTCACAGATGCCAAGCTCAGTAAACATTTCAATGAAGAGGGATGGTCAACAGTGTCAAAAACTGCTAAGTTGGTTGAGTAAGATAAAGGCTAAAAGTGCCTACTGGATTTAGAAGAAAAAAAGTTTTGGTGATCTTGATGAGAACATTTTAGAGGATTGTTGGCAACAAAAGCCAGATGGCAATAGTTTCAGTCAGCAGCACAAAGTTGAGAGCAGAAGACAAGAGCTCCATGGACTCCGGAGGAAAACGACAGGGCAGAGGTGAGCACATTTTTTAACCTCAGGATGAATTCAGGAATTGTTAAAAGATTATAATTTTTTGATTTAAGATGGATGGGACTTAATTGAATTCCATAAAAATAATATGAATCCCTACCATTTTGGTTCTCTATTTTATTCAATAAGAAATTCAGAATTGAAAGTTTTTGTTTATCATTAAATTATTACACTCTAGGCACATTTGTTAGGGACAACACAGAGGTGATTTTCTAATCTTTTAAACTTTACATTTGTATAACACTTCGAAATTCAAAAATATTTGTTCATTCCAAAATCACATCCTCAAGAAAGCATTATTACTTTCTCCATTTTATACATGAGAAATCTGAGGTTGAGAGAGTTTGAGGTGACTTTTCCCAGATCACTCAGCACCTCAGGGTTGTAGGGCTAGAATCATTCATTCAATTCAGTGGAACATTCCCTCAATACCTATTGTGTATCAGGCCTTGTGACAAGTGTTAGTTGTGGAGATGAATGAGATGCCCCTTGTCACCACCAGCTTTCTCCATACTACATATATAATCGCAGGAGCTCTTCTAGGATAGTAGTGGGTGGGGTAGTACATGGGAGGTGGGGTGCACCATGTAAATGGAAGCAACACAAATGCTTCATTCCCAGAGCACTCTAACTCTTCTACCAATGGCTGGATTTGGTGATTCCTTACATTCAGAAATTACAGCCTGCTACAGGGCTCAGCTCAAGCCCATATAGTGCCTCCTTAGGTGTTGCTCATTATTTGGGTGGAGTGAGAAAAAATGAGGCTGAAGACAAATAGAACCTAGAAGCAGCTAGAAAAAGAAGAACCTGTGAAGGAGACTAAGAACAATGGCCAGAGCTTTAGGCAGAGAATCAGGAGATACTGGTGTCAGCTTCACTTGGAAGGGACATTGATTCTAGGAAGGAATGCTCAGCAGTGTCAGATGTCACAAAGAACTGAAGAAAGATGAAGTTTAAAACATGTCCATTGGCTTTTGCCTGTAAGAAGGCATTAATAAATGACCGTGCCACCAAAGTACTGTTCATTGGTCAAATACAGTTGTACAAGTAGTTGACTGAGCATGGATGCAACCCTGCATTTGGCCCATGAAATCATTTCTGAGAAGAAGGGATGTATTTTTCCTAACTGGGACAAAGACACCAAATGTCCTTGTGAAGACACTGGTGGTTTCAGTGGAGTGGAGGGGGAGAGCCTTGTTAGAGTGAGTTGCAGACTAACCAGAAAGAGAGAAAGAGGATACATTCCAGGGTATAAGCTCAGCACTCCTATTGGACAACTTTAAACTGACAGAAAGAAGGGTTTTCACTGTGAGAGAAGAGGTGAATCAGAGGACAGAGATGAGAAGAGCAAAAAGATCACTATTACTTGAAATAAAACAAATATAGAGCCTTATTTCACACATTATACAAAAAATATTCAGGTAAGTTAAAAATCAGTATGTAAAACCTAAGGAGATTTAGGAGAAAAAACAAAATAATATTTTTCTTATCCTGAAGTAATATATTCAAACCCAGAAGGTATAAAGTAAAATATTGACAACATGACTATATTAAACATTTAAGATTATACAATAATATACATATAAAAAATTAAAGGAGAAGTAATAGAATAGGAAAATATTTACAACACATCTAAAAAAGGATTAATAATTTTGGGGTTTTTTTAGGAAAAAATTCTACATATATTTAGTCAAAAAATGGATAAAGAATACCAAAAAGTCATTTAAAGCTTTTTAAAAATAACAGAAATAGGCAAGAAAATATACAAAAACAGGTTTAGTGTCAACAAATAATAACATTACAATTAAAATAACACATCACTGTCACAATCAGATTAATAAGTATTAAAAATACTGGTAATATCAAGTACTGGTGACTGTGAAAGGAACTGGGTATTCATAGACTCTTTTTCTTCACCTTCTTAAAGCAGTCCTTTCAGCATATTTTGCAAAGCTGATTTGGTGGATGCACCTTATTTGTTGAATAAGCCTTATTTTCCCCATTGATTTGAAATATCAATTTAATCATATATTACATTGCTAGATAGATATATATGTTTGTTTCTAGAGTGCCCATTTTATTTCACTGATCTACTTGACTATTTCTGTGCTGGTGTCATGTTGTTTTAATTGCTGAGACTTTATAATGGATTTAAATTTTTAAATATTTTATAATGGATTTTGACACTTAAAAAAATAAATAAATCTGCATTAAAAAAGGAAGGAACTACTTACTACCTTTTGCAACAACATAGACAGAACTGGAGAATATTATGCTAAGTGAAATAAGGCAGTTAACAAAATAAACCACAGTTAACAAAATAAACCACAGGCATGGGAACATGGGGCAGACTGAAAGTGACCAGAAGGGATGGTGGAGGAGGACAATGGTATAAAGAAGAAGGGACTAAACAAAGAACATGTATGAATGACCCATGGACATGGATAACAGAGTGGGAATTGACTGTCGGGGGGGGTGGGATGGGAGGGGTGGAGGACGGCAAAGGGGAAAAAATTGAGACAACTGTAATAGAATAAACATGAGGTAAAAGTAAAAAAAAAATTTTTTTAAAAAGCGCAAATAGAAAAGGGAGAAGGAACTGTGGTGGAATGTGTAGTGACTTTTACGGCTAATAAAACCTAGCTTTTTATTCTGTTAATTTTTATGTTTGCAAAGTCCACATAATTTTAAAACTTGTTCACATTGCATTTGATTCTTAAACCACCCTAAGAGATTGGTAACACATCATTTCTACCCTGCTTCACGCATGAGGAAACTAAGGTGCAAAAAAGTTCAATTTTAAGTGACGGAGCCAGAGAATGTGTGTAGTAATGGACCAAGGATATCGCCTACAAACTCACGTGCCCATCCTAGTACTGTCACTTAGGAGAAAGTTAGATCAAACCATTGAGACAATGCTTGCACATTTGTTAAATGAAACATATAATATCTGACTTACACAGATGTGAGGATGAACTGAGATAAGATATACAAACACCTAAGACAGAGCAGAACACAATCAATACCCTTAAACTCTCCTTTCCCCTGCTCTCTACCTAGAACTCATATTCAGGTTTTGTGACTCGAGGCTGACAGTTATAAACTACATGGCTACTATGGTGATTTACTAATTTAGTCATTTCAAATTATGTAATCTTTGGTTTAATGAGAATCCAAGAGTAGAAATTAAGTTTCTTACTGTTTTTCATACAAAATTCCTCCAATTATATCAATTATAATTTAGCAATACTTCTTAAAAATTACAAATCTTGCTTCCTGCAGGTGTACTGAGAGGGCTAATAGATTTTTGTGGTTTTCAGGGAATAGAGAAAGAAGAATGCATTACTTTTGTGTTAGATTATGGTATTATCAAGATGTAAAAATAGTTTCAGATTTTATAGCTAATATTTTACTGTGTATCGCATGTAATTCTTATAGGATTAGAGAACATAAAAATTGGGAACAGGCTGGGAGAAAGTCACCATGTATATAATTAAGAAATTGCCATCATAATTTAAAACTCCTTTGCAAAATCAGTAAGTATGAGTTTAACTTATATCATGACATATATGCATATATCTATGCTGATGTGGTGTTTCAGTGTCTTAAATAGTGGCTGCTTGTGAAGATGCATTCTGGTAACAAAGAACATAGTATTTTTAAATTGATGCTAGCATTGTAGCTTCAAATTGAGAATAAATGCAACAAGAATATTTTTTCACATTTTCAATATTATAGTGCCACTGACATCACTATCTACTGGTCATGTTAATCTCAAAATCCACAATTCATTTTTATGATCTGTATAATGGAAAACATGTTCATAGATGTGATAATGTACAGCTTCATTTGGGTATTTATTATCTGATTATCGTAATGTGCATCTGCTTGAAGATTCTGATCTTGAAAACAATATGCACTATTCTTACAATATTGTACCACACAGTGTACTGGATGTGACTATACAGAATTCTCTCTGTATTCTGGGGTCTATGTAAAACTCCATTTGCATCTAACCAATAAAACAGAAAAGGAAACTTGTAAACAGCTGGTTTATATGGAGTTTTCAAAGAGCTTATGTTCTGATCCATAATATGTGTAGAATTTGTATTAGGTTTGGGGAAGAAAAATGGAAGTTACTACAGCTGTGAGTCAAGAAATTAAGTCCGGGGAAAAAAATAATATTTCCTTTCTTAAAAGATAGTAGCAAAATGTGTACTTAGTTTGGATGTGTTTCTTGATGTTGTGTTTTGGCTATAAAATATACCTGCCCAGGAAAGCAATAGCATCTAATATGAAATTATTAACTTGTTTCATAACTCTGTTATGGGAACCTCTCTACTCATAATGTTCTAGTTTATAAAGAAAATTGACTGCAGTTGAACTCATCAAGGTAGTGAAGAAAGGTTTTTATAAACTTGCAGATATCCTGTGCATATGTGTTTGTGTGTGTGTTTAGTTCATATAGTTTAATGTCCATAAAGATTGGGTAGTAAAGTGACATGCCTTGCTTTTTTTTAGGATAAAAGAAGCACAGGACATACTTTTACATATAATAAACTCATTAGAAAGAAGCTTGTTTGCTAACAAATTCAGTTAATTCTTGGTTTAAATAAGTTCACTGCTGTCACTATAGTTCAGAGTATGTATTTCCATGGGTTTTATACTTTTTCCCTAAATCCACATTGGAATAGAGCTCTACTGCATCATTGTGTATAGACATTGTTAACAGTTGTCATAGTTGAGCAGTCTCCATTCCTTTTCCTGTCAAAATTTTCTAAATGCTTCTTTCTTAGTAAACATTTCAATATCATATTTAAAAATATGGTTTGATACAAAACTGGAATCAAAATAGGGCTCCAATTTAATTCTTTCTGTCATTAAGAAATCATAATGAGGCTATATAACTTTTGCCAATTTCACTTTACTTAAAGCCCAACCTCAATGCTTGTTTTTAACAGGTTGATAGAGAAGATCCTTGAATAAACTTTACAGCTATCACTGACAATAAAACCATAACTCAGAGTCTAAAAAAAATCAGTTTCCTTTAGTAAACTATGCAGTTAATTTAATGACTAATTCAATCTTATATCAAACTGCACTGAACTGACAAAAGACACTTTTTATAACTTCTATAACTCTATTCTTTTTCTCTTTTTTTCAATACTTTTTATTCTAATGGGAGTATTTATTTATAAAAATAAAATAGATGCTTCTTCCTTATTCTTCATTTACTTGGTATCCTTATTTGAAAAAATTAAGAAAAACCAAACAATAAAAATTAATGTGCTGAAATTATTAATAATAACAAAAAAAGGAAGGCTAGATCTCTAATTACTGTGGATTTATCAAGTGAGTTAGAGTATATCCATATAATGGAATAGTGTATGCAGCCACTTAAGCCATGTTGTAGCAAAATACTTTCTGAAGTGAGAAATTGGTTTTAACATAACTGATAAGAAAAGTACAAGCAGATTATATGTTATGGCTTAATGGTAATGATATACCAAGATCTTAACAGGGATTATATTTGAGTAATCAGCATGGTGATAATTTTTGTTTTTTAAATTTCATTTCTCTTTCCTACTTTTCAGTATTTTTGAATTATATGCATCAGCTGTTTATTGCTCCTGAAATTAAGAGATGGTTATTAAGAGATCAGCATTAAAGAAAAGATGGAAAAATGTGTGCAGAGGCAAGAGCCAGGACACTTTTTCAATTGGCATGATGCTGGGTTCATGCTCATCTGTGCTTTCCTGTTGACAAGCTCCTCTGGTGACAAGTCAGGGCACGGAGGACTAGTGATGAGCCTTTACCTGAAACATTCTCAGGCTTGATTATGATTGCTCAGCCTAGTGGAAGAAACTCATCATCTGATTGTCATTATTTAGTTTTTCCCCAAATGTTGGGCTTACATATCCCCCACTTATTATTAAACATATACTGATCAAAACTGCTGTGTGACTGTCAGGAGTATAAATTATGCTTTTACAGAACATATATAAAAACCACTATCTTAATTTGAAAGCTGTGCTTTGTAAAGTATTTTTGCAAAGGCAAAAAAGCACTTTTAACTTACTTTGCAAACTAAGAAGGACAAATCATTCCTGCTAACCTTCAGCTTTACTCAATATTCAATCATCTGACACATTTGTCATTACTCCCACATTTGTCATTTTCTGCTCATTGTTAATGCTGATTCTGTCTGGTCATCTGCCATAGGGAAATCGGGTGTCAACTGTTACTCCTGAGTTTCAGAGTTCCTAAAAGAAATAAAGACAAACTTTTCATTCAAAAATCAAGATGAACAGAGGCCATTGTCCCTTTTCTAAACCCTCCCCCCACACAGCTGGCAAGCTGATGCCATATCTAAGACTCCATCAACCTGGCTAATGTTGTTTGAGGTACCTTGGAGATCCCCAGAGGCTCAGCCCCACCCAGCTTAAGCCCCCATCCAAGATGCTTTTCCAAATGAATGGCTGGTCTTGGCTCATGCTTCACAACTTCCTAAATCCTCTCAAACAAGCAACAGCTGGCCTTTGTGAGCTGCAGGCCAGGCACTGGCAGAGGCCAGCCTAGATTCACAGGGTGGATTTGCCTAGGAATCTCCAAGCCCAACACATCTCAGTAGCAGCCATCTCAGATTGCTTTAGAGCTCAGGCAGGGTGGCTCTGGGCAAAACACAGGTGCATGCTGACCTTGGCCTGCACCACCCAAGAAATGCCAGGGCCAGCACACCCAATGAAAAAGGCCCTGCCTGATGTTGCTCAGTTGGTTAGAGCATCACCCATAGACCAAACTCTCGTGGGTTCCTTTCCCAGTGAGGGCACATACCTGGGTGTCTGGTTTGACCTCTAGTCTGGGAGTGTGTGAGAAGGCAACCTATTGGTGTTTTCCTCTCATATGGATCTTTGTCTCTCCTCCCACCCCCTCTAAAAGCAATTAAAAAGTATCACTGGATGAGGATTTTTAAAAAAGGACAATGATAAAGAAATTCAAATAATGAAAATAATTGCCTGTTAAAGAAATAATGTATTCAATAGTTTTAACTGAATTTGTTTGAATTATCTAATGAAGGGTATGGGGATGAGTTTTTCTTAGGAGACTATTACCCTAGGAGTAGAGAGCCATTCCAGTTCCATTCTAAACCAATACTGTGACCTTGAGCAAAACTCAGAAACTCTGAGTTAAGTTCCCTTAGCTACACTTCACACAATAATTTTAATCACATGTATGAGTACTTGCTTAATGGTAAAACTGAATATTTAAGCCTATAATGATGAAAGAATGGACTAGATAATCTATCAGGTGCATTCTAGCTTGAAATTTATTTGGTTTTTATATATGTATATGTTTACATATAACATTTCTAAATTTTCAAGCATAAAGTTACACTAGTGATGAGAGTTTATATAGCGAACTGCCCCACCTTTCTATTTGTAGCCAATTATTACTCCAATCTAATGTTTCACTGTATATAAACTCATTTATTCTTTCATTCATTTCAAATATGTGATGATATAGCTATAAAATCAACATTTGGTTATTTCGAATAACTTAAAATAGCAAATAATTTAAAAATCACTTCCACTTGACTTTGAAATCTATTACATGCGTTGTTTTTCCAGAAAATTTACCTCATAATTATGTTGTGTGAACGCGAAATGAGTTTCTATTCCAAATTCACACATTATATTCTGTCTGCTGGGTGATGAGAAGCATCCCTGGGTTAACATTTGCCACATTGCTACAATAATTAGGATCAATTGTGTCTGTCTTTAACTCTAAATTTGGCATTAACTCTTATGAGTCAAGGTTACCATCTACTGTTTTATATCCTTTTCTGGATCTTATCGGGATTTCACCTCTCCTTTTGCAAATTTTATACACTGTGCATATTGCCTTTAGAGGCTTTGCTTTTCATACTCCCTATGAGTATTATCTACTCTTCTTCCGTGAAAGTTACCTATCATAAAAAATGAGAGAGCTTTTTAAAAAGTTTTTTAAAATACTCTCTTTCTAAGATATTATCATATGAGAAATAATTTTTAACCTCATCCTAAACCTTTATTGTAATCTCAACTCAATTCAGGTCAGGCTAGAAAAAGATGCTCTTAAACACTGCTCTTCTCACTTGGTAAGATTCCACTTCTCTGGTTATCATTCCCCATCAGAACTTTGAACAACTCTCACTCTCTACATTTGTTCTTTTGTCAACCTCTTTTACTCCATCTCCAGACTTTTTGATTTTAAAGAATTTATCTCAACCAACAACCTCATTAGGTTTCATTTTGGTGTTATGATACTTCAAAAACCCATTTCCCAGACCTAGAACAGTGTATTTTGATCACCAAAATACTGTCACCTGGATTTCTCATGCCCTTTGCAATTAAAACATTAATAGTTATTCCACAAAGACACAGCCTTTTAGTATAGTCTTATTAATTGCTAAATTTTTATTTATACTTATTTAAAACTTCTGGGGCTGAATTTATCTCTTTATTCATTCAGCAAATATTAGCAAGTATTTACAATGGGCCAACACAATTTTAGCTGCTATGGATGCTACGGTTAACATGGCAGAGCAAATGCCTATTTTCATGGAAGATATTTTCTAGTTGGGAGAGTTAGATAGACTAAAAAAGAAAATATCAGGGTGTGATAAGAGCTATGAAGAAAGAAAAACAATAGGATAATGGGTAGAAAATTCCCAGGTTAATATTTAGATTAGGTGCTCATGGAAGTCATCTGAGGAGGTAACATTTGATTTCACTACCAAATGACAATTGCCCCCCTTCCCAAAACATACACACACACACGCACGCACGCACGCACACACGCACGCATGCATGCACGCATATGCCAAAGCCACATGTGAAGATCTGAGGTATTAGAGCAGATCCAATTACCTTAAGGAGGCTATGAACTTGGCACGTTCACCAGTGGCCCACTGGTTGGACTCAGGTTGGAACACAGTGAGTGAGGGGAAGAGTGAAATGAAATGAAGTCTGGGAGACAGGCAAGGTCCAAATCACTTACAGCATTGCAGGCTGTGGAAGGAGATAACAGTGGGAAGCTATTAGAGAGTTTTATTTAGTGAATCTACACTTCAATTTATATTTTTAAAAGATTATTTGCTGAGTGGAGAATAGACTATAGAGTGATAAAGGTGAAAGCAGGTAGATCAGTTAGAAGATCTTGACCATCACTCTGGTGAGAGATGATGGCAGTTTGGACCGAGGTGGTAGCTGTGAAGGTGCTGAGAAGTGGACATATTCAGGATAAGTTTTGAAAATAACTCTAGTAGAACTTCTGAAAGATTGATTACACATAAAGAAATAGTGAAGGGAGGGATGATTCCTAGATATTTGGCCTGGGCTTCTGGGTAAATGGTAGTACAGGTTGTTATAAGGGAGAGGACTATGGGAAAGAAAGACATTAGAACAGGAAGGGACCAAGCATTAAGTTTGAAATACTATGCTTCCAGTGAAGATATAGAACAGGAGAGTCTAGGGGTCAAGAGAGGTCAAGGCTAGGTATATAAATATGGAAGGATAAACAAGATGAAGTGTAACAGTACATTCAAATCTTCAATTTTAAAAATAACCCTCAATATGATCTCTTGTGTTCTCTTTTAGGAGTGGGAAGAAATAGGAAGGGAGTCTACTTATTTTGCTGTGAAAGTAGAGGTACATGCCAAAAGTCATTCTCAAGAGTTAGCTCTTTTATTTTTTTAAATTTGTATGTTTATTACATTTTATTGATTATGCTATTACAGTTTTCTTGATTTTTCCCTCCTTCCCACCCTCCACCCAGCACCTGCCATTCCCTTAGGCAATCCCCCCACCATTGTTTATATCCATGGGTCACACATATAAGTTTTTTGGCTACTCCTTTCTTATACTGTAGTTTACATAACCATGACTATTCTGAGACTACTTATTTGTACTTCTTAATCCTCTCACCTCTTCACCTATTCACCCACAACCCCCTCCCATCTGGCAACCATTGCTAGTTTGATTTTTAGATTCAATTGTTGACAGGTTTGTATTTTTTGCCATTTTATTGTTCATAGTTTTGATCTTCTTTTTATTAAATATGTCCCTTTAGCATTTCATATAATAATGGCTTGGTGACAATGAACTCTTTTAGTTTTTTCTTGCCTGGGAAGCTCTTTATTTGTCCTTCAATTCTAAATGATAGCTTTGCTGGCTAGAGCAATCTTAGTTGTACATCCCTGCTTTTCATGACTGTATATTTCTTGCCAATCCCTTCTAGCCTTCAAAGTTTCTTTTGAGAAATCAGCTGACAGTCTTATGGGAACTCCCCTGCAGGTAACTAACTGCTTTTCTCTTGCTACTTTGAAGATTCTCTCTTTATGTTTAATGTTTGGCATTTTAATTATGATGTGTATTGATGTGGGCCTCTTTGCATCCATCAGGTTTGGGACTCTCTGTGCTTCCTGGGATTGCATGTCTATTTCCTTCACCAAATTAGGGAAATTTTCTTTCATTAGTCTTTCAAATGGATTTCCAATTTCATGCTTTTTCTCTTCTCGTTTTGGCATCCCTATGATTGAGTGTTAGACCTCTTCAAGTTGTCCCAGAGGCTGCTTATACTCTCCTCATTTTGGGGGGTTCTTTTTTCCCCCCAAAACAACATATGTTTTTCTGATTGGTTTTTTGTTTCATTATGTTCCAAATCATTGATTTGATTCTTGGCTTCATCCACCCCACTGTTATTTCCCTGTAAATTGTTTTTTTATTTCAATTAGTGTATCCTTTTTTTCTGACTGGATCTTTTTTATGCTGCTGAGGTCCTCAGTAAATTTCTTGAGCATCCTTATAACCAGTATTTTGAACTCTGCATCTGATACATTGCTTAACTCCATTTCATTTAGCTCTTTTTCTTGAGTTTTGATCTCTTCTTTCATCTGAGCCCTGTTCCTTTGTCTCCTCATTTTGACAGCCTCCCTGTGTTTGTTTCTATGTATTAGGTAGAGCTGCTTTTACTCTGTGTCTTGGTAGTGTGGCCTAATGTAGTAGGTGTCTAGTAGGGTCTAGTGGTACAGCCCCTGCTATTACCCAAGCTGGGTACTTGAGATACACCCTTTGTGTGGGCTGAGTAGCCCCTTCTCTTGTTGTTGAGCCTTGATGGCTGTCGTTGGCAAATCAATGGGAGAGATTTACATAGGCCAGCCAGCTATAAGGACTGGCTGTGACCACTGACCCCCATATTCTGCCCTTTTGGAGGATCAGCTGTGCAGGGTCCGGGTAGGGGTGCTCTGATGTGGTCTATAGCTGCCCACTGGGTGCGCAGGCTCTGGCATTTCCCAGGTGGTGCAAGCCAAGGTCAGCATGTACCTGTGTTTTGCTCGGGGCCACCCTGCCTGAGCTCTAAAGCAATTTGAGATGACTGCTAGTGAGATGTGTTGGGCTTGGAGATTCCTAGGCAAATCCACCCTGTGAATCTAGGCTGGCTGCTGCTAGTGCTGGGCCTAGGGCTCACTGAGGCCAGCTGTTGCTTATTTGAGAGGATTTAGGAAGTTGTGAAGCATGAACCAAGACCAGCCATTCATATGGAAAAGCAGCTTGGGTGGGGGCTTAAATTGGGTGGCGCTGAGTTTCAGGGGATCACCGAGGCAGGGCAAACAGAGATAGCAGGTTAATGGAGACTAAGACATGGCACCAGATTGCCAACTCTGCAGGGTGAGCAATCAGAAAAGGGACAATGGCCTCTGCTAGCCTTGATGCCAGCCACTTCAACTCCTCCCTGTATGTTACTGGTGGCTTTCAAGCTTTTACCCTGCTGCTGGAGCTCAGAGGGAATGAGTCTGAGTAGGTGAGGAGTCCATGTGTGGATTCTTTTAAAGGAACCGCTTGGGGCTCCAGAAGTTTCTTCCACCAACTCAATCCCCACTGGTTTTTGCAGCCAAAAGTTGTGGGGACTTATCCTCCTGGCATTGGAATCCTGAGATGGGGGGTCTGAGGTGGGTCTGAGACTCCTCGCTCCTGAGAGATCCTTCCTACATTTTTATGTACCACACTAGATGTTGGGCCAGCCTGTTCTGCATCTTCATCCTTCTTACCAGTCTGGATAGATGCGGTTTCTTTAATTCTGTAGTTGTCAGCCTTCCATTAGCTAAATTTCTGATGGTTCTGAGTGATGGTGTTCTATGTTCTACTTGTAATTTTGATGTGGTTGTGGAAAGAGGTGAGCTATGTCTGCCTACACTGCCATCTTGACCGGAAGTCAAAATCTTTGAAGAGTTAGCTCTTTTCTAAGCATGTTTATTTTAAGGATAAAAAATTCATTATAGTACCTTAATTTTGATGTGTTTAGAAGGTCAGAGGAAAAAGAACCTTCTCATTCTCTCACATACTGACTTAAGAATTCTATAGGAGATGTTGTTCAGACAGTAGCTGCAAATATTATTGGCATATTAATATATCATCCAAGAACAAGGTTAAAAAATTCCACAAACAAACTTATTCTTGTAAGACTTCCTGGCAGATGTTATAGATAGAAAAGTTCACTCAGAATTCCAATAAGCAGATATATATTCATATGGTTTTATATAGAAAAAATTTATATCTTTAAAATTGCTTCTTTGCTTATTATCACTAGGGGAGTGATACCAGGGCCTGGCATCCAATAAATGTATGATGACATAATAATAAATGAATAACCACTGTTATTCCTTGACACTTTTTAATAAAATCTCTTAAGTATTGCAGAGATGTATACCCTGGTGAGCCCACATAATAATGTTAAAGCCATTATTTCATATTTTAAAATCCCACAAGAATTTTTGAGTGCACATTATCCAAAGTTTGTTTTTTAATGTTAACCAAGTACATCTTGCTACATTAAAAGCTTGCCATATTAAAGGTTTTTAGAATGTGGAAATGAGGTTTCATCCTTCCTTGCTGATGCTATGATTTGTTAAAGATAATTAGATCTGAATCACTTTGAGAATTCTCGTTGACCCTTACACTATAACTGAAGATAAAGTTGCACAAATAAATACATGTTCAAGTCAATGAAATTATCCATTGGTGTGTATGGCATGCTGTTCTTTGTTGAATTACGTTTTGTTTTAGTGTGACTGTAAATCCTTCCAGAGGGGATCTACTTGTGATCCCTGAGGAGGTAGGAAACTATAAAAAGTGTAACTACTGCAACCAAAGAAAACTGTACTTATTCTCTTCCTCAGCCATTCTTGTAAAATTTCAAGTAACATCTTTGAAGTTATGGAGTCTTCTCTCAGTAGAGCTGAGCCTACCAATTTATGTTTCTCTCCTTTCTTTTAGATAACTTAACTATTGATCTGCATCAGTTTCCTTTTTAGCCTAAAAAAATTCTAATGCCACAATAATCTCCCTCATCAATGTTTCAAATTTTAGGAAAAGCATTCTTGTTTTTCTTTGACATATATGCAACATTAATGTCTGTTATTTAGCTGCTGTTTTTTTGTTTTTTGCATTTCAAATAAATCATGACATCTTTTCCATTGCCTTATTAATAATGGTTCAAATGTATAGTGGGAAAAATGGTCATCTCTAGCTCTAAGAAAAAAGGAAAATTCTAATTCTTATTACACAAATGGAAAATCAAAATGAGACTGATAGGTATATTTTAGCAAATAATAAAAAACATTTATTTATTCAATGAATTATTAAGTCCTAATTATTGTGCTAGTGGCCAGGAATACAAAGATGAATACGAAAGAGTCCCTGCTCCCAAGATTCTTCAGGTGTAGCAGCAGGGAAGTAGCTATGTACAAGAGCAAACACACCAACGTATTTCATGAACTATGATGATTATATGTGGAGGGAGGAAGGGAAAAATGTTAAATTCTGCCATAATAGAACTCACGGAAAAAGTGTCTTTTTAAAGCTTTGTGTTGTCAAGGAAAACAAACCACATTTTCAATGTAATCCCTTTTATTGAATAGTTTTATTTTTAAAAAGCTATCTTTAACAATGTTTTTGCTTCTATAATGAAAAAGCAATCTTTTGAACAATACAAATTTAAACAGTTCATTCTTTGGTTTACCATCATGCTCTCCCCAAACCATTTGGTTGATAATTGCAATAACTAGTTTGGGTGTGATTTAGACATAGTCTAGACTCTTGACTGGAAGACCCACACTCTCTTGAAGTTACAGATTTTCTTGCCATTGTCCAGCCAGGCGATTCCCTGAATATAATTGAATTCAATTCAATTATTATTTAAGTGTTAACTTGTAGCTATGAAAATATACATCTGTAAGTTTGTGTTTCAAGACCCAAAGTAAAATCTACTGCTTTTGGTTTCCATATAGGACTAAGGACAAGGTTTTGCTTACAGACTTTTTCTATGACTTTTCTTTTAGAGAAGAAACAGAATGTCACTAAATAATGAGAAAATAAGCAGGATTTTCAAGAAATAGGAAAGGAAAATGAGTACAAGAAAGACTGAAATTTTTTTTACCTATTTTGAAACATACAAAATGAATCCTGGCTATTAATCTCAGAATTAGCTAAGCTCGAGGCACTTATTTTAAAGTTTGAGAGTCCCCTTTCTCACCTCTAATTTATCCCTCAAAGTAAAGATTTCTGCTCCCTTTAGTTCATATTAAACCACTCTTTATAGGGTTGCAGTAACTACCTTGAAGATAACACCAATGGGCACTTTTTATCCTCCTTTTATTTGAGCTTTTGGCCATATTTGACATCATTGGCACACCCATATCCTTAAGACACTGTTACCCCTTGATTTGTATGATTCTAGATTTCTTTCACCTATTTAGACACTCCTTCCAAATATCCTTATAAGCCCATTTTTAACAAAGATGTGGGTGCTTCAGTGTCTGGTCCCAGGCTCTCTTCTCATTTTATACCAGTAGTTCTCGACAGTTTTTTTAATCTGAGAAAAGCAATGCACTCATTCTCCAGAATGATGAACATAGATACACACAAAAAGGTTTGCACGTTATTTAAGCTGGTTCACAAGATAAGACACCCTCTCCTGCTCCACACAGTTTAATGATGTAATCTTCTCCACTTACCATCAATATGCTAATTCCCAAATTTATATTCTCATCTAAGATCTCTTTGTTTTATATGCCAGACTCGTGTATCAACTGCTTACTAGACTCCCCTCATATGTCCCTCGGACACCTAAAACCCAACATATCCAAACTGTAACTTAGTATCTTCTTTTCCTCTCCTCAGTACATTTTCCTTTGTTTTGTATCTTAAGACATAGTGCCACCATTAATGCAATTACGTCCAGAAAGCTCTTATTTAATTCCTTCACCTTATCCAGCACAAGAATTGTGAATTGTGTCTTTAAAATATTTTTTTAAAAGCTCCATTTCTCTGCATCTCAATGTCTACCAACTTCATCTAGATGCACCATTTTCTCTCTCAACCTATTGTAACCACCTACTAACCTCCAATTCTTCTACCCCATTTTTATTCCTTTTATAATGTATTTTCTGTGCCCACACAAATGCAAATTGGATTATGTCACTGCTCTCTTGGCTTTACAGCATCCTTCTTCTATTCACAAATAGATCTAACATCAAAACTGTTTTATAGTTTTAGGAGAGTTGATACAAAGAATGTTTAACTGGCTTTCTGTAATCCCCAAATCATTCACTAAAAGGACATGGAATTGAAAACTGATATTTTCTATTAGTGTCCTGATTTCTTGTTTATATGAGGGTTGTATTAACAACTACATTTCCTAGGATTTCATGAGAGAAAAAAATGAGGCAGGAATAATCCTAACAACTTCCTTTTGCATAGTTCTCTACAATTTGCAAGATGCTTTTATATATGTTTTGCTGCAGTAAATGTGAGAGTACTTTGAAACACTAAAACTATGAGATTAAAGAGGACATTTTTTATTTTTCATATAATATTTTATATATGAAAGTCACTGGGAATCAAGGTAATAGTACAGGGAAAAAAAAACTAATGTTCCTGAAGTTTGACCCCAGTAAGCTCTTTCCAGCTGTCAGCAGACAGCCCTACGTATGGTTCAAGTCTTCCCTGAGAGCCGTGGCCCCTCCCATCGGTTGATGGGCTAGGTAATTTTAGTGTCTAGACTGCCTACACTGGCCCTTGAAAAGTCACATTTGCTAGAATCTTTAAAAAGCATCCTCTTTGTTCAGAAACTATTCAATCTGGAATATGATCTCTCTGTGACTTCACACTACTTGTAGCAGTAATTTTATCTTTTAGTAGAAAGCCTGCAATAATATTATGTCCTTGGAGGAAAGTGAGAAGCAAAAAAATTTTCACATCACAGTGAGTGATTCAAAAACTACAAAAAATTAATGTAACAAAACTTTTAGAAAAGGAATAGAAATGTATGCACAAAACTGCTCTTTTCCTTTTTTTTTTTTTTTTTTTTGGTATAGTTTTAACTTGTCTTTCATACAGGAGTTTGAAAAGACTGAGGGAAAAGTCTTTCTGCTTCTAAGCTACTATAAACTGGCTGTTTGGAGGAGACTGACTTTGTAGTAGAAAATATGGGCCAGGAATAGCTTAATCTGCCTCCTCCTCCACAAAACATGACCCTCACTTCCCTCCTTGAATGGAAAACATAGGCAGAGGAAGAAGTTACGGGGCAGGAAGACACAAAGAGTTCTTGAGAATGGTTGTACCAGTGGCTAAGTAAAAAGAGGCTCATGTCATCACCAAGAGAGATCCACAGGGCTCTTGCACTGGAAACGGCAGTGCTTCAAAGAGAGTCACTGAGTGTTCTAATGAAGAAGTACAGGCTCCGCTGGAGTCAACGAATCCGCCATGGTATGTAGGTTGAGATACAACCACTTTGTGAGGCTAAAATGGCCAGTCCCAGGATCTTTGGGAGGAGGGGTAAGTATAAGATACTTTTGCCCCTGGACTCACAGTCACAAAGATCTCAAATTTAGACTTTTGAGACATTATTTCCAAATGAGGTCACACAGGCAGCTGCAGAGCTATACTGACAGGACTGAAAGAAGTTCATTGTGTCCTTCTAAACTCGTGTATTGCCATGAAGACTGTTAAGAGCCCAGATCAAATTCCATGCATTTACCACCTGAATTACCACAGGAGCTACTAAAATTGTCTCCCTGCTTCCACTCTTGCACTTCTACCACCGATTCTCCAAAAAGCAGCCATAGTGGTTTACATTAAGTGCAAGTATCATAATCCTGACTGCAACCTTCCAATGACTTCCCATCAAACAGAGAATAAATGCTAAGTCCTTAGTACAGCCTATAGAGTCAATACAATTCTATGTGACTCAGACTTTAGCTCCTTCCCCTATTTCATGTCAATCAGTTTCACTGTACTCCAAGCAGACTGACCTCCTTGTTATTTCCGGAACATGGCAGAGATGTCCTCATCTTGGGGCCGCTGCACTGGCTGTTGCCTTGCATGGAAAGCTCTTTTTCCAGATTCGTCATTGCTTCTCATCTTTCTTCAAAAGTAATTTCCCCAGAAAGGTGTTCCCTGTACAAACTTTTAAAAAATATCTCTGTTGTTCTCTATCCTTTCAGGATGCTGTCATTTTCTTATACACACACACACACACACACACACACACACACACACACACTCCTATTTTGCTTATTTACTTTTTTGTCTTCCTCACAACAAAATAAGCCTCACAAAGGCCAAGAACCTTGTTTAGTTTACTGCTACCTCTCTTGTGCGTAGAATAAGAATGACTAGAGCACAGTAGGTGCTCAGTAAATAGTGGGTGACTGAATGAATGAATGGATGGTCATCGAATCATCCTGCTTGTGTTCTACTAAGAACTGATTTATTTTTTGCTTATGTTTTATAATGAAATCAGTAAAATGATAAATGTACATGCTGGAGCATGGCAGCTTAGGGGAAGCCGCACCCTCCACTGCCCAATTCCCAGCTCCATGTTCCATTCCCCGCATAGCAAAGGGCCTCATGAATACATACAGGACAGTCCAGTGTCATGCCTAAGCCCTGCTCACACTCCCTCCACCCAGCCACCTTTTGCAGCAAATTGCTACTCCCGACTACCTCTTTGATAAAAGGTGTGTACACCAGCAGTAAGGTCTGCCTTGAGGAGGAGCACCGAGGAAGAAGGCCGCAGAGGCCTGGAAGTGAGCACAGACTGTTCAGGAAGGGAATCCTGGAGTTCTGGGTGTCTGAAGCACAGTCTCTAAGGAGGATCATGGATGTAGTGGACATGTTCTCTGCATGGAAGTGGGCATGGCTGAAGGACAGTAAGAGTGGGACCATCTAAAACTATGTAGCCACGAGTCACTTTTGGCTATTTAATTTAAAATGTAACAATAAAAATTCAGTGAAATTAATCATTTAATTCTTCAATTGCACTAGTTACCTTTCAAGTACTTAAGAGCTACTCCTGGCTAGCAGTCACCATATTAGTCACTATGCAGACTTAGAACCTTTCCATCATCGAACAACATTCCAATGGACAACACTGCTCTAAAGTATCAGACCTTGCCCTCCTCCCCAGGTTTAAGTGACTTACTCTATAAGCTTTGTTAAATTTATTCGATTTATTCAGAAAATATTTATTGAGCATTCACTATATTCCATGTGCCACAGGATTTATTGGGAGATCAGAAACAAGGTATAATTTCTGTCTTCAAAAAGCATGTCACCTCGAGAAGTCCAGGGGCTGGGACTCTACTGACATGAAGTAAAGTGAATGCCAGATCAAATGACAGAATCGTGCTTACGTAGCCTTACGCAGAATAGAGAGGTTCTACCCAGGGAAATGAGAGTCAGGAAAAAGGGGGTTAAAAAAGGACAAAAACCAATCCAACAACATATAAATCAAAGGAATGCTAGACCCAGAACAACTTACGTAACAGAAACTTCTACCTTCTAAGTTAGACTCAATGTCAGAAGAAGACAAGAATGACAGGAATCGGCTCATCTTACTTCATGAAGTTAGTTTTGTTTTGCTTTTTAGAATAATTGAAGACAGAAAATATAATTTTTTAAAAAGCCAAGTCTTCAAAGTTTTATGTCTCTGTGATTTAATGTTTTTCTAGAAAAAATTACCTATTTGTATTTGTAATCCAATATTTCCCCAACTATATATTTTTCAAGGTTTTTTTCTTCAATTTTTCTCCCAGAACACATAGAAAATTAGAATTCAACTCATCACTCATTTTCCCACTCGAACTGAAGAAACCTGTTTTGAAAAAAGTTTACCTTACAAGGTAAAGCCTGGATTTATTATTTTTTTTTTGAGTTGGACCCATTTCATTCTAGCAATTTTCTTCCACTCTTATAAATGTATTAGGCAGTCTTGCATAGATGCTGTGTGAGAATAAACATAGGTTGGTATAAAAGTGTTTACCTGATGTCAAAAATGGTTTCAAGTTTTATGTTTTATTATTGCCTGGCCATCATATCTAAAATCTAAAAGAGTCCTTCCAGGAGCTTTTGAGAAACTGGAACTAAGGCAAGGATAAGTTCCTTAGCATAGCAGCTCCAGGACTTTAAGATTTAAGTTTACCAGATTATTAGTTTTGTTTATGCTCCTAATTAGTATTAAATTGTTAACTTGGTTCTTCATTTCACAGAAACTTTTGATAATTGGCAGCTGTCAGTCAGGCACATTTGAAATATGTTATTCTGAAAGTGTGAGGACACATATTTAAATGCACATTCTCTCTTGAAGATAAATGCCCAGGACAATAGAACATCATGCCAATTGTTGTAAATTCCCCCTCATTATCATAAATGTGATATTTGATCCAAAGATATTGTCTAAATAAACCAAATTGCCATTTATAATCTGCTAGCAATTCCACATTCTAACCTAGAATGGATTTTTGTCCTTGTTTGATCAACAACCTCCACATGCTTTACAGAGGTACATATTGCATATTGCAGTGATGTATATCCACACAACCCTATAGATTTGTATTAAATCCACATTCACATTTCTGTTGTTTCAGAATATTTATTCAATTTCAAATGTTTATTTTTATATACTTTAAGCATATTTAATATGCATAGACAATTAAATCCTTTAATATTTCCTAATGGACTAACTGTAATGAGTTTATTCTGCAAGAAAAGAATGGAAACATTATAAACTAGTTTAATTCTATTTATATAGCCTATAAAGAAGATCTATTTGGGATGAAAAAATATTGTCTTTGGAGAATTGGTGAATACTTCATTTTCAGTAGAATATCAGAAAGACAATAGTAATAGTACTATGATGAGGTTCCTTTTTTACTTCTTTGGAGATTCATAAACTCCTCCAATGGACCCTTCTTTCTTCATAAAAGGTGTATGTATATCTGTAAAATAGAGTTATATTCTATTAAGAACATATTTTAATTTGTAGCATAGCATCATAAGTTGTGTTAACAGTCCAAACTGTTATATACTAAGCAAAAATTTGTGTGGTCCAGAAAAAGCAGCTAATTAGCTATCCACAAAAAAGACATATTTCATTGCAACATTAGCTCTGATATAATAAAAACAAAGTTTTCAAATTCAAAAATAAAAAACTGGGAATATACCATTATCTTAATATAATGTATCTAAACACATTGGCTAGACTGGTTAGGATTTTTTTTTTACTTGTTGCCCAACCTCAAGTTCTAAAATGTAACTCATTTTTGCATTTTAAAAAGTGTTTAATATGTTGTTGAGGGAATATGTCTTAGCAGAAAAAACATCATAACAATTTTTCCAAGACATAGATTCTACCTTTGTCTACCTGATAGAATTAGTTGATTTATATGTACAAATTGGTCTAGTCATCACATGATTCTCTGTCTCTCAAGGTACCCTGTAGTTCTAGGATTCCAGGTTTCTAACTTGGGAATCTAGACTTTGATTCTTTAAAGAATACATGTTCAAGAATTATAATGTGCTAGCTTTTCTATTAATGATACTCTGGTTAACAGGTCAACTATAATTACAATTAGAAATGAATGCAATAAAAATAGCCCTAACTGCCACTTTTCTCCGTATTATACAGATGATTACTTAACTTTATCTTTCAGTTATCTAGGATTCCAGGTGTTATTACTCTGTTTTGTTTTAAAAAGGGGGCATGGATGAAACAAAAGTTCCAACAATTATGGGAAAATGTCAATGAAATAAAGGATTTCTCCGATCTGGTAAAGAGGAACAGGGCTGCCTGGTATGTGAAAATGCTTGTTACAGGTCACAGGAGAACAATATAGTGGGCAATGTATCCCAAACTTACTTTACAGCAGAACCGATCTTTTGGGATACCCCTAATAACATCTCTCGGAATCGGTGCTTAGCACACACTACATTCTCAAGAAATGTTTGGATGAATATAGAAATGAATAAATAAATGAATAAAAAACAAATGAACAAATTGAGTTTGATAAGTGTTAACAGACATATTATTTTATAAAATTTATCTAAGGTCAGACAGCGTTTCTAATTTATATTTTTAAGATGCACTCGACATCAAATAGTTTCATGCAATAAATGAACACAAAGCAAGTATTTACTATTGTTACTGAAAAAAGAAATGAAGAAATTTGGTTTTTTAACAATATTGTTTTTCAAATGGTGTATGAGGAGAGTCCCATCGCCCTTTACACTCACAAACTAGTTTTCAAGAGACTATACAGTATAGGTATCTTCATTTACCATAGTTGAAAGTGAGTTGGGCTAATGACAAAAATGAAAATGGTGATTTCACCTAGATAGCGCATTATCTATGGCAACAGTTTTATACTAGAGAAATATAACAAATGGGCTGCAGGAAAGATATGATATTCTGAACCTTTCTCATCGAGGCTCTTTTTGATGGGAATAGGTAGACACATTTTTGACTTCGTGTCCACATTCACTCTTTGGTGGCAAACATGAGTGACAGCTTCAACCCCCATGCCACTGCTATGAGAAGACCAGAATGGACCCAAGCGAGCGTTGCCTGGCCACCTCTGTCTCTCCCGGAAAATACCCGAGAGTGCACAGGGTTCATTACGACCTTGGCAAAACACCAGCACACGCCAGCTGCGTGTGGGGCTGCTCAGCCTCCTGCTCAATGGAGAGGAATAGAAGTCGTCAGTCTTCCTCTGCAGGTTTTCATTAACTCTCTGCTAATCTGGAGCATTAATTCTTGGACTTCTGGGAAAACAGAGTTGTTTAATCTTAAAATCTTAAAGGAAAACATCTTTCTTTCAAATCTACTTCTGGAATTTGTGAGCTTTTGAAAGTAACATTCACAGCAGATTTGAAATATCCACTTTTTGTAAAGGGCAAGTTAATGGTGTGAGTTCCATTTATTACCTGTTATCTGAATGAACCAAATTAGAAGGAAAAAATAGGGGGGCTAGCCTGGGGGCAGGGTGGGAATCTGTTACTTCAGTTAGATTTACAGGGAGTCCTTGTAAACAGGGTGCTAAAGTGTGTGTTGGATTTTTTTTTAACCTTTTGTGACACACAACAGAGCTGTGAAATCAGTGAATTAAATAGTTCCAGTCCCCTGGGCACACATGAGCAATAGCATAAAAATGGACAGCACCCATTATAACATTACTGTTATGGAGCAGATGGACAGCTTCGGTTTCAGTCTTTTGTCCTTACCTCAGAATGGGGCAGAACTGGGAAACGACTGTAAATTTTCTCAAAAGAGATGAATAGGAAAGCTGTTAACTTTTTTCTTATTAAAATAAGAACCTTGGAAAAATTCCAAATTACACATTTTGCAGCTCTTTGACTGCAATTCTTTAGCTTTTGCTGCAAAACATCTGTAGGTGGTTAAGCATTTCCCACCCTCATTCCCCAAAATGGAATATCTCATTCCTGGCAAGACATCCAATGCCTGCAAAGACATATGTTTACCAAACCAGTTCACTGCCATATGTGTGCCACAGTTTCTCTAGAGCATGATGCATGTGAGTTGATTGGCTTAAGAGCCTCAGAAAAGAGAAACAAGCAGAAACAGACTGAGAGAGAAGTAAAAGATCGGGAGAGGGTGAGAGAAGGGAAGAAGAGAAAGGGGAAGGGAAAGAGAATTATTTTTTATTGTCTTTTGAAAACTTAATTTCTTCCTTCGTCTGTGAATGTTGATGAGAAATTTTCCAGTCATATTGCAGTAGTTTTTCTACTACTAAGTAATTTTCAAAGATATTGAATGTCAAAATAATGAGGGTACCAAATAGATAAGGCATAAATCGAGAGATTTTGATACAATACTCATCCCCAAGTTTATTTCTATGATGTATGATAAAATGATCAGATGAAACAGTTGTTAATAATCACTTGAGTTTAAGTTTTAATTTTGAAACAGGAAAAAACATACTTTGAAATATTCCAAAATAGACCCTCAAATGCAATATAATCATGCTAAAATCAAAGGAGTAATTCTAGACATCAAAGGGGAAAAAATGGTTATTTCACATAATGCTTATACTCACTGAAATAGCTATTAATTTTAAAATAATTTTGAAGACTAACAAAACCTATTTTGGGGAACAAAAACAAAAACAAGCCTGAAAAAGAAAAATTTGCATTTTATTTTTCAAAATTTTCTGTTCTGCACATAAAAATACAGCTTCTGATAAACAAGTATATTAATAATACCCTGGTATATATAACAGTTTTATCTAAAATAATTTTACATAAGATAAGTAATTTAAAGCATTCAAAAAGGACAAAAGTCTAATAAGAGTATTGGCTATAAAACCAACAATGTTAATTATTTAACCTTAAAACACTAAAGTCACACACATTACTTGATTATGAAAAAATTAAAGAGAATTTGCAAAGTTATATCTATTCGAAACTCTCCTACCATTCGGAACTATTTATAGTCAGTGAATAGATCTGGGTAAAGCTTTGAAAGAGCAGAAATGTGTCACCACAAGCAACTCCTATAAAGTTGGTTTTGTCTTTTGAAAAGTTTATGCTGTTTAATAAGATTTGGCTTCTTACTTTTAATCTTATATTGCAGTGGCAAAAAAGAAAGAAAGAAGATACAGTATTCCTCCACTATGTTGTGGTGTTGTCATGGATACGCAAGTATGGGGCATCACTTCCACCACTAAGTAAACAAGATTCTCAAAGACCACTTGGCAGGACATACTAACCTTGTAGCATTGTTGGCTGCAAAAAACTTTAAGTAAGCAAATAGCTTGTGGTTTTGAAATAACACATATTATGCCCTGGCAAGGTAGCTCAATTGGTTAGAGGTCTTCCTGATAAATGAGGTTTCTCTCTTCAAATCAATAATAAATAAATAAATAACGTATTAGTAGAAGAAAAGAAAACTAGACTAACAGTCAATTTTTGTACGTGCTAGTTCAACAATTTTAGAGGGGCTTAAAACTGCAAAACTTCCTTTCTTGTCTACTTTCATATTGTATATCAATTGTTCTTATATCATTAACAGAAATTGTCATTAGAATGACCAGTTTCTGTTTTCTATGGCTGATATAGTACTTTACAATATAATTATTTATAAAGAGAACAATAAAATGTTCTTTATGTTATATGTGGGTGTTTTGGCAGGTATTTGGAAGATTACATTTAAAATCACCACCTTTAATAGTATTTCGTTTTTGTATTTTTATTTTGTTATGTTTTGTTTTTTGTTTCTTTCAAAGCAAAATTTACCATGCATTGCAGACTAAAAAGTAAGAATTGCCTTCAACAACAAAAAAAGGTTCATTTGATTATAGCAAATCAGCATCACATAAGGATGAAGGTATGGTAATTAAAACCTTTAAAGTTCTGTTTCAAAAGAGAGAAAAATTACATGGATTATTCAGAATGTGGTATTTAGTTCTGTGTAGTAAACTTAGCAGGAATAGAAATCTGCCTCATAATTAACTTTTCCAACTAATACGTGATGGAAAAGTTTTGATAATCAAGATCACTTAAACTTTAAACACTTGCCAGATACAGAGAATAATGTGCAATTATGTCTGTGTGCATCTTGTGGAAGAAACATGCATATTATTCTTTGGAAAGTTTTCCCTCTATGTAGTTGTAGGAAGATCCCAATGCAAATAATTTTACACATTTCACTGGGTTGGTTGTTTTACTCTCTTGCTGGTTTGTTTGAATTCACCTATTAACAATTGGCAAAATTACCAACAAGCTTACTTAGTGAGTTACATGAATTTGTTTAAAAAAATGCATAAGGCCATGCATATTGAGGAAGGGGGACTGTATTCTATTATACCAAAGAATTGAAATTGACATAATATATTAAAACAGTATGAATATTCTTCAACTTTATACACCCTCTTATTCTAAGTTTCACAGCAAAGAGTAATTAATCTGTGGGGCATGGGGGAAGGAATGGACTTATGTCCTGATAAGGTAAAAATCTAGCTGAAGTGCAGATTTTGCAGCAAATCTGGACCTATAAAAGTTACATGGGAAAATACAGATTTGTTTCTAGTCATTTCAAAGAGATCTTTCAAAATTTAATCTGTGAAATGCTGTTTCACTGCAGGCCTGCATGAGAACCACCCAGTTCCTTGTGGGGACTACCTTATTTCCATTTTTCAGTTGCATGTTTTCCCCTTTCTCAACTATTTTTGAGAATTGTAAGTAAGCAGGGCTCTAAAATTCAAGTTCAGTGTGCAGAGTTGATTTAAATTTGATAACAAATGGTTCTGCTTTTGAAATGAATGTAGCCTGGCAACTTCAACTGGGAACCCTTCGGAGGGCCTCAATTATGTATGCAGCTTCTTTGAGAAATAGTTTCACACATCTGACCCAAGGACCACTATGTTGTTGCCATGAAATAAAACTGTACGTAGGCATTGTTTCATTTCTGTACCCTCTACACACTGCCAGACTCCACTCCCTACCCCCACCCTGTGCATGCATGTGCACACACACCCTCACACGCACTCGCACAAACTCCTTTATTGTCACTCCGCTTCTATTTTTCTAGTAGAGTGAATGTATCAATATAATTATCATAAGTATAATGGCCCCTGATTACTTTTTTGTTGTAAAAATATTCCGATTCTAACTGCCAAACTGTTTCGGTCAAAATCAGGAGTGGGAAACCTAAAAGATAACTAAAGGGTTAAACCACCCACACCATTTCAATTTTTTTCAAAATGGCTGCTTTGTCTGTGTGCATACACCAATAGCAAATGTCCTTCTGTTATTGTACAGCCAATTTGATGTGTCAAGTATTCATATGCTAATAATGGTACAGTTTCTCACTTTTTCACAGATAAATGGTAAAGATTGTTACAGACAGTGAAACACAAGAATAAACAGCTTTTATTTCAGATGCGATAAATTACTTTCCATTCAAATAACATGCGACACACGCTGCTGACCATTTTGTTTCTATTCACTGTTAGTTTGCCTTTTGCGTGTGTTTTTTTTAGAATAGTTTGAAAATATTTAACAGATATGGACAGAGTTGTTACTAAAGACTTGATTGCATTAATTTGCTTTGTAGTCTTTTCATCACTTCAAGTTCATTTTTATGCTCAGTTATTACAGTGAGAGAAAGTTTGATGGAAAATCTGACACTGTTCCCCTAACATGGTACAATCAAGTCTTTTTAAAGCTTGGTAATGGCAGTATTTGAAGAATGGATATCTTCCTTTCCAGGTTAGTAGAAATGTCGCTTAGTAAATAAAATCCCTTGCTAAGGATATTGCCTAAAAGGAGACACTTGAATAAAATATAAGTCATTCTGTCAAAACAAAGTCGAATCATTCTGGTTTTCTGAGACATAAATATGTCCTTTAAAAAGGGCCACATAGGTTAAATACATATGATTAAATCATACACTTAATTTTTAGGATAGACAAATTAATGTAAAGATGAGAGAGTGGTGGGTAAGAGAACAGAGTTTGAGAGAGAATGAAACAGTTGTTAAAGAAGTATTTTAACACATGTACTGATGAACATGCATGTGTGAAGACAGAGTTGTAAATCAAAAGAAACATTTCTGATTTATTTTTCATCAATTTAACAAAAATGTGCTTATACACTCTTGAGTTGTAATATTTTCCTTTAGGGACAAAAATTAGAAAACTTAGAAATGAAACAATGATTCTTCTCAAATTCACTTTATTGTGCCCAGATCATTTGACTGAGCTTTAGAAGTGATCACTAGTTTATCTTGTGTCTTCCATGATTATTATATATGCTTGGTTTAATTGCCTCTGATGAGATAGAATACAAAATAAAAAAAAATTAACACAAAGAGAAGCAGCTGGATTCACTGCGAGGCTGAAAGATCGTGGCTTTTCAAAGTAGGTCATACAAAACTTTTTTTTCCTAATTGCTCAAAACTAAATGTACACCTACACATGTGCATGCAGACATACACACACACACACACGAATCCAGGGAAAATCACATTAAAGAATTTTTAGAGGGAAAACAGTTGATCATGGGAAAGTATGCCTTGAGACATTAAGGATTCCAAAGGTAAATATGACATCAGATCAATGAGGCTGCAGCTCCCTAATAGTATAATCAGCAGATTGTAAATTTTAACATAATTCTAGTACAAAAGCTAGCCATTTGAAAGCAGTCCTATAATCTCAGGCCTATTCTCTGAACTCCAAAATACCAGAGATGACTATTATACCATTTCAATGAAGAATAGTGAACATGAGTGACAAATTTTATATCAAACCAGGACAACCAAGAATTTTTTTTTTATTGCAGGCCTATACAAGAAAGCTAATAAAACTTGTTTTCTCTTTCTTTCCTTCTAATGCCATAGATTAAACATATAAGTTAATAGGATCAACTTTCAATATCTACTTTAAATCTTATATGTTAACATTATAAATATTAACATTATTTTGCTACAATAAGAGTTTGTTAATGGCAGATGAGATACTAATTTTTACTTTATGGGACACTCATCCAAAAGTGACTGTAAGCTAATTTATCAAAATTGAAATAAAGTAGGACACCAGTAACTATTTCAAGAATTAATTTAAAATGTGATATATGCCACGCATGCTACATTACTCAGACTTTATTATTAATTTAAGTGTTTCTTAACTAATTATAAAGACTAAGTGAAGAACTTTTTACCCATTGTTTCTTTTCGTTTCTCATCTAACCTCTCTTTATCTGTGCAAATACAATTAGGCCTCACTCAAAGCTCTGGATGTCTATTTCCTCCCTGTTAATTCTTGTCTTTAGTGTAATTAACACCTTGGTCATAAACACAGGAATACGCAACAGGGTATCTTTCCTAGCCTATTTTGATATTGCCTCTTTTATTTCATCTTCAAACACAATTTTATTTGCTTTGGAAGCTGCCTTTTTAGGTGCAAAGGTTTAAATCAGTAACTCAAATTTTAAACAGTGGACACATACTTACCAAGGACTAGGACTAACACACACACGTGATATTTGATCTTTCATAATGTTATCCTGCACATGAACTCCAGGCAAACTGATCTGGGTTCAGGTAGTGACATTCTACCTCACTCATACCAATTTAAGTATAACTGAGGTTTTAATTAAAAAACAAACGGAATGACGGGCCACAACGCTGAGGGACAGCTAATGGGCTGGAGGAAACAAAGCTTTTCTGTCTTCTTGCTTCAAAAGGTATAGGTTTGAGAGGTATATTATAAGACATTCTGGAATTTATACTGGCTGGTTAATGTTTAGGTAAGAATAGTAGTTTTCTTTTTTTTTTATTTTTTAGAGTAGTTTTATGTATATAGAAAACTTGTGCAGAAAATAGAGAATTCCTATATTCCTCCCCCCACTTTCCCCTATTGTTAACATTTTGCATTAGCATAGTACATTTATTACAATTGATGGACCAATATTCAAAGAGTGAATATTGTGTAGTTTTCTTTTTTGAGGAGTAGGGAACTGGGTTGTAAGTCTTTGAGTTTACCTGTATACAACCTTTCTAATTCATTTGTTCTCTCTGCCAAAAGTTTTCAACATGTCATTTAAAACGAAAAGTATTACATAGGTGAGGTGAGCAAAAAATGAAGGGATGGTTAAGTGTCATATAGAGTCACTGAGCTTCTCAGGTTCATGAGTAAAGTTATGTTCAAGGAGTGAGGATGCTCCCTGCCTTGAATTGCCTGCATCTGTGTGAGACTACCCACTGAATGAAATAGTGTGACATGCTTACTTCTTTTTTTGTTTGTTTTTTGTTTTGTAATCAAATCAACCATGAGGTGTTTCAAGGTATTTTGGCACAAATGGCACTCTGCAAAAATAAATGATCTGTAGTCATATGATCTAAAATTACATATATACATATATATATATTCATTCCTTAGATCTCTGTAGATGTAGCAGTGTCTCTGAGTATGGTGCCAGTTGTATAGTTTAAACTATTATTATATATACAAAGGAAAATAGAAATTCAAGGCAATGATCAACATAAATCATATAGAAAAAAATTTTACATCTAGCCTTCAGTATCTGCATTTTTTTAAGCAAGAAACTTATTTCACATTTATCTAAAAACTGAATTAATTTTAGACTTTATTTCTCCACAGGCTCTATATTATTAAAATATTATGAATTTGTATATAAATTATGTCTCAAATAAATGAAATGCGGTGTGAATATAAGTCCATGACTATTAGGATAAGAAAACATTCCTATTAAAGCCAAATCTACATATGTTCCATGAAATGAAGAATTGCAGCACTATCTGAATTAATCTTGAAATATGCATTGGGGCCCAAGTTATAGGGATAAGTGTCTTAATTTTTCACTCTATTTATATCGATCCAACCTGACTGGCTAGATCCAAATTGATTTACCAGTGGTTTGAGGATCATTAAACATCACAAACTTAACAAACAAGCATATCCCTCAAGCTCTCAGATTGGTATTTTCTGCATCTGTCTTTGAAGAAACCGAATACTTGATCCCAGGAGAGACTCTCTCATAGGCATGGAGGCAAGAGACCAGGTTCCTATGTCTAATGTTTGCCGTATATAAAAGTTATAATTTTGGTGCTTTGGGCCATAAAATGAAAGCCATGTTTTTTTCCTTCAGACAGGGGAATGATGAGGATGGTGAGTCAACAAGCACAGTTCTACAAAGGAGAGCAGGACTCATGAAAAGAGGGTCTGGCCTTCTCTGATTGCTCCCACACTGATGCACCACCCTGGATAGCTCATTAGGGTACTCAGCAGAATACAAAGAGTCTTTTAAATAAAGCTTCCTCGTTCTAAAAGAGCGTATTCATCACCTCATGCATATCCAGGATAGGAAGGTTTTCCCCTTTGAGTCTGAATGAAACAACCTGCAATCATTTATGTGGAGATGTTGCTAAACATATTTGTAACCTCAGAGAAGTCTTCATTCATAGCAATAGAGACAACCTCAGAAGAAATTGATTTTCCCAAGAGTACAATTTCTATTTAGTGTGTAGTACCTTTGTAATTTATTGGACAGAGGACACTGTGGGAACAGCTCAGACAGACTTCCCACTTTAAACAGAGAAAAGGAATCTAAAGGGACGGGAGCCTTATGACAAAAAAGAAAAGAACAAAAGTGACTCATGTATGTCAACTGGAACAGACACCTACTAAGCAGTAATTAGAACTTTGCCCACGATTTGGTCAGAGGGGTCAGTCACAGGCTGGATTTTGGCACGGAGTGTTAGTGTGTGACAACAGTTCTTCGAAACAGAAGGGAAGCCCAGTAACAGGAGGTAGCACTAGTGTCTGGATTGTATTAAAGGCAACATGGCCCTTTGAGTTAGATGAACTATAATTGTATGTGTCTTGGGTGTGCGCTTTTCCCTTTTAGGTTTAAAGTTAGAAAGCTATAGGATTAGTCTTACCCGCCAGAGACAACAATGTGGCTAAAGTGACATAGCCAGGAGAGCTTTCCTGAATAAATGATGCTGTGCTCAATTTACAATAGCTTGAACATAACAGTAATTATTAGAGTTGCTGGGGGAAGAGATATTCTGTAGAACTGCATGAAAAGTTGCAAACTTTTAGGGGCTAGCAAAAATAATCCTGCAAACGTTCTTAAGTTAAAGTGAAAGTAACGGACTTAAATCATGAAATTGATCTCACATGGGTTAAACCTCAAGCAATAAAACATGCACTTTAAGAAAACTGTCCCACACTTTTAGTTTGAGACTCACTATAGCGACTGCTTTGGGGGCTAGCTGCTCCAACATCTATAGTGATATGTATTTTCAATTCCTTTTTCTTCACAGTTGAAGCCAATAGCAAGTGAGAATGTTTGATGAAAATACAGAATGCAGATACATACTTTATGTCATTTTTTTTTAGATAAAAACCTTACAAATTTGTTGTTAAAAATAATTCTTTGGGTCAGTTCTAAGATTGGCAAAAGATATTTTAAATGCCTAAAATCCTAAAAAATAATTTTTAGGTGAATTCACCTTTGGGTGATTTGCCTAAATAATCATAAAGTTTTTAAGTACAAAACTGAATTTAAACCCGGTTATGAGAGTAGTGGAAATGTCTTTCCAAGGCCAGAATCACACATACTTTGGAAGCGGCTTCTTATTAATAATACATTCAAATATAGGAGGCATTATAACATGCAAGGTTTTCCAACTAAAAGAGATTTCCTGCAGGTATCTAATTTAGAGACAATATTGTTAACAATGTTGACATTTAAGTGGCCATAGCTAAAGCTTTGCAAAGAACATTCCATTACAGTAAATGTGAAAACCTACAACTTAGTGTTTAACTTAAGAGAATATAAGAGTGTTGGTTGACAGCGTGAAGGTTGAAACGACTTTCATAACTGGAAAGTTTACCTAATAATTTGAACAAAAGGGCTTCCTCGAGAAGGGCCTTCAATACAATGGGACTACAATGGCCATGGAAGACATACAGCACACTACATCCTCTTCCCTGAGCTCTCTGTTTCCAAAACTAGAGTTAGCTATACAGGCACCAATTTCTCCTTCACAGCACTTGCCTACTTTCAAGACCCCAGTCTAGTCTGCTATAACACTAGTCTAATTGGATGCTCCATCAGATTTAACACAGCATTTCCACACTTGAGCATCTGCTATGACTCTACCCCCTTCACTCCCACCCCTAAATTTTGTAATCACATCAACCACGAGGTGTTTCACCCCCAAAAGAAAATCTAACCTGTGTCTCAGTTGAATCAGCTGACAAATACAATTAATCAGTTTTTAATTTTTCATATAACTCTCTCCCTAACCATTTATCCTTGACTGTCATTATACTCAAGTGACACCCAAACTATCGATATTCTTCTAAGAAGTTTTTTCTCTCCACTCTATTTCGCTCTAGACTCAGCTGACAAGTTAACCCCTCAGAACTTCACTTTTAGTTGGCAACTCTTTTGCTAAAACTCTCAATGTCTGTTCACTTTTTCCTAAGGAAAAATGACTCCCACAAGTGACTTATTTCTCATATCTTCTCATCACCAACACCCGACCACAATGCACAAGGCCGCTCTCTGAAAATGCCTAGCCGTTCCCAGCTCTCCTCCGTTACTCAGGTCCCTCCCCCTTCTTGCCCATCCTTTCTGCCTTCACTACCTCACTGCAACCCCAATTCCCCCAGGGCTGTTTCACTGGCAGTGTCAGTCCTTCAATTTTACTTCATGCTGAAGCTTCACCAGGGCAGGGTCTTTGCAATTCAGAGATTACCTGTGGGGGTTTATCCACAGAAATTAATTAATTTTTCTAATTTTTTCATTTTAATTACTTGAAAACATTTTACATTATTTTGACTTTAAAAAACAGTGAGACCTTAAATAGTAATGTAATATGGCATTTTACTAATTAAATCACATATTTAACATACAGTAGAGGGTGACTGATCATTTTAAAAATGAAAACAGAAATATAATATTAATAACCATTAGCAGATTGATTTGGTTTGCTATAAATATAAATAATCACAAATAAGTTTTTTAAAATATTGAATCATGATTTATAATATTTAACCACTTCACCCTGGCCGGTATGGTTCAGTTGGTTGTGCATTGGCCCACAAAGCAAAAGATCACTGGTTCAATTCCAGTCAGGGCTCACGCTTGTGTTGTTGGCCAAGTCTGGTCCCTGGTCGGGGGCGGGCATGCAAAAGACAGCCAATCAATGCTTCTCTCGCACATTGATGTTTCCGTCCCTGTCTTCCTCCTTCCCTTCCCCTTTCTTTAAAAATAAATAAATAAATAAAATATTTTTTAAAATATTCGTTCACTTCATGATTTGATTAAATTTGAGAGGTAAACAAATACTTTATAGGATAAATTATTATTCATTAGAAATAAATTGTTTTAAATTATATTTTAATTTTAATATGTAATACTATTAATGATGCATTTAATTATTTTAATGAAATCGAATAACAAAAATTAACATCTGTATAATACCTGGCAGATTTTCTTAAAAATTTACTTTCAAACGCATTATCTAACTTGGCCTTCATAATAACATTTTAATATAAGTAATAAATTTGTTTAAAATGCCCATTTTAGAGATGACAAAACTAATATGGGAGAAACACAGATTCATAAACTCATATGATTCTCAACACTGAAGGGTAGTTGTTCCTGTTTTCCATTTTAGGGACGACACAATGGAAGCTGTGAGCTCTTAGACAACATGTGCATCACCACTAAGCTGGTGAGCAGCACATCTGGAGTGCCCACCAAATCTTTGTCACAAATCTCTGTCTGTCCAGCTCCAAAGTCTCTGTCTTTTCAAACTTCTTCCAACATGAATCATGATGTAGCACAAAGAGCACATATCATGACTGGGAATAAAAATATTGTTTGTTGAATGTCTACTTAATATATCAGACTTTGTCACTTATCTCAATGATAATCCTTTAAAGTAGATTTATTTAGAGTGAGAATCTTTAATTACGCTTAATATATGTGTAGGTAATGTATGACAGGCACTACACTAGCAGATGGGGAAGAAAGTTAGAGAATACAGATAACGAAATAGAGGACAAGTCAATAAATTTTCCAGACATACTGCTAATAAGTGGAAGACAGTTTGAAACCACATCTATGAGAATCCAAAGAAATAATCCATATAAATCCTTCCTTTCAACTTGAATCACTGCCAAAATAAAATATAAAATTTACATTTATTTCATAACTTTGCTAAAATTTTCTCACAAGTATAATTTCTATGATTTTTTGGCATGAGACAATTATAAATTATGAGCCTCTGAATCTTTGATTCCCCATTAAATACTATGTTGGGAAAGTAATAATTGGATTCTCTTTCCTCCCTTGACTATTCCAGGACCAGTTAGCTATTCAGATGTTGAAAATTACTCTTTGTTGGCTAAACTTTTTTCTACATATAACTTCAATTAGGTTATTATCCAAGGTTACAGTGATTTAATCACACTGGATTTTACATTACTATATCAGATATAAAAAAGAACACCATTCTGTATGCAAAATCTTTGAGTCACAAAGCACAATATGTATGTAAGGTGGAAAATACCTTTTTGACCTATACCAACTTTCTTGACATAGTTTAAATATGAGGTCAAGATACGGTGTATGCTTCTATCTTCAGTAAAGTGTATTTTATGGTAGCAGTCTCTATGGCTAGATCACCTTACATACATATCTCCTAAATAACAGGACAATAGTTGTATTTGTGTAAAAAGAAATAACACAGGTGAGAGAGAAAAAAAATCTTGGATTATAATCCTGATTCCATCAAAAACAAGTGCATGACTTAAGCAGGAAAACTCTCCAAGCTTCATTCTCCTATTTTTGTTTTTGTTTTAAATAAGATAAGTGTCATTAACCTCCACCTGTGAAAATATAAGGTGTCCACCTTAAAAATAAACCTTAATACTAAGAAATTCACCAAACCATTTTAGGAAGGGCACCACATAACAATTCAGTTTATGTTAGTCTCCTAAACAAGTTAGACATAGCTAGGTAGTTAAAGAAGCAGAGAAGAGACCAGGACAAGAAATATACTTTTCTGCTGTTTCTAAACCAAATTTAGTGACCATAGGCAGTTTGTTTAGATTCTCTCTGTTTAGGTTTAGTATTCTCTGGTATCAGGGAACTGTTAGATTTTCTTCCTTTTTTAATTCTTCCAAACCTACCTGAAAAATAAAGTCCCTTGAAATGCTCCCAAAAGTCTTATTAGAAATTTTACAATTAAAATCAAGTAATACAATAAATCATTTTATTTGACATTTTAGTGACCATAAAGCTTTGGCCTAGAGTAAATAAAATCAACTCAATTAAGAAATTGAAAAAGTTAAATTGACCATTTCATATTACATAGACCTGACAATTACTCTACAGATTGGTATATGGGGTTTGCATTTATTTATTTCCTTCCTCTCCCCTACTCTCAAAAAGCCAGCCCTCCCACTAATAACAGATGCTTACGGTACCCTGTGCCCTTCATCTTGACCATTTTTGTGTACATTGGCCTGACTTACAACTGCCAGGATCTTTTCACCTGAGGGCTTTTGCAGCAAGTGAGACCTGTTCTTTCTCAGTTTGGAGCAGATTGGAAATGCCTAAGAATTAATGGGCCCCCTGAGTAGCTCTCATCCAAGCCTGTACAAACACCTGAGCCCTCTCTGAGGCATGGGTTCTACACTTTTTCCAGAGCTTTCTAGTGGAAGTAAGCCCCAGTTGCCTGCATCCTTTATTGCATGCCTTCCCTGGCCTGCCCCACTTTTCCATTTCCCTACGGTGTTTTCTGGGATCACCTACCAAATAAACTATATAAACAAGAATCTCTGTTTTAGAGTCTGTTTTCTGGGGCAACTGAAACTATGCAGTATCAGCTAAATAAGAACAATCGTGGGCTATATTTTAGGTTGACTTATGTCCCCTGCTCTGCCCCCAAAATATGTTAAAGTCCTAATGCCCACTACATAAAAATGTGACCATGTTGAAGTTCTAATCTCCAGCACCGCAGGATGTGGCCTTATTTGGAAATGGGGATATTGCCAGTGCAATTAGTTTAGATGAGGTCATTACAGTAGGTCATATATGAAGAGACTGGTATCCTTATAAAAGGAAGAAGAGGCACAGGGAGAAGAAGACAAACATTGTAGTATTGCAGCTTCCAGACAAGGAACAAAATAAGGGGAGGGGAGCACCTGCCGCTAGACGATAGAAAGGGGCAAAGAAGGATTCTACCTAGGGCCTCAGAGGGAACATGACCCAGAAATCACGCACCTTGATTTCTGACTTCTAGCCTTCTGAAGTATAAGAAAATAAGTTTCTGTTGTTTAAGCCACCCCGTTTTTGGTGCTTTGTTACAGCAGCCCTAGGAGACTAAAATAAGCTACAAAGCCTGTTCTAGGTGTTTTCCAAGACCATCTAAACTGCTTATTTGCTCAATTTGGGGTTCCTTCTTACATTCCTGGTGCTCATCCCTTATTTTACACTTTGACTTTAAAAGTCTACTTCTGTTTCTCCCTTAGTTTGGTGATATATTCATTATTCTCTGATTCACTGACCTTGATCATCTTCCACTTCATTTTTAGCTCTGCAGTACAGGCATATCTTGTTTTATTGTGCTTCATTTTATTGCACTTCACAGATGCTGCACTTTTTATAAGTTAAAGACAAGACACTCTAATAGCAAGAAGATTACAACTCACTGTATTATAGTGGCATGGAACCAAACCCACCGTATATACAAAGTATTCCTGTATACTTTGAGTTGGTGCAGTGGTTTTTAAACTTTAGTGTGTGTGAGAACCAGCTGGCAGATTGGTTAAAACAGATTGTTGAACCCTCACTCCCCGAGCTTCTGATTTAGTAGGCTACAGGGCTGAGATCTCCGTTTCTAGAAAAGTCATGTTCTCAGGTGCTGCTGTTCCAGGACCACATTCTGAGGACCTGATTTTAGGAAGTTGTCATAACTTCCCATTTTTTTTTTTTGTTTTTTTGTTTTTTGGGTTTTTTTTTTCCAGCCCAGTCAGAGTTTAATCAAAGGTCAGGAAGCACAGGTGCACAGAGCTCAAAGGGGCCCTGACCCAGGGGAGGTATAGTCGCAGCTCCAGCTTAACGATACTTGGAGGCCAGCACGGTGCTTACGGAGGCTAAGAACTTGTCCAGGAAGGCGTGTACTGCATGGGTGAAATCAGAGGCATGGTGGCTTGTCTGCCTCTTGTCTGAGGCAGTGGCTCAGGAGCTTGGAGTTGATGGGGTCCACATGCAGGTTGTAGACATGCAGGTGGCTCAGAGCCGGCAGGGTGCTGCGCAAGTCATCCAAGTGGGCCACGGGGTTACCAACCTTCTTGCCATAGCCCTTGATCAGGGAGGAGCCATGGGCCTGGTCAAAGTAGGGGAAGTAGGTCTTGGTGATGGAGAAGCTCAGGAGCATCCTCTCCAGAGCCTCTGCACCATAGTTGTCTGCATGGCCGCCAAATTTATCCTAGGCAGCCTTGACGTTGGTTTTATGTCAGGAAATAGCACCGTGGTTAGTTCTTTTTGAGTCTGCATCAGGACCAGAAAGGTTAGAATTTTGCGTTCCAAAATCACCACCTGTGGCTCGACCGCACTCATCCATCCTCATTTTCCATCATCAGCAGAGGGTAAATCCCATCTAAGAAGATAAGATCTCAAGGCTCCACAGTGCCAGAGATCACTAGGAGCTCCTGGATAAGACTCATTGCCCTGACATATTGAATACATCTTAAATAGTGCTGCCAGACTCATGTTAAAGTACAGGCATGATTGGGTAACCTCTGCTTAATTATTTTTTTCAGGTTGAAGTTCAGGCTCCTTAACATGATATGAAAGATCTATGGTAGTCTCATACTTGCCTAACCCTCCAGCCTCATCTCCCTCTTTTGTCTTATAATAGGAGTAGACACTAGGAAATGGTACTTATTGGGCACCTACTATAGGCTGACGTTGTACTGGTTCCATTACATGTGTTACCTTATTTGGTCATCACATAAACTTACAAGGGAGAAATTATTAATTTTCATTTTACAGCTAAAGAAACTGAGGTACCGTCAGCTAAATAACAAACTGAAACAGCCACTCTGCCTCTGACAATACAAGCCTTAATCCAAACACAATTCTAAGTGATTTCAAAACTCCATTCTTCGGCCTTCTCATTCAGGAGACTAAAAATTCTGATTTACCCAGGACAGCACCTACTGACCCAGAGTAATTATAAAAAGCATTCCTTTTCACTCTCAAAAGTATCATCCTGGCTTTGTTGGAGAATGATATGGCCACTCTGCCTACACTCTAAACCCACCACCCAGCTACATCTGGAATGCACTATACTCATTCACAATTTGATTTCTTTTTCTGTGCTGTTCCTTTGGCCTAGAATGCCTTTTCTCTCCCTAGTCTCCTGGAAAAAAATATGTCTAGTTCTCAGGACTTGGTTCTTCTTCACTGTCTCTTGGATGTGCCCCAGTCCTCCAGCAACAGGTAGATGGTTGATCCACTCCTTTGTGCTCTTCATACTCCATGCTTACTGTTATTTGATTCTAATTTCTTGGGTAGTTGGAAGCCCTTACCAGTCTGTGAATTTTTAATGTTTGGACTGTACCTTAATTATCTCTGAGTATCTACAGCACCTACAGTTTTGCATAGCTCAGGGCAGATATTTATTAAATATTTGTTGAATAATTGAATAAATGAAATAATGAAATTGGAAAGATCTAGCCCTCTGCAGAAACTATGATAAATGTAGAAACAGGTTCTTTCCAAATGAGCATGTTTATACCAGCTAACTCTGGTTTACTTTACCTGCTATATTCTTAATTTCTGAGAAGTCATTCAGAGAGCCTCTGAATTTGCATCGACTGTCAACCCAGGCAGTCCTATTTTATGAAGTGGTCCCCTCTTTGGAGCCTGAGATACTGCTACTAGTTCTCTGGACAACACTAGGCAGGTATGTTTACTCAGCAAAAAAGACTTTCTAAGACTTTTTCCTAAGAGGTTGCAAGAAGCAGCTCACTTTGTGGCATCCCTGTGCTTTGTACTGCATTTAAGTGTTTTCTTATTCTCTCTTATACTACGGTTAGTGGTCTAACTTTCTGGGCTGAAATCTTCATTCCACCATTTCCTACTAGCTGACAATATGAAAACTTCATGTTTTCTAAACCTCAATTTCTTCATCTAAAAATTAGTGCCTAGCTCACAGGGTCATTATAACAATTAAACATGCTTTGTAAAGTGCTTAACAAGTGGTTGGAGCATAATAAGAATGAATAAATGTTAATTATTATTTTTAGTTTGACTATTATTATTCCTTCTGCATGCCTGTGCTTGCCTACCAGAGTAGAAACCTTGTTTTCTCCAGTTAACTATTTCTTCATCTTTGTCCTTAAGGATGCAGATTAATTTTAGATGTCCTTTTCCCTGGATAAGCCCTACAAACTATAAATTACTAAAGATATCCCATCAGTCCTCTAGTCTCCTAGTGCCTCCTCACCTGGCACTACTACCGTACCACAGCTTTTAAGATACATCTCTGTTTCACTGACCCAGCAGACTGTCTTTGCATGGTCTGTCGAGAAGACAGAGCCTTAGGCACAGATCAAAGTGCTGACACTAGGGACTCGTAAGCCCACAGTGATGAAGACGAGGAGAAAGGGAGAAGTGAGGAAATAAGAGATGTAGTGTAATGATGGCTGCCACTTTACACTTAGTTCAAAAGCAATACAACAAGTCACCACACAGTTATGTTTACTTGCACAAGGACTTTCTCCTAAGAGGTTGCAATAAGATGCTCATTTTGTTGCACCATAGGAAGAAAGGGGGGAGGTGCAGCTTCTGATCCCTCTAGTTACTATTTGTTATTGGTCATGATTCACAGTACAAGGAGGCATCTTCACAGCACTTCCAAGTTGCATCATTAAGCCCCTTGGTAACCACCCAGGAAGCCAGATTCCATGCCTGTAATATGCTATATCATTCGAATTCAAAGGGGAGAGGTCACTTGGTGTGAGTGGGTACTTCCCAAGAGAGAGAAGGAGGAAGGTCAGCTATAAAACTTAAGATGATGCACAAAATTTGTGTTGAATACACTGATTTTCTAGGCTCTTATGTAAAAGGCTGGACTGATACTCTGCATCAAAACCCATGACCAGAAGACTATTCTCTAGTATCGTCCAGTTTTCTACTCTAACCGGATGAGTTATATGCTTGGGAAGAGTTAGTTATATTTATTCCCAAATTTTCTGCTAGTTTTACTTGTTATTAGAATTAAAGTTTAATAAAATACAACATAAACTGATAAAATGAGTGTGAAAAAGACTGGGAGCTGCTTGTGTGAAAACTAAGAAGAACAAATTCATAATTTAAAAAAACAAAAAAAGCCCTTGGCTACAAACAACAAAAATATTGGCTATTTTACAATCTATGTATCTAATTATTATAAATGAAAATAATCTTTTAGAGTTATATGTGTACTATGATTTAAGATTTTGTACTTAAACCAGTTTTTTTGGAGTTACTAACTGCAATAGGGGCAGTCTTGGTTATGCTGTGGTAACAAACCACAGAGTCTCAGTGGAGAACACAGCAAATGTTATTTCTTGCTCACCCTAAGTCTGCAGTTCTTGGAAACTGTCCTTCGGGATGACCAGCTGAAGGACTTCCCTGTGAAGCATGCACCCTCCTAGGAAAACATGAGGAATCTCACACAGGCTTTTTAATGCCGCCTGGCGTCAGTGCACTTTGTGACCGCACAGTAGCCAAAGAAAGCCACGTGACTGCACCTACGTTCAAGGAGGTGGAGAAGCAGAATCATCCCATGTGCTTTTATAAGTTGTGCTTTATTTAATTTTTAAAATGTCCATGACTAATTGGTATATTTTTGCAATCTACCTATGATATGTATTGAGTCATTAGTGAAAAGTCGTATAAATAGAAAAATGTCAGGTTGTGGAGGTGTAGAGATGAGGTCTATTTAGAGTACAAAAATAGACCGACCACCTTTTCCTTTCCCTTCAGTCTAAGCAGCAACCAAGTGCAGTATGGACTTTGGGGGATGGGGAGGGAGAAGGTGTGGTTGGAAGGAGCTCGCCCCCTTACTCTGCCTCTCCCCGCAGCTAAGGGCCTGTGCACTGGAGGGGAGTCACACACTTGGGGAGAACTCTGCCCACCTCCTTACTAGCTCTACCATGACCTGAAGCAAACTGCCTAACTCTTAGCCTCAGCTTCTTCATCTGATAAACCATTTATCTCCTTTCGTTATTTTGAAGGTTAAATAAAATAATAACCATGAAGAACCTTACTGCTACATTTACTCACAACCGGTTTGAAACTTCATATAGAAGTCAATGTAGCAAGTTACCATCAAGATCTTTAAAAATAATAATCATCAACTAAAGTCAATACTTTAAATAACAAGGAAGAAACAGTTACTGCGTGTTTAGAATTTACCACCATGTGTCTACTACCTAATTTCCATTAAGTTGAATTTTTCTCTTATTCTTTGTGCTTATTTTCCTCAATATCCTAGAAAAGGCATTTACAAACTGCATAACTACCCTTTGGTGGGTAATGAAATAAATGTGGTGGGTTGCAACTAGCAGTTTTATTTTGTTAATTTTTATTTATTTATTTTCCATTAAATTTATTCGTTAATAAAATTATATAGGTTTCAGGGATGCAATTCTACATTACATCATCTGTATATTGTATTGTGTGTTTACCACCCCAAGTCAATTCTCTTTCCATCACCATTTATCCCCTCTTTACCCACCTCCCTAGAAATAAATAGAATGGAATAGACTAGTAACAATCAGGACATATCACATGGTGTCTTAGCAAGAACTGTGTACATTGCAATAAATGGGTCATGATGTAAAATGTATCTCTTGCTGTATATTTAGAAAAAAGTTTATAAGTATACTTCCTCTAGAATAAGCCCAAGTGAAATCTGGTACATTTTCCTACAACAAATAAATCTGATTTTATTGTACCAACTTTTTAATTAAAAGTAATAAATTATAAAATGTCCAAGTCAAGTTTTTCATTGTCATTAAATATCCTTTAGAATGATTCTTATGCAGCTGGTATCTCAGGTAAAGCAAGAATGCTACACAGGCAGCATCATGTCACTGAACAAGTGGTGGATCCAATTAGATTTACACTCCTCGAAGGGGGGACTTGTCCCACTTAGGTGGCTTTAACAAGTCTTTTGATGTCATGTCAAGGGCAGAATATCACACCCGAGGAGAGAAAACAGCTTGTCACAAAGACCAGAGGCACAGAGACTCTGTGAGTGGCAAAATAAGTCCTGAGGCAGTAAAATCTCCCTTGTTGTGTCTGCCCATTTAGGGCAAAGTCACTAACCCAGTGGCATGGATCCAGCCAGTAGAGAAGAAACACTACCCTGGAAAACCTGGAAGCAAAGACCAACCACAGTTTCATCATATAACCTTGATAGGTCATTTACATTATTGTTCAGAGTCAATCATACGTAGTTCTCATTCTTGGGTCCAGCCATTTTCAAAAAAATATTTTTAAGTCATTTTTTAATGAATTTCTCCATACACTGGAAATGGCGTATTCACACTAATTAAGTCAGAATTCTGATGCCCAGTGTGGACTAATCCAGGTAAGCAGCCCATTTTCAAATTCTGCTTCAATGAGGCTAATGTCTGCATGGCTGTGCTACCCATTGAACACACACGTAAAGATACCACCAGACAAAAAGCCTTTCTGGTTCATTGCACCGCAGGGTGCCATGAAGGAAGTCACAGGCTGTGGCTTTCACGAAGCCCGTGACAAATTTAATACCCTATTACTGGCAATGTCTGCACTAGGATATCATTTGGTGATGTTCCTGGGTACAACTGACGTTGAAATGTGTGTGACATTTTTGTAGGTGTTGTTTTCACCAGAAACCTTATTTTACATAGTTTAGTCACTGTACAGCGCATTAGGTCTAGAACTAAACCTTGGGAAATCTAATGAGGTTAAAAAGAAAAGTGAAAGTTAACGGCCACGGCTTTAACAAAGGCTCGTCCTCCCTGAGGCTCTGAAGAGTCGGTAACTGAGTTCAGTAACTGAAAATTAAATTAGAAGAAAATGCCACCTCTGCAGCTACCGCTACCTTCAGCATTAATGGTAACAGAGAATGGGGTGGGGGTGGGGGGTTCTGCTCAATAGAGCCATGGCAAAACTTTCACAGACTTGAAATGGTGTGGAAAATTTCTCTTCACCGTGTTATAAGGTTCTGTTGGGTTATATCTTGCCCTCTCCCTACCCTCCTTTTCCCTAACAGCCATATCCATGTAGAATCTTTCCTTCTCTCTTTCTTCTGTTAGTTTTTCCCATTATTCAGTCTTAATTTTCATTTTTCCCTCTGCCCATGAATGCTTTCCTCAACAATTTGGTTGTTTCTCTTCCCCTCCCACATCTACACCTTTTAAAAAATAGTTTAACTAATGTCAAAGTTTTCATGGCTTGTCCCTGTTCAGAATCTGAGAGAAAACAACAACTAAGGATTTTCCAGTATTAGGAAAGCATAAGGCATTTGACTTTATCAGTCATATCAAATGAACAGGAACACTTTCTTAGGGTGGCATTACCAGGCTAAATGATGAGGGCGAGCCGGGGGAACTCAGCGTAGTGGGCCACATTCTTGAAAGGCAGGGGCGGAGAAAAGAAATTAGACCTTATCTATTATTAGCCCCGCTCTTTCCCATTCTTCAAATAAGCATCTCTTTAAAAACAAGCAAGCAAGGTTGTCGATTTGCCCAAAAGTCAGTGATGCTTTAATATAGAAAGATAGTACTGCCACTCTTTTACTTCTAAACAAATTACTAAAGAACTTAACTATATTATATAGCTATAAAGAAATAAAAGCTATTTTATCATAATTTGATTATGCTACAAAGTACTATGCATAGCAATGCGTGGATCTAATTTTAGTTGTAATAATCTCTGGCCCTGTTATGTAAATGGGAAAAGACTTTCTACAGGCGTCAGATAGAGATAAGCTTAGGATCGAAAGCATGAGAAAGCCATGGTTCAATTACTCTAAAGTGATCCGCATCATATGTTACAGTACATCTTTCTGCCTTTGCACAAAAGCTAGTATCTGGTGTGAATTAACTATCCTTTTCTAAATGCTTACAGATGCCTTCTGAGAGTTTACTGATTCAAATTAAACCCAAGTCTCGCAACTACAAAATGATAGGAGCCCTTAAAATTTTTCTCAAAATACTTTCTCCTTTAATTATTTTCCCCTGAACGGACATATCTCTGACGCAGCATTGCATATTTGAATGTAAGGAGAGAGAGACAGAAACCTGTTGCCCTGGGCTCTTCCGTAGCTCTTTGAAATGCAACTCATAATAATCCCGAAGTTAGATACTCCAAGAGGGGCGGGACCTCAAAGATAGCTGGAACCACCCACTGAACTGCCAGGCTTCCCTCTGCCCTGGCCATTTTCCTTCATCTCTAAATGTAGCTTTATTCTCTCCTCCCTCAGACTGTGCCCCACACTCTGAAAATGGGGCAGACCACTATCAACACTCCTTCTAGATTTTCCCTAACGGAAAGAATGGCTCCCTACCTTGGAGGCAAGCATAAGACTTCCTGGGGGAGGACCTTTCTTGGTCCTGCTTAAATCAGATTATCCCTCCTCATGGGCCCTCCCCCCATACCACCCACCACAGCCAGGGAAATTGTCCTGTAATTAGTGCCTTCATTAAGCGATTAGAGTGGAATTTCAGCATATTTCCACTCTACGTGGAATGTGCTTACTCAGTTTGTATGAAGGCCAGAAGAGAACAATGAAGTATTAGATATTGACACTCAATGCCAATCACATCTTTTTAAATCTCTAGTCCTTCAATTTAAAAATTACTGTTATTTTGAAAATTGTCCCTTTATTCCAGGATTCTATACCTACTATTTTTTACAGGGGAAATATATGTGTATATATAACCTTTTCAATACTGACTTTCATTAATCAAGAGATTAAATATTTCTAGAGGGCAGCTAGGCTGGGACATAATGACCACTATTGATTAATTTAAATTAGAGCTGTTACAGCTAAGCAATGTATGAGAAAATGTAGAATGTCTAATTCCTATTGTATTGTTTTAAACATCTGTTACTTTTTTAAGGTCTCTCCTCATCCAGACTTTCCTACCCACTCTACTCCCACCTCAAGAACTGCAATAATTTTAAGTAGCCATTCCTTTCCTGAATTCCCTGTGGTGTTTTTTTTTTTTGTCTCATTTCTTTCTAAATATTAGAATTATGATAAATACAAACTTCGATCCAAAATATTGAATTCTACACAATTTTTTTGGGCTATCCAAACAGAAGTTACTACTTCAGCCAAAATTGCAGTATGTTTTTTTCTACCCCTCCAAAAAAGTTTAATGTACTTTTATAAGATTCTTTTTCTGCAAGCACTGCAAACATTACCATTACAAGCAGTGTCCTCAGGTAAGGGAGCATGAACTTTAATTTAAGTCTTGACTAGCTCACCTACTGGCTGTGTGGCATTGGTTGGGTCACTTAGTATTTCTGGGCCCCAGTTTTTTCATCTGTGCTCTAATATAATAAACTACATGGAGATGCTTAATAAATTGTAAAGTGATATACAAAAAGAAGAAAAAATAAGGTATTGTATCAGTCAAGTTTCAGCCAGAGAAACAGACCAGCATACATATTTATATGTATTTTATATTTTTATGTATTTATATACATCCAGAATGCTGGCTAAAATGAAGTTGATTTATGTCCATTATGTCTCCATACCAGTATTGAGGGCAATTCTCATAAGCTATACCTTCAAGTCTTCCCCAAACAGTTTCCAAACCTGTACCCGAGGAGACAAACGAGGCTACATCCAGTACCTCCGCGCTGAGTCAACACTCTGCTGTCAGCCCTGCCATGATGTTGCTTCTATTTTCTATAATGAGTTCTTGTTTCGTCCACAGTGGCCAAGTCTCTGCCACACAGCCTTGTCCCAATACCTTGGGTCTCCATCCTGATGTACCAGAGAATCTGCTCGATTCTCTGCTTCAACTTTGGCACCTACCAAGCTAGTACTTTGACGTGCTCCTCACATCAGGCCTTTCAAGGGTTATCCACTGCCTCCGAATGCCAGTTGCTATGACTGAGTACCCACCACATATTGCTGCATCTCCAGGAAGAAGCCTTCATTCTGTCCCCCGGAATCGCCTCTTTCCCACCAGCAGTCATGAACCAGCCCTGTCCCAGTGCCCTATCCCAGTCATTGCAGACATGTGCATTTCTTGCCTGCTTGTGGGTCAGTCTCACAATGAGACTGACTGTCCCCAATTCCTCTGAATATCTACTACTAGTACTTCTCCTGGAAGTTTACTCTAAAGTCTGTTTGGGTTCTCAGTTCTGGGCCCTACTGGGCAGGTCTGTTTTACCACTGATCAAACGGTTGTGATTGATAATTATGAACATGGGATCTTCTCACTAGAAATGCAAAAATCACACAAAAGCCAAAGAATATGAAAAATAAATTTCACAAAAATGTAATGTTATATTGACAAAATAATTAAATATAGAGTTCATGAAAACCTTAATGGAGTAATTATTGGTGTTGCTTAATATACAACACCAATAGTTAGTATGGAAAGGGATTTTTCCCTTTCCTTCTTTCGCAATCTCAAACATATGTTCCTCAGCCAAGAATTGTGCTAAACATAGGAAATACAAGATGAATTTTTATGTCTATAATATGCATGAACAAACATGTTACTGGCTCTTCGAGTTTTCACATCCTAGAGATTGAGACAAGTAAAAAATAATAATAAGGCTCATGATGAGAGCCCACAGAAGTGAAAGTGCTTAATTTTGTCTAGATATGTTGGGGGAGGCATTTTTAAGGAAATGAACTTGAGTTGGTTCTCAAGGGATAATTAAAATGAATTCAGCAGACTGATAAGAAAAGGACTTTGCAGTGAAATGGAATAGGAGGGCAGACACATAAAGAAGAATATGGTACATTTAGGGAACTGCTAGCAGTTCCATATTGGTGGCATGTAATATTAATCCAGGAGCAGTTGTAGGCAATGAGTCTGAACTCACGAAGGTTGTTGTAAGTCATGCTATGAAGTCAGGATGTTGTCCTGCAAGTGATGAGGAGTTACTGGAGAATTTTTAAGCAGTGGAATGACATGAATTTCTTTTATATTAAAGAGGAGGTAGAAGAAGAAAAGGGAAACAGGACATTTCTGAGAGAGTTCAAACAAAAAATTTTAAAAACATAAAATAAGGTGATTGCAAAGGAAAGAGAAAGGCAGGTATAACACACATGGAGAGAGAGAGAGATGCACAGCCCAGAACCTCTTCAAGGATAAAGGCCTTGACAGTTCTGTACAATGTGGGACAACTCAGAAGCCATTTTAGTTCCTAAGATACTTGTGGCTGAGCCTGGGGGAACATATCACAGGGCCATTTCTCCTACACCCAATACTATTTCCTTCCTCTCCCTTCTACAGCTGATTCAAAGCAGAATCTGGACCCAAGAGAACCCAACCTGTAACAGAAGAGGAGTCAAGAGGGAGTAGAAACATCTAAACTTAGAAGCCAGTTAGATAAAAGGTGAGAGAAATGAAGGAATCTCAGAGGACGTCCAGAGTGCGGGTTGGTTCTGGGTGGAATATGATGACGACAACTCAAGTGGGGCACATCCCAGTAGCATGTTTTGAAGATAAGAAAAAATGGGTCTGATCAAAGGTCCTATGGAACATTTCTGTGAAAAAAAAATTCATTATGCATTTGGCTAGTGGAGCATGAGTAAAAATAGGGCTAGAAAGATAAAGGCTGGTTTTCAAAGAACACAAGTAGTAGCTATAGGTGTAGATGAGTGTGACAAGAACATATAGAGTAAGATAAGAACATGAAGGGAGACAGATTTCTAAACAGGTCCAGAATCCTTCAAGCATTTTAGTTGCTATCTCAGTTTTCAAGTAACTACATAAGGATGGCTATTTATCTTTTTCTTGGTGACATTTTTTTTTCTTTTGTGACATTATCAACTTTCCTAGAATGTGAAGTCATTTTAAAAAGGGACTAGTTTTGTTCAGCTCTATAGCCCAAAATATCTTAAGTGAAGGAAGGGCTCAGTATTTAATAGGATATGGTACAAATACAAAGTGGAGAAGCTCCCAATTGCTGGTTGAAGTCTTCAGACTACTACGCTGAAGACAGTTGCTCCAAAGACTTCAAGGCCTGTGCAATACCCATTTTTGCTGCTTAATCTGTTTTAGCATTTCTTATATCAAAATATTACATAATGTTAGAATTTTGTGTTAAATTTCTACTTGGTGTCCAATGACTGTGTCTATTTTGTGCTGGCTCTTTAGAAAGTCTTTTCATTTTGCATGTGTCCTCCAGTTCAGAGTCATCAGCATAGAGCGGTCCCAAATGACTCTCTCAACAACTTTTAAGGATCCTCACAGTCAGAAGAACCTCTCAGAGGATCAGAAGCAGAGCTAATACCAGCTTACAGATTCCTTATTACATCCTTATACATGAATAAAACAAGCTAAACCTATTATGCTACTGTTTTCTCTCCTTTGGTGACTGGGAACTGACCTAAAAAAATTTATGTGAACCCACTATCTCACTTTATATAACCTCTTGGCAGCTGAATTAGTTAAGTTTATAGCAACTATGCCATGCCTTTGCCCAAAAAACCTTGCAATCCCAGGACATAGTGGGTAAAATTAGAATGTACTCAACCTACAACATCCCTGACAAGTACTGTGCCAGAGCAATTCAATGTCTAGACTAGTTGTTTCAGTCAGGAGATTAACTGGCTTATCTCAACCCCAAGGGCAACCTTTGGCTCACATCCAGGAAGTCCGCAGTTTTCAGGTTAGCCCCTGACTGATCAAGCCATCAGCTGCTTGCCTAATCCAGCATCATACACGGAATTACAGAACAGGATTTCTTCCCACATAATTTGGCGTTTGAGCTTTTTTTTTTTTTTAAGGTTTAGTATGCCATTGTAAAAAGATATTTTTCCCAATTAAATATTGATTGGAAATTTTATAAAAATGGTATGCCTTTGGTAACATTACAATAATTCTTTAACTAGAAAGATTGTATATATTAAAATGCATTGTAATTAATATAAATATTAAGTAAATGTTTATAATATTAACAATTATTACTATGCTATTTATTCTTAATTATACTATTAACTAATATATGTTAAATAAGTATTAGTATGTTATAATTGTATATATGTAATATCTCCTGAATATGAACTTAGAATTTTCAAATAAGCTTACAAAAAAATTTTCTGACTCTAGAAAACCAAAATACACTCTTATGCCTTCATTATTTGTAACATGTTTCTTCAAGTTCATTTTCCTTTCTTAAATAGGTCACAACGAGTTCAAAAAATGCAGAGCCCTCTCAGTTTCAAGGATCAGTATGATGTAATAGAATGAGCATGAGAAGCAGATTTTAAATTCAGACTTAGCTGAACTTGTGCAAACTACTGACCCCCTCTGGGCTTTAGTTTCCTCCTTACAAAAGGTGGTGAAGTTGGTGGGAAGTCCTAGGAATGGACCCTGAACTTTCACCCTCCAGCTCTAAACTTTCAACTTCTCAGGGGCATGGGGAACAGAACATAGTCCAGGGCAGAGGTAGCAAAGAGGGTGTCGTGGAAAATGTGAGTGAATAAAGACTGAGGTGAACATACTGCCATTGTTGTGGATGTTGAAAAATCAAATTTTCCAGAAAAAAATTTTTGCTTTTACTTCTTTTACTCTTCATATATTCACTGTGCTGAACATTTGCATATTTGAAAATGTCAAGATATTTTTTAAACATGTGTTTAACCTCTTTGTGTTCTATAAACAAAGCTATCAAATCAAAAGATCAGTGCTAAATAAAGCTACTAGTATGATGATTATTAATTATAGTTAATATGTTTGATTCCTTACTGTTTGCCAGGTATTGTGCCAAGAGCTTACTCAAATTATTTTAATGTGCCCAACAAGAGTTAGTTCATTAATGTTATCTGTGTAGTATTTTTATATCTCTATTTTACAGGAAAGTATCTGAAACTTAGAGGCTAAATAAGTTGCCTGAAGTTACTCAGTAGCAGAAGTATAATTTTATCCCACATCTGTCCAGCTTCAAAGTGCTCCAAAGTAAAGGCTCTTAGCCATGGTATTCAATATTGCTGATATTCAATATTATTAAATTCAAAATTTTATAAAATTGTAAAATGGTTCTTTTTTTTAAAAAAAAAAGAAACCTATAAAACAGTCATCTAATTGTAATGCTACTTTATGGAACTTTTATTGGGGTTGGTTAAGGAGCTTTACTGACTCAAAAACTGGAAACTGACTACTGCAATTAGTTGTTCGAAATAAAAGCCAGTCTTGAAAGTCCTTTGCATTGAATTTCAAATTTTCCACTTTGAATGAAACAGATGTTGAACTTTAGATTAGTTCAATCAGCATTAGATTTATCCTGTGCACACAGTAAGATAGTACTAACATGGGCACTTACGTTACTTTCTCTTTAGGGACACCTTTCCCCAGATCAGCTTCATCTGCAATTTAAAAGAGGTCTTTTCAAAGAGACAGAGGATTTTACTTAAAAGCACAAGAATTAGTCTAGTGGGTCTGAGCGATGGTCCATCCAATATTCTGTCTCTTCCTGTAGCATGAAGGAGCAAGTCATGTGATAGTGGTCTTCTAACATGTGAAATTCAAACATTAGGGATACACCCTGAGACTTCTTGATATTTTTCAGACTTCTATGAATTAAGATTAATCTTTCTTGAAGCCTATATTTTAGGTTTTCATGATATAAATTTCCATGTATACACTGCCTTTTGCATATACTAATGTAGTAAACACCTTGGATTTATGGGTTCCAGACCTACTACTGCAAAGATCTATGGGGTTCTCCCCCAGGTCAAAGATTCCTGTTCTTCCATTGAGGCTTGTCAAACCCACTGCAAGTTTATCATAGATTCAGTTGATTACTGAACTCCTTTTTCTGTTAAAACTGTATTAGCAAATGTTAGATGTTAAAGCCATATTAACACCAAACTGAGATTTTCTTCCTGGCATAAACTGAAGGATTGACTAAGAATTTCAAAGGGATTAGCTTTGATAGTCAGCAGCTATTGGAAGCATTTTAGATTGTGTGCAATACCTCTCCAAATAACTGAGCTTAGTGTAGAGAAGTGCAGCAATGGAACTTGTGTGCTCTCAAATTTCCAAAGAAATCATTCTAATTGTCAAAGAACATTAAATCATCTATGTTAGTTGAGAGATCCAAGTCACAGTTCTGTTTGTATAAAACAGAGACATTCATATAAAAGTAGAAAATGAAAACATATCAATATGCCATAAAACCTGGGCATCTTCTTGAAATATTTTAGTTAAACTGAAACCAGAAAAAAGGTGTCCTGGTTTTGCCTTTATCAGTCCAAAATTTATCTGGTTCAAGCTTTAAGAGTTTCTATCTGTTTCTCACATGTTTGGTTTTAGTGTACAATCTATGTTCAATTCTATCTATATTCTTGGCAATTTCTTGAGCTTCAGCTCTTAGTCTTTGCCTCTCCAGCCTGAAGACACATACTATTATAGTCTCTCTTCATTACTTTGTTCTTTTCATTATAAAAAGTAACCTGAATTGGAAATTTGGGTGTTTTTAAATTTTTATGTTGAATAAATTTTCTCAGGAATTTCTAACTAGTGTTTGAAGTACCAAGAAGTCTAGATATAGAACTTATTTCCCTCTCTCAATCTACAAATCAATGAGAGCTATTGCATTAGTTCCCCCAGTAAAACCCAACTCTGAGTACCTTAACTCCCTTCCAAAATATTTTTTTAGACCTTGTCTTATCTCTATGCTTATGCCTAGGGCTTGATGCAAATACCATAACAGTCGAGGACAATGAAGTTTCCATAACTGCTTGGTGATGCTGAGGTGCAAGCTGTGAATTTTCTATTGTCCATGTATACAGCTTTAGGTACATAGTAGAGAGAATTTAAGTACAGAGAATTTTTTTTTTTGGATGGTTATCTCAACATTTCAAATTTTTCCTCTTCCCCTCAGGTATATGAAGTAGAGGATTAACTGGGCAGTTTGGCCTAGAGTAAAGACACTTGAAGTTCCTCGGGCTCCCACTGCTACCTTAATGGCTAAAAAATGCAGGCTTTTAGATTTAGTTTCTTATATGAAAATCAGAGAGTTAGCAACTGGTTTTCAAATTCTTCCAGAAACTAACTGGGATTTCTTTGGTGACCTTTCACAGGCTGTTAGGAGATGAAGATGATGAGGGGTGATTGAGCTGGTGGAGTTCCGGATACCACGCCTATCCATTAAACACAGCACTTCTGCTTACACTTGTTTTCTCCCAAGACTGTTTAAAGTATAATTTCTGGATGTGAGGGCATTCTGACTGCAATATCTATCACCTCATTGATCCAGTCTTGATTCTACTCATCTGGCTGGCCTAGGCAGTGTCACCTTTCTTTCTCATTGTTCCATGTGCATACCTCCCCAAACTGTGCACTAGGTCCAGAGGAGGACCTTCTTGGATAGAGGAGGATCCTTCTTTGGTCAGGGGTACATGGACAGCTGCCCTTCCCTACTAGAGCCTCCAAATGAGCTCTCAAAATCCATTTACAGAAGAATGTAGGCTAGTTAAGCTTCTAAGACTCCAGACACATCTAAATGAGGTATTGCATGTGACAATCTGTTTTTTAAAAAAGTAAAATAAAACAAGAATTTCTAGGAGGTTAACAGAAAAGGAGGAAAGGAAAGGGAAAAGAAGGAAAGGGAAGGAAGAAATGGGAAGGGATGAGGAGGGAAGGAAAGGGGAGGGGAGGGAGCCACTGGACTATATAATATCTGATGGCCTCTAGCATTGTAGATTCAATAAAACAGGAGTTATTGAAACTTTTATTTCATGTAAGCTGTGCATATTATAGATAATTAAAATTTATTCTCTATGTAATTCTCATAAAATTTATAATTGTAATAGTTCCTTTTTTCTTGGGGGTTTGCTCTATGACAAATACTTTGTTAACTTATCTATCACTTCTATTTAATTTTTACAACATCCTTTGTGATGAGTAGCATTATCCCCATTTTACACATGAGCAAACTAAGGCTTAGAGAGGTTAAGCAGTTGACCTAAAGTTACAACATTGGCAGGTGACTTCTTAAAGATTCAGACTCAGTTCTGTATGACTCCACAGTTTAATTTCTTAATCATTAATGTGCTTAAAATGTTTCTCTTAACAGAAGCCATTCGAATGAGGGAAAAAATGCGACACACACAAATACGACCCAAATGGTCACGTTATAAAAGCACAAAAGTTTTTATTTTTGGAATTTTAATTTACAAAGAAATAAGGAAATAAGATAAAAGCCATCTCTACAATGAAAATTTTACTTTGCAATAACTCAGCTTATCATAACACATCTGGGGTTCTTCACATATACATTGGTAGATAGATCACCTTGCAGAGAAACAAACTGAATTGTCTACCTTGTTGTATAAGTGAAACTTCAGTGGCTTTCTTTCTTTCCCCCTTTGAATGTTTTAGTATATATAGAGGTTAAAAGAAGTAGTTAACCACAATTTTATAATTGTTTTGTGCACACAGTTTAAAGAGTTATAACAGAGTAAAGAATTCAGATTATAAAGTTTCCTTAAAAGACTTGCATTGTGTACACAGTTTTTTATATTTTTCGTATGTTCAATTACTCATAGATATAAAGTAGACTCTTATAATTTCAACAATTGAACAACTGTAACTAGATCTCAAATGCTTCAGATTGGTTGCTTTGAGTTTAAATGATCAATTGGAATGAAAGCTAATTAGTTGCGGTTTATTTAATCTTCTTTATATCTCCTTACTGTCTGTCTGATCACTCTCCTCGCATAAACGTTATCAGACCCTTTTAACTCCAAGGATATTCCCAGACTATTCTCCAGAGTAAGACACACTCTTCTTATTCATCCACCTTTTCTGCACTTCCCTTTTATAAACTGCCTCAAATACAGCACTTTCCATTAAAATTTAGTTATTTTGAAATATATTAATCTCTTCTGTTGTCAGCCCAATTGTATGATATAACCCATTATAAAATTATAAATATAGTATTTAAGTATATTCATCTATTTATAATGTAATTTGTTATATTTTGTTCATGTTAACCTCTCAAATTAATAACTTTTTAAAAAATTTATTTATTTTTAGGCAGAGGGGAAGGGAGAGGGAAAGAGAGGGAAACAGCAATGTGTGGTTGCCTCTAAAGCACCCCTATTGGGGACCTAGCCTGTAACCCAGGCATGTGCCACAACTGGGAATTGAACCAGCGACCCTCTGGTTTACAGGTCAGCACTCGATCCACTGAGACACACCAGCCAGGGCTATTATTAACTTCTTGATGTAGTAGAAACTTGTTTACTGTTCCTCAGATATGTCTAACCTTCTTCTGGGACACAATTTTGGACTCCATTCCTGTTCTTGCCCTGTAGCTTGATGTGATCATGTGATGGAGTTCCATCCACTGGAATGTGATTGGTATATGTGTCCTTCCAGATATGGCCCATAGAAACCTGTGAAGTACCACCTTCCATGTTCTTTTATTCTGCTGGGTTTGCACAGATGACCATGACATCCTCAGAAGTCATGCCTTGGAGATGATAAAACCCAGAAGGTGAAAGGAGCCAAGGCCCCTGAATCACCAAGCCCATCAAAAGGAGAACCTATTTTTGACTTAAATGAATGAGAAATAAATGTTTCCTATATATAAACCATTATATATTTAGATCAATTAGATATTTTATATGCATTGTAAATTAAATGTATTTTGGTGTGATTAAACAAGTATTTGTTCACTTACTAAGTAAATTTTTTTTAAATAAGCATTATGATAAAAATATAATTAGCATTTGTTGAGGATCTAGTGGCAGCCATTGGCAGTGATCTGCAGTCATTTTCTTGGGCACTTTACGTAAGCTATTTACATAGCATATTTAATTTTCTCACTACATTTTTAGTTGGACGTAATCATTGTACCCTTCAGGGTGACTGAAATCAACCAGAAATCAAACCAGAAATCAACAAAGTTAAATCAACCGAAGCTACCAAGTGACAAGAGCTGAGCTCCACATCATGTCTGCCTAGCTACCAACCCTTTCCACTATACCAGGATGATTCCTTTTCCCTTCCTTACCTAAGGCTCCAAATTATGCCATGTCATTAAAGAGAAAAGTGCCCTAAACATATTAGTTGAGTCATGACAAAAAAAAAAGGGGGGGGATAAAGAAAATTAATAAAATACTTGAAAATATATATTTTTACATTTGTGCTTGATTTTTTTTTATTGGTCTATAAAATTATTTGATGAAAATCACAATAACCAATTTCATGATATAATCCTCAACTTAATAAGACATTGATATGAACCTATTACAAAAGCTATTGACAATCCAAAAAATATATAACACATTTATCCTAGAAAAGAATAAATAATGAATTGGAGTATTGATTGCTTACTATACCATGATTCTGCTAAAAATAAATTTAAAATCACTGCTAAGGTAATACTTATATATTTATGTCATATTGAAGCATCATAAAACTTATCTTGCTCTCTACAAGGAACCAGTAAGTTTCTCTTGAAAGGGTGTTAAACCTTCTGCTGAATAGGAAAAATCTCTTAGAAGTGTTATTTTAACTTTTGTTAAACTTTGATGCAATGAGTAGTTGAAACAATCAATTTTAGTTATCTAGAATAATCATTTTATATCTAAACACTAATGAGAAAGGACTCTAACTCTGTTTTCCTTTTGAAAGTCTATTTCCTCTCTCCATCTCCCAGGAATGCACACACCTTCTTCACCCACCCAGAGCTCTTTGTGACTTATGAAAGGGATTGAGCAAAAAGGAAAAAGGACTCATGGACATGGACAATAGTGTGGTGATTACTGGCGGAAGGAGGGTGTAAGAGGACTAAAAGGTAATGAGGAATATACAACAAAGATTAAATAAAATGAAAAAATAGAACTATTTATTTGTACACTTAAAAAAAGAAACAGTGCTAAAATTCCAACTCTTTTTTTTAAAGATTTGCTTCCAAAGGACAGCTCTTCTTTAACTATTTGTCTTTTTACCCTCAGTTCTCACTACAAATAAAAATAATCGCAGCAAAAAGCTCTAAATTTTCTCCTGTGCCATTGTATGCCCACAGTTGACTTTTCTTAGTGAACATTAGAATGCTCATAGTGGACATTCTTTATCTTACACTACTAAAATCTTGCAAAACTCTTATCCTGAAGATTACATTAAATAGAAAAGTAAGTAGATGCTAAAGTAGAAATACTGAAATATAAATACTGAAATATTTGGCCATTAGAGATCATTTTGCAGATAAACTTTGTAACCACAGTATTTCTTGACCAGAGGTCCTCTATCTTTTAGAATGTCATTATCCATTTTGTAAAAAACTGATAAATCTTGAAGGTCTCCTACTGGTGTTTCAAAGAAGATACAGTCATCTTGGGGGGTATTTCTTGCATAAATTATATACTGGTTTTCTATATCTACAATTAAGTAATCTTATACCTACAATCAGGTATTCTTCAGGAAGTGAGAAAACCACTTTTCATAAATGTTGTCCTCCTTAAATACATGGACAAAACAATATGTAGTTTTCCTAGGACAGTTAATTGATTGAAGATTGTTCTGAAAAATAATAATATTCATGTCCAATCAAGATTTCTTTCAGGACTTTTTCAGAAGAGTGACATATCTTACCAAAGTTAATGGACAAGAAAAAGTTTACAAAGAGTTGGTGAACGATAAGGTGATCCAAGGACTTCTGGCCAAGATGGAGGCATAGGTAGACATGCTTCACCTCCTCACACAACCATAAGGAGGATCACAACTAATCTCAAAAGAAAATACTACCAACCCTGGCTGGTGTGGCTCAGTGGATTGAGCGCTGGACTACAGACCAAGGGGTCACCCGTTTGATTTCCAGTCAGAGTACATGCCTGGATTGTGGGCCCAGTCCCCAGTGGGGGGCATTCGAGAGGCAACCATACATTGATGCTTCTCTCCTTCTCTTTCTCCCTCCCTTCCCCTCTCAAAAAATCAAAATAAAAGATTTTATTTTGAAATAAAATCTTCAAAAATGTTAAACAAAAAAAAACACCATACAAATATAACTGTATGGACAACCAAGTATTTAAAGAAGAAATATCAATCAGATGGGTAGAAGGTGTGGAGTTGGGGAGCTGGGGCAGAGGACATGGTGTGGTGGCAGACAGCAGAACAAGGGGTCCCACATTCAGGTGTGGTGGACAAAAATCAGAAGGGACAAATGAGGAGTGAGCCATCCTGGTCCCAGGCCAGACTGCTGAGCCCTGGGTTCCAGTGCTGAGAAAATAAAGCCTCATAACTTCTGGCTAAATTTATTCTTATTGCTATGTCTGTTTGTTTGGGGAGCACTCAAAATGCAAAAGATCAAGAGCCCAAAAGTGGAAAATCCTTGCCCTCCCCCAGACTATAGTGTTGAAATTTGCCTCTGCAACATTGATTTCCCTTTCCTCCTACAACCATTTATTTGGATAATCTCTTTTCCCCTACTCTGGTTCCATGTGGACTAGAACAGGTTTCAGCCCCCTGATTGTGTGACAGGAATCCATGGCTGAGGTTCACTAAAATATTTCCCTGACCACAAAGTTTATTCAATAATGGGCATCTGAATTAAGCCAGTCTTGACAGAGCAAAGGCCAAGAATTTTGAAAGAAAATAAGGTTGAGGTTGCTGGTGAATACAGCCAATGGAAGATAAAAGCCTGAGAAAAGAAATAGAATCTTCTTTTTTGAAATAGAATCTTAATGAAATCTTAATAAAATCATTTTTATCCCTAAAAGCAGTTGTGCCTGAAGCCAAAGTACTTTTGGAATTTTGTGTTATGTGACCTGAGCTTAAGGCATGTTTTTCAACTTAGCACATATTACATAAATGATCTTAACTAACTCGCTGCCTTAGTCTTTGTTTATTTCTCTAATTTTTAAAATAACAACAAGTGACAAATTAAAATGGCCATTCTGTATCTAACACAAAGTCAGGACAACAACAATAATAAATCTAGTTTTCCAAAATAGCAAAAATGATTTCTGCCATTCTTTCATACTACCAATTTTGTGTTTGATGACTTTGCATAGGTTAGAGGTCCTTTACACAAGAGCATGCTGGGTCGGGGACAAGCAAAACATTCTCAAGACACTGCTCATTCACATTGATAATTAATATGGTTTTAATATACTGACCCCACTTGTGCTGAAAACCAAGAGTAGTACTTTTACCTTCAAACCACTATTCTTAACTGGGGTATGAGTCATTAAAACAAAAATATAAATGAAAGCAACAAAAAACATGGCATGAATATAAGTGATATTACTCAGTTTATGTATAGAAATGTTGTGGTTAAAGAAACTCAATGTGATATACTACTTGCAGAAAAAAATTGAAAATGTCATTTTTTCAAATTTTTGATTAAAAGTTATTTTTCTCTTTGAAATTAAAAATTGGTTTTATGTTGCACTCCTCATCAAAGCTATTTAAGTAGAGCAGGTTAGAGGTTCTAATTACAAGTTGTTGGCAGCCTGTGTTTATTCTGACACATAGTCTGACAGGTAGACTGTTTGTTTGTTTTAATTTAAAGATAATTTACTACCCATAAAAGGTAGGAGATTAATGGTCCTAGAAATTGAAATCAGTTCCCTATTCTCCAACTAAAGAGAGTCCAATCTAAGAACATGTATGTTTCCATACCAATTTCTCATAGGTGAAAATGTATTTTACACTCCACAATAATTCAGTCCCTAACTTTTCTCTTGAGATTGCCCACAAGGGTGCTAATTGCGTTGGTGCCTTTTGTTACACTCACATTAAGAATTGCTCCGAGTTCTCAACATCATTTTGTATAATCAAACAGCTGGCAGATAGCAATGACTTTTTATCACTGCCAGTACTACCATTTTTGATCCAGAAGACTTTATAGCTCATTAGCAATTTCACAACCACTGAAGGCCCATTTTTCTTTCTTTCAACGCAGAACTATAATTGTTTTACATTGACTTCTAAAGAAGCATTTGACCTATTCGTGAATTGGTGCCTTAAATTGAGTCTTTCAGTATAAGAATATTTATGTAGAACCTGTTGAGGAAAGTCTCCAAACTGGGTTGATACTATTATTGTAGTAGATTTCAAATGTTAGAGCTTACAATCATTTTACTTAGTCAAAAGTTTTTAGTAGTTTTATATATATAACCATTGTTGTGATGCATAAAGTGTTTAAATTTTAAAAACAAAATTGTAAGAGATGAGAAGGCAAACACCTCAATGAGAAAAAAGTGTGCAAAGAACATGAACAAGTAATTCACAAAAGAAGTACAAATATTCAATAAGCATATGAACAAGACGTTAATGTCATTAGTAATAAATGAAATACTAAATAAAAGAATGGTGACAAATCATTTTTTACCTATCATAATACCAGAGATTGAAATGAACAATGATACCTAGTATTAACAACAGTATAATGCAAATGGAAATGTAAAATATCATAATAATTCTGTAGGAAAATTTAACAGTATATATAAAAATCACTTTCTAAAAAAGTATTTTTCACTTTTAGGAATTTATCCAAGGGGAACAATTAAAAATGGTACAAAATTATCTGAATGAAAAGCTTCATGACTACATTAAGCCATACATTGACCAGAAACCTCCATTGGGTGTATGTTTTCTCACCTTTGCACCTTCAGTGTCTGGCATACTATAGGAATTCAATATCCGTTTGATTAATCATTTACACTGTGAAAAGATTTTACTCCATTTAAATATCTAGCATTATGCCATTAAGTAAAATAAATTATGATATAGTTTTACAAAAAAAATACACACCTTTAGAAAATAACATTAGTCAATATTTTTCATATGGAATGGCATTTACAATAAATGGTATCAAGTTACAAAATAACTTAGTTTAATTTTGTAAAAATAAATTTTAAAATACTTCCAGAATATATTTTATACTATAATATTGAGAGTGATATGTATGAGTTATGAGATTCAACTCTCTTTTATTCATCTGTATTTTCAAAATGTTCTACAAAGTCTGTGTATTAAAATCCTATAACAAAATAAGTGAACTTTTATAATGTTATAAAGAAAAGTTTCTTCCTTTTCTTTCTTTCTTTCTTTTTTTATTGTTGTTCTATTATAGTTGTCTCAATTTTCCCCCAAGAAACTTTTTCTTAGAATGAAAATAAAAGCAAAACCATTAAGGAAAAGATTAAAGTTACATAAAAATAGAAATTTTCTCTATTTTATATCATAAGCCATAATTTTAGTTTTGAGGTTGTGTTGAAAAAGGAGACTTTGTCTTTTAGGGATACATATTGCAATATTTACAGATTAAATGATACAATGCATGGGATTTTCTTCAACATAATCAAGACCTGGGAAGAGATTAGGTAGGGGAATTGAGTGGAAGGAACAATAACGAGATTAGGCATGAGTTCATAATTGTTGAAGCTGGATGATGAACAACTGAATTTTATATATGTATCTCTATATTTTTGTGTATGTTTTAGAGTTATATCATATAAAAATCTTAATGCAATAAGTATAAGTGTTAGGGAACCTATGAACTGTGGAAAGTATTGCAAATGAATAACAAGAAATTAAGTAAATTCTTAGTGTGTAATAAACTCATATCAGTTAAAAATTAAATTGACAAAATACATTAACAATTCACAAAAAGAGGACAATGGTCAATAAGCATATGAAAATAGTATGATTAAATAATTGTATAATAAATTTATTTAACAATCAAAGAAATTTTATCTAAAATGAGATGTTTCTCAGCTAATAATAGTATTTTAAAATGACAAAAATTGATTTCTAACTTGAATAAAGTGGCAATTGGAAATACTGTTGATAAGTATGTACATTGTCATAAACTTTCTGATAATACATATATAAAATCTTAATATTTTATTCATCCTTAGACACAGCAATTTTACTTCTAGGAATATAAACTAAGAAAATTATATGTGTGCACAAGAATTTATACAAAGAAATATATCAAAGTGATGTTCATTATAATAAAGGAGGTATAAATAACCTAAATGTGTAAAAATAAGAACATTAAGTCACTATGGTAGATTTATCAATAGAATTTTCATCTTTTCATTCATTCATTTATTTTCAAAAATGTTTAACCAAGTGTCAGACATTGTTTAGGCGCTGGGAATACAGTAACAGATAAAGACACATTCCAGGCTTCAAGGAAGCTCACATGATAGGGAAAAGTTAGGGAGTGGAATGGTAACCCCTTGCGGCAGTAATCAAAGAGGCCTCCCTCAAGGGGAGATGAGAAAGGTAAAACCTGAAAAATAAGAAGTAATCTGTCACACAATGACTAGGGAAAAGAGGACTCCAGAACATTAAAATAATTCTAAGAATAGGAATCAAGATGGCAGAAGAATGAGTGGAAATCACACTGACCTCCTCCCAGGACCAACCTGGAATTACAACTAAATTGTGGAGAAATCACCTGGAACAAACAATTGAACAATAACGAGAGAGGACCCTTTTAACCTTGGAGACAGAAGAATCAGCTTTAGCGCAATCTAAGTGGTAAGGAGTGTGGTAGAAACTCAAGATGGGAGGGGGTTGCCCACAGGTGGCAGCACCAGAAGGATATTGAAAGAGCCAGTTGGATCCCCCTGAGAAGAGTGGGGTCTAAACCAAAAGTGGGGATCTTGTCTACAGCACCAGAGCCCAAAAACTACACAGAACACAGCCAGCTGCAAAAAGTGGCAGAGTGGTTCTCTGCCAGAGACAAGCAGGTGGAGATGCAAAAAGCCGTTTAAAGGGCCAACACATAAATTTTTATTTGCCACCACTTACCCTGGTCTCCGGCAAAGGCGGGGGCAGAGAGGGCTAGAGACGCATGAGGAGCGACTGGGGAAGGAGGCTTTGGGGAGAGAACTGAGAGAGTAGACAGTGGGACCTCAGTACTGACCCATCCCCCATGAGGCAGCAGCCATCTTGCTCAGGCAGAGCCCACTCCCCCTGAATGACACTAGATGAGAGGACCTAATAACCCTGTCCCCAGGAGGGACTCGCCCCACCCTGAGCTGTAAAACCTGGCCTGCTGAATAGAGCATGAATAGATTAACAGCTGAAGGAGACAGTCACAGACTGTCATAGATTCCTGGAAGTCTTGAAGAGACTGCCTAAGGTCAGACAGGGTCAACAACTGACATCATCAGAAACAGATCCAGAAAGTAAAAACAGTGGTCTCCTACCATAGAAGTTCACACCACAAAGTCAGGAAATCAAGACAGATCCATTTAATAAAGAGAAGCAAAAAAGAAGAATCTCACAAATAATGGGAAGACAAAGAAACACCCCCCACTCGAGGGGAAAGGAGGAATCCCCAGAAAGAGAACTAAATGAAACAGAGGCAAGTAAAGTATCAGATATGGAATTCCAAACAATGGTTTTAAGGAAGCTCAATGAGCTCAGTGAGTTCAGACAGAATTACAAAAAACTACAGAGAAATGATGAGGAACTTACTGCAAACTATATCAGCATGAAAAAGGACATAGAAATTATCAATAAGAGACAAGAGGAAATGAAGAATAAAATTTCTGAATTGAAGAACATAGTTGAAGGGATCAAAAGCAGGCTAGATGAAGCAGAGGACTGAATCAGCAAGCTGGAGGACAAGGTAGAAAAAAGCTCCCAGAAAGAGCAAAAAAATGAAAAAAGACTTAAAAAGAATGAAGAGGCATTGAGGGAAATGCAGGACAACCTGAAACATAATAATATCCCTATAATAGGGATACCAGAAGGAGAGAAAGAGGAACAAGGGATAGAGAACCTGTTTGAGAAAGCAATGATGGAAAACTTCCTTAATTGGAGGAGAGAAAAAGTCACACAAGTCCAGGAAGTACAGAGGGTCCCAGTCAAGAGGAACCCAATGAAGCCCAGTCCAAGACACATCATCATTAAAATGGCAAATATCAAAGACAAACAGAGAATCCTAAAGGCAACAAGGGAAAAATAGGGAGTAACATATAAGGGAACCCCAATACGGCTAGCAGCTGACTTCTCAACAGAAACACTGCAAGCCAGAAGGGAGTGGCAAGAAATATTCCAAGTCACGAAAAGCAAAGACCTGCAACCAAGACTGCTCTACCCAGCAAGGCTCTCAATTAAAATGGCAGGCAAAATAAGTATCCCAGACAAAAGAAGTCTAAAAGAATACACGTCTCCCAAACCAGCACTGCAAGATATACTAAAGGGACTGCTTTAAGAAGATGAAGAAAAAGAGTCTATGAATACCCAGTTCCTTTCACAGTTGCCAATACTTGATATTACCAATATTTTTAATACTTATTAATCTGATTGTGACAATGATGCATTATTTTAATTGTTCCTTTATTATTTGTTGAAACTAAACCTGCTTTTGTATATTTCTTGCCTACTTCTTTTATTTTTTAAAAAGCTTTAAATGACTTTTTAGTATTCTTTATCCATTTTTTTATTAAATGTTTGTAGAATTTTTTTCCCTAAAAATAAAAAACAAAACTATTAATCCTGTTTTAGATGTGTGGCAAATACTTTCCCATTCTATTACTTGTCCTTTAACTTCTTTTATATGTATATTACTGAATAGTTTTAAATGTTTAATATAGTCATATTGTCAATATTTTACTTTGTAGCTTCTGGGATTGAATATTTTACTTCAGGGTAAGAAAAATATTAGTTTGTATTCTCTCCTAAAACTCCTTAGAGTCTACATATTGATTTTAACTCACTTGAATATTTGTCATGTAATATGTGAAATAGGGCTCTATATTTGTTTTATTTCAAGTAATAGTGGTCCATGCACCTTATTTGTTGACTAAGCCTTATTTTCCCCATTGATTTGAAATATCAATTTAATCATATATTACATTGCTAGACAGATATATATGTTTGTTTCTAGAGTGCTCGTTTTATTTCATTGATCTACTTGATTATTTCTGTGCTGGTGCCATGTTGTTTTAATTGCTGAGACTTTATAATGGTTTTACATTTTTTAATATATTATAATTGAGTTTGACATTTAAAAAAATAAATAAAATCAACTTGCATTTAAAAAAGAAAGAGAAGGGAAAGAAAGAAAAGAAAGAAAGAAAGAAAGAAAGAAAGAAAGAAAGAAAGAAAGAAAGAAAGAAAGAAAGAAAGAAAGAAAGAAAAAGAAAGAAAGAAAGGAAGAAGGAAAGAAAGAGAGAGATGGAACTCCTATGTTTTGCAACAACATGGATGGAACTGGAGAATATTTTGTTAAGTGAAATAAGCCAGTTGGTGAAAGACAAATACCATATGATCTCACCTATAAATGGAATCTATTCAACAAATAAACTAATGAACAAAATAAACCACAGTCATGGAAACATGGAGCAGACTGAAAGTGACCAGAGGGGATGGGAAAAGAAGACAATGGTGGAAAGAAGGGGAAGGGACTAGACAAAGAACATGTGTGAATGACCCATGGACATGGACAACAGAGTGGGAATTGACTGTGGGAGTGGGGGGTGGGGGTGGGATGGGTGGAAGGGGGAAAATGTGGAAAAATTAAGACAACTGTAATAGAATAAACATGACTTAAAAATTTTAAAAACATAAAAATATTTAAAAATTTATGATCAAATTTCTATAAAAATAATTCTGAGAATAATATTGAAAACAAAAAAAGTGCATGTCAAATTAATTGGGAAATAAACAAGTGTCAAAATCACATACAATGCAGTAATATCTATAAATATATACATCACATATAATTGGAAGGATAGATAAAATTTTAACAGTGGCTATTTTGAATGGTAAGACTGTGAGCAGTTTTTAATTTCATTTTTTACTGATTTGTAAGTTTTCTTTATTTTCACTTTTTAAAAAGGATTTTATTTATTAATTTTTAGAGAGGGGAAGGGAGGGAGAGGGAGAGAAACATCAATGTGTGGTTGCCTGTCGTGAGCCCCTTACTGAGGACCTGGCCCACAACCCAAGCATGTGCCCTGACTGGTAATCGAACCAGTGACCCTTTGGTTCACAGACCAGCACTCTATCTAGTACTGGTGGTGAGCCACATCAGCCAGGGCTGATTTGTAAGTTTTCTGTAATAAGAAAATAACATTCTATAAATATGTACAACATTGCAATAAGAAAACAACTAACTAAAAAGATTAATTAAGAATCTTTGCATTGACAAAATTATGGTTTCAAACTGAAATACTTTGGAATTGAAAGTATACCAAGCACTGAAGCCACAGAACATATGTTGTACACCTTTCCTTAAATATTGAATACACGGGAATATTTGGAGAAACAATGACAGTGACTCAGATAAGTGACCATGTAAATTGCTAGGAAGCTCATACTAAGATTGACAGACATACTTTATTTGAGTGATTTTTACTGAAATATTGGATGAGACTCATTTATTGAACACACACGGTATTGCCAAAGCACTTTGTTAAGTAATACACATCAGTAGACAATAAAGACAGGGCTTCTTCAGTCAGGGAACTTATATTCCAGTTTTTGTTATTAGAGGATGATAAATTTATTAAATTTGTTATTCAGTAGTTTTATTAACATTCATTTAACAAATATTATGGAGTGTATGTCAGAGAACATTTTAGGTAATGAGGATATAGCAGTAAACAAATAGTCCCAAATTTATCACAATATAGACATTTCAAATAAGGAAAAAAAATAACAGACATAACTAATAAAACAGTTTTCTACCTGAATTTTAAAGTGTGAACTGTTAATAAAGTTGCAATATGTAAGAAAATGATTTTCATATTTCTTTATTTATTAAATCTTAGCCAGATATTAGCAAAAGTATTTTCTATCTTATTAATTTCCAAAATGGTAGTGTTAATCAGTATAGAATAAGCAGATAATATTGTTTCCAAAGAGAAAAAAGGCACTGGATGGACCTGGAGATTATTATGCTGAGTGAAATAAGCCAGTCAGAAAAAAACCAATACCATATGATCTCACTTATATGTAGAAACTCTTAAACAAAATAAACTGATGAACAAAATAGAAACAGAGGCATGGATACGTGGTACAGACTGACTGCTGTCAGAGGGGAGGGGAAGGAGGACTGGAAAAAGAAGGTGAGGGGATTATTCAAAGAACATATTGGGTTGGCCAAAAAGTCCATTACATATTTTTGTAAAATGAAAGACACATTTTTCATTTTCACCAATAACTTTATTGATTTTGATATTTTCAGTATGTCAGCTATCTCCCACTACTGACTTCTAATGGGTAGAGGCCAGGGGTGCTGCTAAATATCTTCTAATGCATAAGATATCCCCATAGCAAAGAATTATTTGGCTCAAATATCAATAGTGCCAAGAAACTTTGCAAACCACTTTTGACACGCTCAGTCACAGCACCTTATCCATACACTGTACAAATTGGTTTTTGCGTTTCAGTTGTGTTTTTACCTTTCTTGAAATAATACGCTGAAAACATGTATTTTCTTCCATCTTTAATATTAAAATGGCTACACAAAAATTCACAAATTTTGATAATTTTTCTAAATGTACGCTGATATGACAGCTGCTATAATACAATCTAACAAAATTGTTTTGAATGAAGTTGAAGACAACTAAGTACTACCAGAGCCCTTGTACAGAAAAAAACTAAATGAACTTTTTGGCCAACACAATATATGCATAACCCATAGACACAGACATCAGCGTGGTCACAGCCAGAGGGAAGCAGACGGGGGGATGGGGAGAGACTAGTAAAGGGGGTGGAAAGAGTGACATCTCTAATAGTGTCAACAACAGAGTAAAAAAGAAGACACTGGAGAACATTTGGGTTGCAATGTTAAAAGAAAACAAAATTCACCTGCTGCACATATTTCTTACTGCAATTCCCTGGGTAAACCTTGTTCTCCCAAGGACTGCTAGAGAAGACAACGAATAAAGCTAAGCAACATGCAGAATGTCGCAAATGTTAGATGGTGATTGACTGGAGAAGCCATGATGGATAGTTCATTCAAGTGGCAAGCATTCTGAGCAAGCTCTAATGTAATTTTGGGCTTAATTATTTGGAAAAAAGGTAAATGGCACATGAATGAAATCCCTAAGTGATACAAACCTGGGAGTTATAAATGCCAATGAGAAGAGGAAATAGTGCTGAGGTGTAGGGAAGTAGCACGTATCAGAAGGCAATAGCCCAGAGATGTAGATGTGGAGGACTAATGCTGTCTGCTGGGCCTGTCAGCTGGAAAGCTATATCTAAAGGTTTGCAAACCACATGCCCCCTCTTGCACACACGTTACTGCACTGTATATACTTTCATAATCAAGATTTGTAACTCTCTGATATGATTCCTATTTAAAGGCTCTACAGATAAATTTCAATAGTGTAACATATTTATTTAGATAGGACTCTGGAACAAAGATGGGGACAGTTAATGGGGAATTGATTAAAGGGAATTGAAGAGCAATACAATGGGCATCATTGGATTTTACAGTTACAGGTGCTTACCTCTGATCATGGTTCAAAACTGCTTCTAAAATCTCAAATCCACATCCCCATCCTAGCAAAAAGGTTCACACAGCAACAGTCCTTCTCCCAAACTGTTCATTTCCTTACAGTCTAATTATCCAGGTATTTTTTTTTAACCATGACATCAAATTTTGTAAGGATGCCAGCTTAAATTCTTTCTCTCCATCATGTGTCACTCTGTGTGGACCTGGGTGTACTACTGAGGCAGTACTCTTTTCTAGTAGGCAGGATCAGGGCACCTTATAAGCTGGCAGATGCTGCTATTCCAGGCATGGCCTACCACAGAGGTGACTTGAGGAGTTAGAGTGCATGTTTTCCACAATTCATTTTCTCTATTAAAATTAGATTTTTTCTAAAATAGTAATATATATTAGTGCTTATTAATAGACACACTCTATTTTAAAGCATATTAGACAAAAGAAAAAATACAAAAATGTATTTGCATCCAGTTTACAAGTAATATTCTTTCTGCACTTCAATTCTTAGCTTTAGTATATAACACTCACTAGTTTTACTTTCACATCAAACTACCTGGAACTTTTCCTGGCATTAGAACCACCCAAAGCAGGCCTTTGAAATTAAAAAGATTTTTTTTTACTTTCCAATTAACAGTTGACATACAAGATAATATGAGTTTCAGGTTTAGACTCTAGTGATTAGATATTATGTAACTTACTAAGTGATCATCCAGATAAATCTTATACCTATCTGACACCATACACAGTAATTACAATATTATTGGCTATATTCTCTATGCTGTACTTTACATCCCCATGATTATTCTGTAACTCCTAATTCATATTTATTAACCCCTTCACCTTTGTCATTCATCTCCTCAAGTCCCCTCTCAACTGGCAACTGTTAAAATGTTTTCTTTATCTATGAGTCTGTTCTGTTCTTCCTGTTGATTTATTTTGTTTTTTAAGATTCAATTGTTGAGCCCTGGCTGGTGTGTCTCAGTGGATTGAGGACCAGCCTTTGAACCAAAGGGTCTCTGGTTTGATTTCCAGTAAGAGCACATGCCTGGGATATGGGCCAAGGCCCCGGCGGGGATGTGCGAGAGGCAACCACACATTGATGTTTCTCTCCTTCTCTTCCTCCTTTCCTTCTCCCTATCTAAAAAGAAATAAATAAAGTCCTTTTCTTAAAAAAAATTCAACTGTTGATATATATATATTTATTGCCATTTTATTGTTCAAGTTTTTAATCTTTTCCTTTCTCCTTTTTCTTCTTAAAGATAACCCTTTAACATTTCATGTCATACTGGTTTGGTGGTGATGAACTCCTTTAGCTTTTTCTTTTCTTTTCTTTTCTTTTTTTAAAGAGGGGGAGGGAAGGAAAAAGAAAGGGAGTGAAACAACAATATGTGGTTGCCTCTCATGAACCCCCTACTGGGGACCTGGCCCACAACCCAGGCATGTGCTCTAGACTGGGAATCAAACCTGCAACCCTTTGGTTTGCAGGCCAGTGCTCAATGCACTGAGCCACACAAGCCAGGGCTCCTTTAGTTTTTTTCTTGTGTGGGAAGTTCTTTATCTCTCCTTTGAGTCTAAATGACAACTTTGTTAGGTAAAATAATCTTGGTTGTAGGTCTTTGCTTTTCATCACTTTTAATATTTGTTGCCATTTCCTTCTGGCCTGAGAAGTTTTTGTTGAGAAATCATCTGACAGTCTTATTAGAGCTCCTTTGTAGGTAACTAACTGCTTTTCTCTTGCTGCTTTTAATATTCTTTCTTTGTCTTTAACCTTTTACATTTTAATTATTATGTGTCTTGGTGTGGGTCTCTTTGAGTTCCCCTTGTTTGGGACTCTTTTTGCTTTCAGGGCTTGTATGTCTATTTCCTTCACCAAGTTAGGGAAGTTTCCTGTCATTATTTTTTCAAATAGGTTTTCAACTTCTTGCTCTCTTTCTTTCCCTTTTGGCACCTCCATGATGTGAATGTTGGTACACTTGAAGCTGTCCCAGAGGCTCCTTACATTACCCTCATTTTTATGGATTGTTTTTTCTTTTTGCTGTTTGTTAGGGTGTTTTTTGCTTTCTTATATTCCAAATTGCTATTTTGATTCTCAGCTTCATCTACCCTACTGTTGATTTCTTACAAACTATTGCTGATTTTATTTAGTGTATCCTTCATTTCTAACTGGTTATTTCTATGTTTTCCACATCCTTGTTTATGCTGTTAAAATTCTCTCTAAGTTCATTGAGTATCCTTATAACCAGTAGTTTGAATTCTGTATCTACTAGATTGACTGTCTCCATTTGGCTTAGTTCTTTTTCTGGAGTTTTGATCTGTTCTTTCATTTGAGCCATGTTTCTTTGTCTTCTCATTTTGGCAGTCTCACTGTGTCTGTTTCTATGAATTAGGTAGAGTTGCTATGTCTCTCCTGGGCTTGGTAGTGTGGCATAATATAGTACATGTTCTGTTGGGTCCAGTGGCATAGCCTCCCAATCACCAAAGCTGAACACTCCTGGTGTCCTTCTCTCCCTGTGTGGGATGTGTACTCTTCTGTTGTAGCGGAGTCTTGATTGTTGTTGGCACTTCAGTGGGAGGGATTTACCCCCAGACTGATTGGCTGAAAAGACTGACTGTGACCACCAACAATCATGGAAGATCAGCTGTTCAGGGGCCCACCCCACAGAGCAAGACTTGCTTCAGCAGGGCTCTGGTGCTTGATGAGTCTGTCCCTTGAGTATGTTGCTTGTGGAAGTGGTTGGGTGGTGCTTCAACATGGTCTGAAATTGTCCATTGGGTGCGCTCATTCTGGGGCCTCCCAGGATGTTCAGGTCAAGGTCAGCCCTTGCTTGTGTTCTGCCCAGTGTATACAACATGAGCTACAAAATGATCTGCAGATGGCTGCTATTTGTGTTTGCTTGGCTTGGAGGTGCCCAAAGGAGGCCAAGCTGCAAACAAAGTCTGGTTGCTGCTAGTGTGGCCACTTAGCAAGAAGTACAGGGCACAATGAGGCCAGATGCTGCTTGTTTGAGAGATTTTAGGAAAGTCTAAATGTAGGCTATTTGTATGGAAAAGCCACTGGAAATGGATTGGGTGGGCCCACAAGTTAAGTGGGCAGAGTCTCAGGGAATTATCAGGGCAGGGCAACACAGTGTGAGCCAGGCTGATGGATACTCAGATATGGCACCCACCTGCTGGCTTTGTATCAGAGGATCTCAGAAAAGGAACAATGGCCTCTGTCAGCCCTTCTGACTAGAAGAAAGCTGCCCCTCCAGCTCTACCCCTGGTGCCAGACAGTTAAGTTTTCCCCTGTATGTCTCTGGTGCCTTTCAAGCTGCTGTCCCAGTGGTGGAGCTCAGAGCATGTAAGTCCAAGTTCATGCAGGCCCTTTCAGGGAAGCTGCCTGGTACTCCAAAAGCCCTTTGTCTCCCTCAGCTACAATTCCCCCTGGTTTTTATAGCCAGAAGTATAGCCAGAGTTCCTAGCACTGGAACTCTGGTCTGGGGGCACTACTAGTATGTGGCTGGGACAACTTGCTCCTCAGGATGGACCCCTGCAGCTGAAATATCCCTCCCAATTTTTATCCACCACACATAAGTGTGGGGCCAGCCTATTCCTTGTCTATACCTCTCCCACCAGTCTTGATATGGCTTCTTAATTGTAGGACTTTCATTCTGCCTAATTTCAGGCAGTTTAAATTATGGTTGTTCTGTAGTTTAGTTGTAATTTTGATGTGCAGAGTTTTTGGATCTTGATGGCCAAAGCTTTCATCTGCACAGTTCTTCCCTTACTTGCTTTTAGACTTGCCTTTGTTGTGCTCTGGGAGCAGGGTGGTACTGAAAACTCTCTCTTCCTCATTAGCCATTATTTTCCTCTTTCTACTGTTGGAGAAGTTAAGGAGTCACTTTTTTGTCCCACGAGGATTGACAAAAGCTGGAAATTATACATATCTGTGATAAATACTATCTTGAAATCTGATTACCTACTTTTCTTCCTAAGAATTCATTTGTATCTGCCCCCCACCCCAACCAATTTGGCATTGGCCTCACTACAAATACAGTTTGTAACCTTTCAAAGGATTTCCAAATCACAGAAGCCTACTGAAATCAGTTTGCATCAAAAGACTTGAAAATGTATCTAGGGTTGTGCTAATAAATGTTAGTAATCTGTTCTGGGTAGGACAAGCAGGGGTATCAGGGTGGCCTGACTTGTAACATATGCAATTTTTGTGGTGTAAATACTTTCACCCTGGATGGTTTCAAGCTTCCAATGTGTTGTCACTTATACGAAACAGGAAAGAGATGATAACAATTGGCTCATGTGAACCAGTACAGGAGGCTCCAGCATACCACCAAAACACTCATCTTTCTAGACCCAAACTTTTAAAATGTGTTACACATCACATAAATATGAAAAACACTTCCTGTGGCCACCCAGCCAAAAGTTTTGGGGCCCTCACTTCCATTCCTAGTCATTGCTTCTGACTAGGCTATGCATTACTTAAGTAGAAAGTCAGATATTTTCCACTTTATAAATTTTGAATGCAAAAAAAAATTCAAAATTGTTTTCAAGATCTAACACAGGTTAATAGTATTAGCTACTCTTTCAATAAAATCTACCACTTTTCAGCATGGTTGCATTAAGCAACACCTCTGTTCATTCTCATATTAGCTGGATTACAACTGTCCTATTGCTAAGATGATTTCAAACTAAAACAGACAAAGTGTTTGAAAATATACACTTAGGGATAATCCTGAGTTGAAGAAAGTGGGTAAATTGTGGGAAGGAAATTGACTGAGTAACAAATAAGTCCTCTGGTTGTATTTTCTGATGTTTAATATTAATAGGATAATCAAGAACAATAAATTTTCCTTTGAGACATAACAAAGTAATTCAAAATAATTCAAGCAACTTTGATATTCATAATTTATCATATATAGCTCAAATTCTTCCTCCTTCAGGGGCACATTCCACCACATCTTGCTGCAGAAAGGCCTTGTTTCACCACCCAGGTGCCGAATCCTTGGAGAACATAGCAGGCAGGCCAGATGTGTTTTGTATCCTTCACAAAGTCCAATGTTCTGTAGTTTTGTTGATTGATTTTTTTATTTATTTTAGCTAAATTTGAAGGTTTTTGACTGACATTAGTAATTTTCTGATTACAGATAAGATTTATCCATTTTTTTTAAACTAAAACTAGGACATATATGACAAATAATTTTTTTCTGATTCGTAAATCTCTTTATATGGAAAGTTATAAAAACACATAAAACAGAAATAACATGTAGTCATTTCTTAACTCAGAATAACCTTTCCTGAAAAGAAGGAAATTTATAACATTAACATGGAAAATATAGACTAGGTATAGACTAGGAATTTGTATTATCCTTGTGTTATCTTGCTGCAGAAGTGCAAACCTTTTCCTGGGGTTGCACTTCTCATTTCCCTGGGATAGATGTCCAGGAATATGATTGCTGGGCTTTATAATAAGTGTATGTTTAGCATTTTAAAAACTGTCATAAAATATAATGGCACTCTGAAAAATATTCCAGAGTGATGTACCATTTTACATTCCCACCAGCAGTGAGTGAATAATTTGCTTTGCAGTGAGTGAATAATTTAGTTTTTATGTCTCCTCACCAGCATTTGATGCTATCACTATTTTTTTATTTCAGCCATTCTGAAAGATATGCTCATTGTGGTTTTAATTTGAATTTCCCTAATAATATTAAATATCTTTTCTTGTGCTTATTTGTCATCTGTATATCTTCTTCAGTGAAATATCTATTTATATCTCTTGTACCTTTTCTAATTGGATTTTTATTTTTACTGTTGAGTTTTGAGAGTTCTTTATATAGCATGTACAAGCTGATTGTTAGATCAATTATCTTTAAAAGAGATCTAAGTAATACAAATTTTTTTTTATAAAATAACGATTTTCAGTGCTTTTTATTTTCATGTGGTCTCTCTTTCTTCCTTAAGAAATTTAACATTTCTTATAGTGTAGGTCGGTGGGTCATTTGTATGAAACATTTTTATCTTTGAAAGTTACTTTTGCTGGGTATAGAATTTTAGGTTGACATTTTTTTTGTCTTTTAAAATGTAAAGATGTTGCTTCATTGCTAATTTACATTATTTTTAATGAGGAATCTATTGTCATCCTTACCTTTTTTCCCTGTACAATCTGCCTTTTATTTTCTGTTTTTAAGATTTTTTCTTTATACCTTTTTTCCCTGTACAATCTGCCTTTTATTTTCTGTTTTTAAGATTTTTTCTTTATCACTGGTTTTGAGCAATTTGATTATGATGTGTCTTTGTGTGGTGAATTATATGCCCATCTCTGACCCAGTCCCTGGCAAAGGAGAATAGAATTATGATGAAGAATTTAGACCAACTATCAAGCATCTCACAGACATATGGTTACATTCTCTGAGCCTATATTTACGTTTTACTTGAAAAAGAAATGAGTTTTATTAACAAGTAAAAAGAGGAAATAAAAATTTGGAAAAGCAGAGTAAAGTCCTGAAAAGCTTGAGTATATCAAAGAATAGGACAGAAATCAATTAAGAGATCTATACTTTTACATGTTCCATCATGTAATAAAACGGTAATAACTGTTGGTATGACATATTTCTCTAGCTGGTTTGGGGTTAGAGTCAGGGTAGCATATACACATAAAGAAAATATCTTGGACATTCAAGCAGAATAGGCTTTGGTAGGAAAGGAGCTAGCTCTGCCTGTGTAATGACGGTGGGTCTCAGTTTACATAGTCTATAAAAAGAGATTTTTCTCCTTTAAAGAAAGTGATTGATGACATTTTAAAGATGACAGAGAGTGTAGAGAGAGTGTCCTTAGCAATTCATAAAAGAACCTCAGGGTTGAGAAGACAACCTGAGGGTACCCAGGGTCACTGCATTTAAAAATTATTAGAATCCTAGATACAGAAAACAGATTCATAGTTCCCAGAGGAGAGGGAAGTTGGGAAACTGAGTGAAAAGGTCAAGGGATTGAGAAGTACAAATTGGCAGTTACAAAATAGTCATGGGGATATAAAGTACAGCATAGCAAACATAGTCAATAATACTGTCATAACTATGTATGGTAGCAGGTAAGTACTGGAAATATCAGGAGAACACTTTATATAGTATATGACAGTCTACACTTGATGCTGCACTTTTGAAACAGATATAACATTAAATGCAAACTGTAATTGAGAAAATAAAAATTTAAAAAAAATAAGTAAATAAAAATCCTGTCTTAGCCAGCAAAAAGGAGATTTCTTCATCAATGTGGCAGTGTCATAGCCAGATCCATAACCATAATCTAACAAAACTGATGTTTGATATGAAAGTTTTCATTATACTTTTTCATAATAGTAACATTATGAGAACATGAAGGCATAAGAGCACATCACAGAACATCTTTCATGTACTCCACTCATTTCATTTCTGAAAGAATTACCTAAAAAAGGATAAAATGCACTTAAAAAGATTGGATAGGCCTACATTTAGCTAAGAATGATGGTTTCACCAAGGGGCTGTTCTCCTCTAAAGGAACTAAAAATAGTGTCATAATTCTTATATGCATGCCCTTCTGGTGTTTGAATATGGGCTATGTTTTGATGGAAAGTCAGAAATTTTAGAGTCTTGCTAATGTTATTCTGAAACTAGCATATCAGGAGTCCATTTATTCCACATACTTTCAGAAAAGAACAACACATATGAACTTCCTCAGTGACCCAGCAAGTAGGGACTTCTCTGGTTATGGATGATATTACACATCTCTCAGTTAACTCTGAAATCCAAATGCAAAATTTAGACTTTAGGGACATTGCCCTATGGGTTTATAACACTTGCTGAGACACTTTGGTTCTATAAGCCAAAAACTGTAATACCCTCGCCTGCATGATATTTTTTGGATGAAAAATACAATATAATATTATGATGCCACAATATTATATGTGGCTTTTTTTAATGAGGCGATATTAGAACTACAGCAAAAAAGGAAGAATGGAATCACTACTATCAACTTGACATGTTCTTCATTTAACCATCTGATGACACCAAAGCAAGAGAAAGATCATAATAAAAAACATGACGTAGTATTTTTATCTGACCAGTAAAGTGTGTTGCTCTCGTTCAGAGTGAGAACTATGACCCAGCCAAAGGAGAGTGCACTCTTAAAATCTGGTTTGCAGTGTGTCTTTCATTTCAGCAAATGACTTCCTTTCTGCCACATAGCAAAGAAGCCGCATAGAGTCAGTTGACTGCTTAAAAGTGGGTGGATTTCTTCAGAGACAAGAGGGAAGGAGGGAGGGGAGGCAGGGAAAAGGAAGGGAAGGGGAAAGTCAAGGAACATATAGCAAGGACTCACGGACAAAACCAAAGGCGAAGAGCTGAGGGAGGGAAGGAGGGAGGGGGAAAGGGAAAGTGGTGGGGGGCAGGCAGAGACAAATGTATTTGAAAAAATAAATTTAAAAAAAGAAGTGGGTGGAACAAAAGTTTGTGCTGCTACCTTGATAGCAGTGTTTCCAAGTCAGATTCTTCCCCCTGAAATGAAATAGGGTGTATCAGTCTACAGCCATCTGGGTAAGAGACAACCCACCCCTTTGCTTTGTAGAAGTCATTTGGGTAGTTTTAATAGCAAAAGGTATGAGTGTTGCAAATTGCTAACATCAAATTGAGAGTGACAGAGAGCACTGTTAATAATTATGTAAGTAAAATAGACAGAAATGAAGTGTGTCCCGAGCAAACAGGGGCATCTGGTCACCCTACTCATATATAAATGAGGACAGGATTGTAGGAAATGTAAACAAATATGCAGAGCAGAGCTACTAAAACTCTGCACTCTATGGCCATTTGATTGTCATAGAAACACAAATGAGTTGACATGTAGAAATCTTTCCAAGACAGCACTGGTTGATGTGACTCTGTCGTTATCATAGGAGGTGGAAAGTGTAGATGGGAAAGAGCACTTCTACAAATAGCACCGGAATTTCTGCTAATAATTATAATGTGATATTACTACAGGGTAAAATAATACTTAGGAAGGATAGAGCGGGTTAATAAGTTCTCATTTGCTGCCTTCTGCTTCCATCACTTTTTCCTATTTTGATGGCTACCAGCACAGAAGAGATAAAAGAATCTTTCCAGAGCAAGAGACTCTGTCCTTGTTCCAGCTATGAGTCTCTCATGGGAACAAGAGCTACTCAGACTCCCCCAAAGAAACAGGGCATCCTTGGGGGCTCCCACCACAGTCATTTCAACGAGCTTATACTTTTTATTAACTAAAACCATTTCCAAGGATGGAGAAATCCACCAGTTAATTTTTGTCTTAAATCCTTTCACTGTAAAGCACAAATGAATACTAATTGAGAAATCTATTTGGCAAATATTTGGGGAAGAAAAAAAAACACCGTTTTTTTATTGTCGTTGCTGTTGTTGAAATGTTTCCCAATCCTCACCCCCTCGAAAAAAGAGGGGTGCCAGTGTGGGGGCAGAACAGAGAAAAGGAGAAAAGTGGCTTCAGCTCAGTGAAACACTAAAAAATGCACATGAATCAATTATGAAAAAGAGAAGTTCCCTTTGAATGAGGAAAAGCTGATTGGAATTAAGATAGGCTTTGTTCCTATCTGCAAGGTACAAGGAGGGGACTTTTCAGTGGAACAGAAAAGGGGGATTTGGGGACTGTTTGGCTGCTTAATGCCATAGTGCTTCAGAGCCCATGTGAAAATTTGCTGCTGGCTATTAATCATCATTGTGCCCCTGCAAAGAAGCTGTTACAATGATGACTATATGTCATTATATTCCCACTGTAAGTAACGAATCAGAGAGCTGGGAAAGTTGGATAAGAGCGGCTGGCAAACTTTTAAGCGGTCGAATCTATTTAAATAAATTTACATCACATTTGCTACTTTCTCTGGTATGGGAATCATACTTTAAAATGAAACAATATGCTGTGTTCATGGGGCCTAGTCTTTTATTCCCCTGTCTCTGAGCCTACTTTCCAGGTCAGCCTTTGCCAGCGCTGACAGCACGCTTTTCTCATAGCCTCTCCTTCTCATAGCCTTTGGTTGCTTTCAAGTTCAATTTAGCACAATAAAGTTGTTATGCATGACAGTTTGGAGAGCAGAATAGGTGGTGTCTGAGCCCGCTGTGTTGCTACAAAGTGGGTCCATTCTCTGTGGGCCGGCTCAGTTACTGGAGCCTTACTGGTGGGATACAGCCATGGACTTCCAGACGTTCCCATCCTGACGAAAACAATTAGCTTCAAACTGCACGAAGCCGCGGGGTCAGCCTCTCTTTGACTGGGACTGCGCCATTTAATATGCTGCAGTGGATTTCAAATTTATGTTGATTTATCCTGTTGTGCTTCTCTTTTATGTGCTTTATTTACAGATGTGTAAAGAACAGGGAAAGTTGGAGTCCCACATGCTTCAAGAGTTTTATTAGAAATCTAAACCATTGTTTTATGTTTATTTTATAAAGAAATAGAGTCGAAACGTGTCAGGCTTAATTCCATTAGGCTGAACTGCCCAGAACAGAGCCCTGGGGTTTGGAAGACAGAATCTGAAAGAAAGTGTCTCCTTGGCTAAGCATCATCAACAAGCCAAACAACAAACAACCCTGAAACACCACTGTTGTCAGGAGAGTCTTCTATTGTGGGAGATTACCCATCCAAAATCCCACTCTGGCCTAAAAGTGACAGACCTTTTAATAGAAGCAACATGTAATTTTTCAACCATTATAGACCACCATGTTCATTTGTGAGAGTGCATATGGATGCATCAGATCAGTTGGTGTTTAGTATCCATTGACATCTACCCAAATGCTTATTGTCCTTAGAAATATGTTACAACATTCTGCAGCCAGAAAATAAATATTACTTGATGTTGACATTGTAGAGCTGTCCTCATGTAGAGAGTGTAACCTCTTCTTTTGTCCTTCTGAAGAGAATCATGTAACAAAGAAAATGTAGGTATATTTTGAATTTTACCATCAGAGTCATCTAGGCCAGATGTCTTCAGTCTCTGAGCTCTCCTAGTAAAATAAATCACAGTTGTCTTGATTACTGATCTTCCTAATTATAGGGTACAGCCTTCAAATAAGGCTTCTTCTAGATTAGAAATTAACTGAAAGCATATCTTAAAAGCATATTTCACTTTCTTAAAAAATTTTATTATTTTTGTAAGCTATTTATAAGACAAGAATTTTTCTTCACCAGAAATGTGAGATACAAATAAAAACCATGCCATATAACATTTGCTTTAACAGTAAAACGAAAAACTACTCATGGGCAGAGTTTCTAGATAATAATTTAATTTTCTAATATACAACTTAATATAATTTCAAAATGTTTTTGACCAAGTTACATCATTAAAAATAGAAATGTATATCTAGTGTGAGCAAAGTTTGAGGAGGAGAGTCAAATTGTTTGCTCAGTCATCACTCTCCTTCTGCTAATATTTGAATATTATTTGGCGTCATTTATAGTAAGGTATTTTTTAGAAAGTTCCCATTTAGAATAGTATTTGGAAATAGAGCTGGGCAGACAAAGAAAAACTGCATTAGGAGAGAAAGTTAACATGTTTGTGACAAAAGCACTAGACCCTTTCTAATTTTCAAATGGGGTAATTTCTTTGACATTCAAATGAATGAATACTTCAAAAATTGACCACAGTATATTTAAGTGATAATTTTGAATTTAAACAGTTCTTTTCCTTAAAAATGTCATAAGCATATTAAAAATCCCTCCATACAAAAGCAGTGAGAACAGAGGATGGCTGGGTGTTGGACAGGAAGGCGACATATGCGCACACACAGGAACACAATGTCCAATAGCACACTGTGGTTTAGGCCATAAAACCGACATGCATCTCCTCAGTCTGGAAACACAGGCTAATTTAATGTTTGTTTCCTCATGTCAGAGGAAATTTCTTAGAAAAAATTGTTAAATTAATAAAAAGATATAAAAGTAGTTTTGGAGGGAAGCTTGAAGGATTAAAATATGTCAGAATGGTTTATGTAATATTTACAGACCCAGATTTTTGGACTGACAGATTTATATTAATATTCTTCATTTCAGAAGAAAAGTCCCCAGCAGGAACAGTTGTGAATAAGTAGATCATCTTCATTCGTTAATGAAGTTGTTTCTCTTAAGCTGGGATGGAAGTTGTCTGATACGGAAGAAGTAGGATATGGATGATAATCAGTCTTCAGTGTTTTCTGGGAGAAAAGGAAAAAAGGGAAGAAAAACAGAAAAAAGAGAAAAGATCACTACACGGAGTGTATCTGAGAAGAAGTGAGATGATCTAAAGGAGAAGGAGAGAAGGTAGCATTCACCATCAATGATATCAGCAACATTAGCCAAATTTTCCCAATTCCTTTAGCTGAAATAGGTATGTTAAACAGTGTAATTTTCAGGAAAATTAGGTCTTGAATTTCAATCTCAATTTTATCATTTATTTGCTTTTTAATCTGAGGTATGTTTTTTAAAATCCTGGAGCTTCTATCTTTTCATTCATAAAACAAAATAATAATAACCCCAAAATATACAGGGTTATTGTGGAGACTGAACAATAAAAGTAAAGCACCCATTATAACATCCAGAATGTAGTAGATATGCTAGAAATATTGATTCCCTTTACCCCATTAACTTTTTGATATAATTCTTGTAATTCCTATACTCAAATTACTCAATAAGAAGTCAAAATTCATGAAACAGAGACATTCTTGGTAGAAAATCTTATCATAATGAATTCCTGATGGTCTGGACTTGAGAAAAACTACACCCATGTAATTAGTTTTTATTTGGTTGTATTTAGCCTTTGCTTAGGTTAGTTTGATCCCTGAATCAATTAATAAAGACCTGAAGAAAGGTTCAATACCATGGCAATGGTATCTTCCCTTATGTAGGCATGGGTTTTAAGAGACAATTTCATAACTACAAGACAACCTCCACAAAAAGTCTTCTAGCTTCAGTTAGAAATCGCCTGAGCCAACAGTAAAGAGGCCCTTGGCATTATAAGAGGACAATCTCTTTAGTGGTCACTCCTGCTGCCCCGAATAGTATGTATGTTTTGGAAGAATAATGCTTTAATGCTCATGAAAAAAAAATGAGTGAATTCATTGACCGAACACTCACTTATTTATAAAACAAGTTCTCAGAGACAGAGAATTGTGCTGCCAAGAAATCACCTTCATTTTTGTGACAAAGTCATGCAACCACGTATGAGTTTGATGATGGAGGGCAATGAGGGAAGGGTGAGAATTTTTTTCATTCAGCGTTTGAAATTTGCTTCACCAGTGTAACACTTAAAAGTATTTGGCAAAACTTAACTGAAGGCACAATTTGTAGAAGAATATGTCTTATTTCCACTTATTATACAATATAAGTTCTCTAGGTACTAGCAATGATCTTGACAAGTGATTAGCCAAATTATTTTTTCTAGGATACTGCTACCTAATTGAACTCTTACATTAATGATAGCCACATTTTAGATAATGCAATGCATTTTGCAGAGTTAAGTAAGTATATGTAATAAATATTATATTGAACTACAAGACTCGATTCTGTGTTGGAAATGTCATATATGATGGAAACATGGTAAACATTTTTTACTAACTGCAGTATATGGATGTATTGATCCTTTCCCCAAAGTCTATTATATTTAATATTAGTTGATTACATTCTTTAATGAAGTGTTTTGCATACTTAAAATATGCAAGACATGAAACAGCCTTTTAAGTTGACTTTTACACTGATCTTTCTTTACAAATATTGGTAAAAAACCAAGAAGAGATTAGCTACATTATATTTTTGCTTATTTCTCTGCCTATCAACTATTAAATAGGATATATTTTCTTATATCTCCTCCTCATTAAGGTGGTTTTTTAAGACCCATGAATATTGAATTAAACATATACATATTAAATAAGCTATTTGTGCAACATATAAACAATTTTGTTTATGGACAAGCTGTTAATAAAGAGACATATGTGTTGTTTTATATATCCACATGCTTCACTACTAGTTTTTAGATAAGCACCATAACTTAAGTTGTCTTCCACACAAAGTTCTGGCAAGCTTCAATAGATTCATTAGTGGGTTTTTCTTTACAACCAACGAAGCTCAAAGAACTCCTAACAATGGAGCTAATCACTGCCTCTTCCCTGACCCAAGCTTAGGTTTTCCCTCCTTTCACTCCAGACTCTTATTTCATTTCTGAGCAATTGGATTTCCGTGGCTCTCCCAGAACAAATAAATATCTCTCTTTCCCCCCGCTTACATCTTTTGTGTATATTTTTTCTATACGACTGCCCGTATTTAAACTAGTGTATAATGGCAGGGTTCTTCAGGTAATCTTTCATTGGACATAAATGGTGTAGCATTAAAATGCAGATAATGTTACCTCAATTAGAGAATGCTGTGCAAAACTTGAAAAAGACGTAGCTAAATGTTTGGACTAAACAAGTAAGTCTATGTTGTTAAGAGTGGGGCTGGGCAAGTTGCATTTTCAATAGCTCCCTTAATGAATAAATGTTAGACTGTATCAACAGTCCTGAACAGGCTTGCGGTTTGTGTGTGCATAAAGTGTAATGGTATCAATTGACTGGCTCTTTGTGGTTGCTATAAAGTACTCTTGAATGTGTCAATGGAGAGAAGGCCTGCAGACAATGAAGCTGTGACAGCTGAATGTCAGCAGCGACCTTGAACCTAAACTGGTTTCACCATTCCAGTGACTCCAGCTCCAGTGAAGACATGCACTGGAGCCGGACCTTCGGCATCGCCTGTCATTTTCTGTGTTCAGATTCCAAGCACTTAAGTGACAATTTCACCACATTGCCAGACCCTGCTAATATGCATCAGTGAACGTTCACTTATTAGTGATGGGGCTAACGATATGTTCAGCATTTTAATCAGACTTGCATTGGCATTTAAAAATACAAAACACAAAGCAAAACAAAGCATCATCCTAGACTAAATGTCTCATATAAGCAAACTCATCCAGAGAAGACACTCAAAACATGTCTTTTCTGCAGCAATGGATTCTTTGATATCAGTCTTGCATTACATAGCATTACTGCACATACATTACTACACTCTTTATTGCTGCAAATAGCACATGATTAGTTAATTAAAATATGGCATCAAAGAATAATTAATATTTGTAATGCAGTGTTTCTTTAATGAAAAACAAGAGAATTCTTCTAAAGGTCACATTTACAGATTAAGTGTGTCTTCAACATAAATGGAATGTTATTAAGCTAGGCTCAATATTCAGGAGAGAACTACAAAGCCTTTTGTGGCAAAACACTATTAATGAATTCAAGAAATTGAATCCCTTTGCTAATGTTGAAGTTGAGCAAAGTTAGAAGCCCAACCACAACTGAATGTTCTTAATATGTTCACTGTACTCTGCAGTGAAGAGCTGAAGGAGACCTGGGTGGAGAGAGGGAAAGGCTGGAGGAAAAAGAGGAAGAAAGAAAAAGAGAGAGAAGGGCAGAGAGAGAGAGAGAGAAATAGAGAAAAGAGAGAGAGAGAGAAGATTTTGATGGGTGAGAAACACATAGCCACGTGTATGTGGCAAAGAGCAGTAACCCAAAATTTGGGGGGGGTGTGTGTGTGTGTGTGTGTATTGTAGGAAGGATAGCTATTAATATTATAGCACTATACGTTGATTGCAATCTATTCTAAAGAAAGTGTAAAGTTTGTTAAAAATGAACAAGATAAAGAAAATATTAACTTTATAATTATGAAGAGTTATAAATGCAAACATGCTCTGAGAGTGTCATTGTGGGTTGATGTGAGTGAGGTGTGACACAGGAACTTCACTTAACTAGCACTTCTCTGAGTCCTAATAACTCAGTCAATCTGTTGTGTGATACACTATTTTTCAAAGTAAATAAAAGTGGAACACAACTAACCATCCTCATGTTTCTCTGTGGCTCTCTCAAGTTTTTATATACTATAAGGAATGAACTACCTGATTGAATTTGTCCTTATGTCTTTTACAGTGAGGTGGGGGAAAGTGGTAGGAGGAAAACAGAGGCAACTGTATTTGAACAACAATAAAAAAATTATTTAAAAAAATTTTTTTCAATCACACAAAAAGTGTCTTTTTCAACGCAGAGAGAGGGGGGAAAGCCTAAACTATATATCTGTGCCTTTTAGTTGAAAAAGCTGAATCTGAAAAATAAGCATCCAGCTGTGAGAAATGTTTGTCATCAAAAAAAAAAAAAGAAGAAAAACCCATTGGGCATAAAGTTATTATTTGTTTATTTATTTAGTAGGATAATTTCTATAAGTGTATGTTATCAGATCATACAGTACTATAGAAGTGAAGGTAAATCTATAATCTCCATTTCACAATTCAAATTAAAATATTCATTAGGTAAAAATATCATATGAAAAATATTATTAAGCTCTCCCAAAATAGCCAACAAGCACTTTGAAAACATCTAAATAATGACCTAAAATTATCCATTTTTCTAGAATAAAAAAATAAGCTAAATTAAATTTAATGTATAGACAGATAATTTTGACCTTAAAATCAAAGTACAATGAACAAAATAAATAATAAAGCAGAAATATTTTCTTGCATTAACTTTTAGGTACATGTTTCCTAGAAAGAAAGATAATTCCCTTTCTAATCTTTATAGATGCATTTGCAAAGTTGAACATTCAATGTACCCTTTTTTATATTAGCATCAGCACTAATCAACGGGCTGATACCATCAATTGGCAGCTATAAAATTATTATCTGCTTTAGGTATTTATTTTAGTTTGAGGTGACTGTATTTTTATAATTTTTGCCTTATGTAAGTTCTATACCAGAAAGAATTTCTATACCTGGCTTTATTTTCAATCATTGAGATGTATGGACATTATATTCACTAGGAAAATATCACTTACAAAGTTTTTATATTTATATTAGCATTAAATGTATACAGATGTGGTATAACTTTTATGACTGCCAGACATGAAAGGAACCCCACAGATGCCATCATTCATTATGAAGTGGCAGCTCTGCAAACCCCTCCTATCGGTGTCACACTTTCAGTTGCCTCTTCACTCCGCTGTATGGGAGAGCTCTCAAGGAAACAAGCTCCAAGTCGTGAAAAATTTACTGGTTGGAATGAATGCCTATTTTTGCTGTTACAGTTATTTTAAAGTAGGATGATAATTCTCAAATGAGAATTAATCCCCCATGCATATATAGGTTATGGAATTGAAGTTTAAATACAAAAGTAGTCAGAAATGAAATTCAGGTTAACAGGTCAACATGATGCCTACAGCTGAGGCACTCATTTTTGTTGGCCTACATACGTTGGCAGTCTCCACTGAACCCAAAAGTATGTGGTGGTGTCTGCGAATCTGCCCTGCACCATGAAGTAGCTAAAGGACATATTTAATAAACATCTGACTCTGTCATTTAATAAAATAGTGTAAACAAATGTTTGTGCTATGAAGAAATGATAGACTATTCCATGAATTCATATGTGACTGCTAGACTTTGTGGTGAAACAAACTGTATCAGAAATATAATTTAATATCTGTGTATTCTTATATCAATACTTTAGGGTACACTCCATGAACATATCTGTCAAGTGAGTTCTTTTGCAACATAGGTGAATATAAAAATGGATCATTTTAAAATGTCCTTCACTTTCTTAATGTCCCTTGAATTTTTATTCCCAAAAGAAAAAATAAAGGAAAGGAGTAGAGGTGAACTTGGAATTACTTATTTTCAAATGTCAGTGGTTTGTGTATTTAAAATTCACTTATTTCTTATTTGTGTATTTAGTCTACTTTATGTCAGGTTCTGTGTTAAAAAGAAAAGATAAAAAGCACTGGATTTCTGTGCCAACTTTCATTTTGTTCATTTTTAAGCATCCAGTTTTTCAACTCTTGCCCAAGTTACAGCTATGAGAAAAGACTCAAAAGTTTCATATGGTTTGGTTAAATTGGAAGTCTGACCTCAGTATGTAGCAGCAGCCCCACACTGGGCCTCGTCACTTTTCCCAGATGATGAAGGGGTTCTGTGTCTCCCATGAGCCTCTCAGGATGAAACAACTGTTCTTAAAGAATCACTCAGCTCTGAATGTATCCCGGGCTCTAGCTACACATTCAGATTTCAATTCGACCATTATTCTGGGGCACCTCTTCTGTTCCAGACACAGCACTAGTTATTTTGTCAGATGAAATTTTATGTAATCTTTAGAGTCACTATGTTAGGAAGAAAATTCCCAAGGCTCAGAAAAATGATACAATTGGCTCCAAACGCAGACAAGCTGCAGATCTCCTTACTCCAAGGCCAGTCCTCTAACGGGTTTCTATATGCCAGAATGACCACCTGGTTCACTCAGACCAGGCAGCATCCACATTGGGTAGAAATTTTGTCAAGCTAGAATTTGGATGAGTGGATTTTTTTAAAGCCCTGAGATATCGAAGCCTGTGGAAAAGAAAGTGAACAAAGATACGCTTATCCAGTACACACAAGCATGAGCTCAGATTAAAAGAACTCTGACTACGTACCGCCCCCACACTCCTACCCCTTCAGACAGTTCTCTCTTGAAAAAAACTATGCTTTTCTTCTCTGCAGCAGAGATGGGGACCAGGAAGAATTCTTAGTGGGATTGTGCCTCTAATTTTAGCAAGTTTGAGATTAGAATACTACAGCAGAATTTGGGTTGCTCCTAGGCCCAGCCAGGACTCCATTCCTACACATGCCCCTTGCCGTCCTGATAGTTCCACATAGCAAGAGGCCAAGGGGTAGGTGAGAGCAGTGTAGCAAGTTCACTCTCATTAGAGCACTGAGCAAGAATGGCTTGCTCTTTCAAAAATGAAAACAACTCAAAAGTTTATCCAGTGCCCAAATATTCAATATTCCGGTATATTCAATTTCTTTAGTTATTTGACCACTTTAGAGAGAAAAGTTAATTTGTTATAGTGTACCTTGTGTTTCACTTAAAATCAACCCATTTTAAAGGAAGGAGCAAAAAAATTCATGAAGGATGCCTGCTGATCTAAATGAGAGTATAATTTATTCTTTTATTTTCATTCACCTGAATAATAAATCTGTGAAAATTAATATTAAACTTTATAAAACTGTGAACTTTTTTTAAAGATTTTATTTATTTATTTTTAGACAGAAGGGAAAGGAGGGAGAAAGAGAGAGAGAGAAACATCAATGTGTGGTTGTCTCTTGTGTGCCCCCTATTGAGGACCTGGCCCGCAACCCAGGCATGTGCCCTGACTGGGAATTGAACCAGCAACCCTTCTGTTCACAAGCTGGTGCTCAGTCCACTGAGCCACACCAGCCAGGGCATAAAACTATAAACTTCTTTAAATAATGTTTTGTAATCCAAAATGGAGCCAGGTCACTGTCAATCTGATGTATACAATATTACATCAGATTGTATATTAGCCAGATATACAATATTAGATATTAGATATTAGATACCTGTTAGATATTGTATATCTAATAGGTAAAATATTAACCAGAGCTCTATCTATTCTAAACTCTACAGTTTTAATCCAGCTTCAGACAGTTTCAAACAGAAAACTTACTAGGATTCATTTTTGCCAGTAAAATATTTAGATATATGCAATATTTACATGTGATGATTACAGTACAATTAGCGAATATTTTGGTCAAATTTGCTTTTAGAACATGAACTATTTTACTCTATTCTATCGTGTTGTTGTCATAAAACAATTCAAATAAACATATATGTATTTTATATTAGGATTAAGATGCAATGAATTCCAAAGGTAAAGATCCTCATGTACATATTCTAGTTGTGTATCTTATCAACCCATAACTGATTGCATCAACTAAAATTAGCTATTTTTAGAAATGAATATTAGTATAGTCACATTAATACTGAAGTAATTATTAATAAAATTCTAAAAAGGAGTTATATTGCTCAAAAAGAAAAATATAGCCTCGTTTTTCTTATTATCAAAAAAAGTTATAATACTATTGTGTAGCTAAACCCATCTGGAGACATTCTACAAGTCTACCTGTTGTAGTCAATTATAACTAAGGAGTTTATAACTGTAAACTACTAAGGAGACTGCTGATAAAGCCAACAAATAAAAATAGCAATATTTAGTATTTAACTGCTCTTGGGCTGAAAGAATATGAAAGTTTCTGCTTATAACACTAAGTGCCATTTAAATGATTAATCAATAAATTCATTCAAATTCTCTAAGAAGGGTTTGTAATAAGGTCAACTCCCTACAACCTGACCTCTGATGCTGAGATGCAGTCCCCTTAAAATGGTGATATCCTTGAGTTAAAAGTACTGACAAGTATGTGCCCTAGGAAATATGAGATATTCTTGAATATTTCAAGACCCACTGTTGTTTCAATATTTTGTACATATATAGGCAAAATCATGTCATGCAAAAATATAAAACCATAAAGAATAAAATTTCAAGGGAACTCAGGACATAACATGAATTTGGAGGTATTTATAGACACCAACAGAATAAAGAGGATTAATTCCTACCACACTAAAAAACAATTGGTTTTCTTTAGGACATAAAAAGAAAGAACAAAGGGACTCATTCATATTAGTCCAATACAAATTCAAATAACATCCCTCAAAAATTAAGGAATAGTTTTCCAGTAATACCTGAGATGTAGAGTCTTGCTTCATATGAAACAGTGAACTCTACTTTTACAGTTCAAAATCTAATTCATAATGTTTTTCTTTTTTGTCATCATCTCGGACTAACTCAATTTATGTAAAATGACTTGGCCATTGAGCCATTTTGCCATTTTTATAATACAATTTATTTTCAATGCTTTTCTATTAAAAAATTAAAATATTTAGTAGTTAGACTGTTGTGTTTGAATATTGTCTTTTCATATGTCTACAGAAAGTTACTTTCTGAAAGGATACCTAACTGTTCATATTCCTATGTTTTCCCATCATAAGCAAGGCAAAGGTATGCGTAGTTTCCTCATTGAGTTTGCATCTAAAATATGTGAGAATTTGTAAAAATCAAATATCTCAGTCCCAATACAGGGATTGCACATTCCTTTCTTTGTAGTCTACAAGAAATTGCCTAGCCTCTTGCAACATGTACCTAAAGTTTAAGAATATACATTATGAACCTCTTTTGGGTAGGGCCTACACACAAAGTATAGAATAGAGAGTATATTATTGCATTAAAGTGTTCTTGTTTCCTTTGGAATAATGTAATTTAGAATGCACCTTAGCCATATTAAGTGGTTGACAGATAGCATAAACAAAAATAGGTTTTACATTGCAGCTGTACACAATACACCTTTGTACAGTTGACTGATTGCTTACAACAATAAAAAATAATTGTAGCATTCTGCTGTCAAACTTTCTGGATAGTTTATAGTAAACTTCAAAAATGTGGTTCTTTTTTCTCAAATGCAATTAATTTGAAGATAAAAGTAATGTGGTGCCATGAAATGTAAATATTTCACCCCAAAGAGGAGATTGTTTATCTAATAACAATAGATAAACTTTCACATCCCAATTTTTCAAAAGAGTGCAATGGTACCGTTTAAGTATGCAAGGAAATGCTTCATGTAGCAAGAATACAATATGATTAATATAAAAAAAGAAAAGTATTTATTTACCAATTTTGACAGTTGTCATGGACATCACTGTTTCAAGTGGCATTTTTGACAAAACAATTTGCTGTCTGATAGTTACAGGAGAACTGAACGATTTTTTTCCCTGTGTATTTACAGTATAAAAAATGCATCCTCAATGTAACTTTCCTGCTTAAGAGAAAAAAGAACAAATTCTATAAAACAACCCATCCAGTGCAGTTTCTCTAAGAACAAATGAATGCAAGTGTTAACAAGGCTTCATCTTCCCTTTTGTATTTGTTTCTTCATTAAGCTCTAACTACGCTCTAGCTCTTGTGCCCGGTAGATTTGATGTGAAGATGGTATGACAAGCTTGGCTTCTCTCGGTGCAGCTGGCACTCCTGATGCCAAAAGCCAGAGCCTGTGGTAGTGGGATCAGGAGAGAGTCGTTTGGAGCAGTTTGCCTGTCAGTTTCCCATCCGCCTCGCAGTGCAGCACTCCCTCCCCAGTCCCCTTAATGAGAAGTGGAGGACAATACCAGTATTGTTGTTTCTACTCGAAATCTTGTGGAAAGAACAATCGCTGTTTACACAACCATTTGTATTACCCAAACTCTGTCGATAATTACTTCTAGAGTCCCTGATTAACTGCTCTCTGCCTCAGCACAAAAAAGCTATTGAGATAGACACCAGGAAACTTTGCTATCTCTTAGAGTCTTTTAACAGTTTCCCAAATATGATTCAGTCCTCATATTTATCAGAGGAAAAGTATCCACATGATTTGCACTCAGCTCATGAAGAGCTTTCGAACCATATTAGAAACCCATGTACTTTGGAAGGCTTGAAAATTCTCCACCAAAGCACCTGCTCCCCTCCGTCCTCAAAAAGAGTTAAAAAGCATCTTCTCTTTTCAGTTGACATGGTCCTGTTCCTAGGAATCTATGATAAATATAAGCACATTTCAAGTAACAGTGACATCTCTAGTCAGCTTATCGCTGTTAACTTTTTATGGTGAAGTGTGTAGGAGAAAAATTTCTAGTTACTTAATTACTATGCAATTTTAAGATATGCTTTTGTTTTGTAAGACCTAACAAAATGGAACTGTTGCTATGTCTATTTCTATGATACTGGTAATAATTTTAATCTGTCACATCACTCCTACCCCCCTTCACATCCTACCCCACATGCAGTCTGCTGTTAGTGCTATGCAAAACAGCATCATGAATATGTGTAATTATGGAGATTCATGGTAATTTTTCAGGGTTATCTGATGTGACGTTTATAGGACAGCAGCATACATCAATTTAAATGAGAGTGACAAATATCTTATCCTTTATATTTCTATAGTATTTTTAATATTTTCTTGGCCCTTCTCTAGGGAGTAGTGTGAAATGGTAAGAACTTGAATAATAAAAATGTTAAACACTCAAACACTTTACTAGAATGTTTTCTGAAGGCAACTTTAAAACTGATTCTCTACCTGTTGAAGTTTAAAAAGTGTAATAAACTGAATTTTTTCTTAGGCAATACTTTTTACCAAGCATCTTACACATTTGCAAACCAACAAAAGCGTGGACATCTGCGTGTGCCATTTGAAGATGAGGCCAAATTGCTTAATTACTTTTAAATTATGAATCCTTGCCTGACAGAATTATTTGGTAAACATGGTCCACCAACTTTATTAAGCATGGACATTTGAAACAATAATCTAATTGTGGCATATTCGAATTTTGTTCTAAGGCTGTTACACCTCTTAGAGACTTGCATATTATCTTTATCTCAGTGACTAATTAGGACTAGCTTGACAATTTCATATTTACAGTGATTACCAAGTAAAAATCCTTTTCCTTGATCCTTATGTTTCTCATGAACACTGAGCAATACTAATTACACTGAAGATATAAAGAGTCCCACAATTTGATTGAGAGACATCTTGAGTTTAAAGTGAGTAAATGTGAACTGTATCAAGAATTTCAAATGGTGAGGTAATTAATATCTATTTCTTACGCAGTTACTAAGACAAAATAACTGTGTGAGTTCAATTGATTATATCAGCCATATTTTTAAGTGTAATAACAATAAAGTCATTAAGAATTGGCTTGATTAAAAATGGCCCTTCCCATTCTGACCAACTGGATTCAGAATTCCTTTTTCTCAAGCACATACTTTCAGGTTGAGGGTCAAACTTTCACAATTAAATGTTCTTCAGTACTATATTGGTAACACACCATTGTGAATACTCTCCATACAATTAGCAGGGCCTACTGTGGAAGTAGACTGCTAATAGAAGTAATAACAAGGATACTGGGTCATCAGTATGCCAGAGAAGGTTGTAGAAACCTAGTTTGAATGATGCATATATAATTGTATGTTACATCTAAATATCACTGTATACTGCTTTAGAAATAATTCCTTAGGAAAATATATTTAACCCCTCCCCTTTTTTGAGATTCCAATTTGATTAAAAAAATAAGTTCAGTGGTGTATTGAGCCTAAAGGTAGCAGTGTTGTAAATGAATGTATTCTGTATTTGCATGTTTTTTGAAGTGGCAATTGCTGAAGACACACATTGCTGTGTCTATATACACATATAAAGCAAAGTGAAGAATTGATGCAATCATCCAGATAATTCAGGGGAAAAACACTTTTGCTTCAATTATCTATTGCAAGCAAAACTGAGGGGTTTAGCCTGAATTGTTCAAATAAGCGCCTTTATTCTCTTCACTTTGCATGCATAGACCCTTTTTACAATAATATTTATGTTAACATTTGTAATTTACATACATAGAAATATTTCAACGTGAAAGATGACCAAAATCTTTTCACAGCAATAATTTCTACTCTTCAGTTTTACCTAATTTTTTACAAAGAATCTGATTATTCACATGCATGTTATATATGGTAATTGAATTAAGGCAAAAATAGATGGACTCATTTGTTCATTTATTAAATGTTTTGTTAATAATCTGAATTGTATATATGATATTGCTATCTCTCTATAAAAAGATCACTAATATAGTCTGTCTAAAACTTTAATAATATATACATCTTACTGAGAATAATCATAAGTTGTTTTGAAGAAGTAAATGTGATTAATATGTACATTTATAATAAAGTACATTAAGCAAACAAAATTTTCAAGGAACACATCTTATATTATTTATGTTTAAGATTTGTTATGAATAAGTTAATATCCATAAAGAAATCAAATATTGAAACACATTTTCAAAAGTTCCACTGACACATTCAAAATTCAAATATGTAGCAGATCTTACAATGTTTTTTTTTTCCATATGCACTGACAGGAACAATAATATATTTAATTGCTGACATTTGTATTATTTACCTTAAGTATTTTAAATGTATCAAGTGTATTTCCAGTGCATTTGAAAAATCTGTTGTGTCTAATACATGAGGGATCCTAAATTTCTTCTGGGCCTGCCTAATCATTATTTGCAGTCTTTACTATGGCCCACACAGAAAATGCATTCCAGAAAATGTAAAGCAACTCTACCATGTGTCTTCATATTGGTACTGTGTCTGAATATGTTTTGTTTGAACATTAGAAATTAAACCTTGATTTAGTCAAAATATTGCCAAAGTATTGAATTATAAATGTTTGTCTGAACAAACAATTAATACCTAAATGTTAAAAGACACTGGAATATTTTATGGATCTATCTGACAATGAAAATGAACTATGTTATAAATTTGGTAGATAAGGTTCATGTGTAGCATTCATTTATAATGTTCATGTTTTATATAAAAGTAAGTAATTGATGCTCACAGTATAACCCAAATCTTCTCTGTCCTCATAAAAAACACATGGAGCAGGTGTAAAAGTAAGCATTGCAGAGTATTTTACTACTCCAATATTGTTTTAATTTGTTCTTAAAAGCAAGTGTCTGTCTCTAAATTTTATATATGAAAAATCAACTTCCAAAATTAAATGGATATATTTTATAAATACTGAGTGGGGACTTGATAGATATTTTCCTTTAGAATTGCTAAAGAGGAAAATGTAATAATTTGACGGCAAACATCTGTCTGGTAATCATATATGATAAATTCATAAGAAATACAGGAAAGATATTTATTTACTGTTACTGCTAAGCCAGTCTTTATTTATCTTAGAAGATTTTTCATCTATGAGTGGAAAACAAACTTTCCTTCAAGAGGTCTGTGAACCGAATAATAAATGTCAGGTCTAAATCCTGTATGAAAATCAGGCCGGTTTAATCCTGGATATTCTTCCGCATGCAAATGAAGACCAGAGGTTTCCCTGGGCCCGCTGTCATACGGGCAGCCAATTTACAGAGCCTGGCACAGTGTATGTGTTATGGGCTCACTGGCTGCCCCTCCCCCCCAGCCTAAGACTTGGTCTCAGCTGCCTGCCTTTCACAGAAAACCACAAACCAAGGAAACATATCAGTAATAGCGCCCTGTAAATTAACTTGACATTTGATGCAGAAAAAACCCTAAAAGCTTACAAAAGACATTGAAAACAAAAGCCACTCAGGACCCACACTACATATATTGTGGATTTAAGAGATCTGGAAGGTGGTTATTCTATTGTAACCAACACATACAGCCTTCATCTTCTTTGTTAAGACAATTCAGTCACTCTTTGTTACAGGCATAGTGTCCGTCAAACAAGAAAACAGTATTTTCCAACAACAACAACAAAAAAACCCGTAAAAGTCCAACTGATATTACAATAATAATTCAATCAACCCATTTCTTTTACATTAAAAAATAAAGCTATACATTTCTAATGTGGAAAAAAAAGATGCTAAAAATATGACTTTGTTTCCTTGGTAAATAAGACATGTTGACACTGCCAAGATGTAAATAATGTAAGACGAGTTGGAGAACGGTGTGAATCTTGCTGAACATGAGGTATTCACAGACACGTTGTATCTTAAAATTTTGCCATTCAAGAGATTTAATTTTTTTCATGCTTGGAAACCCCTGAATCTTCTTTATAGGAAAAAATTTTTTTTGGTTCAAAGAAGGACTATTGATAAAATATTAAATGGTTCTTTGACATCAGCTGCCGTGTGGGGCCAGAGTGAGGCACACAGCATATTTAAGCCATTAGACATGCAGGAATGTTAACATTATTATGCGTTATTGTGTCTGGCTATGTGTGTCCCCCCCTTTCTCAACCCTCTCTCTCTTCATCCCTCTCACTCACTTTCCCTCCCTTCTTCCCTCCTCCCCACCTTTCTCAGTGTCTTTCCTTCCCCTCCCTCCCTTGCAGGACCGGCTACACTGCATCTTACAAATGTCTGGCCTTATAGTTTACAAGCACCGAACTGTACTGGTAAAAATGCATAATCTTAGCATCTGTGCTTCTTGATATTCATGGATTTATTTACAAGTCCCTGTGTTCTACTTTTTTTTGCCTGTTTCTATGGTTTATATTACTGTCATGCCTATATTCTTGTGGGAATTTCAAATAAGAATCAAGATATAACTGGCAAATATTCTGTAATGCAGTCTGCATTTCCATAATTTAGCTGTTTTTTAAAAGAGACAATTTAAAGGGGTTTATGGACTTAAGGATATATGAAGAGTATTTTGATTGGCTTTTTTTAGTACTTCAACTGCTTAAGGTTCAGTTTGTGTAAAATGGATGTAATAAAATAAATTTATGTACATATATGTGCTTGTGTATATGTAAATGCATTTAGAATAAAAAAGTTCATAAATCTCAGTCAAATTTACTGATTAAGTTCACTATATTCACATTTGGCAGCACTAAGATATTTCACAAAAGGGTTCAAAGGTAAAAGGCTAGGATTTTATTTCTTCCTTAGATTCTAGCCTGCAAAAAACCTAAATATTTACAAAGCAAGTATTTGAGTTCCTGTGTTTCCCCAACCTTCAACACCCTCCCCCCATATGTGGAGCTAGTTTAACAGAAGCGTGTTAATACACATCACTAGTGGCAAAGAAATCTTTTCTTTTTTTAAAGCTGTAAAGACATATATTCTTTTGAATTACTTAATTAACACTAAAATTACAAATTTAACTTACTTTACAATAATTTTTAATTCATTTCTCACCTCTCTCCCCCTGCCAATACATCCCACCTTCATATTATCAATGCACTTATTTTTAGGAATTAATAGTTTCTAGTTTAATGTAATATTAAAATCCAAGAAGTCCATGTATATGCCTTGCTGTTTATAGCTCCAGTTTAATTACTGCGTGTTAAACTGCCTAGACAGCAAAATGAATTTATGAATATCTTTCAAGACAGCAATAGTTTGGAACTCACATGACAGAAAATGGCATAGTGGGGGACATTGCATTAAATGATCTTTATGTCAGTATTCTCGAAAATCCACACTATCTATGTAGAAAAATGTTCAACATGAGAACATTATGATGAAGGCTTATTGTACTTCTAAAGTGGGGGATATGTAAAATATGAAGATTTTCACATGTACAGTTATAACACATGCTAAGCAGCATAGATTATTAAGCAAGATTCATTCCTTTATTGGAGAGGGAGGGGAGTAATTTACAGACAAGAGCTAAGCAATTCTGTTTAACACAACTCTGTCTAGTTGATTGTAAGGCATGTGTAGTATTTTTTCAAAGCCCGTCTTGAGCAGTAAAGCAATTTACAGCTCAGGATATTTTTTAGAAGATACTCATTTTATTAAGAGTCAATAAGATAGGTTGTGCAGAAAGATATACATGTATTTGCAATTCATATTGTTGCTGTACTCCTATTGTGTTCTGAGCTTCCATCATGGCTGGGAGATGGGAAGCTGGCATGCAGTGCAGGAGGGTAGGAGAGAAAGCACCAAATAAACACTAACAGCATTCCCCAATTATCTCTAATTATAACCATCTTTCTTTTTTTATTCTGAGGTGGGTGAGGGGAGTGGTAGAAAGAATATGAATATGAGTGCAGATCATATCTGTGCTATTAAATAATATTAATAATTCTTTTGGTCCAGGGGATGTTTTCATTCTGGACTTTCCAGCACCTCAGTCTACCCATTCAAAGCTATGACAGAAAAATGAATCTGAATGGGTAGGCATTAAACATTTAAATTCTCTACTCCCTGGTCATTATACTGACTGTCATATTTTACACCTCCCCCTCCCCCACTATGCTTTTGCTGATTTGACTTCATTTACATTGGCTCATTATGCATCGGGTCTTTGTTCTACTGAACGGAATACAGTACAGTGACAAAGCAAAACTTACATGTCGGGTGAAATATTTTTCTGATTTAAAAATTAGATTTCCCTACTTACATTTACATTTAACTTCCCACCATTGCTTAAATTGGAAGCAAGTTTTTTCTTATACAATAACCATAATCTATATGTAATTATTTTGAAAGTGGTTAAAATTACCTCAAAATGACATTAGAAAATGACATTTAAGACCTTTTATAACAAATATTCTACTGATACCTAAGCAATATTATCATATTAGAAGTACTAAGTTGATCTTTCTAAGCCTCTGTCTGAATTTCTGTGTAGGCCCAAGGAGCAAGCTTTTATCTATTTTATATGAAGTTTATTGTTTAGAGCTGTCCCTTATGGGTCTTACTTTAATGTACCAGACAACAAAGGTAATGTCAGTCCTTTCAAAACAAAACAAAAAAAAGAGTCCTACTTTGCATTTCTTGCAATTAAAAGGTTTCCTGATTTACAAACCAAATTTTCATCAAATTAGAAGGAAGTCCTAGTTGACCGATCACATAGAAAAATATGAAAGTTACACTCAGTTTTAATGTCTATCCCCATGACAATGCATAATACCTTTTCATTTGTTATAACCAATGGAGACATGGGATTAATCTAATACGGCCTAATTAAACACCCATTCACATGTGAGGGTTTTAATGGTACTAGTGGCACAAATGCTACTTTATATCACAGTTATATCTGCATTTATTTGAAGTTAGATAATAGATATTTTTAAATATAAAAAATATGGGGAAAATATTGGGGAGCATGCTTTTGAAAGTGCTCTTGTTTCCTGCAAACAGAATTGTCATATGTACAATTTAGGTTTCACTCCAGATATTTTAACCAAGATGATTTTCTGTTTTTTTATTATTTGTTAAATATATAATCACAGTTACAGTGGCTACATGTCTGGGCACCATCTTGGAAGAAAAAAGCATCAAGTCTTTCTGGCTATGTTAGGGACACACTGTGAAACTTCTCGCTTTCAGTCAACCTACTTGCACCTTGATTTTTAATATTTGTAATGGGAGTATTTGTCCTTTGTCTTCCTACACCCATTGGCCTATTGCAAAGTTTAATTAGAATAACATATTTTTCTTAGGAAAAAGTATCTTATGAATGCAAGCATTTATTTTTTCCATTGATTTTTACTATACTGTGGGAAAATGCAGTGTTGTATATTTGTCTATATTCAGTCAATATCTTTTATTTAAGTGTGGCACTTTGGGTTCTAGAGCTAATAAAAATAAAATACAAATGCTTAATTGGATTTCTTGGAGGTTGGAGCAATCTCCCACATCTTGGCAATTTATAGTATATAACCTTGTTATCATCTGCAAGATATTTCTATAAGCATAATTGGTTTTAGAAAATGGCTTTTGCAGTTGAAGTAGTCAACACAGTAGCATTCGGAATGAGTTCAAGCCTGTAGGAGAACTAAAAATTTGGCAAGGAATTCTTACTCCACTGGCACCTCAAAGAAAGCAAGATAAATAAGAGTTTGTAAGCCACAGTTGCTTTAAAATTCCGTTAATTTTTTTTTTGAGTCTTAGAAATTGTAAGATATTGGACAATATGCAACTCTGATGCAGAAATCTGTAAGATGATATCATCTGATTATCAGGACTTATCCAGAAGTCCTCCCAAACTCAATACCATTTTCATAATACTGGACACAACTCTCTTTTCATTTTTGCGATTAAAATGGTGTTACTTAATTTCTTTCCATTTCAATTGCATTATCTGCTAAATGATGGGATTGAGCTAAATTATCAATGAAACACTTCCAAGATTCAAATAAACCTGACCTGCATGTGGATATATCATCCTTGGACTTTTAGGCAAACAGTATCATGCCCAAGTCTAAACAACATTTTATCAACTATTTGCCCATTTATTTGATAAATGTTTATTAAACACTAACTATATGTCAGGCACTTGTAAAATTCTTAAATCCTAGAAAAATAGGAAGTTTGGAAGCAAAGATAAAGATTACCTTACTAAACCCTGACCAAGACCAAAGTCTATGATCACCTAATGACATGACACAACAGAGTTAAATGTGCCTTTGAAAATGTTAGTGGATAAGGTAAACAGTATGACTGTTCACTAATATCCTGTGTCTGTCTATACAGGAGGGTTATACCTCCTTGCCTTCATGAAGTCACACTAGGATATGTTATTTGCTTTGGCTAATGACATGTGAGCAGAAGTAATGTGTCATTTGTGGGGGAGGCTTTTAGAATCAGTCCATATTTTGCATGCTTTCTTTCCCTTTGCCACAGTTGCCAGCAATGTTCTAAAGAGTTTCTGCTCCACCAAAATGGGTCCTAGCGTGAAAGCTACAGTGACATGGAGCAAAATGTCCAACTGATCCACAATGGCTATTAGAATGAGAGAGAAGAAAAAGAAAACTTTCTGGTCAGGTCACTAAGATTTGAGGACTGTATGTTGTCATACTATAACTTAGTCCAGTCGTTCTAAGGGTATGGTTTAGAATCCCCTTGGATTCCTGGAGCTCTTTCAGACAATCCATAAGTTCAGAATTATATCATAATTATATGAAGATGGTATTTCTCTTTTTGCTCTTGTTCCCTTACAAATGCAAAAGAGAGTTTTCCAAAGTCTACGTGATGTATGATATTGCAATCAGCTGATGCAGAAGATGATATGAGAATTCAATGGTTAAAGATATTTTTAAAAATGAATAGTGATGGCACTCTCTTTACTAATTTATTTTTATTTTGGAAAATTTGGTAATTTTATGTAAAAATGTGTCGTTTATCTTAACATATAATGGATTTAAATATGGAGGTGTAGGTAGCCACACTTTCCTTCCTCGTGCAACCATAGAAAGAATTACAACTAGATCTCAAAACAAATAACATCCAGGACCATCAGAAAATCAAGCTGTATGGAAGTCCAAAAACCAAGGATTTAAAGAAGCCACAATTTGAAGAAGCCACATCCATCCCAATGGATAGGAGGGGCGGAGTCATAGAGGTGGGTGGAGAGGTGCAGAGAGGCAGTGGCAGCAGCTGAATGGATGGTCCCACATTCACTTATGGTGGATAGACATCAGGAGGGATATCTTGGGAGGGAGCAATCCCAACCCTAGGCCAGACCACATAGCCCAGTTTCTAGCACCAGGAAGATAAATCCCCATGATTTCTGGTTAAAAAAGCCAGTGGGGGTTGGAGCAGGGGAACAAACTGCCAGATTTTCAGGAAACTAGGTTTAAAGGGCCCGCACAGACTTAGAATGCATGCAAACCCACCCACTCTGGGATTCATCACCAGGGCAACACCTGGAAGGACTCCAGTCACACACAGGAAGTGGGTGAAATGACTGGAAATGGGACAAGTACTAGACTAACCTCCAGAAGCCAGGCAGTGGCATTATCCCCTCCCTGAGCCTACCCTCCACACTGAGCCATAACACAATAAAGGAGTTTGCCCCACATGGTGATTATCTAAGGCTCTGCCCCACGTAATTTACAAGTTCCTTTTCTACAATAGGCTATGCTACTAAGACAGGGAGTCAAAGTAGTTCTACCTAATACACAGAAACAAACACAAGGAGGTTGCCAAATTTAGGAGACAAAGAAATATGGCCCAAATGGAAAACAGAACAAAACCTCAGAAAAAGAACTGAATGAAATGAAGATAACCAACCTATCAGACACAGAGTTCAAAACACTGGTGATCAGGATGCTCAAAGAACTCATTGAGTACAGAAACAATAGAAAGGAAGAAATGAAGGTTACACTAAACAAAATAAAGAAAAATCTACAGGGAATCATCAGTGGAGGAGAGGAAGTTGAGATTCAAAGCAATGATTTGGAACATATTGAAGAAGTAAGCATTCAACCAGAGCAGCAAGAAGAAAAAAATAATTTTAAAAAAACAAAGATAGTACAAGGACCCTCTGGACATCTCCAAACATACCAACATCCAGATCATAGGGATGCCAGAACAGCAAGAGGAAGAGCAAGAAATTGAAAAAATTTACTTGAAAAAATAATGAAAGAAAACTTCCCTAATTTGGTGAAGGAAATAGACATACAATTCCAGGAATCACAGAGAATCCCAAAAAATTTGGCCCCAAAGAGGTCCACACCAAGACACATGATAATTAAAATGCCAAAGGTAAAGATAAAAGAGAAAATCTTAAAAGCAGTAAGGGAAGAGCAGAAAGCTACCTACAAAGGTGTTCCCATAAGACTGTCAGCTGATTTCTCAAAAGAAACTTTGCAAGGAAGAAAAGACTGGCAAGAAGTATTGAAAGTGATGAAAAGCAAGGACCTGCAACCTAGACTACTCTGTCTAGCAAAGCTGTCATTTAGAGTGGAAGGGCCAATAAAGTGCTTCTCAGACAAGGTAAAGCTGAAGGAGTTCATCATCACCATGCCATTATTACATGACATGTTAAAGGGACTTATTTATGAAAAAGAAGAAGATCAAAACTATGAACACTAAAATGGCAACAAATTCACAACTATCAACAACTGAATCTAAAAAAACAAACTAAGCAAACAACCAGGACAGGAACAGAATCATAGATATGGAGATCATTTGGAGGGTTATCAGCTAGGAAGGGGAAGAAGGAGAACAGGAGAAAAAATTCAAGGATTAAGAAGCATAATTGATAGGTACAAAATAGACAGGGGGATGTTAAGAACAGTATAGGAAATAGAGAAGCCAAAGAACTTATATACACACCCCATGGGCATGAACTAAGAGGGGAGGATTGCGGGAGGGAAGGGGGGGTACCAGGTTGTAGGGGGTAAAAAAGGAAAAATTGGAACAACTGTAATAGGACAGTAAAATATATTTTTAAAAACGTAGTGGATTTATTATTTTCATTTTTAAAATATAAATATTTTCAAATTTTCTTTAATTTTTAAGATAAAGTAAAAATCAGCTATAAGCCACTTGAACAAATGCTTTCTGGAAGTCCTCAATAATTTTTAAAGTAAAGAGACCAGAGACCACCCTGACTGGTGTGATTCAGTGGCTGGGCATCACTCCATGGATCGAAAGGTCGCCAGTTTGATTCCCAGTCAGGGCACATGCCTGGGTTGTGGGCCAGGTCCCTGACATTTATCTCACATATCAATGTATCTCTCCCTCCCTTCTGTTCTCTCTAAAAATAAATAACTAAATAATATTTAAAAAGAGAGAGAGACCAGAGACCAAAAGTTGGGGACCTACCTTATCCTATCCTGATGGATAAAGTAGGTTCCACCAGGAAGAGCTTGTTAGAACTAATTAAGCTGTCATTTGTGAAGCTCTATGAATAGACAAACTACAACTTTAAAAGTATGGTTAGAGTCAATCATAGTATTTAGTTATTTAACAGAATCAAATAGAACTTCTTCATGTTGTATAACAAAAGAAGAGTTCTGCCTAGTGCTACTGCTATAATAATTAGTCTAGACAAATAAACTATATCTTTGGTTGACAGAGTGAATTTTCCTCTTTATTTCATAGAAGAGAGTAAATGTAATTTTTTTGCAGTAAGTATGAAAATATATAAGCTAGACTATAAATCATCCTACAAATGTACAATTCATCTAATTGATGGGGCAAGGATAACAAGACAGGGAGGAGGAGAGAAATGAATTGTGAGATGTGAAAGTTTCAAATCATTTTTTGACAACCATGTAGACACATTGTGAATGACCACTACACACCATACCCAAGCAGAATATAATCTGAATTTAAAATATTTGGGCCCTGGCTGGTGTGGCTCAGTGGACTGAGTGCCAGCCTGCAAACCAAAGGGTTGCCAGTTCAGTTTCCAGTCAGGGCACATGCCTGTGTTACAGGCCAGGTCCACAGTAGGGGATGCATGAGGGGCAACCACACACTGATGTTTCTCTCCCTCTCTTTCTCCCTCCTTTCCCATTTGTCTAACAATAAGTAAATTAAATCCTTAAAACAAAATATTTGGGCCCATTATCTCTCTTTCAGGCTAGCAGAGTTTTTATATCAATTTGCACTCTCTGGCATGTTGGTTCATAAATGCTTTTCCTTATTCTGAGTGTTGATGTGCATTCCTTCAACTGGATAATAAGCTCCTATCGGGTAATAATGACGCCTTCTCTTGAATTTGCCTCCATCTTCACCCAGTGACTGCCTAGTGCACCATGCAATGCTAGGACTCTATAAATGTCAGCAGGTCAAATAAAACAAGATAAGATAACTTGGGGCAGAGTGACAACTACTTTTTATTAATTTAAATATACCTATCATTAAAAATCAATATTTTATGAAATAGTAAAGGGTTATTTGAGATAAGAAGAAAAAGATCAAATATAGCATTGATGTCCTATTGAAGAAATTCCTGCTACCCAGCTTAATTCCCGGATAGGTTATGCTGTGTTCCTACTACAGTACAGAGGCTTTTCTTTGATATATATTCCCCTTTTTTATATAATTGAGTTGTAGAAATTCCTAAAATAAATATCAATTCACTGGATTTCTCCTACAAATCTAGTTAACCAATCAAAAAAAAGTTTTATGAGTATGTTTGTGAATATAATATGTGTGGGACTTCCTTGTTTATATACATTGTCTACACTACATATAGTATCTCATCTGACCTTCTCAACAAGCTTGTGAAATAATTATGTTTATCCCCATTTTGTAAGTAAGAAAGTAAGAGCTATGTTAAGTTAGTAAATTTGTTGAAAACATATGTCTAGTATATACTAGAAAGAACATTCAGAATCAATTCCATAGCCATATTGCTTTTTAAGCTGTTAAAATATGAACATAACAGAAAAGTTTGTTTTTATTCTTTTAGTAAAGAAAAACTATTATTTCTCTCAAATGATTTCTAAATTGTATTATACAGACAACCTAATTGTTTTTTCCACCTTGAATGAATAAGGGCATAAGTGAATATTTTTAGTGTAAATATAGGTGAGTGAAATTTTTGCACACATTCTTGAGAAAAAATTACTTTTTATAAAGTTCAAAATGTTTATTTTTATTTGATTCTTTATTGTGGTCTTAATTAAATTTTCTTCTTTAAAAATCATTCTATTTATAAATGTGAACAAAGTATAAATGTTAGTAACTAAAATAGACTATCTTGAAAATAACCTAGAGATAATTATATTTCAAGTTTTTTTATAAAGGGATATTATAGTAGCACTTACCTTAAGATTTCCAGTGGGTTGGCTGATGGTAACTGTTTACACAATAGTTTATTGATATTTTAAGCAGGTATTAGCATGAAAATCACTTAATGGGTCTTCCATTCAGATCTTCTGGTGAATTCTTAAATACAGTTTTGAGTGTCATGATAATTCTCTAAGAAATCAGTTAAAACCCATACCCAAAATCTAGAACACAGTAGTTTTAAGTTTGAAGCAAACATAAGACTTTATACCACCATTATTAAAAGCAATGGAATAGAGAATTGCTTTTTTTTACTTGGTTCCTAATGGCAGTAATCATAAAGCATAAGTTGCCATCCTTCTTTATCTGCAGAGTGTGATTTTAAAAAATTTTGAAGTCCCAAACTCTCCAGATGTGTGAGAGGCTGTCTCAGAAGGTTTGAATGGTATTGGAAGACAACCGTAGGCAGGAGAGTTGGAAACAACACTCTAGAATGAACTTTTGTTATTCTTCTTTCCTTATGGAAGTTTGAAATTCTCACTCAGGTTATTATAGAAGTGTGCAGTGATTGTCAGGTTATTCTAACTCATATCTGAAAGGAATATGAAAACCAAAGAACTTAGTGGTCCAGATGTTATTTTCTTAATATCTCAAAATTTGTAGCATAACACCTCCTTGATTTGACTTTTTCCTGTCCTTCCAATAAGCAACATTTTTCTTTGGCATTCCCATCTCATTAGAATGTTTGCACTCAGCCCTTTCCAAACAGAAGCCCCTTACAATCTCTTAAAGTAACCTCTTCTCCCATCCTAAAAGATGCCGTCTTTGTATGAGTGACCTACACAAATTCCACATGTATATGTATATAAAAACCACAAAATAACCTACCAGACTCTTGATATTTATCCATTTATCATTTCATTTATCATTTCTGCTCCCTCTTCTAGGTTATATACTCCATGAAGACAAGGACTTTGCCTTATTGGTCAGATGCTCAACATCTGTTGAATGAATTAAACATATGACAGCTAATAAATTCAACAGTCTATCATATGTAATCCACAAGTATTAGAATTAGATGAACATAGTGGGTGATGAGGCTAGTCTGTAGGAGAGTCAGCAAGCTCTTAAATGGGTTTAGGAAACCATCTGCTGTTCATGGAGTAAATGGTTTCCTTTGGTGGCATTGTGAATCACAGACTTTTCAAAGCTCTGTTACACAGCTTTGGTGAATTTAAGGGTCTGTTTCACACAATGCTTCTATCTGGAGGCAATGTAGTCCAAGTGTAGGAACAGGGAATTGGCATCCAGACTCTTTTGGTTCAAGTCTCAGTTTTGGTACTTACTAACTATATGACATCAGAACTATAAGTGTCATTCACTTTTGAAAACTATGAGATTAAAGGATATGTAAAGAACATAATACAATGTCACACATAGTAAGTGCTCAATGATTGTTATTTATTTTGATTATCATAAAATTTCTAAGTGATCCCTTAAGGGCTAAGGATTTGGGCCTCTAATTTAAGATAAATATGTACATAAATATAAAATAGAAAAATGGCTGAAGAAGAAGTAAGTAGTTTGGGAATTCAGTTTAGAAGAAATGTTTTTCATTACTAGGAAGAAATTGGAACTGCTAGAGTATAATTGAAAGTAAGCTAAGTGGAGATTTTAACTCTATTTTTTGTTAAGCAACTCAATCCCAGTAAACACCACCAGGAATCAGGCACATGCACATACATTTCAGCATGTTGGGGGAAAAAAAAGATATCATTTACCATTATTGCTTGAATAGCCAGCACAACTTCAAAGCAGAGCCTGTTTATTTTGATTTTGAAAGTATTAAATATTCGAAAACAATCATTATCCATTGCCAGCTTAAGCTTTAATTGTGGGAATTTTGGTTGACTACATTTAAAAATAGGCACAGTTTCCTTAAATTGCGGTTCACTTTTCTTCAAGTTCAATTATCTTGGGTAGTAGAATCTCCCATGTAAAGAGGCTGCTGCTTGAGCAGTGCTTAATCAAAACAATCTTTGCATTTTTAAAGTGTCAAGCCCTAGAGCATGTCTGCAAACTTTTAAGATATTTAAGTGATTCTGCCACTCAGAGCTATGCAGTGGTTGAAATTCAATGCTAAAGGTAAGTTAGAGAGAGATGACCTTCCCAAAGTCTATGTTAACTGCTCCTATGAGACAGAGAGAAATGTGAGGAAAATGGAAATACTACTATTGTTAGTTCCATGCAGTGTGGACAACCAGAAGCAGAAGCTCTTCTGAGGTAGGATTCATGGCTTTGGAGGGAAAGGTCTCAGCTTTATCAGTGAACTCAAAACCACATCCAATGGGCAATTTCTAGCTCTTACCCAAAATTTCTTGCATGTTGCTTATCATATTATTAACCTCTTTCTTCAAATTTCTTTTATTCTACAATAATATTCCTGAAATTTACCTCCTACTTCTCCAAGCATTTTTTTTTTCAGTCATTTTTATGGATTCTTCTGCTCTAAGGGACCAACCTCAGACCTCTTCTCTAGTCTCAAGTTACTCCAAGCAGAGTCAGGGAACCATCTGTCACAAAATAATATTTTTAGGCCTATTAAAATTCAGATTCTTATACCCACTTTTCTTCTCTTAAATTAAAATCTCTGGGTATGGGAAAGAGCAAATGGTTTCCTATAGTAGCATTATAAATCTCAGAATTCTCAAAGGTTTCATAATATGTCCTCTGAAACCTCAAGCATCTATTTTAAACAATGATTTTACCGAGAAGTGACACAGTGAGGGGTGAGGGAGGGCAGGGACTTCACAGCCAGGCGGCTTGGGCTCAGGTCTCAGTCTGGGCACTTACCAGCAATATGACCTCGGGAATATAAATTCCCTCCCTTTCTGAGATTGTGAGGTATCAGAGATAATAGATGTAAAGTAGACATATATATATAAAGGGTGTGATGTAATGCAACAGATAATAGGTGCATTTTTGACAAGCTTCTTGGTTACTTAGATGCAGACCATAGCTAGAGGACCATTCGGTGATATCTATTTCTAAGGTTTCAGATTCACTTTTAGGATGATTACTTAAAATTTTTCAATGCCTTCCCATTGTATAAGATCCTGTATCAACTCAACCCTCTTGCCTTTCCAGCCTCCTCTCCTGCCTTCCTTCTTGCTAAGAACTAATCATACAGAAATGTCTATTGATATTCTCTTTTGGCTCTCAGTTTTCCTACTGGCTCTTCTTTCTAAAATAACTTCCACATCTAGGCGACATTACCGGATTCATCCAATTTGTTCCATCTCAGCCTAGGTATCAGCTCCATTCCTGATTACCACATCTGAGTTGGGGAGCTCTCCCTTGAGTTCACATGTATTTCTTATATCTTCCATTATTGTCCCTTGTCACATTTTATTGTACTTGCTTAGTTATTTGTTTGTATCCCCTGTAAGATGTTTCTAGTTTTATATCCTGGCATACACTTGGAAGGTGTTTAATATATGCAAATTCATGAATGAATGAGTGAATGAATGACTCACAGATATATACTTCCAGATTAGACCTCTTCCATAGGCTTTTGTATCAAACTGGACATGTAAAAAACGAACTTCATATCTTTTTCCAGCAAAATGGTGTCTTATTCCTCTAGTCTTCTTTTCAGTAAACATAGAAATTTGCCCAACTGATAAAGCCAGACAGTTGAGGATTATCCAAGACTACTCTATCTCCCTTATCTTCATATCCAATCTGTCACATTACACATTAGCAATAACATAGTTCAGATTTTTCAAGGGTGTGATTATTGAGGTTTGATTCATAGGGTATTTTGAGTGTACATGTTTACCTTCTCTCTTTACTAAAAATCAATTGAAGAAACAGTAAAGTACAAAAGAAATTAATTTGATAACAATCCTGAGAACAAGAAGTCCAGAGAGTTTGATGACTTTCTGCAACATGGGAAGCAGGTGGAAGCAAACATATAAGTAAGCAAACAAAAGTGGGAGCCTCCTTTTTAAAGAAACATAGGAAAAAGCTCTAACATAAGCAAAAACACAGTTCCTGGAGCCACAGAAAGACTTCATGGAAGTAGGTACAGGGAGTGGGAGTAGAAGTGGGGTGGATAGGTGGATGAGGAAGGTGGATTGATGGATTGCATATAGGTGTTGTTAGCACCCTTGGTGGATCATGAAATATGTGGCATTCTTGTTAAAGATAATGAATGTCACCCTCGCTGGTGTGGCTCAATTGGTGGGAGCATTGTCCTCTAACCAAAGGATTACAAGCTTGATTCCTGGTCAGGGCACATACCTAGGCTGTGGGTTCGATCCCTGGTTCCAGGCGCATACGGGAGGCAATCAATTGATGCCTCTCTCATATCAATATTTCTCTCTCTCCTATCCTCTATCTCTAAAAGCAATGAAAAAATGTCTTTGGTAAATTAAAGAATAAACAAATGGGACTACATCAAATTAAAAAGCTTCTGCATGGCTAAGAAAACATCAACAAAATGAAAAGGGAATGAACCATATGGAAAAATATATTTGTCAGTGATACCATGGACAAGGATTTGATCTCCAAAATATATAAAAAACTCATATGATTCAACACCAGGAATAAAAACAATCCAATTTAAAAATTGACAAAGAACATGAACATACACTTCTCCAAGGAGGACATACAGAGGGCACATAGACATATGAAAGGATGCTAAACATCACTAGCCATCCAAGAGATGCAAATTAAAACCACAATGACATACCACCTCACACCACTGAGAATGGTCATCATTAACAAATCAACAAACAACAAGAGCTGGTGAGGCTATGGAGAAAAAGGAACCCTAGTGCACTGTTGGCGGGAATTCAGACTGGTGTAGCCACTGTGGAAACAGTATGGGATTTCTTCAAAAAAGATGGAACTAAAAATGGAACTTTCTTTTGATCCAGTCGTCCCACTGCTGGGATTATACCCTAAAAATCCTGAAACACCAATTCAAAAGAACCTGTGCACAGCAGCACGATTTACAATAGCCAAGTGCTGGAAACAGCCTAAGTGCCCATCAGTAAATGAGTGGATAAAAAAATTGTGGTACATTTACACAATGGAATACTATGCAGCAGAAAGAAAGAAGGAACTACTACTCTTCATGACATCATGAATGGACCTGGAGAATGCTAATCTAAGTGAAATAAGCCAGGCAGCAAAAGACAAATACAGTACAATCTCACCTATAAGTGGAATCTAATGAACAAAACAAACAAGCAAAATAGAATCAGAGACATAGAAATAAGGAACAAACTGACAGTACCAGTGGGGTTCTATATATGTCAGGGGGAGGCGGATAACAGGGGAAAGAAGGGGAGGGTTCTAGTCAAGGAATATGTGTAAAGGACCCATGGACATGGACAACAGGGTGGGGATTGACTGTAGGAATGGGGAGAAGGTGGTCAGGGGAGAGCATTGGTGGAAAAATTGAGACAACTGTGATTGAACAACAGTAGAAAGAAAGAAAGAGAGAGAGAAGAAGGAAAGAAAGAAAGAAAGAAAGAAAGAAAGAAAGAAAGAAAGAAAGAAAGAAAGAAAGAAAGAAAGAAAGAAAGAAAGAGAAAGAAGGGAGAAAGAAGAGAGGAAGGAAGGGAGGGAGGGAGGAAGGAAGTCCTTAGTGAAGATAAAAAAAAGATAATGAGTCTCAGGGCCCTACCCTAGAGAGTCTGGTTTGTCGACCCACCCAAAATTCTGAATTTTAGACAAGAGTCCCAGATGACTTCTATGGAAAATAAGTTTTGGCACTATTGGAATGTGGAGAGCTCCCCACTCTTATCACACCCACACCAATCTGTATGACATTTAGGATTAACATTTATTCCCAGGCTTAAAATCAGATCATTGATCTTTTAAACAACTATTTCATTTGTTTCTTTTTAAAAATTGTTTTTCATTTACTGTTGACATTCAATATTATATTCATTTCAATGTACAGCATAGTGGCTAGACATTTATATAACTTACAAAGTGATCCCCTAAGATAATTAATTTTTAAAGAAATTCTAAAATTGTCTGAAATGCCTAGCAGAAATAGCTCCTCAAAATAAGGCTGTCCTCATTCCGGCATTTGGGATTTTCAGACAATTCTAGTCAGTTCCACCAATCTGCATTTCCCAGTCATATACATAGAGCTCTTTGTTAGTCCCCTCATTGAAGGAAGAGTCTTCTTATTAAAACAGAGAGTTAACCACATTAACTTCCTAGACATTCCTTTTACTTGTAAAATGAATGAAAACCTAAATTCATTGAACATTTAAGGGTAAAACAACATCATAAAAGTGAAATAAAAACAATTGAACAAGTAGAGCCTAACAACTGAACCATAAAAAAAAATAAAAGATATGGTGGATGCTAAAATGAACCATACAGACCCCCCTTCCTTTGCTGGGAGAGCTGCCAGCAGAAAGCCCTAAGAGACTTTCATTGGCTGAAGAGAGACACCCACCACACTTGAGATCACACCCTTCCTAGAGCGGCCTACATTCAATGACCGATCAACATGGTTATATAAATTCCCGGCCCCCTCACTCTACCTTGAGGAGACTCTAAAGATCATCCCAGCTTCAGTCCTTCCCAAATTCAACTGACAGCTCAGTTGAGATCACTTTGCAACGCAACCTCTCCTGTTCATTCCGGTTTTCTTCCTTTTCCTTCCCTTTCCCAGGGGTTTATACCAAACGGACTTCCTAAGAAATGCATGCTGATATGAAATGAGAGATTATTTAGTAAATAGAAGAGTTCATAAAAAATAGCAATTGATATCCTCAGGGAAATTCAGGATAATAGTGCATGTATAAAATATAAATATACAGATTAGGAAAAGATAAAAAGAAAAATAAAGGTTTGATGGGCCCTGACTGGTGTGGCAGTGGGTTGGGCTTCATCCTGCAAATCAAAAGGTTGCTGGTCCGATTCCTGATTGGGGTACATGACTGGGTTGCCCTGCATCAATGTTTCTCTCCCTGTCTTCCTTCTTCCCCTCCCCTCTCTCTAAAAATAAATAAATAAAATCTTTCAACAAAAGAGTTTTTGGAAATTAAAAATATGATACTTAAAGAATTCAACAGAATAACTAAAACAAGTTGAAAATACATCATAAAGAGTTAAGAGGAAAAAAGGGATAACAAATATAGGAAAAGCTTCTAAGACATAAAGAATTAGCCCATTGTTCCAGGATCACAAAAATAAATAAATAAATATGCTTATTCATTCCAGTACTTTTTTTTCCATTTTGTAAATTGTTGTTCAAGTACAGTTTCTCCATTTTCCCACCACTTTCCCCTGCCCCTCCCACCCCCACCTCCCACCCTCAATCCTCCCCTCTTTTGTCTTTGTCCACGGGTCCTTTATAAATGTTCTCTGACAACCTTTCCCATTCTTTCCCCTATTTTCCCCCTTCCCTCTCCTCTCTGGTTACTGTCAGTTTGTTCTTTTTCAATGCCTCTAACTATATTTTGCTTGCTTGTTTGTTTTGTTCCATTTATAGGTGAGATTATATGGTATTTGTCTTTCACTCCCTGGCTTATTTCACTTAGCTTAATACTCTCCAGTTCCATCCATGCTGTTATGAAGGGTAGTAGCTCTTTCTTTCTGCTGCATAATATTCCATTGTACAAATGTACCATAGTTTTTTGATCCATTCATTTACTGTTGGGCACTTAGACTACTTCCAATGCTTGGCTATCATAAATTGTGCTGCTAGAAACATTGGGATAGATAGCTTCTTTTGAAAAATAATTAGCCCTTTCCTGCCTTGAGTTGTGTGGAGTCGACTGATGGGTCTCTGAGATCTGAACCTTAGAGCTACTTCTCACCCAGGAGACTGCACCTTGCCACTTTTTGGCCGTGTAACCATGCCATGAAACAAGTATATTGAGTTATACTGTAACTGCAATGTATATAATTTGGATTACCATAAGAAAAAAAGAAAGAAGAAAGGTGGAGAGGCTTATTGTTCAAAGAAGGAAAAAAAAATGATGGTTGGTCTGAAGAATGAGCTCTACCATAAACTCTGCCATGTTGAGAAAGTACAAATGAAAAAGACCATCAAGATACATGAAAAGAGAGATGCCAAACAAAAGGATGATGAAAAGGTCCCACAAGGAGTGGTACCTGCATATCTACTGGACAGAAAGGGACAGTCCTGAGCTAAACTAGTTTATAATATGATTAAAGAGAAGTGAAAAGAAAAAGCAGAAAAATGAAAGGTGTCTCAGCACAAAGTTCATGCCCAAGGAGAAGCAGAGTTATTAAAAGTTATTTGAACAGGAAAGAATGCATAGATTCCTTTGAACTGGTGTTTCAGGAGTCTTAGTGTATAATCCCAGCAGTGGGATTGCCAGGCCCTTCGAGACAGCATGGATGGAACCGGAGAGCATTATGCTAAGTGAGATAAGCAAGGCAGTGAAAGACAAATACCGTATGATCTCACCTATAAGTGGAACCTCATCAACAAAACAAACAAGCAAGCAAAATATCGAGAGACGAAGAAATAAAGAACAAGTTGACAGTAACCAGAAGGGAGGGGAGAGGGGGATAACAAGGGAAAGAATGGGAAGGGTCGTCAAAGAACATCTATAAAGGACCCACGGACAAAGACAAAGGGCAGGGGAGGAGTGAATGTGGGAGGTTGGGGTGGGTAGGGCAGGAGAAAGTAATGGGGACAACTGTAATTGAACAACAATTTTAAAAGTTATTTGAACAGGAAAGAGAAAGAAAAAAGCATGAAAGAGAATGGTTTCTAAAGTCTGCTTCACTGACTTTAGAGATGGCTGTACTCAAAAACCACCTAAATATGAAAGATTCATTAGGCCAATGGGCTTTCATTTCAAGGAGACACATGTAACACATCCTGAACCGAAAGGCACATTTGCCTGCTGTTAGTTGGTGTAAAGAGGAATCCCTCATCCCCACTGTATACACCTTTGGGCGTTACTACCTAAGTTACTGTCATCAAGGTGAACGTGAGTGAGTTGGGCCTTGTGACACAAGGAGGCAAGGTAATCTGGGGGAAATATGCCCGGGTACCAACAGTCTTGAAAATGATAGATGCATAAATGCAGTCTTACTGGTTTGACAACAGTTTCATACAAGTAAGTCCTTATAATTATTGAAGACTATGCATCAATAAGGAAAACACCTTTACTGTAATGTTTCTGAGTACTATCACCCAGCTTACATGCCTGTAGTCATAGAAAGAACTACTTATTCTACTGTAAAAGAACAATAAAATGGCCTTTTTTAAAAAGACATAAAGAATTTCTCTATTAGGTCTATTATATATATAACTAAGTCTGAAAATGATTTTTTAAGGGAGGAAGGAAAAATAATCAAGGAATAGGTAGAATAAAATATCCAGAGTTGGAGAACAGTAGTCTGCAGATCAAAAGTACCACAACATGATAAGCAGAATGAATTTTTTAGAGGCCTACAGCTGGGCATACTTTGTAAAATTTCTGACATAAAAATTTCAAAATAATTTATTTAAAGCCTCCAGTGTAAAAGAACAGGAATTTAAAAAGTATGGGTGAGAATGGAATCTCATTACTGATACTAGAAGAAAATGACATAATGTCTAAAGTTTTAGAGTTAAATTATCTTGAACCTGAAGTTTTATACATAGCTAAACTATGGATCAAATAGAAGGAAAAAAAAAGAAAGATGTCTATGGGCATACAAGGACCCCAGAAAGGTTTCTAACAGATATCCTTTATAAGGAAAAATACTCCAAGATGTACTCCAATAACATTAATGAAGAATCCAAAAAAGAGGAGGACATAGTATCCAAGAAATTTAGATGCTAACACTGAAGTGCAATGAAAAAAAAAGTTACGCAGCAATTGCAGAGAGCAATAAGTTTAAGTGACTATTCTAGTTCAATGATTATTGGGTGTTGGACAAGATGAACAGAACGAAAGTAGAAAACCTAAGGATCCAGCCTCTATGCAGGAGTCTCCTTGGTCTCCAACCAAGTGGTCAGTGAGCTTTTCCTTCACCATCTAAATTCCCTAGGTAGCCTTTGGAACCCAGTTCACAGCTTTTTCTGTCAACAATCAGATGTAATCATCTGTGCCTTCTACTGCAGGGTATTTATTCCTAAGCTATCCAAGTAATGCCCACAAAGCACTCCTCACTAGTCTGTCATTAGAAAACACCCCCTCCCAAAGGCAACTTCCCCAATTATATATACATGCGAGTGGAAGGAGAGGGATGTCTCACACTACACTCACTTTAGTATCTTGATATCTATTCTATCTGCCTGTCATGTGACACTGTGTCAAGGAAAGTCACTCTATTAGCTTTCTATTGCTCCTGTCACAAATTACCAAACACCTAATTGTGGAGGTCAGAAATCAAGATATCTGCAGAGATGTTTTCCTTTTGGATGTTTTAGATGAGAATTCATCTTCTTACCTTTTTCTAGAGGCCACCCACATTCCTTAACTCAAGATCCCTTCCTCCCATCACTCCAACTTCTTGCTTCCATTGTCATATCTCCTACTACTGACTCTGATCCTCCACCCGATTTCTTCAAAGATCCTTGTAATTACACTGGGTCCACCCAAATAATTCAGGATAATCTCAAAACCATTAACTTAACCTTATCTGCAAAGTCCAAGTCCTTTTTATCATACAAAGTAACATATTCACAGATTTCCAGGGACTGGGACATGGACATCTTTGGGGCGGGGGCGTTATTTAGCCTACAACTGTTCCAATCTAACATTCTGTTATCCATGTTTTGGTTTTATTTTAAAATGTTTAATATGATTATTATTAATATGTCGATGAATCTTATTGATTCTATTCTGTAAAATGACTTGATCACCTTCCTGTCACTGTCTTAGTTCAACCTTTTATCATTTTTTTGCCTGGGCTACATCAATGGTAAACCCTTTTGGTCTCTAACCTTTAGTCCATCTCCTTCCCTTTCCCATGGTTATTGGAGTGAGTTTACCAAAAAGCAATCCAATCCATACTCCCCTATGTAAATAAAATGTAATCCCATAGCCTTCAGAATAAGTTGTAAACCCACTTGAGTTTGGCCCCTGGCTCCCTCTCTCCTCACACATCCACAACCGGTTCCCCAAATGTACAATCACCTGCCCTTACATGAACTTCAGAAACTTTCCTAAATGAGCCACATTCTTTCACTTCCCTCCCTCCTTTTTGCCTATGCCTGGAAGAACCATCCCTTTCCTCCACCTAAGACTCAGTTCAGACTTTATATCTTCTTGTATGTCTTACCTGGCCACATTCTTATGCCCTGCAGTTCTCTTCACAGACTTCTTCACGATGCTGAAAAATCTTCAATTGCAGCATTTATGACACTGTATTAGAAGTGTTGGTTTACTTGTCTGTCATTGTCAATTGCCTGTGAATTCCTTCAGGGTGTTGACAATGTCATCTATTTCTATGTGGTGGTAGAGAGACTGGCACATATTTATCCCTCAATAGAGTATTTTTTGGATGAATGAATATACTATGACATGCTTTGGCCAATTGACTTTTTATATGTTTAACACTATCCACTATTTAAATCAAGAGAGTGGACAAACTTGTGCATGCATGTGTACACTCATGTACACATATGCACATATCACACTTCTCACTATTTTTACCACTGAGTTGACAGAAATCAATTAACGAACATTATGCAGAAAAAATTACACAACATACACTCAGGTAAAAAGAGATTGAAGCTTTATCAAGAAACCAATGTAGAAAATCAAAGGGATTGGAGATTGCAGGAAAATTTTTCCCAATGTTTCTTCAAATTTAGTTCTTTAAAGCACAAGAATGTTGATCTGATTGTCACCATCTCACATCAGTATAGAATGTTTTAGCCTTCACAAGTTTTTTAATTATCTCATCATTTGATCTCCAAGACTTTATGAGACAAACTGGCTAGGTATGTGTTGCCCCAATTTCAGAGATAAAAAAATAGAAGCTTGTGGGGGAGGTGAATTCTTGAAAGAAATTCACTAAAAGCTGGTATTATAGAAAGGAAAGTAGAATAGTGAACTCACCTGAGGAGTCTGTGAAAATACTGATACCTGATCCTCACCCCAAACCAACTGAATTAGACTCTTGGGTGTAAAGAGGGGCGTTCCAGCATCTGTAGTTTTTTAGAGTTTACCAGAGGTTTCTACTGACAGCCAGAATTCAGAGGCACCAGCTTAGAATTCAGGTGTTCTCACTTTAGGTCCATGGTTTTTATACTTCATAAAGCCCAATCAAAACAGGTGGTCTAGCTTATGTTATGCAACTGACGTTGTCCTTAGATTATTTTTGTTATGTCATTGTAACAGGAATGGGGGAGAAGGTTTGTAATTGTTTTTACTGAATTAACAGTTTCTGATACTTTTAGGGAGAGGGTAGGATTGCCAATATTTAAACAGCATTCAAGACTGAGGTTCAAAGTGCGTACTTTCCTGGCACCTTGATAACTAATAACAAGGCTGACTATGAAAGAGAAGGGGGTGAGGTGGAAGGATGAAGAGAGAGGCCTGGTACACAGCAACAAATGTGTTCCGTGTCTCTTAGATACCACGACAGAGTGTCTCCTTACAAAATCCAATCCAAATGCCGCCACTCAAGTATTTGAAGAAAGTTCTGAACTCCCTTTAACTCTCCGATTTCTCATTCGCACTGGGGTGTACTGACAGTAGGTTAGTTGACCACTTAAAATATTAGATCCTAGAAACCGAACGCATCTCCATGTCACTGTCACACAAGGCTGATTGGCAGCGACTGCACACCCCACAAGCACATTCTGAGGGATAAACAAGGGTTACACAGCTCTTGGAAATACAAATAGCTCTCATAAAAAATGGTACCATGCACATGCTTTTTGCCAAGGTAAACTGTAATTTACACTTTTACCCTAGGCATAATTGTTAGTTTTTATCCTTTTTTTCTGTTCACACCCATCTATTCCTCCCTTGGGCCTCAAAGGCACAAGAGTTTTCACGAAAATAATCTTTAAAACATACTATATTTACCCTCTTATTGACCCCTTAAACTTGCTCTTTATCACTCCAGGGCATTTTAAATTGTTCTAAATTTGTTTTAGAGGCTGTGGGTGTATTCTCTCCTCCGTAGGTATTCATAACCCCCATTAACTGCCATGGGAATTGAATATGCACATATCAAAGTGAAACTAGGCCCTTGTATGGTTAAATATGTGTGTGATAAATAAAACTAAGAGCTAAAATCTGGGGAAAAGTGTATTAAAAAATGAGACCATGTTGTGCTTAATTAAAGAAGTTTACATTTATAGATAACTGAAATGGCATACCAGCCCCCTGGCACTATTTCCAATATATTCTTGGTCTCAGGCTATTTACTGTAAAGTGTTTACATTATAAAATGAAATGTGTGTAACTGTCTCACGAACTATGCTTGGCCCTGTGTGTCTTGGTTGTGTGTTATAAATACAGGGTTGCAAAGGCATTGCTTTGACCAATATTAAGTCACCTGTAGGTAGAATTTGATCTTTCCTATTTATTGTCAGATTTTAAAATTATGTCATAAACACTTGTAAAAATTGCATATATAAGTCTGCCTACATGTATGCCCATGAAAATTGATTAATGGAGTTCCAAGAAGTCCAATTTTTTCTTATAAACCCAGATCTGTGTAGAGCATACCCTCTCTCTGAACATTCCTAGGAGGCAAATACAAACTTTACATACATATTTTGGTGCTCCTTTGAAATGTTTGCTTTGAAATACAGATATATCACACATGCAAATAAATACACTAATTCGCCCATGCATTTAATGATATGAAGTCAACTCTAAACCCCACAGCAGTAAGAAGTGCAATATTAAAATTCATTTCCATTTTACAAATAAACATTGTGCATTTCTCAGATAAAATGTGAGAAAATATGAACCTTGGTGAGTTTCAGTTTAAAATAAATGAATCTTTACTGAACTATATGGTCATTCTGAGGAGATTTGGTAAGTTATTTCTTCAATTGTACTATTTAGTCATTTATTAAATAAATAATACTTCATTAAGTAATGCCCATATGAAGGGAAAGCGCCCAGTGCAGCTTTCTGAAGTAACCAAGAAACATCTAAGAAGTCAATAAATTGGGATAATATTGTTTCCTTTAAATACATAATTACAATGGAATTAAATTTAAAGTAAGCATTGAAAAATTAACAGATATGTATGATTACAAATAGATGTTTTAGGAAATATGCTATTTCAAACACAGTATGATTTTTCACCCCTACGTCTGTATGGATGGAGCAGAAGTAGGCTGAAAATCCTGAGGGTCTTTACCTTTCTTCATTCTCTTGAATTTCTGCCTCATATCCTTCTGAGGAGTCGCTCAAATGAGCCGAGCTAGCCAGACTCCAGTCCAAAACATTAAATTAAAGCTAATCAGTGGGAAATATTTTATAGAGATTTAAGAGGACTCTTCCTAACATTTTCACAGTAACCATAGTAATTGATACTATTTATGTGGCTTCTATTACAACCCCCAAACTGTGCTAAATCCTTTGTAAACACTCACTAATTTTCAAAATAAGTTTACAAAATAGGTATTTTACAGGTCTCAGAAAACAAAACCAGAAGTAAGATACAGTGCGTGAATCTTGGAGCAGGATTCACCTTGAGGGCCCTCAGCCTCCAGCCTTGGAGGCTGCTTCTTCCCACCTGCTGCTGACTCCTGCAGCAGCTGAACCTTGTAAACCACACAGAACAGACACTTGCCTTCCATCCCTGCCCCTGTTTAGGAAAATCCCACAGAGGCCAAGTCAGCAAACTTTCTAAAATTTTATTTTATTGTGGTAAGAACACTTAACATGAGGTCTATCTTCTTAACAAATTTTTAAGTATGTAATGCAATGTCATTGACTATAGGCACCGTACTGGATGGCAGATCTCTAGGATTTATTCCTTATTTAACTGAAGCTTTCTACCCCTTAATTAGTAACTCCTATCTCCCTCTTCCCCCGAAGAACTGCAATCACCATCCCACTCTTTGATGATATAAAGTTGACTCTTACATACTTCCTATAAGTGGAATCATGAAGCATTTGTGTTTCTGTAAGTTGGATTATTTCACTTAACATAACATCCTCAAGCTCCATTCATGTGGTGACAAATGGCAGGATTTTCTTCTTTTTTAGGGTTGATAATACTCCATTGTATGTATATAGCACATGTTCTTTATCTCCTCATCTCATCTTCATTGTTTGCTTGTTTGTTTGTTTTTACAGTAACTATCCATCCTGACAAGTTAAGTAATATCTCATCGTGGTTTTGACTTACATGTCTCTGATGATAAGAAATTTTGAACATTTTTTTATATACCAGTTGGTTGTTTGTATGTTTTCTTTGAAAGAATGTCTATTCAGCCCTGGCTGGTGTGGCCCAGTGGGTTGAGTGCCCACCTGCAAGCCAAAAGGTCTCTGGTTCAGTTCCCAGTGAGGGCACATGCCTGGGTTGTGGGCCAGGTCCCCAGTTGGGGGCGTGTGCCAGGCAACCACATATTGATGTTCTTCTCCCTCTCTTTCTTCCTTCCTTCCTCTTGCTCTAAAAATAAACCAATAAAATCTTTAAAAAATTTTTTTAAAAAGAAGAAATGTCTATTCAAGTCCATAGCCCACTTTTAACCAAGTTGTTAGTATTTTTGCTATTAAGCTGTAGGAGTTCCTTATGTATTTTGAAGATTAACCCCTTATCATATAAATGGTTTACAAATACTTTCTCTCCTTTCATAGGTTGCCTTTTCAGAGTGTCGATTGTTTCCTCTGCTGTACAGCTTTTTAGTTTGATGTAGTCCCACTTGTCTATTTTTACTTTACATGGAGCCACAAAAGACACCGTGGATAGTCAAATCAGTCTTAAGAAAAAACAAAGCTGGCGGCATCGCATACTCTGATTTCAAACTATATTATGAAACTACAGTAATCAAAACAGTATGGTACTGGCATAAAGACAGACTGATAGACCAACGAAACAGAAATAGAGAGCCCAGAAATCAATCCACGCATACATGGTCAACTGACCTCTAAAAGAGTGCCAAAAATATATACAATGGTGAAAGGATAGTCTCAACAAATGGTGTTAGAAAAACTGGATAGCCACATGCAAAAGAATAAAACTGGACCTTTTTCTCGGACTATACAAAAAGTAAATGAATTGAAGACTTAAATATAAGATCTAAAATTGTAAAACTCCTAGAGAGAAAATAGGGGAAAACTTCAGGACACTGATCTTGGCAGTGATTTCATGGCTATAACACCAAAAGCACAGGCAACAAAAGTAAAAATAGACAAATGGAGCTACATCAAGCATAATTTTGAGGACCAACTGGAAGCTATCCACAGTTGATGAAATAGGAATGAAAATCATGATACAATACCTGAAAGTACACTCAGATCCTCCAAAACTAAAATTTAATGTTCACAGGCCCTTTCTTTTTTCAAAATGCTAATATGGACATTTAATATAAAAAATACGTAAAATCTTTAGTGAAGATCAAAGATACACTGGAATCCCCAATTCAGGGAATGACAACATCCCGGTGTTGGTGGGGGAGGAATTAATTATGGTCTAGGAGCCATCTATGAAAACAAATAACAATTTACACCTTCTTTAAGATCTATTTACAAATTATTGTTTATCCTTAAATTATACCTAATGAATTCTTTCTAAAGATAGAATCTTGACATTGAACTCTATAACATGGAGTCAAAATATTGTTTTGAACTAAAAGGGACCTTTGGAAATAATTTTGTTCAGTCCTTTCACTTAAACGGAGGTAAAAACAATTATATTTTGTTGTTTTCTTTTTTTTTCTCTTTTAGATATAACAGGATTACCATGACACCCAACTGTATTTCATCCTGTTTCATCTCAATGTGAGGATTGTGTTAGGGACTACCTATTTAAAAAGCCATTAGATCTTTTTGGTCAGCTGTGTCTGGCATAATTATAGCATAATGACTACTCTGGGCCCAGTATAAAATAAGCCAATTTTCTTATTACTAACTTTTTAAATTCATGTATTAATGAATTACATGTATGTGTGTATTCACATATTACATTACCTTGTTAACTATGATTTCTAAAAGGGCACAATCCTGTCTATCCTGTTCATACTGTCACCAGAATCTAGATCCATGTCTGAAAGATAGCAGAAAATAAATAGTCCTTAAATAAATAAAACACAACTTTTTCTGTCCCAAACAAAATATCTTTGCCCTGACCCACGTAGCTAATTGGTTGGGTGTCATCCCACAAAGCAAAAAGGTCACCAGTTCAATTCCCAGTCAGGGCACATGACTAAGTTGCAGTTTCAGTCCCCGGTTGGGGCACATATGAGAGGCAACCAATCCATGTTACTCTCACACATTGATGTTTCTCTCCCTTTCTTCCTCCTTCCTTTCCCCTTCCTTTCCCCTCTCTCTAACGATATAAATAAATAAAATCTTTTAAAAAAGAAGGTATATCTTAAAACTGACACTTGCCTCTCTCCTTTACCTTGGTAAATAGTCCTTCACCGAGTCCTTTCAGATTAACCTCCTTAAATCTACTTCTACTGTCATCCCCCTGGACCAAGCAAGTTACCATCAGCTCTTGACTCAAATGAAATGAACTCCTGGCTCCATCCCAGTACTCTCTGGTTTGATTGGATCAGGTCTCTACACACTGCACCAGGATTGTCCCCAAGAATCAGACTAAGTCACTACCACCATGTTAGATTCCTAGGACTGTCATAACCAATTCTTACAAATTTGGTGGCTCCAAACAACAGAAATTTACTTTCTCAGAGTTCTGGATGCCACGGTCTGCAATTACGGTGTCCACAGATCCGTGCTTCCTGCAGATGCTCTGGGAGAGGATCAGCTCCTTTCAAGCTTCTGATGATTGCCGACATTCCTTGGATCGTAGCTTCTCAGTCCAACTTCTGCCTCCAGCTTCACATGGCCCTCCCTTTAGTGGTTCTTTTCTCCTCCCTTGTCTCTTATAAGGACGTATCACTGGATTTAGGGCCCACTGGAATAATCCAGGATGACTTCCTCTCAAGACCCTTATCTTAATTATACCTACAAAAGCCCTTTTTCAAATAAGGTTACATTCGCAGGTCCCAGGGATTCACAGGTTCTTGGACTTATCTTTATGAGGGCTACAATTAAATTCATTACACTCCCTTTTTCAAAACACTGCCACAGTTTCTATTGCACTTGCTCTTAGGATGAAAGAGCAAAGTTTATAAATGGCTGAAAACCCCCCAGGTGATTTGACCCCTGATATATCTTGTGCTTCTCTCTCCTCTGGGACCCCTGCAACACTGGTATTCTTTTAGTTTCCCCAGCTCGCCAGCTTGCTCCCAGCTGTGACTGTTCCAAGTGTCTTTTTGTCTCTCAGTACAAGTCCCCCCACACCCCACCTGCACCCATATCAGCGGAACCTTTCTTTCGCCCCTACCTTACCACAAGAAAAGACCTAGTGGCCTTGCTGCACTGAGTACAGAGTTACTTTTCATAAAATCACATATCTGTTTGTAATACTACAGTATTTTCATTAGTATGGAGATGTGATTAATGCCTGCCTCCTCCATTTGTCTGAACCTTCATGTGAACAAGGATCATGCCTGTAGATTTAGGGTTTTTGTATTTGTTTCCCCACTTATCAATGTGTTTTAAGGACTGGCATAGGCTTACCACATACTCGGAAAGCAATACAAGTTTGTTGAATAGGAAAATAGATGAGTGAATGAATTAGCAAGTTTAAGTGTAATTCTCCTCTAACCCTTTGGGGCCATCATAGTAAAATAGATTAATTAACATTCATGATGTTACTCCAAATTTCTATAAATAAACAATAAGAATACATGCACACTGAACTGATACACCTACTATGTAAGTAGAGAACTGAATCATGAACTCAGAACAAAATGGACTTGTAATGATCAAATCTACAAATAACTTTCTTTTTTTTTTTTTTTGTAGTGTAGGTATAGGCCACAGTTCAAGTCTATCACTAATCTTTAAGTCTGTCACTAATCACTAAATTTGAGTTGATGGGACCTAATAGGTCTCACTCTCTTGGAATCCACTATGAAAGAGCAAGTCATTTCCTCCACTGTGGAAACAGAAACAGACTTCATATAAAATATAGCTCTTGGCTTTTGTGATTCCGTGGGAACTCCATTCTAACAATGGTGTTAGCTGAGAGAAGGCTGGCTCATGTTAAATCGAAAGGCATGCAATATCCATGCTATAGCAGGGGTACATTTTATTTTATGACTTAAATAAAAACATTTCTAAAATCACATATCCTGTGATAACAAGATTCAAAGAAGAGCCCAGGGTTATTGGAACACATGAAATTCAGCTTGAAAAGAATTTAGTGGGTTTAAAATTATTTGAAGATCATATGAAAGTAAGGAATTTTCTTCTAGCTTCGGTTTAATACCTACTATCACTATGGGGATACAAGTAACAAGGAAAAAAACCTTTCTACTAGATGATTCACATTCCTACATAAAAAGTTGTCTAAACTCTGTGTTCACTGAATGAAAGACTATGACTAAAAGATATTTAGTTATTCATTAGTTCATGTATAACAAAAATCCCAAGGTATTTTCAAAGTCATGATAAATTAAAGCTGAATGTGTTACAGCCCCTCTTAAAATGAGGAAATAAATCTACTAGTGAATATATATAATTATTTTTGCATTCTTCAAATTAATAGAATGGTATATCTAGTCACTATGTACATGCTGCCAGTTATTCTATATACTAAATTCTGAATATTTTTCAAATGAAGATTATTTAAGATGCTCAAGTCAGAGGTAATCAGCAAAAGTTATTTTCATGTTAAAAGTTCATTGGAAGTTCCAATTTATTTAAAGACTGAAGGAAATTTTATAACCATAAACAAATACTCTAAGTGGTACATCACGTTCCACTGTATTTTCACAGCCTGCGGATTTAAGAATGTTACAGTGACTTTAATGTGAATTTTTACAGCTAGATCTCCATTTTACTGATCACTAGTATAACATGGTAAGAATTAATTTTGAAAACTGAAAGATTTCCAAATCTAAATAATACTCATATAAGCAACAGGAAAGAGATGATCCAATAGTCAAGCATAACAAGTATGAATTGTTTTCATGTTATTGAACTCGCTTTAAAACTTTTACTTCTTTTGCATTTTAATATCAAGAACTATTCTCATTAAAAATTGTTTGTCACATGAGAAAAGTCAGAAATTTGAATATTACTTCTGTTTAAAATTTCCTTTAAAACATTGGTGCTTACCATGTTGATATCCCCAGACTCCTGCTCTGATGTTGGGGGCTGCAGGCATCAGCCTTTGTCTGGGCAGACATGATCGACGTAGTCACCTGAACGTATGCCATGGGCATTTTCTTCCTTCCCATAAAGTCACCATAGTTTTGCAGAAAGTGCTACTCAGTCTAATTTCTAGAATCATTCCCATGATAATATTTGATAATATTGCAAATTTTTTAGAAGTCAATAAGCTATCTTCTCTAAAATGCACAGTTTTAAAGTGTTAAAACAGAGTTGCCTGCTTCAAATAGGCTCATTTGTGAGCACTAGCCAGTTTTTCAAGAAAAAGTTGCTTTCAGTTCTTACAGCAACCCTCTAACCCAGAATGACATGCTTACATTGAGATAGCTATATTGTTTCATTTGTAAAAAGATGATACATGGAATATTCTAATTCTAGTATCGTTGTTTGCAAATCAGAAATGGATCTTATTTCAACAATATTTAGGCTAAATTCAGATTTTTCTGGGCCTTCAGTGAGTGAGGACACAGGTGTCCTTGCACCAAATATACGTTGATTAAATAAGTAGATACCTAAAAAGCAAAAGGACTCTATAAGGGGTAAGATTAATCACAAATCATTATTTAATACAAAGAATAACTTTATTATCCCAGTGTAAACTATATAGCTTTTAAAAGAAATTGGGGAAAGAAGGACGAAGTACAACTTAGTCCTTATACAGGCAAAACTAATTTTGATTGTTTAGTTTGTTACCGCAAAATAATACTGCAAAAAAGATGTAGTTTTAAAGAAAAAATAAAAACAAATTAAAACTGAACAAGCAGTATTGTGTAGTGGTTAAATACAGACTGGGATCCTGACTGGTGTGGCTCAGTGAGTTGGGCATCATGCTACGGACCTAAAGGCCACCGGTTTGATTCCTGGTCAGGGCACATACCTGAGTTGAGGGCCAAGTCCCTGATTGGGGGCTGTGCTAGAGGCAATCAATCAATGTTTCCCTTGTGCATTGATATTTCTCTCCCTCTCTCTAAAAATAAATCAATAAAAACTTAAAGAAATAAGTACATGGATTGGAGTCATAGTGCCTGAATCTGAACCCTAACTCTACAACTTAATAGCTGCGTGACCTCGGACATGTTACTTAACCTCTCAGTATTAAGTTTTCTCACCTGTAAAATGGAGATAATAAGAATGCCTATGTCACAAGGTAGTTCTGAGAATTAAATAAGCTAAAACACAAAATATACTTCAAACAACAGCACTGACATGAAGCAAAACCTATGTATTTATTACTATAACAGCTATTTGATTACAGATGTGGGCCCTCAGGAAATAGTGAGAGAATAAAAAGGAATTATTACAGATGAGTGTCCTTTCTCCATTGGTCCATTTATTCTCAGTTTCATAGTTCAAGATTTTAAAAGGTAAAAAAATAAAGAAATTCCAAAATAGAGAAAGATCATAAAATATATCGTGCCAAGATAGTAGTAAATCCAGACTGTAAATTCAGAGATGCATGTTTAAATCCTATTCTGCCACTAACTAGCTTTGTTACCTTGAATAGGTTATATAACTTCTCTGTGTCTCAGAATAGGACTTCTACAAATTAGGAATAATAGTACCTAATTCATAAAGCTGCTGTGAGGATCAAATGAAATAGTACATGTAAAGCACTTAAAATATAGTAGGAGCTCAATAAATGTTACCTATTTTTATTAGGTCATAATGTAGCACATTAGGGAAGACATGACCTATATAACACATATCTATATTACCATGAAATTTTTAAAAAGTAGGGAGAACCAAGTAGCACACTAAATGAAATTGTTACACAGTAGGAACATATAAAGTTACAACTACTTTTTCTATCATTCTCCTTATAGTCTTGCAGATAAGCAACTACCAGGGGTGTCCAACCCGTGGCACATGGGCTGCATGCAGCCTAGGATGGTTGTGAATGTGGCCCAACACAAAGTTGTAAATTTACTTAAAACATTATCAGATTTTTTTTTTGTAATTAAATGTTGCCATGTATTTAATGTGTGTCCCAAGACACCTTTTCTTCTTCCGGTCTGGCACAGAGATGCCAAAAGCTTGGACACCCCTGAATTGTTTTTCATGCAATAAATCCAAGTGACTTAAAAGTGGGATGGAAATGGGATCAGGGATACCATAAAACAATCCAAGATCACAAATATTTCAGTTTTGACCAAATTCGTAGCCTTCGCATTTTTCCCTAAAAGCAGGGGACTGAGTAGGAAAAAAAAAAAATCCAAATGGCTTCTGTACTGTATACCATGCCCTCTGGCTGAAGTGCTAGAGCACTCCACAGCCTACCCAGAGGTGTCTGGGTGTGACTTACTACTGAAAGCTTACCCGAGTAGTAGCTCAGCAAAACAAGACAGTGCTTCAATATAAAAACTTCCTAACACTTCCTCAAAGAGTATATGAACTCAGCTCCTCAATTAATAGTTCTCATTTATGTGTGTAACAGGTTCTTAGCTTACTATCAATTGCCTCTGAATATTGAGTTTAGTTTGTTAGCGGACATGAAGAAAATATTTCTGCACCACATTTTTAATCTCCTGTACTTGAGTTAATCTAGCCTCAGTATCAAGTCCATTTCATAAGAAGAAAATTAATTCATCATTGAAACTAAGCTTATACAATTTCGTTAGTTTCCAAAAGTAGAACTGCAAAAAGATTAATAAAGCTTAATTAACAGAATTAATTGTTTAAATAAAATTAATTAATACAGGCTTAATTCTGTCAAGTTGCATCATTAATTTTAGTTTTCGCACAATAATTTCATGTACTTGAGAACAATGAGGAAGTTTCAAAGGATATTAGCTATTATTAATAAATATTTTTAAGTCATTAACTTTAGGCACTAGATGCGTTCTATAGTAAAAATAGCTAAAATAAAACCAAATTACTTTTCAATTAAATTCTACTCCCAGGTGTCTGAAAAATGAGAGTCAAATTCAACTAGAAATATAAAAATTCTAATAGTTTCACAGAATATGAGAGGACTATGTGGTATCTAATCTAGGTCCTCTTCTTCTTCCCAACTTCTAACTATAAGCATAGCTAAAAGTTTGTCGATCGATCTTTCTCAGAACTCATGTAGTCATATAACCTTAACTATTCTTTTCTGTATGTGACTCAAGAGTTTAGAATGTCAGCCTTTAACTCATATCTTTATTCTAATAAATTTTCTCTGCCTAATGGACATTTTCATCATCTCAAGCTTACCATATTTAAAACTGGTTCTTCCAGAAAACTTCTTCTCTTCTAATGGATTTTTCTAATCGATTATTTTTGTAATTACTCAAGCTCACATTCTCCATATGTGACTTCTCTTCTTTCCTCCATATGCAGTCAGGCTGTCCAAATACATTTTTGTGGATTGGTGGCCCCCAGAAAACCAAGTATCCATTAGATGCCTGGGATTAATTGCCTTCCACACTGACTTGCTTTGGCCAACAGAACATTAGCAAGTAGAAAGCAATCTCTTTAAATGCTCTCTTGGAGCCTTGAGCCATTAGGAAAAGAGGTTCAGCAATTTTACTGGGGAGACCTCATGGAGAAAGATGCCCAGTCAACTCCTACCAGTCCTGGCCACCTAGGTGAGGTGCTAGACATGCCAGAAAATAAGCTCTCTTGCACATTCCAACACCAGCCAACACCGACTGAGGAAGACAGCTGAGCCCAGCTTGGACTGTACAATTAAGACAAATAATAAGTTGTTATTATTTTAAGCCACCACATTTTGGAGTGGTTGTTATCCAGCAATAGATTAAAGAAAATGTTTTTTATGAAGCCATCCTAGAAACACAAGTTATATAAAGACTTCTATTCTCACTGCATGCTTAAGGCACCTCCTGTGTACTGGACTGTTTTCTGGCTTCTTCATTATATATCGTATCCCCTTGAAGTATGGGACTTTTTTATATGTTCATGTTTTCTTCTCCAGCATAAGCATGTATCTTACTTTCCAAACCTAGGACATCACTAGCCCAATAATTATTTGCTGAAAGAAGAGATACTAGAAGGGAGAAGAGGAACTAAAGAAGGAAGGAAAAAATGAGTCAAGTCAAACTGAACAAAAATGAACATGAGGCCACAGGCAAAGGGTAAGGAAGACAGGTACTGACATTTTTGCACATTGGGCAAAGACAAAAGAAAAATTCTACACAGATAACTATGACTACAAATATAGGTTGCGATAAATGCTTGGAACACTTTCTATTTTGCTTATAAAATGATGAGCAATAAAACAGAAATAACTGTCTTATAGAAACCTTGCTATTATGTGCTGACATCACTTCTTTTTCAGCACATGCTTTTATAAGTGAAGAGAATGCCATCAGTGTAAGCACTATCAATATATTTCCATATATATTTCACATACGCACTGGATTAAAGGAGACTGAGTTTTTGTTCAAGAGAAGTTACCAACAAAGTCTCCTGTTAGGGATGTGGTGAGTGATTATAATTGATGACAGCTTTAGCACTGTAGTAATGAGAACAAGGTAGATTTTTACTGTTTCCCACTCCTATCTTTATCACTGAAATAGATCCAGGGTGTGCCATTTTCTCTTCTTATTAGTCTTTGTCATAAGAATATGGCATTGGAATATTAATGCCTGAAAGAAGCTGAGGAAAACAAAGTTTTGTAGCTTCAAGTCTCTGGTGTGTAGTAAGGCGGGTATCTAAAAAAAAAAAATTCTAGTACTTCAGAAATTTTAGTGAAAATTGTTGTTTGTGAGATTTTTTAAAACTTTTTTGGAACAAGTGTGATTATTAAGAAGGATTAAATATAAAAATGTTGTAATTTTCAATGAATACTCTTGAATTTATCCCTTTATTTTTGCGGCAAAAGTTCTTTACCAGTAATATGAGCCAGATAAACCTCACTTACAATGGTATGATATGCCTCTGACTGTATTACACGAGAAGGGTTGTCCTAAGTCAGAATGAAAATACATTTTGAACAACTCAGCTTGTCTTGAGACTATCTTGGTTACTCAGATTAATTAAGGGAAACAGTAGAATATGTAAGTTCCTCTGTTCCCATGGAGTTCCTTTGTTTACCTGCCAAACCCATAAAGTCTTTACAATTTATCTACACTGGAGCAGTGTTTTTAAAAATTCAATACCATGTAGAGGCCTCTTAGGGCAATGCCAAGAGCACTGATTTAGAGTTAGACTTAAGTCCAGGCAGTCTTTCCACTCATTCTCTCTGTGGTTGTGGGAAGGCTGGTCAAATTCTCTGCGCTCAAGTCCCCCATCTACAAAATAGGTAAAATAATTGAGTATGGAAATGTGGGAATTAAAATAGATAAGGTGAAAAAATGCTCTGTAAACTTGATTGCACTGATTCTCCAAGGATGGTTTCTGGACCAGTAGCACCCTTTGGGAACTTGGAAATGACAATCCTTGGGCCTCACCCCAGATCTGCTGAATCAGAAATAGTGAGGTGGGGGCCTCGCAAGCTCACCTTTAACAAGGCCCCCAGGTGATTCTGATGGGCGCGGACTCTGAGAAGCACTGCTGTAAAGCATTTCCACTTACTAGTTTGGGCAGGGGCCTTAATGACCTAACTCAGCTCCTCGGTTTCCTCACCTATAAGTGAAGGTTTTAATCATAGAATTGATGCAAAAAGTAAATAAGCTAATATTTCTAAAGTATTGTGCCAGGCAAGTGGGATAATGGGATAAGTTAACTCTTATCCCATAATCCAAGCACTACTCTAGGCCCTAGGAATGCCAAGGTGAACAGGACAGACAGGTTCCAGTTTTAGACAGTGCTGTCATCTCAGAGAAACATCCAGTAGAAGAAACACTAAATTAATTTTACCATTTCAAAAGCAGGATGATAATTACAATGCAGAATGTGGTAAGAAAAACAGCCACCATGTTTATGAAATTATTTTAAAGATATAAAATATTATCTATTCATTCATTTAAAATCCATTTATGGAGCACCTGCTATGCATTAAGCAAAATGCTCGGGATAAAAATATGAATGATAAACTGATGAGTAATTACAGACCATTCATCATTTGAGACTTAGGGTCTAGAGCAAAATGGTTTAACAAATCAAAGAACTACAATGCATTAATATAGGAATAAGCAAATTTTCCCAGATATCACCTAGGATGTAGGAAATTTATTTGCGATTCCTCATACTTTTCCATTTCCTTTCAATTTTTCCTGGCCATACTTTTTATATAACACCTGCTTTTGAGGAGAATAAACCTAAAATGAATATACTGGAAAACATAATACAGCACTCATGGACTAGTGAGGGAGACATTTCTATAGATAAAGAAATTGTCTTGACAAAATAGCAAAGACTGAGGATCAGGGTTCTCTGATTTTCTGTATACTTATCAGTCATATCATGTTGCTATTATTCACTTGTCTGGAATTATCTGGTGTGCAGATATTTAATTAGTGTCTTTTCTGTGATACACTATAATCTCCCCAAATTAGCTATTTCCAAACTATTTGTTTTAAAGTTAACATTAGAAATACTATGAACTTTACAGTACATAAATACTTAAAATAATCTGGAAGACCATAAAAAACAAAGTTGATTGCCATAAAATTTCATTCTTTTTCATATTCTTTAACAAGTACATTGTGTGTGTGTCTGCATATGCATCATGGGTTTCCTTAGTATCTTTCTTTAATCCTATACTTTCCCCCCACAAGTGAAGATGGCACAACATACACTCTAACAGACAAGCCACTTAGGATATTAGATTTCACCCACGGCTTTCCACCAAGAGTGTTAAAAATTAACCTACACCTGACTGGCCTGGCTCAGTGGATTGAGCACTGGCCTACTAACCAAAAAGTCACCTACAGTAATAATTTTCTTCAGATGTACTGGTTTGGAATACTATTAACAAAGTTAAGTGGAAGTAAAAGCATCCTTCTGTTAACATGGGAGGTTTTCTTAATCTGGTTTATACTTCCAAATGGCCCACTTTGCAATATAAATCTCTTTTTTTAACCTGTACACATTGATTTTTTTTTTAATGCCTTCTTGGTCCCTGGATCATAAGACCATCCCCAGGTGGCAGAGTGTTCCAAGGCTTCCTGCCTGGTCACTCTGCCCTCACTGCCAGTCCTTCCCTGCCCCAAGGTCAGCCTCTCCCACCTGCCTGCCAAGCTCACCTGTGCTCTTGGCACTTCAGGGTTGGACAACAGAGACAGAGTCGTGCTCTTCAGATGGCTAAGCACATCCCAGCTATAACAAGACTGGATTATTGCAATACTTAGTTGTCATCTTAAAGGACACAGAGACACAATTACAAGTACTGAATTATGGTGATACAAGTGATGTCTCAAATTAAAATAATAATCATTTCGATTTACACAATTTCTTAGAGTTTATAGAAAATTTTCATGTGCACTATGTATTCATAAGATCTTCCTTAACATCTAGACCTACTATTCATTTTTAAAGATGAAGAAACTATGACTCACATAATTAAGGAGACCTCCTAACCCACACTATCCACTAAAACAAAACCCTTTTATGTAGAAGAGGGAAAAAGGAGGGCTAGGGAAAGCACAGCCGGAGAAGAAGGTGAGGAGGGACATAGGAAAGATGAGGTTGCCAAAGTACAAATATCCTCATTTGGCTCCAGATTTCTCTACCATCAAGTTGGTGAAAAACATTTTAAAATTTATCTTACAAGGTTGCTATTTTCCCTCTGATTACCAATATCTACAAAGAGAGAAGAAAACTACTGCAAGTAAATTAGAAACCAAATGCCTGTGTTGGTGACAAGCTCTAATAAATCAAACGATTTGGTCATTCTCTTGACCAATCCTAATTTTTACCTTTTTATAGCAATTTGGCTAGGGTTTCCCAGCATGGGCAAACATAAAATGAAGTTCCCATAGTGCTTTACTATGGATTATTATGGATTTATTATGGAATGCATGGATTATTTAAGTTCACTTTAAGGAGAAAGTAAGAATAAGGGTTATTTATTTAGATTGAAGATCACATTCCCCTTAATAAATGTAAAAGCATAGTAATCATGAAAACAAACAAACAAAAATGCTATAAGCACAGGAAGAAATTGTCAGAGAAACAATAAAAATACACAAGACTATTCATTTGTTTGTTCATTCATCGATTCTCTTAGTCTTTCAACAAATGTTTATTAAATATTTGCCAAGGATCAGAAATGGTGCTGGAAAAAAATTATTGTCATGACCTCTGCAACTGAGAAGCTCGCAAATGAGATCCACACCATTAAATGAATAAGTGACTAGAGAACACAATAAAGTTATTAACTAGGTTCCATGACTGTACAAGAAAATGGAGCCATCAACTCCATCTGAGGAATTTGAGGACTACTTTTTTTCTTCGTCTTTTTTTTATTGTTCAGTTACAGTTGTCCCCATCTTTCCCCCATTCCTCTCCCCGGCCATACCCACCCCTCACCTGCCACATCCGATCCTCCCCCACCATGCTATCTTTGTCCATGGGTCCTTTATACATGTTCCTTAGTGATCTTTCCCCTTCTTTCCCCTGTTATCTCCCTTCTCCCTCCCCTCAGGTCACTGTCAATTTGTTCTTTTTTTCCCATGTCTCTGGTTCTATTTTGCTCACTTGTTTGTTTTGCTGATGAAGTTCCACCTATAGGTGAGATCATATGGTATTTGTCTTTCACCGCCTGACTTATTTCACTAAGTGAAATGAGGACTACTTCTTGAAGACAGGAACATATTAGCTTCTTCTGAAAGTTTGCAGAAGTGACTATTTTAAGTGAATACTCTGCATGAATGTGAGTGAATCTGTTTATAGTCAAAGACAGGAGAAAGGTAGGAGAGAAGCTTGTCTTCTCCCTTCAGAAGAGATGTGCCCTGGGAAAAGTTTGCCATAGAATTACTGCTGTGATAAGAGCCAAAACCAGCAAGGAGAACAATAAAGAGAAAGTACAGGCGGATGAGTGGATTATGGCAGAGAAATATTCTGGATCAAGATTCGTCATAATTTGGATTTGGTCTTAAGGAGGAGGTATCAATATCACACATCTACAAAAGTAAAAAAGTGCAGAGCAGTCATCTGGAATTTGGAACCCAAAGCTACTAATTTAATATTAGAATTGTAATAAACTTAAGCTAAAAGGTATTGCTCCATAAGAAGCTAGGGGGTTGTTGAGACTTTTTTGAGATGACACCAAGCTTCTAGGAAGCTTCTTCCTCCCTGAAATTGGTCTTTAGAAAATGTTGCGAGCACTGGGAGAAAACAGGGAAATCGTCACTCTCCCACGTTTGACCCTCCCCTTTTAATTAGCTAACACGTAGCCTTTCAAGAAAATCATTTCATTCTTTCATTTAAAAATAGCACCACTCAGGGCAACTGTAACAGCATAACCAATAAAATATAATTTAAAAATAAATTAAACAATTAAAAATATAAATAGCACCACTAATTTTTTATTGAAGTATATCACTGTAAAGAATAGAACTTAATAAATTCCTAAATTAATCTTGTAAAACCCTGGAACCCCCAGCATAGGTAATATTATAATTGTAATAGATATACAATGAATTTACTAAGGATGGAGGAAAGAGAAGTTTATAAATATTTAATGGACAGAAATTAAAGATTTTTTAAGTTCTTGAGATTTAAAAACTACAGTGTTTCTTTTTTTATTCTTTTTTGATCAGTTTTGAGAATAATGATTTGGTTCTCAAGAATGACCAATTAAGTATGCTTTTAAAATATCACTATTAACTCAGATATTTTAACATACTTGATATTTCTAATCCATTGTAGATTCCATTGACATAGCAACAATATTTAAGAATATTATGAAATAATCACCTATCATCCCCTACCTTAACATAGTTTTTTTTTTCATGTTTTGCTTACTTCCTTGTATAAGCAGAGTTGCAAGAACAGAAGCTTTAAATATTTTAATGATGTTAATGTTCAATGTAATAGGATAAATGCTGAAAGAGTCCCTTGAAAGAGAAAGTTGGATGACCACTAATATGAGGTGAACCAAAAAAGTACTAGGTATTCTCAAAACTGAAGAACAAGGCCTGAATAATCAGAAATAGCCAAGGGCCATGTTGGCAATTGTGCTAATATAAAGGCTAATTCTTTATAGCAGTTATATTTTAATACTTTGGAAATGGATCAAAAGCAGAGGTTATAGTTGAAAGATCAGAGGTGAAGTAACAGGGAAAACATAATAATGAGCTTTTACTTTAATCACTTAATACACAAGTTTAAGTCTGATTTTCTTTAAACAAAGGGCTATTATTTGAAGAACACCAAAGGGCCTTGACAAAGAGAAGATTATTTGAAGTTTAAGTTCTAAAATCTTTTAAGGGTTTAAAGTATTGTGAGGAGACCCTTTAAAATATACCACCACTGTTGGGGACCCTGCAGAAATGAAATGAGGAGGAACCTTATTTTTAATATCTTTGAAAAGGAGATTCTGCCTTTAAAAGAGTTCTCCGTAGTTCACAGGTTGGAAAGCTGGCCTATTATAACTGGTTTTGCATCTGGAAATTTTAATAATGCTTAAGATGACATGATGAACTAGATGAGCCCTTTGGACATATCCAGACCTGTATGCCTATGATGTCCTTTCCGATATAAACCCTTGATGTACCACAAAGATCGGTTTGAAGAATCTGAAAATGGCTGAAATCTGTGCCTCCTTTTCAATATCTTTTGGAATATTCTTGGCTAAAATAAATTTCAACTGTAGGCTTTATAAATGTCATAATAATCTGTGCAATTGAATTTGGGGGCAGTTGACAGATACTTATTTATCAATATATTATGTAAAATACTTCTCAGGGAATTTGTTAATGTTTTAAAGCTGTATAATAACTAAAAGCTCATTCCACTTAAATATTTTGAAAATATTGCTATCTAGAAACTTCCCTTTGGATTATTTAAAATCTCTTGCTTTCTCAAGCAGAACATTGAAACATTTTTAACCTCCCAGAAAAGTTCTCAGTTTAGTTCATTTACAGACATAGGCTAAGCTGTATTTCAGGCAGATGTTCAGTTCATCAGAGATGTACTTTCTCAGAGAGGTATACAATGTATGCTTACACAAATATTCCTAGAAAAATCAAATGCTTCATACAAGATTGCATTAGGAAAAGAGAATGTTTTATTTTAATGTGTATAGTATAATCTCACTGAAGAATTTTTATTTAACTTTATTATTGTCACTTTGTTTAGAGCAGTTCTTGACTTATTTTAAGGCTCTTTTATACTTGCTGGTAGAGAGATAAAGCCTTGAATGTGATAGTATATGTATATTGAAATTGGAATTGGAATTAAAAGCTATAGCTTGTCCTGGCCAGTATGGCTCAGTTGTTTGGAGTGTTGTTCCATACACTGAAAGATTGCAGGTTCAGTTCCAGGTCAGAGCACATAACTAGGTTCCAGATTTGATCCCCAGTGGGGGAGCCTACAAGAGGCAACCAATGGATGTTTCTCTCTCAAATCGATGTTTCTTTCCCCTTTCATCTCTCTGAAAGCAATGAAAAAAAGTGTCTTCAGGTGAGAATAATTTTTTTTAAAAGCTATAGCTAGGTAAGTAAGTGGATAAAACATTTTTCTGACATAAGCATTTTTACAGAAGTATTTATGAATGAAAATATATGCTATCCGGGATTTGCTTTAAAACCATACAATAAAAGTGAATGCCATTATACCCATTTATATTTAACTGACTCTATTACTCCTATCTAATTGTTAACAAATGTACATCTAAAAATTTTTCTTAGCATTCTGGGGGGAAAAAAAGAAGAAGAAGACTTGGATTTGCCTAACCTATGAATTCCTCAATTTAAGTATAAATACTAAATATTTTAAAGAAATGTTTACCAAATCCTTTGCTACATTTTCTGGAGTGAAAAAAAAAAGTTTCTGAAAGTGTTTTGGCCCAAACTGATAAGAAGCTAATATTTTAAGTCTTTATGGTTGCAGATTTTTCACATAGCCACACACAGCACATCTCCAGTCACAATATGACTGAAAAGCAACTCGCTATGCTCAAAACACAACTTCTAGTCTCCCACCTCCCGAAACGGCTCCTCCTGTTGCCCCCATTCAACAAATAGCAACTCCAGCCTTACAATTGTTCAAGGCTAAATCTTTTTTTTTTTTAATTAATTTATTTACTTTTTAAATACATTTGTCTCTGCCTTCCCCCCACCTCTTTCCCTTGCCCCCTCCCACCTTCCCTCCCTCAGCTCTTCCCCTTTGGTTTTGTCCATGAGTCCTTGCTATATGTTCCTTGACTTTCCCCTTCTCTTCCCTTTCCCTGCCCCCCCCTTCCCTCTTGTCTCTGTTGATTTCTTTTCCTTTCAGTGTTGCTGGTCATATTTTCCTTGCTTCTTTGCATTGTTGGTTAGGTTCCGCTTATAGGTGAGATCATATGGTATTTGTCTTTCGCCCCCTGACTTATTTCGCTTAGCATGATGCTCTCCAGTTCCATCCATGCTGTCGCAAAGTTTAGTACTTCTTTTTTCTTTCTGCTGCGTAGTATTCCATTGTGTATATGTACCATTACTTTTTGATCCAATCATCTACTGATGGGCATTTAGGTTGCTTCCAACACTTGGCTATTGTAAATTGTGCTGCTATGAACATTGGGGTGCATAGGTTCTTTTGTATTGGCGTTTTGGTGTTCTCAGGGTATAGTCCCAGCAGGGGAATCGCTGGATCAAAAGGCAGTTCCATTTTCAGCTTTCTGAGGAAATTCCACACTGCTTTCCATAGTGGCTGCACCAGTCTGCATTCCCACCAACAGTGGACTAGGGTTCCCTTTTCTCCACAGCCTCGCCAGCACCTGTTGTTTGGTGATCTGTTTATGATGGCCATTCTGACCGGTGTGAGGTGGTACCTCATGGTGGTTTTGATCTGCATTTCTCTGATGGCTAGTGATGCAGAGCATCCTTTCAAATGCCTCTGGGCCCTCTGTATCTCCTCCTTAGAAAAGCATCTGCCCAGGTCCTTCGCCCATTTTTTGATTGGATCGTTTGTCTTCTTGGAGTAAAGTCGAGTGAGTTCTTTGTATATCTTGGAGATCAAACCTCTATCTGATGTATCATTAGCAAATATATTTTCCCAAATGGTTGGCTCCCTTTTCATTTTGCTGATGTTTTCTTTAGCCGTGCAGAAGCTTCTTATTTTGATGAGGTCCCACCTGTTTATTCTTTCTCAAGGCTAAATCTTAAAGTCATTCTGACTCCTCCGTTTTCCTCAGCTCTCACAGTTAATCCATTAGCAAAATAGTTCAGCTCCACACGGAATATACCCAGATCTCTGACCACTTCTCAGCACTTCAACAACTATCAGTTTGCTTCAAGACACTGTCACGTCTTACCTTATTGCAATGGCCTCCTAACTGGTCTCCCATCTCTGCCCCAGAAGAGAATAGAGGATGTTCTCAGCATAATACATAGGCATGTTCTTTTTAAAGTATAGGCCAAACCACATCACTCCCCCTCTCAAAACCCTTAAATGACTTTTTTCTTCTTAATAGGGTTTTTTTTAAGATTTTATTTATTTATCTTTAGAGAGAGGGAAAAGGAGGGAGAAAAAGAGGGAGGGAAACATCAGTGTGAGAAACATCAATCAGCTGTCTCTTATACACACCTCAACAGTGAATGGAACCTGCAACTCAGGCAAATGCTCTGACGGGGAATCGGACTGGCCATCTTAGGCCATGGGGAACGTTGCCCAACCGAACCACACCTGTAAGGACTTGAATGCCTTTTTATCTTAATCAAAGTAAAAGCCAAAGTTCCTGAATACCTTTCAAGGCCATACATGCTCTGACTCTCCATTGTGCCTCCGATGTTATCTCCTATTGCTCCCCTCAAGCATTCCTGCTCCTTGCTGCACTGGCCTCCTCAAACACTTCAGCATGCTTCCACTACAGGTCCTTTGCCTTTGCTATTTCCTTTGACTGGGACACTCTTTCCCCAGATATGCTGTTTTCCCAGAGAGCTATGCAGCTTGCCTTTTCATCTCCTTTGATTTTCCTTAAATGTCATCTTCTCAGTGGGGCCTTCCCTCATGCACTATTTAAAATAGCAATCCAACCCCCCAAAGCCCTGATCCCTTTCACTCCATAATGCTTGTTGCCATCTGACATACTACATGTTTAACTTCTTTATCTGTTCATTGCATCTCAACAGAACTAAAATATAGGCTAATTGAGGGAAGATATTTATGTCTATTTGGTCCACTGCTTTGTTCTTGGCGTCTAGAAAAATGCCTTGCCTTAATAAATATTTTTAAATGAATGAATAAATAAATGACCTCCCCCAAAACATATTTTTAATGCATTTAAAATGTTCTCCTATGCAAGAATTTTTTATAAATTACTGACTTTTCCCTTCACAAACCAAAAATCTCTTTCCTCAGGTATACCTTCAGATGATCTCCTCTCCCATGTTCCTATTTTACCACTTTAAAGTTCACTGATCATGAACCAGCATTAATATATCTCCAAGTAACTATATTTCTCAATGAAGAGTGAAGTTAAAATTTCCAGTATGAGAGACTGGTTAAAGCTGAATTCTGTGTTCCAAAAATTCATAAGGAATGAAAAAAAGTTCAAACATTTAACATTTCAAGTATTTCCATTGGTCTCCAACACTTTTGAAGTAACTCAATTCTATTCTCCACACAGCTTAGAGAGAATTGAGTTTGTAAAGAATACTTTTTGCATGAAGAGGCTATAGATAATATCATAATTGGCTCACCCTAAATTTGTCTTTCCCTTAGTTTTTAAAGCATGAATTGCCACCTTGAGATGAACACATATATTTGTCCTGACGAAAATCAAGCTTAATTTCAGACTCTTTTTGGACAGGAAAAAAGGCATAAACATTTGTTTGGTTTTTTTTTAACGGTGCACAGTACCAAGCAATGAACTTAGGGTAGATATATTTTGATTAGCTTTCTAATCTAGTCTTTAACACTAGTTGAGTGATCTAGAATTAGTTATCCAGCATCCCTGGACCTGTTTTCTTCTTTAAAAAAAAAATACAAACACAGTTGAACTGATTGACCTCTGGACTATATTCAGCTCTAATATTCTAAAATATATAAATCTAAATGCTATAGTTTTATTTATTCCATCAGAGTTTATCAAGTTTGTCATCTATGTTTAGTCTGATGCTATTTTAAAAGTTATAGTCTATTTAGCTTTATTATAATTTACAAGTGTTATTTAACTTAAAGCCATCCTTCTCTCTTGACACAACATGTTGGTTGGTGATAGTAATGAGCTGATGAAATTTGCTAGTCCTTACTCTGGTATTCTGAGACTTTGTGGGATATTTTGGGAAACATCTTTAAAATATTTTCATCTGTTTTCAAGCTACCACTCTCATATGGCTAAGGCCTTCACCAGATATTTATATTTATGATATTATAGGACATTGGTGATGTAGCTCAAAATTTGTGTTGTAGCTATAGCCACTCCTAAGTATTATGCAGCTCTCTACACAAAGATACATTAGCAATCCCACTTATCCTGATTTTCCCCTTTTCTTTTTAAACCTCGTTTCTAATTGTTCTTATCCTTGTTTGGACAAAATTCTGCTTTCTCATTAAAATTTTCCAGTTTTCCCCTTTTTTCCAATTCAGTGATTCGATTATCTCACTATTACTGTTATACAGTGCCTGGACACATTGTTTATTCAGTCTTTACAACCCTTTAAATATAAGAGCTCAATAACTTAATTTCTTGATGGAAGATAGATGCCTATATGTAATCTAGTGTCACTATTTGTGAGAACATCAGAGGATTTGCTGACAAAGTCATCACTATTCAAATTGCATATAAAAAGAAATAAAAAATATCAGTAGTTATTGAAGCAGCTGATGTCTTCTGAAAATATTGAAGCTCTTAATTATAAATACTCTTAAATCAGTTTGACTAGTCCCCTCTACTGGTCAACTGTGTTTAGAACCTCAACCGTCTATCCTGGTTCGCATTGTGTCCCTCAGTAAGAGATTGCCTTGGGTCAAAGGAAGCTGCTTCTCCATGGATTACAAAAATATAAGAAATAAAAATATAGAAATGGAATGGAAGAACAGAGTGCAATGAAGAATATGAAATGTTGAGCAGCCATGTCCCTTTCCGCTTTAATAATTTTCAGCAACCTTGTATCACTAATGTTTCCTTCAACTTCAAGTTCACTTCAGCAACCCTAGGAATCTCATAAATCTACCAATTACTTCAGGCCACAATTTAGACTGTTTAGACTGCTAAGAAAGTTTCAGGAGGACAAGGACCAGTTCTATTTTTCTCACCATGGTGACCCAAGGGTCCAGGGTAGTGCTTCTCATGAAGTGGACATTGAATTAATATCTGTGCAGTGAACAATGAAAGTTTAATTTCCAAAATGATCCTTGAACTAAAGAAGAAACAGACAATGACATTCTCTATACAAAGACACTTAGAAGGGAAGCCAAGATGGTGTGATCCCCCAAACCAGAGGACCATTATCGTAGTAACAATATCATCCCATTTCAAAATCACAATCATTTGGAAAATGTGATTTTATAAAACAAGGTTATTAACAGAGTTATTAATTCTTCATCGGTTTCTTACAACAATAGAAAAACTAAGAGAGAAGACATTTGGAAGCAAACCACAATCTGCCATGCCCCAGTCCTAGTCATAAAGACTACTGGTGTGGCTGACAAATTTTACTAGAGGAACACAAATTGAATAAAGTAATATTTTTTATGGGAAAAACAAACTCCGTTAGGAAAAGATCAAATTAATTATTTAACTATGGATTTGAAGGCAGACAGGTTGAAGGAAGTTTGTACAGAAAATTTAGAATAGTGAAAAGTAATGAAAAACAGCAGGAAAGAAAGAAAATATTTGTTTTACTCCAAATGTTTCACTGACTCTATTTTAGATTTTGACCTCTAGCAATATTCTTAAAGTGCAAGGCTTGGATCAACTTCTTACATCATAATGGAAAGGGGTGGCTGAGAAAATAAAGATTTCTGAACTTCATTCACCCTGACCTACTAAATTGGAATCACAGGGGAAGGGGCCTGGCAATTTGAATTTTTAACAAGCTCCCCAGGTGATTTCCATGTAAAACATTGGAGGACTGCTGCTATAGTAAATTGGGATAATCTGTCCATGAAAAAAATGCCTGTTTACATCAGGCATACACTGTCTCAGATGATCAGGATGGGAGAGATAAATAGCCAAACACCTTCTGTAATTTTGTAAACATAGAAAAATAATTCAAAATAAATTTTAATTGAGGTTAATATGAGGTTAATTTAAGCTCATAGAGATAACAGAGGGAATTTTACTTCAAGTTCACAATGGAACTGAAGCACTTTGGTAAAGAAAAACTAATTTTTACTAGATCTGACACAAACCTTAAAATATTTAGTTCACGTTTCAGTATATTGAAATTAAACCACAAAATTGAATTCATCTGTTCTTTCATTCTGATTAAACAGATATTTATTCCTTGAATGGTTTAATTTTAATGGTTTAATGGTTTAATTTTAGGGTGTAAAGTCAGGATGAGAAAAAAGTATGATTGTGGTATGCTCGTGTGTGTGTGTTCACTGAGCATAGCACTCAGGGGTATACCTGTAAAGACAATCTGTTTCCAGAGAAAGTTTTAGTTAGTCTTGGACTTTGTTTCCCCTTATTCTTCTCATATGCTTTTAGCAATAATGATTTTATCACAAACAGTACTTGGACTACTTAAGTAATAAAATAAAGCTTAAAATATATTAATTTATAAAAGCTTATTGTCTAACCATGAGATCACTGAGTGTATTTACAACTGGAGTAGTTGAAAGACTCAGGTTTAACTAAAGAGCACCAGTTTTAGTTTCTGTTTTTATTTTAAAAATCAATCCTCATAGAATTTTTATTAGCAGGTGAAGATTCGTACACCTGTTTCCACAATGCAAGACAATAAATCATAAACCCCGAAGTTCATAGCAATTCATTCAATCATCTCTCTGATAATTCACCAGAATATGTGTAAACTCCATTCCTATGCTTTTCCTCAGCATTGAACACACTCTCCTTATAGTCAGAAATATTGAAATCCATAAGGGACTTGTTTAGTGAACAGTTTGCCTTAGCCTGAACGTCTGGCTACTTGAAGAAAGCTTCCTACTTCTTACCATCATTTCCTATCTTTTCCACTGAAAATAGAGTATGAGATAGGAGCTATAATGAAACTATTTTCAGCTAGTATTAAGCATTGACGCAGTTAACTTCATATATATATATATATATATATTTTTTTTTTTTTTTTTTTTGAAAAGTGCAGCCCTGACTGGTGTAGCTCAGTTGGTTGTGTTGTGCTGCAAACCGAAAGGCTGCAGGTTTGACTCTGGCCAGGGCACATGTCTCCATCGCAGGTTTGGTCCCTGCTCCAGGCCTGTAGGAAAAGCAACCAATCGATATTTCTCATCCTCCCTCTCTCCCTCCTTTCCCCTCCCTCTAAGCATAAATAAATAAAATCCTTTTAAAAAGAAAGAAAAGTTCAGAGAATGTATAACTATTATCTACCTATAATAAAAACCAAAGTCTAGTTTGACTAAAGTGTAAATTCCTTGAATTGTGGGGGACATGCCTCATTTATTGTTGAATTCAACAGTACCTAACAGAGGCTTGAATGCAGCAGAATTCAATAAGTATTTGTTGATTGGAGGTCATAAATCCATTTAATAAATTTTTATCCCTTTTTTCCCCTTGAAAATAATTCAAGAAGAGTCTTGAATTAAGTTCTCTAAAAATAGCACACCCTTAATTTTAGAAGACTCTGAGGGTCTTTGTATAAAATATATAAATAGTTATTTTTGTTTCATGCATTTCCTTAATGTGATGCAAGAATAATGTGCACTTAATTTTCAGAACATTCCTCAGTAAGCAAAATTTATCTGAAAATTAGTTGAAATTTGATGCTAATTTGCTGAGTTTGAAATACAGATTTGTAACTTTGATTAAATTCAATATTTCCAACTGATTAGGTAAATTAAATACAAGGTAGAATTCCTGAAAAAGGAATTATGATCAAGGGAAAGATTTTTCACCTAATTCATAGAGATGAAAAGGCAATATTGGAATTATTCCAATTGTAATAGATGAAGAAAGGATCCTGGTTGATATCTTTTATAGTCAGTGATAATACTACATAGAACTACTTCAGGCAGTGGAAACAGTAGCAGGTGAAAACAAAGTATGAATGCAAACTATAGGTAGAAATCCTTGAGACTCAGGTTTTTTTTTTTATCTTTGTAGAAATACTTCTATCTTTATTTAAAAAAAAAAAACAAAACTGAACACACGAGCAAGAAGACAACAGCCTGAGGCACTGACAAGTAATGAAGTTAATAAAGGTAAAGCAGTTTAGTAGTTCTAAGTCTGATAATATAATCTTAAAAGTTTGATTTTTCTAAAAATTGTTCTTTCATGTTAAAATTCTATTGTTTTTCATTCTTCATTATATAAGTGTACCATATTCAAGTTAAGGAGCCTTACTTGCCTCCATTGTTGATGGGAGTTATAAGCACAACCATTTTGTGGGACAAATGCTGGGTCTCTCAAATTTTCAAATGCCCATGCCTTCTGTTCCAACATACTGGTCATTGTTCAAACAATGACCTTTCATAAGTAGTTTGCACATAGGCATAGTGATAAGTGTGCAAAGATGTTATTCATTTCAGTGTTTGTAACACTGAATATTTATTAATAACATGTATTCCCATCAATAGAGATCTTGTTAAAGGTATGACATAGCTGCATGCAGCAGACATAGGTGTTCATTGTTTTTATTATTTTATTCTCTACTCCTGTCTGATGTTGAATATTTTTAATACAGATAATCTTTAAAAAGCAAAAAATAGTAATACATTATTATATATCAGTTCTATGGAATTCTTTGCCATCCTAACAGAATGGTGTAAATCCCTGTGTATTAACTTGAAAATATATTAGTGATAGATTACTAAGCAAATCATAGAACTGAACAGTGTGATTTGTTCACATTAATAGAAAATTAAGCAAACTGTGTGTAGAGAAGGAGAGGGGTAAGTGTAGAAAAAGATACGCAGGATACACATCTAACTGTGGTGAATTCCTCTCAGTTTTAACATTGGAAGGGAAGGGGCAGGCAATCAGTATTTTGACTTTTTATTCTATAAATCTCCATAATATTTATTTTTTCTTTATAATGAGAATATATTACTTTGGGGGGTTTTTTAATGATAAAAGGAAAAAAATAAGGAGCTCTGGTAATTTTCCAACAGTCATATTTTTCCTAAAACTAATCAATTATAGAAATTCAGATTAAAATTTAGAATAAAATAATTGCAGTCAGATTTAGGAAATAAAATATATATATATTATTACAACAGATAGGATAATGTGGAAATAGTTTGAAGATATGGATTTTAAAAATCTGTATTATTGCCCTGACTAGCATGGCTCAGTTGATTGGGCATCCTCTCGCAAAGCAAAAGGTTGCCAGCTGGATTCCTGGTCAGGGCACAAGTCTGGGTTGTGGGTTCAGTCCCAGGTTGAGGCGCACAAGAGTCAACCGACATGAGGATAACTTTGGAGGTTGCTTCATTTTTCATGCATATGACTGATAGTTTTAACTTGCATTTTACCTCCCAGGGACTTCCTAAATGACAGGATCATGTCATATTCATAAACCTACCACTGTCTAGCTCAGATTCTGATACACAGAAGTGCTCAATACTTCGTTAAATGGATTTTTCTTGCTACTTTTAAGTTGAATTCTGTCTTCTTCTCAACATGAATTATTGTAAAAGAACATTTGATTCAAAATCTCATAATATTCCATTGTAAGTGAACATTGATCCTGAGCTAAATTACAAATTTGGTTAATCCAGGATAAAAGGATCTCATCTCATACTAATGATGCTGCCACCTTGCACACTGTTCTCTGGCTACCCTCTCCTTCCTGTCGTAACTCCAAATTTGTTAACACAGAAGGATTATTTCACTGATTTCCCTGCTCCTAGATTTCTACATGGCTAGTTGTTTTCTATCACTCAGGCCTGAACACAAAGTTCACATCCTCTAATAAATTACCAACCAATCTAAAGTAGCTTTCACCACTCCCAGCCGAACTCTGCCATTTGAAGCTCCTCTTTCTACATCGCACTGTCTTGCTATCTTCAAAGCCCTTATCTATTACCTTATTCATTTACTAGTGTTCTTGTTTATTGACTCTTATACCTTCTTTCTGATTGAATGTGAATTCTATAAAAGCAAGAGCACTTCCTGTTTAATTCATCCTTGAATCCTCCATGCCTAGAATAATGCCCTACTCATAAAAGGCATTCATAATTTCAAAATTTTGAATTGAAAAATTTCAAAATTAGGAATTCATACAGTAAATATGAAACAGCCAGTGCATGTCTGCATTGAGCCCTTCCCCGTTTCCTTAAATTATTCCTGTCACAGTAGATGCTTGACATTTCCAAAGGATATACTTCAGTTCCTCTAGCACCACTGAATTAACAATCAGGCTGTAGCATACAGTTTTGTCAGTTTTCCCATTTGTAAAACTGGGATACTAATAGGCACCTACCGCAGAGGTTATGAAAATTAAATAAAAACCACAGATCCATGGTGATATGTGGATTCAGGGGGCTCAATTTTATCATTCGCTGACAAACGGCATGATTTAAATGTATGACCAAAAAAGGTACCTCCTATTTCTTCAAACTGCATATCTTTGAGGATGACTAGGAGAGTTGAAACTATGCTGGATATGAAGAAGTATAAGACAAAAGTGGAAGATCTCCTCAGTCAGGAAAACAGAAGTGATTCATAGAGATTGAGACTAGAAGGTACACCAAAATTCTTTGTGACATTCTACTTCCCACTGTGAAACCTTCGAGTGAAAACCCACTGTAACCTACATCACAGATGAAGTTTCTATCAACAAATTAAAGACTATTGAGCAAAGTCAACATGATTTATCTTTTAAAATAACTAAATGTCATGAAAGAATGATCAAATAAGACTTTATTTTATTTGCATGATGTAGGCAAGTCTATAACTTTATAGCTGAAAAATATAAATCAGAAAAACCTTTTTTGATTTTGACGATGTCAAATGTGTCATCCAACCCAAGTAGCAAATAAGGAATGGTATTTAGAGGAAAATGGCATACCACGTCAAAGTGGTGATTTGGCATCATATGCCCTGGACAAGATGAATGTCAAAATAGTGCAATGCTGGTAGTGTTTAATAGAAAAAAATTAATGCCTATGCTCTGAAGACTCCAGAGCCAAAATGGAGTAGTCCATTTTAATTTTCAGAGGAATTTGGTGAACAAATGCCTAGATATCCACCAAACCTTGGTACTAATGAAAAATACAGTGCATTCTGAGAAAATCAATATATAGTTTGCCTGAAGGTATCCCAAAGGAAACATTCAGTTATTGAGGTTTAAAATACGTTAGCCCCAGAATAATAAAATTCTTGAATTGCCAGAGTTTGCAAGAACAGCAAAGGGGTTAAAGACATTTTATATTTTATCAAAGCTCTAAAACTGCTGTGCAGAGTTTTATGCATTTCATATTTTTTTCTTGCTGCTTCTTCATGCAAAAAGCATTCACCAATTCCTCAGAGCAATGCTTCACTGTTTAGACCTTCTTAATTTGCTCTTCAAACAAAATATAGTCAGTTCCACTCCTACCTGGATTCCACAGGTTCACACAGTCACTAAAGATTGAGTTGGGGAGACTGGATGGGGGGATCTTGAGGATCAGAAATTTATCACAATGTCTAATTGTAGTTAGTTACCAACTCTGAGGTTTTGTTTATTTCTGTTTTGATTTTGGAACATATGTGCTTTTTTTAGCCAAGACACATTTTAATTATGAATTTTATTTTATTTAATGACATAAAGAAAATGGGAATTCTCCATTTAAAAAAAATGCAATTAAAATGTCAAGGTACAAACACAAAAGGCTAAGGCTGTCTCTGCCAGAAAAGAAAACTGAAGTTTAAGTTAGAAAATCATGCTAAATTTCCCTCCTTTTATCAAGTTATAAAGCTATCAGTAGTTGATGAAGAGATGATTGAGGACAAGCATTTGTCAAAAACTAATTTCATAGAAGCAAGGATAAATTCAGTACAGAAGTATTTTAAAAGTGTCAATTTAATAAAAAGAATTTTTCTTTTAATTTAAAAAAGAATTTGAGCACACTAACAGATACATTTTTGTCTTCTCCAAATACTGCTACGCTTGCCCTATCATTAGTCATGAAAAAGGCCATTTAAAAAGGTGTTTACAAAGTTAGTTGTGTAATCATCTTTTAGTAATCACTTACAGTCCTATGATCTACTGAGTCCCAGACAGGATTGTCATACTCAGAACTTATCGCTAAGAAATAATTCATTATAATTTTTCTTGTCAGTGTGGCTCTAAATCACTTATTCCAATCTCATATTTTTGAAATTATTTAAAATGTCCTGAAGTTATATGATATTATGGAAATCCCTTGCACTTTCCAAACAAAATTTTAGTTCATTTTAAGTAAAGAAAAAATATACAGCACATTTAGCCATGGACTGTAACTACAGAGAGAGAATGCTGTAACTACAAGCTTCCAAGTACTGTTTGCACTATGTTGAACTAGACAGATGATGAGTTCTGAAAGTCAATATTCTGTGTTGGTCACTTAGCTCTGACTCAACAAATTGAAAATACAATTAATGATCTGTTCGTCAAACTTCATTGAAAATGTAAATGACTCTTCACCTTGGTTCCACCATTGAAGACACAGTTAAAGTAGACTAACTTGTCCTCCAATTTGTCTATTGTAAGAATCTTCTCAGAGAGATTACAGAAGCTTTTTTTATAGACCACAAATTCTTAACAGAATGTCCTGCAGCTAGGTTGAAATAGTAAATCTCAGCAAGTGCTGTAAACCCAGGTAGAAAGAAACTATTTGTTATCCCCTGGTAGGTTTGATCAAATCATCTATAAATGATATGAAGAGTGAGCTCTTCGTGTCTACATCCCTGATGTGACCTTTGTGCTGCTCTCTTGAAACTATGATGGAAAAAATAGCACAAGATTTCCAGCCTTAAGTATCATTACAAGTCATTGGAAAATCTCACCTGACTTTCAGTCTGTTTATTATGTCAGTTTATTATTAACAGTGAACAAAACACAAAATATGATAATTTTGGCATTTAAATAAAATTAACTGCCAAAGTGAATTAAAAGTTAATTAACAAGAAACTATAGTTACCATCAAAATATGCAAGTTTTAACAGATTGTACAGTTTCTGAGTAATTCCTTTATTGTGTAGGAACTTGTTATTTTACTTAGTGATTTGTAGTACTTAACCCATTTTCTCCTAGAAAAAGGCATATAAATTGATATTCATCAATATTATAAAATACCAGCACTGAAAATTATTTTTAAAAAGCCAAAAAAACTCTACAATAGAAATTTGAATTTTTAGAAAATATCTATCACTGACATTTCTTTTTTTTTTGAGATTTAATAGGAAGTAGTTCTTTATGTTTAAATAATTATTTATACCTTGTCTTTTTCCAGAAAGAAAAAATGTCTGCTGGATACCTACTATGTACAAAAAATACCTATTACTGACATTTTAAAAATATAATATGAAATATACATGGTTTTTTAGACTATATAAATTAATATTAAAGATAAATAACTTTTTTGATTGTTTAATACATTTTGTGGTATTGGGATTCTATTTGACTATAAAGTTATTGTTTCCCACCAAATTAATGAGTGAATAGTAGCTGGTATATATTTAAGATGCAGCTCTGTGCAGTGGAGAGAAAATAGGCTTCATTCAGTGCTGGATGTGACACTTTCTAACTGTTTAATAATGGGTAACTACTTTATCCCTAATGAGGTTAACATACGCAAAACACTTGGTTCAGAGCTAGTTTTCCGTAATCAATAGTGCCTTTTCCTTTTGCAATTCTCTTTCCTTATGCTATATAGATATTTGTTTCATTTTTTTTTTTACATATTCACAATGGACCAACATAGCTGGTGATTTTGAAATATGGTCCTGTAGTCCTCAGTGAATGTCACAATCCTGCATGCACCTGGCTATATTTATCAAGATAAATATTTTTTTTAGAGTATGTGTGTTTGCTCACTAGACAAAAAGATGTGAAGACCAAATTGCTGGTAATTTTGAAGTTAATGCTTTGATTTCTTTCATTTTTATTTTTTCCAAACTGTTTAGCTCATTTATTTCTTAAAAAATTCTACACACAAAATTCTACTACAGAAAGAAAGAGTTTTAGGTAGGCCAATCTAAAAGAAAGTAACACTCAGATCCAAAAATACAGTGAACGGGAAGCCAGTCTTATTTATTTACTACAAACTCTCTCGTTGGAATACTGAATACAGTATAGCTTTGTGGATGAAGTTCTCAGTGTCTGCTTATTTTTTTTAAATGATAATGACAGATTTCTTCTGATCTTTCACAGCCCAAATCATTTTTGCCCCAGCAATATTTTTCTTGTCTTTAAAATACTCTGTGGAATATAGTATAAGGTTAAAGGCAGCATTCTGTCTTTGAGGCCTTCCTTGGGTGAAAAGAAAATAAAAAATTTTAGAAAAAATAGTGTTATTTTTAAGGCCAGAAGAAAGCCTAACAGCCAAAACATCACCTTTAACATGATTTCTATTTCTGAGTAGATTATCAACCAGCCCCCCCTTTATTTGTTGGTCAAAAAGTTGGTGTGGAATGCGCTCTCAATGTTTTTAATGTATTCTGGCTTTTTGGGGCCCCATTAGAAAGTCTCTCAATATTACTAGGCTTTTTTCCTTCATTGTACAACAGCAAATGAATGCTTAGACAAGTTGCAGAAGAAACAGTACAATAGCCTATTTTACATACATGTGAAATTTAAGAATCAATTTTAGGGTATTTGTATTTTCAAGCCATTAACTTAAAAAGAGTGCTTATTCTCAATAAATAATGAGCTTTGTCATGATGGTATACTCATTAATTCACAACATGCCCTAAACCTGGAATTGTTGTAAAAGAGAATGCACAGGCTACAATTCATTTAAAAGTACAAACTTTACACTTTATGATCTCCACATTCTGCTTCTTACCAAGACCCAAACCAAAATCTGGATCAAGGGTCAAGAAATCTAAAGACAAGAAACTTCAAACCTTCAAGGAATTCCAAATTCCCTTTCATCATACTATTCTATCTATATTCTGGTCTAGAAAAAGAAACAAAAGCATATTCCCACCAAGTTCATACAAATGTTCATAGAGGCTTTATTTTGTCATAAATTGAAAATAATCCAAATATTCATCAATATGTGAATGGATAAACAAGTTTTGATGTATCCATATACTAATAATACTAATAAGGAATAAAAAGGACCGAACTATTAACACTTTCAACAACATAGATGAATTGGAAAAAATTGCTGAAAAAAAGAATATATACCATGTAATCAAATTTATACAAAATTCAGAGGTTACCCATGTATGTGATGGTAAGGGGAGACAGAGAGCACCAGGAGAAAGAAATCATAAAGGGATGTGAGGCAACTGAGGCATAGAACATGTTGTTTCTTGACTGTGATTGTGTTGACACTACCCAACAAGGCAAGAAGATCATGCCTGGAATTCAGGAGACTACCTGGGCACTCCTTAGAACTTCCATGTCCAATAGTAAAAAGTAATTGAATATTCCAATAATTTAAAAAGGCAGGATTCAGACCCATCACAAATCAATGCTTGGGTAACCCTGCCAGGGAAAGGCCTCTGACCAGCAGATGTCCTGTTTGAAGGAAGGCAAAAGAAACTGTAAAATTACCCAATCTGTGGTACTTTGTTATGACAACCCTAGCAAAACAATACAATGTACTTTTTACCCAGGCAAATGGACAGCTGGAAATTCTGCCCACTGAGAAAATGCTCCTCCTTAAATACCCCTGTAAGTCCAGACATTCTAATTACCACTATGTCTCTGCTATCCATTACAGGAAATGTGTCCAACTTGTTTTTGGAAACTAAGTGCTGCTGTTTGGCCTATAGAGAACAGTCACCCTGCAGCTATTCAAGGATTCAGGTGTTCGTTCCCCTACTAATGTACTTCTTCAAGTGCTTGTAAAAGGAGTCTCAGGAGATGTAGTTAGGAATGGCTGCGTGTGACATGCATGATAAATCCACTCCAACATTTCTATCTCCATAAGCCTTTGAATTCTGCTATTCCAAAGAATTTCTGGCATCTCTTCATTCATATAATATAAATATACTTCCACTGAGCCTAACTTTCAGTCAACCAAACAAGTAAACTTTTAGAGTTGTTTTCAGCTACACAAGCTAATGAATTAAATTTAGAACCTTCAGTAAGTGCACCCATATCCATAAATGTGGACCAACACAATGATCTGTTCCATCTTTCTTGGCCCAACACCTTTAGAATTTATTTCCTTGTGCATGCCTCATATTTCTGTCAATATAAATTAGCAGAATTTTGCCATTTTCTTGGCATATAAGCTATTGTGTGAGACTTTGTACTTCAGAGCATACTGAGATATGACCCTAGTGATGGTTCTAAAAAAGAGTGGTTGGAGTGAGTCTTGAGGATGGTAGTCCCCTTACAAGGTAGGTATCCTGGGTAAGGTCACTGCTGGGTTTGCAAGCAGGGGAAGGCAAGTCTTTTCATAGGCAATCTGCTTCCATTGCCAATGCCTCCATTCCACATTTCAGAGTCCCACAACTTACAGTGGATGCCTTAACTTTCATGATTTGGTGAGCTTGTCAATTCAACTTACATTATAATTTTGCAATCTTTTCAGTTAAATTCTTTGTTTAATTATCAACAATATTGGTACCGTTGCTACAAGAAATAAGAAATTATTTTAAGGCTACCAAAGAAGCTTTCAGGTTTACTGACCATGTTTTGAACTAAGAGTTAAAAATCTCTGCTTCTCAATTTTCTTTCTGTAAATAAATATTCCAGTTTATTCAGAAGAATCCACCCTATCCCAAGCTTCTTTTAGTCATTAATACAACCATAATGGTCAAGTGTGCTAAAATTAGGCTCACAAGGTACTTCTTTCTAAAGATACTCGTCACAATCAATTATAGGTGATGATTTGATTAATTGTGATGTCACTGCCTGCCATGGATTACTAGTATTTCATATTTTATTGTCACAGAGTTCAGTATTTAATTCAAGTCTAAGAACATGCCCAAACCCCACCTTTGCCAACAAATCCCCAAATTGCACCTCTGTAAAATTTTCCAATAGTTATTCTACTTTATTTAGTATATATCCAAATTATTTCCTAATCTGTAAAATGTAATTAGTACTAATAATTGTGTAAGAAAAAATGACCAATAATAAAATGCAAAAATATTTTGAAATATGATAAACTCTCATGCATATCATGGAAAAAGTGTCTTTCATACATTGTAGTAAATCTATTTCAGTGATTGAGAACACTTAGGTGATAAATCTGATACTTACTTTAGACCAACAATTTATGATGCCTCTCAAGTAATTTGTATGTAGTTAAGCTACAGATTGACTTGTTTCTGATTTTAGATGTATTAGAAACACATGACAAACTCTGAACTTAATTCCCTAGCAAAAAGAAAATGTTTTTGTTTAAGCTTTGATTTTTGCATAAATTCTTTTTGAAGTCTCTAAATTTCTAGCTTTTGGGGAGAAAACAAAAGAGCCTATAGTTATCACATTAAAGCACTAAGTTTGTATTTTTCCTTCTCCATAATTCCTCACGTAGGTGAGGAAGAGAAAGGGAATTATCTATATTCAATTTTTATTAAATATATAGCAAACTGGCCAACATTAATGTAGCAAAAATTAGTTCTAGAACCATATACATCTCGAGCACAAAATGGGATTGCAAGACAGATAAACAAATTCTTTTTTAATTTAAACAATGTTCATAAGGAAAGCTGAACTCTTACGAACACAGAGAATTTGTCCTGGGACCTCTGTATTGGGTGGATCCAGTTGTCTAAGGGTTACCAATGTCACAGAATCAACAAAATGTTTCATAGAATATGACTTTGCTATTGAAATGAGTAATGATAAAATGAGTTGAATTTTTTTTGGTCTCACTTAATTCTATCATCAGTATAGTATTGGTTGAAAAACACTATCATTGACCTGTTTGTATTGACCTTAATAAAAAAGTTGTAATATTTTTTAAAACTTTATTTGAGAAATTATCAGTCAAGAAATCAAATACAATTGGAATTATTATATAATAATAAGCTTCAGAACACACAGATTTCCTGTCAGTCAATTTACTGCAAGAGATTTGAGAAACTTAAACAATGATTGTTATTACAATTGAAATTTGATACTTCTTAATTAAAAGCAATGTATTCTTGTTAGTACTTTTTCCTCTTTGTTGCTTTCACTGTGTACATAATTTTTCTTAGTGATTCTTCCATATACTCTAAAAGGTTTGGTAAAAATTCAATTAAAATGAGTATTGTGTGAATTATAAACCTTTAATTCTTTCATATATTTAAAATGGGTTTTTAGAGATTCTTCATAAGAACATTATTGCTCAGTAGTTAAAATGACAATGTAATTTCACATTTAAATATTGTTACACATTAAACAGGATTAAATAACAAAAAACAATTTACAATATCGTTAAAATGTATGAATACTTCTGTGTAGCACTGTTACAAAGACTAAATACGATTGATTCTCATTCATATAAGATAGGGTTTCTCTAAGAAGATATGTGTTTAAAAACTAAAATCAACTATTGCTTATGGATAACTCCATAAGTTTAAAATTGGAATCATACTAAGATACTACAAAAATAAAAAAATAAACTATTAACATACGAAAATATAGACATAAAGGTTTTGTAACATCACTTAATAACAAAAATTAACTTACATTTCCATTATAATACTAGCAAAGATTCAAGAATTGGCAAATTTCTGTAAAACTTTTAAATCTTAGATGTGAACATTTCTACTTCTAGTATGAATTGATAAAACCCCTTTTGTGAGGGTCTCATTGAATCTTATCATTACTGACCCATAGAAAACCAGACTTACCATAAGATTTAGTGCTTAATTTGCCTTGGCTCATGATTACTATCATGGGAGTAAAAAATGGGGTTGGCCATACAAATAGAATTTTATTTCATGAAATTATTTCAAAGAAAAAAGAATTGATTGCTTTCCAAGCTTTCCCCTAATGATTATCTGAAATACCACAATTAAAAATCTACCTAATCAGTTATTGTGAGGATTAGGTTAGCATTTAAAAACACAGAAAAGCATGTGAATATTTGTTAAATAAAAGTTTCATTTCTTTGACCTACATTGTGTTTTTAAGAAATAAGACATTGAACCATATCAGTGAGTTCCACCACAGAAATTAGTTTCTTCCAATTCTGACCCCAGAAAAAAAGTAACAGGGTAAAATTAGAGAAGACAGGAAAGAACTGTGTATCTTCAAGGAGAAATAAGAGTATGGGAAGAAAATATTGCTGCGTGAAATATCTGAAATTTCCCTGCCTATGTTCTCCTCCAGGACTTCTATGGTGTCATGACTTATATGTAAGTCTTTTATCCATCTTGAGCTTACTTTTGTGTATGGTATAAGTTGGTGGTTGAATTTCTTTTTTTTAAAAATTTTGCATGTAGCTTTCCAGATCTGCCAACACTATTTGTTGAAGAGGCTATTTTTACTCCATTTTATGCTCCTGCCCCCTTTGTCAAATATTATTTGACTGTAGAGACATGGGTTTATTGCTGGGCTCTCTATTCTGTTCCACTGATCTATGTGTCTATTCATATGCCAATACCAGAATGTTTTGATTACAGTGGCCTTGTAATATAGTTTGATGTCAGGTATTGTGATCCCTCCTACTTTGTTCTTCTTTCTCAAAATTGCTGAGGCTTTTCCAGGTCATTTGTAGTTCCATGCAAATTTTTGAAATATATATTCTATATCTATGAAATATGTCATTGGTATTTTAATAGGGATTACATAAATTGCTCTGGGTAGCATGGGCATTTCAATGATGTTAATTCTTCCAATCCATGAACACGTATATGTTTCCATTTATTTGTGGCTTCCTTAATTTCTTTCTTCAGTGTTATGTAGTTCTAAGTACAGGTTTTTTACCTCCTTGGTTAGGTTTATTCCTAAGTACTTTATTTTTCTTGTTGCTATAGATGAGATTTTTTCCTAATTTCTGTTCTGATATCGTTGTACAAAAATGCCTTTGATTTCTGAACATTGACTTTTATCCCACTGTTTTGCCAAATTCACTTATTAGGCCAAGTAGTTTTTTCAGTGGAGCCTATAGGGTTTTCTATGTACACTATCATATTACCTGTAAACAATGACAGTTTTACTTCCTCCTTTCCAATTTGTATGCCTTTCATTTCTTGTCTGATTGCTGTGGCTAGAGCTTCCAATATTATGTTGAATAGAAGTGGTGAAAGCAGACACCCTTGTCTTGTTCTCGATCTCAGTGGGAAAGCTTTTAGGTTTTGCCCATTGAGTATGATTTTGGCTGTAGATTTCTCATATATGGCCTTTATTATGTTGCGGTATCTCCCTCTACTCCCACTTTGCTGAGTATTTTTATCATAAATGGGTGCTGTACCTTATCAAATGCTTTTTCCACATCTATTGATGTGATCATGTGATTTTTGTCTTTCTTTTTGTTTATGTGATGTATTACATTTACTGATTTTCAAATATTATACCATCCTTGCATCCCTGGTATGAACCCCATTTGATCATGGTGTATCATCTTTTTAAGTATTGCTGGATGTAGTTTGCCTAAGTTTTGTTGAGGATTTTAGTGCCTATGCTCATCAGCAACATTGGACTATAGTTTTCTTTCTTTGTTGTATATTTACCTGTTTTGGGGATTAGGATGATGCTAGCCTCATAAAAAGAGTTTGGGAGTCTTCCCTCTTCTTGTATTTTTTAGAATAGTTTGAAAGGATAGGTTAGCTCTTCCTTAAATGTTTTGTAAAAATTGTCCTGTGAAACCATCTGGTCCAGGGCTTTCGTGTGCTGAGAGTTTTTTGACTACTGCTTCAAGCTCACTAGCTCTTATGAATCTGTTCAGGCTTTCTGCTTCTTCTTGATTCAGTTTTGGAAAATTATATGTTTCTAGAAATTTTTCCTTTTCACAGGTTTTCAAATTTCTTGGCACATAGTTGTTTGTAGTAATTTCTTACAATCTGTTGTATTTCTGTGGTATCAGTTGTAATTTCTCTTCTTTTATTTCTGATTTTATTTATTTAGGGCCTCTTTCTTTTTTTCTTGATGAGCCTCATTAAAGGCTTGTTGATTTCATTTATCATAAGTGGATCAAAAAACTGGGGTACATTTACACAATGGAATACTATTAAGAAGAAAGAAAGAAGTAATTCCTATCCTTCTCAACAGCATGGATGGAATTGGAAAGTATTATGCTAAGTGAAATAAGCCAGGCAGTAAAAGACAAATACCATATGATCTCATCTATAAGTGGAAGCTAGTCAGCAAAACAAACAAGCAAGCAAAATAGAACCAGAGCCATGAAAATAAAGAACAAACTGGCAGTGACCTGAGGGGAGAGTGGAGGGGGTTAACAGGGGAAAGAAGGGGAAGGGTCAAGTCAAGGAGCACGAATAAAGACCCAGGGATGAAGACAATGTGGGGAAGGATTGAATGTGGGAGGTGGGGTGTGGGTAGGGCAGGGGAGAGAAAAATGGGGACAACTGTAATTGAATAACAACAAAAACAAATTTTTTTAAAGAAAGAGTATGGGAAGAAAAAACTGTAAAGGTAAAAGGCTCAGAAGGAAAAGGGTCCATTACTAAACTACAAATTACAGATGTCCTCAGTGTCAACTAGCCTGCCATGCGGTTAGACCATGTCTAACTGCTGCAACATGGCCTACTCAGTCCTTTAGCAGAGCATGCAAAACCATGAATTCATCTGTGTGTTTCAAATCAGAGACTAAAAGGGGGGAAAAACTTAGTATAATTTTGATTGAAGCAATGCTTGAGTGCCAAATATGGGTTCATTTTAACTTTTTTTAAGTCATCAAAGACATCTCTCCTCACATATGTAGACATATGGCAAAGCAAAATTGTCACTTATTTATCATTAGAGTAAATACATTTGTACAGTCATATATGGTAAACAATTTCAATGGACATTTTATTTTCACAAAATTAAGTATAAAATTTCATACACAAGCAACAAAAGCAAAAATAAACAAGTGGGACTACATCAAACTAAAAATCTCTGTACAGGAAAAGTAACAATCAACAAAATGGAAGGCAACCTATGGAATAGGAGAAAATATTTGCAAATCATGTATCTGATAAAGGGTTAATATTCTAACTACATAAGAAGGAGCTCATACAACTCAAAAGCAAAAGAAAAACAAAAACTAGTAACCTGATTAGAAATGGGCAAAGGACTTGAATAGACATTTTCCAAAGAAGATATACAAATGGCCAACAGATACTTGAAAAGGTGCTTGATGTCACTAATCATCAGGGGACCACAAGATACTACCTCACACTTGTTAGTATAACTATTATAAAAAAAGACAAGAGATAACAAGTGTTAGTGAGTCTGTGGAAAAATTGGAACCCTTGTGCACTGTCGGTAGTAATATAAATTGGTACAGCTATTATAGAAAACAGTATGGAGGTTCTTCAGAAAAATTAAAAACAAAACTACTGATCCATCAATCCCACCTCTGGGTATATATCCAAAGGAAATGAAATCAGGGTCTCAAAGACATATCTGTGCTCCCATATTCATTGAATTATTATTCACAAAAGCCATGATATGAAAACAACCTAAGTGTCCATTGATAAAGAAAATGTGGTATATATATTCAATGAAATAGTATTCAGCATAAAAAGAAGGAAATATTGCCAATTATAACAATATGATGAAACTTGAGGGCATTATGCTAAGTTAAATAAGCCAGACACAGAAATACAAATACTGCATGAGCTCACTTGTATGCAGAATTTGAAAAAATCAAACTCATAGAACCAGAGAGTATAATAGTGGTTTCCAGGAGCTTGAGGGTAGGGGAAATTGGGTGATGTTGATCAAAAAGTACAAACTTTCAGTTAAAGATGAGTAAGTTCTGGGAATCAAATATATAGTATGGTGACTATAGTTAACAACACTATAGTGTATACTTGAATTTTGCTAAGACAGTAGAAGTTAAATGTTCTCACCCCCAACCCCTCCCCACACACAAGGTAACTGTGAGGTTATGGATATGTTAATTAACTTGTAGTTATTATTTCACAGTGTGTATATATATTAAATAATCATGTTGTATACATTAATTATGCAGAATTTTTATTTGTCAATTATATCTCAATAAAGCTGAAAAATTTTCACAAATAAAAATGGATATTTTTGTTAAAAATTCAACTACTGAAATAATTATAAAAGTAAATTTAATTTCAAAATGTGTTAAATTTGAAGCAGAAAAGTATATGTTTATAAATTATACATATATGATACCATAGAAACTGAATATAAGAATTGAATACTCAATTCATTTTGTAATATTAGGGGTTTTCCCTATCAACTAAACTCTTTTTTTCCCTTAAATGATCTGATATTTTTGATAATTTATTAATTCTCAGTGCTGAGGTTTTACCAGCTTGATGGTTTTCTTAACTATTGAGACAGGCAAATAAATCATAACATTCTCTAATTTTTGTCTTTCTAAGTATAAACATTTTGATCCTCATTCTATGATATCTATACATCTCTCTTTTTGTCCCCTCTTTTCTTTATTTGCTTTATACAACACCCTCCCCCACCACCACTATCCTCTGTAAAATGAGGCTAATATAAACTATGAAGTTTTGAAGTTCTCAGGAGGATAAAATGAGACAATATATGTAAAGTATCCAGCACCGTGTCTAACATAAAAGGTTTATTTTCTTCTCATTTCTCTTTTTCTTGTCAGTTTAAGAATAGTCAGAGTAATTGTAATGGATGAGAAAGAAATCTTTCGCATCCTTGGTTTCTTCCCCAATTTAGGCACTGGTTAACAACATATTTGATGTTCAAAATTTTCTTTATAATATGTTATTAAGAAAACCAAAGACATTTATTTACTCACCCAAATGCATAACGCTCCATCTCCATTCTACCAGGGGAAGCTTCCTAGTACCACTGCTGTGAAATTTCCCTTTAGCAGCCACAGTTGCTCCAAGATAGATGATCTGAAGGGCTATCTTTGGAACTAGAGATAAGAACTTGATAGCTTCACGGAATTTCTGAGTTTAACTTAAACTCTGATGGAATGACAAACAGTACGAATTAAAGGGATTTCAGCAGAATAGACACATCAATTGGTAACCTGCGGATCGAAGGACTGACAGGTACTAGGCCACTGCTGTAGCTGTTCTTGTGGTTTCAGGAGTTCATTGGACAAAGGTCAGGGATAGAGCAGCAACTTCTTCTAATTCCATGAGAACACTGTGCCGTGAAATTTCTGATTTATAAGTGATTGGAAGTTGACAAGAAGGTTAACGATGATGGTTTAAGATAAAGTTTAGAAAGTAACTCATTTGAAGTGAGCAGAAAACCACTTGTCATTTTGAAAGTTGGTCAAGGACATGACGTTGTGAGGGAAACAGTTTACACGCTAAACCATAATTGTGAACTCTTTGTGTTCACAACAATGTTCATGAAATCCCTCGAAGCAAAATAAATACCCTTTGAGGGGACACTGCCTATAACTTATGTTTAAGTCTCTAAAATACAAATTTCAAAAAGAATAAACAATATGAATTAGCTGAAGCTTAGCTTTCACCAAACATAACCTCAATAATTTTGAGATACTTAAGGATTTATGTTTAAATCCAATCTTTGCATACATTTGACATTGTGCTTTAGAGAAAATTGTAAAATAGTTTAAAAAAATGTTCCTGAGTTCAATATAATTATAATGTGACATACTTTCACATAAGCAAAGTAATTCCAATTTTAATTTTAAAACAGTTTTCAGACTTCAAGAAACCCCTAGTTACCTCTGAGGAGTGAAACTCAGGGGCCTGAGAGCCTACTTTCCGTCACACATCTCTTTGCAGCTTTAAACTTTTCAAAAGCATGTGTATGTGTGCCTGGTTTTTTTTTTTTTAATTGATTAAAATTATTGAACAACAGATGTAAGTCTGAACATGAATTTCCAAGGCAGTATAAGCACACATGAGTAGAAAACACCCATATTTCTCAAAACTATGATGTAGGCAATTAAGAAATGTTTTGAAAAGAAAAATTTTACTTGATAATTTTAACACTTTAAAAAAGTATGATATATTAAAATTGAAACATTATTTAGATGTAGAAAAGAATTATCCTAGTCAATCTCTATAAATACATATAAAGTGTAGTTACTAATAGGACATTAGAACAATGAATTGAAGTGACCCAAGCCTCACATTTTTATTACTATCCTAATGGTCAACCTAAAATTTCTTAGCCCCAGTTCCAGTCACTGTTCTTGAATAAATCTATTCCCCAGTCAATGGCCGTGATGGCACTTCAAAAATATAAATTTCTATACGCATGCCTGATGTTATTGGTGTTACTGTTTTATTGAACATTTTATAGTGGTGCAGCTCAAAAGTCTTCACTAAAATATCACATTGATTTTTAAAACCGTTTTTAAAACTTGACTCTGAAGTTCATAGACAAAATATGCAAGAAAGAAACTATTTCTTTAGCTTTTTCTTTGAACTTGGATACATAATTATAGAAATGAAGCATGCAGCTCAAGAGTCACATTCATGTACAGCATTTCGCTTACTACCCTTCTCTGTCTTCTGTGGTCCTGAATGGAGAGTCAAAAAAGATTGTCAAGGTTTTTGTTGCTATTAAATCTAAGTAAGTTTATTAATCTTATGTAAACTGACAGAACAAGTATATGTACCTTTTTATTGACTTAAATAATGTATTAGGCTTTTAAGTATTAAGATATCATTTTAAACATCGCTTCAAGTAAGACTTGCCTGACCACTGAATCTAAAGTAAGCCCCATTATTCTGTTTCATTTATCTAGTGCTTAAAGCTATCTAATATCTTCTTTATTTACTTGTTTATTGCCTACCTCGCCTCTTTAAAATGTAGATCCCATAATCAAAACTAAAATCATTAGAACCAAAAACAGTGCCAGGCATGTAAGTTCTCAATGATATTTACTGAACAAAAGAATAAACTTACACTTTTCTAAGATAAATTTATTTGAACTTAAGCATATATTGGCTAACTTGGTGATCATTTTTAATTAAATGCTTATGAAGCATTACTTAAATTCCAGTTATTTCTAGAATTATATGAACATTCTTCAATTAGTCTCTTCTCCCTTTCTTTCTTTCATTATTTCAATTTAACATTCTTAAATGTGGCAAACTGCAGACAGTTTGGGGAAGACTCTACTAAATTCAGTAACTGAACACACCCCAAACAGCTAAAATTTACTTTGTCTTTGAAAGGGAAGTATTGAGAGAGACAGTATTTCCAGTAAGCTAATCCATGGGTGACACCTGCTTATTCCTTCTACCAGTTTCAAAATGTGTGTGTTAGCATGCTATCCTCCACTTTGGATACTCTTTCCTTGGCAAACTGCACGTAATTATGACTTTCATCCAATCACAGATCTCTCCCTGATGCCCTCCAGAATAGAATCATACTCCTATGTTTGCACTCTCTGTAGAGCTATCTAACACAGCAAACTCAGCACTCCCGAAATGAGTCTGTTGTTTTTCCTCCCATCTCACTTCCCTCTTTTAGCCACTAAGGCCACTAAAGTCACTACAGCTTACAACTTTTGAGTAAAAAAGTCTATATGTGGTTCTTTTAAAATATTTCAGGCCCTGGCTTGTGGATCAGTTGGTTAGAGCACCATCCAGCAACCAAAAGGTCACCACTTTGATTCCCATCAGGGCATATGCCAGGGATGCAGACTTGGTCCCCAGTTGGGGTCCGGCAGCCAATTGGTGTTTCTCTGTTGCATTCACGTTTTTGACCTCTCTTTCTCTCTCTGTCTGCCTGTCTCTCTCCTCCCACCCCCTCTCTCGAGAATGAGAATAAAATAAACTTTTAAAAATAATTCTAAATATGCCTTCTCTCGTCCATTCCCAATTACAGTTTCCATCACTTTCTCAGATTATTGCAACAGTCTCAAACTGGTTTACCTATTTCCATAATAGGTTCATTCAGCTCATTAGAATAGTGATAACAGTGAACACTTCTTTAAATACTAATTTCCTTATTTTGTTTCCTTGGTCAATTTTGCTTCATAAACACCTCTATAATCTATTTGTTTCTTTCCATTCTCACTATAAATACGCTGGTCCAAAATGTCATCATCTCTTAACTCAGCCATTATCTCCGTTTCATAAATGGTTTCCCTCATTCACTCTTGCCTTCCTCCAATTCACACTCCAGTCAGAATCATCTTTTTAAACTGTAAATCCAAACATTCCATTCCATTGCTTAAAATTATTCAGTGACTTTTCACCGCACTTAGGTCAAAGATCAAAACCTTACAAAGCCTGCACAATCTGGTCCATCTATCCTTCTAATCTCAACTTAAACTATACTATCTTGCCTTCTGTGTATTTCTGTAGTCTAGTCACACTGATCTTAAAGTTTCTCAAACAACTAGGCTTCCTCCTGCCGATGGGCCTTGATATGTGTTGACCTCTCTAACTATAAAGTTTTGCCTACTCCCTCTCCCCTTTGCTCAGTCATCTCTATTCCTTGTTTAGTTTAACTCAAACACTACTTAAGGCAAGCTTCCCTAACACTGCCCCTGTCCCAGACTAGTTATACTCTCTCATGATGCCCTGTATTTCCCCTCCACAAAATTAAGGATGATTCAATAGGCATGTGGGTAATTATAATTGTTTGAAGTATAGCTTTCCTACTAGAATACAATTTCATGAGATTGGGCAAGAATTGGTTTTGATTCACCACTGTTTGCCAAGTGTTTGCACATTGCTTTGCTCATAGTAGATGCTCAATAAATAGTTGTTCAATATATATCAAAGGAGAGACTCAGAGTAACTATCCATAATTTCCATCATCATGTCTCTCTCTAATGGCCAAGTTTCAAGATTATAAATAATTTGGCCTTATCCCACCTTTCCACAAATATTAACCATCACTGAACATGAAGCTCTTTTGTCTTCTCTCTCTCCAAAACATGTTCTGTTTATTCATGCATCCAGGTCATCATCAATCATTTTGTTTTTCTAGCCCAGAATGCTCTCCCTTCTATTTGTCTTAATTCCACAACTCTTTCAATGCTCAAATTCAAAGCAAATACTACTTTGTCTACAAATCCTTCCTTGGATAATCACACTGATTTATCTTTACTGTATATTCCCATATTATTAATAGATATCCCACAATTCAATATTATCTGAGATTATTCATGAATTTTTATAGTTATTAAGCTAGTCTCCTCAAAAAAGATCTTAGGTTTCTTTAAGTTAACATTACTTCTCATACTTTTTCTAAGTTCTCTCCCAAAGCTTCCCATCTCTACATCCCACGCCTATACTCCCAAACATATAAATATCCCCTAGCACTGTATATTTTATGAGGTATTCAATAAGTACTTACTGAGTAATACATCATCTATTGACCCAGAAATTCTTAATTGGTTTCCTTATATTTATCTCTACCCTTAATGTAGTAAAGAGTATGGCCACATATTAAGTAGAGGCTTCTTTTCTAATTCAAAGTGAAAAGCATAGAAATGACCCAGATAAAATATATAATCTGAATTTTCTGCTTTGCTTTATGATAAGGTCTGTTGGCAATATCAGTTTGGATCCAGATTTTACCAGATTCCAAAGTTAATCATGATGTTCAGGCAGATGATTTGATAAGCCTATTATACCTCCCAAGGTATTGTTTAGTGCTCTCTTTCCCCCTAAGGCTGAATCTACTGCAGCTTCCAAAAATGTATTCATAGACTAAAATAGTACCTTAATAATCTGAAAAAGTTAATGGAGTTGATCAAATGCTTAACCCAAGTCTCAAATCAAGGACATTCTTTCTTAATGGCACATAAATAAGAAAGAGTTGTGCTTTCTGATGACTCACTTTTCTAACTACCTGATCTTGTGAATATATTTGCTTGTTGTTTATGAACTCAACAACTTACTGATAGCTATTTTCTAAGAAGTTTAGAATCTTATTGGTGGGAACATAATAAGAGCCCAGTAAACATTTTATTGATTTGTTTCCCATCTTACATCTGTTATTTTGAACCCAAGTTGTGTAAAAATGTGAAAAGACAATTTTTCACTGAATGTACCAAATCATGTATTTCAATTTCTGCTCAAAAATATAAACAGTGGCTTAAATTATCTATGTGACTCTCAGATTGCAGAGGTTAATTTTTAAGTCACAGGAGTACTATTTAGTAACATAAACTATATCTTTATTTATAATTCCCTTGTATTCTAAGAAAACTAATGGAGCTTTCAAAAATGGTCCTGACTTGATCAAAAAGAATGTTAGGCCCAAGGAAGACCCTGACTAAAAGTTATTTGTCCATCATCAGTTAAAATTGTAAGCATTTCAGACCATCTATAAGAACATGCCTTTATATAAATTAGATATAAATTAGGGAGCTATAAATTAGATATTTTAATCACAGTATAATAAAAATACTAAAATAACTTGAAAAATATTTTGGTTATAAAATATTGTTAATAACTCTATGTTCTGTGATTTAATTCCCAAGCATCCAGTTAATTTAGCCTTGTTTCATGAACCACTGAGTGTCCCCCATATCAAGGATAGGATCTCAAATATATACACAACTTTCCTACAAACAGACTTTGAAATCTAGCTTAGACTTTGTTTTCAGTCATCATTGGCCTCCAAAGCAAACAATGGTCTTATTCTATCTATGAAGGGTAATCTCCTCAACATACCTGGCAGTTTCCATAGGGCTCCAATGTTAGGAAAACCAGTCTATCTTTATGAATCAATCTCTTAGGTCCATAGGGCAAAATCTACCTCAGAAAAATCAATCAGTCTGGTCAAGCTGGAGGCCTAGGTAAACACGGCTCACCTCCTCACACAACCACATCAAAAATTACAACTAGACTATAAAACAAGTATCACCTAGAGTCATCAGAAATACAAGCTGTCTGGAAGTCCGACAGCCAAAGAGTGAAAGAGCCCACATTAATCCAGATGGGTGGAGACATGCAAACATGCAGAGAGGCGCAAAGATGAGGAATGGGCAGTCCCACACCGACCTGTGGTGGATAGAAATCAGAAGGAATACCTCTGGAGTGAGGGATCCCAGCCGCATACCAGACCACCCAGCCCAGGGTTCCAGTGGAGGAAGTCCCCATAACTCCTGGCTGTAAAAACAAGTGAGGGTGCAGGCCGGGGAAGAAACTGCAGGATTCTCAGGAGTCTTCTTTTACAGGCCTCAGAATGAACTTAGGACTTACACAGCTTTACTCCCTCTGGGCTTCAGCACCAGGCAGCAGTTGGAAGGGCACCAGTGGCATACAGGGAGAAACCGAAGTGTTTGGCATCGGGCCGAGTGCCAGGGAGGACAGCTTCCTCCTGTACAAACTCCAGAGGCCAGGCAGCAGCATTGTCCCCTTTCTCCACCCTCCGCCACACAGAGCCACAGAGGCACAGAGCAGGGTGATACCATATCTGAGACTCCATCAACCTGGTTCACACGTGTTACCTACTCTGGCAATTACCTAAGGCTCTGCCCCATCCAACTTACCAGTGTGCTTTTCTACACTAGGCCACGCTACTAAGACCAGGAGTCAAAAGAGCTCTACCTAGTACATAGAAACACACACAGGGAGGCTGCCAAAATGAGGAGACAAACAAATATGGCCCAAATGAAAGAACAGAACAAAATCTCAGAAAAAAAAAACTAAGTGAAATGGAGATAAGCAATCTATCAGATGCAGAGTTCAAAATACTGATTATTAGGATACTCAGGGAACTCACTGGATACTTCAACAGCATAAAAAGGTCCCAGGCATAAATGAAGGTTACACTACTTGAAATAAAGAAAAATTTACAGGGAACTAAGAGAGGAGTGGATGAAGCCAAGAATCAAATCAATGATTTGGAACATAAGGAAGAAATAAGCATTCAACCAGAGCAGCAAGAAGAAAACAGAATCCAAAAAACAAAGATAGACTAAGGAGCCTTTGGAACAACTTCAAATGTACCAATATTCGAATCATCATAGAGGTGTCGGAAGGAGAAGAGAAAGAGCAAGAAATTGAAAACGTATTTGAAAAAATAATGAAAGAGAACTTCCCTAATTTGGTGAAGGAAATAGACATACAAGTTCAGCAATCACAGAGAATTGCTAACAAGATGGACACAAAGAGGACCACACTAAGACTCATCATAATTAAAATGCCAAAGGTAAAGATTAAAGAGGAAATCTTAAAAGCAGCAAGAAAAGAGCAGAAGTTACCTACAAAAGAATTCTCTTAAGGCTGTCACCTGATTTCTCAAAAGAAACGTTGCAGGCAAGAAGGACTGGCAAGAAGTATTAAAAGTGATGAAAAGCAAGGACCTACAGCCTAGATTACTCTATCCAACATAGCTATCATTTAGAATGGAAGGACAGATAAAGTGCTTTCCAGACAAGGTAAAGTTTAAGGAGTTCCTCATCACAAGGCCATTATTACAGGAAATGTTAAAGGGACTTATTTAAGAAAAACAAGAAGATCAAAACTATGAACATTAAAATAGCAACAAATGTCACAACTATCAACAACTTAATCTAAAAAAAACAAACAAAGCAAACAAGCAGAACAGAAACAGAATCATAGATATGGAGATCATTTGGAGGGTTATCAGTTGGGAGGGTGAAGAGGGAGAATAGGGGAAAAGGTGCAGGAATTAAGAAGTGCAAATTGGTAGGTACAGAATAGACAGGGGGATGTTAGGAACATTATAGGTAATGGAGTTGCCAAAGAACTTATATGCATGACTTATGGACATGAACTAAGGTGGGGGATGATTGCCTGCAGGAGTGGGGGGTACCAGCTGAAGGGAGAAAAAGGGTAAAAAATTGGGACAACCATAGTAGCATAATCAATAAAATATGTTTTAAAAATTAAAAAGATACATATCAAAAAAAGAGAAAAATCAATCTCATACTCAAATAACCATTGAGTATCTACGATATATCCAACACCATTCTAGGTGCAGAAATTCAATAGCAAACCCGTCAGGTAAGTTCCCTGCTCTACAAACTTTGTATTCTGAGTCTCTGTGCAGGGGGAAGAGCATAATACATGAATAAATAATACTGGTTACGCAGAGGAGAAAATTAGAAATTGAAGTTAAAAATATTCAAATTAAAGAACATATCATACAAAAGACACATCATAAACACACTTTCCTTACACAGTGGACTACAAATATATATGCCACAATATTTAAATAGATAGATAGATAGATAGATAAGCCACACAGATATAGATTGATATCTACACATTTAATTCACACAATCTTTCTAAGGCCAAACATCTCATGGTGTTCACTGGCCTACAGTGAACAAAGGAAATAGCGTATCGCATTTCAAAACAATAGATTACTCATAAAAGTAAAATGTTATGTGCTTAATAAGTAGGCACTTTTTATTATAGATGCTTTATAAACCAATTACAAAAGATAATTAACAAACCAAATCAGTTAAATGTCTAAATAAAATTTTAACATATTTGTTCATCAATTTCACTTGAGACTATATATGCACTACTCACTTTCTCATCTGCCCTGAATTTTAACTATGCAAACTCCAGCTAAATTTTCTATATAAATAAATACATATAAAGCAAAATCATCCAATGAGTATAATTATTTATAATAGCAAATTTTACATAAGTGGCCTAGTTTTATTTTCTGTTTGGTTTATACGCACCCTAAAATGTATTTAGAATCACCTGGGGTTTTTTGGCCAATTGTCTACTCACACAAATGTAGTAGATAACATAAACTTCTAAAAAATAATTTATTACTATCACATTAAATATCAATTTACATTCCAAAAAAGAATGTTATATTTCTAAATGCACTAGTGAAGCCCACTTTTATTAATGTTTCCACACATTTGTATACCTGGCTTCATAAATACGCCACTGTATTAGAAAAATATACCCTGTTAAAGACATTTAAATTGGCAGAAATGCTTCTTCAGAAGCACACAATTAATTTGTGATCATGACAGGTATGTGTAGACTAGAGAATTAATGAAAAGCATAGCATCTTTTGCAGGTTTTTAATATTATCAATTTGATTTTTTAAGAAATACACGTCACTTATTTTCCAAATGGAATGATAGCAGTACCTTCTATCAATTGTATTTAGAATAAGATACTCATAACTTTCAAATACTGCTTTTACTAGTCGATCATCACTTGTCATTAAATGTAACTGTATATTTGAGAGCTTTCTAATAATAGCCTTTAATTAAACCAAGGACTGTTAGAGGGTTTCCGTTGCCCTTTGAAGTTCTTAATTATTACTTGTATCCAGCCTTTTATGGTATACTTAAGGGTAAATTAAATAATTTAAATATATCTTGAAGAGAAATGTGAAGACTTTTGCCTGTATTAATTAAATCTCTGAATTTCAGAATTTGAAAATAACAACATATGTTTTGATTTTTTTCATGGCCGAATGGTAAAATGCTCGCTGTATTAAACAACAACAAAAAATGGTAGCTTTTTATGGGACTAATCGCTAAGCAGATGCATGTAAATGAGCTATTTTCTATGCATGGCTTCCAAAAGTGCTAATTAAATAGTTGGTATTCAAGGCTATGCTCGCTCATTGTTTAGTGACACACAAATCCAGCGATGTGTGCCAGCAGACATTTTAAGTTGAATGTTTTCTCCTCTACGGCCTTTGTCATGAAATGGTGGCACCATGATGAGAACACTAGTGTAAGCAAAACATTGAAATATGCTTTAATAATGTTTTAACCATGTAGTGACACTAGTCTAGTTTTCTAATGAATTTTTAATTTCTTTTTTCTTATAAGGGTGGTATGAGTTATCGCTGATGCATATTAAATCATACACATGAGTCATTTTCTCTAAATTTGCATAAAATGGCTAAATGCTAATGCACCAAATGGAGCTTACTATATGTGGTACAGCAAATATTTTCTTCAGGATTTCCTGCAATCAGTCGCCTGTATTTCATTACCAACCAGATAAGGTGTGGTCTGCAGGATAAAAAGGAAAAGTGTGTAGCTCATGAACTTATGAGGCTTCAGATTATTTCTACATGGTGGTTAGAGTGGATTCTGCAATTAGAATTTATGCAGGTAAAATACACAAGTGCCTCCTTTAAAGACACAGTACAAGGAGAGTTCTGAATACAGCCTTGCAATGTTAAACAATGAAAGGACACATTTCGATTATTGTGATTTCCTATAGCTATAGTTAAATAAATAAAAGCTATTCTTTAAATTTAGTATTACTTGATTGCCATAATCCTTACTCAAATTTTATAACTCAAGATTATAATTTCCTTACTATGTTTATAAAAGGACTTTTAAGAGTAAACACGGGTAAAATATTTGTTTGCTAAGTTTTCCTTTTTCCTTGTCAAGTAATGGTGAGGAATTTTCTACATTAATGTTTAACATTTAAACAGGGTTTCCTCTGTCACCAAAGTACCCTCACTGAACTGGCATTAAGATCACATGCCATGAAAATTACACCAGGGTGACAGTACCATTTATGGAGCAAACTAGGGATGTTTCCTTGAAGGATAGACTTACTGCTTACTCACTCTACTCATCAGCCCTTTTCTCATCTCTCCATATTTTCACCATCTGAAATATTTTTTAACCTGGTACAGAAAAAAATTGGGGGAAGGATGGCTATTTAAAAATAAATGTATGCTTTACCCTACAGTTATTTTGAATTAGTCATGATAAATAATTAAGGAATGCATAATATATTATTTAGATGCCATGGTCTTAGGAATTTGAGTGGTATTTCAAGTACAATAATAGTCATTTATTTATCAGTAGAAAATTTACATAATCACACTTCAAAATCCAATGGACTAGAGACATATCAGAAAGACACCCATGAATGTGGTAATGGCTCTGAGCATTAGATTAAGTTAATAATGTATTGATGCACATGATGTTCGAATATCTAGCACTGCAATATTTGATCACTTAAAATGATAAAAACATAAATATTTTCCCTTTTCAAACTGCATTTTATGCAGAAGCGCTCTTTATAGTAAAAATTATAATTTGAAAAGTCAAACTGAATTAGACAATATCTAATAAAATGGAGCTAGTTAAGTTTAACTTAGATAAAGCCAGTTTTTATTTCCATTGGCTAAAAAAGGTAATTTTGTCTTAAGAATTATTGGTTAAAAAATACTGTCACTTCAAATATTTTGGATTTGAAAATATAGATCTTAAGGCTAAAATCCAGAAAAATGATAAAAATTCAAGTCTTCTCTCCTGTCAATGAGCACAGCATGCAAATGGAGGGATTACCTATTGGGTAGGTAACATACTTTCTGTTAGCTCAGTCATACTGTGGATTCTTCCTTAGAAGCTAGTCCATCTGAAACAAATTTGGCAGAAATATAGCAATACTTGTACTGTGCTATTTGAATCACTGGAATTCCCATGAGTCTTCAGTGTGAAAATCTAAGCTATTCAGCAATTTCTAACTTTATCTGGGGACAGTTAAACTTTCTATTTTTTATATTAATCTAAGGACCTACAAAACATCATGAGTTACTTTACAAAACAGCAAGTATAAATTTATCAATTAATTCCTATTTTCTTGCTGTCTAGGTATTTTCACTACTGGAATCCTGAAGAGACATATACTACAAGCTCTAAAGATGAAAACCTATCAAATTATTTTTCTTCCATTGTTTTCAAACTCACTTGCCATGAATTAGTCATAGTAATAGCTTCATATTTAAAGCTCCTAAACAGTTTTCAAGGTATTCCACAGGCTGTACAATATCTCCAACTTCAGATTCCTGTCAGCCAATGCTAACTTAATTTTGTATATAGATCATATATTTCAAGGTTAGCTCAATATATTAAAATAATATATATTGAGCAGCTAGATTATGTATAAACTATGTGCTTTCTGAAAAATAAGGACTGAAGTTCATTATTTGAGTTCCTCTCAAAGACAGTTAAATTCATGCAACAGTTTCAGATACACTAATAATTCTCACTGAATTAAAGGTAAGGACTAAGTACACTTCTATTATTACTATGCAAGAGCTCTATCTCTGACAGGAAGGAAGTCCATGGATTCTGAATTTCAATGTTATTAAGTCTATTATTGTTTTCATGAAGGCATTACCTCCAAATAAATTATAGGAAGTTTATTATGAGACAAAGGTTGATAAATACATAAACTAATTATATCTTAGATATTTATTGAGTGAAAATATTTCTTTTTGCTTGTTAGAAATTCTTTTATTCCAGTAATTTTCACTCATATCCAAATATGTGTGGGTATAGTTATATATGTCTATATATTTTTCCCCCTGAAAGACACAGATCTGTATAGTAATCTGTAAATCATTTTTTGTGGACTGATTCAGAGAAAGTGTTTAACAGTTGGTGAAAACCTGTAAATGAACCGATTCAAAAAAGGGATATATACAAAAAAATTATTTCCAATTTCCCACTAGCAACCAATAATGTGACATAAACATTTTAACTTTGTCAAGTTTGAATTTAAAACTTAAAAAACAACTCCAAGAGTCAGGCTGCTGTTGAAATTTTCCTGATTGCTTGTTTTCCCAGGGCCAGTGACTATTAAACGATACTCAAAGAACACAAGAAATCCGTCAGACAGCTACCTAGTGACAGAACAAAATGAATATTGTTAGGTGAGTGTTTTAATAACGCAGTATTTTTGAAGCATTTTCCCAAGATTATTTCTAATTGGCCCTGTCATAAACTAGTCGCAAACTGCCTTAAAACAGTAATCAGTTTGAAACCAGCTGAGCAAGCCTATGACAGGAAGTTGTTAATAATATGCTTCGATATTTTCCTGTGAAATATTGAGCTGGACTACTTTTGAAAAAGAAGACTGGAAAGCCACAGTCTTTGTAATGCAAATCGACCAATAGCAAAAAGCCAGCATTTGGAATCCCACAACTACACCTAAATTTGCAGCAGACCTTGGTGCACGCCCTTTCTTGGTTAATGGAATCAGACCAGTTTTAACATCCAGGTAAGTGCCCTTCTGTGTCACGAAAGCACAGCCCGTGAGCTGTGGTGGGTTCGTGTACTGGGCCCTCATCCGGGTACTGGTGACCACTCAGCAGGGGGACCGCCGCCGCCGCCGGGGACGCGGGTAGCCATCCCCCAAAGGAAGGACAAGTGCCGCTTCTCCAGTTTCCTAACTCCTAGACCCTCCTAGACCCTCCTCTTTCCCAGCCTCACTCGAGGGCCGCAGACCCAGATCTGCGCCGGGCGAGGTGGATTTAGACCGGTTAGAGTTAAGATGGTATCATTAGCTGCGCACAGCGTGACATCCCACTAATCCTCTCTGCAACTTACAACAAGTTTAAATGTCCATGCATGATGTTATTAACTGGCTTTAGTAAGTGCTTAAGACCCAGATCTCTTTTTAAAAGTAATCTCTGAACAAGTTCTACTGTATCCACCCAATAAGGAAATTAATATTTCCAGCAAATCTGATAAGGGGAAGGTACGCCCTGAGTCCCTAATGGGCAGTGGGGGTAGAGGTGTTTGTTGATTAAGCAGTGGGTCCAGAGCTGAGTGAGCTCACCCACCCAGGCTCCGGAGTCACAAAATTTTCTCCCCCAGCAGCTTCCCGGAGAATTGGCGGAGCGGGGGCAGGAGGAGAAACAAGGGTCCTTTCCTTTAGCAGCTTTAAAAATTGAGTTAAAAAAAAATTGTGGGGGGGGGGGGATGGTGCGGCACACAATATCTTTATCAATGGCACTGATCATGCTCGGAGAAGATGCCTGGGCAGAACTAGAAAAGCTCAGTGCCCACAAAAGAAAGCCCCTTAATCACAGTTGCCTGCTAGCCTGAAGAAGGGGCTCTGGGAAGTGGGTGGCCGCCGCGAGATGCATGCCCCCAACAGACGTCCTGACATGCCTGAACTCCGACGCCACCCCTGTCCGCAACCCCAATTCATTGATTCCTAAACAACTGCAGTCCGGAGCCGGCTCCCGGGCAGGACCAAGGGGGCTGGTGAGGGGCCGAAGGGCGGGCAAATCAAAACACACGTAGCAGCCTCCGCGGACGCAACTGAGTCTCCCTCTGCAGGGGTCCCGCGGCGCCCTCGCCCATCGACCCCCAAGCGGTGGAGGGCGGGCACCGGAATTTGAGCTCGCGGGAACTTGGGAGGCCCCCGGAGCCTGCTGCTAGCGCCTCAAGCGCGCCCCTGGGCGCCCCGCCGCGCGAGCCAGCCCGGAGCGCGCGCCAGCCCCGGGAGCGCGCGCGCGCCGGCGCACCAGCACGGGCAGCTCAGCAGCTCCGACGCCGGTCTCCCGGGAAACACCAATCAGACGCCCGCTTTCAGGAAAGGGCCGCGAGCAGCCGCAGCTGAACGAGGACTTAGGCTGTTGGCGGTCAGCGGGAGGCGTCGTGCTGCCCGGCGGCCCAGCGGCCGCCTTCTCCGCTGCCATTGCCTAGCCCAGCCACTTCTCCAGCCAGTCACAGAGTTGGCTGTCTCCTCTCTGCACCGCCCACGTCAAGCACCTTGCAATGCAGCTGCTGAGCCTGTCTATTTTTAGATCTCAAGAATACACTGTGCCAGAGCTCAGCTAAAACCCAGTCAAACCACCCAATACAGTGATGTGCTTCTCTTTGAACAAATATGGCTCAGAACTCCACATTTCCCTAAATAAAGTCGATTATCTTCACTTTTTAAAGTCCCACCCCCTGTGGTCTGACAGCTGGCTGCAAAGCAGAAAGCCATAAGCTCCTACCTCAAAGAGGTCATCACCTTTCCAAGAAGTGCACTAACTCTCGAGGCCCTGTGTAAAGGCAGGCAGATATTCCTTAGCAGTAATCAAAACTACACATTTCTCATTTCCATTCACCCCTCTAGAATTAATTCCAAAATTAGTAGGTCAAACAATTCTCAAAAGGGAATGAAGATTTCTGCTGATTTCTGTACTAGGTTAACTTGTGTTAAGATATCAATGAGCATAAACACAGGATAACAAAGCTGTCCATTAAAATCTGGAGACACTGAAAACTACCTTACATGCTTCGTTACTGCAGGAAGTACTAGTATGTTTAACTGTTGAAGTACTAGTATTAAAGCAATTGGCCAGCATTACAGCTGTTGTTTTACCCAGTAACTTTTAAAAGACACCCTATATCATGCTGCCCATCTTACCACCTCCTGCAGCACCCATCCAAATGCATCATATTATGATGAGTTATACTTACTCTAACTAATTAGGGAAAATCTAAGTCATACAAAGACAGAGAGGGAAAAGGGTATCAGTAGTCTTAAGCCACAATGGCATTTCCAGAGATACAGACCCTTAGGGGAAAAAATAAAACTAGATAGATAGTTATACTGCCTATATCTCTTTTATACATTTTCTAGCCACATTGGAAAATAAAACTTTTGGTTTAACCTCTCCATTTTAAAAAGGTCAAAATCTTAAAATGTTAAATTGGCTTGAACTGATATATATGTAGTCTATGAATAGAAAGGCCACCTATGAACTTGAAATGTATTCATCCGTATCTATTATTTACTATTTAAGTGGTTTCTAAATTTTCATCAAAAACTACACAAAATCTAATTAGAATTTACTATTTTTCCAAGTAAAAAATTATTTTAATTTTAAAAATAAACACAGTACTAGCAGTAGAAATTTAGTGTTTAAGGCTTAAAGAAAAACCACCTTGGGAAAAATTATTTTGAATGTAAATAATAAATTTATCTCATTACTATACACATTAATAGTAGCTTCACTGGGGGGGGGCTGATACTGGTGAATATATCCATTGCAATGATATTGCAGAAGTTTTCCTATATATCTCTTTTACCTCTTCTAATTTCCATTATTTTATTTTTTTAATTTCATCTTTATTTTATTTTTTTTCCCATTACCATTTATTCCCCTACCAATTTCCTTTTTTGTTGTTTTGGATTTTCTGTATGACTGTGTTTTTATGTCAGATCCTTTCTAATTCTATTACTGAGTGACTTTTCATTGTTAATTTTCTGATATAAAGTAGGACAAGGAAAATAAGTTGGTTATATCTTTATATTTACTTATACAGGTGTCATTTTATCGGCCTATTTCTAAGTATTTCATGAAAAGATTCTAGATGTCAAAACCTGCAGTTAACGTTTCTGTTTAGAAATACACAAAATAATACCTTTGACGTTGGCAACTCAAATGTATTATTCAGCAAAACAGCAATTACTCATTGTTTTGCACTTACATGATAAGAACTACGCGACACTTGGTGACACAATAACAAAATTGCAAAGTCAATTATATTTAAAATAGACATCCTAATAAAACATACACAACCAACTCTTTTTACTCTTTTTGAACTGTTTTGTTTCCTTTTTCTGACTGTTTGGAGTCAAATAGATTATGTGAATGTTAAACCTAAGCATAATAACTGATACACACACATCATGAGAAAAGTTAGAAAATGGGGAGGGGGGTGTAATATAAAAGGAGTATTCCTGAGGGCGTCAGAATCCATCTATCGAAGTGCCAGAACGTTGTATATTTTTGGAAATGTACAGGTACGATGTTCTTTTGCAATGTCAATCATCCTGGCAAACTTTGAAAGAGCAGTGTCTGCCAAAATTTAAAGCAAAATTTAAGCTAGGTTTCTATTAAACATTCTAAACAGCATTAAAGCAATACAGCACAGCAGAATCTCTTTATATTTAAGAAAGGAGGGTTTAAGGTGAGACTAGTTTTTGTTTTATTCTATTTTAATTGCACAAGAAGCATTTTTGTAACTTGAACTTCCCAGTAATTAATTCCACTTCTCAACCCAGCCTGCAGCCTGAATTGTAGTTCCCATCAGAAAATTAAAATGTTTGTCTGGATAAAATAACTTCTAAATGAACTCTCTATTTCTTTTTGCTTCTTTTTGTATTTTCTGCAATGTAGCCCCTCGCAATGATATTAGTTCTAGTGTGGGAAAATATTATAATTGAGATCTGGTAAGTTATTTGCAGACTTCAAGTTTTTCTTTACACTGTGCTGACATTTAGTACAGCCCTGGTGAGGAAAACAATACTACCATTCATAGCTCTAGACGTAGATTTCAATCGACTTAAGCGGGCACAATGAAACTTGGTCATTCACTGGTTACCCATATTGTGTTCTCAAATTTTCTCTCAGCAAAAGTATAATGACTCAGTATTGTATGGTTGCATAGACAAGGGCTCGGAACAAGAGACACTAGTTTTGTCTGACGGTGTGAGAAAGTCGTGAAGGGATCTTTTCTTCCAGATGGTGTTAAATTCAGCTGCCTTTTTAACATTGGCCTTGCACAAGCAATCTGCTGCTACCCTTTCACAAAGACTGCACTTGGTTCCCACTAGTTAACATGCATACTCACGCAACCTGCAACTTCACTCCAACTGTTTTACAATGCAGTGGTATGCTAAATAAACTTGATCCGGTTTCTGCCAATGTTAAAACTAGCTTTCAAAGAACTACTTAACTGATATTTACACTTCTTTTGACTTAAATGTACATGCCTTTGGAATATTTCAGATTTCAAAGAAATATCACCTTATTATAAGGTCATTGTAGAGATTACCTCAGACACCCTTCAGACCCAAGCTCAGATACAGTACCTCTCTTAAACACACACAAATAAAACAAAATGTCAAAAGTTTGATGTGTAATAGAAAAAAGAAAAGTTGGGACATGTTGCAGCAAGAGCAGTGGAACAGCAAAAAATAAAATGAAAATAATAACATTGAAATGCATTTTTATTGATTGATAAGTCATGTAACATTAGTATGATACAAAGCAAGTTTGATATGACAATGGCAAACACATAATTATAATATTTATTTTACTTATATGTTATATTTAACATATTTACATAAAAGACCAAGATGTAGGCAAAAGCTTCAGTAATTTGACTCCATTGAGTGCTTTCAGTAAACAATAGGTTTCCCCAGCAAACATCTTATTGCCTTAATTGAACCTCCTTGAGAAAGAAAACCACACACTTTGTAATGTAAATGTTAATTGTAGTAGACAATGGGTCTAGGTAAATAGCACCCCTGGACATGAAGTAAATGAAAGGAATACAGGCACTTAACAATGAAAGGTTGTTTGCACAAACAGTGCTTCAAATGTAAATAAACAAGGGTCTTCTCAACGGTCACTACAGTAGTAAAACTTTGGCACGTGTTTCTCAGCCAAACTGAGAATTTACGTTAACAAAGTCTCTCAGAGTTTCTCACTGAAACTATCAGTGGTTTTACAGGCTTCTCCAGACTAAAGTCTTAGAAGGAGATGAAGCTACAAAAGAAAGTGTAATGCTTTTGAAGAAAAGTTACATAGTTAGGATTTGGGATTGTCAGTCATCTAGGCCACGTGGATTTGGGGCATTTTCTTATTGCAATGTCTGCATTTATGTTTAAATGCCTACACAAATGTTTGCTTGGTGACATGTGGGCAAATGTGAGGACATTTACAAAAAGATTACTACAGGGACCTTCAAAGGGTCAAAGTTTCTGCTAAGCATAGTCACTTTGCGATTAAATAAAAATGGCTGATTAGAATGTTTCTAGCTGAGACTATACCAAAAACTTTTCATCATATTGTTACTGTAATCAACTTTCTACAGGTTGATGATTTTATAGTTTTACTTCCAGTGTGTCTACTAGTATAATTAGGCCAAGTTTCTATTATGTAACAGGTAAACAATTTGATGAAGTGATGATAATGTCTGTTATATAGAGATATGTGTTTTTAAATATAACTCACCCAAAATAAAAACCAAAAGGTGGTCACAAGGCCAAAAGTATGGACTGAGAATCTGACATGAGGGGCAGGCAGCAATGGCACTTTCTTGGAACTGCTCTCTACTAGCTTTCCTTAAATATTGAAAATCTCAACCCAAGAAGGGAGCCAAACTTAATTATGGCCAGATTAAACAGCGGTTATAAAATTAACAGAAACAGACAGCATGCAGCAGCTACAGACCAGTTGGTGCTCCCATTTGGGAGGCTGCAGATGGCTGTGGGTGGGAAATGCCTCTACTTTCTTAAGCGATGGAGATGAGTATGGTGTGTACTTGATGTTTTTTTCATACCCCCCCCCAACAGGGCTGTCTGTCATAGGCTGCCCGCCCCGCTTTACCACTTGCCCCCGAGCGTGGGAATCAGAGCGTCCTGCCGTTCACATCTCCTGCATTCCGTTTAGCGGAATCAATTAGGCAAGACAGACCCTCAGATTCCCCACCCCCTTTCCATTTTTGTCAGGTCTATATACGTCCTAATTATTTCAGTTTGGGATGCCAGAGCTGTTTCCTGGATAGACCTGATCATCCTTAAACAAAAAGAGAGGAGGCGCACACGTGGGTTGTGGCGTAAATGTCACTTTCATTTCCAATGCTAGGCCCAGAGTAAGACAGAACATTTTTTTAACACTTTGACAAGAGGGGAGGCGATCTCGTCTCCATCATGTCTTTCTGCTTCAGTAGCTTCCTCAAGGAAACCTTCTTAGAACAGAGAAGCATCTGTCCTTGTGTTTTGAATAGAAGAATAAAAATCAGCCCCTGCTTTTTTTTTTTTTTTTTGCATTTTCCTTACTACCACTATGTCCTCAATAGATACGAATTATTAACCTTCCAGTATAAACTTTTCTGAAAGTCCAATTTCATATAATCTGATATACACCCCCAAAACAAGCAGTTTCCAAGTAAAATTTTAAAATTTATCAGAGGAGGGGGCCTCAGAAGAGAACAGCCTAAATCTACATAATATGAAATCATTTTAAAACTAGGTACCAGTCATATCTACAACAGCTTTCTAAGAAAGGGAAAAAAAAAACCCCTCATATTTGAACTTTGCTTTTCAGTAGGACGAGCTGCACACGCCTCTTTACTCATTAGCACTATACAATTCTCCCTTATAACAACCCCTCTCAAAATACTTGGCACCTTTATATTTTAGCATATGTATGTCACTTAATTTCCTCTAATCCAACCTTTAATCATAAAGAAAACAAAAACGAAAACAAAGTTAGATTCAATAAGTATTCCTGACCTTTCTGGTTTTTACTGTCTCTTGGTTGTAGTCTTTCATTCTCACATGCTCCCCGGCGATCTTGAAGGAGTTTTTACTTTCGGTTATCTAGCTTTATGAAGACCAATACACTCATACAGCTAGATAACCAAAGATAACAACTCGCTTCCCTCACATGCCTCTGTCTTCCTCTGGCCTGAATCCAGATCCCGATCTTTCTGGCAGTACCGAAGAGTAGTCCTCCAGGACACTTGCCGCGCTTAAGATTCCTCCTTGTATGTAAATATGACCTGGTTTCTGTTTGTGTGTGCGGCTAAAACATCCAAACGAGATCTGTTGCTTTGAAAGTTTATTCCGAACTTTTTCCCCCTTTTCAGCAAGTAATCTCCGGCAGCGTTAGCCAACAATTCATCTATTAATATCAGAAAATAAAACCAGCTATTAAGGTGCAGCAAGCGGTTATGAGTGAGCAGCAGTATCCGTCCCTTCAGAAGCCTCTATTTGCATTGTAAATTGCTTCATTCTCACGCAAGACTCCTTAGCCTCCCTCTATGGAGATGTATGAAGCCAACGGCAATTTCCAGTGCAGGTTAAAGAGGAAGGAAAAAAAAGCATCCCATTCTATAGAAGTGACAGCTGATTCAAGGATCTGCTCCTGATCCTTTTTGGTTAGGCACCATGGGCTTTTTACCAAGCGGTGGCAGCTCGATTGCAATATCTTGTGTGTGTGTGTTTTAGGGGGAAGATCCTCGATTTCACAGGGCTTCTAGGCTGGGAAAGAGAAGATGCCTTCTTGCTGGCGTGCTGCTGCCCCCGGTCTGAAAGAAGGAGAAAAGGGCCATCATTGGAAGGGCTTTCACTGCCAAAATGTGGACCAGCCCGGCAAGGTCAAAGGTTCGAGACCGCGGGAGACCAAGGTAATGATGATGTCATGAGAAATCTCAAGTACATGGTTATTGATATGCATCAGTGATCAGCCAACTGCCCCAGGCCTGCTGCCTGAGCAGCGGCAGAGGCAGCAGCAGCAGCCGCAGCATTGCAATAAGCCCTATTTTCTCAATCAACATCTCTTCCGCTACCACTACCGACTGCTCCTGGAAAAGCAACCCGCGGCCTTTTACCTCCTTGGTACTAGTGTAGATCGCTCTAATATCCAAAGACTGGAAGAAATCTCTCTCTAAGGACAGATAAAAGCATTTCAGATCTGGGGAACGTCTTTGCCTGAATTTCTCTTCTGGCAGATTGCATGGGCAGACAGATGGAAGGCACTTTACTATTGCTTAAAGCAGGGCCTTGCTTTCTGGGGCTGGGAATCGGCTCTGTATTACGCAGTGAGTCGATGTGTGATTACATTGCTCTGGTGGTGTGTTTTTAATGGCTTCACAGCTCAGGCATGTTTTGTATCTATGTACCTTGGTGATAGGGTAGCATATTTTGTTCTGTAAGTTCAAAATGAATGCTTTAAGCAAGCCGACTTCATCCTGGTTTTTTTAAAAAATAACTGTCTATAGGGTGTGTGCCTTAGATTGAAGCACAGGTAAACACTGCAGCAATAGTTTCTAATGTTGTACATACTCCACTGTAATAAATGTTGAGCCTTTGTCTATAGTTTCAAACATCAGTTTGCATACAGAAGGTCAAAATGCATTAAGCTTCCTTATAAAATTATGAAAAAAATTATTGTTTACTCATGAGAAAGACAAACATTTGAATGGTAAAAGCAGACCGCTACCACCACCTTCCCCTTCCCCACCCTCACTCTTTTTCTTTCTAGAGGGGAATATTGTTTTATTATTTAATTAGCATCATCCCTTTTCTTAGGACTTTTCAAAGTGTAAATATGATCGCTTAGAGGAGCTCTCTTCTTCATAATGAGTAATCTCTGTCTAATGTGTCTACAATATGTACAGTTCTAGCAGTCAGATGCCTCTCAAGAGAATATCTAAGGCACAGTCCACAAGTAAACTTTATGGACTGTTTGCCAAAATTATGAGTTATGTTTGGTGGTATTACTACTCTTTAAAATATATGCTACAAGCCAGTGTCATAAATCTTCATGTTCACTTCTCACATCACTAGTTTATCACAATACTTTCATTTCTATAGGATAACTATTTTCCCCAATGACTAAAACACTTTCAGAATTATACTCTTTCATTGAGTCAGTAATTTACTCATTTAAGACATGAGTGTGACTATGCTTACCAAATTACATACAGAGCACACATATGTAAATTCTATAGAAAAGACTGATAAGTAAAGAAAATCAGAATTGTTAAGAAAAGCCCCCAAAAAAGAATACAAACAACAATATTACACCAATTAAAGATTTGGTTTAGTGACATGAATGCCAACTTTTCCCTAAATCTTTTATTAATTTACTTTTTTGGTGAGCATTCTTGTCCTGATTATTGGGGGGGGGGGGAAACAACACTATGGAAATAGCTCATCTATTTTTCTTATCAAATTTTGACCCAGGAATGGCTGCATCGGGGTGTATGTGTATATATGGCAAACTACAAACTAATTCATAGAAATATATTCCTATAGAATTACTGTTTTTTCTTGAACTAAGAGGTCATAACATAAGGTACTGGATAAGAATTGAACACATCACTGAAACACATGCCATTTTTTGACATTATGTAAAACCCCAATGAGCTTTGCTGCCCTGGAAGATTGAGATTATTTTGGCCTTGCTTTCCAAGACCTAGAAGCAGAATCACTAATGAATTGGCATGTACTACATAAAGTAAGCATATGATCAGATAAATTCAATTCCTTAAGTCAAAACCCCAGGAAATGCCAGAAATTTTTAGACTATCTTTTGCTTTATATAAGTCTGAGGGGAGACTGGTGAAAATAAAGAGATGTGATATATAAATGCATGTATTTCTGTGTGTGTATCACCTCCATATTTGTGTGAATTTGCAAATTAATGCTGCTATGTTTCCACATTTAAGAATTAAATGCATTTTTAGAACCCAAGTAACTATCATGACAGCCAAGACACTGAATATTTGAGATGCTTCTACAATTAGAAACTACATAAGATACTGTCTTAAAATAGCATCTTCTAAGGCAATACCACATAGTCATATCAACTGACTCCAGGACTGGCCTCCATGCCTGTTACATGTATTGTAGATTCATTATGAAAGCCTTGAGAAGTGAAAATAGCCAACGTAATGATTATGGGCAGTCAATTAAATATTTTACCTCTCCATCATCTTTCAAAGTATGAAGAAATAAAAGATATATAGCAAGAGTTAACACTGACCCACCTTATGATTTAATATTGCCAATGTTCATATCATGGTTTCTCATACACATTTCAGGACAAGACAAAATGTATATGTGAGACAAATTGAAACAATTGTGTTCTAAAGATGCCTAGCAATGTCTATGATACGTTGTTAGGAACAACTATTAATACCTATGGGGTTTTATTACAGATTTTTTTTGCTTTTCAAAAAGCTATTTAGCTGAGCTACAGAATACCTTTCTGAAATCTGCATATTGAAGAATATACTGAATTCAAATGGCTTGCCTGCTTATTCTCTAATAAATTCCCATTAATGGCCAGTAGATTAGGACGTGATTGTCATGCTTGTTTTTTAATCTTTTTACAGGTCTCCAGATGGCTGAAACATGAATTGAAACATCCTGGTTTTCTTAGGAATAAACAATCTCTGCTTAAGTTAAAAGTGAAAAGTTATGATTTTTCACATATTTGTATCAGAATTATGCTATTCCATAAATGCAAATACATCAGGTTTGCCACTAATATTTAGAACACCTCTATGAATCCTATTCACACTACTGCAGAGTATATGAAGAATTGGCCTATCACCAAAATTATTTTTTAATATTGAGTTTGTATGATTCTCATGCATGTAAACCACAGTCCACTGATACAGTCAAGACTACCATTTTCTACATAAAAGCCATTTAATTTACAGTGATTTGTATAGTTCAGGTAGGTACTTTAACTGGTTTGCTTTCTAATAACAAGTATCTTGTTATTTATCCTGTGTCCCAAATTTCTTTTTTATAGGGAGTTACAGATTATGTTTACATTATCTTTAATATATAGTATACAAAAGCTACATATAAGAAAAAACTGCACATATGGAAACTTAGATTTTTCTGGAATTGTATCTATTGCATGAACTGAGAGATATGAAATATATTGCCGGCCTGCCACCCAGTAAATAATATTCTCTTTTGATTCTGTACATCACTTTAATTTTGTCAAATGTAAATTTTAAAATTACCTTTGGTTGGTGGGGTTGTCTATTCATTTTTTGCTTCTTTGTAGAGTCATCTGAAAAAGTCAAGAAAACATATGATCATAGTTTTAATATATATATTTATGCATGTCTAAATTTGGCTTCATTTAAAGTATTGCAAATACAATGATTCCTTTAAATGTTAAGAGATTCCAGAAAACCCCAGTGCAATGTATCCTAGGCTTCGGCACCTACAGAGTTAAATATGCTAATTTGCATTTAAATAGAGACACGCATGATAATGGGAATGCAAAATATGCAGAATCTTGGAGGGGTTTGGAAATTAATTTTTCTTCTTTTATTTTTAGCTTGGAAGGAAAAAGAACTCAAGAAATATTAGGGATTTAAACATTGTAACCTGCCATACAAAAGAGGAGGGAGAGTTCGTCCCTGAAAGAATTTTAAGACTGGAACAAAGTCATATTTCCTAAATGTTTAAGGGACTGAATTTCAAAGCCTTTCAAACAATGGGAATCCCTGGATAAATATCTAATCCATTAGAAAGATGCAAATAGTTTACTCTAAGGCCACAGCACGGTGAGATGTGCATTCATATCTATGGCTCCTGATTGGCTATTTCCTCCAGTAAATCAATGAATAATGTAAAACCTGATTGCTGTAAAGTGGTGGATTTTTTTTATTCCCTTTCCCCATCCCCCATGACTCAATATATTCAAGAAGTCTTACACTCCTGGAAATAGGTTGCTTTTCTTTTATGATTTTTTTAAATGCTTATTGTTATTTTGAAGTGGCAGGGTGGGGCTCTTGGTTTTGCAAAATGAAAGTACTGCACTGGTTCAATGATCCTGACTATGGGAGCTTGTTTCCTGAGACAGCGCCCTAATTACTGGTGCCAAGGTGGAGAAAGAGGGTGGTGGGCAAAGGTGGGCATCAGGAGAGGGAGGACACTGGATCCAACCCTACTGTTCTGGGCCCAAGACAGCCACTGCTTCAAGAGAGCCCCCGGCCGTGGCCGTGACTTGACAGGGCCTCCGGTCTAACTTCTGATCAATTCCATTGCTGCCCTGACCCCTCAAGACAGTCCTCCATTCAAGTGCCGCAGGTACCTTTGCAAGAGAAAAACACCACAGACTCTACTGCAAATACATTGCCTGGGTTCCCACTGCCCCGGGTTTCCTCAGACAATTCCAGGCCACGGAAGGACGATTCTTGCCTCCCTCAGCAGAGTCTGGGCTTCGAGCAAATCGCAGAGACTGGGCTCCGCTAGGATATCAGAAGCTCCAAGTCCCAATAACCGACTGCCGATGGTGCTGCATCTTGATGAATCTGAACTTGGGATAACCCTGTAAAGCGTCCTCTCGACTTGCAGATTCCAAAAAGCAAAGAGAAGAAGGAAGTGGAAATCCACCAGGTCTACTTAGCTACTGTGTCTAAGTTTCCACCAAAATCCTATCAGACTCTCTTCTTTGCCAGGTAATTGCAACTTTGAAGGGGTTAAAAGAATTATTCAAAATGCGAATCTTGATCCAGGAACGCGAAATTCAGCCGTATGTGGCTCTAGGTTTAAGAGGGAAAATTCCCACCACCAGCAACATAAAATTACATACAAGATTTTCCTTCCCAGCAAGAAATTTGTCTGGCTTCTCTTTGCAATAGGGGGTCAGGCCGCTGGATAATTAACAGTCCTGGCTTAGACAATTCATGATATCAACAGGTTTAGAATCCAAGACATACAACCATTAGCTGAAGCAAACCCGGGACTGGCCCTCGGAGCGACCTGCAAGCGCATCGCTGCGGGCACCGGCTCGCGGCGAGGTGAGGAGCGCGGGAGCGGGGCTGCGGCGGGCGGTGAGGGCCCGGCGCCGCCGGCCGAGTTGCCGCCTGCGGCCCGCCACTATACTCACTTGTGCTCTCCTCCTGCGCTAGGCAGTGTCGCCCCCAAATCCAGAAGCGCGGGCCAGAAGACAAGATCCAGTCACAGGGCGGCCGCAGTACACAACCAGGCTCCTTTCGTCGTCTCAAAAAAAAAAAAAAAAAAAAAAAAAGGAAAAAAGAAAGAAAGAAAGAAAAAAAAAGGAAAAAAAAATCAGACCATCCCTCTCCTTAGCACATTTAAAACTGCCGCTCAATTCCACATGGTGATTCTTGCTTGATTGGGTCTAAAATAGTTTGAACGGACCTTCCCTTCTGGGGAAAGAGGGAAGGGCGCAAAAGACGAAGGAAGAAAAAAAGCCAACTTTTCCCCCCCACGCCAGGCACTTGCTCCTTGAGCCTCGGAGTGGAGAGTGAAGTGGTGTGTGCGAGGCTCGGCAAGTTTTTGGGGGGGCTGTCCAAGGTCTAGTCCAGCCCCCTCTGCCGAGGAGGACGTGCTCTGAAACTCAACCAATTTCCCCACTGCTTTTGTTACTGATGAACTGAAGCCCTATTGTTCATCCATTGCCACGGTCTTTTTCAGTCCCCACACTACGTTCTGCGTTGCCAGAGATAATGAATTTGCACCCAAACCTCTCATAGTCCCCTACTGACAGACGGAACAAATTAGAAATGTCTCGTCTGAAGGAGGGCAATGGCTACATTTTCCTATTGTAGGATGCACAGCATACATTTCTTTGAAAACTTCTTTTGCCTTTTCTACCTTTTATTTTCTTCTCCCTCTTTTTCTTTTTCTCCAGTCCTTTCCCCTTTATTTCTTTAGACTCTCTCTCTCTCTTAAGAATAGCCCTGTCTTATTTTTCCAATGCACCATTTTATGTAACTTGTGAATCTTTTCTACCTTCCTTCCTTCTTTCCTCTTTCTCTTTAAAAGACTCCTTTTGCTATTTTATTTACAAACTTGGAGAATGACCTTTTGACTTGCAGACTTTTTTTTTTTAAGAAAGGTCTTTTGGTTCGAGCCCCCTCTTCCTCACTCCTCCCCTTCTTTTTGTTGTGATCATTAAGTGTGTTTGGCTAATTACAAGAAATACATTATAAGGATTTTTATTCTTTAAACTCCAGAGCTATTCAAAAGGTACCAGGGACGCGCCATAGGGATTATCTGTTTGAGTGGGGAGAAAAAGCGTGTGTGTGTGTGTGTGTGTGTGTGTGTGTGTGTGTGTGTGTGTGTTTTCCAGGAGGGAAAGAGGCAGAGAAATGTGAAGGGTTTGAGTGGGTGTGTGCAGTGAGAGAAGGGTGGGGGCTTTGTGGGGAAGGTGGGTTTCCTGAAACACGATCGGGAAGGCTGTCAGGGTTGTAGGCGCAAGAGGGAGGGTGCAAGAATCCGTCTTGCTGAGGGCTGCTCGCACCCCTAGGCCTGTTTGCGCGCCCTGGCCAGTCGCAGCCTGGGCACCCGGGTCTGCGCGCGCGGGCGCTTGTTTCGAGCCTGCGCGCGTGCGACCGGAGGCGGGGGCGGGGGGGTGTTGTAAAAATTCTGACGAGTGGCCCGTATGTAAATGATGCCTGCGGGGAGCAGGGAGGAGGTAATAAGAGCCGGGAGCTTGCAGCCCCGCTGGAGGCCCCCGGCTTTCCCGCCAAGTGCAGCCGGAGGACAGACAGCCAGGCGTGTCCTTGGCGGGAGGGCCCCCGCCCGCCGCGCGCGCCCGCCCCCCGTGCACACGCACACATTCCCCTCGCAGGCGTGGGGCCCAGTGGCCACGAGCATGTCAGGAAAACAAAGCTACGGCTGCGAGGTGGAACGAAAAAACAGCAGCCTTGGCGGCCAAGGGCAGGACTGAGAAGCGAAGACCGCGGCTTCTGAAGCCCTTTTCTTGCCAGCCTTTGGCTCTGCCCTCCACCCCCGACTCTGCACGGCCCCGGCCCAGAAGAGGCCGAGGACCATTTCTTAGCTGCCTGGCAGAGGATGGTGAGCAGAGGCGGAAGCAGATGTGCACAGGGAGTTGCCAGCAGCCCCTTGCCCAGTGCGTGGACACGCACAAGCTGGCCCGCGAGGCTTGAGGAGTGGCGGGCATCTGAAGGCCTCCCTGCCGGGTAAGGAAGAGACGCTACCTCTTTACCGAGGCTGCTGAGCTCCAGGTGAAAGACACACCAGGCTAAATCCGGCCAGGCAGCGCCGGAGGCTGCGGCAGCGCAATGGTTCGCACCTCAAGAACCACCTCCCTCCCTCACCCCCCTACCCCTGACAATGTAATCGGTAGGGCCTGGCTGTTTAAGAGAGAACCTCCTCCGACCACCGCTGCCATCACCACAACCACCACCTCCTTCAAATGGGTGAAATTCGAACTCCTGCCCCGGAGCTCTGTCTGGCCTGCATGTCCCTGCAGATAAGTCCCAGACCGTGGCCGTGGAAAGACACAGATCTCTCTCACCCGGCTCACAGCCCCTGCCTCGGTGCTCATCAGCCCAAGCACCTCCCAGCACACACACACATAGAAACGAGACACTCCCATCACATTAAAAAGCATGCTAATGGCATGTCTGTTAATGAAGCCAACGTGCATAATGATTGCACAGGTAAACAGGTACCCAAACGAGAAGCCCCCACCAGTCGACTGGGCGATTTACCTCTCCCTACTGGAAACACGTGTAGTTTATCGTGTTTTAGGATATCGTGATATTCTGTTGTCTGAGGTCTCCCCCTCCTCTTCTTGTGGAGAGAAGTCACAAAAAAAAAAAAAAAAAGAAAAAAGAAAAAAAAAGAAATCATGTTCCATTGTCTGTCTTCTTTCTGATAAGCTACCCGAGCATTGGTCTAAAACATTTGGGAACTCGCTTTGGTTTATCTGTTGTCTTTGGTTTGTTGGTTTTTTTGGGTGTGTTGTTTTTCTGAGGGAAGCAAAAGAACGTGTATTTGATGGGGCTGGAGGTTCAGGACAAGAGCCTGCGTGTGCGGCCGGAAGGCTGGCGAGGCTGGAAGCCAGGCAGTGGAGAAAGAAGACAGCGGCTTGTCCTCCCCTGGGGTTGGCACGGACCCCCTTGGCCCCCTCGGGCCTGGGCTCGGCTACCGCCGCTGCCCCTGCCCGCGCTAGCGAGCTCCATCGGCTGCCGCTCCGTGTTTTCCCCCATCCCGGCTTCACGTTCAAGGTTTAGCTGCGAGGTCACGTCCATTGACGTCAGCTCCCCGTCTCCCACTACGTCCGGCTACATTTACATACATCAAGGAAATTAGGGCATTAAAAAAATATGCAAATCCTGCGCGAAGAGGAGCCGGTGAATTCCTGGCGCGATCGCCTTTTATTGAAGCTTTTAATTAAAGGGGCCAGTTGGCGAGCCCATGAAACAACCGCCAAAACCCCCAAAAGAGAAAAATAAACGCTGTAGTCTTCGGGAACGGTTGTTTCGGTTCCTGTTCTGTGGGCGGCTGAGGACCGCCGGCTGCCCGGCTCCGAGAAGAACAGGTTAGAGGAGGCAGCTCCAGCCCATGCATAATCAGGGCTCCGCGGCGCCTCCATTCTTTCTCCTCCTCCTCCTCCTCTCCTCCTCCTCCACCTCTCCTCCTCCACCTCCTCCTCCTGCTCCCGCTCCTGTTGGTTCCAGCGTGTATTATTTTTAATACTGATGCATATGTAAAGGTATATTTGCATTTTTTAATTCGCGAAAAGTTCAGATTGTATCGTTTTATTGATTATACCCCTCCCCCCCTTTTTTTGCTATCTTATTATGTCTATCTGTTTCTCTTGTCCCTTTCTGTCTGTATTTTTTAGCGAGTGTCTGCTACTGTCTCTTGCTAGATAATATGCACAGTTGCCTCCCTGATTCTGTTCATTTAAGGCTCCAAATATGCACATCTGTCATGTATGTAATGCCAGCTGCATAACCTCCTGGTTTGGTCATAAAAGAAAAGACACGTTTCTTTTTTCTTTCCTGACATACACCCTAGATGGGCTGTAACCCCCATTGCTCAAGGCTCAAAGTTTGATTGTCTAATTAACTTCATATTAACAAAAACACAGTTCTGGCCAGTGCATTTGAAATAATGTATGTATAAGGGAAAGTGACTCCAAAGATATCTAAAGAATTTTTGTGCTGGTTAACTGAAAGGTGCGGCATTCACTGTACTATTGCTTTCTAGCATTTCTTATTGTAAAAAAACAATCTATTTTAAAATGTGTAGACACAGCAATGGACAGCCTTCTGCAAGGAAGACATTTTCAACCATGTTGTGTGTTTTACCTTATCTGCTGCATTCAAAATTTACTGAGTTTCATTTTTATCTTAGTATGGCTGGGGGGGGGGGGGAAGGCACAGTACCTTGATTAAAAAGTGTCTTTAATTCCTGACTTTGAAATGAAATAAATAAATAAACAAACAAACAAAACAGTTGGCTATACTAAGCCATTTGATTTGCCCTAAAATATACAGGCCTTGAGTTAGTTGTCAAGCAGTGGTAATCTTGTTTATAGAGTAGGATCTCCTTCCTGGCAATATATCTATATTCAGCACAATGGCTTTTGAACAATATTTATGTATGAAGTCCACTTTAAATATTCCCTCCAAGCTATTATTTTTAAAAAGATGAATCTATAAGTGCATAGCCACAAAGAACGACAAATAGGCACACATGCAGCTTATTCAATTAAACAAGTCCAAGTACATGCACAGGTGATTAGTTTTCTTATGAATGACTTACCTGCACAGATACCCCAGACAAGACTCAGCCCTCCCCAAGAGCTTTCGTGTATAAATATTCACATATATTTTCCCCATTTTAAATCTACAGCTACATACCACCTTTCATACTGGACTATCCAGCATCCATTATTAGCACCCTTAATTCTTACGGCATTTTCAGCCTTACCTCTGGCTGTAGTTTTCCCAAGCCTACACCAAAGTGTTCATATGATATGTCACCCAATAAAAAGTGGTCAGATGGCTGCACGTAAAACGTTAAAAAATGGAAACACTCATCCCTTATGTTTGCCCTTACCTTGCCATATATAGCAAGATTACCTTTTCTAAAGTACATTTTCATCACATTTTATGAATAGTTGCAGAATTCCACAACTGGTTGAAGAATTGCCGGTTTCTGGGGGGCACCTGCCTGAGTGAAACAATTCGGCAGGTTAAATGTCTTTTCGAGTTTGGCTGCAATTTAGTCGTGCCTGTCGGTTTGTTCCTGCATGGATTCTGGCACACACCTGCCTGCCTTTATGCAGGGATCAGGACAAACACACCGCCACGTTGCAGGGCATAGAGTGGCGGTGCATAAATTTAGATGGGACTTGCGAGGAATGTGTGCATGTATGGATGTCTGTGCATACATGTGTGTACAGACACATGCGTGCGTGTATGCGCGCGCTATGTGACGAGGGGCATAGAGAGGTACACCTCATATCTGATCTCTCTGTAATCTCTTTTTCTGTTTCTAATCTCCCTTATTGGTGCAAGGTAGTAACCTGAAGCATCTGAACCGTCACCGTCCCTGCCGTGTGCGCGTGTGGCTTACCCCGGGGGCCGGTGGCTCTGTGGATCGCTGGTTCAGGGGATGTTGTGCTGGAGGGTGGATAGAGCCGCTGCCGCCGCCGCCGCGGGTCCGGGTGCTCTGTCCCAGCCCGGCAGCCGAGCGCGCGGTGCTGGAGCCCCCTCCCACCCCGCCCTCACCCCCATCCTCCCCTCCCCGCCCCTCGGCACCTCCCCCCCCCTCCCCGCCCCGCATTACCACATGGAGGCTGAGTCCCTGCGAATCACAGCAGCAGCGGGCGGCATTTGAATAAGCCCCGGACAGACCCCAACTCCTCCGCAAGCAACATGCCCTGCACCAAGGGCCACCACTCAGGCCGGTAACCTGGCAGCGGCAGACACCTCACCCAAGTGCCCTGGGCACTCGTGAGAGAGGGTGCTGGGCCTCCCACTTGCTACTTTTATATTAACTTGAGTGATAGGATCAGACAATAAATGGGGGGGGGGATACGAATATAGTGAGGGGCTGAAGCGGCGGGGGGGGGGCGGGAAGGGAGAGAGAGAGAGAGGGAGAGAGAGGGAGATGGGAAGGGGAGACGGGGGGAGGAAAGAGGAGAGGCGCGGGTACGAGGGGGAGGAAAGAAAGACAGAGGCTGAGGAAACGGGAAGAAAGCGGGAGAGAGGAGCCCAAAGGGTTGAGTGAAAGAGAGTAAAATGGGGAGGAAGTGGGGAAACGATAGGAGGAGGAGAGATACCCAAATATATGAATTTAGATTTTCCAAGCTAAAAATATCACCTCACTGAACTTCACAACCTCCAATTAGACACGTGTTTCTCCCCCCACCCACGTCACAGAATGATTAATTTGCCGTCTCAATTAGAAATAATTACTTAGAATTGTATTGCAGATATAGGATTTAACGGAAAGGAGCCAATTTCGTGAAACATAGCAAAAGGCATGGCATTTAAAGATGACGTTGGCCACCTCACGTTAAAAACGTAAGGTTCGCCTCGAAGACCATGGCACTCGCCCAGCATTGCCCTCCGAGGTAGCGAGACCCAGGCCCAGAGTCGGAGGAAAGTGCTCCGAAGTATTTTGGACTTTAAGTAAGAATTTTTCTTTCTTTCTCTTTGATGATTGTTACATTTTTTACGTTTTTCTTCACGATTTGGTTACGTTAACCAAAAATGCAGATAAAGTATGGGTCTTACGAAGAACTTACAGCCAAATGTCCCCCCATTTTAACTGAAGATGTGGTTTTAAATGTTAGTTTAAATATATTGCCCCTTGCGTTTTGCATACCTAACTCTTCCAGAAGAAGAATTTAACGTTTGCAGGGCGATCGCCCTCCCTATTTTCAAACCGCAGTAGTGATTTCCTTGTACAAAACAATCGAAATCAAAATAAAATCTCCAGTCACCTATGGGATGTACCCATTGTAAATGTCCCTCTCGGTATTCAAAAGCCGAACCCCCTCCTTTTGAGACACAAACAAAAAGAACGCCTCTGATTAATAATCTCTTAGGCGGCGCACTGAGGCCGAAGGCAGGGAGCCGCAGGATGCCAGAGAAGGGCGTAGAATTCTCAATACCTAGAGTTCAATCCAGATTCCCAAGACGTGCTAACCGCTAGGTTTCCGAAGAGGAATAATACTTGGCAAGCAATGCTTTGGGGGAAGACAACCACGTCCAAATACTGACTCCTTCCTGGGCTGGGGGAGGGGGCTGTCGTCGTTACCCGACATGTCCGCGTGCAGACGACTGTAAAGGATGGTACGTAGCTCACGCTTGTGGCCAGGCCCAGGTTTCTTTCTTTCCTTCTTTCTCTCTCTCCTCCCTTCCTCCCTCCTGTCCTCCCTCCGCCCCTCCCCCCGCCTAGGCAAGAAATGGAAACCAATCCACTCTTCCTGTGGCTAGCTCCCACGAAGCTGGGGTTTCAACCTCTTATTTATATTTAAAGAGGGTTGTGAAGTCCGGGTGAACTATCCCGGCTCTGGGTTTTCCTAGGATGCTCCCAGTGCTGGGTCGCTGACCACAGCACGTGAAGAGAAGAGAAAGGAGAGAGTTGGTGGCTTCGAACTGCTTCCGTCGGGGCCCCGTGTTTTGCCCCAGTAGGCACCTCTCTTTTTATCCCTCCTCGAGGGCGCTCCTTTAGGCCGGCCAGTGTTGCTGCGGCCCTGGCCAGATCAGCCAGGGGAAGGCCGCGGGAGGCCCCGGTGCTCTCTCGGGAGGCCTAGAGGGTCTGTGAACCCGCCCGGCGCGGGAGGCTGCGCGGCGCTGGGGGCCAGCGCGGGGCTCCTGGCTCCTGCCAGCAGGGGAACAGCGACACCTACTGGCCGTGCGGTCACGGCGTCGGGGCCGTCGGGGCGGCCCTGGGCTGACAAGTGCGGGGATGCGTGGACTTGGGAGGCAGCAGGAATCTGCTCCCAAGGCTCGGTCCGCCCCTCTGGGCCTCGCCCTCCCTGGGAAGGGCGAAACTTACGCTTCTACGGACCCCCTAGAGGGACTGTAGGATGGGACTGCACACTAGCGCGGACACACGCGCCCTCCAGCCCGAGGTTTTTCCTTCTGGGGAACCAAAGGGACCCGGAGACGCAGTTGGCCGCCTCCTCTCGGTCCGCTGAGAAACCCAGGAGGAAGTTGAAGCCCTGACCTCTTCGGGTTCATGACCCAGGCCTCTTCTTCTCCACCCCCATTTCAGTGCTGACTAAAGATGATATGTTTACAAATTAGGCAACGAGAAGGGTTCATTAAGAAGGGGAAATGTGCGACTGAAAGACACAGACTTACGTGCAGTGGCTGGCTCCAGGCACGCGGACCCGCCGAGCCTCCGGCTCGCGAGAATCCGGCACCTTGAGCGCGCCCTCACCGCCGCCGGAGATCGAGATTTGGTAGCTTTTCTTTCAGAATTATGATCTCAATTACACCGGAAGTAGAGGCAAATCTGGGGTGGTGCTGATGTTTTCGAGACCTAAGGATATGGATGGATGGATGGATGGATGGATGGATGGATGGATGGATGGAGATGTGTGTGTGTGTGTGTGTGTGTGTGTGTGTGTGTGTGTGTGTGTGTGTGTATATATATATATATACTCTCCCGCTAAATGTACTAGTAAATGCGTAGGTTGGGAGAGGTGGGAGAAAGTGCCAGTGGATGGCAAGGCCTGAGGAAAACCCAGCAAGGATAAGGGTGGAAGGAATCAATCCTTGAATTACAATTTTTCTTTCTCTACCAATCTTATCTGTTCATATGAAATAACCATTTCATATGAAAAGGAGGGGTAGGAGGTGCCACCCATGGATGGAGGAAGGAGGGACCTCAGCTTCCCCTTGCCTTTTGGATGCCTCCACTCCCAGTGTTAGGTTCTGAGGCTCACCTGGGCCCAGGAAACCTGATTGAATGTGATTTGGGTGTTAAGTTGCTTGAACAGTAAATCATTGTTTCCTAAAAAGATTGGAGTATTTGAACTTACTTGAATCCTTGGGATTTTCCCATTTAAAATATTACTCATTGAAAATCCCAGAATTAAAAAACACAAACTTTTCACTGAAAGTTCCCGTTCACCTTAGAAATTATTTTCTTTAGCTTTATAGATAATGGTTGGAACAAGGGTTTAAAGTGGAAAAGGAGGGGTCTGGTAAGAGCTAAATTTTAGTCTGCATTCTCTAAAATTGCAAAAGTTTTGCTCATTTTGTTTTGTTTGAGTAAAAAAAGACTCTTTTAGTGCCCCTAATATCTAAATCAAGTCTCTGTCTCTCTTGTTAATTAAAACAAATTCCTAAAATGCTCAAAGAGTCTGTTCCTCAAATCAATTTTGCAAGCGTTTATTTTCCTGCATGTGTGTACAAATGTGTTCTGGTGATATGTGAATTCACACCCCAGAGCAGGCCCTTAGCAGTATGTATGTACGACGAATAAACCTGTATTACTAATAATGAATAAAATAGAGCTATATCCTAATGGCATATCTCTCAATTTATCCTGCATCCTACTGCATATCAAAGTCAACTTTCTCCTTGTAAAATAGAAGTCTTAACAGGAAAATAATTACAGAAAAATTAAATTTCACTAGGCACACAGCAAGCACCCATCAAACAAACCCAGTTCTGAGGTGTCTTTGGGTATTGAAAGCACCTTGAAAAAATGCAGGATTGAATTTTTTTTCTTACTTTGGAAGCATTTGGTTTCTAGAATGTATCTTTATTTGTGGCTTGAAAATCTTAGCTAGAATGAGCTCTTATTGTTGCTTGATATTCTTTGATTTTACTGACTCTAAAATTATTGATTAGCCTTAAAGGAAATAGAAAAATAGAATTTAAGTGTCAAATGATGGGATTCTCTGTATTCTTAATCACCTCCCAAGCATAAGCATATTAAACCCTAATTACAGGAATGTTTCTTGATTTAGAACAGAAAATTAAGCCAGTGAAATTGATTCTTAGTCCACGAGAAATATCCGTGATTGCTGTGATGATGTGTTTGTGAAATAAGGGTGGAGACAAGGCTTCTCATTATATTTAGGTCTTCCTTAATATATTTCTCTTTTAATACCTGTTGTTTAGCAAGAAAATTAAGGAATGAAGACAGGCTAAATAAACTGTCATTAGATTGTCTGTGTTCCTTTGTCACACCTGCCCTCTCAGTGGGCATGCCTGGAAGGGTGTGTGTGTGGGGGGGGTGTGTATATACTTCCTTTTTTCGTAGTTGAGCATGAAGGAAGGGTTGCAAGGATGAGAATATTGATCAGAAAGGCACACCTTTACATGTTAAAATAAGCTGGGTACATTTGAAACCTTGCTAAATCCCACCTAGGTGTTTATCTGGGCAGGGTGTACTTGTGTGTGACAGCTGGCTGGCTGATTGCATACATCGCTTGGGGAGAGGGGAAAGGCTCCTGAGTCTGGAGTCAAGAGTGGCCTCGCTTTCAGCTGTGGTGAAATCCGCAGGGGCTCAATGAGGTTTGGCTTCAGGGAGTATAGCTCTAAGGGCACCTGTGTGCATCTGGTTGGAGACGTGTGTCTGTATGTATGTAGGAGTAGGCACTTCATAAAAAATTCATTAAAAAATAGTCCTAAAATTTTGCTATGTCATCAATTGGGGTCAGGCACCAAGGTCACTAACATGTCCTAGGTTCACTCATGGATCGCAGCAATATTACTGCTTTTGATGGTAAAAATATGGCTTCTTTCATGTCTTTGGTTCTTTATGGTACTTCCTAATAGTGGGGCGAGGCTCTAGCCTCCTCCTCCTCCCTTCTTGATCCCCGCAAACAAAACCATACTACCACTTGAGCCATCTGCAGCAGGTGTAATGGATGGCAGGGGGCCGACCTAACCACACTTCAGTCTCTTCTAGGTCGTCACCGCTCTGCACCAAACAAATGAGTCCTGTTTCGCCACTAGGGTGCCGAGGTGGATGGTGGATGCTGGCCCCCGCCCCTGGCATCGTTCAGCGCTTAGAAACCTGAGCCAGCTGACAACACACGAAACACACAGGCACAGAAAAAAACGCCGAGCCAACTGCGCGCTCCCACTGCCTACTTCCTCTGTTCCCCGTACACATGGAGGACACATGTAAAACCTTTACACATTTAAAAGCCCTCGCAACTCTCTGAACTCTTGGTTACTTATGACGGCCTTCCCCACTGCACATAGTCCCTGGTGTGTGTGTGTGTGTGTGTGTGTGTGTGTGTGTGTGTGTGTGTCTGCGCGCGCGCGCGCGAGAATGTGCGTGTGTGTTTAAAACGCTTATTGGTAGGTCATCAGCAGCTGATCAGACATAGTAATCCAATAATCTTTTTGAATAGATACACATTTTCGTTAAAGGTAATTTTTTTTAAAGGAAAACTCAATTTCCTGCGTAAGTCTCGGATTCCCAGTTTAGGTTCTAGGGAACCGCAGAGCTGCACAGCCCCAGCCTAACTTTCCTTTTCCAAGGTCTGAGCCGTGCGCAAATTGTCACTTCATGATAAAGCAGGGGCTCATTTGCACGCGTTCGTGTTATAGAGGGGAGCTGTGGGAACGCGCAGCATAGGGAGGGGAATCGGGTAGCTGGGAGCCCCCCGTAGTCGATTGGAATCCTTGCAGGGCGCACAGGGTGCCCCACGGCAAGAGCACAGGGTCCAACCTCCTAGGCGCAAAGCATCCTCTGGGTCCAGGCTCTCCGTCTGGAGCCTGCCGACCACGCTCCACCCCCGTGTACATCATTATTTTAGTAGCCCCAGGTAATGGTGCTCACCTCTTGGGCATTGGGTCTGGGCGGAGGCTGGACCCTGCCAGGAATCGAACTCCGCTGCCCCCAGAGTACTTACCTCGAACGAGGCCCTTTCAAATGGTGGCCCAGAAGCGTCAAGTTTTCTCTCCCAGCCGTTGTGCCTGATTTCAGCCCTTGTGCCAGATTTCCCTCCTGTCTGCCGCTTCTCTCGGCAGGCTCTCGCCTCTCTCTCTTTCTCTCTCTCTCTCTCTCTCTCTCTCTCTCTCTCTCTCTCTCTGTCACATAGGAGGATTACTTGTGACTTTTAGAGGCAAAAGCTTGCTTATTCAGAGAAGAGAGGGAGGGGAGAGGAAGAGGGAAGGGAGGAGGGAGGGAGGAGGGAAAGAGGGAGGGAGAAGTAGAAGGGGGATGGAGGATGAAGAGGAGGTGGAGAATCTGAGGTGGTGAAGGCGTAGGTAGAGGAGGAGGAGGAGGAGGAGGAGGGTTGGGAGGAGTAGGGTGAAGTAACCAAAGATGGGCTGGGTTGGGTCGACGAGGGATAAATTGCTCCCCACCCAGCTGCTGTGCGACGCCCCCAGAGTCCCGGGGGAGCCTGTGCGTCAGATCGCGGCTGGCCAAGGCGGGGCAGTACAAAAGCGCCGCGGGACCCCCTTCAAGAGCTTCTACCTCGGCAGACTGAGAGCCCGAGGCCGCTGCACGCTGGAGCTCAGCTCTCCGCTCGCACAGGGGTGGCTGTCTAGGGGCTCGAAGCTCTACGGAACTTTGATTTCCTTCCTGAGCGCCAGGCTACCCTCGCCTGCGTCTCAGACAGGAGATGGAAGCCCGCACATTCCCCGCGCGTCCTCATCCCGGCCGCCGGCGCCCACCTTAGCCATAGTCCTGGAGCGGGTGCTGCTCACTGGGGCGTCTTCGCACCACCCAGGCTCAGCCACAACCCCGTCTCTCTGTTCACTTTTGGGGCACACCTTCATCTTGGGTTTGTTTGTTTGTTTGTTTGTTTTTATACAGAAGTGTGTTGGGGGGGGGCGCACTCTCCAGGCTAGAAAAAGAGTGAAATACCGAAAAAGTAGCTTCAATATCCTGCTGCTTGGAGTCCTGGACAAAGTCCGAGCATATCCAATATTTGAGATATAGTTCGTAGCAAGGACCAAGGCGAGAGCTCACCGGATCACTTCAATTGAGTTTCTATACAGCAAGGATTGTTGATTATTATTAAATACGAAAAAAAGGCTAAAAAACGAAAAGTAGTTGCAGAAAAGGACGTGGGGCATTATAGCAATGGTCAGGAACCAAAAGTGGTTGAAATAGTTTTCTGGGACAAGATCATCCACAATGGGTAAAGATGGAAGTCCCAGATTGGTACAAAACCGATTCATTACAGCGACGGGATTTAAAAAATAGGAGCATGCTTTTCGACATTGACGACCCATTCGTTCTCTGTTAAACGTATTAAGGCAGCCCCATGGAATGATTACATGGCAGCTTTTAATGTACAAACACAGGGATACTACAGAGGTTAGGCACAAGCATTTATAAAATCCTGTGTACACACACACACTTTTAAAGAGAAAAAGTTTGAATACCAACACCCTAAACTCATAAATACCTATATTTTCTCAAGCAACTATCCTTAAATATGGTAATTTTTCTTTGTATTTTTTTGCTGACCTATAGATGAGACTGCACAATGTCTCATCTGTACAATGAAAAACTGTACAATGAGATACAATAGACTACCTAAGGTTCAACAATTCTGCTGACATTTAAGGTGTGGCATCTCATAAAATGCCAGATGGGGTGGAGAAACCTTGCGGGGCAGGGAGAAGGTTTTTATTAACAAGCATAACTTCCAAAACAATTTAATTTAAATAATAGCAATGAGGTCATGATAACTGTCCCCCTTTTCCCACACTAGGTGGTTTAGTCAATAATGTATTTGTGTATTTAGTTAAGGTATTATTGCTATAGAATTTTAGACCTATTCTGTGGCACATAAAAAGTCTCTGAACATTAAATTAGAACATTTTGTATGTTTTAGAACCTGCCAAATCTTGTTCCATAATAAGGATGATAAAATAGTGCTACTTTGTTCCCACCACAGTTTTGAAGAAAACTGGAACAAATGAGGTTGTTCTTTACAACTTATGTTAGTTTTAGGCAAATAAAAATATTTCACTTCAGGAAAATGAGCTGGTGAACAATATCTTAAATGAGGATCATGTTTTACTAATCTTTGGTGGAGTTTTAAAAATTCTTTTGGAGCCCCCTGAGAGAAGAGGAAGTGCGAAGCAGGCAGAACCCGGCTCAGCCTGCCCTGCGGGTCACTGTGCCAGGAGCGCACACCCTGTGCACATCCGCACCCCAGTGCTCCTGCATCCGAGCCGTTTGGGGATGGATTTCTGAGGATGAGGGGGTTATCCCCACATCCCATGGATCAGCCACATGTTTAGAAATAGGTATTTTTATAAGGGCAATGTTCAGGCTTTAATACAATGGTATGATGGAGATAGAACTCATCCCCTTATTATTTAACAATTGCTCAGGAGTTAATTTCTTTGCTTATTGGATATCATTTTAGAGAATTTGCCTCTTTGAAATTATTAGCCAGTGTTTGCATCTAACAAAGCCTTAGAATTGGGTTCTCCGGAGGAGGGGGAGGCGGCTCAATGAGGTTCAGCTTTGAGGCACAGTACAATCAATGTAAAAGAAAGGTAGAGGAGGGTTAAAGAAACTTTGGGTTATATTTAAATAATGCTTGGTAGTTTGCAAACCTTATCTTCTTTATATTTTAAACAGCCAAGTTTATAAGTTAAATTCCTTCTTTTTTTTTTTTAGTCATCTAAAATCTCAGAGAGATTTTCTTCCTTGCTAGCAAAATGCCTCCAAAGGCTTCAATTAGACACAAGTAGCCACTTATGCCTCAAAGATGTATGGCCTGCTCTTTTTTCAGGGACCCTTTATCGGGGCTCAGGAAAAGCCCCAAACCTAAACTAGTTCAGTGGTTACCACACTGAAGTGTTTGCTTTAAGTTTATTAGTCTTTTAAGTACCACGTGATTAGACAGGACTGGTAGCTTGAAAACAACTTGATTCAGGGCAAAATCATTTTGTCCTTTTGGCATAAAAAATGTTGGTATGTTTCCAAGTTCCATCCAGGAACAGACGGCTGCATGTCAGGGCTGGTACCTACCCAGATCACTACAGGATCTTCAGCTGGCAGATAAGATCCAGCAAATGGGACTCATGAAGAAACTCATGGGGTAGGAGTAAGGGGTACTGCATCCTGATTCTTTCTGTTGGGAGCTCCAGTGATAACAATCGTTGGCTTCTTCAGCATCAAGGAAAGGAAGAATTCACTACTAAACAGTTTTGAGCATGATATGCTTAATGGAGCTAGTTCAATTTTTGCTTTAAAAATTCCCCTGCAGATATCACTCTTCTCCCTGCTTATCATTTACAAGATTTTTAAAAATCTCATTTACAGGCAGTCATGACTAGGGTCGTGCTACAGTTAACAGAGAGGGGCAGGAGCACTTTGGGGTTGTGTAATTATCCGAGTAAAGGGTCTTCCACCTTTACCTGGCACCCTTATCTCTGTAAATGAAAGCTGCTCCAGAGAGAGACTTGTTTGTATTTTCGTAGTTGCAACTCAAGTCTTTGTGAGTGTGAGCTTTCAGTTGAATTCGCCAGTCTGAAATAAGGGGCTGGGAACCATGCCCAAATCTCCCAGATCTCCTGTAAGAAACCATTTGGACACCAGTCCCTGGTCACTGCCTTCACCGTTATTGTCATAACTCTTCAGGCCTTTGCTTTTTAACCTTCATATCACCTTTAATAAAATAAATTAGTCCTATTAGAACTAAGCACAGAGAACCAGATTTAGTCTTTGAGTTGTTCAGGTAAACATTATTTTATCATTTAAAATTAAGCTCACTCTCCAAAATTAAGCATCTGACTCCTTAAGGCTCAAACCCTTCCTCTGGTTTCTAAAGGTACAAACCAGCCTTTGGCGTTGAATGCCATGAAGGTGCCCACAAGGAAACTGAAGGTTCGGAGAGGGAAATACCAACATTCCTAAATTTTCTTTCGTTACTGCCTAATAAAATGAAAGCTGATGGTATATGCAACCCTCTTCTACAGCTTACCACAATTGGTAAAATGGTTTTAATTCTAATTGGGCCATAGTTCCGTGGTTTCGCACCTTAGAAACGGTCCCGAACTGGATCCCTCTGGTTGATTTTTAGAGACCTGCGCCGCAGATGCGGCTCTCAGGTAAAGCTATGGAGGTGAAGGCGGGGCTCCCTGTCGCCTAATGAGTATTTCACCTACAGTCTCTTGATTTTGCCTCCTAACTCACACTCACCCACACTCCCAGAAGAATTGGTAGGCTAATAAAAGGCAAATAGTTATGGGGTTGAACCTAATAGTTTCTACCAGAGGGACTTCTGTTAGAAAATAGAGGGGGGCGGGCAACCCCTCACTCCCCTCGCGCCTCGACTTCAGGCCACGAGCTCTGGCTGCTGGGGACCTCAGGTGGGCGCTCCGGGAGGGGACGCTGGGGGATCATCCCAGGACCCAGGCCTGCCTGAGGCCCCTCTCTGGGACCCCTTTGACCTGGGCCGCCATTCCGCTTGGTCTTTCTGGGAAAAAGAAAAAAACAAAAACAAAAAAACACACACCTGCTGCTGCGGATCAAGTACACCTGACACCAGATGTAGTAAAAAGAAAAAAAATAGAAAAAAGAAAAGAAAAAGAAAAAGAAAAAAAGGAAAAGAAAAAAACAACTCACCCTCCTTAATTCCGTTTGGTAAGAGCCCGGGCTGCCAAGTCCATTACATAATGCCCGCTCAAGCTGACACCTGTGCGGTGCTGGAGCTGGATCGGGTTCTGGCGGCGGCTCAGGCCTGGAACGTTGGCTCGGCAGCACCCGGACCAAATGCCAAGGGGAAGAGGAACGAATTTCGGGCGGGAGGGCGGCGCCTTGGTCTAGGGGGGATGGGAGAATGGTGGGGACTGGCCCTTGGAGAGGAGGCACCAGGGTGGTTCCCCAGTACTTTGGGGGTGCGAAAAATCAAAGCCGCGATTTCGAGGTTCCAGAGTCCTCTCAGGAAATATCGGACACAGCTGGCTGCTCCCGGCTGGGGTTGGCTCCCTGGGGCACCCCCTCAGCCTCATTACGGGCTGGCCGGCCACCTGCAGCGAGGCCTCCTGTCCAGCGCCTGCCACCTGGGTGCTATTGATGGCGACTTTGGAGGTACCCACACTGTGACCTGATAGGATGCCCCTTTCCCTGAAGATGGACAGTAGCTTTATTAATCGGCCATCATTAAACCAACCCAAAAGAAGCTCTGTCCCACAGAGGACAAATCAGGTATCTTGTGCTTTAACTGAGCACTGTGGGCTAACGATGGTTAACGCGCAGAATCCCTCTCTCAAAAACCCAAATGTCCAGATATTTGGAAGTCTGTACCAGTGACTCTGAAAAAGGTCAATATGCAAACTGCTAGGCTATTCACAGCCCCACCCTCTCCTGCTTCCTGGATAAGCAGAAAGACCTCGAACCATATAAACTCCTCTGTCAGAGCCGGTCTTAATGTTTCTAATATTTTTCTCGCGAAGAACTACGAGCTTCTCAGGTGACTCCTACCGGGATACCATGTCAAAGGAACTTGCCCTGGCGGTTTACAAATACCATGTACTTGGACAGTGCTATTGGAATAAACCCTGGCTTCCTTTCATGCAGTTCTTAGGAATTTAGTTAAGGCCTTGAGACATGACTCAGTCTCCCCAGGCTACTGTGGAAAATGGTTTTGAGCTTTGGTTTTTTTAAAAAAAGTGCATCTCAAGTTTCGTGTGGATCTTTTAAAAACAAAACAAAACAAAACAAATATCACGCGCACTCAGCAAGAGACAGGGACTTTTCCTTGACATTTGCAGGTACTCCCTTACAGATTAAAATCACCAGAGTAGATTTCCTGGCGTCCTTCTCAACTATCCCCCTCCCCCTTCCCAAGACTGCATCAATAGGCAGGAGTAAGACGCCGTCGTTTCCTCCCCCCACCCCCACACCAATTTCAAAGACATCTGGACTCCCTCTCTCTGTCTCTCTCTCTCTCTCTCTGGCACTCCATAGCCTAAATAAATACTCTTTTACTTTCGTGTGCGCCTAGGATGGTGTGACCTGGGTCCCTCTCCCGGTGGCTAGCAAGTTGGAGAAATCCTCCCGAGGACCAGTTTGCTGGAAGGGCCGGAATACGCCCTGCCCAGCCTCCGAAAGATGGAGCGTAGAGCCGGGCCCCACCAACCTGCACTCGCAGAACGTTATCTTCACAGCAATTTAGCAAGCCCCACAAACAAAAGTTAAAGCGTGATGTCACTATACCTTGCCCCGGGTTACTCAGGCGTCTCCCATTTTGGACATGCTGGAAGTGTTGGGTTTGGGGAGATTTGCTTTGGCTGGGTTTGAGTTGCCTATATAAACCCTGCTGGAGTACTGTACCGAGGAACGCGCTTTGATGGACTCGGGTGTTAATTAACGCGCAGCTAATTTGAGCTCAAGAAGCTGTAGGCGGCCGGTCGAGCCGCCAGCCGCGAGGGGCCAGTGACCTCTAGTGGACACGAGGGGATATGCCGCTCGGGCTAGTTTGCACGCGGGGGCTCCATAGCCGAGGAAATTGCCTGCGCGGATGCCTGTCATCTCTCCTGAATCCAGAGACGTGGAGGAAACACGAGTCCCCAATTTAAGGGGGGAAAGACCCTCAACAAGTGATGTCGAACAAGGGCCTTAGCTCTTCTGATATATCTGAAATCTAAGCCCAAGGTGGTTTAAAACACAAATACACAAATCGTTATTTGCCGTTCTTTTCGGCGAGGGAGGGAGAGCCTATAGAAAGGGCTTGAGAAGTGAGCTGCAAGAACTTTGGTTTCTGAACTTAGAGGAAAACAGGGATTTCAAAGCTTGGGGAGGGGGCAGTCTTCAGCCAGTCAGGGAAAGGAGCTGGAATGTATTTCTGTAAACAAAGCCCATCAGTCCTCCTATGACTTATTTTTGTTTTAAAGAATAAAAATAAAGAAAGAAGATGCTTGGTTGGCTCAGCAAGAGGAAAGCAAGAGAAGAAATGATGTGTGGAGCAGCCCAGATGCCTGAGTTCACACCCCTCAGGCAAATAAGCAGACAACACCACAAATGTACTAATAACAATAACACAAAGAGCCTTTATAAACAATAAAAATAAAGAAAAGGTCCAGGAGCCTAAAATAACCTGGTTTCCCCCTCCCGCTCCACTTACTTCATTAGTTACCTAAACTTGTGTAGCGGTTGTTTGGGAAATGCACAGTGCACGTTAAAAGCAAAAGCAAAGCAAGGGTAATTCAGACAGAATTCCCCTTTTTTGAATAAATAGAAGTCTGCATTTTATCCTCCCCTCTTCCCCACACAGAAGCAGAACGCAGAAGCTGGTGATGCCTCAATAAAACCCCACGACCCGCCGCCTCTGAGTTCAGGGTTCCGCCGTCTGGCAGGGGTTGAGCTAACCTAGCCCACCCCCGCGCCAGCCTGGACCCTCGTTCCCGGGTCCTATCTCAGGGCATTTGAGGACTTCTTAGTCTCCGTTCCTCACCTGCACTCTTACCCCGAGAACCGAGTCCGAACTACGAACTACGAGCGGCTCGGAGCCCGAATGTGGACGTGATCTTGTCCTCGAGGGTAGCTTCAAGTCGGCCGCGGGCCCTGCTCCCTCTGTGCCAGGCTGTTCAGCGGGTACCCTACTATGTCCTTAAGGGCTGAGAGGAGGATATGAGGAACGTGAGGTATTCTCTCTCCCCAACTTGTGAGCACAACCCGCTTGAAGGTGGTTTCACACTTTCCGGGACTGAGGGTCCGCGCTCCCGGAGCGCCGCAGTCGGGTTGCACAGGCGTACACCTCAGGGAGAGCGCCTGGGGTCCCTTGACAGTGGACAACAGCGCCTGGGAGCCACAGTGGGGTCAGAGGGAGAGCGGGGAATAAAGTTTGGACCGCCGGGGTAGGAAGAGCAGAAGTGGGAACTGGGCTGGAGAGGAGGACATGTTATTTCTCTGAAATTTCCCCTCTGCCCTTTGAGCCTGGGGAAACGTCCTGCAAGGAAATCGCAGAGGCTGAGAGCCTGCGGAAGGAGCAAGGCCTCGCCCCCGAGGGCTGTGGCCAGGATTCCTAGAGGAGTATGAGAATGGGGAATTCAGCTCCGCCGAGAGAGAAACTCTGATCCTCTCCTTTCTCGGCCAGGGACGTTGGGGATGCCCTATGAATTGGAATGGAAACGTCCAGAGTCCTAAGTCAACGGTAGAACACAGCAGTGGCTACCCTGGGGGCAAGCCTGTCCGAGTGCAGTGCGGGTGGAGGGTGGGGGCCCTGGACTCCAGCAGCACCAGGCACATGCGATGAAAATGAATCCATGGGGACCGAAGATTTTAAAGAGCTGTATGCCACTGCAGACCAAAGAGGAAGGATGGGGGGGGGGGGGGGGAGAGAAGCATTTTAAGTCCCAAATATAAAATAAATGTTGTAACAAAAATACAGTAATGAAATAAAAATTCTAATAGTTAAGTGCGAACTGTAATAGTTTAAGAAATGATCTCTTCAGTAAAGTAAACCGGAAACAAAACAATTTTCAACTTTTAAACTCCCAGACGTGACCCGCACAGCAACAGTGCGTGTGGGGGGGGGGCGTGGGAGTGGGGGTGCGGATAGGCGTTTTTCTCCACCTCACTCGCCCGTGCCTCAGAAGATTCCTGTAAATCCGGGGTAGAAAAATCCATCAAATTCTGAATCAAATAGGAAAAAAAGACAAAACAAAACTTATAGCGCCCTAAGCCAGGATCGACATGCGTTCCTGCAACCTTGCTTAACCTCCTTGCCCCCAGGAAGTGGCGCGAATCACTCTTGACACCACTTGGGGCGCACGGAGCGAACCTCCCTCCTGTTGGCCATGCGACCGCACACCTGGGGCCAGAGGTGGGGAGATACGCCTAGTTTCAAGCAGTCTCCAAACCGGAGTCCTGCCTGGCTTGGGCCCTTGTAAACCTAGGGGCTTACCTTTGGCTAGGTAGCAGCCCCCTGTGCCCTGCCATCAAAGGCAAAGTGAGCGCTCTCCTTCCTGTAAGCTGCGACTTAACAAAGGCGCGCTTGAGCCCACCAGGCCCCCAGGGACGCCGGTTCATGCCGGAGCATGCCAGTTTCACCTATGTTAATGGCCCTCACAAGCAGCCTTCCTCAGCAACCTCTAAGTGGGTGCCGATGAGGAACAGTTCCCTGATTGTTCTGGAGAGTCCAAACGGCGAGCTTCGGGCGCTCGCCGAGGTCTGGCACCCCAGGCTACTAAGCCAGGCCATGGACGTTTATACCAGGGATGAAATGCCAGGGCTTATTTCCCGGTTAACAATATCCATAAGCCTGGCATTGCGCTTAAAAGGGTCGCCTCTTCTCAAACGGTTCAAGGTCAGGATCTTTTCAAGATAAGATTTAGAAAAGACCGGACTTGAATAGCTAGCCCCTAGAATCTCTGAGGACTTGGCCAGAGCGCAGCCACCGTCTCTCTGCTCACTGCGCCTCACCGCAGCCGCGGCTAGGGATGCGACTGGTCAAAGGCAGGGCCATCCCTCCTGCCCAGCTCCCGGAGGTCCTCGCGCTGCCTCTGGGAATCGCAGAGACAACCTCACTTAGTTTATTGGGGAAATTTGAAAAACAAAACAAAACTGGAGTCCGGGCGCTGGAGAAGGTGTCACAGGCTCAGGGTGCCCAAGGCCTGGCGGGCTCCCGGGCTAAGGAGTGGGGGTGTGGGCGTGGGGCGGGGACGACCCCGGGACCCCAGCCCACGGCCTCGGGAGAGCTGTGCGAGAAAAGGGGCCAGATCTTTCCCCGGATCCAGGTTATTACATTTCCTCTTTGGCTTGAGTTGCAGAGCGATTTAGAAAATGAATGTGAACAATTTAAGCTGTTCTACTTGTGTTTTTAAAAGGCCCCGAAAAGTCTCGCACTTTTTTCCCCCTCGTATTTTCTTAATTTTCTTTTTCTCACATTGTAATATTTTAGTGCCCGGGTGGCGGGTCAGGGGAAGGAGCGGCCAGGAGACAGTGGCTTGGGACCTGCGGTGTGAAAGTGAATTTCTTACCGCCTCTTTTATTCTCACTGCCTCTCGGTCCATCTTAAATGATAACAACGGAGACGATGGTAATTTGAGAGGCAATAGTCTGCTTTGCAGACCCGCGGAGCAGTTTGGGGAAGTCTTGGGAACTGAACTGCGTGAACTTAAATGCGAGTCCTGAAACTTTTGAATGAGGGAGGCAGCAAGAACCTCGCTCAGACTTCCGGAATGGCATCTTCGGGGTCCCTGTGCGCCGCCTCTGGAACTTCTTGAGAGCATTTCCTCCGTCCTTGCGCTGCCCCCCGCGCGGACGCTCCAACTTTGTCCTGTTCCGTTTCCTCTTCGTACGTGTTTCTGCCCATCTCTGGAGCTGCTCTAGCAGAAGAATATCCGCAGTGAAACTTCACCGTGCGGCTCAAAGACACTTTTTAGGGCATCCGGGGACGACGGAGGTCTGGGCTGGGGCTCCGCAGATCGGGCGGGGCGCTGGGGGCTGGACGTACCTGCGGACAGGGGCTTCTGGGTCCAGAAAAGGGCGGGGCGGATCTTCAGCAAAGGCGAGGCCCAGAAGAGCTTCCACCGCTGTGAGGATAATCTCTTCCTGGCCTCAGTTTCCCCATCTGCTTTAGATGAATTTTAAGGAGTCTTATTCTTTTAATAGTGACCCCCACCCCCTCTTGCCTTTTCTCCCCCGCAAAACATCGTAAATCTTCCCCGTCCCCAGGGTTAATTTTAAAAAACCATAAAGGATGCGCAAGACAGAATTTACCTGCCCATGCATTTCTGTTGATAAAAAACTATTTTTACTTAATTTTTATTTCTACCGATTTAAAAAAAAAAAAAGTCTGGGAAGCATTTGGCTTTTAGTCGAGGTCGGCAGGTTCAGTACTCTCCAGCACCCTCTAACCTAAGACTCTTGGTTGCCCATTAAAATGAAATGCTGTGGATAAGCAGCAGGAGTAGAATCTGCGGGTGGAGAAGGTGGAGCTGACTTCAAGTACCTAAAGCTTGAAAAAGGCTTGCATTACCCTCCTAGCCAAGGCTCTTCCCAGGGGCAGAGTCAAATCTTGTGTGATGTTAATTCTGGCATCCTCTCTCTCTTCTGGGTCATTCCCTCATACTTCTGTAAGAAACTCAGAGACATTTTGCCCTCTCCTTGGTGGTTCATTTTCAAATTTTGGGGTTAGAATTGTGGAAGATATAATGGAATGATATAAAAAGGAAATCAATACCAGGAATAAAGATTATAAAGGAATTAGTCCCTCAGAGATCATTGGTAATAATGCCAACACACAGGAAAAATTAAATAATAACTTCATAAAATCTTGTGCTTTAAAATTGATGTTTAATTTTATTATTTCTGATATAATCTTTGTACTCAAAGATTTCTGTATTTAATACTTTGTATTTTATGTGTCCTATTTAGGACAAATGAGATAAAAGTATGAAGAGATTCATCCTCTATACATTATGATATGTGATAATAAAGTAAATTTAAAAAATTTAAAATAAATGTGTTAAAATATGCATGCAAAGTATTCATCTGGGGAGATAATGTACTTATTTGAATAAAGTCCCTTTCTACAAATATTTGGATTCTTTTTCTTCTCCTCTTCCTTCTTTTTTTCTCCTCTATTTTTTCTCATTCTTTTTCTCTTTTTCCTTCCATGTTTTTTGTCCTTGGAGCCAATTTCTGAGACAGACAAGAAAATAAGTCTCAATAGTTTATTTTCTCTTCCTGTGGTATTTTTGAAAAAATAGAAATATCTTTTGATATGCTAATTTGAGTGTAATTTTAGACTGTGTCAGATATTTAGGACAATATGTGCAATCCTAGGAAAGGTCTTCTATGGTAGCTATTTTTTAAGATGTTGCCTCACAGTTACTATAGGTTTACTATTGGGTTAATATTAAATTAAAATAGATACCATAATGTTAAAAATTGACATCTTAAAGCTACCATTGTGATGCCCACTACAAATGCTTGAATTAAGGAAGGCACAGCCTTGTGAGGCACAATCAGCAGTGGACACAATCACAGTACACACATGCACACACAAGGAACATGCAATTTAACATGGCCTTCAGAACAAAACCGGTCATTTGCTTTGTAGTTTCATATATTCTATTGCAACAAGAAAAGTCATACTTTCATTTAAAACTACTGTAAAACCACGATGTAGGATGGATGGTGTTTTGAGTATAAAATAACTTTGTCTTCATGACTTATCATGTATTGATTCTTTCCTGCTTTCTCCTTCATCAACTAAACTTAACACTTCTTTCTTTTAGTTTTCAAGCTCTTTGCCTTCTAAGGCAATGATTAGATCATGCGAAAAAATAAATTCATAATAATATATTAATGATTACAAATATGTTAACGTTCAAATCCTAGGCCACAGTCTCTTCCAGCTTCCCAGTTGAGATGTCCTTTCTAATGAATGTGTTTGTAGAGACTACTCTTGTTTTCATTGTCAAACTTTAAGTGGTGGACACATAGTCATATCACATAGGTTCACTTTTCTGAGGCTAGCCTGTCTTCATGCTTCACCTCATCAGTGCAATATGAAGAGTGCACATATATCTCAGGAACATAAGTCCGGTGAGAAAAAAAAATGGCAGACAAAATTAGTACCTACATAGTTTGAAAGACCAGTTTCTAACTCTTAGACATTAATTTCAAAACTATTGGGCTTATTATTAGAAAGACTATTCTCCTCCTATGTTAAAAATCACATTCACCTTTCTGTCCTCAGAACACTTTCTTCAGAGCTTTTTACAAATGCTGTTCCACATGCCTGGAACACTTCCTACAGAAATTAACATGACTGAACCCTTCCCTTTGCATACTCAGGAAACATTCCCAGGCCAAACTTACTACTTCATCAGTCTTTTCCTGCTACATTCATTAAAAAAAAAAAAAAAGAATCTATAGCCCTGACTGGTGTGGCTCGGTTGGTTGGGCATCATTCCACAAAAAGAATGGTTGCCGTTTCTGTTCCTGGTCAGTAATTCAGCAAATGTCCGTAGGATGGCTATTTTATGGATGGTGCAATGCATACAAAGACAACTGACACGGTTCCTTTCCTGACAGGTTAGAGCAATGCAGTGATAGTTGCCATCCTTTTATACAAAACTACAGAGTCAGGAAAAAGTAACTGCACTGCATTGAGCCCTTTCTCCATGTGTTTTCCCCTCTCCTCCCTTCACCTTTTGGGGCACTTTTTTGTATCTGGTTCTCCAAGTTCTTCATTTGTGGAGGAGTATTTGATAAAATTTTATACTAAAGTGTAAAATATTTATTTTGGCTATCTCCTAGAGGTATTTGCATTGTACCCAATTAGAAAACAAAGGAAAACTTCTCTAGTTATAAACTTTCCAAACCAAAAAGCAAAAAGGAGAAAATGGAGATATTTTTAAAGCCAGTGTCTCATTACCTGGGATACTGCTTACTTTGCTCATTTGTAAACTTTGAGAACTTAACAGTGAAAAACAAAAGAACTTTTTCTGTAGATCTAACCGGTAAGATATTTTTTAAAACCAAGGATAAGTTTCCTCAATGCCCTTAACATTTGGAAGGAGGTGCTCCCTTCTTTTTCTTCCCCTTTCCTCTTCCTCTTCCCTTTCTCCTTTCTTTCCTCCTTCTTCTCTTCTAGCCATCCTCTTCCTGATCCTCCTTATCTTCCTTCTCCTTATTTATCCTTACTTTCTCTATCCTGGAAATCCAGAAGATACAGGAAATGTTGTGAAAAAAGTTGATTCTGCTAGAACAACAACAACAACAACAACAACAACAAAATCTCTACCACAAAACAGACAAATAAACTAAAGAAAGTACTATCTGAAATGTTTCTCTAACTTACCTGTAGTAAAGATGTATTATGGAGAGTTAATAGCTGATATTTACTTAGTCGATTTGTGTTCATTTACTTCATTTACTTAAAAATGTCAACAGAAACTTTATTAAGGATAATCAGAATTATGGAAACTTACCACTCAAATATATTTAAAATAATAATTTTGAGTCTTGTCTTATTCCCTTTGTGCAATTACAACAAAATACCACAGACTGAGTTGTCTATGAACAACAGAGATTTATTTCTCATAGTCCTGGAGTCTGGGAAGTCCAAGATCAAAGAGATTTCTGGTGAGGACCCACTTCTTCCTTCATAGACCGTGGTCTTTTTGCTATATTTTCACAAGACAAAAGGCAAGGGATCTCTCTGAGTCTCATTTATAAGGGCAATAATATCATTCATGACAGTTCTTCTCTCACGACCTAATCACCTCCTGAAGGCTTCACCTCCAAATACCATTTCATTGAGGATTAAGTTTCAACATAAGAATTGTGGTGGACACAGATATTCAGTCTATGGCAGACCTATTTCCTTTTATCTTTAGCTAATAACTTTTTGCCTTTTAGGGTGATACCATGACACCTCACATTAGGGAAGATTGATGATTGTAAGTTCTTTGTTTCATTGATGCCTTGGGTGACCTTAAAATAACATCTATAACAGCACTCCTGATGCATTTTATTTTTCAGAATATGAGTTTGCAGAGAAAGAGAATGAAACATCTTTCTGAGCACTGTGGTCAATATTCAAACACTTTCTCCCTCTAGTTTGCCAAGAAGATTATTCCTTTACATGTTTTCTGTCAAAGTCTTACACATTTTACGCTAAGCCTTTTAAATTTTTGGAAACTTGGGATTATACACCATTTATTTTATTCAAACTTTGAAGGCAATAAGATCAACAAACTACCATGGGAGGGGGCTGGAGAGAGAGAGAGAAAAATAGCTAGAGAGGTTCAGGCCTCAGGCAGCAGGACCAGTCAGTGGCAGTGAAAGGCTTGCTTGTGAGGAACAGGTCATTCTAGGGAGTTTTATTCAGTTACAGCCCTCTGCCCTTGGCTTGGCCAGGAAACTAGTTAGTAACAACAGGAGGCTGTGTCCTAAGCTTAGAGACTTGAATTATTCATTAGTCTAACATAAATTACCATTCAGAGGCAGGTGACACACATGTTTTCTCGAACAATTATTATCACTAATCATCATTTTCTACAGCAATTTATATGCTTTCATTATTAGCCTTTGATTTCTATGTAAATCCTTTTTATAAAGCTGCCACAAGATTGGAGTTTTTTTGTGGGGTTTTTTTTTTTAATTGGCTCTCCTTACCTCTTGCTACGTTTCTTGGCATTTTTGCTCTCCTCATCTGGCACTTGATGGTTGGGTTTTCAGATTAGGCTGACTGTTGACATGCCCAGATAAAACATTCTCTCATTGAACATATTGCATTTGTAAGGGAGGCCACCTTCTTTCACCTTCTGCCATATTGTATCCATATTTTTTTTAGATCAATTGTCCAAACATTGACTCTCACATTTTCCCCTTTTTGATTTTCATTGTGCACCACATTTGACACTTTAACTACTTTTACTATTTGTCCAAGCCTTGTCACAAAGACTGAAGCTGACACAGGCTTGCCTAAACAGTCGCCTCGAATAAGTACATTTGCCATATGGATTTCCTCTTTCAGAGCCTGCAGAGCATCTTACATATTTTTCTTTTCTCTTTTATTATAGTTATATGGGTTCTGGGACTTAACTCTTTGAACAGAACTAACATTCTTTGTAACATTTTATATCTCCTAGATTCAGTTTTTAAATAAACTTCTGAAAGAGTTCTTGAAACTAGCTAGTTTCTGGAAGCATGAGTTCCTATCTAGTTCATGAGGGAGTGTTAGACATTTTCTTATAATTCTACTGGCTTATAAAGCTTCACTCTATCACATATAATATCTAAGTTTCTTACCTTTAGAATGCACCTCATTACACTGGTGAGGGGAGAGGCAGCCACCCTAGAAAGGGTCAGCATATTAATGTTCAGCATTTATGGTGTAAGGGTCATAGGTGCAGGCCATCTCATTCGAGTTTGGTTTCCTGATTTGCCAGCTGGGTGACTTTGTGGCAAGTTACCTGACTGCTTTGCTCCTCAATTTTTCTCTCTTATAAAAAAGGGTTTAATGATTGTGCCTACCTCATAAGGTTGTTGTGAGGATTCAATGAGTCAATACATATAAAGCACTTAGTATCTGGCATAAAGTGTGTGGATAGTACTAGCCATTAATTGTTATAGTATTAATTGTGGTATGAATTTGTTTCTTTTAACAATAGATGGTAGAGATTGGGTAAAATGGACACAGATGTATGTGTAAGTTCTTATCCCCGGAAATCAGGTAAGAATGGCCCGAAACACAGGCATGTCCTGTCGAGAGCAGGCTTAGGTAGGAATCTCCAAGAGAAAGTACTGGGTGGCCCCAACATCATGACATCATGGCTGCCAAGTGCTTTGTGCCTGGCCATTCACAAGTGTTTAGGACAAGTGTTCTGGCCAAGTTCTCCCATGAAGCATTCATTGCCTATTAAATGCTTGAAGGAGAGGGAAGTTTAGTAAGGGTTCAGTGATTTTTACCTAAAGGTATATTGTGACCTTAGTAGAACTATGCCTTTTATTACTCCCTTTGGGAACTAATGCTACGATTACACATTATATATGGACATCACCAATTGGTTTCCCACATTAAAAAAAAACCAAAAACCTGTCTCAGTTATGAGTTTTACCTCAAGCTGGTTATACTAGACCCTTTCCTGACACATTTTAAATACATTAGGACTATGTTCCGGCTCATTGTTGATTCTGGTCGGAAGATGTAACTGCAGTGTTACTACAAGATCCTGATGGTGTCTTTACATACAACACAGTTTTCTTAAACAAGGAAGAGAAGCAGCTGCAAGATGAGGGATACATGCATGTGTACATGTACAGACTTCAGAAATACAAGTGGAAGAAAACACAGGTTAACATCCCACATTGTCATGGAGCTTCCAGAAACACAAAATCTGGGGACTCAATATTACATCAACAGAGCATAGTGTCACAGTACCCAGCCTACTCCTCCTCCTTTGGACATTTCTGGAGAAGAAAAGGAGCTCCTGCTCTTTCCCCAGGACCTGAATGGGAGGAACTACACTGGGTGTCCCCAAGGGATTTGCATTGTAAACTGGGTTAACATAACTTCTATGTAAAATAAACACAATGGAAAAACATGTCATTCCAGAAATGCAGTGTTTCACAGCTCCCCAAATCATTATCATCACAGCTTAAAATTCAATTATAGAATGCTGAGTTGAAAAGAAAACCTGGAAATAACCAGTTAAAAGAGGTATATAAATACAAAATCTGAACATAAGAAACAACAATACAGTCATTAATGTACAGCAGGTAAATTTCCCTTAATTTGATGTCTTTCTTTTTGGAAAAATGTTACTCATTTAATTGAAGTAAAAGAAAATAACTTGTAATATTTTGCACACTAAAAAGCCTTGATTTTTGTAGTTATCATGCTTTCTTTCTTGCTTAACTTTGTAGTATGTGTTTTATCTTTACATAGAGATATGCTTTGATGATATTGCTTATGATATAACCCATGTGTTAGCACTACTGCCATCATACGAACCACTCAGTTCAGCTGGCACAGGAGGGGAATAAATCAGCTAAGGTGTTTGGTTGGATTCCAGTCTAGTAGGGACTGGATGGCTTGGCCCTTTGCCACAGCAACAGATATTTCTAACTCTTCATGACATCTTATTTTCAAAATGCCTTGACAACAGAGGTTATACTTTAGGAAATTATTTCTTTAAAGCACCTAAATTACTGATGTTCTGCACTCGGGATTTAATAACTATTTGCTTAGTGAGGGGAAAAACAAAGACAGCACCATAGACATCTCTGCCATGTGCTTTGGTCACAAATGACTGAAAAGACCATCCACTCTTGCTCAGTTACCATATTCCTCAATAAAGAAAAAAATACATGGCCAAAGTCTGAGTATGAAATTACATACTCAGTTATTTGAGGACTTTCTAAAAGTTGTATCAAACTTTCCATTATGTTGGTCTTATTTCTTGAATATGTGTATTTTGTAATGGACGAATAAGAAATTCATCTGCCCACTCTTCAAAAATCCTTAAAGTTCACCATTAGAAGCTACTGATGTGCAGGAAAAAATACAAATAAACACATGACAGCATGCAATTGCTTCTTCCTCCTTTTCTTATTTAACCTTCATATTTATTTATAGTAACAGTGTACAAAATTATATTATCTAGATGGTACCTGGTCTTTCAATGTAAGATTATCGAAAATTCTAGCTTGGTTTGACTAAATTTATTTTTTAGCTAACTTTAAGAACTTTGACTTCTTTTCTGCTTGTAGATATGAATTCTTGCTGATATAGCAGACTAACATTATTAAATTAACTAGAATTCTCTCAGATGATTCTTCCAGGGACCTGGATGGAATAAGATGCAATAATACTGGAGACTGGATTTGCAAGTAAAATACAACCCCTGATATCTACATGGTTTGGACTATATGTAAAGTGTTGGTAAGAAAACATGTTCCTCTGAAATTACTCATTATGAGTGAAGGGACTATCCTTCACAAAACTGTGTAACCCTAAATACCTGTGTGTAATTATGGTAAGTTTATTCAGAGAATCTGCAAAAATTAACTAGAAATGGGACATTGTTAGCTTCTCAAAAAGTGGAGATGAGAAATGATGCTAACACAGTATATCTATAAGATTACAGGGCTACAAATAAAATAGAAAAATTAGTATTTCTCATTAAACATTTACCTTTATTTCTAAGCCTGTAAAAGTCAACAGTATAGTATTAGAAATTATTTATCTTGATCATGAATGAAAATGTTATGTTGGTGTATTTTTCTTTGTTTAAACTTAGTTCTTATGTGTCAGGGAACTTGTTAAAGCCAGAAATATTATTATATTTTTAAAATTATATTTTATTTTTGAGTATAAAATACTCAAGTGTACAGAAAAATGCAAACAAAATAAAAGAAGTCCTTATAACCGCCATCCACATTTAAAAGACTTTTTTTTTTTGCTTAGTCTCTTTTTTTAAGAAAAGAAATGAGTTATTCCTCCATCTTCTAACCCATTTTTCTCTCCTTTCTTCCCAAAACTAACAATTGTCTAGGTTAGTGTGTATTTCTCTTGTGCATTTTGAAAATCTTTTTCTACATATTCAGATAACCAGAAATTTACTTTTTCTCTAAAAATTATTTTTAAGATTTTTTCCATGTTGATACATGCAAACTAGTTGTCCATTAGTGGAGGAAATAAAATGTTGTTTATTTTTACAAGAAATAGGAATAAGAGTTAAAATGAATAAACGAGACCTGAATATATCAACATATTAAGATTCTGCTAACCAATTTAAAAAACTCAAAAGTTTTGGAATACTTTATATTACTTATATCATTCTATCTTTAAATCAGTAAGTATTTGTTGAGAGTTGAGTCTAAGCCAGGTGCCAGTCTAGCACAGTGTGCCATAGCAAACAAAACAGATGAAGCCCTGTTGGAGGTAGGGTGCTACCAGGGATATGTACCAGTTAGGCCTGCCTATAGTTTCTGTTAGGGAAAAGAAAGTATCATACCCAGTAATGGTCAGGATAGACTCCTAAACTTCCAAAATAGTTAATATAGCCTTTTGACTTTTTCTGATCATTATCCAAGATTCAGCCAAAAGGAGATGAAAACTTTCTGTGGGCAGCTACCTTCAGTGACCAGACTGCCTTACTAATGTGTAAGGAGGTAATGTGTAAAAACTAATGTGTCAGAAATCTTTCTGAGTTGATTTTTGAAAAGTGTTCACAAGATCAAATGCCTGTGAATGGTTCAGTTCATTGGGTATCCATTAAATACCTTGATTTTTGGCCCATTGTTGAATGACAGGGAGAGAAAAGGTATATATTTCAGACTCTAGATAGTCTGGAATGCTGAAAACATAACATAGTTTGACTTCAAGAGCTGCAATAGTGTGTCCAAAGTCAGAGAGTTAGCTTGGAACAGTAACATCATAACCTCAAAAAGTTTCAATAGTGGTAAAGCATGGAACATAGTCAAGAGTGGGTCAGAGGTTTAATGTAGTCACTTTCCCAGGAACAAGCCAGAGCAATACCTGAGGAAGTGTAGAGGTTTCCTTCACTGAAAAACAAATAGGCTAGCTTTTGGCAGTAGTCACATCTGGCATGCAGTGGTGGCATCTTGCATCAGAACCATATCATTCTTTAATTGGTGGTAGTGTGTGCTGCTGTGTGTGATACAGTGATGGAGCCATTGATAATGGTGGCCTAAGTAGCAGCTTGATTCCAATTATTTTCATTAGAAAATGGATCCTTACAAAGGCATCTATTTACCTGAGTGACCCAGATTGTCTGATTGACAGCCTCAATTTGTTTTCAGTTGACTGCCCCAAAGAGGGCTGACTCTACTCTGCCAGTTTATAGTCTCCCAAATTCCAGACCAAATGTCTAGGCCGTTGGCTACAGATCAAGAGTCAGTAAAAATACAACTGTTTGGTCCTTAGAAGTATTGTCCATGGCCAGGATAATAGCTTTCAGCTCAGGTCATTGCAAAGACAGGTCCTTACCTGTGTTAAATAACAAAAAAACAGCCAAACAAACAAAAGAAAAAACACACGGCCAAAAGTTTTTCTGTAATACAGGATTTATTGGGCCATTGCTAGCAAGAAAAAAAGACCAGCCTTGGTGCATGAAGCACAAACCACCTGCAGTGTGGCTAGATGGAAAAGGCGACATGTTGCTCTCCTGGAAATATTGAGCATTTTTATACATCAAGTATAGAGGAGAAGGATGGAAGCTGTTCCGAGAGAATGTACATTAGCCATAGACAAAGGGGCGGGAGAAGCTGAAGCTGTGCCAGCTCTGGAATGGATGCGGTCAACAAGGAAGATGCGTCTGCTCCTGTGGCTTGGCTGTGGGCAGCAGACTGGACAGTTCATGTGTAAACAAGATGTGGAAGCTCCTGGGGTTGGATGGCTGGCACCGGGCCATTCTCTCTTTTGGGTAATCAGAGAAATAGCTACCAAGAAGTTAATCCGAAGGTCCAACAGACATCTAGGAGTGTGAGAGCCTTTTGTCAGCTGGGCCACAGCTGTGAAATGGTTGTTCTGTCTTTCACTGTCTGACCTTTGTAATTTAATTTAGAACATCCCGGAATTTTCTCCCTGTTACCTGTATACCTTCAGCATCTGAAAAGAGCCTGAGTCCAGGGGCCGCTTTTTTTCTGCTCCTGTGCATGCCACTGTATTTTGTCCTGCAGTCTTTCAGCCACTTAGCATTCAGTGCTTCAACTCTGCTGCTGGCCAAAGCCGGCTGTGGCGGAGGTCGGGTTCATAGCATGGCTGGCTCTGCACAGTCCGGCAAAGCTTTGCATTCATTTTGCTTTTGAGAGACTGCCTGCTCATGAGTCAACCAAGACAAACTTTTGATGTTTTTAGTTAACCCAAAGGTCTATATCTATTAGCAAAGCCCCTTTTTTGGCATCATTTGTTTCAGCTTTGGATACTACTTGACTAAGTAACCACAACCACATTGTCTTTCATCTAGGGTCATGCGTTTCGCTCACATCCCAGTTGAGTTTTCTCCACCCATTTGAAGGAGAAGGACATCACAACCACATTTGTAGCTAGTTTCTATCTACCTATCTATCTGTCTATCATCTATCTATCTCTCTATCTATCTATCTAGATTGATTTTGGAGAGAGAGGAAAGGAGAGAGAGAGAAAAACATTGATTTGTTGTTCCACTTATTTATGCATTCACTGGTTGCTTCTAGTATGTGCCCTGACCAGAGATCAAATCCTCAACCCTTGCATATCCAGATGATACTCTAACCAATGAGCTGTGTAGCTAGGGCCTCATTTGTATATAGTTTCAATCCTGCTTCTCATTGCTTAGCCTTATGAGCCTCATTAATAGGTCCTACAGTGGATAACCTGTACCCTCAGCCCTAGCTACCACTTGGGCAAGAACATTAGCTACTGAATTCTAGGGAGACTCTTGATATCACCGAAGCCGAATCGTGGGGCCTTTGTCTTTCCTCTTTTAAAAAGTCATGTTCCCTGCCAAATTTTACAGACTAATAAGTTAGGCTGTTACTGTTTCATGCATGCTGGAAGAAGGTCTGAGGCTCCTGGGTCAGAGACAAAGGACTGTACCACTCATCGCACAGCAGGTGGCATGAGCATTGGCGTATTTGCATTGGTTCCCTTTGTCCACATTCCTGTGGGAGTGTTGTGCTGGGAGTGAGGTGATAGGGCCTAGATGGGTGTTTGTGGGTTTATGTAGTAACTGAGGAACACTGAGCTTGAGAATTTGCAAGCAGTAAAGAAGCAAACTTTTTGTCTCAAAGGATGATGTTACCCCATCCCTCAGAGATGCTTGCTGCAAATGCAACCCTGAGAAATGGTCCAGGTAGAGTAGTCTGGTCTTACATTCCTGGTAATCCCAACAAGATGCATATTGATGGGAGAGATCCATGGAGAACTTTCTTGTGATAATAATTCTTCATAATAGTTTTATTTTCCAATATTACTGCAAATATTCTAATTTTAAAAATTGACCTTTTTTTTTTTTTAAAGTTCATTATTCCTAGTGATTGGTTCCAGGTAAGGAAAGCATTCATTTACCATACTCAGGAATTACTTCCTGGAAATTCTTCGGTCATTGTTAGAGGTATATCTATTCTTCACTAAGATGATATGAATATATGTTATATAGTGCACTAGTCAAGTAAATATTGAATGTATGATTGATATACACATAAATGTACACATACATATACACACATACATCTATAAAAACTATGTATGTGCATATATATAGTTAGATATATACATATAGACCCATAATTTTTCAAATCCTTACAACATCTCTAAATGTAGATATTATTATTTCCATTTACAGGTGAGGAAACCAACCCAGAGGAGTTAATCTTCTGCACAGTCATAGTTGACAAAGGGGGCATTCAAACATGGATTTGTTTGCTTCAAAGTCTATAATCTTTTCACAGTATCGCGCTGCTCCTTTACCAATGTCCAAATCACTGTAAATGAGCCCATAAAGATTTAACACATTTCTTAATCCATAATAAATTATACCATACTCTTAAAGTCTTAAGACAGTGATTTTCAACCTTTTTCATCTCATGCCATACATAAACTAATTGCTACATTTCTGTAGCAAAAATATATGTTATATGTTTTGTCAATCTGACAAAAAACGGGTATAATTTTGATTGATTTACAAAAGAATAATAATAGCAATTACATACTCTTTTTGCTGCAAAGTGACTTTTAAAAAAATAAGGTTCCTATACTTGTATCTATGTATTTCTGGTACTGAGAATTAACCAACTGATGCAATCTTTTTATGCAACATGACCAATAAGATGCAACTCCATTATAGGACCTATATATTTATGGTTCAAGACAAGGCTTTCACACCTGGCTCTATTACTGGGGTGGCTGTTGTCATTTTTTTTTAATTTAAAAATTTAAGGGAAAAGAGGTCAGTGCCCTTATGTAAATAGTCAGGTATTGCATGTTTTAAAAATTCTTGAGGCATACCAATGTCCCATGGCACAGTGGTTGAAAATCACTGACTTATTACTTACTCAGTAATTAAAATAGCGCAGGACCAAGACTGGAGACTATTTTAATCTATATGATAGTTTGTAATAAAATGAATATTGGTGATTTGCATTTTTGTGGGACCCTGGCTTACTCACTTTTTCTTTTGCACATGTGCACCCTTGCATTCTCCTCTTTAGTGCGAAGAAACACTGGGAGGTAATACAAGAATCACTGTTTGATGTTATCCAGGAAAAACAGAGCAGAAGCAATGATCTTATAATCAGTGTGAAAATGTTTTGCCCTCATAGAGCTTAGATTCTGGACAAAATCCAGTCTTCTTTTCTACCTTGATTATATTAGTCTGATTCATATTCATGACATATAATATATAATATATATTTTATATATGTGTGTGGAAATGCTGAATGTTAGTCAGTTATATAAATGTATTTGATTAAATGCATAAAAATAAATAATACCTAATATTTTATGCAAACTATTTTATGTTTTAATGTTTTAGGATTTTTTTTCTTAATAATTAAGAGAAGAATGCAATGTTTTCTCACTGGTAGGTTCAGAGTACTTAAGCAGATAGATCTTGCACTTAATTTCATTAAGTGCACCTCAAAATTCAGTGGGGTTTTTATTTTCATTTGTGTTATCCTTTATTTAGCTTTCAAGGGGTAGGTAGATGGATGATCACTTTTATAGGAAAGTGGTATAGTTATGCTGGTTGCATATTATTGTTATTTTTAGTTCTAAACATATTGCAGGTTCAGAAAATTTCCCAAGGGAAAAAACAAAGGATGTCACTTTGGGACAGTATAGAAACAGAAGATCAACAGTCTAGCTTTCTTATTCTCTTTGCTTTCTGGGGTTTAACATCCTGTTGAGCAAGACTGGTAAGAATATGGTATAAAACCCTTGATGGCAAATTATTCAAGTCATTTAATATTCTGGAATGCACAATGCTTTCATCCTTGAAGTTGTCAATTTATTTGATGCACATTATTACTTTGCATTATCAGTCTCAATATAATCATGTTAATTTACCTCTACCACTTTAGCATTTGTGATTAGTTGGTCAGGATTGAATAGAAGTTTACCTCTCTTTGTCTATGAATACTGTGAGTATTTGTCAATGAATAGTGTAGGGGAATGTGTTCCAGGGATTTAAAAGAATGAATAATTCTGAGCCTTTTATCTTGATTTGAACTGAGGCTCAAAGGTAGTATGAGGATTATCTGCACTAAAGCAGGTCCTACTATACCTCAGCAGGAAGCACACTGGGGTGATAGTCCCTATTACTCTTTCTTATATAATGTTATTATATAAGGTATATTCATATTATATATAAAATATTATATATTATATAATTTCTTATATAATATTATGAATTTAGTATTTCTCTTCACATAATTATTTTTTATGTGAAGAGATTTTAAATGTACAATTAGATAGATTTTGACAAAGTATCCAATTTGAGATATAGAACATTTCTATCACCCCGAGAAAGTCCCTTTGTTCCACTTCCAGTCAATCCTCACTCCATAGTCAACCACTGTTTTGATTTCTGTTACCATAGATGTTCTATCTGTTCTTGGATTGCAAGACCAGTATGGAATTATACCGTGTGGAATTTTATGCTGCTTAAATGAAGCCAAACAGTATGCTTGTTTTAGTGTTCAGCTTCTTTCACTCATTATAGTTCTTGAATACACTTCAATGAGTGACATTTAAATAATTATTATCGCAATTAACATTAGCATTGATTACATTCTAGTTTATCTACTAACTAGTCGTATATAATTTTCTAAATGCAGAAGTTTAACCCATCTTGAACTCATATTTCTTGATTCTGTATTTCTTATTCTTTCTTCTTTCTTTCTTATTCTCAAATTTTACCAAATGCATTGTTAAGGGCAAAAAGAAAACTGGGCTTCTCAAAGTGAGCTTTTAAGCGCTGTTGTGTGTATTCTCATACTGTTGTCATATCTTTAGAGAGGGTTCTGGAGAGGATGAACTATTTAGAAGAAGTAAACAATTTTTCTGAGTTCTTTCTTAATGGAATTCAGAGGAAAAATACTATTACTAACTGAGAATTTAGGGGAAGAGGTGGTGAAAAGTATAATTCTTTATTGTCAATAGAACTCTGAAGTAGAGAATAAGTGTTTTGATTTAGTCAATACTTTAACATATTTTAATGGTACAATGTTGTGCAGCAAAGAACATAAATCAGGATAGTAAATGCAGAGGACAGCAAGGAGGGAAATCAAAACAAAGTTATATTATTTTGAGCCTTCTAAACCTTACCTAGAAATTTAACTAATTAATTAGAAACTACAAAAACATGACATACTGTACATGCTATTTCAGCTGATCATTATGGACACAGAAGTTGGTAAAGATGATGTGTCTTTTGTGTTTTAATATTATAGGTTGGTTGGTCACATGTGGGAGCAGCTTGCAAGGACAATGAGGGGTAGCTGTAAATTCAACAGAAATCCATCTAAGACCCTAGATTTTATTGTCTCAAATTAGATGGTTCAGTAAGACAAACAGATTCCCGATTAGGTAGAGTAAATGAAGTGTTATGAAATAAATTCTGAATTCAGGTAAAAAAACAAAGGTAGGTAAGTGTCTGGAAAAATGGCGAGGGAAACCCATATATTCTTAGAAAAGAATACTTGTGATTGAACTGTGAGAAACTGCTTGCTTTAGTAAGGCTCCCTCCTTCCCCGCACCCTGGCTAGTGGGGTCAATAGAGAAACAAACCCCATTCATTCCTGTCATTTAGCTGAAGGTGACTGTTGAAGGCTTCTGCACCTGGAGAATCCTAAACCAACATCCGCTCCTGAGGTTTGCTCTACACACTGGCATTTTCCAAAAGCCTTGTCAGTCAGAAGGGAACTTTCTATAAATCCACTTTTTGTGGCATTTCCATTTGTTTGCAAGACTCTTTTTTCTAAACTAAAACCTCAAACTGCACATCACTTCGGTGATGACTTTGTTGGTCTCTGCATATCCTTCCAGTGTTTCTTTATGCAAATGTAAAGACATTTATTGTTTTTGCATCCTGCCTTTTTATTTGAAAGATAGCATACCGTCTACACTGTTTCATTGCTGCTTTTTTAAATCTAACAATATATCCAGAAAAATTTACATGTAAATACATAAAAGGATTTTTGTTTTGCTTTGGTTCTTAAACTGTTGTGTAGTATTCCATTGTGTTGGTGTACCATAGCTTATTTAAACACTCCTTTATCAATGAGCACTCTCTCAATGTTTTACTGATAAACTCTACACATATAAACTTGCATACAAACAAGTTTGCATTTCCTAGCAGGATCTTATTTATAAAGAGAAACAAGCATATCATATGGAATATTTATTTTATAAATGCTTGAAGAGGTAATTTTCTTCCTACAACTACTGCTTCTAGAAGAGTCTGTATTGATACACAGGGTCTGGCACAAATAACGCCCTTTTTTACTATAAACTCTTTTATTACCAAGTCATAAGCATGTAAGTCTGTAACATAACAATATCATATTCAAGCACACCGTATGACATTTTAGGTGAAATGTTCAAATTGTTCTCCATGTTGTGCGAGACATTCACATACCCTACCAACCACACTCAATGGCGTTACTTCTGCCAGACCCTGTATTTAGCACCCCTAGTGGGATGCTGTGGGATGGACACTGTAAAGCAATGCTTTCTCCGTAAGTAGAGCATGTGATTTGGGCATCAGCAAAGCAGGGACATACCAAATTGTCCTTTGCAAAAAAGAAATGTGATATTGTTAAGAAATTTTTCCAAAAAAGCAACCAGAACTTTGCTGATTTATTTTACAGAGTAGGGTCATGTTTACTTTGAGTAACTTGTAGGGGAGTAAGGTTCTGATTTTTTTCAATGATTAGCAACTATAAAGGTCTTAACTGGGCCTCAGTGCAACTCTGCTGAGTTAGTGCTAAGTGAGAAAATCGATACTTGGAATAACTAACTTGACAAATGCTACTTAGTTTGTGAGAGGCAAAGCTGTTCTGTGTCAACCAAGAGACTGGTTGAGCTCTGGAAAAACTGCATCTGGTGTTACTGAGCAGGTTAAGTAAGATATCGTAGGTCAAGGCCGCTGCAGAGGGCTCATTGTGTTAGCGTCTGACCCTCACTCACACACCAGCTTAAGCTCTGGTTTCCTCAGGTTGCCTGTGCCATTGTAACCTTCCAGGCATTGGCGTTCTTTGTGGAGGGAAAGGGAACCTGCATTTCTGGTGCTGGAGTGTTTGGGTGAAGCTTTTCTTAGCTAGTTTCTATGCAGTGTGGAATTGCCCCACAGGTAGTTCACGTTTCCTACCTTTCAGCCTGGCCCTGGTATCAGTTACCAGATTCAAAGGTAATCATCATCTCTATCGTGCTCAGAGCCGAGGTTGGCTGCTAGCAATGGGGGCTTTAGGGCTGGAGGCTCTTCCTCAAGCCGGAGCTGATTAAGATGGGGTGGGATGGAGCTGATGATCAGCAAGGTTGGCACTAAAACCAGGAACTACTTTATGGCCAGAAACTATGAACATTTCTTTTCAGGTGTCCCTAACTGTGACTCTCAGGCAAAAGTGCCCCAGGAAAGAGACTGTGCCTGGGAGAAGAGAGGTTAAAGGAATAGCCTCAGTTTTGGTGATGGGGACATTTGCTCTCAGAAAATAGGGAGAGTGGGAATTCAAGGGAGACATACAGTGAGGAAGCGAACTTAGCTTTCCTCTTTCATCACTGGGTCTTGCTTAGAAGTCTGTCTGTAAGGATAACACATAGGAAAGCTGTAAAGCGTGTCTCAGGTTAAAAATGAAACTCAGATGTTCTGTTCTGGGCAGTTTTCCTTTATCAAATTCAGCAACGCTTTTAAATCCAGACTCCCAGACATCATTGAAATAAAAGAAAACCCAACACCACATCAAAATTGGGCCTGGCGACACAAAGTGCAGTTCTTTAGCCTTTGGATAGATGGTTCATGTCTGCCTCCTGCCCCTTTAGTCTCCGCCAGCCCTTAAGCATGCTCAGGTGACATCTGGTCTTTTCATAACCTTTCCCTTCATCCTTGATCATGCTGACTTCTCACACCAGCTCTCTCCTTTTAATCACAAACATCATAAAAGGTTAGTTCACACTTATTGCCTGAACTTTCACAACACCTGCTGGACAACCTCTTCTCTGCCCATTTTATTGAAATGATTCTTAGATACCACCCAAGGCCAAAGCACTTGACACTATTTTGACACTGTTGATGGTTTTTTTTTTCCCCCTTTGAAACTCCCTTTTGCCTTAACAGCACTCTTTGGCTTTCTGTCTGACTGTTCCTTCTTGATTCCTGCACAGGTCCTTTCTCTGCTGTATGGCACCCCTCTTCTAGATCTGAGTATTACCTCTCCCATCACCTTACACTTGACTAGTTCATTCACAGACAAGGCCTGCCCTGTCACCTCCTTGTAAATCACATCCAAAACTTTATCCTCAAAGTTAGCTGTTCTCTTGAGTTCAAGTCTGTATTGACATCTCATATTCTGCTTAGCTATGTCAAACTGAGCATGCTGAACACTGAATCACCTTTCTCACAAAGCAGTGACCTCTCCACTTCTCATTTGAACATTACTAGGGTCCTACCACTTTAGCTTAAAATTGTAAACTTTAACAATTCCTTATTTCTCATCACTCCTACCATTAACCTTACCATTTGCTGAATTTTGACAATTTCATCTCTTTTAAATGTTTCATTGAACTGCTTAAACCCCAGGCTTCTTAACTTGCAGTTATATAACCAGACCCCAAAGAACTCTTCCAGTCTTGCAGACTTGTCTCTTGCTTTCCCATCTCTGTGCCTGAGTATCTGTTATTTCCTCCTTGAAGAATGCCTTCAGGACTGGAGGCACCATTTGTGGGGCTTAGTGCTAAAGCAAACTGTTCTTTTTCAAAAAGCAGGAAAAAGGTTAAAGGCACTAAAATGAAAGCTTTTTGCCTCCTTCTGTGATATCCTCTGCTTGACGCATGCATGCATGCTTTACTGTCCTATCAGACTTCACTTACAAAACACAAGATCAAGGATAAAAGAACACCAAGATGATGACAGCAGAGCACAAAACTAAGAAAGGGGCACGCATGACTGCAGAAGTCACCAGTCAGCCCTGTCCTCATCCATCTGGGATTTCCTGTGCCCTACTGTCCCTCCAAAGACAAGACAAAGGCTGCCTCTGCTGGGCAGATGATGAAATGTCCACGCTCCAGGCCTCTGCTCTGCTCAGCTCCGGAGATGACCAAAGTGTTGTCCTGAGCGCACTTGGCAGAAGTTCTGAGAACATTTTCTATTTGCTATTAGTCTTTTAGTCTCCTATTAGTCTATGTTTCTTAAAAGCAAGGGCTATCTCTTCATTCATCCTAGAATCCATGACTACACATAATAACTGCTTAATAAATGTTTGCTGAACATAAACAAACAGACCAAAGAGGAGAAAAGCACTGTAATCTCAAAGCCACATGCAACGTTTCCCTCAGCTGCTAATGCAAAGTTCTCCTGTTGGCTGGCCAAGGCCTTCTTGTTTTCCTTTTCATTTTTTAAATTAGTCTTTATGTTGATCTAAAGAAATTTCAATTATAGTTAAATTTTGGTAATGGATATATCTTATAGTTTATAAAAATGTATGCATATTAGTTTTCTCAAATATTTAGATACAAGCTTATGTTTTTAAACTTCTTATGGTTAAAGAAACTATTTTGATAAAGAAAACAGAAATAAGTCTGAAAGTACTTTCTCCACATTTTGATTTAAAAAATAATTTAACTTATTGAATGGTAGTGCCTTTCACAATGACTTCTGGAAAATTCTGTGTATTTAAGCAAGTTATCAAAGACTTCATGGAAATGCTTTGATAAAGAAGTTGAACTTGATAAGAACTTTGAACTTCCCACATTGGCTAAATACATATATTACCCCAAGAAATATGACCCAATTCATATCCATCCTCCCCCCGCAAACACAAATCTCTCTCTTTTGGAGTATTTTGAGTTACAAATTGAGAAAGCTCACTTGCACTTGTGGGAGAAGCTACCATTAAAAAAGATGATAAAACAGAATTAATTTAAACAGAAAAACATTAATTAAAAAAATGCACCACAGACACTGCATCACTAAGAAAGCCAGTAACTTTACTGAATTGTCTGCAAAATACAAATTATACCTTATTTCCATCGGAGAAACTTTGGAAAATTCCCCACTTTTATTCACTACAGACAGCTGAATTAAGTCCCTTGAGATACAGAGATGTGGTTTAACTTAGTTATAACATCTTGTCATCTAGTGGCGACAAAGTCCAGCTTATGCCGCTGTGAGCCTCTATTTGAATATTTGTTGCAAATGCTTGTATGCCCTCATTTACAAGCTATTTTAATTACTGTCATTTAATGGAAACAAGTCCCCAGAAAAAGAAGGAAAATGATACAGCAAACCATCTGAAGCAATCCAAGTCCTATGCCTACAGTGACCCAGGTCTACTTTGCTCTGAGAGAACACTGGTACTGCATTCAAACCACAACAAAATCCGTCGCTTAGCTGACCTCTCTGAATTAAAATGAGGTATGAATCAACTCGAGGTATGACTAGGGAAGGCAAATGCAATACCCGATTATGAAAATAACCAAAATGGACAAATTTAATGTAGAAGATATGTGGCTTGGATTGCTCCACATCTTTGGTTAAAACATATTTAAGAAAAGCCTTTAATTACATCTGTAGTCTGAAGCATTCTAACAGACACCAGTATTCCATCAATCTTCAAAAGATCTGTAGTGGCAAGTAATTCACGCCATAAAAGTGATGACATCACAGCAGATGGCACAAACGGGAACAGATGAAGTATGCCATGCTTAAGCAACAGCCTTTATTGAGGGTTCAAGTGGCTGCTTCTTCTTAAAAAAATTTTTTTAAAGAAAGAAATACAAGCATTACTCTCTGGAAAAACAAGCAAAAGAATAAAGGGAGCAAAAATGCTATTTCTAAGTTAAAAGACAAGTGTGTAAGAAAAACAAATACATAAAATTGTGAGAGGGCAGATATTCTTTTAAAAAGTGTATTTGAATTTTTTTTAAAAATTCTCACTTTAGTTAACCTTAAAGTGATTCTGAGGATGATAGGCATCTTCGTATTCATCACTACAAAATGCTAAATTCCACCTTTGGGAAAAAATAAGCCATTTTACTAAAAAACACAATTTTAAAAAAGGTTGAAATGAACAGCCTTCCACGCACCAATGCATACAATATACAGTTATGCAGCTTGTGTGTATTGCATCAGTGGTACCAGTATTTAAGCTTCATATTACCAAAAAATCTTTTAAAATAGGATTAGGTATAACAATACTTGTAGCTGTGTAAAATGCCACTTACGGTTTTTTGACTTGCAATGAAGAATGTTGCCTAAAATGTTACTCTAGGGTGGGCTATGTAAAACACTACTCCCTCAGGGCTCTGCCCTCAACTCCTGAATACAAAGGATTTACTGTGATAAAAACCCAAACCATACCAGCTTTGCAAATACAATAAATGGTAAATTACAGATAAGGTATAAGGGTAAAGATAGACAGTAATCGTTTACAGAAAGTGACTCATCACAATCAAAATTGTGCTTCTTCTCATTAAATCATTTTTTAAAATTCTCAGATTATCCCTTCGCTATCTTGCCACCACTTTATGCGAATTCAGTAGTGGGAACAAGGGATGACTGGCATCCATTTTCAAGTGACTTTGTTCTTTTCATGTTCTTATAAAACTATTGTCAGAATTGCTATAAATAGCCAAGGCTTCTGCTGGTACTTCAGCATTAGAAATTCACTTTTTTCTTTGTTGCTGAGGCAAATTGCAGGTAAAAAATTAATATGGCTATTTTCTCATGTTTTCACATAATGACCCTTTCCCACCCATTGGTAAATTTCTACTGATATTGATAAAGTGTTTTGAAATGACAGAGAACATTTGTGATATGTTTGCATATTTTATACACATCAAGTTATAAGGATGCATTGTAAGGATGGAATCAAGCTGATGGTGAGAAAAATGATTTTCTTAGTTTTCTTCCCCTATGTGTGACTGTGTGTGTATGTGCATATTTTCAGGGATGATCTTCTGTTTTTCCTTTGGACAAATGTTTTTCTTTCATGTTCCATGGATACCTTGAGTAGTGGGTTATATGAAATGATTAATATATTTTTTTGTTTGTTTTTAGTATATAAAACATTAGTACAAGGCAGGTTAGCATCCTATATGGATACCACCAAAGGTGCATTGTGGTCTAATTGTAGATTTCAGATTAAGTTAAGAAAAATATAGCCTAGTTTAGTAAGGTCTCTTGGCTTTTGCCACCCAGCGGCAGCCTTTTTCAATGAGAAACACATAGCAACTGTGCAAGTAAAAGAAAAAAAAATGGGTAAGAAACGTTCTACGCGTGATATAGCAGTGTCGATCTTACTGCCTGCATCTTCTTTGCTGTGTATGTCAATGCATATGATTGGAGATGAATCGACAGATCTTCACATTCCAAGAGAAGGAAAATCGTTCCTAGACTGAAATCTCTTTTAAACAACAAATATGAACTTTTTTTTATGGCACTCACTTTTTAAAGGGTCTGAAAATTAATCCTTTATAGACAAATATTAGGCAAGCGTCATCAATATTTCTTGAAAAATTTAAAAAAGGGACATAGAGAGGTTCTTTAATGGGATTTCTTGAAATGGCTATTAAATCTCTTTATTGAAGAAAAAATAGATGACATACATGCTTTATGCAGAAGTGACATTTGGGGGTCCTGACACACTGGGATTGTTCAACAGTCCTATATTGCTGACAAGATTGTTGAGGGTCAGTTAAAGTAATTAAAAACGGATGATGAAGCAACTATCCCTTTACCTGCTTCCTTCTTGTCTAGCACCCAATCTTTCACATTTTTCCTCTGTGGGAATTTATAACTTATACACCGAGTAAACTTCATATCACTTGTTTCTAGGGCCATATATTTGTAGGACATGGGTCCCAACACAGCTTCTCTATTCTGGGCATATTTCTAAAAAAGCATATGAAATTCTGGGCTGAAAACCAACCAGATAATTTAGGATACAGGCAAGTTATGGTATGCACTTACTGAATTCCAAGTTGCATGGTGAAATGGTGAGATCAGAAAGGGGCCCTGTGTTTGGTAAAAATTCAAAAATAAGAAGGATAAAATAAACTAATTAGTGTATACAATGGATGTCAGTTGAGCCAATAGCTTGTTAATATATTAAAAACAATTTAGGGTGTTGCAATGTGATATGTTCTAATCCCACAGGTTATCCTTTTGACAGCTGACCTTGAACTTATAAAATGTATGCAGAGTAAAAGAAAACAGAAAGAAAATAGTTACTCAAATGTGCAACTGCACAAATATCCCCCCTCCCGCTATTAAGATAACAAAACTTCTGCTATTACCATAATATTATATATATTAGAAAGCTATACACAAGCATGTTAATTTCACAGATTTTTTAAAAGATTCTTAATATTTTATATAATTAGAAATACACATTTCAAAAACAAAACTTCTACAAAGAGAAAACAGTTATCTTGGTTAGCAAAGCATGGAGTTCTTCATGGCTTAGGGTAGTGCTTTCTATACAAAAAGTCCTTTTTGGTTTTTTACAGGACTGTTTAAAATATTAGCGAAGCTATCAAGGGGAAAAAACACATTTTGGCTTAAGTAAACTACAAAAAGCCACAAATGCTTTGCAAACTCTGTCTTACCTTTTATATGAAAATAAGCAAAATGTAATGTACATATTTTTATACTTTTATTTAATAAGAGATGCAGACCCATATTTCTTTATTTAATTAAATACGTTAGCCCTCAAACTCCACATGTTTTTTTTTTTTTTTAAATAGGTATGGTCCTCTTTTAATGGTCACTGATCCTTTTTATTGAGTGCCATACGCCAATGATATGCCTGCAGGTTTGTGAGCGTTCTTAGGATGTTAGGTGACATTTACCAATGGCCACCCTTTGCCGGGTCTGTCCAAAACATCTATACATTTTTCTATATGTTGCATAACAGCTGCTCTCTCTTTCAGTAAAGATCTGCCGCTTTTGGCAAATGTTTCCTTTTGTCTATTTACATGTAAATAACGTTGAACCTGCAACATGACACTATCTATTGTAACATACATTTTGCAAAGGAGCACAACAGTGAAAAGAAGTTTAGCCTTAAAATCTATTTTGTACAAGTGTTCTGTTGTACAACTCAAGTCCTAAGCTTATCTCAGCATTTCTGTTTATCTTTATACTGTATCACTGAGGCAATTTAAAAGTACTTTTACAAAACAGAGTACCTGACTTTTTTTTTTTCCACACACAGCACATATAATGCATATCGACCCCCCTTCCCCATTAAGGTATAGCACACGCACACACTGCAAGAAAAAAAAAACTATTAAGTAATAATCTGATCATGTTGCCCATCCTTCAGAGAGTCGCATGCGCTTGACGGAGGGACTTTCCCTTTCGTCCGGCGAAGGTCTGGTGAGTCCAATGGGGGAGTGGAATTCGTTCCGGTGATCCTCTCGGTCGCTCCCGTCATAGGAACTGCTACAGCTGCTCAAGCTGTCAACAGGAGATCTCCCCGCCTCGTGGCGCGTGTGTTGTGGGTATCTCGAAGGGGTGGTGGTACGGTCTCTAGGAGGAGAAACAGGTTCTGACTTGATGTTGAGGCTTTGAGTAGAAGGCAGGGAGAGATTTGAACTCTGAGATAAATGAGTGCTAGTGCAAGCTCTGTAGGAGGAAAGGAAACCCAGTTACAGATGGAGGAGGCCTGGAGCCCCCAGGAACTCACAATTACATAAAACATCAGCTTAAGACTCGCATAGACACCAGAGCATGCCCAGAGGGAGGAGAAGGTGCTTAGAAGCACAGAGGGGATAGTATCCTCTTAGGATACCTCCGTTGATTTGCCCGGCAGTAATCACAGTATTTAACTGGTCCAGGCTCATGAATCACACCTCTGGTCTGACAATATAGTATCCTTAGGTAAGGATACTATAGTGAGTAAATATAATTTTCAATCACTTGTTTATTTTACCATCTACATACTAATTTTCTAAGAATTTTAATTAAGTAATGTTTAAGTTAATAAGATATTAAAATGGGGAGGGGACCTGTATTTCAAAAGGATCTATAATGGTGGACTATTTTTTCTTGGGTCAACATTACTTGGTAATTCATTTTGATGTCAGAGGAAATCAACTTTTGATTTCTGGAAGAAAGAATTGTCGTGACTCTGGATAAGAAAGACCATTTCACTAAATGTACAGGTACCAGTTTGAAAGGGTTTAAACAGACATACTGGAAAAAGCATTTTCTGTGTCTGTGGAATTTCTCCCTAGACTAGTTCCAAAATTGAACTTAAGATTTAAGATACAGTGTTTAGCTTTTGAATCAGACTTCCTTGATTTACAGTGTTTGAAAATTATTGTAAAAAGCTTATTATGGGTATAAATGTTTCCCTCAGTTTAATAAGCACTTACACACTAAGTTGCATCGTCTTCAGAGAGAAAGTGAAAAGAGTTCAAATGTCAAGTGAATAGAATCCATAGAAGGCTCCCTATAACCATACCCAGTGAAAAGCTTGGAGAGGGGAAAGGAGGGGAAGGAGGAAGAAAACTGAAAATTATCTGCAGAAATTATAAGTGCTGGCCTAAAAACACTTGGACTTCCTACCTCACTAAAACTCATATACTTGTACTTTCTTCATCCTTTCTCAGCTACATGGGCTAAAAATGCTATTTTCCACAATTAACCTCAACTTTCCTAATGCTAGTCTCACCCTACTACGGTACTTAGGGTACCACTCCTCTTATATGTAATTGGCATTAATTGGTAAATCTGGATTCGCCTAACAAAAAGGTTGTTGTAAAGAAGGATCTAGTGTAATTTTATTATGTTTATAACCCTTAGTCCTTATTTGTTCCACGAGAGCATACCTTGCTCTTATTCCAAAATGTGGGAGCATTTAGACACTTGAGATTCTGGAGGGAAAAGCATTAAGTCCCGAGTGTAGATTAGGAGTCACAATGACTCTCATCGGGATAAACCATAGTAACATTGCTGTTACCAATTTTAAGAGGCTGCACTGCCCTTATATTCTGATTGCGCTGACATCCAGGGTTAGAGTCAGCATCACCTGCCCTTATTGTCCAGAGAATACAAAAATCTCTTTTACTGAAGAATAGTCACAGCAAAGAATAATCCACACAGGCACACCTATTTTAAACAAAGGGAAGCAAGCCTACCTACCTATGTATTTGATTATGTTACCTTCCCTGGAGAAAAATGGATGGCATTGAAAATGTCATCATGAGCCGTGAGAAAAATGGGTATATGTTTCAGAGCAAGAATGGAGTTACTTGGGGCAGGATTTTTGAAAGATGCAATCGGGCTCAAGGTGTATAGAGAAACAAAATTAATCAGAAATGAGTTTATCTTCGAGGGATGTTTTATACAAAAGCACCACCTACTGGCAAAGAATTACTTTCCTTCTCTCATTAATAGATGAGATAATGTCAAAAATGACATAAAGGAGAATTATTTGTTTCCCTAATGAACCTTTCTTTCTCTGGCTTTTATGATATTATAGAATCAAAGCAGTTTTAGCATTTATGTAAGGATACTATAGTGAGTAAATACAATTTTCAATCACTTGTTTATTTTACCATCTACATACTAATTTTCTAAGAATTTTAATTAAGTAATGTTTAAGTTAATAAGATATTAAAATGGGGAGGGGACCTGTATTTCAAAAGGATCTATAATGGTGGACTATTTTTTCTTGGGTCAACATTACTCGATAATTCATTTTGATGTCAGAGGAAATCAACTTTTGATTTCTGGAAGAAAGAATTGTCCTGACTCTGGATAAGAAAGACCATTTCACTAAAATTTTATGAAATGTCTCTACTACCAATCACACACTGTTTGATAATGAATGTCAATTAGGAGTTTGAAAATAAAGTGGCATATCAATAAATACTTTCATCTGCCCTTTGCCATTTAGATTGTCTTCATAGGCTAGGGACATGGAAAACAAAAGAAGAATTTGGTAATTTGGACCAATAAAAACAGTTAATCTGGAGGAAGTAAACAAAAAGTAATATAATCAAAATGCTATTTCTTTAATACAGTGTTTGGACGCTGCATTATCTTCCAAGTTCAACTGGCTTGTACATGTTTTGCTGTATTTCTTCCCCATAAAAGACAAAACCCTGAGTGTTATCTCTTCCCATGAACAAACAGGCCAGTCCCTAAGTTTATCTTTTGGTGGCACTTCATTTTACCCTAAAAGCATATATGAAGCATTTTGAATGATTCTGGGGACACTAAATGCACAGCAATGAAATGTAGTTAATGTAGTTAAGTGATATCTGAGATTCAGTTTCATTATACTGTGGTAGAGGATTCAAAACAGAATGAAATCTAATTGACTAGCCTCTGTTACCAAGGAAGTATTTTCTTGAAAAGAAAAAGGAGCATTAACAATCACTAAGTGGTAAAGGTTAGATTCAAATATAAGCATATTAGTTTACTCATTCTTGAGAACAAAATTTTTATAGACACAGATAATTGTGAAATACTTTCTCTGTGTAGATGATAAAGAGGTGGGTCGGGGGACAGAAGCCAGACATGCAAGTTGCCCCTATCAAGTCTGCTGCAAGTTTTCACTAACTATAGATGCCATCCTGCTGGGAAGACACCTGCCCTTCCTCATAACTGTTCAAAAATGAAACATTACTGGAGAGTTTTATTCAAATTTTTTACTGCCTCTGCCTAGAAATTAGGCTATCAGACTATATTTAACCTAACCTTTTAGAAGTTGTCTTTACTCAAAGTTACCTCCTTTCAGTATGTACTGAACACCCACATCAACAAAGATAATGTATAGAAATGCTTCCAGAAAACAGGCTGCCCTTTTTTTTTTTTAAAGGTGGGAGGAGAAACACACCTACAAATCTGATGGTATTTTTCTCAAATCTTAGTATTCAAATGACTTTCACTAACCTTGGATGGCAAGGTCCTTCTGCCAGTTGTCTCTGCTCCCTACACCAAAAAGATTTTATTTTCTTTTAAAAGATTTTATTTATTTTTAGAGAGATTGGAGAGGGAGGGAGAGGAGAGAAACCTCAGTGTGTGATAGAAACATCATCGATTGGTTGCCTCATGCATGCCCCCAACTGGAGACCTGGCCCGCAACCCAGGCAGGTGCCCTGACTGGGAATTGAACGGGGAAACTTTTGGTTCATAGGCTGGTGCTCAATCCACTGAGCCATACCAGTCAGGGCTCGAATCAGTTTATGACATTTATCTAACTTGCTTACATAAAATCAGATATTAGATGGTGTTATAAGTATAATTTGAAGAGTTAAAAATATTTCCATAAACAAAATACAAAGAACTCTTTTGTACCTTCTAATTTTGAGAGAAAATTGTGGTGGCTATCTTGGGCTGCTGGGAATACCTACTTTGGTGAGGTTGAAATATATTTTACTCTGTTGTGAACACCGTATCTATACAAAAGAATGTGAAATCACTATACAAATGTATGAGACTACTTTAGACAGGAAAAAAAATTAATTTTTAAAATTAATTTACACTGTAAGAAATTAAGTCAGCTCATATAATTAATTTTTATATAAATATTACAACTTGGGATAAAAAAAAAGTTTAACATTTAATTGTGTGAGCATGGGCTAGTCCATACGAAGGAACCTCCTTTTGAAAAGTTACTCTGGGCTTGTGGGTGTGTGTGAATGTGTGTGTGTCGTATGTGTGTGTGTGTGTGTGTGTATGTGTAAAAGAGAGAGAGAGAGAGAGAGAGAGAGAGAGAGGGGCCTGGGGTTGGGGGTGGGGAGGAAGAAACAAAGAGAAAGAATAGTAAATAGGCATGTGGCCCAAAATTAGAAAGACTGGAAATGTATCCTAGTCTATCTGAGGGATAAGGGAAGTGATTCAGTGCGATAAAAACTCCTAGACCAAATTCAGACTCAAGTTATGCACCATGAGAACTGGTATTGAAACAAATCAGAACTGAACAAAATGCTTCATGACTGGGTGTTGAAATTCAGTTCCTCTCTGGTGCAGCCCTCCTCTTTCTCATTTACCGAAACCTCTATTAAGAGCTGCAGAGAATTAGATTCTTCCCATGAAATAGAAGAGAATTTGAAAATTGTGGTTAAAATACACAAATACGTGTTTTATATGTAAAATGCAAATTGTTAGATGCTATTTAAAAACAAAAGAAAGCCACATTCAGAGAAACTCATATAGCTTTTGACATGGATAATTTCTAAGCAAATCTAGTCCTCTAATGGATGGATCTTTGTAAAAAAATGCAACCTTTATTTTTGTCAAGAAGTACGTACATGGTGGATCCACCACTGAGCCACAGCGGTGCCACATGTAGATATTTTAAGATTGCCTGGATGGTATAATGTACTTAGCGGTAATTACCTAAAAAAGTTATTGCAATGAATTTCTACTTAGAGGGTTAACATTTCTGAGAAAACTTAAATGTCCTAAAAACACCTCTAATGCTGATCAATACTTAATATAACTCTAAAGTTAACAATTTTTTAAGAAAGCAGAGCAACACTGTCATGTGAATTTATTTTATTATTTACATGAAAGCTTAGCTTTCTGACAGTAGTGACTAGTGAGTAGGATAAGCATAAGCAAATGGTGACTAGGTGAGGGCCGAGTTAGCTATGTGGCATGAATTCTACTGAAAGCTGCTGGGGTAGAGGAGGGGTAAGAGAAATGAAGTTGTGACATTACTCAGTGATTTTTATTCTACTCAGTTGTCTTATGCTCATTGTCACTTTAGAAACAGAAATGTAGAACTCGTTAACTGCTCTAACCAAATGGTTCCTCAGAGGAGTAAAAGTGAGGTAGGCATATAGAATGTTTCCAATGTATAAAAACTTACTTCCTTTAAATATTTTATATCCTCCCAGTATTTTCTTTTGAACATGAATTGCAGTTTTAGAATTATTAATTAAACAAAGTGTGGTCTTTGTTTTGTGTTTTAAACTTTAAAATAAAAACTATTTGTTTTACAAGGAGTGTGACTGTGAATTCAAGGCTTTTTAAAGTTTTGAACATTTCCATAGTTTAATGACAGGAGTCATTTTTATGATAAAGACATTATCTCAAAACTACCACAAGGGGGCAGAAATACACATCTTCTGACCAGAAAAACAAAAAAATTATTTTTATACCCAAATTTAGATAATTTGTATATGTATGCTTATATACATATATATTTATGTTAATATATGGAATATCTATAAATACACACTATACTATGAGTACACTATAAATATACAAAATCTGTATATCAATGGAATAGTTGATCCTATGCGTATTACTGTGAGGATTTTCTAGTATCTCAAAACACATCAAGAACTTAAAACCAAAAATGTTGACTTATGTCACACATGAACTATGTGAAAACTTAACTAAATAAAAAATATATTATTGATAGAAGTGGGAATGAATACAGTCTAAAACAATAGGGAAATAATTTACATCATTATCACAGAGCTCCCCCTCCTCTTAAAGAATAAGGAAAGTAATATTTAAGCTGTTTGAAAGGTCTGACAATTATTTTCAGATTTTGATAAAGTAGAATTTTACATTCTCTAATGGGACATTAGAACACGATAGAGACTGCCCTTTGTCATTTAAAAATGCATCCTAAAAGTGTATTATAAAAGAAATGACATTGCTTACCCCAGCTGACTGAGGGCGGATGGCGGCATGTTATGTAGGTGTTGCTGTTGCCAGCCAGTGACTGACCCCAGGTGGAGGGCGCTGGCGGTGTTAAACCCAGACAGCGACGACAGGTCCGCGCTGCTCAGAGAGTACTCTAGATTAAAAACAAAACCATGAGGGAAAACGATTTAATCTGGAAATTGTCAAGTGATGGACAGAATAAATCTTTTCAATTTCTAAAAAAAATTTTATTAGTGTTATTTAAAGACTGTCATAATTTTTATTTATTTATTTTTTACTTTTGGGGTCGGGGAAGAAGGAGAAACACAACAAGGACAATTTTAATTTAAAAGAGTTATACTATATACCAAAAAATAAGCATTCCGTAAAAGCTTCAAAATAACACAACTTGCAATTCTAGTTTATTAGAACTGCAATGTGGTATTATACTTTATATATATTTGATAATTTAGAAATGTTTTTTTAAACAATCCCAAGGAAGTGAGCTATCTATTACATCAAAGGAGTAACAGCTTATTTTCCTTGAAATTGTTCTTCTATATTGAAGTCAGGTTGGGTTAGTAAAACTTTCAGTCCCTTGAAAATGTGAATATTCACTTTGTCTTAGTAATGAACAGGTAATAATATAGTGGTCTGAACACCACAGGTAATAAATGAAGCCTATCAGACTAAAAGGTAATATCTTTTTCATCTTGCTTTTTAATAAAAAAGTATTTAGTGTACTATTTGAAGGTTGCAAAGCTACTCACCGGTACCATATGTTGTTGAAATGGCTGATGGATATCCTCCCATCCCTTGTCCTGGTAAAGTAGGAGTTGCTACAGAAACCACTGGGGTAGCCAATGACTGAGCAGACTGGGAGTTATTTATCCTCTGATTCTTTTAAAGTAAATAAAAAGACATTATTGGTGAAATGTTTTTGAAGTTAAAAATATTAGATTTCAGTATTAGTTTTGCACATAAAGATATAACTTGGTACAAATCTCATGAAATTAATCATTTAACATGTGTCTCTATGAACTCTGCCAACCCTATCATTTACAATCCTTCAAGAGACCAGTTGTTGCTATAGTAACCCATTACATCAGTATCTCCTAGGCAACTGAACTAGTAACAAGTACCATTGCTTTATTATGGGTAAAAACAGACTGTTGAAAATTGATGAAATATGTATACTGTACTTCTATTGTTTCAGTTTTTATTCAAATGCAAATTAAAAAAAAATTAAAATCACCGTGGTTTTATCCTCAGTTCTATAAACAGCAGAGATTGGTAGAGTTTCATGCTATAGTCTGACCAGAAGGTGGTGCTCTGGCCACTTTTTTCAGATTCTTCTAAACTTCCCTCAAACTAGATGGCAAAGCAGTTAACATGTATATTTAACTCCTTACAGCAAGCAGATTAAAGATTCACATAAATTTAAAGATCAGGAGACAAATTTCTTAGGAAAAGAAGTATCTTTGTGGTTTTAAATAACTAAGAATTGTTTTTGTTCTAGAATTTTGCTATAAATTGAGTCCTAAAATAAATGGAAAAAATGGTCTTCATTTGCGCAGGTTGACATGGAAAAATAACCTGAACTTGAAATTAATGGTATTTAAATATAATCAATGTTGACACACTATGATAACTTCCGAAACCTTCCCATTTTGCTAGAGCTCCCACTCCACCGGGAAGTCCTCGCCCGAGCCGCTTAAGGGGAGCACCCTCACCACTTACCAAAAGCAGGTCGACATCCTCAGACTGAAAGCATGGGGAAGGAGTTTTATAAATTAGTGTCCATAACTATTTGTAACTGGGCAAAATCTTTTCAACACAAGGAAAAGCATCTTCTGATAGACACAACAGTTTAAACACTTGAAAAACCCAGACTCTAAAGATAACTTCTTACAAAGACATTCTTTGTTTCCCTTCATGAGCCATTTGTCTCAGATGTGAACACAACCTATACAGTTTTCAGCATAGGTCAGTGTCTCAACATTCATATATTTCACAGTCACATTTTGTAAAAAAAAAGAAAGAAAAGAGGACTGTCCTTTGAAAACCTACTCTCTAGAAGAGGGGGAACTGCACCAGGCTGCCAGTGAGAGACCTGGCCGACCAGTCACGGAGTCCCTGCCTGGGAAAGCAGCAGTTTCACAGGACTTGGAATAAATGTGCTGATGGAGACAGCCTGCCGTGCATGGCCCACACGGCTTGGCTGTGGCCCCGTGGGAGGTTGTATTTGTTAGACCCAGCCTTTTCCTAAGGGAACGTGGAATATTATGTGATTTGGGGGGTTTATATTCAAAATTAATCTGCACTGTGCCATAATAAACCGATCAGCTTGCAGGACTGTTTTACCCTGAAGCTTGCCACAGAGCACAGAAAGAAAAAAAAAATGTGTCTGCAGAATGATCTAAATTTGTCTACTGAATCTTGATTTTAAATGTTCTCACTCTTAAGCAAAGCTCATTTGGAGAACACTGATGTAAGTCTCCTTGTTGCTGAATTTAGTCCCACAATATTATCTTCATCTTAGACCTGTGGACCCAGGAAAAAGAAAAATGACAGCGTCTAGGGATATTGTTTATATTTCTGCTTCTTACTTCTTTATTCTTACAAGTGCTACAACTTCTTTTATTTTTTAAAATACAACCTTGTTCTCAAAATGCCTAGGATTTTAAAACAACTTGCTTTTGAGAGGTAACTATCTGCCTGAAGCACATCTACGGAAAGATAAAGTGAGGCAGTGCTCAGCATGTGATGTACTCGACGCTATTGCTATAATATACCCGACTGTGATGTATTGAATTTTATTGCTGCAATATATGTAAGAAAATAATTACCAATGAACAGGAGAAAGTTCATTTAGAAAATATAGAAAAGATTTTTTCATTGCCAGCACTTTGAGGACATAAATAGTTCAATATTTTAAAAATCTGTTATGAAATAAAATACCTCATCCTGTGAGTCTGATTCTACCATTGGTCAAATCATATGTCCCATAAGCAGAATAATAGGTAATTATTTTTTTCTAATTATAAATTGGAGGTGTTAAAAGGAAATGTTTTCTTTGCCCCAGAATAGTCCTATAGTGGTGTTCACTGGGATGTTGGTTCTTTTTTATGTGGAAAAGTGAAGGAGAACCAGTTACCAGAAATAATAGCCAAATACAAATAGGACTCCAGCAATAGCATCGATGTGTTAATTTTATGGAAGCACTTAAATAATTCAGAGTTAGACAAATACAAAAACATATACAAAACATTATCAACATTTATTTAAAATGTAGTTATTCATTACCACTGATGGCATCGTATTCTTGCTGCCTGGCGGAATAAGAACTCGGAGATCTGGTTTACGGTTATTCATCCCTAAATTCATGGGGGGAGGAGATTTTGCTTGCATATTCTTGTTCAAGTTACCAGGTGAGACCAGCAGACCTGGTGAGTTTCGGGGATTGCCATATCCGTTCCCTGTTAACACAAAACAGTGAAAGCACTCAAGGAAAAATCTAGACTCAAATATGTTTCTAGAGAACACACTACATGAGATTAGACATAAATTTTAACAGCCTAAGACATAACATACAATGAAACTCTACAGGATGATGGACTTAACCTCCATCTGAAGAGTAACTCAATCAGTATTTAATATTCCTCTGAAGGAAGATTAAAAACTTTTCATGAGAAGGAGCTAATATAGATCAAATTGCTCAAAAATCAACATATACCCTTTTTTTCCTAAAAAAAAAAAAATCCCGAAGAAAGTCAGACAGTCATTCAAGGTCTAAGAAAAGCCCAGAATTGGTCCTGCACTTTAATTGACTGGCTCAGTGGAGGCCTGGCTGGAGTGACTCACTCTTTCAGTTCAATGGTTTGGGTTTTATTTTGTGTGTCTGTGTGTCCTTAAATGAAGAAAGGGCATACAGCAAGACTGTAATTTCTAGGACATGTAGGAGGAGTAGCCTCTTGTGCTGTTTAGTTCCCTTTTTCTCTGAGTGATTTCTCTCTATGGTTTTCTTCTGTCTCTTTTGCCCTCCTCACGAATGAACCTGAAGCCTGGCTCTCCTGCTCACGCAGAACTTCAGAAAGCAGGACTCCTTCTCAGCAGCTAAAGTGAAGGGATGATCCCTCCACTGAAACGCTGATTCACCAAGGCAGGGGAATAGCCATCTAACACAAACACTGAAAGTTTTTTCTTAGGTGTCTGATGTTTAGCTCCCTACTAACAGAAAATGCATATCTGAGGGACTCCATTTTTCATAATTCAAAATATGCTCCCTTGTGTCAGGAAGAGCTATGGAGGGAGTCAGTACAATCTCAGCAGAGGCAGAAAGTCATCTGCTGGTTTCCTCCATTGTCTCTGGTCAGAGAATAAGAGAATCCAACTACCTGATTCAACAATGCTTTCTGGAAACTAGACAGTTGTTTTCTGCAGCTCTCTAAAGGAGACAGTCAAACGTCGTTGTTATTATCACCATTATCATTATCGTAAAACACAAATATCTATTACCCCAGGACGAATGATACTGTGTGCTACCCAGTGGGGAGGCAAAGACTAGGCCCAAGTCCTCAAAGGCCCTGCAGTTTCTCTGTGTTAATCTAGTAGATACATGTGCGAAACGTACAAACTCAGACAAGGCAGCCTAGGGTGAGGTGCCCAGAGTCATCCAGATGAAGTGTTATTGAATTTCCAGGAGGAAAGAGATTAACCAATAAAGATTCATGTAAGAGGCAGAAATTGATGTGGGTCTTGAAAAAAGAGAAGTGATAGTAAAATACTCTGGGTTTGTGATTAAGTGCTGGGAAAAGGCTGAGGTGGGAATTTCCAGAGCAGTCAGGGGCACTGGTGACAAGGGACCCATGGAAGAGAGGAATGCTGGAGACTCTGAAGGGACATAAAGGCTGGGCTATGGAGACCTAGAATTCTAAGCTAACAGACTGTGGGTTTAAATAGTGGAAATGCAGATCCATGAAGGCTGCAGCGTAGACGGAACACAGGCCTGTAAGCAGACAGAAAGATGTATGGGCATCGGGCATTCCTGTAATTAGGGAGGCCTGGCAGTGAGGACCAGTCTGGGAACTACTCTGATGGTCTGAGCTACAGGTGACAAAGAACGGGGAAGGCAAAGCACAGGTATATTTCAAGAGATATTTATGGGAATATCTTTTGAATTAGAATATATTTGAAGCACACTGCATAGAGCAAAATTGTTCTTCATATCCATTCATTTACCTGTCTCATTTTAAGCATGAATAAACAGTCTGAATATATAACAAATAACTACAAGATTAAATCTGTCAATTAGATTATGCATAAAATCCTTGAATTGCTGGTGGTAGAACCCCAACATAAAATAAACAAAATACACCCCCCCGCAAACATGTCTTGAGTACACAGTAGGCAGTTGTTTAAAAGATGTTGGTTGAATTTGGATAAAAATTACTCTTCTATTGTAAACTTGAAGAAAATCAGCTAAATTTTTTAAAGCTAGGTAAATATGTCAAAAGTCAAAATTTTCGTTTATAGTTAATCTGGACAGCTTTCTGTGGCAAGAGATATGAAACAAATACAGGTACCTTTTATCACCAGGAGAAATACAAAGAGTATGTTCACAGAGAAACGCTTGATAAAATGGACTGCTCAGAGGAATTTTATATTTAATGCTACTTGCTGAATCATTATTGGGAATATGTTATGACTTCAGTAGTTTTAATTAATAGGTTCTATTGGATAAAAAGACAATGAGCAAGCCAAGACCAAATTTGCACTGTACTTTTCTGTCAGCTGAAGTCCACACTGACACACTGAATACATATGTCACTTATCTATTAAGTCTGCGTGAGATCTGGTTTAAATAAACAATCAAATGGAAAATTAGCTGGGTAATTTCAAAAGAAGGGGGGAAAAAGTCAGTTAAGCAGTGCAATGAAGCTTGAACAGATCAGAAGAAACTAAAACCCCGGTTTGGTAGATGCCGATACTGGTTTGCATGGAGGAGTTATTTTGCTAAAAGGAAGTAAAACCACTCCGTGAAATGTGTTGTCCTGTGATATGACAAGCACTCGGCCAGTGTGTGAAAATGGAAATGCTTCATGGAGGCTCTGAGAAAAGGTTGTGCTTTTTTTTTTTAAAAAACATTTTCTACAGTAAACTCTGAGAAATCCCAACAAAGCCTACATTTTAAACAATAATTTGGGGCAGCAGTAGGGACAAAAACCCCAACTAAATACACATTTTATTTTTTAATCCAATAAATGCCTCATAGTTAAAAAAACTGATTTGAAAGGCATTCTATTTTCCTCCTGGAATATTTCTTGTTATTTGGAAATCATGTCATTTTAGAAGATTACTCTTATTTTAAGGTGTTTACATATTGAATGTAAAATATTTTGAACCACGATGCCACTTCTTAAATCCATATTTTTAGAGCATAAAGTTATTTTTAAGAACAAATAAATTCTGCTTTTTACTGGCAAATTCCTGCTCTTTTTAGCATATTGTGCCAGCTAGCATTTTGGAGCCGTATAATAACCATTTCTGTTTCCAGCCACCAAGTTGTTATTCTTCTGGCATAATATAGATTCAGGAATGCAAGACTGTGGATCCTAAACCAGTGATATAGAAACCTATCATTTCAAAATCAATGATGAATACATGCGTGTGGTTTGCTGCTAAGAAGAGCCTGCATTTAAACCAGCTCGGAAACCGCAGCCTCCTCCTCTCTCAGAACGCTGTGGCCCGAGTTGAGGCTGCTGTCTTACCATAGCATAAATTCACCAAAGAGAACAGGCTCACTCAAAGTCAGGGGTCAGGAGGCGGGAAACACCACCTCTCAATAACCTTCTAATATACAGATTCAACCTTTCTTCATGCTATGTTTTAAAATGACCCTCTGTCCGAACAATTATCAATTTAGATGTGACTGCATGCGGATGTCACATTCCCGAACCACTTAAAAGCACAAAAATTATAAAGCATGAGTGAATGGATTTCCTGATTATAGATTATAAGAAAATGAAGAACAGACCAACTTTAGAGTAAGAATGTTTTATAGTTCATTTGATTAAAAATATTGTTTCACGTAACAAAAACAATTTAAGCATTCACAATATAATTTATACGAAGGATACAACAATCTACCTTGACTGGTTACAAGTTTCTAAATACTCACATTAAAACTAGTGTAAATACACAGAACTTGAAATGTAGTGTTAGGAGAAAAAATTTTTTTTCCCTTCAGTTAACTTTGAAAACACTTGCTGCTTTTTTTTTTTTTAATTGACTCCTATTTTAAGAAGTTGTAAATTCAAAGAACATATTCCTGGCTTAAGTTGTAGTGAGGAGGACATTTTGCCTTGTCTCACAGAGCTCAGTTGAGCATGTAGCTCTCTTTGAGCCCAAAGCTCTAAAATTTTCTCTTATTTGGATATTTAGACATTATGAGTGTTTTCACTAGATTTTTTTTCTTTTCTGGGACTTTCAGTTAGAAATACAAGCGTATAAAATTAATAAGCACAAAATAGAAACTAGTCCTTATGGATTAAGGCTAATATTTTTCATGGGCAAAATCTTTTTTCAGTCTCTGAAATTATCATTTTGACTATTTCCTTTCCTCTTCCAACTCCAATCAAATACCAAAATTTTTCTTTAAAAATGACTCTCTCCATCTCCAGTGTTACCATCCTGGTTGAGGCTTTCTTCACCAGTTGACTAGGTCTTTCAAAACCCCTATGTGGGTCCCAGGTCTGTAGTTGAACAGTTGTTCACTGGGACTTAAGATGGGCTTCAGGAAGGATGTGAGCTCCTTAAGCCATTTGAAAGCTATGTGCATATGTGTGATAATATGAAATCTGATGCACCATCTTGACCCTTTAAAGGGAATCCCTTTAAAGTTCTGCTTCTATTGTGTTTTTGTTCAGATCATACTTAACACTGCTCGGTCAGTGCCCTGTGTGGCTGTCAGGACTGTGAAGAGTTTCCCCTCCTTCCCTCCTTCCCTCCTTCCTTCCTTCCTTCCTTCCTTCCTTCCTTCCTTCCTTCCTTCCTTCCTTCCTTCCTTCCTTCCTTTGTTCCATCCTCTCTTTCTTTTCTTTCTTTCCTTCTTTCCTTCTTTCTTTCTTTCTTTCTTTCTTTCTTTCTTTCTTTCTCTCTCTCTCTCTCTCTCTCTCTTTCTTTCTTTCTTTCTTTCTTTCTTTCTTTCTTTCTCTCTTTCTTCCTTTCTTTCTTTCTCTTTCTTTCTTTCTTTCTCTCTCTCTTTCTTCCTTTCTTTCTTTCTCTTTCTTTCTTTCCTTTCTCTCTCTTTCTTTCTCTCTTTCTCTTCCTTCCTTCCTTCCTTTCTTTCTTTCTCTCTCTTTCTTTCTCTTCCTTTCTTCCTTCCTTCCTTCCTTCCTTCCTTCCTTCCTTCCTTCCTTCCTTCCTTTTGTTCGTTTGTTCTTTCTTTCTTTCTTTTTCTTTTCCTTCCTCCCTTCCTTCCTCCTTCCCCTCCCTCCCTCCCTCCCTTCTTTCCTTTCTTCCTGTCTATCCATCTATCTATCTATGTGTCTATCCTAATTTCCAGTGGCCACAGGCAAACACACAGTTGCCTGAAAATGCCCCAGTCTTTGTTCTAGCAATTCCACAAGCTGTGTTTGCTCTCTTTTTTGATGCAAATTCATTTTTTTAAGGATCAGCTAATGTCCTACCTGTCTCATAATGCCTTTCAGACAATTTCAGTCCACCTTGAACTCACTGTCCTCTAAAATCCTGCTGCAGAGGCAGTGATACCATATAGAGTATTAGTTCTTTAAGTGTTTCAAATGCTCACAAATGGATACACAAAATATCCTGAACAATTCAAATTGTTCAGGAATGGCACAAAAAGTTAAGTTACTGAAAGAATCTGAGATGACAATTTGCTAATCAAACACTGAGGGACTCTCCTTTTCATGCTACTTGAGAAAATTTTCTTCTTTAGGTGATTACATACTGATGACCAAGTAACCAATGAGACAAACTGCTTATCAACCACATAATATGAAACTCAGGAAATCATGCAAGTGCCAACCTACTAAATTTGTTTACAGAGAGTTAATTAAAGCTACTTTTCTACCTGTTATAACTGTTAATCATTTCACAGCACATTACCTTAGATAACTGCAAGTAGTAGAATTTTAAAAAAAGTAAAAATTCTCTTTAATGAAAGAGAAAACTGAGACACTGGATCTTTTCTTCTACAATGACAAGTGTTTATTGCCATAGGTTGTTTCTATATCGAGATGAACTTTAACCATAATTTACTCATACAGAACATTCTCACCAGAAGTGGGCTGCATGGTACCCCAAGAAGAAGGATGGTTAAAGAGTGACAATTAAGAATGAATAGGATTTTATTACATGGTTCAGGGAGAGACTTCTGAAGAAAGAAAATGCATGATAGAGATCACAGAGTCAAGACTATGTTCAAGAAGAATTAGAGTTTCCGTGAAGATGAAATATTCCATGTTTTAGAGTATGCAGTTTTCAGGAGTTGGAAAAGTAGGCTTGCCTAACATGAGCTTCTCAGATAATGTTAACTTTATACTGTAGACTTTGTACTGCATTTTATACTATAGAAGATGAGCAGCCAAAGTTAGTTTGTGAGTGGTGACACTGTCAACTCTGTATGTGGGGAAAATAACAATACTGACTGTGGAAAGAAGAGATCCAAGGGGTTAGGGTGCTACTAGGAAAGCTAGTTAGCATGCACCTGCCATGGGACATGTGAGGAATGAGATATGATTTAGGCAGCAGAGACAGGAAGATTTACAAGGCAGAGGGAAGTGAAAAACAGAATAAAAATAGATAAATCCAAGTTCTAGTCATGAATTCTCCATCAGAGTTCCTTCAACCATACTGAGCCTTACTTTTCTCAATGCTAAGTAATGATTTCATTAGGCAGAGAGAAGCATAAAAGTAACCTAAATGAAAGGCTCCCACATGCTTGCTCAAGGCAGCCATCACCAACATGACCATGCAATATTAATAACAGCAACACTCTATACAGTATTATTTAGCAATAATAGTAACAACATAAAGCATACACATTAAGTACCCAGAAGAGTATCAGGTACCTAGTGACTGCTCTATAAATATTTGCTATTATACATGGATATAAAATACCTTTACATCCTCACAACCACAACCCTATGAGGTACTAACAGTATCCCTGGATTACACAATGAGAAAAATGAAGAACAGAGAGGTCCAATAACTTGTCCAATGTCAAACAGCTATCAGCTGGTGGAGACATGATTTGAACCCAGCAGTGTGTCCAGAGTCCACGCTTTGAAGCACAACCCTGCTCTGCTTCTTGAGGAATCAGTCACACTCTGAGATTTTGAAACCCTTTGTATCAAACGTCACTCTAAAATGGCAGGAATCCAAAGAAACAAAGGAAACAGATGAAGTGTAAGGCCAGGGACATGAGACTCAAAGGTCCTTCTGAGCGAGAGGTGATATGGAAGCTTAAGAAACACCTTACATGGTCAGCTTGGCCATCATAAATAGCTGCTCTGCTTCAGAAGATGCTGAACTTATATAGGGGGGGGGGCAAAAGGAGGTTTACAGTTGAGTTGTTCATTTGGAAAAAGACATGAAGGTTATGATTATTACAACAGCTTTATTAACTCAAAAGAATGTCACAATGCAACTGTAAACCCAATTTTCCCACCCTTGTATAAAGAGGCACAGAATAGTGAGTTTCTAAATCATATTTCTAGTCTCCCACTGAATAAATAAATATTACAAATAGGAACTATCGGGTTTAGCTACATTTAACTTTGATGTACTGTTCAAGTGGATAATGAAATATGCTCTTAAAAGTAAATTTTGTAATATTTTAGTCAATAATCTTCTCTCTTGTAATATAGGGTAAAGATGTTTACCTACCTATTGTCTATTTAAGAGACCAGCTTCCATCAGAAACACATAACACAATACTGAAATGCCTATTATCTGCTATTGGCTGATATCTGGAAAACAACTTCTAATTATATATAGGTGTATAAAATTTAATTTGTTTAGTAATTTGTTAATTGTATCTTAAATTGGGGAATTTGAAGCCAATTGCCACAGAAAAACTAAACATATTAAGCTGAACATATAGCTGAACCTCCAATGTATTGATTGTCTGCTTTTACTTAAACAAAATGTTTTAACAACCTAGGTTTTATTTTCCTTTCACTAGGACAATTTTGAAACATTTACATAGTATACTGTCTTGTTAAACTAGAGATGCCACATAAACAGGAGTGCTCACTACCACCAATTAATTTACATTTGACTTTTTAAAGGTTTTAAGGTAAGTTAGTGTCTAATATCAGGACATTGTTTTGTGTCTCAAATACACATACATATTTTAACAGAAAATTCTTCTAAATTGTTTACAGTAGAACTTGTTCATATAACCCACTCCTCTACTGGATATGACACACAACAGTTTTAGTGGAAAAATATTATGAACTTCTAGACTTAAGTCCTACATGTATTTTGCCTGAAATCTTGTTAAAATTGCTAGAAACTGTAAGTTATTCAGCTGTGGTGAATTACAGTTTATTTTTTGTTTTTTGTTTTTCAGTTTTTAGAAAAAAGATCTTTTTCATGGGATAACGCTAAGGGAAAAGGCAACCACAAAACATTTGGAGGTCAGAAGTCTGGGAGTGATGAAAATTTCAATACGCCTACTCCAGAGAGGGAGCAAATCAGATTCCTGATTCTTATCCTGGTTAAGACCCCTGATTACAGATTCTTAAACATAAAATCGCTCCACTCTATCTGGGGGTTTCTTAGGGAAATAATATAATAACGCATAATGTTAGACCATGAAGAAACTCCTGCGAAACCTCAATGCTTTGTGGCGTATTCTTAGAAAAATACCCTAAGAATACACCAAAGCCAAGACTATTTTTGGCTGTACCAGTTAGAGGGCAGCAGACATTCTAAGAAGAAACTTGCCTCTTTGACCATGTCATCCTGATGCGGAACCAGATCTTCATGGATTTCACACCTATCCCACTTGTCCTTGATGTGTTTTGCTTAGTGTCTTTTGTGAAATTAAGTCTATCTGCCAATTAGATACTGAACTTTAAACATTCAGCACATACAATAAGCTCTGGATTGTGAGGCAGAAGTACAGAGAATTTTTACTTATTCTTAAGCTGTTTCTGCAAAGATCATGAGTCCATGTCACAAAGTAGGTTTGTGTTGGAAAGCCACTCGCTCATTTGTCCTAACAGTTCTGTGGGTTAGGCATGATCATCCCGTCTTTTGACAGATGAGGAAACTGAGGTTCAGAAGTTTCTGTGACTCGTCAATAAGTGGGAGAGCTTTGATCTGAACCCAAAACGCAAACTGCTTCCACTACATTATTACAAAAGCCAAATGTTCCAGATTTAGAATACATCCTTATATTTCTCCCTCTCTCTCTGAATAAAGGCACCATTTACAAATAAGGAAGAAATAGACAGTTTAATGTTTCTCATGCAAAAAAGCACTCAAAATATCGTTCTGCTTTGAGTACTGATTTACTGCAGGGATAGTTTTTGATTGCACCATGAAAATGGTACTGAACCTTGCTATCTTCAAAAAATTCCACTTAACGATGAATGATAGATTGATGACTCACTTAATTGTTCACTTCTTGTGATTTTGGGGCTGTCTCTTTGCTAAAAATGAGGGGGTGTCTTCATTATTGACACAATCGCTCATTCTTTCAGTCATTTTTATAAACAAAAATATTGAGACAGTATAAATTAGAGAGAACGTGACAGAAGAGAATGAATAATTACTTGTGGTTTTAACATTTACACTGCTGCAAACTCATCAGAAGATCATCATGTTCAAGTGAAATGTGTTGCATTGCACGGCACTGTGCTCCTATTCTGCCTCAGATTTATTAATATATCTTCTTTACTCCCATCCTTGAGGGTAGGGGCTGTGGCAGACATCTCTGTGAAGACTACTAGTGCACTGCAAATTTAATAAATATTACTGGAACTGCATTAAACTAAGCTTTATTTTTTGCTTAGGACATATAAGTACAAATAACTTTAATACTAGCAATAGCTAACATTTATTAAAAAGCACTTACTCTGGGACAGAAACTGCTAGGTGCCTTGCACTGGTTATCTCATTTAATTTTCACAACAATCCTGCAAAATGGAAATTCACAGACATGCCAAAGGCAATAATGTCATCCCTAAAATAACTTGTCTATCACGTATTTTCTTTGATTATTTTATTTTTTGGAATATCTGCTTCTGGAATATTTTCCCAAATTACTGCTTGAGCAAAAATTTGACTCCATGATTTCATAGTTTTGAGTTGTTTAACATTAAACTAAAGGTTCCTTTTCCATGATTGTTACATAAATTAATGTTATACTTGAATATGTAAATTGACCATAGACCTGAATTTGCTGTTATTACTATAATAACCTATATTAACAAAGCAGGGCTCTCCGCCCCACACACTATAAATATAACATAATCAGTTCTTAACCATCACTGCAGTCTGTATGTGGAATCTAAGGTCAACAAATTGTGAAAGGAGGGTGAAGTGTTTAGTAAAACATCAAGTTAATATTAAGTTCAGTTAAAACAATTGAAATGGAGCAAGAATACACCCAGTGACACATCTATAGTTAAAAAATTGAAATTGTTTATACAAGGTTTTGGTACAATAATTTCCTTTAGTTTAAAGTAAACTAAAGGAATATATTTGATTGATCTTTTAAATATGAGACTGAATCATGACTATAATGCTTTGAATTGAAATTTAAATGAAACATACCATGTAAGTCTAACTGTAAAATTTAAGTGACTGGCAAAGTTTTATTTAAAAACAGAAAATTATACTTTTGGCCAACAGCCTTGAAGTCCTGAAAAGTCCCCGGTAGGTAAAAAATGGATTTCTAAAACAGGGGTTTTTTTAACCACATCTCTCCTTCAGCATCTGCTGTCTGTTGATGAACAATTTCATATCACTGACAATTTTGAAAAGAGCTTTTCTTTCCGTATTATCTTGTGATAAAATCTTATGATGTCAAAAATAGGGAAGAGAGAAACCAATAGCGCACAAAAAATAAGACTGCTAAGAGACAAAGGAGATTTGAGTAAAACTAATAATATAGGAGAAAATATTACCTGCCTGATTAATATTAAAAATGATCAAAGTTTTATTATCAGTCACATTCCTAGGTTAAATCAATGAGATATGAGTGCAGAGAAAGATCTTCGCATTGCTTTACTGAATGTAACAGAAGAATGGGGGATAGAAAAGCAATATAATTTGTGAGGTCAGAAATCATGTTTCACAAAGGGCTCTAAAATCTGTTAAAACACTCTTTAGGAAGTTATAATTTGAAATTTTCTTTTTCTTTTTCCCCACCAGAAATCAGACTCCTTAAGAATTAAGTCAAACTTAAAGGGGTTGAAAGCAGATTTTATGTTATCCTGACTTAGCCTATAACATATTTAATTTGTCTGCTCTTTAAGCTGCCTCTCTCACTTCAGCATTGGCCCCTAGAGAATGGTGTACTGCTTTATCTGTAATTTTTCAGGTCTTGTATATGGACAGTGGACAATGATTTTCTTGGCAGTGGCTGCATATCACATGCTGCAGATCATCCAACCAGAGAACTAGGGATTTTTTTTTTCCTTTAATAAATCTAGATAACCTTGGTTTGGGTTAAAAATACCTTTATTACTTAATTTCATAGTTACAATAAGGCAATGCTGTTGGATCTTTATTTGTGTTTTGGGTGAACTCCCAAAATAAAACTGCACATGAACTCAGAATTTTTAGTCAGAACAAGTCAAACTAATACTTTTAAAACAAGAATCCAACAATTAACTTAGATTTTTTTCACATGCTACTTAATATTTTAAAAAGGTAGTATAAAATTATATTTCTACAGTAACAAAACTAGTTTTCTTATTTGAGAAGAACTAAATGGTATTCCTCTCCCTTTCTTCAGTATCGCAATATGAATTTGGTTTTCTTGTTAAGCAACAAAAATGCAAACTTGTTAAAGCAAATCCTTTTAGACGGAATTTTTAACCACTTCACTGATCTTTCAAATCATTGAATGAGAATTTCAGAGAAGTCTTTTTGACTGAAAGGAAAGTCAGCCGAGAAATTTTTGATAAGTATTCTCAAAAACAAAAACTTGTAAAACAATGGTACTGGTCAAGAATAATAAATATTGTATGACCTTTTCCTCTCCTCACTTAGTTCTATTTTATAATGTGATAAAAGTTTCTCTTTCAATGCTAAATGAATTTCAAAAGGAGGCATGTAATTACAGTCTTATGGTTATATGATTATAACACATTCTGTGTAAACAGACACTAGAGATTTTTGTGTCTTATCCCCAATGTAAGTACTACGTTAAAGGGTTCTAGGTCTAAGGTCTTGCTCAACAGAACTTTTTTAGCGTCTGGAAGCCAGATTTCCTTCCTTATTCACTGCTCAGTCATTTACCTACAGCAGTACAGTGACATCAAGTCTCCACGTATTTAGCTGATATAAATTAAGCAATCTAGAAGTGACAATGCTTGACAACCAAATGCATAAAATAGTAAACAATTGACAATCAAAATAAGGAAACAGCTGTTAGTTTCTTTTTATATAAAATTATATCTAATTTACAATAAATGCCAATTAAAATTATTAACCAATATACATAAATCTCTTCTGCCTTATTGTCAAAAAGCTCTATAGACTGTAGAATTCTCTTAAAATTTCAAAGAAATTCCTAAAGGTTCTCTCTCTCTCTCTCACACACACACACACAAATCAGTAAATCCTTGAGCATACTGGTACATCTGACTCAATAAAAAAAAAAATCAAAGTGAAAACAAAGGGTACTAATATGACAGTGAATAATCCAATACAAGGCATTGCTGTGCTAATGATTACTTCTATTATATCTAACGATGATGAAAACTCAACTGAACCTGATCTTACAATCATCAATAACCACTTAGATTAGCACGTTAAAAGCTTTAATATGCAGAGATATGACAAAATATAATTTTAAAAGCAGTGACTTTTCATTTTGGTTGTTGAGAGGAAAGGATTAAGTAGTGGATGAATAACTGTCAACTGAAACCTAGAAATGTCACTATTACTAATGTATTATAATGACTTTCTGTATATTTCTCTTATATCAAGAGTACAAGCCCCATCCTGCTACTTCTTTATTACCACTTGCCTTCCTTTTTGAAATGACTTCAAGTGGTAGGAGGTTCGTTGTCTTAAGAGGTGATTTGTAATGGTCTGAGATACCAAGCCACATTTCATATACCGTTATATATCAGCTCTTTAGGCTTTCCATTAGGTAAGTTAGAGAAATTAGTAAAACTTTATTGGCCAACAGTGCTCAGCCATTTAATGAAGTAATTAATTCATTATTCATTGTATACAGTAGTAGAAAAATACATTATTTTTTGAATTATAGATAAAGGGCACATCTTTTTTATTTAAAATTACATAATTTCTTTGAAATATTCTTTCCATCTTTTACATAAATGTTATTAAAAATTTATGACTATAAAATTCACTTTTCCTTTACTCAGCTAACAAACATTTACTGAGAATCTTTCATGTTTCAAGCTGGGAATCCAAACTGAGGAAGACACAATTTACCCTCAGAGGGTTGAGTGTCCAGGAGAGAGCTGTGGGCCCAGACATTGCAATTATAATGCAATGAGATAAGTAGTGTAGGTATAAGCTGCCATGGGGGAAGAGAGGTGCATAATTCCTTCTGGAAGAGATAGGAAAGGATTTCCTCAATAGCTGAAGTGAACGCTGAAGGATAACAACAAGGGCTCAGTAGCGTGAAGCAGGAGTGCTAGGAATGCATACGTAAAGGCAAGTGGCCTGGGCATTGTTTGGAAAGTGGAAGCACAGTGTAGCTGTTAAGGGCTGGGACTCTGGAGACAGACTTCCTGGGTTGCAGCTTGGCCAATTCCTTAACCTCTCTGTGCCTCAGTCCTACCATCTATAGAAGGGCGTAGTATGAAGATGTATTTTAAAGGACTGTTATGAGAAAAATGAGTTACTTTACATAAAGCACATAGTAAGGACAATTTAAATGTTTGCTATTATTAGAGTTGGAGTACAGGGTTCTTGATGGCAGTGGCAGAAGTAAGGTTTAAGATTGGAGAGCAGATTGAGCCAGAGATAAGAGGCTCATGGTTAATTCTGAAAGAGCTGGGAAACCACTGCTGGATTTTAGGCCAGTGAATGATGACCCACAATTAGTTTAAGGATTTGAGAAAGTCTAATCAGTCATGGGCAGACTGGCGTGAGATGCAATGTGAAGCCAGGGAGATGAATTAGGGGGCCCGGGGTGTTGGTATGAGCCAGAACCAGGGGAGTGGCATAAGAATGGAGTGAAAAGGGTAGATTTAGGAAATAACTTGGGGGCACAGTTGGTAAGACTTGGTGACTCGCCAGATGATGGCATGAGGGAGAGGGATGGTTCAAGGACTAGATGGGAAAGATGCTATACTTTCTGATTGAGCTGAGCTGAAAAAGAGAATGTTTATCTCTTTGGTCTTTTGGTATTCACAGACACACAATAAATTGAATTTACTTTCTTCCCCTACAAGTCTACCTTTTTTATAAGTTGAGATGATTGGATTTTGAAAAAAATCACGAAGTCTGAAAATTATTTCACTTAATTGTAGTGTCTTGCCACTTGGCCTCAGAGTTTTGCACTTCATCTCAGACCTTGTATTTCAATGACAATATTAAAAATTTGGAAGGTGTCTTTTGGCCCTTTTGCTTCAGTTTTCTTTTCTGAAAATGCAGAGACATTCTGGTTGGCCTTGTTTCCCCCTGGTGTTATGTGATTCTCTGACATCAGCACAGATATATTCAGCTTCGACATATGATACTGTCCAGCAGGAGAAAGAAAGGAAGACGGCTGAGCTTGTGAGCAGGCCATGACAGCTGAACTCAAGACTAATTGGCATCTGCACCAGGTGTTCTGTGCAACCAGAGTTAGAAGGGCCTTCTGCCTCTATTTTTAAAAAGTGGGGAATTAATTCTTTCACAACTATACAGAAACTGTGAAAACTATATACTCATGACTACAAGAAACAATCATCAAGATACAGCATTTCTTAGCATGAGGGTGGAGCAACTGAGTGTTTTCTGCTCTGTTTTCTCTGTTTTTGATGTAGCAGATTCTCATGTTTATGGCAGGCATCCTGAAGAAGGGTGAATTTGCTCAGAAGACGTTTTTTAGTTCAATGATGCTATAACCTGTATGTGGCTAACTTTTATGCTTACAAGACTGAATATGTTCTCTGTTCCTGGAGGGCCATTCAACTGAGCAGACTGTCAGGGAACTGACAATGACAGCATAATTGAACAACCAAGCACTGCCCACTTTCAACATAGGACTCTAACGCATGCTAGCTGTTAAGCAGTACTAAGAGGCCACTTCCATCAAAGCTGAGGAACTCATCCCCCGCAACTCCACATGGTCGTTTACTACTTCTAATAAGTTTCATCACCACTACTGGCTGTTCCCATAAAGAGCAAGCAAACAGATGCACCAAGATACTGGATAAAATATCAAAACATCTAAACCATTTTTCTTATGTTATTTTTTTTCTTGGTGTTTGTGACAACCCAATTTTTAGTCCCCGCCATTCTTTCTAACCATAGTCCTTGTCAGAGACTTGCATCCAAGAAACATTGGTCTGGTTTGGATCTGGTTCTGTAATGTTGAGACAACAGGCCACAAAGTATTTTTTGAGGGGAAAAATGAACATTCCATTTCAATATTCAGCAAAATAGTATATTGTTTACTCATTAACTTGACTCTCACTAATTAAAGATAAAATAGGAAGCAGTGTCATTGATTCTGTTTATTAATTCACTGTATACTCTAATACTCTTTCTTTATTACTCACTGAATTAGGGAGGAGCCAACATCAGAAATGAGAAACATTACCCCCAAATGAATGTATTTGTAAGAACGTTTTTATATGCCAATTTTTTATCTTTCTTATAATCAGTAGGCTATTATATTTGACCCTGGCAAAATATTTTAATTAAGCAGTCCATGTATATTGAACATATACAGTTCAATAAACTTGAATTTTTTTGACATTTCAAACATAACCTTGTGTCATTCATGCCTGCCTCCTACTATTTTAAAAGTATAGCATGTTCCACCTTGCAGAAATTACCATGGTTACTTGTTATGCCAATACTGAACTGCAGTTAGCATTAAGAAGTATTATGTGCTGCTTTGCCACTGCATTGAAAATGCCATCAATATCTCATATCAATAATATGAATTAATATGGAACTCTGGAGAAATGTGACTACGAGACAATTGGCCAAGGTGGAAGACATTAAGACCTGAAATATATTTAAGAGTTTTTGTTGTTTTTTTGGGGGGGGGTGTCCACACTATATTTAGATTCTCTAAGAGCTTATTTTAACACCAAATACGGTTTTACTTGATTAAAATTATTGTTGAATGGTTATAATCTCACCCCCCTTTCCTTTTTTGTATTCTCTTTTAGAAAAGTATAGGAGTTTGGTGCTTCTTTGGGTAAGAAGTGAGTCACATTTAACATGAAATGATTAACTGAGACACAATGGCAAGGCTAGCGAAAGGCACTCATGTGTCTTGGGGTCATTTTTCCATGCCTCTCACAGATCTCACAACTTTACTTGGTTCAAAAGACTTCCTGCAAATCTCCCAGTAAAGGAACGCTGAACCCTGATATGTGCAGCAGTACAGATGTCTCCACTCACCTGCACTGGTGCCTGCACCGGATGTGAGGTCTCCACCCATCAGACCACCTACGGATTAAAGAGGAAGATCAAAAGGAGAAAGGCTAAAGGTCCACAGAATGCCACATGTCACCCTTAGCAACCTCAGTATTTTGTCCTCTCTAAAGAGTCCTAAGTTTGTAAAGTATTACCTAAGTCAGACGGCTGACATTTATTTTATTGTGACATGCTGTGCTCAATCACTGACATTTTGCAGAATCTTTATTCTAAGAAAAATTATATTAAAGAAAATCCAGTCTTGAAATGGTCTCTGAATTTTTTCTTATTTCCAAGTCTAGTTTTTCCAAAGGGGATGTTCAATTGACAGTAAAAATACAAAGAGTAAGATTTATTATATATTTAAATAACCATAAATTTGATGTTTAATTCTTTATAAACATATTTAACGCATTTAATTTTGTGCAGTTTTAATTATCTAGCATTTTGGTCATTTCATGAATCTACCTACAGTGAATGGCCTCATTATTACCTAAATTTTACTTATTGACACAACAAAACACGTCTCACTGGCCACAAATTCAGAAACTTAGGCTTATTCATTGCTAACTTAAGAAAGTAAGTTGAAATTTGTCAAGATTTATATGTAAGAATTGGATTGTTTCAATAAGATATTAAATATAATAATTACTGTTAGTTTTTAAGGAACAAGATTTAGCCAAAAAATAAAAAGACCAGAATAATAGCTGATTATTTTCTAATTGCTTCTAAGTGATGCTCTATAATTATTAGTTAGTTCTGATTTAGAATTAGAAGAAAATGTTTATTACATTTTAAGAAAATGTTTATTATTTTCAACTGAATAATATTTTGGAAATAAAATATGATATTTAAAAAAATAAATAAGCCTAAATTCATCTAACAGGAAATTCAACTGCATTTGAGTATGATCTGAAAGGAGTACATGATTATTGAAAATTCTTATGAAAAACTTTAATCATATTGCTAAGTAGAGAGAATGGCATAATGAAGTCTTTTATCCACATCTTTCAGACTCAAGATTTATCAAGATTTTTTTATCTGGCTGATTTTGATTTTATTTTCTACATAAAGTTTCTGTACTAAATAGAAATATATGTTTAATTTTAATCATCAGGCAGATATTTAAGTATTCTAAAAAAAATTTCTTTTGTGAATAAATTGCTTTTAATACAGTCATATGTACATAACATTAACATTTTCTTATGGGATGTTTTAAAAAACAATATGTAAATATATAATTGTTTGCTGTACATGATTTATAAATACAATTATTTATGTGGTGCTTCTTTTGAAAATATGAAGGATATATACACATATACTTAGCTTCTACTATGAGTCTGGCAAATCAAGAGCATATTCTTCCCTTCAAGTCTCTTTAAATCCAGTGGGGAACTAAATGCATACTCAAATTAGTACATACTATGTTTTCCTTGATCTGAATACTAAGAAGTGTTGACATCTTCCTGAACAATTTCTTCTCGATGGGACACTGCAGATTGTACTACAATAAGGATCTCCTAGAAATGTAGAGACAAATTGATGGCAGGTATATATGTCCTTATGATGTGCTCTTAACCTTATTTCTGACTTAGTTTTGTTTATATTTCACAATTTTTTAAAATTATGGTATTCTTTCACATTTCTTTTTTGCCTTAAATCCTTTGTGGTATAAGTTACTGTGTAAATAAATAAAAATTGACCATGGGGTATGCTGTAAGAGAACACAGGAGAAGGTTTCAAAGAAGTTATGTCTGGTGAGGAGGAAGAGTGGGTCTTAGGCAGGATAGCAGAAGCAAAAACACACAGGCAGGGTATTTGACATTCTGTCTGAGAAAATATGTGGTTAAAATATAACCACAAGAGGAGACTGGTGACAGGCTGAACAGATAAATTACAGATTATAAAAGATTTTGAAAGATATGTCAATGGGGTTAGGCATTATCATGTTGAAGATCCAGCAGTGAAGGAACAAATGAAAAAGTGGAAAACTCAACATCTTGTAGATAAAATGGTCTTTTGACAAGAGCAGCTCTTTCCAACGATTTGTTCCCACTGCATTATCATGGAGACATACCTGTGTTACCTGCACTTGGAGGTCGATGTGTTACACCAGGAGACATACTATTCCTCTGCAGAGAAGGGTGGGCCAGTGGCAAAAGGTTGGGGTTTCCCAGTGAGCTGACGGGGTTGCTGTATACCAAACTGTTATGGCTGGACACCGGGATGGAGACTGGCATCTCAAAGTTGGGCGGTGGAACAGCCTATCAAGCAGAGAAAAAAAAAACTGGGTTAAAAAAAGAAGAATAGAAACAGAAGCTCTCGAGTGGAGACAGCCTTTACTTTCCAAGAAAAATTTCAAATTCCAAACTTCTTGGTGTCTAGAAGACCATTAAGAAGAGCTCTCACGATGTTCAAATCATAAATTGATTCCTTTAATGTGCTTAGAACTCTTTCTATGCAACTATTAGAAAACGTTTCACTTTTGTTTAAAACAAAGCCCCATTTCATTAGGCTCCATTGTCTTGAATTCCATTCTATTAAGTAATAATTGTTCATCTGTGATATCTGAATCTGGTGCCAGAAATGACTGCAAAATCAAAGGTACGTGACTGTGATGACTTCACAGAGAAAAAGGAGGATTAAAATGCAAACCAGAAGCTTCGGTTTAATTGCTTATTGAAGCATATTTATGCAAAAGTTTAATGATATAAAATCATACTAGGCTTGTGAATAGCACATGTACTTTAATTATTATTTTTTAAAAGTCTGTCTTTTGAAAGTAACTCTGAAGATATTAGACAGTTTAAGATACCAGATTCAACAGAGCATGTATCATTCAATAATTCCTATTTTAAAATGATAGTTCAGAATATATGCTGCACTTCACATTTTTGATATAGTAACCTTGACAAATGGCAAGACCTGCATCTCAAATGAGAGAGCTGGCAAATATTTAGTGAACTGAAGCTGTATAGTTATCCAATTAGAGTGTTCAGGTCCCAATTATTGATTTTTTTGATATTATTTTGGCAATATAAGCAAAGTCATGCTTATTTTTCTGCTCGTACTAACTAGATAATCATAATTGCAACTCCCTCTTTTTTCCATTTTTAATATTATAAATGAAAGTACTTTTTGAATATATTGCCAGAAGGCTCATGGTGTCAGACCACACAGCATTCTTAATATAAAATGGATGTGTGTATGTGTGTATCTAATAAATGTATATTGGAGATGAGTGTAAATAGAACATTCCCTCAGGTGTTCTCAAATAAGCCATGGGCAAGTTTAAATGCATATATGCATGTGGTTCAAAGCTTTTTGTTCTTTTTATTAAACTATTTTTTTCTATAATCCTAGCATCAGTCTTCTTTTACTTGGTTGATTGACTGGCCTGCAACACACATTGTGCTCTGCGGCAGTTCTGTGTTCACCCTGGAGATGACTGCAATACTCTTCTCTATGTATGCTACCCTCCTTCTGTTTCTTATTCTCTATTTTTCCTACTTTTTTCCTTCCTATGATCTGGACATGTTGATATTGACAAAAGTAAATGTTTCAGAACTCTCTTCTTTTACATCTTTGATTTGTCATTGTTTTAGAGGAAAATAAAATAAATGTCCAAGCGCTATATTAACACAATCATTCTTTATTAGGCTTTATCTGTTGTAAACAGGGTACAAAAATAATTTTAGACAGACACCATGATATGATGGAATATAAGTGATAAAGTATCTAAGAATAAAATTTAGAGACCTTTTAAATAAGAAAAAATATTAGTATATGCTGTAAAATAAATGTCTGTACATAAAATATTGTATTCCTTTATTAAAAGACTGCATAAGAGTTACAGTAGTACACCTGAGAAAACACAGTCAAGTAACCATGCTACAGCTTCTCCATTTGCCCTTCTAGAGTCACTGTGCACCCCCTGGTCTGCTCTGGGCCTAGAGGCTGACCCTCCAGGCAGCATGCACCCTGCTTACACCTTGCCGTCTGGTTTCAGTTTGGCCAGTGACGGTACCAGCAGAAGTACAGAGAGTGGGAGAAGAGAGCTCAGGGTGTTCTCCTATGGTAGCATCCTTTTGCTGGGCCACAGGTTGGCGGAGGCTGCCATCTCCTGATTACTTTTCTTTGCTCTTGTGTCCCTTCTATTATAAAATCAAATGATGATGTTGGCTAAAGGATGCCTCATTTCATCAAGGTGCTAAAGTTCTTTTACTTTAAGCTAATGCAGAACCTAGTCTACTTTTTATTATGTGAATTGAATATTTTTCTTCAAAGAAGAATTTTTACGAAGACACTGTACTAATATAAAAGTATAAGATTAAAATGTACTGTATGTTATTTATTGAGCAGGCACCGTACTATATAATTTATATACATGACATGATATGACCTGTTCAACATTCTTTCACTGTAGATACAGTTCTTTCCTTTTAAAATTGGCAAGATTAAGTAACTGGCCCAATGTCATCTAACCAGTAGGTGACTGAGCCTGTTGCTTTTGCTGCTAAATCACTGTGCAACACAGTATGAGTTTTTGGATAGAAAGAGAATTTGCAATCTGAAGTCATACTGTGAAGTAAGAGCTGGATGCTAGTAGCTTATTATTTGTGAACTACAAAAATAATGAACTGAATGGATACTATGGATGTGGGTAAGTATCCACATTGGAGTGCAGTCTGTGCTCACTAATGGCCCTTCAGTGACCAAAGTCTTGGGAAAAAAATTAACCTTGAAGACTCCCCTCTTCCATATTTACTCAGGTTTAATATTTTAAAGCTATCATTTGGTTACAAATTTTTAAATTTGTATTCATTATTACTACTCATAAATGTTTAACTATTACTGGATACCTAAAGATCAGCTACAAAACTACTTGAATATTCTACAGAATGTTGATTGCATCTCAGTAGACAACTAAGTCTATTTCTTTCCCTCTCCTGGGTAGTTACATGCACATCCAAAATAAAGAGGATTATTAATAATTATTTAATAAATTCTGAACCACCCTAATAACTGATTTATTGACTGTCTCTCTATTTCTCCCTTCCTCAACCCCCATAATCCCCAAGAATTATTCAGCTTCTACATTCTGGACCATAAACAATTTGATGATGATTATTATAACAACTCTCTGTGACTGACTATATAACAATCAGGTAGAACTTTGATATCAGAGTATTCTTAAAAAATTCAAAATTCAAAAAATATGCTAACAGCCTTTGCATTTTCTCTCTCTTTTGCTTTGTTTCCTTATCTGCATCAGGCATTGCTTACAGAATTTTGAAATCAAATTATAGGCTTAAAAATGACCATATTGAGAAGATATCTCAGAGAATCAGAAAGAACATCAGCCTTAATATCAGAAATCTCTGTTGAGTCCAGGTTGTGTAATAAATTGCAATTTAACCAGGTAAATCCTTTAACCTCTCTGGACCTGATCTGAGACATGAAGCAATGGTGTCCATAAAGAGACCAACTAGATCTAAATGTTTTAGGGAATGCAACGGCTATAATAACACATGTTTATAAGATATTAGTGTTATTCTTTTTCTTCTTGACTTTTCAGAACTAAGGAGTTTAAAAGCATCTAAATTAGACAAAAATTTTTTTAGAAAGTGAAAGCCAAAAGGTAGTTAAAGACTCCAAACTTTCTAAGATGTCAGGGCCAGGCGCCAAATTTTAGAACACTCAAGACAGGAAGAAAGAGGGAATTTGGGGTGATTCAATGGAAAGCTATAGGCAGGACTGCCTATATAACTTGCAGTTCCCAGGGCAAAATGAGAATGTGGGGACCCTTGTTAAAAAAACTAAGAATTTCAAGATGGCGGAGGCACGTCATTTGACCAAGCATGGCCCTGTAAAAGCAGTGTCCTGTGTAAGTGCACGGGCTGTACGGCGATGACGTTGGTCCCGGCTTTGGGAGACAGAGGCATAACAGCTAAAAGGCTTTTAGTTCCTATCCCTGAATAAACTGATCATGGTTACTGAAGTGAGTCATTGTGGTGAGAAAGGTATCTGAACTCTTATCCAAAAGCCACTATTTTCCCCAAACTTACCACAAGGCAAAGTCCAATAAAAAGTCAAATAAAATATTTTTAATGAAATATTTTTAGTTAATAAGCCCTCTTTTATTCGGTGTGAATGACTGAACTGAATCCTTTTTGGGGGGTCACTGATGACACTGTTAGCTTTTGATCGACCATTACCAGTCTGCTGAAAATTAGCAGAGAAAAAAGAAATCCCACGACTCTAATGACTAGTGACTACTAGTATCCAAATTTCCTCAAGGCTGCCTGACAACCCTAGTCTGTACTCTCATTCCCTCTCTCTCCCCAATTCCTCAGTTTTCTTTCAAGCACCTGCTCCCTAGCCTCAATATCTACAGAAACGACGTTCAATATAAAAAATAAAGGTGGTCACCCACTCCACCTCACTCTACCTACCAATCATTCCTTAACTGTACTTAGGTCCATCTGCAGCTCAGTCCTGCCCCATCCTCCTGCCCTTCCTTGAGCTTTGTCATTTTATCTCCATTGTATCTATGTGTCCAGTCTTTTCCTTCCTTCAATCACTCTTCCTCTGCATATAAGTAATTTCAAGTGTTTCTCCCTTTAACCCCTTCTTCGATCCTAGCTACAGTACTACTTCTCTCTCTTCACAGTCCCTTATTTGAAGAAAAGAGAAACTATTTCCACTTCCTTCCCATTTGCCCTCAACCAGTTTTGCATCCACCCCTCTTTCCTTCAGCCCATTTCCCAATTCCTGGTTCCTCAAATGAAGCTGTTTCATCTTGCTGTGCAGCCCGGCGTGAAATGTGGCAAACGCTGCATGAGGAAACGCTGGTCAACAAGATTCCAACTCATCCGTGGATTATTTCACGTCGTTGAGGAATATGGGCATAAATTACATTGTACCAACAGGTGATTGCAATATTAAATTTTCTATTTTAAAAGAAAAACTCTTCCAACTGGGTCTTTGAAATAGAAAAACAGTCTTGTAATGTTTTTAAAGAGGCGGAGACACTCTCTACACACAAAGGGCAGAGTGTCCTTGCCCTGCTGTAAATGTTTTAGCAGCTGTGGAAACTTTCAACAAAATTTACTTCCAGCAACTGAAAGCGATGTGCGAAAACTGGGCTTTTCATCCGGGAGACTGAAGCACTTACTAAAGAAATGAAGACTTGGAGGCACAGCTAGGAGCTGTGTGGCTCCTTCTCACAGCCCTGCCTACAAACTCTGATGTGGTTTTTCATCCCCCACCACACACCACTGCACCTCTTAAGAAATCATGTATCCTGATTTTGAACCCTTTACATGACAGGATGAAATACTGTGAGGGAATCTAGGTATGTGTCACACCTCTCTCCCCGTAAAGCATGGGAAAAATGATCTGATGTACAAATATGGGTGTTCTCCCAGAACTCTTGGGGTTACAGTTATACACACATTTAGGATCACTGCCCGGGAGGGTGATCAGCAGCATTATATATATTGTCCTTTTCCACACTATGCAAGAGGTTTCTCCTGTCTGAGACACCTCACATGCTTCATCTTAAAAATCTTACATTCACAAACCTTAGTGCCCAGCAGTTCTAAACCAGTATTGTATAGTAAGAGAAACTCAGGTCATAAGAATAAAAAATTGGCCCAAAGGAGCTATTTCTTTCCTTTTTCTGGGCAAGATAAAATCCCAATGGATATTTTATCATTTAAGAATTCTGGGTATAACAAGTATACATTGCAGCATCTGATAGGAAATATTTCACTTGATAAAGTACCCACTGTGGTTGTTCTGTATGTGGTACTCAGTTTATGAAACCTTTAAGAATTTACAGCACTTAGCTTTCCTTCAGGATACAGCGTAATAATAATTCTGATTCAACAAATGTTCCACTGCTGATAATATTTCACTTAACAAAAGAAAACATATATTTATGAAGATAGCCAGTTTAAGAGCCAAACATTTTCTAAATGTTTTAAAGTATTTAATTCAACACAGGTGACTGTGCACCTACTATGTGTAATGCATCGATTTATCTTGTGAGTGCAGTTGTGGATTTAGCCTAGAGCTTTTGTCCTCAAATATCCTGCACTTGTGATTGCAGTGGCATATTTTTACTGCAGTCTCTCTCAATGCTCAGGTTGAGGACATTTGGCTAAGTTACAAAAAATGTACTTTTTTGAGAAAGGAATTAATTACCAACTGAGGAGCTTGTCTGCCAGGAGGGTTCAGACACTAACACCGGTTATTCAGAAAGCATGTGTGAACCTTGAGTTGCAATAACGTGTGTCACGAAATTAACATCACTTGACTGATAGCAGACTATAATTAAAGGTATGTACTTTCCCCCTCTTTTTTATGGGCAAACAAAATAATACATGCAGAGTTATTTCTCTCAAATATCTGGCAAGGCATATGATTGACTGTTAGAAATTTTTTGACTTGGTTAAGACAAAATTTAGCCAATTGTTAAAGCGTGGAAAATGTTGGTGTAGGCAAAGCGAATATTTTGATGAAGCTTTAAAATCACCCCAGCACACAAACATGTTGAAATCTTACCATTAGGTTTTCATGCAGTCTGTTTCCCTGCAGCGAGCATTAGCTTTAACCCTTCAGTGCTGTTGCTGAATTTCATGTGTGGGGAAAGGGGCTGACGCTTTATTTAGAAATAAGCTTTTATTTGGGTGACGATCATCAGTTTACATGAAAGGACTACAGTTCCATTTATGTATCTGGTCTCAGTAGTATACATATATACGTATTTTATAGTAAGTCCTTAAACTTCTTGAGAAGGAGATTCTAGTGTTTTCTTGGTGCACTGTGATTTGTGTGCGCTGTGTGTTTAAGAGATTGTGCAAAGTCAGGGTGTGTCACATAAATCTTTCTTTCTCTTCCTCCTATGAATTTTCTACCTCCGAATGAACTTGATGGCAACTTTTTTAGATTACATAATTCAAGCATCCCTAAGGGTTTGCTTTCTAAATGGACTGCCGTGGGATGAGATGGCTATTGTATTGGTTTGACTTTCTAGTGCTTCTAAGACCAAGCCATCACTGAAAGGGTTAAGGTATGTTACTGCAGCAGTTATCAGCAGACCAGCCATCTACCTTTGGTACTTACAGGAATTTTATGACTCTTGATCATATTATCAAATTCTTCATTAATTTTTTTGTATTTTTCTTCAGTGCGTGGGGTGAGTGCATAAGAGGAGTCGGGATCGGGGCTTTCACAGCCTTTGTTTTCTTTCTTGTTCAAGGCCTGCCAGGTTCAGAGAAATATCAAGAGTAAAAAAAAAATGAAGGGCGTTTTGAGTACTTACACACAATCTTTGCCTGCTGATCATTAGATCAATATCTTCGTTAATTTTCCTGTACTTGTCCTCAGACTCAGGGCTGTGACCTACTGAATCGTCTGCATCGGGATCTGGGCTGTCACAGCCATTAAGGCCCTTCTTTCTCAACGTCTGAAACACATAATTTGGAAATTTCAATCCTAGACAAAGGCTGAAAGAGACATTCAGGGCTGTTACAGAAGTTCAAGCCGTCCAGTATTCCAAGTTATTATCACATACGCTGTATTACATTAGGGTAAAGAAACCATAGAAAGAAACAGAACCATTTCAACAACACACTCGTTACTAGTTAAAAAATTAAAGGAAAATACTCCTTTTGCAACTATATTCCATCAGTGGACAAAGACAGGGCTGAAGTTTCATGATGTGGAATTCATACATGCTCCAAACATCTAGTGAGAGACAATGACAGAAGAATACAAAGAAGGTGGGAAATTAGAACACTCTATTTTCCCACGGGAGAATTAGAAGTCAGGACATTACACAATGATTTCAGAATCTGTGATCATGACAAAAGGAGAAACGTTGGAAACGGATCCTTAATTTAACGTAACGGTTGGCTCTTATGGTGTCCTGCCACCCCTTCGATGCGCACTTGACAGGAAAAGGCAGTAAGATAACCAAGCTAATATTCTCATAAAGCACCTGTTAAGAATGTTCAGACACTGCAATCATGAGGAGAATCGCCTTTGTTTTGTCTGGCTAGAGTTCTGTATGTGTGAAAATCTGTATTGAAATTGATAATACGGAGAAGTATTCTGCTTGAACATAGGCTGAAAAAAGTCAAAACAGCTGCGTTTAGGGCTTTATTAATATGAGCTGAGTAAGGAAGCCAGAGAGCACTGAAAATAGGTAACCAAGTGAGTAACTACCAAACTAGCAAAAGTTCCTCCGGCTTCCAGCCGAGCAGGATCATCCTGAGACTGTCTCCTGACACATGAAAGTGGAAAGTCAGTGCCTTATCTTAAACCTCCTGTCTCCTGAGTGTAGGTCTGGTCTGGTCTCAGCTGTCATAGAAGGATAAATACGAATGTAACACTTTAACAAAAAATATGAGTCAGGAGTCCTGAGATTTCTTTTCTTTTCTTTTTTTTTTAAACTGATGGTTGTCAACTTAATTGTACACGATCTGATTTACAGAGATAATGTTATGTTTTTAGAGATCATAAAACTTCTGATTAATCACACCGATTGCCATGTTAATTATTAATAGACAAGCAACATTTCTCAATTTTCCTGGTACTACCTCAATTATTACAAAGAGCTGTGTACTTAAGTGTCTCTCATTAATGGAAAGTTCAGCAGAGCTCATCTTTATTAAAGGTAGAATTCACATACAAATAAAGCAAAAACTGTGACATCAAGCTAAGGAACTCAAAGCTGAGATAACACTCCATCTTTAATTCATGCAATTGGGGAAAATAAATAAAACAACATGAGTTTAAAAGGGGTGCCAGTCTTAAAAATGTAAACTCCCTGGCTCTTATCAATGTGTAACAAATGTAAGATTATTTAAAATTAGATTCTGAGGTACTGAAGGTTTTCCTTTAATACCAGACTGAGAGAACTACCGTTTCTAATACGTCTATGATACACTGTGGCTCTGTAAATATTTATTAATGTTATAGCAGTAAAATATAACAAATAAACATATGGTTACAGCTTATTATGTGGTAAAATGTTTGAATATTAAAATGAATATTTTGACACAAGATGATAAAATATACATTTACTATCTTGGGGAATTTATAATTGGTGGGGCCACCTGTCCCCCATCACGAATCCAGTCATCCTTTTCACTCAGAATAAGGACTCTTAGAGGGCTCCACCATACTCAGAATAATGATTTTCTTTGCTAATTTAATTCTCTTCACTTTAAACTCTATACTAGCATTATCTCAACCACGAGAACATTTTCCCGGGTGATAACTACTTGCTGTATTATCATGTATTTCTGCTTTGATCTCCAGATACCCTCGAGCTTTCAACAATAATTCCTGAGGGTCTTGCATCATACGCCACATATTTTTTGTAAAAAAATCACTTATGCAGAGAAAAATATGTAAGATCAAGAAGATATCTGCTATTTTTCAAACTTTACCTATATTCCCATGAGGCATGTTAAAGAATAGTCTTATATAAACCTTTTATTTAGAGTCTTATCGAGACAGATTTTTCAGTGTGCACCCGAATCTTTTATCCAATAAATCTGATCATAAAAATCATTGTTGTTTTGATGTACAGATTTTTGACAGCAGAACGCAAGGGTTAGGAGAAGCCTATCGACTGTCATGGCAATCCATCTGGCACATGCATGTGTGCTAAATGTTCTTACGAAGCTTTGGGGGTAGATACTGTGTTTGGCTTATAAAAATTCAAGCACCAGTTCCATGTTACTGAAAGATCTCTACAAATATTAACTCGTTATCTCTCACAAGTCTTCCATAAGGATTTTAGGGAAACCTTACGCCGGGTCTCAGTCCAGCGTGGCCATGCGTGATGGCCCAGGCCTCCTGCCCCTTCCCCTGGCCAGGCTTTCCCACACCCATGAAGTGAGGGATACAGAACAGAGCTCTCTCATTCATATGCATCCACAGCATCAGACCAAACGCTGAAATACATAGGTAGAAATTTCTAAGAATTAGGCTGTGGAAAAATTTTAAGTATGAAACTAGGGCCAAAATATTGATACTTCTTAGATGTCAAAGTTTAGACAGAGAGGGAATGCTTATGGGTCAATATAACACATCAGTTTACCAATTAAACAAAGCAATTTGATCAACAGCTCACTTGGAACCTGAAGAATTATGTAAATAGTTAGGTGGTTCAAACAAACCAGGTGGTTCAAAGTCACAAAGGAAAAGGTAGTGATGAGATGAGGGGGAAAAAGTGGCTTCTTTTCTTCCAATAAATCTTTCTTGTCTCTGACTACGTCATCTGATAATGAGTATCATCCGTACTTCAGTAATAAAATACCTCTGCCATGTAAATTATAGCTTTATTTCAAGTTAAATTGTGTTATTTAAAAAAGGAGCATTTTGAAATTACACAAACACAAACTCCAAAAGCATAGTAATATAGAGGTCCAAAATTCCCATAGTCACATAACCAGAACATTGAAAAACTTGTTCAAAAATATCATCCTCAGCTGAAAGCTTGTAGAACACATTTCTGCCAAGAACAAATGATTACCATGGAATTATAAAGCTCTGAAAATGAAAGTGATGGCACAAACTTGAATACCGTAGTGTGAATGTAGAACTGCAAGGGCTGTCTTATCTTTATTATATTAAAAATCTACAGCTGTTTAATGATGACAAAGGAATTACTGTTAGATTCTGCCAAGTCTGTCTTTATCACAGTAATAAATAGTTGGTATAAACTAAAGGGATTACTACATGGATAAATAAGCATTATTCCTTCGTGTCCCTTTCTAGTAAAATCTAAATCTCTGCTGGTGGCCTCTGAAAGCTTCTTTGATCTTTTACAAATGTTACTGGTCAGATAATGTAGGCACTTCTATCATTATTCTTTTACAGGGGCTAGAAGTCCTGGATTTATATATGTCTCTCAGCTGCCCATGTTTTGAAAAGATTTATTCTGTATGTCAAGATAAGGCAAGAGATCTACCGAAACCACCAGCTTCTCTTGCTATGTATCCAAAGAAACTCTTTTCTCAGAGAACTCAGTAAATCCTCAGTGAGTCTGCACACCGCCCGCCGACTGAAGTCAGCTTTCCATGTGGGACTGACACTTTTGGGGTAGATCAACTGACTGCAGAGGCTTCTGGGATGTTTTCACAAGGCAGCGGTTGTCATGCAGTGAGCTGAGAACAGCCGTTTCTGAGAGAAGTAATTAGATTGACAGAAGGTGACATACTCCAAACAATAAAAGGGAAAAGCATTCCAGGCAGGTAATCCAAAAACCACGTGGATTCCCCCCTCCCAGACATGTGGACATATGGGCCCTGCGTTATTACATTTGTTCATCGGGAAAACTTGAAATCCATATAAACTGATGATGATAGGTGACAGGTGCATCAAAAATTCTAATGCAATAGATGAAGGGAACAGATTCCATTTCTTTACTGAAAGGAATATAAATGAAAAAGAATGCCACATGGAGGGCTCATTTCTCATTTTAAGCATTCTGTTACCAACTAGAAAATGCCTTCTGTATACAGTGGTTCAAACTGGGTTCTGCTTATTATTTCTTGTTAGTAAGAAAGATATAACAAGATTATTGGTCTCTTTTAATTAAATGAAGCTATGTAATTTGCACTGTTGCTATGTAGGTAAAACTCAGCTTCTTCCAAAGAGACACCATTAGATTTAAAGCTTCTGAACATTCAATTTCTTTCCATGTCTGCAGTTTTAGTCCTCAAGAATGTATATTTTCATCACCTGTATTTTTTCGTACCTACCCACTGTACAGCAGAAATTTTAAATCCTTATGAAAATCCCGAAAATACTTATTACTTTTTTCTTAAAACCCAAATAATTGCCCTTTCTTGCACAGCTAGTGTTATCCTCACTTCTGAGGGATGATGTGTCAAGAACACACGCAGCAATTAATTCTATTAGTTGCATGGATGTCTTGTTCACACAAAAGCAGGAGGAAAAAAAGAGATATCAACTTAGAAAAGGTAGTTTCCTTTTCTCTGACACTAAATCATTTTTGTGCTTGTCTTTCACAACTTTATGAAGATAAGCAATCTGCTCTCACATGGAATAATCTTTACAAAGTAGTAAATCCACAGAGAACGAGGAGATGCAGCTGCAATGGACACTGCCTACGTATGAAGTTGCTGAGGGTATTTCATAAACAGCCTCCCACAGCAGAGTGCTGATACTCATAATGCTGCTGCTTCCAGTCCCCTCAATATTTGGGGAGTGACTGCCCTAAGCATGTATTTCATTTAAAACACATTCAGCAAGCAATTATTGAAAACCCACTATACTCCAGATGCTATTTTGTGCATTTGTTTTTTAAAGAAGTAGGCAATACAAATTTAAACTAAAAAGCTCTTAACTGACCTATAATATTGTATGTATTTTTGTGATTTCTAGCACAGGTTAGTTAGGCTGGGAGAAAATCAAGTCCCAAGAAATTTCTGCATAGGTTTTATTCACTGATTTTTTTTGTTTGTTTTTGTTTTTGTTTAGAGAGAGAGGGAGGGTTGAGTGTGGGCAGGGGGAGAGGGAGGGGAAGAAAAAGAGGGAGGGAGGGAGGGGGGAGAGAGAGGAGGGACCTAATTTTCCACTTATTTATGCATTCCTTGGTTGATTCTTGTATGTGCTGTGACAGGGAATGAAACCCACAACCTTGGTATATTGGGACAATAACCAACTGAACTACTCAGCTAGGGCCTCTCCGTAGGTTTTAATAATTAAAACTCTTAGCATTGTCTGCACCATCTCTCCATGTTCCATAGTTCTTCTTTGTTCTTAATATAGAAGTGAAAAGACATGAAAATACCGTAAATTTAGTGTAATTAGTAGGTAGATTTTAATTAGACAAGCAAATTATATCTAGTACAGAATATACTAATTAAATTTTACAAAAGTTATTCATTTGTGGTGAAAGTTTTATAAAAAATTGAAAATGTAAACCTTAACAACATCATATTTGTGTAGGTTATTAATGCTCATTCTAACTAGACATTAACTTCCACTGAGGAGAGGCTGTGAAGAGATGGAGATTTTCATTTTTTGTTTTTATCCTTTTCCTCAAAATATAATCTTAATATTGGACTTGAAATTTTTTTCACCATTTTCTCATCTTTAAATAATGGAAATAAAATACACTAATTAAAGATATGAAGACTTTTCATGTGTAGAACATAACAAAACATCCACCCACTGCCTCCTAATAGCCACAAATTATTTCACATAAACATCAGAAGGTGACAGCTAGTTCCTAAAGTTATTGGAACTTCACCTCGGGACGAGCCCACCAAGGATCACCTGGCCAGTCCATCCTCATGCCCAGAAGGGGAGGAATAATGGTCTATAAGCAACTGGCCTTTCATAGCACACCTCATGTCCTTGCTCAGGCTGACACCCGGAACGGGCCCACTAGCATTGGTTCCCTGGATGCGGACAGTCTTCCCGGGCAGAGCTAACACATCATCTCTTCCCTAAAGACTTGTCTTTTAAAGACTTTATTTATTTACTTTTAGAGAGAAGAGAGAGGAGGGAGAAAGAAAGGAGGAGAAGCATCTGATGTGTGAAAGATACATCAATCGGCTGCCTTTCGCACACCCCCAACTGGGGATCCAGTACATACCCCAGGCATGTACCCAGACTGGGAATTGAACCGCTGACCTTTCAGTCTGCAGGTGTGCACTCAATCCACTGAGCCATACCAGCCAGGGCTACACTTGTCTTATCACCAAGGCCGAATTAATTTCTCTCACATTCATGCACGGATTTATCGTATACATTTTTCTATTAGAGCCTTAACACATATTATTATTTATGTTTGTCTCCTCTGTGAGCTTGTGAGATAATTAACAAATCTCCTTCCTTTATAAACTTTTGGAGTTTTAAAATAGAGTAGAGCCTGACATGCTGTAGATGCTCAATAAATGTTTGCTGAATGAACAAAGCATACATTCCCCCTTCACTGTAAATGAACGCAAAGGTTTCGCCAGTGGACCAAGGCTGTGTGACTGGAGGTGGAGATGGTAGGGGGATCCAGGCCTCCTGATACCACCTACTAAGTGCCACTATGTCAGGTGTTGTCTGTGGCCCTCTGGATGCAAAGATGCTTTTTCTAACTATGTGATTAAGATAATTTGTTTACATGGTCTTTTTTCCCACCCCATGAGTGTGCTCCTGGAGGTGAGGGGTTGTTTACTAGTCATCTTGTATCATCAGGATTTAGCGCACATGGTGGACTAATGCTCGCAGCATTAACGACAGACTGGATGGAGGAAGAAAATAGGACAGAACGTTCTGATGCTAGAGGGAGAAAGAGTAGTATCAGTGCAGTATTTTTGCAATTGTCATTTCTTTTTTTTTCACCATTTTATGTTATTATTTCACATTATGTTAAAACTGTTATTTTATGCTTTATAAGTAACTATTATAAACAATTTTTGAAATGTATAGTTTTTAAGTTAGAAAATAATGCAGGATAGGCATAATTTATACCATGTATGAAACTGATTATAACAATATATTTCTGTCATTGAATACTTAAAAACTGGGGTATTAGTCTTAATATGGGAGGTTAGAAAAACTAAGTATTCATTAAATCATTAAGGGACAAAAGCTATAAGCATATAATCTCAGTGATTAAATGTGTAGCAGGAGAGAAGGCACAGCATTCAGCCTAGAAGGAGAAAAAAGGGGAGCGGTATTCTGAGGAGGATATACAAGGGAAAACAGAAACCATGTAGGCAACAGCATGAGGAAATGTTTGTGAATGTGAGTCAGATAACGTAAATTTGAAATAAGCATGTTTTAAAATTCTTGGGCAAAGGTCATCATTTTTTTCCCCCCATTCTTGGACACTGGTCTCTTGCTCTACTATTCTCTTGGGCTTTGACATCGGTCGTACTCTGGGCCAACCTTAGCCTGGAGAATTCATGGAAAATCAGGGTGATTCTAGGGCCAATCAGGTGATTCAGGCTTTATCAGGACAGGCCAGTGGTTTGGTGTTTCTATTAAGGATTTTTCCACCACATCTCTCCTGGAACCTGGATAAGGCCAGTGTCATGCAGCTGGCCTAAAATGAAACTGAGATGAAGTTTTGCACACGTAGCCACGAAATGCTCCTTGACATTCGGAATCCAGGAGACATCTGAAGTAAACTACTAAACAGGAAACATTTTAATATATAGTGATTGAAATGCATGCTAACATACACAGTTAATCCCAATAATCTCTAAAATGCAAGTCCAGAAAATAAAGGTTGGGATGCAAAATAAAAAGCTGAAAGGGTCAAATCAAGGAACACGTATAAAGGACCAATGAACAAAAGCAAAGAGGGGAAGGATTGAGGGAGGGAGATGGGGGTGGGTGGGGCAGGGGAGAGTGGTGGCGGGAAAACGGAGACAAATGTATTTGAACAGTTAAAAAAATAAAAATTAAAAAATAAAACAAAACAAAAAATGTATAATGTATAATTATTTCATAAAGTTATTAAATATATAATATTCATAAATGGGAAAAAAAACAAAATAAAAAGCCAGAATACAAAGGATCAAATTGTAGGTGGGTGTGAAGAATGGACGTTAGTAATTTCTTAAATAAGGAAAGTAAAGACAAGGCCAAATTCAAAATGAAACAAAGGCTGAGAAAGAGAGGAGCACATTAACAATATAAGGAAAAAGAATTTTCAAAAGTGTAAAATATCAATGTAACTTCACCTACTAACCTTTTCAGATTGTGGTATTTTACTTGCAAATAGGTTACAGAAACAAAAAAGCAGAATCTTGTAAGAATTCTTTAGAAAAAACATGTTGAAGCATCTTTTATAAACCAGTAATGATTTACTTTAACAAAAGAAAATGTATATGTTATCTTGAATAATCAGAGTAAAGTCAAATCATTATTTTTGTTACCACATAGGCTTTCATCTGGTTGTAAACGTCTTTTCACGCAAGCTGGGTCAATCCATGATTAATCACTTGAAATGGGAGTAGCCTACACTATCTTATTTATCAGTCAGCTCAGGACTACTGTTCTCAGTCACCATGCTTCCTTATTTCTATAGGATTTCCATGATCCTTTCCACTACATCATTTATTTTCCCATTTATTCTTTTTATTGCAACCCAACCCTTCATCCATTCCTTTCTAGTGAACATCACAACCTACTTGTGTAAGCTGGAAACCCAGAAATCACCATTGACCCCATTATCTCTTGACTTAATTACCATTGTCTTTTCCATTTGGTCTCTGATCCTTAGTCTGTTTCTCCTCTGACCCCGTGATCCAATCATCCTTCCTGCTTTGGGCAGGTCGTATTAAAATGCAAATCTAATTGTATTACTGTTCTTATGAAGTCTGGTGCTCCCAACAGCCTCATGCACTAGTTTCCACAGCCCTCCACCTGCCTCTCCAGCCTTATTCCCTCTCTTCTCCCCCAGCATCCTTGGGTTTTGCCAAGAGGGAATGTCTTACCATTTCCAAGTCAGGCAGGTCTTTTAATAACAATGTTTTGATATGTGACATTCATTTCTGCCTGGAATATCCTTGTTTACTCTTCCTCTCTGCTACACAAACCTTAGTTTATTTTTATCTATTACCTAATATCATTACTTGCTCCATGAAGTTTAAAAAAAAAAAACAAAAAAACTTTCCTCGACACTTAGAGACTCCCTTATATGTATACTTACAATCCTTGACTTTTGGTGTTTTCAAAAATAATGTTGTATCTTATATTGCAATTTATCTTTTAACACGCCTGCTTTACCACTGGATAGTGAGTTCTGTGAGCGAGGGGTATCTCTGCTCCCTAACAGAGGATCTGGTTAATATATGTGGGCTCCATAGAAGTTCTCAGTAACTGCTCATTGAATAAATGAATAAGCAAACAAACCTGATAGTCAAACTTTTTGACAGTGACAGGCTAACTGAAGTGAATGGGTAGTGTCCGAAGGTGACAGCATTGTTTATTTCTTTTAATAAGATTATTAAGTTAAAGTGCACAGAGCACAAGTTCTGGAAGGTTAAAGCAATTTCTCTAATCACCTCATGATTGTGGCACAGAATATACGTATGAAAGCAGAGGGAATGGGGAGGTGACAGACTATTGTAAATGGGGTGCAAATGGTTGGTTTCTCTGTGTTTGGAATTGCTCAGAGTCCTGGGCATGATGGAGTGTTCCTTCCCAGCTCCTTTGGTGGCTAGCGGTGCTCTAAGTTGCCATCAGGACACAAACATATTGAAAACCAAAAGAAATCTAAGATGAGGTCCCCAGCTTCTGGACTGCAGAGAGTACTGGTCTGGACATGTTAGGAACTGGGTGGCACAGCAGGAAGTGAGCTTGAATGCAATGCAGTTGAATCATCCTGAAACCATACCTCCCACCCCTCGTCCGTGGAAAAATTGTTTTCCATGAAACCGGTCCCTGGTACCAAAAAGGCTAGGGACTGCTGTTCTAAGAGACGCTTTTGTGCTTTCTAGGTTTCCACTCAGAAACAAGGGCATTACCTTTAATGTAATTTGAAGAACCTGTTAGTTGGGATCTGTAGTTTATCACTAGCTTATCTGACAAGGAGAGTGTACACTGAACATTCGATAAGGCAACACATAATAAAAAGATTTGAGGTTGGCAACTGATTGACTAATGTCATAACAATTTTGATCATACCCGAGGATGGTACCCAAATCTTTACTTCTAAGACAATCAGGGACTGGAAAGGGGTAAAGGGGTCCAGTGGACTTGGCTTCAGCCCACTCACTCCTCGGCTGGCCCCAGGCGTTATGGGACAACCCTTCTCTGTGCCATCCGTTCCCATTCATTCTCCATGTTGTAATTTGTGTCTTACGTCACAGAACCAACATGCACCAATAACAGATTTCAGTCTGGGGTAGCACTGAATATACTTACCAACTTCCTTTTTATTTCTTAATTTAGGAATTGGCAGAGAAAGATTTTCAAGGACCAATTATGGACTGTGACATACAGATTTTATTTATGGTATCCTCAACTGTCTTCCCCCAGAACACCTGACATTCAAATCTTTTTTCTATAAGATTTCTCTCTCTTCCCAATAATCCAGGCTGCTCTGCAAAAAGTGATTTGACAGGAGCGATGGGTGAGGGCCTATTACACTCCACCTCCCTGCTGAGCATACCCTTATGAGTATGCCCTTGAAAACTAGCCTGGATGCTACTTCTGAGGGTTTTGCCTGAGCCTGATATGCCATCCGAAACACTGGTATTGACAACTACGTTAGCACGTGCTGCTCCAGAGCCATACGGCTCTGACAGGTTAAAAGGAGGAATGGGGACTGTAGAGCACTGCTGGGATTGTGTGAAAACAATATGTAAGTTACAGCTACTGGGGGTGCCAGGGGAGGCGAGAGTCTGAGTGCAGTAGAAGAAACCTCCACTAGAGCAGAAACTCTCTTCTCACCTCCGTATCCAAAGCAACTTGGACGTGCCAGTGCATGGATGCCACTCAATAAATACTGTTGTTGTTAATAAAACAATAATGGAATCTGCTACACAGACAGAGGTTCTTATTTAAAATGGAATCACAATGGGAGCTGCAAACGCACAAGGAGCAGTTGCTAGATTTGTACTCAGGATTTACGCCGCTTTCACCCCACCAACCTCTCCCCGTAGCCCTACCATCCCCCGCTCCTCACACACGAATTTAAATTAGAAAAGGAAAGAACTGTGTGGACTAGAGAGTTAATGGAATTAATGTGTCTCTTTTGTGCCTCCCCAGAACTTTGCAATTAACATTTATTTCATAATGTTGCTTTCTGTAATCTTGTTTTTATCTCATTTCTAGATTATGAGATTCCTATAGAGAGTAAATCTCTCTTGAGAGCTTTCTATCCTTAGCAACTAGTGCAGAATCTGACAGTAGAATGTTGCAACATATTGATTCAGTCTTCTGGATGCGAGTCCTTCAGGAGAGTACTGCTAAGGAGAGCCCAATAACATGTAATAAGGATGCTCAGAAAGATTAGGCAAAAGTTAGTGGAGATCCAAGCTTCCCCCTTCCTTTAATGTTGAACATTCCCTCTCTCCTTTCAGTATTAGTAATATATACTAGGTCTGTCAAAGGCTAGCAGCCTTGGTTTCTGGCCTTACTCTGATGATTCATCTCTCTTTTTTCTTAGTTGTCTCTTTTGATGTAAAATCCTCCTGAGACTTTGGTCAGCAAACAAATCTTTTCCCACACTTACATCAGGCATTAAGAAAGTTCCTTAGACCATGTCTCCAAAATGCACAGCGGTACACTTACAATGCCCCTCCTTTCTTTTCTGCAAGTAACTTTATATTGTTTTATACCTCTAATCTCTCCCATCACATTAAAAACTACTTGTAGAGAAGAACAGGGTCTAATCTATTTATCCCCTACAGCTGTTATGCCATTACCACAAACCTAGTATGTGGATTGGTAATAAGTGGTGGATTTTACATTCAATTGCCTTAGGTAGGTGTCCAATGGAAGAAAGTCTGTTAGAATTGCACTTAAAAATGAAGGAGCTTCAGGTAAATAAAAGGTGCTTGAAAATAAAAGTGCTTCAAAATCCTCAGGCAAGTATCTCAATCTCAGCCCTACGTTTATGCTTTTGCTGTATTTATAAAGCACACTGACATCATTCTTCACTGTCTTTATTTTAACTACCTGCCCTGCATTCTTGTCACAGCTGTGCACTCTGCAGGGCCACTGTGTGCCTCCTCAGTCTCCACACAGGGCCGAGCCCCGGAGGGCAGGGGCCGTGCCTTTTAGCTGGGTATCCCAAGGACCGAGAAGAGCTCCTGGCCCTTAGAATTTCATAAATCAATGCAAATTCTGAGTTCATTAATCAAAGGGCCTCTATTTGCTTTCCTAACAATATAATTATTTCCAGCTGGTACCAGAAAAATAACCAAACAGAGTATCTATAGGACAGACATCAAAAGTGCCAGTGGCATTTCAGAGCTAGGACCCCGCACTCAACTTTCCACCAGGACGTGCCCTCTCGTTTCCTGGCTCATTTGTTATTGGGGGTTGCTGTCTCCTGGACTCACTCTGTAGTTCCTGCTATTTTATAGTATTGATATGACAGGTCCTTTCTCATTAGTGTAGGCAATTATGAACTGTGTAATGATTAGAAATAAATAGGCCCAAGCCATCCACAAAGCAGATTCTAAAAATAACCTAAAATGCATTCTTTAATGGCAACTGGAATCTTTCCTTCTAGATTAAATATTTATAAATAAAACAGTGCATAAGAAGTGTTTTGGAAAGTCTAGTATTATCAATATTCATTGCTGATCAAGGCCTACATAAGCTATCATGTTATTTTATGTCCAAGTATAAATTTCTTTTTAAATTTATGCTTCCAAATTAAGTGAATTAATGATTAACATCCAGCTCATTTCAATTTACTTTCCTTGTGCTGTGAATGTTATCCGTGTATGAATTTGTGGTCCCAGAATCTTGGGCCAACTCGTAGTTCAAAAAATCACATTTCCCTTGATTTCTTATATTATACAAATATGTAATGTCCTCAGGTTTTGCATTCAGTCACCCTGGATTTCATACAACGTTATAGAAGCTAGAGAGAGCATTAAGAAATGAAAAATGGAAAAGCATGGGGAATAAATGTTTAAGAAAAGGAATGACAAGAATGAAAGTGAGAAAGAATGGTAAGTAGACAGATAGATGATAGATAGATGTTGGGAGGGAAGCTGGGGGAGGGAAGCTGGGGGAGGGAGGAAATGAGAATGAGCGAGAAAGAGAGAAGCTGATTGTGTTGTGAAAGAGAGAGGGAAAAAATAGTTACGTGAACACATCATGTTACCCCGTGGTAAATCAGCTGGCCTCTCATTGTGTCTGGGCTCACTGCTTTACGATCCAACATAAAGCTTTATCACAGACAATCTGCAATTTCGCTCACCCTGAGACACCCCCCAGGCAGTGGCTCAGCACCTGGTGACTGAGTGAGGTCCAGGGGTGATGGCGAGCCCTGCAGAGGGCTCTGTCCTCTGGCCCCAGATGGTCTTCTCTGGGGAGTTCCTGTGGCCCTGGGCTCCTGGCTGCGGTGGTATTAGCTGCCTGCTTTTTGGTCAAGATAGTTTTTAATAATTTCTGGCATTATTACTGGAAATGTACTACAACTTGGCTTTTTAGTTTGGTATTTCAATTTCCATAACCTATGAATTCTCAGTGATTATGTTAGTGTAGTGGTGAACTTAGATTTTTCATTTGCACAATAATTTCTTCCATATTATTCATTAGGTAATTATAAAAACAACATTTCCTCTTCTGTGGCATGAAGAGGAAATTAAACCAGTCTCTCTGCACTATCAAAATATTAATCTTCCCCTTAATTGAATCTGGGCCTCAGCAATAACACCTACCATTTACTGAGCATTTACTATGTGCCAGAGACTGAGCCTGCAGCTTTGCATGGACCTTTTTTTTTAAGCCCTTACAGTCACTCTTCCACTATGATTGCTAGTCTACAGATAAAAAAAAGGATTTGCAAGGTGGTGCATGCACCTGTTGAAATCCACAAAGTCAGTGAGTGGTAGAACCAAATTAATGAACTCATACACGAGATCCAGATTCTCCTCTCTGAGCTGGATCGCTATTCTGCCTCTGCAAGTTCGTCCAGTTATACGAATTGACTAAATTATCCCTACACTTTATTTGAATACTTAGAGCTGAAATTGATGAAATGTTTGAAAAAAATCTTTTTTTCCCCACAAAGGTATATATTTGTGATAGAATTCATGCTCTCATGAACAATCTTAACTACAACGTTTTTCCTGTTGTTTTATTGTATTATCCCCTGAACAGAAGGGAAGACTCCCTTCAACAATATTTAGGTTGTGACTACTTAGTTTGACCGAAGAATAAGTTGTTCAAAACCTGAAGCGAAGCAAGGTTGCTAATTTTTTTTGACTCCTACATTTTTAAGACTAGGAAGACATCCTTTGCAATAGCATCTTGGCTGTATCTATCTGGGTAAAATGAAGCGTAGGTTTGTTGCAATTATTAAAATAGTACTAACAAGAATAAATCTCTGTACTAAGAAAAAAAGTTTGCTTTCTATATTTCAGTGCTTAACTGCTCAGCTCTTCCATTTGCTTGAGGAGATAAGGACGCCAAGGCTGGTAACTACAAGATGACGTTTTGTTGGCGATGAGAGGGTAGGTTAGGGAAAAGAGAAGAAATGTATGCTTTTATGGGGGAAATTACTATTTCTGGGCAAACCTATGAGATCATGGAGAAATCCTGTCTACATTTTAAAAATTCTTTCTTTAAAACATGGGTCCTCAAGCGCTTCCCTTTCTTTTGTTTTTAAGAATAATACTGATAACACCTTGTCACTTTATAGCCTGGATAGGAGGAAAAGTTAAAAAAAAAAGAAATGACAGTAAAAGTGCCCAATTTTTTCAAAAAGTTATGAGGAAGATATAGCAAAATGTGATCTTCTGAAGTGAAAGTCTCCCAAAGTTCCAAGGAAAAGGGAAAGCTGCTGGAGAGCTTCGAGAACCACAAACCTTGGGTTTTTGCATCAAAATCCGCACTGTTAGTAAAAGCTTGGGGAAGGCCTGGCACAGGTCTGACTCAGCAGAGAAATGCCACCCACAGTCACCGGCTGGGCTTCCGCAGTGGCTGAGCTGCCCTGTTTTCTCTGGAGGTTTCCCCAGCCAGGCCAGTACACCAGTCTCTCAGATGGGAAACAGGATTATTTGAAAATTGGAACTAAACAAAGTTGTATAACATTGAAGAGAAGTTTACAATTATGATACTTGGCTTTTTACACAGGTCTAAAGTCAACTTTCTTTTGAATAAATAACATTAACCACAGATTAACCACCTAATAGTTTTCAAATGCCTCAAACAGCCATCATCATCATTCTGAATAGAACCCCACTCTTTTTAAAGACCACGGTTAAATGATGAGGGGAAACAGTACCATTAAGAGAGGAAGCAAAACATGATTCCAAGTCTCTTTCCATGAGGTAATGCACACTACTAATGGTCAGAGGAATCCAGTCTGTACAGAGATGAAAGATGGGGCTGAAGCAGGTGGCTGGGAGAAGTTAGAAACCTCCCTGATCCCCCACTTTATTGAATTATGTTATTGCTGAAGCCAAAGGGGCAGATAGGAATCGATGAGAGTTTTGTTGACTTCTGACACAGGCATTTGTGCACAGTGAAAGTTACATATTTGAGTTATCTGCTGGAAACTGCCAATATCACATTAACTGCACGTGTATGTGCACGTATGTATGTACGCCTGTCTGCACATGTGCGCAGGCATAGAATGAAGTTAAGACTTTTGAAAGGATCTTCATAATTGTTTCTGGGAAGATGCATAGGTACTTTTTAAATCTCTTTTTCCTCCAGAAGGAAATATTTTAATTTCATAATTTAGACCCCCAGAAAAGTTAGGTTGTTTTATTGCAGTATGTCTGCAAACTGAATGATGGTTTCTAATGGAAAACAGATTTCTTCCCCTAATCATAACAAAACATTTGTTATCATATAATTTATTACGTTTTTCTGTAATACAAATAAAATCTTATTTTAGGAACTCAATCGTTGAAAGCTCTAAAGTGTTTCTCTATTCTAATGTTGATCAGCAAGTGCTTTGATCTTAGCAGTCAGATATCAGGTGCAGAGTTCAGAACTATAAATTTGTTGCACCCCTCTCTGTAAAAGTAGGGCTCTGATGGCTGTCTTTTCTCAAATCACAGTTCATCTTTACTAAAGTTTCAGAGTGCAAAAGAGGTGTGGTTCAGCTCAGAGTGTCAAACAAATATCAGTGGTTTAGAAAAGATATCCTTTCCCCAGTAGCAATATACATTGCAGGTACGTGACTGGAATATTTAAAACACCTGTTCACTTGGAACTAGGCCAAATGTGTAATATTTTAGAGTGTGCTAGAGTGTGCCTGGCTCACTTCCAAGAGCATGTATCCTTACTGCATGAAACCAAGGAGGGAGCCACGACAAAGATACACACTAGAAACAATGGAAGATAGATGTATTTCATTGCTAACAATAAGGTCATACTATAAACACTGTTGGACTGTTGGCTGGCTAGTATTTTCATGAAATCAGTAATAACAATAATAATAATAATTGTTATTATTATTACCTGCATTAGAAAAGAAATTGGCAGTGTAGGGACACTCTTATCTTAGCTTGGCTAATTACTGTCATTGCCTTAAAATCTCAACCAACCCCACACCCCAACCTTTCCCTAATAACCCTTCCACAAATTGTCTAACTGTGCTCTTCCCTGGATACACAGTAGTTCTAAGGGAACTCCAGGGAGTAAATTATATCCTAACTCTATCTACCAGAGGTCACTAACAGACCTTGGGCAAATCCCATCTATCTACTAGGGTTTCACCTTTTATTTCAGTTCTATTTGACTTCACTTAATAGTTACGTTGTGACTCCTTTCCTTAGTTTTAAATATGTACAGTGAAGATCTTATCTCTGAAGAATTTTGTAACTTTATTATACAACAAATAGTTCCTCATGTATTTTACATTACAATTTACAAAATGTGACATCTTGTTTGAATGTAATCACAAAATATACTGAGGATTTCAATGTCTAAAGTGTGTGTGCATGTATGAAGGAGTAAAAGATTAAATTTTTGGCCAAAATTTACACCTGCAGGAAGGAGTCGCAAAAAAGAAAATAACATGTTTATGAGCACTATGTGCCCAAAATGGTTAGTGGCTATATGCATACAGAAATTAATTCTTACAAAAAGACCCAAAGTGAGATTTATTATCCCTATTTGACCGCTGAGGAAGCTGAAATTTGGTAGTTTAAAAGCCTGTCAAAAAGCACAGAATTTAGGAAAGTGGTAGAAACCAGGTTTGTCTAAAACTTGTGAGGCTCCTATTATATCTAAACTCTAAAACTCCCATGTTACATTGTCTTACCATGAAAAGGCTGTGATTTTAGATTGTGGACATGAAAGTGTACAGGTAGAGTTTTTATAACAGGCAGTACTGTGTCCAAAATCCTGACCTGTGTATGTAGTCATTGAAAATGCACATGCTTCATTAGACACTTCTAAATTTATAGATTTTGATTTCTTCTTCAATATAATCTAGAGAGGGTTATATAGGTTAAATACTCCTTTAATTTGCTCCTTTAACACATCATATATGGCAAGTAGTCCTCAGTCAGAGAAATGCATGTGTCTATTATCAGTGCAAAGTGAAATTATATGCATAGTTCAAAAGCAACTTGTTTTATAGTATAATCACATGTTTATAGGGTGACATAAATGGCTTAAGTATGTAAGTATAATGAAAGGTTTTAGACTCTTTTAGTATACACACACACATATATGTCACTTATACAAATTAAAATCTTTTGGCACGTCCCTTTTTACCAATAAATTGCTCTGTCTAGAGAGAGTTGAATCTTCCTCAAGAACTGGTTGTCACTATGCTTGCCTACTGCTTGAGACCATATGTCCTGTATCGCATCTAATCCCACACCAAACATTTAGAGCACTTGATCCACCTGTATCTTCTTCCCCATTCACCTTGCTATCTTTCTGACAGCTCCTTCTGTATTTGAACATTCTATTAAAATCAAGCTAATGTTTTTCATGCCCTTTCCCCTTCCTTCTTGGAATACACCACCTGCATGTGTAAATTTTGGCCAATTCAGCTTGGTAATTACTAATACACCACACAGGCACAATTACACCCTGTGTGCTGTATGAAGGAATCACCTGTGGTCTGCATCCATTAGAAAGAGCAGTAGGGGGCCACCATGCAAGACGACAAAATGCTTTAAAGACGGAAGGAGACCAGAAGAGTGGATCTTTGCATTATTGGCCTTTTGAAAGGTTTGTTCATATCCTCTTCAGTTTATATCCATCTTTCAAACTTGACTTATTTGAGCCTAAAAGTGACTGACTACCTATCATGGCTACCTTTTCTGACTTTTAAATATTTTAGTTTCCAGCAGTTACTACTTTATTACAAGGCATCATCATCACCGTCATCACCATGAACTTGACTATGCGACAGACTCTGTTTCCAGCATTTTACAAATATTCAGTCATTTAATTCTCATAACACCTATGCACTATGTACTATTATTAACTCCCATTTACAAACGAGGGAGACTCAGAGAACCTCAGTAACCTGCTTCGGGACATAAAATTTAGTAAGTAGGGGATATGGGATAAGAACTCAGGCAGTCTAGCTGCAGAACTGATGTTCTCAAATGCTACATTATGCTGCCTCCCCTAAATATCTCAGAGTGTCTGTTATGTTGTATTGTCCAGTTGATTCACTTGTATATTTTCTACTTCAACTAAACTGTAAGTTTCGTGAGGTCACAGTCCTTATTTAACAAACTGATACCTCTCCTAGCATCATGACATGGTTCTGCAAATCCTCGGATTCTGATAATTATGGTTTGAATACAAATACCTACAGATAAAAGTCAAAGTAAATTTCTAAAGTGTATAAAGTGAAAGGCCACTTTTAAATTTGAAGGTAAAAATTAAAATCTAGCATACTTTCATTAATTCACAAAATAAGTCTAATGTCTCTGGTTATTTTTAATGAATGGCCACATTAACTTCTTTGCTATCACATAGGATGGGTCAAAAGTAGGTTTCCAGTTGTGAGTACACAAAACACAGTTTATTCTTGTATTATTATTTATTATTGTATTATTTTCCATACAAAAATTGTAAGCCTACTTTTGTCCCATCCTGTATTTCATACTTAATTCTCATTATAAGCTTTTGATGCATTAAAAAAAAAACATACTTTCTCTGGTTTAAACCAACCTGCTTGTGTTATTTTGGCTTCAATTACAGATAAATAATACTGTAGACATTTAAAATCCCCAATGATTAGGAGGTAGTCAAATCAATATCAGCTACATAATACATAAAGGATTGATGCAAATTTTATAGCAAAGAAATTAATTATTAATTTATATCTGTTTACTGTAACAAAAATTTGTTGTCAGCTTTTTCTGAAGTTTAACAATGCTTGAGCCAAGATCAATAATTTATATATGAAAATATCCCAATTTAAGATAAAAATGCTACTAAAACAAATATATTATTTAATGTTTATAAATGTTATATAACCTGTTTATATAGTAATTTGTGCACTATGCTCTCTATATGGTAGTCTATCATAATTATTACAGCTCTCATATCACTATATATCTAGCAAAATTAAAATATTTTGTTTTAAAAATAACAAATATTTTCCATATTATAAGTATTCCTGAAGAGTTAGAAATGAATATATCAAAGGTAATTATTTTCAAATTAAATTTGTCCTGCATAGTACAAATGGCTCCACAATGAAAATTCTGTTCAGAAAGTATGTGTCTAAAAGGCTTTGTCCCTGGAATGTCGCTCTAAGTGGCTCACTATCTAGGTTGCAAATGGCCATGCAGGGTTGTATGTCCTATTTTTCCATGCCTGCAGTAAAGATACAATATGGGAATTCAGCTTGGTAATTACTAATACACCACACAGGCACAATTACACCCTGTGTGCTGTATGAAGGAATCACTTGTGGTCTGCATCCATTACAAAGAGCAGTAGGGGGCCACCATGCAAGACGACAAAATGCTTTATAAGACGGAAGGAGACCAGAAGAGTCGATGTACACAGATACAAGGCCCTTGATTCTTCCAGCAATGATTTAAGTCTCTTTCCATCAATTATCATCCTTTGTCTCAAGAGTCTTATCACCAGCAGCATTACAGGAACTGAACATAACAATGCTCAAACCCGTATAACCCCATGAACTGTGCTGACATTTCCACACCCTGTTGCTATGTTTGACCTGGTTATTCAGATTACTTAAGCAAAACAAAATGGGGGTGGGGGGGAGCATTACAATCGCAAAACTGGCCAAAGTATTTTTTTAACAGCTTACTCAGAATTCAATTTCTTTCGACTTAAAGCCATCCTACCCTCAAAATGTAATTTTTCAAAGTAGTTTTGACTTCATTTAAAAAATTAAAAGTGAAAACCTGGTTGCATGAAAATTATAATTGTAAGAAAGAGACTAAGTATTGGTATATCAAGGGAATTTATACTTAACAAGGGAATTTTATATCTAAGGGAGCTAAATAAACTAAAGTCAGTCAGCTGCTCTCTTAGCTGCAATGAGTCACAAGAAAAAATTTCTTTCTGCGAAACTCTTTAAAGTTTTGAGTTTAATTGCAAGCAGTAAGCAGTTTTTATTGTAACAGTTTCCTCTTAATTATTACATGATGTACATTATTTTACAAAACTTTCATTTAAGATACTCTTTTAAAATATATCGTACAATTATGAATTTTTAAGACCTTAGGAAAGTTAGTTAGTTATGGCAGTTTGTCAGCTTCTGTGAAACAAAGCCTTGTCTTTTAGAAAATGTTTACAACATATGAGAAAAAAAATGTATCCTGGGGCAAAAATGTTTATTGGCACCTAGAAGTCTGAAGAGAGAGTCAGGCCTGTGGTTTTTTGAAGGCACTTTATCATCGCCGCATTCTCAAAGGTTTCTCTGAATGAATAGAACTGGATTACTCAGCCTTCTATTCCACGCCTATTCCTCTCCATTTTCCTTGGCACGACTGAGAGGCAGGCTATTTTTAGTTAGGCAGTTTTCTATTTTTAGACAACTACCAGTTAGAAGACATTTGTTAGGAAAAAATTTAAACACACACACACACACACACACACACGCACGCACACACGCACGCACACACACAAAGGGAGGAGAGAAAGAAGCTCCTCTTCGCATATTGTAAAGCAGCCTTCAACCTGTAACTCCAGGCATTTCAGCTGCTTTCAATCTTGGAAAAATAAAGAAAAATTCAGAGTTCAGGGTTTTAAAAATAAACCTACCCTCTGGCAAACAGACCAAAATGCAACAAGCTGTTACTATGTGAAACAGTGACTACAAAAACAAAGAACATTCTCCAATGATTAAACTGCAAGAAAAGTTGTAGAACGATTAGCTTATAAGAATGTTACACAGGCATGTAACAATTTTCCAGCCTCTTAGCCAGAAGTATCATGTTTTAAAATTTAGAGGAAGGGGGGGGCGGGTAAAAATCTCATCTGTAAAGTTAAACCAAGAATGTGGGATGTAACTTTAAGGTTTCCATTCTTAGCAAGAGAGAACCTTTTATCAAACTTAAAGGCAGTTATACTCACTGCATTTTTCTAACATTCGAATTCTATAGATTTCTCCAAAAATTATACTCATATGTTTACAGAAAGAACCATATATTTAAAAATTTAATGCCAATGGGAAATCAAAATAAAGGCTGCTGCATATATATACACATAAATGTTTATACATACACACACATATATATGCATTTATACGTCTATATATCATTACCCTTATTAGTTTCACTTTTACTTTAAATAGAACAAATGACTTGCAGATTGGTTTAGCATATCAACTAATTCTACTTATCATTCAAACTTATGCTTTCATCTATAATCCACCATGAACCGTTTTTGGGCCTCACAGCTGTAATTACTTTCTTTCACCTCAGTTATCCCTCTGTCTGTTTTATTGTGGTTCAGACTGTTGGGTCGGACAGTCACAGATGCATCACCAGTAACTAGCACAATGTCGGGTACATTGTCATTGTGTTCATCAATTTCTGCTGAAAGAAAGAACAAATCCTGGGTATGTTTTGTCCACCCTGGCCCATTGGCCCTGGCGGGCAGCGGATGAGGCTCAGTCACTGGGGCATTCCCCACGCACTCAGCACAGCATGCCTTGCTCACAGAGAACATCTCCATAAATGCTTATGGAACAGAAATACGCTGGCCTTAAAATCGTCTTAATTTATATAAAAAAGATCTCCTTAATTTATATAAAATGCAAGTTGTTTATATAAGAATGGCTTATTTCTTAAACGAGGTACTTTTTAATACAAAATGTTTTATCATTGTTCCCAAATGAAGGAATTGCTGCTCCTCTCTTTTTTTGGTTAAACAACTTTGATTGCCTGAACTTTCTCCCTTAATGTTGAAAGTAAAAGCACCTTACACAACTGAACAGTTTACAATGGCTTCTGACATCTTTTATAGCCTGTAGTCATTAAGACAGCCCTGTGAGAAAGACAGGGTCAGGGGGGACAAATCTACCTCAGAAGAGGAACCTGATGCCCACAAAGGTTAAATAACTTGCCCCAGGTTACAGAACTACTGTGTGGTGTTGCTATAACTAGAACTTAATTTCTCTCCAAATTTGTGAGGCTTTTAAGGGTTGTATTTTCTCAATGTAAAACAAGGTGAACTCTCATCATTATCCTTCAATAGCATCCTTTAGGAAATTCACTCTGCGGCTTTCTTTTCCCCACATGAAATTCATTCAGAACCCCACATTTCAGGAGAACCCAGCTTTGAAGCCTAGATAAAGATAAAATTCCTCTCATGCCTAATTAGGGTCAGTCACTCACACACACAAAATTGTGCATGCCTTCTCTTTTCCTTCCTGTTGGAAAAGTTCAGAATTGACCCAGTTGTTTCTCCTTCTGTATGACTCTTCTTCCCTGTCCCTGCCTCCGTTTTCTCTTCTTCCTCAGGGTGATTCCACCTTCAGTGCTCTCTCCATCCGCTCATCTCGCTCCATAAAATCACATTTATTTTAGCAAGTATTCTGTTCCTGGGAGTAAACACTGACGGAGTGGCTCAGCTTTCCTGAACGCGTTTCTCTGGCCTGGCGCAGACTCTGACACACAGTGGGCATGCAATAAATGCCTGCGATAGGAATGAAGGATGACAAGGCTGTGTGCATCCGCTGTGGTTTATATGCCCTTTTAGGTTGTATCCATCAGCCATCACGCTAGTTACCTCAGTGAACAAGAGCACTGGATTTGCCACTTTCACCCCTTATGTAAAATGATTCCCAATAAAGTTTCTGGGGTCAAGAACATTTCTATACATCTCCTGACCAATCGAGCACTTGAAATGTGGCTGGTGAGACCAAGGAATTGAACTTTTAATTTTATTTAATTTCAATTTAAACAGCCACTTGTAGCTAGCTGGTGGCTACCTTATTGATTAGTACAGATCTGTATTATTTCATCTGAAATGTGGTTATATTATCTAAAGAGGATGGCTATGACAGAGAAGATTGGGTTTGCAATTTCCAGGCCATAGGCATTAAATATAGCACTTATTTACAATGTGCACAGTAACCTTGAAAGGAGTTTGGCTTCTGGAACTAAAAAGGCACTGAGACTGGAGTTGGCTTTAGATTAGTACCTCATTCTGACCTTGGTTTTTCTCTTAGAAATGGTTTTCTCTAGGTCATAGTAATGGTATTTGTTTATGATTAAAGAGTAATTTGCATGTTTTGAAAAATAAAGTATCTAATTCAGAAATTCTGAAATAAGATTACTGTTAATTCATGTATCAGTTTTTTTTTTGTAATGATGTTTTCTTAGATGTCAGATAAAAGCCTGAATACCGATTGTACAGCTTACTGTTTACACTATTTCTTATCCTAAAACAGTAGCTCTAAATAGTTACTGAGTTTATTTACTAAAACACAAAGATAAGAGATTTAATTGATATGAAGAGGTTTTCAGATTCTAATTAACCTCCTGGCTAGTCATTAACTCTCTGACCTTTAGAAATAATTGACAAGGATTTTTTTTTTTTTTTTGCCTTACTCAGAACTTCCATCAAGTGGCTAAATTTCAGGGTAATGAAGAATACACTAAATGCCATCGAGACATGACCAAGTAATACATCAAATGGTTATCAGTAAAATGAGTTATATTTCCAATAATATAATTTATCCACCCAATCTGTTGTATACATATGCAGCATTTGCCTAATTACAGTCCTTTTAAAGATGGAGTCTGAAGTCTTTTTGCAGAATGTCTGATAAAATATTCTAACCATGAGAATAAGGAGGAAAGCACAACCACTCTCTGCTCCCCTGGTACCCACCCCTAGCCAATCACGTAACACCTGCCCTCTGAGTCTGGTCTCAGGATCTTGCTCAACAGGTGCTCCATGCAGCCTCTACCAGCTGATGGGCATTCACCAGGGAGGGGAAAAGGAGATGCAGTGCTCATGACAAAGTGACTCACCTTGTGGAGTAATGGCTTTTTATAGTGCACTTCCAAAAACCTAATCCACTTGCCTTCAAGAATTAGTTTCATCAAATGCAATTTTTAAAAACTTCTGTCTTATGGTATTATTCTAATCTTCAGTAAAGCAACAAAAAAAATGTTCAAACATGTTCTTCTGAACTCCATGCTGGAGAAAAAACATGTTTGGAAAGGGAAGTCTAGAGTCTCACTACTCAAGTTTGTTCACAGACTAGTAGCTTCAGCACGGTCTGGGAGCTTGTCAGAAATACATACCCTTGTGCTCTGCTCCAGATCCGCTGACTCAGAATCGCCCCGGCAGCCAGAGCCCCCAGTGCCTCAGACTGAGCCAGAGGCATCTCCTTTGAGAGCCACTGACCACTCCTGTCCGATGCTGGCCAAAGTACCCACAAGTTGCTTCTCTCTTCCCCAGGAATCAATCAATGTATATTGGTTCAAAAGTCTTTCACTTTCCACCAGCACTACAAGCAATATTTCTATGTAGTGTCCTGTGCATATTTTTTTTCTTACACAGCAAGAACCTTTATTCATCTCTGGTTCACTTGAAATATTCTCACTTTTATTAATATTAGAACATATCTGACTTCAACTAAGAAAATGTAGTAAATTTTAATAATGATCATCAGTGAGTTGTTTTAGATATATACTAAGTATGTATTCACATACTTTTATTGTATATATGTGTGCCATGTAAAACATTATTATTATTATTATTATTATTATTGAGTGTCTACAATGTTCCATACGTTGAGCTGGCAGCCGGAGTTAACAGAGATAAATAAAACATCATCATGTCTTCCAGGAAAGAGAAATAGATTTATAACAATAATGTTTAAAAATGCAGTGAGGTAATTGAAATAATAAATATCCTTTGGTTAAAAGACTCATCATCTTTTATTCTGAGTCTAGACAGGACTTTGGAATATTCCTAAAATTTTTCTTTGGAATGTTTAGCATAAACATATTCAGTAACTCCTGAGGAAGTAAGGATAGTCTACTCTTTGATATCTTATTTGATACTTTTTAAAGCCAAACGATGGCCAGAATACAACCTTTGGTTCAAACACGTGGTCCAACACCAAGTTCCACATGCCATGATATCTGGAAATATCATTGAAAAATTGATGATTATGATATAGACTAAATATTTTTCCCCTTTTGCTTTCAGATATTGATGAAAAAATATGAGGACTTTGGTTTGCTCTAGTTTAAGAGAGTTCATGTAAAATAATAATGATGATAAAATGGTGATGATTTATAATTATAAGGAAGTTACATTGTTAACAAAAAGGCTTTATTCTAAAACATATTGTCTTTTCTGCTCCTACTACTATTAAGTAATTTTCTGTTGTCTCTGTGTTGATACTAATGCCTATAAGTCATTAGAGTTGTGCAATAACAGAAATAAGAGAAAATTCAGCTTTACTGCCTCATGCCTATAATAAGTAACCTAACATGCATTTTATTCGTTCAACAATGATTTTTTTTTAAGTAAATGAGATGTGAAGCAGCTTTTCATGCTTACAAAACATGTGTGAATTAAGCAAGGACATTATTTTTAAAAAGAAATGGATATTCAAATTTGATATATAAAAATCTGATATATAAAAATAACTCATTGTGATAGTTATGAGAAATATGAATAAATTTTTTGAGCCATTTCTTCTATTAGACTTTTGGTAACAAATATAAATATGATTTATAATTATTAGTAAAAACCTTTTAAAGATAAACAAAAATAACCATTATAATTTAGAAGGAATATGCAAAAAAAATTTTTTTTTAACAAAATCACCTTTCCCCCTTTTTCTGGGAAGCCTCAGCATTGATGGTTTAAATCTGTATGAAGGATACTAATCCTTTTTTCATTTTTCAGTACTAGCTATTGAAAAGCAATTATATACTTTCTTTAACATCAGACAAGGCAGAGTTAGTGAGCTACTCACAATACGAATTATTTTAACTATATTTTATATTAACCTAAGAAGGATTTAAATGGTTCTCAAAAATATTATTTTTCTAAGTTCCTTTATAAAGAAAAACTTTTTTAAAAAATAAATTAATTTACTAATTATAAAGTATTGGCCCATGTCACTTCAAGTGAATTTAAAATAGTAACATGAAAGATCTACCATCTTTCCGTTCCCAAGCTTCATGTTAAAAAAAAAAAGAAAAAAAGCACACATTACCTAGGTTATGTGGTTAGTGCTCCCTGTCAGCCCGGATGACTTTTAAGGGTTTTCTGACCAGGTAGTAAGTTTACTGATTGACTCTGTGGTTATTGGTTTGGGGTAAAATATGCTTTTAGTTTTACGGTGAAGTATTTAATTCTAAATTGGTGTCTCTCAAAGTGATTATTTATGCTCTGGATTCTACACAGTTCTTCATCTTTGAAATGCACTCTTCAAATCATAAATTGAAGAATCAATCTTAGTCTTAATTTGAGACCACAATTACTTTAAATGCCTCCCTTTTCACTTTTCAATCTAGATCAGTGCTGCCCCATAGAACTTTCTGTGATGATCAATGCATGTTCCCTCTCCAATTTGGTAGTCACCAGTCACATGTGGCTATTGAGCACTTGAAATGTGGCTGGTGCAACTGAGAAACTGAATTAGATATTTTATTTAATTTTAATTCATTTACTTCTACCATGAATCAGCGAATTGGATAACTGCTTCAATAGTGCTTTGACGGGGAAAATGCAACGCATTATGACTAATGTAAGAAAAGGATCTAACACAAGTTAGTGAGCAGTTCAAGGATGGTTATCTAAAAGTATAAATGATTTGAAAGGGAGAAAAAGAAAAGCCAAGAAAGGCCTAGTAAGAAATGTTCAAGACAAAACAAATTGCCTTGAGAGAAGCAGAGGGCAATAAACGTGTTTAGGTGGCTTGGGTATAGCAAGGGGGCGGTGAGAGGAGTTCACTGGAGGGAAGCAGCAAAAGGTGAGGCTGGGGAGGAAGAGAAATACAGGGCCAGCTTCTGCATGGCCTCGTGAGCAATCTTAAGGACCAAGAGTCCTTGAGGGGCCGTGTTTAGGTTTATATCTCCAGGCATTCCAGGGCACGCAGCACATGGTAAGAATCCAGCCAATCTGTTCGGTGAATGAGCACATTAAAGAATGAAAATTCAACAGATGACCAAACAAGTAAGTGAATGTGCCTTCTCTTTAAGAAAAGTATCTGTAACATCCATCTCCAAAGCACACATAACAATAATTTTACATATCTTTATTTTTATCAATATAAACTTGAAACCTAATTAATTGGTTTAGATATAATGAAAGCTCAAGTTAGATACATTTTCATATTTTACATCTATTCCCATGCTTTACAATATAGAATTTGTGAAGAAGTTCAATTCCACCATTTGCTGCCTTTGCTTTTCAGCAAAAATTGCACAAATCAATGTTTTTATATTTATCTTTAAGTCTCAATTTTGCACTAATCAATTTTCATCAAACTATGTAGTTCGCTTACTGATAACCTCCAGTGGCATTGTGAAACAATAAAATTTATAAGCTAACTTAAGGCCTTTCCAGTCCCAATTCAGTCCTTAAATATTACTGTGCAAGAAAATATCGTGCTGAAGCAACTGTCCTCAGAAATCTTTAAGTTTAAATAGGATTCGGATGACAGAAAATAAAATTCCATGTAAATATCATCTCTTACTTTCCTCTCCAAACCCCACACTCTCCTTGATTATTCTTGAATTAAAAAGAAAAAGAAAAGCAAGCCAGTAATCCTCTACTGAGACAGTTGTGAACCAAAGGTTTCTTCTACAAGAGTTACATCTGCCTTTTTGATTTCCCAGGGAGTAGCAGAGGACCTCTTAATTTACTCCCCTTCCACACTTAGTCACTTGACTGCTGGCCCAGACTGGATGAGCAGCTCAGCAGAATCACTGAATCACTGAAGAGTGAGAGGGTGCCAGGTGACACTCCCATATGGGTTTTGTGGTTAGAAAACATTTGCTGGATATAGAGTAACGTATGTTGGACTTGTGTGACTCCAAGGATTACCTTGACTGATCTGGCGATCATTGCCCTAGTTGAATAAAAGTTCTGATAAATTGTTTAGCTTATACCTTTCTTTTAGTAGCTTGTACTACGTTAATGAAGTTATTGCTCCTTTGCCCTCTACTTGTTCCTAAGTTGATTTTTATATATGTTTCACATCCTTAACAAGGATGCCTGTCTTTTGCTGGCGCTTGCTAAATTGTTGCTAAGTGAAGGAATGGCCTGGAAGCATGTCCTGTGGAACCTGAGTTCTTAGGTCATCCTCAAGTGCTCAACAATACATCTTCTTTCAGCAGCAGAACCCAACATCAACTGTGAGGGTGGAAAAGCAGATAAGAAAACCAGGAGCGGAGCCAGACAGAAGGCATGAAGGGGCAGCTCCTTAATACTATCAGAGTCCCTTTTGAATTTCAATGGTCTCATACACTAGCATTTTGGGTAAATACACAGCATATTTGTCACAGATTTAAATAAAATAGACTTTCTTCAAAGGAAACGCTTTTAATACAATAACTGTTTCGTATTTTATAAATCAATGGATTAAAAATTTAACCCATTTACTAAATCTGGCATATTTATATATTGTATCTAAACAGATATTCAAGCTGCATTGTAATATGATAATAAAAAAAGAACTCTCTCAGTCGGTCTGTTAAGGCTCTGTAAGTCTTTGTGCCATTGTAACAGCAGTGCTAATTATCAAGCTAAGACATGATAATTACGCACAGCTTTTTTGTTATAAGAAGGAATCTTTTTCAACACCCACGCACTGTACAATTTCCTATGACCCTGATACACTGCTCTCTGGTATGGCCCAGAAATTTATATTTCAGTCTAAATGTCTGGAATCGTATTATTTCTCTTTCCTTGCCAATCTTTTATTTTTGTGAGTAAACTGTTTTCAGAGGGTTAAGGGAGAGGGGTAATGGTCCAAATGGGATATATATAACTAATGACCCTTCCTGAAACATAGTATGCTCCTCATTAAACTTACTCAGTTAAATGTATTCCATTAAATTAAAATAAATAGTATTTAAAATTATACTCAGGAGTAGTAAACTGCCTTAACTCTCAACTTCATGTTAGCTCCATTCTAGAAAGAGATTCAAGTCCCTGATGTATCACAGAGTAATACTCTAGCATTCAACACAATTTATGTCTCAGGGTTGCACAGGTTTTCAAACTCAGTGCGCAGAACTCATGGACACAAATGACAGTGTGGTAACACTGGGGTGGGGTGGGGTGTGTACGGAGGCGGAAGATGGTACAGGGGGATAAATGGTGAGGGCAAAAATTAAATTAAAAACATTATTGAAAAACTTGTTATAAATGCAGATTCCCACTCAGGTCCCCCCTTCTCCACCCAGAATCTCAAGCATACTGATTTCAATGAACTGCGCTTTCAAAAAGGCTCTACGTGGAGGTAATGTAAATTTTATTGAGCTTAGAGTGTCCCACTTCACTTCTTTCTCCATCATCTCTGTTATTGTTACAGTGCAGAAAAGGCAAGTGGGTGAAGAATGTATGATTCATGTAGTGGAGCTGAAAAGACTTACATGTTATTTTCAGCCAAAGGATCAAGCCCTGGAATCTTTACATTTAGCCTAGGAATCCCCTAATGTCTTTTTGAGAGCTTCAGCGCTTTCATATACTAACTGCAAGATAACAGAGCTGTTTCTTAATCTCTTTTAAAAGTATTGCTTTTTAAAGAATTATGTCATGAAGGACTTTCAAACTCAATGACCTTTATTTTTTAGGTGAGAAGTAGCTAACTTGTCACATGGTAAGACTGTGCGAGACAAAGGTTCAAATGCAAGCCTTCTGACTTCCCACCCAGAGCTCTTCTCACGGCCTGGGAAGACGCCTGGTCCGGATACCCATCTGTCCGAGGATATGAAAGTCTTTAGAGTATGTGAAGTGTTAAGTTGTCTTTAAATCATCTAGGATGTTGAGCGAACCCCTCAGCAGATGAATTTTCTAGATTTTAAACTCCTTTAACAAAGCAAATTTTAAAAGTCAACCAATTTTCGACTAGTTTAATATGGTTCTACTTCATTTCACGTTGTGTTAAAGACTGGAACAGTTCAAGTCTAATGAGAAATTCCAAATCACATTATTTTGTTACCCTGAAATGTTGGTTGTAATGATGTTGGTAATGAGATGGACTTTTGAGTGTAGAGGTCTCATGTGTTTGGAACTTATGTTAAATATATATGAGCTCGAGTAGACAGACACACAGACACAAAAGCACCTATGAGATTTCAAAACTGACTAGTGCTGTTCATGTCTCTTTATATATTTTCACATTTATATGTGCATGTGAATAAAATACTGTCTGAAATACACAGTAGGTAAGTTTTATAAATAATCTAAAATTTCTAGATTGAGGCAAGTACAGAAAATCACCAATGAAAAACATTTGATATGCAGTAATGCAAATCTGAAAGTGTTTTAAACAGGTACCACATTGGGTCTAGTCATTGTTCACTTTTGTTCTCTGAAATCATTTACTTGATCTTATTAGGCAAAACAATTTTTAAAAATCGATCAGCAGAATACTTTTTACAAAACTTCCAAATAAAAGCAAAGAAATGAGAAGTAGCCTTAGACAATTACGATAAATAAAGTTGAAGATGGATGTGAGAGGCAGCTTAATTTGATCAGGATTAGTACTGGAGTTTTTTCATAATACGGAACCGGTCTAAGAAATGGCAAGAATGACTTGGACTCAGGCAAACTGACTCTGACTACATACTTTAGAAACATCTATTAATTTTCTCTTAATTCTGGGAAAGCAGTCACAAACTAGGAAACCATGAATAGACAGGTGAGAAAAATCGACAGATAAGGAGAGTCCTCTCTATACCTCCTCTTTTTTGGTTTAGTGTTCATTGCTTGTGGAGGGCACTGTAAGGTAATAATGGTAAAATAGGACACATGCGAGGGCACGTAAAATTGTATGGCAATGTTACTCATGTTAACAAGTCTAAAACATTTTTGAGTTTTAATGTGCTTATTTATAGTTGGCACAATAAAACAGGTGTTTTAAATCTAGCCTTGGTAAAACACTGAGCTAACATATAGAAATGCATTTTAGTCAGATTTCTGATTCCATGTGTATTAACAGTTTTTGTTGCCATATTAAATTATAGAATTTGGAGGAAAATCGTTTCTAGGAGAAGAATTGTCTTTAACTCTTTCAGCAAGAATGTATTAGGAAGAATAAATTTAGAAAGAGGAAATATAAAGTAAAAACTGAAGGGCAAGTTTGGGTGAGCTCTTTTTTAAATCTTTTTTTCATTGACTATGCTGGGAAACTAGTCTCTCCTTAAAATAAGTGACGAGAAGTCATCCAAGATGTGGTGAGCCATCCCCTGGCCACAGTTCCCAATCTGGTGTCCTGCCATGACAGTGGACAATAGGGCCTCATGAAGGATGAGGCCAGGGATTTGATTTCTAGCAAGGGCCAGATTTACATTGCCCCTGTCATCGTGTCATTCTAGCTTGAATTTTGAAGGGAAAAGAAAGGGTGGAGTATTAGTTGGGGGTGATAACCCTGGGTACACCTGTGGGAATAGGAACATATTAGGTAGGAAGAAGGTTGTACTTGTGCATATGTGTGTGAGGGAGGGGGGGTCCAAACAACCTGTGGCTCTGCCGAAAGTTTCGGGGCTCACCAACCACACATGTGCTCTCACCTCCACGATGTCAGAGTTTGTCCGGCTTTCGTGTGGCTCGTTGTACTCCGTGTACTTGAGCAACACCTTGTCCATGTCGGTGCTGGCGTACTGAAACAGCTTGTTGGTGCTGTTGAAGATGATCAGCGCGATCTCACAGTCACACAGCACGCTCAGCTCATATGCCTTCTTCATCAACCCAAATTTCCTCTTTGTAAATGTCACCTGGAAAAAGAGAGCAGCAGGCAGGTTTTGTAAAGAAAATAGAAATCATGCTTTTTTTCTTAAACAGTACTTTTTATTTTTTATTTTTTGTAAAACAAAGTGTGCCCTTGTCAGGGCCATTGGGCACTAACACATTTGGAAAGGAAGCAAATAAATCTAAAACTAATTTCTGCTCAGAATTTGAAAATGTGTGATTTCTAGCTTGTTGCCGAATGTAAAACTGTAAATGCCAGATTTAATGTAGGAAATTTTAATGAAGGTGACCAGAGTACCGTTCATGTTTCTTTGAACAATGTAAGATTTTTTTTTAAAAAAAATTAATTTCAGCATAGCTAACATCTTTCCTTTATAATTAAGTCTGGAATTTTTTTTTTGACCACTTGAAAACTGGACATGACATTATGAACATAGCATTTTATATTTGTGTTCAAAAATTCTTAAAATTGTTTAGTCTCATGCCATTTAATTGAAAACACTCGAAGGGATATGACTGACTATGCTTTCAGACAGTGTTGTATTCTGTTTTCTGAAGTCCAGGAGGGAACTGGGAAGTACTTTAGCCATAATACTGTTAGGGTTTTGGTTTCATTCTTCTGTGTATCTTTCTTCCTCTCCCCAGCCAGAAACTGCACTGTTATCTTTGCCTTTTCCTTCTTTTAATCTAATCTATTACCAAGCCCCATAATTCTTTCCCTCAAAATGTTTCTCAGGTTCACACTTTCTTGTCTATTTCCCAGGCGGCTCTATCATTCATGTTCTTATCAGCTTCCTGTCCTAAATGATCTCTCTGTCTGGAATCATTCCGTCCTCAATTCATCCCAATCTCCAAAACCTCCTCTTCGCTCTGCCTTTCTCCTGATGGGCCCTCTACAACAGTTCCTTTTCTCTGGCTTCGAATACTTTCTTCCTGCCAATGCTACCAAATGCAAACATAGATTTCACGATTCCCAATTTCAGTCCTCTCTTGGTTAAATGCCAGCCTGCCTTCCAAAACCTATGAACATTCTTAATTATGAGCCCTTATGTGATCCAGTGTTTCCTATCAGGTCTTCTGTAGAATACCATTTCCTTAATAGAAAAAGATCAATGGCCCAATACATTTGGGATATGAGGCACACTGGTATATTAAAGTCTGATAACGTTTTTAAAATTTGTTTCACCTGCCTCCCAAACCTAGAGGTGACAGAATGTTTATTTATTTGCTTATTTATTAATTTTGAGAAGCACTTACTACCATTCTTCAGAGCTAAATTTTTGAGGTTTATACTCTGGGAAATGCTAATTAGATTTAGTTATTTTTAAAGGGGACTAGTATCTACATTTTTTTCTCACCTTCATATTTAACCCATCTAACAGTAGCCAGCTTAGTTGTATCTACTATTCGTAATTCTCATATCTAGGTTCCCACTCCCTTTTTTTTCCCTTGGTCTCCAGACACCCAATGGATGTCCTCCAGTCCAAAGTACACCTGAATGTCCTAGGAATCTCAAAGCCCCCCAAAGCTTCGACTCTTTATCTTCACCCTTAAATCTGTTCTCCCTCCTGGACTCCCCATCTCAACATAAACTCACTCATCCAAACTAGAGACCTCAGCGTGAACTCTGAAGATTTCCACGTCCCACACACCTAAAGAAATGTGTTGACAGGAGCTGTGGACTAGCAGGCAGACAACCTGGTCTCCGCCTTCCTCATTCCTCCACACTTTTGTTAATACTTATTGTTTTGCCTATCACTCTTTATTTTTCCTTAATAGACCTTGATGAATTTTGTTATTTGTATATTTTTGTGTGATCATTTGTTTAATGTCTGTCTCTTCTACCATAGTGCATGGTCCACAGAGATGTGCCATTTTTTTCTTGCTCACTGCTGTGCTCCCAGAACAGCAGACAGGAATGGGAACATGGTCAAGATTTCTAGTACAAAATAACTCAGTAGGAAAAAGTATTATGTGAAGTTTTTAGAAATTTCAAGTTGATGTACATTATATAAAATTATTTCATAGCTTTTCCCATAAATTTTTTAGCAACTCATAAATAGAACTTTAAAAAGGTAAATCTATACTTAATAATGATTATACTGTTTTATCATATCTGTATTGAAGGCAACATTGTAGAAAGGAAAGAACATGGGTCCCTGGATTTGAAAGCTGAATCTGCCCCTTACTAGTTACGAGAAAGTCACTTAACTTTGAGTTTGATTTTGAGTTTGATTTTTCATCTGTAAAATGAAAATACCACCTCCTCTTAAAGAGCTGTTGTGAGGATTACATAAAACAACATATGTACAGTATCAAGCATTGTACTTAAAGTGGGAACTCAATAAATCTTAGTTCCCATTCTTTTCTGAGATGGCTTACAGGAAAAGAAGAACTTACAAAATCTATTCATCTTGGTGGCTTGAAGAGTCCACTGATTAAGGCTATTTGAGGCTCTAACTATTCCTGGTGGAAAGATTAAGCTGAACTATGAAATCCCCACGGGTCATTCTTTGGAAAACATAGCATTTAGGTATTTACAGCCCACATAGCTAGTCAATATCTCTTTGAATATGTTATTTACATTTCAACGTGGACAATTTTTCTTTGTAATAACTGCCAATGTCACACCTTCTATTGATATTTATGTCTATTGATTGTCTTACTGAAGTGCTTCTAATAAAATATAGCTAGTATTTTAGTTTCATATTTGATTATCCTATTATTTTAGAAAATATTTTATTATGGCTCATTCAGATGAGTCATTATCAGTATTAAGGAGGAGCTAATAAAGTCTATCATTTTGGAATGGGAAAGGAAGCATGATCATTAATCATTTAGATTTATACAAAATGTCCTTTAATATTTCTTTTAGATGCAATTTAGCTATGCAAATATCCCTGCACATTGGTATTTTGTTTAGTGAAGTAGTCTACAGAGTAGGTTCAATAGAAAAGGCACTGACCCAAAATACTTTCATATACCTAAAACCACTTTTAATCAGACTTTCATGACCACAAACTGTAGGTGGAATGTCTCAATACAGTATGGTTTCTGTTGTACTGAAACCTCAGAATTTAGCACGTTACAACACTCACCATCAAAGTTCATTTCAGCACAGAAATATCATTAAAGACACTATTTGTGTTTACTTGTAGGTAATCCTTACCTTTCGTGTAACCAAACAGGCTGCTGGATAACGCACACTTATTTAATAATACCCATCAAAAAAGTTAGTGCATGTAGCTTCTTTTCATTAAAATTGCAAACTAAAAATGATGATGACTATACTAAAGTATTCGAGAAAATATCTTTGAAATCTACTCTTAATTGCTCTAAATTTAATTCTGTACTATGTTCCTATTCATCATAGCATACTCAAAATGTATTTTACAGTGCTTTTGCTCATTGTTCATAGTTAGATAAAATTGTTTTTAGGCATTACGCTTTATAGAGAGACCTGAGATATTACTCTTCCTTTAAAACATGCCACTCAGTGACAGATTGCAATTCAGAGCTTTTATACTTAAATATAATAATGTAGTATAATCATTATATTTTTCATAATGTAACAATAGTTTGTAATGGGAACAAGTCCATTTCTATTTCAGTAATGTATTTTGAACCTTAGGTGAGATGGAAAACTGTTTTTACAGCAGCAGGCAAAGAGATGCTCTTTTCCAGTATTTACATCAATCAACGTGCACTGAGAGGAGAATAAAGTCATTATTATTTAAGGTAGCATTAGAACTTGAAATTTAGCTTTCAGAATTAAAGAGGCTTGATATGTAAACATGCATGGAAAGCAAAATGACTCTGATAAATACTGACCATGTTATGTTATTTTCCCCTTTTGAAACAGACCCAAATGTAATGATGATGTTGTATTAAGATGTTTCAGGACTGAGTGTTATGGTGACCTCAAGTTTAAATCCTAGCATAAGGCCAGGCACCACACATCTTATACTGACAATTACTCTAGAACTTACTAGGTAGGATTCAGGAATTGAAATTAGAATTTGAAATTGAGAAAAGACTCATTTGTTAAATACAGCTGCATGTAATTCAGTCATAAAGAAATCAGGAAAATCTATTTATGTAAACAGAAAACAATTCAAGCAATTCTTACTGGGCATTTTCTACATGCCAAGCCTTACGCTAAGCAGTACTTATCAAGCCTTCCCGTATCAGACATTTGTGCTGGATGCTGTGTGGCTTCTACTTTGTATCTATCTCTCTAATTCATGTCTCTTTCTCAGAGCTAGAGAAAGAATTAGTCATTTAATTCCTTAATGTTGAAAGGGAATTAATTTAAAACAAAATATATTATTTGTTAATAGTGTTATATTTTCAGTCACCTGTAAATGATCTAAAATTGTACTTTTATCTAGAGTTGGGTGATTTCAGTTTTTGTTTTCTGACCAACTTTTTCTCGACCGAGCAAGAAAGAAAACCGTAGATGTTAACCCAATCAACATGAACATGAAACGAAACCTGCCGTGTTGGTTCTTTCTTATCCTGTACTTGGTGAAACCTAATTATGGTGAGTGTCCCTCCTCCTTTCCATCTGGTCCCTGGCAGGCTCCAGCCACGCTGCAGGGCTTAGTTTAAATGCCAACTTCTTGCATGCAGCTTTCACTGGCACATTAACATAAAACTCATTCCTCCTCATTGTTGTCTGCTAGAACTTTTACAAACCTTTATTTTGAAACTTACTCTAATATCACAGGGTTGGTTGTTTATAAGTCTGTTTTTTTCTGCTGGCTTTTGAGTTCCCGGAAAACCCCACCTTCGGCCTCACACAGACTCTGCCATTGGACACTCAATGAACGTTTGCTGAAGGAGTGGATTATGAGATGGAAATATACTCTGTTTTAAAGTCTGCATATCTCAATATAATTTTCTGCTGAAAGTAAATTTTTTTAACTGGCCTTTTTGACAATTAATCTCTAAAAAATAAGAGATTTTGTGTGTGTATATATACACATTACTAAAAAGTTTGCCATGTTAGAAACAGGAATCTTGAGAGAAAGGAATGATACTACCTTGGAATATATAACAGACAAACCAGAGAATGTACATATGCTCTAGATTTCAAAAAAAAAAATATATTAAAAAGTTCAGAGAAAAGCCTTTATTCTTTGCCCCGATGACTCATCTTGAAGGATGAAAAACTGTGAAGATAAAATTTTAATTTTACAATCACAGGATGCAGAGATAAAGGGGGGAGGATCTAAGAGTTCAAGATGACTTCATTTGTTAAGCAAAAATTTATGGACCTTTCTAATGTGTTCAGATTTTCAAAGAATATTTGGCAAGTATTTGATTAATTCTCCTCACCATATTATAGATTTGAAACTGGCTGATTTAGATAATTTAAATATGAATTAATTGGTCAGTGATTTAGATAATTTAAATATGAGTTAATTGGTCAGTGTTAAGTTTCAGGGGATGTCTCTAGAAAGGGCCACACAGTTTAGTACCTTTCCTGCCTCAGGGAACATTTTCATAATTGGTTAAAGAGGAAGATGTAGATGGCGTGCTTATCAGATATGCATATAACATAAATCTGGATGATAACCCAATAGATGGTAGAGGCTCTATCCATAGCTCCATCTACAGACTAGAAATAAGATGAAACAAACCTAATTTCAGTCTTCATTTGCATTAAAAAAAAAACAATTACACAGACTCAGTTAGAGGAAAACTAAGGTGATAGCTACTGTTGGGGAAATGATCTAAAGTTATAGTGTTTCAATGTGGGTATTAATTACCCTAATGATTTTTTTGTTAGTCAGCACTAACTAAATTTCAGTACTCTATTCAATGCTGAGAATTAAATTTTAAAAAGACACTGACAAAATTAGAGAGGCTATAGGATGACAAAGAGGCTGATGTAGGATCTGAGAACAATTTTGTATGAGAAATTATTAAGGTTATCTGGAATGTTTAACCTAGAAAGTAGAGTTAAAAGTGAAATGCCAATTCTGAACACCTGTGGCCATGTGACGAGGCAGATGAGGTATTCTGATTTTTTCTGTGGAGCAGAGTTAGAAAGTATTGTCAAAAATCATAAAGAGGTTCAAATAGGAGAAAATCTCCTCGTGATGAGAACTGTTCATGAGTGGATCAAGTCTCATGAAGTAAGAAGCAGTTCATTCCTGAACATGTTCAAGTAAAGCTGCATATCAAGGAAGATGCAGAAGGTGTTCCTGAACTAAGCAGGAAGCCGGAGTAGGAACTTTAAAATATTTATTCCAGATTTCAGATCTTCAGATTCTATGCCTAGGTAGCATAGACTTTTGGGCCACGGGGAAGATTAGAGTGATGGTAGTACAGTTCAAAACAAGAAACTATTTTTGCAATTTCATTCTCTAAAATATCTTATGTTTTGGTTACCCAACCTCATCAATATATTATCGTAATCATCTCTAATTTCCATATTCCAAAAAATAAATGAGGTCACTTTCTTTTTGTGTTTAGAAGAGATAGAAAAGACTGTAAAAAATTTGAGTAGACAGTGTTAAATTATGTTTAGGGCTGAAAATGCAGAGAAAAAATTGCTCAGATTGATACAGTAGGAAATTCACATTACTAAATTATTTTTAAAGAAGCAGTATATATGTATACTAGGGCAGCTGAGTATAGAAGCAAAAACATCGAAATTGAAAATGAAGTCTGAGCTCTGATATTTATGAGCTGTGTGTCCTTGGGTAAACTGCTTAACTTACCTGAACCCCTGTTTTCTTACCTGTAAAATTTCTTATCAGAATTGTTATGAGACTTAAACTAAGGGACATAATATAAATGTAAGTGACTTGTTGACAGTGAAACACTGTAACAGGTAGGTAGCATTTTTTTTGTCTCATGAGTCAGGCTCTGTCACTTCTTGTTACAGACTCCTCTCCTAGGGCTGCCAACTTGGGTGACCATTGTTATGTCTAGATCAGAGTTTCTCTCTCAAGTGGACCTTGAGCTTTCTTTGAAAGCCCAGAACATCTCCTGTCTGATCTCGTAATCCAAAGTCCCAGAACAATACTTGGCTAAATATTTGTTGAATGACTGAATGGAGAGATGGATGGATCAAGGATTATGCATTTTTTTTGCAGTCCAAAAACAGTGGCAAAAATACATTTCAGTGCATGCTCAAACTATGTTAACAGAAAGTCTGCTCCTGAGAGAGGAAAATTTCACATAGTTATTTTTCTTTTTTTGTCATATTCACTTACAGTAAAAACATACATTTGGTAAAACTGAATAGGAGAAAAATTGGACTGCATCAAATTTTGTGTTGTGGGTATGTTGGTGAAATTAGAGCATATCACATTGTAATTATTTTTAGATAAGAATGTTGATTGTATTTGGTGATTTTTTTCTAAGAAGTTCAAAGACTTTATTATAAGTTATCTCACTACATTCGACAGTATCTCTTTGAAGTTATTATTTTTCATCCCCAGTCCTCAGATGATGCTGTAAAGAAAGACATGAATTGCCTCATCCAAGGTCACAGAACTAGTCCCTGGATGAACCAGAAACAGAACCTTCTTCACACTTCCCTTAGCCAGTATTCCTTCCTTCTTTTAGATAACTGCACGTCAGGGGCTTCAGTTCAGCACCGCATGGACCCAGCCAGCCGTTCATTGAACAGTGTACAGATCCATTGAGAACCGTCAGTTTTTCTGGAGTACAAGCAGGGTAGCGCATAACACATTCATTAATGTAAGGAAAGTTTTGTAGGTTCAATTAAAAAAATAATGCTGATAATACTGAAATTTAGAAGAAGCTGGTTTCTTAGTTCTGACAATAAACCAAATCTCCTTTTGTGTGGACTCCACAGCCAACTCTGCCTCAGACCTCCAGCCATTCCCACTGAAGCCAATGAGAACCACATGCATGCACCAGTGGGCACACACTAGTTCTCTATTTATGGATGTTTATTTAAATTTCATAAAATGAGAAACACTTTGGTTGGTAGCATATGCAGTTCTGTTTACAGCCACAATAAAAAAGGTGGATCTCTGATTTACACACAGGCAATGTAAATAACAAATTCTAAAAACAAAGGACGACTCTTGTATCATTTCCTACAGGGCAGAGAAATTAGTTTGACTACTGAAGAATGGAAAGGATATTTAATAATGAGTCTCCACAGCACATGCATGTCTCCTCTGTTCACCCTGCTAATCCTGACTCCATTTATAAAGTGACCTCAGGAGAACTTCGCTGCCATATTAACTATGGAAGCCCTCGCAACTTATAGGAAAGTGTTCTGAATAAATGACAGTAGAAGGCCTTTGGAAACATCAGCTACCCCCATCTGTGATAACTGAGGCCTAACTATGACTTCAAGAGCATTAATTGCTAAGGAAAGCAACAATAATTTTATACTTCTATCCATCAGAATACTTTCAGCCTGATCTTTGCTCAAAAATATTTATTTATTTATCTATTTATCTATTTATTTATTTATTTTTCTTCATCCTTGCCTGAGGATATTTTTTCATTAGAGAGAGAAGAAAAGAAGGAGGGAAGGGAAGAGGGAGAGAGGGAGAGACAGGCAGGGAGAGAGAAAGAGAGAAACATCAATCGGTTGCCTTCTTATTTGCACCTTGACCAGTGATCCAGCCTGCAACCTGGATATGTGCCCTGACCAAGAATCAAACCCATGACCCTTTGGTTTGCAGGATGACACTTCGGCTAACTGAGTCACACTAGCCAGGGCCTTAATTCAACTTAATTCAACTGCTCGATGAGTCTGCTCAGTGAGTAGAGAACCTTTTACTCATTTCTTTAACTCATTAAGTAATATTAGTTTCTTTGCTTTAGAATCTTTTTGAGATAGTTGTAGAAAAAGACTTGACTTTGGGTGGTGAGCACACAAGCAGTATGCAAATGAGGTTATAGAGTTGTACACTTGAAACCGGTATGGTTTTATTAACCAATGTCACCCCAATAAATTCAATAAAAATATTTAATTACTGGCTAAGTGGCTGGCACAGAGGATGGTACAATGTGGACAAACTCAGGCATTGATGACTCTTGAGTAGAAGAACAATTCAGAACAACTGGATACAGAGGAAAGAAGTTTTATGAATGTCTTAAAGCAATTATTTACCTTAAAATTTCCTATTTATGTAAAAGAATGTTATGATAGAAATCTAAGTGTAGATAAATCTAAAATAGTTATTTCAATTAAAAAAGGCAAATTTGAAGGGACAAGAAAAAAATCTGTTTGGGACTATTAATTACTCAGCTTATCCTATTTTCAAAGTTTCGAGGTATTCTATCTTTTTTGGTCTAAATAAAGTAATGATTAATATAACCTTCATCCTAAGAAAATACTTTAGATCCACTCCTCCTCACTCCCAGTCTTGATAATCTGTTTCCTCCCAGTTAAGGAAACAGAGCAACTAATGAGTGACAAGATGGACAGTTCATAGACACAATGCACTCTCTAATCCACAGCCACTAGGTCTTCCTATGTGTTTAAAGGGTTAGGGATGGAGTCAGGAGTCTGCAAGGACAATCTCTAATTGAAAAAGGGAAATGCCCTCTTAAATGCTCTTTTTCTTCCTCTGGTTTGTTCCTGACAGTAAGTAATGGTACAACTGTTCTAAAGTATTCCTCTTCAATTTTATTTTGTTTAATTCAGCCTGTCATTAGAAAGGCTTTCGAGCTTTAGGCTTGATGATTACTCTCGGTGGGAGGAAGTAATGCCACTGCAGGCTTGTGTTCTAGACAAGCGCTCCTTTATACAATGACGGGGCCTGCCTTCATAAAAGAAAGGCTCTTTAAAGAGCAGTGAGGGACTCTTTTAAGCAGACTGCTACCATGTGCTTGTAACCCTCCAGCATAACTTGCAAGGATGAGACAGCAGTGTATTGGGGTTGCAAAGAGGACTATTGTCCTCATTAGCCTCAAGCAAACTGAGCTGGGTTTCATTGCAATGCAGGGATTTCCAAAGGAGTTTCAAGCAGAAGTTCCTAAAATTCTGAATGCAATAAAAGGATTAAAATAAAGAACTTAGAGTGTGGAATTTAGAACTCTACCGACCCCTCATCCTAAGTTAACACCCCAAACCCCAAAAGAAAACTTGAAATCTTAAGCTTTGCATACTATTTTGAAAAAAATAAATAGGTTAGACTATAATTAAATACTTGAATGCATATTAATAAATTTTGTGTTCATTAACACGCTCAGAGTCTGGGTTTTAAAATTTGTCATAGCTGATTTCTGATATATTTGTCTACACGAGGCAAAGGAAGAAGGATACTCTACAATTATTAAACTTATCAGGACTTAAAAGATTTTATTGTGGTCCATTTTTAAGGATAAAAATGTTTTGGGTTTTAAAAAGAGGGGCTATGGCTCTATATATTTTTAATTTCTTACATGTGCTGTTGAGGACTGCTTTGTTTGATAAAGGGTTGATTTACATTCTAAATCCAATCTGGAGATGCAGTTATAAAATAAGTATCTCTATTTCTTTATATCTCATATATATATAATATATAATTTGAATCTGAGAAGAATCAAATAAACTAGATTCATATTTGGGGGGCAAAAACATGTTTACTAGTTTAACAAAGCCAAAATGTACCTAAGGTAAAGGTCAAAGACTACTTCATTCCCTGCTGAGTAAATGCTCAGGAAGCACATTTGTCTACATTTCCTGTCATAACAGGAAGAGTGTAACTTCTTCCTTTCCACAATGGCTTCAGGTTTACCTCCTAACTCCAATATTTTCTCCCTCAGGGCCTTCCAAATCAATCCTTGCAAGACAGAAGGCAGGAGACTGTCTCTGTTGTAGTTTCCAAACAGCTACATTTGTTGAAATGTTATTTAAATGTTAGTGATTTCTTAGGCTAAACTGTTCCAATTTAAAATTAAAAGTCAAATTTCCAAACATTTAGAGTGGTTCTCTTATTCCTATGAGTGGTTTAATGTATTTCAAAGAAATGCAAATATATATACAAAAAATAATGATATAAGTTTTTTAAACTAAAGTCATTAGAGTGTGTTGGGATGTACATTTTCAAATACTTTCACTGTATTAATTTTTGAAGGCACTCATTTTAAATGAATAAATTGCAATGTTAAAGTTAGTTTAGACTGCGAAGGACATGGCTTTTGAAATAATCAGCAACATGTTCTTTAATCTACAGTTTTGAAGAAACATTTTGGTTTGTGTGGTCTATTTATGATGTTAATATTTTTAGTGTTGGTTTCTCAGTAATACAATGCCACACAGTTTGTGCATTTGCAAAGCAAAAGGTGACTTGTAGCAAACAAGGTGTGTGCATGCATTCACAGAAGTGGAAGCTGCTATTCAATGTCAACTTTGCACACAAAATGATTGAGATACAACAAACCCAAACAGCAGAAGTTTTATGAGCTAGTTTTAAAATGGAAATGATATGAAATACACAATTACACTGAAATAACAAAAAGTCTCAAGGCCCTCAAGTTTATGGGGAACTTATTTCTTAAATCCAGTAACAGAATTCTAGAGGAACAGTTTCCTTTTCCCTGTAAACATTTTGACCTCCCTTGGATGTTGTACAAAGGACCGCTGAGTCAATCTGACTGCCTTTGAGATAATACCTTTCTGACAGTGAAGCAATAGTTCTAGCTCACATAAATGTAAAATGTCCCACAAATATCAGATGTATGAGAGGTATGTGGTGCATTTAGCTATGAATCGACTATATAGGGGGAAGATCACTTGTGAATTGTTTTTAGATTGCTGGGAACACAGTACAAATGAATGGCTTGGTGTCATAGCTGTTAGATATCAGCACTCTGGCTACTGCTTTCCTTGATTTGAAAATTCTCAAAAGTATACTTTACCATTTTTTTCTTTTAGGTTTTCTTTTTCAGTCTCCTCAACCACTAATAATTTCAACAAAAACTTTTCTCCTTGGTGATTTTTAAGATTAATGAAAGAATGGTTTAACTTCCATGCATGAGGAATCTTTAAGTAGGTATCCACAGGATGCATCAATTTACCCTATAATTCAATTCTGAGATGTGTTGTACTACTGTGTCCTAATATATTACTGTGATACATGCTAATTTTATTTATATAAAATGAATTTAATAAAAATTTTAATACAAGTGTAAGGGAGGCAGCCAGCTGTTAAGAAATGATACTGAGGGGAAAAAGGCATAAAAATCTTCAGTATGAGGTATTTGCAGGTTTATTTTGGATTTTGAGAGAGAAAAAGCAACAATTCTGCAGTAATTGAACTTTTTTTTTCACTTGATCTGAAACAAAGTTCCAGATATTCATTGCCTAACATAGGTAACTCTTCTACATTACTTAAAACATAATTTGCTCTCAAAAAATATACACTTGCTTGATGTGTGATGTGGATAAAAGCAACTGACAAGACTGGAAGTTCTGTTTGTGGAGATGACAAAAGAAAACAGTGTGATGATTAATCTGTTTTTTAATTCATGGTTTACAATTCATTACAAAGTTATTTCTTGAAGCAATTTATTTGTATTTCTAAATTACCCAGCTCCTCATATTTAAAGAGTGAATCTATCTCAATTTCAATAAATTTTGTAATAATTTAGTAGGTTGTAACTCTCAAATTTAGAACTGTAATTAGTACTTTTATTTATTGATATTCTGGATTATCATCTTGAAGGAAAGAATGTTACAGTAAAAACTCCACTGAAATTTTAAGAAGAACACAAAATAGTAGAAAACAGAAGAAAGGAGTAAAATTTGTTTCTTTTTAAAAGGAAGTCACTTCAGGAAATCAATACATCTCCAGAGAAAAAGTTACACAATTTAACAGCTATGAACTCTGAATTCTTTTTAGTCATAAGGGGATTCTGCTGTTCTATTAACAGGAGAATGTTGCTAATTGTCTTTAATTTGTGCTCCAGTTATTGCACTGATAATTATATAAAATTTTGTTTGCTGGCAAAAACTATTAGTGCGCCAGGTCTGATGGAAGAAAAGAACTTCAAACATTTAAAAATCTTTTCCCCTTAACATTACTACATTGGGCTCTAACTGTGTTATTTGTCAAATAATTGTCCCTTTTGGTTATTTAAATATTTAATTGCATTTTTATAACAAAGCACACAAATAAATTTGGGTTTACCTCTCCTTGGGTTTTCAGAGTGGAAAAAACTGAAAATTTTAAATACAAATATACAAGTTACCAGGTACTAAGTTAAACATACCTAATTTTTATATGTCCTCTTGATACAACAGATACAATAGATTTCTAGGTATATTGTTTGTAAAAAGAGTCACACAAGGACAAAACTCATTAATAAATGAGTTTTTTATTAAAATGGCTGTTTTTGAGTATAGTAAAAACTGGTACTATATGAATCATAGAAGGGTAAGATTATCGCCTAATGTCTAATTGATGAAGGTACCTCCTAATGGGAAAAAATTTAAAAATGCAGACAGAGAACTTGAAATTGTAAGTTTTGAATAAGCTGGAGGTTGGAAGTGGTAAGAATGGTGATCTGTAGTTCAAAATAACTTGGTTAGTAACATGCATATGAAAAGAAGTTCCACAGCAGAGACCTTAGGAAACTGGCTTCTCCTCATCCTTGTCACTTTCCCTGCTCTACAACTGTTCTGAATGATTTTTCTTCCTGTCCACCAGCCATCCTTTCATCAGCCAGCTCTTGCTGTGAAATTACTCACCCATTTAGCTTCCAAAGGTTCCTTTGTGCTCCTTCTTTACACTGCTCCATTTTCCTTCCATCTCCCCATACCATTTTAAGGTAAAACCCTTGTGAAATGAAGGTCTAGGTATCATTCTTTAGTGTGCTCTACAGCACAGGAGGTGTTTTGATGCAAATCACATTAACTCTACCATAATAGCTTGTGGTTCAAATAGCATGAATCTTAATAAAATAGCTTAATAGGAAATTTATTGAGCATTTATTATATGTTAGGTGCTTTACTTTTCTTCTCTAATTATCTCAGTGACCTAATGAGGTGAGTACTCTTTTTTTTTAATCCTCACTCTACTACTGAACAGAGAACTGATGAGGCTCAGAGAGGTTTTAAGTCTCTTGCAGGAGGGTCATACAGCTAGTAAGAGGCAGAACTGGGACCAGAACTAGGTCTGTCTCTAAAACCATGCTCATTACTATTATATTATACTGGGTTCCAGTATGGTATAATTGGGAAAAGCTATGACCTAAAACTATGTTCTTAGCCATTATATTATACAGGATGAAGCAAGATTTAATGAAGAAACTCATGTTTGTTTTGTGTTTTAATCTGAAAGATCCGGGCTCAAATCTTTGGCAAACACCAAAGCTTTGCATGGCTGGAGCCCTGCCTAGTCCAATCTTTTCTCTCATCTCTCTAAAAGTATACGCACCAAGGTCAAGTTTCATGGAGTCTCCTTCAGCTCCCTAGCAAGCTCTCTCCTTTCTAAAGGAGCTTTGCAAATACTGTTACCTCTGGAATGTTGTCACCTGCCTGACTTTGACTATCTTAATGTTTCTATCTTTAGCATTTCCTCCCAAAGGAATTTTTCTGACCCTCAATCTAAACAGAGCACCTCCTATTACTCCTTTATAGCGCTTTGATAATTTCATTGATAGCACCTATGAACAAAACTTTCGTTATATTTGCCTATTTCATGGCTGATTCATCCCACTAGGTAAGAGGCCCACAAATTATGGTTCACAGGCACATTCATTCACCTGCACCTTGTTCATGGCTGCTTTCGCAACTCATTGAGACAGTCACTGCATGGTTTTCAAGACCAAAAATATTTGTTATCTGGCCCTTCACAGTAAAAGTTTGTTGACTTCTGCAGCAGTTAATATGGTGGATGAGATTCTTCTTGTTTACCACTGAAGACTTAATGTTAGGCACATTGCAATCCAATAGTATTTGTTGATTTAATAAATAAATGAATTATTCAGCTGTAAATGGATTGATAAGGATTAAATGGAATTATATGTATGGAGTTCTTGAAAATTGTAGCTTCTTTTTACTAAGTAATCTGAAAGGTTTTGTGAGACAAATGGAGAACCCAGGATTTTATTTATTTTTGCATACTGGCTTAAGATATCCATCTTGTTTAGGTTAGAATTTGAGAAATAAGCAGTTTTCATAAACTTAGAAACTCTGGAAAATTTAAAAAGCTCTTAATATTTTTCCTTCCCTAAACTATTACATGTATACAATTGGAGATTCTGAATTTTAGCTGTTCCCTATTTCCATTATGAAAGATAAAATAAGGGCAAAATTCAATTTAAACAGTTAACTGCTCTGTTTTACAACAGTTTTATTTCTTAATATACAACTTATCACATCAGCTCTGCAATATTTCATTTCACACTTTACGCTAGAATTTCTTATTCTGTAAAAACACACCCTGTTCTCTGAATTGCCAAATAAACACCTGCAATGGCAGAGCAGGCTTTTACTGCTTTTAAGAAAAGATCACTGTGAACCATTGTATGAGGTTCCATTAAGGAGTCTACCATGGGGGAAACTTCAACAAGGGCCAAGCAGTTACCTTTTTCTTTTCAACATGCGAACTCATAGTTTAAAGGCAGCTCAGTTGAGGGGTACCTCCATACTTTGTGTGATATGTTATGGCAGATTTGCTGGTGTGAATTATTAGAAGTTACCTATCTCTTTTAAACTCTCTCCAAATGCTTCTTATGATGACTCTTTGCACATGACAAACATTTATAAGTCATGCTAGCTGTTGAAAGCTGACAATGGCCATCTAAAATAACCACTGCTATATATGTTAAAATATGGCATTTTTATATTTACTAATTCCATTTAAAAGTATTGAATTAAAGAATCTGCTGTATCTAAAGAAAAAAAAAGGACAAGACTAAGATTCTAAATTCTATAGAATAAAATCAAGAAAATTATCTTCAGGATTAAAAAAGAAGATAAACTAAGCTGAATTTAAATAATTTTTCTTCTAAAGTTATTATTACTTCTAACATGAATGAGAATCATAGCAAGTATAGACACAACTATTTTTTAAATTTAAAAAAGATGTTCAGTTATTAGCTCAAAAGTAAGGTGTTAAAATTCTTGTATTCCTGTGTGAGTTTTATGCTCCTTTATGAAGCATAATTAAAGCTCATGAATTCCACCTGCAAAAAAATTATTTCCTCTTTGCAAGCAAAAGGAAGATACAATGACTTTCATGAACCTAAAAATTACTTAGTATTATTAATGAAGTGTAGGTGCTAATTCCTACAATTTTTGACTGTACCCAAAATAGATTCTAGTCCAAATAACTGGGTATAAATAGTCAATGGTATATGATGTTCAATATTTTAGTTTCAATTTTAATGTATAAACCAATTAAAAATGTTGTGGTTTTATCTTGAAAAAATTATTGCTTTTTGACTTGACCCATAGCAATAAATAATAGGTAGGAAAACACTGAAGGAACACTTTATAAAATCTTAGCATTATTCATCCTTTAGCTCAATTTTCAGCCAAAAATAGTTCAAGTCATACATACCTTGAATATGACAATTTAAGGAATAATAAACATAAAAATCTAAAAAAATTCTTTACCTCTTAATAGCATACTGGTTTTAACAGCATAAATAACAACTTCCATTCATTATAATTTACACATGTAACAACATACCATTTTAAACCATTAATCAGTTCTAGTCTCACAGGTCCAAGAAGATAGAAAGGGACAAAAGAGATAGAGTGTCTTTATTTGGGGGAAATTATAGTCTTATAGGGCATTTCCAAAGCTGTTCTCTTAGCTTTCCCTAGTGTAAATGGGGTACAGGCAAAAGAATCTTCTCTTCCACAGCCAAGGAGTGCCTGCTTTATAGGTTCCACTATCCATTTGCAATGGTTGGGATCTGTCAATACAGCAATTTTTCCCAGGAACCATTATTTGATATTTCACAGCAGAAGGCAGACAAACTATCTATACCTCTCCTTACACTGCCTAGCTAAATCCACTCTATGTGTGAAGAAATCACAGTTATTCATGATATACAAGTATTTGCTGAATAGAGCATTTGGATGTCTTTAGAATACATACAGGGTCTGGCAGAAGTAACGCCTGCTTGAGTATGGTTGGTATGGTAATAATATGGGTGCAAAAATTTATAGTTTTAATTTGAAACTTTTCACCTAAAATGTTATATGGTGTGCTTGAGTGTGATAGTGTTATGTTACAGAATTACATGCTTATGATTTTGTAATAAAAGATTTTTTAATAAAAAGGGCATTACTTGTGCCGGACCCTATAGATTAATTTTATCATATGGATATTATCACTGAAGTTCTAGAAAAACATTACAACATCACCTGCCTCTGTTTATAAAAGTCAGGGTTTAAAGAAAATAGTATGAATTAACTAATACTTCTTGCCTACATGTGATAAGTTACTAATATTTTATATGGATGTTTTCTCTGTTGTTGTTGTCAGGACATGTTAAATATTTTGGATATATTGCAAAGTCTGTGAAGAGAATAAAGGCTATTTTCATTCAGGATACTTAGCCTATAATATAAACCTTTCAAATTGATAACCACAAAAGGCCTTGTACCCATGTATATAAGAATATCTTTGGTGATGTGTGCAATGTTGCAAATGTTATGCTTATAAACTCTTAATCATTAAGCTATGCATGTTACACAAGTACAGCTCCCACTTAGAATTCAGGTTGAAGTAAAAACTAATCATGAATGTGTAAACTGTTTTTCTACAAGATAAAGTTATTTTCTTCCCCTTTACATATCAGAGACTATTAGCACTTAAACTGGCTATGTTTAATTCAAAATGTTTTTCAGGACCCTTAACATGTTTGGGGAAAATGTAATAAATAGAACATGTCAGTAATAAAAGAAAAAAGTTTACCCTACTCACCTGTCTGTTACGTTCATCCATAATCCTCGTAATCTGAATCTTTTTTCTCCCCATAGTCCCCGTTTTTCTTCTCTCTCTCGTCCCTGAAATTATGTATTTTTTCCTTCCTTTTCTTTCTCTTTCCTGTTCCCTCCAAACAAATCTCCTTCTTCAGCACTTGCACTGCTCAGTTCCCAAATTCCTGCATTCGTTCCTGCTGAACAAAAAAAGAACAATACCCTTTAACAGCAAGTCAGTATCATGAGAACTATCATATTCTCATTTTTAAAAAATAAAACTATATGGCAGTAAGCCAATCAAATGAATGAAAATAAGGGCCTAATAAAAGTACACAGTATATCACATGCAGGAGCACACCAAGTAGGATCGGTTTGTTTTTATAATTAAAAGAATCTCATAAGTAATTTAACAAGTAATTTAAATGATGAAAACTATGTTTTAAAACCCGACAGTTGAAATGTATCTTTTGCAAGGAGTTTCTTAATATTTTTTGATAAAATTAGGTGACTATTTTCACCTTTCTGTGATGAAAAATTACCTAAATCAGAGAGTTAATGAACCTTTATGTACCTGTGTATGCTAAGTAGGGCAGCTAATTCATTTCTAAAGGGAAAACAATCTCCTGTTTTGACAGCAGAGGTGATAACGTTGTCCCTCGTTATGCAAATAGGATGGACTATTATCAAAGTGCTATTTGATATATGTAAATGTCAACTAATTTAAATCTAAATCTTTTAATCTTATTTTTAAAAAGTCAGCACTATGAGAATACTGTAAAAAGAATATGGGATATTTAATCTTACGTAACAAGCAGCTATCAGCAGTGAGATCTCTTTTCCTTTTGAAAGCCCTTAAGCTATATTTTCCATGCAAGAATCCAAAAATATAATCATTCATAAAAAGAAAAAAAGGAAGGTGTAAAAATTGGAGTATTATTCCATTTATAACTACACTTTTTTATAATAAGCCATCAGTCCTCTAAATTTAAATATTTTAAAAAGACATCATATCTCTTTGGGGAGTAAGATACAAAATTATAAAAGCTTGCTATTATATACTGGATATCTTTAGGTCATGAATTAATATGAAAGAAATGATCATTAATAATGTAAGATAAATCCAGAAAGTCCACAGTATTAAAAGTATATATTTTACTTTGTTTTAGAGTACATCTGAAAATATTTTAATGTAATGAAAATGAAAAGCCGTGAAATGTGGAAGTTAACAAGAAAACATTCCACAATGGCTTCTTCATTTGCAAGCGACAACTTCAATCATTCTATCCCATCTCATGTCAAAGAATGCAACTACTTTACACATTGCTCAGAATTTCCTTGTTTATTTTAGTTGGTGTCTCTCAATCAACCTGATAAATTCCCACATTTGTTATGTAACGCTAAGCCAATGTCCTGGCTATTTAATAGATCCGTTGGCTCCAATTCAAAGTTATTGGAACAGGAAAAGCTGTTATATACTTGGTCTGATCATCAGCTCTCTTTTGATTTGTCTGACTTAATTTCTAAATTCTTTACCACCTTAAGTAATTTTTTTCACAATTTTAAGTTTTCCGTGATTATCTAATTGCACAAGCTATTATGATTTAATTAGTTCTGGTGGATTAGGTGCCGCTTAAATACTATGACCATTTATTCTCTTTTGCCCAAAACCTTTCTATTAAACTGCAGCTCACTCTCGCCTCTGAGAATACATGTATTGAGTAACATCATGACCACACAGTGCTCATCAAAAACTATTTATTACTCCAGCAGTAATTTTAAATGTTGGAAGTCGTTCAAAAGTTTTAAAGAGTTATATAAATAACACACATTTGACAAATACACATGAAAAAAATTAGCTATATTAAGACATACTAAATCACATTAAAATATGAAAAGTCCACAAAGCACAATTGCATCATATATTCACTGTTGGCACTGTAATTATCTATGTTTAGAAACGGTCTCAAATATCACTCAACTGGGCAACTTTCCTGTGTTTCCTACAGCCTTACCTTAGAAGCAAGCAGCACGTTAGGATGGTATTTCCCATGCATGTGCAAGACCCCAAAGAGACAAACAGGCTTCCTCTATCGCAGGAAAGCCAACAGAAAAGCCAACCCTTGAATCCACAGCAAATGCAAATGGGACAATTTCCTTTCTTTCATTTAGCTGAGGCCGGTGGCACTATCGGCTTACAGGACTATGCCTGCCTAAGTGCTTATTCACTCTAAGGTGGAAGGTCAGGGTGGACAGATTAGCGTGTGGTAACAAGGAGGGCAAGACGGAGAACTTCTACAGATCCTGATTTCAAAACACAAATAACCAGACGAGTAGAGAAATATCCCTGGAGAAAAGCCTCCTCAGAAAGACAGGGAGTGTTCCTGATGAACCAAACTTAGAAGAGTTCCTCCATATCACCACTCCACACTTCACAACTTTGGAAAGAGACACTTTTTAAAAGGGCAGAGCAAGGATTTTTTTCTTTTTAAACTCTCAATATGTGATGGGGAATATTTTGCTAGAAAACAACTTACTACGTAGATGTCAAATATATATATATATATATATATATATATATATATATAGTTGATAAAAATGCCACTGAGTATTTCCTTTTTGAAATATGCAAGGTAATGTATAGAGAAACAAGTGTAAATTTCAGTAAAATTAGAGTATTTCCTTTTTTTCTGTAAAAATGAATATTTCCTCAAGTGTTGCCTTCTGCACATTTCTACAATGCAAAATTATGTTATTAAGAATATATGCAGAATAATATGTAGTGGCGATGGGGCTGTTTTCCTGAAGTAAAATGTGTCATGGAACATATGGCTTAGAACATTTGATTATGAGTCACCACATTTCAAGGCTGTCAGTAAAAATTCAAAGAGTTAGGAAGGTCAACAACAGCTCTGTAGTTGTTTTCTTAGCATAACTATTCCTCAAACCCGATTTTTATGCAAAAATTATATTGTAAGGTTGGCTTCAAGTATTAATTTGTAAGAAGCCTAGAGAGGCTGAAAAAGAGATTATATAACTTTAGTAATCTGTAAAATTGTTTTGTATGCATATAAAGAAATGTTTGTAATACCTAAACTCCATGTAGTAGAATTTCAAGTTATGCTGAAAACTTTCATTATGTACAATCAACCATAAGCTTAAAATAATTCCAGCAGGCTCGCCGCTACTTCTTTCCACATGAAAGAAGCATTCTTGGAAAATGACAGAGTTCCATAGAAACAATCAGTAATTAAAAAAAGAAAGAAAGAAAAAGAAATGCTCTACCATCGTTACACTCTATAGAGTTCCAGTCTTCTGCCTTGTTTTTCTTTTTGCCAGCCTAAGTATAAGAAAAATAAAATCAGGCTGCTTACTAAAAAGGGGAACTTCATTATGGCAGGCTTCTGTTCACTTTGAGTTTGGTACAAGCAGACAGACGAAGGCAAAGTGGCGCGAGACCCAAGTACAGAAGAATTTCTTGTGAACAGATGCTAAAGATCCTTCTCCCACTGGCTCTCTCATTTATAAGTAAGTTCCCTTGAGTGATACACACCTCCTCCCTCCCTTGCCCCCCTTCCCTCCCTCTCTCTTTCTTGCTCCCATCCTCCCTCCTTCCCTCCCTCCCTCCCTCCATCCCTTCCTCCCTCCTACAAATCCCTCCCAGTAACACAGAAGAGTCTTGACAGAATGGCAGGAAACACGCACAGACTGGTCAGGGAAGGATATGATGTCAGCAACCACGAACAATAAAAGGTGTAAAGGTGCTTCCTTCCCTAAACTGTTCCAGAAGTGTAAAATGGGAACCAAAACTCTTCACTTCCTTCTCTGAGCAGAACTGTCTGAGTGTACTGGGCTGCACACCCTGCACAGAGAGGCCTTTGAGAGGTTCAGATAAGGGACAATGAGCAAAATCCAGACACGGGGACGACAATTTTAATTTCTATTTTTAATACACCTGCGAAAAATCCATGTTAGCTTTAGGTTAGTATTTTTGCCTGATTGCTTTAAGAAATAAAAATTAGAAAACCAACAAGTTCACTTTGGTGAAGAAGCTTTATCACAAATACCATTTGTCATGTCTCAGAAAAATCGACACTGTTAATGCAGCCACATCATCTTAATTTACCCTTTAAGGCAAATGAACAATTTTATACAGGCAAAGGGCCAAATGGATACATTATATTTTTGGGAACAATAGAAACACAAAAATTGTCCAAAAAATCAATGTTGGTAAAATAAAATGATTATTTCTTTGACCCCATAGCTAATAAAAGGACATATACTGGGTGGGTGGAATAGGTTCCTACGGTATTGAAATCCACAAAATTCTTCTTAAAAAAAGCACCGAAGTAACTAACATCAACTTTCAGTATATAGTGAAACTATTTATTTTAATCACATCACTATTAGATTCTTTCTAACATGGAAATGGCAGTCTACCATAAGGTTTCTGTAGGAAGAAAACCACATATCAAGTGATCTGAGTCATCTTCAGATTTCAATCATCTTCCCACAACACTTTGATTTAGAAATTAAACATAACCTTCAGTTACGTGTTTTGATCTTAGAGTGAAACTGCCATGCCACATTAAAAGGTGTGGGAAGAAATTAATTCTCTCCTGCTAAACTCATCAGTGCAAAGCATGTATTTTGCTATAATAAGCACAATGCAGTCACTTAAATAAAAACAGTTTATGAAAAATGATAGAACATTAAAATATGTGATGTCAATTTGCAAAGAAAGAATTCTGGTTTTCTTTTACACATATTGGCAAATAACTTTTTCATTGACTCACGTCACGTTTTGTGAAAACTCAAGGCTGAAAACCAAATACACTATATCACAAAAGAAATTATAGTGGTAAGTAAATACAAGCTGGATATTTAGTAAGGGACAAAAATGATCATAAGCCCAGCTGCTGCAAGCCTGGTACTACTGATGGAAACAATCAAATGATTCATTATTACTTTAAGTCCAAAACATTGCTCATTATGGTGCATCTAGATACATTTAACTCTACTTTATATGTTTGAAAGACATGAGACATCCAATTATATTTTGGTTAAAACGAACAAGTAGAGCGCTGACTGGTGTGGCTTGGTGGACTGAGCACCGGCCTGTGGACCACCAGGTCATTGGTTTGATTCCCTGTCAGGGCACACGCTTGGGTTGTGGGCCAGGTCCCCAGTTGGGGGTGAGCAAGAGGCAACCACACATTGATGTTCCTCTTCCTCTCTTTCTCCCTCACTTTCCCTCCATCTAAAAATAAATAAATAAAATCTTAAAAAAATAAAAAAAAGAACAAGTAGAACTTTTACTTTCTTTTTTTTCCTAAAGGGGTATTCTGAACTTCAAAAGATATAATAATTCTTCTTCTTCCTCCTGTTACTTGACTACATCATGTCTTACGAGTTGGGGAATATTTCCTTAGTCCTGAAAGTTATTCTGTATCTCTCTAAGTTTACCATGTATTATACCCTACAATATAGGGTATAGAATGTCAAATTACCCTGCTGTGAATGCAAGCTGAGTTCATTTTAAAGACACACAGCCAAGGGTGTTTTAAGGGTAATAAAAGAGCAGCCATTCTTTCCTGATGGATAAATACCATCATGCCAAACAGTTACTTTCTTTGTCTATTCCAATTTAGATAGAAATTGATGAATTTTGAGTTATTTGCAAGTTTCAGTAACATACTATCACATACAAATAATAAATAATGTTGATGGTCTTTCCTGCCATGTTCTTTCCTACCACCTGCCAAACGCCTTCCTACCACAGGGCCTTTGCATAGGCAATTCCCTTGGCCTGGGATACTCCTCCTTCCCCTCTGTGCCTCTATAACTTCTTCCCTTTCTTTTCTGCTCCACCTTCTCAGGAAGCACTCCATGCTCTCCTGATCACATCAAATTCCTGTAAAGGATTCACAGCACCATCATTCCTCCTTTGTAGCTCTTGTCACAATTGGAATTGCATGCCTGCCTGTTTTCTTCAAAATCTGTGGGCCAGGTATGCATACAGTAGGATTATCCTAGTAGCAGCATACTATTAGTTAATTAATGAATTAAAGATTTTTATCTCAAGTGACTATTTTCTGCAGTCACTACTTTTAATGACTACTACTTAAGGACATTTTCATATTTTTGTTCATACAAAAGCAGACTGATAACTGATAACTGATAACCTCAAAATTAATCCTTTGTCATATTTATATAGCATCTCATATATGGAAAGAGAAGCGGAAGCTGAATGTATTTCGAAGTCAGGAAGTGCAGAGTTTGAGAACCTTGGCTTGTTACTTAGAAGCTGAGTGAAGATTTACTTTCTTGGGACCCTGTTTCCTTGCCCTACAAAAAGTTGGGAAGGCACCTCTTCATTTGTAGCATGGTTATGATCTCTAAATCTGGTGCTATAGGTGAGATGCTGGGTACACAGCAGTACTGGGAAACTAGTCTACTGCTTCTAGGGCTTCTTGCGTGTTGAAATATAAATTCAGTCCCATCACACAGTAAGACGATCAAGTGAATCAAAGTCCTTACCTACACCACGAAAACTTCACTTTGCGGAGTTAATGATGAAAAACTTCTAACAGGTAATGCTTCATTTACCCCTTAACAATAATCATTACGTGAAGAAAAAATTCACAGGGTTACAAAAATTAAGAAGTCTCTCTTAAGTATCAGTCATGGAAGAGCTTCAGGCTGCAAATGTAGAAATAACTAGGGAAATATATCAATTTTCCCAATGACCACGGCTGCTGAAAACTCTACATTAATGCTTCTAGTCCTACTTTAATATCTTTCCCCAAGGACAAAAGGAGATGAAATGTATGTCAGAAATATAATAAGGCTAAAAAGGAACTCGTTTTGAAAACCCCTGCAATTAATTTAATAAGTGGGCCTAACCTGCCATTAACACTGACATAAATGATTTTATTTACACAGTTCTAGAATTTAGGAGGCACATACCTTTAAACAACTGTATTGCATTGTAAACAATTTAATAAACATGAAGGAGGCATAGCTTCCCTGTCATGGTTTTCTATGGTATATTTTGTCTTGGATTTTTTTTTTTCACACTGCAGCTTAAATAGCATTCTCCAATCCCCATTCCAAAATAAACTCCAAATGGTCTAAATATGTCAAGAGCCTCGTGCTATTCAACCACACCGCAGTTTTTAGTCTTTCCCCATCATATTAAGTAATTAATTCAGGGTTTTATCATGTCTTTGATTTCCTAATTTTTCACAATAGGGCAGTCACCACGTTTTCTTTCAAAGGCCACTTAGTGATGTGGCAGGGCTTACCACAAAGGTAAACTCTCCACTGTCCTCATCACAAAGCAAGAGCTAGTATTTAGCATCTCAGAATGTAGTCTGTTCCCCAGCTGTAGCCTCTCAATAAGCACATGCAGCTGGATTTTTGTTGCAGTTATTGAACAAAACAACTTAAGCAACTGCACAACACCAATATCAGAGAAAAGAAATTGTCAGCCTTCAAAGAGAGCTAGGTTTTAAGTGGGCGATGTTGCTACTATACATTTTTATCTTATTATGACAAAAATCTGAATTCCCATGCATCTCTTGATCCCATCAGAAAGAAATCTTATGTTAATTCTTAATTTTTAAAAATATATCGTATTTCTTTATCAAAATGGAAATACTCTACAAATTTTTTTCCTAAAAATTCTGTATGTACTGGATACCACTTTCAGCCTTACTAAATACATTTGTGTGTGTTTGTGCGCACGTGCAAATAGAACATTTTCCTGCAAAACTGCAGCAAATGGAAAACACATTTTACTTTTTCATAATGTGTAGATGAAACAGTAAGACTACATTTTAAGACACCTGGGTAGTCTTGAGTATTATCACCAATAAATAATCACATTATTAAGTTTGTGATATGGATAAAAGGACATTCTAAGTAAAGGCTTAGTTTTATTCTGTATTCAAATATTATGTTAAATGATTAAAAATTACATACTTAAAAATAATCTGCCTTTATTTACCTTTATAATTTATTTAACACTTAGAGATGATCTCGATATGGGAAGAAATACTGTTGTCCTGCCAATATTTTTGTTATACATTATGGAGAATATGCTTGATGAATCATCTGTTATTTACATTGAATGCCGTTTATTTTAGCGTCTAGTTAAACTTTAGAAATTTAGAAAGTTTACAGAAAAATCTTCCATACTAATATATAATATACAAAATGCCATAATAATACCTCTCAAGATACAGATATTTGATATTGCTATTATATGTAGCTCAACATGAACCCAGTGATTCATCAATTTTTCTATTTCTCTTCATCTCTTTTATAGCATCCTAATCAACCTAATTAAGGCTTTGTTCATCTGAAACCTCTGATGGCAATTTGTTTAACTCTATCCCACTGTGGTCTTCTTATAAGGAGAATTAAATCTGATCTTCTGACAGCAATCATTAAATGATCCCAACTGGCCCCAATTAAGCCACATGGCTCATAGGCTTCCATACAGTAAAGTGCCAAGTTCTCGGTTTCATTTACACATCATTCTTTACCTTGGTTTATTTTCTTAAAGTCAATTAAGTACGTGTCTTATCAAGTGGAACTAAATTTCCTTGTGTACACTAACTCAAGGCACAGTACATCAAGTGACTTCGCAGTCCCACTGAAGTATCATGCAGGACCCCTGAAGCCACTCTCTCTGCCTGTAGTGCTCTTAATGAAAAAACAAACAAACAAAAAACTTCCTATTTATTTACTCATGCCAAAATTGGCCCGCATGTATCTTCTCAAAATAATACACATGTTTAAACAGTTCTGGCTAACATAAATTAATAATGACTTTAATCTGATGTATTTACCACGCTCTTTTGTATAGAATTGGCATTTAGTTGCGTTTATTATTTTTTTTTTTAACATTTGAAATGATCTCTTTATGACCTTCTAAAAGAGCAGTGCCAAAGTAAGACTTCTGAAGTTAACCTTTTTTACCCTGAATTTCTGCTCTAATTTTTTCACATATGCTCAATTGTAAGTTCTGTAATGACGTTCCTAGGCCTTCCTCTGAGCACAGGTAGCCTCAGGATTTAGAGCTCATTGATTGTGTGCTACTCCAGGGAAATGGCTGATTAAAAACAGCCTCACGAGGAGGAGTGGCTCTCCTGTTCACATCCGGCTCATCTTATTTTAAACTCTAATACCTGTATGGAAATATGGCCCCCCGCTTTAGCTTTGGAGTATCGCAGTTTATAGAGTCCTTTACCTTAGACACCAAGGCAGAAACATAGCTAAATCAATCCCAATATGACTTCTGTTTGACACGGTTTCTGAAGGCCTTCATCAATTTCCCTGACTACTTTCCTGTGAATCGAAACAAATGCACTGTATTTTTTTTATATCTAATCTAATTATAGCTATCACTGATCATCTGTTGGTATCTGATGCATGCTATCTATCACAGTTCTTAGAGCAGATGGATTAGAACATATCTGTTTGTCCTAATCATACATTAAAAACTGACATTAGGATAGAGAACTTGAATGGATGCTATGCATATTATGGGACATTAACCTTGATGGAACATGTAATTCTTCTTATCACTTGACCAACAAATGTAATTGTAAAGAAAAAAATACAATGGAATCTTAAACATGCTGATGTTTGGCAACACCTAGAAAAAACAGTATGTACCTTTTCTTCGTGAGAGATAAATATATACTCAATCATCTCAATAGGTAACGGTTCTCAAAAGAGAGAAATTTAAAATATTTATTATATAAGGCTGACGGTTTAGAAAATATATACCAACCTCCCAACTGACTGACTTTTAAAAAATGTATAATAAATGCACTAAAAATTTAGTAAAGCCAAACAGACGCTGGGGTGTTGTATTATGAAATATTTCTCACTGTATTATAGTAATCTCCAATAAGATTTGATGTTAATTTTAGAGCATGCTTCTGCTAAAAAGGGCAAACCCTGCAACAGATTTAGTACAAAGAAGCTGAAAATATCCTGTGGAAAAAAAATCTGTAGTGAAATCAGCCAGCCCAAATCCTGCCATTACTCAGCACTGCAGTGACGCGCGGATGTTTGTAGTGGTTTGAGGAACCAGCAGGGGTGGAAACTCTACACACTCGACTCCAACATGATTGCAATTGAACCTCATCAAAGTAAGAGCTCATAATTTGTCACAGAAAACAGCCAATTAACATATGTTAGAAAAAGGCTTCATAAAGATAATATATGATTAAAGACCCAGTGCAGCTGTTGGAAATCAAAAATATGCATTTGAAAAAGAAATCTTAGTCTGAGCTTCCGTACGGTTAAACTGATAATGGCTACTATGATTTTTTTTTAAGTAGAAAAATATAATTACAGTGCTTCTCATAAGTTTGGGGTTATGGCAAAGGAGAACTGGGTACTGTGGCACTATTTACTATGCCTTACTTAGTTCTATAAATAGTTGAAACCCTTGCCAAAACTCTGTAGTTACTTTGTTATAGTGCTATTTTAAAACACAGACCTTCATTGTGAGCTAAATGGCCTTCAGGATGCACTTTGTAGTTATAGCATTCCTCTCAAAACTATATCCTCCCTTTATCTGTGCATAACTCCAGAACAAGAGGACTCTACATGGCTGCCCCGGTCACTGTAAAACACACTAGGGCTGTGTAACACATGGTTTTAATACTTCAGAACTTTTGTCAGGGTTGGTGGTCAGGAAGGGTGAGAGTTAAATGTCAGAAATGACACTAAGGTGCATGTATGCAGTGCAGATCCTGCACGCTACCTGCCACAGCTTTGGAACGGATAAACTACATGTAACTGTATGTATTTGGTCTATTTGTATCATAGGTTTTAAACTAAACTTCAGCTTGGACCATGCAGGCAAGCAAATCCTGGCTAAACTGACTTCACTGGAGACCATAAGCCAAAACCGTTATTTTTAAGATTACAGCTAACAATGTAAAAGTTTGATTATTACTCACAGAGAGAGACGTAAAGGCGTTAAACATGATAGTAGGTGCCAAGGACACCACTGTGAACAAAACAAAGGTCCTGGTCCTCACAAAACACATTTTAAAGAGGCAATAAACAAGCACATTAATGTGATGACTTTAGAGAAATGCTATAAAGCAAATACCACAGTAGAACAGGTTAGGTGGTAACTGAACAAGCAAGGGCAGAGGTGGACAGTGCTGTCAGGAAAGGCTATTCGAGAAGATGGCATGTGAGCAGAGATCTAAACCACAGAAGGAACCAGGCAGTATTGGGAGGACTGGTGGTAACAGCTTGGCTAATTTATAATTTCCTAAACCTCAGTTTCTTCATCTACAGAATGGCAATAACACATATTCTACAACGAGGTTGTGAAGCTCAAATAAAAAACCCAGCCACATTCATTTGCGAAAATTCATTGTGTAAACTTCTTTTCTTTACTTCAGTATTATATAATTTTATAAAAATTACAAATGCTTTAAAGCACTGAGGAAATAATATAATGAGAATATAGTAATGCAAAAGGTTTATAAATTGATATTAATTGAATCCAAAGGTGTGTCTGCCCTGAGAAAGTGGATTATTTCATTAAAGCAATTCCCACTAGTTGAAGTAAGTTCATTTTGCAATGCTGAATATAAATAGAACCATGAATAATCTGATAAATACAATACAAATTTTCTGCAAATGTGAAATATAGAATAATATTTTTAAAATTGTACTTTTTATCTCTTAGAAATAAACAATTTTATATTACTAATGTAAGTGAGTCATTGGGTTAGGTTGATTTATTTCTTCTCTCACAGGGTCCAACTCCCAAGCAATCAGCACAGTTTGATTAAGATCTCCACAATATTTGAAAATCCCAGTGTCTCACTGTATGGGAAATAGTCACATATCTTTGGACATACCCATCTAATGAGAGTAAGCTATATAGCCTCAAGCCAAACAGATTAATTTCCAGCTTAGAATGAACAGACAATTGAATCATCTAGTATTTTTTAAATTAAACCATTTTTAAGAGAATACAAAATTTAAGAATTATGAATATTCATGTAGAAAATTAGAGTACAGGACAACACACACTTTAATTTTAAAAGTTGTAAAATGGAAATGTCCAATGAAATACTATAGTATTTTAAGTAAGGGAAGGGCGTTAAAATTTCCTAGGCAACATAACATTAGTTAAGAAATAATGGGTATGCATTTTCAATTCTCCTTCCCTGTTATTTTTTGGGGGGGAGTGGTATAAATTTGACCATTTATTCCATCATTTTCTTTTTACTTCCTATTTGGTGAACATAATTCATCAGGTTTAAAACAGAGTAAGCTATATAATTTTCAAAACTTAAATGAACACTAATCTACTTTCATTGGAAATTGATGAAATGCCCTGGAAAAGCTTTTTTTTTTTTTTTTTTAAATCAAACCTGTCTTCTCTCCATTCTGAAATGAATCATGATACAGATATTTATTCTAATGAAAACCAGCATAGTGTTTGGTTTTATTCTCTATGCTAACCAATATTTCACATGTTGTGCTCATCTCCCTCCCTCCTTATCTTATAAAATGACCTTCGGAGGACTCTTCCTTTCTCCAAAACCTAGTCATAACTGCACACAGAGCAGGCATGGAAATACAAGTTTCTTCTATTTGTATTATTTCCCTCTCCATTTTCTCATTTCATCACTTCTCTTTATCTGTTTTCCCACATGTTTAGAACTGAGGGGATATGGAAAGTGAAACTGTCAAAGAGCTAGCAATAGAGGTGTTTTCAGATGAACAGAATGTTTCCTCCATTCGATCCAGGCAGGGCAGTGCAAGTGGGCTGGCTGAGCTGGGTGCCTAGACTGAAGGCCTGGAGGAAGGCTCCTTATCTTACCATGTCTACACATTCTGTTCCAGGCTATTTTCAAGGCATAGCCCAAATCATCCTTGGCAGATAATATAATACGACATGGAAAGTATTGCAGTATTTCCTCTGTAAAAAAGACTATGTTACTATGGATCAGAAATTACTGAAACAGACCGTTTTTAACCCTGGTTCTCTAAATCCTAGTATCCAAAAGAAAGAAAACACCCATCAGTGGAAGCACGCTCATGACTCTCTTGAGGAATACCGAAGCGGATCCCAAAGATCACCAGTTTTTAAAGATGCTAACAAGCTATTCCAAAAACAAACAAACAAACAAACAAACAAACAAAAAAGAGAAGGAAATCAAAACAATTAGGAAAATGGTTTTCTTTGTTGTAGAATTTTTCATAATCTTCAATATGCTGGATGCCCGAGTCTGGAGTATATTCAAATTTATCTGGAATATCCTTTGAGAAATGGTAGCTTTAAAGAAAGGAAAGAGTTTTTTCCCTCTGACTGCTGACTACTGAATACACTGCACTGTTGAAATGCCCCTAATCAACACTTAAGCTCAGTGCCTGGCTCAAGGAAAACATAATAGTATTTTGAATAATTGATCAAACAACAAAAAAGTATTCTTTTAGCTTTACAAAGAAACACAAACATGATATCAGGTGCGGAAAACTGCTGCTTTTTTTGAAGTAAAAATATTAATAAAATATTTAGCATTTTAGTACAATTTGTTTCCAAAGCCCAAGGCACCAAGGAGTGGTGGAGTACAGTGGAAAGAAAGCTCTGTTTGGAATCAGGCTCTTGGTTGGGTTCTGCCACCCATGAACTGCTTGTCTTTGAGCCAGTCAACTCCTTTGCGTCCCATTTTCTTCAGACATAAAGAGAACGGGGTTCAATTTCTAAAGGGCCCTTTCAAATTCCTAAATAATATAAATTCAATAAAAGTATAAGACAAAATGAGGTCAGAACGCTTCTCCAAAGGATAGAGTCCTATAAAAACAATAAGCTGACAAAGATATTTAAAGGCTTAGAAAACTATAATTGTTCTTTTCCCATATTTTTTTGCATTGAAGAGTTGGTTTACTTCATCTTCAATATAAGCCATTAAGACCAAGTTTACATTATGAACTTTGGACCACTAATCATATTTAGAATATTAATGAATAATAGCTACAAATTATAAAATATTGTGGCACTAAAAGCTTTACATATATTAACTGCAATCCTCATAACAGCCTATGAGGAAGGTACTGCCATCATCCTATTTTACAGAAAAAAATGAAGAGGGAGAGGTTACGTTACTTGCCCAGGGTCACACAGCTCATATTAGAGCTATAATTTAAATCTCTATTATAAATCCAGTCCCAGGTTCATACTTGAACCATATACTCTGCTACTTCTCTATCCTGCAAGGTAATATTGAAAAGAGGACTTTAAAGTTAAAATTCTATGCAGAGAATTTGATGTTCAGAGGTATTCAGTCGAATCCAAGAAGTACTTTTGAAGTCAGTGTTCTTTTAATTCATCTAACATTCTTACTCTTGATGGCAAAAAAGAGTTTACTTCACTGTGCTAGTAAGGAAGTACAATGAGGCTTGAGTTAGGTATTAGTCATTAGAATATCAGAATTTACTGGCTGATCAGCACCAGTGGTCTGCCCTCCAGATTTCTACAAATGAATGTGGTTGCTCGTAAGGAAAACCAGGTGAATATATATGAGTCAGCACATATTCATTATGACTCCTGGGAAAATCCATCAAAACAGGTGTCTTCCTGAGGATGGGTCAGGAGAGTCAATTTCATTTTTGATGAAGTTGAAAATTACACAGATAATTACAGATATCTTGTCTCCGGGCTTGAAGCAGTTGTCTGGGCTCTCCTTCAAAGTACCTTCCGTAGGGGTCTAAACCGGACCTCAGCAACCCTGGTATTACCCAGTCATTAGCTCCCCCACCCTTTTCTGTTCCTCCTTTTGTTCCTCCTTCTCTTCATGCTCTCTCTCCTCCTTCTCCTTCATCTCCTCAAGTTATGGTCTACTACGATATTTTTCTATATGTAGTAGAGTTTCCACATTAGAATTTTATACTTTTACCTACTTCTTTAGAATCCTCTGTGTTTAAGACCTCTGGGTATAATTGTGCAATTCAAACTCTTTAAATACATTGTTTTAGAAGTAATTTTATGGCTACCAGCTTTTATAAGACACACACCTAATAATATACACTAATTATATAAAAATAGTTGACAGAATTGGCAATATAATTATTGAAGAAAAATCACACAGTTTGGCGTATTATAGAAGTCCGCAACAGTTTTTTCACAATGTGAAAAATGAGGTACAGCCTCACCCTAGCAGAACCTACAGAGTGTGAGGAGGTAATAGTTTGTATATTTTAAGCATATGTCATACTTTTCTCCTACTTACATAGGCAGAACACGTGGTACAGAGGTAGGTATATATACACTCCTTTTATATTTACATGTGTTATCATAGCAGTTGATGAGTACACGGTGGGTCAGAGCCACCCCAAAATTCCATAATCAACAATGACAAATGATATCCAAGCCTGAGTTCAGTCTGAGATGCTGGGCTATTCACCGTGCAAAGTGAAAGCTCAAAATGGCTGCTTCTATAGCCCGTGCACTTTTAAGAGAGTTTTTGGCAAACAGGGAATCTCTAAAATTTCTAATTCAGTGAAAAAGGACTTGTTGACAAATACTGCCTTTCATAGGAAAGAAACCTCTGGAATCATTTTTACGTCAGTGTCACTCATGCCTGTTGGTGGATCCAGTAATTAAAATGTTCTGAGAAATGTAGGGGGTGACATTACTTTTAGATGCGAGAAAAATGGACATTACCATCAAACTAATAACATTAATTCATGTAGTCATTATTTAGCCACATTCCTGAGTTTCTAAAATTCAAAATTATATTAAAATATTCATGTTTTATATTCTATGAACTGGAAAACAATGATGTAGCACAGTCATTGTTAATATCTTTTGAAAATAATTGGTTAAGATGAGTATTTAATAAATGTCTCCCTAAACTGATTATGGAGAATTTAAGAATGAACTTAGAAATTTCACTTGCCTTAACCTGGATCTTTATGAGGTCCATTAAAAATGTATCTAAATTTTGCCATGATAGAAAAGAGCAAAAATATTTTTTTTGAAATAAGTATCTATATCTCCATTCAGCCAAGGTAAGAGTAGAAATACCAGATATTAATACTGGCAGGGGTCATGCAAGGTCATATCATTTTCCCCTCCTTCAGATAATACCATGCTCAAATTATTGCACAAAGATTCCACCTCTCCTATTTTTAAGGCCTTCCGGAAAAGGAGCAACATAACCTTCCTCAGTAACCTCACTCAGGAAATTCTTACTTATAGCTAATCCCTCACAGAATACTTTATGTCCAGTGCTCTTGCTCTAGCCTTTGTACAGAGAGCAACATTGGGTGCTCATGGCCTTATTTCATACACTTGAAGGTTGTGTATTGAATTATACCTATTTTTGTTATCCTTTACTTGCTTTACTTTCTATTTTTTCCCCATCTTTGTGGCTTATTCATTTCAAGTCATATCTGCTGTTAGCTGTGGAGTCCCAAAATATACATAATACTCAAAAGAGGCTCCTTTGTCTATTGCTATCAAATACTTATTTTAAATTACCCACACATTGCATAATACTTTAAAAATGTTAACCTTCTTATTTATTTCAATTTTGCATTTTTTTCCCTTGTCAGATTTGTTTCTAGCCAACTCTTCCACATTTTTGTATTTAAAGTATTTGTTTCTCCCTGGCTTCATGACTTCTGACCACTTCTCCAGTTTACCAAGGTCACGCTGAGTTCTGATCCTATCTTTCAAGGGCCAGACTTTGTACACTCTCTTTACACAAGACTTGCTGGAATTTTAAAATTTAATGAATAAATTATTCAGTTCACTATTCCTTCAGCAACCATTCAAATCTGTGTGGCTTAGAGAATATTTTCGCAATATATCGATGAGGACATCGTACAGGACAACATCCAAAGCCCTGAAAAGTTGAGATTATTCCTTCTTCTTCATGCTCTAATTAAAGGTTTAAGTATTCTCATAGGACCAGTTTTTATGATGCTGTATTGGTTCACACTCACGCCCAGGGTGTTTCAGGCCGTATAACAAATGTATCAAGGTATAACAAATCATTGTGACTTTTCCTTGTGTATATTTAGATGTGCACATAAGAGAGTTATTAACTGTGGTTCCTTGGATCATCCTTCCTTTTCCTTTAAAACTGTCACCACTGAGATTCACCTTCCAGTCTTTATTCAAAAATTCTAGCAATAGCGGTAACATTAAATGAACATGTCCCAGAAATATTATTTCTATTATTTCAATTGGATCTTATTCCTGAGTAAATTTGTGCTATAATGATCACACTTCATATCATATTTCTGCCCAGAAAAAAATCAAGGCACAAGAAAATATGGCACTTGCTCAACTTTACATTGCAAATAAGTAGCAAAACTAGGTTTTGAGATAAGAGAACTTGACTCCATACTTCAAACTCTCATTCCTTTGCTACACCACCACATGTGTTAGGGGGCCTTACAATAGTCTAAAGAAACATTGTCATCTTCATCATCTAGCTTTAAAATCTATGTCAAAGTGCTAAATCAACTGACAGTGAAATATATCAAATTCAATACATCTATGTTCTGAGCTTTTATGTAAAAATAAACCTAAAAGTTTGATTTTCACTAGAAAAGGGTATTTCATATTGTTTGACTTCTCCACGTCATCCTTTGAAAATTGGCTTAAAATTTTGCTATTTATAGCTTAAATATTATACACCTATAATACTAAGTAACTTTCTTCTCTGATTTAAATTTTATCTCCTAATATACTTCTATTTACAGTTATTTCAAGAACAACTCTTTTCCACATGGTTAAGATTTTAAATAGTGTTATATCAACGATTTACCTCTAATTTATAGCTAGGGATAAGATGCCTCTAATTTCTCCATTTGCTGTATGCCTTAGTGTTGTAAACACAATAAGGAATTTTTATTATATAGATCAGTTTGACAATGAATTAAAAATAAATGTTACCAAAGGTTAAATTTACAGGTGAACTGATGAGAAATGCAGTATGCTCTAATTTACTGAACATGTCTTACCCAGTAAATATCTATGTCCTTCTTCTCAAATGATTCTTAAGGGTTCTATATATGAAAATAATTCACCTAATGCTCTTATTATATTCCATTAATTGAAAGCAGATAATACTCTGCATGTATATACATACATGTGATTTGCAAAAATGTTAATGACCGGCGAACAGTGAATTTGCTTTAATTCCAGAAATTAATTAATTTGGGCTGATTGTAAAAGTTTAAACTAAAATGTATATTACAAATAGTGAACACTGAACCGGAACTGTCATATCTCCAGTGTCAATAGCTCCTATAAATGCTGTTGTTAACAGCTGGTTCAAATTACAAAAACCTCAGAACAGTTCAGGAAGAAATAGTTTTTAAAAATGGATCCATATTATGGGAAAAATGTTCTTCCTTTATAGTCATTGTTCATTTCCTGTATTGCAATATGATGCAAAAGCAACTCTAAGAAATTATGACCTGCTTAGAGGCTTTTTACTAAGCCCAAACTCCATTATGTGAAATGTCTTTCTTATAGGTATTTCAGTACATACATTACTAAATACGAGATTACAATGGCAGTAGAATGTTTTTTTTTAAATCAGATTATAACTTTGCTATTTGTCATGATTTTTTATATTTGTTTACCTGAATTTTCTATGCACCTCAGTTCCCTTGTTGTGTGACAAACTCAGCTGATAAAGGAAATAAGCAATGTTGTATTTGACTTTTACTGAAAAATCTAAGAAGTTTTGATAAAAATCCATTTTATCTTACATAACCTAAATAAATCCTAAATGGTAATAATAATTATGGAACTGAAGGTTTATAAAACAATGAAAAATTTTCTTCAACATTGTGTTTTCAACCTCCTTCTTCTCTCTATATGCTTTTGGCTTCTTAGAACTTTCATTATGAGCAGTATAATGAAATTTGACCACAAATTTATGCCTACAATAAAAATAAAATCGACTTCAACCCTTTATGTAAGTGCTACCAAATATATAGCAGTCTTCTATAATGACAGAAAAATGATAGCAACAATGCATTGGCGTGAACTGTCATTTGAGAGAGCAAAGGAAAAAAGAAAATCATTAAGGGAAGATTTAAAAAAATATTTTTGTTAAGATAAAAGAAAATTAAGTGGTGAAGTTCCAAAGAGAACGTAACATGGTAGAGATATCATTCAAATAGTTTATCCCTGCAAGGAGACTACCTGCAATGCTGCCAAGGTCACTGCCAAGTTGTATTAATGGCCACGTTCAGTATATGTCAGTCACATGAGTTAGAGCTGCCTTCTTCTTCCTTTTTGACTGCATAATGACCTGCCTCTTAATGCACACTGACAAATTGAGGTGAGTGAATATGTTTTTCCAAAATATAGATGGAAGAGTTCCATTCCACCACTCTTCTATTTTAATTGTACCAAACATGTGGAATGTAAAGTCTGGAATGTAAAGAGGTTTTAAATTTTCTTTCCTGAAAATTGAACCATTTTTGAAAATGGCACTTTAAATCTTAAAGGGAATTAGTTGTGTCTGCATTGTGAATTTTCCTTCAAGTGCACATTTGCTTACATTGCTGCAAAAGCACAAAATATTTTTTAAATGTAGGAATAACTTTTTTTTAATTTAGAAAATGTCATTGGAACACAGAGTTAGTAACAGAATGATTTAGCATTCAATAGTTAAGCTCTATTGCAAATCTGTAATGTTCATGTATCAATATTATTCATCATTTACAGAAGAAATGTGAGAGTTAAGGCATATTGGCTTCTGAATATACATCTACTGACTAGAGTGTAGCAGACATATTTACACACTTAGAGTAAAAACAGATTAACACATCTCCTTTACAGGGCTCATATTTAAATAGAATAAATCATACTCTAAAAGAATAAATGATATTCTAGTATGTTATAAGGCTTGTTCATAAGAGACATCTCTTTTAACACTTAACCTCTTCAGCCCTGGAATACCAGTTTAGTCTTGGTTTTGAGATTAGCAATATTAAAAATATCTGGGGAATCAGCAATTTCAATTCTCAATTTGATATTAGGACTTGGGGTTGATATCTTTGTTTCCCTTATATACATTAATTCATCGAAAACATTACTGAAATGACTGGGGAATAATGAAGACATGAAGAAGCATTTCACTGCTTACATATTGGCTGACCTGAACAATATTTTAAAACTATATATAGAAAAAGATAAAAAGAGCTGAGTACAGTGACAATTCTCCATGCCACTTCCTCTATTACTACTTTTCCTTTTTGCATTTAGTAAGTCATCTATAAAACAATGACATTAAAGAAATGGAGAGAATAATTTCAGGACCTCTAGGTAGAATTTTGACAGGCTGATTAGATGCATAATTAGGAGGCTAATCTATAGCTTTCACATAAAACCACTATTTCTATTTTATCTCATTTATAGTTACACGGTTTTGGTAATAACTTGGATCACAAATGTATTATTACAAAGGAGTTTCTCAACCTGGAAGTTGAATACAAACAACTATTATCTAACTTAAAAAAATAAGATTCAAATATATTATGTTCATAAAGTACATGAGTAAAAGGTGGCAATGCACTGACTGCAAATAAATTCCATTCTGCAAACTTCTATCAATTATAACTAGTAATTGGTGAGTAGCTAAAATTCCTACGTAATATATTAGCTGAGATTTATAATCTTATTATTAAAACTTTTCCAAAGATGACATAGAATAATTTGCTATTAAAAAAAATTCCCTAAAGGCAAGTAGCAGAAGGAGACAGTGGAGAGAATCTGTGTGATTTAAAAATCTAATAACAATCTGTATTTGAAAGTCCAAAGCTACAGTGGCTAAAAACAGTTTAGGAGAAAATAACAAACCTAGTTCCAGAATTCGATTGAATGGGTACAATTTTCTAGTTGTATCTTGTTTCTTACTTGATAGAACACTGGGAAACCTTCTGTGGATGAAAACCTCTTCCTTAAGATAAAACTTCACATGTTCACTCATTTACATCTTTCCACATAGCAATAATAACAGGCAATATGCTAAGTGTTTTACATATATTACTTAACTTTTTGTAATTATTTTAGTCACAATAAGTAGATAAACTGAGATATATTTTGAAAATTTAGGCAGCATAACTTCTCAATCCATGCTGTTATCTAATGATTTGCAACTTGGGTAAGCACATTAAAAAAAAAGTCATAAATTCATCCCCATCTCCACTGACAAATGGAGTGCACTAATGTGAAAAAATAAGTTCAGATTTTAGTCAAACACTGATATGCTTAGGAATAAAAATTCTGTTTCCCTATGTCACTGTTCTCTGTGAAAGGGCTAAAGACTCCCTATATCAATGAACTGGTTATTTAGAGTTGTAGGTGGGCCGTGTGGGAATATGTTGTTTTCTCAGATACATACAAAAATTCTTCAATGTTGTAAAATATTTCTTAAAAGAAGAGATTAGTGAAAGGCATTTTAAAGTACAGTGGACCCCTGAACAATGTGGGGGTCAGGAGCACTGACAACTGCCCACCCCCACATAGTCAAAAATGCACACTTAAGTTTTGACTCTCAAAAGCTTGTCTCCTAAGAACCTACTGCCTACCAGAAGCCTTTACCAATTACATAAATAGTTGATTAACACATACTTTATATATTACATGTATTATATATTGTATTTTATAACAAAACAAGCTAGAGAAAATAAAATATTAAAATCATAGGGAAGAGAAAATACATTTACAGTTATTTATTTTAAAAAATCCACGTATAAATGGATCTGTGCAGTTCAAACATGTGCTCAAGGGTAAACAGTATTTTTAATTTAGTTGTTCCTCATCAGTTAATTTGAAAAAAAATGCATTCATAAATAAACATGCTCCAACTGTCTAAATCTTGAGATTCACGTACCCAAAGCCAGCTACACATATTTTAGCTATTCTATTGAATTCTATGTAAAATCACTCCTGTTTACTGTACAGGGATTGTGAAACCTGTTTGCTTAAAAAAAAAAAAAAAAGAAAGGACACACAGACATGATAAAATACAATGAAAATGGATGTGATATTTGGCTAGTGCAAAATGTTATCTAAGGCTTAATTTAAAAATCCAAGCAAAAAGGACGAGGACTCATGGACATGGACAACATTGTGGTGACTGCAGGGGGAAGTGGGGTAGAGGAGGACTAAATGGTAATGAAAAAATACAATAAAGATTAAATTTTAAAAATCTGCAATAAAAGTTCGAACAAATTTATCTACTGACTTGTGTCTAAATGTTTTAGCTTTATATCAGTGGGATTTAATGATTGACTACTATTAAGTTTCAGTTTTCTCTGATGTTTCAGGAAGATGAATCTGCAAATTACTTCAGGAAATTATCCATTGTTAATCAACACTTCAAAACTCAGAAATCTCCAGAAATTGTTAAATCTGGTATCTCCTAGTTCTATTTTATTTTTTGAATTTTGACAAGAACTTACTTGAATCAAACTGACAACATAGCCTGAGAGCAAGATCTCAAATGCTTCCTCCCTAGTTCTATTTTTAATTTATCAATATGAATTGAACCTATTAAAATTCCACAATAATTTTTAAAAACTTAGAAAATATGAAATCAGATGGCAAAGTTGCCTTAAATAACTTTAGTTTGCAGGATAATGTAGGAAATTATAAAGTCTATTTCCCTAGACCTTCCCCCAAAAAGCTGGAACCAAACACATTTCAAATCAAAATATCTTGATTGTAAAAGTTAAAAAAGATAATGACTGCTACGCTTTGTGTCATGCACTGTTTTCTTTACATATATTAACTCATTTAATCCTCAAAACAATCACTATTATGTCCATTTTACAAAGGAGGAAAATGAGGCAAAAAAGACCTCTCTTGCCCGAGGTAAGTGGTGGCTCTGGGATTGGAATCTACACAATGTGACTCCAGCGTTGGCCCTTACATCATGCCAAATAGAATCCAACATTTTAATGAAAAGTGATGGCTACTTGGATTGGTTTAAGAACACAACATATAATGATAACTGACAAAGTAGATGAGAGAATGAAGGAATTTAGAGTTCGAGCAGATCTTTGAAGGCCATTCCTCTTCAGGGCCTCCAGAATGCCCAGAGTGCCCTTCAGTTCACCATGAGGCAGCGAATAAACTCCCAGGCCTCATGTACTCAATCTGACTTTGGTGATCCCTTTGACATACATACAAGCTGCCATATACATGTGTCTATATGTATGTGTGTATGTATATAACTTATATACTATTAAGACTATGGTATATAATGAATTTTTAATAAAGAATTTATTTTTTAATGAACTTGACTTTGTTTCATTATTAGAATAATGCTAAGATGTTGCTTTGTCTTCCAGTAAATATTCACATATTTTGATATCCACCAACCTGTCTTAACAATATTGATATAGATTTAGTGAATTTACTTGGCTTTGACTAATTTTTCTACTAACTTCTGGCTTCTACATGCTACCAAAGTTCATAATTTCACAGTCTGGTTGACCAGCTAGCTACTTTAGGGTGTAAAAATTCAATATTTACCAATGTACACTTCTCTCTCTTATGCCTTAAACAAAAATAATAATTGATGCATTCATAATCAGGTAAATAGACTATAATATTTATCTGAGGTACCTGAAATTATAAAATCTTCTCTATACCTCGAAAAAACTAAAGCATTCTAACTAAAACATACTAGGATATTATTGCTTGAAGCTTTAAAATGCAACCAGTACAATCAAACTCAATCCATGAATGCTTTAGGTATCTATATGACAGATGCTCTTTGACTTACCATGGGGTTACATTCTGATAAACACACCGTAAATTGAAAGCATCGTAAGTTCAGAATGAGTTTAACATGTGCTCAGAACCTAACCTACTGATCATCATAGCTTACTCTACCTCGAACATCCTCAGAACACTTATAGTAGCCTACTGTTGCACAAAAATCATCTAATGCAATGAATACACTGTACAGTATCTGTTGTTTACCTTTATGATCACATGGCTGGGAGCTGCGGATTGCTGTCCCTGCCCAGTGTCATGAGAGTATCATACTGCCTGTCGCTAGCCCATGAAAAGATCAAAATTCAAAATTCTAAGTATAGTTCCTACTGAATGTGTATCACTTTCATGCTATTGTAAAGTCAAGATCTTGTTAAGCTGAACATTGTAAGTTGGAGATTATCTGTTGAATAAGCTATCAAACTGTATTTGTATTTTAGGCTGCAACATTTCCATAAGGACAAATGAAAATTTAAATGACCCAAAGTGATCATATATGAAAGTCATCTTTGGAGAATTCTCTGTATCCCTCAGTACCATAATGGCAAACAAAAAGTGATTAGTGTCGTTTTAGATATGATAAAACAATTTTAGAACTGCGTATTAAAGTGTGTCCAACATTTGTTAGCAGTAGTCAAATTTGTATTTAAAAAATCACATCTTTTACTTGCATTTTAAATCTCTCCCATATAATTAAAAAAATTAATTTTAAAGCTATTTATATTAATAAATATAAGGAAAAAGCATATTTAAACATACCAGTGGTAGAGATGAAAGTTCAGATGAAGAAAATACATGAAACATAATGAAAGAAGGTAGTCAGAATCATATTCTAAAGTCAATCCCTGTAAAAGAACATTCAAGGCAATGTTCAATTTATTTAAACACTGGGTTCAGGTTGTATTAACCATCATTTGAAATGAGCATACTATATAACAAGCAAAATTTCTGAACAAGATTTTTTTATCATAAATATTATATTTTCCAAGTGATAACTAAAATTGTACATATGCTGCTCTTTAGAATGTAGTGTTAAAATGCACCTCTAGCTGAGGTGGCCACCTAATGGATAATGAAGTCTTCTTGGCTGGCCTTGGACAATAACCTTGAACAAGAATCAATTATCCAAGCTGTTTACACTTGGTAGTCAAATATCTTCCATTAGAATGACTTAGAAGAAATGTTCCATTAGCTACATAATGCCTAGACATTGAATAAATTGAGAACTGTAATAAATCACTATACTTAAACAGACACAGGTAATTAGAAATGGTCTGAATAAATGAAATCTATGCAAAATAAAATGACTATAATATTTAGATAACAATATTATTACAAAACACATATCATGAAGATGGCTAGTGAAGAGGAAAACCTATAATTTGACTATCATTTTATTTTTATTATGCCTACCACATACTAATGCTAACTGGAAGTGGAAGAGATAAAAGGCTTAACTTTTGTTAGATATCTGCATAGTGGATTTACAAAAGATAGACCCTTTCCAATGTATTTGGTTCTTCATATATTTAAGAAATCAATCTAGGCATATGCTTATCACAAAACAAAACAAAAAAACCCAATTTACATGACTGGATAAGACTTGAACTCTGACCAGGACCAGTAAGATACTGTCTTTTAATGACTCATACCTGTGCCTTTCAAGATTGTTTTTTATCATTTACAACATTATTATCTCAAGACTTTCACGACATATACAAGATCCACAAAATTGGTAATTTTTATGTGAGAGACAAAATCTGGGAAAGAAATGTAATTTTTGCAAATACTGAACAATTACTCATCTGTTACCCACATAGGAAATGAAAGTCATTGATAGCTGCTTGTCATAGGTATTTAAAAACCATGCTTTCTAATCAGAGACCAAAGTTTTAACCTATGTATGTGACTTCTAAACTTCAGTCTCTTCTGCTGTAATATGTGTTTTAGTATACAATAAATAAGCATTACTGACTTGCGTTCAGAGTGTGAGCAATAGCATTTGACAACAAGATCTGAAGGCATACCTAAAGAAAGGATTTTTGGTTATGATCAACATTGTTCAACCCATCAGGTAGTACAGTAGATCTGGTTTGAAAAGTAATTTGTTAATTGAGACATTATAAATCCTTCAGACAGTATGTCCTGAATACAAAGATGAACAAAACTTAATCTCTGCCTTCCATAGAATTTAATTTTTTACCAAGTTGGAAAAGACACTTTAAATACTAACTTTAGTTCAAGACTGAAATTAATAAATATATAATAGATACACATAAAATGTTCTGAAGGTCAGATATGGAAAAAGGTAATTCCAAGGGGAAAGGCCCTATGGTGGAAGTACTGAAGTGTTTTTCTTAGGTTTCTCTCATTTGAATTAGGCACAATTATTACCCTTCATTCACTTCAGTTAATTCAAAAAACATTTATGGAACATCTATTATATGTAAAACATTCATTTAAATGAGAAAGAAAACAAAGATACTCCCCAAACTCAATGATAGTCCCCCAATGATAGTCCCCAAACTCAAGGAGTTTACAATTTAAAGTGAGTTAAGAATAACTTACTCTTGCACAGTATTTCCATTTTACAGTGCTATTGTACATGTATCATTTCTTTAAATCCTTGAGAACCACAGTTACTGAAGACACAAAAGTTGACATTCTTTCTGCGGTGATAAGAAAGAAGGACTGCAAGGAATCATGATTGTCTTCAGTAGAGTCTGCAGGGTTTTACTTTTGTGTTTCTGAGAACACATTCTAATTTTAGTATGTATGTGAATATATTGACCCATTCTAAAATAGCTGTATTACTCTCCAAAATGGCTCTGCGTGCAGGAAGGGAGATGAGTAAGCAGGGTCGAAAGCACCCTGCAAGGGTGTCAGCCCCAAAGCTCTCGTTACTGGAGAAACATGAAGAACAGACACTAATTTATAAAGCAGCTTTGGAATTCTTTCTCAGAAGTATATTTTATTGTGTAACAGCCATTATTAAATTTTTGGACTTGAAAGAGTCTTGATAAATACTATTTGGGTACTTTGAGAAGCATTAAAAAATATACCCTCTGTTCAAGGTTATTTTCTTAAATAACCTGAAAATATTTTTATCCCCAAAACAAGTTACTTCAAGTTTTAGAAAAGCATCATCCAAGTTTTAAGGACAGTACTACATATAATAATAAGATGACACATTTCTTTTTAATAATTTTGGGAATTTTTTCTGAACTATTTACAGTTTCTTTTTTCTAGTTTATAAAATAAACTAGTTGAGTTGTTAAGTAATTTAAAAGGCAGTAAGTAAAATAATGCACTTCATGTTGCATGAACTTTCATTTTTTTCCCCCTTCACATCTCTTGTAGTTGAATGTGTGAATCAAGTATGGTCCAAGTATAGATTGTGCACAGAAAAATCTCAAAGGGGGATTTTTGAAACAACAAAGTTAAAAAAAGCACCAGCAACACCCAGGCCCGGTGGCTCCATTGGTTAGAGCGTCAGCTCCATATACTAAGGTTGAGGGTTCGATCTCCCAGTCAGGACACATACAAGAAGCAACCAATGAATGCATAAATAAGTGGAACAACAAATCTCTTTCTCTCCCCGCTTCCTCTCTCTCTCTCTTTCCCTCTCTTCCTCTTTCTCTCTAAAATCAATGAATAAAAATTTTAAAAAGCACTACCACCAACTCTTTGAGTTAAATACATGAAGTATTGTTTTTAAACTCATAAAACCATTCAAGAAAGTACTCTCTTTCTATTAACTCAATCTTAATATATTTAGGCATTTCCTGATAATGGAATCCATCTTGTGAATGTCTACTTCAAATGAACTCAGTGCATTTATCTCTATTTTTGTATATACACCAATCACCTCATGTCCAGGGCTTAGAAGAGATTCTAATTCAAATCCCACCAATTTTTTTTTCTCAGTTCAAGTCAATTCATGTGTATTATCCACCTACAATATGTTCCAGGCACTTTCCCAGTCATATCAGGAAACTCTAAAATGAAGAAGCCTCCACAGAGATTATAATTCAGGAGGAAGGAAGTGGCAGAATTCATTTGCTCATTTATTTAACAAGTGTCTATGAACCATGTGCCTGGCAGAGTCTAGGTTTTGGACTCAAGAACAACAAAACTCAAAGTTGATCTGGGACATCCGGGAGGAGGGTGACCAGTAAGAGCTTTTATTAGAGGCCATGGAAAGAAGCATCATGCAGCCAATAAGGGAACGGAGTCTGTAGCCCAACGGCCTGAATCTCAGTTCTAGTTTAGTCAAATCCGTCTCAGGCACTCTCATCGTGCATACACCCTTGTCAGTCCTCTCTATCCTCCTCCTCAGTTTTTATTCAGTCGTCCCCTGGGGCAAACACTTTCTCCTATGTTCCACATGTCAGCTACCAATAACTAATAAACACTTAGAGTGATGCTTATTATATATATGCATTAAGAAACAGAAAAAAAGCCATTTTAAAAAGAAATTATAAACTAAGAACACTTGCCCTCTTTAAGCAATAACCCTCAAACTTCACTATACATCTAAATATAGTTTCCCAGGAAGGTGGTGGTGAAAAAGCTGCCCTTTGAAGAAACGCTGCGTATGATTCTGAGGCCTGGATGTGGTAGACTACATTTTGAAACTTAGAAATGGTTTTCATTATTTCCACAAAACTTCCACCTGCCATGTCAAAGAATGTTTTGGCCAAGTTACTGGTTAAGGAAACTTGAAACAATCTAATCCAGTTATTTGTGTTGCAACACCCGTATGGCTTCCTACTATTTTAGAACATTTTATTGTAACTGTACAATGGGCTGTTGTGGATACAACGTGAGAAACTAACCATTTAAAAAAACTCTTTCCACGTAAAGTAAATCCTGGGTTTTTCAATTTTAAAACAGATTTTTAGAACACAAATTATTTGTGTTGGGGTTGTGGCTGTGTTATTGGGTACGCTGAGGTATGCTGGAGTCTACCCCAAAGGAAAGACATCAAGACATGACACATTCATGCTCTTCCTTTAAGACCCAGCCCGAGCCCTGGCTGATGTGGCTCAGTGGATTGAGTGTCAGCCTGAGAACCAAAGGGTTGCCAGTTCGATTCCCAGTCAGGGCACATGTCTGAGTTGCGGGCCAGGTCCCCAGTAGGGGGCATGCAAGAGGCAACCACATATTGATATTTCTCTCCCTCTCTTTCTCTGTCTCTTCCCATTTCTAACAATAAGTAAATGGAATCTTAAAAAAAAAATAAATAAAAGATCCAGCTCAAGTGCTTGTTCCTCTGTGAAGTATTTTCAGAATCCTCATGCAGTACCGATTAGGTCTTTTATTTCCTGTGTATCAAAGAATGTATTATAGAACCAGCATGCAAGAAAAAAAGAAAAAGAATGTCATTTAGCATGCAAATGCTATAGTAATTAACTGAAGAATAAAGTATTCTACAATAGAAAAAAAGCATTTACTTTTTCAAACTCCTACAGAATATTCCAGTTTGATTCATAGCATATAGAATACTAAATATCCACTGCTACCTTGTCCTAAGAGATGCCAATAACTTGGAAACTAGATGATACAATTAATTGGACACATTGGAAAGTTGCTCTGGAAGAGAAAAACTTCTTTGTGCAGATATGACACAGATGTGATGCTAATGGTCACAAAGCCATCAGCTGCAAATATATGTTTATTTAAGAACCAGCCCAAACATTTTAGTTCTTTTTGTTTGTTTTGGTAGGACTGAATTCCACACTGTTCAACCAGTTATATATTAGTTGTTTTTCTTTCAAAAGAGAACAAACACATGGGGTACTATAATAGACACTAATACTTTCCTTACAAAACTTGATAAAGTTCTCTAGTGCATTCCACAATAGAGTGTTTAAAACCTTATAGGCCTTATCATTTTATTAAATACTTTCTGCAGGTAGGAAAGAGTATAAATTTCCTTTATGTAATGGAAATAAGTTACACTTTTATGGCCAGTTCAACTTTCAAATAATGAATAGAAACACCAATGAAATGCTATGTTCTGCAGGTAGGGAAAAAGCAGCAGTTTCTTTTACATAATGGAAATATATTGCATTTTACAGTAGATTCAAATTTCTAATACTGCTAAGTGCCCATGAAATGAATGAAGTGCCTTCTAATTTTCTTCCACATCCCTCAAGGCTGGAAAAAGAACAATCCCGCCACTTCTAATGTGGGCAGGTGAATAAATGAATTAAACTATTACTTTGTAGGTTTCTTTCTATTTTTAATGGTAAGGTTAGTTATTTGGCAACATTTTCCTAATCACCAGGATGGCATGCCTGCTCACCATGCTTCTGGATTTGTCTATTCCATTTCCTTTAACCTCTTCCCCTTCCGGAATCGTAAAACAAAATGAACTGTGTTTTGTTTTCTAGAGGGTTTTTTTTTTTTAAATAAACTGTAATTTTTATCATCTTAAAAATTGCTATATTCCAGGGCATACCTTTCAGACACAAACTTAGGTCCTATCTGTGTGCCAAAGGCAGCCCGGCTGGGGTGGTTAGACTCAGTGAGCAGCGCCCGCTCAGCAGAGCCCCGCAGTCATCATGATCTGGAAGCCTCGGCCCCACCACGTGCGTGACATTAAGATGATCCACAGCAATCCTGCAAGACTACATTTTAAGTAGAGCTTCCAATTTGCTGTGGTTGGCATGACCTAATTTTGGCTTGAAAGGTACATTTTTTTCCCCTCTGGGTTTTACTGACTACACATTGGAGAAAAAAAAAAAATATGTTCTTAAAGAGATTCTTACTCTTCCTTTTCTTAAGGAAATTTAGGAAATTTAACAACTGTTGGCCGCTGGCTAATACATAAACTAAAGTCTTTTTCTAGCTTCGCCTACATCTTGACCCCTCATGCCAAATATTTCAGGCAGTCTATTTATAAAGTTCATCACTTCCCCTGTTACTTCATCTTTAGAAATGCCAATAATTTAGAAACTGGAATAATACAGCTGGTCTCATAAACTGGGAAAAGCAAGATTCTATGGAAGAGACAATTTCCCTGTTATAACTTAAGAATTCAATTTATTTTCTTCTCAATTTTATAGTTAAAAGGGAAGTAATGCTAATGTTTTTTATTTACTTCACTTTAGTGTTAAAGATGATTCAAAGTCCTAAAGATTTTGAATGTTAACAGAAGTTCTTAACTCTGATTGCATATTTGAATCATTCAAAAGACTTAAAAAAAATGACATGTAAACCCCTCCGAGATCAATGAAATCAGAATCATGGAGCTGGTTCCCCAGCAGTGTTGTGTTTTTTTTTAAAGAGCGTATTTATTTATTTTTAGAGAGAGGGGAAGGGAAGGAGAACGGGAGAGAAATATCGATGTGAGAAAGAAATATTGACTTTCAACATTGATCGGATGCCTCTCATATGTGCCCCAACTGGCTCATATGACCAGGCATGTGACCTGACTGAGAATCGAACTGGCAACGTTGTGTTTTGCTGGAGGACACACAACCAACAGAGCCACATGGGTCAGGACCATTGCTATTTTTTAAAAGCTCTCCAAGAATTCGAACGTGAAGCCAGATCTTGAAATCCATGGTAATAAACTCTCTTAGAAATATACAAGTATGTACCCTAATACAGGTATGTTGTAGCATTATCTTATGTGGATGTAGTATATTCTTGATATTTACTAGTCTATCCATCTGTGAACTGACTGCCATTAAAGAGCTTCTCAGCTATTGTAAGATGTGAGAGAAAAACTCATCTGGATAACCTTGCTGACTCAATAAAATTGTAAGTTGCAATCATAGAAAGCTCTGCCTTTCAAAGATTAAAACGGTCCTAATAAATATGCTCCTTTCCTGCAAAACCAGCACTGGGGGCTTCCAAGGGCTTGAAAATTACTTGAATCTTTGGAAGGTTTCCAGTTGCATTAAAAAAAATAAATCTCACCTTATGATATTTACTGACTTGTAAATCTCTAATAATACACTAATTGAATTCAATGCTGTATACTTAATTTACTCAAGGTGATAATTTTCTAATTGCATGTGTGAGGTTAATGTATTATCTATTTGAGATCAAATTCAGTACATTTTATGACTTCCAAAAAAGGAAATCCATTAGATCAAATTTCTCAGTCTTTCATAACTAATTTAATTCTCTACTCCAGTCACTGGGAAATGATATAATCAAGCAGCACAGTCCAGTTCCCTTTGTCCTTCCCAATATGAAACTGGGCTTATTTAATGAAGAATCTGGTCTGTGGAGGTAAGGTGGTCTATAGACTTGGAATTTTATTGCATTATGTGATTAAGATGACCATCTAACCCCACCCCTACCCCAACACACACAAAACTGGATGTGGCTCATTTTATAGTAAGGCTTCCTATGAAATAATGCAGTATATTTCTTTTACCTTGTGGAACTAATATATCTATTTTTGAGTCATGTCTGGCCTTTTTTGTCCTCCAATATGCACACAGAAGCTTGTGCACGCGTGTGTGTGTGTTGTAAGTTTGGCAATATAGGACAAACAAGTTCAGTTTCTTAGATTCTATGTGTCTTATAAGGCCATGGTTTATTATGTCTTACAGGTTTATTCCCTTCTATTAGCATACCTCATTTTAAAAATAAGCGAGACCCTTGGCTGGTGTGGCTCAGTGGATTGAGTCCCGGCCTGCAAACCAAAAGGTCACTGGTTTGATTCCCAGTCAGGGCACATGCCTGGGTTGTGGGCCAGGTCCTCCATTGGGGGTGAACGAGAGGCAACCCAATCGATGTATCTCTTGCACTTCAATACTTTGCTCCCTCTCTTCCTCCCTCCCTTCCTCTCTCTATAAAAGTAAATAAACAAAATCTTTAAAAAACATAAAAATACACAAGAGTTTTTCCTAAGGGCATGACATCCCTAACGTACATGTATCTGTTTTGCTTTTTGAGAACACAAAAAAGGAGAAATACCACTTGTATTTTTTTATTACTCTTTCTAAGAAACAAATGTTGAGTCTTCACTGTATCAAATATTCTTGTGGTGGTATTTCCCTGTTGATGCTATTCTCCCTCATTCCTAACTTTTCCACATCCTTGTCAAAACAGTGAAATGCAGGGGAGGGCCTGGATCAGGCCCTCCTTCCTTTCAGCTGTGTCTGGGAAATAGGGTGTGAGTGGGAGTAGAAGAGAAGCAAGTCCTTGAGGTCACCTCCAGATCCATAATAGGGAGGTTTTCTGTCATACCAGAGAATGGAAAGGAGGTTAACTAGACTCTTCCTGCTTTTGGTACCATCCTTATAGCTTCATCAGCTGCCCTCAATTTCAACAGAACCTAAAGTCCTGGACAAGGCCTGGGCAGCTTCTCCAAATGTGGAGGCAAAGTTGAGAATATGGGAGTTCATTTAAAAAAAACTCATAAAAGTTTGTTATGCTGTCAGAGGGGAGATGAATAAAAAAGTTCCCTTTCCCAGAACACTGCCAGGATTTGGCTCATCATTTAAGGCTTGCCTTAGGTGTCCCTTCATCTACTGAAGATTGACCTGACTGGTTAGCTCCTGGAAAAGGTTGAACATTCCATCAGTTAAGTATCCACTTTACCTACAACATACCTTGCAGTATAGCTTTTATCACATTACATTCATAACTGCATATGGCGTGTTCATCGCCCTCATCAGACTGAAGCCCTCGGCGGCAGAGACTCCATCTTTCACTTTTGTATCCCTAACATCTAGCAAGCCACCCCCTATTAAATACTCACTGAATGAACTGACTGATTAATAAATTTGTAGCAGATGTAAAAGGGGAAGTTTTGGGGAACAGCAACAGATATTTTATGGGCACTTGCCCAAGATAGTTTTCAAGCTATATGCTCATTTGTTTCTTTAACCTGGAGTAGTATGACCAAAGTTCCAGATTTACATTTCTCTTCTAAATAGTGGTTTTCAGTCAGGCTTCACACTAAAATCACCAGGCAGCTTTGAGAAACAGCAATGCCTGGATGGCAGTCCAATTTAATTTAAATCTTGAGGTGGGACCTGGACATCAATATATTTTTTTAAAGATTTATTTATTTTGAAGGAGGGGGAAGGGAGGGAGAAAGTGAGGGAGAGGAACATTGATGTGCAACAGAAACACCCATCAGTTGTTTCTCGCACACCCCCAACTGGTGACCTGGCCCACAACCCAGGCATGTGCACTGACTGGGAATTGAACTGGCAACCTTTTGGTTCACAGGCCTGTACGCAGTCCACAGAGCCACACCAGCCAAGGCTTGACATAAATATTTTTTAAAAGCTCCCCATATAGCCAGGATTGAGAACACTGCTCAAAAATAATTATAAGAAGGACTCTTCACTGAACATATATACCCAAGATCAGTTACAGTTTGCATTTTTTGAATGGATTGTTTGGGAAAACTGTTAGTTGATTTTAGTCCTTGGATAATAAAACGTTTTAAAAAGGCTTTCAAAATGCAGTATTAGCTACATCACGACCTTCTGGAAATATTACTAATAATTTTATGTAATTATTTCTTATAGAATTAGCCCACAGCTATGACTTCCTCCTCAGTCTTTGGGCAATCCAGGCCTTTATAGTGAATACTTGTTTCCTGTATATTTAGAACTCAAATGGATACTAAATATAGATCTGGTGTTTTGTGGAGTCTTTAGAGTGTGCTTTACATTTGGAAGGTTCCAAAGAGGGAATTCAAATAATATAGTCAAAATCACATTAGGAAGTAGACATAATTAGCTTCAGTGGGTTCGTTAGAAATGAACACTGAGCATTACCAGTGGCACTTAATATTGCATAAAGCAAACAAAACTCCCTTTGCCAATAGGCCACAATGTGACATGGAAGCTATTTATCATTGCAACCAATTAATTTCAAATTACACATCTAATTCCTAAATTGTGAAGTCACATTTCTAATAAAAAGCATTTTTAAATACAGAGAACACAGGTTATTTTGGTGTTTGCACGGTAATCCCAATAAGCATTTGCTTCTCTTCAACAGTATAAAATAAAGTAGAACCAAATGTAGTTACTAAAATTCACTGTGGAAATTTGGCAAGGAATCCATGATTTTAAAGATATGGTAGCTATTAATTTTGAAGTCCAAAGCATATACATTTGGTAACTCGTAAGTATCTGAGTCTTGTTTGATCTCTGACCAGCCTCTCTGTCCTTACTGCTAGTCAAGGGCACAGAAATGCTTTTATGGAAAAAAAAAGAAACAACAAACCAACAACAACAAGAAAACTAATATGAACGAGAAGGTTCATATTATTTCTCATAGTAAAAATTTTAAATGTGATTTTTTTCCTTTTCCTTTTTTAAAATTCTCACCCGAGAGAAACATCTATCGGTTGCCTCCTCTATGCGCCCAACTGGGGCTCAAACCCACAGCCTAATGAGTGTCTTGACCGGGAATCAAACCCAACCTTCTGCTGTACAGGACAATGCTCCAACCGACTGAGTCACCCAGCCAGGGCTTCTTTTCTTTTCTTAAAGTCCTTTTACTGAACACAGAAATATTCATTTTAAAAACTAAAAGCCATACATCTGATGAATAAACTCGATATAACATTTGATAGTTTTCAAATATAATCCAAGTTGTTTTAACTTGTGGGTTATTTATTCCACATATATCTCTGGTTTTAAGGGTTTTGTTGTGGTTTATTTTACTTTTCAATTACAAAGAGAAAGGTAAGACATGCTTGAATTCAAATTCTCCAAAATACCCACCTGTACTTATTAAATTAACTGAATAACCCTTGAAATCCATTTAATATTTTTATTTAAGAAAACATGACCCATACATGAGGTCTGTCCATAAGGTACCCAGCCATGTAAAATGAAAAATAGAGACATTTATTGAAGAAGGTACAAGGTACAAGAAACACTGTACATAAGACAATGATGCCCCAGTCCCCTTCAAAGTAGGCACCTTGGGACCTCACACAGTTCTCTCAATTACTATCTGTTGACCCTTGAATCTTATCGATAGTCTGAAATCTCTTCCCTTTCAAAGGTGATTTTAGTTTTGGGAAAAGCCGTAAGTCACAGGGCACCCAATCTGGGCTGTAGAGGGGCTGAGTCACCTGGGTGATTTGATGTTTCACCAAAAAACTCTGCACAAGACGTGAGGTGTGAGTGGGCAAGTTGTAGTGATGAAGCTGCCAATTACCAGTTGCCCATAGCTGCAGATTTCTGAACCATCTGAATAGTTTCCACGGAGGATAAAGCTTAATGCAAAATTTGATACAGATTCATTGCTCTGGTCGCTCAGTTATTTTGAATGTGATGGCCATACAGTACACAGGCTCACACAATGGCATCTACCACCTCCACTGACTAGTACAGTGAAGTTGTCATTGTTCATGCCCATGCATTCCAGTCCACTCTCCTTGGCTGCCAGGTTAAATCGCTGCCACACAAACCATTCTCATCATATCAATGGCTGGACTTTTTCCAGATATATATATATATTCCCTCTAGGTTAACAATGTTGAACTGTATCATAGACCAAGAAGAATTAGTTTGCTTCTCTTACAAAAACTATATAAACATATCACACAAACATAATTTTAAACATGTCATTCTGGGGTTATTGAATACTTTTCCCCAAGATGCCATGTGAATTTAAGTTTCTATGGTTAAGTCATTTTCTTTTGCTTGTCTAATTGCTGAGATAATGTGTGTGAGATTTTGACTTAGTTGGTGAAACAGTAGACTCTGGAGCCCGACTACGCCTGAGGTCTTAGCCATGCCGTTAGTAAAGTGGATAACTTTAGGCAAGATGCTTAAACTATTTTGTCTTAGATTTTCATCTGTAAAATGGGGATAGTAACAGTGCCTATTTCATTAACTTTTGAGGAATAAATGAGTTAATGTGTCTAAAGCCTGAAGCCCTTAGAACAGTGTCCAAATATACAGTGAACCTTCAAAAAGTGTTAGCTGGGATTGTTATTGTGTAGAAAGAGATGTAATTAATAACATGTTCTAATTAACAATACAAAGTTTTACACATAACATAAAAATTATGAGAATTATTAGAGATAAATCTTGAGTAGTGTTGCTGGATAAAATAAAAGTGGAATTTCTAAGTCGTAGTTGAAAATATCAATTATATTTATAGAAGATCAGTCTTACTTCCAACCACCAAGCCAGCAAGAATTGAAAACCAACTGGTCAACATATGTTGATGCAGATGGAGAAAGGATAAGACTGTCTAAATTCCCTAAAGAAAGCCGTTCTGGTCACTGCCGTCCAACCTATCATTACCCGTGCAGTAAGACTCTTTGATGGGCTTCACAGTCTATGAATAATACATATTTTGGGGACAGATTCACAAAAATAGTCTGTCTTTGTTCCAAAAAGACCTGTGACTAAGCAAATGCAAAGAAAGCACTACCTCCCAACCACAAAGGAGGGTGGGGCCCTTGTTGGAAATTGAGGCAACTGGCAAAATTTAAAAAAAAAAACTTTTTTTTGAGATAAACTGGCCCCATCGTTCATACCTTAAAGAACCAGGAAAATTTCAAGTTTCAAAAACACTCTTCCCTAACTTTTAAAAATAAAATTCAAAAAAAAAATCTGGTTATTTCATTATAAGGTGTTATAAATAAAAGAGTCTACCATTTTAGAAGATCTGGTATTTAAAAATGTCCCACAAGGTAAACCGTATTTGCAAATATTTGTTTAGGTCTGTGACTCTCACTAATAGGAGTAAACTCCCCCTCACCCCTCAATGAAGTTTAGGATTGTATTAACACTTTGAGTAATAAATACAGGAGAGGATTTTAAGGATTACATTCAGGGTAAATAAAATTAAGTTTACCTATGGAGTTTTGTCTCAAAATGGTGTTGCATATGTATATTCAAATTAGAGGAAAAGAAAAGATTCTGACTGTTCTTCAGTACCTGTGACTGTTTCCCTAACACTGGCATAGTAAATTAGCAAGGTAAAGACTACTGCTTTGTCACGTACAGGGCAAATCTCCCCCTCCCCACTGCTGATGGCCGTGAGTGGAAGAGTAGGGAGCTCTCATACCCCACGGGGTTCTACCCAACATTTTTTTCAGTTCTCCACCTGTGATTCTTGGTGTAGAGTAGACTTTTTATCCCAAGAGCAAATATTCAGGATTACCAAAAATTAAACAATTTCACATACCTACAGAGTAGATAAAAAGTAAAGTTATCTGACACATAAAGTCATGGATAAATTAACATATTGCCAGGAGAAAGTGAATTCCAGAAATGTCCTTTATCACTCCTCTTAAACATATATACCTTGTATACATCATCAAAAAAATTACAAAATCAACTTATGACAGCCGTACACATTTCTATATTTAAAATATAAGGAAAAGAGTTCATCTTTCTTTAGGAATTAAAAAACTTACTACAAAAATCATTTGATACAACTCTAGTGAAGATAATTTAGCAGTTAATCTGTACGATGTGGCAACAAAGCCAATAAAGTCCAAGTAAATTATTTTCTTGCTAAAATGTGCAAAGTTGTTTCAAAAAGGTCTGTTAATGTATATGAGTATTGCTTACTTGTCTATGTGACAATATATATTCTGACAGAAATCATGCTTTAAAATGTATTTCATAAATTTTCTTTAAGAAATACAGTAACTACTTACATATAATTGTTTAATTTGTATGTATTCATTAATATAGTTTCTGAATCTTCATTTTTATCTCGTGAATTATAACTTTGATGAAACTGCTTAATTTTCCTGAATTTTCAGTTGCTTTTCATGTCAAAAATATTTCAAAAATTTAAAACTGGCATTTATGTACATTTTAAATCTTTGATTCTAGAAAATGTTTAAACACCATGGTCTGCATACAAAATATTAAATGTATCCATTATCTATCTGCATGTGCATATATATATGCAGTATATACTTACTCTACATACTTAAAACTTCAAATTTTTTGCTAACTTATTAATCTCATTATCTCAGGAACAAATGCAGGTTTCCATTGCTCAATTTTTTTCATTTATATAAAACATGAGAAATTGTTTTTTATGTAGAAGACAACAAAAAATTGAATTTTTATTTAGAATACTTGGTAGGAATAGAGACACCTTAACAAATGAAAATGAAGTTCAGAAATATTTACCTATTATGCTTTTAAAATGTGAACATCTACAAAGAAAAATACCACATTATTTTCAGAGAGTATACAGTTTATCAAGTGTCTCTATAGGATAAGATAGTTTAATTGCTTTTGATTTAATTTAATGGTATCAAAGACTTAAAAAAAAAAACCCATATGCTCTCTGAAGTCAAATAACTGGTATATATGTCCATATCCTAAGTAGTATATCACAGTATTTTAAAATAAAGCTGTGATTTAAGTAGGAAAGTAGGTTTGTTTTTAGTAAGATGTATGTATTTACTGATTATGAAGTAAATTTTGTAATTGGAAATTTGATTTTTCATAAAAAATATTTGGTGGATTTTAAACATTCCTATAAAAATTGACTCTAATACAATACATATTGCTCATCATTAAAAATGTGAACTTTTAAAATTTTATTTCTAATGGAAAGTAAATATTTGGTCAAAAATATGTTTGAAAGAACGATTTTGGTCTACTAATGTTGAGAAAGTTTCTTAGAAATCTCTTAAAGGCTGAGTACAATAAAGTGAGGGCGATGCATATATTCTCAGTTACTCTTTAAAAAAACCTGTAAAAGTGACTATAGTGGCATGTTCTGACACATTCTTTTCATAAACCGAACCCTGTTAGTGACAGCAGAACAGATTGTGTGCATCTGCTGGGAATGAGCCAGATGACAGTGGAAAAACGCACATGGATACCTTGGCACAGCAAATAAAAAAAATGGAGAAAAAAAGGACCTGGAAGAGAAAGTGCTCAACTTTAATTGAAACATTCTTTCCAACACGATGAACTTCATCCAACCACCTCTTGTAGCCTGTCAATTTTACATATAAGAATGTGTTTTTAAAAAGTCCTTTGTACATTAGAGCTGTTTTGTCTTCTCTTAGCACTAAATATTGACTTAGGCTTTGGAATATTTCTTCAAATTATTGCAAATGTAATAAGATTTAAGTTAGAAAAAGAGGCCAAACCATTCTACTGCAGTCTGGTACAAGAATGCTAAACTTCTAAAACCTTTCCAGGTTCAAATCAAGTTTTAAATATCTGGGTTAAGTTTTGAATTACGTGGGTGTTATACTGCCACATACTAGAGATGCCACAATTCAAATATCCTGCAAATGTGACTATTGTAAATGCTACTTGCACTCAATAGTGCTACAATATTTTATTTTATGCTGATTAACCACAATATTGTTTAAACAGTTGGCTCAATAGCTCTAGAGAGGTCCATACACAAAAACAAATGTGCTTCTATAAATCATATCAGAAAGTTCTTTTGGATGCTCTGATTACAATGAAAATTTATTCTATACAGTATACAATGCAGATTTTAAACTGGAGACCAAGTTGTTTAATAGATTACTAGTCTGACTGAAGCAGCTGCAGAAAAAAAAAATCTGGTGATTAACTGCCATTTTCCAGTAATCATAACCCTGGAAAGGGCTACTAAGCAGAGGGAGGGGTTGCAGATGGGAATAATTCTCTAAACCCATGTGCCTTAGAGGGCTCCATCATCTTCATGCAGACTTATTAATATTATTTTTTTAAATTAAAGCTTTTAGAGGCATCCTTGATTGCAGTGTTGGGAGCCATCCATGCTGTTTTACCATAGGGAAGTCCACTCTGCAAGCATTCCTTGTACCGAGCACTCTTTAGCCAGGCATTAAAACAGGGCTAGAAAAGAAAGCTGAATGCAAGGTGCACACTAGAGGGGCATTATTCGAGAGCATGAGAATAATTTCAAGAGGTTGCAGCTCCACAAGCTTTCTAAACTGGGCAGGCTTCATCGACATTACCTATCCTCGAAAATATGAATTTCTTTGAGAAATTAGGTGGCTATAAAAACATAAAGGTGGTAAATTAATTCTGAGACCAGAAATAGTCCCATTTTCATCCACATCTTACGTAAATTTGTGTTATCAAAAGGTGTAGTCCTCAAGTAAGACTTCTTGCATTTTCTGGACTATGTTATATTTCTTCTCATATGAAGAAAAAATACTCAAATTAGGATAAGTTCACTTGTTCATCATCTCAAAGTTGATAAACTTCAATTAAAATGAACAATCCTCAAATCTGGATTAAAAAATGACAAAAGAAATGTCATGTACTTATTTTTTAACTATTCAAATAAAAATGTACTTTATCTGTACTAGTAAATACAATTCATTAATTTATTCAACAAGTGTTTATAGAAACCATATTTGCAAGCATAAATGTAAAGAAATAAAAAGAAGAGTAAGATGACACTCAGCCTTCATTAATTATATCAACCTTATTGCATACAATGAAAATTATGTAATAAGAAATATAAGAAATGTTAATATATCCTCCAAAAGTGGATAATACTAAAGTTAGAGAAAAAAATAACTTTAGAATTCCTGGGGCGGCTGTTTTCACTATTAAAACCACCTAATAATTCTATGCACATCAAATGTTTCCTCGAAACTGAACTTTTATTAAAACTATGCAATAATTTATCTGAAATTCAAAAGTTTCAATAAGTGACTTTTAAAACTCGCAGTACAATAATTTTGTTTTTTGGTTCCATATGGTTCTAAAAATAATATTTAGTTAATAATATCTAACTGTACGAAAGGGTTTCATGTTCTCGAAGACGTCTAGTGTACATAGCGATAATTAACTCTTGCCTAACATAGCATCAGAATTAGAGACTTGCCCTGATAGCGACCTAATTTTAATATAAGTATTATTGAAAAAGAACTAAAAATAATTATCTTACCAAGCATTTCTAAGTGATAATCATTGGCAGGAAAATAAAATAAAATATGCTGTAGTGCTATGATAATAATTTACTAATTATTAACCACTTATATTGTGATTTTACATGTATCATCCTGTTTAATACGTACAACTCTAAGAGTGGGTAATCATATCCCCATTTTACAGATGCTGAAACTGAGGCTTTCTGGTGGTTAAATAACCTGCCTAAAGCCACTAACCAGTAAATGGGAGGCAAGAATTTGAACCGAGTTTGGTCTTTGTTCTTAACCATTACCTTGTATCACTACGGCCCACTCCGTCAAACAGCACATGTATGTATAATATAACACATGTATGTACAATTAAAGAAATGATATTAAAAATGGTGATGAGGTTCACAAACTCTTTATGTTTGCAAATCAGAAGAACTGACTTTCTCTTTCAGTCATCTTCGTCCTCCCATGCTTTTTGTCTATTACTCTGCTCTCTCCCTCCTATCCACCCCTCCGCCACACATGCACCCCAAGTGTACACACACTCACCACACCTTAGACTTTTGGCCCAATATGATGTTTTCACAGAATATCATGAAAGCCATAACTTGATTCAACTAATCCAACCACTACTCCCTCCTGAAAATTCATAAATGCTGTGCGTTTTTGCCGTAAATGTACTATCCACTGACTCTAAAAGCTGTCAGCAATTCCTCATAAAGACACCATCCTGTAGTCTGCTGTTTCAGGATCAGCGTCTGGAGTTCTTTCATGAGATGGCAATGGGCTGTGATGGGCCACATCTGTCTCTCAAGTGTAAGGAGATAAGTCAACGCCTAAAACAATTATATGACCTCAAATGTGTAGTCAAAACAAGTTAAAAGTGCACTTGCTTTCTCACAATACCAAATATTTTGAAGCAAGAAGAGAACTCAGGAGAGATTCCAAAAACAATAAAAATGGAGAAAAAAGGATGAGGTTAAGATTCTTTGATTTTTGAAGTTATAAAATGAGAGAAGGGGGAAAAAAAATCACATAGCGCTCACTCTAACTCCAATCAAGAAAGATCAAATAGTCCTAGAAGCGACATTGCCCATTCATTTCAGCCAAAGGGCTGTAGGGAAACAAGTAATGGGACTGAGTATTTCACATGGGCCTGTGCAAATCTATAAATGTTACTGTGGGAATTTCTTTTTGGTTTATGTAAGTGGAGAAAAACTCAACTGTGGAAAAAAAAAAGAAAGATGTAGTCAAAATTATTTCCTTAACCTGTAACCTACACAGACTCTAAGTGGTCTTTGGATAAATACCAGAAATGAACAAATGGATACACTTTTTTTTTAAATAGCCAGGTTTGTTAGTATTAATTTAGTTAAGAAAAAAAAATCCTGATGGAATTAGGTCTGTATTAATGCCATTTTAATATATTAAAGAAGGATGAAAAGATCTACTTTCTGTACCATAATACCTTTCCTTAAAGACCACCCAACAACTTAATGAGGTTCCTCAAATGTGAATGGAAATCAGGCACCTTGAAAAAGAACAGTACTTGGTAATTTATTGGTTAAGAGTTAAATTTTTTTTAAAAAAGTCTTGCCCAGAGAATTACCTACTATGAAACCTCCCAAGAGATTCATGCTTTAATCGGGTATAGTTTTTATAATACTTAAATATCAAGAAAACCCATCTTCTATTTAAAAATTTTCATCCAGTACACATTAAACAATTGGAACTTTACAGTATGTCTAACAATATTTATCGAGTCATAATGATTCAAATTATCCTACAGTTCAGGAGAATTCCAAGAAGATAAAGAAATCTCGTACCATACCCTAAATAAAAGCAGTTTTAATGGTTGAATATGAATTTTAACTAGAATGCCTAATTTTGTAAAAAAAAAATGTCAAAAATTACTGACTCCTGTGTGCATTAATATACACAAAAAAAGTTTAACATTTTTTCCCCTTGTTAATGACCCTTGAAACTGTGCCAGGTGTAAGGCCCTTGCTCATAACACCTTGCTCATAATGGCAAGAATAGGCCATTGTGATCATATTCTTAGAAGTGCCTTTACATTTTAAGATCTATGTTGCATTAATTTCTTGACACTATTAGGAAACACTTGCATCCACAAGAAAAATAGTTGCTTGATATTTAAACATAACTAAAATTATATTTTTTATCTATTTGAAAGAGAAAACTAAATTACAGTTCACTGTTGGTCTGACTTGGTAAATTTTATATAGGCAATTAACAATTGGTTTAGTGAGTTAGTGACTAAACTAACCTTTAAACACTATTTGTATAATGCTAAATCAATAATTTAGTATAAAAATGAAATTGAAACAAATATTATATAGTAACACTTTCTACTTAGGGCTCCCACTTTATACATTTTTGTCAGAGAAGCCTAGTTTTAGAAAGGTGTGCTGGCAATAATCTGACTACACTTCACATAAATGAGAATTCTGCTATGATTGAAAGGAGCCATGGCAGCTAGAAATTATTTTTTAATAGGATTTTTAAAAATCACATTGGTAACGACTGAAAATGTAACTGGTAATTAAAGACTGGTTTTAACAATTTTTTATTTTATTTTACAAGGAGAAGTGTGAGCTTTCAGACTACAGTTTCAAATGCAAAGAATATTAATACAGATATTTGGAAGTTGATTTATTTTGCACGGTAATAAGCACACTACTTACACTGTACCTTTCAAATGAAGAGCGTAAACCAAATCTGAAAACTAAAGGCTATATTTTTTTCTTTGTGTTTTGACCTAACAATCATTAAAAGTGTGTTTATCAATAAAAATTACTGTCATGCCACATATTGTGGTGGAACACTGCTATTTTCCGAGATAAGTACAAAAACACACAATGTTAATTTGCATCACAAAATGACCTAACATAGCTGGAATATAATGCACAGAAACCATTGAAAAGAAACCATTATTTTTTTTCTCTGCAAAGCAACAACAAAAAAATACAGTCATCTGATTGGGCCTGCCTGTGCTGGGAGGATGAGGGTAGGGAAGAGGTCTCCTTCTATCTTACACCTATTGTTTTATGCATTCTAAACTGCTATATGAGAAGAAAGAGGAAACACAGTGAATCCACTTTGCAGTTAATGTCTTAGTAATTTAAGAGGCTGAATTTTCAGGTTAAAGAAGGGAAACATTATGCTTTTTCTTTACCAAAGTGACTGCCCAGGAAGAAGGCCCTCTGCTCCTTAGCGTACACAAGGGGAGAAAAGGACATTGCTTGAGGCTGAAATCACTCCGAGACAGAGGAGGGGAAGTTTATGAGGTGGCACTGTGCATGTATCTGGTCTGCAGCCAGCAAGTTTTCATTTTGCAGCTCTGCTGCCAGTACCTGCCCTGAATATTCAAAAATAAAACTATACCAGAGCTCTACCTTAGAAACTGGATGTTACAAAGAATTAAAAGAGTATTTCACTTTCTTTATCCAAGTATAATTACTGTTTTTAAAGAGAAAGAGCTGAAACTATAGTAAGTTAAGGGTTTTTTCTCTTTTTTAAACTGCTCAAACTACCTTCCCACAAAGCCATTTAAGTTAAATGGGACATTTACAGACTCACCTCCATGAAGGATATAACTTAAAACATCTGCTTAGACACGTATGTTCTGTTCGAATATAAAGAATGTGGCAAAAACTGAAAAATATAGGGGCATTATATTCTTAAAATGTGTGTTCTTCTGTGTGTGTGTTCATTCATTAAAGAGATTTTGACTGCAATTAGGTAGTCGGTCCTATAAAGGCTTCCTTGTGTGACCATGATTTCTAAAAATAAAATGCTCCAGTGAATATTTCTGCTAAATAATCACATCTTCAAAATTACTTTAAAGAAATCCCAATTCCCTCATGTTACATTAAGCAATAATACCAGCTTTCCATAATAAGCCTTGGTTGTACACCTCATGCATGGTCAACAATTAATTAGAAGGTTAAGAAAAGTTATGTTTACTATATTAAGTAGTAGACTAATTTCCTTGTCTGCCCTTACGTATCTACATTAGTGAATCTATTTTCTGATTTTGAAATATACATAAGCATATCTAAGCCAAAGCTGCCTATCTTTGGGTTTAGGGGAAAGGTGCATTCTCTTCCTTATCATTTTAACCCGCTGAAAGAATCACAGACATGAAAAAAAGAGAGAGGTAATTGTTACCTGTTTGGTTTTTTGTTTTTGTTTTCTTTTTAAAAAACACTTTGCATTCTATCAAAGGACCATATCCACCATTTTTTAAAAACCAAAATTCTAGAGATCCATAGTATCTGAAAACAATATATATGAATTCTTCATGTGCATCTTATCTGTGACAACAAGATACAAGAAGAAAACCAGGCCCTGCTCAGGATGCTATTTGTAAAAAGCAGGTTCTCATCGGGGATTGCTTCAGAGATCAGTTTCTCCAGTCTCTAAAAACAAGTTAAAGGTACTTTATTTAAATAATTACTAGAAGATCTGCATTGTCATTCTTCACGAATAGCAACCACTTGCGAGATGAGCAACATTGCTCCATTCATTTCAAATTTACAGCATTAAGAATTAATAAAGTCTCTATAACGTCTGCATTATTAAAGAGTAATGATTCCTGCAGAAATCTGCCTGTAATAGGTTTACTGTTTTTATTGCTTGTAATTATCACCGATTTCCTTTATAATGTCCTCAAAAGATTCTCTTTACGTGTACTTTGAATTTTGTTTACACTAGCCACTATAGTTTTAAAATAAACACAGCGATTTAACTTAGACAATGAAATGACAATATACAACAAATGCATTATGGTGATGACAAATGAATGTTACTCATTTCACCACCTGAAACCAAAACATGGATTTATATAGCAGGTATCACATAATATCCATCTTAAAAGAAACATGGCTTTTTTTTCCTGTAGTTAACATTAATGTAATACAAAGAAATGTGAGATAATACTATTTTGGATAATCTTTTTATAATGCTATTTTTTTTACAATGGTACTCTTTTTATAGAATTTTCTTTATTTGCACACATGGAAACAACTAACATAAAAGAACATTGATACTATCTAGTCATTCTTAAAAAGAGAGGTAGGGAATAGGTACCTCTAGCTCCTTTATCTCTTCATGCCTCAATAGGCCTGTAAAATAGTTACTATTGAATTCTTGTTTTGAGCAAAATTAATTCTAGTTCACTTTATAGAAGTTAAATGATATTAAAATTACAAAACTTTCAGACTTTTTTCAGCATTCAGTGTGAGAAGGGTTATCAATAACCGCTTTCAGAAAAAAATCTGACAGTTTCCTTTGCTTACTAACTACAGCAGCCCATTACAAATTATTTTTTTCTCATGCTGTTATTCACTTGCAGACTGCATATTTGCTTCAATTCTCCAAGGGAAGAAATGTGGCTCTTGTGGGAAAGGTCCACCCCTTTCTACATGTTTGCTTCCTTGAACGAAAGGAATACACCCCCTTACATTCTTTGAAATGTGTCCAACGTGCACAGAATTGTATTAGCACTGTATTATTGACCAAATTAGAAAATCTTAAATGAGACTTAAATATTGGTAAAATGTGCTGTGTTTGAACCAGGAGATCTAAGTGACACATACGCGTGAAGGTAATAACAATGAACTACATTCAGACAGTCTAGTGTCGAAGTCAGGACTCTCAGAACACTTGTCTTAATGGAAGAAATTTGTGAACATTTTTGTGCACATGTGTATTGTATGATAATTCAGGAAGAAGCCCATGAATGTTACAGGTTTTTGAGTGCATCCTTTGAATTTAAGACCCACTAGGGGAATGCCACCTCCTTTTCATAAATATTTTAAAGAAAAAATATTGAGAAGCTAAAGTATCCGTCTTCCTAAGTAGTCAGAAAGCTGTTTGAAATCACAGAAATGCAAGAATATCAAAAGTCTACACCCAATATCCTAGTGATAAAAAACTCACACAGAAGTTGGTGTCCACTAACTTCAACCTCATTAAGACAATCTGCAGGTCATGAGAAGTTATGTTCTAATAAGTCTTCCTTCAATTATATACAATTGTATATTCTCAAGGTATTATTTTGTTATTTTCTAATAATGTGCAAATGTGTGCGTTTATCTTTACTTTTGTTTTTTCTAAAACCGATTTTTCTTTATTGCACTTTTACAAAGAAATTTGCAAGTGTCAAGACACAGAGTAGGCAAAATTTTAATTCTCTTTCAAGATATTTTAGTGCTTACATGGTTAGTCTCTTTGCAATTTGTTCATCAGACAGTTCCAAATGAACACAACTGTATAATTTTCAGGCCTAGAAAATGGAAGCTATGCTATTCTGCCTACGCTTTTCACTTGGAATAAGACTGAACATAAATAGTGAATATATAAACTAGAACTGAAGATAATAAACTTATTAAAACTTAGTAAGATATTGTTATGTTCAAAGAAAACCTGCAAGTGTGTGTCACAAATCCACTCATATGAAACATCTCATTCACTAGAATCTCCTATCTTATTGTAATGCACAGAAAATTAAACACATAAATATTAATTTTATGTATCACAGAAGACGTAGGCAATGAAAATACAATGTTTACATTTATGGATGACTCATTAGTGTTTTATTGTGTGAAACACTAGGAGGCATCAGTTGGGTAAAAAAGGACTTCAATTCTTAAAGAAGCAAGAAATTACTGTAGAGTTGGATGTGTAAGAAGTTGGGGTTTTCAAAATGTTATTGCATAAACCAAACTTTATTCTCTGAAATAAATTCTGAAAACATCATATTTTGTTGTACAGAATGATCTTTATATAATATTCATGAAATATATATAATTTGACCAATAAATGCCTATAAAGATTTATTTCAAATGTATGGATTTATAACTATGTAATTACACATTTTTATGAAGAACATACTTGGTAACAGAATAACATAATGGCTATTGACTACCATGCATTTTCTGCTCAGTTACTCAATACCATGAGTGTATGTTTTATTTCTGGCAAATTCTGTTTTGTGCTCTCTACAATGCCTCTGAAAATGTCTACTGCAATTAAGCCTATAATAACTGCTTCCCATAAGCAGCCAGAACTTGATGTCTGTTCATAAAGAAGTGATGGAACTTAAAATGTAAGCAATGAAGACATGTATAAAAAGGACATTTTCTCTTATTTCAATATTAAACCTGTCATTTGAAAACTGAATTTTCCGCTGTACGAATGGCTCTTCATAATGATGAAGCAACAGGGTCGTGGTATACTTAGCTAGCAATCATTTGAAATTGGAGTATCTTGCCATTTCCCAACAATCTGCTTTTATCTTTGACCTATCAAAATAACACGTGAACTGGGTAATCCTCCTTTTGTAAGGTGCACAGACCCGGTTGTCGCTCCTGGTTTTGTGAATCGCCTCTGTAATCTGGATTGATTTCCTAAAGATGACAGATCTCGGTGAACAGTCAGGTTTTACTGAGTGCAAGGCAATCCACGCGCCCATGAGATTAATGTACAGTGCTACGGACCGGGATCCTAATCACCTATGCTTCCACGTGCAGCACACAGACTGAACATCAGCGATTAGATCTTTTCATTGTGTCCAGGCAATCACTATATTCATAAAATGAGTATGTGCATTTTTATAAATTTTATTAATTTGTGTGGTGTTTTCTTAGAGGTTGTGCTTTTGAAAAATAAGTAGAACTTTATTAACAATCTCTCTAAAGTCCACTCTGTGACCCTTAATTGCATATAAAATTCTTCCATGCTGTTTTGAATCATGTCCCTGAAGCCAGGGTTCTCTGTTTAATAACTATTTCTTTTTGGTGTTGTTTTATGTAGCACAAGTGTTGCTGCACAGATATTTCCCCATTTTTTGTCACTTTCTGAGATTTCAAAGACCCATAATATACCGCATGTAGAGTTGGGAAATAAAACCACAAAATATACTACAATAAACAGAAGAAAGTTTTGAAATATAATGTTAACATATGCAAAGAAGATAATTTAGGTTGTTTTTGTGTAAAAGAAATTTAAATTCAGTAAGTCATTTATTAGAAGGATTTAGTTGTAATGTTATTGATTCGGTAAACTGAGGGCTAAGGAAGAAATTTACAGAAATATAAAAAATATAAAACATGATGCTTTTTCAGGATTCAATTTTGAATCATTAGGTGGCCCTTTTTCCCTATGGGAATGAACCATTTCCCTCAAATTTTGAAAGTTGAAAATGTTTACAAAGAAGAAAATAGGCAAGATTCAGTAAAGTTTTGTCATTTACATTTCATGTATGCAATGTTAATGTGTTTCTATACTGAACAGTTAATATATGTGATTGCATACTTTTAAAGTATGAACAGCTCAGGAAAGGTGGAAGAATGACTTTTTATTATAAAGTGCCCATTTTTATTTAACTGAAAAAGCAAATTACTATTTAATAAAAGTTACATCTTTAATATTGTTTCACTATATTCTACATACATACACAGGATTCAGAATATAAATAGTGTAATTATTGAAGTGAAATACTGTCTCTAGTAAGAAGACTAGAAAATATGCCACAGACACTTCAAAACTGTGTGAATTATATTAGTAAAAAAAAGTAAATTTTTATAAAGTTTAGTAAAATTTAAAGTAAAGATAACAACCAACTATTGTCTCTTTAACCTGACTGGGGGACCATATTTCAAACAAATATTGAGTTTAAAGTTTGTTTTGACAGAAACTTTTAGAATTGAGTTAGTAGTCTAATATGTAGCCAAATGTACTTTCCTCCAAAGAGAGAAAGATATTTTAGAGATTTTTTTTCCTCTTGAGATAGGATATTAGATATGTATATTTCATCTTAACAGTCAATTTCTGAACCACTTGCTTTAGAGCTACAACTTCTTTAAACTTAACAAATAATCTCATGCATACACTGGAAGACAGTACTACGGTTTATTAACAGTATTATATTTAACCGAAATTGGTAAAGAAACAAAAATACTGCTTGTACCATATTGGTACATACTGAACGTTTTCAAAGACTAGCCAAAACTGACATTATTTTAAAATAAATTAAATAAGATGTTTTATCTTCAAATTGGAGATTGTTAATCGATTTAGAGCTAAAATTAGTATTCAATTCAGAGGTTAAACGGGGTTCACAGGTGGTCACATTTCCATGTTTTAGCAAGTCTCTAGGGATTGAAGTTATTATACTCTACATAAACATCTTTACTCTGCAACCACAATTCCACTGCAAGGTGCCAGTGAAAAAGAGGCTGGTCACTCTTTTTGACTGGTATAATGAGGCGGCTGGAGTTCCCTTTATAGCACTTAGAAAATATATGCAGTCACTAGCCATTTCACAAGACAGTTACTATTAGAGTTAGTTTCAGATTCACCATAGTAAAACCCACTTTGTGTCAAAGCAGTTCTCCACTGAGAACCAGTTAAAGAACTGGCAGACAGCCCGATTCTACTTATTATACTGTCAGCATTTACATATAAAGGTATTTTATACAAAAGACCCACATTCCTAAATTGTGAAGAAAAATAATTTTTCCCAAAAAATAACTACTGGACCTAGAATAGTCAGAAATGTTTGAGATATAATTTTCCTTTAAGAATTAATAGCCATATTCTGGGAAGGAGGTAATATTAGTATTAAACATAAATACTTGCATACTATTTAATAATATTGTAAACAATGTACCATATCTATATATACCTCCTTTGTGCCAAACTTTATCACTGAGTTTGATAACTTTCATCCAAAGTCCAAACAGAAGGCAATTTAAGTGACTTAACCTTGTTTGTTTTAAAACAGCTATGTATTTGACTTGACCTACGCAGCAATACCTATACTGAAATGCCAACACTAATTGTGAAATGTATAGACAGCCACAACCAGGGTGTTACTTTTTGTCCACACCAATTAAAAAGCCCTCTATCAAGCCAGTACTTTGGCAAGAGAAAGAGATGCACAAAGGTATTCTCTGACAGACAGCCATGCTTTAGCTCAAACTAATCCCAAGAATTAGCAGCTCAGAAGCATAACCCAAAGCAAATCAGTCTTGGGGGAGACTCAGAAGAGCATCTTTCCACAGTGAACTAAAGGCTGAATCTTAAGGCATGTACTTCAAGGTCACAGAACATTCCGTGAAAAATTAAAATCTACCAGGCTCTACACGCTCCACCATATCAAACATGCTAATGATGTGAACTAACTTCATGAAACTTTAAACACATTGATGTGACAAGAACAAGTCAGGAGTGATTTCAATAACTGATGGCAAACGGATAAGACCATCTAAAAAGTTACTTTTCGCAAAAGACAAGGAAATCATGGAATCTAACGAAAAGAATGCACAACAACCCTCAACTTCAGCCTCCAAAAAGGCACAAGGATAGACACAGTGCTGTGGAATATACTGATGTAGATTTCAGAGACAATACCTCAGGCTATTTCTATTTTCCTCGAGAAATGTCAGAGGTACTTACATGAAGGAAGACCAGATCAGATTAGTCCTTGGGATATTTTCCTTTCTTAAGAGAGAGAGAAAAAATAACAACAATAATCTTTACTTCGTCCAGCCTTGAAGTGCTTCTCCACCTGATTCAAACATGCAGCCACGGCGACCCACACAGAATCTTCAAAGTCAATCCAATAGCAGCCCGAAGATGTCTGGGTGTACGCGTGTGCTCAAGTGTCTGTGACTGCGAGCAGAGCAAGCAGAGAGCTGGAGATGATGTGTGTGTATGTGCGCGCGCGCGCGGAGGGAGCGCGCGGGGGGAGGCGCGCGCGGGGACGCGCATTCGCGCGCGAGTCGAAGCCACTTGGAGGAGGAGGAGGAAGAGGAGGAGGAGGAGGAGGAGGGGAAAGTGGCTCTCAGCGGCCAGCCGATTAAAAGTAACCAGACTCGTCCAGAAAACTGCGTCCAGGAAGGAAGTGACAGAAGACGAATGGGAAAAGGAGAGCCGCTCACAGCCTTTGAAACGTCGCGTAAAAAAGGCGGGGGTAGGGGGGAGTGGTGGAAGGATATTGGGAGGGGAGGCGCGGGTGGCAGGGAAAACCGAGCACACAGGCTTGGGGTTCTAAGCAGCACGAACCATGAAGTGCCTCTTGTCTTCTTTTTTTCCTTTATTTTATTTCGTCCTTGCTTTTGCCTTTGCCTCGCGCTGCCTTTCCTTTCTGTCTTTCTCTCTCCCTCACAATTCCAAACCGTTGACTCTCCTCGTGAGCTGGAGAAATCATCAGTTTCACTCTTGCAAAAGGGGGGCGGGACTAGACCTCGAAGCATTTTAATAAAACAAACGTACAGCAGTTCGCTCCTCACCCCTCCAGTCTCAACTAGATTGATAAATTACTCCACTACACTACTTTAATTATGTATATGGTATGCAGAATAAATCACTGAACATCAGTACCTCAATCAAGCACTTTTAAATGATAATTGCATCTTGGTGAATCAATCTTTCCATTCCTGACATTTTGCTAATTTTAGTTTTACGGCGGGGTAACGGCACATGCCATACGCAAACCTAATGACAATTCTTTATTGCACGAAATGAAGACAACACCGCGAACTGCGGGCTCGCAGCTATCTGCCGGGGGGAGCCTAGGACGCTCGGAAAACCAAGTCACCGGCGGTGCTGCGCGCTCGCTCCCCGGGGACGCTGAGAGCCAGCCAGCAGGAAAGTCCTTCTAAAATCGGGATCTTTCCTCTGACCAATAGGAGCGCAACCCTAATAGTTGCTCTTGTAAGACTTTTCCCCCGTTTGGGGACGCGTTAACCTCTTCATTCTTCCAACGTCCGAGCGCTCCTCTGTTACTTACGCGTGGAAGCCACTGTCCAGGATGTCTGCAGCACTCGATTCCAGTGCGCTTTTCCTGCATACCCAGAATACGCGGTTTTCGGCCCTGAGAGGTTGAAGGGCTAGAAAGTTAGCCTAAACGCCTCTCAAGTGTTACTAATGTACAAAATAATAAAAGATTGACTATATTCGAAATCTCGACCTCATCGCGGGGCCATGAACTTTCTAATCAGTTTGGAAATATTTACCACGGCGGCAGCCTCCTCAGAGATTTCCTCCTCCCTCCTCCCTCTCTCTCTCTCCTACACCTTACTGGATTTTATCCAGGGCATTCACATGTAAACCAAACCAACTTCCCAAATGCATTAAGCTTCCCTATCCGATATCTGATGACTTCACTTATCCTGAAGAGTTTCAGCTGCACAGGAAGCAGAAATAGAGACTGATAAGGAAGATACTACTTACATTAAAGTTTTAAAAATAAGTTAATATTAAAGATTTAGGAAAGGTTACTAGAGATTGGGTACCTCCCTTCCCTAGCCAAATTACACCACGCCCAATAAAACCAAAGATAAAATACACCAACTAGTACACACACCATGAAAAGACACGATTGCATGCCTGTACTACTACAGGTTACATAGTGTTTCAAATTAAAACATGTTAAAAGGTAGAAGGGAAAATACACTAGGAAAATTAAAACATGGAATATTCAAGAGTAGACAATAGGAGTATACTGAAATATCTAGCTAATTAAAGTTATTTCCTCACTTAAAAAAATTCCTTTCAGCAGTATGTGTTTAACCCAATGACTAGTTGCATTTCCTCTCAAGTCCTGTACTGTGCCTCTAGACTATTTTAATGCGGGAGGACAGTGTGATTCAAAAAGCCTCCTCCTTCATTGTTGAGACTATTTGATGTGAGTAGCTTTTCTCAGAAGAGTAGGCTCAACATTTAAGCGTCTGCCCCAAGGCTTTACTTGAAAGGAGAAGGTTGATTTTACAGGCAAGTACAACTAGATCTGAATACTATTCAGGCTTCTGGCTCATCACCGTTGTGGCTGTCAGGACAGCTAAGATGAAACTCTTGCTTTTATTATAGGAAAGCAGGGCAAACTGTCACAAAGCAAGAACTATCTGAGATAGTATTTCTTTCAGATTGGTATCTATAATGTATTTGTTTGCCTGTTTGTTTTTCATCCAGTGAGGTTGCTACTATCATGAATGCATTTTAATAATATGGCAGAGGTAATCTGTGTTAGGTGTTCATTTAAGGTTCACCTACAACTTTTAAAGAATCAAAAAATTTAAAGATGCATTGACATTTTGAATACTAAGATATGTTTATATATGGTGGTAAAAATGAAATTTCATTTTTTTCCAGATTCACAAATGTCCTGACAAAACAAACCATTTGCAGGAACATCTAAATTTATCACAATAATGCCTAAAGTTAATGTAATAAATCCTTAGCAGTCTATTTTACATGAGCAAATAAACATAGGCAATTCATGACTTTCAACCACACTATTTATGATGGATCATAGAAAATAATTACCACAGTATACTTCATTTTTATATTGTTTTCCTTCAAAAAGAAACTACCTTACCTTTTTTCATTTCAAAGAGTCATTTCATAATAAACATTTTAACAAATCCATAATTATCAATGATAGTACAAGCATTCAAAAGTATATATAACTTCACACTGTGGGTAATTTGAAAATAATTTGGATCTGGAATGTATTACAATTGGCCTTCTAAAATACAAGATATTCCCCTCAGAAGATTTAGCTTCTTAATTATGCGTGGCCCTAAATTAATATTAGCATTAGTTTCTTTCCCATGAGCTTTTATGGTTGAAGCAGAGCAAAAAGGTTGTAAAGAAATATACAATAGAATCACCTGGGATTTAAAGTTACTCATTAGTAATCTATGAAGTGGTTAATCCAAAATATGCTTTATATTCTTTAAATATTTCAGGACTATTTTTAAAAAGAATCACCCTTACCCTTGCCACCTAACGGTACTTGGCTAGGATCAGAATAATATGTGGTGTATGGAGAAGCTGGTACTAGGTATTAGGAAGCCTAGATTCTCTGTTTGAAGGTTGGTGCCTCACTAGTGAATGTTTTTTGTTTTTTTCTTTCTGGGCTCAGTTTGCTTATGCATTAAATGCATTTTCCAGTCTATTCCAGTTCTATGGTTGCAAAACAGAAAATTCTTATACCTTTTAAAGCCGATCGGAAGCTTAGGGCCTATTCTGTTAAATTAAAGGTGACACTTCCTTTAAAAAGAGAATGAAGTCTGGGATTGATGTACTACTTAAACCAGCTTTCTCATTCCAATCACCAAATATTTCCCTCATTAAATAATTACTATGTGTTTTATTATACATGTAAATAGATATTAACTTCATTTCCCACAAAAGAATTATCAATATATTTAAAGTGCCACAGAAGTTACAGAGAGCATGATCCTCAGGATTTTAACTCTACAGAAAGCTAGTGTCTAATTTCTGTTCAGGGTTGCATACCATTTTACTCCACTCTCCTCTCTAGTACTTTCCTACATTAAATCATCAGTCCACCAAAACCTTGTGCATTGGGTGTGTCTGCTTTTAAGCCTGGCCCACACTGGGTGTAGCTCTTGAAGTGAGCTTTAAAAAATTACTTCAAAGTAAGCTGGACAGTTGCCACAGAAACCCGCTAAAAGATGAAGAAAGGCTATAGATTAATCTATCCCTCAAGATTATTCAGCTATATGGTGTACTGTATAGTATTCAACTGTACAAAATACTTGCAACACAAACCTGATAGTTTGACGCAGAAATACGGAAAAATATAAAAAGTAGTAAGCTACAAATACCAATAGCATTAAAAATGTTACTTTCTTAATAGTGAAAAGATGACATAAATAACTTTCCCTGAAATGGATTAATTGTAAAAGGGGCTTGCAAAGATAGGCCCCGAGAGGTGACGCGAGCTTTACACAAAATGCTTATAATGTAAAGCATACAATGGTTTTATAATTCTGTATCACTTTCATACATGTCTATATCACAAACACCTAATGACAAAGAGTTTGGCAGCTTTACCTCTAGGAGTTAACGTTGTGGTAGATGATATAACAAATATTAAGCACTTACCACGTACACATTCAGTCATTTGCCCTCCATTCTTTACTTCATCTCTTCATAGAAGTTACTTCACAGTTTGCAACTCTTCTTTGGCACCTTAAAATGTGTAAGTACAACAAGGTATATAGTTTAAAAAATGTTAAAAGAATATTGATATTAAAATATATTTTGATAAATTTATTTCTAAAACTTCTAATCTGAAGAATATTAATATTCTAGTATTAAACCAAATGAATGTGTATTGAATATAAAATAATTAAAATTATCATTAATTGTGGTAATAAATATAACTTTTAATATAAATAGTGCCAACTACCTAAATTTCAAAAATTCTTTAGGTGCAACTTTATCGCAGGCACAGTATACACCATATGGACTGCTTGTGATTGAGAATCCGCAGCGTACAAAGGATGTGTTATTCCGAGCCAAGGTTTAATCATATCTTTTATATCCAGAGATCCGACATTTTTTTTTTGTACCTTTAAGTTTATATCCAATGAAGAACTACAAGGAAGACAGTCAAACCCATGATATCCCAAGTTAACAAAATTTGTCAAATTGGGATACTGAAGTTGCAAATGAAGTTGCTGGAAGGTCTTGGTTTATATGTTGCCTAAAGGCCGGTTTTCAACATTTTGGGATTAGTATGTAGATTCAGTAGCCTTTATGAATGCTATTACCAAAAATACCTTATCCTTCCAAGCACTGTTTAAGTGCATGAGCACAGACAAATGCCCCTGTGTCCTAATCTGTTTGGAACTAGCTGCCTATGACTTTGAGAACACAAATGAACTGTTTTCTTGGCTTTAGAATGGGTCCAGTCATCCCAGCTTTGAGACATATCAGACCACGATGGTCAATATCCACCCCCGCCCCGTTTGTTATTAGCAAGACTTTTCATTGTGAAGTCATTAAGATTTATGAAGTGTCCATATTTGGTTTGACATCCTAAGATTTATTTTTATTTTTAAGTTGCTTCGGAGTCAAGGAGAAATGAAGAATTTTGGCCACTTTTATTTCAGGGCTGCTAGCTGAGTTTATCCTTTTAGGCTCAGGCCCACAGTGAGTTGGTTTCAATTTGGTGACTGGTAGTCAGTACCAGGTGACCTGGTGCATTCCCTTTTCCCAGATCTGCTTGGTTTCACAGGCTGTTAAATTAGGATCATTATACACATCTCCCAGGGCCTTTCCACATTACAGAAACGCAATCTTCATGAAACTATCTGAAAGATATGTTAAGATTTTTAAAAATGCCACCACAAATTATAACACATTTCTTCCTTTTCCCGGATCAGTGTGCCCAAATAAAGTTTGATCAGTAATTGGCTTGTGAATGTGTGGCTGATTAAAAAGTATCCATATGCACGGCTAAATTTAATGGACTTTACCTTTACCTACATAATTGTTAAATGTTCATCGGAACATTGATTCTATCCCATTTCTTGAAATATCACAGAAACCTTCAATTCAAAGAATAGATTTTCACACTTCCACTTCTATTTCTTCTAGACACCTCTCCATGTGTGTGCCCTTTAATTTTTAAAGATCTCTGCCCGGGATCGGGTGGGGGTTAAAAAACTCCTCTTGCGTTTTGGTGCCCACTTCTTTGTCTGGAAAGCAAAGGGCTGGGATTCAGTCCCGACAGCCCCTTAAATTAACCAGACGGGGGACGCCTCTGTTTTCAGCAGCTCACTTCCCTAAGTTATTGATTGCAGGCAGCAACAATCCCTCCGTATGATTTCTGCAGAAAGTGAATCGCGTTTGCTGGGCGTTCCGCAGAGGCACAACAGCCACAACGCCACCCAATTATTACCGGTCTTCCCCTCAATGCCGCTCTCACCACCTTTATACTCCGTTCTGCCCGTCTCTGCTTTCCTCCCTCCTTCCTTCTACTTTTCTCCTGGCAGACGGAGTTGATGGGCGGAGGCTCCCTCCCTTCAGGGAGCGCTTGCAGAGTTCGGAGGCAGCTAGTAGGGGGTGAGTGGGCCACGTGCGTGCGCTACGGGCGAGGAGCAGGCGGGTTTGGAGCCCTTTTGGGGGCCTGCTGGGCCTGGGAGCGTGGAAGGGGTTGACTCTTGGCGGCGAGTGTGCCAGGTTGTGTGTAGAGGGGCAATTTCACAGCTTGGGGGAAAGCGGCCGCGGGTTTGGTGAAGAGGCCGCGTGGTGGGTTCTGGGGAATGGAGGAGGGCGCAACAGTGATGTTTTAGCTTTGGAAACGGGTGGTGTCCGTGTCAGGGGAGTTGCCCTCCTGGTCTGGTTTGTTGATCTTGGGGACATTTTATTTAGATCGGCGAAAGAGAACTCTGAAGAGCTGGAGATGAGCTCGGAGCCACGCACATAATGAACACCCACACACCATGCACAAAGCGCTGGCACGCGGGCCGCTAACAGCCGCGCAAGCTTCTCGAAGTGCTCCTAGCATTTTGCGAGCCTGGGACAGGAACAGTAGCACCCGCAGGTCCAGCTGCCGCCGTGTCCCGCACCAGCCAGCCAGATTTTTCACAGACAGGCCAATAAGAAAGGGCGGGGTCCCGGAGTTGGATTTTATAGCCCAAACTCTTAGGGTCTTCAGGATTATTTTAAAAACTAACAGCCAGCAGCAGGCTCTAGCAGTTAAGCTACTTCGTAGGTTTGTCTGCGCTTTGGCTAGGGAAAGACCACAAATTCAACCAGAAATGGGATGCTAGGGAGAACCCCCCCCCCCCCCCCAATTTCCTTCCCCCTTCTATCCTCCTTTATTTTTTAGCACGTGAGAACAGTGCTGGGATCTTTTGCAAAAATGCCATCACAGACTGTGCTGTTCTTTGATCTGTGTCTGAACTGTACCAAGGGTACCAAGCATGGTGGAAAAATCAGTGCTCTAAAGGCATTCTAGAGTACTCTATTGAAAAAAATCAAAGGTGTCAAATGTTTACAGTTGGCATGTTCTTAAAGCTATAAGCTGCTACCAATTGTATACGGTAGCCCCATGTAGCTTTTAAAGTTTAAATTAATTAAAATTACATAAAATTTAAAATTCAGTTTCTCAGTTTCACTAGTCACATTTCAGGTCTCAGTAGCCACAGGTGGCTAGTGGCTACCTTATTTGACTGCAGCGTTGACAGTTTTTCCATCTTTGCGTAAAGCTCTGTTGGCACGTGTTGCTATAGAGTTTTAAATGAATAACCTGCTTTATGACACCAATCAGACACTCTCGGTATTTGCATTTCTTGGCATTAGTGTGAAAAGTTTTAAAGTCAGAATTTCAGTATTTTCCTGCTGAAAGAGATAACTACAGATCACAACACAAGCACCTAATTTTTTATAGGGAAAGGAACTGTGGCCCACAGCATTTAAGAGAGATGCTCTCAAATCAGGTTGTAAATTTGGAAATGTGATAAGGTCACCTGATAGGATTTAGTATACTTTGTTTTAGATGGGGGGCACCTTGCCTGAGGTTCACTAGGCAAATGAACTTTAGGAAGGGTGACCTGGCAAAAGATTTTAGATAGAAGTAACCATTTACAAGAGAAAATACTTCTTCGCATTCCTCTAAGAAGAAATTCCCTTTGAAATCCCACTGTCTCCCAGACTAAAAATGTATTATGGGTGGTCGTGCCTTTTTAAAGAGATCAGTTGGGATAACATCATGCTTACTTATTCTTGAATAGGTAATTCCATTCTGAGGAAATGGAATTACTCTTTTAAAGTAAAAGCTAGAAAGCACTATTAAGGTTAGGGAAGAAAGGTGTTACATAAGGTGAGAATTGTGAGCAAAGCATAATCTTCAAATTTTATGAAGATGTTATTAGATGCATTGATTATATCTATGACTGCTATCACTAGGGTGAAATTTGATCAGAAATGTTAATAACATGAACAAAATTTAATTATAAATTATACTACCTGAAAAATATATGGCAACAGAATGCATCATAAAGATTTAGAGACAAAGCATTAACTTTCTAACTTCGTTGTTTTGCTTGTTTGGGTGATTGGTTTTTGCAATGATTATCCCCTATATTTCTTATCATTATTTGGGGGTGAAACTTTGGTTTTAATTCTAGCCATATATGGCAATAAGTTTTAAGTTAACCTTAGGTGACAGACCCTTAAATCTTGGGATAGGAAAACTCATGAATAATGAATAATTTTAAAATAGTAACAGTAAAATGTTTTTCTGTTTTAAAGCTTGGATTCACGTGGTTCAAGGTAGAAAGACTTCTTCCCATTCCTGCTGAAATTAATAATCTAAGAGAAAATCTTTTAATTCTTCAAGTGCTTGCAGATGTGCTAGAAGACCTCAACCTCTCCATGGCTGACTACTGAAAAGGTTGGTTTGCCTAGGAGGAGGCTCTGTGGGCAAAAACTCTATGATTACAGATAACTTACTGACCCTTCTTTTGCCTCAGTTTCCTCATATATATAAAATTTGGAACATAAAGTACTGCCCTCAAACCTTTGTTATGAGGATTAAACCAGCTACTCAATGTAAGTGCAGGGCTGGGAAAGTGGTTAACTGCAGTAAAAGTTAGTTAGCCATTCTTATTCCCCTGCAAAGAAATTCTACTTCTATATCATTAAGTCCTATATTCACTCAGACTGGAGCTGTCACAGCAGAAAAAGTTGAAGAAGTAGGTTGTCATAGGGTTGGGAATTGATTCAGGATTAGAACGGTTCTTGAGTTTCACATTTAAGAGGAAGAGATTTCTTCAATCCTAAAATTCTCTGATTTAATGGGTAGAGGTTGTCTTATTTCCCTTTCACAGGCATGGTGCCTTCAGGATGTTTTCAACCTGCCTTTCTCTTTTCCTTTCCCTTCCCTACCCTTCCCTTTTTCTTTCCTTTTCTTTTCCCTTTCCCTTTCTCTCTCTCTCTCTCCCTTTTCCTTTTTTCTTTTCTTTTCTCCTTCCTCCCTCCCTCCCTTCCTTTCTTCCTTCCTTCCTTTCTCCCTCCCTACCTTCTTTCCTCCCTCCCTCCCTCCTCCTCTTCCTTCCTTCCTTCCTTCCCCTCTCTCTCTCTCTCTCTCTCTCTCTCTCTCTCTTTTCTCTTGAAGATGCCTCCTCATACTTGTTAGCTGCTTGGTTGTTGAAAAGGCACTGGAAACTCCAAGTTCATCCTCCTTTCACCCTGGCTGACCTTTGGAATGCTGTTGTGAGCCAAGAAGACATTGATATCTTCAGTCTCCTGCTAACTTGAATTCTTTAGGGCAGAGTCTGCTCAGATTATCTCCTGATGTCATTCCAAATGTCTGATGGCCATCTATGGCAACAGTGCTGGGCAGTGGCCTGCTGGGAAGGGGCAGCCCATGGAATGAATGCCTAACAGAGCATTCTGTACAAGAGGGACCTAGAAGTAGTCATCTGTCGGACACATGATCAACATTACAGTCTAGGGACTGTTTGCTTCTTTTTGAAAAACAGAAAGCATAGACATTTTGCATTTTTGGTTTTAATAAAGTACCATTTGGAATGTACATGACTCCCATATCTGGTGTTCATGCTAACTCTCCTCATTAAGAACACTAAATTAAGACAAAAGAGTCTAGAAAGGAGATAATACAACCACCACACTGCAAAATGTACCTTGTTTCCTCTATATCAGTAGGTTATTTTCCAAATGATGGTATTTAATTTAGCTGAGAACTTACACAATAATTTTTAAATATTTTATTTATAATGTAACATTATAAACCAAGCAAAAGAATATAAAATTTTAATTTTACAAGAAGACAAGATCATGCATAGATTTATATGATTCCAACACATAACTCTATCTATATTCTACTTTACTAGGAATAGAGATAATTAATTTTTATTATTTGGAATGAAGTCTATAAATTATTTTGGAATATGGTGAATAAAAATAACATGTAATAAGATTCTTAAATTTAAGCCAGTGATTAAAACTATTTTTTAACCATTGTATACAGTTCAAGTTCACTGAGTCAAAAAACCAAACCAAAGAAGCCTAGTTATCCTACAGATGACTTTTACAACTAAATTTGCAGTTACATATTTCTATATAAATAATAGTCATATTTTTAATCCAATGATACTTATAGTATATGTGCAAAACTAACACTATCATATTAGAATATGGGTTGAAAGAAATAGGTTCAAAGTACTTAACATGTCATGGCCACTCACTATTTGTCAGTGTTATATTAACTGCTTTAATTAATTTAATTATATTTTATTAACTGCTTTGTAAACTTTATTTCTTCTTAATGAAACAACAGCCTTTCAGATAAGCACTACTATTCTCCCCATTTTACTGATTTTAAAAACCAAACCTTAGAGAGGTGACATTACCTGCCCTGGATCACATTGCTTTTAAGTACGAGATGCAAGACCTGACAAGAGGCCTGTTTCCAATAGATGCCCGTAGCTACGATGCTATACTGCTTCCTTGTACTCATAGCCTTTGCTCACTTATAGGGATGATGTGAGCAGGATATGATATAACCGATATTTCAGAAATACCTGTCTAAACATGTGTTATCTTCTTCAAGGTAGAAACTTCAGGAAGTTATTTGCTTGATATCTCAGTAATGTTATTTTTGCGCAAGTCACACCTTCTTGAAATTTGCTATGCAGTCTTAAGACCAGTCTGATAGGTGGCAAATCTTCATCATTAAGGATGAATCTGTTGCTGAAACTAAATCCAAACCAAATGTAGTGAACAAGGTACTTGATAAGAGTTACAACGTCATTACAAAGCAGCAGATTATTTGATCTCTGGTTTATAAACTGACAATGCAGATACAAAAAGGGAATTTCAAGGGCATCTCTGATGTGAATGTGTAGCCTTTAAGGAGATATTTTGGTGAGTAACACTCTTAAAAGGTCTGATAATTTTTAGAAACATCAGTTTCACTAATTTAAAGTTATACATCATGTATGAATATCATGGGAAATACCTTTCCAAAAATGTACGAAAGGCACAGAAGGATAAATCAGAGACCCTGGTTTAAAATCCAGACTAAGACACTTAATAACAATTTGACCTTAATTTTCTAAATGTCCTTACTGTAAAATTATTTAAGTGGTAGTACCTACCCAGGATGGTAATTTTAGTGGGACAAGAAATTGTACTTCCATAGCCACTTAGTGCCTGACATGCAGAAAACACTCAATAAATGTTAGCTTAAGGACTATCCCATGTTAAAAAAAAAAAAATCTCAATGTCTCCGTTATATCACATTATTTTAGATGTTTTCCTTTCCATCAGTTTGCATGCTTCAAAGTAGCTTTCATTTTTTTAAAAGAGCATTTTATATTTGAAATAAATATAAAATGTAGATTAAGCCAATATATATTATACCAAGAAGTTTTACATTTTAGGATTGACACTATATTATCCTTGTCAGTTTAATATCCTTGTCCATATAATATTCTTTTTAAATAAACTTTTTTGTATTCAAATTTGATTTTTATAAGATTTATGAAGATAATTATATATCCATTTGCCCAGAATAAGGATAAAAGTTTTTATTTTTTATTTATATTTGACATCTTCTAAATTGCTTATTGAATACATAAACTTACGCTTAAATTCAAGGTGCCTTAGCATAAGTATTTAGAATTAGTGGCTTCCTATGAAATCTGTGTTTTTAATTCCTTTTAAATTGATATTATCTGTGTGGTATTATCTGTAAGGTTGCTGAAGCTAGTATCTGTGTCACCGACTTCCCTATACTCACCTTCACCTTGTCCTCTTTTTTTCTCCGGCATGCTCCACTCACCCAGCAGCAGTTTTTAAAATCAATAATAACTCTTTGATTATCTCCTCACAGCCTTTCACTGATGTGACCCACAAGGTCCTTTCATTCCTCGGCAGCCTCTCATATTTCAGAATTCACCTGGATTATGTCCTACCAGAGGAGCCAGCCACTCCAACAGCTTGTTTCATGACATATAGCAACATGCTACTCCTTTAAATGAACTTCTCTTCAAAAGTTTTCTGAAAAGAGTTCGTAATCCAAAGGAGTATCCATGACTACACAAATTCCACACATTCCCTACTGTGTTGGTCAGGAGATGCTCTTGGGAGGAGTCTTTCAGCAGGTTTCTGGTCCTTCCCCCATTGCAGTCACTCCATTTGCCAACAAATAGGTAAGTCCTGGGTTCAAGTCAATGGGAAGCCTGGCTCTCACTTGAACAAGAAATTTTACTGTGTTTGAAAAGGCTGGGATTGGAAGATGAGCTCTCTATCAGCAAAATGTCATGATGCTCCTTGAAAATTTGTCTCCTTATATTTTTTAAAATATTGTACACTTTAGTACCTGTTCTAGTCTCTTTTATTTCCTTTTTGCATAGGAGGTACATGTGTTGCTGCATGTCCTTTGTGCCATTGCTACCATGTTGCCACTTGGTCTCACCCTGTGTGCAACCCCCCAAAGCCACCAGAGGTATAAGTTGTGATTATTTCTTGAGAAACATCTTGACGGTGATATAAAACCCCTGTGAGGACAGTATGTGTTGCTTCCTGGAAGAAGGGAAGAATTTGGAAAAGTTGGATAGAGGTTCAAGGTGGAGGACAAAATATTTTCTTTTATCTCTTTTATTAAATCACTGATAAAGCATCTTCCTATGTGTAAAGATGGGGCACATGAACATTTCTCAAGTTTGTGTAGCATTAAATCTGTAAATACAGAGTATCCATATCAAATTGAATGCACTTTATACTAAAATTATCTGTCTGAAGAGATTCACAATTGGAGAAATATGGTTCTAAGTAAAATATTTTGAATACTCCTTAAGGAGGGGTAAAAAACATTCTATAATTTTCTTGTTCCTTTTGACCCCATTTAGTAATAGTTAAATAACTAATGAATAGATTTACTCCCATATTTTCCATTTCCTTGATTTTCCTTCTTTTATTCCCCTCCTTCCTTCATCTTTTCTGCTCCATCTTATCTTCAGTTGTAAATTTTTAATTTTCAGTTATAAACTGAGTATACTAAGTTACATTCACATATACACAAATGACTGCTTATTAACAATCAGAATCTTTTTCACTGCTTTGGAAGTTACATTTTTTGTTTCAGACCATAGGATATTATTAATAACATTTTTCTATTTACTTGAATCACTTAAAAATAAAATATTGCTAACAAAGGAGCTTATTTCTAAACAACTGACATATGCTATAGACTATAGTTACAGAAGAGTTTCTGTAATTATTTTTGTTATTGATCATTATAATTACTCTTCGATTACAATGACAATGAGCACACAGCAAATAAGACATGTGCTGCGTTGTTTATCTGTTGTTTGTGAAGGATTTATTTTATCCATCCACAGATTCTTACCTCAAATTTATGTAGCTATATGATTCTATTTTGTGCAGCCAATGGCCACAAAATAACTCACACACAGGAGAATAAAGCCTGTGGTTTCCCTTACATTATTACTAGTCTATAACCTCCTAAATTCTCTAGGTCAGTAATGATTGAGTATTCTAAAACTTGGATGTGTATGCATACCAACTTCTCATAAGTACTGCCTATGCTGTTTTTTTTCTTAAATGACATTCTTGAAGAGTCAGTTCAAACCACTTTTCATATTGCAAGCTGTATTACTTAGTGCCTGAAACTCAAGTAGTACTTGGGGATGATTTTTGGCTCATAAATAGTATTGGGTGAACTTTATTATTCACCAATCCACATAAAACTAATTTTAACAAATGAACTACTTAAGTGCAAGTTTTCTTGGTATTGTAGGGGAGAATCGACCTCTTAAAGAAAAGACTCTTGCAAGGATAGCACAACCTAGTGCAGAGGAGAGTTTATTAGAGTGCTCAAAATTTATCTCGATTGTTGGGCCCCAACTCAGGACCACTGACCCATAGTCTCAGGAATCCATATTATAACTAACTCCCTGGGTGTTTCTATATACATTTTGCTTGCAAGCCACTGCCTTTGGGTAAGAGTAAGCATAAGATTTGAAAAGGCCTTCAAGTTTAGTAAACTTGACTTTGTGAACACCTTTCAACATAGTAAGAATGAGAGTTCAAAATGATATGACTCTTATTATTGCCTGAATTAGTTTATATTGTAAATGAACAAATAGACATGCTACATATATGCAATCCCCTGTAATTAGAAAACTGATTAACCAATATGAGGACATAATTCTATTACATTTCTGAGCAGTTCTTCATCTTTACTTATCTGAGGGATAGCTCTTTTCTTGGGTGGACTATGTTCCTTGGATCCTGGTATCTCAGGGAAACCTGTAAAGTGGGCTTCAGATGCAGGTACCTCTATATTTAGTGACCCACAGACATGTTTATTCTTCAGCGACTGCCACATACTTGTGAGCCGAGATTCTTTCCAACCAGGACAAGCACTGGTCATGATCTTTTGAGAATGTGCTTTTCACGAAAAAGACATTCAATCAATGCAAATATTTCTTATAACCTCAGTAATTACCACAGTCTGCCAAGCAATTATAAAGGGTCTTTACAACACGACCATTCTAGGCAATGCGGTGAACCATATTCCCAGCTTTTCTTAAAAAAATATTTGTATTGTATTTTTTTCCATTACCATTTATCCCCCTTATTCCCTGCCTCCCCACAATAACCCCACTGTTGTCCACGTCCATGAGACCTTTTTCCTTTTTGCTCAACCCCTCCACCCCCTACCCACCCCCTTAGCTGTTATCCTGTTCTCTTCCATGAGTCTGTATCTATTTTGCTTCTTAGTTCAGTTTGTTCCGTAGATTCCACATATGAGTGAAATCATATGGTATTTGTCTGACTGGTTTATTTCACTTTTTTTTATGGCTGAGTAGTATTCCATAGTTGTTTTATCCACTAAACCTGAAACACTAATTCAAAAAAAACACAAGCACCCCTCTGTTCATTGCAGTGTTATTTACAATCCCCAGCCTTTTAACCTCTCTCCATGCTCAGCTGTTGCCATTAACCTCTCTTGGATCCAGATATTTTTAACACTTCAGATTAGGGGTTCTCTGATGCTCCTGTTTCTTATTACAACTTTTTTTTTCCCCTTACACAAACACATTCTTATACTGGTATATTTCCAGCAGCAAGTGTGGTAAATAAATTTTTTTGTTAAAAAATTTTTCTCCCATTATATAAAACTAGAAACATTAGTGACCATTAAGTCCTTTGCGTTAATGCAGCCCTACAGAGCTATGTGTGTTAATATAATTTCGAAGGTGAGACCTTCCATGTTTTGTTACCAGGGTACCCAAGTGGGAAAAATATGGCCAGCTGGTTGGTAGTGTATTACAGAGTGATTTTGTTTTGCCCACTGATTTCACAGGCTAAATACTGTTGTTAGTTTTAATTATTTGGAATGCCGACATGGTGGGCTACTTATAGCAAGAGGGAAAGGGCCAGGCATGCTGTTGCAGACTGAAAACCACCAATATGTTCTAGTATTCTTCTGGGACTTTCACATGAAGCAGATGAAACACCTTTTATTGGATAACTAAAATTTCCTTTCCAAAATTTACACGTAGGCCAGGAGAGTCTCATCCATTCAGTAGCCTCACAGAAATTACATGACTTGTTTCCAATCACAAACTTACAAAGCAGTGAAACAGAGGACAACTCAGAGCGGGCTACTTCTGCTGTGGTGCTGTTCAGACACCACTTTTCAACTCTAAAGAGAAAACGTTTATGATCTGTCACAGGCCAGTGAGGGACACCTTATTCACTTTCACTAACATCCCTTTGAGATGCTAAGAGATAATTAAGTTTTTTGAAAATCTTGTGATTTTACATGTTTTGTGATGACACCCTTTTCACAATTGTTAGAAATGTATATTATTTACCAATTATTTTGCTTGCAATTGATTTGCAAAGTGCTGTTGCATATTATTAAATGGTTTTCTGATTAATAGCATGTTGATTTATACTAAATGTAGTGGAATAAGCAAGTATATTTGTAAATTTAGTTATATAATTTAGTTGCTGGATTGTATTATAGAGCTGTTGGAGATTATTTTAGACCAATCTCTTGCAGGGAAACCCTGTCTACACTTTTCTTCCACATCCTATTTCAATGTTTTAAGTTGCCACTCTCCTTTTAAAAATTAATTTGCATGTCTGGGTTTTAAAGCAAATACTGTTGCAAAGCCCAGGGTTAAGATAAATTCTTTTAAATGCAGGACAAGATAGATATCTTTTCAGTTTCTTTTCTAGAGGGTCCGGAAAGTGTTAAGTATTTAGTTTGAATAGATATTCATGACCTTGACTGAATCAGTATGTTGTATAGCATTATCAACAAATTCTGTTATAGCAATATAAAATATTAATGTAATTAATAATTATTTGAATAAATATAAGATACTTATATTAATACAGGATTACTGAGTCATGGGATTTCTGAGCTGTTAGGAAACCCTTACTGATGGGGCCTCTGGGGCCCAGAGAGGTTTGGTAGTTACACACACACACACACACACACACACACACACACACGCCAGTTGGTCATTGAGTCAGTTATATGAACTGTTTAATATATTCTGCACTTGAGTACTATACAGGTGCTTATGCTTTGGTATATTTGGTATTTTTAATTATCCCCTAATATTTCAAAAAAAATTTCAACCACAACTTTTGATTTCTGCATTCATCTTCTAAATGTATGTATTACCACTGATTTCTTACAAATTTTTGCTGTTTTACATACACCATCAATATTTTTAGTTTGAAATTCAATCTAAATGGTAAAGAGAATAAAAAAAGAATATAGTGTAAATATTTTAATGTGTTTATGCTTTTTAACCTACATTTTAATAAGCTCTGGTATAATCGTGTATTTCTCCAAGAACGTATTAAGTTTGGTGACTGAAAACAGTTCTCCAAAGAAATGTAACTCACTTTAATTTTCTATGTTCTCTTTTTTATTTAGAGTTTAGTAGTCATATGTTTAAAGTCTAATAGAAGAAAAATCACTGGATGTGAAATCGGGAGACAGGCCCAAGTCTGCTTCTACATCCTCACATTGTTGACTTTAGGTAAGATTCCTATTTGTGCTTCTGTTTTGTTTTCTTTAAAAGGAGCAGTTCAAACTTCAAAGACACTTTCCCACAAGTCAAAGCTATCATGAGCCCCCAAAAAATATTTGACTGAAAGAAATGTGTGGGCATCATCATTTGGCTGCCCAGAATTTTTCATGCACATATACTTGTTATATACATCTGAATTGCTTGTAAGGAAGTTAAGTCTTTTGAGATGTGGACACCAAGAGAAGTGGGATAAGAAAGAAAAGGAAGGGGAAATAAGTTAATGACAAAGGAGGAACGGTAGGTGGTTGAATGATTCCTCTTTTACTTCTTTATATCTACAGTCTAGTTATTCTTATTTGAAAACCTACTGGCACCAGGTACTCTGAACAGGGATGAGTAATATGTAATTTTTATCTTTACTGGGTTACATTTGGCCCAAGGACAGTTGACAGCTGTCAGTCAGGTGTCTGGTCAATGAGGAGATACATATAAAGCTGCCAAAATATTTTTGTTTCTTTAAATACTTACAAGTAAATCATTTTCATTGGAAACTTCATTGTCTTGAAAGTAAATAGATTGATACTCAATATAATTTATTGAAGTTAGTTGCTGAGGAATCAAGATTGTCTTTGTGAATATACAAGGTAAACAAAATGTTTTTCAAATGTTTCTCTAAATCAGAGAAATAATTGCTTTTTCTCCAGTATAAATAAGCTGGCCTTAAGATATGAAGATGTATTGCAAATAATGCTTAAAATCCTTATGTTGTCAAATTAATCTTTTAGGGCACATATGAGTCATTGCAACTTAACGCCACAAGTTCTGACTAGGACTTATTAAAATAAACCATTTCTATATTTTGAGGGAGTTAGGATAGGTGTTTTTGTGACATGAAAGTTGAAGTTTGATCAGAAAAGGACAGACATGTAGCTGCATATCAAACTAGGAATCAAAGTTTCTCTTAATTAAAAGTAAAAGCCATGGAGTTTTAAGTTAACCCACAATTCAGGATGTGGTTAAAATAATAAATTTTAGTTCTTGAGAAAATTTTTGCCTAAACCTAACATTGTTACTAATAGGTTCAGTCATACTTTAATAATTCACAAGTATCATATAAAATAGTTTGGAAGAAGTTTTTTTTATTGCTTATATTTGGTGTGAATTACAAATAGTATAATAATTGTAGCCAATAATAATGCACATAAAAACGTAACGAATATAATTCTGAAGCCAACTTCAGAGTGTGTGTTCAGTTGTGTTGTATTTAGTTATCTCTAAAAGCGAGTGCTCTGGTTCTTTAGGGATATAGTATTTAACTGACTAGATAAATAAAAAGAAGTCATCGAGTGCAAGGAGTACATATTCATTCTTTAAAGGACTAATGAAGTTCTCTAAAAAATTTAGCAACTATGGTTACTCAGGTGCCAGAATCAATATAATGAAGAAAAATTGTACACAAAATAGCACTTTGAAACCACAATATATTCCTTTTTAAAAATAAAACATGCTTTAATTTTCTGAACCATATTCTACATGTAATACTTTATAATGAAAATTAGATTTGGGTTTTAATTTTTAATATATGGGTCCATTAAATGGAGACAAGATTATGTTTTTAAAATATTAGATTTTTTGATTAGGTGGATCATTTCTGGTACTTTTTAAACCACAAATATTTCATAATTTTAATCAGCAATTGTTATTCTAAAAGAGTATGATATTCAGAAATTTGTGGCGTATTTGTGTCATTATTGATTTGTAATTTGTTTTAGATATAATGGTCATTTCAAAAAAAGTCAGATCTTGTTATCTTCCCAATACAGAACTGCGTTAAACATGTAGATTGAAAATTATCTATGGGATCATCAGAATGAAACAATTGCCTCATAGTATTAGTAATTTATATTGGTGGGCCTTTCTCTTCCTAAACACTAATTCTACCCCCAACAGCTCAGAAAATTGATTTTATGCATAATAATTTATAGCATTCTTGATCAATGTATGCTGTGTGTCTTTTACATTCATTAGCCCATATTGCTTATGAATATGGAATTTAGTTATTAAAATGGTTTCATATGTTTACTATGTATAGTCCCTTGCTTTGAGCTCCTTACTTGCTTAAATAAATGTTTTCAATTTGCTATAATACAACAATTTGTAGAGAAATGCTTGAAGCATGGTTAAAAGAATGAGTTCTTGAAATAAAGTAACTTTTTAAAAATATGCCCTAACATGTGGTCTTGTTTTTCCATGTTTTGCATTAATTAAAATCCTATTCTGAAAATAAAAATATTTTTGCCTAAACTTTTGAATTCATAAAATAAAAATACCAAATATATAAATGTACTAATTTTGGAAATCAGTGACGTAAAAACATGTTTTAGAACTGTCTTGGTTATTTATTTCAAAGAATTTTCTCTAAAGAAACTTTTTCTAAAGTAATGAGAAAATGTTGCCACTTTATATTTTTAAATATTTTGTGCAATACATGTTTTTAAGCAGTGTATTAAAAATAAATTAATTTAATATTCTTCCTAATCATATTCCTGTCACATGCACACATTAAAAAATACAAGCACATGAAATGTTTAAAAAGAGCATGTACCATTTCACATTTCTACTTGGAGATCTATTTAAAAAATAACATTTTATTCACAATAGACGATGGCAGAATTAGGGGGAAAAAAGGTGAAATAATATTTATGTATTTATTTAAATAGTCTAATGTCATATATGTAATTCTTCATCTTTCTGATATTGAAGATAGAAATGAAAGAGACCAACATTAAAAGTATAACGTATTTCCTTTAAAGAACTTGTTTTGTTTAAATTAAAAAAAATTGTCCAATGGTAACTGCTCCACTTTCTATGCTAGGCAAACCCACTGTTGAGTTAGTTGGCTCTGATTCCAATGGTCTCATCAGCTTTCTGAATGTAGGTACCTCTGCAATGCCTCTTCTAGGACAACAAAATCAACTTTTAGAGATTAAAAAATATATTTTGGCAATTGAAACTCACCAGTGCCTTTCTGCTTCTCCAGGAAGTTGTACCCGTCAGCACCTGCTGAGGGCTTTGTTGTCCAAACTCTGACAGGTAAAAAAATTCCTGTAGAATAAAGCCAGACCAGCTGGCTTTGAAGAGAAACCCCCCAGTTTGGGCTGCGTTTGCCTCCTCTCCTTTTCTATGAAGACCCAGCCTTTCCCCCCTTGATCGTCAAGCCGTAAGATGCGTGATCCCTGTGCACAAGTGTCTGGCAGGCCAAGGTGCACCTGTTCCTGTCACTCTGGAGTAAATTTAGCTGTAAAGGTATCACTGACAACCAGACCTTTGTCAGTGCTGGCAAAAGAACACAGAACCGCTTCCCTCCCCTCCCCCCTCCAAGCCCCTGGGCTGCTAGTTCAAATGGAAAATATCAAATCAAAAGTCTATCCAAAAATCATTCCTAAAAAAATGAGATTGCTTTCATATGGTAAAAAAGTAAGTTTCCTTATTTCATACAGACTTCAAAATTACATTTCCAAGAATGATCTTGGAACAAGACAAGTTTTTGTTCAATTAATTGTGGCTGGAAACTTTTTAATGGAAACATACCACACACTTCCTTCATTTCAGGTTATTAAATTGTGTTAAGCATTAAAGTTAGTTGCCATTTGTTCTTTTCGATCCAAAGAAATATTAGAAGGTTAAAACTTATCACATAGGAGGATTAATCACACTACCAAAATTAGAAAGCATGTAGCTCTGAGAGACTGAATGTCAAAATTGTATGCTCATAGCACTTAAACTGTTGGGAACCTAGTATCCACTACAACATTTAAAATGGCAGCTCATGTCTGTGAGTGTTTAGGAGCTGGCTAAAGCTAGCATTCTCTTAGTCTTTGATTAAGGTAAGGACATTTATCATTTATGCGATTTTTTAAAAAGGTTAATTTCTTTACTGATAGTTTGAGAACAATTCCTTTTGAAGGAAAGTAGAGAGGCAAGCAGTGTTCACTGATATGTCTGACATAAATATAGTAGTCAAGATATTAAAGCAGACCAAGGAGCAATGTGCTTAGCCAAAGAATTCTGAACTTGTCTTTAATAATTATGATTTCTTAAGTGGTGTTAAAAAGAGTTGTACAAAGTACCTGTTCTACCATATTATTACTGCTGTTTACAAGGTTTGGGTTTTTTGAGAAAAAGAAATCTGGGTCAAAATAAAAAAAAATGCTTTGTAAAATAAACAAAGTTCCTATTTGCTTACTATATATAAACAGCCACTCACCAAACCTCATTTCTCCGCAGGGCACCACTTTCAGATAAAAACATAGACCTGAATGGCATCATCCAGTCTCCAAGGAAACCATGTAAGTACCTCTCTCACTGTGTACTTCTCTTATTCAGAGTTTAAAAGCTGGCTGAGTACTGAATAAGTGAGTGTTTTTATTTAATAATTATACAGGAGGTAATTTTTAGGAGCCAGCTAAAAAGAAGCAGGTTCTTGATTGCTACATGCGTCACAACAAAACCCTTATGTTTTCATCATATTTCATAAAATTATGTATTTGGTCTCAATGTCTCCATCAATACTCATTCTTAGGTACAAAACAGCTACTCAAAGTCCTAATGAATTGAGAGTTTCAGATTTTTCCAAGGCCCATTAGTGTTTGAGAAAGAGTGTTTCACAGGCCTTGTGCTAGGAGTAAGTAGTTACCTAATTGTCATAAAACTAAATTTTAAAAATTAAGAAAAAATTGCTTGGAAAATATTTTATTGGTAAACATTGATAGAAATTTATTGGATTTTAGAGTTGCTTGGAAAATGAGCAAGCAAACAAAGAGATGAGGTTATGAATTTAAACAATGCAAAGAATCTTGAAAGCGAGTATAATTTTCAAGATTCAAAAATCTGTTTACAGAAAAGTTTGGGAAATTGGGATGCTATTTTCTTTTTCTTTTTTGTCTGCCTCCAAACTAATGTATATTTTTATAGCTAATTTCAAGGTTTTAGTTGATTTTCAGAATGATAGAATCTACTGTGATTTAATTTTTAAACAATATGCTGTTCTGGAAAAGGATGCGTTCTAAAATACTTGGAAAATTCTTTTAAGTATATCTTTACCTAGACTTTATTATTTTTTATAGTTGCATTTATACTTTTGTAAAAGATTTTATTCATTTATTTTTAGAGAGAGCAGAAGGGAGGGAGAAAGAGGGGGACAGAACATCAATATGTGAGAGCTACAGCAATCCTTTGCCTCTCACATGTCCCCAACCTGGGACCTGGCCCAGAACCCAGGCATGTGCCCTGACTGGGAGTCGAACTGGCAACCCTTTGGTGCGCAGGCCAGTGCTCCATCCACTGAACCCCACCAGCCAGGGTGCATTATATACTTTTAAAATCAAATCTTTCAATACTAAATAATTAACCATTATTGTTTATTTTTTCATGAAAATACTTAAAATCCTATACTCATGTAATTATACATTTCTCTCTCTCTCTTTTTTTACTTTTTACTATCTGAATAAGCTATATGGTTTATCTAGTCTTTTAAATACAGACATTTTACTTTTCATCAAGGTTTTCAGGAGTTGTATTTGAACACAGCTGGTTTGGCCCTGTGGTTTGGGAGTTTTGCATAGCCTTTTCACTTGCGTTAGTTACTCCTGTATTTCTATTTTTCCTCTGCAACATGGTTCCTTCCTAAGCATAAATGATAGAGAGAATCTCACTCATAATTTCCTGTTGAATCCGACAGACTCTCATATTTAAATTCTTACTGCAGGAATGTCCCACTTTCTCACATAAGGATGTGAAATGGCATTGTTTATGTATTTCTATGTTTCTGTCTTTTTATATATGTTAAAAAATGCATCTTTCTGAATTGAGAGACGGTAAGTTGCGATAGACTAAAGAATTTGCTGGAACTCTGGAAGGGTGTAAGAGCCTCCTCACCTGGTAGGGGAACCTGGCTGGGAAGTGAGTTTTTTTAATGCTTGTTACAAATTTCACAAGTGTGTAGTTTGAGGCCTGAACAACTCTCCTCTAAAATAGGAATTTCTTGCCACAAAATATGGGTTTGGACTTTGCTGGGTAAACTTGGAAGCAGAGCAAGGTTAGAATAGGTCTTTATAAAGAAAGAAAATGCAAATTGAAGAGGAGGACTGACTAATGTTATAATTCCCTATCTTGAGGAAATGGAATCTTTTGAAATTCTATTGTCCTTGTAGGGAAAGGATAAAAGAAAATCTACACTGCAATGACTGCGGCATATTTTTAACTATTTACATTAGAATATAGATTTATTAAGAAAAATTATTTAAATTTGATATGATTAATTCAACCTCCTGTATCAAAGGAAAATGACTTGGTATAAATAAAATAATATATGCACATCCATTCATCAGTAGTGAACTCTTTAATAAAGACCATCATTATTCAATAGAATATTCTGTGGTGATGGACACATTCTGTATGTTCACTGTCAAGTATGGTAACCAGTAGATGCATGAGGCTACTGAGCACTTGAAATGTGAGTAGTGCAATGGAGAAAAAAAATGTGAATTTTATTTAAATTTAATTAATTTAAATTTACATAGGTCACATGTGACTTATGTCTACTGTACTAGTATTGTGTCTTCATCAGAATTCAAAATGTCCTCTTGCAAAGAATTTCTAATCTGTTGGTATTCTATCATACATTATCATATTTTATATTTACTTTAATATTTGCATTATCATTGAAATGGAATTGCTTTATAACATTTTTCCAGAAATGAATGTCTTTAATACTGTTGATGGGAACACATTGTAACATTGTTTTATAAGCCTGGTGTAGCAAATAACCATTATAAACAAGACTGTGTCTAAAAAGAAAACAGTCTAAAGAAACTTTAACTATGGTGATAAATATTTTGAAAAATTCAGTCACAGCTCTGCAATACATCCTTGCAAATAATTCTCAAAATGTAACAAGCCTATAAAAATACCTACTAGCCTTGATTCCCCAAAGCTAATTCTGCTTTCAAAACACACATCAGGTTTTAAATCTGCTCTCATGACCTTTTCAGGCACTTAGTGAAAATGAACATTAGGATGCATGATGATTATTTTAATAATATTACTAGTACATTAATATTATAGACGGAATAATTACCTAAAAATATACTGACAACTTAAAATATATTTTGTAGTTTACTGGTTATTTGTAGGATACTAAACTAGAGACAATGAATGAAGTTTTTTAAAATAGAAGATACAACAGTCATCTTCATAGGGACTCCATTTATTGGATTTGAGCATATCCTTTTGGATGGGTAGGGTTCATATGGTAAGAAGTGAGAGGAAAATTCTTCTTTTGGCAGAACTTTTGATGAGCTATTCAGAGTGTCCCTATTATTGCAAAACAATCAGGTCCTAGATAAAACATACCTTCTAATGAATTATGTGACTTGAAAAATATTCTGAACATCTCTGAAAATTCTGGACATCCCTCAACTTATAAGTAAGATACCAAAAAGTGTGAATGGAGTTGAGAAAAGTGCAAACAGGAAATGGAGGAATGGCAAAATTGATTTCGATGAGTTGTATTGCAAGGCTGCTGTTGGCAGTATAGCAGCTACATTCTCTATTAGACTTTTCATAAACCTAGCCTTATTAAAAGAACAGGAGGAAATAAAAACCACCCTTATAGACCCAGTGTTTTGTTCTCCTTTGATGTTTTTGGTACCTTCATTAGGTAGTCAACAACTTGCATAATGACAGATCTATTTTCAGAAAAGAATGTCTATCCTGGAAAGTCAGTGACTTGTGTGGGGAAAATGTGATCTCCATGAAGGGAATCCTACAAATCACAGTTTTCAATGTCCTTGTAAAATATTACCTCTGATGTCTCTACACCTGAGACATTGTTTCCATTCAGAAACATGTACTGTGACCTCTAAGTCCTTAACCACTGCCTCAATTCGTTAGGTATTTATTTCTGTATTTTAAAGTTTATCAAAGTTTTTAGTATGTGAATTCCAAATATATTAAAAATAGAGAGACTAATATAATGAACTTACATACAACTACACCTGCCTTCATTAAGTGTCATCTCATGGGCAATTTTGTCTCATCATTTCTACTTCCCACTTCTCACCAAACTATTCTGAAGCCAGTCTCAGACCTGCCATCATTTCATCCTTTAATACTTAACAGGTCTCTTTAAAGGATTAGTAGTCACTTTTTAGCTGAAAATAGGAACCATATCTAAAAAATGAATTGCATTTATAGTCAATATTTCCTTATGATTATCAAATTTGTAAAATCAGTATTCAGATTTTCCCAATTGTCACATAACTTTTTATAATTACTTTTTACTGTTTGAAACAATACAAACAAGGTCCATGCATTGCAATTGGTTGATATTTCTCTTCTTTAATCTATAAGTTTTCCCCCATCTGTTTATTTTTCTTACTTGTTGAGAAAACTGGATTGTTTGTGCTATTGAGCTTTCCATGGTTTATATTTGCCGATGCACTCCTGTTTAATAAGGAGTTGTTTAATAAGTTCCTTCGTCCCATGGCTTTCCTATTAATTGGTAATTAGGTCTAGGCACTTGACCAGATGTATTTGGAGGAAGCTGGGCAGGACTGCTGGTTCTCTCACTTTTTGTGATGTTAGCAGTTTTGATGAACACATCTAGTTATTCCCTAGGGTTAAGGAATACCCATTCTTGCATAGTTTCTTCACCTATTTGCCCAGATCAGTACTCGGCTAAATCCCTGAATGAGACTCTCTGCCGTTTTCAGCTCTCTGTGTGCAGCGCTTCTCTGCCAGGCGCTCTGTCCCGGGAACTGGGGCCACTTTGTTCCCCCATACTTTCAGTTCTGTTTCCTCCTGCCTCTTGAGTTACCCAACCTGTGCCACTGCCAGAAAACCTTCAAAACAGTAAGCAAGGGAAGCATAAGATTCACCTCCTTAGCTTTTCATCTCCAGGGACAACTCTTCTTCATTGCCCATGTCTTAAAAATCATTGTTTCATGTATTTTGTCAGTTTTGTTGTTGTTGTTGTTGTTTTAGGATGAGAGTATATCCAGCCCCTTTTAGTCCACCTAGGCTAGAATAGAGAGTCTCCCCAATTTTTTCTTAAAAATAGTTCAGTCATAGCTTATTAATTAAAACAACATCTTAATATGGAGCTCAATGTTTAAAACAAACTGGAAAAACATTCTAATTGAAGTGTGCATGTATCTCTGTGTGTGTCCCCTTTGAACACTGCTATAGTCTTAAAACTGCCAGTGTACTTTCAGGACCTCTGGGCTGACATTTTCCCTCCTATTTTATTTTCTGCCATTTAGAGGCAATTGCATGGTTCATTCATTCTTTCCTTCAACAACTATTTATACAACCTACTGTGTGCTGTATAAAGTGTTAGAGGTAGAGTAATGAATAAGACACTATTATCCCTTTAAAAATCTTACAATTTATTTTCCTGCTGAAACTTGTACGTGAATGTACATAGCTGCTTTGTTTATAGTAATCCCAAACTGGAAATACCCAAATGTGTGTCAATGGCTGAATGGCTAACCAGACTGTGAGGTATCCTTAGTATGGAATACTACTTAGCAATAAAGAGTATTGAGCTATTGATATGGGCAACAACTTGGATTAACTTCAAGGAAATTATGCTGAGTGAAAAAAGTTTGTCATATCAGGATACACTATTGCTTAAATATGTTTATACAACATTCATAAAATAACATAATTATAGAGATATGTGACAGTTTAGTGGTTGCTTGGGTGAGAGGGGAGGGGAGGCAGCAGGTGTGGACATAAAAGCACTAGGGAGTCTTGCGATGATGGAACAGTTACATGATTTGATTGTGGTAGTGGTTTCTCAAAATTACCCATGTGATGAAGTTGCATACAGCTATACACACACAGACACAAATAAGTACATGTATAACTGATGAAATATGAGTAAGCTCTATGGATTATATTAATGTCAATTACCTGGTTTGGATATTGTAGTTATGCAAGATGTTAACCCTGGGGAAAGGGTACACAGTACAGTGGATTTCTCTGTACCTTCTTATGAACTTCTAATTATGTCAAAATAAAGTGTGTTTTTAAAAAATCTTGCAATTTCATGGAAATTACAAAGAACTAAATAGACAGTTACAGTACACTGTACTAATACTCAGTTAAGGCAGAGCATTGTAGAGTATGTGTACGGAGGAATACCTCATTCCCATTCCCAAATCTCTACCACTCCCTTGTCTCCTAAAACTTCCCAGTCACGTCCTGCTTCTGTGTGAGGGGCATGGAGTCACAGTGATGGACGCGGAACGCTTGTGATGGACCCTCGCCCCTTCCACCATGCATAGTGATGTGCCCTGCCCAATAAGGCCTCAGCGAAATACCTTAACCATACAAGGCAAACACTTTATAAGAGTGAGCACGTATAAAATAACAGGAGTCTCGTGTTCTCATAACATGTTCAAACGTAAGTTCAAAGATCCATTCTAAATTTAAAAATCAATGAGTTTTGGGTTACACACAGCTTTGGCTCTTCTCAGACCCTTTTCTGCCATCAGTACCCATCAGCCAAGGCTTTACTCTGACCTGTTTAGAAATAGCCTTTGTATGCGAAGATGAACACATATCTGTAATGGGCTTTGTACACACATTGTCATTTGTTACTGTAACTTATTCTAATTGAGTGACAGATTGTCACATATTTTGAGTTTTTATAAGTTTTAAAAGTTTTTCCCCCGGGGAATTAAGAATAAAATATATCATTTCTGATTATGTTGGGGGACATATTTGGTTTTGTTGGTTTTTAGTAGGAAGCACTAGGAAAGCCACTCAATTTATGATCTTGTCACATTGTGACAACTCGGTTGTCTTAGAATTTTTATTAGACTGTGTCTAAATTTCACAAACCCATAAACAGGTGGTCTTATAACATATAAACTAGAAATGTTTAGATATTTTATCTTGTTTTTGCAGAAACTTAGCCCTCCTCTCAGTGTCAGGAAAACCTCATAGGAATTGTCACCAGAGTAAGGAGGACGTCTGAGTCTGTACCTCAGTGCGGTACTGGGATATTCACTGGGCAGAAAACATTCTTAGAGTTTTTTATCTGATCTGAGTCTCCCTGAAATAGAATCTCAGAGTGTGTGTATAGGCAGCTTTGGTTTATGTCATTTACCTTTATCACCATAGCAACCAACTTGAAATTACCTACATCTACTTTGTAAAATTCACACTTAATTTTATCTCTTGAGCTCATTCTTTTTAAGAAAATGATGAACTGGTGAGACCTTGAACCATTTTTTTTTTCAAATCTTGCTAAGAGAGAAATAATATATTTTAGATTTAATAGGTCGTTTATTAGTGATCAGATCCTGAGATTTTCTTCACTTTTTCTTCTTGTGGCCAATTGTATACTAGTTTTCACTTTTAACATTTCATTAAGGTGTTATGAAATAAAAATACCATTTTTGGGTTAAATCATTTAAAACCATTGTAATAAAATATACCAGAATGTTAACGGTATAGCTGACTTAAATTTCTTTCTCATCTCCCGGTAATTTGTGGTGACTATGTGGTCCTGAGTTTTGTATCGCCATGATCTTTTCTGTATCTTCCCCTGTCTCTGTATAGCTGAGAAAGTTATTACTTATAGTCTCATTTATGTCTTTAAAATGCAGTTTCAAAGGCTGTTTAGGTTACATAACACATTATTAAATTATTTTCACATGTGTCTTCTTATTTTGTACTGTGAATGCTAGAAAATTATTGGACAGTACTGGTCTAAAGACCTTCTGAGGAAGAACACTCTTTTGAAGTATTTCATGATAGAAAGGGAGGATAACATTCAGCAACATACACTGATATTTTACTAGGATGATCTGATATAAAAAACTTCATATAATGAGCCACTCAATACAGTCCTCCCAATAATGCACAGCTATGAAAAAAGAACACCTCTCCTGGTGAACTGAAGCTCTTGCCCTTCTCTGGTCTGATAGTCGGTGGTTTCAGTACTGATGCCCCCCTTTTCTTCTGACTGATGGAACAATTGAGCCTAAAATTCATACCAATCAATTGCAGGCTTTTTTTGGGAGGGCCCTGGTTTTCTGGTAGAGTTTTGCCCCACCCCCTCTTTATTACTCACCTTGGTGTTGCCTCTTATTTTAATAATTTTATTGTAAGTTACCAAAAAAAAAAAAAAAGCTTTTGGGGACTAAGGAAAGCTAAATAGCAAGTAAAAGAATGAGTGAGCCTCTTATGGTGCAATCAGTGAGAAATCATCTCTAGGATGCGGGGAGCCTCACGCCTGTGGCCCTTCTTCCTGTTACACATGTGAGGGTGGGCACATGGAGCCACACCAGGCCAGTACTCACATTTAGGATCATAAATACAGAGCTGACACCTCCCATGACTGTTACTCAAGGGTCAAGAAGGCAGGTGGGACGACACTCAAAGGGCACAGGGAGTGCTGAAGTCATGCAAGCAGCTGTAGGTAATATGGTATCCAGTCAGGCAGTGGGGAGAATGACCCGGGATACCTAAAAATCAGACGGTCATTATCCACTTCTGATCATATCTGACACACCACAACGTGGAGATAGCCTCCCAAGATCCAAGGAGATCTCACAGAGGCCTAATCCCATGAAGAGAGAAAGGAGGTTAATTTCTTAGTGATGGAGACACACAGGTCCCTGGGAGGAAGCCCACAACCGTAGCCTCCTCGAGCCAGTGGACTCCACAGATTGGAGTTGAGAATGAGTGATAAAATGGGAGCCCTGCAGTGGTAGCTGGGCCACCAGATGTACCCAGTAAGGAAGAAAAAAGCTCTCTATATGCTTCCTATTATTGCGGGGTTTGTTCCAGAGATTGATGGGCCTGGCTGCATGTGAGGGAATCAGTACATTCATCTCAGCTTTACTCCAGCAGACAGAGGGCAAAGAAGGGAGATGGTGGCAGTGCCTGTTTACAAACCGGAGGGATTATATTGATTATATTGGGGTCTGTGCAACTTTTACTCCAAAATTAATGTGTCAAGGATATTTTGGCTACCTAGGGGACAAAAAAAACTCTAGTAGCTTCCCAAATCTATGAAAAAGCTGCTGCTTCTTGTTAATCCCTATTGCTGTCCCCAAAATATCATGTAATCCTATTTACTAGTATTAAAAATTTAACCTAACACAAGTACAATCTTAAGATTATTGGTGTATTTGTATTTATTGGCATAGTGCAGGGTATGCAATTGGTGCTTAATAATTCTTGCTGACTGGACACAGGATTTATAATTGACCTTCCTAGGCTGTGTTCAAAACTTTATCCATCAAATTGTTAAATTATATCCTTGAAAAGAAAATCACTGTTTTTTACTTGGAAGAGGAAATACAAACACACACATTTGCCAAAGTTTCTTGCTGGTTTTTAACTGATTCTATGAAAAAAAAAGAGAGGATTAATGAAGAGAGTGCTACTATTTTTAGTTAAGTGCAATAATGTATAATAAATGTTTTTTTTAGCAGAAGAAAAAATGTGGCTATTGTTGTAGGTCCTAAATATTGTAATGAAATAATGTAGAGTTGTGGATATTTGAACCATTCATTCTTTCATTCAGTAAAAACCTACTGAACACCTGTTATGATTAAGACATCATGTGGGACACAGGGAATAAAAAGTTATAATTTTGACTCACAAGTTGCTCACATTTTATTTGGAAAATCAGATGGTGCCAAAGGCCTCTTTAAAACATTGGTAATTTTAGAGCTAGAAGCTGGCTACTAATGGCAAAAATATTCAGTAAGTCTGATTTTCACTCTGTTTTTTCTTCGATGGTATTGGCTAGTAAGCATTTTTAGGATAAATGTGTAGAGTGTGGTTTGTTTTTAAAGAAGTTACATTATTTGGCATTTATTACATTTTATTTATTTCCTTGATTGATTAATTGCAGTTAAATTACCTTAGCATGCTCGAACAGATTTTACAGATTTTTGACATATGATTAAACAGCATAAAGCATAACTAATGTGGTTTTAGTGGCATGCTATGTATTAAAGCATAAAATTTAAACACACACTTCATCAGGAATTTTTGCAGTTACAGTGAATTAGAAGGATTCAGATATTGGAACTCCTCCCAACCCCCCTTGTTAGGGAGGGGCAGGAATTTTGTAGTTGAGATTATTATAGAAGAGTGTCCTGACATAACTGATTGACTTTAGTGATACGCCCTGAAAGTTCAAATTCAAGGTGTGCACTTATTTCAGTCAGCTTATTTTGCATGTTTAAATAAGAAATACTATTTCTGGATATTATGAATAACACGTACATTTATTCCTAATAGTGAGCATTTGGACTAATGATGGATTACTAATGAGCATGTAAATGTACCACCTGATTACATTAATATATGATCTTCCATGACAAGGTCTGAAATGAATAGTTCTAATATGTGTTTCTTTTCCCCAAATCGCACTGTGGTATATACCTAGCAGGACTGAGGCAAGGGTATTTGCTTAAGAGCCACTGATTCAGTCAGTTATCAAAAATCACATTATAATAAGAACTGTTGTAAGAATTTTATTAACTTTTAAATAAATGTTCTTTTGGAAATAATCGGCTAAATGCGTTAAATGATATATTGTTAAGTGGTAGTAATTGCAGGTATGGCTTTATAGGTAATATTGGTAATTGATACTACACTCTCAAAGATATATAGCATGTCAGCTGTTCTGAGGCTGGGTGATAGTAATGGAGTCTATGGCATTTTTGATGCATTGAGGAGGACATGAGTTAAATGGAAATTCAGAGTGCTCACCAGGGTCATACCTTCATGGACATCGGATGCCCATGGTCAAGTAAATTTTTAATGACACATAGTCACTACACACCTTTCAGCCTTCTGGAGAGGTAAGTGTACATTGATCTGTCCTAATTAGCTTTGCAGAGTACTTCAGACATCCCTGAATGAACACTAATATTTAATAAAATGGGAGCTGGGGGTTTTTCTTGTTCTTTTTTTGTGTTTTTTTTTTTACAAGCTCAGCACTTGTTCATTTGAAGTCTGTATTTTTTTTTAAACTTAAGTTGCATGTTCATCCTCATCTTTGTCTGACAATGTAATATTAATGCAACTTCATAAAAAAAGTAAGCAAAAGTAAGGAATAAATCTGATTATGAAGGTCCTTTGCTATCGTACAAAACCCACAGAGCACACATCCATTCCTTCCCTAATGTCGAGGGTGCCGACTGCATAAAATTACTTGGAGAGACATTAAGGATATACAAGCAACTGTGTTGAGGTGTTCAGTAGGACACTTTTATATAGAGCATTTAAGGTGGCTCTGGATTATCTGATTTGCAAAATAAAAGGTAGCCAAAACAGTTTGTAATGGCTCTAGATCAAAACATTTATGTAGGAACATCTACTTGTTTTTAAGGGTTTAGTTTTCCTCTGAGTCTGGAGTCTATAATAAATAATCCTGAGTTCACTCATCATTGGAATAAATCAAGCATTGTTTATAATTAGCTGATAGGATTTGGGGGTGGGGGAATTTCTAATATAGATGCTTCTTATAATTGTGAAGTTGTTCAGTTCCAAACAGGATACAGACCAGATGGTGTTAAATCCTATCCCAGGGATAAAGTCCACAGCCAGAACTTCTTAGGGGCATGGATATCGCTTGGTGGACATGGTTCAGTGGTTACTGGATTTATTTGCGCTTAAGAAAATAGAACAGGAGTGGGTTCCTGTCAAGCCGTAGGGCTGGCCATTGATGACAACGTCTGGAGTTGCCCTCCTGTGCAAGGAAATGAGGCATCCCTGCTTGCTGTTTCATGGCCACAGAGTTGGCTATCAGGCTCCACAAAGACCGCCTTTACCTGCCTCCTGATACGTGAAGCAAGAGGTGAAAATCTTCGTATTTTATAAATATCCCTAGAAATAATAGCATTTTGTTTAAATCAGATCCATAGAATGCAGTGTGAGTGAGTTTACTAGCTCCTCTGGAGAGCAGGTTTTGAAGGGGAGGTGGACAGAAAAATATGAGGACACTGGGTGACTAGGGAATAAAATAACTGCCTTGTGGGCAGGAAGGAGAATTGGGGTGAGATGAAAAGCACTGAGTGAGCAGAGGACAAGATTTACTTTCTTTACAATATAGGGAAACTTCTAAAAATGGTAAGTTTCTAAATACTCTTTTAAAACGCTTTTAAAAATCACGGCTGGAAACTGAATTTTTAAAAATTTTACTTAGGTATACACTTCATAATTTTATTGTTATCATATTTTCTTTGAATGACCCAGTTAATTTATTCTAGAAGCACTTATTGAACAACTACTAGGGGCTAAATAATGTGTTAGATACTAAGGAGAAAAAAAAACATGATTCCCACCCATGGTGTTTTATCAGTCACCATGCTTTTGGCTACCAGTAACATAAAACGTAAATGGTTCTAATAATAAAGAAATTTCTTGGCTCATACCACCGAAAGTCCAGAGGAAGGGTGGAATTCAGGGATATTTTAATCCAGTAGTCTAATTTTAGCTTTCTTTCCATTTTTTTCCTTTCTGGATAAGGTTCACCGGTGGCTAGTAGCAAGATGACTATCAAGTGAAAGGGGCTATTTCAGAGATTTTCTATGAGAGTTAGAAAACCTTTCCCAGAAGCATCAAAAAAAACCTCCTCTTAGACTTTATTAGCCTAAAAGAGCAAGGTAATGCAGGCAATTACAGGAGTGATGTTGCAGATATGTGTGGGTTCAGAGAGATTATTGGGGGTGGCATCCACTCTAGACTTATGGAGATGGAGCAGTTAGAGAAAGCCGCATGGAAGAGATTCTGCCCAAAATAAATCCAAGAGGATGAGAAGGGAAGAGGAGGTGAGAAGGGCATGTAGGGAATGAGGAAAGTGGGTGCAGAGACACAGAGGCGAGCGGGTCCATTGCACCAAAGCAACTATCCTTACCCTTCAGGTCTTAGCTTCATCTCATCTTCCCTAGGAGATTTAGCAGAACCTTGTGTGGTTTCAGAGTTTCCTGTACTTATCCCGTCTTAACACTCACCAAACTTCCCTGTTATTCATTTCACTGCCTACCCTTTCCCACTAGACTCTGTGATGGCCCTGTCGATGTCGACTTGGTCTCTCTATTCCTAATGCCTAGCATGGTGCCCGGCACAGGATACACACTTAATAAGTATTCATTAAATGTATGACTGAGTCATTTACTATGAGTTTGTTAAATGACAGCATTTGGACCTGTTCATTTCTATATTGGTAACTTTCATGGCCCTGATTAGAGTTCTTACAAATAGTCATAAAATGTGGGCAGTAAAACTGAGTCTTGAGGATTCTGAGGAGCTTCTTGACTTTCATATGACTATTTTGAATAGAATTTTCTTGAGCATAGTTATGTGTTTTTATATATTCTATAATCCCAAAGCAGGGAAAGACTTTTATTTATTTAATGTTTTAATTGTTGTTCAGTTACAGTTGTCCCCATTTTTTCCCCTACTGCTCTCCCCTTCCCCCTTCCCACATTCTACTCTCCCCGCTGTTGTCCTTGTCTGTGGGTCTTTTATACATGTTCCTTGACTTGACCCTTCCCCTTCTTTCTCCTGTTATCTCCCTTCTCCCTCCCCTGTGGTCACTGTCAGATTGTTCTTTATTTCCATCTCTAGTTCTATTTTACTCACTTGTTTGTTTTGTTGATTAAGTTCCGCTTATAGGTGAGATCATATGGTATTTGTCTTTTGCCCCCTGGCTTATTTCACTTAGCATAATGCTCTCCAGATCCATCTATGCTGTCATAAAGGGTAGGAGCTCCTTCTTTCTTTCTGCTGCATAGTATTCCATTGTGTAAATGTGTCACTGTTTTTTGATCCACTCATTTACTGATGGGCACTTAGGCTGTTCCCAGCATTTGGCTATTGTTAATTGTGCTGCTGTGAACATTGGGGTGCACAGGTTCTTTTGAATTGGTGTTTAAGGATTTTTAGGGTATACTCCCAGCAGTGGAATTCCTGGATCAAAAGGCAGTTAGTTCCATTTTTAGCTTTTTGAGGAAATTCCATACTGTTTTCCACAGTGGCTGCACCAGTCTACATTCCTATCAACAGTTTACTAGGGTTCCCTTTCCTCCACAACCCCGCCAGCACGTGTTTGTTGATTTGCTAATGATGACCATTCTGACCAGTGTGAAATGGTATCTCCTTGTGGTTTTAATTTGCATTTCTATGATGGCTAGTGATGTTGAGCATCCATTCATATGTCTATGGGCCCTACGTATGTCATCCTTAGAGAAGTATCTGTTCAGGCCCTTTGCCCAATTTTTAATTGGATTGTTTGTCTTCCTGGTGTAGAGTTGTGTCAATTCTTTATATATTTTTGGCGATGAAACCCTTGTCTGGGGTATCACTGGCAAGTATATTTTCCCATATGGTTGATTGGTTCTTTTTCTATTTTGCTGATGTTTTCTTTAGGTGTGTAGAAGCTTTTTAATTTGATGTAGTCCCATTTATTTATTCTTCCCATTATATCTCTTGCTCTAGGAGACATATTGCTGAAAATATTACTATGTAGGATATCTAAGAGTTTCCTGCCTGTGTTCTCCTCTAGGACTTTTATGGTGTAATGACTTATAGTTAAGTCTTATATCCATCTTGGGTGTATTTTTGTGTATGGTGTAAGTTGCTGGTCTAGTTTCATTTTTTTGCATGTATCAGTTCAGATCTCCCAGCACAATTTGCTGAGGAAACTGTTTGTACTCCATTTTATGCTCCTGCCTCCTTTGCTGAATATTAATTGACCATAGACACATGGGTTTATTTCTGGGCTCTCTATTCTGTTCCATTGATCTATGTGTCTGTTCTTAAACCAGACTGTTTTAATTACAGTGGCCTTGTAATATAGTTTGATATCAGGTATTGTGATCCCTCCTACTTTGTTCTTCTTTCTCACAACTGTTGAGGCTATCCTGGGTCATTTATGGTTCCATATAAATTTTTGAAATATTTGTTCTGTATCTGTGAAATATATCATTGGTATCTCAATAAGAATTGCATTGACTCTATAAATTCCAAAGCAGGGAAAGACTTTAAAAGTCATCAAGACTCTTATTTGTTGGGTGAATCAGTCTTTTTAGTATTTGAAGACTGTGTCTTTGCTCACTACATCTTCAAAAGATTAGCCCCATATGTAGAAATCTCCAGCTTAGGTGACTTTCTTATGTTTTTTCTAGTTTTGTGATTTTTGAGATTTCTAATTAAATAATTAATACATTATTCTATTGACATTAATTAGAAATTACCTTTCTGTTTTCTCTGGTAGTGCAATGAGCTGGGAAAAGATTTTGCTAGATACCAGTACAATGCTCTTTGACTTAAAGTTTTAAGCCTCATATATTGAAATGAATTAATTAAAAGCTGATGTTGGATAGAATTGTATATAGTATCTGCTGCTTATTATCATCAGTATTATAATTTGCAAGTTTAAAACATACCAAATATTGAAAGTATGAAATGTTTAACTGGAAAAAAAAAAGATATAAGAATGGAAGAAAATACAATGATGTCTTATGGTGAAATTAGTTCAAAATTCTCTTTGTAATATTAAGGACCTTTTGTGGAGTAGCATAGTTGTCTAGTGGGCCCCTAAATATCTTTAAGTCAAATTAGATGTTTTCCCGGAGTATTTCATGACTCTGTTTTATGTAGTGCTTATAAACACTTATTTTTTTTTACCTTTACAAGTTTGAAACCTCTTAATTTAATGTATTCTTTATGATGTCATCCAGACAGAATAGTTTTATTAAGGCCTCATTTTTAAGTTTATTTAGATTTCTCCAGGTTACAAAAACTCTTTTAAAAATGGAAACAATGATTTCATTAATTATAAATATTTTTGCACCATATTTTTACCCGACCTATAATATATTTGGGACAATTCCAATTGAAAGATGTTTTTGAGCAGTTCGTGGAGCATCACACAAATATCTTAAGATTTCCACTTCCTGAAAGAAATTATGGGACAATATAGACATGGGAGTAATAATAAGAACTGCAAAAATACTATCACTTACTTATTTTGATCTTCACCTAAGGATCTGTTTATCGCTATTTAGAGAGAGAGGAGAGGAGAGAGAGAAAGAGAGAAAAACATCAATGTGAGAGAGAAGCATCAATTGGTTGCCTCCTGCATGTGCCCTGAATGGGAATCGAACCCACAAACTTTTAGTGCACAGGACGATGCTCAAAGCAGCTGAGCCACCTGGCCAGGGCTATCACTTCATTTTTAATTTAGAATTGGGTATCATCATCAAAGACTGTATCTTACTTTATATGAAGAAATGTCATTGTTCAATAATAAGTTCTTAATGCCCCTTATCTGCAGTTTCACTTTCTGTGGATTTAGTTACTCATAATCAACCATGGTCCTAAATACAAGCATTTCATGGAAAATTTCAGAAACAAATAACTCATAAGTTATGAGTTGCTCACCATTTTGGGCAGTGTGATGAAATCTCTCGCTCACCTGTGAATCATCCCTTTGTCTAGCATCTCCACACTGTACGCATTCACTCACCACCCATTAGTCACTTAGCAGCCATCTTAATTATCAGATTGACTGTCCAATTATCACAGTGCTTGTGTTCAAGTAGCCCGTATAGTCAGCTAATGTTATGTCACAATGACAACGCTGTTCACCTCACTGCATCTCATCACATAGGCATTGTATCAGCTCACATCATTATCAGAAGGGTGAGCACAGTACAATAAGGTATTTTGAGAGGCCAAAATACATAATATTTATTACAGTATATTGTTATACTGTTCTACGGCAGGTCCCCAAAGAATAACTTCATTTTGTTCAAAGCCATTTCAATATAATGTTGATGAAGAAAAACAGTAAATTAATTCCCAGCCAGGGCCATTGTCTGTGTGGAGTCTGCACACACACCTGCCCCGCCATGTCTGTGTCGGTCTCCTCCAGGCACTCTGGTTTCCTCCCACGTACCAAAGACATGCACGTGAGGTGAAGTGGCATATCTCAGTTGTCCCGGTCGGAGTGATCTGGGGTGTGTTCGAGTGTGCCTGGCAAGGACAAAGCGGCCTGCCTAGTGAGGGTTAGATCCTGCCTTGCTCCCTGAACTGCTGGCGCGGCACAGGTTCTGGCTATCTGAGATGCTCAGCAAATAAGTGGGTTGGATAATCATTATCTTACTTGTTTTGATTCATTTTTCTTAAATGTATGTGTAGCACATATTTATTTAATTACTTAATATTAGAAGTGTTTTGGGTGTTTATTTAGAAGTTTGGTGATGTTTTTGTAGCCAGAAATGTGCTGTGCGAACTTTACTCTTATCAATCAGCCTATGGTAAAATTGGTTTCATTATAGGCTTTGCATAAAGTTGCAGTGTCTGAGAACCTATCAAAACATTGAGGCTGTATTTTATAATTATCGTTGTTAATTTCTTAATGTATATAATTTATAAAGTAAATTTTATCATAGGTGCATATGTATAGGAAAAACACAGGATATATAAGAGTTCGTACTACTGTGGTTTCAGGCATTCCCTGGGGGCCTTGGAGTATCCCCCTTGGATAAGGGGTTACCACTGTGTTGTCATTAACAATAATTTTTTAAAAGATGAGTCGTGCTTTATGTAGTTATTTGGAAAAAGTAGAAAGATCTTTGTAATTAACGAACACTGCAAATAATTTTATATCTCCCATGTAATCATCTTACATGAGGTAGAAGGCAAAGGAGAGGACCACATGAACCATAATAAAGTACGGTTGGTTGGGACAGCCCCTGTTTTATGAGCCCTGTCTTATGAGCCTGGGAAGGAGAAGGAAGTGACCTTTTTTGAGAAGCTTTCTGGAAGTTCTGCTGTTTGGAGTAGGATCACGGGACTGGAAAAATTCTTTAGGAAGTATGTGGTTCACGCTTCTCCTTCTACAGAGCATGGGACTTGGGCTTAGTGAGGTTGAGACCCAGAGCTCTGCATGATTAATGAGCCTGCAGGACAGATGGGGCTAGCGCTCATGTCTCCTGCTTCTCAGACGCATGGCTGTGCTTTGAACAATGTCATGCTGCTCTCTTGGACTCCTCAGTCTTGAAGAAACTGGATGTGAGAAGCAAAATCCTCCTGTGCGGATTCATTACAAATACGTGTTACACCGTTTTGTTTTGTATATGTTTTGTAGTTTCACACAATGGAGATTTATTGACTTGAGAAAATTAAGGAGTTAAGCCTCCCAAATACTAAATTAAATATACTCATAATTTTAAAAAAGCAAAACTTATTTAGGAAACTTTTCCTAAGTTCCACAGAAGCCAAGACTCCTCTCAGAAAGAAAGCAGGCTGAGGCGGCTCAGTTGGGCTGTGCATTGTGTTTTTCTCTGAGTGCTCGGAGATTGGCATCGCCCTGCAGTAGTGTCACAGCTCGCAGTCATTTAATGCCTCTTCTTGTGAGGCCAGGATTCCACGCCCAAGTGCATTTAGTAGGTCAGTACAGTAATTTTAAATGTCTTTCTTTCAATCTTTTGCCATCTTCAATTATACCTTTCCACCCTACTATTTGTGTAATTTTCTTCTGTCTGAAGTCTCTTTACTGTTGTTCTCTATTGCACAGCATGACAAATTACCCATCAAGCCATATCTTTTCAGCCCAGAAATGCGCAATAACACGGAGTCACGGCATTATCGCATGTTGTGCACTTTATTTCCCACAGTTCATTCAAGTGTGTCATTTTATTTTCCTGGCTTCCTTTTGTCATCATGGAGATTAACCATTTTATCCTTCCTAAACTTTAGAACAATTAGAATTTCATTATAGTGGAAGCTGAGAGTGAATGCTTGCTCAGTACTGTATGGAGTGTACTTTTCATATTATCAGTGGTAAAATTAAAGCCATGAATCCTGAGTCCTTTACGAAGGAGAGACTTTAGAGCTTATTATACAGCTGAGTAACCCTGGCTCTGGACAAGAGGATGATTTGAGCCTGTGGCCACCGAACACATTAACTGTAAGAAACCTTTTAGTCTGACATTGAGTACCTGATTCTTCTGTTCTCCTGGGAATTACGAAAGTCTCTGGGGCCCATGTGTTCTGTATATAAAATCCTTTTCCCCTGTTAGCTTTGGCTAAATACCAACAATGCACAGTGTACAATGAGGTACAATAGACATTGCGAGTATGTGTTAGAAAATCAATTGGTATTGATGTTCTAATCAGCAGGATTGCAGCTGGTATGTAGACACATCACTGGAAATGGTGATTAAGATCACATTCAAAAGCACTAAAAAAGCCCTCACAACATTTAGATAACTGTTCAGATAGATTGCTGTTTTACTGTGATAGTAGATGAGCTGGGCAGCCAGCGATACTTCTGGATTCTGCCAGATTAATATGTACGATGTTTTATAACAATATATTTATGTGTTAAATTTATAATTTATTTTTAAAAATATATTCCTATAGGATATAATATAGTAGTTGTTAGAATACAAACAAACAAAAAGCTCAGGACTGACTGGGTAGCTTAGTTGGTCAGAATGTTGTCCCAGTGTGCCAAGGTTGCAGGTTCAATCCCTGGGCAGAGTACTTAAAAGAATCAACCAATGAATGCGTTGCAATTCAATGAAGCGCAACAGCAAATAGACATCTCTCTCTCTCTCTAAAAATCAATAAAAGACTTCAAAGCTTGTTTTCCACAGCTAACTTACAGCCTGCCAGATGCTAAATACAAGTGGTTTTAGAGGAAGGGTAGAGAAAGGAAAGTGGTGTGGTTACAGTTTAGCTTTAGTCTGAAAAACACATCAAGTGAGGAGACTGAGAGAGCGGGGGAAGATAGAGAGACAGAAAGAGAAAGAGGGAGGGAGAGAAGGAGAAATGCGGTAGAAGATGGAAATAAATGTGAAACAGTCTGGAGGGGGACAGGCAGTAAGAATGAATCATGGTATGGCCCTGACCAGTATGGCTCAGTTGATTGGGCGCCAACCAACCTGGCAAAAAGTCACTGGTTTGGTTCCCAATCAGGGCACATGCCTGAGTTGTGGGTTTGGTCCCTGGTCCCTGGTCCCCTGTCAGGGCACTTACAAGAGGCAACTGCTAGATGTTTCTCTCTCATATTGATGTTTCTCTCTTTCTCCCTCCTTTTCCTTCCCTCTAAAAATAAATAATAAAGAAAATCTTGTTTTAAAAAAGACTCATGGTATGGCACAGGAGGTTTTCAGAATTCAAAGAAATGGAACAACAGGAATATGAGACAGAGTTTTCTATCTAGGCATTTCTTTCCTGTAAGAAAGTAATTAACTAAAAATGTTAATAAAAATTTCTTTTAGGAAAACTTAAGGATGAAAAGAGAGTTGAACTAGAAAGGGTGGGCGCTTTGATAAAACTCTTTCAATTTCTAATCTAGAACCATGTTTTTCTGTGGACACCTTTAGGTTCTAAAAATATAGCCACTGAAATTTCAACCATGTACATAATTTTCAATATCAAGTATTTTTATAAATATAGAATAAGCTGGATATTTAAAATAAATATAGGTAGAAAGGTTCTGTATTTTTATCTCTACATTTCCCTTAAAATTTTTAAAAAATTAAATCTATTAGAGTGACATTTGTTAATAAAATTATGTAGGTTTCAAGTGTGCAGTTCTGTAATGCATCATCTGCATATTGCATTGTGTCTACATTATCTGTGACACTAGCCACACTCTAGTCTAGAAGTGTCAAATCCCGACTAAAAGACAGAAGGGTTCCAAAACTATTGAATGTGAGTGTCTTTTAGAAATAGTGACTATCATAGAAAAAGCAAGTTATTGGTATTATCCTAAACGTGGGATTTCGTGAAGGCAAACTGCTACTGAGAGGAGAAAAAACCAGTACTTTAGCATTGGACAGCAGTTTTTTAAACCATAAGACACAGTGACTTCACATATATGATTTTAACTAGCAACCAGTAACTTGCAAAAAAAAAAAAAAAAGGAAAGTGAGAGAATTTTGGGAAACGAAAAACAAGTAGCAAAAACTGGGGAGAACTTCCTAGTTTTCAAACTACTTTTAAATGTATTTTCCATGTGTTGATACAAACTACCTGTAGATAAAATGGGACGGGAATTATTAAAGACCTTTTAATAGTTGGAGAAACTGAGATTCAACAGCAAAGGCACTTACATGAAGTCACATAAGCAGATAGATGAAGAAGTATTAGAACTGGAATCTAGGATTCTGTTATCCAGTGTGGCATCCACGAGCCACATGGAGTTATAGAGCACTTGAAAAATGCCTAGTTCTATTTGAGATGTGCTCTCTTGGTTCATTTATCATTTAATTTCATTCAATAAAAATGAGAACCTATTATTTATCAGAGTGATTCTAGGCATTATGTTCAGTATAGTTTGAGAAGCCAGGAAAAAGAGTATAACAAAGGGAGAGAATATCTTTTCTGGAACTCTCTAACCATATCTACATGAAAGGAAACATAAAAAATATTTTTCATTATTTTTTTGTCAAATCTGTTCTAAAGGAAATATAACTAGTATAGAGGTGAAAAATCTGAGATTTTCTTGGCTCGGTGAGCATGCTGATGTAACACACCCAAGGGCATTTTGGCAGGTGCACAGGGAGAGGATATGTGGTCTCTCATACAGTGTGTCCGAGTGGACTCCACCCATATAGAGGAGGACCTTGGCTTAGGACAAGTGAGTGAAGCACACCAAGGGCTAGCTGTATGAAAAATGCAGCTCGGAGTAGGGATAAAGGAATTGTTGAAGAACTAATGAACCGTAAGTTCACTGTAATCGTCTCTTAATAGGTACATTGTAGAATAACGGTGGTGTGTAGCTAGGTTAGTTGTAACTTGTTACATCTGATTTCATGAACTATAGGGCAATGAGCACTTAGTTCTTGTGGAAGGGAGTGAACCTACTCTTGTCACTTAGCTCACCCTAGTAATCACTGCTAGAGATTCCAGTCTCAGAAAATGTTAATATCTGTACAGGGACGGTATTCAAAATCTGGAATGCAACAAAGGAAAATCAAACAACTAGTACAGTTTTTCAAGGTTTGAGTGGAAGGGGAAATTATGCTTGTGTGTCATTTTAAATGAAATTCCACTTTAAAAATTCTAGATCTATTTGATACCTGTCATTTAAAAATTAATAACTGTTTTCCTTTAACAAAGCCTGTGTAAAGAAACCCAATCCACTTCTGAACAGTTCTCCTGCCTTCCTAGATACATGGAAATTCACTACTGTTGCTGACAAACAAAATGCCACAAGATTTGTCATACAAATCACATTATAAGAGGTTCCAAAAACTTGACAACGTTGACAGTTGTTTTCAGCAAATGGCTGCTTTACTCTGTACTGTCAATGTTGATGTCCTTGTGCACATGTAAAAGAGCAATGTGATTAAGGCAAGCTTGTCCACGCTATATCTGAGCCAAGTTTTCCGTCTCCGCGTGGCACTGAAAGATTGCTCAGCTGTTGCAGATAAGGCAGGAATAGCTAGCAGATTTCTGCCATTTAAAAAAAAATATCTGGGCATGCATTTCTGTAGGAATTTACCAACATCTGCTGCTGACCTAAAGTTTTCTATAGAAGTGGCATATTTAATTTATATAAATAATTCACAATGGTGTTGGTCAAGCCTGATTTCCTTAGGAAATAATGAATTGCATTTAATGAGAAGAGATGGATTGAAGTTTAATAACATTTATATTCACTAAATTGTCATTTGAGCTTCAGACCTCATACTTTTTTGGCCCATCTTACATTTATTTTCTGCATGTTCTCTAAATTATATTTCAGCAGAGAAACTTTTTATAAAGAAGAATAAAGAGCTAAGAGATTTTGGTGATTCCACAGAAGGCCTACACTTCACACTTATCTTTTTTTATAGGCTCTCTGAAAATGTTTGATTTTTGGAAGCTAATTTATTCTGGGAGAATTTTGTAGTTGAATTTTAGTGTGATTTAAAATTGTCATATGTGCTATCTTCAAAAGAACATATAGGATTTAGGTATTTACCATTTTCAAGGTAACTTTTGATAACCTATAATTATTTTGATTTTGGACGTCGTTTATTTAGCATTTTATTTACCACTGCTCATTTTTGAAATTTGTTCTCTATGCCTATATTACTTTAATTCAATTTTTTTTTGAAATATGAGTGCTCTTCAGGTGAAAATACAGAAGTTAGTCCTGGCAATTCAAACATGTCTTGTAACGCATTTGTTACTTGATTCATCTATTCTTATTCTTGGTCACCTTCTAGTACAGCTGCATGCTTTAACTGTCTGACTTGTCTTTGAAAATCTTAAGCCACATTCTTTGGAACAGTTGCTTCATGTTGGTTGAAATTCTCTGTGGCACTTTTTTCCATTCATAGGAGCCAACAGCCACCATAGCAGACACATAGTTTCCAAGAACTTAGGCATGGTTCATGATTCCTGAATCTCAACAATTTCTTGTAGGAATTGCAATACCATGTACAGAGTCTGAATCCCTTGAGCTGTAAATTATAATAAAAGAGTATACATTTAGGTGGTAAAGTTAAACTAGCCTACATCATTTACAAATATTTTTATTCCTGTATTTAGCAGAAGGTCATAATTTGAATACCCACTAATAAAGTAAAATTAATCCAGTGGCTACAACTAAGTAATTAGCTAGAGACATTACTGAAAACAATTCTTTTAGGAAAAATTAAAAATGAAAGAAATTTGAACTAGAAAGAGTAGTGGCTTTCATAAAACAACTCTATATTTTCTAATCTAGATCCACATTTTCCTGTGAGCACCTTCTGTTGAACAAAAAATATGGTGATTGGAAGGTCACATTTTAAGTCCCAAATTACTGCCTTTATATCCACTGAGGCATCTAAATAATGGGTCAAGGTAACAAACACACAATTTTAAAAGTTAACAAAAAGTTGCTAATGGAAATAACAATGAAGGTCAATATAATTGTGATAACCTTTAATGCCTGTCTTATTTGCATTGTCAATTCAAGATTTTAGGAAGCAGAAATCCTTGTGAAATATTTGCCACAACATCTTTGTTTTCATATAGCCAAGGAAGAAGAAAGGATAATATTCTCATAGATTGTTTAGATCCTCTCATTAAGCAACTGATTAAAAAAGCGTGAGTGATTTATAAAAAAAGAGTTGGAGTACAGAGAGGCAAGGTGTGCATCAATAGAAAAGAACTTGCAGCAGGAAAACATGGACATGCTCTTTTTTTCCTGCTGATTTTTATTTTCACAAAATTTTATATTGTAAACTTTCATTAGAATCATATTGAAGATGACTTTTTATACTTGAGTAATAGCTTGCAAACTAGAAATAATGTTTCATTCATGAGATTTGTGAGGTTCTGGCTTTAGCTTCTTCCTTAATTTTTATTTTGTTTTTAATTCCAAAAGTGTATAATCTGTCTGGACCTCAGACCTGCCCACTGCCAATATCTTCCCAAGACTTTGGTTCAGTTCATTTAAAGATATGTCATTATTTGTGTGTGCACAAATTTTAAAAGAAATTCTTTTCTCTAAATACGCATATGTAATTATGTTCTTCAATATACATTTTGAGTTCACCTTTTGGCACAATAGCTGATAGGAGAGGAATGAAGATAAGTTGTTCTTCACAGACATTTGTGAGACACCAGAAATGTGAAGTCTGTCCAGAAAAAGTCCAGCCATTGTTAATATGACAACAGTTTGCACAACATTGATGTAACCTGGCAGCCAAGGAGAGTGGACTGGAATGTGCATGTGTGAACAATGATGATTTCGCTGTACTAGGCAATGGAGGTGGTAGATACCATTGAGTGAGCATGTGTACTGTGTGGCTGTAGCAATCTAAATGACTGAGCAAGTAGAACAACAAATCTGCATCAAATTTTGTGTTAAGCTTGAACTGCTCTGTGGAAACTGGATGATTCAGAAAGCTGCAGCTATGGACAACTAGTGATTGACAGCTTCATCACGACAGTATACCCGCTAATACATCACGCCTCATGCAGAGTGTTTTGGTGAAACATGAAATCACACAGGTGACTCAGCCCCACTACAGCCCAGATTTAGCATGCTGGGATTTCTGGCCTTTCCCAAAACTAAAATCATCTTTCAAAGGGAAGAGATTTCAGAACATTGATGAGATTCAGGAAAATATGATGGGGCAGCTGATGGCAATTGGGAGAACTGTGTGAGGCCCCAAGGTGCCTAGTTTGAAGGGGACCGAGGTGTCATTATCCTATGTACAATGTTTTTTGTATCTTGTATCTTCTTTAATAAATGTCTCTATTTTTCATATTATGTGGTTGGATATCTTCTGGACAGATATCATATATCATGTATGTGGCTCAAACACTTGCATTTCCCATTACCTTATCACTCTTCAAAGCCATAGAACACCAATTTGCAAGGTGAGTGGATTTTACTGGTGGTGGATAAAGAAGGGTGTTGGTTATCATTTCCTTTTGAACTGTCTCAATACTGATGTAATCAGTCATTCTATAAATACTTAAATGAAAGTTTTATTGTGTTTTTCTGGTATGCAAGATGAAATCCATCTACCGAATATTTCTAATGTTGGAAAATATTCTACTAGTGGGTTGGATTCTATGTCATTTGGGTATGTTGCAAAATATGAGCCAGGGTTTGGGAATGAAATGATATTTAAAAAACAGGCCTCCTGAGGACTGCAGGGTCTTTCTTTCTAGAGCCCAGATCCTTCATCAGACGCCCAGGGTCACTCTGCTCTGGCTGTACATCCGGGGTGTGGTAATATGCAAAGACTTCTAAAGGGGGTGAGAGTAAAGAGGGTAACTAAGTACATAACTAAATTTTAAAATTGTATGTTTTATTCTTTTGATAAGATTATTGAATATGATTAAGAAACTACAAGGGCCAGCTCTCACCTCCAGGATAAAATCTAGATTCCTTAGTGTGGCACAAAAAGACTTCATGTACCGTCTGCTTCTCAGACTCTTCTATATTACTTCTTTATTGCTACACCAAGCTGTGAATTACCAAATATTAACCATGTTCTGGCCATAGCTGGAATGTCTTCTGCAGTTTTAAATGAACATATCACTCTTTCGAGGTTGGGTTCAAATGACATCTTCTTGGTGCAATATCCTCTGACTACCCAAGAAAGTCAGTAGGTCCTTCCGCATTTCCCCTATTTTTGGCATTTATCCATACTGTATCACACTGTATAGTTTCTGAAGATGTATTTATCTCCCAACCTAGACTGTAAGCCTTTTGAGCATAAGGATTGTATTGTATACATTTTTGTATTCCTTAGATATTGCATAGTGCCTGGCCTACGATAGGTGCTATATAAATATTTGTTGAAGGGGATGCAGCATTGTACATTTGTGCCCCAGCCTCTGATCATTAATGAGAGTTAACCTGTCATACGAATCTCTCATACCAGACACATTGGGAACTCTGCCTACAAATGAAACACTCTCTGTGCATATTATTGACATTCAAGAGTACTTACACGTTCTTTTACCTTAAAAAATGCTTATATCCATGTGCAGTTCTTTTGTGGAGCCAGCATCATTGTTCTGAGCATTACACCCTGCACAGATGCACTAATTTGGATACATTGCACCTTATAAAGATGTAGCAGAACCACTGGCCCACCATTTTCATTTCAAAGTATTCATTGTAGCTCAAAACTAAAGTTGGTAGGGAAAATTAACTATAAACCCTGAAATACTAATACCTCACATAACAACTAGTCAATGTTTCAAACATTCAGACCATAGCTAGCAATCTAGAAATAATTAAATGGTCACAGAAATGCAAAGGGGGAAAGCCCACAATATCAATATTAATAGAAGAGCATTTCATTCTTCTACTCAGACAGAGCCTGCTCATTTCTACTTTCCAGTTTTAACCAACTTTTGTTTCCATCTTTCAGGAGATTAGGAGATATTAGATTTGGAATTATAAGATTTCTAGATTCAGGCAAGTGAAAGAAACAATAAATGCTGGCTGATAATCAGATTCTGGAATGTCAGAGAAAACAATATGAAAATAAGTGGGAGACAGAAAGGCTTAATCGTGGGATGCTTCAGTACAGTTCTAGCTAATTAAGCCTCACCTCTGCATTAAGGGCCAATTTTATTAGGCATTTCTTGCTTCCTTCCCTCATATACCTACCCATTTCTTCTTTTCTCACAATTTTGCTCTGCCTTTGTTGTGTTAAACACACCATCCAATTTCCCAAAAATCATAATGTGGTCCTTTAGAGGTCAGTACACATGATGGTTCAAGTGTGGGGTCAAAATATGAACTGAACATTTGGTAGATTATTACTCCCTCTCCCCCCACCACATTAAAATGTCAGCTTCTGAATCCCTGCAGCTCCCAGTATTTAACCATGGAGTTCCCTGATGTGCCCAGTCTTCAGCTGACTTCTCACTGTATTTGCTGCTTAGATGCCTCCAATACCTGTCCTGCTAAACCAGTGTGTCTGCCTTGTCTGAGGGCATGGCCATTCCTATCTGAGACCTTTTGCTGCTAAGTCTGGACAGCTTGACTACAGAAGTTTGAGATGATAACTTTTAAGCACCTCTGGATTTTGTAGCTGACTCACTGGAAATCTCCAGTGAAATATACAGAGTGACAGTAGCTTTAGATGTTCAGGGGAATAGTAAAGATTGTCACGGAAACCATGGGATTTTCACAGCAGTATCGTCCTTTAGGCTGTGGACTACAGTGGAGACAATCTCCCCTCCAAGAATGACTCACTTCTAAAAAGTGCCACGTTGTGAGTTTCTTTGCCCATCTCATCAGCTGTCATAGACCTCCACAGACAGGGTTCTTCGGTGTGGAGTGGGTGGTTCCGTACCGCTGTGCCACCCACGTGAAGAGGATGCCTGGGGCTTTAATTTGTGTTGCATTGCTTTGCTGACTGTGAATTTTGAACTACTAGTGTTACCACCTTCCATTTAGTGATAATTTAGTATTTTATTACACGCTTGTGTTTTAGATCAAGTTCTTATGGCACAATTTAGGTGCTTTTATGTGCATTCCTGCTTGCTTAGATAAAATTACAACACATGGCTTAATTAGTAAGATGTGTATGTTCACAAAGGAGGACACGTTTCCCACTGATTTTTTTCTCCCGTTCCCAGCAAATATCATCATGAAAGTGTTCTGGAGAAGTAATGGAGCCATTTTCTGAGTGACATTTATTATTATTCAGCAGTTTATGAATTGATAATTAACTAACAAAACTGTTCCATTTATCTTGGTTGCAAAAGTCATCTCCATAATTCAGTGACTTCCACCATCAGGACGGTCACACGTGTGTGTGGCTTGATGCTCACCCCTAAGGACAAATTTGAAGCTCTTTGGGAACTAAACATTATTCTCGTTATTGTTAACTGTTTGAAATTTTCCCATTCATTCCTTGGGACCTTGAGAGCATGTCGTCTTCAATGGAATGGACATACGTGTTGCAGGGATTACCTGCTCCACTGCCACAGCTAACACTTTCAGTGGAACCATGGATCGGATTGGTGAAGGCAGGCCTAAGGAAGCAGGTGGTCCCCGCAAGAGACAACAACAGGTGGAGACAGACGTTCTGAAACTGAGAGCTGGAACCTCTGAATTTGTCTGTTATTTATTTTATGTAAGTTATAAAAGCCATTAAACCCGAGTTATGTAATTGATTTCCTGAACCGTGCTGAAGCTGTCTCTATTTTTTTCTAAAAGCCTCTATTTTAAGGGTACTTGTTATGGTTTTTCCAAATTCTTATTTTATTCCCTGAAAATAGGTAATTTTATCAGTAATGAACTCTAAAGTTCTTTTCAACCTTAATTTCCTATGATTTGTTCTTCCTATTTTTTTTCCTCTTAGGAGATTTCTCAGGATGTTTGGTTCTGGTTCTCATTTGCATAGTAGTGCCGAGACGGTGGTTTATCTCGATGAAGTCATCAGTTTGGGCACAGTCTTGGTGGAGAGAGCTGATCTCACCAAGATAATCATTCAGTAATTTTTTTTTCTGGCATTAGTCTAAGGTTCCTTAATTATATCTGGCTCAGCATATGGCACTGTACGTAGATTTTCTTGCTTTTCCCTCTGTTGTATTTCTAAATTTTTACAGATAACGGGAAGCACTGATACCTCTAACAGGGACTTATAATGCACTCACAAATGTTTCCTATTATATTTCTTAAAACCTGTGTCAGATAATGCACTGCCTAGAACTAGAACTAGGAGATTCTTAATTTTAATGAACTTTGTGAAAATTGATAGATTTTATTTTTCATGTTAGAGTAACTCAGAATTTTTGTAATGCCTATGCAGCTCCCAATAATTTAGAACAATGAAAGTTCAACATTTAACATGAAGAATTTCGGGATGGGTGGGTAATTTTTATATATTCTGGAAAAAACAAATTGACTTTATAAAAGTGATTAATTTCATTGACATGAAGTAAATTATGTCATAAATAGTAGGTATTTTGTTACACTTTGTATTAATTTAAATGCAAAGGGTATAGCTTAAGAAATAAATTCCCAAGATGTGATGTTAGTAAATGAATATATTATGTATAAAGTTACTGGTAAGATGGGTGGATTCTAGTCAATAAAATCTTCATAATCATTTTCCAACAAATGAGCATTTACTGAACAACTGTAAAATTGGCATAGTCAGCATGATTTCTTAAATATTAAAGGAAAACTGTCAAAAGATATAAGAAATTGTGGATTTTTTTTATAGTAAGTATGCTTTCAGTAAGGGCACAGAATCAACTTTGTTATTTTGCAGAATTAACAGTTATGTATGAAAATAATTCACAAGAAATCCCATTGAGGTAAACATTGCAACTTCTAACTGAAATTAAAAATGTCTTAGTACAACTCCTTTCTGTGGGTCTGCTCTCTTAATTCTATTGTGAAAATCAATAAGAAAGTATAATTTAAATGAAAGCATTATCCTTAAACAAAACTTCTTCAGACTATGTCTGCATTAAGTAAAGCCACGTGTTTTCCAGCCACAGACCAGTAGTACCCGTTCCCTAGAAGGAAGAGAGGGAGCAAGATTTCAAAGAAGTGAGCTTTTGCCTTCAGTGGCTTGGATGACTCACTCTGTCTCAGGGGATAATTTCACTGCGACCATTGAGATTTTTATTTTCTTTCTGGGAGAAGGAATAGATGGGTTTATTTTAAGTACGGGGCAAAGGGATCGTTAGTGGGAGTTCTCTGCAAAACTACCCAAGATGTGAGCTGGACAGGAATCATTCATATTCTTAAGATAAGTTACTTCGAAATATGAGTATAATTATCCTTGAAATGTTACTTTTGAGTGTTTTGTTTTTATAAACTACCCTCCCCCCTTTTTTTTCTTAGAGGGTGAAGGAAGCACTTAAAATAATGATGAGGGTTAGTGGTATTTGTAGGCCAGGATTGTCTGGCAGTCTTTCTTTTCATCTTCAAATAAACAGATGATCATATGTAAAATAACCATCATATACTGTGAGTATTTTAAGTCTGACTTTCACATTTGGAATGCTCCTGACATCACCTACACAGATCAGTGCTGCTAGCCTCAAGTTTCTGCTTTGCTTAAATGTCCTCAGAAGGCACAGAAAACTAAGCCTTGTCACGTGCTCCTGCCTTCCCGTCAAGAAGTCAAGAAACTCACCTCAGGCTAATGAATGCAGAGAGACAGGTCTGTACTGTGCCAAGGTTGTATGCAGACTGCTCAGGATCATTTGGGGCCCTCCTGGCAGCTCTCAAAGCATTCCTGGTTTACAGCCCCCAGAAAATCTTGGGCCGAGCTTGTTTCCCTACGTCTGACCTGTTGCTGAGAGTCAAGCCTCTGTGTAAAAAGAAGCACCTCATTTTCTCAGGGGCTTCTCTGCAGAGCCAGCGGCAAATTCTCCTTTCCTATGATCGCAATGCTGCTTGCATTTGTCTTCCAGAAAAATACATCCATACATTTGTAGCTGGTAGGGGCACTGCTTTATTGCCCATTGTGGAATGCATACCCATAAAAATCACCACGATTTGTAACAGGCAATCTTCTATAGTTTTCCAGGTTACTCAGATATTCAAACCTGTGTAACCAATCATCAGTGTAAGAAATTTTCCTTTAAGCTGTTAGCATAGCAGAGCCCATGCCTTTTCAACTCAGGGAATGATACTCATTTCTCTATCTGTCCCATTCAGAACAACTTCTCCTTTACTGCATTTAGAACAGTGTAACTGAGAGGCAATAATATCATGGAGTGGTTCACATTACGCTGAATTTTATTGTAGTCTGACATTGTGAGTGAACCTTTCGAATCCTTGAAAGCAGCATAAAGGCGAAACCTGCTTCTCATGGACTGAAGAAAAATATTCTGACAGAGTGATAATTGGGGCGACTTTTAGAAATCATGACTTGAAAACATTTTCTGAGCAAGTGCAATTTCTGTTACCCCAATTCACAGAATGATGTTAGAACAGCCTGCCGTTGGCCAGAACTACTCATTTTTCCTCCTAAGGGCAGGGCTTCATTTTTTTTTTTAAATTAATTAATTTATTTTTTCAAATACTTTTGTCTCTGCCTTTCCCCCATCCCTTTCCCTTGCCCCCTCCCTCCTCTCATTTTTAAGGATATGTGGGATCTACAACATCTCCAGACTCCAGCTAAAAAAACGCCCTATCTTCCATCCTCCTTTAATTCTTCTCCCAAATTATTATATCAAAAGTATTAGAATGTAGGTGCTGTGAGAGTATTCATTTTAACCTCTTTATTTTCTGATAGGAGACATCATTGATGTTTATAATAATAAAATTTGTTTCTCATAAAAGGCAACAAACCATTTTATCTCCATTATTCTCTGAAATACGTGACATTGTATATTCTTTAAGTTTGAATTATTTTAGAAAACCAGTGTAGATATATTTTCCAAATACTATGGGAATGTCAGTAAAAACAATAAAGGGCCCATCGACATGGGGGCCTTTCACTAGAACTTTATGGTTCATATTAGAAAGGACACTTAATTAATAAGACTGACAAGTTAGACTGAGACACAGAATTTTACAGGATGTTAGGCGAAGAAGTTTACTTTTATTAATCCAATCCCACACTATTTTTTCCTTTTTCCTCCCTCGCTACCACTGCCACGTCCCTGTTCTTCACTTTTCCCCAATTAACCTTTTCTGTTGTTGTGCCTGGCACATAGTAGGTGCAGAGTAAATATTTGTGTGTGTGAATGAATGAAGGACGTTCAGGACACAAAAGCTTCTTGGTTCACTTGAGTCAGCTGGCTCTTAGCAGTATTCAGTGTATAAACTGGACGTGTTGTTGACAACTCTCTTTGCTCTTTGTGTGCATAAGCTAAGAATAAACAGCACTGAAGGGAAGGGAGTGCTTCATTCATCGGAGGATTACACCATCATAAACTCACCAAAGTGTACCACACAGAGCTAGTGATCACAGAAGACAGGCAACCCGGGCCCCATCATTAAATATAGAAGCCTGTCTTCACTGTTTTTATCCAAACAGACACTCTGTATTTTGGAAATTTCCACCACACTTCCTTTTGAGTTGCTTCTTTTCTCAAGATACCAAGGCTGAAACTTTAGAAAAGTAGACTTGGTCAGGAAAGCTGGTAGAATGACGGCAATCCACATTCCGTTGTCCTCCATACCGCACCCCCCACCGGCCCCCCAGAAGGAGACCATTGTGTTCATGCTTTTAGGCTGAATTTTATGTCCCTGAAAAATTTCTCTACGCTGATTGAAAGACTAGAAATTCTGACATTCCAAGATTTCGGGTTCAATTCTAAATGATTCCTTTTTCTCTAGACCAAATAAAAGGGATAATGTCTCAAGTCTATTCTTTAATTAAACACCAGTAATATAAAGCTCGGGTAGAACTGGTAAAGTTATTTGTGGTTTACCAGAAATGTTTCACACCTAAAGGCTCAATATTTTTTCTTTCACTAGTGAATCACTCTATATGTATGTATATGAGTGTTAAGTACCATCTTTGTTTTAGGTTATTTAAAGTATGCAACATTTAATCCTTCATATAGCTTTCAAAATATTATTAGTATTTTTATAGCTTTAAATACTTAATATTTAATACAGTGTTTTTTTAAATAAAATATTTTAAAACACTGAAATATTAAAAAAATATGTTATTAAGTTGTTTTAACTGTTACTAAAAAGTTACTAACATACAAAAATAGGTGAGAATAATGGTGAAATCCACAAGAAAGACAGAAACGTGCTCCTCCACTGAGGTGACAATGTGGAAACCAGATCGTGTAGATTCAGACTTCAAAGAGTATTCCCATCCCTGAGTAATATCCAATGCCCATTTGGCTTGTTTTAGAGATGCTTGTATTTCTCACTGTCCTGTGATGAGTTATACTAACTTAAGGTAGCTGGAATATGTTTCTCTTCCTTTGCCCTGACAAAGCCAAATATACTCATGTTATGTTGGTAAAAATGGAATTGTACATTATGTAGAAGTTATTTGTAAACTATTTGTAAACTCTCAGCTGGTGTTCAAAAAGGAGGTAGGATTGGAGATGGTTAGGATATAAATTTGTCTCAAAATATTAATTCTTATTAAGGAAAAAGTCATTTGGTGACCAACTCACATTACAGTTGTACATGTATTCCCTGACTTTGTGAAGTAGTCTAGAGGTAGTGGGACTTGTATATTACAGTAACTCCTTACTTATCTGAATACTGATCTTTTGGCAACTTAAACTTTTTGACAGAATATGCAGTAGCAGAACATCTAGAAAATTTATATAGTACGTGTTTATCCAGAGTCATGTTGATTACTCTTTAGCATAAATTATTAAAACATTTAGATCTCTTTTTCTATCTCAGAACAGACTAGAAGGAAGAAGGTGAAATAATTTTAGACACAGGTACAGCAGTAGAAACGTCTTAACTGGGAACCTGGAACTGAAACAGAAAGCAGTCAACTTCAAGGGCAAACAGGACACACAGATAGAGAATATAATAGTGGAGCTTCAAAATGATAACATAAGACAAAAATTTTAAATTTACATTCTAGAACTTTTTTTTATTGAGATAAGGACATTTAGGAAACATTGTATAAACTTTAATAAAATGGCTAAAATTAAAGTGTTTAGTTTATATAATCAATAAATATTTATTTGGAAAATGCACATCTGGGTCCATTTCATTAATGTGAAGGGTGTTGTTTTAGGAACTGAAGGCAGTCCCCATCCATTCTTTCAAAAGATGACATTTTTTTGTTCCTCTTATAGCCCCTCCAGTCTTAATTCTCCAAAGTTATGACATAAATCAAAGCATTCTTTGGTAGATCATAGTACCTTAAAACACTCATCAGAAGCACAAGAATTGATATCTGGGATATCTGGAAAAATGTACAATAAAAAATACAGTTTTCTACTCCTCCTTTGATGCTGATATAGTCACTATTTTACAGATGATGTAAACTATGCAGGTAATTCTAAGCACGTAAAATTCTTTTAAAGCCAATGCTACTATAAAAAATAATGGCACCTGAAGAAAGATCTTGGGAATCCTGTGGCTATGACCCCAAAACCCCAGTTTTTTGATATTAAAAAGTATTTAATATGTAACTGCTATTTTATAGTAAATATTTCTTTTTACTCCTCCCATGTCACAACTGCCCTGCGTAATGGAAGTACTCATGTGTTTAGTGTTTAAAGGTTGAGAAGGGAACTAGAATTGGTCTAAGGAGACCTTCAGCTGCTCATCACACTATTGTTTGCCCATGAAGACGTGCTTAGTCTTCACCCTGGCAATGCCAGTCATTTGCACTTGAGAAATCTATGTTCAACACCAAGTTATTCCTGAAAACAAAATAATGCCACCAACTTGCAGAGCCAGTAGACAGCTAGGAGGACAGGGATAAGAATGATACACACACAGCTTCCTCCATTTCCCTTTTCTCAGGTCTGGCCATGGATTGTTAGTTGCTAACTGGTTGTAAAGAGGCTTGAAATAAACCATTTTATTTTCTGCTCTTCAGAAATTTGGTAATTTGTTTTCTATGAAGGTCACCATTATAACAAAACAAATGCATTGTAACAAAAATTTGGCTGATCCATGGAGAATATTGTGAAGAGAATCTACCGATGATCCTGAAAAATACTAGACCACTGGACATTCAGTTCCACAATTTTGTCATCTTAATGTGTTCTGCAGAGTGCCGAATTGCCAATCCGACCTACTGTATGGAAACTTGCCATCAAGATGCCCGCATCCAACAAACCAACGCTGTTACTCTGTGTTATCCAGCTTGGGCTTAGAGACTGAACTAAAAAGCATGTTGAGTTTTTATGGTAAAAAAGTGCATCAGGAGGGCAGCTACATACTAGGTTACCCTCCCAGATTGACCCCTGTCCTTAGGTTTTTATTGCCTGAACTGGCACCAAAGAAACTCCTCGAAAATAACACATTCCTTGTCCATTCAGTGGTTAATGATGCTTAAAAAAAATCACAGTTTGTGACTGTGACCTAAATTATGCCAGAAGCTGTAAAACCATGGTTTCTTTAAATTCAAATATGACCCACATGCTTTAAAACCACTACACTGACCCTATAGTGCTGTTGCTGAGTGTGCGTGTCCTCACATAAGCACACACACACACTCACACACACAAAACACTTGGCAATAAATGACTCGATAAAAGAAATGCTATTTTTCAGACTTCCATGTTAAAGAAAAGGCTCATGAAAGAGATGTAAGTGAGCTTTAAGCCAAACATTTGTTTGGCTTTGCTGCAGCAGGCTGCAGGAATGTAAACTTTTTTTTTTTTTCAATGACTTCAGCTCCTAATTTGAAAGCTTGGATTTTTAGGAGTGAGCAAGGACTATATTTGGCCAAAAAATTCTGCTGGCTTTACTTAGCCACTCTGCACATTCAAAACAATACTTCTTTATCAAAAAAACAATAGTCTGTTTTATTCACAGCACATGTAGAAGTTGGAACATCGACTAAATTCCACTTTCTTCTCTTGCAGTGTGTCTGCAACCAGCTAATGAGCTGCAACAGAGCCTGGCCTTCATTTTCAGCACATTAAGTTCATCCCTCATAGGAATTGTGGTCTGGTTGTGGCACCGCCCCTAGGTATGGGTGGGATTTGTTTCTTCTACCAGTGGTAGGTTAGCCACATGGGTACGTGCTGTCGCACCACACAACAAAATTTTCTCTATAATAACCAGTCTAAGTAGCCTTTTACCCCACAAAAGTAGATCCCATTTAATTTACTTTGTGTTTATAGCACTCCCTCTCAAACCGCATCATTGGCACAGACTGATATTTATACAACTTTTTATTTTAAACTATTTATTTAGAGTTGAGACTTCAGTAGCACTCCCTGTCAGATTCATTGAGCGTGCTTCAATTCAGGATACTGAAAATGTAAATTGGGAAGAGTGATGTGTGTTCGTGGGATTTGTTTCCTCAGTGCATGAACACCCACACAACTCTCACTGGGAGGTTACACATACGTTGATAAAAGTTGTGATACAAATTGCTGACAGGAAATTTTATGTTGTTAGGCGATTAAAAATAATTGCTTTTGCTTATTGTATCTCCACAGCTCTTTGACAATATAGTTGATCAAATCAGTTATGTAATGGGCATCTAAAAATTTTTAATTTAGAAGTAGCAGTGTCATTAAGGACCTCTTTTTACACACAACGCAATATTCTATTACTCAATTATTCTAATGGAAGTCTCTGGTCAACTGAGCACTTACCACAGAAGAAAAGGAAAATACAGTTCTTGATTTTGTATCTGACCTATTTTGGGGCTTTACCCAAGTTATATTTTCCTTCAAGTTTTTGAATTTTTTAACTTTTAAAGTGAGGGAAGGAATACAAATTTCAAACTGACATTTAACCACATAAAATAAAGTGACATCTGGTCAGTTTTTCTACTTGTGGTGGACATTTCATGCTGTTAATGATGTTGAACCTTCATTTTCTATGAGGTTCTGCATGTTGTTTTTAAATCCTATACTATTTTGTGCTCTAACAGAACAGGTAAAGTCATGCTTGCATGTTTGATCCTCTTTTACTTTCTTCTTTTGTTGAACACCTATTCATTTTCAAGGCCTGGTTTATGCATTGTCTCTTTGGTGAAAAATGTCTCATCTTCCCAAAGAAGAACATAGCTCTACTAGAGTAAGATAATCTTTTGCGATAGTAACTAACGCTCCTAATATTCCCTACAACCTGTACTCTTTCTCTGCATTCAGCAGACGAGGCTACTTTAGGGAAGGGACAAAAAATAAAACAAGTGGCAATAAAAGAATTAACTTCTTTGTTTTTGTAACTCAAAATTAAGGTCTTAATTGAGAAAACAGATTTGAAAGAATAAGGGGTCAGTTTCTGTTGTGCTCTCCTCAGCCCAGGGTAGGTAAAGACTTTGTGGGTCTTGGGAAGAGACGAGACTTGAGAGATTAAGGTAGCTTACATGTCTGGGAGAGGGGATCCATGAGAAGGGGTGCAGACAGTGCCTGGAATGGTAAACAAGCAGAGAGGTGCTGGCGTGAGGAGGATGTCCCAGTGTTAGCACAGAAGAGATGAGGGCTTTCCTGGAGTATACTGAGGAGGGATGGTGCAGTGCAGACTGAATTCTTCTCCGAACTCTGCTCTCTAGACTCTCGGGCACTTTTTAGGCCCCTGGATATTAGAGACAACTCAGCAAAAACGTGGTCTACAGGAGGCGTAATTTCTGCCGCTGTGTGAATGGGGGCTTCAAATCAAACAATAAAATGTTACGGAAAAAAATGAAAAAGTTTTTGCACATCTGAGTTTGGCAGCTCCAGGTTTGTATGTATCAAAAGAAAGGACTGTGTCTTCCTCATTGTCATACTTCTGTGTCAGAGCATGTATGACACATAGTAGGCACACAGTAGACAGTTGGTTACAGAATGAATCAATATCGTAGAGCCGGAGGCATACGCCAACGGCTCCATATCTTTGATCTGGTTTCTCTGTCGGGTCAGGGAAAAAAAAAAAAAAAGTTTTGCCTTTCCTGCCTTGTTTTTGCTTGCTGCGTGCCAGCTTGGCCTGTTTACTCCTGTGGTTTCCCGAATTCCAAAACAATGCGGCATTGCCTGAAATTACACTTCAGTGCTTTCTGGAGCATTTCTGCTGCCCACCCTACTTGCAGTGACTCCACTTCAGTTCCTTGAACGCCAGCTGCTGCGATAGCTCGCTGTCACTAAGCCTCTACGTGCAGCCACCCCAGAGGAGTTAAGTGGGACCACATCAATGCTGGGGAACTGGCTGTCTTCCAGAACTGCACTGTGGGTCATTCTGTCTCGTGCTTTGGTAAGGTCTATTTTCTCCACGGCCTTTCAGTGAGGAGAGGGGCCTGGGATAGGGCAGAGCCTGGAAAATAGAAACAGAATGCCCAGTGTGGGTGTAAAATGTCCCCTTTCCCTCTTGAGCCAAGGAGATCCATTCAGAGGATGTTCCACTTACACATTCCCTTCTAGTCTAATTTTTACTCAACTTTTTTTTTTTTTTTTTTCCTGGCACCTGTAAACCAGATGGGATATCCACTGACATACTGAGCTGTGTAGGATGAGGGGGCTTTCTGCTTCCTCCTTCAGTCCTTGTAAAGGCATCTGCTATTTCCCTCAGGCACTGTTTAGACCTCAGCATCCAGGTCTTCTAAGTCACATTTGTGTGATCAAGCACTTTTAAACTTTAAGACATTAAATACCAATGTCACTTTGAGGCCTTTTACACCTTAGTCTGAGATACGTAAGAAAGTGTAAATTGCTCCCCTGGCCCCCACACTCCTACTTCTTTCCTATATCAGTTCATGTATTTTTGGTTACAAGCAGCAAAACTCCCCATTCAAGCTGGCTTAACAGAAATATAAGGGCCTCTTAACTGAAAGGTGGCATAGTGTAGGTGGTTCCTTTTTGTCAAGAAGATTTGATTATTTCTGTTTTCCCACTCTGCCTTTCAGAACCTTCCTCCTGGTCACGAGATGACCGTCAGCAGCAGACAGCAGGGCTACCTGTTTTCCTGTTCATGTCCTACGGAGCCATGGAAGCCACTAAGGAACCTCCTTTCCCAGAAATCCTCAGCAAATATATCCTTAAATTGTATCTACACAGTTCTGAAATACACATCATGTGCAGGCAACATGTCACTTTCCTCCTCCTTCCTCACTTATCACCTCTACCATCTCTGGTTAAAGTAGATAAAAGAGAATGAGGACAATGTAACATATCAAAAGGGGCCTGGATGCGACTGCAATGAAGAATGTACTCTCGGTGACACAGGCTCCAGCTGCTTGCAATTAATCACTCTCACTTAATTAATTAATCAATTGAAGCTGATTGAGGCTGCAAAAAGAGTTTAGTGAAGCTGTGTTCAAGCTCCAGCTTTGCTGTTTACTAATGAGATGGGTAGTCCCGGTCAATTTGTTTCACCTCTCAGAAATCCAGTCTTCTTGTGAGAATCAAGTGAAATCCTTGTCAAAGAGCATTGGTAATGTCTATGTTTTCCAAATGCCAGGCATTATTATTACTGCTCCTGTTTTAAATAAAATAGGGAGACTGGTCTTCATTATAAGAGACCTACATTGAAAGGTTTTATATTGTATTAGTCTTCATTTATTACAAAAATAAAAGTTTATGGACAGTTTGAAACTGTGCCAAATGCTAGCACTCTGGTATATATAAATAAATATGAATATTGATTATACCTATAGAGTAAATTAATGTAAGATGATATAAGAAATTGAGTTGCGTCTTCCAGGGTATACCTAGAAAATTCATTTTTTACCCTTGAGTAACCACCTCATATTTGTTTGACTTTTCCCTTTATTTTCTTTTCCTTGTTTGAGTGAAGCAAAGGAAATTCAGTTAGCTAAGGATTTAAGTAAACTAAATTCCAATTAATTGAGTTTTTGGTATATGTATATTACGTTAAGAAACTTATATGTTCAGTATTTTTTGATTTATGGATAACGTTGCAATATATATTATTAATACACCAACTTTTTTTTAAATTAGAATTTTCAGCAGTTCCTCAGAAAAACTTCTTATCCTATAGCTAATTTCAAAGTTTTGAATACATATAAAGGTAATTGTTTTAAAATTTGTAGTTTATGACCACCAAAAACAAAACCTTCCTTTCCACTTGAACTGACATAAAGCTTACAGTTAAATTTAGACCTTAGTTGAGAAATGGTCTATTTCACGTTCTTCTAGTATTTATCTCTTGGCTTTTTTTTAATCCAACTTTATTTTTAATTGATTTATGTTATATATCTCAAATTTTTAAGTGTTTTCATATTCTTTATGGAATTTACAAAAGAGAAAAAGAAAGATATGGAGGGAAGGAGAAAGGAAGGGAGGAAAGAAAAATAGAGAGGGACATGGAGAAAGGAATGACCAGCTCGGAGCTGAGCAGTAGTTTGGAAGCGAGAGGGAATCAGATGCGAGACCAGCAGTTGGTTAGAAGGTAGGAATGTCAAAAAGTAGCAATGAGATCTAGACAGAAGATCATGGCAGTAAGAGAGAAGATGAGGTGTAAATGTGACCACTATTTCAGGTGAAGAATGGAGAAGACTTGCCAACTCAAGGATGCTGGTTTTGAAAGGCTGGTGATGAAAAGTGGAATGTCAGTGATGCTGAAGGTTTGAACCCGGATGATCTCAGAAAGTTATGAACATGTGGTAGGGGAGGGGATGCAGATAATGGTGCCAGACACCATGCTAGCCAATTTACAGAAAGCCTTTAACTTCACAGAAAGCATCTTACTTAATTCCCTAAATAACCATACCAGGCGTTAGTATTCCTTTTTTTACAGAGAAGTAAACTAAGAAACAACAAGCTTTTGTTTCATTTTATTTTTTAAACTGGTAATTCTGACTAATATATACACAGAAGAATCCAAAAACAAATCCAGGTGGCTATTTGGTCAGTTCGATTAACATAGTCATTCAGTGTGGACAATTCAGGTCAAAAAAGACCACCCCACTTTACTCACCAAACACAATACCATATTATGATCCTGTATGTGTGTAAGAATGTGTGTTTGGAGAAAATTATTTTTACTACAGAAACTTCCTTCTTTTTGTTGGTATATAATGTTGACTTTACTCACATGGCAACTTGGATGTACCTGGAAAATGTAGCTCCATTATGTTGTCTATAACTACTCTGGTTGTCTTATAAATTCAAAGTCCTATGTGGTTTAAAATTTGGTCCACAATAATTAAAATGATCTCTTTAGGTAACGCTACTCCTTTAGGAAAACATGATTTGTCTCCCTGACTTTTCAACATTCTGTCCACTCTTCAGTGCCGCCTCCAGTTGGCATCGGGAGGGGTGGAGGGGTACGGCTTTTCATGGCTGGCATTTTAGAGGGTCAGGGTCAAGACCCTCTAGTTTTCAGGGTGATGTCCCTTGTCTGTGGTCTTAATGGCACTCACAGCTGATATAAGCACCTTTTATCTTGGACTGGTTGACTTGCCCTTACCATGTGGCAGCACCTTGCCTGCTCGCTCTCAGCTCAATTGTCAGTTCCCCATTGAACAAGGGTGGGGTGCTGTGGAAACATCTGGTTTCTATCCAGGCTACACTGCAATGAAGTGGAGTTTAAGAAAGCCACTTGTCAAAGCTAACAGTGAGCTCTCAGGAGGTTAATGTAGGCAGCCCTTGAGTATGTAAGAAGTTGCATTTTAACCAGATATGGAATTTGAGGTTATTTTTCCCTGGGACTTCGCACTCAGAAGAGTGAAAGCCAGAAAGGAATATTGGGAGGCAGTTCTGGGTTGCTTTCCACACTCTACCATCTTCTGTCTCCAGAAACAGAAGGGGTGGGCTTTGTTCCCCGTCTTCTTTGCCTTAAGTTCTTCTACCAGAAAACAGACAGCCACATGGCCTGGAGAATTCCTGAGTGGGAGATACCTTCTCTTCATTGTGAGAATTCTAGAGAGAGTCCTCCAGGTTTAGTCCTTAAAATGTTAAACAGGAACTAAAAGAATTCAGCAAATCCATTTACTCTCCACAAAGCCTTACTTTCAAGCTAAATTCTTACTCTTTCCTGATCTATGGCAATAAGTTTTCTAATTCTATCTTAAAGGTGGCAGATTGCAAAGAAATATGATTTAGACAATGTTGTGAAATACATTGGTTTAATATTTGCAAAATACCATCCATGGTACCATTACATAGACACATTAAAAAGTCCAGAAATCTGTGTAACTGTTCAGTTTATACTCTGTGGCTTCTGGTAAAATTAACATGAGAATCACTTTCTGATCCATTTTGTCTAGCAAGTAAGACAGGTGAAGAACTGATTTTATTGTAAGCTAAAAGTAGATATAAGTAGGTATATTTGGAATACGGCCTATGAAAAAGAAATAATTATAGCCACTGTGAAAAAAAAGTGGGCCGACACTTCTTTTGTCAATAAATAACAAATTAACAAAAAGGTGACTTTTACAGTGTTATGTTTCTGAGCTGTTTCTAAACTGGCATTTTTAGAGATTGGTTTCTAAGTGTTTTGTCAGAAGAAAAAGCTTTAGTAAATTTTATTTTATGAATGCTATAATTTAGAGTTCTGTTTTATGTGGTAGCAAAATAAACTCACTTCTTTTATACTTTTTTCCCTCCCATTAGATTTCACTATTTGTAGCAGGCCTTGTCAAATAGAGGTGAAAATTAAATTATGGTAACATAAAAAGTGTACCTAGAAAATCGTGTGAATTCTTTAATGAAAGCTGTACATTGCTTTACTCAAAAGAATATTTCTTTTGTGGTACAAACTGATCATTAAAAGTACTGAATTAGATATTTATAAAAGAATAGTGGGAATTACCCACTATTGCTTGCATTCTATCTCTTGGTATTCTGTTCTAATTATGAGCCAACATTTTCCCCAAATTCCAAATTCATCATAAAAAGAAACATATAATGACCACATTTCCTAAAATAACCTCTGAAATTATGGACACATTTATTCGTGTTAATATGAGTTTTGCATTTGAATTTAGATGATGGCGCTGTGTATTGCTTTTCTGAATAATTTCATATAAGGACAGTTTGTAAGAACAGATAGAACAAAAGGCAATTTTAACATGAACCCTTTTTTTTTCCTCCTGTATGCATGAAATGGCTTAAGTCTAGGACCTTTTTCTTTATCATACTTGTCAAATCTCAATGTTTAAAAATTTTTATTTCCATATAGATATAAAAAATTATACATAATGGATGGAAGAATTATGGCAGTATTCTTTATTTCCTCCTCTTCAATAAGTATATGTTAAACTCTCACTCACAGAAAAGTGTAGTTCTGTAACTGTCTTGATTCCTGAGAGGTGCCTGTTTCTCTTTTTCTTATGAACTTAGAAGTATAGATGTACTGTAATGTTCTTATGCATATAATATTATTATGGGCTTTTTTTTCTGTTGCTTTTGGTGACCTAAAAATAAAATGTTAAAGATGATTTAAAAGCATTTCTTCCTCTGCGTGAGGTAATTTAGGCAACACCTCTGGAATGCAATTTGGCTTGAAGAATTCAATACATATTTTAGTAGTGGGTAGAGGAAGAAGCATACTTACATATGACGCCTACAACTACTTTAATTTCAAGATTTTAATTTGTCATGATTTTGGAAAATTTTTATTTTATATTTTTGAAAAAGGGTCCTGTTGACTGCACACTATGTTAATTGTTGCTTTTACGGGGAGATGTGTCCTAAACCTGGACTTTCTAACAGCCACACCTGGGCACTGCTGGCATTCCTTCACGCTCCCTGCCCTCAGTGAGGTAAGATACTATTTAGGATATAGAACTACAGCTATGTATCATTGTCAAAAACTTTTTCTTAATCATACAAGAAATGACACATTTTCAAATAGTTACGCTTTCACTTGGTAAAGTTTTATCTTAAAAGCAACCTTAATATGAAAATGATGATCTCCTTTTCTTAAAACTTATTATCCTTGTGGTGGCTTAAGAGGGAATTGGTTAACATGATTTTTAATTTGTCTCAAGGCCTGTGGAAAGAAACTGACTTTCTAGAATGTACATGGTTGAGCATCATACAGAAATAAATATCTCCCCCTTTGGAATTTAAATTGTATCTAGTAGTACTATTTTTATACCTCTTACTAGGAAACGAAATACCTCTAAATTTAGTGCTTTGGAATTTTATTTCTACTAAAATTTTCTTCAGATATTTGAGCACCATAGTAACAGCTTTGCAAGCTGATTCTTCATTACAGTTCTCCGATAAGAGCTTCACTCAAGACAGTTCCTCTGGGATGACTGAGACTAAAAATCAATTCTGATAACATTAGAACAAATTTGAAGATGAAGAAAAAAAAACAATCAGAGAAAGCATGCATGCTGTGGATAAACAGCTTCCCTTAATTTAAAAAAATAATTTTTTGCTCAAAAGCTAACATGCATTTTTTTCAGTGTTAAAAATTTCTTTATTATTTTATATCTAGATATGATTTTCCCCCCTTTGGAAAAAAATAACTCTTTTATCAGAGATATGAAAAAATTAGCTGAATATTTATGGCAGAGCTAAAGGTCTTTTTTATGCTGTACAACATTTTTATAAAACCTATAGGTAAGTAATGGGTGTGAAAAGATGAATGCAATAAATCTATTTTTTTAAAGTTAATAATTAATTCATTATTTTCAAGAAAATCACTGCATTTTAAAAAACGTGTAGTACACTAGACTGAGCTCTGATCATTTTAGAAAGAAATCTGTCAAAATAAATCAGGTTGATAACTGATTAGCAGAACGCGTAGTCTGTCATTTTTAAATACGTGCCCAATTTCTTCCCATAAATCTTACCTTTAAAATCTTCAAGGGGAAAATTTATTTTGGGCACATTGGCCATGAATATCAGTTGACATTTATACAGTGCACAGAATTTATACTGTGGGTTAGGATGTCGGCCATAATTCTAGGCTGATAGTTTGTAAAGGGAAGATTCCATTTTGTACTGTTTATAAAATGTTACTCTGCAGTTCCATGCTCCAAGACTAACAGAGTCTATCCAAGTATATTCAAGCATTGCAGTTTAACTTATTATATTCATTAAACTAGGCTTAGATTGTCCTAATTATATGTTATCAACAATTAAGGAATGGATCACATGCTACAGACTGGCTAAAACATTCTGTATTCTTGGCTGGATGCCAACAGAGGTGCCAAGTTCCATTCTACCTTGTCATCAGCTGCATCTCTGCTTTTGCAGTACAAGCAGCAGCTGTGCTAGACAAAATAATCTAAATTCTCACATGTACTTTTCCTTTAGGAAATAGCTCACACTGAATTGCATTTCTGGTGTGAATAGTGCTACACCTGAGTGAGCTTGTGCTGAAAGCGTATTTTATGCAAATATAATTTTTAACAGATATAATCTTTTGTGACTTTCAAATGCATGTCCTATCAAAATAATGGTTTTACTTTTCATCCTGAAATTATTACCAAATGGATTCTGTGGGCAGCAAAGTACTCTTTGCCTGTTCGGCAATGATTTTCCTATACCTCAAATTACATAATTTTATAGGTGCTCTGTTTCAAAGGAAAACAATCTTTATTGATCCAGGCAGTCAGAATTAATCATGGATCTCCAATCTCAAAACTCCTAGCAAAAATTATTTTATTCAGAGCGGCCATGTGCCAGACTCTCAACACTTTACAAATCCTTGTGGGATGATGGTTTTTTTTCAACTCGTCTGATCGTTCAATCTAGTGTGGCTTCTGAAACAGAGATCCAGCCAGGCTTTTTCCCCTCAGCAGAGGCTAGTCCAGCCAATTTCATAAAGAGCTAAATTTGATGAAGCTTTTGTGTCAAGTTGTCATCTTTGCTCTTGGTCACGTAAAAATGAATGTCAGAAGTTGTTCACCTTTCCATGTGTTTGGTAGAGAGAAGACTCTGAAGTGCTAGGTGTGTATCGCAACCGGAGCATGAAGCAATGGTGCCAAGGTGTACGCTAGGTAAATAAATCCCAAAGGCCTGAGGTCCTTTGCTCCTTCAGTAGAGCCTGTAAAAGACAGTCATGGAAAACTAATCCCTATAAGAAGAAATGGCTTTAAAGTTCACCACAGAGTTTACATGTGGGTTGACATGTATTTTCAGGTTACCAATTTACTTGGTTATTAAAAGCTTTTCAGCATCTTACATGAATCAAGGTGGAGGGGTCATGCTAAGTCCTTAATTAGAAGGAGAAGATATCGAAGAAATTCAAAACACTCAGGTAAGGTCTCTAGTTCACACAGAACTTGTCCCATGCCACTTTGTAAGGCATCTGCTGACATCATTTCTTACTGGGAAATTTAACTTTTCAAATTTTACTCCATACTAGGAAATCCCTTACAATTCACAGAAATATGCCAAGAAATTCTTTGCCAAAACCAACTTCCTGGAATAATAATTTCCTTTTATTTCATAAAAGATTTTTCATTTTGTTTCCCTCTAGCAGATGATCTATCTAGGGGTTCAGAGTAGCATTATGAGGGGAGAACCTATTCTGTTTGAACTCGAAAATATATTGCCTTCTCTGCTCAAGAGCCAACCAATCAGATAGCCCCATTTTCCATATGTATCTTCCCTCTCTCTCACCTCTTCACTCTTGGTTTAACATGGTACTATGCCCCGGGCTATAATATAAGAAATTCAAGTTTAAATAATACTCATTTCTTTCTGGCCATTGGGAACAAAGTCTTGGTGAGATAGCACCTTGGTGATGGGTTTGCCTGTTATCCTGGCCCCCTTGGCACCCACGGCAGTGTCTTCGATAGGTTTTTGGTGACTATTTGCTGACAGAGGCTTTTATTTGGCTGACTTTTCTTTTCATATGACCTATTGTCCAGGTGCATCATTCACTATCTTTGTGATTTTTGACTCTTTGAGGGGAGCTCCTCCAAAGATGTTTAGCCCTTTTTGAGTGGTTAAAATTCCCTTTCTTCTTCAGACTTTCTTTCTGGTCTTTTGTTAGAGATAACTTCATTTTCCCATCGTGTACATTTTTTTTTATTATTATCTATTGCTTTTCTTAGATCTTTTCTCTTTTGAAACAGACTCTTTTTGTTTTTCTGTGTCAGATTTGTTTTCCCTTTGCTCTCTTTCATGTTGCCATTTAGGTTGAGGCTAAATTGCTCAGACAGCTGCTCTCTGTGACCTGCTCTAGACTTTGCTGACCACATCACCAACTGGCAGGGTGTGGTGCCTTAAGGTCTTGCAGGAGATTTTCCTCCAAATGGAAATAATGGAGTGACATTTTTGAGTTATATTTTGCGACTGACATGAGAGAATCCTAGTAATCTTAAGCATTTTAAAGCACATTCACTGTACTATGAAAGTGATTGTCAAAATTCTGAATCTTAAATTCAATGTCATATTGAAACTGCATGTGAATATCTGATTTAGATAACAGTCATCGATTTATAATAGCATCAGAAAGAAGCCCTGGGGAGTCATCTCTTCTTCTAGGAAGCTGTTCTTGGTAGAAGACGTTATCTTTACTCAAGAGATTTTTTTATTTTATTTCTGTCTATTGTCTTAAGACTTGTATAACTCCTGAGTTATTTGAACTAAACCTATTCTTTCACTAGTTTACTCCTTTTCAAACACATATACATGCAAATATATACACATGCTCCCAATGCAGTGGCAAAAATAAATTCATTGGTTTATTTGTATTATTAGGAAGAAATTTATTTATTTTTCCTATCAAGGGAGTAAAGGTTAATTTGGTTTTCCTTCAAAATACTTGGGACTAGAACCAAAGTACAGTTGGTTTGTTTTGAGAATCCCTCCCTCCCTCCCTCCCTCCCTTCCTTCCTTCCTTCCTTTCTTCCTTCCTTCCTAGAGCCCAGTGGGTCATTTTGCCACTTCCATACTTCTCCTTTTCATCACAACCTTCTTTTCAGCTACCTGTGCAGTAAAAATGTGTACAAATAATGCCTGGTACCTCCACTGGGGAAGCCCACTGCTTAGGGGAATGAACCCTGTAGCCAGCAGGACAAGTCACTCAATTTCTCTTAGATTTTAGAAGGGAATATCCTGAGCTATTCTGAAGTCGCAAAAGGACTAACAAAGTTCATTCATTTGTCATTGAAATGTGACAGTGATATAGAACAAAACCTTTCCGCAGTGGGGGCTGTCTGCACCGAATTCTTTTTGCAACAAGGAAATTAGGTCAGAAGAAATTTAGGTCAACACCTTGCAGAAATGCCCCCATGCCTGAAAGGAGCCAGGAGAACTTAAAATGTTACAAACAGAAAGGTTACTGTTTTTTTATATTTAATTTGAAAAATGGTACCTTCCAAAGCTTAGTGTGATATAAACTCAGTTATGATTCAGCAAAGAAAATTACCTCTTGCATCACTCGCCCTGCTCCTGATAAATCAAGAGGTGATCCCACAGCACTTCCTACCAAGCCCAGCTTAGCTGACCCAATTTAATCATGCAATTCAAGAAATGTTTATCAAGACTTCATGATGTGCAATGAACCTATTAGATAATTTAAAGGTTATACAGACTAATAAGCAGCCTCCTCCCATCAGCTCCATTTTTGCCATTAAGAAGCTTATAAGCTGAGGAGGAGGAGAAGGTTAGGGGGTACATGAAAGTGCAATACAATTTATAATTCCTCGAATTACTTAGCATACAGTAAATGAACTTCTACCATGTGCCACAAACTATGAAAAGTGATGTACAACAGTTAAAGCAAAGTGATTTCAGGATGGAGAGGAAAAAGAGATTGAGTTAGTTTGGCGTGGGCAGGACGGAGTAATTTCTTGGAAAAAGGGCAGTTTAACTAAATTTTAAATGGGTATCATTTCAACAGATGGTGCTCTGTAAGAGAGGCCTGAGTGGAAGCATTGAGAAGAAGGGCGGCAGGGTGGTGGGGGCGGGGGTGCCTAGAGGAAGGGAAATGGGTAGGAGGAGAGAACAGTGTGTGCAAAACAAAGGGGCAGAAAAGAATGTGTTGTATTTGGTAAGCAACTAATGATCCATTATGTACTATATTGAGCACAGAGGACAGAAGTTGAAGTAGTTAAAAAAAGGTGAATTGGAATCCTATTTAGATACGCTTTGAATGTCAGACGAAGGAGTGGCAAGCTTATGGTGAACCATTCCAAACCCCTAGATTGTGCTGACTTGGATGGTATCTCTGATCAATTAGATGGCTGAATAAAGCCTGGCAATATAAAGCTATAAATCTTGATCCATTGTCCTAGACTGTCTCTAGACATGTTTACTTGACCAACATCTATACTATAAATGTGGAATACAGATTTTCTAAAAGAAACAAGTATAACTTTACTAAATTCCCTTTTTAAAGTATCTTAACTGAATAATTTGGTATTTGGCCAGTTTAAACCCAAAAAATGAATGAGAAATATAAAAAATGAGCGTTATTTTTTAAAATTTTCATTGGCGATGTGACCACCTTCTCACTACATACATCAGTTAGCAAAGTCTGCTTTCAGCAGTGGAAATTTCATTATCACATCTAATTCTGGTTTGGTAGCACATTAAACTTTCAAACAGTTAATGACTCTGGTTTTCTTTCTGTTCAGCTTTACCTTTCATAAAAGCACCGCCAAGAGGAAAGAAATGACAGTAAGACTGAATTATGAACTTTAAAAAGTTGAGAACAAGTAACTACTTGTACTGTGAAAGCTGCTCTCTCTGCTCTTGATTAACTGTCTGCAATAGGTCAGTGGTGAGCACTGTGTGCCATGGCCATGGCTGTTGTAACAGACAGGCAGGTAGGGACGCAGGGGGAGGAGCTTCTATTTGGTTTCCATTTGACACAGATTAGCTAAACCCTGCTTTAATAAAATGGCTTGTTTCCTAGATGATTTCCACTATCCTCTGTAGATTATAATTTTAACAAAAAATAAAATAGCATTTGGGATGAAGGATAGGTTAGTTTCTTAATTGCTTACCTTGAAGTTCTTTGGAAATTGGTGATAACACTTTGATCGCAGAAATCAGCATCTGTGTGTGTGTGTGTGTGTGTGTGTGTATGTGGTAGAGAGGGGTGTGCACCTGTGTACATGTAAATATGTGTTTGCATATGTATATATATTTCTCTATATGTGACATGTATCTGTATGCACAGTTTCATTTGTAATACATGCACATACATGATGTAGACGGTGATGTAAATATCAGGAAAGATGAAAGGAACTGATATTAATTGATCTCAAACTGGATTTTCTCCATTGAGGTAGGTACTAATATCCCTCCATTTGTGATGAATTTGAGATTCAGAGCAGTTAAACACATTACAAGTTATGCAATATACCAAAAGCGAAGAAGCTAGAAGGCAGTGGGACTCTGGTCTGGACCGGATAACTCTGAAGTCCAGAGCAGACACTCATTCTCTTTCTCTTTGTCCCCATCATCCCTGCCTTCTCATCCTTTTCCTTCTTGTCTTTTGTTGAAGAGTCAACATGGTTCACAAAGGACTTACCATAAAGTGAGTAAAATGACTTAAATTCATAAAAAAGATATTACACAGCCAAGGTGAAGACCAAGATAAGAAAGAAAACACAATGAGGCTAGATGCACATTTAATTACAAATATAACTGATTGGCCAAGCAACCAAGCTAAAGAAAGAAACAGAAATAGTTTATATTCACCAACCAGTTATTCTGAAGTACCCAAACCAACAAAGTCACAGTTTTATTTTGCTTGTTTTTAATGATGTCCTTTGGTTATAGATTTGGTACAAGTTTCTGACAATCTGGCTTAATGTATTGTATTATCATTACAATTTTATATATAGGTTTACTCATGATACTTACGAAGACACTTTGACACAAAGAAATAAAATATTGGGAAATGGGTCCATGCTTCAAACTGGATGTTCACCTTCACAGGAGAGATATGCTGTCACCTCTGAGAAATAACTGTTAAGTAAAGGGGCTGATCTAACAGATTGTGTTGAGAATCCTCATACAGACTGTAGTCATGCCACAGGCACATGTATGTTTGTGCCTATGCATGGGCCTGTCTCCCAACACCCTGTTCTATGTCTTTCTCCTGCTTTGCCTGCCATCATTTATTTATGATTATTTTCTCTGTTGTTCATGAAAAAGCCTCTCCAACAAACCTTCAGTTATTTCACAATTGTATACAGTTTTCATCAAGACCTCTGCACATTCTGGGGATGAAGTATATGCATTGGAAACATTTGTAATCACAAATGAATGCCATTTGTATCTTGATTAGGTGGAATAACTCATAGAGATGAGTGTTTTCAGGAAGATCATGCAGACCAAAGCCCTGCTGTAGAGAGTAAAAAACGAAGGTACAAGTCTGCCGGCTCCAAAAGTTGTCAGGCTTGCTTTTAGTTTATAAGGAAAGAAGGGGACTTCAGGTTAATTTTGTTTGATTGTTTGTAATAGTATTCTAAGAGATTATATACAATTACTTTCTCTCTTGTCTGAAACACACACACACATACTCTATAGGGAATAATAATTATAAAAAATATCCTTTCCACTTTATTAAATCCAATTTACTAAAAACCAGAATAACTTGTCATTCAGAAAAAAAATACTAAAAATGAGTTTTACTAGCTTGATTTGTTTTTACAGAAATACTGGTAATCCAATAGAATTAAAAGAGAGATCAAAATATCCTTACATCCATTTTGAATCTAACGTTCTCCAGTAAATCAGAGAAATCAGAGAAACCACTAAGCAAACTAGGTCACAGATAACAAGATAGTGATTAAAATGACTATATCAATTGTTTGGTTGTTATTTCCTAATATTTCACTCTGTAGGATATTTTTATATAGGATCCTCATTTAATACTCTAAGGAGAAACTATTTTTTAACATAAAACACTATTTATAGAATTATTTAAAATATGATGAATGAAAAAGAGCATTCATTAAAGAAGAGGTGGGGGGTAATTACCAGCGAACTCTCATTTAGAAATCTCTTCAACTAAAATCACCAAATTATAGTTGATGTGGTTAAAAACAAATTTATTATTTTACCTAAAGAATATCATTTGTAACATTCTAGTTTCCCTTATCTCTGTTCTAGGAAATATACTTCCTCTAAGAGTTGAGTTTCCTGCTGCATTTTGCATCGTTGGTTTTTCCATTGTTGTATCTTCCTTTCTTAAGCCTAGATTAACCTATTAATTTAAAAAGCCGTATCTTTTCACAATGTGCTAGGAAACCAAGCCTGAGCAACTGGAGACTTGCAGTGCAAGAAATGATTTTATCGAGTGTGTTCTGTTCACTTAACCCCTAAAAGGCAAAAACTATGTACTTCGCATTGTTCTACCATATATTAAAATGGGTTGTGTACAACTTCTCCAGTATTACCAAATCTCTTTGTGGCCTTTTGGAGCCACTTCCCTGAGCTTATGGACAGCTATTTGGCTGTAGGATTGAAGTCCATAGGAGAAAGGGTTTCAAAATACATTAGAACTGAATAAAATTCCACCGATTCAGCATTTGTCCTCATTGCATTAGGGATTTGTGGGCATATATTTTCTAAAAAAGAAAAAAAGTGAGAGAAAGTATATTCTGCAAGATCCCATGATGCATGCTGGGGCATGCGGAAATGGTCCTTTTGCATGGGGCGTTCACTTTCTTTCGGGAAAGAGAAGACACCCAGATCACCATGATCTGAAGTAAGTGTGGCGATGGGTGGCATGCCCTATGTTCCTCCAGCAAAGAGGAGGGGCTCCTCACCTGGCCAGGGCCTGGGCATGTTGGGAAAAGTCAGGGACAGTTTTCTGGATAATGCTATGCTTGGGTCTTACAGGCTGAATTGCAGTTAGGTTAGAGGAGAGAGGAGTTATAAGTTGGGGAAGGAAGGGCATCCCATAGTGAGAAGGGAGGGTAAGACAAAAGACAAAGGGGGAACACTCTAAGCAAGCAGTAGAATTACTTTCTTCACTACTCAATAAAGTATTTTTTTGTTTGAGAAGAAATCCAATGAATAGTGAAATATCACTGTAGCCCCTTTTGTCTCTTTTTTGTCTCTCACATTGAAAAATGAGAGGATGGCCTAGAGTATCATCAAGATTTCTTTAGATTGTGGTATATATATTATATGAATGTTATTCAGACATAAAAAATGAGGAAATCTTGTCATTTGCAACAACATGAATGGACCTGTAAGGTATTATGTTAAGTGAAATAAGTCAGGAAAAGACAAACACTGTGTGATCTCACTTATATGTGGAATCTAAAAATAAACAAACAAATAAAAGCACCCCTTCTACCACCAAACTCATAGAAAGACAACACTTGTGATTAACACTGAGAGTGGGAATTGAAGGAAGGTGGTCAAAAGGTATTATCTTCCAACTGTAAAATAAATAAGACCAGAGATGTAATTTACAACATGATGACTATAGGTACGCTGTATGCTAGATTGGAAAGTTGTTAAGAGGGTAGAGCCTAAGACTTTTCATCATAAGGGAAATTTTTTTTCTTTTTTTTGTGTATATATGAGATGATTGATATTAACTAAACCTATTGTGGTCTTCATTTTACAATATATGTAAATCAAACCATCATGCTGTACAATGTAAACTTCTACAGTGATGCATGTTAATTACTTCTCAATAAAACTAGAAAAAAGTTTTAACATAAAAATAGATTTCTTCAGGGCTCTGATATTATGTGATTTATGTATTTAATTAAGATAAGGGAGAAAAACCTCTTACAGTGTTTGCCATTAACAAATGGAGATTATCTTCAGCAAAACAATAAAACTGTGTTTCTTTTTAGACACAATTTATAAATCAGCATATTGGACTAGTATAGGTCTTTCCCTTCATGGAATCTGATTAAAATCAGTTTTACTACACAGAGATTTGTTTTACCAGGAATTTCCCAGGAGAGCATTTTTTCCACTTATCAAGCAAAAGCTGTGGTCTTACTGTCACATTCAGAATTTGAGATTCTTTTAAAAACAGGCAAAGAGTTAAGCAATGACTTATAAATTTCTACTAGAAAAGTTTTACATATTTGGAGTGTTTTTATTATGCTACTTTTAAACTGTGGGAGAAGTTCACATTTTTACCCTATGTTTTTGTAAACGGTGTAGGATTGTCATTAACAGCAAGCAACTGAGAAGAAAGCCCAAGATTCTAAGGCTGGTGTGTCACTATAGTGTCACCCATGCCTCAGGATCATTCTAGCTTTCTGCTCCACACTTGTGATAGAGGAAGTTCTGAACAAAATGTGACCATTTTAGGCAGAAAAAACAGGGAGAGCGAAAGGACAAATGCATGTACCAGCTGAATCAGCCACACCCAAGAGCTTCTGCTTACGTTTTATTGGCAAAACTTAGTCATAGGGCCACCCACCTGCAAAGGAGGTTGGTAAATATAGCTTTTAGCTGATCATGTTGCAACACCCAACTAAACTGGGTTCCCTTAGTAAGGAGCAAAGAGTAAATGAACATTGTTTATGTTACTAGTTACCTCAGCTCCAAGTCTCAAAATTTAAAAAAATATATAAATCTGGCTCAAAGTTTCAAAATAAAAGAAGTTTAAGTAGGCAAAATAATAGAGTGTCTAAGAGGAAAGTTAGGCTTATTGCCAAACTGGACTCTACTGTGGCAATCCCTTTCATATTTGTTGACTGAAATCACTTGAGCTGCCATGAGGTAAACAAAATCTGGATGAGCAGTTAGGAGAAAGGGGTCTAATTCCAAGTTTCAGAAAATTAATCTTTCTGACTTCCAGACTAAATTAGAAATTTTCAAAGTTTCTTAAAGCTATGAAACATTTGGTTCAAATGGATGTTACCTGTAAATAGTTAAGATCAACATATGCAAATTGAAAGATGTAGTGCGGTAAATCGGAAATCCCACTTGGTTCTCCTCCCAAAGTGTACATGAAAAGAGATAGTCTCTGAGCCTCTTCCTGGCTTTACCATTTCATTTGTCACTTGTAAGCAGAGACCACACTCTGGTTGCCTCAAGAAGCCATGTAGTAGTATTGGTCACTTGTAAGCAGAGACCACACTCTGGTTGCCTCAAGAAGCCATGTAGTACCACTGGAATAATCTAGGCATTGTTGTAACTATACATAAAATATAATTTTTAAAACATTTTTTTAAACAAATGAATTATATTTCTGTCTTTCAACTATTTATTTGCATCAGTCTCTGTTTTGTAAAACTTCTTATTACATTCTTTTCAAAATGTGGAAATGGTATGAAGCTCCTGGGAAATTCTCAGAAGTTTGCAATTTAGATTTTTGCATTTTTCCCTAATTTGGCCTCCTACGTGGATGTTTTTAGATTTATTTTTTTAAACTAGTCTGTTCAACACTTAATTCACATTTACAACATCACACATAGCCCATGGCAGGGGGGAGTAATGTTTTTGCTTCAAAGGTCACCATAGCAGGAGGTCAGTGAAAAATCAAACATGACTTTAAAACCATGAGAACAGAAAGATACCCACAAGACTGAGCATGTGGACTGAGTGCTAGATGGGTGGTCAACCCAACCCAGACAAGCCAGCAATAGTCCAACCACATAACAGACCAGGAAACTCCAAAGTTGCTAACTAAGAAGCCAGTTTTATGTTATTTAATTTCTTTCAAGAGTGCTATTTCCAGTCACTACTATCAAGGGGTAAAAAATGTGCTGATTTCTTGTGTTACTTCTTATTGGCCTTTTATATAAGGTGATTTTTATGAAGATATAAAATACATTTACATTTTGGAATTTTATGAACCGAAAACAATATTAACTTAGCATTTTCCCAGTATATCAATTGAAATCATAAGTGTTCTTTAATTTTTGCATAATACATATTTAGAAATGAAAATAAAACTTTTAATGAATTAGTGGTTAGTATAGTTTCATTAGTTTAATTCTTAATAGTCTGAGTAGAATCTTAGACTTATAAAATATTATTACTTTAAATTTGCCTGTTAAATCCAAGTTTAATGAAGTATTCCATTTTGGGAGGGTGGGGTGGGAAAAAGTCACAAGTTTGGAGTTAATCATATTGAAAACATTTCAAAGTTTTCAAAATTAGTTTGGAAATCAGAATTTATAAAGTGCCTGAATTGCTAATCTATTTTCATGTATTCAGATAAGAAAATGTTGTGCAGTGATAGTTTGGGTTTTGATCATTAAGTAGAACCCCTAACATGCTTATTTAGTAGCTAGGGTTCATTACTTAGAATATTTGGCATTCACGTTCATTAATTTATTTTGATCATTCACCTTTAAGATGGATTTAGAGACAATGCTTCCTTCACATGCAGTAAGTTAGAGTATGCACTAACAAAAACATTGCTTTGTGCTTTTGTTTTTTTTAAAAAAATTATAATTGAATATCTCTAGCTTAGGTCTTTTTTCTTATTTCCAGACACATATATAGTAACTCCTTGACATATGTGGTGAAATTATTATCAGAGAAGCATGAGTAATCCAAAAATGCATTTATCAAAAATAATTTTCCCATAAGAAATCATGGCAAAAGACTTTATGACATAATTTTCAAAACTGTGTAGCTGCCTGTTGATTTTCTATCTGTGGCCAGACGGAACAAAAACACCAGGGACCAGAGTCCCTCACCTCTGGGTACCCGCAGAAGAGATTAGCTCCCACCCCTCCCTGCCCTTACCTTGTTGTGCCCTCTGGAGAGCTGGCCAATAAACATAGATAGCCCTAGGGAAAGATTTATATGACTTTTTTTATTCTTCCACCAGAATTCCCAGGAAGCAAGCTAACTAGGACACAGATTTTCTCTGTGATTTGAGGCTAAATCAAAAGTGACTGAAATTCCAAAAGCAAATTTTGCATCTTGGATAATTCAATTGTAGTACAAACCCCATTAGTCAGGCATATTACTACAAATCAGAAGTCTGGAGTTAGCAGCAGGCTTAAAGGTGACCAGCTAGTTGACTACATGCAGTGAGGGCATACAGTTCAGATTGAAAATGGAGCTGGCTGGAAGGGTAAAACGATGTAACTACGGAAACCAAGCAGTGTGCTCTAGTCTGTTTCTAACAGCTATTTCAGCTCCTTCCAAACTGACATTAACACCTTTCATCCCAAACAGGCTCATTTCTCTGGATTCCCTATCTCACCTTGGTTACTACAATAACTCTCCAACTGGTTCTCCTATCTGTTTTGCGCTTCAGCTGGAATGATTTTTCTAGTGACCTGCAGGGTAAAATCTAAACATGGTATGAGAGGCTCTTGGCCATCAGGGCATGCCTCCTACTCCAGCCTCACCTCTCTACACCCTCGTGCACACCCCTGGCTCTAGCTACAGCTAAAGCCTGAAGTCTCAAAAAGTACCGCTAGGCTCACGCTTGCATGCTCTAGCATCTGTGGTTCCTGATGCTTGAAACTCCCTTTTCCATTATTTGGCCTAACTGTTACTCACCCTTCAGAAATGTACTTAAGCATGCCCTGTTCTGCAATGCCTCCTGGCAGCCTTCCCTGGAGCCCCCGAGCCAGATTCATCCAGCATCTTTTAACATGACACCTACCTACCTTGAGAGTTGGTCACTGTGTGTGAATTCACTGCGGAGCTCCCTGAAGGCTTCAGGTGTTCTTTGTATATTAGTATTCATAACATATCCTTTAGTGCTTGACCCTCAGTGGAAGCTCACTAAATATTTGTTAATGAATGAATGGTGAGAAACTATACAGTTAGGCTTCAGTCTCTCAGCTTGAAATAGGTTGTTCAATAACTTGTCTCTTGGGATATGTAGAGCCAAGACCTAAATCCAGATGAACTAGATTTCTTGTTGTGTATGTTAGCTGTTAAAATCAAGGAGAGTGTTATATAAACCATCTTACTTAGGGTCTGGGATAAGAAGACCCTAAAAATGTTCAAGTACTAATGATAGTGGTAGTGGTGGAGCTGGGGAAACACTCATCATAATAATGGATATTAAAAGTGAAGATATGATCATGGTGCTGTGGGAAAATTAATTTCAGTGTTTCCCACCCTGTTATATTGAGGAAAAATAAAATCACAGGCAAGACTTTTCATTTTTTAAAAAAATGTTCAAGTGAGAAAAGAAAGATACCAAGTGATTGGTATAGGGAGTATGTTTGGTTAACAATTCCTTCTGAAATTTATACATTTAGAGAACTTAGGTGAATTTCAAATAAGTGAAAAGCAGTTATTGTTTATCTGATCTTTTTATAATGAGTTTTTAAAAAAGACATCAGAGTGCCTTTAGGGAAAGGTAGAGGTGCATGGACACATATGAAAAAACAAGCGGAACCTTAAGTATGAACAAAGTCCAGATGAACATCATGCTAGGTTGCAGGGATTTCTTGTTTGATTTCTCAGCAGTATTAGCTAATTGCTTTTTTCAAGCTCCAACTCCTTATAGGATTTAGAGCCTCTGTACCGCTTAGGACTCCCCAGTTTTCATCCCATAAGTCCTGAGCCTAATTCTCAGAGGTGAGCCAGCCAGCTCTTCTCTAGTCTCCCTCATTTGGGTTCTTTTCAGAGGAATTTGAAGGGCTTTTTAGCAGTTTTCCACTTGACTCCCCAAAATGGCCCCTAATCGTGATCAATAAATATCCTCATATAACTGAACGAAATTCAGCTTGGTTCAGTTATTTCATTTGTTCGTTAACTACAATTTCCAGTCATCATTCCAGGTGCTTAATGGTCTAGAGGTAGAAACAAGCTTCTTGAGTAGATATTTTCCAACCAGTAACATTTGTGACATTATAGAAGTATGGCTAAGAAATGGCATTGATATGAATGAGGATGTGAACAGTTCAGAAAACAGGGGTGGGGCATGAAAAATCTCAGAAAAGACATGAGTGTCTTATCAGGGTTTCAAAGAATAAACTGAAGAGTTAGAGTTAGATAAAGTCTGGAAGGAATTCCAAGGAAAAAGAGCAGCACGGGATAAAGATCAGAAGCATGAAGCAATGCCATGTAGTTTGAGGCACTGAAGTATAAAGTTAACAAAAAGGTAGCATTTAAAAGGGAGAATGGAGAAGTAGTGAAGGGACATATCATAAGTACTATCCTTGATTAAGGTACTTAACCTTATCATTAATGTTTCCTAGAAGCTAGTAGAGCATTCAATGCAACGGTGTGCCATGGTCATGTTAGATTTACCTTAGGTATCAACGTATTAGGCATGAGAGATGTGAGTCTAGAGGCAGGAAGTACAGTTAGGTGGCATTGTAATACCTGCAAAGGCCTTCAGTAGCCCAGTGGCTGGCATTTTTTGTTTATGTGTTTGTCTTTCTTCTTGACCGTGAACTTCTTAGTAAAAAGGATGTGGTCTTACTCATCTTTTTTCCCAGTGCCTACTAGCATACCTGACATGCAGTAAATTAGTATAGCAAAAAAATTATTTCCAGAAGTCTTATTTATTCTGGTGGACTATGTTACTATATGACCTTTTAAAATTCTTTATGAAGATAAGATTATTTTTTGTTAGAAGTGTTGCACTGATTTAACTGTGAGTTTCAATCACGAAATTAAGAGGATGTTTTGTGTCTGTAAAAATAAGATTTGTTATATATATAGATATATATATATATATATATATATATATGACATAAACAATTTAATATAGGCATTCAAAATAACAATGATCCAATATTTCTCTTTGAGCCAATCATGCACTTGAGGTCCCCTCCTCACTCCCCATGTAGTGGCAATAAATGTATACAAATTGATACAAATTTGTCATTCAATTCCTTTTGTATAAAATAACATGCACAACCAGTTTGTTTGGACAACTAGAACATGTTAAATGATTTCTATAGCTTTTTCACTCACTTTTACAATAAAAGAAGCACTCTAGTCATACATAGTCAGTCATACTAACAATCCAATTTCAGTAATTAAAATGAACTCCCAATTCATGTAAAGTTAAACTTCTCTCACCTTTGTTTTGGTCCTGTGACAGATCAGGAAATGTCCTGCCATTCCCCTAATGACCAGCTTTGGAGTTTCACCCTTCCTTATTACGGTGGCAGGGAGCTAAGGGAGGCAGGTACCATGTGATCTGTGTTGGCTTGTTGTGTGCACACAACTGACCCACGTGACACTAGTGAGTCCAAAGGTTTTCTCACCAGAACCATCCACTCACCTCTCTTCTCTTGAATGCTTTAACAGCTTCGCTTCTCAATTTGGGCATCGGTTAGAACTCCACAGTTTCTCTATGCTAAGGTTGCCTTATGCCCAGAAAAAACATTTTGAAAAGAACCTCTTAGCCACCTTCCATCTTAATGACCCACATTTAGTCCACAGAAACATGGAACTCAACCTTTTGTCAGGAGCACTGCTGGCTCTGAGTACAGCTGTATCTTTTTTTCTCTGCCACCAAGCAGGCAACTCCAGTTATATTGTCTTGTGCCTGCACGTCTCAAGGGTGGACTTAACACTAATCCTCTGTCTTCCAAACTTTAAGGAATAAACACCAACCACTTTGAGAGGTGTTCTCAAAGCTCTCTCATGGCTGAGGAGGATGGAAAATTGTGAGAGGCTCCAACAACTTTCTCCAGAAAAATTCTTGAGTCTCTTTCAGTTTCCTCAATTTGAACTCTTTGAGACCTTTGAGGTAAATGTCACCAAATGATTGTAGTCTAGCTCCTTTTGAGTCTGGTGTAGGTTTAGTGCCTCATTGTGGAATGTGGAAGAATATGCCACCTATTGTTTTCTTACTTTTGGGGGGGTAGCCCCAAAACTTTGACAGAAAAGATTCTTGTTTACACAGGCAAGTATGAAATGTAAACTAATCACAGCCATTAACCAGAACAAAACTAATTTATCTATGGAAAGTTAAATGCTTAGCACACAATAAGCAAACAATATTGAGTGTCATTTTGTAAATGTAAAATCACTTGAACAAAAATCGCTTACTATCTCCTAAATACTGGTATTATCCTAGGAACTTGATGTGTGAAAATTAAACATATTGTTCCTTCCTCATGGAACTAGCCATCCAGTGAGAGAATCATATGTTGAAATATGTCCAAAAGCAATCACACTACAATTTAGCATCACACTAGAAAGATCTACAAAAACCTAAGGGAGCATGGAAGACAGAGTATCTGAATTTAATAAAGACTTCACAAGGTTCATTTGAAATGGACCTTGAATGAAGATAGGCCTTCCCCAGGGAGAAAGGAAGAAAGGACGTTCCAGAGGCACAGTGACTATGTAAAGATAAGGAGAGATTGGAATGTTGTGGTGTGGGACTAAAGAAGAGGTGCAGCTGGTACACAGGCTGGTATGATTTTGAGATAGGAATTTGGGGACTGGAAAACTCTATGCTAAAGAGTTTCAACTTCTTCCTACATACAATGGGAAGTTAAAATTATTGTTTTGCTTTTCAAATGCTTATTGGAAAATATTACCCATGTTATATATCAGTATATATAAAGATGATTAGATACATAGTGTTTTTATAGTATTTTTTCCTTTTTCTTTTTTAATTGGGTCCTTCCTCCCACTATTCTTTCTCCTTTCCATCTTTTCCTATTCCCTATCATCGTCTTTCTCTCCTCAATTCATGTTAACAGTAATTTTGTATCCTTTATTTTTTTCTCCTTGGTTATGTAATCATATTCAAGTGTACAGTCTGCAAATATATGTATATTCAATATCCATACTCACAGATTTTTTTGGCCATTGTTTGCTTTACAAAAGAATACTTTGCATATTTTTCTGCATCTTGTTTTTCTTACTTAACTATTCTTAGAGGCAATGTCTCCAAGTCTATAGGGCTAGCTCTTTGCAGGTTTTAAAATACAGAATGACATGATTGGAATTTTATATCAGAGATATGATACTGGAGTAGAAAATTAGCTAAAAAGGAGACAGAAACTGGAAGTGGAGGATAAATTGAAAGATTAATTAGTGCCAAGTGATGGGGCATGAGCCAGTGCAGTCACAGTTTTGGCAAGGACAGGTCTTTTGCACATCAAATAAAAAATATCGTATAACACATCTTAATGAAATGTCAATAGCTACCATTATCTAATTCTAAAATTTCGACACTATATTTGAGTGTGCTGCTTAGAGAAACATAGGTTCAAAATATTTACCACCAGCTTAGCTGGAGTTTTTGGAAAGGTTAGTTATTTCTCCATATATATCCACATTTTTTTACTTCCTCCTTTATTCTGTTCATTTTTCTGCAAAATATCCCCAATCCCAAACTCACTGTGAAACTCAGATGGATAAATCCAGTTGTGGTTTAGTTTAGAATTCATGTCCACATTATCTTTAAATAACAACAACATTTTCCATTTTCCAGTCACACTATAACGTTTCTGTAGTTTGCTCCATGTTGGATATGTTTATGCTACTTTTTACCTATATTGCAATTGATGAAGTCATATAACACATTACTAATGCCGACTATAACTAGGGCTTCCAGTATTATGTTGAACACGATAAGTGAAAGTAGACATCTCTATCTTGTTCCCAATCTAAAGGGGAACACGTAGTTTTTGTCTGTTGAGTGTGATGCTGGCAGTGGATTTGTCATATATGGCCTTTATTATGTTTAGGTATGTTCCTCTCTTCTCACTTTGCAGAGAGTTTTTATCAACAATGGGTACTGGATTTTATCAAATGCCTTTTCTGTATCTATTGATATGATTATGTGGTTTTTATCTTTGACTTTGTTTATATGGTCTATCACATATTTCGATTTGTGAATGTTGTAAGAATCTTGCATCCCCTGAATATATCCCATTGGATCATGGTGTGTGATCTTTTTGGATGCATTTATGTAGTTAGGTTGCTAATATTTTGCCAGGGATTTTAGCATCTATGTTCACCAGGGATATTGGCCTATAATTTCCTGTTTTTGTAGTGTCTTTATCTGGTTTTGGAATCAAGATGATGCTGACCTTGTAAAATGAGCTTGGGAGTCTTCCCTCTTCTTGAATTTTTTTGAATAGTTTGTGAAGTAGAGGTGTTAGTTCTTATCAGAATGTCTGGTAAAATTCACCTGTGAAGCCATCTAGTCCTGGAGTTTTGTTTGTTGGGAGTTTTTTGATTACCTCTTTAGTTTCAGTAGGTATAATCTGTCAATTCAGATTCTCTGATTCTTTCTGATTTAGTTTTGGAAGACTGTTTCTAGGAATTTATCATTTCATCCAGATTGTCCAATTTGTTGGCATATAGTTGTTCATAATATTTTCTTACAATCTTTTGTATTTCTTTGGTGTCAGTTGTTACTTCTCTTCTTTCATTTCTGATTTTATTTATTTGGGTTGTCTCTCTTTTTCTCTTGATGTGTCTGGTTAAGGGTTTGTCAATCATGTTTATATTTTCAAAGAACCAGCTCTTAGATTCATTGATCTTTTATATTGTTTTATTTAGACTCTATTTCATTTATTTCTGTTCTGATTTTTATTATTTCCTTCCTTCTACTTACTTTGGGTTTTGTTTGCTGTTATTTTTCAAGTTTCTTTAAGTGTAAAGTTAGATTGTTTATTTGAGCTTTTTCTTATCTCTTGAGATAAGTCTGTAATGCTATGAATTTCCCTCTTAGGATTGCTTTCCTAGTGACCAACAGATTTTGGATTGTTGTGCTCCCATTTTCATTTGTTTCAAGGTATCTTTTGATTTCTTCCTTAATCTCATTGTTGACCCATTGTTGACTCAAGTTGAGTGCAGTCAACCACCCCCTCTTTAGGAGCAAGCTCAGCAGAACAGTCACTGGGTCTCAGGACAGTTCAGAAAAATCTCCTGTTGGGAGTGGTGCTGGCTAATCTTGCAAGAGAAGACCAAGCAATATAGTCCCAGGCAACAGGCTCCAAGGAGACCACTCCAAATGTTCCAGCCCTGAACAGCACTCCTTTCCCCTGACAAAGGTGAGTTCAGAAAGGTTGGCCCTAAGACTTGGGAGGGTAGACCAGAACAGTTTCACATTGGGGGTGGTATATGGGTAAGGCTTTGAAGTGGACGGGCACTTCTTCCCCTTCCCAGGCAGAAGCCTCTGTTGTGCAATGAATGTCCCAGCTCTGAGCAGCTCTCAGATCCCCCTGTGGAACTGAGCTCAGCAGGGCAGGGTTCTCAGCTGCCAGAAAGGCAGATCAAATGAGTGTCCTGTTGAGGGAATAGCATGGGCTGAGCTTTCAGGGGAGATTGGAGTACCCCCTGGCACTGTGATGTAGCCACACAACTCAGGTCCTGCCCATCTGATTCCTGGACCAAAGCCTCTCTGGAAATGTGCTCCAAAAGTCCCAGCTTTGTGTGATACTCTGATCCCTCTATGGGACTGAGCTGAGCAGGGCATGGCCACAGGGAGCAGAAGGGTAGACCAAGTGATCTGACTGGTGGGGTGGGTACCTGCTGTTTACTTGAGGTAAAAAGAATGGTCCCCTTCCCAAAGCTTCACAGTTCAATCATTGTCTGAGTGTCTGTCAAGAGCTTCTCCAGAAAAAAAGATCCCCCAAAAGTCCCTGCTGGGTGCCACCAGCAAACCCCTCTGTAGGATCTGAGAAAGCAGAGTGGTCACACCAGGACCTGGAGGACTGAGCAATGTACTCCCCAGGCTGCTGCTGTAACAATAGGAGTGCTTGTCTCTGGGAAGATGGCATCTGGGTCTCTAGCAGACTCCCTTCTCTCCCAGGTGGACTGAATCTTCATTGATTTTCACCACCCGATGCAATGTGGACTCCTTTTTCCATCTCAGTTGCTTCCATCTCTGGGTTGGGAATCCCTGTGGGGGATTGAGACCCTGCACTCCTTGGGAGAGGGAGTTTTGCAGCTGAGATATCCTTTGGTTTCTCAGCTGCTGCACATGGGGCGGAGGCTAGCCCTTTCAATGTCTAAGCCCTTCTTACCAATCTTTATGTGGTTTCTTCTGTAAATCCTTGGTTATAATGTTTCAGTTCAGCTAGCCTTCAGTTGGTCATTCAGGTTGAATGCCCTATAATTTAGCTGTAAATCCAGCTGGGTGCCAGGAGCATGAGAGTGTAGCTTCTAACTACTCTGCAGCTATCTTGGAATCCATATATATAGATTTAGAATCTCAATAAAAACCTTGATCTGAATTGATGGAATAAGTTTGCAATACTATAATATTGAAATTTACTAGAGAATGAATCCACAAAGTTGGTATATCACCATTTATCTTCTTAACAATTAAGATCTCAATTTGCTATACAGTAAGTATAATTATGTCAAACTCTTACAGTCAGGATTTATTAAAGCAGTAATATTGTGGAGCTCAACTTGGGGAAGAGAACCTGTATTTAAGGCAGAAAATTATTTGGTTATGAAATAGCAAAATTATAATCAATTTTAAAAGCAATTGAGAGAAGATAAAGTCATAAGAAGAGATTAATTTCTTTTCTCCTCTCAAGCAATATATTTGAATTTATATAAGTTTTTAATCAGCCACACCTTTGAAATTTGAATAGCTCTGTATAGGAATAAAAGAAAATTAAAACAAGAATAAAAAATACTGGTCTCAAATGGTAACTGAACACATCTGTATGAAGACTTTGCTTTCCTTCTTACACACAGCTGACTGAAATATGGACTGGAAAAAAAATGATCATTAAAAAAAGAGTCTACATTCAATGTGGAGTGCCTTGGATGTAAAGAAATTGGAAATTAGGAATGATTTGAAATGGCATTTAAGTTGCCATTTAAATAATAATTGATTTTTAAAATGAAGCTTTTGTTTTAAGAGAAAGAAAATTTTGCTCCTATGAAATAAAAAGAAGCTGGGGAGAATATAGGAAATTCAGGGTGGTCTATACAAAATAATAGATCATTATAACGTGAAATGGGAAATGGGATCCATTTTTCATGGAACCTGCACAATAGTTGATTATTTCCAAAATAGAGTATTTCTTCCATAGCAAAACTAAACTATTTTGGGGAAATGGGTGATTTTTTATTGATTTTGAATTTTAGAGAAGCATCATAAGTGAGAAAGAGGGAATGGAGGAAGGAAGAAAGGCAGGAAAAAAAGAAAGAAGGAAGGAAGGAATCAATCCTGGTATTTTTGACACTAGAATAACGGGTTCAAATTTTATTCTTACCATTAATATTTTTTTTAGTAAGTCACATAAACACTTAAAGTTTTGTTTCCTTCATATAAAAAGTAGAGAAAGCAATACACATGGAGTTCCTATGAAAATGAACTGAGGGACTTTATAAGTTGAATAACTTATGTCTGCCACTTAGTGGCTCATTCCCTTCTAAATTTCCCATTTATAGGAGTTTAAATTTTTTTTTAAACTTGTACTGTTAAAATGAAATATTTTTTCATTGAATAAATTATTTTGTAGGAATTTTGTTGTTATCTCTAACTGACCCAAAATACTAGTATTTAATCAAGTCATTAATAAAATTTTCTGTAAAATACACTCTGTTCTATACTCTTTAAACTTGGCAAACTTTCTCCAGTATCTTCTCCAGAATGTTAGTCTTATGAAATCTCCCTTATAGTCCATGGAATGCATTTTGTGATACATTCATATAATTGAACTGATTTGTTCCAGCAACTCTGTAGGCAAATAGTACTACTTTATTCTATTTAAAAAAATTTTGAAGACTTGATTTGCCATTATCAGCAGGACTCTCTTGTGTTTGGCTGATATCTCCACCACTCCCCACCCTGTTCTCATTTTCTGGACTTGCCTAGGAAGTCTGGTATTTACTCTGTCCAAAAGGAGGGTCTTCTGCAGAGGGTGAACTGTAAGCCTGATTTTCCTCTGCTAAAGGTTTGTTTTGCACAGTCCAACAGAATCTGATCCATATGCTTCTCTTTGCTAACCCTGGGAAAATGATTTCTTCTTACCCTATATTTTCATAAATAATTCATCAATATTTTCATAATTCATAATTCAGCTGATTCAATAGATATTTACTAAGTGTCAACCATGTAGTAGGAACTGTCCCAAGACTGGGATATAGCAATACATGAAACAGATGTTTCTGCTTTCTTGGAGCTTATGTTCTAAATAGATAATATACATTAGTTAGTGATGTATGCTTTGAAGGAAGAATTAAGGGATAAAGAGTGATGGAAGTTAGGATATTATTTTATAATGAATTGCCAATAAAGCCTTCTCAGAGTTCCATAGCTGGGCATAGAACTTGAGAAAGTGCTGAAGTAAACCATGTAGACATTTTGAGGGAAATTTTTCTAGGCAGAGGAAAATGTAGTTTCAATAAGGCAGGAGGGTGCTTGGAATATCTGAGGTGTATTCAGGAGTCTAGTATTACTAAATCAGAATTAGTAGAAGAATGATAGGGGATGAAATCAGAGAATTTGCATGGTGGGCCTGAGGAGATGATTTATCTTTGGTATGCTGTGGAAAGACTCTGGGTGACATTCTGAGAGATATGGAAAGCCAGTGGATGGTTGTCAACAAATGATTTAATTTATGTTTTAGAAATATCATTGGATTCTGTATAGAGAACAGACTACAAGAATGGTATGTGTAGAAACATGGAAATTTATTTAAGAGCTCATTGCAGTAGTATAAGTGACAGATGACAATGGTGTCAACTAGGGTGTTAGGAGTATTAAGATGTAGTTAGGAATATCTGTTGAAGGTAGAGTTTGTGGTTTTTATAGGTAGATTAAATGTGCAGTATAAAAGACTATAATGACTATATATTTAAGTCATTTATAATGAATATAAATTTTGTTGCATAAACAACTGAAATCATGGTGATGCCATTTATCGAAATGAAGAAGACTGGAGGAAGTTTTAGGTTTTGGGTGTGGGAGACAAAGCAAGAGTTTACATTTCAGAACATTAAATTTGAGATGCATTTCAGACTACCAAGTGAACATGAGAAATAAGCATTAGATTATGACTCTAGAGTTCAGGAGAGAGATCAGTGATAGTGATTGAAATTTGAGTTATTAACAAGCACATAGATGTTATTTAAAGTCATGGTGTTGGGTGACATTGCGTATATGGTGAGTGACAATGGAGAATGGAAGCAAAGAGCCTTGAAGATAGCCCTAGGACATTCCAATGATTCAAGTTTAGAAAGATGAGTAGGTACCAGTGGAAAGGAGGAGAGTGAAAGTTGAATGGTATCCCAAGAATCAAATAAAGAAAGTATCTCAAAACCGTATGGACCATTGACTTTGACAACATGGAGATCATTGATGACTTTGACCAAAAATTGTAGTTTTAGGGATATCTGTAAAGAAATAATGTACAGGGAGGAAATGGATTCAGGAAGTAGAGACTTTTTAAAAAAGATTCATGTTAAAGGAGCGGACAAATGAGGATATAACTGGAGGGAGCTATGAGGCCGAGGCATTTTTTTCAAGTTAACAGATATTAATGCATAATTAAGTGTGGAAGGGAAGGATAGAGGAAACTGATGATGTGGGAGAAAGAAGGGATAAACGTACTTTATACAGAGGAGAAACTCGCTTAAACAGATGAGAAAGGGTGATACAATGTAAAAATGGCTGGGTTGATGTTAGACAAAATTCATACATCGACTTAGAGTATGGATGAAAGTCCAAGTATAACAGTACAAAAAATTAGGGGGATATATTTGAGGGATGTATTCATTCACTCATTTATTCACTTATTTATCAAACAAGTATTTAAGTGCCTATGTCTTAGGCACTCTTTCTACGTATTAGGGATATAGCAGTGACTATAATAGTACAAATTCTTGCATTTTATGTCTAGTGAGGGTAAAAAAAAGTAAAGGAAATAAATCATAAATTATATAGTATGATATATTGGATAAATGACATGGATAAATTGTAACTAAAAAGTTGTAAATAAATTAATTTGTAGGCATATCTTTTGTTATGACTAGCTTTGCAATCTAACTTTTTGAGATGATCATGTTAACTACATAGTGAAAAAATTTATGGTAAGCATGTGGGAACCAAGGCAGTGACCAGTCAGCATTCGATCCATGAAATACTCATACTTACAAATGGCCTCCTTTGTCCTGTATTTCCTGGCATCACAGGTCACTGGTAGAGTCTCAGAGAGAAGCTGAAGTCTTATATTTTTTGAGTTCAGAAATGAAATAAAGGAAGATTCTCTGTAAAGTAGGAACAATTTAGGAGAATTGGCTACATTCTTTCAAAATAGCTGTTTGATGTGTTTTTTTTTTCCTTCCCTTTTTAATACGCCTGAATCAAATAAAATTTGTTCCGGTAAAAAATGAAAATAATTCATGTGCACATTGGTGAGATCAGAATACCCAGCACAAACTAGGCAAATAGAGAATCCTCATGTTGGAAAAGAGATATCTTTGAGTCAGGAGCCAGAAATCTTAGAGTTTATACCCAACTCTTATCTATGTAGATAATTTTGCACAAATCTCTTAAATTCATCGAGCCTTAATTTCCTTATTTATAGAAAATAGGTAAAAATTCCTGCCTTGCCTAGCTCAAAAGGCTGTTACCTTCTTTTAATCACAAAGATGAATATTATGCACACTTGAAAATATTTGAGGACATTGAATCTTAGGTCACTTGTCTACAATTTAACAGCACACATATTGGACAAATGTTGAACTCAGTTTTCTCCGATTTAAAAATCTAAGCTATTTACATGTTCTGTAGTATGTAACAAGTATGGACATGCAGCTGAAATCAAGAAGACATGAAAATGATTGGTAAATGGCTCGCATTCTCATGTCTGCTTTAGCATCCACTGCTGGTTGGTTACAGAAGCAGGGCCAAAAACAAAAAACAACTCTTGAAACAATCTAACCAGGTGTCAAATATTTCATTTTTCTCAGGAAACTGCCCTGTTTTGAATTGCTTCATTCACCTGCTTTGCAGGCCACCTATAAGAGGGGAATAATACCCAGTGCTTGATTACCAATTTCCTGTAACTAAATGACAAAGCTGAGTAATAAGTATTTATTCTGTTTTCTTATTATGCAAACATCTATGAGTTATGCAGGGTGTACATTAGGACATAGCAGTGCACTTAAAGTTTGCAAATATGAGCTTGAAAATTAGCTTGCTGCCAAAGTCACTTGTATTTGTAACACATCTAATGCTCTTCTGCTCAGCAGTAATGTTACAGATGAACTTGAAAGACAGAAGTAGTATTTTTATGCAAATATACCATAAAATGTCTTTGCTAAATAAGCAATTCCTTCTGTAGCAAGGTTTATTTGCAGTGATATAATTTAGAAGCGTCCCCAGTGACAACCTTTTGAGCCATGTTAGTTAAATGATAGAACATCTGCAGTGTTAAAACCTACAGCAATATAGTATAATGGGAAAAAATGCCTGAGCAGCAGGGAGCCTTTAATAGAGAACTGCATAGGCCACTTAAATAGTGTAATCTGGCTTTCAAGTGGAGCATTCTAAAGAATCTCTATGAACCTTGCTTTGGGGCTTCAGAGAGTCGGAATGATATTGAGGACAAAGCTCTCTTCTGGATCTACCTGTCACTGAAACGCTCATGCTGCTTTTCTACAAAGCCAGGTGGGATCACTTTTCTAGGAAACATCAATTACTTCTGCTTTTGCTCAGAAATGGCACAGTTATTTTTAGATATATTTTCCACTGGTCTACAAAGTATTACAATTGCCATAACATATTGGTATCATAATGGTGTAAGGATTCCTGAGCAAAATATGCCTCTCCATGATATTGCCTACTTATTTTTGAAAAACAGTGGGATTATATATTTTATAACTCCCTATACAACTAGCAAGGTGCTGATATGGATGGCAAATGAATGAGTTAGAATTTTACAGATTTCTGACATACTTAAATTCACAGAGTTTTTTTTTCTCTGAGGGTCAGTCTGTGAAATTGATGCTTTGAAATAACCTTAGCTAAATAAAATGAACCACGTTCTGCTCGGGGCTAATCAAATCCCGGATAGTAAATGAGCTACCTTTGGAAGTTGTGTTAATACAGCAGTAGCTTAATAAATTATACTCTGCTGATTTGACTTCCCCTGGTACTTAATTTACAACTGGAGATGATCCTGGTGTATGGAGTATCCAGCTTATCATGAACTAGTTACTTGTTCTGATGTAGAGCACATATCCAGCCAAGACGTTAGAAATATATTTTTATAAAAAATATGAAAAATGGAGTCTTGGGAGGGCAAACTTCTTAAATGAAGAATTAATACCTGGAATCATTACATCGTTTTCTTTCTTGGAATCTTTTTTAATTTATCTCCCATGCTAATATCTATGTTATATAGAAAATGAATAGTTGTGTCATAGTCCCTTAAGGAAAAATTTCCCCAATTTCTCTCTGAACTGTCTTCAACCTACTGGGTAGAGTTTCAAACAAGATATTATAAAAAGAAAGTAAAACACTTAAGTAATTTCTTTAAATAAAAATTATATTATAAATCAGAGTCTTTGAAATTTCATCTATCCATTCATCTATACATTCAGTCATCCGCCAATCTACAAATTGTTGTTGGAAACTCATGTAGGTACTGTACTCTATAGTCCTACTGTAGCTGAGTACACTATACATAACCTTTGGATAAACAGAAGATTTTGGTTTCCAAGCCTGTCATTGTTTTAGCTACTAAGTACACTCATAGCTCTTTTGGAAAACTGTACTATTTACATGCAGAATTCAACACCAACAAAGACTGAGTTCTCATGTCAAACTGAAACACATTTTGGCAGGAAGATGGTGACATTAAAGTCACTTTTTATTAGTCTTTTTTAGTAAGGCCTTCTAACCTCTCTCCCTATTCACTCTGACCCTCTTGGTAACTCCATTTTTAATAGGAAAAGCCATTGTAATAAATGCAAAGTTAACTCTAATTCTCCAAATAAGATTGTGAAATGCATTTAATTAAGTGTATGGATGCAATTTACCAAATCAAGTCACTTATTTAATTCAATTCACTGAGTGGGGGAATTTCAAATCTTTTCAGTTTCGTTTAAGTGCGTCAAGATACACAAGACAAAGATCTGAATCCAAGACTCTGAATATAGTGCCAGGAGAAAGCAAATGTTGACATCAATTGCGTTTTAATTGCAGGAGACAGTTTTCCCTTCAGCTGATGTGAGGCGGCTCATGTTGACTAATAGGTCTGGCTTAGACCCCTCAAGAGATGTTTATTATCATTGTCTGGAGTTAGGAAATGATTTGAGGCACTTGATTTCAGAGCTCCATCAACTTCTCAAGCTGCAAAGAAACATTTGATCATTTGATGTGGTCATTGCAGGCAAAGAACAAATAATGTGAAAAAAAGAGATTTTATCTCATCTACCCATGTGACATGTGAACTTTAACTTGCAATATATTTATTCTTCATACTATCATGCTGAATTCCATTCTTTCAGTATAAAGGAACTTTACAAAAGCTTTTAAATTCAGGATTCAGGTGACTTGAATTTAAGGGGAAATATTCCTTAATTTTCCATTTGGCTGAATAGATACTGAACAAGAATCATGAATGTGTTTTGGATATTTTGTATGTTTTTAATTAAGGACAATTATACAGAGATATGGATGTTGCAAGCCAGCTGGTATAGTGTGGAACAGTGGCATTCTGTGTTCCGCAGGGGACTTCATGTGTTAGTTTGTGGCCAGACTCCAGGGTATCCACCAAAGATGTTTAAAAGTTCACTGCTTCTGGAGGCCCAATAATTTTCCAGAGGATTAATACCTCAAACATCATAAATTGGTGACTTGGACTATTTAGAGATGCAGATCTTATTTCTTTTAGCTGTTGATTTTCAAAGGCGTGTTCTTTCTGGCTCTGGATAATTCTTCAATAAAAAGGAAGACTTACATGTAGAGAAGGCTTATGGAAGACTTATACATAATCTTTAAAAAGTTGGGCCATTTAGAAACAAGATCATTTGCATTTTTTCTTTTTTGAAAGCTTAACCCCTAAATTATTGTTCTTCAGAGAGAAGGGATTTATAATTTTTTTCCCCTTTTTCCTTGAAAACTGAAACATACTCTTGTTTTTTGCATATAGCTTCTAAGGTAATGAAGAACACACCAGTACATTAAAGCAAATGTGTGTCAAATCCCCAGGGAAAACAGATGTCATGCATGCAATATTTTCTTCAGACATCTGAAATCCAAAATCATTGTTCGTTCAATCTGTTTTCTAAGCAAATGAAACAATGGGGAGGGAGTAAACATAAATCCTTCTGTATTAGAATTTAAGAAATGTGTCAGCTGGAAAAGTTTGAAGTTTACATTGGATAAATCAAGATTTAAAGAGCTTAAGCCTAGAAATCCCAGAGTTGGAATTATGTATATTCCCACCGGTTATTTTAAAACTCTGCATTTTCCCACTGATTTTAATAATCTGTGATGAAGTAGAAGCCTGAAGTATAAGTAGAAGTGAAGTAGAAGTTCATTATTTTATGAATATTTTAAACAATATGCTTGAATGTTAAAGATCATAACCTTAATGTGGTTTTCCTAATCTCAAGTAAAATTTATTAGTTGTTATCATAAATTGAGATTTGGTAGTCAGTAATAAATTTGGACCTCTGAAAACTGCAAACTTAAGAAAATCATTCATTCTATATTAAACAAAAGTGTGTTAGTGTGTGTGCATATGTGTGTGTCAGTGCTTCTGTGTGTGTAGAGTTTAGCATTTGTTGGATTAAAAAATATAAATGACCTCATAAAGGTAGATTAATATCTTCTCTAGTCTCAATATAGCAAAAACCTTTAATTTGTAGAATTGTCTCTGCCCAGTTTTGAGCTAGAGAGAACTGAGACTGAAAGAAAAAATGAGCTGCATCTCTGCCAGCTGGGGAACTTGGCACTAGTCTTATGTCTGAGTCAGTCCCTGCTTGGACTGGCGTGGGCCTGAGCAATTCACTGCCTTTCATGCTGTAGCCACATCTACAGATCTGGTTGTGCCCTTCCCATGACTGTACTTGTTTTCCCGGTCGTCATACAGTTGTGTTTGCTGAAGGGGAGTCCTGCCACAAACCCCAGGCCACGTGGCTGCACAGTTAGCTCTCTGATAGCTCTTGCTGTTTTACCAGTTGCTCCTGCTAAGCACGAGCTATGGTATTGCTTCCCAGCTGTGTGGCCACCAGTCAGGATTACACCAGAGATTGGGGGACTTCCTTAGGCGTAACATTTTGGTTCTTTGAGGGCTGGCTCTACAGGTAGATTAACTCTCTTAGGCTTGGCTCATCACAATTCCAGTTTTCTACACTTTTCATGTTACCCCACCATTGGGATCCCAGCATTCCTTGTGGCAAGGCTACACAGGTATGACAAAAATCTCATTACAGATGAAGGCTTACCAACATTTTGCTTCAAGAGCAAAATTATTACTAGGGTTATTCAGAAAATAATTCCTCTATTATACCATCATTCTTCATGTAAAGTTTAGTTGAGACATATTACTCAGAAAGCCATTTGCTCTTGTATGTTTGTTTTTCACTATTTGGGAACTGACAAGATCAGTTAATGGGTTAGGAGCACATGTGTTTTTCCAGCAGGAGGAAAAAAGCAAATAGCATTTCATGATACCACATCTCTAATTAAAGGAGTAGTTTTAACAAGTTTTTGTGATTTTTCTCTCTCCAGGTAAGTCAGGTGTTATTTAACCTAAAATGATTAGACCTGAGTGTCTTCTACATGTCTCTTACCTGGCCAAATGCCAATTAGATAAGAAATTATTATTCATTATTAACCTGCTTACATTGTAGTAGAATCACTTATATTTTAAGGTCCTAATAATGCTTAGTATTTATAAATGGTCCATTTTTGTTTTGGATATATATGAAAGAATGAATTGTTGCCTGGAGTGACGTGTTGCAGGGAGCACCGAGGTCTGGATCTGAGGGTTACTGTCCGGATCCAGCAGAGGAGGGAGCTGGGCTCTGAATCCCACAGAGCCTATCCCAGGTTGTTACCGATGGGGGGAATAAACACGAGTCAAACACTTAGCTGTTTGCCAGGAGAGGGGACATGGTTTTTCCCTCTAGGGGAGAGAAGGCCCCGAGCTCCAGTGTCCAAAGGCTTTTATTGACAACCGTATGCACAGGGGTATATAGCAAAGCTCATTGATCAATGTCAAAAGGCTATGTTTACAGAAAACAGACAGAGATCATGGATAACAATTAGAGGAACACAAGAAATCTGCCTCAGGTCAGGATCTGTGAATAATGCAATCTTCCCAGTAAGAGCTGGTTATCATCGCTTTTGAGGGAAAAACAAAGCATGCTTAGAGGAACTTACTTCTAGGCCTGACTGTCCCTAGAACCACCCAATCCAGTTTAGGGCTGTATCCGCCTTTAGTATTATTTCAAGCCTGAGCTAGGCGGACGGGGCAGAGTCACCAAGAGACAAGGAGACTTCTTTCAGATGGAATGAGGACTCGAGCCATGTCCAAGCCTAGCTGAGGGGTGTGGGCCTTTCTGTCCTTTCTCTGTGTCCCCCCAAGTCCTTATCCCACAGCCGATACCAGCCAATGTCTGGCTTAGGTTGTCCCTTGTCTTGAGAGAACTTACCCATCATCATCAACTGACCCTCACAAGGCCAAGCACAATGATGTGAGGGAGGCAGGGGCTGTACCTCTGCCAGGGGGACAGGTTTCGTCTCCTCAGTGGCCTGTTTTCCTCGGGCCTCCTTGATTAGCTCCAGCCTTGGGGCCCTCTCGCCTGTTGGCAGGGCTATAGTCCCTGAAACTAGATGAGGCGTTTCCCAACTATGAATCATTTGAATGCTATAAAATTATTTCCTTTTACTATTAGACATTTATGATATTTTATATGAAAAAGAGAAAAACCCAGCAAAAATGAAAAAGTGTATCCCATGATGTTACAAGTGAAAGATACTTTTTGAAATTCATTTGATGGCTTCTTTACAAAAAAAACAAACAAACATGGAAAATACTAGTTTGAAGGATAATTTCATTTCAGTGAAACTTACCACTTCTTTTGGTGGATATAAGGCTATAAAATAGTCCTTATAATTTAGGCTTATATATTTGACCCTGCTGATGAAGTCTATTAGATAGTGCTTGATTAACTGGAGCTCTTAAATATGCTATCCAGTGAGCATTGAAAATAAATAACTTAACTGTTTCTTTTTACCTGCAGAGGTTTTAGAAATTGATCATTAATCTTGGAGAGTGGAAGTATATGCTCTTTTAAAGTAATGTGCTCTTTTTAAATGTGGACAAAATTGGCTCAGGTAAAATAAAAGCTCAAAGGGCAATCCCTTAGAATCCAAATGTTAACCTTTGCTTGAAAAATTCCAAGACATGTAAGTTTTATGCTTCTTTATTAGAAGAGTTCGATGTTGATATTTTGTCATAGCCTTGTGTATATTCTTCCTATTACTGACTGATGTTAGGGATCTGACTTACTGCAGAGATACAATTTATGGATTTTCTGAGTATTCTGAAGGTTTTCAATTCCTTTGACTATTTATAGATTTCATCTTTAACTTATATGTGAATTCTATTATTCTTTGTGTAGTTATGTTGTCAATGTAGAGAACGTAACATGTGAGTTGGCATTATAATCCTCTACAATGATGGTATAATTTTTTTCATATTCTAGGATAGGTAGATCAGAGAAGGTAAATTTATTTGATCAAAGCAGTAGAATTCCATTCCCCTAAATGTCCATCTCATCCTTATTCCATATCCCCAGAAACCAGAAGTTGAATGGGCTTAAGCAAAGCAGAGAGGAGATGGTAAGACTATCCTCCCATTACCTAACAATTTCCCTCTTTTGTGTGACCTCTAGTTCTACTCAGTTTTCCATAGTTCTTTATGCAGAAGTGATAGTTTTATTTTATTTTTACTGTCAACATTGCTTATCTTAATTCTTCCCTGAAAGACACCCTAGACACACAGGACAATGGGACTTCCTTTAATTTTCTCTGAGGTTGCTATGTTTGTACACAGTGACCTTGGAGGATGACCTAGCTTTATTGAGGAAAGCTTTCTAAGAGAGATTTGTGGAGAGCAGGGGCTGACATAAGGAGTGGGGAGAGTTCTGTGTTTTTATTTTCTCTGTTGCTCATCCTTGATGATCTTTCTTGCCTGGGTTCAGAGGATGATGGGAGCATATAAAATGAGAGAAATGGAGGAATTTTTTATGTATAGATTATGAGAATGCTATTGTGCTGGTTTTCTTTACTTGGCCTTGCTGAATTTTCCAGCTAGCAAGTATATCAAGGAAAGTAGTTTAACAATTTAATCTGCAGGACTATTTTTTTCTTTTTTTAGTCTTTTTTTCCTCATTGGAACTGATATTCTTTTTTTTTAATTAATGTTTTTATTGTTCAAGTATAGTTGTCTCCATTTTCCCACCACCACTTTCCCCTGCCCCATCCAACCCCACCTCCCTCCCTCAATCCTTCCCCACTTTGCCTTTGTCCATGGGGCCTTTATACATGTTTCTTTACTTGACCCTTCCTCTTCTTTTCCCCATTACCTCCCTTCCTTCTCTCCTCTCATTAATGTCCGTTTGTTTTTTCTTTCAGTGTTGCTGGTTATATTTTTCTTGCTTGTTTGTTTTGTTGATTAGGTTCCACTTATAGGTGAGATCATACTGTATTTGTCTTTTACTGCCTGACTTATTTCACTTAGCATAATGCTCTCCAGTTCCATCCATGCTGTCAAGAAGGGTAAAAGTTCCTTCTTTCTTTCTGCTGTGTAATATTCCATTGTGTAAATGTACCATAGTTTTTTGATCTACTCATTTACTGATGGGCACTTAAGCTGCTTCCATTGCTTGGTAATTGTAAATTGTGCTGCTATGAACATTGAATTGTATGGGTTCTTTTGAATTGGTCTTTTGGGATTCTTAGGGTATAATAATCCCAGTGGTGGAATTGCTGGGTCAAATGGCAGTTACATTTTTTAGCTTTTTGAGGAAATTCCAAACTGTTTTCTGCAGTGGCTGCACCAGTCTGCATTCCCACCAACAGTGCACTAGGGTTCCTTTTTCTTCACAGCACCCATTGTTTGTTGATTTGTTTCTGATGGCCATTCTGACAGGTGTGAAGTTGTATCTCATTGTGGCTTTAATTTGAATTTCTGATGGCTAGTGATGCTGAGCATCCTTTCATATGTCTCTGGGCCCTGTGTATGTCCTCCTTGGAGGAGTGTCTGTTCATGTCCTTTGCCCAGTTTTTAATTGGATTGTTTGTTTTCCTGGAGTGGAGTTGTGTGAGTTCTTTATATATTTTGGAGATCAGACCCCTCTTTGAGGTATCATTGGCAAATATAGTTTCCTGTATGGTTGGGTCCCTTTACACTTTGCTTATACTTTCTTTAGCTGTGCAGAAGCTTCTTATTTTGATGAAGTCCCATTTGTTTATTCTTTCCTTTATATCTCTTGTTCTAGGGGACATATCGGTGAAAATATTACTCTGTGGGATATCTGAGTTTCCTGCCTATGTTATCCTTTAGGACTTATATGATGTCGCGACTTATATTTAAGTCTTTTATCCATCTTGAGTTGATTTTTGTGTATGGTGTAAGTTAGTGGTTGAATTTTATATTTTTGCATGTAGCTGTCCAGACCTCCCAACATCATTTCTTGAAGAGGCTATTTTTACTCCATTTTATGCTTCTGCCCCCTTTGTTGAATATTAATTGACCATAGAGACATAAATTTATTTCTGGGGTCTCTACTCTGTTCCATTGATCTATGTGTCTGTTCTCATGCTGGTACCAGACTGTTTTGATATCAGTGGCCTTGTAATATAGTTTGATGTCAGGTATTGTGATCCCTTCTACTTTGTTCTTTTTTAAAATCTGCAGAAATGTTTTTTCATATTAGTCATTGCTTCTGGGTTGAATAAACTACTCTATAGCTTAAGAAGAAAGAACATAAACATGATTCTGTTGAGGACTGGAGATACCATCATGGCCTTTTAACTCAGGTATTATCCTCACAAAGTCAGAGAATTAGCTAAATAATTTGGTTGCCTGTCTTCACCATAGTCCAAAAAGCATCCTTTGTAATTTTGGTTCTTTGTTATGTGTGTTTTAAATCATGTTCTCATCCTCACAGTATTACTGGACTCTCAAATGAGGTAAAAATGTACGCTGATAAGAAGTTGCAGAGCACATACTCCTCTCATACTTATTCAATTAGATTTTAGTTGGGAATAACTTAAGGAGCAACAACAGTTGACAGAAGAAAGAGGATTGTAGACAGAACAAGTGTTTGGAGTTTTATTGTGACTTCAAAAGCTAGATATCTTGGAAGTTTGATTTTTAATCTGTTGAACATATTATCACTTTGATTTAATGTACCAATGCTTTGTATTATTGTCATTAAATACTTTAGCATGAGTTTATGGTGCCATTAAAAAGTACATCTATTACAAGTTCTCATTCCAAATACAAAATTAAGTGTGTCATTAGTGCATTTGTGCACTTGTAGAGGGTCTCGTGATCATCTACTATTTAGATAAGGTTTTGTTTTCAGATTGTTGGCTGCTCACCTAAGAACTACCCAGTCTTAGGTGAGTCTATTGATATCCTAGCAAAACACACCCTGTTGGGTCTTTTGCTTAAGTATTCCCACTTCTAAAATTACCACTACACCACTGGGGGTGAATGAATACATGATTACAATTTGAATTTGACAGTTTTAAAGGAAATGGCATAGGGATTTAATTAGACCCTCTCCATGTGCTTCATTGATCCTCACATGGGTTTTCATTCTAGCATAAGCAGATGTGGATTCTAAAGCAAGAGTTAGGTTTCCTTGTACCTTATTTGGGTTATTCAAACTAGTAAAACACCCAACAGTCAGTTGTCTGCATATGCAAAATTCAAAGCAAACTGAGTTGGAAATGTTGAGAAATCATTTCATTCTTTACTTCCATTTTTATGAAATAGGAAGATTGAAGTCATCAAGAAAATAATAATTTTTATGGCTCTTGATCTTTATGCTGTATAATGAAGAGGGAAATTAAGTTAGTGAAATACTTTCATTTTGGGCAATAGCAGAAACTTCCTGACATTATTAGAAGAGAAGAATTATAGTTATTGCTTTTTTGAGCTAAACAAAATGCCCAACTGAGAAAGATATGAAAGCCATTGTTAAAATTAGTTACTGGAGATTTTAAGGGGGAAACTTATTATAACCCTTTGAAGATTTTCTTTGAAATATATTTTTTATTTAAATGAGGACAATATGCATTCTAATTTTAGAATTCTAAAAATCCCAATGTTTGCTCAATAAATGCATTGTTAAATTTTCTAAAAACTGAGTTTGGGTACAAATTAGCAGAAATAAGAGATTAATTGATGTTGATCACAGATGTTTGAGATGGCATGCCACCGCCAGTTGTCTCACTGGCTGCATAGTAGAGTGTGACATCATAGATTCCCTATTTTACATCAGTTAAGAAATATGATACAGGTAATTGTCTAGTTTCTTAAGTCATCAAGCACTTCACAGCAGGATCACAGAAGGCATAAGTGTGACTCCTTTGTGGGTCTTGAACCTGTTTTCACCAGGCCTTACAGTCCTCATCCTTCCAATATCTGACTTTTTGTTTTTATCTTCCTCATGTGGACCTCATCATTGTTTTGTCTGACTCTTTGAACCATTCCTCTTGCATCATCTCTTCTTTTCCCTCTTCTCTGGCCTCACTGTGTTATAGAAAAAAGCTTAAAACAATACTTCTTATAATGAAATCTGTAATTTAAAACTCTTTGCTTCTTAATCTTAATTAGAGTTATGGTGTGTTTTCTGAAATATTAAAAGAGTTTTGTCTCTTTCCTTCTTATTCTATTTTCTAAAAATTTTGACAATAATTAAAAATTAAAAATGAACACCTTGCCTGTACCTTGTAATCTATTTAATATTTATCACCTTTAAATTAAATGAGTATGTCTAAAGATAGTATAAGTATGCATGTACACATATGAAACATATTCATTTGTTATCTAGCTGTCTTGTTTTTCTTAATCTTTAGTTTATCTTGTATATTGCATTGTCATAAGGTAGAAATTTTTACAATATGTATTCTCTCATTTTAAACTTTTTTGGAGAAAATTTTATAAAAAAATGTTATGTCCTACCCCAAGGTTATGAAATCTTTGTGTTCATGTGTAGGTACATTTTACCATTTGTTTAATGGCATCTTTCTGAGTAGGTAGAAAATATGGTTCTATTTCTATAGCAATAGTGCCTGCAACTAATGTTAAACACAATGAGGCTTTAGGATAAGCCACTTATAAGGTATGACCTCTGTCTATCACAATTCAGTGGTAAAGATGGAAACAAATATCTAAGGTTGAACAGCACAGTGGAAACTTGTGTTATGAATAAAGCAATGATAACAGTCAGGGCTACAAAAATATTTTGCACTGTAAAAGCTTCCCCCTCAACATCCATCCAATGAGGTAGGTTACAGAGGTATTAACTGTCATCAGTAAAAGGGAGAAGTTGAGGTACAAAGAAAGTGATTTATTCAAGACCATTTGATCAATAAGATAAACTATGCTGAGCTTAGAACCTAGCTCTTCTAATTTCTAGACAATGGACCACAAGTAATCCAAACACAAGATTTAAAAAATGACATTAGAGTGATCTGAAGGTCCCTCAGAACTTGGGGTACTTGAATTGCTCACTTGAGTAGACTTAAAAGAATGTCCCAGTCCTCTTTCATTTCCCTTCCCCGTTTGCTTCTGCATTCCGGTAGTTCTTCCCTCCCCCTTCTCCATATAGACTAGAACTATGAACAGGGAAGAACTTGATGAAATCTCTAAGAACTTGAGCTCGACTCCATGCCTAGGCCTCCCTGGTGACCTCTCTCAGAAACTTAAAAGCCTCAGTCAAACCTAGGGAATTAACCTAAAGATATTTATTGCAAATGAGTTCTCTAAAATTTACATCCTCACTCTGGGTTACCACCTTGGTCTCCATTGGCCAAAAATGGTCCAGGATGTTTGAACCAGCTTTTCTCAAGATTTGCGTTGAGACTTTGAGGCTCTGTGAGTGAACCATTTGGAAACCAAAGGAAGGAACTACCTCTCCACTGCACAGAGCATTCTGCCTATGACCTTTGGGAAGAAACAGAGTTGATAATTTTGCTGCATCATAAAAAGTCCTCTCTGAAATAATCATAGAATTGTTTTATCTTGAGTTTGTAACTGCTGAGCTCTGAAAGGACTAACATAAAATTTTAGGACACCTTTGCATCCTGCCAAATTTATCACCCTGCTTGAAGATGCCTGAAATTCTAATTTATTTCTTCAGCTTACTTTTTTTTTTTAATTGTTCACATGCAAGTGGAAAGATAAGTTCAAATGCTATTTATTACAACTTAGTCTTAATAATATTTCCTTCCTCTTTCTTCTTTCCCTCCTTACCTCCCTCCCTCTCTCCCACCTGCCCTTTAAATTCCCTTTTCTTTCTGTGTTATTTTTATGCAGCTCACATTTATTGTACACATTCTGTGTTATAGATACAGTGCTGAATTAGCAATGTTTAAAGAAAGGTACTCAAATCCTGAAAGTTCTGAGCTTGAATTTTTGCTTTCCATTGGCTGATAAACTGTATAACTGTGGAGAGTAAGTAGCTCAATCTTCAGGCACCCTTCACTTTTGCATCTTTAATTGGCAATATTAATACGAATGCTTACCAAATAAGGTTGCTATAAAGAATAAATCAGATCATTTGTAAAAACCTTTCCTAAGAGCATATTTTGATTGAGCAAGAGGGGAGAGCCCATGAGGGAGGACATTGACCACTGAGTGGGGCCAAGATAGAAAATTAGCCAGGTCTGTGGACAAGCATTGCCTATATTACATTGCTTGAGAAAAATCTCATAGGAAAGTTGTCTTAGGTTATTTCACTTTTGCATATTTCCATCCTGAATATAATTCATGATGAAGATATGTGATGTCAAGAAAAAGCAGTAGAGAGGGAGTCAGGGAATTTGTGTTCCAGTCCTGATTCTGCACCGACCAGCATGTGATAGGCCATTTTACTTTCCCAGACATTATCTTCCTCTTCTATGAAGTTAGAAAATGAAACGACATTTATTGTGCAATATTTTTTCAAGTCTCAAAATGGTATATGTTCTAACTTATTAAAGACTTCCATGACTACTTAAAATGTTGTATTTTAATTCAAGTATTACCAGGTCTGCTGCAAAAACCACATAGACTATGCATCTGTGCACAGTAGTCAGAGGAGTACAAAGAATAATTTGGAATATTGTGGTAGAATTGAGTACTACTTTCTGAAACTCCTCTGAGACTTAGACTCAATTTTTAGATTCTGGCAAAGTTGCACAGAACCACAGTTTTCTATCATGTTTATGAAGGGAAGGTAGTTTCCTGTCCTCCACTCAAAAAAGCATTTTGTTGGAAAATAAAAGTACTGGGTTCTCCCCATGGTTCTGTCACGAATTTACTAAGCAAATGACTCTTTTCTTTGGACCTCATTTTTCTCATCTGTCAAAGCAGCCAGATATTCTAGATAACCTTTTGAGTCTCCTTCTATTGCCAAAATGCTCAATTACAGCCCCAGTTAGAATCACTTGATTGACTCACAAGTTAAGAAAAGGTTTAAGTTGGAAGCTCCCTGTTAATGTGTCAAAACAGGTCAAATTACAACTTTTTCAATGGAAAAACTTCCTTTTGCTATCACCACTCTTAACCACATGTAACCATTTGTCTTTTATGGAAAAAAATTGTCATATTGTAGATGTGGTCTTAAGGTCTCTAATGTGCTTTGAATTATGTGGAAACCACACATACACACAACACTTCTTATAAGTAACAAGTAAATTCTCTCCCCCATAAGGACACTAAATTTAGTCTGGAGAAGCATTTCACAAGCTTTTTAACATAGATCTAGTGTGTAATAGCTAAGGTCACAATCATGGTACAGAATTTTTCTTTTTCTGTTTTTCCTCATTTGCTAAGGTTTCTTAACATTAGGACAAATATTGGACCTCTCACAGGTTTTACTCTCTTTATATTTAGCTCTGTACTTATTTGTTAGGATTCCTTATTTTCTCAAGTCTAAAGAACCACCAGTCATTTAAGAATCTCCATTTATTAAATAACAAGTTTACAAAAAAAAAAAAGTATTACTACATTAAAAGTATATTGTGATTAAAAGTTGCTTCTTGATTTTGGAAACTATAAATGTGAAAAATGGGTGTCTTGAATCAAAGAAACATGATCAGTCACTCAAGTAGGGAGTGGGCATATTAGAAATATTATCCAGAAGTCCCTGACTTTTCCGGAAAGATCTTTCTTGTACGTCTTTCATTTCTACTCTCCTTATTCTAGATACCAATAGGTAGCACTGCATCATAAGCAACATGTTGACATTCATATCCAGAGCTTCTCTGATAAGTTCCTCTGGTTAAACACAGTTTTATAGTCCTACTCCCTGAAAACTGCTGGTGGAAATATTGAAATAATTGCTCATTTTCTCCATATTACAAACCCCTAGGTCTTGTTCATTGTGCAAACAAGCTTATCCTCTTCCATGAAGTATAAAAACCAAGCTCCCAGAAACAGAATGGAGTTGAAAAATTATTGAGGGGAACAATATAAATTAAGAAAAAAATCACAATTTTGTCAATTTACTGGCAGAAACCTATTGGTATACTACTGGCAAAAAGTTAAACAATGATGATAAGTATAAAATTAAACTGGTATCTACACAATCTTGAAGAAAATGACCACATAACAAAATTAGATACATTCTATTATAAGGACCTTATTGTAGATTTGAATTCAAGCTCTGGCCAATTTGTAAGTGATACTATAAATCTGAAAAGTGCAAAATTAGCTTAACCTTTTCCTTGGTAGTGATTGTTCATGCTGCAAACCAATAGCTCAATTTTCTATCATAGCTAAACTGTCCTGTGGATTCAAGATACAAACTGGGGAGGTTTTTTTAGTCTGTTTTACTTAAATGATATGAAAATTATACTTACAAGCTACCTAGATAAATGAAAAATTTCTGTAATTTTTCTGTCTGAATTTCAGATGTCATTTAACCTATTTATGAGTTTCTAAAATGAATCAGTCAGCTACATAGGAAGAGATTAAATTTTTTACTGTGGGAAGAGAAGCAAATCTCTGGGTAGCAGTCACACATCACCCCTACATTATGTTAGATATTTAGCTATGGATGTAGATACTCTCCTTACTTTTTTTTTTCCAGCCTCTGTTCTCTAACTATTCATTTCCCTTCACCTGGGCCTTGAACTTTCCCTTGAGATCAAGCTACAAAGCACTTCTCTCTGACAGGATCACAGAGGGAAATTCTGGTGCTCTCAAATTTTTAAGTTGATCCAACTCAACAGATACTCACTGGATGATGATTTTGGTGGGAATGTTTTAGTAGGTGACTTTTCTCTATCTACTTCAAATACAACTTCTTTGGCTCTTCCTCTGCTAAGAACCCATTAGAAGGCTACCATTTATCTTTCAAAACTAATCTTATGTCATAATGACTTTATTCATTACCCCTGACAGATAACTTCTGCCTTTAAATGATGATTGCCAATGCTTTTAAACTAAAGTCTTAGAGTCTTAGTCACCAGGATCAAAGCATGGCCAGTTGAAGGATCAGTGCTTCTCAAATAATACCGTATAGAAATTTCTCTATTTACTGAACAAGACTGAAGTGGTAAATCAGGAGCTAAATTTTGCTTTGCTCTTATTTTTTGATATAATAAAAAACAAAAGAAGGAAGTGCTTTTAAAATGAGCTCTTTTTTTTTTTGCTATAACTAATTTAACCTTCTCTCTAGTCTTTTGAAGTTATTACTTTTATCAAATGACCATAACAAACTTATCACAGGTTTTTAAAAAATTACCCTTGACACAATCAAAAAGTGCCCAGAAAATTGCCCAGATAAGCTTCTATGTTAAGATTACATCTGTGTAATCTAAAAGTCTTCTCAAACTTCATGTACATGTATATGTATGTGAACATTTCCTATAAATATTTATCAACATGCTGTGTTAAAAATCAGATGAGATGAAATATTGGCATTTGGTTGAATTGATCTAGCTAATCTTTGTACTATAAAAAGTGTAAGTCAATTCACTTACCACCATTTAGTTGACACAACAGATTTTAAAATTGAGACCAAGAGATTCATCAATAAGAACTGGCAAAGTACAAAATACTTCTCTTTTAAACAAAGTTGTCATTTATCCAATTGAAGATTTGTTTAAGAAGAGTTTGGAGAATTCTCTCTCATGCATGAAGTGAGCTGATTGTTTGTCTCAACTGCCACTCTTAAAGGAGAATAGCTAGATAACTCAATAGTCTTTTTCCAAATCATGAATTATCATACATGATTTGTAAAGTCCAAAATAAATTCAACTGCTATTTAAAATCGCAGTGCATTTCTCTTTAGTGTTCAAGCAACAAATGAGACATCCAGAGCTGATTTGTTTTTATTTATTTTCCAAAAGCACCTGGGGAAATCATTGATTTTGTTTGTAGGATTGTTTACCTATTTTTAAAACTAAATCTGAACTGCTATAGATGAATTTCTTCTCCAAACATAAATATTTCTTATAGTTTGCTCTTAAAAATGATATAGAAGATTTTTATAAGCAAGAAGCAAACAAGCTCAAAAGAAACCTCAGAAAAACTGCTCAAAACATTTTCATTTCATTGTGTGAGCTGAATTTACCTTAAAATTGCCAGAGTAAATGCTTAAAGATTTTCCTAAATCAACATGGTTATGACTTCTCTTACTGAGAACAATAGCACTTTTTATTATACTTATTTTTTAAGTTCCTTTACATTTTGTGGAAAATTTTTACTTCTTAGTAAAAGGTATTTTCATTGGAATAAAAATGAGACTTTCAGATGTCTGTTGTTCTCTAAAATACTTTGAAGTTTGAATCTTCTCTATATATCAAGAAAGTAATTCCCTCTGAATAGAGTATACTAATGATAAATTGAGGATTTCAAGAAGCAACCTACATTACAGTTACAAAAACTATACCTGTTATTGACATCACAGTCAGCTTTTGTGCAAATTTCATTTGTGACAACTATTTATTATACTTATTAAATCTCAGGTAAAAGGCTCTAACACTGAAGTTTTAAAAATTGTGACAGGTATTGAATGTAGATGGCATTGGACCAGTTGCATAATATGATAAGATAATGCTAAGAGGTCAAAACAGTTGCAGAAAATGAAAGGAAGTTAAAGTAGTCATGGCTATTCAGCAGCTCATTTTTAAAATGAGCGCTAGCCTTCTGTGGGAAGCCTGAGAAAAGGTGCTATAGTAGATAGACTTCCAAGATAACCCCAAGATTACCTCCCCTACTCTTTTTTGAATAGGAACAAGACTTGTGAAAAGGATACATTATAAAGAAGAGGGAATTTTGTAGATGTAGTTTGGGTCCTTAATAATATCACTTTGATTTAATCAAGATAAAGACAATCCTGAGTGAACCTGACCTACTCAAGCAGTTCTCCTCACTAGCCTGGAAGAAATAAGTTTCTATTTAGTGAGAGGGTCTATGGAGAAGCATACAGAGCAAGGATGTTAGGTCAGCCTATAGAAGCTGAAAACCGGCAAGACAACAAGATTACTAGTCATACAACAGCAAGGAAATTAATTCTACCATCAACCAGAAATTTGGAAGTAGACCCTACAATTTCAGATGTGGATTGTAGTTAGTCTCTGCCAATACCTTGATTTTAACATGGTGGCACCATGAGCACAGGTCCCGGCTAATTTGTTTTCAAACTCCTGAGCAAGAAAACTGTTAAATAATAAATTTATAATGTTTTAGGCTAATAAGTTTGTGATAATCTTTTTTATAACAGTAGAAAATAGATGAGAATGAAGCTTTAAAGCTTCACTTAAGTGTTTAGAAGTATTATCAGCATAGCAACACTGGTCTAGAACTGAGAATCTCGCTTCAGATGCGATAGGTGCCTTGCGTTATGCCCCAGTCCCATCACTCCCAGTGGCCTCTCTGACACTGAGATTCAGCATCAATTGCAATTCATCATTGCATTTGCCCTGTTATTCTTACAGAAGATTACAAATGTTATCCTTAAACCTTTTTCTGTATTCATTTTTCTATCAAACATGGAAAATGAAAGATTGAGCTGATAGAACTCCTTGCTTCTCAAGCCCAGCCTGCTTTCTTCATTTCTGATCTTGTTGGCTTTTTAGATTGTGATTCCTGGAGATTAAAGAAATAATTGATTGGAAACACCTATTATAACCTGGACCAGATGCTTAGCAAATGTTCTCATCTCCTTCCATCAAGCCTTGCTTGATAATTGTTTCGAAACATTTCGGACACAAAATAAAGTGGTTATAACATTCTCAGTGACTGTAAGTGGAGTACCACGACAAAATGTTGAAATCAAAGAGGAAAGACTAAGATTACTTTTCTAGTAAAGCAGAGAGTATAAGAGGAAAGACAGTATGATAACCATGTAGGTGATGCCAATTTTCCCTTTCCATCTCTACTAAAATCAATGAAATTTCTCACTGAAGGGGAGAAAACCATTCCTTGTTGAAATGTTCAGTTGGCTGTCTACTCCTAGCCTCTGGGTGAGGTTAACTGTACAAAGGAAAGTCACACCTTCAGAATAGTTCAATTCTTATTCTCACTGAACTACACCAAAGACACTAATTCCATTTCTTTCTTGCCTCTGGATAGGTGAATTAGCAAGGAACCACTCTGGCATTGTCTTCTAGTCTTCAAATGAAGCCTAATTAAGGAAATATATAGTTTTTATTGAGCTGCAAGAAAAAGGGACATGGGGCACAATTAAGTTCTTATCAATAATTAAAGGCATAAAATTATTAATGTAGCAAATATTGCACATTAGTAAGAAATAATTTTGGTACCCACTGCTGCACAAAATCTCTTTTTCATAATCTATAATCCAAAAAGAGAAAAAGAGAAGGAATATACAAAAAAAATTATGTTCCAGCCTTAAGTTTATTGCTGCTGGAGCAACAGTACCATTTTTAAGATGCAATTGTTCTGAATCAGTAAAAAAAAATGAGAATAAAAAGATATAATTGTGATGATAATAGCTTGTATGTAACATGAAGTTTTACTAGGGAGATGAAAATATTTTTCAATATTTCCAGTATTTTCCTCTGATAGAGGATTCCAAGATCCATGCGCAGAGGGGAAGGGTAGTGTTCATATCTTTTCTCCTTATCTCTTCTCTGATTGAGCTTGAATCATTCTGCTCTTACTCTCTTTGGAGAGAGAGTTGATGTCAAAGTCAACTTTCTGATTCATTAATCACTTACTGAAAAATTCTTCTCTTAGTTATTGAATGTACAGTGGTATGTTGGTACTCATTGTTAATTCATTCTGGAACTCATGATGAGTGCCAAAACCAATGAGTACCAAACAATGAAGTATTTTTGGGGGGTGAAGGATAGCTTCGTGATTCACAAGTTCTACTCGTACAGTAAGTCCTGAGAAAGTGCTACTGCTGAAACATTTTTTTCTCTTCAAGATGCGATGAGTACAGGATTTGACAAGTTCTGAAGTCGAGGAGTACCGACATATGACTGTACTTTGGAGAATGTTAAGGAACAGGTATTTATCCCTAACTCCCCCTACACATCCAATGTACTTCTTTTACCAAAGTTTCATAACCTGCTTCTGCAGTCAGCTGTTTACTTGCATGTATCCCATAGGCTTACACAACATAGGCACTGGTAAAAGAAATAAATGAATGAGGTAAGGTGAGAGTTGTTTTGTCTGAATCAATATTGAGGTTGTATCATTTATAAGCATCTAAACCAGATTCTATTAACAAATTCACTTCTTAAAGGTTAGTAAATACAATGAGCAAGTTGTTGGGGGTGATACGTGGTGAAGAAGGTTAAGTTTTCTGTCTCATAATCCAAGAAGGAAAAGCTAATGTGTTAGTAGGCTGTACAAACTGCCACAGAGAGGCACTGATGAAATGAAATGAGGGGTTCAAAAGTAGAAAAAGAACAGTTTGTATGAAGACTTAGGGAAGCTTCATTGGAAAAATGAAGTTTAGAATGTGTGATAGTGAATAGAAGGGATTTTGAGAGGAGGAAAGATCCTAGATAGTGTGGCGGTTAGGTGCGAAAAAAAGGAGCATAAGCAAACAGAAGAGAGAAAGTTTAGCACATGTTTGGGAATAGCATGTGTTTCAACTTGGCTGGAACAATTGCCAAACAAGACCTGACAATTGTTCCAGAGGTGGGTTAGAGCTTTGTTGAGGTGGCCATTGAGTTACCCTGGGGAGTTAATAATGATCAACCTCTGCATGTCTTCATGCAATCCAGAGTGCTCCATGTTTTCACAGTGGGCACTATGTCAATGTAGTTTTGTGCCCTTTGAAAGTGAATTGCAGCCTCATTGGCAACCAGCTTTCCTGGATTGGGTTCTCTGGTCCTGACTATTTTTGTATCTTTCACGGTTCTTTGCTTATAGTAAATAATAAGTAAATAACTTAGTATTGATTGACACTTTTACTTGATTGCTGAATTATTTGACTAATCTCAGCTCCAAAATATCAATAAGTTTTATAAGTTTTGTAGATTCTCTTACTTTTCTCAAGAGCCTTATGGGGAGTTTTGATCTTTTACAACCTATCAAAACAAGGTGCAGAGATTTGAGGTGGCACAGGTTCTGAAGGTCCATGTTGAGGCACCAGCGGAGAAGGAGGTGGACTCTGTCCTGCAAAGCTGCTCAGGGTCATCACGGATGGGGATATAAAGTAAGTCGTCCCAGACACTTTTCTCCTGGTCTGACAGGGAAAGGGATGGCAGTTCCCTCTAGTGGAGAAGGCCCCAAGCCCTTCTCTTGAACTGGCTTTTATTGAGAACCATATGTGAGGGGTATGGATGCAAAGCTCATCAATCAATATCAAAAGGCTATGTCTACAGAAGACAAATAGAGATCATAGATAACAATGGAAGGAATACAAGAAACTTGCTTCAGGTCAGGGTCTGGTAGACAGAGTGGTGCACATTCAGCCCTGAAACCTGGGAAACTGATCACATTTTATGCTCGACCCCAAACATCAGTCCTCATTAACTTGAGGGCATTCTTAGTGAAGTAAGTTTCATAGGAATTAATGCATTCCTTTTCCAGGTCTAATGAATGCCCTGTGGAAACTGCCCAATTCAGTTTAGGGCTGTCCCTGCCTTTAGTATTGTTTCAAGCTGGAGACAGGTGGGTGGGGCAGAGCTGCCAAGAGATAAGGAGACTTCCTTCAGGTAGAGTGAGGACTCCGGCCATGACAAAGCCAAGGGGTGAGGGTCTTTTCGCCTTTCCTCCATGTCCCCCAAGTCCTTCCCATGATGACCCCATGCAACTGTGCCTATCTCAGGTTGCCCCTGCCATCGAGGGGTCTTACCCATCATTGACTAACCAGCCATCCTCTGGGGCCAAGCAGGGTGATGTGAGGGACATGTTTTGTCTCCTCTGTGGCCTATTTTCCCAAGGCCTCCTTGCTCAGCTCCAGCCTTGGGGCCCTCTCACCTGTTGGCGAGGCCACAGTCCCTGAAACCAGGTGGGATGGTTCCCAACTGAGATTAAGATATTTGTTCAATTTCTTACAATGAGACTTTTACACTATGTGCTGATTTCAAATCCTGGACTCGCTCTTTTGTACTGCATTGTTGTGGTTTCTAGAACATGAGAGCTTTAGCACGTTATAAGATCAACCAAAAAGAAAGAAAAGGGATGCATTTCTGCGATAAAAAGAAAAGCCCTCTTTCTACACAAATTGAAATTTCACTCGGATCCAAGTGTTCAGTGTGATACATTTTATCTTTGTCATAGATTTTTATTTTGCTTATAACTGTTCATCTCATCCTGGATTCCCAGATAAAAATATATTAAACATCTTTTTTTCCAAACAATATTGGGCCATTATAAAAATAGCTATTATTTACCAAGCACCTACTGTATACTAGTCACCATATAACTGCTTTATATACATTATATCTATTTCTATTGCAGTTCTGCAAGCTTATCTTACAGAAGAGTGACTAACTTTCATATTTAGTTCTGCCTTCAGATTATGAGATCTTTCCTCCTGCCACCAAAGCAACTGATTTCTAGCCAGGAACATGCTTACTTGGTCTATTCTACTGCTTCTTTCTACATACATGATTCAAGTCAAGCTTTATTTCTATAACTGTAGGCAAGAAGACTTCTCCAAAACCAGTTTCATTTACTGCTCACCTTTCGAGTCCCCATTGTGTGCCTCATTCTAGTCTAATTACAGAAGAGCTATTGAGGGACAGCATAATAAGATATACTTTTTATCATCTAGCGACTTATACTTCACTTAAATCAAACATAAAAATAATTAGGGGGAAGAGAAGTCAATGATACATATATTATGCGTTCTAGAGGGTTGGTAGAGGGGAAAAAGGGGATGAGGGTAGAGTTGAGCTTTGAAAACTCAGTAAAATTGGGGTGAACAGAAAGAAGAAATGAGCATTCATTGGTGATAGAAAGCACCAAGAGAAAAGGTCCTGCATTGTGAATGTGTTTGTTTATTAAAATGCTTTTGACTCCTCTTTGAATTCACTCTCGTTTCTTGTTAATGATTTATCAAAAAACTATTTTTGAAACACTCCGTGTGGTTGTGGTATGGAAATTATGTAGCTCAGGTAATACTTAGAACAGTTTAAATACTCTTTAAGGTTAGAAATCAAGCAAACACTAATAGGCTAAAGGTAAAGGAGTTACAGACAATACAAGCACAGGCTTTTGCCAATCAGTCATTCTAACGTAAAACCCTAACTTCCATCTGGTTTGGACTACTAATTTAATGTGTGGGTGAAGGTGTGAAATTTGAAATCTTTTGAAGAAAGTACGGTAGTACTTTACCTCAAGAGAATGTGATTTCTGTTGTGTAACTTGAAAAAAATTGTGGTAACAAATGTGATAACACCACAAACATATACATCACCTCCAATCCAAATCTTGCTTGATGATATTAGCACAATTTTTTTTCCTGCCCTAAGACAGGGATAAATCACCTGGGATAAATCTGCTATGAAAATGTTAAATTGCTTTACAATTTTTCACATATAGCAGGTGGTGTTCTGTAAGGCAGTGGCTCATCCAAAGATGTATCCATCAATCCTGAAAGACTCCCATCCCAACCCCTTTTCTTAGCTGCCTTTGGATTATATCTCTGTCCTTCCCTTGGTTCATCTCCCATAACTTATTTCAGCATGTAAAGCAACATCAGCAGGGTTAGGGTTCTAAGTTATTGTGCATCCAAGATTGAGAACCATTGATTTAGAGTCTCCATATTTAAATGGTAGGCATAGTGGTTTTTATTCATGATATAAATATCAAAATGGAAAAATTCATCAAGTTGAACCAGGATCAACCCCTTTAGGAAGAATGAGAAATGTTCCCAATAAGCTACCAGTTGTATGTTAAAACTTGCCTGAAGGCATTCCACACGTCTTTCCAGAACTTGCCTAAAGACATTTAATAAATTAGAAACACGAGTCTTCTGTCTCCAAATCCTGTGTCCTATCTACGGGGTTATTTAATATCTGCAATTATGTATGATTTGCTCAATATCACAGCATTGGGGGAGGCTTTCTTTGACTCTTCAATCCAAAATAGTCTCTCTCTAGCAAATTACCCTGCTTTATATTATTGTTTTATAATAATACTCTATCTGAAATCATAGAAAGTAGTTCCATGAGAGCAGGGACCTTTCCTCTCTTGTTTACTGCTGTATCCCCAGCATCTAGAACAATGATTTGTATACAGTTGTTAAATGAACGAATGAATCAGTGAAAATTTTGCATTCTTACAAATACGTCAATTCCTTCATGTGGCTTATGTCTCAATGGAGATGGAACAGGGACACTTTTAATAGGATAGGAGGTTTCTTAGAGCAGCAGCTGCATTTGAGGCAGAAAATCAATTTCTACCCCGGATGACATTTTCAAAAGAAGTGTATCTGGTAGCATGGAATCTTCTATCTGACAGGGCTTATGTCAAAACACTAGGATGTCTAGATGAGTGGCCCACATTCAGTAGTGAAGGTGTGCCATTCAAAGATGCCCTGAACTGGATGTGCAATTTAGTCCTTGCTCTGACTTTCTGCCTGCACAAATTAGAGAGTGACTATGACGCTGTGAGTATACTTAAGTTCAGCAAGAAAATTTGCATGTGAATGCATACATGCAGACATTTTTATAAGTGTGGTAGAGAAGAAATACAGGATGCAGATTCCCCAAGTTAGCTAGAATTTGTAATATTTTTGGTAATAGGGTGGAGGATGCCTGTCTGGTATGTTCTCAAATATTTGAAACACAATCATTGTTTAAGACCTAAAATTCACAGTAAGATGGAAATAATATCAAAAAATGTAGACTATAAATCATAAACTATGCAAAATGTTTTAAATAAATGAACCAAACCAGCTGTCTTGCACACACCATTGTGCAAAGGAATGCCTTTTTTCATGGCATTTGTTATTGAGGTAGATCATTACCAAAGCAGTTTAGCTAATTCTTTCCCATGTTTGGAATGAAGCATTTTTAACAGTTATTTACTTTCTATTGTCTGCCTGGGACAAGCCTGGTCTTGTCAGTAAGGGACTTGGCTCTCTGCTGCTGCCAGAATTGAGATAGGGTCATCAGAATCTTGTTGTAAACTCCGGGAAGATAAAGAAGAGGAAGCTGATCCTTCCCAGGAGGGTGGAGGATGGGGAAGGAGAAGGGGCGAATTTGGTTTTATGTGTATGTGGACTGAGGTAACTGCTTACTTTGTGCATTCTAGGAAGTATTTGGTTTTTTTTTTCATTTCACTTCTCCTTTTCCAACTGCTCATTCAAATACAAACACACAAACACACACACACACTCACACACACACACCCACCCCTTCTTTAATAAGTAGACAAAACTTTCATTTTATAACTAGCAAAGAGATGATACTGAGGGTAGAAGATTATTGATAGATGTTGCCATGGATTTGGAAATAACTAATAATAGATCCTTTCCCAAATTGGAAAAAGAAAGAAGCTAATAAATTTGCGGTTTCTACTCTGTACCTCATTCTGTTAGGAGAGTGAAATACACTTTCAAAATTTTATTTATTATAAGAATTAGAAGAGAGTTTAACAGGAGGATAATCTTAAGCTCTTGAAATGAGTTAAGCAATGGGAGACCCTCCTTAATGAGAGGCCACATTTTTTGCAGACAAAATGTGTCCAGACTTCTATCCTTGACTCCCAAGAGATTTTACAGTTTGAAAACATTTTAAAAACAAAAACTAAAACTGTTAAAAATAAGTTAAAGCAATAAGAATATGTCATCAATAAGTTAATGACTATTGCAATGATAAATTAATGGAGGTACCTCCTTTTGACCTGCCCCAGGTGTCATGTCCATTGATTAAATGTTCTGAGAGAATGAAATGGAAAAAGACAACTTTAATATAATGCTTCAACCAGGGAATATTTTTATTTTTCTATTAGGAGCACATCCATATGTCAATGACCGATTTCATTTGAAAAAAAGACACTTTTGGGGGGTATGTACAATTAAGAAAAATCTCCAAGGTGAATCTTAAGTCAGAACTAACTACTGTTATTTTTAGTTAGGCAGTAGGAACCATAAAAGATAGCACTTTTCAGCTTTATTTTGATGCAGACAGAAGAGTTGTTGGTTCCATCTCTCAGGTGTCATAGGTTGGCAAGGCCTTGCTGGTCTGGTATCGCAGTAGACATTGCTAGGGGCATGTCCTGCAGTGTGTCTCTGCACTTCCACAACAGGGAATAAATTGGGAAAGGTGTCAGGGAACTAGCAGATTTTCAGCTGCATTCTCTTGCTTTCCATACTGAGTGTGCAGGGCTTGCTGTCTTCTTGAGGGTGATTTGGCAGCCATGAACCAGTGTTCTGGGACAGCTGTTGGAGCCTCGGCTTTTCTGTGGTGATGGGTGAATCAGAAAGGAATCATTTCCTTTTTTATTAGAAAAAATCTTGTTATAAAAAAATAATAGAACTTATTGTCATAAAGATAGGAGATGAGAAACTCTGGATGAAAGCAAGGTATATTTCATGTTTGGGTAGAGCTGATGATAAATTGAAATTGACCACATGCTGTAATTTGATCAGATATACAAAAACTGTTTGTCTGGCAGGCAGGGCTAAATCCCTAGTCACTTGAAAAATGGACTGTTGAGTGGACCCATAGACACATAATCTCATATCTCATAGCCTGTTAGTTCAGGAAGCTGTTACTTATGGGACCTAAACAACTTTACAGTGGCTTGTGGCTCTGTCCATTCAAGGAATAGGCAGCACTTTCTTTGTGTCCCCAAGGATCAAGATTAATGTAATATTTAGCACATCTGTTTCAGGTCAAGCAATCGTATTTCTCTGAACTTGTCTGTATTTCTATTCTAGTCATTTCTTATTTTTATTATTTTCTCTATTACATTTTTATTAAACACATCCCTTTTTAAAATGTGGGAGGTCTAAGTAAAGCATAATGTTTAAAAGTATAATGCTGGTCATGAGGAAGGAGTACAGAAAGGCATGACTTTTGAATGTTCCACTTTGTGAAACACAAATTCACCATCCATTTTTTTAGGGATCAATTTATTGCTGGATCAATCAACCAAGATGCTTTGTGCTCAGTTATATTAATAAGCTTTAGAAACAGGAACATCATTTGCTCACAAATACATTATATCCCAGACATTTGTTTGACTGTGGAGTCAGAATGCAGTGGTCCTCACTATCCTGGAGTCCAGGGTCAACGAGGGTTGTGAATGCTAATCAGGAAATTAGAATCCAGTTGTATTTGTTTTTGTAGTAGAGGAAGATTAGGATGGTAAATAGGCTTATGGAAGGGATATTGGTGGTCAGGGAAGCCTTCCTGCAGGAAGTGTTATCTAAGTTGAGGACTTCAGGAGCCCCTCTGGAATTCAGTGGATCAACAAGATGCAGCTGACACTATGGCAATATATATATACAGCTGTCCATATGATGTGCGCCATACTTTGTTATAACTTTAAAACAGGAGCAGCAGTATGGCACCAAGTGATGAGAGCTGATAAGACCTCCTGGGTCTCACCTAATGTAAATTGTGCTCTTTAAAAAAATTATATTTGGATATTTGTTATTTTACCTTATTCATAATTTTCAGAAGTATTTATCATTTGTAACTCATGACAACAACTGCATTGTTTTTTTAGGGATAAATCAGTTATTTTAAACAAATAATTAGAATAGTTACTAAACAATTTGCTTTTACTTTTTTTTTTTATTACTTGTGGTAGTATGAGGAATCCTTAGGAGAACTTCGACTGATTATTTTTACCTAAAGATAACAATGTAGAGTAAATTGTCTGGCAAAGAATTTGAAGCACATGGGTGGAGATACCAGTATTAACGGCATTTATAAACTTTGTTATGACTCTATAAAATGCACCATCATTTGTCAGTAAATCAAAGCTTATAAAAGTGGCAATTGTAAATGCAGTTGGTGGCAATATTAAGAGAATGGGGATTAGGAGTGTAACTGAGATTCCTTTTATGATAAATTATCTAGCTCCTGGCTACTGTGTATGAGCTCTATTAACTGCCTATAAATTGTTCATCATAAAATCTAGTTCATTCTTGTTAATTAGGCCAAGGCTTTTATGAAGATTTTTCCTCTTGTTTCTGAAAACCTAAGCTGACAGAAGAGCAGCAACACCAAATACTGAGGAAGAAAGAGATTCTCTGCTAAGCATGATGTTATGTTCCTTAAAAACTAATAATTAAAAAAAGAAGTCCCTGAATTAAAATTAATTAAAATTACTTTGGCTTCTTAAGTGTGAGAATGGAATCTTCTATTGTCACAGAAGAAAGTTAAATAAAGCCAAAATAATTGTCTTCTAACTTCAAACTCTCTTAATCAATAACATGTGAGAAAGGAAGGGTGTATGTATAAAAAGGACTAGATATACCCATTAGAAATGATTAATGCTAAGCAAGTTCCAGAAAGACAAATAGACACATCAAATTTTTCTGGCATATCATTCCATGTCATTTTATTATGCAGTTTTTTCCCATGGAACTGAACTTTTATGCAAAATTATCTTTGAGGAAATCTTGTATTTGTTGCTGATCCCCAGTTTTTTCTTTCTGTTGTATTTTGTTTTTTGTGGTGCTCACATAAGTGATCAACTGGCAGTGAATGTTATGTTTATATTATCTCATATTTTGCATTGCTAACTGACTCCCTTGATACCATTTAAGGTGCATCCCTAATCAGCTATCACATTTCACACTTCCCTTGCCATCTCGGAATTTTATGAGGAATAGACACACGGTGCCCCAGTTCTAGACACCAAAGTGGTTGTGACTTCAGGAAGTCCCAATAGTCAGAGCCACAGGCTGAGTCAAGCCCTGTGATTGCTCCCCTGAGATGCAGTTAGCAAGCTTCTCTGACAGAGGCCAGAGGCAAGAAGCAGTCAAAGACTAGAAAAGGCGAATCTGTTTGCATACACCCCTGTGCTTAACACCCATTACAGTGCAATTAAGAATGGTCAGAAGCACTCTTAAAATTTGGAAGCCCCAAATAACAGTACAGGTGGGCGATGAGGGAGAAAATCAGTTCAAACCAAGGAAAAGCAGTTCATTTATATTTTAAAAAATTACATGTTTGCTAAAGTCATTTTCTGTTTTCCCTTGTAAATGCTTCTGCTAGCTAACAGTTAAAGAAATTGTAGCACAATTAGGTAAAATATGTTTCATTTCAGAGATCTAATGGACACCTTGAGTTTGTCTCACTCCTTTGCACTCACAGGACCCTAACTTTATAATTCTTCCCGGTCCAGCTTCTGGGTAATATCGTGGCTCCACAAGACTGCAGTACAGAAAAGAGCTCATACCAGTTCATTCTAAAGTAGATAGCTAGGAAGACAATGCAGTTCTCGACACTGAGTAACAGCAAAGGCTCTGCAGGAGGCTTCCTTGGATGGACGGTGGTTTGAAGCAGTAACTTCAACATAAGGCTACTGCAATGCCCTGTAGGTTTACCAATGAATGCCTTGGGGTGAATAAATTGCAACAGGCCTAAACAGTCTTCCCTTTCTGATAATTATAAAGAGAATTCTTAAGCTGCCTAGTTCAGTTTTAATTGAAATAATAATTATTTTTCCCTTTTGAAAGACTGAAAAAGAAAACTTATAGAACATTATTTATTTTAACAAAAGGTTTTAAGGAATCACTTTTCTAAAAACAAAAAAGCAACCATTCACTTTTTATTGTTATCATCATGATTATAATTTTTGCCTTATTATAAGTTATTATTATATATTGAATTATGATGCATAGATATTGGTCTTGGTTTTTACCAGATAAAAGGGCTCTTTTCTAAGCTTCCCTTTAAGCTTTAATTAAGCAAATAGAAATTAATAAATATCAGATTTTGGTAAAGAATCTTACTTTATGAACTGAATGTTTATGTTCCCTCAAATATGGCTGTTGAAGCCCCAAACTCTGATTATGTTAGGAGGTTTGGTCTTTGGGGGATTATTAGGTTTAGAGGAGTTCATGATGATGGGACTCCCATGATTGGATTAAATAAGAAGAAGAGACACCAGAGTTTCCTCTCTTCTGCCATCTAAAAATAAAGCAAAATGTTAGCCTTCTACAAGCCAGGAAGATGGTCTTTACCAAGAGATAAATCTGTGGAAACCTTGGTCTTGGACTTCCTAATCTACAGAACTATGATAAATAAACGTCTGTTGTTGAAGCCACCCAGTCTATGGTATTTTGTCATAAGAGCCTAATACGCTTAGCTTATGAGAAAACGTTCCCCAGCCACAAGGAACAGAATAGAGCAATGAGGACAGCAGCAAAGGAGAAAAGCCTGGGCAGAGAGGGGAAGAGGAATTGTGAAGAAGGTGCAAATGGTTTAAAACCATTTCATTCCCCAGATAGCCCATGCCAGTTAGGTTTTTGGTTGGTTGGTTGTTTTTTTGACAAGAACTAGTTATGTGGCCTCACCCTAATGAAGGCTGGTTGGGAAACGGAGTCCCTGACTGGGTCATCGGTTTTCAGCCAAAAATCTGCACGATGGAGGGGAACACACATCTCTGGGGAGCAGCTGGTGGTCTGTGATGCAACACATTTTGTTGTTACTTTAAGCTTAGAAAATGCTTTTTACAGCTATAAACTCTTTGACTTGTAGGGCCGTTCCAAGTTATGAGCAACATTTTTTTAATGCCTAAACATTTAGTCAGTTCCATTGACCAGCAATTAATTAAGTGAAGTCAATACATTTGGCTGTTTACTGAATGTATAATTGTTTGGTTGAATGGGGTGGTTACTTTGGCATAAAAGGTTTGCGCTGGAGTCCTATGTAGATATAATCAATCACATTGCAGCTGGTATAAAATTTGTCTTTGTCACTACATTTATTTTTCTAGACACTGTCAACTTCCTTAATTTACTTTCCAACTTCCTTTTAGAATGCTCCATTGTCCTAGGTTATTCAGAAGAATGCTTCTTTTAGAGCTTAGCTGGGAGTATAACTAGACAGAACAGGTTTGTCTCAGCATCTCTTCAACACAACCTACTTTGCGTGTTATATTTTTGCTGTTAATACCTTATGGGGTTAGTCCTACAGATCTCTCTTTATTTAAAAAGAAAAATCCTACAATCCTGCAGACCTCTTGCTTAAAAAACACAAAACAAACTCTTGTGTAATATTTGATGGTCAGACTATAAGCTACGTTGAAAAGATGTTTTTAAAATCATAGCACATTGCTGCAGATTTTTAAAGGAATTTTAAAATTTATCTCTATTTCTTAAGCTTTCAATCTGTATTTTTCTAACATAGATTTTAGGGTGTTATCTCAGGCTTGCATTAATGCCTAGCGATATGCTTTTATAAAACCAGCTTCAATTTGGCAAAAGTCTCTACTGTTAGAGAAATCTGGCGTTGAACACTTAACATTGATTATGCACTTATAAAATGTAGGAATTCAATAAAATGATCCATTGACAAATATGAGTGCCTTTTCTAAGCTCTGTAAAGGTTGCACATAGAAATGAGTGACTGCTTCCAAGGAACTTACATGCTGGGACTCAATCACAGCACCTGGCACAGGAGAATTTGGTATAGAGGATAGGAGCCTATGTAAACAATATTAATGAGCAATCAAGATAGCCCAGATAAGAGTCTAACAGGTTATATGGGAGATCAGCTCTCAAGTGATCAGAGGAGAAAGGTATCCTGGTCTGGAGAAGCTGGGAGGGAAACATGTGACCTGTCTCCAGGATGGATCTAAAGGGAAGATGTTGCTTAGATAAGCTGGGAGGTAAGGAGGTGGATGCCTCAAAAAGAGAATGTAGAATCCATATAATGTTTTTAAGTAACAATGAATAGATTTTTTTTAAAGGGAACATGGTTAGTGAATGGCTAGAGTAGTTTACATGTTGGAAAGATAAGTGGCTATCAAGTTATGGAAAGCTGTAAATAACAATATGATGTGTGGCTTTTATTTTATATTCACTGCAGAACCATTGTAGATTTTGAGATGGTCTGTTTATTGATAGCAATTTGGGTCCTATATTTTCATTAGCTTCATATTTATTTCCCAAACCAAGGTTTTGGAAGTTATTACAATTTAAAACACGCTGATATGAGTCTCTCCCTGGATTCCACCTTCTGTTTCACCTGCAACATGTAGAGTTGAGGAGAAATGAACTTCCCCAGAGAGACTGGTTTCTCCTAGCTTATGAAGACAAGAGTGATTATCATTCACTTTTTTTTTGCGGGGGGTGGGGCATGTGTTCCAAAAAGAAGCAGAGTCTAATTACAAAACTGAAACTGAGAAGTGTGAGGAGTATACAGGTACCGTACAGGTATCTCTCCTTTGAACTTTGAAGCAGATTGATTTCTATTAACATAAAAATAAGACTTCCCACAGATAACTAGCTTTTAAGAAGAATAACCTAAACATTGTGAAATACTTTGTCTCTTGGACAAATATTAAAAAAAATCATTTGTGGCATAGCTCTTGATGAAACAGTGTCAATGGATAACCACCTGCCAGCTTGTTAAACTTGAGTTGTGTATATGGTTTACAATCACAACCATGTGGCAAATGCAAGGGGTTAACCATGTTAATACTGAGTTTATCTCCACCATCTGTTGTAATGTTGACATCTACTTTTTTGAACATAGCACCCTATTTTTCTTAAGCATATTCTGTTATTTCTTCCTTTCCCTTTCCATTTCAAGTTATTCCCACTGATATCTGCATTATTTCATATCAAAAAAGGAGACTTTCAGTGAAGGAGTGATGAATGGCAGAGATGAATTGTCAAGGAATTCAGAAGAAAAATGTCATACTTCATGGATTCTGAAAACTGTGTAAAAAGGTGAGGCTTGAAATAAGAAAGTATATGGAGAAAGCATGAAAGAGAAGTGAAGGTTTAATTTAAGAATAATAAAAGAATGAAAGGAACTGGCCAAGGGGAGAGGAGAGAGAGGACTCTTTCTGTATAGGATAATGACAGAGCAGTTCACAGAGATTAAAATGGCATTAATATGATCATTAAAAAGATACTTCAAATTTTTGGCAACACACTTCAACAGCAGTAACTTCAATTAGCCCTTTGAAATCAGGGGCCGATAGATGAGGTGAGAACTTCCTTTAACTTTATTCTTGAATTGCAATTGAGATTTACTTGTATAAGCTCCATTTTTTTTATTTAGTTTGTTTCCAAAGCACTGTTCCAGTTCATTTTTTTCACTTATCCTCACAAAGTAGCTGTGAGTTAGCTTTTCAGCATCATCAGGCAAATCTCCTGGCTCCCAACTCTTAGCTAATTCCATTAGAAAATATTGACTGTAAATTGTGTGTGAAAGGTGAAAAAAATTCTATTAGTCACTAGATTTTTAGATCAGTAGCTAAATATCAGGATGGACTTAGAGTTCCAATGAACAGAAAAAGAGATGAAAAAGAGCAAAAGTATATAGTCAGTCTAAGTCAACAGAATTAATCCAGGTATTATTTGAGCTTTTGGTCCCTGAAGCCGTGGGCCAATGAAGCAGGAACAAACACTGACCTCTGATGAAGAAAAAGCATGGATACTGGTATGGGAGGACATGGTTCTTTTTCTTTCCATCCCAGATCAAATTTAAACCTGTGATTTGGAGCTTACTCATCAGAGGAGAAATATCATGAGCTATTTGCTCTCTCTGCTGTAACACAGCTCTGGCAAGCCTGGAAGTTGTGTTGAGATCGTCAAATCTATAGTCAAGGACCATCTTTGTGAATCATGAAACCATATGGCACTGGTTGTCTGAACTGGGGGGGGAAAAAAAAACCCCAAAAAACAAAAACTCCTCAGCTCTACACCAATGAAACCAGTGATATGATTAGACAGGGCCAAGGGCCATTTGACCATCTTATCTTCTCGGTCTATGCATTTTAAAAAAACCGCTGCTACTGCCTGAACCGTGTGAAATACCAGGACTCCTGTAGTGCTAACAAGGAATAAAGATCTTGTACCAGATGGTGCCTCTTGTCTCCATCTATCTCTAGCCCAAACAATCTGCCAGAGTTTTGAAGAAAAATGCGATGTGATCGTGTTGCAAAGTATATGAAGAAACAGTAAGAAAAGTAATCTGGCTCAAGCAATGGAACTCAGAAAGAAGGATATTATTATGAATCTTTGAGCCTATGGATGAGAGAGTATTATTAGCCCTGCACTTTAGTCCATAAGACACATGGATTACCCAGGCCCAGCTGGAAGGTGAGTATCTCACTGAGATATCTCTTTGTATCTCCACGACATATTCGCATCAGTCAAAATGGTCAAAATTTTAGAAATTCATGTAGATATTTTGTTTATATAACACAAAATGAACAGTTTGATGATTTCTTAAAAGCTCATTAGCTATAAAGGGATAGTGCACAGAAAAACTTTATTATTTTAAATTTTTTTTTCTTTCAGTAGTGAATTTGGCCATCTTAGTGATAAGAAATTTGATACTGTTTTATGTCCCTTTTGCAGAATATTCTTAAAATTTTATTTAATAATTTGGGTGACACATTTTTGGTTATTTTTCTACTTTTCTGTAAACCTTTTGTGGTCACATGTTTTCAAGCATCCTCTTGCCTTCTCATACTTTGATCAAGGTACTGGTGGCTCTTTGACATGAAGTCTTTGACAATTTTATCTAACACAGGATTCTAAAGTGCTTTCTAATTAGAGAATATTTAATGAGAGAGAAAAAATATTTCCAGGGTTCTTTCTAGAGGCAAGTTATCTGAATAGACAATTCAGTTTTATGTTTAGGTTTGGTGCTTGAAATCAAATAATGTAAATGCTAAGCCTAGGAAATAATGTGATTTGACAAAACGTAGCTCATTGGTGCTACTCAGAGTTGGTCTGCAGACTGATTTAGATCAGCAGCCTGATAAAAGTCTATGATGAAACATTTATAGAAATTGAGACCCAGAATTTAGAAACTTTTATAGCAATTTGACATAGCTGTGACATACAAGCATGTAATCATTTTTCCAAAAGTTCACTTTATTTTAGTTTACCAAAGTATCAGTCTATGATGGATTGGATGAAATAAAAACCACGTTCACTAAATACATTCAGACAATTTAAAAAGCCTCACTTTTTAGAGTCCACGATTTCATCATTTTATGAAAAATAGATTGAAATAGAGACAATGGATCCACCCATGAAGAGAAGGTTATGGTAATCATCCAGTTAGGTGTTCACCATGATTCAGGAGCTTTAATGGCAGTTGTGGAAAGAGAGGAACACATCACGGAAATATTACACAGAAGGAATAGGATGCTTTCTTGATTTGAATAGTCTGGATGACGAGGAGACATGTGTACCCCGAAGCCTGATATCAGCCTGGAGGGTGTTGCTATCAGTAAACACAGGGCAGCTTCACTGAAAAGAGAACCTTGAAACACTAGGAACTTCTTATTTTTAGTTTTGACTTAGTGATGGTGAAATCTCTATTTTGAAATTTGTAGGGAGCCATGGAAAACTGTGGACCTCAGCTGAAGTGTTCAGGATTAGAAATTTAGAACAAATGGGAAATCTTCCCGATAGTTTTATTAAGAAAAGTTCCCCTCTTCACATTTTCTGATGTTTCAGATACCACTATTTGCAACTTTTCTTCCTCTTCTTCTTCTTTTTTTTTAAGAAGGCAGATGTAACATCTGGAGGTGGATGAAGGACGTTTGCTTAGACACTCCTACCTTTGCAGGATGTGTCGGTGTGTTTCAAGCACTGAAAAATGCTATAACTATGTTAGCCCACAAAAAAGTAGCATAATTGCTTACTGATGGTTTATTCAAGTGATATGCCACATAAAATTTTTTGGTATCTCAGATTTGAATTTTGTCAAAGAAATAATAGCAGAAATTAGTAGTGATATTGTTAAATTTATTTTAAACTTTTTGTCAGTTTATAGGATTTTTTTAAACTGTGATAATGATCCATATGGGCAACCATTTATATTGTAGCTTCTACAGAAACTCTGTTGTAGAGTTATGGCTACAGGAAAGGATGATACTTCATCTAATTCACAACACACACACATGCATGCCCATACACACATAACTATTATAGCATCTCTTTTGACTCCTTGGTGAGGGTAGCAAAGGAAATGTTGAGACTCAGGTAAAGAGTCGTCTCTTTAGGTGTACAGGACATCAGTGTTCACCCAAAATAAAGTGTGGATTCTTTGTTTTTAAAGTATATCTCATAGATGTGTTGGATTCACAGTTGAAAGAAGTCCTTGCCATTTTCTATTCTTTTATCAAATATCTAACTCATTCCCATTTTAACCTTGCTGCCCAAGGGCTCTCCACACACAATTCTACTCGCTACTGGACTTGGAGGGGGATGGGGAATAGAATGACATCACTTTCCGAACCTTGGGAAGTATGTTGCTTGCTGAGTGTGAAAGTGACATTGAACAAATGGCAGAGGCCAACACACGGTGTCTGCTACACCTCCCTTTTAACTCATTAATGTGTACAAAATATATAGGCAAATTTATAATGTCATTTTATTTTTTCCTTTTTCTTTCTTGACCATCCTTCTGGAAGTTCACATTGTCCCACTTTTCCATGTCTTTGTGTTCTTCTCTCCGCATGGGCATTGTTTGATGGGCAAAGAGTGCCTGCTTACACATTGCACGTCATCTGGGCTGTCTTCTCGTGTGCAGCTTACTTCAATGCAATTGTATCTCTATTCATCTACTGACAGAAGTGGCAATGTTGCAGGCAGGGATATTTGTTATTGAAACAAACAAAGCATGTGGTGTTATAGATTTGTATGCAAAACCTTCACAACAAAACTAAGTAGGTATTTACTTTAAATATGCCAATTAACTGTTACTAATGTACAGTGCAATTCTAGGTTAAGGATGATTGATAGGACCACGCAGTGAAATGTTCTTAAACTACAGTCAGGAAATGTAAATGTACAAAATGGAAAGAACCAGCAGTTGACAGCACTAGTTACATGTTTCAAAACAACACTTTCAAATTGCTCCTTTTATTGTTCTTTCATCCTTTCTCTGTTCTTTCTTCTACAGCCTGGTAGCCAACAGTATACTAAGAAAGTTTTGGAAAAGAAAAAATGTTTTAGTACGAAGTAAACATCATGGGTCTAATCTCATTTGTTTCACTCAGGCAGAACTTTTAGGAACCACAGTGGGAGTTTTGCTTGACTGAAGAGAATAGTCTTGTCTCTTTTAAATGTCTGACATCAAATCTGTCGCCATTACGAAACTAATTAAAAGGAGAAATGACTTCTCCTTTAGTTGCTATATCCTGTCTCCACAGACACTTCTTCATTTGCTCTAGACCAGCACCATCCAAAAGAAATACCAAAAAACAGCCACACATGCTAGCAACATACACATTTTTCAATTTTCTAGGAGCCCAATTTAAAAAGTAAAAAGAAACAAGTGGCATTAATTTCAACAACGTTTTACTCAATCTGATATATGTAAACTATTATAATTTTAACATGTAATCAATATAAAGATGAATAAGGTATTTTGCATTCTTTTCTTCATACTGTCTTTGAAATTTTTTGTGTATTTTATACTTACAATTTATGCAAATTCAGAAGAACCACATCTGAAGTTTCTGGTGGCTTTCCTTGGCCAGCATCTACTGTACGGGGTAGCAAGTTTTATATATCACCATTTGAGGATCAGTCTACTGTCCTTGATTAAAATATTTACTTTGGACAGCTAGGCAAATGCTGGATACTCATCCTGAATCAACACAATGTGACAATTACTGTTCAATTCTGCTAATTATTGTTAAAACCTGCCATTTTGTGGGGAAGGATTAAATTCATAAACTCAGCTGACTGATGATTTTATGAAACTACCTGCCTGTTAAGTGCTAAAAGGTTTGTGCCAGGATACTATACAAATATTATTTTAGTTAAATATCAAAAGAAGGAATTATTTAGAAATAAAAATATATCAAAGACTTTTTGATATGTATCATTTAAATGTCAGTTGAACATTTTCATGAGGCATTTCATGTTCCTCACAACAACCAAAGTTGAATGTTTTGTTAGAAAAACAATCAGTTAAGGGCAGATGTTGTCCAGTGAACCCTGTAAGAAGGAAAATTGGATCTATTTAACGCCAGTTAAGTTTTTATTAATACCAACTGTAAACTAAAACACAAAGCAAACACGATGAAGCAGAAATCAAACATCAAACAAGGAGGAGATCATAAAAGAGGAGTTATTTGGGGGAAATAATGGATTTTTCACAAATCAGATAATTTGTATTAACTTAGTGTTCTGCGTGCAATTCACAGAATTAATGATATGACGGTAAAAGGCAACAACAATAACAGCAATGGGAACAGTTATGTCATAGCTGTTCAGATTTGGAGAAAATGTTTGCGTGAGGAGCAACCTCCACAACAAAGGATAATAAAGTAGGTTCTCTAATGGATGGAATCTACAGAAGGACTGATACATTCAAGTATGTGATATTTGAAACCTCACGTAGAATTGTGAACAGGCATGCCGCCCCCGCTCTGCTCCAGCTCCCTGCTGGCTGCATTTCCCAGGTTTCCGTGTCAGCTGTCTCTTGGTGGGTTTAGCCAGTCAGAGACCCCAGTGGGAAGGTGTAGAGCTGGAGGATGGGAAAAGCAGGTTATTTTCCCTGTTTCTCTGTGACTAAGGTGGTATCTCTGGAAATGTCCCAAGAGGTGTCTTCTCGGTAGCTGCAACTGCTGCTCTCTGAGTCTATTCCTCTCACAGTTCTGCCTTCCTCCAGGTGACCCCAGCTTTTGGCCCTGGTGCCATAGGCTCCTCCCTTTTCTCTTCTAGCCTAGAAATCTTAGTGACTTCTAGCTGTTTCTTTATTTCTTTTTAAAATTTTATTTATTTTTATTGTTCGAATACCATTTGTCTCAATTTACCTGCCATCACTTTCCCCAGCAACCCCCCCCCACCCGCTCCTCCCTCCCTCAATCCTTCCCCACTTTGGCTTTGCCCATGGGTCCTTTAAACATGTTCCTTGACTTGACCTTTCCGCTTTTTCCCCCCTTACAGCCCTTCCTCCTTCTGTCTTGTTTCTGTTGGTTTCTTTTTTCTTTCAATGTTGCTGGTTATATTTTTCTTGCTTGTTTGTTTTGTTGATTAAGTTCTACTTATAGGTGAGATTATATGGTATTTGTCTTTTGCCCCCTGGTTTATTTCAGTTAGCATAATGCTCTCCAGTTCCATCCACGCTGTCGTGAAAGGTAGGAGCTCTTTCTTTCTTTTTGCTGTGTAAATGTACCATAGCTTTTTGGTCCACTCATTTACTGATGGGCACTTAGGTTGCTTCTAGTACTTGGTTATTGTAAATTGTGCTGCTCTGAACATTGGGATGCATAGGTTCTTTTGAATTGGTCTTTTGGGATTCTTAGGGTATAATCCCAGTGGAATTGCTGGATCAAAAGGCAGTTCCATTTTTAGCTTTTTGAGGAAATTCCAAACTGTTTTCCACAGTGGCCGCACCAGTCTGCATTCCCACCAACAGTGTGCTAGGGTTCCCTTTTGTCCACAGCCTCACCAGCACCCATTGTTTGTTGATTTGTTTATGATGGCTAGCTATTCGGACAGGTGTGGAGTGGTATCTTATTGTGGCTTTAACTTGCATTTCTCTGATGGCTAGTGATGCTGAGCATCCTTCCATATGTCTCTGGGCCCTGTGTATGTCCTCCTTGGAGGAGTGTCTGTTCAGGCCTTTTGTCCATTTTTTTAACTGGATCATTTGTCTTCCTGGAGTGGAATTGTGTGAGTTCTTTATATATTTTAGAGATCAAACCCCTGTCTGAGGTATCATTGACAAATATATTTTCCTATATGGTTGGTTCCATTTTCATTTTGCTGATGTTTTCTTTGGCTGTGCAGAAGCTTCTTATTTTGATGAAGTCCCATTTGTTTATTCTTTCCTTTATGTCCCTTGCTCTAGGGGGCATATCAGTGAAAATATTGCTGCGTGGGATATCTGAGAGTTTCCTGCCTATGTTCTCCTCTAGGACGTCTATCATGTCGTGACTTATATTTAAGTCTTTTATGCACCTTGAGTTTATTTTTTTTGTATGATGTCAGTTGGTGGTCGAATTTCAATTTTTTGGATGTAGCTGTCCAGCTCTCCCAGCACCATTTGTTGAAAAGGCTGTTTGTACTCCATTTTATGCTTCTGCCCCCTTTGTTAAATATTAATTGACCATAGAGACATGGGTTTATTTCTGGGCTCTCTATTCTGTTCCATTGATCTATGTGTCTGTTCTTATGCTGGTACTAGACTCTTTTGATTACAGTGGCCTTGTAACATAGTTTGATGTCAGGTATTGTGATTCCTCCTACTTTGTTTTTCTTTCTCAAAATTGCTGTGCCTATTTGGGGTTGTTTATGGTTCCATAAAATTTTTTTAAATGTTTGTTCTATGTCTGTTGAATACGTCATTGGTATTTAAATAGGGATTGCAATCAATCTATAAATTTCTTTGGGTAGTATGGACATTTTAATGATGTTAATTCTTCCAATCTATGAACACGGTATATGCTTCCTTTTATTTGTGTCTTCCTTAGTTTCTTTTTTCAGTGTTGTATAGTTTTCTGCACACAGGTCTTTTAACTTCTTGGTTAAATTTATTCCTAGGTACTTTATTTTTCTTGTTGCTATAGCAAATGGGATTTTTTCTTGATTTCTGCTTCTGATATTTCATTGTTGGTGTACAAAAATGCCTTTGATTTCTGAATATTGACTTTGTATCCTGCTGTTTTGCTAAATACACTTATCAGGTTGAATAGTATTTTGGTGGAGTCTAAAATTCTAATCACTCAGTTGCCACACCACTCCCTCCCTGTTCTGTGAGCCTTTCTGCTTCAGTGTAACCAATTCCATGTATAAATTCACCCCTTCCCTTTCCACCATTTTAAATACTTAGATCCCCCTCTCCCCATTTGAATTGCAACTGATAACAGAATGAAATAGAGATTACAAAACAAAAATAGGCACAGTTCCAAATAAATTATTAAGCAGATTGCTTATTTCCACCCTAAAGTTGACAGTGATCACTAAGAAACAACATGAGTTTCTTAAAAGCAATTATGACCAATTCACTTTGCTTATTTAATTGATGGTTGAAAAATACTGGCATTTAGGGAAGGCCTTTGAAGTGATCTCTCATTATGTCCTTGTGGTTAATAGACACATATGTGCTGGATGATACATATTTAGTCAGGTTTATAGGCTATACTGGCAAATACATAGAGGGAACCATGGTTGCCTTTCAATATTTGAAGAGGCATTAGATGAAATCTTTCAAACACTAGAGGCAAGAGCCAGGATCAATGTTTGAAGTTCAGGGAATTTGATTTTGGCTCAGTAAAAGGAAGTGCAATTTTAAGAATTAGACTTCTTCAGAAATGGAATAGGCTCTCTGTGAGGAAGATGATTTGTGCCTCTGGTTGTATCTAAACAGATGTTACCTGTGAGGAATGAGGGGAAGAGATTCTTGCACTGAACTTGAAATAGATTATTCATAGACTCTTCCAACTCTGAAAGCTTAAGAACTCATGAGTATGATCATCCATGCTTGATACTAGCATGACACCAAAGGTAATACCATCATTTGGGGCTCCTTCTGAGACTTCACTGCCTTTAGGTGATCATTGTTAATATAAATGCTCACAGTCTTAGTGAAGAACCAATAAATGGAATTTCCTGGTTTATAGAAGCACAAATATACAAGTTTTTAGTTCAAATAGAAAATGTTCTTCTCTCATTAAAAAAATCAGCATAAAAGCGAGAAGGCATAAAGTACAAATGAATACTATATCAATATTAATGGATATACATTTAAAATACAAGATATATTGAAGGTTTTAGTGAGGAATGACATCAGTCTTGTGTAGGTTAGTTATTAGGACAAAACTTGATTTTATAGAAAGTTTTTTGTAGAAGATGACATTTTTAGAAGATATTTTTATCACCTGTGTTGAGAGAAAACAGCTGAAATTTAGCTATAATCAATCAATCATTCAACAAGACTTCATCAAACATATGTTATATGTTTAGCATCAGAGAAAGCCATAGGCAAAATTTTTGAGCAGAAGTGGTTTTCTTGTCTCTTATTCTCTGTCCTTGTCCATTAGATGATGTCATGTATCTGAAACATATCCAATGACCTCTAGGTCTCTCCCCTCTACTTCTCAGGAATGGATCTGAGAAAATATTTTGCAATAAGATACAAAATATATACTAAGTGACAACGCTCGTGGAATAGAGTTGTGAATAAGTGAATGCGTGAGTATACCTCTAATAGGAGGATTTTATTCACTTGTTTCTCATGAGTACCTATTATAAACAAAGCACTGAATGAATTGCACCTTGTTTCCACTTTCAAAAGTCTCTAGGATTGTGAAGCTAGACCAAGGTACACAGAGCTAATTATAATACAACATGATAAGTGTTGTTCTATAGGTATTAGCACAATGCTATGGTAACACAGAGGAGTGTGTGATTAATTTATCAATTCTTTTGCAGTGGGGCTTGGGCAAAATTCTGATGGGAGGAAAAGCTTCAAAGGAGAGATGATATTTATTTTGTTATTATTTTTTAATCTTTAGTGTATTTGTTCCATTACAATTTAGTCCCTTTATACCCCTCTCCTCGCTGCAATCACACACTGTTGTCCATGTCCATGAGTCCTTTTTCCTTTTTTGCTCAATCCCTCCACCTACTAACCTCCCCCACCCCTGCAACTAGCTGATGTTCTGCTCTCCATCTATGAGTCTGTCCCCATTTTCCTTGTTAGTTCAGTTTGTTCATTAGATTCCACATACGGGTGAAATCATATAGTATTTGTCTTTCTCTGACTGGCTTATTTCACTTAGCATCATGTTCTCTAGGTCCATCCATACTGTTGCAAAGTGTGAAATTTACCCGTCAATAGATGAGTGGATAAAATGGGACTATGCGACATTCACATAGTAGAATACTAGTTGGCCTTAAAAAAGAAAAAAGAGAAGCGATGACATTTAAACTGAGAATAAAGGAAAAAAAAATACTTCTTCCCATAAAGAGAAGTACAGAGAAGGGTCCTGTGAGCAGTAGAAAGAGTTTCTGTGGAAATTCAAAGGTGTTTGCTTTTTAATGGCTACAGGTTTCCACTAGCATCAGCCAGAGGTTAAGGTACCATTTTGTGAGAATTTAGGGAAATATTATCTTGAATAGACTTCATGGAAAGTTACTTACTCTTTTTGTAGGGCCAGCCTGGTCCATTACTCTGTTGTACACTAATATATTAACAGTGCCTAATAATTACTCTTAGTGGTCTGATAAATTCAATGAGTAATGTACATTGAGTTTTTAGCTTTCAAACAAAAATATTCAATGTAAGCCTTACGCATTAATTCTTCCTTTCAAAAGCAACCTCTGCTGGCTCATTTTTTAGTAAGGTATTCACTTTGTAGAAGTAAATTCATCTATAGCATGACATACATTAATATTAATATGCTACTAACGAGATTTTGTTCTCTAAAAACATGTATTTATAACTTCAGCTGTGGTCTTGTAGCACTCCAATCTTTTAGCACCTGCCAACTTTTATGGCAGCTCACAAAACAAGGGCACCTCCCACAGCTCTAGACTTGCCTTTCCTTTCTTGGGCAGACACATTGAAAAAAACAACTTTCAGGCAGAAAGAACTGAAGTCAAGAGACTGGATACTCAGGCCCATGTGGAATTGCTACCCAAAATCAACTTGGAAGATCAAATTGCAGGTTTCAATAGCTATAGCCTAAAGAATTTTTGTAATAAACTAGAAACAATCATTAAAAGCAAACACTTAGGAAAATATTAATTCAGCTAAGAAGATGTTATAGTCAGAATTTTCCTAGAATTATTAAATCTGCAAATAATTTACACCAAGTTTTAATTTAGCTTTCAATTTTACTAGTGGATCTACTGATTTTTCCATTCCAGAGTCAGTGCCGTTTTTAAAGGGTGGTTTTAAAACCAATAATTTAATCCACATTCTGCTAAAACATTTAGTATGAGTGCTTTACTTAGATGTATTTTTTCTTGCTTGAAAAAAATCTGATTTTAATTGCCAAACTCATTTTTAAAAATCAATTAAATGAAAAAATGCTATGGTTTTCCATTGTTTTTTCCCCCACTACTTTTCTTTCTTAAACCCAAGGGAAAACATGGATGAACAACAAAAAAGTCCTCTGTGTAGAGCCTTCTTTAATGTCTCACTTTGGAGATGTATGAAATCAAAACCAAATTGTTTGAACCAGCTATAAGACTTAGTTTGAATTGTAAAGAATGCTTGTGTTTTGTGGTAATTTCTTGTGATGATTTTATTTTGTTCCTCTCATATGTACCATCATATTAACACATGTTAAGTAATATACATGCTTTGGTTGCTATATTTTCCTCTACTTTTGACTAGGCCAAAAATTATTCTAGAGTTTCTGCTAGAAATGTTTAAGGCAGGATGAGTAGAAGGAACAACGAAAGGGGGCTAAATGAGAAAAAAAGATTTAGTGGATAAATAAAAGCCATTTTTCTGATTCTGTTTTTTGGAGAAGAACGTAGTATTTTCTCATTTGAATATCTTTATGATATAAAACAATTTAATCAAACCCATCAAAGAACCTGAGTCATTTATCTTTGCATGGTAAGTGTATATATTGCAATGCAGTCAAATAGACTGGTTTCTAGAAATAACTCCAATCATCTGTCATATTTTCACTACCAGTGAATGATCAGAAGAACCTGAATGGTTCAGGACCATTCACTAGCAAGTGTTTTTAAGGAGAAATATCTTTCCAATATTGTGACTGTATTACTTGACTCTGTTTTGGTTATAATAACAGAGATCCATATCACACTAGCTTAATTAAAACATAAGAATTTATTGTAAAGATACTTCACAGAGCTCAAGAGCAGGGAATGCATAACTGGGGCTCATGAGAGGCTATAACTAGGAATCCAGATTAGTTCTCTCTCTCTCTCTCTCTCTCTGTCTCATCTCAGGGCCTGGTTCTCTGGATCTAGATACACTCCTGCTTCAGTCTTAGCTCTCTGTTTCTCCACCCCATCCACTATCCCATAGCTCCTGAATTTACTTGCCCTCTGTTTAGCAAAACAGTCCTTTGTCCAGATTTCCAGGAAAAACAAATCAATCAGAATGACTCTGACTGAAGAGAGTTGTCAATCCCTAGATGCCCAGGACAAGATAGGCTCTCCGGTATAAACCTTGTTCCCAGGTTCTCATTTCAATGGGAAAGAGGAGAGAGTTGACTTCAGAGGAAAGGAGATGTAGTGACTTGGCAGACCTCTCAGAGGCAACCCATATAAAAGTACAATAAATTCAATTTGCTTAAAGACAAACACACACAGTAATGGGTTATAGTATTTCTATAACCACAATACACTCACTAAAACTTTGCTGTGTAAGACATTGTGAAATATTTTATGTAATATATTTTAGGAAATTTAGTACAGGGAGACAATGCATATTGGAAAAAGAACAAGCACTTTAGGGAATGACATATTTGATTTTCAGTTTTGGTTCCCATATTGAGTAAATTAGGGGGCTGTTGGGTAATTAATTTTCACAGTCTCAGTTTGTACACCTATAAATTGGGGATAATGATATCTACCCCATAGGAGTTATTATAACTAATATACACTAATATACAGTATATGTACAGTATTCAGAAGTATGTAATTCATATATAAATCAATAAATGGAGCTGTTATTTCTATATTTACATTTAGTGTGATTTGGAGTTACATAGTCAACAGTATAATTTCAGATGATACACATATATATTGTTGGCTCAACAGGGGCTACTTTGAGGCAGTCCCTGAAAAGCTTGAAAATGGAAACAAATATTTTTTCCTTAAAGTCAAACTATAAAAACACTCAAAATGAGACAGAGAGAGGTAAATCAATTTAAAGCAATCTTTCATCACCTGCACTTATTATTCCTTCCACAAATAGGTGATAATCTACATAAAACCAAAACTATTATTTCATGTTTTTCATTAGGTGCACTTTGTACCAACTCACTATTTTAATTATTTAACCTCATTTTTAAATGCCATTTTAAAAACTAGGATTTGATTTTTGGGTTATATATTTTTTCTAACAACCATGATCATAAACACATAACTGTTTATATAAAAAAGTACTCATAATTCTACCAAATAAAGTAAATCTGGGGAAACATTGACTTTCTAAGATAAAATGACTCTAGAGCCTATAAAAGTGATGTGAACCTGAATGAAGACTTAACCACATTTAAAGAAAAAAATAAATAAAGACATATGTCAACTGAAAAAAAAAAGAGATAGAATGGATCCGAAGTGAGTCACCTTAGTGAACGTCCCCCCCGCCCCCCGCGCCCCCCCCCCCCACCCCCCGGCAGCCTGAGCACTAAGTGATCAGCCGGCACAGGCAGGTGTTTCCCTCTTGAAGATACACATCTATCAGGTCATTGGAGAAAGTTACTTAGCTTTCCTATGATTCTGTTTACTCATTTGTAAAATAGGAATATACTATTATTCAAAGTATTGTTATGAGAAAGCATTAAAATAATGTCCTCAATACTTTTTTTAATTAAAAAACTGGTCCTCTTACCTTTATTCTCATTCATGTAGGGTAGTCAACATGACTTATCAGGCTACCTGAGTTATTTTTCTCCTGAAAAATTAGTAAGTAATTTTGGAAGGAGAGCTTACATGTCTACCTCAAAAGTGTTAGACAACATACAACAATTTCATTAAGGTTAATCAACTCTGATAGTTTATTAACCTTCAAATCCTAGAGAAGACCCTGGGTTCATGGTAAATTCACCCAAAGTAAATTCTACATTGATATGGATTCCTGGTGACTAATTGAATTTCTCTAAGTATCAGGTGAAAATGCTTCCAAGTCTCCTGCTATATAGTACATTGAACAACTATTTACTGAAATCCAGTTATCAATATGATGTTACCAGTAGGAAAATTACAAAAAAAAAAACCAAAACCCAAAAAACAAAAACTCTGGATCACAAGACTTTATCATTTAACTATGGAATTCATAAGTACATGTATGAATATTTTTCTTATATGTATGAATACTTCTGCATATATTTCTTCACAGTAATATCATTTTACAGTTGAAGAAAACTGAGTCACAGAGATTAAGTGACTGGCTGAAAGTCTGCAACAAATGTTCAATAGTGAAACTATGACCAGAGTTCAAAGTCCACTGTTCTTTACCCAGTGAATCTGAACCACAGTACTGTCTGTAACAATGCAGATGTCCAGGCTTCTCCCATAAACATTCCACATTCAGCAATTCCAGGCATGGACTCAGGAATCTGCCTTTTAATAAAACCCTAGGTGATTCTGATGCAGATCATCTGCTTTGATAAGCATTGCATTAGATTATGCAATGTTTCCACTAAGAAACTTGAGAGCAATTTCAAAACAACACACCAACATGTGTAGTATGCTAGAGTATTCAGCTTTGCTGGGATTCAGTAGCTAAGGATGAGACTAGGGAAGAGATGGGATCTTTTGTGCAAGCTAGTGCTGGCTAGGCACACAGAGGGGACGTTTAGGTTATCCGAGTATTCCTTCAACGACTTGGACGATGTCTGCTCATCATTACGTTCCGTTCACAGAAGAAATCCCAGGAGTATTTGCCCTGGAATTCTTCTTCTTCTTCTTTTTAAAATAAAAACTGGACTCAAAATGTCTTAAATTAGGAAAGAATTCAGCATCAAATGTTTCTTTTTTCCCTTATATGGATTTTTCTGAAAGCTCTGTCTAAAATACCATGTTCTTTCTGTGTCATATTCATTGTGAACACAGGCAATGGGATTCGGTCCTTGGATGGCTTTCAGGGGAAAAGATGGAACAAAACAACAAAACACTTTATGTTTCTTTTCAATGGCACAGATTTTTATCATGATAAGGTCAGGGTTGAGTTCAAAATGTTGCTCATTTGGGAGTGAAGAATCTCTGTTTCTCAGATGATACAAAAAATCATGGAGTTAATAAAGTATAGAAAAACATTCAAGGCCATTGGCAATGATTGTGAATTGAAAACTTATACAAATTGTATTAAATTTGAGCAGACATTGAAGCATTAATACTTACCTTTAATTCATGTGTAAACCCCAGAGCAGAGGCCTGTGACTCTGCAAGGCAGCCATTTGTCTGAAAGCCTGGCTTCCCACATAGCCATCGCTGTGTCCTGGGAGCCAGCTTGGGATTGCCCCTGAGGGATATGGCAAGTGGCAGGAAGTGACCTTTCAATCGGGCCATTGTCTAAGGAAATGTTCCAACCATCTTTCCCTCAGCCTAGTAAGTTTCACATAATCAACACACTTGTGCAGGAAGGAGGGAGCCCCAGTCAGAGCCAGTCCTATGCCTCGCAGCTCCTCCTCATTTGTTATTCTCTTTTGCCTGGCGTTCATCTAGCTCTGGGAAACCTCTGTGATTCAGCACTTACATAAATGGCTATTCCTATTTCCCAAATCATAGTTTCCTTCACCCAACTTGCAACTTACCTAAGCCTATTTGGCAAGATACAAGCAGGGACATTTGCTATGCATGGCCTGTGCTATTTTTTATGTATTCCTTAATTTTAATAAACATGTTTCTTTTCTTCTAGGTAGAATGTATGTTTCTGGAGGGTATACATCATTCTTATAATTTTGAAATGGTTTTTAATTCAGAATTTCATACTTAGTGGTCCCTCAATAAATTGATAAAATAAATGTTTTATACTATTGATGATTATAATCAGTATCTTCCCCATTTCTTTTGCCTTATCCTCCAGGAGGACTTCCAAGAGACAGGATCTTGAAATGAGAGCTGCCCTCAGCCGTGTATCTTTATTTCTAGCAATAACTACCATGATATTCCTTATTTACATAGTCACAAGATAGAGAAACAACAGTGGCTGAACTAAGGCAGGACCAGAGGTGCTGGTCAAAATTATGAAGAAGGCAAGATTTATATTCCTTATCATCCAACATCTCTGCCTAACATCATTGACTCCCTCCAGGTGGCCTCTGCTTTACCAGGGTAGAACTTTAACCATGGTTACCAAAAATACTCACTGATGTTAGGAATAGACTTTATCCAAAATTTTCCTTATCTGTAATATTTCAGAATTTGCCTATATTGTACTTCAAATGCCCCCATACCTTGCTGTTTGTTAGGTATAATGCTTGGTAATACATGCATGAAATAAACAAATCTTTGCTAATCTAAAACTAGCCAATATGGTACCTTTCTCAAGAATCAAAATGCCTTATTTCTGTACCACATCATATGTTGTCAGGAAAAATGCAAAACAACAATGTGATACTACTACTCATTTATTAGAATGACCAATATCCAGAACACTGGCAGCACCAGATGCTGGTGAGGGTATGGAACAACAGGGGCTTTCATTCATTGCTGGTGGGAATGCAACATGGTGCAGCCACTTTGGAGACAAATTGTCAGTTTCTTACAAAACTAAACATACTTTTACCATGTAATTTAACAATTATGCTCCTTGGTAATTTACCCAAAAGAGGAAAAAGCTTAGGTCCACCCAAATACCCAAACATGGATTTTTGTAGCAGCTTTATTCATAATTGCCAAAACTTGGAAGGAACCAAGATGTCCTTCAGTAAGTGAATGGATAAATAAATTGTGGTACATCCACGCAATGGAATATTACTCAGCTCTACAAAGATAAGAGCCACCAAAATCATTCCACTGGAGGAAAATTAAATGCATATTTCTAAGTGAAAGAAGGTAATCTGAAAAGCTACATACTATATGACTCAAACTATATGGCATTCTGGAAAAGATAAAACTTATGGAGACAGTAAAAAGATCAATGTTTGCCTGGGGCTAGAGAGGAAGGAATAGGCAGAGCACAGATATTTTTAGAATAGTGAAACTACTCTGCGTAATACTATAATGGTGGATATATGTCATTACACATTTGTCCAAACCCAGAGAACATAGAGCTTAAAAAGTGAATCCTAATGTAAACTACGGACTTTGGCTGATTGTGATATGTCAATGTTAGTTCATCAGTTGTAACAAACGTGCCACTCTGGTGGGGGATGTGGTAAATGAGGGAGGCTATGCATGTGTGGGAGAAGGGGGTGTATGGGAAACCCTCTCCTTCTGCTCCATATTGCTGGGAACTTAAAACTGCTCTAAGAAAATAAAGTTTATTAAAAATACCCAAGCTCAACTTAAAGGCTCTTTAGAAGTCATGCTAAGTATATTGATTTGTTCTTACAGTCTCTTAAATGTATTCCTTTTTTAATGTTTGTATTGGTGCGGTCCTTTATTCAGTAAAAACCTCCAAAGTGGCTTTCTTGCTTCCTTGCTTCCTTTCTTCTTTCAGCAGCCCATCCTATGATCTGTTGCCAAATTAAACTTTTAAAACTTCTCTTTTATTTTGCCACTCTTTGGATAAAATTGCCCTCTTAGACCTCCACTGTTTACATTGCTGGGATAGCAGACATATAGCATGTAAGCCACCTCTTTCTCCTTCCTCATGGCAGACATTAATACTCAATCATGTTCTGTTTCCCTGAGAGCCAGTGGCCTCAGAATTCTCAACAGAGAGTTCTAATGAATCACTGTCAATTGCTAGGAGATAGTTTTCCAGATGAAACTTCCTTGTCATACCTGGGTCATAATAAGAAATGCAAAGTGAAAACCCACACTCAGTGAAGTCAACATAAGCTGATCCCGCTCTGTCTTTCGCTGAATGTAGATATGAAATATTCCTGCTTTGGTCTAGCAAAATTCAGAACCTAGCTCTCTGCTGAACACGCTCTATTCTGTCCAGACTCTGGGCCACTGTTTCTGAAATTTCTCTACTGATAATGTACAGCCTACTTCTCTTATCTAGTCCAAATAGGCCCATGTTTCAAGGCTCAGCTTTAATTCTCCTTGATCCATGGATTCCTCTTAGGCCATGTCAGGTCATAGTTGTCTTAACTCTCAGTAACTCTGCTATTCATTTAATCACTGACTAAAAGAGGTTTGTGAAATGGCTCTTAGGTGGCTGGTATTTTCTTGTTGAATGCATGTCCTCTCTTCCAGTTAGACCTCAGGGGGTAGGAACCAGATTCCTGCTTCTCCCTACCTTTACAGTGGTGGTTGACAGCATCTCACAAAATGTAAACACTTACTGCTTGATTTCATGACGGCAGGTCAGTAAAAGAGAAATTCAAAAAAGTATATGAGATCTGTCCAGAAAGAATCCAGCCATGTTCTATGAAAAATGGAGACATTTATTGAAGAAGATACAAGATACAAGAAACATTGTACACAAGGCAATGAAGCCTCAGTCTCCTTTAAAGTCGGCACCTTGGGACCTCACGCAGTTCTCCCAGTCGCCATCATCAGCCCCTTTGTATTTTCCTGAATCTCATCAAAGATCTGAAATCTGTTCCCTTTCAAAGGCAATTTTGGTTTTGGGAAAACCAGAAGTTGCAGGATGCAAAATCTAGGTTTTAGGAGGCTGAGTCGCCTCTGTGATTTGATGTTTTGCCAAAAAATTCTGCATGGGACATGATGCATGAGCAGGCATGTTGTTGTGATGAAGTGCCAATCACCAGTTGCCCATAGCTACAGCCATTTTTGTCATATTGCAAACAAATGAAGAACATTGAGGTAGTACTCCTTATAAATTGTTTGTCCTGGAGGGGCATACTCATGATGGACAACACCTTCCCAATCACACAATTAACATGGTCTTGATCTTTCTGTGATTTTGAAGTGTTTGTGCCATACTTTTACTTGTGCTGTACTCATTTCATTGTCCCCAAAAGCCTTCTGAATCATCTGAATAGTTTCTGCGGAGGAATGTTCAAGCTTAATGCAAAATTTGATGCAGATTTTTTGCTCAGCTTGTTCAGTCATTTTGAATGTGATGGCCACACAGTACACATGCTCACTCAACACCGTCCACCACCCCTGCTGACTAGTACTGTGAAGTTGTCATTGTTCACTCATGTGCATTCCAGTCAACTCTCCTTGGAAGCCAGGTTACATTGACAATCATGCAAACTATTCTCATTATATTAACAATGGCTGGACTTTTTCCAGACAGACCTCGTGTGTGTGTGCCTTTCCATATTCTTTGTACAATAAAATAAAATGTTCCTGAATGAAATGATTTAGTATAATTATAATCGTTGAACTGCAAGTGAGGCCTAAGGATGTAACCTCCAGTTAATCAATTATGTATGGTTTTGTTGTGTAGCTAACTTTTATTAAGAATCCATGTTCCAGGCACTGTGCTAAAGGTTGATTATTCACAGGCTCTTGTTTATTCTTCACAACTACACTGTGAAGTAAAGACTATGATATCTTCGGTTTCTATGGGAAAAATGAGGCACAGAAAGCTTATGTAACAAACCCAAGGACACTCAGCTGGAATCTGACAGCACTGAGATTTCTACCTGGCTGACTACAGTCTGATCATGAAACCTTTATTCTTCATCACCAGAAATCCAACCTTTTGCCTGGAGAGCCTTTTTTTCCCCTCAAGGCTGATTTGATGACTGCGTTTAGAATTTCAGTGAGTAATATAAAATTTTGAAGGAAAGTGATAAATGTCAGGATGGTTCAAAAGAAGAAATGTGATTGTTTGGTTTGTCATAAGTGAGCAGATAATACTTAGAGATTGGATTGGTATTTTGTCAGGAGAAATATGAAGTAATGGCAACAGACTAAAAGGACAGAGTAGAGAAAGGAAGAGAGGGTCTTGGAAATTATTGATGGAAGTTTTGAGGAAAATAAAGAGAAAACGCTCAAAGCCTTCTAGAATAGGCTATCGCAGAGAAAGAAAGGAAGAAGGATAGAATAGATAGCCTACTTTAAATGAGAATATGCTAAAGAGAGGGCATAACGTGAAAATGGGTTATGTGAAATAACTTCTGCTTAAATAAGAAGTGTGTAGTTCATACCCCCTGTATTCTACACTAATAAAACTGCTGTTTCCTAAACTGTTTTTCTAAATGGCAATGGCTAAGAAGACAGAGAGTTGGGGAAAGATCAGAAGCCAGAAGCACACCCTTCGTGGGAGAGATCCTTTCAGTTTTAAATTTTAGGTATTTGCACTTCTGAGAGAATGCTGATGTGAACCAGCAGTTGTCAAAGGAGTGAGTGGCGGGTTGAACCTCCCACTTTAGTCTTAGACCACAAGCCCTCAAACATCCTCCTATACAGATATTACTGGGGAAGAAAAGGTGAGGATATACCTCTTCTTCTTTGTGCCCTGCAGTTTTAATTGAGCCTCAAGTGAATTTCCTTAGAAGTCAATGGCGGCTCCGTGTCCCAGAAGGGACAGGGGAAGTGTGTGAAACAAGATGAGAGGTGGGATCATTATTTCCCAGAACTCTTATGACTTCTTTTTAGACCCTGGTCAAGGATAGAGCTGTTTGTTGTAATAAAATATCCAGCAGCAGGAAGTTGAAATAGAGGTTATACTAAAAAAACAAAACAAAACAAAACAAAACAAAAAACCCCAAAAACCTAAAACAAAACAAAATAAAAACCATGCTAATTTTAGCTCCATTCAAAACCCAGGAAAAAAATTAATGTTTACAAAATTAAGATTAATGGACTGCCAAAATTCAACTCATTAGTTAGCAACACTACAAGGTAGTGATAAAGTTTGTGCTGATTGGACTTAAAGGGAATTAAAACTTTGTCATTGAGAATGTCTGTCCCCTTGCATTTGGCTTAATAATTATGGACTTTTCTGCTGAAAGTACTAGTAGCTAAGGAGTGGATCTAAAAAGCTCTATTCAAGAGTTTACCCACTTTATTTGACATGGGGGGGGGGTCTTGTTGGAATATATTGAATGCTGAAGATCATGGTTATTATAGCTTAAGAGCTTTTGTAGGTATTGATTTAAACACTCCTTGTGTAGTTAAAATAATCCCAGATACTTGCAGGAAGTGCACCAGGAAAAAACAAACACTGAGACTTGTTTTCTTTTTGACAAATATGGAGCTCTTTTCCTCCCATCAGGAAGTGATGCATTAACATGAAGGCCATGGTAGTCCTTAGGGTATATTTGGACTGGTTGGGTGTGCTTGTGCATAAAGGTCTTGCCTTATACAAAACTCTCTGTGCAGGAGGTGGACATATGGCAAGCCGGCCGGAGGGGATAATTGGAGAACAGAATGAGAGGCCAGAGTGTGTTTACAATGCTAAGCCAGGATAACACATGTAGAAATCCCGAGCTCAGTGTCTGGCACAAAATAAGGATTAAAGTGTTCATTTGGTGTTTCTATTGTTGTAATTATATTTATTTATTTTAGTTTGACTTTTAGAGTTGCTTTACAACTTTGCAAAAGAATCTTAATTTAACCTTCTGACTGGTGATCAATATATCAGAAAAATGATATTTTATTTCATGTAAATCTTATAACCAGTATTGAACTGCAAGAGGTCTCTTGATTACAGGGGTGGGCGGGGGGGAAGCAGCAAACATGTGTCTTTGAGAATTCCCTTGAAGTCCTATGAAATGTAAGTCTGGGTATCCTTGAGTCTGATTCCTCTACCTTATATCTGCACAGAAGTTAGCAGTTGGTCTTCAAAGGAGCAAATGGGAGAACACATCCCTTCACAGAAGCTTTATAGGTATAAGGAGCCTTAAAAATTCTCTGGCTTAGTGTTCATAAGAAGAAACTGTTTTCTCCAAAATCCTATACTAGCTAGCGGCAGAGAAGAGATTAGAGGCCAGTTCTTTTGAATTCAGGGCCAATATTGTCTTTCCTTACTATACAAAGACTTATTTCTTGCTTAAGTCTGTTGACTATTGTTTTCAGACCATGTGGACGGTGAGCTGGATGACAGAGGTTGCCCTGAAAGGACACCTTCCCTTACAGGCTGGTGGGAGAGAAGCCAGTAGGAATGCGAGTGCTTTTACTGCAACTTCCCAGGTCCACTTGCTGACTGTCACAGGCCAGTCCAGAAACATGGACAGCTGTGCACGACTAAGGCTTCTATAGCTGGTCCCTCCTGAGGCTGCTATAAAACCACAGGTGTGGTTTTCCTTACACTGCAGGTCAGCTACCAAGACACCGCTCTGCCTGGAAACAACATTCCCTTGAGGAGTTCAGAAAGGAGGGAGAGGACCACTTAAGATTCTGGGATGCAAATGAACCTTCTCAGGGACAGTGGAGTCACAGTGCTTCGCCCTTTCTATGCCTATCACCCATCTGCCCTGGCTTCTGAGACTGATAAACATAGGTTGCAAAAGAAAAGTTATTCCCCATACTGATCCCCTTGGTCTACTTTTACTCAAGTTTGGGAAACAGAGAGGAGGGATGCTGGTTACATGAAAATCCTATAGTTTAAGCAGAGGTTGGAGGGTTTAGCTGGGAGAAAATGAAGAATTCATAAATGGAGAGGGGAGAAGAATAGATAAGCTCTAGAGCTAAAAGTAAGTTCAGGTTGGTAATCATTATAAAGTCGATTAATTTAAAAAGAAGTTAAAAGAACACATAAGATCCTGGGTAGTTACATTGTCACAGAATCTTTGAGACCATAGTTTCTAGTCACTAGATGTTACCAGAAGAGTTAATTAGCCCAAACTGTGGCTGCTAGTTGCTTTTGCTGTCTTCAAATTGAAGTTTTGTTGTTTTTTTTTTACATGTAAATTTTAAAGCTAATTAGGATATACCTGGGATTCATGGCTAAAGCCAATAATTTCCCCCAGGGGGTTATATTTTTATATAACAAAATTTAGAGAAAGGAAAAAATGTGAGAGGTAAAACATAATCTTTAGAATCAGGGGGAAAATGGCATAACCATTTCAACACAGCAGACCACAGGGCTGAACAAGCTTTGGCTAGAATTGAATGCTGTGTGCTTCTGTTGAGAGGAGAGGATGCTTCCCAGATGTTTCTGGGGGACTACCTGCCTCATTTCTATTTATCATCAGCCCTAACACAGGATGTGGTGTCGCTGGCTGGTAATCTGGAAATGGCCTGTTTATTTTTACAGATCTGTAGAAGAGATTCAATAGTTGTAAAGGATGGAAGGGTACAAAGCGGCTTGGAACTCACAACAAAGGAAACCAGGAGGGAAAAACTTAGATAAAACAACTTGTGACCATGAGATCTGCTCCTTGTGTCTGTTGAACAAAGGTACCAAATGGATTTTCTAGTTTCAAAGAAAAGCCAGTTCTTCTTCCTAACCCTGCAGCCCATGGCCTTAAAACATCCAGTCACATTTTTTTTTTTCCTTTTTAAATTGAGGGAACGTTTGTATATTTTCAGATACGAGGACTGGCTCCTTTATGAGATTCATAAAAGAGAGAAATTTTGCTCAGCAGTAGTGGTTCCCTGTTTCCACTAGTCCTTTCCGGATTAATGAAAGCCCTGTAATAAGCTGAAGAAAGGATTCTCCAATATGTGACAGGGACAGTGTTACTGCTTAGTTCCTGACTCTGCTGGAAAGTTACCCTGCGTGTAACAGTCTCCTCTCTCCTGAGAAGAGATATGTCTAGGTTCTCCCTGGGACCCCCTGTCTGCCTTCGAGAAGATACGAAAGCTGATTTCCAATTGAAGACACGAAAGCTGATTTCCAATTGAATTCTTTTGAGGACTGAAACTTGCTTGCTACAAATTATTGTCTTCTAATAGAGTCAGGGCTGCAGAAATTTGGGAGAAATACTTTATATTTTTTCCATCTTCAGAAAACAAACAAACAAATAAGTTCCAGCGCCCTATACCCAGAGAAATACAAGATAAAGAGCATGGATGGCCAAAGAGGGCTGAAAATCCGAGCTTGTGAGTTACAGAGCTGGAATCAAAAATTGGGTCTCTTTGCTTCCAGTTTCATGGTCTTCCCACCACCCGTGAGGTGCCACGTGGCCTCCCACATCGGTCCACAGTAGTCCGGAAGGAAAAACTCCAGGCAATGCAGGACAGAGCTGTACTGTTGAGAAGCTTTGCCTTGTGTAAGCCCAGTTGGCTCGTATATAGTTGACTTTCCCCAAGAGGGAATTGGGGGAGGCCGGCTTGTATTTATCAGCTCTATCTTTTTCTCCTCTGCCTTTCCCACCCCAGAATGAGGGCATGTGGTAACTCCCTGGCTCAGGGAGTGCTTGGGTATGGTGGACCACCCAGGCTGCGTAGCTGTGCCCACTGCAGAGTCACCGCAGAGGAAGCAGGGAGAATGGGCTGGCTTTGAAGTTCAGGGATGGGAGCACTAGGGATATTTTGGGTGTGGCCTGAGGTAACTCACATTTGGGTAATCCCTCCCCCGATATTTGCCTATAGAGGGCATCATACTGAACTGACATTAAAAAAGAAAAACCCCACGAATCACAAAAAATAATTTGCAGTGTGGGGGTGCAGTAGCCCTAAATTTCCTTGCTCTTGGTGGAGGTGGTGGTGGCAGGAGGTCTGGGAGGGGGTTAGTAATTGATCATATGTTTGTGACTTCAGATCTCTGTATCATCTCAAGGTGAGCGATTTATTTCCTAGTCAGATTCCTTAGAAAATGTTGGCCAGTCTTCACATATTGTGGCAACAGGAAGCTTTCTATATTTCTCAAAGTAACCATCCTAATGTATCAGGAAATTTACCTCAAAGTGTAGCAGAACAACACCCTGTGACCCTGCAGCAATTAAAATATAGCTGACAGAATCAGGGTCCTGCTATTTGCTAACTCTGTGACCTTGGGAAAGCCCTGACCCTTCCGTCTCCATTCCCTTGTCTGTAGAGTGGGGTTAACGCTAGCTGCCTCAGCATTTTTTTGTGAGGTTTAAATGACAGATTGTGTGTAAGTCCCTAAGCACAGGGACTGGCTCATAGACTAATTCAGAAATGCTGATTCTTATTACTTGTTAGGTAGGTGGCTTTATTATATATTAAGCTTTTTGTGAGAGTGGCTCTTAATGTGTGGAAGTCATTGAGAGTCCAGCCAAGCTTGAGACCAACCAAAGGGATATGGTTTGGCTCCATTATCTAAGCCCTGAGCCAAGCCATCAAAAAGGATTGAACACATATTAGGAGAAAAAATATATTAAATGATGAGGTGGGTGTGACTGAGACCATAAAGAATCAATGCCACAATATTATTATTGGTTTGGCTCTTCTTCATTTATAAACATTGAGCCTGGTTTGAGTGGTTCAATTTTAGCCCCATTGACAGGTTCTTCATTTTACTTTTAAAGTCTTGGGCATATTAAGGAAAATATTTACACATTTTTTTTTGTGCTCTATTTTTGTCACTCTGCATGGCTCATACATACTCTATTTATCTTTGTCCTGTATTTTGTGAAGCATCTACAGGTTTTTAATCTAATAAGCATTGTGCTGTTTAAATCTAATGTAGTTTAAGATTGAATTTAATGACAAATAATGAAGCGGCTTTCTCACATTGTACCAGGAACTCAGAGAATGGAAAATTTGCCCCCCTTCTTTTTTTCTGTTCCCAGGATCTGAGATCTCTGAGGCTAGTGATTGCCATGAGCAAAGCTGTTCTCTCTATTCATTTGGGTTCTTTGAGAAAGCACAATAAAAAGAATCCCAAAACATTCCTTAGGGAAAGAGCATTGCATTTGTGTTACTTAGAGGGTGAACTTATGCTAGAACTATGCACGTCTTTGGGTAAATATTTCAGAAGCTAGTTAGGAAAAAGAGAAGTAACAAGGGCACTGGGTGGTGTGGCTCGGTTGGTTGGAGCATCGTCCCATGATTGAAAGGCTGCAGGTTCAGTCCTCATTCTAGGTGTGTATGATCGGGTCCAGGCACATTTCGGTGGCAACCAATTGATGTTTCTCTCTCACATTGATGTTTCTCTCTTCCTCCCTCTCTCTAAAAGCAATGAAAAATAATAATAAAAGACCTTGACCTCATAGGAAACTGAGGCTTTTTTGGATTAGTTAGGCAATTTATCATGGTGGAGAGGGAAAAAGAAAGACCCAGTATCACACTGAGATGTTTGAAAAAAAATCAAGATACTTGAATGATTCTCCAGAATATTTACTTTTATTTTTAATGCCTTTATTCAAGTTTCTCTAGTTTTTACCTCTTATCCTTTTCTATTTGGAGGGTTTATGCCTTATATCTGTGAATAGATATTTGTAAGGGCAGGATCTATTTGTATTTATGTTTCTTGAGAGCATAAGTTCAGTGCCTGGCACTTACTGAACTCTGTAATAATTTAGTGGATACGAGAACTTTTTGACTGACTACAAATAAATACTCTCTGGACTGTTGTGGGATTTGGCCATAGCCCTCAGTCCTTGAATTCTGAACCAACTAAAATGGCTTAGGTGTTCACAATTCCATATTTTTGTTTCCTCTGATCATGCTCTCAGCATGTTTTAAAATCATTCTTTACTAGCAAAAAGCCTTTCTAACCATCCTTATTCTTTTGTAAGATTCACAACTTTCTTTAAATCTTTTGTTTTTATTTTTAGAGGTGATTTAACATATCTGATAACTTGTATCAGGCCAACTCATCCGTCTTGCTTCAGTTTAGAAAAATGCTAGCACCACGTTCCCTTGCTGCCAAAGCATAGATTTCATGCTGTTCCACAGTCGTTCCTACCAAGGGGAGAATATGCGCTCAATTGCCAACACTCCACTGGGACTCCTGACAAAGGAATTTTATTATGCCCACTTTCAATTGGATGCAATGAAACCCTTGCCAGGAGCATGGCAGTGGCTACTGCTCATGCTCCAGAATTGCTGTGTGGTCAGGTCAAGCTTTTTTTCTTAATATGCATTGGGTCAGACTTTCTTGTGGGTTTGTGTGTGGGAGGCAAGGCAGACAGTGTGTGTCAAGAAGAGGCCCTCTGCCTCTTGTGTAGGAAAATTACTGCCACATGAAGGTAGGGCAGGAAGCCAGGCGCTATCCCATAGACTTTCCCTTGGGATCATTTGCCCCTCTCCTGTGTGCAAGAGCACTTGTGCTCGAGTGAACAAATTGTGTTCCTGGAATACGAGCTCCTGACTGCTAACCACTCACAAGTTGAAAGTTAAGCATTGTTGGATGCCACATTAAGTCATGTATTGTAACCAGATTGCAGGAAGGATTTCAACTCTTAAAAAGGTTGCCTAACTTAGCTGTGTATTTAAGGTACCCATCAAAATTAGGAGTAAATGTTTTGGTCAAATCTAGCCACCCCTTCTTGGGAATAAAGAATCATTTTAGTAGGAATTGTAACTAATACTACTCATTCAGTGTGAATGTATGTATGTTTCTGTTCAAACTGAAAGCAACCCAGAAGCAGCTGTTAGTGTCCTTCAAGGGATGGTAGAAGTCCAAGTCCATGTCATAAATACCCATACATGTGGTAAAGACTGACCAGATCAAAGATCTTTAATTCTAATTTCAAAGGAGTAGCCATGCTAAATATAGGCTTAATACCTGAAAGTAGATTAAATACAGAGCTAATTATATATAATAATTGTAGCTGAGGCTTGCATTATACAGAATAACTAGTTAATAAACTCAGCAGTTTATTGGATCAAACTGACCAACTATTTATGTGTGAAAGTAATTACCCTCCTGGTTGAAAAATCACAGTTTTCAGTTTGGGAATTTAAGAATCATTTACCAAGAGTGAAAAGTATGCGTTTAGCAAAGAAACCAGGCAATTCTTATTGTCCTTGTGAACAATGCTTCCAACCTTAGGTGATTTGATTTTAAAATAAAGGAGTGATAATAATCAGACTGTATTACTGGAAGAATCTTAAAATTAAGAGGGAGCTATGTAGAGGATTTCTGCTGCTGTAGAGAATAATTTTCTCTGCCTTTGCATTATTCATCTCATGTAAATTTTGATAAAGTTCATCACTGCAATGATTATTTCATTTACCACATTTTGTATGTTTATAGCACAATTTCCACAGTAGGATCTTTTTCCTTTTCTAGATTAATATAAATTTGTGTGTTCTTCATAGAAAAGGGAGCCTTTATAAACACAGGTAATTGACATATATCACCTAGCTTGCTGCTTCAGAACTTACTACAATATGATCACCCTCCCCCAGGATGTCTAGCAGTGAGCATTTTTGGCCATGGTACTCTTGTGCCATGTACTTATACACCTATAACAATTAATACCTACTGCATACACTGGGAAATACACAGTTTCATATGCTGATAACTACCCTGTGAAATGGGAATAATCCTCAGCTTTATGGCAGATTCTTAGGTTCATTGACCTTCTCAATATACAAAAGTAGTCAAATGGAAGAGCCAAGATTTTAAACCAGGGATCTCTGATGGTGGAATCCATGTTCTTTTTATGATCACATTCACCACAGACTCCTGAAAAGAAATCCTGGGTTAGAAAAGACCAAAGTGAGGATATGTCTAGTTGGGATGATTATCTGAGAGTATCCTGAAATTGCTCAGTGAGCACCCTTGGTACTCCCTCAGCTGGGCGAGTTTTGTCGATTCATACAACTTCAGCACTGGAAGAGGCCGGAAGGTCATCTAACCCAATTCCCAAGGAGTTTCTTGAGGCAGTTGGTCCATTCTTTTTGGGACTACACAAACTCATAGAATGTTCTTTATATTCATCCAGACACTTTATTCCATGATGCTTCCATAAAAATTAACCCTCATCCTCTGCTGCTTAACTGTCCTTCAGATTTTTGAAAGGATTCCAAATCCCTCCCTTCACCTTTTTAAAGCAGTCACATTGCTTTCAACTGCAATCTCTAGGATATGGTTGTATTTACCCTATGACCCTGTATTTTCTTTCCTGAATGCTATTTAGTCTTATAAGGGAGCAGTAAGGTTTAAGAGTAAATCCAGGACTGATTTAACTACTGCATATTAGAGCGGGACTATCACCTGGGAATTTTAGAGAACATACATCTGAAATTACATTCAGCAGCCACACAAAGTATTGTGATTTCATGCTAGCTGAGCTCCCCTCACACTATCCCTTCACCTCAACAGAGCAAGTCTCAGGCTCCAGCCAACCTCGAGCATTCTGAAATCCTGTCATAGCGTTAGGAAAGAACCCTCGGGGAAGAGAGTCAAAGTACATGCTTTTGTTTCCAGGAAAACAGGCAAGGAGATGGAGGGGCAATTTTTAGAATAGCAGAGGTTTGGCACTTACTCTGGTGCTCTGAACTTGTCCCTGAGTTTTCGTGGAGATAAGGTGTGGAGTGACAGGGCAAAAACAAAAGAACAGAAATTATATTTCCTCATATGTTTGGGAGATGTTAAGAAACATAAGGCAGTGTTTCTTCTAACAGACACTGATTCCCACGTAGGGGTCAGCGGTGCCGCTCGTCTGTTCCTTTCTGCAGTACCCTGGGACATAATTCACCATGGCCAGGATGGATCTGCGGGACATACGAGTGATCCTTCTAACCTGTCATGTACATAGGTATGTGACAATCTAGGATGGAGCGGAAAGAATTATGTCCCGATGGTTCAGACTCAGAAGACGGGGGATGTATTATTTGTGTTTTTTGGAGCACAGGTCTGAATAATTATTGACATTTATGAATTTTTTCTTCATTTTGTAAGAATATAGGATAGTATAGAATAATTTTCAGAAGCACAAGTTGAATACACAATCAATATAGTATGCTTCATTTCAATTAGTCGAGTAGGTATAAAATTTGCATGGAAATATAATCAGATATTTATTTGTTGCATTCATTTTAGATACTCATGATAGAGAGCCATAGGTATTCAGCACTCTGGATCAGATATGAATTGGTGACCTAGTTGGAACCCCCCTGTTCCATGCTTATCAAACATACCTTTGTATTTAAATTTCTAACATATTTAAAGTTAAAACAAATTATATTTTTTATTTTAAAGGATCATTTTAATCTTTTAAAATAGGACGCCTCTTTCAACATTTTAAGAATAAATGTAAGAAAAATGCTTAAAGGTGAAGTACTTTAAAACATCATAATATGAGATGTCAATATTTTCACACACATACACACATTTGATCTCTTCCAAGCTGTATTTTAGATGTGAGATAGAAAGATATACAAGCACCTGTTTTGCATTCACAAATTTTAATAGGCACTTTATGTGGGGGTAAATAATTGGACCCATTAAAAAAGTTGATATGTTTCTATCCTGAAAAACCCTACAATGTTTCCATATCTGGACTTGCCAAACTGCCTGTATTTTCCACCTCCTCAATATAAACCAGACTCCTGCACAAACACCCATGTGCAGAAAGATTCTGAAAGAGAAAAATTTTGAAAGACAGAGAACAAAGAAAGAGGAGACCTTTAAGTGTAAGGCTGTAATTTATTAAGTGTCTTTAGAATTCATGTAAGGGGCCTCTCTGTTTTTGTTCTTCTCTTGTAGGTCTCTAACTCCACTGATGACAGGAAAATCTTCAGTGGTTCCAGAGACAAGCTGCTGGAAACCCTGCACATTTATTTTCTAGGAGGAAGTGAGCTGATTAGGAGAGTGATCCTTTCAGAGAGATCCTCCGCTTAAAAAACTTTAAGAGATTCCAAATTAAGCCATACTCATTTCTGGAACCCTAACTGGCTCACAAAAGCCCAGGGCCACATGCTTAATGTTAGGTGATTTCAAAAGCCTTAATAAAGGGAGAGCAAAGATGGGGCCGGAAAATGAAAAAAACTGCGAGAAACTCCCAGGTAACAGGAGATCGCTCTAATCCCAAACACGTTCTATTTTACTTTGTATCTTTCAGTTAAAAAAAAAGCAATGTGTTTTTTTAAAAAAGATATACATTTCTTTATTAAAATTCAGTACTTTATATCTGACTATGAATTCATCATTCATTAGGTCCAGGGAAGATCACAGCCTAAATTACAAATTCAAAAATATAAGTCACATCAAATCAATTGCTCAAGGCCATGTATTTGCAGGTTAGAGTATGCCCTGAAAATTTCCTGTCCTTGGACTAGTGTACTGGGCAATGCTGCTTTTCTATTAGAATTTGTTCATTTCTTCAATTTAACACAATATTGCTTATCAGTTGAAAATGTTTAAACTACATCGACTATTGACTGAAGTAATGTCAAGTATAAAATTAAATTAGTGATCTAGAAAATTCAGGGTACAGTAGTTTAAATCATTTGGCTCTTCCTAGAAATTCTGATTTTTTTTTTTAACCTGGAGAAATAGGTAATTACTCGATAGCTTTAGCTCTAAAATATATCTGACAGTTTATTTTTATTTGTTTGGTTTTCAGAAATCATATCCATGTTTTCTACTCTCTGTAGTCTTTAGCAGAATGAATCAAAGCCATTCTGTCCCCAAAGCTAACACCAGTGGTGCCTTTTTTTTTTTTTAAACATTACAGGGCTTTACCTCAAGTGCTATGCAGTAAATTTAGAGGGAAAGAAAAAATTTATTAAATTATAACTGAGAGGAGCTGATTTTTTTTACATAGCAAACAAAAAATTCCTTCATGAAAGGCTATAAAACCCATATTATTTACCAGAGAGACCTTTCCTGTCTCCCAGGTAAACACTTACAGTGTGTAGACTTGTGTAAATACATATTTAGGAGTGGCTAAATATGGCGAGGTATTTTTAAAGGTGTATTTACAAAGCTGAATACATATATTGGCATTTTGGTATGTGTGAGCTATGTATGCTGCTCTACTGTCTATTCAGAATCCTAGCAGGATTCTGGGAGATACACCTTGGATATAGCGACTGAATTTCAAAACATTCATCTTTAATCAAAATTACTATGGACAGGTCCTTAAATCATTTCAAAAGGGTAAAAATTTTCAACTAATGGAGTTCAAATCTTTCTTGCCAGTTTGACTGAAGAAAAATTTTTCAGAAATGTAGACATCATTCATGGAAGTAGATCTCCTTTCTGGACATCTTTGTGCGTAAAATAACCATCATGTCACATGCAGTTCAGAATATTACCAACGCCTCAAAAATACCATCCATATGCTGACGGGATCAAGAAGGAAAATTTAATCAAGAGCAAAAAGCTATTAAGATATTTTTAAATACTTTTAAAGCACAGAAAAATATAAGTGATAAAATCTGTTTGCTGTTAATTCAATGGCAGATAATGTAGTGAAACTTGGATTCACGATGTCTGTTCTTTCTTCCCTTCTTGGTCAATGTATTCTCTATGAGAAAAAAATGAAATAGGAAGAGAGAGGTTGTAGAGAGACGAAGAGCACTACTTACACTCTTGCTGTGCGCTGTACATCACAATGCATGAGGATCCCATTTGTATAAAAGCCCTTTTTAAGATGGAGAAGTTGAGGCTCTAATCCAGAGCTTGGGCTATCTCAGAAGCCTTTAGCTAAGAAGTCTAAATACTTCTATTTCATTTTTAAAATGCAATATGCAGCTGAATGCTCTAAATAACCTGTAACAGAATAATGAAAATTTGTATTATGATAAGCCATATGTAGGACAAACAATATTTATTTAGTAAAATAATTTCTCCAATCATATTTGCACTGGGCTAAGTTTTTTAACTTTACAATAATATACATCATATGTACATATTTTTCTAAGGTACAAACACTACAAAGTTTAATGAAACAGTCTAGCTTCTAAAACTTTAAATACCATTTTAATTTAAAATCTATGGCAGTGCTATAAGGCCTCTGGAATGTAGATGTTCCTAGTACAAGTGCTGACACAATTTTAGCTTTGCAAATGGATGCACTCTGTACATTTTACTTGTACCAGTATTTTTGACTTGGAAAACAAACTTTCCCGGCAAAAGACAATCCTTGTTTTAAAATTTTGTAAGGATATGAGCAGGCGCAAACACCTTTGCATTACAATTTTTGTTAGTTTTATCCCATCTTTAATTTTACTCTGTGGCTAAGTATCTCATTTCCATGTAAACTTCCATTGGGAACACAAATTGCTGACACCACATCTACTGACAGAAATGCCACAACATAAATTACACCAAGAAAATGCCGCTTTGGGTGGGGGGCATGGCAGGAGGAACTAAGCTAGATAAAAAGCCACTGTGCTACTGCCCAGCCTGCATCCCCGTCCCGCTGACCGCTGATAAAATTTATCACAGAGTAACATACGGGAAGGCAGCTTAAAGAAGAGTCGTCTGTGGTAAAACGTGTAACAGCAGAACAACTAATAGAGCATTATTATTTTATTGGGAAGCAGTACCTCTGGATGCTTCACTTTTCTAGCTTTAGCAAATGTAGGAATTGTTCTCCTATATGCAGAAGGGCTGCTACAAAAAACAAATGTTGAACTCTGAGAGATGGCAGTGGGCATATCTGGGGCTCAGCAGTTCGCCACTCTCTGCCCAGTACCGTAACCAGCAGAGGTGTGAATGAGTTCCAACAAAATTAACAACAAACCTGAGTCTTCATTCTTAAAACTATGCTGATTTATAATGTTCATGGCGTCTTTGTAAAGAAAGTCTTGTAAATTCCTGGCTAATATTGTTGTCGGAATTCAGTATTGGCATTAGTGGAAAGAAGAAATATCCAAATTCTACCAACGAAAGGATTCTCTTTTACCAAGAAACTAAAAAACAAAAACAAAAACGTTGCCTTTGGATGGGGCTACTTTTTTAGGATCGAAAGGAGTTTGGGTAACCTTGCACATGGACTTGGTAGTCACAGTTGGATGGTTAGAATGGTTGCAAATAAAAATGATTAAGGGCATGATGTCTTAAATGCCAGTGAAGACAGCATTTTAAAAGAAAGGAAGGAGATCAGTTGTATCACTTACTGCTGGGAGAGTGACGTCATCAAAAAGGCGACACAGGTCATTCTGACTTCCCTCCTCCTCCCAAGAACAGCTATCAACTTCATGAACCAGACACCACTGAGAATTGTAGAGCTTGGAGGTGAGGCTGACGCATGCCCCCGCCCCCTGCATCGCAGAGGCCAACACACTGCATTAGAAGGGTAAGAGGAGCAGCCACACACTGGCTACGTTGCCCTCCACCAGGCCAGAGCAGTTCGGCCCGCATGAAGTCCTCTCCCCTTAGCCTCTGGTTCCTCTGGTGGGAAAAATGATTAGCATACGGCTCATCATCTTTGCTATCCATAAGCCATGACATCAACATGTACAGTTGGCCTTGAAAGTGCAGCTGTATTCTGTCCTTCTACACAACACGCACCTCAGTGTCTGAGCTCTCTCCATTCCTACATGTTCATTGAAGAAGTGAGGGCTTTTGGAGCAATTGCCTCCAGGTAGGTAAGAGAAACTGCATTGCTATCTGTTGGGTCCCTATATGCTAAACCTGATAATAACTTCAAGGACATTAGGAAGAGAGCAAGGTTTTCATCTCTTATTTTCAGCCTCGGAAGCTGGGAACCTCACATCAACCTTCCTTCCTTTTTGTCTAAGTCCATTGTTCACACATTTATATAACCTCTTATGAAGCTGCTTATATATCTAGCCTCTATAGTTCCTTAGGTTAATATTTCATGTTTACCATCTAAGTTTAAAGCAACATTTTATTTTATTTTCTCCTAAATACATCTCATTCAGTCTGTAAGGGGAATTATTTTAATATCTAAATCACCTGGGTTTAGTGAAATGTAATAGGTACTACTTATTGCATGCCTAATATATACTAGACAATGTTTAGGACTTTTTTGTATGTAATCTTCTGACATCTTTATGGGTGTAGCTATTATTGTTGTTTTATTATTAACAAACAGACATTCATGCAAGTTCCTCAACCTCTTTTGGCCTCAATTGCCTCAAACGTAAATATGAAAACCCTTTAACAGTCTGAAAACAGAGGAACGGATCAATTGGTCTCTATGGATTCCTTTTAAGTGTTAAGATGCTGATAAAATGGCAAAGAAGAAAAAAAAATCGCATCTGTGTCAGCATGCAGAACCACCAAAAATCTACCTGTCTCTGATGCTGATCTTACTATTGTAGTCAACAGTATGATGTAGTTGGTTGGAAAATAGCTGCTTTATATAAATTGTCAAAGCAACCTAGAATAAAAAGAGAAATGGGTAATGAACCTGCAAAGAATGCCCATTATGATGGAGTCAGCATCAGCTGACTCTGGAGTCTTAGGCAATATGCTCACCAAGTATCTTTGAGAGCCTCTGTTTAGAAAATGGAAAAATAAATTGATGATGGAATATTTAGCTTCTGTGAGTCAAAAACATATTAATTGTTTTTAATGAGTGAAGGATGTAGACTTCTGTGTACCTGATGTCTAGTTGCATATATCATTTCTGGGGGAAAAAGAGAGTCTTCATGACAACTTTTATCGCAAAAACTAAAGCTAATTTAGGATTCTGAAGAAAAATCCTGCTACATAAGATTGATGGTTATTATTGAAAAAGCAAAAAGAAGATTGCTTCACTAACATAAAAAGAGGTAGATGAGGCTAGGAGGCAAGAAAACTAGACAGCAAGCCCTCATTTATCAAAAACTAACATATATACTTCCCCCCACCGCCACACACCCCATTTCAGCGTTCATTGTGTCCTTTTGTATTCCTCTGTGCCTTGGCCTGAGACACACAGGCCTTCAGTCTTTTATCAGCCAGAAGAGAAGGAAGATGGGAATAGGGTGAAAACATGTGCTCTGAAGATTCCTGATTCTAGAATGAAAATGGTGTAGGAAGTCATTTTTATTTGGTCCTTGAAATAAAGCAAGGGCAGTACATGTAGATTGCCCATGTTTCCTAGGCAATGAGAGGCCATGTGAGGCAGATGTCTGCTAGGTCATTAAGCTTAAATCTAATACTAATTCTCTGAATCAAAGAATTCGTGTACGGATATCACGGGCCCACATAACCACAGTAACAATTATGAGTATTTTGCATTTAAGAAGAGAAAGGTTAAGACAAATAAGATGGAGGGAAGAGGTGATTGAAAGCAATGAAAACATTACCACAAAAACTTAGTAGTAGAAAAATAAAAAAAATAAATCACAGAGGTTTCCCATTTATTATATTAACACTTTTCTAATCCTTCATGGCTTTATATCTTTCTTTAGAACAGGATCTGGTGAATATCCCAGTTACACCACATGCTGGAAATAGAAGGAAAGCCTTCCTCTCTCCCAGCCTCCCTCCCACACTTTCAATATTCTGTGAATGTGACCCATTTATCACCTGGAAGTACTGTTTTTTATTGAGAAACTTAAAGGATCTTATGAAAGCAAAATGCAGCCAGCACAGGGGAGCCTGCATGTCTCATTCTTCCTATAATTTGGGAAAGGTAACCTTTGAAAATCAGGTGTCCAATGCTAAAATAAGGTCTGCAGTCAAACACAGGGCTCTTGTCATTGGAGAAGGGCAACATAACCTCTGTCTTAGGTAACATGATAGATTCATGTTTTGTAGAATGGTGAGGTTTGAAGGAGGGCCCCTCAGGAATATTAGGGTAGTTGTAGGGACAGTGTAAGCTTATTTTCACATGACCACTGTAACATATTGGAGTAATGGAAACAAACTTACTTTCTTTCAAAAATTTTGCTCAACTAAGTATTATTATGCCTTTTGTGGTTAAAAACAAGTCATTGTCTTTCCGAGTTTCATGTTAGTTGTGTTTGGCATCACTTACAGTCCTAAGTGGGGGTGGGGGAGGAGAATAGTTTGTCTTTGGCTGGTCAACCTGACAATAAAGTTTACAGGACTGTCACTGGGAAATTTAGTTGTGGAAAATAGGCAACTGTGGCCAAAGAAAAATCTTGAAACAACTGAAAACATTATTGGTTTTCTTTTTTGGAGGTGAAACAGTAAAATAAATAAATAAATAAAGAGACAGAAAGCAGACCACCAAACTGAAAACTGGAATTGGAATTATAAGGATAATTGAAAAAATGGTGTCTTAAATTTTTCAAAAATTGCCAATCTATCTAATTTTAACATTTTTTCTTAAGTCTCTTTTTTTCACTTTTTTAAACTACAGAGGTCACTTTGCACTTCTAAATCTGATTTTAAAAGATTTTCTAATTGTAATTATGTTCTTATACAATACTAGAACTTGCATGTAGTATAGCAGTAAATCCTGTAAATAGCAAATACTTCAATGTGGTTTCTCATCCAACAATTATTTACAAAAAGGTCTTAGTGGATGATGAATGTGGCTATACAATATCCCCAAAATATTTGGGAATGAAAATAAAATTATGAAGGAATTTCTTCTCTTTCACACAAATCAGTGGTGTTTCTCCCATACAGAGAAAACTCAACTTGCTTGACGATTTATCATATAACTCATTGCTCAAGATGGAGAAGATTAACCAGTCAGTCAGGCTTTATAAGGATGTCTCTGGAAAAACAGTGCCCTAAATAGACAGTGTATGTACTTAACAGATACTTCTTAAAGACATACTAATAAATTAAAACCCAGTGTTCAAGGTTCTAGTTGCTTTGGTAGATCTATGGGGAGAATTTTTTGAAATGATTCTTGAAGTAGATCCAGGCAAGGTTACACTTGAATATTAAGTTTAAGGACCAAAAATAATGCATTGTTCTAAAAACTCAAGGAGATAGTACACAGGAAAAACAATTTCTATGTTTTATCATTATCACTTAAACACTGGTGTTAGATTTTTAATAAATACATATAGGTTTCAGGTGTACAGTTCTATAATCTATCATCTGTATATTGCATTGTGTGTTCAACACCCCAAGTCAAGTCTCCTTGCATAACCATTAAAGATTTCTTTAAAAGCATTTGGTACCCCTTGAGAGGCAATCTGCACTTTGGGTAGTATTAAATAGCTTGGACCTGATAAGCAGAAAATCTTCCCACAGTGATATTGTTAGAGAGAATTATCTGCATTCCTAATCTTTATCCCTTGACCTCCCACGGAAGTCCTTAATCTATTTCAATTCTGGCTCTTCCACTTACTATCTGTGTCACCTTGGACAAATTGTCACTTCTCTGTGCCTCCATTTTCTCTTCTTGCAAAAAGCATAATAATAACACCTATCCCGTAATGTTACAGTGATTGAATATGTGTGTATGTAAAGATACCATACCTATATATGTGTGTGTGTATATGTATATTTATATACATGTGTATATGTATATTTATATACACATATGTATTTACATATATGCTAATAGAGACAGTCTATCTTCTAGTCACTAAACAGCCTGTATGAGGAGAATGGACACATCTTAGTCTCTGTGCTGTTTAATTTCTCAATCATATTGGATGCTGGTGAACACTCCCTCTTTCTGAAAGTCTTCCTACTCTTTCTATTTTCATCAAGTTTTCTCTGCCATCTCTTCCACAGTCCCTTTTTGAATGCTCTCTTTTCTTTCATTTCTTGTATGTTAGGCTGTATCAAAGCTCAGTCTTTTACTCTTTACTCTTTGCAGTTTACTCTTTTTGCTCTATCCATTCCCCTTGGCTGACCGCTTTTGGTTTTAGAATTTGAATTATTGTAAAACCTATAAGCTGATGACTTCCAAATTTCTATTTCTAGCCTGGACCTCACTGCTGAGTGCTAAACCTCTATATACACCTGCTTTCTAGGCATCTTCATCTGATGGTCCACATGTACCTCATATTCAACATGTTCAAAATTGGACTTGTCAGCTTTCCTGTCCCGTTTTCCCCACTCCCATTAAATGGCAATGCCACTCACCTAGTTTCTCATCAAACAGGGTTATATTTATTTCCTTCATTCCTCCCCCCAACTCATCCACATACAATATGAATCTTATACATTCTTCATTTTAAGTATTTTCTTAATTCTATTTTATTAATTGTCCCTACCTTAATCTGTCTCTTGTCTGATCTACTGCAACAACCTCATGGTTGATTTCCCTACCTCCAATTCTATCTTTAATTTTCTGAATAAAAGATGAAAAATGGTCCTACAAAACAAATCTAATTTCTTTCCCAACGTAAAAATATTCAGTCTTCTTGGTGTGGTGTATAATGCCCTAAGAACTAGCCTTTGCTTATTTCTCCAATTTCTCTGCCTCCATAATATCCATGCTTTCGTACCTCTGGCATTCTGCAGATGCTATTTTCTTTGCCTAAAAATGCTTTCCTAATTTCCCCTCCCTTCTCCGAGTCAGTTGATAATTATGCTTTATGTCTTTGCTTAGACTTCAGTTCCTCTAGGAAACCTTTCTAGGCGTTGATTTCTCCAAGTCATTTCTTTTGACGTTTCACATGACATCTTTACTTTCTCCATCATAACGTGTACTACATTGCTTTGCAATTGTCCTTTATGTCCCTGTCTGTATTAAACCTTAATTCCAAAAGGACAAGGATCTTGTCTATATTTTTTAAAATTATATTCTCAACATCTAACTTAATGTTAGTTACTTAGATCATATAGAAGAAAATATGAGTGCATATATATATTAGGCTATGACTTTCAAGCAAGAATAACTGAGAAACAAGTTAAAGCTCATAATTTATTTATTTTTAGAAAAGGGGAATACAGAATTTTATTAAAACATTAATACAAATAAACTGAGAGGACACTACCAGGAGTAAGATTTACAGAATTATGTGTCCTTTGGTTGATGCCCTGTCTAATTGTGTTACAACAGAATATAACTTAATTCTGGTGTCATTCTCACCAAAACAGCTAGGCGTTGGAAAGCAAACCAAGTCTTGTCTGACCAGTCATGAATTTTATATTTTATTTAGCCAGTTTATTTTAGTAAACACATGTATAAAGGCTTTCATCATTATATTATAGTTTGAAAGGGAGAATATTTTTCAGTTCTGTGACTTTTAAAATATAAAATTTTTTTGCACTTTATGGCTTAATTTTTTTCAGCCTATCCTTTAAAATACCTGTTCATCCTTTTTTTTCCTACTGCTTCACAAGGTGAAACTCACTGGTATGATAAATTTACAATTCCATAATCTTTCATTTCCATTTAGAGAAAGAGTTCTCAGGTGAGATGGCTTTGAACTAGTGTTCTGTTTGGTTGGTTTACCATTTTAGTTAGTTTTATTTTCAGTACCCCCATTGACTAATATAACAACATCTTTTCTCCAGCATTTAAGAAGATGTTTAATTCAAAGATTCATCTATTTAGTTACCTGTTTTATCTCCCACTTCCAGCAAACTAAGTTATTAATGGAGACAGACTATGTTTAACATGATAAATATTTTGAAAAGAACTACTTAAAAAGGATTACAACGTAAATCCTCACTATACACACTCATACAGGTTGTTTCACCCTCAAAACTTTCCATTTACTCTTGAATATATTATTTTTTTGTCCAAAGCTTTTAATGGGAAATATACAATTTGGTTATTTCTGTTGGATATATTCCATAATGTTAGAAGAAATTTATATATACTCACTGATTGCTTGATCATATACAAGGTCTGTCCAAAAAGAGTCAAGTCATTCTTAATATAACAAGAATGGTTTGTGCAACATCAATGTAACCTGGCAGTCAAGGAGAGTGGACTGGAAAATACATACGGGAACAATGACAGACTCACTGTACTAGTCAGTGGGAGTGGTAGACACCTCTGAGTGAACATATGTACTGTGTGGCCATCACATTCAAAATGACAGTGAGTAGAGCAACGAATCTCCATGAAATTTTGAGTTCAGCTTGAACATTCCTCTTCAGAAGCTATTCAGATGATTCAGAAGGCCACAACTATGGGCAACTGGTGATTGGCAGCTTCATCGTGACAACACGCTCACTAATGCATCATGTCTCATGCAGAGTTTTTTCACAAAACATCAAATCACTGAGGTGACTCAGCTCCCCTACAGTCCAGATTTGGCCCCCTCGGATTTCTGACTTTACCTAAAATGAAAATCATCTTTGAAAAGCAAGAGTTTTCAGACCATTATTGAGATTCAGGAAAATATGGTCGGGCAGCTAACTACAACTGGGAGAACTGTGTGAGGTCCCAAGGTGCTGATTTAAAGGGAACTGAGTTGTCATTGTCCTATGTACCATGTTTCTTGTATCTTGTATCTTCTTCAATAAGTGTCTCTATTTTTCATATTACATGGCTGGATACCTTACAGAAAGACCTCACATATTATCTTATATTTTATTATATATATAACATATATACACACATATGCACATACATAGAAATGTACTCTATTTTTTTGTCTATACTTGTAGAATATATATGCATGTATTGTATAATGAATATTTGTACTCTATATATCATAATCAATGCAAACTATATATACTGTTTATATGTGTAGTAGTGTCTCAAGTAATTTATAAATAATTCTTATTGAATATTCTGAATTAAGAGTATAGTTAATTTCTTTAGAAAAAATGGCTAAAAATTGTCTGAAAAACAATATTAATTATAACTTAAATTGTGTTTAGAATAAAAACAAGTTGCTGTGTTCAGTACAGTGAAGAAATAGAAATTTTAGTGTAATGTATATTAAAATTTCTTTCAGATAAGGTAAACGATGTACAATGAAAAAAAAAATTGAATTGTAAGTCTCCCTCCATCATTATCCTATCTCATGCTGCCCAACTATGTTTCTTAAGTCACACAATATTACTTGATATTTCTTGGACATATCACACATTTTTGTAGCTCAATTTTGTAAATGAGGGTTTTGTTATGTGACAAGCTTCTACTAATACCCCAAGATTTTTCTCAAATTTTCTTTGCTCTGTGAAGTGATATGCTTTGGCTCCCATAATACTTCGCACTTTTATGTATTATTTACTTATCGCATTGTGTCAGTTTTCTAGTATACCTTTCTATCTTTTCCATTATGACCAAGGTACTCTTATGCATTATAGGCAGAGGACCTGGGAAAAATATCTGAGGCTCCAGAAAATATATACATTGACTACATCAAGGTTAATTATTATTAAAATGTCTACGAAATGATCTCAAGCAAATGTAACCCAACTCCTATGTAGTTATATAAATTATATTAATGTGAGATGTGAGTGCATTTTAATGTTTCATATGACATCAAATGGATTAAGAAAATTAAATAACAAAGCCTGAGTTGGCAGTGTGGCACCTCTACATTTTGAGAGCAAAACTTGTTTTACTCACTTTTTATTAATTTTTAAATTTACACTCATTATTAATTTGTATTAGTTTAATGTGTGCAGCATAGTGGTTACATAATCATATACTTTATAATGTGGTCTCTCCAGTATTTCAAATACTCACATGACACCTTATATAGCTATTACAATAATACTGACTTTATTCCCTACACTGTACTTTACATCCTTGTGACTGATTTGTGACTACCAATTTGCACTTCTTAATCTCTTCATCTTTTTCATCCTGCACCCCAGCATCCTGTAATGAACATAGGGGTGCACCTCAATATCCTGCAATGAACGTAAGGGTGCATATATTTTTTCGAATTAATGTTTTGGGTTTCTTTGGATGTATACCTTGAAGTAGAATTACTGGGTCATAAGGTAGTTCCATTTTTAATTTTTTGAAGAACTTCTACACTGTATTGCATAGTGGTTGCACCAGTCTTCTTTCCCACCAGCAGTGCACAAGGGTTCCCTTTCTCCACACCTTTACCAACACTTGTTTGTTTATTTATTGATGATAGTCATTCTGGCAGGTGTGAGGTGATATCACATTGTGGTTTTGATTTACATTTCTCTGATTAGTGACATTGAGCATCTTTTCATAAGTCTAATGGTCATCTGTATGTTTTCTTTAGAGAAGTATCTATTCAGGTCCTTTGCTCATTTTTTAAATCCTCACCTGAGGACATTTTCTCATTGCTTTTAGAGAGAGAGAAATGGGGAAGGGAGGGGACAGGAGGGGTCAGGGAAAGAGAGAGGATGATGTGAGAAAGAAACATCAATCAGTTGCATCCCATGTGCATCCAGATGGGGTATTGTATGTGTCCAGACAGGGGATTGAAACCACAACCTATGTGTGGCCTGACCAAGAATCAAACCCACAACCATTTGGTGTACTGGACAACGAATGCTCTAACAGACTGAGTCTCACTGGCCAGGGCTGTCCATTTTTTAATTGGACTCTGTGTGTGTGTGTGCGCGTGCGTGTGTGTGTGTGTGTGTTGAGTTGTATGAGTTCTTTATAAACTTTGGATATTAACCTTTTATCAGCTCTATCGTTGGCAAATACATTCTCCCATTCAGTAAATTGTCTTTTTTGTTTCATTGATGGTTTCTTTTGCTTTGCAAAAACTTTTGAGTTTGCTATAGTTCCATTTGTTTATTTTTTCTTTTGTTTCCCTTGCCTGAGGAGCAATGTCAGAAGAAAATCTTGCTAAGAGAAATGTTATAGATTTTACTATCTGTGTTTTCTACTGAGAGTTTTATGGTTTTGAGTTTTACATTTAAGTCTTTAATTCATTGTTAGTTTATTCTTATATATGGTATAAAAGGTGCTTTAGTTTCATTTTTTTTGTATGTATCAGTCAGATTAACCCAAGACCATTTATTGCATACACTGTCATTACCCAATTGCATGTTCTTGTATATTTTCCTCACTTTTATGATTCCAAAGGTCAATAGCAATGACTGACATATAATATACACCTAAATACTGGTGATGAAATTCTTGAAAGTTATAAACAATCTCCAAGTATCACTTGTCTGAATAAAAGTTTATATTAAATGAATATAACCCAAAAGTCACTATATCATAGTGGTCAAGAATATGGCATGGAAATACCCCCAAACCTGAGTTTGAGATGTGGTTCTGTCGCCTGTTAGTGGGATGACTTAGGGTTAGTCATGTATCTCTCGAACTATAAATTCTTCCCTCCTTTAAAGGGGAATAGTAGTAACTACCTCTTAAGATTTTTATGAAGATTCAATGAGATAATATATGTTGAACACTTAACATTGTGCATAAGTTATTATTATTACTATAAACTAGGCTAAGATATCTTTTAACATAAATGGCTACATCAATAATATTTAAACCTTTAAATAGCCTTGGGTCTTGTTAACCAATTTAAGGAGAGTGGAGATAAAAGAGATCATAGTGTACAACTTTCTAAATTCTCAATTCTTACCAGCAACAGATTGTAAAAAAATGCTGGAGTAAGTCAAATTTTGAGGCTCTATGTAAATTTTAAAAACATGATGGTGATAAAAGCTTTCTTATTCTCAAGATAACATGCATGAAAACAATTTGTGATTCAGGATAGCAATACGGGTATGTCTTTAAGCCAAGGAACTCTTTGTGACACATTGTCCTTGCTTTCTAAAGTAGGCCTCATCTCACTTTTAATGTGTGAAAGGAGAGATTATTCAACACAGTGGTAGACACATTTTTGTTCTCAAGAACACTGAGATATCATTAATCTTCTGGCACGCCTGCAAAGGCGGGTTATGTGAATGCTAGTCTTTTGCAAGGCTATAAATAAAGTTTAAAGAGAGAAAGAGACAGAAAGAAAAGATGTTTTCCTGAAGCTTCTATTCCCACAGTACGGACCACATTAAGGGTGCAATAACTTACCGGTAATAACACTTTTAAAATCCTCTTTATGGGTTTTTAACATCTGTCTAGAAAAATCCAGCCTAAAAATAGAATCTGATCTTGTAACACAGCTTTCTTAAATTGGGTTATCCTAAACACTCTCCTTATTGAATAGTCATATATGACTATTTCAGAGACATATTTCTGGGTATAGCAATGCTTTATCATGTTTATCACATGCTTAGCATACCTGTGAGATACTGCTATATTAGGATGTGTGTGTGTTTGTGTGTGTGTGTGTGTGTGTGTGTGTGTGTGTGTGGGTGCGCACGCACAAGAGAGAGAGAGAGGTGGAGAGGTGATGTGGTTCCTCATAGATGGAAAAGCTTCCATAAAAATAATGTTTTGCCTTGTTGGGTTTTGAAATATAAAGCAAAACAAAGATACAAAGTGTCTCTCATTTTCATGTTAAGAATTTTATTTTATTTGTGAATCTAATAGACCCAAATTTCATAATTATATGTGTTTAAATGTTGAGTCATATTTGTTTTTATTTGAAAGTACTCTAAGGGATAATACTTTCATGCTAAATGCTTTTAGAGCATGCTCATAGATTATTATTACACATAATATGGACTTTGTTCTTCTATCAAGTTAGAATAGCCAGTAGCATTTTTTGGTTCTAGCAAAGGCCTCTTTCGGATAGGTCCTCAATCAGCAAAACTCCTGCTGACTTCATGAGAACATCAAGTACGAAGCAATTAACATGCCAAAGATTATTTAGAGCTGTTTTTATTCTGATTTATAAAACTAAAAAATTAAAAATTAATTTAAAAAAACCCCAACTTGCTTACATTCTAATTATGTCTTGCCATTATATCCTTGGAACATTTTTTTCATAATCTTTTGGAATTTGGGGCTTCCAAATAATTTGTATGTGACAAACTAAAGACACTGCAATTAGAACCTCTTTGCTATTCAGTTTTCAAGAGATACATGTTGCTAATTAAGCATCAACATCTCTGGCAGTTTTTCAGGTTGAGTAAACCTTCAGGTTTGGGACAGTCTGCTGACACTGCACACTCATAGCTGGGCTTCTAATGGCTCTTTGCTGTGCCCCCTGAATTTTAGAGACCTCAGCTGGGAGCTTATGATGAGAGTCATTTCTCTACTGGTCTTTGCATGTGGCTGTACTTTTACATGGCTCACATCTGGGGAGCTCATTACATTCTATAACGGACTAATATGGAACAGGCAGTTTGAATTCCTCATCCAAGAAGCATACAAGTAGATTTCCCATAACATTTGCTTGAAATGTGAAGAAACAGACCTGGATCTTCTCCTCAAGACAAAGTAGAATCCTCCAGAGCCAGGCTGGTCTATGGAAACCAAGTCTTGACCATAATAACCATTAAATAAGGTTTTAAAACTCATTGTAAATATGGACTTTAGGGACCACAATGTATCTCTAAATTGTAGAAGAAAATAAAAAGAAAGGGAAAATAAATAGAACAGTACTTAACATTTGTGAAGTGCTTATTATATATGGCTAAGTACACAATTACCTCATTTATGACTTAAAACATTTCCGTGAAATGTTTTCCTATTGGACAGCAAAGGAAGCACAATATTGACACATTTGATAACTCATTAATGACTTCACAATTGCTAAATGGCAGAGGCATGATTTGAATCCATGTTGGTCAGATTCTAAAGTTCATATTCTTTATTCAACCAAGATCGATAGGGTTGACCCAGGATCAAATGGTGAATGAAGTAAAATTTCATTTCAGGGGTTCCTCCCTTCCATAAATGTCTTCATTTTGGTGGCCCCTATTCCTATCCACTGTCCAATTCTCACAGGTCTTATTTTACCAATATCCTTGCTTGCTTCCAACATAAATGTTAACTGAAAATGATATTAATTAATTATACTTGTCTGATAGGTATTTGTATTTTCTTAAAAACCAAATACACTAAAATGCCTTTAAGATAAAAAAGAATGCATTTAAGACGTCTCGATAGCTAGAGACTCTTGGGGGACGTATCGGGGCTAAAGAGCTGTACATTCTCAGAGAGGGCCTTGGAGCCTGAGGAAACTCAATGTTTTCTCCTTAAATATTTTTATACATATAAAATCAGTCAAAAATGAACACTAAAGCAGATTGGAAGGCAAAAATAAGTTACAAACTATAGCTGAAGGGGAGAAATGTGGTCAGGGCAGGGCAGAATAACTCCTTTGCTTTGCAACATGAGTGTGTTCTCTGAGGTTCTGAACTGATTACTTACATTTGAGATTCTCTTTCCTCAGTTCCAGTTTATTCCATTCCACTGAAGACTGTGTAGCAAAGCAAGACTTCAGAACACTTATCCTGGATCACATTTCTTCTCACTACCCTTGAATAGAGCTGCTTCCTGCTCAAGAGCGTGGCATTTGCTGCCCACAATAGAGAAGTTACAGGTTGGCTTGAGAGTGCATCTGCCATGCGGGTGACATGAGGTTTCTTTTTTATTTTTAATCTAGTATTTGCTGACACAGTATGTTAGAGAATCTTAATGTAATCTAAGTTTTCAAATGCATAGAGAAAAAATGTCAAGATATAAAAAATCTGAAAAAATTAATAAGCAGCAGAAAAACTGTTGTTTATAATCTCACTATTCTAACATACCAATTGATATGTTATAAACTTTCAACCACTTTTTTTCTGTGAATATCTATTAATATAATTGTAGTCATAACTCATATATTAAAATTTTGTTTTTTTCTCTTAATACTATGACATTGTCATACTCTATGCCACTAAAGCATTCTTCATTAGTTAGGCTAATTTTCTTTTCAAGGAGAATGGGCTATGTCTTCATTTTTTGCACGGCATAAATGGTGTTCTATTGTATATGTAAGTGCATAACTTAACTCTTGCAGGCGTTGCATAAATAGCAATAATCCAGCCACAAATTTTAAATATTACTGAGTTATATAGATGTTTTATTTTAGCTCTCAGAGAATTGTTAACAGCATCTCCTTTTTAAATGTATTACAATTCTACTATTTGTTATACTTAAAAATTTGTTGGTCAACAGTAGTGTTTAGAAAGAAAGAACAAACACAATTGACATAAAACATCCAAGTAAATAATCATGGAGTTTAGATACTTTTTTTAAAAGCTGCTTTGATTCCTGTTGTACATATTTTCTGAGAATTTCTTTTACACTAAACAATGTCTTTGGGCTATTTGCAGCTGTTGTGGCCTGCCCTTGCCCCATTAGGGGTGATCTGTGGAAAAGAAGGAGACAAATTGTGACACTGTCTTATCAAAGGACCACACAGTTGTTCGCCACTTTGACTCCATGATGGATAGTTATCTTGAGGTTTTACGGATGTAAGGCTAAAAGTTTAGAGGAAAACAGTGCAGATGCCCAGTAGCTCCTTGTTATTGACACTTAACTTGATAACGTGGGGTTAATCAATCTTATCTATTGTTTTTAGCTTCAATTTTGTTTTCTGTTCCAACTTCATTTTTCCCACCTCATCAGATTGACATGCCAAAAAAAGACTTGTCTGAGAGGAAAAAAAATGGAAAGTAACTCCTATCCACATTATTGATTTCACCAGACTTTTGGGTGCATATACTGGAGACAAAAACACACATACCCATTTTCTGTGCATAGTGTGTGTTTGTGTATATGTTTTTAAAGTTTTAATTTAATGAAATGGTTGGAGAAAAAAATAGATGTTTTGTCCAAAAGTTGAATGCTAATTTCTGTCTTCAAATTATTTTGTTTGCCTTTTGAGAAGCAACACATTATTGATTATTGACCATTCCACTTCCCATGTTTCCTCAATAGTTCCCTTAGTTTAGTGATGGGCAACAATTAGACATTACATTGAAATATTTATTTGAATATCTAATTGAATTGCACATATGGTAGTATAGGGTGAATAAATGTGGTGAATTTATATTTGGTTGCAAGCCATTGATGAATTTTTATAAGACCTGTTGATTTTTCTCTGCCTGAATTCCTCAAGCAAAAAGAATAGAGGAGAAAAGTCTTCCATTCATAAATTTTCATGAAATTTTATTACCCCAATTAGTTCATGGTATAAGGCAGGAAGAATCAGAATTCTTGCAAAGATGTTTTTTAGTATTTGAAAACATTTTTTTTGTCAACTGTACTGAGATGTAACTTACATAAAATAAAATCTACCAATTTTAAGATTGCTATTTGATGAGCTTCGACAAATGTATACTGTTGTATTACCATTACTGCAATCATGATATAAACCATTACTATTAACAATCAAAAGTCCCATTGTGGCCTATTGTTGTTACTACCCTCCCTACATCCTGTGGTCCCTGGTACTCTGAAAAATACAGGTCACTCCATAAATTAACGTCATCTGGGTGCAGAGGCCACACTAATCTTTTTGGTATTATTCCCATCACAGTATGTGTACTGGCAACATGAGCCCTGACAGAGTTTTCAGAAGCAAGATGCAGTATATTTACATTAATTTGTATACTTTTTACAGCATTCATTTCTTAAATCTTCTAAGGTACTTGCAGCAGTGGATTAGAACTGTATGAACCCCTTGGAAATGGAAAGTCAGCAATTCCCCAGTTTCGTGTCAGGCACGGCAAAGCATAGTATTCGAGATCCTGTCCTAGTTACCTGTCCTAGGATCCTATCCTAGTCTTTAGTTATCTTTTATTTTGTTAACCTGAATACTTTAGTTGCTGTGCTTTAGAAACAAAGAGTTGATTGATTCTATGCCTCAGCTAACTACTTTGTTACCTTAAAACAATAAAGTTCTAAGGCTCAGAGAATTGTTGAAATACAGTTTTTAAGTGTGGAAGAGAAAAGCAAGGCATTTTAATTTACTTTTCTGGTTTGGCAAATGACTACAAAAAAGGAAACAATAAGTGCATGAAAATTGCTCTATGTACTCATGGCTGACAATTTTATTCCATTATATGTGAAGAGATATTAAGTGTAAGAACATTGTTCATTGTGTACAAATACAAAACATTTTTATTTTTGGTCACTATCAGTATACGTACACTGTGTGGGTAATTTTAGCCATAATGGATATAACATTTTAGTTATTAGACTGAAGTTTTTTGCTTGTTTTTTTAAAACTAAAAATGAGTAAGCATAAATGAAACTAAAATACATGTATGTTTTCAAAGAAGGAAATAAATGAGAATCTGTTATAAATATTATGTTGTACTCATGTATTAAAACCTAATAATATTTGGTTATTCACAGTGGTTGTTTTAAAGAGGTTTTCTACTAAGATAATATGAAAATATTAGTATATCAATAATGAAATATTAATAAAAGATGGATATTTTACAGGATGGACTTCACAACAAATCTAAAAATACATCACTTGCAAGACTCAAATTATTTGAATAAAGATGTGAACGAACTATAGGGTAGAAGCAATAATTTTTGAAGAAATATGTTTTTTACCTTCTATACTTAAAAAAAATTTTACCTCTACCTCTTTACTGCTATTTGTAAGCTACATCTACCGAAGAACTCTCAGAAATCTGCACCATCTCCTTGGCAAGCACGAATAGAATATGATAGTTAATCAAGAGTGAAAACCTATATTACCTTTCCTGCAGTTATTAGGAAAAGAGGTGAAATTTAATTTGTATTACTCTTTGTTTACATATTGTAAAAAGCCTGCTCCCCGAATCTCTCAGATCTCTAAACTCAGTGTTTCCACTAATTTGAGGCTACTAAAAAGCTCAGCGTGTTTGAGAATCTCAGAGAAAGCTGACTCTCACTATTTTCTCATTAAAATGCAAGAGTTCGGAGGTATATGGTTTTATGCAGATAAATGTTGGGTAAATATCTGAACTTCTGGGCCTATTTGAGCCCACTTTATGAATCATGCATAGTTCTGTCATCTCTGGTTAGGAACCAAAGTATTTAGCTTTTTTTATCCTTACGACTGTCTTTTCCAGCCTCTTTGTCTTTGCTTTAAGCATGTCTAAGCTCAGCGGCACACAATGTAATCAAGCTCAGTACTGCAAAGAATGAGAACTATTGAAAGGTGAATATAACTGCTAATATTTCATGCGGCACTTGCCTTTCGTGATAGCAGCCGGCCACCCAGATCAGCAGGATGGGTGTGAGCTACATCTGTTCTGTCATTGTCTTTCCTAAAACCGAGGGGTGTGCCTGTGGTTTACTGCTGCCACATGACTGGCATTGTTATTTCATAACCTAAAGGCCTTTCTTATTTCCCTCTTTGCCCCTGAAACCTTCACTCCTGTGTGTTTTCTTTCCTTTCACCCTGACTCTTTTAACAGCTGAACTACATAAATGCCAAGTAGCGACATGAATTCCTAAGCAGAATCTGCCATGAAACCACGCTGCTCTAACCAACAAACACACATGTAGAGGCACATGACTGACAGGGCTCAAAAGGCAGGTTTTAGTAAATGACAAGTGTGAAGTTCTCATTGTTGCGCTAGTCGATAGAAGCTCATATTTACACAAAAAAATTATTCACATTTCAGAACAATTCAGTGTAACTGGCAGCTCGGGAAAGAAAAGACTTAAAATCTCTTAAAGATGAAGAAGACAGGAGGAGTACAGAATCCAAAGCATTCTCTCACTTTGGAAAATGTTGGCATCTTTTGATTGGGTTTAAAACTGGGATTTTGGAGGAGAAGCAGGAAAAGTTAAATTATAAATTATTTTAGGAATAAGAGAGAAGAAAATGAAAAGAGCTGTTCATCTTTTATTTATCTAAGCATAATTCCATTCAGTGTTAATTAAATAAAAGCCTAAAGAATCACATTATCCTTTTGTATATTCTCATTGTCATCACTACAGAAAGATCTGTGGCTATCTAGTAAAACAGGAAGGAAATACCATGTGATGTCAATTCACTGTATGTGATCTGTGGTATGATAATTGCTAATATAATGTCATGAAATACGTAATTTGAATATTGCTTTTCATCAGTTAAATAATTTTATAAAGTGTTGTCTTTAAAGAACATGACATTATTCTCTATACAATATGTCTTATAATAAATTCCATCTTCTACTGTATTTTCTGTTCCTACTGGTCAATAAACCACTTAAATAACAAAAGACTTAATAAATAAAAAGAATCTTAGAAATCACCAAACCTGAAACTTTTATTTAATAGTTGAGAAAATGGGGTCAAAGAGAATACATACTCCTTTTCTGTGACAATCTGGTTAGTTGTTCACTAAATTCCTTTCTTCTTCCCTTGAAGTTAGGTGTGGCCTAGTGACTAAGTTCTACTCAATAAAATATGGGCAAATATGATGTGTTTTACTCCCAGGCCGGGCTTATTGGAAACTCTCTGCTTGATTGTCCAGGCTCTTTACCTGTCTGCTGACCTGGAGTGAAGGACTCAGAGGCCCTCTGACAGATGTAACTTGAAGAGAATGAATCCCAGATCTTGGAATCATTGTGGGCAAGGCATCTACCCTTCAGCTATGTAGCACTGCTGTATGAATGAACAACAAACTTATTTCTTAGACCATTGGAGTTTTGAAGTATATCTATTATATTAGAGGGTAACACCATTACCCTCTCAAAAAATATTCATTTAGAACAACAAACTTTTAATGCCAAGGAAATGAAATCAGAGACTTATAAGTAGCAGTTGCAGCAGTAGGAGAGGGAATACTTCTGAAAACTGCCTAATCATTAACCTAGCCTTGAATGGCAAGTTTCATTCTTTGTCCTGGTCTGACACATATTCGAGTGTTTCCTCCTTTCCAGTCTCACTATTACAATAATATACTAGACTTTTATCATTTGAACTTCAATGGTAGCAAAAGCCTCTTAACAGATCTCTGAGTCTTTAGCATGCCTCTCTTCTAATTTTCATCATGAATGGATATGAGAGTAATCCTGCTCAAAAAACCTCTGTTGACTTTTGTCTAGGACCGAAGTGAAGAATTGGAGGCCTCAGGATATATATGACCTTTAGGGAGGCTTTGCTTGGCTGATATGATGTGCTTTCTTTAAAAACAAAACAAGACAAACAAAGCAAAACCTTGTTGTCAGTATTTAAAAATTGAGATAGTAATAAGCCAGGGGGCGAAAGACAAATACCATATGATCTCACCTATAAGCGGAACCTAACCAACAAAACAAAGATGCAAGGAAAATATGACCAGCAACACTAAAAGGAAAAGAAATCAACAGAGACAAGAGGGAAGGGGGGGGGGGGGCAGGGAAAGGGAAGGGAAGGGGAAAGTCAAGGAACATATAGCAAAGACTCATGGACAAAACCAAAGGGGAAGAGCTGAGGGAGGGAAAGAGGGAGGGGGCAAGGGAAAGAGGTGGGAGGGAGGCAGAGACAAATGTATTTAAAAAAATAAATAAAATTAAAAAAATAAAATAAAAATTGAGATAGTAAAAAATCCAGATTTTTGGCTTCTTTTGACAAATAAATGGTTTGGCAGGGTTGGGTCCCCATTCTCACATGGAAGCTATCAACTGGAGCAAGGCATACACTTTACAGTGTGCCCTGAACTCCACTGTATTAGGATTCTCCAGAGACTTGTATGTGTATATATGAGTATAAATTATACAAATAATAAAATCTTGATATATATATATGCTATATACATACAGGTTTATTATAAAAAATTGGCTTATCTAATTATGGAGATTGGTAAGTCCCAAGAACTGTAGCTGGTGAGCTGGAAACCAAAGAGAATATAGTATAGGGTATAATTTCAGTCCAAAAACCAGGAGGTTTGAGACCCAGGAAATCTGACATTTTAGTTTGAATCTGAAGGCAGGAAAAAGCCCTTGTCTGACTTCTAAGGCAGCCAGGCAGCAGAAGGAATGTCCTCTTATTCAGTTGTTTTGTCTATTCTAAGCTTTATCTGATTGGATGAAGCCCACACACATTAGGAAGAACAATCTGCTTTACACAATCTACTGATTTAAAGGTTAACCCCATCCACAAACACCCACACTGATGGGTATTGTGTGACCAAATAGTTGGTTACCCTGTGGCCCAGTCAAGTTGACATAAAATTAATCAGTCCGCCATGCCATGGTCCCTAGTGACTTACCTTGTCTACTTTCCTTACTTTTGTTACCTCCTAAATCTCTGTCGGCATTGAGGTGTGAGTATGGAATATAAATTTCATGAAGGTATATTTTTTTTCACTGCTGTATCCCTAGCATTTAGAATAGCATCCAGTAAACACTCAATATACATTTATTAATTAAATCAATAAATAAACATGACTTTTTCTCTATAAGAATATTATTATATTTCAACTAAACACCCCAACTTCTCCACCATGAGGTATAAACATACTTTTACAACCTGATCTCCCAGTTGAGGAAAAATAAGTCAATCAGACTATAGAATATTTCAAGAAAGGCCATACTCTCTTCTGCCTTTGTCATTTGCTTCTGCTGCTTACCCTACTGTGAAGGTTTTTGTTGCCCTGCCCAATATTCAACTCTTTCCTGCTAGGTTCAGCCATTTGTTTTCTCTTCAGTAAATTCTTCTTTACCATTTGGACCAGAGTGATCTCTCATTTCTCTGAAATCTCATGATATCTTTTATCTCAAGCATTGCTACTGCTTTTTGGTCATATACTGTTTTATATTGCTACTTCCAAATGAGTATTCAAGTTCCATCAAGGGATAGTGACAAGTATTGATAATTCCTTGAATGTCCTGAATGAAAATGGAGGTATACTAATTAAGTTGTAGTAATCAAGATAAGTGAATTTAGGTAGAATGTAATCTATTTACCAAAATTTCATTGGACTAATATTTATTGCCCTCCTACTATACACCAAGTAGTATGCTAAAAGCTTTGTACACATTATCTCATTTAACCACAAAGCAATCTTTGAAGATGTTAACCATCCTTAGCCCCACTTTGTGCCAGGGGAAAATATAGGCTTGGAGAAGGCAGGTGATTTGCGTAGGGTCATGAAGCTAGGCCGTGAGTGAGTTGAAACCCAAACTCAGGTAGTGTGACTTTAGAGCCCAAGATCTTACTTAAACATCATGATAAACTGTCTTTCCAGATTTATGTATATTTTATAAACATGGCAGAAAATAAGTAACTCAAAATTTCAGAGATGGCAACAAAAAATAGCAAAGCAAGAAAGGGTAGACTATTTGCAAAATGAATAATCAAGGTTGTTAAATGAGTAGAATTGAGTAAAAGCAAAAATCAGAAAATTACACAATACCATAGTAATATACATTACAGGAGATATTAAAAATATGGCATGAAATCATTAGCACAGAAGTTGGGATACAACAGAAGGGAAGATAGCTGAGAATGAAGGAAAACTGAATTACAGGGAATAAGCTATTGCTGTCTTAGATAATTATCTGTTATAGGTACAGTTTGTGTTGCATTGGTTGTCAGAGACTCTAATCACTTTCACAGAGTAAAGAAGGCCAAACACATCGAAGCATAATACCATGCTATATGATACTACAATACTTAGCATCTGGCACATTGTAAGGTACTCAAAAAATATTTGTGGAAGGAAGGAAGCCAGCAACCTCATAGCAAATGAAGATAGTAATATCAAGATTTTTTTCAGATAAATTTCCTCAAATATAAATGGAAAATATGAGAAGAAGAATCTGGGTTTAAATTCATAGAGGTCTTCTTACTGACAATCTGAACATTAAAGAGTCTAATGTTGGCTGCTTGATATTTGATAATATCTGGCTGCCTGGATGTGACTGATATTTTGCTCTTTCAAAATGTTTTATTTTATTCATCCAGCTCTAAAATCAATATTCGACCTAATGTGGACATGTGTGGAAAGAAATGTTATTATGTTGCCTGGCAGATGAAATCTAAAAAACGCAGAGAGTTACAGTATATTTTAAAAGGGCACCTTTTTCTTTCCCACACAGTACACCAGGAATGTTATCTTTTTTAATCCTGGGGGAGAAGTGAGGTCTCTAGCTAATTATTCTCTCTTGTAAAAGCCTTTCTTAGCAAATTTCCCTTTCCCTTTTCATCTGTCTCACAAAATATAAAATGTACTTAAGAGATTGGAGAGTTAAATCTCAAAGTCCCATCTTCCCTGGATATGGTGTAGCAGTTATTAGGTATGAAACTGGGATGCTCAGCGATAAGTTCACAGAGCTTGGGGGTGGATGGAAATCTGTTCTTTAAGCAGTAAGAAACCTGGTCTTATCTGGCTTTAGTGACTAAGGCTGCATCTCCATTTCAGTAAATAGAGAGAAGAACCTGCTAACATGTTGACGTTCAAGACCGTTTTACACTGTATCATTAAGAACCGTGATGACAAAAGTTCAAGCTCTCTTGTTTATCATGTATCTGAAATGCATAGAAATATGCTAAGAACTTAATATTGAGTTTGAAAAACAAGCCCCTAACGATGAGACCGTATAATGCCTCTTTATAAAGTTCAAAGCTAAGTGAAAGTGAGCAATTTATTGTGCAGGTAAACATGTATGTGTGATAAAGCAAATGAATGAGCGAGACAGAATGCAGGATCAGGGCGATTCCTGAGGAGAGGATACATCAGGGCCGGAGAGGAGGATGACATCACAAAATATGTAAATGTTTGCTAACATTTTATTCTTTGGTTTGAAGAGAAAATTGATAGGTTTCATTTATATACTAAATAAATAAATGGGTAATAAATAACAAAATTTAGAAGAGTCGTGTATAAATACCTGATGGTAGTGCATTATGAGTTAAACATTATGGTTAATCTAAGTCTGCATATCTCAGGTCCAAAAACAGAGAAGCAAACCAAGAAAAGCAAAGGCACCATGATTAGAATAAGTGTATCACTTTCTAAAATGGCAGCTCTGAAAAGGAAACTATCATTTTTACTTAAAAAAAAAAAGAAAGAAAACCAATTGTACTCTGTTGTAATAACAAGGTTAAATATTTTTAAAAACAAAAGAAGAAAAATTTCTCTAGCAACTGGCTCAAACATATTTTTTTAAATAGTTGTTCTCAAGGTGAATGTGTACATGTACAAGTGTGCAAATACACAGAAATCATTTGTTTTTTTCCTCTTTTTCATATAAAAATATTTATGTAATGCTCATGAAATTGACACAAAGCTGGATAAGGTAGCTCATATGTTAAGTGACAAGCCCGCAGAGAATCTTGAACTTAGTGCTGGTAACAGTCAAAGTGAATGGTATCAGGCATATAAAAGGTTGAGAACTGTTGCATCATGGCTATATGGATTCCCAGATTGAACGATAATTAAAAGTAATTATATTGGTCCAATATACTATCTAGTCTGTATTTCTGATCTTTAGTTTTTAATTCAACTGGTAACTTAAATATTTAAAACAAACATTTTTGTATTGCATTTTGTAGCACTGGAGGTATATTGGATTAACACAGGGGTCTTTTGAAAAACATCCTTTTCATTGTCTTAAAAAAAAAACAACAGCCTGTATGAATAAGCACAATAAACATCTAGTATTCTGGAGCATGCCTGTGCTTTCTGAACAAAGAAAAGACAACTTGTAAGAAAGGTAAAGGTAAAGGAAAGAGGGCTTTACTTTGAATGGCTAAAGCACAGGGATAAGGGAAAATCAGAAAAACTAGGGCACTGATGGAGATCACAGTACATATTTGCCTTTCGTGTAGTGATGGGGTAATCAGTTTGCTAGAATAATGGTCCAGGTGAAAGGAGTAATGCTGCCGCCTAACAATTTTCTACAGGGTTTGAAATCATGTTGCAGGTCATATAATCTATTCCTGAGTTTATATGAAACTTTGAACTTTCTTTTCCTGAACTTTGATTTCAAAGCACTGAAATCCTTGACAGAGATAAAAATAATGTGGCTTTAAGTTCATCTTATGTAATATTAGCAGCCATCCAAAAAAGAAAAAGAAAAGGTTTAGAACCCAGGAATGCTTATGTCCCCTGAGTGATTGGATGGTCTCCTTGGAAATTGTGCAATTCAAATATCATGATGCATATAATGATTATATCCTAGATTATACCTGATTACATCCAAGAAATACTAAGAATAATTTAGAATAACTTAATGGAGACCTCATAGAATAATTCAATGGATCTCCTTTACTGAAATATTTGATCAAATTTAACAGCTAATCCCATTGAAATTTATTAATTAATTTGTAAAGTATTATTCACCATATTAGTTTAGTCTCTTGGCTCTCTAGTTCACATTTTTAATGTTAACCTTGCTATTTCTCAGGAGGAAAGAATAGAATCTAAACAAGGTAAGGTCATGTGTAATAGCATGCCAACCAGAGTTCACAGGTCTGTGCTTTTTAGAAAGTACTTGCAGTTTTTCTTTAAAACATTCATTTTTGTGTTATTCTATATGTTAATAAAATTAGAAAATAGTATAAGTAAAATAGCACCAATGGAAATGCATTTTTTCCAGACATCTTGCATATCAAAACCAAAAAATTCTTCTTTTAGTAAAAAGAACATCAAATAGCATGAGCTGTGATACATATATTTTCCTGTTTCAAGTGGTAAAATTTGTACTGATTCAAACTCTTATAGCATTATGAATCTGAGGTAGCAAAACATTTATGGTGGCATTTAAGATTCATATTAACAATATCTACAAAGATTGTTCTCCATATGCTTTATGCTTACTTTATATACTGCATGCTTAATTATATGGCAATTTATAATGGTGCAATTTTTAATGTGATTTTTCAGCCCTATTTTTCAGCCAAGCTAGCCTCTAATTTGTAGCCTCTCCTTCCTGTATGAATGGCTTCTGTATGAAACACCATTTCTCATTAAAGTTTCCCATTCCCTTTAGCAGTCATGATAAAATCTCTAATCAAGCTAGAGGAGAGAGCCACAGTTCAAAGATGTCATTGGGTCCCCAAGCCGGTCTTGTGTGGCTTTGCTAAAGGTTCTCAGGCTTAACATTTGGTCTGTGAAGAGAACTTTCAGAGTCAAATACTCCAATCAGTCGTCAAATAGAGCACATTAAATGAACAAAAAAAAAGAAGAGTGAGAGTTTTATAAAAGAGAACATAACATGTTAATACTTGTTTCAGAGTCTTACAGTTTTAGCAACTGCTCCCCATGAACATTCTGATGAGTACTTCAGGATATACTAACCACAGAATCCCATTGCTTTTTGAAGCATCCAGTTTTTACACCTAGTTACCTCTTCTTTCCATAATATTTTATTCTTCAGCACCCTTCCCTCTTCATCATCTTCTTTCTGTTTTCTTTTCTTTTAAGTAGTATTAAGTTTAGGCATCTTGTGTGGGATAAAGAAATCTTAATGAACATATTTCTACAGGATTAATGCTTTCAGAGACTATCTTTCAGAAAATTCATATCATTTTTGAGAATGTAAAAAGATAAACTCTTTCCTGAGCCCTCAGGAGGACAATGTAAAACAGGCTTTTATTGTGATTTGGGACGAAGTTCAACAAAGATGTATATTGCAGATGTCAAATCCAATATTTTGCTCCTGATAAGTATGTAAGACTCCCAGGAGCCTGTTTTGTAGGAGGAAAGAATAACAGGCTTAAGTCCCATAATGCAAATGTGAGAAAAGAATTTTGTCCATAATTTTAGCTTAACATTTGAGGAAGGAAGTTTCAATTTAATCTTAGAAAGTGGATTCTGTCTGCTCTCTTTTCATAAGATAGCAGTACTGTTATGAATTGCATTTGACTTCATAATGGCCACAATGAAGTTTCTTGTTTTTGATATGTCCAAGTAAAAACAACAACAGAAAAATTCCTTGCATATTAGCACATTTGAATTTTATACTCCCGAATGATAGTTAATGCATTTTTACAGGAAAAATGTAGGCCTAGTTTATGATTTGTAATTCATTATGATGTTGTCCATCACCACATACTTTGTCAGTGGTCTTGACTGCAATGAATTGGCCAGATTGTGTTTCTTAAAAGGTAAAATATTTTGGCTCTCTTTGTCCACAATTTTTTAAAAATATCAAACTGCTTCAGTAAATGGCCCAGAATTATTCATCCCAGAATGACATCAGGAAGCATTTAACCCTTGCTTTGTGATTTCTGATGTCAGAGGCTTTAATGAAAGTTTCCTTTTGTAAGTCAACAGTCCATCTAGTACCCATAGTATTTGAATGAGTCAAATGGCTTGTTTACAACATGTTTAATGTTTTGTGAATCCTGCCTCTTGATTCACTTTAAGTACTTTGTAATTATATTTCTTGAAAACAGATGCTTTTAATATTCAGCTTGAGTGTTTTATAAGCTATACAAATATTTTGTTTGTGGTATTTTCTGGTGCCACAGCCAAAATATGCTAGTCAACTTTTGAGATCATTTTATTATGCAGGAACCTGGGGCAATTCAGCTTCTGAAGATTTCCCCCCAAAATGAGATGTCATTTTTAAAATATGTTTTACTGCAAAGGACCAGATCCCAGCATTTTAGTTCTTTGAATAAATCATGAAAATATTTTGTCAGATCCTGACCAGCAATTTCATAATGTGATAATGTGGCTCTTGTCCTTGTGGCTCTTGCCCTGGTTGCCCCTTCCTACTGTCATTGGGCTGGAGAGTTTTCCTCGAGCCTTCTAAAGAAGAAGTCCCAATTAAAACCGCTCGTTCTGGGGCCACTAAAACCCCACACAATGATTTGAAAAAATACCACTAATTTGAAGCTGTTAATACAACTGTAATTTTATTTCTTGAACATTGTATGTTGTAGGGCACTGCCAATCTGTGAAAACAAACCAGTAATAGCACCGTTTGAGAACCACCCAGGGTCAATTGTCCTCTTTTCTTTTTTCTAAATAACCTATTAAAAGACCCCTAGCTGCTGTAACAATGACTACAAAACTAGCAGTGCCAATTATGCCTGGGTAGTAGTAGGGGTAGCACAGCACCAGTCCCAGAAATACTCCAAACCAATAGTCTAGCAATTTTCCATGCCCAGGGTACTCCATCCAAGAAATATGTTGGCTGTTTTATTGAGGAAGAAGTATAAGGTTTTTATATCTATGATTTTCCAGGATATGAAACTTTAAAAGACCATTTCTATCTAATGCCATAAACCTTATAGTTTTGCACTGAAATTGAACTAAGAGTGAACTGTGCAAAATTTTGAAATATATTGGCATGGTGTGCATACGTGTAGATATTCAATATTTGTAAGTTACCATAATTTTTCATAACTATTATTTATTTGAAAGCTGCTACTTTTGAAATAATAAAACAACTGTTCCAGACAATTATTTCCTCCCCCTCCTTGATCTGCTGATCTCTTATTGTTTATATTGCTAAGGTGTCGTGTTTTATTCTCTTAAGTGTATATTCTATAGTGTGTTTTTTTCTCTATCATGGTAAAATCTGATCTGTGTTGTAAGTTTCTTGAGGAAAGAAACATTGAATCCCATGTGTTGCTTGAATACCCTTTAATTCTTGATATATTACAAGGCACACAGTAGATACTAAACATCAATAAATAAGTTAAATAATTCCATATTCCTAAGATTTTTACATATTAATGTCTGTGTACATAATTTTACATTTTAGCTATTTTTGATCCACATTCTAATATTACCAACTGTATTTTTAGTGCATTGTTATAGAAAAATGTAGTGTCTGAAGTGGTTGTACTATGCATTATGCTGTTTAATCAAGTATTCTGACTAATAAATATTTATTCAGAATATTATTCACGGATTAATAATTTTCAGGAAATTTTTCTGCTATGACATGTATTTTAATGCTAAACCTAAATTAAACAATGTTAAACCTTAATGATTCAAGATATACCTCTTGAGTCTAGGTTGACCAAACTTGTAAAAGCGGGAAGTATCTGCTGATAGAGACTTCTGGGTTGTAGAATAACATATTAGTAAGCTTCTATTATGTGAATTAATTTAAAAAGCTATTAAGTGATATAGAAGAGAAAACATCCAAATATGTGGTCATATTTGTATTTGAAAAATCTAAGAATATGAAATTGATAGTCATCTTTAATATTGTTCTTGAGTAAACAAGTAGCCCAAATTTCAGAGCTGCCACATTGTACTGTGGGTAGTAAATCTTCTTCATATTTATAATTTTTAGTTTGTCTTCGTATCTTCCTCCAGTTTGCATACTACATCATTCACCCATACTCTCTGCCTTAGTTTCGAGAAGAGAAAGTAGGGGGTGGAAAAATATTCTCTAATAACTTAGTTTCTATGGACGGTCATTCTAGAAAAATCCTCTGTGAAAATGAAGACATTCTTGTTAAGCCTGACCACCTTGTAAAATAGTTCACCCTTTGGGAAAGGAGGTGTCTGGACCCCCTACACCTTCTCTCCCCATCCACATTCAGACTGTCCTGAGTCTCCTGACTGACAAGAGAGAATCAAACTGACTCAAGAAGTTGTTCAACAGAGCTATAAATTATCTTCAATATTTTTTCCTGACCATCCACCTTACTCCTATGGGAACCCTCTATGAATGAAATTATCCCAGGAATTACTATCTCCGAAAGTGAAAATAACAGAGGGGTATTACAATGCAGACACACGCAGGTATTACCTATAATATTGGCAGGTTAAGTCAAGATTTTCTTTCTTTAAAGCATAGAGGGAGATGGATGTGTAATCTCATTCTGTCAAAAATGCTGAAGATTTTCATACATCACTGTGTTTCAAAATAAATTACATGCATAGTAGTGCTACATTAAACCAACATCTAGCACTGAATAGTTCCTTCGCCGAGCTGCAGTGCTTTTTTATCTCTTGAAATAAGAAACACATTTAACTTGGTTTCTGTGATCATCCTGAAAATAATGCTCTCTTGTTTTGGCATAAAGTTGAAACATACATTTTTAATCAAGAAGTATGCTTTTCAATGAGAGAGGGGACAGCCGGCACCTCGTGCTGACTTTAAAGCAGTTTTGGAGAGTTGTGGAGGGCGGACATGGCCCACTTCATCCACAGCTTAATGTACTGACTGCTGACATCAGGGCTGGCTTAGACGAATGTTACAGAGTGAGGTTTCACTCACTTCTGTCAAGCCTCCTCTCCTACCTCAGGATGAAAAAGAGAAATGGCATTTCTTTTAAACATGGATGCCATGTTCAGTCTTATCCCACAGACTTTATTTTTGACTTTTACCTCCTGCACTGCTAATGGGAAATTACCAAAAGTGTTGACTCTCTCTCCTACCCCCATCCATTTTCTTTAGCTAAATATATACAAAAAGTTGTATTGAAATGTGCCAAGTCCCAGCTCAGTATTCCCTGATACTGCACAAAGTGAGTTGCAATAAATATAGCATTAAAATTCTGAAATTACTGAATGCACCCATTTCTGGAGTTAAATACCATGAAAGACGTAAGGGAATTTACAGTATGCTTCAAAGAAGGGAAAAACACCTACTCCCAGTCTAATAAAATTTGGTAGCTTGGGGTCACTTCCTAATAGGTGATACTTCCTCTATTTTAATAAAGGTATTTTAACACCTGAATTCTATGCCAGATACCATTGTCATTTTTTCCACTGACTGGCTCAACTAAATGCTGGTGGGGGCCAGACACTCTTCAAACACTGTTGCTGAATGCCAAACATAACTAGCATGCATATGGAAGAAGCCAGGGAAAGCAGCGCCCCCCTAATTATAGCCAAAGGCTCACAGTCCAGAGAGCGCACAGGAACTTCTGGGGTGGATGGGGGTCAGGAAGCTCCCCGACCACGGATCCCTGAATTGGCAGCTATCCTTTCCCACCCCATCAACACACAGTCATTTTTTTGCCTGCCAAATCCTTGTCCAACCCCAATTCAAATCTATTTATACTTGCCTTTCCTATTTCTGGGCTCAGATGTTAGCCCATACGGTGTGTTGACCGGCACTAAATGTTACTGTGAGAGACCAGCGTTTGCCAGCTTCCTTGGTTGCTGACAGCAGGGAGACAAAGTTCTGAATATCTGGAGGGACCTTACTTAATCTTCCCAGCATAATCCTGGCCTCAGGGTAGTGTCAGTGAGGTTCAATTTAAAAGCACCATGTCTCCTGAAACTGAAGAATTTAACAGGTTAAGAGTTGGTGCTAGCTGGACTTTTGTGGGTCCCCCACAGTGGCTCTCAAACGGTGGGGTGTGCCAGCATTACCCGGGAAACGTGTCAGGGGTGCAGGTGTGAGACTTGCCTGCACCCTGCAGAGATTCTGATGCAGTTGGAGAGAGATGAGCCCAGTGATCTGTTTTCAGTAAGCTCTGCAGGTGACTGTGGCACAAGCGTTCGGAGGCACCCCCCTCCTTTAAGAAGCAATCCAAGGTCTACAGTATTCTCTCCCCAAAACACTAGGCCATGTTTCGAGAGTAAGGTGATTAGCAACCTGATTTAAACACTTTAGTGTTGGAGTGCTTCTTTAATTCAGATTTATTTAAAGCTTTGGAACACTGAACTTTGTTGTAGAAGCTTAATTTAAAATTCTGAGGTAGAATAACCCTCTTTTCTGAGTTCAGTTTTAACAAGAAATGTTATTTGAAGACTGTGGTCCCCGGTTTGTGAGGTCTGGGCATAAAAAGAAAATAAAACCCTACAAGTTGGACCTTCTTATGTAAAACTAGACCTCATTCTTTTTAAGAGGTGTGACCTTGGATCATTAAAATTTTTCTGAAGAGAAGAAATCTGGGATAGATAGCTTTCCTGATAAAATGTGCAGTAGAAATTGTAAGCAGCTTATATAGTTCTCTATCCTTTATGCTGTTTTAAGGGAGTACTTAAATGAAAAGGAATGTTTTAAAGTTAACTCAGCTGAATTCTGTGTAGAACAGAGTGAGCAATCCCCAGGGTGCATTGCTTTTGATATGCTCTCTTGCTTCACTATTTATGGATAACTTAAGAAAACATTGCCACCTTCCCTTTTTGGGGATTGGGGTAGGTGAATGATTTTGTGCTTTGCAACCACAGGTCAAAAGACAGGGAATAGTTTAAATAAAAAAATAAAATAAGCAAGTTTTATTCACATGACAGTGCCAAGGAAAGTGAGTTCTTTGTTTCAGTCATCAGTTTGTGGGTTTGTGTTTTCAGGGTATAAAAGCACAAAAATAAACACTAAAAGAAGGAGGCAAATGTGGATCAGACTGAGGGGAAGATGTGTGAGGATGTGAGCAGGGCAAACAGTAATCAGATACTAAAAGAGAGCTTGTGTTTGGATTAGTAGTTAAACCTAATGGTTGCTTTGGGAACTTCTGTGACTATGAAAGACTGTGTAGGATTATGCAAAATTATTTTTTTCAGAGAAAGTAAGCATTTAGATTACTAGAGATATTAACTCCCATGATGTGACTTTTTCTCTTTTGGATATATGCAAAATGTTAATGATAGGACAATAGTAGAAGAAAAAGGCCTTTGAGAATATACAGTGCTCCATTGTCTATACCAATCCATAGGTCTTGGTCAGCACAGCTCCCTTTTCTTGTTCTTCATGTACTAATTGGATTTACAAAACAATGCAAGGTACCAATCTGTCAGTACATGTATTACATTGTGATGAAATTTGGTCAGAGAACAAGATGCATCTAGGTGAAGAAAGTGGTTAGGAAAAATAACAACATATTTACTAACAATAAAAATGTAGTCTTCACTAACTATACTAACATCAGCTGGAGTCATAAAACCGAAGACTTATATTTTTATTAACAGAAATTCCACAGAGAAAGAAATGAAAATAACTGACCTCTTGGCTCCTTAGCAGTTTTAAAGAAATATTTTGGATGATACAGTGTTATATGTAATAAAAACATCTTATACTTGATTATAATCCAAAATTAAACAGGGTTTCTTCATGCAATGCTAGTCTATACCAATGGCAATATACATGTAACTGCTAACAGGGGTTGTTCTCTAATTAATTTATGGGTGTCAATTGCCTTTCATTTTCAAAGGGAGTTTATGAAGCCAGCAGTCCCTGTTCATTGCTGTGATGTTGTATGTGGCACCTGGTATGCAGTTGGCTCATAGTAATGGCCCCATTCTGCAACTTACTCTAACAGAACTCTGCTATGGGCTATCACAGATAGAGCAAATATTTAAAGATGCTCATTTTCCCTTCATTTAGTATGTATTATAAGGTGGTTGGATACTCTACTAAAAGCATATCTCTCTGCCTTCATAAAGACTTCTGGAAAGAAAGCAAAAGACATTTAAAGCATCAAAGAGGCTGATGAATAGGGATGCCAGGATATTCAAATACATTTAGAGACAGTATTGTCAAGCTTGTTTTCCGAGCCATGATACTAAAGATAGTAGGAGCCAGCAAAGAAAAGAACTCTGTAGAAATGCAAATCTCCTCAATGTTGAATCTATTAATCCATTGCACACTTTCTTCTGAATCATACTTACTCAGATGTACAGACAACAAAAAGTATTTAGATTATTTGCATAATTTTAAACACCCAGTTCATAAATTATTTATTGGTTGTGGTCAAATGAATGTTAGCTATTTCATAATTATCTTTTGTGTAAAAGGTTGCATGGTTTACAAAAATATTTCAATGGCAATTGAATATCTGTAGCTTGTTTAAACAGTGCAAAAAATAAATGGTACTTAATTATGTAGCACTGATGTACATTTTTCTCATGTTCAAAAATTCTAAGAAAAATTAGACTCAATTTGTAGATTTATTTTAAATGAACATCAGATTTTATAGTAAAAAAAATCATGGGATACCCTATAGGGTTAGGTCAAAGCATTAAGAAATAATTTGACAGAATATGATGTAAAGCAGATTATCAGACAACTATATATCCTAGGACTAAGAGCTATAAAGAGGAAAAGAAGCATCTTCAAGAATCACTAGTTCAACAATTAATTTTGACAGTTGAGAAAATCATGGCACATAGAATTTGATTGTTTTACAAGAGATTGAAGAGACAGGATGTTAACTACAGTGGCTGAATTCCTCATCCAAACCATTTCCCTCTTCACCACATCATCACTGTCTTTTGAATAATTGTATTCTTTTTAATAACCATGGTTAAAATCTTAGGAAATTTTTGAACTCTAAACACCCGTCTTTGAGCTTACTAGCTCAATCACAAAGACCAATAGGCTAGAGCAAAGGGTAAGTGATATAGCTTATAGGAAGGTAATTCAAATACAATTTCTATCCCTGGAAGTTTGGTTCAGAAAAAGACATAAAATCCAAATCCAAATATAAATGAGTCACCTAAAATATATTTAAAAAATACTTTTTATTATATAACTATTGAAGAGGCATGAGGGATTTGGGAACCTTGTAAAGATAAGATACAAAGTCTGTCCAGAAGGCATCCAGCCATGTAATATGAAAGCTAGAGACATTTATTGAAGAAGATACAAGATACAAGAAACATTGTACATAAGACAATGACACCTCAGTCCCCTTCAAAGTAGGCACCTTCGGACCTCATGCAGTTCTTCCAATCACCATCATCTCTGCCCCGTCATATTTTCCTGATACTCATCAAAAATCTGAAATCTCTTCCCTTTCAAAGGTGATTTTAGTTTTGAGAAGAGCCAGAAGTTGCAGGGCACCAAATCTGGGCTGTAGAGGGGCTGAGTCATCTGGGTGATTTGATGTTTTGCCAGAAACTCTGCACAAGAAGTTATACATAAGTGGGTGCATTGTCGTGATGAATCTGCCAGGCACCAGTTGCCTATCGCCTTCTCAATCATCTGAATAGTTTCTGCAGAGGAATGTTCAGACTTAACTCAAAATTTGATGCAGATTCGTTGCTCTACTCAGTCATTTTGAATGTAATGGCCACACAATACACATGGTCAATCAACAGCATCTACCACCCCCACTGACTAGTACAGTGAAGTCGTCATTGTTTACACATGTGCATTCCAGTCCACTCTCCTTGGCTGCTGTGGTTACATTGATGTCATGCAGACCTTTCTCGTTATATTAACAATGTTTGGACTTTTTCCAGATGGACCTCATATACTTCATGCTAAGAGGAGAGATAGCAAATTTTCACTTAGGCAACAAACTTTAAAGGTATTAAACACCATACGAGGTATATGTATTAGTCGAATAGGACTGCCATAACAAAATATCACAGACTGGGTGGCTTAAACAACAGAAATTTATTTTCTCACAGTTCTGGGTCTTGAGGCAAGAAGTTCAAGATCAAGGTACCAGAAAATTTGGTTTCTAGTGGGCTCTTTCTTCCTGGCATACAGACAGCAACCTTGTTGCTCTGTCCTCTCATGGTATTACTTTGTGTGTGCATGGAGAAAGTGGGATCTCTGGTGTCTCTTCTTCTTCTTGTATGAATACTAGTCCTGTAGGATTAGGGCCCCACACATATGGCCTTATTTAACCACAATTATCTTAAAATTCTCATCTCCAAATATTCTCAATTAGTGGTGTGCTTCAGGATATGAATCTTTAGGGGACACAATAATTTAGTTCATAACACTATGGGAATATAAAGATGCCGAAGGTATGAATGTGAATATCATAGTTTGATTATCAAGGTTTGTATTGTTACCTTGCTCTGAAACAAACAATCGCAAAAACATGCAAATAAACTTTTCCTTCTAACTAATGCAATTACAGGAGGTTAGTTGGGACAGGTCTGCTTCACATGTTGCATTCTGGAGCAGGAGTAAGACTAGAGTGAGGTAAGAGAGGTGTCTATGGCACATCATTTAAGGAAGAACTGACTTTCAGAGTGGTTCAAGTACAGATATAACATTTGTATAGCCCCAACAGTGAGTGGCTCCTTACATTTTAAGCCTTAAGCATTTTAGTTGTCTGAGTCTAGTCCTAGCATTGGTATGGAACCCTAGCTGGACAGGCAATAGCTACCTGCGAAATGTTCTTCTCATGGAAGAAGGCAGAAGCTTTTCAAGTGGGGAATGGAAATATGTGAGGCCCCTAAAGTCTAGGCCAGAACTAGCACTGTCATTTCCAAGCACATTGAGTTGGTCAAAGCAAGGCCACAGGAGGTATGGGAATATAAAGATGCAAGATACAGGGCCAGGCCCAACTTTGGTGAGGTGGAAAAGAATAGTTCTCTCATGAAAATGGTGTTTCAATTATCCAAAGATGTTTAAAAACTATGGCTATTTATTATCGTTTGCAATCCTATGTCGACTGGGTTCAATGGGACAATTTTACTGCTCCATGCGATGTAGCTGCAATGATACACATGGATGCATTCAGCTTGGAGCTTACTAGGACTAGATCAAATAAGATGGCCTTTCAGCTTGCAGGGCCTCACACCATGTGGTTCTCATAATTTAGTAATTTAGCATGAACTTCTTTACATAAAGCAACTGATTTTCAAGAGGAAGTGTTCCAAGGCTCAGGCACCAAAGTGCAAATTGAGCTTTTGCTTGCATCACACTTCTTAATGGCCCATTGGCCAAAGCAAGTCATATGGCCAAGGCAAGAGTCAATATGATAGAAGACTACACAGGAGCATGAAGAAATGGAGTTGTGGTTTATTAGAGATCACCAATGCAACTGTATACCATACACACATTGGCTTCTAATGATTCCACTTGCAAAAACAAAACAAAACAAAACAAACCCACTTCATTTGAAGACTTCCAACGCCTAATCCTATTTTGGCATTAAACTCAGGCCTGAACTTTCTAATAACATCATTTTAATTATTTAAATCAGGCATAGGTACAATGAGGTATCTTGGCTATTGTTTCTCATGTGTATCTCCTTCAATGTTATTTCTCAGATATGACTTCTTGGGTAGCAAAAGCTTGTAAACTAAAAAGACAAGCTATCTGATTGACATACACACACCCAATACTCAATGCTGAAACAGGGACAAAATAAACACAATAGAGGCTCCCAATAAAAAGAGGAGGAATTGAAGATATGTAATAGTTACTGTCCATAGCAAGTAGACAGATATTTTCAGTTCCCCTTGTTCTGGGTTCAGGGACTTTTCCTTAACTAGGATCTAATTATACTTATTGGAAATGCTTCTTTAATTCATTGCTCATGGCTTCACTCTCTTAATTTTTGACTTTGCTCTCTCATTTCCTTAAGAAATAGCATATGTTTTCAGCTAAGTACATTTTCCAGTCTGTTTCTTGCCTGCAGAGGTAGGGGCTCAGGGACATCTTTTAATTTTGAATTCTTTCTCATGTAAGCTGATTAAACGCCTTTAAACACCTAATGGGTTTTCTACATATCAAACTACAATTTACTCATTTATATATAAACCACATTCTTAAACCTTTTTTGACTAATCCCCCTCTAATTGAGGCTGCCTGCTATGGAACAATGCCTGGAGAATTCTTTTTATCTAGTTTACAGGGTCTAGAAAATATTTCTTTAAATCTTTTAAGATCTTAACAAAGGGTATTGCACCTTCATCTTTGACTTGATCTTGACTCCAAAGGCATGTTTCATGGTAGCACTCTAGATTTTATCTTTGCCTTGAGATCATTTCTTATTTGAGAGCTTTTTGCCATCTGGAAAGGCTGAAAATAAAAAATAGTTTCATTTTCCCACCCATCAAGCCCTGGGTTGGAAAAATCCTCTCTAAATTCTGTTTTGAAATTGACCGGTTCTATCTTTAGTTCATATCTTTCTTGTAATACTTTATCATATGTGGCTAAACAGAGTCAGCAGACATGTTTGACATTATATGCGGAAATATTCACCAGATCCTTAAATACATTTTCTATTGGCAAGATTATCACATGCAACAATCTCATTTACCTTTCCATAATAAAAGGTTTCCCTTTCTGTATCCTTCAGTAGCGCTTTTCTTCCTGCTTTTTAAGTCTCTCCTTTTAACCACCTTTCAAGCCTCTACTTACTTCCTGTCCCCAAGCTCAATGTCATATGTTTTAGGTTTTTGTTATATAGAATCCCATCTCTAGAACCAACTTCTGTATCAGCTATATGTTGCTGCAAAACAAAACAAAACAAACAACTAACTGAATTTAGTAGCTTGCACAACAATTCTTTATTATCTGTCATGATTTTATGAGTAGTTCTTTTGTTTCCCATGTTGTAACTGAGTTACTTAAGCATTTTCTTTAAGATGAGGTGCCAGAATATCTAAGAATGGCTTTTTTTCTTCCATGGTTTCTCATTTAGTAGGTTAGGCTGAGTTACTTTATGGTATGCCATCTGTATGATGGCTGCCTTTCATGGGGCAGAGTTCTAAAAGAATATGCCCCAATGTACAAATGGTTAGCCGGCTTCTGATTTCAGCTTAGTTGGTAATGTCCCATTCTCTAAAACAAGTGACAGAGCCATTACACAGGAATATTGAACATCTGGAGAAATGATTCATTAAGAGCTACTGATGTAACTGTCTACTATAGGTGTAGAAAGAGAAGGGAGTGAATATATACCAATCAATAATCTCATTTACCACAATTTATACATTCTTGGATTTTTTTCCTTTTTTCTTGCTATGCACATTCTGATCATTTTGCTGCCTATTTTCATTTTTACCAGAGCTGAGATTGGGTTACTTTATCAAAGAAGACCATATTGTATAATAATAAACCACTATTCTCTGCTCAGGGGGCAAGAAGCCCTATGTAAATATAGACAAGGCTATTACTGCTTGATTACTTTTTGATTGGGACTGAATCAAGAAAAATTAACATCAATAAAGCTTGTAGATAGGCAGTTGTTTGTAAAATAACAATTCTTATAGCGGTAAGTATCTTTGGTATCCCCAGTCACATCCCCTTGGCCACCTGTGACTGTGGCTCCAGTTGCCTTCCATGGCACTTTGTGAGCCCAGACATCTCTCTGAAAGGTGGTGTCCCATCTTAAGCACATTGTGTGTGTCTTTCAGCTTTTATCCTCTGGACTTTTCATGAGATATGGCCTGAAATGAGTACTGTTGAGAAGTGTGTGGTTTTAAAAGTGAATGCCCTTGGAGACAACTCTTAAACAATGGAAAATATAGGCAGCTTCTCTTCTTCAGGTGGGCAGTGTTAGACAGTAATCTGTATGCGTCTCAGATTTCCTAGTAGAAATGAGCCCTGACAAACACACGCTCAATAATAAGCTCTTACACTTGTATTTTTTTACCTCCTGCCCTCTCCCCACTTCTTCACTTCTGCTTACTAGGCTGACCTGCTAATGAAGCTACATGCTCTCACATCCTTGTCATGGGCTCTGCTCTCAGTGGAACCAAATTAAGATGTTTATTTTTCACAAATATAGTCAAAGGTGGTTTTTTAGGTTTACAAACAATTTTATGCTTAATTCTATTGCTATTTTTAAATCATGACCACCATCATCTCTATAACTAATAGTAAAATTAATGAACTATGCAAACATATTTCAAGATCATATGATAAGAGTTACATGTAAGTCTGCAAATGTAAGGCTTGGGTTTAGCAAGGTACCCTTTTATTCAGGGGACGTCGAGGAATGAAGAAACAGCATTGGAACATGATATTGTCTGGTGTCTGATTTTGATTGGGAGAGATGAGGAAAAAGGAAAAATTATATAGAAACCATTTGCCCAGTTTATTGCTCTATTTTTTGATTATGCACATTCTCCTGTTATTTTAGAAAAAAATAGGGCAATTCTAAAAAGATATGTAGACACTCAGTATTTAAGGCTCATCAATCACAATATACTCATTTAAAAAACTGAACTCCTAGGAGTGTAATGATAAAATGTATGCTACATAACTTTCTCCCTTTGTATCATGGCTAAATTTTTTCACCTAATTTTCACCCAGGTAATTCTCAGATACACATCAAGATTTGGGCCTCTTTATAATCTTTGCTTTTCCTGATGTGATATTAAGGCAAAAATAGTTGAAGTTGAAATCCTTTCTCTACAGTGACTTACTATTAGTCTAATAAATTTGATCATATATAAATAAAATATTACAAACTAACACATTTCATTGTGATCTGCCCTCAGTGCCATCATAGTTTCAGAACCCGTGAATGAAAGGTACTGCGGTATAGATGGTGAACTGTAACCGATATGCTTCAAATTCAATCTTTGTGTAATAATGGAAGGATGTATGAAGTCTCAAGCATATTTTGTTAATTGATTTAATACTGCATTTCTTTTGAATGCTTCAAGTGTGTTCAAGTGTGTTCTCATGATAAATAGCTACTTGAAAAAATATATAGTTTCTATTCCGCTTAAAGTATGAGTCATAGCAAAATTTAATCAAGTAGGTGAAGGTAAAAATGTCATCACACTTCTAAAATTTGTTGTCAATATTTCACACCTGTGTGGAAAGCAGATAGATGTATAAGCAGCAGCTTGATAACTGTAAAACTCTAATTAGTTCACCTTTGAAATGTCAGCTAGGCTCTAAGGCGACCCATGCAGCATATTGGCAGGGAGCCGGTCAACAAAAAGCACGTTTAAAACACCAAATAAGGGGAAAATGCTATATTATTTGGCACAAATACTATCATCCACCTGTGTGAAGGGAATATGCTTTTTCACTTTGCTTCTTATAGAAGATCTTTAAGTTATGTGCACTTGGCTGAATCCCAATAAATTATACACTAATCTTAGTCCAAGGAATAATAATAAAGTTATATTGCAGTGCACTCAATGATAGTAAGTTATTTACGTTAGATAAAAAATCAACAATATTTAAATGCTCTCAATACAGTCTGAAATTTGTATAGAAAAGTCTGCAGATCATATAGTTTGTATCATGAGATTAAAACCAATTTGAACACATTTGAGAGTTGGAACAGAGAAAGCTTGTACCAGATAAGAACTGAACCATGTAAGTATTTTTGAGAATTTAGTCTGTTTCTATAAATGAGTAAGAAGGTTGCGCTATAAACACAGAGTGAAAAAGTGATGGTCATTAAAATTTTATGAAGCTGATTATTTTAAACAGCTTGGAATGATAAAATCACTCACTTGAGGTTGTGAACATCAATATAAGGATTAGAGTAACAGTTTTTTCATTAAAAAATGACTAGAATTTTTTCTTTCTCTACCACTAGTTACTCTTAAAGTAATTAGCCCATTAAAGGAAATCTAAAAGCATCTGCTGTATTGAAGAAATGTTTATTATGACTACTGGAGATTCAGTCATTATAAACCAAATAGTCTACTAACAAAATGTTGTACCAGCATAAATGAACATGGTCAGAATGGCAACACTAGATAAAACTAGCAAGGTGTTATTTTAAAAAGTTTCTCTGAGAGGAGAAGGTAACTTGATACATTTTACAAGAACTGACACTTACTAAAACTGTATTTTTCTTCCATTCTCCCCCCTCCCTTTCATAGCAATAATAATAACTATTATCATTATTATTTCTGTGTTCTGGTTTCAGGAAAATAAGAGAATAATCTCTTTTTGGTTAGATGCTGAAAGATTAAAAAATACTGAATTCAGAGGAGGGTCGGGTAGAGAGTGAATCCGAAGATGTGATCCTGTGATCCTGGGAGGTGCGAGTTAGGGACCCCCCTTAAATGAAAACCTGAGGGGCGTGTGTTTGTTTCTCCTAGCTCAACCATAAGCACGCATAGATCTTTCTAGTCTTTGTTCCAGGGCTTGCTCTTAAGAAGTCTGTCCTTGATCAGTCAAACCTACCGATAGATGGTTTAAATCCACTGCTTTGGACAGGGGCTGCCTGGCTTTCCTCCTGAATCTCCTTCGGTTTGTCCAGTTGCTATATCAAATGCTCTTGTGGGCCCAGCACATTTCACGTAGCCTGTGTTTGCTTCACTCTCTCTTTCTCCAGAGAACTAACAGATAACTGCCATTTCACATCCAAAAGACTGTCACGAGTTCAAAAATGTTTGGTATGAACATGATCAATCGAAAAACATGATTTACTTAATAATGTTTAAGAACATAACATCTATATTTATGGACAATATATTTTACTGCTATTAGGCCTGTATATGAATCTGGAATTTAAAAGTGTTAGACTTCATTGAGCTTTCCTCTTTTTAAGAAGAGGATTGACTGACTTTTTCCAAAAAGCCACATTGAGTTCTAAATCTTGGGCCTTTAAATGGCATTATATCCATGTTATGGTTTCTGAACCAAAGGATCTCTTTTTTCTGTTAACCTCTTGAGGTCACAGTGGTGGTTTGAAGTCTAAGCAACAATTCTGTTCAAAGACTAACTCACAGCAGGGTGTGTGCAGTAAGGGTATTTGTGATTCCAGTCTTCACATATATTCCACTTTACTTTTTAGAAAATTTGGTTCTGAGGCTACTACAAAGGCAACACCCTTAAAACACGTCATTTTCTATATCTCCCTGTACCAAAAGCCTTATATAATGACATTGGAAATGTATCACTAGATTTTTCAATGCACAAATGCCTTTAAAAAAAATATACCCAGTGGAGACCTTGATTTCTCATTTGCTCTTGGCTCTAGAGCACTTTTCACTCATTCTTGGGAAAGGGTTTAAGGGTCATCCTCCAGAGTGAGCTGGAACATAATGTGCCCTTCAAACTAGGGATCATCCCTTCTACTTGGGCCTTTTTCTGAGTGGTGGAGGGAATACAAATAAAGATGTATTTTGTGGAGTGTCATTAAGGGCATGGATTCAGAGTCCTGAATACCTATGGCTGAATCCTGACTCTGCTGCTTACGAGCTACATGAATCAGGGTAAATCCCTCAATCTCTTTGCACTTCCATTTCTTTTGTAATGACATCATATTTGTGTTGTGGAAATTAAATAAGTTAGTGTATATAAAAATCAGTGTCCAGCACATCATGAGTGCTATATACGTGTCATTATTAATATTATCATACAAATATGCATCTGTCTTTAGTAGGATTTCCCAGATACTGGATGATAGATTTATTGCCATATCTGATTGGTTTCTTAGAAAGCTATGAAAGAAATATATGCAGTTGAAAAGGGAAACAATTATTTTGTGTTAAAAATGCATATACTGCTGATGTACCAAAAATATTTATATAAACCATCGGTTTTAAAAACCTAAAAATTTCAGTTTAACTGAAATTTATTATTTTAACAAACATATATTGTGTTCACTGTGTACAAGACAACTGTTGTTGTGGTGGCCTACCAAAGGGCTCAGATAGAAATTGTCAAGTAACTTATAGAAGAGTAGGAGGATATGATGTATAAAAGTAAACATGTAGGAGGAGAATCATAGATGCTTTTTACCCTGGATTTACAAAGAAGAGAGAAAGGAGGGGGGGAGGTGGAGAGAGAGAGAAAATATTACTTCTGACTGAGGTGTTGGATTCATTGGAGGAAATAGCATTTAAGATAATCCATGAAGGCTGAGTATGACTTACACATATAGAGAAGTGAGAAAAAGAAAATAACTTTGGTCGCTAAGATGAGTTGTATAGTGGTTGGAACCAAGGAACAAAGTTCAGAAACTTTGTACTTGAAACATCAGTTAAGTTTTGCTGGAGCCAAGAATCTGATGAGAAATGTTTGAAGCTGGAATAAGGTCAGGAAAGCTTGAATGTTCGGCTAAAGGGTTTTTGTTTTGTGTTGTCACCAACATAAACACATTAATTTTTTTAAACAATCGAATGGTGCGTATGATATTGGTATGAATACAATTGTACCTGCTTTCAAGACACCTCTAATTGGAAGTCATATCAAAGATAAATACCAAACCATTCTCAGGGCACTGCCCCTCCCAGTGTCTGAGAGGTGCATTCCAGGACAGTGCCAGATGTTTGCATAAGGCTGGAGAGAGAGAAAATTAGTCCTGATAGCCCTGTCTCTGAGGTTGTTGTTCATTGATTGCTCTCCGCTTGGCTGTAACTTCTGAAGCCTCCATGGATTCCTGTATCTCCCACTCAAAGTGTTGAACCTATGGCATTACTGTACATTAGGTATTTGTCTTGACTCTGCCTTGTACTTTTAAAATTATGCCTTGACCTGCATCCTTTGTGTGTGGCATACTGCCCTTGGACTGCATCAACAACACTGCTGCCTCACAAATCAGATTGACTTTATGGTGGCCAGCCCCTCCAAATATACACAGCAATTGGGTTTATTGATTTGGGTAAGAAGTGTTTTCTATGAACTCTTGGTCTCTCATTTTCTTCTCTTAAGATTTTTGTATGACTCCTTCAAAGGAATAATTCAAAAATCATGGAGAAAAAAGAATGGAAGGGAAGAACCTAGAATAAGATAAACCTATTAGGAGGTTCTTGAAGAAGTTCAGCCAGGGGAACTGACCTGAGGCTTAACCCAAGGTGTGAATGGGAGGGGAAGAAGGATGATGGGGGCGGAGGAGTGGAGAGAATGGATGCTGCAAAGGAATATGTGCCAGGATTCACCAGCTGGTTGTACAAAAAAAAAAAAGAGAAAATGTAAAGAGTAAATGAGATTTTTTGCCCTGGGGTAACCAGGGTAGAAGGTTGTGCTATTAAAAGAATAAAGAAAATAGGACATGGTATAGTTTTTAAAGGGAAAAAAAGTTCACTATTGATCATATTGAGATATCTGATGAATAATCAGGTGGAGAAAGATCACTATTAAGCATTTGGAAATGAGGGGAAATGAGGACCTGTATCTTCAGAGGGAGGTGAGGCTGGAAGTATATATTTGACAATCATGGAAGAGAATTTGCCACAGAAAGGGTTCTTTGGTTAATACTATGAATTTAGGAAATAGGAGGATAACAGGACAAGAGAGAGAGAGATTAAATAACAAATGAGTTAAGAGGAGGACCTAGAAAGGCATGTTCACCTCGGTCATGACAAAAAGTTAATTTACCCATTACATCAGTCAGAATTCTCTAGAGAAGTAGAACTCATAGGATATATGTGTATATATGAAAAGAAATTTATTATAAGAATCTGGCTAGTCCAAAATCTGCAGAGTAGGCCAGCAGGCTAGAGACTCAGGAGAGCCCATGTTCCAGTTTGAGTCTGAAGGTTGCCTGCTACAGAATCAGAAAGGGTGGGTGTTGTAAATGATGTCTGAAGGCAGTCTGCCGGAGAATTCTCGACTGCTTCAGGGAGTCTGGTCTTTTCTGCTCTATTCAGTCTTTCAACTGAAGGCCCACCCACCTTATGGAGGACTATCTGTTTTACTCAAAGGCTAACAAATTGCATGTTAATCTCATCTAAGACATCAAACAATAATGTTTGATCAAATACCTGGGCAACCCATGGCCCAGCCAAGTTAACATAGAAAATTAACAATCACAAGTAAACCCCTTGTCAATTTGGCACCCATATACACCTCCTTAAACTATTCTTAATCTCCAAATAAAGATGATAACTGAGTCGTATTTATGCCTGACATAATACGACTGACTATCTTGCATACAACCTAAAACACACTAGCCCTTCCCCGGAAGAGGACGCAAAAATCCTTAGTGATGTTTACTCTTCTCCTTGATGCCCTGTAATTTAAATGCAATGCTGTAGTGTCAATACATCTTACGTTGTTTTATACACACACACACACACACACACACACACACAAAATACATACATACATACATATATGTACACACACAACATAAAATGAGGAAATATGACAATTAGGGCTCTCATTTCTGAAACTGGTCATGTCAGAATAGGTATTATTCATAGCTACCTTCTTTCACTACCCATTCTGTATTTCCTTTGCCATCAGCCACCACCTCAGCTAGTCATACTACTTACCGGATGAAGTGACTCAAACCCTCATTCCTGAAGGGTCTGGATCATCAGTAGACTTTGCCTGGATTGTGTTGTAGCTTTCTAATTACATTAATCACAGATCATGATAATAATAAGAGAAGCCCCATCTCCTGTATTCCAAACAACTTTTTCTTGTCTTCTCATTCTGGAGTAGCAGTTTAATTTCTCCTTGGTAATTAGTATGAATGACCCCAGCCAGCACCGTAATGCCCTTTTTGGCCTATGATTCTGAGTCAGGAGGACCAAGTAGCACTAACTTCCAGTTCAATGGAATTCTTATTGTGTCTCTGGTGGAAGGATTCCCCTCCTTTTAGAACTACAAACTAGTCCAGCAGAGCACGAGGTTGTGGGGACAGGAAGAAAGAATTTTTCTTGGGAGTCACTGGATATAATAGAAAATGATGTCACTTCTGTTTCCATCCCCTGATTCTTGGGTCTGTGAATTCTGCTATGGGAGAAACAGCACCATATATTGGATGCTGATTCAGAACAAATGTAGCCTCCTGGAGAACCTTCATCAGATTTAGAAGTGTTGACATCAACCTGGTGATGTAACTGAGTTTTCAAATGGCCATTCCACCATTCTCAAGTAGCTGTTTTAGGATAGTGGGGACATGATAAAACCAATCAATTCCATGTGCATGGGCCCATTGCCACCCTTCATTTGCTGTGAAGTGAGTTTCTTGATCAGAAGTAATGCTGTGTGCAATACCATGATTGTGAATAAGGTGTTCCATAGGTCCATAGATGGTAATTTTGGCAGAAGGATTGCATTCAGGGAAGGCAAACCTGCATGCAGAGTTAGTGCCCATTCCAACAGAAAACAAAATACTACCTTTTCCATGATGGAAGCAGCCCAACATAATCAACCTGCCACCACGTAGCTGACTGATCACCTCTGGGAACGGTACATTATTGAGGATTCAGTGCTACTTTCTACCACACACAGGATATACCCTTCAAAACACTCCCTTAAATTTCTTGAAAACAAATTCTTCAAGTCCAGATGGTTCTCAGAGTAACTATTCACTTTCTAATTTTAAGGAAGACACTGAGGAAAAGTTAATATTTCTTTCAGGCCATTAGATTGTTAGTGCCCTTCATCAACAATTTGTTGGATACCTCTACACAAGTTATATATAACTTCAGTGAAATTGATACTATTCGAGCCAAAAGAACAGTCATTATAATAGCTTATTTTATTAATAAATGAATAAATTAATAAATGAGACACTTTGACACGCTAATGACAAGAAAGAATTGCGGTACTTCTCTTAAACTGAAATTCCATTGAGGAAATTTTGAACACTGGTCATGTAAGACTTGTGTTTTCAAATTTATGTTAAAAAATTTTCATATACCATGTAAACTAGAATGGAGTAGCCTTTAGAAGTAATAATTTAATCTTGCCAGTGTCCTTGGCCACATGATTTTCCATATGTAGTTTTGAAGAATTGTGTTCATGAAAGGGTTTGTTTAAGCAATATTATAGGTTTGTATAATATATGAAACACTGCTAACATTGTACATTTAACATTTGAAAGGACCTGGTGATTTTTGATCACTGGTGGCTTTTAATTAAACGGTATGAATGGAAGGATGAAAAACAAAAATAATACGTATTAATTTTTAAACCCATTTAAGATTTTTAAAAAAATTTAGAATAAAACCTGCCAACTCTTTCTCTACTCTTTCAGATAGCAATAAAACTGTAAATCACGTAGAACATAGCAGAAGGTAGATAAAATTTCCTGTTGTCTTCTGTTTAGTTGCAAAAGAAAAAGTAAAAAAAAAAGGAAGGGGCATGAGAATTAGTCTAAAATCATAAATGTATATTGCATGCCTCCTGTCACTACCACCATTTCCCTTCAGAAGTTGAACAATCTGGAAAATGTTTTCAAGCAAAGAATTCTTTTCACTAGTCCCTTCCCACACCATGTTCTGTTTCAATTTTGAAACTCGTTTGAGTTGGAGCTGGAAATGACTGTAATTAATTTGCATATCTTATACAAGAGAACACATGAAAATTAAAAATGGCCCCACATAAAAGAATATTTGAAACACCTCTTCCTAGAGACTTTTTAGTAAACTTTGGAGCACAATCGGGGGCAATTCACACACAGATCAGTCATTAGGATGTATATGCTCCCCTAAACCTTACCCCAGCTGCTTTTCATTATAGGTTTTAGAGTAAGTGTCTTCCTAGAGTGACATCTTTAAACAAACTCCTGAAGGCTACTGAAGTATGACAGTTTCAACAAACATCAAAGCTAGATTTCAAGGAACTCTGCTCTAAGCAGTCCTAAAGCAAGTTGTATTTATTGACACTTACGTTCACATAAAAATTCAGATATTCTGTCAGGCATACTTGTTTATTTAAATTATCTCTAATGACAAGAAGAAACTGTTTTATTTTTCCTATTCCTAATCTCTTTTACCTTTGTAAGCCAATGAAACTTTTTTCACAAAAATGTTAACTAATCAGTAGGTAAAAATAGTCCCCCAAATAAGTAAAATTACCATAACAATTGTGATTCAATACTTCAGAAAGGTATTTAATGTTGTTTATTATACTATTTAAGGTATTAACATTACTTTTATGTATTTGCTCACCATTTGGATGCACAAGAATATGTGAAATAAAAAAAACCTACTTAAAGTACAGTAATTTTGAACATGTATTGCTACAGGCCCACTAGATTATATAATACTCTGTTAGGTACTCATGTATATTACCTAATTTACCTTCTGAGGAAATTATTTGATGGTGGTGATGATGATGATGATAATGATGACTGTAACTATGTAGTTACTACCATATGCCAGGCTCTGTTTCAAATGCTTTAAATGTACTGACCCATTTAATCATCTTAAGACCTGTATTATGCCCAATTTACAGATGAAACAACTGAAGATTGTGTAACTTTTCCAGGCTTACTGATGGAACTGAGATTTTAGCTGAGGTGGTATGATATACTTTGTGTTTTTGTCTACTGTATTTTGCTACCAGGTTTTATAGCTATGAATCTTGTATATCATCTTTGGCCTCAACGACTATGGTCTGCTTCTACAGATTTTTAAGAGTACAAAAAGAAGAAATGTGACCAACATGCACAAAAAACAAATTGATCAAAGATTAGATGTGCTCTGCCTTGTAAAGAAAATGTTGAAAAGTCTTATATAAAGTTTGGATTTGTCTTCTCAAAGCAGATGTATTTTGGTAAATCATTCAAACCACAAATGTCCAGCTCTGAAACAGATGTAACACCTTCATTGAGCCAAGATGTTACTAAGAATGTCAAACAAACCAGTTGTTACTTTTAACCCAAGTGATGTTCAATGCTTTCATTTTTGATTTCATCTATCAAAAGGGATATAGAAAAAAAATTGGAAGGAGCTGCCAACATGTGTCCTTCTATTTGTCATTTCTTGATGGGCAACTTTAACTTATTTTCTTTTGCACCATGTACAAAACTAAAGTCACTGTCATGTCTTTTTTAAAAATTTGGGACATTGTCTTTGTTACCAAATACACATCTTTGAGCAGTACAATGACTAATACAATCATAGACAATGAAAGTTGGCTGGGGAGCTGTAAGTGGTAACAAAACACTAATGTGCTCTAAGAGTTATTGCAGAAAGTGAATGAAAACATTTTGGCTATTGTGTCTTAACTTCTACTGTCTGAAGATATACTTAGTATTGTGCCTTGAATGCCTGGCTGATAATTACCTGTAATTTTGAGAAAATTTAAGGAATCTATACCTATTAGAGAGTTCTTTAATTGGGAACCTCTAATCAGAGTTAGAATATAAACTCACAAGGCTGACCCTTTGTAGATCTGAATTGAGTTCTGGTACATGAATTTTCAGAGAAGTAGATTAACTAAAGGGTCGAAGTTCTAGAAAATGAAAATTTCAAGTCCGATTCGAACTTAAATTATTTATATTTTAACTAGTTAAGCATGCAACTTAAATGTGAAATAGAAAGTTCATTCTTATTGCTTTTTTTAAAAAAAATAAAATTCGGTTTCTGAGTAGAATTATAGTTTCTTGTCCTATGCTTTGGAAGAAGCACTGTAGCAAATGGGTATGATAAATCACAAGTTTCTTAAATGTGTTCACTTTCCTGCTATTATTTTATATTTTAATACAAATTTACTTAGTCTGGTTTATGCAATTTAAAAGTATTGTCTCATAGGACTCTTAAATCTTCATTCCTAAGAACTTGACGTCTTGCTATGTTCCTTCCACATAACCACAAGCACCTTGTTAAAAAATATGCACCAAATATTACAAGATAGACTGTCCTGGAACAATTTCATATCACACTACATTGCAAACAAATGAGGTCTTGTACCAAGGTACACTGGTAATTTCTGGATATGAATGACATTGAAAGGAAAGTACTTATTGAGAAGGCAGACCCATTGCAGTCTCAAGGCTGGGTATACAACTTGCTTCAGTGTTAATGGCACTTGTGTGTTCACGGTGCTGGAGAAACAGACTTCTGTTCACTTGTTTTCAGTATGGAATACTTATACCAATAAATTTTAAAATGTTTTTTATTATGTCTACTTTGACATAATTCTTTAAATGGGCACTCCTTTTTATCTAGAGCATAGAGTTATTTTCTGACAAAAGTGAACAGTTTATATGTAAAAACTCCGTGTTGATAAATTTAACACTAAAACAAGAGCAACTAAAATAGAACAGATTTTGCTTTTTGATTGCAGTGATTTTGTGCTTGGCTTCCAAAAAGGAAAGCAACAGGGATGAACAGTAATGTTTAATTTTGTAGACTGCCAAAGCATTGATATATTTTTATTGTTTATAGTCTAGAAAAATGCATGTACACTGAAAGTGATTCTGTTATTAAATGATATTTTGCCCCATCTTTACTTAGATTTGAAATATCTAAGTAACATCTTTAGATAGCTTCAGCCCCTACTAATGTTCAAAAGAAAAAGTGCTTAATAAATATGTATGCAACACACAAGCCCATGTAGTAGCTTAGAATAGTTGAGTTATATTTCTTGGAAATTAAGTGGATGAAATGAGGAGTATTAGATTCTTCCCAATGGGAACAACTTTGCTAGTTTATCACTTGTCTTGGGCTTATATTTGACTTTATTAATTCATAATAATTATTCCAAAAATGTTAAATTTATTTTTATTGTCAGTTTATTTCTTATCAATATTTTCTCAGTAAAAATACTGACTTTCTATGAAATGAAAAACAATACTTAATATAATATTATGGAACAGTACTTTCAAAGCAATTAATTCTTGAGTGTATATACTTTTGAGTATATAAGATGTATATACTACTGTAACCAAGTCTCATGAAGAGCAGTTTTGTTTCTTTACTTTTTCTTATACCCTATATTTTAAATATATATTTTGAAATAAGGTTTAGCTGTTATATAATGGATATATCTAAATTTTATATTAAAAATCAGAATATTTAAAAAACCCATCAATGCTAATACAACATGGTAAAGTTAGAATTATAAATGTTTTCCTTTTGTACTATAATGTTTTCAGTCCAGGAATATTCAAATTTCTTGGCCTTATTAGACAAACTGTTAGAACTTTTTCACAGTTGCACCATAATTAGGTTTTAATGCTACCTAAAAGGCTAGATGGTATGAGTTCTTTTAGAGTTTGCAAGGAAGCTAAATTGGTCCTTCCTACAAACAATTGTTAACAGACATTGTTAAGGATAATGATATTTATTTTGCTGTAAAATTTCTTTAATTTTAACTGTATAAAATATGGAACATTGAACATGGGAAGAGATTTTTTTCAAACAAAGGATTGATCAAGTAGATAGTATGCTAATGGATTTAACTGAAATAGTGATCCTTGAGCACTGTTTTTTCGTGATTTGGGGTTATACTCTTCATTGACAGTGATATGATTTGATGGATTAGTAAAACACATTTTAGATCTGAAATCCATGTTTAATAGAATAGCAATGGAAAATTACTTATATAATTGAGCTTCAGATGAAGGTATGTTTTCAAAAAATATTTTTAACCTTTCTGAACACAAAAACCTATAGACATACTCTGGAATAATAAAATTCCAGGTTAATATGTTAATAATTTTGGTAAAATTTAAAACTCTATTAGCTTGATGTAAAATTATTGAAAAATTCTATAAAGCAATTATTATTAAAGAGTTAGAGTGACCTTTGAGACATTTACAAATTATTTTTTTCCATAATGGTAGCTATTCTACTTGGTTTTTAAATCCTTTCCAAATTCTTATAACCAATTTGTACAGATATATGCAAAAGATATGCTAAACAATACAATGTAATAAATTATTATTTGGAAAATGATGTCCAATTTGTAAAATATTTAATAGCCACCACTTCTACAGCTACCATGCCAACGTTTTACCATCATGTATTACCTACCAGAGTGAAAATAAAGAGAAAAAAAAACATGCAAACTGTTTAGTTTTGCTAATATTTAGTGGTTTTAAGAAAATGTTTCATTTGGAAAGATAGAAATTGAGATTTAGGGGCTATCTTCATGTTTTAATTACCTCAGACTTTTGTTGATATTATGTGAAGTGATGTAACAAATTATTTGTGGGGTTTTCTTGTATGTGTGTGAATATGTAACCCAAAACACTGCACCATAAATAAAGCTGAAATAGGAAAAATTAGAAAGTAGGTAAATGCTATTCTGAAAATTAACTCATTGAATCTGATCAGCAACTGTAGCAAAAGAGAGAGGCAATCACTGTTCCCCATGATTATTAGTAAGGAAAAGGAACCAAGGGGATGGAGTATATTTTTGGATTTAAAACAGATTTTAAGACAAGATGTTTTGAATCTGGTTTTCCATCAGGTTAGCCTTTAGTAACAGTCTTGGCTCAACTGTGACAACCCCGATCCTGGAGTGGGAATTGTTTGAGAGAACATTTAAAAACCTTAGGAGGGTGGTTCTATAAACTCCTGTGTTCTCTACAGTGAATCACTAAGGTTGTATTATTTGAACTCTTTGTTATGACATTTTTTGATTGATCATGGACAATAATTTATTCTCTGACACTGATTATTCAAGTTTATGTTTAAAAATCTGTGTTCTCTTTTTATGTGGATTCTCCAAAGATAGCTATAAAAGAAGAATCATAAAATGCTTTAATTTTTCTGAATTCTTACACCTGCATTATGTGACTTAGTCACATAAGAATGTCTGTTAGTTTTTCAGAAAGAATGTGCCTTACGTTTTTTACCTTTAACAAAAATTTTAGTGTGACATTTGGCTCTGGAAAGACATTGAAATAACAATTTTAAGTTGATCAGCATATACATAGGTACCTCTAATTTATTTTGGACAAAATGAAAGACTACAGTCTTTTGTTTCAAAATCATGGCATATAAAATGTTTAGACTTGATATAAAAGAGGCAAATGTTTTTAAGTCAAACCTTTCTAATCTTGTTGTACAAAAATATATTGTTCTTTTTTGTTGATTATCAGTTGGTGTGAATAATAAGACATTGTAGTTCAATTATTCATTAATAATTTTTTTCAAGAAAATTCTCTTATGTATAATAGGAACTATCAAAAAAAAATTCAGCCCTGGCTGGTGTGGCTCAATGGATTGAGAGTTGGCCTGCAGACTGAAAGGTCACCAATTTGATTTCCTGTCAGGGCACATGCCTGGGTTGCAGGCCATGTCCCCAGTTGGGGGATTGTGAGAGGCAACAGGTGGATGTTTCTCTTGCACATTGGTGTTTCTTTCCCTTTCTTTCTCCTTCCCTTCCCCCTCTCTAAAAATAAATAAATAAAGTCTTAGAAAAATTTTCAGGTAAAATGAAAGATGAAAATAATGAAAAGTCACCTCTGGGCACAGCTGTGTATTACTGTTGAAAGGACACAGCTCTTGTAAGATATATTCATCCTAGTCAATTATTTAATATATGTATTTTTATTCACATTTTATTACATAAATGGAAAAATAGTCTCTCTCCTAAAACACTATTCTTCCTAGAAAAATATTATAATACCATTATTCAACTTTCGTAAAACAAAATTTTGCTATTCAGCTATTTGTTTCAGTTACATGTCTGACTTATAAATCTCTCTGAAATATTTATATTGCTTAATGAATAGATCAAGGAAAGGTTTACTAAAACATCTTCCATTTGTTTTTAACCTATGTTATTTCATATTTTATTTTGGATGATCTCCAATTACAAATTTTTTTGAAAATTTTGTTTTATAAAACAATTTGATCATGGCCTTTGACTTAACTCAGAATTCAACTAAGCTCATTCTATAATATGTGAAGGAAGGAGCACATTGACATGACAATTATAGTTTTTGTCAAGTACTTTAAGGATCTATCCTTAGAAAAAATCCTAAATCTTTATAGGTGTAGGAAACTAGAGCCAGTAAGAAATTTCCCTGGGTCTTAAAAAATAAACAAAAAAACCAAAACAAATAAAAGTTACTATACTTATGACTGTTACGTAGAATTTCAACAATTTAGTGCAGCATTTAGAAGAGAGATGACATATCAGCAAATCAATCTCACTTTTAATCTCGTCATAGTAAAGAAAGCAGAATTATAAACACATAGTTATAAAACAATCAGAAAAAGGGATGTATATGCACATGTACATCTTTCTTCCTTATATTCACAGATCTACCCAGTTTTAAATGACTCAAAAAGAAAAGAAGAATAGAGGAAAGCAAAGCCTCATGGTAATTTTAGCTTGCTGATCATAGTTTTAACTGCAGAGTGGTAGAAGGGTGTGGGGCCTGGGGGTGGATAGCATCTTGTGGTTTCCTTTACCACAGTCAGCTTGGGGGGCAGGGATGGGGGAGGGCAGGACTGTACATAGACCCTGGAAGCTAGCCAGTCCTGGCCATTAATTAACTTAAATGACTACGTTTCAGAATTTGTGAGTTACAAAGTACTTCAAGCTCCTGAGAAAATGAAGACTTCAAGCTAAAATCTTCTGTAGTTTTCCAATCAGCTCTTCAAGTATTCACATTTATAGACATTTGAACCCTATCCATGAAAGGTGGGGGGATGTTTTCTAAAAATTGAAAGTAGCTTGGTGCTAGTGAAACTACTGTGCATAGTAAAGACCACAGAATACACAGTTTAAAATGATTGAAAAGAGAAATGAAAGAATTCAACCTATGACCCTAACCAGATTGAGTGGATATTATTTTAGAAGAAAGGGAATGAGTTTGCAAATGACTTTGAAACACACTGCGCTATACAGTATCTGGCAAAAGTCTTACATAGGTAAATGAAGTAGAGCAAGTGACTATGGTGACTGATATTTCTGTTCATCATTGAAGGAAGTGCTCCCTGAAATGAAAACAAAATCATGTGGCAACACAAGGTGATAGTTGTACCTTGAGACAACAGAATTCCACTGGTACTGGTGTTTTAAAAATGTAGAATGAACTTAATACCTCAAATAGAATGAATTGCACAGTATTAATTATCTTTGTATATATTAGAGCCTATGAATGCAAATGCTCTTTAAAGGTAAGCTGATTGGAATAGGAAACAACAATTCAAAAAGTCTAAAAACTGTGAGGTTGATATGACTTGTAAAACTTGAAATAAGTTAAATTGTCAAAGCTAAAGCCATTTTGGTTGTTTCCCCAGCTGTAAAAATCATAAAAAACAAAATCATTTTCAAGACCAGCTTACTATATGGGTTTATTCTAATGGTTTTATTTTGTTTAACTGGCTTATTGTAATTAAAATCTTGCCAAATAATTCTTTTTAAAAGTATCCTAACTTCTTTTACACTTAATAAGTTCTGTAATGGAGGTTCTTTGTAAATAGGTGCCTGTCTAAAAATGACCGGTATTTGGCTTATAGATCAATTAATAATGGGGAGAAAAACGTTCTATTTCTTCTGTATTTAGATGAAAATTTTAAATGCCAATGCAAAATGGAAAAACACTTGATTAATGTGCATGTTGTATATTCATAGATAAATGAATAAGGGCAAAATAAAGGAAACAGAGGAATATTTCAGGACCTTGAGTGTAATATTCAGCTAGCAATGGTGGGAGTGAAAGCTTGGTGGTTTAGAAAGATAAAGAGGGTGAGAATCTCAAAGGTTAGTGTTCTTATGTAAAACAATATCATAGTTTTTAAACATAGTTTTTAAACATAGATTTTATTTTCTATTTATCCCTTAACTTTTTGTTGAACATTTACTATGTACTAAGAGATTCATATGCAATATAATCCAAAATTGATTTAGACAGATGTTGTGACTTTGAAGAGCTTTTTTCCTCTTAAGAGGAAATAAACAATTATATGCAATTCAATAAATATAATAGAACAAAGTAATAGGTGATCAAAAGAAGCATTTTGAGTGAGATGAGTGCATTTCAAACAGTAGCTAAAGTGGAAGTGTTCATTACACATCTCCAGAAGGGGAAGGGACAAGGTCAAGTGAGGAGCAATGGAAGAGGAGTCTGGCTAGATGTGCCTGAAAAGTTATAAAGGTTGGGTTGCTAAGAATGATGTTCTTCATTTATGAGGCAATTCAATGGGCCCTACAGGCAACTGGAAACCATCAGATAATTTTGACTTTAAGTGACATGATCAGAATTTTGTTTCAGGACAAACACTCTTGTAGCAGTGTGGATGATGGGTGGAGGCTGGTAGCAGGGAATTTTGTTGAGGTAATGAAAGATAAGGAGGGCTTTTTCCAGGTCAGATGGAAAGGAGTTGAAAAGAAATAAAAAGTTAAGAGTGAAATTATGGGGATAGACACAAAGATTTAAATATTTATTTATTTTTAGAGAGAGGGAAAGGGAGGGAGAAAGAAAGGGAAAGAACATCGATGTGTGGTTGCCTCTCACATGCCGTCTATGGGGGACCTGACCTGCAACCCAGGCATGTGATCTGACTGGAAATCAAACCAGCCACCCTTTGGTACGCAGGCTGGCATGCAATCTACTGAGCCATACCAGCCAGGACAGATTTAAGTATTTCTTATAGGCTTGACAGTAGAGATTAAAGAAGTCCCAAGTTTTACACAGGAATTGGATAGGTAATGGTGATTAACTTCTTGTGTATATAAAAGGCAAACTTTCTTCAAATACGTATACCCCATTTTTATTTTCACCAGGTTGGATTATATCTCAAAGATATTCTGGAGCAGTATGCATTCTTGGGGAAATTTACTCTGATATATGTTTGGAAGACAGTTGTCAAAATACAAAGATATATATAGGCAAATTATTGCAATTTCACTGTGGTTCATCAACTTTCTTTCTCCCTTGCTCTCTCACTTTCTTATCTTCTTTCACTCTGTGGGAAACGTTAACTACCAATACATAGTGGCGCTATGCCTTTTGAGTCAGGGAAAAAACATTTTCCCTGTGAAGGATTTTAGATGCCTTATGCATCCTTAAGAAGCTTTTGGGAGAACAGAGCTGTATAAACCTTATATTATTCCATTACAAATTATGAGTCAACAGGGCAGAATGTATTCTACAATTTATGGCTTCCTGTGAACATTAGAACAAATCTCCCAGGTCAGGATTTTGTTGTGGACTGTGGGAATTTTCTGTGCCTCTTGGCATTGAAGTCGATGACATTAAGTCCAAGTTATCAGTTCAAAATGAATGGGGGCCATTTGCTATTCATTTTGTGAAGTGTGGACAGTGGTTTGATAAATGAACTAGGCTTTGGATAATTTGAGCAAAATCCTTTTCTAGTAACACCTTGTACACTACGGAGACTAAAGAGAGTGACATTTTAGATAATGGAAAATGTGCTTGTGAAGCCTACTGATGGAAAATTCGGATATGCTCTGGATCTAAAGTACTATGATTTGTTTAGGGAGGGAAGGAATGAATCTGTAAATCATGTTGATCTAGGAAAGAGAAAAGGAAAGGGAAAAAAAGCCAGGTTGAATTTTATAAGCAGAATAGCAATTCGTTTACTGAGCATAGTTTTTTATGCACAAGCAAGATGTTCCAGCCAACATTATAAATATAATGTCAACTTTATGGAAAAGAATTAGAAAGAATATACATAACACACATAACTCTAGAATCACTAATTATTAAAAGGGAAAATATAAAAGAAAGCTGGAAAAAGAGTTACTGCTTTTTGCACAGGAAATATTTTAAATACTACAAGAAAATATGTCCAAAGAATCATTATTCCAGAAAACACCTGTAGAATGAATGTATTTAGAGATATTTAGAGATCCTCATTAGAGGTTAATTTGCATAGATGCTATGGGCAACTCTGGACTCTAAGTGGGTCCTTAGGATTTTATTTGCAGAAATTAAGTGAAATATGAATGAGCTGTTTTCAAGTCTCTTAAATGTTGAATTGCAGAATATATGTAGAGGCACAATGGCCTTTGCTCAGACATGCTCTGGGAGGACATCAGCGTGGAGTGTGAGATTTTACCCATAGTCAAAAGAAAGGACAGGACTTGAACACTAACTTGGGGAATGGGAAAAGAGTGCTTGCTTCCCCAATGTGGAAAAAAAGGGTTTGGCCCAATTCAGCTTGCCAGCAGACTATGCTACAGATCAGGGGGATTCAATGGAGCCATGACACTGAGCAATCCTTTAGGGCAGAATGTCCCAATTTACTTGACTGCTGAAACATGTTTAAGTAATATTTATAGAATACTAACAAGAAGTCATTAGATACATTGTATACCTTGATCAAAGAAGACCTCACAAATGACCTCATATATGATTTAAAAGCTGCAAAAATGACCAAAACTTATTCATGTGTGTGTTTGGTTTAACTTTGTAATATTCCAAAACAAATCAGATAAATTACTTTATTTAATTAATAATAAGAAGCAACCATTTGAAGGTTAAGTAAAATACAAAGATATTTTATCCCTACATTAATATATTTTGTAGCATACTCAATATTGCTATATAATGAGAATTGTATATGTATAGAAAAAGGAAAAGAATTGAAATTAAATATTTTGCAATATTTGGGTAACTTTAAATTAACTGTTCAAGAATCACTAGTTATTTGTATGTTCAAAAGAAGGAAGAATGGAGAGTCATCATTTTTATTTTGAAATATTCTGATTTTTTAAATGCTTACTAGTTTTATTTAGACATGATTTTTAAAGCTACATGACTCACTTAAAAAATATTGTCTCTTTCAAGTATCGATTATGGTGAATGGGACCATAAAGCATAAATTTTAAATATATGACAAATATTTAATAAAATTACACAGTAACTTTTCAATTATAAAATGCTAATGTAGATTAATGATCATCAAATTGACAATACACATCAACTTGAGGGTAAAGTGGTAAATACTGCACCAATGTGTAGGGTAAAAGTCCTTAGGTGATAGTGTAAATTTGGGGCGTCCTTCTGGGTATTCATTTCTTAAAAGTAGAGAATTGTATGACAATTATAGTTCTTTATACATTTATTCAGTATTTTCATGTATTAAGTTCATATGTAAAATTAAATTCAGAAGCAGTAATACTGCTTTTTGTGTGTGTGTATGTGCGCGTGTGTGCATGTGTGTGCGTGCATGTGTGTGCGTGTGTGTGTGTGTGTGTGTGTAAACCTCGAGGAACACAGTCTGGGAATCATTGCCTGTAGTGGGTGTAGAGAGCAATATAACTGTTCATTTTCCAGTCAATTAAAGAAGGATTCAAGGGTAATACAAAACAAGAGAAAGGTAGGTTCTTTGGGAACAGCCACTAGAAGCTGTTACTGTTTCCTGAAGGCTCACCCGTTGGTGCTGCCTTCTTCAAGGACTGCTGTTGAAAGCCATCTTAGAGACAAGAACAGCAGCCATAAAAGGGGGGAAGTGATTCTTGGGGACTTTGCACCAAGTACAGTCTTTGGGAGCATAAGGAAGAATTGTGAAGTGTCTCTGTTCCTTTGTCTTGAACCATGACAACACCCTTAGAAGAGGTCCCTTTAACATTTGGGCGATATGGTGACATCAGGGGAGGAATCAGTGGACATGATAATGGTGATGATGACAATGATGATGACGAGGAAGATTTTATTATTCCTCACTAAGATGAAAAAATAAAAATTTCACATTAGGAGACCTAATGTGGGTAAAAGCCCAGATAACTCCTGGTAGGAATCTAATCTCTTTATATCAACAATAACTCTGTACTTAGATTCCTGCCACAGTGGAACATCCTGGGGGAAAAAGTTAATATTTATATAAACTAGTAATAGATTTAATAGCAGGATATGGGTGACTCCATGACTCTTCCAAAACTAGAATATGTAAATGGCATTACTAATTTGAGTTCAAGCTAAGCACAACCATTGGTTTAGAGGTGACATTAGCCTTTAGGTTTCAGGCATTCTTTTCTGGCTCTGTAAGCCTGGAAAGATCACCTAGGCAAAAGTCATGCTGGTTCATGAGAACAATTACTAACTGAACCAACATTGTAGGCACTCCCACTTTCTTCACCTCAGTCTGTGGCTCTCAGATCCAACATTCCTCTTCTCATCAAACTGGCCTCTGAGTGCCTCACTTCTGGTTTCCAATGTCATTGTTTAAAAAACCTTTTGAACTCTTCTTCTAGCTTTTTATTTTTACCTTACCTTTCCCATATGGCTTTGGTTTTCTCCCCTCTCTTGATTTGGTGTGGAACACAGCTTCTCAGAAACTAATCCTGGTCCTAGCCACCTAGTGAGCATCCAGATGGTTTGTCTTCAGCTCTAGTAGGCAGGGAGTTGGAAAAAATCATACAATATTTTATTCAGCATAGTCTAAAGGCATCTCAATAGTGGAAACGAAACACATGAAAACTTGACCATTTGTGAGAATGCTTGTGAAAGTGTTAAACAATATATGTGATCTGTTTGAAAATCTGAGAGATCACCATAGAGACTCTGCTTATTATATCACATAATAGTTGGATACTAAAACAAGCTATACACATACTGTGTTTAATTGTTAACCAATAAATAGTATTGTATGGTAGGGTTTTAATCCTCAGAGCCTGATATATTTTTAGGTGTTTTGGTTAAGAAAAAATATTAGAAGGTAATGAAATTAATAGCCTCCTCTAAACTGTTTAGGAAGACAATTTTCTCTGGTAGGGACAAGAGAAATTCTACTTATTGTGGCTGTTTAAACTCAAAGGTTAGATAACTGATAACAGGGAATTGTGTGGAGACTTTTGCAGTTCAGATTCATGTTATCACACTCTCCAAATTACACCAATATACAGCTGATAAGGAACCTTAATGGACCTTTCATATCTGTATGGTAACTAAGACATACACCATGTATGGTTATGAGATTGTTACCTGTAAGTCTTTGTTCTGATAACTTAATTTCCTGTCAAGTGATGTATTGCAGAAACTGCTTCCAGCTTCTCATCTCTTTTACGACAAGATTTTCCTTGTGAAATGCCATGCTTTAAAAATTCACAATTTTAAAAACTTCTCAGTTATTTTACTATAAATTATATATTACTGTATTTATTACTTTTATAGATTTTATACATACACATTTACATATCTGTAATAATCTTACAGATTTTATGCATACATATATGCATATATATTAGTATATACACGTGTGTGCATATATATACACACACATGCATACATGTGTATATATATATGTCTAATTAGATTTATCAAGCACTGGGGCTCTTTGGAAATGCTACGACAGAGAATGCAGGGGCTCACCTATGAACCCAGCACTACCTTTAGAAGGAATAACTAGTTTATCTTGAATGTAGTTTGTAGCGGGGTTTTTCAAATGTGTGCCTAAATGCTTGTGGCTATAAAACATACATTCTATGAAAACAATTACTGGATTAATTATAATTTGTTATCATTATCCTTTTTCTAATCAATGAATAATGTACTATAAAGGTCTATTATCTTGTGCATAGACTTTCGAATTCTTTTGCTATTGAAACAGGGTTCTAGTAGTTAAAACGCTTGGGAACAATTGCTGTACTACTTAGACATCCAGAAGAAACCAATCTTTAGTGCTGGAAAAATTTATGAAGTATTTACATATAATAGATGGAGAAATCTGCTATTTTTTGTTATGAAATGTCTATAAGGAAAACATTGGTTTCATAAAGTGTATATATACCATGACCTCTAAAGTCAAGTTGAAATAATTCATTCCCCCCAAAAAAACTTACAAAGTAAATATACAAATAATAGAGAAATTGTAATTAAAATTTTAACTTCTATTGAGGAAATAAATGTTGGCTAAGAAATTGGCGCATTATAAGAAGCTGCTGGTCTGCACATCCAAAGCAAAAATTATTATATTAAAATTACAGTTTCTAAAACATTTGTTTCTCATCTGGCATTAAATAAAGTTTAATTGCAAGTTGTTTTATGTCATTTTCCCTTGAGGATATGCTTTCAAAAAGATACACAGGAGACTCATATGTACACACATCTCATTATTTCTCAGTAGGATTCATGTTTGTGCCACCTACTCATGATTGGAAGCGCATACTCTAATGTTTCTGATTTACTTGTCCTGGGCTTTCATAACAATCTAATTCTTACTTAGCTACATGGTTCTGTAGGCTTTTTCAAAATGTGATTCCAAATTGCCAAAAAAAACCCTCCCAACCAAAAACCCTTAATGACTCTCAACAGTTTCTTTGACATATTTAAGCAAAATATTCTGTTCCCTCAACAAAAAGGCACAAAATTTTGGGTTTGGGTTCGAATTACATTTGGCCAGCAGCTGTTTATAAAATTGAGCAGCAAACAGTGCAATAAAAGCAGATTATATGTGGATTCTGTTTCTTTCCTGGACAGCCTGTCTTGTAAATATTTGCTTTTACCATCAGAATATGAGAGGAAAGCCTTACCCTCTCTCCACAATTTAGAAATAGCGTAAGAGAAATTGTAAAACAATCATTCAATGACCTCTCCACCCCCTCAATGCCTCTTTTGGTTTCTTTGGTTATTGTCATGCAAAAATATTGAAAAATTCACTACATTTGGCATTGAAAAGAATCTTACTTAGGCCCTTTTTTAGAAGTGCAGAGCAGAAGGCGAAATCAGCACTGCTTCAGGCCCACAAAGCTGTAGGTCTCTGTTGAATTTATTTAACTGAGACCTTAACTTGACTAAGAGCAAAGTGTATCTGAAAATATGTGTAGTGCCATGATTCCTGAAAGAAAAATGGGGGCTTTTGAATTGCAGACAAGGACAGCCACACTGAATCACATTTCCTGGTATTTGCTGATTACAGTTAAAACATGTCAGTGGCTTCCTGTTACTCTCGAGGTTTTGTCCTTTCACAGAGCTTGCAAGCCTGGGAGGATCTGGTCCTTTCTCAGCTCTTCTCACTCCTCTCCTGGGTATCTTTCCTGCTCTTTACCCTCCACCTATGTGGGCTTCCTTCTGGTTCCTGCTCCTGCCAGAACTGCCTTCCAATATAGGACTAGCACACAGGTGTGTCCTCCCCTGGGAGGGCCTCCTCATGTTCCTCCTCTTCAACTCAGCTTCCTCCTTCCTGTCTTAGGCCGTCTCTTCCTCTTTTAGTCAGCCCCCCATTTTATTCACTTCTAATCACGCTGTGGCTCTCTTTTGTGGCATATACCACCACAGTTGTAATCCTTGGTTATTATAGGTCTTTCCAGTTACTGTAGTTCATAAGGCTAGGACCTATGTTTGTGGTCACCATGGTAACATACTAGTAGCATGCCTGGTATATAATAGGCACCCAAATATTTGCTGAATGACTAAAAGAAGGAGTCCCACTCTATTACTTTCTATTCTAGAACTCAGTAAATTTAACAAAACAAACCTCACTTTCTGGTCAACATTCCTCTTCTTTGCAACACAGATTATATCAAGTTATTGCTGGATGTGTACTAGCCATTGAGTTTATCTACCTGGGCCATATAAAAACAACATATTACTGATTTATAATGTCCTATGAAGTGACTTGTCTGAGAAAGTTTGTGTACAAAAATCAAACCTTCTCTTTTTATAGCTGAATAGTATTCCATTGTGTAAATGTCCCATAGTTTTTTATCCACTCATCTACTGATAGGCACTTGGGCTGTGTCCGTATGCTGGTGATTGTAAGCAACGCTGCAATGAACAGAGGGGTGCTCATTGTTTTTCTAGTTAAATGTTTTGGGTTCCTTCAGATATATTCCAAGAAGAAAATTTTACCCTTTGCAACACTGAGTATGGACCTGGAGAACATTATGCTAAGTGAAATAAGCCAATAAGAGAAAGACAAATGCCATGCGATTTCACTTATATGTGGAATCTAATGAACTAACAAGCAAAACAGAGACAGACTCATAGAGAGCAGAATAATAGCTAAGAGGGGTGGGAGGATAGGAGGTGGAGGGATTGAACAAAAAGAAAAAACACAGACATGGACAACAGTGTGGTGACTGTGGGGTTGGGGAGAGGGAAGTATAAGGGGACTAAATGATAATAGAAAAAATACAATAAAAAATTTTAAAAATCAAATTTTTTCTATTTTACTTCAACATTCCATTTTGTATAAAATAATCTTAAACAACTCTCTGTGAAGGCCACTTTCCCTCAAGGTAATTTGGCAAACAATGATTCTGTGGCAAAAGGGAAGCACTACATTGTTTTATGAGCCTTGTCTTCATTTCTCCAGGCACCTATATTGTGCTAAACCCTCGGTGCCTCAAGGGACTGTCTGCCAGCTAGAAACCATAACCCAAAACTGTGCAAATGCTACTTGAAAAGTCCTGTCAATCCACTTCTCCTAAGTACTAACTTTGGTTAGTTAGCAAAGGCCATCTATTTAAAATAAATAAATAAAGTGAAATGAAGCACTAATGCAAGGGCCTAATCTAGTGAAGAGAGATTACCTAAGTAATCATTATTTAGGAAAGCACTCTTTCAGTTCTGGCTTAGAATGGACTTGCATTTCCACATGTCACTCTGTCAGCCTTCCTTCTTATTCTCACTGCAGTTATCAGCATGGTCCGTGCATTTCTATCTTATCTCTTACCTCCCCCTCCTGGTCCTTATCCATTTGGAACCACTACCTAGGAGCTCTGGCCCTAGAGTGGACTGAGCAGCTGCTTTTCTGAAACCAGCTGGATACAATCAAGAGAACAGAACAGGAGCCCTTGCCTCTCTCACTTTGGAGAAGGCTCTTGGAAACTTCCCAACTCCCAGTTCCCAGGTTATTGTAAATTCCTTGTGTTGTCAAAGGGGCAAATCACAGACACAAAAACAAAGTTGCCTGTCAAAATATTTTTAAAAATAAACATAGCATAATAGGGTAAGTAAGCTTTAACATCTTTAATTTAATATTCTAAACAATAGGACCCTTCCCACTTAATAGGTGTAAGTGAAGTAAAATAGACTATCAGTAGAACACACTGAACCTTAAAAATGAATAATTCTTTTATTATTCGATTTAATTTTCACATTTCTTTGCTTATGTGCTTGGAGAAAATGGAAACAAAGATGTTTGTATGTTTAGAAAATTTCAAGATGGCCACTGTCATCTATATTAGAATTTTGGCTTGTTTCCAGTTTGTATAGAGCCCTGGACCTTTCTTTAATAACAATAATAACAAATGCAAACCTAAAACAGTTTTAGTCTTGAGTTTGCATTCCATCCATCTTCTTTGAAATGTTAAAACATCTGGTTTCAGGGGAAAAAAATCAACTTCAACATGTTTGGAGAGAAAAAGGCAACCCACAAAATAAATCAGGGTCAAGTGTTGTTATTTCACGGGTAATTATAAAGCAGTCCAATTTATTAGTAAATCTTGCATCATGTTTACTTATAGCCACAATCTTTGCAATTGTTCTTATACTCTCATTGGAAAGTGGTTCAATTACAGGGTTTAGAAAAATATGGGGCCAACTATTATGGCAAAGAATGCCATGTGGTCTTTCGTACCTTGCTTCCCTTAGTTTTCCATCTTGCAAGTGAAATTGTGTCTTTGTTTAGTTCATTTTTCCAATTAATTTATGAATTTTTACCAACAGTTACTTGGAAACAAAAAGACGCCCACAATAAATTATTGAGAAGAAAATGCTTGCTAGTTTAATTGAAGAGCAGATGGTTGGCTCAAAGGGTCTTCTTACTGTGTTTCAATAGTGCAGCAAGGAAGAGGGGGACATGTTGCAGTGACCCTGTTAAGCTAACACAAACAACTTGGAGGAGGGTGAGGCTCAGCATTTGAGAAAGCCAACTACTTTGAGATTTTAATTACAACTCAAGAAGACTCTTCAGCCTCTCTTTTCAAGCAAAAGGGTTGGCAAAGGATCTTTAAACAAGTACTTAAAAGAATATAGACACTGGCCCAAAACATGGAGTGTTTACCAAAGTTTTCAGACAAGGTAATACTGAGACTTAAAGCAAAGTCAGCTTCACTTTTCTCTAATATCACTGCAAATTCATAGTAGTTTTAGGCCTTCAGGAAATGCTCACTTAATTCACCAATTGCTGAATGTCTGATTTTCCAAAGAACCTGAAATCTCAGTTTTAACAGGCAATGAAACAGGTCCCTCTCCTAGTGATATAAATTACTTTTTCTTCCCCTGTTTTTACCAGGTCACCCAGATTAAAGAATGTCTAGATTGGACACTGATACTCAAAAAGAACATAATTGGCTTAATTGTGAAATTCAGCAATTAGATTAGGAAACCATATTTAATTGTTTCCTTTTTGGGAAATTTGTGTATATAAATAGTTTAACCTTTTCCCTCTTTGTCAAATAAATTATATCCAATATCAAATACAATTCATTCTGCTATAATTATTTAAGAAATGGAATTTAGGCAGTTTCCATTTGATTCTAGATATTTGGATGGAATTAAAATATTTGGTTAGATACAAAACCAAACCAAACCAAACCTGTGTGCATTGTCCAACTCTAAACTTCTGCTTATATTTTAAAATAAATTATCTGACCATTATCTGAATGATTACCAAAAAACCTAGAAGTGAATAAAATCTGGGTCAATAATATAAAATCTTTAAATTAAAAATGCTTATAGTTTTTCTCATGAGACTAATCGCTGATCATCAAGCAGAGCCCACAAGTTATTATCTCACTTGGAATTCTAGCAGACTTAGCTATCCTGGTTCCTACATTGCAGTAATTTATACATTTTGATCAGAAGAGAAAAACTACTTGAAACAGAAACATCAGCAGCAAAAAATAAAAATAAATAAAAAAAGTGGCAATTGGCAACAAGGAAAATGACAGAAAGGCTCTTAAAAGGCTTGTATTGTTTCTCAAACAGTCCTGGTAATAAGAATTACTGAGGAGGCCTTCTCTAGTCCTCCTATTGGGGACTCTGATTCACTATTTGTGGGATAGTACCTTGGGAACCATACTTAAATAGTTTTAGCAATGTTTGTGAAACCCTGCCTCAAGGTTATGAGAGGTTATATAAGTGATAACCCTAAGACATTAAGAAGAGGCTTTATGATATGCCTCTTTCTATGTTTACATGGTTAAAAAATAGTTTAACCATATAATTTAATGTTTCTATCAATAATGGGGTATTTCCAGGGGGTGAATTTCAGTAGGTGTAAGATTCATTTCTCTACTACTGATCATTCTCCGACAAATTGCTTATTGAGACAAAGTAGTGTTTAGAGAGCCATTCTCAATAAAGACAACTGGTGGAGATTTGAGTGGAGTGGTTTGGATTAAGCTTGAATTCCTTATAGGTAGCACTCATCATCATGATCATTATTGAGTAGAGAGCAAATACTTATAAAGAACAAATTATCTTATTATTTTACTTTGATTATACTACTAGATCTCCAAAGGTATTCAGTAGTTAGATATGACTCAATGAATTCATTATCTAAAGGGTTTCAAGTTGCATTTTAATTCAAAGTAAAAAGTTACTAATAACATACATGTCTAAAATAACAATATTACAAAGTTAAAGAATTTTCTCAAGTGTTAGAGCTATTTCTATTATAGCATTCTGAAGGAGCTAGAATTTGTTGAAATGACCTTTATTTGTATGACTATGGAATTACTAAAAATATCTTTCAAGATTTTTCCCCTCTTTCAATGAAGATTTTAGTACTGACTTCTCTCAGTCTCCAATCTTGCCATCCTCCTAGGAAGGCTTACATATCTACTTGATGGTGTGCCTGTTCAATGATCTTGGCTTTTAATTCCTTCTTTTCAATGCCAGTGTAACCTTTATCTATAAGCCACCTCAGATATCCTATTTCATTCCTGCATATTAGACCTTGTTATAACCCCAAACTTCCAAGGTATCAAATTCAACTATTTCACTTCATAATCTTTGGGTTTTATGCCTCCTGTTTTTTCCACTTATTTTCTACCACACAGTTTTTGGGAAATGTGGGAACTCCTGATCATTTTATTCTCCCATTTGTCCTACTGAACAGGTCCTCCTTTCTTTTCCCATCTTTCCCAGCCCAGTTTAGGAGTTCTTTCAATATTTTGAACTGTCTTGCCTTCTTGTCCCATCATAACTTTTCAGAAAAGTCTCAATGCTGGATACATATAATCAGACCAATCCAAGATCAATGCAGTTTCACAGCTTTTGAAAATAAAATACACTTGAAGATACGTGCCCACTAAGTATTCATAATCTCCAAAATCAGCATCCCTCAAAAGGGCTCGGCAACATTTCTGCTTAACATTAGTTGTCTCTCTCCACTGCATTCCACAATGGTATTTTCAATACTTCTCCATGTTCCTTGAATCTCTGCTCTTCCCTTCTCCTCCTTCTCTCTCAACAGATAATCATGTCTAATTTAGAAGAGAAAGTGTAAACCATCATATAGATACCTTGTCAATTATGTATTATCTTTCAGCTGTGAGAATACTTCCTTCTATGTTTATGCTGTTACCCATGGTCTGGAGCATTCTTGGTATCCCATCTCTTTATTTACCTCAGTGTCTCCTTATGACCACTTTTGTTTACAGTTCAAATGTCTTGATACTTAAGGGAAAAAAACTATACAAATCTCCTTTCTCTCTCAGAGCTCCTCCACTTTGACATATATTTCTTATCTTCTTGGTACTTAAAGTTACTTAATGAGTTGTACACTCAGCTACCCTATCTCACCTTTATCTACACTTGCACCTAAATAATGGCTTCTGCTTCTAGAACTCTGCTGGATTTGTTCTTGCCAGGTTCATAGGTCTATATCTTTATTATTAAATCCTAGGAAAATTTCTTAATCTATATGTGACTTGATTTTTCAGTATTATTAGACACTAGAGTCCATAAACTCTTTTAAAACACTTTCCTGTCTTTTGAAACCTCATATTCTTCTTTCTGTGCTATTACTTCATCTCTTTTTCAGGATATTTTAACTACCAGTTTAATTTGGATTTCCTCTGGTTTCAGTTATCAGTCCTTAACTTTTCTTAATCGATATAGTTGTTTGTGCTGTAGTTTCTGTAGCATCTATGTTTTAATGACTCTCAACTCACACCTTCAATCCTTATCCCTCTGTTAAGTTCTTCTATAAATTGATTATAACGACCCACTTCTACAGTTCTCATCCAAACCACAATAATGTCTCACCTAAATTAGTCACCGAAGGCTCTATTAGCCTCCCTCACAGCTCAGCCACCCCTCACCTACACTCCAGTCAAGACTTTTTTTTTTTTTACATATTTCATTTTATTTTTAGAGAGACAGGAAAAGGGGGATAGAGAGAGGGAGAGAAACAACGATGTGTGAGAGGGACATTGATAGGTTGCACCTCTCATGTGCCTCATCTGGGGACCAGGCCCACAACCCAGGCATGCACCCTGACCAGGAATTGAACTGGTGACCTTTTGTTTTGTTGAATGATGCTCAACCAACTAAGCCATGCTGATCAGGGTAATGTAAATGTAAATGTACATGTAAATTAAATTTACATTTAAATGTAAATTTAAATGTAAAGCTGATCCCCAACTCCTGTTGGAAAATTTACGGAGGCTTCCCATTGCACTTGTTTGTTAATGGACTATGGCTTACAAGGTATACTCCATGATCTCAACCAATCCAACCTAATTACTACAAAGTTCTTCTATGAGTTTCATGCTTTTTCTATATTAAACATATTTCGTTTTCTTTTTTTAGAAATTAAATTTATTGGGTAACATTGAGTTAATGAAACCATACAGGTTTTAAGTGTATGACTCAATAAAACATCATCTGCATACGGCCTCATGTGCTCAACACCCAAAGTCAAGTCTCTTTTCATCCTCATTTACCCCCTTTTACCTACTTCTACCTCCCCTTACACCCCTTTCCCTTTGGTTATCACCATACTGTTGTCTGTGCCTGTGTCATGTGCATTGCTTAATCCCTTCACATTTTTACACACAGCCCCACAACCCACCTTCTCTATCATAGCTGTCAGCCTGTTGTATGTATTTATTCTCCTGTTTCTGTTTTGTTTGTTAAATTATTTTGCTGATTAGATTCCACATATAAGTGAGATCATGCAGTATTTGTCTTTCTCTGACTGGCTTAGTTCACTCAGTGTAATAATTTCCAGGTCCATGTATGCTGTCTCAAAAGGTAAGATTTCCTTTTTTTAAATTATTTTTTATGGCAGAGTAGTATTCCATTGTATAAATGTACCATAGCTTTTTTACCCATTCACCCACTGAAGGGCATTTGGGCTGTTTCCAGATCTTAGCTATTGTAAATAGTGCTGCTATGAACATAAAGGTGCCTATATTCTTTCAAATTAGAGTTTCTAATTTCTTCTAATATATTTACGGAAATAGGGTCACTGGGTCATAAGACAGTTACAATTTTAACTCTGAGGGGATGTCATACTGTTTTCCACAGTGGCTGCACCAGTTTGCATTCCCATCAATTATACATGAGGGTTCCCTTTTTGCCTCATCCTTGCCAGCAATGTTATCTGTTGATTTATTGATGATAACTGCATATCATTGCTAAGCTATTTTATACTGTATTTTCTTGGCTTGGGGAATTTTTCTGCTTCTCACTTCTATGATCACTCTCTTTAGGTCTTAGGTGTTTTTTTCTCAAGGAAGTCCGGAAGTCCTCTGAATCACTCAAATTGAGCTTGGTGATTATGCCGTATGCTCCTGTAACAACTTACAGTTTTCTTCTGTTAGGATATATCACCTTAATTTGCATGTCCCATCAAATCAAAGGCTTCTTGGGAAAAGGAATTCTGTATCTTGGCTACTACTATGCCATACTACCTGGAACAAAATACATGTTCAATTAAGAATAAATTAGTGGATGAGTATATCAGCAGATGTAGGAATCTTTATACAAGATTGGAGTAAAGACATGAGAGTAAAAGCTGTTTAAGATAAGATAGTTATCGATATAGTCCTTGTCAAAAGAAAAAAGTATTCCTTTTCTCCTGGGCTTTTTCCCTGACAGATTTTTCATAGGGCTTTACTACTGGAATAACAGAATCACCATGATGCTACAAGGCAATTTTATTGCAGTGTTCGAAATCTTCTGTTTACCTAGGAGAGTTGACAAGATACAACATTCTTTAATGTATAAATATGAGAATCTAGGATATTGCTGAATGTCATTCCCTTTTTATTGCATATCCATCCAGGCCACGAGAACACCAGACTACTAACTCAAATCTTATATTATGTAGGAAGTATATGCAGGTGAAGTAAATCTGCTAAAATATACAGAAACTATTAACCTCATTTAAATTATTCTCTTTTTTCATATCATATTTTTAATTGAATTTATTGGGGTGACATTGGTCAATAAAATCATATAGCTTTTAGATATACAGTTATACAGTACATTATCTGTATATTGTATTGTGTGTTTATCACCCCAAGTCAAGTCTTTTTCCATCACCATTTATACCTCCTTTACCCTCTTCTACTCAACCCCAACCCCCTTCCTTCTGATGATCATCATACTGTTATCTGCATCCATGAGTCTTTTTTTATTTGCTGAATCCCTTCACCCTTGTCACCCATACCACCTCCTCCCTGTGACAGCTGCCAGTCTGTTCCCTATATCCATGAGTCTGTCTCCACTTTGTTATTTTATTTAGTTCATTAGATTCCATATATAAGTGAAAATATGTGGTACTTGCCTTTCTCTCACTGCCTTATTACACTTAACAAAGCTCCCCAGGTCCATCTATACTATTGCAAAGGTTAAGATTTTCTTCTTTTTACAGCTGAGTAGTATCCCATTGTGTAAATGTACCAAGCTTTTTATCCACTCATCTGCTGATGAGCGCTTAGTCAGCTTCCAAATATTGGCTTTGGTAAATAATGCTGCAGTGAACATAGGGGTGTATATTTACTTTTGAATTAGTGTTTTGGGTTTCCTTGGATATATTCCCAGAAGTAGAATTGCTGTGTCATAAGGTAGTTCTATTTTTAAAAATTTTTTGAGGTAACTCCATATTGCTTTCCATAGTGGCTGAACGAATCTGCATTCCCATCAACAGTGCATGAGGATTCCATTTTCTCGACATTCTCACCAATGCTTGTTTGTTGATTTATTGATGACAGCCATTCTGATAGGGGTGCAGTGATAGCTCATTGTGGTTTTAATTTTCATTTCTCTGAGGATTAGTGACATTGAGCATCCTTTCATATGTGTAATGTCTTTCTATATGTCCTCTTTGGAGAAGTGTCTATTCATGTATTTTGCCCATTTCTTATTTGGATTGCCTTTTTTTTTTTTTTTTTTTTTTTTAAGTTCTGTATATTGGGTTGACCAAAATGTCTGGTTAATTTGTTTCATATAAAAGACACATTTTTCATTTTCACCTATAACTTTATTGATGTGGATATTTTGAGTATGTTGGCTATCTCCCATGTGGTATAATACAGATTGTTCTCAATTACTATCTTTTTTTTTAAATTAATTAATTTGTTTTTTCAAATACATTTCTCTTTGCCTACTTCCCACCACTTTCCCTTTCCCCCTCCCTCCCTTCCTGCCTCCCTCAGCTCTTCCCCTTTGGTATTGTCCATGACTCCTTGCTATATGTTCCTTGACATTCCCTTTCCCTTCCTTTTCCCCCGCCACCCCTTCCTTCCCTCTTGTCTCTGTTGGTTTCTTTTCCTTTCAGTGTTGCTGGTCATATTTTCCTTGCATCTTTGTATTGTTGGTTAGGTTCTACTTATAGATGAGATCATATGGTATTTGTCTTTCGCCCCCTGGCTTATTTCACTTAGCATGATGCTCTCCAGTTCCATCCATGCTGTCGCGAAGTTTAGTACTTTTTTTCTTTCTGCTGCATAGTATTCCATTGTGTAAATGTACCATCGTTTTTTGATCCATACATCTACTGATGGGCATGTAGGTTGCTTCCAACACTTGGCTATTGTAAATTGTGCTGCTATGAACATGGGGGTGCATAGGTTCTTTTGAATTGGTGTTTTGGGATTCGTAGGGTATAGTCCCAGCAGAGGAATCACTGGATCAAAAGGCAGTTCCAGTTTCAGCTTTTGAGGAAATTCTACACTGCTTTCCACAATGGTTGCACCGGTCTGCATTCCCACAAGCAGTGTACTAGTGTTCCCTTTTATCCACAGCTTTGCCAGCACCTGTTGTTTGTGGATCTGTTTATGATGGCCATTCTGACCGGTGTGAGGTGGTACCTCATTGTGGTTTTGATCTGCATTTCTCTGATGGCTAGTGATGCCGAGTATCCTTTCAAATGTCTCTGGGCCCTCTGTATCTCTTCCTTGGAAAACCGTCTGCCCAGGTCCTTTGTCCATTTTTTGATTGGATCATTTGTCTTCTTGGAGTGGAGTCGAGTGAGTTCTTTATATATCTTGGAGATCAAACCTTTATCTGATGTATCATTAGCGAATATATTTTCTCATAGAGTTGGCTCCCTTTTCATTTTGCTGATGTTTTCTTTAGCCATGCAGAAGCTTCTTATTTTGATGAGGTCCCACTTGTTTATTCTTTCCTTTATGTCCCTTGCTTTAGGAGACATATCGATGAAAAAATTGCTGCATCGGATATCTGAGAGTTTCCTGCCAATGTTCTCCTCCAGGACTTTTATGGTGTTGCGACTTATATTTAAGTCTTTTTATCCATCTTGAGTTTATTTTTGTGTATGGTGTCAGCTGATTATCAAATTTCAATTTTTTGCATGTAGCCGTCCAGTTCTCCCAACACCGTTTGTTGAAGAGGCTATTATTGCTCCACTTTATGCTTCTGCCCCCTTTGTCAAATATTAGATGCCCATATAGACCTGAGCTTATTTCTGGGCTTTCTATTCTGTTCCACTGGTCTGTGGGTCTGTTCTTGTGTCAGTACCAGATTGTTTTGAGTATAGTGGCTTTGTAGTACAGTTTGGTGTCCGGTACTGTGATCCCTCTTACTTTGTTTTTCTTTCTAAAAATTGCTGAGGCTATTTCAGGATGTTAATGGTTCCATATAATTTTTTGAAATGTCTGTTCTATTTCTGTGAAATATGTCATTGGTATCTTAATAGGAATTGCATTGAATCTATAAATTGCTTTGGGTAGTATGGACATTTTGATGATATTAATTCTTCGAATCCAAGAGCACGGTATATGCTTCTATTTATTTGTGTCTTCCTTAATTTCTTTCTTCAAAGTTGTATAGTTTTCTGTGTACAGGTCTTTTACCTCTTTGGTTAAATTTATTCCTAGGTACTTTGTTTTTCTTCTTGCTATATTGAATGGTATTTTTTTTTTCTGATTTGTTCTTCTTCTCTTTCATTGCTGGTGTACAAAAATGCCTTTGCTTTCTGAATATTGACTTAGTATCCTGCTGTTTTGCCAAATTCACTTATTAGGTTGAGGAGTTTTTTGGTAGAGTCTACAGGGTTTTCTGTGTACACTATCATGTCATCTGCAATGATAGCTTTACTTCCTCCTTTCCTATTTGGATGCCTTTTATTTCTTTTTCTTGTCTGACTGCTGTGGCTAGGACTTCCAATACGATATTGAAAAGAAGCGGTGAAAGCGGACATCCTTGTCGTGTTCCTGATCATAGTGGGAAAGCTTTCAGTTTTTGCCCGTTGAGTATGATGTTGGCTATAGGTTTTTCATATATGGCCTTTATTACATTGAGGAATGCCCCATTTATTCCCATTTTGCTGAGTGTTTTGATCATAAATGTGTGCTGTACCTTATCGAATGCTTTTTCTGCGTCTATCGAGATGATCATGTGGTTTTTGTCTTTTCTTTGATTTATGTGATGTATTACGTTTATTGACTTGCTTATATGGAACCATCCCTGCATTCCTGGGATGAATCCCACTTGATCATGGTGGATAATCTTTTTAATGTATTGCTGGATGTGGTTTGCCAATATTTTGTTGAGGATTTTAACATCTATGTTCATCAGCGAAATTGGCCTGTATTTTTCTTTCTTTGTAGGGTCTTTATCTGGTTTTGGGATCAGGGTGATGCTGGCCTCATAGAAAGAGTCTGGGAGTCTTCCCTCCTTTTGGATTTCTTGGAATAGTCTGAGAAGGACCGGGGTTAGCTCTTCCTTAAATGTTTTGTAAAATTCTCCTGTGAAACCGTCTGGCCCTGGGCTTTTGTGTGCCGGGAGTTTCTTGATTACTGCTTCAATTTCCCCAGCTGTTATCGGTCTGTTCAAGCTTTCTGTTTCTTCCTCCTTCAGTGTTGGAAGATTATACTTTTCTAAAAATTTGTCTATTTCATCAAGGTTTTCAAATTTCATAGCATATAATTGTTCATAGTAGTTTCTGACGATCCTTTGTATTTCTGCGGTATCAGTTGTTATTTCTCCTCTTTCATTTCTGATAATATTTATTTGGGTCCTCTCCCTTTTTGTCTTGATGAGTCTGCTTAAAGGCTTGTCAATTTTATTTATCTTTTCAAAGAACCAGCTCCTGGATTGGTTGATCCTTTAAATTGTTCTTTTTGTCTCTATGTCATTCAGTTCTTCTCTAATCTTGACTATTTCCTTCCTTCTACTTGCTCTGAGATTTATTTGTTGTTGTTTCTCCAGTTCTTGAAGTTGTAGTGTGAGGTCTTTTATTTGAAATGTTTCTGTCTTTTTTAGGTAGGCCTGTATTGCTGTGAACTTCCCTCTCAGGATTGCCTTTGCTGTGTCCCATAGGTTTTGGACTGTTGTCTGTTCATATTCATTTGTTTCCAGAAACTTTTTGATTTCTTCTCTTATCTCATTATTGACCCATTCATTGTTTAATAGTCTACTGTTCAGTCTCCATGAGTTTGCAAGTTTTTGAAGTTTCTCTTTGAGGTTGATTTCCAGTTTCAAGCCCTTGTGATCTGAGAAAAAGTTTGGTATTATTTCAATTTTCCTGAATTTGCCGAGGTTTGCTTTGTGTCCTATCATGTGGCCTATCTTTGAAAAACTGCCATGAGCATTTGAAAAGAATGTGTGTTTTTCTTCTTTGGGATGTAAGGTTCTATATATGTCAGTTAAGTCTCTTTGATTCAGTGTGTCATTCAGCGCCACAATATCCTTGTTGATGTTTTATTTGGAAGATCTGTCCATTTTTGACAGTGGGGTGTTGAAATCCCCTACTATCAGTGTGTTGCTGTCTATATCTTTTTGGAAGTCATCCAACAATTTCCTTATAAACTTGGGGGCTCCTGTATTGGGAGCATATAAGTTTACAATGTTTATGTCTTCCTGATAGATTCTTCCTTTAAGTATTATAAAGTGTCCCTCTGGGTCTCTTTTTATGGCCTTTGTTTTGAAATCTACTTTGTCTGATACAAGTATGGCAACCCCGGCCTTTTTCTCATGCCCATTTGTTTGGAATATTTTTTTCCATTTCTTAACTTTCAATCTGTGTATGTCTCTTGCTCTGAGGTGGGTCTCTTGTAGGCAGCATATGTGTGGGTCATGTTTTCTTATCCATTCAGCTGCCCTGTGTCTTTTGATCGGGACATTTAGTCCATTCACATTGAGAGATATTACTGATAGAAATTTACTCATCTTTTCTCTTTGTACCTGTGTTCCTCTCTCATTTTTTTCCTTCATCTTCTTAAACCAGTCGCCTTAGCATATCTTGGAGTGCTGGTTTGGTAGAGATGTATTCTTTGCGCCTTCTCTTGTCTGGGAAACTCCGTATTTCCCCTTCTATTTTAATTGAGAGTCTTGCTGGGTAGAGCAGCCTTGGCTGTAGGCCCTTGCTTTTCATGACTTGGAATATTTGTTGCCATTCCCTTCTGGCTTGTAGTGTTTCTGTTGAAAAGTCAGCTCCTAGGCGTATTGGGGACCCCTTGTATGTTACTTTCTCCGTCTCCCTTGCTGCCTTGAGGATTCTCTTTGTCTTTGATAGTTGCCTTTTAATGATGATGTGTCTTGGAGTGGACCTCTTTGAGTCTCTCTTGAGTGGGGTTCTCTGTGCCTCCTGGATCCATGAGAGCCTTTCCTCATACGGATATTATTGCGTTTCAGGTTGTCCTGCATTTTCCTAAATGCCTCTTCATTCTTTTGGTGTCTTTTTTCCATTTCTTGTTCTTTCTGGGAGCTTCTTTCTACCTTATCCTCCATCTCACTGATTCGATCCTCAGCTTCATGCAGCGTGCTTTGGATTCCTTCCACTGTGTTCTTCAATTCAGAAATGGTATTCTTCATATCCTCTTGTGTCTTCTTGATAGTTTCTATATCCTTTTCCAGGCTGATATAGTTTGCTGTAAGATCCTGAGAGTTTCTCTGCAGTTTCTCATAGTTATCTTTGAGCTGGCTGAGCTCATGGAGCTTCCTTAGAGCCATTGTTTTGAATTCAATATCTGATAGTTCCCTTGCCTCTATTTCATTTAGCTCTCTCTGTGGGGAGTCCCCTTTTCCACTCATTTGGGGGGAACTTCTTTTTCTTCCCATTTTTGTGAGAGTCTGTTAAGTAATTTACTTATTTATTTATTTATTTTCACTTCTGCTTCAGTTGGGCTGTCTAGATTTCCTGACTTTGTGGATTAAACTTCTATGGTAAGTAGGCAGGTCTTTTTATTTATTCATTTATTTATTTTCCTTTACTTTTCTTTCTGGACCTACCTCTGATGATGTCAGTTGTTGATCCTATATGGCCTTGGGTCGTTTGTTTGAGCCTGCCAGGAGTCTACTGTCTGTGTCTGACTCCTGCTTTGGGCAGCTGTGTGACCCTTTCGGCCAGGGATCCACTATTTCTGTGGATCACTCTGCACTCTCCTGCCAGCTCCTTGATCGCGCTCCCCAGCCAGGCAGGATCCCCTGCCAGCCTGGGCTGGTGCGTGCTTGCCCCAGCCCAGGGGCTTCTTCGCGACCTTGTGTACTCGTCTGGCCCCCCAGGCCAGCGGGCACCCCGGCACTGGTCTGTTTAGGGTCTTATATTGTGTGCTTTCCCTGCTTTTGGCTCTTTGGATGCATTGCTTGCCCTTGCCAAATGGAGACTATGGAAATGGGAGAAAGTCAGCTCCAGGCCTCTCCGGTTAATCCTGTCTCCGGTCTCTCCTCCAGGGACTCTGGGCAGCTCTGTGACCCCTTCAGCGGGGGATCCACTATTTCTGTGGCCTGCTCTGCACTCACAGCCCGCGTGGGTCGTTTTACACCTGCCCTCCCCCGATCTGCGCACTCCCTTGCAGGCCCCATCAGTGCCAACCTGTGGGAGGCCTTGCCAGCCCGCATGAGCCCTTGCCAGCCTGCGCAGGTCCACACACACACTCACCAACCGTCGCCGGTCACTCGGTGCAAGTGTGCGTGCCGGCACTGGGTAGTTTGGGGCTCTCTATTGTGTGCTTTTCGGCTTTTGGCTCTTTGGGGGTGTGTCCTTTTCCCGCACAATGGAGACTGTGGAAAGGAGAAGGAGTCGGGAATCCCCCGGTTCCTCCTTCCATTCTTTCCCCAATGCCTCCGTCTCCAGTCTCTCCTCAAGGCTCTCCCAGCCAGTCTGCACTCAGCCCCGTAGCTCACAGGCGTACAAGCTGTGTGCAGAACACACAAAAGGCAGGTTAATTGATTCCCTTATGCCTGAGCGAGATGGTAGCTGCAGAGTGGGAGGTGCGTTATCACCGGGTCTCCACCAGCCGCCGTCTCAGTTCTCTTCACAAAGTTTTCCTCACCAGTCTTTTCCCAGGCATCAGCCCACCCTGCTGCTGCCTCTACCCAGAGACCAAGGAGGGTTGCTGCCACTGCAATTTTTGCGTTGGTCCTTTAAATGGCTCTTTGCATCCCCAGCCACCTGTCTCTGGCTGAGAGCGCCCCTAAGCTTTTCGGGGTTGCGTTTTGTCTGTGTGTTTTCCTAATTTCAGCTGCTGTAGTCTAGGGGTCCCTGTTTATGATTCTGACCCCGTTCTTCTTGGAGTGAGCTAATTGGCCGTTTCAATGTCCATCTGGTGCTAGTGCCCGTGGGCACCCAGCCCACCCTCTTGAGCCTCCACCGCACTTCTCACCTGTTTGGATGTGTGAGAGTTGAATCCACTGTCTGTCCACGGCTCCAAGGCTCCTCTCCCACTATAGTTCCATTGTTTTTCAGGTGATTACTCCACTATTTAGTTGCAATTCCAGTTTGGTCTTGGGAGGAGGTCAGCGTGACTCCCGTTCACTCCTCTGCCATCTTTTCCTTCTCAATTACTATCTTGATTTGATTGTTACCAACTTCAACTGATCTACCCAACTGAGGAGCATTGTCCAGTGAGAAATCTCTGGCACAAAATTTTGCAAAGCACTTTTGACACCTTAAATCAGTCATAGCACCTTCTCCATACACTGCACAACCCCCCCCTTTTTTTTTGCATTTCCATTGTGTTTATACCTTTTTGAAGCAATAAAGCAAAATATGCCAAAAATGTGTATTTCTTGCATCTTCAATATTAAAATAGCTACACAAAAATTCACCAGTTTTGATTTTTTTTTTAATGCATGCTGATATGACAGCTGTCAAAATACGATCTAACAAAATTGTTTTGAATGAAGTTAAAGACAACTAAGCACTACTAGAGTCATCTTAAGGAAAAAACAAATGAACTTTTTGGCCAACCCAATACATTTTGGATATTAAGCCTTTAGCAGATGTCTTGGAAAATATGTTCTGTTCATTGGGTTGTCTTCACATTTTGTTGATGGTTTCCTTTGCTGTGCAAAAACATTTTAGTTTGATGTAGTCCCATTTGTTTACTTTTTCTTTTGTTTCCCTTGTTCAAGGTGATATAGAAAAATATTGCTATGAGAAATGTCTGAGATTTTACTGCCTATGTTTTTTTCTTGTATTCTTATGGTTTGAGTCTAACATTTAAGTCTTAATTCACTTTGAGTTTATTCTTGTATATTTTGTAAAATGTGGTCTAATTTCATTTTTTTTCATGTATTTGTCCAACATTTCCAACACTATTTATTGCAACGACTGTCATTACCCCATTGGAAGTTTTTGCCTCCTTTGTCAAATATTAATTGACCATAAAAGTGTGAGTTTATTTCTGGGCTCTCTATTCTGTTCAGTTGATGTATATGTCTCTTTTTATGCCAGTACCATGCTGTTTTGATTACTGTGTCCTTTTTAGTATAGTTTTATACCAGGTAACTTGACTCCCCCAACTTTATTCTTCTTTCTCCAGATTGCTGTGTCTATTCATGGTCTTTGTTGTTCCATATAAAATTTTGGTATATTTGTTATACCTTTATGAGATATGCCATTGTTATCTTGATAAGAATTGCTTTGAATCTTTAAATTCCTTTGGAGAGTATGGATATTTTAATGATGTTAATTCTTCCTATTCATGAATAATACATGTATATGCTTCCGCTCTTTTGGGTCTTTTAATTTTTTTTTCTGTGTCTTATAATTTTCCAAGTGCAGGTCTTTTAAATCCTTAATTAAATTTATCCCTAGGTATTTTATTTTTTTGAAGCAATTGTAAATAAGATTATTTTCTTAGCTTCCCTTTCTGATAGTTCATTACTGGTGTATAAAATGCAACTAATTTTTGGATCTTTGTTTTGTATTCTGCTACTTTACTGAATTCATTTATCACTTCCAGTAGTGTTTTGTTTGTTTGTTTGTTTGTTTGTTTTGGTGAAATCTTTAGGGTTCTCTACATACAGCTTTATGTCATTTGCAAATAATGACAGTTTTACTTCTTTATTTCCAATTTGAATGCCTTTTATTTCTTCTTCATGTACAATTGTTGTGTCTAGAACTTCCAGTACTATGTCGAATACCAGTACACAGTAGTTGAAAAAGTACTATGTCGGAAGTACTTTTACCGAGTACTTCCAGTACTATGGTAAAAGTGGACATCCCTGTGTGTTGTTTCTGATCTTAGAGGAAATATTTTTAGTTTTTGCCCACTTAGTATAATTTTGGTTGTGGGTTTATTATACATGGCCATTATTATGCTGAGGTATATTCCCTTTAATCCCACTTTGTTGAGAGTTTTTATTATAAACGGATGTTGGGTTTTATCAAATAATTTTTGAATCTATTGATATGATCATGTGGTTTTCATCTTTCATTTTGTTTATGTGATGTATCATATTTTTAAATTTGCATATATTGTACCAACCCTGAATTCCCAGAATAAATCTAACCTAATCATGGTGTATAATCTTTTTATTGTACTGCTGGATCCAGTTTGCTAATATTTTGTTGAGGATTTTTCATCTACGTTCATCAGGGAAATTGACCTATAATTTTCTTTGTTGTGTCTTTATCTAGTTTTGAAATTAGGACAATGCTGGGCTCATAAAATGTGCTTACAGTCTTCCCTTCTCTTGAACTTTTTTGAACAATTTCAGAAGGATAGGTGTTATTTATTCTTTAAATATTTGGTAAAAATCACCCTTTAAGCCAACAGGTTCAGAACTTTTGTTTGCTGGGAGTTTTTTTTATTATTGCTTCTATTTCATTTGTTTTAATCTGCCTTTTGGGATTCTTGATTTTTCCTGATTCAGTTTTAGAAGATTGTATGTTTCTAGGAATTTATACATTTTTTACAGATTGCCTAATTTATTGGCATGTATTTTTCATAATATTTTCTAACAAATCTTTGTATTTATTTGATGTCAGTTGTTACTTCTCCTCTTTTATTTCTGATTTTATCTATTTGGGTCTTCTTTCTTTTTTTCTTGATGGCTCTGGTTAAAGGTTTGTCAATCTTATTTATCTTTTCAAAGAACCAGCTTTTGGTTTCATTAATCTGTTGTATTGTTTATACACTATTTTGCTTATTTCTCCTCTGATCTTTATTATTTACTTCCTCTATTCACTTTGGGTTTCATTTCTTTTTCTTTTTCCAGTTTTTTTTAAGTGTAAAGTTAGATTGCTTATTTGAGATTTTTCTTGTTTCTTGAGGTAGGCCTGAAATGCTATGAATTTTCCTGTTAGGATGGCTTTTGCTGTGTCTCATAGATTTGGGGTTGTTGTATTCTTATTTTCACTTGTTTCAAGTATCTTTTGATTTCTTGATCTCCTTGTTAACCCATTATTGTTCAGTAACATGTTATTTAGCCTCCATGTCTTTGTGTATTTTTCAGTTTTTTTCTTGTGATTGATCTAATTTCATACCATTATGTTAAAAAAAAAGATGCTTGATACCTTTTCAAATTTTTAAAGTTTACTGAGACTTGTTTTGTATCCTAACATGTGGTATGTCCTAGAAAATGTTCCATGTGCAATTTCTAAGAATGTATATTCTGTTGCTTTGAGGTAAAATGCTCTGAAAATATCAATTAAATCCATGTGATTTACTCTGTCATTTAAGACTGCTGTTTTCTTGTTGATTTTCTGTCTGGAAGACCTATCCTTTGATGTCAATGGGGTGTTAAAATCCTTTACTATGATTGCATTACTGTCAGTTTCTCCATTAATGTCTACCAAGATTTGCTCTACACATTTAGGGGTGCCTATTTTGGGTACATAAATGTTTACAAGCTTTATATCCTGTTGTTGAATAATCCCCTTTATCATTATTGTAGTACCTTTGTCTCTTACTATAGCCTTTGCTTTAAAGTCTATTTTGTCAGATATAAGTATTTCTACTCCACTTTTTTTCATTTTCATTTGCATGAAATATGTTTATGCATCTCTTTACTTTTAGTCTGTGTGTATCTTTTGTTCTGAGGTGGGTTTCTTGTAGACAGCATATATATTGGCCTTGCTTTCTTATCCATTTAGCTACCCTATGTCTTTTGGTTCGAGCATTTAAGCCATTTACTGTTTTTTTGATAACAAGGTATGTGAGCATAACTGCATTTTATTAATATGAAGTGATAAAATAGCTTCAAAATATTTAAGTAAAGCAAGTATTTTTATAGGTCTCTGATGACACTTACCTCTTTTTTAATAACTACACTAAATTACAACAATTCTCCAACTTTGAACACCTTGATCATACCTCTTTCCCTATCTGCAATTTCTTCCTCCCAAGGGGGAGGGTGAACATGTGTTTGAAAGAGTTTTATCCCTAACACAATCCATGTGACCTCCATGTCTTCTAAAATGATTTCTGGTGGGAATGCTAGTGATTTTGAAGATCACATGTAATTTCCTGCTGAGCTGTTTAGCATGTGCAAATTACCATTTGACCTCCATAGTGACATATTTGTCATAGCAATTTTCACTTCTAGTGAAACGAGTTAAATTGCCTCTGTAAAAGCGATTTTAAGCAGTAATTCTTCATACAAACCTTTCACATGGATCTGCCACTATGTATTTTACAGATTGATACCTGGTCTTCAGATATTTCTTTTCATGTTGTTTTTAATAAGAAGCACAATATTTCCATAACTCATATTTGGAATGGTTCCTGGTTTTGGAAGCTGATTATTAAAACTGAGCATATGGAGGTCTTAAAGTAGAAACTTATGGGGGGGAAACAGTTGATCAAGTCTATTTTGCAGCATTGAAAAATTGAATGCTTGCAAAATCTTGGTAAAGAAAGGTTTATTCTTTGTAACTCTGAAAAATCTTAAATTAGTGATCTATCTCTGTTATGTGAGTTAATAACTGCATTGAAAACTCTTTCATCATGTTTATTTTTTAAGAATCAGATTGTTTCTTTGCTCACATTTTCTCCCTTTATGACTATATTGCTCAGAAGCAGTCAATGGATTTTTAAAGGAGAATTTTAAAAAGACAGTCGCATTCCTGTTATTGACTTTGCAGAGAAAATATTAGAGAATAAGGGAGGCTAATTCTAAGTAGAGTAATAAAATGAGAATCTGATTGAAAGAGCTTATTTTTTGCATGCCAAAAATCATGCAAGGTTTGTTCTTGATTCAAATTCTGTGACACACATACATTCATCTCTCTCCTCCATGGATTTGTTATTTTCTCATAGGAATATAATGAATATATATATTATCCAATCCAAATGTGCATAGTGATTGCCTTTGCATCTTCACCAAAATTTTCTGGATACCAAATGTCTACATGCCACTCTACATTTGACATTAAAATATAAATAAGATACTGTGCCTTAAACAACTTTAGCAGAAGAAAAGAAAAGATTTTTTAAATGATTGCAGTAATGTATGAGACATGTACTCCTGGAAGTGTATTTAAGGTGCATTGAGAATACTGAACTAATTAGGCATTCATTAGACACACGCAGGAAGAAATAAGGGCATCTGCAAAAACAGGGAGCCATTAAGATTGCACTTGTTAATAGAATTGTACTTAGTTCGGTATGGTTCCATTTCAGGATGCATGTGGGGGAGTGACAAATAATGACTCTGAAAAGACAAGCAGAACATATTCTTAATGCCTGTAGGAAACTCTTTACAGTTTTAAGCAGAAGTTTGTTCTTGGAAAGATATCTCTGGCATGGAACATAGATTGAAGGATAGTCAAATCATAGTAAGAAGCCAATTAGGAGCCTATTACATCCAAAGACACTGAAGGCTTTAAACTCTAACCATGAACTGAGGTTAGATAGGTGGGGCATATTTGACATGTTTTTAAGGAAAGCATAAATGACTAAATTTAAAGAGCTATTGAATGTAGGAAAAGGGAATAAAGTGATATCAGAGATGGCTCCTGAGTTTTGATTGGGCTAGCTGGACTTATCTTGCTGCTGTTAACCAAGAGAGGTTTACAAGGGGGACTACCAGTTTGGGAAGAGAAGAAAATGAATTTAATTTTGGATTGGTTGATTTAAAGAAACCAGTAGGACATCTCTGTAGACATTTCCAGGAAACTATTAAAACTATAAGCTTTGTTTCAAGGGGTAAAATGGCAGCAGAGGAGGAGAATTTATCTTGCACTGCCTCCAAGAACCAAGCTGAAAATAAAAACAAAGAGGGGTACATCCACCCAAAATAAACAACTGGAGGCTACCTGAAGAGGAGATACTTAACCAAGAACATGAAGGGTAGGCACTGTTCACAGGTGATGAGCAGAGGTGGCTGCAGGGCTGTGGCAGCTTCCCTGGAGAGGAGTGAAGCCTGCACCTCAGACCTGGCTTCCAAGCTCAGAGCACCAGTGTTGGGAATCATGCACCCATGCAGCATCCAGCAATGAAAGGCCATGGGGTTTTCATGCTCACAGCAGAAAGACGGAGCCCACTGGAGTCAAAGCCATCTTTTTTTTTTTTTCCTTTTTTTCTTCTTGCTTTCTTTTGTTCTAAGAGGCCAACATACAAAATTTGCATCCCCAGCCACTCACCTTTCCTCAGGTGAAAGGAGGGCAGCATGGTTTGGACTTATGTGAGGAGAGCCTGGAGTGGGAGGCTTGCAGGAGATGCACAGGGAGAGCGGCTGCTGGGGTTCTGGGGCTAGGCTGTAACACCTTACTGAGCAGCCATCTTTCTTGAGAAGAGCAAGCTCCTCCAAAGGGAAAAACAGGTAATCTACCTTATGGGAAACAGCTCCATCCAGCCTCTGGAAGACACCGATCCCCATTCTCTGGAATTCTGCTTACCACACCCTCTGGAATTCTATTCGGCCCACCCTGCATATTTTTAAAAATGTTTTTCTTTCTTTACCACTTTCCCTAACCTGCATCTTATTCCTTTCCGAGGGGACAGCAACATAGGTGGACACAGAGGTGTTAGAGGCTGACTGCACGGCACTGCCATTCCTTACATTTTCCCAGGAACCAGACTAGCACTTCCTCCTTACCAGAGAGCCTAGGAACACCCCTCCAAGCAGATCCAAACCCTGGACTCTGGAGGCCCTACCTACTATCCTACTAGGGCCTTCACCCTGCTGAGTTCAGGGAAATAATCTGGATAGACTCAGATGTGTGAATACACCCATTATATTCTCTGAAGTCTGAATGTTACTGCTAACAGGAGATACAGGGGTCCCATCATTCTGATTCCATCAGAAGCCTTCTCAGAAATAGATGGGTCAGTGGCTAACCTATGACTCTTGGCAGGACTGCAAGCAGAGGTAGGTGGAAGCAGTTCCAGCAATGCCTTTTGCTGTTAGTTGACCCACCCCTGGGGCCTGTGTTGATAAAAAGCCAGACTTGCAGAGCAGTGAAGCCCATCTTAGAGGAGACAGCCAAGCCCAAAGGAGGTAGCCACAAACTGTGGGTTGAGCTTTGAACAAGCTGCTAGGAGCTAGACTTAACATCATCTGACATTGGCTTGTACCAGCTGCAAACAACATCAGCATTGTATCCAGAAGGAGAACCCAGGAGGCAAGCACTACACTCTGCTGAGATGAACTCTACTTTGTTCTTTTTCATTATTTTTGATATTTTTCTTTTGCATAGGTTTATATCATTTTTCCTTCAATTTTTGTCTTACTTTTCTCTATTTTTTATTTCAAATCTCTTATTCTACTCTTTCCTTTTATTATTCCATTTTTTCTCTTCCTTCCTTTTCTTATTTTTTTTAAAAATTTTAGTTTTCCCTTTCTTTGTTCTTCTGTGGCAATTCCCTGTTTCTACTCCTTGCTCTTATTGTTAATTCTCTACCCTCTCATAATCATTTTTCTCTCCTTTGGTCTTACTGTAGTCTTGTTTCACATAATATTCTACTTCTCTTCCCACTTGTATTATTCTTTGCTCTTTTATCATTAATTTTGCTGGGGGGTTTTTTTGTTGTTGTTTTTTTGCTTGTGTGGGTTTTGTTTTCTGTGTGGTTTTGCTCTGTTCTATCTGCACCAGTACAACAGTGTACAAACATAGAAGGGGTTGAGCTTCTCAGTCAACCAACCAGATGGAAGAACCCACCAACAAACAGGCTGAGAGCAATAAAGATCCAAATATGACAGGAGAGCTTGCATAAACCGCACAAGGTGCATTCCTAATGCATCTAGCTTAGGACATCAAGGAGGATGCACCACTGAGTACCTCATGACTCCTACAACATAAGGTATCCCTATGAAGACAGGGAATCAAACTAGATCTATATAATATATAGAAACAAACAAAAAGAGTCAGCTAAAATGGCGAGATAAAGAAAAATGTCCAATAAAAGAAAAGGAGGAATCCCCGGTAAAAGAGCTAATTGAAACTGAGGCAAAACAAATGATCAGGAACAAAATTCAAAGCAATGGTCATAAGGATGCTCTAAGAACTTGCTGAAAACTAAAAGGAAATCAGTGGGAATTATATCAGAATGAAAAATGACATAGAAACCTTGAATAAGAACCAGTTAAAAATGAGGAAAAATACCCTAGAAGGAATTAAAAGCAGGGTAAATGAAGCAGAGGATCAAATCACTAATTTGGAAGACAACATAGATAATAAACAGTCAATCAAAACCACAAAAAGAAGAAAGAATTGAAAAGAATGAGGATGGTTTAAGGGAACTTTGGGAGAACATATAATGTAACAATATATCATCATAAGGATACCAGAAGAAGAAAATTAGTAAGATATAGATATCCTGTTTGAAAAATAAGAACAGAAAACAAACAGTTTCCTTGCATGGCAAAGGAAAAAGTCACACAAGTTCAGGAAGCACCCCATCAAGAGGAACCCAATCAAGAGGACCCCATCAAGAGGAACCCAAAGAGACTCACACTAAGGCACATCATAATTAAAATGGCAAAGCTAAAGATAAAGAGAAAATCTTAAAGGCAGCAAGAAAGAAATAAAGTTACCTACAAGGGACCTCAAATAAGACTGTCAGCTGATTTTTCAGTAGAAATACTTTAGGCCAGAAAGGATTGGTGTGAAGATATTTAAAGTAATGAAAAGCAAGCACCTGCATCCAAGACTACTCTACCTAGCAAGGTTATCATTTAAAATTGAAGGTGAAACCAAGAGCTTCCCAACGCCCCCCCACCAAAAAGCTACAAGAGTTCATTAACACCAAACCACTGCTGCAAGAAATGTCAAAGAACTGCTTTAAGAAAGAGAAGTAATAAAGAGAGAGAGAGAGAGAGAGAGAGATCAAGAGAGAGAGAAACATAGGTATAAAGTAATAAAATGGCAATAAACAAGTACCTATCAATAATAACCTTAACTGTAAATGGATTAAATGCTCCAATCAAAAGACATAGGGTAGCTGAATGGATAAGAAAACATGACCCATATATATGCTGTCCACAAGAAAGTCAACTCAGAACAAAGGTTTTACACAGGCTGAAAGTGAAGAAATGGAAAAAAAAATTCAATGCAAGTGAAGACAAGAAAAAAGCTGGAGTAGCAATAAATGTAGCTGACAAAAGAGACTTCAAAACAGAGGCAACAAAAAGAGACAAAGAAGGTCACTACATAATACTAAAGGAGTCAATCTACCAAGAGGATATAATCCTTATAAACATATACATACCCAATACAGGAGCACCTATATATGTAAAGAAAATCTTAGTAGACTTTGAGGAAGAGATTGACAGCAATACAGTCATTGTAATGGGTTTTAACACCCCACTGTCCCCACTGGATAAATCTTCCAGACAAAAAATCAAAAACAACAAACTTAAATGACATACTAGATCAAATGGATTTAATTTATATTTACAGAACATTTCATCCCAAAGCATCAGAATACACATTCTTCTCAAGTGCACATGGATAATTCTCAAAGATAGACCACATGGTATGACATAAAAGAAGTCTTAACAAATTCAAGAAAATTGCAATCATATCAAATATTTTCTTGTATTGCAATGGTATGAAACTAAAAATCAACCTCAGTAAAAACAAAAACTCAAAATCATTCAAATACATGAAGAGTAAAAAAAGCATATTATCAAATAATAAATAAGCCATCAATGAGATCAAGGAAGAAATTTTAAAAAATACCTGGAAACCAATGAAAATAAATACGCAACAACCCAAAACTTACGGGACACAGAGAAAGCAGTTCTGAAAGGCAAGTTTATAGCATTACAGGCATAACTTAGGAAGGTAGAAAGATCTCAAATACAATCTAACTCTACACTTAAAAGAACTAGAAAAAAAAACAACAACAAAGCCTAACTGGAGTATAAGGAAGAAAATAATCAAGATCAGAGTAGAAATAAATGACATAGAAACTAAAAAAGAAATCAATGAATCCGGGAACTCATTCTTTGAAAAGTTAAATAAAATTGGTGAACTTTTTACGAGATACCAGGCTCATCAAGGAATAAAGAGGACATAAATTAATGAAATCAGAAGTGAAAGAGGGGAAGTAACAACTGATACGACAGAAATACAAAGGATTGTAAGAAAATACTATGAAAGACTATATGATAAGAAATTGAATAATCTTGGTGAAAAAGATATATTTCTAGGAACATACAATTTCCCAAGACTGACTCAGGAAGAAGCAGAACGCCTGAATAGACCTGTAACAACTAATAAAATCAAAGAAGTCATCAAAAAAATCCCAGGAAACAAAAGTCCTGGACCAAATGGCTTCACAGGCAAATTTTCCCTTTAAAGGAAAACTAACACCTATCCTTTTCAAACTATTCCAAAAAATTTCAGAAGGAAGGCTTCCAAGCTCTTTTTACAAGGCCAGTATTATCCTAATTCCAAAACAAGGTAAAGACAACAAAGAAAGAAAACTTAGGCCAATATCCTTGACGACCATTTATGCTAAGATCCTCAACAAAATACTAAGAAACTGGACCCAGCAACACATAAAAAAACCATACACCATGATCAAGTGGGATTTATCCTTGGGATGCAAGGTTGGTTCAATATTTGCAAATCAATGAATGTGATATATCACATAAAGAAAATGAAAGATAAAAATCACATGATCATATAAATAAATACAGAAAAAGCATATGATAAAATCTAGCACCCATTTATAATAAAACCTCTCAGTGAAGTAAAAATAGAGGGACCATACTTCAACATAATAAAGGTCATATACAAAAAACTTAGAGCCAACATCATACTGAATGGGCAAACACTAAGTGTCTACTTTAAGATCAGGAACAACACAGGGATGTCCATTGTTTTATTCAACATATAGAAAACCCTATAGTCTCCACAAGAAAACCCCCCCAAAAACTACTAGATATAATGAATTTGGCAAAGTAGCAGGATACAAAATCAATACTCAGAAATTGATGCCATTTCTATACATAGAGAATAGGCTATCAAAAAGAGATATTAAGAAATCAACCCCATTTACTATTACAACAACAACAAAAAAAAAATGAGGTAACTAGGAATACATTTAACCAAGGAGATAAAAGACCTGTATTTAGAAAACTATCGGACACTGAAGAAAGAAATTGAAGGAGATATAAATAAGTGGAAGAATATACCATGTTCATGTACTGGGGAGAATAAACATCATTAAAATGTCCACGCTCTCCAAAACAATATACAGATTCAACACAATTCCCATTAAAATACCAATGGCATACTTCACAGATCTATAACAAATATTCCAAAAATTTATATGGAACCATAAAAGACCTCAAATAGCTTCAGCAATTTTGAGAAAGAAGAACAAAGTTGGAAGGATCACAGTATTTGGTATCAAACTATACTATAAGGCCCACTGTAATCAAAAAGGTCTCCTACTGGCACAGATTAATGGAACAGAATAGAGAGCTCAGAAATAACCTCACAATTTTCTTAAATTAATATTTGACAAAGGAAGGAAGAGCATACAATGGAGTAAAGATGGTCTCTTCAATAAATGGTGTTGGGGAGAACTGGACTAGTACTTGCAAAAAAAAAATGAAACTATACCACCAATTTACACATTACACTAGAATAAACTCAATATCATAAAAGACTTTAAAAAAGTCATGATACCATAAAAATTCTAGAGGAAAAATAAGCAGTAAATTTTCAGATATCTTATGTAGCGATATTTTTGTCAATATATCTCCTAGAGTAAGAGAAACAAAGAAAAAGTACACAATTGGGACTACATTAAATTAAAGAGCTTCTGCACAGCTAAAGAAACCATCATCAAAGTGAAAAGGGAACCCACAATATAGGGGAACACATTTGCCAATGATACCTTGGACAAGGGTTTAATTTCCAAAATATGTAAGGAACTCATATGACTGAACACCAGGAAGACAAACAGTCTAATTAAAAAATGAGCAAAGGACCTGAATATTTTTCCAAGGGAGACATACAGATGGTCCATAGACATAAGAGAAAATGCTCAACATCACTAGTCATCAGAGAGATACACATTGAAACCATGATGAGATACTACCTCACACCTGCCAAAATGGCTATCATCAATAAATCAACAAACAAATGCTGGTGAGGATGTAGAGAAAAGGGAACCCTATGTGCTGTTGTGGGAATGTAGGCTGGTGAAACCTCTCTGGAAAAGAGTATGGCGTTTCCTCACAAAATTAAAAATGAAACTACCTTTTGACTCAGTGATTCCACTTCTGGGAATATATCCAAAGAATCTTGAAATACCAATTCAAAAAAACATATGCCTCCCTATGTTCAGAGCAGTACTGTTTACAATAGCCAAGATTTGGAAACAGCCTAAATGCACATCAGTCAGTGGGTAGATAAAAAAAGTTGTGGTACAAATGGAATACCACACAGCAGTAAAAGAGAAGGAATTCTTAACTTTTGTGGCAGCATGGATGGCCCTGGAGACTAAGTGAAATAAGCTACTCAATGAAAGACAAATGCCATATGATCTCACTTACAACTGGAATCTAAGGAATAAAATCAACTAATGAGCAAAATAGAATCGGAAGTACAAAAACAAGGGACGGACTGACAGCTATAAGAGGGGAGGGAGGAAGGTGGAGCTGGTTGAAAGAAGATGAAGGGATTAGACACGGAACACATATGCATCACCCGTGGACATGAATGGTGTGGAAACTGGCTGTGGGAAGGGGGTACTGAGGGGAGGGGGAAAAGGGGGAGAACTGGGACAACTGTAATAGCATAAACAATAAAAAAAATTAAAAAAATAAGCCTTAAGGTCAAAGGCAGATGAAGTCTGGTGAACAGATTGTAAATCATAATCATACTGAGAGGACGTTTAGTAAGATTAGATTATCAGGGTGTGAAGAAAAACTTTTGACTTGATTCACTTGATATTTCCACTTTCATTCATGGAATTCTTGGACTAACAATTAATTTTGTTGTGTCTATTTAATATCTAGGAAAATTAGGTAATTTTCAAAAGCTACCATTTATTAATTTCTTGAGGGACTATTTTCCATGACATCAAAGAGTTGAAGTACCAGTGTCAAAGGACTTCTCTAAAATATCTGTGTCAGGATATCTTGGTTTTGAGAGTGTATAGAATGAAAAGAGGATTAAATCGCAATTCCAGCATTTTGGAAGCAGGCAAACAAGGAGTAGCAAAAAAATAAAACAATTAAAAAAAAAACCCCAGAAAGAGTAAAATACAGTCAGAGTCTTAGAAGAAGAGTCAGGAGAAAGCGGTGTAATGAAAGATAAGGCAGGGAGAATTTGTGAGGAGGAAGAGAGTTAGTTTATGATGATTTAGCAGTTAGAAGGCTGTTGCTAATCTTTGAAGTATTAGGTGGTATCAAGTTGTGGGGCAGAAGTCAAGGGATTTTGGATAGAGGGAATGGAGGAAAGAAAGATGTTCAAAAATCTGTTGCAGAAATTTTGTCAGGAAAATACGAAAGGAAAGAAAAACAGAATCAAGATGATGGTTTTGTTTTGTTTTATTGTTGCAAGGGGAGAGAGAGCAGAACATGGGTTATATGACTGCATTTGAAATGGAAGGAAAGGAGGGAGCAGAGAGGGAGAGTTTGAGCATACAGGAAAAAGATAATGATTCTTTGTAAGACAGGAGGAAATGTGATTGCTATTCTAGGTGAGTGGAAGGAATCACACCCAGCAGTAAAATTTCCCTCTGAGAGCAGAAGAAATTTGGTAAAATGTAAGTACCAAAATAGGGAAGTTTATGTGTGCGTGTGTGGGTGTATACATCTATATGGGGGAACATGTTGAGGAAACTCTGAACTTCATTTCAGATGGCTGTCATTTCCTCATTGGAGTTTGAGTTATTAAAATTATTGTTTGAGGTGAAAGGGGTATGGGAAGTAGAAAGGAAATGATGAGGGTAAATGTTTGCAAGGCTGCCCTGAGGAGTATAAGCTGATTAGGGAAAGATGGAGAGGGACAGTGACACACTTTAATTTGTAAGGAGCCATCCTGAGATCTGAGAGAAGAGAGGAAGGAAGGAAGGGAGGGAGGGAGGATGCAAGGAAGGAAGGAAGGAAGGAAGGAAGGAAGGAAGGAAGGAAGGAAGGAAGGAAGGAAGGAAGGAAGAGACAGTGTGGATGTCTTTACAGATGCATGTTTGAGGTAGGAGGACACTGTGAAGAGAAGGGAGATATTGAGTAGAGGGAGTTTAGCCTTAATAGCCTTTAATTCCTGGGCATAGCTGGAGGCAGGTGATATGAAGGGAAGAGGTGCAGCTACTGATATGGATGAGACTGATGATGGATTTGAATAGCTTCTTTGAGAGATGGGAAGGGATTTCATTAGCGACATGTAAAATGATTGTAGAATTAAGATGCTAAAATGCCTCAGATTCAAAAGTGTAAACATGTAATGTCACCAGTCTGCCCTGCCTGGTTGAGTGTGCATTTGTGTGTGTGTGTATGTGTTTATATTTTTAAAGATGATAAGCAGATCTTCATAAAAGTGGACAATGGTTGGAGATTCTTTACGGAGGTGAGAAAGATAGAGGAGTAGGAAGCAAAACAGTAAAGATGAGTTTAGAAGTTTAATATATTAAAAACATAAGGAGGACGGTGGTTAATTAAATATTCTTCACAAACTTAACTTTTAATAGTCCATTTAACTACTGAAATTTGTAGGTCCCTTTTGTTCTTCTATTAATTACTGATTTGTCATTCAGTTATCCTTGAGGGCAGAGGTCATGTGTTTTGGTTTCCATTGTTGTGTCTAGAGGACTCATATGCAAATAGCAGATACTTACTAATTGGTTTTCGAACAAATGTTATCAAAAAATGATTCCTGCTGTCTAAATATAGTCTAAGAAGAAACAATGAAAATATTGTATATTGTGATTATTTTATATTTTAATTTCTTAATTTTTTTCACAAGCATAGTTTTAGGTAACAAGGACAGTTTTAGGTAGAGTCTATTAGAGCCTATAAGATTGTCTATAAAGGCAAAGAAGAGAGAAGAACCAAATCCCAAGCATAGCTGAAATTTAAGGCTTTGGATAAAATAAGACACTGCTTAAGAAGTCAGGCTGAATAAATTGCTCTACAGCAAGAGGAATCATTTTATTTTAAATTAAAACAATGGTTTGGAAATTTCTAGATGAGAAAAAAATGAGACATATTACATCAGTTGTTAAAGAAATGATCTAGTGTTTTGAAGTCCTTTAAACATAATAAAATGAAACTATACTCTTCTGAATGACCTTGAATGAGACATTCTTCAGTTCTTCAGACCAAGAAAAGCTTTGCAAGTCCACAGCACTGTCAGCCTTAGAAACTGCCAGAATTCTGTAATTCTGTAACCATAGGTTCCTTGCTCATTGGACCAAAATAAGAAATAGATGGTCACAATTCAGGAATTATTTTATTATTTATTTCCCTTCACTGGATATTTAGCACAATTCCCTTATATTCACCAACGTAAAGGAGCATTTGTTATCTGACAAATGTTTGCTACTATGAACAAAAAATAACATCTTTTATGTTGTTTCCTTAAAAAAACAATAAATACATGTTGATTCTAGTTAATGCCTTATTTCAGCCACTTTGATTTTCTAGACTGTCTGGAGCCTTCTCACTAGCTTGATTTCCAACCTGCACAGAAGTGCAGGACTAATTTTGCTATCGTGTTGGACAGGACAAGGGAAGTGGCAGTGAAGCAACCAAATATACATTAACTCTAATTAAGGCTGCTTTTAAACATGTGCTACCAAAGAAAAGACATACGATATGTTTTAAAAGATTATGTCTCTGATTTAAAGGTAAGCTTTAAAAAAAGTTTAAATAAAAGTAGAATCTGATGTGCAAGATTTGTCATCATTAACTACGTACCTATAACCAGGCATTTTCTATAATAGAATCCGTGTAGCGTGTTTTGGAATTACATGGTCAGTTAAGCTCTTAAGTATCTAAAGCTTGGTCAAATTTTAATTGTAAATTTATAACTCAGAGAATTAGCCAGATGTATACATATTATTTTCTCTTTGCTACACTCTGTGAAATTTAAACAATGCTGTTAACTGTTTTCAGCATTAATTGATAACATAATAATCAAACACACAGTGTATTTCAAGCATTCTAATTGCTTTTTGATTTTAAAAAGAAGTCACAATCTAATGAGTTTGAAGAACACTGAGGGCGAATTTTTGAATAAATCTGACTTTTTCAATTGAACTTTGAAATTAGCATTTATAAATATTTCCATGATAATTAATTGATTGTGTTTAATGGTCTTATAACCCAGGGCAGTGCAACTAGCATTCTACATATTGATGTGAGGTTGTATCATCAAGAGCCCCTTTTCATTCATCTAAGAGATTCATTCAACACATGCTTATTGATCTTACTGAACTACTATGTGCTAGGCATTGGCATGCCAGATTCAGATTCATTGTAAAGAAATTATACATCAAGAGGAATTTTGAAAAGCTTTGAGAAAGGGCCTTTTGATGGGAAAATAGAGACAACAAGCAAGACCAATAATACAATAGCAAAGAGAAGGCTTATACTATATAGCAAAATAAGGCCAGAGACAAAATATTTGACTAGAGCGTAATACCTAGAACAAATTTTCACATATCGAGGTCCTTAGTAAGTGTATTAAATTAGACGTGAATTAATGAATAACTTTTCTTTCAATTTGACTGTTCTAAAGGCATAGTAAACTTGACAGAGAAAATTTCTCTGCCTCTTTAATTGACTGACTAGAGAAACATTTAAGAGGATAGAAGGGTTATAATGGGGGAAATCACATCAAAAGAACAAGAAGATATCCTCTGGAGGAAAGAGAAAGTAAAAAAAAAATTACTCTGATATTTTCCTGGAGCCAGTTTATTATTTCTATTAATACTTATTATAATGCTTAATTTGAGCACATATCACAACAGAGGTAAAATGTTTGACAGAGTGTACTTTTGCTCATATAAAATATACTTTATTATTATCTTCATCTTTTCTTTTTGTCATTTTGACTGATATCAATAAAACTAATGTGTGATATCCTATTGTTTTAAAAAATAGATAATAATGTGTTAGTCAGTATTAATCTCTAGAGATTCTTCCTAAATTGAGTAACAGAGCAAAATTTTTAAAAATGTCTATTTCTAACTCTCTTGTACATCTAAATGATTTATTTTTACCTGATTTGGGCACTTAACTTTGTAATCAATCAAAACTTTACAATGAATCAAAATAAATGGTTTATAACCTAGTTTTCAATGTCCACTTGTTATGTTCAGCAACTTGATTCTTAAATTTGCAAATTTTCACAATGTGTATGCATCAAACAAAATATTTAAAGAAAAATTGGATATATTATTATGACAATTATAGTAAAACTTTTTGTGATAAAATATACATAACAAAAGTAACATTTTAACCATTTTAGAGGTGTGCAGTTCTGTGGTAAATAAATACATTCATATTATTGTGTAAGCAACATCATCATTCATTTCCAGAACTTCATCTTCCCTGAAACTCGATGTGCATTAAACAGTAACTCCCCATTTCTTTCTCCCCTCGACCCTGGACAACCATCAGTCTACTTTCTGTTTCTATAAATTTGACTCCTCCAGGTACCTCCTATAAGTTGAATCATACAGTATTTGCCCTATTGTGACCGGCTCATTTAACTTAGCATGTTTTCAGAGTTCATCCATTTTGTACCATGTGTCAGAACTTCCATCCTTTTTAAGGCTGAATATATATTGTTTATTTACATCCTCACCAGTATGTGTTATTTTCTCTGTTTTTATATATATATATATTTTTGTAATTACCATCCTAATGGGTGTGCAGTGGTATCTCATTGACGTTTCTATTGACATTTCTTTAATGATTATCGATATCGAACTTTTTTTGTTGTGCTTATTGGAATTTGTATATCTTCTTTGACGAAATGTCTATTCAAGTCCCCGCCCATTTTTATAGTGGGTTATTTGTTTTTTATTGTTGAGCCGTAAGAATTCTTTACATATTCTGGATATCAATCCCTTATCAGATATATGATTTACAAATATTTTCTCTCATTCTGTGGATTTTTTTTCGCGTTCTCAATAATGTCGTTTAATGTAAAAAAGTTTAATGAAGCCCAATTTATGTTTTTTTTTAGTTGCTTGTGCTTTTGTTGTTGTAGCAAAGAAATTATTGACAAAGCCAATGTTATGAAGATTTTCCCTATGATTTCTTCTAAGAGGTTTATAGTTTTACCTCGTTTATTTATTTTATCAATTCTTAATTACTTCTTGTATATAATGTAAAGTTAGGGTCCAACTATCCCTAACTTTATATATTATCCATGTAAATATACAGTTTTCTCAACTTCATTTGTTGAAATTATGTTTTCTCCCCATTGAATGGTCTTGCAACCTTTTGTGAAAATCATTAACTATATATGAAAGGGTTTACTTATGGGCTCTTTATTTATGAAAATTACTCTTTTCAGTAAGTGAATAATACTTTTTTACATTAAGACTTATTTTTAGAACAGTTTAAGGTTCACAGCAAAATTGAGAGAAAGATTCAGAGATTTCTCATATATGCTCTGCCCCTACTTGGACAATTACTTTTGAATGAACTTTTTATTTTGAGAATGATTTTAGATTTATAGAATAGTTACAAAGATAGTACAGAGAGTTCCTGTATATTCATCACTTAGATTTCCCTATTGTTAACATCTTATATTACCATAATATATTTCTCAAAATGAAAAAAGAAACCTATTAGCTAAACTCCATACTACTCACATTTCACCAGTTTTCCATTAGTGGTCCAGGATCTGATGCAGAGTAACACACTATGTCTAATTACCTCACTCCCCCAGTCTTCTCTAATTTATATTAGTTTCTCAGTCTTTCCTTGTTATTCATGATCTTGAGAATCATGAGGTATGTGGGTTATTGAATGTTTCCCAATCTGGATTTGTCTGATGTTTTTATCATGATATCAAAGGACACATTATATCCACATGACATCACTGATCATGTTAATCTTCACTGTATTAAAGTAGTGCTTGCTGGGTTTTCCTACTGTAAAGTTATTATTTTTCTATTTCCATAGTCTTCATTAGAAGTGATCACTAATTTTAATCCCTACTCAAGAGAAGTGGAATTAAGCTTTATCTTTTAGAGGGGACAATCTATGTATATTATTTGTAATTATTCTTTAAGGATTTGTTTCTTATTTCCATTGAATTACTTTATTCAATCATTTATTTATATATGTGATGCATGGATATTTATTTTATATTCTGGGCTGTAATCTAATACTCCATTATTTTATTGATCAAATTATTCCATCTTTGGCCTTTGTGGGCTCTTTAAAATTGGCTTCTACGTGCTTTGGGCACACTCTCCAATCATGTGTTTTTTGTTCTAGTACTAGAAGATGCTCCAGGTTATCTTGTATTTTTCTTACTTCAGCTCTAGAATCAACCATCTCTCCAAGAGCACCAGGTCTCTCCCCCTCTCGCTCTCCTTCCTTCCTTCCTTCCTTCCTTCCTTCCTTCCTTCCTTCCTTCCTTCCTTCCTTCCTTCCTTCCTTCCTTCCCTCCTTCCTTCCTTCTTTCCTTCCTCCCTCTCTACACCTATCCCTTCCTTCTTTCTTTTGTACTTTCTTTTATTTGTAACACAAAAGTAGCCTTTCAGGTTGGATGCCATATGTGTCCAAAGTAAACTAACAAGTCTTTATACACTCCTTCTGTACTTATTGATTCATTATGTAAATAACTTTCCTGCCCTACAGGTACTTAAAATTTGCATTAAAGATATATTAAGAACATCTTCTATTAGTTCTAAGCTCTATGCAGCACACCACCAAATTTTGCCTTGAATAAACAAAACAAAGCCCTGTTTTTACTTAAGGCAGCAATTAACATGAGTACGGCTTATGTAACCAGGCCTATCCTTGTTTTTCTAGGTGCTTCTTGATATCAGAATGAGCATATGACCTCTTTGACTCTATTATAAATTTGTTTTAGTAGAAACAAGCATATTAATAGACAAAATCTTATTCCCAGACTGGTTTCTTATCCTGTAAGATTACTATCTGAAATACCTCATCTGATGCACAGTCAAGGGAAACATGAAGAAATGAATTGAGATGACATTCATTAAACTCCCTTTTGAACAATTCTTTTATTACCCTATGTGGTTGTCAGTTATGATGCTCTTCTGAAGTGTAGTTGTGGTCAAAAAGATCAGCCAATAGAGCTATGAAAACTTTGAACAAACTACTCAGGTAATTTTCCAGTTAGGAAGGGTATGATCCCCAAACCCCATTTTAACTGAGAAAATGCCAGGGTAAGGAGTATCTTCCCCTTTGTCCAATCAGAAGTCCAAAGTAAATGGGAAAATATTAATGAGGTTTTGGCAAACAGAATGGTGGTGTAAAAACAACAAAACTGGGTGAAACAGATAAATATAGAAGTGAACAATCAGTGTTATGTTGTACGTATTCTAAACCAGTTATGCAATGATTCAGTAATACTACTAAGGCACTAGTTTCAGAGAGTGGGAGATCCATAATGGTCAATTTGATAGATAAGGCAGCTGTAGGTATCTTAAGCTTGGTTCTATTAATCTATTTATCTATATTGTATAAAATGGAAAATTTTCTATTATATTTGTACTAAAAAGTAAAAACAACAGTTTCAGTGCTAGTCTTAACATGATTGTATTGTAATCAGCAGGGTTTTATAAATTGTCTCAAAGGTTAATCTTGGTGATCATCACATTATACTCTTATTCTAATCGGTTATATTTAGTGGCAGATTGCAAGCTTTCCTTATTATCTTATTAAATCAAGAGGTGAAAGCCTTTCAAGGCTTCTCTTTTTAAACATCTTTTATTAATGCTAATATGCCAGATGGGAGAAATTAAAATGGTTCTGTTCTTCATGCTGCCGCTACCCACAATTTTACCACATCATTTGCTGGTTAAGGAAGCATATGAAAATGATAGGTAGAGAACAGAGTTGTAAAACTTCAGAAATGATGGAATTCCTTGTCTAAGAAAAACCTTTCTTTATTTGACTACAAAAAATGTCATCATTCTCTGAACATACCTAAGGGACACTGACAAGGATGGAATTAATATAACTTGAAACTCATACACACTGTGATATTTCCAAGTTCGTATGTTTACTCTTAAATTCCAGCCAATATCTGGCAAGATAATTATATAAGAATAATCCCTCTTGATCCAGTGGGTTAATTGTCCAGAGCAACTACATTCATTTAAGCGTGCTGCTTTCCCATTTTGTCATCCTTTGAGAAATCAATGGCTCTAATGAATGCTTACTTACTAATTTTACAGCTTTGGGGAAATATGTACACAATGTTTCAGCAGGTTAGAATCATCTGTCTGGAAGAGTATTTTCAAGCCTTCAACCTTCCCATAGACACACTCAGATAAACTTTGGATTCTAAGCAATTCAGAGAGTCTCAGTGGTTATTCCACTCAACATGTAAGTGTTGAGAAGCAATACTGAGATGAGCATGAAGGGTGGTTTTATTGTAAAGATAAGCTTGAACTGACTCTAACTTTTGCTTAAGTTAAATTATTTGCAAACTTAAGTTTATAATATTTAATAATATTGAATGCAATTTGACATGTTACTTTCTATACTGCCCCCCACCCCCTCCCCAACTAAACAACTTTCTGGTTGAGAACTCTGCGTCAAGAACAGTTCCAAAGACTTTCTGTTTTTTAAAGGGGAAAATCAGAATTGCTAATTACATCATTGCTTACAGTGAAGTCTCCAGTATGAACTGAAGGTGAATACAGTATTTTTAAAATTCTGCTCTTAAATCAGAAGACACTCCCTATTTACTTCTATCCTGAATTTGATTTGTATGCACAATTCTCTATACTTGTCTTCCCCAGGGTGTCTCCCACTGTTTAGATTTGTCCAGAGATCAAAGATCAAATGTTATGAATTAGTGACCCTATATGGTTAATAAACTCGAGAATGGCATCAAACTTTACCTGTCCAGAATAGCTTAGATACACAGCAGAAGAGAAGACAATGTGGAAGCCAATGCCAATTGTTGGAAAGAGAAAACAGGAAAGTCAAAAGCACAATGAAAGTAGAGTCAAAACACCTGTGTTCAAGGCCAGGATCTTAAAATGTATTAGTGTGCTATGTCTGACAAGTCAATTTCTCCGAGCTTCCTTTTCTTTACTGGGAGTCATTCAGTCATCTAGCCTTGCATGGAGTCACTTAAACAAATATTTTTTTAGGACAAATGATACACTTGAAACTTTATTTTTTTTTGTATGATTGTTGATGTTGCTGTGGGAACCACACAAAATATTAAGTGTCATATAAATGATATTCATATTTCTATGGCTTAGTCTACAAAGAAATACATAAAACATCTTAATATCTCTTGTGAGTATAGTTTGCCTTTTGTATTGACTTTACTATATTTAATTCAATTTCCAGATTATTTAAAGTATCAATGGTATATTTACATAAATATAAATCTAGACAGATAACCAAGAAGTTATTTCAATCCAGGAGTATGTTTGGAATTCAGTTTTCCATCACATTCATGTCTAATGAAAAAACAGAAACAAAAATTACCTCACCATCACCACCAACATGAACAGTGACAACGATAACAACTCCAGAACAAAATACTGTCTATTTCTTGCCAGCATCTAGAAAGGTTTATTTCCATTTTTCCATATGTACAGGCTTTTCAGACTACATATGGAATCTAATGAATATGAAAATGACTTACCATTAATATAATTGAATGTAATAAAGTAATGAGGAACCATACATAACTGCCAAAATTTAATATTGCAATGTTAGGACTTCTCTGTTTAGGATATATCTGTATTTTACAAATTGTCCTCAACAATTTGTATTTTCATAAAAACAACATACAGTGTTTTTCAACTTCTGCCCCTGTAATTTTCAGACTCTTTTCCCATTGCCACAGTTTACTAAACCTCTGTTCCTTTTTAACAATCTGAATAAGAAATACACACAACTGCTAGAACCATAAAAACACAGAACCATGTAAGGCCGAGACTAATGGTGGCAGAGACACTATGAAAGCAAGGTAGCTGACATGTTTTTTAAGTAGGAAAAAGGCAGATTTCAGATACCAGGGCAAATAAGAAGCACATGATCAATAAGGGTAAAACGGCAGATCCTGGAACTGATAGTAAGGTAGGGAAATCGCAGACAACAGAGAGCTTCACCTTTTGGTGTTCTTGTCTTTAAATCCATTGGAGTTAAAAAAATTGCCTAAAAAGGAATTATATTTCAATTTTTGCAATTCATTTTCAAAACAGCAAAAGAAGATATTTGCTCCATAAAAACTGTATTAGCTGGCATTCACTAGTGCCAACTCTGGTGTGCTAGTTATCTCAAGCATCTTCCATGGCTCTTCATGTTATTATTTTAGGACAACTCCAAGATCCAAATATGCCCAATGATTTATCTCACAAACATGATTTTTTTCATGTTGTTATAAAGATACATAAAGGACTGCTACATGTTTTAACTGGTCAGAAAAGTAAACAGATAACTAGTAGTTCCAATATACATAGACAAGTTGACTTCTATGAGGAAAATTTGGCCCATAATAGCTGATTGTGTTACAAAGTCTGGCTTGGTATGAGGCTTCAGGGATATTAGTATAAGACCATTCTTATTTGTTAGAATGTAGTCAGGGAAATGGGATTCAAAATTAACTTGAGAGAAATTGACTGATACATTGTCTTTCCATGAAAACACTAACCAAAAAGACCTTCATCTTATCCATAGATAAGGTTCATTCACCCATTGTATTGAGGGCCTGTGAGGCACCATCGGAAGTGAGGTGCCTCTATTATGTTCTTATTTTGCCCAAGTGCATTAATCTTCTGTACACTTTGGCAACCAGAGATTTGTCAGTGTCAGGGAACATACTCTGTGTAAGGATTCTGTGCAAGATGACTTTGTTTAGCTTGAGAAGCATTCAACTTCATGCAGATACCCTAATCCCAGATCAGAAAATTTGTTAAAAAATACATGCCTAGTTTGTGTTTGGAAGATTTAAAATGTTTGCTATCGTAAAGAATTAATTTAAAATATTATGGAACTGTAACAATGAGCATTTATATAGCATTCTATACATTGCTCCTTAGATGTTATTTTCACTGCAATCAGTTAAATTATAGTAGTATGTACGTTCTTATCCCTGTGTGCTGACAAAGCAACTGAGAGTTTTAAGACCCTCATGGAAAGGACATGAGTCTCCCAAGAAAGCACACAGTAGTAAAGGGTGGACCTAGGACTCAAAGCTGGGAACTCTGATATAAAATTCTGTGCTATTTTCCATACCGCTGTCTTTCCTCTCACATGCAGAAACAAGAGTACATAAACTACTATTCTTCAGATTTATTTTATCAAGAAGCTGAAAGTATAGCATAGGCCTTAGATGACTGGCAATATTTTTGTAAATGTAAATTGATTTTAGATCCAATTAATTTTAATTGGATCTAAAAATTGAATGGCCTGGACCCTACTTCACTATATCTGGATATATTCTGAGATCTCTTTGAAAATAATTGTGAGGGCAGTTAATACTTTACTTTTGTTTCATAAATTCTTAAGTGATTTCTGATAAATTTTGTGCACAAATGCATTAAATTGGCAATGTGGTTCACGTCACTCCAAATTAAAAGTATCATTTAAAAGTAAATATGCTAATGTCAAATAAGTAGATTGTTTTTACATATTTAAATCAATTATTCATTGATTATTTTCACTTGAAAGGTTTGTTTTATAACTGAAAAAACTGATATTAATAAAGTTACTGCTTTGTTGAACAGGAAGCCTTTTGTAGATCTGGGTTTAAAACTGCAGTTTTCCATTCTTGTGTTGCTAAGGAGGCATTTTTGCTGTGTAGTGTAGTTCTTCCAAAACAAAAGGTGAAACTGAAGATCAGGACAGGCTCCCTGTTAAAGAAGGACAGGCAGGCTATTTCATGTAGAGACTCATTTTAGTTTTTCTAAATGACTTTGTCCCAATGCTAAATAATAGACTGAGATAGACACAAGATGGAATTGAAACTTTTCTCATGCTATCTCCTGCTTATGTTTCAAGCATTATATACATGGATAATTTCAAATAAAGTATTGTATACATTTTCCAATACCCTCCCTATAGAAGAGCTTTTATAACAAGGACCCACCTAGTCAAACAAATGAAGTTTAAAGAGTTTAGAGGTCTGACTCTTTAATGACAATACCCATGATTTTGCTTGCTGCAAGTTACAAAAGAAAAATCTTAATTAAGATAAAAACAGTAAATTGCCTAAATATTGAACACATGTATGAGAATATATTAAAATCAATGACTAATACATGGTTTTGAAATCTGGATGTTTAAAATGTTTCTTTAATTACAGCCTGTAAAAGATATAACCTATAAATACAACTCTTGGAACTGGCTTTATTTTTCGTTACTATGATTATGATGTATTTGATATGCTAATAATTTATTTTGCCAACTACATTCACTTGATGAATCATATCCAGGTTTTCAAGTGGTGGGCAGCGGAGAAGATGCTGCTCACCTCACTGCTGTGTACAGAGGGGTGGTACAGAGTAGGAAGGATACTGGCTTGCATCCCCCTCCCTCTCTTTCTCTTACCTTCCACTTGTCTTCTTTCCTTCCTAACTTAAAAAAAAATGTTTATTGAACCATTTTCATGATTTAAGTACTTTGGTAGAAGCTGGGGATAAAATGGTGAGTAAGGCATCCACAGGACAGCCTTTCTGGAGCTTAGAGACAATGGAGGATTCAAACTGGTAAGCTGGCAATTACAACTCAATAGAAAAGGTTCTCTTAAATTGGCATGTAAGGGGTTCTGCTGGGTGCCCTAACCAATTCTTTGAGGGATGGAGAAAGCCCCTTGGGGGAAACTACATCTAAACAGAAGGCAAATGCATAATTTATTCCTCTTTTTAAGAGTTTCTTATTTCTGCAAAATGAAGTTGCCACTCGGATCTTCCCCATTTTCAGTTTTACTTTTAGGTTTATCCCTACACAAGCCTTGGACTCTAGCCCATCTCCACAAACAGTCTTCTTCTCCTATCTTAATTGCCATCATCTAGATATATTTATTTCACTCTATTTGTATTACGGTTTATTGTTTCCATGTGTTTCTTCAGGTAGAAGGCAAGGATTGATTCTCAATTTCCTTTTTAGTCCTGCACTTACAAAATTTGCTCTCCATAATTACAGAGAATGTATCATTGTGCCCTAGCACAGACATCTCTCATGGAAGTAAAATGATTTCTGGATTTTTTTTTTCATTCATTTTCTCAATGAATTGATTAATTATCTACTATGTTCAGGAAAAAAAGAACAAAGGTGAACATCCGTAATGATTATGTTTAATAGAGGAGATCAAACATATTCCCAAATAGGTTCAGTTAAAAGAATTAGTTTGTAACATTCATTCTTCTGTTCAATAGCTATTTATTGAATGGCTACTATGTGCCAGTCCTCATTGTCAAAGAACTTACAGTTCATTTGGAGATATTTATAAGGAAACAGATTAATAAATATGATAAATTCAGACAGTGATAAAGGTGCTAATAAAAAAGTAAAATAATGTAATGTGTTAGATGCATGAAAGGATTGTGACAGGTTAAGGCACCAGGGAAAGCTTCTATGAATAAGTACCTTTTGAAGTGAGATCTGAATGCTGAAAAGGCTCTAGCCATGAGAAGATCAGAGAGAAGGGAATTTCAGGGGGTGGCGACAACAAGTACAAGGAATGTATGTGACATATTTGAGGAAGGTATAGAAGTATAATGAGGCTGATGACCAGTGTCTAGGAAAGGATTGGTTTTAAAGTAAAGTTGGAGAAGATGCAATAGGTCAGATCATTATAACATCTTGTAGGTCATGGAAAAGAATGTAGATTTTATTTTAAATGCAAGGAGAAATAATTGAAGAACTTTAAATAAGTGGGCAACATGATCTGATTGACACATTTTAAAAAAATCCAAATTCTTTGTAGAGAATAAATTTTAGGGAGAGGAAAAGGAAGGCAGGAAACCCTGTTCCGCAGCTTTGACAGTAGGCCATAAAAAGAAGGTGACGGTGCCTTGAACAAGAAAGGTATAAGACGAAACAGAGAGAAATATAAAAATTGGAGATATTCTATAGAGGTAGATTCAATAGGACTTTCTAATAATTGAGTGTCAAAGAGTATAATAGATAAATTCATCATGACTCTTCATGTCATGAGTATTCAAAATAGGAAGAAGTTATGGACACTGGGGTGTGAAGGAAAAACTGGATTCCTTAATGTAATAGTTAACAATCTTAATCCTTAGACATCCTAGGGTATTTTCACTGCTTCAATACACCCAAGACAAATGATATATAAACACTTGATAAGACTGTGAAGGATAATTAGTGACTTTGCTTTTGGCTGGAATTACATCAACTCAGTACATAATAACTTCTAACTCATCTTTATTAAAAATTTACTAAGTGTAATTTGTGCCACGAAGTAGAGCTTTCAAGAAATAGGTTTACTGGTGAACATTTAAAGGAAGAAATCCTTGATGGCAAAAGTTTAGAACACTCCTACTCGGATTTTGAATATTTTCTTGAGTTAGCTGAACTACCTCTTTTCTTTCCTACTCACCTTGCTTATCAGTTGTCTTCTCCGCTCTGTTGACATTTATCTAAAGTAGCAAGGAATGCCCATGACTATAAATTAATCATACTTGAATTTTGGGAAGTTCAAAATAAACAGTTTTTATAAAATGATATTTCATCATCTACCTTTTCATTTCCTATATTAACATTAAATCTATATTTTTTAATAAAACTAATCTTTTAATGGAGAAACAAGATTCCACGAAGTATAATTGAAAAGGTTTCTCTCCATGCCCTGGCCAGTGTGACTCTGTTGTTTAGAGCGTTGTCCAGGAGACCAAAACATCACAGGTGCTCTTCTCAGGTCTGGGCACGTCCCCAGACTGCAGGTTCCATTCCCCATCAGGGTGCGTGCCCAAGTCAAGGTGTGTACAAGAAGGCAACCAATCAGTGTATCTCTCCCCCCACCCCCACTTCCTTCCTCTATAAACAATGAAAAATGTCCTCAGGTGAGGATAAAACAATAATAATAAAGAAATATTTTCTCTCCTTAAAATTAGTATACAAGCTTTAAAGTTCTCTCTCTCTCTCTCTCTCTCTCAAAGAACAATGCAGGGGTCTGAGGTGGTAAAGAAGATTTTGACACTAAAAGTCTAGTGCATTGCCAATGCTATCATGAATTTACTATTTGATCTTATTCAAGTCACTTGAATGCTCTTTCCTCAATTTTATACTGGCAAAGTGGTGCAGCAAAGAAGGCTTCGTGAAATATAACAAATGTTAGATCATACTAAAAAGATAAGGAAAATGAGTAACTTGAAATGCTAAATTAGGACTTTATATTAAAGATTAATAAGTAGAATTGGGACAAAGCCTTGTATTTTCTTTTAGCATGTTTCTCAATCACTATATTGATTGTTTTGTAAACCATTTTTAATTGTATTTTTTCCTTAATCACTATATTGATTTTTTGATTATTTGCTCTCATTTGTTGACCAGGCGCTGGTGGTATGAAAATTATTATTTTACTAAATTCTATTTTTCATCTAAAAAATATTCAGTTTTGCTAAAAGAATTTTTAAAAATTACTGAAATAAAATAATTTTATCCATATCCACTGACTTTTAACTTGATATTTTTGGTCTTCTGCTATTATGATATTCTTTTATATACTATTTGAGTGATTCCCGGAAGTTAATAGGTCCTGGCCAATAACTTTTGAAATTTTTACCCAGCTGAAAAAAGGTAATTTTTATCATTATAGAAAAAAAAGCAAAGAAACCATTATTAATGTTCATATAATGTTAGAACACAGACAGCCACATTGTCTTTGAAGTAGATTTCTTTTTATACATAAAAGGAAAAAAACAGGCTATTTTTCTAATGTTATAGTCCTTGCTGGAAATGTGGGGTTTTTCTTTTTTGTTTTTTGTTTGAGAATAAAGTGTCCATGTTCGTGCAAACTATCCTTAAAATGAAGAGAAGTTGTAGACATATTTGGGGACCTTATTTATAAAGTTTGCAGCTTCATAATCACTTTTATTTGGTTTATTTACATTCATTTTAACATACAGTTCCACCATGGAATGTACTTCATTCAATGCAAGATAAGAAATAAAAACTACAAAGACTAGTTGTTTTTATAAGAAACTTGTTCACGAGGAAGCCCTAACTTAGTAAATGATGGCCTTGGTCATGGCACTGAATTCTGAGAAATGTGGACCCCATCAGTTCTGGACCAAATGCCCTTCAGGGTGAAATGACTACCTCACAGAGGAATTTTCATTTTTATACTGACTCTTGCTGTCAACAGTAATGCAAAATCATACCCAACACCTTGCATTTATGTGATGCTTTACTCTTTGCAAGCAATATTTCATTTCATAAACATGTATTCTGATCCTTCAGTAATTAGGATATAAGGGAAAAATGCTATTTGCATTGAGAAGGATATATAATGTAATGGGGAAGATAAACATATAAGTAGGTAAAAGACAATTAACACATTATAAATTCTAGTAAATAATTCTGAATAGGAAGGATGAAGAAGGAAGATAAGGAGGCTAATTTTATCTCATTTGAACCCTCTTGCAATTCCTTGAGATAAGAAAATCTTGTCCAAAGGGGTTAAAGGCCTTTGCCTGAGGCCACACAGCTACTTGTTGTCATAACTGATTCCTCAGCTGGGACTCCTTGCAATCTGCAGCAGAGACTCAAATCACAGCCTCATCTTCTGGCACAGAATCGCTCTGCTTCCTTAACTGATACATGCTTGGTGTAAAGAAGATGTTAGTTGACAAAAGTCGGTCTGTTGTAAATTCAAATCACATTTTGTAGGACATATTTCAGGTGGTCTCTAAATAAAGAATCCTTTGGTTTTTGCATTTCATGGGACTATTTGGTTTTCAGTACAGGGGTTAAATGAGGTTTTATTTAAAATTAAATATTTGAATGATTGATTATATTTGTTTTTATAGTAAAAACAGATTTGAGGCATGTAGCACTTTGACTAGAACAAAACAATAAAAAACCCTGGTTCAATCAAACCATAGTTGGACTTAATAAAGAAATAAGGTAACAGGCAAATCTAGTTTTTGTTTTTCTAGAAAGAGATATTTTAAATACTGTCTAATGTTTTAGTTATTGTTACCTCAAAATATTGGAAATGTGTTTTCTCATTTATTATTCTTAAAAGAGCACTTTGGATTAGGTTTCCACCCCCTGAAACACCAAAATCAGTATGAACGAACTTAAATTACACAATGATAACTATTGTATGAACCATGTTGGAAACCTCTAGGATACTGGCAGCCCATACAATCCAAATTGTGGAGAGGAAAGATTTATTTCTAAGCCATTCTCTGACTAACTTTAAGAGTGTGAAAAGGAAGTTAATTGTTTTAGTCTTTTCTATATTGATTATGTTGGAGGTCTAATTGAATCAGATAGACATAATATATACATAAGGTGCTGAACCACTGGGATAATGCAGTTGGACTTGTTGCAAACACTCATAATTAAGGATTTGTTAATGCTTGTACAATAAACCTTTATTACCAAGGACTTTTAACTAAGTATTAAAAATTCACTCTCAGCTGCAACTTGCCCTTCATGGTCTCAGTTAGAAAGCAATTTACTTTTTACAAATTTTCAAAAAATAGTCTTCCTCTGTAAAGCTTTATAAATGATTTTCCTTTAATAAAAAAAATTCAGGCATGGGTCTCCCTTCTGAATGGAAAATTCCTGATAAATGAGAAACAAGAAGTGAAAGAGGAAATAGTTCATTTCTACATCCAATATCTAATGTCCTTTCTCATCAGGTAAAGACTCCTTTTTAAAAGTATATTGGCATTTTGTTTTGTTTTGTTTTTAATTAAAAGGGGAGCTCATGCTTGTTTTATAAGTGGCTAAACAACAAAAATGTGTAAATAAAATATTAAAAACCTGCCTCTTTCTCACTAATATCACCTACTTACCTGATTTCTACTTTTGTTATATATTTGCTTATGCATTTCTGTGTATTTATACAAATATATACATCATTTGTTTACCACAGTTTTAAAAGTCAAATTTGTATTTATTTCTTCTAAATCCCATCCCAGTAGTGGAGTCAGATTTTTTTTTTTCCTATCAGGACCAATAGATGGGCCAAGCAGTACTCTTTCTCCTAACCTTCCCTCTGATAAATTACTTACATATGCATCATGAATGTGGAGTTGTTGAATAATAAAATAATGGGTTGCTATTTTGAATTATTTACTCTCAACTAACTTCCATCATACATATTCACACTTACACCAGCTTCTTCTTGTCCGGGTAGGGAGATCCTGAGGGCTGTATGGGGTCTGTGATAGATACATAGTAACCCTATGAGCAACAATTCTGAATTCTGAATATTCCATTCTCCTGCACAGAAAGACAGCTGAGAGTCACTCTACCCTCCATTCTAACTTCAAAGGTTTCTACTGAATTCAGTGTCCCAAAAGTAACAATCATTGAATGTTTTGATGTCAAGAGGAAAATCTTTTTTTGGATTCTCCTCCTGACTCTGTAAGAAGAAGGAGGTATTATTACAACACCCAACTGAGAAAAGTTTTGTTGAAGAGCACACGTTTGAGAAGCTCACCTTTGCAAATTTTTTAGTATTATTTTACTGATTCTGGTATAAATAACAAAATAAATAATAACACTGACCTCAACAAATGAATAATAATTGCTTTGATGATCTATATGATTATTTCTTTGATAGTTAATTGATTGTATTAGTTTTCTATTGCTGCATGATAGACATTCTCTTTTCATTCCTACACATGAACATTGAAAGACATGGAAATAATTACACATAGTCATAATTCTGACAATGAACGTCTGGCTAGAACAGTTATCAAATGATCATCAGGTTTTATTTGGCATAGTTTATTTAGTGAGGGGAGTCCAGCTATCATTCTCACCACCTTTGTTTCTCGTTTGTATTTCTTTGACAGTCAATATTTATTGAGTAGATGAAGGCCTCTATTTTACCCTACTTGAATCACATCAGAAATTTTCATCTTTACTAATGATTTGAACCAGGCTTTAGGGCTTAAATAACTTGGCTATGTTTAGACGTATTTGGTATAAGCACTAATAATTTACATTGATAGATAACTAGGAAATATCTGTTTCTGTGACTTACATAGAACTGTGACGGCCTGAAAGAGTGAAAGCTTTTCCCAACACACTAAATGTGCAATGAGAAGAATATTAAACAGAACCTATTCAAGAAGTAACGATTTGGAAAATTATCTAGGATGAGTATTTCTTTATCCTTAGAGTGCTGATGAACATGAATTTTCCAGAAGTGTTTCACCTATGTGCTACATATAAACTGAAATCTTTGCAGTCTTTCATTAGATACTCAACCAAAAGGCTTAATTGAAATAGATCTGAATATTTATAATATTGATATTTGACTTACAGACACTTAAGAGCTTGAGAAGTTTATAGGTTTAAATAATACCTCCTTGGGGTCAAATATTAATTTAACGTAGGCAGAAATGGTAAAGACGGTGTAGTAATGGGCCCTGGAGGCAAGAACTCGACCTGGTATCATCATATTCTCTCTCTTTGAGATGTATGTTCTTATGCAGAGACACCTCCCAAGTCCTCCGACATGTTCAAATGTGAATATGGATTAACTTTATACTGACGAGAGTTAACAATAAACTGAAAACAATCAAATTACATACATCTTTTCTTTTCTTTTATATAAGAACACATAAAAGAGTGTTATCGAGATACTGCTTTTCACATACATTCATTAGTAATTCAAAGATTTAGTAGCTGATGGTGATGTTAGTGTAATTAGCAGGAAAAATGGAAGAAATGCATGTTGCTATAGCAATATGTTCATCATGAATGATCTACAGCATAAACACCCAGATTAATTTACAAGATGCCAGGTAGAAAGCTTCATGGCTGACTAGGCTACTCTTAGATGCCACAGTATTTGTTTTTATTAAGTATAAACATTACAGTGGAGCTTTCAAGGGATGTGTACTTGTCACTGTCAATCACACAGAGGTTGCATTCCCAAAGAGTTTGCAATTCCCTTTAAATTTTTAACAGATGAAGGGAAACATTTTTTTTCAGAGAATTAAAAAAAAAAATTACCAACAGAGATGACATTTTGACACTAAAGCAAACTCAACAATCTTCTTGTTCATGGACAGAGTGCGTTTCTGTTTTATCTGCTCGTTTGTTTTTTTAATACCAAACGTATGGGGTTTTTAATGGGCAAGTGACTTTGAGACCACCGAAATTGGAAGCCATGGTGTCAGGAAACCTCTTAAGAAAGCACTTGTGGATATGATCATACGCTGTATGACATTTTAGCCCATCATAGTTTAGGTTATTACTAGAAACTCAAGGCAAAAAAGGCATCATTACCTCATTGGACAGGGAAACGTGATATGTGGATATATATAGGTGTATGTTTATGAGCAAGTCTGAAAGCTATGGTTGCCAACTGGATGCTTGCTGTTGATGGTATTTTGGAACCTAGAGCCAGACACATGGGATGGTACTAGGAACGCACATTCCCCAGCATGGCCAGTGGAGTGGTTCTGCAGCCTTGGCACGAACACAGAGCATGCTTGTGACCTGACTTTCTCATTCTCCGTTGCCTGAATAAGCCCCCTTCAGAGTTTGGCAAAGATTAGAAGGGGCTGGAAAGGGGGAGATCGATTAAGAGAAGGGCTCAAGAATTTTAAAGGCAGTGAAGCTTAGATGAGCTCGTCTGCATTTCCTTACTGTGCACACTTATGGCTCACAGGGAAATTCAGAGGCTGTATATCACCTCTGAATTCAGAGGCTGTGTAGATGGTGTGCAATTGATGGGAATTTTACCAATTTATTTTGCATGTAAACATAGCAGAAAAAGGTATGATGTAGGTGGTCAGCATATTTTACTGAAAATATATGAGAAGACTCAAAAAGTGGAGATAACGTGTTCTAGTGGGAGAGTGGTAGTGTAGTATCCACTCGTGATGAAAGTCTAGTCACCATATGCTTCTAGCCCACCTGATTTAAGTTAGACAAAGTCATTGTCTTTGGGCAGTACACAACTTGAAGGATCCCAAGTACAGAATACTTGATACAGTGCCATAATGTTGAGGGCAAGACCTTGAAGAACATCAGAAAGAGTAGATTTGTGGTTGTGTTTTTCCTCCAATTTAGAGAACGATTGGTTCTCTGAGACTAACTCCCAACATCTGGATAAACCAGTATGCTATGTTATTTGGCAAAAGGAATTCTTAAATGTTAAGCCACGCCTGGCATTAACCAGTATCTCTATGGGACTGAGTTTGGAGGCTAGAGGTTGCCAAACCCAAGTTTGGACACTGCATTACTTAAGCTGCATAGGCAGACACTGTGCAGAGGAAATGAACAATAAACATTGTGTCCTTTGGGGTTCCACAAAGGAAAACAATAAACTTACATCAATCGTGGTTCCAATAAAAGATGGGTTGCTTCAGGCTACTGCCCAAATAAAAGCCGTTGCAGGCAAGCAGCCCCTGAAGAGAAGAAACTTTCATTCCTTGCCACACCCTGTTAGGGAGGCAATTGCTGGCCACCAGTGCAGTTGGTGCTAATCTAATCAGGATGTTTTGCTTTAACTTCTGGTGTGGCTTTTTGTCTGGATTGAGGAGGAAGAAAGGAGTTTTTAAAATGCTACATTTCCAGCTTGTTTGTATTGGTTTAAGTGTCTCATTTTTTTCCCCCAATACAATTTTTGCCTCAGTAAAACTGGTTTAGGCAGTTAGAATTTTTACAATATTACTTAAAGTATCTAGCACAGTGAGTCTCAACCTGGGATGATTTTGCCCTCAGGAGACATCTGGCAATGTCTGGAAACATTTTTAATTGAAATGACTGGGTAGGAGGGTGTGTGAGTTGTGGAAACATGCTGGGCATTGCCAACTATGCTGCTAAATATCCACTAATACACAGGACATACCCCCAAAACAAAAATTTATATGGCCCAAAGTATCATTAGTTTCAAGGCTGATAAACTCTAATTCACTATAATCATTTGACAGAATTTTGATACTGAGTTTGTGTTCACTAAAACACTTCAGTTACATCCAATCCCGTAAATTATGATTTCATTATCAAATGGTATGCATGTATTGCTTGCAAAGTATGTCATGTCAAATTCTGAAACAATGTAACAAATGAGGCAACTAGCTATCTAATAATAATTTAGATTTTCTTTTCAAATCTACAGTGGATGGAGAAAAACTTACTAAAAATATGATTTCTTAAAAGGTGTTTTCACATTCAAACTTTGACTTACAAAACCATTCTAAAAATTTATGACATTCTAAATTCTCATTTTGTCTGCATATTATTTGGAACTAGAAATAGTTTTATAAACTCTAGTTGGGTGTAATGGCACCTATAATTTATTAAATATTTATGTTGTAAGCTATTTTGTGTATATATGAGGTCTGCCGAGAAAAAGTTCAACCATTGTTGATACAATGAGAACAGTTTTTATGACATCAGTGTAACCTGGCAGCCAAGGAGAGTGGATGGGAATGCACATGAGTGAACAATGATTTCACTTACCTAGACAGTGGGGGCAGCAGATGTAATTGAGTGAGCGTGTGCACTGTGTGGCTGTCACATTTAAAATGACTGAGCAAGTAGAGCAATGAATCTGCATCAAATTTTGCGTGAAGCTTGAACAGTCCTCTGTGGAAACTATCCAGATAATTCAGAAGGACGCAGCTCTGGGCAGCTTCATCATGGCAATGTGCCTGCTCATGCATCATGTCTCATACAGAATGTTTTGGTGAAACATGAAATCACCCAGGTGACTTAGCCCCCCTACAGCCCAGATTTGGTGCCCTGGGGCTTCTGGCTTTTCCCAAAACTAAAATCACCTTTGAAAGGGAAGAGATTTCAGACCATCTATGAGATTCAGAAAAATATGATGGGGCAACTGGGAGAATTGTGTGAGGTCCCAAGGTGCCTACTTTGAAGGGGACTGTGTTGTCATTGTCCTATGTACAATGTTTCCTGTAACTTGTATCTTCTTCAATAAATGTCTCTATTTTTCATATTACATGGCTAAATACCTTCTGGACAGATCTTTATATACACACATGTATGTGTATATATATTTGTGCACATCTTATTTTACCTGAAAATTAATAGAGAGCAAAATAAAGTATGTACAATTACCATTATTTCATGATTGAAATTGTAATGAATTATAATATTCAGAGGCTTTCTGGTTCCTTTCTAGTCTAGTGTGACAGTGAGAATCCTTGAGTACTGATGAGAGAACTGCATACGTTTGTGTACCGATTAGAATTTGTATCCTTCCTCAGATATTATCAACTAAAAAGAATTATTTAACGGCTATCCATGGTTTGTTTCTGTTTGGGAATTATAATGTTACTAAAGAAAAATAACATTTAATTTAAGCTATTAAAACAGTCCATAATTAGAATCAAGGGTTTTTCCCCCCTAATTTAAAAACCTTAAATATTTTGTTTTATTTGGTACACAAAGATATGGGTTCAACATAGATAGAATTAGAAGATTATAAATTTAGGCATGAACATTCATATTTTAATTAAAAAGAAACATAATTATTATAATTCTTTATGATCTCTGTGGATATGTGCCTCAAATTGTGTGTGTGCCATACAATATCCTTACATACAAGTACTGCAAATAGTCAAGATGTAACCTAAATAAATAAAATTTTTTCATATATTAAAATTGACAACTTTGTTATTCCTCAAAAAAGTAAACAAAAAAAAATAGTCAATCTCACTCACTTATTTGTAAAAATAAAAATAGGGTATGTATAAAACCCAAAAAGTGTTTTCATCTAAAATTCCAAGTTCTGTGTCTTAAAATGTTGCTTTCCACCTACCTGGACAGTTTTATGACGGAGTAAAAAATGCTCTCGATACCACAGGCAGCATACATAGCTGAGTCTGCAGAGTAACAGAGAACTACATGATTGGATTTTATTGTATATGTCCCTGAGATGTCATAACTACAGGTATGGTCTCTCTATATAACTCAGATGGGCAAACTGATTTAAAGATTCTGATACAATAAGATCCTTCGATGAACTTTATCAATTTGGATAAACCATATTACAACCTCACCTAGAGCACAGTTTATGCTGACACTGACTTCCCATTCTCTCCATTGTAGCTCTACACTCCTGACTGGAACAGAACTTAAAATGTAATCGTTGGTAGATAGGTATTAATGAAGAGCAAAGTGTGTTGCACAGGACCCTGTGGAATGAAGAGCAAAGTGTGTTGCACAGGACCCTGTGGAATGTCAATATTAAAGTTCTGAACGAGGAAAGGGAGGTAGTTAAAGAGACAGAACAAAAACATTGAGTGAATAGGTAAGAAAATCATAAAAGCACACAAGAATGGTGTCATGGAGACCAAGAAAAGAGATGCATAAAGAAGAAAGGTGATGCCACAGGAGCTCTTGGATCAAATAATTTGTCTGAAACTTCTTCTTTACAAGTTGAGGTTTAGACAATGGCATCATTTGGGTGCATTATGTTAATCCACAAGGGACTGAAACTTCTAGTTTTGTGTAAGTCAAAATGCCCTGCAATAAGTTTAAAAGGTAGATGTAGACTAGTGCTGAGCAAGAAGACTGGAAAACGAACACTTCTGTGATCTGTAGTTAATCTTTGATCTTCACCTAGATCTATACAGCTTTGGGTGCAGTGTAGACAAACAAGATTCTAGAGAAAAGTGGGATTGAAAAACCATAATGGAAACACATACAATAAAATATAATTGAAAAGAAAGAAAAACCATGGTTCAATTACATACACATGTGGATATATTTATGTGTATACATATGTATGTACTTCCCTTAATTTAATGGAAACCAATATTTTAAAATAAAATTCTTTAAAAACTATTCTGAAGGATCTTTAAATAGAGACAATCTTGTGTGTTTTATTGTGGCAAGATGGCAATCAAACATCAGCACACACCTATCTTTAGATATTGTTATAATTGATTGGGCTGATTATCTCTCAATTCATTCATTAAACACTGATAACATACAGTACAATACATAGTACATGGTAAAACAGGTTTTCCATTGTTATGGTTACATTCAACTAAACTCATAGATATTCAGCTCCCTTTAGGCAATGTAATGCTTACTTGAGAAGGTGCTTGAAAGGATTCCAATGAAAACAAAGCAGGTGCTGTTAAAATCCATAGTAAAATAAATCACATTTTGAAACTACATTCCCTCCTTTACACAATCCAAAATGTGTAGTCTCTCTCAGATAGCAAAGGAAATATTAAAATTTACTTAAGCAAGACTTTTACTACTTCCTTTGGTTGAAAACTTTTAATATTCTGAAAAGTTTACATGTGTTTCTAATTTCCAAGGCAATGTATTTAATTTCAAACCAATTCATAGTTTCTTTATAATAAGCAACAGGAAGATGAACCTGATTCTGAAAATCAAACTTGAATCTTATGACTTTGTTCATAAGAATAGAGAAAAAGGAGTGCAGCTGTTATTTCTGTCTATTAGATGAGAAAAGGAGAGACAGTCTAACCTATGAAACCATGGTAGACATTTACAGTTCTTTTAATAACCCATAAAAGCTGTTTTTAGAAAGCTTACTATTTTTATCTTATAAAATATAGAACGGTGTTTACTAAACTTTTACTTTGTATACTGTGCTTCAAGTACACTTGTGTTTGTTGCATAGTTGTCAACCAGTAATGAAGACCTCAACCACTTTATAGGCCAGGCCTATTATGTTTATTATAACCTCTAGTGTTTATTCTTGTGTTTTGAGCTGTATATTATTGAATCCATTTTATAGATAATAACACTGATCTCCAAAGATATAAGTAACATACTCGATATACTTATGGTCATATGTTAATAAATGACATAATTGAGTTTTGCCCCATCGGGCTATCATTCCCTATTGAATCCTCTAAACTCTAGTTTACAAAGTACCAAACAAACAAATAGGTTTGAGTCTTGTTTATGAATGAATTTCATTTAAGAATACCTTGTTGATAAATTGGCATGGAATCAACTTTAAAAATTAACACAGTAGCTAATATTTGCATTATTGCTTATACTAAATAATAGCAGATCCACACACATATTTTTTCTATTTTTTTAAATTGAGGTATGATTGACATATAACATATTAGTTTCAGATGTACAACACAATGAATCAAAACCTGCATACATTGCAAAATGATCACCATAACAAATATGGTCAACATATATTCCCATACAGAGTTAGTAAATTTTTTTTTCTTGCCGTCAGTTTTAAGTAAGAATTTTAAACATGTTATGTGTTTTTGTAATGGCAAATTTCTTAGTATATACTCTGAATACATATAATTTTTATAGATGTCTAAAAGTTAATTATAAATCTACAAAATATAAATATAATGTAGTAGAAAACTTATATCCTTGGTCACTGCACTAAGGACATATATTAGGGCATTCTTAAAAATTGGAATTGTTAATTGATTCCTAAATAGTTAGGAATAGTAGCAGGAAATACAGACTTTATCCAAGTTACAGAATTTTCAGATGATAGTCCAAGAAATCACATTTTAAAGAAAGATATTATAAATCTAAATACCTATCTTTGGCTATCTCATATTGGAACCTGCCAGCTATTACAGAAACAATGGGTAAATAAAAGCATTTCAGTCTTTGGCCTGGAAATTGCTTGAAGAAATTAGTCTTGACCACTTGCTTACATAGCAATACATCTAAAGAATGATTTTGTTCAGCACGTTAGTGGGCATTGTAATGTCTACCTCACATATGAGGGGGGACCCCCATAAAACAGAATTATCTTCTGGTGGGCAGGCTCCTTGTAATGCAAGTTTCCCCTGTAAGTGAGTGTTCTAGGAACCCATCTATCAGTGTATATGCTGGCGTTGTTGTGAGAGGCTGCGTTCAGCTTCAGTGAACGCTTTCAACATAGTAGTTCATTCATGATGGGTGATTTATGAACATACCAGCCTGCACTAGGCTTAGTGTTCAGCAGTTTTTGACCCAAAACAGCATGACCCCCATGTGCCACCCTCTTTACTCACCCAGTCTCGTCCAGAGAAACTTTCCTTTTGTTTCCTCGATGAAAGCAGTCTTCAAAATGTGACTTTTTGTGGATGTGGAAGAGGCGAAACAAAAAACAGCAGAAGCACTAAAAGAAGAGTTCAAAACTGTTTTGAGCAGTGGAAAAAATGTCTCAGGTGTATTGCATCAAATGGAGAATACTTTGAAGGTGACTGAAGTTCAAACATGTAAGAATAAATACATATTTTTTTAATAAATAAATTTCAGTTTCTTTGAGTCCCCCCTCATATATTCTACTCTTGATTCAGTTGTGCAGCAGACATGTATTTTCAATGGAACTGATCTATCTGATTCCAAGCCCCACAGGTGGGACCAGACAAGTCTAAATGAGGATAATTCTGTCTTCCTTGACATTGTGATTGCTTCTGGAAACCTTAGCCCAAGCCAATTAGCAGATGACATCTCACAGCCACAAACACTGATTAGGGTGGGCAAAGGACCTAAGCTAGTCCAATGATAACAAAGCTCGGGTTGTAGGAGACACTATCTTTCTCTTCTGTATGTTAACCAGATGGCATGTAGCCCAGGTAGGGTTGGCAGCATTCTCCTTGCCATCAGGAGGGCCAATTGAGTAAAAAGCGCAACAGATGGAAATGAGCAGTTCAAGGAAGTTGCAAAGAAGCAGAGCTGCCCTGATAAAACTCTGTATGGCTCTTCCCATCTCTGCACACTTAACTTGTGTGAGACTCATTATTTTTGCTATTTTGAGCTGGGCATTCCATCATTCAGCTAAAAGCCTCCCATAAGTTTATTGAATTTAACTCTGAATCCATTTTCCCTCTACCTTCTCAACTCATCAGGGGCCCCAGCCTTCTGATCCTTTCTCTTAGATGTTCCTGTTTTTCTCCTTGTATCTCCATTCCTACTTGCTTAATTTGAGTTCTTCTGTTTCTCTGTCTACACTGCTGCCCTAGCTTGTTAATGTAGGTCTCTTTAATTTTAATTTACTTAATAAAGTTCTGTGAAGCTTCCCACTGCTTCCAGGATGATGCTCAAATTCTTCAGAAGTCATCAGGAAACTTTGGCCCTTCCCTACTTTGAAAATCCATCCTGAAATCTACCATATATTGCTCTGGTTGTCTGAATGTAATATATGCTTTATGCTCTTAGGGCTGTGCCTGTTTACCTTCTGGCATAGTCTGGCCCATTTTTGACCAAACAACTCAGCTAAAATCCTACCTATCTGGTAAAGAGTCCCTTCATTTCTTTTCTTTTATTTCCTGCATGGCTATTTGCTCATTCTTCAGTGTTCTCATCACACTTTATGCATACACATGTCAATACTTTCCACATTGTGTTGTAGTCATTTGTTTATAGTTTGATCTCCCTTCTAGACTGTGTGACTCATTGAGGGCCAGGTCTGGATGAAGACATTGTTTTCCTCCCAACTCAGCCTAAGGCTCTACACGTAGTGAACATTTAATAAATGTTTGTTGATTACATGAATAAAGGACTGAATTAGTTTCCATGGTTATTATTTTAAAACACTCTGTCAGAATACACACCCATATGCACTGTCCTAAAAATGCAAACAATTCCAAAGGACATGGTACATAATGTCATATTTTACAGGTTTTTCTTCCTGGACTTTAAAGCAATTGTATGCAGAACTATTGCTTGTTAGGCTTCCTAAATTTAGTCTCATTTTAAGAATTATAATTTTCATTTTTTTCCCCAGAAAGACTTCTCTTAGTTCAAACTGAAGCAGAGCCAAAAGACAAGAGGAGGTTTAAGGTCTACTTGTCTGTATTTACTTGGTCTAAAATAGAACTGGACTTTTGTTATATGAGGTTTTTATATGATTTGAGGAAAAAAAAGTTTTAACCTGCTGCTTTGTTTGAACAGTGATGGCAAAAACTAAAAATAACACAACATTCCAAATGTGTGTATGGAAATTAAAACACAATTTTGGGCAATTGCTGTAAAAACTTCCACTCTCTTTATACACCTTTAGACATAGCCGGAGCCAGATCTGCCCACAAAGGAGACGTTTAACTGATAGGTCCTCTTTATGAAAGGCCTTTTCCAGGGGCCACATCTTGGGGGCTTTGGGGAAGGGAAGTGTGTGGTTCTGTCTAAATTTCATCCAAGACTTCTCTCCCCATCTGACCCTGGAAATTGCTGCAATTTTAGCTTCCTGTGGCAGGCAGTAAAAAACCTAAATCAGAATGATAGAAATACTCATACACTCAACCAAGTAAAGGGAGTTTCTAAGCTTCTTATGCTAGAACTATGTATTCATAAACAACACAACCTAATTCTAATTTTCACACCAGCCATCAACCATAGTAACTCAAAATTTTCTCTGGATGAGACTTGCAACTAGCTTACCATCTAGAGTTACTGTTGGTGACATATGTTTTCATAGTTCACTTTAAAAATAAGGGAACTACATTTATTGGTAGGACACTTTTCAGAAAACCACTCTCCTAAAAAGCTATCTGAAATAGGGGTTGTAGAACAACAGTGTCAATGGGAGGTATAGGGCAGGAGAAGCTGCTTGAATAGATTGCCATAAAAAGAAAGGTCACAGTGAGTGATTCAGCCAACTAAGTCGGCCCGCACTAAGAATACCCATCGGACCAAGATGGCTTTGATGGAAGATGACAAATGAGATTGACAGGGGCATCTGAACCTTGCAGCTGTTTCATTTCAGGCATTCTTCTCCAGGATGGCTACTGAATGGATTTAAGTAGCTGCAGACAGCAGTCATTTAGGGAAATGGACACCATGGTGAAATCATCTTAGAATGCAATGGAGAGTAGAGAGTCAATTTGGCCAGAAAATGTAGATCCCAGCCATTCGTCAGCTTAGCCCCTGTCTTCTCCACTGGTATTCCTTAACACCCTTTATTGCTTTACCCATTACCTGTTCTAAATTTAAGTTGTTTGAATGCCTTAGCTATTAAAAATCTTACACTGGTGTAAAGCAGTGTATATAATATAAAAACATAGGTGTTGTAGTCAAATGTTTTTAATCATAGGTTTCCCCTTTTTGGACTCTATGGCTGTGGGCAAGTTCTTTGAGGCTCACATTTCTCACCTGTAAAACGGGAATAAAAATAATACTGCAAAATGTGTAGGCTTACTATAAAACATATTAGGTAATATATGTAAATGGATATGCACACTTTGAATTCTTTGTAAAAATTCTTAATTACAGTAAATACGATGTTGGCTTTCAAACTTTAACAGCTAGACCTTTTTGTTCAAAGACAATCTTATATTACAACATCTATCTATCTATCTATCTATCTGTCGTCTATCATCATCTATCTATCCACACATGTACATGCGCACGAATACATATCATATATGTTATATACCAGTGAAAAGCAGTGTATTACTATAACTATAATTTATAATTTCAAATTAAATTATTTTGAAGGGACAATGAGAAAAGTAAACTTGCTATGATGAAAATAAAAATTGGATAGAAAAACAATCATTACAAAGTTATTGGAGATATGCTTTGCACCAGGCAGTGAATTATCTCTTTCGTTCTCCACATTATCTTAAGAGGCAGTTATTGTTACCCACCATCATTTCCATTTTACAGAAAAGGGAGTGGGCATAGCCAAGCAAATCCATTTCTCTACATCACATAGTGAAGTAGGGAGTCAGGCTTCCAACTCAGGCTGTGTGCAACTAGAGCCTGTGTCTCCAGGATCCCACCACCTCTGACGCCAAACTGTTTTATATTTTGTTTTATGTTGAGAGTACTGATAGTCTTGGCATACGGATAAGTAGTAGCAAATTATCAGAAAATTTAAATAGTTTCCATGAAATCTCGGAAGACTATTTAACTGTATTAATGCATAAAATTTAAAGGAGATTATTAGGGTATTTCCTTTTCAAAGTTAAAGCACTAAAATTTCTAATGGCTTTCATCTTCCTTAAATGGTAAATGTTAAATTTGCATGAATTAGTGTGTGGGTTTCCTAGCCATTCATTAGCTCATTAGTTCATCCAAATATGTTTTTTGAACATATATTATGTGGCAAGTTAATTTAAATCTTTATTGCCTGATGAAAAATTATTTTCAAATATAGCTTGTAATGTAATGATATTTTGAATTAAATTATTAAATTTTTGCTGAATATGTCCAAAAGTAAAGCTATAATTTTATTACTAACATTCTATATGAATCTTAGTTATATGGTGACTCTTCATTATTACAGCTCATTAGAAGCTCATTTGAAAGATGTTTAACTATAGGGTTTTTAGGTCAGGGAAATTTAGGGAGTGATTTCTTATTTCATATAATATCTCAAAATTATCCTATGACCAAGGAGCTGCCAGTAAATCTCTGTATTAAAAACTAGAGTTTATAATTCAGTGCTCAAATCAGCACATACAACACAAGAAAGTTTGTCTTAATAAAATGAACCGTTTTTATGATAAGATTCCATCATATCTGCAAGATAATGGTGGTTGTATAATGCAAATGAAGATAATGTGCATACTTTATAAGCAAGTCATTGGAAGAGATAATGCATCTTAGTTTATGAAAATGTCCAGCTATCCACTGGTCTTGATGTATGAGGAATATCTATCTATGTATCTCTTTCCCCCCCTGTATGTGTATGTATGTATGCATGTATGTATCTCCCTACCTATATTCTATCTCTAATCTGAAATTGAATACTGCATTGTTAGTTCTAATTTATTCCCTCTCTACTACTTTCAATAACTTTTATATACCCTTTTTGTTGTTCTGTTATAAATATCCACAAAATTAGCCTTTGTTTCCCTTCATTTCCTCACTGTCTGACCTTTGAATGACTGTTGCAAGTGATTCTCAAAATGGAATACTCAAAAGAATCAGGTTTGTAAAACATGTAGATTTCCAAATCTTACTTGCTGAGATTCTGACTTTGCAGGGCTGGGCTGCAGCCCTAGAATCTATATTTTCAAAATGTGACTCATTGATTCTAATGCGGATAGTCTTCCTGAGCACACATTTGGGAAATTCCTGCTGGAGTGAATGTCTGAAAATGTCAGAAAAAGGTAGGTTGGCATATTACAGACATGAATATGTTGAATTTCCAACACTAGAAAATATTGAAGGGCTGTGAATTCAAATTCTTAAAAAGATAAAACAATGATTTCTTATATGGGGGCAAATTGTTTCTAATTTATACACCTTATGAAATAGAGGAGAAAGGCAAAAAAAAAGTTGAATATACTTGTTCAGGATTGTTGCTGTAAAATAGTTACAAATGTAAATACTGTACTGTTTCATCCAAAGAAACTTAAAACTACTGGTGGTGGACTAGTTTTGTTTTTGTGTGTAGGTGTAGTTTTTCTCTCCTGTTTATTCTTGTCATTCTTCCTCCACCCCTAGAATATTATAGTGAATAGAGGGCTATAACCCACATAAAGGAAAAACTGTATGTATATGAGGAATATGTAGTTATGATTCAATAGGGATGTGTAGGTTCTGCATTGTATAAACCAATGATTTTATTAGGCTTTCAAAATTGGCATAAATTTAGAAATATAATTTTCTTGGGATCAGTTAAATTTTTCTAGGATTTCAAATTCATTCTGGTTTTCCATAGATTTTTTGAAATTTTAAACATCTCCAATCTTGAGATATAGAAGGGGTGTGTGTGTGTGTGTGTGTGTGTGTGTGTGTGTGTACTTTCAGAATGCTCAGGTGAGGTCAAACTAAGATCACTGGAAAATTTTTCTCAAATATCTGTTTTTCCAAGAACCATTGCCATAAAGATTTATTTACAATTAAAATATAGCCAAAGGCTCTATAACTATAAAATCAAAATGTGTTTTTCTAAATATTAAAAAAGCATATATTGTGCCTATTCTTAGCCAATTTATCACAGTTTGCTTGGATATGAGTCAGTAAAATTATGAGGAAAATTTTGGAATTTATGAGTTAGATGATAGTACACATCCAGCAACTGATTTTCTACTAATGATTTTTAAAATCTGATAGTACATTCTGCCTCTAGAGTAATAGAGAAAATGTTTAATAATTGAAATTGAACTGACTAGGTTGAGTTTATCTGCTCAATGAGGAATTTCTTTTTGCCATAATTTAGTTTAAATTATTTTTAAAGAGCTGGGATTTTCTTCACAGCCACAATGCCTTTTTTTAATACTGCCTTTTGGCTTTTATTCTGAGGCAGAACCTTTTTAATTTAAACATGATCTGTTGTATTTACTCTGAATGCCAATATATTGTGTATTACCCACCAAGTGACTCTTTCTTTCTGCTATTCAGAATTAAATAAACCAAGACGCAAGACATGTCTTCAAACCACAACAGTTTATTTATAAGAAGAAAGACAGCCCATCAAACTTTCCACAGGAATTTTAAAAATCCATTGGGAACTCAAAGCCTTTACTTTCTTTCCATTCATATAATTTTGGTTTTGGCTTAACACTTAGCACAATATTCACTTCAAAAGAATATCCCTTGCATTTAAAGTAAACAATCATTGTTCTACACAGACTTTTAATTTTTCCCCTTCTGTCCTTTGCCACTTTTCTTCTCTGGTTCCAGTTCTTTGCTAGCACTACATCCAGAGTATGCCAGATATAAAATCCCTTTTTAGTTTACATTTTGAAATGAAGACTAACTCATGAAAGATAAAATCGGTACATTTTGTATCATTTCCAATTACTCCTGACATCTATAGTTTTTTAACATTTTACAATGATACTTTGATTATAGGAGATGAAATAGGACAAAATAACTGCAATTAGAACGAAATGGACTCTGGCTTTAGAAAGGAAAATTCAGTTTGAACATGATGCAAGGCAAGCAGGTTTCATTTGGGGTTCAAATTCTTTAGGTCTGAGTAAGTCAAAACATATGATCTAGAGTGGCCTTGGTCTCATCCAAAGTAGATCTCAAAAAATTACTTCAAACCTCACTTCAAGAGGCATAGTTACTAAATGACCAAGTGAGGGTCAGTAGCAAACAAGCATAAATTGCAAAGTTCTATCTCTTGTGCCATTGTCTCAAGAACAAGTTTATAAGGCACACAGACTATGCTTTGATCACTAAAGCTGTCTGGAATACATAAAGGTTCTCTCCTTTTTCCAGCCCATTGTAGTCATAAACAGTTGAAATTTACTTCAGTTTCACACACTGAAAAATCTGAAATGTTGTACTTCATATTGAGAAGTCACGCTCACCCAACACCATGAATGCGATCTGCGTGTGTGTGTGCGTGCGTGCGTGTGTGTGTGTGTTTTGGTAAATGATGATATATATCTTTTGAAGAACTTGATAAGTGAACGAAGAATTTGGTTTTATAATGAACGTATAAAGTCAAAAAATTGTTGTTGTTTTAAAAAAAAATCCTTATTGACTGTTGTAGAAGCTACTGTTGTAACTGTGAGAAACATGCAGTCTTGGCCATTAGGCAAGTCACAGCTTTGCTGCTCTTATTTTTCCCTTCAGGTAACAGCCTAAGTCATTGGGACACATACAGGTGTTTCCTACCTTACTTAACATTCTCTGTCCAAAGTCCTTTTACAAAAAGAACTTACCTGCATTTGAATATGTAATTTATAATTCTAATTTATAATTCTATACTTTCTATAATGTAAATATATAAATCTATATATTGACACTTAAAATATAAATTTTAGTGTCGCATATATACATGCAGGTTTTTGCCATGTGGAAATCCTGTATGTATGGTAGTTACTAATATTTTCCCAATGTGTTCTAAATTAACACATATTTATGGACTGGTCTTGCCCTCTTGCTCTCATTTGATCTCTCTGAAATCATGATTATAATGCCATAAAAGGGAGGTATGAATAACCCAAACACCATTGAAATAACAGGAGCTTGTACAGAAAGAATTCATAGGGCACAGGAAGAAAAACACTTCTTTGTGGCAGCTACTACATTTCCTGTGACTTTGCTTCCTGCTATTTGTGCCTGCAACCAACACCTTTATGTTTCTTGAGAAATCCAATATGTTACATCCGGTTCTCTTTCATATGCAGTGGAGCTCAATGTTTAAGTTCATGGACTCAGTACTCAGACCATGTCCACTTACTAGCTATATCACCTTAGGCAAGAAAATTTACCTATTCATGCTCTGGTTTTCTCACCTGAAATACGGGGTTAACGCCATCATTAATTAAGTCTAAGCAGGATAAATTTTGACAATTAACTTTTCAGAAGTCAGGGTGACTCTTGCAATTGATGGAATGCCATGATTTAATTGATAACACTTTTTCCCCCTTGGTGGTGCATAATTTGATGGCATGCCTAAAAATCAATATTGTGATGAAGGATAATAATCGTAACACCCTTACAAAGTTCTGCCAAAGAGCAAATGAGTTAATGCAAACAAAGCACTAGCACAGTGCCTGGCAATAACTGTCAATTATTATATAGTGCCTGAAGGAAATGTTGCTTAAGGCTGACTCTGTGAGAAGGCAACATTGTGTGTGCCCTTAGTAGAAACAGATACACTTTGATCTCTGCTATTATAGAACTCAATTGGGGGTAGGGAGGGGATGGTTAATTTTTCTAAAAACCTAAAAGTAGGAATTGAATTTTTTATTTTTAACAACTATTAAACTTTCATGAATGTAGTTGATATTTAGTTTTGTTTCTAAAGCATATAACCCCCTTCTTGTTTAATTAATCTTTTATATATTGGCAAAATAAGTATTAAATAATCTTAATTAAGTAGTTGAAAAAGAATTACCTGCTTAAATGTGTGTCCCCCTACAGATAAGTAATATTTCTATTTAGCCATGCTTTCATAACCCTCTTATAAGTATACTCCCTTTAATGGACACATTTAAAACTTCCTTGAAGTTGTATGATACCTATGAACCAGAACCTACAGAGGGACTTACGTATCAAGTAGATTTACTTACAAATTTACTGGAGCTTTTTATTAGATCTCAAGCATAGAATCTAGATCCATCTTAATGATTCATAGGTGTCTGACATTTATTTTAAATCTTCAGTTTATATATTTAAGGAATATATACACTTATATTCCTTTTTCTCTTTCAGCGCCATCAAAGACCTGGGGATTCTGGGTAAGTTAACCTTATTTTACTGTGCATGTGGTATACCATTGCATCTCTTGCTTCTACATAATTCTTCCAAGAAATTCCTCTGGTACAAACTTTTCCTTCAGGAGAAGATAGCAATTCTATACATTCATTTAGAAAGCATAAAATAATTGGCTTTCTCCAGATTACCTACTGGGCCTAATATAAATTTCAGGTAACCCGGGCCTACAAGGGAGCAGAAAGTACTCAAAGGGAATCCCAAGCCTGGAATAATGAAGAAAAATTGATTGAAGTGGGAGGGAACACTGGTAGGTTTGGCAATGAGGATGAGAGTTTCTAACTCTGTATCAGGGTTAACAAACTATTTTTTTAAGTACTATTTTAAATTTTGTTGGTCATTTGGTCTCAGTAGCAACAACTCAGCTCTACCACTTTAGCTCAAATGCAGCCATAGATTATTTAAACAAATAAGCATGACTGTATTCCAATAAAACTTTATTTATAAACCTTCTGAGAGACAGAGTTCCAGACTGTCTTTTGGGGCATAGTTTCCTGAGTTCTGTTCTACAGAAAGACTTACCTTCACATTTTAATGTATTTTTTAAAATATATTGACCATATATTATTTGTCCAGTACTTTAATTTTGAAAAAAATCTCAAACTATATCTTCTCCCCAGCTTTTGTTTATCTTTCCACTTGGCTGACAGTTGCTGTCTTGTGTTTTTCCCATAGTTGTTCATTTTCACCATGGCAAGCATTTTCTGATAAGAGCTAGTCCACATTATTTCTGTATGGATTTGAGCCACAGGTAGAACTTGGGAGAGTAATTTTCATATTGGATGAGCTTTTTGGAAAAACTGGAATTAACATACTGAGGAGCGAGAAACAGATGGTGCCATTGTGGTAAAGCATGCTTTTCATATGTGAGTTGGATTTTCTTCCCCTTCATCTGCACAGTTATGCTGAAGACCAAGAGGTTGTGTCCTGCATGATATTTGGAGGCTAAACGTAGATTTTACATTGGAATACATGGGACCCTGTATTACTCATTATTTTTTTCCTCTTTTTTGGCATATGCCCTAATTTTCTATAGTGACATTAGTTAGAGTTTCTAAATCTTTCTGAGGTCATTTAATTTGCCTTAGAATCCATAATATTCTACATGTGGCCCAGAATTTGTGGTCAACAAACGTTTGTTAAAATAATCAACATGGTTGTTTTATCTATCTATCATCTATCTATCTATCTATCTATCTATCTATCTATCTATCTATCTATCTATCATCTATCTATCTATCATTTTTATTCTCACCTGAGGACTTTTATTGTTTTTAGAGAGAAAAGAAGTGAGAGATGAAGGGGGAGGGAGAAACATCTATGTGAGAGAGAAACATTGATCGGTTGCATCTGTACACGTCCAGACTGGGGATTGCACATGTTCGGACCGGGAATCAGACTCACAACCTAGGTATACGTCCAGACCAGGAATCAAACCCGCAACCTTTATGTTGTGAGATTGTGCTCTAAGCAATGGAGCCATACCAACCAGAGCAACACAGTTATGTTGTTCAAGGCCTCTGAGATTTGCTCTTGTACATGCAACTAACATAGTACCAGGACATTAGATATGAGTTTTATTTTTTTTAAAAGAAATCTTCAATATGTTTACACACCATTTTTACCTCCCAACTAGAGAGGAAGAGACAAACTTAGTGAAGCATGTCTTACTATATCCCTAGAGAATGTATAAATGCTGATGACATTAATTTTTCCACAGAATTATACATCACTACTTCCTTCTTGAACTAGCTATTTGCACTCCTGCAAACTTCTTTGACAATACAGAACTTCTTTAAAAGTCAAAAATATTTATTTTTATTCATGTAATACACAGTTAAACATTATGTATGTTTTTGTTCTTTTTCTGCCTACTGCTGTTTATGAATTAGATATTAGTATTGTTTTTATGATTAGATACTTCTTAGGCATTTGTCTTAAATTAAATTTCCATATGTTTAAGGCAGTGACTTACTAACGCAGGATTTTGGCATTGCTTGTATTTTATTCCATTGCAAAATTCTATAGCATCTGTAATTATTTAATGATCAAAACAGTTACTTGATCTTGTCAATATTGCTATTTCTAACTAACATATGAAAATGGAGATGTCCTTTTTTTCACTTTCACATATTAATTATCACAGTAAATTGAAAAACAGAATAAAAAAGTTTTCATTCTCAAATAATTATTGCTTGTCATCCCAACCTGAGAAGCATTGAGCTAAGTAAAGAAGTATTACTTTTCCAAAGATAAAAACTTACTTTACACTTAGCATTCGAAATTCTTCTGATTAAAAACTCGCCTGGAAGTTAATAATAGTTATAACTTCTGTGTCTCTAGCAAGAGACCAGTCGCAAGAGCTCTAGATCTACCTGGTCTGGTAACCATTGAATTTTTGTTGAAACAACCATGAGGAGGTCTATTAAAGACCCTCGAACTCTTTCTAGAAGCTCAATGATAACAGAAATGCCAAAGGCTGGTTTTGACACTTTGCAGAAACTTGCCCTTTATCCATTATTTATCCTATTTAAAATAGTTTAGCATCCAAAATTTATAGAAAAGGAAGAAGGGAGTCACCCTGTACTAAAGTGAGAGCTGGGGTACCCTACTGTCAATTGAAAAGGGTTTTCAGAGAATGGGGAACTGTTAGATCATAAAACTGGCAGACACTCCAAAAGTTGTGGAGTCACATATTCATTCACAAAATGCACAGAAATGTGTACAGCTAGCCCTTGCTTTGGAACAAGCCAGGCTTCTTTTTGGGTGCTCTAAAATGTACAAATACCTCTTGGTGCAGGTAATCCTGCAGTTCATGCCATGAACTTCCATGCACACATGGTATCAGCTCCATGCCTCCAAATATTTGAAGAATTGTTTGCCAATAAAAATAAATAAAATAGTGCTATCTATTTTGAGCAAGCAGAGCCCAGTGAGAAGTTAGGAAAGCTTTATAGATAATGTGAAACTTAAACCAAACTCTGAAAGATATACAGAGTTTAGATGTGCAGAGAAAGAGGAGATCAGTTAAAGTGAAGGGTAGTTTTATTTGTTGAAAAGCAGTATAAATAGGCAGAAGATAGGAAAAATGAATCAATTAGGGTTGGCTGTATTTTATGAAGACTTGAAAATTTTTGAAAATTAGTTTTTAACAGATGGGGTACAATTGTGACAATGACTGAATAGCTATTCAATAAATCCATTTTTGTTTTGTTCCTGAGCACATTTCCCAAACTCCTTTGCAGCTATTTTAGCCATGTGACTGATTTGGGCCACTGGAATGTGGGCAGGAAGCATGACTCATAAAAACCTCCAGTGCAATCCTCTGCTTTTTCTCTTTCCCATTCGCTGATTTGACTTTGGGTACAAGTAGAAATTCATAGTACCTCTGTCTGTGTTTCTAAGGGACTGCATGGAGCAGAGGCCCTTCTCTACTTTCATAAAACTGGAATTTACATGAGTGAAAAATACATTTCCATTGGAATAGACCTCTGAAAAGATTGTTATAGGAGCCCGCTAATACAAGAAACTAATGGTCCAGGCTAAGGTGTTCAGCCTTCATCTCATAAAATAACAAGCCTTTGCCTAAAAAGCTAGCAGGATGAAATAAATGTTTTATTAAGATCAGTGCGACAGAAGAAACAGGACAGCTAGAAACAGAGGGAGATTATATGTAGCCAGAATAACTAGAGAGAAGGTAATGATTTCAAATCTGAGACTAAAGAGACCCAAGGGGATAAAGCCAGAGAAGAATAAAAGAAGAATGAGTTCCATGTGATCAATTTCAAAGTTACCAAAAATCTCAGCAATGCCAAAGACCATATCATAAGAAAAGGCCAATGAATTTGATGGTGTACTAGAGGTATTCTTTGAAATGGAAAAGGAAGAAAATAGATTGCAGTGGGTTAAGGAGGGTATGTATAGTATCTGTCAGAAAAAAAAAGTCATCAATTTCTAAATAAACTTAATTTTGAAAGAAAAATTCTGTTTTATAAGATCTCAGATTGATTAATAATTATACAGACTCTATGGTTTTAGCAAGGCTTCATCCACAACAATGCTAGACGTTATAATGCTATAATGGAATATAATGGGGTATTTAGCCCCATTCTCCCTAGTCCATGATAACAAACACTAATGAATTATAGTCCTCCTTGCTCATTGAGATGACCTTGATCTTCTCAATAACATGCTTTGAGTAACAATTTACAATTCATTAGAGTGGGCAATTGAACTAATACATGTTTTTTGCTATCTGTGTGTTTTACATAATCTTAGAAATCATGTCTTTTGGGAGTTGTAGAAGGAAGGCTGAGGAGGAGTAAATACAAATACTAGTTAACTCTACATGACCAGGTTACATTAGAAGCTTTTCAGACACACGGCAATGAAAATTTATTATAATTCTGCACTTACTTCTTGTCTATCAGACCATTTTCTTATATCAATTTTCTCCTCAACTGGTGCATTCTTATTCCATTGTCTTTGAATATTATGCTTTAGGGTCGCTCAGTTCTTTATGACTGTCATTACTTTATTTAATGCTAACCTTTACATAGAATTTTTCCCTTGAAGAATCCTTAAGCATGCCACACTTCATGTAGCTCAGTAGATTGAAGGAAAACTGTGTGAACTCTGCCTTTTTTTTTTTCTTTTTTGCCTTTCAGTGGTTTCTCTATCTGGGACGTAGTTTGAGCTATAGGCTCTGTGCCAGCTGGAAGCTGGGCTGATTTCTGTGAGTGGAGCCACAACCCTTATAAGTTAGTGTAGCATTACAGTGGTTTTCTGTTTCCCATTAAGCATTTAAGAAGAAGAAGCACTCAAATGTGATCTGCATTTTGTAACATAAGTTCCGTATAACATGGGTAGCCCTAGCACCAGTCATAGCAAGATGGGAAGCACAATTAAATGGTATTTTTTCAGAGCCATAGATCTATAATTTTAACAAGGTGACTACCTTGATCTCTATTTAAAGGCTTATATACCATGAGAGAAAGACACAGGCTACCATTATTGTCATCTATTAAAACTACAGTAACAATTATTTTATCAAATTAACAATAGGTCACTTGTTGAGAAGAAGAGTAAAATATAAAGTAGAAAACCTGAAAGCTTAACCCAGTAAGAAGCACTATGACAAGAACATCATTAGGGCTCATTATGTATGTATACATATTGCCTGAATTTTGACTTGGCCAAGAAATCTGAAAATTCTTGATTGAAGTGGGATGACACGAAGATATTTAAAGACTGAATAGAAACAGAACTTACTATCTCTTTTGTTGATAATTGGACATTTTAGTTAAATTATATTGACAAAGGAAGATAATAATAATAATATAGCTAACTTGTATTGAATGTTTATTTTGTCAAGTACTGTTTGTTGCAATTGTATTTTGTGCATTGTCTCAGACTTTTTCAAGGAAGAATCAGTTTCTCTTAGAAAAAATTTTAAACTTGTTTAAAAGAAAATATTTTAAAAATAACATGTATGCTTAATAATACGTATAAAAATTTAGGTAGCTACAGAATAGCCATGGGGATGTAAAGTACAGTATAGGTAATGGAGCAGCCAAAGAACTCCTACACATGGACAATGGTGGGGGGATGGCCTGAGGGAGGGGGGGCTGCTGGGTGGAGGGGGGCAAAGGGAGAAAAATCAGGACAGCTGTAATAGCATAATCAATAAGATATAATTAAAAAATTTAAAAAATGTATAAAATTAAAAATTATTACCTCTCACTTAAACATAACCTTAAATTATCCATTGAAATCACTAGACTCTTAGACTCTTCACTCTGTCATTACTCTCTGTGAACTATGCTTATTTTTCCTTTGTATGCATTTGTGTATTGTATGTGTGTTTTACACATTAAATGTGGAGTTAAGGAAACACAGTGGTCTAAAAAAAATATTTTCTTAAAGAAATAAGTTACTAATTTTATCACAAGAGAAGTCTTAGGTGAGTTTTAGAGATATTTCTTAATTCTTGATTTATATATTTTTTTATTATTTGAAAATGCACATTAAAACACATTGATTTTTGTTGCTTCTTATATGGTTTTGCAAAAAGTATAAGTATAGAGGTTTTGTTAAATTACATTTTGAAACTGGGCTTTTGCATTATATGAATAAAAGCAAAAACCCTCAGTTTTAATATAGCATCTTTTGTTTGTCCATTTAAATATTTTCACTTTTAAGAATTGTAATGCCTCTTATTTTCTGATGCCATATTTCATATAGAAATTTTTCCTGGAATTAATAGAAAGTATATTTTTGTGGCATTTCTATGCACACAGATACCCTTTCTTCCCCATTTTACAAAACATAGCTATATAAATTTGTTTAGTTAATGAAGACATTTTTATAAAAAAGATATTGGTTCCTGGAAGAGTTGGCCTTAAAATAATGTTGAAATGACATATGAACCTTAAGAAAGTAACACTTTGTTTTAAATACATGTATAATTCTGAATGGGAGGTACACAGGAGGGCAGTACTGAATTTCAAGTTTCTGGGCAGTGTTTGAGAGGCAAGGAAAACCAGTTCTCCTCTCCACTATCACCACACCGGTCTAAGGTAAACACAGCTTTGCTTTCCAGGAAATTATGACTTATCATTCTAATCTGGTTTATATAAATGTTGATTCATATATTATCCCATGAGAATCAGAGCGTTCAAATACATTTTATGTTATCCTGAAGCTATTGTGAGCACACTCCTTGTTGGGGTCAGGTGTAGCAAAGTTGGTTTGGGTACTGACTTCCTAATTATATTGCAGTGCTGTAGGGAATTCGATAGCACAGATCAGCCCTTCTCAAATTTTAATATCTATATGGATCACTGTGGGAACTTGTTAAATGCAAACTCTGATTCAATAACTCTGGGACGGGATCTGAGGTTCTGCATCTCTAGCAAGCTTTCAGGTGATGCTAATGCCACTGCACCATATTTTGCACTTTGAATAGCAAGGCCATAGAAAATGGGAAAGAAGCGGGAAGAATTGCCTTGATTTACTCTTTCTCAATAGTGGTCATCTTGCATGACTCTACACTTTCCAGTGGCTTTGGATCTTCAGTTCCTGGTAAATAGCCTGGTGTCCCTACTCAGGGCCCTCACACATGCTCTCTGAAAACACACAGACAGACAGACAGACAGACAGACAGACACACACACATACACACACACACGCATTATGTCTCCATTTACTAGCTAGCTTATGCCCATGCTTGCATCTCATCTAAGGATATTTCCTCAGGGAAGATGTTTATTTCCTTCAAGCCTGAGCTAGGGATCCCCAGAGCATATTAACATCATCTTTAATAATAATAATTTCACTTGTATAAACTTGGGCAATGTCTGCTTTTCCCATTAGGCAATAAGGATCCTCAGAACTTCTTTTAGGCTCTGGAAAGCAGGGCCCTGGCCTGTTACCTCAAAAGACTATGCCTTTGGAGTGCCTTCTTCGGTACCTAAGCCCCTCTTTGCTGTCTGGCACCTGCCCATCAAGCGTGAAATGGAATGCGAAGGGGCCCTGTCCTGGGTCACCTCTTTGAGAACTCTCCACACCTACCCATCCCTTTCATGCCTCAGTCAGCCAGATGTCTGAGTGCTCTGGAACTTACATGTAGGAGGTCTTCCTGGGGACCCTGAGCAAGCTGGTTCCAGGAGGGAGGTGTGGCAGATGGATCACTCCCACTGGCCTGATTAGAATTTGGTTTTCAGGATCTGGTGATTTGGGACTGCCACAATAGTGCCGACACAGCTGATTTGGGATGATTCAAGTTGTTTATACAGACAGGGGCCTGCAAATATTTTTAACTGGGGTCCTGAACATCTTAAGGGAGGTTCTGTCCATCTTGATCATTGATTTATATGTATATTTTATATATGTAGTCTATAAATATATAATATATATTATATATAAACAAGTAATATAAAAATAAATAAAATAAAAATGTTATGTATAAAATAATATATATTTTAGGTACCTGAGAATAACATGGATAATCTATAAATCTAACAATCAAATGTAATCTAGGTGCTACAAAAACTGACTGGGGGCCAGAGGTAACTCTCATCTGGCAGTTTTGGACTTGATCTTGGACTCTCAAGGTACTCCTGTGCACCAGGTGAGATAAGTAAAGTCATGATATAAACCACAAATAAAGCAGTCTGTTAGGATGCATTTTTCAGGTGGCACTTTCAGTTTTGACCACTAAGGAACCCAGCCTCATATTTCTCTGGAGGTTTCATCATTTTCTTCGCTTGTTTTCTGTTGCACTGATCACAATGTGTGCTCCATATGTGAAAGCAAAGTCAAATCAAAAGCTGCCTTTTCCCTCCAGAAGTCTGCATTTACTATATAGAACTATAACTGTGATATCAGAAGGTAGAACTACATGAGTAATACAATCTGACATGCTGAATCATAACTGGGTTCAAAACAAGTCTATTGCTCCTTAAATTGACACCGAAAAACATCATTCTTAACCACTAAGTTGTGCCACTAATATTATTCTGGAAATCCTTTCACTATTAATCTAACTTTAAACTGTGTGCCCTCCTTTCCTCTTCCAGTGTAGCAGGGTTAAAGACCAAAAGAACACTGTTGTAGTTGGGATCACCTTTGTAACAAGGAGGTTGTTGAAAGACAAAGCATTTTATTTGGAAACCTCCCAGTTGGAAAATATGACTGAAAGCACTTCAGCCTAGCAACAGGCCCAACTGGATTGCAGGGCTGGCTGTGCCATTTGCTTACTAAACAACATTGGATGGGCAAGTCAGACCAATTCACTGGGCCTCAGTTTCCTTTTAAAATTAAGGCTAGACTAAGTTGTTAGAAGGCTACTTTCTGTTCTAAAATCTATGAGAAAAAGTCCTTCGGATAAATCACTTTGCTCTTCTCAGCCAGTGCAGGCTCAGCCTCAAGACCGTAGTCCCAGATGTGTCCCTGGCATGGCGGCTCAGTTGGTTGGAGCATCATCTCATACACCAGAAGGTTGTGGGTTTGATTTCTGGTCAGGGCACATACCTATATAGTGGGTTTGATCCTTGGGGAGGCAACCAATCGGTGTTTCTCTCTAACATTGACATCTTTCTCTTCTCTTGCCCTACCTCTCTCTAAAAAATAAATAAACATATCCTTGAATCAGGATTAAAAAATAAAGGTAGCCAGTTCTCTGGGATCTCATCTTCCCAAGAGGTTTTTGTTTTGTTTTGTTTTGTTTTGTTTTGTTTTGTTTTTTTACTTTGGAGGACACTGAACTTGGGCTTCAAATAAACTGGTTGAACTTAAATACTGGTCTAAATATTGGAAAATTTAAACATTTAAAACATTGGAAAAGGTCATTTGACATTTCTGGTCTGTGATCTACAACTTACCACATGTCTTTTTTTTTTTTCTAGATATTGTTTTAAAAATCAGGAAGACATCTAAGGCTTCTCTTTGTCTTTCACGGTCATTACTGGCATTGCAGTTCAAGTCACTGTCAGCACCTCCGAATTCTGGTATAGCTTCCCATGGCTCTTGCTGTGTTACTCTTGCTTCCCTTTCCCCTAGCACTCATTCTTCAGACAGTAATTAGAAGGATTCCATTGTATATTCTTTTCGCCCACTCAAGGTGTAATCAATACCCTTCTTCCCTCCAGTTCTGTGCCCTGGAACTTAGGGCGTCAACTTCTGCTGACTGTATTTGATGGGCTTCCCTACTTTCTGGTTTCTTTTTAAAAAAATATTTCATTTATTTATTTTTAGAGAGAGGGGAAGGGAGGGAGAAAGAGAGGGGGAGAAATATCAGTGTGTGGTTGCCTCTCAAACACTCCTCACTGGGAACCTTGCCTGCAACCCAGGCATGTGCCCTGACAGGGAATTGAACTGATAACTCATTGGTTCTCAGGCCGGCACTCAATCCACTGAGCCACACCAAACAGGACTACTTTCTGGTTTCTATTGAGATTATTCAATTGGGGAGGCATTGGTAGGAGATCAGTGTGGGGAGGGGAGGAGAAGGTGGTTGGGGCCATTTGTCACCCAGGAACACTTTCTTCCTGGGCACTGCTTGGCGCCGTCAGTAGTCCTCTACCCAAGGCCCAGGCCCTCTTCTGTGGCCCTCGTAGACAGCTCTTCCCAAGGCCTGCGAATGCCTCCTTTTCCATGTTCCTTCAGTCCCAGGGATGATAATGCTCCCCTACTGTTGCTAAATCCAAAACACTTCAACGCCTCCCTTTTCCTCTTTAATCCTGCTGTCATATTTACAAATAGTCCCTTTAGTAAATTCTCTTTAATTAAGCCATCTGAATGTATCATCTACTTTCTGCCATGTCTTTGGTATAGGAGAGAGAGATAATTCACATACCATTAAAATTCACCATTTTAAAATGTGCAAGTTAGTGGGCTTTAGCATATTCACAAAACTGTGCCTCCATCACCATCTAATTTTTAAACATTCTATCATCCTACAGGGAAAACTTGTATCCATTAACAGGCACTCTTCATTCCTTTTTACCCTCACTTCCTGGAAACCACTAACCTACTTTCTCTCTCTATTCTGGATAGTTCATATAAATGGAACCATGTGACATGTCGCCTTTTTGTTTGATTTTTTTTTTTTCCCATTAAACACCATGTTTCAAGGTACACCCAAACTGTAACATGCATCAGTATTTTAGTCTTTTTTATGGACTACTGGTACTCCTTTGCATGGATATACCACTTGTTTATCTATTCATTGGATGATGGCTATTTGGGTTGCTTTCATTTTTTATCTATTATGTATAATGCTGCTATGAACATTCATGTACAAGTTTTTGCATGAACATGTGTTTTCAGTTATCTCGGCTGTACACTTAGGAGTGGAATTGCTGGATCATAAAATAACTTTATGTTTACCTTTTTTGTGAAACTGCCAAACCATTTTCTGTAGTGGTAGAACTATTTTACATTCTACCAGCAATGATGTATGAGGATTACAACTTCTACATATCCTTGATACTAATAGTTATTTTTCATTATTTTGATTATAGGCATCTTAGAGAGTGAGAAGTGGTATCTCATTGTGGTTTTACTTTGCTTTTTCCTAATAACTCATGATGTTGAGCTTATTTTTATGTACTTGTCAGACACTTCTATAACTTCTTGGGATGAATGTCTATTCAAATCCACTGATCGTTTTTAATTGGGTTTACCTGTTTTTTATTAAGTGTAAGAATTGCCTTTTTATTGTTGAATTGTAAGTATTTTATCCCATTCTACAGGTTTTTTTGCCTTATCCCACTTCCTCGGTAGTGTCTTTGACACACAGAAGTTTTCCATTTTGATGAAGTCTTATTTATTTATTTATTTTTGTTTGCTGGTGCTTTTGTTGTCATTGCCTAATCTAAGGTCATACAGATTTACAACTAGATTTTCTTCTAAGAGTTTACTAGTTTTCAGTCTTACAGTTAGGTCTTTGACCTATTTTGAGGCAATTTTTACATGTGGTGGTGTAAAGTAATGGTGAGAATTTATTATTTTGCATATACATATCTCATTGTCCCAGCAAGATTTTTTGAAAAAATTGTTCTTCTCTATTGAATGGTCTTCAAAAACTTTGCAAAAATCAAACATCCATAGATTTATGGGTTCAACTTATCTAGATTATTGTAGCTGTATGGTAGGTTTTGAAATAAAAAATCATGAATCCACCTTTTTTTTTAATGATTGTTTTGGCCCTTCTGGGTTCTTTGCAACTCCATATGAATTTTAGTGTCAACTTGTTCAATTCTGGAAAAAAAAAACCCAGTGGAATTTCAATAGGGTTTGTGTTGAATCCGTATGTCAATTTGGTTAGTATATGACAACATTGTGTCTTTCAATCTATGAACACAGGAATGTCTTCTATAAGTTAGGTCTTTAATTTCTTAGAAAAATGTTATGTAGTTTACAGTGTATAAGCCTTGCACATCTTTGATTACATTTATTCTTAAGTATTTTACTTTTTTATGCTAATATGCATGGAATTATTTTGTTAATTTCATTTTCAATTGTTCATTGTTATTGCGTGGAAGTGCAATTAACTTTTTATATCAGCCTTTTATCCTGTAGCCTAGTTGACCTTGTTTATGCTCAATGCTATTTTAAATGCAAATATACAGAGGTTTTAATGTAAAACATGGAACTAGAGTAATTGGCCAGATTTAGATATAATATTTTTTCCAGAGAATACACATATAATATTTCTGATATGTTAGACTAGGAAAAAGTTAATACAATAAAGTTGTTAATCTTCACCGTAGATAAATATAGCATTTATTGAGTGCAATATTCTATGCACTTTATATACAGGATGGGGCAAAAATAGATTCACAGTTGTGAGTATGCAAAACAAAGAGTTTATTTTTGTATTACTATTTATTAATTACTTTATTATTTTCCATAGGAACAGCTGTAAACCTAGTTTTTGCCCCACCTGGAATATAAACATTTTATCTTTATCACAACTCTATAAGGTAGATATCATGATTGACCTTTCTATCTAATGCTGAAATCAGTATGTTAAGATTTCCTTCCTGAAGTAAGCCATTTCATCTGAATTTTTCATGCAGAAAAGGGGGAGGGACAAAAGTTCTTTCTGAGCCTTCCATTTCTTAATATACAGATTAATATCAATATTCCAAAAGGCACAGTTTTGAGGCAAAACTTTAGCCTTCCTTATTTATTAAAGGTATTCTTAGTTCGTTTTGCTCTCTTTGATTTCTGGTATTTATCTTTGGTTTCTCTTCTTGGAATTTCCCTCTTTCTCCTTATTACCCATTTTTTTTTGTATGTTATCTAGTTTTTTCATTAGAGCCTTAACATATTAATCATAGTCATTTTAAATTCCTTATCTAATAATTACAACATGTGTATTGTATCTGAGCCTGGTAGTGATGCTCACTTTGTTTTTTCAGACTGTGTGTTTTCTTGTCTTTTATCATGGCGTATAACTTTTTCTTGAAAACCAAACATGATATATTGGGTAATAGAAACTGAGGTAAATAGGTCTATAATATGAAGATTTATCTTAATCTGGCTAAGAGTTGGTCTGTGTCGAAGTTTGCTGTAGTTCGGGTGCCAGCAGCTTACCACTACTCCAGTGTTCTTGTTTTTTACCCTCTGCCTTTGGGCTTTTCTAAGTACTCTTCAGAGTCAGCATTTTATAGTTCTTTCAGCAGCAATCTATTGGTGTTACCCTGGAGCCCTGTTGATGTGGTAAGATATGGAGGAAGGGGAGGCTTCTATAATCTTATAATTAAATCTAAGTCTTTTGGTCAGCTTGTGTTCTAGGCCGTTACCTATACAAGGGCTTCTCCAGTGCTATGGCTTCATTGCCCACCCTGCCACCCCTCAATCTCTGTCTCTGGCTACATACAGCATTCCTAATCTATTTTCTGGAATTGCTGATTCCTGTCTCCTGGTTTTTGTTTTTGTTTTCTAAGGTAGAACTGGAAGACTGAAGAGTGTTGGAGGTGAAGAAATTTCCTTTCCTCATGGATGAGTTACAGGAAACTCCTTTCCCCTGGATTGTAGGCCTTTGTTATAAGAGAGAGCTCTGGGTGGGTTTCACAGATTATTCTTACCCTGTTCTTGCCAGAACCATGAGGGATCTTTCTTAGATCCTCATAGTGAAAATCTGGTCGGGTTCCTGGAGGTACAACCACAAAAGTGTGGGCCTCCCAAAGTCTGTGGCATCTTAGATTTTCCTATTTTCACACTAGTCCACACAACCTCCAGCAATGTGTTGAAATGACTATTTAAGTGTTTCTACCAGTTTATGGCTACTGCAGCTTCTGTTCCAAGAGGCAGATCCAGGCTGTGACTCTGGGTTTTCCTTTGTCTCTGGATTTCTGGGTGACAGTTTGCCCTGCACCTCAGTCCTCTGTAATCTAAGAAGCCATTGTTTTTCAGTTTATTCAGTTTTTATTGTTGAAAGGACGTGACTAATAACTTCTGCGGAGGGAGAACAAACCTTCCTCTACCCTCCAGTTTCTTTTGTCTGGTTTAATAATTAAATAGACTTCAGACAGATTAAGTAACCACTAAAAAATAACCAAATCCAATACATACATATGTATGGGAACCCCATATGCATGAGAGTCAGAGACTCCACTTACTTGAGAGATTCAGAGATAGCAAGGGGAAATGAGGTAAATAAGGCATCCTATGCCAGGGATGAGGTAATGCACCTTGGGAGCTTCAAAGGGTCATTGCAGGATGATAAGAAGAGCAGACATTCAGCAAGTAGAAGTTTGCCTTGCTCCATAGATAAGTGAAAACAAGTTATCTCTGATAATCTCCTATGGTCAAGGTCCCTAAATTAAAGGGATAGGCTGAAGTTTCTGTTAAGCCTGAAGCTAAAATTACCTCTAGCACTGGCTGGGCAGCTCAGTTTTTTAGAGCATTGTCCTGATATGCCAAGGTTCCAGGTTTGGTTTCTGGTCAGGGTATAAACAAGAATTAACCAACGACTGCATAAATAAGTGGACCAACAAATACACATCTCTATCTCTCTCTCTCTCTCTCTCCTCCCCCTTCCTGTCTCTCTCTAAAATCAATAAATAAAACTTAAAAAAATAAAATTTTCTTTAGCTAAAAGTAATCTGCATACCACTGAGACACATCTTGGGGTAGGTTGTTCTGAACCCCAATACTTCTAAGTTTTTTAAGTGTCTGAGTTAAAACTAGAAATCTTACAAGCATTTTTGAATCCTGAAATATAGAATATTGATGAGTCTTGAAAAAAGCAACTGAGGAATAAAACACGAAAAGGAATGAGGAAATATTTTATAGCTTAAATATGAAAGTATGTGTAGCAAACCAGATGAAGATTTATTCTTTTTCCAAAAATTCAGATGAGCCATACTGGCAATGTAGGTTATCAATGGATTTCTCTATTTTACTTCCCATTCACATAAGATGCTACCTTGATGTCCGTTTGACAAAAGAAAGATATTTTTCATAGGAAGTAGCATAAAATTCAGTGATTCAGAAAGTTCTGTCATGGGATTTGTTTTTGTATAGATATTGTTATTTTGTATGTAAACCAGTTTTCAAGAGACCACAATGATCCCAGTTTCACTGAAAAGTCACATATTGATGCAAACCGTATGTTCTCACAGTGGCTGCCTTTTAGTACATCAAGCCCTAGTGAACATCATTAGATCAAATGACTGTAAGAGGTCTTAAGAGGAATGATTTTGATCTGCTCTACACATTTCCCACTGGATTTTTGTCCACATTACATAATCATTGTACATTTGGCACAGCATGTTGCCTTTGAAAGAGCTTCAAGATTAAGGAAGCATGAAGGCAGAATTGGCCATAAAATCAGAAAGGAGTACTAGAAATATATATGCTGCAAAAGCTAAAACTTTCCTTCTTCCTTCAATGTAAACTAAAAGCTCATGCTGAGCTAAAGCTTTATGATTAAGAACTCAACTTAGATAAGCATTAAAGGTTATTTCAGATTGTTTGTCTTTTGATTTGGATGGGCATTAGTATTAAAAATGTATTTTGTAAAGAATGATAAAATTCTTAACCCTATACAGAAAATAGCCCTATTTACTCTAGTGCGGTCAATAAGCATGGGCATGAAAAATCACCTGTCAAAATGCATGTAACAGATTAATAGGGAGTATTCTGCTTTAAGGGAGCATATCAGTGAAGGAAGACACCCATGGATGTGGATTGCCTTAACAGGGATATTTGATAACTGAACAAACATTAAGTGCCCTTCTCCAGTTTGAGAAGGTGACTTGCATATATTTTCGAACACACAACTTCCCTTTTTCCTGTCCCATGTCTACTGCCTCAGTGTAATTACACTTAATAAAGGAGAAGTGACATCAGTTTGAAAAGTTTTGTAATGTGCTCAGAAGGCACCCTTGGAATCATCACAAACTTCTACCTTCACTTTTATTTTTTTACAATTAAATGGACTTCAAGTTTAAATGTTTGTCTTGCTAAAATGGCATCACCTTTTTTTCTGTTGTTGTAATCCTTTATATTATTATAAATAGCTTCATTTATGTACTGTTTTCACATAACCATGATCAATTATATTATTTTCATAGGTGAAGGAGGTTAGGAGGTCCAAGGAATCAAATCAGAATAAAAATTTCAGCAAATTAAACTTTGTTGGGAATAGACTACAGGAATATTCAAAGATATGCTAGAGCCAGTTTTATCAGCTTATTAAAGCCAATTGTTAAATTTTCATTAATTTTTCAAGTTGGCATTAAACAGACCCTTGTTAGAAATTAAAATGCGCAGGCTTAAAATTAAATTATATTAAAATAAATATGATAAATACAAATATCATTTCTTAATTAATTTAGTGCAGTGTACTTATTATCTTTGTTCAAGTTTATTTTTTATCTACTGTTTTAACCAGTGGAAATATTATATAATAGTGTGTTACCAGACCTTTCTTCCCAGTTCCCTGTTCATCGACGTTGCATCGATAACTTGAAATAGGACATGGTAGAAATGTTTACACCAAACATAGTGGAAGAGTTTGTACTGTGAAAACCACAAAACGCTAATGGTCAAGGATTGAATTATTGTTTTGTTGATTGTACAAAGCTTAAAAGCTGATGGAGAAAACGTTAACGATGCAGATTAAATTCGAGTGCCTATGTCTTCATTAAATTGTGAGTAGCACAAAAATTGAAGAACTATTCTAAATATCTAAAAACTATGATACAATTCAGGAAAGAAATTGCCCACGAATAATATTGACAAGTGAGTAACGTCCTGATATATGTCTTTACTCTATCACTTTTACTTTACTCATTATTATTTGTAAATTGTGTGTTATATAACTTTTATATTGGTAAAATTTATTTATAACATCTATGTGTGTGTGTGTGTGTGTGTGTGTGTATGTATGTGTGTATATGTAAATGTGTGTGTGGAGAAATAAATTTTCTCCAAAGTTGCAGTTAATAAACATTTACCAACATGCCTCCAAGGTATATGAAAAACCATGAGGGTAGGGCTACATTTGACCAATTTAATAGTAGTACTGATGACAATTACCTTGATACTTGGGAAGGGAAATTTTCATGACACATATAATTGGCAAGGTGAAATCAACACTTTTATGGAGTTACCACTTTGCTTTCTACTTTTGCTAAAGTAGCATTAACCACTTCTTGTTAATGTGGAGTCTTTATGTTTCCAAAAGTGAGTTGCAGGGTGACACTGCCTTCACCTTTTAGTTCCCTCTACAAAGTGCTGCAAAGTGAGAGGGCTTCGGAACCATGTATTTTTTTTTCCCCTCAGAATTCTGCAAGCCTTCTGAGCCATTGTCTTTAATATATGCTGCTTACCTGTTTTAAGATACCCATTTGGACAAAATTTAATTTTCAATTCCAAACTATTTTTTTCACATTTTACATTATTTAAAAAAGTGTTTCCCCCCCTTGGGTATTTTTCTTAAGTCATTTTGTAGCTTTATACCACTCTTCTGGATCTAATATGTGGCCACATGGCTCAAAACAGAAAGGAAAAAAAGGAAAGAAAAAAGAAGCAGATTTAGAAGTCATTAGCTTATGATACTACAAAATTAAATGATGGTTTTCTCATGTGCTTCCTCCAAATCTTTTGATGTCTGAGTTGGGCAAAGGATAATAATGAGATGGAGAGAGAAGGTTAATCTTCTGGTAATAAAATTACCCCCATCCTGTTTTGTTTTTTTTAAACTTTGCATCCCTCCCCTTTGTTATTAATGCAGAGGGATTACTGTGTGGAGGACATTCTTCCTAGAAAGACCACTGTTTTAAATGTGAAAAACACCTGATGGTCTGACTAGAGTGTCCTACACTATAAAATGAGGAGTTATTTAAAAATGGCTATCGGTAGATGATTGGATCAAAAAGTGATGGTACATATACACAATGGAATACTACGCAGCAGAAAGAAAAAAAGAACTACTACACTTCGCGACAGCATGGATGGAACTGGAGAGCATTATGCTAAGCGACATAAGCCAGGGGGCAAAAGACAAATACCATATGATCTCACCTATAAGCAGAACCTAACCAACAATACAAAGATGCAAGGAAAATAAGACCAGCAACACTGAAAGGAAAGGAAACTAACAGAGACAAGAGGGAAGGGGGCGGGGTGGGGGTGGGCAGGGGAAAAGGAAGGGAAGGGGAAAGTCAAGGAACATATAGCAAGGACTCATGGACAAAACCAAAGGGGAAGAGCTGAGGGAGGGGAGGAGGGAGGGGGCAAGGGAAAGTGGTGGGGGGGGGAGGTAGAGACAAATGTATTTGAAAAAATAAATTAAAATTTAAAAAAATAGTTATATCTCACACTTGAGGGCTTGGATGACAGCTCTCCCATTATATTATTGAGTACTCCCACAGGGATAGGCACCATTGGAAACAAAGGTTCTCGGCGGTGACTTCTTTTTAGAACTAAGTTGTAATAACCGGGGGCTGTATGTGGACAAAGTGTTGGAATTAGTGTTCCAGACTTTTCTTCAGTTCAGTCTAGCCATTTCCATATCTTATCTGAATTCATGATGCCTCTTTACATATCTAAATGCCACAAAACTCAGTGAATTAAAGAATAAACTGCAAATGTATCCATTTTGGGTCCTGAAGCAGTCTTTAAATATCTATACTGCCAAAATAAAGAGTTGGGCTATTGGGTGGGGTTGACAGGCAGGCATGGAAAATTTACTTTGTGAAAAAGGTGATATACAAGGTTCACAATAAAAATAAAAATTATAAAAATGTAAACTATGCAAAATTTTAATCCCATGCTATTTCTCATCCACTTAACCCATGCCCTCTCTCCACACAAGTGAATCACTTGCTCACTATATTTTGTATATTTCCTCAGGGATGTGTATGGGTGTGTGTGTTTTAATACAAATTCAAGATGTGAATAAATGTTACAAATGTAATTATACCTTTACTGAGCAATCATATTTCTGGAAATCTGTCCTACAGACATTTGTGCACATTAACATGAAGGTTTGCAAAGTTATTTATTGTGGCATTGATTGCTGTAGCAAAAGACCTGCACAAAACAATTTCTATCAATAAGACACAAGTTAAATATATTATGATAAATTCAAACAATGCAATTACAGGCATTTGTGAAAAAAAGGAGGAGATACATTATATATCCTGAAATGTTGAAATGGAAATAGGCCAACAGGTATATATTGTTAAGTGGAGAAATACTGCAAAAACAGCCTGTCTAGATGCTTTTATGTTCAAAGAAACAGAAAACTTTAAAGGTTTAAAAATTAAAGTATATTTTAAAAAATAAATTGTTTAAACATAAAGCTCAAAGCAGAAACAACTCTATCATTTAATTTATCTTCAAGGGTAATAAAAAAAACTCCACTAACTCTTAAATTTATGGATCCCAAGTGGGTAATTTTACTGAATTCCAGTTCCAAATAATGCAATAGTGAAAAATTGGAACAAAACTAGGAAAAATGGTAAATAAATTATGGCATGTCTACATAATGCAATATAATTCATTAAAGTGAGATTTACAGCATTGGAAAATGTTTTTAAAAACATATAATTTATGTAAAGAAAAAAGGTAGGACAAGGATTGTCTAATGAATTAGTATGATTGATACATTTGTTAAAGGTAGCAGAAAATACACACAAAAGCTAACAGTGATCATCTTTGGATATGGAATTATAGATGACTTTGTTTTCTTAATTAAACTATTCTTTGTTTTCTGAAATTTTAATGCTGATTTCTTATTGCTGGAAAGATAGAAAACATAAAGTTGTAAGAGGTGATTGAAATCTTTCCAGAAGATGGTAATTAAAGAAAATAACTCAAACTTGGTGTCTCTGTTAGTTAGGAGAAGAGGAATATAATTCATTCTTGGCATGAAATGTGACTCATTCTTCCCTCCTTTTCTTCTTTTTCTTTCTGAGGTCAAACAATTTGAGTCTAAATAGGTAGCTCAGTAGCTCACTAGACGAGTAATTGGCTTGTCAGTAATGTGGTAGATAAAATATTTTTAGCTATTATCCAACAAAAAGTGTTGTTTTAGTAATAGTTTATAATGTACTTTATAAATATAATAAAATATTTTTATCTTATTAATATTCATTATTTAAACACATGTTCAATCTTCCATGGTAAAAAGCTTTGTACCTTCCTGTATGATTGAAATTGATTGGCTTAGGGAAGAGAAGTGGGGATTTGAGGATCATGTACCCAACATTCTCAAAAAGAATGTTTGTTAAAAAGCAATATATTTTAGTGGTAGGAGAAGAAATGATTGTTTAGTTTTATCATTAATCTTTATTTAATCATTGTTTAACTGTTCATTTTTATTTATCTGAATAGATTGTTTTCAAGTAATTTTAGTGCTTCAATATCCATCCCTTTCCCTGCATATGTATAACTTATACCTGAACAGCATAGTCTTCACTCTCTCATCTTGGATTGAGGTACCCAAAACTAGGTGGTTTAAAAGAACAGAAATTTATGATTTCATATTTTTGGAGTTTAGAAGGTGTTGTCTAGGCCATACTCTCCATGGTAGCTATAGAGGAGAGTCCTATTAATGTAACAGAACCACTCTGGGTTCTATTGCCTGCTGCCAAAAACACTGCGACTTCCAATGCCAGAGTCTTATGAAAAAGAAAGGAACTATTTATTTAAAAATTACACAGGTTCAGAATAATGGTGGAATTTTGTTTTTAAGTCCCAAAGTCCCTTGAAACTGAACACCCATGAACGAACACACAGTCCTGCCTCCCTTTGCCGAACCAGGCCCATCAGAGGCACCGTCTCTGAGGAAAAGAAATACAAGTTTGTAATTTGGTTAAGCAGGTTCCTGTCCATGTTTTGGCTTCTTCTAGTCGTCCTTGTGCGGCTAAGCTCCTGCTCTTAAAAACCACAGGGCCCCTCCTCATGGTGGATGGGTGGGGGTTCTTCTGCATTGTTTCAAACCGTGTGGCCAAAACAACATGGCTACTACATTCTGCTTTTCTGCCTCTTTCTAAGCTGCATGGCAGAGAATCCCTCATGGCTAAGAGTACATGGCAGCCCCCATCCCTCACCCCGCACCACCGCACCACCCCACCACCACGCTTGGGTTTAAATTTCAGTGTGGATCTTCCTCTGTAACCTCATTTCCAACTCCTCCCATAAAGGGTTACACCTGCCAATACTCTGGTTTCTTTTGCCTTTCTTGGCTACCATTGTTAGGGCAGGCATGGCCTTGTGATGTAGGGGAACCACCTTCTTGCTCTCTCAGGCACAACAAGCCCCTCTGGCTACCTCTTGAATGGAAGCCATGCCCCTCTACCTGGCTCTGAGCAAGGCAGGCACAGCTACTTAACAATACTAAAACACTTGCCAAGTTTTTTAAATATACAAAGTAACTCTCAATGGCCCTATGCTGCTTTCTCTTCCCCCAGCCATCATAGTGGGTGTTCTAGGGCTTCTCAGCTCCTACCCCAAGTTCTGGACCTTGTTCCACACCTGTTATGCTAAGATACATCTTAGCTTCTAGTGTTTGCTGGGAATCCTTAGATTTCCTTGGTTTGAAGATGCATCACTCCAATTATGTGGCCATCTTGTCCCTATGTGTCTCCCTGTTCAAATTCCCTCTTTTAATAAAGAGATTGCTCATATTAGATTAGAAGCCAACCTAATGACCTCATTAGAATTTCATTACTCTGTAAAGATTCCATATGTAATAAAGCTAATTGATTTTGATAAAAGACACAATAGCAGTTACATGGAGAAGAAAAGGTAAAAGAGAAAACTTATATGGTGAGAAACTGTTGTGTCTTCATTTGAACAGTGGTTAAATAGGCATACACATACATATGTTAAAATCACTGAGTTTAGGATTAGTGCACTTTACACATCTTTGCGTATGTGAGGGGGTAAAAGAATTCCTCCACGGCTTCCTTAGGAACAACAGCTATATTCAAGGGCAAATCAGCCCTGAAAACTGGGCTTGTTTTGACCTTTGTCCTGTGTGGGATCATGGCCTTGAAATTTTCCACTATTTGGTTAGATTTCTAGGACTTTAAACATATTTTTATTTTTAAATTAAAAAAAGTAATTTTATCCAGATTTTCTAGTTGCCATCAGTAAGAGGGTCTGAGTTATTTAGTTATTTAGACCTCTACTTACTGGGAATTCTTGCAACCATAGAGAGCCTCTGTCTGACTTTGTGATCTTCTTGCTGATTTTGAAAATTGAGTGAAAATTGGATTAAATATGAACTCTTCTTCCTGTATCAAGGTCTTGCCAAGATTCCTATTTGCCATATAAACAGCTCAATTTTTGAATTCTCCTTAGGTTATATGATCCAATTATTTGTTTCACTATAACTTTATCATTTTCCCTTATGGAAAAATCACACCTATCTCTGCTGCTGCCACTTACTTCACTGCTGTGTCCATTTGACAATTAAAAAATATAAAGGAATTTATATTTCCATGATTAAACTGGCCCTTGTAAAAAAAAGTAATTTGTTGGGCTCTGGCTAGGTGGGTCAGTAGGCTGAAGCATCGTACCATGCACCGAAATGTTGCAGGGTCAGTCCTTGGTCTGGGTGCATGCAGGAGGCACCCAATCAACGTTTCTCTCTCACATTAATCTCTCTTTCTTTCTCTCTTCCTCTCTCTCTAAAATCAATGAAAACATATCCTCAGGCAAGGAATGAATGAATGAATGAATGAATGAATGAAAATAAATTTCTGGCTTTATTCCTCCTTTCTCCTAACATAGCACACTAGTTCTATATAATTGTGTTCTTATTTGTATGTGGTTTAGAGATGTTTCTAAGGCTTGTCCTTGTTGCATGTGTTTTATAGCAGCAACTGAATTATAAATTCTGGTTTATGAACTTTATTGAATTTCTTCTATATTTCACATATAAGACAGAATGCCCAGCATAAGTTCTTATCATACAATAGGTATTCTTGAAAGTCTGTTGACTTTGTGACATTAGACTATTCAAATTTCTCTCTCTTGCTGAATTCACTGAGATTCTATTTAACTCTTAGTAGCAATTCTAAATAGCTTTCCATAAGATTGAATAGCTAGGCTAATTTTGCGCTTTGCAGGGACTATGTTAAAGTGAAAACATCTACTTAGATTCTTCCATTTATTACTAACTATCTTTGATCTTCTGTGTTTATTTATGACCTTTAAGTTTCTAAAACTGAAATGATTGAAGTTATATACAAAATACTTTTTAAGCATGTCCACATTTACCATATAAAATGAAAAAAATGAATATAGTATTAAGATAAAATTTAACTCCAAAAGGGGAATAAAATTTTAAATTTGAAATGTTTGGATTTTTTCCCTTTACTTTTATTTTATTTTTTACACTAATACTGATTCCCTCATTATCCCCCATTGCCCATCTTCACCTACCCCCTTTTTTCTGGAAGTCACAACACTGCTGTCTGTATCTATGGGTTATGTATACATGTTCTTTGGTTAATCCCTTCCCCTTCTTTCATCTAGTCCTGCCTTCTCCCCTCTGACAGCTGTCAGTCTGTTCCATGTGTCCATGTCTCTGTTTCTGTTTTGTTCATCAGTTTATTTTGTTCTTTAGATTCCACATATAAGTGAGATCATAGAGGATTTGTCTTTCTCTGACTGGTAAAAAAAATTTTTTATAATTGAAGTAATTAATTTACTCACCAGTTTAAAATAATTTATTAAAAGCTTACAATGTGCTAGAAATGTCTTAGGCACCAAGTTCGTGCCTGGATAGAACTTATATACAAGTGACAAAAACAGGAATAAAAATCAAATTAGCAAAGTATTTAATACAATTTTTCTTAGTTATAACTTAAGAAAAGTAGATTAGTGTGAAGGAATTACAAATGAAAGGGGAGATATCAAAGACTTGTTGGTCAAGGAAAGCCTTTCTAAGTTCATGATCTTTGAATACGGGCATGAATAAAATGAAGGAGCAAGCTTTTGGAGAATCAAGAATTTGTTCTAAACAAAAACAATAGCAAGCATTAAGGTACTGAGGTAAGTATAAGATGACATGTGCAGGAAAAGTAAGAAGGACACTGGATAAATTATAGTATGTAATAAGGAAGGGACCATATTGTACAATAATAGAAAATGAGTTTGAAAAGATAGACCATAGCTAGATGATGAAGGCAAGGATTGGAAATTGTAATTTAATTGAATATGTTAGAAAACCATGGGGAGAGTTTAGATAGGTTAATAATAAAATGTAATATGATTGAGATTTTAAAAGTTCCCCTTGGCTACTGTGTGGGGGAGCGTGGAAGCTATGAAGTAAGTTATGAGTTTATCACAGTTTAGAAGGGAAATAAAAGCTACCTGGAATTGAATGGTAACAGTGGAGGTGGTAAAATGAGATTTTCAGGTTATATTTTGAAGGGAGAATGGAATTAGGGAAAGTGGAAATGTAATTTTAAAGAATGATATTTAGGCTTTTAAAATGCAACTCTACAAACTATAATGCAACTTAACAGGGCTGAGAAGTAATGGTAAGAACAGGTTGAGGAGATGGACTAGGAGTTCTGCTTTAGTTATGCTACATTTAAGAAACTAGAGATATCCAATGGGAATATTGAGTAGGAAGCTGATGAAAAATGTGACTTTCAGGAAAGTGGTTCAAATTGAAAATATAAATTTGAGAGTCACAGATTGGATGAAAAAAACTGAAACAGAGAGAAGGAGTGGGTTGAAGCCTTGGGATATGCCAACATTTAGAGACTCAGTATAAGCCAGGAAAAGGTTAAATGTCTGTAGAGTAGTAATACCAAGAAGATCAAGTGAAAAAAAAGTGATTGAAGATGAGAGATGTGGTCACCTGTGCTGTTTTAGCTTAAAAAAATGCAGTTTTGAAACTTTGGAGATTTTAATTTCATTTTATTGATTTTATTTTATATTTAAGTCATGTTTATTAGGAACACAGTCTGAAATATTTACTTATGCCAAAATTTAGCATAGAATTTGTTGATTTAACACTTGTGCAGGAAATGGAAACTCCATGAGAACAAAGGCATTGCCAATTATTCATTGCTGTATCCCAAGGGCCTTGAACAGTGTTTGACACATATAGGAAGTACTTAATAGCTTATCCCTTTTTTAATGCCTGAAATAATGTAAACATTCCTTGAGGTTTAATATCTGTGCTAATGTAGACAGACAAGTGTAATTTGCACTGCTGCATGATCACAGAGTTCATCCTTAGCTGTCCTACTGGCAGTCAAGTATTACATCTATGGCTTGTTAAGAGAAGGACTAAGCTCGCTGAGGAAAAAAGCCCCACCAAAACTTTACATTTAAAACAACAACAACTAATACTAATGATGAAGCTGACATACTTGTACAGTCTAAAATACATATGAATTCCTTAATATGTACCAATACTAATGCTGTTTAAATAGTTTATGCATATTAACTACAATTTCATAACAATCTTCAAGGAGATTGTTATCAAAATCGTATATACCATCATCAACATTATCATTATAATTATTATCATTATCAGTTTCATCATCTCCATTTTATAGATGAATAAATGGAGTTATAACAAGGTTAAATAAGTTGCCCAAGATCACTTGGCTAATTTGTTGATATGTGTCATAGCTATGATTTGAATCCAGAAAGTCGGGCTCTCTTTTCCTTGCACTTGACCACAATATTGCATTTCTTTTTTTTAATTTTTATTGAATTTATTGAGGTGATACTGGTTTATAAAATTATAGAGGTTTCAGGTATACAATTCTAGAATACCTCATCTGTATATTGTATTGTGTGTTTACCACATCAAGTCAAATATCTTTCCATCACCATTTATTCTCCCTTTACACTTTCTACCTCCCTACCCCTCCTCTCTCTGGTAATGCACTTCCTCTCTGGTTTACAATCAGGCATACAGGAAGGACAATATCATTATCTTTTTCTTCTTAATTCTTAATGGATTACATACAAATAATAGCTACTATTTTATTGAACACATTCTATGTGCCAGACACCATATTAAGTGAGTAATTTATGTTATTTCTGGTCACTACCTAAACTCTTGGACATAGGAATTATCTTCCCTTCTACAGATAAGAAACTGAAGTTAAGGGGGTCATAATTTCCTTAAGGTCACAAAATAAATGTATATAGCTCCAAAATCAGAAATCTGTCTGTGGCAACATATCATAAAATATTTATTAGTAGAAATATTTTCCTTTAGAATTGATGTAAATTGACTATATACCTTCTTTATTAGTTATCATATTTATTCTGTAAATGTTAGAAAATCCCCAAATGAAAGGAAAAAGACAATCTAATATGGGGATTAAATGGAATTTTTTGCACTTCTTACTGCATAAATTCTGAACATCCCTTTTATTTCAGAAAAATCCTCACTACATGAATCCTAGTAGGAATCTGTTTTGCTCCTCATTCTCAGAGCTGAAGAAGCCCCCTTTCTTCCCACCAATAGGCTGTTGGAGCCCAAGGGTGTATGGTCAAGGCTCTGTGCCCAGAACTAGAATTTGAGAATATGAAGTAAAAATTAAGTCGTGGTTGAAAAATTGCTCAAGGAGTGGTGGATAGTCTCAATCCCAGGGTTAGGAATCCAGGGGCTGTAGTGCCACTTGTAGACTCAGCCAGATTGCATCCATCTTTTAAACTTGGCCATGAGGGCTACCTTCCCTAGGTTCCTGGCCCCTTGGTGAGATGGCTATAAAATTTCTGTCAATCCTGTGAGCCATCTAATAACCTTCAAAAATCCATTTTCTACTCAAGTTAAGTGAAGTGCTTTTTGATGCCTGTCCATAAGAACTCTGACAAACTTAAGGAAGTAAGACATGTACAGAGTTAGAAAAAATTAAACAATAATAACCAATTATGGAAAGAGCTAGAAACAATCTAAAGTGTTATACAAGTACAGAATATGACAAGATAATTAGGATTAATGGCACAGTTGACCTAGTTGACCTTAAAGTAGAATATTGAAAGATGACCATGAGAAGGCAAAGAGATGGGGAAAGCAGGCTTACAGGATCGGTACAAAGAAGCCCATATTACCTGGAGCATAAAGTATGTGGAGAAAAATAAGGGCAAATGAGATTAGACTGAAAAGCATTGTTGTTTTCCCCAGGGCCTAACATTTACACTCTGGTATTTCATTCATGCCCTTTCTAGATTCTGCTATCTTGCTTTCATCTTCATATTTTCAATGTCTGCTTTTACTGACAGATACATTACACTATCTTACAAATATTGCCTAGTTTCCCAGTATCTTGAAAAGACAAATGTATATATTTACATTGTGTTCCTTTTCTCTCAAGCTACTGTTTCTCCCCCCCACCCCCCACTCTTTAACATGTTTAAAAAACAGGCTGCACTTTCTTTTTCCATCACTTTTTAAAATTTTGCTTCTGTCATTATTTTTATTAAGAAACAGTACTGCTCCGTCTTCTCCATCCCTTCTCCCACTCTCCCCAGATGTAATTACTATCCTTAATCTTATGTGTTTGTTTTATGAATAACATCTATGTACTTATAAACAATAAATGCCTTTTTATTTGTATGTTTAGTAAGTGTGATCATACAGTATGTGTCATTTTTAATTTGTTATTTTACTCTATTTTTGAGATATATCATGTTTTCTTACATAATAATTTAGTTTTATTCATTGTAACTGCTCAGTATTTTTATGCTGTATGAAGAAACCACAACTTCAATTTGTTTTTTCCTACTCACTTCTCAGTCTTTTGAATATTATCTTCTTCCTATAATTATTACCTGAAACTGCTCCTTTAAAACTAACCAAATCTAATAGGTTTTTTAAAAAACAATTATTAATAATCTATCCTTATATTCGGTGTAAAACTTAACCCATTTTTCTTGAAATTCCCTCATTCTGATTTTGGGAAAATATACCTTTCTTGATATCTTTGTGTCTCTCCCTTTCTGTTATAGGCGCTTCCCAAAGGTCTCTCCTTGGTTTTCTCTTTTTTCCCTGCCTTGACATTTTCATTCCTATATGGCTCCACTTCCCAAATGAGTCTCAAATATATATTCAGTTTGCTTCCAGTTGTCTGCTGGACATTGCCAGCTGGGTTTCATGCTTGACCTAAATTTGCACTTTTTCCTCTTAGATTTGTTCCTGTTTCTCGGCTTCCTATTTCAGTGGCAATGGCAATCATTCAGGCTCAAAATCCTGGAATGATGTGTAAGTCCCTTGGGCCTCATCAGTTGCCAGGACCTGCGAATTACTGTTCTATTCATTCTGCCAAATTGGTTCCCACTGCCACTACCCTAGTTTAAACCCCATGACTTCTAGGCTTTTCACAATAGCATAACTTGTTTCCCTGCTTCTAAGTGTCTTTCTGCTTCCTAGGCACCCCCTATCCTGCTTGATTAATTTTTCTAAAGCACAGTTCTGTTCTGAATGTTTCCTTGTTTGAGAGCTTTTAACAGCTCTGCTTGCCTATAAAATAAAGTCCAAACTCTCTAAACTGGAATACATGTTTTTCCACAAATTGACTTGTTTATCCCTCCAAACTTATTTATCACTTCTCCATTTAATATGCTACGTATGCCTATCAAATGGAGTGTCATTTCTGAAACTGTTTGTGTGGTCTAGGTTAAAGTGTGATAACAAAATTCTCCAAAATCTCAGTGTCTTAAACTAACAAAGATTTGTTTTTCACGCATTATGTAGTCATTTCAGATCAGCAAGGATGTTCTTCGTTCGTTGCTGTCACTCAAAGACCCAGCCTAAGGGTGTAGCCACCATGTTAAATATTGCTGGTCTCCCTGCCGTGGGAAAGGGTGGAAAGAGCTATGAAGGATCTTATACAGGCGGTTAAATGTTATGGCACAGAAGTAACAGATGTCACTTCAGCTCACAATCCACTGGCCAGAGTTAGTCATTTGGCTCCAACTAACCACAAGAGAAACTAGGAAGCACAAGCCTACCATGTGGCACAAGGAGAAGAAAACCAGATATTGGTGAACAGCACTAATGAACAGTACAGTTCTCGCTAGCCATTGCCGCCATTTCCCCCTGTTGACCATTGCTTGTGAAACTTCACATGTTTGTCCTTTTCTCCTTCCCTTTTAAGGTCCTGCTTATCCTTAACCCCCAGCACAGCTATTATCTCTGGTATGAATTGTTTCCTAATCTTTCCAGGAAGTTATATTCTCCTTCTGCTCTATTTCTCATAGCTCTTTGTTCTGAGATAACTCTTATTCTCTATTGCTGTGCAATAGGATCTCTATTTAGATCTTATAGGTCAGGGTGCATGTTTTATTAACCTCTGAACACATGATTTTTAAAAAATCAATTAATACGTAAATCAAATAAGAGTATATTTTAATCACTTTGAGATACTTTTTTTTGCTGGCTTCTATTATTATTTATGGATGAGGTGTTTTAATTTTCACATTCTGCATAAGGTTGGAGGCTATATATCTATGTATATGTGCATATATATTTACATGTATGAGATATGTATATTTATATATCTAGAGATTTTATAAGTACAACATTTTGAAGAATGTTCACAAAAAAATTGATAAGAAGAAAGTTAAAGTAGTAAAATCTTGTCATTTTGTCCTTCCTCTCTTCTTTACCAAAATTTTCTGGACACTTGTTCTGTATCTGGTACTATGGTAAGATACATGGGGTTACTTGGGAAGTAACAAGGAAAGTATACAAAAAATTAAATAGACATTTAGATGGAAACATAAAGATGCTTAATAGAAAAAAAGGATAAAAATATATGGTGATAGCCTGCTTATAGAGGGCAAGGGAGAGGAAGATGTTAAAAATGTCATTCAGTTTTCTGACTGGAATGACTGAATGGCTGAAGACCACAAGTAGAGATCAACAGGACAGAAGGGAAAGCATATTTTGAAGTAGATTTAGTTAAATTGGAAACCCCAGGTTTTCTTTCTGAAGAAATTATTGACATTTACTGTGGAGAATAAAAACAAGAGTTTGTTACGGATTTTGAGTGGACTAACAAATATTTTGAATTGCTACTGAGGGAAATGGGAGTGGGAACTAAAAGAAGACACATAAAAAACTTTATGAGCAATGGACAGAAGCAAGATGAAGTTGAAGGACATAAACATTTAGTAGGCCCAGTTTGCAAAATTATATATTTTTCAACCCAACTCAGACTCAGAGTATACAGGTGGACAATGTATATGATTGATCCAAGGTTAAGATATGTGACAAAAGCATAGAGTTGCAAAGCAGTTGAGGGTGTTTGTAAATCTATGTAAGGAAAGAAATGAGGCAATTAAAGAATAACATGGAATCACAAGTTGTTCTCAGTACTCTACAAAGTAGAAGGGCAGTTGTAAAGGAAGTAGTTCCTGGCTAGTGTGACTCAGAGGACTGAGCATCAGCCTGTGAAACAAAGGGTCCCTGGTTTGATTACCAGTCAGGGTACATGCCTGGGTTGCAGGTCAGGTGCCCTTTAGGGGGGGCGGTGCGGGAGGCAACCACACATTGATGTTTCCCTCTCTCTCCCTCCCTTCCCCTTTGTCTAAAAATAAGTAAATAAAATCTTAAAAAAAAAAAAAAAAAAAAAGAAAGTGGTTCCAGAAGGGAAGCAGAAAGACAAAGTAAGATCAAAGAGCAGAATTTCAGATTTCTAAATTGAGAAGTTTTAGTTCCTGAGAAGGTCCAGGAAGAGACCTAAAAAAGAGTTGGCAGGGGAAAAGTGGAGGTCAAGGCCTCAGGAATTGAAGTTATTATTGATGAAAATGGGAAGGTATTGGAGAGCTCTTCTTTATGGGCATTGAAGTTACTCAGGGTAATAAACATTCATGCAGAAAGAAGCTGTGATTCAGGTGACAACCTCAGTGAATATGGGGGTGTGACCTGCCGGCCAACAGATGCCATATAAAAAGTGGGTACGTTTGTGAACAAGTTAACTGATCTTTGGTGTAGGATAATTTTTTTTAACTAGAGTGCAAGCATAAAAAAGGTCTCTTAGGGAAAATCTGAACTTTCTTGGATAGAAGGTTAAAATAAGGAGGGGGTTGCAGGTAACTCTTCTTCCACTCTCCCATTTGCACGATACTCAAGAGTGCTGCAGGAAAAGTACTGCCTTTGGGGAAAAGCCAATTTGAATTGGAGCAAAGGGGTGGAAGAAACATTTTGTGCTCTCCAAAGAGGCTGAATATGTAGTATGTATGTCCCGAGATCAGTTCAGAAAAGAAGAGGAATTGAGAAGGTGGACGAAAGAAAAGAGCAGATGTCGTATAAATGGCCAAAGATGGCTTCCTTGTTGTTTATTTCTTTAGAGCAGGTTAAGACCATTAGTCCAAAGACTGCTGACACTAAACTCCAAATTTTTACGCATCTGAGTGCTTTAAATATAGCCCACATAGACATATTTTTAGCCATTTAGAACCTGTCTACTTTACATATCCTGTGAAACTGCACCCAAAGTCTGCTAACCATAGATAAGACAAACTCTGAAACTATAAAGAACCCAAAACTGCTTCTGCTCTTCGGAGCTCCCGGACTAGAGATTCCTCACTGCTGCTGCATAATATCACGTTGACATTCAAGCCCCCTTTCTGGTTCCCCCCGCTCTTCCAGGATGTCTCTTGCTCATTTCCCTTTCTGGATGGCAGACTCCTATCACTGATTCTGGAAGATCTCTTGATGGGAGATGTCCTTTCATGCAATTCTGTCCGAACATTGCCCATAAGAGCTTATGTATCACTGCCTCTCATGGTCCTGCTTCTTTCTTGATCAAGCTGCAAATTCTTGAACTTTCCACTGCAGAGAGGATGGAGCAAAAAGCTTCAGTGATGATAGTCAATTACAAGGATGGGTATCCTGAAAGTAATTGACTGACACTAAGCTTCCAAACTTCAGGGCCCAGTTATTCTAATTCCAGATCTTTGGGGGCAAAAGATAAGTAGAAATCTACAGGGACTTCTTTTCAGTAATAGGTGTTATAAAATATGAATACTAAATCATATTAACCAAGGAAAATATAATGTTAACTGATAAATTGGAATGTCTGAACTTTAGTCTTTAGAAAAATGAAAGCTAATTATGGGGGAAAGGATTGTAATTAGCCCTATATCACCATATCTTTCAACCAAATTGACATGTTCCTAAAAACTGTCGTGAAAATTTGTATATTGTAATTTATCATGATTTATCCCAATTTATAAACAATTGATTGTGTAGATTTAAAAAAATTATTAATTGACTTTTAGAGAGAAAGTAAAAAGGAGAGAAAGAGAGAGACAGAGAGAGAAAGATAGATAGATGGATAAAGAGAGAAACATCAATTTGTTGTTCTACTTACTTATGCATTCATTGGTTGAGTCTTGTATGTGCCTTGACTGGGGACTGAACCTCCAACATTGGAGTATCAGGGCCAACTCTCTAACCAGCTGAGCTACCCAGCCAGGGACAATTGTGTAGATTTTTATATTGATTGGGAAAACTGTTTTGTTCTGGGAATCCTATGAAGTATCCTTTTGCAAAATGTAACTTGTGTATATTATTTGTTTAAAGGAAGGTACATAGTAAAGTTTTAAATTAATACATGGATATCAAGTGCTAACACATTTATTATAAAAGTGCATTCAAAATAGAAAGAACTTAGTGTTTGTAATCATTTCCTTTTGCTGCTGCAACAAATTATTACACTGTTAGTGACTTAAAAATTGATTTATTCTTTTACAATTCTGGAGGTCAAAAACCTCAAATGGGTTTTATAGACTGACATTGAAGTTTTAGCAAAGCTGTGTTCCTTCTGGAAGCTGAAGAGGTGAATTTAATGCCTTGCCTTTTCCAGCATCTTGAAGCAAACTGAGTCTGGTTCATGCCCCTTCAAAATGCATCACTCCAGCCTCTTCTTTCATTCTCATGTCTCCTCTCTATGATTTTGACCCCAGTAAGAACTGCTCTGTTTACATTCGGCTCACCTTCACAGTTCAGAATAATCTCCCTATCTCAAGATCCTTAATAAAATCTGTAGAATTCCTTTTGCCATGTAATTTAACATATTCATAGCTTCCTGAAATTAGGATTTGAATCTCTTTGGAGGCCATTATTCTGTCTACCATAGTATTGAATGTGAGTTTTAAAGATCAAAGTCTTTTGGGATCAAGGTAAACATTAATAAGTTAAATTTTTAACTTTTTCCTCACAACCAAACATTTAAATAAGAATGATTGTAAAGTCTGACTTTAAGATTTTATAATGTTTAGGTGTGAATCTCAAAACACAGCCCGGAGTTATCTGCCCTAGTTTATACCATTGACTCTTACTTATTACATAACAAGTTGTATGGCTCCTTAAGTGAGGAGTTAATAGATAGATTTAGATAAAATAAGAATCAATTTGATCCTTTGTACAAAATCTTTCATAATTTTTTTTATGGTTGTGTTTGTAAGGATTCCACCCACCCAAGCTTTCAACAGTTGGGTATATTTGAGACTCAAAATTTATTCAGATAAAAAATGCTTATAGAAGAATATGGATTGAAGTGCATGTGTTTGCATGTGTGTATATATGTGTATGTGTGTGTGTGTTGTGGGTAAATATGTGTGTCAGTTGGGCATGATAAAGATTTCCCTATCCATTCATATGAAAACTAAAATTTTCAAAGTTATAACTTACTCTAATGACATTTGCATCCTGTAGTGCCTTCTTATAACTACAAATGTTCCGACCATATTCCACTCTCCGCTGGCTGTGTTTCCTTTGCACTTGTGTCTTCATTAATGGAGAGCTGGACAATCTGACCCACTAGGTGAGATAAATAATGTCTTACAGCAGACAGGTTCTCAAGATAGAGAACAAATCATTCTGATATGACAGATGAGATCTGACAAAGCCTTTATGTTTATAGGTGGAGGTGAATTTAGCTCTAGCAAGAAGAGATGAGTATATGGAGCAGCAGGTCCGGGCAGGAAGTACTGCTGAGCTTTGTTTCTCTAAGTTTTTCAGTGTCCACCTGAACTCAAGTTAAATCTCATAAATACTGGAAGGGAATTCTACCATATAACATTAATTGTTTTAACTAAAATCAGAATTATTAACCTATTGGACAATCCTAATCAGTACCCTCTGGTTCAATTTGGTGATTTTGGCAGCAAAATATCATAAAAACTCAAGTTCTTTGCTTTGTGTTTTCAATTGACACTTAAAAATATGTTTAAGTTATGATCATCTGCTAAATTATTAAACTAATGTATTTCCTGAATTTAATTTAGATTTTAAAACTTTGTTATATAAAGTTTTTAATAGGAACAGCTATCTTTTTTTTTAAAGAAAGTATGGGGATAGGTCAACATAAAGGCTTCTGTCACATTTTTTGAAAGTTTAATTCTTTGTTGCGTGTGCACCGTTCTTCTGAGAATAGAATACTAATAATTTCTGTTCACAGAGAATCATGAAGACGTGGTACTTAATGAAAACTATGAAAAAGAGCTAAACCCAACACTTTCTGCTATCTAATTATCTCAACATAATTGTTTTGCTAGGTTTAATGCCCAAATTCTTTTTTCCAAACTTAAATTTCATAATCCTTTTGATTACACAAACATGATAGTCTATCATATAAGTGAACTACAGAGAACACATAAGGAATAATTAAGTTCACCTGGATTTCTTTCTCTTTATATTCATCCCCACTCCCTAAGATTTGAATGCAAATTTACAATATTGCTTCTCTTCAGACAATCACACCATCATTATTTTTTCCTTCTCACTAAAATGCAACCTCTAAGATGTGTCTAAATAAAAACAAAGGAATCATACATTTGAAGATAATTAGTGCCTTTGCTTGAGAAAGATTTATCTATTCTCAAGACATGTTTCTATGTCCATAGCAATCCATGTTAATCGTTTGGGTATCTCCAAACACCTGATCAGAGGTTTACATTTTTAGTCTCAAAGTATTAGTTTGTAATGCATCAGAAATTTTTAAAGTGTCAGAAAGCGAGAGAGAAAATAGTTTAACACACTTTCTTCTTGACCACAAATGCAAGTATGATTAAAACCATAGAAAAGGCCAGTAAATGAGAAAAATGCAAATGTTCATCATATTCCATTGCTGTTTTGACACAGCAATTAGATTTGTGCAGAACAGCAAGATTGTTCCAATTCTATTCTCCCAAACATAAGTCTTAAAAAAAGAGGTTACATTTGTGACTGTAGCTCGTGGAGCATCCAATCTGGCATCCTGAAAATCCATATGTAAGCCACACTTATATCTTAAACCTGTCAAACAAATAAATGTACAGAAGCAGTAATTTATGTACTTTATAGACTGTTTTGCCCTTTTAGAGCAAAAGCCTAATTTTCAAGTGTTGCTATTTTAACTTCTGGCAGTGCCTGGGAGAGAACTGAGGTTCAAAATGTGAATTTTACAAGTAAAATGTGATTCAAAAATTGATTTACCCTGTTCTCACTACATGTGAGACAGAGAAGAGAAATGCTGGGTGTTTGTGAGCTTTGGGCAAAGGGAAACATATTGCTAAGTACAGAAGCCACGCAAAACTTTGCGGGTTTTCAGTTTAGAAGTGAACTTGAGCCTTTCCCAGTTCAAGTTCTGTTTAGGGCCGGCAAAACATGACTTTCTGATTCAAAGAAATAAGGCTTAAAAAGGCTTATAAAACAGGCTCACAGGCTTCTTGTACATCAAATAGCTCTTGCACAATGGCATTTAGATGATTTAAGTGTAAATGAATCAAAGACATATGGATTGCATTTCCCTTGAAATACGCATGGGTTTTAAAATGAAGGGAAAACACACTTGCCAAAATCCTTTTTGGGTTGTGCTGCATCAAAAACATTTGGAAATGACTTTAAATGTTTGGAAGAACCCCAGACACGGGGTTCAGTCACCCCTGGAGATTAAATCAGTGTCCTTCATCCAATGATAACTAGGCCCATGTTTTGCAAAGACATTTCTTAAAAAAGTCAAGTCCCTAACCTGACTCTCCTGAACACTAACTTTCTTGATGTTTGCATTGCTGATTCAGTGATAGGGTTTTATTATGGAATCTTTCCCAGAGATGAGGAATCCATTTTGTGTTATTTAAACCACCAGAGGCACTTTTAGTTTTACCCAATTTCTTAAATGTAGTTAAAAATGTAAGTTTTCCTTGTTCTGGAGGTAAAAAATTAGTGCTCCTAGAGAAAGGAAATCAAGCTTTCAAGCTGAATAAAAAGACTACATGATCAAGAAGATAAAAATGGTAAACTTGTTCGTGAAAATGTATTCAGGTACAAGTTCTGACATCACATGGTTGTTAGCATACTTTGCTGAAAAAATAAAAGAGAAGGAAGGAAGGAAGGAAGGAAGGAACGAACGAAGGAAGGAAGGAAGGAAACTTGATGGCAAAATGTTTCTTTGGAGATAAAAAAAGGGACTGTGAGTAAAATACAGAAATAAATTAAGTTTAATGGAAATGAATAGTTTCATGAAAACAGCTAAGCAGCAATAAGAACAAAGTATCAAGTACAACAAATCTTAAAACACACGCACGGGAGGGTGATATGTTGAAATGAATGAAACATGTTGGCACAAGTGATAAACAAAGCATCAAAAGGAATGAGAAAAAAAGTGGCTATACCATTGGAAGAAAATGTGTTAAATGTTGAAATCATGGGGACAAAAACCATAGGACAACACCTAAACTGAGAGAAAGGCTAAAAGCACTCAGTAGCTAAGGGAAGAATGAGAAAAGACCATCTAAAACATGTGAAGAGCTGTCTGTATAGCCGAACAGCTTATATTAAAAACACTAGATCAGATTTCGCATGCAGTTCTGATGTGAGAGGAAACAGCTTTCAAAATTGTTTAATGACCTCCTGTTAGGAAGGTTAACAGGATTATCCTGCAGTTCTCTGGAGGATGGACAGCAACTCTCAGCGTGTCCCTCACTCAATGTGTAATTCCAACATTCTCCTTTACAGAGAAGTGTAAAATCTTTGTGCAACTCAAAGGCATTAATCGAAAAGTTGGGATGCTTTTAATGAGAGCAGTTCACATAAAAGGGAAACAAGGGCGGGGAGTGGGGGGAACGGGTACTAAAACCTGAACTCTTTCATTTTAATTCTGTCCTATCTAACTGTGGGGGTGTCTGTAAGGGGTGCTGAATCTTTCTTGAGGTTTCAATTTTCTGTGGTCTCCCTTCACTTCTGACTGGGCTGCTTGCACACTAGGTAACTAGAATGACATTCTCTGCATCTGACATGTTATGCTGTCTGCTCTCCAACCATTTTCTAGTCAAAGTGGGGAAATATTCTCCACCTTCCTTCTGTAATGCAGACCACAAAGCAAGACGGCTTTGCATTTTCCATCTCCTGTGGAGGTTGTGCTGAGAAGGGCCTTCCTGAGAGCCCCACTCTGAGGGTGGGCCTCAGTCCCAGCTGAAGCATAGGAGAGTGGGGGAAGGGAAGTGAGGGAAACGGTCCTGAGGTTATGCTGAGCAGTACTTATCAGTCACAGGATAACACAAATCATATCTTTTCTTTTTTTGATGACCCATTTTCTTCTTTCTTTTTTTTTTTTTTTTTGCCCTAGACTTGAATTTGCTGACTTTTGAGAAACTGTATGAGTCAGGTGATTAGTGCCAGGTGCTATAACAAATTGGCAGGCAGCTTCCCATTCCATGATTCTGGAATCTCAGTTCTTCTATCTTGTGGTGAGGTCGTCTTCTAAGGCCTCTTCAGAGTCCACTGCTATACCATCTGTATTTAGCTGGCTGAGCAGGAAAGAAAGAGTAAGATCATACGATGCCATTTATGTCCATAACTGGAAGTGCTGAACATCACTTCCCTGATATGGCACCAGTTTAACCACAAAGGATGTTGGGAAATGTAGTTTTCTAAGTGCCTAGAAGGAAGTTATGGGATTGCGAGCTTTTAGCCAGTCTACCACATTGACCAAGGGGCTTTTTCCCATCCCTCATGCAACTTAATCTTTAATAGGTCTGTCTTCTTAGCCTTTGCCATATGTTCCGATATGTCTGAGTTCAAGAACATTGTTTAATAGAGAAACTGAGACAGACTATTTAAATATAGATAGGTAATCAACAACAGAAGTGGACTGTAATTCAAATTTGACCAAACATAACATTGCAAGTTATGTTCTCCTCCTAAGCTTTATACTTTGGGGAGCAGCAACATGGATGAGATCATATTGGAAGAAACCTGACTGCATTGATTTGCATCTCTTGTGCTCTTTGATATATCAAAATCTAACTGGAATGCATGGTACTTTAACTAAGGTAGTTAGGGTAATTCTTATAGAGGAGACCCTGAGGTTGTTATCGTCTTACAGTGGCAGGAAAACGAAAAACACTGAGAAATAAGTGAACACTCTGCCTCATCCTCCAAATTGGGCACAATAAAATGACCATGTTAAATGGCTTCAGAAAATATTTTTTGCCTCTCTTTTGACCAAAAAGCTAAAACAAAAAGTTAGAAGAAGGCCACAGAGAAAGAAAGGTAATATAAAATGTAGGAATTGAGCCTGGCTTTTAGTGTTAAATCGTAGCTCTGCTTTTTAGTAGTTGTGTGGGTATGGAAGCATTAATTAGCCTCGCAGAGCCTCAATTTTCCTGTCAGAAAAATAGGGGTAGTGAAACTTAACTCCCATGGTAGTAAAAATTAAAGATAACAAGGGTACTGTATCTAATCAATAAAAGACATTGCAACTAAGAGCTACTCCATTTTCCCTTTTTATAAATTCTCTTTCATAAATGTGGCATCAAGGAGAGGCCTTATGGTGGGAAAATATTTTTCGTGGATGCCATGGAGAATTGATGAAGCAAAATGCTAAATATATTGACTTATTTGTTAATAAATTATTAATCCATTTCTTCATTCATTTTTCCATCCATCAATAGTTCATTCATTCTTTCATACATTTACTGAACATATACTCACCACTGAAAAAAGACTGTAGTGAGCATTATGGAAATCTAAAAGGATAGCATGAACCTTGTCTTTTGTATGTGTGTCTTCTAGTGAGGAGATTGGTATATGCACAAGTGATGGAATTATAAAATGATATAAATGACACAGACATTTTAAAACTGAGTATTATGATAAGAGGGAGGATAGAGCAGGGGATGTGGGAAGTGTAAGAGAATCAACAGCATTTGTGTTGGGGCTTTGGCAGTGGTGGCTCTGGGATACCCAAATAAGAGGAATTCTAGAGCAACAATCTTGCATGCAGAAACAAGGGTATTTCTTTTGAAGTTATGGTTGCATAGCAAAAACACCAAATTTACTTAGTAAGTTTATTACAAATCAATAAAAAGAACTCAATTTTTAAGGATGCTTTTATTTATAGTTTTTGTATAAAAATTAGAAGAATTTAAAATATCTAAAATATTTCTTTTTATTTATTTGAAGAAACAGTAATAATAATTACTAGTTTTAATTATGTTGCTTAAAGGGTTGTATCAGTCAATTCAGATTGCCATAACAAATATCATAGGCTGGGTGGCTTAAACAACAGAAATGTATTTTCCCACAGTTTTGGAGTCTGGGAGTCCAAGATCAGGGTACCAGCATAGTCAAATTCACATGAAAGTTCTCATCCAGGCTTACAGATGACAGAGCTCTGATGTCTCTTCCTTCTGTTACAAGGGCAGTTTTATTGGATCAGGGTCCCGCCTTTATGACCTTGTTTAACTTTAATCACCTTCTTAAAGGCTCTGTTTCCAGATCAGTCACATTGTGGATTAGGGCTTCAACACGTTAATTTGGTGGTTGGGGCGGGGGATGGTGTGTACAAAATTCAGTCCATAGCGGGAGCTGACAGAAGCTCACCTCTCGGTGCTCTCTCTGCCTTGGAAACATGAACATGATTCCATTTGAGAACAGATTGGAGAGGTAATTGGAGCAGCATGATCTGCTTTGCCAAGTAATATCTCAGAGTTGTCACAATTAAAAAGCTCAAAGGTACAATTCCATTATGATTTGCGCACTTGCTAAAGGCAAAATCTATTTGAAATAGTAAAGTAATTGACTTTATTCCTCCTTTCAGGTAAACCTATGAAGATTCTTATAAGGATAAAATATAAATTTTATTATTTCCAACTGCAAGTTTTATTGAAAATCCACACAAGTTTTTACTGGTTGGTAAACATTTTTACAGCTGTGTTGTATTTTTTTTTTGCAGGTATTAGAGATTTTTTAACCTATACAACTTAATTATGATTAATGGCATGTTCTCAAAAACCTACATGGATGGCTTCTAGCAATAACAATAATCTCTATTAGTTCACTAAGAAGGTAGGAAAAATCTGAACTTTTATGAGAAGTTGAAAGCTAATTTCAAAGAGGTGCCACCTTTCCAAATAAATTGCCTATTTGGTAAAACTGTTAACAATAAAATAAAGAAAGTGGTCTTGACTGTTTTTTCTATTTAACTCATGAATCATGACTAAAATTCTGCACTGTGATTCACATTCAATTCTCACTCTACTTGTTTTGTATTGAATACAGGCTACACAGTGCTATGAAAAGGGAATTTGGACAGGATATTTTTTGGAGTTAGGTTGTTTGTTTTTGTGTCCCTTTAGCCAGAACCATCTCTTGGGAAATATTGGCACTTGGGAAATCACATGGTGTGCCCTTTTCCCTCCATTCCAGCATCTTTATGCAACCGCCGGGATGTTCAGCTGGCTAGTGGTGGCTCTGGAAAGGGAGAAAAATTACAGATGGCCCAGTGCAGCTTAGGAGGTATGTGTGGGAAAAGGGGCAGGGCCAAGAAAGTATGTTTTGAGAGTTAGGAAAAAGCTGCCACTTCCCCTGAGTGGACACAGCCAATCCCATGCCAGGATATGTGGTTTGGCAAACAGTGGAGGCTGGACTTCAGCTCTCGTTTGCCTCTGCAGGTGAGCAGCTGTTTACAGTGGTCTTGGGCAAGGCCAAGTTGAGGCCTAAAATGAGAAATCAGCTTTTAATGGTATCTGCTATTGCACTTTGCACATAGTAAGTATGATTATGAATGAATAGTTTAATCATCCTTATATTTAAACAGTACCCAATCCTTGGCAGAAAAATAAATTTATAAATGCAGATTCTACAGGTTTTCTACTCGTTTGATGGAGAAGCTTTTTACAGTAGTATGGCAAATCATTAAAATTTCTTTTCTTGAATAAAATGCATGATTATCTCAAAAAAAGAAAAGAAATTGTTATGTAGTCCATATTCTGATTTGTCCAGGTAAATTTGGATTTGGGATTATTTACCTTTTAAAATATTTTCCCTTTCTCAAGTCAGTTCAGTAAACCCTTGGGCAGAGCCAGAAACCAAGATGACTAGAAAAGGTCCCTTTGCTCTCAGAGAATTCTTTAATGACTATGGGGAAAGTTGCAATGTGTCTTAAAAGAAAACAAAATGGTTTCCTCCTTGGGTCCAGGACCAGCTACTAATTTTCAGGGTCCCAGAGTGAACTGATAATGCAGGTGTCCAACAGGGTGAGGAAGTCAATTTCCCTTTTCCACCAGTGAGTGGGTAACTCCCAAGGGATTGCACCTTTTCTGCTGAGACATGTTCTGTACCTTGGTCTGAGATGGGCAAGGAACCCCCTCCCAGCCTTTGCTAAGCACCCACTTTCTCCACCCTGAGACATTGCAGGCAGGCCCAACATAGCTGCTGCATTCAGGCTTGGGACCTAACCTAGGAGAGAATTCCAGCAATACAGTTTTTGACCTTGGTCCTAAAGAACCTCATTTCAACAGTCTGGAAGGGAGGAAAGGCAATGCAGGTAGAGGTTACTGCCTGAGGGAAAAGCTCAAAGTGAAAATCCAGCCCTGTTTAGGGAATGCAAGTCAACCGAGAGCTTTGCTCTTTGGGAAGCAGATGGTAGGGGGTGATGGAGATATTTAGGACGACATTCCTTCATTCAGTAATCATTCATTACTGATTGATTACCTACTATGTCTCAGGCCCTGTGCTAAGTGCTGCTGATACAACGTTGAGCAAAATCAGATGTGTTCTTTACTCCCACGGGACTCAAAGCTAATGGAGAAATTAGGACAGGATTAAGGAGGTTCTTGCATGTCATTTGCATTCAGGGTTTCTCTGTAGACTTGAAATTCTCTGAAGCCAGAAACATTTATTTTTTTACCTCCTACAGCCTCCATTATTGCCACCCATAAGTTTAAAACATTTCTTTTTCTGCATTGTATGTATAACCCTTTGGCCTTATCTCTCTAATTCTAAGAAATCATTTATTTTTAAAATTTATTTTTTACTTCTTTCCATTCTTCATTGTGAGTGATAGTGAAGACAGGGAGTGCATTGCTGAGGAAGTCTTTGCCAGAGGTCACTTGTAGTTGGGTTGATTGGAATTCAAAGCATATTACCCACTTTAAACTTTGCTAGCCAGCCCTTAGGAACATATTTAGCCCAGATGTACCTGCAATAACTACCACATGGGAGAACGTTTCCATGGGAAAACTCACTCAAAAACTTCTGAGGAAATAAAATTTGTGACTTACTAGGGACAGGTTTTCATGATGTAATGATAGAAGGGAATCCCATTTTCATCATTTTTCACAAGTCAGGCCTCCTCTATAAAGTGAATGGTGGGAGCTACGATTAACCTGATGTTTGGGAGTGAAGGAGTGAGAGACCAAAGCGGGATATGTAAGGCAATGGAGGTGAGGGCAGAACAGGTATAGTGAGGGTGGGGTGTACAGGAGTTGGAGAATATGGACAATCAGAAGGCAGTGGGTCTCTGAAGCATGACAGACATAATGAGAAAAACAAAGGGAGAGGAGAGACAAAAATTAAAAAGAGGCGGTATTATTTCCTATCCTGGCACTGCGAACATTCTGCCCCACTGTTGAAAGCCACTCAGGAATGGGTAACAGGACTACAATAACTTCAGGTGTACAGCCTAGTGATTCAATATTTATATTCCTTACAAAGTGATCACTATAATAAATTTAGTAATCTTCTGTCACCATACATAATTATAACGATATTATTGACTACATTCCCTATGCTGCCAAACATTACATCCCTGGGACTTCTTTTTATAAGGATGTAGATTTAACAGTCAGAGGCCAGGAGGCAAACCATAGCTCTCCTGTTTACCAGCTTCGTGGCCTTGGGTAAGTTATTTCCCTTCTCTGAGCAAGGCTCCCTTATCTAAAAATTGGGTGATAGTAATGGCCCACGACTTGTATGGTTATATTAAGGAATAAATGAGGCTTTGTGTGTGGAATATAAAATATAAACACTACACAGATAGAGCATTTGCCTGTTTGCTGCTGAATTCTTAGTGCTTCAAACAGTTCCTGGTGCTCTGCAAGGGCTAAAACAAAATATATGTATAAAATTAATCGATAAATAGGAGGAACTTTGTAAGTGGAGTGGGATTTTTAAAAACCTAATCTATAGTTTTGTGGGGTTTTTTTTTTTCCCTTTTGGCAGTTGATTAAGCTACTCTAATGGTTACAAGGAGTAAAGATTCTAGAAAAGTGAGGTCGTATCAGTTTAAGTCCTACTATGCACTCACCATCTCTGTAAGTGTGGGCAAATTTTAGCCTCTGTTTTTTCTTCTGTAAAATTTGGATAAGTATAGCATTTACTTCATGGGATTATTGTGAACACAAGATGTGATAATGTGAAGCATTTTGTGCTTGGCACATAGTAAATGCTCAGTAAATGTTAGGTGTAATAATGATGATGACAATTTTGCAATTGAGGGCAGTTCTCAGCTCTACAGGCAGGTTTCAAGTTACTCAGAGACAAAACCACCCTCTGCTTTTGCCAAAACTGGAGCGAGAAGTGGGTGCTCTTTTTGTCAGTCTTCTCTAGCATCCTGGGAGGGTGTGTGTGGCCCCGAGTCTGGCAAGGACAGAACTGAACCGAGCTGTTCACAGCAAATCTGCGCTGATGATCTTCTCATCTGTCTTCTAAGCTTGTGGGTGGCTCCTTCTTTGGGAAGCAAGTTATAATCAGAACTTGGAATAAGCTACTCTCCAAACAATGCTCTCATTGCCTTTTCTGCCATTTAATTAATGCCAGTCTAATTTTATAGAAAGTATATAAATACAACTTATGCATATTTGTACCTACATTTCCATGTGAGGCTTGTCATGAGCTATATAGCCATGTAAATTACATCCTTCTGATAAGTATCTCTGGCCTGAACACTTGACCTGGTTTTTTGTTTGTTTGTTTGTTTGTTTTGTCATTGTTGCCACATTTGGGTAATTTAGCAAGTAGAGGAATTGATATTGTATAAAATAATGTTCAAGCTATTGACTAGAACCAAAAGAAGACTCCTCTGTCTTCTAGATTATGTTTTGCTCTGGAGATTTAGGTAGATTTCAACTGATAGCACACAAGATCCCTTTTGCTAATGTTTTTCTTCCAGTTTTCGTCAGTCCAACTGAAGAAACAGCAGTCTGGGACTGCCAGTTTAAGATTGTGAGGACATGATCCATACATTCTGCGTTTAACTTTATTTTTAGTTAATGTAAAATTAATTCAGGCTGGGATTTAAATGTATTCAAATCCTGAAAAAGTTGCATCATAACTCTTGCAGGTTTAGAAGGTATCAATTGTGTATAGTGGAAGTGACTTCGCTGAGATTTTTTACAATTTTCATTTGCACTGGGTCTGTTAGCATGTGCACAAATGAGCTGAATTTACCAGCAGTAACTTTGAAAGACTAGAAGAAAAGCCTTTGGTTTTTACCAAACATGGATTTAAAAAATTACACAGAAATCAGCATTGTCAAGTCACATGAAGTGCAATTATAAGCAGAAGGCTTGAAACCTGTTTTTGTTTAAAGCCTTTATTTGACTTAGCAAAAATAACAACAATAAAATGTATTCAAAAGCACTTTTGATCCCTGTGCAACAGTATTATTACCAAGAGCAGGGTCTATATAACACCCCCCTTTTCATTTGGGTTAATTTTTTCAGGCTTCCCAAAGCATCCAAATCTATGTTTACAATTCTGGAGACAAAAGGATTGTTCAGACTCTAGTGTCTGAATGTTGCAACTTGGTATTATTAGATAATGATTATAGCACTGATCTTACCTTCTTATTTTCTAGAAAATTTCTGTAGAAATAACATAATCTCAGAGATTAAAATGCAAAAATGTGTCTTTAAAATATTTATCACAAACATTCCTATTCTACTTTCCTCCTGAAATTTTAATATTTATTTCATCATTATTTTTATTCTCCTTTCCCCCAAATAATACTTTTAACATTTTAAACCATGAGATAATTAGTGCCTATAATCCATACCCAGTAGGAATATAAATAGTAGTAACATGACAGGAATGAGAAGACTACATCTTTGGCTCAAAATTCACCACAAGCTAAATTCTTCAGTGACTATAACTATATCTGATTTTTTTATGATGTTGTCCTGTCATATGAGATCGAGCACTTCATTGATTCTTCCTCATCCTTTTGTTAAATTGCCACCCCAGAAATAAATTACTTTCAATACTCCCCAAATCCTTTGTTTAATTAACATAAAATCATATTTAGAATCTACATGACAGAGGACACATGCCAGCTATAAAGCTATTATTTTGCTTCTCTGTGTGCAACAACCCCTCAGGTCGTCAAGGCAAATGGCAGCACCTCTGTTTTAAATGCGATCCCATTGAACTGTGGGCTGGTTAAATGGCTTGCTAGTGGCTACAGATTGACACGGCAGCTGAGGGGATCCAGGTCTCCTGATCCCTGTGTATGAGATTCTCTTTACTACCCTGCACAAAATGTTAATTGTCAGATTAGACAGACCTCTAAGTAGAGGGCTGACCAATTTTGTGATGAGACAGCTATAGGTAGCAAAGGATACTCTCCTGCCTTAAGTTTATTATAGTAGTCCTGGACAGCTAGCTCCCAGGACACTCTCTCGAATTAGTTTTAAGGTGTAATGGTGATTTCGGGGCAAGCTAGAATATAGCATCAGAGACCTGGGGAGGTCCAGGTAGTGGACTGGAATAGCTGCAGCTATTAAATATCTAGGTCATCCTTTCTAGAGGGTTGTAATATATAATCAAGCTTCTGATTTCAGTGCTGACAGAAAGGAAAAAAAAAATCCATCTTGCTAAAATGCAGTCAGACAGCAGTTTGTCTTTCCAAAACATTATTAGGTATTATTACAGAATGTGAACACCTTTCATTCCTGACAAACAGGAAATGTATGCTGCACTACTGGTATGTCAATCAGAGTGATAGCATCAATTTTATGGTTTTTAATTCATCCCCACCTCCTGCCGAGCCTTTTGCTCATCCCAAATTATGAATCTTAAAAGGTACGTGATTAAGAAGAAAAAAAACATATGTCTCTGCCTGTGTGAACTTCTCTGTGAAGAGCTTGGAGGCAGATATATAAAAGACTTGTAAAGCATGGCCTGACCGCTCAGTGAATGGTCAAGTGACTTACGTTTCCTGTGGCTGGGAGTGCTCCTTCCTGCTTTTGCTTTAGTATTTTGCTAGTAACTCAAGCGAATATTTTTTATATACATTGGCACCTTTCCACTTGATAAGCAGCCTTTATATGCATTGACACCTTTACACTTGATAAAGAAAATACACTATGCATTAAAAGCTGTATTTGTCACTCTACAATGCTTGAGTTACATTTTCAATTTAAGTTTTCAGTGTCTGTTTCTTTAGCTGTGGTGTTTTGTTGCTTTTGATAGATATTAAAGAATAAATACAAAATCAGTTCTGGAGCCTAGCTTTGAATGAATCAGAGCAATCTTTTTTACAATTCCTTTCTTTACACTCCTCAGTTCTTTTCTGTGACTTGCAATGGAGATGAAGAGCATTGCCAGCATCAGTAGGAAGTGAAGTTGTTTAAAAATAAATAAATAATGTGTGCTTGTGGGGGTGTGTGTGTGTGTGTGTGTGCCCGAGCACACACACAATCTACTTCTCCACAGGGGGTTTGGGAGCCTGGGGTGTCTGAATCTGTCCTCCTCTGCTCATCTCTTGTTCCTGGTGAGGAGCCATTTTTTCTTGTTTTTCCTATGCAGCTCCACCTGGACTCCATTTGCTTTTACAAACTCTGCAAATATCACACTCTTACTTAAGATTTAGTAACATGATCTGATAGTTGCTGATTAGAAGATGAAGCAATAATTAGCAATCGGTCAAGGTCAATTTTCCCTCCTGGCACTGACCACAAAGTGAATGTTTCATGTTGACAATTCTTTATCTGCTGGTAGCACATAACATATTTCACGGATTTTTAATAAGAATTTTCACTGTCTGGTGGCCTTCACATTTAAATCACTCCTGGCCATTTCAGCCTTAGCTTCAACATTGTTAGTACTTGAGTGTTGCTGCGAGAGTGCATGGAGCCTTGAAGGAACCCATGTGGCATTTGCTTGTGAAGAATTTCTCATTCTGCTTTTTACCACAACTTCTCTATGATTCAGAATTAAAGCATTCTGGTTCTCTTTTATGCAAGAAAGCAAATGTAGAAAAGAAACAAGAGTTCTTCTTTTTCTGGTGGGGCACCAGCATAACACACTGAGTTGTGAGAGTGGTGATAACCAGGCATGCACAAATGTGGTTAATGCAGCAGGGCCCGCCTCGTAGGGAGGCAGAAAAGCTGCCCTTCCCACTTGGGAAGAGGGAATGCATCAAGGATCCTGGCCAAGGAGACTTCTATGAGGGCTTGCCCACATCTTTGTTTCCATGTGATGTGGTGTTAACATTTTCAAAGTGCACTTACCTCCCCTCTCTCTCTCTCACTTGCTTTTTCATCTAGGTATTATGTCTCCATGTAATAGGCCAGGACACTGAAACTGAGAGAAATTAAGCTGCTTGCCTTAAGTTCATGTAAATGGGAAGTGGCAGCAATGGATTTTAAACCCATATTTTCTGACTCCAAACCTAGTACTCTTTGCTCTACTTTATGGTTGCTTGTTAATCGAACCACTTATTTGGCACTCTTAGTTGAGATTAAATTCTCAATTAGATAATTTGATTGTGAATTCCTTAAGACCACTGACATGCTTTATAACAGAGATTTGCACATGGTGCACACTAAAGGAGTCCTTTTGGTTGATTAATGAGTTAACCAGTTTTACTCATTCTCCTTTCATACGGTGAAACATTTAATCATGTCACAAACGTTAACAGATATTGCAATAACTACTTGGATATTGGAAACAAAAGGTGATTTTTATAAACTGAATGTTTGTGCCCCCCCTCCCCCAAATTCATGTGCTAAAGCCCTACCCTTGAATGTGGCTCTGAAGAAGGAATTAAGGTTAAACGAGGTCATAAGGGTGGGATGTTGAACTGACAGGATTAGTGTCCTTAAAAGAACAAACACCAAAGAGCTAGCACTCCCCCACCACCACCTCCCATCTCTTTCTCTCTCTCCTGTGCGCATGTACTCAGGAAAGGCCAAGTGAGGACAGCAAGAAGGCAGCTGTCTATCAGCTAGGAAGAGAGCCTCTCCGGAAAGTAAATCATCTGGCACATTGAACATGGACTTCTCGTCTTCAAAACTATGAAGGAATTTTCAGAAATTTATGTTGTTTAAGCCACCCAGACCAAGCAGGCTAATACACTGATTAAAACGCAATCTTATTCAAGCAGCTCATGGGGTGGATAGAAAACAGCCATGGAAATGTAGATGAATGGGATATATGCTCATACGTTTTGTCCCTTTGGGAGTGGAACTCAAGGTTATCATACCAGGGGGTTGAAAATGCTCTCAGAGTCAGAATAGTTGAGGGCATTCTGTACGTTTAGAGTTGCATATAGCAAGCAGTACTTGAGTCTTCATGGTTAGGGGATGAAAGTGACATTATTGCAAAAAGAAAGTGCATGCTCCTCAGAGAGAACAGAGGTATAAATGAACATGTTGAAATCCTGGATTCTGGACCTTAATTAATTCCTTATGGCTGGAACTTAAGATGTACATTCAAAAGCTGCAGAAGATGGGGGGGGGGGGGGGGGTGGGGAGAAAGAAAAAGCCAGTTCCTTAAAAATCTTCATATGTTAAGCTTACACTTTGGACTTCAGTCTGTAAGTAACAAAAGATTTTAACCTGTGTACTTACAGAATCAGGCTTGTAGTTTCGACACTTACTATTGGCTCTCGATTTGCTGTGGAGGTTATACCGGAACCCAACCGTGGGGTTCGGGCTTGGGATGTGATTTCAGGGAGTGATGTTGGACCATAAATGCTCTACGGAAGTTGTGTTGGATATTATCTCCTTAGCTAAAGGATCCAGCTCAGATTTATAGCCACTTCAGAATTGAAGTACTTCTTCCTTATTTTAATTATGGCACTTATTTCTAGGAAAAAAGAAATAGTAACTTTTGTTCTTGTGGATGCCACACATCACCAATGACACCCATGCTCCGGTTCCCATCAAAACCGGAGCGGCCCTGAGGTAAGCGCGCCGGCGGCCCGGTGAGAAATTCAGCGCCCTTTACTTCTTCTTCTGAACACTCTTCGGTTTCATTTTTACGAAGTACCACATTTTGCTTTGCTTTTAGCTGGACCTACTTGAATTTTTATAATACGATGTTTCGGGGCATTGCAAAGGACAGATAAGTACGTTCGCCGAGCAATTACTAATGTATGCCTCCAGCCCTTGCTTGGTCAGGGTGATTTAGACCGGAACTAGCTGAAATCTGGGAAAAGTTCACTGCTTTTGTGGTGTGAAGTGGATTTGTATGTGTGTGCCGAATGTATTTTAAAACAATTATGAAATCACTACTCTTAGGCCTCCAGAGAGTAACTCACATGTGAAAAAGGTGGACAGTTTTGTCTTGTGATTACTATGCCTTGCCTATTAGTATTCTGTTCATTTTCTCCTCCTTCAAAGAAATTTAAATATCAGCCTCCTGGAGAGGGACTGTTCTCACTTTTATGTGTCGTGTGGAATCCTCAACACTGACTTTACCTGTTAGTGCTAACAACACTGATGACTGGTTATTGTGACACCTGCAGATGCCTTTCTTCATGGGCACTTATTATCAACTGGGAATCTCGTCACCCCAGTTACCCTAGAATGTTTCCTTATGACTGCATTCTTACTAGCTGTAAGTAACTCTTTTACTCAACAGGGAAGAAGGGCCAGATGGCAGGCAGACATGTGCTTGAGACTGGGTGAGTCTCATTTGTTCTCTATTTCTTGTTACTTACTGTCACTCTTTAGCTAACCACACATAAGGAACCTGCCCTGTGGGCTGCTTTTTGCTGTGCATATCTGAGATGTGAGTATAGTAATGTGCTTTTTATTAATATTATTGTTATTATGGGTTTCTTTTTGTTGTTGTTTCAATCTGCCCCCTTTTTTGAAAGGTAAGATATAAATAAATTGAACTACGTAAACAGGTCAGCCAGAACACCAATGTGTAAATACAAGGACTATTAGCCTCTCTTATTTAATAACCTTGAATTTATTCCAAAAACAATGTTATAGCTCAAAAATAATTTTATTTGGGAAATTGTCTTTTGAAATATCTTTAGAGCCTTTGCCTATCAGTCTAGCAAATCATCATTCTCTAAAGGTGGGTTTGATATCTTTTAAAAAAATCATCGAACAAATAATTTTTAGGTGCTTAAGGGGCAAGCGATATACCAGGAGCAAGGAGCTAAACAGATGTGAGTTTAAATGCCATTAGAGACATTTAAGATCAAATCTGAGATGAATGTCTGAATCTTGGATAATACCTTTACTGATAAGAGTGAGATGTGACTATAGTGACAATCTTAACTGCCTGAAATGACATTTTTAAAAAGAGATTTAAAACATTTTGAAAAATGGCAGCATTTCTAGAATGACTCCCTAACACACAACCTAGAAGACAAACACTGACTTTTTAATGCACACAGTATAGTGTTACATAGCTTATAAAACATTTTATACACATTATATCATGCACTACTTACAGGAACTCTGGATTATTGACTGGATATGAGTATCAATTTCTTCTACTATAAAATGAATGATCTTTAGGTGTCTTTTATGTCTAAAATTTCATGAATCATATGCCCCTAATCTCATGCATTTATGTAGCCTGGGTTCTTTAGAATAGTTTCCTGGGATCGATCCAGCTGAAGACCTTCCAAGCCAAGATGGGTGTCCAATAGTTTCTTCAGGGGTGGTAGGTGGTAACAGGAGGCCTGTGGGACTGCCAGGTTGGGCATCTAGAAGCCTGGAAATGAATGGCCTGGGCTCACCCTCAGCACATGGTGCGGAGCAGAGGGAGACTTAAGTTGAAGTACAAGGTGAAGGATCTCCCCTGAGAGTGAGGGTGGGTCTGAAATATCAGGCTCAAAAGATCAGGCAGAGTGAGACTCAGACTCAAAGAAAAATGTTGGCTAGGCAGAGTAAAGCGGTGGAGGAAGTAGAAACTAGCAGATTACCTGAAGACACAAGGTTTCTTTTTCTGGGTACTAGAGACAGAGCCCAAGAACCATTAGAGTGATAAGCTAAAAAAGGGAAATTTTTAAGAAAGGGGCTTTTTAAATCGTATCAGTGGTTGAACAATAAAAATGAAAAGAAAATATATCTCTGTTTTAAAACTTTCCCCCATCAGTTTTCCCAATCAATAGCTCACTCTTAGAAAATGCAGGGTGTTTATCAAATAGAACATCTTGATGATTTCTAGACAGAACAAGTACTTAGAGATTGAAATGGAGATTTTTCTTTATGCCTCAGCCTCAACTTCTTTGCACCTTCTTTGTCCATGTCAAAACTAGTGTATGTTTATAAGTCTAATTATTAATTGGATCTCAAAATCTTTTTTTCTGACAAAGTGTAAAAATTCAGAAGAGGTTTGTTTCAAGACTTTGCTACTCATCCCAGAAAAGTAAGTGGAGTGTTTGTTTGAATATGTCATAGCCATACTAAGAGATAAAAGTAGCCTTTGTGGCTTCGACCACATACGTATGCAAGTGCACACACAGACACACACACAGTGTGGATGCAAGGTAGATTGTAAGAGCTTTTCTTGGAGCTGTAGGTGTGACAAGTCCCCTATGCTAAAGCTTTTACTTTGGGCCCAGTATTTCAATTCATGTTCACCATCACGGTCCATGTTTGTACCTATGTTCTCCCAGCATTCCTTAGCCATGTGAACAGCATATTGTTTCAGGAAAGGTGAAGATAATAGATAAAATTTTGCACAAATCATAAGTAAAGGAAGCTGCTAATAATCTGTTTCTAGTTTTCTACTGCTGGATTTCTGTCAATTTTACTCCTAGGCACATTTACTAGTGGTGTTTCAAACTCATCCCATAATTGATTTTTCTTGTTCTCCTGTTTATTTTTCAGTCTTTTTCTGGAAGGTTTCTAAGTCTAGGTGTTTTTCTAGTTTGCCATATTCCGGAATTTTAGCACCAGTAAGTCTGCTTATAGGCCTTTTTGCTTTGCTGTTGTTGTTTTCTTTCCCTGAACAAATTTATAACATTAGGTCACACTTTATCAAGATGCTTTCTTTTCCATCTGCTCTCCATTTTTGCTCTATTATTAGGCTATGCTTCTGGTATTCTGATCTCGCTTCATTTCCAGGACTCACATTGACGTCAGTGGGGAACCTAAGCAGAGGAGGAGAGCATGAGACTCAGCTTGGTTCCACAGGCTGTTTTGGGAAAAACGTCTGGTCTCCCTGAGGTAGGACTTCCGTTGGATGGACCTCTGTTCATTTCCTACAGGGAATGGAGCCTCTGTGTCATTTTTCATGCAATGCCCAGGGCAGGATGATATACTTGCTCAACCAGCCAAATATATTGACTTTCTGTTAAAAGGCTTTTAACATAAATTTTAAGAGATTAACAAACTACATCACTGACTATTGCTGAGAATGCGGGGTTTTAACTACGATTCTCTTCCATTGATTTTAGTTAATATATTTTAACCACCCCCCTTATTTTACTGGACCTTTTAATTTGTTATTCATTTGTTTGAAACCAGAACTCTGCTGAGGCACTCTGGACCCACAGGAACTGAAATAGTTTGCCTTCACTATCTGGTAGACCTGCTCGAGTCTGTAGCCCCTGACAGAAACCACAAGACTGTACAAACTGGCAACTGTGGGTTTGTCTGTTCTCTATTGATTCTATTTCTGGAAAAAAAACAAAACCATGAACCAATGGGTGAGCCATGTGACTGTACAACTGACCCAAAGCTCCCATCCGAAGGGAGTAAAAACCTTTTGCAGACAGGTCATGATGAGACCCCAACACTTTGTTGTTTGCCTCTTAACCATGGCCTTTGAAAGCTTTGACTTGTAAGTTCAACTCCTTGTTCTGGAATAAGAAACTATTATAGAAACTTAATATCCTGTAGCATGCTATTTAAACTTGGGCCTATTTTTCTAAAAATCTAATATGTAATGAATACCCAATATAACTTTGCTTAAGTGTCTTTGCTCTTTCTTCCAACATAGAACCCCACAATACGGCTTTAAAAGAAAACAATATACATGTACTTTTCAAACTATGAAACTGCAACTGCAGTAGTGTCTCTTTCTTAAGTGTTAGTATTGGTGCTAAATCCCAATACTCCAGTAAATAGAACGCATGACTTCTATGTAGTATGGACTAATGAAAGAACTCTGATCTTGGCTCTAATCGACAATGTGTCCTTGATCGTCTTTCTCTTTCTCCATTACATTTCAAATGACCAAATGATCTCTAAGGTTTGTTTCAGTTCAAAGGTTCCAAATGAATAAAAACCCTTGATGACAACAGAGAGATCCAGGTAGTGGTGAACACATCCTATTAAACACATATACACATACACATACTCCACAGAAAAACCAAAATAGCTTCCCTCTCTTCCTCCCCCAACAATGACAATGTAGCCATCTGTTGGACGTTCCATTTCACTTAGCAGCTGCTCTCAGATACAGAAATCTGCATTCCTCTGGCTCGTGCTGGTATGCATGCAGCATGTGTGGTTAATAGCATTTGACTCTTCCACCCAAAAGAATGGCTTTCATTGAATAAAAATGATCACAGAAGTTTTCTTAGTCTTCTATCATGTTAAATGCCTTTTCCCCCCTGATAATAGATATTTGGAGATATCTCTGCTCCTCTGTGTATAAAATATATCCTCTGCGATACAGTCACATCAAACAATAATTTAAAATTGAAAGGACAATGAATGAAACTCTTGCCTTGCTAGAAACTTCAGCCTTTAAGGAGAGTGGGAGATGTTGAAATATAAAGTTCCATTCTACTTTTATTTTGTCAATACCCACAACTTGGCACTGAACCAGTGAGAAGTGAATATTATTCAAAAGGAAGCAGGAGGCTTTCAAAAGAAGCATTGCTCTTACCATCAAACTAAAGGAAAACATGTATGATGAAATGCCAAAGGGGACAGAAAAATGAAGTTGTTTATACATTCCACCCACACCCCCTTGTCTTTTCTTCAAAATGAAATTTTGTTTTCTGCAAGGTGTATTATATTAAGTGGTGTATCATTAAAGAAGAGGCATTTGGATTGGGGGCTGGGAGGAGCCAGAGTTATAAACACCAAAAAGGGTCCTAGAGGCTCTGCAGACAGAGAACCTTGGATATAATTGGATCTTCTTTTGAATACATAATTTAGGACATTTGTTACAAGATTACTGTGGTTTTCTATAAATGTTAGTTTGCTGTATTATTTTCCATGAACTAGTTTCCAAAATGCAGAATATTTTGCCCCCAAAACATGGAAGCACTAAAACTCAGATGAGGCACTGATTCATGGGGAGTCACCCAGAAACAGCTGGTCAGCCATCTGCAGCCCCAGAGTCCACTTATTTTTACTTTATTCAGCTAATTCTTTATGTAGAAGGGAAGAAGATGCATCAATCCTGGGAGAAGAGCAGGGCTCGTTGAAGAAAATGATGACTAACTCCTGCCGGAGACTGGTATCTGGTAGCCTGATGTGCTGATTTGGAGAGGCAGCAAGTTTCCTTCGTGCATTAGGCTTTCAAACTCTTTCCTACATGTGCATTATTTTCTGTGCATCCTGTTCTCTGAGAAAGGGAAAGAAATGATGATACACCATTGATTGTTTTGTGGGAATTGTTCCAGATTAGAGTACCCCCGAGAGCCATAACTGGCTTTTTCAAGGCAGGCAGAAGAGCCAGCAGAATCAAGGACGAACCTGGAAGTCAAACTTGTGTGTTTGTCTACTCATCTCTCAAGATCCCCTCAGTTAGACCTTTCACTGCCCTACATCTGTAGTCAAAAATTGTTGAGGATAAAGGTACTCTTTGACACAGATTAAAAGACAAATCATGATTCAATGTCATAATCATATGAAATTAAAAAATGTTGAGTAAATATTTAGGCAGTGCTGCTTTATTTTACATTTTTGATATTACTCTCATGAAGTTGTGGATAATTCTATCACAAATAGCCCGTGCTTCCCTGAACACGTGAGGGGGTCCTGTTGACAAAAGATGGAGGTTTATATCAGACCTTCTTCATGCTACTCTAGGTAGCTGATTTGTGTAACAGAGCCAAATCACTGTGTGGAAAGGAAATTGTTCTTATGATTCTAGGAAGAAGGCACTTAGGTGCACAGGTATATGCTCCATACAGGTAGGTGTAATTATGGTTTAATCAGTGTTTTCTTTATCTCTTGAGACCAGCTTTGGCACACCATTTAGTTTTTTGCTTGAATCATCAAAATCTTTTACCTTTCCCCCACCTGATAAATGTGTGTGCGTGCATATATATGTATCCTCATTTAATTTTTTTTTATCACAGAGGTTTTTACTTTTCCCACTGACTTCTATAACTATACTATAATATGTCAATTTCTACAGATAAATGATAAAGAAGATAAACTTTTACTACTACATATAGCCTGTTTGACGTTATTTAATCCAGGGCAACATTTACTGATCATCTCTAATCTTTCTGTTGTACAACTGTGAAAAGACTCTAGGACAGCTGACTAGAACAAAAAGCAAGTGTACCTTTAATTGATAAGGCATACGTTTTACAAAATGAATCAGAAAACCATCTGTACTGTAAACTTTTGTATCTCTTATTCATTCCCTTTTACTCTGCTATTCAATCCAAATAAAGATTGTTTCTACCTCAGCAACACAAAATCGCATGGACTATCCTTCAGGCTGTCAGTCAGAGGAAAGATATACATATGCCCAAAGTATACACTTGTGCTTGTTCACAGTGTTATTTGGGGAAAATATGTTGCATGTTCTCCTGGCTCCTCTAGTTTTACATTTTGAATTAATGCAATTTATTCTAATTTATGACAACTGTTTGAAAGACTTGCTCTCCGTTTTCCCATTTATAAAGAAGCTATTTACATAGAAGGGAAAAAGCAGTAGGGAAATTAGATTGCTTTGCACAGTCAGGTGGAAAAATCAAGTGGACTCTATCTTGGAGTGAGCATTGTGCTCTAGGGCTGAGTGTAAGGATGTCTCTGTCTCTCATAACACCCTTTTCTGCCTCTTTGGAAACAGGAATAAAATTATGGAGAACCTTTTTTCTGCTTCTTAAAGAAAGCCTTGTACAATTGAGTTAATTACCTCCCTCTCCTTTCTTGTTCTCTATTCCTGGACTTATATAGCAGCTATCATCGTAGTACCTACAAACGTTGGTAAGAGTGCTATTTTAGGCAGGAGAAAAAAAAAACAGCCTCAGGTTTTTCCTTGTTCTAGCATAAGGATCCTTTAAAGCTGAAAATCATGAGACATCTCTATGATTTTAGAGTCTTTTAAATAGCCCTGAATACAAGGGATTAGCCTCTTTGTACCTAGAAAAGTGCCTCAACTAGAGTAAGTATTTAAAGAATATTTGTTGATTGATATCACTAGTATCTATTCTTATCAAATTTTTTGTTTAGAAACAGAGCCTCATCCTAGATCACTCTGCCTACCTTCATTCTTTCTTCCGTATTTCTTGTGAAAGGACCATTTGCTGGAGAAGAAGTTCAGACAGAAATATGATAAGGAGCACATGTTGATTTCAGTGCCAGCATAGTATCTGGATCTCCCTTGGAGCTTTCAAGAAATTGTGTTGGCCTATGGTGCTTATCTTGCTAACTGAGTATATGACAAGTGATCTATGACATGTATAACTTCAGCTACTAACATCCTTAAAAGAAGTCATGTCATAGATGCTAAGATTTATCATTATGTGCCAAGCACTGCTCTAGTAGTCTCATTTGTATTAATTCACTCAATTCTCATAACATCTTTAGGAGGTATATCCCATTGTTATCAGCACTGGTTTATAAATGAAGAAGCAGAATAATGGAGAGGCTAAGTAAGTAGCCCAGACCATTCAGTTAGTGATGATTGATGAAAAGGAGTTGAATCTGGGTGGTCCTTCTCCAGCGTTCATGTTTATAATTACCATACTATGCTTTCTCTCTCTCAAACTACTTATCATTTTCAAACTGGATTAAAACTTGAGGCTGAGGACAAACCTTTAGGACAATGTGATTTTAGGGCTTTGATCTTGCCAATGCAATAGCGATCGACAGGTTCCAGTGGAAGTAAGGCCTGCTTGAGAGTGGTTAGTAGGGTGTGTGAAATGTCTCACACAAGATGGACAAGTTTGAACATATCACCTAAAATGTCATACGGTGTGCTTGAGTGTGATATTGTTGTGTTACAGAATTACATGTGTATGATTTTGTAATAAAATATTTTCTAATAAATGTGGATGTTATTTGTCCTGGACCCTGTATTGAACCTCCGATTTAAATCTAGCCCCAGAGTAAGCAATTGACCACAAGAACCCCAGGAAAGTATTGTTCTAAAAGTATTCTTTGTGTATATGGCTTTAAAGTGTTTAAAGCAGTACATACTTAATTTGTGAAACTCATGGCCTTACACTAAAACCATGTATCCATTAAATGCACATTTATTAAGGATCTGTTATATAACATTACTAAGGATAAAATGAGAAATCATTTTGCTTTCATGGATATATCTGTTTATTGAGTGGGGGAACATAAAGACATAAACAAATAGTTAAAATGCTGTTTAAAAATCAAAAAAAAGGTATGATTGGAAGAACTTACAAAAAATGATGGCAGCAAGAAAAAAAAGATTTTGGTGTGGTTGCTTTTGGGGATTAGTGCAGAATAGGGGGCAGGCTAAGGACATCTACATGAAGAACTAGGTTCTTGAACTAAAATCTTGGAAAGCTGATAAAGAGTTATGCAGTCAAAAAACTAGGTAAGGAACATCCTAAGAAGAGGAAGCTGTTTGTTCAAAGACTTGAAGTTATGAAAGAGCATTAAATATGGTATAGCTAGAGGAAAGTGCTGAAGTGATGAAAAATGGGGCCAAATGGGTAAGCAGGAATCAGACCACGAAGGGGCTACCTGTGGCCCCTATTCTGTAGGTAAAGGCATGCAATGAGGGACGATAACCAAGGTGTTGACCTAATCCAGTTTCCTGTTTGAGAGAGAGCTCAGAAGTTGATGGCCTGGAGGAAGGTAAAACTAAAGGTAAAAGATTCAGTGAAAGAATCTTTTGGCATAGAAATAGACAGTAACATATCCTAAACTTTAAAACTCAGAAAAATTTTATGTACAAGATGTCACCTCGATTTTATAGATTTAAAAACACCTGGGAATTATTGAGTAACTTGCCCGAGATCTTAGAGCAAGTAATGAATGACGGCTTTTTAATTTCTTCTTGGTGGAATCCCAAACCCTTCCCATTTCCAACCATATCCCGCTGTCACGCTCAGTCTCCACTTGGAATTACTCAAAACTTCAATGTACTCCCCATATTCTCTTCCTAGCCCTGTGACCACACCTCGTCCTCTCTGCTGCGTATCTTCTTCCGTCTCCCTCTACGTTCTCTCTTATAATTCTCCCTTCAGCATGCTGCTCTCCTCCTCCTTCTCATGGCCATCTCTCGTCCTTGACAAGATCACTTCTGGAGCGAACCCGTGCATTCCACGTGTCCTTTGCAGGAATCTGAGAAATCATCCTATCCCCCTCTGCTCTTCTAATTCTCAACACTGAATGTGTATCTATGTTCGGTTGTTTCCTTTTTAAGTGCATCTCTCTATTGCAGGTTTAATTAGTGATCACCGATTTCACCTATACTTTCACACAGCATTTTGACTAGTCTTCAACTACATGTGTGATATCAGAGTAATATTCTGAGTAGAAGTCTGACTATAGTACTCCCTTGTCTAAAATTCTTCATTGGCCCCCTATTAAAAACAGAACAAAATGTGATTTTCTAAGAACAGTATAAAAGCACCTTAGCTCAAGCTACCAGTTTTATCTCAAAACTTAGTCCCCATTGCTTAGCACATTGCCTGACAATAGGAAGCACTCAATAAACATTTGTTGGATGAATGAATGAATGAATGAATGAAACTAACTTGCTTACACTGATATATTTAAAAGAATTAAAGCTTCATGTAATTTAAAATAGTATCTTCATTTTCTTCAGTTGCTATCCCAAGGTAGCTAGTAATACTCAAATATTTATATGCAAAGCATCAACATTGACCAGTTAGAATGGGCATGGGCTGGGTGTCACTGTGTATGTACACTATTGGTTCCAGCTAGACTTTTCTTTAAGGGATAGAGTTTTGTTTTTTTTTTATTAGCTTAAAACCCTCTAAGTTTAGTGACCTCTTATTTACATCAGGCAGAAGTACTTCTAGAAGAATTCTCTGACTTTGGACATCATCTTAGAAACCTCCTAGATCTAGCTCCAGTTGGCTTCTTATTTGAAGCAGCTGAAGGACCAAGAGGATGAAGTAAGATTCATAAGTGGGATCTGGGGCATTAGAGAAGAAAACAGCCCCTGTGTGCCCAGTGGATGAGATCCAGAGAGAAACACCACTCTCCACATTTGCCCTGCTCTCTGCATGAAGTTTCTGCAGAAAGACCTTTGAGGATACACATAGAGCTCCTCTCTTTTTAAGCCATTAGCTTTCCATGAATTTTTCAGTCTCAAGCTCACTTTCTTCCCATTCTACTTGCCTCTTTTTCTCCCTTTTTCTGTTAGTTTTGAGTGCTTCTGCCTCTCCCATAAATGGGTCCCATTTCATTAATTGAGTAGAATTGTAATCTGTCTTACAGATTTAACATAATCATTAAATACATTTTTACTACCTAAGAATCAAATATATATTGCTTTTTTTACTTGATCTTAGCTGAAAGGCTGAGAAACTATAAAATATTGCTTTTTATGAGTCCCTTTCTCACAAAAACTGTTAAGCCATGACAAAAAGTTGCTTTCTTATTTAGATAACAAACCTTCAATACATCTTTTTTGTTGTTATTCTAATAGGGCAGTGATTTACTGAATCTTAAAAGAAAAGAAAACCCTACTGTGATCTAAGTGCTTAAACAAATAAAAAAGGCAATTCAAAGAAGAAACTAATTTTAAGAAAGAAGAGGAGAAGGAGGAGAAGTCTTCATAGAAAAAAAGTTATAAAGGAAGAAAAGAAAAAAGAAATTGGACAACATAAGTTAAATCCCTATTCAGCCAAAGGGAGACTAGGCAGAAGGGAAGAAATCATATCAGGTTAATTATTATTTTTTGAGTGCCTACTAGGTACTAGGTATTATTCTAGGCTGTTGGGAATTTTATAAAAATAATTTACGTTGCTGATCTATGTTTCTTTTTATGTTAAAAGCAAATTCTTTTCAGGGAAACATTCTTTTATCTTGTCAGCCTCTCTTTTTGTAGGTTGCTTTGTGTGCCAGCCAAAGACAAAAGGTAGGTAAAAAGCAAAAGAATAAAATCATGCACATAAACTCCTTATAAAGACTTGTATTCAATATACTGTGGAGAGAAGTTTAGGCCCTTTTCTTATTGTGTTTGCATCTGTTTCCCTATCCCCAAAAGGAATTAGCAGAATAAACCCCCACTGTACCTGGTGGAAGTAATGCACAGCAGCAACTTCGCTTGTGTGGCTGGGTATTAATGCTAATGTTCCGGAATTAAATATAGCACAAAGCAAGTGTGTCAGAAAGAAAAAACAAAGCAACTAACTTCACACTGCAAGGGGTGCGGTGGCGGAGGCGAGGAGATGATTATACCCTTAAATGTCAGGATAAACTGCAAAAGTGGTAAACTGATAAGGGGAGAATGTGGAGAGTGTATGGAACTGAGTCATGCTAACCTAATATCCTCAGTGGCAAAGAAAACCCAAGAATGTGGCCCAGACAAATATGGATGAATGGCTCTGGAAAAGGGACAGAAACCGGTGGTGATGTTGATTAATAAGCAGGCTCAATAAGAATGATGGAGTTCTCTAGGTTTTTGGTTTTTCCCCTCCTTCTAACAGGAGATAGTACTAAAACCACACACCATTACATACAATCAGTAATTGTATGTGCTACTCCTACATTCTACAGAGTTACCATTGTCTAATTTTTAGATACCACTTTAAGGAAAAAACAAAAACAAAAACAAAAAACTCTAGAAGAAATATTTTATGGGCAATGGCTTAAATGAAGGAACTTTGTTCTGTGAAACTGACCCACAGTCTTGAGATTTTCGCTTGTAGCCATGGTAAATTTTGGCTTCAACAAGTATCCCACCCTGTCCCCAGGAGACTATGTAAGTGCACTCGAGTGTCTAAGTGAGTGCCCTGGATGGGGAATTGGGACAACTGTATTTAAGAAATGATCTTTTCAATACACGTTCATGTCATCTTGAAAAAGTTAACTTCTCAGCATGTTATTTATTTATTTTTTCGTTTCTAAAGCAAGACCATTTAAATCAGATGACCTCAATTGTTCTTTCTCATTCTGACATTCCACATTCTCAGTGGATTAACTTGAAATACCCTATTTATGACCAAACGTAGAAATGGTGTTGAATGCCCTAGCCACAGAGAACAACAATTTAGCCATCTGTGTTTGGAGCCTGCCTTGGAGGGCCCTAACCTTTCTTTGCATTGAACAGCTCCTTTAGGGGAACATGGTTCTTCTTAAACTAGGACAGGCACATCTTTACCTGAGCACAGCTGTTTCTGAGTGGCTCCTCCTCTTTAGTTAATTCATTTGTCCCCAGGGCTTAGTACAGTCATTGCCACTTACTAAGTGCTCAGAAAATCTTTGGTGAGTGAGTAAAATAATTATCTCCTGGGAAACTGATACCTAAATGGAACTTAAAAAGCTGTAAAGGATAAGGAGTAGGCATTTCAGGGCAGACAGTATTGAGTGTAACCCTGGATAAAAGCAAGAACTTTGTGTCCAAATCTCAACTCTATCACTGATTATCTGGCTGACCCGAGAAAAATGACTTAATCTCTCCAAGTCTAATGCTCTTCCAGGGAAAGTGGGGTTAAAAACGTATCTCCCTCATATGGACATTGCAAAGGTTAAACAAGTACTGAATTATGAGGCCAGTGACTAGTAAACAGTGAGTTGTCAATAAATATTAACTGTACATAAGTCCAGTTTGATCTCTGAGGAGACAAAACATCTTCCAAAGTCATAGTGATACAGGTGTATCCTATTAAAAAACTAGCTAACTAGTTTTTCAACAACAGTGAAATAGGGTTTTCTTTAATATGTTCTCTACTGAACTGGATAGTATTGTGTAGCCAGGGGAGCTGGGAGGATGAATTTCAAAGAGAGATTAAGAGTAAAGAAGAAATAAACAGTTTGCCAGCTGGTATCGAGAGAAAGTGAATTCAGCCCAGAGAATACACAGGATCTAGCTTGGATGCAAGGATACGACATGGGTTTTCTCTTGGCTTGAGGCACTAATATCATCTGTGGGGAAAGTGAGCTTGTGTCAAACAGTCTCATTCATGATGGCTGGGTTGGCTTAAGCATCTGGCTAGGGTGAATACGGTGTTTAGAGGGTACTGACCAAGCTCCTGTTGGGTCCCAGAGGGTAGGAGAGCCAGTCATGGTGTACACAGGGAATGCTAGAAAATTTTCTGACATGACTGCTGCTTTTGGGTTTGAAGATAGCCTCTGGTTCAGGGCAGGGCCAGAGTAAATAGTGTCTGAGGGGCTAGGAAGCAAGGGATTACCAAGAGCAGACGGTGAGGCTGGAATGCACAGGTGGGCCCAAGACCTAGAAGACAGCTAGGTAACAAGCTGGGAAAAAGTCAGAAGGCAGGCCTTACTTCTAGGCCGACCCCGAGTTCAGCTACAATAGCAGGAGAGAGAATACAGAATTAAGGAGAGAGCACTTTAATTTAGACACGACAGGGCCACCCAAATTTTACTCTGCTCATGGGTTAAATATCTGCTAGGCATCAGAAATTAATTCTAAGTCACACCGTGTAAGATTGACAGAACCCATATGCATTCTGCTTTGACACCATTGGCTCAGAAAGTTAAGCTGGCTGTAGGGACAGATGATAAAGAATCTTGGCAGGGGCTGGCAGCAGAGCTATGGAGAAAGAATAAAAGCAAAGAGAGGAATAAGAGAAGAAAATGAAGCTAAACAACACTGACCACAGAAAAGAAAACGAAACTTAAAAAAAAAAAAAAAGAGGAAAAGTCTTGTTTCTCAGATGCAAGGAGGTTTATCTGAGGCCAAACAGGCTGATCCAGTGACTATGAAGAATTTTCATCTGTTTCCAAAGGGAACAGACCTGGGTCCTGCAATGAAAAACAAACAAGTTGCTTCCTTCCCCCACCTACTTCTCTTGGTGACCTAAGGAGCTGGAAAGAGTACACATTAAAACAGGATGGAAGGAAACTAATGTTCTCCAAACAGTCCAAGGGGCAGGCTCAGAGGGAGACTTGAAAAAGGAAGGAGACATCAAGAATTACTTGAAACAAACTTCTGGAGGCCAGAAAGCAGCAGCATTATGATAGGAGAAAACAGAGCTCTGTCTACATAAATAGTCTGTAAGCCCAGTTCATCCTCATGCAGGGTAAAGATCTGCTGAGCAATTGCTAGAGATCCTGAACATTCAGCAGTGTGATGGTACAGCTGGGGTAGGTCCACACCAGGAAATAGAGAGTAGTTGAAGGCCTTGAAGTCTGAGGTTTGGGCTTTATAATAGAAATCTCCCAAAATGTCCAGGGAAGGGAGGCAGACTATGGACCCTGGGGATGAGACTCCAGCTATGGTGTTCCCCAGGGGTTTTAACACTAACACAGTCCGTTCAGGTTGCTATACCCACAATGGCATGGGTGGGGTGGCTTAAAGAACAAACATTTATTTCTCATAGTTCTAGAGGCTGGGAGGTCGAAGATCAAGGCTCTAGCAGATTTTGTGTCTGTAAAAGACCATCTTCCTGCTTCATAGACAGCTGTCTTCTCATTGCATCCTTACATGGCAGAAGGGGTGGGTGAGTCCTTTGTGGGGTTTTTTTTTTTTTAAATAATGGCACTAATCCCATTCATGGGGCTTCATCCTGTCACCTAATTACCTCCTAAAGGCTGCATTTTCTAATACCATCACACTAGGGGTTAGAAATTTGAGGAAAAGGCACAAATGTTCACTCTATACACCAGCTTTAGCCATTTCATTAAGTTTTAATTCCTCAATCAGAACTTTACTCTTCCTCATTTTGAAACCTTACTGACATCCAGATTTTCAATTTGAATTTGCTATATGCCCAAGAATTCTTTATATCGCGTGTTTTACCTTCCTGTACGATTTCAGGTACACTTAGATGTCATCACCCAAATAGTGTGATTGTGAGATGGTAGTAACTTACATAGGTCACCCCATGTCACCGTCTAGATGCAGCTATTTTCCTTTGTTGCCCCCGGGAATTGTCATCCATGAGCACAATTTTTCCAAAACCTTTCTGGTAGGCCTTGGGGACTGAGATCCAGGAACACAGAAGAAAGGAGACATGACCTAGGGCTTGCATTTGAGTAACTGGTAGAAAATCTTAGACTGGCTCTGGATCAGTAGTGATAGTCATTGTCTACCTTTATGGGGTAAAAGTTTAAAATTATAAGACAAATGTATCCATAAATCTGACTCCAATAAAGAACAACCCAAAAGAAGTTTGAGATGTTGCCTATTTATAATATTGCAGGAAATGCCCAAAGCTCAATGTTCTTTTCAAGCTGGTCTCCTCTCTTGCACAAAATTCACTATGATCACTTACATATTCTTTGATTAAATGTTGATATAATTAAAAAATATTTATTAATTATGTTATTACAGTTGTCCCAGTTTTCTCCCTTTGTCCCTCACCACCCATTATCCCCCATTCCCTCTGGCAATGCTCTCACCCCAGTTCATGTCCACGGCTACTCCATTTGCTAAGCTGTTCTTAACATCCCCCTGTCTATTCTTACCTACCATATTGTACTTCTTAATCCTGTACCTTTTCCCCCATTTTAACCTCTTCTCCTTCCCAACTGATAACCCTCCAAATGATCTCCATATCTATGATTCAGCTTCTCTTCTGCTTGTTTGCTTAGTTTGTTTTTCCGATTCAATGTTGATAGTCGTGAATTTACTGCCATTTTAATGTTCATAGTTTGGACCTTCTTTTTCTTAAATAAGCCCTTTAACATTTCATATAATAATGACTCTTTTAGCTTTACCTTGTCTGGGAAGTACTTTATCTGCCCTTCCATTCTAAGTGATAGCTTTGCTGGTTAGAGTAATCTAGGTTGTAGGTCCTTGCTTTTCATCAGTTCGAGACCTTCTTGCCAGTCCCTTCTAGCCTACAAAGTTTCTTTTGAGAAATCAGCTGACGGTCTTGTGGGACTCCTTTGTAGGTAACTATCTGTTTTTCTCTTTCTGCTTTTAAGATTCTTTATCTTTTACCTTTTGCATTTTAATTGTGATTTGTCTTGATGTGGTCCTCTTTTTGTCCATCTAGTTTGGGATTTTCTGTGCTTCCCGGATTTACATGTCTATTTCCTTCACCAAATTAGGGAATTTTTCTTTCATTATTTTTTCAAATATGTTTTCCATTTCTTTCTTTTTCTTCTCCTTCTGGCAGCCTTATGATTCTAATGTTGTTATGTTCAAAATTGACCGAGAGGCTCCTTACAACCCTTGCTTTTATGGATTTTTTTTTCTTTTTGTTGTTCTGATTGAATTTTTTCCTTCCTTATGTTCCAGATCATTGATTTGATTCTTGGCTTTATTAACTTCACTGTTGGTTCCCCGTAAAGTTTTCTTTAACTCACTTAGTGTAACCTTCATTTCTATCTAGGTATTTTTTATGCTGTTGAAGTACCCAATGAGTTCCTTGAACATCCTAGTAACCAGTGTTTTGAACTCTATACTTGATAGATTGCTTATCTCCATTTAATTAGTTCTTTTTTGGAGTTTTTTTTTCCTGTTCTTTCATTTGGGTCCTATTTTTTTGTCTCCTCATTTTGGCAGCCTCCCCGCATTTGTTTCTATTTTATTAGGTAGAGATGCTTTGACTCCCTGTCTTAGTAGTGTAGCCTATTGTAGAAAAGCACACAGGTAAGCTGAATGGGGCAGAGCCTTAGGTAATCGCCAGGGCAGGGCCACCCATGTGAATTAGGTTGGTGAAGTCTCAGATATGGTATCACAGCTCTGTGGCTCTGTGTGGGGGAGGGCTCAGTACAGGGATAATGCTGCTGCCTGGCCTCTGGGGTTCTGTTCAGGATGAAGCTCTTCCCCAGCACTCACCGAGAGGTCAGACACTTCATTTTCTCCCTGTATGCCCCTGGTGTCCTTCCAGTTGCTGCCCGGGTGCTGAAGCCCAGAGGGAGTGAGTCTGCATAAGTCTTAAGTCCGTAGGTGAGCCCTTGAAGAGGAGATTCCTGAGAATCCCGAAGTTTGTTCCACTACCCCAGTCCCCACTGGTTTTTACAACTAGAAGTTTTGGGAACTTATCTTCCTGGCACTGGAAACATGCGCTGAGTTGCCTGGTATGGAACAGAGATCCCTCACTTCTGAGGTATTTCTCCCAATTTTTATCCACTCCACACCCACATGGGTGTGGGACCATCTGTCCATATCTCTGCACCTCTGTGCTCTTCCTACCTGTTTGGATGAATATGACTTCTTTAAGTCCTTGGTTGTCAGACTTCCATACAGCTTGATTTTCTGAAGACTTTTGGTGATAGGTGTTTTATAGTCTAGTTATAATTTTTGCTGTGGTTGAGGTAAGCCATGTTTACCTACACCTTCATCTTGACTGGAAGTCTAAGTCTTGGATGTTACTTAATGTAGGTAAGTTATCTTCAAGAAATTAAAGCAATCTAGAAACTTATTTAAGATCTGAGAACCATTTTTGTTTTTAATTATAGTCACTTATTTTTTACAGGCTTATAAACTTTTACTCACTAGAAATGCAAAGAGTTATCGTAGGAATAATAAACTAAAGTTTTGAATCGTTTAAAGTATACTTGAGTATATTCTTTTATTATTGTTTGGTATAATGAAACTCTTTTTTCTGTGCCATGGGAATTTGCAAATCATAGTCAAAGAGTTATGATTTGACCAAGCAAAGAACTGAAGTCATCTGAAGGGACAGTGGGAAATGGAGAACATTTCTTTGACTTAAACTGGGCAACTTGATTTAAGAAGCACTAGAACAATACACAAAACTACATATGCCATCCAACCCTGTCAAAAAAAATACCATTCCAATACTGCAGAGCTGTGCCAATTTAACTCAGAATGCCATGTTCAGCCAGCTTTATATGGCAGTGAAGATTCAGTGAAGAGTCAAACCATTTCCAATTTTCTTAAATCCCTGGGAGATGGATTCAAGCGGCCAGTCTGCCTTTTCTAAATTGCTGGGAAAACAAAGCAGCGAGCTCAAGCCTCCATGATTGTTTCTATACTTTATAATGTGCAGCAGCCATAAGGAACAAGTAAAATTCTAATACATGGTGCTTTTTATTGAAGACTGTAAATTTTCACATTCCAAATCTTTTAAAAACAAAGTAAGACAATGAGTAATGAATAGCAACTTCAGAATAGAAGAAGCCAACTCTATTTTGAAGTTCCCATATATGGTCTTTTATGGGGGGTGATGTTTAAGTCAATCAACCATTGTTGAAAGGGAACAGTCAGTTCTTGCCAGTTATTTTCATACTTAACCAACAGGAATCCTGGACACTTTATGATGACAATGTGATGGATTCTTACATTCTACCTTGAAAGGTCTTATCCACATGGCCTCTGGAGGGATTAGTAGTAGAAAAGGCATTCATTTTCATTCATTTTGTTCACTAGTGACCAAAAAAAAATCTTATTCGATAACACAACTAAATTCAGTGTTAAAGCAGAAAAGAATAATTTGATTTTAGTAGGCACAACAGACTTCAATTCAGCCTGAAAGGTATACTCAACTTTTTGTTTCTAATCCCTCGAATTTAAAATAATCAGTAAGCCTACTCTGACCTGCTTCCTAAATTGCTCTTTTGCTTTTCCCTTCTGCTTCATCACCACTGCCACTGCCTTATTGTGAGCTTTCATCATGTTTTCTGGAAAATCATTTTGGCCGTGGTGATTCTGCCTTTCTGTTCACAATTTAGAATGTACCAAATCAGCTACATACTAAAGACAGTGCTAATTTTCTAACATCTATCAAATTACATTAATCAATGTGATAAGAAAAAACAATACTGACAACAACAACAAAGCAAGAAACTAACTGGGGTGGCTTCCTATCACTTGAAGGACAAAGTCCAATCCTTTCCAGGACTTTCAAATACATTCACATTCTGGGCCCTGCCTGTCTTGCTAGCTTCATCTTCTGCCATATTCCCTCATGCTTCTAGCACACTAGCCAGATGAAACTGTTTGAAATTCTCTAAACCTTGCAAATTTGTCTCAAAATTACCATTTTGGGGAGAGCTGCCTGCCAACCAAGAACACCCTCTTTGGAATATTATGTGAGCTAGAGATAAACTTCATTCATATTGGAGCCATTATATGGTCTTGAGTCTTTTTGCTACTCTAGACGGTCCTGTCCTAATTACAGGCACTTTACAACCAAGAGATGCAGTTGCTTGCATGGTCATGTCACCCTCTTGTTAATCATCACTATCCCTAGTGATCTACTTGGTGAAGGAGGGTGTCTGGAGTTGAAGAACTAGGGTCTGTGAGATTTAGGTTTCCTGCTATAGCTTTACTAACATCTTCTGTCACAAGCCTGTGGCAATCTTGATTTTTTTTTTTTAAGAACCTATTATGAGTGTCCAGGGGTGCTGCTTATTGAAACTGGCCCTGTTTAGAAAAAGATGCTCCTTCTAGAGGATACATGGCCTGCCTGTTGGAGGAAGTATAAAGAATGAGGCAGCACTTTTGGCCAGCTCTGGGTTGATCAATTAAAGAAAGACTCCCTCTATGACACAGCCAGTGCCACATGGCTTGACAGGCAGGAAACTGCTTAGATTTTAGCTTTCATAAGCCCACTCCTTAGAACAAGTGTAAAAATTTCACAGCCATATCCAGTGGCTCAAGAGAGTCCAGCGGGTAAGACGAAGGACTCTGCTAAGAAGTTTAAATATGAAAGATACACAGATTAAGACTTAAAGGAGGCCAATGCAAAGAACTATCACAAATGTACAAGTCACAGAACCTCCAAAGAAGGAAAGAATACTTATAACTCAGAAAAAGTTTTATGTAGAAATTTATATCTCTGCTAGACTTTTAAAGTAGGTAAGGCTTTACTATTTAGAAAATAGAGATCACAAGAACATTCCAGTTAGTGGGAAGGGTGTGGGAAAAAATATTAAAGTGCCAAAATGCACAGTTAATTCTCTGGTTTATCTGGGGCATGAGGGTGCAGAAAGATGAGAATGGAAAGATAGACTAAAACATTATGGTACAATTGTTAAGTGTTATGATCAGTAAGTTAGAGGTTATTTTGAGCAAGATGATTTTTAACACAGATATTCTATAAACTATATGAAAATAGTCTTGAAGGAATTAGTCTGGAGACACAAAAACAATAAGGTGCAAGTTAATAGTAATTTTTTTTTCAGGTAGAAATAGTCTTCAGGAAAATTATACAAACATATATGAAAATAAGGAAAAGGGTAGGATCTGGTGTTAGGTTTTGTCATAGACAAAGGTAATTTTTAACAATAGTAACATGTTATTGCCCATGAAGAAAGCTGAAGTAGTTTTTCATCCTGGGCTCTCACACTCAGCCTTGTTCTTTATGGTTGGACTTTAGTCATAGCAAATCCTCCCAACAGACAGCTCTCAACTATCACAGGTTACAGATTAAAGTGACAAAATATTCAGAATGATGAATAAAAATACTACAAATTCAGAGAGACCAAAAACAACACTTTAGAACTAGATTCTGAGCACTAGGAATAAATGTTCACTTCTCATACTCATTTCCTGGAACAATTTTGTTTTATAGTAGCATGAATAGCTGGCAATAGTTCATTAACATTACTTCTCAGTTAATATAGATCCTTTAACTAGGGTTTCTTCCCTTCTATATCAAATTCATGAATATGATCTGTATGCTAATAGTTTAATTCTGGCATGTGTTCTTCATATCTTATGTATTTCTAGGGAGAAATGACTGGTAAATTAGTAATAGTAAATTGATACCTATACGAGGTCTGTGAAGGGATCCTGTATGAAAGATGAGTTGGGTGACCAATCATATATATTCCGGTTTGCTCTGGAAAATCCTCATTTACTCCTTATGTTCCACCGTAATTATTAATAACCTCTCTTTTCACACTCTCAAAAGTGTTCTGGTTTGGTTCATAAAATATGTGGTCATTTTACTGATGAGAAAACCATCAAGAGTCTTGGCTGTGGAATTATAGGCCTGAATCTATATTCATTTAGGTAATTAATTAATTTAGGTAATTTAGGTAATTACATAATTTAGGTAATTAATTATGATCAGTTATTTCAAGACAGTCTTAGAACTTCCTTTACACAAAAACAAAGTGTAACAATGAGTCAAGTGCCTTAGTGCAGTACCCCAGATTTTTCTCTATTTTTATTTTATCTATAATTTAATTATTGAATAATGAACACTTGGATTCTTTAACCAATTAAGACAATTAGAAATTTAAACCTGAGCAAATGATATATAACAGCAAGTTATGATTGGTCTAGTGAAGTGAAGCAGAGGTTGTAAGTTGCCTCTCTCAACATCTATTCTCTCCTTTTTCCTTAGTGCGAGAACTCTGAATATATTGGGCTAGTCAAAAAGTTCAGGGTCTTTTTCCTGTAAGATGGTCCTGGTAGCACTTAGGTGTCTTTAAGTTCATTCAAAACAATTTTGTTAGATTGTATTGTGACAGCTGTCATGTCAGGATGCATTTTTAAAAAAACATCAAAATTGGTGAATTCTTGTGTGGCCATTTTAATATTGAAGATGGAGGAAAATATACAACAATTTCAGTATATTATGCTTTACTATTTCAATAAAGATAAAAACTCAGTTGAAATGCAAAATAAAAAAAGGGTTCTGTGCAGGGTATAGAGAAGGTGCTGTGACTGAACATGTCAAAAGTGGTTTATGAAGTTTGTGCTGGCGCTTTCTCACTGGACAATGCTCCACAGCTGGGCAGACCAGTTGAAGTTGATGATGATCAAATCAAGACATTAACTGAGAACGATCAACATTATACCACTCAGAAGATAGTTGACATACTTAAAATATCCAAATCAATAAAATCATTGGTGAAAATGAAAAATGCATCATTCATTTTATTACAAAATCATACAGACTCTTTGGCCAATCCAATATTTTGGGTGACAATCATGTGACTAAATTATGGTCACGAAAGGTATATTCAAAGTGTGTGGTACTTCCCAGAAGTCCTATTAAGGCAACAGAGAGCAGAAAATTCTTCTTTTTGTTGTGTGAAATGAATAAAATGACTGGAACTGTAGTCATCTTTAATCGTAAATCAATGCGCTAAGGTGGTGGAACAGCAAGAAAAAGAAACTGTTTCCTGATAATTCCGGAACCATTATGTTAGTTCTAGAAGGCTTACTTTTGGATATTTTCTCTATGAGAGAAAAATAAACTTTTTTCTTGTTAATCAATTATTATTTTGGTTTACTGTCACTTGCAGGTAAACAATTCTCATTGACTCAGTGAAAAAAACATGAAAATTTCACATACAGAGTTAAGAGTGGATGGCACTTGACCCTGTGATAGAAGACACCTACTAAGAAGGGCTCTGGGTGGCTAACTGGACTCAAATACATAAAAATTAAAAAAAACAAACAAGTGCATAGCCTAGAAGCCATTGTGTAAGCGGCCTCACACAAACTGCACTTCATGGAGAAATCTGCACTGAACTACCTGCCTCCGCACTGAACTGCCTGCTTGTGCTGTGTTTCTACCATGTGAGCCAGCCCTTATAAAGTGGTTCCTGGAATCCTGTCTTAACCAGTAAGACTGAGGCTTTCCCCATCTAATCAGAGGTGTGCAGCTCCAACCAACCAGAGCAACTTTATTCTGACCAATTATGACAGTGCCTATTGCATCAATCAAATTGTGAGGATTTGGAGTCCACACTTGCATGAGGACAGACCAATCAGGATGCAGGGGCTGAAACATCTGTCTATATTAGCCAGCTCCCCTCTGGCTCTGGGAGCACACTCCTCCTTTCCACTGAAGGTTGTGTTTTCCTGGGAGAACTGAAACACCGCAGACGTCTCACCAGAACAGAGCAGAGCTGACCAATGAGGAGAACAAAGCTGTCTAGTCAGAGAAGAGATTGGCCCAAGTGCACAGGGCTGCTTTACAGCTGTGCTGTATCATAATTGAGCTATTTTGCATTGAATAAAATTTTCTCTCACTACACCCCAAGTTGGGAATCCTGTTGGCATTGAGTTGGTGCCAGCAACCATAGGTTGACACACTGAACATCGAGGAAAGTCAGGAATGTGTTGGACGGAAAGGAAAGAGTACAGAAAGAGAATTTCTTTACAATGTTCATAGAATTTATAAAGGTGCAATTTACCATTTGGGACAAATTAAACTAGTGAGAAAATCATGTATATTATTATGTGTAGTAATGGTGATACTCCAAGGGTAAGCAGTAAAATGCCCTAAGTATATCAGAAGTATCCCTAGCTTTCTTAGCTGAATTAAAAATAATACAGTATCCAAGTACCCACACTTTAGCTTGGAGTCCTTGAATGGCTAGACAACTTTCTTTAAAGGAAGGCATATCACAAAGTACTTTGTTATCAATTGACTACAAAATGCTCTCACAACTTCCCAGAAGAATTTCAGCTCATTTCAGCACAATATGACCGGGTATGATTACCCATTACAATATGCTAGCACGTGAATTCATTATGGGCAATATCTAAGCCCATCAATGTTGATCTAAGCATTTCGATGGCTAAAGCTCATAGATCCATCTTAATAAAAAGTCTGAAGGTTTGGCTTTTAGGAATACATCATGGACATGTTACCTTTCCTCTGTGGAATCAGAGGGCTTACACTTGGGTATCTAAGGGCTTGCGAGGAGTGGGAGCAGATGGTAGTTTTTATGTGTTCTTTTTATAAACGCATTTTGAGCAGGTTTTTTCTGCATGAATATTTCATTTATGACAGGGTGCTGCTTAGTTATATAAAAAGTAAATATATAACGAGCGAGGTGTAAGTATAGCAGCAATGTAGTGTTGAGGCTAATGGGTGGAGAAGATTTTAAAAATACAAAAATTCTCATTTTCAAAAAGTATTTTGCAAACTTTAAGAGATAAGTGACTTGTTTCTTTCCTATATCTCTTATCCCCATTGCTCCCTATTCTGCTGTGTGCTTGTCCAGGGAAAGAGGATGCTTTACATTCAAGAACTCAAGAACTGGATTTTCAATCCTTATTAGGAGCACTATTCGTACAAGTTAGAGAAAGGACAGAAACAGCCTAAGTAAAGTGAAAATAGCAGGGGCAGGATCCACAAACGGTAGCAGCCTAAGTTTAGGAGACCCTAGAAGGCTGGATATACAACCAGCAGCAGGAAGAAAGGAGGATGTAAAACAACAGCTGCCATAAGCTGAAATGATGGGCCTTGATCTTCATCAGGAGCAGGTGGCCAAGATACGCAATATACTTAGATTGTGCAACATCATGTTATTATCACCATGTTCTGGGCTTCAAAAACTGATTCCAGACTTACTCTGTTAGAAAAAATGTTTAAGCCAACTTGAGAAAATATATCAAATCCCACTTCCCTATAGAATTGTTTCAGCCCAGGTCTATAATGCATGTTGTTACAGCTAATAGGAATAGGTATCTCTTATTCTTAGCTTTATGTTAACCTAAGCTATTTTAGCTGGTCCCTAAAACTAAAACAAACAAAATCACAGAAAACACAAAACACCCCAAAACTCCTCAAAAATAACAACTATGGTTTTGGTCATACCCCATATCTTGTGTAGTGGAACAGTAAACATGCGCTGATTTTGTGCACAGTATTAGGAAGCTATAAATAACATGGATGCCCTGGTCTAAAATGTAATTAAAATGAAATTCATGTCTACAATGATCTAAAGACAATGTGGCTTGTAAGGAGGTAACTATGACAATGAATTTTATATTTTTCTAAATGTTCCTTGATGATAAGGACTTTATTTTATATGGCAGACCCTCAATATTCATGAGGGATACCGCAGCCCCAAATTCATGAATATCAGTTTAGCATGTAATTGTCTCCATAAAACTTCTACTTTCTGGATTAGAACCATCACTTTCTTGGATAGTTTTCTTCCACTTTACTTTCATCCACCAGAACTAGCAGCTGACTTTTATTTTCAGGGAAAGTATTCACAAAGAAAATAGGTTTTTATCATGTCATGAGAATTACTACATAGTAACTTGACCACAAGTAGAGAATATCTAAACCACTGCGAGAAGATATGTGGGCCAGTCATCAAAACTCACTCTTGTTAAAGGATTCCTACTAGAAACCCGCCTCTTGCCACATGTAATTCAATTTCATGCCTCAGCAAAATTACAAATTGCTGCATGTCATGAACCCTTAACTATTGCTTGAGAGTAGTCAAAGTAATAATATTCAATCCTGTAAGTAACATATTTCTTTGTATTCTCGAAATATTGCCTACTACAATGCCTTACATACAATAGGTTGTCGGTGATCTTTCAGGTTGGTTGATTATCGGATTGATTACTCAAAGTATGTGTATTATAGTAAGTACTGAATGGATAAAATGTTGGACAGGCCAATGGAACACCCTACACTGATATACTCTTTGGCCCCCTCCAGTGCTTCCCTTAGAGGCAATTTAGAAGTTTTAGTTAATAATAGCATTAGACTAATGGGCGCTACTCAGTACTACAGCTGTTGTTAAGAGGGGAAAAGGATTACATAGAAAACAAATGTGGTCTGCATAGAAGGAGTGAATGAAAACGTTAGAATGCTTTCTAAACTTTGCTAACTTTATGTTTAAAATATTTTTAGAGATTCCCTGGTAGTAAGCTTTGGAAATAAATCAGTGAATCAACAACTCAACTTCCCCCTCAAGCCAAAAGTTCATTTGCTACAAGTCTCAAGAAAATGCACTATGGAGGCTCCTTTGGTTCAGCCATGGATGTTGGGTTGACCATAGGACAATTGGTCATTTATTAAGAATGATGAAAGATGTATGCACAATAATAAACCAAAAAAATGATAACCTGTACCTGGACTTTCTCTCTCTTTTAAAAATAATTTTGCATATTTGTAAATATTAATGATACATAATGTAAACAAATAATTATATCATGCTTCCTTAATTTTCAAAAATGTATTTTGCTCCAAGCTTCAATTTTCCCTGCAAAATTCATCCTTTCCACATCTAATTTTCTTCCTGGTATCCAAAAAATCTGATTATTTCTTCAATCAGAGAGGACATTGTTTTGCAGAAAATCATAACAGAGTTTTATAAAAAGTCATATTTCCATAAAAACCAAACAGATGTCTTTAGTAAATAGAAATATTATAAAATTTTTATTCAGTTCCATTTTTTGATTCTCACTAGGTTCTCTCTCTTTCTCACACACACTCCTGATTTTATTAAAAAAAAAAAGAGAAAATGAATTAATTTTCCTGAAGAATATAGAGTGGATTTGGGTAAATAATAATAATTGCCTTTAAATATCAACTACATTAAAATTTTGTATTTTGGGAGTTCTGTGAATTGAGGGGGGAAGTCACAGCTGTGAATACTGATGAACTATTTCAAGTGTAAGTGGGAATGAAGGCCAAGAGTAAGAGAGATGACTGTGATGTAGGTACATTTAACTGATTAAAGGACAACTATGGAGGGAAGGAAAAAGAGAAGTAAAATCAGGGCAAGTCAGTGAAAGAATGTGACACTAAGGATCTAAATCTAGTTTTAGAGTTCAGAACAAACCAAAGATTTAACAGAATATTATTGTATAATTTTGTTCAAATCACATCATGATAAAAATGGGGTTTTAAAAATGTTTATGAGATAATTTCCTGAGGTAAGTTTTCCTTCTGTTATTTGGGCAGTGATTTTTAGTGCTGCACAAAACTCCTGAACTCTCCCCATAAATTGTGAGTATTTCAGCATCAGCATGAATAATGTACATTGGAGATAGCATAGGAAGAAGAGTTCAGATTTGTAAAAGAGGAACAGCAGATTCTGGAAACCCTAATTGTGGTTATTGGGCAATGTTGTCTAGTCCATAGCTCAAGACTTTGACACTTACTGACTTTAACAGTGTTGTGCAATTCATGGACATGGGAATTTAACTTGGCTGAAAATGACTGTATTTTACCTGATAGTTTTCTCAAGAAGGTGATGGTTCTCAAATGTCTAAATTAATATTTTGACTGAATTCCACCACATATGCCTCATCTCTACTGAGCACAATGGGAGACTTGTGTTTTGGGGTTGATTAACGTAGGACACAGGATTAGCACATAGTGGACTAAATTGTAAATGACTGAAAAGAAGCTCATTTGTGTCTATTTATTCATCCTTATTAATAGTTTCAGGCACTTAGAAATGCCTCAAGGAAAGGCAGAACTGCAAGTAAATAACTTTGTGAATACTACCATTAACTCTGGTGTATTTGAAATACACAAAAATGGCAAAAATTAATGGATACTAAATCATAAGAAATCAGATTTTCTCAAATACATTTATAATTTCTACTTAAGTTATTGCCTCTTGAATACCAAATATTTACTGTTAGCATGTAGGTCATATAATAGCTCAATGAATTATTTGTTCAAATGGTGTTTTCGAAAGTTATTAAAAGAGTTTTGTTTAAGTAATTTTTAGTGAAATCCTAAAGTATTTCAAGTCACCAAATTTTAAAGATCATTACTGAGCAACAATTTTTATTTTCTTTCAATAAAATTTATTGGGGCTACTAGCTAAAAGTCAGAAAAAAGATGGTAAATCAAGTACCTATTAGTGACAATTCTGAACTTCAATTTTTTTGTCATGAAAACTGAAATTCCTTTCATATTTTTTGGATGTTTTCAGGGAAAAAAATTCCATGTAAGTAGAAGGCAGAAAAGACTGCTGAGTAAAGAAAACTGTGCTGAATGTTCTTGAGTCCTGGTTCTATTATATATAGTTATATAATCGGGAAATTCACCCAAATTATCTGAGCCTCATTTTTCACATCTGAAAAATTAAAGGGTTAGAATAAATAATGTATAAGCCATGTGTCATATTTTACAGTCTATGGCTTTATTACTCTGTGATCCAACATAGAACTTTGCAAGCTTCTTTCCAGAAAGTTTTCCCAGAGCTATGTTAATATATTTACTGTTAAAGTTAGTATTTCCCCAATCCACTAGGAAAACTTATTTTTTCCAATTCAATGTTTTCTTTAAGAATTTTTGCTGGCACTATTTAGCTATATAAGAATAAAATATAACTATTATCTGATTTAACATAAGATAATAGTTATATTTTGTTTTGTTTTAGACATTTTTTAGCTTAATAATTCATGATGGCTAAAGGTGTTCTATACCTGTTGTCTGTCAAGGGTCAATGCTTCAGTCAACTCTCACTTCCTGTCTGAGCCGAACAAATTTCTATACCTCATAGGGTATACATAGGGACTCATGTATTCATAATCAATTGGTTCTTTCTAATAATAACATACCATTTCATATAATAGCACACACTCATTGGGTTCATTGAGGAACTAGAGCTCAAAGAAGGCCAAATACGGAGAAAGCCCCAGAGCCCCCAAGGAATTTACAAGGTGGAGAGCAGGGGAAGCAGGACCAGCATGCATAGTAACTTTGGAGGCATATAGACAAGTCTGTAGCCAGTGACAGGTGCAACTGGCTAGCGAAGTAATTTAGAACAATATTTTCTGTTTCATCTAAAAGCACCAGAAAGAGAAAGGCCTCCTGTGTCATGAATCCCAATGGAGGAAGCATTATAAGAAGGAAGTGGTGGTAAATCATGCTGAATATTGCAAATAAAATTTGAAATCATTTCTGAGGATTTTCAATTGATTGATGATAGTAATAGTCAGATTAAAAGTACCTAAGGATCATGTTATAATTAAGAAATAGCATAAATAACCTTAAAAAACTCATCATATATGTGGAAAACTATTACTGCAGGATTAGAATACAGTTGGATTCAATTGCAAAATGGCACTATGGTTTTAATATCTCATGAGATTTTATCTCTGTAAGTAATTCTGTTTTAACAAGTATTTACTTTTTCATGTAGAAGCTCTCCTTTTGTTTATCAATCTTCTTAGTGCCCAAAATTGAAAATTTGACTTATAATGGAATTTGATCACACTGCTGCTTCTCTGGATTTAGTAACATGTGTAGGATGACAGCCTCCTACCTCATATGCCCATAGAGCGACAGTGCTCTGGTCATTCTGCCACTCAGACTTGGGGGAGGCAAGTTCACCTCTGACCCCGGCTCTGTCTCTTTAGTGTGGGTAGACTAGGGGAAGGATATTGATATTTTTCATAATTTTTTTGTAATCACAACCAACTTTCACGTGCATCACTGAAGAAACCACAGGAACATTCTGTTATTTCAATACTGTGATTCTACTTAACAGAGACAAAAACTAAACTGCTTAAATTGTCTGGGGCTAGGCTACTCCTTTTGTTTTGTTTTGTATTATTTGCTGTTGATTCTGTAAATTCAAGGCACAGAGAAGCCATTAATCTAGTTTTCTTTAATTCTTTGACCTGAGATGATGTCCCTTATATTTACTAATGTAAATCTAGATGAGCCCTTCTTGTTGTTTTCAAGGATGGCTGTGCCATAATTATTTAACTACAAGTACCTATTTAAGTATCACTTTTGGTTTTAATATCTATTTTCTCTTTGTAGCTATTTCTTCAAGATGCCTAAAGTAATAGAGTGTATTGTAGAATGTTTCTCTTAAAACAAGATTTTCTTAAAAACTCATCACAAGAGTTTTCTCTTTATTCCTTTGTAAAGAGGCATGCTATTTTTTTTACAGCTATGTAAAAATAACCAGTCAATGTTTTCAAAAAAGCTCTATGGAAACTTTCTCTCCATGATCTCTTCTCAAGAATATGTTCAAAACATACAGTAATGTTCTTTATTTGTTTAGCCTTGTTAAAGTTTCTTCGGGTTCATATCAATGATTTTTTTTCTCAGGGTTTTTAGAGACAATAGTTTTAGAGTTAAATGCTAAGTATGTTTATCAAGGTGTTTACCAACTATACTTTTCATTGAAATTCAAGCAGTAACTGACACTTATTATCTGGATGAAAATATTTTGCTACTAGTCATTAGCTCATCTCTTAGGACTCTGACAATAGTAGTTTGTTTTCGTGTAGAAAATGCATACTAAATGCGTATAGGTAGAAATGTCACTCTTTGAATTTTTTAGGGACATTTCCTGAATCTTCCCTGGATTTGTGAAATGAGTTATGTGACCTCGTCACCTACTGGCTTCAATGCAGGCAGAAAGTGGAAAGTCCAAACTTTTATTTTCAATAAGGTAAGCATTTTTTTGGACATTTATCGATATGACATTAAAATAATTTTTTATAGTTTTTATTTGCTCATAGTCTGTAAGAATAAGGTAGTCATTGTTTTGGAAAAAATAAATTGTACAGTATGATATATTTGAAACATGATAAAAAAGGATGACTCAATATTAAAACATTTTAATAATCAGAATTTTTATTTTCTGTATTTTAGATCTTGCTGTTTAATAGGCTTAAGCTTTATATCAGCTAAGGTCATAGTGGAAAACATAATTCACCAGATGGCTCAAATAAATAGACAAGATATTAGTTACAGAGATATGAAGTAAGGCAACAAACAAAGGCTAGCCAGGACTGGAGACTAGCAACAGTGAGAAGCTGTTACTCTCTGGAGCTGAAGGGAAGGAAACAGTGTTTCCAGAGTCCAGGGGGAGGCAGGGAGAGATGCAGCTACTGTGAGAGTCGAAGTGCTGAAGCAGCCAGCGAGCAGAAAGTAAACCATGAGCACTTCTCCGCCCACCCTCTGATTTCTCTGCAGTGCCTTCCACTGGCTGACCCCCAACCAGAAGCCAACAATAAGTGAATCCTGTTGACAGGTAGAAAATAGAAGGAAGAAGTATACTTGGAAAGGCAAGCAGAAAAAACACCCCAAACTAGTAAGGGTAAAGCTACTCTTTGGTTAGAGGGTTAAATTTTATTTATTTATTTTATCCTGGATTTGCATATATTTCATCTATGCAAATATAATCAAACCGGTATAACAAAACCATTGAGATGCAGGGTTTTACACAGTAATTAATTGGATCTGTTAGATTTCGACAGAATTTAAATGACTTTAAACTGATTTTTTAAAAATTATCATTTAATTTCCTAAATCTATTTTTTTCAAACAGCATCTCATAAAATAGTACTTATTTTAATAGAGAACATTAGGGGCAGCTGGTTGCAGAGTGGAGAAGTCCCCCACTCTGACTTCTCTTTCTACCCCTCATAATATAAAAGACACGAAAGATCCTACTGGGAATACCTGGGTTCCAAGGAACTCACTTGGAGCACCTTTGTATTTATGAGGAAATTGTAAATCAAATTGCGTATTCTTTTATTAATTCATCTTCTGTGGGAAAAAAATTAAAAATTGCCCGAGGTAGACCAACTGTTTCTTCAGTTGGTAGAAATGTGGAATTACATTAAGAACATTTCAGTTATGCTTCAAGATGAGATAGTCTTGTTTCTTCCACCTTTTCTTTAAATATGGAGTCTGTCATTGATAATTTCACGACTAAAGATTTATGTTCTTAAGAAAATACTCTCTAGTGCAAAATGTAAAAAATGTTTGATGATTCCCGATTAGTGTATTTACACTTTAAAATAAATTAACAAGTCAGTTATTATTTCATCAAACAAATAATTAATGAGCATCTACATTGGGCCAATATTAGTCACCAGCAATATAGAGAGGACAAAAACGACAATTTTTCTGCTAATCTAGAGATCACAATTTAGCAGGGGTCACACAGATGACATATTAAACAAATATGCATTGTACAAAGTAATTAATTCATTACATTTTTAATGTGTTAAAAAGTATAAGTGTAGGACACAAAATTTTCTACTTGTAATGTGTATATGTATATAGGTATATAAATAGATAAGTAGATAATCTAATATGTTTAATTTCTAAAATTCTAATACGTAAATATGCATATATTGTAAGTGCTAAAAAAATTTAGCACTCTGAGAGACCTAGAGTCCACTGGTCTGAATGAAGTCTGAAGTCTTCAGTATAAAAACCAAGGTCTTTGAAAACAATCCCCAATCTGTTTTCTTTTATTATTTCACCACCGATTCATATTGTATTGATCTCCTGAATGCAATTATTGGCATGCTATGTTCTACCCGAACTGCATAGCTCTTTTTTGCTCTCTGCCTGGGACTTGATTTCTTATTTCTTCCTAACAAACGATTCTCTGTTTTGAACTATTTCCTAATTTGAACCCTTATCAATTTGTACAACTCCATGAATTCTTCGCTGATTATTTAGCTCAGAGTGATTTCTCCTTTCTTTGAATTTCCTGCATTATAGTGGAATTATTTGAATTCATGTTTTGTGTACTCATTCATTCAATATGCAATATATGTCTATTGTGTGCCAGCAATGAGCAAATATATCTCCGCTTTAATGACACCTGCATATTATTCCTTTGGTGAAATTTAGTTCCTGAAGAGTAAGATTATATATGTGACTTTGCAATTGTATCCACTTCAGAACAAAGAAGATTCCTTGATTTTGACAGTTGATGAATAAAAACCGGTGAATGTGTTAGCTGATTTCATTTAGCCACACACGATGTCCTTTATATTCACTAATGTAAATCTAGATGAGTCCTTCTTGTTGCTTTCAAGGATGGTTGTGCCATAATTATTTAACTACAAGTACCTATTTAAGTATCACTTTTGGTTTTAATATCTATTTTCTAACTGCCCTAAGAAACTGCCATACTGTTAATCTTATTATTTGGTATATGTAACACAGCTCTGGATTAAAACAAGTGAAGAATTTATATTCTGAAATATATGCTGAATTAATCTGTACATATCTGCACATATCATAAGGAGAATTATGAGAATAAATTAAAGAACATTGAAAAACAAAACGTAAAAAGAAGTCAATATTATCTGAATTATTATTATTTTTATTTAATTGATATATAAATATATCAGATAAAGTATCTCCTGGAAGCCTTCAATGTTTCAGTAATCTCAGTTCTCCACTTTATGATACATCTATATACTGAGGCTCAGTGATTCCTCTATCAAGGCTGATTCCCACGAATGCCCAACAGAAAGACAAAAAGAATAGAAAGGAGAAGTAGGTACATCAAGTTTTGCTTAGGTCTGCTAGCAAATTTCCATGATGTCAGCCCAATTTTCTTTTTGTTCCAAAGCAGAGGTTCACGGGTTCTTTCTGTTGTTTTTTTTTGTTGTTGTTGTTTTGTTTGTTTCTTTATACCTGTTCTCAATCATGATTCTGACTGTCCTCTAAATATACATAGTGTCAGATTACCTGGTTCCAACTGTAAGGCGAATTTTTGAAAACAGGATTTTATGTCTTTAATTTTTATATATATATATATATATATTTTTTTTTTTTGCAGTTGATAGGTGGCTCTGAGTTGCAGTCTGACTGAGCTCCTGAAAACAGTACTGAGAAGCTGTCTATAAATAAATAGTTTTGTTTACAGGAACTTACTGGGGAACTGGACTTGTACCACCTGCCATGTGGCCCCTGCTGAGAAGTCAGAGGAAGGGGTTTCTGTCCTCTATTTTCATTCAAATCAGCTAGTCTACCTCCATGTACGGTAGCTTCTTTTTCTTGTTGTCTTAAATTAGGTATAGACACCCTTTCTCCCATTAATGCACCTTAGAGCTATTTGTTAGCATTATTTATTTTTATTTTTTCTGATTATACCTGGCCCTCTATTATTTTATAAGCTTTCTAAGAATGTATGTCTTTTGTTTAATATGTCAACTAAAGGAGAATTGGGTAGGATGAGAACTGTATGAGAATAAACTGTCTAGAATTATGAAAATAAATATCTGAAAAGTTTTATACTTATCCTGAAATTCTTAGTTCACGCCAGTTAAGAAATTGTAATTTTGTGGGCTAGTGGCAAACTGGAGTCCATATGGAGTTTCTCAATTGGTCTTCTGAGTAGGTGGGATATAAATATCATGACAGCGTTTCTGTTGTGTCCCTTTCATGGTCAAAGATGCTGTCTTTTCTGTCTGATTGGTCCTCTGCAGTGTGTCATGACAGAAATCATTGGTAAATTTTGTTTCATGAGGTAATGACACTTAGCTAGCAAGTAGCTAAGACAGGCAATTGTTTCCTAATATGTGTTTTGCAAACCTAAAATGTCATTAGAAGAGAGAGGCCATTCTGTTACTAATTTAAGGCTCACTGAAAGCTTGCTATTAAGATAAATAGAAAATGAGTAGACAAAGTTTTCTGTGCATTCTGTAAAACATGAAGTATATGAGGTAATAGGAAGAGTGTCTGAAAAAAAGGCCTATCATACTCTCCAAATTTCTAACCATCTGATCCACACATACCAGTGACATAACCCACGCTGACTCTAACGATCGGGAACATCTGTACGATGAACTAGTACTGTGTTCTGAATTGCATGTTCTAGTTTTACTTTAAAGTCCTAACTAGAGCGTGGCTACTATTAGGCTTGTCCTGATTTTACTCAGCTACTGTGATTTAGCCTGTTGATTATTTGCAAAATGCACATTAATAATCAGAGATTGGTTTAATGGATGTTTACATTTGAGGAATGAAGAAATCTGTAGTTTATAGGACAAAAGAGTAAATAATCTTAATAAACATCGTGTATTTCTTTAATTAGGGAAAGGTAGAATTCATTTTCTTTCTTAAAAGTGGAAGAGGATTATTTTGAAACTTTCAGAAGGAGCCATCTATCAATGAAAGTGACAGAAGAAGAATTAAAGCAGGGACTGAGGCACTGCTCTGCTTTTTGCCCCGTTTTTATTAGCAGTTATAAGGAAGTAGATCCAGAAATAGAGATGCACGATAGCGAGACATCAGTACCGTAACCAGTATTTTCAGACATCACCACAAAAACATACGCTCAGGATTTCACAACCCTCTCACATTGGCAATGTCACAATGTTGCCTTGGGCAAGGTTTTCGTCTCCTTTTTGGGTAAAGTAGGGTTCCTTTTTTTCCCCTCATACCAACTTCTATAAATCACTTTGCTTGAAGGGCAAACTAAAGTTTCTTGGTTTCAAAATCATGCCTGTCGTGAGGAGGGAAACCCTTCTCACACCATTAGAAAGTCAGCTCAATGTGTCTGGCCAGCTTCAGAGAGTGATAAAGGACGTCGTTCCCTCGTAAACTACCTGAGTCGGTTCAAATATAGAAAACCTTAAAAACACAATCTAAAATATTTCACTGGTAACACAATTTTAGTTCACTCTTGTGTATTTACAAGAAAAACATTACTCTGTAGTTTCTTTTTAAATACCTTAAGCCTCTGGTCACCACTATTCACTGAGGTTAGCAAATTTCATCATATGGAAGTCTTCTCTTTGTCAATTTATTTTTCTTGTCTTCATTACTATAAAACTTTGTTGAATTAACCCTCTCCTTCCTAAGTTAACAAATACTAAGCAAAATGGAGAATTAATACATCCAACAATTTTATGGAGATTAAAAAAATCATAAAACATAGTCTAGGCTTTCACCTTGAATATTCAGATTTTACTTTTATACTTAAATGAATTATGACTTGAGTGCAGCCCCAATAAAGTGAAAGAGCAAATAAGTGGTTGTTATTTATGGCTAGTAGGAGAATTTTAAAGGAAATGCTACTAACCAAGTGGCTTCTGAAATTGAAGATAATGTCATATGCATGAATGGCCAGATACTGGAGCAGTGAGGACCTATTCTGTAGTTCTTTGAAGTGGTGAATGTTGGTAATGTTTTCCTCCTTCATGAAAGGAAGAAAATGTATGGATTTATGTCATCATTTCAGGCAGTAGGGCCTGAATAGTGACTCTGGAAAGTCCAACATAGAAGTACCATGGTAATAACGCAACTTATTTAGGAAAACTCATCAATTTATGAGAAGAAAAGAAAGGTTCTAAAAGTTTAAAGGGTTTTACCTCCAATAGTTACCAAAGAGCAAGCTGCATGGTCTTCAAGTGAAATTCACTTGCCTTATTTTTCCCCTGTTCCATTTACATATTGGTGATATTATAAAATTAATTTTAAATGTCGACCTCGTGGCGTAAGTATAACGTAGGTGGTACTATAAATTTATTTTTGAGAGGTTCTATTTGAAAGAGTTATGACTCTTACACTATGTTAAAAAGATAAAGAATAGGCTACAAAAATATCTAGGACATTCCATAGTATTAAGATAGCAATCTGATGAAAATTTTTCTCTTTGTCTTGCCTCATTAGATTCTCCAAGAAATCAGTAAAAATATTGTTTAATTTTATGATTTTTTAAAAACAAATGGATTATTAGTTCCTAATGAAAGCTAGAAGGTAGGTTTAATCTTAGAGCTAATTTCCAGAGCAAGTTGCAGCTATTCCAATTTTGAATTTTTAATTAAGTTACTATTGATATACCAGTGCTGGAACAAAACATATAACAGAAAAATAGAAAACACAGGTAATTGTAGGTAGTTTCTTTTGTTTGAATGGGACTCACTGTTTAAGGGTTAGCAGGAAGAGTTTTCTTTCCTTTGGTGCTTTTTTCAAGAATGTCATCAATCCACTTGGAGAGAAAATAAACTTCATTGACACATAGAGTAACAAGCCTCAGAGGAATCTGAGAATTAGATGAATATATATATATATATATATATATATATCTCCCTGTGCATAGGGACAAGCATACCAAGCAATAATAAGTATACCACTTGTGAAGTTATGGTAAGGTCCCTGTCTACTTACTGATAAAAACTCAAGTTTGTCCTGGATGATGAATGAGTTAGGGGAAAATATTTTCATTCATTCATCCATTCAATCTGCAAATATTTAATGAGCACCTACTATATGTCACAAACAGTATAAAACCTGGAGAATTGTGAGCAACATAGATAGCACTTGATGTAGCTACTTGAACCAAGGTACAAAACTTCAAAAGTTGATATCTAATTTACTGGGTAGGCTCTTAACAAAATTTCTTGAAAAATTATTTGGCAATAGATGAACTTCAGGTGACTTTTTTATCACAATTATCACAGAGAATGAGTTATCTGAAATATTTTGTGTTCATTGTATTGTTCAAATTCTCTGATGCCATACTTTGTGAAATCCCCAGATGGTATGCATACAGAACTTGTCCAGCTTTGTTCTTTATGCCTGCAATGGATGATAGATGAAGTGTGATGTTTGTTGTATATTGAAAGTAATGTATGTGTGTTTACCATAAATAATGTTTTAAATTGCTGTTGAAGAATAATATGAGTATCTAGCATAGAACCTGGTACAGAGAAAATGTTCAATAAACTATTTTTTCCAATGACTGATTGAACCATTCTATTTGTGTATCTTTCTACATGAGAGTGTTGGTCATTATCATTATCAATGGTACATGTGAGACTTCACCGTCACTCATAATTTACCTTCTTTCTGTATTTCTAATTTCAGTTACTGGAATCATTTACACCATTTCAGGCAGCAAAGTATAATGTTTCACTTAACAGAGTCCTTTCAGGACTTTTATAGTCTAAGGGCAGGAGATGAGCCTGGAAAGACATGACAGGAATTGGGATGATCCATGTGGAAATGGAAATGTGTGTTACTCGGAGTATCTGATGCAGTAAAGGCGCGTATTCGTGTCTGTGGACGGGTTAATCAGTAAGTGGCAGAGTAAGTCCTCATGCCTGCTGCCAACTGACCCTACATGTTTTCAAAGGTTTATAAACTTGTTTAATTAAAATTGTATTTAAAAATGCCTTTACAATGAGCATTTAAATGAGACTCTTCCTATTTTCTCAGTAGTTTAGTTAAAATCTCAAGGCTGATAGCTGATGAACAACATTATAATCTAAAGAATGAAACAAGTAGCTACCAAATGCCATCTTTAAAACTTGCTAAAAAACAGCCAAATTAGTCCTTCACATTCTCCCCTATTACTCCAACCAAGTTTTATAAAGATAAGATAAAATTCAAGAAGAGTGTTTGAAACAGTAGAATTTGTGAGAGTAGAAGTGTTTTTAGCCTGGGGAGAAATTGCATATTCTCTCCTCACTTAGTCAAGTGAAAGGAGTTCCAGAGAAATTGATCTTAAGAGATTGGGAGTGGGGTTAAGAGGGAGAGACTGGCATTTCATTTGCTGGATGGATATTTGCCTATGGAGTAGAAAGGCTGATCTGACCCTTGGTGTTATCTAAGTAGATACAGAGGACAACTGGAGAGATGACAAGGAGAAAGAGGGAAGGCAGCTGTCATTTATACTATACGGCTGCTGTTAGGCAAGGATCTGGAGAATTTTTATGAGGGGAAGGGTTGTCATACAGGTGATCAGATGTGAGCTATCTAAAGGTCCCCCACCAAGGAAGCTGGCATGAGAGTTGTGGAGAAGAGGCTGTATGGACTTTAGGGGCCAGGAACTAGGGGAGAGGTGGTTTGTAGAGTGTCATCTGAGGTCAGGGAGAGAGAGCTTTGTCCGCGTCTGGCAGGTCTGCCTCAACAAACAGGCAGCATCTCCATGCTGATCTCAGGGAGGGCATCTACAGTCAACACTGAACTACCAACAGTTGCTATTAAGTGCTTCTTTCTTCTAAGCTGCCTCTCTTCTGCTCTAAGTCTGGAAGAGTGAAGAGTAGAAGTGAATGAAGGAGAAGAGGGAAATCAGAGTCGATGAGCTTCCCCATTCCTTCAAGCACGTCCTACAGGTCTAACTTGCTTGGGTAGGGAACATAGATTTTGTGGGGCCTTATATAATTCAGGGGACCTCTTTACAAAGTAGAATACAGAATTACACATAAAATATTGGGTTGGCCGAAAAGTTCATTTTTTTTTTTTTGGTAGGATAGTTCTAGTAGCACTTAGTTGTTTTTAACTTCTTTCAAAACAAATGTTAGATTGTATTGTGATAGCTGTCATATCAGCATGCATTTTAAAAAATTATCAAAATGGTGAATTTTTGTGTAGCCATTTTAATATTGAAGATGGAAGAAAATGCTCAACATTTTTGGCATATTGGGCTTTATCGCTTCAAGAAAGGTAAAAACGCAACTGAAATGCAAAAAAAGATTTGTGCAGTGTATGAAGAAGGTGATGTCACTATTCAAATGTATCAAAAGTGGTTTGCAAAGTTTCGTGCTGGAGATTTGTAGCTGGACAATGCTCCATGGTTGGTTAGACCAGTTGTGGTTGATGGTGGTCAAATCAAGACATTAATTGAGAACAAGCAGGATTCTACCAGGCAGGAGACAGCTGACATACTCAAAATAATCAAATTAATAAAGTTACTGGTTAAAATGAAAAATGTGTCTTTTTTTTAATGGAAAACACTAAATGGAGTTTGTGGCCAACCCAGTGTTAGGTACAGGCTTTATAATGGGCCCCTGGAGGTTCCGAACATTGAAGCCTAATTTTCATTATCTTTGCAGGAAATCTAATACTTAAGGGAATGGGGGAAAGAGCCATGAGATTGATGCTTTTATTTAGTAGAAATTGGACTTTTAAAAGTTCGATATCTATCTATGTGTCATCTATCTGCCTATCAATCTATCTTTCTATCATCTATCATCTCTATCATCATCACCATCATAATAATCATAATGTGCATGTTCTTACAACTGAAAGTGATTGGAAATCTAAACTATGCCCAAGTTGTTGTCACAACTTGGAGCACAGAAAATAGTTCTATCATGGTATATTAAAAGGCCATGGCTAAAGAACTATAAAGTCACTTCCTGATTGTACCCCCCCAAGCAATTCAATATCCTCAGCTTTAATTCTTTAATATCCTTAGTAGGGGGAAAAAAAGAACATTTTATGATTGCTTAAACCAAACCCATTATCTAGAAGATAATCAATTACAGATAAATAATTCATGATAAAAATACAACTTTTGAGTGCACTATCTTCAGATGCCCTAAGTGTGGACAAAGTGCCACAGGAACAAAGCCCAGAAAGTAGATTATTGGTTAGGACAGAGGTCTAGCTCCGTTTTACTTTTGATCTCATAGATGGCATAATGACCAGTCTTCTGCTGAGCTGTCTTGAGTCTTTGTCACAATTTCAGCAGTGAATAGAAATTTTTATTTCTGAAGAAGCTCTGTGCTTGTGTTCTAATAAAATAATAAGAGATTGTGACCACCTTATTAATTCACTCCATGGCCAAAGCAGAATATCTTTCAGACACATGATATCTGACGAGCTTTGCCTTTTTTTTGTGTGTACTACTATTTATCTCCCTACCTGTCAATGGGAACATACAAACTCCACAAACTATACAAGAACTGATATTTCAATTTTGTGGGGATTTCTGAGAGCAAATAAAGCATTAGAAGCCTGCCTAAAGGCTATCAAAAATGCTCATACAAGTAATATTTAAAATGTTCATCCATGAATTTGTTATCAGGTAACCTACATTGTCTTAAGGTTTCATTGAATACTTGAATAAATAAGGTATCTTTTAAAGGTTGTGGACAAAAATATCCTCACAAAAGGTGTGTTTTTCTCATTTTTGTTTCTAGATAATAAACCACTTGAGGATGAACTGTTCTTTATATTTCTTGTGAGTCTTCAGAACTGGCTACATTGCTTAGAAATCAAGGAGTACTCAAGCATATTTTTGAATCAATCAGGGGAAACATCAACTCTATTACCAATGTGTTAAGTTGAGGGAAATTAACTGTTATTAATTATTAAGATGGATAGCAAGAGGAAAAGGAGATTAGAATGTAGTTCTACTTTTGAATGTTCATTTTAATAGGTGACAAAAATTCAGTTTAAGTTTATACAACCAAATAACTACCTATGGTAGAATTGGTGAAGCCTAGATTTCTAAAGTAGGAATTACCCCACGATAGATTAAATGAGTGTGTGACCAACATGACTAAAGTGGAACCAGAGTCCAAGTCTGTGGGATACAAAGTCACCTGCATTTGCACTAGACCATACTGGATCAGGACACAGAACTGAATGATACAGCTGTCAATCACTCAGAAGTGACAGCAGTAAGTGACCATGGTGGTCTTCCCTGTGGAAACTATTGGTGAGAGTGACACGACAAAATGCTGCACTCTCTCTGACCTTAACTTGGAAAGCCACCAGCCCTGTCAGTATTGACTATGAGACTCTTGTCCCCAATCTCTGGGAAGGGTGCAGAATGTGCTCGTGTTATCGGAGGAACACTCATGCCACAGGAAATAACACTCTCAAATAAAAAGAACACATCTAAGTAACAATAGTTTAACTTGAAAGCTTACATTTACCCAAGTAGCACTTTCATCTGGAACAAAAAAAACCTGGAGAGCATTTTTAGTAAGAGTCCTGATCATAGAAAATGCATCCTCTCTGGTGATTTGAAGCTGCAGATTTACTTTGGTTAACATGCTGTCGGGGTTTGAGAAGTTCTTTTACCTTCACACATGTTAAACAACCTGCAGCCTCTGATAAATAGATGCTGAGTATTTGGCTCTTTTTTTTTTTTTTCTCCCACCAATACTTCTCCTTGGATTGTTCCTCCTACTCATCAAGGCTCAAAGAAGTTTTAGGAATTTAAAGTTCTTCAGCCAGTTTGAAAATGTAATCAGATGACAGATTCTAGAAATTCTTCCTCAACAATGAATCACAAATCCTCTCTTGCATGATTCTTTTTCTTGTCCTCCTAGGCTCTGTGGGTTCATCATATTACCCCAGTTCACCCTCGCCCACGCTCCTGATTTACAATCTCCGGTCTTCTAATTTATCCATCTTGCAAATCACTGCCCGACAAACTTGCGTAAAGGGTAAGCCCAATTACTCAACCACCCCCTTCAAAAGGCCTTCTACCAAACAAGATGAAATCTAAGCTAACTCTTCATTTTGATGTTTAACTCACTTCTCCTGCCTTAACCTTTTAAGGCACATTATCCTCCAGTTAAATTTGTCTCTCTATTGTTTTTCTATTGAGTCTATGCTTAATTTTGGGCTTTTGGGTTGTTTCTTTTCAATGTACATGCCTAGGCTTGTTTTCTTCCTCCTGGGGCCTCTCCCCAAGCTCACTGCTACCCTTGTTGCTCAGAGCCCTTCTCAGATGCTTTGTCTCCTTGAAGCCTTTCAAGGTCTCAAATAAATGTGCCTGTTCCTTCTTTTGAATTTTTCAAATACTATATAGTTGACATTATCAATTGTTAATTATTACTCACTTCTTTTATAGGAGTTACTCTTGTACCTCTTATATTTTTCCTGCTAAGCTGTAAGTTTCTGAAGATCTTGGGTTATGCCTTTCAACCTGCACTGCTTGGAACAGTATGCCGGTTTGTAATTGTCTATATAGCTACAGACTACATAACTGCATATCTAGTTACATATGTATTTATACATATTGGGATTAAATAAGTAAAAGGATGAGAGTCACATCAAAAAGAAATGGGCCATGTCTACTTTATGATAGAGGTGGTGACAACTCTTTGACTTCCTTGTTCTAACTATCAAAAACAGCCCTCAAACTACAATGTAAATTGGAGCTTTTTTAAACCAAAAAGTTACAAAGCTTGAACACACGATTCAGAAGTCAAAATGAATAATTAAGTCACTCCTACAGTGACATATTTTAAATGGAGTACTTTTCTATTTGTTATATCTACCCAAAGAGTTATATTAAGGAATTTTTCCATGTACAACTTTGTCTCCTAATAAATTGTATTGGAAACTTTTGTGTTCTTTTTCTTTAAAACAGTATACCAACTTCAACGTTTCCTTAGATGGCATCCTGATCACTTACAAACATCACTTACAAATTATTTGCCAAGTTATTTTTATAAACCAAAGTTTCTACTGAGGGAAATTACTTTAAATGTTTGGCTAACTTGGGCCTCCAAAAAAATAGTGCATGTCAATAAATATTAAACAGTCATATGAATATGAAGTTAAAAATCTGAATTATACCTATGCCATGGGATTTATTATCATTTTTTCATGACACCTGGGACATGGATGCTAAAAGGTCTATTGTATATCCTGTATTATTCATTGAGAAACATCCACTGAGGACCATGGCTTGAAACTTTTGCAACTGTTGTGGACTTTTATAATAAAGCAGGTTTCTTCAGTGTGCCATCTTTCCAGAAAAGAAAAAAAAAAAATGCTGATGAAACTTTAGTGCTGCCTTCAAAATATCACCTTCTTTTTGAGTGGGTTTTGGATATAAAATATAGGACCTGAGAAATCAATTTAGTGAATTTAGAACATGAGGTTTTGTTTTGTTTTCATCGAATAGTTCAAGAACAAAAGATTAAATAATTAACCTAAAAAAGCCACATTCAAGGGACTGGATATTTTCCCAGATAGCTTGGGCTGTAGAAGAGCTGATGGACATTTCTCAGCTCTCCTTTGGCTGTATTTCAGAGGCATGACCACAAGTGGTCAGAGATTCAGAAGTGGATGGACTGTCTTCTCGCTTTTATCATCAATGCGCTGTGACCTTAGTGGTCATTTTTACCAACAGTGTTCCTGTTTGTGCTTAATGACCATGCAATATAAGAACACCGTGGTTAGGTAGGAGCATGGACTCAGAGAAAGCCTGCCTGGTTTCCATCTCTGCTCTGAATAACCTGCCTGGTGTGAGTTGTTCAACCTCTCTGAATCAGTTTCCTTACCTATAAATTGGTATAACAGTAATTCCTGTCTTTGAAGGTCCTTGTGAAGACTGAGTGAGTTAATATTTTCAAAGTGTTTAGAACCAGCAGCAGCAGATGTGCTGGTTATTATTACTCTGTAGCCTCAGCACCAACCATGGTGGCTGACACGTGTTAAGCACTCGATAAATTCTCAACAACTAATGGTATCTTGATTCATCCAGAAACTGTCAAGAGCAATTAACTATGGTAGGTTAAATGATTTTCAACTTACTAAACTCCTGAATCTAGTTTATTTTTTCTGACTTTATGGTCTGGGTGAGCATCAATACAGCTTAGAATTGCTTTAATCTGGATCCCTTCCTGGGAATCTGTGTCAAACCAAAAACTCCTGAAGTTAAAAATTCAGTTTCTTCCTGAGAAGGACTGTGAATATGATGCACTTCCTAATGGCTGAGTACCTTAAAGCGGAGAGACAATCGGAGATCTTATGATTTTCTCAAGAATGGGGGTCACTCTGAGGCTCTGTCGCTACTGTCGATGTAAGCGGAACCCCAGGGGGACTTCCAGCTCTGATTCGTGCTAACCTGAGCTCACTCAATACAGTTAGAAGCCATTAGGTTGGGGAATGAGGCAAGGCAAACACCTCCTTAACTCCTCTTGGCTCCCTCTAAAAGCAATGCATCATCTTCTTCAGTATCTAATGTTTCTTTCCTCTCCTCCCCTTCCCTACTCTCCCCTCTCTCCCTTTCCATTCCTTTGCTTTCCTTTTTTCTGCCCCTTTCCACCACTCCCCTTTCCTTTTCTTTTCTTTTCTTTCCCAAAGTGGAACTTCATCCATGATGAAATATCTAATCATCTAGCTACTGTTTTTCTGCAAGGGCTGATACTCTTAGCTGAGGTTGGTTGTCTAAGTAACAGAGACTGATCTACGCGCATTACCGAGTAATAGTTTCTGGGAGACTGTGGAAAGTATGCAATATTGGCATAATAGATCAAGACTTTCATCAACATAAAAGGAAAGGAATTACAAGGTACTTGCTGACAGGGAATTGTAGCTTGAGAGGGCACTTGGGGGGCAGATACACTAAAAGCATTTTGGCTCAGTGAAGTGTATTTCCTGGACAGATGTGTTTCATTCGTGAAGGAAGGGCCTTGCACTTCTCACGCATTCTAACATGTCAGTTACAAGTATGCTGAAGTCATGTTACGTCAAATACCATTATCATAGGAAGTTCAATGTTGTCACCCCCTTAAGGTGATGTTAGTTCAAGAAAGCTGGAGCCGAGTTGTCTTCTAGGAAAAGGACAGTGATCCTATGTTTATTTAGTGTTTTCTCCTCTCACCTTGGCAGTCAGATCAGGTTACAAGTAGTGATACTGGGTTTGGTGTGTATGCCTGTATAATCCTGGCCATTTTCACAAAACTGCATTTTGCATTTTCCAGGTTCTCCTTATAGGTTCTAAGTAATAGTAGTATCATTGACATTCAAAAGGGCTAGCTTACAAAACTGTTGCTTATAAAGAATGGAAATATTTTGTCATTTTCTCAGAAAAGAAAGAGTCCTTAATAAACTAAATATTAACATGTTAGTGAGAACACAAAACACAATCTTTTCTGTTGTGTATATGAGAAAATCTAGAAAGTAGACATTGTTATTTTCCTCCAATTTTCACACTGCCTACAATTTTTCAGTTCTTCTTTATGCCCATTATTTTCTTTAGAGCCGAATAAGTAGATTCAGAGTTTTCCTTACCCTAGAGAGACCCTTTTCATCACAAAGTCTAATAAGAAGGCCCAGACATAACTACAGTGTCCCAGACTGCCCTTTACACTAGACGAAAAGTAAAACGAGCCGATCAAGTAACAAACTACAAATTGATGCAGGCAGTGAGAACAGAAGACTGGTTTTCTGCCCTGTAACATCTGCATAAAAGTAAAGAATATGGTTAAAAACATTGGCGGCAGCCAGTTACCGGAATGGCTAGCACTTCCAGGAACAAATGCATTCCTAATGAATTTGTGGACACTGCATTTACCGCAACAACGGCAGGTTTTCTCACATATGCACTTCACAGTACCCGCCTGCATGGGGTTTATTGACCTTCTCCAAACATTGATGGAAGAGTGGGCTGCCAGAGAGCAAGAGGCAGAAAGCCATCCAAAACATCTTGGAAAGGCCTCTGAGAGAATTTTTTAGTGTTTAGAAGACATACTATTCTTCTCTCGGCCAGAAGTCTTTTTTATTTTTTGTTAAAGAATTCGGAGAGTGAAAAAATATATATAGTTTTCTAATGACATAGTCATGCAATTCCTTCCAAGACCCACAATACCTGCCGAGATTTTATTTCATTCTGAGGCAGCTCAAGTGTCTTGACTGCAGCATAAACATACACCCTGACTGACTGAGAAAGGCTTTTTTTCCCCTTCTTTTCAGTGCTCATTTACATGGTTTTGTAATCTTCCTGTGTATTAAGCAGTAAATTTAGCATGAAGAAGTATCTTTCCACAGGACAGAACCTTACTTAAACACTAAATAGTTTGGGCCTTGGAACTGATTGGAGAGAGACTGCAGTTTTGTTCACAACTGGCTACAGCCAGAGGAACCAAAATCATCAAAAAATATTTAAGTCACCTCCAAGTCGCTGGCTGACAATAATGACAAATTAATAATCCTGATGAATAGGAAACTATGTTTCATGTTGGAGGAAAGATTCTTTAAGAATCAAAATAATTCCTTTTCTGAGAGGTATTTTACATTTTTACACTTGACCAAACTGGCTAAGGCTAAAAATTTCAGGCCTAATTAATCAAACATTACTATCTTGTTTCCCTTTATGCAAGATCTGGCTTCTCCAGAAAATATTTCACTAACTGTAATAATTTAGCTCTTCTGATAAAACCTTATAACTAAAACTGACATCCATTTGCCTCTTTTTTTTAGGCATTGAAATCGAAGTTCAGAGCTCTTCAACCTAGATCTGTTCTATCCGGGAGCAACAAAAACCAATGGTGACATTAGATGCCAGGCTCCAGGTAAATTACTCACAGCTTCCATCACCATCGTAACCTCTGCCCCGCCCTAACGCAAACAGATAGAGACAATGGTGCCAGAACAAATTACAATCAAGCATTCAATCCCCAAGCAGCTATTCTGTATATAGATCTAGAATAAATAAATTATACAACTGCCGCAAATGCACATTTATCATTTCATTTTACCAGTGATGCTACTGACTCAACTAAAGACCACATCCAGTAAAGCTCTGTTTTAATGACCAGCTCCAGACATCAAATTTATGCTGCCCTGGTTGCTTGTGGTTGGTGCTCTGACTATTGAATAAATGGCTCTCTCTTCAAAAGATTGGGTTGACCTGCTGATTTGAAAATGCTTCCCGATAGCAGAGAACAGTGGCCACCTAGCTGAGATCAGAAGAGTTGAAACAGGCCTTTATGACAGGCACAAGGGAAGAAGTTATTTGTCAAACAATCAAGACTTAAAAGCATCCTAGAATCCTAGCTCTGTAAATAAATAAAGTTACTAACCCTTATGTGTTCACTCCAAACATCACCATTTGCTTTGTAATTGAAGAAGAGTGGTATCTCTCTCTTTCACCCTGGCAACCAACTTATTGGTCCATTTCTCTGCTTGTTAGCATGGTAATCATGGCAAGTGGAAGAATATTAAAGGCCAAGATGAGACTTCTTTTTTTAAATTTTTTATTTTTAAATCATGTTTATTCTATTACAGTTGTCTCAATTTTCCCCCTTTTTCCCTCCTCCACCCATCCCATCATGAGACTTCTTAATAACTGAAAAGGGAAACATACCTGACTGGTAAATCATGAAAAGAATGTTTTGGGACTTTACATTTCAAGGGTATGAGATAGCTGAGAAGCATATGATACCTTGGAAGATCTCCCCTTTGTAATATATTTCGTTAACTATAAAGCACCTCTTTCCATATTTTTTTTTGTCCCAATAACTTGTCCTAATTCTGGTTATTGTTCTGTTTGGGAAACATTTTTTAGCATGTAAGAAATGGGTCCAGTTTGTGTTATATTTAATTATACTTGTTTATATTTCTTGCCCATGATTCTTTAAATTAACCTATTGGCAAAATTATTAACTAGTCAAATTTTGTTGTGAGAGATTTTCTTCTATATTTGCTTGGTTGGAAAAATTGATTGTTATCAGATTACACATAACCTTGAATGAGATAGAAAATGTTTGAACTTTACTACCAGGAGGAGCTTTTATAAAATTACCTCTGCCCAGGAACCACACCCAAGGTTTTTGTTTCTACTGGTCTGGAGTGAGGTCTGAGCATTGGTATATAAAAATAATCTATTCACATATATTGATCAGAGTCCCATAAAAAATGATTCAAATAAAGAGACTTGAGTGAAGAGATAAATTGCATAAGTGTGAGCAATGTTATGCAACAAGCCCAGTGTTAAAGAAAAGGTGGCCAGAAATTAGTAACATCTGGAGTCCATTTGGTCTCTTGGCAGGAGCTATAGTCACAGAAGGATATAACTACTGCTAGAGATGTGATTCCCAAACAGGGAAAAAAAACAAAACAAAAAACAAAACAACAGAAAAAATACCCTGACCTTTCTCATCCTGTCCACCTGTTCCTTTTCAATGCCTCCTATTGGCTGAATCCAGTGGGCAAGGGAACCCAGATGGTGCACTCTGTTGGGGTTCTCTTCCTGGGGCACAGGATAAGGTAGAGAATGTAGGAGAGGGGGCAGATGGAAAATAATGATACAGCAGGGGACTATTCTATACAGCTAAGTTTAAGAACTGCTGTTATACCATGTCATGACCATGTAATATACAGCATGGTGACTGTAGGTAATAATGCAGTGTTAAATATTTAACAGTTGCTAAGGGAGTAAATATTAAATAGCTCATCACAAAAAGAAAAAAAATTGTAACTGTATGGTAATGCATGGTGACTAGACTTATTGTGGTGATAATTTTGCACACAAATTGCAAATCATTATGGTGTACACCTGAAACTAACATAATGTTATATGTCAATTATACCTCAATTTAAAAAAAGGAAGTTGAGGACTAGAAACTGGTTTTCCTAAAATGAAAATATAACCCCTCCTAAATAATTAACAATGAAGAACAGAAAATTCATTAATAAAACCTGAATAATAATAAAATTTTTAGAAATGAATATAGCCCTGGATGGTGTGGCTCAGTGGACTGAGCATCAGCCTGCAAACCAAAGGGTCGCTGGTTCGCTTCCCAGTCAGGGCACATGGCCTGGTCCCCAGTAGGGAGCACGTGAGAGGCAACCACACATTGATGTTTCTCTCCCTTTCTTTCTCCCTCCCTTTCCCTCTGTCTAAAAATAAATAAATAAATAAAATATTTTAAAAAATAAATAAAGTACACTATTTCTTGCAACAAAAGCAGTCACTTTAAAAAATAAAAATGAAAATATGTGGTATAAGTTTTCAAATGGTTATTGGACTAAGAATGTTAAATGACACATACTTACTCATCCATAATGGACTATAAAAATGACTTTAAATAATAAAAGCATTTTTAACATAGAATGTGTAAAAGAAGAAGAAAGCATAATTTTTAAATTGAAGACTTACTATACATATATGAGTTGAACAGTCCATTGCCAATTGGTGACATAGGAACTGGAATATGTGGTTTAAATATATAGTATACAATAAATGGGTTTCCAGTACTAAGATATTTGCAGTTATTGAAATAGCTCAATTCTTATCAATGTTATATTATGCTCATTTATCAGGCAAGGGAGATTCTAAAGCCATGTTAAAAAATTTATTTATTAGGGGAAAAATGTGGGTCTTTCTTAATCTTTTTAATCCCTATTTTACTGGACTGGATGACTTTTATGTGTCTTTCAATAAATATAAAGAATATTTTACTCTTTAAATTTACTCTATCAAATTTAGTCAGTAAATTTTATATTGAAATATATGCATGTTTCAAAAAATCCAAATAATAATAATATATATTATATTTTACTTCTTTCTTTTCTGAATTTTGTTTCATGACAACAAAGGAAGATTCTATATTAAACTATTTAAAATGGCTAAAATTAAGAGATACAAATGTTGTATATTTAATTTAGTCTGAGTTCTTGTCACCTAGATAAAGGGCTTTCCAAGGAAAGATGGTCACTGTAAACACTCTTAGATTCTTTAGAAAAATGTACTACCAAGGAATAATTAGTTTTTATCACTAAGTTTTTGGATATATTAATTTATTTTGCTTTCTGTTCCCCTAGCCAAATACGCTTATTTGTTTATCATTCCTGATATTCAATTCAAACCAAATCAAAGTAAATTTTCCCCTTAAAATGACAGTCATTTTGGACCAATAAAACTACACCTACTGCTAATTCTATGTTTTGTCCTGTAGCTCTTCCCCTATAATTTCATGTGGTGACCTTTTAATAAGGATGTTTCTTCTGAAAAAAACCCCAACATTTTCAAAAGATATTTTCTAAATATAGTGATACTCTATATTTCTCTCCTTATCCAACCTCAGCTATACTGCAATAAAAAAGTAGAAAAATAAATTTAAAAATTTTAACTTTAGTACAATTCTTAAGTTTAAGTAAATCACTCAGTGATTTTTTAAAAAGCCACTCCAGTGTAGAATAATAAAAATATGGATGGAGAAATTAAAGTTCATTTCAAATAAATCTTAAGCAATATAAAAATATTTTCTTTGTGATGATAAATATATTTACTTGAAATTGATAGATAAGTCTCCCATAAGTCTCTTTAAAGAGTTACTAACGAGTGCTTCTTTCTTCTACTATGAAAATTCATATGATTTCTCAGAATTTTTTTTTTAAAGCTCAGTAAAGCCAGTGATAAATTACCCAGATGTACTGGCTCATCTGATTTTTTAAAGTAGTATAATTTTTTTTGCATGCTTTACTCAGTTATATTCTACTACTGTTTCTTTGTTAAAGTCAACAACCTCTCAAGGCACACACTTTCATTCAACATTTGCAGAAATGTCTAATTCTGGCATTTTGGATGGAGTTCTAGCAGGAGTTTTTCTGGTAGCTCTGAAGGTTCTGTGAGCTAAAGGAAAAATCATCTACGTTACACTAGTTCACATTCCACTGTCAACCACATTACATAGAGACTTCGCTCTCAGTTTCACACCTTGTCCTACTCCCAGATGAAGGGGACTTCTGAAGAAATGCACAAATGTTCTGGTCTGCCCACGCCTCAAGGGGTAGGTCATAAATAAAATCAGGCGGTGTGATTTTCTATTGCCCACTTCTAAAGGTTTCCACAGACTATCGGGATGAAATAGTTTAAGACACAGTATTTATTCTTATTTCATGATATTTATATTTGCATGGTGCTATAAATAAGAACTCAAATGCATTTTTAAACAAGCTGATGAATAATACCGCCCAAACCTTTACATTTTAGCATTCAGAAATAAGATGTCATAGTAAGGTGTAAAATCCAAATGTAGCTTGTAGGAGGCAGGCAAGAAATGAAAGTAAGGAATTTTTTTTTTTTTTTTCAGAATGGAAAGTACAAGTTGCGGACCAGCTGTGTCCCTGTTTGTAGGTTTCACTCACAGTGCAAGAAAGGCATGCTCATTTAGTGATTTTGGTTTTTGGATTTTTTTTTTGATACATACATACTTAGTGGTCCATCAGTCAGAGGACGGTTACACTATGGGCCATTGTCAGTGTAATAAGAATCCCGAGCCAATCTCAAATTCCAGTTAGGATATTGTTTTGTTTTGATGGTGCACCTTGCACACATTCGATTTCTAAATGTTGTGCTTGGAATTACAGAAAGTTTGGGAGTGGCTGGTGGGGGAAGGTTGGAACAAGAACAGTGGCTCATCATTATATTTCCAGTCTGAGTGAATCAGTTTGTTACAATGTATCTGCACATTCCTCATCCCTCTGCTCTCAACCCTGCCCAGTTCCTTTGCAGAACCTGCTCCTTTTGTGACATGTCTGATCCAGTTGCTCCTGTGTGAAGGTCGCTGGCTGTGGGACTGAAAACCTTGTCATTATCACTGGTATGAGTCTGGATACAGAATAAATTCTACAACAGAGAAGCAAAATATATAGTGCCTTTAAAAAGGCAGGTGTGTATTTCTTTCTCTCATATAAGTCTGCAGGGAAAAATGGGCTGTGTGGGAAGACTCAACATGGTAATCCAGGATCCAAGCTGGTGGGCTGACACCGCTTTCATTATCATGAAGCTTCTATCTCTGAGTCAAAACAAATATCCTGTTCTTGCCTTTTGCCAACTGATAGGAAAAGAAAAAAAGTGACTAAGCCAAATTATTCTTAAGGCCAAAACTTGAAAGTTTTATTCATTTGTACTCATGTCCAAATGAAAACATCTTAACTATAAGATGCAAGTAGCTGGAGAGGATGCCAGGTAATGGAAAATACAGCTGGGTGACCATTCAGTAAGGGTCTATTACAAAAGAAAAAGAAAGCAATAGAATGGATAATATAAGAAATTAACAACCTCTACTACAATGATCGTATCCTAACCAACTGAGCTATAGTACTATACTAAATAGAATAGGATGGGATAGAAGATCATAATGTAGCATATATTGTAGGAAACTACTAGGTAAAATAATTTAATTAAAAAATCAGGTTAAGTCCCACTGAGAAAATATCATCCTTTCCTATTTGCTTTAGGCATAACAATTTTTCTTGGTACACAGACTTAGTGAACTAAAATTTGTGTGAAATAGCCAATGTTTACCAAGTATATCAGAGATGCATGTCTAGTTCATACTGAACATGTGTCCTAAATTTCTAGTTTCCTGAATGAAGAAGAAAACATTTAGTTTGTTATCTGGAAATCTGCTTATTTGGAATTTTTAGAAAATTTACACAACATATTTTAAGGTCTCAATATTCTCTTATATTAATCATTATGTCTAAATAAATTTTTCCACTGTGATAGGTCTATATAACACAATTTGTCACTGGTTTAGTCTTCTATCAGTAGGAAATCTTTACTATGTTTAAGAATGGCAGGTAAATAAGAAGTCTCTCAACCTAGTAACCAGAGAAGTGATAGTGGAAGGTACACAGTTAGCTGGAATGAAGTAGTACAGTTTATGGCACTTTATATTTTCAGCTATTCATCGGTCAGGACAACGGGAATGTGATATTAAAGGAATAAATTGATGGAGGGATTGCTTTAAAAGAGTAATGATGCAAAGCAATAGCTCTTGTATCCAGTCTCCCAAGACAGTACCTGGATATAATCCTTTACTGTTTCTCTAGCTCTCCCTCAATCTCCAAATAGTAAACCTTAGTGCACAGGCTACTTAAATATCTCAGATCTATTTCTTGCTCTTTTTCCAATGTAAGTAGTTTGTTTCTAAATATAAATTACTACAAAGAGACCATTACCTAATTTTTTCTGCTGCTCACCACGTACATTTGCACCACACTGTATGCTTCTGCCATAATGTATTCCCCACAACGCACATCTGTTAAGGCCATACCCCTAAAGCCTTTGAAAATCCTCTGTAATTTTTAGGATAAAATAAAATGTCCTTAGCTCTGCAGACATGGCCCTACATAATCTTGCATTTGCAATCTATTTAATTTACCTGCAGCAGCTTCTAAATATGTCTCCTCTAACAAAATAAAATGACTTGTCATTCCATACAGTTTGCACCTCTAGGCCTTGAATAACATCACTTTGTCCATCTAGCTTTTTTTCATCTTCAAGACACAGTTTATATTTCATCAAAAATAACCCCCACAAAACACACTTTCCCTCAATAATTTTCTTCATCCAAAAACAGGGTTAAATGCTCCCCTTCTGTTCCCCAATTACGTCCTGTTCGCGTGTCTATCATCCCACTTATTGCTCTGTATCACATGGCATCACTCCATATTACACTATATGCTGCCCATTGGTCAGCTCTAGTCTGCGTGATCCTTGAGGGCATGGACTGTGTCTTTTATCTCCATCCTCCTGGCACCTAGAATATTTATAAAAGATAATAATCACTCTTTGAGGGCTTGCTTAAAATAATTTATTGATATAGTAAGGAAAGAAAAGTGTGGCAATATTTTTAAGCCTTGCAAGCATTTTTCTGAGATTTAGAAAAATGTATTAAACACTTTCTTCATCAAGTAGTGGTGTCAGAGACATATATTAGAGAGTTTCAAGTCCCAAGAACCACACATAAGTTGTAGATTAGATTCACTTTAAAAATCAACCACCATACTTATCTATTTGAATAATTCCTTATTTTATATGAAAACAAACAGAAAGGACAGAAATAAAAAATCTATTATTTCTTTATATTTAAATGAAAGATATTGAAGATGCTGAATGAGATTGAAATAAAAATGATTCCTTTGGTACAAATTTTTAAAAGGCATTGTAACTGAGCTTTGGATTATGAAGAAAGCCATCAGTGAATCAGTTAAATATCAATGCACGTGACTATTAAGGCTTTCTTCACTTTCTCTGCTTATATTTGGAAATAAAACCACATTAGCAACACATTACCTAATCATAAAAATTAGAAATCTATATCAAAGTTCTTTTACAATTAAATTACCATGTATATTCTATTTAGAAAAACTATTTCTAAACACTGATGGACAATTTGGAATAATAGTATATCGTTTCACCACTATTCTCCAAAACAATATATACACCTTCTAGAAATTCACTATGATAAGATTTGGCCAAATTGAACTAGTTTTTCTTTTGAGAACTTTTGTTTACCTTTTTATGTTCTAATTCTGCCTAGAACCAAATTCAATGTTGTTAGACTGAACCAAAATTACCAGGTCATCTAAATAATACTATTGAATCATTTGGTTTGAGTGAAATTTCTACTAATTTAATTAGTTTCTTTCCTAAATTCTGGTTATTTGGTAGAACTACTACTTCATTTTGTTACTAGAGTTTCCTTAAATTGTCAGATGATTTGATATTACCTAGATTGGGACAAACCTCATTTTGCTAGAAGCATTCTAACAAAATTGACAATCAGTTTTACTTCCATTGTTATTACTGCTCTTTTCCTTAACAAACAAATACTGAATGGGTACTAGATATAGAGAGTCTTGTCTCCTAAAGAGAATGCCTATAGATTAGGAGAATCTTAAAAAGTCTGTATTGCCTTTAAATCTATTGCTTTTAATTCTTGTTTTTAAAAAAGGAAATAGAATTCCTAAAATAACATTGTATGCAAAAAATAAAAAAGAAGAAGAAGAAAATATTATTTAGTAGACTATGGAAACTCATGGGCTGAATCAATTCTTTCACCTGAATTTTTTATAAGCTTCCTCTATATAGCACTTTCAATTTGAAATAAACATTTACAATTGTTATTGAAATGGTCTTTGATGTTCTTGAAAACAACCTCCCACCTATTTTCCTCTTCCTCTTTCCTTTTACTTCCTCCTCTATTAGGTCTTTTGTTTTCAGATGTCTGATTCAAACATGAAAAATTAGTTCAAATACTTTTTTGTCTTCATTACTATTTTCTCAGAATTTGACATTTGAATTTTATTCTTAAAAATATAGTATAGATTCAGGCTTATGGATATTTGAAAAGCCAGTTGTAATTTTCATTAGAGGACTTTTGTGTTACCATGTGTTGTACTTTTCAGAATCACATTTGTGTCAGAAAGCTTCCATTCATTCATTTAGGGTTTGTTTGTTTGTTTGTTTCTTTTAAATCTTAATGTATTACCAAGGTGTTCCTCTCCAATCTTAACTTATAATGCAGTCTGTTGGTCACTCATTTCAATTTAGTGCAAAGTCAAAACTACTAAAAAAGTATTTATTCTTTCTTTTCCATATATGCATAATTGAGACATATAATCTGGTATAATACTAACAAAGTAGGTGCACTATTCATTTTCAAGATGTTTGGTTATGAGCAAGACACTTTTGTGAACACATTTTGTCAGTCATAACGCTCTGTAAAATGCGTGTTATTAGCATTAGTCTTAACATTTGAGTGTCTTATGAGTGAACATACCTTCTCAAACTTCACTCTTATACAGACCTTTTAATATAATTCTTTCATCTGTTATTTGGTATCAAACCACTAATGAAATATTAAAAAAATAGAATTGTAACTCACATTTCTTAGGTTTAATATAAATGCATGTAGTCATATTTAAGCAACACCAAAGTCATGGTATTTGCTTCCCCCTTTGCTATATAGAATTTCCAGCCTCAAACTAAGTCTAACCCAATTGTGTCTTGAAATTCACACAAATACATCCCAAGAGCTACAAACTATTCGGCCATATTCTGCTCTGCTATCACTCACCCATGGATGGCTCTTCCCAAGAAGTCATGATAGTAGCCTACCTCTGATGCCAGTTTTTTGGTGAATAGAATTCCAGATCATTTGGTGTTTCTAAAATACAAGGAGCACATAAAAATAGATAAAGACATAAACATACGAGGGAGGACCCAAATATACCTGGAATTATTTCTGGAGGGTGGGCCTCTTGTAGTACATGCTTCCCCTGCTAGGTGAGTGTTCTAGGAACCCATCTGTATCAGTGTACCAGCTGGCATTCTTGTGAGAGGCCACATACTTGACTTCAGTGAATAATTTTTTGAAGACTCTTTCAACACACTTGCCCATTTCATGATGGGTGATTTATGAGTGCACCTGCCCACACCACCCTGAGTATTCAGCAGTTTTTTGTCCAAAAATGGCATTACCCTCACGCCCCATCCTCCTACCAATCTTGCCCTGAGAGACAATTTTTGTTTCCCCAGATGAAAGAAGCCCTCAGAGGCAAACGTTTTGCCAATATGTGGAAGAGATAAAACAAAAAATGGAAGAAGCGCTAAAGTATGTCAAAATCAATGAGTTCCTGTTTTGAAGAGTGGAAAAACCGTCTTGAAAGATGTATTACATCAAATGGACAGTACTTTGGAGGTGACTGAAGTTTAACCATGTAAGAATAAATACACAATTTGTTGTAAATAAATTCCATTTTGGGGGCCCTCCCTTGTATATGTATGAATATGTACAGTTGACCCTTGAACAGCAGTGATTTAAACTGCATGATTCCACTTGTACATGGATTTTTGTCAATAAACGCAATAAATGTATTTTCTTTCCTGTATGAATTTCTTAATAACATTTTCTTTTATCCAGCTTACTTCATTTTAAGAATACAGTATGTAATATGTATGACATACAAAATATATGTTCATCAGCTGTTGATGTTATCAGTAAGGCTTCCCATCACTGCAGACTAATAGTAGTAGTTATGTTTTGAGGGAGTCAATTTTAACTGCTTGGGGAATTGGCTTTCCTAAGCCTTATGTTGTTCAAGGGTCAACTGTGTGTGTGTGTGTGTGTGTATGTGTGAAAGAATTTTTCTATGTGTTTACATATGTATTTATGTTATTGTTTTTTGTTTGGTTTGCTAGTTTTTACAGTTGCAGAATAGTCAAGAAATGACTAACCATAGCTTGTTTATCTAGTTGTTCCTTGGTGTTTTTTTGTTGTTTTTTCCTTGTTGTTGTTAGAAACAATGTTCTAAGGAATATTCTCGCACATATAGTGTTCTATATTTCATTAGGTATAAAGTAAATTATTATAAGTGAGATAAGTGGTATCTGCAATTTCAATTTTGATAGATATTGCTAAATTTCCTAAACATTGTGAATGAATTCGTTTTTCTATACTCCTGCCAGCTAAAATCTATCTTTCTCTCTCCCTCTAACCTCTCATAAATCAGTATATCTCACTACTATCGATTATCTTGATCACAATTCAACCATGTTTGTTGCTCAGCCAACACTTGTGTTTAATTTTTCTGTATGTATAAAGATGTTAATTCATATTTTTAAACCATTATAATATTTGGCACATCATAATGCAATAACATAGCTTTAACCATATTCTGGTTTACTTAAAAGTGAAATATTCTCCTCTCTGCTCTTCCAAATTGCAGAGACCAAAGGTAAGTGTTCAGATTTGACGCTACTTCTTAAGGCAATTAGGCCCTTGAGGTGGAGGTGAAAAGGTCAGTAGAATTTTCCTTCATGTGTGTCTGTTTATTATTGGTGTAAGCTCAGTTCCTGTTATGTGGAGAGCTTGAATAATTCTGAATTTTGCTATGGTTCTGAACTGGGACTGTTAGAAATTTTTCAATCCAAAGGTTATAGTAACAACCAACTTAATGGGCTTGTGGTTCATTTATAGTGCATAATGCTTTTTGAAAATAACACAAATCCTTTTCCATCCCTAAAAATGAGTACCCTAATTCCAGCATGTTTGACCTTACCCTGAGTTTCAGATTCCAGGAACATATAGGCCTTTTAAATGGAACCAGCACACAATGAAAAAAATAAACTGTACCAGAGTCCTTTTTCAAGTAGGGAAGGAGAGGGCTCTTGCTATCCTTGCGAATTTTCCCTTTACACACTTTACACTCACTATGACTCTGCCCATGGTTTTTGCACATGTTCTTTGAGGTTGTTTATACTCGTCTTCCCAGTTAAATGTATTAGCATACACTTTCTGTTTCTTAGTGACTATAAGGCAGAAAGTATTGTAGATCACAAAGGACCTGGGCGACTGAGGAAATTGGTCAGCACCAGCAGTTAACACACACACAGAATTCTCAACACACACACACACATTCACACATGCACACCCCTGCAGAAAATTGTATAGGATATTGAAACACAAGTGTTCAGGGTGTGGTGTGGGGGGTATTTCACAACCTTCTGTTTCTTTTTGCTGATATAAAAGGCATTTATTTACTTTGTCAATCCATGCTATATTACCTACTTAACACTCATCACAATGTTCTACCAGATTTCAAACATTCTTCTATCAAAACTGTGAATTTTTCTTATCAAAAATAGAACTTCTGATATATTTTAAGTTGATTTTATAATACTTACAAATGCATTAAATAAATTTTTTAATACTGAAATGCGTTTATTTATAGGAAAATATATGTAATTACCCTAAATGAAAAACTGGATTCACTAAAATAAATAGGAAAAAAATGAAACAAAATTAAAGGAAAACACCAGGAAACTAGGTGTTTTAACTAGGAAAAAAATTAAAACAAAATATTATTTATTTCTAGCAAGACACTATTGTCTGCCAAAAGTTCTAGACCTAAGACTTCTCTCTTTTTGCTCAAAAAGAAAAAATGCGATTGAAAAGTAATTTAAAAATATTAAATTTTTAATAATCTGATCCAATTTTTTTCATGTCCCTGTGCAATTGTGAAACTCTCTTACAATCACAAATAATAAACACACACAGTTTGTGAAACTCTAGAGTGTTTGTTAGCATGAAACTACCACATGAGTCAAAAGTAAGATACATGTTGTTTAATTCACTGACTTATAAAAGATTACAATTTAGGTGTTCTCCCTATGAAGCAGAATGGTAGAACTGATTCCACTGAACTGGTGTTGAAACAAAATTCTTACTCTATTTACTAAGTAGTACAATATTTTGTAATATGAAAATAATGAATTTAATTATTTTGCAAATAATTACACATATGTATATAAGGTAATTAAGAAAATTTGCTCATGTGTTGTCATTTGCAGTTACAGTACTCATATATATTTAGAGCATATTTTCATTTTATCATCTCCTCCTCTCCCAAGAAAGTCCATAGACGGTCAGTGGGATATAAATGGAAACATCTAAATTTGAGTTTTTATCACCATTCAGAAATACTATAGCATCCACATAAGTAAGAGACATAAGAAAACTCTCAGTATTTACTATTTATAATTTCCTCCTAGAAGTTTCCCAACTTACTCTTTTGTCCAGGTGTCATGCCATCCACATTTAAAAGCCCAGATGAATGAGAGAGAAATACTTGCTATGCTGAAAATTTGAAAGTAGAGAGTTAGCATGAAAGCTATTTTCTTCTCATCCCCAAGTGACCCCACTGTTAGAGTGTTCTCAAAAAGGGAGCCATGTAGTATTACTCTTTAAAAGTCAAGATACCAATATAAAATATTGCATTGAGCAAAAAAGCCACTGCGTATCTTGAGTTTGTCACTAATTACCAACTTAAATATACTTGAAAAAAAATTTTTTCTAGCCTGACTCAGCAAGTAGTAAGAACCACAGATAAGAGGGACCACATCAGTCAAATAAATAATATAAAATGATATAGACAAATGTACTGACTCATATTTCAATGGAATTGTTATATCCATAATGGAACATCACTAGAAATTTATTATTTGGATTTTCATAATTTTACAAAGGTGATCAGCTAACTCTATTCACTTCTTACTCATCCACTTTGTTCATTTTCATGAAACTGAAACACCTTAGGAAACTTGATATTCCTTTCAGGTGAAACTACAGTCTTTATTCAGATATCTTCATACCAGAATTATACAGACTACATTCATTAAACTACTTGATTATAAATGGTAAATATCTTAGCTATCTCTTGGTATAGTCATTCAAAGGATGCAGTGATGCTATAATCCCCCACTCTATATACATTTACAGATCAACGGTTATTATGATTTTGTCGCATTTACTTGGTTAAGGAATCATCTCTATCAAAACTTCCCAGACTCTCACAATTTATGTAATGATCATAAAGGTAGTTTGGTACTTACTGTTTTCCTAAATTCACATCATAACAATTTTCTTTCCTTCCTTTCCCCCTGCCTCCCAGTGTTTTTCCTCTCTCTACTTCTTCAAAGGCCATCACATTCATTGATGTGGTGAATATCTTCAATTCAGTGTTTTTATGTTTACTACACACACACATATGCAAACACACCCACGTAGCTTATGTATAATTTACAATATTACTATAACTTTTTTAAAGTTTACATTTATGCTACCAGTGTTTTCATTCAGCATTATTTTCTGAGATTTATGTATATTTATAAAAATCTAAGTCATAAATTCTAAATGCTCTATTGTATTCTGTTATAAGAATAAAGATTTTTATATTTTTGCTTTAACTGTTTGAATATTGAACAGTTTTTCTATATTTTGCAGATAGCCATTAAAATGTTTAACATATTTAACATTGCCCAAAAGGATTGTTAACATTTCCTCCAAACAATATAAGAACTGTAAACTATCATTAACATGATGTTTTGCTTGTCTTCGATGTTAGTTGGTTGGCATTTTAGCTCAATCTTGTTTCAAGTCACACAGTTATTATTAGCTATTGTCAGGATTTACTTGTATTTACAAATACGTTTACATCTTATCCCTACCTTCTAGACTCCTTTCTTCTTGATGTAGCATTCATTTTTATTTAATTCATTCTAAGATACAGGTTTTCATATTGTTAATATTTCTGTAATTAAGATGTGCTTTACAACTGAGGGCATATCATAGCTTAATTAACAGCATTTTTCTTCTATTGGTGCATCATGCAATCAATGACCTCTTAAATCCAGTGATATATGGTAGTTCATTTAGTAAGGGCCTGTGAGCAGAATAACTCTCAGAGTTTGTATGTCTAAAAGTATCATTATTTCACCTTCACTCATTAATTCTGAACATGGGAGTATAATTTGACAATCATTTTCCCCTGGCACTTTGAAAACACTATTCCATTTGTTTCTGGTGTCTATTGATGCTGTCAGTTTAATTGTCATTTCTTTGTAAGTAATTTATCTATTCTTTCTCATAGCTTTTAAGAGTGTAAAGACATATATGAATCTGATTTCTCCATAAGCCTTTTTTATTTCTGAATACTGGAGACCATCCAGAGAAAGTGACAGATAAAAATTGAATATTTCAAAAGTGCAGCACTTCTGAAGATGATTATGTCAAAGGTGTGGCTGCAGTAATAGGTAACTGAACTGCTAGGTGATGAAGGGATTTGAACTCAAGGAGGTTAGCAACAACAAAACAGGTGTGTAAGCTCTCATATCTAGCTGAACCAGAAATGATCAAGATAATGACAAGAGTTCTGATAAAGACAAATATTGAAAATTTTTCCTGTTTTTTACAGATAACCATGAAAATGTTTAACATATTTAACAATGCCCCAAAGTATTGTTAACCTTTCTCCCAAATAATATGACCATCATCAACACGACATTTTCTCTGTCTTCCACGTTATTGTTATTGTTGAAATGCAGAAATAAAGAGGTTAAAACATTCAAATGCTTGCAGGAATAGTTTGAGGAATTTGTAAAAATCAGAGACAAAAGGTACAGGGAGAAAAAGGTGATGAAATATTTTGATATGAGCTTCTAAGGTTATGTTTTCTGTGGATGAAGGAGTAATGGCCCAAGGCAGCATGGAGAAGACAGTTTCACTGATTCACTAACCTAGGAAATGTGTGGAGAAGATTCCTTTGATGGACACATTATCAAAATTTTCTAATCCTAAATCTAACATGTGTGCTTCCTCATGAAATCAACTGTCTAAGCATGTACTCCTAATTTCTGACGTTCTCAACACAAACATGGTTCCCTTACTCTACACCTGTCCACTCAATTTGATTCTTAGATTCCAAAACACCTGCAAATTCTAGCTGCATCCAAAGTGTTATCAGTGGTGCATTCACCAGACCAGACTTTTATGTATTCTTAAACTAACTTCTAGTAATTCCCTGAATTAACATTAAACTGAGATTATCCAAAAGAGGTATTGAACATCTACCCAGACTTTCAAATGTTGTTTCATAAATCACTCTTCCTTTTTTGTTGAGATTTGTGATCAGCCATAAAGGCACAATACTTTATTTTTTTTTGTCTTTTATAATTGTACTTTCTTTTGAAGAGTATATTCTGTACAAATGTATAATCTTCTACCCACTAACAGTTAAAAAAGGTTTCTGAAATTTTCTCCTATTATAATATGTCTTTAATGTCCTTTACTAGCATTTAAAACCTTATTTCTTTACATGTATTGCATATCCTGGGTAAATTTCAGTCAAAAATAAGCACAAACAAAGCAAAGGCAATGCTGATTTTAAAAAAATGTTGGAAGAGACCAAGTGACCCACATGAAAGCCAATGCTATTTGTTGGTACTGGGTGGAGCTGGGTATTTTTGTTCTGAATCACAGTTTAGAAGATGAAGGATCTTTACAGTTTTAGCTGGAATCTTCATTAACATAAAACTGGATACACAGGCATATGTTTCTACCTATTAGTTTTGACTATATAATGTAACTATAAAGTTCAGGGAATGCGTATGTCAAATATCTTTCTCCTGTTGACATGTTGAAGTTGTGTTGAAAGCATTATTGATGGGTGTGTGTGTGCGCATATGTGTGTGTGTAAACCTGTTGACTGGTAATTACTCTTAACTCTAAAAATGTATATGTATTGTTGCTCAGAATTATGAAAATAATATTAAATACATTTTACTGTAAAATGTTCAGAAATATAATATTTAAGCACACAAATATAATCCTAATACTCTGGGATATGTGTTGTTTAAATCTATGTGTGTGTGTGTGTGTGTGTGTGTGTATATATATATATATATATATATATATATATATATATATATATATATTTGGCAATGGGAAGGACCTTTTCAAACTGTATTTCGACATTTTATTTACCTTAATAATAGTTTCAAATATTTAGCTTGTCATTAACTTTTTTCCTAAAATATGTTTTTTGTTTGTTTTTTCTGTTATAGTTGTCCCTACTTTTTCTCCCTTTACTGTATGTGATGGATCATGTGTTTTTGTTTTGTTTTGTTTTTCTCCTCTATTAAGATGTTCTGGTACTACTAGCTACAATCGATGATTCCAACCAAGTAGGGTAAGTTATACAAAACTTCATATCTAGTTTCTCTTTATATAATTCTCATACCACCTAACAAATTTTTCAATATTGTTCAGACATTTTTCATATTATGAGAATATTCATTATTCTTTTTTTATTTGGATATAACTAACATGATATTTTATAAATTTCAGATATATGACATAATGGCTTGATATTTGTATATATTGTGAAATGATCAACACAATAATTTTAGTTAATATCCATTGCCACACATAGTTACGATTTTTTTTTTTGTGATAGGGACTTTTAGGATCTACTCTTGACAACTTCCAAATACACTTGAACTGTATTAACTGTAGTCACCATTCTGTTCATGGAATCCCCATAGTTTATTTCTTTTATAACTGGAAGCTTGTGTCTTTTAACTACCTTCAGCACCCTTCCATCTTGCTCATCACCCATCCCCCACCCCAGCAACCACCAATCTGTTCTCTGTAAATTTATTTATTTTATTGGGTTTTTTTTTTTAGATTTCATATATAAGTGAGATCATATGGTATTTGTCTTTGTCTGATTTATTTCATGTAGCATAATGCCCACAAGGTCCATCCATGCTGTCACAAAGGACAAGATTATACTCCTTCGTAATACAATGATAAAATAAAACCCTAAATTTTTTCAAACAAAATATGTCATTTTTGTTTGAAATTTGTTTGTTTTCAACACTAACTTCAAGTTCGTGTTGAAAAATTAAATGACTCTAAGACATTTTGAGGTAAAAATATCAATTGTGAATAATTATTAGCATGACCTTTTTAGTGGGCATTGAAATTATTTTTTTCAATAAAGTTTAGGTAATTATTTTCTCAAAATTACTAAAAATACTGGGGTAATTAATTATAGTTTTTGAAATTTCTCATATATATTTTATTTCTGGTGAGAATTTCATGATAGTAAACAAAATACTGTGATAGACCAGTGTAGACAGCACTGCTCTCAAAATCTTCCTTAACAAAGCACCTGCTGCCACATATTTAGGTTCCACCCTAACATTCATGCTGAGGTTGTGCTCTAGCTGAACTTGTCTCAGTCAATAACAGAGTATTATGCAGCCCCCCACTGATGGTTAACATTTATTCTGGGGCTACCCACTGGCCTGACTAAGACTTTCTGAGCTACACAGATGTTTGAGAATCTTTTACTCAAGCCTTCATTTTCTCCCCTCTCTTCTTTCTCAGATGTCATACCTCATCTTGGTTTGAAAGCCTTCCCTGACCTTCTGTTAATTCTCCTCTTTAACTTTCATAGGCATTTCCCAAAATTGCTTGCAGTTCTTACTCTGTCTTCACATATGCTTCTAGAGGCCCCAAACTGATACAATTTTTCTATACCTACTGAGTTATTCATAATAACAGTAGTCTATTTGTTGGGATTTGTGGTCAATATTAATTAATATATTTCATTTATTATTTTGCATTCAATCAAAAACTCTCGAGTGCATTAAGTAAATATTAAGAACAAAGTAGCATGATGCAAAGAAAAATAAGTAACACCTTATCAATAAAGCTCACCCCAACAGTCAGTAAGAATTTTTTCATTTGCTAAAATCAGTTTTAAACAGTTTTTGTTTTTTAGTATCGGAACTTAAGAACTACCAACACCAAGCTACAGGATAATGAACATGAAATATGATCGGACCTGAGGGCTCAGCCTAAGGAATTTTCTGGTCACCACCCTAGTTGCCAAATTCTGAGAAGAGACATTAGGAAATCCCATTCACTGTATTCTCAAAATACTAACAACTCCAAGGGTTTTGTGGTCAAGGAACTCCCACTTCCTGTTGACAATTTGAGGAGGCTATAAGGGTTTGGCAATAGAAAATGAGTTCTGCATGTAGTCAAATTGCTACTATTATAGTTCTTTGAGAGAGTAAGAATATACTTCAAATGCTTCTCCATTGAGGTACATCTTAAAATTCATCAGAAATAGTTTTATTTACAAATATATTTCATTAATTACATATGAAAAGAAAGAAGAGAGTTTCTATATGTAATAAACAGAGACAAGGAATTAGAAGCAGAAAAAAAAATATGAACTCTTCCCCAAAAAACCTTAGCTGAAAGCGAAGGAGAGTCCAAGAGATAGTGAACAGAGTCAATGCTTCAAAATCTCTTTTCAGATCCATGGCAGAAGAGTGGCAAAAGCGCAATCTGGAAAACTAAAGGTAACTTCATATCCACTTGAGATTTTGCTTTCTATTTTATCTAAGCCCAAATAGTCTTGGTAAATTATCTGCCATGTTCAAGGCAATGTTGCTTAGATCTTTATCTCTATTTTTCATAGAAAATAGAGTCTTATCACTAAGGCAACCTTGATTCCTCAGTTATCAAATTGTGACCTTGTACTTCCATTGTCCACATGTCACTCCTGACCATACCACCTTCTCCAAGAATTTTCCCATAGACTAGTTTAAGAGGGTCTGGGATGCATACTCTGCTGTGTCTCCACAGACCATTAACATTTTCCATAGTAACAATGTACATGTTCCAAATATTTTTTATGCATCTGTCTCCAAAGACAGTCATGTCAATAAGAACAGAGATCTGTATTCTACTCGTTGTTGAGTCCACAGTGCCTTGCCTAGTTCCTGGTTGGCACCTGATAAATGTTTGTTGTAATTAAAGTCACCAAATACTCACTTTTGAACCAGATGGTCCAGATCATGAGCTGTCTTTCTAGAAAATCTATTTACAGCAAATAAATATGGTCTATTCAAGTAAGTTGTATTATAAACAGGTTCTAAGATTCTCCAATTCCAGGTCTGCATCTTGACCTTATGTATTGACTCACTCATTGACAGTAAGAGCAGGGGCCTTGCTGGTACATCCGTGAGGGTGCCCATGAGTACCTCGCTGCAAGTCAAATGGCAGTGTTATAAATGTATATGAGCTCATGACCATATGGGTGGCAACTACCTACACTGATCAAATACAGAAAAATTTATTTTAAATAAGCTTTGAGAAAGAGTTATTCAACAGTGTTCACTTTTCTTACAATTGCAAAGCAGATTCTTTATTTTTTCATCCTAAAATCTCTTGAAGAAAAAGGTAATTATATTTCAAATTAAAAGTTACATAACTTTATAAAAGCAATAAGCTTCTTCTTTCTTTTTTTTTTTAAGTCACTATCTCTGAAGTTCCTAATGTGGACATAGAAGCCCTAAGGTAACTGTAACAGTAACTTCTTTTCAAAGATTTGTTCTATGGTGCTTTAAATGTTTCAAATTGAGAAATCATGAGAAAGCTCCTTCTTTTAATGATTATATTAAAATTTTATAGCTGTCATCATGGAACAAAAAGCCTTTTTTTAAATATAGTTTTCAAGAAGCCAGTGTCTAAGTATGATGTTCACTTTCTTGGTAGAATAACACCTTTTGCTAAGTAGCAAATCATTTCAGTGGAAAAGCTTTCTTAAATATTCTAATTTATTGAATATTTTGTTTCAATTTCTGTGTCAATTATTGCATAGAGATAATATTAAAAATAGCCATAATTATTATACTCCACATTTTTTCTGAGTATACCTAATTTATAAATTATATATGTTATAATTTATATCTTATAATACTCATGATAAAACTATAAGGTATTATTTTTTCTATTTTAGAGTTGGAAAAGTGAAATTCAGAAATTTAAATCGCTTAAAAATCTCACAGGTAGTATATGACTAAATTGAGATTTGAATCCAGAAGTAAGCAAATCCAAAGCCAAAACTCTCAATCCTTTATGTAATAAGTTGTGATATTGTGTGAAATATGTGGACTATGGGGAGTACAGTTTGAATGTGGATCAATAAGAATTGAACATTGAGTATGTACATATTTAATGTACCATCATTGTTGAAAGACCTAAGAGGAATTTTTGAATAATTAAGCCAACTTAGTACAAGCTACATTTACTGTTCCATGTAGAATGAAATGCAGGTTATTACTGATAAACTAAAACTGTCCTCATTTATTGTTTATTCAGTAAGTTTTTATCAATTGTGCTTGAAAATTTTGTTGAAATCATGTGTCAACCCCAGTTGATCTGAACTAAAATATGAAAAGCTTTCATGACAAAATAAAAAGCAAGATCATTCAAAACACAGATTGCAATGGAAATGAGGTCTTTGAGGAGAATGGTCAAAACCAAATAATTCACCCAAAAATAGATAAACTTTCACTAAAAAAAAATCTGATCAATAATGTAAGTGACAAATAAAAACAATTAAAATGTATTACTTTTGTGCTAGTAAGAGGGAATTAGTTAAATATTAAAATTATGGGACATCTATATAGTAAAGGATTTTTAATTGTTACACACAATGACATATATCTTAAAAATTTATTGTTATTACTATCTTTAGCAATGTAGAATTTGGTTTCAGCCAACATCCAATTTGCAAATGTCTTTTTATTTTTTTTATTTTTTTATTTTTTTGCCAATGAATAGTGTTTATCAAATACTTATTGCTACAATTTAGGTGAAACAAGAGATGACTGAAGGGGTTCATCTACAACAGAGAGAGGGGAAAGTGTAATCTTCTACCACAGAAAGTAAGGGAAAACACAGTGCAGGATTTTTAGATGTAAGAAAATGTCTTCAGCAATGTTTTTCACAAAAATTATGTGATAAAAGTGACCTTAGAGCAATTGGAAAAGCAGCTACTGAACATGTTCTGTAAATAGAGTATGAGCTGTGAGACAAGACAAATCCCAGTCACTGCTGGCCAGGCACAGAAGCCGTGTAAGGTGCACAGAATAGATTGAGTGTAACCCGCACTCCTTTGATACCTTTATAACATTCCATTTAATGATCAAAAACAAAAACAGTTTCCCAGTTACTTCTGGAGAGGGTTATCTAGGCTCAGTGGGTTTCCTCCACTCAGAAAATTTATGCCAAGAGTCTGATGCCCAGAGAGACTTGGTGGTGTCTTCTTTATAACAGAAATGACTTGTCAAATATATGTACTAAAAGCTGAAAGATATACATGAGACATTTTTAAATCACACATTCCTTATATGTAAAAACTTCTCTTCTTTCTTATTGTTAGTTTGTTTTAGGGACTTCATTTGAACAGGAAGAAATTGAGCTGGATACGTTTACATGGCATGAGGCACTATTTAAAGAGAGAGGAGAGGCAAACATGAAACTGAAATTTTCATAACAAAGAAAAAGATAAAAGAAAATAGTTACCCTTTGTTTAGTCTCTGTTAGAGAACAAATACTCATAATTAAACTGTAACTGGAATCAAAATGTAGTTTGGGATAAACAACCTAAATGGCCTCCAAGATAAATTACAGTACTCATTTCTCTATTGTTGGTTTATTCTCTCCAGTTTCACCAGAAAGCAGGACTGTGGGGATTCCGTACTTGGATGTCACCACGAAGCAGGTTCCTGTATGCCAGCAAGCTTAGCAACTGGCTCGAGTCTGGCCACTTACTCACCATCTGGAACTACTTCATATTCTCATTACCCAAAAGAGAAAAAAAAAGAAAATAAAGAAGAGGAAGAAAGAAAAAAAAAAGAAGAGGAAGAAAGAAAAAAAAAAGAAAGGGAGAGGAGAGAGGAAGGAATGAAGGAGGAAAGAATGGAGAAAGGGCGAAAGGGAGAAAGGGAGGAAAAGGAAAAAGAGAGAAAAATTATAAACAAGACTGCTTGTTTGTGTTCCCTTTTGCAGAGCTTGCTATGTACTTCTCCAAGCCAGGCACCCACCAGATCTGGAGGCACCCTACCGGCCACAATTTGTCTGACATTGGGTTTGACTACAGAATTACTCCCTAGAAATACATAAGGTCTGGATCCTGTGTCATTACTCTAGATTTTCCAGAGAAAAATGTGTTTTTATTTTCAAATATTTAATTTTTAGTCTTATGCGGGTTTTAACCTATAGTCCTCAATTTACTCTGACCCTGATGAAGGTGTGTTTGGTTTATAAGGAAAATTGACTAAGGGGATTTTTTTCCTGAAGACAAAACAACTTACATGGGGTGTGCTGTGGCCTATCCTTTGCCAAGGGTTGGGGATGAAGCATGAGGGTGGGCTGAAATGAGGAGAGGGCTTACAGCGTGCTGGTACTTAGTCTTAGAGAGAATAAGCTCCATTCCAGTCAGGAAACCCTTTTCCACATTTGTTGTTTCTTAAGGCAAAAAACTCTTAGTTTAGAGCTTCACCTGATTAAAATTTGTGGGACCCAAACATAAAATTCAGAAGTCTTAGAATTCGCTCAACATTTTGACTCTAACTAGCAATGGATAACTTAATGCAGACAAAAACTTGCAGAATATATAGTATTTATAGCCTAAAGAAAACTCCAAATATAACATTTGAAAACCATTGACCTTAACTCTTCTAGCAGATTTAGTGATTGTTTCACAGAAAACCAGAGAACTTCTCCTTTGTTGACCTTTCTGGCCTAGTGGTCAATAATGAAGGCACAAGGACCAAACAAGAACTGAGGGCTTATTTTCATTGGTATGCATGCAAGTGGCTTTCTCTTGAGAGAATACTCACCAGCTGCATTTTGCAGCACGTGAGAATGTGTGGGAGGAATAACCACTTCCCCACTTGTCTTCTGCCTAGTCTCAATATCACTACACCCCACCTGGCTCTCCAGAAGCACAGGTGCCGCCAGCCAGGCCTACCCCGTGTTTCAAGAATGCTCATGCCAGCTAGGCCCACTGTTCGGTACTTGGTCCATCATCAGAATATGGGAGGGGTTATTCAGACAGTTATTATTCTTTAGAAGAAATCTCTGAAACTCTTACCCTCAAGAAGCACTGCTCCAAAAGTTATTAATTTTTCCTAAAAAAAAAGTTTTGTGATAAACTGTTGTGAGATCTATGTGTTAAAAATCACCCTCTCTCCTAAAGGACTATATTAATGTATTAAAATGTGTTGTGAATCTTCAAGAGAGAGAGAGGTCAGGATGACTGTGCTTCTAAATCCTATATCCTTGCGTGGTGCATTTGTTAACACCCTCTTGAGCAAGCATTCCACAGAACAGCACAGGCAAAGTGCTTTGAAATACCTAGGAAGTCCATTTTACTTATTAAGGGCAAAAAACAGTTTCATTCATTTGGATAATAACTATAAATAGTATTAATATGATAAGTTATGAAATAAAAATATAGAATAAAGAAGGATCATTTATCAATGCAATATAAACATTAATTGATGCTGAGCTTATCTATTTGTTTAATATTTGGACATGACATCTTTAGATTCTCAAAATTTTAATTAGCAAAATGTTCTCATGGCAGCAAAATCCATCACAACCCCAAACAAAGAACTCATGGTTAAGAACTAAAGAGTGTTTTGTGTGAATACTGTTCTACTCACTCTAAACTATTAACTTATGATTTAAAGAGAATTTTCAGTGCTACAATGAGTTGCATATAATAACAGATACAGAGAACTTAGCAAGACCTTCAAGGACATTACTGCCTTAAAGAGAAACAGACTTACAAACAACAGTATAACAATCACCTTTTTAGAGAAGGTATCAGACTATGCTCCTAAACTAGCTAATAGCTGCCTGCGTCACATAGGCAATTAAATGGAAATGGTAGTATCAAGTCTACAGAATCGAAGAGAATTCAAATTTGCCATGAGTGTTCTTATGTTTGAGGGCAAAAGTGTTCTCTACTTCCTGTATTTTAGTCAGTACAATCTCTGTATAAGTTTTAGGTCAGCCAACTGTTGGCTTAAAGCATTTCTAAACTATACCTAGCCCCTGAAAGATACAGCCCCTTCTGGGGTTTGGGTGTGAACGGAGTCCAGTCTATTGTACTTGGTAGCTGGCTATGGATTTGGTAACTGACTAATGAATGTCCCTGGCAGTTTTACTACTGATCACTGGGTTTCACTTCTATTTTTATATGTCCTACTCTCTGCTGCCTCCTGAGTAGAATCTTTGAACCACCACCAGTGCCTTACTTGGTGTTGCACTTCTAATTCTTCTACTATATCCTTTCTTATATGTCCACAGCATGCTGTGTATGGCTATGTACTTTGTACCAATACCAAGCTTATAGATAAAAACCTATACACAAGTAACTAGAGGAGTGTTAAAAAGAAATTTGGAGAAGAAAACTTTAACTCTGTCAAGATGGGCAAGAAAATGGTATCTCTTAAGCAGCTCTGAAGAATAAATACAGAGAATTCTGCAAGAGATCATGGAGAGTGGAGAGTAGGAAGAGGGAGGATATGCTAGACTGAAGAAATCCCTTATGCAAAGACACAATAAGAGAGATGAATGAAAAAAATTTGTATGACTAGAGTATAGGATATTAAGGTAGAGATGTGGTTGAACACATCATAAAGTGTACATAAACTTATAGACTTTAAATTTCAAAAAATTCATAAAGAGTAACAAATCTGATGTAGATCTCAGCAATTTTACCTTGGCAGTGACTTAGAAGGTACAAATTGGAGGTAGTTATGGTCCTATTTGAGAAATGTGAACTTGAACCTGGAAACAGAATATTTTTCCTCTTTGTTCGCAGCCGTATCTTCAGCATCTGAAAAATTACCTGACACATAAATTGAATGAATATAAACAGGACAGCACACGTTATTTAGCTTCCATCCACCCATCCATCCATCTAGCATTGAACAACTGTCCTGAAAGAAACTATGAAATCATAATAAAAGAAGACCACCTATAGAAACTCAGGAAAATGAATATTTACTAGCAGGGTGAAGAAAATGATTACCTAAGGAGACTGTAAAAAAGTAAAGAGAAAGAGAGGAAATATGAAACTAAGAATTTATCTACTAAACTTTGCGACAGCATGGATGGAACTGGAGAGCATTATACTAAGCGAAATAAGCCAGGGGGCGAAAGACAAATACCATATTATCTCACCTATAAGTGGAACCTAACCAACAATACAAAGATGCAAGGAAAATAAGACCAGCAACACTGAAAGGAAAAGAAATCAACAGAGACAAGAGGGAAGGAGGGAGGGGGGGCAGGGACAAGGAAGGGAAGGGGAAAGTCAAGGAACATATAGCAAGGACTCATGGACAAAACCAAAGGGGAAGAGCTGAGGGAGGGAAGGAGGGAGGGGGCAAGGGAAAGTGGTGGGGGGTTGGCAGAGACAAATGTATTTGAAAAAATAAATTAAAATTAAATTAAAAAAAAGAATTTATCACACTGATAGGTAAGGATAAATAAGATTTTATAATGAGATTGCCAGTATTTTGCATAATGATACTACCTGATCATTCTTCATTGCATGTTCCTCCTTTTTGTTGAAGTATAATTTACAAAAATAAAAACATAGACCATAAGAGTTTAGTTTAATGAGGTATGACAAATATAATTCTGTGACCCACACACTTATCAAAATATGGGACATTTCTATCTTTCTCAAAAGTCCCCTCATGTCCCTTCCCAGTCAATTCCTCCCACAGTGCTCAGGTGTGGTGACCACTGCTCAGTTATTTTCCCCATAGATTACTTTTGCCATTTACTATCTCCTGTCCTATCATATGCATAGAAGAACACTTGATACCATGCTACAAGTCAGAGTTTCAGTGAATTTTCTCTATTCTTCAATTTAGATAGTTATTATCTGGTCTTATAAGATGTCCAATTACTTTTAAGCTCATGTAATTAGATGTTAATTTCAATTATATTACTTTTTAGTTTAAAATTTCACACTTTTTTCATAGCTTACACTTATCTGTTGAAATTTTCCTTTATCTTTAAATCCATTAATATATTCATAATAATCATTTTAAAGTCACTGTGTGCAAATTCCAACATTTGTGTCAAATCTCGGTTTTTTATCATTCGCTCTAATTCTCCTGGTTATAGGTCACATTTTTAAATTCTTCCTTGTATATCCAGTAAATTTTTATTGAATTTTGGGCACTGTGAATATCATATTATTTAAAATCTAAATTATGCTGTCTTCTTTTAAAAATGTTGAGATTTATTGCAGCAGGCATTACATTTCTGGTAGCTCAACCTAATTCTGTTCAGACAGTTTTAGACTTTGTTGAAATGGTTCTAAATTGTCCTGCTCTTCAACTATGGACTTTATGGTTTCTACTAAAGTACTGGGTTTTTCACAGACATGTCTCCACTCTGGCTGGTTGAAACTCCAAAGTCTACTGGCATTAACGACCCTCTAGAGTCTCCATTCATCTCCAAGGCCTTCACTAACTATGGTTTTCCAGGCCTCATGTTTTACCCTGTGTATGCACAGCTTACTCTTTGGCCAATGACAGAAACAGAACTCTATGCAGATGTCTGGAGTTCCTTCTCCATACTGCTTTCTGCTTTCTGGTACCCTAGTCTTTCAGATCTGGCCACCTCAGCAGCCCTGACACTATCTCATGTTCTTCTGCTTGGGGAGACCAAAGCTCTCTGTTTGGACTCTAGTTCCCTCTGCTGCATTTTGAAAACCAACCCAGGCAGGTTGCTGGGGTGAACCCAAAGGTAACTTTGTGTGATTTCCTTTTCTCAAGGATCAAATCTCTTGTACAAAGTATGGTTTTTGTTTTGTGCCTATATTAACAATTGTTTACAGTGGAAGAATTATTTCAATATCCAATCATCTACCATAGCCAGGACCAGAAGTACTGTCCATTGGATTTTTCAGTGGAAGTGTTTTTGGAGACCAGATTACTTTCAGCATGTTAGTGTAGCAAATGTCTGTCCTTCACCCTATTATGTGACTACACTTTCCTTTACTCCAATCCTCTATAATCTTCAGGACCTTATGGAGAAATCTTATGGAACATAGAACATATTTGTTGGCACTGCTCTTACAAAGTTATATACAGTTCTTTACATTTTCACCTATATTACCATATCTTTCTGTAAGTAATGATTTTTGGTAAATCAGATGCCATTTTTGGATCACCTTGAGCAAAGCTGAACAAAAATAAACGAATGTGTTGATGGGTAGATTCAGTCAAGCTAAAACTGAAAGTTAGGTCTTTTTCATGACCACCAAATCATCGATCCCATTGTGTTTCTCTTGCAAACGGTAAGGGAGTTTTCGTGTGAACAATCAGTATTCACCAGTCGTGTTGGAGTCACACACACATAGCTTAAGTTATGCATAACGCTGCACTCTGCCAAATGACGGCACAGCTGGAGAGTTCACTGGGGGTAGCAGCTGGGTGAGGATCCTCAAAAGATGGGTGGGTATTGAAAGACTTCTGTCTTGCTTTTGTACCCAGAAGGCTCACTATTAGCGTCCTGCAAACACAAAGAAGAGATTAGAGTTTATTGTTCATTTTCCCCTCATGGGGAAGCCATGTATGTTTATGTCCTAAAGATTGCCCATTTAAAAGAAAAAGCCACTTTCACTGTGGAATTAACCAAATTGACTATCTTCCCAGTTTGAATTCATTGGATAACTGCTAATCCCCACTTTACATTATGCTCTAAAGACTCAGCCAAAAGATTCTAAAGGCCTGCATTTCCAGGTTTTCTCATCTGTAAAACAAACAGCAGTTAAAGACATAATATCATTTTATGCTACTCTCAAAGGGCATCTAGCAAAGCTGGCCAGCATTACTGCAACATTTTAATTACTGGTGCTTACTACAATTTGCAATAATTACAGTTCATTTAGTGAGCTGGTTCTTAATTGCAGACACTGCTAAAGTAACAATTGAATAAAAAATAAAGTGTACTCTCATATATATGTATATATACATATATATAATTCAGAATGATGTAGGCTTATAAAGAAATAAAAGAAACTAGCATATTCTAGTAGATTAATTTCTAAAATAGAGATAATAAAAGCAGTTTTTTTAAACTGAAGGCCAGAATTAAATTTAAGCATTAGGACAATGTGCTTCACCATTTATGGTATTCTCTTTCTTTAGCATAATTACAAATTCTATGTTTGTGTGTGTGTGTGTGTGTTCAAGAAAGCTCCATGAGTGAATTCTAGTACTAATACAAGTAAACTCTCAAGTAACCATTCATTATTTGATGGTGAATTTCAAGAACAGAGATAAATCCTACTTAAAATGTGTTTTCATCTAAAAGAAAAAGGCATTCTGGAAAACTCTTGTTTATTCTTTGCTTCACTGAACATCAAAAAATCATGAGATTTTATATTATACAAAAGTAAGTGCTATGGGAGATCAGAATGGTGGGTACAAAAGCTATACATATGCTAAGAAAAGCTAATGGAAGTGAAGAGAATAGTTAACAAGAAGGCTTACTATCTGGATAAGAAAGTACATTAGGTTCTGACTTTCTATCAGTAATACTTTTTGGATATCCTAGAGTAATTCTTCTGAGTTCCACATGCTTCAGTGTTTCTGAAGACAAATAAAAGACCATAATGGAGTCAATTCTTGCCTGGAGAAATGTCTGTATTTTGATAATACAATGGGTTCATAGTCTTGTGAACACTTTGAAATAGATGGGATAACCAGGAAGCCTTCCTGGCAGGTTGCTGCATTGCTTCTCAGTTAGACCAATTTCATTGAGTCTCCTTGGCAGTTTGATCCTAAAGGTAGGAAACCAAGGAATGACTGGGAGAACAGAGGTAACACAATAATTCCAACACATAAGTCAGTAGTCATAAGGATTATCTTCGAAGTCTTTGTGGAATTCTGTTACAAAACCATGGCTTCACATGCAAAATCAATTGGAGGATGGAAACACTCAAGAAACCAAAGGAATTGGAAGACAATTTTCCTTCTATTCTCAGGAAGCTTCTTCTGAAAGTGAAAGAACAACTTAAGCTGAGGGTTAATTTTTTTTGAGTGTCCTCCAATTTCAAAATATTCTCAACTCACATCTAGTAAAGGTCAAAAGTTATCACAAATTATTCTTCACAGCTTTTAAAAATTATGAACATTAAAGGAGAGGAATTTGGGTTGACTCAACAAGTAAAACAGAAAAAGTCACATTTTTATTTATTGGAAACATTTACACATTTCTTTGTTGACATGGGCTTGAAAGTGAAAGCTCTTTTTCAGAAAATGATCTTTCCCTAGCAGGTATTATAATTATATCATGGATCTTTAGCAAGTTTCTAGTCTTTAATTTCCAGTGTTCTTAAATATAACATTTTAAATCAAAACAATAAAACAAACAAAACAACAAAATATCCCTCCCCCTAAAAAGAGTTGTCTTCTGAGAAGGTGGTTTTGATTAGAACGGGTAGTAATTTAAAAAGCAATGCATCTCTCAAAATAAAAAACAACTTTAGAGATTGAAACAATTTTGTGATATTTATAAGAAAAAATGATATGCTGACCCCTAGAAAGAAAAGAGTGTCCTGTTTACAATTTGCATGTCTAAGCACTTCATGGAGTAGCATGAGTGAGGCAAATTGGCCCAGCTATAAAATCTTTATGATCCTTAAAAGTTGTATAATCATGGGTACCTTATTTAAGATTTCTACTTTTAAAATGAAGTATTAAGAATAATACCTCAGTTCATTTTTCTTTTTAATTCATGATGATTAATTTATATAAATAAAACACTTAAACGATATTGTCTATAGTAAATATGTAATGTGTTAACTGTTGTTGCTATTATTTAGAAGACGAAAATCGCTGGAAATTAGGAGACCTACACTGTATTCCAGTTTCATAGCTCACTTCTTATGCAAAACATTTCATTGAACCTTGGCTTCTCGAATTGTGAAAGTAAGGAGCAGGGAGATATTATCAGGAAGGTTCCTTCTAGTTCTAACTTTTTGATAATATATGTAAGCTAAGTTTCATCCAATGTTGGCTTAAGCAGAAATTGTAATATGTTTAGTGTGATTCTAGAATATCCACCTTCTGTTTATTTTTTGCAGTGTCCTGTTCTCAAAAGTGACTATACCAAAGTGTCCCTGGCACTTTGTGCCATTAGGAGAAGTTTTGTGAAAGTATTAGCTAAACATGTTTTGAAAGCATTGCAGGTATATCACAGATCCATTTTGATGGCAAAATTTTCCCCAGCTATCATAATTGAGCAGGAAAGTGTCAATGTTAAATCAGACCTTATATATAACAGTCAGCTTTCGATATATTATGTTGTGGTGATAAATGACACTCTCATACAACAGCCTACGACAATAATGATTTAGCCCTTATTTATGTTAGCATGCCAGCTGCTGCTCTCTATGGCCAGCTGAAATTAGTGAAAGTTGGCTGCATCTCTGCTTTCCATGTCCTCTCATTCTGGGGCACAGGATGAAGGAACTGCCCTTATGTGAATCATTACATTCTTTAGACAAAGGTAAGGGCAAGATTGATGGCAAACACATGCAAGGGCTTCTAAAGTTTCTGGTTCATATGTCTTACCTGTGCCCACTGACATGCAATTGACCAATTCAATTCACAAAGCCAAGTCCAAAGGCATTGGGTAGTGATGTTTTAAAACAGGAAGTATGACTGTACCATGGGAAGCAATAATATAGTCTATTACAGTTTTCAAAAGACCCCCTTCACTACTTTTAGCTGATAAAGAGCCAAATTCTTTGAAATTTAATCAATTCAAATATCTCTTCTCCACAAAGCCGTCCTTAATTTCTTTTTTAAAATTAATTTTATTTTTAAATCATGTTTATTCCATTACAGTTGTCTCCATTTTTGCCGCTTTGCCCTCCTCCACCCCCCCCACCCCCCCCCCCCACAGTCAGTTCCCAGTCTGTTGTCCATGGCCACGGGTCATTCACACCTGTTCTTTGTTCAGTCCCTTCTCCTTCTTTCCATCACTGGCATCCTTCCCCATCCCCTCTGGTCACTTTCAGTCTGCTCCATGTTTCCTTGCCTGTGGTTTATTTTGTTCGTTGGCTTATTTTGTTCGTTAGTTTATTTTGTTGAATAGATTCCACTTACAGGTGAGATCACATGGTATTTGTCTTTCACTGAATGGCTTATTTCACTTCGTATAATATTCTCCAGTTCCATCCATGTTGTTGCAAAAGGTAGGAGTTCCTTCTGTTTTTCTTTTTTTTTTTAAAATACAGATTGACTTTATTTATTTATTTTTTAAATGTCAAGATCCATTATAAAATATTAAAAAATTTAAATCCATTATAAAGTCTAAGCAATCATGACACCTGCACAGAAATAATCAAGTAGATCAATGAAATAAAATGAGAATTTTAGAAACAAATGCATATATCTTTCTAATAATGTAATATATGATTAAATTGATATTTCAAATCAATGTGGAAAATAAGGCTTATTCAACATGTAAGGTGCATGAATCACTATTATTTGAAATAAAACAAATATAGAGCCCTATTCTACACATAATGCAAGGAATATTCAGGTGAGTTAAAGATCAATATGTAAAATCTAAGGAGTTTTAGGAGAAAATACAAAATAATATTTTTCTTACCCTGAAATAACATATTCAAATCCAGAAGTTATAAAGTAAAATACTGACAGTATGACTATATTAAACATTTGACTATACAGTAATATTAAACACATGACTATACAGTAATATTCATGTAAAAAAGTTAAAGGACAAGTAATAGAATAGGAAAATATTTGCCATACATTTGTAAAAGGGTTAATAGTTGTTTTTTTGTTTTTTAGGGAAAAAATTCTACAAACAATCAAAAAATGGATAAAGAATACCAAAAAGTTATTTAAAGCTTTTTAAAAAAATAATAGAAATAGGCAAGAAATATACAAAAGCAGGTTTAGTTTCAACAAATAATAAAGTAACAATTAAAATAATGCATCATTGTCACAATCAGATTAATAAGTATTAAAAATATCAGTAATATCAAATATTGGCAACTGTGAAAGGAACTGGGTATTCATAGACTCTTTTTCTTCATCTTCTTAAAGCAGTCCTTTTAGCATATTTTGCAATGCTGGTTTGGTGGAGGTGTATTCTTTTGGCTTTCTTTTGTCTGAGAAGCTCCTTATTTCACTTTCCATTTTAATTGACACCTTTGCTGGGTAGAGCAGTCTTGGTTGCAGGCTTTTGCTTTTCATGACTTGGAATATTTGTTGCCATTCCCTTCTGGCTTGTAGTGTTTCTGTTGAGAAGATAGCTGCTAGCCGTAACGGGGTTCCCTTATACATTACTACCTCTTTTTCCCTTGCTGCCTTTAGGATTGTCTGCTTGTCTTTGATATTTGCCATTTTAATGATGATGTGTCTTGGAGTGGGCCTCATTGGATTCCTCTTGTATGGGACCCTCTATGCTTCCTGGACTTGTGTGACTTTTTCTCTCCTCCAATTAGGGAAGTTTTCCATCATTACTTTTTCAAACAGGTTCTCTATCCCTTCCTTTTCCTCTTCTCCTTCTGGTATCTTTATTATATGGATATTATTACATTTCAAGTTGTCCTGCATTTCCCTAAATGCCTCTTCATTTTTTCTAAGTCTTTTTTTCACTTTTTTGCTCTTTCTGGGAGCTTTTTTCTACCTTGTCCTCCAGCTCACTTATTCGATCCTTGGCTTCATCTAACGTGCTTTTGATTCCTTTTACTGTATTCTTCAATTCAGAAATTGTATTTTTTTTTCTTCTTGCCTCTTACTGATAGCTTCTGTGTTCTTTTTCATGCTGATATAGGTTGGAGTAAGTGCCCCGTAGTTCCCTGTAGTTTTTTGTAATTCTCTCTGAGCTCACTGAGCTCATTGAGCTTCCTTAGAACCTTTGTTTTGAACTCCATATCTGATAGTTGACTTACCTCTATTTCATTTAGTTCTCTTTGTGGGGATTCCTCCTTTCCCTTCGATTGGAGGGTGTTTCTTTGTCTTCCCATTATTTATGAGACTCTTCTTTTTTGCTTCTGCTTCTTAAATTGATCTGTCTTGATATCCTGACTTTGCAGTGTGAATGTCTACGGTAGGAGACCGCTGTTTTTTGGATTTTTTTTCCTTTCTGGATCTGCCTCTGATGATGTCAGATGTTGACCCTGTCTGACCTTAGGCAGTCTGTCTGAGACTTCCAAGAATCTACTGTCTGTGGCTGTCTCCTTCAACTGATAATCTAGCCACTCTGCACTCAGCAGGCAGGGTTAGATATACTACAGGAGTCCCTCCTGGGGGTGGGGTTATGGGGTCTCTCCTGCTGCTGTCAGTCTGGGGCGTGGACTGCCTGAGCCAGAGGCTGCTGATGTATGGGGGATGAGTCAGCACTGGGATCCCGCCAGCTACTCTCTGTTCTCTCCCCAAAGCCTCTGTCTCTGGCCTCTCCTTCAAGTGTCTCTAGATCATTCTGCGCCCCCCCTTAGCCAGGTATCTACTATCTGTGGCTGCCACTCTGCTCGGCTGTCAGGTTTTGGCACTACCAGGCCTAGGCAGAACCTTCTGGGGGCAGGCTATTGGGTCCTCTCATGCTGCTGCTGCTCAGGGGAGTGGTCTGCCTGAGCAAGATGGTCGCTGCCATATGGCGGATGAGCCAGCATCTCAGTTCTCTCCCCAAAGCCTCCTTTCCCAGTCTCTACTCAGGCATCTCTAGCCCACTCTGACCCTGCTTTGCCAGAACCCAGGGTAAGTGTCTGCAAACAAAAACTTATGTGTTGGCCCTTTAAAAGGCTCTTTGCGTCTCCAGCTGCCTGTTTCTGGCAGAGAACAACCCTGCCACTTTTCACAGCTGGCTGTTTTCTGTGTACTTTTTGGGCTCTGGTGCTGTAGGCTAGAAATCCCCGCTTATGGTTTGGACTCCACTCTTCTCAAGGGGATTCAATTGGCTGTTTCAATATCCTTCTGTTGCTGCCACCCATGGGCACCCTGCCTGCCTTCTCGAGTCTCTACCGCACTCGTTACCAGTTAGGTTGTACTAAAGCTGATTCTTCTGCCTGTCCAAGGTTAAAAAGCTCCTCTCTCACTATTGTTCAATTGCTCGTTCCAGGTGAATTCTCCATAATTTAGTTGTAATTCTAGGTTGGTAAGTGTAACTTTCACTCACTCCTCTCTCATCTTGATTTGTTCTGCCTTCCTTAATTTCTTAATTAAAATCAAGGATTCATTGATTGATTTACTTGTATTCCTTTAGTATCTTATGCATATCTCTCTAATGATTCATAGCACAGTGTATTATAATTAGATAAATTGTTATGCTGGTAACATATCTTAAGGGGAAAAAGTCCTGATTTGTAATGTTTGCCAATTTCCACGGTGTAAATGTTCTACTATGACTGTTTCCAAGTAACCAACACAGTAATCATGAAGCATAGAATTGGTAAGAGATGTATGATAGCATATTACATACGATTTCCAGCATATAAAAACAATACACATAAATAAAATGAAAGACATAGATAATAGTAAATGCAGTAAAATAATACTAAAGTGGTGAGTTTTGAGTATTACTTGCCTTTTAATATAATTTATTTAATTGTTAATTTATAAAATTTAAATTTTAGTTCAGTGTTTAACAACTAGCTTGCAAATTTCCTGGAATTTTAGTGGTTGGTTCTCATGAGCTGATAGAAGTTGGCTCCGGCATACCACTAAAATTTTGATGTCAGTGAATGAAAATTTTCTGCTAAAGATTGGGTGCCCTTTAGAGGCTGGTGCTGTTATTATTTTTTTAGTTCACAGTGCCCAGCATAGTGCCTGGCATTTGGTAACCTCAGTTAATGTCAACTGAATAAATGAGACAAAAATGGAATAAACAAGCATTATACAAAATAACATGAATGACAAAAACAAACTTCATTGGATTGGTGTCTCTTCTAATTGAGGGAATTATGTAAACTTCAAATTTACACATACCTCACTCCATAGGATGAGAAAGAAAAATACATGACTTTGCCAGATAGGTGACTTGTAGATACCCTGCAAACGATGTCTTTGTCACTTAAAGATTTATTGTCCCTTTTTTATTAAAAAACAAAAACAAAAACTGAGCTGTATTGGATAATTCCCTTAGTGATAATTACAGAAACCATTTACTGAGTACCATGTGCTATGCAATATAGTGTCTTCTTATGTTATTTTATCCTCATAGAAACTTTATAAAGTAAATTACATTATTATCTCCATTTAGAGATGAATAAATCAAGATTCAGAGATATTGTGGAATGATGCTCAACCAAGTAAACCATACTGATCTAGATTTAGAGAACTTTGTAACTTGCCAAGATTCCAAAAACAGAATGAGTACAAGCCAGAATTTCATTCTGAACCACCTGACTCTAGAGTCTTTTCACCCTCAAGAAGAGTTTAGAGGAAGCTTTATCTTTTCATTTACAGTGAATGTCATTTGTCATTTCAATGACTACTTAGTCACAGCATGTATATTTTATTTTTAAAGCATGCCTAGACTCTTAACATCCTCTGATACACTTACTCTGGGCAGAACTTCATTGTAACGCTGCCAAATTTAGCAGTAACACCAGGTTATTGAGTATTACTGTGGTTGCCCAATTCATCAGTGCTTTCCATTTATTGATTTCCTGATAATAGAAATTCTTTTAATTAAAAAAAGTAATCTTAATCTTTAAACATGATGATAAGAAGGAAAATCTTTGTTGTTTCCAATAAGAAGTCTTTTTAAAGCTTTTGTTTAACTGCAGTCTGGTTTTTGTAGGTTGGTTAATAAAGCCTGCTCACATATTGAATTAGCTAATGTTTCTCGCAAAATAGTAAATAAACCAATTAATAATATTCACAATACTTCATGAAAATAATCTTTAGTAATATGGCAAAAGAGTGACTCAGCTACCCACTCCTTGAGAAGAAAGCAGCTGAGTTATATAACTGAGTACCAAAAAGGAGTCATGAATCAGAGGGGTGAACTACAGATACTCTTCAACAATGTGATGAAAAAATAGGCCTAATACAGAGTTTTAAAGAAATAGCTTCTCAATCTGTCAAAATAATAATTTTTCCTAAATGCTATAAACATGACTGCCTGCTGAGTTAAGAATACAAGACTAAAATTAGATAAGATGATAAATATGGTTGAATCTTCCCCAAAAAAGCAATTTTCATACTAACAACCAAGAATCTATTGTACCTTCATTTCTGTACTGTCACATAACTGATTTGTCTCTGACACAATATAAAATATTACTGTACCTTGTAGTGCATAGTAAACTGCCTGGTTTGAAGTAACCATTCTATAAATATTTCTTGAATTAAGTGACTGAGTTGAAACTGAGAGTAATTTATATTTTTATAAGTATTTTGTATTTATATTAAGGATCTTAAGTTAAAATAAAAAGCAAACTACCGCCACTCAAAAACCCAGTATGACACAATTTATTATTATATTTATTATTATTTTATTATGTACAAGATGTTCATGTTTATTTCAGAACTTAACCATGTTTTTGATGCTGGATAAGACAATAAGCACAGTTTACACTTCTCTGTTTCTGAATATAGTTAAAAACCCTGAAAAAAATGCATTGAGCAGCCATCTGAGGACTATGAAGAGTAAATAGCAGACCACTAGAGAAGACCAGAATTTTGAAGCACAACTGAACTGGTAGTAGGTATACTTTTTTTGTTTTTTTAATCCTTCCAGTAACCCTGGGACTGGACTTAACTCATCCTAAAACTTGGAAGTGGGCATCAACATAGATACAGAGAGCTCTAAAAGAAACCCTGTATTTCAGGCGTGAGAGGTAGAAGATTGTGTAATAACAGAGGCAGGGCCCACATATCTACAATGCTGAGAGATCATTATCTCCCCTTCTGTCATGGGATCTGTGGTCCCATGTAGATTGAACAAACTCTTATTTATTTTTTCTCTTTCTGTCCTTCTGCTCCTCGGCCCTAGGCAAGGGTACAGTAATGTAATGTGCACAACAGGGAAGGATGACTAAATCCCCAGCTTTCATGCCAGATGATACTGTGGATATCAATGGAGACAAAGAAATTTGGAGAGACCCATGAAATTGTTTATAAACTCTTAAGCTCACTCCTGAGCTTTATATACATGAACCTGACCCTAAATATTACATTACAATCTCAGAGAACTGAAATAAGATATAGACTACCACCAATCTCAAACTGGCCACTGGGTGTAGCCAACACAGGACAGATATAAATAGCATTTCAAAGGCTTTGAAAATGGAACTGACCGTAAAGCCACAACCCTCAAAAGGCTAGTCAGAACCTGTGGCCTGAATCCAACTGAGCTGATTGCCTGCTAAACAAAGTATCAACATCCTCCTAAGGATTTAACCAAGATCCAGATTATCATAACATCATATGAAATTTTCAGAATATATCTAAAACTTCTCAGCTTAGGAAGAATGAAGAAAATTCAAATGTCATGGGAGAAGAAAATCAGCAGACACCAACAAATAGATGACATAGACCCCAAATTGTCAGAGAATGACTTTAAAGCAGCTATTATGAAAATAATACAAGAAGGAAGGGCAGACACTGTTGACATGAAGATAAAGATAGAAATTATCAACATAGCAATATATAGAAAATAAATCAAAACAAAAACCAAATAATTTTGAAACTAAAATTAAAATAATTAAAACAATAAAACTCACTGGATGAGTTCAATAGTAGAGCAGGGATGACAACAGAAAGAATCAATAAACTTGATAATATCATTAAAAATTTTTTATTTCATGTATGAAGAGAAAATAGATTTTAAAAAATAATCATAACCCCAGGAACCTGTGGAACATTACCAAAAGTTTTGCTATTCTTGCCACTGGAGTCCCTTTGAGAAAAAGAAAAAGAGTGTGGGGAGGAAAAATATTTGTAAAAATAAAGGTTAAAAAACTGTTCCAGTTTGGTGAAAGATAGAAACCTATGGCTTTAACAAACTCAGTAAACCTCAAACAGGATAAGTGTAAAGCAAGTCAGGTCTAGACACATCATAATCAAATACTAAAAACTAAAGACAAAGAAAAATTTCTTAAAATCACCTAGAGAAGAATGGTGTACTAAAACCATAGTGGCCAGAAAAAAGTGCAACATTTTTAACAGGCTAAAAGAACTGTCAAACTTGCACTCTCACAGAGTAAAAATACCCTTTACCCTTCAAGAATGAAGGTGAGCTCTGGCTGGTGTGGCTCAGTTTGTTAGAGCATCATCCTGTAGACTGAGAGTTTGCAGGTTTGATTCCCAGTCAAGGCACATACCTAGGTTGTAGGTTCAATGCCCACTTGGGAAGTGTACGAGAGGCAACCAATTGATATTTCTCTCTCACATTGATGACTCTCTCTCTCTAAAAGGAAAGAAAAAATGTCCCTGAGTGAGGATAAAAATAAAATTAATGAAGGTGAAATAAATTCATTCTTAGGCATAGGAAACTAAGAGAATTAATTGCCTGAAGACCTTCTCAAGAGGAAATTCTTTATAAAAGAGGAAAAATTTTATCAGAGGTAGACTTACACATTTGGAAAAAGGAAAAATAAAACAGAAATACTAAGTATCTGAGTAAATATAATAGACTATATTTTTCTTCTGTTCTTTAAATATTTTTCATACTTGAAAGAAAAATTATAACATTTTATGAAGGGGTTTTCTATATGTGTGGATATAATATACAAGCCAATATAACATATAAAGAGGAGGATAAAGGAACATGTATGTTATTAAATTTTCTACATCCTAGTTAGATTGGTAAAAGTGTAGTTATAAATAGATTGCTAAAAGTTAAGTATGTATAATATAACCACTAAAGAAATCACTAAAAAAAAAGATATATAGTTCAAAAACAAACTAAAAAAACAATAGATATATTAAAATGAAATATGATAGAGAGATCAAATAGTCCAAAGAAATGGGGAAGAAGAAAAAGAGATAAAAACAGAACCACACAGAAAAAAATGGTTAACTCAAGTCCACACATATAAACACAATCAATGTAAATGGCTTATATACCTGAATTAAAAAACAGAGGTTATCAAAATGAATAAAAAAAGGACTTAATTGTAATGATTAATTTTATGTGTCAATTTCACTGGACTATGAGGTACTTAGATATTAGTTCAAATACTACGTTGTATATGTATATGAGGGTCCTTTTAGATGGTATTAACATTTGAATCTGTATACTAAATAATGCAGATTATTCTTTCTAATGTGGGTGGGTGTCTGCTATTCAAGTGAAGACCCTAATATAACAGAAAATCTGATCTTCTCTTGAGAAGAAGGAACTTCTTTTGCCTGACTGTATGTGAGCTGGGGCATTGTTTTGTTTTTAACTTGTTTACTGGCATTTGGACTAGAACTACACCACTGGTAATCCTGGTCCTCAGACCTTCATAATCAAACAAGAGCTACACCATTAGTGTATTAATCAACTTGGGTTGCTGTAGCAAAATACCATATGTTGGGTGGCTTACAGAATGATAATTTGTTTCTCACACATGTAGAGGCTGTAGAAAGTTCAAGATCAAGGTGCTGACCAATTTGATTCTCTGGTGAGGGCTCTCTTCCTGGCTTGCAGATGGTTGCCTTTTCATTGTGTCATCTCATGGTGGAGAGAGAAGGCGTGAGCTCTGGTGTCTATTCTTATAAGAATACTAATATTTTTTGTAAATAATGTTTTATTTTTTGATTACAGCTCATATACAATATTATATTAGTTTCAGGTGTACAACCCAGTGACTAGGCATTTATATAATTTGCGAAGTGATCACCTTGATAAATCTAGCACCCACCTGACACCATACCTAGTTCTCACAATATTATATACTCCCTGTGCTGTAAGTTACATCCCTGTGACTATTCTGAAACTATCAATTTGTACTTCTTTTTTTTTAAATTATGTATTTATTTATTTGTTTTTTTGTTTTTTCAAATACATTTGTCTCTGCCTTCTCCCACCACTTTCCCTTGCCCCCTTTCCCCCTCCCCTCCCTCAATCCTTCCCCTTTGGTTTTGTCCATGAGTCCTTGCTATATGTTCCTTGACTTTCCTCTTCCCTTCTCTTTCCCGCACCCACCCCGCCCTCCTTCCCTCTTGTCTCTTGGTTTCTTTTCCTTTCAGTGTTGCTAGTCTTATTTTCCTTGCATCTTTGTTTTGTTGGTTAGGTTCTGCTTATAGGTGAGATCATATGGTATTTGTCTTTAGCCCCCCTGGCTTATTTTGCTTAGCATAATGCTCTCCAGTTCCATCCATGCTGTCGTGAAGTTTAGTAGTTTTTTTTTCTTTCTGCTGCATAGTATTCCATTGTGTAAATGTACCATCGTTTTTTGATCCAATCACCTACTGATGGGCATTTAGGTTGCTTCCAACACTTGGCTATTGTAAATTGTGCTGCTATGAACATTGGGGTGCATAGGTTCTTTGGAATTGGCATTTTGGGATTCTTAGGGTATCGTCCCAGCAGGGGAATCACTGGATCAAAAGGCAGTTCCAGTTTCAGCTTTTTGAGGAAATTTCACACTGCTTTCCACAATGGCTGCACCAGTCTGCATTCCCACCAACAATGTACTAGGGTTCCCTTTTTCCACAGCCTCGCCAGCACCTGTTGTTTGTTGATCTGTTTATGATGGCCATTCTGACCGGTGTGAGGTGGTACCTCATGGCGGTTTTGATCTGCATTTCTCTGATGGCTAGTGATGCTGAGCACCCTTTCAAATGTCTCTGTGCCCTCTGTATCTCCTCCTTGGAAAAGCATCTGCCCAGGTCCTTTGCCCATTTTTTAATTGGATCATTTGTCTTCTGGAGTGGAGTTGAGTGAGTTCTTTATATATCTTGGAGATCAAACCTCTATCTGATGTATCATTAGCGAATATATTTTCCCATAGAGTTGGCTCCCTTTTCATTTCGCTGATGTTTTCTTTAGCCATGCAGAAGCTTATTTTGATGAGGTCCCACTTGTTTATTCTTTCCTTTATGTCCCTTGCTTTAGGAGACATATCAGTGAAAAAATTGCTGTGTGGGATATCTGAGAGTTTCCTGCCAATGTTCTCCTCTAGGACTTTTATGGTGTTGCGACTTATATTTAAGTCTTTTATCCATCTTGAGTTTATTTTTGTGTATGGTGTCAGCTGATGACCCAATTTCAATTTTTTGCATGTAGCCATCCTGTTCTCCCAACACCATTTGTTGAAGAGGCTATTATTGCTCCAGTTTATGCTTCTGCCCACTCTGTCAAATATTAGATGCCCATGGAGACCTGGGCTTATTTCTGGGCTTTCTATTCTGTTCCACTGGTCTATGGGTCTGTTCTTGCGCCAGTACCAGATTGTTTTGAGTGTAGTGGCTTTGTAGTAGAGTTTGATGTCCGGTATTGTGATCCCTCCTACTTTGTTTTTCTTTCTCAAAATTGCTGCGGCTATTCAGGGTCGTTTATGGTTCCATATAAATTTTTGAAATGTCTGTTCTATTTCTGTGAAATATGTTATTGGTATCTTAATAGGGATTGCGTTGAATCTACAAATTGTTTTGGGTAGTATGGACATTTTGATGATATTATTCTTCCAATCCATGAGCACGGTATATGCTTCCATTTATTTGTGTCTTCCTTAATTTCTTTCTTCAATGTTGTGTAGTTTTCTGCGTACATGTCTTTTACCTCTTTGGTTAAATTTATTCCTAGGTACTTTATTTTTCTTCTTGCTATATCAAATGGTATTTTTTTCTGATTTGTTCTTCTTCTCTTTCATTGCTGGTGTACAAAAATGCCTTTGCTTTCTGAATATTGACTTAGTATCCTGCTGTTTTGCCAAATTCACTTATTAGGTTGAGGAGTTTTTTGGTGGAGTCTATGGGGTTTTCTGTGTACATTATCATGTCATCTGCAAACAATGATAGCTTCACTTCCTCCTTTCCTATTTGAATGCCTTTTATTTCTTTTTCTTGCTTGACTGCTGTGGCCAGGACTTCCAATACGATGTTGAAAAGAAGTGGTGAAAGCGGACATCCTTGTCGTGTTCCCCATTTTAGTGGGAAAGCTTTTAGTTTTTGCCCTTTGAGTATGATGTTGGCTGTAGGTTTTTCATATATGGCCTTTATTACATTGAGGAATGACCCATTTATTTCCATTTTGCTGAGTGTTTTGATCATAAATGGGTGCTGTACCTTATCGAATGCTTTTTCTGTGTCTATCGAGATGATCATGTGGTTTTTGTCTTTTCTTTCATTTATGTGGTGTATCACGTTTACTGACTTGCGTATATTGAACCATCCCTGCACCCCTGCAATGAATCCCACTTGATCGTGGTGGCTAATCTCTTTAATGTATTGCTGGATGCGGTTTGCCAATATTTTGTCGAGGATTTTAGCATCTATGTTCATCAGCGAAATTGGCCTGTAGTTTTCTTTCTTTGTAGGGTCTTTATCTGGTTTTGGGATCAGGGTGATGCTGGCCTCATAAAAAGAGTCTGGGAGTCTTCCCTCCTCTTGGATTTTTTGGAATAGTCTGAGAAGGACTGAGGTTAGCTCTTCCTTAAATGTTTTATAAAATTCTCCTGTGAAACCGTCCGGCCCTGGGCTTTTGTGTGCTGGGAGTTTCTTGATGACTGCTTCAATTTCCCCAGCTGTATCGGTCTGTTCAAGCTTTCTGTTTGTTCTTCCTTCAGGGATGGAAGATTATACTTTTCTAGAAATTTGTCCATTTCATCAGGGTTTTCAAATTTCTTGGCATAAATTGTTCATAGTAGTTTCTGACAATCCTTTCTATTTCTGTGGTATCAGTTGTTATTTCTCCTCTTTCATTTCTGATAATATTAATTTGGGTCCTCTCCCTTTTTTTCTTGATGAGTCTGCTGAAAGGCTTGTCAATTTTTTTTATCTTTTCAAAGAACCAGCTCCTGGATTTGTTGATCCTTTGAATTGTTCTTTTCGTCTCTATGTCATTCAGTTCTGCTCTGATCTTGACTATTTCCTTCCTTCTACTTGCTCTGGGATTTATTTGTTGTTGTTTCTCCAGTTCTTGAAGTTGTAGTGTGAGGTCTTTCATTTGAAATGTTTCTATCTTTTTTAGGTAAGCCTGTATTGCTATGAACTTCCCTCTCAGGACTGCCTTTGCTGTGTCTGGTAGGTTTTGGACTGTTGTCTGTTCATTTTCATTTGTTTCCAGAAATTTTTTGATTTCTTCTCTTATCTCATTATTGCTTAATAGTCTACTGTTCAGTCTCCATAAGTTTGCAAGTTTCTGAAGTTTCTCTTTGAGGTTGATTTCCAGTTTCAAGCCCTTGTGGTCTGAGAAAAAGTTTGGTATTATTTCAATTTTCCTGAATTTGCTGAGGTTTGCTTTGTGTCCTGTCATGTGATCTATCTTTGAAAAACTTCCATGAGCATTTGAAAAGAAAGTGTATTTTGCTTCTTTGGGATGTAAGGTTCTATATATGTCAGTTAAGTCTATTTGATTCAGTGTGTCATTCAGCTCCACAATATCCTTGTTGATGTTTTGTTTGGAAGATCTGTCCATTTTTGACAGTGGGGTGTTGAAATCCCCTTCTATCAGTGTGTTTCTGTCTATATCTTTCTTGAAGTCATCCAAGATTTTCCTTATAAACTTGGGAATCCCTCTGTTGGGTGCATATAAGTTTATAATGTTTATGTCTTCTTGATAGATTCTTCCTTTAAGTATTATAAAGTGCCCCTCTGGGTCTCTTTTTATGGCCTTTGTTTTGAAATCTATTTTGTATGATATAAGTATTGCAACTCCTGCTTTCTTCTCTTACCCATTTGCTTGGAATATTTTTTTCCATCCCTTTACTTTCAATCTGTGTAGGTCTTTTGCTCTGCGGTGGGTCTCTTGTAGGCAGCATATGTGTGGGTCATGTTTTCTTATCCATTCAGCTATCCTGTGTCTTTTCATTGGGGCATTTAGTCCATTTACATTGATAGTTATTACTTATAGAAACCTATTCATTTTTTCTCTTTGTACCTGTGTTTTTCTCTTTCTCACTCTTTTCCTTCATCTTCTTAAATCAGTCCCTTTAGCGTATCTTGTAGTGCTGGTTTGGTAGAGATGTATTATTTTAGCCTTCTTTTGTCTGGGAAACTCCTTATTTCACATTTTATTTTAATTGAGAGCCTTGCTGGATAGAGCAACCTTGGTTGTAGGCTCTTGCTTTTCATGACTTGGAATATTTGTTGCCATTCCCTTCTGGCTTGTAGTGTTTCTGTTGAGAAGTCAGCTCCTAGGCATATCGGGGCCCCCTTTTATGTTACTTTCTCCTTCTCCCTTGCTGCCTTGAGGATTCTCTCTTTGTCTTTGATATTTGCCATTTTAATGATGATGTGTCTTGGAGTGGTCCTCCTTGGGTCCCTCTTGAGTAGGGCCCTCTGTGCCTCCTGGATCCATGAAACCCTTTCTCTCCTCCAATTAGGGAAATTTTCCATCATTACTTTTTCAAAGATGTTCTCTATCTTTTGCTCCTCTTCTCCTTCTGGTATCCTTATTATGTGGATATTACTGCATTTCAGGTTGTCCTGCATTTCCCTAAATGCCTCTTCATTCTTTTTGAGTCTTTTTTCCATTTCTTGTTCTTTCTGGGAGCTTTTTTCTACCTTATCCTCCACCTCACTGATTCGATCCTCAGCTTCATCTAGCCTGCTTTTGATTCCTTCTACTGTGTTCTTCAATTCAGAAATGGTATTCTTCATATCCTCTTGTGTCTTCTTGATAGTTTCTATGTCCTTTTCCAGTTTGATATAGTTTCTTGTAAGATCCTGATAGTTTCTCTACAGTTTCTCATAGTTATCTTTGAGCTGGCTGAGCTCATTGAGCTTCCTTAGAGCCATTGTTTTGAATTCAATATCTGATAGTTCCCTTGCCTCTATTTCATTTAGCTCTCTCTGTGGGGATTCCCCTTTTCCACTCATTTGGGGGGGAACTTCTTTTTCTTCCCATTTTTGTGAGAGTCTATTATTTTTATTTATTTATTTTTGGTTTTGCTTCAATTGATCCATCTAGATTTCCTGACTTTGTGGATTGAACTTCTGTGATAGTAGGTGGGTCTTTTATTTATTTATTTATTTATTTATTTATTTTTCCTTTACTTTTCTTTCTGGGTCTGCCTTTGATGATGTCAGTTGTTGACCCTATATGAGCTTGGGTTGCTTCTTTGAGCCTTCCAGGAATCTACTGTATGTGTCTGACTCCTGCTTTGGGCATCTCTGTGACCCCTTCAGCCAAGACCCCTTCAGCCAGGGATCCACTATTTCTGTGGACCATAATTGTGAGCCTTCTGGCTCCTGCACCACTTCTGCCTCTTTGTGGGCGCTCCTGCCACCTCTACCCAGAGATCAAGGAAGGTGGCTGCCACTGCAAATTTTTGCATTGGCCCTTTAAATGTCTCTTTGCATCTCCAGCCACCTGTCTCTGGCAGAAAGCGCCCCTAAGCTTTTTAGGGTTGCGTTTTGTCTGTGCATTTTCCTAATTTCAGCTGCTGTAGTCTAGGAGTCCCTGTTTATTGTTCAGACCCTGTTCTTCTCAAGGGGATCCAACTGGCCATCTCAATGTCCCTCTGGTGCTGGTGCCCATGGGCGCCCAGCCCACCCTCTTGAGCCTCCACCGCACTTCTCATCATTGGGATGTGTGAGAGTTGAATCCATTCTTTGTCCATAACTCCAAGGCTCCTCTCCATCTATCATTCCATTGTTTTCCAGGTGATTTCTCCACTATTTAGTCACAATTCCAGTTTGGTCTTGGGAGGAGGTCAGCGTGACTCCCATTTACACCTCCACCATCTTTTCTCCAGAATACTAATTTCATAATGATGACTCCACCCTCATGACCTCAGATAAACCTGATTACCTCGCAAAGGGCCATCTTTAAATATTATCACATTGGTGATTTAAATATCATTACATTGGTGATCAACATACAAATTTGGAAGGGCTAGGGTGGGGAGCACAATTTAGTTCACAGTAATTGGCTCTTCTGATCCTCAGGCCTGTGGACTTGAACTGGAAATACATCATCATCTTTCCTCGGTCTTCAGCTTGCTAACTGCAAGCCTTTGAATATGTTACATATATCAATTCCTTATAATAAATCTCTTTTTATAGATATAACTTAGATCCCATTGATTCTTTTTCTCTGGATAACATTGACTAATACACAAATTATAAATATGTATTGTTTTACAAAAAATTTACTTCAAATATAATGATATAGTTATATTGAAAGTAAAAGAGTGGTAAAGACTTACTTTGTAAATGCCAAAACAAAGTCATAAAGCCATTATTAATATCAGACATATTAAAATTCAGACCAAATTATATTACCAGGGAGCAATGAATAAATAAAAATGGGTCAGTTCACCAAAAATGTGACACTTTTAAAGGTGAAGCAAAAATGATAAAACTAAAAGGCAAAATAGATAAATTCACAATTACAGTTGAATGCTTCAGCCTTCTTTCCATAATTGATAAAATTGTTAGCTAGGATTTTGAAGAACTAAACAGCACCATCCGTCAGTTAGGTCTAGTACACATATATATAATACCCTATTCAGCATCAGAAAAATACACACCCTTTTTATTAGGTATAGGTGGACCATACACTTGATAAACCATCTTATGACATAAACTAAACCTTCATATATTTAAAAGGAGTTATATCATACAAAATGTTTTCTCTGATCATAATGAAAATAAATTAGGAATAAATAAAAAAAGAAAAATGAAAAATATTCAAACACATGAAAGTTAACACTTCTAAATAATCTATGTATCATAGAGGTCTTAAGTAAAATAATAAAATATTTTGAACCAAATAAAAATAAAAATATCACATATTCTTACTATTTAGTTAAGGCAGTGCTTAGAGACAAACTTATACCATTAATTTATAAAATAAAATAACAGAATAGAAGAATTGTCTCAAATCAGCAATCTGTTTCCATCTCAAGAAATTAGGAAAAAAGAACAAAGTTAACACAAAGCAAAAAGAAGGAAAAATTAATAATAAAGTAATAAATATAAAAGTAGAAATCAATGAAATTGAAAATATAAAACAATAGCAGACATTAATAACACTATACTTGCTCTTTAGATCAAAAAAATTAACAAACCTTGAACAAGACTGATCAAGAAAAATCAGTACGATTTCTAAAGATTTTCAGTCAAGGTAGTGGCACAGGTAAACATGGATTGCTTTCTTGCACAACTGCTTTAAAATTATAAGTAAACTTTAGAACAGCCATCATTCAGAGCCACCAGGAATTGAGCTGAATGGAAATCCTACAACTACAGATTTAAGGAAGAAACCACACTGAGACTGGTAGGAGGAGTGGAGATGAAGAATGGGCTGGTCCTACACCCATGTGTGGCAGATAAAAATTGGGAAAGATATAACAGAAGCAAGAGGTCACATTCCCACACCAGGCCCCCAAGCCCAGGATTCTAGTGCCAGGGAGATAAGTCTTGATTACTCCTGGCTGTAATAACTGGCGGGGATTGAGGCTATGGAAGACAGAAATTTCTGGAGTCCCAAGTAGGTCCTCTTAAAGAGCCTATGCATAGGCTTAGTCGAACTCCCTCCCTTCAAACTGCAGCATAGGGGCAGCAGATTAAAGGTATCAGAGACATACAGGGTAGACTGAATTGTTCAGCACTAAGGCAAGAGCTGTAGGATAGCTTTCTCCCAGGTAGAAGTGATGGCAGGGGCCATTGCTCCTTTTCTGAGCCGTCCCCCCACAGAGCCAGCACGTGGATACGATATCTGAGACTCTATCAACCTGGGTTCACAGTTTACCCGACCCTGGTGATTCCCTGAGACCCTGCCCCACTCAGCTTTCAGAACCATACAAAGTGTTTCCAGTGGCTTCTCCAGATGAATGGTTTGTCTTGGTCCATACTTCATATTTTCCTAAAGCCTCTCAAACAAGCAGCATCTAGTTTATTGAGCCTTATAGTGAGCCTGGTACCACTTGCTAAGTTGCCGGAGGTCTGGAACTAATGACAGCTGGCCTCAGTTCACAGCTTGGACTTTCCTAGGCACCTCCAAGCCCAGAACAAGTATCAGCCATCTTCAGACTGCCTTGTAGTTAATGCTGTGTGACACTGGATGGATGTATGACACAGTTGGTCACTGACCTTGGACATGCCAACAATAATCAAAGCTCAACTATAAGATTAGGGTATACACAGCCCACACAGTGAGTGTACCTTGAGTACCCAGCTTGTGTAATACAAGAAACTGTGCCCCTGGACCCTACAGGACATTTACTATATTAAACCACTCTATTAAGCCTGGAAGACATAGTAACTCTACTTAATATATAAAACACACACAAGAAGGCTGCTAAAATGAGGAGACAATGAAACATGGCCAAAGTGAAAGAACAGAACTCCAAAAAAAGAATGAAACAAAATGAAGAAAAGCAGTCTATCGATGCAAAGTCCAAAACACTGGTTGTAAAGACACTCAAGTAAATTAGTAAGGACCTTAAAAGCATAAAAAAATCTAGTCAGAAACAAAGGATACACTTACTGAAATAAAAAATAATTTACAGGAAATTAACAGTAGAGTGGAAGAAGCCAAGAATCTAATCAATGATTTGGAAAATAAAAAAGAAAAAAAAACAACCAATCAGAATAGCAAGAAGAAAAATTAATTAAAAAAATGAGGATAGTGTAAGGATCTTCTGGGACAACTTCAAGCATGCCAACATTCACATTATAAGAGTGCTGGAAGGAAAAGAGAAAGAGCAAGAAATTGGAAACTGATTTGAAAAAAACAATTAAAGAAAACTTCCTAACTTGCTGAAGAAAATAAGCATGCATGTTCAAGAAGCACAGAGAGTCCCAAACAAGATGGACCCAAAGAGACTCACTTCAAGACACATCATAATTAAAACGCAAAAGGTTAAAGATAAAGAGAGAATCTTAAAAGCAGCAAGAGAAAAGCAATTATCTACCTACAAGGGAGCTCCCATAAGACTGTCAGCTGATTTCTCAAAAGAAACTTTGCAGGCTAGGAAGAATTGGCAAGGAATATTCAAAGTGATGAAAAGCAAGGGCCTACAACTCTGCCCAGCAAAGCTATCCTTTAGAATCAAAGGACAGCCAAAGAACTTCCCAGACAAGAAAAAGCATCATCGCCATACTGGTATTATGTGAAATGTTAAAGGGTCTTCTTTAAGAAAAAGAAGATAAAAGAATCTAAACAATAAAATGACAATAAATACATATCTATCAACAACTGAATAAAAAAAAAATAACCAAGCAGTACAAAAACAGAATCATAAATACAGAGGATGTTTTGATGACTGCCAGATGGAAGAGGGTTGGGGGAAGGTTAAAGAGGGCAGAGGGATTAAGAAGTACAAACTGGTTGTTACAGAATAGTCTTGCGGATGTAAAGTACAGCATAGAGAATAGAGTAGCCAAAGGACATATATACAGGACCTATGGACATGGACAATGGTGTGGGGATTGCCTGAGGCAGTTGGGGGTTGTTGGGAGGAGGGGGACAGAGGGGAAAAATTTGAGATAACTCTAATAACATAAACAATAAAATATAATTAAAATGATTTCTACATGATATGATTATGAGAAATTAATTTGGGTTATCACTATGTATACTGGATTACTCATTACTCACCATAATAATTCTATTATTCTATTAAAAGAATAAGAAAATACTACAAATAGCTCTCTGTACAGAAATGAGATAATCTCAGTTAATGGAACAATTACTTCAAGAACATTTCTCTGATATTTGGAAAGGATGCTCAAAACTCACCGGATATAAAACAGATAACTGAAATAATTATATAACAATTTTTAAAGAATGAAGTCATGATTAAACTTCTCCGAAGAATCTCCAGGCTCAGATGGTTTTACTGGAAAATTCTAGAAACTTCTAAAGAAATAACATCAGTTTTATAAGGATCTTTTAGAAAATAAGAAGATACTTCCCAGCTTATTTTATGAAGGAGGAGTTACCCTGATAGCAAAACCAGACACAGAAAATACAAAGGAAAAACAAATAGTTTTCATGAATAAGAGGCAAATATTCTCCACAAATATTAGCAAACAATACATTGTGATTAAATGGACATTTACTATAAGAATACATGGTTGATCCACCCCACATTAAAAAACTAATTAATGTAATCCACCATTAAACAGTCTTAAGAAGAAAAACCATGTGATTTTATAAATTGACAAAATTCAACATCAATGTATTCATAATTTAAAAAAAAACTCTTAGCAAACTAGGAATAGAAAGGAACTTCTTTAAAATAATGAGACATTGACAAAAATCATGTAACTAACATAGGACTTAATAGTAAAAGATTGAATGCTTTCTCTCTTGGGGACATGGTAAGAATGTCCATTTTAACTACTCTTATTCAACATTATTAGAAATTCTATCAAAAGAAATAAGACCAGAAACAGAAAAACAATACCTACAGAATGAAGAGAGAGAATTAAAACTGTCCCTATACACAGATGACATGATGGTTGACAGATGATTCCAAGAAATCTTCAGAGCTCCTCTGGAAATAATAAGGGAGTTTCAAAGTTATAGAATATGAGGTCAACACCGAAACATCCATTGTATTTCTATATGTTACTGCGTAATTAGAAACTTAATTTTTAAAAAGATTCTTTACAATATTTGCTTCCCAAAAGTGTATACTTTGTATAAATCTAACAAAACTTGTGTATAATTTGTATGCTGCAAACTATAAATTGTTGATAAAAGTGATCAAAGAAGACCTAAAAAAGTGGAGAGAGCCCATGTTCCTGAACTAGAAGGCCCGAAAGAGTTAAAATGTCAGTTTCTCACCAAAATAAGTTACATATTTAATATAATTATAATCAAAGCCTCAGCAGAAGTTTTACAGATATAGACAAAGTAATTTGAAAATGTATATGGAAAGGTGTGAGATCTAGAGGAATAAGAGAAATGAAAAGAAGAAAAAGAATAACATTGGTAGGTCACTCTGCATGATTTTAAGATATTAAAAAGCTATAGTAATGAAGACTGTGGTGATTATGAAGAGATGGACACATTAAGCAAAAGAACAAAATAGTCCAGAAATAGAAACATGTCTAATTGGGTTTTTTTAACTTTTTAGTAACTTTAAGAGATATAATTCAAGTAATACAATATTCACCCATTTAAACAGTACAGTTTAGTGGCTTTTAGTATATTTTTACAAAGTTGTATAGCAATCACTAAAATCTAATTCTAGAACACTTTCACCATTTTGGAAAGAATCCCTGTCCTTATCTGCAATCATTCCCCATGTTTTTCTCCCTCCAGACCTGGTGACCACTATTCTATTTTCTGTCTCTATAGATGTGAACATATTAGATAGTTCACATGAATGGCATCATACATCGTGGGACCTTGGGTTTAGAGGGAAGTGTAGCTAAAAAAGGGTACATGAGGGACCCTTGTTCTGATACAGTGTTTTGTGTTTGGACTGTGTTAATGTCAATATCCTTGTTGTGATTTTGAACTATAGTTTTGCAAGATACTATCCTTAGTGGCAACTAAGGGTATATTATTATAGTATCCTAGGTAATTTTTTACAACTGTATGTGAATCTAAAGCAATCTCAAAATAAAAAGTTTGTTTAAAACAGTGAAACAAATACATAACTTTAAAAGTCTGAATTGGATTTCTCAACCTTCACGGGGGCTTCTTCATCTGATCATTCCTCGTTGTGGAGGTTGTCCTGTAACTCACAGAATGTTTAGCAGTATCCTTGGCCTCTACCCAGTAGATCCCAGTAGTGCTCCCCTCAATTGTGACAACCAAAAATGTGTCCAGACATTGCCAAATGCTCCTTTGAGGAATCAAAAAATCACCCCAGTTGAAAAGCGTTGTGTTTCTGTTACTATTGATTTTTTACTTTAATACTAATGTGATGAGATATTTTCCCTAATGCATTTTCCTCATGACACATTAGGAAATGTTCATTTCAAGAAACATTAAATTCATATGTAGCAAATAATGGTAGGCAAATTTGTCATTTTCAGTATATCTTTGCATTAATTCTCCATACCTTAGCATATTGGTTAATTTGTTTCTATGTTCTCTCAGATATTCTTCTATAATGAAATCTTAAATGTTCATAGTACCTGTTTTTAGATTCCCAATGTTTTTAGCCAATAGTAAAAATGTTCTAATTCTCTGAAAATAATGATGTTGTAGTATTAAATCCATTAATAGAGAAGGCTATGGGAAAAATATGCCCAATATATTGCTCATTATATGTAATTAAGATAGTTCAACACAAATTCACAAGCTGGTGGAGGGACTCTTCACTAATTATATGTAAGTAATATAAAATATCATCAAAGAAAGAATTACATTAGGAAGATGTTTTGTCTAAAGTAAATAGCAAAGGACTAAGTGATAAATCATGAATTGGTGAAAAGGAAGGGAACCTTCTTGGTTCTCATATCCCTTTATTTACAATATATCTCTCATAGTAATTCTCATGTTATTTAAATGTATATTTAAACTAGAGGTTCATAAACTACATCCCACTGGGCAAATCTGGTCTACCAGATTGTTATTTTAAATAACCTTTTACTGAGGCACAGTCACGCCCACTCATTTACACTTTGTTTATTTATGCTTTTGTGCTACAATGGCAGAGTTGAATAAATGCAACAGCAATTGGCCAAGAAAGCCTAAAATACTTGTGATCTGACTCTTTAAATAAAAAAGAAAAGGTCAGTGATGCTAATGTAAACTATACATAAATACTGACTAGAATATTGGCTATAAATTCCTTTGGGAAGGAAAGAGCCATATTATTAATATGTCTACTCTTCCTATTTGACCCATATGCCAAAGTGCAATTGATGTGTACTAAATGAAAGAAAAAAAGCAATAAGAAGAAAGGGAAGAGGAAGCAAAAGAAAAATTGAGAAGTGTAAAGATTTCGGGAGAAAAGAAAAGATTCGTGTAAGAAGCAGCAAATTAATCAACTCGCTAGAAAAGGAGCATCATCTAGAATATAGTAGGAGGTAAAGAAAATTAAACAAAAGGATGAGAACTGTCATGACTAGTGTCAAACATCTACTAGAACTCTTAGTTGCCCTAAGTAGCAGTCTAGTTTCCCTGACAGAGCATGACTTAGAAGCCAGCTGGCTGAGGGGAAGGTGTCTAAGGAAAGTGATATACGTGTGTATTGAGCTAAGAGCAAAAGAAACCTGTTTTCTTGACTCCTCTCACCCCCCTGCCAAATATAAAAGCATACTGCTTGGTCTCTTGCCTTGTTTATAGAATGGATCAAGAAAATGATCAATCTGAAGGCAGGACATAAAATCAAATAATATTATATTCCTTGCTCCTTTAATGTTTATGGTTCTATTGTCTCTAAGGCTCTGTATTCACTTCAGAATGCTGGCAGGTTTTTAAAATTTTTTTAACTCTACTTTTGAATGCTTGTAATATATCTCATTTAACTTCCTTTCTCTTTGTTTCTTAAATGGAGTCTGTTAAATAGATTCTGTCCCATGGGTTATGGTTCCATTTGGAGTCCCCTGTTCCTCACCCTCATGACTAAGATGAGCCTGAAGCCCAGTGTGTCTATCCTGATTAAACTGATGTTAGCTGTCTTCCTGGGAGCTGCTTTCAATTATTTATATATAAAAAGATATATGTATATAAAGATTTCTGACCATTTTAAGAGCCTAGTACCCACATATATAAAAAAAATGCAGCCATTGTAGCCATTTGTTAATATAACAAGAATGTTTTATGCAACATCAATGTAACTTGGCAGCCAAGGAGAGTGGACTGGCATGTCCATGTGTGGACAATGATGACTTTACTGTACTAGTTAGTGAGGATGGTAGATACCACTGAGTGATCATGTGTACTGTGTGGCAGTTGCATTCAAAATGACTGAGTGAGTAGAGCAACAGATAGGCATTAAATTTTGCATTAAGTTTGAACATTCCTCTGTAAAAACTATTTGGATAATTCAGAAGGCTGCAGCTATGGGCAACTGGCGACTGGCAGTTTTGTCATGACAATGCACCTGCTCATGAATCACGTCTTGTACAGAATTTTTTGGCAAAACGTCAAATCACTCAGGTGACTCAGCCCACTCTACAATCCAGATTTGGTGTCCTACGACTTCTCGCTTTTTCCAAAATTAAAATCACCTTTGAAACGGAAGAGGTTTCAGACCAGTGAGATTCAGGAAAATAAAACGAAGCAGCTGATGGTGATTGGGAGAACTGTATGAGGTCCCAAGGGGCCTACTTTGAAGGGGACTGAGGCATCACTGTCCTGTGCACAATGTTTCTTGTATCATCTTCTTCAGTAAATTTATCAATACACACACATATATATGAATTATCTATCTATCTATCTATCTATCTATCTATCTATCTATCTATCTATCTATCATCTATCTATCTATAATCAAGCTGTGTTTTGTGACTGGTATTCCTTGTAACCCTAGCTCTTCATCATTTAGTCAGACACCGACTTTTACAAGGAAAGCTTGCTGCCTGAAAGAAATCATCCTTATTTGGCTTTTTGCTTTCAGAAAACTGAAGTTTTAATTTATAGAATCTTGGAATTATTGAATTTCAAAAGTCCAACCCTTATAGGTCTGCAACACAGTTTATGCCTTGTATAAGCATGCAAAGTTAAAGGTATATAAATGCAAAGAAAAATACACAAGAGGGTAATAGGTGTGTGAAAAGGTATGTCTAAATGACCTCTGCTTATGTCAATGGCAACTTGAAGACTATAACTGGGGCCAGGCGGTAAACACAGTCAAAACTGAGCAGGGTAGAACAATGAGCTGCTGGAGAAAGCCCTTAAAATAGTTGGGAATCTTTCTCAGTGTTCTGGGCATAAAGCAGGTAAGGCTACAAGTAGAACATCTATGGGATCCTTGCATATTCTTAAGGGCTGACTGACTTTCAGGGCACAGTCATAGAGCAGGTATAGGGCAAAAGAGAAAATTAGAGATTTATGGGTTAAGAGTTGTTACCATTAAATGTCACATATGTTATGCTGCCAAATAGTACACAACTGCTGCAGAATTGTTCAAAATTTTTCTACTAATACAAAATACAAATAATAGCTGTATTTAACATTTATTTGCAAAAATCAATATATCAAAAATCAATATAAACCTGTATAAAATATTTTACTATACATTAGATGTAGCTTATATAGATAATGGATTCAAGATAATATATCAAAGTGGGGACTATAAAGTTACTAGAAGAATTATGGAAGAATACCTTTGTTTTATAATAACATGGTAGGACTTCTTAAATAAAACTTTAAAACCCCATATATTAATGCAAAAATAAGCTATATTTATTATATACATCAGAATGAAGTTTTATTCAGAAGAAAAGCATCTTGCACAAAATCAAGACACATTATAGAATGGCTCAAAATAATTGCACTTTTAAAAACAGTCCCACAAACACTATCAAGAAGATCGTACAGGGACCATACAGGGACCAAAGGAAAGGCAGAGACGTCAAAGGAAACACGGACACAGGGCAGCAATAGACAATTTATAGAAAAAAGAAATTTAAAAGGGTAAAAGTATATAAAAGATTCTCATCTCAATAGTACTCAAAAAAAGAAAATTAAAAATGTATGTTTGACTGGCAAAAATTAAAATGCTGGATCATGCCAGGCACTGATGGGGATATGGGATTCCAGGCCCTTCAGTCTGCAGGCTGGCGCAGCCACTTGGAGTGCAATCTGGCAGCACTTAGTCAAATTAAATATACAAATGTGATATGATCTAGTAAGTACGCCCACAGGGGCATTTATGAAGATGTTTATTTCAGCATTGTTTGTATTGCAGAGTGAGCAACATCTGGGTGTCCATCACAAGGGAATGGATATAGGCAAAATGTAATAGATGCATGCTTTGGAGTACTATGCAGGTGTTATAAAGAGCTGGCAAGATGAATAATTAGCAAAGTGCATAGATTGTAAAGATAGTGCTAAATTTAAAAAAATACAATAAAATATAAAACACAATAATCCAATTTATATAAAGGAAAAACACAGGCATATAACTAATAGACATTTTAAAAAATTACATACAAACAAACAAATCTATGTAAGGTGATAGGGACAAAAGGAAAAAAAAACTATTCAATGAAGTAATTAACTGAATGAAGAAATAACATAAGAGGTATGAAAATACAATCATACCACTAAGATTTAAGGTCTGACGAACATGGCTTTTCTAGTTCATTTTGATACCTATGCTCCACTGCAGTGTAGTTCCTAAAAAATAGAAGTTGAAAATTATATGGAACCAAGACACCTTAAAGATAAACCAATATACTAGCATAATTTTAATATGAAGAAATTATAAAAAGTAACTCAACTAAGGCAAAGGGGTGAGTAAATGGCATGGGAAAACAGACTGACTCTTAGAGCTTACTCCATTAAATTACAGTTACCAAGTTACCATCAGATATGTTCACTAAAACCAACTTATAAACTTCGAACTCTGAGAGTTTTATTTAGAGATAGTTAATGTTCAAATGATGATGCACTACAAAAAATATGAATCTTTATGATAATAAATGTTTGGGCAATTTAGCCCAAAGTTCTTTAATGCTATTTAGAAATTACCATCCTATAATCCTGGCAATTCTGTTATGATTTGCTTCATTTGTTTTTTAAAAATATTTGTTTTATCATTTTATGTGGATTCATGTGTTTTATTGGAAGATGTGCCATCAGAAAATAGTAAACAATGAGCTGTAGAGTGGCATGTTTTAGGATATTACCAAGGTTTCTAGAAAATGAAATGACGTCAGTATTTTCATATTCCTCACCCCCAACGAAGAGGTTCCCATTAGGAGTTTGACATTGTAACCTGCAGTGAACTCTATCCTAGGATGTTCGTAAGTATCCACTAGAATGTGATATTTTCAGATATTTACTAAGTACAGTGAGCTTTCTTTTTTGCCCATTTTGTGTATGTGTGTGCTTAGTGTATTTCCCTCAGCACTCTTCAGGAGTGGAATGTTTTGCAAAAACTTTCTTGAAAATATGTTTGAATATGTAACTCATTCATTCATTCACTCATTTAACAAGCATACAATGATAATCTACCTTGCAAGACAGAGAATAATTAGTTAAAATATTACTGCTCACGTAATAAATTTATTCCATGGAACTGAGCTGGTCACAAAGAATGGCCTTTGAAACTTTAAACCAGGTTTCTTGTGCTCAAGCATTGCTATATGATGATTGGTCCCTAGCAAACAGGCTTCAGATAGCTGGAACATTTTAATGATTAGGTCAGTTCTACTCGAGCACTCTCTCAAATTTAAAGTCAACTGATTAGTAACCTCAGTTACATCTGCAAAATCCCTTTTGCCATGTAAGAGTTTTTTCTTTGCTTTTGTTTTTAATTTAAGAGATATTAGTATACAATGACAGAAATCTTGAAACCCTCACCAAATATAGTTAGTGCGTACTCATCCTTGGGTAACTACAAGTCCTCTGTATATTCTAGTGAGTAACTCTGCACAATTTTCCACATCCTTCTCTCTTCTAAACTAACTCTCATCTTGAATCCTAATTCTGCTTGTACTTGTATGTGCAGTAAAGAGTACTCAGTGGATGCATCTGTGAATCATCATTTTATATACTGTACTTACATGCACAAAAACAACTGGAGATTTGAAATAACTAGGATAATGTTGAAAACACTCTTTGTAAACTCATTCAGCCTTGAATTTATGTACTCACCATTGTAGTTTTTACGGGCACTTAACATTAATCATTCACTACATGTATGCACATAGGGAAAAAGCAAGTCTGAGGCAGAAGAAAGTTATATGCACTTCTAGGCAATGCATTTCAAAAAGTGGCCGATTGAGGATAAACAGTGTTTTTTTCCAGAGGTGCTGGGAAAGGCTTTGAGTTCTACTATTCAAGAGAAGATTCTCAATAGCACATGTTAAGAAAGGCCAAATAGCCTGTGTGTTGAGCACACATTCTCACTCTCAGGAGAGGCATCTGGTTGACAGCAGAGAACCTACTTGCCAAGTAGTGACCAGGCTGTATTCACTACTGTACAGAACAGCCTGGCCAATTTCCATTCCTGCCAGGTAGGGATTTTTTAGAGTGTCTTGCCCATAATGCGTCTGGCTCCAGAAAAGTGCCCAAAATGCATTTTATTTCTTAGGTCAGGTCATCCCAGAAAGAAAACCTGAGCCAAGGAATCAAGTGAGCGTGATTTATTAAGGCAGTGCTCCCAAGAGAAATGGTTAATGGAGTTCAGAATGGGGAAGGAGCAGAACTAAGAAAAGAGGCACTATCGTGAAATTCTAGGCTCAGCCAAATTCCAGAAAAAGCTCTATAACTTAAATTGTAAGTCACTTTGTCATGTATCATGACAACTGGGCTTGTATCTCTTTACCAGAGAGTACGTGAGTCACTCCAGGGAGAGAAACCCCTAGGCATTTCCAACCAGCTCCCCACAAGAGCAAAATGGCTCCAGGTACCACAGTGTGATCTTTTGAGAAATGCTAGCAGCAAAATGGGCAGAAGGTGGAGCACACATCATGGGTAAAGAAGATCAAAGAATCTGACCAAGGTATCAGCTGGGGTCCACTATATATCTTGTTTTTGTCAGTGTCTGGGCAAATGCTCAGCTATCTCCTGCTACCCTATTCTCCACCCCTTCAGCTTGCCTCCTGGCTGTTCCTCCAAGAATCACCTGATTGCTTGTGTAGACTTTTAGTCAGGGAAGTGGGAAAGATTTCATGGATTAAGACATGAACTAGCAGTGCAAGTTACCACAACTAGTATACATAAAAACAGGCGCAAAGGCATTTTGACTCTAATGACAAGCTCCTCACACAAACATTATGTTCAATAATGAGTTTTTGTGGGTGTTATCTCAAGATGGTCTTAATGTGCTGTGAAGAACAGATAAAAGGGCCTGGGCTTCAAAGCCATGGGACCTGATAGAATAGGCATCCATGACCTCTGCTCCTGGTGTTACTTCCTGGTTATTATGTTACGTGGTAAAGGTTACTAATGAGGTGACTTTAAAATAGGGAGATTATCCAGGTGGGCCAAACATATCCAGTTGTTTCCTCCCACACCCTTTAAGTAAAAATCCTATATGGCTAAAATGTTAAATTCAGCTTGGTGTGATCCTGAGCAAAACATCCCACTTAAGCCTACCTGAACATCTGACCTGCAGAACTGTGAGATAATAAACAGTATTGTTTTAAGCTGCTAAATTTATGGTAATTTGTAACTCAGTAGTAGAATACTAATATACTATGTTCAAATTCTAATATTGTTACTGTCAAAGTACTATTAACTGTGTATTAGTTTCTCAAGGCTGCTCAGTCAGATTACTACAATTACAAATTTACTGCCACAGAAATTTGATTTCTCACAAGTTTAGAGGCCTGAAGTCTGTAATCAGTATTCCTGGGCCAAAATCAACATGTCAGTAGAACAGTGCTCCTCCTGGAGGCTCTAGGGGAATTATTATTATTATTATTATTATTATTATTATTATTATTATTGGCTCTTACATTTTTCAGTGGCTGCTGGCATTCCTTGGCTTGTGGCTGCATCATTCCAGTCTCTGCCTTCATCTTCATGTTGCCCATTGCTTCCCCTTCTTCTTCTCCTCCCTATGTGTAAAATCTCTTACTCTCTTTTATAAGGATACATGTCATTGTATCTGGATAATGCATCTTGATAATGCAGAATAATCTCCCATTTCAAAGTCCTTAACTTAATCACATAGTATTCGCAAAGGTCCTTTTCTGTTATTTTCTGTTGCCATATAAGGTAACATTCACAGATTCCAAAAATTAGTTCATGGTATCCTGTAAGGAGCCATTTTTACCTTACTACACACTGTGAGCAGTCATTCAATGTCTCCCTGGATTTTAGTCTCCTCCTCATTAAAAACATAATTATTTCAAGGGGTCAGTGTAGCAAGAAGTAAAATAATGTTTATAAAACATCTACCATAGTGCTTAGGACAGAGCTGACATCCAATGAATCATTATTATTGCTACTAGAAGAGTGATGATCAGTGGAGTCGATGATGTTGAAACTATGCAAATATTTGAACACAAGAAGTGAAAAAAAATAGGGTTTCCTATTATAAAAGTATGAACTCAACTTTTTAAAATCCATTTGATGCTAGAAACTATCCATTTATCAGCTGTGTCTGTTCCGGGCAATTGTCAAATAACTGCCATCTTACTACCACTGTAATTCAGGTTCCGCTTTAACTCTGCAAATGTTCACTCATTCTATGTGCAAGAACTCTGCTGTTCACCAGGACATGCATATCTAAGCAGGACACCATCTGTGATTTCGTCAGCCTCACAATCCAGCAGGAGTACAAGAGTTTCCCATTAATACTTGCTTCAGAGGGCACATGCCTTATCCCAGGTAAATTGAGTATCAGGTCAGTTACTTCCATTTTATGAGATTTGCATCCCGACTTGAAAACAAGCACCATCAATAACAAAAAACAAGTATCAACATTAGTATTGTTAGATTCATAATGAATGAAATGACACCATGACATATTACTCAAAAATTATTTTGTGTGTGAATTTGCTGTAACTTTACAAATACACATTGTTCTAAGGAAAACCTACATTAAAAAAATTGAAAATAATTACAATCACTAGTTGCATTTATCGGCTGTCTCAGCCAAGCCTGTGTGACCCTGCATCTCGGAGCAGGGCCACGGGAGCTCATAGAAAAGCAACTGGCTCTTAGACTGCACGAGTCCTTGGAAATGCTCTGTGAAAATTCAGGCGTCCTCAATAACATAAACAGCTCTGAAATAATTTTTGTTTTTTGCTTTAAATATTGTTGTCATGGAACTATACTTGTGGTATTGCAGTCTATGTTGGCAGTAGTATTTTAAGTCAACAGAATTTTCTATAAAACAAAACAAAAAGACAAATGACTCACTAATCTGTTTAAAGCAGGCAAAACATCAGATAAAGTGACAGGAATGGTTTCAAGGTTTTACGTTTTCCCTTCTCGCTCTCTCTACCCCTCTCTCTACTTGTTTGTTTCTTTTCTTTCTTCTTTGCTGTTTGTTATTGTTTTTGTTGTTCACTTAGATTTAATTCTGCAATTAAATGTACCTTAATAGTTTTGTGTAACATTAAGTTTCACTGTCTCTGTTAACCCTCAACTATTTAAAAATATTCCAACGTGATATTCTCTCTCCCACCATCATCTAGTACTCTATGACATATGTAATACAATATAGTTTATAGGGACTTGAAAAATGTAATAAAATTAAAATCAATACAGAGGTTTTGTTGTAGAAATCTTGATCTTTTTAAATTTTTTTATTCTCACCTGAGGACATTTTTTTCATTGCTTTTAGAGAGGGAGGAAGGAAGAGAGAGAAACATCAATGTGGGAGAGGAACATCAGTCAATTGCCTCTTGTTCACCTCTGGATTGGGTATCAAACCCACAACCTAGGTACCTGCCCTGACCAGGAACTGAACTTTCAAACTTTTGGTTATGGCACAATGCTCCAACCAACTGAGCCACACTGGCCAGGGCAAAATCTTGATCTTTTATAAGAGAGGGCAACTGCCAACAAAAGCAACGGGCAAAATAACTCACAAGCTGGTAAGGTGCTGGATACTAATATCTGAACTATGATTCTTTGAATCTGATGGGATGAAAATATTTTAACTTAGCTTCCCCATGCTAGGTAAATACCTCATGAAACAGACCTTAATAGCAGGATGTTCAATGCGCAGAAAGATTCTTTGTATATTTGTGGGATGATTCAACTTCTATGTACACATTTTTTAAAAGGTGTTTTATTGTTATTTTATTACAGTTGTCCCAATTTTTCCCTCTTTGCCCTCCTCCACTTTTTCCACCCCCTGCCCAGCCACAGTCAATTCTCACACTGGTATCCTTGTCCATGGGTCATTCACACATGACTTCCAACTAATACCTTCCCCTTCTTTCCACCGTATTGCCCTTCCCCACCCCCCCGGTCGCTGTCAGTCTGTTCCATGTTTCCATGCCTGTGGTTCTGTTTCGTTTACTAGTTTATTTTTTTCATTAGATTCCTCTTATAGGAGAGATCATATGGTATCTGTCTTTCACTGACTTCCTTATTTTGCTTAGCATAATATTCTCCAGTAATTTTGAAACCATATTATTAAGCAAATTATTAGATTGCCACAGTAGACTTTCAATGCCATATATATTCCTCTGCTTGATTTATGACTTTTACAACAGAAGTGATTCAGATGATATAGAAAGAGGGTTTTTAGAAAGAACAGCTTCTTTCTAATTCAATGTGAACAAAGTAAATTGTCCCATTTTAAAAAATGATAGATAAAACCTGAAACTCTTTTTCTATTGTTTGTTTTTTGTTACTATTCCTTGTCTAGACATAAATTCAGAATACCAGAGGAGCATCTAAGATCTGACAAAGAAGTAGCAGTTTGATGACCTGAAAGCATGTCTATAAGTAGTCATTTGAAGAGTGCCCCACACATTTTGCTCACTACTACAACCCGCTTATGGTTTAATGATGATAAAAGAAGGGCTTGTTCTGGGCTACTTACAAACAAAGCCCTAGAAGAGCTGATTCGCATTAAAGAGCCACCTCACAGATTTCGGGCTCTCCCCCTCTGCACTACCTTTTGTACCCACCCCCCACTCCGCCCCCAGTAAGTGCGCCAGTTAAGGGCAGGACTGAAAGAATATGATTAGAGATGTCAAAATCCATTTTGCAAAATCTTTTTCTTCTGTTAACAGGTGCTTTTATTTCCCAGAGGGGTACAAAATCTTGCAATTTATTCACTTCCTTTTTCATTTATTTGAATAAAGACAGTTGCTTGATATAATAGTTAAACAGTGCATTTGCTAGTCAATATCATAATAAAATATAATCCTATTTTAAGCAAGCCATAATTTTTCCACCTTCCCAGAAGTGAGTAACAATAACATCCTGCATAGTACACATCTGAAAAATGAGAACGCTCGGTTCTCATTAACTCCAACAAGAAATTAAAATTTGCTTCTATAGGCTTGAGCCTATGAGCTTCACTGGCCTATAGATAACAAGGGCCAACTCGCAAAACTTTCAGATAGGGAGGAAATTACCGATGTACATCAGGAAATGTTATTACTTTAATTCTAACCTGAGGAGTAAACAGACCTCTGGGTTTTGACAAATTCACCTCTTCCGTGTGTTAGAAGAAGAAGAGAAACAGGCATGGGGCTGACCACCATCTCTCTGTGCAGTTCTGCCAACAGAAAGCAGATTCAGTGCCACAGGTATGTGGCACATTCCTTCTCTTTGTCCTCTCTGAAACAATGGTGTCTAAAAGCATGCTCAGTAGTCATGAAATTTTGCAGGTCAGTTTACAAAGAAAAAGGGAAAATATTACAACCACAGCATTGAATGTGGATTCTTGCTGAAGCAACGAATTTTAGAAGGTGACAGGTTACATAATGAGTTTGCAGTTGTGATTGCACCTGGCCCTGGAAGGTTGCCATGCCATGAAAAGAGAATATCAGCTCACTTGCACTGTTGAACAGGCTAGTCCTGCCTTTGCACACTTGATAAGCTGTTCTTGTTACTAGGGACACTGATTCAGCTGTTCCAGCTGTATATGCTATTGTTTGTTCTCTCTTATTTGCTCACCAGATATAATGATTTCCTCAGATATGCAGGAGTACTTGGGCTTTGCTTCTATTTAGAAACTTTTTCTTTCATATGTGAGTGATTGTTGAGTATTCAATTATAGCTGAATTTGAAATGGTTGGGATCCAATTCTAATTGATTTCAATGTATATCAACAGTTTCTAATCAAGCAAAAAGAGCTGTCTGAAGCTCAATGCTGAATGACTAGTTAAGCCTCTAACATTTTTACTCATGCTTAAATCAATAAGTAGTATTTTATTTCATTTTTGACTGGATCTTTTTGTGTCCAGAATTGAGGCACTAGTAACAGTCTGTTGACATGAGAATGATATATATTATTTTGTAAATGTGTACATTCCAGGCCAGAGAGAAACATTTGAAATCCAAAAATGATTAATAGAAGTATTCAGGAATATTTTTAAATCTACGAGAATTCTTTTAGGGGAGGTGAACAACACCAGGAGCTATTAGTCATTAGGTGTTCAAACTAACAGTTTATGGTGGGCAAAGGGATTTTCGTGTTGTTGTTTTTTTTTTTAATACATAATGTCATGATTACAGAGCATCACTGCAGAGAGGGTTAGGCTTCAGAAGATAACCAGACAAACCATTTCTTAAGAGTGGCTGATTGGCTGCTTTGCTAAAGATAAATCTTTCCTCTTCCAAATATTCTGAAAAAAAAAAAAGTAGACTAATAGCGAGAAGTGTAGTGATTTGCACATTATCCAAGCCATTGAGTTATTCCTGCCTGTCCTCATTCTGGTTCTTGATTTGCAGGCCAGCTATGCTCTGCAGCTGGAGCAAATTATATCAGCAGAAGTGCTGATGTGACCACAAGTTGACAAAAGGACATGATTTCTAGTAGCAAAAAAGCAACTAGATTTTATGAAATTGTATCTAATAATGTTGTTTAACTCATGGATCCTGCATCTGACGCCTGCTTTTTATCCAGTCCTTTCAGCAGCCCTTTGTTAACAGTCACTCAGAAGAGGAAATAAAATGTAGCCATTGAAATAAAAATTGCTCTACTCTTTTTAATAGCTCAGCTGCAGGCTCTATTGTTTTATTTAATGGATTGTATAACTGAAGTCTCTCCTCCTGATGATTCCCATTTGGCTTCTGAGTCCCCAGACTGTGTCAGAATCTTGGGGGTTCCAGAAAGGAGGGAAGTCTGGTACCACTCTTTAAAGTATGATTCCTGCTCTGGACTTTAAGGTACAAGGTGCAAGAAACAGAGATTTGTCCTTAAAAGAAAGCAAGATTAATCTGCCCCTAGATTCAACAATTCTAGTTCAGGACACAGTAGAAGTTGGCTTGGCTTGAATATACGAAGGCAAGGAGGGTTGGAAGCAGTAAAAAGGGTTAGAAAAAGGAATTAGGAGGACTAGAATATATCATTGTTTTCTTGTCAAAGTCACAGTGTTGTCCTCTAATTGACAGATGACGTGTTCTCTGGCCTAGGATCCCTGCGGTGGGTCTCTCTATCCTCCTGCCTAACTATGGCCAAATAGCAAAGCGTACCTGCTGATCATTTGACTTATTGCTATCTTTAAAAACGTCACATGAATATGATATTTTAAATCATTTAATATATATTTTTGGTTCTTTACAGCAATTAAAATATGTCTGGCTTCTGTTGCAAAGAATTCAGGTGATTTTAAAATACACATTTTACTTCTACTTTTCTAAGATCAAAGTTATAAAAAAGAGCCTCCCACATGAGAGAGGTAGTATAAAATACCAAGATAAAGGATCAACCTCCTGATCCAAACATATAAATATTTTAAATATGAATGAATTACAGACTATTTACTGGACTAAAATAAACTGTGCTTTTTAAATTCAACTTGTCCTGCCTTGATATGCTTTGTCAAAGCAGATTCGTTGTTGTAGAAAGAGGAGAAAGAATTGTTAAATCTTAGCACTGCGAAGTGCTAAGAAGCCTTTCAGCTGAGGAAGATACACAATGTACAAAGCAGTTAAACAAATCATACAATATAACCTGTTAAGGATGTAATTGAGACACATGTAATCATTAACCTTGGAACAGACTGGGAATCCGTTAATGAATCAAATCAATACCCTCTCCACTGATCCATAATAATTTGAAAGAAATGAAAAATTTAACAGTTACTTTATGTGAGGTTATTGTGGGCTGCAATTAGTGAGCCTCCAGGAGATTGTTTCCTAGTTACCAGAAGGTAAGTATAATTTCTGTCGATCTTCTGGAGAGATTGTCATAAAGATAGCTGTCAGGCATGGAAATGGGTCAGGAACAGATATTTGGTATGGCCAGAACCTGTGACATCTTTTTGTCATATCTCTTCATACATCCTTCTTAGAACATTTCATACTCCCCATTAATATAGATATATTGCTTTGAAAAGTCATTACAATTGAATTTTATCCGTTAAACTGTGATTATTCCTTTTTATATCTTGCTACAGGTGTATATCTCCCATGAGATGGAAAAGAGGTCAAGGCAAAAATTCTGCATTTGGGAACAGAAAAATCACAGGACTATCTGGCTGCAGGCAAGATACTTGAGTCAGGGCATGTGCCTAGGTTGAGGGTTTGGTTCCTGGATGGGGGCGCATATGAAAGGCAGCTGATCAATGCCTCTCTCACACTGATGTTTCTCTCCCTCCCTTCCCTTCTCTCTAATAAATATAAAACTCTCTCATCTTAACATTCCCAGTATGGCCATTATTCCCAGTTGGATTTTATAGAAGGATAATGGAAGGGAGTGAATGCCTTGCTCTATCAACCTCCCATGTATTTTCACATCTCCAAATAATATGTAGGACCCTACAAAATAGCGTGGAGAGAACAAAATCGTCTCAGGGTCCACAGCATGCATGCATATATATAGATATAGATATATAGATATATAGATATATAATCTTTTATGTAAACCTTAGAAGAAACAAACTCTGCATGTGAAGTTTCATAAGCAAATCTCAATTGGGGGAGATATAAAAAGAGATATTGCCATTCTCTAGGCAATCAGTAAATAAAACGGAGAACAGAATTTTTAAAAAATGCATGTAAAGTATATGCGTATGGAAATGTTAAGAGCCTTATTTTATAATGCCAAGGAGGGCACAAGATAAAAACTGTTGTCATTTGTTTCCAGGGAAAGCAGTCGGTGAGACCCAGGCACAGTAGGATAGTTAGTTAGCTACCACATGTAAAGCTGAGAGCAGATGGTGCCGATGATATAGAGCGCAAGAATGTGCGTGTTTATGCGGGTGAGTTTCTGTGCGTGTGCGTGTGGAAACCAGCAAGGAGTTTGACACTGATGTACTCCATCAAGTCCAGTTATAAAGAACAAGTAGATAGAACAACATTCTGTGCATCTGGCAGCCTAACTAGCTCTGTCAATCTGTGGATACTGCTGACATTGTACTATAAGCTTCGATTCCATCTGTGTTGTTTATTTTGAGCTGGATTTACTGCACACTATGTGAATTGATGATGGCTAGAAGGTCCAAAAGATTCTGAGTCTGTTTAAAGTTCCAAGGTGTCAAATTACACAGGATTGTGTCACGAACATTATGAAAGGCTAAGTGGAGAGGCAAACCGTTTTCAGTATTTGTTAGACGTCCAAGAAAAATTGCCGAAAATATAGATGAAGAAGGTTTATGACAACATCTAAAGAGTACATATGAACTCCTGCAATCAAATGTTTCTTTTTCAAGTTGTATTGTGTCATTTTAAAAAATTCAAAATATGTACAAACAAATAGACAAGTCAAATCAGCTCTCCACTCTGAGGTTGTGACATGCATATTACTCAAAACTTCCTGATCAGTACCATATTCAATTCCCAGAATAAAGGAATGGACTTGATGGATGAGGGCTGTGCCTGCCCCTTTCCTGAATGGCTAGAACTGAGGAACAAGCGTGTTTCTATATATTCACTATTAAGTTATTCTGTGACCTTCTTTACTTGCTTCAGTTTCTGTATGTATAATAAGACATTTATAAATCTTTCTGCTATACAGTTATCAGACAGGCATTGCTATCTTCAACAAGAAATCACTAAATAGTTGAAAATACAATTTTTTAATGAAAATTATATACATTTCCTAAGAAAAACAACACTATTCGATACAGGTCATCTATATCAAGGCTTTTTGTTTATCTTAATTTTCAAAATAATATGCAGCTCAATGCTATGTCTGCATAATGCCAGAACATTCCTATGAACACAGAGAAAAGAGATTTAATGATTCAGGTGTTTTATAAGCATCTGCGTATCTGATGGCATTCAATTCATGTGGTTGTTCCTGTCTGCTCGTGTGGTGAGTAGCCCAGATTAGAATTCTCCTGCACCACAAATGTTACAAACTAGACTTTATGCAGTTTGACTTGTAGTCATTGAATAAAAATAGCATTCTGCTTATGGTATACAAATTTTAATTCATTTTTCCAACCCCTATTTAATTAGTGGTTGATTATGATTGAATTGTGTCATTGAATATAGATATATTTATATGTAACTCTGCCTTTCAAAGCAAATTTTTTTTAATCATCCTGCCTCACTTGTCTCAGAGCTAAGACATCAAACAGAATCTATGAAAGTAGTTCATTTTCTTGGTAATGTTTAATAATTATTGTTCATTAGTATTTATTCATGTTCAAAATATATGCTAAGTAATATAAAATAGACAGCCAGTATACTTGAAATTTGAAGATAGTATGTAGTTAGGACATTCTTATAAAAATATATATATTAAGTATCAATTACAAAATGCAAGGTGATACAAAGTAAACTAAAAGTAAGTTGGAAAATTTACTACAGTTTTCTTTCTGCCAGATACTAGGCTGGAAGCTTCCTCTAAACAGCTCACCTAATTCGTCAACAACTCTGTGGATGTCTTCTCTCTTTCCAGAAAAGACAGAATCAGGGAAAACTTACGTACCTTGTCTAAGTCACATAACCAATAAGTGATAGACAAGGCTTTATTTCCCTCCCATAAATACATTTTGAATACCTGCTCTATACCAGGCATAATCCTTAGCTTTAAAATAAATAATTTTAAAAACCTGTTTAAAGAAGTGTATAGGCCTGTAAGGAATAAATATACAAGTTTAATGTGAACATAATGCAGAAAGTGCTGACATAGACATATGCACAAGGAATGATGAGAACAGAGGAGAAGGTACCTAGTTTAGAAAGCTGATGGGGCTAGATAAAGAAGGAAAGATGACAGGCTTCACAGACAGGCACATAGATCAGCAAAAGGATGACCATCTGAATAACAGGGATAGTGGGAAACGCAGCTTTTGCAACACATTCTTCTACTCATAGTGGCTAGGGAGGAAAACACATCAGCATTATGTAAGAATTAATCCCAGTGGATTAGGAACTGAGAAAAGGCTTAAATGAGGCTGGTCAACTCATGAAGTTGAGTAGATTTCAAACAGACAGATAAAGAAATAATTGGACATTGTAGGTAAAGGTAAAAAAGATCAACAAATATTGGAGATCAAGATGTATAAAAACTGTATGGTAGATTGAGGGATGTTCAGGCCAGTATGGTAAATCTGCTCATTTTCCATTTTGATCATCCATTTCTGTCTACAAACTTGAAACTTACACCTAGAACTGGTGTCTCTCTAGAAGTTTAAGTCTCTCTGACAGTAATTTCTTAGCCTTCCAGGTCTCATTCAGTCATCCCCATTCTCCAAACTAATTGAGGCCTTTCATTCCTAAACCGCAAAATTGTGTGTCTCTGTTAGCCCAATCTATCGCATTTCTGATGTAGACTCACTCCCTGGTCCACCACTTCAACTTCTCTTTTTTTGCCTCGATGTCCTTGCCAAATTTTCATTCTATATCACTCCTTTCTGAAATAAACCTCAAGATTAGATCTATTTTTTCTTAGTTCCCTAGCTCTCTTTCCTATTATTAAAAAAGATGGTTATTATCTGTAGCTACCTTTTTACCCTGTTTATTGTCTCTTCACAAAGACAAGAGAAGCCATTATTCAAGCAGTGCAAACAAATAGACATCAGCACCCACTGCTTCCAATTCTTCCATCACAAATGTAGAAGTGTTATCCCTTATGCATGAGATCAATCCTTTCACCTCTGCTCTGAATTCTCCCCTACCTCCTAATCTTGGAATTCCAAGGGACCATTGTTCCTTGAAAATCTTGTTTTTCTTCCTTTTTTCAAATTCCTGTTTTTAACTGGATTTTTTTCCAAATAATATTGTTTCACTACTCCTAAGTCTCTCCAGTTTTAAGAACAACCCAACACTCTCACCCTCAAGTCACTTTTTAGCTGCTATCTTATCTCTGCTTTTCATAAACAGACTTTTAAAAAAATAGCCTGGAGTCATTATTTTACCCTTCCCTCACTTTCTATACACTCTTCAACCCATTGCAGTCTGGAAACTAACCCAAGAAGATCCTGAAACTGTTCCTATTAAGGTCATCAATGAATGCCTTGTTTCTAAATTCACTCTTACTTTATTTTACTTATAAGATACAATACTGCTGACTAATTCTTCCCCTTTAAACACAATTTCCTTGGTTTAATTATACAGTACTCTGTCTTTTTCTTTGTAGACACTGCTATTCCCCCAAATATTAGTGTCTTCAGAGGTACCTGTTAGGCTCTTTGCTCTTATCATTCTATACATTCTACCTGATGAATATAATTTGTGGCTTTAATTATCATCTATATGCTTGTAGCTTCATTTACCATCTCCATGTGGAAGAATCCAATTCAAGGAATACATCAACACTGTGTTTTGGAAGAGCTTCAGTCAGTCCTATATATTTAACTTACCAGTCAACATCTCTGTTTGGATGTCCCACAGCTATCAAAAAGCTACATATCCAAAACTGAATCTCTTCCTTCTCTTCTTTCCCTTCCTTCATCTCTTTCCCTCCTCTGTGAGCCAAAATTCCTAAATATTTCTTAAATTCATGCTCTTTTGACTTTCTTAGCTAAAAATATTCAGATTAATGTAAACTGAGAGGCTCAATCATTTCAGATATCTTTTATTAAATAAAAAAGTTATAATTTCAGATGGTTGTAGGAGACAGTTAAAATTAAATGGAACCAATAATATACTTATTTTAATTAAGTTGAAACAGTTTAATGAAGTACAGCTAAAATATTACATTTTAAAGGACTCTTTAGAAACAAATATATTTAGGGACAAACAACATATCATAATTAATTTATATTCCTATCTCTAAGCACTGTGAACTACAACAGAGTTGCTTGTCAATTAGTACTTATTTAATAAATTAATAGGCTTATTCTTCAGCCCTACAGAAAAGCAAGAAACAGTACAAAGTTCTTACCAAGTCATTCATACATGGTTATGACTCCTCTGTAACTTATTCAGATGTACTCAATGGCTGATGAAATAAGGATGTTAAACTGTTTCTACTCATGGCTGATGGAATTGCAGATTTCTTTAGATCATATTAATAATAAAAGGGAGATCAGGCATTAAAGTGACTAGTTATAAAAGCTATGTTTGAAAACAAAGCTCTATTCTATAGCCTTAGTTATGCAAAACTGACCATTAATCAGAGGAAAACAAATTGACTTGTTCAACCTAGCCTACTGCCATAAATAGAAAATTAGTATTTTATACATCCTGGTAATAGAAAAAGTTGACTCTTCTCTGGTCAAAACAAACTTTATCATTTTTTTTTTCCCTCAACAAACTTAGTTCTTTACTGGCAATGAGCATGGACTAACACACTGATAGAAATTGGTAAGACTAGTTTATCTTTTAACAATATCCTGGGCTTAAAGCAAACAGAAATGAAATTTTATTGTGGTCCCATCCTCTTTTTATTGTGAAATATATAAACATAAAGAAACATATAGAAAACATAAGTGATTTAATGAATTATAATAAAGCAAACATGTATGCAACCACCACCAGGTAAGAAAATAAATCTTTGCTAACAACTAATGCCTTCCCTTGTACCCTGTCCAGATGTTTACGGTAATACTTTCCTTGCTTTTCTTTATAGTTTTACCACCTGAAAAACATATAACTAAGAATTCCGTTTTTCTTGTTGTGAACTTTATATAAACAGATTTATAGAACCTATTTCTTTGGTGTGACTTCTGTCACTCATGTTAGGCTTTTAAGATTTCTCCATGTTACTAGGTCTTTACTTTTCCATTCTATTGTTGATGAACATTTTAATTGCTTGCAGTTTTTGGCTATTATGAATAAGGATGCTTTGGCATTTGCACATATGCATCCCAGTATATTTAAGTATGCTTTTTTGTAGGGTATATAATTAGAAGTGAATTTCTGGGTCTGAGATTATATATATCCTCAACTTTACTAGAATGAAAAACAATGAAAATGAAAAAATGCAAATTTTGTTGTATCTGTTTAACTAGTTTTATTTTTTAAAGATCTTTCTTAAATTCTAAAGGTATATTCCATCTAATATTGCATATTTTCTGTAGAAAGTAATACATAATCTGTCCAAAATTTCAAAATAAAATGCAAATGACATATTGTCTAAAAAAGATTAAAAAATATTTGCATTTTTTCTAATGAAAATATATTTTTCTCATAAAAGTGACAAGAATGCATTAATCACATTTATCTGAATCCTTAATCAAACAATAGTATGGACAGAAATAGATAGATCTGGTGGAGATTCAAAATTAGAATATAATACTTAGGTTTTCATGTTATGGAATTTGTATTTCTCTCATAATATTACAAAGTTTGGAAATTTTGCTCAACATGCAATTAAACAACAATAGTGTGGGCTTATTAAACTTGCTCTTAATGTTACGGAAAGCCAGACTCAAGACACGATTCAGGGAACGGAGTAAGCCTTTATTCACACGCGCGGGCTCAGAGGAGGCAGTCTCCAAATTCTGAGCCCCGAATCGGGGTTAGATAGGGGTTTATAAGCCCTAGCATTCCGGCAGGAAACGGATGGGCTTCCCAGGTGGGGGAAGGGATTAGCATTCAGGTGGGAGATTGATGAGATTGATGTGCTACCCAGGTGGGGGAAGGGATGTGAAAACGGGCTACAGGAACAGATAAGCAATGATTAACAATTAACCTGGGAGGGGTCTCTGGCTAGGCTGCTCCTCCCAAGTCATCTTGCCCTTATCATTCCCCCCTTTGATGCTAGACGAGATTGGCCTGAGTCTTAGCATCATCACACAAGCCACGGTGGTCACTCTGTTGGGGTGGGATCAGGTCTCTGGTTCCTCGGGTAGACGGCCCACTGTCCTTCAGTTCTCTTCAGCCGGACTGTGGGGGCTCCCTTCGAGGTGGAGGTTCGGTGGCTCCGAAGTCCTGGCTCGTCTGGATCTGCTGCTGCCTTGGCTCGAGTGTAGTGGATCCAGGGGGTTATTCCTGTGACTTTAAGGGCAGTAGGAGTGGTTAATAGTACTAGATGTGGGCCCGTCCAAATGGGTTGGAGTGGTTCCTTTTTCCAATCCTTTACCCATACATACTGGCCTGGACGGAAGGGGTGTGCTGGCCTCCCTCGGGGTTTGGGTTCCTGGCCCAATTGGGCCCCGTAGATCCTGTCTAGGGTCTTACCCAACTGTTGTAAGTACTGGGTCTGCTGTAACTCCCCCTTCTGTCGAAGGTCATTGGGACTTCCTATTCTAGTTATAGGTGGGGGTCTTCCAAAAACTAACTCATAGGGAGTATACCCTGAGGGGTTCGGGGCATTCCTAACCCGTAGCAGGGCTAGTAGTAACAGGTCTGCCCATGGCAGGCCGGTTTCTTGATGGAACTTAGCTAGGGTTTCCTTGAGAGTTCGGTTCATTCGTTCCACTTTACCAGAGCTTTGGGGCCGATAGGCCGTGTGTAGCTTCCAGTCGATGCACAGGAGCCGGGCGACCTCCTGAACCACCTGGGCGATGAACGCCGGGCCATTGTCACTACCAATGGTGAGTGGGAGCCCATATCTGGGTATAATTTCCCTGAGTAGGATTCGGGTTACTTCCGGAGCTTTCTCAGTTTTGGTGGGGAAGGCTTCTACCCAACCCGAAAAGGTGCAGATCAGGACCAGGAGATACTTAAATCCTCGGCTGGTCTTGACTTCTGTAAAGTCAATCTGGAGGTCCTCGAAGGGCTGGGACCCCTTGTGTTGGACTCCCAGTGGGGCCCCTTGATGCGGGGCTGCATTGTTCCTTGCACAGGTAACGCATTGAGCCGAGGCTGTTGAGCACAGGGTTGACAGGTTGGGGAAATAGAAATACCTTTTGAGCAAGTTTTCCAGGGAGGTCTTACCCAGGTGGGTCAGATGGTGGCAGTTTCTGACTAAATTGCTGGCCTGGCTCTGGGGCACATATACGTGCCCATCAGGTAACCTCCAAGTTCCCTCAGGGGTTTCTTGTCCTCCGGCCTGTTGGGCCCATTTCATTTCTGCTGGCTCATAGTCCCGACGGTTAATGGGGTTCCCCAGCAGGGGTCCGAGAAGGGAGGGCTGTACTTCTGCCATCTCACCACATACTGCGGCAGCCTTTGCTGTCGAGTCCGCCTTCTGGTTCCCGCGGGCCGGTATGGTGTCTTGTTTGGAATGGCCTTTGCAGTGGATGACGGACACCGCAGTTGGGGCCCACACTGCTTCGAGGAGACGCAGGATTTGTCTTGTTTTTAATTTCCTTTCCTTCTGCTGTCAGCAGCCCGCATTCTCGGTAGATGGCCCCGTGGATGTACAGGGTGGCGTAGGCGTACTTGGAGTCAGTGTAGATATTGACTTTCCGGTCCCGGGCCAACTCCAGTGCTCTTATTAAGGCCCAGAGTTCCGCTCTCTGGGCCGACCATCCAGAGGGCAAGGCTTTGGCTTCTACCACCTGGTCAAGAGTGGTTACTGCGTACCCTGCCACTTGGACCCCTTCTCTCATATAACTGCTGCCATCTGTGAAATAGGTCACGTCAGCATTGGGCAGAGGCTGGTCCCGCAGGTCTGGTCGGCTGGCATAGACCTCCTCAGTAACCTCTAGGCAGCAGTGGTCTGGGTCCCCTAGTTCGGTCGGCAGGAAGGTTGCAGGGTTTAATCTTTTTACAGTCTTTACCTGGACCCGAGGATTCTCTTGGAGTATGCCCTGATATTGTGTCAGCGAGGCCTCCCCTGACTGCTGGAAGGTGATTCGAGCTTCCAGCTTCGATAAGAGGTCTCGCCCTAACAGTGGGACAGGGCATTCAGGTAGGTATAAGAACTCATTTCTAATCCGGTGGCCTCCCAGATCAACAATTTGGGCCTGGCAGAAGCGTTTTGGGCTACTTGGCTGACCAGTGGCCCCTACGATGGTGACTTCTCGTCCGGATGGGGGAGCTACAGGGGTGGTGACGACCGAGTGCTCTGCCCCGGTATCTACCAAGAAAGAGAGAGTCTGGCCCCCAACAATCGCTTCGACCATGGGCTCATGGGGGCCTAGATTCAGGGAGCCCGGTCTTCCTCATTCTGAGTCTAGGCCCGCCAGACTAAGGATGGTTGGCGCCGGCTCAGAGGGCGCCAGACCAGCCTTCTTTTCCGGTGCGGGCATTCTCTTTTCCAATGTCCTCTTTCCTTACAATAGGCACATTGGTCTCTCTCCACCTTGGCGTGCCCTTTCTGGTCTTTCGGTCCCCCTTTGCCTTTTGCTGCCGGCTGACTGAGGCGGCTGCTAGCAGTGCGGCCTTTTTCTCTAATCTTTTCTGGGCTGCCTTCTCAGCGGCCTCCTCCCTGTTATTGTAGACTTTATTTGCTACCTCAACCAGCTGACTGATGTTCATGCCTGCAAAGCCCTCTAGCTTCTGGAGCTTTTTGCGGATATCAGGGGCCGATTGGGAGACAAAAGCAGTGTTTACCATTAGCTGTGTATCTGGGCTTTCTGGGTTGAAGGGGGTGTATATCCGGTAGGCCTCTAGGAGCCTTTCTAAGAAGTCCCCGGGACATTCATCTGGCCGTTGGACAACACTGGCCACCTTTGACATATTGGTCGGTTTTCTGGCCCCAGCTCTGACCCCCTGGAGGATGGCTTCCCTGTACCGGTCCAGGGCTGCTCTTCCCTGTTCGGTGTTGTGATCCCAGTCAGGTTGGGTCTCTGGGGCTGCCACCCGAGCGTACTGAGCTGGGTCTATTGTGCCCACTGGAGCGTTGGCTTCTAGATATCTCTGGGCCTCCTGGAAGACTCTGCGCCTCTCTTCCGTATTAAAAAGGGTTAGGAGCAATTGGCGGCAATCGTGCCACGTTGGCCGGTGAGTTTGCATAATGGACTCCATTAGGTCTATGAGTGCCTGGGGCTTCTCCGAATACGAGGGTGTGTGGTGTTTCCAGTTCAAGAGGTCAGTCGTGGTAAAGGGCTGATAGTAAAACACGACCGGTCCCGGGTATAAGGTCCCATCAGGCCCCGTTCGTGGCGGGCCCTGGGTCTCCCGCAGTGGCATCTGGAGGGACTGGTGGTGTCTTAAGCGGGAGGCGATAGGAGATTCTGGGGGCTCTGCTGCCTCGGGCTGCGGGGGCGAGACTGAAGGGGGTGGTGTTTCAGGCGCCTCCGCCTGACCTCCCAAGTTCCTAGCTGGGTAAGGGGGAGTCTGCACCGGGGGGTCTTCCTCTGGCGGGCCTTGATAGATAGGGGGGTCTCGCCACTGGTTTGGCAACTAGGATGCGGGTTACATCCCTTTCCTTTGATCGGGAGCAACAGTTCCGGGCTCCCCTGGCTCGCCCTCCCGTAGCGCCTAGGTGACGAGGTTTGACCCCCGCACACTTCCGGAGCCAGTCGGGCATCTCTTGCGCTAGCTCCTGCCACTTTTCTATGTAGAGGAGTTGGTTCGGGTGTCCTGGGCTTCCTGTGACTATGAGATGGACAGCCCTAATTATGTCTAGGTCAAGGGTTCCCTCAGGAGGCCAGCCTACCCCAAACGTGGGCCACTCAGCGGAACAGAAAATTTCTAATTGCCCTGGATCCATATCAGGCTGCTGGCCCCGGAACCGGTCGAAATTCCTTAACATGCAATCTAAGACGGTAGACTGTCTGCCCCCCATGATCCCTCCCGAAACGGCGCAGACAAACGGGGGCAGCAGGGATACTTTCACTTTCGCCCGCCTGGCCTCTCCTCTCGCGAGGGACTTGGGTCTGTCTTAGCTAAGGCTGCCCGAGTAGAGTCCGGGTTAGCTTCCCAGCCGTTATGCCGTATGACAGACCGAGGACCCGCAGGTTAGGGCTCACTCAGACTCCGTAGGCTCGGGGGAACACCGCTGGCCTGTGGAGCCACACAGTCAGTCACTCACTCAATCACACAGAGGTTAACACTTTCCCTCCCGACAGGGAAACCATGCCAGAGGCCGGTAGGCCTGAGAGGTGATCAGCCTCCCCTTCCACCACTTATAGGTGGGTCTGATTCGGGTCTGGTCCCCGGGGCACTTACCAGTCTGGCGCCTTCAGGTAGGCTTGGGTCCGCTCCCCGAGTGCCCGGGTTATGGAACGGCCCGAGGTCGGGGCCAAGGGGAGCCCAGCCCCTCGGGACCCGAAATCACCGGGGCACGTGCTTCCCTCTGGAGTCCGGGCTCACCCGGCCGACCCCAGTCGTCTTCACCGGAGGCAAACGGCCTGCTCGTGTGAGTCGTTTCCCGGTCAGGGAACCAAATGTTACGGAAAGCCAGACTCAAGACACGATTCAGGGAACGGAGTAAGCCTTTATTCACACGCGCGGGCTCAGAGGAGGCAGTCTCCAAATTCTGAGCCCCGAATCGGGGTTAGATAGGGGTTTATAAGCCCTAGCATTCCGGCAGGAAACGGATGGGCTTCCCAGGTGGGGGAAGGGATTAGCATTCAGGTGGGAGATTGATGAGATTGATGTGCTACCCAGGTGGGGGAAGGGATGTGAAAACGGGCTACAGGAACAGATAAGCAATGATTAACAATTAACCTGGGAGGGGTCTCTGGCTAGGCTGCTCCTCCCAAGTCATCTTGCCCTTATCATTAATACATAACTTCCACTTTTATGTTTATAAAATTTTGAGCATGGGAAGCAGTTTAACACTAAAAGCAGAAAATCAAATCAGAACTGTTTTTGACTGGTTTTCCTGAACTGGAGAAAAATTTAAGTCTTCATGCATTGATTTATGATGAAACAAAGACTTTTTTACATCAGAATGTTTGGGACCAGTATATGAGAGATATTTTAGAACGCATGTGTCATGGTATTCAAGATGTCACTGAGAACAAAGTAGACTTGGTCTCTGCTGTCACTCAGCTTAGAATCTAAAGGGGAAGGTAGGATAAGAAACCAAGATATCATGACAGAGTAAAAAGATACAATTAAAGGACACCTTGATCAAGGAAGACCTGAAAGATTAAAAACAAAAAACAAAAACATTATGGAGAGGGAAGAACAAGATGTGTTCTAGGAAGAGGAACAAAAGCCCAGAAACTAGAAAGGAAGTATAGGAGGACCAGAAATCAATTTGAGGACCTTTGAAGTCAGCCAAACATGAGACAGAATCTCAATTCCTCTGATTAATAGCTGTGTGACTTTGGTTAAGTCACTTACCCTTTGTACTTCTCCCTATAAAATGGTGACAGCCATACTTAAATTTAAGATTTTGCAAGGATCAGTTAAAATAATATATATAAAATACACATAAAAATTCCTCCAAATGGGGAGGCAGCAACTTTTATAACAGAATCAAATATTTTGGAATTAGGTGGGTGTTCATGTAAGGCAAGAATATATGGAGGGATAAACAGTTTAAGTCATCAAGAGCATTGGGTCATATTAAATAATCCAGTCTTATGGTCAGAACAATGGGGAGTGACAGCAACACATCCGTGTTTCAGAAAGGATGCTCAGGCTGTGTGTAGCAGAGACGGTCGGAAGGGGAAAAGAGGCAAGAAGGTAAGTGACAACCTGAAAGAGGTTAATGGCAGTGAAAATGATCAGAATTGATTTATTTAAAAATATTTAAATGTAGGATGTCCATTTCTGGCAATATGGCTGACAAAAGAACTAAAATTTTTCCTCTATATACCTAAATAACTGTGGTTCTGTTTGTGTGTGTGTGTATCTATATATTTGTATTTATATGTACATATACAGATCTTTTTGTTAACAAGGAAGTTAATTTCCAAGTAGGAAAAGGAAATACATATTCTTTGGGGACAGAAATGAAGCATTGGCATGAATCCAGAGACTTTAGGAAGCACCAAGGGTACTTACAGCCCTTGGAGGACACAACTAATCTTGGGTAGCTTAAAGCTTAGGTTCTTATGACACTGGCACATGTGGGTGACTAGAGACAAATCCTTGCTTTATATCTACTCCTCTCCAACCTCCGCTTGGATCCTGGACTCACCGGAGTTAGTTTGAGAAAAGCATAATTTAGAAAACAATTCTATGTGATATTAATATTAGACAAGTAAAAAGGCAAAAGTCTTATGATGGAAATGAAGACTAAAAATATAATAATAAATGTTTCAATTCATCAGGAAGAAGTGATAATTTTAAACTTGTAAACACCTAATAAGATAACTTCGAAATGAGGTGAAAATATGACATCAAAATGAGACATTTCAACAGTCTTCTCAACAATTATTAGATCAAGATGAAATAACTAGTAAGAATATATAAGATTTTAATAACATGATCAAACTAGATTTTGTTTAACAAATAAAATATATGTGTAAAAAACTGTGTACCCAATGATCGTGATAGTATACTTTTTTCAAGCTGACATTGCACATGTTGTTTTGTAAAGAAAGTCTTGAAAAATTCCAAAGAATCAATGCACACAGACCAAAATTAGTTAAAACTAAAATATTTAACATTTAAATTGTTAAAATTTTAAATGGAGAAGAAGTTGAATTGCCAATATTTGTTAATTTGTAAATGGTGAGGAAGAGGAAAGAAGTCCTACACTCGTGAATTGATCTAATCAGCCAATAGTGTTGCTATTTAATGGAGGAAGAAAAAGATCAGATTAGGTGGGCATAAACAACTGAGGAAACAGAATAGTGATTAATTAAGTTTTGAACTGTTCAGTGTCAAATACTTGTAGTACCTCTTAGTAAACTGTTGGAGAGTCCATTGTGATGCAAGACTGAATATGGAAAGAGAACTCAGGCTCTAGATTGATAGCTCTGGGAATCATCAGCATATGTATTGTCTCTGAGGCCATTAAAATGAATGAAATTTTCTGGGGTGGGGGAGAAGATTGAGCAGTAGAGGAAAAAAGGGAGCTGAAATATACCTTTACAAGTGTCACAGGTTGGAAGTGCCAGGGAGCACTTATTTCAGGAAGTGTAAGCTCTTGAACTAAAATTTATGCACAGTGAATTATGAAAGTCTTTCTTTAAGTATCAGCGCAGATAGGCAAGTGATGAAAAGATGTTCCACAGTACAGGAGCTTTTTACAATTCCTGGCTTCAGAATGGCTACAAGAAAACCCTAAATAAAATTGTCCCTCCTTCATGTGACCTGCTGGCAAATGATAATCTTTTAATAAGTTTCTCAAGACCAGAGCCTGGAGAATTTCTAAATGCTCCACTCTCACTCTCCTGTTTGTCTTAAAGAAGCAAATAGTCATGTGGTGAACTGTCTATGGAAGGGCCCAGGTGACAAAGAAGTGAAGGCAGCCTATATGAACTGCAGTCCTCTACCTTACAGCCACAAAGAAATGAATTCTGCTGAAAGCTGAATGAGCTTGGAAGTGGATTCCTCCCAGCTGACCTTCCAGATAAGAATCTAGCCCTGCTCATATCTCAGGTAAAGCCATGAAGCCCTGAACAGAAGAACAAGTTAACAGAACCTAAACTCCTGTCCCTCAAAAATTGTGAGATAAATGTGTCCTGTTTAAGGTGCAAAGTTTGTGGTAGTTTGTTATGCATCAATAGAAAATTAATAGAAGTATCTGTGTGTGTGTGTGTGTGTGAGTGTGTGTGCGCGCGTGCGCGCTCGTGCATGTGTTGTAGATATTCATCAAGATGTATGGGGGTAGTAGGGAGGAAAGAGAAAATTATGGCAGGTATATTTCTCTAGGGAGATTGTAAGTGGTCGGGAGGAACCATCTCTCTCCCAAAAGAATGTATATGTTAAAGCTGAAAGCCTCTATTCAAGGAAGATGATTGAGTCAGAAACATCAGTTTCTAAATGTGCAAAGGAAGTATATTAGAACTTTCCATGCAAATTGTACCACTTATTCTCTGAGCTTTCCATTTGATCATTCGTTTTACCCTAATTTATGGATCTCTCTTCTTAGATATGTATTCATAGTTTTTAAGTGCCAATAACCAATGGCAGTGAACTTCTAGTTGAAACCCAACTTCCAGTGAGTGAAATTTTTCCTCAGTTTAGTATAGCGTAAAGTCCAAATGTGGCCAAGTTAGATAAGCAGAATTAGCTAACTTTTTTCTGTGCCTGTGATATTATTTATATATCACTTTTATAAATGGTTCAAATTTACAACCCAACAATAAAACCCAGAAGGCTTGGGGAAAGGCATAAGCAAACAAAAATACTTGATAATATTGGGAATGTTGAATATTAAATCATACTTAATATTAATAATAAGGAACTACTCATATCAGATGCTAAAGAATGTAAACCTTGGCTTCACAAATTCTTAGTAAAAAAATTCTTTGAATGAGAAATACTGAGTCTCTTAAATGCTTTTCTTTTTCATGTGTCTTTCATTGATGTTACAAAGAACTCACTGAAGGTCAACCAGTCTTTTTGAACTCTCTATAGTAACTGTGATCTTAGCCACATCTTTGATTTAGAACATCAAAATGTCATAACTGATATCAAACTCATGGACACCAGATCAGGGCTTTGGTGCCACATTTGATGCAACATCAAAAGTACTTACTTGTTTGTTCTTGTGTGTTCTTAGTGTTCCTGGCTCTGTTTTACGTCTTCCTTCATAAGAAACAAAACTTGAAAATCTTAAAATACTGACAATGCAGAACTTACCTAAAGGCTGAAATATACTAGAACAGCTGGTAAAAGAGCTTATTACTCAACAGGAAAGGCTCCGGGGCTGATCTTTACAAGGCAGGAGAAGGTCATTGGCTGAAACATTAGATGAGAGTCATATAAAAATTAAGAGTGCATGATGTAAAATTAAGAGGGAAAGAAATTTTAATCAGAGAGCTTAGGTTAGATAAGTATTACAAAAAATAAGAATGGCAATATTCGTTGGCAGAACAGAATAGAGAAACAAAGAAATAAATGTAAAAGGGTTATATTAGCAAATGAGGTTGGAAACTGCCTTAAGAGTATAACAGGTGGGGGAAACATCAGACCTTGATGGGAGCAGAATCCCTTTGAACTACTTATAGTTGGTGACCTCAAAGGCTGGTAAAGTTAGGAGACAGCCTCAGCTTTAACACAGCTGCTCTCTGGCATTATTAATGGCATGAGAATGGATCTGGGAATTGGTATAGTAACAACAGCTAAACCAACAGTTAGAAAAAAGAAGGAAATCTCCAAGTCATGAAGCCTATCCATTAATTACACAAGAAAAGTTCCTTCTTGCTGGAAATGAAGACAAGGCAAGGATCCTCAGCCCACATCAATCTCAACAACTCTGTGTTTAAATCAAGTTTATTTTTATTTAAACCCTGCCTAGCCTGAATCTCTAGCTTACAGTTTGGATCCACTTTGGGATTCAATGTAGTTTTCCCTAAACTTTCTTTTCTTGCTACACAAGGAGACCACTCTAGGAAGATGAAAAAAAAAAAAGTAGCATGGGCTTTCAGTGGTCCAAGCACTGACAACAGTCTCACTCCCCAGTTGCCTGTTACTTATAATTATATTATTCGAATATTTTCCCCTAAGAGGGAAAAACATGAGAAGGCAATGCTGTCTTTCTAATGGTGAAACTCAGCTCACAAGTAGCTTCTTTGTCCTTCAAAAAATATAAGAATGGGCTACTTCAGGGCTCAGGAAAATTGTTTTGGAGACCAGAATGTGTTGATCTTTAGTGCACAGAATAATCTCCCAGAAAGCTTGTTAGCACAAAGACCTGGTCCCTGCGCTCAGACTGTCTCGGAGATCTCCGGTGATGGCATTTCCCTACTCATCCCACAGCAGTTACCCTGAAGCTTGGCTAAGAAAAATGAGGTCTTTGGGAAATTCTTCAGCTCTCACTTTTTCCAAACATAACTCAGTTGATGTACAAAGGCAATACTGTTATAGATCAGTTCATTCCCCTCATTAATATTTCTATTTGAATTAAAAATGTTTATATGATTGCCTTAATATCTTGCTAAAAGCTGTTAAGTAGTATAAAACTTTCATAAGTTGGCTTAGCATCATGCCTCTTTAGGTGTTTTCCTAGCAAAGTAATCTAATTGGTTTCCTTCACAATTTCCCCACATTTCTGAGGGAACAAAAGGGGGTGCTGCTACTTATCATATTCCAGGCATAGTACTAGTCCTTTACTGAAATAACTTTCTTAAGTGACACTATAGGCCCCAGGAAATAGCACTAGTTTCATCTTCATCTTACAAAGGATGTATGTAAAATACAGAGATTTAACTTTATAAAATTGTATAGCTCAAAAGCAAGTAAACTGAGATTTGAATCTCATTTCTCACTATTTTGCTACATAATTTGTCCCATTTTTCTTAATTGTTTTAAATTGTGACTTCCTACAGGGTCATATTTGAGATAGATAGATTAGATAGATAGATAGTGGAGTTTCTTACCTTTTAAGATAAAAATATGATGGAAATACATATTAAGTAAATAATAAATGCTGAGTATAATGTTACTATAGTGGTTAGCAACACAGGCTGTTGAGCCAGTTGCCTGACTTGAAACTCTGGCTTCAATACTTACTATTATGTATTAGTTATTACAATTTTTTAATTGCCATACAATATCCTGTTAGTTTCAGGTGTTCATCATAGTGATTCAGTATTTATATATATTGCTATGTAATTCCCATAATAAATCTGGTTACTATCTGTCACTATACAAAGTTACTACAATATTATTGAATGTATTCTCTATGCTATACATTACATCCACATAACTTATTTATTTTATAACTGGAAGTTTGTAACCCTTAATCTTCTTTGCCTATTTCACCTCCCCCCAATTTATATTAATCATTTTATCTGTTCCTAAACTCAGAACCAAGAGAAGTCAGTATTGCCTTTCTTGTTCTTTTTATATAATTGTTCATTGCCAATCCAGACAAATTAAAGTACAGATAACAATTTCCCTTTTCCACAAGAGTGGGTCAATGGTTCATTCATTTGATGTTTAATAAGGGTTATCACCACATTCTGTAATCTGTTTAAAATATCCTCTAGGAATAAAGAACAAGAGACGTTTCTAAGACACCATTTAATATGTTAAAACCAAATATATATTCTATTTATGGAAAATGCTTTCAAAATGCTTCACACAAATCTGGCATCTTTAGATATGATGCAATTATGAAAAAGACCTGTATGCTTCCCATTTTCTTGAAAAAAATGAGTTATTTTCAACCCCATTACAAATTAACAAGACCTCTCAAGAAGATTAAGGCTAATTTTTTTTATATTCTCAAGTGTCTCCAGTTTCTCAATCTATTCATGTAGTCAACAAAACTTTATTATACTCTTATTGTGTGTTCAGCATAAAGAATACATTGGTGACAAAATTAATCAGATGTTATCTCCACTTCCATAAAATATGAAAGTATGTGATCATTTCAGTCTTCTAAATTTCTATGTTAACTATAATGATAAAAAAGCTAAAGCAATGCTATGAAAGTTTATAATTTAAATAAAAATGTTAATAAGGCCAATGCACTGATCCATAATAATACTGCCTTTCTAGCATCATAAATTTATATGTTAATTGTGTGATTCAGTCACAAAACTAAGATGTTCATGGCATTTTTCTTTTCCCTGAGGTGAAATTTCAAGTTCCACACAGTACTAATGATATAAAATTCAAAAACATTAACAGGAGGGAAGAGCTGTTAGACATTTTGTATAGTAAAGTATCTACCTTAAACTTACTAATTAGAATAAATCTTTAGAAACTGAGGTAAATATTATTATTTAGTAAATATTGTTATCTTGATTATTTTTACATAATTTAAGTTTATAGATTGTTTACAAAAAAAGTTTTTCATTGTCTACTTCAAAGTCAACTACCTTTCCACCCAAACTCTTCTGGTTGATTTATCTCTTTATTTCAAATAGTATCTTCTTAACACACTTCTATCTTTCATCCTGAAAAGAAAAAAAATCATCATTCTGGTGTCCATTAATCAGTGTGTCAACTCTTTTTGATAAAGACTTTATAAAAATGCATTTCACAATGGAGCCAAGAATATGTAATGGGAAAATGATAGTCTGTTCAATAAATGGTATTGGGAAAACTGGGCAGCCACATACAAAAAACATGAAACTGAATCACTATTTTATACCATATACAAAAATGAATTTGAAATGGATTAAAGACTTGAATATAAGATCTGAAGCCATAACACTCCTAGAAGAAAACAAAGAGATAAGCTCCTTGGCAATGACTTTTTAGATTTAATACCAAAAGAAACAAAAGCAAAAATAAGCAAGTGGAACTACATCAAACTAAAAAGCTTCTGTGTGTGCAGCAAAGATAAGCATCAATAAAATGAAAAGGCAATATACTTAATGAAAGAAAATATTTACCAACCATATATATGATAAGGGGCTAATATTCAAAATATATAAAGAACTCATGCAACTCAATAGGAGAGACAAACAAAAAAACAAACAATCCAAATAAAAATGGGCAGAAGATCTGAATATGTACTTTTCTAGAGAAGACATACAAATGACCAACAGGTACATGAAAAGGTACTCAACATCTCTAATCATCAGGGAAGTGTATGTCACATAATAAGATATCACCTCACTCCTGTTAGAATAACTATTATCAAAGACAAGAAATAATGAGTCTTGGCAAGGGAATAGAGAAAAGGGAACCCTTGTGTACTGTTGGTGGGAATGTCAACTGGTGCAGTCACTGTGGAAAACAGTATGAAGAGTCCTCAAAAAATTAAAAATAGAACTACTACGTGATATAGAAATTCTGCTTCTTGGCATTTATTTAAAGAAAATGAAATCACTAACTTGAAGAGATATTTGCACCCCATGTTCATTGTAATGTTATTTACAATAGCCAAGACATGGTCATGAAATATTATTTAGAAATTTAAAAAATAAAGAAATCATTCTGCATGTGATGACATGGATGGACCTCAAGAGTATTGGCTAAATGAAATAAGTCAGACAGAGGGAAAAAAAGAAAGGAAGGAAGGAAGGGAGGGAGGGAGGAAGGAAGGAAGGAAGGAAGGAAGGAAGGAAGGAAGGAAGGAAGGAAGGGAGAGAAACAGATTGGTGGTTCCCAAAAGCAGGGGGTTAGAGGGTGAGCAAAATGCATAAAATTTAGTCAAAAAGTACAAACTTTGTCCTGGGGATGTCCTGGGAATATAATATGCAGCATAGTGACCATAGCTAACAATACTGTATTGTATATATGAAAGTTGCTCAGATAGTAATCTTAAAATTCTCATGAGAAGGAAAAAAAGTTTGTAACTCTGTGGTGATGAATGTTAACTGTACTTATCATGGTAATTATTTTATAATTTATACATATATCAAATCATGTTGTATACCTATCACTAATACAATGTTATATGCCAATTATATCTCAGTAAAAAGGGCATTTAAGAGTGTTTGTAGTGGCTCTCTAAAAAATGAATAAACAATATAAAGCATGGGCAAATCAGTTTAGAGCAGAACATTCTTGAAGTATATTAAATAGTATAGATACATGAAATATGAAGTTTGATAAACAAAATATGACCATTAAGATACTTATTAGGATTTTAAGGTGTAAATAAGAACTAACAATATATTCGTAACAATACCGTATTTCTGGTTCTCTTAAACAAGATGAGAATTACCCATTTTCTTAACCAGCCTTGGCATTGAAAAAAACAACAACAAAAAAACCTGATTGCTTTTAACACCACACTGACTTTTATCATCTGGATTAATACAAGGGGCTTTGTATAGACTGAGAATGATGGAAGTATTCATGTTACTTACTACCTATAAAGCAAGGATGAATTTTACCCCTGTCCTTGTTTTCATAGGAAAGAAAATATCTGCTTCACTCCCCAAGGATGGAAAATATGAGAAGGATATTTTCAATTTTTCTTCTTCCTCTCTTTCATTCCTCTCCATTGAGAATGGACTGAGTTATTTCAAGGATAAGTTTGGGAGAAAAGCTGAATGTATTTGACTCTGGCCATTTGTGAGGGCCAAACTGTCTGCCTGATGCAGATTCCTGCTCTCTACACCATAGTGAACCTCTTGGGAGCAGCCTGTATCCTTGTGAGGGCCTCTGTTTGTACCCATTCAAATCTAAGTAATTAGTTTAGCTAAATCATTTTGTCACAGATCAAAAGTCATTCTCTCTGATAAACTTTACCAGTAATAAACTTAGAAAAAAGGGACAAAAAAAGTATCATTTATTGGATTTCTAAAACCCTTACATTACTTAAATATTCAATTTGTTAGCATTAGAAAGTTTATTTCTATACAGAATTCTATATAGGTTTTAGGCAACTTCAAGCATAAAACTCAGTAAATGACATGGGCTTAGGAAAAGGCTGATAGAACTAATCTTCAATAAAGATGTTAGTTTAACATAAATGTGAAAATGGATAAACAAATATAGATAACAAGAAATGATAGTTTTTTCAATATTAAGTTATCCAATTCACCAACAATTGACACATTAAGTTTCTGCAAAATTAATCTAAATTTTTGAAACTTGTATTACTACAGGAGAAATACAACCAAGTTTTAAGTTCACTATTTAACCATAATTAATTTCTTTGTTTTTGGCTATATTTCTTTAATTGTTTCACTATGATCATCATATTCTTGAAAATTATTTTTCCTCTTACCAGTTAGAAAATTGGGTTTGTGTGTGTGGCATGTGTATGTCTGTGCACATATATGCATACATATGAACTAGAATATATAATTGAATTATTTAAGAGTTATTTGCCTCTGAGAAAGTCTATGCCTGGAGAGGCATGCTGTTGCGTAGTGACTCTTAGGGTGACTTTAAGTTTAATTTTCCACCCCACCAGAAGCAGAACTATAAACAAAGTAATCTTACCCACGTAACAAACATTTCCTTCCTCATACTTCAGAAAACTAGTGTTCATCTTAGCCCTTAATAACCAGTTATTAGTATTTCCTGATATGTATTTATTCACAAAAAATTTATATAAACACATATTCATATATACCACAGTGTTTTTATTGCACACTTTCACATGTGCAAATGGACACACACATGTGAACAGGGTAACTTGCCCCTTCTCTCTGGGAAGTAAGCATTTAAATGTACAAACAGCTGTGAGAAAACTAAACCATTAAATGCCAATTGTTTGCATACAATAATTTTTTTTTAATGAGGTTTATGTAAAGATAGTTTGCTGCTCCTTGTTCAACTACAGCTTAAATTTCAAACATGCTAAAATTAAAATATATTGTCTGGGCCTCTTCTCTGTCTTCTGAGTGATACACAACATACATACACACATATATATGTATATATATATAATATATACACACAGTATATGGATACACACATAATATACATATTTATCTTTAGAACTGTTTATGTTGCTGTCTGCTTGATGTCTACAACCTGTCTAATGTTGAACATTCAAAATCGCCATGTGCAAAAGTGAATTTGGCATCTCTATCCTCCTCACAAGTGCTCACCTTCATACGTTCTTTATCTCAAAAAGGGTACCTCCACCCGAACCAGAAATCCTGCTTTCAGCCTAGTTACCTTCCTCTCTCTGCTTCATCTCTTCCCTCATCTCCCATTAGTCAACAAATTTTAATCCCTTTAAATATATTCTGTCTCTTCATAGACAATAAATTTTCACTAGATTTGGAAAATCATTTCTTGATTTATACCCAACCTCATCTTCCCATAGTTTCTACTAATTCACGCTCCATTCTAGTGTTAAAATTATATTTCTAACATGCCAATATGATTATGCTGATCCTGAAAGACTTAACAGGGATTATCCCATTACTGATGTCACTGTGACACAGAGAGATTGAATCATTTAGTAATTTAAAGGCATGAAGGCTCTTGCTTTCCTATCTAGTGCTCTAGATTATACCAGAATGTGAAGGTCTACAAACAAAAGAGGAGCAAAGTGATCAGTATAAAAGCCATTCCTACAATGTGTGTTTTGGTTTAAGGACGAAAAGGAGATGGTGCTTCTTCTATTTAGTGGAAGGAAATAGTTGAAGGCCTCCTGAGTCAGCAGTTGTGCAATATTGTCCTATTTCAGGCCCCGATTTCTACAACTTGATATAATGTGATATAGTTTGCAAATCTTCACTTCACCAATAAACTGCCAATTTATTTAGCTGCACGTGATTTAGACATTTGAACATAATTCCTGGACCACGGAGGCCCAGGATCAGTTGCACCCAACATCCCCTGTTTTCATAGCAGAGCTTGGCATGCAGGAGGCACATGTGCTGAGGAGGCTGAGGAACAGTCCTCCAAAAACCGCTCTTCCAACATGAAGCTGTTATCAGCAGCAGAACCAAGCAGAGGAAGCAAGTTTACAAGATCACACCAACATCCCACTCCCCAGGCAGGCCTTTGTGGTTTCAAAGAGCTACAAATTCTGCCAACAGCAAAAGACTACATATCCTGTTTCCTGTTTTACTGTGGCCTTCTAGTTTATTCCCCAGCTCCAATATCTGTCCATGCCTTACTCCAGTGATCACCAAGGGTGAGAGTCAAATATTCTCTGCTTTACCCTCTGATATGTGGATTCCTCTCAAAGTCACACCTTAGATACTCTTCAACTTGACTCCCCCTTTAGTGTCTTTTCCTCCAATCACATGAATTCATTTTTCTGCACCATCAATTACTTGTCCATTATTATGCCTTTATATAAATTTGGCTCTATGTTTAATTTTATCATTTTCTTCATGAACCCTCATAAAGAACAACTCATAAGGAAGCCAGTACATGCCTTTTCTCTCATTGGAAATTCTATACTATTGCTTTGCTCCAAATAATTTCAAAGAGTCTCTTGTGTTTATCATTTGCCCTATGATTTCACATGTCACCCTATGCACCCAAAACCCCATGTGTAATGTTATGAATAACTTGTTAGATTCCCATAGATACCTGAAAATTTACTTACTTTAATATGTAAAATTTTAATGTGTATATGTGTTTCATTTTTTCTAAAATAAATTTAATTTATGAAGGAACAGGATTGCTTTTATAAAAATTAACTTGTGTAGCAGGTAACACATCTTTTTTGTCATCCAGCCTAATGCCTTTGTTTACCTCTATCATCATTGCTGATATTTGCCACTAATCTATAACCCTACAGTTTACTCTGTCCCTAATGTTTACCTTCTTGAAATAAGACCCAAATTTAAACAGTAGTCATTTCAGGGTAGAATCAGCCATATATCAGGAATGGGACAGAAGTTTAAGAATTGAATCTCAGTGACAAAGTGGAGATCAAAGATGGGGGCATGGTAATGGGAGGGTTAGCTTGAGGCTTACAGATTTGTTGGGGGTTACATATGGAGTTAACATCGGGGAGGAGCTTAGGCTCTATGTTGAAATAAACATCTGAAAAAATATTGAACTCATTACTTGCTAATGCAAAAAATTGTAAAGTTTATTGTTTTTTCTGATCATGCAATGCCTAGCATCTTAAAATGGTGCCCTTTATACTTTCTACAGGGAATACTTTCCCATTATCTTCTAGCTGGCCAGAATTTCCATCTCCCTTGTCTTGAACAGAATTCCGCTAACCATTTTCCCAGTTTGACTTTCAAAAGTATAAGCATTGCTGAAGAAAACTGTGAATTTAAAATTAACTAACCATGTTTACTCTATACCTATATATCTTCACCCACTTTAATGGACGGAGCCCGTAGCTTACAAAACCTCTGATTTGACTTCATATGAATTCAGCTTGTCATATTGCTGTTTTCTCCAATGCTTTCCAACATTTTCAAGGCCCAAAGCTATGCTCTACCTTCCCTTTGTTCTACAAACAATCACTTCTTTTTTGTTTTTTAATATCAATGTGTGGTTGCCTCTTGTGCACCCCCTACTGGGGACCTGGCCTGCAACCCAGGCATGTGCCTTGACTGGGAATTGAACCCGCAACCCTTTGATTCACAAGCTGTCACTCAATCCACTAAGCCACACCAGCCAGGGCAACAATCACTTCTTTACTGAGATCAGAGTTAGCTTCTGTGAGCTCCTTCAACTTTCCTTCTCTCCATGTCAGAATTTTATTTTAACTCATCCAAATCTCCTTTCCTTTTGCCTCACACAAAGGACATTTTCTCCCTTTCCAAAATTACACGTTTACTTGTACAGTTACCATCATTTCTTCCCACCAATTTCAGAACCTTGCTCAATTGACCTTCACCTTTACTGGCCACATTTCCATTGACTTCCATTCACCAAGACAAAGGAAATAAGTAATTTTATGGAAAAGCATAAATGTGTACATTTATAAATGAATGATTATCTTTCCTGGCTCTTGACTATCATTTCTTTGTGGGCCAGAGATATTTTATGAACAACACAACAGCATCTTATCCCCAGCTAGCTGATGTTCTTGCATTGGAATTCCCAGCTCCAGTAATGCAACCAAAGAGTGAGGGCATCGGTCAGCTTGTGGTGGCGGTTTATTGGTTCCACCCTTTATTCCTTAGTCACCTATCTGAGCTAGACATTGGGGTCAAACACTGAACAGTAGAAAATGAAGGCTGGCTAGGTGGAGAATTTACCTCCACTCCAGAAATTTGAGGGCAGGGTTACAGATTTTTCTGAGACCTAAGCAGTGGCCAGGATAAGTAAACCATGTTTAGTTTTTAGGCTGAAGTTTTATCACAAGCTTTTTGCAATTTTCAAGGAAGTGGGGGCTGGTGATTTTTAAAATCAATCTATGATTTAAACAAATGTAGTTTTATTAACCACGTTTTTTCTCTAAAGTATGACGAGGACATCATAATTCTTTTTGTGATTTGCTTAACTAGGAACATACAAATAGATTGTAAGAAAAAATGATCCAAAAAAATCAAGAAAACCAAGAATCTGAGGAATGTTTTATATCTATGTAAAGTAAATACTATGTAAAATAAATACTATGAGGTATTTATTTTACAGTTAAGATCTTTTCAAGAACGGGCATTGTGTTTTACATGTATTTAATTTAAACACTCATCAAATGCTGAAATTATCTATGATACTGATTTATATTCTAACACATGATTATTTTTCTTTCTTTTGCAAAGAGCAAAGGGTTTCAAAATCAAGTTTGTCTTCAAGCAGCAGCAAAGGCTTGCTGACAAGATATTTTGGAACAACTTGCTATTAGGGAGGAAGTATGAGTGGGAGGATGAGAAATAGCTCATGCCCATATGACACATACAAGTTGTGAATGTGTTGGAAGTCCATGATGTAGAACATAAAAGGATGTAACAATTTATCTCAGTGACACAAAGAACTTTATTCTAATTCTTTGTTTTTACAGCTCTATTCTGAACTAGATTTTCTTTTTCTCTTTCTTTTGTTCTCATTTACCTCCTCAGGTTATATGCTGATAGTTATAAACATTATAATTTATAACATCATGAGAAATTGCAGAACTTGTCAAAATATCTTGAACAAAGTACATGGACTTCCATGCTGAAGTTTTTTGTCCTTGTTACTCTAGGTAATAGCAAAATCATTGCTGCTTGAAAAATATTAGTGAATTTTGTCCTCTTTTCGTCTAATAAGAATTTATGTTTTTAGTGTTACTTTACCTAAAACTGTCGCAATGGCTTTATATGCACGTTTCTCTGCATCCCACAAAAATTGGTAGTGAAAAAAAACACTGTCAATTATTACTCTAGAACACATTATAATCAAGTGATTTTTCTCAACAATATAGTACACAGAAATTGGAAATCCATCCAATAATTTGATCAACAAAAGTTATTGAGCTTCTCTAATTTTCAAAACTCTTTAATAGGTGCTTGAGGAATTCACCAAGAGAGATCATGATGTTCCTGCTCCTAAAGATTTCAGAGTTTACTTTGGGGCAAAACCTTTAATAACCGCTTTTTGGCCTCAGCTGTATCTCCCACACATACACTTCACTATGTCCTTTAGCACAGACACTTTCTCCTTTTAAAATTCAAAATACTCTGACTTTCTTTATGGAATAAATTGTTGTTAGTCTTGTATAATAATCATATGTTTGCTTATATAAATCATCTGAGTAGCTCGGGAGAGTTTGGGTTTTTTTTAGGGCAGGTACAATACCTTATATACTTTTGTATCTTCTGAAATACACTTCTTAACCTTTGTAATGTAATGTAACATGGAATCTCTTATACCAGCATCATGATGAAGTTTACAGGAAATGCCAGATGAATAGTACAGATAATTAAGAGTGATGGGAAAAAGAGGAGGGGAAGACAACTTCCTGCTTGAGGCCATGTAGAAATGTTAATGGAGGGATGATATTTGAATTACAGATGAATTGCCACTCTTTGATTAATAACATTAAAATATTTATTCCTCTAAATTTTAAAATTTGTTACTAAATTAACCAATAGGAAAAAGAAACATTCACAGTCTATGTTTGAGTTATTGATACAGATTATAAAAGTATTATATATTTTAATGATAGATTGCACTATTTCAGTTACATCTTTATTCCATCCCCAAACTTTGTGGAATAAAATAAAAACCATTTTATTTTGTTTATGGTTTGGATTATGAATTCAGGCAGGGCACAGCAAAGATGGCTTATCTTTTATGCGATATGTTTGAGCCTCAACAGAGGTCCAGGAGTGGCTCGAACATCTGGAAATGGCTAGGGTGGTTTGCTTAGGGCCTCGATTCTGTCTGCAAATAGGATTCCTTGGTTCTTCTTCACACTGTTCTTGCAGGCATTGGTCTGGGCTGGGATGCCCAGCATGGCTGGGGGATCACCAGCCATTTCTGTTTCTATTTGGTCTCTCCATGTAGTTTGGATATCTTTATAGAAAGACAATCTTAGGGTATGTGTTAGAATCAGGAAAACTTCAATGGCCATGCCCCTTCAAAAAGGAAGAATGAGGGGTAAGCAGTAGTTGCCAGTCCATAACAGTTCTGAAATCCAGCCAGAACAACAATGCCACTTCCTTCAGTTGTGCTCCCAGGGAGTTGCTTCCTGTGGTTTTAAATTCCGCTGCCCAGTTTATTGGCTCCACGCTGTGAATCAGCCTAACTTTTCCATAGGAAATGACACACACTTGTAGTTGTTACACTTTCTCAGCCTCCTTTCCATGCATACAAAGTTTGAGACCCTAATATATTTTTATTTTGAATTGACTCTCTTCCATTTAATACAATTTGTCAGACTTCCACTGGTATAATTGTAAAAATACTGTGTCTTTCTCGGGGATATTATTGATGTTTACTACATTTGACAAAAGCACATCTACAAATCTCTTTAAAACAGGTCACTTTATATTGGGCTGAGATTCAGGGTGCTAGCTGTCTAGTAAAGTGTGTTTAAGAGGCAAGGTTGCAAGTGGTTTTCTCATATGTTTGGGTGTTTGTTTTTGGCCTAGTGGAGTGGGTCTGTGAGGACTCCTGACTTCAACTGTAAACTGAGATGATATTTTACTAGTAGGGCCTTGGACTAATCATTATGCTGAAGCTATTTCTTACTTTATGAACCTTACTTTCAATGGTTAACTGTTCTTGACCCACTACACTCCCTCTAAATTCTGCTAAAACAACTAAACATTTTTCTTCATAAGTTTATCTCTTTTTTCTCATATTTTTCCACTTGTAATTAGAAGAAGCCAATTAGCACTTTCAACCTTCTCCTTAACCAGACCAGGGAGCTCTACTTTCCATATTAACACCAGTAAGGCTAATATTTCTGTCAATATATAACTTGCACCTCTTTCCTCCAATTTCTAAAATAATTTCTAGATTGTCCTTCAAATCTTCACTAACAGATTGAAGAAAATGTGAAAATTGTAAAAACATTTAAAGAAGCAGAATAAAAATTAGCTTTATGCTCAATAGTAAAAGGTAAATGCTATTAACATTTAACAAATTCTTATCTCTGAAACATTTTATTTTACTATAGGGACATAGCATCAGCAATTTGCTTATGAAGTACAACACAGTGAGTAAGGGCCCAGGTTTAGGTTGCTTAGCTAGGTTGAATACCAGATTTGTCACTAATAACTGGCCTTTGGTAAAATAATCAATGTCTCTTACTTCCATTTATTTTATCTAAAAGGAGGGTTAAGGTAAAATCTACCAGTGGTTGGTAGAATGTGGCCTTCCAACAATACCCACATCCTAAGTCCTAAAACCTGTGAATATGTTAGATTTCACGGTAAAGGGGCCCTCACTATAAAGGGGCAAAAGATGGCATTAAGTTTGCTAATCAGCTCACTGTGAGATGGGAAGTTTGTTTTGAATTATCCAGGTGACCTCAATATAACCACCAGTGTTCTTTAAATAGAAGAGGCAGAGAAGAAAGAACCAGAGATATGACAGTGTGAGAAGTACTCAGCCTGTACTTCCTGGCTTTGAAGGTGGGGAAATGTCACAAGCTGAGGAATGAAAGCTGGAAAGAATCTAGAATAGGGGAAACATAAGTTATCCCCTAAAGCCTCCAGGAGAACACAGTCCTGCCAACATCCTGAGTTTAGCCCAATGAGACCCATTTTGCATTTTTGACCTCCAAAAATATAAGAGAAAAAAACTTGCGTTGTTTTAAACCACTGAGATTAGATTCATTTGTTACAGCAAGAATAGGAACTTAAAATACTACCTAATCAAAGTATTGTGAGGATTAAATGGGATGATACATATATCCATGATTAAAATAGGCCCTAGTATTATACAATAAATGTGATTATTTTCAATAAAAAATTACAATTTTTAATTGATATATACACACATATATACATATATGTATATATAAATATATAAAATGCCTTCCTTATTGTTGAATACTTAATTTATATTCAATTTCTTGATATTAAAAATGCTACAATAAAAAAACATATGAAGACCTTGTCTGTCACAATGCCTATTACAGACTTACTGGCTAATAAAATGTCAGACACATAATGGAAGCTTTATAAATATTCATTAAGTAAGTAAATAAATAAATGAGCAACATATTTGTGCCTACATATTTTTTTTACATTTTTCTTTTATCTTTAACCTAGATTCCCAGGAATGGAATTACTGGATCAAAATGAGCTGAATATTTTCATGCTCTTTATACCTACTGCCAAATAGATTTGTAGAAAGGTTACACCAATTTACACTGCCACAGTATTGTGTGAATGTGACTTTGTCATCCTACACTTGCTAACATTGAGTATCCTACATTTTAAAATCTCTGAAAACTTTTTGCCTGTTTTTATCATTGTTTAATTGCATTTTTGATTATTTGTAATGTTGAAAAGCTCATTAATACTTATTTTATATATTATTAGTCATTTTTATCATTTATTTTATAAACTTTCTGATAATTATCTTTGAATTACAAATTATTTTAAACATAAGAAAGGAACAGAAAATGATAAGGCCCCCTGAACCTACGGGAAAAATTTGATAAATGTTAGCAATTTTACAATATTGGTTTCATTTATTGATTTATTTATTCTTGAAAGAGAATGATATAGCTATGTTTGAAATGTACTATATTGTCCCTTTTGCCTCCTTCTTTCCCTAAGGAATATTTCTATTCTGTATATTCTTGTTTATGTTTTTGTACTTTTATGTGTTCCCATACAACACATAAACACACACAATTAGTATGTATGATTCTTTTTATAAATTATCTATTTGCTTCCCCAGAGTGCTAATATTTTCATATTATTTAATGAGTTCTTTGTGTCAAAGAATTTTAAATTTTTGCTTGTCATATTTGTGTACACATTTTCCCAGTCATTTTAATTATGTTTGCTTTTAAATTGATTTTCAATTGACTACATTTATTTGAAAATTACCTACTTCAATTGATTTTTGTATTGTACAGAATTAATACTAAAGTTACATTGGATGGAACTGGAATTATTATGCTAAGTGAAATAAGCTAGTCAGAGAAAGACAAATACCAACAATCTCACTTACATGTGGAATCTAGTGAACAAAATAAACTGACAAAAAATAGACACAAAGGCATTGATACATGAAATGGACTGGCAGCTGTCAGTGAGGAGGGGAGAGGGGGGACTACATGAAAGATGGTAAAGAGGTTAGCCAAAGACCATGTGTAATGTTTTTTAATCACATATGTGTTATATAACATATATATACACACACTATATATATATACACACACATATAAACACATAGACACAAACAGCAGTGTGGTCATAGAGGGACGTGCGGTGGGGTAGGTAGAAGTTGACAAAAGGAGGGAAATGGGGGCAGAAAGAGACTTTACTGGGGGTAATGGGTGTGTGATGCAGTGTGCAGATGATGTTTTATCATTATACACTATAAACCTTTTTTGAAAACTAATATCCAATGTCACCCCGATAAATCCAATTAAGTAAAAAAATGAATAAAATTACATGATAAATATATACATATATACATATACATACATAGATATGTATATATACACATGTGTGTATGTGTATATATAGTCTCTCCAGAAAAAGTCTAGCCACTCTTAGTATAATGAGAATAGTTTGCACTACATCGATGTAACCAGGCAGCCAAAGAGAGTGTACTGGAATGCATGTGTGTGAATAATGACAACTTCACTGTACTAGTCAGTGGGGCGGTAGACACCATTGACTAAGCATGTGTATTATGTGGCAGTCGAATTCAAAATGACTGAGCAAGTAGAGAAAAGAATATGCATCAAATTTTGCATTAAGCTTGAACAAACCTCTGCAGAAACAATTTAGCTGATTCAGAAGGCCACAGCTATGGGAAACTAGTGACTGGCAGCTTCGTCACAACAACATGTCTGCCCATGCATCATGTCTCATGCATAGTTTTTTGGCAAAACATCAAACCACCCAGGTGACTCAGCCCCTCTATGGCCCAGATTTGGCACCCTACAACTTCTGGCTTTTCCCAAAACTAAAATCACTTTTGAAAGGGAAAAGATTTCAGACTGTTGATGAGATTCATGAAAATATGACAAGGCAGCTAAGCTGATGGCAATTGGGAGAACTGTGTGAGGTCCCAAGGTGCCTATTTTGAAGGGGACTGAGATGTCATTGTCCTATTGACAATGTTTCTTGTATCTTATATCTTCTTCAATAAATGTCTCTATTTTTTATATTATATGGCTGGATACCTTCTGAAGAGAACTTGTATATATTTGGTTTAATGGAAAAGCATCACAGAAGTAATCATTAACATTTTCTTATTCATAATTTTTAATCTTAGAATAAAGTGACATAAATATAGACTGGTAAGAACTATTAAAATTTACATTATCATTTTATTTTAAAGTGAAATTTTCAAATATTATCTCTCAAGGTCTTATATTTTAATTCCTTTTTTTATAATAAGAGCTTCTATTGAAGGCTGACAAGATAGTGGTTTCATTAATTAAAATTTATTAAAAGAAAAAAATCCAAAGATGATCTTATCTTCACCAAATTTCAAGTAATATTTGGAGAACACAACTTTCCCAACTATTAAAAGTATATAAAGATGTGGTTTCAGTGGTGGGCTTCCTGATCTTAATGGAAAGGTTTTAGAATTCATTCAGCATTGTTTAAAGGGGGGGAGGGTTAATGAAAACTCAAAATAAATTTATCAAATATATGTAAGGTATAATAAAATGGTCTTCTTATATACATAAGCAAGAGACTTTAAAAATGAAATGTATTCAGGATTTGTGACTTAAAAATTGTAAAAAAACTATGGGACATATACACAATGGAATACTATGTATCCATAAAAAAAGAAAGAGAGAAAAAGAGAGATTTTACCCTTTGCAACAGTATGGATGGACCTAAAGAACATTATGCTAGGTGAAATAAGCCAGCCAGACAAAGACAAATACCATATGATTTCACTTATATGTGGAATCCAATGAACAAACTGAACTAAGAAGCAAAATAGAGGCAGACTCATAAATGGAGAGCAGGATGGCAGGTATTGGAGGGGGCAGGCTAAGGGATGGAGGGATCCAGCAAAAAGAAAAAGGGCTCATGGACATGGACAAGGTGTGGTGATTGCAGGGGGAAGGGGAGGATAAAGCGGTTAAATGGTAATGGAAAAAATACCATAAAATTGTTTTTAAATTTTATTTTTAAAAAGTCAAACAAAATTATTACATCATTTCTCAGTAGTTCCACTAAACCTGTAACATCTAATCAACGGATACAAGTTTAGGGCCTGTAACAGGAGTCAGGCCAGGCAGCTGAGGAGTGGGAGAGACCCCAATCCGGGGTAACCCTGATCTGGCACAGAGCCTGCACTCCCCTGAAGAAGGGAAGAGGGCATGGAGAGACTCCAAGGAGCAGTCAGTGTGTGTGTGCCACTGGCAGCTGAGCAGCTCATGACCTAGCCAGAGGACGTTTGTAGTGAGGCAGTGCAGGGTCAAAAATAGCAAAGCACACGTGAATGGTGGAGGCTAGAAAGCTGCCGCAGGCATGCTTGATCCCCCCCACCCCCCGGCCAGGGCCGAGGCCCTGGGCTCCTCTGCTGACAGGAGACCTTGTCCCTTTAGAGAACATGGCACCCAAAGAGAGGCAAAGATATACATGGCAGATATTGGCCCACATTGATTGAATGGCTGGACCCTTCCACTGTGCAAGGAGTTTGGGGCATTGGCTTTAAAAACAGGACATACACAGACTCTCGCTCTCTTGGTCTTTTGGCTTCCCCCCTCCACCCCGCCCCCCGACCTGGCTGGAGTAGGTCATGGGAGCGCTTGGGGACTGGCAGATACCAGGCCCGCTCAGGGCTTTGGCCTTGCTCAGGCAGAAGCCAGCTTGCAGAGGCGGAGTCCCACGCTGAATGTGTGTCTCACTGGGCCCCCACCACTTGGGATCTTGCGACGGTGTGCAGCATGGCGAAAGGGTGCAGGACTACTTCCATTCTCTTGCCCTGAGAGCAGCACACAAAAGCATGGTCTGGAAACAAGCATTGGCCCCAGGGACTCAGGCAGCCCCGGATGCTCAGGCCCCACCGATGGAGCTTCCACTGCTCGACCGCGTGGAATGATCTGGGAGCGCACTCCACCACCAGGGAAGAGAGAAAGCTGCTGTGAGGCAATGGCGACTCTGGACTCAGAACCCGCAAGTGCACACCGCAGAGAGAGAAAGCTTGAGGATGGAGACCTATTCCTGTACAAATCTCCAGTTCGGAAAAGGACAAATAAGGAATCATGGGGAAATTCTGGGCATGGGTTTGGATTTGGATTTCAGCCTTTCTGGGGACAAGGAAATTTCTGTGCTTTGGGGAAGAGGTTGGTTTGGAACAGGGATTCTCCCAGCCCTTTTCCTTCCCTCAAAATCTTCATGTTATGATTATACATAGCAGCAGGTAGCAGGATCCCAGGCTGCCCAGTTACAGAACCACCTTCCCTTAAGTTTTACTTAGAGGCAAACTTCCATAAAAGAGAGGCAAAAAGGAACCGATACTTTTTTGTGGACATTTGTGAAGAAAAAAAGGATTTTCCCATACCACCAGGGCATATGTAAAAATATGATAATTTTTAGACTAAAGGAATGCTATAATTTTAAAATCTCTTATTGCAAAATGTCTAATATGAGGTACCTATGTTTAAATATGTTCAGAAATCAGCAGACAGGGGAATTACAAAGTATATATTTTCACATTTGAAAACAGCAGTTACCTGATATAAAAGTATTCAAAAATTTTGAACATATGCACTCAAAACAATAAAAATCTGTTGAATCTAATGTTTTCCCTGATGGGAAAGAAATAAGAGCAAATAAAAATTAAAGAATTAACAGCTATAAAGAAGGTTTTGCTGATATTACCACAGATTAGTATTTCATTTTAATATATGTGAACTTTTAATGCATTTCAATAAAGCAAATAACCAGGCATAATTAAGTCTATATTAGTCAAGTATACAATAAATATATGAAATTAAGATGTGATTTTGGTGAACTGTGTTAACCTGTCCATCCTGAATTTAAGCTAGCACCTTTCGCTTTCCTGCTGCCAGCTCTGCTGGAAACTGGTAAGGAGCACAAACGGAAATGAAACAGAGTCTACTGCTTTTCTCAAAAACCATTCACCAATTTAAAATGTTGGGCACGCCCTGACCAGGGTGGCTCAGTTGGTTGAGCATTGTCCTGCAAAGCATAATGTCGCCTGCTCGATTCGCAGTCAAGACACATACTTACATTGTGGTTCAGTGCCCCCTGGTCGGCGCATGGAGCATGTAGGAGAGGCAACCAGTGTTTCTCTCTCTCACTTTCTTCCTCACTTCCCACCTCTATAAATAAATAAATAAATAAATAAATCTGTAACAAATAAATAAAAAATAAAACACTGGGCAAATAGAACTGACAAGTGGTGTTCTACATGGAATATACTTAAGAGCTATGGAAATGATAATAATTTGCTTTTACCCCTCTATTTTTGTAAATAAGAAAGGTCACAAATTTCAAAAATGATAGTGTACTATTTTGGGAAATAGGTTGAGTGAAAATATTGGAAGGTGGACTATTTATAAACTACACCTTTCTGTAATTCTGTGTAAGTATGTACCGGCAATGGGATAGCCATGCTTGAATTTGAAAACTTCCTACTGTTATTCAAAAGCTTTCCACTGTGTCATTAGTATTTACTTATTTATTTTTCCATCAGGATTAAAGTATATGGCAGGCTATCTTTAGCAACCTGACCTAATGGTCTCTTTCATCCACTCCTTCCCCAAAGCCCACCCTAATGGAAGGAACCTTTCCCAAGTGCCCTGGGAAGAAATCTCCTTGGGAAATTCTTCAGAAAGCTATTTAGAGTACACATGATTACCGAAATAGTTTCGGAGGAGATGCCTTGGCTTTTCTTGATGGAGGGACTGTTTGGGCCTCCTTTGCCAGATTCTTCTGTGGGTAGCTCTTCGCTCTTTCTGTTCTTTAGCCCGGTGGAAATTTTGTCATATTATACACACACACACACACACACACACACACGTATATGACAAATACTTTCTATATATTCATATAAATATAAAATCAGAAAGAAATTTTACATTAAGTACTTATTTACAGTAGAAGTTCAGAAAAAAACAGTAAAAGATGAATAGAATGGATAGGGATGTGATTAGGAAGTGTGAGAAACGTATAGCTCTGGGTGCCGCCAACTGGACACCGAGATGGGTCCTGGAGAAGGTCTTTATGATGATCTTTACTAGCAGCATTTGACTTGTAGGAAGATGAAGACCTTTCAATCAATACATATTTGAGGTGAAATCTTGTCTGTCTTGCAGAAATCATGAAGTAAGGGAATCTGAATTGTTACTAACATTTGCAACCTACATCCTATTTATTTCTAAATCGTTTTTGTCTTTAACTCATTAACAAATAAACTTCCCTAAGAATGCTATCGTTCTAAAGATACTGACTTACTGTCTGAAGATGAGGCATTTTTACCTCTGTCTCTCTTTTCCAGGTCCATGGATAGGGCCCCCACTGTGGTTAGTGATTTTTACTGTGACAACTGTGATCTTTTACAAATAAGCTTGTGTTTATGAAAGAAGCTTTTAAATTGAATCTCCTCTAAGTCTTTCCACAGACATCCACTTGTCCAGGCTTTGCAATTAATTATGAAAATAAAGTAGAAAATGAATAAAGTACATAGACTAATGAAAAAACTTTTACGACCTATCCTATACTAGTCTCAATTTCATCAATGATGATAAGAAATAGCTTGTTGATTGAGACTGATAATACCCAATCTGGGTATTTCCACTGGAAAGACAAAGATCCTTCAAGTCGAATATTATCCATATAAAGAAAAGGAGAGGCTCAAACGACAAGCTCAGCTCCTGACTAATTGCCACAATAATGCAGTGTGTGGCTTTGCTGCTAGAGAGCTAAATTGGCACACTGTACCTTCTTGTTGGAATTAAAAGATGGCTGGGGGGAATACACGAATACTCTTATAGAAAAAAAGTTAGGAGGTAATCTCGTTATAAGTTTTCCAAACTTTGCTACTGACTGTTTGTTCCAAACTTTATTTAAATAGCATGTTACAGCGATACCTCATTTACATGGTATGTCAAAGTGTTATAATTTCCACATTTCTAGACTCCCAGGTCCAAGACAGCACTGCATAATGAAGGGGAAAGAACAAGATTTCTAGGAATGAATTTCAGTGTAAATAATAATCAGTTATTCTACCAACATTCCAAGGACAATGAGGAATCTATGCTTTAGTGTTTATTACATGTTCATTGTGTTTACCTTCTATAGATTTAGTCACTTTCAGTAAACATGAAAAGGGACTTCATTATGCTGGGAAGTATTTTTTTTTAATTCTGTTACTTTTTTTTTGCATTTGTGTTCTATCACAAAATTCATCTAAGCATATAAATGGTTGTTTCTCATTGGGGAGTTTATCTGCCAAAATGTTATTGCTATAGGAAATGTATGTCACATTGGATTATCACTTGGCACTATCAAGCCAGAGCAGTGTGAGCTTTATAGTTGGTGTAAAAAAATCTAATTAGTATCAACTGAAGAAAAAAGATCCCTAAAGATATTTCTTTCTTACTTTCCTTAATATAAAAGGTGATTTGTGATAAAATTGTTAATTTATAATCATTTTTGCTCCTCAAAATCAAGTTTGACACTTTCAGAACATATTATTCTTAGTAATAGGCAAATTTCCTTAAAACATACTTAAAAATTTAGAGGGGGGAAAATGAAATGAATAGAAAATATTATTCCTGGTAAAAAGCAGCTGTGAGGGCATTAAGGAATGAAAATATAAGACAGTAAGGCACTTGCAACTGTATTCAATACAATTCTTCAGACAAATTGATTTTTATTTATTCATTCAATAATGATTTACTGAGTAACTACTATGTGCCAGCTACTATGCTAATGAAGGAAATGCAAAAACTCTACAAAGACTCTGCAAAGACTTTGCATAGGACTATCATTGCCTTCACCCTCTTATGGTGCAATCTGTAGGCAGATTTTTTTTAAAAAAAACCTAGTTATAATCTTTAATAAAATTTAGTAGGGGTATGTATATATATTTATTTATATTTATATACATACATACACATTTGTACACATATACACATGCATATATATACATGTATATATTTGAACATGCATATGAACAGGATAAAAACACAAAAGAGCATGCTGTTCTTTGGAATCTAAAACATCTGAATGAAACATTGGAACCATGCTGAACTTCAGCTTCCTCATCTGTACATGGAATTGACAATACTCCCTCCAGAGAATTTCTGAAAGTTTTAAAAGAGATAAGAGGTGAAAAGCATTTAGATCAGTGTCTGTCATACAAAAGTAAAGAGATAGTTACAGTTGTTTTTTTTTGTTTTGTTTTATTTTTGAGATACTTCTTGGAGCAGGTAGTATATAACAAACATTGAAATATGAGAATATAAAGGAACAGTAAAAGAAAATAAAATGAGAATTGTATATTGTGAGTAGAGAAGGAGAAAGTCATTCAAGAATAGGCATGAGCTTCTACCATCATCAAATAGTGTACACAAACTCACTATTCCATCTGAAATAAAAGAAAACTAAATGAGCAAAAAGATTTTTTTAAAAAAAATAGTGTTTACATTGAAATAAAGACACCAGCTTAGATCTACTTACACACACTAGAGAAATTGAAACATAATCAATGAGGAAGATATATTATTTAGTCAGAAAGTCTACTGAAAATAAGGTAACAAGAGAAATTTAAGGTATCCATAACTTTAAATTTAAAATGTATATGATTAAAAATATAAAAAATACATTGGTTTTAAGCATATCACAGAAGCAACTTAACTAAATTCTCCCTCTTGTTATTTTTTTCTTTTAAAACTAATATCTCATACTTCTCCTCATTTATTTTCCTCCTTTTGAGTGGATTATTTTATAACATAAATTTTATCCCTTGGGGTGACTTACTTCAGATAATTAGAAAGGTGAGAATTTATATTTAATTGGGAGTGTGTGGCATAGATTTTTACCTATTCTTATCCTAAAGATATGAGTTTAGGCAGAGTCACTCTGGAAAATTTCTCTGGAAGTATTTCACATAGTGAAATCTGATGGATTATAAATGCTTTGGGCATAATATCTGTGGCTGGTAGTTTGAGGACAGCAATCTTTTGTAAACACACATAGGCACATACGCACACATTTATACCACTGTCATAGAAAAAATTAGGTTGGAGTTATTTTATACATATATCATAATTAAAAATGAAGTTGATAGGTAGAAAAATAAATGATAGATGAGAATTAGAAATAGGAATGAAAATACATTTTGTATAAGTTGTTCATTCATGAGCCCTGACTCTTAGAGTCTCTTGGGTGTTTGGATAACTGAATATCCCCTTCCTCTCTCTAATACATCGTTTGCTTTCTACTTAGTGAATAAAAGTGAGCTTATGAATTTCTTGAATTTTATTATAGGCAGTTTTATGAGGGTAGACGTACAGTGGCTTTCCTCCTGGAATTATGCCAACCATAGTGTTCCATGTTGAATTCTTGCCCTTTCTAACAGTACCATCCCAAGTACCAGCCCTGCTAGTTTTTCCTCATGCTTCCGGTATTTTACATCTTTGTATATTCTCATACCACTTTGTTTGTACTTCTTGAAGGATGTGATTTGTCATGTCTATTATTTAGGGGAGAGAGAGTTATTCCTTCTCTCCCTTGAAAAATCTTTGAAGGGACAAATGAAAGCTCTTGATAAAACTTTGTTGAATAATATTGAATTGAATTAAATTTGTAGACACATTGTAAGCTGATTGGTTTCATAGTATCTTCCTAAAAACCCACCTATATGTTCTATTAATAGTAGTTACGTATTATCTTCCTGATTCTAGTTATATTAATACAGATATAAATAAACTTATTCTTTCATGTATTAGAATTACTAAATTTTCATTAGGTTTTCTGAGTATACGTATGTCATCCATCAAAAACATATACAGATGATGTTTTGTCAGGGTGTACACTTGAAACTTATATGGTTTTGTTAATCAATGTCACCTCAATAAACTTAATTTTTAAAAAGCATTATTGTAAAACTTTCAAACTAACAAGCATCTAGCACTATTCAGTTGTACTCTATGCAACTGTCATATTTTAAATGGTTTAATGATAGGAAGGCACGTATCTTTCAAGTACTTTTCATCAGCCTATTTATCTTTTTTTTTGAGGTAGAAACTCTAAATAACATATAAATCAATATAAAAGCAATGTAAATGTTACCATCACCATTGTTCCTCAACAAAGTGTGTAATACTTTAAAACATAATAGCAACATAGTGAAGAGTTAAAACAATTTAATTGATTTTTATTTCTGACTGTTAATGCATTACTGGTCATCTTTCTTTCAAAAGCCAATTTTCTTTACTACTCTGGCTCATTCAGGAGAAATGTTTTCTATCATAGTTCTGTTACCATCACTAATAATTAGAATACATGTGAGTATCCTGGTGATTAGCTAAAATGATATCTCTAGAGTCAGCATAAATGGAACTACCATTTGTGGGAAACTGCCTTATCCTTTTGCTTTCCACAAATCATTTTTGGTACCCTCCTTTAATCTAGAGTCCATGCTTCACTCAAACTGAAATCTATCCTGAAATTCTGATCCATTACATAATTTTCAGAAGCTGGAAGAAAATCATTTGCATCATTTCTGTTCCCAGATCTGTTCAATATATACTTCCAGTCTGTCATGCCTGAAATTAATTTTTTACAATCTGGATCTTTACTATATGCTAAAAATTCAGTGCAAAAAAGGATCTCCTTCTGCAGAGAATATGTAAGCCAGAACATCATGTTCCATCTTTATAATAAAACACATAGTTCCTATCAAAAGGCAAATTTTTGTTTCAAAATGTTTGAAGAGAATAACTCTTTATAAGATTTCAAATAGTTACTTTTATAAAAGTGAAAAGATTCCTATCTCAGATATAATTTAGTTTAGATCATAAAATTTTTGTGTAAACTGAACAACTTTTTTTTATTTCAAGCTATTTTCCCCTCTATATTTCATGCTTCTGAGACTGGGAAACAAAAGCAAATCATCCTAGAAATAGTTTCCTTTCAAACATATTCAAGTGTATGACTATTAAAAATGCATACCAATTGTTAATTTCAGTTTCTCAAAAAGGTTCAAGAAAACAATAATACACCATTTTAACTCTTTAGTAAAGAAGCTGATCACACTCACATCTTAGAATTTTATGTTCCACAGAGAAAACCAGTTCTCTGATTTTCTCAAACAAATAGTGTAGCCTTAAAAAAAAATAAATATTAAATGCCAGAAAAAGAAAATATGATAACATTAAACTCAAAACAAACAAAAACCCTGTGTATGATCTTGGGAAAATTACTTACCTCTGGGACTGTGCTCATTTTCCTATTAAATGGGGATAGACAAAAATGAAGATTTAATAAAATAATGTATATGCTATCCATAACATAGAACCTGGATTAGATTCTTCTCCTCTTACTTCTTCTCCTCTTCCTCTTCTGTCAGTCCCCCTGCCCTATTCTTCCCCTCCTCCTTCTTCTCCTCTTCTTCCTCTGATTTCCATTTCTCATTTTCCTCTTTAATTTCAAAAATGGAAATATTTGATATTTCAAAAGTATATAGCATTTTACTTGGGTCCATAATTCAAACTGAGATCTGTATCACACCAAAACTCATTCTTCTTCTTAACTTATTAATTTCCTCTAGAGGTTCTATTGATTTTTTTGCACAGCAAATTTATCACAGACTGACTATAAGAACAATAAAAGTTTCTAAATTTTTTAACATATAACAAATTTTAACAATGTTTGCCCCATGCTTTTCAGTGCTATATTATTTGGTGCATGAATGTTAATGTTTGGCTTTTATACTTCATACTTTTTAGTGTTTTTTGTATCAATTTCTGATTTGCTTGATAATACTAACACTCATGTGATGCTTTAAACAAAGTTTATTAATAAAAATTTGTCAATATTTTATTTTTTAACTTTCTGTAGTTTTTGTTGTTGGCCTGTATTTTATATATTGCTAGCATTTATCCTAGTTCAATATGATATTTTTTATTTTATTATTGGTACTTTATTTCCATTCATCCTTATATATGTTTTTCTCTTTGTCACCTATTGCATATTTGTATTAGTCTTAACTGATATTTTTTTTCCTACCATAGCTTTGAGATTTGCATTATGTTGCATTGCACAAATATCTTTAATCCATGTTTATTGGTCTAAACATTTGTGGAGTATAAAGAATACTGTGCTTTTGTAAAACTCTCCCAGCTCTCTTTTAATTTTTCAGTGATTTAATCTGTATATTTGACATTTTTTCCTTTTTGTACTTTGATCACTATAGCTGACCTAACTAGTTGTTGAAAGTATGCCTTCTTAGATTGTTTAACCAACTAAAATCCACTTCTCTGATACAGCTAGGCATCACTAACTGATTGGTAAAAGGTGAGGTGAAAGGACATCACTTAAGTCATTTGGCTGCATGTGACATAAGTAAAAAAAAATTTTTTTTGTCACATTGCCATATTCTGAAGGTGAGAATATCAGGGGTCTTATGGTAGCTTTTCCATGACATTAAGGGCTTGTTACTCCTCAGGCACTCAGCTGAGTTTATCATCATCTTTGTCATTGAGTTTGTCATACCATGTTTGTAAGATAGCTAAGAACCACCAGCATTGTACTTGACTTCTGTGGAAGATTAATATTAAAACAGTCCAAAGCCTTACCTGGAAAACTTCACTTATATTTCACTGTGCCTAAACTTTGTCAGATGGTATTTTTATCCATGAGAAGCTAAGGAAGGCCATATTTTCTCTTGGAATAATGTTGCCTCATAAAAATTAGGATTCTAATACAATATAAAGATACAGAGTTTAGATATTGCAAGGAAAGTAGAAATGTCTGCCAAGGGGGCTAATACTCATGTTTAGTATCCCATGTTTCTATTCTCCCTCCAATGACAGCTGATTAATTTTGTGGTGGATTCCTAACTTTGGGTCAGATTTTCTCATGTGTCAATTTGGGAATTATGATTCAAAGAGAATATTTCATCTGTGCTGGATGCTAGAACAAAGAACCAAGCCTGAGACACTCATTGTCTACCATATGCATCCTGCAATAGGGACAGTCAGGAGAGAGAAAAGAGATAAAAAATGATCATGCGCTGCAGAAAGTTTCAGAGCTGGAATACCATGTGTAGCTTCAGTAAGACAAAGAGTGATTCCTTCCTCTGTTCCTTCAACACATTACCTTTTTTTGTTCCAGGTAGTTTGGCAGCTTTTCTGTTTCCCAGTTCAGAGATGTACTAGAATATACCATCTTCCCTTCTTGGTGTTTTTTGTTTGTTTGTTTGTTTGTTTTTTGTTTTGATCTATTTAGCTAGAATTTAAACTTAGGGAACAAATATTCATTTTCTATTCCTGCATGACAGGTTATTAATAAATATTCATTTAATAAATGAGGCCTTATTATAAATTAAGCATCTCCTAACTTTATTATTTCTTAATTTTGATTTTTTGAATTGGTCTCATTAGTTATTTTCTAAAACAATGTTATCTTTTAAGAATCTAAAAGTACCTCTGTCGAATGATTTCTAGACATGCTCTTAATGATCCTGTTTATTTTGGAACAGTTTATTTTGGTGTGGTCAATTATCTGAAAGTGTATTTATATGATAAAATCTTTCTCTTTTCTTTACATAGGTTAGTGTTTGAAGGGACACTAGCACATTCCCTGCCATATTTGTAAACTAATTGAGAAATAATACAAGGATAAGGATAGAGAGAGAGATATCTCTAAAGATAGAGATATCATCTTGATAGAAGGTCTTAATAGAATAAATTGATTATATCTGTATTCTAGTCTGCTTCCTAATGCTGAACTTCAGATGTAAGCATACTCACCCACCCACCTGGAAATTCTGGAATAAGAAGAAAAGTATAAACTTAATTACATTGCCCTTAAGTATTAAAGTTCAAATAAATTAATGTAAAGAAACTCAGTTGAAAGGACTCTCCCCAACATATGCATTTAGCATATGGTGAGGCCTGTATTCCACCTATGCATAATTCCTTCTCTCTCAAAGAGTTCCATTTGAGCTATCATTAAATTCGTCCATGTGTTTATAAATTTGACCCAGTGGTATCCCCATGGTGAAGTTTTTCACAAAGTTCTTTTTTTCTAGCACTGTATATTCAGAACATCTGAATTCCCATTTTTCCTTAGGTCCCATTTTTAAGCATTGCAGAACTGGACTGAGTGACTTTCCAGTCACAGAGACCACGCTGTCTTTATGAGCGTGTACTGCCAGGTCTCTGGCCTTGTGACTATTTCCACGGCCTTCCATGGAATTGCTTAGGCATGAGAAATACACTTACAGAGGAAGTTTTCTTCTTCATATGTAATGAACCAATATGTAATCATGTAGTGGAAGATAATTCTTAAAACTTACACAAAATCTACATTAATTTTACATTATTTTCCCCACATTTTCTTTCCTAGTACTGAATGTAAAGTAGATTTGAGTTAGTTGATCTAGCAATGTCTGTCTAGGGATGGGGCTCACAATTTAAATTAGAATCTCATTAGTATATGAAACTCATTTATTTGTCAACTTAAAACCAGTGATATGATTCTCACCTCATTGCCATCGAGACTCATCCAGCTGGCCCTCCGTGACCTTCCCCTTCCCCCAATGATACCTTTGCCTCAGTTGCTCCTGCTTTTGTGTGATCTGGAGATGGAGAGAGGCCAGGTGGGTTAAGCAAAAAGAACACAAACCTATAAAAGAGAAAAAAGTTTCCTCTCTCCACCCCAATTCCCTACTCCTCATTCTAGCCAAACATGAATGAAAATTTAGTTTTGCATAGCAGTTAAATATTATTGTTTTGCTTTAAGAATTCTGAAGCTATACTTTGATTATATTCTGGCATTAATTTAATACCAACTTTGAATTCAGTTTAGATTTAGATATGGTTGTTAGGCCTCTCAAGTCTTTTCTAACCTACTCTCCCGTTTATCAGTTGAAGACACTGAGCTACTTTTCTTGTATAATTTTACACAATCAGATTTTTCTTACTACATCCTTATGTCAAATATTCCTCTATATCCTATATATGGGAAATTAGATTATGAAGCTCAATCATATTCAAATTTGAGGTTTTTTGCAAGAATTATTATAGCTGGCATTGTATACTTCCTTACTTAGGTACATACTTTCTGGGTATCTCAATTGGTGACATCGATACTGGTAAGCATTATCCAGATGTAATTCCATTAAACATTTTTAACATGCTGATATTATTTCACTGTTTTCTATATCTGACATTTTATCTCTTTTTTATTGCAGAAAATTAATTATCTCCCCCACACTTCATATGTTTCTCAATTGTTTCTTGTTTTATAAACTGATTTTCTGATCTATTGATTGCCACTACTTAATTATTTTCAGTGATGACTTGAACTGCTCTTTAACAGGATTTAAAGAGCTTTCTCTTATTCCTTGCAAAAGACTAGCAGTTGTTTTCAGCATCTACTTTTGTGCTGGTGTTCTATATCAGGGATGGCACAGGTAGTTTGTTTTCCCTCAACTTTTTTTTTCCAACTCACTTCTTTGAAACTTTATTAAGTGAAGTTACTATCATTGTACTTCATCCTCCTGCATAATTATCTGGCCAATCCTCAGAGGCCAAGGTTAAGTGTAGGAGGATGTATATTGTAACCAGTGCTCAGTTTATGGCTCTGTTGGTGTTAGGAGAATTCTTACTGATGTCATTGCTAGAGGAAAAACTCCCAGATTCAGCTGTGAACTCATGGAATGACTTAGTGTAGGGACAAAGGGAAGAGTCTATTTTATTTCTTTGATGCTGGAACTTTTGCTCTTATTTTTGGGTTTTATACCAATACCAGGATTATTGGTTTTGGGGATGGTGAACACACTCTCTTGACGAGATGCTTCCATTCAGCTTCCTGTACTCTGTGCACTAGAGGCTGACTCTACTGAATAACAAAGTACATCTTCTGTATTTGAAAATAAGGGACATGTCAACCAAAGATGAGCATCACATTCCCGCCTACTTTCTTATACCCTCATAATTGGATTTAGAACTTAGGCCATTTTCCCTACTTTATTGAGATATAATTGATATATTAAAAACTACACATACTTAATGTTTGTAATTTTATGAGTTTGTACATATGCATCTACCCATTATACTATCACCACAAACAAAGTAATAAAAATATTAATTGCCTGCAAAAGTTCCTTTGTGTCCATTGGTTTTGTTTAGTTTTTTATGGTAAGAACATTTAATATGAGATCTATTTTCCCACCAAATATTGAAGCATACAATACTATATTAACAATAAGCACTCAGACTAATTTTTGCATCTGCTCTCTTCTTTTAGCCCTAACATGATGGTCCATATTAGGGCCTGGGATGTTGTGGCCATTCTCAATGTTACATTTCCTATAGTGCATGTGATAGATGAACCCTAATGAACCTAGTGAAGTGGATCCATGCTGCAGCCAGTGTATTTGCAGCTCATTCCTCCCTGGTTTCAACCGTGACTACTGGAAGAAATACTTCTCTAGAAAACTGTCTAGGGACCTGACTGAGAGAAAACCCCATTCCTGGGTCCTAACCCATTAAGTGAGAGAATGTAGAAAGTCTTATAAGACTTAAATATTTGATTTCTTTATCATTCTTATAAACAATAGTTGATAATTATTTTTCTCCTTAGGATGATTCCATAGATCTATTAGGAAGAAATAAAAAAGGGAGATTTAATTACACTTGTAAATTCTAAGAAGACTATTGCATATATTCATAAAAATCTATTGATTTCTCAGTATATGTTCATTATAATTATTTTACCTTTACATAAGAATGTATATCTAGTCACACAATGTTACTTTTTATATTGACCACAGTAGTTTGATAAAAGTGGCCTTTTCCTAGGCAATCATACCCAGAAAATGACTTTGTCCTGTACCAAACAGTTTGTTGTTTTGAAAAGCCTACAGGAACAGCAGGGGTTTCAAAAAGTCAAGCTTTTTCTGTGGTAAATGTTATCCCTTTTTTCAGGGCATGTATCAGAATTATCAACAAAGAGTTAATTGGAAATAGTGCCTATAATATAATTCTGAATATCATCCTTATTTTGTGTAAAAGATAGTTCTCTTATTTCCTGCTGAAACTTGGAATTTTCATTTTGATTTAAAAAGAAAGGAAAGAAACTTTCAACTAATAAAGTGACCAAAATGTCACCTTCAAAACAAGATTATTTAACAGTGGGGCTAGTACATTAACAATTTAATTGTATAAGTAGAAATTCTCTTTTTTTCTCCCTTCCCACCCTTCTTTCCTTTCCTTTCCTTTCCTTTCCTTTCCTTTCCTTTCCTTTCCTTTCCTTTCCTTTCCTTTCCTTTCCTTTCCTTTCCTTTCCTTTCCCTTCCTTTCCTCCTTCCTTCTCTTTCTCCTTTTCTTTTTGTAAGAAACAAGTTTTAACTCTATATTTTGTGTTCATTCCTCACTTAGGGGAAAAATGGATTAGAATAAAGGAATGTGTGAAAACTATTCAGAGTTGCTCTGTATAATTAATGATTCATCATCTCCTTTAAGCAGAGAATCAGGATGTTAAACTTTGCTGACTGTGATTATTAGTCTGAAAATCTCAACATTCTGACTCACTATTTTATTATTCTTAAGATCTTGATCTTTACCAGTGTTCATATCACAAATGTTGAATCCACAGGATTTGACCTTAACCCAGCTTCAACACCAATTTCTTCCAGACTTGAGGGCCTCTACAGAGAAATAAGATCACTCTTATTTAAATGCCACTAATCTCTGCTGGCTGCATTCTTGAACTGACTTATTAATAATGTTTACTCAGTCATAAAATGTTGGTAATAACAATTTTATTTAGCCAAAGTGCCACACTGAAATTTATAGGGATGGACTTATTTTTCACAGTGCCAATAATGAAGCAGTCAAATTAGGTAAATTCCATTATGACTATAGGAAACATAAGATGTCATTTCAGTTTTTAAAACAATAGTAAAAATAATGTTTTTAAAGCAAAACACTGAGGATTGGTCACATGATGTGTGTTGTTCAGCAGTTCTAGTCACTTTTCAGCCACCTTTTGTTTCCATTTTTGTATTTTCTGTTCTTAAATGATAGGGATCATTTCTCTTTTTTTCACTCACTGTGTTTACTTCACACACTAGCCAGTGGTTGATAGCATAACCTGCAAAGTATCTTTTGCATCATTTTGTCATTTGTTATGTTGTCAACTGTGCAATATATTTAATTAAAGCAAAAATAGTATCACTACTACATTGAATTTATTCTATTTGTTGAGCTTACATTACAAATTTCCCTGCTTTGTTTCTCATTCTATCTCCATTACTGTTGCTTACTCCATGCCTTCAGAACTTTCTGATTGCACGAGCTTTCTCTTTTCCTGTCACAATTCTTTCTAAACCATGTTTTGCCCACTTGGTTACCAGAGAAATCCATCTGAAAACCAAAAGTGGTTATTTCATTCCTCTCTTAGAAACCCTTACTAACTACCTTTTGCATATCTGAGCTTTTTAGTTTGATATATAACGCCTTTGGAATTTGCCTGAAACTTTGATTTGGTAGATGGTCTCATCTGCAGTCTGAGTGACTGCCCCACCCTCCATACTTTGTTAAGAGAAAGGCACAGGTGTAGGCAGAATTCTGGATTTACATTTGGCAGGAATACAAGTTTAATACATGTAAATGTCAGTTGTGATATTACTCTTCCAGAGTAGTCTATAAATAAAGACATATTCAAATAGAAATTCCAAAAACTAATCCTAGAAGCCTCACATGCTGCTACATCTGGAGGAATGGTCCAATTGCAGCATATAGTCTTACAGGTAAATGCATGGGTGAAATCAGGAGGTATTACCATCTTAAGCCTGCAAGCTACCCCCTTCATTATTTTACAGTTACTCAGAGGCATAGTAAGTTGATGGAGAGTCCTGGATGATTAAATGACTAACAGTGAGAGTAATATTATCTTTTACATTTGTATTAGTTAATTTTTATTGCTTTAACAAGCAACTCCAAGGTAAACATTAATTTCTTGCTTACAGGTTTGCAAACCAGTTCTGTTTTACTCCATGTCTTTTCTTTCTAGAATTTATGCTGAAGGAGCATCTTCTATCCGGGATAAGCTATTTTCCTGGCAGAGGACAGAAGCAAGCCCCACCAAATGCTATGAGCACATTTAAAACTTCTGCCCGGAGGGTATATGTCACACTCATTGGCAGAAGTAATATGGCTTAGACTGACAATAGAGTAGGGCATGACAATAGTGGCGGTGAATTGTACTCCTAGAGGTGAGAGGGTTGATAATTGGGAACAATAATACAATATAGCATAGATGTCAAATATTTTATACCTTATGGTTCTCCCCTACCCCTTATTGGGAAATCATCATTTTCAGGAGACACTGTGTATGCTCAGCCTTTTCTTGGGACAATTTGAATAGCAGACATCTTATTGGCTCAAGTTACATAGGGAAGCAGGTTATCAGCTATAAGAAAATGAATTACAGTTTTTAGCAATATGTAGTTATTTTGATAATTAGTTGTGTACATATCTTTACCTAGATTAGTGGAGTACAGTCTAAACTTTTCAGGTGCACATACTAGGAATTTTCTTGTATTGTATTCTGGCAACTAATCTGGTGCACATTTCTTTATTTTCTGATATTAAACCATCTTCAAATATGAATTTTTTATCCTTCTTTCCTTGTATGCAAGGATGCCAGTAGGTAGACTGAGTAGATATAACACACACTACCACTATATTGCATCTTTATAATATTTTAGGAAAATTTCTGTGCATCCAGGTTAAATAAATGTTATATTTTACACTTATTTTCTGCAAATGTCTATAAAGACGTTCTTTATAGATACTAATTTATCCTTAATAATATTATGAATACAGATTTGAGACAATGCTATTGTATCATACACAAAATCTCAAAATAAGTACATTACTTTGAGATTCAGTGTGGACCACCAGTTTAGACTTGCAAGACACTCTATAGATTCTAAAGAAGTTAATAAGAATTTCCTGGGCATCTATTTAATATTTTTCCTTTCACTTTCATGTTTAGCCATTCATATTTAAGAAATTAAGCAGAAATTGGGCTCTCTTAGCTTCTGCTATTATAAATATGCACGAGACAAAGCATCTCAGCGTGGGTTAGAATAAGGCTCTACATTGAGCCCATTTGAACACAAAAATTAGAGGTTAATTGCTGAACACAGGGCTTGTACTAAATCATGAAAATTTAAAACTTTAATTTATAATTTGGTTCCCATAAAAATTTTCCTCTTCTTCTAGTTCCTTGTCATTGCTATGCTAATCCACCTAGAAGTCATAAAGTAGTGATGACATATACATGAAAAATGAGTAAAACTGCTATCATATTATTTAGTCCCTGTATCTGGACAGTAAAATTTGGAGAATTATTTATTTTTCTGCTTATCTAAAAGAACCTCAACAAAACAAAACAAAACAAAAACAAAAAACATACAAAAAAGAATCTCAAGAGAGAGGGTTTTTTTTTTGTCCATTTATGTGATTACGTAGTTTGTGGATTATTCCTCTGGTGCTTAATTTGCTCATTTTCTACAGACTGAATGAAATTTACCAATTGTGTCATTAATTGGTCAGCAATACAAAAAGAAGTAAATATTTCATCTCATTTTGCTACAGAATAATTTTGCTACCAAGATTTCATAATAAATCATTGACTGGAATTCTTAGATGAAATAACAGTACCATAGAAAGAGAAAGTTTTACTTTGGTTTCTCTTTGTTAACTCTGTGGATATCACATGACAATTTTGATATGTGTGTTTTGTTGTTTGTTTTCAGTATATTCAATACTCCTAAAATTTCTAAGTTTCCAAATTTTGCACTGGTTGTTAATATTTATTTATGGTATTTTAAAAATGTATATGTTTATTGCTTTTAGAGAGAGAGCAAGGGGGAAAGAGAAAGAGAGAAACATCGATATGAGAGAGAAACACTGACTGGTTGCCTTCCATATGCGCCCCGGCCAGGGGTTGAACCCTCAACCTAGGTATGTGCCCTGACTAGGAATCAAACCCCCAACTTCCCAACCTCTTCATGTAGGGGATGACACTCCAACCAACTGAGCCTTATCAGCCAGGGCTATTTATGGTATTTTTAATAGGAGTGAGAAGATTGGATTTGCAATTGAGTATTGAAAAACCAAATCAGTATGTGTTGGTTAATTTAATAATTAAAAAGTTTGCCAGTTGAATACAGAACTCATTGATTGTATATCAGATATAGAAAAAAGATGATAGAAGACATACCACTTATAGCATCTTCTTACCAGCCCTCCTCTCATTCCCTTCTAGAGGGGAAATTTATTTAGTTTGCTGGTTAAGAGGTCTCTGAATGAAAGGTAAATAGGGCAATAGAAAGATCAGAAGGAAAGTTGTCTTTTAGATACCTAACGAGAGAGGGATAGGAGAAGGTAATACCTGGAGGAATAAAAAAAGATATACAAGGCATGAAGAAGTTGGAGAAGCTTGCCAGAAGGAAGAAAATAATGAGTATAAATAAATCCAGCTTTTGATGGCGCATGTCAAAGGGATACAAGAACCAACCTGAAAGATCTCTCAATGGCCAAACCTAGAATAATATGAACAAGAAAATAAATAGCATGATTGTATTGGGCTCCTAGGGCTTCCATAACAAATTACCACAAACCATCTAGCTTAAGACAATAGAAAATTATTCTCCACCAGTTCTAGTATCTAGAAATCCAATACTGAGGTGTCAGCAGCATTATGTTCTCTCTGAAGTTTCCAGGGAGGGTCTGTCTTTGCCCCTTCCTATCTTCTGGTGGTTGTTAACAATTCTTGGTATTTCGACTATAATACAGATCATTCCACTCTCTGCTTTTGCCATGGTGTTCGCCTCTGTGAGTGTGCTGATCTCTGTTTCCAAATTTTTCTCTTTTTATAAGGATACCAGGAATGTTGGATTTAGGATCCGCCTTAATCCAGCATGACCTCATTTTAACTTGATTAAATCTTCGAAGGCTCTACTTCCAAGTAAAGTCACATCCACAGAATCAGGTAGATATGAATCTTTGGAGGCTCTATTCACCCAGTACAATGATATTAGATTGCAATCCCAAATATGAAAGAGATGTATATAAATACATACATACTGATAAAAGCAAGTAATAAAATAAATATTTGGGGGAAAAAAGAAAAATGTTATTTACAAAAAATTCCAAAATATACATGTAGATATTCCCCCTCTAGCTCAGGTAGAGCTTATTTCCTTGAACTCCTCATCTACCACCACACGCACATACACATGCCTTGAGTATGTACTGGATTTAGTAACTCATATACGAAGAATAGAGCTTGGAGATGGAAAACCTAGAACTTTACAGTGGAGAAAACAGGCAAATATGGCCTTAATCAAATTATCAAGTTTAACATCACCAGGATACATCATAAGAGAACAGTACACCCTGATATGATGTAATGAGGAAGGAAATTCAGCTATGTGTTATTCTTCTTTAAAACCCATAACCCACTACTTCAATTTATTTATACTAAAGAAGAAAACAAAAATATTACAAGTTCACCCATTTCTCCAACTTTCTACCTCCTGCCTCTGGCAACCACCGTTTATGAGCTTGAGGTTCCTCCTTCCCTTCCTTCCTTCCTTCCTCCCTCCCTCCCTCCCTCCCTTCCTTCCTTCCTTCCTTCCTGATTCCTCATGTAAGGGAAATTATATAGTATTAGTCTTTCTCTGTCTGACTTATCTCACTTGTTATGAGTTATTTATGTATTTTAGATATTAGCTCCTTGTAAAATTTATGATTTGCAAGTATTTTCTCTGATTTGTAAATTGCCTTTTTATTGTGTTGATTTCCTTTGCTGTGTAGAAACTTTTTCATTTGGTGTAGTCTCACTTATTTATTTTTGTTGTTATTGCTTTTAATCTTTGTGTGACATTAAAAAAATAATTGCCAAGATCTGTATCAAGGAGCTTACTGCCTGTGTTTACTTCCAGGAGTTTTATGGTTTTCAAACTTATGTTCAAGCCTATAGTCCACTTTGTATTAATTTTTGTATATAGTGTAAGATAATGGTCTAGCTTCATTCTTTTGCATGTAGTTATCAAATTTTCCCAACACTTTTTATTGAAGAGACTGACTTTTCATATTATATATTATGTGCATTAGCTTTCTTTGTCATAATTTACTTGCCCATATACGAAGTCTGTCCAGAAGGTATCCAGACATGTAATATGAAAAATAGAGACATTTGTTGAAGAACATACAAGATATGAGAAACATTGCACATAGGACAATGATGCTTCAGTCCCTTTCAAAGTAGACACCGTGGAACCTCACACAGTTCTCCCAGTTGCCATCAGTATTTTCCTTAATCTCATTGGTGGCCTGAAATGTTTTCCATTTCAAAGGTGATTTTAGCTTTGTAAAGCCAGTAGTTGCAGGGCACCACATCTGGGCTGTAGAGGGGCTGAGTTACCTGGGTGATTTGATGTTTCACCAAACAACTCTGCATGAGATGTGATGTATGAGCAAGCATGTTGTTGTGATGAAGCTGCCAGTCACCAGTTTCCCATAGCTGCAACCTTCTGAATCATCCAAATAGTTTCATGGAGGAATGCTCAAGCTTTATGCAAAATATGGTGCAGATTCATTGCTCTCCTCACTCAGTCATTTTGAATGTGACAGCCACACAATACACATTTACTCAATGGTATTTACTGCCTCCACTGACTGATACAGTGAAGTAATCATTGTTCACACATGGACATTCCAGTCCACTTTCCTTGACTGTCAGGTTACATCGATGTCATGCAAATTGTTCTCATTATGTTAACAATGGCTGGATTTTTTCTGGACAGATCTTATATGTGCAGTAATTTTTACACTTTTTTGATACAAAAATATTTCTAATAAAGATAAATGACATAGCCCAATTATAATAATATGTATAATTCACAGTATATTTTGGTCAGATGAATCAACAGTAGAATAATAATTAACTTCAGAAAATTTTAGTCTTAAATAATTTGAGTTATAATCACCCTTTTGTCATTCACCATTCAGAATTTTAGTCTACAAAACTAAAGATTCATGAATAAAACATCTAACAAAATCTATAATTCCTTCTGATAATAAATGGTGATGGATAAAAACTAATCATGGAAGGAGGGATAGTAGAAATAAGTTGGTTTAAGATATATACAGATCTCTGTCAGGGGTAAGACAACCACTGATAAATCCTGGACAAGGGATATAATCTTGGAGAAAGTAGGGGAAGCAAAAGTAAATAGAGATGAAAATATGACCATCAAAGAAATAAAAGGGTACTGAAGACAAGGGGAAAAAAACCCAGAAAGATGTAGAGGGCAAATTGAATTGAGGATCATTACAAAAGAATCACTGTCTTAAGCAATCAGTTTTAAAAAGTACCAGTACAATTTCATATAACCTTTAGTTAAAAGTAATTTTCTGCCACAGAGCCATTTTTTCTGGTCCCATGGGTTATCTACTCAGACAGATTTAAAGGAATTTCTGTATGAAACATATGTACAACCTGTAGACTAATTTCTAAGGTTACATTTCAGTAAGAATTAAATATTCAGTGTCAATCAATAATATTTGTAGCCATTTTGAAAAGGAAGACTCCACATATTTTATTATTTTTTGTTTTTCCTTCCTACCATCATGGATCCTTTAAAATAGTCAAGTTCCTATGGGTATATTATGAGGTTTGAAACTCCATGGAATCATTTATCAGTAATCTTCTAATTGTTAGGAGAGGTCAAAAAAGAATAGTTAATCCATTAATTATTATATATTCAATGGACTTTAAGAACATGTGGTAATTGAAAATTATACTGTGATGGAAAAAATCACCAAGAAGATGGGTTGAGGATTGGCATAATAAATAAAGTTTTGTTTAAATACTGAAAATGGCATAAATACCATCCATTACATTTTAGCATCAAAGTGGTATGTTCACTAATTGTCAGTTTGACTGATTTTTGTATCATTTATTATTGATATTTTTAAATTAATTAATTCAAATTCCTTAAGATAATGTCTGTCTGAATTGGAAAATACAGTCTTCTATTAAGACAATTTTATTATGGTATGGTCAAATAATCAAGCTTTATAAATTGATACTAAAGGATATTCTTGAATAAGATTAAGTAAAATGTTTGTAAATTAAAATATTTTTGAAATTCTTAAAGGTTTTTTAAAAGTTTTTAAAGCTATGTTTTCTACAATTTAATTATCTAATTATGAATTTACTTTAGCCATTTTTTCAAAAAAAATTAAAGGTAAGCTTAATCTTCTAGTTCAAAATGGTCTACTAAATCAAATCTGTCTATATATATATTTTTTAACAGCGCCTTGAATGAACAGAAATGATAAATTAAAATGAATGGCACCATACCACTCTGGAAAACAAGAAAAGTATATCATCACTGAATCAAATTTTTATAAAAATTCTCAGAAGATAGTACACACACAAAGAAAATATAATTGGTAGGAAAATTAATGATGAAATTTAACAAAAATTGCCAGAGACCTTCAAAGTCAATCAACAAATACAGAGGGCAGGGATAGGGTAGGGGGCAATCCTGGGTCATTTAGAAATCTAGTTTCCAAACAACTAAAAAAATTGATCTCTTCCTCCTACACAGGTATAAACAGAGCTATGTTTGACAGGAAAAACTCTTGGTCTATGGCCAAAGCCCAAGGGTTATTCTCAAATTCAAGTGAATACATGGGTAATGTTCTAAGAAAGTCATCTTGTGAATATTCTAGGGTCTAAGAGAGAAATTATGCAAACCTCAAGAGAACTCTAGTCTGCCACATAAATATTTTAAAAAATAGGTTTAAGATGACAGGCAGAAAAGCATTTTCTTTAGATAGTGGGATATACTAGGGCTATAGGAGGTTTCTGTTCAGTAACCTGCTTTTTCCCCCCCAGGGTGCTTCAAAGAGACTAACTGTCAAAATGTTCCCCTGACTTCCCCTACTTACAAGGAACCTTCAGTCAGCCTTCTCATGCAGATGAGAGACCTCTTGGGCAAACGGTCCTGAACAAGAGCAAAGAGAATATGTGCCTGTTACCTTTACTTTTCAATATAGTCCTTCATGCATAAGTGTGACTGCCTCCAAGATTCTTGAGAAAGCTGAGGAAAACCAGCCCAATAAAAGACAATGTCAAATTATGAACAAACCAAACAAATCCATTTGTCCATAGAGCTAAGATAAGTGACATAGAAGCCTTTTCAGCAGGACAGAAACTTGATATTATTTGAATTTTGGGATGATTATATTCACTGCAACATGGAAAATTAATTTCAGGTAAACTACAGTATAAAAAACTATTTCTGAAACTTTTTTTGTGATTCAGGGGAAAACTAATGGTGCCCGGTAAGCGTGAGCTAAAGGAAACTCATGAAATAAGAGATGTTTAAGAGACAGTAAGGTTGATCAAAAGTGGGGATGCGGAAGAGTCAGCAGTCAAGGTGACACCCAGATTTCTGACTTACTCTTTCACCATAATTATTTTCATTTTGAAGGTCAGTGAATTCTTCTCTGACTTCCTGGACCGAGTTATTTAGCAAGAGACATGATGGCATCTTGTCCAATTTGTTTTCTGCTTAAGCTGAGAACAATGTACTGATTCAAAGGTGGCTATAGGTCTGTTAAATTCCAGACTATTGGCTTTGGTACCCAAGTTACATTAATGTCTAATAATGTCTAATAGTCAGCGTGTTTTATTAAGTGTCTGAATATTTTACTAGAGCTCTTCATACATATAGGGTTGAAGAGTAATTTTAATGTACAATATTGATATAAGTCCTGGTAAAAATTGACTTTGTGACAGAATACTATTAAGAAGGTTTAAGGCTATTAATTATGCACACATATGCTTACATAGACTTATACACACGTATATACAAATTTATATAGCATATAGTAAATATATATTATCGAAATATATTTAAAATTTGTTCCTAATTGGCAAAAGAATGTTTTACCTTTTTAACAAAAATAAGATCCATTGTGAAATATTTTGAAATATTAGTATTAATATTGTTATAATTCAGATTTTTATCAAATAGAGCTATTAATTACACTGGTGGTACATGTTATAAACCCAAGTCTGTGCAATTGCCAGTTATGAAGATATGCAAGGATTGGTTTGTACTACACTACTTTTTGGGGTGAAGTAGAAATTTCTGGCTGAATGGACTGCATTATGGCTTGTATTTTCTAATGCTTCATAGACTGTGGGTATAAATGGAACTCAGTGACAATAATATATAAAGATTCACTCTTTGTTGTCTCCATTTCAGTCTGTTTATACAGAACAAAATCCTCTGTACTATTTCCTCAATTACATCCTGAAGTTAAGAGAGGCTGTTTCTTGGCTTCCAAAATAAAGCTATGCAGTCTAATAAATGCTTTCTATAATATAAAATTAAAGCTTTATTTTTAATTTTATTTTAATTTTCATTTAGTTTTATTTTAGTTTATTACATATGTTCAAATATCTTTAAGCCATTACCTGGAATAAAACTTGTACCCTAAATATAAAAGAAAAAAAATAACAGATCTAAAAGAGAGTAAAAAATGACTTTATCTTGGGTGTTAAATAATCCTGAGAAGTATATTGAGTTCCCTTGAATGCTAAAAGGCAAAGAACAAGCAACTTTATAAAGCTATCCTAACAATTATTTATCAAATCAAAGCTGCATATCAATTTCAGTTTCAAGAAGGTAGTGACATTTGTCTTCACTAAATCTTGATCTTGATGATCTTGAGTCCTACAAGAAATTAGATCTAATATAGAGCTAGAAAAAAACATTTGAAGGTTGCACATTGTTTCATCTTATAGTGTTTGATAATTAATAGGTTAAATTGTTATAATGATCCTTTGTCTAAGCATGTTAGCATCTAATAGTTCATTGTGTCTCACCAGCACCCTTTTAAAGTACAGCTAGAATCAACATCCTATCTGAATCATGAGAGAACTGAGACCCACAGGGATAAAGAGCTTTCCCAAGAACACAGTGAGCAATAGGACCATGGATAGAAAGCTAGGCTTTTGATTTTTAAACTTCATCTATTTCATTTAGAAATGAGCAAAATAAATATTTGAGTTACAAATAAAAGGTGGTGTGGGTTCAGTGTGAGTTGAGGGAGTTCAATATTTTCTGAAGAGCCTTCCACGGAACCTGAGTGGCTCGTGGTTCCAGCTAAGGCGCTATCCCCAGAAAGTCCCTAACTGAATGCAAATACTCAGGGTTTCTGATTTACCCCATATTGATGTGTACCAACATCTTCTTTCCTGTCACATTTTTCCCACACACCAGAGCTTTGCAGCTTCTGAAATGGGAACTGCATTGAAGATGAACCAGACTGCTGAGAGATTCTATGGTGTACAAGTTAAAGTGCCCAAATCATGATGATTATAGACAAAGAGACCCAAAAGCTCAACTCTAAACTGGTATGATGTTCCCATGTGTTAACTTAAAAATATATCCTTATATATTACCTGAATATTTTTTATGTTGGCTTATTGTGTTAAGCTTCTGCAAAGTTGTGATTTACTAGGAGAGCACCTATTCTAGCCACTCTCAACCATTAGATGTTTGAGATTAATAGTCATTCTCACTTTCACAAATTAGTGGGAATTAGTACTCTGATTGTTTTTTATTAACAAAGTTGAGATCTGCTATTTTAGGAGACTGACATTTCTGAGCAGGAAAAGAGACAGCCAGGAGGGAGAAGAGTACTGAATGTAAAATGCAATATATAACATCCATTTATAACATAATTCTCATAGAAAATTCTCTGAACAAAATCCCTTGATAGAATGGATATTTGCATATGTGTTATATAGGATGTTTACTATATTGATTATCACATTAAGTCCACAGCACTTAAAACTATGGTTTAGAAAACTTGTAACAATAAATGAGAGTAAGTAAAATCCATACATTGGGTACTTTCTAAAATTCCTACATTTCTGGGATCACAAAACTGTCGGCTCCTGAAGACTTTGGAATGGCAGTGAAACCTAAAAAAAAAAAATACTAGAATATATAGTCGAATAATACAAAGAAATACAGAAGTCAATAGAACAAAAATAAACTCCTTCCCCCATTTATACAGGGCCAGTTTGACAAAGAAAAATTATCATGACAAAACAGACATAAAATATCTTAAGCACTATATCTACCCTCCATTTTCAATTTTAACTTCACAAAGAAATTCAGGATGCATCCCCAAGTAAAGGTTTTATCTTTTCTTTCAAGGAAATATGTGAACACAATGAGAAACTTCACGAGCATCATCACAGTATAAAAGAGGGGAATACAACTTTGCCTGTTTCAATTTGAGGTTCTGTGGTGTGTGTGTGTGTGTGTGTGTGTATGTGTGTGTGTGTGTGTGTGTGTGTGTGTGTGTGTGTGAAGACTAGAACAAACCTCAATTTTCTACACACCATATGAAAAGAAACGATTAGAAGGATTTGCCTGGACCTTTAAAATGAACTCATATGCCTCACATTCAGTCAATTCCTAGTTCCCCGTGGTCAACTTAAACCTCAGCCTGATTTTCCCCTGTTAGCCAGCATGCACCTAAGCTATCTTACCTTGGTAGTTATGCATTGAATCCAAACTTATGACCCAAATATATTTTTAATGGGAAGGTTGATTTTCTTCAAGAAAATACTTATTCTAGAAATAAATCTTTCTAGATCTAGAAATAAATCTTTCTAAATCTAAATCTGTTACAGCCCTTTAGCTATCTAGGTACGGATAGGTATGATAAGTAAAAATAGATAATGATAGTACATAGTTTACTGTATTAAAGCAAACTTGATGGAAAATTTCAACTTTGGGGCCATGGTTAAAATATATCTAATTATTCTGTGAAGGGTAAACAAAAGGATAAGATGATTATTTTGAGAATCTTATTTTAAATCCTAAGTAAAGTTTCAACTGGATATATATTATTTGGGTACTTTCAAAGATGACTGTCTAACACAATTTGTTGGCAGATATGTGTGTCAACAAAATCTAGAGATCCCAAGGACAAGATTTCTCATAATATTCAACTGTAAGTGCATTTTCATATGAGAATTTTTCTTAGCTTCTCAACTGCTTGGGTTGCGAGCCTAGGTGTCCAGAATTACAATTGATACTAGAAACACAATGTCAGAGAGTCTTTCTGCACTCTGCCTTAGTGTTCTATTTAAAAATTGTATTACATTTTTGCTAATAAAAGCCTTTCTAAGGATTCTGTATCACTCTTTTGCACGGCACATTCACATCCTTCCATGAAAGTTGCTATTATCAGAGCAATGTGCTCTTTCTATTTATTTATTACAACAGCCCGCATGACTGCTTACCCAGGCAAGCACTAGAAATATTTAACTCATTACTACTACATAAAATAGCATGGGGGTATTTTCAGAAGGAAAGAGATCAGCATGAAATTCTAAAGCTTTCTGTGTCCTTGTTTTTAAGGAAAGGAATTGCTATTCAACAAGCACTGGTAACTTTATCGAAGAGAATATACTAGATGCTTAGTGAAAATATTGCTCAGATACAATCTTGTTGGAAACACCTATTTGCTACCCTTCTTTCATTTAAGGTCTGAAGACTCTTGGACATTCTCAGGCCAGCTGATGAAAGAAAACTGACTCAGATGGAGTCAGAAACTGAAAATGCCTATTGACTTATTCAACTGGAAGTTGATCCTGGTTGCTATTTAAATCTATTGCTTTAAGTGTCAGCAGACATGCTGCATTCCTTATGATGGTTCAGAGGGCAGACATTTGGGTCAAAATATTCCTACCCATTCTGTACCTAATGTGGGCTTCACAATGTTTACAAACAGCTGTTACAATAACCTAAAGATCCAAAGATAAATGTGACACATTTAAGAATCTGACAGTTAAAACCGAGCATTTGTTCAGATAGCACCTTGTGGTTTGAGGTAATAAGACCCATGATGATAATGGTATTTGTCACATTCGGAGCAGCTGTATTCATGAGGGTAGAAGTGGCCACCCTCCTACACACCCAGTTACTACTTTGAATCCAGGTCTATATTTTGGCTGTCTTGGCAACGGCGCAGCAATAACAACTGGAGCCATAATGGCGATGTCAATCCAAGAACATTTTTGGATAAAGCAGGAGCCCTGATGTTCTGTATAGACAGATAGCAAAAGAGCATATAAAATAAACTAAGGAGACAGTGTGCACAGCATTGCTATATGAGCATACTGAGACTCATATACGGAGTCTCTAGGATATTTATTGTAATAGTTTTGTTTTTATAAGTCCAACAATTTTCTGCTGCTGTTTGTGGAAAAATAAAATTTAAGAAAAATGGATCTCTGTGAGCAGGGGACTATATTTTTCTCTGAAACAAAACAATGAAGGAAAACTGTTCATGTTAATCAATGTGAGTTTCCACATTATCGCTACAATGAAAAGGGTTATAAACAACAATGGAAATAGACAAAATTGGTCACTTAGCCTTCCCACTGGTTGGTTTATCTCTTGTGATTGGCCACTATGTCTTTTCTTTTGCTTACATGGACAAATTGCATTTCCTTGCCCTCATGACAAGCAACACATTTCATGTCCTCATGACTTGCTTTGCTTAATAAAATGTGAGGAGATGTGACAGGTGTCACTTCAAGATGAAACCTCTTGAAGAAAAGTTTGACTTGCTGTTGTTCCTTTCTACTACCAAGACAACCAGCACTTTCCAAATGACAGAAGCATCAGCAGCCGGGATTGAGACAGTGTGGAACAGAGTTCCCAGTTGTCCTGTCGTGAACATGTAATAGGAGAAAGAAATTCACTTTCACGGCTAGTCTACTGCAATTTTGGAGCTATTATCTCAGTATATCTAGCCTACCCTGATTACACTCACAGTATGATTTGTATCATTGAAATTTAAAGAATATCATTCTTTATTGAAATATATTTGGCATGTAGTGTTGTGTAAATTTATGGTCCAATAAAAAATTCGTACATAGAAACACACACACACACAAAGAGAGGGGAGAAAAGAATACCATTCCTTATCTTTTTGCAGAATCAGAGACTAAAATGAAGATAACGCTTCAGCTCTTTTCATCAAAATAAGATCAACTGTTTCTGTCTTGTCCAGAATGCAGGATTATGAATTCATAATCAAACTATGTTCTTCAGACAGGAACTTAAATGCATATGGAAACCAATCCAGATGAAGTATCTCACTGCCTCAACTAACCAGAAACAATTTCTTTAACTTATTGCCTTGTAAACCAAATCACAGTTTTATGAAATAATATTCATTTTCAGCCAGACCTCTTTCATTTTCCCTTTTATTGGTCTTTTCCTTTCACATCTTTCATAGCCTAGCTTTTTTTTTTTTTTCCCTACAGCCACTTTCTCTCTCCTTTACTTAGCTGGTATTCTCCTACCTGACAACAAGAGACAGTAATTATTATTCCTTTACATAGCAGATTCTGGGAGAGTATTTGTGCTTCTATTTCCACAGTGATTTAAATTATTTCTGCTCAAAGTGGAAAGCAAAGTTTGATCTTGGCTTTATGGAACCTTTATTAGGTGATATGAGTTCCATTCGGCATCTCTAAGCTCCAAGAAATATTTGGACCCTTTGTAATACAGGTGAAATAGAGCACATATAACTTTAAAGTGGACCTACTATGTTTCTCTGTTTATTTCTGAGATCAGCCCAGAACAACTGCTTGAATGGTGCTTTTGTGAGCATAAGTAAATGCTAAAAAATAAGGAGCATGTGTGTATGTGTGCACATACATGTTAATGTGTTTAAAGTTAAAAATAAAAATTCAATGCAATCAGTTTAAAATGGACCTTTATCATTTTTAATTATAATAAATAACACCATTATGTATATTTATACTTTTTTCAAAATCATTACAGTAAAACTCCACACTTATAAACTTACTTGGAAGAAGGCTATGATGACTTTCAGAAAAATCTAAATAGAGACAAAGTATACTCTATACGTTATTGACTAGAAGTAAGGTTTTTTTCCCAAACCACAGAAAGGAAATTTTAAAATTTTATGAAGCATTGTGGTATGGTGTAATTTTTTTCAAAAAGGTTATTATTCTGTTTTGCAGAATATAAATTTTTCTTTAAAGTTGAGGTAATGCACAAGATTTACTAGTTGTCAGTTCCATCTGCATTATATGTACCAAATTTTAAAGGTAATAAACACGCATTATTGTACAAGTTAAAAATAATTACCTAGAAGTTAGCTAATATCTCCCCAATTAAGTAGATGTATTAATTTCAAAATTGTTTTATTTAAATAATTTATTATTCCTCTATTAAAATGAATAACATAAATATCTCAATTTAGAATAACTTAAATTCACTTTTATTGTCAGATATTGAGAGAGAAGGCAGTAAACATTTGGTAAAATAATAAAAATCCCCCTTTTACCTAAATCTGTATATTTATAAAATTTATTTGACTGTGACAATATCACAACTCCAAGTAATATTTGCATGGATCACATTCCATACTCACATTGCCTTCTCTATAAACCTGTGGTTTGGGAATGTATATACATAAATGAAGGGAATTTGTTAATAAAATAATAATATCAATACTTTTTTAGTAGAACTCATGGTAGTTGTAGCTCTCAATAGGGGATTTTTTAAAAGAAAACTCCCCAGACAGGGTTACCCGCATACATTTTTTAAATATGAAAATCTACTTTGCATTGATCATAGGCTTTATTAAGAAAACTATTGACGTCAATACTAAAAATATCCCAAAGAATTTCTGATTATTCCAGAAAATTCATGAGCAATCATTTTTCTGGTGATTAAACTGATCATATGCCATTAGATAGTCAGATCTAGGCAGGCAGAGGAGAGGGACAGTACTTTTTATGAGCACTCACTATGGACCCAAACTTCTTTTGGACACATTGCATATATTATTATATTTAGTATTCATAACTAGTCCATGAATAGCAATTATTATCTCCTGATTACAAAAGAGGAACCTGAAGTTTAAGAAGGTAGGTAATCTGACAAGGGCCATAGACCTGGTAAGAAACGGAATAAAAATCTACAATTTAGGTCTTTTGATTTGAACGTCTTTATTATTCCATTATGCTATATTCTTCCCAGAGAATGGAATTTCTGCTTCACTATGTTAGGGATTATTTTCAAATGGATTACTACAAACACTTGGTCAATTATTTTCCTCCTATGAAATTAAAATTTACAAAAGATGTATGGTTCAAATTCTTCATCCACTGATATTCATCAAGAACTTGACAAAGTAAACTAAAAAAAATTACTGAAGAAAACTTCATTAATGGGGTCCCAAAACATGTAAGAAATGCCTTACATTGGTAGCCTGTAGCTTAAATGATATTTAGAGAGTGTTGGACTGACCCTCTGCCTCAGAACCAGAAGTTTCTACTCCTGGGTCTCTCTTCCCAGCCTCTTTTTTTCTTCATCTTCTTTTTTTTTTTAGTGATTTGGTATATTAGAGATGAAGCAATTCTTTGATCTTTAACTATTTATCCAGGATTTGAAAAACTCTGAGTTAGAACTGTAATTTGATTTCTTCCTGTCAGTGAAAATGAAACTGCAAATATATAGACATTTTATCTACGATCTATACAAGAGTCCTGCTGCTTTGCTCCTGCTTCCTTCCCAAATCAGATTCCTGACATGTCTCTCATTCCAGCTATATGTTTCTCAGAGGGTGCTGTACTTTTTCTTTTCAAACATATAAAATCTTTTGGTATTTTTCCACTCATGTTTATAATTCTGACTTTGATTTGGCATTCACATTTTCTAAATTTTAATGTAAGACCTTTCTACATACTTTGTTCCTCATTTAAGATTTGCTGCAAAATTCTAATTAACAGATTGAACAACAAAAGAACCCACTGAACACCCACTAGGTTTTTTTTGAAGGGGGAAAACATTCTATAAAAAACACTGAACACTGTAAGACACACACTGATGAACACCTACTGCTTAATGAAATTTATCACCGCCTAAATTCAGTTCCTTCTTCCCCATCTCATTGCCTCTCCCCCCTTACATACACATCAAATGCACACACGCACCCTCAGAAGACCAGTTTTAATAGCATATGCACTGTACTATACATTTTTTAAAGAGGGTTTGTAAAACTGGAACTCTGTGTGTCAACTAGGTGAGATGACTTCTCGGATGTCTGACTTCCATTTTATTGTATTATCCAGACGGCTGCTCTGTTTGTGCCATCATAACTTAAGAACCATTAAAAATATTATTTACTTCTTTCTAAAAACATGCTAAATTTTTTATTGTAGACTCTTTAAAGAAAGAGATTGTTTTTTCAGCAAATTAAGTAGTAATAACTGGAGTTAAGCCAAAAGCATGCTAAAGAAAGATTTATGATTGTCTACATATAACAGTAACATTGAACAAAGTTTTTTCTTTTAAACATAACGTATATAACAGGTAGTGTTCAGTCATTTTGTAACCTTACTGCTAGAAGACATCATTTTGGGCTACACTTACTATAGGTGTAAGGATATATAGCATAGATGTAAGAATGAAGAAATACTTGTTTATACATAATTACTTAAGTTTCAGTGGGAAAAAAATGCTCAATGATTTTTACATAAGCAAGGTTTTGCCCATAAAGAGGATAGAAATATCTTATCTTCTATTCAGTTAACAGGTTTTAGCAGTTTTCTGAATACTTATGAGTAGCTCAGAAATTCATATAAGTTCATGTAATTCACACAGCATCTGTTGTGAAAAAATAAAGTGATAATTTATATCCAATTAAAATATTTTTCATTAGATAAAATGCTTTAATAAACTAACAAACTTATTTAAGAATATAGTATTCACTGGAAGAAAAACAAGACAATTTCCTATATGCAAAAAATCCAAGACTGGTCAACTGGAAAGGAGTAAGAGTCAGTCTTTTATATAAAATTATAATACACTGACTACTTTTTTTAAAGTTGTGTGTCCTTAATGCCTTACCATTTATGTAAGTTATTTGAAAGCATATCTGCTCATTGGGTGCAACCTTATTAAACTGCTAAAAATATATATCTACCAACCTTCATGTAGCTACTATGGAAGTAGAAATTTCAAATGCTTCTCATATACAATTGCCTTTCTGGCTTTTAAGTGTTTTCCAATTATACTACAAGGGAATATATGCAACTCTGACTTAAGAGGAAGTTAAAGGTTGTTTTTTATTAATTTTTCTTATGATGTAAGGATTTTTTACTTTTAAAAATAAACTTATATCTAATTTGGCAGGCAATTATGCAAATGTATTCTGTTAGGGCAGATTCCAATGGTAAAACATAAACTAAAGAAAAAAAAGGGGAGTCAAGTAAAGAGAAAGTTGGTGAGTCTTAATTTTTTTTTTTTTTACTTTAAATATTTTTAGGCCTTTTTACCACTGTTGTTGGGTCATTTCTCCTAGCTGTACTAAGGAGCCTTTGTCTGTCTGGAGGAGGCAACCATGTGTCCATGAATGCTTATTTAGTACGGTGAGGACAGATGGCCTGGAATTGCTGAAGAAGACCTTAAGATATATTTTTGAAAGGGAAAGAAACAATAAGAGAGGAAATAAGAGAAAAGGCAAATGTGTAGCCAGGAAAAGTCTGTACATGAACACACGCGCACACACCACAAGCACCCACACATGCCTACAAATGAAGACAAACTATAAAGTGGTAAGTAGGACCCGAAAATTTTACAGATTTCTTTTTTCTGTAGAAACTTTAATTTTCCTTTTTTGGATCTGTTGCCTTTTTAGCAGAAACCTGACAATCAGTCACTTCTGATCTGAGCTTAGTCTGCCCTTTTGATATATAATACACCTTTTGTTTCTTAGAGCATCCAAAGTTGAAATATAAATTTTGATTCATAAAAGCTCAAAGGATTTACTTAAATCATACTAAATTTAATTGAAACCATTGACACCTTAAGAGTCAATGCTTTAACACAATTTGTTTTAGAGTCTATCATAATTAATTTATCTTGTTTGGTATTTTATTTCATTTTTCCCTGTTATTTTAAGAAAACATATACACTCTTGCCCAATCAAAACTCAAGAAGGAATTTTTCATGTGTATTGGAAATGGGAGAGAGAGTGAGGGTTGAGAATGGATGGGTGCTGGGGCGTCAGTGGATATTATTGTGTTTTCAAATAGAAAGATTTTGTGAGATGCTGTGAGATGGTAAAAAGTGACATTAGTGGGTTTTATCATGCATTTTCTTTCTTTCCAAGTTATCAAATTAACATTTTTCCATTTTCTTTAGATTTATTCTATTTCAAGCCTGCTCTGACTATGCCAGGTAACAGAGGACTGTTGCCTCGATTGCCAGGTTTTCTATTTCTCATAAAACCCTTATTGGATTCCAAATTTCTTCTTATTGCCTTCCGAGTTGTCATGGTTATCAAGTGACACCTTCTCTAAATTTTCTCTCATTTTAACTCTTTTCCATGCTTTGTATAAATAGGCTGCTTGAAAATCAAGTTTGGGTGCTATAAGAAGCAAGAGACACAAAGAAGAAATATTTTGTTAACCACAAATGGAAATTGGGAAGATTTTATCCAGAAGCATTAACTGCCATTAAATACCTGCTTTATATAACGGTTCTCTGAACAAGCCCTAGGTAACTCTCAGCCTGCTCAGTGTGACTCTTGCATTGTGCCTAGAGCTCTTCTGCAACTCCCCCTCCACCCCCCCACTTCCACCCCACCCCCACAACACACACACACCCACCACCCACCACCACCAATGGAACAGGCAGCAAAGGTGCTGGTTCATTCTAAAATAAATACAAGGGATATTTTTTTGGACACAAGCACCTTTAAAAATAGAAAAGCAAAAAGATTCATAAACAGAGACTTTGAAAATGTACAATACTTTTGTCTTACAAAAACATCTGTTGCTCAGATGAGTATTTAGAACACGGAGTGCTGCAGATGACTCCAGAGAAGGTGTGTTGGGCGGCGGCTCTCTGTGGACTTGGCCCCAGGGGAGGTCAGCCTGACACCCCAGCCTGTTAGCTCAGCAATTTCCCAGTGGTCAGCCCGTCTTGCCATAATCATATGCTGGCGCCCCAAGCCTGTTTCTTAACTGTACTCTGTACCTTCTAATGAAAGCATCCCAAAATATCCCCAACCACTCAAATTCTGGGGCAGCCATGACCTCAGCCTGGACTGCTGAAAGCCCTGCAGTTGCTCAGACAGAATGGCTGATAGATAGCCCCCTGCCACGATGACTGAGATGCTCACTCTCTCCGCTAGTTTTTGTTTCTCCATGGCTTGTGATTACCTGTGTAAATTCTAGAATCTTTAACATGCAGCCGATTAGGAAGCTGTAAACCCAACACATAACACTGCAATTTCATGTGACTTGGAACCTTTGCAATAATGAAAAGGAAAAGTGGGAAAAAAAAGTGATTATGAAATAATTTTTTGTGCTTAAAGCAATGAATAACAATAATAGGAACAAAAAGTAATGTGTGGAAATTAAAAGAGATTGTTCTTTTGAAAGTTATTTTTAAAATATAGTTTACCTCCTATACAAACAGAAAATGATATTATTACTATTTTCCCTAAGAGATCATCCCAATATGAATTAATGTGTAGAGGTGCTACACCGAAGTGACTGTGGATACACATGTGCCCTTGGCTTTCACTAGGCTCTTTGAGATACACTTTCAGAAGTTCTGAGAACAATAAAACAAGATGGGGAGGTGTGCCACTTTTTACGAAAAATTCAAATGGAATAGCAGGTAAAGAAACACAAAGAAGTCGTATTTCAATTCAACAGGTCTACCTCTGGACACTTTATCTTGTTGAGCCTTTGTGAGGTCAAGTAAGGTAATTCAGTATCTTGTCCAATGTGGCTTGAACAGAAAATAATATATATTTTAACAACCTGTTAATGAAACAAGTGAAAAATAAAGCAGATAAAAACCAGACTGACCCCTATTGTTATTTTGCCATGTTTTATATATGCATTTTGAAAGCTTTGAAGCTTCTTCAAACTAGGTTTACAGTTGCTCATATGAAAAATAATACAAAAATTAATAAATTAGGATACAAGAATAAACTGTTTCACGTACTCACAATGTAAACCTACTTTTGCACCACCCTGTAATGTTCACCGACATACTGCACAACTTGACTCTTAAAAGTGCCTCTTTTTACTTTGATATCAGCTAGAGTACATGTTTGAACTAGCCTCCTAATATTAAAGCTTTTATTTTCTTCAGTAAAAAATTTACTTAAAAAGGATAATATAAAATATACTGACATGGTCTTGTTAAAATTCAAAGCATTATCATTATACAATAGTGACTTTCCTTGTACAAGTATGCTTTGTAAACATGATTGAATTAGAAGGAAAAATATCTTTTATTATCTCAACTCTGGAAAGATTTTTTATTTAAGCTACACTTACTCCTAAATATAGCAGAATTAAAACACACCAGGATGTTATGGAGCAAATTACTAAAAAGACACTAACAGGGATTCCTCACATGCATTTAAGTACAGGTTGACAAAAATAATTCTTCTATTACTTTTTTAAAATATAGTGTTAAAGGCCCAAATTCTGATCTAGTGCTTCTAGAACTAATCCATTTCCTTATAAGATTCACAGATATAGAATGTACGCACCTTACTTTGCTGAGTAAAACTTCCTAAATGTATGCAAACATTGATATATAGTATATAAGTATATATAGGTTATATTAAATATATGTATATATCATTGTATATGACTTCACATATATGTATAATAACTACAATCCACTGCCTACAACTTGAAAAGAAAACACAAATTCACTTTAACCTTGGAAACCTCTGGGGCTTTGGCTGCTGCTTTATTTTTCTTTCTCCACTAGGGAAGCAGGGAGGGTGGAGCAAAACTGCCAGTCACACTGTGAAAAACAAGTGAAAGTCAATTTACCTTGCTAATTTTTCATATGCTTCTTTCTTTAACTGCAGAACTCTCTTTTTTCCTCTTTTTCTTTTTAGAATCACTTAATTTTTCTTCTTCTTCTTCCTCTTCTTTTTTTGCAATCTATTTTTTTCCCCTAGAAAGTAACCCCTCGTGTCCTACCTTAGGCTTCTCACTGAACGATCTCTTTTTCTAATTATATTTCTTCACCTTGGGAGGGATTAACACTGCTTTAGGATAAGAAACCCAGAAGAGCCTAAGGTCAGGTGTGCCCTAGAATCTGACTCTAGAAATTACAATCATGGAGTAAGAGCAGGAGAGGGAAAGAAAAGGCAGAATGGGGAATTGGTAACGCTATTGAGGCTCATTCTGAGGAATAATTAACTGAACAGTATCCTACGTTACATCACCTTCTTGAAATCTCAAAGGATGGACTAAAGAATTTAGAAAGCTGATCTGAATCTGCTTCCTGAAGCCCATGGGGTCAACAAATTAGCTGTATTATGGTCAAGCCTCAGAGTATTATTTCCTAAGTATTTTCTGCTCTGAGGTTCAAAAACTAGTGCTAGTCACAAATCCGTAGAACACGAGAGTGCCAGCGCCATATTACATATCAAAGATACTCAAATTTAAAATATCTAAAGAAGAGGAAATAGACTTAATTTAAAAAGCTGGTCTTAATTCCTGTTAAAAATGGGGTTCAGTGAAAAGGCTAATGGAGGTCAGCAAAGACATTTCTAAGCTAATTCTTGAAGTAAAAAGGACTTCTATTTCGGGAGAAGTACGGGGACATTTGTGAAATACAAACTCTTCAGGTAGAGGAATTATAGGTAGACAAGGGAGCAATATCAGCAGAGCTTTTAAACCAAATCTTCAGCTGGGCCTTTGTTTAACACATATGCAAATCTGTGCACTGCTTCATTTGAATATTTATTTACTGCATTTGTGAAGGAAATTGGGGGATTATAGCCTCTTCCCAGCTGTGTTTTAGTTAATAACTGGTCAGCCTATTAGCCTGCTCCACTAAACGGATTCTCTGCACAAGCAACACCTTTTTTTAACCGGACTAGAAATTCTTCACATAAACTATAGTGGGGAAAAACAGCAAACCCGATTCAAAGAGAGTTTTGTACCAAAAATGAAAATGTTCCCCCAGAATCATTAGAAATAAGCAAGAAAGTTACTTAAGGATGGTGACTTTTATGTTTTTTAATAAAGCAAACATTTGCTATCAAATACTGCGGGGGAAAGGGAGTTAGCTAATCAAAATTTCTCTTTACTGAGAACTAATTTGAGATGATGTTTTCAGTGGCCTTTCAAATCCTTCCCCAGTACTTGATCCCTGTTGTCCCCTATGAGTATAAACACACATCAATAAAAATGTGAATTACTTGGGCAATTATTAATATTTCACAGATTCACTGGAATGCAAATTTCACTATTTCCTCTCTTCTCACTGTCAAAAAAATTTAAAAACCTACAGGAGAAAGCATAAACAGAATTTCTTTACCAACCAAACCCAGTGTATTGACATCAGTCAAACCAACTTCTTTAGAGCCATCAGTGCTGGTTATGATATTAAAGATGTATCATGAAAAGCTCGTTTCTAAGAATTAATGGGAAACAAATCTTTAGGGCAAAAAGCTCTGATAAAATAATATATTTTAAAATCTTTATTTACAGACTGTTATTAAGAAAAGTAGCATCTATTTTCTGGTAACTTCATCAATCAATAGGAGAAAATTTATCTTATTCCCAAAAATGTCTCTCTTCTTTATTTCCTTTCAAATTTCATTTAATACAGGTCCACTCTTCTGGATAAAAATATGCACCGATTCTAATACAATCCGAATTAACCCACGGAGATAAATTAACCAACTTCTTACCATAGGAATTCTGTATTTTTCTGTTTGTATCTAAGTCTGGACTTTGATTTGCTTTGTTAGTGAGGTGATTTTTATAGAAAAAACATAAACCATTTATTTATCAAAAGTATTAGTACTTAAGATGATTTACATAAACAATTTTAGTGTATTTGTTTATATATAAAGTATTGCTGCAAATAAATGAATAACAACAGAGAATCTGAGAGCTACTTGCACATGAGGAACTATTCCTAGAGTAAAATGCTCATTTTTCTCGGTTGGAAAAATTGAGTATCATACATTAGACTAACTCCAGTATTTACAGAACAAAACAAATAGTAAAGGAAGAGATGCTGTCAGACCTCAAGATAAACAGAGAAGTAATAATTATGTCAGTAAAAGACTGCTACAAGAATTCTACCTAAGAAACCTAATTTAGCTACTTCATTGCTAAGTTCAGCCCATGATACTTAAAAACATTCAAAATGCAAAAGAAGCTTCAGGCATACATTTTATTCCATATTTCTACATCAGAAGTGAATGGTGTGCACATCTCAATGGCATTGTTTCCTCCCCTTCCTACATGAATTTCTAAACCATCTCATAAGCTCATCAGGCATATTTCTTGTTCATTCCTTCTGTGGGGCAGAGGCAGACAGATTGCTGGATCAGATAGTGCAATACGCTGTATACTGCATTTCAAATGTGCCTTTTTTTAAAGCAGCAGATTTATTGATTTTCTTAAGTAGAAAATATGCACCCGGACATTAGACAAACACAGACTAAACACAGACTGAGGAAAAGCTGATAATTTGATTAAACTGACTGAGCTTTTGTTGTCTGTGTTTGGGGAATTTCCAATAATGCTTAAGTGCCAAGCGCCCCTCTTCTTCTGAATTTAACAAATTTAATCCCGAAGCACAATGAATTTTGCAATTATACTGTATTTAGAGAATTCTTTTTCTTTAGAAAAAAATTTGATAGACCCATATATTCCTCAGAGAGGAGGATGGAGTGAAAATCTTGCCTTTACTGCAAAAGGATATTTATTGACCAGGCAAAAAACATTTGGTCTAAGGGACCATTATATATCAACTATCTATCATCAAGATTAGTAAGATATAATTGATTAGATGTAAATTGCTCAATTTAGGGGCCAAATGTTTAAGATTTATAACGCTTCATAGTACAGGTATCATTTCACATGTCTTGGAGAACAATTTGGTTATCTTGAGATTTCAAAAAAAGCTCTGGTAATTTAATTTACCCTCCCAGAGGCCTGCAATGAAATCAGTGGTGGCAGGCATGTGCGGGTGTGGAGCAACCGGGATGAAAGAGTAATAGCTGAAAGAGTGTGAGGATTACTGAGTTTTATGAATTAGTCGATGAGACCTTGTAAATTTTTATTGTAAACACCTTTGGACTCTCCTTGTATCTTTTTTTTTTTTCTCATTTGTACCATGACATTGAGAAGGAAATGCAATTCCCTAATATTCTGTGAGGACCAAGCTACAAAATATACATTCCTAGCTACTTAACCAGAAGACTTTTCATTTTTATTATTTTCTAGACCTACACTTATTAGGTTTTTAATCATTCTTTTCTTATATTGTTCTGCGCCTTCCATTAACTATTCTTTCACAATAATATTTTGTTCTGTCTCCACTGGCTCAGTCCTCAGGCTTTTATGTCTTATCATAATGATACTTCTCATTTTTGTCCACTCCAGTTTATACTGGATATTTTTATAGAACTCTCCACTTACTCCAGATAATTTGGGATATGTCTCCAGAACTCACTTGTCGCACCTAATTTGGCTAGTGAAATGTTTGACTTTAACTTCTCATAGGTTTCTTGTGCTTATATTGAGTCGACTAAAAAGTTCATTTAGTTTTTTTCATAAAGTAAAAGACACACTTTTCATTTTCCCCATAACTTTATTGATCTGGATATTTTGAGTATGTCAGCTGTCTCCTTCTATTGCCTTCTGGTGGGTAGAGGCCAGGGGTGCTGCTAAACATCTTCCAATGCATACGACAGCCCCACAGCAAAGAATTATTTGACCAAAATGTCAAAAGTACCAAGAAACTTTCACAAAACACTTTTGACACATTTGATCAGTCACAACACCTTTTTCGTACACTGCACAAACCTTTTATTTTGCATTTCAGTTCCGTGATTACCATTTGTGAAATAATAAAACATAATAAGCAGAAAATTTTGTGTTTTTCTCTATCTCCAGTATTAAAATGGCTACATAAAAATTAACGAATTCTGATAAGTTTTTTAAAAATGCATACTGATATGGTAGCTGTCACAATACAACCTAACAAAATTATTTTGAATGAAGTTAAAGACAGTTAAGCACCATTACAGCCATAGTATGGAAAAAGCCAATGGAAATTTTTGGCCAACTCTATATTTGAAACTCTGGTTTCTTATCTTTAGCCTATACCATATATGTACGTGTGTGTGTGTGTGTGTGGTATAGGCTAAGGGTAAGAATATATATATATAGATATATAAGGATATATATAGAGAGAGAGAGAGACAGAGATCCAGAATAGATATAGATATATGGATATATATAGATATACAAATATATTTTCCCTAAACAAAGACTTGGACCCCAAATAGGTAATCATTATGGTGACTAGGTATAATCATGTTCCAGGAAGTCACCCATTTCTTGATCATTGCTGGGACGGCCAAAGCGTTAGCAATATAATCTCAATTTTGTCTTTAGTTACTTACTGAAGTTAATTTCAATTACAGATTCTGATATTATTTTTAAAATCTCCCCTGAGTCAGGGTATTTATGCACAAATTAAGGTAACACTTAAGTTTAAAATCACTTTGCCTTTATTTTTTATTCACTTTTTTTTTATCACTTTTTTTTATTAAGATAGGAATTTATTTAAGATTCATCTCAGCTGGCCCAAGGATGTTTTAACAATCCTCATAGGAGACATTTAAAGATGGCTAATTTAAATTTATTCTTTTTCTGATCTTCCTTTCTGCCTTTTCAAGTGTATGACAAAGGTAATTTCCACTAACTTTTTTTCACCTTGCATGAAGTTACTAGGGAAAATAACACATAAGGAAAAACAGGTTGCCAAATTTTCGACTATAGTTGATAGTTGTGTGACGCTTATAACAATGACTTCCAAAGGCAATTCCAGTATATTTCATCCCATTTCATCATTTATAATTTCAGTATTTATAAATTATATATATATATATATATATATAATTTTGGAGCTTCTGAGAAATAAATCATATGCAACCAAATTATGGTCCACTTTAATTTGATATACATTTTCTTGCTCTTTCAATCTGCCCTTTTGAAAAGGATCTGGGAGTGTAAAAGTAGTTTTCATTAACCATATTAAATACAACATTAAAGTGCTTAATATTATGGTGATAATTTTCTTTAGAGAATATTGAAACTGAACGACCAGAAATCAGAAAACCTTGTGAGTCTACCTTGGGCAAGTTACTAGCCTTTCTCAGTCTCTGTTTCCTCATTTGCAAAATCACAAAGTTAGATTACAGCTTCAAGATCCACAGTCATTTAAGGTCTACAGATTTGTTTTCTCTTTGTGAAAACTTTGATGATGAGAATTTTTTTTAAGATTCTATGTATTTACTTTTAGAGAGAGGTAGAGAGGGAGAGGAACGATGCAAGAAAGAGACATTGATCGGTTGCCTGCCTTACGCGCCCCAGCCAGGAGATGGGATGCGCAACCCAGGCGTGTGCCCTGCCCTGGCCAGGAATCAAACTAGGGACCTTTGCCTTTGCAGGACAATGCCCAACCAATTGATCCCCACTGGTCAGGGCTAATGAGGATCTTTGAACTCAGTAATTAGGGCTTCACTATATTCTCAAGCATGTGGGTAGTGAATCAAACTCTTAGGGGACCCACACTCCATGAAACTTAATTCAAATCAAGAAACTGTGCTGTGGGTGGTGTAGGTGTGTGTGCTCAGCAGCACACAGGAAGCTCTACCAGAAGGTATCAACTGGAAGAAAGCACACATGGAAATATCCTGTCACCCATACTGAAACCTCCTGCAGCCAACCGAGGCCCTTCATGGGATCTCCCAAGCATGGCCGCCCACAGCTGCTATCACACCATCCAGCTTCTCTTTTCAAAAATTACTAAATATAGACTTTTATGATGTGAGTTTTTCTGATGATGTATCTCCCCAATACTTTCAAATAATTGGCTTTTCTTAACAAGGTCTGAATGCATTTTTTTAACTCAAAACTTTATACATAGTTTTTCCCTGCAGAACTTGAAATTTCTTGGACTTTGGTAAAATTAGGTCAAAGAAAGATATTGCAGTCTTTATTAAGGAAATTAGTTTGATAGTGACAATGTTATTTTTCATCTCTAAATAGAAAAACAGAATTTTGCCTTAAATATAGTTTATTAAATTATTTTTAAAAGTAGTGGAAAGATTTTAATTATTCTTTTAAAGTAACCTTATTTCTTGACAAAATAATTATCCAATATAAGCTCTTATTTTTTTAAAACTGTTTTTATACTCTAACTTTCATTCCTCTTAATTCAGATATATACAGCCATGCAAACAAAACTACAGTTACCCATTTTACATGCAAACAGGGAGGTTTTTAGGAAACAGAAGGATGCAGCTGCCCATATCATGTCATTCAACCAACAAAACATATTCAGAAAACTAAAGGCTGCTTCCTCTAATCATTAACAGTGTTATAATTATTTTAAACAATCACTTAAGAAACAACACCTAGTAATAGAAGTCCAAAATTTGTCTTGAGTAATTTAATTACTTTATTTCCTATTTATTCAAAAGATATTATCAAGGTTAATCTACATTATTTGAACAGATATTAATGGAGTCAGGCAATTTTTTTCAGTGGTGGAGAAGGAGGAAGATATAAATAAGATCTGATTCTGAACACAAAGATATTCCTAATGTGTTAGAAAAGAAAAAGATGAGGTACAAATAACTATAGCACAAGGCTGAATACAGTAAGGAACTGAAGTTTAAAAGTATGTGTGTATGTGTGTGTAAAACTGTGAAGTTTTGGCTGGTAGAAGCAGAGATTTCAACTGAGTTCGACATCTAAGTTGCCCTTTGTGGGGAAAGAAAAACATTTCAACAAGTAGGAAAGGTGGGGAAGCCTCTTGGCCACACGAAGGCAGGCGAATCATCAAAGTGTGACTAACTGAACTCACTTAAGAATGGTAAGTATGATTTAACTGAAACAGTGCGGGGTGATTGAAGGAGACTTTTAGGTAGTAATCATAAAAATTAGGTTCAGCCTGATTTGTAGAAGGTCTTGAAAGCCAAGGAATAGCCTTAGGGTTTGCTTAGGCAGTGAAGACCCATGGAAGAAGATAATGATGTAAGAAAAGGAGCAGGTGACAATAAACTTGGAAATAGAGATAAGCAGGTAAAATAGCATTATCAGAAGAAAATGCATGATTCAGGGGCAGAATACAATAACGGGGACAAAGAAAAATTAAAGTCTAAACAAAATAATGACAATAGAGATAAAATGCATGTGTTGAGTGCAAGAGAAATTCCAGGAGAAATCAGAGGTTGCAATGACCATTAAATATTTGTATATGTGAATATGGGAGAATATAGGGAAACAGAGGAGGTTTGAGCTTGAATTACTGGCACAGAGATAAACTACTAACACAAAACAAGGAGATAGGTAGGCAAGAACAATAAATATGGTGAAATCAGCTATACACATAATTTTAGGGGACATCCAAATAGCCCCTGGAAAAGGGTGATGGTCAGCTGCAGCAATATGATTATGCTTTAGAAAAGTAGAGAGAACCTGAGTTTTTATGTACTGAAAGAACCAGTTAAAAATGTTAAATAAAATGAAATGACTAGATCATGAATCAGTTAAGAAGTCTGTCAAAGAGAATTGTCTTTATTACCCTAAGTTTTCTACTACCAGTCAAAACCTTCATGACCCCATCCTCCCTGCCGTCCCCCCCAAGTCTTATTTTTGCAGGCCTGGTCCTCTCCCAGGCTTGGGCTCCTGATGATGTCTTGAATCTTAAGGTCTGCACCATTAAGGAGTTGCAATATTAAAGTAAATGAGAGGAGTTGGATGTCATGTTCATAAAGGTAAAACTTTTGGAAGTGGATGGCATCCCTAAATGCAGAGGGAATGAGGAAAAACGGGAAGAGGCCTTAGGGAAATGCCCAGATTTAGGTTTGTAGAAGCAGGAGAGAACAGAGAAGTGATGGTGGGAGCTCTGGAGGATAAGGTGAGGAAAAAGTGTCAGGAAATCTGAGTTTCCTGGACAGTGGAAAGGAAAAATGGTCAAGAAATCCAAAATGCTTCCATGAGATTAATGCATGCAGAGAGTTCTGAGAAAAAAGAAAGAAAGAAACAGCAAAGTTATAATAAGTTTAAGGCAAAGGCAAGATTTTCAGTTACCAAAAGAAAACTCAGTCTATATATTGAGTAGGGCTGAATAGTGTAAGGTGAGCACTGGGTAGGGAGTAAGAAGATGGGTAGATAAAATAAAGCTGGCTAAAGAAAAAGTTTTTAAAAAGAGAGAAAAGGTCAGAATTTGGTTCAGACAATAATTGTACATAACATCCAATTGGAGAAGTAGTCTGGGGACTTCTTAGGGAAAAAGGAATATTTTGGTAAAATAATGTATACAGCTGATCAAACTCAAAATTATAGTTGTGATGTTAAAATGTTTTCAAATATGGAATCTTGATGATCAAAATTTACTGATTCTATTAAAAACTTTGCCATCAAACAGATGAAATCAGGTACAGATTTGGAAACAACAACCTGCTAAGGGCTGAATTGTGCCACCCTGCCCAAGCAATTAATATTTTGAAGCCCTAACTCCCAATGTGATAGGATTTGGAGATGGAGCCATTGGGGGGTAGTTAGGTTTTGATGAGGTCATGAGATTCATGCCCTCATAAGAAGAGGCACCAGAGAATTTACACTATCCCTCTTTACCGTAAGAGGATATAGTGAGAAGGTAGCCATGTGCACATCAGGAAGGGCTCTCGCCAGAACCCGACCATGCTGGTAGCCTGATCTCAGATTTCTAGCCGCCAGAAATGTGGGAAAACAAATTTCTTTTCTTAAGCCACCTATGGTATTTTGTTATGGCCACCCAAACTGATTAAGACACAGTCGTTGATTATTTTCCTCCTAACTTTGTGTATTTACAGTATAATATTTAATTACAGTTTGATTTAAGATTATATAACTTTATAAACAAAACAGAATCTTACTCTATATGGTTTAAATATGACTATGGTAATAAAAAGGCAGAAAAATGAGAAAAAGGAAGAAAGGAAGAAACATAGGAATAAAGAAATAGACTCGTTTAGGAATATTTTTAAATATCTTGCAAATATCCTCAAGAAGAATAGAGTAAGAATAACACCAGTTGAAATTGATTGATCTTTTACTATGTTTCTAGTACCATCTCAAGCCATATAATTTAATCCTTGAAATAACTTAATGGGGTCAATCAAATACTGTTGCTACCCTCTTTTCATAAGGAAGAAAAAAACCCAGGGAGGTAAAATAAAACTCACTCAGTGTTACCACACAAGCCAATGAAAGAGTTAGGCTCATACTTTTGCAGCATCCATGTGCTTTTTAAGCTTTATCCCAATAAAATTTTCCCTTAATTTTCTTACTTCCATATAAAACTACACCCACATGAACTATTCCATGATGGCATTTACTTACTAACTCTCAGTCTCAGAATGGAGGTAGTAAGGCAGCAAGGGTCAAGGCTAATTAAGTATATGAAATGTCTAAGACAGGGCTGAGATTTAGACTTTCAAAGTTATGCCTATTGCAGCATTGTTCACGATAGCCAACATATGGAAACAACCTAACTGTTCTTCAGTGGACAAATGGATAAAGGAAATGTGTTAAGAATATTATTCAGTCTTAAAAAAAATCCTTTTATTTGCAACAACATGAACGGAGCTGTAGAATATTATGCTAAATAAAATATGCAACACACAGAAAGACAAATACTACATGATCGCACTTATATGGCAATCGAAGATAGTCAAACTCATAGAAATAGAGAGTAGGACAGTGATTGCCAAGGGCTGTGGGAAGGGGAAACATGGGTGATGTCAGTGAAATGTACAAAGTTTGTTATGCAACATGAAAATGTAGTGGAGATCTATTACACAGCATAGCGCCTATAGCAAACAATACTGTATTTTATACATGAAGTTTGCCAAGAAAGATCTTAAATGAAACTTCATCACACCCACACAAGTGGCAACTGATATTTTAATTAGCTTGACTGTGATGACCATTTCACAATGCAAGCCTAATATCAAAATATCAAGTTGTACATCTTAAACATATATAATTTTTACATTGATAATATATCAATAAAGCTGTTAAAATTGTTTCTGAAATGTTCATCATTTAAACTGTAGTCATTTTCTATCCTACACAAACCCACAACAAAAATCTAATACCTTCATCGATCCAAGTGAAAGTGAGGAAATTTTAACCCTCAGAATGGCTCTCTTGTTTCTTAACTGCATATTTTTAAAAAGCTGTCTATCCAAAATTAGTGGTGACTTTCAAACTTGGATTTAAAAAAAATAAAAGGGAAACATAACAATCTTATAAATATAAATCTGAGAGTTTCAGTGCCCTGTCATTTCATAGAGCAAGTAACAAGCTCCTACTCTATCCAGGCCAGGCAAGTTTACACTTAGCTGATTTTATTAATGCGAGCTCATTCAACCCCTCCAGTCTCTGGGAGTGATTGAGTTAGGTGGCCTGTGTCTTATTTAGATCAGTATATTGCATGGCTGTAGGACAGTGACATACTTCCTTGGGGCTCAGGGTAGTGAAGGCAAGTAAAACTTTACTAGGTGGTCTTGGGGGGTTTTGTGGTTTTATACTTTTTCCAGGAATTGAAGAGCAACAGAGAGTGACTTGATTCTTCTGGAGATGTTGCCCAATGTCTGTTAACAAGAGAGTATGTCCAGGGCAGAGCCAGCCAACTCTGTCAGAGGCCAGCCAGCATTCATGTGGTTTATCAAGATCATCCCCATGAATGTCACTGAGGAAGCAGCATTTAACTTCTTAAAATATCTCCTACAAAACTAAAAGGAAATTGCAACAAGCACGGCATCTGGGAGTGAGGTACACAGCTGCTAAAGACAGGAAATTTAAATTAGCTGCCTTTTCCCCCTGACTCGTTTTTTAAATTTTTTTTCAGGTCCCATCATAATATAAGATAAACAGAGTGTCAGAGAGCCTTCTAAATTTCCCTGTTTTCTAAGAAGTCTAATTCAATGTGCCTCAAATTTTCCATTGGTTGCTGGTCTGATAACACAAGCCGAAGGAGCAGGTTGGTTTGAAGGAAAAAGAAGAGGGAGAACTACTTTCAGTTGCTTACAATTTACATTTGGCCAAGCAGTAAACACATCTTCTAGACTTGCCAACCTCCTCAAACTGGCCATTTTTTTCTCTCTTTCTCCACTAGCTGCTCAAAAACCATATCCCAAAGTGCCCTGACACAAAACCACTGGAGGGTGTGGTCTCTGCTTGTACTGGGCAATGAACAGGGAAGCTATTTATTTCTAGGGCATCTCTGTTCAGTGACTCATATTTCGACTGGAAAATTGGCCACAGCTTTCTAGCAGCTCTTCCCTGCCAGCGCTCCTGGCATTCTACCCAGTGCTCCCACTGTCCCTCCCCCTTTCTTCTTACCCAGTCTGCTTTTATAAAAGCAGACTAAAGCCCCCACTTAATAATAGTCATTGTTCCACGTTAACCTTGAGGATCTGGGAGGAAGGACAGTGAAGGGTGTAGCTGTGTGCTATAATGAGCATTTGGCGCTATAGCAGGTGGAAAAGGCTTTGGGGATCTGGGCAGATTAGGAGGAGAGGGGGCTCTACCAGATGTTGAAGCAAGATGATGTATTGCTGCTCACTCTGGGATTCAGACAATACCAGTGCAAAAGTAGAACAGGGAAAAGGGGGAAAAATTGATCCCTTTTGATACAAACTGGGCTGTAAACCAGACACACTTGAAAGTGAGCATTTAAGAAAGACAAATTTGTTTCCTGGTCCTGCAGTTTTACCTCTTCATTTTTTTGTTTTTGTTTTTCTCCTTATAGCAGATCAATTGCCAAATTATTCTTTTAATTTCAATATTAACTACATACAGGCTTAACATTCCTATCAGTTAAAGGTTCCTATTAATCTGACTCATTTGTAGTAAAAGAAAAATAGAAAGAGATGCATCGGAAATTTCGTTTTTGTGTGCTTTCAGAACCAAGAAGCATGTAAAGCAAAAGTGAATAGCATCTAATTAATGATAGATTTTACCATTTGAAGAAATACATATTTAAAGCTATTCTTTTGTTTTGCACTGGGCAATAATATAATAAAGAAAATGCTGACATAAACAAATATTCTTCTCACTTTACAAAAAAAGGGTAAGAATGATATTTAATTTTAATAGATTTAATAAATTACCTACTCTACAATGTGGTTTGCATAATTATTCACAAATATTAAGACATACACATCATATGTGTATATATATATAAACACACACATATACATGCATGTAAGCATATAATATGTTCTAAATGTGAAAGGACATATGGAATCCAAAGGTTAATCAAATGTAACCAAAAAAAAATCACAATCTTCAAAAGTTGATAACACTAATAATGAAGACATTTATAAGCAAACATGTTTTAGAGTATATTATATATGAAGAGTTGGGTTGTCAAAAATTATTTCTAGAAGTTTTTAGCCTCTTTGCTTTTCCACAGCACTCCGTACATGCAATCTACTAAGTCAACTTGAATAAGAATGGTAATAAAAAAAAAATTTATCTTTATTTCACTCTAGCCAATGATGACAATTAGAAGCCAGAGACTGTAATCTCTGACCTATGTCTACTTATGCTACATAGTTTATGATTAAACTTGTTTAGGGACCATCCACATGGTAGAAAAAAGAAATGGTACAGGAAATAAGGAAATAGAGGAAGACTTATTATGAGAACCTTGATATGAGAACCCTATATTTGCCAAGGTTCTCCAGAAAAACAGAACCAATAGGTTATTTATTTATTTACTTATTTGTTATTTTGGAACTGGCTCACTAATTTAAGAATTCCCATGATCTGCCTGGAAATCAGGAAAGCCAATGGTGTAATTCACCTCAACTCAAAAGGTCTGAGAACCAGGAAAGATGTAGGCTTCAGTCCATGTCCAAAGGTCTGAGAATCAAGGAGCCAATAGTGTAAATCCTGGCCTGAGTCTGAAAGCCTTCGAAACTCTGAGGGCAGGAAAAGAAGAATTTCTCAGCTCAAGCAGAGAGAGCAAGTGAATTAGCCCTTGCTCCACCTTTTTGTTCTATTCATATCCTCAGAAGATTGGGTGATATCCACGTACATTGGTGAAGACTACCTGTTTATTCTGCTTATGGATTCAAATACTAGTCTCTTCCATAAACTCTTTCATAAACAAACCCAGAAATAATGTTTTTCCAGCTTCTGGATATTTCTTAGCTTAGTCAAGTTGACACATAAAACTAACCATCACATACTCCCTAGTAACAGTTAATTAACCAAAATCACCTTTGAACTTATGGAAAATTATTTGGGTCTTCAAACAGCAGCAAAATACAACACTACCATGTACATTATTATAAATCTGATTTAAATCAAGTTCTATTAAGTTTGTGTCTGCATTGCCATATCTATAAAGCATTAATAGTAACTAGTCAGTTCTGGCCAGTTGGCGTGGTTGGAGTGTTATCCCATAAACTGGAAGGTCACAGGTTTGATTCATGGTCAGGGCACATACCTAGGTTGGAGGATCGGTCCCTAGTGGGGGTGTGTGCAAGAGGCAGCTTATCGACATTTCTCTCTCACATTGATGCTTCTCTCCTTCTCTCTCTCTCCCTCCTTTCCCCTCTCTCTAAAATAAATAAGCATGCCCTCAGGTGAGGGTACAAAGAAAAAAAAATACCTAGCCAGTAAGGTAGTTATTAGGAAAGATAACTAAAACTTTTCATGCTGAAGTTGTTAAATCTCCCATTTGAGGAGGTTAGGTGTAAAATGAAAGAACTGTTCAGTTCTGTCAATATAAAATGCAACAGTTTGAGTGACTTAATCATTGTTTTTTTTACCATTATTCATCTAAAAAACTGGAATTTTGTGTTCAAGAAGAAGATTTGTGTGATGATAAGTCTTCATCAGGGAATATTTAGTATTTTGAAATAGTTCAGAACTGTTATTTTAATCAGTAGTTCACTAAATCAGGTAGAATCAGGTAGTTCACTAAAACTTGAGTAATAAAACATGATGTTGCTAGGGTTAAGATGCGTGATAGCAATTGTGTAGGAATCCCTGCCATTCCCCAACAACAGCTATTTTGTTATGCTCTAAAAATCTGTGGGTCAAGACAGGACAGAGTGGAGAAAGTTTACCTGTTCTTGATTATGGCTGGAGCCTTGGGAAACTCACATACCTAGAGGTGGCTAGTTTTGCTGGTCACGTTGGGGTGTAGAAAAATCTGAACGTTCCTTCACTTATGTATGTTTCCTGGGTGGGAAAATTCTGTATTTGGGCTCAGGTATAACTATCAACAGAGTGCCCCTTGTGGCATCTCGATGCAGTTTGCACCTCTTAAAAAATGATATATGGTATTCAAGTGAGAGCACCTGGAGAGGGAATAACCAGAGGGTGAGTGGTCTAAGAGGCCAAGGAAGAAGGTGCAAGGCTCCTTTGACCTCGCCTCAGAAGTCGTGCGCTCCTTCCTGCCACAGTTTATTTGTTTCAAGAGTTACTAAGCCCAATCCATATTTGAAAGGAAGGGTAAAAGTCTTTCTAACTTGATAAGGCGTAGCAAGATCACATTGCAGAAGAGATGGGGGACTACAGTTGTGGCTATCTTTGGAAAATGCAACCTGCAACATATTTTTCTTACAACATATTACAACCAGTTCTTGTACTTTTTAAGCCACACTTTACTCTTCGTATTTTTTGAAGTTAAAAATATGTAAGACCTAGCTGGTGTGGCTCAGTGGATTGAGTGCCAGCCTGCAAACCAACGGGTCACTGGTTCAATTCCCAGTCAGGGCACATGCCTGGGTTGTGAGCCAGGTCTCCAGTGGGGGGCACATGAAAGGCAACCACACATTGATCATTCTCTCCCTCTATTTCTCCCTCCCTTCCCCTATCTCTAAAAGTAAATAAATAAAATCTTTAAAAAATATGTACATATAAATGTAATAAAATATTTAAAAATCTGTAAATATGTATAAATTTCTAAAGCACTGCTTGTTGGTTGTAGTATTAGGATTTTTTTTTAATCTGACAAGTCAATTTGTATCCCAATTTTGCCACTCCTTAGATGTAGGCATGGGATAACTTTTAAAATCTCCAGAACCTCAATTTTTTTCATATACAAAATAAAGATAAAAAGAATACATGCTTCAAAAATTTGCTAAGGTTGAGTGATATAACACAATTAAACCACACAAATTTCAGGCTATCAAGAAATGATTGTCTATATGGGTGTAGGCATTGTCTGTGACTGAAGATATAGGAATCAAGACATTTTTAAATAAAAATCAACAAAAGCACTGAACATTGACAAATGTCTTATAAACTAATAAAATGTTTCATTTTAATACTTAAGAATGTTAAAATTTTGATGTCTTCTTTTCCTGAGGTTTACTAAAGCCTCCAACACGAAGTACAATGAATCTCCAAATCATGTAGCTCCTTATATACAGACTACATCACTCTCACCTCCAGAGCTATTAAATCAACATTCATGTAATCGATAACTATTAAGCATCTTTCAGCCAAGCCCTGGTGATACACTGTTTATAAAGACAGCCCTTCTCCTCCTCCTCCTCTTCCTCCTCCTCCTCCTCCTCCCCCCCTTCCCACTTCCCCTCTCTCTCCTCCTCCTCCTCCTCCTTCACCTTCCTCCTTCTCCTCCTTCCCCTTCCTCCTCTTCCTCTTCTTCTTTTTGTCTCCTTCTCCTTCTCCTCCTCCCCCTCCCCCTCTCCCTCCTGCTTCCCTCTCTTTTTGCTTTTAACAGAGCCTGCAAGTTCTGATGAGATAATGTCATATTAATTCTGCTATGTGGGGAGTATAAGGACAAATTAAGATGGAGTCAACAGACGCAAGAAAAAATCCATTCATTAATACACATTCAATTGAGCAAGTACTATAATGAACATCCTGTGGTAGACAGTACAAAAATATTGAAGAATACAAAAATACTTATTCTAATGGAACTTGCCTTCTCTGAGGGAAAGTGACACATGTAAAGACAGTTCTAAAACAATATTTAAAAAATAGTAGTAACATACACATGTCTATTTGGGTGGTAAAGATTTGTTGAAGAAGGTGATGTAGAAATTTTGTCTCAATAACAAATATGAATTAATTGATAAAATCAGGTATGAGAGGAATGGAAATAAAAGATTCACAAAACTTCCCTAGGAGGTTTACTTTGATAATATAGTACTTATCTACATAAACATGACAGAGTATATGGTAGACATTTTGCCCAGTTCATTCAAGGAAGAGCTTGTTGTCCAGATACTGGGCGTGCTATTTGCAGATAAGGTTTAGCAGTTAGTCTCTTCACAAAATTGCCACAGCTGGGCAGAGTAGCCTCATCCAAGGCCACACCATTGTCAGGAAGGCCACATCCCAAGTCTGATGGGGATATAATTATAAATATCTGGCCATTTTGGAGTCAATATGGGAGAACACTGACCGTTTTAGCACCAGAGCTCCCAGTCAGATCAACCAATGATGACATGGGTCTGTGAGATTGTTTATCTTCTCTCTCTGCTTCTTCTTTCCTTTCCACAGGTGTAGATCCCAAGAGGCCTTCTCAATTAACATCCTGTACTTCTGTCTCAGATTTCACTTCCTAAGGTACCCAACCTGTGACAATATGATAAGCAGAAAAAATTTTAAGAAATTTAATTGCAAATTTCTTTCTCTATTGAATCTCTATAATACGAGCAGTCTCCCACTTTATGTTTGTAATAGATTGCTCAAATATTAGTCACATCAGTCTGCATTGTACAAATAATTACTCGAGTTTGATTGAAAAATATTACTTAGAAAGCATAGCACAAAGCTGGGTTTTAGTCATTAATCTCTCATCCATTTATCATTTGATAACTGCTTGCCAAAGCTAAAAATTTTAATCAGAGCAATTTTTGAGTAGGAAAAAGCAGAAAGCATACTTTTGAAAGCAATAATTCTATTGTTCTTTTTACTTTTATACAATTTAAAAATAGTCAACTGGATTTTTACATTTTAAATTAGTAAATAAAATTACATTTGATCCTAGGCAAGTTAATGCATATATTTTATGGATAAAATGAGATTGATTAATTAAGACCACAGATTCCATAAAGTTACTTATTTTACTCTTCTGTTGAATAACAAATATTTGTTTATACAATGATCATGAGAAATAATTATCTTCAGAGGTTTCACAATATTTATTGTGACAATGTTATATTGCATTTACTTAATATTTTAAAAATATTTTGTAGCCTTAGAGCCCATTCTTTCCATTTTTACTCACAAAGTTTGTTTCTTGATACATGTATGTAATGGTTTTTCCCTTATACTGTGATAAAAATATAGTGGAAAAAACACAGGTCTTTTACTTTGTTACTTTTGCTTTGGCTTTGATGTTGCCCCATTTTTCCTCCTTTCTTTTCTCTGTTCTTTTCTGTAAAATCACAGGGACATTATGAAAGATAATAATAATGAAACCCATAATAATAATAGGCTATACTTGTTTAACTCATACTGTATGCTTGCCATTGTTCTAATTCTTTCACATATATCAATTCATTTAATTCTCATAACATACCTTTGGAGGTATTGTCCCTATTTTAAAAATAGTATGTGACCCTTCTTCAGAATGGGGCAGAACCACTAAAAGAACATTGTATATTATGATCACTTTCATTCTGAGGGTCAAATATAATTTCCACTTGCTAATGAAATGCATAGCTTTTGTGTCTACTAGGAGAGATAGGAAAAGAACCTGAGGGTTAATATAAATGTTTCAAATTCTTGTGCCTATGATGTAGGTAATTCATGAACAAAAAATTGAGCAGAGAAACAGGCGTATTCTTTAGATCCATTTAATATGAAAAGTAGCTCTAGTTGTGTGTGTTCACATGTGTGTGGGAGCCAGAGGAGGGTCACTGAAATGTGGAGGAGGAATTCAACAAATTGTCCAAGTGTCTGTCCACAGGTGCTAGAAAATATTTTCCAATTTTTTAGAATGAGCGTATCTTACATAGTTGAAATATTAATTTGAGAGGATTTTAAGTGCTAAAATTCTTCTGTCATAAATATTTGTCTATCACCATGAAAACAGCTATGTACCATTTCCCAATTTGCACGGAGTAACTCACTTCTTTCACCATATATGATTGTAGGACTGCACGCATCCTATACACATGATGATAAGGACTGACTCAATGAAGGTCCCAGAATCATCTTTATCAAATTCTGAATGTCTCAGGGGGTGTCAGGCCATGTATGCTTATATATACTTTCATAGTCATTACTATTTTAATCAGGGAATTAATGTTACTAATATCATTAATTTATATATTAGGGCCTCATTAAAAGACTATCTTCTCATTCTTTGTGTATTTTCTAAAGCAAAACTGTGTGCCAGGCACACAGGTAATAGAATGGTGAAAAAGAGGAAGATTATTCTATCCTCATCAAGATACAGGTGAGGGTGAAGGACTCGGCTTTGTTTCAAAATATTATTCAGATTTTTATTTCACTTGGCTTTTATTATTATTTGTTTGCTTAAGAATAATAACATTCTGTTATATTAAGTTTCATGCTATAACTGATTTCCTGGAAAGGTCTTGGTCAACACCTAATAAAATTGAAGTAATCAGCTGGTATAAACTTTGCTTAGCATACTCTAGCTGACTTCACAAGCAAAGCCAAAGGAAGAAGGGAGGTTTTTAGATAACACAGGTCAACGTGGTGATTTTTCTCATTTTGTGGAAAATGTTAACTGCTGTTGTTTATATATTGATAACCAGTAAAACCTCTTGCTCTGTGCAATGTATACACTTCTGAGTTCCATGACTAAAACTCTATAATAACCTGAAAGTTTGGAGGTTGTTTTGTTTTGTTTTGTTTTCCAGGAGAATATGTTAGCTTTTAGTCTATTATCACCTTTAAATATTAAATTTTAATAAATTTCATCTGTGTATACCAATGAGCATAAAAATGCACTCTAAAATACTTACTGTCATTCTGAATTTATTTAAAAGTCACTGTTAACATGTGTACATTTTTTATACCTCAGTGGATATTATTGGTAAAATGACCTCTTGTGTTTCAATGCCTTAAGGATAGAGACTTATGCAGGCTTGCCTCTAGCAAATGCTAAGTGCCTGGGAACACATAATAAATATTTGATGATAAGATGTTAGAATAAAAGGAAAAGCTGGATTCTTAACTAAAGAAAATATACTTAATTTGTTCTTATTTGTGTATTATTATAATTTTAAGAATATTTCACTTAGAATTCTTTTGTATTAATACAAACACTTGTTTTCTGCATGTAAGAGTGCCACATATATACTACAGTAAACTTACAAATTACAAAAAATTGGAATATATATATATGGAGAGAAAAAAGACAAATTAATAAAATTTTCATTCTGCCATAGACAAATTACTATCATTTTATTTTATTTATCTCTAAATGTGTAATTTTACATGGTTAATATTATACAATAGATGAGCTTTTATAACAGTTTTTATTGTACTTTAGATTCACTTTTGAATCCCATTTTTAAACAAAATATTATATCCATTAGAATGTTGATGACATTATCTACATGTCTTTAAAATATTTGAAAAACTACAATAATTTATTTCTCTACAATTATTTGTTATCTAAAATTTAGGGCTATTATTAATAATAGCAATTGCAATCATTTCTTGAGAGTTTGCTCTGTGCCAGGCATTGTGTTCTCTTTAAAACAAATCCATTATGAGAGGTATCATCTTCAATTTCAGGTGAATGAGTTCAGTTAAAAAAAAAATTAGGCATTTGTCTCAAACTAACTGCCAGTTCATGGTGGAGGCAGAATTTGATTCTCAAGCTTGCCTATTAACCACTTTGTGTTTTGGCTCCATATTATATGTGTCATTTTGATAAACGTCTTTGACGTGTAGGCTTTGTGTGCATTTTGAGTAATATCCTTAAGAATAAACTCAGAAATAAAATTTCTGAATAAAATCAGAAACAGAATAGAAGGGATAAACCTTTTCAAAGCTCTTAATATATTCGTCCAAATTATATTATAAATGTGTTAATCAAATTTACATTACTATCTGAGTTCAGGGGATTTTTGTATTAGTTAGTTCTTACTTTATTCAATATGTGTTAATTATATAGCACTTAGCTTTCATGTTTTTGTTTTTAGAATATCAAATATCTTTTAACATATTAATTAGATATCTGTATTGCTTCTCATGTGATTACTCTGTTATATTGCTTAGTTTGCTTATTGCTCAGGTATTAGTGTTAATCTTACTAATCTTTAAAGTCTTGATTTTTAAGAAGTAACCCAGTGGCATGTTTATTAACAGACTTTTGCACAATCATTCCTAGGTGTCAGTCACAGTTCAAGACTCTTTCTATTTACTCCTCACATTTACCTTTAGAGATGGGTACTACTATTATTCCCGTTTTTACAAACGAGGAAATCCAAGCACACAGAGAAATTTGGTTTCCCCAGTTCACAGAGCTAGTAAGTAAGGAAATTAAACTCTGGAAAACTAGCTAAAGCAATCATGTTTTTCTTTCTGTAGATCTTGCGAGTATTTCCCAAACTTCACTTCTTTGCTTTATTCATACATATGTTAAATATTAGTTTTCATAGAATTAAATCCATTGATCCTATACCTTTTTTTTTTCAGATATACTAATTCTTTCCAAATATTTCCTAAGTAAATCAAATAATTGCCCAGATGTCCTGTCAGGTATGTTTAAATAGATATTGTTTAGAATAACAAAACAATTGGAGGCAATTTGAGTGTCTGTCAATGTAAGAACATAGAAACTTGTAGAAAATTTTTATTAAAATTTGAGCCAAACAGTTTGTAATTTCTTTTATGCATTTTAGAGTAAGGAGGAAAAGTAAGAAAGATTACATGAAGGTAGGAGAAAAGCAAGGCACAAACCAGATTACAGGGTAGTTAAGCTCCAGACGGTGGTCATGCTTTAGAAGGAGGGGCCTGAAAGTGAGGATTTCAAAGGTGTATTATTAACCTAGATGCACAGAAACTATGAACAAGGCTTGCTTAGGGCAAAGATAAGCCTTTTACTAAAGAAGTTATATGCCTGGGGTGTGACTACCTACCGTGACCTTCCCAGTTAGGAATTTATGATCAGATCATTCTGTGAGGTTATTTTTCATAAAAACCCTTTTTCATGCACATGTCCAACAACTGAAGATTGAATAAATTTATTATGATACATTCTTGTACAGATCTTGTACAGTCATTAAAAATGATGGGGAATCTGTATACTTGTTAATATAAAATGTGGTCACTACACGCTGGTCAATAAAAAGATAAACTTTAGAAATATAAACTCATCTATATTTTTAAAAATGTGTAAACCCATATTTGCCTAAATTTATTAATAGATTAATAAAGTTTCCTCTAAGCTGCTCGTCTCTATTTTCAAAATATTCTAACATGAGATGGATTACTGTTAGGAAAAAAACCAGCTTTTTCAAAACACTAATTCTAACTTTGATCAATGCACATGGTTCGCTAACTGTGAAACAATCTCATTACAAAGGAAAAAAACAAACAAACCTTTTTTAGCAAGAGTCCAAAGTTATATTCACCTGTTTTTTGGATGTTAGTCTTTCTTAAATACATATGATTGATACTAAAAAACATTTTCTGTACTTTTTAAATAAATCTCTTCATGTACTATGGGTGTCAAAAAACAGTCATTTGCCGGTTAATGAAAGGGATACATTGTACGAAATGAGCCCTTAGGCGATTTCATTATTGTGGGGCTGTAGTACACAGTTAGACAGTCATGAGCAAAGTAGGAATGAAACGCCATGTATGGAACATCACCAAGGTGGAAAGCTTTATGAGCCCAGCAACAGACAATTGTAGGGCGGCACCTCACCTTTAGGGTGGCCTTTATTCCCATAGCATACTGCTGGTCATATGGGTTTGGATCCTTCCCTGACCTTTTTTCCCTTAGCATGTCACTATTCAAGTAGTAGACCCCCTTAGAGGAGGAACAAGGGCCTCATATGACTTTCATATAAGCCCTTGCATGACCTCTCCCTTAAGCATTAAAGATCTCAAAACAATGAGTTTCTGACCTGAATCAAATAATCTTAGGAACAAAGCCTCAGGTCTGTTGACCACAGAGACAGAGTTTTCGTCAAACTAGACATAACACCTCAGTTGTGTTTCACCTCCAGGCCCAGAAAAGGAGCATGGCCAGGTGGGGTGACGCCATAGCTGACATTAAGACCAGCTGCAGTGACTAATGGCCCCATGGCCTGATGCCGACCAATCAGTGTAGACCATGACCCTGAAAGGACCCACCTGGAAAGCTAATGACTAGTCCATTGAGTCCTCCCTGAGACCTCTCCTAGAATCCCCACATTTGGAAAGCAGATAAAACCCCTCAGGATGGAGGACCCAATACACACTGTCTCTCTGGGTGATGCCTGTGCTTTTCTCCCTTTTTCTCTCAGGTATGTTACTTTTGCCTTCCTTTCTCCTAAGCTCCAAGGCCCCTTCTTGTGCCTCTCTAACTTGTTTCCTTAGCCCATGCAGCCCAGCTTGCTCAGTTCTTCCATGGCGGACTTATTCTACCTCTGTGACTTTCTAAATAAATTTTTGCCTGTATTTGAATCTTGGATCTGAATTCTTTCTTAGCCAGAATTCAGGTACTGAGGTTGCTGAACTGAGGTCAATTCACCAGTAACATTCTGATGCCATTTTTCTGCCAATAGGACCATTATAGCGTGAACTTATACAAACCTACATGGTGTAGCCTACTACATACCCAGACTGCCTGGCATAACCTATTGCTCTTCAGGGGAGAAAAATTAATTTTCCCTCTACCATTTTTGGTTCTTGGCTGAGGTATCCCAGTAATAAAAGAGAGATTAAAGGAACAAAACAAACAAAAGTTTACTAACATGTATACGTCCTGTATACCTGGGAGAGGTATAAGAAAACTGAATAACTTGCCAAGATGGCTGTAGCCATCAACTCAAATACCATCTTTAACTGAAGACAAAAGAAGATGCTACTGGTTGGGAAAGATTCAGTTAGGAGAGGTTAGCAGAAGAAGCACAGTAAACAAGGGTAAGGTTGTTATGCAAATTTAAGTTCCTGTCTTCTTCATTGATAAGAGTTCTTAGAGATAAAGTCATCTTTCCTTTTCCTGGTAATTCCAGGGAGAAATTCTTACAAATGGAGATTTCCTTTACAAATGTAAATATATTTTATAAAGACTAACCTTTATTGGTTTTCACAACTTCTCCCATGTCTGCTGTTTCTTAAAATTAACCACCTTAAAATAATCTTTATGCCAAATAGATGTATTTCAGGGTGACAAATTTTGTTTTCCTATCACTCCTAGGCTACAAACCTGAACAGACTGCTATTATTCTGAATACTATAAGCAATTATAACACAAGGGTATTTGTGTAATATGTTGCATAATCACATTATGAAAGCTAAGATGTCACTAGAGATAGAAGTTTTTCAACTTCATTATAATTTAATGGGGCCACTACTGTATATGCAGTCTGTGGTTGAATGAAATGTCTTTATGTGATAAATAACTGTACAAGCAACCCATCTGTAAATGGGACTGGCCACACCCTCTTATACTTAGACTTTTCAAAGAACCCTCCCACTACACCATCATTGACTGGATAGTTATGGTTGGGTGTATGAGAGGCACTTAGTAAATCTGTATTGACTGTTGAAGAAACAGCCTGCAGTAGCACACTGAACAGAGTTCAAAATTAATGTCCATGGAGGGTAAATGCAGAAGCCTGCTCTTAAAATAATACTGAAACATATACTTCTACGTCAAAGTATAAGCTATGAAGAGAGAGATTGTTACTGATTGGTCACTACTATAGCATCAGTCTGGCACATAGTAGGTGTTAGGGTGGTGGGTGACACAGGCTGTGAAGGAATTCACAAAGAGAAGAAAGTGTAGAGAGAAAAGTTTTTATTCACTCTCCAAGAAAGGAGAGGGGCATGGTATGGAGAGATACACCAGCCTTGAGGGGTGGGGGCTTTTAGCTTTTATTGTATTATAACTGGGGGGGAAAGATTGGGGGTTGCTGTTGTGTGGCTCCTGGGCTGTTGGGGCGCTATAACAGGAGGCTGTACTTTGTTCCAATGTTACCTCCTGCCTGTGGCTGTAGGGAGGGGTTAGTCATATTCTACTCTTGCTTTCCAGTAATTTCCAGTCCTGGGGACATAAGCCCAGAAGAATAAAATGGGAGTCATGTTTAACAAGGTCATAGGGCCTGCTCAGCAAATGATGCCACAATAGCAAACAACTCTGGCTTTACTCTTTCAGTAGACGCTCAATAAATATCATTTTAAAGCAAATTAATAGTTTTTATGTGTTATGTAAAATAACCCATTTGTCCCAAAAAGGACAAATGAGGTCAGTTTTATTGTCACCATCTCACAGATTACAAAACTAACATTCAAAGAATGTAACTTGTCCAAGGCTTCACAGTTGGTAAATGCTGGAACTGGGACTTGAAACCACATGGTCTGACTTTAAAGTTCATGTAAACACACTGTTCATCCTCTGAAAACATACCACTCTAGGGGCTGTACAAGGAAACAGGCTTACTAAACATTTTACATTGCTCTATTGCTATGCAAATATACTTTCATTCATTTTTTTTAGCAAATATTTAGTGAAGACATATAATGTGTCTAGTTTAGACACACGTCTCACATGGTCCAAAAAAAAGTCAGGTGAGGTCCCCTGTCACCTAGTTTTTACATTCTACCGGGAAGGAGAGAAACAACAAATGTGCCAACTAGGGAATAAATAAGATAATTTTAGAGACTGATATGTGTTCTGAGGAAGCTTTAAATAGTTCATTCAGGGATGGCTTTTCTAAAGAAGAGGAGCCCTGCTCTGTAAGATTTATGGTTGACTGTTACAGGGACAGTATCAAATAGCAAGTGCAAAAGCCCTGAGTAAGAAATAAATAAGGTCAGCACGTTTGAGGATATCAAACTGGACAGTGTGCCTGGAGCTAGGGTACCAGAAGGAAAATGGCAGCTAAGCAGAAAGCCCTTCAAAATCCTTTTTATTTTTTGGAATTCTTAAAGCCACCATAGAAGAGATATTCAATTCAGGCATATTAAGCTAAATAATTTATATGCTATCCCATTGAGCAACAATGAAAAATAATTTCTCTATGCAAACTTAAGAGTTATTTCAACTTTTACCAATCCCACCTTAAAAAAAAGGGGGGGGATATATAAGGATAGTAAAATGAGCATTATGAACCCAGTGAAAAATGAATTTAAAATAAATCACTAGAGACATGTGGCTGGTTACAGAAAAGGTCGCTTACCAGTGGCTTTGGCTTTCAAGAGGAATCATGGAATCTCCTCTCTGGAGATGGCTTAAAATAGGATTAGATATATTCACTCAGTGCAGTCTTGCCTGAAAGCCTCTGCTGACCTCTCAAGGTCTTGCCGGTCCTGTGATTCTGTGATAAATTTAGCCTCTTCCATTGGGTGAAAACAACTCAGGATTCACCATGCCAGCTGCAACCTGGAATAATTGGAAGGGACTGATTTTGGAGCAGTATACCTCCTACAGCTAAGACAAGATGCAATTAACAGATCCCCAAACTTCTCTTATTTCATGCTGTACTGAGTACTCTGCTGGTTCTCTGCCAATAATGACTAGTATCAGTGATACAAGCAAAGTCAAGTGGTCTGGTCTACGATTAAATAGTAGATTTCTTTATTAGCTGCTGACCTTGCTTTGAACAGCATGGCTTCAAGACTTGTGTACCTATTAGCTGATTCTTTGATCCTTGAAAAAAGGAAACAGATGAATCCAATAATGCATTTTTATTTGGCCTCTTTTCCTCATTCTCAAGAAGAAATAACTCAAGTTCTGATGCCATGAGCCTTAACCTCATTAAGTAACAGCTCAACTGTTCAGATACTTAATCAACAGCACTTACCCATTGTGTTTTCTCATTTAACAATCTCTGCTTTGAATAAAAATTCAAGCAATTTTTTTTTCCATCACATTCTCATTTAGAGGCAGTTGGGCAGAGGGATTAGAGCACAGATCTGGAGTGAGAAAGAATGGGACTTAGTGCCAGCCCCTTCTGCCCAGCAGATTATGAACTAGACATTGGTAAACTCCTCTGACACTTGATTTCTTTGTTTGTGTATTAGGCACAAAATTAGCTCCTATCTCATGGACTCGATGTTAGAATTAAATGAGCTAATATAAAGGAACTGTGTCTCATCTTCCTATCTCTGGTGTTCATTTAACATTAAATACTACCAGATATAATCTTACATATATGTTTACTTGCTTATTCTTCTTTTACTCCCCACCTTCACCCTTTGTCAACACACACACACACACACACACAAAGGAACACACACAAACCCAGATGTGAGCTCCATGGAGACAGGGATCTTCTTTGATGCATCTACCATGCCTATGAAGAGGCTTTACTTAAATGTCCCTGGACAAATATTCATAAAGGAAAGCATGAAAACATCTTGCATAGTGGTGTCTACTATGTGAGCAGCATTCAGTAAAATGCTAGGTATTTTTTTCTTGGAAACAATGGAAGGTTTAGCTAGATCTATCATTTTAACATCTAAAATAGCCTGGGGTCAAGGATAGAGTGAGGGAAGCTGGTATAAGGGACCCAAGCTTGCCTCTGGCTTTGACAATAGTAAGATAACCTTTATTTGTACAAATCATTTTATCTTTTCAGTTTCCTCACATGCAGATTACTTTATTTTTAAAAAAAAAATTATTGATTGATTTGAGAGAGAGAAACATAGATTTTTTTGTTGTTCCACTTATTTGTGCATTCATTGGTTGATTATTGAATGTGTCCTGACTGGGGATTGAACTCACAACGTTGGTGTATTAGATGACGCTCTATCCAACTAAGCTACTTAGCCAGGGTACAGGTTGTTTTCATATATGAGATTCTTTGCAATTTATATTCTTATTTATATTGTCCCAGATTGTGGTGTAAATATAGATTATATTCCTTAGTAAAAGTGATGTAACAGACCAAGGAAAGACAGTAGTTATGCTGATAGATGCTCTCAGAACCAGCTCCGATTCCCTGGCATCCCCAATTAAACTCACTGTAAAATGAAGATATCAGGAAATAGAAAGGCTAAAGTAGGAGTATGTGAAGCCTTCCCAATGAAAACCTTCACTGCTTCACCCAGCTCCACTCCTCAAAACACAAAAGGAGAGGAAATCCCTCAGGCTTGGATTGGCAGACAGAGCCTGAGCAGCTTGGTGTTTGTTTCTGGATTGTATTTGTCTGCCCTGAGGGTTTGTTCTCCAGAACTTGTGTTTCTTTAGTCTCTTTCATTGAGTTGACATTACTTTTTTCTTCTTACTTTCTTTACTTATTCACCATGTTCCTTACATAACAAATTGAATAGGGCAAGGTTGGGAAGGAAGGCAGTTTATGGCATGAGGCTCAAACTTCAGCAGAAGCAACAGCAAACCTGGAGTTTCATGCTTTAACACAGCTTATTTCCGTGTTAAAGTTTAAATATTCATGCTGATTCAAGATGAAAACATATATGCAATCTGTGTTTCAATACGAAAATATATGACGAGCTTAAGAGAGTGAGATAAATGATCATGGAAAAAGGAGGAAAGGGGCAGGAACACAGAATGAAAACAAGAACAAATGTGCACAAGGTGGAGAAAGAATAAAAAGAATTTTCAAAAGCAAAATGAGAAGAAAGTATCGACAGGTGAACTAATAACTAGAAAAAGTGGTTGAAGGGAAAAGTTTTTAATGTTTTAAAGCTTTTTTTCAGAATTTAGAAATTAGATGGTATTTGATTGGAGAGATGTTTTGAAAAGGGGAAAAAATGAATGGTAGAAATGTCTAAAGATGCTGATTGAGAGGAACAACAAAGCCAGATGGCATAAATGGCATCTTTAGGGATTTTGTGGCATGAGAAACTATGCTCAAAAGTGTCCCCTCTGTCCTGAAAATGCTGCGGTCACACTGAGCATGTTCGATGTCCTTTGCTAGCCATGGTAACCCCCTTAATGTGCTTGACCCTCAAACCTCTGACATGGAGTCATTTGGGCTCTTGTTTGTTTTTTAACCACCTTCACTACCTCATCAAGTTGACTTTGCTGCCCTTCTGACATCTTAATCAGTAAAAGTTGTATTCTTTGTGAAATAGTTATGACATATCCCTATTTGAGAATGTCAAGTAGCTATTAAAAAGAATAAGGACAACTCTATGTACTGAAATTAGATTGGGTTAAAAACTTAAGTTGCAGAATAATTTGTATAGTATGAGCCAATTTTGATTACTAATAAAGCATGTATATTATTTATTTGTACAATTATACAGAAATGTGGGAAAACAGACATAAACTGCTTTCTTTAGTTTTTTTTAGAAGGAAGGAGATAAAAGCAAAGAGCAATAGGGAAGTTATTTCTTCTTATTTCTACAGTTTGTTATAAAAATTGTACATAATTTTTGTTGTTAATGTAGTAACATAGAAAAATATTTAAAGATTTTCTTATAGTTATTGTGTATAATTATTAATTAATATGGACTAATATTATAGGTGACTTAACTTAAAAGCTCATTCATATTTGTTCCTGAAATTATATTTATATTTGATACTTACTCCACCTGGTTTAAATACTGACAGATATTGCCCTGGCAGTGTGGCTCAGTTGGTTGGAGCATCATCCTATAGTTGAATGGTTGCAGGTTCGATTCCCTGTCATGGCACGTGCCTAAATTGTTACTTCAGTCCCTGGCTGGGTGTGTGCAATCCCCGATCTGTGCGTGTACAGGAAGCGACCAGTAGATACTTACCTCTCACCTCAACGTTTGTCTCTCCTTTCCTTTCTGTCTAAAAGCAATGAAAACAAAAATGTCTTTGGGTGAAGATTTAAAAAAAAAACAAACCACTGACAGATAATACTAATTGTTTATGCAATAACCATTCCTTCTTCTTTCTTAATTTGAAAATTTATGACAGTAGTAGAGTCAACATGGTCAGTTTAAAAATAAGACAGAACAGATTAAAACTAAACAAACCAAAAAACAAACAAAACAGAAACTTTTATCTCCCCACAGTTAAGGGTGGTCATAAGAATAAGATCTTGTCAATGTGACATAAGCTGAAGCTAGTGTGTGGGACTTTCAGAACTCCTTTGCCAAGAAGATACGTGGCTTGTGTGCACCCTTCTGCCCTTCTCACCTCACTCATTCGTGCTGCCTGGAATAAAGACAGGAGGACTGGAGCTCTAGCAGCCACCTTGAGTTGTGAGTTGACATTAAGGATAGAAGCTACACACTGAGGACAATGGAGCAGAAAAAGAAAGAACGGAAGGTTTTCGAATGACTCCATGGTGCCAGTCATCACACCTGGATTGCCTACCTTTAAGTTCCTTTTATTTGAAAACTAAATTCTGATGTGTATTCAATCAGTATTATTTTCAGTTTTTCTACTATAAGCAGATAATTTGTCCTCATTTATATAAGCAGATATAGACAGTCTAGAAGCATATGGAAAATAATTTTCTTATGGGAAAAATACAGAATTATGATAGCACAAGCATATCCTTTTTGTGTTCAGGTCTAGAGCTGCTTGCTTATTTAATCATGATAATTCTGATTGGGTCTATTTTGTTTCAATAAAATACTGCCACTTCTAATGGATAATCCAGTGTTTGGAGCCATCATGAAAGTTTTTGGTCTGCCTTTTTCTGCTAACAATAGAAGGTTTTGATGAACTGATTAAGCAGAAATAAAAGTGTACTGAGGCAGGAGTGTTACAGTCACTTAAACCTGTTTTTAAGAAGTCAAAGTGCTAACCTGTGAAATTTCAGGCATAAAACAAACTGTAAATAGGAAACCTGAGATACAACCTTATTCAATAACATGAGAACAGACCTGGAAATAAAACCATCAAATGAGTTCTAACTCCAGCTCTGCTATCTAATTGTCTTTTGTACCTGAATATCATTTAGCTTTTACATGCTTCATTAGAAAAATGAAATAACTGACCCATAGGGAAAGGAAGTGTTCCATGATGGAGTGAAGCATGGTTGAGGGAACTTTGTGAAAGCCCACTTTTAATGAAGGAAGTGTATTTCTGAATGTGTATGTGCCCGGCCATTCAGATATTATACTCACACTTGACGCATGATTTGATGTCTGGCAAATGGTGTTTTGATGACTGGAAAAGAACAAGGAAGGGTATGGCTTATAAGGGATTGTGTGCAGACAGAAATTTTTCTTTTTCTCCTCCAGGTTGTCAAGAGCCATGACAAGGAGAATCAACTATAGTACTAGCTCATTTTATTATATAAAAAGCTGCTTATGTTACATAATTTAAATAATTGTCTTAAGTCTCCTGTGCAATCCAACTTCCTTTTTAAAAATTCAATTAAGCAGGCAATGGGAACTATTATCCCCATTTTACAGATGAGATCATTCAAGCTCAGAGGCAAGATAAAAGTTGACCAAGGTATTTATGTCATAGCTGGAAACCAAACACAAGTTTTCTTCCTCTAACTCTAGCAGTCTAAAATACTACATACTTGTTTTCATGGGATATAGGGGAGCAGGTTGTAATATGCATACTTGATAGGTTATATTTGAAGATGTGTAAATTATTCTTTCTTTCCCTCCAGGATGTATACACTCTTGACAAACCAAGTATTCTTAAGTACACACACATGCACACACACTCACACATGCACATACATATTCCATGTTTATAATTTTAAATAGGAAGAAAGAACTAGGTTCTGGGCTCTCTGGGAGGAGGATACATGTGAGCATGAGCATCTTTATGAAGGATAAAATTGTTTTCTTAATAATTTATTAGTGACCCAAGCTTTTAGCCATTAAGCATGACATTCTCTAATGAGAATCTAAGATAACAATGAGTCAGAAACTGTAGAGCACAAGAGGAACATCTGCCTCATCACTCCTGCTTGCTGAGGGCTTAAAACAATGCAAGTTAAGTCAAATGATATAAAAAAATGGTAGAAGAAAGGGATGCTTGAAACTAATTCTTCTACCTATATGTCCAGGATCCTTTTGAATGTCAAATAATTTTTGAAACTTTGAGTTCTCCATTAAGCCACTTAGTTCAGGACATGTAAAACTTAAAATTTAAGAACTTTGCACAATGATATTCACAAGATTATAAGCACAAGAAGGCAGAGAAAGATGACTTTTCTCTATTATTGCATTCTTAGGAATATCACATTGCCTGGTGAGGTTTAGTGTTTGCAAAATTCATAAATCAATGATGCAGCTAGGTCCATTTTCATGTAAATAATGCTACAGTAATTTGAAATCTAATGGCTTTGAAGAGTTAATGCAGCTCTTGCAAGAGGCTAACTTTACAAGTGGTACAAATTGACAACATCAAGTGCAGTCTCAGTGGAATAATTTATTTATGTAGAATTAAGGAAATCTTAATAGGAAAACAAAATGTATGACTTTGTCCATCAATTACCGTTGGTTTCAATTTAGACCTAAGGAGGGGAAATGGTCTTTTTTTTGTAGGTCTAGTCCAAATACAGACAGGAATGAAGACCCTTATATTAATTTGGATCACAGTTGCCCTAAAGAGTACATGTAAAACAAGAAATTATTTTTGTTATTGTTACCACCAAATGTGTTCCAACACTCCTTAGCCTTAGGAATGTCCCTGAAGCAGATGGGAAGCCATTTACTTGAGTGAGGACAGACCCTTCTTAAGATTTAGATCTGACAGGAGAGATGTGTCAGCACAAATGAGAGAAATCTGGTGGCCCTGGAGCTGAGTTCCTCTGCCAAGAGGACCAGGAATGAGTTTCTTCAGGAACCTGACAGGAAAAAGACCTGCAAAGGATAAGTGGTAACTCAGATCTTTAGATCCTCTCAGCTTCTGTGAAGGAAAGAATTATAATTTTAAATGAAACTGAAGAAATTGGAAAACAATGAAAAATGACCTAGAATACAATGCTGATTTTATCTACATGTGTCTCTCTCTCCACTGAGTACAGAGTCAATAGACCTTTCCTGGCAACAGACTCAGACTAAAATAGAGAATTAAATATTCATTAAACTTCATATGTGAGAAATAGAAACAACCTTACAACAACATAATCAAACTTGTAATTCATAAGTGAGGAACTCAAGAGCCAGATAAGAAAAATAAATTGTCCAAGATTACTTTATTAGTTGCTGGCAGTGATAGAATTAAAATTCAGATTTTAACTCCCAACCAGTTCAATGTGGTAAAATTTGGGTTGTGTTTTGTAAATAACTATACTATATTTCCCAGGGAAACTGATAATCTATCCTATAACAACACAAAATTTCAAATATGGATTTTTAAATTTAACATCATTAATCATGGAAATTCACATTAAATGCAAAAAAATATGTAACACTTCACACCTACAAGAACAGGTTAAATTAGAAATACAATACTTAGTGTTGGCAAGGATTTGCAGCAACTGGAATTTTTATATGCTGGCAGGAGTGTAAATTATTTCAACCATTTTATAAGATTACTTGTCAATATCTATTATATATAGTGTACATATGCACTATATATGCTATATATACTATACTATATATGCATATGTACTATATATTTTATACATAAAGTATACATGCTATATTATATACATGCATATATATACTATACTATATATATTATATGCTATATATGCTATACTATAAATATGTATATACTATATATGCTATATATGTGCTATACTATAGATGTGTATATATTCTATGTATGCTATATATTTTACTATATATGTGTATATATACTATATATACTATAGCATATATATATATAATATGTGTATGTATATAGTAGTCTATAATTCAGAGATTACATTGTAAGACATAAACCTAAGGGAAATCAAAATTGAAACATAATTGTTCATTACAGTTTTCTATAATGTCCAAAAATTGAAAAAGCCCAAATGTTCTTTAATAGTCTATTGAATCAATAAGTTATGTCATATTCATACAGTAGAATACTATGCAGCCATGAGAAAACCAAATTGCTACTTCACACAACAATTTGAGTGACTCTCTCAGATATAATAATGTGAGAATGAACCCAGATGCAACAGACAATTACTATGGATTCCATTTATGTGATGTCAAAAACAAGCAACACTAAGCAATGATAACAGAAGTCAAAATAGTAGTTACATCCTGGTGGTAGGGAGGGGTGAAAGGTAGGTAGAAGCTGGTACTGACTGTGAAGGGATAGATATAAGGGAAACTTCCAGGATAATAGAAATATTTTATATCTTGGTCTGGATAGTAGTTAAATGGATTGTCCCATGTCTCTCTCTCTCTCTTGCTCTCTCTCTCTCTCTCTCTTCCCATCTATAATGTGTGTAGGGGTGTCCATTTAAACACTTGCCATATAGATATACCATATATACACCACGGGTACCAACTGGTCTATATACTTCAAGCTTATACACATTTCCCCCTCATTGTATATATTTATACCTCAATTAGAAGACTGTTTCTAAGGAATTTTTCTGAAAAAAATTAAAAATATGAATTGTTCATATCCTCCATGATCATAAGGATATAGCACTTTTTCAATCAAAACATAATGTTTGAACAGTTAAGGCTATTTAGTGACACTTTAAGTAGATGGCTATTTATTTACACCACAGAAGCAAAAAATGCCCATACTTCTGAAATAGTTATAATCACCCAGGAAAAGCTATAAAGTCACCCCTTAAAATTTCCATAATCTTCCATCATTGCTTCATATATTCATAACACATAAATCTTGAGACAAGTAATACTAGTTGAAACAAATAAGTAGAGCTGATTTAAAAAAGATTAGATTGACTCAAAGAGTTGAAAGAAAAGACAGTATGAGAAGGTGATGTATTGTTAGTCAGGGTATGTTTATTTGAGTGACAGCTTAGGCATAAGAAGGTATATTGATATGGCTCAAAGGATAAAAGGAAAGAAAGACTGTAGGACACAGAGCAAGTCTAGGGATTCTAGGGACCAAGATGGAGACTTTTTGTGACTACCACCACCATCCCCTCCTGCTGCCCCTCATAATTATCTTAGGCATCTATCGGTACATGGAGAACATATCCACAGATCTAGGGCTACTTTTTAGAGTTCATGAACAAAGTCTAAGGTTTTAATTTTTTTTTGAAAGCCAAATGCCAATTTTTCTCATCCCACTCTTATCAAAATCTTGCTCTACCCCTCAGAATAATGAGTTTACACCAAAATAGGAAAATAATAACTGTAAGCCAGAGAGCTTTGACAGCTGTCAAGGTCAAGAGCTGTGCCTCGATCTTACCGGAGTTCACGTTTTGTCCTTTATAGCTATAAAATTTGTTAGCCCTAATTTTCAGTTTTCATTGAACTCACTTAATTAATGCATGCCTGAATTTCTGATCTTGGCTTAACATTTGCTCTGTCTATAGCACTTCTATAGACAGATCTTTGGTCAAATACCTCAGTGAATCATGTTGACTGACTGGCAAAGTATTTCCATTTCATATCAAAATATCTCAAAAGGCTTCCTTTAGATGTTCCATAACATCATATAATTGGTATTAGTAACCATTAATATAGTTCACTTAAGAAAATTCTGCTGATAATAATGCTATTTCAGGATCCTACAAAGGCTACTGAGTAACCTGTTCCATGATCAGCTAGTATTTGGTGGTATTTCTTGCTACACATAACCATTGGCTTTTTCTTCTTGCGGTCCATAATCATCTTTACACTTAGTGTCCTCATATTTGACTGCTGTCTAAAAGGTCACTGTGAGTGCCTTTCTTGCAACTGGTCGAAATAACTGTTATTTTTCATCAACTTTTCACAACAGTTCCACTATCTGTGCCTAAATGATTTTAAGATATTTTAATGAAGTATTCAGAAAATACTGCCATCAGAATTCCTGCAGCATATATTCACATAAACAAACTTGAATATTAAGAAGTGCTTAGAGGGCATCTAATTTGGTTATCTCCTCTTGAATATGGGCCATTTATGACGCAGAGACATTGTGACTTAGTCTGAAGCCACATAGTTTATTGGCAAATAACAACGACACAACAATAACAACTGAATAAGAGCCATCATTTCTTGGATACTCACCATGTGCCAAGCACTACGTTAAATGTTATATGTGAATTATTTCACTTAATCCTAACAACAAACCTATGAGATAGATTTTATTGTATCCCCTGTCTGATAGCCAATCTACATGTTCTTTCCACTGACCTACAGGATCTCTCATTAATGTGTTTTTTAAAATATTTAAATTATATTTTATTGATTATGCTATTACAGTTGTCCCAATTTTTTCCCCTTTGCCCCTCTCTTCTTAATGTTGAGAAATGTTAATATTGTTAATGTTGATGTTAATCGTGTCACAGAAATAAAATAATAAAATACTAAGAATTATAAATATTAGTTTCTGCCACTTTATAGGTCAATTACATGGTAGCCATATTATAATTCAGGCACAGTTATTCTTTTAACTTTATCCTGCTGTTATTTTGTTATTATCCTCTGACAATTGTGATTTGTTTTTCTATTTTATTCATTAGTCTTTAACCCAACCCTGGTAGTAAAAGCCAGTAACTTTCATTAAGTAATTCTGAGATAATCATTGGTTGTATTTGATTTTATGAAATCTGGCTGGTATATGTTAATCCAGAGGTCTTTGCAGAATGTGTAAAATGACCTGTTTCATGTGCTTGTGATATAAATGAGGTCATTTCTATTTTTAGTATTCAAATTAATCCCTGGAGTCTTCACACGCCGATTAGCAGGAACTCAAGTATCTCTCTTGGGACTTCTCCAGCTCTCTGAATATTTCAAAAACTGTGGAGACTTTCTCATTCCAAGAGGATCAGTTCTTCACATTTTGACAGAAAGGACTGGAAAATCTGATCAGTTTAATGGTAGAAAGTTCCCCAGTTTCTGTAGTCACTATGTTCTCAGCCACATTTGTCATTGCCAAACACACGTGGACCCAGACAATGGGATGCTTTAGTCATCTGCTTTTCTGATGTCACTACTATCCTGGAGAGATTTTCTCAGCACCTAAAGTGCAAGAATTTTGTTTTCCAAATAATCATTATACCACTGCAAGTATAAGTTCCAGTTCTGAAACTATTTCTACCAACTTGGATCTTAGCCCTGAGAGTAAGATCTTACTGTGTCACTGTGCTAGGGACAAGCTTGGGATCCAAAAATGTTATAGTGCAAAAATAGGTAGACACTGGAGTAAAACTGCCTGAGGTAATCCCTGACCCACCCACTTAACACTTTTGTGGACTTCATCAAATCGTTCATTCTTCCAATTTTCCCATGGATAAGGTGTGTATCAAAATTTTTTTGAGATGGCCAACATAAGGCACATAGGAAAATCCCTGATACACTGATATTATTATTTTGTTACCATTAAATATTAAACAGTTATTGTGTGAAAGCACAAAGCATTGGGAGAGACTACTAGTTTGAGACAACTGCCCCCACCACCCAATGTCTTTGTTATCCAACCTACAAACTGCATTAAGTGACCACTTTGGGCATCTCATGTGGTATAAACCCTCTGAGGTGCCCCTGGGACTATCTTGCACCTGGGGACCTCTGTTGCCTAACTACTTCAGTCCATCAATGTGATGCTCTAGCTAGAATTGAACCTCAAAAGGAAAATGCTAGAGGGATGGATGTCTTTATTCCCAAAAGACTTATTGACCCCTATACAAACTTTTCCACTACCTTCTTAGTGATAAACACTTTATATTAAGTGGGTATTCAGAAGGGAAATTTTTATTTATTGGTTCACAAATATGAGGGTTCACCAGGTGAAATCTGAAACTGGCTGTCTTATACACAAAGGGCAAGGAGAGACCAAAGAAAGAGGCAGATCACTCCATATAAGTAGGTAGAGAGTTTAATAAACAAGGTAAGGGATTTATAAGACTTTTCACAGGGACTGAAATATGACTAGATATCCAGGCCTGCCTGCCAGAATCAAATGTCACAAGAGAGGGGTTTGGGGACCAAGTGACAAAGGTAAAGGGATTAAGCATAGGAAAAAAAAACCCACATAGACACAATATGGTGATTACCAGAAGGAAAGGGTGTAGGGGGAGATAGAAGAGAGTAAATAGGTGTTAAGAGGCGAAGGAAGGAGACCTTATTTGGGATGGTAAACACACGATACACTATACAGATGATGGATTATAGAACTGTACACTTGAAACCCATATAATTTTATTAACCACTGTCACTCCAATAAATTCAATAAAATACTGTTTTAAAGGTTGTATAGAGGCCTTAACTGGGTACAATCTAGTATATTGTCCAGATGGTCTCAGCAACACCTTACTCTAACAAGGCTTTGTTCTTAAAATGGCCACTGGTGTGCGGGGAGTAGGCAGAATGTACCTTCCCAGGATAGGGCAGCGGGTGGAGCCTCCAATCACCTGGGTCCAGCTGAAGAGTCAATAGGCAGTCACTCCCTCTTGATGACCTCTTCTAACATTAACCAAAAAGGATATTGTCCTATATTCTTTTCCCGGGGCAGTAATACATATTTCTAATTGTAGAGTTGACCTTAGAGAGAATTTCTAAAACCAAAAAAGGAACTCCTTGGTTCTTTTGGAGGACCAAGGCAACTTTCTCCTTAGACCAAAACAAAGACAAGCTGGTAGCTTCATAGAAAACAGCCACTTGCTTTATATTATTTTTTAAATAATTAAAGTTCTAACTAAACCATGAGCCATGGTCCCCAAGTATTTCATAACTAATTATATTGACTTGTTTTCTGATGTGAAAACACAAGAGTGTGCCCATAGGAAATGAGACTGAGAACACAATAGGATTTTAATAACAACAGAAATAAAATCTATAATATTATACAAACTAAAACATTTTGCTTCCTGAAATCATATATATTTTTACTGTGCTATTGCTAATTCAGAGAAAGATTATTTAAAATTTTCCAGGCTGGTAAATTGCAGTAGATAGGTCCCAAAAAAGCTGTTTGCAAAGTTACATTACCAATAACCTAATTGTACCCTATACAAACATAAAATTTCTTCAACATCACAGCTTTCGTTATGTTCGCTTAGCCTAATAATGTACCTAACACTGTGTCTGTGCATCTGGTAGGTATTTAAAGATTTTATTTATTTATTTTTAGAGAGAGGGAGAGGTAAGAAGGGACAAAGAGAGGGAGAGAAACATCAATATGTCAGAGAAACATCGATTGATTGCCTCTTGTATATGCCCCAACCTAAAAACAATATTTCTAGTTTATTTTTTTTGAAGGACCAGAAGTAAAGAATATGTTTCACTTTTCTTAAAAAACAAGGGAGGGAGAAATACTCAAATTAATAAAAACCATTAGAATTTATATAGAGATCTTCTGCCCTAATAATCTAGGTTTCTCTCATCTAGTTATTGGAGAAGTGATTGCTGTTGGTTTATAAAGTATATTGTGGTCAGGACATTACTTTTAAAGGAAAAACCACATGATACTTAAGTGTGAAAAGTAGATGTACATTACTTACAGTCTTTGCTTATGACACAACAGAGCATCATTATTTTAGCTGTCTTTGTAGCAACGCTGCTATGATGCCATAAAGAGAACCAAACTTCAGTAATCCAAGTTCATGGATACCCTATTATAATGCTATTATGGTAGGAAAATGATTTTAGTGCAAGTTAATGGAAACCACATTACATTGGTAAGCGATTTTATTATAAGTCTATGAGGACCACATTACAATGGTCAAACAATTTCCCTGTAAGTCTGTGAAGACTGCATTAATAATGCCATTATAAGAGCAAAACAATTTTTAATAAACTCTATGGGGACTCATTTCCTTGTCATGATGGTGGCAAAATGATTTCAGTGTATGTTTATGGAGAACCCCTTACAATACCATTATGACAGCATTACAATAGTAAAAAAAAAAATTATGGGGAGCTCATTATAATGCCATTATAATTCCATTACATTGGTTAAAAGATTTCAGAATAGTTGTATAGCAACTCCACTACAATGGTAACAATTAGGTCATAGAAGATACCAAAGTGTATGACACTTAAAAGGAAAAACAAGGTCTAGGTTTGGAGAGATCAGTTTGAGGTCCAACAAAGAATCATGTCTACTAAGAAAGTTTTACCTTACTGAATTCATTTAATTTTATGAAAATTTCTTTGTCAATAGATTATCCAATCTGCCATCATGGCTGGAGGTGTTTGTGATTTAAATGACAAATTTAATCCCTCCTCTATGAGGTGAGTTATTTTCCTTGCCCTGAATCTGTTGCCACCCAGAATACGGTGCCCCCAGGGAATCTATCCTACTTGCGGACCCCTGTTGTCTAGCTGCCACAATCCATCAAAGGAAATTAAACTTTGAACCCCAATATGGACTGGTAGATGTCTTGATCTTTTTGTTTCCAAAAGGTGTCTTGATCTTTATACACATTTGCTCAGTATTTTGTAACTGTATCAGTCATTTAGTTTCATAAACATAAAACTATTTGTATCATGACCATTGTATCATGACCATAGATTTGTATCCCTATCTTCATCCACCTGACCAATAAATATGGGCTATTGATAAAGATTTAAAGTTGTGTTAGGAAGATTGTAGATGGCCCAGTACACAGACTTGAATAATGGCCCCCTAAAGATGTTCACAGCCTAATCCCTGGAACCTGTGACTATGCTACTTTACATCCTAAAGGGTCTTTGCAGATGTTAAATTAAGGAGACTGAAATTAGAAAGATTATCCTGGATTACCTGGGTAGGCCCAATATCACACAGGTCCTTCTAGGAGGGAGGCAGGAGAGTCAGAGACCAAGAAAGCAATGCAAAAGAAGAGACACAGATTGGTGTGATGAGACCATGAACCAAAAAAATGCTGGAAGTCTCTAGAAATTGGAAAAGTCAAGAAATGAATTTTCTCCTAGAGCCTCCAGAAACAACCAGCCCTGTGAACACTCTGCCCCATAAGATCCATTTTGGACTTCTTACCTCCAGAACTGTAAGAGAATAAATTTGTGTTGTTTTAAGCCACTAAGTCTCTGGTAATTTGTTAAAGTAGCCATAAGAAACTAATAAACACAGTAAAATGTATTTTTCAACTGCTGTGAAATAAGCAAATTAAAAAAAATTGTTCTAATGACAAGACCAGAATTATCACATTATTTTCAATTTTTACAATAGAGACTCTAATCATTTCTTTTTAGATAATTCACTTATTTGCATGTCTTTAATGTCTTGTATAGTATGTTTTATGTCTTGTATAATATGTTTTAAAGATAACTATATTTTTCATCCTTATTGTACTGTTCCTCTTGGTTCAAGTCCTTCAAATAATATCCTTCAAATAAGACATTTGAAAAAAAGGATAGCAAAAACTTTCAAAACATAAAGAGTGGTATTGCCATCAAGAAACATGTGACACTTAGTTGAATATTTTAAAGGTATCTCTAGAAATACCTCATTTTTTATCCAGATATCTCTCTCTCCCTCTCCCCTGCTCCCACTCCCTCTATTTCTCCCTCTCTCTCTCTCTCTCTCTTTTTTTCCAGACAAGGGACAGAATATATGCATATGGAGATACTTCAGGGGCTGTGAAACAAGGAAAGAAAGAAAATGAAAAAAGAACAGTAGATTAGTCACCCCAGCCTAAAGTGAGGATGGAACAAAATTGGCATTTTGTGCAAAATATATATTGCTCAACAAGGGCCATTGTGCTTATTCACATTCTCATCCTCCTTTGCAATTGGACTAGGGACATAAAAGTGACTTCTGGAGGATAAGAATGTGATTAGAAGTGATGCACCACTTCTTGTTCAGAACACTTTATGAGCCAGTGTACCTCCTATTCTCTTCTTCTGTTACAACAAATTTGGAAGTCATATGGTGATAAGGGGATGTGACAAAATGGAAGAAGCCTGGATCTTGAATTACTAAATGGGAAAAAAAAAAGGTCGTCTGCTAAACTACATTGGATAATTTTTATATGTTAAGCTACTGAGATTTTTGGAGTTTGTTGTGGAAGCTAGCATTAATTACCTTAACTAATAATATACAGGGAGCAAAACAAGAGTTAAAAATACCTTCCCAGAGTTATTCTCACATTTGTAATAAACTCCAGTTTCTCCAGAGGTATCTGCTCTCCAAAGAAAAGTTATATAGCCCTTACTGGGCAGGCCAACCTGAGAGAAAGGGCAATAGGAGATGTGATTTAGAGACATGGTTCCTCAAAAAAGACATGTAGTATAAAGAACTGAAACCCTTGATCATAATTAATATTATTGTGACAAGAATGTTACAATGAAAGATATTTCATAATTTTTTATTTAATTTTTTTAAAAGAGATTTGGAGGAAGGATTCAAGATCAATACAAAAGAGCTGTGGCTGGTGTGGCTCAGTGGACTGAGCGCAGACTGCAAAGCAAAGGGTCGCCAGTTCGATTCCTAGCCAGGGCACATGCCTGGGTTGTGGGCCAGGTTCCCAGTAGGGAATGTACAAGAAGCAACCACACATTGATATTTCTCTCCCTCTCTTTCTCCCTCCCTTCTCCCCACCCTAAAATTAAATAAATAAATAAATTTTTAAAATGATTAATACCAAAGAATCTTATAAGAGGTAGAAGAAAGTTTACAAGCAAGAAGCACAGGAGTCCTCAAAAACCTTAAAGGTATTTGCACAGCAAGGGGGGAGGAATCTCATTTCAAGGAACTGTGTGAGGTGAATTACACCAAGGCAGCAAGTTAAAAAACTTTAGTGAACTTCAGGTCCCAAGGAAAGGATCACGCTTTATCAATATTCAAGAATATGCAAGCATGACAGGATGCCACTAAGCTCATCCCTGCTGAGGGTGCAGTTATTAGCCAACTGCGTCCAGTTGTAGCAACCCTAGACCCATTGTGTCTTTTGTGTGGAGTCCACACTTCCCCAACCAAAGACTAAGCATTTGGGGGTACTTGAGCCATGTCATTCAGTGGTCTAGTGAGCAGTCTTTTCTAGGAGATTGCTCACGGGTCTGGCTGAGAATTTCTCAGAACTGCAATGAATCTAAAGTATTCCCTATTCAATTCTCCATTCTTCCCATTCTCCTTTCACAAATGTCAGGCATGCATTGTGCCAGAATACAGTCTTGAAGTCTTCTGCTCCCTACCCCTTCAAACATCACAGATTTATTCCAGTTTGTTGTCCAGTGTTTCTTAAAGACCTAAATGGACATAAACCACACTAGAAGTTAGGGCCTAGGACTGGCTCCCTACCCACCTGGAGAGCAATGAGGAAATTCATCAGCCTACGCGTAATAAGGAGCATGGCTAGTCCCCAGCACAAGGTGACTGCTTCTTTTTTCAATACCAACTTTTTAATACAAAAATGTATTTATTTATTTGTTTGTTTATATATTTATTTTTGTATTGCCCTACTCAAGTGTTTTGTTTGGCTGTTGGGCAACCCAGACTTGCTCTGGGGAAGACTGAAGCTGTAGCGGTAAGGTGCGGCGAGGCTTTCACGTCAAGACTTCCATGCTCAACCTACTTTTCTCATATTCACAGTAGCCTGAAGAATTAGGGAAATCAGGCTTTCTCACACTCTCAACCCAAGGTTGTCCAGCAAATCACTGCAAGCAAGTATATGCAGCATATGTAGATATTTCTTTAACCTTCAAATATTAATCTTGGAAGAGAGAATTGGCCTCATGATCCTCTCATACACAAGGGGAGCAGAGCAGGTTGGTATATGGATCAATAAAGATGTCCTGGGTGTTCTTACCTGTAATAACTTTTGAACTTATAAGCAGGTAAAGTATAGCTCTGTTTCTCATAGAAGTATCTCTTGCTGGATTTCCATGTTGTATTTAATTGCAATATGTAGTTAATCAAGATTCACACAAAATTTTGTCAAGCATAGCAGGGGTTAGGGGAATGACAGAGGGTAATGAATGGTATAGAACATTTTACTTTGGACAAAATTAATTATTGAATTTAGAGTTTTGTATGAAAAGCTGCCCATTCAAGTGCTCAACAGATATTAAGGCTTTTACATATTCATCTGTAGAGTAAGCACTCAACAAATGTTAACCATCCCTAACAAAATTAATAAAAGCAACATTATATCTAATGCCAAGACTGTGCTAAAAGTGTCCTTTAAAAATATGATCCATAAAGAAACTTCTAGGAGTAAAACAAAATGCCAAAATAAATATAATTAAATAAAGATAGAAAACAAATTACTAAAAGGTGGATTGGAAGATAAAACTGAGCCTGTCATGTAAATCAAGCTGCCTAAAACCAAATCTAGGAAATGTTCAATATCATTGATATGGGACTATTAAAATCAACATAGCAATGGTTCAGGATTGTTTAGACTGCTAACCAAACTTGATCCAACAAAGGTTATGGGCAACCTGTGTTCAAAACCACAGACTCATTTGCAGAATTCTGTAAGGCCAAAGCTGTGTTTTCTACAAGGATGTATTAGTGGTTCTTTTGATAATACATATGTTAACATAAAAAGTAAACAGAATAGAAAAGAAAGACAGAACACCCTCCTGGGTATAAGTCAGATTTTAGCTTGTCAGAACAAATAGTTAAGACAAATTTTTCCTCAATTCTATTTCATACTTAAAAAAATAAGACATTCTAAGCATTCTAAGAATGTATGGTCCTCCTACCATTTTTCCCAAAGAATATGAGGGGGACCTCAAAAACCCAGAATGTATTGATAAAAAATTGTGTATTTATTCTTACAGGTATAAATTTCAGTCACCTTCAAATTACTCTCCATTCGATGCAATACACCCATCGAGATGCTTTTCCCTCTGCTCAAAACAGTTTTTGAACTTGTCGATTTCAATACCTTTTAGTGCTTCCGCTGTTTTTTGTTTTACCTCTTCCACATTGGCAAAATGTTTCCCTTTGAGAATGTTTTTTCATCCAGGGAATCAGAAAAAAGTTTCTCAGGGTGAGATCAGATGAATAGGGAGGGTGGGGCATAGGGGTCCTGCCATTTTTGCTCAAAAACTGCTGAACACAGCACTGTGTGCGCAGGTGAGCTTCTAAGTCACCCATTATGAAACAGGCAAATGCATTGAAAGAGTCTTAAAAAAAAAATTCACTGAAGCTGAATGCAGCCTCTCACAGCAATGCCAGCTGGTGCACTGATACAGATGGGTTCCTTTAACACTCACCTATTAGGAGAAGCCTGTACTATAAGGGGCCTGCCTTCCAGAAGATAATTCCATTTTGGGGGGTCATCCCTCATATTTTGAATATTTATGGTTTGATGAAGTCCAAAAATTGTTTTAATCATCTTTCTTTTAGTGTTAGCAATTAAGTGCCGTTTCAGATACTTCATCCGTGTGTTTCTAATTCATTTGCAATTAAAATGACTTAAAAAATAACTTTTGAAGTTTTTAGAACTTTTTCCCCATGAGAAAAGGGAGATCATGCTTTGCTGAGAAGGCATGAACTTGAATATTGGAAAGTTTGTTAGGTTTAAAATTTCAACCACAAGAATATCCATTGGGTTCTGAACTCAGAGAAATAAGTTCTCAAATTTTTTGCATCCTAATTTCCCACAGTCATGAATATTAACCAATAAACTCAAAATTCTGTAAAGGTGAAAAATGATTAGATTTTGTGAGGGCTCAAAAATTATGTTCTAAATAAGTCTACCACTAATCTTGGGGGTGTGGGAGAAGGCAGGATTATAGTTCTGAGGAACACGGCTGAGCACAAAAGGTAGCGTCTACAAACCCACTGGGACCACCTGTACTTTCTCCTGAGTTCTGAAAAATAGTAAGATCTAAATTTCAGGTGCATTTCTAAGCCATGTGACCTTCCAGCGGGACACTCTGGGAAGCTAACTCTCCCCTAAACAGCTGAGATTCCACAGAGGGTTATTAAAAACCAGATGTAGGCACACTTTGTACAACACTTCTGCTTGATTCAATTGAAGCCAATGTTGGATTGATCTTAGATATCTGAATAAAAGTGAAGGTCAAGTTGATCTCCGGAGGGTTTCTGACATTTTTTTTTTATGAGAAAAACCATTAGTACGTTTCTGGGAAATCATCAGATGGACTTCTGCCTTTAAGGTGAACCTGGGTCCAGAGCTGAGCTACACTGGGAGAGCCCCCCAGCATCTGCACCCTGCCTTCTTCATGGCCTATGTTTCCCTCATTTTTCCAGGGGAGCAGAAGCTACAGAAATGGCCTGTTACCCTGGGAACTATGCACAGTGGCCTGCCACAGGCCTTTCCTGGCCTGTGTGGGTAGGTGGACGAAATCTACTTGACTGTTGTCATTAGTACATGCAGGAGGAGAAAATAGTAACAGTTAAGTGCTTCATAAAATGCCCTACTGTTTACACCCCTCCCCTGCCCTCCCAGTAGCCTTTAAAGATGAGGCATTGAGACACAGTCTATCTTTATTTAATGCACACCAACAACCATCCCTGACAAACTAGGGAGGACAAGAAGTGCAGTGGAAAAGACACTGGACTGAAAGCCCTAAGATTTGGTTTTAGCCACAAACCAGTTTTGTGACCTTTAGTAAGTCACATAAGCAGTTCCCAGTGTTCTCATTTGAAAAATAATAATAATAATAATAACAACATTGTGATCCTTTGGGTTCCTTATGTCTGTATAAAAGTACAGCTCTGTTTTCTAAGTGGCAGGAGTAAGCGTTGGTGGGAGTTACAGAATGTCCTTTATTAATACATAGATTATTTTCAGGAAAAGGTTAGGCTGGGTTTGTGTTATGCTGAAGTTAAAATTTCATCCAATTTCTTGGTGTTTTAATTCCAGGAGAGAGTAGAATTGGTGCTCCTGGGAATACGGGTAGATGGGCTGAGTTAGGTCAGCCTGGAAAAATATCCTGGTTGCATTTGACAGTGGCCATAAGTGGTAGGGAAATAAAGTTCAGTCGGTTCATCTCATGTCATACTTGAAAGATCATTTGTGCATTTATGCTTTAAAAGAGCTGACCTAAGAATGCTGTGACAGCTTTTAACTTAGCATTCTCTTATTTTTCTGGATTTCTGTCTCCTTTTTAATGATATTTTAATGCAGTTTTTGTGTTCAATTATAATAGTGTTGCTAAATACAGCAGGTCTGATTCCACAGAAGAAGAATAGTTTTTTCAAAATCAGCATTTTCCTGCTGATTTGCCAGCTGTTTCAATAAATACTCATCTCCCAACTTCAAAGGCGTATATTGCACTCTTACTAAATATAAATGCCATCCACAGCTACTGTATTCTGGCTTTTGAATCCTCCTTAAAATCAAACACAAAATCTGCACTAGGAGAGAACCCTCTCTCAACCATGTGCAGGTGATTTTGCTGACTCAGGTGTCGTAGAGAGTAATCAATGTCTCCCAGTCATTTCTTCCCAGTGTAAACGTCTGGGTATAAGCAAGTGAATTAGCACCTCCTTTTCTAGTTTTGCCATCTCTATTATTTTTATCTCTATACCACAGGGAGTGATTGGTCAGGACAACTTAAGTAAATAATAATAACAACATGTCGATTTCATAATAATAACATGTCGATTTAGAAAGACTTTTTGCTTGCCTGGTGGGATAGGATCAAATATGCATTGGGCAAGAAGCATAAATTTTGACTTTTGGACACACAGAGCAATAAGATATATGGATTCAGTGTAAGGAACAGACATTGTTGAAAATAAAGTGATAATATATAGTATCCTCAAGATAGTTTCTGTGCTTTTATACACTGATATAGTAATAACTCTGGGTAAGGATCAGCCAGAACATCAGGCTATATTTTCAGCTGCACACAGTCCTCATTAAATTGTGTGTGTGCATTTTTCCTATTTTTAATCGGCATTGCAAGAAATAAAAGCAATTAAGCCTTTCAATATCTCCTAACAATAGTAAAAAGGCAGCTATAGTAATTGCACTAAGCATATTTGTTGGTGTTTGTATTTGGAAAAATACTAGTTGGTCTTTTATTTGACAGAAACTAAAGCTGGGGAATTGTTACAGAAACAAATGCAATTCAAAAGGAAAGCCATTTCACTTAAAAAAAATTATGCAAGTCTATGCTTTTGAGTAAACATTTTTATCCAATAGCCTAGTCAGGTTAATTTTAAAAAGTCCAGATTGCTGGGTCCTTAGGTAGCAACCCCTGCTCATTGAGTCTTGGATTGATAACCAGCCTCTACGGTAGCTACATCCACAAACACCAGGTTGACTGTTTACAAACCTAACTATTTTTTTCCCCACACCTTCAGAAGATGAGAAAAATGTAAGGCCCTAAGGTACTAAGCCTGGCCTACTGCATTCTCAGACACGTGGGTGGCCAAGAGCAAATGGTCAGAAAACACTCTTATTTGGTAACTTGTTTTTACAAAATGACATTAGTGGCCCACCCTGAATTCTTGATACACAGACTATCTACACATAGCACCAATTTGAGGGGCAAGTAGGCTGAGTGCAAACAACCAGGTATTGACTAGATTTGGCCACTTCTAGTTGTTGGTTTTGTCAAAATAACTGGCCATTTAAATGAATTCAATCATTTTTAAAATCAGTTTGTGGATGCAGACACAGCCACAGTCTAACATAGTTGACATTCTTTTCCTTGCAGCTGGAATTAGAAATTAGACACTTTTTTAGACTCTCATCCATTCATAGCCCATTTTCTTTGCATACTTTATGGTCTGAGATTTCTAAAATAAATCTTATATGCAAAGTTTGATTTAAAATGTTTTAAGTCAATGTAATTGGAATTGTTTACACTATTTTCTATGAATTTTATCAGATGATTATCATACTTACACTAAATCATACACATTGGAACATTCTGAAGTTTGATATGAGATTTACTTATAAAAACATCTAGTTTAGTACATTTTTCTTACACTTTATCCAGAAATTTTGGTGCTCTGCAAATAGAATCTGCAGATTGAAGAAGGGCGGTCTTTATGATTGTTACCAAAAATTACAGATTAGAAATTTTTAAATGGCCACACTTAGTCGATAATTTAGAGTGCAAGCTTATTTATTACTCCCGTTGGGTTGTAAGCTCTCTGAAGGCAGGGACTTTTGTTATGTTTTTCATAGTTGTTTGCTTAGTGCCTAAAGCAGTGCTATCATGCAGCATGTCCCCAACCAAACAGATACTGTGTTTGGGCATTTTATAAAATTTTATTATGTTCATAATTCATTCCAAATATCATGGCAGATTCTTGGGTACCCAAGCAAAACACAAACTTTTGTTTTAATAGAAACGCTAACAGTCTAGTTAAAGCTAAGGAGATGATTACAGTGTATGCTAAATACCCTGTTAGGTATAAACATGGAAATATATGGAAGCATAGAGAAGAGGTCCCTAACCTAAAACAGAGGAATCAGGAAATGCACCCATAATAAGTGATGTCTCAGTTAAGATTTTAAAGATGCACAGGAACAGACCAAATGGAGGAGCAACAAATCAATGGCTGGAAAAGTATGTATGAACTCAGTCAAAAAAAAAAAAACAAAATAAAAATGTAAAGAAGACTATAATTTAAAGTGGACAGATTCACTAAAAGCTTATTATGGGTGACATGGCAAAAAGAAGTGAGTTATAGAAAGAGTATTGACTACAGTTTAGAGAATAAGTTAGAAGTTAGAAGAACTACAGAAATAGTCCACTTGGGAAAGAATGCAGATCTAAAATAAGGCAGTGGCTTTGGAACTGGAAAAACTTAAGTGCATTTAAGAGTTATTTAAGAAGTAGGATGGAAAGAATGAAGAGATATACGTTTAGGGATGGAATGAACGTGTTGGTAGAGCTCAGGGTAATTCCCAGGGTATAGCCTAGAAGACTGGACCAATGGAGGTGCCAGATGACAAGGGAGAAAATACAGGGCAAGGAGAGGTTTATGGAGATGGCGGTTGGAGGAGAATCATCAGATTAACTTGGAGTATGTTGGACTTAAGATGACAGTGTCACACAGAAGTGGAAGTGCCTGTAGAAAATAAAATATGTGCACAGGATGCCGAGCAGAGTGCTGTAGGGTGGCAGAAGGGATTCGCAAGTCATCAACATAGAGATGAAAGTGAAGTCATGCGAGAAGATTGTATTATGAAAGAGAGATGAAGATGAAACCCTGAAGAGCACCAAGAAAAACCAGTGAAAGAAAAGAAACCTAAATAAGAGTTATCAAAAGTATAAGAAAAGAACACATGTAAGAAAATAGAGAGAAAGAAATTTTAAGGGGATTAGAGTCCCTATCAAAAGTGGCACTAAATTGGGTAAAATGGGGACAGGAAAAAAAATTGTTGAAAATAAAAATCTAACAGGGGCAATTAGGTGGTCATTGGTCAACCACGCTGAAACAGAATAGTGCAGTCAGTGGCCTAAAAAATGGAGAGGTTAGGAAGTGAAGGATAGACAGGCTCCTTTTTATAGACGTGGCTAGAGCCTGAAAGAAATTGAGAAGCTTGTAAGGCATAAAAGATTAACAGAGCAACATTTTAGTTTTATCCATGATTGTTTGTTTACGCATTTATTTGCTCCAATATTGGATAGACTTAAGAGAGAATAATTAAAGGAATGAGGTTTCTGAGTAGGTGTAAGTCAATGGTAACCAGGTCACAGGGATGTTATTTGCTACTAGTTGGAAGGGAAGCAACATTTTCTGTGAGGTGTTAGAGAAGGGATGAGGTGTATGTAGGTTCAGATAAGCTGGTCAGTGTGTGTCACTTATGCTTCCATTTGACCTTTGAAGTCAGGCTGATGATGGAGTATAGGCTTTAGTAAGCTAGTGATACTTTGAAATAGCTCCTATAAAGGATGCAAGAGAGACATTCTGGAAGGCATTTTGCAACATAGCAGCATAGGGTTAATCTTATGCAACTCCAGGTGTCCCTGCATTTTATATGTTTAGGGATTGCTTGTTAACATCTGTAATTAATGCTAATTTTGTCCAGACATACTACCTCTATTAGAGCTCATTCCTAGTGTCCACCTAGGCAATGTCTCTGGATACAAGGTGGGTGAAGAGGGAGTAAGGGTGGTGAAGGATGATAGACTAATATCCAACTGACCCTGGCTTTGGGACCGGCTTTTCAACTGTTTACTGTGTGAAACACCTACTATGGCCGCTGCAAGTAATCTCTTAGAATCTGTTAGAGCCAAATCAATAGTACTCACTCTGGATGGATAATTCTGTACTTATGTCCAAAAATTAAAAATCTATTAACTAAGGTTTATTTTTATTAAAAATAATATTTTACCAAAATGCTTAAGAAATGCAAAATATTTTTTAAGAACATATAAAATTTGCACCAGAATAAGTACATAAATCATAACCAATTTTCTAAAACCCCTCAATTTTGTCATCTCTGATTTACTATTGGGTGTAATGAAGTCTTTACATTTGGAATGGCAATAATTAAAGTTTTATTTAGAAATAATTCATTAACTAGTAAGCTATGTTCAAACTGTACTAAACTCAGTGACACAATAACCTATGAGACTGGGCATTCAGAGAAATTAAATAATTTTTTTCCGAAGATGGTATCTGACTGGATTTGAGCTCATTTCTTCCTGACCCTGATATCCATTCTCTTAAACATGGCACTGCCTCCTAACATATTGTGCAGAATATGTACTGGCACAATATACTGTTAAAAGACATAGTTTGTCTATATCTATATCTGTAGCTATAGCTATTTATCTATATTTATGTATCTATATCTATATCAAATATCTAAATGACAGAAGTAAAAGACATAAGTAGAGTAAATGGAGCAAGAAGTATTGAGCAATTACTACCACTTGGTCAAAGATACTGGATATGTACATTCAGATGCTGGATTTAAATGTGCTTACAACTTAATTAAATATAACCATAATAATATATTGGATATTCTCAAATATATTCATTTTAGTTTATCCTTGAACTTCAGGGCCACATATCTAAGTACTTCCTGGACATCTGTAGGCATTCTACCTGTATGTCCCTTAAGACCATCAAGCCAAAAATGAAACTTCTGTATACCTTGACCATCTTCCTCCTCATAGCAAACTCTTCTCCTCATAGATTACCTTTACAGGAACTGACATAGTATTCCATATAGACTCTGGGTATTTATTTAAAATCTCTGGTTTCTTTACCATTAACTAATCAGTAACAAATTCTGATAGTTGTACTCCTCCTTAAAACTTATTTTTTCAGCTTTAATAATAAGACTACTTTCAGTTAGACTCTCATTTGCCTTTACCTAGACCATTAAAATTTCAATAATTCAGCAAATTATATAGTGAACATCTATTTTGTTATCAGGCACTGCTGTTTAGGCTGGGGATACAGATGAAAATCTTTGTCTTTCTTGAGCTTACCTTCCAGTAGAAGGAAGTAGAAAATAAAAATAAATATAACAAAAAGTAAATAATATAAATGTTAAGAGATGTTAATGCTATCTGAGCTCATCATTTTGATCGATCACCTGCTTTGTGTCTGGATTTGACTTTCTAAAATAAATCTCACTGTATCAGATACCTACTATGTCCAAACTCAGATTTCTTAGCATGGGACTTAAGATTGCTCATGAACTGACCATGCTCAGATATAAAGCTTTATACTCTCCCATCTTTTGGCATGTTAAGTCTCATTATTAGTAAACCATTTACAGTTTCCAAGGTCCACCACAATGTTTTATATCTCTTTCTTTGTGCTGTTTAAAAATGAGATTTCAACCTTTTTCTCAGATATTTTTTCTGGGTGAACACAATGCAAAATTTAAAGACTCAGCTCATGACAATGCTTTGTGAAGGCTTTCTGATACTCACATCCAGGAAAGATTTGAGACACCATGATCTCCCATGTATCCCAATGCCATCCCATGCCTGCTTCTATTATTCCAATTATAATATTGTATTAAACTTTTTGTTACAAACTGCCTTTCAGTATTAGTTCTTAATCTCCTTAAATGCAGCAACTCTCTTTGTTAGCAGCATCTAATCAAATACTAATAATAAGGTATGTATTAGATTAACAGTCCCTAAATAAATATAAATATTATATTTAGAGAGAGAGAGAGAAAGAAAGAGAGAAGAGTTTAAAATAAATAGGCACACTAAGGCTCTGTGTAATAGTCAATGAAAAAATTAATTTTCTAAAATTTATTCAGATTGCCTCATAGAGTATAACAGTCATAGCTTACATTCTTGACAGCTTTTTATATAACAGGCACTGTCCTGAGAACTTTATATGTATTATTCCACTTAATGCTCACAAGAACTACAGGAAGTAGGTGTTAATAATATTCTTATTTATGGATGAGGAAACTGAAACACTGAGAGGTTAAGCAATGGCCTGCAGTCTAACTCCAGGACCCAAGCTCTGCATCTTTACTTTGCAGTGTCTTCCCCGACATAATTACTCATTAGAGCTATTCACAGATGTTCGCCAAATTAAAAAGAATTTAAATCTTAAGATTGAAATTAAATTTAAAATTGATGATATTTACAGTTAAAATTAAAGATGAAGACAAAAATGGGTGAAGGTGAAGGTAATCAAAAGGTATAAACTTCCACCTATGAAATAAATTAATTAGGGGGATGTAATGCACAGCAAGGTGCCTGTAGTTAATAACTCTGTATTGTATATTTGAAAGTTGTTGAGAGAATAGATCTTAAAAGTTCTCAACACAAGGAAAATACTTATAACTATGTGCTATGATGGATGTTAACTAAGTTTATTGTGATGAGTAATGCACAATATATACAAATATTGAATAATTAGGTTGTACTCCTGAAACTAATATAATGTGATGTGTCAATTATAACCCAATAAAATAATAAGAGAAGTAAAAGAAATAAAGAGGATCTGAGAACTATTTAAATAACTGATTTATCTGATTGATGGAGGTTGCCATACTCGATGTTGACTGCTCCCAAACCTCATCTGAGCCTTATCTCAAATTTACTATGAAGGTTAAAACTGTCATGCTTTATTCCTTTAATTAAAACCCTGCCTTTATTTATCATTTACATATGGTTTGTCTAGAGCTATTTTTTTTCAAATATGATAGGTAAGCATTTTGACATAACTTTGTGTACCCCCAAATTTTTAAGTAAGGTTTACATTTCTTATTATGCAGAAACATTGTCTTATAGACATAAAATTATTAGTGAATAAGGATATATGCATGTGTTTAAATATGAAAGTACTTCATCGCATGATTTCAAATATATAAAACACTTCTCTTTAAATAAAAATAAATGATTTCACATAAATGCAAGCCTGTTATATTACATTCATACTTCTAATTGCAGATGCTGGAAACAGAACTAATAACTTTTTTTTTTTAAATCAAAACATATTTATGAAAGAATTCACTCAGCTCTTACCTCCATTAACCCCTGCATGAGTCTTAACTAGGCATAGTCCTGGACATAAGAAGAGAAAAAAATGTCTTTGCATTCTAGTTTTTCTTACCATGTAAAGACCTGAGAAAGACTGAAAAAAATGTGAAGATTATCTTTGCCATCGTTATATTGTTCTATTTTCTTCTTGCAGACAGCAAGTAAGATTCTACAACGGGGTAATTTTAGGCATCAGTAAATTGTTTGTGGACATGATATGGAAATCAGATGGGACTTTGGAAGGACATTGAAATCTAATCTGAAAACCAACACCTTTTATTCAAAAATAAAAATGACATGAGTAAAACAGAGAGGCAAGAAACTCATAGCATTTGAAAACAGACACAGACGCAAGAGACTGGATCTGTTATACTTTAAATATGGATCCCGGGGGAGTCCTGGTGGCACTGAATAGGAGAATATGAATGCATAAAGCACATTCTGTTCCTCTTAAACTTAAATTCACTTCTTAGCATCTTTACTTGTTCCTATCATTGAAGTTTTAGGATTAGCTGTTTTCAGTGCATGCATGTTTTGCCCTTTTGGTTAAACCATAAACTCTTAAAACCCAAGGTTGTATCTTACTCATCATTATATCCTAATTATATAGCATAGTGTTTGTTTCATAATATATGCTCAGTTAATGTGTAAATATAAACAAATAAATTCTTTTAGTGGGAGTGGTCACTAGTTTTGCTCTACTTAAGTGTGTTTGTCACCTAAGCATGGGAGATTAAATACTGACCTTAATCGGGTGGATTTTGTGGTAGTGCCTTTTAAAATGGCAGCCTTGCCTAAATGCTTACCCTTTCCCTGAGCACTGTCTCTGGAGCAGAGCAGGGAAACTCCTCTCAAGGGTTTGTCTCAGATAGTTGATACAGGAAAGATCACCTGATGTAACTTGATCCAATCAGACTCTCTCTTCCAAGGATGTTTGGTAGGTAAAAACTCCAAGGCCAAGCAAGAATTATTGAGTAAATTCTCAACTAAAATAGCATTCTAGAAAGAAAACCCTACAAAATTCTGCAATTGTAGTTTCCTTTTTTCCAAGTTAGGATCACTTGGTTATTTTCTTAAATTTTATAAGCTATTTTTCTGTTATTCTACTAAGTTTTCTCTTAAGTTATCCAGAGAGTTTTTATGCTTTATGAAATGAAAAAACATAACTGCTAAAATATGTGTAAAGAATATGTTTTAACCTTTTTTCTTTCCCATTCCCTATAGTTATGGTTTGCATGTTATATTTTGTCTGTTGAGCTTTGTATGTAATATTCTGCCTCTGTTAGGAGCTCAAATTTTCAGCTCTGTTTCAATTTTCAGGCCAAGTTGTTACTCCATGAATGGCACAAGAGTATTCTTTCTAGAAATTCTATAATACTGGAAAGGGTGATAAGGCCAAAGATCTAAAAATAGAAATGAGGATTGTCATTAACCAAGAGAAAGTCTGTGACAAGAAAGGCTAAGTTTTATTGTTATTTCTATGGTTACCATTTTCATCCCAGAGATTAAAAAAAGAGACCAGTTCTTTTGCAAATTTTTTCACTCTTCCCTCAGGGAGAACAATCTGTTTCCTTCTGGTTTTCTGTTACCCTGTTTATTACCATTCTCTTATGCTGTGTTTTGAAGTTAATGAAGTCTTATTTTCCTTACATAAGACCATTTAGACATAGGTAAAGTGGTATAGATTTTTAAGTTCAGACACTGACACAAGTAGAACATAAAGATGCAGGTCACAGGAAAGAAATTCAGATTCTCTGCTTAAAATAGAAAAACAAAATCTTGTGTTAGATAATTTAAAATAAAGTAAAGCTTTTGTATAACAAAATGGCCAAGAAATTAAATACCACCGTTTGGCTGATAGACTCAAGATAAGTAAATAGTGCATCATACAAAGATGCTGAATTAATTTTGTATTTTATAATGTGTATTGAAGAATAATACATCCATAAATTAATAGAGACTGTATATATTTCTAAATATGTTAAATAAGCTTTAAATTTCCTGTGAATTGCACATTTAATTTTAACAGTGATAATTTTTTAAAAAAATTTGAGTATTGATACACATTGGTAAAACAGAACTATATTTTTCCCAATTTGTTTTATTTATCCTCCTCAAAGTATTGCCATGCCCTAAACATTAAAAGCACAACAGGTAACTCATGCTTTGATATTAAAATCATATAATAACCTCCTTTATAATTAGTGCCATGAGGATCTTACTACCTAAATTTAAAATCTCATGTTCTAAATGCTGTCTTCAATTTTCACTCAAAATAGTATAAATATTGCAGCTAAATCTTTTATATTTGTTAAAATCAAATATTGGTTTAAAATGGCATATACAGATCCCTTTTTAAATTAATTTTTTATTGTCAAGTATTTCAGAGACACAAATATATGTTGGATTGCAAGCTCACTTTTTTTAAAACAGAAGACATGATCAACTCCATGTTCTTAAATTCAGATTCTTATATTATGATGATCTTATCTTATATTGTTATTATTATATTATAATGATTTAACAAATTAACCTTCAAGGGTAAAAGTAAGGAGAACAATGATTCCCAAAATATTTATAGCTTTTTAAATTCTATGAAGTACTTTACTCAAGTACATTTAAGCAGTTAAATTGATTTAAAAACAAAAACAAACAACCACAAAAGCAACCCTACCTGTTTGTTTTTGTTTACGTTATAGCCCTTTTCTAAAGGCGGTACTCGTTTGTTCAACCCTGCCTAGGACATATTTGAAATGCAACACTAAATTTAAAAGTCAAGATCTCATGGACCTTGGACTCTATTCTCACAAAACTTAAATCTAGTAGCCAAGTGACCATAATATAACATGTGGCAGTATGTGGGAAACACCACAATATAGTGCAAGCACCGTGCTCTCAGAGTTCAGGAAAGAAAAAATATTTCTTATATAATGTTTTAAGTCTTTTTTATAGCAGCTATTAAATTCCTCAAATTGGCTTTGCTATTTAAACCCTTAATTTTTCATTATTTTTTGGTTTCTTTAAAAAGCCAAAAAGAATTCTTCAATTAGCTTATGATCAAATGTGGAACCTTGCTCTTTGGTAACTTCACTACCCCCTGATGGGAACTGCCAAGAATGCTAACTCACATTCCTGCAAATATTATCCTACCTTCAATATCTCATTAGCACTCACTCCACTAAATACAAAGAATGGAGTTCAAAGTTAAATGTCTGGCTTCAGGTTTGTAAGGGCTGATAACGTGGAGGCACACTGAGAGGGATATCAGCTTCAGAAGAGTATTGGGTTGATTCAAGATGTGCTCCCAGATATAGTGAGGCTGAGGCCATATTTACAATTTTTGCTCCCCAGCCCCACCCCACCCCACCTTTGCCCAAGGCAAGGCTTTTATGGCCTATTGATGCAATTCTTCCTCAGCACAAACTGCTCTCAGGCTGTAACTTTACCTACATTTGGAAGCTGCCTCTCCCAGGTCACTTGAGAACTGCAGTATTTAGGTCACTCACAAGCGGGACTTATAAAATAGTACATAATATGATGATTCAGCTTCCCGATGTGCCTCATCTACTTCTAAGGTATAGTTTAGGACTAAGAATTCTGATTTTATGTTATATACCTTTGAATTTACCATTATGTTTTATAGCCTTTTTATTATCTTTTTTTCTGTTCCCTTCCTCAACCAGATAATTATAACATTATGTAAAACTCTCATATAACATCTAACTACTGTTTATGAGAGATGAAATGTAAATAAGATATGTAAATTTCAAGAGCTACTAACAAACTGCAAATATATGTGTATGTGTTTCATTCTCTGAGTGCTAATCAGAGCGGTACTCTATGCTAGCACTTGCTGTATGTTGATGTCTTTAGAAGGCCCCAGTAGAAAGATTGGGCAAATGACATTATATCCAACATAAAAGGAGCTTTATAAATGTCCCTTAAACATTTAAACATTAATCACATCAGCATTAAAATATTTTAGATTAAAACAACCATATTTTTGCTTGACAAATAATTTTTAATAGTCATCATTGGCAAGGATACACTAAATAAGTTCTCTGAGCTATTCCTGATGGGATTGTAATTTAGATAGATCTTTCTGAATGACTTGTTGCCATTTTGTATTGAGAACCTTTATAGTCACATGTAAATGCGAGGAACCTGAAAAAAGCATGCCCTTCTTTTCTTCTCTTAGAACTTTGTCATAAGTTGCTCTTGCTTGACTTTTGTACGATCTTATTTTCCATTCAAACAAACTAAAGGAGACATGAATGTCACTGATACTGGAATCAGAGAAGCATACCCATGACACAATAATATAGTGTAGATTATGATTTTGGATTATTTCCCATTAGATAGGAGGTTAAAGTGTGGGATAGTTGATTATGTTATATTAATTGTATGTTGGGAGAGAGAATTTTAGGCAGTCAAGAATCAGGTAACACATATATTAGTTGTTAAATATAATTGGAAGTGTTTTTATAAATCAATTAAGTAATTACTTTTTGTTTGGCTTTGCTTTTTTTGTCTGACCAGCATCATTTATTTGAGATAAATGTCTCTCACTCTATGGTATAAAGTTCTGATAATTTGGAAGCTTCTGGAAGGAACATGATGAAAGTTAGGCCAAATACAGCTTCTCTTCCAGGAATAGGAACCTTAAATGGAGGCACACAGAGACAGAAAACAATTGGTATTGAGTCCTTCAATGACCAACCCTTAAGAAATACTCTATTTATTTCTGCTGTTGAGGTCCCAGGGGTTTCCCTTGCTCTTAGGACCTGGAGAATATGATTTACTTTTATTCTCTGAGCTGTAACAATATTCTTCCAACAAATCTCTTTCTTACTTAAGAAAAGAAGGAAGAAGAAAGAAATGAGGGAAGGCAAAAGGAAAGGAGGGAAGAATTTACTCATAACATTGACCTAATAATTCCACTCCTAGGAATTTCTTTAAGAAAATTATGAGATATCAACCTAAAAGTTTGCATACAAATTAATCACTATCAGTATTATATAAAATGGTGAAAAATAAAAAAAAATGAAAAGGACCTATAACACTGGAAATCATTATGTTAACCATTAAAAAAACAAAGCAACAAGTAGAATATAAACTATATACTACATAATTACAGTGAAACAGAGAAATACACACATAGACAATCGGGTAATGTCCTGGAAGAAAATCTATTCCACACTGACAGTGGTTATCTTTGGGGTGGAGAACTGTCTGATTTACCGATGTTAATGAAATGTCATTATTAGTTGAATTATCACAAAGTCCCTATATTTTTTTTTGTTTCCATGTTCTATCTGAATGAAAAATAAAATGACATTTATTCAGTAAAGAAAAACAAAACTGTGATTTAGTTTTCACAACTTTCACAGTAAGACCGTGAACTTTTAACACTTCTATTTCCAATTCATTTCATCCAGTTCAAAAATCAAAAATGGCTTTCTCTTCTATATAGACGGGCCAGGGATGGAGAGGTTGGTGGGAAATAAGTATCTATCAGAATTCCAGGTCTCCCTCTCTGGTCCACCCTTCCAGCTTACTGTACATGTGCCTCTCAAATCACTTAAAACAAATTAATTCCTGCCCTTCACACTCTACATTCTAGAACCTGTAGTATCACTGATTGCCAATTTCCACACTATTATTCTTTCTGGATATATGTATGTCCTTGGCCTCAAACATTCAATAAGGGTAATAGTAATACAGATTTTTTTTTCAGATTATATAAGTTCAATGTTACTATAGTAATGTTTCTTCTATTTTTTTTTCTTTTGAATGATGTATTATGGAGAACTTTTCTGAAAACTATTGTTTATAATAACCTTCCTCTAAAAAGTCTTTCCATTATAACAATCAACTGAAATATCTAATCTTTAGGGAAAAATAAAGAAAGATGAAAGCTTTTCATATTTGGCTTACATGACAAATTTTGCACACGATTTTATGTGAGTCTAAGTAGTCTTATGTTGTCTTGAGTGTTTTATCTCCTCAACTGGACTATTTTTTGAGGGCAAGGGCTGATATTTCATTCCCTGTGTTTCCCCTACAAAGTGTCTTACATACTATCTTATATACAGTAGTAGCTCAAAACATTTTTTAATCTACTTTATCGTTTTTATATACCAGGATCCAGAATTTTATAACAAATTATTTTTAAAGTCATTAATAGCAGTACCTGTGGAAACAGTAGGCTCTGAATCAAACCATGGGGTAATCTTCACCTGTTCCCAGTCTGAAACAACCTACTGATTTCCTGGGTGGGTTGTTTGAGTTTAGTTTGCCCAATAATGAGTTCATCTTGACATCAATGTTCTCCTCTTTTTGAATGGAATATTTTAGCATTTAAAACTAAATAAGATTAAAATTAAGCAAGAACATGACTTCTAAAATTCCATTTATTTGACCTCTTATTTGGAATATGAGTTGCCATTTGATAGGCACCAACTTGCTGAAGTGAAAAAGAAAGTAAATATTCAAGAATCCCTGAATTTGTATAATAAAACTTCTGTCATTCTACCATTTATCTAAAAAAGATATGGAAAATACAAACTGTCTCTCTTTCTCTCTAGTTATACACACATATACACACATACATATTATATGCTTGTCTTAAAAAATGGAAGAGCAACTTAAAAAAGCTGTTACATTATGGGGAGAGCAAAAACAGAGTGAAAGGGACAGAAATGGAATATAGCCACATCCAAAATAAACCTAGTTTTAAATATTGATCTTTGAAGTTACGTACATCTTTGAACATAGTTCATTTAAAAAATCAAATTGGAATAAACACATCAAATATATAAGAATTAAAATAAAAATGAAACTAATAAACTAAATTGAAAATTGTACTGATGACACAAATGGAGAGAGCTACATTGTTTTACGTATCTTTGAACAGTGACAAACATTCCCTGATAGTATACTGTTGGGAAACGCCCTGTCTGGTTTCAGGGACTCTAGCCCCACCAAGAGGGTCCCAAGGCTGGAGCTAATCAGGGAAGCCTTCAGAAAACAGGCTACTGAGGAGATGAAACCTGTCCCCCTGGCAGAGGTGCAGCCCCTGCTCCCCTCACATCACCCTCCTTGGCCCTGTGATGGTCAGTTGTTGATGACGGGTAAGTTCTCTCATGAAGAGGGACAACCTAAGCCAGACATCGGACAGTATGGGCAGCAGTCAAGAACTTGTGGAACATGGAGAAAGGGCAAAAAGGCCTGCACCCCTCGACTCGGCTTGGACTTGGAGAGAGTCTTCATTCTATCCGAAAGAAGACTCCTTATCTCTTGGTGGCTCTTCCCTGCCCTCTGCCTGCTTGGCTCAGGCTTGAAACAATCCTAAGGGTAGGCATAGCCCTAAACTGGGTCAGGCTGTTCCCCAGACAATCAGACCTAGATGTAAATTCCTTTAAGCATGCTTTGTTCTTCCCTCAAAAGCAATGATAATGGCTCATAGTCGGAAGGAGATTTACATTATTATAGACCCTGACCTGAGGCAGACCTCTGGTGTTCCTTCAATTGTTATCCATGATCTCTATTTGTTTTCTGTAGACATAGGCTTTTGACATTGATCAATGAGCTTTGCTTCCATACCCCTGTGCATATGGTTCTCAATAAAAGCCTTTGAACATGGGGGTTCGGAGGTTTCTCTCCCCTACAAGGAAGAGCCATGTTTCCTCTCCTGGCAAACAATGAAATGTTTGCGATGACTCGTGTTTGTTACCCCAATCTGTGACAACCCTGTGATGGGCTCTGTGGGATTCAGAGCCCCGCTCCCTCCTTAGCTTGCTTGGGACAGTAACCCTCGGATCCAGGAGCACCCATGACCCACGTTCCCTGCAAACATGTCACTCCCCACGACAGTATATGTCTTAAAGACAAAATGTACTGGGGAAAAAAGAAAAAGAAAAAAAAAATACTTAAGCCACTTTCAGTAATCATTTGCTCTTTTTAAAAACCACTCTATTAGAGTATGATTGACATATAAAAAGCTATACATATTTAATGTAGATAAATTGATAAATTTGGGGATAAATATACACATGTGAAACTATTGTCATTATCAAGGCCATAAACATATCCTTCACATCCTAAAGGGTTTTTCTCCTGTCCCCTTAATTATTCCTACTTATCTTTGTGGTAAAAAAACTCAACAGAGATCTTTCCACTTAGCAAATTTTAAGTATACAATACAGTATTGTCTGCTAGAGTCACTATATTGTGTAGTAGATTTCCAGAACTTACTTATCTGATGTGACTGGAGCTTTCTTTTAAAATTAGTTGGTTCAACAGTAGAACACATTTCCTCATAGAAATGACCCCAAAATGGAATTAATGCCAGAATGAGATTTGGCCTTATAAAAGAACTGTGAGATTTGCTACTGGTTCTAAAACTTGCAGAGGGCCAAATAATCAGCAAATCAAACTAACCACAAAGACTTTAGCATATTTTTTGACTTCTTGGTGAGATTAGGTTTAAAGATCAGTTGGAGTTCTGAAAGAATGTAACTCCAGAAACATTTTGCCACTGTCAGGATTTCAAAGATTTATAATTTTACTAGTTATAAGTTATAACTGAATAAAACATTTTTTATTCATAAGTACATGTGAAGGTCTTCCTCTAAAGAGTAACATAGTGTAAAACATTCAATTTTCACTTTGTCAATCAAAAATTTATTTACAAATAATATTCAGCAACGTGACTATTTAACCGAAACTGTATATTGACCAAATATGAGTGGTCATTTAGGGTATCTAAGCTTATATACTTCTGAAAACAAATATCAGTAAAAGTAAAATAAACTTGAAATATGTAATTTAAATAAATTAAATATATCTCCATATGCAATGAACCTACTACTATATAAAATTCGTTTTTCTTACAAAACATTTATTTTACTTATAAACATACGACCTTCCTCATCTTTGACACATAGACAGTGTTAACTTCCTCCTAAGCTTGTTAAGAAGATAAAAATATTAGCCAACGAGATTGGTTAGACTAGTATCTGGGACTTAGTGAATACTCAGTAGGTACTAACTTTAATAACATCTAGACTGATTTGGAGCACAGTCTTTCCATGAAGGGACATGTAAAAAGAAGATACGGTTTTTGATGAGGCAGATTGGCCCACTTTTTGCAGAAAGTATATGATGAGGTATTGACTTCAACTATAATTTCTTTTACCCTCCTCAAGTATTACCTCCTGCTTTAGCCTAATATTTCCAAACTTCTAGATAACATGCATATTTAATCTCTGGAGGACAACTGCTAATTGTTTAAAGTACTTAAAGAAAAAAACAAAGTATTTAAGAATCTCTTTTAGTAGGCCCAAATTGAAAATTTAACTACTCAAAAGCTTGCTAACTTAGCATATGATTTTCAAATACATAACACTTTAAAATGGTAATGTTTCCTGTAAAAATATTTTGTTAATTATTCTTTAAGAAGAGCACTAGAGAATAAAATACATTCAGTGACTTTCCTAAGGTAATACAAAATCTGGACGGTAATTCCTGATGCCTTAAGTCCCTGAATATCTTACCTGGTTATATGCTTGGATATTCTGCATTGGCCCGCATCACAGAGCTGAAGTAAAATTTGTTGAATGTGATGTGTGACCTGGCTTAGCGTATATTTCAAAAGTATATTTTCTGATATAATCATTTACTAAGTATTATTGTATTACTTTATTAGAAGATCAGTCCATCTAGTTTGTTTTCTGGTACTTTTATTTTCAAATATTCAATTTCATATGAGTGAGAGACTCTAATTAAACAAAACCAAAACAAAAGAGAGAATTAGAGAATTTCTTGAAGCCTTTTTCAGGAATCTTCTAATTTGGTTGTATCCATACTATCATTATAGCCTAATTAGAAGACTTGCTTCCAGAATTCCTACAGGCTTAATTTTTTTTTTTTCTAACAGAAAAACTACTTTTGAAAATAAATTTATTTCAACTGAGCATTAAATAACCTGGAAAGAAAAACTGCAAAAATATGTAATACAGTAGTGCCTTTTCCCAGCATGGGCAAAGCAAGAATTGAGGCAGCAGCTGTGGAGAACATCTAGTGTCACAAGTCTGGGATGGATTTGACAAAGGAACTTCTCTGGAAAAATATAATTTTAGTAGAAACCTGGGTAGCTCAGTTGGTAGAGCATCAGGCTTTCAACTGTATAATTTTATTAACCATGTAACCCCAATAAATTCAATAAAAAATAAAGAAGAATGAAACAAAGAGCTCTGGCCAGTATGGCTCAGTTAGTTGGAGCCTTGTCCCACAACCAAAAGGTTGCAGGTTTGATTCCTGGTCAGGTCACATACCTAGGCTGCAAGTTTGATCCCTGGTGAGGGCACATATAGGAGGCAACCAATTGATGTTTCTCTCTCACATCAATGTTTCTCTCTCTTCCTCTCTCTCTAAGAGCAATTTAAAAAATGATGGGTGAGGATAAAGAAAAGAAAAAAAATGAGAGCATCATTTCTAAAATAATTTTTTTTATTCTGAGGGCTTCTTAAAAAGATTGTAGATTCACTAAGTGTTTGTTTATAACCACAGTGATCTCAAATGTTTGTATAATGCTGCATGGATGTTCATATAAATGTGTACCTGAACTGTCAATACATGTCTAGCCTTAAAGACTACATTTTTATGTCAGAAACCACCCACACATAGTAAACCACATTGGGCTATTGTGCATAGAAAAGATCATGTCTGATTTGTGTGAGAAAAATTACATTCTGGTTCTTTACAAAATAGTCTTACTGAATCCATTTCCAAACAAGTAAAGAAACCCCCTCTGCCCTGAAAAGCTTTCCAAAGTTCAGATATTTTATCCATTGCTTTTGTTTGTTTGTTTTTATCTCTCTCTATTCCTTTGCAATGACTCTTTCTATGTAACTATATTCTTCCTTCTCCTTAGTTATTCCTTGAATGTGGTTCTTCAACTACTGTAAATGAACCTGGAGACTCAGAGGGTTTTTTTTTTAATTCAATTTACTGAGATGACACTGGTTAACAAAATTATAGATGTTCCAGGTGCACAATTCTAGAACATGTTGTTTGTATACTGTACTGTGTGTTTACCACTCCAAGTCAAGATTTTATTATATGCAATTAGTAGTGTTGAAAACTAGATGAAAGCTTTTGGTATCACAACCTCATCATTCCTATAAATTTCTCAAAATCTCCTTTCTAGTTAACTGTGATTGTGTCACTTTTTCCTGAAAATAAAGTTCACGGGACATATACAACAAGTTTTATAAAAATAAATGCTCTCAGGAAATACCATATTTTACTATGGAAATATTGGGATCCTGTGTGCTAACATACCAAGTGAAATACATAAGTATTAGGGAATTTTTTATTTAAATGCCAGAAAACAATTTATTCATTTACCTGTTTAGTAACTTAATTAATTCATTCAGAAAACAGCCAATGAGAACTCTCCTGAATGCTGGTGATAAAAGAATTAAGAACAATTCCCATCATGGAGGAAGTGGATGTTTTGCTGTTTCATTTTTAAAAATCTATGTTTTCTTTTCCAATGGATAGTCTCTGTAGATGTGCATGGGTGTAACTGAGCATTTTTGTATGTAAGACTCTAAACTATAGAGGTCAAGGACATAAGCTTTGGTATCAGACCCAGTTACAAATCCAGCTCTGCCATGACTGGCTATGTGACTTTGAAGGAGCTGGATAACCCCCAAAGCTCAATTACTTCATTTGTAAAGGACAGACAATAGTGATATTCTTAGCATCCACTTCTAGAAATACAAGCCACTTTTCATGGCTTTCTCATTTATGGATCTTTAATATATGATAATATTAGTGTCATTATATATAAAATATTTCAAAATATATTAATAATTGTCTTTTTTTAAGATATAGAAAGCAGAAAGGAGTATTATTCCCATCCTACCAATAAGAAAAAAACAAAATGGTAACTTTTCTTGCACTCATTAAGTTGGTAAAATTTTATAGCATCCAAGTAGCCTGAAATCTAAAGAAAGGCAGGAGCTTCCAAGGAGACATGGGTCTCAAACACTGACTCCCTGGGAGCAGAGCAGGGAAGGAGATGAGGCAGGTAAAGAGAATTCAGCTAAAAATTTTAATGTTTTGCTAAAGTCTGGACTCACATGAGATTTTTAGAACCCTTGGAAGCTGAAAACAGAGAGGAGTCTATATTCAGCCAAAGGCTGTTCTACATCAGTTCAAAGGCTCATCTTCAAGAGTCTTCACCAAGTTCTATAGAGAGATTGGAAACAGAGAGGGAGACCGGAGAAACACTTTTTGCAATACAGATAAGGAAGAGAGGGCTGTTACTATAGGAGAAGTCAGAAACCCTGTACAGACCCTTCTCCCCTGTGGGTCAAGAGCCTAAAGTTGTAAAGAATACAACCCTTATTACTCCAGCTGTACAGGTAGGGGAAGGAGAAGGAAGAGTCCCTTCATCCAGAGGGAGTGTCGAGAAACGGTAACTGAACCTGATCATCTGAAATCTGCTACCACTGAGGGATAGGCAGACCTGTGTTTCACCAATAAACTAGCAGGCACAGAGTAACTGTAGCAGGACAGCTCTGGGGAAAGGGCAAGAGCATGAAGAGGTGTAGACACAGAGGGAAAGCCTAATGCTGATGGAAGGAATTGAGAAAACCCTCTGGAAAACCAGTTCCATCCTAAGAACAAAGTCACGCTACAGAAATCTGAAGTCAGTGGGATGTGGACTTCAGAGCAATCAAAGCAATGATGGAAGATAAACTCATCGACTCTTTTGACCAGACTGACTCACTCTTACATTAATAAGCCAAGGAGAATGAAGCTCATGCCTATTTCTAGACATAAATGCATTTACAAATCATATCACATAAAGTATATTCTCTGATCATAACAAATACCCAAATATTTGAAAATTAACACACTTCTACATACCTTGTGGACTAAAGAGGAAGTCTCAAGAGAGTTTTTAAAGTGTTCTATATTGAATGGAAATAAAAATACAACATCTCAAAATTATTGGGATGTAGCTAACTCAGTGCTTGGAGAAAAATCTATAGCATCAAATACTAACTTTAAAAAAAATAACAAAAGTATGAAATTGAAGTTCCCATGCTAATACACTAGAAAAAGAAGAATAAATAAAAACTAACAAAATAGCAGAAAGGGAAATTAACAAAACTATCCCATTTGCAATTACTAAAAAAAAGAATAAAATACCTGTGACTAAACCTAACCAAGGATGTAGACGATCTTTATTTGGAAAATTACAAGATACTAAAGAAAGAAATTGAAGAAGATACAAATAAGTGGAAGCACATACTGTGTTCATGGATAGGAATAATTAACACCATTAAAATGTCTGTACTACCCAAAGCAATCTGTAGATTCAATGCAATTCCTGCCAAGATTCCAATGACGTATTTCACAGAACTAGAACAAATATTTCAAAAATTTATATGGAACAACAAAAGGCCGTGCATAACAACAGTGATCCTGAGAAGGAAGGACAAAGTTGAGGGAATCATGCTTCTTAATATCAAACTATACTATAAGGTCACAGTAATCAAAACAGCCTGGTACTGGCATAAAACCAGACACATAAGCTAGTTGAACAGAATAGAGAGTCCATAAATAAACCCACACTTTTATAATCAATTAATATTCAACAAAGGAAGCAAGCACACACAATGAATAGTTTATTCAATAAATGGTGTTAGGAAAATTGGACAAGTAAGTGCAGAAAAATGAAACTAGACCACTGTCTTACACCACACACAAGAATAAATTTAAAATGGATCAAAGACTGAAATGTTAAACCTGAAACCATAAAAATCCTAGAAGAAAACATAGGCAGAAAATCTTGGACATTGCTCATAACAATATTTTATAGGATATATCTCCCTAAGCAAGGGAAACATAAAAAAAACAATGAGGCTATATCAAACTAATAAAGTTTTGCACAGCAAAGGAAATCATCAACAAAATAAAAAGACAACCCACAGAATAGGAGAACATATTTGTCGATACATGTGATAAGGGGTTAATATCCAAAATTTATAAAGTACTTACAAAATCCAACACCAAAAAAACAAACAACCCGATTAAAAAATGGGCAAAGGACTTGAACAGACACTTCTCCAAGGAGGACATACAGATGGCCAATAGACATATGAAAAGATGTTCAACATCGTTAATCATCAGAGAAATGCAAATTAAAACCACAATGAGATACCATCCCACACCTGTCAGAATGGCTATCATCAATAAATCAACAAACAAGTGCTGGCTAGAATGGGGATGAAGGGGAACCCTTTTGCACTGTTGGTGGGAGTGCAGACTGGTACAACCACTCCGGAAAGTAGTATGGAGAGATACCTCAAAAAATTTAAAATGGATCTGCCTTTTGACCCAGTGATTCCACCTCTGGGAATATATCCGAAGTAACCCAAAACACCAATTTGAAAGAACATAAGCACCCTTATGCTCATCGCAGTGTTATTTACAATCGCCAAGATATGGAAGCAACCCTAGCCTCTCTCAGTAGATGAGTGGATAAAACAGCTATGGTACATTTACACAATGGAATACCTCTCAGCTGTAAAAAAAAGAAAACCTTACTCTTTGTGACAGCATGGATGGACTTGGAGCATATTATGCTAAGTGAAATAAGCCAATCGTAGAAAGAAAAATAGCATATAATTTCACTCATATGTCGAATCTAATGAACAAAGTGAACTAACAAGTGGGGACAGACTCATAGATGCAGAGCAAGATGACAGCTAATTAGGAAGGAGGTGAGTGGGTGGAGGGATTGAACAAAAAGGTAAAAGGACCCATGGACATGGACCACAGTGTGGTGATTGTTGGGGGAACATTGGGGTATAAGGGGGCTAAATGGTAAAGGAAAAAATATACAATAAGGATTAAATAAAAATAAAAATAAAGTAATAAATAAATATGGGAAAAATAAACTGAATGCCAGTAGAAGGAAAAAATAAAAACATATGTCCATATAAAGAAGGAAATAATAAAGAAAAAGGCATAAAACAATGATTTTGAAAATAAAAAGCAATAGAGAAAATTATTAAAACCAAAAGCTAGTTCTTTGGGAAATAAAAAAAAGAAGATAAATCAGACTTAGCAAGAAAAAAAGAGAAAAGATGTAATTAGCAATATCAGGTAAAAGACAAATGAGATCACTAAAGAACTCACAGATAAAAATATAATAAGGAAATCCTACAGACAACTTTATGCTCATAAATTTTGGTAACAGATGAAATGGATGAATTCCCTAAAAGATAAAAGCCACCTAAGCTCACTCAAGAAAAACAAGTAACCTAAACAGTCTTATGTCTACTTAACTGATTGAATTTGTAGTTAAAAATCCTCTAACAAATACCAATTCAATGCATAAATTTCCATAAAATTGAAGATAATGATTCCCAACATATTTTATGAATCTGGCATTACCTTGAAACCAAAATTGAACAGTGTGATTACAAGAAAACAACCCAGAATTCAATATTCCTCATAAACATAGATACAAAAATATTCAAAAAACAGAATCCAGCAATATATAAAAAGAGAAAATAAGATGAAAAAATGTATATGTTCATCTCAATTAATGCAGAAGAATCATTTGACAATAAGCAATATCTATTAATAATAAAAGCTCTCAGTAAACTAGAAATAGAAAAGGAACTTCCTCAATCTCTTAAAGGGCACCTAGAAAAATGAAACTTACTGCTAGCATCATACTTAATATTAAAAGGCAATTAAGTATGAAAAAGAAATGTAAATTTGGACAGCTCCTATATGACTCTGAGTTACTTTTAAACTAGAGTAATCAAGCTAGTGTTATATTGGAGAAAGAATAGAAACATAAATCAATTGTGAAGAACAGAGAGTACAGAAATAGACTCACGCATATATGGTGAATTGATTTTTGACAAAGTTGTAAAGGCTATGGAGAATGAATGGTCTTTTCAACAAGTGATGTCGGAACTATTGAACATTCATAACTAAAATAGTTAACTTCAAGTTATACCTTGTACCCTAAACAGAATTAACTAAAAGGTAATAATAGAATTAAATCTAAAACATAAAACTACAACACATTTAAGTAAACCATAGGAGAAAATCCTTGTGAACTTCAGTCTGGCAAATGTTTCTTAAATATAAAACTATACACAAAAGACATGAAAGAAAGATTATGATAAAAATGGACTTAACAAAAATTAAAAACTTTGCTCCTCAAAAGACAATATTAAGAAAATGTAAAGACAAGGCATAGATGGAAGGATATTTGTAAAATACCTATCTGATAAAGAACTTGTGTTGAAATGTATAAAAAGCTCTCAAAACTCAATTATAATAGAACAAATAACCAATAAAAAATGGGCAAGATATTTCAACATTTTACTGAAGAAGAAATAAAGATAGCAAAGAAGTATTTTAAAAGATGCTCAACATCACTAGTCATAGGGAAATGCAAACTAAAATCAAAATGACTATATGTAAGAAGGATTCTTTTTTAGTTGAATTTCATTGGGGTAACTGGTTAATAAATTTTATAGGTTTCAGGAGTGCAATTCTTTAATATATCATCTGTATGTTTTATTGTGTGTTCACTATCCCAAGGCAAGTTCCTTCCATCACCATTTATCCCCTATCCTCTCCTGCCTCCCCCACCCCATTTCCTTCTGTTAGTCACCATACTGTTGTCTGTCTATAAAGTTTTTAAAATTTTTTCTAAGATAACCCTCCCAGGACTATGCCCCTCCTCTCCATGAATGTGGGTGGAACTTCCAACTATGATAGAACATCACACCCATAATTACATTACATTATATAACAAAGGTGAAGGGATTTTGTATATAGATAAGATCTCTCAGCAGTTGAGTTTGTGCTGATGAAAATGAAGATTATCTTGATGGGCCTGCTCTCGACAGATGAACTCTTCAAAGAGGATTTAGTAGTCAGAAACATGATATCAAAGAGGCATATGCTGTTGGCTTCAAAGAAGAGTTAAAATGCTGCCTTGTGAAAGGGCTGTTACTGGGAGACCTCTAGAATTGAGTGTGACCTCAGGCCAACAGCCAGTAAGAAAACAGAGACTTCAGACCCTGAATCCTGTCTGTGACAAGAATGAGCTTGGAAGAGGCCCCTGAGTCTCAGGGGAAGTTGCAGCCTTACTGACGCTTTGATTTCAGTCTGATGAGACCTCGTGCAGTGAACCCCGAACTAATCTGCACCTAGCCTTCTGACCCACAGAAACATTGAGATAATAGATTCTTATTGATTTAAGATGTTAAGTTTGTGTAATCTGTCACACAGCAATAGAAATCAATATGAGATACTACTAATGCAGTTTTAAAATGATCAAACAAAAAACTGACAATAACAAGTGTTATTTGCAATGATGCAGAACAACTGGAACTCATGCATTACTGATGAAAATAAAAAACTATACAAATACAGCATCCAGCACAAATAACATCCTTTTTATTATAAAATCTTTTGTTATAAAATCATAAACATATAATTCTGTAACATAACAATATCACACTCAAGCACACCATATGACATTTTAAGTGAAATATTCAAATTAAAACTATAAATCATTACAACCATATTATGACCATACCAACTATACTCAAACAGATATCACTTCTGCTGGACCCTGTACTTCACAGAACAATTTGGCAGTTTCTTATCAAGCTGTACATAGACTCACCATATGACCCAGTAATACATGCTTGGCTATTTATTCAAGAGATGTGAAAATGTATGTTCACACAAAACTCATAGGTGAAAGTTTACAGTGGCTTTATTCATAATGGCAAAAAATTAGAAAGAACTTGAATATCCTCCAAATGGTGAAAGGTTAAACAAACTGTACTACATTCATAAGAGGAACTCCCACTCACCAATAAAAAAAAATCACTTGATTTAAGCAATGACATTGATGGATATCAAATGTTTATGCTAAATGACCCAAAAGTGTACATACTATATGGTACCATTCATTTTAATTTCAAAAAAGGCAAAATTAGAGAGAAATAAGAGATATCAGTGCTCGCTAGGGATTATAAGGATCAGAAATATTTACTACAAGGGGGCATAAGTCATTTTGGAGGGAGATTGAAAACTTGCTGTATGTGTATATCAAATATGTTTTTCTGTATCTATAGAGTATATATATTAGTCCCAAATTTTTGCTGGGTGACATTTTATGCAAGCAAAAATGAGAATGTAATATTAACGTACAGCATGTTATATTTCTGGATTCGTTTGACCAAATTTGATGAACTATAAGATTAATCCACTCAAATAGCAAATTAATCACTTGGTTAATAATTGATTATCAACTAATCTACTTTAAAGCCAGAGTTATTATGCAGCATAAAATTTAAGAGGCACTGACATCCCTTGGAATGCAAAAGCTCCTCCTGACAGTGCTTGGTTGTTTTTTCTTCTTCTCTACTTGGTCACAGTGTTCCTCCACATTATTACTTTTCATTAGAATTAAGCTGACAGTTTTCTTTAATCTTTGTTCTACTGATTAGACTCCCCTCAAAACAAATTTTTATAATAACGTCCAAAGCTTTTGAAATATTGAGTTCTTCACATTTAATTTTCTTCATTTTGTTTCTTATTTGTACTCTGTAAATAAATATATATATATATATTTCAAATTGAGACAGACCTTGAAACATAACGTGTCTTTATATAGCTGTGATACACCCACTCAGAAGAAAACAATTCATGAACATGGAGTTTAAAATATATCATAAAATTCACGCTTCATGCTGTGCCAGTTTAACACAAACATGCCATATCTCTTGCATTAATAACTATAGATGACGACTGATAGAAGTTCACAAGATTGCAACTTAAAATCAGTTTATAGATCAGAAAATAATTTGAATAATGAATATATGGAAGAACCATGTCTGCCCTTATTCACAGATAACCAGAATCTGTAATTGATCTGTTATACATTTGAGGCAATAGACAATTATGCTATTTACTTTCTCCTGTCCTTCCAAAAAGACCAAAAAGGATAAAAGGATATCCTTTTAAATATTTTTTAAACTCTATAACCTTATTAAAACAAGAGTTAAATGATATTCATGGGATGAGAAAACATTTTGTTTAATTCTAATTGCCTACAAAATTCTGTCTTCCATCACCAGTTATTTGTGGGCTACTTAAGCCAATAAAAAACTGATATTTAGAAAACAAAGTTAAAATGAAACAAAATCACTTTGTAGATTATGAAATCTGGTCATGCTACTCACAAACCAGTCCTAAAAGAAGAAATTAAATATGGAAAAATAGATTATAGTTAGAATTTTGTGTAGGAACTATGATATTACCTATCATATAGCAACCAAAATATTAAGAGAAACAAATTATATTTATTTTTTTATTCTCTGTTTCTCTGAATGATTTTCCAATTAAGTCACTAAATACTACTTTGAAGAGTTCATCAATTTTCAAGGTTTTCACAAAGTTGAACCCAGGGACAGAACTGTTTATCTCTGCATACTTTATATCAGGAAAGTACAATTCTTTTCAGAAGTAAAACAAAACCTATGAAACTTCTAACATCTCTCAAAAACTTGAGCAAAGGCTGCAGAACACACAAGATGCTAGGTGGTATTCGTGAGTGTGGAAATAACAGAACATGGATGGTATCTGCACTGGAGGATAGGCACACGGTCCATAAACTGAACTGATACAGCAGAAGCTTGGAGTCAGACAATATACAATAAAGCCTCTAGGAGTTCCCTAATTTTCTTGGAAGCACACTGGCTTCCACAGGCATGTAGGGACAGGCTAGTTTTAAGTGGAGCATGGTGATATGCACTGACATTGGAGTTACAGGCATGATAAAGAGTAATTTCTCTTGACTAGTGCCCAGATTGCTCAGAAACAGTTAAAATGTGAAACTCTTTAATGTTTATATAACTTAAAGTTTCTTGTACATTTAATATTATTCATAAATATAGCACATTTATAAATTCTTTAGTAATATCTCTCAATTTCTAATAAATAAAATTAGAGGGTTATCTTTTTTTTAGAATCATATAACTTAGAAATATGCAGAGGAAACTAGGGGAGGTTTTTGCAGACAATGCTTTAGGAGAAAACCTAGGATGAGTAAGTGAATATTTCAGAAGGTTGATCCGGGGATACTACATGTGGCCGCATTTACATTTTCATTACAAAATTCCTATTCACAACATCAGTTCATTCTTTCTGTTTCGCCACTTAGCCAATCTTACTGTGCTTCTCACCCTGGGCTTCAGTCATACTCAAGAGCTTGCTCACCCAAAAATGCTCAAAAGTGTGTTATTGCCTTTTTTTCATTCTGCTAGCTCACTGAAGTGCCTCTTTCTTCCTAGTGACAGTTTCTGTAAAGCTTTTTTTGATCCTTTATAATTAGAAGATATATTTTTTTTCCTAACACTTGTATATTATTTTAAGTATTTGATGACTATGTGTTGAATGAACAAATGAATGAATGTGTAAATGGTGCAACTAATAAATAGAAGAATGAGTGGGTATTCTTGGTCTATGTACTGATTTCCAATTAGAAAGCCACTGTTCTCTTTTTCTACCATATTGTCAGTACTTGTGGCAGTCTCCTGTAAACTAATTGTTACACAAGTAATACAAGCCTTTACAGTCCACGAAATGATCCATATTGGCACTCAACTGTCATCCTTTGATCCCTCTCACTTGCTATTTCACAGTGGTCAAGAGTTTAAAGCTTGGGCTGAATGGTGGTTGAACCTTTATACAGAGAGAGCTGGTCTGTGCCCTAAAGGCACAAATCTGGCTTCTCAGTGCAGTGCGTATTCAATGTTTAGCTTACAAGATCCCACAACACTGAATGCAGTAAGTACCAATTATTTTATTTTCTCCCTTGTTTTTATTAGTCATTTAAAAGAGTTTTATGGGTTGTTTATGACACATACCTAAAAACATTGAGCCTCGTTTTAATAATCTAGTAACATATATAAACTATTTTGTTTACAATTGCAGTCTAATAGCTATGCCAACTTTTAAAGGATTACTGTGTCAGTCTGTAGTTTAAATCTTTACTTATATTAACTCATTTACCTATCACTACAACTCTTATAGAGATTCTATTAATATTCCCACATAACAGATATGGACTGTGAAGGACAGAGATATTAAGAAACTTGACCTAGGTCACAAAGCTAGTGCACGGCAAAGCCTCAATTTGAACTTAGAAAACCAGACTCAGAGAACCAGTGAAGCTCTTAATCACTCCTTTATTCTATAAAAACATACCAAAAATTAGCTTTGGTTTTCAGAGTAGTCCTATAGGGAGGTAATGCTTATTTGAATGATTCTGTGTTTTCCTATAATATTAAGTATATTTCATCTTTAGGAATTGTCTGCAGAAGTGGTTTATTGGTTTCAAAAGCACTATAATCTGTAGACTCTATTGTAACACACATTCTCATCATTCTCTATTTTCCCCTTCTGCTCTTCTCAGCTAGACTCTGCTCCTTTTCCTAATTCTGGTTTTTGGCCAATAGCCAACAGAAGTCCCGAGAGTGTGAGTGCACTGTAACCTGGGACCAGTAGTATCCCTTCCTCCTATTCTCCCCAGAAGAAGTGACGAAAAACCACTCTAAGAGTCCTTCAGGCAGCAGGCTTAGAAGGCAAAGTTGTATATTGCTCCTTCTCTTTCTATATGTGATAAATTGATAAGCCAACAGCTATTGACTGTAAGTCATTAAATCAAGTCATGTTAAGTGGAGAATTGTTTTTCTGTAGAGTCTGTTAATAGTTATAGTGGATGGGTATCTGTGGTGTTACCTACTCAGTATCTTTAGCACAGATCTAACGCATTAATTTTATTTTGGGGACAATGCTTAACCCTTATTTTTCAATTCTCACGTTGTGATGATCTGACCTCTGCAGTTCAGGATTGCACATGTGACCCAGACTTGACCTGTGAGATTCAGACATGGAACTTTTTAGACAATTGTTGGGGAAAGAGCTTGCCAGAGTACAAAACCAACATAGTATTCAGAGATGGAAAGAGAAAGATTACTCGTTTGAGCTTCTACACCCATATGTGCCCAAAGCCAATTAATTGCCTTGGTCTTTTCAGTTAAATGTACTGATATATCAAATACCTTTTATTTTGCAAACCAAAATAGTTATGACTAGCAAATCATTGATAGCAGACTTATGCCAATTAAGTAATGTTTACTCAAACTGATGATCAATTTGACTAGATAAACCTTAGCTAAAATTCTTTTCCTAAGTATCTTCCAGACACTTTATCAAGCCTTCTGTACTAACACAGGTTATTGGTCTTCAGTTTTCAGAAGAATGTTATAAACTAAGAAAGTTCTTATTTATTAGTTACAAATATTGATTAGATATCTATTATGAGCTTGCCAATGTATTTGCCAAGAGGATAAAATATTGAACATAATCAAACCCATTTTTTGACTTTATAGAGGCCACAGGATTATAGCAAAGTGAACATCAAGTACATACTCACACAAACAAGTATAAAATCATAAGTGTAAAATCATAATGATGTGATGACCTATACAAATACAAATATTAGAGGAGTTTGATCTTATCAGAGAGGTAAGGAAAACCTTTCCTGGATAAAGCACACCAGGTCCACCCTTTTTATGGATCAGACATGAGTTCTGGTACAGCCTGGAGGCAGCCACTCATTACTTCTTTTTTCATCATCTTCATGCTCATTTGACGCAACCTCCACCTCCTTCTCCCCCTCTGGAAATGCACACTGGTGCCCTTGGGAGAAGGGACCTGGAGAAGCCTTCAACGCAGGCCCAAGGCATATCTGGGCAGGAAATTCTGGGGTCCTGAGTACCTGAGGCAGGTCTCCAACTGAGTTTGTCCCCTGAATCAGCCCAATGGACCCTGTCTACCTTGGGAGGGATCGGTGGAAAGAGTGTCACAGTGAGGGCCTCCAAAGAATAGGACCCAGAGCAGAAGCCATGTTGGGCCATGTCCAAGGGAAGCATGAGCTCTGAAAGCAAAGCCTGTAAGTGAGATAGAGGTACAGAGAAGTTGGGAGGAGCAAAGAATGAGAAAACAGCATGGGTCAGGGTTTTAGTGAAAAACCCCTTCTTCATCATTAGCAAAGTAGCCTGTACTTGAGGTTTATGTTTTCAAGTGTCTTAAACTACTTGTTTATGTTTTTAAATGTCATAAATATGAATATAACAATGCAAAACAGTAATAGTAGACATCACTTAATGTAGGGGTACTAAAATTGCTACACAGTGTAATTTTCACACCAAGTTGTCATCTCAGAATAACCAAATCACACAATTACATACAGAGAAATGCAGAACAAATATAATCATCCCCCTTCCCCTCAAAAAGCTTTGGTTTGTTTTGAAAGGAATGATATATTCTGTATAGCCCAGCTACCTAATCACTCTGGGACTGGTTTAGCTGAGTGACAGTCATTGAATGTGTCCACAGCCTATGGAGTGACAGAAGCAATTTACCTGCACTTTTCTTGTTTAATTAAATAGTAATCAGTGAGTTGTAATTTAGATACCCATATATACGGGAGTATGAGATAGTGTGACAACATGATTTACTAAACTCTGAGTGTTAATCATATTAAAGGGACTGGCTAAATTTCAAGGTTTCAATGAACTTAGGCCTGCTGTTGAACTTGAAAGAATTTATAGCTCTATAGCATGTATAGAGTTATTAAAGATACACATTAAACCCATAGCTATATAGGTGATTCAGTATAAAACAGTACTTTTTTCTAAGTACTGGGAAATGATCTCTCCACAGTATTGTCTTTTTGGTTCTGAATGCTACAATACTGGCAAATTGGCTATGAAATGGTTTGTTCCTCTTAACCAATTTTATCAGTTACCAGTATTAAGAAAAAACATCTTTCAAAAAAGTGGTTGAGAGTGCACATGTGCAGAACACTTTAAAAATAATACCTTAAAACAAGTTATTTTTTTTCCACTATAAAGGAGGCAGACTTTTAACCAGGTGAGAGTGTATTTGATTTTTTTTTTAGAAAATGTGTATGTTCACCAGCCATTATCATAACATGTTTAGAAAATTTTATCATTTAAATAATTTTTGTTATAAATTCCAGTTTCTTCTTCTTATGTAAATAGCTTCAATATTGCTTTGGAGCAGAAGCTCTCCAAATAGGGTCTCAGCCTAGAGGTGATTTTTTTTTTTTTGTTAAAGGAATTTTTTTTTTTTTAGTTATATCAACTCTCCAATGTAAAAATCCATGAAACCCAGTGAAAAGAGAATCTGAGAAATACTTTCACTTTGATAAATATGAAATGTTGGAACTTTCAAGTTTAAAATTTTCCCTGGGGCTCTGTAAGAAAACTGACAGGAGATAAGTTTTAAAAGAATGTTATAACATTTAGAAGTTATAAATAAATTAAACAACATAGGTCATTGCATAAATGAACATTAACTATTTCTATCAGGCTTGAAATTTTCATGACCTACATTTCTTCATATTATATTATGAGGCCTATATTCATTCTCAGAGCATTTTTTTTTTTGAGCGCTCCTTGAGCTGTGTGGAAAAGAGGTAAAGCAAGAGAAGGTTAATGAGGGTGCGAGTGAGGCCTCTGCGCCCGCCACCTTTCATTCATGACCCATTTCAGGGAATGGGCTCCTCCTTCTCGGACTGACAGTCAGGCACCTCGCATCATTCAAACATGAAGCCACATTTGATTAAAGTAAAAAGGAGATATTTCATATATGGCAAAGGAGGCCAGACCCTTTGAGGTGTAAAATGTAATTTCTCCACCCTAAGCAATGGTAACAGGGATGATGCAGTTTCTAGCTACCATCCCACTAAAAACGGCACTGTTTTCCATCTCTTTTATAAGCCTATCTAAAGGGTGCTTTTTGCTCTGCAAAACTGTCCATGGTATTCTCCTTGAGATTAGATTCTAACTTGATTTTTGTAAAAATTTTAAATTAAGAGCCAGGTAGCAGCCAAATAACTTAAATTGCCATGTGTCCTGCACTTAAAAAACATTCCAGGGCAAGCATGACTTTAAGCCAGGAAAGCTATACAAATAATGATTATATTTATTTTAATCTCCATGTCCTCCCTTGGGGTGAAAAAGAGCTGGAACATTTTGGGCACATATTTGTTGAATGGATGATGGAATAATCATTGGCTCTTTTCAAAGACAGCAACTAATAAATCCTATGGCAAAGAACAAAGCAGAGCCAAAGTATGCAAAGTGTAAGTGTTCAAAGTTCCAGAATGTCAACTTACTGAAACTTAAATAAGTCATCTGCTAACACTCACAGACTGTGTCTTCCCCTCGGCTCCTGACAACTCCCAATTTCATATCATTCGCAAATTCAGTTAATGTGTTCTTTATTCCTGTCACATAGCCAACCCACCTGACCTCTTCTGTCTTTCTGCTCCATTTCACCCTTCTATCCCCACTGATTCTCCTAGAAACAGAGGAATACATTTTATAAGTCCAGTTCATCTCTGTTTCCTATTTTCTCTGCTGTGCTCAAAGGAAGAGAATTATGAGAATACATAGTTAAGTACATTTTGGTAAGTGAATAGAAAAACTCTCAAATGGTTTTGTCTTTTTTCCATATTATTACCTAATCTATGCAATAATTCAATAAATTCACAAGTGATTAATAATTTTACACAGCATTTCTATGCATATTTCTTATGAATCATTATCTATAAATGGCCTACCATTTATAATTGCCATGTGGGGAATTTGATGGTACATGCCCGTGACATCAAATTCATATTGTGTATCTCAATGTGCACAGCAAAAATAAATTTGTCTTGGATACTAAGCTACCTGTGTGGTTATAGGCGCAAATATTATCATAATAAAAAGTATTTATGTGTTGGCATTGACCTTTTAATTAAATGGATATGGCCAGAGTCAATCATCTATCGACAGGTATTTACATAGCTAGTAATTATAGGGTAAAGAGATTATTTTGGTTATAAAATCAGAGGGCAAGTCATACAAACTTTAGAAATAGAGTTGCCAAGTATTCTGTAAGAACATGTAATTGCTATGTTTTTAACTGGCATTTACCAAGGAAAACTAAATTCTTACTGTAAGTAATATTGTCGAGTGACTTCTAATTGAGGGTATTAGTATGGTTTTTATTTTCTTAGTGATTAGGAGTCTGAAATGTGTCTAATAATATTTACATTCTTACCAATATATGAAAGAATTTCATAGCATATCAGCATAAAGCTTTTTGTACAACCACTCTGCTCTATTGTTAGGAAGCTAGGGCGCTTCAAAGCTGTAGCGGCAGGAAGGGCCATCTCATTCCATCCTAATTTTAGCCCCAAGGACAGTACTTCATACCTTTAAATGCCCTATAAATATTTCTTGAGAATTCTATGTCCAGCATTGACAAAGACAGTGGTAAACCTATGAAGAATCATCGCAACGTAACTACTGATGATTAGAAGTTTTGATGCAGATCCAGAGTAGGGCAAAAGTAGGATAACAGTTGTTTGTATGGACAATAATACAATAATTAATAAATAATAATACAAGAATAAACTATTTTGCCCCAGCTGCTGTGGCTCAGTGGATTGAGTGCCGGTCTGCAAACCAAAGGATTGTGGGTTCAGTTCTCAGTCAGGGCGCATGCCTGGTCGTGGGCCAGGTCCCCGGTAGGGGGTGTGAGAGAGGCAACCACACATTGATGTTTCTCTTTCTCCCTCCCATCCTCTCTTTCTAAAAAATAAATAAATAAAATCCTTAAAAAAAATAAACTTCTTTCATATTCACAACTGTAAACTCACTTTCACCCCACCCAGTGTTTTTTTTTAACATATACTTTTACTTAAAGGTAACTGGATCCAGAGATTGGATCAAACCTCAGAAGGGAACACCACTCTCCTTTCATCCACTCCCTCTTTGCCTCTAAACTCACCTAAATAGTTAGATATTACTATTTTAAAAAATTTTAATTATTGAATTTTAAAGAGAGAGAGGGAGAAAGAGAAACATTGATTTGTTTTCCACCCATTCATGCATTTATTAGTTGATTCTTATATGTACATTGAGAAGGAATTGAACCTGTGACCATGATGCATTGGGACAATGCTCCAACCAACTGAGCTATGTGGCCAGGGCACAAATTACTATTCAGTTTTCCTAGTCTCTAAGTTCTGAACTTCTTATGCTTATGAAGGTACACATTAGGACTTACTGCTATGGATATGATGTTTTTATTATTTTTTAAATTTGAATATACATTTGCTGAAATTATTTACTCCTCAGTCATTTATGTAATAATGAATGATTGTTTCCAATGCCATATTGTTAACTCAGAGTCTCAGTGAACTATGAATTTAGGTTTCTGTAGGTCCATGATACAGATGTTTCATGTCAAATGAAGACAAATATTCCAAATTAATGCCCTGCTCAGGCATAGTTATTTATATGCCTTTTTTGTCTTATATATTGCTAAAATTTGAGGGGGACTGTCAGATCTAGCATCAAATGAGAAAGCCCTACTCAACTCTATGAATAGAATGAACCAGGAGACTGGAAAGATGCGAACAATACAAATGGAAATGAAAGTAACCTTCAAACTCAAAACATGCCTTTTTAAGCTATTACTACATGATTGTGGAAAGGGAAAGTCAAGGAACATATAGCAAGGACTCATGGACAAAACCAAAGGGGAAGAGCTGAGGGAGGGAAGGAGGGAGGGGGCAAGGGAAAGTGGTGGGGGCTAGGCAGAGACAAATGTATTTGAAAAAATAAATTAAAATTAAATTAAAAAAATATTTTATAATTTATATAAATACATTACTTTCCAGTGGGGGGAAAAATGGTTGCATATATACTTGTTTAAATAACACTAACTTTTACCTGTTTTTTTGAGAGGTAGAAGGCAGTCTTTAGTTACATAAGTAAAACAAATTTAAATAATATCTCAAGGCAGAAGCATAGTCAATGAGAATTTTAAGGAGAAAACTTACTATGATCAGATTTTCTAGGTCTATTTGCTCTTTTGAGAACTAGAAAATAGAACTAAATAATAGGCTTCAACAACAAGAGATGGAGCAAATAAATTTGAGCAACTCATTAGGTGCCAGGCAAACTTAGAATACTTCGTATCTTTTAACTCATTAACCCCTTTATACAAATGAGGAAAGGGCAGCATCAAGGTACAATCCTCAGTGCTGGGGGTCTTTTATCCTGATGTGAAACTTCAGTGTGTTTCTGCTTCTAGCATTTCCAGCTTTACAAAGGCCAATGGCTTTGGCCCTTGCTCTATTTTTCTTTTTTCATTATGTTTCTTCTAGGAAGCCAAATATCAGAAAAAAGTTTGGGATTAACCTGACTTCATACACTGAGGAAAGGCTGAGAAAAAGTATGCATTTAACTATAAAAATATACACACACAATACATTGTTAAAAGTAACAGTGCCCTCCCTTTTTTTCCATCTTCTTTGCTTAAACACTCCTCATAAAAATGGTATTTCTTGGCAAGACAAACTATTTTTCCTTTATGTCAGAGTCACTGTTAAGTTCACATTTGTGTTTGCAAGTTCTGTTTCCAACTTTCCACTCCAGTTCTATCCCCCACAGCAAGAAAAAAATCACGGAATTTGCATACTGTGCTTACGAAGTAGAGTAGCTGTCTCAGACAGAAGCACCAAGGGGTTAGAAATCATGAATATACACACACGTTGTCACAGAATCCTAATCCAACATATTTGTCCTCTACTTTTATATATTTCTTTGCTTTCAATTAAGACGCCTTATTAAATAGCATTCAAACATGTGAAAGCAAAGACAGAGCCTGACAGAATTTCAACAGGTTCTGTGCATTCATACTGTATGTCACCTCTTAATTAGCAACCAAAATGCAGTGAACAGATTGTACAGTTTACCATCCTAGCCGAGCTCCTACACTTGCTATTTGTGCATATACAGCATATTTAAAGAGACCCCTATCCAGTGGGATTTTCATACTTGTTCCAACCGTGGAACAGGACCACCATCAACTAAATGCCACTTCATGGATGCTTTAGCCTGCAGCAGCAGCTGGCATTACCAAGCAGTTGAAAGGACATTTTAATCTCCTGTTTAATGCATTTTTTTCCACCTGGGATAAGAAGCCAAAATTGCTGTTAGCAAAAAATGCCTTAGTCATTAACTGAAAGTGCCTTTTTAAAAAGTGTTCCATTACTCCCCTACTGGGAAATTTCAGACTTTATTAGCATTTTTTGAATTTGTATTAGTAGTACCTGAGTGGTAAAATGCTAACGGATGAACACTTAGCTATTTTCCACAGATTTTTCTTTTGGGCTCTCCTTGTACAGGAGTGAAGAAAGAGAAAGGGGTCAATATATAGCATCCTCATCTAGCTCCCCAGGATTGAAGTCCACATTCAGAGGAAGAATTTTAATTTTCCATTATTCTATCGCTGCAGAAGCTCAAAAGAATGAATTTAGGGACACTTTTTACTTATGGGCAACTAAGAGAATATTAAATGTTCTTTAAATGCAAGTCTTGTGTATTTAAATCACATGCATGCTGAGCTGGTATTACCTTGCTTTGGTGATCAGACTGCATTAAATTTATTCAAAAGAAAATACAAACCTTCCCATGGAAAGACTTGCTGTTAGTGAAAGGGTTGGTCTGTCATTTTGGCACAAAAGACCTAACTTTGAAATATAAGAGCCATTCAACAATGACTTGAATCAACCATAATTCAGATTGAGATTCAGTCACATTTTTGTTTGTTTTATTTTGTGTCTGCTAAACAGCCACCTAAATTTTAGAAATTTTCTAAACTATCGAGTAAGCTTAATGCTGTTGTAGTTTGGTTGAGTTTCTGTAAGGGCTGCACTCAATCATTATGGGCTAAAACAAATAAATGTAACATAGCCACTTGAGTCCTAGATTAAATATATATTGAAACCTACCAAAATACTTGACTGTCTAGTTAAAAATGAAAAGGAGAAATAGAAGGTCAAAACATTTTTGAAAATAACATAGCCAGTATTTATTGCTTTACTATTACATTCAACCAATTGAACAATATGGTGTCACCTTACATAACAACCCCAGAAGCCTTCCTTTTGCCTGAGGTTTTCCTTCTGCTGTTTCCTGGTTTGGTAACAGAGTAAGCAAATCTCCTTTGATATGCAGCAACTATGGTTTCCTTAAGGAATAAATGAAAATGCAGTCCTTTTCTAATAAATGGTGAAGGTAGCAGAGATAAAGAAAGACTATTGGATTTAAGGGATTAAAGCTAACAACGCACAAGTCCTCAAGGATGGGTTTTCTAGAAAAGTAAGATGCAGTGGGCCGCTAGGCCTGATTTAAAGAACACACGGGAAATGTTATGGGAAGATAAATGATTAGGTATTTTCTAAAATTGCATTTTATTTCTTAAATACTGAGAAATCATAATTAAAATAGCATTGATAATCACAAAATAGTAACCTTCCAGTGGGTTGGCATAAATATTCCCTACCAATTAACTATATCCTTATTACATCCTGCTTTTAAGTAGCTCGGATGTAGTGAACAAAAGTGCAGATGCCCAGTTTGGCTGGCTTATTGGGACATATAGATATGTATGTGGATATATAGATAGATGTTTGATTGATTGATTGATTGATTGATTGATAGATGATATTCAGATTCCATTGAGGTGTTATTCTTCCTAAAGCAGTCTCATGAGTGAAACATCAGCAAATTTTACTACATCTGTTATGCAATATGGCTTCATTGGGCATTATTCAAAGTTTTAATAGAGAGTAGGAGAACATTAAATTATGCCTTCTCTTTTATAATCTAATTTAAAAGCCTCCATAGTTAGAAGACTGCAGAAACGTGACTTTCAGAGTGGAAGTCAATGCAATACTTTAGCATACACTTCAGAGGCATCCCCAAATTCTATACTCAACCACACGGGTGTTTTCCAAGGTTTTGACTGATGAATTCTCTTCACAGAAGCACATAGCTTTGAGGCTTCCTCTTATTATTTCTAAAAGTCCCTTTATAATTTTATATACAATATGTATGAAATGTGACAATATTATTTTAAGATTTTTAAAAAATTCATATTAGCACATTAGAAAAGAATGTGTTATAAAATTGATTTTCATATTCTGGTAGATTTTATAAAATATAAAGACAAAATTCAGCCTTTCCCAATTAACAACTCATTCAAAATATTTAATTTAATTTATTTAGTTATATCATAAAAAATCTTGAATTTAAACAAATTTTTTAAATGACATCATATTTGAATTAGGGGACTGGGTATGTATTAGAATTTGATTGAATTATAACATTTTAAAAATCAAAATAGACAAAGATTCTTAGCTAAATTAATATTTTAAATTTTTATATTTTCAACAAAAACTTTTTATAATATAATTTTTGTGTTCTTTACCCCCTAAATTATGATTTGAAAAGCATTCCAGCTGTTTGCAAGCATTTATCTGCAAATGACACATAATGGATAAAGGGTGCATCTTGGTAGATAAAAATACAAACTGGACATTTATCACCATGTTTTTTGCTTTTGACATTGGCTGTTGCAGGATTAGAAACATCTTGATTCTGATAAAAATGAAAGCAGCTTAGGATTCATTATAGGTAAAAAAAAAAAGAGAGAAGCAATAGTATATGATAAAGAATAGAAATTTGGAATTGTATAATAGTCAACCATTGTAACTCCTAGGGATTTTGGTTGATTAACAAACTAAATGACTGTATCTTGACACCACTCATTACATAGTTTATACACTCTAGGATCTGCTTAGACCACTTCATTTCAGAGGAAGAAAATATTTAAATATAGTTATCAGTTTAAAGCTTTATGTGGAAATAAATATCATTATCACTATTAAAATGTGTCCTCATATTTGTATTATGCTATCATTCCTGAAAATTTCTGAGATCTTAACTTCAAGAAACTTAAAATCCCTAAGAGATAATAGAGGCTACCAATGCTCTATCTCCCCCAGGGTCACATTCCAGACAGAAGATAATACAGGGTGAACGAGAGAATTCTCTCACAAGAGCACTTTCTAATTCATCTACTCAATGTAGACCTCTTGAGTTCCATTATCTATTATGCCAGAGAGTAGACTAGGATTTGAGGAGACAAAATACACAGACTCCTAGTTTTCAAGCAAGCTACTAGCTAATTAGGACATCAAAACATAAGTAAGAGTAATACTGTTCTGCTAAGTGCTATAATAGAAATAGAAACTACTGGATAAAGGTGATGAATGTGAAAGGTATAAAGAAATGGTACACGATGCAAGGGAAAGTTAAAGAAATCCTCACAAGAGAAGTTACACTTCAATTGTATGTTCAAGTATGAGAAATTCATTGGGTAACAGCAGGTGGGGAAGGACATTTCAGCAAGGAGATTGTCATATGCAAAGAAGAGCATGGCAAATTCAGAAGTTCTTTGAGTAAGCCTGCCATATAAATTCATGTGTAAGAGTAAGAGTAAACAAGTTGGAAGAGGTCATGAAAGACATGATCTACCAATCAAAGAACTTGGTTTTTACATATAGGTTATGGGGAAACATTGAAGGAATTTCAGTACTGGAATAAACGGACTAGATGTGGTTTAAAAAGATGATGTCTGACAGGCAGCACTCCTTCTGCCCTTTATATCTTCCTTCCCTCTGATAAGCTCATCACCATCACTTGATGAGAGAAGAGTGAAGCTATACAATATTGATAACATTCAATCTAGGTGTGTGGTAATTTGAAGGAAAAGAAAAAAAGTTTGAAGGAATTTATACACACAGTATGTTTTTAACATATTTTCAGTGACTAGCAGGAGTATTATTGTAGGTATTTTTAGATGTTTAGCCAATACTGTTTTGTATATTTTTTTGTTTGCTTTTCATCTAACCACAACTCACATCTTATCTCCAAAATCTCAAAGAAAATAGTTATGTTCAACATGTATAATGTTAAGAAATATTCACCATTTTGGAGCTTTCTAAAAACTTATTTATGTAAAATTATAACCTAAGAAACACATTTCTTTTTTTCTCACAAATTCACAATATTATAGATATAACTTAAAAAATAAAAAAATACAATGCATATATTCATTATATATATATGTATTGGGTATGTATGTGTATCCCATTTTTTTAAACTTTTGATTAATTCATGTAAACAAAGATCAACTTCAGTTTCTGGCCCCATGTAAGGACATAGTGGGAAGTGGCCCAAGAATGGTCACGTTAACCTGTCTTGAGCAGAATACTTTGGTGTTTTGAGGAACACTGTTTTATAGAAAGCCTTAAACTATGAGTCAAGTTCATAACCAAATATTCAAAACTCTAGGGTTTTCTTCCCATGGCCATGCCTGGCATTTATTTGGCCATTTATTGAGTTATAGCCATAGCTCAGGAATAGTTATGTGCATTTCATTCATTATGTCTAGTCCTCACAACTCATGGAAAGGACTTATCTCCATAAAGATGAAATAGCTAAGGGTCAGAAAAGTGCTATCTTCTAAGTGCTCTCTCTCTCCTCTGGTGTACCCTCTAGTGAGATTCTGATTAATACTATTTTTCCTTGTCTATTTGATTGTAATCCCTAATTTTCTTGATTTGGTAACAGCCTGACTCTGTTTGCCCAGATCCCTGATTTTGACATAACAGTTTGACACTTTGCACCACACAACTTCTTCTAAATATTGAAAATCTCAATACTTAAAATAAATTTATAGGGAAAAAGAAATATTTTCTAATCAGTAACATACATACCTAAAGGAGGAGATGGAAGAAAAAGACAGAGAGAGAGAGACTGGAAGAGAAGAGGGAGGGAACAGGTTTCTGCACCATAGTAAAGAGCATAGGCATGGAATAAAGCAAGACTGGATTTGAGTTCCAGGTCTTCTCTAAACTCTGAAAGTTACCTAACCTCTCAAAGAAAGTTTTCCTTAAAACATGATTAATAACATATACCCAGATGGCTGTTATTAAATGAGGTAGTGTGTGAAGAGTAAGTAAGAGTAAAGTAAATCACTCTTGATTTTACGCTTTAGGCTTTTCATTCTTGATTAAGAATTGTTCTCATCAATAGGAATTCCACTAAGTCTGGCTCACTGCTCTTCCCAGCTCTTCATTCTTCCTTTACATTTAAACTTACAAACTTTTAACAAGCATAAACATAAAAGAACACTGAGGAAAAAATTATCTATAATTCAAAGAGTAATGACTAGAGCTGTCCTAAATGGACAAAGATGATTTAATCTTTGAAACAGTTTCTTACCAAGCTCTACATGGTAAGTAATGTCATTGTTGACGATAAAATACTTTTTGTCTGAAATGCCTGAAAAACACATTAGAGAAATATCAAAATTATCCCCACAGTAGCTCTGTAGAAATTAAGGCTTAGAATGTAACTCATAGAAAGCAAAAGATTTTAGTAGCTAAACTAGCAAAATACAGAATTGTGGTGTAGCAGAATTTAAAATGGCATAGACATGCTTATTGAATGTAGTATAAATGCCATGTCATAGATACTCACTAGATTCCAGTTGCTGCATTTAAGCTTGTAAAATCTTACGGACTGTAACAAACAAGAAATTATTATTCCTCTGTTCCAGGTAGTAAACCTGATGTTTTTCTGTGTGCAGGCATGCCACTAGTCATTTGAGGAGCTCTTGATCTAAGTAAGTCTAAACCTACACACATGAACATCTAAGATCTTCCCTGTGACATGCTTCTTCAATAGATTTGGCCAAATAACTGCCAGACTTTTCTAATATAATCTTATTAGAAAGAAGTCTCAAATAAAATTTTCACCAGAAGTATTTGATTTGAACACTAAAATATTCTTTCCATTTTTTTCCTGGAAAAATAATTGTTTCTGTCATATTATTCTTTCAGCACTGTTTCATCTATAGACAAATCAGACCTTATTTTTGCTTGCAATTCCCCAAAAGAAATCCTTACTAACACTTCAAAATACAGCCTTTTGAAATGCTAGAGATAAAGAATGTAAGATGCATTTTCTAACAACAGATAATGATGGCTTTCTAAATAATAAATTCTGTGAGGAAACACCTAATGTAAAGCATTTATAAAAACACTTGATATCAAAAACTCTAGTAACAGAAGTAATATACATATGTTGGCATATTCCCTGTTCAATTTCATTCTCCTGATCTAATCTTTTAAAAAAATTGAACGTTTTATTATTTAATAATTACCACAAATAGAGATGATAAATTTAAACATGAATAATTGGATTGAAATTTTAATTTAATTTTACTTATTTAGTTTCATTTGTTTAAAAATAAAATTCTGGTTTTGGGGAAAAATAGCTATTGTTCCACAAATTTCCATATATTCAAAAAAGGTTTAAAAAAAGTAAAATTCTCAATCGATATCTAATGTAAGTGGCAAAGAAAAACTGTATTAACAGCTATATTTTAGAATAAGAAATAATGGCTACCCTAAATGTATGGACTTCAATAATTTTAAGGAGCAAAGACATACTTGGTTTTACTTTCTTCTTGACTACAAAGTTGTTAAATTATATACGAGGCTGTTCCTTCTCATTTTCTATGTACTTTTACCAGAGCAAAAGTGTTTTTATTCATCATTCTAAATACTGCTTTCAAGACAATAGTACGATTTGGTAGAACTTCTCGCTAGAGATTGCTTTGTTTTTGAAGAAATTCCCATTAATGTTCTAGTCACAGAATTAAAAGGGATAGGAAATAGCCCAGCTAAACGAAGAGTTCAAAACAATGCCCCTGTACAGCACTCGCAGAACCCATTAACACCTCCCAAGATGACAGAGTATTTTTGCAGGTAGAATAGGGAAGGACAAGTTCTGGCTGTCCTGCCTCTTGACAGAGGAAATAAATCACCCTACACACTGGAGGATACCTTTCCAGACTGCACGCTGGGAACTTCATTACACAAGCTGTGCCACACATTACTATGCATATTGCTGCTGATTGGACATAGACGCAAATCCACAGCCTATTTCTGTCATTGTCTTATGGAGGAGATATCCATTTTTCCTCCATTGACAGATACAGGCTTGAAAATGACATGAAGACAATAATGTTGTATGCCCCAAAGATCTTAATCTTTAGCAAAATATGCTGTTAAGTAATGATTCGTCTAACTTTTCCCAACCTTATCGCTTGGTGCATAAAATGTGATCATATTATGTTTTCACAGTCAAATAATCTCATTTGCTCTGAATGCGATTGCTATCAAACATAAGTCTCGTTGCCCCTGGTCTTGGCCTCATTAAGACGGAAAAATGTTCATCATAAAAGAATTTTCAGTACCTTATTCTTTTTAATTGGTAATTTTTTGGTTCATTCACAAAAGATAAACTTTATTTACCCAGATTTGCTCAGATGCCATGATTATAGTTTCATCTAATTTGGACCAGTTGTAATAATAAAAAAAAAATTGCAAAGGAAGACATAATCTCAGGCTGGAAGCACAGTGTCATTTTCACAGCCAACAACATAAAATTAATGAACCAAGGTAGATTAAATTAATGAACATTACTATTAGCAAGTTTCCTGTAGTTTGAGAACACTAATATAATTTTAGTTGTAGATTCCTCATAATTTAGCCTCTTTTTGGAGAATTTTCTGTGGTGAAATGTGTCTGCCAGTTCTGCTTTGCTTGAATAAGTGCACAGAAAAATATATGCAACATTCTTGTTGCTATGTTAAGCATTCTAAAAGTAGAGGGATACAGATATTTTCCTGAACCTTATGCCAAGTCAATTTTCTGAATAAAGCTATAGTCTCAAAGTACTAATACAGGAAAAAATAAACAACTAACTAAAAAGGGCTTGATACACCAATTTTTAGGTCTTAAATGTTGCTTGTGGGTAAAAGTCATAAATAATTTAGATTCTACATTCCTTTGCTACCGGCTAATATATCATTTTAGGCTGTGTTTATGATAGTTTAGAGAAATGGTTGCTGTTAAACAATTTCCACTTTGATTAACATCATTACATCTCTCATCAAAGAAATGCTTCCAAAAGTCTGAGAATCCAAAGATGAGCTTCTAAGTGGCAGATGTCTAGTAATGCATTCATACAATCAAGTTACTTCTATCAGGCAATTTTTGAGTTATAAATATTTCTAATTTACTGAATATTGACATTTTCTGTTGATTGACATTTGGAGTCTGAGCTTACTAAGTTTTGGTCGGCTTTCTGTATATACCCTTCTGTTTAATCTCTATAAATAAAAAATAAACAAAATTCAATTTGATTTTCTTATTTTGTCCTTTATGTCACATTATATGATCTCAAAATGTTAGGGGGAAAGTCTCCAACAAATTTTTAGTGGGGAGACAAAGCGAAACAACACTGTGTAAGTTTCAGGTGTACACCATGATGATTTGATGCATATATATATATATTGTGAGATAATTACCACAGTAAAGATAGTTAACACATCAATCACTGCACATAATTACAATTTATTTTTGTGGTGTGAACAGTTAAGATCTACTCTCTTAGCAACTTTCAAGTATATAATAGAGTATTGTAACTATAGTTACCATGATGAATATTAAATCCTCAGAATTTACTCATAGCTAGAAGCCTGTCTTCTTTGACCACTGAATCTATAGATGGCTTTGGATAGTGTAAAACTTTTAATAACATTAATTCTTCTAAATTATGAACATGGAATATCCATTCATTTGTTTCTTGTTCAGATTCTTCCATTTGTGCCATAGTTTTCAGTGTACAGATCTTTCACCAACTCAGTTAAATTTATTGCTAAGTATTTTATTGCTTTTATGCTATTGTAAATGGAATTGCTTATTTTATTTCAGATATTTTATTGTTTCTGTATAGACATGAAACTGACTTTTATATGTTGATGCTGTGTCCTGCAACTTTACTGAATTTATTTATTAGTTTTAACAATATTTTGATTTAATCTTTAGGGTTACTTTTTTTATATGGTATCATGCCACAATCTCCTACCTGGATCCCAACACTCTCATGAAGTCACTTTTGCTCATATATGATGGCAGATTATTGTTAAAGGGAGTTACATGTGAGAGAGGTCTTACTTAGCATTTTGCTACTGTGATTCTGCCTCTCATTATATTTTTCACTTTTTGCTTGGCATGTAAATGAGCATCTTTAATCAAGTATTATCAATTCAATACTTAAAACACACACATACAAAATAATTTGTCATGTCTAGAGCTAATACATTAATTTGGACTCACTTTGTATTTCCTAAATGTATTATCCAAAATTATATTTTAGCTGAAAATATAGTAGTCAGTTGGTTAAACATACAGTATATATTTTTAAAAGCCTGTTTCTTTCTTGGTAATATCAATGTGGGGAAAAATGCTATTTTTTTATATATGAATTAACTTCTGTGTTTACTTTCTCTCCATTTACTCAAATGATTTAAAGTAGAATTTTTGAACATTCAACATTAATGAAGGAATAAAATAATTTGCCTGAATACTTTTAATCAGTAGTGCATCAACAATGTGAAAATATTTTCTGTCATTTTTCTTTTGGTTGATTTCTGTATATTTTCTAAATGAAACGGGTGGTAGTAGAAGGAAATTAACAAAGGAAAAGAGGTTATGGCATGGTAGGAGGCTTAATGACAGTATGGAAGATGCTGGGACTGCCAGGAAGAAAACATGCCAAGGACCCAGCCATTCAGTTAATGTCAGTCCCCAGAGATCATGATCTGTAGTGATAAAGGTTGACTTGCAGTATTTCCATAATGAACAATGGCTGACTCATTCAGGTGACAGCAAAGAGGAAGATAAACAGTGACATAATCCCTCATCTTATGTAAGACTTTTTTGAATAAATAATATTTAGGAAAATCACCAAAACTGAAGTTCACACAACTTACTCACTTAGATGTATCAATTATGTCTTGAAATAGAAGGTGGATTCACCCTGGTCCCTTTGTACTCAGGTTTTTGATATCCTTGTCAGTATTTGTGTATATAAATGTTCTCCCAATTTAAGTACCACAAGTACTTTTAGGTGCTTACGTAGATTCCTCAAAGGTTACACCTTCTTCTGGGGGAACAAGAAAATATTCTTTTGGCCTGCTTCCTTCAGCCAGCCCTTGCTTGAATTCCTCTATCAATGCTTTTTAGAGGCAGCCAGCAGCATTCTGGCTGGGTAAGCTGTTCCCACAAGTGGTAGTAGAAGAGCCATGATAGTGGTATATTTTCCAAAGGAGCTTAGAAATATTCCCTGCTCCTAGACATTTATTTGAATGTCACCTGGCCCCACTGTGATAAGATGGTACCAAGTTATATAACTGTATTAGGCTGGTCAGGCTGTCATGATACAATGTCATCAATTGGGTGGTTTAAAAAAACAGGAATTTAATTTCTCCAAATTCTGGCAGCTGGAAGTATGGGATCAAGGCGCCAGCATGGTTGGGTTATAGTGAGGCTGCTCTCCCTGGCTTACAGATGGCCATTTCCTCTCTGCATCCTCATGTGGCAAACGGAGAACAAACTTTCAGTGGGAGGCAGCAGTAGGGGGAGTCTCCTCTTATAAGGACGCTAAACCTATCATGAGGTCCAACCCTCATGACCTCATCTGAACCTAATTACTTCCCAAAATCCCCATCTCCACACTATCACATTAAGGGTTAGGGCTCTAGCATTTGAATTTGGGGGGACACAATTCAATCTATAGCAATAACAGCCTTTTCAATGTTAAATAATCTCATGAAAGTCAACTCCTTGCAAAAAAAATTTAAATAAATAAATAAATAAATAAATAAATAAGATCCATTCAGTGTTTTTCAGGGTTTGTGCAAGCAGTGTAAAGAAAAGTCTGAGCATTTTAACATGAAATTGATGGCTATTTCCCAGCACACTGCATTGACAGAGTTTTTGTATAAGGTGAAAGAGAAGTAATCTGGTTTTAAATGGTGGTTCAAAAACTGGTCTAGAAACTTCAACTGATGAAAAAAATAATAGTGGAGATATCAGATTATCTCTGCTCATAACAAAAGATAAGAGCTAGCAGTTCTCTTTTACAACAACTCTTTTCTGACACATATGAAGAGAGAGAATCAACCAACACCTCCATGACATCTACCATGATGAGCAGGGCTCCCTGAGAGCTAGAAGACAACATTTGATAATTGCCAGACTGCTTTCAGTTACTTTTCTTAAATCCCCATATTATCTATACTGTTATTTAGTCAGAACGGTTTTCTAACTAGAAAAATTAAACAATGAAAACAAAACCATTAAAGTATTGGTTAAAAATGGCTAATTTCTGAAGGTTCTGAGTTTGAGTTTATATAATTTTATTTAAAAAATAGTTATTATGGTTATTAGAAAGGTTATAGAGACAGCATCAAACAGGAGACTCTTATTTTGATGTAAGCATAGAGATTTTTAAAGAGTAGTATATTTCTTACTATGTGATTCAAGGTTATTTGAGGCCCTAACATCACCACATAAAACCGTATTTCATATCACCACTGGTACCCTCCCTACACTCTAAGAATTACTGATCTAGGTGATCAAAAATGTTTAGGACATAGGATCCATCCCTTTGAAGTTTACAGTAAAGCCATGTAGACATGACCAGTGTAACAATTACAGCATATGATGCATAATAAAAAAAGATAAGCAACCTGAGGGGAGTATACAGTGTTATAGAAGATCAATCAGTTGAAGGGAAGCATCAAAGGATCACTTATGACATGGAACTAAAAGAAGGTTTAATGGAAGATGCGCTGTTCGATGTGGCATTTAAGGAATTAATAAATATTTTTGAATAAATAAAAGTCATCCAAGCAAAAAACACAGTATAAACAAAGTTCAAAAGCAAGAAATTATCTAGCATACTCAGGAAATGGTGTCCACTCCAGTTAGGACATCAGTGAATGGGAGTAGAGTAAGAACAGACTTGGGAGTGCGGGGCAGAATGGAGAATATATTGTATGAAGACAAGCAATTTGGCCATTTGGGCAAGGAGAATTGGGTCCAAAGACTAATCTGACAATATTGTACAGGTTAACTGTTGATGACAGAGACTAAAGATGGAAAGACTATTGCTGTGATCCAGAAAAGGAGCCATGGGCTCCTGACCAGAGTGATAAAAACTAAAACAACAGTGTTAACAAGAGTAACCCTGCATTGAATCCTTCCACAGCAGGGTGCTGTACAAGTGTCTTATGTGAAATAGCATTAATATTTATAACAACTCATTGAAATATGTAATATTTTCATCATTATTTTACGAACGAAGAACTGACCTAAGATCACACGGCAAAACAGAGGTTTATATACAGACCACTTAATTCTAGAGGTTACATTTCTAACTATAATAGCGTACTATGTAGGAATGTACAGAAATAGCTAATTCAGAGTTATTACGGCACCAGAGCAAGATGACTAGTGACTAACTGGATATGAGGGTTAAGGAAGAAATCAAGAGTAATTCTCAAAATTTGAGCATAGACAAATGATCTGATATTGGATAATTAACAAAAGGGCAATATTAATGGGGACACTCAGGAAGTGACATAAAAAAGTGCAATGAAAATGTTATACACTGGATAGAAATCAAGGTATCAACTTTGGTCGACCTTCTAAGAATCTGACCAAAAGCTCTAAAGTTTTCTCTATTCTGTATAGCAAATTATCTAAAAAGGTAGTATAGAGTTTCACTATTTTTTTCTACAACTTTAAATACATTTCTTTAAAAAGATGTTTTATTTTATCTTTTAGGAAGAAGAATTATATTTTTTATTTATTAAGTTCACTGTTTTTTATAATGTTCTTTAAACTTTACAATGGCAATTATACATTCTAGTCCCCTTCTTACCTTAATTAACGCCTAGTTTGTTAACAGAAGAAGTGCCTACAGCTTTACTCTAGGGTAAGGGGAGAACTAGCTACAAACTACTGATGATGGATCAGCCTGGAGACTAATCATTAAGCATATCTTGGCAGTATGCAAGATTAATTTGCACTTAGATTATTTAAATAAAAATCATGTTTGCTCTTCTGTCTCTCTTTTAGTTTAAGCTCTAAAGTTCCCTCATATGCAATCAAGAAATCATGTAGTGGAGAGTTGAAATGAGAGATACAGATGTAAGAGGAGTGTTCAGCTTCAGGCCATGTGGGTGCTAATAAGAGCATCTTCAGTGTGATGGGCAATGTTCTAAGTGCCTTTAATATATCAAGGACATTAAAACTTCTATATTTTTGAAGCAAATAATGTTATTGTTTGATTATACATTTGTGAAAAATCTGAAGCGCTAAAGTATTGTTAAATTAGTAAGAGGTAGAGCTGAGTTTCAAATCAGACATGCTTTTCTACTGTCCCTTATATTTTGTTCTGTTAAAAAGCAGCACCTCACCTTAAAATATATGAGGCTTGTATACACAAAACAAACAAAAAAAGTTTTAGTTAAGTGCCTATAAAAAGTGGTGAGGGGGGGGCAGAGACAAATGTATTTGAAAAAATAAATTAAAATAAAATTTAAAAAAATAAAGAGTAGGAAACTGCTGCAGAAATAAAGTCATATTTTGCTGTGAATTATTCACTTGTTCAATTCAACAAAATGCCATTCATAAGTTAAATAGCTTTCTACAGCCCTTTTTTTTTAAGTTTTCCATTTTTTAATCCACCAAAACATGCCATTGGTATGTTTATTATGTTGAGGTAAATAATGGAGGTAAAGACCGATGGCTTTGGGATCACAATCTCACTTTAATCAGGTTAGGATTCTTTGATTGAAAAGGTGCGTTTGTTTGCATCGGCTTTGTTTGCTTTTTTTTTTTTTTAATCACAACAGAAATTCTTTGATGGAAAATATTCAAAGTTAAGATATGAAACAGATGAAAATCTGAAAAGATTATAAGAAAAATAAGAAATGGAGTTCCCTGGAACCAAACGTATACAGACAACACTCTCTGCATGATGAAATAGCAAAATAGTCCCTCTTACCTCTCACAGCTGCTCTTGCATGTGATTCCATTGGTAGAAGGGGGCCATTTTGAGGTTTCAAACTATTCATAAGCTGAACACATTTGAAAACTAATGGATTTCTGGAGAGGTTGGATGATTCCTGCCTCTCCCTTTTGGCAAGCTCAATAGAGAGCATAAAGGCCTAGGAGGGAAACAACCAGATTATCCAAACTCATTTCTCAAAACTGTAGATCAAGATTGTATGTTGGATCCTGGCTGGTGTGGCTCAGTTGGTTGGAGCATTGTCCAATAAACCAGAAAGTCACAGACTTGATTCTCGGTCAGGGCACAATCCTGACTTGCAGTTTCTGTCTCCAGTCGGGAAACATATGAAAGGCAACCTATGAATCTTTCTCTCTCACGTTGATGTTTCTCTCCTTCTCTTTCTCCCTCCCTTCCCCTCTCTCTAAAGTCAATAAACATGCCATTGGGTGGGGATAAAAAAAGGTTATATGTTGGTAACGTTACAAAAAATCAGTTGTTTAGTGATTGCTATCAGTTGCCACCCAAACTTTCCACATCACGAAAATGAAAACAAATACTTTTATTTTAAAAATTTGGAGGGCAAATGTTAAAATGGTAATTAAACTGCTAATTCTAATGTGCAAAAATGGCAAAATGTGGTAGCTTTAACCAATTATCTAATAAATTCTATTAGTTTTTGTTATTTACTTGAATGAGTATATCAATCAATTAGCCAGTTAGTAACCTGACTAATGGCTTGATGATAAAGATATTTTATGTAGTCGTTCATCAAACTCAAAACAAAAATGTCAATGTACTGAAATGACTCTAAATATGTATCCTTGTCATAAAGCACCATTTAATCCAAAATAAATAACTGAGATTTTAAATTGACCTTTCATAAATGCTGACAACTTATCCTTATACGTATACAATCATCCCATGAGCTATATCCAACAATTACAAGCACCCTTGTAATATCATTGGGAAGACATAGCAAGTATAAAAAATATTCAATAGAAATGGTTGCCTCTTTACCCCCCATTTAATAAGTATGCTTTTGTTTGTTTGTTTCAAGCTTTGTTTGCTCAGATTTTCCATATAAGAAGAATGAAAGTATTTGAGGGAAAAATCATTTTGACACAGTTTGCAAGGCAGATGGAAATGTAGAGTATCAATGACAGCAAATCTCACATTTGTTAACATTAACTCACTCAAAAAGTAGCAGTAAGGTGGTTTACAATGAGTCTAAATCATCTTATTTTCATCATCAACATATCATGACCCATTTTACATTGGAATTGTTCTTGTTTAAGCATCCTGTACAACTGAAAGTGTTGAAAGACAATGATAAAGTCAATCTTATCAATATTAGCCCTTTCTGTGACTAGTAATGATTTATTTTCTTTGTGCAAACTTGTCAAAATAACTGTGTATTAGATTTTAATGCTTTTTCGCTTTTAAAAGAAGCTTAATGTGTATATTTCTTAAATTGTTATTTTCCCTCAACATAATTAATTTTGTGGACATTTACTACCACACCTTGTTACTTTAGACGGAGTTCCTGAGGTTGTTATATCTCATGGTGCAATCCAGCAGGAGGTGGCTCAATGTTTCATGTGAGACTCTAGAGGCTGTTATTACAAACAACTTAAGCATACAAATAAATGAACTAAATTTCTATCTTTTAATTTATTTTTTAAAGATTTTATATTTATTTTTTAGAGAAAGAGTAAGGGAAGGAGAAAGAGACGGAGAGAAACATCAATGTGTGGTTGCCTCTTGCACTTCCCCTGCTGGGGACTTGGCCTATAACACAGGCATGTGCCCTGACTGGGGATTGAACCAGTGACCCTTTGATTCACAAGCCAGTGCTCAATCCACTGAGCCACACCAGCCAGTGCAAAATTTCTATCTTTTAAAAGGTAGAAAATTCCTCTGTTCTTTCAAAGGGGATAGTATTATATGAGTTATGTTCAATTTTGGCTTGTGCAGCAGGCTCTGCCCCATGAATTTTCTATTTAGAATATCAGAGATAAATCCTTATTTACAACCTCCTATCATGTGAAAAGTTTATCCTTTTATTTTAATTTTCTTAGCATATCAATAGAGTAGCCTAAAATTATTTTTTCTACTTGTAGTAAAAAAAAGGAATAACAGCTTATATTAGTGATGATACTGAAATTATTTGAATTACAAACTGTATATAAAGATGGACTAGTAGATGCATCTTTTAGTGAGTGATGCCCAGTCAATATTAAAGACCATATAACAACTAGTCCAAACTGATAATCTCATTGCATAATGCCATTTTTCCTTTTAAAAAAATATGTCAGGTATAATTTGCTTTTATATATCAACACAATACTACCTTTCTAAAAAAAGTTATAAAAATAATTATAGATACTGTTTTGTTCCAAACGTGGAAGATAAACTATATTATTCTATTTATTACATACTGATTTTAAGATACTCATAATACCTTCTTGGAAATATTCCACACACTGACAAGAATAAGATGCAAACACTTACGTTCAAGGAAAGAAAAGAATGATAACTAGAAGATATTTGAATAAAGCAAAACTCTCTTCAAATGATACATAATTAATCAGCTTGATTACCCTCAAAGCACCAAGGAATAATGCTCCTCCAGAGGCCCAAAGAAGAATAACTGTTTTTTACCCCTCTCCTATTTTGCTTGTTTATCTGGGTTCCATACTGCTAAAAAGTAAAATAGATTTCAGGGGTTTCATAGCAAATCTAATGAAATGCAAAAGATAATCAAGATAACATCTTGGAGAAAACTGAAGTAAAGTGCTCTATGATCTTACTTGACCATGTCTGATACATTTGTCTTTTGCATACCAATTGGCTGCATTAGCCATGCAGTGTGTGTGTGTGTGTGTGTGTGTGTGTGTGTGTGTGTGTGAGAGAGAGAGAGAGAGAGAGAGAGAGAGAGAGAGAGAGAGAGAGAAAGTGAGAGAGACCCCATGCATTCATTAAAAAAAGGACAAGTGGAGGAAGAAAACTTTATTTTTGGTGCGTACAACATACAGGCCTATCAAGTTATGAAACTAATGTTTCATAGGTCCTTGAAACTGGAATTTTCCAAATGTAAGTATCCTTTCACACAGCATCAAATGTTGGTACATCAGAGTAAACATGCAGGTTTGGCTTTTGATGTAAGGGAAATGCAAGAGTTGAATATTCTGGCAAGAATAAGGTAAACCCTCCCCTTTACTTTCTCTTCAAAGATATTTTTTAGAGCCTCCTTTTATGGCTGAAGGTTTGCTCAACATTTTATAATTAATGATTTGGCAGTGCTAGTTTGGATGTAGAGGGATTGTTAGCCAAGAGTTAAGCTGAAGCACATACTGCAAAGACTTGTAGATTTCAGGAAAATAGATCCTTTACCTGGGATCCTTTACCTATTCTCCCTGTTGCTTTTGTTTATTCCCCTTTGGATGGCTCTGATAGGTACAGAGCTAAAATCATACAAAGAGTAGATGAATTAAAACTTTGAAAATTAATCTAAACATTTCTAAACATTTCTGATCTGGGGAAGTGTCTAAACTATTCCAGGAGAGAACAGAGATCCAAAGCCAAATTCTTTAGTTAAAGAAGATTTAGGGCAAAAGCCTGCAAGAAAAGGTTATTATCCTCTGCAGATAATCAAGTATAGCTACTTTATGCCCTTGACCATGTTAGTGTTACTGATAAATTGCTTATTACTCATCGACAGAGATGGTTAGGACTGACAATGAAACTGATAGGAATAAATGAGTTAACAAAGTCATTATTGATTAGATACCTTGGACCAAGTGTTGGGTGGCTCCAATCTTGTTTAGATTTAGCATGGACTCAGGGGTACAAGTCACAGACCTTTTGCTTTCTGTACATAATCTTTGACGAATATAGCCTTTTTATTGCCCCTTTTTGGTAAAATGCAGTATTTCTGACCTCTTTATTCATGTGTTTTCTTGCAATAGCTAAGCGCTTCCTTCTGTAGCTCATGAGGGAAATTAAGAGCCTATCCCAGGTGTAGGACAGAGAATGACAGCACTTGCACTCATTCAGACACATAGCAAATGTGTTGAATAGTCAGTGGCTTCCCTTGTTATGATCATGAGACCAGAAAAATAAGGTTTGGCTCTTACCCAGGGAATGTTTTCAGTGTCAGTCTTAGGAAACTGGCTTGCTCAGAGAGAACGCTTTTTAGTGTTACCACTGTGACAGGGAGTGTCTGTCCACTCTGACTCCCTTTCCAACTTCTCATTCCCTTAGACTTTCCACCATTTTTTATGTTAAGAGGGCTTGTGTTGTGGGTGTCTGTGGGTCTGCTTCTAATATCATAATAAAAATCTCCTTTTTGTCCCCATTTCACTGGAATATTGAGGAACATTGCATTGAACTAAAGGACTTACTAATTTTGTCCTCCTAAAAGCTCCCCTCATAAAACTTGATCAAGTTCCCTGTGGGTATGGAGAGACTATTAATCAAATGTTGGTGTATAGAATATCATTCCATGTTGGATGCAGGAGTTCCAGGGATGAATCCAACCTTCAAATTTCTGCATATTATGCAGTAAACTTATGATCTTCTCATTATGCAACTCTACTACCAAGTAGAGTAGTGCCCATCACTCAGGAAAATTCCAGGCCAATTCATTTCCCATTGACTATTAGAAAAATAATATTATATATATTTCTACATTTGCCTTTGCAATGTTGTATTATAACTGTCCTCTGTCATTCCTCGTTGACCTCCTTGAAAATAGGAACTGAGCCTCGAATTTTATATCTTTGTATTTGTGTGTACAGTCAGAATTCACTAATTGAAAAATTGGAAGTAGAGGGTAGACATTTGACCCCAGTGTCATTGTTCTGCTTTTAATGCAAAATAACTCCTAATTAATGGTTTAAACCACTCTAATAAAGCTTGTATTGACCTTTTATTTTTACAAAAAATTATTCACTAGTGATACCTTTTAATTATTGAATTGGACCCCTATATTTTAGTATCCTTTATTTTTTCTTCCCACATAATTCATAGAAATAAAAATAACAATAATTATAGCTAATATTTGTTCAGCACTTGGTGTATCCCAAGTAGTGTTTTAAGTGTTTTACACATATAAAACTTTTAAGTCATACAGTTTTATGGAGTAGCCTCATATATTTCTATTTTATATAATAAAAGTTATTTCTACAGGATCCATTACATTTACTGTTTTGGTATTTTTTGACCAATGTCATAGCCTTGAAGTTTTCCTCACCTTATCCAAACCTTATTTTCCTGAGTATAGGTCTTTGACCTTCCTTTTCTTAGAAAACTTGCAATTGTGAATTCTTTCTCTATCTCCCTGAAATGTAACACCCCTCAGCTTCTTGCCAGTTTTACAACTGCAAGAGTGTCTTTCTCAACCTGGGAGCCATCTTTTTGAAATTACTTTTGTTATAGGAGAGAGAAATTGGATTCAGCTAAGCCTGAATAAACTATGGGAGACTTTTTAAGTGTTGAGGTGAGCTAGTGGAAAAAGTACTAGAGGACATGAGGAAAAGATTGTTCGGCTTGATTAGGGTATCTGTGTTTGCAAATTCTTCCTTATGAAGGTAGACTCCTCTCCTCTCACAGAGACTGGGCGATGGGATGCAATCTTTCTTGGTGACTACCCGTATTTTGCTATTTATTATGTGCACCCATGTTTTTGGCACAAACTTTCAGGAAAAAAATCTTTCATTTTAATTTTTCAATTCAATTATTTATTTATATTTAGATACTTGTTTTTGTATTACAAAGGAATTTATCATTTATTTTTTAACATACGATAGTACAAGATCGTTTATGTAACAAATAATTACAAAACACAAGAAAAGATACAAGGTATTTCAGGTACAATCCATGTATAATGCACATCCTTAATTTTCCCTAAAAAATTTGGGCCAAAATTTGTGCATAATACATGGAAAAATATGGGTAATCACCAATAAACATTGCAATCCATCTCCCAGTTTCTATCTTAGCAGCAAGAATTTGCAAACACGGATACCCTAATCCCATCAAACAATCTCCTCTTCATTTCCTCCAGTACATTTTCCACTAGCTCACCTCAGCATTTAAAAACTCTCCCACCTTTTATTTCAGGCCTACTTGAGTTCAACTTCTCTTCCTTATTACAATAGTCTTTAATAAGTTCTTTCTTGTCTATTTAAGTTTGTACAGTACAATTTTTCTTTACCCACTCCAACCTTATCTTCAGCTCCCCACAGCATTTTACTCAATCTCTTTTTTTCTCCTTGATTGTCATAACCAAGTATTAATGTTTGCCTTACTGACAGTTACATCTTTCTCAAATTTATATATGTGTTTCTGACCATTTCTTTTCTGTCCCTTATAAGAGGGCAATTCTAGCTTCTTATAACCCTAGAATTTTTCTCTCATTTTCTTTTTTTAAAGAGTTATTTTTATTTTTTCTCTACAACTTTTTTATTGTATTTTTCCATTACCATTTTCCCCCTTATACCACTCTCATTTCCACCATCACCACACTGCAGTCCATATTCCTGAGTCTTTTTCCCTTTTTGCTTGATCTCTTCCCCCACATAACTGTTATCCTGCTCTCCATCTATGAGCTCATCTTCATTTTGCTTGTTAGTTCAGTTTGTTTATTAGAGTCCACACATTAGTGAAATCATATGATACTTGCTTTCTCTGACTGGCTTATTTCACTTAGCATAATGTTCTCCAGGTCCATCAATGTTGTCACAAATGGTAAAATTTTCTTCTTTTGTTATGGCTGAGTAGAATTCCATTGTATAAATGTCCCATAGTTGTTTCCTCTCATCTACTGATGAACACTTGGTCTGTTTCCATATCTTGATGATTGTAAATAATGCTGCAGTGAACATAGGCGTGCTTATGTTCTTACAAATTAGTGTGTTGAGTTTCTTTGGATATAGTTCCAGAAGTGGGATCACTGGGTCAAAAGGAAGGTCCATTTTTAATTTTTTGAGTTATCTCCATACTACCTTCCACAGTGGCTGCACCAGTCTGCATTCCCACCAAAAGTGGAAAGGGTTTCCCTTTTTCCACATCCTCACTAGCTCTTCTTATTTGTTGATTTATTGATGATAGCCATTCTGACCAGTCAAGGAGATATCTCATTGTAGTTTTGATTTGCATTTCTCTGATGATTAGCAACGTCAAGCATCTTTTCACATGTCTGTCTATTGGCCATTATATGTCTTCTTTGGGGAAGTATCTATTTTGGTCCTTGGCCCAGTTTTTATTGGATTGTAAGGCCACAGTAATCAAAACAGCATGGTACTGGCATAAAAACAGACACATAGATCAATGAAACAGAATAGACAGCCCAGAAATAAATAGCCCACACCTTTATGCTCAATTAATACTTAACAGAGGATGCAAGCATACGCAATGGGCTAAAGATAGTTTATTCAATAAATGGTGTTGGGAAAATTGGGCAGGTACATTTGGAGAAATGAAATTGGACCACTTTCTTACACCACGCACAAGAATAAATTCAAAATGGATTAAAAACTTAAATGTTAGACCTGAAATCATAAAAATCTTAGAACAAAACATAAGCAGTAAAATCTCAGACATCGCTTATAGCAATATTTTTTCTGCTATTTCTACTCACACAGAGGAAACAAGAGAAAAAAATGAACAAATGGGACTACATCAACCTAAAAAGGTTTTTCACAGCAAATAAAACCATCAACAAAAGAAAAAGACAACCCACACAATGAGAGAACATATTTGCCAATACATCTGGAAAGGGGTTAATATCCAAAATATATAAAGAACTTATAAAGCTCATTTTCTTTTCAAAATCACTTCAACTAACTTCATAGAATGTAATTTTTCCCAATGTACTCTTCTTCAGTCTTTATTTTTCTTTTTTTCTCTTAGAATGTTCCATTATAACCACTTAAAATTTCTCTAGCCTCCATAAATGTATTTCCTATATTTTCAGTCACATGAACTTAGTTTTTGTTCTGAAATTATCAAAGTGAAATAGACAAAAGGGAAAAAAACTTTAAAATCAAAAATTTCCTAAAGCCTTACATTATATACAGATCTGAAGTATAGATTGCATTCATTTTACTATTTCAGAATAATTTTTTAGGATAAATCTTCAGAAATATTCATGTAGAAAGCAGATAATGGAAGTTAATCTGATGTTCAACAAGTGGGGGAGGGAGGGGCAGAGGCTCAGGAGATGCCCATTGCTAGGACAGAGGCCTTTCCTACAACCACAGGGAGTAGAGATGCTTCTTACCCTTTTCTCTCATCATGGATGCATCCTGCAAACATCTTGTATTCTTAAGAGAATTCCTGGTATTTATGACATTGTTAATGATAATACTAGATTTAAGAAACCGATGATTCCCCTGTCTCTCTCAGATGAGTAAAAGCAATCCTAATCATCTAGCACTAGGACATCAGGGCAGTTTGGATTTATATTCCCTTCTAAACTATACTACAGCATCACAATTGATTTTCTTTTTCCAATTCTAATTTTTCAGACCTATTAAAATGACTCTAAACCAAACTGCTTTAAAAGAAATAATACTGGCTTTCTCCCATTATTCCTTTCTCTTCTCCCTTGTCTCCTTCTTACTGAATCAAATTAATCTGCTTTAAAAATAGAAAAGATAAGTGATTATATAATCTTGTAAGAGAGGCAGGAAGCTGTGGGACATAGGGCACAAATGAAATGCTCACACATCAGGAATATTTAGACAATACACATACCAGTCCAAGCTCTTGATAGCCTGGGATGGTGGGAATCAGCAAACAGGGCTGGGAGAGCTTCCCTTTCTGGGACCCCTAATGATGGCGAGTGCCTTCTGAAGGAACGAAAGCGCTTCCGCAAGCCAAGAGAACATGTTAAGATGCTGCTCAGAGCTCATATTGCTCAGAATTACAGGCTAGAGGCAGAGAAGAGCCCTGTGACTTAATTCTGACATAGGAGAGGAAAGGGAGGCTTTTTAACAGCTCGGCCGGCTGGCGCTGTCGCTGTGGTTTTAGAAACCTGATTTGAGTCTTGTTTTTAATTTATATGGAAAACACACACACACACACACACACACACACACACACACACACACACACCTCATTGAGACAGGAATTTAATCATTTTTTAGGTAAATAGTGGAGCTTCACTGTAACCGAAGTAGGAGCTCTTCAGCCTTTAAATTCATTCCTTAACAACCAAGCTTCAGTCCTGCCCACCTCCCCCCGCCCCACAAAGACAAGTCATTGTCCAAAGAAAAGTCACCTGAGGGGAAGGATGATATTCTGGGTGAACAGAGTTATTTTAAGACACCCGAATTTGCATTTCTAAACTGTTAGAAGATAAAATAAAGGGACATTTTTAAGATGCACATCTATATATATATGTATATATATATATATATATAATGTTTTAAAATGTAATTTAGGGTCACAGCTGTAATTGCAAAAGCTTTGGATTATGTGTCATGCTGGAATAATGTCGTGTTAGTGAATGTAAAGCAGTCAGCATTACTTTACGCCTCATTGCATCCCAAGTGCGATGCTATTTCAATACAACACCTACCACTTTCAGATCTTTATGCTTAAGTATGTCTTGCTGGATGAAATCAAGCTACAAATTGGATGAAATTGGGTCCTCCTAGTTGATTCTACTGCTGGAAACTCCAAAATCCAATTGTTTTCTAAGTCCAATTCCATGAATTCAGAATTCAAATTATCATGATTTCTTGCACTGCAAAATAAATACAAAAGCTCAACTTGCTACAGAGATGAAAAGTCAATTTTTGGCTACATAAACAAAGCTAACTTTTTTTTTTTACACAAACATTAAAAATGGCTCAGAAATGGAGCAAGAAATGCTAGAGAAAACATAACCTGCAGAAAATTGAGGCATAAAATATCCATTGCTTAAGCAAAAAAATAAATAAATAAAAAGATCCTTGATTCAAACAATTCCATCCAAAATATTTCACAAAAATACAAAACAAAACAAAACAAAACTGCTCTGTGTTGAGTTTCTTTTCATCCTTGTAATGGCAGCTCAAATCATTCCATTGCAGCAAATTTACCGATTTTTAAAGACAATACTCAGATCATAATGTCCTTCCATTTAGCAGTTAAAGGTACATTTGAAAAGATGACCCTGTTCATAAATCTGACCACTCCACCCTCAGACAATTTGTTTCACTAAATTGTACAAAGCGTAATGAGAGGGGATACAGTTTTTCAGTGTAGCAGAGAAAATTAAATTGAACCTACCTGGAATTGAATCTAGGTTTGAAATAGTAATTATTAATGCTGATTTTGAAAATTCTTAAATTAATTCTCCAAAATCCTTTCCAATGTAGAAACAAAGCTTCTTCAAAACAGTACTATTTTGCCTGGCAATACTTGTGGGGGACAACTCAAAACAGATTGCTAAAAGGTAGACAGAAGTTCTTATTCCATACACATATTTCAGGGGTTTTTTTAAATGAAAGCTGTATTTTTAAGAGAATAATAACTAACAAAAAAATATATATCGTTCTATCTATGGGTGGGTATTGTAGTCACTTATACAAATGCACGCCTGATCCTAGTCATCAAAAATAATTTAATTTGCCAATAGCTACCTGAAGGGAAAACTAGACTAAAATATAACATTATAAGTGGATACCTTTGTATTTGTTTTCAGCAAAAGAGAAAGTACACTGATAACTTAGAAAGCAAAAGCATTCCATTAAATGAGAGGAGCACTATGTAGAGATTACCTGGTCCCAGTTCAGGAACTAGGATCCCCTGACAGAGGTGTCAGCCCTCTAAGGAGAACCTAATAATCCAGACCATGTGATCTTGGGAGAATTAGACTGAGTTAAATTGAACCAGATGAAGAAGCAGAGTTATTGACACTAGATAAAAATAATTTAAAATAACAATAAGCATCAATGGTTTGGGGACACTAACAAGGTAAGGTGGAAAGCCACAGGTACAAAGAGGGTTGGATGGAAACACTGATGAAATTCAGCTCTCTACCCACCTGCATCCCCAAGAGCAATCCCAGCTGATGTTTGAAATCATGGAAGTAGTTTATGATTCCTCCCTCTGTGTGGTTCTGATTTCTTTTCATAGACTACACCTAGGGGTCTAGCTTCTTTCCTCTGTCCTTCCTGTCATTATTGCCTCCTCAGCTTGGTTGCTGATGTGACAAAATTTAGTCAGTAATCGAGTGGCTTTTTCTCTGTCTTATACTTACCTACTATAATCACTGCAATCACTGCTGCCTCCAAGCCTTTAGCCTAAACACGTCCGCAGCTAAATGGAGCAGTCTGTCTGCATGACTTTACTTACTGAATTAATGTATGTACTAGTCAAGACAACTAACATGATCTGTTGGTTTCCTCTGCCGAGCTCTCAACCTCCACCTGCCCCCCTAAAAAAAAACCACTTAGGGAAATGGTAGGTGTGAGAGGGAATTATAATTCTACAAGCTGGGGATATGGGGAACTGGGAAGAAGAGGAGAAGACAGAGAAGAGAGAGAGGGGTGTAGGGGAGCTGTACATATTTCTATGGCTAATTTATACAAAGAGTTGATAGTTATTATTTGTTCATGGATTCATTATTTGCAAATTTTCCTGCTGCTTCCCCAAATCAATACTTGTAGCATATTCACAGTCATTTGCAATCATGTGTAGTGTGATTAAAACTTTGAATCTCCTGATGGGCTGAGGTTCAATAAGGTAACACTCTGCTTTCTTGTTTTAGCTTGTACTGTAAATAACTGTTCCTTTTATGGCCTATTTAGTGCCGCAGTTTTCATATTTTTGTGCTTTTTTTGGTGATTTTGCTGCTTAAAAAGGTCCCCAAGTGTAGTGCTAAAGGGCTGTCTAGTGTTCCTAAGTGCAGGGAGGCTGAGACATGCCTTACAGGGATAAGCTTCATTCAGGCATGAGGTACAGTGTTAAAAGAACATATGCCAAAATTTGTGAAATGCAACCAAATGAAAAAAGACCATTGATTAAAAAGCATAGCTTTGAATACATACATCTAGAAATTAGATCAAAACTAGTATTTAATAACAATATGAAGGAAACTTTAAAAACAAGGACATACACATAATTTGAATAAATGGAAAGGAATTTTATTCTCTTTAATAGAACAACTCACCTTTATTAAAGTGTCGGTTTTCTTTAATTAAACTACAAATCCAATACAACCTCACTCTTATTTTCAGCTAGATGTTCTGATAAATATGCTTAAAATTTACATAGAAAAATCAAGACCACAAATACCTCCTAGACAAATAAGAAAAAGAAAATAATGAGAGGAGGCTTTTCCAACCAGATATGAAGATAAACTACAAGGTCATTGGAATAAAAATCATGCATTAACATAAGAACGGACAAATGGACAATGCATCAGAAGGCTCCTCAGAGATAAACGAATATATATCTGGGAACTTAATATAAATTAGACTCAACATGGAAAGAGTGGTTTGTTCTTAAATGGTATGGGGGATAGCAGTTCATTTTGTGGAGCAAATAAAACTATAAAACTGGCTCACAGCACTGTACAAAATTAGACTGTAAGTGGACTAAAAACCTCTCAAGTTAATGACAAAAATGCAAGAAAATATCATTGTGAATGAGATGAACAAAAAAGAAACATGTTAAATAAAACCTAAAAAACAAATCATATGCCAAATAATTATGAATGGGGAAAAATAAAAGGCATATGATAGATTGAAGGAAGGTATTTGCAATGTTTGAAAATAATAACTATTGAAACCAACCAGAAAAAAGATAGGAACTCCAATAGAAAAATGAACACAAAGTAAATGATAAGTAGTTTACAGAATAGGAAATTAAAAAATCAAATACAAACATAGAAACTCAAATTCATTAGTAACTAGAAAATGAAAATTAAAACATTACGATTTCAACAAGCTATCTCCTTAAATTAGCAAAAATTAGAAACCTGGAACCAAAAGTTGTTTAGGATGTGAGGTTACGGAAACCCTCACACAGGTGAAGGCAGACTTCAGAAGTCACTCTAAAGAGTAACCTGGCATTACTTAATCAAATTTGTTATACTTACAGCTCCTGGTCCAGAAATCCCCAAATTCTTTACATGGCATTGAAGAAGCCTGTCAACTACTATATTGTGTCCCAGAGTGTCATAGACAGTCAAAATATCTATCACTGAGACAGCAGAAACCTTAATTTAGGTAAATGCATACCCCAAAGTTCTGTAAAGCAGCTAGGCACCACAGACTAGATATCCACCTACTCACATAGAACTTTTTAAAAATAGTATTGAGTAAGAAAAGGAAGAAAAAGTATATAATACCAAACTAATATATTAAAAATGCATGCAGACAAAACAATAACACACAACTTGTATGGACCAATGCTATGAACTGGATAATTCACATGATCCTGTGCAACTGATTTACACATAGTTAAGTAATTTTAAAAATTATATTAGAAACAATGATATCATTATAGACTTTCATCCCTGAAGAGAAGATATTTTAGTGAGACAGATAGTTATTTATGAAAAGAACGTCTAGTCAAAGAAAATTGCTCATTTTGTCTCATAGACCAGACTCTAATGGAAGTATTTACTCCAGATTTGAGGCTCTCACTTTAAGGCGAATCTTGATGAATGGGAAGCACTTCTTGTGAAGAAACTTGGTGGGTGAGAGGATTACAAATCTCAAAAACCTAATATGAAGAATAGGGAGATAAAATGAAACTATTTTACTTGGAATCATAGAGAGTATAGGTATAGTAGTTACCTCCTTATCCACAGGGAACACATTCCAAGACCCTTGATGGATGTCTAAACTGCTGATAGTATTGACTACATATGTTGTTCTACCTTATGTATATATACTTGTGGTTAAATTTAATTTATAAATTAGGCACAAGAGATGAACAAGGACAAATAATAAAATAGAATAATTTTAACAATATACTGTAATAAAAGTTATGTGAATGTGGTCTCTCTCAAAATTTCTTATTGTATGGTACTCACCCTTCTTGTGGTGATGAGCTGATACAATGCCCACGTGATGAGATGAAGTGAGGTGAATGTTATAACGTCGTGACTTCAAGGTGCGTTACTACTGACCTCCTAAATAGTTGGGAGAAAGAGGATCAAATCTAGCACAAATTTCTTTTTCCTGCTTCACAATTTCACAGATAGAGGATTTGTTCTTACCATAGATCTTAGTGATCTCACATATGATTTTTTTGTTCCTTCCTTATTAAGTTGAAAATTTTCACCTTTTCACTGAAAGAAGCACTTTGGCATATCTGAACTGTCAGTGCCATGACTCTTGCTCTTTTGGGCCATTATTAAGAAAGTAAGTCACTTGAACACAAGCACTGTGATTCTGCAACAGTAGATCTGGTAACTAAGATGGCTACTAAAGTGACTAATGGGCAGGGAGTATATACAGCGTGGAGACGCAGGGGCTCATTAGCATCTGGGCAGAAGGGCATGAGATTACATCACACTGCTCAGTACAATGAGCAATTTAAAACATGAATTGCTTATTGCTGGAATTTTCCACTTAGTATTTTCAGACCATAGTTGACCACAGGTAGCTGAAATCTTAGAAAGTGAAACTGTGGAGCTGGGGGAACTACTGTATCTCTCTTCAATTAATTTATATGAGGTCTCAAGTAGAAGAGAGATAAGAGCTTGCATTTTGCTTGGAAGTTGGGGTGGTAAAAGCAGCAGGTGGATCTTATAGACAAGTAGATTTAGGACAAGAAAAAAAGGGAAATTTCTAAAAGTGAGAAAAGTACAAAATGGGCATTATTACAGCATTTTTCAAGCAGAAGGTACATATAATTTGTCAGGAAGGCAGAGAGCATCTTGTCTTTGAACAGAGTGCAAGGGAATTGTCCTGTAATGCCCCTTTTACCTTTTAAAATTTTATAAATCTAAAGATTTTTAAAAAGTCAATGCAAAGAAAAGTTAAATTTTAAGAAGTTTGTTTTCTTTTCCTCAATTTTGAAGCAAGCAATGACTCCTGTGGTTAATATACTACTGAATTTTTTTTTAAAACAGAATACTTTTAGGGTTCTCTCTCTCTCTCTCTCTCTCTCTCTCTCTCTCTCTCTCTCTCTCTCTCTCTCTCCCCCTATTTGTCATGTTGGTGTGTCCCCTTTATTCATCAGTTCACATTGATGTTAGTGAGGAAACACTTAGACAGTTTCAGGTGTTTACTCAGACATCAATTTATTTTCACGCATATGATTAAAAGTCTCCACAGCCATGATCGTGTACCACAGGCATCTGTTTTTCTCCATTGAGTTGGGAAGAACAACCCGAGTGTGAAATAGTCAAAGGTGGAAACTCCCCATATGATTCTGAATGCTGTAATAAAATTGGCCATCAGTCCTGCAGCATGAGTTCCATCAGAAATTATATTATTGCTGGCATCACTAGCATTTGAGCTATGCTAATGGTATATTATCATACAGCACCTGCAAGATAAGTTAAATCACTTTTTTCCTTTTTTCTAAGTCTTACTCCTATTTTTCTTTCCCCTCCTCAACCAAATTCAAACTAGACCTTAAAGTATCTAAGGCACTCTCAGAAGCAATTATAACAGGCTGAAATGGCAAAATTTTTAAACTTGATTTATTAAATAAAATGAATAATGGTGAAGTTTATGTCTCAATCTGTGTGCTCTCTAAAAAGCATTCTAATCCATTCCTCTTTTGTACTAATATGATTACCCAGTGAAAATATAACTGAAACCCAGAAACATTCTTCTTTCTCCATTTAGTGTCCATTCAAAAACATTGAATTATGCTTAATTTTTTTTCACTCCAGGTATAACATCCTTATGCAGAGACACTTCTCATTTTATTAAAGTTAATGAAAAGATCAAAAACTTATCTGTTAAGAATTATGAGAAAAGGAAAATAATGATATCACTAACATGAGATTTATAATATTAGACGCCTGAGTTGTGTATATGTTGGTAAACTCAGTGCTGTTCCAGGGTAACCAGAAGAAAATTTTGCTCGTGGGCAGGGGTCAGCAAATAATAGATCTCAGCACAAACCCAACCTACCACCTGTTTTAATTAATGAGTATTATTGGAACACAGCCTTCCTCTTTCATTTACATGTTGTCTGTGGCTGTTTTCATGCTATAAAGTTGTTGAGTAGTTGTACTTGAGACTATATGGTCTGTAAAGCCTAAAATATTTAATATCTGGCCCTTACAAAAACACTTTATTGACCTCTGCTCTAGATCCTCTGAAGTCCTGTGAGGCAGACTTTGCGATCCTTAGCTAATTCTCAAATAATAAGCCTGAATATAGGTAAATAAAATGTGCCACAAAACTGGATGGAGGGGAAAGATACCACACCAGAACAGGGAACTTATGTACAGAACAAGTATTACTGGGGATTTTATTAATTCATTAGACATGTATGTATCAAGTGCCTTCTTTGTGTTAGTCACGCTGCCAGGACCTGAGGACACAAATGAGAACAAAGAAGGTATAATTCATACCTTCCTAGCTCCTAGCATTAGATTCACATATTAAATCAACTCAAATACATATAAAACTTCAAACTGAAGTGAGTGTTATGCCTTACCACAGGGTGTTAAGAGAAGTAAAAGCAGCACGTTTAAGGTGGACCTCTGGAACATGACACCAGCTAGGTTAACTGTGGCAGTCATGTTCCCAGTTACAGTGATTGGTACAGGAATAGTTCTATGACTGTAACCTAACCAAATGCAAGCATTCCTCAGTATTTATTTATAGTGAAGAGAAGTTCTTTTTCATCTTTCCTCTTTGGTCTTGATGCAGTAAAGACATCAGCCCAAAGCTGCCAAGGATCTTAATTCTCCTTCATGAGAACTCAGAGAAAGACATGGACAGACAAAACAGATGCACATATATATATAGAGAGAGAGAGAGAGAGAGAGAGAGAGACAGAGACAGAGACAGAGACTGAGAGACAGGGAGTAAGCCCATGGCATTTGAGGTCCTGGATTCAATTGTCCTTGGAGCTAAAAATAAATGAGAAATGATCAGGAAAAAAAAAAGTTTTCTATGTAATATCCCAGGATAATCTACTCCAGATACTCAGAGAAAGGAAATTGTTGTTTTGAAATTGAGCTTACCTTGAAATCATAAAAAAGACAAACAGCTACTGATATTGTTTGCCAAGTATAATTGGGAACAAGCCTGCGTGTGTGTAGGGGGATAGGTGTGCAGGAAAAGAATAATAGAAGTAAAATGTAGTAAAAATTCAAGTAGTCATTAAGTGAATGGAAACAGCCTTTTGACATAGCACTGTTACAATCACTTTGAAATTAGAGATTACATGTACACATGTGGAACCATGGGTGTTTCTATTGTTGTGTATGTATCGTTGCTTTCGAGGACCCCTCACTGTTCTTGTTTTCCTTACACTTTTTCAATTCTTCTTCAGTTTCCTTTGTGAACTAATTCTCTTGTATGCAGATACTAGATTCTGGAGTTGCTCCGACTGGGTCCTAAATTCCCTTGCTCCCATTCAGCAAACTTTTTCCCATCTACAGTATTAATTACCCTCAAGATATTGAGGACTCCAAAATAGTTATCTTTATTTCAGAGTGCTCTTCTGAATTCTAGGCACATAAATCTGTTTCCCTATCAACATTTTCTCCGGTGGGCCTTAAATGAACCTCAAATTCATCAGATAAATCAAGGGCTCATAAACACCTCCTCTGAAATTTCAGTTCTCCCATCCCAGAAAATGTCACTGCCATGGCTGAAACCAGAAATCTACAAGTCATTATTTTTACTACTCTTGCTTTCCTTCTCAACATTCAATCTATTGTAAATCCTGTGAATTTAAAATAGTGGTTCTTAAAATGTAATCTCCTGGCCAGTAGCATAAACATCATCTGGAAACTTGTTAGAAATGTAAATTCTCACGGTTCACTCTAGACCTTCTAAATTAGAAACTGACTTTAGGGCTCAGCAATCTGTAATGCAGGCTGAAGTTAGAGAACTTCTGATTTAACTCTTTGAACAACTCTGGAATTTGTTAACGTTCCTCAATCTCCATTACTAAGGCAGGATAGTAAGAAGCAAGTGGAAAGGGGAAACTGAGAGAGCTGAACAAACTGGCTGAGCAATTTGTAGCCAGACACAGAAAGGCACCCACGTGGAAAGCCCTGGGGGCCTAGAAATAAGCAAAACTGGTGCCAGACTTTGCCCTCCAGGTGGCCTTTCCTCCCTGGGCAGATCGCTAGTCATGACGCTCACACTCTCCTCTGACCTTCCCCACTAGTGGTAACATCTAGGCCTCAGTTATATTTCTACTCCAGGCCCAGAAAAGCAGCACAACCAGGCGGGCAATGCCAGGATCAGCTGCAATGATCAATGACCCCCTGCCTTGGCACTGACTGATCAGCAGAGACCACAACCCTAAAAGAGCACACCTGGAAATGCTGATTAATATTTTTTTTGAGAGCTTCCCCTGACACCTCCCATAAAATCCCCACCTTGGAAAGCAGATAAAACCCCTTAAGACAAAGAAGCCAACTCATGCTCTCCTTGGAGCACAACTACTTTAACCTTTTTTTTCAAGTGAGTTTTCTTTCTCCTAAACTACAAGAGTCCCCATGAGACTTGCAACCATGGGAAGCAATGTACAGTGGCTGTTCGTCCCAGGCTAACCCCCCGAACCTGTCTCCAAGGCCTCCGGTTCCCTGACTTTCTGGTGAGCTGGCTGCAGCCCCGTCTTGGGTCACTTTTTTCCCATAACATTTCTAAAGAGCAAGAGCAGGCCTGCCTAGGCTGTCTCCTGTGCTTCTTCTGTTCTAGGCCCTTCTTTCTTTCACTGTCCCCAGCTTTAATAAATGTACCCTCAAAATTACCTGGATTCTTGGTGTGAAATTTTTCCTGCATGAAGTCAAGATCCCACTCACTACGATCTGGCCTGAGGCAGATCCATTCTTGGTTTGTCCCCTTTTCTAGTAACACTACCATTTACCTAGTCAAAATGCTACCATCCCTAACCAGAATGCTATAGTAGTCTTGTTACCATAAAAATAGTCAGAGCACCAGGAAATCTGCCCCATTGGCCAGCTGATAGCAGGGGGAGGATCTTACACTGAGCATGTCAAAGCTAGCAAGATAGTTGGATAGAAAAAAAGCCCTCCCCTCCTCCGGTACCAGACTGAGGGTGGGAGCAGGGGAAGTCAGGTACGTGCACCATAGAAGTCAAAATGGCACAGCGGGTTCTGCACCAAAGAGGTCTATCAGTCCAGGGAAAGAAGGCAAAGAAGATGTGCCCACCCAAAGTGCGCAAAAGTTTGGGAAGATGTTTGGTCATTTTGAGAAAGCACTTGGCCTGTCCCAAGCCCAGGCTAATACAATTCTGGGGAAACAAAGCTCTGGCTTGCCTACCTGGTGATTCACCAGCCTGTATATTCACATGCGCTCTCACCCGGGAGAACACAACCATGTGTCCCCGGAAGCTGCATGGCCTGTGGCCATGTGGGCTCCACACACAGGCTCTAGGAGGGAGTCTGAAATGGACAGCAGCTGGAAAAACGTTAAGCTACCTGGTTAGGGACTAGGACTGCTTTGCAGCTGCCTGCAGGCTCCAAAGGGCTGTACTTTAATATGGAGCAGGAACTCTGAACACTGGCTTTTGTCTGGGCCTTCCTGTGGACGTAGTCAGACTTCTTCCATGGCCGAAAGAGATGGACCGTGAGACAGGAGTCCCCCATTCTCCCAGGGTGCATGGCACCTGAATAGAACGTCTTTCTTTTTGCACCAGCATCTGCCTCACAAATTTGGCTTTTGTAGTCAAAGGCAGTCGAACCTCTGTTTTCGTTTGGTTACAGTCTCCTAACTGATCTTTCCAAATATAAACACTCCCTCCAAAGCATTTTACTTTTCACAGAAAACATTTCCCAGTGACTTTTATTTTAATTAATTACCTGATCCACCCTCTGTTATCTGGCATATGTGACCCGTTGAGAAATGCTGTCTGTACTCTTGACAACCTAAAGCTCTACAATGTTTGGAATCCCCTCCAAACACTGGCCCAAGTTGTTCAGGAAGATTCTCTGGCCTGTGGACAGCGGAATTCAAAGTCCTACTTCAGCTGCTATGGTTAGCTTTGCAGGAAGCACACACAAGTTCATTCATTCACTCATTCAACAAGCATCAATTTAGCACCCACTATATGGCACAGATGATGTTCACTCTTGGGAGTCCAGAAGTAATACAGATATGGAGCTTGTTTATACAAAGTTTCTATCTAAACAGGAGGGTAAGTGATATATAGATAAATGTTCTAAGGGGACAAGGTATCCACCCCGTGGCCCAGGATGACTATGAATGTGGCCCAACACAAAATCATAAATCTACTTAAAACCTGTTTTTTTGCTCATCAGTTTTTTTTTAGAGTTTGTGTACTTAATCTGTGGCCCACTCTTTGGGTTATTAAAAACTAAGTAACTAAAAAAAAGTTATTAAGTAGATTTATGATTTTGTGTTGGGCCGCATTATGATAAGACAATTCTTCTTCCGGTGTGGCTCAGAGAGGCCAAAAGGATGGACATCCATGGTACAATATAAAGAATAATGGTGGGGGTAGTGCATCTTTATGTAAAGTGTTAACTTAAAAATAAAAGGCCAAAGAGAGAGACAACATGCATTTCTTAGACATTCAAAAAGTACAGCTATTTGAGAAGTACTGATTCAGGTAGAAACACAGGTAGTGTTCTGATTAGAAGGTGAAGGCAAGGGGGTATTTACGAGAAAGAGAATAGGAACAAGTACACAAATAGAAGAAATTTCTATGGTAGTTAATAAACTAAGGAAGGAATTTTTGTAAGTGCAGATAAGCTAACATACTATACTAATTCTAAAGAATGCTTTTAATTCTCAGTCCAAACAGTTGTTTGTAATACAATACCGCTTAAGGCCCTGTCCAAAGGTTATTTTGCAGTTTTAACATTCTAATGGTTTGAAAAGTAAGACACGCAAGGCAGTTCCTCTGAAATGGCAGCTCCAATGCCGTTGGAAAGTGGCTCCCTTCCTATATTATTTTTCACAAGAGCAATGAGGAATGACCTCAGAAAGAAAGGCATATGAACAGCAAGGAAGCAAAGAGAGAAGAAAACAGGTGCAAACATCTAGAAGCAGGTGAAACCTGATGGTAATGATGAATCACCGAGAGGCCAGTGAACCCAGTAGGAAGCAAAGCAAGAAATGGAGAGGAGATGCAGCTGGAGAGCATGGACGGGCCAGATCCTGGGTCCTCCTAAGTCAGTGTAAGCAGTTTGGATTTTATTCCAAAGGCACCAACAGCTAAATTATACTAGCTGCTCTTCAAGAGGAAAGATATGAAGAAGGCAAGGATGTTTACGGATGGTCCTATTGAAATCAGAGGTCAAAAACACAAAACAGTTCTGTTTTATTGAATTAGTAAATCAGTTCCTCATAGTTCCTAATTTTGCTTTCATAGGAAAACACATTCCAAAATCTAAACACTTAAGTAAAACAAACAAATGAACAAATAAACAAAAGCTTTAGAGACACAATCCGTAACATGGGGGACCATCTCAGCAGCTCTAAGCTTATTTAAAATTAAGTTACTTGATATCAATACTTTCAGTTCTGAAGCTAAAAGTTAAACATTTCATTAAGTGTTTTTAAACCCATGATGTTCGATCATCCAAGCAATCAATTATTGATGGTTTTTAATCCCACTTTTGGCTTGGATGTCTCAACCACATATTGTTTTTATTTATATTTTATTTTAAGCTTTATTTAGCTCTTCTCTGTTTCTCTTTCATTTATATAAACATGAATATGTTCATCAGGCAGGTGGTTACATTTGTCAAGCCTCCCCACAGCCTTTTATAAATAAATAAATAAATAAATAAATAAATAGCTTATGTGATGGAAAAATAAATTGTATACATTAATTAAATTCAATACTTTCTTCCTACAAAATGTTCTTTTCTGCCTACTTTCTGGCTACATTCTTTGCTGGAACATTGAGGTGTAAATGATATGCACACCTCATATATGGCATAATTAACAGACTTTGGGTTATTATGCAGCACAAGGTCTCCTGTTAAGGCTGAAGAAACCGGATTAGATACTCCTTGACCTGAACACACATGGACAGAGCTCCAGCTTCAGTTCACTACAGCTCACTGGCAAAGCAATCATAGAGTACCATCTTCAACAAAGAAGCATGCTTAATAGCCATTTTCTAACTTGCTTGCAGCTATTTCAGCTGTAGCGTTATTTCCAATTCAGGAAATGTTTTCCAATGCAAGAGAAAAAAAGAGAGAGATATTTTTAACAACTCTGCAAAAAGAAACCTTGCTTTTAAACTTTGTTCTGCTCCTGATGTCAAAGCAGATTGCCCAACTAATTAGGGCCCTAAATTTTCAGTTCAGAGATCTGAATTTTCCTGAAGCCTTTGCCTTGACCTTGTTTACAGTCAGCCCAATCTATGAGGATATTCCAGTTATCAACTAGAATAATTCCCAGGTTAATTTCTTTTCTCCCATTTAAATGGTCTCTCTTTAAAATTATATATAATTAGTAATCCACTGATGGTAAGATTTGGGGCTCTGTGGGTCATGTACAAGGGTTTGAAACCAAGCTCCTGTGTAAGTTTAGGCAAGTTACTTCACTTCTCTGAGCCACATTGCCAGATAAAATACAGCATGTCTATTTTAATGTGAATTTTAAAGAAACAATGAATATTTTTTAGTGTGTGTGTGTGCATGTGTGTATCCCATGCCATATTTGGTCAACCTCCATCTGGCAACCATACTGTGGGCTTCAGTTTTCTGACATATACAGTAAGTATAATATTAGGGACTTACGAGGGTTAAATAAATTAATCCAGTTGAAGCATTTATTATGTTGCCTGACACATGATGAGTTATCACTAACTTTTGTATTGTTGTTAATTTTTCTCCAGGAAACAAAGAAAAGCAACACTAAAATATCTGGATAGAGTTCACTACACCCTGGGCAGAACGGACGCAGGTATTGTGGGAGACACACTCGTTCTATCAACACATTCTATTTATTAGGTGCAAACATGTCCCAGGGTCTACATGTTCTTATTTAGTCCTGCAATCCCCTGTGTTCTAGTTGTTTTACAGAAAAGAAACTGAGATTCTGAGAAGTAACTTGCTATAAGAGTCACATGATATAGTGGGTAAAACTGGGATTTGTTTTGTGGGATTCCAACACACAAGCTTTTTTTCTCTATTCTGATCATTGTCCCAAAATAAAATAAAAATTTGGTATTACTGAAAAATGACTAAAAATCTTTGAATTTAAAGGAAAATATTACAAATTTCTATTTAGTACAGATCAATATGATAAAGATAACTAAAATAATTATATAATACTATAAAAAGGTATAAAGCACCATCATCATAATTTGTGACTTATCTCACAATGACCACATAGAGATGGCATTTCTAGTTACCTTCTTTTCACAGAAAAAGTCAGTCAAACTCAGGAAGTAGATAGCTTCACTATCAGTATGCAGTATATGTGTTAAAGCCAGGATAAAACCCCAGGTGGATTTTAAAACCAGGCCAGCTAGGGCTGCCATTAGCACAATACCACAGACTGAGAGTCTTAAAGAACAGAAATTTATTTTCTCACAGTTCAGGAGGCTGGAAGTCCAAGAGCAAGGTAATAGTTGGTCTCCTTTCTTCTGGGGCTTCTCTACTTGGCTGGTAGATGGCTGCTAATTAGCTGTGTCTTCAAATGGCCTTTTCTTGGTGTGTGTGCATCCCTAGGGTCTCTTCCTCTTCTTGTAAGAACAACAGTTGTATTTGATTAGGGCCCCACCCCTTATAGCCTTACCTAACCTTTATTAATTATTTAATTATCTTCTCTCCAAACGTTGTCACATGGATTAAAGTTTCAACATACAAATTTGGGAGGAACACAAATCAGCCGCTAACATGGGCTTTCTCATTTGTAACCCTCTCTGTATCATTAATCATGCTGCTTTTCAGAGAGCACTTAAAATATAATCTTGTTGTTATTTTTTATGGTGAAAGGAAAATGTAAAATGTGATAATGGATACATTAGAAAGATTAATAACTCCTTGAATAAGTATAAGAATTCTCAAAATTTAACAACTTACACATAGATACTTGAGATTTGGTTCACTGTAATAGCAAAAGAATATCTTGGACTAAGAAAAGCAGTACACCTGAGAGGGAAGTCTAATCATACCTGATGTAATAACTAACCTCAAGTGTGAAGAAGTATCAGGAATTTAAAATATATTCTACACATGGACAAGAAAGAGACACAGATGAAGTATGCACTATCTTACCCTAATACCTCCCCATCTGAAACTTACTAAAGTATAGAAAATATGGGCAGTGCTCTATGTGCCAAACCAGCCTCCTCACATACCTACAAATGCCAAGTTAGATTCATAGCTGCTTATGTTGAGTGAGTCAGTGATTGATACCATTTACTCTACAGTTTACTCCTGGAATCAGGTGAATTCTGTGACACAGTCTGATATGTTTGCATTTAGCAAATGTGGACCAAGTAAGGGAAGCTATTATGGTGGCAGCTGGAAGAAAAATCTGTACGAAAGATGTAAAAAAACAATCTTTCAACACTTAGTGAACGTAGGTAGAGAGCATTTAATATGGACACCACTATAAATGATTTGAGCTTCAATATTGGTTTTTAAAAACACAGTCTGCACAGTGGTATTTTTATAGTCAGTGTCAAGCACAGTCATTTTTAGTTACAGCTTGCATAACAGTTCAAGATAAATCAAAGTGAACTGTTCTAAAGGAAAAGAAAATAGCACAGATTTGCTAATACTGTAATCATTGCTTTGGCCAAAGGCTACTTTGCACTATGTCTATATAACACTCATTCAACAAATATTTATTAAGTGTTGATTATTTGCCAACTACTGTCCTAGGTGCTAGAAATATATCAATGACTAAAACACAGTCCTGGCATGCAATATGCCTATAGCATCTCTTGGGGTAGGAAGCAACGGCAGTATAGGGAGTCAGCTTCTAAATGACATCATCACTACATGCTTTGGGTTCTGGAGAAGAGGGCAGTGCCTACACTCAGCTGAGAGAAATCAGCGTTAGTTGCCCAAAGAGGGTGATGTCTAAACTCAGATCAAGGGCCAAGAAAGAGTTAGTTAGACAAGGAGTTGGCAGAAGGAATCTTCTGAGACAAGGGCTAAATATGTTTATTGTACTGAAGGGCAAAGTAAGCACAGCATGGGAAGCCATTTAGCATGATTAGAAAAAAAGAGCGGGAAGCAGCGAGTGTTGAGAGATGAAGCCGGAAAATTTCTCAAGGGGATATGCCCACAGGAAGAGAAGTTTGGATTTCATTCCAATTCACTGTGGTGTACCATGCAAAAATGGATATAGTAGAAAGACCAGATAAGCTGATATAGTAATGGAGGCAGAAGATCATGATAGTCTGAACAAAAATATAAGGTGAATCAATTTGATATGTTTTAAAGTGGTGATATTGACAAAATTGGTGATTGACTGGATGTGGAAAGTGAAGGAAAGAAAGAAATGAATATGGTCCTCAGATTTCTGGATTAGGCAACTTGTGATCATGCTGCTATGAGCTAGCAACAGGAAACAAGTTGGAGGAAAAATGGCCAGTGGTACATGTGTAATATACTTTCATTTTACTTATTCAAAGTCTTTATTGAAGTCCTACTCTGTGCCTACGAAACGCAGATCATTATAGTAAACACTGACTATAGTGATAAATAATATAGGTCAATCCCTGGAGCTCAGATTCTATTGATTTCCATAACTATGTGGAAAAATCTAGGAAGCAAGCAGCTCACTGCAAAGGTTTGATGGTTATCAGTATTTAGGTGATATTTGACGCCATCTGAGAGGATAGATCCTTTAAAGAAAATGTTGAGCAGAAGAAAAAAAAGATTAAACATTTTTGAGGGATACCACGTATGACAGACAAATAGACAATCAGAAGCCTTTAGTGAAAAGCTAAAAGAATTAGCCAGGATGTAGGAGGAAGACAAGAAGAGAACACTGACTGCAAGTTAGACTTCTCATCATCACCTGCTTGCTTAGATCTCTGTAGAGAATCAAGCCAAGTTACTATGATGCAAAAGTTTATTGTTTCTGAATTATCGGGTGTCTACCCCCTTTGAATTAATCTTAACAAATAAGTCTACATTTAACACTGGGTGACAGAAACAGTAACTTGAATGAGTCCTACATGTAATTATATAATATAACAAAATAATTACAAAAAGAAGTCCACATAACTACTAATTAATCTAACATTTCATTATGTTTTAGGTTTTTTCTCATTTGCTTCTGCCTCAAAGGTTTCTGAATAGAAATTCTTCTAACCTGTTATAATAATTAAGTGCTATGGGCCTGGTAATAAGTGCCCTACGTGAATTTGCTTACTTCAGCCATCACTACAATCTTTTGAGAGATTTTAGTTTAGGAAAGTCAGGTTTGTGGAAGTTGAATAACTTGCCCGAAGTCACATAAAAATTATGTTGGTGAAGGCAGGATTTGAACCAAGATATGCCTAACTCCGAACAGGTGTTACAAGTGAATTTGTTCTGTGACAACAGCTCCATAAAGATTAAAAAGCCTTAGGGTTCACTTTTCAACAAAGACAAATCTGTATTATGTTCAAAATCAATTTTAATCTTGTTATGAAACCAAAGAATATATTGTTACATTTCATTCATTAAAATTACATAATGTCCTCATCTGGATAAACAGATAACCTCCATAAAAGTGAAAACAACTTAACATGGTATTTTTCTCTTATGAATTTTTTAAAGAGCTGATTTATTCATGAGCAAAAATGAATAAAAGCGTCTCCTCACCAGTGAGGTTGTGTTAACATGCATCGCTTTTTGCCTGATGGAGCTAATGTCCACAGGGATTATTTTTCTTTCACATGCAAGTCCCGATCATGGAGGAAAAATTACCTGTTAAAGAACGGTCATTGGTCACCAGGTGGTAGATCCTTTTATGGGTAATGCCCGTGCTTTCTTTGCTTCCCTTAAATCATTTAGATTTCTCTCTCAGAGTCTTAAATATCAGATTTCCCTCTCTAGAGCAATGACCCCTAATTAAACTTCCTCCTAGAAAACACTAGTTTTTGGCATTTGTTATGGATATAATTGTGTCCGCCAAAAATAAGATATGCTGAAGTCCTCAACCCTACCACCTCAAAATATGACCTTGTTTTGAAATTAGGTTGATGTAGATGTGCATAGCTAAGTTAAAATGAGGCCGTACTGGAGTAGTGTGGACTTCTTATCCAATATGACCGGTGTCCTTATAAGGAGGCAGCCATGTGAAGACACAGGGAGAATATACTATGTGAGTAGGCATGTGGAATTACGCAGCCACAAGTCAAGGAACTCCAAGATTGCCAGACAACAACCAGAACCTAAGAGAAAGGCAGGGAACAGACTCCTTCTTAGATCCTTCAGAGGGAACATGGTCCCTAGGACACTTTGTGGAATTTTATCCTCCAGAATTGCGAACTAATAAACTTCTGTTGTTTAAACCCACCCAGTATGTGGTACTTTGTTATGAGTGCTCTAGGAAATTAAAACATCATTTTTTTTGTTTGTTTGTTTTACTGTGTACACCATCACAGTCAACATTGCAACATGAAATACTCTTGGAGCCTTTCAAATTAATAGAGTCGTAAAAATGATAAGAGGTAGAAGGGGCAGTTTAGGTCATGTAGTTCAATCTCTCATCCCTGAAGTATTTCTTCTGGAAACACACTTGACAGATAATCATATGGTATCTGCTTAAATTACTGATATCCCAATATGCTGGATTAGGCATGATAAGGAGACACAGGAGATATTAGCCATTCCCTGACCTCATACAATTTATACTTTATATTGGAAAAATATTCACACATTTAGAAAATCAAAATAGATAGAAATAGGATTTTGTAAGATGCATGTGTCAGAAAACCCAACTCTGGCTTAAGAAAAAAGGAAAGATAAACTCGCATAACAAATTACTCTATGAATGGGTCCAATTTGGGAGCAGCTTGATAAAGAACTAAAAAATGTATCACTACAATGAATCTCTCATCTCTCTTTAGTGAAATTTGACTCTAACCACAGGCTTGATATCCTCATCATCGAAAACACAGATAAAACAATTTCAGGCATTAGAGTACCAACCAAATTAGAAAGGTAAAACTGAGTGTTACTGATGGTGTCAGAAGGACATTATTGTTGGGAGGTAGCCACCCAAAATCTACTAGACAAAAACAAATTAAATCATGTTATATAGACACATATATGTAGGAGGACAGCATTTATTCCTGAGTTTCTCAAGAAAATATCATAAGAAAAGATAAGAGCATTTTTTCCTAGGTCTGAAGTGATAGAAAGAAAATATCCAGCCATATAAAGTAGCTAGAGTGTCAAAAATCAATGCAAAGAAGCCTAAATGAGGTTATAACTTTAGGGTATAGTGAATAGGGAAGTAAGAATGGAAATAGAGGTGTGGTTTGAGTTGAAAAGAACCAGAAATGTCACCTTTATAGTCAGAGCCATGAAGACTTGGCCAGGAGTGGCCAAGATGTTTTAAGGAGGAGATGGATTAAAGATCACAGTATAGTCTAAAAAAACATAAGAAGACCTAAATTTGGACTAAAAGCTGCAAAAGGAGAATATAGCCTCATTTTGGTAATCTACAGGATCTTGTGGCAGATGAGGGAGAAAAATGCTAAGAAGCTACTTCTGAAAGTTCTTGAGTAATCATTGAAAGAATTCCATGTCTTTAACCAGGGCAAAAGCTTATTCAGGGGAAAAAAATGAAGAAGAGATAATGAATTTGATACATTGACTTATTGATTTTATGGTATTTAAATATATTCATGTAAAGATACTTTTAAAAAATGCAGTTTAGAAATATATTCTGAATTCCTCAAAAGTCCAGACATTAAAATGTTGGAGTTCTTTCACAGGCCAGCACTTAACAATTAGTGAGAGCAATTCAAAAGGCAAACTTTATATGGATACTTAATTCCTCTGCTGCCACAAACCATAAAAATCCTTCACTGAATTTATTTTACTGAAAAATCTCTCCCAACTCAGTGTGTGTTCTACATTTTTGTCTTTTGTGTCGTTCTTTGTTTTTAGACCCCCAAGCTCCTTGGGGTAAGGACTTTGTCATTAATTTAGCACAGCTGAATATATTATATGGTGCCATGTGTATTTATAGAAGTTTGCTAAGTAATGATGATTCAGATTTGGTAATCAGCACTTGAGATGATCATATGGTTATGCAGAGCAACACTTACTATGCAAAAATCATTTCCTATAGGGGCAGATGTGCTGTCTCCCTCTTAGTAAATTTTTAGAGCAGTAAATTTCTTCCACTGTAAAATTCAATTTAGGATCATGCCTTTCATTGTTTTTTATTGCCAAAGGGAACCAAAACTTCAGTACCTTTCTGTGGTGCCAATTTACTGATGGTAAATAATGCTGATGGCATCAGATGCAACTAATTCTAATAATTTAAATGATATAAAATATCTTTTACTGATCTAACAACATAGCAATTTTTTTCCTCCAATTTAAAAGTCAGTGGTTAAAACACTTTAAAATATTTAGAATACAGTCATACAAATGCAGTTCCTAGACTGAGGCACATTGAGATTCCATTTGAAGTTGGCATAAAAGAGTTTTCATTAAACTTTTGGAAGATGACAGATAATTCCCGATTTCAAATTTAATGTCTCCCTAAAAATAAGAGAAATGTTTTATAATCTCTTTGATTTCTTTAAAAATTCAAATAAGCATCTGAACTTTTATTTTTAAAATATTGGTTAAGACTCTGCATTAAATTACTAATACTGTATATAGGTTGACACAAATCCAAGTTATTCGAAATGGAAGAGAGAAAAGTGTAATAAAGGGGAAAAAATGAAAGAAAGGAGAGAAAATAAAGCTGGGAGAATTGAAGTTCTCATTTCTGTAATATTGAAATGCAACTGTGACAAAGTATATTATTTCAGAAGAAAGCCTCATGTTCTAAAGCAATTTTCATGTTTAAATTTTTAACATGCTCTGAAGTAAAATTTTGCTATGATTCCATACCTGGCCTCTTAGAAATTTCTAAATTACATCTCCTTATTCATCATAATAATCAGCACCAGCAGATTGAAGTCTCAGTGATATCTCCTGATTTAAAGTTGACAGACAACACTAACCCTATTTTTAAAATCTAACAATGAAGTGACATCATATCACTCAACCCTGAAAACAACCCCAATAATAGCACGAGTATATTCAAGTTTCCAATTACCTTCTGGAGGGAACATAAAAATAAATACAACAACAGAAAGTATTAACAGAAATTATGACAATCCCACAGTAGTAGCTGTTGCAAGCACCAAACATGATTAAATCTGTGGTTTTATGGTCTTCTTCCTCCCTCCCCATCCTGGAATGTGGTGGGTGTACAGAAAGGTAGTAAACAAATTTTTGCTTGTGTACATGTATGTATTTAAATTTCTCTTTTTTAGGTTAATCTTTAGAATCAACTAGAGAGAAAACTGAAAACATTCTTTTAATACTAGAGCAGTTTTCTTCTTTCTTTTGTTGTTACTGATATTGTTTTGTGAAGATTCATATGAAGGAACAGCTTGCTGTTTATGTGTTTTTGGAAAGCTTAGTTGGAAAATGTAGGTCTATCCATTGTTGATAGGGATAAGAGACTAAAAGGCAATGTAAAAACACAGAATACTTGTTTCCATGTGCTAAAGTTATATAGATTCTAAATTAAATATACTCAGAAAAATGAGGTTTGCTGGCATCCAAAGCCTTTCTTCTCACCTTCCCTCAAATTGATCAGATGGAAGATTATTTTAAAAAGGGACACACTTGAGATCAACAGACAAAACCAGACAACTTGTGGGTGGTCCCATAGAGTAGAGTGAAACATTAGAGCTAGACCACAAAATGCCAGAAAAGCTAGAATATGATGCCGAAGCACAGAGAAAGAAATGTGACAAGTTTCTGATCTTCTGTGCCTCCTTCTGAGGGTTCCATTCTGTTTACCAGACTATTTCTACAGCAGGGGGAGGGGGAGGTAGGACACATTTCTCGTGTGTGTGCACTTTTCTAAAGAAAACGATGTAGGCAGCACCCATTGTGCCTGAGCAGATTCAAATGTGTGAATGCATCAAACACTTTTTTTTTTAATTCCTAAGCATTATAAAATCAAAGCAGAAAAGTCCCAACCATTCTCTCTAGTAGCTAGAATGCTGGCATGCAACTGAATGGGAAAGGAGACCTTGCAAGTACTTCAGAGGTGAAAATCTGAAACACAGTAAGAAAGCATTAATGATTTATTCAAGTTCACAGATGAACAGTTTTTAGGGAATTGTACCGAAGTCTTACAAAGATACTTGCAAGTATAAACACATCAGGGTCATTCTTTTCCTGCATTGTTTAAAAAGATATGACCCATAACCTTTCAACTAGCTTACTTTGGAACAAACACTCAAAAACAGTATTATAGAAAAATGTATTTATTTTGTTACGTTCTCAGAAATGTAAAATTGCAGTAGTTATTTGTACCAGTTAGCCTGCAGGGAATTAGAGGAGCTTGGATTTTATACATTTGATTTTTTGCTCATTATCATAGAGAAGAGGTGGAAAGAGGTAGAAAGAATTATTCTAATTTAAAAATACCTTTGTGTTTATTTCTTATCCTCCTTCAACTTCTATTTATGGTTTACGATTCTTGGGTAAAATACCCTTAAATTTCTCAGCACAATAAAGCCAAATCGTGCTGTTTATAAGCAATGCCCTCCCTCACCCTGCTTTCCATGTTCTAGATTTCACTAAACAAACATGTGTCACTACGTCTTGTCAGCTTTGTAAAGCTAAACAATTAATAGATGAGGTAGCAGAATATCATCTCTGCTATGCTTTTAACTCTATGCTTATTCATTTATTATTGATTATTATCGTGTGTGTGTGTGTGTAAAAAGTGGTGAGGACTGAGGCAAACTGTGAAGTGCATTTTCTCTCTAAAGGGGCCAACTTACCCGAACTCCTCTGTGATTGTTCCTATTCCTCAATGCAGGCTCAGGATTGCTCAATATCACAATTTTCAAAGGAGTCATATTTACTTTTATATTGTTTGTTTTGATTAACTCTCATAATGTATAAATAAAATACATATCTGGGATTGACTCCCATTTGTTATCCCTTGTATACAGGTAAATCAGCAAACAACAGCTTGGCAAGTTTTTAAACTTGGACTTGGTGGTCACACCAGAATGCCATGTCAGGGAAAGAGGACACTCTATCTATCAACAACAACAGAAAAACTCTTGCTTTTTTGCCCTTGATCCATTCATTCTCTCTGCATACATTCTTCTCTCCCTATACCGTCCAGACTGCCTTTTTAGTTTCTCATCCTATCACTTGACTTTTCTTTTGCTTTCCTACATTCAACAAATATGAACCATAGCTCTACTCCTAAGCCTGTGCTGTTAAAAAGCCTTCTTTCCTATCTTTTTTTCATTGATTACCCTCTCTTCTTTCTGCATCCTCAATCTTTTCCTAAAATTTCCAATTACTTAAAAAAAATTTTACTCTATACTACAAATCTTCCATCTTTTATTTCCCTTTGAACTCTGATTCTTTTTTATCACTAAATTTCTTGAAAGCATAGTCCATATTTACTGCTTTTATTTCTACATTATGTATACACTTAATCCTTAATTGAAACAAATTCAATCTTTGAAATTATTCTCCCAAAGATTTGTCTCTCTTTTCCTCTTCACATTCTTTGACTTCTATTTTGCATATGACAGCTTAGCTTTCCCTCTTTTCATTGAATCAGGTTCTTGCCTTCAATTTCTGTGACATTCCATTATCCTCCTATATATATTTAAATGTAATTTTGAAAGTGTTTGGTATAATTTTATGACATTTAATGTTTTCAATGATAAAACTAATACATGTTAATTAAAAGTTGAAAAACACATGAAATCTTTTCAAAAAATAGTGCTGGGACAAATGGAAATCCACTAGAGTGAATGAAGTCAGTGCTCCTATATCACACAATATACAAAAATTAAGGCAAAATTAATAATGGATTTATAATTAAGAACTAAAACTATAAAACTCTTAGAAGAAACCATAGCTATAAATTTTCATGACGCTGGATTAAACAATAGTTTCTTGAATATAACACCAAAAGCACAAGACAAAAGAAAAATACGTAAGTTAAGCATCATCAAAATTAAAAACTTTTATGACCCAAAGAACACCATTAAAAGTGAAAAAACTCACAGAATCCAAGAAAGTACTTTCAAATTGTCTATCTGATAAAGGCCTTTTATCCAGAGTATATAAGGAACACTTAAAACTCAACAATAAAGGACAAATAACCAAAATTTAAAATAAGCAATAAATTTGAATAAACATTTATCTAAATAAGATACACAAATGGCTAATAAACAAAAGAAAAGTTAATCAACATCATCAGTCATAAGGGAAATACAAGTCAAAACCACAATGATACACTACTATGGTACACCAACAGTGATGGCTAAATTAAATTTTTAAAAAAGCAAGCAGAAACAACTGTTAGCAAAGATGTGAAGAAATTGTAATCCTCATACACTGCTGGTGGGATTATAAGATGAGGCAGCAATTTAAGAAAACAGTTAGGCAGTTGTTTAAAATGTTAAACATAGAGCTACCATATGATCAAGCAATTCTACTCTTGGGTTTATACCCAAAAGAAATGAAATATATGTTTATATAAAAACTTGTACACAAATATTCATAGAAACATTATTCTTAAGCTAAAAAATGAAACAACCCAACTGATTAATGGATAAACAAAATGTAATATATTCATATAATAGAATGTTATTATTCATTAATCAAAAGGAATGAGTACAGGTATATGCTACACCACGGATGAACCTTGAAAATGTTATGCTAAGTTAAAGAAGCCAGTCATAAAATACCATATATATTATGATTCATTTATATAAAATATCTGTCTTATATTCAGCATTGCTCCACTATGCATGAAATTGAGGAATAGTAGTTTCCAAATGATGAGAGGAATAGGCAATAGAGAGTAACTTCTAATGGAATTTGTTTTGGAATGCTGACAATATTCTAAAGTTAGATATGGAGATTGTTGTACAACTCTGTGAACATATGAAAACCCATTGAACAATATACTTTCAGTGAGTTAGTTGAAATATAAATTATATATCAGTGAAACTATTACAAATAAATACAAGAAGAAAATAAAAATTATCTGTGAACTCAGCATCCAGAAATGATTACTCTAGACCTAGAAGTATAGGACAAATTTTAGAGTCATCCAGACCTGCATTCAAATCCTGTCCTTTGCACTTACTAATGAATTCCTGGCTAGAGGTTTACCTTTTCTTTTTCTGACTGACTTTTTTCATTTGCAAATTCATGAAATGTCCCACGTTTATAGGATAAACTATTGTTACAAATAAACTGCAAAATTTCATATATCAGATGTAACAGGGTTTTGTTGTAGTTGTTTGTTTTTTTCATGTAATAGCCCGAGAAATTTGGGTTCAGGTGGGTGGCAGCTCTCTTTGCAGCGCTCTGGCGACCAAGACTCAGGCTCTTTCCAGATTTTAACTTCACTAAATTCTAAAACAGTGGTTGGTAATTTTTTCTGTAATGGGCCAGATAATAAATATTTTAGGTTTTGCAAGCCACAGGTCTCTGTTGCAACTCAACCGGCTGTTGTAACACAAAGAGGCATTAAGCAATATGTAAAATGAATGGGTATGGCTGAGTTACAATAAAGCCCTTTACAAAACAGGCATCTGGGCAGATATGATCTATAAATCGTAGTTTGACAACCCCAGGTCTAGAGCCTTGTAGTCCATTCACATCTAGCTGGCAAAACAAAAAGATATGGAGGAAGTATACCTGTTTCTTCAATGCACAGCCTTCAATGCTCACATTCTCTCAGTGAGAACAAAGCAATATCATAAAAGACCCAACCTACCTGTGAGAGGGACTAGGAAAAGCTGCTAAGCATCTACTTCCTACTTCAACTCTACTTTGGAGGGGGAAATGAATCATGTGAAGGGCTACTCCTATTTAATATATTTTATGTTGCTTCTGTAAGAATCAGTGACAGCATCTATAAAGTGCCTTGAACATAAAAACATTCAATATCCCATAGTTTTTACCACTCTGATCTTATATATTTTTAACAAAAATTCTAGACTTTACAACTTCTCTGTTTTCTTGTTTTATAATGGTAATTATTCTCTGTCCTTAAAATGTGTTCTGTGATTATTCACACACCATGCCTCTACTTTATTTCTATTCTTCATCCAATCTTAAAAATCTCTTAACTCCCAGTTTTTAAAGACAGCAATGTTTTCTGTGGTATCCCAAGTTCAACACTTCTGAATTGTTTTGGCTTACCCTTGTGCAGTTATTGACTGCCTGCATAAATGTCCACGATGTTTTTTCTTTTTCAGTATAGTTTATATGTCTCTCTCTCTATTCCTGTGCCCATTTTTTATTGTCCTGTATATTTGTTCCCTAGGTTGTTTGTAATAAAGTGCCACAAACTTGGTGGTTAAAAATAACAGAAATGTATTGTTCCACTGTTTTGGAGGCTAGAAGTCTGAAATCAAGGTGTTGGCTGGGCCGTGCTCCCCCTGAAAACTGTAGGAGAATCCTTCCTTGACTCTTGCTGGCTTCTGATTTTTCTCTGGCAGTCTTTAGTGTTCTTTGGCTTGTAGATGCATCACTCTCTTCTCTGCCTTCATTTGTAGCATGTTGTTCTCCCAGTGTGTCTCTGTTCACATAACCATCCAGAATAACAACTTCGCTTATACTAGAATAAGAGCCCATCCTACGCCAGTAAAACCTCATTTTAATTAATTACATTTGCAATGACCCTATTTCCAAATAACATCACATACTGAGGTACTGGGAGTTAGGACTTTAATATGCCTTCTCTTTGGGGAACACAATTCAACCCGTAACACCATGGTTCAAGCTTTTATTGCTCATTTGCTGGATCACTACAGTAGCTTTTTCTTGTTTAATACTCCAGTAATTTTTTTTTATTTTAATGTGTTTTTTAAGGTCAGAAAAGCTTTTCTAATGTTCCATGAGGATGATGTACTGGGCTTTGAATTAAAAGCCAGAGTCTTAGGTAAATAACTTAATTCCCTAGATCTCAGGTATTTCCTCTGTTAAACAGAATATCTACATAGCATTGTCATTAGGATTAAATGAGGCCATTCATGGGACCACACCTAGTGTACATAGTACCTGATAGGTGATCAAGGGTTTCCTCAGTAAATAACATTTAAATTTATAAGCTTAATTACACTATTTTGTTACTCAAAATGTTAATAACATGGACTTGTTTTTCTATGAATGTCCCATGAAGATTAGCATTACCTTACTCGTAACAGGCACTCTCATTAACCATCTACTTTATAATTTTTAGAAGGCAAAGTATTTTTTAAAAGATTTTATTTACTTATTTTTAGAGAGAGGAAGGGAGGAAGAAAGAGGGGAAGAGAAACATCAATGTGTGCTTGTCTCTTATGTGCCTCCTCACTGGAGACCTGGCCTACAACCCAGGTATGTGTCCTGACTGGGAATTGAACTGGTGACCCTTTGGTTCGCAGGCCGGCACTCAATCCACTCAGCCACACCAACAAGGGACAAAAAGCAAGGCATTTGATAAGACACTATGAGTCTTCCAAATAACATAACTCTAAATAATGAAAGAAACTTGGAAGAAATTAGATCAAAAGTTAAATAAGAAAAAAAGAATAAAGGGCAAGGTTGAGTTCACTCATATTCTCTTATTTTTTGAGCCATACCAAGTGCGTTGAGCTTATAAAGTTAATATGTACAGTATTTCAAAGTTGGATGTTGAGAGTAAAAATTCTGTTATGTGTTTTAAAGTAAGCAAAAAGTTTATTTAAATAACAACACGCCATGGAGGAATCTCAGCATTTTCTTGATTTTATCCCAACAGCAATCTGCTTTCAGCCATATACAATGCACAATACCAATTCTTCAACATGCTTTTCTCTAAAAAATTGCACAGAAGGCTAAATAGTGTTAGTGTTATTTTTTTATCTTCTAATGTGTAATAATCTGAAATTGAGTTATTAAGTTCAGAGCTCAACAAAGACTTAGTGATCATTCAATATCCTTTTATAGATAAGAAAATATTATCTGGAATAATTATGTGACAGAGATCATGCTGCTACTTAGTGCCAAACGGAGATGTAAAAGCAGGACACCTGTCAAGTGATTTTTCTTCCTTCCCATGCCTACTTGCAGTTAAATTGGAAATGACGAAGAGAGAATTCATGGATAATCTCTGGTAATGAGATTATAGAGTGCCTATTTTGCAAACAGTCATCCTGCACATGGAACATTAATATTTCTTCAAATATTGTTTGCAAAGTAGGAAATTTGTGCATATATTAAAGCTGTCATTAAAGTTTTGTAAATAGCCAATGGAGGGGAAAATTTTTGGAAAAAGCAGTTTTAGATCTCTTTCCTTCATACTCTATACGCAAAGTTTCTCAAACTTCACTTTGTATGTAAATCACCTGGGGGTTTTGTTAATGGAGATTGTGATTCAGTAGATCCAGGTGGGCTCTGTGAGTCTGCATTTCTAACAAGCCTTTAGATGGTGGTGCCTGTGGTCCCTGGACACACTTCGCATAGCAAGATCAAGAACGCAGGGGGATTAGTCTCTCTGGTGTCTGGAGAGCGCTCAGCCCAATCCTAGTCACTGCACTCTCCTCTCAAACTAGAAATAGTAAAGCATGACTGATTATCTAATAAAATCCTTTGTATATGATATTAATTTTACAGGAAAAAAAATCAACTGAAAGTGAATGCATTTACAATAATTCATAATATTTTGGAAAATTACATTGAAAAATAACAAATACTTAAAATATTTTAATCTATTCAAATATTAATACATAATATCATTGATAATATGCACTTATTTTAGCATAAACAAGGACTTCCTTTTTTGCCATAAAAAAAAGAATTCAATCTTACCATTTGCAACAACATGGATGGACGTGAGGGTATTAGTCTAAGAGAAATAATTCAGAGAAAGACAAATACCATGTGATTTCACTTATATGTGGACCCTAAGGAACAATATAAGTGAACAAACAAAACAGAAACAGACTCATAGATATAGAGAATAGATTGATAGTTGCCAGATGGGAGGAAGGTTAGGAGGCTGGGTGAAAAAGGTGAAGGAATTAAGAAGTACAAATTGGCTGTTACAAAATAGTCATGGGTATGTAAAGTACAGCACAGGGAATATAGTAAAAAATATTGTAATAACAATATATGGTGCTAGGTGGGTACTAGACTTCGCAAGGGGATCACTGTAAATAATATAAATGTTTAACCACTATGCTATACACCTATAACTAACATAAAATAGTATTGAATATCAACTATAATTGAAAAACTTTAAATTAAAAATAGAAAGGAGACATAATGAATCAGGAATAGATGCCAAGAGTGAAGGGTAGGGACTAATTTTTCAAATGATCATTCCATAAACACATATTTTACATTATATTAATTTTGCTATTTGACTAATCTTCAGACACAGGAAAAGAAAATGTACATATCAAGGGCCCTCAATATTTCACTTATACTTCATGTTTGTGATTTATTAGTTCCAAAGGAAAATATGTAAGCAATATTTACTGAGCATCAACAAAGAAGAGTATAGAAATTGGCAGTCCAACACGACCATTTGCATTTGCATTATAGAGAAGATGACAAAAATACCCTATTTTTTCCATACACAGGAACAGAATGAATTAGAGGCGCTCCCTATGAGAGTGGATCATCTGAGCATCAAGAAAGGATGCAAGGTCACTGGAAACACTTCTGTCCTTGGCATTTTTTTCTGGCACAAAAAAATGACATATATAATGATATTGGATGACAAAATTATACTCAATTTATAGAAGCATATTATACCTGTATCTTTTTAGAGTGACTTTCCCATCTTTTTTTAGTTCCAATTTGATAAGCAGCATTGGTGATCCTGTTACCGGGCAATGGACCCGGGGTGCCCAGATGCTATTACCTAAACAACGCCCCCTTCCCCAGGGTCCCCCGGTTGTAGGTCCCTTGCCCGCCACCCTTGAAATGATGGCCCTCAATGGCAGAGTTTGCTGAAAAGGAAAGGAACTATGTATTCAAAAGTGATACAGTTTTGATTAGTGTCTAAATGTCACCCTTAAATCTCAAAATCCCTTCAAAACACCCACCATTTAAAACATCCACCAACTCACACAGTCCTGCCTTCCTCCCCACCGCCGCGCCCCCCGCCCCCGCACCGGCCCAGTCAGGCCAGTCAGGGGTACCGTCCTTCAGGAGAAAAAGAACAGAAAGTCCGGGCCTCGGCTAGGCAGGCCTCTCCTAGTTCTCAGCACCATCTGCTGCGTTGCCACCATCTCCAGTTCTTCATCCAAACCCACGTGGCACCTTCTGCTGGCCCACTAGCAAGACTCTTTTCTCCCCTTTTCTTCCCGCATGGTCTTCACACAGTCACGGAGAGTCCGTCTCCCTTTATCTCTGGTGCAGGCCCTGTCTCTACTCCTTCCTCTCTGTTACATTCTGTATTAAGTCTTTCAAACCTTCCTGCTTAGCCTTGTTGAGATGTAAAATAATCATATTTGCATATGAGGTCTGAAGCTATTCTGTTATTGACATGCAAAATGACTCTCAATGGCTCTGCTCCACTTTAGGTAAGAAGCTGGCCTGTTACTGATACACAAAGTAACTCTAAATGGCCCTGCTCCAGGTCTCCCATTCCCCATGGCAGCCTGTCTTGGGGTGGGGAGAACATCTTATATTTTTCTTGGATACCCCACCCTGTTACAAATACCCTTTGGAGGGGGGCCCTGGCTGTGCCCCATTAAAATCCCATGTACAAATGAGTCATGTTCTAACATTTCTTTCATTATCTTGTGATTAGAGAGCGATGCTGATGAAGATAATAGAGAAAGATTGGCTTTTTTCCCCCCATATACATTGAGGACTAAATCTGTGAAAAGAGATGAACCTCAAAAAAGATACATTGTTTTTCAAGAAGATGACCCTCAAAAATGATATACTGTTTTTCAAGGATGTCAATCAAAAAGGTGAATGTCAGTGGTGACAGGTATACAGTAGGGACTTCCAGCCCGTGGCATCAATGCCTTTGTCCTTGATCATAAAGTCAAAAGCACTGGGTACAGACTAAGGAAACCAGATCCTGCCAACTAACTTTACATGTAACTAAACAGAGTGTAAGATAAAGGTGAAAATGTTATACCAAAAGAAAAGAATCTCTACAGACTGGTGACTAAGGCAACAAACTAAGTACTGAGACTCAGGATAAAAGATCCCTGGAAATATTCCCCTAGCATGCCTAGCAACATGTTCTGCTTTTGTTTTGACTGTTTACTCTCTCATGCCTTTCGGTGAGCAGGAGAACCACCTAGGGTGAGTGGCCTTCAGGAAGGGATTGGTGTGGGAGGGCATGGGATGTAACAACTAGTTAGTGAAAATGCTGAACTGTAAAAATAAAGTCAGCTCTATCTCAGGCTTTCGTGGTGCTATGGGGCAGACTAAAAATGTCCCTCTCCCCATCTCCCTCAAGACTATCTATTCTCTCCTGAGGGAAGAGAAAAGAGGGAGGCTGAGCACAAGATAGAAAAGTCAGTGGGGTGGATGTCCTTTTATTCTTATTCAAGTGTCTTTTCTCAGTAGTGTTAACTGGGATCATTCTCTCCCAAGTATACTTAATTTTAGGGAAAAATATGTATATATCCAGATAAGGAAAATGAAACTAAGATACAAAAGGTTGGCAGGAGCTGAAGCACAGGTTAAAAGAGAAATTGTACACAGCAATTTTGTCCGCTTTTGAGATACCTCCATAAATTGGACAAAGTAGAAAATAAGTTTTGGAGCCCCTCTGCAGTACATTGCTTTGCAACCTGTTTTTCTCCTAATTCTTTGGAATATTTTAGCTTTCCCCATAATTACCTGCAAATTTCTCCTCATCTCAGCCACTACTATGCTGTCTTCCTGGAATAAGGTCACTTTATAAGGCATGAAATGTAATTAATAATAATGATGATGGTGATGTCATTGAATTGGTAATAAGCTTCCTGTTTGCCAGGGACTAATGTGTTTTACATTCTCAACCCATTTAATCCTCACAGCAACAGTTTTGAATGGGTAGTTTTATTTTGCAGTTGAGAAAACCACGACGCAGAGGGGCTAAGTAACATGCTTAACACACAGCACTGAGTGGCAGAGCTGAGATTCCAACCTGAGCAGACAGGCTTCAAAGCCTATCCTAGTAGCCACCAAGATACAAAACCCAAGGTTGTTTGTGTATACTATTTGCTGTTGAGTTGGTTCTTATTTTGAAGTATTTTTTAGTCATATTTGCTCCTTCTAAACAAATAGAATGTCACTGTATCCGATTCTTCATTTTGACTTTTGTATGATTCTCAAAGGTAAGGCAACCCATTGCTTAATTTCTTCAAAGTTCCAAGAGCTTGATAGCTAGAATTATTGCACCGACAGTTATAAATTTCAATTAAGAACTTTTTGTACTGGCCACAAATATCAATTAGTTTATTAATTTTTATTATAGTTTAGTCTATTAGAAAAGTATAAAACAAAAATCTAAGTGAAAGGACAAGAAGAAATCCCTGGTGGCCTAATATCACATGTATGTTCTTGGGTAAACCCTGAGGGGTTCATTTCCACCATTGGTAAATAATGGGATAAGAGTAGCTAATATTTAAGGAAGCTTCCAGAACAAAAACTTGATGAGTTTGTACATTACTGGAAAAAAGAAAACAATTTTTTAAGTAGAAACAGCTTCCTTAGTCAGGACATTTAAAACCATTCTGGACAACATGCCACAGATAACTTTTCTATTAAGTTGTTTCAAAGCACTTCTTTTCTAAGAATGCTCTATAATATTTTTATAGCTCTGAAAATGAAACATTTCTTTTAGAAATCCTGATTTCTTGATACTCTGTTAAATATTTGTAAAAGACAATTATTATTTGAGGGAAAAATCAGTAACTTTCCTCGGCAGGCCAGAGAAGCCACAATGATGCTAGGGTTTATGATGACACAAACTTTTCCTAGACACTAAAGCAAGACATTGCTCCTAGCACTCTGCCATCTGCTGCAGATATTTTAAAATTCTAAAGCACTAACAATGATGCAATTTGCTACATTTTGAGCTGCATTTTACAACTTTCTCTTTGCTGAATTACTATTGATGACATTAAAACCCTTTATAAATCAAGACAACACATTTGCTTGCTGTTGCTCCCAGAGCTGTCAGCTACTCTCCTCCCTCTCTGTACCTGCTACCTCTTTCATGGTCAGCAATGTTTGAACCCTCCTAGAAAATGAGAAGCAGAGCACAACATCATTTTCCATGGTACTTATTGTTCACAAGAGAAAGTGCCCTGGGAGAAGGCAGTATCAATTTGAAGAAGGAATAAACTGGGAAACAAAGTGAGCAGTTCATAAGCATTTTTTCATCTTCTCATAGATAAAAAAGCAACATTCTCCAGATTTCTGGAAACAAAAGACCTAGAGTTTCAAAAATAAGCTCTACAACATAGGAGTTTCAAGGAGCGAAAACATTTCTTCATGAGTACAGAGATGAAACTTGGAGAAATACTCAGAGAAAATAAATACCTGAAAGAAGAAATGAATGGGAAGAATTAAGATTTAAATGTTTGATAAAGACTTAAAAGTTTTCTTTTCCTCTTGAATGTTGAGCAAGTAGGATATCTTCATAGATAGGTAGGTTTTAACAACTCCAATTTAAAATTATTTTCAGCCAGTGATAGCATGATATTTGGATTTCTGCAAAAAATAAAATAAAATGCTTGCTTAGAGGGGAAGAAAGAATAAAAATCACCAACAATTATGAAAGAAGTTTCAGCTCAACTCATCACCTGATGGGCTGTGGTCACCTGTTTCAAACTTTAGAAAATATTAGCAGCTGTTACTTTCTAAAAGTAACTGAAATATTCAAACATTTGCCCTGGAAAAATGACACCTGTCAGAAAAAATAACAGGATAAAATGTCTTCATTTATTTTAAAGTACATTTTATAAGAGATTTTCATCTAACTTAAAACAATCATTTTTAGCATTTTTGGTTAGTTTCTTAGCCCTTTCTTTCCCTTAATATTAGACTCTTAAAAATATCTTCTTCTACCTTGGCTGGTAGACCAAGGCCTGCAGACCAAAGGGTTGCCCTTTCAGTTCCCAGCGAGGGCACATGCCGGAGTTGCGGGCCAGGTTCCCAGTGTGGGGAGGGGGGCAGTGCTCGAGCGGCAACCACACATTGATGTTTCTCTCTTTTTTCTCCCTCTCTTCCCCCCCGCCGAAGTAAATAAATAAAATCTTTTTCTAAAAATATTTTCTTCTTACACTCAAATTCTTCATATTTTATTATGTTTTATTACTGAAATAATATTTACTGTTGTTATACCTGTTATAAAACTTATATCTACAGTAGTCTTGGATTACCTGATATTAGTTTATTTATTAGACAAAATACATTTGAATTTTGATGTTAATAATTAACAAATACTTGTGTAATTCCCATTTTATGTTTTGTGAACAGAACATCATTTCAAAGAAAAGCTGAGATACATCAAAAATAATTTCTTTTTCTTTAAGTTTCAGAATAAGAAAGAATAAATAGTTTATTTCATGCAACATCCTTACTCCCAAAGTTCTCCTGTGTAAAGTGAGGAAAAAGCAAGTGACTTCACAAACAACGCTGAGGGCTGAGTCACCACACTTGGAAGTGGTAAACTGTCATGTTATTGTTATTTCCAAACACAGAGTGAAAGTGAAAGAGGAGCAAGGTTACAAACAGGTGGCCAGGCAAGATGTGCATGAGTCACTGAGAGAAAAGGCACAAACATAGTGTCACAACATCAAGACGTTTGAAAAAGAAAAGACATCCTTCATGTGATCCCACACAAGTCTTCACCCAGAAAAGTTTCCTCTCCCCAGAGATCTTCTCATGTAATAACAGTAGAAATAATAACAATAGTATGCATTGTGCATTTACTAAATGCTAGTTCACCGGATAGACACGTTACATACGTTATCTCTAAACACCAAACCAGTCTTACAAAGTGGGCATTATTACTTTTACTTATAAATCAGAAAAGTCAAGCTCAGATAGGCAGAGCTGTCTCTGGTTCTATTACTAAGAAGGAGCTGAGCTGTGCAGCTTATCTGTGTTTGACCGGAAAACTGCTAATATCAAAGCCCACACTCTACTCAACATACTTTGCTGCAGCATCTTTAGATTGCACATAAGGTGGTTTCTAGGGAGACTGGACTATTAAAATGAGGAGCCCAAAATTGAAACTTGAATCTTTAAAACTCAGTGATGAGTTCCTTCAGATATATTCTGAAGAGTGGGATCGCTGGGTCAAAGGGCAGACCCGTTTTAAATTTTTTGAGATATCTCCGTATTGCTTTCTACAGTGGCTGCACCAGTCTGCATTCCCACCAACAGTGCAAAAGGGTTCTCCTTTCTCACAACCTTTGTAGCACTTGTTGTTTGTTTATTTATCGATGATTGCCATTCTGACAGGTGTGAGATGGTATCTTATTGTGGTACTAATTTGCATTTCTCTGATAATTAGTGACATTGAGCATATTTTCATATGTGTAATGGTTATTTGTACAACCTCTTTGGAGAACTGTCTATTCAGGTCGTTTGCCCATTTTTAAATTGGGTTGTTTGTTGTTTTTTGGTGTTGAGTTTTGTAAGTACTTTGTAAATTTTGGATATTAATCCCTTATCAGATGTATTGGAGAATATGGATTATCTTTTTATTTTGTTGATGATTTCCTTTGTTGCGCAAAACTTTTTTAGTTTGATGAAGTCCCATTTGTTTATTTTTTCTTTTGTTTCCCTTGCCTGGGGAGATGTATCTTATCAAAATTTCTATGACCAATGTCTGAGATATTGATCCCTATGTTTTCTTCTAGGATTTTTATGGTTTTGAGTCTAACATTTAAGTCTTTGATCCATCTTGAATTTGTTCTTGTGTGTGGTGTAAGAAGGTGGTCTAGTTTCATTTTTCTGCATTAATTTATCCAATTCTATCAACACAATTTATTGAATAAACTATCTTTAGCCCATTGTATGTATGGCCTTGCTTCCTCTATTGAATATTAACTGACTGTAAAAGTGTGGGTTTATTTCTGGGGTCTCTACTCTGTTCCATTGATCTATTTGTCTGCTTATATGCTAGTGCCATGCCATTTTGATTAGTTTGGCCTCATAGTACAGCTTGATATTAGGTAATGTGAATCCTCCAACTTTATTTTTCTTTCTTGGGATTTCCGTTGCTATGTGGGGCCTTTGGCTGTTCCATATAAATTTTTTAAACACTTGTTCTGTGAAATATGTCATTGAAATCTTGATAGGAATTGCATTGAATCTATAGATTGCTTTGGTAGTATAGATGTTTTAATGATGCTAATTCTTCCTATCCATGAACACATCAACAAAAATCATCAACAAAATAAAAAGACAATCCATATTCACCAATACATCTGATAAGGGGCTAATATCCAAAATTTACAAAGTACTTACAAAACTCAACACCAAAAAACAAACAACCCAATTTAAAAATGAGCAAAGGACCTGAATAGACAGTTCTCCAAAGAGGCTGTACAAATTGCCATTACAGATATGAAAACACATGTGCTTCCCCTTACTTGTATCTTCTTCAATTTCTTTCTTCAGTATCTTATAATTTTCCAAGTACAGGTCTCTTACATCCTTTGTTAGGTTTATTCCTAGGTATTTTATTCTTTTCTATAGCAATTGTGAATGGGATTGTTTTCTTGATTTTTCTGTCTATTTATTATTAGCATATAAAAATCCAACTGATAAGCACTCCTATGTTCATTGCAGCATTATTTACAATTCCAAGATATGGAAGAAGCCCAAGTGTCCATCAGTAGACAAGTGGATGAAACAACTATGAGACATTCACACAATGGACTACTGATTGGCCATAAAAAAATAATAAAATTTTACCCTTTGCAACAGCATGGATGGACCTGGAAAACATTATGCTAAATGAAATAAGCAAGTCAGAGAAAGACAAATACCATATGATTTCACTCATATGTGGAATCTAATAAACAAACTGAACTAACAAGGAAAATGGAGGCAGACTCATAGATGGAGAGAAGGATGACAGCTAGAAGTGGGAGAGGTTGCAGGGGAATAACACAAAAAAGAAAAAGGACTCATGGACATGGTCAACCATGTGGTGATTGTTGGGGGCAGGGAGGTATAAGGGGACTGAAAGGTAATGTAAAAAAATACATTAAAGATTTTTTGAATTCAAAAATATAAAACTCACTTATATATTCATCTACCAAGAAAAAAATGAGAAGTACAATAGATACATGAAATATAATTTTAATACACAACTAGACTCACTACATTAGAAAAAAGTAAAATTACACCTTTAGCACTTATTTGAAATCTATTACCTAAGAGATTGGATGGTTTAAATAAATCACCTTACTCACTTTGTGAATGCTGACTCAGGCCAGAAATGAACTAGTTTATCTATCAGAGTCCTGAGGGTAAGAACAAGATTTGGTTGGACGGAGTAAAACAAAGTAGTCTTTTCCATCCTCCCTGGAGTCTGTAATTCTAATTTTTTTACCTCTGTTCTGCCTATGACCAAACAGGAGAAGCCAGTCTCTGATCCTTGGGACTCTTTCTCCCTGGTCCTGGTGCCCAGAAGAAAAGGCTTCTAGCGTCTTATAACTTGTCATATGTGATGCATTGTAATAATACCCATGCAATCATTCTAGTTTCAAATGTGGTCCTGGATGATTTCATCAATATACAATTATAATTTTAAATGCTTCTAAAAGTTTTATTGAGCTATGATTTCCAGCTTACAATCAAAGAAGGCCAAATTTAGACTTCAAGAAATATGTCAACGACTTGGAAAATTCAAGAACTCCCTAGACACATTACCATAGAGTGACAATCCGAGGGAATCCTACAACTTAATAGAATACAGCGTTCATAATTATAAACAGAAAGACCCCTCTGTAAGCTGTGCATGCTGAAATGAAGGCAGCTCTCTCGACAAACAAATGCTTGATAACCAGGAAAGGGATATCTTAAATTAGACAATCCTTTACCTTCCATTCTGTTTGTATTTTAATGTTATTTTTATTTGTAATTACACGGCAAACACTTCATCAAGGAAATTTGTTAATATGCTGCAGATGGTGAGGGGATTGCATTTCAGCCTTTGGCATCTTGGTCACTTAACTCATTAAAATAGGCCCCAGCAACATTTAAGAAAAGGTATTTATTTTCTAACTACTTTCTCTATTGTTCACACAAAAAAGTATCATTTCTCTGTTAGAACAAAGCACCAGGAACCTAGTACCCTGGTTGTCTTTTTTATTTCCTTTGACATTGTATTTGACTGCATAAAACTTGTTTACTTGTTAAATGTTTAAGAATGTTAAAAAAAGACATTATTACCTCTTAGAAAATTATATATAGCTTAATGAATTAATACTTACAAAATAATTTGAACAGCCCAAAGTTTCATAGAGATTCTAAATATTAAAATAATATATCATTTCAATATCTACTTTTTAATACTTTGGCTTTATTTAAAAATTAATGTTTTTTCCTAAAAATATTAGCAAAAACCATCAAAGTAAGCTGAGAAACAGATTTCAGCATTCTCAGTAAGGCAGTTTTTTTATGCTTTGCCAATATCTTTGTAGGTTTCCTTGTTAATCATTTTACTTTATTATTTATTCCATATATATTTCCATGAAGAGTTCTTAACTTGATGAAAATCTGATTTCTTGATCCACAATCAAATCTTACTATAGCCAGCTGCTATGTCTTCATAACTGTGAAAATATTACATCTCTTTGAAAGTTGGCTCTAATACAAGGAAGGTTACTAAACTAACCCAATTAAATTGAACATATCTGCAAGTTTAGATGATTATTGCTGTTGTCTGTGAGGACTGGGATCCACAGTGATGGATTGCTGGCTACCCCAGTGAATTCTAAAGGGGAAAAATATACCATCCTGGATTAGTTTGAATTGGCTTACAGGAAGGTTTTATGATGCAAATTGGAGATATTGGACTTAGTAACAACCTACACTATCTGTTATATTTTCCTGTCTCATAGTCACAGGAAGCTTTCTTGAATATGATGCTCTATCCTCATTAATAAGCTCTGTGTTATACATATTTGTCTGATATAAAGCTGCCATACCTTGTCACCAATTATAGACTCTGAAAAGACTCATCTCATTATAGTACTTAAATTGCTTGTTCCTGAAGGTGATGCTTGGTGTGTCTCTTCTGCCTCTTGCCAACAAGAAAATCACCCTTGAAGGGAATAGATGTCAGTCAGAAGCTACAAAATAAGCAAAAAGAATTAATAAAAAACCTGGTCAGAATATTTATCAGCTATTGTACAGAAAAGAATATAGATCAGACAAATAAAATGCAAGGCTAAAGAGACAGTTTTGAACATTTTAATTGCATGCAACATACCTGTCCATGAATTTGGGGCCAAGCAAATATTCTGAATGTGAATCACATGAGTGGACCAAAGCAGGCTGTTTGCCATTCTGTCATAGTTGCCTAAAAAAAGATGCAATGTTTGAAAACATTATTTCTCTGTTTCTCAGTGCATCTTCATGTGGTAGGAAACTGAGTATCATGCAAGAGAATCCTTACCTTTGGATGGCATCAGTCTGTATTGAAAACCTAATATGCAGAAAGCTTCCAATGAATTGTGATTGATCAGTAAATTTAGGTATCAATTAGTGAATTGCTAGGTCAATTGGGCACAGCAGAATACTCTTCTGCCAAGGAAAGCTAACATCTTGAGCTTGAGTATGCAAAACACATTTGAAATGCATTCAAAGAACATTTATTCCCAGGTACAATAAAATTCTATTCTGTTTCAAAAGCAAAAATTTTTTCACAAATTCCCCATTTTAAGCAAGTGTATAGGAAAAAAAATGTTTATACTTCCCTTTTTGCCTCTTTGCTTCTGGAATGCATGGGTTCATTCACAGGTTAAGCCAGTGCAGACTATTTTAATGGTGGGGACTCTCCAAAGACACTGTGCCCCACACCTCCACAGCTACAGAATTGAGTCAGCCAAGGGCGAGATGAAAAGCCTTACAGAAATCCTCAGAAACTAGCGTGTAGTTTCTAGTTCAGCTCCAGGAACACAAACATTCCCCGGTCCTTTACAACATGTTTCAAAAGTGTTTGTAGATCGTGTGGTGTCATTCAACATACTATGCCTCATTTAAAAATGAAATGTTCAGTATCAACATCATTAGATTTCCCTTGACAAGAACGTCAATAAATTATGCTCTTTCTTTTACAAAACTCACTTAGCCTACTTAACTATATCCTCAAATGCAGTGAGAACACACCATTTTATAAGGTATCTATGTGTATGTAAGTATGTATGTGTGTGTATACAGGCTTTCAGAAGAAATAATAGAAAGATAGAAAGATTATCAGGTTAAATAGAAAACATCTGTATGTTGAAAAAATACTTGGTAAAAGGCACCCTACAAGATATAGCACATATGTCTAGTTTCTGATCTGGTATTACTGCTACCATTCCTTCATGGCAATTTGTAAGTCCAATAATACATGATCTGAATCTGATAGATAGAGAAAACTCTCCACTGTTCACTCTTGGAAAAATCAGTAATGGAATTCTGACATTCTCACTGAATTCAAAAGAGCCTTCTATTAATTGGTGTTTAGGAGCATTTTCTCCTCCTTTCAGCAGATTCAAAAACTGAGATCATTATTATCACTATCTTTATACTATTACTCTACAAAGCTCATTGTAAACTGTAAAGACCCAAATACTTATAAGGTCTTACTACTAACCCAGCTCCTCAAAGAAAAGTTGTGAAACACATAAACACACTTTGAAATTTAATTAAAGACATGAATATTCTTTTTCTATTTATTATTTAGGCATTTTAAAAGGAAGTTTAATGATGTGTAAATTTAAAACACATTTTAAACTGAAGTTGAAGTCACATTTCCCCAGGTATCAAATAAACATAAAAGTATAAGTGCTAACCATAATAAGGGCAAAAACTGAAAACATTTTATTTTTACTTAGTACAAAATATATAAGCTCTTTTTTAAAGGTTTACTTTATCAGATTCTCATTATGGGGCTACTATTTAAGTAGGGATGCAGGGAAAATATGTTTTTCTTGAACCTATTTTTTTATCTGTGATGCTGATAGCAATGTATTGCCAAGTAAGGAACACTTGAGTCACTACTATTTTATTCTTTATGTAAGTCAGTTTTGAGACCATAAGCAAAAGGAAATTTGTGGCATAATGTCTGAAAAGCCAACTCAAAAGCCATGTCTGCCAACTCAAAAATAAAAATAAAAAGAATTAGGCATGATCATTCATTTTTCTAAATAAGGAAAACAGAGAGAATAATATGAGGAACTGTGTTCACCACACTGTTCATGACAGTTTCAAAGCACATCCCTCAGGGGCCAAAATTTGTATCTGCATTTGTAAAAGAGATAACCAGAAGTAATATTTTTCTTGTCATCCTATGCAACCTTTGATGGTAAACTTTGGTGTTAAAGGTGAATGTGGAGACTCTCATTACCTTTGATTCTATTAAACCACTTACCAATATCATCTTCCTTAGGTTACTAGTTTGTCCCGAGTCCTCCCTTAAGAGAAGATAAGCTATTATAATAACTGTTCCACTAGTCGCTCATAGTCCACTACATGCCATCTTATGTCCTTATCACTTTTTAGAAATATATACTTTCACTGTGGTAAATTTAATTGTCTTCACAATAAAAAAACTCAGCTTTTAATCTTTGCAAATCTTAGTAATGAGATGGGCCAGCATTAGATGTCTACAAAATTCCCAGGATCTTATGTTATTCACATTAGTTTCATTTGCTACTTAGGTCTCAAGACCTGAAATACTGTATCTTCAAAATATAAAAAGGGAATCCTTGAGCACTGTTGGTGGGAATGCAGACTGCTGCATCCATTGTGGAACGCAGTATGGAGCTACCTCAAAAAATTAAAAATAAAACTGCCTTACAACCTAGAGATTCCACTTCTGGAAATATATCCAAAAGAATCCAAAACACTAATTCAAAAGAATACATGCACCTTATATTCTTTGTAGTGTAATTTACAATAGCCAAGACTTGGAAACAACCCGAGTATCCATCAGTGGTTGAGTGGATAAAAAAGCTGTCGTATATTTACATAATGGGTAATACTTGGTCAAAAACAAGAAGGAAATCTTACCCTTTGTGACAGCATGGATGGACCTGGTAAATATTATGTTAAGTGAAATGAGCCAGCCAGAGAAAGAAATGTACCATATGATTTCACTCATATGTAGAATCAATGAACAAAATAAACTAACAAACAGAACAGAAACAGACTCATCAATACAGATAATATTGTATTGATGCCGGAGGGGAGAGGGTTTGAGGGTTGGGTAAAAAAAGGTAAAGGGACTAAACAAAAAATAAGTACTTCATAGACACAGACAACAGTATGGTGATTACCAGAGGGAAAGGGGGGTGGAGAAGGTAGAAAACTGTAAAGTGGGGATAAATGGTGATGGAAAGAGACTTGACTTAGGGTGGTGAACACACAATGCAATATGTAAATGATATGTTATAGAATTGTACACCGAAACCTTTATAATTTTATTAACCAATGTCACTCTAATGAATTCAACAAAAAATATACAAGAATACATTTTTAAAAAGTTTGGTGGAGTTCAATAATTTTAGGGGAAAAAATAGGTCATCGTCGTGCTAAAACTCCAGACTGCCGTGTTTGGTTGTCCAACATCTTAGGGGACACAACTGAGATGGACAATACAAAAGTCACCGCCTATAGGGTACAAGTAGGACTTCTATGTAGTGTGGCCCTGGGTGACAGTATGGACAAAAAACAAGAGCACTTGAATTGGAAAGCCCCAAAATGTAGGATTCTATTAATACATCAAATAAGCCTAATATTTTTTTGCTATGCTGTTACTACCTGGGAAGCATTGTTAAATAAGGAATAATAATTATGTTGTATTTGTATGCATTATTATTACCAAAATAGTATGTTCTAGAAATTATATAAAATTTCTAAAGATGTAAATAAAAAGTGTAGTACCCTAGACATCTTTAATAACATAGTTATTAGGATCTATGGAAGGAATAACTGATGTTTTTGGAGTACTGATGATTATGTTTTCATACTAAGGAGAACTACAAACATGATCACATGGGTATCTCCTTGAAATACTGAGCAAGCATAAAGAAAAACTCTTGAAAAGCTCTGTTTGCTCCAATCTGAATGTTTTGATCTGTTTAGACACTGAGGCTTATCAGAGAAATGAAAACAGAGGTATTTGTATTCTCCTCACACAGGTAAAAACCAGCCCCTGATGAAAACATTTATAGCCATTTTTACTCCCAGGAGTTTCATGAATACAACCTTCCTCTCACTGCGTGTGTAAACCGCCCCCTGGTCAACCAGGGACACTGGATCCAACTCCAGTTTGAGTTTTTGACTCTCTGATTACTTAACTGCTAATGAGAGATTCAAATATAATGTGTAAAATAAAAAATATATATACCATTGTATTTGAGAAATAACTTTTCTTTCATTCAGTATTACTAAGAAGAATTCAAATTAATTTTTCATCACTTAAATTTCTGTTATTATACACTCTAAATGGTCAAAGCGTTAATGAAATGAACTAGCAGCTTTAAAGTTCCTATTCAGAACCATTTTTAATTGAGATGGTGACTCCTTGCTGAGAATTCAAAACTGTCTTCCTTTTTAACTTTTTTTTCTCTCAAAGGGATAGCTCCCTTAAATGTTTTCAGAATTCTGTGTAGATTTCTGTGCACTCAATCATATTTACTTATAAAGCAATAAGTAAAAGCATATTGCTTATTTTTATTTCATTCAAAACATACAAAACAATTTAATTTCAAAATACAATTTAACTTATTAATGATCATAATCTTTTTGGATCCTACAAAGTAGCCCAGAGCTTAAAATACCCTTTTCCTTTACTAGGTGAGTAGATGAAGTTTCAAAATTATTTTACTATTCACACAGCATTCACCAAAACACTTGCTAGAACAACATAATCATTTAACTGATGTATTAAATATTATGCATAATGTTCTTGATATGAAGGAAGTTACAAGAAATCAAATATGTGGGGGTGAACACTTGTCTTAATTTTGTTTTTAAGAAAGAGTTCAGAAATCTTAGTGTCTGTCAAGAACAGCCTTAATAGCACTTCCGGTTCTTAGGGGTAGCTCCCATCCTAGCTCTGTCTTTACTCCCATCTCCATAGTGTCTCAGTTTTGAATTAACGTGACTAAAAGGATACTCATAATCTTCTCAAATATGGCAGCAATCAGGATTCTCATCCTTTGATATGGCTGGTAGTCTTTGATAGCTTTCATTCTTTCTGGTATGAAAGATATCCCAAATTCATCTTGTCCTTCTTCTACCCGAGACATGGAATCGCCGATTTATCTAAAACATCTTGATTTCTCTTGGTAAAAATGATTATCACCAAATTCCAATCTGGAGATGAAATATGCTACTGAATTTTCTATTATTTCTAGGCCTTTTAAATAAGTATCAAGATATATAATACATAAACAGAGGTAAGTAATATATTATTTAAAGTTATACCTTTGAAGTTCAAATTGATCATTTGAATTCAAATATAGGACAAAAGGATTTATTTTAACTTCTCTACATTACCATTATATTTGCTTCCTTACACACAGCATGATAGAATTAGAATATTCCATAATCACTCATTTGTTTTGTCTAATCATATAAGCCCAAAAGTCCCAGTGAAATAATACTAACATCATCACCCCAATATGATACAGAAAATAGGATTTTCATTTTTATTTATTTTTTGCACATGGTATCAACATTCTCCCACATTTACTACAATGTAATTAATGCAGTATATAATCATTAATTGCCAAATATCTCCTCTTTAATCTTCTTTTAATCTTAATTCTACAACTATGTGGTTTTTGCTTACAACCAGTCCTATATCTATGTCGTCACGTTTTTTTAAAAAGCACTTAACAATACAAAGATGCAAGGAAAATAAGACCAGCAACACTGAAAGGAAAAGAAACCAACAGAGACAAGGGGGAAGGACAGAGGGGGGGGGGGGGAAAAGGAAGGGAAGGGGGAAAGTCAAGGAACATATAGCAAGGACTCATGGACAAAACCAAAGGGGTAGAATTGAGGCAGGGTGGGAGGGAGGGAGGGGGCAAGGGAAAGCGGTAGGGGGAAGGCAGACACAAATGTAGTTGAAAAAATAAATTAATTAATTTAAAAAAATAAAAAATAAAAAGCACTTAAATTCAGAAAAAAATGTTTGTAAAAATAATAGGTATTTAATTTAAAGATTAAATCTGTGAGCGTCACACTTTATATTCACTGGATTTTTATGGAGGTTTTGTTAGGCTGTACATACATACATAAATGTAGGCTGTATCTCAATATACGAAGGAATGTATGTATTATAAAGATTGCTATGCCACTATCTGAACACTATGCTTTTATAATGTATCTACTAAAAATCCTGTGCATTTCCCTTTGTGCTTTTAGAAATTTCCTTTAAAGAGCCCCTGACTTTTCAACGTTCACTCGCTAGGTCAGTCAGCAGGACGAGTGGTGGCACGACCCGCAACCAGGTTTTTTTAGCTCGGCAACTATTCACTCTCATTTGGCGAGTGAGCTAAATAACATTTCTTTTCTGGGGATAAATACATCCCCATGGTCTCCTCCTATCCCTTTCAAAGTCTCTGGGCCTGAGATTCTTTGCAGAAAGCCTCATTTTTGACACACCCTGCTCTGATCCTGCCAGAGCCTTCCCAAGGACAGGCTGTGCTCTATTAGTTACGTGCAGGCCCCACTGCTGGCTCGAAGTCTCAGCCCACTAGAATTTTAATAAAACGATTCATAGGCAGTTGTTATGAAACAAACACCATAATGACACCCAGACAGGCTGTAGAACTATTTTTAGGCAGATGATGTGTGTGACCCAAACTTCAGGCCCACCAAATGATAATAATAGTAACACTAGGCAGTAAGCAAAGAGAAGATGTTTCATGAAAACTGCATAAATCATAAAATGTTTCCTGCCATCCTTCCGCCTCCTGCTCACCTTCCTCTCCACACCATCAGGAGTCACAACGCTTAGTACTGACTACTTTTTAGAATTCAAGTGATAATCTAAAGAAAAATGAATCCTTTATTTTCTGTTCATTATTTAAAAATAAGGGATGGCATTATGCATGTACAGTAAAAGCATCCAAGCTTTATGTAGTTTTTAAAAGTAAGACCTGATTGTTGTTGTCTTCTTAAAACAGGGTCAGAAATTAATTCTTCCATATTTGACATCTTTCTTCATATATGTAAATTAACATGTAGTAGCGGCTTAGGACCTGAATAAGCGCACTTCAGAAAAGCATGATTTGTCAAGCTGAAAACATTTGGGGGGATAGGACCACTCTTGGAAACCTAAAAAACATTACTATGACAAGCAGGATAAAGAAGTCCTTTATGAAGAGGTTTATGTTAGGCTATTGATAAATTTGGATTACCAACACTGCTTCCAAGTTTTAGAAGTTAGAGAGCCCAAATTTGGTTTCATCTAGTATTTAAAGAAGCTAATTTATTTAATCTCTGTATTTGTTCTTCCATGTACTGTTGAGAACTGCAAGACTGGCTAAAAATAGAAACCATTTAAAGAAATCTTATTAAAAACCTAACTTCCTAAAACTGAACCTTAAGTGAACCCCAGTAATAGAGGAAATCATCAAAGTAAGACGAATATTTAGTACAAGACAGATTACAAAGCAGGTTAGAGTACAAAGACTGGAGATAGGAAACATTTAAAATCTGTACATTTAATTTGCTACATTTCCCCAAAACTTCTAAAAAGACACAATTATAACTCAGAGAGGACAGTTGGTGTCATAGGCCCAGGTACAATTGGGTCAAAGTCCTATCTCAGGCCCGCCCCGTGTAGAGGTCTCACCTGGGGTGACTTTTATCTTCCTTCCCCCAGTTTTTCTAGCTATGGAGAACAGCAAGCAAATGAACAAAACCATGGGTTTGGTTTTTTTTTTCCTATCTAGAAACTAATAGAGAAAAACACTGAAGGAAATTATAAGACTATTTCAGCTAAGACTTTATTTTGTTTCTTTAAAAAGATTGTATTGATGTCATTTTTCTCTGTTTTAAATACTGAATTATGTTTTCTTTTTTCTCTTCTCAATTTTTGTTCCTAAGCATTCCTATTTCTAATCCATGCTTAAATTCTTTGTATTTTTCTTTGATTCCAAGTTATTTTACGTTTATCTCTAAGTACTTACTTTCCTACCCATGTCCAGTTACCATCACCTGTATTTAATGATGCAAAAGAACAATATCACCTGGCCTGTGTGGCTCAGTGGATTGACTGCCAGCCTGAACCCAAGGGTTGCCGGTTCAATTCCCAGTCAGGGCATATGCCTGGGCTGCGAGCCAGGTCCCTAGTAGGGGGCGTGCAAGAGGCAACCACACATTGATGTTCCTCTCCCTTTCTTTCTCCCTCCCTTCCCCTCTCTATAAAAATAGGTAAAATAAAGTTTTTTTTTTTAAAAAGAACAATATCACATTTTCCTTCTCTTTGTATCACTTAAAGGCTCATACTTTAAATTTTCTCTCAAAAATCAAAATGGAGGGATATCTTGAGTAATGGAGAAGGTTATTATGTGTACTGCGTCTTTTTCTAATCCTAGCTGCTGATTCTGACTCCCAACCTTTAGCATAATATTTTGTTGTGATCTAGATCACATGCATTCCTATACTGTAGATTTTTAGAATTCTCTGCAAATTGTTTCACTGTGTCTTATAGAATCTTCTTTAATATTAAACTACTATATGTTAATGCTTTGAAATTGGGGAAATTGTCTCAATATCATAAGAATAATAGGAAAATATTGATGACCTCTAAATACCTGAAATTATTTTGACAAAGCTGATTGACATTCACTCTATAAAAAGTCCACACCAGTTCTTGTGTGCTAGCTCATGTTACTTGTATTTTAAAAGATTCTGTGTTGGTACAAGATTCCTTCTAATTACAAGACAACATTTCTGTGTTCAGTGGTATGCTCTATTTTTTTGATACTCAAGTCCATAGTCATATTCAAGTCATTATGCTTAGCTTTACAAAAATATATAAACTCTAAATAGAAACAAAAACAAGTGAATCAAACAAAAAATAATCAAAATATTAAAAATAATAGCCAGGCAAAATTTCCTGGCCAGTAACAAGTTTCAGTTAAGTTGGTAAAGTACAAATTGCCAACCATTGCCCACCAGGTTCTTGCTTTGGTGTTCTTTACTTGAAAATGTACCTGTTTAATACTTTTAACAGCCCTTATTACCATATATTTTGGGTTTTTATGCTAGTTTGGTCTTTTTCAGTAGACTTTGAGGTTCTTGAGAAGGTTATGTTTTGTTTGATTCTGAGCACCAAACTCTGGTGACTAGAAAGTAGTAGGAGTAGCAGGTAGATATAAAAATAACTACCACTTTGGGAGATTATACAATATGCCAGGAATTATGTTGAATATTTTATATATTAAATCAGTTGCTTCTTGTTGCAATCCTACAAGACAAGTATTAATATCACCATTCAGAAGGCTTTGAGAGATGATCTAATGAGTGCAGCACAAATAAAAGTGTGGCACGAATGCTTCAAAGATTGTAGAGAATCTGTTGAAAGTGATCCACATTATGGAAGGCCTGCAACAAGCACAACATCTGAGAATTTTCAATGTGTAAGGGCAACAAAGATCAGCAACTGATAGTGTGAGAACTAGAAGCTGATCTGGGGATTCGAAAAACTATTGTGTCCAAGATTTTGATGCAGAATCTTGACATGAGATGTGTTGTGGCAAAATTCGTTCCATGGCTTCTGCTACCAGAGCAGAAAGAGCATCATGCTGCTGTTGCTAATGAACAGATTCAAACCACTGCCAATGAACCAGATGTGGAGCCCTGCGACTTCTGGCTTTTCACAAAACTAAAATCACCTTTGAAAGCAAAGAGATTTCAGAACTTCAATGAGATTCAGGAAAATACAAAGGGGCAGCTGATGGTGATTCCAACAAAGGATTTTGCAGAGTGTTTTGAATAGTGGAAGAGACAATGGGAGAAGTGTGTGCGGTCCCAAGATACCTGCTTTGAAAGGGACTGAGGCCTCATTGTCCTATGTACAATGTTTCTTGTATCTTGTATCTTCTTCAATAAACGTCTCTATTTTTCAGTGTACATGGCTGGATACTTTCTGTACAGACCTTGCACATTCTGCAGTAGAGCACAAAAAGAATCCAAGAAAGTTGTAAGCATAAACAATTTTGTAAAGCTAAATAAGAAGTTATTTGAAGTTACTTAGCCCAAATTTTTGTTTAAGGACTTCAGCTTTAAAAATCAGTGAAAAACTATTTAATCCATTCGATATAGCAAGACATGTTCTATACACAAATAGTGGAAAGAGTAGTTTTAAAGACTTTATGCTCTCACTTAATATCTCTGTGCCCAGCTCACTGTTGTCTCTGTTTTTTAAAAATGTCCTTTCAATCTCTTCCATTTGAGCAAGAGACATGGTTCTATATCTTTCCTTCCTTGCTTAAAATAACTAATAAAGCTGAACAATATAATATTTTATGGTATATTCAGTGCAAAACAAAGCCAAGTTAAAGAAATAAAAATTTGTACCCTCATGTGAATCAAAAGGAAAAGAAGAATGTCAAATACAAGAGAAACAATGAATTAAAATGTGTCTTAAATTTTAAATACAGTACTTTTTTAAGTACACAGGAACATAGTAGGTTTGTAATACCTGTCATTGCTTTCTGAGATCTTTCTACACATGCATAATTTAATCATTCCACCTGAAGTGTCAAGCACATAAAGGTATTATTAGTTAACAGTGAATAGTAGTTTAATTTGAAATATGCAATTGAATTTTGTTCTTAACTACTAAACAGATAAAAAATAAAGTGAATAATTTTATATTTTAAATAACCACATTTCTTCTATTTTAACTTTAGCCAAGATGATCTTCTAAAATTTATGACAATGTTTATTCTTATCTATTATGTTTTAACTTTTGGAGCAAGATAAGTGTAATACAGCACAGAGACTTTTAACCTTTGAAATTCTTATTAAGAATCAATTTCAAGAACATATAGAGATTAAAATCAATTTGGTAAATGCATATTCAGTGACTATTAATTACATGCCAAGAATCATTAGTTGTATATGAAAAGATATAGATAACCTGCAGTTCTTACTCTCAAGGATCTTGTGAACTAGTGAATGAGACACACATATATAAATACATTGCATATGATAAGTTAAATTCTAAGGTGATGTATGTAAAAGGTTCAAATTCTGGTAAGAAGTTTCTGAAGGAGGTGAAAATTGAGCTAAATTTTAAAGGAAAGATGGATCTTTGTTCTATTAAAAAAAGTAATAAAAGTAATCCATAGCAGACTAAAGAGTATATGGAAAGAGAATAAGGTATGGAACAGAATGATATAATTAGAGGATTACATAAAACAAATATTTTTAGAGTATGAAGACAAGAAAGGAGTAAAGAACAGCTCTGTTAAAAAAAAACAGTATTAAGTGTTCACTCAAGACTACAGTGTAGTAAAGTGACTAAGATCTAGGCCTCTGAGGAAAACTGCTTGGATTTGAACTCTGACACCAATATTTACAAAGTGTGAGACCTTGAGAGGTCACCTTAACTCTTCATGGCCCAGTTTTCCTATGTGTGTAATAGGGTTAATAATAGTACCTAATTTATAGGATTGCTTTGTTTCAAGTGTTTACATATATTACCTTATGGTAATAACTCCATATTAATAGCTGTTGCTTTATGATACAGATACTCTATTGATGATTGTGGAGGCTACCGACACCTGTAAAACACACTATTTTAGTAATAAATAAAAACAACTACAATATATCAATTACTTGTTAAGACAGCACGTAAACATGAATAAGACACTGGAATGTTCCATATCCAATTAGGAGGTAAAAGTGAATAAAATTACCATCATAACAAATAGAACAACTTTAAAAAGCATAAAACATATGTGTGTGCATACATGCATGTGATATAAATGATTTCAGGAAATATTATAGAAAAAGAAGTCTGAAATAATTTGTTTCTTTTCCAGAGATAAAGGAAGCCTTTTTTGAGCAAACACCTGTGTCACTCCCCTCTCTGTAAGCATTAGCCATGTCTGGAAATAAAAGGGCAAAATATGAGCCAGCAATGGGCAGAAAACTCTGCTGGGATAGCAAGATATACAGAAGAGTTGTTAATAGTTGCATGAGCTAGCACGACAGATTGCAATCTATAGTATCCCCAAACTCAGAGCTGATTCTTCTAGCCAGGAAGTGCATCCCTATGAGAATGTGCTGAAGAGTATGGCAGCATAGGATGCTATTGGCTTGGCTGGAAACCAGAGGATAAATTAGCATGTACTATAGTGCTTCAATCCCAAATTTCCCCCAAGGGGGTACCTGTAATCACTCAGGATGGATCTCACTCTAGAGATGTTTGAAATCAGAGGTAAACTGAAATTCAAGTTGCAACCCAGATGCAATCTACCAGAATCCCTAGAAGGAGAAGAGAAAAAGCAAGAAATTAGAAATTTATTTAAAAAAATAATTAAAGAAAACTTCTTTAATTTTGTGAAAGAAATAGATGTACATGTCCAGGAAGCACAGAGATTCCCAAACAGGATGGGCACAAAGAGACCTGCACTAAGACACAACACAATGAAAATGCCAAAGGTTAAAGAAAAAGAGAGAATCTTAAAAACAGCATGAGAAAGCAGTTAATAACTTACAAGAGTTCCCATAAGACTGTCAGCTGATTTCTCAAAAGAGACTTGCAGGCTACAAGGGATTGACAAGAAATATTCAAAGTGGTGAAAAGCAAGCACTTACAACCAAGATTACTCTACTTGGAAAAGCTGTCATTTAGAATCAAAGTACAGAGAAACAGCTTCCCAAACAAGGTAAAGCTAAAGGAATTCATCATCAGCAAACCATTATTATATGAAATGTAAAAGAGACTTATTTAAGAAAAAGAAGATCAAAACTATGAACAATAAAATAGCAATAATTCATATTTATCAACAATTGAATCTCAAAGAAAAATAAACAAGCCAGCAGAACAGAAACAGAAGTATAGACACAGAGAATGTTTTGATGGTTGCCAGAAAAAATGGGTGAAAAGGTGAAGGGATTAAGAAGCAAAAATTGGTAGTTGCAGAAAAGCCATGGGGATGTAAAGTACAGTATAGAAAGGGGAGTAGCCAAAGAACTTACACTCATGATGTAGAGACATGATGTATGGCATGATGATTGTCTGAGGGAGTAGCGGGTAATGGGTGGAAGGGCACAAAGGGGGAAGACTGGGGCAACTGCAGTAGCAAAATCAGTAAAACATAATCAAGAAAACTGTAGACAGTTCACATATCCATCAATGGTAGACTAGACAAGTAAATAGTGGTATATCAATTAAGTAGAAAACACCACAGCAATAAACATGATCTGCTGCTTCACACATAGATACATGTTATCTGTCAGACATAATGTTGCATGAATGAAACCAACACGGAAGAGAAAAAAAATAATCAATTCTTCATCCTAACTGCCTGACAGAGAAAGTAATAAACCTCTCTTAGGAAACTAAGTTTTACTCCAAATTCCTTGGCTTATATAAATATGCAGTCCTGTACATTATCAAAAATGATGAGACATGAAAGATGAGAAAAATAAAAATACAGAAGCAGGCCCACCAAGAAATCATATGTGGGTGTGTATGTGTGTATGAGTTAACAGGTTATACTTTCAAAGTACATTATAAATACATTAAAGAAATATGAAGATAGACAAAATAAGGAAAAATCTATTTTATAATGGAGAAAATCTCTAAAAATCAAACTGACATTCTAGAATATTTTTTTTCTTAAATCTGAAATTAAGAATTTATTGGATATGAGGCCTAATAAATTAATTACAGGAGGAGGAAAGTCAATAAACATGAAAATAGGTCAATAGAAATTATCCAAATTGAAGCCCACAGAAATAAGTACTTTTTAAAAATCTAAGAACAGCTTGTAATGTACCTGTAGAACAACGCAACACTTATGAAACTAGAGTTTCAAAAGAAGAGGCATAATTTTTAAAATGAAATAACCTAGGTTATTTAAAATGCTCTGTGAACTCATGTAGGATAAGTACTATTAAAACGATGTGAGATCTGTCCAAAAAAAGTCCAGCAATTGTTAATATAACGAGAACGGTTTGCATGACATCTACATAACCTGGCAGCCAAAGAGAGGACTGGAATACACATGCCTGAATAATGACAGCTTCACTGTACTAGTCATTGGGGGGAGGTAGACACCACTGAGTGAGCATGTGTACTGTGTGGCCATCACATTCAAAATGATCAAGTGAGTAAAGCAACGAATCTGTATCAAATTTTGCACTAAGCTTGAACATCCCCCCACGGAAACTATTCAGATGATTCAGAAGCCTGCAGCTATGGGCAACTGGTGACTGGTAGCTTCATCACAACAGTGTACCCTCTCACGTATCATATCGCATACTGAGTATTTTGGAAAAACACCAAATCACCCAGGTTACTCAGCTCCCTATAGCTCAGAATTGGCACTCTGTGACTTTTGGCTTTTCCCAAAACTAAAATCATCTTTGAAAGGGAAGATGTTTCAAACCGTTGATAAGATTCAGGAAAATACCATTTGATGAGATTCAGGGAAACATTCAGAAAAATAACGGAGCAGCTGATGGCAGTTGGAAGAATTGTATGAGGTCCCACAGTGCCTACTTTGAAGGGGAATGAGGCGTCATTATCTTATGTACAGTGTTTCTTGCATCTTCTTCAATAAATGCCTCTATTTTTCATAGTACATGGCTGGATACCTTCTGGATAGGCCTCATATCTCATCATTATCAAATTACCATAGACCAGTCTTGTTTTTTAAAAAATTCTAATAGACTAAGAATAAGGACACTTTACACACAGAACAACAACAACAACAAAAATAACTGACATCTCATCAGAAACAGTACAAGACAGAAGTTTTTGGAATGGCGTCTTTAAAGTGATGAGGGAAAAAAATGAAATGGCTATCAAAATAGATTTCTATACCTGGCAAAAATCATATTGAAAAGTAAAGACATGAAAGGGAGGTGGAAAAAAAATAAAAGTTAAGACATGCCTTGACCACTGTGGCTCAGTTGGTTGGGTGTTGTCCTGCAAAGCAAAAGGTTGTTGATTTGATTCCAGGTCAGGGCACATGCCTGGGTTATAGGTTCATGCCATGGTTGGGCTTCATATAAGAGGGAACCCACTGATGTTTCTCACATTGATGTTTCTCTCCTCTCGTTCTCTCTCCCTTCTCTTCTTTCTAAAAAATAACTAAGTAAAATCTTCTTAAAAATAAATAAAGACAAAAGAAAGATTGTTTTAAACAAAAGTTGAAAGACTATGTTGTTAGGAAACTACATTAAGTATACTAAAGGAAAATACTGAAGAAAGTTCTTCAAGCTAGGAAAAAATTATCACAAAATTATCCATTTATGTTTCTCTTGATTTCTCTTTATTCTCTTCATTCTCCTCATTTGTTTCTGTGTATTCAAGTTACCATATAATGTCATTTCCTTATTCCAATATAGACTTGTTTCTACTCATTTTAGTTGTGCTGTTATTGTTAAATGTGATTCTGTGTGCTATAGGTTCGACAATCAAGTGATATACCTATCATGCTTTCCATAGATTTTTAAATCAGTTAATATGAAAGTATGCAATCATACTGTCCTTTATAATTGCCTACACAATTGCATTAACTAATATTTCATATCTTTCATGCAGTTTTAAATTATTCTAGTGTCACCTGCATTCAGCCTGTGGAACTTTGGTATTTTTTATAAGGTAGGTCTGCTAACAGCTAATTATCTAAGTTTTGTTCATCTGGAAACAACTTGCTTACATTTTTGAAAGATAGTTTTTCGTCATATAAATTTACTGGTTCACAGTTTTTCTCTTCAGCACTCTTCATATGTCCTCTTACTGTATTTTTTTTTGCTTCCATTACTTCTGATAATAAATCAGCTGTTAATCTTATTGTGATTCTGTTGTATGTAATGAGTAGTTTTTCTTATTGCTTCCAAGAGTTTCTCTGTGTCCTTTTCTATTTTGACTACATATGATGTGTTCCTGTATTTATCTCTTTATATTTGTACTACTTGGAGTTTATGGAATTTCTTGAATGTTTCTATTTATGTTTCTCAATTTGTCAAGCTTTAACTATTTTTCTCCAGATAATTTTTTATTCCTTTCTTTTCTCCTCTGGTACTCTCATTATTTATGATAGGATAATTAATAATGTCCTAAATTTTTCTGAGATGGATCATTTTCCTTAATACCTTTTTCCCTCTGTGTTCATATTATATGAGCTCTGCCCAGAAAGTATTCAACCATGCAATATGAAAAATAGAGACATTTATTGAAGAAGATACAAGAAACATTGAAAATAAGACAATGACACCTCATTCCCCTTCAAATAGGCACCTTGGGTCCTCACAGAGTTCTCCCAGTATCATTAGCCACTGCAGAACAATATCTCTTCTGTTCTGGTAGCAGAAGCCACAGAATGAATTTTGTCACAGCATGTTTCATGCCAAGATCCTGCATCAAAATCTTGGACACAGTAGTTTTTGGAATCCCCAGATCAGCCTACAGTTCTCACGCTGTCAGTCACCGATCTTTGTTGATTGCAGCCCATACATGTTTTACATTCTCAGGCGTTCTGCTTCTTGTAGGCCTTCCAAAATATGGATCACTTTCAACAGATTATCAACCATCTTTGAAGCTATTGTGCCACACTTGCATTTGCACTGCACTCATTTTATCATCCCCGAAAACATTCTGAATCTTCCAAATGCTTTCCATGGAAGAATATTCAAACTTAAAAATTTGATGCAGATCAATTACTCTACTCAGTCATTTTTTAATGCAATGGCCACACAGCACACAAGGTCACCCAACACCATCTACCTCCCCCACTGACTAGTACAGTGAAGTCATCATAGTTCACACATTCACATTCCAGTCCATTCTCCTTGGCTGCCTCAGTTAACATCAATGACACATGCTCAAACTGTTCTCTTTCTATTAATAGTGCCTGGACTTTTTCTGGACAGACCTCTTATACTATACATAGATCTATCTTAAGTTCATTTATTTTTTTTTACCTACCATCTCAAGTTTACTGTTGAATCCATTGAATTAGTTTTTTTAAATTTTCATTATGGTATTTTCTTTTTCTAAATTACATTTAGTAATTCTAGAAAGAGAGAAACATCAGTTTATTGTCCCACTTATTCATTCATTCATTTGTTGTTTCTTGTATGTGCTCTGACCAGAGATCTAACCCACAACTTAGCATATCAGAATAACGTTCTAACTAACTGAGCTATCTGGCCTGGGAAGTGCAGCATTTTCAACTCTGGGTTTATTATTTTATTTTATTTCATTTTATTTTTATTGAGCTTATTGAGGTGACATTGGTTAACAAACCCATGCAGGTTTTAAGTGTACAACTCAACAAAACATCATCTGTATACTGTATCATGCACCCATCACTGAAAGTAAAGTCTCTTTCCATCTTATCATCTAAAGGAAATAATTTCTATGTTTTTATAGATATTCTCTTTATATAAGACATTATTAGTTTATCTTCTTAAATTCTTTAAATATAATTTTCTTTAGTTTTTGAACCTAATTATAATATTTACTTTGAAGTCTAGTAAATCTAATATCTGATCCCCTCAAAGACCATTTCTATTTTCTGCTTTTCTTTATCTTTGTATGGGTCATACTTTCCTGATTCTTTACATGTCTTGAATATATCTCTATAATTATTTCTTTCACATTGCTAATGCACATCTTTGGTAATATAGTATATAGTGTGAGCTTGAAATGGCTCAGGAAAAAAATCCATCTATATTAAAGAGAAAAGACTCAAATGTTTAGTTATGTCTTTACACATTACTATCATAAAACCACAAAACAATTATTGCTTCTGGAAACTTATGTAGAAAAATACTGTAAAATTTTATTATTTTAACCTTTATGTGTCTTCTCTACCTAGCATGACTCAATAAGAAAAGTTTTCCAGTACAATCACTTGGAAAGTACCCTTATATATTGGGTCCAGCACAAATAATGTCCCTTTTTTATTACATAAATAGCTTTTATTACAAAATCATAAGCATGTAATTCTATAACATAACAATATCGCACTCAGGCACACCATATAACATTTTATGTCAAATGTTCAAATTGCTGTCCATCTTGTATGAGACATTCACATACCCTGCCAGCCACACTCAATGACGCTACTTCTTCTGGACCCTGTAGTTCCTTTGGATATATCTAGAAACATTTTCCCATGCAATCACATTCTTAATCTGTTATTCATTTCAGGACTCCTGGACCCTTGTCTTACACCTATGTACTATTATAAGTACTGATTTTTGACCTATTTTAATTTCCCATGATAAACATCTAATTTGGTTAACTTCCTGACATCCTGTGATGGTGACTCTAGGTTCATGGTTTGCCCATTCACACATCTAATTCAGACATCTAACTTCAACAATTTTATGTTTTGATGTATTTTGTCTTTCTGTGTTCAAACATCGCTTTCCTTTTCAGCACTTTTTTTTAGCTTAAGGATTTAACAGAGAAATTTCACAGCATAGTTTTCATCAAATTGAATTTTTTAAAAGATGATTAATAAAAATTACAAGTGGTAAAAAATCATTTTGCTACCATATATGTTGTGTCTCTAGATAGTATTTCATTTGGCAAATCCTAATGGACAATTTTTTCTCCTCTAATAAAGAGATGTAAATATTTCCAAGATTGAATTAGCATTTTTGTAATTCATTCAGGACTACTAAAGTAATTTTTGCAGTCCTGCTTAATATTATTCTAGGATTTTCCTTTAACACAAGTTCTTCTGGGGCCAATAGTTATTAATTCCCAAGAAACAGAGAAAAACTAAATGAATAGCAAGAGAAACCATGTATCTGGTAATAAAGGATGAACACTCTTAAGATGTCAGTATTCCTCGAATTAACATATCAGTTTAATACAATCATAAAGAAAATATACATTTGTTATTTCATGTCTGACAACATTGTTCAATGGTTTTTTGGATGATTTATGAACAAGACTAGCTGTAAAATATGTGAGAAGCGACATTATGTTATATGTAAAAATTACTTTAAAGACTTAATAAATAAAAGAATAAAGCCGGAACAAAAGAGAGGTAGCAAAATAATGGCAGAGTATGAGGATCTTTCTCTCACATTCTCCCAAAACCAAACTGGAAATAAAAATAAAGGGGAACAGCTAAAAAACTGCTATACCTAATAAATGAATTTGGCAAAGTAGTAGGATACAAAATCAATACTCAGAAATCAGTGGTATTTTTATTTACCAACAATGAACTATCAGAAAGAAAAACTAAGAAAACATCCTATTTACGATTACAATAACAACAAAAAAGCAGCCTGAGATTAAATTTAAGCAAAAGGTTAAAGACCAATATATGGAAAATGATAGGACACTGAAGAAAGATATTGAGGAAGATACAAATAAGTGGAAGCATATACCATGTTCATGGATTGGAAGAATTAACATCATTAAACTATCCATATTACCAAAGCAATCTATAGATTCAATGCATTTTTATTAAAATACCAATGGTATATTTAACAGATCTAGAACAAATATTCCATAAATTTATATGGAACCCTAAAAAGACCTTGCATAGCATCAAAAACCTTGGAAAGAACAAAGTTGGATGGATCACAATACCTGAAATCAAACTATACTATAAGGCCACCGTGATCAAAGAAACCTGATGTTGGCATAAGGATAGAAACATAGATCAATGGAACAGAATAGAGAGCCCAGAAATAAACCCACATTTTTATAGTCAACAAATATTTGACAAAAGAGGCAAGAGCATACAATGGAGTAAAAAAAAGCTTCTTCAATAAGTGATGTTGCAAGAACTAGGCTGGTACATGGAAAAAAATTAAGTTAGACCACCAACTCATACCATACACCAGAATAAACTCAAAATAGATAAAAAACTTAAGTATAAGTCATATTACCATAAAAATGCTAACAGAAAACATAGGCAGTAAAATTTCAGATGTCTTTTGAAGCAATTTTTGCGAATATATCTCCCAAGGCAAGGAAAACAAAGGAAAAATAAACAAATGAGACTATCTCAAAGTAAAAAATTTCTGCACAGCTAAAGAAACCATCATCAAAATGAAAAGGGAACCCACTGTATGGAAGAATATACTTGCCAATGATACATCAGACAAGGATTTATCTCCAAAATACATTAAAACTCAAATGACTCAACACCAGGAAAACAAACAATCCAACTAAAAAATGCACAAGGGCTGAACAGACACTTCTGTAAGCAGAACATACAGACGTACCGTAGACATGAGAAAATGCTCAACATCACCAACAATCAGAGAGATTCAAGTTAAAACTACCATGAGATATCACCTCACATCTGCCAAAATGGCTATCATTAATAATTCAACAAATGAATGTTGGCAAGGATGTGGAGAAAAGGGAACCCCAGTGCACTGTTGGTGGGAATGCAGGCTTGTACAGCCACTGTGGAAAACTGTATAGGGTTTCCTCAAAAAACTAAAAATGGAACTGCCTTTTGATCCAATAATTCCAGTGCTGAGAATATATTGTAAGAATCCCAAAACACCAATTCAAAAGAAAATATGCATCATAATGTTCATGGCAGTGTTATTTACAATAGCCACAATTTGGAAACAGCCCAAGTGTCAACAAGAAAATGAGTAAAAAAACTGTGGTATATTTACACAATGGAATATTGTGCAGCAATAAAAGCGAAAGAATTCTTACCTTTTGTGTTGGTATGGATAGAACTTAAAACCATTATCCTACGTGAAATAAGCCAGTTGGTGAAATACAAATACCATATTATCTCAGTTATAAGTGGAATCTAATGAACAAAATAAACTAATGAGTAAAAATAGAATCAGAGTCAGAGTAACACGGAACAGACTGACAAGTATAAGAGGGCAGGGGTGAAGCCAGGACTGGTTGAATGGGATTAGTCAAAGAACATATATGCATGACCCATGGACACGGACAATGGTGAGATATGACACAAGGTAAACAAAAAGTATTAAGGAAAAGATTACTGGATTCCACTACATAAAAACACAAAGCAAAAAACTCCATCATAATTGTAGCATGTATGAGGGGAATGAATCAACAATGTGTAAGTAGTTCTCACAAATCAAGAAATAGTCCAGTAAGTACCTAGACAAAGGAGGAACATCAAAATTTAATAAAAGAGGAGATACAAAGAAAAACATTCCACATCACGAGTAATTGTTAAACGCAATTTAATACAATACAATGTACATATATTTTTGGTTTTCATGCTAGAAACGACATTTAATGAGACTCAGAATTTGGAGAAAATAAGAAGTTCTTACAATATTGTGTTGCAGCCTCTCTAGGCTGGGCAAGTCCACTTGGGGCTCAGGTGGACAGAAGAGGATGGCGTGTAGCCTTGGAAATGCCTGACATGCCTTTATTCCAGAGGGTCACACAGGCCACAAGCCCATGTGGAGGGAGTCACACAGTCCACAAGCCCATGTCCAAGTCAACGCCCCGACTCCCCACCTCGTCCAAAGCTACTACCCCTTAAATACTAGCCCTAAACAAAGCAGACAACAAGCCAGAAAGTGCAGTAAGTATTATGAGCTGCGCATGTGAGCCTACTCAAAGCTATGAGACAGTTTATCACACCCAGGGCTCAAGGCCATGAGACCTGGGTTCAGGGCTGTGGGAACGCTGCTTTATCAGACTCCTTCAAGGTTGTGAGGAGCTGCTCCCTCCAGTTACCCACAAACCTGGGTGAGGGAGGCAGACTGTCTCCACTTACCCTAAAAATACCAAAAGGTATGTAAATTGGTCAATTTTCTAAAAGAGGATTGATCATACATATTAAAAGTATTAAGATATATATCAGTCATTGATCTCATAGTTTTATTTTTGGAAATCTGTGATAAGGAAAACCCATGAAAGTGCAAAAGATTTAGCTATGAAAATACATATATATATAGGTAATGGTTCAAGAAGACTAGGAGCGAGGAGACTCCTCTTCTCTTCTAAGCATACCAACTAGATTATTCAGAGAAACCTGAGGCAGGCAATTCAGTCTATGGTACATTCATTTTGATGTTAGATTCCCAAGAAAAGTCAATATGATTCATTACAATATGATTCATCATTACAACTATAAGTTACCACTATAACTCTAGTCAGTGTCCTCTGAAAACCATAATCACAAACAAATAATGAGACAATGTTACAAGCCATATTAATAATCAGAGTAATATGAGGATTAGAGCTATTTTCATTTTGAATCTTTTATAGAGATCTTATTTGATGAAGGTCCAAAATATTTTTTATTAGGGAAGAGTAGAGTAAGTTTGATTTTCTAATGATGTACACTCAGTTAAAGCTGTTGATTTACTTCATGGATATAATGTTATTCAGTAATTTCTCTCTCTGGATGAAGCTTGGGCATCATAGATATAGATTAAAGCTTCCACTTTATTTTTATTTGAAGAAACATGATCTGGTCTAGAAATACACAATCTTCAAAAGTGCAAATATGAAAATATTTTATTCTGATTTTCTGGTAAGAATGATTTTTTTTAAAGTATGCATTTTTTTTAGTGGATGATAATGAAACTAAATCATTTTATAAAACAATGTGAGCTTATTTTCACATTTGTTTGGGATTAAACTGTATCCATAAACTGCTTCCACATGTATGTTAATTCACTCTGCTGCAGAACCAACTACCCTACTTTGATGATTATGGGCAAAAGATTTATGAAATTCTACCTTTTCAGTTCAGCCCTTATCACCACATTTCTGGTCACCAGGGCTTGGTTATAAGTAAGTCTGTTTGGAGGTCTCTTTTGGCTCAGAGGATTGATAATAGGATATGGAATTTTTTCCTTTCAGATAAAAAGGCTGAAAAAAGCCAGCCCAATGTAGACCCATAGCTATTACTCGATAGCTGTTAGTAGTGAATTTAAAAAGAATTAGTGGTTTTAGAGTAAATGAACCTTAAGATAAAAACGTCACCTTTGCATTGATTTTAAATGGCTCCATTACAAAGAGTGCCAGGAGGCCAGATTGAGTGGGCACTTAACAACATGCACACCTCTAGGACTGGAAATTTAAGGTCACACATTAGTAATATTTTTTTGATGGATTCAGGATGTTGTAATGTGCCTAAGCCCTACTTTCAAGACTTTGTTTGTATTTGATGTTAATTTGTAAGTCTGGAAAAATAAAATGAAAATGATTAATAGTGCTTTTTGTGAATTCGTTGTGTGCACATCAGAGAGAGACCATGTTTTAAATAAAGGCTCTATTTACTTTCACAAATTGTCAGATAAGTGGATTATAATATTTACTGTAAAAATCTTAATTTGTTCATTGTTAGTACTTTGTTTCATTTTGCTTTGGAGTAAGTATGTAAATAAAAATATTAAGAATATCTAGTTCTACTTTGATTAAAATATGTCAGATAACTCAAAATAGCAGTTTCATTCTTAGTTTCCATCATCTTTATATAATTTTTGTAATGATTCTGGTCATAATTATGAGCAAATAATTCTACTGATAATATTAACCTATAGCTTTCAAACTTCTCAGAGTAAAACAATATCTCAGAATACTCATTGTTGACATTGTTTTAATCATACATTCATCCAACGAGAGTTTACTGAGCACCAACTTTGTTGCTCATACCATACCAGATACTGGTATGCAAAGGCATGAATAAATAAACGTAATGTATATGTGTATGTGTATGCATATAATTAAAAACTGTGAACATTTTTGTAAAAGAAATTAAAAAGATCTATGAGAAAATGAAGAGGACTTTACCTAATTTAGACCGAGGTCCAGATGAGGTCTCTGAACACATGCACTGTTGAATTTGATTGCCTCACTATGTTAAGGACATTTACTTAGCTTGAAGAATACTTAAATAATAATAAGGAAGAATATTTTGTCCTTAAAATATTGTCATCAAAGTATTGCGCACTCCAAGGGCCTTTAGGGTACTACTTTCTTTGTTATACTGACCACTGGCTCCCAAAATAGGTGAATCAGAGGTCACTCGAGTGGAAAAAATGGGAGTCAAGTTGTCTAGAGTAACTAGCTCTTCATGTGCCCTTCCCCTCTCAGACATCCCTTTGTATACACACACTCTGATTAGCTTCCTCATGTTCATTAGAGATTTGAGGATATTGTCACATAATCCTAAAGTTAATTTACTTAGAAAAGAGAATAATTTAAAAATAGAATTTAAGATCCAATTGTAAACTTCAGTCTTTTTCTGTTGTTTGTTTTGCTAAATTGGTGTTAATGGAATTATTGGGTTAATATAGACCCAGTTAATATTCTGTACCAATACACAATATTTTCCAACATTATTTTTTCTTTGTCTAGAGAAGTACTACTTGCATATGAAAATACTGTGTTGATTACACCTTTTGAAGATAAAAAATAAATTAGAGGGTTAAACATTTATAGATTGTAATAACCTGAAAGAAAATGAATCTTCCTTATTCTTTCAAATATTTTTACATTTTAAGCAAATTTTCTTTTTTGGTGTGAAAAGAATATTATAATTTACAGTTCCATCTCTGTGTTGTACAAGATTGTGAGTGGATAATTATCTGTCATATTGTTTTGTTTAATGAATATTTTGAATTGAGACACAGGGAGGACTATTGAGCCAAATTTCAGTTTCTGTGAGTTTCTCCACTTTATAAAATTATATACACCTATAGAATTAGTGTGTTGGGATGGAGTGGAAATCTGGGTCATAATTGCTATCATCCACACTAGAAAGGAAAGACATTTATCTTATCAGGCCATAAGGATCCACTGAAATATGTCTGAAAGGGTCTGAAGCTGCTGACAAAACCACAACAGTGGGCCCAATTAACAATACCCATTTTTAATTAACAGTTGCTGACTCTTTGCCATTGAAATATTCACGCTCTAGGTGTGAAATGGCAACCCCCATTTGTCATATCTGTCAAAATTAATTTTGAAATCCCATGGTCTTCCTTCCACAGGATAAAAGTGAATAACTAGAGCATACTTCCTACCTGACAAAGTTTAGTTCCAGGACAAAGACTAAGAAAATAGAACCTAGAAAACTAGTTGGGTCAGCTAATAGTTCAACTCATAAATTATCTTCATAGCATTTCTAGTGCTGCAAATTATGCCAAGGAGTGGTATTTAAAATTCTTATCCTTAATTCTTTTAAATTTTTTCATTCAAAAATATATTAAGTACCTAATAAGTATTAGACACTAATCTATGCACACATTTTAATCATGAGACCACAGATATGAACAAGACGATGCGTTCTGGAGGGTACCACAATCTACTACAGAAGGAAAAACTGCCAAATATCTGTGTATGTGAATATCAGGGATAAGAGTATGATCTCTTCACAAAGATGTGAAAACTTATCAGCATCAATGATAGCATGGTCAAAAAGAAAGTTAAAATAAGGATAAACAGCACACAAGCTGCCTAAGCCTGGGTAAGACTTTAGCAAATGAAGTCTTACAAGAAAAAAGTTTGGCTTCAGGATTAATATTAGAATTGAAATCATTAGTGTATATTTACTGAGCATTTAGTACATTATTGGAGGTGGGAAACAAATAACACAGCATGTTTTATTTATCTCATTTGATCCTCCCAATAATCTTATAAAGTATATAGTGTTATTTTTATTATATAAATAAAAAAATGACTTCAAAAACCTGATTGACCATCTTAAAGTTACAGAGCTGGTAAGTGGCAGAGCCTGTACTAGAATGATTAATTGACTCTAATTCACTTATTGAGTGACCACTATATGTTCTTAGGTATTGGGAACTGAAAATACAGGGATGAGTAAAACAAATGCCATGATCCCAAGTTTTGTTTTTTTGTTTTTTGTTTTTTCCTGGCAGAGGAAGGTGGCATGTGTATAAGAGATTATGATAAGGAGGAAAAATGCAATGTACATATCTTACCACTTACCAGGGGTGTACGGACAAAAGAGTGAATGCTAAATTCCTCTTGTGGAAGTAAAAATGTGTCCCAAAGAAAAGAACATTTTCTGATCCATCTCATGACTTTTTTTCACAGTGTCTGCCTTCTTTGTCCATTCTGTATAAAGCAAAGTTATCATTAGAGAAGAAAAAGGATCTAAAAACACTGCATTGTTCCAGTGCTCAAGAAGCTTATATTCTAATTAAAGAACAAAATACCACCATTGAAGTTACAGAAGAGACATGGAATTTTCAAGGTTGTAATCATTGCCTAGGTCTACAGCTAAACAAAAAGGAGAATAAACAGTGGAGCATGGAGGAGCTGTCATAGTGTTCTACCATCTTTTGGTACAACAACTAAAGGGAGAATTAACCTGAGTGTATCAATGATAAAAGCAAATCGAAGAAGGCTAAGTTCAACAAAAAGTACTTGGAAATGTGCTGGTTTGTTTAAAGCACTGTACCATATTTCAGGTGGGCAAGAAGATGAAAAAGACAGGATCCCTGCAAGATTTAATTGACATTAGATAGTTATTCAAATTATGACACAGAAGCCCCAATACACAGAAACATTACTTACTCAGAGATTTGGGGCATGCAATGAAGAGGGAACATGTTAATAATTAATTTAGTGATAATTATTTTCTCCAATTTTATATGTTAATTATTAAAATTTTAGTAAATACAGGTAAGAAAAAGGAGAAAAATATAACATGCATTACCTCTTGAAATCAAGTGCCTACACACATGGAGGATGATGTAATATTTATCTAGGAATATTGTATTTGTAAAACATTTGATAAATTACCAATGTTTCAAATATAAGCCTTTATTCAATCAATAAATATTTAGGGTACTTACTATGTGCCAGGTAAGGACAAAAAGCCTTTGATGAAATGGTGAACATGAAAGTTAAGTTCCTATTCTTCAGAGGGATATAGGCTCGGGGGAAAATAATTGTGTAATGTGGAAATTATTAACTATAGGGTAAACATTATAAAAAGAAATTACAGAGTAGTTATAATCTGTAGGAGAGCCACTAAGCTTGTGATTGGGGATATGTTAGTGCATCAGGGCTGACTACTCAAGGTAACTAAATCAAGGATAAATAGAAGGCAACAAAAAGAAGAGGAAAAGAGAATATACTGAAGAGATATTGTCTGGGAATGGCTAGTACTCACTGTGGCTGTGATTTCAAGTTTGAATATCGGAGATTAATGATGCATGATGCTGGAGAGATAAGCAGGGGTCAGTCCAAGATGCATATTAAGGACTTTGAACTTTTATTTTGTCTTAACACCTTCTTGTCTACGCTGGTACCAATCTTCTGTAATATTTGTTAAATATTCACCGTATGTTGAACAGTGCATTTAGCAATTATCTGATGTTAAAATTTTCCATTCTCTCCACTTGAATTTTGCATATGATGGCTCTAACTCCATCTGAAAGTGTTGGCTGTGACAAATTCAAAACAAGACACCTATCCTTTCTTAATTTCAATACTGTTTGTTCCCACCATATATACCCATAGGGGATGATTGATTGGAGTAAAAGGCTGGTGTTCAAAGTCATGGTGCTTGCCCAAATTTTGTCAAGTTTCAATATAAAATTATGCCAAATTACCATTACTCCACTTTTCCATTTAAATGTAACTTTTCCTGACAGATAGCTAAGACATGGGTGATTTTGGAGAGGAAATATATAGGGTGGGCTTAGAATGGGCATATGAATTTATATAAGCTTGATTTGTAGGTGGGAAGTGCAAATTATGTAGCAACTGCAGAATTTATTTGATTATGAAAACTTGATTTACTGGATTCAAGATTATTTATTGCAGTTAGACTAACATACCATTAGGTATGTTTCACTTCCATGCAATGCTTCTCCTCAGATTGGCTTTTCTTTATTCTATCAGGAGAGCATCGGGATACAACATTATGCTTCTTGAAGTGGAACACTGCAAGAAAATAAATTTATACACTAGTGACCTTTTTGCAGAGAATTCTACTTCAAATTGTGTTATTATAGGCAGATAGTTTGAGATTTTTAAGAATACATTGATCCCTTGAATCTTTTCTAAGTGAAGTCAAGACAGAAAAGGAATGTCTTGCCCTGGCTAGTATGGCTCAGTGAATTGAGCTCTGGCCTGAGAACCAAATGGTCCCTGGTTTGATTCCCAGTCAGGGCACATGCCTGGATTGCGGGCTAGGTCTCCAATGCTGGGTGCGTGAGGGGCAAGCACACATTGATGTTTCTCTCCATCTCTTTCTCCCTCCTTTTCCCTCTCTAAAAATAAATAAATAAAATCTGGTTTAAAAAAGCTAATATTAAAAAAAAACTTCGTGGGAGTTCTTACAGTTACACAAAAACAACGGAGTTTTGTGAAGATAGATACTTACTAACAGATTCATGTGTAATATTTTTTTTCCTGTGCTCCGTTTTTTTAGGCAGTAGAATGAGCCCTCTGAGAAGCCTCCCTGCCACTGTCCTGGATTTTTAGTCTCTGTATTCCTTTTAAGGGTAAGACTGGGCACTTCCAAAATCACAGAGACACTGGAGACACCATTACTTGAAAGGCACCAACTGACAAATCAAGATTTCCTTTTGACATCTGTAGCATTGCAATTCCCTGACTATTTAGCCAACCACATTGGCAGACAAAAATATTATAAACAACACATAGCTTTCTTGGTTTTTTTTTCCTTTTTGATGTCCTTTAAATTCTCTTTATTAATGAGAACTCTCTCAGAGGAAAACTCAGAAGTAGAATTATAGCACTGAGGAATTAACTTTTTATCCACTTTAAGAACAGTTTAAATCAATAACAAATCCGTGGTAGTTTTCTCATTTCTTATCTTCCTAAGTTGAAAGGGAACACCTGTTTCAAATTTAACAATAATTTGTATAATGAATTTTCATTTAATTTAGACTAGAGCATTAGTTGATTTCCCTTTTACCCCTGAATGTGAAAAATCCCTTGGAACTTCCACAACAAGTTATTTTTATTGGTAAAAATTGGTGAGAGAGGTGTTTTTTCCACAAGGCTATATAAAGTAACTTTTATTTCTTTTTCTTTTCCTCATTTTTTTAACCTTGATGACTAAACAGAAAATACATCTGAGATCAACACTTCTAACACACATAAACTCTGAGAAATAAAACAAAATTTTTATGCATTTATTTTCATCATTTACCTCATATATTGTTAGAGATGGTTTTGTCTTTTAAAGATAAATTTTATGTTATTCCATTGCTAAAAAATTTTTTAGTAGACAATCTCTATTATTTTCAGGGGGAAAAATACCAATCCTCTTTATGATTATGTGAAAAAAAGTTCTCAATCCTGTCAAATAATAAATAGAAATATTGATAATATTATAACACATATGGAGGTACTACTCTACTTAAATTGTTTATAGAACTTAGGGTACGCACTATTCTAAATACTTTAAATGAATTGAGAGTAAAATGATGAACCTATATTCTATATTCAAGACAAGTAAAGGTTAATTGTTCTTTAATCATAGTAGCAAGTAACCACTAGAACCAATTTTGAGCCCATCTTGATTACAATTATTTAAAAATAATTCTTGATATCTAATAAGAGATAACATTCGAACTTGTTATTCCGGGCAGCCTTAGCAATTCTTAGCCCTTTGCTCACGTATTGTTTTTATTTTTTAAATTATATTTTATTGATTATACTATTACAGTTGTCCCACTTTTTCCCCTTTGCTCTCCTCCATTGAGCAGCCCCCACTCCATCAGGCAATACCTACACAATTGCTTGTGTCCATGGGTCATGCATAGAAGTTCTTTGGCTACTCCATTTCCTATATTGTACTTTACATCCCCCTTGGCTATTCTGTAACTACCAATTTATATTTCTCAATCCCCTCAACTCTTCACTCATCCTCCCAACCCCCACTCCCATCTGGCAACCATCAAAATGCTCTCTGTCCATGATTCTGTCACTGGTCTTATTTGCTTAGCTTATTTTTTAGAGTCAATTGTTGATACATATGTATTTATTGCCATTTTATTGTTCATAGTTTTGATCTTCTTTCTCTTAAATAAGTCCCTTTAACATTTCATATAATAATGGTTTGGTGATGATGAACTCCTTTAGTTTTTTTTGTCTGTGAGGCTCTTTATCTGCCCTTCAATTCTAAATGATAGCTTTGCTGGATAGAGCAATTTTGACTGCAGGTCCCTGCTTTTAATGACTTTGACTATTTCTTGCTAATCTCTTCTAGCCCGCAAAGTTTCTTTTCAGAAATCAGTTGACAGTCTTATAGGAATCCCCCTGTAGGTAATTAACTTCTTTTCTCACCGCTTTTAAGGTTCTCTCTTTATCTTTAACCTTTGACCGTTTTAATTACGATGTATCTTTGAGTGGGCCTCTTTGCATACAACTTGTTTGGGACTCTCTGTGCTTCCTGGACTTACAGGTCTATCTTCTTCACCGAATTAGGGAAGTTTTCTTTCATTATTTTTTTTAAACAGATTTCCAATTTCTTGCTCTTTTCCCTCTCCTTCTGGCACCCCTATGATATGAATGTTGGAATCCAGATAAAGCCATCTTAATCTGTCATCAGACACTGTTCAGCTACTAATCTATCAGTATCACACTTCTGAAAGCCAGCCCATCATGAATGGCCAGTCAGTAACAGCCTCACCCCAGTAACCATGCTTCTGAGATTCAGCCATGCATAAGAACCACACTGCAGTAGTCACCCTTCCATGGCTAAATAACTCCAGCTTCTGAAAGTTTGCCAATCCCAGACCTTCGCACTTCCTCAAACTTTTAATAGTTTGTTCAGAGAGACTATGTTTTATAAGAACCTTTCTCCTTTGCTTACCATGCAATAAATTCAGCTTTTGTTTTAGATATTGAGTGATGGTCTCTTCAACAATACTAACTTACTTAATTCTCACAATATTGTTATAGGAAGGAATGTTATTGTGCCCATTTTACAGCTAAAAAAAAAATGGAATTTGAGGGACACACTCAGTAATTTGCCTAACATGATTTTACAAACAGTAAAAGAGAATTTGATATCGATTATCTCGTTTTTGAGCCTATGATACTAGCCACTATTGCATATAGCACCTCTTAGTTTCTACCTTAAATACTAACTCTTAGTTTCTACCTTAAATACTAACTCTTCTTCTCTACTTCTCAAAACTCCACAGTACTCACCACTCACCTCTGCCATAATGAATTACCTACTTACAGCCTCCTGAATGCTGCATGCTGCTTCTTCCTGTGATCACTTTGTATACATCATCCCCTTAACAGAAAAAGAAAAGTTTTTCCCACCTTAATTATGTCTAGGGTAATACTCATCTTTCATTAACTTCAATATTAAGAAACCTCTCATGGTGCCCTTGTTTTGTAAATGTAAAACTGAGATGCAAGAAGATAAATAATGTGTCCCAAAGTCACACAGCCAACAAGTAATAAAGACAACACTAAAATATATTCATACTGACTCACAGTTCTACTGCTTCTCATAGGAAATATTTTCTGCCTTCTTAATTACTTGGTTTTTCCTCTCAAAACCCTCTACTTTCTCTATGTTAAGCTCATTTTTTTTTTTTTTTTGGCCCTCAAGATTGGACATGCTGAAGTCCTGACTAAAATAACACCAAGTAGAAGCCTTCCTATTTAGAGCTCACACATCATAATATTCTATATCCCATTTGTCTATTTTCCCCTGAAAAACAGCACTCTATTAGTGACTGACTCATGGCCGTACTGCAGATGTGGCACTGTTACTCAAGTCTAACTCAGCAGTCCAGAGTCAAAGCCCGTAACCCACCTGGTGAACCAGCAGAGCTGCCGCTCTGTAAATCACAAGTATTATGATCTATATTATTTTTCTACACTATTTAGTGTTTTAAATAATTATTTAAATAGTGTTCCCTACACAATGAATACCTGTGCATTTCTACCAATATGCTATTTTGAGGTAGATAATATAGCTGTAAGTTGGTCTTTTTCATCTTCTTATCAAAGCCTTATAATTCCAAACATATAAAATAGAAATAATAACATGCTTGCCTCCTGGTTTTTATGATTAAATACCACAATTCATACATGTATTTAGCACAATCACTGATACATAGATGCCCTCCAGAAATAGTAGTTTTAGTGTCCTATTCTAATCATGCCAATTTATCTCTTATTAAATATGTTTAAAATAGTGATAAATTATTAAAAAAACTTGCTTTCTAATCAGTTTTTCTTCAGGCTGGTGGAAAATGGCTCCTTATTTCCAGAAAAAGGATGATTTTTTACAAGTGGTAAAAGTTTGGTCAAATATGAATACTTGGTTGCCTCTTGACTCTGTGTGGAATCATATCAAAACGGGTTTCACCAAAAATGGGAAGAATCTGTGCTACTAGTTACACCACTAAAACTTCCTTCATAAGTAAATAAATAAACTACCTCATCTAAATTTCCTACACATTACTGGTAAATTAACCTTTCTAAAGTGTGGCTTTAACATTGATTGCTCTGCTCATGAACTTGCAGACTCTGCACTTTTTACCAAATACAGTCCGAATTTATCAGCTGAGTATTCATCCCCCGATTCACCTTCCTAATGTTTTTGCCCATCCCTTCCCCAGGTTTTCAACATGCTCATGATGTACCTGTTCTTCTCTGTACCTGCACCATGATTTCTGCCTGCCTGCCTTTTCCCACCTCCTCTGGACACCATTAAAGCTCCTTTATCACATCTCTCCATATTCACATAGTATCTGCCAGGGTCTAGCACAGCTCCAGGAAGCCTTCACAGAAACTGAAACCAGTCTTCTTTGTTCGATGTACTACTCTCTTAGCTCTCTTGAAGCACTTCTTACTTCTTCTCTTACAGTACAACCCACTTAAGTGAGTGGTTTCTTCTACTGGACTATAAATTATTTGCTTAAAGTCAATGTCCTTTTTCAACATTCTGTCATACCCGGTGCTAATAGAATACATTGAACACTGTAGGTGCTCTGTACATTTTTGTATTCTATCAATTTATATTTGCATAAATATAAAAGGAGTCCCCTAAAATTTTTTAAAATTCATGGTCATACTGCATAATTATAAATAAATTATGATTATTTAAAAAGATATTGAATTACATTTTCAAATTCAAACTTTAGCCTTCAATAGAGGTACACTGAAGAGCATGAGTCCTAACTCAAACTTTAGTTTAAGACCTGATTTACCTCTACTGATACATTTTTTTTTTAATGTGGAAAGTTGCAATCAAACTTTAACACATCCAAACTTTGTTACAGATATCTTAAAAGAAGATAAAAAACATGGTTTAAATTCAAAAATTCAAACTTTGGGTAATCAAAATCTAGAACCATGAGAATCACTCTGTATTTAGAATATTGTTTAGTTTATAGTAAGTTCTTGATACAAGATTAACTAAATTAATTAAAACTCTTTAAAAATACTGGAAGTATATGCCTAGAATTGATCTTATTATATATTCAGGTTACTTCCTATTATAAATTTTGGTTTCTTTATTTGTTTTTTCAGTCAATTCTTAAATATTTCTGGTGAATAGCATTTCAATTCTGGATATTCTCAACATCTGATCACAATCTGAACTGTTCTCTAGAGAGCAGTCAGTCAATCTGTAAACTCACATTGCAATTTATTCTGAAAACCAGCATAAAAATGAATTAATACTATTAGCATTTCCATGATTATGACTTTTGCCACCCCATAGGGTGTCACACTTGCTCTGAAATTAATGGAATTCTGAGAAAATCTCAAAGTATAATGGCACAATATAAAATAAGATTCTAAGATCAAAGTAAATACTTTTCTCCAAAGGAAGTGTGAAGTAAGTGTGTTGAAAACAAATTTCTTCTGGCTTACCGCAAGATATTTCTCTACCTTCTCACATCTTCCTTTCCAGAGCTACTTCTCACTCTAGTTCTCACTTGCTGAGTATTCTGTGATTATCCATCACCTCTATGAATGTTTCCTTCTCTTGCTTTATATCAATTCATTCCAGGAACATTTCCATCTCTCTCTCTTTTTTAATTTTCCATAAATTATGACTCATGCAAGGTGTTTTCTGTGTATATGACAGATTTTCCTGAATGTTGTGGAATAACAGGCTTTTTATTGGAACCATCCAAAGAAATTAAATAGTGCATTGATTTGTTAGTAAAGGAATGAAAACTTTGCACCATATCATACTTTTTGAACTGTCCTTTCTCCTCTCCTTCCTCCACTCCTCTCTTTTTCAACTCCTTATATTCTTATTCATTGTTACATAAAGTAGTTACCTATCTTTTTCTTATCTCTAGTTATCATATTCCCTTAAAGTTGATTTATCATCCCAGTCCACCCTATCACTCTAAGCAGTTATCAAAAAATTATCCTAACCTAAGAGGAACCAAACCAAGATAAGCCAAAGTGTTATATCTCCCCAAGAGGAATCTTGGTGCCAACTGTCAAGATTGTTTTAAAGCCCGGCTACAGGTGTAATCTCTGAAACCTCCTCAGCTGCACTCCTGACCACGTGTTGTCTGGAGATGGTATTCTGGAATCTGTAAATTGAAATGTAACCAAGCATGACCTTTGAGTGTCAAGCAGGGTGATACTATCCACAGTGATGTTTCACTGTTGCCTACTCTTCTCTCTGAAAGAGACAACATCTGTCCGTCTCATTGAGTTTTCAATCTGGGCAATTTGTATTGTACTTATACTTACTTTCAGGCAGAAATCTATTTTTTCCTCTATTTACAGCTGTATAACCTTACTTTCTTTTGCCCTTTGAAGAAATTCCCACTTTGAAAGTCTTCCAGGGTAGAAGAGAATCATTTGATTGGGATAAGACAATTTACTTTAAGAAAACAAAAAGCTGTTTCCTTCACTTGCTTTCTGTATCAAGAATAGGAAATTATGATTTTAAAAAAAACCAGCAAGAGCTTGTTCTTATTGCATTTCATGCTATTTCTGAGTCTGTGAGCTCTCAGCAGCCTTCCATGGTGTCAACCCATTATATACTTTAAAAAAAAAGAAAAAAAAACTGCCTCCATTAAACTTTAAGCTGTCAAGGATTACAACGAAAAGATGCAATTTTTTTCACTGCAGGAAAGGTCTGATTTAGTAACAAGCTATAAGCTAACAGAGCAACAGAATCCACACATAGTATTTCTCATTGAAAGGGAAAAAAACATGCTGCTTTTTTGTGTGTTCTACCCTTGTTTTTTCTTTTTATTATTTTAAAAAATGTATAGTCCACTTAGCTTTCACATACAGTAGAGACTAGGAAGTGTGTTCCTCTTACATTTACAACTACAAATCTTGGTGTTCAAGCGCATACTGAGATGTTTGGTTTACACACCTTATACAGTATAAGGGGCACCACTGAGGAAAAAACTGTAAGTCCACATTGCTGTCTAGCTTACATGTTTAATATTGATTTAATTTGCCATTGAATTCCAAACACCCTTATTACTTATAGTTCGAAAAGGCTATTTACTTTCACCGCAATGCATACATTAAAAGAAGTGACTGAGTAGAAAGCCAGGCTTGTGGCCTGGTGCTTTCTTGGTGCAGAAATGATCTCCTCCTCCCCCGCTTTCGCTAGAGCATCACAATGTCAAATGCTCCACACGTATTCCCTAAGGAATCTGCAAGGCTAATTAGGGTGAGCTTCACCATAGAGAATACAGTTGTTAAAACAGCTTCTGCACACACTAGAGGAATGAGCATTCTTTATACATGCTGTGATTTGTTACTGCAATTTACAGTCATATATCTCTTAGGAAATAACTCATGTGTTGTTATTTATTGCATGTATGATTATTAATGATATATTAACAACTGTTGAAAGCAACTTATTTCACCTCAATAATTCATGTACTTAGCTCAATGTTTAAAGATCCAAGAAGACATCAATTTTCCTAGAGAAATAATGCCTTTTTAAAATTGTTTTTTGTTTTTCTACAGAATAGTAAAGAAAATGTCTAAAGTCTGATAAATAAATGAAATATTATTTCACTTTCTTTAAGAAAGATTTTTATCATGGTTATAGGAGAGTATATTTTTAAGGCTGAATTATTTACAATTTTTTAAATTCAGACCACACCTACAAAGCAATGTCTGATATCAAAAATAAAATGTAAATATCATGTGCCAATTTTTATTAGTAACTTGAATAGAGACAACACTACGTACATAGGTATTTTTTAAGTTAATGTTATTAGAAGAAATATGTTGCTGCACATTCAAAATCTAAATATAGTTACCCAAATACTTCACAATGCTGTTTTGGTGGTTTATCTTACATTAAATATACAAGGGAGGTTACACTACTGACAAATATTATGTGTGAGATATCACACAATTAGGCATTGATGGAAACTGAGCTCCTTACTGCTTCACCTTCAGCACTGACAGATTTTTTACCAATTAACTAATACCCAAATGTCTTCTGATAATTGGAACATAGAAGAAGCATGCTTTTGTTTCAGAAATTAGAAATATAGGTCTAAACTTTCATGATTTTTTGAGCCACTTCGTGGGATGATTTCAGGGCTTCAAAACCTATATCGGTGTACCTAAAATCATGGATGCTGTGTGCTTGCATTCCTGCAGACAGCTTTTCTAAGGATACCAATTGCATTACAAGGGTGGTTCATTTCCAGAGAGACAAAAGATTCTGCCTTCTGAAATATTCAGAGATCTGAAGAAAGCACTGCACTACACTCGGGTTCCTTACCAAGCAGTCAGATAATGTCACAGATCTACATGATATTAGAGACAAATAAATGATTACTTCAGCTTTGGTGGTCAGAAAGGAGGATTGTTGACACAAAGTAATGCCATGTGATAGGACAGCACCACAGGTTTCTAATTGCTTAAGTTTATAAAATCATTTCTACCAAGTGTTCATTTTATTAGGTTTTTCAAGCTCTTGTGAAAGAGTTTTGCAATGAATATTGTCAGAGCTGTTAAAAGCTGATATTAAATACTACCTCCTTCAAGTATTACCATTGCATAAAGCATGCAAGTGTGTGTGTATTTTAAAATGGGTTGCATTAAAAAGTCAATCGAAGACATTTGGTTCTCCAGAGTGTGAAGTTAGAGGTCTGAGGGAGAAAGCAGTAGAACAATAAATAAGCAAACAAACAAATCAACAAGCAATGGGGGTGGGTCTCTAAACAATTTTCTAGCAAGATTGAAGGGACAAGACTTGAAGAAAAGCAACACATCTGCATATCTAAGGAGAATTATAACAACATCAGATGAAACAAGTGAATATCAGGATTGAAAAGGCTGCAGGAGTTTGCAAGCAGATGTCACAAAGCATACAAGAAAATGTCAAAAAAAGTATAACAAGCAGCTAAAACTGGTTGCAGAGATTAGGGTGCTAAATATATGCATGATGAGAACACTACTCTATGGCTTACAGACCCAAGAGCTGCTTCACAAACAAGAAGGGGAAAAGAGCTTCATAAATAATTTCTTAAAATAAAACTGGGGTCAGAATGTAAACAAAGGTAAAAAGCAAGTAAAGCTCTGCTTAGAATTTGCTTACAGAATCTCTTCGCCAGGCTACTTTACCAGATAACGAGAGAGTGACTTTTATTAAGTAGAAATTGTAAAATGCACTAAGTCTAGAAGGGAAATAGAGAGAGATATTCAGATATGATTATTATAATCTCTAACTTTCAGAAGACTGCTTTATGAAATATTACAAATTGGAATTGGAATTGCAGAATTGCAGATGTCTTCATTGCAAAACCTTCTAGTAGAATTAAGTTTCCTGAGCCGAATTTAAGGGATTCTTGTTTAATGTAATTTTTGACATGACTCAGTTCTAATTCCAAAAAGATTCACAAATTTACTCTAATCAGGTATGAATAATTTAGAGATGACAAGTTACCTGATCTACTATGCAAAATCAATAAACTTTATAGGCAAACTGCCATGGAAACATTAGCTTAATTCTTAGCTTAAACTTTTACCCTTATGTGACAGCACAAAATCCTTCCCTCTTTAAAACATGACTAAGAGTTCATTATTCCCCAAGATTAAGCACTCCTATACCAAAATTTATGCCTAAACTCAGTGAGAGTAGAAAACAGTACTTATTTTTTTAAAAAAGAGACCTTACAAAGTGATGGCACAACCGATTCTTGGTTTCTCTTTCAAGGACAAACTACATCTGAAAAGAACAGAAACTCCTAACAAAATAATCTTAAAGACTTTGTATCTGTTATGCAAGTTTCTCTTAAAGACATGTCAGTCTTGCTCACCAAGACTGGAATAAAATATATCCTCAATGAATGAACTTAAATTTGTTCTGTATTCAAATCCTTTGAGCCTTTCCTAGTTTTGTAGTTGGTCCTGGTCTTTTCAGCTTCATAGATAGTTAATAAATGTAGTCCTTAATCCAACATGTCTAAAAGATTCTTGTTCTCAGTTGCTTTTACATGTTTTTAAAAAGGCATAACACCTTATTGTGATGGAAGCATCACTTACATAGTCACCACCAAGACAGTGGTTATCTTGCCATCTCATTTCTTCTGTATCTATGTTGTTCACAACATTGCCTTTTGTGTTTTCTGAATGCAGACCAGAATCACATGAGAAATTCAATTTTTATAAGGCTAGAAACAGGCTTTCTAGGAAGTAGTAAGTCCTATCACTTAAATAATTCAACTGAATTAGAAAATGATAAATCTTTATTGGTGATGATGTGATAGACAGATGATAGATAGATGATGAGAAAGAGACACCTACATACTATATGAAGTTTTATCAGTTAAAAAAAAGAAGCCATTATGTTACATTGCAGCCCATCAGACTGCTCGGAACTGCCATCCCATGCCTAAGTCAACTCCAATATTACCCACCTCTCAGAGCTCAGTTATAGGCATTCCCATCCTCCTTCCTGCAGAGACACTTCAACTATGTGGTTATTTTCAAAACTCCTCTAGAATTCGTCATTATTACAATTAGTTTTGACACTTGTGTGAATATTAAAATTGGCTTCCTAAAAACCTACTCTCCTCATTCTATAATAACAGATACTAATTTTATTCCAAGAGGAAATATGACCAGCTAAAGAATTGTATTTCCTAGCCTCCTTGAAGATGGTGACAGCCAATGAGAAATAAGAATAAGGAATGGAGTGAGGCTTTCGGGGAAAATTTTCAAAGGAGCTGAATCAGATGGGCATTGCTTTGTTTCACCCTCTCCCCACTTCCTTTTTCTTCTTGCCTAGAATGTGGACACAATGGCTGGAAATCCAGTCATCCTGGATCTGAAATGACTTTGAGCATGAAAACCACTAAGGGGAAACCTGAAAATTCTAGAACTGAAAATTGTGAGACTACCATACCAACTCTTGCTGAATATCTATGAAATTCTCTTACTTAAAAGAGAGATAAAACACTCATAAATCTAATCTACAAGAGTTTTGTTGGTGGTGGGAAAAAGAAAAATTCATTTCTCTTATCCATATGCAATTCCTAACAGATTTAGCACTATTTAGCCTCGAATCTAGTCATTAACAAAACATTTGTTGTACACTGGACATTCGTTATATGTCAGGTATCTTGCTCAGCGTTCATGACACAAAGACAAATGAGAAACGGCCTTTGCCTCCCAAGAGCTCCCAAATGCAGTAGGAAATTAAGAAAAAACAATTAGTACAATGCAATAGCCTAAAGCACTAGAGAAAACTCTCAGGTGCTGAAAGAACATATAGGAAGAACTAGAAAAAGTGATACCTGAGCCATGTCCTAAAAGCATCCTGAGCCACCTGTGAAAGGAGCAAAAAGGAGAGTGGAGAAAAGGAGCTGGATAGCTCAGGAGAGGGCAGATTATACAAAGATTTTTATGCCATGCCCTGGAATTTAGGGCTTTGTCTGTAGATGTTTAGAAGAAATTGAAGGGTTTTTAAGAGAATAGACAAAATCAGACATATTTTGGATTCATTTATTCATCTGGAAATTATTTAGAAAGAATTTTGAAAAGAGGAAGATGAGTTAAAGTGTTGTCTGTTAGATAAACCAGACTAGAAAATAAGAGGTTCTGATCAAGAAAAAAATGATTCAATTAAGAATTATTTGGGACTTACATTGATAGTACTTCATGAGTATTCATTATAGGGGATGACAGGGTAGTAGGTAGAGTCAGGCATGATTTAGACTTTTAGAGAAGGAAGACAGGAAGAAAAGCAAGTGTTTTAAAGGTAGTAGAAAATTATAAATTTAATGTAGACATGATGATCTTGAAGTGGTATAGAGTAGCCAAGATAGCCAAGTGGATATTTATTGTAGGTAGTTATACTGGGCAGGAGGTGGGAGGGGGTGGAGAGAAGGTTCACAGTTGTGAGTATATCAAGCACAGTGTTTATTCTTTTATTATTATTTATTAATTTTTGCGTTGTTTTCCATACAAATGATTGTAAATAAGCACCTGAATTTAGGATAGAAGTATAGGCTGGATTTCAGGATCATCAATGTCTATGTAATGATAAAGCTGTGGACACAGGTGAAGTCATCCAGAAGATAAAGAGTTACAGGAAGAGACTTCTGGAGAGTATCGTCTTTTAACAGACCAGGAAAGGACAAAAAGGCCTTGGAGAAAGCGGAGGATGTCCAGACAGATAGAGGAAATCAGAGAGAATGCTAAATGGAACTCTAGGAAAGTTTCAGATCAGTTAATGTTGCAAATCAGTTAAATGTTACAATGCTAAAAGTTTTAAAGAGAACTTTTTAAACATTCATGTTTTCTTTTCTAATCATTTTTTTATTTTTCAATTACAGTTAATATATAATATCATATTAGGTTCAGATATACAACCCAGTGATTAGACATTTTATAATTTACTAAGTGATTATCCCCATAAATTTCCTGTCCATCTGACACCATACACAGTTATTAGAATATTATTGACTATATTCCCTATGCTGTTCTTTACATCCCATGACTATTCTGTAACAACCAATTTACACTTCTTAATCCTTTCAGCTTTTTTGACATCTCATGTAATACCGATTTGGTGGTGATGAACTCCTCTAGCTTTTTCTTATCTGAGAAGCTCTTTATATGTCTTTTGATTCTAAATAATAGCTTTGCTGGGTAAAGTGATCTTGGTTGTAGGCTTTGCTTTTCATCATTTTGAATATTTCTTGCCAATTATTTCTGGCCTGCAAAGTTTCTGTTTGTTGAGAAATCAGCTGACAGTACTATGAAAGCTCCTTTGTAGGTAACTGATTTTCTCTTACAGCTTTTATGTTCTCTCTGTCTTTAATCATTGGCATTTATATATGGCGTGTCTTCATGTGGGCCTCTTTGGGTTCATCTTGTTTGGGATTCTCTGTGCTTCTTGGTCTTATGTGTCTATTTTCTTTACCAGGTTAGGAAAATTTTCTCTCATTACTTTTTCAAATAACTTTTCAATTCCTTGCTTCCTCTCTTCTCCTCAAGCCTCCTCTGCCCCCATAATGCAAATGTTCATACACTTGAAGCTGCCCCAAGGGCTCCTTATACTGTCCTCATTTTTTGGATTATTTTTTTCTTTTTGTTCTTCTGACTGGATTTTTTCTGCTTCCTTGTCTTCCAAATTGCTAATTTGATTATCTGCTTTATCTATCCCCCTGTTGATTCCCTGTAATGTATTCTTTGTTTCAGTTAATGCATGCCTCATTTCTGACTGGTTCTTTTTTATGTTTTCTATCTCTGTTTTTATGTTTCTTATCTCTTTGTTCTCACTAAGTTCATCCACTCTTCCCTTAAGTTCATAGAGTATCCTTAAAACAGGTGTTTTGAATTCTGCATCTTGAAGATTGTTTGTCTCTATTTTGTTTAGTTCCTTTTCTGGAGCTTTGTTCTGTTCTTTTATTTGGGATATGTTTCTTCATCTCCTCACTTTGGCAGCTTTCTTGTGTTTGTTTCTATGTATTATGTAGAGCTGCTACATCTCTAGGGCTTGGTAGAGTAGCTTAGCCTAGTAGGTGTTCTGTAGGGTCCAGTGGCACAGCCTCCTGGATCACCCAAGATGGGCATTCTAGGTGCACCCCATGTGGGCTGTGTTCACACTCTTGTTGTAGTTGAGCCTTACTCTTGGCACATCAATGAAAGGTATTTACCCCCAGGCCAATTGGCTGCAAAGACTGGCTACAGCCACCTTGAAGGATAGGCTGTAGAGAAGTCCTCCCCACAAACCCCACAAACATGGAGCAGGACTTACTTCAGTAGGACTTGAGTCCACTGAGTCCACCCCTTGAATATGTCACTTGTGGAGGTGGTTAGGTAGTGCTTCAACTTGATATAAAGCTGTGCCCTGGGTGTGCTGGCTCTGGGACCTTCCAAGAAGTGCTGGCCAAGTTCAATTTCCACCTGTGTTCTGCTTGGTGCCATCTAGCATGAGCTACGAAGCAATCTGAAGATGGCTCTTACTTGTGCTAGGCTTGGAGGGGCTCAGAAGATGCCAAGGCTGGCTGCTGCTAGCTCTGGGCCTGAGCCACTTAGTAAGAGGTACAGAGCATGCTGAGGCCAGATGCTGCTAGCCTGAGAGATTTTAGGAATGTCTAAGGCATAAACCAACCCAGGCCATTCATATGGAAAAGCCACTGGAAACAGCCTGGGTGGGCCTGAAAGTAGAGTGAGGCAGGGTTTCAGACACACACGAGGGTGTGGGAACAGCATGAGCTAGGTGGATGGGACTCAGATATGGCACCCATCTGCCCGCTCTGTATAGGGAGGGTTCAAAGGAAAAATGGTCTCTGTTAGGCACTTCTGTCTGAGAGAAAGCTGACTCTCCAACTCTTGCCCTGATGCCAGACACTTCGATTCTTCCCTGTATGTCCCTGGTGCCTTTCATGCTGCTGTCCCAGCCCTAGAGCTCAGGGAGAGTGAGTCCTAATAGGTCTATGTATGGATTCTGTAAAAGATACTGCCTGAGACTCCAAAAACCCTCTTTCTTCCTCAGCCACAATTTTGCTGGTTTTTACAGCAGAAGTTATGAGGACTTCTCATCCTGGTACTGAAACTTTGGGCTGGGGGGACCTGGTATGGGGATAGGACCCCTTGTTCCTCAGGGACATATCCACAGCTGACATATCCCTCTGATTTTTATCCACCACTCGTGTTTATAAGAACAGCTTGTTCCACATCTACACCCTTCCTACCAGTCTCAATATGGCTTCTTCTTTATATCCTTAGTTATAGGGCTTCACCTAGATTTCAAGAGGTTTCAAATCAGGAATATCTAAGGCATAAACCATAAGTTTATATTATAACTAAACTACAGTTTAGTTATAATTTTGATGAGGTTGTAGAGGATGAAAGTAGCTTATGCCATCATCTTGAACAGAAGCCTCTAAAGAGAGCTTTTTTAAGTATGTAATATTTGCTTACAAATGCAGATAGAGCAGTTTCAATGACATGTTGGGGGAAGGACCTAAATTAAAATGGGTTTAGTAGCAAATGGGAGATCAAAGTACTATATAGGGCAATTATCCTATATATCATACCTTGAATCTTCAATTCTAGAAGGTAGATTTTTTTTTCTTTTCTATTTCTTTTCTGTGCTACCTGTATCCCATCATATATACTTACATATGAATGCATGAATATGAATCCATTGTCTACATATATTTATGCATAAATGTTTGAGATATATGTAGATGCGTGTTCATTATATATATATATAATGGTGGCTGCAAAACTACCAGTGACTAATGTTGACTTGATGGATATACAAATTAAGTCTCTGGGCTTCCAAGCCTTCTTTGGCAGCAGGGACACTCTTAATCATTTTTTGTACTTTCCCCCCATATTTCCTAAGTAATATCCAACTTGTTTTTGCTATAGTCTTTTTTTGTAAACCAAGTATGCAGCCTGATGTTTCTCTTGCTTCCATTTACTTTCCTCTTTCATATCTAGATTTTCTTTCCTCTTCCGTTCAGATCATACAGATCATGAGCAGCCTGCCTTCAACAGCTGGCATTTATAGAGCTCTAAGTTTCCATAACTTCTCTAGGAGCTCTGCATACATGAGCATGCCAAATCAAGCCCTTAAGCAATTCTGCAAATAATTTCTACAGTAAATTTCATTTGTAATGACCTGAAGTTGAGTTTGTATCCCTTAGGAAAAGCTATATCTTTTCGTAGAACTCACAAGCTCTCTCCATGCAATGTTAAACTCAAATTTTACTAGTATAATTAGTAGACATATGGAATTTATGGCACAAAAAGTGTAACTGATTAAAACAAACCGAATCACTTTAAAGCAGCACTAAGGCACAAATATACTTTTGTTTTGAAAACCTCCTATTTTTCTTACTGTGTCTTTGGGTTTAGAGTTCCCTCTAACCACAATACGGTATGTTTGGGGCTTCTGTTATCTCTTTTGGCATTTCACACATGGAACACCTGCATGAGAGAAGTTCCTTGACTCTACAAACAGCTTGCAGGGTAAGAATTTATTTTTGAATGAGTTTTATTCATGCTGTTTAAATGAAAGGAAGAGCTTCAGTAATGGTTTCTTCACTTTAGTAACTGGAATATTTTATAGTTTTATCTAACTTTTATTTTCTTCCATCTGCTTAAGTGGCTTTATTCCTCTCAAGGTGAAAATTTCAAGACTCTTTACTAATAGTAGGTTAAAAGATATTAGTGCACTTTTTTCCCCTACCTCCTTTTTTTCCCCAACAGTCTTCTTTTGTTCTTCTCAGAGGCATTTTATAAACCTTTCTTTTTTCCCTCATGTTGTCTAGTCTAAAACAGTTCCCAAAACTAAATGAAGTCACAAGCAGGAAGTTGGAAGAATGAAGATTCAAGGGAACAGTGGAGAGGCATCTATGGTGCAATGGCATACAGTCTCTATTGCCTCAGTCACTGTTGTTTTACAAAACCCCTAAATCAGTAATACTTCTCAAAGTTTTAACTTGCTAAATCTGTCCCCCCTGGCCTCCCACAGTACCCCCAATCATCCTGCTTCTTCCTCCACGTTGTACATTCTTCACTCTTGTGAATTACAAGCTCCTGGTACCTTGTGTTCTTAGAAAAGCAAGAAACAAAAATGTCAAGCCAGGCTGTTTGCATCTCCTTATGTGATCCCAAGGAATGATGGGGAGTAGATTCTTTCTTCGCCTTCCAAGAGCAGTTTTAGTTCCTCTTTCCACAGTGAGAAGATGTCACTCAGGGTCCATGGCAGGGTAATTAAACCTCCTATCTTGAAACTTTTCTTCCTTAGTTTTCAATCCCACTGTGTGTGTTTTGGGGTAGGTGGGCTTGGGGCTAGGAGAGGTAAGATGGTGGGTAGCTTGATTTGTAACATTTGACAATTTTCTTAGTGTAAATTACCCCCATCATGGCAAACTTTATTCTAGCAAGACTTTATGAACACCCACATTTTTTGAAAATTTAACAACTGGCTCTCATAAACTGTTATCACTTAGCTTCTGCATTACACTGCAAAAAGATCTCATACAAAAATTCTGGAGGAGTAACACACTCCTTTCACTTTCCACCCTAATAATCATTTGCATTACTGAAAGATCTGCCTGTATTTCTTTCTCAAGGCCACATCTCGGCAAACTTGACAAATTAGTGGGACTTATCAGCAGAGCCTTTTGCTTTGCCTTTCAATTTCCCTGACTTTTCATCACTTTGCTGTTTCCACTACCTAGTTAGTGTCCTGTGATTGAGCAATCCGGCAATATGCTCTCACCTCCATTAAAATCACTTGCCCTGCTTAGCATTCTGTCACTGATCTAATAACTTAAGTGAGCCAATAAACTCACAAATGAGTTAATGGGCACTAAGTGTTAATGGAGATAACAGTTTGAGTCTGTATTCTTTCTTGTGTTATCTGCAATATTAAGAGTGATGGTCTGAAAAGAATGCCTTGCTCTGAATAGTAACCCTGTAACACTATCAGGCACTAGGAAAACAACAGAGTTTTAATTGTGTCATGTCAATTCTCAAGTGTTCACTGGCAATTCAGTCCAAGTTTCTCCAAAGCAGGCAGGGAAAACTTTACTGGGCAGGAGAGCATATCTTACTCAGTTTATTTTACCCAGCATTGCTCTCTGACTTCTCAGTAGCATTTCATTCACGATTACTCTAAAATTTTGACCAGAAGTAAGTCTTGTCTCCCCTTACTCCTAAATTTTTCACTCCCTATACCCATGTTTTTTCACTATAAACTAACGCTTGATCTTCCCCACACCTGAAAGTCCTCATTCCTTTGATATGGTGCTAAAAATTTTCTCTTTCAAAAAGATTTTCCTAATGCTATACCACTATATCTCACCTTCACTCTGATTTCATTAGGCCTCTGTATACTGTCTGTCTTACTAGCTAGAGGAGTTGGAGCAAGTTACTTAACATTCTGTGCCTTAGTTTCCTCACTTTAAAATGAGAATGACAGTAATATGTAATCAATAGAGTTATTGTGGGAATTATGTGATTTAGTGTATGAAATGCATGTACTAGAGCGAGGGCATATCCTGGTAACTTTGAAATAAACATCAGCTTTCATTAGTAGTAGTGTTGGTGACATTTTATTCCTCATCAAATTCTTAGTTCTTTAAAATCAAAGAGACGGTGTCATAATCATTTTTTTCATTCTGAGCCTCTTTCTTGATTCAGCAGAGGCTCAGTGAATATCATTGACTAACACAGGGTACCTGACAACTTTGTCCAGTTATATTATAAGCATATGTTTGGCGCTCCAAACTAAATTGTAAATTTTTCCATGAAAGTGATATGCCCTTTACGTTTTCATGTTCCTCAAGGAACTTAATGCAGTACAAGAGAGAATCAGAAATGACATTAATGAATGAATCAAGTATGAAATGATGTTAACCTTGGATGACCTAAATTCATTGTTCTCATACTATCTTTTTCTTTTTCTGCAGTATCAGTTGTAGCATCCAGGATAGGAGCTGCCAGGGCAGAAACTACATTTGATTTATGTATTTAAAAGTGTTGAATAGGTTTTCAGCACTCAGTGAACTGTAATGACAACAATAATAAAGATAATAATGCAGTAACTGGTTAGAGAGAATTATGCAGAGAGACTGGCCGTTCTGTTGCAGCTGGGAAATGAAGCATGACTACTGTTTGGAGAAGGAAAGTCACTTTTCTATTAAACTAAGGCTGCAAACAAATAAAGGTGACTCAAATATATTAAGTGGAAAACATGAAACTAAAAGTTGTCCATATCAAACTAATTTTAAAATTAAACATGTGAACCATCTACTCCACCTAGATGGGCTATAATAAAGACAATTCTTAACATCTTAAAACTGAATGACAAGCTTGATACTATGAGATAATTATTTTTATATTCCATTTCAAAGGACTTCAAATTCCTATTAATCTATGTTATATTCCTGTAGATAACTGGTACTGTTAAAATATAAATAGAAGGAAAAGTTATTGTAAACAAAGGAGACAAAAACAGTAAATAAGTCAAGATCATTAAATAGGAAACTTTGAAAAATTGCACTTAATATCCTTTCTACAATAAAAAATGAAAAGAAACTTGGTACCAATATCACATCTCTCCTATCAATATATTTATTCATTCTACAATGATTTAATAAATTATTACTGTACTGAATACTGAGGTAAATACAAGTGATAAACACCTTGAGGTACATATGTTCAGGTACTATTTAATGCTCATGAATAGATCAAGATTAAAATATATTTTTGTACTGTGCCAATTAAGCTTCCTTGTGGATCAAAGTGTTATAATTAATCATATAGCTATCAGGACCTAGCCGTGGCTGGTGTAGTTCAGTGGATTGCGTGCCAGCCTGTGAACCAAAGGGTTGCTGGTTTGATTCCTAGTCAGGGCATGTGCCAGGGTTGTGGGCTAGGTCCCCAGTAGGGGGACTCACAAGAGGCAACCACACATTGATGTTTCTCTCCCTTTCTCCTTTCTCTAAAAATAAATGAATAAAATATATATTTTTAAAAATCTGTTGGGCCCTACTCTATGTTACATATTGTTCTACTGCCTTCTGAATACTCTGAAGTAGGTATTAATATAATCTCCTTCTTATACACAGGGAAACAGAGGCCCAGAAAGGTTAAATAAATTGTACAATGCGACACAATTAGTGAGTGGCAGAGCTGGTTGTGTGAACCCAAGCAATCAGCCCCCAGAGTCGACAGCGCTCATCCTTACATACACTGGATCTCAATAATAGTGTTAGTCAAACCTGATTGAGTGATTATTATGTAATGGGTATTCCAAACACATCATGGCACTGAGAATCGTTACATTTCTATGAGGTAGATATAGGCGATCAGCGCAGAGAGGAAAGATCACTTCTTCCATAGCATGTAGCTAGTAAGCAATAAAGTTAAGATTTTACCCAGGAAGGCTACTGGCTCTAAACCTGTGCCTGTAACCCCACACCATGCTGCCTCCATCTGAGGTAAACATATAGGAATAGGCACATTAATGTTCAAATACTCTTTATTTTGCATCAATGAGATCCATGCAGATTTTTTTCCAACACAAAACAGAAAAAACTGGCTCCCACTGTACATTTATTTCAACAATACAGAAGTCACAGCAGAGCTTATAATAAAACGTCCACATTGAAGTAGTACATACCCTAGTTCACCAAGTCTCCTCTTTTACTTATACTTCACACTTAAAAAGCTGAATCATAGAATGCTGCCCCTTCAACAGGGAATAATAACCAGAAGGGGACCAGCATGGGATTAGGCGTCAGGTTACATATGCAATGGAAGAGAGTAGAGAGCCTTGAACAAACCTTTCTCTATCATGGCTTAAAGACAGGAAGCTGTTTTGGTGTGGTTTTTTTTTTATTTGTTTGCTTAGAGCTCAAGAAAGAGATATGTGCAGTCAAGGAGGACAGAAAAAGACACCAGAAAAAAATTAAAACTGAGTCAACAGCACTAACAATAGAAATCGAAGTTGAAGGTAAAATCATTTCATATATAAAAGCACATTAAAAGAAATGTAAAGTAGTAAAGATGATATGGAAAACTCATCTGGAGACATGAAAGACCAACTTGAATAAATAGAAAATTATTAAATAGAAAAATAAAGGTTTTGACATAAAGTCAGAGCTAAAAGAAACAAAGTTCTCTCTCTATATATGTGAAGGTATACATATGCATATACATATGTACTTCATATTTCTTAAGAAAAGAACAAGTTCCTTAACACTGAAATAATACAGATCTAAATTTGTATATTATGTCTTAAAGAAAAAAATGAAATAGATCAACTAACACCACGGGATATCCAGAGCTGTTACTGGACTTCAAGTATAAAGAACTACTCTTAGATAAGCAAAACAAAAATAGACAACCAGATAGAGAGAAACAGTAGAGAATAGATTGCTGAAGGAAAGAAAATATGGCCTAAAATTTTTATTGTCCAACAAATTATCTTTTAATAATTAAGGGAACAGTTATGTATTTCATGGAGGTCAAACTACAGAATCTAACGAGCACATTCCAGAACGACATGATCACAAAACCCAACCTAACAAAGATGAATAAAAATAAAGACTAAGGCTTAAAATTTGAGGTAGTACATAATAATGGTGAGTATTGATTCCATTTACGTAAAAGAACTAATGATAATGAAATGTGGGTGTTTTTATAATTAATTCTGAGTTATGTAATGATAAAACCAACAAAACTGGAAGAAGGAGTGAGTGAAAAAAAGTTTGATGAAGTGAATGTACAATCATTTCCCAGGTGAGAATTCAATAGATACTGTCTAATTCTGTGAAATGAATTGTACAGACAAAAGTTAAAAATAATCACACACTCAACCAAAATTAGTATAATATATATTGGGGGAGTAACAAAACTATAAGTGAGCTAATTTTTTACCTTTTGATAAAAGATTCAGTGGATTTTCTACAGTTAATAAATTAAGGAGCAGTTTTAAATATAGTTAGATATACAAGAACTTCAAAGTCAGTAGACATTCCAAGTAGTCACAAGAAAATAAGAAACACACAAAAATAAGAAAGCACAATAAAATACAGCCTGTTCAGCAAGGAATGAAAACAAGAAAACACAAAATACAAGTAAGATTACAGTTCTAAGATCAATCATATTTCTTACATCACTGATGGCAAATAGAACGACATTAGGAATAAAGAATTATTTAATTTTATGAACAAGAAAGCGTAATTCCATAATGAATTAAAGTAAATTTTTAAAATAAAGTGGCTTTAAAGTAATATAAGAAATGGATAGACAAAACTATAGGAAAATTCTAACAAAAAAGAAAGCAAAATATGTAATAATAATATTAGGGTTGAAATCAAGGAAGAGAAAAATATTAAAGGAGTTAAAATAGGTGCTTTAATGAAGATAGAAGATAAACAATAGCAGTGGAACTTTTTTTTTAGCTTACACATTTGAGCTCATTTAGTCAAATAGACCAAATAAATGTATATAAATATACCTAATAAGCTACATCAATATCCACTGCAAAACAGCATACAAATTAGCTTATAAAGAAAAGTTAAAATTTTTAAAAAGTTAAATTAGAGAAATTCTTTATTTGCAATGCACTATAATTAATAACAAAAAGAAAAACCAATATGCCAACTGTATAAATATTCAGAGATTCAGCAATTCATGAGTTAAAAAAGCAAAAATGTAGAATATAGACTATAACAAGTAATAATATACTAGAATCTATGAGAGTGGACTGATAATACTCAAAATAAATTTTATAGGCTTTAATAATCACCTTTCTAAACATCCAAAGATGAAATAAATTAAACTTTCTACAAAGGAAATTTAAAAAGTAACAATAACATGAAACTAAAAAATACAATAAGAAGGAATTACTAGTGGTAAAATAAAAATTAACAGATTGGAAAATAGGAAGAGAGTAAAAGAGCAAATTCACTAATTGGTTGTGAGTGCACATGAATATGTATCATATATAATTGAATATATATTTTGCACATGTGTATACTAATATATACTTATATGTATGTGAGTACTATTGAAAAATAATATTAGTGAGAAAGCACATAATAAAAATACCTGAATGTTATTAACTGCATATTATATATACATAATATGTATTATACATATATGTTATATATACTATATGAATATATAAAAATAAATATGTGTTCCTTCTGTGTATGTATGTATGTATATATGTATGTGTGTTTATATATAAACTTACCTTAGAAAAATAATATAAGGAGGAAGCACATATAAAAAATAAATGAGGGGAAGAGAGAATTTTTTAGTAAATACAGATGCAGGAAAAATTAATCTAATTATGAAAAAATACATGACTCACACGCTGAAGGTAAATTTGAAAGTCTGAATAAAATGAATGCTATGGTAGAACAAAAATGGCAAAATTGATCCTAAAGGCCAACAGAAGTCAAATCAGAAAAGGCAAATTTTTTGTCTTGGGGAAAAAATTTTAAAAAATATTTATTTATCTGTACTCCTAAATAAACCAAACCCTTTCTAAACCAGTTTCAGTGATGAACTGCAACCAGCCTCTAAGGAATAGATAATTTAAAAAGCTGTTTGAAATATTCTAGGAAGCATAGAAACATATTACTTCCAAAGTCATTTTGATAAAGCCAACTTAAAATTAATGTTCTAAATCTGGAAAATTATCTTTCCAGATTTAAAAAGGAGAAACCATAATACCATACTACTTTTCTGTTGGAAACAAAACAAAAGAAATAAATCCTCAGAATACTAAAAGGATACAACACAAGATTTATACAAGAAATATAAATACAAACATTGTAATCTAAAATCTATCAATGTATTTTAGAATATTAGAAAGTAAGGAAATAAAAACAATATTATCTTTGCAGATAAAGAGTTATTTGGTAAATATGAATATATAATCTTGATTTTTGTAATTCTTAATGTAATAATTGGCATTTTATACAACTTTATAATCTGTTGATATATGCATCTGAAAGGAAATTCCTTGGAAATAGTGTAAAAATTCATTGATAATATCTGAAACACCTTCATAAATTCAGTAGCAATAAACCAGGATCCTTATTATTATCAATATTATTTAAACTTAATATTGGTCTGGAAATACCAGATATTTTTAAATATCTTTTAGAAACAAAAGAAACTTAGTTTTTAAATAGAGGTAAAATACTGAAAAGGATAAAGCAACATTTTTCATATGATCATACAACTGGAAAACAAAATAATTAAAATTAAAAGCAATATAAATATTTACTGAGGGTGCCAAATACAAATGACAAAAATCTGAAAATTGTTTTCCTGTAAATAAACATTCCCAGCTATAAAATACAAAGAAATAGGAATCTCATCTTCAAAGTAAGAAGAATAAATATCTAGATATGAAGTTAATTACAAATGAAAAAATCTCTATGAAGAAAAACTTTTAAATTCTACTAAAGTATACATGTATTTTTTAAAGGCTTCAAAAGCAAAAAAGATAAAACATTGTCAAAATGTAAGTTCAAACTAAATTAATCTACAGATTTCACATGATCCAAATAAAATAGCAACAGCCTTATTTTTGGAACTGAAGCTAGCTGATTCTAAATTTCTTATGTAAAAATAAACATGGAAAAATTGGCAGTAAGTTTTTGAAAAAAATAAAAAGTAGTAAAAGAGAAAACCTCGGCAAGATAGTAAGACATATTTTAATACTACTGTAATTGTTTGGTGCTGTTGTCGGAATAGGCAGAATGATCAGTTGGACAGAAGAAAAACTCAAAAAATAAACAGGAATATATATGAGAATTTATTGTACAATAAAGTGGTATTTCACATCAGTTAAAAAAATAGCTTTCTCAAATAATGATGTTGGAACAATAAGCTACCCATTTTGAAAGCAGCCTTAAGGGTAGATCCCAATAAATTTCAGATGTATCAAAGATTTAAATGTAAAAATAAAACTTTCAAAGCACTAAAAATATTATATTCATAAAAATTGCTTGATAAAGAAATATTCCTTCTGAGATAAACCATCCAAAGCAGCATTAGAAAGGATTAATAAATTTGACTATATGACAATTAAAAATTCTGTGCCCCAAACCTCACTATATGAAGAAATTTTAAAAAATATTTTATAAAGCTTATTAAATAGGACAATATCCTTTACTTATGATAAATATATAACAATTTTTAAAAAGTCATAACAACTGGAAAATAGGCAGATATAGAAGGAAAATTTAATTATACACATTTAATTATAAACTTAGCCTCTGACTGAGTAATGCCCCTTCTTGGCACATATCCAGCAATTACACATGCATCCATCTGCAAACAAAGATGTAAGAACAAGGATGTTCACTGTAGCTTACCTAGGAAGAACAAAAGTCTGCAAAATCTTTAAATGTCAAGTAGTAATAAATTGGTTAAATCAATTTCAGTCCACCCATAAATGAAATATACTGCAGCTGTGAAAAACAAGGGAAGCCACAGGGCTGATAATAAAAATATCACCAACATATAATATTTAAAAAAGAGAGAAATATTTTATGTCTTCGTGTGTACATAAAAAGTTTTGGAACATGTGTAAAAGACTTAAACCTGAATTGGGAGTAGAGAGCCAAGATGGGAAGAAGAGCTGCTTTTCATAGTACAACTTCTTCACTGTTTGAAATTTTTTGCACATACATATATTAGTTTTTAAAATTAAAAAATAAGAAAAAATAAGTTAAAACTCTGGAAGTTGAAGTATTACTTAGCCTCTTTATAAACTTCATATTTTCATGATTTGATAATGTCCGATAAATTTTACAGAAGTATTAAAATTTTGATCACAAAATTTCATGTCACAATTTCTCACCTTAGTATTTGTCCCCCACAAGGTAAAAGTAATGCTGGGCTTCAGAGAAAGGCAAAGAAATGTGCAATGATCAATGTAGTCTTTCAAAATCCTAATAATGCAACTGCAAAAAGATTCACATATTACATTGAAGCTATAAGAACTTACTACCATGTATGTGATTTAAAAGGAACAGTACAGAGATTATATTCAGATAACCTGTGTTTGAAGCTGGCTGTCTGACGGACTTAGGCAAGTTATTTAATCTTTAAAAGCCTCAATTTATTTAATGAAAAAAATAGAGATATGGTTAACAACTTTAAAATGTATTCGGGAGGGTTAAATTATGACATTAATGTTGAATAAAGATTCCAAGACTTTTAGTGCAATAAATTGGCTATACAAAAGAGATTATCTTTTGGTATTGTCTACGATAGCATCTTCAGGCCAGAAAATGGTTAGTGGTCCCAACAGATCCAAAGTAAATTCCAAAAACTATAAAAATAGGAGAATGGAAACCACATGCTACTTAATAGAGTCTCAATTCACTAAGCAACTCCTGACCAACATGAAAAGCTCAGAGGCATGTGGGTTATATTCAGCTGGATGCGATTTGAATGCTTTTTAAATACTCTTTAATTTGCTGTTGTTGTTGTTAATGACCTGATTGAGAATTTTTAGGGTCTATTAAAGAGTATTTTATTTGTTCCTTAGCGCATCTCTTTTTTTCCCATTTTCTTCTCTTTCTCTGTTTTCTGCCTCTTCTTTCATTACATAAATAGATAAACCCACGCCATATGTGTAATTTGCTTCCATTTCACTCTTTCTCCCCTTATAGAAAGCTGTTTTAAATGGACTACACCAACAGAACTGGAGGTGCTAACTAGATCAAACAGTTAATTCTGAAAATTTTGAAGGCTTTCTTTAACATTTGTTTATGTTGGCTTTTTCATTTAGTTTCTAGGAAAATTTTATCACTGTGACAGTTAATTCAAATCCCAGCAAGACCTGGTAAGCAAATAACTCGCCAAGTTTTAACTAGAAGTACTCCTTAGCCTTTACCAAAAGAAGAACCAATTTGAGGTGTATTTCTATAATGGATGAGCCTTCTGTCTGAGTATTCCATTACCTCATTCATTTTAAAGTCAATTTAGAACTTATGGACAGTGCCAAATTTACAGCCTGGAGTTCAGACTCCCTTTTTTAGTCTACAGAGAAGGCATTGCATAAGTTGTCATGCTGCAAGTCTTCTGAGCTAGCCCCACTCCATCACATCCTTACTCCTGAGAGGAGACAATGGTTTCAGACTCTTAGTCTATCCAGTAATGTAAGTACCATTAAAGATCAACAAACATAGCTGAAACCTCAAATCCTCATCTTATGGGACATTATCATATCACTAACAGAATAGGTTGGTAAAGGCAATGAAGCTCTTAAACACACAAGATTTAAGCTACTAAATGTCTTTGTGTTAACTCTACAATTACAAATTCATAATCATTAAGTTTATAAAATACTATATTTTCCCAGAGGATTTTAAGGGCCATCCCTTGAAAGATATGGACCCCTAAATGTACAAAATCTAGGTTCAAGAAATGACAGATAAGAACATCTTCTCTAAGAAGAAATGATGTCATGGTTGTTTAGGGACCTAAGTCTATTTGTGTGCATACTCTGTCTAAAATTAGCATTTTCTGACGGATGGGCTAAAATATTGCTGGGATAGGATTACCTTTGCTATTTCTCAGTATCACTGCTATTGTGGGCTTGGTTACATCATTTTGTTAACTGTCTTGATGCATGAGAGAACAGATCACTTTGGATCCACCAGATGACTTGCTTTTTGTCACACATGTCCTGATATTTGTTGTCTTTGTCTTTTCCTTATAGTTTTCTCTGCTTAAAAATATTCGAGTTTCCTCCAGGTGGCCTATGTGAACTTTGCAAGACAGCAGGTGATATCTGTGACTCTGGGCTTTGGTATATAGGTGAAAGCTGTGTTCAAAATTGAGAAAGACATCTCTTTTCAAGTATAGGGTTAAGCAATAGAAAACAAGGTCAAGGGAGTTGGAATTTGAGAGGTGAGTGAAATTCAAGAGTCTAAGACAAAAATTTTCAAAACTGTGAAGTGTCCAAGGCTCATTTTTAACAAGGCGACATAGTGCAAGGAAGCATAGGCCTGCTTGAAAACATAAAGTCAGGACAGTCAACTGCACCTTCTCTCCCTTTTCCACCTACTGACGATGTTTTCATGCCTTGCAGCCTAATTCAAATATCATCCATCTGAAGCTTTCTGAAACTCTCTTTCCAGACTCTCAACAGAATGAATTATTTCCTCCTCTGAGCTCTCTCAAGACTTGCTCAAATTGCCTAGTTTGGAACTTATCACCTTAATATAGTTAGTTATAGATTTATCTTCTTGAGTTGAGGCTAGGTATGGTATTTTATTCCTCTTTATATCCCTAAAACATAACCAATTCATAAGGTGGATGCATAATTTAGATTAGATGAATTGAATTCAAATATTACTTGCATCCTCCTAGAGATTAGATTATGCATATAATAGTTCAGAAGTTTTCATGAACCAGAGTTTATTTCCTACTTGATTAATTCCACCACCACGATAAAAAAAAAAAAAATGGCTTAGTATACCCCTGGATTAGATGAGAGATTTGCAAACAAATTAGACACAAGAAAACAAAACTAAACAAAAATACTACTGGAATTATGGGTATATGGATGAAGTGAGGTGAGTTTCAGAGAGAAGATAAATATACTTTCTGCAGCTGACTTGAAGAGCTAGTGGGCTGCTGGGGGAAGAAATAATTCCATTGAGCCACCTACTGTGGAAGAATATTAAATATCTATGATAATTGTGGTACCAATAAGTATTTCAAAGGCAAGAAATGGTATTTATATTCCTACAGTGGCATCCGTGAAACATGCAGGTATTCAAGGTTTTAATCTTCTGATTTCCAGAGCTTTCGCGGTTGCACTGTGCCCTGTCATGTTCGGAAGGAGTGCTTATTCGTAAGAAACTGTACCTTTATTCTTTAGTCATTAGTGAAAATGGGTCATAGATCATGTCATGTTGTCTGTAACCTAGTTATAATTCTAGCAGGAGGGAAGTTTCAAAATCATGATTTCACATAGGAACCTTTAAAAACTCATTAGCTTTTGATAATTATCCTAGTATCTAAAGCATTAAAATCATGGAGCTAATTTCTACAAAAGATCAGCTGTGAACGTGTTCTGGGGAAATTTTCTCTTTCAACTTTCTGGGAACAAAAGAAAAGGCAGCTCAGTGCTCTAATATGTCACTATTCAGATGCAGAAGAGTTAGTATTTCTCAGAAGCATCATGAGTTAGCGGATTCTAAAGTGAAAAGCAAGAATATTAGAGCAACATCTCAAAATGTGACTCTGGGCACTAGAGAAACCTCTCCACTTGTGATTGATTTGCATTTCTGCCTATGTCTGAATTCATATTCCATAAGCACAGATGGAGGTGTGATAGATTTTTTTTTTTGAGCACATCTATTTATTCAGATACCGGATTCAGTCTCTGAGTGGAGAGATGGTAAAGGCTGCTGTGAGCAGATGGCACATAGGCACTATGACTTCAGAAACATTCCTTAAAGATAAGTGGCACAGTAATAATAATAATACTTAGCACATATATTGCACCTTTGGTCTGCCAACATTAACTAATTAATCTTCAGTAGACCCCTGTGAGAAAAGTAAGTGCTTATAATTATCTCTATTATGCAGTCAAGTCAACTAAGAATGTGTCTGCACATACTGTGGAAGAATTGGCCCAAGTTAAAGACCGGGGTGAACCAATTTGCATGGCTCTTTAAGATTTCTGCTCTAACAGCAGAGACTAGTATTTCCTGACATCCTGCCGTTTGAGGCACCAAGGAGATTTGAAGCAAGATCTCAACTGCAAGACATATTTCATTCATAAGGTTTCTGTTGCAGGGATCCAAAATAGAGCTGAGAAAAGTTGAGTCATTTTTCTAAAGCCCAAGAGGCCACAACTGTTTGAGGCAGGTATGCAATTAGAGTCCCTGCCCACTTCTTTTCTTTAAACCAGGCAATTAGAGTACATGTATTTTTCAAGGATATTCTTTAAATTATTGAATAAAATAAAAAATCAACAGAAGTCCTAAGTTTTCCTTTACTATTTGCTGTATCTGAGGTTTTTCCATCACAGGTTGATTCAATGTGCCCTATGGCTTTGACTAAATATATTAGTGATCTACATCAGAACGAAGGGTTGGTGAACTTCTTTTGACATTGATTTGATTACATTCTGAGGTTTTGATGCTGTTGGTATGGAGGAACAAAAATCTCTGTCTCAGGGTCTTAAATTTGGGATTATTAGAGTGTTCCATGATAACAAGAGGTCTCAGCCTCAATTTGAAATGTATTGCAAAAAATAAAATCTTTGAAAAAGCGAGAGACTTAATACCACATATACAAAATTATTATGAGGATTTAAGAAGAAAACTGTATGAGAAGTATCATTCCTGCCACATGATAGATGAACAAGTAATATTTCAATCCCAAAGCCACCTCATATTAAGGGTAAGATTTTGGACAAGTCACAATTATCTAGACTCAGTTTGCTCATCCATATAAATAAAGGCTAATTCCATCAACTATAAATAACTATAAAGATTTTTCTATTTCTATCAAAAGGATCAAAGACACTTTAAGGCCTCATGATTTCATATTTTAAAATCCTTTTTGGTTTCTATTACAATATTTATTATTCTTTATATGTGAAGTCACCAACTCGACTTGTAAACCTTGGGAGATGATCACCTTTGATCTTCAACTTTCCTCTTGTATATTTTAAACCTACTCTTGTTTTATGAAAGGGGATTCAAACTTGAATGTTTTGAAAGGTAGGGGAGATAACAGTAAAATGTACAGTTGCTCACTATAAAACAATAGCCAGTAATGATGCCTCGAGACAAACTAGCAAGAGCATGCCCTGATTTCAGGTACTCAAATTGAAAGATGTTTTTAACACACATCACATCTGGGCACAGGTCTATCTCTTGAGCCATGAAAAATATTTTCTTTTCTGATACCATGCTTGCATACTGTGCTCCTCTGTTCCCTTGCACTGAATACACTCTTCATTTCTCTCACTTGTCCAAGTCCTTTCCATCTTTAAAAGTTCAGATTATATCCAAGCCTTCCCATAAAGTCATTCCTAGTTTTTATAGTTCATAATGACCTCTTCTTATCAGAATTCATGAGTTTCATCTTCTAAACACAACATTTAGCATTAATGAACGGCATATGGTACCTATTTTTAATATTATCTTTATTTGTATTGTCTTTTAGGTCATATATATCTACGAGGTACAAGTAATCTAATAATTAATTGAACTAAAATATATCAAATTCAGGACTATGCCTGGCACATTTAAAAAAACATCAATATTAGTATAATTATTTTATCATTATAATATCATGATTTTTTCCTACGAGATTTTTCAATTAAATTCTTCCCTACACTGCCTGGCACAAAGCAATGATCATAAAACTATCTTATGTGTTATAACAATTTAGTTTACCAAGCAGTTGGTCAACCATTTAATTCTCAAAAAAACACTTAGATGTAAGTGTTTTATTAGCTGAATATAGGAAAGACTTAAAGTTCAGAAAAAGTTTACAAATTAAGTAAAAGGATTCAGCTAGAATGTGAATAAGTAGGAACCTCAGGGCTCTTGACTCCAAGACCAGTCCAGGGGAAGAATTCATCAAGGATGGCAAATGTGCTGATTCAGCAGCCCTCTCTAATATAATCCCTAAGCTTCCCTTGTTTTCCTTTCTAAGTCATATAAGTTTTATTACATCTGAATTGGTCTGTAAATTATTAACAAGGTATATGTCTCCTATTTAGATTATAATTTCCTTGAGGGAAGGTCTTACACCAAGCATTTTTAAGTGCACCATCCCTCTGTGATAACACTTAGTATCCTTTGAATGTTGAATAAATATTTTAACAACTTATGCCACTTAGGGCTTTAATGTCAGTTTGACTACTAATTTCTCAAGTGACCACTAAGAAAACCAGCAAATATTTATTGCAAACACATTTTTCAGGTACATTTCAAAAAGTGATTGCCAATAAGCCTGGCTGATGTGGTTCAGTGGATTGAGTGCCAACCTGCAAACCAAAGGATCGCTGGTTTGATTCTCAGTCAGGGCACATGCCTGGATTGTGGACCAGGTCCCCAGTGCAGGGCACATGAGAAGCAACCACACACTGATGTTTCTCTCCCTCTCTTTCTCCCTCCCTTCCCTTCTATCTAGAAATAAATAAAATAATTTTTTTAAAAAAGTGATTGCCAATAAAATGATGAACTAAAATACCTCATCTCTTGGGTTTTCACTAACTGTACTTCATTTAATCAAATTATTTCACTTCGATAAAAATATTATTAAAGGTATAAGTGAAGTATATTGAGTAGTAGTTTTCAGACTTCCAGGACAACACAATGCTCAGAAATTGTGGTGTCATTAGTGAAAGTCCACAAAATCATATTTGGTCACATTTTATTCACAGCAATTGACCATAAATGTTGGTGTGTACTGTTTAGTATTTTATTTTGCCTATTAATTTTAAGTTTAAATTAAGTGCTTAAATGCAAAGTAACAACCAAGAGCACTCATGTCCATTCATCAAAAGCTGGTATTTATGCAGGCACTGGTGTGTTTGTATTTTAATATTCCTCCCCTACTTGTTTATTCATTTTGCTCACTACAATATGAGTAATGCTAGACACCAGATCTTGAAAGTATAATCATGAGATTAACACAATTTGATTATTTCCCTGGAAATTGGAAGAAAACAACTACTGCTTGATTTTGGTAATGAAACACAAATGTATTCCAATTTTAATGCTCAAAGTTTGAAAACTTCTGCATTGAAAATCAAGGTGAATCTTAGTTGTCCATCGAGTCTGTTCTGTACTTTAAAATAATTAGTATATTTAATTCATTCCTATTTTTCATTTACCTGTCATGTTTTTCTCTTTAACATTTTAAATCATGCAAATTTTACAGAAGGATATTATTTAAGAACATCTCCTTTCCCAGCAGAGGAAATGTGGGTGTGGGGGTTACAACACTGAAGGCCATGACAATCATGTGAAGGCCATGTCCAATTCAATTTGCCGCTATAACAGCCACAATTGTATGTGAAATGTCCGTGTTGGCTCGGTGTTCAAAATAGAAATCAATGCAAGCCCATACACCGAGTTCAGAGAAGATAATAATTGTGAAGTTAAGGTCTCAGATATATAAATATCGCTATCTATCTATCTATTTATCTAAAAAGAGAAGTGGAGTGAAAAGCGAGTCAGCAAGGAGATTTTTCTTACCAGCCATAAAATATATGTATGAACATTCCATTGCTGTTCTGGTGGTGATAGAAGGAAGATTAGAGAACTAACATTTACCCTGAAACTAGAGGACCAATTGTGGTATTCCTCCCTTTCAGTAAATATCACCCGTTCATTTTATCTATCAGTTCTAGGAAAGTTTCTTTTTCAAGGCACTTGTTCCCTGCTCGGTGAAACTATACAGGTGGTGCTGCCTTGGCACAAATGGTCTTCTTGCTGAGGGCCCGCCAATTATTTGTAGTGAAACTGAAACATAAGGATAAATATTACATGTTGATGGATGCTTGTCAGGAAAGGGAATGAGGTGCTTTCAATGGGGCTTGTCAGACACAAAAACCTTCAGCAAATTTGCATTTTCAATGGCAAAGTGGCTAGAATTCTATAGCTGCTCCACTGGTGAACCTCAAGATTTATCTCATAAATTTAAATTATAGATGACATAGCACTGGAATGGAAATAAATGACACCTTTAAAAATAAATCTAGTGCAACATTTGGGAAAAGGAATCACACATTTAAAGGGGGAAAAAAAAAAGAAAAAGAAAGTTCCAATGTGCCAAAACAGAGCTTTTATTTATTGTCCTATTTACTATTCTCTGTCTAAAATTAGCATCTCTCTTACTTTTCCTTTTAGTCCTCTCTATAATACATGCTGTGGAAAAGCTCTGGAAGTTTTGTACAACTCAAGTAGTAAGCCTGGTTGCAGCTATAACAAAAAGCTTGCCAAGGTTGAGAGCCAAACTGGCAAGGTTTTTTGTTGTGTCAGCGTTTAAGTATTATTGCAATGTTATCATATTGCTGAAGAAAGGGGAGCATGGAAAGAGCAGAGCCAAATGGTAAGGACCGTTTGAGGGAAAGTGTGCACCTAGCTTCCACAGAGAGTTGGGCTGTATCGAACGGGGCTTAACTTTAATAGGAACCAGTCAACTCGACTTTAATTCGATCATATAAAATTGTGCTTTTAAAATTTATTCCAGGAGACCTTGATTCCACCAGTCTCTCTGCCTCAGATAGTGGTAAAGAGTAATGAAGAGTACAGGTCTGAAAGCCTGCAATATCAGATGAAAACTTCCTTGCATTATAAAGAAATTTCCACTAGCCAGCACTGGGAAAATAATTTTTTCTCAAAGGGAAATTTGATAGCCAAAAAAATCTGAGATATTTTTCCCCTTTCATGTATTTGTTCACCAGTCCAGAAAAAAGTCAATGAAAATTTGCACATTTGTCATTAGAAACCACAATAGAATTCACAATCTGAGCAAAGTTACTACCAATATCAGAAGAGTCAACTGAGGAAAATTAAAAAATAAAAGCTACAGCTAGAAGCAAAATGAGTTAAACCAAAGTCATAACCTATCGTTAACATTAAAATGTTTTCTCAGGGGGAAAACATGTAGTATCATTTACACAAGCTATTATGATAGTTGGGCTGCTACATTAGAAACTTTTTTTGAGGGGGTAGGAACTAAGTAAAAACCAGAGGGGGCAGGACACAGAGAGAACCATGAGCTCTTCCGAAGATAACTTTCCCTCCATGTATTGGTTGTTTCTGTTCTTCTCAGGTCAGTCATGGAAGTGTACATACATTATTTAGAGGATTTAAAGATTGAAGTGGTGAGTTTAAGAGCTTTACCCTCATTCACTATTTCCCTTATTTGCTTTCCAATTCCCTGTAGTTACATAGAGTCAAATATATTCTCACCCTGTGATCAGTGTTGGTTTTCAACTGACACTCTGCATGTGGAGCTCAGGAAAACCAAACACCTACAGGAATGTGTTGAAGAAACCAGATAGCAAGGCCGCCAAGTGACTCAGTCTCTGCTTCCATTCCCTGGGGTTTATCAACTTTGTTAATGGGCATATGTGCTGAGAATTATGTAGCATTAAACATGGCAAACACTTCTTGTAAAAATTTTTTGTTGTTTCTCAAAGTCAATACGTTGATAGGCCTAGTGTCCAGGTAAAACACCACCCTCTAGTGTACATCTTTAAATAATGCTGTTATGACTCCTTTGATGTTAACAGTTACAACAGTAGAGAATATTTTAAAAAGTATTACAATGAAGGTCATTTCCTATTAATATCCATAGGGCAATACATGCAAAGAATAACTGTACTATGGGTGACATATAAATCATTGATGTGGTCAAAATACTGTTAATTTTCATTGAACATGAAGCAAACCATTGACTAGATGAAAAGAATCCAACAAGCTCATTAATTTAACAAGTATCAGTGAGTATTTGCTATAGAATAGATGTTGTTCTATGACACAACAAAGATAATAAACATAAACTATAAAATGGAAGAAAATTATTCCGATAGGTGAACATTATTTGAGAAATCCCCTTGATGCTAGCTTTTCAGAAAAATAGCATAAATTGCTGAGATTAAAGTAGCATTAAATTACCTGAAGAAAACTGAAAATATATTAATGGAAACACAAAATGTTTCTCAGAAATGCTCAAAACAATTGAGAAATAAAATGCAAATACTCAAATACATAAGGAAAAAATTATAAAAGTCTAGATTAGAAGCTTTTTTAATGTTATATAGACAGATTCCGTGTGAATAAAAGGAATATAAGGGGCAATTAAAAGTATTCTACAATTCTCTGGTGTAAGAGATGTTGGAAAATCCTGTGAAAACATTTGACATTGCCCTCTTCTCTCTCATACAGAGCTCAAGAAACTGAACCCTTGCTGAACATGTCTGTAGATCCTTGCTACAATGGTGACTATCTTAGAAAACTTTTTTTTTCTTAATTATACCTAGCCTAAACCATTGAAAGTGGATTTGGCCCGATACACAAAAGTGTGAAGCATTTGAGAGTGTTAAAAATTCTTCCCACAAGACATAGAATGCATCAAATTCATATACATTTTCCCAGAACGACTCTTCAAAATGCCCTATAAAAATTCCCTCAGTGGTATTTTCAATTGGAATCAGGGAACATATAATAGTTCCATCAAACAGAAACATCATTTCTCATCAATATTATCTTTAGCTATCAGCAAGATATTTATACTTTTGCTACTAGCAAATTTTTTCTCACATACCCACTGTGACCTAAGTGCCTCAAAACATTTTGGAAGTAGTGGGAACTTAATAGAAGACCTGTATATTTATAAACGTGTACATTCTGGCAAAGTTTTCATGTGTGTATATAGTGAGCATCAGCTGAACACAATGTGCTTGGGTAGAAAATATCCCCTTAAAAGAAAGAGATAGTGAATTGCCCCAGAATGTATCTTCTCTTATTGCTAAGGAAGAAACACAACTAACTATCAGCACACTAGGAGCCAAAGGATTCAAGTCCTTACCCTGGCTCTAATTCTAAGCAGGTATATGAGTTAAGAAAAATATCTTTTTTAAAACTTTATTTTTATTGTTGACAATATTACAGATATCCCTGTGCCTCCTCTTTGCCCACCTCCACCCAGCTCCTGCCGCACTCTTCCCTCTGGCCATCACAACACTGTTGTCTGTGTTCGAGTTATGCATATATATTCTTTGGTTAATCCCTTCACCTTCTTTTATCCAGTAGCCCCTCCCCTCTCTCCTCATATAGCTGTGTCTATTCCATGTATCCATGATTCTGCTTCTATTTTGTTTACCAGGTTACTTTGTTCATTAGATTCCACACATAAGTGAGATCATAGGTTATTTGTCTTTCTCTGACTGGTTTGTTTCACTTAGCATAATAATCTTCAGGTTCATTCATGTTGTCACAAAAGGTAAAATTTCTTTCTTTTTTAAAGCCAAGTAGTACTCCATTGTGTAAATGTACCACAGCTTTTTTACCCATTCATTTACTGATGGTTACTTGGGCTGTTTCCAGATCTTGGTTATGGTAACCAATGCTGCCAGGAACATAGAGGTGCATATATTCTTTCTAATTCGTGTTTTAGTATTCTTAGGATATATTCTCAGAAGTGAGATCATTGGGTCAAAAGGCAGTTCCATTTTTAATTTTTGGGGGAAACTCCACATAATGTTTCCACATTGGCTACACCAGTCTGCATTTCCACCAACAGTGTGCTATGGTTCTCTTTACTCCACATCCTCGCCAGCACTTGTTATTTATTTACTGATGGTAGCCATTCTGACAGGTGCAAGGTGATATCACATTTTAATTTGCATCTCTCTGATGATTAGTGACGTTGAGTATTTTTTGATTATGTGTATCAGCCATCTGTACGTCCTCTTTGGAGAAGTGTCTATTCAGGTTCTTTGCCCATTTTGTATTGCATCGTTTGTCCTCTTAGTGTTGAGTCATGTAAGTTCATTATATGTTTTGGAAATTACCCCTTACCAAATGTATCATTGGAAATATGTTCTCCGATAATGGTAGCAATGTTTTTGCTAATATATCTCCTAGGGCAAAGGAAACAAAGGAAAAAATAAACAAATGGGATCACACCAAATTAAAAAGCTTCTGCAGAGCAAAAAAAACCCCATCACCAAAATGAAAAGGGACTTGAGAAAAATAACTTTTTTCTCAAAGCTCAGATTCTTAATTTATATAAGGTGCGGATAAGGCTGAATGATTGCAAAAGAAATTTCATGTGCTTATAGTCTATGACTTATAAGGCTTAGTTGTTTGGCTCTCTAATTAATATTAAAACTTAGGATTATATTACAGAGTAGGACAACAAAGTAGGCTTACAGTTGTGAGTACATGAAACATAGGGTTTATACTTGTATTATTATTTACTAATTATTGTACTATTTTCTCTACAAACAACTATAAACCTACTTTTGCTGAACTCCGTATTTTGAAAAATTTTAGATTAATATTGACTATAATCAACACCAAATAATGTGTACCATCTTTAAAAAAACCTTTAAATAAATGATTCAGTATGGCATTGATGACTCTTTTTGTTGGCCTAGGGCTGTGCAGCAGGTTCAGCTGATAGGACAAGATGTGGAATGAGGCTGTCCACGTCAGAATTCCAGAGCTACTACCACTTAGCTGTGTGACCTGAGCTGCTCTTCTGTGCCTTACATTTCTTACCAGAAATGTAGAAATAAAATAGTACTTTTTCTCCTTTGTAAGGTTGTTTTAAGGATGAAATAAAGTCAAGTATATAAGTTTTTAGCATAGAGTTCACATAGGTCAAAAACCCAACAACTTTTTTTTTATTATTACGACTCTACTAAAGAATACAGAAGACAATAAAAGGGGGGAAATCTACTCCAATTCTTATTTTTAACAGAATATTTTTGGGGAAACTGATTTTTTTCACTCTCATCAAATGGTTAATAATCTTTAATTATGCCCCCACAACTGACATCATCAGTAGTTAGAAATACAGGTAGCATCTGGCCAATTCTAATTTGTACTATGGGAGAGATGATGTTTGAACTCATGAGGTAGCTTCAGTGAAACATGGCTAAGCTGTCAAGAATAGATAATGGATAATAAATTAGGTATGAGAACATTTATTATAAAGGTATCTCTCTCACTGTATTCTCAGTAGCATATCAGTAAGAATAATTTCAAACCAATAGCAGCTACATATGCATCTGCTACCACACATACCAAATGAAAGTGGGAAGAAAGGCACATTATAACTGTGGCAAACATAGCAATCTACCACCGGAAAACTATGTTATTTAGTTAATTCAACAATGTAGTTTGACAGGTTCTTTGAAAATAAACAAAACAGTACATTCTGAAACTTATCAAGTGATTTTTTTCAAATAAATATCCATGCTGTGTTTCAGTGTTCTTTAACCTTGACATTTATGTTGAATTATACACTTGTTATGAAAATGGAAACTTGGATCCCTACAAAAGAAAGCCTTTTGGAGTTGAGAAATAATTCTCACTGCAGTTTCATAGAGTCTCTCCAAACTTCAAATGCAAATGTCAGAGCTAGAGATTATGATGACTGAAAAAAGTAGAAGTTTTGTTGATGTTTTCTATCCTATTACTGTTCTTATAAAGGTTTTGTTCCAACTGAATACAACACATCATATGGTCTCAAGTTAACACTGGCAAAGAAAAAAAAAAGAATTTGCAGAGTTCAGAGAGACTAAATAGCTAGAGATAATATGGCCTGAGGATATCAGCTTCTGTACATCTATTTCTCATATTTAGTAGTGTGCATAAAAATTAAGTAGGCTTTGAGTACGGAGCATTATCTTAAAAGAGTGCAAAAACACACTGAAACTAAATTCATATTTTGAGAACTCTGACAGAAATAAGGAACTGAGGCCAAACTGACACTACTTAGCAATCAACAAAGCTGTCCGTGTATTCATCAGCTCCACTGGGCACATTTAGCACAATTGATCAGGCTAACTTTGAGAAGGATCATAAGGATATAAAGACTCCTTCCAAGCAGTAGGAAAATGAATAGCTGAATGGGGAAAATTGTGCCACACATCTTCTTGTCCTATTACTGTTAACGCCAGCAGTCACAATCAGTAGTTTATTGTATAGGGCAATCTTGTTGATTAGAAACTGGATTCAAGTTCATCAAAATGGAATGGCATGTAACTCATCCCTTCTATTCCTACAGAAATAACTTATGCATCTTTATAGGCATTTTTATTTGTAGCACTGTGTCATAAGAAGTGGCTTTGAAAATGTATATAGTGCCTTGTCAATCACTTCTGCCATTCACTTCTTAAAAGAACTAAAAAACAAGTCAGCAAAAAAAAAAAATGTTTCACTGTAGCAACAGAGACATTTCTATGCTATTTTTATATAAAAGTTTCAAAATAATTGTCTTGAAGTCCAATTACTTTGTCGTATTTTTTGGACTATCTTTATATCTGGATGTGGGTGCTTTGCTAAAGACCCCTATGTGTAATTGTTAATTTTATGATCTAAAAGAACAACTCTAAAGAAGTGGAATAATATGCTCAGAATTACCGAGGAGTTCACTAAATGGGAAAACGATGCAAAACCAAGACTTTTTTAAAGTTCACCTTCAGTCACTAACTCATTTCACTGACATGTGACATCAGCTCATTACCCTCAGTCTTGACCCAAACAGGAGACGATAAACAAATTTAGTTGCTTAGCAACAGAATTGCTGAGCAAAGCAGTAGAATTTGCTTTAATGTTGCTTCTCGGGCTAATCATTTCAAGGTCCTTGCAGATTATGCAACTTCTAAAACCAGCAACACTGAATAGAAAGCCATTTCAATAGCACCATTGTAATAATTATAATTTGTTATTTAATCAATATTTATTGATGTATGACTATGTTTGATACTGTTTTAAGTGTTTTGCATATGTTGTAATGTAGAAAATAGAGATGAAAAGTATACATTGCACATGTATTAAATATATATATTCAAGAGAGATGGAATATATATGTGCAAATATATATTCCAGATGAAAAAACACACTAAAAATAGAAAATGGTTATTACGTTAATCCATAAGGCAAAGAATATGAAAGACATCATAAGTGTATACCTCTTTGTTTTTAAATATATATGAACGTTTTACATATGGATTCCTTTCAAAGATCTTAAAACACAATTTCAATTTCTCTTCCAAGTTCTTGAGAGTTGAATATAGCACAGTATGTTTTCCCTTGTTTAAAAAAAACAGTAAAAAAGGGAAAGCTTAAAGATCATTGCCTCTTCTTAAAGCAGAAAAATTAGTCATATAATTAGATCACAAACTTTAATGTTCTCTTCAATTTATTGCACTTATACCAGATGTTGTGTGTGTGAGTGTGTATGTGAAATTTCAGCATAACAACTCAGCTAGTACAGAGGAAAAATTGCACAGAAAAACAAAATTGCATTAAACTAAATTTGCTAAATAGTTACTGTTACCAATGCAGTTATTTTATGATGGTCAGTTATTTGGGGCTCACTCTAAAGATGTTAATCACTACGTTTCCCAGAGAAAGGAAGAACACAGCATCTTCATTTTTCTTACTCACAGAGGCACAATGTAGCAATAGAGCACTTAAGACATCCCAAGAAAAATGAGTGATTCCAGATATATCAAAACTTAGCATTTCCTATGTGCAATTCAATGCAAACTTACTTGTTTTGAAACATGAAATGATGCCATGGTTGACCAAAAGACTACAAACTTCACTTCTATCTTCTTTCAGTCTGGTTGGTTGTGACTATAAAGGCAGTGTGTCCTGTGGTCTTTCAGGATTTCAGGTCTACAGGTCCTGTAGATTTACTTTAGGAAAATTTTTAAAAAGATCATCGTGAGAACAATAGTTCCAGACACCACAGATGGAAATTTAAATGTGGTGTGATGCCGCTCATCAGGAGCCAGCTAAGGTAACTGCGCTGTAATCTGTGAGTTACTCTTGTGAAAAGATCCCTTGGCATTTTCTTAACAAGAACAGTGTTAGTGCCAATGTTTTGGCTTTCCTCCACTTTCCAGTGTATGAGTTCCAACCACCAATTCTCTTTCTACATTTCGCATCTTAAATAATTTTAGGGTTACATAATTCATGTTAATATTTTTGTCAAACATAAACTTCAATGATGGCAATGCAGACCCTACTAGGTGTTTATGAGATTCTTGAAGAAAAATTGTGTTCTGCTCTTGAGCTACACAGTAACAGCAGTCTTACATCTTTTTCAAACAAGGTCCTGATTACATTTTCTCATATTACCTAGTGCTTAATCAAGTTAAATGCTTTAATAAAATGGAAACAACTTCAAGACAGGCAGAAATAAATGCAGAACATAGGAGACTAGGAGAGAGAATACACACATATAAACCACACACATAAGACATATATGGTAGCACATTAGAATATTTATCTTTAAATTGCTTTTTGCATTGGAAAATAAAGTGTATTTTATAAAATATAAATGTGTATTTTAAAACATAACTTATTTTTCATCTTATCAACACCTTTGATACTATAATTGAATGAAGGCTTAAGAAATCATTGATACAGTGATTTCTTTAAATATCACATTAATTTCAAAGATAAAATGTTTTGAAAACTGAACCTGAAAAAGGACATTTTAAAACTTAATTTTAATATATGTAATAAAGTATCTCAAGTAATTAATTGCCAAAAGTTGATATGAAGCTTCCAGTTGCCAAAGTGGCATGTACAAAACTTGGAAGTTGCCACTCCGTCCTAACAAGTAAAAAGCTGAACGAATGAAAAATCAACGACTCTCCCTAGATCTGTGAAAGAAGTGAAGACATGGAGAAAACTGCTGCCCTGAAAACTGGAAACAAGGGAAAACAGAGACTCACATTTCACAGGAGCAGAACCCATGAGCAGAAATATCTGTAGGGCGGAGGAGCGAGGCAGGCAGAGAGGTGAGGAGAACCTGAACTGTAATCGGTAACCTACTGGAGGCTCAGTGTATAAGACTGAGAGTTAAATCTCCAGGATGTCCCAGTCATAGGGGTGATCTCTTACTTTCATGAGTTCTGCCTCCAGGAGTTCAGCCTGGTTCTCAGTGTGAATATTTGAGAAAAATCCCCTCATGCTTCCAGCAAGAGGAGGAAAAAAGGAACCATTCTGAAATACACTAGAACATTCTGTTCTTCCTAACCAATTCTGCTCTGAGGAGAAACAGTTTAACCAGAAGGTAACCTGCTGTGGCTCTATCAGAGACTGACCTGAGTGAAAGGAAACACCCAACTCAAGCCAGCTCTAGCTGGATTTTTAGGGTAGGGTAAGTACCGCAGTGGTGGATACATGTCTTTATACATTTGCCCAAACCCATAAATTTATAGAACCCCAAGAGTGAATCCTAACATAAACTATGGACTTTGGGTGATTATGATGTGTTAATACAAGTTCATCGATTATAATAAATATATCACTCTGGTGGGGGTTGTCGATAGTGGGGGAAGCTATGCAGGTGTTGAGGTAGAAGGATCTCTGGGAAATCTGTGTGCCTTTCCCTAGTTTTGCTGTGAACCTAAAACTGTCCTAAAAAATAAAATTTATTTTTTATTTAAAACTGACATAACCTCAAACTTATTTGTAAATCTTTCATTTTTATCCAAACATTTCTATAATTATATTAGTCAATAATTTTCTTTTCAAATCAGTTCAATTATTTCATTCTCCCTGCATTCTATTGCTGTTATTTATTTATTGAATGCTTACTTCGTGTTTGGTACCTACAAAATTCCCTTTAACAATTCACATCCATATTCTGAAATAAAAATCATCATTGTCATATTATAGGTGAAGAATCTTAGAATTTAAAATATTAGCAAACTTGTTTAAATCACATAGCTATGAGCAACAAAGTCCTTGTTAGAACATAATGTTGTCTGTTTAGTTATAGTGTGAACTATCATACAGTTATTAGCAATGATACGCACTGAATCCCATCAGCATCTTCTTTTTGTTGTTAAAATAATCCTTCCAACTTGTTTGTTATGCCTCTTTTAAGCTACCTTCCCCAGAATTTCTGAGTAAAATTAATAACTACTTCTGTATCTGAGCATTAGGTGAATCAAATGTTTCAAAAGCTGAGTAAAAATTTCTCCTTTTTATTTTATTTGTTTTCATTCAATATTTTCTGCCAATATTTTGAGACAATTTGGGTTTTTATGTAAGGGAATAAGGTTATCTACACTGCTGGTTATGAGTTAAATATTCTAGAAGAAGTAGAAGATGCCATTAATTTTTAATTAGGGACAAAATGTTACCCAAATGGTACATTATCACTGCTGGGGGACATAGTGAAATTAAAGAAAGTAGATCAAGCCAAAGCTTAAGGACATGGAGATTATATGTAATTTGAAGATGGACAGATATTCTAGTCCTCTAGAGTAAAGAATTATTTCCATGTTCATAAATTAATGATATGTTTATATTTTTCTTGTAAGGAAAAATATTGGATAGATTTTGGAAGACCATGCCATTTTTACAAGTATTAACATATAAAAATGTTGATTAACTCTTTTCTATAAAATGCTAGATTTGTTAAATCATGTTATGATTGTAAAAGTCAAACCAGCACTAAAGATTATAGGAAGTATTAAGTTCAAACTAACAAATAACTAGCATTGACAACTTGAGTTTTATCAAATTACATTTTGTTTTGTTTCTAAATTACTATCCTTGCTAAACACATGGTCATGGCCCTTAGCTGAGATAAATTATACATGAGCATAATGAACCAAATAGAGGAGATAAAATAAAATGTTTGAACTCAAAAAGAAGCAAGGAGGAAGATGTGAATTTAAGTAGGTATAAAATAATCTGATTTAGGATGACTTCAACTCGGTCAGTGTTTTCACTTTTCAGACACAAAAGAAGGTGAAGAGATTAGCCAAAGGATGAGTGTGCATCACTCATAGACACAGACAACCATGAGGTGATGGCCAAAGGGAAGCGGGTGTGGGGGTGGGTGGAGGTGAGTGGGGGGGAGGGGGAAATGGGGACATCTGTAATAGCTTTGACAATAAAAATAAAGAAAAATAAATTAATAAAATATACTGCAAACTGGATGGCATATTTATGAAAATATAAAAGCATTGTTTTACATCACAAAGAAATGGAGCAGGATAAATTTAAGAAGAGCCAAAACAATCACATTTTAAAGCCACAACATCCCGAGTTCATTCCTTATTAATGGACTAGATTTTTTCTAGAAAAAAAAAGGGCTAAAAACAAGAGATCTAAAATAGGCATTTTCATAATATTACTCTAAAAAGAGAGATTGCTATAATTTAACCACTGAGCTGAAAACTGAAATCCTTAAAGTGCATTTTTAGGCTGCTGATCCTGACCTCCTACAGACCAATTAGAGTCGAATAATTGTTGTTGGTATGACAACCTCAGGGAGAAACAAAAGACTTCAATTTCATTAAGTGAAGTCACAAAGTTGTTCTTTAGAATAGAAAATACATAAGGGCAGCTATAAATCATGGTGGCTTATGAGATCACGTTAGATAGTAACATTTTTCTTCTAACAATGTTATTAAGACCACAGTGGGTCATGAAGGGCTAACCCATGCATATCATTAATTTGTACATTTCAGCTGTCTTTAAGAATTGATTATCAAAGCCAAATTGATTATTTCACTTATATGAATAGTAAGACATTTAAGCACGATTTCAAATCCATATATTTCTTAGATATAGCTTTACTTTTATGTCTCAGTAGAAGATGTGTTAAATGATCTGCTATTCAAAGCCCATGAACATTTCATTTACAAAAAAAAAAAATACCTGTACATGGTTACTTTTGATGTATGTAAAAGCTGCTATTACTGATCATATATGAATGAAGGTACCCATAGTCTTTCTTGCTTTATTACAGATACACTACTCTTGATTTTAGAGTATTATTGAGGTATGAATGATGTACAAGAAACTACACACATTGATTTAGAATTTTATGAGTTTTAACATTTTTCCACTTATCAAACCATCATGGCAATAGAGGTAATAAAAACATATTATTTTTTAAACAATATACATTATTGTTTAATAAATGTATATTATGTTTATATATAATGTATAAACAATATACAATACTGCCCCAAAGTTTTTCTGTGTGCCCAATGTAATCCAGCCCTTTGTTCCCTCCCCACTATCTCCCATTTCCAGCAAACCACTTGCCTGTTTTCTGTCACTATGCATTAGTTTCTATTTTCTAGAATTTTATATAAATGGAATCATAGAATAAGTTCTCTTATGTCTTGCTTCTTTCACTCAGCATAGTCTCTGATATACTTCACAAATTAGGATATTAGAACATGTGCATATCATTCTCTATCTTCTATAATATATGAATATTAAAATGATAACTGTTTTAACATCCTTTTTAAATATTCTTGAGCTTTGGCTTAGGATGTAAGTTATTCCCAATGGAATACTACTTGGCAGTAAAAAAGAAGAAAATTTTACCTTTTCCAACAGTATGGATGGACTTGGAGAACAGTATGTTAAGTGAAATAAACCAGTCAGAGAAAGACAAATACCATATGATTTCACTTACATATGGAATCTAATAAACAAATTGAACCAAGCAAAATAGAGACAGACTCACAGATAGAAAGCAGAGTGACACCTATTAGCGGGGTGAGGTGGAGGGATCAAGAAAAAAGGAAAAAGGATTCATGCACTTGGACAACAGTGTGGTGATTACAGGAGTGAAGGAGGTATAAGTGGGTTAAATAGTAATGGAAAAATACAATAAAACGTTTTTAAAAATAATTGTATCCTTTCAAAGTTTGCTTTTAAGCTTCATTAAACAGTTCAGTTTCAGGGCAATGTTTTGGAGAAACAATGTTGTGTTCCCCTCTCCTACTGAGACAATACCCACTTTGAGTACTCTGCCGTATGTCTTTTGCAGTACGAGGGCTCTCCCTTTCTGCCATGGGGGAACACAGACTATTAGCTTTCCCATCTCTTATGATCACCAGGGATTGTTCTGTTCTTTCTCTCGCTTTGAGTAGTTTTCTCACTTACAGGCACTCATGCACACAATAAAGATTTGAGGAGAACCTTGTGCAGATTTCTAGAGCTCTGTCTGTCTTTGCAGCCCTCTCTCTTCGTACAACTCTCCTTTCTGCCATTCTGCTATGCAAATTCTAGATATTTTGGTTTCCCTGCCTATTCAACTCACAGAGACCACTGGGCTCTGGTTGGTTCCCAACCTCTCTGCCTAAGGCCTCACAATGACTAGAACAATCATAGGCAGTAAACTGGGGCAACCATAGAACATAGCTCATTTATTTCCTTTTTCTTAGATCTCTGTCCCATACTAATCTTTGTCCAATGCCCATTGTTTCATAGTTTTTGGTCTCTCTCTTTTTTTTTTTTTTAGTTGTTTAAGGACAGAGGATAAATTAGTTATTTTAAATTAGTGAGAGTGGTAGGGAAAAACTTTATTATAAGGTAGTATGCAAAAACAGGTAAAAATAACAGCACATATAAATCTCCATTGTCCTTAAGATTTTTTTAGGTTATTTTGTGGGCATCTGATATCTGTATTAGTTGGGGAAAAATATAAATGTAAGATTTGGGACAACCCTCATGTCCCTATTTATAGTGAGGTGGTAAAACAAAATAGCTTACCAAAATATGTAGGCTGCATCAAGAGTTCCTTAAAATCCTTGAAGAGATGTTTTTTAATGGATTAAAATTTCATATTTATGTATAAAATTTATTGATTCTTTTATTTATTTTTTAATTCAACATTTATTGAGTGCCTGTTATGTGCTAGATATTGTTTCAGGTACTTGGGACACAGCAGAGAGCAAAACAAAGGTTTCTGCCTTCATGGAGCTTACAGTCTAACATTCATGACCCTTTACCCTGCACGCTGTCTGTGACCCTGGCAAGTCATGGCACCTCTCCTCGGCAATCCGATGAGGGAAGAAGCAGGCCTGGCCCAGATGTGGGTAATGTGTCTGGTGCACTGTAGATGCCAAACAGACACCACCCCCAACCCACCACCCAGACAGGAAATCAGGCTGAAAGTTAATTTTTAATAATAAAGTGCAAGGCGGGAGGGCAGAGGAAGTGCAGCCGGGTGTTCTGGTATGCTGCAGCCCCAGACCTAGGGCTGGCTACACAAACTGTTGCTGCTGCTGCTGCTGCTGCTGCTGCTGCTGCTGCGTGGTAGCTGCCTTGCTGGCAAGGTCATTGGCCTTCTCTGTAGCTCCAATGCCATCTCCTTTAACTTCTCCTTGGCTTCCTTAGCTGTCTCAATTAAGGGTCTTGGAAGGGGCCTCACCTTGCAGCTTGGCCAAGGTGCATTTAAAGCCCTTCATCGTCTTGGTCACTTTTTTTTTTTTTTGGAACTGGGCAAGACCAAAATCTTAGACAGCTCTGGAGATGCCAGTTAAGCTAGAGGAGACCCAAGCATCCCAGTGGATTCGGTCCAGCCGCTCTTATCAGACCTCACACAGTAAATACACCATTCCTCCACCACCAGCAGCCGGACGTGGCTGGTGATTGTGAAGGTGGTCATAGTCTGTTTCCGTGGGTCCACAACAGAATCTTCCAGGATGTACACCGAGCCAGCCACACTGGCAGGAAATAGTCTCTCAGCCCAGCGGGGCATCCCATTGGTCTTAGTCAGGAGTCTCCTGGACAGGAGCTTCTGGTCAGGGCTCACCTCCTGGTGCACCTATGTCTCCTGCCAAGACATGTTTGCTATAGGGATTTGGTTACTGTAGCCAGAAGGCAGCAAACACTTGGTCCCAGTTACTCTGGAGCACGCTCTGGCCCAAGAAAAACTTCGGCATCATCCCGGCCAGGGCGGGGGCATACGAGGAGACCAGGCCAGGGCTTAGCGCACACCCACCAGACACGCAATTCAGTCACGACCGTGCTGTGCTCGACCAGGTGCCACCGCCATGAGGAGTTTTCCACCGATTCTTTTAAATAATTGATAATACTTAACAGCGTTTCAAGCTTAATACTTAAAGGATCAAATTTTCTCATGTCCCATATTCCACATGCTAGAATGTTACCCAAGTATTAAATTTCTGCTAGGCGGGAAAATAGAACTCTGAATCACCTGCCTTTTACGCTTCATGGTTTAAAAAAAAAAAGTGACTTCCCTTAATAGTTATAAGCATTAAACTTTATGGTAGTCAAGTCATAAGGCCTGTTAAGGAATTTTTCATTTCTCCTTCTTCAAGACAAAAGGTAGGAGTATTAATCTACTATGTTTGGGGTTAGTCGATATCATGTGTCTTGCTTTGGCTAAGGACATGTGATAGGATATGATGCATGTCACTTCCAGACAGAAGCTTTAACCGCCAAAAAATAATTCACCTTGTTCCCTTTTCTTGCCTACTAGTTTATCAAAGTATGTATTGAGATTAAAGCCTTCATCAGCTGGGTCTTAGAGTAACTAAGACACACATAGTTTCCAACTAAACTCAAGACTGTTGCTTCACCTTGTTGATCATGTGGTGTGAGAAAAACCTCTTGTTTTATTTAAACCACTGAGATTTTGAGATATAGGGGTGTTATTATCACTCCCTGTACTTCCAATATGAATAGCATGACCTCATATGTATCCCCTGAAGGGTATCCACAAAATGAAATAGAAATAAATTGTATCAAAACCAAAGATTCTAACAGAAGGTTAAATTGAAAACTGAAAAAAAAAATCTGGTTTCATAAGTAATGAAAAAGTATTTCAGAAATAGCAAACTTATTTACCTTTAAAAACAGTTCTTAATCTTTTAGATAAAGATGTGTTTTCTTTGATTGTTTCTTTGATTATTTGTGAATTCCTGGTACTTAAAACTTTAATTTCTTACTAATGACCTTGAATGCTGGAAACTACTTACTTCATAACTCTAATTCTGGGTTATTTACATTTAGCTTAAACAAAGAATCAGACTCAGAAACAAATAATACATTAAATAAACATGCACAGTGCAAAATATTGTAAAATACTAGCCAGGAAGTCTCTCTATAACAACTCCTAATACAGTAGCTGGTAACCCATGTCATGACTTTGACAATGCCAAAATAGCAACACTCTGGCAGCATCTCCTCCACCAGTGGGGAAAGTGCATATTAGTTCCATCAAAGGGTGATGGCTGTTAGCACTGCTTGGCACTAATGAACTATGAGTTCCTTACTCCCTCAGAATCGAGGCCATTTCTTAGACTTCTAGAATAGAGAAGTTTATATATTTTAACAATATGATTTTTGAGTTATTTTAGCCAATTTTATAACCTATTTAGTCACTGTGTATTAGATAGGAAAAGTTAAAAACACTGTTAGAGTAATAAACAAAGAGCAAGGAATCTGTAAAGCCAAGACATCAAATGCCTTTGGCCAGATAGTCTTCAGAATATACATGAGCCTTACTCACTACTTTGAGTTGTAGGGAGAAAAGGCAGTAAACTTTTTCACAGATATTGATTAGAATTTGAGTTAGCGGAGTGTTGCAGGTAAATTCTAATATCATAGATGATTTTCAAATAAAATGCTCATTCACTGTGCTCCATTATCTGATTTATATATCGTCAACGGCTACCGGGTGGATAGCAGTCCATACTATCCGGTAGGTATGACAGACCTTAAAGCTCACTCTACCCACACTAGTGAGGACTTAATGATTTTGATAACTTTGAGTGAATCTAAGTAACGCTTCAAATTAACCATACATGTTTCCTTGAAATCCAAGAGTAGTTTGTGGGAAATATTTTTCTCTATACTTTGAACTTAAACTAGAAACTTCTTTTATTCTTGTTTTCATGCGTCATCTTTCTTCTCTACACTTAAACTAAATCAAGTAACACTTCTTTTATTGTTCTTTTCATGTGTCACAGAGTCCGTGAATTTAAGTTGCAGCAACATTAAACCATTAAAGGAGCTGACATTAGTGAGAGTATATCCAAAGAATTTTTTCAGGATGTGCATTAGTATGTACCATGTCCTAGAAAACAATTAAAGCCTGATTCTTTAGGTAAATCACCCATGTACTGTGCTGAACTCTGAAGAGAATGTTAACTTTTAATGAAATGCAAAAAATCATGATATAGAATATAGTTATAAAATTCTGAGAGCTCAAAGTCTTATTTGTAAATCAAGGATTGAAGATGATTATCATATCTTTGCCAAATACTTTAGATTTGGTAAAAAGCCCTATCTTATTATAATTCCTTTTAATGTGATTTCTAATAATTTAAACAGTGTAACATCATACATAATACATGTCAATATACTGTGCCAATATAGGATGTGATATAGCTATACTCCTCTTTTATATTTAAGATGTATGAACTCAATACATCCTGTTATCCAATGCAGCCAGGAAGACATTTGTGAAGAAAGTTAACTCATACTTGTTCTCTCCAAAAAAAAAAAAAACAAAACACCAACTTTTTTCTTTGAGTTTTGAGAACACTACCAAACTAATTAAATTACCTTCAACATAGCCACCTAATTGAAAGAAAAATATGGATTTCAAAATAATAAATGTGTTAAAGGCCAATGCAATAATCAAGTGAAGGAGAGTACATAGCAAAAATTAAAAATCCTCTATAAAAATAAATTTGTACACATCTTGTTAACTTTTAAACAAAATAATAATTATGATGATGAATATAATAATATTGATGATACTAATACAAACTTCTAGTCTTTTTAGGAATGTATGGTGCTTCTGGGGGAGAAAACCCCAAAACATCATAATAAAAATTTTAATGAGACTTCAGATCTTCAAGATTCTGTCCAAGAAGCTGCTCCCTTTCCTCATTTTTTTTTAAAGGAATTGAGAAATGTGAACGCTTAGAAAAAAACAAAATATAGGCTGGCAGGAAGAAATTCCATCTTGTTGGGTCTCTGAAACAGCGGAGGACTGAACACTTGTAAACACGGTACCTTGAGCAATAGTTGCCTTATGGCTTGTAGTTTGAGGCCAAGAATAGCATGATAAACTTAGAATGTGTTTATCTCTTGGCAGCTTCATTTTACTTGCAAGCTGGGAGGGACAAAGACCAACAATTTTCCACCTACAAAGTGCATCTAAGCTGGCAGGCAGCTCAGTGAGTAAGTCAACTTGAACCTCCAGATCACAACTACTCTCAAAGACAGATGGACAATTTTGGAAAGGGAGATGATTCAACCAATATCTCCAGGCATTTGTGGTTATAATGCCTGTAGTTGGGAAGTATGTGTGGAGAAGCATTAATTTGGAGATTTCACATACGTTAGTGCTATTTTAAGAAACAAATGGTATGTGTGCAAATTTTTATAATTCCATGCTCTTTGTTAGGTGAGAACAGGTATAAAGGTGTCAGCATTTTAAGAACCTGTGTTTTCTCTCCAAGATCCAGAAAACTAAACAAGTTTTCAACTACTGATTTTACCCTGTTATTTTTTAAATTTTTTTTATAACATAGTGTTTTGTCTAATTCAAAGACTTAATGTCAATTGTTTAATGATTGATTATATACCCAGGTAGACATTTATATTTTATTTTCAAAGTGGTTAATTGAGAACTAGAGTTAATTATATAAAATGTATTTCTAAAAAGAGGAGCTTGGATGCTGTATTTTGAAAACTGAGTAAAGGAAGCTCTTGTTACAAGGTTTGATACAATTGCCTAAATTGGGTTATTTGTCTAGTAAGGGTGTTATATTTCAAACTATGTAGAAATTTTGAGATCATAAAACAAAACTCTTTTTAACCAATTGGATTCATATTTTTGGCTTCCAAAACAATCCTCCCCTGTTCCAACACACAGCTGATTACCCAGGATTATTCTGAACCCTTGGGAAATGCAGGTAAATAAAATCTTTTTGGCATTGGAAGAGCTCACTTTATGAGTATAGTATGGATCCGATTTCACTACAAACTGGAAAAAATAATTTATATTATCAGAAGGAATGAAGGATGATTCTGTCCTTTTTCATAAAACATTCCATGATCAAACAGACAATAGAAAATAATATCAAAATAGAAATGAAATGTAATCAGTTATTTACTCAACTTGGGAATTTCTATTAGAAATTTGTTTCATGTGGAATATAAAATGATTTTTCATACTCTCTTTTACAAGTATTAAAAAGTGTATTTATGAAGAGAAAAAACAATGACCAAAGCAATAAATGGTTAGAAATGTTATAAGTAGATTCTAAGTAGTTCTGTAAATGACTCATCATGATTTCTTCCAGACAGTGGCAAATTAACATATTTTACACCCAAAGCAAAATTAATGCAGTTAAGCCTGCCAAATCCCAACTCCTTTGCCTTGCCACATGTCCAGAATAATTGTTTGTTTCCCCCCCAAAAAAGAGTTTCCCATGGACCTCCACAACAACTCACACTGCAGTGTAAGTCTTCACAAGGATAGTTTTTTTCCACCTTGCACCTTTCAACCCTTAATTTGTTGAAGAGACCCAGCCCAATGCAGACCAGCATTGCTATTATTTTGACTTTTATTGTGCAACCTGAGTATTTCAGTTGTTCTGTTTGAATAATACCACTTCATAGAAAACTAACTTGATTAAATATTTTCTGATGGTAGATACCTAACTTTTACAAACCTGTCATTGGAGAAATGATATTTTAAGAAACTAATTTTTTTTCTCTTGAAAACAACTTAATATATCCATTATTTAAAGTTTACATGTTTTTTAAACTTTCAGTTTGGATTAATACATGATCACTTGATTGGATACAAGACATCTTGCCAAATCCACTACAGCTGTAAATGGGAATTGACATAAAACATCCTTGCTGTTCAAGGTGAATCAGCCCAACTCAGAAAGTAACTATGTTTAACTGAAATTTGTCATTATCACTGTCAAGTCATCACTCTTTAAATATCAGCATTTTAAGTACCATCATATATATTTCATGGAATCAGAATTGTACCCTTGATGAAAAGAATTCGTAAGTAAATATACTTCTGCCTTATTTTACTTCCACAACACTCTTTTTCTTCTTTCTTTTTTACCTTCCCATCTAAATATCGGAGAACCTATATTATCATTATAAACAACATTATATCCCTAAAGGAGAAAACTGTTCAAAATGAGTCAGAACCCAAAAGAAAAAAATAAGGCACAGTAATTCTAAAAAGAATTCTCAAAATAATTGGCAACAACCAAAAAGCCAGAACTGGAAGAAAAGAGTTAGTAATTCGGCCCCCATATAGATGTTCTAGATGCCCGAATGTATTCTCATAAAGGAAAGAATGTTGGTGATGATTCTCACACCCACACAGTCCATGGGAACATACATTCTAAGGGAGAGAGAGAATCAGGAATTAGTAAAGAGGAGTCAAGTGGATCAGAACAGGAAATGAGTCCTTCTCTTCTTTGTAAAGGAGTGGGAATACATGGATGATGTTGTGGCCACCACACATTGAGAAGAAGGAGAAAATGTTGCCCATGCTCTGAGAAAATGGGAGAGAAAACAAGGTGAAAAATGAGAAAATGCATTTTCAAGGGAATAATTTCAAAGGATCTAGACCTCTTGGCAAAAATGGACTTTTCTTATCTACCAAAACACTAGGGTAATTTGTTGTTTCTAGTTCTTGTCATAACCTGGCATAAACACAGGAACTTTGAAAAGTCTGAAAACATAGAAAGAAAAAGTTTTTTCTCTGTGCCAGAGGAGACATTCTGCCAACTACCTCTTAACTTAAAAAGGAGAATCCAGTCCAATGAGACTGAGATGACTGGAATGTAAAATATTACTGTCCAGTACAAACAGCCAGAGAACACTTTCCATTTAAAAACTTCTTGCTGCTGAACAAACATAGCTAACTCCCTTGAAGATTATTTTAGCCTTCATTGCCTTTACACAAAGATTCCTCATGTTACTTTGATATCGTCCTTCTATTACATTGAGAACAGGCCATCTCTATTTGAATGTGATGAGAAATTTAAGCCACTGAGGCAGAATCAAAGTTTGGCTCTGGACCATGCCATTGGAAGGGTGTCCAAATGTTTATCAATGCTTTTCTTTGGCTGCACAGTATCTGCACCTGTGTTTTATGCTAAGAAAATACTTCTGTCCCCAAGAATATTAAAACTGCTTAAATTCAAAACACAGAACACCACTCTCTGTGCTAAGACCTGATTGTTCTACCTTTGTAGAGAATTCCAAAGCAATTTAAGCTTTTGCCTACCCAACTCTTTCCACCGTCTCCTTCTACCTGCTTCCCTTCCTACATTTTGGCTAATCCTGTGCTCAATAGGATTTCCACAGGAGGAGCCAATGGGAAAAAAAAAAAAAGAAATCCAAACATTTCATATAGAAATAATCTCCCTTTCTCATTATGGTTAGTAAAACTACTCCATGTAGTAAATGAAAAACCTAAGGTGACTATGTTTTGCCCCCATGAGAAGTAACAACACTTAACTTCCAACTTAAGAATGTTTTAAAAGTCTGTAAATTTAATATGTGCAAGGAGTATAACATAAACTCATGTACTCAATTAAACCGCCATTTATTAAAAGTTTATTCTGTGCCTGGAACTATGCTATGCAGTTATATCATTTAATCTTCAAAATAACCCTCCAGATTAGGTATTATTTTGTGAAGAAATTAATGTCCAAAGAAGTTTTGTAACTTGTACAAGGTGGCACATGTAGTATGTGATGAAAGTAAGAAAGAAACCAGGACGGCTGAGTTACACAGTAGGTACTGCTGAACATTATGAAAATGAAATCTGGGGACATATGGGGCAATATACAATAGATAAAAAACAATATGTATATCCCTGACCAGTGTAGCCCAGTTGGCTGAGTATTGTCCCACAAAGCAAAAGGTTACTGGTTCAATTCCTGGTCAGGGCACATGCCGGGGTGACAGTTCAGTCACCACTCAGCATCTGTACAAGAAGCCACTAATTGATTTTTCTCTCTCACATCGATGTTCTACCTCTTTCTCCTTCCCTCCCCTTCTCTCTAAGAATAATGAAATGAAACCTTTAAAAAAAAAGTCTACATATATAAGGTAGGTATGATAAGTATGGTGTGTAAGCTTTATCATTTAATCATTTAATGATTAGAGAAATGTATGAAAGAGAGATGGAAGGGTTTAAAACCAAGAGCATCAAGCAAGCAAAACAAAACTTGAAATTAGATAATATTTGAATATTTAATTTCAAAATGTATTGGGAAATTACTTAAAGAACTATTAAGTTTTGGCATGTGATATGTATAAAACTAGAAAACAGTAAAATATTCTGAAAAGAACCTTTAAAAATATTGTACATATTTGCATATAGTTGTTTTTTTTTCTTTTTTTAAAGATTTTTAAAATTTATTTTTAGAAAGAGGAAAAAGAGGGAGATAAACATCAATATGTGGTTGCCTCTCACACGTACCCTTTACTGGGGATCTGGCCTGCAATCCAGGCATGTGCTCTGACTGGGAATTGAACCAATGATCCTTTGGTTCACAGGCCAACACTCAATCCACTGAGCCACACCAGCTGGGGCTGCATACAATTGTTTAAAAACAGAAATATGATGAAATTTCTATTCATGTTTTTTATTACTACAGACCCTAAATTTACTCAACCAGAGAAATACATTTATCTCCTTTTAAGTAAAAGTATATATTTTCTAATGACCTAAAATTATAATTGTTTGATGTTAAAAATAACTGTAAATATTTCACAACATTTAGATTTTCTTAACATTAGTATAATAAAATTACCTCTATTTAAAACTCTAAAATTGCTCTTTAGACATCAGATAGCTCTTAAATCAATATTTTGATAATTTAATCTAAATAAATCAAACATGGATTAGCTTTCATTGAATGACATATGGTATTAAAAATTACGGCAAAATGTTCTAGGAATATTGCAGTTCAATTTAAGGTCATAAAAAAAAAACTTTGAAAAATACTGATTCTGGATTGTCCAGTATTATAAAATATAACTGGGTTTGTCCCAAATTGTGAAGAAATAATTTTTTCTAAATTTTAATTCTTTTTTAAGTTAATAGGAATAACTACATATTTGTTGCAGAAAACTTTAAAATGTACAGAAGAGTTCAAAGAAATATAAAACAACAGCAATACTCATCATTTAAGTAGAGATAACCATTGTTACTATGTAATTATTTAAACATTTTGATCTTTACACCAAATATATGTGTGTTTCAGACATAAATGTTTTTCCAAACAAGTATTCAAATACAAATATTGTGTAGTCAGATGAAAATGCCTTATTTTACAAAAATATCACTCTAAGTGCTTAGCAGAAAATGAAATGAAAAGTATCAAAAATAATCAGAAGGAATAATGGCTGGTGAAGAGAAAAAAAGGGAAAAAAGCAGACGAAAGGGAGAAAGAAGGAAGCAAGGAAAGGAGGGAGGGGAAAAAATAGCAGTTTGCCAAATTGATGTAATTCACCTGCCATTCCCAGCAAAAGCATTTAATCTGGAACAAGCATGAGATGGGAGCAGCAAACCCGTAGTCCTAGATTCTGATCCCCACTCCAGAAAGCTATTGTTTAGGCTTTATGTTGTTTGTTTGTTGTTAGGGACTTGCCTGGAACAATTCTGTGAAGTGTGTCTCCCCCATGGTGTGCAAACACTGAGGACTATTCAGGGTTTTTAAATTATTGTTTTCATTTTTTTCAAGCCTGGCATCCTTGAATTCATTCCTATGTCAGCATATTTTAGCAGCCAGCCAGTTATTGCTCAGATATTTTTTGCAATTACCTTAGGCCTGTAAACATTTCACAATTTGCTATTAATCTGTATTTTCTAACTTCTTCTTTTTTAAAGCCAATATATCTTGTTCATTTACATAAAAATTCTAAATAAAGTATTAATAAATGGAACATAGCAATATATAAAATATATATTTATCTCATATATATATAAATCTTTCTACCTATCCTTGTCTATGTATCTATGATCCCTTGATAAAACTAAGATTATTCCAAGAATGTGAGATTAGCTTGACTTTCAAATATAGGTCTATGCAATTTACCAATTTAACAAAATATAGGAGAAAAACTGTCATCATTTATATAAATGCACAAAATCATTTGATAAAATTCACTCTTACAAGTATACAATGGGGCAAAAATAAGTTTACAGTTGTTCATACGGAAAATTATACAATAATAAATAATAACACAAGAATAAACTGTGTTTCACATACCCACAACTATAAACCTATTTTTTTGCCCCATCCTGTATAATATTGAGCAAAATAAGCCAGACATTGAAAAATGCATATGGTATTATTCTATTTATATAAAGTTTAAAAAATAGATGAATTTCAACTGTGGTGTTTACAAATAACAATTCACTTGCTAAAACTACAAAGAAAGCAAACAATTAGCAAAAAATTTAAGTTAGGGTTTACTTTTGTGAGAGAGATAAAAGGTAGTGATTCCTGGGATGTAGAGGGCTCTTCTGGACTGGCCACATTCTATTTCTTGACCAGAGGGGTGGCCATGAATATTCTCTTTGTGATAAATCATTGAATTTTACGATTTTGTTCTGTGTACTTTATGTATGTGCATTTAGTTTACAATAAAAAGGGTTATATTCATTATCTTGATTGCAGTAATGGTTTTATTAGTATATATGGGAAACCTTCATTACATACTTGATATATATGCAGTTTAAGACGTATCAATTATAAATAATGAAATGTCAATTATAAAACTGTAAAAAGGGTTAAAGATGTATTATTTTATTAAACAAAAATCCAGTACTATATGTCAGTGATAACCATAAGATTATTTAACATTAAGAAATAAACTTCCAGGCCTCAAAACAGACATTTTCTAGTACCTCTGTTTCTAGTACCTGCTATATTTTGTGGGTAGAAAGAACACTTGAACTGCACCTGGAAAGGCTGGGGTATGCAATATATTTTTAAAGACTTGATTAACACCTGCTTAAATATTTTCTTCCAATATTTAATTAAACAGTTAAGGTAGGACTCCATTTCTAGATATACAATTAGACCAAGTCTGAATAATACTCTACAGCTGCTAATTTCCTTTTCCAAAGAGAGAATTAAACACCAAATTGTTCTTCACTTTGTAAAAGAAGCAAAAATCTCAGAATAGAAAAAAAATATGTAAGTAGAGAAAACAATTGCTACAATATTTTAAATTCTGAACATTAGAAGTACACATTTTTCTCTTATTCTAGGAGGATTGTTTAAAGGCTCCAAAGTAAATTTTAGGTCAATAAGACGATAAAGTGAACAGCTTTTTCTCAACATATCAACTATGACTACTACTTCAGAATACATGTTTTAAACATTAAAGACAATAACATTAATAAATTAATTTGCAAAATTCTAGTCTAGCCATCAGTATGATAAGGACTTTTTCATGTAACTCATCAGTTCACTTCAGGATCACTCAGCTTCTAGAAAGCAAATTGAAAAGGAATACAGAAGGCATTTATACTTCAAGTATATAATACTTAAGTTGATATTTATAAAATAATTAAATCTACACTGTTTTCACAACATTTTACCAAATTTTTTATCTCACTTTCTGATTTACAGAATTGTAGGGCTTTTTTTTTGACCCCTTGACCCATTAATTTTTTCAGTAGTGGTAAAGAAAGAGGGAGAAAGAGAAACAGAGAAAAGAGAAAGATAGAGGAGGGAAGGAAATAATAAGAGCACCCAGATGATGTTATCATCATAACATCATGGCAATTTTAAGGCTAATGATCATGGTTCAGTTAAAGGGACAGTGCTTTGCTGGTAATTTCAAATGTATAAGAGGGTGAACAAGAGCAATACTATCTAATCCTTGTGTACATGCAAATTGTCTTGGGAAGGGAGAGTAAGTTTACTCATGAGAATGCTTTTGTAAGTGAGGTGGCCAAGTACTAAATTCTGAAGGCAGACTGTGTGTTTGAATTGTGGCTCTATCTCATACTTGATATGTGAAATCAGACAAGCCACTTAATCACTATGTATATGCATTTTGTCATGTGTAAAATAAGGATATTAATCACACATACTTCCCAGGGTTGTCGCAAGGACTAAATATGTTTATATATCAAAAAGGTTCAGAATGTTACTTGGCATATGTATTGTATATAAATGTTTAGTATTATTAATTTTTTACTATTATTGTACCTATGTAATTATTTTCATTGCTTAATAAAATAAGAACTTCTGTAAAAAGCCATAAATTTATTTATTTTGAGTGCCCATTTCCTTAACTTTAAAGCATCATCTATCTCACCCATGACAGTTAAATACCTATATAGTTCCAGAAGCTGCATCACAACATAGAATTTATAAAGGAGTTATTCCAAGAAGTGGTGATTTATCCATGTAATACCTACACTAACTACATGCATGAATCCTCATCCAAAATGCATTGACATTATAGCATACAACTTGAAATCCTCCAGTGAAAGGGTTTTATAATCTTTAAAATTAAAGTAACTTTATGAAATCATAAGAGAATTCATAAACTTATTAAATCTTTCCTCAAAAGGTCTTTTGAACATTTTCTAAAATAACAAATTAATTCCTTACTAAAACTTATTGATATAAATACCCTCCACTAAACCATTAATTTTTTAATTCCAAATGACATAATTAATAGATGAATTCCAGGTGACATAATAGTAAATGCCATCATGTGTTATCAGTATGACCGCCTGGCCAAATTATGAGATACTGATATAATGTTTCAGAGAAGAACTAAGAATAACACTGGGCTCTAGAGCAGTCCTGGAACCGGTGGAACTCTCTGGTCACTTTCCTGTCATACAAATGTCTGTATTATCCTCTATTAATCTATTAAAACAAAGCTGAAGGATGGCTAATAATTTTTAAGTATAAAAATATTAATAAAAATTAGAATATTGAGTAAAATGGTAAAAATGAAAAAAGTTATTAATCATTCCAAAATGTGTCTAATTACTTCAATGAAGACTGTATACAACTGCAGTGGATACTATTGGTATTCCACTGAGATTCATTGTACCCATCACTAATTGCTACAAATGTTGGGTACTAATGTTTCAGGGCTTTTTTCTTCTAGATAACTGACCTCAGTTATTCAGAGCTACTTCACCAAGGAGGCACTTTCCATACTCTCACACCTGGCACATCTAAATCAGGTAGAGGTTGAATCCTTTTCTTAGACTGTGCTTCTAGAGAACCCAACTTAAGGGACCAGTTATTTACATTTCTTCCCCAAAATCAATCAAGAGGAAATATATCTAGAATTTAAGTAAGCTACAAGAAGCATTATTTAAATGATTATTAGTTCCTACTAAAGTAGCTAGCCAACTTTTTCCTACCATTATTATTTTAACAGGATTAAGAGAGATTTTTTGTAATGCTGGAACACAAGCACTAACTAACAATATGGTCTACGTAAGGAAGCCTGTGTGTGTGCATGTGTGCTGCTGTCTGTGCATGTGTCTGTGTCTGTGCATTTGTGTGCATAAATAGTATGGTTTCTGAATCACAATGGCATATAACACACACAGCATTTTGCTATGTGGTCAAGTGATTGGAACCAACATATTTAAATGTGCAAATTCAGGAGAAAATGGACTAAAAAAGTGTGTCAGCATTATTTCAAACTCTTTCAAAGCATAATTTTTCCATAATTGCTATTCTTAATGGATCTAAAAATTATATAAATTGGATAGAATAAATTAACAGATCACTTTGTCATCCAACAAATATACTTGAATGTGGGCCTACTTCCCAGGAATTGTAACATATTCACGGATAACTTAGAGGTGTCAAGTCAGTTCTCCATAGGGTTAAACTTAAAATTGCAGTTTGCAGAATTTAAAATAAAATTTAACAGTAAATTAAATAGGTGTCTCCTCTTTTACCATATTATCTGCTGAACTGTTAGAAATTGAGATATTCTTAACATGCATAACTATAATTCTGAAGCAGTTTAATATTGTTCACATTTTCTAAGATCTATGATTATCTAGGAGGTAAATTCTGTATTCTGTATTGATCCCTGTATAAATTAACTCTGCCCCAGGTACTAAGAGAAGGGTGACAGAATAGATATTAAGAGAAGCAAATGCTGGTTATGTTTCTATGATGTACCTGTCTATTGACTCATCAAATGATAAGAAATTGCTGTGCTTTCAGGAATTTAACCCTCCCTACCTGCACTTATCTCAACCCCCATAGGATTTCACTGAACGTAGCACAGGGCCCTGTTGGTGTACATTCTGGCAGTTGGGTAAGATGGTTACTAATAATAAAATTCCTTAGGGCAGTTAGGGACTGTAGGGCTTGAAAACAGAAAATAAGCAGAATGATTGAGGCTGAACTGAACCGGCACTCACTGCCGGTCTCTTCACTCTCAACTTACTATGAATGGAGCGTTGTTGTGCCTGTATGAGCAGGGAAGAAGGGACTACTGGATATTCAGAGTGTTCTAATTCCACTTAGTTTTCGTCCCACTTGCAAAAGAAAGATGTCTAGCCCTTTTCAAACTGAGTATGTAGTGACTAGGAAAAGCCTGTGGAAGCTGCAATAAGAATACACTCTGATTCTAAAACAGGGTTAGAAACACAAAGATAGACTTCGGAAGCTGGCGCAGAAATGGAGAAGAGTGATGAGGGGAGGACATTCATGGGAAGGCGAGGAGATCCAAGATGAGGGGAAATGTAGAAGGAAAATCTGAACTTTATCTAAAGTTTTTTAGACAGTGTTTAATGAATCTGAACTTACTGAGTGTTACCCCTATTTGTGTTTCAAGTTAAAAGAAATGTGACTGGATTTCTGGAAGATCCAAAAAAAATGAGTGAAAAGGGGGTGGAAGTTACAAGGTTATGAATAAAGAAATAACAAACTTCAAAAATTCAGATAAAAGGAAAATAAATCTAACTTGAAAGTGATATCATATTTGGCAAAGGAAAGAGGAAAGAAGTATTTTTTTTTCAAATAAAACTCTCTCTTCTAATTCTTTTGTTTTGGTGACATTTAAAAAATTTTTTTTTAAATCATTTAAATTCATGACCTTGGAGTTTCTGTTTAAAGGAGTATGTATAATGCAGCTTCTCCAAACTATCAAAGATATTAAACTATACCTATAAAATATTTTAAAACAAAAAAAATTAAAAGCTACAATCACAGAATGAATCCTTGTAGTCAATCCATTAGCACATTAGTTCCTTAAGAAATTTCCGTTAAAAACAAGATGGATAAAGAGGGTTTATAAGTAAGACCAGTGAACCCTATATGTTTAGCTGCTGAAAACAGTGAATTTTTCAACTGAAATAAGTTTAAGAAACTTCTCCCCATACGCATTCTAGTTATTAACTCTGACATCCAAGAGAATCATAACCTGAAAAGTAGGCATCCATTTTTCTATTAAAAAATGTTTCTTCTGAAAAAATTAGAATATCCCTCTCTAAGTACCCTTCATGTACTTCCATTTAGTGGCTACACTCCAAAAACACAATTGAGCATGAAGAAAATGGGCACAGAATGTGGATGTTGGCACCAAGAAAGGCATAAACCTTCTCAGAGCCCAGGCAGAAATTTCTGTGGAAAATTTAGCCTACATTATATTGGGTAGGCCAAGGATATATGAAAACCATGCAGTGAAAGCAGGAGAAGAGTCTCAATTCACTCCAACAGAGCCAGACTAGAAGAGAGCTTGCTGGTCACCTGGACGGTCTAGCTGCCATCAAGGTTCTTTACAAGTGTAGAACCAAAGAAGCACTCAGTCAGTACCCAAGTGGGTAGCAGATAAAATTGAGGGCAATAGAATATTTGTAAATATTAGATCTAAAAGATCTATTTTACACTAAAATGAATGAATGAATGAATGAACAGATAGATAGATAGAAGATAGATACCAATAATGGATTTAATATTGTAAATTTAAAAAAAAATTATACTAGAAATTCTGTTTATAAAACTTATTTACTTTTTTAAAAAAACAGGAAATTTCAAAGAAAAAACAACAAATCGGTATCCACAATGGAATGTAAGATGGTACTGCTACAAGTAAGCCATATGCTGATATTTAGAAAAACAAAAATTTTTCAGAAATAGAAAAAGCAGCAAATTAGGATTCATTTTAATTTTATTAGTTTTAATTTTATTCTTTATGTTATAAAAAAATTGAAAGATTGAAAAGAAAAAAGATAAGCATAAAATAACATTTCTTTAAAATCTTATGATAGGTTTTTAATAGAAGAAAAAAATGTTACTGAAATCAAATTACTAATGCAAAGGACATTTGTGAAACTTTCCCAAATGCAGAGGGAAGGGACAAAAAAGATGAAGTCAAAAAGCAAACAAGGCAGAGAGCCTACTTAAATTCAAAGGTACCCTGAAAAAGAAATCAGAACTGGAAGAGAAACAACAAAGATGTATGAAGAAGAGAACAGAGTTTTCCTGAGCTGGAAAAAAAAGTGCCCAAACAACTTCTCATAATTTTTTGGAACGTTTAATTATGTTTCTGCTAACACAAGTAATACATAGTTAGTGAAAAACTTTGGGAAAGTGAGAGAAAGACAGAGACAGAGACCTAGAAAGAGAGAGAGAGTGAGAGACAGAGATAGAGACAGACTGAGAAAGTGAAGAAGAAATGGGAAAGAATTTTGAATCAGCTGTCAGTGGTATCTCTTGTATGGTCTTCTCTCCCATATTTCTACTTTTTTAAAATTCTCAGATTATATTTTATTGCCCTAAATTTCTTGTCACATGCATCCTTCTCTACTCTCATCATTTAAAAACATTTGTAATCATTTTAATGGATAGTTGAATGAGAAAAAGGATGGAAAAAGAAAGCAAGCAGGATTAAGAAATTATTCAAAAGTCAGTTTAAAATATTTGAACTAAAAAATGATAAAATATGAACTGACTTAAAACTTTTCAGTAACTTTAAATGCAAGAAAGGACTGAAGTACTATAGTGCAGTATAAGCACAGGCTCTACTAGCAAAGACTCAAATCCAGGTTCCAATTACTAGATCTATGTCCTTGGACAAACTGTATATTCTAAGTGGCATTATCTATAAATAGGACAGTAATATCAGTCTCACAAGGTGATAGCAAAATTTAAGTGCTACTGAGTATAAACTATGTAGTAAAGTACATCATAAATACTATATGTTATTAAATATAGGAATTCAAGGATTGTAAAACATACTGTTATTTTATCTATTAAGGGAACAAAAGACTGTCAATTATACTGTGATGTAATGTCTTAACAATAATCCTAACAATCCATCACACCAGCCTCTTGTTTGTTTTGAAATGAACTTCAGCTACTCTATGGTTCTTGGCAGTTTCTAATGCTTTTAATTGCAGTCTTTGGAGTGTAAAAGACTGTATTTGTGTACAAAAATCTGTAATAGATAAATAATTAACAGAGTTCAGTCCTCAACTTTAGGGTTTTGTGCTTTCTTTGATAACAAAGCATTTTGTTTTGTCTGCAAAAACATGAATTATAATCATTCCTTCAACAATTAATATTTCTACATTAACATCAAATTTATTTGTTCTTTCCTGATCTGTAACTTTCTTTATAGTCAATAACTTTACATTTAACTGAATTAGTGTATAATTCTTTTGTTGCATTTCAGTGAATTTTTCTTTTTATTAAATATTTTATGGTTTAACCTATTACAGTTGTTCCAGCTTTCCTTCCCTCTTCACCTCCCTCCACCCAGCCCATCCTCCCACTTCCATAGTCAGTCCCCACACTGTTGTCCATGTCCATGGGTCCTTCATGCATATTCTTTGACTAATCCCTTCACTTTCTTTCAACCAGTCCTCACCTTCTCCCCTCTTACAGCTGTCAGTCTGTTCCATGTTTCTATGCCTCTGGCTCTATTTTGCTCATTAGTTTATTTTGTTCATTAATTCTACTTATAAGTGAGATCATACGTTATTTGCCTTTCACTGACTGGCTTATTTCACTTAGCATAATAGTCTCCAGTTTCATCCATGCTGTTGTAAAAGGTAAGGCACCCTTCGTTTTTACTGTTGTGTAGTATTCCACGGTGTAAATATACCATGGGTTTTTTATAGTGTATATTTCTTTTGAAGAGATTTGACATGACATTGAAAATCAATATGTGCAGTAACACCAATGCATACACTTAAAAGAAGCGATGACAAATAAAGAATTGAAACCAAATTTGTGCATGCCTAACAAAATAGTCATTGCCACTCTAAAGTGGTACTCCAAAGTGTCACCTCAAAGTGATTGTGTTTAATTATGTTTCCTCACAATTTCAAAACTGTTAAAATATAAAAAATATACATTTTAGAATTGATGAAATACATTCAGTAAATATTGTCTATTTGTAATATTACATATCATTGAGAGAAAAGTTTGTGTTCATAAGGATCTTATTCAAATGTTTAACTTTTTAGACATCAGAAAAATGTTCAGTTAAGAAAACACTTGAAATACGTACCTACCACATACTGTTTTTAGTAAAATAGATTACTAAAAAATTGCAGTCTATGATAAACAAGTTGTGGTAGAGTCATTCAATAAAAACTATTATTCAGCAATATGAGTAAATAAATATTAATTCACATAAAAGACATGATGAACCTAAAATGCATATTGCTAATTAAAATAAACCACTCGAAGACAGCTGCATACTGTATGATTCCAAGTATTTGAGCTTCTGGAAAAGGAAAAGATAGAGACAGTGAAAAGATGGATCACTACTGGGACAGCAGGGTGGGTCAGGTTGATCGGGTAAAGCATAGGGTATTTTTTAGGTCATTAAAACTATTCTGTATGATAATGGTGGATAGATGGTATTATGAATTTGTCAAAACCCATATAATGTTAAAGAACAAATGATGAACAATAAAATCATTTAGGAGAACAAGGTATCCCAGGAAGGAAAGCAGAAGTGACAAGAAAACCCTAATTGTATAACAAATCACTGAAGAAGCTGGGTGAAAAGGTCCTGACCTAAGTAACTTTAAAAAGGAGCAGGTTTATAAAACCAGAATCAAAAGGAACTGTGCATAAGGATTCTGCTCTAATTGATAAAGTTGTTTCCACTGTGGTATTGGTTAGCAATTGTGATAGTGCTATACACATGCACTGAAACTGAATAATTATGCTGGGTAGATAGTGGAAGCCAGATTTCTCACTGTTGGACCAGAAACTTACAGATAAGGGATGGAGGCTATAATGATCCATGTGGGAATGGATTAAAGTTGGAAACATCAGTATGAGCATAGCTTTAGCTCAATATACATACATATGGTTACATGAAGAAATATTTTTAAATGTATGTGTATGTACAAGATTATAAATACATGTATGTTTTCTTACTCTGTCATCTAAGAGAGCCTAGAAGAAATGACACCCCAGTAAAAAGGAGTGCACGTACCACCCAGATCTTGGTTCCTAAAAATCACTTTCTAATAAAAGGAACCAGGGTTCCTTGGAGAAAGGGCTGATTCAAGGACAGGCTGGAAATATACAAAATGATCCTGAGGCATCTTGTAGTTTCTTAAAATAAGAGACTTGTAAAAAAGTCTATATTTTTTAATGTATGTGAAAGGGACACAAAAACCAATTGAAAGGGCTCCCAATAGCCAATGCTTGAACAATCTGAGCTACAAAATAAATAAAGTAGCATTGGATTATAACCCAAAGTATGTAGTAAATATCTGTGAGTCTTGCTGGGAAAAATAAATGACAGTGGGGAAAGGGTTAGACAAAAACGTCTTGAAAAATTTCAAGTAATTTACAGAGATAGTCTGCCCTTAAAATGGGAATCATAAAACCCCATCCCCTAAATGTGGGCTACAAATAATTTTTTTAGAAAAATAAGCAAATTTACAAGCATTTTATAAACTTGATAAGTACTGCCTCAGTCAGGCGATCAAGGTCAACATGAATAGTGATGAAACATGTTGACATTATGCTCCTGTGATGATCAGTTTTATGAGTCATTTTGATTAGGCTCTAGTACCCAGTTATTTTATTAAATACTCATCTAGGTATTGCTGTGAAAGCGTTTTATAGATGAAGTTTACAAATATGATCAATTGACTTTAAGAAAGATTACCGTTGATAATGCCCGTAGATCTCATTGATTAGTTGAAGACCTCAGAAGTAAAAACCTGAGGTTTTCTGCAGAAAAAGAAATTCTGCCTCAAGACTGCAGCATCAACTCCTGCCTGAGCTTCTAGCCTGTGGCCCTGTCCTAGAGGTTTTAGACTTGCCAGTGACCATAACTGTGTAAGCCAATTCGTTAAAATAATTCTCTTTATACTGACCCTATTAATTTTGTTTCTGTGGAGAACCCTCACTGAAACCTATAACTTCATTTGAATCATTAAAAAAAAATTCAAATTCCAATAGAGAGACATCTTACAAAATACTTATCCAATTCTCCTCAAAACTGTCATGGACATGAAAAACAAGGAGTGTCTAAGGAACTGTCATAAGCAAGAGGAGCCTAAAGAGATGTGACAATTATGTGTCATCTCGTTTCTTGGATGGGATCATGGAACAGAAAAAGACATTAGGTAAAACTAAGGAAATCTGAATAAACTATGGAGTTTAATTAACAATGATGTTTGAGAATAGGTCCATTATTTGGGACAAATATACCATACTAATATAACATGTTAAGAACAGAGGAAACTGGCTGTGGGGGTTTGGGTTTTTCTATTTATCGCCTCAGTTTTTCTATAAATTAAAACTGTCCTAAAATAATCTATTATTCAAAATATTCTAGAGTAGATTCTAATCTAGTTTATTGGGAGAAAAATAAACATAAGAATTAAAAAATAATAGAAATAATATAATAGACCTTTCATTTAGAATTGAAATATATAAAACTTTAGTTATACAAATAATTACTTTAAGTAGTTTTAAAATAAAGTATAAATATAAAAACATGAAAGAAAAAATGTTATGTAAAAAGAAACAATTTAACAATTTAAGAACAGAAACACATTTCGACCATCCAAGTATAGAAGTATAGAAGGAACAATTTGGACAGCCGATTTGGGAAAAGCATCTGTGCCCAACATAGCAAAGATTCTAGAGACTTAGTTTCCCTTAAAAACAAGAATTTTAAAAACATAGATTAAATAATGTTATTTTTCCTTCCAAATAACTAGATAGTGTAAATAGCAGAACATTAGCTAAAATAAAAGGACACAGTACGCAGGCATGAAAAATAGAAAGGAAAAAAATGACGATTAGAAGATTAGATGTAGCAGCCATGAAGAGAAACATAAAAGTTTTAAACATTAAAGTTTGGGTTAGAATTTTACTTTCTGGAGAAATGAGTAAGATAAAAAACAGAAAAATATTGAAGGAAAAGGAATGATACCTGTAAGGTAGAGCAGAATGACAATATTTATCTAAGACAAACTGGAAATCAGAGTAAAAAATGGACTAAAAATGATTTTAAGTGATGCACATACAGTATTTTCTAATGACTAGAGTCAATAACTTATTATATAAGTTTAAAATTATGTAACCTGTTCCAACAAATTTAATGTACAGATATAGCCAGTTTCAATTTCAATGAAATGCTTAAGCACTTAAATACTCTGTTATAAGCAAATCTAAAACTTTCCTACCGAGAAGCTTTCCTTCACTTCAAGTGCTCTATTCTTTTTCCACATAGGAGAAGCCATACATCAATTACCACTTCCTTTGCTCCTCTTTGACACGATGTTGCTGTTCAGGACAGACGCACACTCTGCCAGTTCTTGGATAGCCTGTAAGACGTTTGTTCTCTCAGCGCTTGGGAGAGGGATCCCAAGGAAAGAGACTTCAGACATCATTCCAGAACACATCCATTGCTCTAGAGTGACTCAGCTGGGAGAATCTTCTTATATCAGACTCACATTGTGTCAAAGGAGCCCTCAAGACAACACTTTATGGCAGAGATTTGATTTCATGCACACAGAAGGCTTTGATATCTGAAAATACTATGACAAAATGCTTTGTACTTGTCTCAGTATATCAGTAACTAGTGCTGTGGCTGGACCAGCCCTTGCAGTGCTTACTACAACTGCAAGACACCCTTTGGCAATAACCATTAGGAAACTTTGAAAAGATACAGGTTTATTACTTACACGACCTAGATATTACGCAGTACCCATGGGGCCACATAGTGAGGTCGCAGTTACAGACAGAGAAAGAGCACCTGCTTGGGGCTCTGCTTTTATCAAGGTGGAGGCTGGGGTCCTAGGGCTTCAAGGCTCACTCTTTATTGGTGAATTTAAAACATAAGGGTGGGCATTTAAAGTTCTGGTAGAGAAAAACCAGAGATGGCACAAAACCAAGTGGCACAAAAGGACAGTTAATGAAAAACAACCAAGACCTCTGAAACAAAAGAGCTTCCATAGTGGGTGGTGGCCTGGCTCTAGACCTAGTCTCTGGCTGGCAGTGTAGTTATTTGAGATAACTGCCTTTCAAGTGGATGCTTTGGCAATCAAAACTGAAGTCCGGAACTTCCATTACAGTAACAAAAAGAATCTCAAGGTTTTGTATATTTTATATACAAAAATATAAGGGAAATACAAAAACTGAAAGCAAAGGCTATGAAATAGGCAAATGACACAAACGTGCTACCCCCAAGACACACATGCACATGTGTGTGTACCCACATCTTTGATAGAAAAAGCCATGAAAATTATAAACATACACGATTTTATGTAGCAAACTGTAAAAATTTTAAAAATAATAATGTTCAGTTATGTCAAAGATCTGGTGACATGGACAGTGCCATGTTCTGCCACAGACAGTGTGAACTAAAAAGATATTATGGTGAGACAAACTGGACTATGTGTCTAAAACTTTTAAAATATTCAAACACTCTATGAAGCCAACATCTGTAAATCTGTCCTATGTACATAATCAACAACACACCAAATGACTGAAATTCAAGGTTTTTATGTAGCATTTTTGAGAATAGCAATACTATGGAAAACAATCTGTGTCTAGTTGACCTTTAGAGTCAACCAAGTAGATCAACTAGTTATATCATTTTGGTTGTTCTCAATTTAATTTTAGTTTTCACTGGTCTTGATTTATTGCTTTTTTTTTATGAGTTGAAAGTTGAAATACATAAATATTTAGTATAATAAGTATGTTATATTTGCAAGTGTAGTCTTAAACATATGGTGATAATAGCTACAAAAGAACGTAATGATAGAAGATAAACAAGTATCCTATAAAGTAATAATTAAAGGTAATACGATTTATTGGGTTGTGTTATGATAGCTAACATTGCCTATCAAACTGATTGTGTCCATCTCTATGAGACCTGTTGTTGTCCTAGCATAAATTAGTATCAATTTAGGCTCAGGAATGCATAAAAATTTTCTATTGAAATAAATGTTTATTTTTTTATTTTTGAAAAATTTTTGTACAATGAGTTTTTCAGAAACAAATTACCCTACAAAGGTAGGGAAAACAGGGTCTGTATGGCTACCTGGGTCAACAGTGACCATAAGCATAACTCCAACAAAGTAGTGTAGAGGTCACTGCCCCATCATAAAAACAGGACTCACCCAGGAGAGGAATGAAAGAATATGGGTAGCACATACACATTTTTTCACTAAAATGGCCCAAGTTCTATTTCAGATAGAGCTTTGGGTTCACTACTCAGCTGTTATCCTCTAAACAAGCATCTTGGTTGACTGATAAAAAGTTAAATCTGAAGTCTGTGCCAAGCATAATGCCTACTGATTCGTACTCACTTGATAACTACTTTTCAAATCATCAATTGGTCCCTATCTAATATTAAGGAATAGAAAGTGAAGTAGGGGAGAGAGGAGGGTGTGTGGTTTCACTCAAAGATCTCCGAGGAGACCTAGTCTGCAATTTAACTTTTTCTTCTACTTCCTAGTCATGCAAGTCAATTTATCATAATAATTATTACAAATAAAATAGTCATTCAAATTTATTTTCTCCAGAAGATAAAGTTTAGTAAGTCAAACAAAAATGTTATATAGTGTCTATAAGAAATATTTCTGTACTACAGTGAAGAGTGGATTTTGCATTACATCCAATGAACTTCACTTGATAAAAAAATAATCTCCCAGGGTCTCTACTATGTATTATAGAGAACGGAAAGAGGTTTCAGGAGTTCCTATAACCACATAGTATAGATATCATTTTATCCTGTACATTCCAAGTTTTCTACAATTAATATTTATTTCGTGTATAGTCAAAGAAAATAAATCACATATTCACTGACAAAAGCCACTATACTTCAGGCCAAATATCACCACCTAGAATGACGTTAAAATAAACATATTAGAGTAATTCACTAAATGTCTGCCTGGAAAATATAACTAACATAGAACTTTAATGTGAAATAAACATAGATCTATGTTTTACCTGGTCCTATTAATAGAAGGAATGGATAACATTAATATTTAAAAAACAAAATGTTATGTTATATTTGTCTTAGCTTCTATTATTTTAAAGTTAACAAAATAATAAAAACAAAATTTTTCTAACTTAATTTATCTTAAGAGTGGGATTGAAATAAGAAATTCAAAATTATAAAATCAAGACCAGATTTATCTCAGGAGTAATAGGACTGATTTGAAAAAAGTACGATAGAATTTTTTAAAACATTATACTTACAACCAAAACATGTAAATGTTAAAAAGTTTTCAGCCCTTTACAACCTCGTGTCCTTGGGTGTATCACTTGTTTTATTTAGCACTTGGTTTCCTTATCTTGAAATCAGAAGAACAATAACTACTCCAAAGGCTTATTGAAAGGATTAAATTTAAAAAAAAAAAACTTTTTAAAGTGCTCAGTCAACAATATTTCTGAGAAGAGGAACCCACTGCAGTGGCATGGAAGAAGCACACTGCTATGTTGTGGAGAGCGCCGCATGCAAAGAACTGCAGGTAGCTTCAAGAAACTGAGACTGTGCCCCAGCTTATGGCCAGCAAGAAATCAATAACCTGAGCTCTACAGCCATAATGAACTAAATTCTGACAATGACCAGCAAGCATGAACCAGGATCCTAAGTCTCAAATGCATCTGCAACTCTCCCCAGGCTCTTGATTTCAGCCCGGGGAGCCGAGAGCCTAACTACACATGCTCAAACTTCCAACCTACTGTCAGATAACACACTTGTGTTTTTAAGCCTCTAAGTTTGTAGTAATTGTTATGGCAGCAACCAAAAACTAGTACAGCTAGGCCTACCCAGTAGATAACATGTGTGCTTTTATTACTAAATAATAAATTGGGGAAAGAATGTACAACAAAATTATGAAATACAAGCATGTACTAAAAATGATCAGTCTTTTATACAAAAAAAAAAGTCCAAAATGAAATTCTTATTTCCTATTTTTCTTCACTGGTACAGCAAGGAGTACAGAGGTACAGAAGTTAATAGCCTACTGGGTATAATTTCAGAGAAAAAAAAAAGAATATACCAAAGTCCTGTAATTCCTTAAATGTTACTAATAATGACTTGCAGTTACTAAGTACCTATAGTATGCCAGTAATCTTACACTTACTATATTATTTCATCTTCCCATTATTTATACAATGTTGGCTTTTATCCCATTTTTCAGGTTAGAGAGCTGAGGCTTAGGAGGTTTAGCGTTTTACTTGAAGACACACATGTTATTAAAAATAGCCAAGAATCATGAAAAGATGGCGGAGGAGTGAAAGGGAGTCACGCTGACCTCCTCCCAAAACCAAACTGGAATTGCAACTAAATAATGGAGTAATCACCTGGAAAGCAGTGGAGCGATAGTGGGAGAGGAGCCTTGGTGCCGCGGACAGCGGATTCGACTCTCACACATCCCAACGGGTGAGAATTGCGGTGGAGGCTCGAGAGGGTGGGCTGGGTGCGCACGGGCACTGGCACCAGAGGGACATTGAAACGGCCAGTTAGCGTCCCCCCGAGAAGAACGGGGTCTGAATCATAAACAGGAACCCCTAAACTACAGCCGCTAAAGCTGAGAAAATACAGACAAAACACAACCCCAAAAAGCTTAGGGGCACTCTCTGCCAGAGACAGGTGGCTGGGGATGCAAAAAGACATTTAAAGGGCAAACGCAAAAGTTGCAGCGGCAGCCACCCTCCTTGATCGCTGAGTACAGGCGGCAGCAGGGTGGGCTGGTGCCTGGGAAAAGACTGGTGAGGAAAACTTTGTGAGGAGAACTGACTCTGCGGCCGGTGGAGCCCGGGTGATAACGCACTTCCCACTCTGCAGCTACCATCTCGCTCAGGCATAAGGGAATCAATTAACCTGCCTTTTGTGCGCTCTGCACACAGCTTGTACGCGTGTGAGCTGCGGGGCTGAGTGCAGACTGGCTGGGAGAGCCTTGAGGAGAGACTGGAGACGGAGGCGTTGGGGAAAGAACGGGAGGAGGAACCAGGGAGTCCCGACTCCCTCCCCGTTCGGTAGTCTCCATTGTGGGCTGGAAAGGCGCGACCCCAAAGAGGCAGAAGCGGGGTGCGCATGAACCAGACTGCCTGCGATTGAAACGCAGTCCGCACAGGGGTTGGATCCTCGGCCGAAGGGGTCACAGAACTGCCCAGAGGCCCCTGAGGGGAGACTAGAAACGGAGGCATTGGGGAAAGAACGGGAGGAGGAACCGGGGAGTCCTGACTCCTTCTCCTTGCCGAAGTCTCCATTGCGCGGGAAGAGGCCACACCCCCAAAGAGCCAAAAGCCGAAAAGCAAACATAGACACCCCCAAAACACCCAGAGCAGGCGCGCACACTTGCGCCGAGTGACTGGCGAGGGTTGGCGAGCGTGTGTGTGACCCACGCGGGCTGGCGAACGCTTGCACCTGCCGGCAAGGCCTCACACAGACTGGCACCCATACGGCCTGCGAGGGAGTGCACAGAGGGGCAAGGGCAGGCACAAATTGACCTACCCGCCGCGATTGCGGAGCAACCCACAAAATAAGTAGAGCTACCCAGAGTCCCTGGAGGAGAGACCAGAAACAGGATTAACCGGAGAGCTGATTTCCTCCCATTTCCGTAGTCCCCATTTGGCGAGGGCAAGCAACGCACCCAAAGAGCCAAAAGCGGGGAAAACACACAATAGAAGACTCTAAACTGACCAGTGCCGCGAAGCTCGCGTGCCAGGGAGTTCAGATGAGCACGGGAGGTCGCAAATAAGCCCCCTGGTCTGGGGCAAACACATGCGAGCCCAGGCAGGTGGGGGACCCTGCCGCGCTGGGAATGCGCTCAAGGAGCTCTCGTGAGAGCGCAGAGAGATCCCAAAAAATAGCCCAGCCCTGACCGAAGGGGTCACAGAGCTGCTCCAAGCAGGAGTCAGACACAGGCATTAGACTCCTGAAAGGCTCAAACAACCAACCCAAGGCCCTATAGGGTCAACAACTGACATCATCAGAGGCAAGCCCAGAAAGAAAAGTAAAGGACAAAAATACTTAACAGACTCTCACAAAAATGGGAAGAAAAAGAAGTTCTCCCCAAATGAGTGGAAAAGGGGACTCCCCACAGAGAGAGCTCAATGAAATAGAGGCAAGGGAACTATCAGATATGGAATTTAAAACAATGGTTCTAAGGAAGCTCAATGAGCTCAGCCAGCTCAAAGAGAACTATGAGAAACTGCAGAGAAACTATCAGGATCTTACAGCAAACTATATCAGCCTGGAAAAGGACATAGAAACTATCAAGAAGACACAAGAGGATATGAAGAATACCATTTCTGAATTGAAGAACACAGTAGAAGGAATCCAAAGCAGGCTGGATGAAGCTGAGGATCGAATCAGTGAGATGGAGGATAAGGTAGAAAAAAGCTCCCAGAAAGAGCAAGAAATGGAAAAACGGCTCAAAAAGAATGAAGAAGCATTTAGGGAAATGCAGGACAACCTGAAACGCAATAATATCCATATAATAGGGATACCAGAAGGAGAAGAAGAGGAGCAAGGAATAGAGAACCTCCTCGAAAAAGTAATGATGGAAAATTTCCCTAATTTGAGGAGAGAAAGGCTCTCATGGATCCAGGAGGCACAGAGGACCCCACTCAAGAAGGACCCAAGGAGGTCCACTCCAAGACACATCATCATTAAAATGGCAAATGTCAAAGACAAAGAGAGAATCCTCAAGGCAGCAAGGGAGAAGGAGAAAGTAACATACAAGGGGGGCCCCGATACGCCTAGGAGCTGACTTCTCAACAGAAACACTCCAAGCCAGAAGGGAATGGCAACAAATATTCCAAGCCATGAAAAGCAAGGGCCTACAGCCAAGGCTGCTCTACCCAGCTAGGCTCTCCATTAAAATAGAAGGAGAAATACGCAGTTTCCCAGACAAAAGAAAGCTAAAAGAATACATCTCTACCAAACCAGCACTCCAAGATATGCTTAGGGGACTGGTTTAAGCAGATGAAGGAAAAGAATGAGACGGAGAGGAACACAAGTACAAAGAGAAAAGATGAGTAAGTTTCTATCAGTAATATCTCTCAATGTGAGTGGACTAAATGCCCCAATCAAAAGACACAGGGTAGCTGAATGGATAAGAAAACATGACCCACACATATGCTGCCTACAAGAGACCCACCTCAGAGCAAAAGACCTACACAGATTGAAAGTAAAGGGATGGAAAATAATATTCCAAGCAAATGGACATGAGAAAAAGGCTGGCGTTGCCATACTTGTATCAGACAAAGTCGATTTCAAAGCAAAGGCCATAAAGAGAGACCCAGAGGGGCACTTTATCATACTTAAAGGAAGAATCTATCAAGAAGACATCAACATTGTAAACTTATATGCTCCCAATGTAGGAGCCCCCAAGTTTATAAGGAAATTGTTGGATGACTTCAAAAAAGATATAGATAGCAACACACTGATAGTAGGGGATTTCAACACCCCACTGTCCAAAATGGACAGATCTTCCAAACAAAACATTAATAAACATATCGTGGCGCTGAATGAAACACTGAATCAAAGAGACTTAACTGACATATATAGAATCTTACATCCCAAAGAAGAAAAATACACATTCTTTTCAAATGCTCATGGCAGTTTTTCAAAGATAGACCACATGATAGGACACAAAGCAAGCCTCAGTAAATTCAGGAAAATTGAAATAATACCAAACTTTTTCTCAGACCACAAGGCCTTGAAACTCGAAATCAAACTCAAAGAGAAACTTCAAAAAATTGGAAACTCATGGAGACTGAACAGTACACTTTTAAACAATGAATGGGTCAATAATGAGATAAGAGAAGAAATAAAAAAATTTCTGGAAACAAATGAAAATGAACAGACAACTGTCCAAAACCTATGGGACACAGCAAAGGCGGTCCTGAGAGGGAAGTTCATAGCAATACAGGCTTACCTTAAAAAGATAGAAACATTTCAAATAAAAGACCTAACACTACAACTTGAAGAACTGGAGAAACAACAACAAATAAATCCCAGAGCAAGTAGAAGGAAGGAAATAGTCAAGATTAGAGCAGAACTGAATGACATAGAGACAAAAAGAACAATTCAGAGGATCAACCAATCCAGAAGCTGGTTCTTTGAAAAGATTCATAAAGTGGACAAACCTTTAAGCAGACTCATCAAGAAAAAAAGGGAGAGGACCCAAATTAATAATATCAGAAATGAAAGAGGAGAAATAACAACTGATACCACAGAAATACAAATGATCATCAGAAACTATTATGAACAATTATATGCCAAGAAATTTGAAAATCTGGATGAAATGGACAAATTTTTAGAAAAGTATAATCTTCCAACACTGAAGGAGGAAGAAACAGAAAGCTTGAACAGACCGATAACAGTTGGGGAAATTGAAGCAGTCATCAAGAAACTCCCAGCACACAAAAGTCCAGGGCCAGACGGTTTCCCAGGAGAATTTTACAAAACATTTAAGGAAGAGCTAACCCCTGTCCTTCTCAGACTATTCCAAAAAATCCAAGAGGAGGGAAGACTGCCAGACTCCTTCTATGAGGCCAGCATCACCCTGATCCCAAAACCAGATAAAGACCCTACAAAGAAAGAAAACTACAGGCCAATTTCGCTGATGAACATAGATGCTAAAATCCTCAACAAAATATTGGCAAACCGCATCCAGCAATACATTCAAAAGATTATCCATCACGATCAAGTGGGATTTATCCCAGGGATGCAGGGATGGTTCAATATACGCAAATCAGTAAACGTGATACACCACATAAATCAAAGAAAAGACAAAAACCACATGATCATCTCGATAGATGCAGAAAAAGCATTTGACAAGGTACAGCACCCATTTATGATCAAAACACTCAGCAAAATGGGAATAAATGGGGCATTCCTCAACGTAATAAAGGCCATATATGAAAAACCTACAGCCAATATCATACTCAACGGGCAAAAACTGAAAGCTTTCCCACTAAGATCGGGAACACGACAAGGATGTCCGCTCTCACCGCTTCTTTTCAACATCGTATTGGAAGTCCTAGCCACAGCGGTCAGACAAGAGAAAGAGATAAAAGGCATCCAAATAGGAAAGGAGGAAGTAAAACTATCATTGTTTGCAGATGACATGATAGTGTACATAGAGAACCCTGTAGACTCTACCAAAAAACTCCTCAACCTAATAAGTGAATTTGGCAAAACAGCAGGATACAAAATCAACATTCAGAAATCAAAGGCGTTTTTGTACACCAGCAATGCAATAGAAGAAGAAGAATTCAGGAAAAATATACCATTCGATATAGCACGAAAAAAGATAAAGTACCTAGGGATAAATTTAACCAAAGACACAAAAGACCTGTATGCAGAAAACTATACAACATTGAAAAAAGAAATTAAGGAAGACACAAATAAATGGAAGCATATACCGTGCACATGGATTGGAAGAATTAATATCCTTAAAATGTCCATACTACCAAAAGCAATCTATAGATTCAACGCAATCCCTATTAAGATACCAATGACGTATTTCACAGAAATAGAACAGACATTTCAAAAATTTATATGGAACCATAAACGACCTCGAATAGCTGCAGCAATTTTGAGAAAGAAACACAAAGTAGGAGGGATCACAATACCGGACATCAAACTCTACTACAAAGCCACTATACTCAAAACAATCTGGTACTGGCACAAGAACAGACCCATAGACCAGTGGAACAGAATAGAAAGCCCAGAAATAAGCCCAGGTCTCTATGGACATCTAATATTTGACAAAGGGGGCAGAAGCATAAAATGGAGCAATAACAGCCTCTTCAACAAATGGTGTTGGGAGAGCTGGATGGCTACATGCAAAAAATTGAAATTGGATCATCAGCTGACACCATACACAAAAATAAACTCAAGATGGATAAAAGACTTAAATATAAGTCGCAACACCATCAAAGTCCTAGAGGAGAACATTGGCAGGAAACTCTCAGATATCCCACGCAGCAATTTTTTCACTGATATGTCTCCTAAAGCAAGGGACATAAAGGAAAGAATAAACAAGTGGGACCTCATCAAAATAAGAAGCTTCTGCACGGCTAAAGAAAACATCAGCAAAATGAAAAGGGAGCCAACCATTTGGGAAAATATATTTGCTAATGATACATCAGATAGAGGTTTGATCTCCAAGATATACAAAGAACTCACTCGACTTTACTCCAAGAAGACAAACGATCCAATCAAAAAATGGGCAAAGGACCTGGGCAGACGCTTTTCTAAGGAGGAGATACAGAGGGCCCAGAGGCATTTGAAAGGATGCTCTGCATCACTAGCCATTAGAGAAATGCAGATCAAAACCACCATGAGGTACCACCTCACACCGGTCAGAATGGCCATCATAAACAGATCCACAAACAACAGGTGCTGGCGAGGCTGTGGAGAAAAGGGAACTCTAGTCCACTGTTGGTGGGGATGCAGACTGGTGCAGCCACTATGGAAAGCAGTGTGGAATTTCCTCAGAAAGCTGAAAATGGAACTGCCTTTTGATCCAGCGATTCCCCTGCTGGGACTATACCCTGAGAACACCAAAACGCCAATACAAAAGAACCTATGCACCCCAATGTTCATAGCAGCACAATTTACAATAGCCAAGTCTTGGAAGCAACCTAAATGCCCATCAGTAGATGATTGGATCAAAAAATTATGGTACATATACACAATGGAATACTACGCAGCAGAAAGAAAAAAAGAAGTACTAAACTTCGCAACAGCATGGATGGAACTGGAGAACATCATGCTAAGCGAAATAAGCCAGGGGGCGAAAGACAAATACCATATGATCTCACCTATAAGCGGAACCTAACCAACAATGCAAAGAAGCAAGGCAAATATGACCAGCAACACTGAAAGGAAAAGAAATCAACAGAGACAAGAGGGAAGGGGGGGGCAGGGAAAGGGAAGGGAAGGGGAAAGTCAAGGAACATATAGCAAGGACTCATGGACAAAACCAAAGGGGAAGAGCTGAGGGAGGGAAGGTGGGAGGGGGCAAGGGAAAGAGGGCGGGGAAGGCAGAGACAAATGTATTTAAAAAGTAAATAAATTAATTTAAAAAAAAAAAAAAAGAGTAATACTTTTAAAGCATTCTATGAAAACACACTGTAACCTAATATAATAATTAAAATTAAAGTTATATCAATTAAAAAAAAAAAATAGCCAAGAATCAAAACCAATCTGTCAGACTCCAAATCATTGATCTGTCTTCTGTACTACATTGCCTATAATAACTTTTCTTTAAGCCTTCAATTAAAATTAAAATATAAATAATAATGGGAAATAACTATATTATTTACATTAATGCAAACTAAAAACCAGTTTTGGAAGAATCAACAACTAATACATGTATAACACCTTGACAATATCTCATTGTGATTCCTGTGAGGAAGTCAAGACAGGCATTATTAGTTCACCTGTTTTACACAGTCGAGAACTGCAGTTCAGAAAGTTAAACCTAAGTTGCTATTCACTGGCCATGTCACTGAGTGATAGCATTATGTCTCAATCTCATATTTCCTCCTCAAACACATATCTTGTTTTCTCTGATTGTGACAGGCACATGGTGGCAGCTGACCGGGAGGATGCAGAAACGGAGAGAAAATGGACAGCAAATGTCAACCCCACCTACTTCTTAGTTCCTAAAGGATCAGCCCCAGTGATGTCTGGTCTACCAGGCTCACGCTGAAAACATTATTCTGTCTAAACATCAGAAAACATGAAACTGCTGCTGTGCCTGTGAAGAGAAAAAGCTACATGGTCAAGTGCTTTGAAATCTGTGGTATTTGTATTTAAAATAATGGGCACATTAGACCACATTTATTTTTGATGATTAATCTACTTTCATTTGATAAGAATTGTCTTGGACAAAAAATTCTCAGAGTTATGCTATAATTTTAACAGTTAAATCTGTCTCTGTCTTTTGTAAATGTGGACTCCATTTTTCCACGTCTGTTCTTCTGATATCATTTGTGGAAATATAAAAAGAATAATCACAACTGGAAACAATACAGCCTTCTCCATTGCACTGATTAACACTCTCTAATGGCACTGATAAGAAGAATAGAGTGTTCAATCATATATTTTGCTACTGAGTTATGGTTAATAACAAGTATTATAATGATATTATGGAAGTAAATTCTGTTTCTAATAAGTGGTAAAGCATAGTTAAATGCACTTTCAACAACATTGTCAATTAATCATCAAGCACTAGTGCCAAGGTAAAGGCAAGCTGTTTGTTTTCTTAGTAAACTGTTCATTGAGAAGATTATTTTAATTATAAATCTCTCACGTCTTTCCACATTAAGTAACTTACTAGGTTGAACAGTCATTAATATCTTACATATTCGAGACTTTGCCACAATTGTTTAACAGCTATTTTGCAATTATAAGCAGCACACTAGTTAAACAAAATTAGAGTCCACAATTATTTTTGTAATGAATTAGAAATGTAAAAATACATGTAACTCTCTGGAATTCAAAGCATGCTTAATTCTCTTTAGCTTCCATGGAGTGAAGGGTTAATTTATTATGGGATACAGTATGATTAAAGTAATTATTATATATTGGTACTTGATAAGTGAGACTTTCTTGAGCTTTAAGTCCATCATAGGTGGTATCTCTATGTGATTCCCTTCACACTCTAGAAGGCGCATTTTTTTTTCTCTTATGTGCTAAAATACTATGAATATATTTACCTTTAACTAATGGACTTTTTGAAAACTTAAGTACTCAGTATTTATTACTAAGAAATAAATGCATTTTGGATTCAAAATATTAATTCTAAGGAAAGGTTCTAAGGAATTCTTCCCCCCCACCCCGATCTTTGTAATTATATAATTATTTTAGGCTTACTATAGTACACGTAACAATAAAGTAAAATCACTGTTTTTTAAAAATGCTATAACCACTGTGCCTAGTTCAATGTATGGAGCACTTAATGAGTTCCATACTTGATAACTAAATGGGTGCTATCCTGATAACACAACAAAAATGATGTTTTTAATTTTGGATTTTTCACACTGACTACTTAGAATGTGCTGCAAAACACATGAAACATAGGCCATCCAGGCCTAAAATGGAAACTCCTACTATTTTGATTTGAAGTTCAGTTTAGGAATCTAGATGCTCTTACCACAAATGTTCCTTTCTGCAGAAGTTTCCTTTGGCCACCCGATCGAAGTCATTTCGCCAGTTGTGCTCTGTCACATCAACCCACGCTAGCATCTTAAAGCCGGTAAAACTTGCAATCATCATTTAAAAAACGGAATGTGCATGTTAATTAGTGATATCTTCCCTAAAATATGAATACCAGAAATCTGTCATTTCAACCTCTGTATTCCCAGTGCCCTTTATGTGTCTGGTGTACAGTACGTTTTAATAAATCAATGTTAAATAGATAAATTAATGGATTAACGAATAAGGGTTGGTGGCCCTAGCTTTGGCCATCTTCCATCAGTCTAGCAAAGTACAACACTAGAGCTTATAATGAATATTCTGTGGCAATAAGAAGCACAGATTCTACTGATAAGCTTCTGCCATGAGGCATGTCTGAAAGCAACTGAACAATAAGGGCAGGTACTTCACTTATTAAACACATACCAGAGTTTGGCTGAAAAATACTGCAACATCACAGTATAAAGGCTGTTACTGGTAGAAGCAGAAGCACAAGTCACCATAGCATCTAAAATGGCAACCACAGTTACAACCTAAAGAGATGCCTTTACATGCAAAAAAAAACCCCAAAAACAAAAAACAGAAAAACCTGTTGATCATTAATCTTTCAACCTCATTTTATCTTCACAGAAAATAGAAAACATAATGATAAACAATAAGACTGACTCACATTTGAGGAAATTCTGAAGAAATAGTCCAAGGAATAATTAAAGTGAATCTAATATGTAATCTTATTCTCTATCCATGTGAACCAACAGAGAGTCATCACCAATGAGGATCACTTTCTGCCTTGTCCTTGTAAGTGCTACTGTCCTCTATTATTTTAAGCTGATTGCACACTAAGTAGTTACTAAATTGTGTTGAAATCTTTGCCATTTGGTTTTGCAGATAAATATAGAAAGCTATTTAATATAGAAAAATCATTGGTTACGATATTACAACCAAGAATCAGTCCTTGAGATTTTTTTTCCCTTGCCCATTTCCATATAGCAGCTAAGAAATATAGATGATTAGGACACTTAAGACAAGGTCCACCTAGATTGGATGATTAGACCAAGAGAACAAAAACTAATCCAAAATATTAATTGTGTCCTACAGCACTTAAATATTATACAGTATACAGTGTTATACAGCACTTTGTACTGTATAACAAGCCTATTTCTCACTGGTTGTAATCATTTTATATTTGGAACTATTCTCAAAATCATAAGGTAGATTGTGCGAATGACTTAAATGAAATGGACATAATAGGAGGCCATTGGAAATACAAATGTATTCAATGAAAGAGTTTAAAGCTCCACAATAGAATTTTATTTGTCAAAGCAAAGAGAGGAACTATATATATGTATATATACATATACAATTTCTGTGATGCAGGAAAAACAATTAATTTTTCACTGCCACTTCGATACCAAAATGGACTGAAGTACAGGAGGGAAGTGGTGGTGGTTGAAAATGTTATATGGAAGAATTAGAAAAGCTAGCATTTTAAAGTTTCCTTCATCAATTAGTCTGCAGAACTCACAGATTACTAACAACTTATGCAAGTTTTACATGTCTACTCCATCTGTTCTTCATTTAAAAAAAAAAAACATGTCACCATAGCAACTGCCACATGCCATGGTATTTATGCTGCATCTGATGTACAAAGCCTAGTTTGTGTAGGAAGGAGTGTGTGTATGTATATGATGTGGCAGCTGTCGTCTCTGCCATTTTGTTGCTGCTCTAAAATAAAACAAGTAGTGGTTATGAATACTTGTAAACTAGTGGTACTGGGGCTCATTTAACTAAATTCTCAACAACAACAACAACAACAAAAATCCTTATCTAAACATCACATTAGTCTGTTAACATGACTTAAGAAATTGTATTAAATAATTGTTTAAAAAGAAAAACTCCACTTCTCATCAAATTTTTAAAGTAGACTTAATATAACTGAAGTTCATTTTTCTAAAACAGCCAGTGGCATTTTGTGTGTAAAATTCCAATATATATTAGCCCTACTAGATAATGGCATTTACTTCTTAGTAAGATCCACTGCAAAAATTTTTCAAAAGATATCTCAGTTCTTTTATTACTCCATATTTCTTTTGTAGTAAAATTCCTTGCATTCAATCAGATATAAGATAGAGCTTAGAAATCATGGTAGACCCTGCTGACATGATTCTCTACCCTTTATTTTCTTGAGGACTTCTACCAGAGGCTGGAAATGCTAACTACTTCCCATTGTCTTGCAAAGTCTAAATGCTTAGAATCCTAAATTCCCTTGCAGCAAGAGGTGGCCATGTGGTACAATACTAGTCAACAAGATCCATGCAGAACTCCCCCGAGTTATATCAGGGGAAAGCTTTGCTCGCCAAAAAAAAAAAAAAAGGAAGAAGAAAAGAAAAAAAAAGTGGCAGACACTACTAACCCCCTTCTTCTATCTGCAATTGAGGTATAAATGGTAATTTTGAAATGGAGTGACAGGCATAGTAGAATGAAAGGATAGAAGAAACAGAAGTTTATTTTTGGCATGATGAGAAATGCACAAGCTTTTTGAGTTCTAACTGCCACACTTCTTATTTACAACAATAAATGTCATTATTGTTTATGCCATTGTTAGTGATATTTTCTGTTACTTGTAGGTAATGCATTTTTATCTCACAGAATTATTTATTCTGCAAATAATGTATTATATCATTTTATATTAACAAAATAGAACCTATTCTATTTTAAAGATTATTTTGTTTGCTAAAAACTGTATATGTGAGAAAGATATGCCATATATAATATTTCATGCCCTTGATTCTTTCTTTGATTTAAAAAAAAAAACAACTAGTGTTTCAATAAATGAGTAAAATTTCAGGTTAAAAAAAAGAACTCAGTAAATTTAAAATCTCAACCAAATTACAAACAACGTTTTTGAAGTTTTAAAAATTCAATTGAGGTTGAAGACGTATCTGAGGCACTCATTTGACATTTCGGTGGAAATTTTAACATATCAAGATAGACTTTAAGGTCTGTAGCCTCACTAGCATCATTTCTTTCAAGAAACACACTGATAATATGTGCTTTTAATGCCTAGCTCAACTGGATGAAAGATTCAGGCCCTATCTTCAAAATGTTACACATGTGTTCTGAAGAAAGAATATAGACCAGACTAGCTTCAATGGCCTCCAAAACATCTTAGTTGAAAATAGGTTTTGTTTTGTACCTTTGATAAAAATTAACATGCTATAAAGGAGTATGTTACAGTAATAGGAGGTAAAATGCTTTTAATACATATTGTATATAAAAGAAAACTAATGAGCTAGCAGTAAGCTGAGAGCATCCAAAACAGGAAACTAAGCACAAACTCTAGATAATTCTCTAGCAGAGACTCTTACCTAGCCAAGACTTACCTCTGTTCTTCAAACCCTTCTCCTATCAAAATATAGGATTAATGACAAGTGAGATGTACAAGCACACAGGGATGTCCAAGAGCCAAGAAATATTGCCCACTTAGAAAATTAGATTTATGCTCCAGATAAATGCAGTTGAAAATGTACATTATATAAATGAATAAATGAAATACAATTAGCCTTAACACATTTACACATTTAATTCATTCATTTAGCCATCCATACAATTATACATTTATTCATTCAACAGAATTACTGATCCCTATAGTAAGTAAATAATTTGAAAACTTAGAAAACCTTTAACCTCTGTTGCATATTTTAGTAAAAATAGCATTTATTTTTGCTTTTTTCAATCCATAGCTCCAACAAGGCTATAGCTAGTGAAACAGATTATTTTTCCCATTATATTTGTATCCAATTTTATTGTATCCTAAATTTAAATGTTAAGAGAAAAATTCAGGGGATAGTATGAAGCAAGACATAAGTTGTCAAAGCATTCACCAACTTGTAATGTGTATATATACCTACAGCATATATGGCCAGATGGAATTTCAGGTGCCTACACATCATAGCTATTATTAAATTATCTTTTGTGATGATACCTCAGGTAGTCAGGACTGTTATGCAGCAGGGAGTTAGGGAAATATCGTCTGCTTTTAAAGCTATTAAAATGTCTTGCAGGTGTGTTTGAGAGAAGCACAGCACAAATTCACTTGTACAGTATGAGAATTAGAGACTATGCAGCCCATCCACAAGGGGCAATTAACACAAACAGTGTGGGGGAAGAAACAACCAGAGTTGCAAACTAAACAGAACTCGCACTGCACTTGTATCCCCCAGTTATATTGCAAAGCACAGATGTTTATTGGCAGTTTTGGGCTATGATATAATCCTGCAGAGTCTTTCTTTCCAAATACCTACTTTCTACTGATCTTCTTTTTCCCTCATTCTCAAGATTGTGTTTTCCTTATTCTCCGTGATGTGAGCCTATTAAAAATATGAAGAATTTTATTCATCTACTTGTTGCAGCCAGCAGAAGCCTCAATATGCTACATCTGGACTAGAATTTCTTTCTGCAGTCACTTCAGTTAAAGGCTTATAGGAACATATTAATAAAAACCTTTCTAAGGTCCATTTTTTTCCCCAAATCTGATATGTTTAAAAGAGGCTAGCTCTTACTCTTGCTACAAATTAAAGTTCATTTTATTAGCTCCAACACCAATGATTCAAGAAAAAACTGCCCTCTTTCAGTTGTGCCTGAGTCTGTTTTTACTAAAAAAAAAATTAAAATCTTATTCTTTCCTCAGATTCCAGAATATCTCATGAGTCATTTCAGAAATAAGAACAGCACAGAGAATAGCTTTGGCTGCCATACCAACCTGTCATTTAAGAAAGCTACATTAATCAATAACACCTGAACAGTTCAATTACTGAATAAGAAAGGCAAAGAAATGGAAAAAAGATTAATAGGTCTTCCCCAAAATTAGACCCCTAAAATCAAAGAGAAGCTGCAACCTATGATGATTTGAAAAGACTATTAATGCTCAAGTTAATATATAATTATTAAATCCTTTTATTTGTTTTTTCCACATAGAGAAGCCAGTTTTACTGAGAGGTTTCCTACTCAGGGAATTTTTCACCTTTGATTAATGATACTTAAGACAAATTCTAGCTAGTCGCAGGGAAAGGAAAAAGAGTCACTTGAACCAATGGTGAAGTGCCTTATAGAGCTAGGCTAGGAAAGGTTAATGACATCATTACTCAGGTCCTTTGAGTACATGTAGCCTTCTCGCAGAGTATGTTAGGCATGTTGGATTATGCATTAACCCTTTGTAAACACTATGTACATTGACAACTGTTCATTTTAAAACACAACTAGTATTTATAAATACACCCAGTTATTTTCCTTAAAGATTTCTGAATATTATAATGACACATAACATAAGAGTCAAATTAATCACATCCAAGAAAATGAATAATACAACAAAGAGAAAAAAAAACTGCTTCAGAAGAACAAAATCCGAGTCCTGGGTTCACAAGTCAAAGCTATTACCTAGGGAAAAAAGTCTAATTTTTCTAACCCAGCCTGCCAGAAACACCTCCTGAGAATGCCTATACTTCACACAAAGGAATGCACAACATCTTTGCAGTGACATACGTTTTATGGATGCTTTTTCTAAATCACCCTTCGATACCGACCAATTTTATTGCATCATGGTACTAGTTTATTCATTAATCAAAATTCATTGAGCACCTCCTATGAGACAGTCATTGTTTTAGGTGCTTGGGATACTTCAATACACAAAATACGCCCACCAAAAAATGCCCTTCTGAAATTTACATTGTACTGGGGAAAGTAGATAATTTTTTAAAAACATAAAAAGTAGAGAAAGTTCTAAGTGTGAAGGAAGATAATAAAACTAGATAAGGGTCACTGAGAGTTGACAAGGTAGTTTGCTAGCTCTTTTAAGGGACTGGCTAAGGTTTTCATTAGAGTGGCTAACATTAGCCTTTTAAAGCTCATGATCATTTTGATTAGTTAGGAAACAGTTTGTTGGTTGCCTACCCATCTAGCCTCTAGGATCGCCATGGTCTATTAGCCATTGATCTTGTGGATCAAAGTCATTCCAGTCTCATTTTTCAGTAGAGTACTTACATCCATCTTGCCCTGATGTTAGGCACAATATGAAGCCGCTCTCCTCTGGCAAAGAGGGGACTGCTTATGCTGGCCTGGATGATTTGAGGGCATTTGGAGCTTGAAAGTTTTCAAACATCCCTTATTCTTACCCTGTCTGTGGGTAAGTCCTGCTCCTTCTGCATCAGGATCATGACTCGCCTAAGATGCCAGCTAGAAGTGCATTCAGTCGCTTTCGTACCTCTGACGTCCTTATAACAATTTAGGTGATTTACAATGTATTTATCTGTCTGGACGCAGCAGATAAGGATTTCTTTAAATATTCACATGAAAGCTTTCTAGGTTTTATAGCTGACCTAAGTATAACTATATCCTACAAGGCTTCTAGGTCAGTTGAAAAGCTGGCTAATTCTACATGGTTTATAATCACCATGGCCCTTTCAATGTTCAGGTGTTAGTACTATTGCAAAAACCAGCATTTTGTCCCTGCCAACCTATTCCTTATCCCAGTCCTTCACAGTGACAGTTTACGGCAGTGATTTTCTACCTTTTCCATCTCATGGCACACATAAACTAATAACTAAAATTCTTCAGCACACCAAAAAATATAATTTTTGCCAATCTGACCAAAAAAAATGTATAATTCTGACTCATTCACACTGATGACTATTGTTGTGTTGGCTGTTGTCATTTTTTTATTTGACAGTCTAAGGGAAAAGAGGTCAGTGCCCCTAACTAAGCAGTCAGGTATCACATGTTTTTAAAATTCCTCTGGCACACCTCTTGCTGCACACCAGTTGAAAATCACTGGTCTAAAGAACTGTGATAGTATAATACATAAAAGATTTTCCACAACCCGCTATCATCAGCAATTGTGTCCTTTCCATCTGATGGTCAAGGTATCCAATGCCAGAATCATGTCCTAAACATCTGATTCCTGGAGCAAAATCTGGTGCAACTGTCTTATGGCTTCTCTAAAAATCAGACCCAAAGATAAGGACTTGCATGCCAGAAGTTTATTTGGGAGAAATCCCAAGAAGAACTGTGAGTGTGTGGAATATGAGACACAGAAGGGAGAGAATCCAGTGAAAGGTGTGTGAATGAATGAGACATCGCTCTCGACAACTTGGATCAATCCTGCTGTGAATCCTCTGAAACATACCATAGGATCACCCCACTAGAAGACTGAGTGAGACCTTTTTTGCCAAATTTTATCCTGATTGTGAGACACCCCTGGAATGGTTAGCTTTCTGCAAAAAGTATACTGTGTCCATCGGGGTGGAATAAGTTTCAGAGAGCCATAGAATTCCTTCAGGAAGAGAGGAAGAGACATGTAAGCACTTGTGATACGAAGTTGTCAGTATACATGCAAGACAGTCTGTTACACCAACAGGCATATTTAGGAGCACCAATGGATTATGTATGACTCAGGGCAACAATAGCATCTGTGGCATTGCTTACATTCTAAATTTAAAGTGCACTCTTAACTTATCAAAATTTAGTATTTTAAAATACCTTTACTCTTCTCTGGGACAACATAAAGACTTTGAAACATCTTTATTGATTCTTTCATGTGCAAATGTGTAGAAAAGCATTAAAAATGAAGGAAATGTCTTGAACGAAGATTTAAAGTGTCAAGTAGTAGAATGATTAGTGTTTGCAAGGCATTGAAAGGGGGGAATAAGGAGGAAAGCATGACAGATAATTTGATAACAGAGGAAGAAAGCATGATAGTTTAAAATCTTTTCAGCCCTAATAATGGGGAATAACAATACCAATTACAAATATAGCAAAGTCAGTTTTGGGGAGATAAAATAATGAATAATAATTTTAGTTTTGAAAATGTGAACTTTGTAGTACATTTAATGTGCAATGAATTAAGAAATGAAGATCTGCAGTTGGGATGAGGCATTGGCGTTATGGCATACATACACATATACATAGAATGTGAGAGTAATCACTCTAAGGGAGACAGGTCAAGAAGAAAGAGAACAAAGAGAACACAACCACAGATGATGCAGTGGATGCTGATGAGAACTAGGTCACTGTTACTAGCTGGAACATCCGTCTCCCTATTGCTGTGATTTTTAGTTAAAACTTTGGGTACAAAACTCAAACCTTTTGTCTCAAAGAGAAGACACAGTGGTGCAATTTGTGCTTTAGAGCATTCATAGGATGAGACTGGACTGGTCTCCAACTGAAGCCATATTCTTGCTTAGCTTTTTTTTCCCTTGCCCTATCCTACTTACCTCAATTCTCCTGAGTGTACTTCAAATAAATTACTTGACCAATAACTATCATCTCAGACTTTGCTTCTAGGGAACATGACCTAAGACAAATGCCACATGTGGGGGGACTGTAATCAAGAAAAAAGTGAATCAAAAATCATCAGAGAGATAAGGCTCTATCCTCGAAATGGTAAAAGTCTTGGTTGAGGGGAGACTAATCATTGGTATCAAGGGTAATCATAAAATAAAAAAATTAAAGTCAATTAGAAAATTCCTATGGCATTTGTACCTTCCAGGGAACAATTTCAGTATCGTAGTATAGACATCTTTTCTCAAGAAATTTTGATGTAGATATATGAAAGTATTTGAGGTGATTGCCTGAGAATACGGCAATGAGGAAGAGAGAAGCAATGCCAGAGCTGCTGGGCGTGAGGCCCACCAATACAGAAAGGCAGATCCTGAGCAGGGAGAGTAAAGAAGGATGAAAAGCTTCACACTCTTGTGTAAGAAAAATGTTAACTTAAATGTGGCTTTGCAATGAGTTTGTTTGTTTTGATGGTGCAATATCATAAACTTTTACAGCTAATTTTCTCATGAGTTGTAGCTAGCTATTATTCCTATGTTGACATTTTCTGGGGGATATTTTTGTTGTTGTTCTTGTAACTTCCTATAGGAATTGAGAAAAGGTGAAGAAAAATTGCAAAGATGAAAAGGTTTTGAGTCCTAAACTTCTTTAGAGGAAATTCTATAAGTGAAAAGGGATTAGCCAAAGGAGATATATGCATAACCCATAGATACGGACACTAGTGTGTTGATGGCCAGAGGGAAGAAGGGAGGAGGCCATATGGAGGTGAACAAAAAGAGGGGTGGAACTAGGACATCTGTAAAAGCATAATCAATAGAAATAAAGTTTGCAAAATTAGAACTACTGTGTTTGTTCCTTGGTCACACATTAAATCAGCTTAAAACCACATGGACTTGGTTTATAATGTCTACAGTCATCCCTAATGCTATAAACTCAGCAAGACTTTGTCAATAGAACTGTAAATATCATCAACTTTGAATACGGAGGAGCACAAAGGCCCTAACAGTTCATGTGGAGTAGCATTTCCCTTACATTGATTTTCCTCTTTCTTAGAGAAAAAGAATTATTTTTGAGAATGATAAAAACATTATTGGCCACATTTTATTTTTTATACAACAGATGTTATCTTCTGAGCACTTGGAGGACAAGAGTTACCACATCACCGTCAGCCACCCCAAGGCTGCCCTGGGTAATGCAGAAAAGGGGCAGGGGCAGAGGCTTCTGAATTTGTCATTAATTGATTCACTCTCCCAGCTGAACACATTTCTCCTGCCTCTAGGCCAGAGTGTCTGACACAGGGAATCATTGCGGCCATGACTCACCCTTTATGACCCAGGCTCTCTGGGACTTAGTCTTGCCACAAAAGATGTAGGAGGATGAAATCAAGGTTAGATAAAGCGATCCCCATTCTCTCCCGCAGAGCGAAAACGCAGATCTTGGACAAGCACAGAAAGGCCTGAAACACAGCTGACCATAATGCCTGGTCAGAGAGAAAACAATTCTAAAATGAATAGGCATAAATTGACCTCTTCCCTCCCAAAACACCACAACTTTCATTATTAGATCCCACAACTAAATTTTATTTGTAATTAATAGGTATATTATTTAATATTTAAAGTAATGAGTTCACATTTTATCTGTCAAAAGAATACCGCGCTCTCTCCTAAAAGCCTCCCTCGATAAATTTGAAAATAACCATTGTTCTTAGTTTGGTCTAAGGGATCCATTATATTGGTTCTTGCTGTATTACTGATTCTAGAATTCAGACTTCATACCTTAAAGAAGAAAGAATTCCCCATTGATACTAGAGATTTGTTTCTGCCACCTTTGGCCACCACTGAAACTCAGCATTCTTTGGAGAGGTCTCTATATTCTCACACAGCCCACACTAGAGCTGAAGGACAACCTGTTCTTTATGTTACCTCAAAGGCAGCCTTTAGTACGGTTGTGTCTCCGTCACTGTTCCACGTTGGAGGGAGGGATGGAACCTGGAAGCCTTGTGTCACCACTGGCTCTGCCTTGACCCCACAGGAAGAAATAACTCCCAGGTTCAGAATGACTCCTAGACGCTCCATGGCACCTCTGACTCATTCACTCCTAATTAAGGGAAAGACACCCCGCCTCCTCAAGGTTCCTGTCATTTACTCTCTGATGCTGGCGAGCAGTGGAAATACCCACAATCTACGGTCATGTGGTCATGGTGACAATCTCAACTATGAAACACCCTGCTGTTGATACTTTCCAATGTGCAATGCTGTTCAGTTTTCTCCATGGTAAACTTGTTACATATTTTATTTAAAATTATCTCTGAAATGCTGTTCTCAGGCTACATTTTACTTTCTAATATATGAATCTTTTTTTCTCAAAATTAAAGAACTGATAAAGCCAGTTGATTTCTCTTGGAGAATCCTTCTAGCTGAGACTGAGAAATATAAGGTATTGGAAAAGATTCATGCAACGTTTAAGTTCTTTGAATACTTAACAAGAACCAAGGATTTTGATTTCAAACTAGAATTATTTTTACATTAACATAAGATTTTTGGAATGTAACTTATTTGGGACTCTAATGTTTAAACTTTAACTTCTCCCTGGGAAGTTGATAATAAGAAGGGTTTATAATTCAATAAAAATATTTCAGTTATATTGTTAGCATTTCATTATTGAATTATTTTTAAGAAGCAGTTTGGTTTTATCACACTATTTCTAACAGTTTTGTTGGAGAGTGTGGCTGCACATAAGTTGGAATACATAAAGGTCGGGATAAAATTTTAACCTTCAGTACCAAGTAGCCTTGGAGTTGATTTTATGATTGTATAATTCTGACCTATTTCAAAACCTTCTTAAGTAAATTCTTCACTGTATACCAAAAGAATCAATAAAGCAACAGTGGCTGGTACTAGGAGAACAGGCCAGAGCTATGAGAGTAAGAACTCCTTGATGAGATTGCTGCTTTTCTACCCTGATGTCAAAAAGTTTCCACCCTATTGCTCAAATAGAGATTTGTTTAGATTAATGAACACCATCTTTTAATCTTTAAATATGCCTTGAAGGAGAAAGCTCGTGGATCCTTCACAATGTGAGCTTACTTACTTTAATTAAATAATTAGATTTGTATCCTTCTAATTGAGATAAACTAACATGCTGGATTATCAATTTCAAGTAGCAAGAGAAATACTTTTTTAAACAGTAAATGAGCAGCCAAATTTTCCTGGGAATCAGGGAGAGGGTCTTCATAAGATGGGGTAGGGAAGATGATCAAAACGGGAAGCTACCAACCTTGCATATCTTAATAATGTCCTAGTGATCTTAGCTTCCTATTCAAATGCCACAACTTGCTAAAAATCATCTACTTTGAGAACTTTCCTGCTATTGACACAGCATGAACTAAAGAAAAATTAATCAACAAGCTTCTAAACTAGCCAGCGCCCCGAGTAAGATGCATTAAAGACCATTATTTTTAGAACATTAAGTCACTGTTTTCCCCCTGGGTTGATGCAACTTCTACAGCCAATGATCAGAATAGGATAAATGATCCAAGAAATAGGCTACCTAGAAATCTCAGAATGACCTCAGGGTATGAAGAGATCCAACTGCCCGTTTCCTAGCCTGACTTGTGCTTTCATCCAAGAATTGGTGACCAGCAGCATTGGGGAAACAACGTGAATAAACAACCACATACATCTTTATTCACATTTACCTAACCAGTCAGTGGGAGAAGCAACAATTCAGCATTCATCAGGAACTCTCATGTCGGAGAATCGAACAATTTTACACCTAAGTCCTATTCGGTCACGCTGTCAATAGTGCTATCAGCAAGAGCCTTGACAAACTCTAGAGGAAGTCACAACTTTAAATACTTTAGAACTGATTTACTCTGAATGTTTCTTTCATGGTGCTATTACCATAGAGTGGGGTCTTGTTGTTAACTGCCCCCTGGAATAGAGTTCTGTGTAGCTCTGACCAAACATTCAAGGCAACATGGTCACATATTCTTCATTAAAAGGATAAAAACCCTTCAACACATCTGACAATTTTCTTGTTTTCTCTCTCTTTTCTCCACAGAACTCTCTCTTTCAAGTTGGGCAAATCTGCAGTTGCTCATGATAACAAATTGAATCTCACGGTGCCTTTCCATCCTTCTTTACTAATCGTATATTTCCTGTCTGTATCTTTTTATTAAATTGGTTTGCATAAAATATAACAGGTCATACTATTGCTGTAATGGGGTAGGTCGGAGCAGAAATTGTTGGAAAGCAAGGGACTCCAACTGGGGGAAGGGCTCCCAAATCCAGCACAGAGACTGCTGTCCTTCTCGCCAGGAAAGTAAGCGAGGGCAGGAAGAGTGCTGAGGCAGGAGGAAAAAGCAGCCTGTCTTCTGCCAAGGGAGAGGCTGCCTGAAAAAGGGGAATTGCCCAAGGCAAGAGGCTAGTATAAACACAATGCAGTTAACAGGAGGGGCAGAGAGCTGCTGGGATTGAAACTGGAGCTGGGGTTTAAAAGCTCACAGCCTTGGGGCTATCAGCTCCTGACACCCACTACACAGCCTTTGTGCGTGCTGCAGGGGCTGGATGACTGGAGACTCCTGCCCAAGAGAGGGGGTGGGGGGTGGGGCAAAGACAAACAGGGCCATTGGTTAAAAAGCTGGACAGTCCCACAGGCTTCCAGAGTGCATGGGATTCCAGGAGAGAGGACTTTTTAAAACAGAAGGTGGGGAGAAGCCTTCTAGGGCTTGTGGCATGGGGTGTAGCTCTTGGCCCTCTCCTGACTCATGAACTTTGGCTGGAAACTTTTGGTTACAGGTGTACTTGGACTACACTTGGGTGCTCGGGGACTCTGGCCCTTGCTCTTCTCACTGACTGGGGTGCTCATGGGACCTGCAGATGCCAGGCCAACCAGGGGCTTAGGCCCTGCACGGTTGGAAGCCCCCTCCTGGAGGGAGGGTCTCATGCTGGGATACATGCTTTGCTGGGCTCCAGCCTCTGGAACACTCTGACCAAGCGCCATGTGCAGCGTGGCACATGGGTCCTAGATGGCTGCATGGAGACTGGGAGCAGCACAGCCCGGATCCTGGAAGAGAGCCGCCACAGGAGGTGGTGACTCTGAAACCCACAAGTACACATTCCAGAGAGGATGGGGATCTGTTTGTATGACTTGGGTGAGCTCCAAAGAGGAAAGATAAGGAATTGGGGAATTTCTGGATATGGTTTTGGCTTGTAATCTTTTGGGGAGCAAGAAAAGTTCTGGGTCTTGTGGGAGAGAGGGGCTCACAGCAGCAGTGCTCTCAGCCCTCCCAAAAGTGGAACCCTGTTCATAAAAGCCTGTTTCCTTCAACACAGATTTTTGGGTCATGTATCAAGGAAGCAAGTAGCTGAACCCCATGCTGCATGGTTAAATTGATATATATAAAAATTTCACTATCTCAAATAGCGCTCTTATGAAAATTGTTTCATCTCTGGTCATCAGCTTCAAAAATATGGTGCCAAAATGAGTCAAGCAAACAAACAAAAGTCTCTCTCCTCTTCAAAATGAGGCTCCTTTCTGTCAGATTATGCTCCATGTTATGAAAGTATACATTCTAATGTTCAAATCTACCTTAAAAGGCCAAGTACTGTCCAACCAGTCAAATGGATGTTTCTACATCAATCACAGTTCCATTCCAGGATGTGCTCAGAAAGGCCCCATCCTTTGATTTTAGAGATACACCACAGCCCCTGTATCCCAAAATCAACATGGTGCATTCCCAGGTTTGTGTGACTATTAGTGAAATGCCTTCAGACCAAGGACAAGAGCGCTGCTGGTATGGAGAAGGTGTATACCATGCAGCCAAAAGTGACTTCAGACTATGAGGCTCTCTCACGGCAACTGCTAGCAATTCAAATGGGGATGCACTGAGGACATCAAGGACCCCATTTAACCAATCTGAAAACCTCTTCCAATCTCATTGCTCTATAAGAGAGTTAAAACTGATTTCAGGAAGCTAAGGAGATAGTAGTCATGCTAGATATTTCAAGGGAAAAAAAGGTCAGATTACTTTTGTATTAATTTTCTGTTGCTGCATAATAAATTGCCACAAATTTAGTGAAACAATTTATTATATTACAGTTTCTGTGGGTCACGAGTCTGGCATATCTTGATGGATCCTTTACTGATGGTCTTTTAAGGTTTAAATCAAGATATTGGCTGCCAATGTTCTCATCTGGAGAATCAGTTAGGGAAAGATCTGCTCCCTTAGGTCACTGGCAGAATTTTTTCCTTTATTATTATTATTATGCTTCATCCTCACTAGAGGCCATGCTTATTGATTTTAGAGAGGGGAGAAGGGAGGGAGAGAGAGATGGACATTAACATTTAAGTGAGAGAGAAACATCAATTGGTTGTCGCTTGTACATGCCCTCCACATCCCAGGCATGGGCCCTGACCAGGAATCAAATCCATGGCCTTTCAGTTTACAGGACAATGCCCTGACTAACTGAGCCACACCAACCAGGGCCAGAATTTGTTTCTGACAGAGTTTCCTATTTTCTTGTTAGATGTCAGCCAGGAACCAGGCTGAACCATTAGAAGACAGTCTCAGTTCCTTGCCATGTGGCTGCCCCCATTGGCTATTCACCACCGGGCTGTTTGCTCCCTTAAAGCCAGGAGGAAAATGACTCTGACTTCTGTCTATGACTTGTAAACTCGCTTAAAATCTCACCTGATTAAGTTAGGCACAACCAAAATAATCTCCCTTGTAATTAACTCAAACTCAACTGATTAGGGACTTTAATTACATTTGCAGCATCTCTTTGACCTGTGCCATAAAATATAACTTAACTATGGAAGTGGTATTTCATTTATACACAAATGATATTGTTGTTTATATACCAACAGGAAGAAAATGCAGGGCATGTACATGAGGGCCCATGTTAGAGCCCTGCCTATGACATCTATAAACAACTAGGCTACTACTGTTTCAGAACTTTTATGAAATAATAAAAATTTTATGTCTACATCTGTTATCGTCAGATATGACTCAGTGGTGTACTGTATATATATCTAAGTTCTATAAGTTTAGAGGTTTGGGAAAACAGTTATCATCACTTCTCCTTCTTAGGACTTCCTAACCACTATGAGAAGAAATAGACAAGAATTAAGCAGGGATCAAAATATATAATAAAATTATTAGTAGTGAAGTTAGTAGGAGAACATAATAGGTTCTCCTATCCCCTTTCTTGATTATACTTTGGTATTCCTAGCCTGTCACAAGGAGAAAAGTTGGAAAGATAGACAACTTACTAAAGCAAGTTTATCTTTATCCACATCAATGAAACTCACTACAAGATAGCAAGACAGGAAAGAGATGGACCTGGCTCTGCCCTATTTGAATTTCAGTGCAGTATTTCCACTCTCCAGTTAATAAGGCCCATCAGTCATTATGGGCTAGGTTATGATGCAGTAACAAGCAAACCCCAAACCTCAGTGGCTGCCACACCAACATGTATTTCCTGGCTCATGTTACAAGTCTAAAACTAGTAAGCAGGGGTTCTCTGTTTATCTCAGTCACTCAGGGCCCCAGGCTAATACAGGCCGCCTCTCAACCTGTGCTTCTTCAGTCACTGCAGCAACAAAAGGAGGAAAGTGCTAAATCACACACTGGCTTTTCACATGTACAGTGCAAAGTAATTTGTCACCTCTGCTCATTTTTTATTGACCAAAACAAGTTACATGGACAAAGAAGAGGCAGGAAATGCAGTCCTACTATGTGCCTTATAATGGAGAGAACCAAAAATACTTGGTGGACAGCATTAACAGCTACCATACATGGCTTAGTGAATGTCACTCCTCTCCATAAAGGATGCGGGAATCAAGGAAGTCCCCAAAGGTATTTACTCCAATACTGTTTCTTCCAAAAGGGTAGAGAATGCAATCACTAATAAAAATGGGAAAGAGCTGTGTAACAGTTCCCTCTGAAAAACAAGTATAGGCAACAGAAAACATTTGTAAAGCAGCCCTGTAGTGCCAAGCCTCACCTTTATGGGGAGTGCCTCAGTGAGTGACTAACACACGCAGCTTTCCCAAGAGTTCCTTGAAGGCAGAGGAGAGAGGTCCCAGCCCCACACAATGGGCTCCAAATTGGAAGAGAGAGATTGCGCCTGCCACATTTTAGAAGGCCACCTTCACATTCAAGCTGCATGTCTGGAGTTACTGTGCCGAACAGGATCTGTGAGCTGGCTCTGTGCTGGGTGAGAAGTGTAAAGCCTGGTGCCAGAACACGAGTGTACATCAAAATCCTGGCACAGGCGCTCTTCAGAAATGGACAGAAGACCAACTGTAACATACTGCTCATTCTTCTCACGTCATAAATGGAAAGGCATTAATCACTGGGAGGCAGCCCAGAAATTAAAGTTCATCTACTGGTTACAGGGTGTCAAAAGGCAAATGTGGAGTGTTTTAAATTTGTTTAGTTTTCCTGCGATGTAAAATACAGGTTTCAAATGCTGGCTTTATCATCAAAACAGGCTCTTGGCCCTGCCAAAGCTAACATAAAGAGAGAACCCAGAACTCCGCACAGGTTTCTCATTTATACCATGATTTCCTCCAAAGACAACTATTTTAAAATGTAGATTAACCCTTAATGTCTGAATTTTCCAAACTGAAACTTTGAAACAATGACGTCCCGTCTTCCAACACTAAAAAACCATGTGGCAAAAGAGCCTGTACAGCTTTCTGCAGCGGGGGCCCGAGCACACTGTCTGGCCTGCTGACTGTTCTCACAACACTGAATGCCACGCTCTACTTTTGGTCAGTCCTCTGATCGAGAAGTAACCATTGTGCCCTTATGCTGTGAATTATAATCATCAGATAAAAGAAGAAAGGAATACATGATCTATTTTTCTTCCTTAAGAAAGTACTAAAGCATATATGTATCATTATTGCTTAAACGATACTCAACCAAACCAGTGACTCCTTAAGTGGTCATCACGCATGCATCAGACTATATTTAAGGGTGATAACATGAACACATGCAAACCAATTACTTCACATTTCATTCCTCAAATGGAACTATGTATTTCTTTTTAAAATTTTATTTCCTATTGTATTTATTTACTTATTATTTTTATCTTTAATTACATTTAATTGCTTAATACAATGATATAGGTTTCAGGGGCTCATCCTGTAACATATCATCTGTATATTGTGTTGTGTGTTCACCACCCCAAGCCAAGTCTCCTTCCATCACCATTTATCCCCCCTTTAATCTCTCCTACCTCCCCTCACCCCTCCTCCCCTCTGGTAATCACCATGTTGTTTTCTGTGTCTATGAGTTGTTTTGTTTTGCTTGTTTAATCTTCTTGATCTATCTTTTATATCTAAATTTTTTTACTTATAAAAGGAGGAAAATGGTAGTTCAAAGGGCTGCAAACTGGTGACTCCTGCGTGTATGTGCTTGTGTGTATGTGCTCCTGCACAGCATCATTACAAATTAAATCTGAATGACTTCCTGTACAGCATTAACTCTTAATTTTCCAAAAACCACACTAGTCCTTACCACCTAAAAGTTTGATTTACTTATTTTTGTTATCTGCTCTACTCATGGTGGACATTTGAGTTTGTTCTACTTTAAAGGACCTTAAAAAGGGAGACAAATAAACATAAACATGCCCCAAAACTCTATCTACTTTTAAGATAAAGATGATATCCCATGTGCAAAAATGCAAATGGCAAATCCTTACATTCTTACTTGGGCCATTCCACAGCACAAAATTTCATTTGTGAAATGGAATAGCACTATCTTGAAATTTAACGCAACAGATAGAAAGAATCTTAACCCAATGCCTGGCAGAGAGTAGATACTCAATAAATGTCAGCAATGATGGTGATGATGACGATGCTCAAGTTGCAAAGTTAGTTTAGAGCAAAAAAGTAATTAAGACTTTATGCTTTAATGTCAGCAGGTCTGGGTTCAAATCACAGTTTCACCGTTTACCAGTTGTGAAGAGATTTCATGGGACAGAGAAGAAACAAGAGCACTGAATAGCAACCATCTCTAAGGTTGAAGACATAGGCAAATGGAATTACGAGAAATCCAGGGCATATAAAATATTTTATTTTATTTTTTTTTACGAAAAGAAGGGTTGTTAAAATGGCTAAATTCTTTTGCATAATAAATAAGATTTAGTCAACAGGCTCATGGAACCTGGTACAGAAGGACTTTAAACATAGACCCTTTGTTGCCATCTCTCCCTGAGTGTCTACACTGATAGGGCTTTTGAAGTAGCACAGAGTCTCATGAATTCTACATGGGGTTCGGGCCCCAGAGATTTTGGCTTTAAGGTACAGAAATAGAACTAAATGCCCCAGCACAGGAATCCAAAGACTTTGCTTTCCTGAACAGTGTTTGCAGAATCAGGCTCTGGAGAGAAACCATTTTCACCAGGCACAGAATATAATAAAAAGCTTCAAACTGATTGATAATTAACAAAATAATTGCTGAAGGACACCTTCTTTCCCTTAGCACTGAGTATCTGTGGGATAAACAAACAAAAAAATTAAATAGAACATTTAAATATAATTACTAATGAACTGTAAATATTAGATAAGCATCTGTCATAAAATGATCATTAGCTATTCTCTATGCTTAAGAATTTACCCCTGCCCTTTATTCCCTTTGTTTCTCTTCCCAATACTCATTTTACTTTTTTAAGTAACTATCACTGGATTAATTTTAAGCTTTTAGAGAACCGATGCTGTTGTTACATACCTTTCCTTACACACAGTCTCTAGTGAATTCAATTTTTCTGACCCTCTTTGGCTTTCCAATCCAGTGAGAAGTAACTTATTTTAAATAAAAGGAGGAAGTCAACTTACTCTTAAACCCAGAGGTTAATCTCCATGTAAGCCATTTTTGGCATATTTAATTGGTGTGGGAAATTTTGCTAGGATAACTTTTGCAGGGGGATTCATACAATGCTCTTCAGAAAGACCTCTTGGATCTCATGAAATCTCCATTCTTCTTGCCCAAAATAACATCTCTAAGCAAAGGGTTATGTTCATGTGTTATGGGTATGGGGCTTTCAGGGTTACTATAGAAACACACACATTTTAGGGAAAGAACTAGTTCGTAGGACAGCACTACTTTTTACACCAAATTAAACAGGTTCCAAGTAATAATTTCATCTAATTTTTATTTGACAAATATTTACTGAGCACTTACTATGAGTACTAAAGGGGTTATAAAGATATTATATATTAATAACAATATATCTTCACATAGAAAAATTAACATTGAGGGTCAACTAGATACTCTACACTTGGGCTAAGTATGTATCTGCAAACAAACAAATGTAGACAATACAAAGCTACATGTACATTTCACACAGACTCTGTAGCTTGTATATGGTTAAAAGTTCAAAGGATTGAAAGTTATTTGTGTGTGATCATAGAAGGCTTCATGGAGGAGGTACTGTTTCTACTTAGACAATCTAAGATATTAATTGAGGTAATTTGAAGTTATGCAAGGAGATATAGCTGGTATAAGCAATCGAAAATCTAAATACATTTAGGAAAGCAGTATAGGCTAAGTTCCTGAGGAAAAAAAAATCCAAGAGGTTATTAGAGAGGTGAGGTTGAAAGCATATAGTGAGGCCTTTAATGCAAGGGTAAAGCTTTTTATCAATTCGGTAGAGAGGTGGATGCTATAAAAGTTTGATAACTACATGTTTTAGAAAGATCAATCTGTCAGAGATGCATATGAGAGGATGGAGTAAGAAAAATTGGGGGATAGTGTGTCCTGTTGCATCACTAGTAACTTTAAATAATATACGTACAAAAGGTTAAGGCTTTTGGTAAGATACTACTTGTTTTAAGTTTCAGTATCTGGGAGTATAGAAGTAAAACTAAAAAAAATAAAATAAAATAAATTAAAGCACCTAAAAATGTTAGAAGGGCAAGGTGAGTTTAGTTTTAGGTAAGTTGTTGGAGGTGATGTCAGTGTATATATAGAGAAGGAAGCCTTGCAAGGGCATGTGCTGAACACATGTGAAATGAGGGAACTCTCTCCCCTCATCTGCCACAAAGAACAGCATTACACATTTCCGCAACTGCCACGCACAGCAACACTGATTAGTGTCTTCAGACACATGTCTTCTTCAAACGTGATTGTGAAATGGAAAACAAGTCCAACTTTTGTAACACTTTTGATAAAATTATGAATATTTGCTACCACCAGAGGAGTCACAGCTGGTTTCATGCTTTTTAGATATGCTTTTTAGGGTTTTTTTTAACAAAATAAATAGAAAAACATAAGAATTTCAGGTCTGTTGATTTGTTATTGTTCAGAGGGGGAAAAGCTATAATTATTACATCTAAGTAAAAGAAAGGAAAGAGTCTAGGGCTACACTAAATAAACCAAATTTAGACAAACTGTCCAAATAAAAGGAAATATAATGTAAGTTAAAAATGTTGTTTTAAAATCTCTCTATCTTTGCAGTTTAAAAAATTGTCCAGATGCAGGGTGAGAAAGTGGCTTTTCTTCCTAGGCTTCTCACCCACATCACTTCACTTTGCCTCCTTCTTCCTCTTGTGTGGGTAGCGCAGTATGAAGAGTGTTACTTTTGAAAAGTCCAGAATTATGCTGACCATTTCTAGTGACCTGTTCTTGTCCTCTCTCTGGTATTATATACATATTTTCCCTCTGTCCCCATAGTTATGAAATTTTGTGATAGCATGCTTTAGCATGGAGCTGCTTTTTTCCACCTGGGAAACCACTGAAATCTGAAGAAAAAATTTCTTAGTTTATTCTAAAAAATAATTAATCTTTTACTTTCTTGTTTTTTCCATCTTCTATGGAATTCCTGTTCTTCAGACATTGGACCTACTGGATTGGTCCTCTACATTTTTTTTTTCCATTAACCATCTATTCCCCCTAAACCCTCTTCCTCTGCCATCTACCCCGCTCCCACTCACAATTACTACAATATTGTCCATGTCCTTGAATTCTTTCCCTTTTTTTTTCCCTTTTTTTGCTCAGACCTTCCACTCCCCCAACTCATCCACCCCAGGAGCTGACATTTGGGTTTACTTTCTGGGAGATTTTCTCAATTTCATCTTTCAACTAAATTAGTATGTTTTTTCTCTCATCAAAATTTTAATTGTAGCTGCTCTTTTTTGTTCTCTGTATGTTCATTTTTGTAGTAGACTGTTCTTGTTTCATGGTTAATGTATTTCTTTTCTTTTTTTAAGTTTTCTTCTTCCTCATCTGTTTCCTCTATCTTTTTCTAATTGTTTTGTTATGACCTGTACTTTATGTCAGAGACTAACATGCTAATCTCTAGTTACCTACCAATATTTCTAGATAATTATATCATTTCTGTTGTTTACATCTTAATTCCACTTCAACATAGAAGTATAATGAATGTTTCTGATATTTAAAATCCATTTTAAATATGAGGAGGGAAAAAAATTTAAGTGTATGTAGCTTTACACTGATAATTTTTTTTGAGAGTTTAGTTGAAAAAATCAAAGAGAATTCAATATAAGCCTTTTTTAACAATTAAAAAAAGTGTGTTTTGCTGTGATATTTAGGGAAACTTTCTATTGTAAAGGAGAAAGGTCCTAAATTTTCTGTCAAATAGTTTGCCAGGTAAAGAATTACAGAGTGTTTGTTTTCAGAACAAATGAGATTTATACTTTTCTTCAAATGTTCTATAAACAGATAAAAGTTAGAAAGATAAAAAAAAACCCTCCATAATTGACTAATTTTTACTTAAAAATCTATTAACAATTAACATTTTCAGATTCATCAGGATATAAGTAGGTAGGTTAGATAGGTAGATAGATAGATGATAGATAGATGATAGATAGATAGATAGATAGATAGATAGATAGATAGATAGATGATAGATAGATAGATCCAAAGTTTTATTCCTAAGGGCAATTCATCACAGGTATTCATTACAGCTGTCTAGCCTATTAGCCAACTAAGAAAGAAAAATAAACAGCAGAACTAAAGATTACTTATATTAACACTATAGTCAATTATTTTATGAATACTTTCACATAAATAGTAAGTTCTCAAATATAACAAAATTTAAACTGCTAAACACAATTATCTAATTTTAATAAAGTAGTTTAAGTTTATGCAAGTAAAAATTTAGAATTCTATACATAAAACACTTGGTTGGAAACATGTCTCTTAAAATATTATTTGAGAGTAAAAGAATTAAAAATCATTCTCAAGCATACAAAGTATAGTAACAACACAAATCAAAATTGAACTGAGTTATCAAATATCAAAAAAAAATCACAAACAATACAAAAGCAGTAAATCATTCAGAGGAAACAAAATGATGTGTTATTGGCTAACACAAAGTTATTATCATAGCTTGTTCCTTATATGATTTCTCTTTAAGTCATAAGCATAGTAGATATGAAAAGACTGACAAATACACTGTAGTAAATCCCAAAGAGTTTACAGATATTGGCTATAGTATTTTTAAACTTTGAAGTAATGTTTATAACAAGAATTAAATAATACATCTTGGATTCATTCAATTGGACTTAAATTTATTTCCAAAATGTTTAACAAAACTGATGAAAATGAGGATCTGCTAAAGCCATTTAATACCTCCAATGTGAATAAATATAAAAAGCTTTACTGAAACATTCACATTAAATGCTGTAACAAAAAACATGGTTCTAAGATAGGCAATTCTTAATACTATCAATACATGTATCAGATATAGAAGTACTACATTTTAAAATATATAACCTGCCAGTTCTCTCTTCTTTAAATTTCTCAGCCAACTCTAATTCAAAACTTGGTGACTCAGAAGAAAGTCATTGCTAAGAGGACAAAGTATCCCAGAAAAGCCTGGGCCAGTGACAAGGAGGTTTTCTCAGGCCTGGCAAGAGCTGCCTTAAGCTCACAGAGTCATCAGGCTGTGTCTTCAGTGCCACAGTCAAGGTTGTTTTGCCTCAAAGAGAATTGGGAATGACATGAAAAGATGGCCATGCTGGACAGCAGATAGAGCTAAACCTAAGGCACTCCCCTGAGAACTATGTTTCCAAAAAAATAAATTTACTTCGTTTGATGGAAGGCTCGGCAGCTCCATGGAAACAGGTTAGAAAGTGTGAGAACTGAATTCTGTTCATATCTGAGTCACAAATTCTTGGACTAAAATATGAAACTTGTCTGTGTGCCAGTTTTCTCATTGTAATGGGTTATGTTATATAGTGAAATCACATTGGAAATTTGAATGAATTATAGAAGAAACTCATATTAAACAAGAAAAGATTTCAATAGCACACTTCATTGTCCAAAATGTCATTACCAGACAGAATAACACTAAAAGAGACACAGCAATGAAAAAAAAATTAAGTGAGGGGATGGGAATAAAGAGAAGGGGTAGGAGACACATTTCACAGCCAATTGACCTCATTTATAGAGTGTGAAAGGTGGAGATTATTTCTCAATCCAACCATTTCTACCATTAACCATCTGACTACTAGGCAGAATGTTATGGTTTCCTTCCCAAGACTATTAAGGTGAAGCTATCAATTAATCAACCATCTCCAATTTAGATATCTATGTAAATATAATTTATTTATTAAAATATTTCTTTCCCAAAGTATTTGGAATGATGTCCCTCAAGGAGAATCTTTTAGTTGGAATATTTCAAACTAAATTTTGAAGTAAAAAATTTTTTTACTATTTTTTTTGTCTTTGCAGACCCTGTTAGCCTTTAACTTTCTAAAAAATTCAAAGTCATGAATTTTTATCATTTAAATTGAGGGTTCCCAATGTATTTTAATTGATTAGGAAGAAGACTAGAAGTCATTTAAAATGTAACTTTGAAAGAGATAAAAATAGGTTCACCCAAAGATATACAATAAATTTTCCCACAGATTATTCATAACGCCACATTAAACAAGAAGGTATTTTCATTGTCCTAACTGTATAAAAATGCAAAGAATAATTCTACCAGTTTTTACACTAGAATTATCACAATTCTAGTCACAAGAGGGATTCTAAGCCATGGTTTCTGTAAATGCCACAATTTTTTTTCTGTTGTTTTTGTTGCCTATTTGTTTTGCAATTATGCTGGCTATGTGCCTGCTGCTTTTTATAAGTAATATTTGAATAATTTAGTTTCATTATATGGTTTTTACAGGAACAGCAATAATATTCACTTAAAACAACATTTAATACTATATGAAGTCTCTGGTTCTTTCCCCTTCCTCTTGACCATCAATGAAGAAATCATTGTAAAATTTGAGGCATTAATAAATTTTCTAGATGCTTGTTTTCTCTTTCTTTAAGGTTAACTAACATTTATTTTCAACTCAGCATTTGTTAGGCTCTTCAATTCCAAGATTAATTTTTTTTTGTTGCACCAATGTAATGTTGCATATTCATTTGCAAAACAAAGACACATGGGCAAAAACTTCTGCAATATTGTCTGTCTAGGGACAGCTCTGAGAATTACAATATGCTCAGCTCTTGGTTTTTTGAAACAATTTAAGGATACAATCTTTAGTTGAATTTCAAGATGGATTCTAATTTTTACATAAATCCTGGCAAAAAGAAATTCTTGGTACCTTAAGAAACTAAAATAAAAAGTACAAGGCATGAATTCTTGAAATCCCCCCTCCATCTAAATGAAAATGAGCATAGGAAAACATACTGTGATAATCCAAAACATTCAGTATGAAAATCATGTAAGATTTGAAACTCTCTCTGCAAGCTGCATTTGATTACAAACTTCTCTTGGGACTATGCCTAGGTATTCTTGGGCTTGTGACCAGACTACATTGCTTAGCCTACCAACCATCATCGAACATGCTTTAATGTCACTTAACTCCACAAGACCTACACTGTGGAAAAGTCCACATGTGACACACTTTCTATACACCCTGATTTTTTTCCAAAAATTCATATTAAATTTTGTAGCGATGTTAAAAATGCTCACTGCCCACATCTTCTGTTGCATTGCTGCTCTTTTAGTTTTCTGAGAGTAAAGCCTGTCCTCCCATCAGCACTCCATTGATACTAAATTTCTCTTTGCTCTGTGTACAGCTATGGGTATCTGATGACGATGCTAGCTCAGTTCACACTGCAGAAGGAATTGGCCTTACTCCTACCCAGTAAGGACAGTGAAGGGGTAGCCTGGAATGAGGAGGGAGCTGCTGAAGAAAAAATATAGGCAAAGGGGAGAAGCAGGGTAATAAAGAACATAGTTATTTGAATTCTGCTATATTGAATCCTATAACCATATATATTAATCATAAATAGTGCATATTCAAAAATATCTAGGTCAAAATGTTTTTCCTCAGTCATAGATAGTATGGTGTGGGGCAGGTGACTGAGAAGGGCACCTGGTCATAAAAGAAAGTTGTAAAGAGGCCCTTGTATTCCTTTGGCAGGGGATAAAAAAGCGATTTTAGATTAATATTTCTATTTGAAAAACCACTTACATATAACTTAACATCTCTGTTTCAAACTTTAGTTCCTCTTTAATTCCTTAGGGCAATGATAAACTCCACTTTAACATTTGAGCTCCTCCCCAGTTTGATTATAAACTGCTTTTCCAGTTTTATCTCTACTCTTCATGACATCTAGATAGGTCTACCAATTTCCTCTAAATATCCATTTTGTTTCTTCATCTTCCCTCTAAATATCTTCCCCTGTCTTCTTCACTCATTCATACCTCACTAATCTTCCAAGACACAGTTCAAATATTTCTTTCATGCCTTTTCTACTTACCTCAATTACATCTATGTAGTATAACAAGCTTCTCTTCAGTGATCTCACCTTATTCTGACATCCCAGAAAACCAGGATACTATAGTTCATTCATTGAAAAAAAATGTTTATTGGTGTCCTTTTGGTATAAAAGTGCATACTTGCACAGCAGCAAAACTATGGACACCCCAAGATTATTAGCTAGAATAATAAACAAATTCATATACAAATATAAATCAGAATATAAATGGCACAGGTGAAATGTAAACATGATACTATGAAATATCAGAAGAAAACTACATTTAGATGAAAGCAATGGATATTTTAGCAAAAATATCTAAAGTGTTTATTGAGTTCACTGTCCCTTGAGGTACTTTTCATTTAAATTTTATTTTCACATTGTTTGTACTCCATCTCTACCTTGTAAATTCTGTTTGGATTTGAAGACTTTTTCACTTAGTTTACCTCCGGCTGCAAGTAACAGGAAATCCTGATTCAACAAGCTTAAACAATAAGGACATTTATTTAACAAATTCAGGAAACACAGACATAGCAAGAATCAAGGTTGATAAGAGATCACTAAGATCAGATACAAGGTAAGAATGTGGCCTCGCATTACATCTTTTCAACATCATACTGGAAGTTCAAGTGAAGTCAGGAAGACAAGAAGGGGAGATAAAAGGTATACAGATTGGGAAGAAAGGCATAAAACTGTCTTTGTTGATAGATGACATGCTCATCTAGGTAGAAAATCTGAAAGAATCAATAAAAAACTCTAGGAATTTATTAGGTATTATACCAATAGCCTTTGGTAAAAATACAAATACACAAAATTCAATCATTTTCCTCTATATCAACAAAGAAAAAGTGGAATTTGAAACTAAAAACACAATATCATTTTCATCTGCACCCTCCAAATAAAACATTAAGCATAAATTTAATAAAATATGGACAAGATGTGCATGGGGAAAACTACAAAACTTTGATGAACATAAAAATAAATAAATAAATACTCCATATTCATGGACAGGAAGACTCAGTATTGTTAAGATGTCACTTCTTTCTAGTTTGAGCTATAGATTCAATGCAATCCCTGTCAAATCCCAACAAGTTATTTTGTAGCTATCAACAAAATGATACTAAAATTTACAGGAAAAAACAGAAGACCTATAAAAGCAACACATTATTGAAGAAGAAGAACAAAGTTGGAGAACAGACACTGTCTGACTTCAAGATTTACTGTAACACTATAATAATCAAGACAATATGATATTGGTGAAACAAAAGACAAATAGATCATGGAACAGAAAAGAAAGCTCAGAAATAGAGCCATATAAATATAGTCAATTGAAATTTGACAAAAGATCAAAGCAATACAATGGAGAGAAAAACAGTCTTTTCAACAAATAATACTGGAAAAATTGGACATCTACATGAAAAAAAATGAATATAGACGCAGACTTTGCACCCTTCACAAAAATGAACTCAAAATTGATCATAGACCTGAGTATAAAACAGAAAACTATCAAACTCCTAGAAGACAACATAAGAGAATATCCAGATAATCTTGGGTTTGGTGATAATTTTTTAGCTACAATACTAAAGGCACAATCTATGAAATAAACAGTTGATAATCTGGACTTTATTAAAATTTAAAACTACTGCTCTAAGAAAGACAGTGTCAAGAGAATGACAGAATAAGCCACAGAGTGAGAGAAAATATTTGCAAATGACATACCTGGTAAAGGACTGTTATCCAAAATACACAAATAATTTTCAAAACTAAACAATAAGAAAATAGGCAATGTGGTTAAAAAATAACCCAGAGACCTTAACATTCACCTCACCCACCAAAGAAAATATTGCAATAACAACTAAGCGTATGAAAAGATGTCCCACATTATATATCATCAGGAAAATGGAAACTAAAACTAAAAGCTGGTGAGGATGTGCAACATCAGGAACTCTCATTCATTGCTGGTAGCAATGCAAAATGGTACAGCTCCTTTGGAAGGCAAAACTAAATGTACTCTTAACATATGATCTAGTGATCATGCTCCTTGATATTTACCAAAAGGAGCTGAGAACTGATGTCCACACAAAAACCTGCACATGAATGTTACTAGCAAATTTATTTATATTTGCTGAAACTTAGAAGCAACCAAGATGTCCTTCCTGAAGTGAATGAATAACTTGTAGTGCATTCAGATAATGGAATATTATTCAGCACTAAAAAGAAATGAGCTCAGATGACATGAAAAGACATGGAGGAATCTTTAATGCATATTACTTCCAGAATAATTCCAATTATATGATCTTCTGGAAAAGGTAACATTATGGATAGCAAAATGGTCAGTGGTTGCTAGAGGTTAAGGAGGTAGGAGGGATAAATAGGCAGAACCCAGAGTAGTATTCGGAAATTGAAAGTACTCAGTGTGATACTATAAAAGAAGGATGTATGTCATTATACTTTTGCCCAAACCCATACAGTGTACAACGCAAAGAGTGAACCTGAATATTAACTATAGATATTGGGTGCTTATGATGTGTCAATGTGGGTTTATCAATTGTAATAAATGCACCACTCTGGCGGGAGGATGTTGATATTGGAGGAGGCTATGCACATATGGGGGCTGGCGAATATGAAAAATCAGTGCACCTTCTGCTCAATATGCTTGTGAACCTAAAACTGGTCTAAAAAATAAAGTGATATTTCTTAAAAAGTCATTCACAGATATTTTATATTAGTATCCAATTTTTGCAAGAATGTTATAAATGGATTATTTGTATGTTCTTTTATATATTATTAAAACCGTTCAGGGGATTTCTACTGCATTTAGAAGAAACTCAAACTCATTAATGTGGCCCAAAATAAAACGCTGACTATTTCTAACCTCTTTTATCTCATTTCATAGCACGCTAGCTTTTGGTACTACCCACCAGCCATACTAGCTTCTTTCTTTTCCTGATCTGTACTAACTCATACCCTATGCTGGTTCTTTTCTCTTGCCTTTCTCTTGATTTGGAAATCTCTAGTTTAGGCATCATATAGTTAGCTTCCAGAAAAAATTTAGTGTTCATATCACCTCAGTCTTTACATATCACATCACCCTGTGTCTTCACACATATCACCTTTAACAGTTTTCTTGCTAATTTTTCTGTGTATTTTCCTTATCTTTGTTTATGCCATTCCCCCAGACCATAAACTTCATAAAAATCAGAGATCTGGTTTATTTTATTTACTGGTAAATAAATACCACCTAAAGCAGCACTTAGCAGAGTAGACACTCAACAAGTTTATGTTGCATATATGAATATGTACTCTATTGTTTTCTCTAAAAATCTGTTTAGATGAGGATGGCAAATGTGAAATTGAAATTATTGTGTAGGGAGACAGAAGATATGAATTTTCTTCCAAGATTTTTATAATCAATATTGTATTTCCAAAATGTTCCCTCACGATCTCTGTCAAAAGAACAGGAAACATTTTAAAGTGAGCATATCTTTAAAAATAATTCTGGAACACAGTTTGGTTTCAGTAGTATTTTTGCCCTTCACATTTGGGAAAGATCTCATCTACAAAAGAAAAAAGAAAAATCCTTATGAACTTTACATGTGCTGCTTTTTCCATTTCCATGCATTTTCACCCTTCCATAAAGTATTAAATGTAAGAAAGTCATGGAAAAACTACAGGAGGTATAGGTAACTAGTTAAAGCATGTGACCTGCATAATTTTTACTATTTTATATTCTACTCTGTCACAATTCTTCAAACCATAAATAATTATAAGTGTTCATAAATATTGTCTAAACGAACCAATGTCTTAGTCTGAGTTCCCCGGAAAGCAGAGGCTGAAACAAAAGTTCACATACTATACAAGGAAGCATGAGTTTGAGAGAGTAAAATTAAACAGGGATGAATAGGAGAGCTAATTGGGTTTTATTGAGATGATATTAAATTCAATTAGTTGTTGAATCTTGGAAGGTCCTACATGTTCACTATTGAATAAAAAACTCTGTCTAGGCCAAGGAAAGGGGAAGAATTCATCTTCTAGTTCCATTCTCCTTTGGTCAATAATTTGTCCTGCAGAGTAGAAATTTCCAGCCCCTAGTCCTCTCTTCCTCCTCTCCATTTATCTGTACTCAATTATACTTATGTAAATACCAGGCAGCTCTGTTAGGATCTTATGCCTCACTATCAACAAGAAAGTCTCAAGGCAGGAGGAGAAATTCCCAGTGCGATCTCAAATGACACCTCTCATCTGTCAGGGTCCAAGCAGAACTGGTCCCTTTGGCCATGACTGAGACAGGACAAATGGCCAAAAAATGGACACAGAAAAAGACTACAGATCTCAAGTGTGTCTGGTACAACTACTTTTCTGGTCTTTAATCCTGACCAACAATCTTACTGCAAATTGAGGCAAGGTCCCACCTGTGACATTGAGAATTAAAGCAATGAAATAGGGAATATCTACCGTTAAGGGAAAAGGATCTCCATTTACTGACTGTCAGCTCTTGACAAGTGCTAGGCTAGCAACCATTTAAACACTTTGTTTGTTCACTTTAGGGCAGGAGACAGCACGCCCCAGCTCCAGAGAACTGGTTCTGCTGCTGAGTGCCTAGCACAGCTTTCAAAGCTCCTAGGAATCAGGAAAGCTTTGGACTTTGGGGTGCAGAGATCATAATGGAAACAATGAGGAAACAGCAAGCAGAAAGAAAGTGGGGAGAAGGAAGAGTATTTCAGACATTTGCAATGCTGGTATTCAAGCTTTGACCTTGAAAAGAAGACCTATACAAGAGAAGACAGTGAAAATCATTTAGGAGACCAGGACAATCCAAACCAGCTGTTGGATTCCAACAAAGCAATACAAGTAAACCTTAATCAAAGTAACATTGAAAAATTGATTAAGTTAAAATCAAATGCCATAAAAGAATCACTGATAAAATGTAAACCACAATATTAAATCCTGAATGTCACCCATAACCAACTCAGGATGATGCAATACTGGATCATTATCTTGATGTTTTTGAATAAAATTGTAGTGCTGAAAAGAAACTTTGGTGATCATGGAATCCCAACTCCCAAAATATCCAGTATGAAACTGTAAACTTGAGAGAGTGAGTGACTTGTCCAAAGTTAAATAGGATGCTAACAGCCACCAAAGGCCCAGGCCCAAAACTCCCAGTCTCAATGTTAATGCCTTTTCAATAACCTCAGGTAGTTTCACTTTCCTAGGGAAAACACAAAATAAATATGTTCCTCCAGCTGAAGAAAAAATTAAATTAATGAACAGGGTGAAAATAGGACTTTCAATTATTTTTATGTCATTTATATATAGTATTAATGATGTTTTAGGCCAAGGTATTCTTACAAAGAAATGCATATTAGTTTTTGATATATGAGCACAAATTTTTCTAACACTAACAAAGATTCATTGACTTGATATAAAATTACTAACTAAAATCAAACCCAGGAAGAACTCTCGGCTACTCATTGCTTTGTTTCATCCTATTCAAAGGCTCCCATAAATGCTAAATCTATATCTATTCATAGAACAATGAACTGCCAGCTTCTGCTCTAATGTACCACATTATCTACATTGACCAGATCGTTACAGAATCTTGGCAAGGGTTCCTTCTGTTAGGAAACTAATTCATTGCAATCAGACACATATTTATCCTTTATTTATGTCTATTGGACAAAAGATTATTAAACAGAATGGATGTTAAGATTACATTAAAAGGTCTGACAGAAGGCAGAACTTCGGAGTGCACACTTTGTCATCCCTTTACCTCAACCCATTACAGCCTGCTAGTTCAGCCATCCTGTTGTATATTGGGCAGGAGCTGAGGGTTAAAGACTTACAGAAAAATCCTGACCTCCTTTTAAAAAGGATAACAAACAATCTAATTTTGTTTGTTCCAACACATTGGTAGTGTTTCTGCTGTTCTAAAAGCTGCCTGTGCCACAAGGGTCCTGGAGGTAACGGCCTGCTGGTGAGGCAACAGGCCTGATTTGCATGGACTCCGATGACCTCCCCGCAGGCAAAGCCCCGAGGACACCCTTCTGGAAGTACAGGTATAATTTCAAACACAGGTCCTGTTAGTAAGATATTTTTAAATTGGCCAAGTTAGGAGAAAGAAAAGCAAAAATTATTGCTAACATGGTTCATTTTCTCCCAGAGCACCTCAAGAGTCTCTAGAAATTTTTAGCAACACTCCCACTACATTTGTATTGTTTAGGTTTATTTAACTTGGAATAAAGTCATTTCTTTCCAACCCGCATGTCTGAGGCATTCCCGTTATCCTCAGAGCAGTCACATGACAGATGGTAATGGCTTCTTCTGTGCTGAAGAATGTCAATTATCACGCTGTAGGGACATTTTATATTGTGGTCAAAACCTGACTAAAGAATGGTATCACTCTTTTAAACATGGCAAAAGGCTTGATCCTCAGCCTACCATTTCATCTAAAAACCCACTACTCACAATTAAGAGTATTGTAGAAGGACGTGACTATATCTGAGATATTAGAGAAAATATGAGTTAATTTTCTTCTGATATTTGTGTGATTCAAAAAAGATCAGTGTGTATGGGAAGAGACATTATTTTGTAGTGGCATTACTGAACCCAAGTGGGGTTCAGCTGCCTGCCACCACCAATGGATTGTTAAAGTCCACTGAGAAATTCTAGAGTCAAATGCTGGTGAGAAAGGAAAGAGGTTTTTATGCAAATGCTTCATGATCTGGGAGAATGGCAGGCTGCTGTCTCAAAGTCCATCCCTCTGGGAAACCCAAAGGAAAACCCAGCCGTCCTTAGCCAGACCAAAACCGAAGGCAGTGTCCAGAATTCCTTCTCCCACTTAAAGTACCATCCTTTGAGAACCACAGGCCGTTCCTCTGTGGCCGTCCAGGCAGTTTAGCTTTTCTTCCGACCACTGCAGCTTCCGGGTCCCTCCTGGAGCTCAAGTGTGGGCCGTCACGGCCATGGTCGTGTGGCTTCCAAGGGCCAAAAGATCCCACAAATGCACCACCTCGTATGTTCACAGGGTGGATAAGCAAGCATCCCTTCTTTCCCCTGCGTTTTATTAATTTCCCGTGTGGGGCAGATCAGGTGCTTTCTCAGCCCGAACTTCTATGCACTCCAGGAGGTTCTGTCCCCAAACCTATCATTCCTTTTCCACAAACTAGACTGACAGTTTTCTCCAGCCCTGCACCTCCCCCTGCCACCATTCTGATCTCCGTGGTGCATGTGCCTGCCTTCCCCTGGTCCCACCCCCAACTCAGTACTGGAAGAAAGTAGGAGGGCTTTTCTGCCACGCAATTATCTTGCTAGCCTTGTGCGTGCTTACTGAAATGCTTCCTCCTGCTGCCATCTTGCCCAAGGGTGGGAGCTCTGTTGCCAGGAGCAGGGTGCTCTGCACCCAGCGAGCATTCTTATGGCGCCAGTTCAGTAATCCAGACAGCACAGCCTGCCCCGCTGCCTCCGGCAGTTCTCAGTCTCCTCCTGCAGGCCACTCTGTTCCCCACGGTGTCAGCTGTGGTTGATACTGTGTTTATGTGTTTGATTGGGTAGTTGTTTGGGTTTTTTCCCCTGAATTGTATGCAAAATTATGCCTGTGCATAACATAAGATATTTCAGATGGGAGCTATGTTAACAGAGCACATATAGGAACTTCTCTTTTTCCTACAGACATTAAATCTCTAATAAGAACCCCAACAAATACTTTGGGATTGAACCAGACAAGACTTGTTGCTTTTATTTTATAGATAGTAGAGTCACAATGAATTACAATCACTAAATGAATGATTGTTAAAGTCCACTGAGACAAATCTAAACTATTTGTTTCACTCGACATAAATAGAAACAAAGAAATAACTCCCATGGCTTTGGGTAAACATATCAACTTAGTTATATCTCTTAGTCCAAATATATATTTCATCATTCAATCACTTACTTTAAAAACTCAATTAATTCTGCAAGTATATTCTGCTTAAATCAGAATATTCCTGATTTCAGTTGAATAATTTAGTTTGATGAAAATTTCTTCCGCATCTGGTGAGCTCTAATGATACAAAGATAAAATCAAGGTGGGTATGTAACTCATTTTAACATATCAAGTGTCATTTAAGGGTTTAAGCAAAATGTTTTAGGTTCAAAGATGATGCAATGGTCAGGAAAGCTACATAAAGAAAACAAGATTTTAGCATCTTAAAAAGTAAAGGTAGCTTCAAACTGTGTATGAGAGTTTCCAATTTTTTTACAAATGTTATTCTTGAGACATGGGTATGCAATGGTTTAAAACTGGTGTTTCCTTCATTACTAATAATTAAGTACATTCACTTATGTTTATTGGTCATTCAAGATGCACCATATGTGAATTGTCTGTGCACTTTCTTTGCCAATTTTTATTCTGTTTTGTTGCTGAATTTGTTTTTTAATTTTTAAAAGCTGTTCATTATACATTCAATATACGGCTCTTTTGCTGATTATATATATTGCAAATACCTTCTCCCAGTGTTTTGCTTGTCTTTACCACTAATTTCTGGTTTCTTTTTATATAGTTTTAATTTCTAATTAAGCAGTCCCCAACCTTGTTTGCACCAGGGACTGGTTTTGTAGAAGACATTTTTTCCACGGACCCAGGGGGCAGGGTGGCGGTGGTGGTAGATGATTTCAGGATGATTCAAGCACATTCCATGTATTGTGCACTTTATTTCTATTATTATTACACTGTAATATATAATGAAATAATTATACAACTCACCATAAGGCAGAGTCAGGGGGAGCTCTGAACTTGTTTTCCTGCAACTACACAGTCCCATCCGGGGATGAATTGGAGACAGTGACACAAAGAGTGCTGCTTACGCCCAGTCTGCTCCGTAATCTCGTTTTGGTCGCCGTCCCTGCAGAAAGCCCTGCTTCACGAAGTTAGGAAGTTGGAAATGGAAGCAGGCTTTTCAGTGCTTTTGTAGCAATCTCAGGATATTTTGCCTCGACTTCAATCCAGAGCGTACAGAGATATGAAGCTGTCTCAAACAGACTTCTACGGCCACCGTCATTTGCGATATCAAGCAGCTGATCCTCTTCTAGCACGGACAAAGTCGATTCACCTGGCTTATTCACAGAGCGGTCACAGATTCCTTCCTTCCTAGTTTTGGGGTCTTTTATGGTTGGGAAGTAATGCTCAAATTTGTTTGAAGCAGAGATAGGTGCTCAGGCACCAGTTTGGAGAAAGAAGGCCCTGGCTCATTCTCTTTCAAAATCTTTGCTAATGTTTGAAACCTGTGAAAAATCACAATGTTCACCCACCACCCCCATAATTCCAGTTTAGCTTTGAATGCAGCCACTTCATCTGCTGACTTAAACAGTAGTGATTCTCCCCTGAAGTGATAGACTGAGTTTGTTGAGCAGTTTGTCACACAAGCAAGTTTTGTGACCCATTTTTGTCACTGAAATGTGTTACCAGTGGTGACTATTTTTCCAAAAGAAACCTCTGGAGTGGCTCTAGTAATTCAAAAACTCTGGCCAGTGATCTACCTTTAGAAAACCATCTCACTTCTGTACATAAGAAAAGACATGTGTGCTCTTCATCCATCTCCTCACAGAGCTGCGTGAACAGACGTGAGTTAGGGGCATGTACTGGAATGTGGATGATAATTTTAATCACACCCTGCAAAACATTGTTAAATTCAGATGACGTTTCTTGGCTAGCCAGCATTTCTTTATGGATGACACAGTACATAGACTCACATTCAGAAGCGACCTCTTTGACCTGAGTAGCAAAACCAGAACACTGTCCAGTCATGGCAGCCATTCTGTTCAGCACATACCAACACCAATGACCAATTCAGTTTTCCTTATGTGTATTCATTTAAAGACTTGAATAGTTCTGCAGCTGTGTAGTTGATTGTCAATAAAAGTGCATATAACATATTATTGTGCACATCCTCCTGAAAAATATATTGCATGAGAACACACATTGTTGCCTTGCTGTCAAGATCGGTAGATCCATCAACCTGGATTGCATACTATGGTGACTCATTAACTCTCTCTAACAACTGTACTTCGATATCCTCTGCTATTTTATCAGCTTGTCTAGTTATGGTGTTAGCTGAAAGAGGAACACATATCACCTTTTGAATTGCAGCCTCTCCTAAAAGTTCATGACAAATGTCCTTAGCAACAAGCAGGATCAACTCTTCACCAACAGTAAAGGGCTTCTTAGCTTTAGCCATGCGGTTAGCCACTAAGAATGATGCTCTCAGTGTGGACACATTTGAAGGGGTGGCCGTCAATACTTGCTTCTGTTTTTCATATTCACATTTTTTTCTTTTGAAAAACCCCAAGGTTTGTCTTTTAAGGCAGGGTGACTTTCCTCCACACAGAGAAGCAGTTTTGAAGTTTTCATGGCTTCATCAGATAGGCGGTCAACTCATAATTTACAAAGCAAACTTGGAGAATGTGAACTTCCTGTTGCAATGAACCTGTAATTTAAGTGGGACTTGGTATTTTCTTTTAAATGCAACTTTCTTTTTTGTTGGCAGTCTTAGAGACTTCTGCTGTCTCATCACTGGGTCTTTCCCCTTCTCAAAGAAACTCTCCAGTGCATTTGTTTTGTACTCATTTTGGCCAGGGTTAGCATGCGGGCTTACCAAAACTGTGACTGAGACAAGTGTGCAGTATGGGAAAGAGGTACAGATGGAAGTGGTAAATAAAATAATGGGCGGGCCATGCACAGACTAAAGTAAGTGTTGGATTCCAACTAAAACCTGCCACCAGATGCAGCTGTACAATTAAAGTATATCAACTCACTTGTCATTATAAAGCCAACCACTAGATGCAGTTTAATTGTCACTTGCCACTCACTGATAGGGTTTTGATAGGAGTCTTCAAGCAACTGATTAATTATGGTCTCTGTGCAGTCAAAGGTCTCTGCTACTGATAATCTGTATTTGCAGCCACTCCCCAGCGCTAGCATCACTGCCTCGGCTCCACCTCATAACATCAGGGATTAGATTCTCATAAGGAGCGTGCAACCTAGATCCTTTGCATGGGCAGTTCACAGTAGGGTCTGTGCTCTTGTGAAAATCAAATGCTGCCACTGCTGATCTGACAAGAGGTGGAGCTCAGGAGGTAATTTGAGCCATGGGGAGTGGCTGTAAATACAGATGGTTTTGCTCACTTGCCCACCACTCACTTCCTGCTGTGCGGCCTGGTTCCTAACAGACTTTGGACCTGTACCAGTCCAGGGCCCCAGGGATTAGGGACCCCTGTTCTAATGAAGCCAAATTTATTTTTTTTCCTTCACAGTTTGTATGTTTGTACATTTTAAAGCAAACCCTGCTTTATATGAGGTCGTAAGGAAATTATCTTAATTTTTAAAAAAAGTAAGGGTGGTTTTACCATGTAGAGGTAGTGAATGTGGAAATTATTTTAAGTAGTGGTAAAAACATGGAGGCTTGAAAGTATATGGCATATATGAAAATCTTTGGAAAAGGCAAGTAATACCTAATGTGATATAAAAGATACAATGCAAACGAGAAGCCAGAACATTAGCTGAGCAATTGTGAAGAGTTTTAATTTCATTCCATAAGCAGGAAGGAGCTATTAAAGGTGTTTGCTGTGTATTCATGGGTTTGTTTGATATAAGTAAAGGTGTTACTAATCTAACTCATACCGATACTGAAAAAAAAACCCAAAACATGGTGGTTTTGAAAAAGATAAATTTGAAGGAAGAGACATCAGATCAGAATGACTAGTGAAAAGGACTTATGAAAAAGGGTCTCTATTAGAGTCGTTGCATACACAAAGAGAAAGACAAGATTAGAAAGTAAAATAGAGAAATTTGAAATTAATTAGATGTGGGATTTGAGAGCAAACAATAAAACATTTTAAAGAAAGGTTTATAACATGGGCAACTATAGGTAGCAAGAAAATTAACCAAAAGCGTAAATGTAAAAACAGAGAAGTTAATGTATTTGGTTTGGGGTATCTGAATTTGAGAGATCCGAGGCAGAAAACTTGTGACAATTTTAACTACATATTGGTTTTGTCCCTGTGAGACTATTCAGAGTCAGAGATTTAGAATCGGGGGTCATAAACTCAAACAATAATGAAAGCATGAGAGTGGATGAGGTCCTCAGAGGGAGAGGTGAAACGAGTCAGCACCTACAGGGGCTGGGCTCAGGAATGGCTGGTTCCTGAGCTCTGCATCAGGTCAGTGCTCCCTGGCAGGCCTTCGCTGCTCCGTCTCCTCAGGCCATTCCTGACTTCTCACCCCGTTTCTTAGGCCAGCCCCTGCAGACTGTGTGACATGCAGTCTTAAGCAAAAACATCAGGTCTTAATGAAGTTCACATCAATAAACTGAGAATAAAAATGGAAACTAGACTAATCCACTTGAGCAATTTGGCTCAATTTTATCCCTAAACATTATGTTTATATATGCTCTGAGTGTTACCATTGAAATAAGCAGGGAAAAATCCTTGCCTTTTATGAACTTTGATCATTAAATTACATATAATATTTTTATTGCAAATAAAAACATTTCAGATTTTTAAACTGGTGGTGATATTGCAAGGCTAATATTTACTAAATCATTCTTACTTCAATATATACTACAGATAGTCCTTGAATCTGATAAGAAATCTGTCTATATAATTAATTCTTTGGCACAATTTTCCTGAGTTTGCTATTGAGAACATTTTTAGAATTAGATCACCACTTGGGTTTAGAACAGTGATTTTCAACCTTTTTCATCTCATGGCACACGAACTAATTACTAAAATTCTGTGGCACACCAAAAAATGTATTTTTTTGCTGACCTGACAAAAAAATAGGTAAAATTTTGATTCATTCACACCAGACAGCTATTACTATGTCGGCTGTTGTCATTTTTTTATTTGACAATTTAAAGGAAAAGAGGCCCATGCCCCTGACTAAATAGTCACATATTGCATGTCTTAAAAATTCTTTCAGCACACCAGTGTTCCTGACACAACAAATCTGTTACAAACCGCTGGTTTAGCACATTACCTACTAAAGCAGCTCAACTGTATTTGATTATATTCCTTCTTGGTTTAGGAAATATTCAGTAATAGATATCAACTTCAAAACTTCCTTTCTCAGATATCTAGATGAAAATTTAGGGGAAAAAAGTCAGTATTAAAAAATTAAGCAATATTTAATTAAGTCTGTTTAGTATAATTTAATATATAATTATTAGTCACTCATATCTAACTGTCCCTTGCATCAGTTCTCAACATCATAGTTAGAAGGTGAAATACTATATTGCCTTTGTGGGGAAATAAGAAAGCAAGGAAGTGATGCATGCAGAGAAAACTGAAGAAAATATGTACAAACTTCTATAATTTGTGATATGTTGTGGCAGTGGAGCTCCACGCGGGGCGCTCCTGGATCCGAGGGTCACTGCCCGGAGCCAGCTGAGGAGGGAGCGGGGCTCTGAATCCCGCAGAGCCCGTCCCAGGGGTGTCACGGATGGGGGGAATAAACACGGGTCCTCACAAACACTTCCCTGTTCGCCAGGAGAGGGGACATGGCTCCTCCCTCTAGTGGGGAAGGTCTCAACCTCCCCACCTCCCTCCCACCCCCTATGTCCAAAGGCTTTTATTGAGAACCTTATACACAAGGGTATGGATACAAAGCTTATCAATAAATGTCAAAAGGCTTTGTTTACAGAAAACAGAGAGAGGTCATAAGTAACAAATGAAGGATCACAAGAGATCTGCCTCAGGTCAAGGTCTGTGAATATTGTAAATCTCCTTCCCAGTTTGAGCCAGTTATCTTTGCTTTTGAGGGAAGAACAAAGCAGGCTTAGAGGATCTTACTTGTAGGCCTGATTGCCCCCCTGGGAACCACCTGATCCAGTCTAGAGCTGTGCCTGCCTTTAGTATTGTTTCAAGCCTGAGCCAGGTGGGCGGGGCAGAGCCACCAAGAGATAGGAGACTTCTTTCAGATAGAATGAGGACTCCGGCCAAGTCCAAGAGGAGCCAAGGGGTGCAGGCCATTTTGCCCTTTCTCTGTATCCCCCAAGTCCTTCTCCTGCTGCCATACCGGCCGTTGTCTGTCTTAGGTCATCTCTCCTCGCGAGAGAACTTACCTGTCATCAACAACCGACCATCACAGGGGGATGCGAGAGGGGCAGGGGCTGCTCCCCTGCCAGGGGGACAGGTTTTATCTCCTCAGTGGGCTGTTTTCCCAAGGCCTCCTTGGTTATTTCCAGCCTTGGGGCCCTCTCACCTGTTGGCAACGCCACAGTCCCTGAAACCAGGGAGGGCATTTCCCAACACTATCCGTTATAAAAAAAAAAGACAATAAATCTTCCTACAGCTTTTCCTCTAATGAGAAAGTTATAGTTCAGAATAAAGGCTAGCATAAATTAAGTCAGAAAGGTAAGAGAGAGCACATAGTTAGTTTCTTGTTACAGAGACAAGAAACAAATTATAAAAATCTACTGCAAGTTTTTCTTGAAATGTGTTCTCCTGAGTACTGATAGAGATATGACAAAATGTTTCCTAGGTGCATTAGCTTATGGAACTCTTGTTTTAAACTTTATTACGTACACTGGCATTCTCAGAAAACTTAATGTGCTCCTAGGTAGCAAAATCTCTAAGAGGGTAAGAGGACTCTCAATGGCATAAGGGAAAGTACTGGGAGTAGTGAACGCTGCTGGCGATCCACCCAGACTCCACATTTATCTTCAAAGAACTGACATCAAGTTATTAGAGAAGTTCCTGAGAATTTATGTTCAGTCCCCTTCCTTGCCATCCCCTACCCCCATGACTGATTTGTGCTGGAGTATGAAAACCCACTCCCTTGCTGATAGTAGCACCGGCTGCTTTGCCTGCCTGACAGTATACCCTCGCTTTGATGCTTCCTCTTCTCTGTCTTGCTCCCTTTCTCCCTTACTGGATTTTCGTGGGAGTTCTTCCCTAATGCATTCCGTGAACAAATCCTTGTTTCAGGCAGTTCTGGGAATAAGGCTGAGAAGATATCCAGGATCATACCATGGAGGGTACTGAATGCCAGACTAAGCTTACTAACTAAAATTTCAGGTATTGACATAGATCGGACATTGTCCTTTTTAACACATTAAATTCTAAATAGAAGTAAGCATGCCCTTATCATTCGTGGGATCTGAGGCAACACTATTGGGCCATAAATGAAACTAAAACCTTTTAAATGTAGTATACTTATTCTTCTGTCTTTTCAATGGTTATCCAGTACCTCAAAGCTGTCCATATTTGCTAATTTATGATACCTCCAGAATCACAGATTGAAATAGAAACAAGAAATGAATGACTGACACAACTAGAAACAATACTTTGTTCTGAAAGGTTGTTTTTCACAGCTGCTACTCAACTCTCCTTACATTCTGAATCTTGGGCAGTGATACCACAAACAACACTTCTTAGCATTTTCAAAATTACCTTTTATTTCAAAAAAGAAAAAGAGGGCAAAAATGTGGAGAAGTATTTCCTTGGGTCTTGAATTACACTCATCGTGACAGTAGATGTTGAGTGGCTTCTAAACATCCATGCAAGTCCTAAGCACCCAGTCCCTAGCAGCTAATGTGCCCATGTTCCTGAATAAATTGTGAATGTGTCTGTGTTTATGATCTGTGAGGCCTTCTAAAATACAAGGCTAGGGCCTCACTTGCCTAAGTCTTACATCTATACTAAATGGAAAAATGCTTCTTTAACTTTATATTTTATAAGCACCATGTTGATAGAACAATATGCTGAAATAATTTCAGCAAATTTGATGGTTTAAAAAAATAAAAGTGGAATCTATAAATAAAAACATAAAAACTAGATAGTGCTTTAAAATAAATGTAAATTGGCATGCATGATTTTCTCATTTAAAATGTATTCTACCAACTTTTTCTCTCATATGAAAAATACATTGAAATACATTTCAGAATATATAAGCCACACAATTTCAATTAAACTATATTTACACATTGCAAACAACATAAGAATAGACGTATTTTCCTTTTGTCTTCTATGAATTCATTATAGTAGACATCATATAATGCCAGTAAACCATTGTTTATTTAGTGGCATTTAAAAACAGAATTTCAAGAATATTCTTCAAGAGGTAATTATAATCAGAGTAGTCCAATTCAGTAAAGTACAGTAAAGTAAAGCTAGTGCCTCTTGGTTTTTTTTCTAGTGAAGAACATTATTTCAAGTAACATACACTTAACATGTTCTAATAAAAAAATGTAAGCTATGTGGCACAGCAGATAAAAAACATAACAAGGAGTTTGGGGTCACAAACTATCACCCCAGAAAATCAATAAAGCATTTAACTCTGACACTAACTCAGACACTTAACCTCTTCTCTTTGTCAGGACAACCACGCAAATGCATGTATTGTTGTTAGTTAATAGCAAACACTTACATACTTGTTTGCTGAATAAATGAATAAATGCATGATCGAATCATCCTATTTGGACCTCTATGGTCTTGAGCTGTAGAATGAGCAGGCTTACACTACTATTGAATGAGCTGTTGTGTTTGCATACATTTGATTCAGGTTTTGGAATAATCCAATAAAAATAAAAACTCATTACACTATTCCTTCTAACATTCTGAGGTCTGTATCTCTTTCAGTTTTCTAAACTAGCAGGTGTCCAGACCCTAAATAAACCACCTGCAGTGCTATAGTTAATGATAACTTGAGTGGGATGTGATAACAAAATTCTAGGTAATTAATCTGTATTTCCTTTCCTATTTCTCAAAGTTTTTTTACACTGCAATGCATTTACACTCCTGATTCAGAACTTCCAGTTCAAGTTCTACTGTGAAGAAAAAAAAGTGCATAAACTATCTTGGGATTTTCAAAACGCTCTGTGTCTTGTGCTTGCACCTCGTGAAACTTGCACGAAAAGCATGAGTAAGTCTAAAGTTTTAAAGAAATGTTAACATGCATCTGCTTGAGAAGAAATGAGCCACAAATTTCAGAATCTCCCAGCATGCAGTCTTGCCCAGTCTTGGCTTTCAATGCCTTCTAAACGCTCTGCCTTTCTGATATAAATGCCATGTGCTGGTTTCATTAATGGCAAAGCAAAGGTTTCCCACAACTTTACAATAGTTTGCGTTGGCTTCAAACAAGACTGCCTATTTCAGAATAGTTAAAAAAAAAATGTTTTGTTGATCTGACTCAAGCCCAGGCACCATTTATCATTTTCCTTTCATTGAGTTTTTTAAAATTCATGGCAGAGGTTTGCCTGAAAGTCGGAAACATTTTTGACAATAACTTGGAATTTTCTCTAACCTAATATATCAGGTTTAAAATGAATTATGGAACCATTTTAATAGCAGGTAGGTGACCTGAGAACTCCATAGCAATTGCTTACATATGGACTGTCTTACACCACAAGACAGCAATACCTATGTTGGCAGAATAATTGGTAATTATGGTTTTTAAGGAATGTATCCTTGCCATTCAGTTGAAAGATGGAAATTTAGAAGAGTAAATTTTAGACAGTCATTTAAAAAGAAATAGAGTAGTAAAACTCAATATAGTACTTCTACATTAAGAAATGTAAAATATTTTTAAAGTCTTCACTTTAACCTCATGAGAAAAAAGTGTGCATGTGCATTTTTTTGTTTTTGTTTGTTTGTTTTCTTACACATTGTTTTAGTTTAAATACATTAGCCCAATATTTATATAAATTTGCAACTTTAGAACCAGTTCAAATTTAACAAATGCCTAGCACTATGGAATATATTGAGAAGGCAAAGTTATTTTAATGTCCTTTAATATCTCAAAATGTGATTAGAAAGACATGACAGACAAGAATAAAACTATTAAGGGATAAATGCATGCAATAGAAAACTGTTTCTGATGCCAAACTTTCACTTTAGTAGTTGTAGTTCTCTGAGACCTTGCAATAACCTGTGAAAAGGTAGAGAGAGATCTTTCTCATAGACTGTTGATGAGAGTCAAAGTAATGTAACGAATGACAGGTAATTTTAAAATAAAACATTTGTAACCAATGGTCCAGCAATTCTTTTTGATGATCCAGCAATTCTACCTCTAGTTGTGTACCCTAATGAAATGTGTACATAAAGGCACGTACAAAATATTCATAGCGAGTCTATTTGTAATAACCCCTCCAAATGGATATATATCTCCATTTGAGTGTGTGTGTGTATTTATCTAACGTTCAAACCTAGGCAAAACTATGTTAGTAATAAGAACCCTAATTAACCCTGAGGGTACTGTGATTACAGGGGGATATGAGAGAGGAATGAAGGGCACTAGTCAGTGCTAGTCATGGTCTGGGCTACAAAGATATATTCAATTTGTAAAAATTCATCATTAGAGCTTTCTAAAAATTTGATCATATAATTTGTGTATTAATTAATATGTGTATATATTATACTAAGAATCTGGGTATATGTTATACTATAAAGTGAGGAATATTATTATCTTTCTATAAAAGGTGACATGACAGTATTTACCTCAATATATGCTTCCAAAAACTCTTTCTTTCAAGCTATCATTGTATGTTCTTCTTTAGATCTCAGCCCTTTCATGACAGCACTTTGTGAACGCTCATGCTTCATGACCATGGAGAGGAGAAAGTGAGAAGAGCAGGGTAAGTCATCTTGCCACTACACACAGCTGCTTTTATCCTGGGAGTAACTTTTATTTTCTTCTAGCGAACTTTGTCATCTGGTAACAATCTACCACTGAGCACTGAAAGATCCAAGTTTTTTTAGAGTAAACTTGGATTCTTGGTTTCTTCTAATATGGCCAGATAATTTTAAATTATACCTTGCCTGACTAACAACTAGGGAAAGGCAAAGATGACAGGAGGTTATTATTGGATCAATGGACAAGGAAATTCAGCTGCAGTGCCTGAAATGAACTTTGATTCGGAAGAGGAGAGCCCAAAACACTCCTCTAATGCTACTTGCAATCTCAAGTATAAAATATACACATGGGCAGGACAACTGATAAGGAATATGTACTGAAGGTGTTCAAAGGAAAAGAAAACTTATGAAGTGCTGTTTTTCAAAGAAGACTGTGGAAGAGAAAATTCTTAAAACTTATCTTTAAAAATACATAGCAAATTGTCCAAATGATTTTTAATTCATTTAACAAGTATTCATCATACATCTATTATATGTCAGTAAAAGACAATAATATGAATAAAACTAGCATGTGAATGAGAAAACATGAGACTAGCAAGAAACCCTACTTAGATGCGGTGAATTTAGGAAGGTCTCCAGTGCCAAGAACGACTGGGTACATAATCTGTGTGGCCCAGTACAAAATGAAAATGGGGGCCTCTGTTCAAAATTACTAAGAATTTCCAGATGACATTGGCCAGAGCATTAAACCAAACATGTGGCCCTTCTCAGTGCAGGTCCTGTGTGAATGCACAGGCTACACAGCCATGAACCTGACCCTGGTCCTAAGTCTGCAGTTCACATTAAAACCTCTGTGCCTGTTCAAGTGGTAGAGTAACTTGATAAAAGTAATGTCTTGGTAAAATAAACCCGCAATAGTGTACAGATGATAAAATATCAATAAATCCAAAAAAGGCAAGGCTGAGGAGAATGAAAAAAGAACAAGTCAATGCTCCAGGGACAATCACAGAAGTCTTACCAGAAAGGACAGAGACCCTGAAGGAGGAGGCAGTTGTGAGAATGAAAAGGGAAAGGCAAGTTTGGAGAATGGAGGATAGAGTTAATATAAGTTTACGAAAAGAGACATTCTGAGAAATACTTAGATTGACTAGAATTATATGTGTGTGGCTGTGTGTTTTTAAGAGGATGGGATGTGGTGAGCTAGGATTTTCCAAAGACAAGGAGATACGCAGGACGAGCATTGCTTGCAAAGGGTTAGTGGAGGGTTTTGTACCTGGAGCATGTTGTAAATAGATTTAAGGAAAGAAGAATTGAACAGGATGTCTGCGTGAGTGAAAAAAGAAAAAAGATTTTAGAAGCAGCTATGAATGGAAGACAGGAGAGATAACTGTACAAATGGGGTTTCAAGGAAACTGCTTATATAAAACTCTTATAGAGGAAGTTTATTATACTTTAATGAAAACTTTACCTTAATCATACTGTAGTATCCATTGGACTCAGCTTAGTCTTTGAGTCTCTTCTTTTGGACAAAATCAATATTATGTGACTCACTAATCTGTACAACAAGCAAAGGTAAACTTTACTTATTAAAAAAATAGAGATTAAAACTTATTGCATAATTTCTGACTTATTGCATAAGTTTAAAAGATATATTATGAGATCTTAGTGGTTTTATATTTCTATACTTTAAAACATTTTGCTAGCTTAGCATCCTTGTAATTATTTCATTATTACTCATCAATTATTCTCAACTATGCTTAAGAAAAGACTAAAATAAAAAGAAAAGAATGACAGAATCAACTAGAAACCTAATGCAGCAATTGATCATAATTTGTTTTCTTTCTGCATTATCCAAATGAGATATAGCATTATCTTTCAAGAAGGTATAAAGAAAGCAAGAGTCACCCACCTTTGTGGTATGTTTTTAGCTTTCCTTGAACACAGTTAAAAATTCAGAGTTTTTCATGCTCTGTCTATGGTAATGAGAAGAACATTTACAGAGGAAGACATATCACAGTTATTAAATGAATCAGAAGATGAGCACCTCAACAAAGAGCACTCTGGACTTTAATGCAATGGTGAAATCTCAAAATATGAGACTTTAAATGATAATACTCTTAATGAAAAAAATGCATTTCTAAAGACTAAAAGAAAATATGTTATTCTCATTTAGTTAATCATTCAACAGAAAGGACTTGATCATCTCACACTCACAACAAAAATCTGGATAATCCGATTTAGCTAAGAAGACATGAGAGTATGTTTTCATCAGCTCTGATGTTTGAATGCCAACATTCACTTGACAAAAGAGTTTCACTTTATTTATATTCTTCTTAAAATTTATAATATTTGTTACTATTCCTCAGTCTTATTTCAGTAAATTTTTTTATAAAATAATGAAAATAAATAAATAAGAAGGGTCAATTGAACACAGATTGTAAATTATGATGACTCTTTCTTCCTAATATATTGCAGGTTAAGGACATTTATATTAAAAATATACATAATCACTCAAGGTTTTAAGTGGCTGGTGTTTCTTTTAAAGTGACAACTAGGTTTTGTTTGTTTTGGTAAAGCTGAGTAAGTTGCAATTTTAATATAAATTCATTTTGCCAAGCTAAGTATTCTAGAATGGGAGGAAAGATAAAATTAAATATAATTTGGTGAAAAATAAAAAAGAAAACTAGTATTGGGTGAGTGAAGGAATAAAAAAGGTAGAAATAGTAAATTAGATTTTGTATTAGACACATTAATTGTAACAGGAATATAATAAATTCTCTGAGATTTTGTTATTTCAAGTGGATATACAGAAGACACTGGAGCCTTGTCTAGTTAGCAAAACCATCTATAGATACAAGGATCTCATCATAAAAGAAATGCTTGAAGTTGAGAATAGCAGCTTTAAAAAGATTTGGCAGTGGTAGAGCTGGATTGTATAGACTTGTGAGTGCAATTGTTAAATTTTCAGAAATTGTGTAGCTGGTTGTTAAATAACCATTATTAAAAAGTTAAATAACATAAATGAATTATAAACAAGGTTAACAAATACTCAAAATGTGTCACTTTCTAATTATTTTACATTTTTCTATACCTATGCTCTTGAAGCTCTTTATGTTTATTGTATGTGTATTGTGCAAATGACAATTATCTTGCTCTTCCCAGTTCCTAGTTTGGTGATATCAAGTTGATGGTTTGAAAGGTTATTTAGTGATAAATTATTTGTATAATTTCAGTTATTTGATAAAGTAATCTCAAGTTAGAATAAAATCTTTATAAGAAAAGAGAATCCAGCCCTGACCAGTGTGGCTCAGTGGATTGAGCACCAGCCTGAGAACCAAAAAGTCCTGGTTCAATTCCCAGTCATGGCGTATGCCTGGGTTGCCAGTCAGGTTCCCAGTGCGGGGGTATGCCAGAGGCAACCACCCATTGATGTTTCTTTCCCCCTCTTTCTCTGTCTAGCTATTAATAAATAAAATCTTGAAAGAAAAAAAAGAGAATCCATGTTACAATTAAACTGCTTTGTGATAGTTTCTGGTCAGACTTAATGATGAAAAGTGGAATCTCCTTTAAATGGTGATTGAAAATAAATACTGATGTGCATTTTACTGGATTGCTATTAAAGAGCCAGTAGGCTGGATTCCTTTCATTAAGAGAGGTAATGTTCCTGGGGAATTAATGAGTTTCTTCATTAGTTCCTGGGGTACTGATACAGTTTCCTTGAAACAACTCAGCAAATGGTCATTTCTACCCAGTCTGGAACAAGTCTGCCAGAGGACTACGGAAATGATCCTCCCCTGCTTTCCTGTTTGCCCTGGGTAAGCAACAGAGCAGGGCCAATTGAATTCAGAATGGATTCAGATTTGCAACCAAGTTTCAAATTATTCTTCTTAAGAATAATCAGGAAAGGCAGAAAGACCCCTTTGGGAAAAGATATTTCTAAAATTGTGACACTGCATGTTAAGAACCCTGTTAGAGAGGACTTTCCTTAACACTGGTAAGTAAATCCAGATGAATGACAGAGCCCTCAGTTTGTGCCTGAACCCCGCAAGAGCCCAGTGCCACTTGAGAGGCCCTCCACCATGGAATAGGCCCAAGGTGACAAGAGGATGCTGCAGTTGCCACCTCCAGCACATTCCAGCACATTCCAGCACATTCCATTCTGTTTGCTCAAAGTCCATTCCTGAAAGACAAGAGACTCTCTCTCCAAACCTGATGGCATGGACTTTTAGAAGCATATATGTGAGAGTTAATCCAACAAGAAGACAGCTAAATTATGACATAGAGAAGACCTGAAGACAGTAGAACATTTTGTTTTCTTACTTCATGAGAAAGCTTTGGTTATTTTGGATAGGAAATCATAAAATTTAAGGTAAAAAGAAAATTCAGAATTTATTAGATCATCCAAGTCCCGAAAGAGCCAATATGTACCAATAGGAAAAAATAGAGATAAGAAATCCTTCCATACTCCAGAGACCTATTAAGTCAGAAGGTAACTTATCAAATGTTGCCGTTAATTCCTTGTGCACTTACTCTTACCTGTAGAAGTGAAGGAAGACTCAAGGTTTATAGAGTTTATTATGGTACATAGATCTATTTACAATGAAATTGTATTTTCAGCAATATTCTTGTCTTAATAGTAAGTGTTTCTATCTACTGTGTAATTCTGATATGGAAAGTGAAAGTATTGTTTTCTTAATTTGGGAGAAAAAAGTGCTTGCAGCCCAATCTTTGTATACCTCACAGACCTGACTAATGTGCTTGAAGTAAGGGGTTTTATAGTAATAACTTATCTCTGGTGAATTCCAAATACAAGTTAAATTCTTCTTTAACCAAGCAACACAATCTCTCTCTAAACCGAACCAAACCAACCAGAACACAGAAAGAAGAGAGAACATTTCCTCCCTTCAAAGGTTAAAAAAATGCATAGTATATGGAGTGAGAGAAAGAATGATAAGGAATGAATAAAATACACATGGAAAAAGTAGTATTACCATAATAAAAACGTTAAAACCTTTGGAGTTCAATGTATTCTTTACAAACTCTAGCTAGTTCAGCATATATAATGATCAAAGGATAAATTCTGAGTAGATGTGAAGTTTTAAACAAAGGGCTCTTATGTGAAGATTGGTAAAGAAAGCATTGACTCCAGCACCCCATTGGCTTATTCAAGAATTTCTTGTATGCCTGAAAGTAAGATTTGTGATTTAAAACATGTGCATGCACACATTCTTCATCCCAGAAAGGTAGGTGCCAGGACTTCTGTGACTTTTACAATATTGCCCCACACCTCACTGTCCCTTCTCCCTCCACTTCCTACCGCCCTTCAACTTGTACCATACTAACACGAAAGGAAGAGTAAAAACCAAACCAAACAAAAATATTAATCACACCTGAGTAACTGAATTCCTGTGATGGAAATGTTAGTATTTTACCAAAAAAGAAAGTTGGTCATTTTGAAAGTATATCATTTTATTTAGAGCAACGGTGAAAATCAACCATTGAGCTCAATGCGAAGTTTGCAACATTTGACAAATTGTAATTCTGTTCTTTGCAAACTTTTAAACACTTCTTGCTAAGTGACAACAAGCTTCAGCAAGTTTCCACAAACCTTCTGCAGCTTCTTCATCTCACTATAAAGAACAGATGCCTTTTAGGGGCTGCTGTGAGCTCTTCTGTTCTCTGTACAATATGTACACGTAAAAAAGGAATTCACATTTGATGAAAACGTGATAGCCGAGGCCTCCAGAAAGCTTTAGCAGTAAGTGCACAGCACTCCAACAGCTGGCCTGAATCAAGGGCTCTTTGTCAATCACAGAGAAATGTGACAGACTTGTGAGCTTGTGGCAAAAGTGACAAAATTTACAGTTTGAGAGAATCACGTCAATAGCAAAATAATTTGTGTTGTTAAAATATACAAAGATGCTTCAAATTGTTTTCTAACAAGTTTAATGAAAATGAATGTATATTTTCATACTTAATTAGAAAAACTAATTAAGAAAAACTGGAAAAGTAGGTAAATAAATATAATTCTAGTCATTTTTATGTAAATTATTAGAGCAAAACATACATATCTGTTACTACTTTTATTTCTTACTATGGGAATTAATGCCAATAAATTTAAGTAATCAAAATCAAGAACTTATATTCTTGTGTTCTTGATTTTCATGTTTATTTTTTAGTAAACTCAGTCCCCCACAATATAAATCTACTCACACAGTTCAAAAGTAGGTATTTGCTGCTACAGTAATTTATTTTACTGTGCAATTTAAAATTTTATTCAATATCCTTATAGACTAGGTTTCTTTCAGATTTTGTATTCTATTCAATATTACAAAAATCATCCTTAGTGTAAAACAGTGCTTTCCCCATGAAATTATGGGGAAATCTGTTCATGTTCTTAAGACCTTGACCTTAAATTCATTGCGATACATTCAAAACTAGCAATTACTAGGTCTCTACCCTAGAAAGTTGAAGGAGCAGATTTGGACTGAAGCTCTCAGGCATTAAGTAGAATCAGGTAATTTTGTCCCACAGTGCTCAAAAACAAAGTGGAAAAACATTTTTTCTAAGACATGTATCTGTATTCAGCTATAATAATCTTTAGCACTTTAACTTGAGGACAACTAAGAAAAAAACAGATATATGTCAAAACAAAATAAATAAAACTGTAGTTTTACAGTAACTAAAATATTTTAATACCTATTTTTTCAAGTAAGAAATAAAGAAAAAATGAGGAGTTTGTAAATCAAACAAAAAACCAAGGGAAAAAGACAGTCTTTATTAAACATGCAAATTGCTTTTGTTTTATTAGGTAAATTTTGATATAAATAGCATATACATGTATGTTATATATGTATACAACATCTTGAACCAAAACTACTGTAATAACTTATTTATGTATACAAATATACTGTTTTGGTAATAAAATTTAATTAATATTTACTAATAAGTTATATATAAATTATACATATAACATATATATATACACACACACTATATGTATTATCTATTCTAAAATGTAATTTTACCACCAAAACTGTATGATCTGGGGTCACAGAGCCAATATTACAAATGGTAACTTCCAGGGAACACATTAAATGCATGGTATCATACATTTTCTAGTACTAGTCTTTGTAGGATTTTGCCTACACTGATTTTTCATAATTGACATTGTCTAGTTTGCAGTTTTGCTTACAATCGGTAATCAAAGGTATTATTTGAGTTCTAAAACTTTGATAAATATTTTGATTTGGTGCTTCCATTAATGTTATATTTGTTCATTTTAATTAATTAATTCAGTTAACAAAACAAATGTGAAAGGTAGGAGAATCTAGTGTTCTATCAATTATTTGCTCTGTGATTTTTGGCAAGTTTCTTAATGTATCTTAAGTTCATTCTTCTCATCATAAACTGGAGTAGATAATAGTGCCTGACTCATAAGGTTGTTATGATGGCTAAGTAAATTAAAGTATTTAAAACATTCACAATAGGGTCTAGCACATGGAAACTGCTTGATAATATTAATTAGTAGTATAAGCAAGATGTTGTGTCTTCTCATATAACATGGTCCCTACAGTGACCATATAATTTATCATCCAAACCAGGAAACTTCTGAGAATAACCATGGCACAATTAATAATTTCACGGGGACAAAGGAGAAAACCTGGACAGTCTCAGGAAAATAAGGATACATAATCACTTTCCTTGACACTTCAATCTCATTAGACATATATTTGAATTATTCAAGAAAAAGAAGACTAAGTGAAATACAACTTTATAGATACAAGAGACTTTATAATCATATAGCCCCATTTCGTTATTTTACAGATAGGAAATTTGAGGTCCACAAAGCTGAAAGGATTTAATCAAGTTTTAATGATAAATCAGTTTCTAAACCTGCTAGGTGGGTGGGCCAGAGTGACTTGGTTTGGTAGTTTTGTCACAAGTGATCTTCAAAAGATAATTAGGTACGATATTTTTTGTTTTACTTTGTTTTGTTTTTTATGACAAAGAGCTAACAAAATCTAAGCAAGGAACTAAGTTTCCAGGTAAGCATTCTAAATTTTATTGTTGGGGCGCAGATGGGTAATGGAGAGAGAAACATAGAAAGGAGATGCTGTCAGTCCAAGTCTGCGTTCAATCAGACATCTAGGGTTCAGTGAGAATCTCTCCAGGGGGAGCTGGGTGTATTTTTAATATTCTTAGGTGAATATACTGTGGACACCGAAGAGCAGCTTGAAGGGATTCTTCGACCTTTTTTCAGGCAATTATATGCTAATTGTTTCGTAGGAACCTTTCCTCTCTCCCCCTACCTCCCTGCCATGTTAAAGCTAATTCACCCCTTTAGATGCAAAGATAGAGCTGGTGGCTTAGGCTAAATCAGCCTCTTAGCAGCGAATCCTTTATCTACAGAGAGTGTGGCAGGAATAGACACAGGACTCTAGTCAAACCCAACAGAGCTCAAGAGATTCAACACTAGGACTTCGATTTCAGCTACTGGGAGCGCCTTTTTTCCTGGACTAGAGCATTGATAATAATCCTAAGAATGTGCCATGCGAGAGGAAGTGAAGCCCGGAGATGAACTCGCGTGACCTGGTGTGAACCCACAATTTAAACTACATTTGATATTAGAAACTTTTCAAGATCCAAAAAATACTATTTTATTTAAACCAGTCTGAGCCAGATTTCCTATCACTTGTACTGTATCAGTAAACACACCTAAGTCACCTTGTTGAGCACTGAAGTTGAGACCCTTGACTGCATCCTGGTTGGCACAGAACTGGAACAGGAAGGAGTGTGTCTGCAGGAAGAACTCACCAATTGATAGCAAAGGAGAAGGAAAATGAAGAAGGGCTTAACTACAGCCAGAGCAATGGTTCTCAGCCTGATTGCACATTCCCATATCACCTACTGACTTTTAAAACCATTTTAGATGAGGCCAGGGCCGAGAACCACGACAGAGGGCTCAAATCAATTCTGAGAATTTCTCACTTCCTGCTGACTGATGTGGAGTCCTCCAGCAAAGCAGGAAAGAGTCTGGACCATAGCCTCATGCGGGCCCAAGTTCAAATCTTGCACATTCCCTTGCTAGTGAGTTTGAACAAGATTCAAGCTCTCAAAGTAAAAAGTTGGTTTTGTTTTTGTTTTTTTTTAAATGCATATAATGGGGATTATACTCCCACACTGCTCTGATGAGTGAATGAAATAAAGTATATAAAGCTGTTAACGCGAGCCCTAACACCTAGTAAGCACTTAATGACAGCTGCCATAGGGGAGGAAGTAATGGCACTAATGCAGGCTGTGGTGTTGAAGAATCCTGTACTAAACATATACTCAGTGGGTGACTTGGAACAAATAGTTTTCCCTTTCAGAGCTTCAGTTTCCTAAGCTATTTAATGATATAGCAAATGATCTATTTAAAGATGTGAACTTCCATCTCTAGTTGCTTATGTTCATCAGATATCATATGTGAAAGTGCTAGCACACAGTAGTTACTTAAATCTTAGTGTACTGTCTTTGGTTTTTCTTCAGTCATGAATATAAGGAAATTACAACTTGATCCATTACAGGAATACAAAGTTAAAATTAAGTGCTTTTGTGGGAGGTTTCACATAAGCATGAGAAGCATGTGCTAGAAAATTGATTCCCATTGGTGAAGTATATATTCATAGCTTCTGAGATAATTAACAGCAATCCCAAATTGTCAGTGACAGAAGGTACCAAAAAAACAGCATCATCAAAGAAATCTAGTACATGAGAAGTGGAACTGACCTTTCTAAAATAGCAGGATCAAGATAAAGGGTAAAAAGTACTTAACAGGAACACTTCTTGCAAATGAATAAGAAAAAAAAACAAAACAGTGTAACTTTGGTCCTCCCTCCAACTGAGAAAGTATAACTTGGGCTCATCCAAACATTACCATCCCTTCCTTTCCTTTCTCTGCTGGGTACAAGGGATGAGTGAACAAACTGATTGCCTTATCAGCAATAAAATAAATACATGAAAAAGTGCATACATACATGCAGGGGAATAAATAAAATGAAATCAATAATGAAGGTCAGATCTAAATAGAAATAGTAGTTGATAACATTTCTCCATAAGCTCATAAACACTCTTAAGATTTGAAACATTGAGTTGCTGCAGTCCTGTGCACTTGAAGGATGTTTTTGAGGAGCTCACCTAAACTAGGAGCAGACCTGTCACTGCTGCCCTGTGGGAGCAGTAGGTGGCCTACATGATTAGCAGAAAACTATGGGAGTAAATCCCAGCTCAGGAAGCAAAAGTAGAAACTTACGAATTGAGTTAAAAAATAGGCAAATATTTAATTAGATACTTTTTGATTCTCCAATGTGAAATAAGGCCAGGCATTGAACAATACAGACATAATCATGGCAGACAGCAGTTCACGGTGCAAGTAGAAGGTGAGCTTGCTCTTCGAGGAAGCAGGGTGTCAGCTCCAGGGCGAAGGTGAGTGACTCTTCCGCAGCATTCACCCGAACTCCAGATGTGTCAGCCAGGCCTGCGTACTCCGCGCTCAACCTCAAATCTCAGCTTCGAAATGTGGGAGAAACACCAAATTACACAGTGTCATCTGAGACTAACACTTTTCCTTCTTGTCTTTAATTATTAGAAATTGTAATTGACTTGTATAAATGATGTCCGTTGCATTGCTTAAATAGCTGAGCTCTAATGCTAACTCTTTTTATTGTTAGTAATGATGGAGTATTTACTTCTGTAACTCAGTGTGACAGAAATGTCAACTATGAAAAAACATAACATTTTTGTCTCTGAAATGAGGAATAATTTTTTTCTGCTGTGTATTTTTTTCACTGCAGTACCACATGACCCATAACCATATCATCTTGATTTCTGCTTTAATTCATTCCTCTGAATATCTAAGGGATTATACATATTCTTGTTCCTTCTTATTACCTTGCTCATTTCCAAATTAAGTATCTTTTTAATAATCATTTTTCATTCAAATTCTGAATTTTTTCATGGCAGTAAGCCAAAAACAAACAAGAACAAATATATATGTGTGTGTGTGTGTGTGTGTGTGTGTGTGTGTGTGTGTGTGTATATATATATATTTATAATGAACTATAAGTGAAGCTAAGGGAGCCTGGTTTATTTTTGTCCATTCTTCCTTATTTGTTCTGCAAGAGAGGTTTTTCTTAATTTCTTCTCAGCTGTTGGTTCATCTTTCTTCCTTTCTATAAACTTTAGGTAAGGCAGCTAAAAATCTTGAGATTTTGCATGTTCTACATCAGCAAAACTTGGAGTCTGTGCTATGAAAGGGTGTGATTCTGTTTAACCACAGTGTTATATAACTCTGCAGATTCTCTAAGGTGTAATGATATTTAGAGGTGACAGTAAAAGCATTACAATTCCACCAAGTGTTATACAGAGAAATCATGCACAGAGAAGGTTGAACTTTTTCAAACAGCTAGAAGGAACATAATGAATTCTTTTTTTTTCTTTGCAACATTTTGATAAAACAAAAATAGCTAGTTGAGGTTTTGGTCACAATCTTGAGGTGCTGTTATAATATGCTTATTAAACTGACAAATCCTGCACACTTTTTATAAATTTTCAGTACTTTCATGGGATATACATTAAGGAGGATTGAAAAAAACATTCAGATAGACTAGCATACAATAAGTATTTTTAGCTCTTACTTGAGTGAAAAATATATTGACACATTTAGGAATTTGGCAAAGTTTCTTGCATTATTTTTCTTTTAAAGTGTTTATAAAACCCTATTTCATTGTGATATTAGCAAGACTTGTAAGTACTAATAACAGTAGTAATAGTATTTAGGTAGTTTTTATAAAAATAAACATTTATCATAATAATCTTAAGAAGTATGTTATAATTCAGAAACCTACTGTTACACAGGTAAAAATGATGTCATAGTAAAAATTTAAAAGTGAAGTAACATTTTATAAAGTTTTGACTTTATAAAGTTTCACCAGAAACTTTGAAACCATATAATAATCAAATACACAAGCTGATCTTGAGAATTTCAAAATACAATAATTAAAGAAGTGTTGTGTGGATGCAATGTTAGACAATTAGACTATTGGGACAGATTAAAGAGTCTAGAATTATGCTAGTGTTATACATGATGGCATAGGTGAATTTCAGAAAAGATAATATTATTCAAAAGTTGCCAGACATATACATTCAAACAGGGAAATCTATGATATTTGAAGTCATATAGCTGGCTACCTTGAGGAGAAGAGGGGACTACTGCCTAGGCGGGACCAGTCAGATGCAGGTAACATTATTTCTTGGCTCGTGTGATGGTTCCATGGGTGCATCCACTTAATCAAAATTCATCATTTTGATTTCTGGACTTTGCCATTACACTTCAATGAAAAAAAGTTTATTAAATACAAATATGCATATGAGATATAAGTGAACTATCTAAAACTAGAATAGTGAATAAATCATGCCTACTATAATTCAACTTCCCTTCAAGGAAAGTGGAAATTATGAAGTAGCAAAAAAACAAATGTACAGTGAGAATGAAATATCAACAGAATTGTTGGTACTTGGGACTCTTCTACCAAGAAGGATTCCTGGAGTCACGTGGACTAATGGACACGTGGATTCCTGGACTAATGTGATACATATCTGCTTATGGATTTTATTAGCCTTTATTGACAATATGATATTTTATGATATCTTAATTTCTCCAGCACAGGAGAGATCAATGCAGACCAAACAGTTCTTATTTTTTTCATTTGAGAATCTCTCTCTTAGAACATATCCAAAAATTTATTCTACTTTCTCTTTTTCATATTGTTGCTACTTTAACATTCTCTTTATTTGCGGTTTCAAAACCCATACACTATTACAGCTGAGTTTAGTTTAATAATTTAAATCAATAACACCTTTAGACAACCAAACCTTCGTGATCTGCCTCATGTAATATATACACTTTTGTTGTGGTTTTGTTGTTGTTGTCGCTGTTGTTGTTTTTCACTGTTATTTAGCTAGGTTACCACTTTAAAGTAAGCTTTCCAAGTTGAAAAATCATTCAAGATATTTTATCACAAATGACAAAAGCTGAATATATTCCTGATCACTATAATGATACACAACGCACACAGCATGTGACAGTCAGAATCCAATCTATATTTCTGAATGAAAAACAATGAAAGATAAATCTTCAATAATATATTCGACTAGGACTCATCAGTCTCTGTGAAATTAGCATAAAATACATCCATTTGGCCAGGTAGTTCCTCAAAAAAGCCTAACATAAGAAATATCTGAATACTTTTATGTTCATTCACACTTAATGATATGAAGAAATATTGAAGGTATATTGGTGCTGGGAGATAAAAAGTACTCTGCTCCTTTGTGCTGAATGGTTAGTTAGTGGAATTATGTGAAATTTTGAATTTTTTTTTATGATATTGTTCTAGAAATAAAAAAAGCTCAGTTTAACAACTAATAAATATTTCTTAATGGCCTTCTTTGACTCAAACTGATATCTCAGAATGGGGACGTTTATAAATATGTAGGTTCAAAATCCACTTATGTTTTCTTGAAATTCTCAAAGGAGTTCTCTTGCCATACCCCAGATGACTTAGGTTAAAGGTTATGACTTTCTGAGGTAATAATTCAGAAAACATTAAAATTATAAAAACACTTTCTCCTTTAAAAAAGCATCTGGACCTGGAATCATTGACGGAATCATACACAAGCACAAGAACTTCTCCTGGACTCTGGGAATAGCAGCCTCCCTGCAAAATTTTTAGGCCCTAACCTAGGAACAACGCTCTCATTTCCTGTTTATATTGACATCTAGCCGTATCCATTTGCCAGTGGCAAACTGACCCACCAAAACTTGCTTTACATTCAAATATAAAATACATCTACTCAACATTCTACAGTTATGTTTGAAGAAACTGGTGCATACCCTCTCTGTGGAAATTATAAAGGGGCACACATTTCTTTCAACAATTTTAATATCTGAGAGCTGGTTTTGACAGGATGCCAAGTGAAGAGGTCAGACAAGGACTGGGAAGCATAAAGGACCCCTAGAACCTCTTTCCAGGGGTGAGGAAGGCTTAAGACAAAATGTGGCACTTCAAATAGGCTCTGATGAAGCATTTCTTTCTATTTCTTTCTCATAAAATTCCTTTTGGGTATCATTTATGTGATATAAAATTATCACAAAATCTGGGCTTTCCAAGAACACATATATATTTCTCATTCATGACTTGTGTTCACTGTGGGCCTATTATACCTCTGCTCTAGGCTCAGCGAACATTCTCCCTGGACTCAGATTGATGAAGCAGCCTTTATAGGAAGCATGCTTGTCCTTGTGGCAGAGGGAAAAAAGAACAGGCACTAGCTCTGAACCTTCCGGCAGGAAGTGATTCAGCATTTCACTTACATTTCATTTGCTAATGTTGTTCTTGTCAGTATTTAATAATTAATTATTAATAAGAAAAATGGAGCAAAAGGAACTAGATATTGAATTTAATAAATTGGGGACCATAGGCCTGTTTGTTACACCAGAGGGGATCATACCATTTCTCCACCAAGGAGGTTAACAACCCTTCCTTCCCTCCTCTGGTACGGGATTGCTGAGAGGCACAGGGAGAGGTGCTGGACCATGGAGGCCTCTCAATCTAACTAGGAGGTGGACCTATCAAAAGTCCACAAAAACTTGGGAAGTTGATTGGTCATTTTGAAAAATCTTCTGGTCTTTGCCAAACTCAAGATATATAATCCCAGGGGAACAAAGAAGCTCCTTCTCTCTCTCTCTCTTGCTCCTGACCTGCACTGGTCTCATACACTCACGTTATGCTCTCTCCATAGCCATGTGGCCTTAGCAGCTGCATGGCCCGTGGCCATGCAGACTCCTCACACAGGCTCCAGGAGGGAGCTTGAATACCACAGCACAGAAATGGACTGCAACTGGAAACACACACTAAGCTAGCCAGGTGCTGGACTAGACTGTACTTAAATACGGAGCAAAAACTCTGGTCAGCGGCTTTTACACGACCCTACTGATGACAAGATTGGACCTTTTCCATTATAATATGGACAGATGTGGGACATTGGGAAGTCAGGAGGAGAACACCCTTCATTTTATATCATCAATAAAGTTTACTACAAAACCCCATCTTCCCCGTGTAGATCTCAGGAAATTCTTTTCCTAGCGACATAGCGCAAACTAATTTCTCACTGATAACAATGCTAATCACAATTCAATGCTTAAGTTGTACCGTGCAGGGCTGTGTAGGCCTCCTCCAGGGAGAGGTCCACAGGGAGAAGCACTGAATACAGTGAAAACTGTTCCCATCTTTCCCTTTAAGTCAAAGTAATCTCCACTCTTACTTCACAAGAAGCAGCGGGAGGGCAGGAATTCTTTTAGTCAATTTACTACATGGGTCACTAAGGAAAGGAGTAATAGTTCTTGGGCACCCACCAAGCTAGTGCTTTACCTTATTAATCCATAGAATTATCTCAACACATCTCAGCAGCCTGATTTTACAAAAGAAGATATAACCACACTAAAAACTAAGAATATTATGATGAAGGCTGTACCATACCAGATTTCAGGTACATTTAATCCTTTAAACTAGGTATATCGAAAGCCATCCTTACCATGAAAAAGCATTTATTAAGAATTCATCTCAATGTGATAAGAACCACATAGACAAACTTCTTTTATAGTTGACAATCTTAGAAACACACAGTATAATAAAACATGAATGTAATACCTGAGCCAAAGAGAAAATATTTATACTACATAAAACAAGTTAATCATTTATTACATTTATGCATGGGGAATAAGAAAAATAGAAGAAAATTCATTTAGCTACCATTACCTTAAAGTTCTATACCATTAGAGGACAAAGATAGGTAGAATGCTTATAAAAACTAATGATTTCTTCATATTTTTACTAGGTCAATAAAAAGGAAAGGAGTAGCAGTTATGTACTCAAATTTACTTGTTCTGAGAATCCTAAAACAACAAAGTATTTTTATAATCATGGGAAGGTGCAGCTTCCAAACTAATTTGGTAATTAATGATTAGACATGTACACCTCTACTTTTACAGCAGAATCAATGCATTTATTTTTAAAATTATGGGAATTCTCTCTCAGTAATTCTAACCACAGACCAATATTTTTATTTTTATTCTTCATCATTTCCCTCATTCCAGCCTTTTCGTGTACATAATTCAGTCCATCCTCCTGGGCCTCACTTATCCACACAGAGCCACAACATTTCTGGAATATTTTTCATTACTTACACTTTTTGACTATCACATCCACAACATGTTTAACTACAGTCTGAGTCATCTGACTCTTTTATCTAATAGAACAGTGGTTTTTATACTTTAGTTTCACAAGTATCACCTAAAACACTTGTAAAAAGAAAAAAGAAAAAAAGAACATTTCCTCTTTGGTCTTTCCCAATTCTGATTCAATATAGTTAACATAGAGAGGGACCTAAGAATCAGCAGTTTAAATCAAGTCCCCTGTCCCCAACACACACACACACAGACCCCAGGAGAATCTAATGTCCTTTCTGAAACACAAGAAGAAAGTTGCATATTGCCCCTCCATTGTAATGGAACATTGCATAGATGTTTTCAAAGATATCAGATTTTATTATCTCAGGCTATAATTTATTTTCACTCCAAATTATAGGAGTGAATCATTGAACAATCTTCTAAATTATGCATTTTTCAGGTTATTTCGACCCTCAAGTCTGTGAGAACATACATATTCAAAGTAAGTTTCCAGACTCAATAATGAAAGAAAAAAGAATTTTTTTTCTGCTGACTATAAAAATAAAATCAGCCAATGTAAAAGCAATAAAAAGACTCATGGAAACTCAGGACACTGCCAAATCAACCCATATTATAATTAAAAGTCTTATTTATTTTAATAATAAAAGTATTTATTTATTATTATTTAAACTAATAATAAAAGTATTATTAGTTTTATAAAATAAACAACTTTTTAAAAAAGTAATTATAAAATAACAACTTTTGTTATTTTATATTAGGTAGTTTTTTACTCAGAAAAGAAAAATTGTTATAATGATCCTGATGTACATATTTTCAGGACACAACGAATTGGCCTATACCATTAACACCTGGTAAGGGAACAAAGACCTTTCCTACCACAGTGCATTTTCTCCATGCACTCTACTTCAAGCTTAGCTTGGCACCTCAGTCCCTTGAGCCTGTCTTGGTTCCATGTACCTTCTTCCTTTCTCAAGTCCTGTTTTCTCACCTTAGCATGGCTGAATCATGATTGCCCTTTGAGATCCAGCTCCACTGCTATCTACTCCATTTTATCTTCTATGTCCCTTCAGCACAAAACAACCAATCCTTCCACAGTCTTTCTGAAATGAATAATTAGTTTTATCTGTAAGTTTAATTGTCTTAATTCACAGATACTGATTTTTTAATGATAAAGTCAGAGACAAAGACTAATTTATCTTTGTATTATCTAGAATGCTTAGTAAAGACAAATATTCCAATGTTTATAGAAAAATGAATCAGAGAAAAAAGAAAGCATATTAAAATACTTCAATAAATAGTAGCTTCTCTTACCGTTTATATACAGTAAGCTATAGGAGGAGACACAAAAAAACACTCTTAAAAAGCATCTTAATAAAAACAAATAAATATTTGAATTGTTTTAAACATATTTTCTCAAATTCCACATTATTGACCTTTGGGGCAAATAATTCTTTGTTGAGGGGTATATCTTTTGCATTTTGAGGTGTTTAACGAGTGTTTTGGGCCTTTGTTCACTAGATACCAGTCACACCCCTTCCCTCAGTTATGACAACCAATGACAACCAAATATGTCTTCAGACATTGCCCAGTGACCCCTGGCGGGGGGGGGATAGGGGCAGAGGGACAAAAGTACCCCTAGTTGAGAACAACTATTTTAAAGTGAAACTATTTTATTGGACTATACAAAAAAAACCAAAAAACAAAAAAAAAAAAGTTTTTACCTGCTACTCAAAGAGAATTAAGAAAAAGGTCAAGGTATAATAGAAAAACTCTAACGAGAAGAATGACATCTGTGTTATAGAAAAAAAAAATGTAGTGCAGTCTCACAGTTTCAGGGAAGATAGGAAAGATGGCATAAAACTTGAAATGAGCAACTGTACTGATTTTCTGTAGGGAAAAAAAGGTAGATACCAAAAATCTGTGCCTGAAAATCTTGTGTCTGAACAAGTTTTTAAATATTTGCTCAAGTTTTGAAAATTTAGCAAGAAATAGGTGAACACTAGGATTAAACATGGGCCTCTTAAGATCAAATTGTGCCATACTGACTTCATATCCTTTATGATCATATAACTTGGAAAATTATGAATTTATATTGCAAGAAATTAGATAAAATCTCTTACAATACCCTTTTAAAGGGTGGTGGAGCGGAAACTGAATGGCCAATTACCTGGAAGTCTTTCTTTAGGAAAAAGTATTTAGCCAAAAAACTATGAAACCTCCCATCTCTAAGACTGTGTAACTGATGGGACTACCCTATTTTCAAGTCATTCCTTCTTTTCTTGTTGATAGAACTCATGGGGAAGTGTTTTTGGAAGAGTAGTCTGAGGATCATAGAGAAATGGAAACCCACTCAGCAAATGCACAGACCACAGGAAGCTAAAACCAAGAATACAGATCCACTACTTGACTGAAAGCTTCAAAAGGACAGAAAGAGCACCCATTTAGCTCATTATTTTTCTGGCACATAGTAGCTCAGTAATTATTACTGAATGAATGAATGTCACAGATCTAATTTAACTATATTTACTTGTGAAGGTAAGACCATGACCTTCAATCAGAGGAGCCAGGAGGCTAAACTATACTTTTACTCATTGAAAGTTTGAAACCTATTAGACAAGTGGAGAAGGGGCTTCCTGGCTTCTGCTGCTATTGAGGTTACTTGTATATGAGCCACAGTTATCTTCCAAAGATGTTAGCCTGGTGCTCTCCAAGCAAATGAGTATATGCTACACACAATTTGCTCCTTCCACACATGCTACCAGCTTACCGTGGAAAGGAGGGTTGATTATCTTTCCTTCTTTGACATAGAAGAGAGGAAGACTCAAGAACAGCTATCTATAAATATCTACAACAGACTATTACCATTTTCTGACGGTCATGCTTATGTGTCCTCACATTTTCAGGTCAGAGGAAGGGGGTTGGAATCCTAGCATGATAATATCAAAACTGCAGCTCCATGGTAAGAAATGCTGTCAATGTGGTAATGACTTGTTTAAACATTTATTAAATCAATTCACAACAAATAGTAACACATGAAGTGTTATCTTCACATCTCACAGCAACATCTTACTAAAGCAGAAAAAAATGCTAGCCAAACTGTTTTAAAATCTTCATCAAGATATTATTTAGTTAATATTGAGTAGTTTATTGTTTGTTTATAAGCAACGTTTTTACAAACAAATTTGGCAACCAAATGCAAACATGTATGTATTATTATTGCTGAGGAGATTAATGTCTAAAATAGGGAAATTCCATATCAGCATATCTGCAATACAATAATTTTCACCTTCTCCATGTACTTTTCATGCCTTCTCTATTTTGGTTTGATTTTCAACGACTATGGATTATAACAAAGTTTTAATTGATAACATAATCACAATTTAGGATTTGTAAAATTATGTGAACTTTGTGTTCTATTAAATGTTTCATTCCTCTTCATTTTTTCAAATTTTACTGCATAGAAGGGTAATAAAAAGCAAGAATGAATATATTAAAAATACACTCATCAATAATCTCTAAAAAGCTCACTATTCTCCAGATGATTGATTGATGATAGATAGATAGATAGATAGATAGATAGATAGATGATAGTTTTCACATAGAATATTGCTGAATTGGCTTAGTCATCTGTTTAGAATAGGTCAAAGAAAATTTCTGATAATGTAATATTTTTATGTCTACTTATTACCCAATTATTTATCTTTGTATTAATTGAGACATACATTAGGCTGTAATGTTCAATTGTTTAAGAAACAAAGAGGCCATAATACTCAATAGTTTAAGAAAGACATCAAAATCTGAAAAGGTAGTTCAAGGTTAGTGTGGCAATTCCACAAAAATAGAGGCCCCAAATCATTCTTTAATGTCACTAATGTCACTTCACCACCCATTAGAGCACTGGCTGACTACAGTTGAAGATGGCTCATCCCACATCCACTGTGTCCTCCTTTCATCATGGGAAAGTTGGGGGGCGGTGGCATGTAAAACAGAGCACACCCATTTGCTAAAGGCACATTAAGAAGTTGTTCACTGTAACACACTTTTAGCCAGAACTTGCTCACTGAGCCACTCCACACTACAAGAGAGACTGGAAAATGTTACCTTGATTTATAATAGTCACATACCGATCTATAATTTGTAGGTTCTATTACCAAAGAAGAAGGAGAAATAGATGTTAGGGACATCTACAAGTCTCTGCCAGACTTTGAACCATTTTTAGTATTTAAACCAAGTTCAGTCTCACTGTTATTGGAAGAAACAGAAAATGCTTTGTCTTTTATTAGCACAACACCTGATCTCAACTTGGAGGAGCAGTCCACCCTGGGAGATATTAAAAGGCTTTCATTTTAATTATCTGACAGATTATTCTCAGAGCAGCACATCCTCATCTCAAGTCCAGGGAGGTCTGACCGAAAAGAATCGAGGTGTTGTGGAAGCCTAAAATCAATTTGTGCCCATGATTCATGTGGCAGAGAAATAAGAGCAAACTACAAAAGGAAACATGATTTTATGCTGAAGATAATTCAGGAAGAAAGAACTTGCTATCCTTTGCCTGCAATCTATACCAATAAAAATACAATGAGAATGCTTAGATTATATTGATAATCCAAACAATCCAGTCGAGGGAAGGAAAATGGAGCACGATGATCCAGCGAAACAGTCCGGATATTTCTTCACAAGAAAGGCTAATACTTTTCTGCAATATACAGTCTGTGAGGACATGATTATTCCATGTTTTGTCTACCATTATTCTTGTCATACATTAGACACTAAAAATATTTGTGAAATTAATAAACAATTTAGTCTCATAAAACCATCAGTATCTACCTGAAGTTCAAACTCTGCAAACTCTGTTCTTAAACTAGCTGTCCGTGAAGCAAGTCTCCTCAGAACAAGAGGCAGCAGTGTGCAAGAGTCTCAGTTCTTGATCATGGCCTCCTAGTCAGGCCTCAGCAGCAAGAGTACAGCTGGGCTCCCTTCTCCACAGGAGCAGACTCTTCTAATTGCAAATATACACCAAGGTTTCAGAGCTTTTCCCCATTCTCCTTCACCATCTAAAGATGTTTTATTTTCCCTGCTACCTTCTTTTCCACTTCTCTTTAGAAGTCATAATCAGCCTGGTTCTTCTATAACCAAACAACCAGTGGAGTCTTACCACTCGCCGCCAATAGGCAAAAACTCTGGAGGCAGAATTTGGTGGAAAGGGAAAGGAGTCTTTTATTCAAAGGCCACACCATTTGAAATGATGGCAGTTTTCATCCTTAAAACCCATTTCCTCTAAGACACTCCCAAAAATGTCACCCTGCCACCCTCTGCTGGCTCAGTTCAAGGCTATACCAGGAACCTTTTTTCTCACCAAAAAGTACTGTCCTTTAAGAAATGCAGGTGGCTTAGCTGGTATCCAGTCACTGTCTGGCCTCAGGCACATTTTGGAACCTGTGCACCCAGGTGTCCTCCTCACAGCACGCTACCTTCTTCCTTGAGCCACTGCCCTCCAGTGTGTCTGTGTGCCTGGCAGGTCAAGAGCCTGTAGTGCAGCTCCAGTAACCAGTGCACCACAGCTTCCTATGCAGGAAAGGGGCACAGAGCTTGTTGCCTGGCCACACCTTGCTTCCAAGGCCCACCAGCCCAGTATTCCTCTTCTTCTGTCCTACAGGCTCAGCCCCTGCTGTGCTCCTGGCCAGGCAGGTCCACTCAGCGCTCAGGGAGAGGCACCAGGAACATTCCCAGACCATGTGGTCTCCAGGGCCTGCCAGCCCAAGAACTGGAGCCTCCTGGGGCTGGGAAAGAGAAGAAAACAAAAAGACCAGCATTTTCATGCTCTCTACTTTATAGAGTTCCACCCAAAATCCTCTGCACTGAGGAAGCACTTGTGGGAGGTATTTCTCTTCATAATACAGCACTGCCCAGTTGCCAGGGCAACCGCTCATGCGCAGTCCTCGGTGTTTCCCATTCTCTCCCTCATCTCTACGGGTGGAGTGCAGCCTCTACTCTGCTCCTGGAGTCCCCCTGCCCTCTCCCCAGCGATCCAGCCGGACTACCCTCCACCGTTACATTTCTCACCACACCCAGAAGATTTTAAAAAATATAAAATCCTCTTAAAATAATGAATAACTATGCACTGCCAAATCCTCTGGGTAATTCAGTATGATCAGCAGTCCCTTGATCGTACACTGTATCATAACTACCCCATTGTAAAATTCCCAATTCACCAGAGAAGCTCATGATGAACTAGAAAAAGCAAACTGTCAAAGTACTATGGAGCTACCTCTATTCAGGAAAGAAAATGAAAGAGATAAGGGAAAAATAGAAAAATATAAGCACTGTGCATTGATAGTGCTGTTATAATAATAGTAATTCAAAACTGGTGAGTGTTTTGCAGTTTACACAATTCCATGGTACACATAATTAAATTGAAGTGCAGTATTCCTAAGTGGGTTTTTCAATATTATATAATCTATACATCTTATAGCATAGAACACAACTGAAGTCCTTTGAGTCTAAAAATGCCTTGTTTTTGTCAATACACCATGCTACTTTTTAAAAGATTAACCTGAATTCTTAAATCATAAAAGACATCTTCCAGAAAGTCAGATTTATTGAATAAAACAGTTGTTTAAAGCCATTGTATAGTAGCTTAGTAATTTATCTTCATGAGTGATGTTACAAGTAATATTAATAATAATAATGTGCTAAAGTTCATGCATGGCCACATTTTCTATGACTTAGAGCCAACACACCTGTCACAGCCACTTCACTCTTATATTTCACATGCTTTCTTGAGTGGACACAAAAACCTTAGAGTAATACCTGCCCCTCTCCGGTCAGCATTTGTACAGAGCATTGCTCCCATCAGTGGAAGTGCACCACAAAGGTGGGAGAGTGATTTTTCATGTGTCATGTGAGAACTTCTGTGCAAAAATAAGGAATCTGGAGTTATAAATTATTATTATTGTTACATATAATAATAACTTATTATAATATTATTATTATCATTATCATTATTACTGACCACAAGCCGCATCGGCCACAATATAAATGTGGACCATTCTTTCATAAGTGAGATCAATGAACATCTGAAGCTGGAAAAGTTCTGGGGCTACTATTGGAAAAGAGACCAATGATAATCATCTTCGTATATAAATGCCAGCATATTGCCTTTAGTAGGATTGTAATTATGACTAACAGAGTATGGAAAACTGGGGAATAATTTTTTAAAATGGAGCTCACCTTACATCTGCCAGAACAAATGCTATTTCTCTGAGATCGTCTATGTCTACACCAGGTAATTTTAATGGATTGCTCCTCATACCAGTGTTTTATGCACACATTCAATACTATAATGGTTACTGATCTTGTAATTATTCATAGCATTTTTGTCTTTCTTCCAAGTGTAAAAACTCCTTGCAGGCAGGAAATGTTTTATTCATTTTTATATATCCATAACAGGTGCTCATAAAATGTCTATTTAATAAAAATGAATGATTTGGATTGGAAAGTAGAACATCTTTTAAAAAAAGAAACTGGGAATTTCTTAACCTGAGGAATAATCACAATAAGAGTACTTAATGAATGACTAGTAAGGCAGATCAAATAGTGATCAAAATGTTTCCAGAATGTGCTGGTCTATATGAGACGTCATTGGACTTTGGCTTTTACTCTGAATCTCATGGAAAATCCTTGAAGATTTTGCACAGAGGATTAACATGGCTGCTAATGGTGAAAATAGTTTGTAAGGGGACAAAGAGAGAAAAAATAAGAAAGGAGATCAGGTAGGAGGTTATAGCAATAATCCAGGCAAGAGATTATGTTGACTTTGATAAGTGTGATATTAATGAAGGTTATGAGAGGTGGTCAAATTCTAGATTTTTACAATATGTATTAAGTAAAGTCAATAGAGCACCAAAGATGAATACAAAGGTTTTGGCTAAAGCAGTAGGAAGGATGGAGTTCAAGCCTTGAGACTGAATCATATCAGTGAGGGAGGCAGTAAAGAAGCAAACAGGTATAATGTAGGAGATCAGGCACTCTGATATTTAGGAGAGACCAGAGAGGTGGAAACAGAATGAAGGGAGAATGCTCTTCTTAACATCTTGTGAAGAAATTCTTTTCCAAAGAAAGGAAAAGGAAGACTTCAGTGACTCATTTTTTTAATGTGTCAAATAAGATGACAATCAAGGATCCATGATTTAGCAAAATGGTAAATATTGGTAAACTTAAGAGCTACAGGTGTTAGAGAAATGAGGTTAAAAGCCTGTTGCTATGGTAACAAAAGAGAATGGGAAGAGAGGACCTAGACACAATGTTATCAACAAGTCTCTTGAAGGGTTATGCTTTAAAAAAAAGAGAGAAGAGAAATGGAGAAGAGACTAGAGAAAGACATGAAATTACAAAAAGACTTTTTAAATAGACTTTATTTTTAGATTAAAGCAATTTTAGATTCAGAGCAAAATTAAGCAGAAGGTACAGATTTCTCATATACTCCCAATATGCACATGAACACACCCTCCCTCATTATCAATATTTCCCACCCTAGTAGTGTATTTGTCACAATTGGTGAAACTACATTGACACATTATTATCCCCCAATGTCCAGTTTACATTAGGGCTCACTCTTGGTGTTGTACATTCAATGAATTTGGGCAAATGTGTAATGACGTGTACTCATTATTATAGTATCACAGGGAATAATTTCACTGCCTGAAGAACCCTGTGTGTTCTGCCTATTTATCTCTCTCTCCACCTTAACCTCTGGCAAGCACTTATCTTTTTACTGTCTCTATTGTTGCGCCTTTTCCAGAAGGTAATATGGTTGGAATCACACAGTATACTCCCTTTTCAGATGGCTTCTTTCACCTAGTAATGTACTTTAAGTTTCCTCCATGTCTTTTCATGACTTGATGCCTCATTTCTTTTTGGCACTGAATCATACTACATTGTTTGAATGTAGCACAGTTTATTTATCTATTCACCTACTGAAGGGCATCTTGGTTACTGCCAAGTTTTGGCTGCTACAAATAAAGATACTATAAACACCCATGTGCAGGTTTTTGTGTGGACATAAGTTTTCAATTCCTTTGGGTAAATACTAAGAACATGATTGCTGGATCATATGTTAAGAGTATATTTAGTTTTGTAGGAAACCTCCAAGCTGTCTTCCAAAGTGGCTATACCATTTTGCATTCCCACCAGTAGTGAAAGGGAGTTCCTGCTGATGCACATCGTCCCCAGCATTTGGTGTTGTCAGTGCTTTATATTTTGACCATTCTTATATATGTGTAATGGTACCTCATTGTTTTCATTTCTATTTCCCTGAGAGGATATCATGTGGAGCATCTTTTCACATACTTATTTGCCATTTGAATATCTTTTTAGATGAAGCGATTGTTATGTTTCAGCCAATTTTTTAATTTGATTGTCTTCTTACTGTTAATAGTTCTTTGTATGCTTTGGGTGACAGTTGTTTATCAGATGTGTCCTTTGAAAATATTTTCTCTTATTCTGTGACTTCTTTTCTCACTCTGTTGATACTTCCTTTCTCAGGAGTTTTAAGTTTTAATAAAGTTCAGATTATCAATTCTTTTTTTCATGGCTTGTGCTTTTAATAGTGCATCTAAAAAGCCATCACCAAACCCAAAATCATCTGGATATTCTCCTATGTTTCTCCTCTAGGAGTTTGATAGTTTCATGTTTTACACTGAGGTCTGTGATCTATATTGAGTTAATATTTGTAAAGGGTGTAGCATCTATGTGTGTGTATATATATGTCTATATATATATTTTTTTTTTGCAAGTGGATGTCCAGTTGTTCCAGCATTATTTGTTGAAAAGACTATTTTTTCTCCATTGTATTTCCTTTCCTCCCCTGTCAAAGTTCAGTTGACTATATTTATGTAGGTCTATTTCTGGATTCTCTGTTCTATTTCATTGATCTATTTATCTATTCTTTCATCATTTTTTTTTAAATGGGAGAAATTACAGTACTGGAAATGACTAAGTGGAGAGGGAAAACTTAATGATATAATAGAGTCAAGGGTCAATTGCCTGGATGAGGAACTTGGACCCAGTGAACATTGGAGGTGTTAGATATGCATAGGAGCACAGTTAACTAGTCTACATTAAAGACAGGAATATCAAATGTATGGCTCTCCATACAGACAGGGTGGTAGATGTGGTCGTATCACACTGGGAACAATCTCCTCAAATTGCCTCTATGATCTCTGCATAAATCAAGATTATCAGGAGAGACTGAGGATGAGCAAAGGGGGAGGCTTAAGAAGAGGGTAGAGGTATTGGGAAAAATAAGAGAGAGTAAGGAAGGGTAAGTACTCCTGACAGCAGTAAGGGTCCTTCTGAAATGGTCATGAATTTAAAGTAAATGAGTCAGCATGAATTTTGCCTCAGACAAGTTCAGCTGCTTAGGTGTAGGCACAAAGTAGCAGAGCTTAAATACTGCTCCACCACTTAGTAGTTGTGTTATCCTGTCAGGCTTACTGTGCTTCTCCAAGCTTCTATTTTCTGATTTATTTTTACAGGTGTGTTGTAAGAATCAAATGAGATAATATATGTATACTGTAGTGATTAAGGACTCAAACACCGGAATTAGTCTGATTGGGTTTAAATCCTGGTTCCTGTGTTAGTAAAAGAGAGAGGGACAAGGGAAATGAGGGCATATGCAAAGTAATATTTATAATTATAAACCAAGATGTCTAAGCTGGTAAGAAGAATGTGATATGGGATAAAAGGAGAATGCTACAATGTGATTCAGTCAACTTGGAAATTTTTATTTTGTTTTGGAGTCAGTGGAAAAGGGTAAGAAGTGGTCGGAAAGTAGAACACCTAAAAACTAAGGTTATGGTAAGAATGCTGTAAAATATGGCCTTGGAAGTAGTTGTCTGATATAAAGTAGAGAAATAGATTAATGAAGAAGAGGTCAAGAAGCTGAAAGCCTACATATCATTTCTGTGGATATTTAAATCACTAAGAATAATGACAGGAAGTAATGTTGATAGGAATGACAATGAAGCAGGAGCTAAAATACCCAGGAATGACAGGATTCTGTAAATGACTGCAACAAAGAGGGAAGTGTGGATACGCTCATGGCATGAACTTCAAAGACAGGGCTAAGGAGGAACAAGAAATTTAGGAAGGAAGGAAGATGCTACCTTACCTGGAAACCTCATAGTATGAAATGTGGGAGAAAAAAATCACCCCTACTTGCTAGAGTGCAGAGCACATAGAGACAGATCATCTAGCTTCCTGTCCATGTAAGAAATACCCAAACCGGTAGAGAATTTTTTTGAGTTTATTTGAGCCGACCTGACAATAATTGCCAGGAAGCATAAACTAAACAAATAGAAAAAATCCTCTAGAAAATGGCAGTTTTTCCACTTATTTTATACATCAGAATTAAAGGGAAAGAAGTATGGGAGTTACATGAAATCCATTGGTGATAGATTAGGGAGGCAGGAGATAGCAAAGCAGGGAAATCAGAGATTGAATAAAAAGTAAAATAAATAGACACATATTTCTTTTACAGTGGTGGTTATAGGATAGTTAACAATTACAGCACACAGAGATGTTATGCAGGAATCAAGATAACAATTAGGTCTAAGCTGCCTGCTGAGTGCAGAGTGGCAGCCACAGACAGTAGATCCCTGGCTAAAGGGGACGCAGAGAGGTCTGGCAACACTTGAGGAGAAACTGGGGACAGAGGCTTAGGGGAGAGAATGGAGAGAGTAGCCAGCGGGATACCAGGGCAGACTCCTCCTCCATATGGCAGCAGCATGAAAGGACCCAATAATCCCGCCCCCAGGAGGGACTCTGCCCCACCCTTAGCTGTCTAAGGTGCCCTGCTGAGTGCAGAGTGAATAGATTAACAGCTGAAGGAGACAGCCACAGACAGCAGACTCCTGGAAGTCTCGAATAGACTGCCTAAGGTCAGACAGGGTCAACATCTGACATCATCAGAGGCAGATCCAGAAAGTAAAAACAGTGGTCTCCTACCATAGAAGTTCACATCACAAAGTCAGGAAATCAAGACAGATCAACTTAAGAAGCAGAAGCAAAAGAGAAGAGTCTCACAAATAATGGGAAGACAAAAAATAATGCCCCACTTGAAGGGAAAGGAGGAATCCCCAGAAAGAGAACAAAATGAAATAGAAGAAAGTAAACTATCAAACATTGAGTTCCAAAGAATGGTGCTAAGGAAGCTCAATGAGCTCATTAAGCTCAGAGAGAAGAACAAAAAACTACAAAGAAACTACGAGGAACTTATTGCAAACTATATCAGCATGAAAAAGGACATAGAAACTATCAAGAAGAGACAAGAGGAAATGAAGAATACAATTTCTGAATTGAAGAAAACAGTAGAAGGAATCAAAAGCAGGCTCGATGAAGCTGAGGACCAAATCAACGAGCTGGAGGGCAAGGTAGAAAAAAGCCCCCAGGAAGAGCAAGAAAATGAAAAAAGACTCAAAAAGAATGAAGAGGCATTGAGGGAAATGCAGGACAACCTGAAACGTAATAATATCCGTATATAGGGATACAAGAAGGAGAAGAATAAGGAAGGGATAGAGAACCTGTTTGTGAAAGTAATGATGGAAAACTTCCCTAATTAGAGGAGAGGAAAAGTCACACAAATCCAGGAAGCACAGAGGGTCCCATTCAAGAGGAACCCAATGAAGCCCATTCCAAGACACATCATCATTAAAATGGCAAATATCAAGGACAACAGAGAATCCTAAAGCAAGCAAGGGAGAAACAGGTAGTAACATATAAGTGAGCCCCGATATGGCTAGCATCTGACTTCTCAACAGAAACACTACAAGCTAGAAGGGAATGGCAGGAAATATTCCAAATCATGAAAAGCAAAGGCCTGCAACCAAGACTGCTCTACCCAGCAAGGCTCTCCATTAAAATGGAAGGCGAAATAAGGAGTTTCCCAGACAAAAGAAAGCTAAAAGAATACACCTCCACCAAACTAGCACTGCAAAATATGCTAAAGGGAATGCTTTAAGATGAAGGAAAAGTTTCTATGAATACCCAGTTCCTTTCAGAGTTGCCAATACTTGTTATTATCAATATTTTTAATACTCATTAATCTGTGACAATGATGTTATTTTAATTTTTCCTTTACTATGTGTTGAAACTAAACATGTTTTAGTATATTTCTTGCCTATTTCTATTGTTTTTTAAAAAAAGCTTTAAATGACTTTTTGGTATTCTTTATCCATTTACTGATAATGGTTTGCAGAACTTTTTTCCCTAAAAACAAAAAACAAAAAAAACACAAAAACAAGGAACAAAAAACCTATTAACCATGTTTTAGATGTGTTGCAAATACTTTTCTATTCTATTCCTTGTCCTTTAACTTTTTTATATGTATATTACTATATAGTTAAATGTTTAATATAGTCATATTGTCAATATTTACTTTATAGCTTCTGGGGTTGAATATTTTACTTCAGGTCATGAGACATATTAGTTCTGTTTTCTTCTAAAACTCCTTAGATTCTACATATTGATTTTTAATTCTCCTGAATATTTCTTGTATAATGTGTGAAATAGGGCTGTATATTTGTTTTATTTCACGTAATAGTGGTCCATGCACCTTATTTGTGGAATAAGCCTTATTTTCCCCATTGATTGAAGTATCAACTTAATCATACATATATTAATCAGATATATATATTTGTCTCTAGAATGTTCGTTATATTTCATTGACCTGCTTGATTATTTCTGTGCTGGTGTCATGTTGGTTTAATTGCTGAGACTTTATAAGGGTTTTACATTTTTTTAATATTTTATAATTAACTTTGACATTTAAAAAAATAAATAAAATCAATCTACATTTAAGAAAGAAAGAAAGAGAGAGATGGAACTCTCCTACTTTTTGCGACAACATGGATGGAAGTGGAGAATATTAAGCTAAGTGAAATAAGCCTGTTGATGAAAGACAATTACCATATGATCTCCCCTATAAGTGGACTCTATTCAACAAAATAAACTAATGAGCAAAATAAACCACAAGCACGGAAACATGGAGCAGACTGAAAGTATCCAGAGGGTAGGAGGAAAGAGGACAATGGTGGAAAGAAAGGGAAGGCACTAGACAAAGAACATGTATGAATGACCCATGGACATGGACAACAGAGTGGGAATTGACTGTGGGAGCGGGGGATGGGGGTGGGATGGGTGGAGAGGGTAAAGGGGGAAAAATCAAGACAACTGTAATAGAATTAACATGATTTATAAATAAAAAATAATTTTTAAAAATTTTTTTAAAAAGATAATAATGAGGGGTTCTGTGGTCTGAGGGGGTTCTGGTGGGAGACCATGTCCTGAGGGGTCTAGAAAAAGAGTATTACTCTGATATTCCAAATGGATGTTATGTTAGATGTGAAAAGGCAATAGACAGTCTCAGTTAAGGAAAGATTGACCTTTCCAAGGAAGATACTGGCCTAGGACATGGCTACTGGCCATGACTTGGTCTTAGTTGGGAAATTTTCATTTCAGACCACCTGTGTGGTTACTTCAGGTCTCTGAGTTTGCAAGTCTGCCATGCATGGCTCCCCAGACCTTGTCAGGTTTAGTATGTGGCCCCATTTTCATCAACATTCCTAACACTCAAAACTTATGTCCCAGGGTCATAAACTAGCTGCTCTACTCTCCTAGAGAATCACTCTGTATCATCTATTACATCACATCCTTAGGAGAGTATGTAGTAAAATATCAACCCATGCAATAATGGGATCAAAATGTGCTGATATGGCAATAAATATAGCCTCAGAAAAACATTCAGTGTGGCCAACTAAATACATACCTCAAAATTAAGCATCAATGGTAGGAAAAATATGAGTCACTAATTCTTTTTAAATATAGTTTTATATTCTCTAGATTCTTCCAATTTTTTATATTGACATAGGAATCATTCAAGAAAAACAGATTTTCTCTGTGATACATATATATGTAAAATATATTTTATAGGTATATATTTATCTACATAGTCCCTTAATATCTTATTTCTGAATGTAAAAGACTATAAAATAAAAAAGAAAGATAAATATTTGAAAAAATTTAAAGGACAGAGTATTTATTTTTACATAGGTATATGACTGCCATAAGACACAACGGTTCTTGATACAACATCGTCAAGAGTTTTAAAAAAGGTTGAATTTTATAATATCCTAAGTATTTGCAACTCTAGGTAAAGAATAGCATTTCAATATATAGTTATTGCATTGATCTTTACAAACAGCTCTTCTAATAAAGGCATTTTAAATAAAACTGGAATTTCAGGAATCCAACATATATCCCAAAATATATTAATTTCACATCTCTCCCAAAATTAGTGTGGGTTTTTAGCATGCCTCTAGCTACCACTTTTTGAGAAGATCTCAGTAAAACTAAGAAATAACAAATTATACTTTTTAAAAATCAGAATTAATGCAAAGAATCCATCACAAATTACCATGGTTTTAAAGACAAGACATGAAACCCCATTTGCATGCTCCTGCCTCACTCGCTCACACTAATCCCAGCCCTGGTTCCAATAAAATCTGATTTGCAAAAACAGACATTGGTGCACAGGTCACAATTTGCCAATTCTATTTTTTAAAGTATTGCATTAAAATGTGATTTAACTTGATTAATGAGTTTTTGACATTCCCTTAAATTTTGTGCTGGAGGCAAGCACATCACTCACCTCACTGAAGTCCTGGTCTGTCAAAGGCCTCTGAAAGTGATTACTGCAGGTCCGCTCCTGAAACACTGCTTTGCTTCTCGCAGAAACACAGACACCTAATGCTCATATACATGCTTTAAAGTAACAAGCAGTTACTGGTTTCAATTTATTTTAGTCCAAAATTGTTGTGTCCATGGCACACTGGTGTGCTCCAAGAATTTTTGAACTATGCAATACCTGGTTTAGTCAGGGGCACTGACCTCTTTTCCCTTAGATTGTCAAATAAAAAAATGACAGCAGCCAACACAACAATAGCTGTCCAGTGTGAATGAGTCAAAATACACCTATTTTTTATCAGATCAGCAAAAAATATATTTTTTGATGTGCTGCTGAATTTTAGTACTGTGCAATGAGATGAAAAAACCTAAAAATTACTGGTCCAAAAAGTATTTCCTGTGGGTTTTTTGACTCTTCTCAAGCCAACTACTCAGTTTGCCTGCACAATACTACAGTAATGAAGTTATCTTGTAGCAAAATGGTATTAAAATTATATAGAACTACAAATAACAACAGTCTTAATAAGTTTTTGAAATATCCTTTAAAACTATTTCATATCTGGAATGGCTAAATTGAGACAATCATCACAGAAAAATTAAGTCACAAAAAAATGATAATAAACCATTACACCACACAGCAGCTTTATATAAATGATATTAAGTTAATGGGAGAAGTGAGAAAGTCTCAACTCTATCACCATTCAGTCCGGAATAAATAAAAACTTTGACAGAACAAATTAAGGAGTGAACGATTTAATACCATAATTAGTAGTGAGAAATGCAAAAATTAGTAATTATTGAAGAAACCATATGTTAAATGTATTAACTGTGGATATTAAAACTATATTATATTATTTTGTCAGATTATGTAATGAGTGAGATTTTTTTCAGAGTATAAACTACTTCCTGGGAGGGAGATTAAGTTTTTGGGAAACCTCATTATTTAGGCCATAGTTAACTTACATTAGTTTTATATTATGGTTTGCACACTGGGAGATCTGATTCAATTTTAAAAACAGTTTTTTAAGAGAGTTTGATGGGGTGTCACAAAACAATACTTAGTAACTGGTAATTCCAGATTACCAAATAAATCTGAAGCCTCTGTAGCTCTCAGGTCATGTGAGATTTTTAGGACATAATCTGAAAAAGTTACAGTGTCCCTGAGAGGGGAATCCTCTGCCAGCCAAGGCTTACACCCATTCAGAGATCCTCACAACAGTAGGCTAATTCTAGAATATTTCCAGGAATAACAATGCTTGCTGAATACATTGAGTCCCTTCACCGCAAAGGAAATCCTTGAAGAAAACTGGAAGGCAGACCCACCAAAATTATTCAGGGTTTTTCTAACCTTGTATATCTAATATAAAAAATACTCTTATTCATTCATTCATTTATCCTTCCCAAAATATTAAATACACACTTTGTAGAATGCACTGGGATATACTTCCACTTACAGGCCTTATGTTTTATGAGGGAAGAGACTATATATATGTGTATATACATATATATGCACACACACACACATATCTCTACACACACACATAAATATGTATGTATACAATCATACATAAAACTAATTCAAGACTGGGTAAAATAGTATAAAAGAAATTCACAGGGAGCCAGAAAACATTTTATTCAGGCCAGAATCTCGTTTATAAAGCCAGGGAAGCCCTCTCCGAGGAGGTAATTGTAGTAACAACATGAAAGAAGAGCAATCAGCATTAAGAAGCAGGGTGTGAAAGAGTGTACCTGTGAGGGCACGTCATCCTTTGGTCAGAAAAATTTCCTGTAGCAGAGTGAAATTGGGCATTTTCAAGAAACATAAAATGCTATCATAGCTGGAATGTATTGGGTAGGGTAGTACCTGTCACACCACTCACATCCATACACTTCAATTGCCCTGAAATGCGCAGCATGCAAAATTGAAATGAGGTGGCATAGAACTGTAGAAAATGAAGCATTTAGAATCATAGCCTTATTGAGGTTAGTTTGTATACCATAAAATTCACCTATCATAAATATCAGTTTTAACAATTTTAATATGTGCAATTGTGCAATCATCTCCACCAACCAGTTTAAATCTTTTCATCACCCCAAAAAGTTTGCCTCATGTCCTCAGCAATTAATTTCCACTCCTACCTCCAGCCCCATGCAACTAGTGACCTGCATTTTCCCACAGATTTTGTTTCTCGAAATTTCATATCAATGTATTCATACTACATATCATAACATACATAGTAAACATACTACGTAATCATGTAATCTTTGTTCTGGCTCCTTAGCATAGTGTGTTTGAGGTTCCTCTGTTATTTCATGTCTCAGTAGCAGTTTGTTACTTTCAGTTTCTGAATTATATTTCATTCTATGGATATAGCACATTTTCTTTATTATTTTATTAGCTGATAACATTTGGATTATTTTCAGTTTAGGGCCATCGTGCATAATGCTGCTATAATCACTGGTGGACAAGTCTTTACATAAACGCTGGTTTGGAGTAGATAGGAGTAAAATTGATTGGTCATGTGGTAACTCTATGATTAAATTTTTAAGAAGTTGCCACATTGTTTGAGCCACATATTTTTAATTCCTAGCTCATAGACCAATTTTTCAGGATAATAACAATTATGAGAGTCCACTGAATACTTGATGGAATTTCTACTATACTCATCTCTTTCCAATCTGACCTTATAACATCACAATGAACCTAGATATGAAAATGGTAACTATTGCCATTCACAGAAAGGAAAATTCAAGAGAGTGAGAACAAAGTGGCCAACATATGAAAGGCTCATGTGGACATTGTCTAATTCATCATTTTTAATGAATATCACTGTTTATCCCACAAATACAGGAACTGTCTTAGAAAAAAATAAATCTTTATTGAAACAAAGCTGTGTAGAGGTCTATCCGGCTCGGAAATGTATTTTGCACTAATCAGAAATATGTAGCCACCATGAGGTCAAAAATATAGAGTCTCTTGTCTACTAATTAGAATTTTTCCATAACATTAAATTATTTCTACTTCCCCATCATCTACATATAAAAAATGGACTTTCCCATGGTATTTTCAGATCTCAGAAATCTACAAGTTAAATGCAATGCTAAATGGGCCTGTTAGTAGCGAATGGCAAAACTGATGAAGACAATGTGCAGTGACTCTATATGAGGCAGAAACATGCACAACACAGAAAGAAAAAGAAACTAAAAATATCTGATGTTTTTATAAAGGAAAGCAGAGCCAAAAGCAATTTGTCTGTGCTTCTTTCCCATCTGTGTGGCTCCTTCAGTTAAACAGACAATGTAGTCAAATCTGATTTGCTTTCCCATTACAAAAGTTGTGGCTTAACTAGGAGCTCTGCTGGAATGTCTAGATAAAGACATCTTTACATAAATACTGTGTATATATATGTATATATATGTATGTTTTACACATATGCTTTCTACATGTATTTTTGTACACACACACTGTGTCCCCATCTTCAGGTAATATATTAGCCCATGAGAAATATTGAAAGGGAAGCCTGTCTTCCAGGGCTGGGAGAAATGTTCTGTCTCCTAAACTTGACTATAACACCAGGAGAGCCACAGAGAAAGAGATATTCCCCTGATCTCATATTAGAAAAGAAAGTTATTACCTCTTGTATAGTCAGGACTAGAAGAAACAAACTGAGTACTTGTTAAAAATATCACAGGGCAGAGAGTAGGTATATATACTACGGTCCTTGTCCATCCGATTGGGGACTAGGAGGTTGAGTGATTTGTTCAACTTTATCAAGTACTTCCCATGAGTCAAACTTGACATCAGATCATCTTTCCTTCAGACTAGGGTTCCAACCAGCTGACCACTCTAGTTATAAACATTGGCCCCAGCTGTATTTTCCCACTCCTGGATGGTTGTCTGCCTGTCAACAAGATGATAGAAACACCAAGTGAAAATATCCTTATGTGGGCATAGCTGCCTCTTCATGGCAGAGCCAATTTGGAACCCATCCATTAGCAGGGATGTCCCAGAAGCAGCCAATTTTAGTTCAGCCTCTTTAAACTCTGGATTGTAAACAAACAGTAGGATTTTCCACCGTAGAAGGAGGAATAATGAGACAAAGGATGCAGAGGAGAGTGGGTAGGTGAAGCTAGCACCTAGTTCACCAGAGGAATTAGAAATTGAAAGAATATCTGGAAATCTTCAGGGACTCTACTGCTAAAGCTCCAGATCTTTTATTTTTAAAGTCCATGAACTGCATGTAGCTCTTCCTTCTTTTTCTTCCCTATGCTTTTAAGTTTCCATATCATTGCTTGGGTTATCTCCCTTTTTTCTTAGTCTCTCTCCTGATAGTTGAAATATTAGGTCAAAACTGATCACGTCTATTAGGTAGTTCCTGGTTCATTAAGATGGATTACTTGCTACAATTGCCTTGTTTGAATAGCATTCATATGATCCCATGAATTTCACAAATAAATCTTTCTAGATTAAATGTTTTTTAAAAATCATAACTGATTACATTCAACATAATTTAGGGCATGTCCAGACGTATCCCTCCCATGATTCTCTGCCTCCTAGAATCAAGAACAATTTTGATATATATGTCTCACATGTCAGACTGTTCTGCAATGTGATAGAGTCAGAAGAGCCAGGAGTTTAGAATCAGATGGCCAAACTAGGATTTAAAGCCCACATTACTTACTAAATTTTCTGTGAGTCCTAAGGCAATAGCCTTGAGCAGGCTGAGTTTTGGTTTTCTCTTAGTACAATGGCAATTATAATTACTTCACAGGGGTGGTGTAAAACTAAATGACTGCCTACAACAATACAAAAGCTTTTATAGTTGCTGTTAGTTGTATTATTATTAATTTATTAATATGTTGTGGATCAAAATGAATGTGAAATTGTGATGACCAGCTCACAGTGTGGATATGATAAAAAATTATTTCAATTGATATCAATATGGTACCTGTGGTCAATAATGTCATCTTTTCTTAAAATTTAATGAATTGAGTAGTATCAATTATAGTGTAAAAATATAAGTAACCCAATATTTTTTATTTATTAAAAAATATGAAATGACAGAAAAACACACTAAGAATTCAGGATCACTTTTGAATGTATTTGTATCTTATTGATCACTGCAGCAAAAAAAAAAAAAAAAAAAAAACCACAGCACATTTTCATGTTAGTGATATTTATTCAGATTACAAAAAAAATGCTTCGTGCACATATGGATTGGTGGGTCCCATCCAATAACTTCGTCACTCCTTTCAGTCCCTTGGCACACAGTCTGGGAATCACCCATGTTTGTTAAGGTCAAAATAGACAGGGGAGCCTTACGCTTACTAGGTCTGCTTGCCAAGTGGAAATGCTAACCTGCTCTTTCCCAGGATTTTAGAAAAGCATTTCAAGATATTTCACAAGATAAATGGAAATGGGATAAACACAAGGCCTTAAGGAAAATATACTTCTGGTGCATTTATTAAGCACTTGGATCTGATGCATGACACCTGCTTGAAACTCAAAGAATTATCACAGGCGCTGCCGAGGAAGAAAAGATAAGAATTATGACTGCACACAGGCTCATACTTCAGCAAGTCAATGTTTTTAAATCAATGAAAAACAATCCAGTGATTGTGTTTGCTTCAAAGAGAAAGCAATGTAAGATGACATACAGTATTTCAAGCTGTTCAAATTACCGATGGCAGAGTGGCAAGATATATATCCATTAAAACCAAATAGTTGTTTCAAAGTATGTTGGCCAACAGAGATAAATAGTGTCTCTCTGAAGCAAATATAAATTTTTTTCCTCACAATTTTGGACCCTAGAATGCTTTTAGTCCCAAGTGCCTATTGTTTATTTGGGAAATTTTCATTTTGCACCTTCTTTCAGAATTTCTCAAGTTAGCCCACCATAATCATTTTTTATGTGAACAAAGAAAGAGGTATATTAGGTATCAAGTAAAATGCATACTTCCATAACAGGCTCTCTGATGGTCTCATTCATATCAGTAAATTGACCATATTGAATGAGTTAAACACGAATGAGTGGAATGTGTTGAATGCAAGGGCTACTCTCACAGCAGTATTACATCATCAATACTACTGTCTGGCTAGAAATTAATGGGCCATGTATAGGCATTATTATTTGAGAAAAAGAGAGACAGGCAATGTATGTTTCTTTCTTAATTATTTTCTCATCAGCATTTTTATTAATAAACTTTAATAAAGATTATTTTGATACACAAAACACGAGATCATCATCTGTTTGTACTCAAAGGCTTGCATCCTCCTTGTTAGGGCAGCCGGTGACTCCAGCTGTGAGAGAATTCACAAAGAGAAGAAGGCGCAGAGTAAAGTTTTTATTTTCACTTTCCCAAGAGAAGGAGAGGGCTAGGTGCAGAGATAGGCACCAGCAGCAGCCTTGAGGGGTCAGGGCTTTGAGCTCTTATGAGACAATTGGGGTGGTTGTAGAGCAGGACATTTCAGTTGGTCTTGTATGGGCTGCAGCTTGTTTCGATGCTGATGTTATCTTTGGGTGCAAGGGCCAGTGCAGTCATTATTGTCTGTTATGCCCTGTTTCATAAGTTCCGGGAGCCTCTGCACCTTCAGGGAGCTTCAGTAATTTTCTAGTTCTGAGTATAAAGGCTCATAAAACAATTAGGGTCAGCCATGCTTTATGGGGTCCAGCTAGCTCTGGCAAAGAGGGTCTGAAAAAGGGACTTTTGTCCTATTATTCTTGACCAGTGAAAATGATCTCTCCTTTGTCCGCTTAGAAAGTCCATGGTTGCTGTGTGAAATCACAGAATATTAACCAATCGATAGCATATATCGATTCTAGGTGTTCACAACTTAAATAGATTTCTTCTATACAAAGATTTTTCTACAAGTAATGATTTAAAAATGACCTTATCATTATCCCAAGCCTGTCCTTCCCAACTACATACGGTTACTTCTCATAAAGCAGAGCTCCAAAAAAATTGGGAAAAAAATACTCTTTCTGATTCCTCAAAAAGTTGACCATGATCATTAATAAGTCCAGAATCGAGGTTTCCATTTACATTAGAACCCTGGAAAAATGTAAGAGATACTCATGAATTATGTTTCAGAAAGATGCCAAAAAGAAAAGAGTAGTATTTGTTAAAGACCAGTAGTACATGTTTGAACTAAAGGTTAAAAGTGTATGAATAAAGTGATAATTGCTGGTTCAGAAGCTCTATAAAGAAACTTATATGGGATAATAAAAGATGTAAAAATGACCAATGTTTGTACTGGACAATGGTATAAAGATCTATGGATCTTAGTAGACAAATTGATCATTAGAAAGCAATATATTATTATGGTTAAAACAGCACTGTGGTATATTTAAAGGAATCTAAACATTTGTCGAAGAGTTGGTCAGACAACAAAAATATGATTTTTAATTATTAAACTCTGCAAATTGGGATAATAACTTGGAGTCACGGCATAAAATATTAACCAAAATATTAAAATTTGGACAATAGAAAAATATATATTTTTAAATTCTAATCTCAAATCTAGTAATAATTTTGTTGAATCTAAGTGCTCTATATGGATTGTCTATTCTTTTTTTTCATTTTCACAATCTTATGCTAACATTGGTCTCCATTTATGTTCAAGAATATAGAGCTAGAAAGTACCTAAACTTGGATTTCAATTCAGATATGCCTAACCTTAAAGTCTGTGACCCTAACTACTACAAAGCACATCACGCTATGAAATCCTGGTTTTAGCTCTACACCTGTTTCCCCCAAAGTTTTATAATAATAAAGAACACTTCAGCCATAAATTAGTCAGACCTTATGCCTAAGTATCACACTTGACTCACTTTGTTCTACTCACGCTTCATATTCAAACCATCAGCAAGGCCTGTCAAGCTCTCTCTTAAATTTTTTTCTACATTTTTACCTTCACCATCCTATTCTGAGTCACCATTTTCTCTCATCTGAAAAACTCAATCTCCAAACTAGTCTTCTAGCTTTTATTCCACTCTAACACACAACAGAGTTGGTAATAGTTAAAATTGTAAATCAGATGCAGCTCAAAAGCCTTCCCACTCTGCTTAGAATAAAATCTTACACTTCTATACTGGCGTACAAAGCCATGCATGACCTGGTTCCTCCCTCTCTCCCCAACCTCATTCTCTAGACTCCTTTCCAGGGAGAGCCCGACATAACATGCTAAATTTATCCCCATCTGTAGAGACCTTGCACTTGCTCTTACCTCTCCCTGAAGCTATTCTCGCTCTTTGCCTAGGGCAGGCCCTGTCTTACATTCAGATCTCAATTTAGAAGTCACTCTCCACCCAACCCCAGGAAATGCCTTTCCTGATTCCCAAATTTAAAGTAGCCAGCCAGTCACTCTCTGTTCACCTTGCTCTGCTCTGTTCTAATTCTCTGCCCAACATTACTCACACCTGGCATTTTCTTGTTTTTGTTGGTTTATTTATTGTTTTTCTACCCCCAAAAGAAAGTTCTATAAGACATTGTCTAATTTGTGCCGGGTTCCCAGTGCTCCGGACTAAAGCTTAGTGAATACTTGTTCAATGAGTCATGAATGAAGAGAGCTACTGCTCACATATGGAACAGGTTAACCGATTTGTACAGAATGATTTTAGTAATGTCCACAGGGATCCTCCACCCTCCTCCCACCCTCCTGTATCCAAATATATAGATATTGTAAATCTACGATTAAAACCTCAATCTAAGAAAGAAGTGGGTTTTTTTTTTTTTTTGTCAAAATTAGGACATCCTCCCCTAATGATTTACATTTTAAGCATTTACACCTCAGTGTGAATAATCTTCAGATAGGAATGAAAAAAGAAAAAAATGAAGCTATTAACTGATTGAAAGTGAGAAAAAAGGGAACTGGGCCATCAGTGTAATGTGGCGCACAGTGGGGTGGGGGTCCCCAAAAATATTCCCCACAGCCCATGGTGGGAGAGGAGGGAAGGGGATGATACAGTGGTTAAGATACTTTTCATAACAATGGCAGGCTGATAGCTAGTTGACAACTGTGCTGCTGTCCTGGGTAAAAGACCTACATGTCTTTCAGACCATGCAGTGACATAGCCTGGGCAACTTAGGCAGCACCTACACAAGAGGCAGGAGCTGGAAGATTCTGTTGTCACAACACACTCTTGGCTGACTAAAGATGGAAGCTGAAAGAAGGTGAAAGATATGAGGGAACTGGGAAAAGTAGCACATTGTAGGAGGGGCCAATTATGAGGTCATGTAGGAAGCTCTGGGTCAGCATTTAAAATAAGGGCTGGCAGAGAGAAAGTAGCAGCCATGAGGCTGGAAAGGGTATAGAAGGGCTGCCCTGTCGGCCATCAGATCAGTAGTAAGTGGCAGCCAGGAGGAAGGCAGGCATCAGGAAGGAACAATGAAATAGGTGGATTTGGTCATGAGGTCTGATATACACAGGCGTGCCATGTGGTTTGGAGTAAGAAGACGCCACATGGTTTTGGATAAAGAGTTGGAGTAAGAAAGTGGAGAACTGCTGAGAAATCTGCCTGGAGAACACAGGGGCAAAGCTGATGGAGCTGGGAATTGCAGGACCCGTCTAACCAAGCACAGATTCATGGGAGATGCCTGGAATGCTGAACTGTGACCAGGACTGCTGGGTCACGGGCTCCTGTTTTTCTGAAAGATGGTATCTCTGACTGGTGTATTCTGAATCTGGCCTAGGTTGGGAAAGGGGGACAGGATTATGTGTTTTGGGGTGTTTTAAAGGGAGTAGGACTTAATAGCAGAAATCCCCCATTATTCTGAATCTGTATAACCTTTAAATAAACAACCCCTTTCCTTTTTCTTCAAACCCTTGCATTGGGAGTCACCCTTCTTGGCGGCCGGCAGTCAAACCCCACAGCTGTTCCAGAACAGCATAGGTGGGGTTCTGTAACAGCCAGACATACCTGATGAATTCAAAGATTGTCCCAGGTTCTGTCCTTACTAGGAGCTTTGCCTAACAAGTGAGGCTTGATGCAGACTTAATGTTTCTTAGAAACAGAATTCAAGAACTGACAAAAGCTGGCCATCTGTTCTGATGCTAAAGCCAGACAAAGGGAAAAAAATAAAATGCAGTACAGAGAATTTAGATTGTTATTGTTATCATCACCTTTATCATTGCTATTTTCATGATCATTATATAAATAACAAAATCCACAAATATTTATTAGTAACTTCTATTTATAAGACATGATGCTAGAAAAGACAACAAAACTCAAGCTCTGCTCCAAAACACATTAGAAGCTAATAGAAGAATTTCAATACGTACCCATATAAATATAATAAAAGTAAGAAAGTAGAAATCAATGTAGGAGAAATGAAATGTGGAAAGAGTTCAGAGAAGGGTGGCATTATTTGTGAGCTATGTAAATGAGAGAAAATCAGAGATGCTTCATGGCAGAAGGAGCATTTGTTCTGAGTCTTGAATGACTGAAATATGGAGACAAAGAAAAGGCGTTTCCAGGGGCAATGGAGGAGCATAACAAAAGCATGAAGGTAGAAAGTATTTGGGCATGTTCTATAACAGTGTATTTCTCTATGTGCTAAAGCATCAAGTACCCAGGGGCAGACAACTTGCAGATAAGCAGAAAAGGTAAAGTAGGGCGCTGCGTGGTTAGAGATCCCAAACACCACGCTAAGTTTGAGCTTGATTCAAAAGACCATGAGAAGCCAATAAAGGGCTTTGAAAATGGGAGTAGTGAGGGAAGACTGGCTTTAAGGTAATTAGCAAGACTCCACAGCAGTAATTCTCAAAATGTGGTCTCTGGACCCATAATAGCAGCCTCACCTTGGAATCATTAGAAATGCAAATTCTGGGACCTGTTCCCAGACCAAATGAATTGGAACTTCTGGGGATGAAGCCCAACAGTCTGCATTTTAACAAGTCCTGGTGACTCAGATGTAAACCCAGTCTGAGAACCACTGCTGTAAGGTATGCAATCGGCTAGAAAGGAGAGATCAGGAGGGCCGGGGTCCACCATGAACTAAATGAACTGCTAGCAGACTGCTGAGGAGGCTATTGAAACCTCATGTGAGAGGGAGCGAAGGCCTGAATGAAATCAGTCGAAGTAGAAAAAAAGGCATATGAGACAATGACATTATAAAAATAAAGTTAACATTCTTGACATTTGTTAGCCTTTGTCATTATGAATTTTTAAAATGATTTATCAAAAAGATAACCCTTAGTCCAATTTACACATATTATAAGTCTGAAAATGTGCAAGTGGACTAATGGCATTTCCCCCCTCTATTTTAAAAAAATTTAATTCCATTTGTCAACATAAGAAACATTCAAACCTGTAGAGAAGTTTTGGTGAGTTTATCTCAGCCAAGCTGATGACAATTGCCAATTCCCAGGAAGCAGACTCTCAACGGATTGAGAAATGCTCCGGAGAATGGCAGTTTTACACCTTATTTTACACAGTAACTCAAAAGAGGAGGTGAAAGGGGAGTTACAAGAAATCCATTGGGGATAGGTTAGGGAGGCAGAGGAAGCAAAGTAGGGGAACCTCTGGGACTGGATAAAGGGCAAAATGATAGACACATGCTTTCACACAGGTGAGTATAGGATAGCTAACAGTTAATAATTAACATCGTAACAAATAACAATGAGGGGATTTGTGGTCTCTCCTTGGTGCGGTGCCTGTGCCTTGAGGGGTCCGGAAAAAGGAAGTTTGACATTCCAAAGGTATGTTATCGTAGATGGAAAAAGACAATAGACAGGCTCAGTTAAGTAAAGATTGACCTTTGTTAGGGAAAAATACTGGCCTAGGACGTGAATACCCACCATGAACTGCTTTTAGTTAATAAGTTTTCATTTCAGACCATCCTGTGTGGTTACTTGAGGTCTCTGACTTTGTAAGGCCAGCACACAGGCCTCCCCTGAGCTTCGTCAGGTTTAGTATGTGGCTCCTTTTCTTCCACACATGAAAAGAGAAAAGAAGCTATTCTGCTGCAAGACCATTAAAATTACCATAGTGAATAAGTTTTGTATGAATTTGACAATCTCTGTTATTAGTAAACCTAGAACTACCAGACCTCTCTTGCTAAATTCCAATTCTATTTGGTTTTACACTGTGATTTTTTAATGCTTTTATTTGTGCATTATTTTAATTTTTTCATTATATATTGTGCCATTTAGTATTCTCCATGATTATGTTTTCACTGAACAGATGCACTACGGCTTCACTGCACCAAATTCCATGATCCATAATTAGATGGCAATATGTTTTCTTTATGAACTAAATACATTTTTAGTTACTTGGACATTAATTAAAATCACATGCTGGATTGTTACATCTTATCAACACATTTTTGAGGAAATATTTTTGGTTTACTTGAATGCTTTAAAACATTCAATTTTATACTATATAATTCTTTTAACCATAAGAACAGATACTGTAGCTAATATATAAATATTAATTAGAGTTACATCACAGAGCCATTAATGAGAAATAACCATTCACATGCAAAAGCAATGACATTTGATGAATTAAGAGAAAAAATGTTTTTTCATTAATTGTTCCTTTTTGAATATATCATGATCTGTATTTATTTTCATGGTAATTATAGGAAAAATAAATGAAACAAAATTTCAGAATAATGGCAGACAATGACCAATATTGCATTACCATGGGAATAGAAGCAAATTTAAAACTTCATAAAAATTCACATACGAATAAAAAGAGCCACAATATAAGGTGATCTGGAAATCACACTCATTAGTAATGTTATATTGTACTATTTTGAGCATTTTGAACTACTCATGAATTTGAATAATCCTCTCATTTCATGAAAAAACAGAACCAGCTTTCCAAGGGGGGAAGAGAACATTTCTAACCTCTAACAAAATGTTGGAAAATTGAACTCCAGAGCATACTCCACTTATTCTCGGCATTCCTATCTGTTTTGTAAGTTTAGTCCAGAAATGGCCAGAAGTAAAAGGGAGTATATATACAAACTATTCTAGCATGTCTCTGTCATTCTGTCTCTGTTATTCTACTCTTTCTCCTCAGTTACAGCTACATGCAGTTCCTATGAAAATTCGGCAGGTATAACAACTCCCCTTAATGCAATTCCTATCTAGTATATAGATAAGAATTAATAAAAATTTTCACACTAAAATCTATTCTGTCTCAAATACAAAGGGACATAAAGGAAAAAGGCTGTAACTTATTTGGAATTTTTTTAATCCAGAATTGCTCCTCCACTTTTCTGTTGACTTTTTCCAAGGAATAACATATATGGCAAACTGATTTGGTTATCTGTGAAGCATTCTGACTGCATATATCTGTATTAAGTGGTGAATGGAACAGCAACAGGGTTCAATAGCTCAGCATTTTAATAGTAAGGTTGCATTTTGAGAATATGTTTTCAGGAAAGGCTAGCTACAAGAACTGAGCCTACTAAACACATAGCCAAAATTTATCAATTATAATTACAAGCATGGTTAACAACAAAGCTCAAAAGCTGGAAAAATAATACTTCTGCATTGACGGTTCCAGGAAGGAGCAGCAGGAAGTTCTTGCCTGTTGAAAATAGATTATTGTTTAATATTTCTCTTATTTGAAGGGGAGGTTCCATATTTATACTTGAAGTAGAATCCATGTACGCTGGAAAGGCAGAATCTCACACCTTACCTCAGACCTACTAAATCAGAATCTAGTTTGACAAGGTCCTCCTTCTCAAGGTGATGTGTATAACACAATAAAACTGGCAAAGTACTTTTTTAATGCTATCATTCACAATAAAGTGCTTATAAATCATATGCTCCACTATATCTGAACACTTTGGATATTTCGGGTGAGAGATCACTGGATGAAAAATAATATTCGGTAAATATGCTAAAAATATTCGTTGTGTATCTGAAAATCAAATTTAATCAGATGTCCTGTATTTAATCTGGCAACCCTAACTGGGATACACAACCAACTCTGTCCCTCTCATCTTGTGCCATGAACCCCGGGCCAGCCCTCCCTGAGGAGAACCTTGTCCACAAGGCCAAAGAACCTCTCTTTGGCCTCTATCCTGTGCTCTTCTGCAGTCAGGAATGACTCTCCTACCTGGCTTGCCTGTGCTGAGACCACCCAAAGATAAGAAAATTATTAAACTCATTGATAACTTTCTCCTCTAAATTCTACAGCGATATTTGCCAGTCAAAAATAAACCATTTTTGGCAATATGACACACACCTACCTGCCCAATGAAGGATTTGTAAAAAGTTCATAAGATATCTTCTTAAATGCTTTGATTAATTCACAAGAAAATAACAAATTTACACTAAAATCTAAGTGAAGGTGGACATAGTGTTAAAGGACCACTGAAACTAGGTTTCATCCTGAAGGATTTATTAAACAAAGTAAACTTGATGTTTTCTTGTCATGGCTTTCAGGGACTCAAAGGACAAGAGACAAAGATCAAGGACTTGCTCAGGGTAGGGAGTCTGTGTGAAAATTCTTCAGTAGCTGTGATCCCAGAGGTCCAGCCTTCATAGCAGAAATGAGGTTAAAGGTATTCCCCTGAGAGTTCATAAGCAAAAGATAGTTTTCACATGAGTTTGTATCTTACATTCACATCTCTAGGTATTCCCATAATCTCAAGCCAAAATTAAAGTTACATTGATTCCAAACTATGTAATACACACAGATTCATACAGAGGTAAATAGAAATTCTCTCTTAAGAACCCATGTTCATTTTAAGCTGAAATATTTCCCCACAGATGAGATTCTTAGAAACATAAAACCATTGTCCAAAAACACACACCAACCCCCAAAGACATCAAAAGAGACAATAAGCATAAAAATAGTAGGAATGGATATATAAACATAAAAATATTAAATAAGTAAACCTAATATATTTTAAAATAAATTTAATATTAAAATATGAGTAGAAAATAAACAAAGAATTAAAGGAAATAATCAAGCAGATTAGAAAAAAGCAGAGAAATTATAGAAATAAAAACATAATTAAAATTATAATTTCAGTGGGTAGATTTAAAAATAGATTAGGACTACATCAGTACAAGGATGAAGAGTCTAAGAAAACCCTTAAAAACCTGTGATCCACTAGTTCCAATCTTAGTAGTAAAGTCAAAGTTAAAAACATAAGTAAACAAAAAAGAGCATTCACGTGATTTTTATAGCCACCCTTAACTTACACAACTTGAGTGCTCTGAAAACCTCAGGCTAAAATTTAAAGTTTACAGAAACATATAGTAAATAAAAGGAGAAAAACTAAGGAATAGGCATGTTTGTAAATGAAATTTCTGAGAATTATCCAATAGAAGTGAAAGATATCAATCTACATATTGAAAATATTGAAAGAAATCCTCACACTCCCCACAGTGAAACTGTAGAACACCAACAATCAAGACAAAAATACTATTAGAATTATAAAGTCAAATTGTTTTCCACAGTCAAGGATAGGCTGATAAGTGACTTAAAGCAAGAATTCAATGGAGTTATATATTCAATGTGATGAGAAAAATAATTGTGAATAATGAATTCTATGAATTTAATATTATAATTTTTATAATAGTAGTAGTAATAATTTCTTGTGGAGTTAGAAAATATAGACCAAAAAAACTTGATACAAAAATCAAGTACTATGAAATAGAAGATACTGGATTAAACCATTCTGAGGTTTTCACGTTATAGGAGAAAAGGTAAAGATATTGTTTAATAGTATATGGTTATATATTAAATATACATGTTAAAATACCTGTTATTCACTAAAAAAATACAGTGATTGGAAACACACAACCATGTTGCTAATCACAGTGTAATTAAATTAGAAATAACAAAATGACTAACTAGAATAACCACATATTTAAAATTTTGAAAAGCACTCTTCCAAAGAATCATGATTCAAAAAGAAAACATAATAAAAATAATAATATATTTAAATACAAATAGTATTTAAGTAAACAGTCAGACTTCCATTTTTGGCAATATGACACACACCTACCTAAGTGAAATTGAATAGTAGAATGTTATGTATCATTATTGTGGTGTATAATTAAAACAGCATTAAAACAGAAATTTATCATTATATGTGTATATCAATAAGAAAGATAGATGATCAAATAAAATAGAAAAATAATATAACACACCTTAAAAAGCAAGAAAAAATATTATAAAGATAAAGTAGTTAGTGAAAAATACACATAAAATGAATTAATAAATTTCTCACTTTTCAAAACAATAATAAAATTGTCAGTTATGTAGTACAAATAATAAAAAAGTAGATAAGGCACCAAAAAATAGGAATAAAAGATAAGGCAAAGCTGCATTACTATAAACTTTACAAAGTGGATAAAAAATTATCATATACTGAAAACTCCATTTACCAATAAGGTCCACATAACAGTTAAAAACCAGATAATTAAATAAAAAAAATGTGTCATAGGGTACAGTGAAAAACAAGAATGCTACCCAATTTATATTATCAGAGTAAAATATCTCAGGTATAGACCCAGATAAGGACAATATGAGAAAGGGAATCTTATAATCACAGATGGATAAATCTAAATATATATAAGCAATTTAAACCTAGCAGTATGTGAAAAATCATGACTGAGTTAAGTTATCCTAGAACTATATGGTTGTCCTTACATTTGAAAACAAATTTGCAGTAATAAAGGGGAAAATCATATGATCATTTCTATTGGTCTAGAAAACTTAGAAAAGTTGATAATTCAGGAACTGCACATAACTTTTTAAAATTATTTTTATTTATTGATTTGAGGGGGGAGAGAGAGAGAGACTTATTTATGCACTCATTGGTTGATTCCTATTTGTGCCCTTACCAGACATTGAACCCACAACCCTGGCACATCTGGATGACCCTTGAACCAACTGAACTACTGGGCAAAGGCCCACATGATCTTTTAAAAAGTAAAATAACACCTCTGAGCACACAAGAAATAGAAAGAAATTCCCTTGATAAAGGTAGATTGGAAAAAACCTATAGTAAACATCATTCTTAAAAGTAAAATAACAAAAACTGTCCCTACAGCATCAGGAATGACACAATAGTGTCTATTATCATTACTTCTACTCACAATTATACTAGTTATCATGGCCAGCACAGTAAAGCAAAAGAAGAAATCAAAGTATATGCATTGGAAACAAAAAATAATAAAAGCTTTCATTAATTATAGATATGTTATTTCATATCTACGAAGCCTAAGAATATATATATATCATATATATAATTAGAATTGATTATAAGGCAATTTTTGCAAGCATGCAAAATACAAAATAGCATACAAAATTAAATTATACTTTTATAACCCAACCACAAATTTAGAATGTACAATATTATACATGTTAGTTAATATTTTATAAAAATACATGAATTCTGAGGAACTAATATAACAAAAAGGCTATCAAAGTTGTATAGAGAACATTATAAAATGTATTAAAATTTAAAGACAAACAAATGGAGAAGTTCTTGCATTAGAAAATTTGATATCATAAAGATGTCAAGTCTCCCCAATTTTATCAATAAAATTTTAAACAATCTCCAAATAAAAAAATTTTAAGCAGAACTCAACAAGCTGATTAAATTAAAATGCCGAAGGTTAAAGATAAAGAGGGAATCTTTAAAGCAGCAAGAGAAAAGCAGTTAGTTACCTACAAGGGAGTTCCCATAAGACTGTCAGCTGATTTCTCAAAAGAAACTTGCAGGCTATAAGGGACTGGCAAGAAATGTAAGTCATGAAAAGCAAGGACCAACAGCCAAGATCGCTCTACCTAACAAAGTTATCATTTAGAATCAAAGGGCAAATAAAGAGCTTCACAGATATAAAAACTAAAGGAGTTCATCATCACCCAACCATTATTATATGAAATGTTAAAGGGACTTATTTAAGAAAAATAAGATAAAAACTTGAACAATAAAATGGCAATAAATACATACCTATCAACAATTAAATCTAAAAAACAAACTAAGCAAACAAGGTAACAGACAAAATCAAAACAAAGTTATGCCCTGAATAACAAGTTGGAATGTCACTTCTTATTAGATATTAAGAATTATTTTTAAATTATTTGTGATCAAGACATTTTGGTATTGCCCCAGAGACTTAAAAATAGTCCAAACAAAATACACCAGAAAAAGATTCATACATTCAAGGAAATTTGATTTGTGACCAAGCTGACATTTCAGGCCAATGGAAAAACTATGGACTTTAAAATAAATGTTGCTGGGGCAACTGATTGTCAATATGGAATAAAATGTAGAACTGGACTTTACCCCACACCCCACAATAATTGATCTAGTGGTGACAGAGTCCTGAGTATGAAGAACAAAACCAAAATTTTACTCTTTGAGACAGCATGGAAGGACCTGGAGAACAGTATGCTGAACTAAGTAAAGTGAAATAAGCCAGTCAGAGAAAGACAAATGGCATATGATTCCACCCATATGGGGAACCTAATGAACAAACTAAACTAACAAGCCAAATAGAGACAGACTCAGATAGAGAGCAGGCTGACAGTTCTGGGGGTGGGGGTGGAGTGATTGAGCAAAAATAAAAAAAGACTCATGGACATGGACAACAGTGTGATGGATGGCGGGGGAAGGTGGAAGAGGATATAAGGGAGATAAAGAGTAATGTAAGATACAATAAAAAATAAACTGTAGAAAAGAAAAACAAAACCATAAAACTTTTATAAGATAATAGACTATTTTATAAACTCACTAATGAAAATTTAAAAAATATTTTTGACCCCATACAAAAAGTGCAACCCATACAAGTTATTATAGAATTGAAAACTGAAGCACGTTCAATGTAAGCAGTTCTGTTTAAGTTCCATTTAATTCTGGCAAAGAATTGAACAGACAATTTACAAAAGAAGAAATCCATTCATGTAGTAAACAATTGAAAAAGTGATAAACTAAGTTATTTTTCAAAGAAAGGTAAATTAAAACAACAATACGATAGGATTACATACCCACTGGATGTGCAAAAAAATTAGGTCTGACAACACCAAGTGCTGACAATCACGTGATGCAAACAAGTATTTACACATGTATATACTGCTGGTCAATGTATAAATCGGTGAACTACTTTGGAAAACAGTTTGAGAGCATCTAACATATTTGAAGCCACAAATTGCTTTTGACCAAGAAATTGCATTTCTAGGTTTAAACTCTAAAGAAACACTTATATATTCACACCAGGAAAATACTCATAATAGCAAGATTTATAATAGCAAATGCCCATTTAAAATACAATAAATAAATCAGGATATGATACAATGGAAAGTCAATAAATTACATTTACCTGCATCAATGTCTAAACCTCTGAATCCTAATACTAAGTGAAAAAAGCAAGTCACTGAATATATACAGTATTATTCCATTTATGAAAAGATAAAGACAGCATGCAACAGTAATCAATATATGGTTTAATATTAGAAATATATGATTAAATATATAAAGAAAGGCAAAAATGATAAACACAAATTCAGAGTAGTGAATTTCTCTGAGTTACATAAGATTGGAATGGATTCAGAATAGGAAACATGGGAGATTTCAAAGGAATGATAACATCATGTGATTTTGTGATGTGTACCTAAGCATTCTTTGAATAATAATTGTTTGTACATTACTATATATTTTATAAATATTTCTTATAATTGACTCATTATTTTATAAAACCAATAAAAATATTAATACAAAGTTTCATTAACCCTCACATATTCAATACAATTGACTTTGAAGGTCATCTTTTTTAAAATCAACACAGAATTTGAAATTGGAGAAGATTCAAGACTGTATCAGTCTGTACCATGTCAAACAATGGAAACAATTTAAACAAAATCTCTAGGGTCAGTCTCTATTTGCAGCTGTCCCTGAACTTCAGAGCCCATAGGTTTAAATGCATACCAGGTACAGGCAGGTGGTCTAGATGAGTGAAGCCTGCCAAGGGGAAGAAAAGAAGGTGGAGACCAGAAGCCCTATGTAAAAAAAGGTGGCATCAAATCTGTTCCAGCCAAATATTGCCTCATAGGAACAGAGGCTCTGTGTTGTACGTTCTTAAGAAAAGCATGAAATCCAGAATTTTTTTATTGAAATCAACTAACTTTTTTATTAATTTTCAAAACCATAAAAAGACATGCTAACCTACAAAATAAAGTAAAACTGCTTGACATAGCATGCAGAGCTCTTCAAACTCTTTCCAAACTAACTTCCTCATTTCTCTCTCCACACTCTATGTTCTGTACTCATCCTTCCTGTTCACGCCACCTCCTTTGACAGTTCCAAGAAGGGTTCACATTCAGATTGTGGGCCAATCCTTGATCCAAGTCCACTCATCTCTAAAGACTGCACTCAAAGCCACCTCCACTTGGAAGTTTTCCTTAACACCTACAAGAGAAAGTCAGGCATATTTACTATATATCTGTCTCCTTTTCTTTGTTCATATACGTACAGACTGTCCCTGACTTTCATATTTTCAGCTTCAGAACAGCCAACACTTTCATGCATTATACATCGACATTCCAAAGTGCCTTTTGTATGCCAAATCCAGACTTTCATACATCAGCAGATCAACGAACATTTTGCACTAATGTGTGGTGGCACCGCCTGTCAGCCAAGAGTTCTGTTTGGGCAGTCATGCCATCTTTGTCTGTAAGAGCAGGCTTTATGCAATTATTTGAATATTTTTTGCTCTTTGCCCTTATTATTTTGCCAAAATTAATGGAAAATGAACATTGAAAATGCTGATAATAGTGATAAAAATCATAGGTCTCAAAAGCTTAATATAGCTGAAACAAAGGTGAAATCATTAGGCATTCCCATTACGGCATATCTTAACCCCAATCAGACTCTTATTAGATTTAAACCCAGTAGTTCAGTTATGAAGAAAAAATATAATATTAAAGACCCTGTAAAAAATGCTGGAAATAAATTATTGAAGATTGTGTGTAAATGGCAAGATATAATTAGATATAATATCATATATTTTAGATCTCAAAGGAAAAAAAGGAAACTCTGTATAACATGTGAGTCTATTTCTACTACTTTAACATTACTCTATTATGTGTTTAAGGAATGCATTATGTATGAATCCATGCACATCCTATGGGCTCTTTCATTGGAAATCATAGGACTTTCTATTACATCCTAGATCTTCAAGTATCCTCAATCCACTTGCTCCCTTCTTTACTCACTCAATCATAAACCATCCAGGCCTGCTACAGAATCTATCTTGCTCACCCACCACTTGATAGCCATTGTTTCCAAGGTGGAAACTTCAATACACCTTCTGCCACTAGCTAAGATGGAATTTAGGAAAGATGGCATATACCTTGTGGGCCTCAAGTACCAGGGAGAAGGAGAAAGAGTTCTGACAATTTCTGATTATATGTCAGTTATTATACATATGTCACACTATCCTCATAACAACTTGTCAGGGGCCATTGGAAAGGTAAGGAAAATGGACTAAGAGAGTCTGGGTAAGTTACTCAAGGTCATAAGACCCGCATGTAGCCAAGCTACAATTTAAAACCAATTCTGTCTTAATCAAAGAGTATCCTTCAGTGTGTTCAGTATTACAACTACGGTCAAGGCTATTAGCAAATGATAAAATGATGTATGTTCTTCTGGACCATCTTTTAAACTCATCCCTCTGTCTATGACAATTTAACCTTCTTTTTTAGAAAGTTCTAATGCAGCCATTTCTCACACAGTGGGTTTGAATAGCGGCTACAAAGAAACATCTTGTTCTTCATCCAATGAATGTTGTTTTTTTAAATATTAAATATAGCCAAAGATTTTGGAAATGAATTCATTTTGTCCTTCTCAGGAGTGAACTTTGTGTGCATATTCTCATGGTATTCCATTCAAACAGATTTTGAAATTTCATAATATACATGAAAGTGATTAATAGTATATATAGTAAAATAAAAATTAAACTTAACTTTCCTGTGCATAGTAATATGCCATGTGATGCTGTGGGATCACAGCAATTTCAAATAAGTTTTTACTCTATAAATTTGTGCCTAATATATTAGTAACTGTGGACTGTTCCTGTGAATGTCTTACTCCCTTACCTCAATTTTTCATAACCATTTTCTCCTTAGGGCACTGCAGTTAGTGGTTACAAATGTAATATCCCTGTGGGTCTCAAAGGTTTCTAGTATGTACCCAAATAGTTTGTTTTCCTTAGCATCTCCATAAAATTTAATATGTGTGCAGTCCCTGCTCTATTTCTGTCTCCTACTCTGGTTCTGAAATGGGCATCTACTAAAGGTTACAAAGACTCTGCTCTCTGGCTGCAATTGCTTACCTGCATTTTATCCACTTCCACCAGCTGTTGCAGACCTTATTGGTGGCCCCTTCAGCTATATAGGAATCTCTTTTACCTGCTGCTGTTAGTTCTCCTGCTAACATATCTCCAACCTCCTTAGACAGATAACCCCACAGTGTCTTGGGATCACCTGACTTTAGGTACCTGAGGAGAAACAACCCCACCACGGGTGACCCTGAGCCGAAAAGTAACTAATGTGAACACAAAAGCCTTACTCCCCCCAGTCCTACTCCCTGGACAGACTCTCTGATACAATTTAAGCTCAATGCTTCCCCACGGGATCTGGCTAAAGCTGAACACCTGCAACCAAGTTTTTCCTTAGCTTTTTCCCTTCCCCTATCCGCCTCGCTCATTCACATAGAGATTTCTCCTGAACATATATATATATATATATATACTCTGCTAAATTTAAGCATTGTCTTAGGAGACACTCCACTTCTAAGGAAACTAATTTAAGAAAATGCCTAAAAACTGACATAGTGCATGTGGCTATATTTTTCTGAACACAATGGCCATAGCCAGTTTATTGGTTGTGTGACTCCCAAATTCTGAATTGTTGGGTGTTCCTACTAAAATCTGTCCTTTATGTGCTTCATCACACTGGAGCTAAAAATGGATATCGAAATTCAGCTCAGTAATTCAAAATCATTGCCAGGCCACCCCTTTATATCTTGGCCAAGTTTTTAGGTGCACCTGTTGCTCTCTTGGCAGGAAAGGGAACCTGGTGGTATCGCTAGGGTGGAGATTCAAGGTCTGTGGATGCTATAGATTAAAGGGAACAACTTTATTGGGAAGCCAGGTCAGCACCAAAGAGACAATAATATGTCTGAATAAGTCAACTCCAAAAATGCAAAAATAAGTTTCAAAAGAGAGTATTTACTTTAGGATCAAGAGATATGTAGCAGAGTTTTAGGAGGTGAATTTATGATTTAGCTTGGTTCAGTTCCAGCAAGCAATGACAGCGTCCATACACTCACGGCCTGGGGACAAACAGTGACCTTTACAACTGAGCTATTTTTCACACAGCATGAAGCTAAAACCCCATCCACTTTCTTGGAGATCAATTTACTTTTTCTTTTCTGTCCCCCGGAATGCACTTTTGGATGCAAAGCCCTTCTTAATCATTTTGTTACCTTTAAACTTGTGATTAGTGCCCCCTCCACACACTGCCATTAAGACTCTCATAGTCTGTCTTCCCTGAGTTCTGATCTCCTTCCAGTGAATACAGCTCTCCTGGACCTGGATTTCAGGTAGACTTGTACGCTATAAACTTTTTCAAACCGCTCTATTCTGCTGCCACACAAGGAATAACATAGTATTTTGCAACATTAATTTTGACCAAGTTATTATAAAACTGTTCTTAATTGTGTATCTGTTTTCATCTTCCCAATTGAATTAAAGACTCTTAGGAGAGCCATATTAATTTTACTTTCAAATCCTAGTATTTTTGTCAATCCAGATATTTTATCTTTTTAGGATGAATAAATAGCATGTATTTACTTAGGAAAAAAATATTGCATGGCTACTATGAACTGGAAACTTTTCTATCTGCTGGTATACATGTATTACTTTGAAAGTTACAAATATGATATTTCTTCATGGGATTTAACATTTGATTAAGAAGAAATGATCAATCAACCAATGAAGAGATAGTGGTTATGCTTTATAAGAGAAATAAAAGAGGAAGGTGTGATAGAAACTGACTGGTATGGGGAGGAAGGGTGTACCGGAAGGAAGCAACAGCAAGTATAAAGTTACTGAGGTAGAAAACTGAAAGAAACATGTAGAAGAAGCAGAGGCTCAGGGATGCTGCAAAGCAGAATGATGAAGACACACTCTACCAGATGCAGCCAGAGAGGAAGGTACAGAGAAGATCAGGCAGAATCACCAAGCAGCTGAAGATTTAGCCCCATGTGTCGGCATGAACTGCATAATTGGTGAGGCCCAGTGCAAGATAAAGATGTGGCGTCTCTACATAAGAAAATTGGGGGAAATGCAGTTTAAAGTATTAAAATATAACTCGCTTTTCTTTCCTCCTCAATCTCTCTCTCAATCTGTCACAGTGTTTTTTATTTGTTATTTAATGTCTCACTCCCTCTGGCATAGGGATATTTACTGGGCAAGTGTGCAGGACACCCAGCACCATGCCCTGTCCCAAAGCATGGCAGGGTTTGGCAGCCAACGCCTCACCCCCCGACACCTCTGACCCCACTCCAAGACTCTAAGAAAGGGGCAATATTTTCATGTTCAATGGGGAAACTAGGTTGTGGAAAAGGTGAGGCCTTGATTAATTAAATACAAAACGAAAGTACTTCAAACATAATTATCAAGGAATAATAAACCTAAAATGACCATTTAATGTATTCTTCTGCTTACAGGAAATACTGAATTGATCCTGAATCTAAAGATAGTCAATAAAGAAGTGCTGAATCTATTCCCATTCTGATTTTTACTAAATTCCCAGTTAATTCCTAGATTTCTGTTTAAGCCAGCACTTTCTCATTCAACATTTATTGAGTACCTACCATGTGTAAGGCACATACCTAAATATATTACCTCCAAAAGTGTAATGCAAACCATGATATATCTAAATCTTAGCTTTTTATATACTACAGTGTTTTTACATGTAGAGTTGCATATTCCTCATGAAACAACTTTTAAATTTAGTGGGGTTTGGTTTTTGTTTTTTTTTAATGTCCCGAGCACTGCTCCATCTTGTTTAACACCTCAAATTCTAAGAGGCATTTTTATTTCACATTTATAGCTGTGGTAACTGAAGATCAAAGTTCTTAAGTAATTGAGAGATTTGCACAATTGGAGACTCAGCTTTCAACTCAGTTTGTCTCACTCTGAAGCCTGAGTTTTTCCTGTACATCATGCTTTTACCCTTCTTCCTCTCCTTCAGTGAATTACTGTGACTGTAATGTCCTCACATTCACAAGTACTCAACAACTCAACAATTCTCAAATACACATTTGTAGTTAGTTCGATTTAGAATAGATATACTTCAAATTGTTTGAAATAACTAAAAGAAATTTTAAATGCAATGTTAGTAAACTGCAACAGTTGAACATAGTATTGACTATAAATTTTAAACATAAATGCCGCACTGAAATATTCAAAGTTAAGCATGGAAGTAGGTTATTCAAAGAGACAAGTTTGTAACTTAATGTTATTTACTACCATATTTACAAGGACCACATTTCCAAAAACTGTATCCGATGTATATATGTATGTGTTTAAAGAATGGTCTGTAAATCAAGGCAGTGATTTTCTGAATACATCAGTCTCATAGGATTCCTAGGGACCTGCTGATTAACCCAGTAGGATATTAATTATAAACACATCTACCATTCTTACTTTTTGTTCTTTTTCTTTAAATAGGAGTGGAGTAATTCAGACCTGTGTGTATGATTAGGTGTAGCTAACAGTGCATGATGAGCTAGATTTAAATATATTTATGAAGCATCAGATCAAATGAAATAGTTTACTAGAAAATAAACTTGTGTGGAGATTAAATGTTTAGAAAAAAATGTTTTTTTTTTTTAAAAAAGAAAAAAAGCGTAACCTTAAATAAAATAGCATATGAGGTGGGTGAATGTGAAAGAATAGACAGTTTCATTGTTTCTCAAGAACAAGAGTATTTATAGTTTCTCTAGTTTGTGACTCATCACTGTGCTATAAAATATTTAGGGTATTATTCATAACTACAAAAAAGACATAGCATAGAAGAGTTTGATGTTAGGGCAAAGGACAAGGTAAACAAGCTGGCATTTTACTTGTGACATTCCTATTTATAAGAAATTAGATAGTTTCTCTAATTTTTAGCTCCTTTTCTTTCTCTGCAAAAATAAGTATAGCATTCAAAGTGAAAATACATGTGCCTCAAAACTAAAATTGTCAAAAAAGGCAAAATGAAGATAAGGCATAGAGAGTGTAAGAATTGTAGCAGATTGTAAGAAACTCCCTTTATATTTATTGCGTAATGTAAGTGCATGATGACTAGGAAGACATGTGCTTTGGGGAGCAGATCCATTACCCAAGGCGCATTCATTTCCTTCAAGCATTCCTCCTCTCTACAGCTAAGATGAGCACCAGAAGGTAATAGATATGGTGATAAAAAAATGGAAAAAGTATTGATAATGGATAAGAAGACCAAGATAATATAAATCCTCTAATTCAAAAAGCATTTTTTTTGCAGATAAGGCTAGTAATTTTAAGCAATAACTTATTAGTAGAAGAAAGTCCATTTTATAGCTTTTTCTGGTCTTTTTTTACTAGGCAAAGCACTCTAAAATTAAGTTAAGACTCTATAACAGTATTAGCTCTTAAAGCAAATGTTAATTATCAGTTGCTTTAAACCATTTCAAGTAGAGAGAAAAAAAACAGGTAAAAAATAATGTAACTTCCTAGGAATATAATTTTAATATTACCTCTCGTGAAAACAATAGAATTTTTTTGCTTTGTTAATTTGCCTATAATCGTGACTGCATTTGGTCAATTATATTTCTCTAATTTTGAATTAAGTTTTTCATTCTCCAGAAAGGTTATATTTGACCAAGTTTTTAGATTTATTTTTGTAAAGGATAAACTTAACATTGACATATGGCAGAAGCCACCTTTCATGGCAAGAAATACTGGCAATACCTTATTCTGAAATATTGTTTGATGGCTGCTATCAGCTTAAAATTAAGGATGCATATTATATATCTATATCAAAATACATAAAATAATATAGCTGGTTTCTCCAAGATGGTGAACTATCACAGGATATTAGCTTTATATCCCAAAATATCATCCTAGATTTTCCAAAGAAATATGAAGAGGTGAATAGCTCTCTCAATTTATCTAAAAACTATACAAGTAAAAATCTTGGTATAAATGAGCATGGGAGGTACTGGAATATGTCTGTGTCCATTGGGGGGTTGGGTTCTCAACCTTGAATACTTTTGGCATTCTGGGTCAGGTCATCCTTTGTTATGTGGTGCTACCCTGTGCATTGTAGAGTGTTTAGCAGCATCCCTGGCCTCCACCTACTGGATACCAGCAGTATTAGCATGTTCCATACCACCATAAAAATTTTTTAAAAAATGTATCCAGACGTTGACAGTCTGTCTCCTCAGGAAGGCATTGAGAACCATGGATGTTTGACAATGTCAATGCATTGTCTCTTCCAAAACCAGTATCAACACACATGTTCAGCCTGTAATTTATAATACTGCAAACAGTCTGAGTTGATAGAGGGATTCACTTCAAAGATCAAATTACAAACATGGTTTTTAAATTCAAGCCTAATAGCCTCAAGGTGGCCCCTATGAAATTGAGAGAGAAAAGGCATTAGGAGCAAAGGCATATAGAAGATTAAAGGACATTATCTAAAAAAAGAATTTTGGGTGGGCACCTGGAATGTGAAACTTACTGGAAACAAATTTGAAATCTATTAAATCTGTAAAGCAACTGCATTGCCAAAGAAACCACATGACTGGTTAAAAATCATGTGTCTGCTCAAAACTTAAAACAATTCTTTGGCCCCCAGCCTTCCAAAAGCAGGAAATCAGCTGAGTAAAAGGTGCTAAAGTTAAAGAAGGCACATTCCTCAGCATCTACTTCACCTGGGACCACTGAGAACAATGGACAAAAGAACAGAGCAGAATCAAGACCTAATTAGGAAATTCCCACCCATTCCCTGCCCACCCCCACCCCCTCAAGGTGAGTGCCTTCATCTTAATCTGTGCAGTGGCATTTCAGATTTGCTATGAACCAAGGACTATAGACTGTTTCCAATCCTTCCCTTTTTCTAATTAGAGTATTGCACTCTGTGCTTGGGATGGATGGCAGATGTAATTTGTCTTTCGAGTTTATGGAGTTCTAGAAAAGTAAAAACACAATTAGACCTAATTCAGAGTTATAATGGGCACAGAGTTCCTGTATTTTGAGTAGGATTCAGGGAATGAACAAATTAGATCACCTCCTTGGGGAAGAGTTGAGTTTGTTCTGAGTGGGATGAAAGGAGCAACGGGATATTTTGTGTGACTGAAAAGGTGGGTTATGGCAGAAACACTTACATTTCCTAGCCTTTCTTATAGTTAGATTAAAATTATAGGGCTAGTTCTGGCCCCATAATAAGACTGCAAGCAGAGGTGACACAAATCACTTCAAGGTTGCAACAGTTTAGAGCACAGTCCTCTTCTGGGTCTCCTTTTCCCTTTGGCGGTTCCCTTGGAAGCCATGAGTTGAGATGGTGGAGGCACAAAAGGCAGTGAACCTGGATTTCTGACCAGTGCTTGGGGAAAAGCCTATGCTGCCTTCCACCAGGCTGTGTTGTGTTAAAGCCCTGAGGTTATAGGGTATATTTGTTACTGCAGCCTGGACTAGCCTACCTTTCCCAAAACAGTTCTCTAGCCAAGAGTTCCACCATCATCACAACCACTGACAGAGCTAGAAAATACACCACCACTATATGGCTTAGCTACAAACAGAGCTGACGGCTGGTGAGAATGTATTTAGGGTTTTGTTTTGAAATCATTAGACAGTATGTTGCAAAGGCGTGAAAGAAGAAGAGACTTTGGAGTAAAGATTTTTGGACAATCCCACATTTGTTCCGCGCTCTGAAAAGTGGTACAGCATTGTCCCCCCTTGATAATATATTCATCAGCAACTGAGAAATGCACTCTGTCTTTTACATTGTATTTAAAATCCACAAGCTCCTTTCATGCTGTCACGTTTTCTGCAATCAACAAAGAACTCCTTTTCTCAGCCAGCAGCCTCAATGGCACCACTGTTCTGAACTTGAACCAGTACTGTGGTTTCTTCAAATGTGGCTAATATTTTGGATCTTAGTTTGGGGCTAAACTTTCATACCAATTTAACTTTATGCTTCCAAATTTTCGAAATCCTTTGTCCCTAAACTACTAGTTCTCATCATCCACACACATACACACACACGAAATATGTGGTCTCATTTAGGTAATGAAAAAAATGTCAAAAAACCAAATAAAACCCCTCTAGAAATAAGGAATAGCAAAAGAAAGTTGAAGTCTAATTCAGTTGCAAATATGTTTTCATATATGTATATGTGAGTATATATTCCCCCACAAAACTATTTTATTATTTTCCTGAGCTGGTCTCTGTTCAGAAAAAAAAAAAAATTGCACAGTAAACTACTCGGCTGCTTTCAGGAGAGGTTCCCAGGGCCACCTGCTGTGCTTTCAAGTTTAATTTGTTCAACATCTATCTCCTAAAAATCTATTCTTTCTCCTTTTATTTCTACTCATCTAAACCAGCAATCCATCTTCCATTCATCCATGTGCAAAATTCAGAATTATCTTTTACCAATTCTCCCTCCGCCCTACAAGCCATAAGGTGCCAAGTGCTGTAGAGCCTAATGGGCATCAGCGAGCCTCTGATCTCTTTTCTCCATACTCAATCAGCCCTTGATAGCTGGAGGGAGAGGGCTCCTCCCTCCTGAGAGCTGATGAACTAATCTCCCTGCATATAGTCTTTTCTTACTCAATGCAGTCTTCATACCTCCACCAAATTAGTGGGGTTTATTTTTTATCAAGATGCTAATTATGCCATTTTCTTTCTTAAAATCTATCAGATTTCCCCCATTTCTTACTGTAGCACATCTTCATTCTATCACCTAAAATCTTCCTCACTGTAAACCTATCCTATCTTTCTAATTTTGTGTCTCATTTCTCTGCTACTACTATCCCACATTTCAGAAAATTGGATTGCTCACTCTTCTGCTCTTCCAAACCAGATGTTTTGCTAATACCATTCTCTTTGGCCAAAATAGTCCACCCATCCTTCAAGGTCCATCTCTAGGGTTCCACCTTCAACAAAATATTTCCTAATCCCACCAACTGGTATTAGAGCCTCTTTTGTAGTACTAATCAAATTTTTATTTTTGTCTTGGCACTAGTTAAAATATTTCTTTTGTTATATCTTTGTATTATTTGAGTTACTACTAATTTATCTTATAATGATGGCAAAGGATAACAAAATAAAAATTAAAAAGATGAAATGGCATATGAAAATATCATAATCAGTCTACTGTACTAAAGGATCTTCGAGCTTCAACTCCTCCCATTTCTTTCTTCTCTACCTTCAGCACAGGTATTTGAAAACTCTCCTCCCATTAGGAACACCATAATTCACATGAATTTGGAGGCCTACCACCCCCGCAATTCTTAGGCTGAGAGCATCACCTGAAACACCATCTTAAGCAAGTTTTACTTCTGAGTCCTAGCTATTTGGCCCCTATCAGCGCTTCCCTACTTCCCCGCGATTGATTGCTCAGTTCCTCTGACATTATAACAGTACACAGCATCAGTGCAATTCAGCCCAATCAGGAGCTCCACAGAAAAAGTATCTTCATAAATATTTTATTAAATTGATCTGAGCAAAATTCCACAGAGGTTCAAATTCCCATCTTGGTTTCTGCATATACGCCAACTTTTGTAAACATAGCTACACATCATCTGTGTCCATAGAGATAGAAAATGAACTCTCAAGGTAGATCATTCCCTTTGTTAATTTCTCAAGACCAAGTCACACCTGCCTTTGCCTATGAGCAGGCTAGATCATACAACACTGATTTTAAGGAAATAAGTATGCGTTTAAGCATGAGTGTGGTAATATCAGTGACCCTCTGTTTAAATATGCCTTGGCCTACATTTCAAAAATCTCCTGTGAGTGGGAACTGTTTCATTTCACTCATGCAAGTGGCTTTTGGAGTCCATGGTATTTAATATTCTGTACTTTCTGTCTCTCTAGTGGTATGTCTATCAAATCATTTCTAAAAATCACTGAATAAAAAATATAATATACATAGTGTACTTATATGATAATAAAATGCTTAATGTACATATCTGAACATATAATTCAACAGAGTCCTAATAAAAGAAAGAGAATGAAAACTGTCTCTACTATTATCATATCTTCTTCTTGGGTGACCAACTAACTGCCCCAGATTGCCCTGGATTAAGGTTCCCAAGAAGGGACTTTCCAAGCTTAACCAGGAAAGTCCCTCCAAACTAAAACTAGTTCTTTATCTTACTTTTCACAGATACTGATATAACCTCAGTTCTCTGCAAAATCCAAAATATAGGTACTTATTCACAATACATCTTGCTTTTCTTTTCCATAAATTACAGAGGCCAGACATGATCTGTTCTTAAGAAACTCGCATTCAGTCTCAGCAGGCCCAAATCCCCTTTCCCAAAGTGTATGAGTTTCTGGGTCTCAAGCCCTAAGACAGGGAAGTTGTCCCAAGAAATCGACTGCTCTCTGGTGGTTCAACTGTATTAGCTGGAAAAGATCCTCTGCTTCCTTCTCTTATATTTCCTGTCCCACCTCAATCACAAAATGAGAGAAAAATTGTCACGGGGAAAGGAACTTTTCAAACCTCAGATAGATTCTTCTCTTAGCTGAACCATTCCATTTATACATCTTGGCAGCAGTCATTAGCAGTGAGAAACCTAAAGAGACAACAAAAGAGAAATGTATAAGTCTTTTTCAAGAGCTTCTGAAGTGTTGAAAAGTGTTTCTATTTAAAAACTCCTGACAATGATTGGCAGGATCTGAGAAAACCTCACAAGATGAGCCCACCCTCTGAGAATTATTATCAAGAGAACAGTAATTGGCGAACATCTAATCCATTCTTACCACAATTGAGGGATTGCAATGTAATTGCTAGTTGGTGGTCCCTCTCAAATGCCACAAGAAGGTGAGCAAAGCACAGATCAATACTGAACACCCTTCAAGGGCTTTTGAACCTCAAAGAAGGGGAGAAGTTCTAATATTCTGAACTAACCTGACACGATAAAAACCAGAGGAAACTTGCACTGATTGATTGAGTGATTACTAACAGACCCATTAGGCCAGCATCTTCCCATGAATCTGACATGTAAAATAAAAAATAAGACGGGCCTAATTTTAAATTTTTGCAATTAGCGGATTTAATTTAAATGTGAGGGAGAACAGAGGTGTATGTATCAACCCAATTTAGTGCAGACAGAAAAACAGACAGAAATGAAACTTACAGAGTCAGTTCAGAATAGACATAATGAAGCCTATTTACATTTGATGTAATAAATGTTTAGAATATTAATGATCCACATGGCAAAATTTGAGGCTACTGACAGCTATAGCATTAAATACCAACTTTTCAACTTTCTTTGTTTTTCATAGGTATCTATTAAATAATAAGTACGAGTGTCCATGAAGGAGTTAAACCAAAATTTTACCAATCCAGGAACTGAATTTAAGGCCCTAAACCCATTTTGTTGTGACTTAGTCAACAGTGCCTTAGTAATGGGTAGGTCTGATTCCCCTAATGAATTGCCTTGAAGGTTAATTGTAAGTACATAAAGTTAATGGTCTTCATCATTAGTGCAAGGAGAGTGGAGGGAAGCAAAAATGGGCCTTTGACATCATCAAAAGCAAAATACAAATGCATGAATCAGTTACTTTTATCCATCTTAATGTAGTAAAGAAAGATGCCTTTCTAAGTTGTCTGGTTTGCTAACCAGGCAAGTACATTTAATCCAAACTAAAAAAGACATTACTTGGAAAAGAAAGGGACTCCAAAAAGAGGAATAGCAGACATATGCTCAAACTTTTTTTTTTGAGTTTTCAAATGATATGTCATAAGATATAATATCTAATCACACATATATAACAAAATCATTTCTTTGTGGAAAAGAAAAACCAAAGATATTTAAACACCAGATTAGTGCCTAAAGATATTACAAATGTTTTACAAAGTCATTTAAAGAAATTAAGTAAAACTTGACTTCGAGTCAGGCTTTTTAATTCAAACAAGAATCCACCAGGAGAGACTGATGTCTGGTAGATCTTGCCACTTAGTTAACAGGGGATCACAAGTCCTAATAATTACCTGATTTTAAAAAACATTCAAGAACAGCCTGGGAATCTTGGATCCCATGTCTAAGTGAGAACAATAAAAACGATCTTCAGCTGTCTTTACATAACTTTTTTCTTCATTATCACATAGCAGATGATATTTGTTTTTCTGTTTCATTTTCTGCTTTCTAACCTGAGCCACAGGCCAGATTCTCCTCCTCTGTAACTCTGCAGGGATTCTTTGGTTTGTACCTTTTGTATACTTCTGCTAGGCATTCTAAATATGGCTCATTCTCCTAGGTTTCAAAATATTTTTTTACTTTCACCTGCAGATCTTCACTAAGTTGCATGCCTTGGAATAAGGATTAGTTTTATCAGCAAAAAAAGCTAGAGATGTTTGCAGCTATAATAACTGAGTTTCCATTTCATAAATTGGAGGGAGAAGCGATAATCTTTAAGGAATGAATTTATCATTGGCAATTCAAATTGTAATGTATTGCTACAGTATAGTGACTGCTCCCTGGATGAAAGCAGTATAGTTACCAGATTCTAATCTTCACAGTCTCAGATTTCTCAAAAACAAAGTTGGATCTCTGTATGGGCCAAATTACAATAATGTAAGCCTCTTGTCTGAGAAATATAATTCCTGAAATGAGGTCAAAATCACTTCAAATTCCCCCAATCTTTGGAAATGTGCTTTTTATGTACCAGGTGTTTTACATAATGTCTGTGTGAGGTGATCATGCACTCTGGCAGTGCCAGACAACCTTGATGTAACCTTCAGGAGAAAATCACACACTCTGTGAACATTTGTAATATTTCCAGCCATTACGTTTTTTTAGTTTCCTTTGATGATTCATGCTAAGGATAGAGAACCGGAAGAGAGATTTTCCTTCAGCGCCATAAAAATAGCCAAAATGTATTTTTCTTTTAGCCATACATTTCAGCTTGCATAAACCCTCTGGCTGATATTTCTTGCCATTTGGTCCAACTATACTTCCTGAAGACACTGTATGAAAAGAACTAGTCTAATTTAAGACAGAATCTGTCCCTGGTAAAACAATAAGTACAAAACAGAAATTATCCCATTTAGCCAACTTCCTTAGAGCCTTGATCTGAGAATCTAATTCTTAAATAGAAAACTTAAACAAAAGTTGCCCAAGGCATCTTGCTCTCAGTATGTTTAGGATCACTTTATGGAAAATAGACTCAATTAATTTTAAGATCAATGAAACTTATACACGCCAAGTAGATCCCTTCTACATGTTGCTATATTACCTTGCATAGTCTCAGGTATATATCATTTTCCTGTGTCATCAAAATATTTATTTATTAACAATTTAAATTCCAATGGTAGGTTTATTTTCATAGATATTTGCCATAATATCTTCAGAGATTTATTAAGGTGTATGTGGCCTCCCAAAAGTGTGAAAGTCAAGGTATTCTGAAAATAACTTAGAACATAAGAGTACCTTGTACATGGGTAGGAAACTATGTATAAGTAAAAGTTCTATTCTCCTCTTCTGTGATTTAAATTCCCTCATTTGGAGAGTGTTTGAATTTTAGGAAAAGACTGAATATTTATGATTTTTCTTTTTAATTTAATAATTCATATACAGAGGAAGTTAAATACATATTTACAGACTCACTACTCTCTGTTCAGATGGCCATAACTGTTGAGACAAACACTCAGACATGGAATTTGCTCAACTGAAAATGGTCCCATGATCAGAGTGAAGAAGCTAAAGCATAAAATATTCTGCATATTATCATACATTATTAACATTTGAGTATGATTCAATGGGGCTATCATTTTACTAGAAATGGAAATAAAACATGAAAAGAAAAGTATAGGAAAAGTACTTAAGGGGTAAATGGCATTTATTTTAAATAGTTTCATAGCATTATTTACTAGAGATGTGTTATATATGAGAAAACACAGCTCTGAGATCTAGATTAGTGATATTTAAACTGTGGTTCCTGGACCAGCAATTGCAACATCTTCTGGGAACCTGTTGGAAATACAAATTCTCAGGCCTACCCCATATCTCTGGAATCAGAAACATTAGAATTGCAGCCCAACAGGCTGTTCAACAAGCCTGCCAGGTGATTCTGATGTACACTCAAGTGTGAGGACCACTGTGCTAGATAATCATTTTCAGGATTAGTACAATCAAATATGGACAGGTCCACAAAAAAGTTTGTATATTCAATAATAAAAATACTATTTGAATTCATATATTGCTTTGAAAATTACAAAGCATTTTCAAATACATTAATCTCATTTGATCTCTCAATATAATTGTGAGATATAAAAGGGTTACTCTTATTTTTTATTTTCCAAGATTAAGTTGAGTTGATAGAGGTTAGGTAAATTCTTCAGCTTCACAGAGCTAGTTAATGGGAGAATTAGATTAGAACCCAGATCTTCAGGCAGCACAACTAAGTAAAGAGTTCATCAGAATTAGTGAAGATTGTTTAACAATGTCCATTGGCATTCAAACAATGTTATAAGTTCTTTAAATTTTTTTAATTAGTTGCCTTCAAAACTGTTAAAAATCTTACAGAGACTTTATACTATATACACCCATTTCAAATAGAATCAAATTAAGCTCTATCTCTGACCAACATCGAATTAAATAAATTCTCAAACTAACATAGTCCTCTTTGATAAGTTTTACTAATATATAGAACAGTCATTCATTTTTGATATTGTTGCAAAAACAACAGCAACAACAGTTAAAAGCCCCAGATGGCATTGGAGAATTCTATTTTTATTTAAAAAATAAATGAAAAATCTTACATAATTTTTAATATTAATTCTCAATTTTGTAGCATAAGAAGTAAGAAATCTTCTACCTGAAATGTTTGTTTCCTATCTGTAGGATAGATTCTAGATATTCTTCACATAGTGCTTTTCTAAAGTGAGAGTAAAGATATAACTTGGACCTTTTTCTTACTATCAGCTGAATGTATCTCTTACAAAATTTTCATAATTACAGCCACATATTCTAAAATAGTTTCTATTATGACCCAATCTCTTTGTATGGTCTCTTCATAATTTTGAAAGAAGCATTTAACAATGTAAAACTAAAGTAGTTCATCATCACCAAGCCATTAACATATGAAGTGCTAAAGGGATATTTAAAAAAGATCAAAACAATGAACATTAAAATGGCAATAAATTCGCAACTATCAATCATTGAATCCAAATAAACTAAGCAAACAAGCAAAACAGGAACACAATCAAAGATATTGAAGATCATTTGGAGGGTTATCAGTTGGGAGGGGGAAGGTGGAGAATGGGAGAAAAGGTTCAGGGATTAAGAAGCACAAATTGATTGGTACAGAATAGTCAGGGGGATGTTAAGAACAGTATAGGTAATGGAGTAGCCAAAGAACTTATAGGCATGACCCACGGATATGAACTAAGGGGAGGAATGCTAAAGGGAATAGAGGTACGAGGTAGAGGGGGGCAAAGAGGAAAAATTGAGACAACTGTAATAGCATAATCAAGAAAGTATATTTTTCTAAAAAATGGATGTTAACATGTTTTCAATTCAGATTGACGCTACTCAAGACATAGGCTTAAATGGTGTTTTGTTAGTAAAACTAATATATCACCAAATCTATGAGAATGGTATCTATGGAAAAAGTAAAGCAAAACGCAAGGGAAAACATGTTTCAGGCTGTTGCAGATGTTCTCAGATCCAATAGCATCGCTACAAAAAATATATATATATGTGAGATATTTCTTTGAATGACACAGGAGGACAATTTCAAAATCTAGCCCAGGATTTCTCAAGATGAGTTATGAAAATGTATTATGGAGGATTAGAAGATCCACAGTATATTGTTGTATATTATTTGTCATTTTGACAAAATACTTAAAAATGTTTTATCAGTTATAAAAAAAAACTTCTTTGGAGTGATCACCTACAACTGAATAAACTATTCAAAAATTCAACATACGTTTCTTAAGTCATTCCTTCTCAAACTAAGGTTCAAAGATGTATGTCGAAAGAGTTATGAAAATGTCTTTTTTTAAAAAAAGGGTTTGTTCAGCATTTGCGTTTGAGAAACAATAATTGTAGCAATTTACTTACTGCCTTAGATCTGGTCAATCTGATAAAAAAAAACAAAAAACAAAAAAACTAAAGTCCTCACTTGGAAATTCAAACAAACATGAGACATAAATTTGAAAGCACTTAGAGGAGTACAGTGACAATGGCCCAGTCTAGCTACTTCTCCATGCGGTATTGTCAGTCGACTCATTTGACTTACCTCAGTGATGCACCAATGAGACAAGAGAAAAGCATTTCATCCCCCCAAGGAAGAGTACTTTTATCATTAAATGTGCTTAAATGTATTAAGGCATAGTTATCATGTAAATCAGGTTGACTTAATGTGGTTTCATTTTTGTTTTTAAATTCTTTACAGACATGTCTCCCTTATCACTTATGTCTGGACTGGACTGCTCCCTCCAGCCTGCCTGTGGTACATCATTGCTGGCTTCACAACGTGCTCAATGCAAAGACTCAAACCGGCTATTTTGCAGGCAAAGACCTTCAGTGTACAATAAGATCCCCATCTGAAGATAATCTTTATTTTTTTTATTATTTTAAAATCTTTATTGTATTTTTTCCATTACTATTTATTCACCTATACCCCCTTACCTCCAGCAATCACCGCACTGTTGTCCATGTCTATGAGTCCTTCTTCCTTTTTGCTCAATCCCTCTACCCTCTAACTTCCCCCCACCACTAGAAGGCATCCTGCTCTCTATCCTGCTTTCCTTTTTAGTTCAGTTTGTTCATTAGATTCCACATGAGTGAAATCATATGGTATTTGTCTTTCTCTAACTGATTTATTTCACTTAGCATAATATTCTCCAGGTCCATCCATACTGTCACAAAGGATAAAATTTTCTTCTTTTTTTATGGCTGAGTAGAATTCCATTGTGTAAAGATACCATAATTGTTTTATCCACTCATCTATTGATGAACTGAAGATAATCTGAGCATGTGGATGTTTAAAATTCCATGGGTGAACAGTATGGCAGCATGGTAGGGGGAATATATTAAAAGAAAGTAGGGAAAATATCCAGGGAAATCAGTATTCTCCATAATTATCTAAAATTGTTTATTATCCCTTTATTCTTCCAATTCTCAGTGATTTAACTTATAACTGAAAACCCTGCCAGAAGTTTTAAGTAGAAAGCAGGCCTTCTCTAACACATCAAAATACAACCAGACAGCCAGACTCCCCATTGTCAGAGGATAAAGTTAGAAAGGAAGGAATTCTGACTTTGAATTTCAGTTTGGAGGTGTCAATATGAGATAGATGATAGAGAGATAATAAAATAGCTATATGTATAGATATATAGATATAAATATGAATATGAATATATATACAGTGTGTGTCTTCTGAAACAACTGAGAAACAATAACCCCCATATAGCAGTGGTCTCACCATGCCTTCATACCTTGCTTCCTAAACATCATTCTATAATGAAGGGATCCGGATTCTTAGAAAATTGGCCAATGACAGGATTGGGGCTGGAACAATACAAACCGTTCTTGGAATATCTTTGAGTCCAGAAAGAAAGAAATTACCCCATCTCCTACTTCAAATGAGGACATGTCAAAATAATCAAAATCAGTTGGAAAGGGCTCCCATTGGCCAAAATGGGTCAAATAGTGCATCAAAACAAGTGAAGAGCAGCTTAAAAATCATTGAATTAAATGACTATAAGAATCCATGAGGCCATTCTAACATACATAAGCAAATAAATAATTAAAAGGGGAAATAAAAATAACTTATCTTTGTAGAAAAAATCACAGCTATCAAATGTGGAAATATTATGAAATTAGAAATTAATATATGTAAATAATCATTGTAATATTTGATTTGTGCACAAATCATCACTAGATATTAACCTAGAAGTTGAATATTTGAGGAGACAAAAATATTTACAAAGTCTCAAAGTATCTCTCCACGAGATACTTATTAATTATTAAGAGGAAATAGTAAGTTTATGGGAGAAACCTGGCAGACACAACCTTAACCAAATGATCTAAGTTAATTCACCGGTAATGGAACAAATGGATGTCATGTACCTCCTGAGAAGAACACATCACATCTGTGGTATTCCTGCTAAAAATGCATAACCTGAATCCAATCATGAAGAAATAGCAGACAAACCATAACTGAAAGACATGCTACAAAATAACTAGTCTGTACTCTTCAAAAATGTCAAGGTCACAAAAGATAAAGAAATATTAGAAACTGTTCCAGAACAAAGGAAACTAAAGAAATATGGCAACTAAATGTAACATATGATACTAGACCAGGAAAAAGAATATTTTACTATAAATGACATTACTAGAATAACCTGTAATATTTCAATACATTCTTTTATATTTTTACTACAATATTATATTGTATTGTAGGAAAGGATAGAAGTTTTTTCCACCCTCATAGGATCCCTGACTGAGTCTGAAAATTAAACTCACAAAGACAGATTAATAGGAGAAAAACTCACAACTTTAACTTTTACATGCACATAGGAACCTCCTCAAGAGGCTGATGACCTGAAGAAATGAAGTGATGAGAGAAGGAAGCTTTTAAACCTTGGACAAAGAAACAATACATTTGTGAAGAATTGACAAAACAAAGGGTTTTGGGTTAGGGGTAACAGATGGTTGGAAGATAAGACTTAGTTGTTTTTTTAATATTTCTTTGTAGAGATTTCTGGGTCCCAAACTCCCTGTCTCTGGTGATAAGAGTATTTTCCTCCCTGATGGTACAGGGGAAATAGAAAAGTGAATCATGTTTCATTGATATTCTCCTTTCAAGGAAAAAAGGGAGAGGGGATAGAGGGGGTCAAAGTGAACATTCTGCTTCTACAGTTTTCTCAACTTCTTCAGCTTAAGATAATATGCCAAGGTGCCATATTTTGGGGTAGTGTGTCCCATCAGTATCAATGCCAATTTCCTCATTTATACAAATATACTCTGGTTATGTAAAAAAAAAAAAGTGTTGTTTTTGTGTGTGTGTGTTTTGTTTGTTCACTTTTTAAAAAGCCACACAGAAGCATTCAGATATAAATTGGTATCCTAACTGTACTTACTCTTAGACAGTTGAAGAACAGGGTGGGAGAGGATTGCCCATTCAGGGAATCCAGATGAAGCTGAATCGCTTGCACTATTATTTTTGAAATATCAGAAATTCTTAAATTATTTTAAAATAAAAAACTAAAAGAAAATATACTCCTCTGATTTGGTAGAAATGTAGAACATGGTATAAAAAAGTCAGCTTAGAGATTAAAGAGTAATCCTAGGAGATAGTAGTGCTATTGTCCATATGGAAGCAAGGCACAGAGGTGCCTTCATCCTCACTATCAATGATCTTCTACTTGGACACATAAAATTAGTACTGATTTCAAAAATAAAGAATGAAAAGACTTAGTAAGAAAGCATCTTGCCTTGTAAAATGTATTTAAATGTCTAAATCTAAAAGAACAACTTCATAGCAAACTGAAAGTCATCTCTTGTTGTACCCAGGAAAAGCAGCCTAGTCAACAATTGCAGATGTGAAAGTCAACTTGCCCTTGACGAATTTAGGAGACCTTGTTATCGGGAAGAGGTACCCAGGTGCTTCATGGAGAGAAGCAGATGTCTTATTCATCTTCAATAATGTAGATCTTAGAAGAGAAAGTTAAGTTTGACATAATACAGACAAAACTGGAACTGATTTTCAAATATTTGGGTCAAGAGAATAAGAAAAAGACAATTACTGCAAGGATCACTAAGATCAAAACAACCAAACTAACCTCGTTTTGTTTTGTTTTGTTTCTTTCTGAGGTCAGTAGACCTGCAGGTCAGGATGAATCTATGTGTTACTTCAGTACCAGGAAACCATTGGTAACATTTCACAACAAATCATTAGGAACAGGATAGAAGAGGTATGGGTGGATCCCACATTTTGATACAGTTGATAAGAAGTGGGTTTAAAATCATGAGCATCATCATTTCAAGTGTGCTTAAAATTGGAGAGAGTGATCTTGTACTGCAAGAAAGGATTCCATCCAGCTCAGAAAGTATGTGCTTGAAAGGCAAATATACCAACTTTATTGGGCATGGCTTCAGAATAGAACTACAGAAGCAGAAATAGAAAAGAGATCCACAAATTGGAATTAGTGGTTGAAGATAACAAGGCTATTGATTCAGGAAATATTGTGTGATTTTAAAATATAGAAAATTTGTAAACTACTGAAATTTTTTAAAATTCTGTTTGTAATGACCAATACACAGAAATTGACATTGTTTTCTTCATTTAAAATTACATTGAAGGGTCCTTTAAGTCATTAAATATTTTTTGAAAATGGTAGCAAATGTGCAATGTTTCACTAATTGTATCAAGATTCGTTTAACCATTTCTCTATTGTTGGATGTCTAATTCAAATTTTGTCACCATAAAAATACTGAACAGTTTTACATAGAAATCATTAGTCAAATTTCTTATTTACTTCCTTATAATATGATCAAGGCTATGTTATTAAAGTTCAATTTTTCCTTCATATTTTCCAATCGACTTCTGCAAAGATTTTAACTATTTATATACAAACAAGTAATAAATTAATGCATGAGTTTTGATTTAAAATTTGAAAACCAACTAAAATTTGGCAATTTGATAGGTTAAACTATATCTTAGTGAGGTTACAGTTTACATTTTCACAAGTGAGGCTGAATACATTTATTAGACACTTTCATTCACTTTTTTGGAGAATTATCTATCATATCCTTTTTTCCATTGGCAAGCAGAATGTTTATCTTGCTTAATTATTTGCAAACACTTTTATATAGACAGAATAATTATTTGGCAAGATAAACTTAAATATGGAAAAATATAAAACGGAAAGTTGAGTTTCTCTCTGTCTCTCTCATGGACACACACACGCACATACCCATGCACAAGATGGAGAATTCCTAATCTAACTGTACTTCATCTTGATTTCAAAAATAAAGTTTTCAAATAATATGTGGATAAGGACCAATTGAAATATATAAATAAAAAAATATTAAGAGAAAGCATGTGTTCAAATGTAGAAGGTAATGGTTTCACTGTCTTTTTTTATTTTTTGAATAGAGAAAATAGTGAAAAATCTCCCTCACATTTCTGTGAAAAGACATATTTCTCATATGTCTTCTCAATAAAAGACATATTAACATAGAAAGGCTTTTTGGGAAGAGAGTGACCAGAAACAGAATAGAGTTTAAAAATACACTGTGTCTACAAAAGTATGGGTGAGGATATTTATGTTTACAAATGCAGTCTGCCTTTCCAACTGTATAAAAGAGAGATAGTGTGTACAAGAATAGACCGATTTTGTGATAATGAGCTAATATAGACTCTATACATGGTGGACTCTTAACAAATAGGTGATTATTGAGTGTATGTGTAAGTGAATGTGTAAATGAATAAACCAATCACCAAATGAGCCAAGGTCAATGAATATAGTTCCAATATATGTATGAGTATATTTTTAGTCAATATAAGAATTATCTTTATAATCGTTAAGTTTTATCAGAAAGGATAGGTTGCCTCAAGCAATATTGAGTACCCCAGGATTTTTCAAGCATAGAGAAGAAGGAGTTAGGGTTAGAGAAAGATGAGTCAGCATCCAGCCAATTATTCAGTAAAGCCTCTCCTACTTCTATGACTCTTAAATTCTAGGAAAGAAGACAAGTATAATATATTATTTAAGAATCCAAAAAAGAATGAATGGAATTAAATAAACAGGAAAAACTTCTAATTTTAAGCCTATGGTGAAGGCAATAGGTTGAGAAATTGTCGTGAACAGCAGAATATTGAAAAATATACTTCAAATGAAAAACTTAAGTATCAGGAGTTCAGATTTTAAATGCCTTTTGAAGTAACTTAGATCAGTTTATGCACTTTTTACATTTTTGAATAGAATCTTAAATTTAAATGTGATATTTGGCCAAATTCTTGAATGAATAGAAACAGTGAAGTATATTTCAATCATATTCAAATGTGAGAGATGTGCGTGTTATAAAGAACATTCAATAAATGTGATAGTTGTTCATTATTATTAGTACTCATCATTTAAACATAGTTGGCTTGATAGAATAAGTTATTCTAGAGAATGGGTATAATTGTGATAAAAATCTCCCTCTAAACTTTTATACCTAATACATTAACTGCAATCACGTTTCCAGCCAAATTAATCAAACAGATATGTAAACTATTTAAGATGTTTGAGTGGGAGAGCCAGAGCCACTCTTTCTAGGCTCAGTCTGCCAAAAACCATTGGAGGCGTCTCTATTTCTAATATTAGATACTACAATTGGACCTCCGCCTCCTGTCTCCAGATAACTACTCAGTAGGGCTGACTTTCTCTCGGCTTATGTGAAGATAGAAGATAACAAAACTTGTGATATTCTGGGATTTTGCCAGAATTCAGTGGGTGGTGAAACCAAGGCCGAAGGCCAAGTGACAAATCCACTAGCTAGCTGCACTAAACATACCCTCATGCTTTTGTTGATTAAAGTGTCATTTTTTTTTTCTTTCGTGAATGTGGGGGTAGGGAGGAAACAATCTACTTTTTGAAAGTGTCTCTCCAAGAAAAATAGTTCCAAGTTGAGGCTGGTATACTGCGGGGCGGGGGGTGGGGGGGAACAACTAAAATAAAAAGCGTAGCTGTAGTTCATTAACTTTAATTGGTTTTTGTTGCCTCTCCTCAGGTTTCCTGGATCTTTCAGCCATCTCCTCCCCCAACTCTCTGCTTCCCCTTCTTCTACCTCTCGCCTCCTCCCCCTCCAATCTGGCTTTCCCTCCTTCCTGGCAGCATTTTTAGCTTTAATTTGATAGTAAAAAACTGAATCCAAAGTTACAAAATTCTTCAGATTTAACTTCTTTGAAAAAAAAGAAGTTTGGGGAAAAGAATGGATATCTCAGCTTATAACCAGCACTACTTCAAAGGCACATGTCCCCACAGGAAGCAGGTGCTCTATGAAAGCAAAATGGATAATATAAATGCATGAAATCATTCTTCTGATTTAAAATCATTCGGAGGACTGACTTAGTACAGTCACTGTTCTGGGCCCCAGAGACAAACAGAGAACAAATTCCCCATTATCATGCAACTTACAGTGTATTGGAAACACAGATAAAAACAAATGAACAAACCAATATATTAAAACTGGCCAGTGAAAAATGCTATGAAAAACACAAAGCATAAAGAAGGATAGAGAGTTGGGATCCTGCTTTAGAAAGTTTGGTCAACAAAAGCTTCTCTGAGGAAGGAACTCTTAGTAGACACTTAAGAATATGAGAGTGTAAACCATGTGACTTTGGGGGGAAACAAGGTCCCAGACAAGGGAACATGTCACAGTAAGAAGGCCCATATATCTGAAATGCAGTGTGCAAAAAAGGAATGGGAATAAATAAGATCAGAAATAAATAAAAGAAAAAATCATTAACTGAACTACTTTGACATTTATCTCTTATCATTGGAGAGTTAACTATATGCATGAGCATTTTATAATAGTCACTAGATCTATCAGGTTCTAAACAATTGCTGTATTGAAATTTGCTATGCATTTAATTCTGAAATGTAATGCTATTTTATCTGTGCTCCATAGTTCCCACTCCCATTGTTACAAAATTAAAGCTAGTCTCATTCAAAGATAAGGGGCTAATTTGGATTGAGGATAATAGGGAGGATGAGACTGAGACCTAAACTTAATCCAGATTGTTAATTCCTATGTACTGATAATAATTGGCCTACCCAAATTTAATTTAGCTAAGTGAAGCTGCATGAGCCACATTATCTCCTCGACCTTGTATTTTTGTTGTATCCCACAGGCTTAGAGTCGAGTTGATTTATCCATAGCCCAGGACCCCAAATAAATACACACGCACATATAAATGTTTATGTGTTATATACTATACATATATGTATATAAAATATTACATGCTTTATATGCCATATGTATGTATACACCCATCTACATCTTTCTACATAAATAGGAATGAGTGTGTGTATGCCCCATACCCCCATATCTCACGGAAAACAAGATTGATTGCATTTTATCAGCCATGTTTGATATTTAAAATGTGGCTTCAGAAAATATAAGCACCTGCCTATTTTAAATCCACTCTGAACTCCCCACATATACAGATTCTTTTTAAAACCAAAGCAAAAACAGAAAGGAATGCTAAATTGCTTTTAGGTACACTGGATGATTTCCATTAGCCTTGACTTATTTTAAGCTCACAGCACACACAAGTGCTAATTTTCATCACTAATGTAGTCCAACCTGATCTACCCAGGCAGAATTGCACCTAAACCTCAGACTTAATTCAATGCTTCCTAATGGAAGTAGGAGCCAATTTTGGAAAAGAAAGTAGTTTTAGAGGAAAAAAAAAAATGCTGCAGTAATGACTAGACAAAGAATATTGCCTTGAAACCAGAACTGAATTCTAGTCCTGTTATATGATGATTGGGAAATTATTCTATTTCTCTGAATCTCAGTGTACTCATCTGTACAAGAAGCAGATGTTAAATTGATGATTTCTAAAAACCATTTAAGATTTTAAATTGTATTGATAAATTTTAAGTGGATCCAAAGAAGGTTTGAAATAGATTCTTGGATAATAAATCTCTATCCTTGACTTATTATCCTTTGGTGATGCTATATCAAACAGAATACACATCAAGGCTGACAACTGTTCCATATGGAAAACAGATTTAATCTAAGAATAAATAAAAAAGGAACAGCAGAATGAAAATAAATTCATCCAAACAAAAAATAAACAAATGAAATGAAGACTAGGAAAATGAAGTAAAAACAAAATCCATAGAAGAATATAATTCTGTAGAACCCAAACTACCCACTGGATGCTGAGAGTAGAAGAGAAAAGAAAGTTCATACAGTTTAACACACTTGGGAAAGAATTCCTGTTATTAATAATAGAAAAATTAATGTGAAAGTGAGACAGATTTCTCAGGAAATTACTAATCCCATGACCAAGAGAATTCAGCTCTGTTACAAATTAAATGCTTGTGTTCCTCCCAAATTAATGTATTGAGGCCCTAACTTCTAGAGCAATGATATTAGGAGACAGAGGCATCATGGGAGGCAATTGGGTTTAGAACAGGTCAGGAGGGTGGAGGCTTAGTAATGGGTTCAGTGACTCTTATAAGAAAGAAAAGGGACATTAGAATTTCCTCTCTGCCATTCAAGGATGCAATAAGAAGGCAAGCTGTCTGCATGCCAGGAAGAAGGTCCTTACCAAAAACCAAATTTTTGCACTTTGATATTGGACATCTCAGCTTTCAGAACTGTTAGGAAATATGATAAATGTGGTTGTTTAGACCATTCTGTCTATGGTATTTTGCTACAGCAGCCCAGGCTGACTAAGACATGCTCATTGCCATATTGTTCAATGAGCCAGTACATCAGAAAGTTCTTCTATTAAATTAACTTAAACTCAGAGGGCATTTTTTTTCCTTTGAGAGAGTGAGATTGACAGACCTTTCCAAACTGTATGTTTGATTGCTGTGGCTAGGACTTCCAGTACTATTTTAAATAAGAGTGGCAAATATGGAAATTACTGTCTTGTTACTGATTTAAGGGAAACATTTGGAGTTTTTGTCCACTGAGTATGATGTTGGCTGTGGGTTTGTCATATATGGCCTTTATTACATTGAAGCATGTTCCCTTTATTCTCACTTTGTTGAGAGTTTTTATTACAAATGGTTATTGGATTTCATCAAATGCTTTTTCTGCATCTATTGGTATGGCTATGTGATTTTATCCTACATTCTGTTTATGTGGTGTATCATGTTTACTGATTTGCAAATATTGTACCAGCTTTTATGCCCAGAATAAATTCAACTTGACCATGGTATATAATCTTTTTATTGTATTGTTGGATCCTGTTTGCTAATATTTTCTTGAGGATTAACAAAGTATTACTAACCCAGCTTTTTTTTTCCTTTTTATTTGCATGAAATGTCTTTATCTATTCCTTTACTTTTAGTCTAGGGTTGGGGGTCTCTTGTAGACAGCATATATGAGTCTTGTTGAGTTTTTTTTTATGCATTCAGCTACCCTATTTTTTTTTTATTGGAGCATTTAAGCCACTTATATTTAAAGAGATTATTGTGTCCTAGCAGGGTGGCCCAGTTAGTTGGAGCATCATCTTGCACAACAAACTGAAGTTTCAGGTTAGATCTCCAGTCAGGGTGTGTACAGGCATACAGGAGGCAACCTATCAACGTTCTTTTCTCTCTCACATCTCTCTCTCTCTCCCCCTTCCTTCCCACCTTCTCTCACTCCCCTCCCCCTTCCCTAAAATATCAACAGCATGTCCTCAGGAGAGGATTAAAAAAATAAAGTGATTATTGATAGGCATGTATCCGTTGGCATTTTATTCTTTCAATTATTCTTTTCTTTCTTTTCTTTCTTTCTTTCTTTCTTTCTTTCTTTCTTTCTTTCTTTCTTTCTTTCTTTCTCTTTCTCTTTCTCTGTCTTTCACTCTTCCTTTCTTTCATTCTTTCTTTCACTCTTTCTTCTTCAAGAAGGTTATTTAACATTTTTTGTAATACTGGTTTGGTGGTAACAAACCCCTATAGCTTTTTCTTGTCTGGGAAACTCTTTATTTCTCCTTCAATTTTAAATGATAGCCTTTCTGGGTTAGTAGTCTTGGTTGAAGGTCCTAGTTTTTCATTACTTTGAATATTTTATGCCAGTCCCTTCTGGGGAGAAATCAGCTGACAGTCTTATGGGAGCTCCCTGGGAGGTAATTAACTGTCTTTCTCTTGCTGCTTTTAAGATTCTCTTTTTGTCTTTCACTTTTGACATGCTGTGTCTTGATATGAACCCCTTTAGGTTCACCTTTTTAGGAATTGTCTGCATTCCCTGGACTTGTGTGTCTCTTTCCTTCATCATCAAATTAGGAAAGTGTTCTGTCATTATTTTTTCAAATAGATTCTCAATGCCTTGCTCTCTCTCTCATCTCCTTCTAGTACCCCTATGATAAGAATGTTGTTATGTTTCATGTTATCCCAAAGGTTCCCTAAAATATTCTGTTTTTTAAATCCTTTTTTCTTTTTGCTGCTCTAATTGGGTGTTTTTTTCCTACCTGTCCTCCAAATTGCTGACTCAATACTCTGCTTCATCCAACCTACTGTTTATTCCTTCCAGTGCATTCTTCATTTCGGAGAGTATATTCTTCATTTCTAACTGGTTCTTTTTTTATAGGTTGTATGTCCTTCATGCTGTTCACCATCCTTCTAACCATGGCTTTGAACTCTACATCTGATAAATTACTTGCCCCCATTTCATTTAACTCTTTACCTAGAGATTTTTCCTGTTCTTTCATTTGGGGAAAATTTCATTTTCTCCCCATTTTGGCTGTCATTTTGTGTTTGTTTCTATGTATTAGATCTGCTATGACTCCCAGTCTTGGTGGAGTGGCCTTATGTAGTAGCCTTGTGGGATCCAGTGGTGTGTGCAGTCTCCTTGATTTCCTGAGCTGGGTGTTTGTGAAAAGCCCCCTGTGTGGGTTATGTGGACCCTCCTGCTGTAATTGAGTCTTGACTGCTATTAACTCATTCATGCATGGGATTAACTCTCAGGCTAGATGACTTTCAGGCTCAACCCCAACTATGATTTGTGAGCTGCTGTGCAGATGTTGACCACACAAAGCAGAATTCACCTCAGCAGGGCCTTGTGCCAGCCAACATATCCTTTTGGATATATTGTGAAGCTTTTTGGACCCTGCTCTGATGGTATCTGAAGCTAGCCATCGGATGTGTTGGTTCAGGGCCTTTTGGGATGGACTCTGGTACAAATCAATGCCATATGCTGCCTGTGACTGGCATCTAGATGACCTGTTTGGAGCTACAAGTGATCCACAGTCTGTGTCTGCCTCTCCTCGTCCTGGGTGCATGCAGGAAAGACCAATCTGTCTACCAGCACTGGGTCCAGAGACAAGTCAGCAAGACTCCCTGGGGACCCCAATATCTGCCTCTACCTGCCTCCATCTGCTGGATGCCTGACAGGCTTAGTCACTTTCAGTAGCCTTTGGCTGTTCTCAAGTTACATGAGGTAGGTTCTCAGTGAGTGAGGTAGGGGCAAGTGGTGGTCACCAGATTAATACAGGTTCCAAACTTGGTGCCAGTGCTGGGTCTGAGGCCACTCAGCAAATTTCTCCAAGTATATCAAGTCTAGCTGCCACCTACTGTATGCTCACACACCATTGCATGCTCATATGCCTTTTCGTTGGGGTGGAAGTCTCAAGAAGTTGTCAGAGTAAGGCCAGGATAGTTTATACAGCCCAAACTGATCAATATTTGGTTATGTGAAGAGAGAGATCTGCTCCAGGTGGGCATGTGAGGAAAAAATGGCCCCAGTCCTAGAGCCACACAACTCAGTCTGTCTCAGATTCTGCCAGGAGGAGGTGGAGCTCAGCAAGGTGAGGCTGATGGGATTTGGGAGGATGGAGCCAATGGATCTCCCTTCATGGGAAGGTGCTGGTCAAGCTTTGGGGAAGGTGGGGAGTGTGGCTCTTGCCCAAGAGACATACAACTCAGTCTTTCCAGAACTTTTCCTGGACCCCCACAAGGAGGAGATGCTAGGAGTCAAGCAGGTGGGGCTACCAGAGCCTGGAGGGTGGGACTACTGGATCTCCCATGAGACAGAAGCACCAATCAGGTTTATAGGAAAGTGGAGGAAATGGTCCCTGCCCCAGAGCCACACAACTAAGTCACTGACACCCCCCAGAGTTTGCCCAGACTTCTACACCCTGGCCAAGGCAGCCAAATCCTTAGTATGATGAAAGAGTTACATGGTGGGTTGAGACGGAGTTCAGAGGGTATGGTTATTGCTTTTGCCCAGGCTGATGCTGCATGGCAGGGAGCACTCCACCCAAGAAAGTTGACATCTGCACTTTAGGAGAATGACTCAGCACAAGAACCCTGTTGGCTCTCCCTTCAGCTTTTTCCCTATAGCCACGAACTCCAAACACTACTCACACAACTATAATCTGCTCCACCCACCCCCTGCCACAGCACAGGGTAAGTGGCTGTGAACAAAATTTTGTGTGTTGGCCTTTTAAGAGGGCACCTGTGTCTCTAGCAGACTTCTACTTTTCTTGATAGACAGAAACCCTGCTGCTTTTCAAAGCCCAGATGTGATGTGGGAACCTCTTCCCAGCTCTGGTGCACTGGTCTGGGAAGCCTGGCTTGGGCTTGAGACCCCACACTTTTCATGAGAGCCCCCCACAGCTGAGATATCCCTCTGGAACCTCAGCCACCACTCATGGGAACAGGACCAGGTCTTTTCACATCTCCACCCTTCCTACCAGTCTTGATGTGACTTCTTCTGTAAATCCTTGGTTATAAGGTTTCCTTTAGCTAGTCTTCAGTTTGTTATTCAGGATAATTGTTCTATAATTCAGTTGTAATTCCAGTTTGGTACTGGGAAGAGGTGAGTGTAGCATCCACTGATTCTGTTGCCTTCTTGAATTCCCTTCATTTTTTATTTTTTTTCCTTCCCTAATTGCATTGGTTGGGACTTCCAGTTCTATGTTGAATTAACAGTTTCATGAGTGTACATCTTTGTCTTGTTTATAATCTTAGAGAAAAATGTTAGCATTTCACAATTGAGTACGATGTTAGCTGTCATATATGACTTTCCATACCCAGGTTATTGAGAATCTTTTCATACAACAGTATTGAATTCTTTTTCCAAATGGTTTTCTGCACCTATTGAGATAATTATATGATTTTACCCTTCATTTTGTTAATATCACATATTTCATTGATTGATTTGCACATGTTAGACCATCTTTGCATCCCTGGAATAAATCCTACTGCTCATGGTGAATCTTTTTAGCGTATTGTTGAATTCAGTTTGTTAATATTTTGGTGGAATTTTTGCATCTATGGTCATCAGGAATATTGGCCTTTAGTTTGCAGGATTTTAGAGATTTTGTATGGCTTTGGTCTTAGGGTAACGCTGGTCTCATAAGATAAGTTTGCAACTGTTTCCTCTTTTCTTTTTTGAAACATTTGGAAAAAAGTTGGTATTAATTCTTCTTTAAATGTTTGGTAGAATTCATCAGTGAATTTATCTGGCTCTGGGCTTTTGTTTGTTGGAAGGTTCTTGTTTGTTTTCTTTTTGTTTTTTTTGTTTGGTTGGTTCTTTTTATCCTCACCTGAGGATATGTTTATTGATTTTAGAGATGGGGGAAGAGAGAGAAGCATCAATGTGAGAGAGATACATTGATCCGTTCCCTCCCATATGCACTCAGACTGGAGATCAAATCCACAACCTAGGTATGTACCTTGACTGGGAATTGAACCCATAATGTTTTGGTGTATAAGACGATGCTCCAACCAACTGAGCCACATACGCAGGGCTGTTGGGAGGTTTTTGATTACTGATTAAATCTTCTTACTAATAATTGGTCTCTTCAGATTTTCTATTTTTACATAGTTTAGTCTTGGTGGTTTTAAGTTTATAAGAATTTTTCATTTTGGTTGGCATGTAATTATTTATAGTAGTCTCTTACAATCTTTTTTATTTCTGTGGTATTACTTGTAGTATCTCCTCTTTAATATCTGAGTGTTCTTTCTTTTTTCTTGGTAAGTCTAGCAAAAGCTTTGTCAATTTTGTCTGATATATATACTTAATTTCATTGATATGCCTGCTCTCTTTGTTGTCTTTCAGTCTATTCCTCTCTACAGAGCTGCCAGTATAGTTAGGTATATGAAAATTGAATGCATAAATATTTTCAATTATTGTATAACCTTGATGAACTAACCCCTTCCCCATTATATAATAACCTTCTTTGTCTCTTATTATAGACTTTGGCCTAAAGTCTGTTTTGTCTTATGTAAGAATAGCTACCTCTGCTTTCTTTAGGTTTCAATTTGCATGAAATATATTCTCCCACCACTTCACTTTCATTTTATTTGCATCTTTAAGCTAAAGTGAGTTTCTTGTTGTTGGCATATAGTTGGATCTCTTTTTTTTCTTTTTTAATCATTCAGCCACTTTGCTTTTTGACTGAAGAATTTAGTCAGTTTACATTTACAATAATTATTGATGGAAGAAGCTTATCGTTGCTATTTTGTTCATTGTTTTTAGGTTGTTTTGTAATTTCTTTGTCCCTTCCTCCCTGTCTTGCTCTCCTCCTTTGTGATTTGATGATTTTTTGTAGAGGTGTGCTTCAATTCCTTCTCTTTGTCTTTTGTGTATCCACTATAGGTTTTTTGCTTTGTGGTTACCATGCAACTTACATAAACTATCTTATAGTTATAAGAGTCTGTCTTGAACTGATACATAGTTGAGGGTGTGCTAAAACACAACATTGTCCCAAAGGAGAGGATTTCAGTCAGCATATAGGTGCAGGCTGACTAGAAGCCAAACCTTAATGCAGTAGCTCATAATGCATGCATTTAAACCCCTTCCAGAGAAATACTGTGCAATAGGCTTATTGCCTGTGCCCTCTCCCCTGAGTCCTGGGAGGACAGTCATGGGGAGGGTTTGTATATCCATTGATAACTTCTTCTTTGTTTTCTGTAGTCCTGAGGATCTTCTAGAGGCCAGCAACATTGTCTTTACAAATAGGTAGTTTTGGGGCCTGTACCTGGGGTGGGAGCTTAAAAGTTGGGGCACTAGATGTACAGTCCAAGCCCTCTGCTCCTCAGGAAGAAGCTGGGAGTTGGGGGTTTCCCCCTGATTGTCTGGCACTATGCCAGGGTTGGGGTATATGTCAAGAGCGTATCATACAATTTTTCCTACCCATTTTGATGTGGGTATTTTCTCATTTGCTCAAAGTATAGGAGTCAGCTCATTTCTCAACTTTTCTCAGAGGGAATTGTTCTGTGTGTAGCTGTATATCTAGTGTGTCTATGAAAGAAGGGATTTCAGGAACTTCCTATGTCACCATCTCTCAATCCTACTAGGGGCTGATGATTACCCAAGGCTCATGAGTCTATTTCTCCCCCAGAGTCTGATATTTTTTCTTTAACCAATTTAGATACCATTCTTTGAAATGTGTTATAGATGTAACTGCATTCATAAAGCAATTATTATTAATATAATTCTTCATAAAGCAATTATTGTGAATATAATTCTTTATGTCAACAAATACAGTGTAAAGCAAGGTGATGAAATATTGAAACAAAAAGATCAAGAAAAAGATTATTCATGGTGCCCAAGACATGGAGACAACCAAAGTGTCCTTTGATAGAGGACTGAATAAAGAAGATGTCGTCCACATAAACAATGGAATACTACTCAGCCATAAGGAAAGATGAAATACTATCATGTGTGACAACATGGATGGACCTCAATAATATTATACTAAACAAAATAAGTCAATCAGAAAAAACTAAGAACTATATGACTTCACTTATATGTGGAATATAAAACTGAAACTCGTAGACATAGACAACATTATGGTGATTACAGAGGGGAACAGGTAAGGGTGGTAAAGGGTAAAGGGGGCCCAATATATGGTGACAGAAGATAATTTGCATTTGGGTGGTGGGCACCCTGCAATATACAGACCATGTATCATAGAAATGTACATTTGAAACCTATGTGACTGAACCAATATCATCCCAATAAATGTAATTAAGAAAAAAGAAAAAACAAACAAGAGTTCCATTTCTCCTGAATTTACTCTCTCTCTCTCTATATATATATATATTTGTATGCTTATATATATTTATATGCAACTATTTGTAGCTTCATATACATATGAATAAAATGTTTTTGTACCTGGACAAATATATCTTCTAAGATGGACTTCCAGGTTAAAGTTTATTTATTTATTTATCAGATTCCTCATATGAATGAAATCCTATGGTACTTATTTTCCTCTGACTGGCTTATTTCACTTAGCATAATGTTCTCCAAGTCCATCCATGCTGCCACAGAGGGTAAAAATTTCTTCTCTTGTATGGCAGTTTCAATTTTAGGATTCCTGGATTCCTCAGAGCTCCAGGCTGTAGTTTAATGTCATCAAAAAGGCTTTTCTCTGGCCCCAGTCCTGTAACCCTCCTCCCTTCCTTCATGACCCCACCCTCAGCTCTGTCTTTCACCATGAGGGGAATTGGACACATGTGCGTGAACACCCAGGCAACAAGCCTAAACACCAACCACATTCCCCTGCCCCTCACAACTAGAGGTGCTCTCACATCTAGACTGCTTTCAGAAGCAAAGACCCAGGGAAAGGAACCTCGGCAGTTTCTGGGATGGAATCAGGCTCATTTGGTTTGGGAGTTCTATAGTACCAGGCATAAAGAGAATAACTTTGAAAGGAGGAAAGTAGGACTTCAGGTAGCATATCCCTTTGACCACATGGACCTCTCCCCAGGTGGAGAAGGGTCAGAGGTTTTTAAATCAGGGCCATTTTGCCCAGGTCTGGGGGTGGCACTAGCTACTCTTATCTTAAAAGAGGTGTTCGCAAAAGGCCAGTGGATCCCTGAAAGCCAATTCTTCTTTGCAGGAGTAGGGAAGTTTTCAGAGAGGAGATGGCATTTGAATTGGGTCTTACAGCATGAGTGGGAGTTTACCATGTAGAGAAAGGAGGGAAGGGCACTCCAAGAAAAGAAATAGCATATGGGAAAACACATAGTTTGAAAGAGTGGCATATTCAGAGAATGGTGAGAAGTTCCTTATGGCTGCAGTGTAGGGGCACGTGGGAGATGAGAAGAGATAAAGGTGGCAGAGTCTATACAGGAAATGATGGCGGGGGGGGCCTTTGATCATGACCAATGCTGTTCTCCCAGGAGACACTGGAGATTGTGTAAGGGTACACCTGCCTTGTGATTTCAGAGAGGACCGCTGGCAGTGTGCACAAACCAGAACCTGGGAGATCAACTAATAGGCAGTTGCACCCAGAAAATAATGAAACATAAGCCCCCTGTCATCAAATGTTGATAGCCTACACATGAACATTATTTCTTGCCTCTGACTTATGGTATTGGATAAGGAATATGAAGAAGGAAAAATGAGGTCTCAAACAGAGTCATAAAAAATAAAGCAATGACAATAAGGACAGAATCCCAAAATGAAGAAATACTTAAGAGGGAGAATCAAGAGGACTTGGCTAACTGGGTAAGGAGGGAAGGATACGGGCAAAGGAAGGTCTGGACATGACTCAAGAGTTTTCTAGCTTGGATAGATTGTGATGCTGGCAACTAAGACAGGACTGTAAGGACAAAAACAGTTTTTCTGGAGTTGACAATATTCCTTTCATTTCTTCGATACTGTCCTACATGAAAGAACAATGACAGAGCCCTGATTTCCTGGCCCACCCTTAAAGATGCTAAGTTCTCCCCTTTTGCAGGAAAAACTATCCTCTTGGCAGTTTTCCCTTTTCTGCCTTTTAAAGCTTCCCTTCCTCATTCTTGTTAAGAGGTTGCCACTTATTGTATCTTTGTATTCCTAAAGCTCCAATACGGACTGTAAATCAAATCAATGCGTATGTTAACAATTGTAAGATTAAACTGGAACCAGAAGATGGACTCAGAGACTCCTGTAGATTCAAATGTGGAAGCTTTGGGACCTCTCTGCTATGATTTCTTTCTTGGTTGTATCAAAGTTCTATTCCACTCAGCTGAAATTGTAAAATTTGACCTCCAGATAAAAGTTATAACTGCCAAAATGTGTAAAACAGGCCTTGAGGTAATCTAAAGAAGTGGGGGTAGTTGTTTTAAATCCTTCTATCTATTGGCTTTTCTCTTTCATGAAATGCTTATTTTGTTAATTCTGCCAGATCCCAGAAGCATTGTTGGCAAATCTTTTATATCAACTATATGCCTGTTTGACACATGAAGGCAAACTTCAACTCAGCCATTTCCATTTCTCCCATTCCTCTCATATTCTTTGGGTAGCTTTAGGACTCCCAAGAAGCGCTTACAGCTAGCTCAGTTCCTAGGAGAGCGATTGAGAAGGTTGACCTAGAAATGAGGCTGGCATATTTGCCAAGGCTCGGGAGAGATCCTGGGCCAGGTACCACCAGGCTCCGCGGAGCGGACCTGAGGGGCAGGAGAGGCGCAGCCGGCCTGCCTGCCGTGGCCCGGCGGGGAGGGCCTTCCTCTGACGCCAGCAGGGCTTTCTGCAGGGCTTCTCGCCCTCGCAACCTGCCAGTCTGGTACCAGTCAGTGATTACTAAATATACAAACAACAACGACAAAAAATAAAGTGCAGCAGAAACAATATTAGCTTGGCAAGAAAGATGGAAATAAGTGGAAAATAGATATGTTACCACTGATTGCTTCAGTTTGATAAAAATATCTTTGTTTCAGCGACTTGAGTTATGGGAGATATCTATGATTGTGATGGCCATATACCAAAACAACAATGAAGGCTTTCTTAAAACATTCTTTCAGGCATGTAATCAGAACTAAAGCATTTTAAAGCATTGTTTTTAAAACCTAAGACATTTCTTCCAACTATATAAACATATTAAGGATTTTCTCATGACTTTTTAAAAAACTATTTTCCTTCCTCCATTTTTAGCTTCCTAATTCATTCAAAGGTTGTTTTTTTTTTTTTCAATAAAACATATCTCTGAAAGACCTCAATTATTTGCTCTTCCTAAATGTTTTCCATTGCAAGGATTAGAGGTGATAAATCACATTCAGTTTATCTCCTACGGTTTCTTCTAGCACATTGTCAACTCCCCTCTCACCCTCATGTGCACACCCCCTGCATAGTAACTGCATATGGGACAGTGTAAAGGCTGTGGGATAAGTGACACTATTAGCACAGTGTGGTGGCTTTGATGTGTAGCTCTCGGCAGGGTTGCCAGAAGAGTGACAGACTCCTGCTCTAATGCAAAGACTATTTCTCATTTACTCGGTTCACTTCTAATAGTCTTACATTACCATTAGCGGCGCAAAGCAGACAGACATCATGGCTAAAAATTTCACAACCTTGGGATTAGTTTATTATGTTTAGTGTCAGCTTTCTGTGTTCAATAAGCCTTTATTAAAAAATAAAGAAAAACGTTTTTTAGGAAAATATTCAAATGTATAATACGTATGAAAATAAGGCCAATTATTTTTATTTTAATTCAGATGAAAACAATGTTGTAGCTCACACTGCCAGCACTAACCCATACCCGGGGTGGAAATATGGAAACTCAATTTTTCTGTGCAATTTTCTAAGGCAAAACGGCTCTATTCTTCCTGCATATGCTATGCTCCGCAAATTCAGTTTTGCCAGTCACTGAGCCTTGAGCAAAACACTGTTCCCAAAGAGAAGCAAAAAAATTAATGAATAATTTTGTATCTAAACATAAACCATATTAATGGTTGGAAACTGGGGGGAGAGGAGGAATCAAAGACACCCAAGAAAACAGAGTGGATTGTACTGCGTGAATGAAGGGGAAGTTAACCAATGAGCAGTTAACCAGTAGGTTGAAGGCAACATTTTAAGTGTGAGAAAGCTGTTAAAGGGGACTTAAAAGAACAAAAAGTACTATTTGTTCCCCTAATTAACTTTGAAGAGTCTAATTAAGGGCAACATAAAAGCCTAAGAAATGGTAGTTATTAGGCATGTACTTTAACTTGATCAGTGAGATGGTATTCTTGTAAACAAAAATGCTAATTTCACTCAGCCCAAAATAAACCTCTCTGCAAATATCTCACAACATAATCATGCAGTACCTTGGGAGCAGAATCCCTATCTAGTGCAGGCTTCCTCTTGAGATTCCTAATTCTAGGCATTAATGACACTCAATTTAAAGATGTCATCGTGGATAAAGAGCATTCTGATACTTTGGTGAGAATGTGGCCACTCCTCAAAGGAGTCTTTTTTATGTTGTATTATAACTTGTCTGAGCAGCTTTAAGAATTGACCGTTTCAATCATAAATACGTAGAAATTTAAAACTGATAAACTTGAAGCATATTTATACTTGATTAAAACAACACATTGGTGTTATTCAAGCTTAGGTACTTAGCTATTTCTTCAAGAATAAGCTTAGATTTCAGTTTAAACATCAAACAGCCTTAAATAAACGAGACTATTTCATTTTTTAAAATTGTTACATTGTTCCCATTTAAAAGTTGTTATATTATTAGAATAATAGGATTATACAATTGTGTTTTTATTTAGTTTTCCTTTACTTGCCCTAAATGGAGTGAACCCCTAACCCAGAGTTAAAACTCTGCCTACGGGAATTTGCTTCACATTTTGATTCTGTAAAGATCACTGTTGTCAAATAGGATGACTCAGGCAAAGGTATTTTCTAGGAATACTTCAAAGAGAGCTGTAATGAAACTATTTTTAAAAACTTTGCATTTCTGATTTTAAAAAACTATTATGATTTTTATTATTGTTAAAAACAACACTAAATACAGAAGTGCATGAAGGTAGACAATTGTGGCTTAATGGTATAATCACACCAAAGGAGTTCCCAGTCTTATTTAGCATTTTGAATAAGCCATAGCCTGCAGTAGCTAGTGTGGCCTTGCAATTGGCATGCTATTAAAACTAACCCTAAAGCCTGCAGCTAGGGAAGAGTGGCTTCTGTGATGCTCTGAGACTTTGCTTCTAACATCAGCACACAAAAGGACAGCTTAAAAAAAAGAAAGAAAAAGAAAGCAGTGTCTAACAGCCCTGAGATGGATTATAGATTATAAATAGAATGAGTTTTAAAAGTATATTTTGTCATACAGATACTTCTAGGGTTTTCTTCTGCTAGAATCTTAACAGCTGACTGCCGTTCTTAACCTGGCAGAATCTGGAGGGACCCTTACTTTGCTGAGGGTCTCATGCCTCCAGAGAACCAGCTGAATGCAGACACTACCAACCAGAAAAATGATACCTCCTAGAGTTACACTAGAAGAAGCACACAAAATTAAGGACCCTAGATTTGGTAACAGAGACCTAAAGTTTAAATTGAAAACAATAGTCTTAATTGTCTTGTGTATCAATATAAAGCAGTATGTACAGAGTATCTACTGTGTACAAGCCACTGCACTTTTAAGAATAGCAAAAAAGAGGATAGAAAAGAGATGTAATGAGCAAGAAAGCATCTAGAAGACAAAAACCATTGAATTACTTCCTTTAAGCCCAGATATTTTAATCTAGCCTTAAAATTAATATTTAGATATTATTGTGCCCATGAAAATTGTTACACTGTTCAAACTACAACTATCTTGCCTGAGAACACAAGTGCTATCCACTTCCACCCAGATATTTCCATCCCCTCCTGCTGTAGTTCTTCCATCATTTAGGTAAGAAAATGCCAGAAGCAAATGCAAAATTTTATGTTATCTACACCACATCCCATGGGAAAAAAATAGATAAGAATAAAGGAAAGAATTCATTTCAGATCCAGTGCCCAAAACTAAGCACTACCTGAGATTTTTATAAGCCTTGATGATATCATTCATAACTACTTTTATCTTTCTATCCCTAAACAATCTGATAATAATTACCTCCAACAAAAGCAATAAAAACAATTGTTTTCCTTGTGAAAAGAAATTAGAATATGAAAATTCTATAGGTCTTTGTGTAGAATATTCCTCTCAGATATGATCAATTCTATCCCATTGTATTTTTCTGCGACATTGGACAGTCTCTAGGCATTGAAATGCCTACAAAACTTGATGTGTCTTTACCTACAGAAAGAGACTAATTTAGCGCTAATGACAGTGTTGTCATCAAACAGTCAATATTGTCTGCAGCACCTCAGTACTGGTATGTATGTAGCTTTGGGTAGAAATGCTTCATCTGCAACTATATCCTGTTATTAGCCTTTTAACTCATTTGTACTCTTTCTTCATTTTCCGCCTTAGCCAAATAAACAGCAAGAACAACAAATGTGAATTGTTACTAGTGCACTGTAAGTGTTGTCTTATGAGTAACATATGGATTGCTTTTCATTACTCTACAGATTAAAAAGTTTATGGAGAAAAGAATTCCAGAGACTTACAGGTACTTAGGTTTGTATTCTGAATCTCTTTTTGAGTGCAATGCATACTTGTATACACATTTTAATTAATTTATTTATTTTTATTGTAGTTTTTTCCATTACCATGTAGTCCCCTTATACCTCCTCCCCCCCCACAAACACCACACTGTTGTCCATGTCCATGAGTCCCCTTTCCATTTGGCTCATCCCCTCACACTTAGCTGTCAGCCTGCTCTCTACCTATGAGTCTGTCTTTATTTTGCTTGTTAGTTCAGTTTGTTCATTAGATTCCACACATAAGTGAAATCATATGGTATTTGTCTTTCTCTGACTGGCTTATTTCAACTAGCGTAATGTTTTCTAGGTCCATCCATTCTGTCACAAAAGTCAAAATTTTCTTCTTTTTTCACAGCTGAGTAGTATTCCATTGTGTAAATGTCCCATAGTTGTTTAATCCACTCATCTACTCATGAACACTTGGGCTGCTTCCATATCTTGGTGATTGTAAATAACACTGCAATGAACATGGGGTGTATATGTTTTTTAGAATTAGTATTTTGGGTTCCTTCAGATGTATTCCCAGAAGTGGGATTGCTGCACCAGTCTGCATTCCCACCAACAGTGCAAAAGTGTTCCCCTTTCTCCACATCCTCACCAGCATTTGTTTGTTGATTTATTGACGATAGACATTCTGACAAGTGTGAGATGGTATCTCATTGTGGTTTTAATTTGCATTTCTCTAATGATTGGTAATGTTGAACATCTTTTCATATGTCTATTGGCCATCTCATATCAGTAGATGCAGAAAAAGCATTTGGTAAAATCCAGCACCCATTTATGATAAAAACTCTCAGCAAAGTGGGGATAGAGGGAACATATTTAAACATAATAAAGGTCATATATGACAAACCGATTTGCCAGTATTATATACCACAGGCAAAAACTACAAGCATTCCCCTTAAGATCAGGAACAAGTCAAGCATGTCCACTTTCACCTCCCTTATTCAACACAGTCCCAGCAGTCTTAGCCACAGCAATCAGACAAGAAGAACAAATAAAAGACATCTAAATTGAAAAGGAAAAAGTAAAACTGTCTTTACTTGCAGAGGACATGACACTGTACATAGAGATCCCCAAAGATTCCCCCAAGAAACTACTAGAACTGATTAATGAATTCAGCAAAGTAACAGGATACAAAATTAATATCCAGAAATCAGTTGCATTTTTTATGCCAATAATAGACTTACAGAAGGGGAAATTTAGAAAACAATCCCATTCACAATTGCTTCAAAAAGAATAAAATACCTAGGAATAAACCTAACCAAGGATGTAAAAGACCTATACATGGAAAATTATAAAACCCTAAAGAAAGAAAGTGAAGCAGACACAAGTAAGTGAAAGCACATGCCATGTTCATGGATAGGAATAATTTACATCAATAAAATGTCCATACTATCCAAGTCAATCTATAGATTCAACACAATTCCTATCAAGATTCTAATGATGTATCTCACAGAACTAGAACAAATATTTCAAAAATGTATGTGGAATGACTTTTTTAAAACTTGCACCCTTACAACTTAGAGTACTCCTATAAGGAAACAGTCCCTGGCCTTCTCCTTGTCAAAGGTTAGATGACTGAATAAAAGATCATGTAGAAAAACTGACCATTCTTCTCTCTATCAAAATGAAAACTTAAGAAAAGCCAACCTGCTGCTTCCTCCCAGTTGTTTCTCTGGGAATTAGAACATGGTTATTGCATTTATCTTACTCAGCTCTGGTCCAATCCTGACAGGAACAGAGAAGGTGCTTCTCTAATTCCATTAAGAGTTTCCCTTCAAAGCTGCATTTCTAACAGGTAGTATTGGAGAAATGCTTAATAGAAATCCACATCTGTGTTTAATGTGACTGAATATTCTTTCTTTTCAAAGAATATTTTCTAACTGCATATTCGGATGAGCTGTGGGAGCCACAATTTAGCCTCCAGAGTCCAAGACCAAAGATATGGCAACCCATGTCTACCCGATTGATACTTGGACTGGTAGCATGCTTTATCCAGGTGTTTCAACATCTTAGATACATCAGAATACATTTTCACTGTGTGTGGGTCACTGGTTTGGGTTAGAGTCACAGACAAACATATCAATAGGTAGCATCCTGTTTCCTGCCATAGATTGAAGGGGACTAAATGGTGATAATATTCTACCTAATAAAGAATAACACTACAAACACACTTTTTAATGTAACATACACTTTTTACACTCACAAAGTGATATATCTGTATTGATAAATCCACACTGTGCATCCCAGTCTCCCTGTATGGATGAAACACATCCATCCAGGAATAATAACAGAGGGTTAGACTCTATTGCAGACATAGAGAGGAGGTAGAGAGGAGGTAATTCAATCTCAGGGATATAGACTTGGAGTCATTGAGAAAATGCTTTATCTAATTCATTGAGCTAACAACCATTTGGACAAGGGAAGAAGTGGTACTGGAATAATGTGGGTGGGCCAACATAAATTTTTTGTAAGAAATGTTATATTTCAACCATTCAGATTGACATATTCCTGGAATATAGGTTTCAAAAGCATGTTGCAGGTGACTCTACATTACACAAATGAAATAAAAAGAAGGTGCTATAGATAAAAATGCAAATTTATATCCCATCTTCTAAAAGTTATTCATTATTAGCATTGTGGAATACCTGAAGAACATTTTTTATTTCTTTGTGACTTGTTTTATTTTTTAACAAAAATTCTGCGTTGGTGTTAAACAGATTTTCAACCCTCAACAAACCAGATGGCTAATCCAAATTATTACATGAAATATGAATAGGAAACTAAGAACTGTACTCTACACAAAGATAATGAGAATTTTTCAACATTTAAAATTTTACCAAAAAATATGTATATATTTCTATTTCATTGGTATCTACTTTGGAATTGTAACAAATAGTCCCAGTGATAATTACCAAATGTCTATATTTAGAGAAAACTAGCACATGTGTATCATAAATAATAGCACAAATTAATATTTCTGAATTGCCTGTTTTACTTGATATAGACATTTGGTAATTATCACCAGAGTTGGCATGTAAAGAAGTGTTTAGACAATTTAAAAGATGCATATTGCTTACTCATTAGACCATGTCTTAATAATATTCTGCAATGAAAATCCAAATTCAGGTGTGTTGGAATAAGGTGGGGTCTTGACCCAGTAGATACTAAAGGAAAATTTTACACTTTGGCTTAGTGAGCACAGTCGCTTCACTTTAGGACCCCTTAAAAGAGCTCTGTCTGTGACTGAGAAATCACTTGCTAATCTAACCATGATCGCAAGGTGGAATTACTTTGACCTTAAAACTAAAGTGTTTACTACCCAAATATTATTTTTGTTCCTTGGCACAAAGAAGTTCATTAATTCTGCATCGCTTTGTCTGCCTCCTGCAGCTTTTAGTTCTGACTTATTGCCTAACTGGCAAAGAGCTGTTTCCAGCAGAGAAAAGTTTAGCACAACCTAGCCAAAAAGGGCTTGCTTTTGGCTCCTCACCTGGTAGAACTGATATCTATGGAAGCAAGTCTCTGTCTGCTCAGGTAACATGCAGGGTGAATACAGACAGCAAATGCAGGCAGCAGATGGAAGACTTGCTTGATTCCGTCCACTTCAGTGTCTGGCCAGCTCTTGGCAAGTATCATTTTCAGAGCACAAGCAGACAAGTGAAATACCATCAGCCATGACCAGGTGACACTGACAACACTGATGGAAGCTGTGACTTGGGCAAAGGAGAGGACTGACTGGTAATAATGTGCAGTTACTAAACGAGAGCTATCTGCCCTGCCGTTGCCACTGTGAGAAGATGAAGCAGCTCAGTGGGCTGCTAATGAAAAGCAAGAGAGGAATGAATACAAAGGCAATGCCAAGAGGCATAAAAAAAAGGAAGAGGATAAGAGACAGCATTTAAACTTCAAGTAAAAGCTAAATTCTGTAGCATTAAGATTTTAAAGACACAGATCAGTTTGGACAGACTAATAATAATTTCACAAGTATGCATGAGTGCTCAGGTGATAATAACAATAGCACAACAGAGCAAAATAGTTGGAGTGGAAAACCAAGGACAACATGTACAAAAATGTAAGTAATATCACACTTCAAATATCAAAACAACCTCAGCTAGGAGAAATTAGGGTGATGAGATATTTTCCTGGCTCTTGACAAGTTTCTAAGAATTGGGAAAAAATTCGTAGATTAAATTTCTTCAATAATCTTTTAATTGAGCCTAGATGATGAAACATAAATATTATATAATTATAAATGATGGCTCTCTTCCTTCTCACACATCAACTCACAGGGCCATTGATCTGATTCTTTCTTTCACATCTCTTTTTTATTGTAGTTGTTAATGAGTAATGCCCCATGAGACCTAATATAATGATCTCATATTCTGGCAGAGACCAACAGAGCTTACCTATCATTCCACATGCTTACCCCCTTGCAGTGTTTTTTTCTCATCTGTCAGCTTGGCTAGTTATAGTAATTCAATGAAATACTAAGCTAGGTGTTGCAGTGAAGGGAGTGTGCAGATGTAATTAAAAGGCCATAATCAGTTGACTTTAAGCAAGGGAGATTATCCTGGATAATTTGGGTGGACATGATTCACTTAGTTGACAGGTCTTAAAAGCAGAGCTAAGACACCCCCAAGACAGAAAAGTGAGTTTTTCTGTGGATAACAGCTTCAGATCTGCCTGCGAGTGAGTTCCAGCCAACCCACGATTTCCCCTTCCTTGTGGGCCCCCTCTGGATTTCAGACTTGCCAATCCAGCCAGACAATTGTGTAAAAACAATTCCTTGTAATAATTCTCTTAATATGTATATTTTCTACTGGTTCTGCTTCTCTAGTTGAATCCTAACTGATAGACCCTGCAAAATTTCCTAACCTCCCTTAACATTTAGCTGAAGCTAGCTATGTTACTAACCTGGCAAAGGAACTAAGAGGTGAGGATGGGTGTGCATCACTGGTGGACTGAGACAGTCACAGTAAAAGCTTGTGTACCTCCTGTGTCTCTGCTTTTTCCATGGCAACCTTGGGGGCCACATGTTAAAATGACAAAGCCATAGTCATATGCAGCCTGTATCGCCGAGTCATAGTATAAAGTGTCCCCTGAACTCCATCAGACTTCGCGGGAATGAGAAACACACCTTCATTCTATTAAACCTCAGATTTCTTAACCTCATTTACAGGGTTTATTTAATAGGTGAGTTTGTGTAGATTTCTTGTCTTACTTAATCGACATATTCCTGACTTTCTTTTAAATCCCTATGTACATGTACAGAGAACATTCAGAAACTCACTTGGCACATTTTTTGCCATAAGTTATAAAATAGTGCTAGTACTGGGTAATAGAAAACTTCACTTTCATAGACAATTATTTATGCTAAAAGAGAGAGAAGGAAACAAAGGTCAAAAATAGTAACTGGGTCAAAAGCATGAGCTGTAATTACCACACTGACTTTATCTATTAACAGGACATTTGTTACTTTAAAAGTCAGTTTTACACTTGTTTTCTCTTAGCTCCAGTGTAGCCCACTGTCATTATAATCCAAAGAGTCCTCTATGACTAAAGAGACAAAGATGTAACTGGCACCACACCACAAAAAGAAGGAGGAAGAAGAAACACTTTACTAATAGTGTTCAAGGATGACAAAAACAATCCAACACAATATACTGTTTAGGCAGGTTGTCCTGAAACATGTAAACTTTTCAGTTCTTCAGCCTTACGGGTGCTGGTCTAGGTGGTTAAGCTACGGGAGGATAATTTGAGATTTGCTACCTTGACTTGTCCGCAGTGTTACAATGCCACCTAAAAGTAAGAGATGATCTCCTACTGTGAAAGCCATTATTTTCTTAACTGTCCTTACTAGATTTTATTTATTAAGACAGGAAAATGTAAGAAATGTTTCAGAATGTTTCATAACTTAAAAGAACACCTTTCATAAATGCTGTCAGATAGACTATGTATACACACATGCGCACACACAGAAGAAAAGACCACTAAAACTTTGACAAGTGAAAAAGGTGATTATTCCTAGGAGGTTATGATAAGTGATTTTTAAATCATTTTCTCTGTCCTCTTCTCTATTTTTCAATTTTTCTAAGGTGAAGACACATTATTTTAAGTCAGGGGAAAATTTTATAATATAAGCAATATAAATACAAAACAGTAAGATAAACATTGTAAAAGATAACATAAGTGTAGGTCTTTGTGTTTGTTACAATATGTTTCAGATGGCTTTTTATCTAAAATTTACAGAATTTGGTTTAAGTACCTTTACTACAGAATTATCAAAATTATTTTTAATGAACATCTAATCTTTCCCTAGCAAACAAATAATCACTTAATGTAGTAAAATCTGAATCTGAATGTGCACTTCTTGTTTTAACCAATACCTATTCAGCTTCCTTTTGATTTTTTTAAAACAAATAGATAGGACTAGGTTAAAATTAACATCATCAAATGTATTTTATGTTAAAAGATGCTACTAAATAGATACATATGCTGGAAAACATTGTATTTCTAGTCAATATGAACACTATATCCACCTCCAAAATTTACAAATGCTATCTCTTGCTAAGCAAAAGTAGAGATTGTTTGGTTTCCACCCAGCTAACCCCACTGTCCTGATTTGCATGGACTTATTTGTAAGTTTTAATTATTAACACCAGCATAGTTATCTTATTGCTACATTCTTCTTGTCATTGTTCTTAGTTTTTCAGTTTTATTCTATTAGTTTTAATTAAGTCTTGGAAATCATTTGTAGGCAACATATACATGTTATTCCCTTTAATGTGCCATATTTGTCAATAACTGACCTTAGCTTCTCTCTATTCTAAAGTCTTTAGCAATTATGAAGATGATAGGGATTTATCTTCATGGTTGCAGAACTGTCATAAATAAATAAATAAATAAATAAATAAATAAATAAATAAATAAACCAGCATAACATGGTTGCAGAACTGTCATAAATAAATAAATAAATAAATAAATAAATAAATAACCAGCCTATTTTATAGGCTAATTGCAGAGATGAATGTAGTTCATGACTTGGAAAGATTTGAGTTTTGAGCCTCAGAAGCCAAGGGGCAAAAGAAAATGAAAGTGCTTTTGGTCCATTTGAAGCTTTAATATCTGCACTAGTTGAAAGGAAAAGGAATCACCTGATGACCGTGTGAACTGTTTTTTTCTGACTTCTGCCTAACTTTGGTGACTCCTTCTTTCCTTTAACCCTTTATTATCCACCAACCTCAAAAAATACTAAAATGTTACTTTTTCTGTGTCACAGTATCAGTCTCAATACCAAATATAGTTCTGGTTTAATCTTTTTTACCAAGCGTGTCTATAATGTTTCTGAGATGTTTATAGACTAGCTTTAGGGTTTGTTTATTTTAGAAGAGTTCGTTAATGTTTTTACAAAAGATAAGTAAACAAGAACAATTACACCTTTTTCTTAATGATCAGAAGGGATCAAGGGTGTCCCTAGACTGTGATGAATGAAAGAGCAGCTGAGGTGAGGGCTAGGGGCTGGTTCCTTCTAAGGTATCATTGTGGTTTTGCGGGAGACATCCAGGAAAATAAAAGCTTTCTATATCTTTTATAAATGCAGCCATGTCCTCTCTACCGTAAACATGTGTACCGCACTACTCCCAGAGAAAAAGTACAGAATTGATGACTTTTGGTTGTCTTTCTACTCATCTAGATCCCAAAACTCTGACCATGGTACCCACACCCCCATAAGTGGTTTTTGAAATTAGAAAGCCACATATATTCCCAACCATATATACAATGTGTGTACAGAAATACAGGAAAAACAGCCTATGACATTTTCAATAAATGCTTTCCCAAAATACCAATTGCCTATTTGCTGTTCCAAGGCCTATTTAGTAAGAGACATAAATATAAAAATACAAATAAACATACAAATAAAATATAGAAAGTAGCTTTTTAACTTTACAGAGACAGAGAGTAATAATGTTTACCATGTACAGTTGGAACAATGTAGCCAGCATTTATTTAAATTCTCAAATAATTTTCCAGTCACAGAATATAAAAGTTTTCTCTCTTTAATTTTTTTGGTCCCACAGGCTGAGTTAATGTAAGCATTATTGATGATTATGGGGGAAAATAAAAAGTTTCATATGGTGGAAGAATTAAATAATAATGATAAGAGCTAGCATGTGAATCAACCCAGTTATTGGATTAAAGAGAAGAAAGTTTCTCCTGCAATGGGTTTTACAGAAAAAAGAGGGAAATGATTTCAGATGCCAAGGTTAGCAGAGATATGTCCAGAAAGTAGGGTGCCTATTCATCTTGAAATATGTTCAAAATGTACAAAGAAAAAAAATAAGATTCATTATCAGTAATTAGCTATCATGTAATAAAACTCAATGATAATTTTTTTATAGTTCAACATCAACCCTGCACACTACAACTGAAAACTATTTTTCTCCTTCCTGAAGTACCACAATTGTTTCTGATTCTCTGTTGTTTTAATTTAAAGACCAAGAAGTTTGTTTTCATTTGACACTCTATTAGATTTTCAAACTATTTGCTAGAAGCTACACTCTAATTTCTGCTGTTATATACTCTTCCATTTCAATAGCATTAAAAAGTCAACATTTTCCTGGTGTTTCAATTCTGAGATGGTACAAAAAAGCATGATGTTTGGAAGATAAGAATCAAAATAAATCAACAATTGCTCTGGAGAATTTGGCATGTTTCTGGTTTCTATTCCTCCCAAAATCAACAAATTCTTGTTTCTACCACATCGGATTTTTTTTTTTTTAAATGGTAAGTCAAACAGCAAAATGGGCCACAAAACAGGATGTAAGTAGGGGTATATTTGTGTGCTTGATATACTATAGCAAGACCTAAAGGACTTTAAAAATGCAATAGAAATGTGAAAAAGTATTTGTTATTTTTTCTTTGTTTTCTGTTAACTATGTTGTTTGGCCTAAAAGATAACTATTCAGTAAATCTAGTGGCAAAACTAATATGCTTAACTTTCTCCATTAACTGTGTCTCACAAGTTCTTTTCCTGGTGGAATAGTAGTAAAACCTATACCCTGTATCATAACTTCCACCAAATAACTTTTGTAATCACAACTTAGCTTTTTGGCCTTGAGCAAATTACTTAACCTTGATTTACCACCCATGAAATGAAAATAAGAATAATTCTTATGCTATAGAATTGTTGTAAGAATTTTTTAAATTAATAAATACAAAACATTCAGAACAATGCCTGTCATGCACTAAGACTCAGTAGTTGTTAGTTATTGTTTTATTTTTATTATCATCATTGCTCTTTCAATATCAAGTTTTACACCACCACAAAGTTTTTATTAAAAATTGCCAAGCATGACTTTCCTAAACTAATCAAATACTTTAAGAGCATGGAGTCCAAAAAGATCTTGACAGTAATATTGGATCCCAGCATATGGCAGAGTTCCATTCTCGTGATGATCTTTAATATTCCATATTTGGATTAAGTCATATCTTTCCATGTCAAAAGAAATTGCTCCTAAATTGAATTAATTTTTCAAATCTTAACATGAGTTTTATACCACATAAATAAAAATTACACTTGTGGGTAGAGATCACTTCTACTTAGAGACTTGAAATATTTAATTATGTTTCATAATCTCTATGAATTTTCTAGGGAATAAAATATTAGTTGGAAATGTCAATTTCATAGTTTAGACTGACTTCTGTTAAATCTGTTAAGTTGCATAATATGTAAAAATACAGCCAATCTTGGGCAAAAGAAATAAATCAGGTTTGGACTTTTATCATAACCTGTTGATTAACTACTAGCAATCTGTCATGTTCTGGGTCACATTACTACAGAAAACGGAGCGTCACCTCCCAGAGTGCCCCTCTGAGAACCTCAAGTTCATGGGAATGAGCAGTAGAAGGGACCTCTGATCTCTTTCCCACAGCCAAATGACAGCTGTGATTCTTTGGCCTTCGTTTGCCTTCTTAAGCTGATTCGGCATGAAATTTATGATGTTTCCTCCAGAGTGTCCTATGCCAGCTCTGGACATTTATTATTCTGACCAGTTATTGAAGGATATATGTGTTTCCTATCATCCAGTTTGATCAAAATTCCAGTCTCCAAGATAGAAGGAACAAGCCTCAGCTAGGAATGAGGTAGGAGTGCATTCTGATATGCTGCCAAAGTTTGTTTCCTGCATCTTAAGTATAAACTTAAGCATACTTTAACACAGTTTTTAAAAAACCACATTGAGGTTTCACTTTATCAGCAAGTTTATCACCTCATAAAGATGTGAGGTGGGACGGGGGTGGGGGCGGATAACAAAGGGACAGATGAAGAGCTCAAACATTTTAATGAGAATGTGTGGCTTCAATCCTTTCAACTTTCTACTTATGAGCAGTAGCATCTTTGTTAAGTTTCCTAACCTCTTTGAGCCTCAGCTTTCTTAACTGCAAAATGGAAATAAGTGCAAATTCATGGCATTCTTGTGAAATTCAAATAAAATGATAGATGCTAAACATTTGATACAGAAAGAATTCAAGGAATAATGGCTTTTACTAATATGATTAATGAACTTTGTTTTCACATACTTTGTTTTGGCCTTTGTTGACATTTTTAAATTATTGGCTTACCCTTTGAAGACTTAGAGCTTTATAAACTTATATACTAATTAAGTTCTTTAAAACTAAAACAAAAAAGTTTCACTCTTACATTCCAGAATTAAATAAGTGATTAAGTATGATGAGTTTTTCTTTTTACTTACATTTAAACGTATTAGTATGCTTACATGGAGAGGAATTATTACCTCTTTTTTTATTAAGTATTATATTTATTGTCAATTTTGTAGGATTTTTTCAAAACTCTAAGAGAATAAATGTTTTCATGAATGTCATTGCTATATCCCAAAATATGAAGCTTTGTTCACTATAGCAGCATTAATTCAATAAATCCTTATTGAGCGTCTGCTTTGTGCCAGGCATTGTTCATTGTATCGGCTATTCAATGGTGAAAAGGCAAAACCCTTGTGCTTATGAAGCTTATATCACTGGGGGGGACGTTGGCAATAAGTAATATGTAACAGCAAATTGTAGAAGAGTGATAGAGAAGAAAACAGTGAAAAGGAGTGACAGAGACTGACACGGGAAGAAGGGGGTTTGGTGGGGCCCTTTGGATGGCACTTTAGATAGGTGGACATGAAATGATTTCTAAGGAATGGCATTTGAAGTGATTCCCAAATGATGAGAGAAGGAGCCAGCCACATGACAACACTCTTCTAGGGGCATTCCAAGAAGACAAGGCAGTGCTATGAAACATTGAAATGACCTTGGGGTGTTGGAGGAACATAAGAAAGACAGGAAAGAGATGATACAGCATTTGGAAGCCTTGGAGAGTAGTTGGTTTTATCTTAGGGGTAATGATTGATCATTGGATAGGAAATGGCCTGGTTTGTGTCTGAAAAAAGTTAAAAAAGAGAACTGAAAGAAAAACAATATGAATACTTGTTAGAAAGCTTCTCCTTGTTCAGAAGAGAGACAACAGACGCTTAGGCCAGGGTAATGGTAGTGGAAATGAAGAGAGGTGATCATATTTAAATACACTTTATAGATGGAATCAAAAGAACATGCTGATGAGGTGTGTGTATGAGTGTTGAGGAAAAGGCAAGAATCAAAGATGGCAAACAGGGGCGCCTTGCTGAAAGAGGACAGAATGAAGAAAACTGTTTGCTGTGTGAGAGCAGCAAATCAGGAGTTCTCTTTGGACATGCTATGTTAACGAGGACCACCAGACACGCATGCAGTGCTGTCAGGGCTGAGCGCATGTACATCGTAAGACTGTCATCACACTCATACCTGAAGAGTCCATCTTAATTTAGCCAAAAATGCCCTGCAGTGACCTGATATAACAGTAACAAGTCCCTTCTACATGAAACTCCCTAAATTAAAGTCAAGTGTATTTACTGGAGGAAAAAAGTTTGCTTATTATATGTCAGGCAAAAAGAACTCTAATTGATTACAATTTGTCCATAAGCGCATATGCAGAGACATCTTTGTCACTTATCTAGGTCTGACCCGTGAATTACAGAATCAGTAAAGAGAATTCCTGTAATGTAAGTCCAAATTTCTATTCATAGACTGTTAAAATGATCTTGAACACTTTCCTACTCTCTACCTAGAAGATAATACTTCATAAGAAAGGTAAAAAGTCTGTGTGTGTGTGTGTGTGTGTGTGTGTGTGTAAGAGAAAAAGAGAGAAGAAAGGAAATAGGCAGAGAGAGGGGACATTTTGTGATATATCCAAAATATTGTTTAAATTCTACCATGGAATCATAGCGATTTGTCTTTGGAAACCTGGTGATCCCTAAGGTTGGCATTCAGACTCAGTCTGCAGTCTTGCACCATGTGGAGCACTGAGTGCCCCAGTCCTGCGGCTGAGCTGGCCCAATTACACACTTTTGGTCCTTCCATCTGAGAAGCTACACAGAGAGCAGGTTTTGGAGCAGGTTCTTCCAGTAGGATGCTATCATGACCGAGGCTTGATGCTCCAAACACAGACACATTCTTGCTTCCACAAATGTCTAAGTAAAAAGAAAATGTGCTAAAGGAGGAAATTATTGTCTTTTTGTTTCCTTCTTTTTATTTTATTTTCATTTTCTTTTCCTGCAAAAGAATACTCATATGGTGTTTTGACTTACAGCAAATGAAAAACAGCTTAATTCTGAAACTGCTAATTGTGTAAAAAACAGGGTTTTTTTTTTAAAAAAAAGTAGAAATTCTTTTATTAGCATGGAAAACTTTTGAAGAGAAGATATCAACACTTTTCCTTAGAATCTTGCTTCCTAATAAAACAGTTATTTGGACAAGGATCATTAAAATATATTTGTCAAAAAGACTTGCTATAGAAAGCTGATTTTTCAAGTTTCTGTCGGATTGTATTTAAAGTCAGTATGATTTCTAATGCAGAAATGTTTCCTTATGAAACAGATTTTTATTTAGGCAAAAGACATTGATTTCAGATAATGATAATCAGAATTAATATAGTTAATATTAAAGATATGAGATCTGCATTTCTCCTAAGCCATGGAAAACAAAACAGAGTGGTAAGACAATATAAATTGAAAATATTTCCCCATGGTGAACTATTTCCTGAAATCAAGGTTAAAAATCCCATCTCTGGTTTTTTCCAGAGCTTCCTCACCATAGCTCCTGAAGCTAGCAACCTAACAATGAAAAATAAGACTCCTGCTCTAAAATATCATTCATGACAATTCTTTGGGGTGAACTTAGCAATTTAGACAAAGTATATATTGGATAAAGGTGTATATCTATTTGATGCCATTCTGTATCCCTCAATTTTTTGGCGTACATTTCTGGTCTTAGCAATTGGAATTGAGGAGTTTTGGGCGCTAAGCACATTGCTTATTACTTATTGCCAGCTTCACAGTAGTGAGAGACAAAGTGTGTGTGCACAGTTTTCTGAAATAATAACCCCTAAGGAAACACAACTATAGTTGATATCTTGGGGGAGTAACTAACCTTATTTTATGAAATTTATACAATGTCTGCTTGCACTTCGATTGTCGTAAAAAAGGAGAAAACCATTTGAGGCCTGGAGAGGATGTTTATTTTTCAAAGCTATAGAAATGAGAAGTCGGTCTATTATCATCTACTGACAAATCAAAAAATAACTTAAACTTCAAAATTGATAGCAGCATTTTGATGAAGATTATAAATCAAAGTGCTCTTATTCACCGGGGAATTATAACTATCCCAAGGATTCTGGAATAAAACAGTCCTCATTTCTGCTTCCACCATCCAAAAGCTTCCTCTGCTTTGTTGGCCCTTCGGGAAATCAGTTTTCCATAAGTTGCATTTTCCTCCTCATCCAAGTAAACTTATTATGTGACTACACTGCTATTTAGTCCAGTATAATTGTATTAATATGTACAGTAGGGCCTGCTCAGCAACAATGCCCCTCTTTCTGCGGAGGCGAAACGCTAATGGAATTTGGACATGGCATTGCCAAGGAAAAACTTTCATTGCTCAAGATGGTGAAGTTACTTCCACCAATGGCCAGAACTGAGAAAAATATGGGCTTCTTTTTTCTTAACAGATGACAAGTTAAGAAAATCATTGTAAGAAAATACTTAGGCAGGTTCCTGGATACACGCTAACAAGATTGATGTTTAAGCGAAGTAGCAAGGGGCATAAAAAATCTTGAGCTGAGTGTGTTGTCTCCAACAAGACTGTTTCACAGTGGTCAAAATATGTTTTCACTCTCTTGCTCTTTTCGTCTGCTTTTCTTTGGCAAAGCGAGAGGTGAATCACTTTTGTGCTGCTGTGATTATTTTTACCCCTCAAAACACAGCTTAAGGGCTCCATTTTAGGGCATAATTGCACACAGAGCCAACTTGCTCAAAAGGTTAAAAAAAGCTGCTCTAGTCCCAGCAAATATCAAGCAGCAGATGAATCAGGTTCAAGGGAAAGCAAAGGAAACATTAACCATTTCTTACTAAAGACATATATTATATACTTCATTATTCCTAATCAACCGCACTCAATTCTTCATCTATACTTCAAGTTTCCTCAATGTAGTGCACACAATACAGTAAATCTCCATCTTTTCAAATAGCTCAATGTTTAAAAATACATTTGTAAACTTTTTTTAAGCTTAGAATGTAAATATTATATGTGGGGTTAGATTTCTAAGCTCTCTAAGGATACTCAATTCACTTTGATGTATATAAAATAGTAAACATATTTGTAATAAAAGTATAATATTCAATATTCTTAAACTACTAATAATTATACCAAGTGAAAAACATTTAAACTGTTGCTTTGTATTTTTTCTAAGTGGAAAACTAAAAATAAATGATAGAAGAATACTAGATTTGAGTACCCAAGCATCATTGCCTCTGTAAAAGAAAGAAGGAGCCTAAATTTAAGAGCTTGGTTTTGGTACGGCAAAGAACAAAAGTATCAAACTTTAACTAATCATATTTTGATAAGTTACAAATTGTATGATCAACACATGTAGGCATTTTATATATGTCTTCTTCCTTCATCAAGAGTTTGGACCATATCTTCCAATCATTTTGTTTCCATCTCCATACCTATTACAGTTTTCAAACTTCTTTGGGCACAGGATAAGTGAACTAATCTCCAGACAAAATAACAAGAGTTCTATGATCACTTCAAAGCCTATCCCTGAGGTTATGCTTTCCTGGAGTCTGCAATGAAACTTAAACCTAACCCTTGAGAATGCACTATGTTGAGGCATTTTATATCACTTTTATTCAAGACCAACAACAGTACAGCATGCCAAAGGATTCCTCTTTTGGACTCTTTATGTTCTCCAGTGGAGGTAAAAAGGACATCCTGATTTAAAAAGATATTTATGGAGCATGAGAGAAACTATGTTGTTAACATGTTTTCCTACTTCTGCCTCTTTTTCCAATAGCCTATTTCCGCATGAACCATGGGGATTTCATAAAACATTTTGTCACAATTTTGTCCAGCTCTTGTGTATTCAGTGACTTTTTATCATAAGGAAAGGAAAATCCAACCTCAGTATCATCACCTTCCACATGCTCTCTGACCTGGCCCCAAGCACTGATCTAAACTCAGGGGCACTGCCGTCTGCCTCTATTCCCCACTGAATGAGTCCCACAACTTCACTCCTTTCTTCTGCCTGCAACACTCTGCCTCAGATCTTTATGTGGCCAGCTCCTTAACATAATTCTGTTCTCTATAAAGTGTCATGTCTTATGTGACCACTCTTTTGAAAATAGCTCCTGAATATCGTCCTCCTAATTTTTATCATTATACTCTGCTTTATTTTATTTAGGTTACTATCACTATCTGAAATCATATTATTTTTCTTGTTTCTTTTTATTGTCTCTTTTCCTCCAACAGAATACAATCTTCATGGGGGTAAGGACTACTTACATCATAGTTAACATTGGTTCCTAGCACCTAGCTTGAAGCATAGTAAAAACTAAATATGTATTTTTAAAAAATGAGCAGTTATTAATGTTAGAGATACCCTTGAGTTTCTGTCTGTCATCATTACATTTCTGTCTGTAATCATTACGTTATTGTTACACATCATTATTAAATCATATTGCGGCCTTGAGAAAGAAAATCATACCATTTCAACTGAAATGTTAAGTTCAAGAGGTGAAAGTTCAAGTAAAGAGGAAGACACAAGGTCTGAAACCACTTTAAGCAAATTCTTTCACAAGTGACTAAAAGAAAAGGTTAAAGGAATAGAGTTTTTTAGTATACCAAAGAGAGACCTAAAAGATTAGTTAATTATTGTCTTCACATATATGAAGACATTTTTATCATTAAAATGTCAACCTTTTATCTGTCTCTGAGGAGGAAAGAAAAGGAAACAGATTTAAATTAAAGCTGGAGATAATTAGAGTGAACCCAAGACTCTCTTGGTCGCAATAGAATGGACCACACAAAAAAAATTTTTTTTGGAATATAGGGGCCAAAACTCTGAGGAAAGCATTGAAAACATCAGTTTTGAATATGTGGACAATAACTCGTATGAAAAGTGAACATAGCTGTATTTCCCAGATGGCCTCATTTGGCTAAGGAATGTTGAGTAATATAAAGTTAACACAAATTGATATGTTTACATAAAATAGTTCAAATTAATACAAATGTATATAAATACATGTTTTACTCTTTTCTAGTCTTCTGCATCCAGCTAATATTCTCTACCGGTCTATCCAAATAAGCAGCGTACCTTCCAAATAAAATCTGAGCAGATCATAATTCTGTCATAGGTGATTTCTCTTTCTCCTTCCCCTCCTCTTACTTGGTTTACTAGAAGAAGCCAAAGGAAGAAGAGAAGAAAAAATGGCCAGTCAAATTTAAAATCACCAGTGGTATAAGAGATATCTATTCTTTCTATCTACTCTGTAACACCAGAAAGCCTGTTTTTCTACGTTATCGTTAGCTAATAATAATATTAATTAACAGTCACTGAACATTTATTATCTGCTGAGCACCATCCAAGGGCTTATGCGAATCACCTCACTTAAACCTGACAATGAGCTGAAAAAACTGATACTCAAAAAAGTGAAAATCATTTGTGCAAGTTGATACAGACAGTGCATGGCCGAGCTAAGCTTACAGCCCACCCTCTCTGACTACACTGGCTATTTTCTGAATCACTCTGCTGGAACAAGCTGTAAAAGACTAGAAACAGACAATAATTCATTACACACGGGTAGCATTTTCATTTATCAGAAAGCATTAGCATTTTCCTGAGTCCCATGAGAAAATGATTACTCCTTTTTTCCTCCCATAATCTCTCCTTTGAGAATCACTTCCCATCTACTAACATTATCCAAAACTGGCCACCAACCAGCAAGTATTTTTAAGTCACTCCACTTAAATATTGGACAGACTACCATGCTGAGCCACAGAACAGTTCCAAGAGTGTGAACTGGAGAAATGCCCACAGTCTCCAGCTCTGTTTGCAGCGTCCCCAGGCTATGCTTTCTTTGAGATGCCCAAGTGGGATTATAGTCAAATGAAGTCTCTCCCTATGCACACACATAGATGAAAGAACATTGTTATTCTGTATGGAGACATAAATGTCACCTTAGTTGGGGTTTCTTGAGAGTAAAACGCAAAGATATAACAATTTTAATATACATGTTTCTCTAACAATTCTGCTAATGAATTCACAAAGGACTTACTCATGAATGCACAAAAAAATTAAAAAGTTGTTAATTGCAGTGATTTTTATAGTATGAAAAATAAATGAAAACACATTACAAATCCCCACTTAATGGTTAAATCAATCATGACACATGGATATTAATGTAACGTTTGAAAAGAATTATTAACTAATAAAAATTTTATAAGTGAAAAAGTAGTAAATAGACAATATGTACATATGGGTTCATTTTTGCAAAATAGTAAAATGTATATAATGTATAAAAAAGAAAAAGTCTACATCAAAAAGCTTATAATGGTCATCACTGTATGATGAGATTTTATATTAATTTCATTTTTTGCATACATGTGCTTTCCAAAACTGTCATTCATAACTTTCATTATTAGAAAATTGAAAGAAAAAATAACAGGCTCCCATAACATCCTTGCATAAAACGAAGTGTATAAACTCCTTTCTCTAACAAGAATATTATTTGTTGCAAATGCTTTTAGTGAAAATGTATGCCAAGGAAATGGCATTTGTTCAGAAGTACAAAGATTTGTCATGAGTTTGAAATGATGCAAATTTCTTATTTTCATCTCCTCATGATGTTTGGAGAGAAAATGCAACATTCAATATTTATAGACACAGCCAGCACTGGAGCAACCCCTGTGTAGCAGAAAATGGGCAACGAAAATCAGCTGAGTCACCCAAGAAGAAAATCACTGAATACATGTTAGTGACTTGGAAAACAGCCAGAAATTAATTGAAAAGGAAACATAATAAGAGGCATCAGCCATGCAGAATATAAAAATATTTTAAATCTAGAGAATAAAGTACAGATATTGATGTGTGTGTGTGTGTGTGTATGTGGTTATTCAACATATGGAAAAAGTGACATTTAAAATCAGCTTTAAATATTGGGTTCCTTAATGAATGGTGGTCAGTAGTTAAATGACCACTTATTTCGAAAAAATTAGGTAAGATCCATATTTTTCACAAAAGTAAATTTGATAAAGATTAAAGATCCACACATATGAAATTCATCTGTAAGAGAATAATAATAAAGAAGTGGAAAGTGAAAATAGCTTTTGAAGTCATATCTGAACTCTCCAAGGAAATAAGTGATAGATTATTTCTCTTTGTTCCTAAATATAAACTAAAATTTCGGGGATATAAAATACATGTCAAACAATATAAAAGATGCAACATTTTTGGAAAAGGTATTTGCAATGTTAAATGCATAAAAATAAGTTTGCATTCTTAGCACATAGGTACCCACAAAACAGTAAGAACAGAGAAAATCTAGAGAAAAATAAGCAAAAGATATGAATAGGCAATCCAAGAAGTAATACGAAGAGCTAATAAAAGAAATTTTAAAATGTTCAGCATCACTAGTAATTGAATGAATAAAAATTAAACAGTAATAATACCATTTCTCCCCAGTGGATTAACTAAAGTTGTTTTAATTTAAAACTATTGATAGTTAACAATGCTATGGTGAAAAGGAAAATTTCATACACTCTATTATTAGATTATAATTTGAAACATCTGTTTTGAAAATAAGAATATTATCTATCAAAAATTAACTACATTTGCAGGCATCTATCCCCCCCAAAACCTCACAGTATTACATGTATATACCATTGTTGCTAGTAGTGAAACTACATGTTAATCAACATGGGGATGGATAAAGAAATTAAGCCACACAAACACACAGAATGCCTCCATGTATTTGTAGATGTTTTACAAAGATATATATGCACATTAAACCAAAGCTGAGGCCTAGGTAAGTATAATCTCTACACTGTGTGAGCGAAAGAAAGGATGAAACCCAGAGTAAGAAACCTGTCAGTAGAGAGCATTTACTGACATGCAAAGAAAAACTCAGCTTTCAGTTTGTTTCTTTATAATAAAATCAGAAGATTTTTTTCTTCCTTAAGGTAAAATTTTTAATTTTGGGAGAGAAAAAATTTGGTGTGTGTACACAGGCATGTGTGTGCAAATCAAGTAGAGTCTGAGTTCCATGCTGCTTGGGTTGAAGCCATGGCAGGGATAAAGAAATAGCCAGAAGATCCCTCACTGGTGTGGCTCAGTGGATTGAGCGCCAACCTGAGAACCAAAGGGTTGCTGGTTCGATTCCCAGTCAGTACATATGCCTGGGTTTTGGACCAGGTCCCCAGTAGAGGTGCACAAGAAGCAACCACACGTTGATGTTTCCCTCTCTTTCTCCCTCCCTTCCCTTCTGTCTAAAAATAAAATAAAATCTTTTTTTATAAAAATCTAGAAGATATAAAGACAAGAGAAAAAAAAAGCAAAATAACAGGGAAGCCAGAGGCATGAAAATGCACCCTCATCAGTAATTCTCAGAAATTCAGAAATCTTAGAGGTGACACGCCATCTCTATAGACCAATAACAGGTGTTCAAGGATATCTTGTCTAGAGCATAAAGTGTAGAGATGTCCTACCTATGAATGTAATAGCATAGAGTTTACAATATTTACTGCAAAAACAATTACAAAAAGAATATGGATTTGTGTAAAAAACGCATAGAATAAAAAGGGAAAACCTCTTTTCACTGGCTCTCCCTCAGTCAATTGCACTCAGTGTCATATTTCAGGGTTCTAGACACTCACGTGGTCCCTGATACACCAGGAGACTGAGGTGAACTGTTCTTATTAATGTAGATGCTTTGTGATATTCCAGAAAGTGACCCACCCTGCATGTCTGCCTTAGATATACCAACAAGTGGCATACTCACTATCTCTATTTAGATACATAAAATGAATATAATTGTACATACTAATTGACCAAATTTAAGAACTAGGTATTTTTAAAATGTGATCAGATTCATGAATCCACTGAACCAGAGAATAAGGAGCACTGTGTCTACATAGAAGCCGAGATTAGTAAAAATATTGTTTTGTAAACAATGATAAAAAGAATCCAGATAATCAGAAGTATGTGATTATGAAATGTGAAAACTAAGTAGAGAAACTGCCTGCTTTTTAGGAAAACTTAAGACAAGCTCAAGTTTGACCAGAGATAGAATCTGATAAAAACCTGAGTGACTGGAGAAATCACTGATGATGAAAAGGCATTTGACAAAGGCATCTATAAGGCCCTGACAATCCCAGCAATGAAATTAAGAGTCACTTTGCTGCTCTTGCCCATTGCCTCACCATATCAGACATTATGAATTGATCCTAGCACTACTGTGCCCAGTTGAACCAGAAATGAATTCGCAATTCTTCTTCAGATAATACCGCAAGCAGCAGTTACCAAAGGATCAGTGTTAACACAAGAGATGAAATCTTTTTACACCCAGTGTTGGGACAAAAATGTACAACAAGAAAAGCTCTCTCTAAGTGAGATATCTCCTTGCCAAAACAAAATTCATTATTTATACTCTGGCCAGGGTGAGGGCTACTTATCTATTAAGTTTATACTGAGTATAAAAGAAATTCCTGTCAATCACATTCTGCCATCAAGTATTACAGAACAAAGGTGAAAATCTGTATTCTCAAAGCTCTAACCAGGAAAGAATACCCCCTCAGTTTTTAAATTTCAGCAACAAAAAAAATGTCTCGTCATGGTGTAGAAATCCACAATGCCAGAAGGGATACAGAAGACCTCATTCCACTTCTCAAATTCCTCTCTGCTGACTCACAAGGACAAACTCAGCGCAGTGATACCAGCTCCCTGACATATCCACCAGCCAACTCCACTGTTAATCATGCAGAGAACCGAAATCCCATGCCACACAATATTCTGTGCGGAGCAGACGGGCCAGGATTTCTGCTCAAGAGATCAGAAAAGCAAAGAACTGCCTTCTTCGTAGAGAAGGCTCTTGCAAAGTTTCTGCTGAATTGAGCTTTACATGAGGGTGGAAAACCTAGTGTAAGGCATGTGGCTGCATTAATTATAAGATTTCAATTTGACAGTTTAATTAGGAAAAGGAGAGTTAGTGTAGGGCTTGCAGAATTCGTGATGAATCACATACTCCAACAGACTTCATTTTCATATTTCAATTACACACATTTCTAACTGATGAAGAGCAACATAGCATTTTCTGTTTAATAAATGTGATATCTGTTGGAATTGATAACATTAGTTCAGTAATTACTGCACCATTATTGTCAGGTTTTTAAAAAACATGGGAAGACTTAGTTATTAAAGTTTAGCATCAGCACAAAACTACATTTTTAAATGTCCCCACTAAAGAGCTTTTAAATAGTACATTAGCTATCCCTTACAGGTAAAAGGGTAGCACTTAATAGCATGTATTTGCATGAGATTGATTTTGATCTAATCACACGTTGTTTGGTTCTCGGTCATACCACTGTAGTTATAATGTCCTTTCTAAATATTCAGAATTTGGCCCAAAAAATGGGAAACAGGACTTAACAGTTTCGAATGACATATTTTAATGTGAGATCATGCTAAGATTCGGATCTTTGTTTAAAATAATAATAAAAATATATAACAAAAACTTACTTTCATCAATCTAAAGATAAATGTAAATTCAAAGGGGAGCAAACTTTAAGTTCCTCAGTCTGTGAAAACATGCAAAAACTGAGGAGTTCTTTCCCAGAGTGCCTGCTTTGAGTTCTGGGAATCGAAGTTGAAAAGCTGGATATGCTCATTGATGCACTAGGGTCTTTTCTTTTGCATGGGTTATGAACAAACAGAAGTTCATTAAATCAAATACAGATGTCAGTTTCCTCAGGGACTAAGAAAAAGATCATGCCCTACAATGAACACAACTTCAGGCACTGAAAATGTAGCACACTTTTGTTTTTTAAATTACTTCCAAGTTTGTTCATAACGATCCTTTTGTGAACAATATCTTGACTTTTATCCACCTTGAACTACCCACTTACTAGTGTTTATCTTACAGAAATCTTGATGATATTTTCTTATGCAAAGCATATTTATGTGATTTTTGTGTTACATATATTTTTATGTGTCAAAAATATTTTTAAACATTCAAGTCACAAAAGATAAATAAGAAAAAAATATGTCACCTATTGCATATTAGAATTGTACATGTAAAAAAGTTGGTGTTTTACAGTTTAAAAAAATAATTTATTTTTCTTCCCATTATTAGTAATTCATGTTTATCAGTTTCAGGGAGAAATTTGTGGAACTGATTATTTTATTGATTGCTTCAGAATATTAAGTAAAGTAATGACCATAAAATGGCCAGACTAGTGTTAAACACACATTGCTCAATAAATGGTAGTTATATGATTATTGTTGCCAAGCCTGAGATTCTTGTACAAAAATTAAAATAGTACAAAAATAAAAAAGCATAAAATTATAATTACACAAAAGTAGAGTCTAAAAATTATTTCAAAATTTAAAAGAATAATCACCAAAAAATGAACTTCCTATCCCCCAATGACATACCAGTAAGAAAATATTTAAATTTAAACATTCTTAGTTCCTTACTTGACATGAAGTAGAGCTTGATCAGTGGTAAAATGACTATTTTCAGGACTTAGAATTGCTCCGCCCTGCCATGTGGTGGTAACATAGACGCAAACAAAAGAAAATCAGAAAAGAGTAGGATTCAAGAGCTAAAGATTTCCACTTCCCTTTTACTTTGTAAATAACTGAGGCCTAGAAAAGCAAACTTTTTTTTTTAATCATCACAACAGCTAATAAAGATCAAACTAGGTTGAATTCTAATATAGTGTTCTGTCCATTTGAGCAACAGTTGAGAATGCCATCTCTAATAGCTCAAACTAGTTTCCTAATAATCTTGAGGGGTTTTTTTAAATTAATTCTATTGACATTTTCACTAATGTTACAAAATAAATGGTAAGTCAAATTCCTAGCACCTTGTAGTTAATCAAGGCAGTGGCACCAAACTGTCTAATAGTCATTATAATTTTACTGCCACATTCACTATAAAAGACAGAGAAAATTAAAAAGCCAGTTTCGTTAAATTTCAAGTCTTGAGTACATATGTTTTAAATATTCTGTGTGATAAAATGGCAAGCACATCTTAAGTCCTTCAGCATACTGAAGAATGATAGTTTTCTCCAGGAAACAAACGGTGTGATCGTTCACATTTCCACTGAAGTTTGTTTTTTCAGATTTGCTTAATTTGTGGACATAGTCTTTGAAATGACAAAAATGACTCTATCACCTCAGGGAAAACTACCTGGACAGCATTTTTTGACGAAGGTAAAATTTAAGCTTTCAAATACAATGTACAATTTTTGCAAATTTGTATCTTTCATCATGACAGTTTCCCAAGATTTATAGACGTTTCTGATGAATACTGGTAACATTAATGAATGTGTTTTATTAATATTGCATAATAAATGTGTCAACTTTTGGTAGATATGCTTAACAGTGAACCTATATTTCAGTATTTTCTAAATCACAAATAATAATTTTACAAAATCACACATGGCTAAAAGGTTAATTTCAAATATAAGATAGGCTAATTTATTTTAATGTAACAAGTATAAGAGTTCTTTGCATGGTCTCAGAGTTTATATTGCAAATAACCTTTAAGAAATTATTACCACTTGTTGAGTTTTGGTGTAGTAACAAATAAAAATTCATAATATTCTTAATTGTCTAAAAATACTATTAGAATATCTCCTTTTTACAATTATGTATGTGCATGAGACTAGATTTTCTTAATATCATTTAACCATAACAACAACAAATTGAATGCAGAAGCAAATATGATTTTTATTAAGCCAAACATTAAGAAATAGGTAAAATAATGTCATTCTTCTCATTAAATATGTGTTTGAATATGTATTTTTTCATAAAAATATGTTGTTATTTTATTTTATTTTTATTTATTTATTTTATTAATTTATTTACTTTTTAAATACATTTGTCTCTGCCTTCCCCCCACCTCTTTCCCTTGCCCCCTCCCACCTTCCCTCCCTCAGCTCTTCCCCTTTGGTTTTGTCCATGAGTCCTTGCTATATGTTATTTTATATTTATTTTATTTTATTATTATTTTTTATACTCACCCAAAGATATTTTTCCATTGCTTTTAGAGTAAGGGGAAGAAAACAAGAGAAACATCAATGTGAGACAGAGACATCAACTGGTTGCCTGCTCATATGCACCCCAACCTGGGATTGAACACACAGCCTGGGCATATGCCCTGACCAAGAATCAAATCCATGACGTTTTTGTTATAGGGCTATGCTCCAACCAATTGAGGCACACAGCCATGGTTTCCACTTTATATTTATATGAAGTAATAGCATTAATGTTATTTTTCAAATGAATTAATAAGTAAATAGTTATATGCTTTCTCAATTTCTAAAATGGTATATATAAAAGGTTTTTTCAGTTCTTGAAGAATTTTAAGACTGTAAAAAAGCCCGGAGACCCAAAAGTTTGAGAACCACTGTACTATGCTGTCCAATAGATATGACAAATGAGTTTCAAATAGAATACAAACTTGTATCAGTTGGTAATGGCTGCATGTTATTGGTGGAAAAGAACCTAGACTCCATGTTTTGTGCTATGAAAACAGAAAATTAGAAAATTTGTTGTTCAAGCTACAATTTTAGCCAAAAATACACTGAATAATCCAGATCTTTCAGGATAGTCTAATGACCTACTCATCTTTCCCTTCCTCACAGTGTTAAGCACAATGCCTTACACAGAGTAAATTAATAAATATTTATGAAATTCACTGGCTATAATGAAAAATCATGCTAACTACTCTTTTTACAAATTCTGATATAAGGTAGATGGCCAATGGTTATTGTTCTAGAAAGCATATACCAAAAAACAAGTCTTAATGTGACAAGAAAATAGACAACTACACAGTTTGCAAGATTTCAAGGGAACAGAATAAATTCTGCCCACAAATAAAACTTTATTTTTAATCTCATAATTAGTGCCTGAATTCATTTTTATAATGAGATACATGGCCTTTTATTCTACAATTAAAATGTCAAATTACAAATACTCTAAGGAGAGGTAACATATTCATTCAAATTCACAATAAATTAAAAATGATTGATATTATCTAGGTTTTAAAGTGACATATCAAATGGAAATAATAAGGTATTAGATCCTAGAAAAAAGGCACTGTAGAGATGGTGAAATTAGTGACACTAAGTGGGAAAGTTGAAAGTTCAACAGAAAAGTTTTATTTATTTCATAATTCATATAAAGTCAATCATGTTTTGGGATTCCCTAGAACAACAATAAAAATATCCTATTAATGTATTTTCTAGTTCATACACAATATTGTAACCTACAGAGAACAAATTTCTACTAAATAAAAATCAGAATTGTCCCGCACCTAAATCTAGCCTACCATACTCTTACATGGCAGCTAATATTCTATCAAGTTGCTGCACTGCCTGTCCTGTGTGCAGACTTCAATAAGACTTCCCTCTTGCAGTGGAAGGAAAGGACCACTTTCAAGTAAGCAGTGATGGCTCAGCAAAATGGAAAGAGAACTAGAGTAGAGATAACGTGCGTTCAATCCAACCCTGACTATCAATCATTAGCTCTGTGACTTTGGGCAAGTTTTTTATGCTCTCTGGGTCTCAGTTTTCCCTTAAGGGAAAGGATCTAATGATCTTTTTTGAAATATAAAATGCAATAGTTTTAAATTTAATTATTTAGATAGGAAATTAACATTTCTGTCACAGACATTATTTTTAGCATGTCTCATTGGAATTTTGTAGAACAATATTTCCTTCAAGGAAAATCAGAATACAGAATATTAAAAGCACTTTAATGAGACAAATTATGTTAGGAGAAAAATCTATATTTAAGCAACTCCTCTGTTTATCGCAATTTTTCATTAACCAGTTAAGAACATATACTATTTCACTCTGCTTTCTCCAGCAATGCCCAAAATTCTACTACCTGAATAATAAGAAAAATGCTTATAAAGAGGTTAGAAATGAGAATTCATTTCTATCAAAATCTATCTCTGGCCATTTCCTGGAACTAGAAGAGTTCAGGATGTCAGAAGCATGTATTTTCCAGCCCTTATGAAAACATTATACTGTACAGAATGGAAATCTACTCTTTTCCTCTTTTTGTTACCTCAAGAAATACTGAAAATAAAATGTTTGTGTGGCACAGTGTTTGTCATTGTAAGCCTGCTGACAACTGTGTTTAGTCATGTTTTCCCCACACTGTTGAATAGGATCACAATCCTAGAATCACTTGAGAGTGGAAAGAGCAGTCACTTTTAATATAAGGGTTAGTGTCACACTGTCAACTTTCAGTGGCTTTAGAAATCTCCTTCCCACATTTAACATGTGATTATAGACTTAATATAATTTACCAATAACAACTAAACTAGAGTTCATGAGACCACCAAAATGACCAGTTACCTGATTTCTCTACCTGAGTTTCAGTGTAACAGTTGCTATCTTTAATCCTGCCTCTTATTTTAGCTTCTCTTTTTCATTTCAAATTCTTTAAAATCTGTTGATATTTGTATGAATTTTCCCTAAGTTCTTTAAAAAAGTAATAAACAAAACATAGTTAAATACTAGAAAACAGGAGAATGGCTGTCAAATTATGCCATCATTTCAATAGATTTATTGGGAAAGACTTTCCTTCTTACTTGCCAAAGGCTGAATGACTGACAGAATTATTGACTTGGAGCATGAAATGAAGAACAGTTGTCACTATGGAGAATTTTTTAACCCAATTAGTCAACAAAGATTCCTATGTTGGTCTTCATACAGACTAGTTTACAGTAGTAATACTGGAGCCTATATAATTTGCTGTGTGTTGTACTGCACACGGGCCATTGCCTCTGTGCCAAAGATTCCATCACTCACTCTGGACTGTGGGGAAGGGGATAAATTTAGGAAGATAAAAGTCTGGAGCCAGGTTGGCCACTGTGTTAATTCACATCCATAATAATTAAAATAATGGTCTCTAGTCTTAATTTGTTTCTTGATTTCTTTTACTGATGTTTCTAAATTATTTTTAAAATTCCAGGAATAGCATTTGTAACAAATATAGAAATCCTCTAAAATTTTGCTGTCCTTTAAAATACAAGCCAAGGATCAATTATCAAAACAAACTCATTCCGCTAATCAGTTTACAAAGGTGCAAATTGTTTGTCAGAATACAATACCAGGGAGGCTTGCTTTGTTTAATGACAATCCTAACAGCAAGAATCCCTGGGGCAGGAAGCAAGTAATCAAGAATCCATCTCTGAAACTTTGAGAATGCTGGCAACCATCTATTATAATGCATGGTTACAGAGAGACCTTGTACAGAGAACAATACACTGAAATAGACCAGACTTATGAAACAATAAACTTAAATATAGCTCTGGACCTGGCACAGACAACTGATTTTTGCCTTCTAGGATTGAATTTAACACTCTATGCTAAAAATTTCAAACAGATTTTTCTACCAATTTTTAAGCCTGAATGCACATCCAATGACCACATTATAATGTGTAACTTTAACAATGTGTGTGTACATTCAGGGGAAGCCGTGTCATTAAACCCAACTTGAAATACTAAGGAACTGATGGAAAGGTCGTCTGGTCATTCAAACAGATATTTGAGTATTTAAAGCACATATTCTGTATTAGAAGAGATAAAGGATACCAAAAAAATTGTATAATGCATTCTACAAATACAGCAGCAAGAACTTTGTATTCACATGTAATATCAAATAAAAAGAGCCATATGATTTGAGAGGAGAAAAAGGAGTGAAGCTGAACTGAAGAACTGTGTGTAAGCTCAGATTAAAAAGGCAGAGAAGCACCAGCAGACACTAAGAAAAGGTACAGAGGCAGAGAATTGTGCATTATGTAGAGAGACGGCAAGTCACAACAAGGGCTGAAAACAAGGGTTCTTGAGAATGAGAGGTAGAGGGCAAATTCAGAAAGACAGGTTGAGACCCAGTTGTGCAGAATATAGAACCGGCCTTCCAAGCATGATTCCCATTTTTTCTGCACAGCATCTCATGACTTTGTGAGAATGCTGTGAGGGTTACATGACGATCATTTTCCCCAACACAGAGGTGGGGTCAGGAATGCTGGGAAGAGGTCAGGGTCACACAGAGAGTGACACAGGGAATGACAGAGAGTCCTGTTTCCCAGTCCAGCCATCTCTCAGCCAAGATACACTACAATCTCCTTGTCTCTTTCCCAGGTTCCAAAATACTGAAATGGAATGACCGTGCTCGAATGAGCTAAAATGCTGGAACTGCCCCTTATTTTTTCCTTTCTCTGTGACGAGAAAGAAAAGAGAGGAGGACTATTGAACTTTAAACTTCCTGATAAACCATAATGTGGGAAAGTGCCATTTTTAGGTTTACATGAAGGAGCTACCTCTGAGAATGGCCTTTTGGCCTGTGAAAAACTAGAAACATCCCAGGAAGTTACTGAAATGTTGTAGTACTGTGAGAATTTGTATAAAAATAAACACTGGATTATTTCAGGCCTAATCCCTTGAGAAAATGAGCCAGAATTATTCAGAACTACTAGTCTAATCTTGACAGAACAGAGGAAATTGACAACTGAAGCCAGATTTTTTTTCCTCTTCTTAAAAAATAACCCTAATTTTGATATTTTGGAAAATGAAAAAAGAATCAGGTTAACCATGTGATTCAAATGACCCTGAAACAAAGATGGCTGAGTTTCCTGATGAGAAAATGCACTTCAGACCAGTATTAACAGAAGGTGTCAACTAGAAGCCACAGAGTCAGGAGAGCTTGAACTCATGGATTCAAAGATGCACATAATTCAGCTGTCTGTAAACTATTCTCTAGAGTGTGCTGGATTTGTTAAAGCTTTGCTCAAATTACTTTTTCTCAGAAGAAATATTTAAGAGCCAAAGGAAGTACATGCTATCACATGTCACTATGGGAGCTGCCCCCAAGCTTGACTGAAGTGCTTTCTTTCCACCAAAAAAAAATAATTTCCAATTGAGTCTGATTTAAAAGAAACCTCATTGAAACTGTCAGATTAGTCCACAATTTAATTCATATTTGTAAGACTAAACAGTGGCTCAGAGTCATACATGGAAATGTTGAAGGCAATCTCTTCTTGGCAACACCACCTTATATAGTTTAGTTCAGTCAATACAGCAGATATGTGCTTGGTACCTTCTATGTGCCCGGAACTGTTCTTTCACTGAAAAAGTATAAGCCACAAGCCTTCTGCTCAAGGAGTTGGGCACTTCTACACACAAGCAGAGCTGTGGGATCCATAGCTTCCTGACTTGTAATTTTCCGGGGCCACAGAGACAACCCAGACACATGAATGACATAGAGAAAGAAGATAAAGTCAGTATCTCCCCTTATTCCTTATAGCTAACTATAGTCTCATAATTCCTAATGCAAAAAAACTAATTCATAAAAGAGACTTTTGGAGTATCACAAGAGAAGATATAGCTTGCTAAGAATGAATGATTTGATAGGCAGTTTTGTGTTTATGTCTAATCCTACAGAAAAAAGTGGGAAAACTGGGAATATGAGTGGTATTTCTTTTCCATGCTTGAGTGCATTGCTGGGAAGACTATGTTCCATTTAGGGACCAGTATCTCTACCTTAGAGAGCCCAGAGTGTCAAGAACAGGAAGTACCAAGCCCTCCAGGAGATCAGCAAGAATGATGGTAAGTACCACTTCTGCTTCCTAACCTGGATAAAGACCAAATTCCTAGGCCCATGAATTTCTCTATCAGTCACAATGACATATAGAAGCCTCTGACCATAACAGCTCATATTTCCAGAGTATTGCCTTTGAACAGGTGATTCAGCTCTGCATTCACCAGGCCATTCTAACACTCAGTCCGCCTCGGAGCTTCTGAAAGTCATAGTATTTGATGCAACACACAGACCCCATGGGTTTGGTTTTGCACCTATTTGTGAAGTGGGTTAACTAGTGGGATTCTTTGTACTATGGGATTTCACACCTGTGGATAAGGATCCTGTGAGTCCCTAGATGCTGGTGACTTGGAGGGCAATAAAGATGAACATGCAGAACAGTCATCTATTTCTGTGAGAACAGAAGAGACTCAATATAATCAACTTTCTAATGGTTGGTTGGTCTCTTTAAGCAAAACAAAATATCAGAGATTTAGCCTTGGTGATAGCAAGATTAGCCTTAGCAAGTAAAAGTCACTATGTTGGGAGCATAAGAAGCCTTCATCTCTGCTGCTGGGTCCTCTCTAGTCACATGTACATTACACCAGTTCTGTGGTGGCTGATGACAAAAGAAACTGAGTCATTCTCACCTAGTTTGTAGTTCCATATTCTTCTATAATAATGCTTTCTAATGAGTATTCATAAGCCATACAAAGGTCTTTATGCTTTAGGTCTACTCCCGTGCACCCATCCACAACTTGTACCTCCAGCATTCCTGTCTCCAATCAAGCCCCTAAGAAGCCATGCAGACCATTTGAATAGCTCATGATTCTGCATATTTTCACCCCAGAATATTTCTTTCACACAAAGTGGAAACTGGATAGATGTACCACACAAAACTCTGACATTAGGAAAGTTGCCTCTGACCACTGTGTGAATATAGCTTGTACTGCAACCACACCTATTTTTGGTTTGACTCAAATAATGAACCAATGTATTTGATTAAGATTCTATTGATTATTTGGCCCATCATAAATCAAACTTCAGCATTTTCCTCCTCCTTTTGCAGTCACAAAAGACATTCCCCTCTGGCTGTAAACAAAAGCTGAAAAAGTTGTTAGTACAACCACTGTGGTTGACATAGATGGTTGAGAGGTCTAAGCTCCCTGTTTATACAGTTTTCTTGTGCTTTCTAGTATGTTCAGGCTCAATGCAAATTTATCATTTATTATGATGGAATGCTGCTGGTTCCACCCAATTTAAATGTTTTGGGGCCTCCAACAGAACCCAGTTAATAGGGGTATCTACCAAGATCCAGTAACATGTCAGGAGCTGTTTCCCCACCACAGATGGGCTCTGAAACTCTAGGCCCTTCAGTATGATTCCCAGTGGGCTTGCCATAAGTTCACACTGCATCTTTTCCCACCACTGACACCTCCAACATCATATGGCTAGTATACCCTAAAAGGATGTTTGCTTGCATTCTAGCTTTCATATGCTGCAAAGGTATTTCCTGCTCCAGGCCCCACACAAGCTAACAGTCTCATGTATGATTTAGCACATCAGCTAGAACAATATTTCTAACTATGGAATGTATTGCTTCCAGAACACAAAGGGGCATACCAAATGTTTGTGGTAGGGAATGCAAGTAGCAATTTTTCTCTTATTTTAGATGAAATTCCTAGCATGGCCTTAACAACTAGACCCTTACTAACTATAGAAATATTAGGTCTCTGAATCTTCAATGAGTTTATCCTTCATCCTCTAGAGTACATGTGTTTAACTAACATCTCCAGCATGCTATTTCTCATTCTGCCTCATCAATACGATATCAGTGGGATGTCTGGATGGTCCAGAAATCTTCTGACTATATTATGGCAGAGAGTGTGAGAGTTCTTATAGGGGGTGGGCAAAAGTAGGTTTATAGTTGTGAGTACTCAAAACACAGTTTATTTTTATTATTAATCAATTATTTTATGATTTATTTGTATTACAACTGTAAACCTACTTTTGCCCACTCCTGTATACCTGGAACAAAGCTTTAAATATATTCTTGTTCTTTCCATGTAAATGCAAACTATTTCAGATCCTCGTTTTTGATTACAATAAGAATAGAAGTGCTACTTCAAGCCTCATGCCATATACTCGAGAATTTATTATTTTGTTCAAGCAGAGATACCACATCCAGCATAGCAGATGCAATCGGGACTGTTACTTACTTGAGCTTAAAGCAGTCTATAGTCATTCTCAAAGGTCTATGCAATTTATGAGGGAACTGAATTAAAAAGAGATATGATAGAGAATACCACCCCTGTGTCTTTAAGATCCTTGAGGGTGATTCTAATTTCTGTCATCTCTCCTGGGACATACTGTTTTTGATTCACCATCTTGGTTGGGGGAGAAGACAATTTCAAAGCCTTCTACTAAGCATTCTCTACTTTAATAGCTCTTAATCAACAGACCAAGTATTCAATTTTTGATATTCCAACTGCTGAATATCTCAATTCTAAATATTACATTTGAAGATTGGGCAAGCAACAATTTGTGGGGTCAAAAACCCAGTGGATCCTCTCTAAGCTGAACTTTGTCCATGAATCTATTGATTATTTGATCCACATATTCTCCCCACTGTAACAAGGACATGACAATAATTTAGGTTTCCAGATATCAATGTTAATTCAGGCCCTAGATAAACTAGCCCTGGAAATGTGTGGCCTCTGTCTCCAGGGCATGGGCACCCAAATAAATGTCCATAAATGCTCTTGGGAAAAGATCAGAGAAATTATTACAATATAGATGTGACATTGTATTGCCAAGGGTTCTTGGAGGGATACAGCCAACCCATCAGTCACTGAATTCTATATCTAAAAACTGACACTGGCCTCAAAACTCAGCAAGGGAATGTAACTCCCTTTTCAGGCAATGACTCTTAGATATCTGCTCATCCATTCTCATCTTCATTGTATTTATAAAGTAGCTCTCATGAAATCTGCCTATTTTGACCTGGGAAAACTATCTGGGTCAAAAATGTTCTATTAATCACCACACTTCCCTGTGAATGAACAGTTTCCTTGGTTGTTCCTCTGACTCGGCCAATTCTTAAAAATAATTGTGACCACCTCCTCTACTTTTAGTGGTTAAGCACTTCCATATTAGTTTTATTGCTTCAGAGTCCCATCATTCTCATGAGCTTGTGAAGATCTTACTTAGTGACTGCCACTCCTGCCATCAGCCCTAGCCTTTGGAAAAGAGCCAGCACCAATCTTCTCAAAGATGCTGATATTCTCCTCACTAGTGAGTTTCTAATGGCCTTGGTAAAGGGATGTACGCTGGGTCTTCGCTGCTATGTAACCTTATGGTGATTCTTTTAACCTCACATAATACACGTATTGCAGCAAGACCACTTCCCTGAACTTTTTCATTCCTTTCTCCACCATCTGCCACAGCAATCAGGCATTTTACTTTACTCAACGAGGACCACTATCTTCAGGCTCTAAAGATATACACTAGCATGAGTTTTCCTCTTGCCCTGGGGTCTTTGAATGGTGTTAAATTCCATGCAAAGAATCAATTCTTATATCATAGCCCTCTTAATTCCAATCCATGGCTCCTGTGAGAACATACTAGCTCAGCCTTGCAGCTGCCTCAACATTACTGCTATAAATATGCCCTTTACCTTGATTCCCAAATTTCCAAAACATCTTGTATTTGCCCTAAATGACATTAAGATCAAACTGTCATTCATATGATTACAATAAAGAACACAGTCACTCATTTATGCCATAAAGTATTAAATTTTAATTCTTTAAGAAATGATCTCTGTTCATTTTTTACTTTTAGTGCAAGCAGTAGAAACCCCCATGGTTATCCTTAGGTTCCTATTTGTCCTGATCCTAAATTTCCTCACAGTCACAAATGGCTGCCCGTGGCAATTGGCCTTACTGTTTCTTTGTTTATGTCTAGCAGGGAAAAAAAAGAAAAAAAATTTTCTTTCCCACAAGCAGGGAGGGATATAACCCCTGCTCTCTGGTCTGACTGGAGCCACTTGGCCTGAGGCCCACCATTGGCACGGAACCATGAGAATTGCCAGGGGATGCTGTAGCCTGATTGGCGCTACCTTGATTAATTCATTAACCCCAATCATAGTAGGTAGGCGTTTTTGTCTTTTTGCATATCTCCTTTGTTTATTTGTGATATTTTTTCTTGTTTTATTTCGTTTTATTCTTGTTTCACAGCTACCTTTTCAGTGCGCAGAACAGTACCTGGTAATATTGGCACTTGGTAAATATTTGTTGAATGATGAATGAATAAATTGATTGATTCATTAAGATGCCTTTCTGATGCTGGGAATAGGTTGGATTTCTGAACAGAATTGAGAAACCTTTCAGGAAAGGGAAATGGACATAGAATAGCCAACCAATATCACCCACCTTTCTATTTTGAAACAGGGTGTGAGTAAGTAGTTCTTTCTCACTCTGTGGGCTGCCACATGTCTATCTCAACAGAAGAAAAACACCATTGTAAATGATGAGTAAAACCAATCAAACAAATATTCTTTGTCCCTAAGAGTTAGTTCTGCCACGGTGTGGAAATATTTAGTTTCTTTAGTATTAATGAAAGTTAGAGCAGTTTCCTCTATTTAAAATAACTAGTACTTTACAATGCTCTTAAGGAGATGTACTTTAAATCCATCATATAATCATATGCCTGATATTCAAAATAATCACTCTCAAGCAATATAATATCTAAAGTGAGAATTCAATATCTTCTGCCATTAACAACATCATTAATAACAAATGTCTGTTTAATTACTCTTGCTAAGATTAAAAAGGCCATTATTCTTGTAACTTGAGAAATTCATTAGCTGGAAAAGGCTGTTTAATGCCAAATGCACTCCTTAAAGATGCAGTCCCTGATATTTGAAGGTATTTCTGACATTCATGCATTTGCATTACTTTAAAAAAGCACTACCCAACTGTGCTGAAGATCATGCTGTGACAATAAGCAAGCACTGTAACATTTCAAAATCAGAAATGAAACTACAAGACATTTTATAATACCATACAGAGTCTGTTCTTTCGATATTTAAACTCCACACACTGAGCCCATTATTCATCATTCACCTCTCACTAATTCTGTGCTCAAATGAGTCTTGTACCAACACAGTGCATCCAAAGGTACAGTTAATATTCATAAGCACCCCTTCCAAAGCGATTCAGAGCCATAACTTAAGATCTCTGCAAGTCAGTTTTAAAGGCTGATACTTTAAAGAATTTAAATCCATTAAATGAAAATTACAAGAAGGGATTTAGAACATCTTTCTTAATCCACTGTTTCAGCTCAATATATTTTTAGCACAGAAAACTGCTTAACATTTAGTAAAAATTAGATCAGTGACAGTGTACTCACAGAAAGCAATACAAATTGCTTCAGTGGTAATTGTCATATACCCTGTGTTGTATCATTCTTTCACTTTTTTGCCACTGTGAACAATAAAGCAGAGTCATAAAACAAGCATCATGAAACACATCTCTTTATAACTAGGATTCATCTACTTACTGAATTTGATTCACATTTCATACCCTTATGTTTTGGGCTCTTAGAAACAAGATTTCAAAAATAGAGGGGCAGAAAGAACTGCAGAGTTCAAGCCAACCAAGGTGAACTACATCTGGGAGAAAGTTGCTGCTCAGAAAGAAGAACAAGTGACTTTCAATAAGAGGATGTTCTCATACAAAATTTATAAAGAAGTCATGCAACTTAATACCAAAAACACACAATCAATCCAATTAAAAATGGGGAGGCAAGCTGTATGTCTTTGGGAGAGGATATACAGATGTCCAACAGACATATGAAAAATGCTAAACATCACTAATCATCAAAGAAATGCAAATTAAAACCACAATGTGATATCACCTCACACTATCAGAATGGCTATCATCAATAAATCAACAGACAACAAGTGCTGGCGAGGATGTGGAGAAAGAACTCTCATGCACTGTTGGTGGGAATGCAGATTGGTGCAGCCACTGTGGAAAGCAGTATGGAGATTTCTCAAAAAATTAAAAGTAGAACTTCCTTATGACCCAGTGATTCTACTTCTGGGTATTTATACAAAGAAACTCAAAACACTAATTTGAAAGAACATAAGCACCCATGTGTTCATCGCGGCATTATTTACAATAGCCAAGACATAGAAATAACCCAAATGCCCATGAGTCAAAGAGTGGATATGTACCACATATACATGATAGAATGTTACTCGGCCATAAAAAAGAATGAAATCTTACCAGTTGCGACAGCATGGGTATACCTAGAGGATACTAGGCTAAGTGAAATCTGTCAGTCAGAGAAAGACAAATATCATATGTTTTCATTCTTATGTGGAATCCAAAAAACAATATAAACAAACAAATAAAACAGAAACAGACTCGTAGATACAGAGAATAGACTGACGGTTGCCAGGGGTGAAGGGGGTTGAGAGGCTGAGTTAAAAAGGTAAAGGGATGAAGAAGTACAGATTGGTAGTTACAAATACACATGGGGATGTAAAGTACACCATAGAAAATATAGTCAATAATATTATTACAACTATGTTTGGTCCCAAGTGACTACAGGGGTCTTCAGTACTCATCATTAATTAGTTCTGGGACTCATGATGAGTGCTGAAAGCAATGAGCACTGAACTGTTCGCAAGCTACCCTGAGACTGACACATCAACCTGTTCCCTCCTGAGAGGGGCACCAAGCAGCGAGCAAGCGCTGAGTGCTGAAACATTTTTTTTCTGGTCAAAATGTGACAAGTATGAGATTTGACAAGCTCTAAAGCCAAGGATTACTGAGGTTTGACTGTACTGAAATATTGAGAGTAACGTTTTGTAAACCATATGATTGTCTAACCACTCTGCTGTACACTGGAAATTAATCCAAAATAATATGGAATGTAAACTGTAATTTGAAAATAAAATTTTTCAAAAAAAGTTAAAGTCCTGATGTTTAATAAGATTAAACTCTCAGTCTTCTAGAACTTTCAATTTATATAAAACCGTTACTGTGTCAATCTTCACAGGCTAAATAAAAATGGTGCAGCATGAAAAAAATAACAGAATGTTCTCTCTTCTCTCATTCCCTCATCCAATAACTATAAATTATCTCTATGGTGTTAGAAACTAGACTACCATCCTTCTAGATTTGAATAAAACATGTGTCTACCATCAAAGAGCTTTTACAATCTGGTTTTGATGTAACTAAACCTGTTGGCCAGTAGATGCAATCCTGTTGTAGGTGCTGTGCTAGACATTTGTATAAAGACACAGTTAGACACAAAAAGAAAGTGAGATGCTTTGTAGAATTTTTTTTAAAGGCATGTGAAATGGCATAGAAGCATTAAATTCAGATAAATCTGAAAGGAATCCTGTTCATTTTTCTTGCTTGTCGTTTATATGATAGGTCAGAATCGGTCAAGGAAGTCTGTAACAGCCTCAAATTTTCCCCAGTCAGATTGACACCTGCTCCTCCCTTGCATGGGAGCACAATTAGTCTTTTGTTTGTTTGTTTCCATCTGTCTGGAAAGGCACTGGGCTCAATAAGATTATGGTCTCAGCATTACTTGCCACAGTGCTTCTTGGGATGCTTACCTTTGAGAAAGACAAGGTCTTCTAACCTTTACCTAATCAACTTTAGGCTAACACTGCTCTCTGTTCACTTGCATCGGTGCTTAAAGTATAAACCTACAAGGACTTTAACCAAAAGATAGAAGCTTATTTTTCTTCATTTCTCTGCTTGAAAATACAGTGTTTCCATGATTTTAAGCACCTATATTGATTAGGTTCATTAATGATGTTATAACAGTTTATGATAATAGTCAAATGCAAGTAACACATACCTGACTATGCAGAAAGTAAGAACAGCTCACCCTAAGGAGGAAACTTTGTTAAATCAGCCATATATATAGAATTGACTGCTTTCTCACTTGATAAATTCCTTGATATTATAGGTAGAAAAGCCAAAGTTCACTGACATTAATTAGGGAAGTTGATATATATCTCCATTTTGAAAAAGTTATTTAGATTACCTAACCTGTCATCTCTAAAAAAATAGAGATTTATATTTCTATAAAATGTGACTTAAACAAAAGAAATTCCTATAGCAATCATCTTTTTGGTCTTTAAAACTTTTGCAAGTAACACTATTCTCTGAAATATAAAATGAAAGTATCAAGAACAAGTACTTTAGTCTTGGAATGTTTTCTTGCTTTAAAGTTTTTACAAACTTAATGCATATGAATTTTAATGACTATAAGTAATGTGAAAACAAGATACTAAGGGCATGCTCATCAGTATCAACATACACGGTGTTTTTACTTGATAACATGAACTGCTCTTAGAACGTGGCTAGAGCTTAAATTTCTAAATTTAGCTTTGCTACCCATCCCCAAAAGAAATGAAAGAAATAGCAGAATGTTATGTGGGAAGACCCTCTCGCTGTTAGAATTCTGGCAGGGAGACAGAACAGGACTCGATGGCCGTGGAACCCCCGAGGGTTTTACCGACTGCGTACAGTTACAGTGAGCCTCCCGGCCGCGACGCCATCCTCAGGGGAGAGGCCTCGTGTCCAAGAGGTGTCCGTGGCTTGGCTTGAGTCTATTTAAAGACCCACACCAGGCACCTGCTTGGCTCTGTTTTTGTTCTATTTATATTTTTATTTCTGAGCATTAATGAAGGAAATCATATATAAATTTTTACAGAGTGAAAAGTTCAGAAAACACATTAAAGTAATTTAAATAAAAAACATGTTTTCTGGAGAACCTTCCCTTACCCTGCTCCAATTCCAACATCCTTAGCCCCTGGGCTTGCTCCATAGAGGATGGAAGGGTCTATTTGCCATATTCATTTGAAGTCATTGTCAGAAACATCAGATTAGCCTTCATGACTAGGAGTTTTACTCACAGTGTGTTTTTCCTCATACACATATACAAACACGTGCACATAGATATTTTAAACTTGAGTTTACATGGGAACTAAATAGACATTTATAGCACAGACAAAAATGAAAGAAGAGATTTTTCTTCTAAAAAAGAATCATTTTTATTACATAAAGCTCTACTGGGAAAATTTAGAGGTAAGTGTACAACTTCTTAAGTGGAAAAAATCTGTTTTTGCTATGAACATTAAAATTCACACAAAATTGTTTGAAATTATAGCCTACAAGAAAATATAGGTTTGTGTATGTGTGTGTGCGCGTGCACATGCATGTATGTGTGCACATACAAAGAGCAATACGTGATGTTCCATGTTATTTAACAGTTGTGTAGTTTTTACTTTAAGAAATCCATGAATATGAAACGTATCAGAGTATTTTACATGGATATTAATTTTCAGTGAAAGTAAACAAGCTTTCATTTCATGAAATAAACAACTTCCAACTTCACAAATAGTAGAAGTAATTTCACATCTGATAAACTATCTTGAATTTGGCATGTGAGTTGAAAAACTTTGGAGGAAAATTCTGACTCAGGGTCATAGCTTTGTATTCAATACAAAGTAATAGGAAGAGGATAGAATGAAACATGTGATTCCTTGTACAGTCCTAACAGAAACGCTTTTTCGCTAGCTATATGAAAAAAAGGTGAAATTTAATATAAGGGAAAAGAAACTCAAGAACAGAAATGAAACTGAGCTTCAGAAAGAAACATGCTGAAACCAAGAACTAAAGGATCATGTATAATTTGGGAAGTCTTTCTTAATCTCTTATTACCACATCTCTTTTTACTCATATGTTTATTCTTGTCAAGATATCTGCCTAAACCAACTCTCTCTGCTCCTAAGTTGTTTAAAAATAAAGTTATTTAGTAAATTTATATAGAATGTGCATGTATATATAAGTCCATATGCTCGGTGAAACACCTTGATTGCCTAGTTTAAGTAAAAACCTAACTTTGGACCAATCAACGGTGACAAATGAATGGAAGCACATTATATGAAAATAGTTGCCTCTGTTGTCACTAGGTGGAATTGTAGTCTTCAGAAATGTGGCAGGCTATAACTTTGACCACAGTCTTTGTGCACCAGGCAGACTTCAAAGACTGTGTGAACGAGTAATAAAGCCAGGGAACAATGACAATAAGTGATGAAGGAGTTAGGTGACCAGTTCTTTTAGCTCTGAATTAAGCAGAAAGTCAGAAAGCTGTGCTAGAATCGGAGTGTCAAGAGATAATACTAAGGTGAAGAAAATTAGGTGGTTTTACAATTTTTTCTGTAACCTACTTAAATAAATGATAAAAAGTATAATGCACATTTTTAACATATTGTGACGTCAGAATGTCACCTGGGAAAGTTCTCACAGGAAGCCTCAGGGTCACATACTTTATCTTTGAAAATTTTCCTTAATCAAGGCCCTGCTCCTTAGACTTCCAGGCTGAAATGCTTAACTTATTCAGGGCCTGTAAGCAAATTCATCTCTCCAAGGCAGACTCATGTTAATTCCCTCACTGAATCCGTCATAGGACTGTTATAAAAGCTCCAGTGCAATGTAACATCTCACAAATAACAGATTTAGATAGATATATAGTGTAATATTAACCCCAATGCAATATACCTTTACAGGTGCCAGGACACTTGTGAACTTCATATGTGTATTCTTTCTTGAAATTAAGAAATATTGAATGCAATTTCTTTAATTTATCTTACTGATATCAGTGCATATATTCACAAAGTGTGTATCACAAAGAGACTCTTACAGCATTAGCATTGTTTGTATAGATAACATAACCAACAACTTAAATTAATGACATGCTTATTAAAGTATAGTAAAATGGGAAACCATAATACGATTTAAAAATGAGTCTTTATGCTCTAAATCAAAAGCCTTTGCTTTTTTTAAAACTATTTGCGGTATAGCTTTTTAAAAAGGGTACACGGAAAGTAGAATCATAATCAGTATACTTTAAGTTATAAATTTATGGTGAGCAATACTTTTACTTCAGGAATCAGAATACTCATATCCAGCTGATTTTTTCTCCAAATGCAAACCTGTACGGAGAACCAAATAATAGCCAAGAGCTTGCTCAATGAGCATGAAATTAGATCAAAAGGATTTAGTTAGCTAAATCAATGTTTAATGGCATGAAGATAAAAAAAAAAAAAATCCTGTGTCTCCATTTGTAGATAATGGAGATGGTCTTTTTATGAGGCTTGTAATACTTGAAGGCTGTTGGCTACAACCGGCTGCAGTCTTCTCTTCAGAAATCATGGTTTAGTAAATGGGACCACACAGCAGAAAAGCCTTTTAGCTAAGGCAGGTTTCCTCCCTTGGGAAAGCTGCATGGATACATCCAAACTTTATCTCTGTGACTTTCCTTTCTCTAGACTTCAAGGCTGACTATTCCCCTTGTGGATGGACAAATTCCTTCCTTAATACCTTTATCCGGGATACAGTTTGCTCTGGTGTATCTTTGAAGCAACTTAACATTTCCCAGCATTGATACATATATGTAAAAATTTTAGTTTCACTTAACTCTCTAGAGACAATCTTATTTTCCTCATTTCCAAGTTCTTCAGGGAAAACTTTACCCTACAGTCTCATGTAATCAACCTGTAGGTTCTCTTGTACATTATTCTTCAGTCCTTTAGGAATCCCTTATAAGACAGAGAAAGTGGATATCGGTTACAGGATGTTTGAAAGTCTTGTGTCTCACTGCAGCTGACTCAACTATAATCCATCCAGGAAATTTCACAGTGAGCCACAAGAAGAATCTAGGAGCAAGTAGGAACGAATCTAAATGTGGAACTTGCCCTGAATGAGACAATCCAAAATTCACATTCACAGTGAAATCATGATATCTCGAAAAGATAATATTTAAAATTTTGTAGTTGGCAATATTCTGGTATTTTGAGTGATATCTTAATTTGGATTAGGATACTGGACAGTGGCTAGGTAAGTGTGATAATGTGCCAATTTCTCAGAGAGAAGGTAGACAGTTAATCCATAGTAAACATTAAACAAAACAAACTTGGTGTTAGCAAGATCAATAGCAGACAAAATAGAATTGAGGGCAAATAGCATTAATGGAGATGAAAAGGGGAATGTACATGATACTAAAACAATCTACCAAAGGATATTATAACTGACCTTACATATACTTAAAATGATAACTTTGAAAGATAAAAGAATTTCAAGAAAAATACTGATGAAGTCTCAGTCAAAATGAGATATTTTAGAATTCCTCTTTCTGAAAATGACCAAACAGATGAAAAAAGGTAAAAGGATATATAAATTTTAAACAACACATTTAAAGAGCTCTCCTTATTAGATACCTTTAGAACAGTATACTCACTCCCAAAATATAAAACATAATTCTTTTCAAGCATAGACAGAAACTTTTACATACACTTATTTAGTATTAGGTCACAAAGAAATCTCAACAAGTATAAAAAAATTACTACCACACAGACCATGTTCTCTGACTATACTAAGGAAGAAACAAATACTAAAAATAAGATGCAGTGTATATTTGGAAACTGAAACTGTATTTTTTAAATGTCTTTTAGTTTAAAGAATAAAATAGAGACAGACTCACAAATAGAGAGCAAGCTGACAGCTAACTAAAGTGGGGTTGGGGGTGGAAGGGTCAAGCAAAGAGAAAAGACTCGTGGACAGCGCTGTGGTGATTGCAGGGGGAGGGGATAGAAGGGGAATAACTAACTGGTAATTGAAAAAGTACAGTAAAAAGAATAGATCTCTAAATAAAGCATGCAATGAAGATTAAATCATTAAATAATGTATTGGTTAAAACATAAAGGAGAAATTATGAAATATTTAGAATTGAACAGCAAGGAAATACTTGCATTAAAAAACTAGTGGAATGCATCAAATGCAATATTAAGTAAGTTTATCATCTGAAATAGATTTGTTAAAAAATAAAAGTGACTCAAAGTAGTGGGTAAATAAGCAAAAGAGCAGAGTAAAACCAAAGAAAAATAGGCAAGAAATAAAGTTAATGAGATAAAAAAATTATAGAAATTATAAATGAAAGTTGGTACATTAGAAAAGCTAGTATAAAAACACAGAAGACTGATCAAGAAAGACAGACAAAAGAACAAATGAAAAGCATTAGAAGTTTTTTTAAAAAAGTAAATAAAATGACTAGAGGAGTAGATTTTTTAAAAATCATAATAGTATAAAAATTTAAATGACAATATTTTTTAAATTTCGAGGAAACATTTACTTTTCTAGAAAAATATATGTTATCCAAAAAGAATTGGTGGAAAATTAAAGGGGTCATCAACATACAAAAACAAAATCATCAATCCAAAACCACTTCCTATGAAAAATATATGACCCAGAGACAATTTCAGAAATGATTCTACAGCCCCACAATAAACAGATAATCCCCATGTTGTAAAACCTGTTCAAAAGACCTGAAAAGAGAAAAAGCTACCCAACTCATTTCATGAAGTTGGCATAAGTGTGACTCTCAAGCCAGAGAAAACTATTCATGAAACTTGAAAAATAGATACTGAAGTCTATATCTAAGTATGAGGAGTCAAAAATAACTACGACAAGTTTGAAGAAAAAGAAAGAGAAAAAAGCAGAGGAGGAGCTTACTGGACAATGGAAATGTACCTACACAAAAACGGCAATTTTATATGCAGCTAAATGTTTGCACTTTGGTGAGTAAAGAACAGATTACTTAATATGAAGTGCTAGGTCACTTTGCTACCTCTATTGAAAACAATTTCTTGTTTGTCTATTGATAGGAAGATCAAGTAGAATAAGAAAATTAGATTGCTCTACACGCCACTTACTAAACCAATCCTAGAAAGCTCAATAAACTATTATACAAAAGATAGAGCTCTTAGGAAAAAAAATTAGATAATATTCTATGGTCAGAAGAATATGTCTTAAATAAGAAACATAAGGGGGGAGTAAATTGACTTTATTATAGTTTAAAACTATGCTATGATGATTATGTAAACCTAGCTAAGAGGCATTCATTTAATTTCAAGACAGTGGGAAAAGATAACTGTATAGTGTATAACAGATAAGGAGAAAGTATCCAGAATACCAAAAAAATACAAAAAATAAGAAAACTGCAATTATCCAATAGAAAAATGAGGAAAAATATGAACATTCACAGGTGGGAAAAGCCCAATGGCCAATAAATATATGAAAATATACCCAGCTTCCTCCACTTCACCCAAGAAAGTTCAAATTAAAAATAACATTTTTACCCCCAGTTTATCATCCTGCATATCATCCAACATTATCATGCACTGATCTCACAAACATATGTATGCATGTTGAATTCTAGGTCATGTGTGCCAGTAGAACACTACTACTGGTAATATAGTATTCAATAAAACACACTCTTACTCTCATATAGTTTATATTCTAGTATAAAGAGACTAAAAGTAGAAATACACATACATGTATTCAAATGGGTAGCACAATAAAGAAATAACAGAAAGGATAAAGGGAACAGAGAGCTGAAATGTTGGAGAAAGGGTTTCCTTTTTACCTGAAGTGGAAAGGAAAGGTGTCTAATACATGAGAATATTCAAGAAGAGACTTAAGTAAAAATGAGGCAGCAAGCAATGCTAACATCTGGTATGTGTGAATTTTCACACATAGAGTTAAGTGAAAGGCCCTGAGATGGAGCCCCTTCATATTTTCAAAGAACAATGGGGAAGTCCATACACCTGAAACAGAATGAGCAAGAGGAAGATCAGTAGGAGAAAAGGTCCAAGAGCAACTGAGAGATGAGTTCACTTGGGCTTCATGGGATTGAATTGGGAGGTCGCATTTAGAGTTGGACAAAGTAGAATGAATTCAATAAAACTGAAAGGGAGTATGTGGCTATGATCATTAATTTTATGTGTCAACTTGACTGAATCATGGGGTGCCCAGATATTAGTTAAACATTATTCCTAAATGTGTCCGTGTAGCTATTTCTGGATGAAATTAACATTTGAAACTGCTAAACTTAGTAGATTTCCTTCCTCCATTGAGGGCCTGGAGAGAATAAAAAGGCAAAGGATGGGAGAATTCATTCTCTCAACCTGACTACTGATTTGGGACATTAGTCTTCTGCTCTCAAACCAGAATTTACACCATCAGTCCTGGTTCTTGGGCCTTTGGATTAGGACTGGAACTACATTACCAGCTTCCCTGGGTTTCTAGTTAGCAGAGGGCCAATGATGGAACATTTCAGCTTCCATTCCCAAGTTTGTCAATTATAATAAATCTCTTTCCTAAATTAGATAGGTAGATAGATGATAGGTGATGATAGATAGATAGATGATAGATAGATAGATAGATAAATGATGGATAGATAGATAGATAGATGTAGCAAAAGAGGAAGTAGTGCATGGTTGGAAGGGAGAGAGAGAGATTCCACTGGTTCTTTTTCTCTAGAGAATCCTGACTGACACAATGACTTTCAGTAATTTTTTTCCATGTATCAAGAGAAGGTAGAAAGCCCTCCCCTGGCAGCTCCTCTGGAGTCAGAATCAAGATGAGAGCCAGGGGTAAAGCAAAGTAGGACCAAACAAGAAGAGTCCTGTAGAAATTCTAAATATCTTTGAAGAAATCTAGGAACATTATAGCAAGGAACCTCTTTCTCCAAAGCCTGAGAGAAGTTGCAAGATTAGAAGAATAGCCTTGGGGAAGGGTGGATGGAGGAGGAAGGTAGGACAGCACTGTGACACTGAGGGGGCTGGAGACATGAGCCTGAAACAATTTTCCATGGCCTTTGTGTAGGGGTTAGAAGTTTCTGCGTGTCTTAGAAGGAGTTTATGGAGGTTCTGAGGAGGCTGGTGAAAGAGCAGGGGCCTGGGATCAAGATCAAGACATTTCGGTGAGCTTTTAGTATGCTTGCATGCAAATTGCTGGGACCATAGATTTCAGTAGTGTTTGCCTTTGTGACAACCATAAAGGCCGGATACACTAGTCCCTATCCTCACTGCCACCAATCCATCCAGATGCCATCTGGGAATGGAACAGGAAATCCAGAAGAGTAGCATTTTTATATAAGAGACTGTCTTAAATATGAAGAGGCCGGAAGAGCACGGATTGTTGAGATTTCTTTCTACCACCCCCCCCTCATCAGTGGTAGGGGAGGTCATGAGAAAGATTAGTTACATTCAGACTGCACACTTCAGTTGCAACTTATAAATTGTGATCCTGCTACATACGCACATTTTGGAAATCCAATTTAATATATCACTTATCAAAGATCCGTGCTATACACTAAAATGTTTTCCCATTTTGTATGAACAGTTATGAAATGAATAATGTCTAGATTAAAAAGTAATGATGCTTAATACTAGTTTGGCTTTGTAATAAATCTAGTTTAACTGTTTGAAACTATGCTAGGGCAACTACCACACACTATTTATTAGGCAAAATCTCTTGCCATTGGTCACTTGCTAAAGTGCCTAATATTCTCCCCAAACCCCAACTTACTGAATGGGTCTACAAAAAGCATGAGCTTTATTAGTCCTCTAAATTACTTGTTAACTATTAAACTAACTGACTAAACTGCTCCTAAGATTTACTGTCTATTATGAACTGAAAACCAGCACTGGATCTAAGGCCAAATGAAGAATTTTTTTCACTTTCTCCTTCTCCATTAAGCCTAAATCAGATATTATTTTGAAAGTAATATTTGGATAAAATCGGAAAACTAGACTAAACAAGATCCTTTTCATGTTATTATTCTGAAACTTCCATCGCCATTTTGGTATGCGTTTTTCTTTCCCTCTTTCTTCCTAACAATCCTTATAGCTTTATACTGACTGGGGTTCTTCTGTGTTAAAGTAGGTAAGTAAAAGTGAATCCTTATATTAGCCGGAAGGCCCCAGGCATGAGAAGAAAAAAGAAGTGTTGGACACAATTGAAGGACATGATTTTCGATAGTAGTTCAGACATTTCAGAAAAGCTTACTCATCTCCTTTCATATCTGCTACTATGACCACCTTATTCTTCTTTTTCAGATTGCCTTCAGGGTTATCTGCTGTTTGATTGTCATTACCCAAGTCAGGTCTGCTCAGAATCATGTCAATTTATCCCTGTATCCTTATTCTAACTCCCCACTGCTTCTTCCCAGCCCTGTGCTCTGAGTCCTATCTGTACATCATATAATAGTAGCTGGGTGTTGCCTTGAATCACTCTTTCTCTTATTATGAATACCAGTGTTATGCAAACCCCAGAAGACATCTCAGGTTATGTGGTTTTAATGTGACATCAAAACAAATACCAAGCTCACAGTGGGGAGTAAACTAGACATTGTTAAAAAGTGTTGTCTCTACAGTTTATTATATTGCAATTATTGTTCATGTAACTGAATATAATTTCAAAAAAAATGAATTGTGTTTTATAAATATCTCATAAATAAACCCATGCTTTAAAAAACATATTACTTTAACTTTGTCTGGAGTCTTACCTCTGTCCTCAAATTTAACAGCTTAGCTTTTCATTGTCTAAGTATCTATCTTACATTTGAATAATTCAGTTAAATCAGATTTTCTAAAGCTTTTATTAGATTATTTTAAAGTGGTATAAATAATGTAAAGTAAGCCTAATTTCATATTAGATACCTTCTATGGCAGCTCATGCAGCTCAAGTTTTTCTTTTTTTTTTTTTTAATTAAAATGATTCTCGCAGTCATTTCTGACTTCTGTGGCATCTTTCTGCAAATCCTATCCACTCTACTGTTACACTGAGGTTCATTTGTGTCATTCATATCTTTGCTCTTTAAATATTCACTTATAAATTTATTATGGCAATACATTCATATCTTTACATTTCATCTGAAACTTCGATAACAAGCAGAGATGGAATAAATGAGTAGCAGACACGCTTGACAAAATTACAATGCTCTCCTGACAGTGCCCGTATGAACTATTACAATGACAGAATAGCATTTTAATTTTGTCAAGTTCTTCTTTCTCCCTCTCACTTTTTATTTCTCCTGCTCTGGCTTACCGTGAAGCCTTTGATAAAAGATCCAGAATTTAAGTGCCCAACATCCTCACAAAAATGTCGGAGGATGTTTTAAAATCATGGGTTTTGAATGACAGAGATGAACTTCACTGCAGCACTGCTGCAGTGGGGAATTTATCATTTTGTTAATTAAGAAGGGTTTTCCAATAGTCACTCCAGAAATTGCCTCTGGAATATCATTAATTAACAACCCCTCTTCCACCATGGGAGGGAGGGGGAAGGCCAGGCAGCAAACTGACAAAAGAGGTAACTATTCAAATGCACACACACAATTTGAAAAGCAGCAGACAAATTTGGAAAGGAGGAGGAGAATTATTTTAAGCTGGTATTATAGAATCAACAAAGTTAACAAAAAAAAATCCAATTCGTGGCATTAAAGCTATCTTGGTTCACAGGCCATGCACTAGTCTCTAAATAAAGTCAACAGTGTACAAACTCTATCTGAACTAAATAATTTACTATGTTGTTGGGAATTTGAGGGTATTTTCTTTTCCACAACAACTGTTTCTTTCTAAGGAAGAAGAAAATAAGTCTTTTTTTCTTCAGTTTTTTTATGTGTTGAGTATCCAGGTAACAAACTACTTAAAATCAACCAAACAAAACTTGATAATTGGCCCCTATCCACATCTGAGCCACAGAAGAATGTAACCATGGCAACCTGTCGTTTAGTGCAGACCATCTCATGTACCTTTCAGAATTTACGTGTGTGAGAATCTATCCATTCCTAAGTAAAATTATCGTGCCGGGAGCATTTTGTTCTTCTTCGTAAAGGAAGTAAGCAGGCAGGCATCTAAATAGTTTTCAACAAGGTGTTCAGGTAAAAAAGGGGTTTGGTAGCTGAGAAAGATGCAGATACATACTCTCACCTAAAGTGCCTGCCTTCTCCTAAGAACTAAACAAGAACTGGACTTTATGAAAGGGCAACAATTAAAGCCACGATGATGACGGTAACAGGGCAAGCTTGCTGAAATCTCAGTGTCTCAAGTAAGAAGCTTTGATGTTTAGAAAGCAGTAGCAGCCTGATGCAGAAACAGGCCCTCCTCAATTTAAAGTAGTGTGTTTGATCTTTAACAGTCACATTTAGCATATACCAGTAAATACTGTTTACCTCCTCTTTGTTGCTGTTGTCCTTTGGTAACCAAAAACTTAAAACAGAGCTTCACCTCTCTGGATTTCATAAAACGACAGAACTTTTTTTTTTTTTTTTAATATCTAGTGACAGGGCTGAAACTGACTAGGAATGATCTCATAGACTCTTAATCACAGTTGTCCAAAATCAGTAAAAAGAGCTTGAAAAGTGGCCCCTTATTAAAGGGACCACGTCTCTTTTCTTAACCACTGAAATGACCTCAGTCATGATTAAAATCTGTGATCAGCTTTAATTCTATCAATGAAATTAATAGCCAACATCTCAGTGTTTTTTAGAATAATTTTAGAGACTAAGGACATAAAAAGAGAACTCAGTGAGTGAATATCTCCATTGGGAGGCTGGCAGGAATGAAGTTTTATGGGAGCTGGGTGTATTCTCATTGTACTCTCTTCATCAAGGGGTTGTAATGGGTATCAGAAGAAAAATCAAGGGTGGATTTTGTCCTTTATATTTAGCATGCTGTCAGCAGATTTGTACTTCTAAGTCACGGCTATGAGGGGATCACTGTGAATACAGCTAACACTTTGATCTCTGTACCTCATCTAATTCTTATTCAAGTTTCAAGTCCCATTCAAGTTGACAAATGTGTACTGAGCACCTATTTTCTTAAAGGTAGTTTGCAATGTGGGGCGGGGCATGCAAAGGGGCAGGTTGATTTACCATGAAGTTACTATGACTTCGGGGCTCCTCCCAACCACTTGCAAGGAACTAACAGGAAATTGGCAATTTTAAAATTCATAATCTTACTATTTTTCCTTTAAAATTATTCTAAAAGTGTACGAGATTTAGGGTCCACAAAACCTAGGCGTGCCTCCCTGTCATCATCCTCTGAAGCGCAAAGGAGGCATCTTAAAGGCTTGGGGACCTTTCGGTGTGGAGCTATTGCAAGAGCAGTGAGGAAGTGATTGACAGTGTTAGAGGTTTGGAGACTTCAGGGAAGGAAGAAGCATGGCCTGGGCAATATAGCAATGAAACCTGTAATAATGTAAAGAAATCTCCATTTTACTGCTTGGAGCACCTATATTTGAAATTGTTTTAATATGTGAAATTTCTTAGCATTAAGTTAAAGAAACCATTTAGGAAATGCTCTTTTGCTAGCAGATGTATGCAGTCTAAAGTAAAATAATATAATTGAAATAAAATGTAATTTGTGTAATATATAGGCAATTATAATTCTAATAACTACCACTTGTTGGCTATGTATTTTGCACTGGGCAGTGTGTAGAAAAAAATTACATACACTAAACTCTCATAGACATTATTATTATCTGCATTTTACAGAGGATCCTGGAGATTAGACAGAAAGTTACGCCACTTGTAACCATTTAAAATCTGATTAGAAAAAAATTTTTAAGTCACTATTTTGTCGTGATAAATACCGGAACTCTTAATTTGGGATTTAGAATTAATAAGATCCCCCTTGAAAGCAATTTGACAATATGAATTTTTAAGCTATAAAGTTTTCATACTTTTAACCCAATAATTTCATTTCTAGATTAACCTAAATAAATAATCTGAAATTGGATGACAATTTATATCTAAAAATGCTCTTTCAGTAGCATTTATAATAAGAAATAGTAAATATCTAAAATTATATACAATTATACTGGAATGTGAGGTAAACTTTATGTTAGACTGTGGGGCCATTAAAAGTTCAGTTTAAAGTTTTACCTAACATTATCATAAAAAATATTAAACATATAAAATGCATTTTAGAAAAGACTGGAAGAAATACATGCCAAACTGTAATAGTTGTTTGAGATTATGAGGGTTAAGGTTCTATACGCAATTATAGGTGTAAAATTGAAACTGAGTGATAAGACATTTTTGAATCTTCAGAAGAGAGTCGTCAAAATAATGATGAAAGTAAAAGTAAACACGACAGCATTAGATGAGATTGGAGTATATCATTTTTTCAACTTTTTGAAGGTTTTATGGACTTTTGAAATCCTCTATTTTGAGTTTATATTATGTTTCTAATAAAAATATTTTTAGATAGGGAGGTGTCATTGAAAAGTAAAGATGTCAAAGGATTTCATGAGGCAGTGAGACTTCACTTGGATCTTAAAATATCACTGATATTTATATGACAAAAGAGGAAAAAGCAATTCAGGACCAGTACCAGCAGGAGTAAAATCCTGGAGTTGAGAATGCGCAGACTACTTCTGGAAGGAAGTGTCTTAATTTGATGAAATTCAGGATTCACTTGGGAAAGGTAGAAAATAAAAGTAGCTATTAGTGTGAAACCAGATTATTGTGCAATTTGATGCCATCTTGAGGAGGCTGAATATTCTATAAGAAATTGTTGATCAATACAGGCTGTTGACGTGTGAATTGGCCCTGTAGGAAAATGAAGAGAGTGTAGTGCATAGAAGGCACAGGAGCTCGGGGAGGCTCAAAGCCAGGCATTCAGCTGTCATCATCAAAGCACACGGATGATTAGTTCAGAAGCTAGTTTATTCATAGTGGTGATGGCAAGAAATGTATAGACCTCCAAGGTTCAGAGGAAGAATAAACAGGATTTGATGAAAATGAATGCATGAGATAAAATTAATGTGAAGATATAGGCATTTCAGAGACGTTAATGGTATCTTTTTTTTTTTTAAGGAGAAACACATAGCTTATTTGGAAAGAAAATGATCTGAAATTTTATTATGGTTAGTTTGAGAAAATAATCCACCAGAAAAGTATCTCAAAAGCAGTGATACACAGACCTCTAAAGCTGGAGTAAATGAAAAGCTTCTCTTGTGGCTCAAACAAACCTATGAACCAGAGAAAAGGGAAAACATTATGAACTCTGCTTAGTAACATCAGAGGATATTAGTAGTCACTCATTTTAAGTGTCACTTTGCACATAGTCTTCACAGATTTAAATCAACCTTTGGAGTCTAACCTAATTCTAAATAGAAGAAGTTCTGTAAAAAGGAGGGCCATCAGCCTAAAGGGAAAGTCAAAACCATGATTCCTAGTGGATCCAGGGAAAGCACACAAAACAAAAAGAGAATCGGCCAAGAATTAAACTCTGTTCACAGATAAGGAAAAAAGAACAATGATAAAACACAGTGCCTTTAATTATTTAAAATCTCGAAATGTGAAGCCAAGTAAGTTTCCAGGTCAGCTGTGAACAACACATTGAAATCCTAGAAAGAGAAAATCAGAAAAACAACAATAAAATAAACCTTTTTAGCCAGAATCCATAGTATATTGCTTACTGAAAAACAAGAAGAAAACCTCAAAATGAACCAGTATGAGTGTATGTTTTACAATAAATCTATTATTGAAACAAAAATTCTCCAGAGGAAATAAGAAGCAGATACAACTTGTTTTCAAACTCAGTGACCAAGAGATTAAGACTAAAGAATATATTTACTTGGGAAGAAGCCCAATTAACTGAATAACCTGTAATATTGAATGGTCATATTTTCCTTCTAAAAAATTTATGTAAATCAAAAGGACATTAAAAAGAATCACCGGCAAAAACTATCAAAATTCCAAATCCTTTTATATCTGTTTTTTTTCAGTTGACAAATACAATGAAATGCTTTCTCTGTAAATATACATACTCTAACCATAATTTTATTAATTTTATTTATTTGTTTCTAATTTTATTGAATATATTGGGTGATATTGGTTAATAAAATTATATAAGCTTCACGTGTACAATTCTATAATACATCAGCTGTATATTGTGTTCACCATTCAAACACAAGTCTCCTTCTGTCACCATATATTTAATTCCCTGTACTTTCTTCTTCCCCCCTTCCCCCAACCCCTTTTCAGTCTGATAACTACCATACTGTTGTCTATGAGTTTTTTTGTTTGTCTGTATTGTTTGTCCATTTGTCACTTTCTATACATCCCACATATAAGTGAAATCGTATGGTTGACTTTTTTGTCTAACTTATTTTGCTTAGCACAGTATTCTCAAGATCCATCCATGTTGTCACAAATGGCAATATTTCTTCTCTACTTATGGCTGAGTAGTATTTCATTGTATACAGGTATTACATTTTCTTTATCCAATCATCCATCAAAAGACACTGACTTCCAACTCTGTCAGATGCCTGACAAAAATGCTAGAAATGGTGAAACACTTTGATCCCTGCTGTTCCTTCAATACACACTTGCATGGGTTACTCTCTCTTTCTGGAACGCCTTACCCTAGATTTCTTCACGGTTATCCTTACCTCCTTCAAGTTTTTGTTCCAATGTTATCACAATGAGGACTAACCTGAGCTTAAAATTGCAACCCCATCCTCCTGACCCACTCTAATTTTTATCTATCCAGTCCCATTCATTTGCTTTTGCTTTTTCTTCCCTTGCCTTTGGGGTTAAATTCATAAAGTCTGCTTAAAGTCCAACATCCATAAGTTTGGTATATATGATTTCTTCTATGCATTTTATTGTCTCATATCTGATATTTAGGTTTTTAATCTTTTTTGAGTTAATTTTTGTGTATGGGAACAAATTGCAGTCTAATTTCATTCTTTTGAATGTGACTTTCCAATTTCCCCAGCACCATTTATTGAAGAGGTTTTCTTTTCTCCAATGTCCGTTTTTAGTTCCTTTGTCAAAAATTATTCATACACACACACACACACACACACACACACACTCTTAATTCTGTTCCATTGGCCTGTGTGTCTGTTTTTATACCAATTCCATGCTGTTTTTATTATTGTAGCTTTGTAGTATAATTTGAAGTCAGGGAGTGAGATACCTCTGACTGTTCTTTTTTCTTAGGGTTGCTTTGGCTATTCAGGGTCTTTTGTGGTTCCATACAAAACTGATGACTTTTTTTGTTCTACATTGCTTATGCAGTTGGGATTTTGATGGGGATTACACTAAATCTGTAATTGCTTTGGGTAATATAGCCATTTTAATTATGTTGATTAGTCCAGTCCATGAACACAAATTATTCTTCCATTTCTATGTGTCTTCTTCAATTCTTTTTAATAATGTCTTCTGGTTTTCAGTGTACACAGTCCTTCACATCCTTCATTAAGTTTATTCCTAAGTATTTTATTTTTGTTGCAAATACAAATGAAATTTTTGTTGAAATGTCATTGTTAGTAATATAGGAATATTATAAATTTTTAGTACATTGATGTATCCTGCACCTCTACTGTATTTGTTTCTAATAGCTTTTTGGTAGAGTTTCTAGGGTTTTGTATATTAAGAATCATGCCATTGGCCAAAAGTGACAGTTTCATTTCTTCCTTCCTAATTTGGATATTCTCTTGCCTGATTGCTCTGGCTAGGACTTCCAGTATTATGTTGAATAACAGTGATGAAAGGAAGGGGGCTTGGGAGACTGGGTGGAAAAAAATGAAGAGATTAATAAGTACAACTTCAGAGTTACAAAACAGTCCCAGGGATTTAAAGTACAGCATAAGGAACACGGTCAATAATGTAATAATAATATTTAGTGCCAGGTGGGTACTGGAAATAGCGGGGAGGGGGAAACATTTTGTAAGCATATTATTGTGTAACCATTATTCTGTACACCTGAAACTAATACAAAATGATATTGAATGTAAGCAGTAATTGAAAAATAAAACTTTTAAAAACATGCAAAAACAGTGATGAGAGTGGGCATCCATTTCTTGTTCCTGATCTTGGAGGAAAAGCTCTCAGTTTTTCACCATTGAGAGCCATAGTTTTATAAGGATCCATTATACTCATTGTCACAGAATCTCACATTTATGGGTTTTCAGGCACAATTTTACTTTCACTTGAATTAAAGCTAATGTTTTCTTTCTCCTAATGGCCAAATCTTTAGAGGTTTAGTTAAATTGAAGCTGGACAGAGGTACCAAGTCTCAAGAGCACTTATTGGGAATCTGGGCATGTCTTGTTACCAGGGTTACAGTAAAACACAAGCACCATCCATGGACGTAAGACACAGTGAATCAAAATTAAAACATTAAACTTGCTTTAGTATGGAAACCAAAAGACGTAACGCTTCTATAATCATATTTTTATTTGAACTTAAAAATTGCTCACATTTTGTATTTTTGCAAGTCACATTTTAAAGTAATAAAGCAATGTAAATAAACTTAAAGTGCTCTGTATTCACTCCTACTTCCATTGCACACTTTCCCTCCCTAAAGGCAAACACTATAGATGGATTTCCTATTTCAGAAACATTTAGTGAAAACTCAATCTCACTAGTAACTAGAGAAGTAGAAATTAAAACCATGCGATTATAATTTATGTACATCAAATTGGCCAGAATTTATTAAGTCAGACAAAATCAAACCCTGATGTCTGGGGAAACATGGATTCTGTTATACATCCGATGGGAATGTAAACTTGAAGCTATCACTTTGGGGAGGAATTTGCCAATATCTTATAGATGTAAAATGTGTTTAACCCATAACAGGGCAATTCCATGGTTAGATTGTTGGGGGGGGGGGGGAATTCTTTTCTCTTGTTGGGCACGTGGAACAATCATACTTCTAAATCCCCTTGTCTGTGGGTGGGACTAGCTCTGGCCAATGGTTGGGAAATGGAAATGATGACGTCACATGTTGCTGGATTTATAATCGCCACTGTAAGACCTTCAAGCTCTTAACTTGCCTTGTCAAGATGATCTTAGAAACATACAAATGCTTAGGTAATAAAAGATCAAGGCAACCCAGGGAATGAATGTTATGTCAAACAGGAAAAAAAGTTGCCCCGTAGATTCTCCTTGAATCAGTATCAGATTTTATATGACAAGAAACAAACTTCTTTTGTGTTGAGCCACTGAGACTTGGAGGCAGCTTCTTATAGCAGCACAAATAGTTTACCCTATATACATATAATACATAAATATATACATCAGACAAAAATTCTCATCTATACACAAGGAGACCTGTTCACAGGTACATCTTTTGCAATAATACAAAATTGATAAATATTTCAATGTTTATGAGTGTTTATGAAATTTAATGCATGTGTACATGGATTAATCTTCAAAACACAGTCTTGAGAGAAGCAAATTGCTAAATAATATGTACGATTTGATAACTCTAAAATATAAACTCAATTAGGGCAGAAAATTCACTATCTTATTCGCAGTGCTTAGAACCTTATTGTAGGTGATAGTAATGACTCAATAAATATTTATTAAATGAATAAGGAAATGATTATCATTTTGAAAATTTAGAAATATATTACATACTAAATAATATCTATGGATTCATATACACAGTAAAGAGTTTAAAAATAGGTACTGGAAACATCATTTGTTAACTCATCTTCAGTTAAATTAAGCTATAAGATTAACTTAATTTCCTCGTAATCCCCAAATTAATCTTTCTCTCTCTCAGGACATTCTGATTTGACATTTAATGTTGACATTAAGCAAGCCACTTCATTCATTAGTGTCATGGTCACCTTACTAGTAACATAAAGATTTTAACAATACCTACTTAGTATATTTTTGTGATGATGAAATTAGATAATATGTACCAAGTGCTTAGAACCAGGTACACCATAAAGTCAGCAATCAACAACTATGAGCTGCTATTATTACTATTACTAGTATTGACATTAGTCCTTATCTGGCCTGCAAAGGGGAGATATATATATATTTTCTAAATTTTTTGCATATGAATCATGATGTGTGTACCTACAGAAATTGATAAATATAATTTCCTTTTATATTTGACAGTTTCTTGGCAATATGTTAGGTTTGTAAGTAAACTGTTTTAATATCTAAACATTTATAATAACAAAGGGTCCAATAGTATGCCCAAACTTCGCAAACCAAGTAACTAAGGCAAATGAAACTAGGCTAGAGAGGTTTTGAGACATTAACTTCCCTTTCTTCTTAATGGTTTCTGAAATTATTCTATTTCACACTACAAAGATGGATAAAATATATAATATTGTACGTGTTATACCAAATGAAATATTGTCATTAGCCAGCTAAAATTTAGAGGTTAAATTTAACTGACTATGTGTAGAAATTGAAAATCCAAACCTATTTTCTCCGTTGATAAGAATGAACCTCAGTTTGGGACTGCACAGTTAGAGAAACGCCTGAACAAAGCGGTGCCCCTCGGGTGGCCGTCTTCCCAAACCTCCTGATCATCTGCATGGAGTTTTTTTCATTAACCCTTCCCAAGTATATATTTCCCTTTTGTTTCTCATTAACAACTACTTAGAATTCTAATAAGCAGATAAATTAAATCGGCCAGACTTAATCCTTTGTAATTTGTAATAATAAGATAGAGCGTTGATTCCCACATTGCTTTTCTTTCTTGAGTCATGTTAGAAGTTGCATTCATTGATCTCTAATCTGCCCAACAGATATTTAACTTTCCTTTAGATAGTGTTTACTCTGGGAACATACATTACAATAGCAAAGAAGTTATAGTAGATATCTAAAACAAGCAGTAGTTTATAATGTCCTACTTTAAATGGACATGGTGTTTTTACTGTTTCCTGAACTATTTTGACTGCTCTGCTTGTGCCTGTAATTAGAATAGGATATATAAATTATTTTTAAAAATGTAGAGACTCCCAAAAGTCAGGCAAGAACTTACCTTACAACCAAAATTCAATGTAAAAACTAGAAACATACTCTACATCTATTGTAGAGTTTTGTTTGTATTCTTTGAACACATCTCTTTTCTAAGGTAATAGCTAATAATTAATACATATGTTTGTTGAAAATAAAACAGATACATATTAGGGATTTTAATTTTCAGAAAGCAAATATTGCTTTTCCACTAAATCTTATCCTTGGAGAACTGTATATCTTGTAGGTTTTGATAGAAATAAAAGCTCATAACAAAATATTTTTTTACCCAAACCATTATAACTTCATCATTTTAAATCACAGCTCATTAAAACAACTATAATCAAATGTTTCATTTCTTCTTCCCATGTGAGAAACAACTGAAAAGGTTATATTTGTTTTTCTTTATCTAAATCTCTGAGGCAATATAAACAGCAACATAGATTTGTGTGCTGTTTTTCATTTATGTTTCAATGTGTCTCTGATGTTAGTTTGAATTATTTCATATACACTTTAATATTATTTCAACAGAATTTAGAACTTGGCATTATGAACATAGTTAAATTAACAAGATATTTAATACCATCCTCTCAAAATTCAAATATTGGCAGGTGATTGTTTAATGGAATTCAGTTACCTTCTCCTGCAGGTGTATTCTATTTTGAAACTTTCCAAAGTTGAAAGAGAATAAATTCTCACTGGTTAGTTTTAAATATTCTTTTATACTTGTAAGTATACTGTAACATACCATGTTACCTGAGGAAACATGAACAATGGAAAAATAAATGAAGCCAATGCTCTGGCTACAGGTAACTCAGTTAATCCAGAACTGAATTTGAGTAATTAATTTTCCAAAATTAGATTTACATATTTACACAAAAGTCATTTTTTCCTAAAATAAGTACTGTCTAACCTTCTTGATTAGTTAGGATATGATAGGCTATGCTCTGACAGCAAACAGTCTCACAACTTCAGAGGCTTAATACAATGAGTTTATTTTCCTGTTATGCTAACCCAGCTACAAACCCGGGCAACTCTTTTTTTTTTTTTTTAATCTCTAAATTGACTGGATTATCACAACTGTTTCCTTTAAGTCTTTCTTGTAAATCCTCCCTCAAACTCTTGATGCAGCTATCTTCCAATCAGGGACCTGGAAAGATAGCCTGATTTGATTGTATTGTTTACCATCTCGATCCTTCAGGATGCCAGGGATTGCTTCTACAATCCTTCACGCTGAAAAAAGGCTGGAGAATCCAATAGAAGAACACTTCACTGCCTCAGAGTATGAGTATCACATATGAATTTTGCTCATATTACATTGCTTAGAATTAGCATCTAATCTCTTCCCCCTGCAAAGTAACTGAGAAGTATAGCTTTCCTGAAGAGGGAAGGGAGAATGGGATATTGATAAATCATAGTGATGTCCATCACAATTTATTTCAGTTCCTAATCCAACTAGAAAAGGAAACCCTTAAGTAGGTTCATGGATATTTTCCCAGACACTCACATTGTAAAGTCTAATGGTCTGAATCTAAGATCCACCCTCCCTGTGCTGGTGGCTGTAGAAATCTCCTTTAAGCACACCAAACAGCCAAGGGTAAAAGGATTATTATATGTCTTCTTACACCGCAAAATATGATGTTTTTACTTTGTAATAGCTCCACAATTTCTGCATAAGAATACTTTAAAAATAGAAATTTCTTGGAAGGAGGAACTAGGACATTTACATTACAGGTGAATTTTCATAGCAAGCACATTCTTATTTGCCAAATTTTATGCTGATGGACATCAGTGGTAGGCTAAACAGCTGTCACTGATTGCATATGGGTTCTGACGTCTTTTATCTAAACTTTAATTTATATTAATCTGTGACTACTAATTTGTATTAGCCATTAACATTTTCAACTGAATGTATTCATCTATCTGTTAATCTTAGATACCACATAGATTACTAAAGTGACCTATGCTGAAAGCAAGAGCAGCTTGCTTTCCATGGTCCTGACTGCTAACTCTGTGCACTCTGTCTTGTGCATTAATTTGTATTACTATACACTCTTATGACTAATATTCCATGAACCAACTGCTATATTATGCTGTAAATTGCAAAATTCTTAGGTATGCAAGCATAATTCAGATGCCTTCAATATGGCACTCCGCAAAATATCAGTGGAAGCAATGATTCCAAATCTAAAAATACTTTAGAATTATGAAGTCCACTGAGCTACTCTAAAAATCACTTGTCTCCATTCAGTAATAATTCTTTGATTTTATTGAGCACCTACTATAATCCAGGCACTACTACAAATACCTACACCTAGTACCTACTAACACATACCTCAGAATTACTAATCCACATAATTCTAAGTACTAGAATTTTCCAGTTTTAAGGATAAAAAGTTAGGTAACGCCCTAAAGCTATAGTTAGGTAATGGTCAAGCCAAGGGTTATATCGAGCAACTTTATTCCAGAGACTCCTACCCACTAACATGCAGTTTAGATTAATGCAGTTTGCATCTTGCAACCACAGGAAAGACGTGGGAGTACTGCCTATGGCTTGATTTACTATGTTAAATCTATGATTTGATTTACTTAGTTCTCTCCCCCTTTCCCAACTCCATCCAAAGTAGAACAATCTACTTTTCCACTTCCATCTAAGCGTCATATTTGAGTCATCAGGCTTTTAGAGTTGAAAAAATAGCAAAGTAAACAAATCATTTACCTCAAGAACTCTTTCTTATGCTATAATGTGCTTCTAGACCCTGATCTCAAATCCCAGTGAATTCTACTCTAGAAAGGACTCACCAGCAGGAATATAATGCATTTTATTTGTGAATTAATCAATATCTTGTGGTTCTCCATCACAAATGTCACATGGACATGAAAATAGATCATGGAGAGATCCTGGGAACAGTTGTGTTGGGGCATCAGGAAGACAGAACTTCAATAAGCACTTGTTGCATCTCTTCCAGTATTTCTCAAGTTTTCAATATTTCTATAAATGTTAGGATATCAACATGAAAAATAGATAATTTTTAATTTATTTAATATATTGGTTAGCTATTGGTTAGTTTAACAATAAATATTAACCATATCTATGTGGTGACATTGGTTAGTAAGAGTATATAAGTTTCAAGTGTACATTTCTATGATACATGATCTGTATAGTGCATTGTGTGCTCACCACCCAATGTCAAATCATTTTCCATTACCATATATTTGGCCCCCTTTACCCTTTACTACCCCCACCCCATTTCCCTCTGGTAACCACCTTATGGTAGTCTGTGGCTATGAGTTTCAGTTTTATACCCCACATATAAGTAAAATCATATGGCTCATAGCTTTTTCTGAGTTACATTTCACTTAGCATGATATTCTCAAGGTCCATCCATGTTGTCACAAATGGCAGTATTTCATCTTTCCTTATGGCTGAGTAGTATTCCTTTTTATATATGTACCACATCTTCTTTATCCAGCCCTCTAATAAAGAACAGAGGTTGTTTCTTTGTCTTGGCTGCAATGAACATAATACTGCTGTGAATTTAGGGGTTCATATGTCTTGGCAAAAAAAAAAATTCTTTCACAATTTTAAGGTCAATACCCAGAAAAGGAGTTGCTGGGTCATATGGTAACTCTATTTTTAATTTCTTGAGGAACCTCTATACTGTTTTCCATATTGACTATACCAGTTTACATCCCCATCAGCAGTGAATAGAGTTCCTTTTTCTGCACAACCTCTCCAACACTTGTCTTGTTGATAATACCTATTCCAACAGGTGTGAGGTGATATCGAACTGCAGTTTAGATTTGCATCTCTGTAATGGTTAGTGAGGTTGGGCATCTTTTTATATATCCATTGGCTATTTGCATATCTTCTTGAGAGAAGTGCTATTTCAGGTTCTATTCCCATTTTTTAATTGGATTGTTGGTTTGGTGTTCGGTTGTATGAGTTATTTTATTTTATATTAAGTTTGGGTTTTTTGTTGTTGTTTTTTTTTCATTACCATTTATCCCCCTTATTCTCTCTTCAACCTCCACCCACACCTTCCCCCAGCAATCACCACGCCGTTGTCCATGGCCATGAGTCATTTTTTTTTTGCTTGATCCCTCCACCCCCTGAACCCTGTGCCCAGAGCTGTCAGCCTACTCTCTATCTGAGTCTATCTCTATTTTGCTTGTTAGTTCAGTTTGTTCATTAGATTTCATATATGAGTAAAATCATATGGTATTTGTCTCTCTCTGACTGACACTGCACTTAACATAATGTTCTCCAGGTCCATCCATGTTGCTGCAAATGGTAAAATTTTCTTCTTTTTATGGCTTAGTAGTATTCCACTATGTAAAACTACCATAGTTGTTTTATCTATTCATCTACTGTTGGATACTTGGGCTGCTACCAAATCTCAGCAATTGTAAATGACACTGCAATGAACATAAGGTACTTAAACATTTTTTCAAATTAGTGTTATGGGTTTCTTCAAATAAATTCCCAGAAGTGAAATAATAAGGCAGTTCCATTTTTTATTTTTTAAGGTAAGTCCATAATACTTGGCTGCATTAATCTACATTCCCACCAACAATGCAAAAGTGTTCCCCTTTCTCTGCATCCTTGCCAGCACTTGTTGTTTGTTGATTTTTTTGATGATAGCCATTTTGACAGATGTGAGGTAATATCTCATTGTGGTTTTATTTTGCATTTCCCTGATGATTAGTGATGTTGAGCATATTTTCATATGTCTACTGGCCATCTGTATGTCCTCTCTGGAGCAGTGTCTATTCAGGTCTTTTGCCCATTTTTTGATTGGATTGTTTGATATTTTTGGCGTTGAGTTTATTAAGTTCCTTATAAATTTTGGGCATTAACTTCTTATCATATAGATGTATTGGTGAATATGTTCTCCCATTCTCTGGGTTGTCTTTTTATTTTGTGGATGGTTTCCTTTGTTGTGCAAAAGCTTTTTAGTTTGATGTGTCCCATTTGTTTATTTTTTCTTTTGTCTCCCTTGCCTAGGGAGATATATCACAAACAATATTGCTGTGAACAATGTCCAATATCTTACTGCTTATGTTTTCTTCTACTATTTTTATGGTTTTGTGTCTAATATTTAAGTCTTTAATCCATTTTAAATTTATTCTTGTGTGTGGCATAAGAAGGTGATCTAGTTTTATTTTTCTGCATGTATCTGTCCAGTTTTCCCAATACCATGTACTGAATAAACTGTCTTTAGACCATTGTATGTGCTTGCTTCTTTGGTCAAATATTAATTGACTATAAATGTGTGAGTTTATTTCTTGGTTCTCTATTTTGTTCCATTAATCTATGTTTCTGTTTTTATGCCAGTACCATGCTGTTTTGATTACCATGGTCTTATAGTATAATTAAATATTAGATAGCATGATTCCTCTGACTTTGTTCTTCTTTCTCAAGGTCACTCTTGCTCTTTTGGGCCTTTTGTGGTTTCATATAAAGTTCTGAAATATTTGTTACAGTTCTGTGAAATACAGCATTCATATCTTGATAGGAATTGCATTTAATCTATAGATTGTTTTGGGTAGTATGGACAACTATAGGCCAATATCCCTCATGAACATAGATGCTAAAATCCTCAAAAAATATTAGCAAACTGAATACAGCAATACATCAAAAAGATCATATACCACAATCATGTGGGATTTATTGCAACGAGAGATGCAAGGTTGGTACAACATGGGAAAATCAATAAATGCAATTCACCACATAAACAAAATGAAGGATAAAAACCACATGACATATCAATAGACACAGAAAAAGCATTTGATAAAATCCAGCACCAATTTATGATAAAAATGTTCAGCAAAGTGGGAATTTAGGGAATATACCTAAACATAATAGAGGCCAGGTATGACAAACCCACTGCCAACATCATACTCAACAGGCAAAAACTACAAGCATTCCCCTTATGACTGGGAATAATATTGGGATGTCTGCTTTCACTACCCTTATTCAGCATAGTCCTGCAAGTTCTAGCCATAGCAATCAGAGAAGAAGAAGAAATAAAAGGCATTCAAATTGGAAAGGAAGAAATAAAACTGTCTTTATTAGCAGATGACATGATACTGTACATAGAAAACCCTAATGATTCTACCAAGAATCTACTAGAACTAACAAATGAATTCAGTAAAGTAGCAAAATATAAAATTTTTATCCAGAAATCAGTTGTATTTTTTATATGCCAGTAATGAACTATCCAAAAGAGAAATTAAGAAAACAACCCCATTCCCAATCCCATTTTGAATAAAATTCAAAAAGAAAAAAATACCTAGGAATAAATCTAACCAAGGATGTAAAAGACCTGTACTTAGAAAATTATAAGACACTAATGAAAGAAGTTGAAGAAGATATAAATAAGTGGAAACACATACCATGTTCATGGATAAGAAGTATGAGTTCTTTATATTTTTTGGATATTAACCTTCTGTCAGAGCTTCTGTTTGCCAATATCTTCTCCCATTTAGTTGGTTGCCTTTTTGTTTCTTTGGTGGTTTCTTTTGCTGTGCAGAAATTTTTTAGTTTCATATAGACCTGTTCATTTATTTTTGCTTTTACTTCCCTTGCCTTTGAGGTGAGATTCATATCTTCTCTAAGACTGAGGTCCATAAGTTTAGTACCTATGTTTTCTTCTATGTACTTTATTGTTTCAGGTTTTATATTTATATGTTAGATCCATTTTGAATTAATCTTTGTACATAGGGACAAACTGTAATCCCACTCTCACCACTCTTATTCAACATAGTACTGGCAGTCCTAGCCAGAGCAATCAGGCAAGAGAAAGAAATGAGGCATCCAGATTCTTCATTGGGAATGAAAAACTGCCATTTTTTGCAGATAACATGATTCTTTATATAGAAAACCCTAAAGACTCCACCAAAAAAAAAAAAAAAAGATTATAAACAATAAACAAATACAGTGAAGTAGCAGGATACAAAATCAATGTACAAAAATTCACTACATTCCTATATACTAACAATGAAATTTCAGAAAAAGAAATGAGAAAAAGAATTCTTTTTGCAATTGCAACCAAAAGAATAAAATATCAAGAATAAACTTAACAAAGGATGTGAAGGACCTGAAAACTACAAAACATTATTAAAAGAGATTGTAAAAGACACAATGAAATAGAAAGATATTCCATGTTTATGGATTGGAAGAATCAACATAGCTAAAATGTCCATATTACCCAAAGTAATACATAGATTTAACACAAACCCCATGAAAATCCCAATTACATTTTTTAAAGAAATAGAACAAAAAAGTCATCAGATTTGTATGGAACCACAAAAGACTGTGAATAACAAAAGCAATTCTGAGAAAAAAGAACAAAGCTGGAAGTATCACATTATCTGACTTTAAATTATACTACAGAGTAATGATAATCAAAACACCATGGCATTAGCAGAAAAAACAGACATACAGACCAATGGAAAGAATTGAGAGCCCAGAAATAAACCCACATGTTTATGAGCAAATAACTTTTGACAAAGGAGCCAAAAACATACAATGGAGAATAAAAAGTGCCTCTACAATAAACAGTGTTGGGAAAATTGGAAATCCACATGCAAAAAAACACAAAACAAAACAAAACAAAAAAACAACAGACTACAGTTTGTCCCTATGTACAAAAATAGATATTTCAAATCCCTTCAATTTTCCTTTCAGTTTTGGTCTCCTTAAATCCTGAAGAGTTAGCATTAGGCATCCAAATAGTTAAGGGGAAAGTACATTGAAAAGGGAAGGCAAGAGAGCCTAAATGTAGGAGGAATGTAAACCCAACACTTGGTATTTCTTTGGAAATTGTAAGTGCAAAATCTTTATGCTTTATAGAACTCCTTATTAATCCATTACAGCCAAGCCTAAACCTGCAAAGTGTTGATGTCTGATACTACAGACACCCTTGTGGTCTTAATTTGCATTTTTCAACTCTCTTGCCTTGTTTATCATTTTCCCCAAAGCCTTCCCATTTTCCTCCCGCCATATGTCCTAATTGTTCAGTTATTCAAGACCAGTTTTTCTCATCACCTCCTTTATGGACTTGTCTCCAGACTAATTTCCTCTCATTCATAAGAAGTTCTTGGGCCTCACCTAGCCTCTACATATAACAATAGTTAACAGCTAATTATATTTATCTGCTATAATAAATCATTAACTCTTTTGGATTAAAACAATGATTTTAGTTTTTCTTATATCCTTAAAGGCTATAGTACTGTGTTTTACACTAAGAGATCAATAAGTATATCTTGAAGTTAATTGAATTTTTGTTGATGTTCTTTTGCTAACTTTCCATATTTGGGAACATTAGAAAGTATTTATTACAATTTTCTGTTCATGTTGTTTTAGCAAAATCTTTTGTAATTGAGTTATACTTTACTTTGAGAAATGCTGATAACGAAGTGATGAATTTTATTTATCAACCTATCTTCTCCAATGGGAAGGAAAGTCTTTATTGGAAGGTGTTATATTTGATCTTCAAAAGGAAATCATTGTCCATTTATATTTTTGAAAATCTGGGTTCAAAAAAATCAGATAGGGAAGTCCTGCTGTGAAAATCACTTCAGAAGGCACTACTTAAGAATAGAGAGTTTGTGCTGACCCTGGATTTTTAAAATGTCCAAATTTAAGAAACAGTCATAAATAATTAGTTCTCATAAAACTCTTCTCACCAATTTTAGCATTCTCAATTATTATTAATGAAACAAATAGAAGCATTATTGAAAATAATAACAAATTTCTGACATATTCAATCTGCAGCCTTCTAAGCCACTGGACAGTGAATTCATTCCAAAATTGAATTACTGTACCAAGCAATGTCAAACTGCCAATCAAGTTGTCATCATTCATCTATCTAGAATTGTCAAATTTGATAAGAAAAAACAACTGTTAAAAGGAGAATTAATCAGAACCATGGAGGCAGCTACTAAATTGGCCCACTGAAAATGAAGTCTTTCAGGAATGCTCCATAAGGCACTTCTGATGCTTATTTGCATTTCCTTTCCTGAAACTAAAATTTAACTATCTTTCTCTTGAATCTGAGCCAAAGTACTCTAGTCTTGGTCTTTTCTTATAAAAGTTGTATTTGAAGAAAAGTGACAATTGTGGCCATCACATATACATCATTATAGCCTGTAACGAAGAACTGAATTTAGTACATGTAACTGCTCTGCTCTTTGTCAAAATCCATATCACATTTTCTTTTCCAGGTATGATTGAATAAAAACAGTCCTATTCTTGCTTTGGCCCATGAGGCTGAGTTGGCTGGAGTGTTATCCCACAGCCAAAGGGTTGCAGTTCGATTCCTTGTTCATGGCACATACCTGGGTTGTGGATTGATCCCTGGTCCAGGTGCTTATGGGAGATAGCCAATCTATATTTCTTTCTCACATCAATATTTCTCTCTCTCTCTCTTCCTATTTCCCTTCATTTCTTTCTAAAAACAATGACAAACAAAAATGTTTTCAGGTGAAGATAAAAAATAATAATTTTAAAAATTAATTTTTAAGAAGTCATATTCTTTTGTGTCTAATCAAGTTCTATTTCTTTAAATTTTTCTATTATTGTCCCCAAATTACATTTGTCTCCATTTTTACCCTATTGCTCTCCCTTGCCCTGCTCAACCACCCCTCCACACTCAATCCTTCCCCCATTTTCCTTGTCCATGGGTCCTTTATACATCTTCCTTGACTTGACCATTTCCTTTCTTTCCCCCATTATTACCCTCCCCCTCCCATCTGCATTGTTTTTTGAAATAACTTAAGTAATTTGGCTATTTTAATATATTTTATATTATATTTTAACATATTTTATATATGTTATATTATATATTTTATAGCATATATTTATCTATTTTAACACATATAATAATATATTAACATATATTATTACTACCTCTCTTAATTTATAATGGATAGCCCATCATTATTGATATTTTACTGAAGAAATCATTTTCATGGTAGAATAGAACCTCCAAAGTATGCATAAAGTTAAGAGGTATGCATGACTTCTATTATTTTTACATTAAAGCTAATTAGTCACAGCATGAGCTGTTAGCAAAAGGTGTCCTGACTATAGTGTACATTTCTCATAATGAGCTTATTCTAATATTAAGCACTGGCCCTCTGTCACCACTAGATATGTGTTTGCTCCAAAATTCAAAGGGATTGTTAGAGTTTTAAAAAACCAACAAAGCAAACAAACCATAAAAATTGTCAAATGTTCTTTTATCTCTCTCTATAATATTAGATTAGATATTTTTGGCCTTTTATCTAAAAGGTTTAATAATGCATTGTATAATCAACCTTTAAAAAAATAGTTGAACTCTTTTCTTTGACTTCAGCCTCATTTATCAATGAGTAATGCATCATCCAAATACGTTTTAGAAATTAGACCTTGCATTCCATTATGCATTTAGACATTTATGGCTGGATGATAAACCTGCTTGCACCTCTGGGGGTTGGATTTATAAATCAGTGCTTCCTGTAAAAATATTACACTCTTATTTGAAATTAGTGGGGTTCTTTATCTTGTTCTTCTGGCTCCTCTAAAGAAATACAAACTCCCATGCGGAGAAAAGATACAAATATTTGATTTAAAGTAAAATGTACTCTTTCTTTTATTAAAAAATACTGAGTTACATGAGTTTCCTTCTAGAAATCTAGATTATTTACTAAATTCTCCACTAATAGAAGATTCAGAACAATAGCTTCTCCTACATGTTGAACTCTCATTGACAGGAGACTTCCTTAATTATTTTAAGAAATGTGCTTGAATACAATCATAGGGAAATAACCTGTTCATCTATCATTATGTGCTATATACTTGTTCAGGAAAGAGTTAACTTATCAGACTTGGGGTTTTTGAACCGTGAACATTCCAAAGAAAGGCCTGACTTCAAGACTGGCCCTTGGCCTGGCTCCTGGGAGATAACCTCCAAGTCCGGGGACTACTCTGCCTGATAAGAGTATTTTTATATTCCTGAAGCCTTGAGCCACTCTCTGTCAGTTTGACTTGGGGGAGTGCGGTGCCAGAGTCAGAGTAGCTGAGGTCAGTCACTGGGATGCCAACATGACATATCTGCATGAAAAACCCTGGTCATCAAGGCCTGAGTGAGCTTCCCTGGTTGGCAACACTTCACATATTTTGTCACTCATCATTTCGGGAGAACTATGCACCTTCCCAGGCAACTCCACTGGACGAGAACACCTAGAAGCTGCCAGCGGTTTCCCCTAGACATTGCTCCACAAGCTTTTTTTCTCCTTGTTTTCATCTGCATCTTTTCACTGTAATAAACCATAACTATGACTACAGCAGCTTTTCTGAGTCATATGAGTCTCAGTTCTCAAGCCTGAGGGTGATCTTGGGGACCCTCGACACAAAACTGCCAGTTTTCAAAAGAAATAAATATATGATTCCGGTTGGATCCTCATTAATCTGCACTAGGATTCCTAATCAAGGTTTGGAGATCACTCAGCCACTTCCCAAGCTTCTCTGAATGCTTCCCAAGTCTGCTGACATGACCGTATTCCCCTTTCTGCCATATTCCATACTTTGTAGTGTGGCTGGCTTCTAAACTTGTTAGCATAAGGGATGGTCTATCATCAAAAAAGAATGAAAATCAATGTGTGTCTTCTGGAAGTGATTCAGGAGTCTTTACAAATTAGATAATATAAATGAATACAGAGAATAGGATATGGGAATTTCAAGATCTATAAATCCCACTAAAAATCTTCATTATAGCTAGAATTAAAGAATTTTTCCCTTATCATTGACTTAAAAAAATTCTTTTTGCCCTTGGAAGTTGAGAGTCAGCCATCATTTCATTATGCTGTTTAGGTAATATTGGGATTATTCTGAATGACTTTATTTCAATTGGATACATGCTTCTTAGAACCAATATAACCCATTTGCTCTTTTAACTTTATACATAAATGTTAGAAATTCATGTATTACTTTATTTATACTCAAAGTGAAACTTTCACACTAAAAGCTGACCCTAAGTCTCATTGAAAATAAACCAATACCAATCATTTATTCTAATTAAATAATGTTCAGGGATTTGATTCTAAACTGTATCAATTTCTATTTGTACTGAGTTCTTGATGTTGGGTTTGTTGACCTTTCTAAGTTGTTGAAAATTTACAGTATCTCTCACAAGGTCATAAAAGGATTTGTCAAACCAAACTAAGATCTAGGACCAGTAAAATGTATTTGAAATTGAGTGTCTTAACACCATAATATTTTTTTTTAAGTCTAGGTCTAAGTTTCCAAGACTAAGCAGAACAACTGAAAAGTAAAATCCTCCTCTCTTTGCCAAAAATAAACACTTAGGGGTTATTATTTAAATATTAATATTACTGGTAAAAGTAATAGTAATTATTGCATAGAATGGGTACTTATGACAGACTTCCCTTCATCATCTCTGTCTTTTATACATTTGTATAAAGTCAAGCCTGTAGCTATGAAGGAACATATGATTATATCTGCAAGATTCTGGAAAGTGATGAGGGTGTTTCCATTTGTATAGAGAAAGAGAAAAGTCTCACAATTCAGGGACAGGAAGCTATGATTTACATAATGAACATGGCAAAGAGACCTATAAAGAAGCAAGACTTAGATGGCAGAAAAATCACATTGGCTTTACTCCAAGACACCAGGCACATCCCTGGAAAGTTCCGATGTGCCGGAATATAACAGTATGTACTTTTCCCAGAGCCAGAATAAGTGCAATATTTGGCTTTCCTACTTGCACTTGGAACATGTGATTCTTTTTCTCAGACCCTATCAGGGCTCCATTTATGCTTAGCACCTGCATGCAGTCCAGGGGCTCTGAGAAGGACTTTTAATACATGGGTATGAGTTGAATAACAATATAGTCATTTTGTAATTTCAATGTTTTTATTTTTATAATCTCCATACTCTTAATATCTAGCAATCATGAGGTTCAATGTGTGACACTTATATAATTGTAATAATCCCCTTTACATGAGTTACTACACACTCTTCCCCATCATAAATAGGGAGAAATTGCTCAGCAATGTCTTATACAATGATAAAAATATAATCCATAATCTAAGTCAGGATGAAAACCATATCACTCACTGGACCTGCCAGCCCAGAATGTTCCTGAAGCTCCCAGAAGCTGATACAAGGACATCTCAAACATATTTAGGGCATCTACTATTCTTAAAACCCATACATTCTTAGAACTGATAAGAAGACGACTCTACCAAAGAAACACCCCAGCATACATACTGGTTAACAACAGCAACAACAAAAAATGCTTAGCAAAGTACTAGTACGTAAACTGAATACAAAAATAAGACTTTTTCTCAAAACATGGATGCTATCACGCTGCCAAGCAAGTGGACTAAGAGAGGAACCAGTTGTCTCTCTCTAATGTGACTCAAGAGCACTGTCTCTAACGTGCACTGAAGCAAGCAGAGCACAAGAGCCTCTAAAGAATTATGCAAATTATGGAATTGTGATGTCTAGGGGAAAAAAATCTAGTACCTGAAATATCTCCAAATCTAGACATATCATTATAAGATTCATAATTGACTTACCTGTTTTAATCATCTAAAGGTGGAATACTTTTTGAAATTATACAAGCTTTGGAATCTGAAGAAAAAAAAGTATTAGTTTTTCCCTATTATTTCCTAATACATTAAATTGAAAATAGCTTCATATTCAAAAAGAAAAAAGAAAAGAAAAGACGAGAAAAGAAATCAAGGCCCGGTCTCTATATATCACCTGAGTTAGGAACCCAAGCTCTGAAGTGTCCATGCCAGCTCTTCCATTTACTAGCCCTATGACACTTAGTAAACAATATAATCCCTTTAAACACCCATTTTCTAATCTGTCATTAGGAATAATAACGTTAGTTTACATAAAACAAAGATGGAAATGGAAAGAAAGCGATTGATGTAAGACACTTTTTCACAGTGCTTGGTTCAGAGTAAGCGTTCGATGAAAATTAATGTGGTGAGAGAGAGGCTATGAACGTGAGAAGGTCCCACCCTCCGCCCACCCTTTGCTAGTCATGTGGAGAACTCTAGGAGAAAAGAAAATTTAGTATATGCAAACTCTCATAAGAGAACCATGAAATCAAACAAAGAACTTCTCTTCCAGGGCCTCTACTCTGAGAGAAGGCAGCATCTAGCGAGCAAAATAACAGGAACTAGTGGACATATGTGAAGGTGCTATGAGGGCATAAAAGTGTGAGAGAGTCCCAAGAGTTGAGATGTTTAAAGATAGGAAAGGACAGGAGATAAATGTTAATGTTGACAAAAATCATCAAAAATCATCACTGATTGAGAGAAGTACGAATAAAAAATGAAGTTTTTACTGAGGCATTTTTAATGCACCACATTCCAGGTTTGGATTTCTGGAGTCACAGATTGCAGAGGTACTATGGGCTGAATTGTGTCCTTTCAAAATTCTTGTGTTGAAACCCTAACTCCTAGGTATAGTCACTCAGAATGTGACTAAATTTAAAGATATGGTCTTTAAATAAGTCATTATGTTAAAATAAGGCCCTTAGCATGGGCCCTAATCCAGTCTGACTGGTGTCCTCATAAGAAGAGGACGTTTGAACACCCAGATGCACCAGGAGAGGACAGACCATGCGAGGACGCAGGAGGGCGGCCATCTGCAAGTCAAAGCAAAAGGCCTCAGGAGAAACCAAACCTGCACACTCCTTGGCCTTGAACTCTTTGCCTCCAGAAGCATAAGAAAAATTTCTACTATTGTTGTTTAAATTGTCTGGGATATTTTATGGCAGCTAAAGTAAACTAATACAAGAAGTATTTATATTAGCTATAAAGGGACAATAAGCTTAGTAGTTAAAGTGGTGAGTAAAAGAGGTTGCCTGGAATCAGACTGATTGAGTTTGACTTCTGAGTTCAAATTTGGTTCTACTACATTCTGATTGTATGTCATAAGTAAGTTATTTACTCTCTCTACACCTCAGTTTCCTCATTAAAAGACAAAACAAAACAAAATAAAACAATATTATACCAGTGTCTACTTCATTAGGTTGTTGTTAGGCTTAAATGAGATAAAACACTTAATATCTAGAACAATGACTAGATTATAATATTGATCAATTATCTTAATTATTTTAATTAGCTATTACAATTACTTACAAGGGTTCTCTGTCTTTCTGACTCAGAATATTCAAAGACTATTGTGCAAAGAGTCTCTGAGTCAGCAGAGACAATTTTAGCTGTGAAGTTATTACAAGGGACAGCTTCCTCCCAGTCACATATATCTACAGCTCTTCTTTCATGGGATTACAGTGAGAAGTTTTATATGATAATATCCAAAGGTTGGGATTCACTGGAGGAGATGTATCTAGTAAAGAAATTTGGATACAAATCAAGTTGAAGAGGCGAAAGAGAACATTGCACTTTAGGTTTCTAAATTTTGACATTCTGATATATGTTTGTTGTACACCATTTTTCATAACTAGTTTTTACTTTTCTATTAGTTTGCAGTTTTAAATATTGTTCTAAATACTTTATGTATTTTAACTCATTTAGTCCTTCTTATAAACATATGCAACAGATACAATTTATAAATGAAGAGGCAGTTATAGAGTATTTCAATAACATGCTCAAAGTTATAGCATTAGCAAGCAGCAGTCAGGATTTGAACCTCGTGGTCTGGGGCCAGAGTTTATGCTCTTATTCATTGCATATACTATTGGGTCACCCAAAAAGTTAATTTGGTTTTTTTGGTACTATGGTTCTAGTAGCACTTAGTTGTCTCTAACTTCATTCAAAACAATTTTGTTAGATTGTATTGTGACAGCTGTCATATCAGCATGCATTAAAAAAAAACCTTAAAATTGGCAAATTCTTGTTAGCGATTTTAATATTGAAGATGGAAGAAAATATGTAACATTTTCAGCATATTATGCTTTATTACTTCAAGAAAGGTAAAAAACACAACTGAAACACAAAAAAAGATTTGTGTCGTGTATGGAGAAGGTGCTGTGACTGATCAAATGTGTCAAAAGTGGTTTGCAAATATCCTGCTAGAGATTCCTTGCTGGACAATGCTCCATGGTTGGGTCGACCAGTTGCAGTTGATAGCAATCAAATCAAGACATTAACTGAGAACAATCAATATTATACCAAGTGGGAGAGAACGGACATACTAAAAATATCCAAATCAATAAAGTTATTGGTGAAAATGAAAAATGTGTCTTTTATTTTATAGAAAAATAAATAAATAAAATTTTTGGCCAGCCCAATACTCCCAATGTTCATTAATCAGACAATAGTATTTTTCTCAAATGTATGTAACCCAGAATTCTACAATGCTGTCATTTATTAGGGAAAAAAGTATGATACCTTTTTTTGACCATTAAACAAACAGATGCACTAGTGGTTAAAAGCAAGATCTTTGCACTTAGGCTTGTATTGCAGATCTCTGTAAACTTAGGACAAGTTATATAAATTGATCTCTATGAAATTGCTGAAGACCAATTTTACAATATCATGACCAAGGCTGACTGGAAAGGAAAATCAGATCATATATCAAGAACTTTATTATGCAGTTTTTCTACAGCATGCATGGTAAATTGAAGTACAAATAATTCTAAAAAGGTATGTTTGGGATCAGCCTGAAAAGACCCGTGACTGAGTTCCAGGAACTCAAATATGACTTTTAAAATGAACATCCTCATTGCGTCTTGAGCAGGAGGTTCAATTAATTAAAATGTCCTGGATGGGATGTGTAGAAGAAATTGAAATTTGGGACATGAAAAAGAACACTCTTACAATATTTCCAGGTATTAGATAGTAAGGGACTGGACTGGGTTTTTGCAGCAATAGTCATGCAAATATAAAAATAAAAATAAAAACTAAAAAGAATGAAAGTGTTGCAAAAGAAAAGTCAGATTTGGTCTTTGCTCATTAGGTGGAAATTGAAAGGAAAGGAAAGATTCAGAAAAGACAGGTTTCTTGAATCTGGCTTCATTGGCTCACCCAAGTGCTATCAATAGAAAGCAGGAGGAACAGAATGTCCCAGTTCAAAAAAAAAAAAAAAAAAAGTGAAATTTGATTTTATTAAATAAAACTGCTGTTTGCTTTCCATCCATGTACATTTCTGTTCTTTCGATCTTAAAAAGTAAAGTTCTAATAATTTAGAGTAATACAGCACAAGGAGAAAAACACCTTTGAATTGAAAATACATAAATCCAGCGTTATTTGATTTTTAAGTGAGCCAAGCAAGCACAAAAAGAAATTGCTCCTTCAGGTAAACTACTTGTTATTGACACAAATTAGCACTTGACAAGGAATTATGGTGGGGGTGGGGGTGGGGGAAGAGTTAGAAGGAAAAAAGTAAAGTGTAAACAATGCTTTAATCCTCTTCCTCTCTGTTTTTCATTAGGCCCTTTACAAATTGTAAGTAAACTCTAATTTCAAGAATTTTAAAACAGTAGCCTGATATTGTTTCCAGAGACACACAGCACTAGGGCCTAATTTCCGACTTTGGTATTTGTACAGATAATGTAATTTAGGTGACTAAATTCTAATTCAAATTAGAGTTGATGTTTTAAAATACCAACATCAAAGTAATGAGACTTTACTGAGTATTTAGGAATTTCAGAAACGTGGTGAGGCACTGAGGAGTATTTGCAAAAACTTCAGCAGAATCTCCAGAGTATGTTGTTGTTTTTTTAATAACTCATTATGCTTCCACAGAAGCCAGCATATTCTCTGGAGCTTTAACAGACGACATTCTTCACATTGCCAGCAGAATACTCCAGGATGTATTACAGACCAGCACTGCACTAAACAGGGGCCTGAAAAAGTTAATGCACCTCTCTAAATACCCAATTTTTACAAAATGGCTTATATACATTAGGTTCCTTAATAATAGCTATTACTTAACAGTATAAAAGTAACAAAGAAAGGTTAACACACTTTGGAAAAAAGTTTAGATTTTTCTGATTTCTCAGGAAAAATTTAAATTATGATAAAAACATTAAAACTTTCCACCAACCCCTCAATACTAATTAAATACAAAGAAATGTTAGTAATTTCTGCATTTTGGTATTTAAATTTAGCCAAGTACAAGAGCAAAGACTAACTAACTTGTTTTTAATTGTTCCAATAATATAAGTAACTGATTATACATATGTATACTTATTGTATATACAGGTATACATATATGCATATATAGGTGTCCAGTTTCTTATACTATTGTGTGTATGTATGTATTCCCATATGAAACTTTACGTATCTATTTCTTCTAAATATGTAATTTAGTGTTTTCAGGTAAAAAATGGCTTATGAGCTTGGAGGTCAACAGATCTGAGTTCTCCAAGCCTCATTTTTCTTTCTCGGTAAAATAAATATGATAGTAAATGTCTCATAAGGTTGTTATGAATACCAAATAACTGCTCTTTGAAATCACTGAGTTTTGTGTCTAGGTATGGTATACCGTCAAAGTCATGCTTTGTTAATAGCAACTTTATTGTTACTTTTACGCCTTTCAGTAAATTATAAGTATTTTTATGGCACTCATTGTCATTCTATGCTTTTGTAATTCTATATACCATCTAACACTTCACCAGCCCTGAGCGACTGCTTTTCAGAGCCCCTCTCCCTTACCCTCTGTGTCAGTTCCTGACCAGTTCTACCAGTCCCTAGATTTGCATGGCTATGAAACTTACAGGGAAATCAGCCTAAAGCACAGTTGTCACCAAAATTCCTTTGAAATCTGAAAACAGAAACACTAAGACATAAGAAGAACTAATATTTTGTCCAAATAATAGGAAAGATTTTCTCAAGTTAGAGTCTCTAACCCCTAAGGTTCTTACATACCAAAATCATAATACTAGAACCATGTATGGCCAGTTAGGGCCTTTAATAATCTTATAAAATACCATTGCACCTTGATTGTCTTGGATGGGCAGTTGTCTATCCATATTCACTGTTCATCCTCTTTCCACAAGTAATGGAATTTGCTTTTCTGAGCTGAGAAGATCAGACATGCACAAAAGACAATTTACCAATTCTCTTGGAAGAGTGGCTCAATAGCTCGTATACTTTATGTAATAACTTTAATCCATTTAGAGTCTAATCACTTTGTAAAATAATTACACTTGTGACAATAGAAATCTCCTAGCCTCTTATCTGGCTGCCAGCCTTTTCTTCTCCTTGTAAAATCTTTTCCTTCCCCTTCAGACTCACTCTGAGTCATTTTTCAAAATCAATTTCACAGGTAACTTCCACAGGAAAATCCTTTTGACATCTTGAGACTGACTCAGATTCCATTCACTCAATCATTAATCCAAGAAATGATATTTGAGCACCTACTATGTGCTAAATACTGTTCTACATATGAAAATAAAACAGTGATCATATTAACTAAAATCCCCCCTGGAGTTTAACTCAACAGAGGAAAAAAGAGAATAGATAAAATGCATCATAAGCCACAGGAAATAGTAAAACACAGGATGGCAGAAAAATAAAGCACATCAGGAGGGCTAGGACATCCTGGCAAGTAAGCTAATTGTTGTTAAATAAGATGGTCAAAGAAAGCATTAATGATACAATCACGTTAAGCAGCAATCACAGGGATGGAGATCTTTGGGGGACATGAGTCTGTGTACTACAGTGTAAACAGGCATCGCATTGAAAAGACATTTAGAGAAACTATAGCATACATTGAAAGACAAAAAAATTTTACAAAGAAATTATATGGAAATTTCAACATTAAACTTTATTGAAATTAATACCTCAAAAGAGAATCACATTTTATAATTATTAAATCTGAAATATATCTGTATTGAAAATCTGGGAGGTTTCAAGTATACTGTTCTGCTTATTCAATCTCCACTCTTTTGTAGGTAGTGTCTATCAATATTTTTAAAACCTAACCTATTAGAGAGAGAATTAGTGAAAGAGCTAAGAATAATGTGCATTGTAACATGACGTGCGCCTTTTTCCCGGTACAGTTAGCAGAGAATTTTAAAGCTAATGCTCCACAAAGAAATGATGGCCCTGTCATACTGATGGTGGGTCTGTCAATTTGAGCGACCTACCTATAAAGCAATGTGGCAATATAAGCTTTTAAAAACTGCTGTCCTTTTGCGCGAAAAGCTCCATTTTTAAATTCTAAAATTCTATCCTAACTAAAAAAAAAACCCCAGAAATGTAGAAAATTATCTATCTAAAAAGATATTCATCATGATACATGTCATAAGACTGAAAACTGGAAATGACAAATTGTGATACGTCTATACAGTGGAATACTATACAGTTGTTAAAATTAGTTTTCTTATATTTTTAGTTATGTAATGGAATATTATGATAAGCAAAAGCTATAACAAGCCATATTGTAAGTAGAGTATAATTTAAATTATATGAATATAGATATGTAAGGACAAATGACTGAAAAAAGTAGTATGTGACTGTTTTGAAGTGCTGTAGTTATGATATTTATTTATTATGTTTTTTCTAATTTTTAAAGTCTTGTATAACTTTTAGTTTTAAAAGCATACTTTTAAAAAAACAGTACTGTGCATTTGAGTTAGTAAGCCATGATCTTATACAAATATTTTATCATTTCTTTTTGATACGTTCTTCTCCTTCTTCTCCCACCAAACAGGGTAACTACTTGGAATTAAGACATTATTTTCTAAGTCAAAAATTTAAATAAATAAAGAGCCAAAGTTGCACCAATGTACTTTTTTCTTTTGTTCATGATCTAAATTCTTCAAAGTACTAAATCTAATGCCATTGTGGATTTTGTTAAGTTTCAAACAAATTCTCTTTTCTATGAATTCGCCTACCTTATTTTCTAGCTAGACAGCAGGCGACCTTTTCAGAAAAGATAGGATTTTCAACTTTAACTCTGCACATCATTTTCTTAACTTTCAAATGTTGAAATATTCTAGCATCCTATGATTTTCTAGCACACACAAAATTGAAAGGAGGGGCAAAACTATGGAGACAGTAAAAAGATAAGTGGATGTGTATGTGGAGGGGGTGATGACAAGAGGAAGCACAGAGGATTTTTAGGGAAGTGAAAATATTCTGTATGATATTCTAATGACAGGTACATGTCGTTACACTTCTGTCCAAACTCATAGAATATATAATACCAAGTGAAACATAACATAAACTACAGCCTTTAAGTAATAAGGATTGTAGGTTCACCAATTAGAACAGGTGCACCATGCTGGTGGGGGACGCTGTTATTGAGGGAGTATGTGCCTGAGTGGGGGCGGGGGTATATGGGAAATCTCTGAATTTTAATGTGAACCTAAAGCTGCTCTAGAAATATAGTCTTTTTAAAAATAAAAAGAAGGGGTAAAAGGGAAAAAATGATATTAAAATATGATAAATTCATGCCTTCTTGTTCATTAAAAGAATAATGAAATAACATTTTTCTATCATCTGCTAATTTTAAATACTAAAAATAGAAGGCCACCACTCAAAATCATTTCAGCTAATTTGTTTCCATATATATTATACATATGTATATTTATGATACATACATTATTTTCAAACAGGAAATATAGTCTTTAGTAGAGGTATCAGTCCAAGAATCAAACCTATTCTCCTTCCCCACCTGCCTTTTGATAATCACTTTTCTCTCACTTTGAAAAGAAAAAGTATACTTATCTTGATTCATCCAGACTGTCAACATCATGCACTGCCTTGGAGTATAAATTTCTTTGGTGCCCAACAAAAGAACAATTTGAAATACTGACGTCTGTGAAGACTTCTTAAATCAAGGCAAAATATATGACTTGAATTTGTTCCTATCCTTATGCTTATTATCCTTATGCTTAATGGAAATGCCTATTTCCATTAAGGGCTAAAAGTAAAATTAAAAACAATAAAATCTGGCCTGCATTGGAATGATTTGAACTTATATATACTGTAGTAGAGTAGTAGGAGTGAAGATAATTTTTTAAAAGATTTTATTTATTTATTTATTTTTAAAGAGAGGGGAAGATATGGAGAAAGAAAGGGAGAGAAACATCGACGTGCAAGAGAAACATCAATTAACCCCCAACCAGGGACCTGGCCCACAATCTGGCCCACAGCCCAAGAATGTGCCTTGACCAGGACAAGTGACATTTCCATCTATGGATGACTCCCAGCCCACTGAGCCACACTAGTCAGGGTTAGTGAAGATAATTTTTTTTACCTACTCTGTCTTGTTTCTCTCCTGCCTGTTGACATTACTCCCGAGAGAGAGTTTATGAGCACTTAGACACAAAATAGTAAAGGTCCAGCCACCTTACTAGATCCAAGTGACAAATTAGTATTAAGAATCAATTCCTGATGTATCCATCATAATCACTTCTGGAAATCAGAGGTAATGTGGTTATCATGAGAAAACATATCAATGTTTTTAAGTTTAAATAAAGGTGACATTTTGTGACAAAGTAAGTCTGCCTTGGTTGATTTATTTGACAATGAAAACTAACCTTTCCAATTAGGTTATAAGGTGAACAGTTTCCAAGAACTGAAATAGTTAATTCTCAGTTAAAAGTTTTGATGAAAATATATACAAAATACTCTAAAAGAAAGAAGAGCTTCTTCAAAAAAATGTGTATTGGCATAAATGTATTGAAATAAGTGATATTTATTTCACCAACCTTTTGAATATATTGAGTTAAACAAGGTGCCTTTATGTGAAAAAGTAACAGGAATGACTGTCACTTGAAAAGGCTTGGGAAAGCCTTTATGTTGTTGAGAAAGTAAATGACTATTGACTGGGTAATAAATCCCTTTGCAAGTCAAATGACTTCTAATTCTTTGCTTACAATGAAATTGAAGGAAGCCATGATCAAGTTGGCAACTGAAATATAATTTTAATAATACATCACCAAATGACTTTTGACATGAATGATAAAGAACTAAAAATAGTGACATTCCTTTAAAAATAACTTCATTTCCATCTAATTATTTATGTAAAATATCAATGTTTTCAACTACAAAAGAAAAATAGGAATAAAATGAATATAAAGCTTGTTTCATTCTAGTAATAATAATATACAACCATGAATACATGATGCCTTTCAAACCAACAAAAGAACCTTTAAAACTTAATAATTTTTTAAGATTTATAAATTTACATGTTGGTTCAATCAATTATGTGCTGCTAATAATCGTAATAGTAACTCAATCCTGAAGAAAATTTTAACATTTATAGCTTTATGGTCAGAAGAAATAGAGGTTTTAATTTCACTTAATATAAGTGTTTTTGTTGCCATGAATTACAAGAAGGTATATAATAAAAGACTTTTAAGCATAAAAATGTATTATCATGCTAAATTATTATTAGGTTAAATCATTTGAGGAATATGGGATGGCATCTCCAAGTTTTAAGGTATTTTGTTCATTTTTTTCAATGGATGCTGTTGGTATCCATTCTATGGAGTAGACTGTAGTATTTAGATTCCATTGGATACTTTTAATTTTAAGAGTGATGATGTAGTTTCAGTTTACATTGTTAACATTTATAATAAACTGGAAATTATATCTTTTGCAACTCTTTAAAATTAGAATGAAAATTTTCAGACAGCAGTTTAATATTGTATGAGGGTATACAAGTATATAGGAATCACACAAGAAAAAAATGATCACTTTACAATTTAATGCGTCTTCCTCCACTTAAATAAACAAAAGGGCAACCACCCAGAAAAGATTTCTAACCAGGTGCTGCATTTAGGCAAAGAGTTCTATAGATTGTTATAGTATAAACTAAAGAACATTTCCATTTGGGACCACAAGTTGTATGCAATAAACGCTTTAAACAAAAATATTTCCCTGTAGAGTGCTAACTGGAAGTAGTTTAATGACTGAAAATTTGCTTAGACCACATGATTCATGATTTGCAATAAGAGGTCAAATGAACCAGAATTCAACAAGCACTGTCCCTTTGGATGATGAGATCCCCTCAACAGACTACTTTTATATCCTCGTGTGATAAATGTGATTGTTTGACAGATAACGATGGTTAATAGACCTAAATTATTCAAAATGGGTGGTTAATTTGGGGCCACACTTACGCCAGGGTACAACAGAGAGTACTTATGAACTATCCAAGTGACCGTGGGCTGGTTTGGATCACACTGGCAAAGGGCAGAATTATGCTTTTTTCCTCATTTGAATGACTCGATGAACTTGAGCTTCCCTCATTTGACAATAACTAAAGTAGATGTTGTTTTAAATGGCTCTTTCATAAATTTAGTGTCTTTTTTTACTTTAAGTTTTTAATGAGATTCAAAATAAAGTGCACAAATCTTAAAGGCGCAGCTTTATTAATTTTTGAAAAGCATATGCCTATGTAACTTCCAGCCAGATCAAAATGCAGAAGGCTCTCATTTGCACCTTTCCAGCCATTAGCACTCCCTGAACCCACCCCATTAAAGGTTAGCACAATTCTAACTTCTATTGCAATACATAAGTTTAACCTACTTTTATGAACTTTATAAAACAGAATCATATAATATATACTACTTCCTGTCTGGAGACTTTAAAAAAAAAGAGTGTGAGAAAGTATATTGGCAATAGATATATCTGACAAAGAACTTATTCCAGGATATATAAAATACAAATCAATGAGAAAAGATAGCCAATCCAATTTAAAAATAGGCAAAAGATTAGAACAGGCGTGTTACTCCAGAAAAAAGACAAATGATGTTTCATTCATTTTGATAATATTTCTTTTAAGTGCTGGATCTTTTGAGATCTTAGTCTCAAAAGCTTAAAGTTCCCTTATTTAAATTAACTAATCTCTTCTTTCACATATTCATAAAGCATTTGGTAAATGTATCTCTTGTTCAAGGTACTGCATGGTACAATGGGAAGGTAAGATAAATAAAGCCCTTGGCCTCAAGGGATAAAGAGTCCAGTAGTTTAAATAAGTCATGTAGAAAAATGGCCACACTTCAATATAAATAGTGATACTGGCCACAATAGAGATGGGCAGAAAAGTGGGAAAAAATGATTAAAGAAGAAAAGGTGATATTTGGCTGATTTAGCATCTTATCTGATTAGTGTTATGAACCTGAAACAAAACTCAGACAAATATCCCAAGGAAATGTCCTTCTTAATGATTTTCTTTCCCATGCCTCTCTAATCATAGAAGTGAGACTTTGGCCCTAGAAGAGGAAACTATGAAAAGCTTTATAGTATAATAGTAATTTACTGGATCAGAACTGAGAACCATTCTTACTTCTAATTCTGCTCTGAACTTGGTATTCCAGAACTGGATAACTCTTTCAATCTGTATAGCATTCTACAAATTACTGCACTTTTTGACCCTGATTCCTAATATCCCATTGGCTGTACAGCTGGTATTTACCTGAAAACCTTCTTAATCTAGCATTTTTGATGCTTAAGTCACCACCAAGATCTATTCCTTCCCTCTCATGTCTGCATGCCACACCTGGAACCCTGTTTGGTCCTTAGTTAATTTGTACCTTCATCCACATGAGTCTGTTTGCTTGTTCATATTTTGACTTTAAAATATTTCCTGGTTTTATAATCCATGTCCATTTCCCCCAAATAGGAAACAAAGCTCTAGTCTTGTTCTTGAGTTTTGACTCCCGGGTTTCACTCAACTCTGAACCACTTCCACTCACTGGGGGCCAAGGCTTTCCCAGTCTAGCCTGTCTTGAAGCTATGGAAATAACAAGACACAACAAGACAGAAGGGAATAAAATTTTTATTGTTTTAATAAAAGCATGCAATGAACACAACCTACTCTTCTCAAGTCAGGATATCAATTTTTAAATCTTAGTATCTATCATCCGCATGTACTTTACAAATTTTCATTATACTTTGTACTAAAAATGATTTTATGATTGTACAGAGTCATAATCTCAAATAGTTTTCTCAAAGCCCAGCCTATCTGTGTCAGAACATCTTAAAGATACTTACTTTGAATAATAGTTAGACCCCTATGCGACCGACTGAATTAGACGCTCTGGACCTAAAGCTTGCATATCAGAATTTTTCCTGAGAAACTCCAAAGGTGATTCTTACACACTCCAAAGATTTGAAATTTTAACAGGGGTTATCTTTAATGACATAATAATTTTTACTAACTTCTATAATGTCTTTCTTTATCAATCTTAGACAATGAGTATTTATTATTTTCACAAAAAAGCACAATAAAAATAAATGCATAAGTTGTATTCTTGCTTTCTTTCATAGTTTTCAAATTAATATTTATAACATCTTTTATAAATTACATTAATAAAAATAAAAAATAGAAAATGTTCTTTCTGCCATGAGAGTTTGTACTGAAGACTAAGAAGGTTTTGCCAAAACAGTAGCTAAAATAGGTACTATATCAAGTGAAAAATTAAAAATGAAATATCAATAAAGTATAAAAGAAAAAGTATTGGATGTTGCTCCAGCCTTGACCATTCAGGCATTTACTCTGTTTTTACATATAAATTATTATCAGTCATATTGTGTTTTTCTTTCTAAAGATGCAATTTTCCTATTTGATATAAAATCATGTGTTAAATTTATGGGAGTTTGGATAACTAACCTAAGTATCCATGGAACACTGTATGTTTTACTATATCTTCTTAAAGTAAGACACAAATATTGTACCCTAAGTAATGAATTTGTTTTCCATAGGTGTATAAATTAATAATTATGAAACTAACAATGCATAGTCTAGGATATAATTAAATTTAAATAAATTATTAGCAAATAAAAATATTGTCAGCATGAGAGCCAGCTATCTCATTGTCAGAAAAGGGGTTTATAAATAAGGAATTCAGAGGGCTAGAATGGACCTGGTAGGCTTGAATTATAAGTGCATGTATCAGTATAAATTTTGTTGTTGTGTGTTATCGTTTTAAATATCAATAGATATAGATATGGCTATATTTATATCTATATATCTTTCCTAGTTCTGTCCATTAAAAGTGCCTACAAGAAAGATTACCCAGTAGTAATGAAAACACCTAACATCCACACTTTGGTTTCTAAATACCATTCTTCAAGAAAAGTAACTAGAGCTGGGCTAGGAAAAAATACAATATAAAGTTGGAACATTTTATGGCATAGAAATTAGAGCATTTTCTGATATGATGCACTGAGAAGAACAAAAAATCACATCTCTACTGTTTTTTGACAAAACACATAAATTTCAACATGAGAGAACATCATACAAACTCAAATTGAGACAGATTTATTCTACAAAATACTGGCTAGTACTTTTCCAAGCAAGATGTGAAGACCCCAAATGAAAAACTAAGACCCCAAATGAAAAACTTAGTACCCAATTAGAGGATATTAAGAAATGAAAACTAAATGCATTTTGAAAATTCAAGATTGGATTTTAGACCAGATAAAGAACATTAGTAGGAAAATTGAAAAAAAAATGAATTAGGGCTATAGCTTGCTTAGTAGTAATAGATCAATGTTAATTACCAGGATTGATCTTTGCATTATGGTTACTCTATATGTTAATATATGGTATAGATTGATGAAGAAACTCTTTTATTATTGAATTTATTGGGGTGACATTGGTTAATAAAACCATACAGGTTTCAAGTGTACAACTCTGTTATAACACATCATCTGCATAGTGCATCTTGCACTCACCATCCAAAGTCAAGTCACTTTCCACCATTTACCCCGTTTGCCCTCTTCCAACTCCCCACACCCCCTTTTTCCTTCTGGCATTAACCATACTCTTGGTCTGTATGGGGTTTGGGGGGCGTTTTTTGGTATGTTTAATCCCTTCATCTTTACCTCCCAGCCCCTAACACCCTCCCCTCTAATAGCTATCAATCTGTTCTCTGTATCTATGAGTCTATTTCTATTTTGTTTGCTAGTTTAGTTTATCAGATTACACATATAAGTGAAATCATATGGTATTTGTCTTTCTCTGACTGGCTTATTTATCATATTCTCTGGATCCATCCATGCTATTGCAAAAGGTAAGATTTTCTTCTTTTTTATGACTGAGTAGTATTCCACTGTGTAAATGTACCACAGCTTCTTTATCCACTCATCCACTGATTGGCACTTGGGCTGTTTACAAATCTTGGCTATTGTAAATAATGCTTCAGTGAACATAAGATTCATATATTCTTTCAAATTAGTGTTTCAGGTTTCCTCATGTATATTCCCAGAAGTGCAATCATTGGACCACAAGGCAGTTTCATTTTTAATTTTCTGAGGAAACTCCATACTGTTTCCCACAATGGCTGCGTCAACACACACTCTCAAAAATAGTGCATGAGGGTTCCCTGTTCTCCACCTCCTCACCAACACTTGTTGCTTCTTGATTTATTGATGATAACCATTCTGACAAGCATGAGGTAATATATCATTTTGTTTTTAATTTTTATTTCTCTGATTATTAGCGATGTGAAGCATTTTTGCCCGCTTTTTAAAAATCCTTACCCAAGAACATGCTCATTGATTTTAGAGAGAGAGGAAGGGAAGGAGAAAGACAGAGAAAGGGCAAGAGAGAGAAACATTGATGTGAAAGAGAAACCTTGATCAGTTGCCTCTCATATGCACCTGGACTGGGGATCAAACCTGCACCCCATGTATGTGCCCTGAACAGGAATCGAACCCGCGACCTTTTTGTTTTACGGGATGATGCTCCAACCAACTGAACCACACCAGCCAGAGCACCCATTTTTTTTTTTAACTGGATTGCTTTCTTGGTGTTGGGTTGTATAAGTCTGAAGAAACTCTTTAAATCATTTTACAAGGGTTTTTTTTTGTAGTCTGAAAATAATTGAAAAGTAAATTTTTTTAAAAAGGATTTAATGGAGGACATTGCAAATTTTTATTTTGATATCATTCAAAGTCACTTTCAGAAGTTGCTCCTAATTCTATATTTAATAGTCTTTTTATCTTTTTAAAGACTTTCCTTTATATTATATATAATATGCATCAATACATTACATATATATTTTATAACGTTAATGTTATAATATTCTAACATTAATGCCCTTATTAGCAGCAAGAATCAAGAAAAATGTTATGCAATAAAACCTCACCCTTTCTTCTTCCAATAACTTTCTTCCCTCCTTTTAAATTTGAATCATGTTATTGTCTCATCAAATCTATAAGAGAAAGAAGTCCTTTTTTTATTTTTCTGACATTTTTATATTGTACAACATTGTGTGAACTTCCAACATCACTGAAATAGTATGATAATATGATTAAGGACACTGTGCTAAATAATTGCTATAGCTTGATAGCTACTCAGAAATAATATAGTTAAAGCATTATTCTGAATTCTATAATTAATTAGAGTTTTCTTGCTTGCATGCTACTTTTATCATTAATTCTGTTGTTTTTCTTCCTAAAGCAATACTGACATATCCTCGGAATGTGCTGGGTGTTTTTTTTTTTTATTGTTTTGTTTGTTTTTTCTTTGTTTGGCTTTTTTAGTGTTTCTTAGAGAGGGATTGTTGAAACTTTCAAGGGATTTTCTTTTCTCCCTTTTCCTTTTTTTAAAAAAAAATTAATTTTGCTAAAATACTCATAAGATAAAATTTACCATCTTAACCATTTTTAAGTGTACAATTCAATAGTTGTAAGTATATTCACATTGTTAAAAAGTTCTGGGATTGATTCCTTTTTACTTTTATTCACACATCAAAAAAATATTTAATGCAAAGATGATTTGCTTAGTTTTAAAGGACTATTAAGAAGAGTGTATTCTTGGTTTCATGTACTGTTTTCTCAGGCTTTATTAGAAATGAATTACATGATACATGAATAAAAGTATTAGAGCTAATTTTGAGCTGAAATGATTATGGGGAAAAAAGCAGCAAAATTACAGTTATGTGTCTCCTGTATAGAACTTGTCTATCTAATAAACTCAATTGTCCTGCATACATCTTTTCCAGAAAAAGTAGGTAAGGAAAAGTTTTCCGAGAAAACAAAACTAGTGTTAAAAAATTCATGACTTAAATTTTATACACTTCAGGCACAAAAGAATCTCATGTCTCCATTCAAGGATTTATTCTTTAAGAGCAATGTAACATACTCAGCTACTCGGTATCTAAAAATCACCACAGACTAGAAATAGCAAATATGAAGTGCAAAGAAAAACACTTACAGGCAATATTGGCAATATACTCAAAATGAGAAGTTACATGTGGAGCCCTGGCTGGTGTGGCTCAGTGGATTGAGTCCCAGTCTGCAAACCAAAGGGTCTCTGGTTCAATTCCTAGTGAGGACACATGCCTGGGTTGCAGGCCAGGTCTCAAGAAGGGGGCACAAGAGAGGCAACCACAGATTGATGATTCTCTCCTTCTTTCTCCCTCCCTTCCCCACTCTCTAAAAGTAAATAAATAAAATCTTAAAAAAAATAGTTGTTACATGTGGAAATAAAGTAAAAACATGGAAATACAGGAAATCCGTGAAAATCAGACACAATAATTGCTATAAATAAATAGTTTTTAAAAATGAATGTATTGTTAAAGGATAAAAATGTCTCATGCCTTGAAATTATTTGAGGCTAAGATGAATTTAAAAATATGAAAATTATACTTATAATGATACAAGGGGGGACCCAAAAATCCAGAGTTTATTTACTAAAAATTATGTATTTATTCTTACATGTTTAAATTTCAGTCACCTTCAATGTACTCTCCATTTGATTCAATACAGCTATCAAGATGTTTTTTCCACTGCTTAAAAACAGTTTTGAGTTCGTCACTTAAAACTTAAAAACCCTTTAGTGCTTCTGCCATTCTTTGTTTCACCTCTTCCCCATGGGAAAACGTTTCCCTTTGAGGACTTTTTTCATCTGGGGAAACAAAAAAAAAAATCTCTTGGGGTGAGATCAGGTGAATAGGGAGGGCAGGCATGGAGGTCATACCAATGTTAGACAAAAACTGATGAACACTCAGCGTGGTGTGGACAAGTGTGCTCATAAATCATCCATCGTGAAATGGGGAAATGTATTGAAAGAGTCTTCAAAAAAAATTCACTGAAGCTGAATGCAGCCTCTCACTACAACACCAGCTGGTACACTGATACAGATGGGTTCCTAGAACACTCACTTAGTGGGGGAAGCCTGTCCTACAAGGGGGCCACCATCCAGAAGATAATTTGGGGGTTTTTTGGGTCCCCCCTCATGTGTTCAAGATTTCATTTTTAAATACAAAGAATGAAAATAAATTCATACTGAGTGATTTCTATGTTATCGTATTGACAGATTTAATTTATAGGCTATATACTGCATTTGAGAATGAGGAAAATAAAGTTCTATTTTTGTTGTTTGTTTTTCTGTTTTAAATTTCTGCTGTTGTTTAAAATTTGTGTGCTCACACCAATGTAGAGGGAGTCATACTTATGCAGGAAAATTGTACTAAATTCACATTTTTAATCAAATCTAGTTCTCAAAAAAAACCCAAAAAACTAGTGCTGGTAACAAGAATTACATTATTTCAAAATCCATTTTTTTTCATTAAAATTTTACTAAACATTGAAACAAGATGACAAAGGTAAAACATTAAAGAAAAGTCTGGAGAAGTAAGACTAGAAATGCTTCAGTACATTCACAAGGAATGACCACAGGCATTCACAGAGAATTTTATGTCTCAGTTCAATGTCCTTGGGCAAATGATAAAGGCTTAAAAAGAAAAATCCCAATAAAAATTGAGATTATAAACTTCGTGAGGCCCAGAATACTGTTCTTCATCTCTGTATTGCCGATGCCTGCCATGTGGAGCAAAGACAGGCAAAATTGGGACTTGGAGTGGGTGCTTTCCACACACTATGAGTCTTCTCTTGTTCTCAGTGTTGCAGTGAACTATGGAAATATGACACAGGAAGCAAGTAAACACTGTTCATTTCTGAATCTGAAGTAATTTATCATAACAGGTCCTGTGAATCTGTAGTAGCATTGAGTTATTGTTGTAGTATCAGCTCACAAAATGTTCTCTGAGTTTTCATGACAATAGCTTTATTAGACATTTCAATAAGCACACCAGTACCATGCTAATTGCTATGTACACAGACCATTATTTTTTATCTAGCCTGCCTCCTCAAACCCTAAGCCTGCTCTGAACATATTCAAGAAATTTTGGAACCTGAGTCTTCTTGTATTCTTGTAATGTTGCAAATTTAAATACAAATAACTGACTTTTTTTCTTTTTTCCTTTAGGAAACATGTATTTACTCCACTAGACACTAGCATAGAGTGGTGAAGAAAATAAGCATAATCTTCTCTCATAGATAATATGCTCTGGATGGACCACAGGCCAAAAAAATTGCAACAGAATTAACAAAATATAGAAAATTCTAAAAAGTATTGGAAGAAAATATGGGGCTTAAATAAGAATAATAGAAGGGGCAGGGAGGTGATGCGGGGTCTGAATCATTCAGGAACAGCTTCCCAAAGAGGTGACATTTAAGATAACATCTGAAGAATGAAGCAACACTTAGAATTTAAAGAGACTGGGGAAGTTGATCCTCTCCAGCAGGAAGGAGCTTGCCATGCTAAGGAGCTGATACAAGATCAGGGGGACTGAGAACTAGTAAAGGGCCCATGATAAAGACCTGGGTTTTTTCCAAAGAGCGCTGAGAAGTCATTGAAAGGGGGTTAGAGAGAAGATTTATATGTCCTTGTTATATATTTTTTCCTAGTTCCTAAACTAAATAAATACTGCCAACTTAAATTTGATTTGCTCTGAAATTTTCCATAATTCATTTGAAATAATGGTTTCACTAACCTTCATTATTTGAACCTGCTAATGCTAAAATGAAACTCAGTTTTTGAATGGCTAGTTTCCAAAGATCACTCCTCACTGAACTCTCATATAACTCACAACCACTTACGGCCTTAAACATCCTAGCTGGGAGCCCTGTTCTCCCGCTATGCTGTTCATGACCACAGAGATCTCCAGTTCCCACCGTAATACGACAAAGTGCATTAACCGTCTGCATCGGGGGCTCCATTTGTTGTATTGGCAGTTTTTGTTCTTCCTTTTGCCTCCCTAATGAGGCCCAGTCCCACTCACTGATGTCCTATAGTAGTCAGACAAACCACCATCTCAAGTCCTGCCAGGAATCAAAAATAACATTAATTGCATTCTATATTGTGTATCTATATTTAATGATAATGGATAATATCTCCGATGACATTTTTTCAAAATTTGTTTCTCCATTTCCCCTTCATCTGGAAAAATGCCTTCCTAAGTGTCTGTCTACATAACTTGTTCTAAGAATGTAAATGCTCATTCACCGTATAACTTGTATATTATCATCAGTACAGAGAAGTGCTTTTAAAGTTCCTGGTTTTACCACCCAGAAGGAGAGTGGGCCTCACAATTGTTCAGGAAAGTTCTCTGCAAAACCCCTAATGGGGGACACATGCCATTAATGTGATTCTGAAAACAGGCTCATAGATATCCTGGTACTTCCCCAAGGTAACAAGATTCTTTTCTTGCCAGGGCACAGGACATTTCAGAAAAAGGATAGGTGAAGGCACCCTGTCCTTCAATGTTCATGAGGCTGCATACTTTATATGATCTAGTAGCTAATAATCCTTAGCTTATGTAGTCATGATTTCTCTATACTTTATGGTTCTACATCCTTTACAAAGTCATATGGAAAAATACCAGATCAAAATATAGGACATCTCCTTACAACATCCCCCTGCAGACTCTTATCATCCTACATACCCTGGCAAGACAAAATATCTCTCTGTCAGAACTTGCGGAGGACAGAGAATGAAACAGTCTCTGCAAAACTATACTGAAAGATAAAAAGGGATGTGCACTAATAAACCTTAGCACTAAGTCTATGGTTCTTCTTTGCCTTCCCAATGGCTAACACAATGCTTGATATGCAAAAGAGAGGGAGAGAGAGAATGAATCTAGTAACTGCATTTGAGCATTGACAGATTTAGCTATCCTTTAACTTCCTATTTTATCATCATTACAAAAGTATTTAGTATTTTTATACCTCACTTCATCTTTTCTGTGAGTCTCTCACGTTAACTCATCATTTCCCAGTAGACATACATATATGCCCAAGACCTTCCTAGCTGGCATATGGTGCCCCAACCCAGGCCTTAGCACTTCAGCTCTGTTATCTCCACCCTTTTGCTTCCCACTTTCCCATCAGCTATTAAATGGAAGAGCAGAAATTCAAGTATAGGGCTGTCTGTCTCCAAAGATCCTTTTACTAATCTCTGTTCCTTCCCAAGAAGTTTCTGGTTCTGACAACTTGACATTGATGGTAGGGCCTTCTTGGTATCTCTTATCATGGTACTGCCTCTCCCTCTGTAGCAAATGCAGTAGTGCTTAGAAGTCACCTTTGTGTATTAAGAAACAAGTAGGTCAAACGTTTACAATCTTGAAGTTTGGGTGTCTAATTGAAAATAAAGTAATCCGAAAGCTCAGACAAGAACAACATTCTCTCCTGAAATCAGCCTTTGTTGTTCATTCTTGCACTCTGAAGCCAGTGAGTGTTGAGTGTCAGACTTGAGGAGTCTTTTACAGATACAGCCAGTTGTCTTATCACTTGCTGATTCAAGAGCAGCCCCTGATGAGTCACACATTGCTTCTGTCACAGCAGATCAGCCAGAAGTCAAAAGTCATCAAATATAGGGAGAGTGGTATTATAAGTGATCAGGAGCAGCTTTTCCCTGCTTCTTCTGAGGACCAAAAAGGACTCAGTTAGAGCACAAAGAATTCAGAATGGATTTGTACAGGTACATAGAGTGAAAAGGTTGTGAGAAAAGTGAAATTGTCCAGTAGTAATATAAATCAAGGTCATCCCAAATTTTTATTTATTTATTCATTTATTTTTAAAAGAGGGAAACTTCTCATTTCCCTAGAGTTTTATCAAATTCGACTGGGAAAAGAACTGCCAAAAAATGCAATAGACTGAAGGCAAGGTAAAGATAATTTACCCCAAACATGCCCCTGGATCAGCTGATAAACCTGTGCTTATAATTTAAGAATTGTAAAGGCAACAAGCTATTGCATGTGTGCAGCCTACTACAAAGACAACCTGATGTGTTATTTGGAAACTATTCAAACAATGCTCATTTCTCAGGAGAATTTTACGAAAAGGTAAATAGTTTTCCGAAGTGACTAATAGTCTCTTATTTACTTCAATAGGTAAATTTTGAAATTCTTTGCAAATCTAAAATCCTATAATTCTATCTGTTTATTAAAATCTAAATAAGTATATAATAGAAATCTTTTATATAAGACATTAGCTCTGAATATTTCTAATATTAATAATTGTATTCTGTGAATCTAAAACAAAATAAATGCCATAATGCAAGGGGTGTCTTGATATCTTAAGTTCTCCAACCAGCTATTTGAATTGGCCATATAGGCTAATAATTTCAAGCCAAAAATGTTTTAGAGAGATAATCGTACATAGCCAAGTGTTTACCTTCCTACACCTTAAGCATTGCCTAATGAAAATAATATGACCCAGTTGTTCAGGAGTTCTTTAGATATTTATGTGACTGAAATTAACTTCAAATTAACCTAACATTTTGAATGCTAGCTACTACTTGAGTTTTTCAGATGTCTTCTATTTTTAGTACAGCATAACTTTTTAGTAGCTGGTGCTAGGTCCTTAAAATGCACTGCAATGAGGGGAAAAAAACAACCAGCCTCCTAAACAGAGCAACACAATAGACACACATTTTTATGGGACTTGTTTATCTATCTTCCCTGGAAGACAGAATTGCAAAGAGATTTTACTGCTTCCTCTCATCCAGGGCTAGAACTTTATCAGGTCCCTGCCAGAGTTGAGTTCTGCTAGTTCCAGAAGGAAATCCTATAAGTGGTTTAGTAAATGCTAAGTGGAAACCCTGGGATATCGGACTACACAAAATTCAAAAGTAATAGTTTAGTAACTCAAAACAGAACCTTGGTGTCTCTCAGAAGGGCATGTTAGTTAAGTAGAAGATCTCTACAGTTTTAGCAGCTCAAACCCTGTCCTACTTACCCCAGGCCAGAGTAATGTTTTCCCAACATTAACAATACAAAGTGTGAGCTATTTGTTTAGCTCATCATGGAAGGCTCAAATAACATTTACATGTGTTTGTCTCTTTGGCCTATGATCAACAGTTTTAATAAGTGTCTAGTCATATCATTATACATAAAAATAGTTGTCTTTCTTTCTTTCTTTCTCTCTCTCTCTCTCTTTCTCTCTCTCTTTCTTTCTTTCTTGGCCTGCAGCGATTATGTCTTCAACACCTCAAAAGCTTCATCAGCTAAACATTCTTTGCTCTTTCCAGTAATAATAGTCAATCACAAATTTGGCTCCAAAATGGCAATTAAACCAAAAACCATTATCTCCATAACAGAGTATTTTTAGAATAAAATATTTAAAATAGATTTTTTTCTTTAATAAAAGAATTATGAACCTCTTAAATGGAGTTTAATACAAGCAATCTGATTTAGGTTTTAGATTTGACCACAGTTATTTTTCCTTTTTCTAGATCTAAGAACTAATAGTTATTTTCCTGAAATTTCAATGAAAATTATTTGGTTTAAACTTTCTTGGAAAGTCTGCCACTCATTCTCTAATAACAAATTTTACTTGACTAGGTAAAACTCTTTAACAAAGTTAATTTTACTTAACGCTCATCCTCTATACAGACTTAAATTAAATAAAGCTCATCTCTAAATTTTAAAGTATCATGTATTTCCTTTAAATAATTTGAATAACATATCAGAGATCTAAAATTCAACTATAGAGAGGTCTCATTTATCAAGAACTCAAAATAAGAGTCCCAGAAATCTCCAAGTAGTCAAGATAGATGTTACAAATTGACAAGCAAACAGACCAGCATGTTTAATATATCAGGGATCAGGGAAGGGTTTACCCTTTTTCCCTCGGGCTTTTCTGGCCAGCAAACTATGCATGAGAGGAGAAATAACTAAGTAAAAAGTGAATACTTCACTAGTTTGGAGAGGTTTCCCTCTTCTCTCTTCATTCACTACCCAAACCACCACCAACTTACACAGCTTCTCTCACTAAAAGCAAAGTTTGATATGAAGTCTAAACAAAGATTTCTGCTCTTCTTCCCAAAAAACTAAGACTTAGGCGCCCTCAAAAATAGACCAAACATTGTTTACCTACCCAGTTGTAAAGACAGAAGGGCTAAATAGAAAGAGAAAATGCACATCAGTAAGCTAGACCTGTCTCTAGGAAGTAAACCTTATTTGATCAGTTTGATGCAAGTAAGTCCAAAGTGCCCGAGACAGGCTATGGTAATGGATGGGTCATAGCCTTAGAGGTATAGTAACACTCCTGCTTGTAAATGTGAGTAAATGGCATGTGTTTTAACCAAATTATATTATCAACTCCTTCCCCCATAAGATATAGAAGTGCAAACAATAAAATAGCTCCAACAATTCTCTCAACACAGTTCCCTGTATTATAGTCATCGAGTTTCCTTGGAGCCTCATTAAACCAATATTCAGAGATAAATTTTATTAAGTAAAGACTCTCAGCCTAAGGTAGTATAGAATAGGAAAAATACGGGAGAGAGAAGGTTAGAAGACCAAAAGAAGAGCTGTTTGAGAAGCAAGCTTATGAACAGCAATGCACATAGAGTGTGGCTAAAACAGGATAAAGTATAAAAGTAGATGTAACAGTGACGAGCACATTGCTATGGACTGTCCAGGGAGGAGGCAAAACACTTCTGCAGCTCTTGCAAACTTTGTTGTGTTAGGTATTTTCTGACCCAGACTTAACAGGAAATAATTATGGCCATGTGTTCTTTTTAAGAAGTTCCAAAAGTATTTACTACTCTGAAGATGTTCTTTCTTCAAATTGTTGATTTTTAGGTGTAGTTTTGATAAAATTATGCCTCAGTCATGTGCAAGAGTCATTTATTTATTTATATGAAATACAGTATGTTCTGATAATATCAATTAATTTGTATTTATATAAATACAAATCTAAAGTTTCTGTGGTGGATACACAGATAATAGAAAATATAGATAGGTTTTTGTGAATTAGCAAATTTCAAGATTTATTTAATCATTTTCAGAAACTGAAACAAACTGAAGAGAAAAAATAAGAAAAATTCAAGTGTTAAAAACTTCAGTTTCTATTTGCCCTTATACATATATAATCAATATGTGTGTTTATGGAAGACATTGTGTTTCTTCTCTTATAATCTGAGTCCAGAAACTCCAATAGAATGTTAGTGTAGGGTCTGACAAAATTCTCCCTATATGTTATATGTCAAACACAAGAAATCACTTTCCCATGGATTTCCCATGTGCAGAATGATTTATCTTGAGGCTTCTACGTGGCCAAATTTTTATTTCGGTTATTGCTTTTTATCTGGTAACTGTATGTTAAGTACATTTTATAAATAGGTGATAGATAATCTAGATAGATAGGTAGATAACAATAAAAATTCACATGATGTTTCCCAAATTAATTGTACGATACTTGTATTCTAAATTATCTTATTTTTCACTGAAAAGAATATTAATGATAGAGAGTTAATTTAACTTTTAAAAAATACAGCTAACACAAAAACAACCATCAAAATTATGAAACTCAGAAGTAATTCTAATCCAGCTTTCTTAGACATTTTAACTGTGTTAAATAATGCTTACCATTGATAAAATGTCCAAAACTTATCTATGTTAACTTAATTTAATGGGTAATAACATAGCCTTCAGAGACAAAAGTTGAGTATACCACATCTGCTCTGTTTTGATTCAAGTATTCTAGAATATATGATTTTTAACTTCTATTTAAAAGATGATACCCAGGAGACAGTAGACAAAAAAGATTTCCATTTATTCTAAAAATTATCTACAGTTGAGGTGGCAAAAATTTGTAAGTTGTTAAAGGAAAAGAGATACTTTTCAAACCCAAACATAAATATTAACAGGCTGATGCTGGAGTATAAATAATCATAAAGATAAGTCACCCTAAAGACACTAGAATTCTATAACCAATTGTTATTTGTTGAATTAATTTGTTATTTTTGTCTTTAGAGAGGGAATTAATGTAATACATTAAAAATTACCAAAAACATTTAAGTGATACATTTCTTTCTTTCACTTTTCCTCTTGATAACATCATCTCTAAGGTTTTCTCATATCTATTTTGATTACTTAACTTTTAAAACTCACAATCTTGGCCAGCAATATATGTTTATTTTTCTTATGGGTCTGTCTGTTTAGTAGTAGATGCATTCAGCTTTCTCAGCCTTGTTAGGCTCACATTATTTTAAAACACACCTGTTGTTTTGTAAAAAATTTGGAATATCTTACTACTCTTGAATCACCCCATCTATGCTAATTTAGTTTCTTGTAAATGTAGAATTTAGATAGTAAGAGAGTTAACTGAAATAAAATTGATAAATCAAACCTTAAACATTAAATAAAACCCTTTATTTCCAAAGAGCATTTGGAAAGGGTCTTCATTTACCCTGTCTGGACATAACTGATCAATAATTGGAAAGAGTTCTCAACCCTACTATTAGTATCTCAAAGTGGTGGTCAACCTTAATCCTCTCCAAAATATCACAAAAATCAGGAAATTCGAGGTTTGGAAAAATGGAAAAGTTGACAGCATCAGAGGCAAAAATCTGTAGCCTGCCAAGTATTCAAAGTTCAATGAAGGTTAAAACAGTGTATATAGGACAATCACGCAGTACAGAGAAAAGTTGCAGTTGAAATCTGCTAGGCAACTGTGTACCAACTTTTTCTTTCCCATTGTATTCCACCTGTCTGGTGATACTTACAAGAGCTATTAAAGTCAGTAGCAAAATTAGATTTGTTTTAAAAAAAAATAGTAAAAGAAAAAGGAAAATTAGAAAAAAACCAAATAATACTAATGTCTTATTTTCACTGGCACAGCAGTCAAAAAATATTTTAAAATATGAGAATTAAATTATACTTTTAAAGACCTAGAAAAATGGTTTTATAGAGAAAAACAAATGACTGATATTTCCTTTGATATTAAACTGCATTTCTTAAATATGAATTTGAACTTTCTAGAATTCCACTCAACAAATAATATTAATAATGTAAGCAATTATATAATACTAAGGGATATTCATAAATATAACTCATTTTTATGACAACATATAGAATGTACAGTCTGTAACATACTTTTATACAAAGAGCATCGTTCTCAATAAGGCATGTAAAACTCTAAGCACCCTTGTTTTATCTAGTGTTACCTTTTTCTCATTAAATGTGTATTCATGAGTAAAATTAAAAAGACATTGAAAGTAATTGTAATATCATAATTCACAAATTCTACAAAATGTTCTATCACACAACTGTTAGCTATAGAGCAGTAATGGCTGGTCACTAGAGGCTACTGGGTCTGTGGTTTCTCTCAGCATCCCCCAAATCATATCAGAATATATTTGAGTGCAAGCAATATCATTATAGGAGTAACCTTAAAACTTTTTGGACAGATGAAAACTTAATGTCCTTCCCAAATTTTAAATCTTTGACTATTATTAACTTGCTACATACCTCAAAATAATGCATATTTTCTAATCTACCTTCAATTGAAAACATCCTCATAGGATTGTTAGCTCCTTGAGATTTCAACATTGGTTCCTATTTAAGTCCCTAGCATATGGTACAAGGAGGGCACATTGTCAACGTTCAATACTTGTGGGTAGAACTCAACTCAACATCCATTAGGTGGCCCGACCATTGAGAAATTGTCTCCCTTCGCTAATTGCAAATGAAAACTGCCAAACACAATTTGTTCCTACAGACTGGCTGTCAGCACTTTTAATCCATATTAAAGTAAGCATGCTTAGAAAGGAAAAAAATTAGCTTACTTTTGTAAAGTTTTGGAATGATTTATAAATTTTTTATAAATATATATTTTAGTCTTCCCCATTTCATCTTCTCTTTATTGAGATTGCATCAATGCAGAGGAAGTGGGGTGGCTGCCTACCTTTGGAAGTTTTATGTTTATAAATGTATGTGTGTTAGAATAAAGTAATATTGTCTCAAAACATCTCTGGAAGAAAACTAGTAGAAGGGGCATGCTGATTCTATAAGGATGGCATGACAGGTACATCTTAAAACCTGGGAATCACAATTTAAGTTCTGAGACTCAAAGAAGAGATTTTGTTTCCAACCAGGCTGTCTCAGCTTCTCACACTTTGGATTCCTAAGTAAGGTTCTAAGACTAGGGAATGATAGTAGAATGGCCCCCTTTCTCCAATCCTTTTTTCCATTCCAGAAACAGAATTTTCAATTCCTAGCCCTGTCTCAGTGGAACACTTAAAATAATCAATACATAACATAATACATAATATCTAACTTTTAAAAAGACTTAAAAATGTTTACAAAAATTTGTACAGTGACTAGAACTACACTTTTTTACAAAAATATTTTTACCTCAACGATAATATGTAAAAGCACCCTAATGGAAGCAATAGCTCCTAATCATATTCAGCAGGTCTCTTTTGATATCTATAGATAATTATGTCCAAGAATAGTATAAAAAATGCATCCCATCCTTTTCGGCACAACTAATCTGAAATGCCCACTTAAATCAGGTCAAAATACCAGTAGCATTTGATAAAACTCCCAATTTTGTACAATGTAGCAATTTCCTACACTTCTACAATCTCAAATGCAAGTTAAATTTCAATGTCAGTGCCACATTAATTTTCCAAAAACACATTTTGAAAAGAGGTTTATTGACAATTTATGTGTTCAGCACTGCACTAAGCAATTTTTATGCATTATTTCATTAATTCTAATACCTACGAGGTAAATACCATTAAAATCCTCATTTCACAGATGAGAAAAGGAGACTTGGAGAGATTATACCATTTGCACAAGGTTTCAACAACTATTGCATGGCAGAACTATGTTTAGACACAGGTCATTCCGACTTCAAAAGCCAAGCTACGTACCATAGTGCACTCTTCTGCATAAAAAACCTTCAGTTTGGACTCCTTATTGCACATAAGACAAGGAAGAGCTTGGAGAGCTTGTAGAATATCAGCTCTAGAAAAAACTTTGATGGTCCTTTAGTCTCCTATGAGTTTCCTCTCTACTCTCCATGGCTCTAGGGCTAGTGTAGACACCAGGTGTTATGAAGTGAAGGCAGTGTCTTACTTCAGTCTGTAATTTGTCAGTGCACAGGACCTTGCCTTTAATACAATGAAAGATCAAGTAATCTTTGATGCAGACTCATTTTTCTACCTTTCAAAGTAAAACTCTTCACAGTATGATCCAGATCTGGGCTTATTTCAGATTTAGTTGTTCAAGAAATGCATTTTTATTGATCATCTAGTTGTTTTTTATTTTTCTCATTCAAGAAAAAAAAAGTAGAAAAAGAAAAATTTTGAATAAATGGAGTATGCATATAGTATATTCCCTATGCAGTAAGTAAAAGATACCCAAATTCAAGAGCACACTAGAGGTATAGGGAGTTCAACTATAACCCATACTCTTTAATAATTTAAATGGAAAAAAGTTATATGAGTTATTAGTTCCTTAGTTTTAGAGGCACCCAGTTTTTCAGGCCATATAGAATAAACTAACACCATCAATTTATTTTATCATTCTAGTGAAATATTTACTTTAAAACTCTTCTAGAACAGGCTAAATCTAATCTATACTATAAAATTAGGGAAAGTATTTATTATTGTTTTAAGCAACATAATATCCAACATTTTCTTTTATTTCATATCCTAGAAATACCTCTCCTTAGAATCAGTCACTTTTTAAAAGTTCCATATTTTTTTTTCTCTTTTTTCTCACTATTTCACAGGCCAGCCCCTATTACGTTATGTTACCCTCTGTCAAGGTCTACAGAAAGTGAAACCTCATAACCTCTTGACAAATTTTCCTCTCTCCTCTTAACTGGAAATGAAAGAGTGAAAATTTGTGCTGAATGAGATCCAACCTGAGGATCTGTCTACAAAAGAGAAACAGATATTTCAAACCCTTCCTCCTCTCTTTTTCTCAGAAAATATAAAGAGGACAGTTCTCCATAGGGACTTTTTCTTTCAGAGTAACAATAGTTGAAAGTTGAGGATTCATCCCCTTTCACCACCTGGTTAAAACACCCAAGCCTTCCTTGGCCTATTACAGCAAGTGGTCTGTAAATTTGAGCAAACTCAGATTTCTTATATTCCTCCCACCTGCCACATTTTCTTAACTGAAAGCAAAAGTGTTGGAATTGTATGTATTCCCATGAGCCTGCAGAGATTCACAGAGTTCTAACACGCTTTGCTTTACGTTTTTAAAATAGGACAAAGCAGTCTGAAAATAGTGAGGTTTGGGGGTAGATCTGTTTTTTAAAAGACTTAATATGGTAAAATCAATCTAAAAACTGTTCTAGGCAGCTGAGAGGCTGGGGATAACATGAGGAAAGGGAATAAAGAGAGCTCTGAAGAGCCAGTACCAGTTGCTAATACTTAATCTCTTTAAATAATGAATTAGCTGCTCATATCTACTGTGGCTGCTAAGAGAAAGCACTTTCTTTGTGGAGTGAAGTAAAGCTTGAATACCCATGAATTATTCAATATAAAGTGTGCCAGTTAAAATGCCTTGATATTGGAAGTCAAGTGTAAGATTATCTCTTGTCTGTCAAAAAGCATCTCTACTGTGTTACTGAGCCCTAAGGGAGGGGTCCAAGTAGAGAGAAAAGAAAGGAGGAAAGCCATTCAGAAACATCATCATCAAGCACTAAGCATTCAAAATGAGCTGGGAGCAGCTTCCTCACTGTGTAGAAACCTTTATTGACTTGAGCTCTTCAAGCAAGACTTATTGCTTACTGTTTACAGGCACTACCTCCCTCTGTCCTCCAGGATGATAATATGGAAAAGTTGGCTAACTCCTTTCAGCTGAAGACAATAAATATTAACCCACTAGCTAGTGCTGACTTAAATAAATACTTTCCCTCCTAAAGTGTCTACTGAGAGTGATGATCTTTTGATCAATTTAGAAATTTTAAATCAAAAGTGATTAACCACAGAGCACATTGGAAGGTAGAACATGGCAAAATTTCAGTATATAGTACTCCATTATCTATTACTCTGTGAAATAATTTTATATTCAGCTGGATATTTTTTTCTTTCCTGGATGCTCTTCCAGATTTGCCCCATTTGGGGATAACTCAGAGAAAAAATTTGCTACATTGAGAAATCAAAACCCTAAAATCACTGTGCTCCTTTTAAAAATGGTACATCTGGAAACTGTATATGCCGTGCCTTCAAAAATCATTCATTGAGACCTAGTTATTGCTAGGCACTCTTCTTGGCCCTGGGATCAAAAGCATGAGTAAAGATAGTCCCCATCCTCCATGTATTTCCAATGTGGAAGGGGGAAAATATGCATACACACTTAATGCATAAAGTGTAATAGACATACTGATAGTATCAAAGGAGAGGGCAATTTATCTGTGTGGGGAATGGGGAGAATCACAGAAAGTTCACAGAAAAAATAGTGCTAGAGGTTACAGTGGAAGAAAGATGAAGGATGCTCCTCAAGGTAAATTCAGGGAAAAAGACTTTATTAACAGGCATGAGGATGAGGAAAACAGAGTTCTAAGAAAACCACCTGGCATATTTGGAGAACTATAGCTACCTGGGTGTGAGTAAAACATCACCTTGATGCTGGCAGGTGATAGGCAGAACAGGCTATAGGCAGAAGGCTCATTGCCGACACCACGTTTAGAAGTTTGATCTTCTCTAAGCAGTAAAACATTGCTCTGGAGGTCACACAGATTTATATCCTAGGTTCTTGTTAAGGAAGTTCCTTCTGATGGCGAAGTAGAGAGTAGACTAAAAAAGTGCAAAGCTGGGAATGGGAAGACCAGCTGTGTTCAAGAACTAATGCTTCTGCAGTGGAGATGAAAGGTATAAAAAGGACTGGTGACTAAGTTATTGGGAGAAATAAGCGAGGGTGGCAGAAGGATATAAATTAAACTTCCAGATATCTGATTAGATCAATGGGTAGAAGGTGCTGCTAATCATTAAATAAAGAATAAGTAAGTGGAATAGGTTAAGAGATAAGACAATCAGTTCAGTTTGAGATATGTCAACCAGAGATTCCAATATTTATTTCAACACTGTAATCTGGAGTTCAAGTCAGGTTTGGTTAAAGACGCAAATTTGAGAGTCATCAAAGGCTTGCACTCAGTAACTGAAGACATAGGGACAGATAAATAAACCAAAAAAAAAGGGAATAGGACTCTCAGGAAACCAGTGCTTAAAACAGCAGGCAGAAGAAAATAATAACCCAAAGAAGATTAAAAATTGAGAGAAGTACAAGAAAATTATAAATGTGGGTTTGAAATTAAGGGATAAGTTATCTTTAGGAAGGTAGAAGTGGCCAACACATTTAAGTGTCCCTTAGAAGTCAAGATGAGGACAATTAAAAATTATGGGCATACAATACAATATACAGATTATGTCTCATAGGAATGTACACTTGAAACCTATATAATTTTATTAAGCGATGTCACCTCAATAAACAATAGAATTGTGTAAGGAATTTGTCAGTTATTGGTGACTTGTTATGGCAGCTAGTTTATAGTGGTAGAAACAGAAATCAAATTATCCAGGATTATATTGGATGGTAAGAAATTCAAAACCATGAGTATAGATAGTTCTTTAGAGAATAAGAACAACAGATGATGTAGTGGGTGTAATTTTTTTCTCCTAAAAAGATATGCCCAAGTCCTAGAACCTCGTACCTGTGCATATGACCTTATTTGGAAACAAGGTCTTTGCAGATGTCATTAGTTAAATTGGCAAGCCTTGGTACTCTTTGGCCTGTAGCTCCATCATTCCAATCTCTGTCTCTTTCTTAAATGGCTGTCATCCCTCTGTGTGTCTACAAATCTCCCCCTCTGTCTAAGGACATCAATCATATTAGATTAAGGGCCCACCTTACTCTAGTATAGTGTAATCTTAAGTAATTATACCTGAAATGACCATATTTCCAAATAAGATCACATTGTTAGGTACTGGGGGTTATGATGTTCTCCTGTCTTTGGGGGGAATATAATTTAATTTATCATGGTATTCTGGAGACAAAGTAATAATCTAGCAAACAACTATTGTTATGGGTATAAATAAATAAATAAGGCTCAGAAGTGTTTTTCACTTAAGTCGCACAGCTAGTTAGTATCACAGCTGGTATAACAGTAGGAAATTGTAACCTACCCCACCATTCTTTTGACATTGTTTCTGTAAGTGCTGTCTCTAATATGTGGCTTACAGATGAAGAGCATATTTATATAAGAATCCTAAGAACTAATTTCAGAAGATACAGACCCCAACGTTCACGCATCTCAGCTCCAAGAGATTTTCAAATCTCCACCCATGGAGCTGGGATGACGTGAAACCAGGATGACTAAACCAGGATGATGCACGCTGGACCATCGCTTGCCTTATTGGAGTGGACTATGCTCGCCTGCACATAGAGAACTTTCCATCTCCCTCCCTGGATCTCTTTGTTCTGTTCCCTTCTCCCTCCTTACAAAACCTCTGCCTCCACTGAGAGGTGGAGATGGGCTTTAGACATGAGGCCCCCATCTTCCAAATGGCCAGATCTTCAAATAAACCACTTTCCTTTACATCAGCACCTGACTCTCAAGTACTGGCTCATGTAGCAGCAGGCAGCTAGACCTGCTGTCAGGTATCCCAGCAGTAGAACCAGGTCTGCTGACTCCTAGTTAGCTGTCCTGTGTGTATCGCCAGCACTCCATACAACTTATTCAAGGGTTTCATTTGGCCCTGTGAATATAATCTAACTCTCTAATATGGTCTAAGCATATGCATCATCTGGCCACAGCCTCAGCTCAAGCCACCTTTTCTGTTCTCCATGTTCAAATTACACTGGCCTTCTTCTAATTCCATAAATTGCTGACCTCCTTCCTGCTTCAGTCCCTCCTGTGCTAATTCCCCTAGCTAGAAACAGACTCATCCCTTGTTCCTGCTCACTCTCCCTTATTCTTCATGCCTTCCCAAATAGTTGTTTCTTCAAGAAAATCAACAGAGTTCCTAGTTTAGTAAAATTCATCTATAATAGTCCTCTGTCATCCTTGTTCTTTAGAGTACATTTCATTTTATTATCAATATCATAATTGTTAAATGTATACTTTCTCTAGTAGACTGTAAGCTCTGAGAGTCCAGGCAATATGTCAATCTTCCTGAAGGCCTAGCAGAGCACTTGCTTGCTGAGCAGGCATTCACTATGTTTTTGTCAAGCGATGGAAAGAGCCCTGATTTCCCACCCTGTCAGATGCCTAACAAAAATGCTGGAAATGATGAAACACTTTGATCCCTGTTGTTCCCTCAGTGCACATTTGCATGGGCTACTCTCTCTTTCTGGGATATTCTTACCCCAAATTTCTTCATGGTTATCCTTACCTCCTTCAAGTTTTTGTTCCAATATCATCACAATGAGGACTAATCTGAGCTTAAAATTGCAACCCCATCCTCCTGACCTGGCTCTAATTTTTGTTTTATCCAAGCACTCATCACCTTCTAAAATACTACAATTCATTTACTTATTATTTGACAATTTATTGTCTGCATTCTACTAAAAATATAAATTCTAAGGCAGAGATCCTTCACTTTTTTATTCAATAATGTTTACCCACCAACAAGACAGTGCCCAGCATGTCTTTCAAAAATAATTATTAAATGAAAATACTCTAGCATCATGGAGAGGTATTACTAAACTAAAACTATCTTCTTTTAAAATTAAATTTATTGGGGTGACATTGGTTAAGATTATATAGGTTTCAGGTATAAATTTATATTATACACAATCTGTATATTGCATTGTGTGTCCCCTGCCCAAAGTCAAATCATCTTCTGTCACCATATATTTGGTCCTCTTTACCCTAAACTACCCCCATCCCACTTTCTTCTGGTAACCACCATACTGTTGTCTGTGTCCGTGTGTTTCAGTTCTATATCTCACATATGAGTGAAATCATATGGTTCCTAGCTTTTCCTGGCTAACTTATTTCACTTAGCATAATATTCTGTAGGTCTATCCATGTTATGGCAAATGGCAGTATTTCATCTTTTCTTATGACTGAGCAGTATTCCATTGTATATAGGTGCCACATATTTTTTACTCAATCCTCTATCGAAGGATTTTTAGGGTGTTTCCATGTCTTGGCCACCATGACTAATGCTGCTGTGAACATAGGGATGCATATATTTTTTTATTATTTTTGTTTTATTATATTAGTACAGCTGTCCTGATTCTTCCACCTTTGCACCCCCTCAATCCAGCACCCCCCACTCCCTCAGGCAATGTCCATATCATTGTTCATGTCCATGGTTCATGCATATAAGTTCTTTGGCTACTCCATTTCCTATACTGTACTTTACATCCCCATGGCTATTCTGTAACTACATATTCATACTTCTTGATCCCCACACCTTTTCAACCATTGTCCCACACCCCCTCCCATCTGGCAACCATCAAAACACTCTCTGTATCCATGATTCTCTCTCTGTTGTTTGCTTAGTTCATTTTTAGATTCAATTGTTGATAGATTTGTATTTTTTTGCTGTTTTGTTGTTCATTGTTTTGATCTTCTTCTTTTTCTTAAATAAGTCCCTTTAACATTTCATATAATAATGGTTTGGTGATGACAAACTCCTTTGGTTTTTTCTTGACTGGGAAGCTCTTTATCTGTCCTTCCATTTTAAATGATATCTTTGCTAGATAGAGCAATCTTGGCTGTAGGTCCCTGCTTTTCATGACTTTGAATATTACTTGCCAATCTCTCCTAGCCTGCAAAGTTTATTCTGCAAAAATCATCTGACAGTCTTATGGGAATTCCCCTGTAGGTAACAAACTGCTTTTCTCTTGCTGCATATAAGATTCTCTCTCTATCTCTATCCTTTGGCATTTTAATTATGATGTGTCTTGTAGTGGGTCTCTTTGCATCCATCTTGTTTGGTATTCTCTGTACTTCCTGGACTTGCATGTTTATTTCCCTCACCAAATTAAGGAAGTTTTCTTTCATAATTTTTTCAAACAGATTTCCAATTTCTTGCTCTTTCTCTTCTTCTTCTGGCACCTGGACATCTTGAAGTTGTCCCATAGGCTGCTTATACTATCCTCATTGTTTTGTATTCTTTTTTCTTGTTATTCTGATTGGTTGTTTTTTGCTTCCTTAAATTCCATGTCATTGATTCTATTCTAAGTTCCATCCACTCCACTGTTGTTTCCCTCCAAATTGTTCTTTTTTCTTTATTTCAATTAGTGCATCCTTTTTTTTCTGACTGGATCTTTTTTATGGTGTTGAGGTCCTCTCTAAGTTCCTTGAGCATCCTTATAACCAGTGTTTTGAACTCTGCATCTGATAGATTGCTTATCTCCATTTTGTTTAGCTCTTTTCCTGGATTTTTGATCTGTTCTTTCATTTGAGCTATGTTTCTTTGTCTCCTCGTTTTGGCAGCCTCTCTGTGTTTGTTTCCATGTATTAGAGAGAGAACTGCTTTGACTCCCTGTCTTGGTAGTATGGCCTAATGTAATAGGTGTCCTGTAGGGTCCAGTGCTATGACCCAAGCTGGGTACTTGAGGTGCACCCTTCATATGGGCTGAGTACACCCTGCTCTTGTAGTTGAGTCTTGGATGCTGTTGCCAGGTCAATGGGAGGCATTTACCCAGACCAGTCAGCTGAAAAGATTAGTTGTGACCATTTACCACCAACCTCTGCCCTCCATGGAGGATCAGCTGTGCAGGGGCAGGGTGGTGGTGCTCTGATGTGGTCTGTAGCTATCCACTGGGTGCACAGGCTCTGGAATTTCCCAGGTGGTACAGATTAAGGTCAGCCCCGACCTGTGTTTTGCCCAGGGCCACACTGCCTGAGCTATAAAGCAATCTGAGATGGCTGCTACTGTGCTGGGCTTGGAGATTCCCAAGTGAAGCCAAGCTGTGAATCTAGGCTGGCTGCTGCTAGTGCCAGGCTTGGTGCTCACTGAGGCCAGCTGTTGTTTGATAAGATTTAGGAAGTTATGAAGCATGAGCCTAGACCAGCCATTCATATGGAAAAGCAGCTTGGATGGGCCAGTAAGTTGGGTGGAGAGGAGTCTCTGGGGATCTCCAGAACAGGTCAAACAGTGACCCCAGGTTGATGGAGTCTCAGATATGGCTCCAGCTTGTTGGCTCTCAGGGGAGAAAGTTTAGAAAAGGGTCAATGGCTTCTGCTCATCTTGATACCAGATACTTCAGTTTCTTCCTAAATACCCCTGGGGGATGCATATATCTTTGCAAATAAAAGTTTTCAAAATTTTGGGGTAGATACCCAGAAGAAGGATTACTGGGTCATATGGTAACTCTCTTTTAATTTTTTGAGAAACCTCCATAGTGTTTTTCCATAGTGGCTGTACAAGTTACATTCCACCCAGCAGTGAATGAGGGTTCTTTTTTCTCCACAATCTCTTCAATACTTGTTATTACTTGTCTTGTTGATAATAGCCATTCTAAAATGTGTGAAGTGGTACCTCATTGTGGTTTTGATTTACATTTCCCTAATAGCTAGTGAGTTGAGCATCTTTTCATAATCTGTTGGCTATTTGTATGTCTTCTGGGGTAAAGTGTTTATTCAGGTCCCTGCCCATTTTTTAATTCAATTGTTTGTTTGCTGTTGCATTGTAAGAATGAAAATAGACCACAGTTTGTCCTCATATATATACAAAAATTAATTCAAATGGATCAAAGATCTAAACATAAGATGGAAAACAATGAATTACACAGAAGATAACATAGGTACTAAATTTATGGACCTTGATCTCAGAGAAGACTTTATGAATTTGACCCCAAAGGCAAGGAAAGTAAAGGCAAGAAAAATAAATGAATGGGACAACATAAAACTAAAAAGCTCCTTAACAGCAAAAAAAAAAAAAAAAAAAAAAAAAAGGCAATCAACCAAGTGAGAGAAGATATATGCAAACAATAGCTCCAACAAGGGGTTAATATCCAAAATATATAAAGAACTCAGAAAACTATCTTCTATAAGAAATCAGCACAGATCATTTGTTGCCAGTACCAGAATGAAAAAATATAGAAATGTGTATGATCTGAATTTTCTTTCATGCAACACTTTTTTCAGAGAAGAATACGACTGCATTTTGTCTGTTTTGTGGCCCACATAAAAATTTCAATTTCAATCAAGAAGAGAAGTATTCAAGAAAAAGTAATTGCTAACCTCTGTTTTCCAGTATTTTTTGGCAATAAAGAAAATTAAAGGTGAGATTCACAGACTAATATCTGATCCTTCCTGACCACTTAAGTCACTTAACATATTACAATATTTTCTGAAATTTCCAGTGATTTGCTTAAAGCCTGCATCTACCTAGTACTCTGCACATAAAGTAAAGCCAGCTTTAAGGACATTTCATAAATATAACAAAACCATAACAATGAGCATTGCCCCAATGTTTATACCTAGATTTACAGGTACAGAGCAAATTATGGTAGTAAAGAAAAAAGTCTTGGGCCAAATAGAGGTAATATACTAATTCATGTGGTTACCTCCCTTCCCTGCTCTCATGGTCTCTTTTGATGCTCAACTGCCTGCAATTGCTCAAGAAGGAGAACGTCTTAATGTTACAGTTAAAGGCACCCCAGCCACCAGCCAGACCCCCTTTTTTGTCTCACCATCTCAGCTGGGCTTCCTACACTGTCTTAGCCCATGTGGGCTGGTATGGAAAAAAATGCCATTGATTGGGTGGCTTATAAATAATGTATTCGTTTATCACCATTCTAGAGGCTGGGAAGTCCAAGATTAAAGTGATGGCATGTTCAGGGTCTGATGAGAGCCCATTTCCTGGTTCACAGACTGCGGTCTTCTTGCTGTGCCCTCACATGGCAGAAGAAGGGAGAGAGCTCTCTGAAGGTTCTTTTATGAGGGAATTAATCCAGTTCATGAGGACTCAATCCTCGTGATCTAATCATTTCCCAAAGGTTGAACCTCCAAATATCATTACCTCAGGGGTTAGGTGTCAGCATATGACTTCTGGGGGGACACAAACATCATACATAGACTTTGTCGAGCTGAAGCTCTTCCAAAGTTACTTTGCTGAGCTGAAGCTCCTCCAAAGTTACTTTGCTGTTTCTGCTAACACAGCCACTTTCTCCTTCACTATTTCTACTTCATTGACAAGTCTCAGACGTCTGATGGAAAAAATATCCACCTCTGTCTCAGAGCAAAACAATATTTTAAAATTATATGACACTGTTCTCAAAAGTATACAAAAGAATGTTCCATTATTTTTAATGTATCATACTTTTCATAAGTACACAACATGGTTTTAATATTTGATTTTTCCATTATTAACAGAAAAAAGCTTTCAAATGTTTTGACAAATTTTGAATTACAGTACTCACCAATGCTTAAATATTAAAATACACATTTTACTGCTTTTAGTATGAGGAGGGGTTCCAGATGGACAAAAAAGAGCAATGAATGAAGAAAGAAAGAAAAAGAAGGGGAGGAAAGGAGAGTAGGACAGAGACAAAAGGGAGGAAAAGACAAAAGGAATCTTTGACAAAGGAACTACCCTGCTATAAAACTGAGTATTTCACATAGCTTTAAAATTAGGCCAGTGTTTGAGAATAACAGGCATAAGAAATATATATCCTTTAGGTTAGAAATTATCAAGGGAGCAGTTGAATAACCAAAGAAAGCAACTGCTCAAAAAAATAAAACAAACCCAGAAAGGATTGCAAAATGTGTAAGATACCCCAAAGGTTAGTTGTACATGTATGTATAAGTGGCATTTTTCCAAGTTCAACCAATGAGGCTGCAGTATTTCTTACTCAGTAATAGGGAATAGACCTAACTTACTATGATGAAAAAGAATTCCCTTTGACTAAATATTAAGACATACTAATTTCAACATCCCCCTCACGATTAACACTCAGAAAATATTTATTTTTACTATTAATCTCATTAGATCTTGGAATTATGCTTAATCAGGAATGTAACAAATTTTAAAGGCATCCTTCAAGCAAAAATTATACAGTCAAATTGAATTCTTTTGGGATTCAATTTCAAAAAGAAATTCTAAGCTTGAAGCCTGGTAATTCATGTTGGGTATCATGTTATCTTTGCATCTTCCAGGATACTTCCAAAAGTAAATGAAGCTCTTTTCCCCCTCAGAAATACCCATCTTTGGAAGAGGCCTTCAGGCCATTTGACACCAAATCCCCCACATTACAATATAGTGCAAAATTGCTACAAATTCAAAAGGATATCCACAACTGTGATTTCTTTCATTGTTTTAACAACAGAATATATAATTTGCTTAATATTTGCAAAATGCATCTTGATTATTTTTATTGTTTTATCTTACTTCTAACAACATCATTAGATACAATCCTAAAATTAATGCACAGATTAAAAGCTTCATTTCAAAGGCATACCAATGAGTATGCCTGTATCTTAGAAAATTTTCATTTTAACACCATTTTTATCCACTGAAAATAAGTCTCCTGAGAAGTATTTTGTGGGTTTTATAATGGCTATTTTAAAAATATTTCTCCTAAACCGTTACTTTTGACCAAGGTATAATCTTCAGGGATTTGTGGAAACAGATATTAACATTAAAAAAGAAAAATGTTTATGCATCATATCATCTTTCTGTAACTATCTTTCTCTTTGATTTCTCCTTCTCCATTACACAAACTAAACCAATTTTATCTGTAAAAGGTTAGGCAAAATCTTTTGGTTTGAGAAATAAGAGTCTCCAAAAGCTAGTATTACAGAGATCAGCTAAGTACAATGTTTCTTTGTGGCTAGTCTTTTTATTTTGGCCAACCTCCAAATTAGAACTGATTTAGAGAGTAAGTATGGGGAAGACCCCTCAGTGACATACAAAATATAATGTTTTATGAAAGAGAGAGATATATATGTATATATATATATATATATACCTATATATACATATATATCTTATCTACTTCATTTACTTAGGAAAGCAGACAACTAGAGTACTTACAACCTTGAGTTTCTGTATTGTGCTAGCTTTTGTAAATTGTATGTTCATATGTGAGTGTGTTTGTTTGCTATCTGTAATGTATGTATAAAATACATTTATGCAATTTGTATGTATATATCTGTATATATGTTATTAATATGAATTATATACATATGTAAATATAGATGTGGTATTATTAAATATAAATAAATATACTTCATGAATATATATGTCACCAGAAGACACATTAGAATCCATCAAAGTTTTTATAATGTATTATCCATTAACTCATTTATGACACTGACAATGTGTTACAATGATCAGATAGTATGTTCTAGAACTCTGCAATATCTTCTAATGTTCAGAAGAGAATACATGGGGTTAAATTTTTTTAATTAAATTGTTTTTAAATTACTGTCTTCCAATTCAAAAATAAAAAGTAATTATAAATGCAAATAAATGAAGAAATCATAAAGATATAATCTTGGACAAATTAAAACATGAATTCATGAGGGGAAGAAAAGAGAAAGAGAATCTTGACATTAAGGTTAAACCCTCACATTCTTTTTCTTGAGTTTACATAAGTACTGTGAGTAATCACATGACTCCCAGTAGAACTGTTTCTTCCCAGAACATTTTTATATAAATTGGTGTATTTTAATTTTCACTGCAATTGTACAAGGTACAAAGAACAATTATTATTCTGTTTTAGAGATAAATAAAATACAATTATGTCAAGTTAAGTAAAATTGCTAAAGTCATAGAATTAAGATTAAAATCCATGGGTCCAACTATAAGACTGTACTATTCCTATGAACACACCAAGGACAACTGTTCCCAACAATGTGTGAATTTCTGAACAAAATGCTTGTCCTCTCAAATACAACACAAATAACGAGCACACTAGGGAACTGGGTGTTAAATTGTGTGAAGAAAAAGAAGTAGATAAAAGGACAGAACGAGACTCTTACATGCTGACTTCAGCACTCTAGGTACAAGTCTAAAAGGGGGGAATTTTGTTAGATATTCTGGGGGAATTCTAAAAGCAAAAATGCTTTGTCCCGGTTCTCCTTCGGGAATCTAGGAAGAAATAGTTTTGCAGCAATTCCACCATCAACTTAGGAATTAGCAAAGCAGAATAATGTCAGTGGGTGGAGAAAGAATCTGAGTTAATATTTTCAACCTGTTCTCTCCTATGCAGTACAGAAGGGACATGGAGTACCCTTGTTTCCTGAGATGGAGATAGAAGATAGTTGAGAATCTGTGGAGTAATAAGTTAATTGCATGGAAAAGGCAGATAGCCAGCCCCACCTTAAGCATTCTCCAGAGTCAGTAGATATTGAGAGGAGACCCAAAAAAGGAGGTGAGAAAACAGGCCATGGGAAAAAAAACAGGAGGTACATTGGTTGTGAACTACAGCAGCAGGAAACCAGGACACCCAATATACTGTCAATCAATCACACCTCAGCAGAGACCAGCCAGCCAATCCTCACCCTGGGGAACGCAGGTTACCATGCAGCCAAGACCAGCAAAAGACCAAGGGCCCCCCTCTCACACCTCAGTGCCCTGAGATCATCAATATTTCTCCTGAACTCAATTGCTACCTTGGGAAAAATGGACAAGGTCTGTGGAATAACCAAAGATCAGTTAAACTGGAGAAGTTTGAAGTACCACAAAACCTACAAGTTTAAAGTTGTAGGTTAGGGTTTTCTTTCCCTCCAACCACATAGCACTGTTGGGGTCAGAATGGGTAGATATCAGGGAGCAAGATTATATGAGTTGTAGAATAAAGAAGTAATGTTATCTTTGGACAGCTCATGGAATATGAATATATTTTAAAACCACTACAGAACCAACACATATTTGAGATTCAAAAAGATGAGAAGTAAATAAATAATCCTCTCCTTTTTTTAACCTTTCCTCCTTGGTCACTCTACTATTTTTCTTTTCCATTTTCCTTGCCTCTTGGTTTTATTTGCCTTTGAAATAAGATAACATGGAAATTGGGAGGAAAAAAAAAAAAAAACCAGAATGGCCCTTGAAAGTATACGAGTATTTGTTCTGGCCTGCTGTTAACTCATTTGGGTACCAAAGCAAAGAAATTACATCTTTCTGCACCTTACTAAGCTCTATAAAATGGGGATAACATACAAATTTACTTCAAATAGAGTTGAGAGCAAGAACTTTTAAAAAATGCTTGCAAAGCACTTCTCAAATGTTATACAACATAAATAATTCTCTATTTTTCCAACTGTTCCCAAAAGAGAATCAGGCCCTTGTCCTACTCTCCAGAGGTCAAGAAAGAGTTAGGAGAACTCCCTCCTGCTCTGTTACATTTCCTAGTACCTATTGACTGAGCCAGATGTTAGCAGGTATAAAATCTGAGACAGCTGGTTATCCAACCCCTTAGGGCCAAATGCTCCAAAAAAATCACTTTTTTTTTGCAGCACACATCCTGATTCAGAATCTCTAAGCTAATTATCAGGGTTGTGATTCTCAACCTAATCATTTCCACTATGCCTCCAGAGTATGAAGAAATCTCAAAATTAACACTTTGTGTGCAGAATTGTACACAGAAAATATGCAGATGGCCCACACAGGTTTAAATCATTAAGGCAATTTTCATTTCTGTTTATGCTTATCTTAAATTTATATAATCATCTAAAACTATTTACTGAGCTCCTATTGCATGCAACATACTTCAAGGAGACACCAAGAGGTAACATGTTTCTTACCCTTTGTTGAACTCTGAATTTATAAAAATTGTAATGCAGACCAAGAAGCAACTATGTAAGTGACATTGGATAGAAAATAGACAAAAACACAAATATCCAGGCTTAAATTCTTCAATATGGGCAAAGGGCACTGTTAATATGAATTAGGAGCCATAGCATTCTTTTATTGGTCTATCCAGAAAGACCATCTTGAGTCATGATACAAATTGTGTTGAAAAAAAAGAAAGAGGTATAATTTGGCAGAGAAGGTTTTAAAATTATACTCATCATAGAACACAGTGATTACAAAAGCAAAGAAAAGAAACAAAAAGGATTTTTCTGACAGTTGTTTAAATTTTGCTTAGTGCTGAAAAGATATATGAGATCTGTCCAGAAAAAGTCCAATCATTGTTAATACAACAAAGTTTGCACAACATCGATGTAACCTGGCAGCCAAGGAGAGTAGACCACAATGCACATGCACGAACAATGACGACTTCACTGTACTCTTCAGGGGGGCACAGTAGACACCATTGAGTGAGCATGTGTACCGTACGGTCATCACACTCAAAATGACTAAGCAAGTAGAGCAACAAAGCTGCATCAATTTTTGCATGAAGCTTGAACATTCCTCTATGGAAATTATTGGGATGATACAGAAGGCCACAGCTACGGGCAGCTTCATCACAATGCGCCCTGCTCATGCATCACGTCTCATGCAGCGTTTTGGTGAAACACAAAATCACCCAGATGACTCAGCCCTAATGCAGCCCAGATTTGGTGCCTTATGACTTCTGGCTTTTCCCAAAACTAAAATTACCTTTAAAAGGAAACAGATTTCGGACAGTCGATGAAATTCAGAAAATACAATGGAGCAGCTGATGGCAACTGGGAAAACTGAGTGAATACCCAAGGTGCCTACTTTGAAGTGGACTGAGGTGTCATTGTCCTGTATATAATGTTTCTTGTATCTTATATCTTTTCCAATAAATATCTCTATTTTTTTATTACATGATTTCTGGGCAGACCTTCTATAACCCATATGAAATCCATTATATATCCATCTCATCATTCATAGTGGGAGGCAGAGAAGCATTAGTGGTTAAGTGGGAAATGTGATTATCTAGGAGGTCAAAACCTGGCTCTCTCATACACCAGCTTCATAACTTTTGGTGAGGTATTTATGCTCAGTTTCTTCCTACATAAAATTGGAATAATAGTAATACCTACTTCTTGAGGTTAGCATTAAAATTAAGAAAAAACACATGTGAAGTTTTTAATACAATGCATGCCATAAGCACCAAGTAAAGTTAATTGTTGATATTGTTGTTACTGTTATTTAGAGATGGATTTCCAGGATCAGTCTTGGAAAATGGTGACTCCAATCCTATTTCCAAACTTTGTTGTATGTAGTACCTCATATTGGTAGCTTATTCGTGAAAAGTAGGAAATGATTGCTTATTTACCCCTCTAAATAAATTTATACTCATTTATAAAATAAGTATATTAATATTTTAAATAAAAATCCTTTGAAAATTAAATATCATGCAGATAAAATGCTTAACAAAGTTCCTGGCACATAAGTGCTCAAAACTGAGTGGTTGAACTCTGGCCAGGTAGACTATCACTCCATTATGCCAAAGTTGAGGGTTTGATACCCAGTCAAGGCACACACAAGAAGCAACTAATGAATGCACAAATAAGTGGAACAACAAATCGATGTTTCTCTCCCTCTCTCTCTCTCAAATCAATAAATAATTTTTTAATTGAGTTGTTGATATCAGTTAAGTTACTTTGCATTAGTATTATCAATTAAGCAAGAAAAAATCAGCACTCAGATAAAAAAATATGCTACTGAGGAAACAAACAAAATGTGTAGAGTATATATTTTTCTCTGCCTACATGGCAAACTAGAAGATGTGGAATTGATTCTTACACCGATACAAATGAAGGCTGGGCAACTGATGAAGCTGAGACAGCAGGAGCCTTGCTCTTGATCCTGGAAGGAATTACTAGTATTGGTTCTTGTAATCCCCACAACCACCCTGTAAAGTAGGAGCTATTGTCATCACTCTTGTATTATCAAGCTACATCTAGCTAGACTCAATTGGAGCCACAGGACTAATATGGGGCAGAGTTAGAACCTGAACCTATGCCTACCTGGTCCTAGTCCAGGTTCTAACTACAGTGACAGTGGGGACTGTGAAGGAGGGGACTGAGAGAAACACAAGAAAACGAGAAAAGGTGTCTATGAGACTGTTTTTAACTCAAAAGCCAGAACTGTTCATGCATTTTCCCATTACAGAAAGACCCATTTCTTCAGAAATGTGTTTAGGTTTTATCACTAATACTATGCACTGTTTTAGAATGTTCTCCTGGGAAGCTCAGTGGTGAAAATCATGCTACTCATTCTGGGAGTCTACTACAGTCTTTAACAGAGCCTGCCTTAGACAATTCCCAGGTAAAAAAGGAAATTAGGTTAACTTTGAAAAACTAAGTCTAGTCACCAAAATCAAGTATGTAAATAAAATTAAGTATTTGTGACAGGAAATCAAACTTTTCAAAAACACAACTACTTATAGTCATGAAATGCTTTCTCATCTTCCAGAGACATTTTCAATTTCTTCATCAATAAATGTCAAAGGTTAAAAATGACCACATCTGAGAAAACCATGGTATCTGAATGCTAAACAAGAGTATACTATTCAGTCAAGAGGACCCACAACCAATAAAATAATAAATCATGTGAATATTTATCTTTAAGTATTATTAAATTAACAATAACTAACTTAAATAAATTAAATTTCTCATCTTCAGAATTCCTAACAATGTGAATGTAAAATGATGGACCATGTAATAAAGTTTTTATTTTTCCAACTTTGGTTCAATTCTTTTTTTCACCCAAGTAAAAATTATAACTTACGTTACTAAGTACCAATCACTTTAGTACACATACTACAGATTTCAGCTAAATTAAAAGTAGAGTCAGGTAGAACACACAACTACATCCCTCTACCGTCCTCATTAAATTTCAGTTCAGGGGGGAATGTTATCATTTCTTCCACAGATTTTGCTATTACACTCATATTTTAGGCCAATATCACTGATTCTCTGCAGCAAGCACTTGCATATCTCAAGCAAATAACGTTATAATACCAAGAAGCAGAATGTTTAATTGTTTCTAATTTTTCTATACAATTATTACTTTAGTGTGAATGATCAAGATTGTTTCAAAACAGACCCTAGGTGACTACTTGGCAAAAATCAACATGCAAAGCTGAGGTTTAAAGTTTTCTCCTGGGGTAGCTCTACAGTAAATTGTGTTTCTTACAGCAACTCCAGCTATCTGATTTTTCAAATCTTGCTGGAATAACAAGTGGCAAATTAGTGAATCTATCACATGAATGCTATTTGCAATTTACTTATAGTATACCCTTATTTCACATTCAAGTTTTGTCTTAATGTAATTGACTTAATGAGCAAGTTACCTATCACACACACTACTGGAAAACATTAATTACCTTTGATCCTGCTGAAACACACACCCACTTATTTTAGGAAAATTTGACCAGGTTAAAAAGTTACTTAGATAATTATAACTCATCTTGTATTAGTAATTCCTTAGTATAGACTGTTTCATCCCTAGGAGTCCCCAAAACTTATTTAAACACATTTAGAAATCTGAGGTAAAATATAACCATTATTTAACAGCAAATTATAATATTGTAAGAGAAATTGAGCTATACAATGAAAGTAAATTCAATAAGCATACCTTTTTGAAGGTATAATCTATGAAGCTGAAATATTTTAAAGTATAATATCATATGCTTGGGTTAATGTGGCCAGGGTCCTGATGGTGTGATGTGACAAATCTCTCTTTGTTTTAAAATAAAAAATCATAATAAACACCATGTGATCTTTAATTTCTGAGAGAATCTACATTTCATGTCTCATCTTTGAGGTTCATAGCTAATGATGAAAAGTTAAATGTTGTTTCAGATGTTCAAAGTGTTCTGAACACAATCAAGCAGTGAATGGCATTTAATTACTTTATTTAAAAATTATGAGGATGTCCAAAATCTATTCCATTTATAAATGATTAGATATTCAGTGTGTCATAGTCCAAGCTCTTTCAACTAACCAAAAATTGATCATATGCATTCAACAATTTGAAAAACAAAAAAGGGCAGTTGATTTTCATCTCTTTTGCACTCAGTGAACACACAGGGTAGAGAGACTAGGCTGCTAGAAATGAAAGCTGGTGCTCCAGGGCCCCTTAGTCATCACAATCCATGTACACGTGCCTCTAGGCATCTGAGCATCCCATCATAATGAGTATAATTCTGAGGTTTAACAATATGCATTTTCAATTTAGTGTGTCCTGTAAACAAAAGTTAGCTGGTGATCCATTTCTTAACTAAAAAAAGAGCAATTTTTAAAACACTGGGAGGATGATAAAGATATTTAGGACTCAAAGAGGCAATAGGTTTTGTCCATCTCATAAACAACTTCGTAAGAAAATTTTAGTTTTACTTTGATTCTATGAAATTTTTAACCCCATTCATTTAAAAACCTGATCTACATGTAAAAGACTCCACTGCACCTAAAACTCACTTAAGCCATCTACTATCATATGGATACCCAAGCTCTCACAGTAGTACAGAAGAAAACATTTTAACTCAGTGCAAAGTAGATTATTTGCATATTTATTTCTCACATGGAAGCATCACCTACCCATAATGCACTGTGAGCTCATAATACAACTTGCTTTGAATATGCAAATACAGATAAATATGAATATTTATATCTCAAAGAAGATTCATGTAGACATAGAGCATATTCATAATGCAACTTGATACTTGTTTAATATTACGGCACAATCCAAAAAGTTGGTGCTGTCAACTGGAGATGCCCAATAAACAAGTCTTTCCCACCACACTGAAAGAGCCTGAGGTCACACCTAAGGAGCTTTCTATACCTGAAGTTTCTCAAGAATGTAAGACAAAGGAAAATCTGATCAGAATTCTTCCTGTGAAGACCCAGCTTGCCTCAAGTCCATCCTTAACTCAGATGAACCCCAACTGTAATTTTTTTTAAAAAATTGGAGTTCCAGTCAAAATGGCAGAGTAAGTAAATGCAGTACTTGAATCTTCCACACACAACCACATCAAAATTACAACTAAATGACACAACAATCATCATTCAGAACCACCTGAAATCTAGCTTAACAGAAGTTCTACAACTAAGGGTATACAGAGGAAGCCACATCAAGACTGCTGGGAGGGGCAGAGACTCGGAGCTAGTGGACCTCACACCCATGTGTGATAGATAAAAATCAGGAAGGGTACACTGGCTGTAGAATTCCCCCCTGAGAAATGAGGGCTCTCGGCCCCACATCGGTACCATCTTTCCACAGTTCAGATTATATAAAAAGAAATCCCCACAACTTCTGGCTATAAAATCAGCTCAGGCCCTGACTGGTGTGGTTCAGTGGGTTGGGCATCGCCTGCAAGCCGAAAGGTCGCCTGTTCAATTTCCAGTCAGGACACATGCCTGGGTTGTGGGCCTCGCCATTTGAGGTTGTGCGAGAGGCAGCCAATTGATGTCTTCCTCTCACAACAATGTTTCTCTCCCTCTCTTTTTCCTCCTTCTCCTCTCTCTAAACATAAATAAATAAAATCTCAAAACAAAACAAAAACAGCTCAGATGGTAGCTAAGAAGGAAGGCTGCTAGAGTCCCAGCTATTTCTCTTAAAGGATCCACACATGAATTTACTGAGACTCACTTGCTCTGAGTTCCAGCTTTTGGGGCATCTGGTACATACAAGAAGAAACTCAATTGTCTGGCATCAGGGCCAGACCTGGAAGAGCAGCTTTCTCCCAGACTAAAATGCTATCAGAGGCCCTCATTCCTTTTCTGGGCCTTCCTCCAGCAAAACCAGCAGGCAGGCAGGCAGGCCAGGCCATATCTAAGTCTTCATCAACAGGTTCACACTGTTTGCCCCACCCTACTGATTCTCTGAGTCCCTGCCCCACCTGCCTTTCAGGCCCACTCCAGCTGTTTCCAGTGGCTTCCCCATACATTTGGCTGGTCTTGGCTCATGCTTTGCATTTTCCTAAAATCTCTCAAACAAGTAGCATCTGGCCTTGGCATGCCTTTTACCACTGGCTAAGTGGCCCAGCACCAGAAGCAGCCCACCTTAGTTTGCAGCTTGGCCTTGTCTGTGTACTTCCAAGCCAAGAACAAGTAGCAGCCATCTTCAGGTCTCTTTGTAGCTCATGCCAGGTGGCTCTGGACAGGACACAGGAGGTAGTTAACCTTGGTCTGTACCTCCTGTCTGGCTCCAGAGCCAGCACATTAGCTGGACAGCTTCAGACTAGTCAAAACACCACCTCAACACCTTCACAAGTGACACATTCAAGGGGCAGACCCAGTGGGCACCAGAATCCTGCTAAAGTAAGTCCTGCTTGGTGGGGTGGGCCCTTGCACAGCTAATCTTGCATAATGATTGGTGGTCACAATCATTGCAGCCCATCATCCTGGGAGTAAATCCCTCCCATTGTGTGCCAATAGCAATCAAGCTTCACCTACAACAGGAGGGTATACCCAGCCCACACAGTAGGGGCCACTCAGGGAAGCTGTGCCATTGGACTCTACCAAGAAGCCTACTACATAAGGTCATTCTACCAAGCCCAGGAGACATAGAATCTCTTCCTAATATATAGAAACAAATGTAGGGAAGCAGCCAAAATGGGGAGACAAAGAAACGTCGCAAATGAAAGAACAGAATAAAACTCAAAAAAAAGAACTAAACAAGATGGAGACCAACAATCTACCAGATGCAGAATTCAATACACTTGTTATAGGGATGCTCAATGAACTTAGAAGAAGAATAGATGACTTAGTGAGAACAAAGAGCTAGAAAACATAAAAATGGAGATAAAAAACATAAAGAACCAGTCAGAAATGAAGCATACATTGACTGAAATGAAGAATACTTTACAGGGAATCAACAGTGGAGTAGATGAAGCAGAGGATCAAATCAGCAATTTGGAAGATAAGGAAGCAGAAAACATCTGATCAGAATGAAAAAGAAAAAAATACAAAAAAATCAGGACAGTATAAAGATCTTCTGGGACAATTCCAAGCATACTAACATTCACATCATAGGTGTGCTGGAAAGAGAAGAGAGAGAACAAGGAATTGAGAACCGATTTGAAAAAAAAAAAGAGAAAGACTCATAGACACAGAAAGCAGTGTGGTGATTACAGAGGGGTGGTATGGGGGGAGGTGGAAGAAGGTATAAGGCAGATAAATAATAATGGGGGGGAAGTACAATAAAAAATAAACAAGCAAATAATTAATGGGGGGAAAGTACAATAAAAAATAAGCAAATAATTAAAAATAATAGTAATTACAAAAAACTTGCCTGGCCTGGTGAAGAAAACAGACACACAAGTCCAGGAAGCTCAGAGAGTACCAAACAAGATGAACCCAAAGAGGCCCACACCAAGACACATCATAATCAAAACGTCAAAGTTTAAAGACAGAGAGTGTTTTAAAAGCAGCAAGAGAAAAGCAGTTAGTTACCTACAAGGGAGCTCCCATAGACTTTCAGCTGATTTCTCAACAGAAACTTTTTAGACCAGAAGTGACGGGCACAAAATATCCAGAAATGAAAAGCAAGGACCTAAAACCAAGATTACTCTACCCAGTAAAATTATCATTTAGAATTGAAGGACAGATAAAGAGCTTCCCAAGGAAGGAAAAGATAAAAGCTTCATCACCAATAAAGCAGCATTACAAGGTTCTTTTTTTAAGAAGAAAAAAAGATATTTAAAAAATATGAGTAATAAAATGACAATAAGTACAAACTTATCAATAATACTTTAAATACAAATGAATTAAATGCTTTAATCAAAAGACATATGGAGGCTGAATGAATAACAAAACAAGACCTTTACATGTGCTGTCTACAAGAGATGCACTTCAGATCTAAAGACATGCACAGGCCGAAAATAAAGGGATGGAAAATATTATTTCATGAAAATGGAAGCAAACAAACAAACAAAAAAGCTAGGGTAGTAATGCTTATATCAGGCAAAATAAGCTTCAAAACAAAGGCTATATAACAAGAAACAAAGAAGAACCCAGTAATTCCACTTCTGGGTATTTATCCAAAGAAATCCAAAACACTAAATTGAAAAGATATACACATCCATATGTTCACTACAGCATTATTTAAATAGCCAAGAAACTAATATAATATTATATGTCAACCGTAATTGAAAAAAAAAGTTTTAAAAAATCTCACACATACTGGGTCTCTACTATGTATAGGGAACTGTCCTGGTTACTACAACAAATATATTTTTATAAAGTTTCTAACTATCTTCTTGGAAACAAAGTCATACCCATGAGAAAAGTTACAAGTAAATAACAGGAAAGTTAAAAATCTGGTCTAAAGGAAAAGTGATAAAAGCCCAGGATAGTAAAATGAGGATGATGACAGGAGCTTGGAGAGACACCTAAGAACTACATTAGCTTTAGTGAATACCTGCACTTGGAGTATGAGAGAGGAGTCAAAGTCATCTCAATTCCTGCTTGGGGTAGATGGTGACAGTATTAACAAGATAGCAAATACAGGAACAAAAAAAGAAAAGCTTAGGCTGGGAAAGAGCATTTTTCTTTACTTTGTTGTTTTCAGTTTTATTTTTAATATGGGGATTTGGGGGAATTTTTTAAAATGAGCATTTTGGAGGAAGTAGCAGATCATCTATCTAAGGTGATATAGCAAGCTCTACTTATCTGGAAATCACTGCCAGAGGGATAATTATTCAATGAGTGAATACAAATAAATTATCCAGCGAGATAGGGGTGTCTGACCATGCAGCCCAGGATGGCTGTGAATGTGGCCCAACACAAAAATCGTAAATTTACTTAAAACATTATGAGGTTTTTTGTGATTATGTGTCACAATATATTTAAAGCATGACCCAAGACAACTCTTTTTCTGCTAGTGTGGTGCAGACACCAAAAGGTTGGACACCCCTGAAAGACAGTACAAAGAATTGAATCTAGTGGTGTCTGCATTTAAGCTTACAGAAGAAATAAGAATGGTAAAGTGTAGTAAAGAAAAACTTGTAGGATAGAAAACTTGTGAGTTGAAAGAATAGTTTTAAGAAAGAGGGCTTACTAATTTCTGTCTGCTATTATGTTGAAGTCAAAAAAAATGACAACAGAAAAAGTATTGGCATTTATTTTAGTAATTAGGTCACTTGTACCTTTGAGAAAGTAAGAAAAAATAGAGGACGCTACTTTTTATGCTAACAAGAAGAATTCAGTGTTTAAAAAATTGGGTGAAAACTGTAGACCAATCATCCAAACAAGAAAATGGAGACCAATCATCCAAACAAGAAAAAGGAGAAATCAGATGGTCACTACAACAAAGTAAGAAATGTATTTTTAGAGATAGAGGAGAACCCTCCAATAGAGGATGATCAAGAATCACACAGTATATCTTAAAACAGTCTAAACTATAGATTTCTTCAACCTTTCCCGCTCCTTTTGAGCTCTGCCTCATGCATGCTCTCAGCCCTCACAGAGCCACCCTTTTCTAGTGGAGGCAAGACAAAGTTTACCAGGTTAAATATATCCTCACCTACCTGTCATAGTGCATCAAGAAGACCAAACTGCCATCCAGGCTTCTTCAGGATTCATCTTTGTGCACATATGAAAAGAGCTGTCCCTGTTAATCTAAGAACAGAAGCTGTGTAGGATGCAAGTTCTTCTTTGTTTAGTAGGAAACACAAAGCCCAGTTCTAAGCCTGGGAGCTAGTTCCACTTGGAACGCTGTCGAAGGCAGATGATGCCAAGGTATCTAGATCACCCTACCCCTGCTAATTTCTGAGAACAAATATTGGTGTCAAAACCAGTAAGCAGGACAAATGTGAAGGTTCAGTTCCTATTCACTTTTGTGTACCTGGAACCTAACACAATATCTAATATGGAGCTTCAATTATTGTTCGTTAAATGGAAAAGAATTGTCTAAACATTTGTCCAGTCTAAGGTTACTCTATCAAACAACATGCTATAATGACAAGAGTACAAGACTAGGACATAGAAAGTGTCAGTTCTGGTCTGCTCTGGAACTTTTTTGATAAGTCTTTTATCTCTCTGATAGTTCTCTAATCTGCATTCCCATTCTGCCAAACTTCACAATTGTTGAAGGAAACACAGGAAAAAAACACATGTGAAACTGCTTACTGTGTTTTTAAATACTATACAAATATTAAGGCACTTTTTATTATACTATTAGTAGATCACTTAAGGTGACCAGATGTTGACATAAAATGTGCATTTATTCTCTAAATTGGTTTAACTACAAGTGTTATTTTATTCTTATTTGCTCCTGTTTATCCAATCCCTCTTCAAGATCTGCAAAACTATTTGCCTTTTTATCAGGGTGGCCCTAATTTGGAATACAGAGACTAATGGCACTGGAAAATCTCACTGAAAGGAGTCACCCATGTACTATGATAGATCATAAATATGGATGACTACAAAGTTAAGATGCTTCGCTTAAGATGCAAATTAGCAGAGAATGAGATGCAGCGAGTTGTGCACCAGAGATTCATATCCTGATGGAGAAGCCCCTGTAGGGTCACCAAACAAAACTCAGGTTTTGGCCGTCATTCCCCAGGAAGACTGCAGACACTCCCTCGGCCTGTCACACAGCTCTACTTGAACAGGATGCGGATAGTAGAGAGAGTGTGCCAGCTGCAACCCTTAAGTGTGACTCCGCCAAATCAGTCCAGGGAGCCGCTCCTTGCAAAACACCAGGGCACAGAACTACAACCCAGAAATCTGCATCCAGGCCAATCCTAGCAGAGAAACAGATGAGAAAATGAGAAAGGCAGAAAGGGAGAAATGGAAGCTTTGCAGGAAATGCAAATAGTCATAATGGGGATAAATAGCTCTCAAGGGAGCTATAGTTCTCTGTAATCCAAACTCTCCTCCCTGCCCTCTCGTAACTTTTGCAAAGAATACCCTCCCAAGTCCCCCATCCCGCCACTGCCCCCAGATAAGATTCAGATTATGAGATTACTGGTGTAATATATCAATATATCAGAGGTTTGGAGTGCATTTATTCATACAGACATGGTAATAGTGTATGAATATACAATCTTGGATACTGTCAAGAGCCGAGAGGGAGAGAGAGAATTTAAAAGTCAAAAAGAAAGGAGATCACCATGTAAAATAAAATACAAAGTATAAGCTGTGAGTCCTCAATAGAGGCAAAAAAATAAGCAGAAGCACAGTTTTAGTTTCATATGCACTTAAATTGCCTTCTTTGTATTGCTCTGTTCATCTGCGTACCTTCTCTCCACTGCCTGCCTTATGAGTCTCTTTTCAGAACTAATGTTACAATCTAAACAGGCCATGTTCTTTGAAATGCAGCAGTAAGTGGGAGAATTAAAGGCCAAGAGAAAGAAAAAATATGGTAACATAAAAATGAGAACAGAAATCAAGGAGGAATAACAGTGAAGAAAAGAACCACGGTTTCCTTGTCATGCCCCTGGTTGCCTACAACTTCTGAAACACATGTAGGCCTGCATTAGTCAGGACTGCCGCCCAGGGCACACCAGGCTAACAGGCATCCCTCAAGCCTTTTAGCTGACCCTCTTCCCCACAACATCATGTTAAACTGAACTGCAAGTTTCTCAAAAGCAGGTCCCTGAGGCTTTCTGCTTTCAGTCAAAAGACATAGTCCCCAAAGGAGCAGCCTCTCTCTAAACACAGAAACTTGGGGTTTAAAAAAGACAAGAGAAGAATAACAAAGACCCATTTAGAGCTTCTACTCATTTGGTGAATAGGAGTTCGCAAACATTTTGAATATCCTTTTAATAAAGGGGACAATTAAGATAGAGAAAATTTGTAATTTGTTCAAATCATTAACACAGATTCAAATTCAACAGCTAAATCATTCTTTCAAATACATGAATGGATATATCAAATGATATTTATCCACTAAGAGATCTTTATTGAGCCGCAAATATAATGAGCCTCAATAAGTCAAAGTCTTGCCATCAAGGATACCATCATTAATAACTTTAATCCTGGGAGTGGGGGGACTTTGGAGGGGGTCCACATTAAATCAAGATGCTTGTTGTAATGTAATGTGATGATGATATGGAAGATAGCTCATAGTCTACAATCAACACAGGGAGTAGATTCTGTTGTTATGGCAGCCCAAACGGACTCTTCCAATTGGTCTTAAAAATATGACTTTATGTGAAAATTTCATATTTTAAAATGCTCTGGGTAGGGGCAGTTAAGGGTGGAGGGACTGAGCAAAAAAGAAAAAGAACTCATGGACATGGACAACAGGGTGGTGATTGTTGGGGGTGGGGGGTAGGAACAGGTAGAAGAGGGTATGGGGGTATAAATGGTATTTGGAAAAAATACATTAAGAAGTGAACTATTAAAAACAAATGTTAGCTACGTGATTTTATAAGGGTTCAGAACAAGTCTCCCTAAAATATGCCACCCTGCAACATAGATTATTTTGAAGTAAAACAATCAAGGCCCAAAAGTCTCCAGCAGCACTTTTTTTATCTCCATCCTTAGCTGTCAAAAAGATTTTAGATAAAGAGCCAGGTCCAGAAAGGGCTCTAGATATAACTACAAAGAGAATGGGTTACATGTGGTAGGGGGAACTCCTCAAGACTTAGAGACCAAAGTCCTCTCTGTGTCCCACTGGCCCTGCATGTCACAGCAAACATTTGTTTTTCCATCTCCACGAGAACTGCCTTCCTCCCTTTTAAGTGGCAGACTCCTCCCCTTCTCCTTAGCTCAGAATGACACATGAACTCCAACTGCCTGAATGCCTGTGGGCCCTCGGGTTCTTAATGGTGGCCCCATACATAAGAAATTAAATTTGTTTTTTCTTCCTATTAATCTGTCTTCTATTAATTTGATTGGGCCAGCCAAAGTACTTAAAAGGGTAGAAAGAGAAATATTTCCTCCCCAAGAATTTTAAGATGAAATCCACATCACTACCAAACAGTTTTGAACTTACTGAGCTTTGGTTCAGATGTTCCCTGAACAAAGAATAAATATGTTCCTAAAATGCTTATATTTAAAACACCCTTTGTTTAAATCACATCCAAGATTTACCTGGCCATTTAAGATAGAAAACTGTTTTTCTGAAAAGCTATGCGATTTTGACAGATGTAACCTAGATCCTTCCTATGAAAAACAAGAAGAAAGAAGAGACCTTTAGATTTATTTACATGTGGGTTTGAAATTTGGTGACATTTTTTTCTGAGTTATTTTATCCAATATCCAGTAGATGACCCTGCTACCAATTCCATTCACGTCTGATAAAAGAAAAATAAACCACTGACCCAGCTATCGGGTCAAAACTGGGAACAACCTAACACAAGAAAAATATTCTTTTTCAAAGTCTCTTTATGTTCCAAGCTAACAGCAGTATGAATGCTACTGCTGTGCAGCCACTCACTGGAGCTGTTGAAACATGAAACAGCTTTAGGAAAATACCAGTGGTTTTAATTATTTCTCCACTGGGAATCTTTGGCTTCATTGAAAAAGGTATATGAGTTGTTTAATGGCCAAATGGCAAAGTAAAAAGAATATAGAGAACATCTCCACCAACACCCCCCTGTAGGTTTCATGAAGCTTCAATAAAATATGGTTTGCTGGTGGGGTGGATGACCTCTGAGAGGCTGGAGAGCTATTGTGACTCCCTACATCTTCTTCCTGTGATATAAGCTGAGAAACTCAAGAACAGGAAGCCTTCTATCGGAGCGTGACTCAGACATGTTTTCTCTGATTCATCCATAGCTTTGCTTGGAAACCTGCACGTCATGGCCTTGGCGGGCCCCCAAGCTTCCTCCTATGCAGTCTGTTATTTTTCCTCTAGCTTACCCAGAATAGCTGGGCAGAAATTTAGTACAGTTGGTATGCCGGTGTTTATAGGCCAAAGTGTTGTCAAGTTTCCTTCTGTGGGCAAGCAGTGGTTCTTGCAGACTGGCAAGAACAAAAGGAAAGGTGGTTTGGGCCTTCTGGTTTGTTTCCTGGATGAGTCAGAGACCCAATTTCTCTTCTTCTAACAACCCCAGTGCTAGAAGACCTTTACCAGGTTTAACCTCCCTCTGTATCTTCTTTAATTCTCTAAAAAATCCTTCATCCCATCCTGAAAACCAAGTGCTTGGAATTATAGGATCATTAGTAATATATTTAAACATACTTATTATTATCTAGGTTTTTACATAGGCAAAACAGGAACAAAAATTTCTTTCCAGCGAATTTTCTGGTATATAATTTCTAGCTGATCTATTTTAAAATACGAAGTCCAATATTTGGGAGGAAAAAAATGCACAAGGTTAAGAAAACAGATCCTACCCTGAAATGAAAAGGAGAAATAGATTTGCTAACTTTTACTATTCTGTCTAGAAGCTCCGTTTCCCCCTCCCCCCATAAAATATTTGCACCAGTGTTATAGAAATAGTGACCTCCATTTTTCCCTTAATCTCCTCTTCTCTACTAAATGTAGCCCAATAAAATAAGAAGATGGTCCAGGTCTTTCTCATCTGTTATATTCTCCCTGGTAAGCTACCACTCCCTTGGCAATTCCCCAATTGTACCACTGCTGTTCCCTCAGGTCATGCTGCAGAATAAGATGTAAATTGGTGATTTCATCCTTTGAGCACCCAAAGTATAGATCAAACATAGGTCTCTAATATGGAGGGGAAAAATAGAGAAACAAAATTACAGTATACACTCAGGAAATCTTCCCCACTTGGAATCACTGACCTCTTCCTGCAGCTACAAGAAGAGCCACTTATGGCTCTTCTGTTGCTATTTCCCTTGACCAGGGCAGGATTATGTTCTTTGGATGCCCTAAGCATTCTACAGAGCCCCTATTCCTAACCCCAGTACACCATTAGAAACAAAACTAATACTAAGCCATGAAGGACTGTTTTACAGTTTTCAAAACTGCACCAAATATACATGTATGCAAATGTGCAATAGTTCTGTCTAGATCTACTAATGTGTACATGTATGTGTCTGTGTTTGCTTTTCTAGGCTCTTAACCACTAGGGTCTTGAGCATTGTTGTGTAATCTAGCCCTACCTGAGGCTCATAGATTCGATGCTTGTCCTCCTGATTTTGCATCTATATGAACTGACTGACCCAACCTGACAAGGTTCATCCCTGTAGAGAATGTCCCAGGGAAACTGTGAAAAAAAAAGAGAGGATCAAATATCAATATTTTGTCCAGTTACCAATGTGTTAGCTTCTTAATAATAGGGTGAAGGCACCAGGAACACTAGGTGTTTATTTTAAAAACACCAGCCCTGAAAGAGAGCTCTTCTTGGCAGAGTACACAAACATTTATATTGAACCTTTCATCCCCAGCACTTTTTAAACATTACCTCATTAATCTTCAAAGCAGCTACATAAGGCAGGTAGAATTATCTGCTCTGCAGTTTTAAATGCCCCACTTAATGCAAGAAGGAGAGTGTGCAGGGACAGCACTAACAAACCTGGCTCCCAGCAGCCAGGCCACCATCCAGAGAGGAGGAGCCTCTCTTGGAGCTTCATCTACCCAGTCCTCCCCTCCTTTCCCAGCTCGCCGACACCCTTAGTTATCTCTTTTAAGGCTATATACCATCTACGGGGCTTCCCCATCACCCCTCACCTCCATCCAAACTTGCTCATCTTTCTACAATTCTGTCTTTGCCTATATACTGAGCAACACTGAGTTGATTCAAGAAATGTCTGTATTACACAGTCAGTATGCCCTACATGTCACCTTTCTATTTATATTTTGACAGAGACCTTATGAGGAAGATGTCTTAATACAAATATAATGAAAGGAATAATACTTTAAGCAGAAGGGTCTGATGAATGTCCCTTAAATGACATTTGACCACTTTATCATTGGGTATGCCCAGTGTAAAGGTAAACTGGGTAGATTGGAATGAAGCTTAACTGCCGCTCACACTTCTTTGTCATCTAAAATTATTTATACATGCATGTGTATGCTCATGTATCTGTGTGTGTGTGTGTGTGTGTGTGTGTCCCTTAAGACATACTTTCTAAGTCTGTAGCTTTCCACTCTAACCTTCAATATATGTCTTCTATATTTTCCTTTACTATTAGATTTTAGATATTAGTACACATTTTAGATGTTCTATTTATTACCTTTCTAGAGGGATACTTATTGTTCTGAGAGTCTATTTTTAAAAAAACTGACTAATTCACAGCACATCTGAAATGATTAAAGGCATCAGAACTATCACTATATCTTTACCAAAACCACTCAGAAATGCTAGTTTTGAGAGGCAAAAGAGAGTTACCCAATACCTTTTATTAGTTTGCATGTGACTTTCTATTCTAAAAGAATATGAATTCAGCATATTTAAATCTTTTTCACTCTTATTGAGATTTTTCCTCAATTTAAAATGGTATAATTTTAATTATCTGACCAGGCAATATGGTTTGTGAAAGGCAGAACCTGCCTCCTAGTATATTGGGGATACTTGGTTCATCTAAATCATTATTTAGCTTATATCAGGAATTACATTAGCAGCTAATATTTAATCTATATAACAACAGTTTTGTTGACATTCCAAGTCTGTCTGTGCAATTTGCCTACCAAGACACTAGCTAATCAAGGAGGATTCCTCCAGGAACAGTTTGAGAGAAAGCAAATCTTACATTAAGAAAAAATCAAGTCCCCGTCAAGAGTAGACCCCTAGCAGAAGTAAAATAGCCTCTCTGCTGTGTATAATTAATTGTACCTCTAACATTTTATCTAAGATGAAATTGAAATTGGCTTCCATGTTTATAAACCAATAAATGCAAATGTGTCCCCAGTGCCCAGCACAGTGCCTGCCACACAAAGATGCTCAACAAAGTTTTGCTGAAAAACAAAAGAACAAGTGAGAAGGAAAACAATCTAATGTCAAATATTAATATTTTTGGACTATACTCCCATTTTATAATACCACAGCCTCGGCTGTCTTCCATTAAAGAAATCATCAACAGTTGGCAATAGTTTAATTATATTTTAGGAGGTATACAAAACTTAAAATCTCTGCTCATAAAACATGAGCCAAAAAAATCTAACTGCCTAAGTATGGCCAGTCCCAACTGCCCTCCATTTTCTTCTTAAGCGCCACTTAAATGTTCCCTTATTGCCAATTGCAGATATGTGCCTTAAATAACTAATAAGATAATTAGCCCTGGAGTATACATACGCAACAAGCTGACTATTAAACTAATAAAGATCTTCAGGAAAAAAAATAATGCATTATAAAAAGAAATCATGAAAACTCAGTAGAAAGTGAAATAAGCTGGCTGCAGGGCAAGGCTGAATTAGACAAGTTTGTACTGTGATCTCCATGATTTCATTTCAGCATGGACATTTCTGGACAGAGAAGGAATTGTCATGGAGATCAAGAGATCAGGGATCTAGCTGAAATGTCAACTAAGTAGCTATATGAGCCTGAATGTGTGATGGTCCCCAGTCTGAGCTTTTTGTTTTGTTTTGTTTTCTTGCACACTGTAGATACTGAATAAACATTTGACCCAACTTTCCTCATCTGTAAAAATGATCATCTCAGAGTTTGTTCTAGAACTAGTGTGCAGTGATTCTAAGATTTTAAGCATAGACTCAAAGACTAACTACAATTACGGGGGCGGGGGGAAATATAAAGAAATTGCTTCTTTCTGAAATTTATCATCAACCATCTCACTAGGTCCATTCCAGAATCAAAATAAGGTTTCCCATTTTCTCATAAATTGTTTAACAAATGTTAAACATTTCCCATAAATGTTTAAATATCTAGAATGTGTTATTTCTCACTGAAAATTATTTATTAATTTTAAGAAATCACAGCTTGGTTTCATATCTTTACTTGAGGCAGATCCTTACATGAGAACCAGGATTGGAAGCCCTGACATCATCTAGCCATCAACAGGATAGGTTGGGCTACGTTGTGTCCTTAACCTCTCTGTTCTCTCATATCCAAGAGACCTGTCTAGAGCAGCATCCCAAAAGCAGTCAAATTGAGACCTTGGAAAAGTCCAGTTGACTCAGATGAACAAGAATGACTAGGACTAGCCACCAACTAGAACCAATTAGGCCTGACCTTTCAGTAGTTATTTCTTGTCCTCCTCCTCTGTGCCTTGGCACTAGCCTGGTTGACATTAAGCCACTTCCAATATTCATGGCAGGTCTAATCAAAACACGTACAACACACTCTTCCACTACCTTTTTTATAAGGAAACCAAGGGCAATATATCGTATGAGCTCTGGTATCAGAAAGATCTGATTTAATTTCACCTTGCACTGATTAACTTGTGTGAACTTGAGGATTTATCTCCAAGATCCTTATCTATACAACTGAGGTGTTAATACCGCCTAGCTCTCTAGTTCATTAAACTGCTTTAGAGATTAAGATAATGATATGCAACACATTTAGAAGAGCACATGGTGAGTCAATTGCTATTATTCTCATTACTACTGTTACACAGGCCACCTCAGCCTACAGGTACCATGAGGTCACATCCACATAATCACCTGCATTTTACTGGGATATCTCCCCTTGGTAATGCAAAGTGCCTCAAACATTTCCTTTGGGAATTCCCAAGGGAATGTTGCCTGTGCTCCTGATCAAGCAAAGTCTACTTCAGTGTGGCATCCTTCATGTCCTTCCTTTCCTGCCCAGTGTCCTGAGTTATATCCAAGGCCAATGCCTTGAGACCATTGGTAAGAATGCTCATGTCTGAACCTACAATGTTGCCTTCTGATGTTCCCAAAGCCCCAGTGCACTAAAGTCCCAGTGATGTCACATTCCATCACCTGGAGCAGGGTAACTACGTACCAGCCATTCAGTTTCTGTAAGAACAATTTTTTTAGCTAGTTTGTGGAGCACTACCCTCCATACAGTCCAACTATGGGTCCATGTACTAAGGCAAGGTAACTATTTCTGAAAGAAACTGTAAGCTATCCTTCATTCCCACTCTCCTTTAAAGCTCCTTTCATCAACTTGCCCCACACCAAATCAGCATGGCAATAAACCCTTATAACAATTATTAACAGAATGCAGTATAGTTTAGTTGTGACAGTAAGCAAGGGATCTAATCAGACTACTTGGGTTTAATGAGGAAATGATAGTGGCTCTCTGCCTAAGTTTTTTTTTGCTTTGTTTTTCAGCAATAAAGTTGATATAATAATAGAAACTAATTCACACAGAAATTTTGGGAGCCTAGTGAAACGAAGTATCTGAAACACTTAGCATGATGCCCAGCACAAAGAATTGGCTCAGTAAATGGTGGTAACGGACATTAGCTTTCACGCCATTTCTGGTAACTACATGTTATTAATAGCATGTTTGTGTGCTCCCAAAATTCACATTTTGAAATCTAACTCCCAATGTGATGATATTTAGAGGTAAGGGCTTTAGGAAATAATTAGATCATGAGAGTAGAGCCCTCATAAATGGAATTACCCCCAGAGAGCTAGCTCACCATCTTTCCACTATGCAAAGATATAAGTCAGCAGTCTACAACCTGTAAGAAGTCTCTTGCTAGAACCCAAACGTTCCAGTCTCCAGAATTTTGAGAAATAAATGTGTGTTGTATGAGCCACTCAGTTTGTGGTAATTTGTTATAGAAACAAAAAATGACTGAGACACTACTACTTAATTTTAAACAAAACTGAGACTCCTTCCACAACCTAACAGAATCACAATGTTCCTATAGTTGTTTTCCTTTCAATGGTTATTGTGGGCGCAATAGCTACTGGGATGAAAACCCTTAAATTATGAGAAAATGATATGGAACTTTGTTTTACAAAACCCAAAATTGATTATGTGCTATGTATGGTTGAAACGTCAGGTTTACAAAAGATGCATTCTTCATTTTACATAAACTCGCCCACCCAAACAGACTAGTTGAAGACTATGACACATTGATTTAATTATAGTATTATAATCACTGCTCCCCAGAATTAGTCCCATAATGAAAATGTGAGCCATAAAATGTGTTCTCATATGTACATATTAAAGCAACTCAAACAATGGTAATAACATGTATATATCACTTAATGATATAAAATGTTATTTAACTTTTTAATTTAATTTAATCTTCATGATAATCTTGTAAGGAAAGTACTTAGAGGTTGTTTCTATGTTATGGATAAGGAGGATAGGTAAATTGTATGAGCCACAGAGCTGATAATGGTGAAACCAGCACTTTAATCTAAAACTTTCCAAATCCTATGCCGATGCTTGCTTACTCATACTGTTGGTTAAAAGTGTTTGCTTTGATTAATTTTGCTGTATATATATTTGGTATGCCAATCCATACCCTTCAATTCTGCCCAATTCATTTATTGAACACTCACAAAAAATCTATTCCACCATGTTTACAATAGAACGCCAGGTATCATCAGGTTTCCTTATCCTTCTGTGACCTCTTTGTGAGTTTCCCCCCAGGGAAAGATTACAGGCGAAGAGGATCTAGAAAGCAATTTGGGAAAGAGTTGGAAACCATGAATCACCATCACTGGGCTGACCTAAGACTGGCTTCATTGGGTTTTCTGAGACTCTGAAGGACCTATGAGAAAACATAAAATCAAGGACAAGAGCTAAGGCAGAACTTTACAGATTGTGCCTTCTTCCTTCTTCCACGCTTTACTAGACCAGTAAAGTTCTCGACTGTATATTCACTTCAGAAATACCTGAGAAGATTTACAAAATTCAAAAGCCTGAGCCCCACACAGGCCAACAAAGTCAGAATCTCTGGAAGTGGGGCCAAGATATGGATACCAGCTTATATGGGGACTAGATGCTTCAGTTGTGCACAGGTTGAGAACCAGTGCAGTGAACCAGCTAGCACATCTCAAGGGCAAGGGGAGGGGAGAGAATTGTGCTGTGCCAGGTCCCGTGGAAAAACTGGAATCTGGGTCAAGAGACAGCCGGATCCAGACTCCTCATATCACCCCTGGCAGCAAATGCTAAAATAGAATAATACAGGGAACATTCCTTACTTCTCCTAGGTTAAGCTCTCCATTCCTTTATGTCTCCTAAGTTGTTTCAACACAGTAAAAATTACCCTATTCCTATTTTTTATTGAACCTTCTGTGATTATGCTATTAATATTGTTAGGGCTTTGTTCATTTGTTTGTTAGGGTGATAGGTTTATTACCAAAAAAAAGTGGGGAGAGGATCATTCAAAATGTATCCTTCAGAAAAGAATCTGGAAATCTAAAGCCTAATAATTTTATCCCTGATTAGAGATAGAGATAGAGATAGATAGATAATATATATATAATCTTTTTTCTACTCTCTAAAATTTCTTTTAGACCTGGATTATTTTGTGAACTAAAATCAAACAGCAGACTTAATTATAACTATTGAATGTTAACAAAATAAACATAAGAAGAAAAATAAACTTATATATGAGAATATAAATTCATATATGATTAAAAATCCTGTTTGCCCCCAATTTATAGGGCTAAAATAGTCTTCAAAGTGAAATTATTTTTATGTGTTTTCAGTATATTTCAGGTGAACATATAGTCTTTTTGCCACTGTTCTGAACTTGTCTCCTCTGCGCTGATAAAAATACAAGTTACAGATTCAAGGATTTCCATAGGAATTCTTTAATTCTATCAACAGACAAAGAAATCACTCTTGAAATACATCTGATGGTATGATAGACTGGTAAAGTCAAATCTCTCCAGAAGCAAAAATTAACTATGATTACTTGATGTAAGACATCACTCAAACCAATCAAATGTTATTTTGGGAAATCATAAATTTATATCCAGCATCAGTTTGTCACTCATTAAGTTCTTATAAAAATGATTAGGAAATTATCTTAATAAGTAAACGTTAGTCTTAACCTCTTCTTAGTTTGATGGCTTAAAAATATAAGTTTATATCAACCAATTGAGTCTTGCTAAAAGTCTCAGCCTTCTTGAAGAGTTATTTATTATAGTATCAATACATTATATCCAGGATTGATGAGGAAATTCTTGCATTGCTCCATTCTACAACAAATCTACCAGCCACAGTTAGCATAGCTTTCAAAATACGGTTTTATACTATATATTAATAAATATTTACTGGTCACCTACCATGTCCCAGGCACTGTGTGAGGTACCAGAAGTAAATGAAAATCTCGTTATCTAAAAGTGTTCCCATACTCAAAACTGCAGACTGCATTCTAGCCAAGATGTTGTTTTAGTGACTGACATGAATCACCATCTCTGGGCGTTGACCGTAACAGCCAGCAAAGCTGCTTAACAAGGAGCTACTGACATGCAACTACATTTTGCTTGCCCCTTCTTTGAAAAATGCTTACTTGAAAGGTCTGGGTGGAATGGAAGAGAGCAAGCATGATGTTGCTTACAAATTGATGAAGGGAGAAGTGTTGGAGCCACCAGGAAAGCATTCTCTCAGTAACTGGGATCACAGAAGAAGTAAACAGTGAAGAAAATGAAAAAAGATTCCATGAACTTTAAGACAAAAGAGTAGTCCATTTCTTTGCCAATAAACATATTTTAAAGCACTGTAACAAGAATAGAAATGAAATTTCCTTCTTACCCCTTGTTCCCGCAAAACAGCTAATCAAGGGAGTCACTCCAGAATCCTTAAGGTACTACAATGAATAGTTCTTGTAATGTTTATTTTTCAGTTAAAAGCATGTATTCCTTAGACTTGCTTCCAAATTATTTCCAACATAAATGTCAGTCCTCCCTTCCATGTTTACTGAAACTGAAGAAGAAAATATATATATGAGATATTATTATTTATCAATTCCCAGAACTGATTTCTAACCTCATTTTTCTTTTTCTCAGCTTTATGGACACATAAAAAAATGTACATATTTAAGGTGTACAATGTGATGTTTTATATATATATTCATTTTGAAATGATTAATGAAGCTAATTAAAATATCCATTGCCTCACATAGTTACCTTTTTTCTTGTTTTCTGTGTTGAGAACACTTAAGATCTACTTTTTTAAAGCAATTTTTCAAGTGTAGAATAAATTATTATTAACTATATCACTATAGAGTACATTAAATCCCCAGAACTTATTCATCTTTTATGTGAAAATTAGCACCCTTTGATCAAACCTCCCCTTTTCCCCCACCTCTCCCTTCAGCCCTTACTAGCCACCATTCGGCTCTGTTCCCATGAATTTTACTTTTTTAGGTTCCACATATGAGTTAGATCATGCGATATATGTCTTTCTGTGTCTGGTTTATTTCACTTAGATTAATGTTCTCCAGGTTCACTCATGTTGTCACAAATTGCAGGATTTCCTTCCTTATTAAGGATGAATAATATTCCAGTGTGTGCATATGTATGTATGCGTGTGCTGTTTGTGTATATCTTAAATGTCCATTGACAGATTATAAATGGATAAAGCAAATGTAGGAGATACATAGATATATACACCAGTTTCATCTGAGATCTCAGAAGATCCTAATTATAATACTTTGCCCTTAATGACTGCAGTTAATTATACAAAAGATGGTACAAAATTCTAATTCAGTGTTAGAGTTATAAACCTAAAAATCACTAAAGGTAGGTGTGGTGATTTTAAAATATGGTACCAAATCCTTTGACACTCCTCACATGGGTGGGAGTGTCTACATGCCCTCCATTAAATATAGGAAAGCTTGTGACTAATAGAGTATAGACTTCCCAGCTTAGGTCAGAAAAGGTCATGCCCCTTCCATCTCGTTCTCTGGGGATGCTCACCCTGGAGTAAGCCAAGCACCATGTGAACAGTTTGACCATTCTGAGACCTCCATGGTGAAATTGGCATGTATAGGTGCTCCACTCAGCAGTCTCAGCTAGGCTTGCATTTGACGACCAGCAGCAACTGCCAGCTGCCTTGGATGTCCAGCCCAGTCAAACCTTCAGAGACCACAGCCCTGACTGACATCTAACAATAACCGCATGAGAAACCCCAAGTGAAAACTGTCCAATCCAGCTCACCTTGAAATTTCTAACCCAGAAAACTAAGAGTAAGATCAAAGAGTTGTTGTGTTGTTATACTTCTAGGTTTGAAATCGCTTTATTGCAAAGCAACAGAAATTCATATACCAGGAAATGCAAAACTTTTCTTACCACATGCCACTTCTCTTGTATTGTTATGACTCTACATTCCATGTGATAAGAAAGTTATCTAAAATATAGTCAAATGAAACAAACATTGTCTTTGATTTACATAACAAGACAGTTAAAACTGGGAAGTGTTGTAGATTTCTGTCTCGTGAAAATGACAGCCCCCAGAGGCTGTGGTTTATCAGGGGCCCCGAGTCAGAGCAGGGTTGCTCAAACTACAGGCCTGCAGACCAATCCAGCCCACTGCCTGTTTTGAATAAAATAAAATAAATAAAATAAAATACCCACAAAGCCCAATATATTTACCAGCTAATCCTGTACCAAAAAAGTTTACCAACTTGACTCTCTACAATAGCAAAATTGAGTTAGGCACGTAAGTCTTCTGATTCTTATTCGAGTATTCCTTCCTCATGTGCTATCTGACAAGAATACAATTTTTCATTAACATCAGCATATTTTAATGAGTCCATTTCATGATCCTTTTAATTTACATCGCTATTTCTTAAATTTTCTAAGAACTTCTTTTTGTTTTTAGGGGACGTTTTTGTTCGTATTTCGGTCTTTTTGTTTTGCTTTCAAAAAGGGGGGAGTATTACTCACAGGAGGGTAAATATACATTATTTAGTTTTCTGTGATTCCATCAGTAAAAGGAAAGAAAAAAAATCAGTATCTTAGATTAAGGGTCAGCAAACTTTTTCTCAAGGGCCAAAATGATTTTCACTTTGCACAGACCATAGAGTGTGTGCCAAAATTACTCACTGTGCTGTTTAACCCCAAAGCAGCCATAGACAAGACTTAAATAAATGAGCATGACTGTGTTCAATAAGACTTTATTTACAAAATCAACTAGCAGGCCACGGTGAGCCTGTGGTCCTAGTTTGCCAACCCATCTCAAATAATTCTGGGACACACAAATGTGCAAAATGCTCTCCCATGTATAACACACAACCTCATTTTTGGCCCAAACTTTCAGAGAAAAAATATTTTTGTTTTAATTTTTTAACTCAACTTTTTATTTATTTACATTTAGATACTTGATTTTTGTATTATAAAGGAATTTCAGCATTTATTTTTTAACATACTATGGTACAAGGAATTTTATGTAACAAATAATTACAAAACACAAGAATAGATACAAGGTACTTCATGTACTACCCATGAATAGTGCGCATCCTTAGTTTTCCCTCAAAAATTTGGGCTAAAACGTGCACATTATGCATGGCAAAATACAGTATGCTGCTGCTTATAATAAGAGTGGAGTTATAAATTCTACATATAAAAGTAAGGAAATATCAAACATGAGGATCATGTAATAACAATATTTTGCCTGGGTACTACATTTTTTCACTATAAAATAATACTTAATATCCAGGTTGCAAATCATATTGAATTACAGTTGAGTCAGTATTATTGAAAGACCTTATAAGTTAAAATTCAGTCTTATTACATCTTGAAATTCCTACCATTTTACAGCTCATTTATTTTTCCAAGAAATAAAAGGAGGCCCTTCTGGATTTCAGTAGCCCCACTAAAACAGTTACCTCCCAGTTGCAGAATCCTAAAACAGAGTCTTTTTTAACTCTGTTGTCAAACTTTCTTAAACACATTATTCTCAGACTATGTGAGATTTTTTCCCTCCTAGTTTTCAGAGGCCCTGAAGTTCTCCCAATGGCGGGGGATGCTTATTTTTACCAGTTAGAAGACATTCACTTTCAAAGGGAGAGAATTTCTAATCCATTCCACAGGGCTTTATGCTCCCATAAATTTCCTGGCCATGCTGTCAGCCACAGAAAAGACTAACGGCCCTGAGATCCTAATCGGACAGCGTGGAGAAGGCAGTGACCCAGGCTCCACTGCATGAAGCTGAAGATGACGTTCAAAAGTAGACTTCTGAAACAAAGTATGCTTTATTTTTCACCTTAAAATAAATGCCCACTTAACAAAAACTAAAATAAAATTTTCCAATGCTACAAGCAAATAAGTGGATTTTCCAGAGATTCAAAAAGAAGAGTATTTCAGTTGTGCCTAAAATAAATGTAGATTTAAGAGATTTAAAAATACCCTAAGGTAAGCACCTAATCAATTAGAAATTCATAGAAATATTGATCATATGAATATATAATGTGCATATGATAATAATTATAAAATAAAAACATTATAATACCACGTTCAACCATTTTAATGTAAAGAATAGGCAATTTTTAAGTTTTGCATGGAAAGCTCATAGAATTATCCTCATGCGAAAATTCCAAAATTGCTGTGAAGTGTAGAAATTATTCTTTTTTCTACCTACAGATAAGTCAAATTTGCTGTGCAAATTTTCTTCAAACTTTTTGAAAAGGAATTATCCAGAAAGGAGAATCTCTGAAGCCACACAATAAAACTTTAGGAACAGAAGAAAGCTCTCCTCAGTGCCTGTGTCAAACACGCCAGTCCCCTCGGTGTGCACATGTGCGCACACGCACTCTCTACAGTGGATGTTTATTAATTGATTCAACAACATTTTATTGAGTGCCATTTACATTAATTTTATATTATGCGCATATATGAACATGTATACATAGCTGACACTGGAACAACATAGTTTTGAACTGTGCAGGTCCACTTATACATGGATTTTTTAATTAAATACCTGTGTTACCGAACAAAAGAGCCTATGGGGGGTGGTGCCCAGATGCTATTACCAAAACAATGACACCCTCCTTCCCCGGGGTTCCCTCAGTTGTGGGTCCTTTGCCTGCCACCCTTGGAATTATGGCTCTGAATGGCAGAGTTTGGTGAAAAGGAAAAGGAACTATTTATTCAAAAGTTACACAGGTTTGATTAATGGCTAAATGTCACCCTTGAACCTCAAAATCCCTTCAAAACAACCACCAGCACACACACCGTCCTGCCTTCCCCGCTTTGCTCAGTTAGGCCAGTCAAGCCAGTCAGGGGTACCGTCCTTCAGAAGAAAAATAACAGAAGTTCAGGGCTTGGCTAGGCAGGCCTCTCGTGGGTCTCAGCACCATCTACTGCGTCGCCGCGATCTCCAGCTCTTATTCCATAACCATGTGGCACCTTCTCATGGCCCACTAGCAAGAGTCCTTTCTCCCCTCTTTCTTCCCTCGTGGTCTTCACACTGTTCCCCAGAGTCTGTGTCCCTTTCTCTCTCCTGCAGACCCCTGTCTCCTCTCTCTCTCTCAGTTACATTCTTTATTAAATCTTTGAAACCTTCCGGATTAGCTTTGGTGATATGCCAAATAACCCTCTTTGCAAATGAGGAACGAAGCTATCCTGTTATTGACATGCAAACTGACTCTCAATGGCCCTGCTCAAGGCTCCCATCCCCCATGGCGGTCCGCCCGTGGGTGGGTAGAATATATTTTTCTTGGACACCCCAATCTCTGGACCCCTTTACAAAATACCTTTTGCAGATGGGGGAGGCCCTGGCTGTGCCCCATTACACCTGTACCATTTTCAGTCAGTGGCTGGAAGTCAGCAGATACAGAGGGCCGACTGTACACATTGATCTATACCATTTTATGTAGGGTACTTGAGGGTCCTGGAACCAATTCCCTGTGGATATCAAGGGACAAATAAGATTTTGAAGAGTCAGAAGTTATATGCAGATTTTCAACTGCATGGGAGTCAGAACCTCTAAGACCCACGTTGTTGAAGGGTAACTTTGTGTGTGAGAAGAGACCTGTGAGAGCAATGCCAAGGGCAAAGAGGACATTAGCAGATAAGATGACATCCAACTACCTAAGGGCACCAGATGTTATCCTCTGGAGCAGGTTATACACACAAATGCTAAAAACGTTGTTGTTAGAGATTATAATGGTAATGAAGGTAAGAACAATTACCTCAAAGGTATCCTTCCAGAGGGCAATGTCACTGGAGAGCAAAGAGAGGTGGAGGGACACAAGCCCTTGGGAGAGAATAGGGAGGAAATGGGAGAAAAAAACAAGCTATGTTACATCATTGATTGAGAGCAATTACTAGCATTATGACTTCCCTATACCTTTCAGTTCAACATTTTGAAGTGAAATTAATTATTTAAAAATATTTTTGAAGTTGCCCGGAAGACAACTTTAACAAATTTAACAATCCAACCAATCCACTGTTTTGCAATTAACGATGCAACCAAACCACCGTTTTCACTTCTAAAAATAAGAGAAAGTTAGGGCTGCCTTTCACTTTTCTCTGGCAAAGTCATATTTCAACTGCCTTTTATATTTATGAAACAAGGTACCAAAACAGTGTACTAGATGTGAGGCTGCTCAGATAGGAAACAATTCACATTGACCCCAGCGATAAGAAAGGCTCACACCCTGGCACCGCAACACTCCTGTCTCGCTGGCCATCACGTCTGCAGGAATTAGCAAGTGGATACAGCCAGCATAAGAACACAATCTAGGAAAATCCAACATGGTAGGATACTAAGCAGTAATACCCACAGAGATGAAAACATCTCAGTCATTACAAAGGCAGGCCCTAGATTTCCAAACTAATAGAGATCAAGTTTTTCATTCTGGTTTAGAAGTGTCATGACCATACACCAGGAGTTTATTATTTCAGAAGTAGGAAAAAACTCTTGGCCCTAAGAATCAAGAAAAAGAGTTCACTTTTTACAGTGGCAAGCATGGCATACAGAATGCAGCAGAAAAAAGAAAATCCAAACGTTCCTTCCATTGTTGCCCCCAGAAAGACCAACCCCTCCCTAAACAAGAGCAAATGGCCCACTATTTAAAAAAACAAAAAAACAAAAACAAAACCCACAACCCAGGGCCCATTGTGAAGCTGAAGGATCCAGCAGGCATGACTGCTTAAGATCTAAAGGTTCCCCCATGGACAGAGCACTGAAAATAAGGGAACCTGGTCAGTCTGAAATCACTGCCAGCTGAGCACACAAGCATGAAAGCAATTGCTTTACCACCCTTGACTCCAGGCTTCCCTGGATCATCTCCCTTCAAACACCAAGATCTCTATATTCTGTCCTTTAGCTATTATGCCAGGGCATTCTGCTCACCTAGTCATCCTTCGTTCTCACTTAGGACCCCATTGCAGATGGCCAGATAAGACTACCCTTTGGGTGCTGAGAAAATCTAGGACTCACCACCCCAAAATATGACTCCTTGGTACAATATAGTGGTTATTTTGAGCCAAAGCACTTGAAAAACAGGAAATGCAGAGAAAGGCTTTCTCTGAATGCCCCTTATCTGCCTAAAGACAGGTTTTACAAGAGGATCTCAAGTGTAACAAATCCGTTTCCCAGGAATTTCATCAACCAGGGAAAACAGATTCATCACAGGAGAGAAAACTGGAAGTCCACACCACACCCAAACTGCCACAAACTATCATATCTCCCGTCTACTTTTCTAAGGCCCTATTCATCTTTTCTGAAAATCATTTACTTTCGCCTAAGTAGTGTACATTCTCCCTCCCCTTTCCTTATTAAGATGGTATATAACCTCTCAAAACTCACCATTTGGGGAGGTATTGACTTTTTTCCCCCAGTGATGCCCCTTGCACATAATAATAAAAATTAATAAACTTGTATAGCTTTCCTTCCCCCCCTGCACAGCCTCCCCCAGCAGCACCTCATCCCCGCCAGGCAGACTGCCCAACACAGCTGTGTAAGAGCAAATGTTAAAAGAGAAAGAAAATGGCCTTTAATGTATTGAGCAGAATGATAACTTCTTGATAGATTATAGTGTAATAGCAGTTTTATTAAATAGCAAGCATCTCAATGTCATACTAATATTAAGAAGTCTTGGCCAGAAAATGATAATAATAACGATATATAGGGATTTTGTTTTCCAAGATGCATACCCTTTACCAACAGCTAAAGTAAGCTGTGTCCCTGTGGCTTTCTGGGCGTGTGCAGAGTGCGCTGCCCATTCCCCATGACTCACAGCCCAGGCAGCTAGTGCATTCCATGTCCCAGCTCAGTAAGTGCAAGGACTTCGGCCCTCACGTCCAGCAGGCCCAGACCCCACCTTCCCCACCAGGGGCTGCTGAGAGCAACAGCCACCCTGCTCAGCCACCACAGCTGGTCCACAGCCAACTGGGCTGAAGCTTCCAGGCACCACACCCAATATGGCTAACAAGGACCTTTGTTGCCAATACATTTGATCATCAAAATAGCATTGCATTTCCCCCCAGAGAAATGTAATTTTGTCTCCACGTCAAGTAGTTTGATGTGTGGTAATCGGAGGGAGACACCAATTTTGAAATTGAGCTTTATGTTGTGACTAACATTAATTTAAATACCCTGCATCAAAGAGCCGGGCTGTTCTTCCGAGCTGCTTTAAAACCCACCGCAATCTTTCGGTGTTTCAGAAACCCACAGTACAATCTGCAATGCATTACAAATTCGGAGCAGCAAATCTTATCTATATTTTCTTGTGCATTCCAAAACTCTCCAAAATACTGATCAGAGACAGTGCCCATTTTCCAAGACTAGTGCCACAAGTTTGCTGCAAGTTGAGGGAAAAAAGATTGAAAGTAACAGATGTTTGGGTTGCCTAGTCTTGTTATATTCAAGACTTCATTAACAATGTAAAGTTTTAAATTAGAAATGTACTATAGTTCTATTGTTCCCCATGGAAATTTCTAACTGAAACCAGAGTCTAAGAATTCATTTTCAAACAAAAATTTTAATTCTTGTTTTAAGAATAAAAATATATATATCCTCTTCGAAGGGAAGAAAATTCAATCTGATGGGCCCCCCTCCAGCCAGCCCCACAGTGGGAGCAGGATTCAATGGGTGGTAACTGTCCTCCCTGCTCCCGCAGACTTGGTGGCTCCGTGGGGTTTGCTCCCTGGGCTCCTGCTGTCCAAAAGGGAAGCTGTAGGGGATGCTCACAGCCTCGCTCCAGTGAGAATGTTTTGTGGGTCTGGTCCCACCACGCTAGGGATAGCTCCGCATGAGGTATCCTGACTCGCTTCAAAGACAGGAGAGCTTCAGAAGCCTCTCCAGAAGGCTTGCCTGCATCAACTCTGCCATCCATACTGCTCATCCCCTGCTAGGTTTTGCATGCCCAGAAAAGAAAGTTATTAGCTCCCTCCTGGACTCAAAGGGAAGCGTGAGCACAGTCCGTTGTTTGCTCTCAGCTCTGCATCCCTAGTGGCTGTTGGTTCATATATTAGCCTACTTCAAAGGCACAGGAACACAGGGCTTAAATTATACAGAATTTCAGAAGAGCTCACATCCAGGGTTTTTTTGGCTGAGGATGAACCAACAATTGAAACTAGTAAAGTAGAGCCAGTTTTATTTGAATGTAAATTTATAGAAGGAAGTTAATATCTTTTTGTTGTTGTTGTGTTCCTAAAATACTTTTATCCCTTTATCCCAATCCTTCCATGAAACCACATCTGATTAGTCTATATCCACACAATGATCCCTCCATTCCCTGGACTGTTAAAAATCCATATAGTACCTGCTGAAAACTAAACATTTTATTATATACTGACCAGTATTAGTCTCTGTATTATATTTTTAATACTGGCTTCCCAAATTAATTTTGAGTGTCTCAAGAACAGACAGACTGTCTTACACCTACTCTCAAAACCTATCATGCGGATAGTGCAAATGTGAATCCAAGAAAACCATTTGGCTTAAGCCTCATATTCAAAACAAGAGTCAGATTAAGAGTATACCTAAGATTACATCCAAATATCTAGATTTGAATAGCTATATTGGCAAGATTTTTTTAAAAGCATTTTACCCAACATTTTTAATTTCTTCACAGTTTCTATGATCCTTTCCTAGCATTACTTTCTTTTTTAATATCCCAGGAGTCAGAGAATGAGAAGGAGGCGTGGGGAGGGAGGAGCAGGAGCAGGAAGTGGGGGGTGGGGGGGGAGGAGTGGCTCTGTTGACCTCAGATTTTCTGTACTGCCTGGCACCATGTTACAAAGAATATATTCAGAAAATGATCCCTGATGGCCTACAGACACTCTGTCAGTGGAAGAAAGAAGTGCAAAACTGGGGCGACACTTGGCTATGACCCAACCAGAAGTCAGAGACCCAGGGCGCCAGAAAAAGACCCTCGGCTGACTGGTTAGAGCCCACCTCCAAAGCGATGTGTCCTCCCTCCCTCTGTGTGGAGCAAAACATTAGTATTAAAAGAAGAGGAATGCCTTTTTCTTTTAATAATAAGTACCCTTTAAGAACTTGGAAGTGAGGTGGCCCTTTTTACACTTGTAAAATCCAGAGACAGTGGCTATGCTTAACTAGCTGTAAAAGCCACACAGCAAACTATCAGGCACAACTTAAGGGAAGTAAAAACCCCAGGACTCCAATCAACGTAGTCTCTAGAAGTAGTCTCAGGGAAGCCAGACTAGAGTGTGATTGTAGTCTTCAACATCTTATATACTCTGTAGAGAAAGAAAGTGTGAAGCAGGGTTTGAGAATAGTACAAAAAAAACACAAATTAGTCATGAGTTCACTATATGAGCTCATTTTATGAAGAGACCTGGGGCAGCTAGTAACCTTCTGGTGAGACCTCCACACTGCCCTTACCTCCTAGGCACCTGTTTCTGCCCCATTCTTGATTTTAGCTGACATGGTGATTATTAGAACTATTCACCAAATCTTTCCAGCTCTCTGCCTTCTGGAACTGTGTAGAACGGCACTCCCTCATTCTTTTATGCTTTTAGGCATAAACTTGTGGCTTGCAGGCCAATGAAATGTGAATGATATGAGAACCAGTGAACAATTCACCACTTCTCCACCGACTGCCTTTCCCATCATGGGTCATGAAAGCATAGAGACAGAGTCTCCCTCTCTCTGGGCCGTGAGTCAGAATGAGCAGAGCTCCTAGACTGACCCACAGGAACTATTTGTCACGAGCAAGAAATGGCTGTTATTATGATAAGCCACTGAAATCTTGGCCTTATGTCTTACTGCAATATACCTACTCTATTTTGATTGATAAGAGCAGCAAAGGACTTACAATGTTTAATCCAATGTCCCAAACTAAAGTACCTGTGATTTGGTTACGCTGCTATATGCCAAGGGATCTTGCCTTATCACAGCAAGTTAATCTTAAATGTTACTGTTTTACTTGAAAGTTGCCAAGAGAGTAGATCTTAAATGTTCTCACTACACAAAAGAAATGGTAATTTTATGCCATGATGGAGGTATGGTGGTAATCATTTTGCAATACATAAGTGCATCAAATCAATACATGTATAGCTTAAACTTATACAATATTATATGTCAATTTTATCTCAATAAAGCTGGAAAAGAAAAAGTGAGTTTCTTGAGGAAAAAATAAAATATTTTTATAAAGACAAACATACACAGATGGATGCAAAGTGTCATAATTTTTTAGGTTAAAATAGAAAGCAGAGACAAATGTGATAAAAAGAAAGAAAAAAGAAAATGTTAAAAAATAGAAAACAGCGAAGAATTTTGGAATCATAGGTGTAGAAGAGAAAACAGGAACTAGAGCAAAAAGGGACCTTTGAGAGGAGCAGCCTCAGTGAACAGAAGAGGAAACTGTGCCGCAGAGAATCTCCGTGCCCATCCCATGGCCCCGGCGCCTGGAGGCAGCCAGGTTGGCCGGCTCCAGGGCCAGTGTTCTGTCTGCCACACCTGAGTGTGTGGGATGATTTTCGTGGTGTTCTCAACAACACCAGGGAAGAGAGAGATCCTCACGTGAGAAGGCGTTTTGTCTTCAGTGTTCACTTGGAACGAGTCCGCAGGTTTGTCGCAGTCAGGTAGATTGACCCCACTATCAAATCTGCACTGGTTCATAAAGAGAGAGATCTAATATCGTTTCCCTTTATGTCTCAAGTCTTCACCTTACCTAGGTGGAACGATAAAAATAAACAAAAAATTGCCTCACCTCATATGCCTTCAAAGTTTTCCAGCTTTTGACCTTTATAATCTAAATAATTGTCTCCACCGCGAAGTCATTAAATAACATAATGAGCTATTAAAAAAAAATGCCTCAGAGAAGGTTCCCCAATACTAAACAACCTCTTTTAATAGCTGTTTTTGGAACCACCTCTTTTAATAGCTGTTTTTGGAATAGTGTTTGAATAAATCACCTTCTGCAGTCAGTTTAGTATCAGATCATTCTTAAAGCATTATCTTAGGTAAGGTTTGGAATTAACATTTATTTTTTTTCTCTTTTAAGTTGGAATTTAGTCTTTTTCAGACACTTTTGGAATTTTATGAATCTAAATTTTCAAGTGGCAAAATTTAAAGGAACTAGATTTTTTTTAAAAGGAAATAAAGAAAAAGACTAAAAATCATAAGCCCCCCATCTTTCAGTGCTAATAACAGATATTTACAATAACTTCATCTAAAACTCTGGAAGCGAGCTAGTGAACATTCATTGTATCTATAAAATCAACCTATGACAATTTAAGATCAAGAGCTTACAAAAGTCAGTCTTCAAGTTTTACCTCTTATAGTGGAGCCAATTTCTACTACAGACATACTGAATAATTGGCACTACGAGACGCTCTGCTCCCTGCCCTGCGATACCATGAGCACTGGCCGGGGGTCTTGCTCACCTGTTTTCTTTTTAATGTATGTCACTCACAACGGAGGAATTCCTTATGCTTTTATAATGTCCCTGCTCATTTTTAGAGAGCAAAGCCTTAACAAATCAACTTTTCATGTGTCTTCTCAGTAAAACAAAATTTTCCTGAGATGCTCTTTAAATGAAACTGGTTTTTAAAAGAGTGAGTACTACCCCAAGTCAGATTTTAATTACTCTATTGTCATTGTTGCTGCAAAAGGAAAGTTTATAAGAAATTTCCAAAAGCTCCCAAACTAAATGTCACAGGATGGTCCCCATCCTACCTGTCCAAATCTGTCCCCCACTCCTCCTTGCCAAAATCTTCTCTCTGAGGGCCACCTCCTCAGCAGCATCTGAGTTTATTTTCAAGTTTTCACTCATATTATTTTAACACATGCACACACCCAAAGTATGTGCTGCAAAAAAGTCTTCTCTCTGCCCATCTATATCCTGCCCAAACTTCAAAGCTTTATCCAAGTTCCAAAGCCTCCTGGAGCACTTCCCATGTTAAATTTACCCTCAACAATAATCCAATTATGTAAATTCTGACTCCAACTGCTGTGCTCACCATTCATTTGGATGTTTAATCTTATTTTTGCTTTGCATCATGATGTAATTGCTTCATTGTACATGATTTGTCCAAAAGATCATGGTGAGGACCCAGCAATTCTACTTCTGGGGATTTATCCAAAGAAATCCAAACACTAACTAAAAATATATATATATATATATCCCCATGTTCACTGCAACATTATTTACAATAGCTAAGACATGGAAGCAACCCAAGTGTACATCAATAGACCAACTGGGTAATATAAACAATAGAATAATAGTCATAAGAAAGAATGAAATCTTACCATTTGTGACAGCATGGATGGACCTAGAGGGTGTTTATGCTCAGTGAAATGAGTCAGTCAGAGAAAGACAAATATCATATGATTTCACTCATATGTGGAATCTAAAGAACAAAATAAATGAGAAACAAAATTGAAACACCCTCATAGACACAGAGAGCAGATTGGTGGTTGCTAGAGAAGAGGAGGGTTGGGAATTGGGAGAAAAAGGTGAAGAGACAAAGTTGTACATATTGCTAGTTAAGAAACAGTCATGGGGATGTAAAGCACAGCATAAGGAATATAGTCCATAATATTGTAATAACTATGTACGGGGCCAACTGACTACTGGAAACACTGGGGTGGGAACACTATGTAAAGTATATGATTGTCTAACCACTACGCTGCACACCTGAAACCAATACAAAATAATATTGAAAGTAAACTGTAATTGAAAAATTAAAATGAAATTTCTCAAAAAAAAGATCATGGAGAGGAGAAAAACATTTGATATAAACTAAAGAATGAAATACATCAGGAAAAGTCTACTCAGCAAATAAGAACATCATATCCTTCACAATTCTCAGATCATCAACTTTTAGAAATTTTCCTCATCTATAAAAACCCAAGGAGGTGGACAGAGATTCACCCCTACCCAATTACCATAGTAGGCACCCCCAATACTCTTTGCTATCTTCAGTCAAATTAAAATGAAGGTTGAAACACAGATGACCTCAGCAAGACACTCTAGCAAATCAACCGCTTCACCAGCAAGTCTGAAACATCAGCCAAGCCAAGTGGTGAGAATTTTACAAAGCATCAGGCAGTAGGGGTGACATGCCATAATCAAAGAAAATCAACGTCAAGCCACTTTCATCGGCAGTCTCTGACTTCTTTCCCTTCAGGAACAATCCTCCTGCAAGAATAGCATGTATCACAGAAACGGCCACAGAGTACAGATATCCTTTACTCATCCAGGAGGCAAGAGCTTGAAAAGACATGCACCTATGTCGTATGAGCAAGTTTCTTACTATAAATAAAAGTAAAGATGTAGGTAGATTTCTGTTACCTTTGAAAGATAATATATAATTCTATACACATTTCAATGTTTTGGCTGTGTGGTGGGTTTAGTAAAGAGTGTGGAATTCTCAGTGTTCATTTTGCATTAGTCAATAATATTGTACAGATGATAAATCAGTCCATTTTTTTCCCAGCATATTAGAGGTAAACTGCTACACACACACACACACACACACACACACACACACACACACACAGGACACATGCAACAATTTTCCTTGGACTTTAAGTTTTTGAGTTAACATTACAACAAATGTGCCACACAGGTGGTCATCCAGAGAGACCCAAAAGTGCCATTATGAAAGCTGGGCCTCTTGTTCTAGGGCAGCAGTTGTCACCAGGGGCAATTCTGCCTCCCAGGGGGCATTAGGCAATGTCTGGAGGCATTTTGATTACATGTCTGGGGTGGCGGTCCTAATGGCATGCTGCTAAACATCCTACAACGCACAGGACGATCTCCCAAAACAAAGAATTATTAGATCCAAAATGTCAACAGTGTCACCCACCAATGAAAAACCCAGTTCTGAGGGTAAAGCAATATACAATTTTAGGGGGAAAGTGCTTCATGTTTGGGGGAAATTACTGTGGTGGTCAAAGTCTTATTCTGAAATACGGAATTTTAAACTCTAAGGCTAAAAGATGGCTTTGCAAACAGCATCTCTGGAGAAACCTGTATGGTATTAACTTCCACTTAAATTCCTTGGCTAGGGTGAGAAATGAGGAAGAGGGGAGAACAAATGGCCCAGATTTCCCAGAAGGAATGATTTGAGGGGCTTCCCATGTATGGGGATAAAATGACCCCAACAATGTCACAACAGGCAAGGGGCTAAGAAGAACCAGCCAAAAGGATGCTCCGTATAATGTGCATGGCAGACAGCATCTAGAATTGGTGAGATTTGAAGCCCTGCTAAGTTTCCCTTTTTCACATACTCATTCTCTTATAATACCCCCAAGTCTTCAAAAGAAGTTTTGTAAAGCACCACAGCCTAGTGTCTGTTGTGTTTAGGGCATGAAGATTACCCAGCTGAGGATTTCACTAGGGAAAGTCCAGGTACTAGTGAGGGGAAAGCTGGAGGAGACTGGGAGAGTAATGAGATCTATGTACAAACTGACCCTGAGTGAGGCAAAGGGGAAAAGAAGCCTCCTAGAGACTACTCAACAGCTTAAGGGAAGTCCTTCAAGACAGTGGGAAGCCCATTAGCCAAAGCTGGCTCTCAGAGGAGTCGTGTGTCTCCCAGGAATGAGTCTGCCTTGGTATCCTTGCTTGGTTCAGTTATTGGCCAGAAAGTGTGGCCTTGGTGCAAATATGGCAATAGATTTCAGAGTCTAACAGCTAAGGAAACTGGGTCACTTACAGAGCCTGTGCTTGGAGGTCTGCTAGGTCTATAACCAGCTATTTGACTGGTAAGAGTGCATGCCGAGCACCATCGTTCAACCCTGGCATTTGTCCAAATGCCTCCTTTTTGCCATTCGCAACTGATGTTTTAACACCTTGATAGTAAAGAGTTGCCAATAGAGAGTTAAAGGAAAGGAAAGCTAAATCTTCTAGGATCACCAGAGCAGTGAAAGAAAACTAGAAGACTTCAGAGTGCCCACATGCAGAAACCCTTCACCAATGTGATAGCTTCACCTGCAATTGGCCCAGGCTATGCTGTTCAGAACTCCTGCTCAGGACACTTGAGCAGGTCACCAACCTGTCATACAATGACTGCCAGCTCCCTGTTCAAAGTTGGAACTAACTGCTCCATTAGAGACCCATCATTACCCACCGTAGAACTTCTAAGAGAAAATTGAATTGAATAAATTATTAGCAATTTCATAATAAACTTCAAGTCATCTTCCATACATTTTCCTCAAACTGCCAGAGTAATTTATATATTAAACATTTAGATAGTACCATTCTTCCTTGTCAAGTCTCCCTTGTGAGGGATTTAGTAAAGGAGAGACCATTATATTCAGGAGGGTTGAAGTCAAGAAAGGCCTCAAGGCAGACCCTGAGCTGGAAGACTCCTGTAAGTCCTGCCAGCTCTGTGATTGCATGATTTCAGATGCAGGACCTGATAGCATATTGAGAAACTTTCCCCAGAGAGAAAAGGCAGGCAGTGGAAAAGCCAGCCTCAGGGAATGCCTCGCTTCTTGGGCTATCCCCTAAAACATGGAATATATTTTGGAACCATACATAATCACGTTGTCCCTTTATTCAGAACTTTTTTTGGAAGATGTAGTCATTAGAAGACAGTATTTGTTTGTATTTATAAACATTCCAAAAGCAGCCTACTGAAGGAGAATTGAGCCTTAAAAGATAATGAGATTTTTGGTCTCGGTCCTGCACAGAATTTTAAGCATGACCAGCAGTTATGTTTCCAGTAACAGTGTGAACCAAAGTTCATTTCTCCCTTTATTTTACACAGTGCATTCATACTTGTCAGCCCAAAACAGAAGAAATATTGACATAGCGATTTAAGAAAAAGTTACAGTCAAGTTGGCCTAAAACACTGGGGACATTAGAAATGTGTTCTTCGCTTAAATCCATATGATTTTTTGTTGCTCTGACATTAAAATGACTACACATTCTTTCCATCTTCTTCTGCTTGCCCAGTGTAGAACACAGAAATGTTACTGACTTCATAGGGTACACGTGGAGACACGCGCACGCACGCGCACACACACACACACACACACACACACCACTCATGCATGCACCACAAAAAAGCTCAGCTTGTCAACAGCATTGGCAAAGTAAAATACAAATGATAATTAGAAACATGTGTCCCCAGCAAAAAGGCACAGAAACTAAAAGGTCATCTTTTTCCAAATGACCTAATTAGAAAAGCCTGGAGTGCTGGCTACAGTATAATGGTTTTACACAGCTTTTAACTCAGACTTCCTGTTTTAAAACAGTGCAATTTACTGCTCCTGTAGCAAATATGAATTGTCACTTAATGCCAACAGAATTAGGCCTCACAACACCACCTGCCTCCAGCAATCTCCTCATTGTTAGACCCATCAGCTGAGGATAGCTGATTTACCATCCCAGAATGACCATTTAGAACCTAGTACCAGGATTGCTGCCAAGTTGAGAACAAGGATTTCATGTAGAAGAGAGCCCACGAGGTACTTTACATTAATACCAATTGAAATATGCATGAATAGACCAAAGGGAAAAGCACTTGTTTTGAATCAGACTATCAGCAAATAGTTCTTAGATTCTTTTTTTCTAGTCCCAGAGCTAAGATTTTAATGCTGAATAATTTTAGTTTCTCAGAGACAACAGATACACACTGGTTGAAAATGCCTCATGGTACAAACTCAAACAGGCACCCAAATAGAATTGTCAATTTAAATAGATGCCTCTGTAAACTCGTACTTAATCTCTCTCATATTTATTCAATATGTTGTGATGTTTCATTAAGTATTCACTTTGCTTGTCTGTCCCATTGCCTCAGTTCTCCCATCTGAAACATCTAACTAATGCTATGAGGAAGATATTTACCCAAGGCTCTGAAGAATTTAAAATGCGGTAACCACAATGGGTGCCAGCTACTGACATTATTGCCTAGCCTCTGTTGAAACTAAGTGCAGTCATGTGACTAAATTTAGGTCTGTAGGAGGTGAATGGAAGGGATTTTCTACAACTTTTGAGTCACATTTGTATAGACAGTTGGCCTTGAATTAATTCTCTTTGTCTCCATAACTAGCTGTGAAATGATGACAACTAGAGCAACCTAGGGTGACAGCTACTCTGAAAGTCCTGTGTCATTCATCTATGAGAGATAAATAAACATCTATCACCCTTAAAACACTATAGATTAGGTCCACTTTGTTGTAGCAGCTTAGCCTATGCCTCAGCTGACACAAACAAAGAGGGTACCAAGAAGTTAAATTACTCATTGTGCCTTGATTTTACGTACATATTTTGAATTGTTCAGTTCATTAATAAACCAAAGAGGAAGTGACCTTGGGCTAATCCCCATTCTTGCCAATTCTTGAATCTATACCAGACTTTAAGATCAAACAGTTCTGGAATCTGTTCTATAAAATGAGGAGAATGAGAATTGTTAGAGTTTCAAATTCTATGGTCTAAGGTTCTATATCGTGCTATGACTTGAAATAAACTAGAACTGAATAATTTTTATGGCATTATATCAAAAGAGATACATCTGTAAATTCTGCTTCTATAGTTTGCCACATACAGAGACTTTCAATACATGCATTTCATTCACTTAATACTCCCTCTACAATATTTTTTAGCTTCTCTTTCTACTGTCTCCTTCCCTGTATCCTTAATCACACAAAGGTCTAATTTATAAAATATTTTCACTGGATTCTGCTGCCACTTTGATAAGTATCTTATTTATATAGTACTTTTTCTGTCAAATTTCTCAAACATGTGGTCTACATAAGTCAACTGCCTCTAAGCCTATATTCTTATTCTTTCCTTCAATGCTTAAAACCTGTTTGCCTCATCTCAATCTACTAAAAATTTAAAACATAGCTACTCTACTTTCCCAATCCTTTTATTTCTGAACTATTTATTTATATATCCAACATACATTTATTTAGCTTTTCTCATGTATCGTGAAACAGAGGATAAATTTACAAGGCACAGCGCTTGAAGACCTCATGCTTTTGTACCATTGGACTGTTTTAAAGTATCTCCTTGAACTTGCCTGGATTTCCATAGAAATACCATTTTGTTTCTACTCTTATTGATCTGATTAGTCCATTCTCTTTCTTGGCTATCCTTCCTTTTCCAATACTGCTTAATAAGAGTGTTCTCCCATGCTCACTACCAGGTCCTCTGTTCTGTCTCTCTACTTTCTTCCTTTGGAAATAGATTCAGTTTTCCTGGCTTCAATTATCATCTGTTGTGAATGATTCTCATCTGTCTGTAGGAATAAATTTCCACTCAACCTTCAGTTTCACATTCCCGGTGATACGTCATTACCACACTATCCTTGAAATCACAATATATCCAAAACTAAACAAAATTTATTTTCCTTATAGTTACTCCCATCCTCACACTCTATCTAATATCCTTCAGTACCTTTCCCTACTAAAGGTACATTAATTTCTCATCTTTCTCTTTCCCTTTACAGATTAGCCAAGCCCTCCTAGACAAGAGAAGGAACTGGAGTTCCAACAAAAACAATGTTCTTTCTTAGCTGCTTTAATTCAGGCAAACTCACTCAAGGTTATCAGGAGAGCAAGCACAAAAGGTTATCCAGAAAAAGTCCAACCATTGTTAATATAATGAGAATGGTTTGTGTGACATCGATGTAAGCTGGCAGCTAAGGCGAGTAGACTGGAATGTGCATGTGTGAACAATGACGACTTCTCTGTACTTGTCAATGGGAGCATGAGACGCCATTGAGTGAGTATGTGTACTGTGTGGCCATCACATTCAAAATGACTGAACAAGTATAGCAATGAATCTGCATCAGATTTTGCATTAAGCTTGAACATTCCTCCGTGGAAACTATTCCAGTAACTCAGAAGGCTGCAGCTATGAGCAACTGGTGATTGGCAGCTTCAATAAGACAATGCACCTGCTCACGGCTCAGGGTCTTTAGGCGAAACATCAAATCACCCAGGTAACTCAGCGTCCTTACAGCCCAGATTGGGCACCTTGCAGCTTCTGGCTTTTCCCAAAACTAAAATCACCTTCAAAAGGAAAGAGGTTTTAGACCATTGACGAGATTCAAGAAAATACAACAGGGCAGCTGATGGCGACTGGGAGAACTATGTGAGGTAACTCTTGCAAATTAAAAATATTAATGAATGAAAAACTTAAATGATGGATTGAAAGATAAATATATATTTTAAAAATTAAGGGAAAAAATGGGAAGTCATACAGAAATTGTCCAATATAGAAGGTAGTGATTTATATGTTCAATATGTGACAATGGAAAAAACAGAACATAAGGAGAGAAGAAATGTATCAAAGAAAATTATAAAATAAAATCTCCAAATTTATGGGATTAAGATCCAGCTTCAAATACCCTACTAAAAGAACAGAAATTTTATAAGTAAATGAAAATCATTATACCAGACGATGTCCTAGTGATATCAGAACACTATAAAAGAACAGGAGATTCTAAAATTTTCCTGAAAAAAAAGATAAAATAAAAATTTCCTGAAAAAAGAAATATACAATTAGTTCTCTTGCAGAGAATTTTGAATTTAGGATGTGACTTCTCAATAACCCTGAACATTGAGGAAGAGGGGTAGGGTAGAAGGAATAAAGCAATGCCTTCAAATTTCTGATGAAAAATAATTTACAATACTTATTTCTATAGAATTAAGCCAAACAATCAGTTAAATGCCTAAGTATAAAGACATTATCATACATGCAAGAACTCATGCAATTATTGACTCATATACTCTTTCTTGGGAAGTTATTTGAGAATGTGCTCCAGTAAAAGGAAGGAGTAAACCAAAAGATGTGAGCCAAAAAAGTCAACCCAAAAAGAAAAAATTAACTCAAACCAAGAAGGTATTAGGGGAAGTCCTAATATTACTACTTTATAGCAGGCTTTGTGATAGCCATCTCATACAAGAACAAAAAGATAAAGATTGAGTGATGAAGACATTTTTAAAACATTTAAAAACTTGAAAAAATGCCTGATATGATAAAGGGTTTGAAAAATAAGAGTTATTAGAAGGAAGCCATGGAAAGAATAAAGGAAAGCATTCAAAACCTTTAGAGAAAACAAAAATATTTAAAATAAAATAAAATGAGAATGGTAATTCACTTAGACCTGTAGAGAACAATATTCATATGGTCAAAATAAGGAAAACAGAAAACCATGTAATCAAGTAAGATTAAATATATTACCATATAAAGAGGGTAGAGAGGGGAAATGAGGAGTGTAAGATGCTTATATCCTATGTTCAGAACAGGAAGAAGTTTCTATTATTGCTTATCACAAAATCGCATTATAGAGAGTCAAATAGCTAAAAGGGTTAAAGAATGTTTCCTCTGGGGAGTAGGACTGAGGGGTTAGGAAGCAGGGGAGAGTTAAGTTTCTTTATCAGCATTTCCATGCTGTTTGCTTTTACGCCATATGAGTGTTAATTTTGTATTTTAAGTTTTATTTTGTTTTGTTTTCTTGGCAAAACTAAGGGGGTGAGAGCACACATCAAAACCATCAAGGGGAACAGAAGGAGCAAAAGCACAGCGTTGGTCTTGAAGTGTTCCTGGAAAACACGGTCTTAAACGAAGGGTGGGACCAGGTTATTGAGTCCGATTGTTGGGAGCTTTCGTAAGTACCTGAATAATACCTGGATGAAAGCAATATTTTAGGAAGACCTGATTGACCCTAGGGTGCAAGATGAAGAGAAAAATGATGACTCAATTTGCAGTGTCTACCCTAGTCTAATACCTCTGATATGCTATGTCTGATATTCATTTTCCCCTCATAATCATAAAGTATAACAATCACTGCACTCCTGTAACTTGTAAACTGGTGCCATGATATAGTCAAATTAGCATTCAGGGCTCTTCACGTTCAAGATCAATGGTTCTCACTGCCAGCTTCTAATTAGTATATTAGGGATACTTTTAAAAAAATACATGATTTCTGGACACCATCTCAAACCAGACATTCTGGGTAATGGTTCACAAAATGTGGTCCCCAGACTAAGAGCATGTCTGTCACCTGGGAACTTGTTAGGAAAATTTTGGGGTCCCACCTCATAACACTGAATCAGTCTGGGCTCTCCAAGTGGTGGTTCTGATGCTTGCTAAGACTAAGAACTACTGCTGTATGGTGTATTGGTTCTAGTCAAGGCTTTGGGGTCAGGTAGTTAATATATGACCTTAAGCAAGTTACTTAGTCATGAGAATGCATGGCAAGTTAGGCATAATCCCTAAATGTGTTCAGCTCATTTAACATCGTACAATGTCAGGTTTGCTTGTCTTACTTCTCCTACATCACCTGATCTTAAACTACACTTCATTTCTATCACGAGCTGCATATGCAGTCTTTTTAGGGCACACATGGGTTTCACTGCAGAGTGTCAGGGGCCATACTTCGACCTTCAGGTGAACATTTTGGCACTGTGGCCTCACAGCCTTTCTTCCTCATTGTATCCTCTCGCCTTCTCATCCAGTTCCTTTCCACTTCCATCACCCTGCCCTCACCCAATAAGCTCTGGGTCTCTGAGCTTCTATATTGTCTATGCCAAGAATGCTCTTCTCCTCATGTCTCTCAAAAATCCCATTTTAGTTTTAGGTTAAAATTCAAATGATAATTATCTCCTTTTTTAAATCTTTAGATAGTCCCAACCATAAATAAAGTGTTCCTATGTAATCTCAGAGCACTTCTGCATTTCTATTATAGTCTTTAATGTGTGCATGCTTTAGTACAGCTCCTAGTATACCTCCTACCATATATGTGAAACTTTAAAGAGCAGAGATCAGATTTGGTTCATCTTGTCCTGCCTTTCTACAGTATCTTGCACACAAGCTTTAGGTTCTCATTCGCTGAATTAAATTGGATTGACTACTCTTGCTCAGAAATCTCCAGTTATACCCATGTGTCTATGCCCTCAAGCCTAACATCAGAATCTTGCCATCTTTTGTGGCTGCATTGTTCCCACCCAATTTTATTTCCTACTTGATCCCAACACCAATATACCAATATAGTTTTATCTGTGATTCTTAGTACCAGATGCACATTATAATTCCCTTAAGAGCTTTTAAGAAATATCATTGCCCAAGTCTCTCCACCAAAGATTTTAAAAATCAGCCAAGAGTGGGGCCTAGGAATCTGTATTTTTAAAAAGCACTCTACGCAATTCTAATGTGCAACCATGGCTGAGAAAAAGAGCTAGTGTGTTACCACATTTTTTTCTGATAGCAATTCATTTACCTTTAGTAATATTTTCATGTTCTTCTACCAATCTATTTTGGTAACTTTCATACACCTCTATATGTGTATAAGATTTGGTTAAAAGTCTCGTCTTCAGAAAGCCTTTTCCCACTATTCCTATCTACTCTAATCTTTCATAGCTTTACATTTTATTGACTTACAATACTGTTTCACAGTTTTATGTATTAGTGCTTGACCTTCCAGGGCAGGAATTCCAACAAGCATGCCATACTTTCAATCATCTCTTTGATTTGATCACCTTTTAAGATAAACATTTCATACAAAATAAATAAAATAGTAAAACTAAATATATAAGTATGTCATGATTATATTTACATAACAGTATTAACAGCCTAAGGTCTAAAGCCAGGCATGCCTGAATTTGAATCCAAGCTCCAGCACTAAGTAGTTGTGTATCTCTAGGCATGTTACTTAACCTTTCTGAGTCTCAGTTTTCTGGTATGTAAAAGAGTAATAGCAATATGTACCTCATTAAATTCTTGTGAATATTAAATGAAATAAGGTATGTAAAATGCTTAGCAACACATCTGGCACATATTAAGCAATCAGTTCATAAATATAATTAATTATTATTTGAGTGAAAATCTCACAACTAACTCCTTTTAAATCAGCACTTTCTTGAAAAAAAGCATCTACCTTTTAAATCCTTTCTTCAGAAATAAAGGTAAGTGTTCCTTTATGTTTCGTTGCTATATTTAATGAGATTATTTTTCCATACCAGCATTTAACTGTGCTATTATTATGTTAGAATGTTCATTACATGGAATGCTCCAAGTAATTTTAATTCTTATGGATATATCATTGCATTATATGCAGGTGCCTACAATTTACAGATTTTAATTTAGTTACTAAATAGTAGGAAATTCTGATTAAGAATTCTCACCAGAGGGAAAAACTAAATTGAAGGGGAGTGAAGTCCGTATCATGGGCCATTTAGCTGAATTAAGCTCAGCTTCCATGGGATGATATAGAGAATGATTAGAATGCTGCATCTCCAGTTGCTGCAAACATTGAGTTGATTACCAACCAATCTACATCTCTACATTTTCACACTCACCACCCACGACTTCAGAGCATTTCTATAATGGAACTCTACAGGGAGAAAAACTGTTTGAGTGTTTTTCCTTCACCTTGTGTAATCTCATTCAGCTATCTCATATACTGAAGTTGCCACCAAATGATACCACTGAGAAAGATGGGAAAAAAATAACATGCAGGAAAGAAATGAGAGAGGGAAGGAGACCAGAGGAAAAGATCGCAAATCGTAAATCATGTGACTATAAAAATCAATAGAAATTCATTATAAAGCAATACAGAAAAATGTTTATATTTATTTAATTTGCTCTGAACCCTGCTCTTTAAGATGCTTTATTGTTTTGCTATTTAGAAAGTGCTAAGAGATTTCTACAACAGAGTGCTTCACTGTTTTATTAAAGATTATTTCAAAATGAACACTGAGCAATTTATAGAAAAATCCATGTTCACTTTGGTTCATGTGATTCTATTCTACCTGTTTAAGCCTCAGTAAACTGTTATTGCTTCATATCATTGAATAGTTGCAACTATTAAAACAAAAATATAACAGCTTCACATTCCCACTCATTCTTCATATTTCCCACAGCCTACTCTCCTATCTACTTCTAGAGCTTTATTCTTTTTATCTTTCACTGCGTATCAAAATATACATTCACATTCTTTAAATTGTGTTTTCAGATCAAAGCACAAGTTTTCATCTGAAGTGTATAGGTTTCTGCTGTGTTTAACAATTAAGAAGAAAAAAAATCTCTGACAGATTTTCCCTGTTCAATTTCACATATGTGGTACAACTGATGAAACTTCAGATGCAAAAGCAGTATAATATACACACAGTCTTTTTTATTTTTTTCCATCAAAGCACACATTGAAATGGTTGGCTTATTGCCTAAGAGTCAATTATCGGATATTTTTTTAATTTTAAGAACCTCATTTTTGAATGTAGAAATTGCAATTATTTTTCTTTTCTAAATTTTTAGTTTTTGCTTAGCAAATTTAAGTCAAAAACAGAAGTAGTAGCGTCTGTTGTTTCTGCCTAATAATTAGTACAGGCAGTGGGGTTACAGAGGTTAACACAAGGAAGTCATTTGTTTCTGCCTACACATGGGAATATGAAAACACTTTTCAATATAAACATACTTGACATGGTGAGGTGTATTGTGAAGAGTTAAACTGTGTGCCTTATGTAAATGCACTTGTTTGTCTGACAAACACTAGCATGTTTCAAAGGTTATCTACGCCTGGAAACTTATACCAAGCACAGAGAATCCCCCCTCCTGCCACCCATTTTTTAAAATGTGGGTTTGAGACACTGGGGGGTGATAGTAACATGTATTATGAATGAAGTACAGAAATAAGGAAGAGTAAAGGGGGAAAAAGAATCTTTTTTCTCTAGTTACACAAATTGGTTGCTCCCCCAAAGGCCGAAATACATTAACTACTGGAAAGTTAATGAAATTATTTTCCAGTCTTGTGAGCTGTCATGGCAGAATAGATCTTCTTTATTTAAAACCTTACTTTACAGTCAAAATAATCCCATCAAGCTTTCAGTATTTGGTGGCAGTATTTGATCTTTGAGAAGGATACACACATTTAGAATTATTTGGGGACCCACTCACCACAAAGTGACCAGTTAGTTTTTATAGAGCCCACATTAGTGCTAGCATAGCAACACCTACTGGTACATTTATGAAGTTGAAACCAACATGGCCAAAAATTAGTTCTTCCATCTTAATGAGAAAAATTACTACCTGGTTTCTACCTGTGACATCTAAATATAAAATGACTGCTTCCAAATGAGAGAATGGAAAGGAAAACTATAGTTGTTGGGGTGGAGGGGGAGCTGTGGGACTGGGGAGAAACCTCCTCACATTTAGACTGCCACTAAGGCTCTGCCTACCTTTCTCTGTAAACTAAGTTGCCATTCAGCCTGCTTCTAAAAATCATATCATGTAGTTCATGGTTGGGATTGGCCCTCCTGCTTCTCCTCTTCTTCTTCCTCCTCCTCCTCCCTCTTCATACATTCTTTAAAGGGAGTCACATAGTTACAGGAAGCCATTCACTAGAGTACTGAATGGACTGAAGTAAGCTGAGAGGCATCATGTTTATTTTTACCACAGATATGAAGTCTAGTCACCAAACAATGAATAATACAACATGTAATGTCAGAGTCTGCCAGCTCTAACAACTCCTACACAACATCTTAACTTAAGGAGACATTCAGGAACAATAAAGACCACAAAAATCAGGGCTGCAGAGAAAAAAGTACCAAAAGGAAAATACACCCAGATCATTACTAATCTCAAAGTTTAGACTTCACCAATGTTTAGAAAAGTCATACCTCCTTTTTAGTTAAACCCCTGTGTACTAATTCTTCGAAGGAAAAAAAAAAAAAAAAAACAGATCCAGAAAAGTAAACAAGAAGCCATGTGCTGCCAGTTAACCAAGTTGTAAACCATCACACTGATTGGCTGCCCCCCTGCTTTCTCAAGAAAGGCAACATGAAGTCTTGGGTCACTGACAAGCAGTCCACTGAAGGAATTCAGGGGGTAGACAATACATGCTGGACTCCATGGAAAGCCAAGGTCTGAAGGAAAGCAAAGAGGATCCAACCAAGGCAAGTTGGTCAGTCTCTAAGAATACTTTCCCTCCTAAATAATGTAGTAATTTTTACTGACAGTCTTCAAGTAATATATACTTTGAATGTCTGCTATCCTAGTCTGTGTAATCCTGCATTTCAGTTAAACTGGCCATGTAACAGTACATTTATTTAGTTAACAATGTAGACACATCCATAATCCCTATGGCAAATTGCTAAGTGTCCCATTTGGTTTAAAGCTACTGAGATTGATGGACTCTTGGGGAACAGTAGGGAATTTTGTGTTTCAAAAACAGCAATATGTGGATTTTGTTCATGGCTTGAGTTAGTCTAGACCTTTATCACCTGATGCCTGGCTTCCTGGGGTCAACACCTAATTGCTCTCTTTAAATACTAGTCTTAACCCCTTTCTGAACATTCCTGCCAGTTATTTGTCTAAAATACTTCTTTCACCAAGTGACATACCTTCTCAGAAACCTTAGTTGCTCATCTTGCCAACGAATTTTCAAACTTCATAACTTAACATTTTGTTTCCCAGAGGGGGACCCCAACCTTCTTTTCAACCATGGTTCTCGCTAGCTCCTCAACACAAACCTTCCTCTCCTGTCAAGCTAACCAGCAGGTTAACCAACCTCTGCCTCTCATGTACACCTTCCTTACTGTTGCCTCCATGTCTTAAGTCATGGTGTTTGCTTTCTCCTTTCTGCTTCTCTCACTTCAACCCCCTAACCCATTCTTGCATCAGTGCTTTCTCCATTCCCTCTATCAAAATCTGCTGGAAACCTCTAAATAGACCTCAATAGTTATTCCAGTCTTACGTGAAAAATTCCTCTGATTTTCTAAGTTTTTACTGTTCCAGACATACTATCTTATAATTTAGCTATCATGTATATATGCTCTTTCCTCCTAATGGGGCAAGAAACTCCTGTAGAATAAGGATGGAACATCACTCTTTGGTATAGCCCCCATAACTCAAAACACAGTATACAAATCAAGAGGTGAAAAAAAGGGAAGGAAGTAAAAAGCTTCAAAAATTACTAGACCTGTACTCTGAAAGTGGTACGAGAGATCGTCTAGAATGAAAAATAATATTTTTTAAGCATTTTCACATGCATTTTCTTATTGAGTAATGTATTAGTACCTCAAAATACAGTCAAGAAATACAGGAAGCTCTCAGTTTCCACAGGAGAAGAAAATAGAAAGGACAGTGGGATCAGAATTTGGGGTATATATGACACATTTCTGATGCGTCAGTAACACTTTTTCAAGGAGGACCCATCACCTGAGAAATTGCCGTGGTATATTTTCTGCAACTTCAACTCAAATCACTACATTTTTCTTTCACTTTTTTTTAAATTGGGGCAAATGTATAGGAACCACTGCATTTTTAAGAGTGATTACTTTATGATTTATAATTCAGACCCCCCCTAGTTTTTCACACTAGATAGTCATTGTTCATTTTTTAAAAAATTAATTGTTTGGACTTTTTGTACCTACTTATGAAGAATACATCCTGGAGAAAGCCGAGGAATACCTTTTGAAATTACATTAAAAGTTCATGAAATCATAGGTGTAAAAATATGCTCTGGAACATAAGCCACTCTACAAATTCCATTTATTTTTCTTATGGCTATAGTTATTATGAAATATTCTTAAAAGTTAAATTTTCCCTCATAATAAATTTTATATGAATCCCTCTTTTAAAGAATATTGAAGCTCCTATGCATTTCTGTGGTTTGTTTTCCATCTCAAATTGCTGTTATCATGAAGTCAAATGTAATGATAAAGTGGGCCCGTGATGAACTTGCTTTTGGATGCCTTTTCAACGTAGTATTTCCTTGCAGTCATCAATTTGAAGCTAGATGGTTCTCAAAGGGCAAAAGATAATAAGTAATCTTCAGGGCCCTAGATATCGACAGGCAAGCTGTCGTCCCCACAAACATTATTAAGAAGAGACTTTTAACAGGGAGCTGAGAGGCGAAAGGAGAGGTAGAGAAGAAGACAAAACACTGCATTCATACGATGTAATTTCTATGTAAACTACTACATGAACCAAAGTAATATACCTAAAAGCTAAACAAAGTCTGGACAAACCGTTAAAATAATTGGTATTGAGGAAGATAAATACGTGACTGCCTATTGATCCGAATCCTTTTTGTCCTTTAAATCTCACTTAACACTACACAATGGTATTTCCCTTCATGACCCCAGTGTCCTGATCTGAAAACCGAAGCAGTCATTTCTCACTGAGGGGGAGAGAATTGTTTTGTTAACATCTGTTTTTAGGCTTTTATTTTTAAGTTCTTGTTGAAACCTCCTTGATCTGCCTACCAGGGAATTGGAGCACATACCCTGTGCCTGCCGCCTAAATCTCTTTTCTCTTTATTTGTTCTACAAAATATTGATTTAGATTTTGGCCTATTCGCATTGCTTTAAACTTTTAAACGCTGGCTCTTATAGCTGGAGGAAATACTTTGCTGTAACTAAAATGATCACCCAAGAGAACTTATTGGGGAAACACATAGACCAAAATTAGCCCTTGGCGCTGAATGTACAGCTCCCATTGAAAGCAGTGGAAGCTGAACTCCTAGGATTTGAAGACATTTTCCTTTACATTGAATATAAAGGCTTTTTGAAAGGGTTGGGCTTGAGTTTCTGTTAAAGAAGCTGAATTAGCTCTTTGTCATATTATAAAAAGAGAGGCAGCATTGCTTCTCCAATTTGTCTTCTAAGCGTTCTTTTGATATCTAACAAAATTGCAAAGACACCCTTTTGTTGTTTCTCTACACTGATTGTTTAATATTACAAAGGACCAGGCATTATACTAAGCACTTTCAGTCTTCTGTAGTTTCGACATTTTACTATAACATTTCCTAATCCTTTACAACCAAAACAATAACAACAAAAACATAGTAATGCTTAGAATCAAGATGAGACGAAGGGGGAGTGATAGTAGAAAACTAGCAGTGTAACACTCTGATGATAGAAAATGTGTAAATTCTGACTTTACCAACTGACTGCTGCCGTAAGTCCTTCTCACTCTCCAGAAAGCTCTTTGCTCCTGTTGTGGACAGTGCAGTTGAGGAAGTTCAGATTTCCAAATGCTTCAATGTAGAGAATTTTACTGCTAAAATACTCAAGATGAATTAAGTGGCACAAAATGTCTCTAAAAGCCTATGACTTTAGCCCTGGCTAGTGTGGCTTAGTGAGTTGGGTACTGGTCTGCAAACCAAAGGGTTGCTTGTTCAATTCCCAGTCAGGGCACATGCCTGGGTTGTGCACCAGGTCCCTAGTAGGGGATATGCAAGAGGCAACCACACATTAATATTTCTCTCTCTCTTCCCCTCTCTCTTAAATAAATAAATACCTTTTAAAAATAAAATAAAAGGCTGTGGCTCCATATCTTTTATAAAGATGCAAGTAGAATGTATGTTCTGTCTACAGGAAACCTCTGCTCCAATAGGAGTCCTCCCACAGCATGACTCAGCAAAAGAGCACTTCTCCAGGGCTCATCCAGGTGGTAACACAGTGCAACCAGGTTGCTAATTTACTCAAGAGAGTCTTGTCCTTTTTCGCCATGTGACCATAGATATTGGGTTGGCCAAAAAGTTCATTTAGTTTTTTCTGTACGATAGCTCTAGTAGTGCTTAGTACTCTTTAACTTCATTCAAAACAATTTTGTTAGATTGTATTGTGACAGCTGTCACATCAGCATGCATTAAAAAAAAGACATCAGAATTGGTGGATTTTTGTGTAGCCATTTTATTACTGAAGATGGAAGAAAATAAGCAACATTTTCAGTGTATTATGCACTATTATTTCAAGAAAGGTAAAAATGCAACTGAAATGCAAAAAAAAAAAAAAGATTTGTACAGTATATGGAGAAGGTGTTGTGGCTGATTGAACATGTCAAAAGTGGTTTGAGAAGTTTCTTTGTTCTATTAACATTTTGACCAAATAATTCTTTGTTGTGGGGCTGTCTTATGCATTGGAAGATGTTTAGCAGCACCCCTGGTATCTACCTACTAGAAGCTAATAGTGGGTGATAGCCAACATACTCAAATATCCAGAACAATAAAGTTATTAGAAAATTAAAAATATGTCATTTATTTTATGGAAAAAATAATGAACATTTTGGCCAACACAATATAAAATGCATGCCATATATTTTGAAGTAAGTAAGGGCAATAGCCTAAGCCTCACTTATTTTTTCATTTGCTGCCCTTAACATAATTCCTGTGCAAAAGCAATTAACTAATGTTTATTGAATTTGAATGAAAGATGAAGAATTAGAGATGCCAGATGACACAAGATAGGTTCATAGAAAAACAAACCTTGAAAGATCTCAAGATAATTTAATCCAGTTTGAGATCATTTAACCTACACTGCAGGCACAGTCTAAGGGATAAAGCAATTTGGGTAGCACAGAGATGGGAACCTGACTCAGACTAAGAGGGTTAGAGAAGGTTTTCTGAAATGCTTAAGTCTTGAATTGAGTCTTTAAAATTATAATAAGGTGTGCATATGTGTGTATAAATACTCCAAGCAGAAACAACATTCAAGCCAGAGAACAGAACATGAACAATGGCATGGGGATACGAATCTATGTAAGAAACAGGAGTCAGGCTATAAAGAATTAAACTGGAGACTTTGGCAGAGACCAGACCATCAAGAACATTGGCTGGCAAGTTAAGAGGCTTCACATTTTCCTGTAAGCAGGGTAACCATTGCAAGGCTCTAGGCTAGAAATGGCAGGGTTAAAGTATTTTAGATAGATCACTCTGGCTGGTTGTCGAATAAGAGAAAAGGAGAACAATGTTGCAGGTATGGAAGTGAATGTTGGGTATGTTATAGGAATTCAGGTGAGAGAAAATGAAGGCAAAAACAAGGGGAGTGTTAGTAAGGAAAATGTTAGAAAGTAAACAAGGCTTGATGAGTGATTTCATGGGGGAAAGGGGAAATCAGAATGGTAAAGATAGGAAAGAAACAAAAATTAATGAGTCAAAGGCTTACGATTTGGATGACTAGCTGGCTAGTGTCTCTGCCAAATGAAAGAATACTAAGAGAACAGATTTTGTTAGAGGAAACCTGGAAAAAATGGGGACAGTGTCATGTCATCAAAACCAAGAGAATAAAACATTTTAAGGAAAAGAGAGTGTTATAAGCAATGGATGCACTGAGCAAGCAGTCATCATGAAGGACAATCACACAAGCAATGTGATCTAGTCTCCAATGGTCCCTTTAAGTGTGCTTAGTGAACACAGTACATCTTCCCTCTGGACAAAAATTCAGAAGTCCTATGGCTTTTCTGTTTATTTTCAAGTAGTAGAAAGTGTAACAGTCACTTTAAGTAACAAACACTTTTTTTGCTTCGTATTTTGAAATAATTATACATTCACAGAAAGTTGCAGAGAGGTCCCATGTACCCTTCACCTAGTTTCCCCCAGTGTTTATATATTATATAACTATAGTACGGTATCAAAACCAGGAAATTGACATTGGTACAATCTGTGTGTTTAGTACCGCATCATTTTATCATTTGTGTAAATTTGGTTAACCACCACTGCAATCACATGACGAAGCTATTCTATCACCACAAAGATCTCTCTTAAGCTACCCCTTAATTGTCACATCTACACCCTTCAACCAATCTCCCCAACCCCTGGCAACCACCAATCTGCTTTCCTTCTCCATAATTTTGTAAAATCAAGTATATGTTTAATGTAATTTTTCTAGATTGAATTTTTTCATTCAGCATAACGCTCTTGAGATACATTGAAGTAGTTGTGTATGTCAATAGTTTATTCCTACTTATTGATGAGGAGTATTCCATAGTATGGATATTTGTTTAATCATTCACCTATTGAGAGTCACTTTGATTGTTTCCGGTTCATACTGTGATGAATAAAGGTGGTATGAGTGGCCATGTACACATTTTTGTGTAGACCTGAGCTTTCATTTCTCTCAGATTGCTGGGTCATATAGTAAATGTATGTCTATTAAAAAAAAACTGCCACACTATTTTTCAAAATGGTTGTATGATTTTACAGTCCCAGTGGGAATGTATGAGAGATCCCGTTTCTTTTCACTGGAGACAGCTTTTGGTATTGTCACTATGTTTTCTTTTCACAGTCCTAATAGGTATGTATTGGTATCTCATCATGGCCTTAATTTGTATTTCTCTAAGGCCTAGCTATATTCAATATCCTCTCATACACTTATTTGTAGTCCAGTAATTCTCTTCAGTGAAATATCTGTTCATGTCTTTTATCCATTGAATTGCTTTATTTTCTTTCACTGTTAGGTTTTGAAAGTTCTTTACATATTCCAGATATGAATCCTTTGTCAGATGTATGGTTGGCAAATATTTTCTCCTACTCCGTACCTAATTTTTTTATTTCAAAACTGAGCAAAGCAAATATTTTAAGTCTGAAGTTCAATGTATTATTCTTTTTTTTTATGGGTTGTGCTCTTGGTCATATCTGGGAACTCTTCCTCAAGCCCTAAGTCTCAAAACTTTTCCTCTTCTTATCATCTAAGTTTTTTATGATTTTTTAAATTTTACATTTAAATCTATATTTCATTTTAACTTAACTTTTGTAGGTGTGAGGTTTAAGTCAAGGTTCATATTTTACTTATGGACAACCAATTTGTCCAGCATCATTTGTTGTAAAGACTCTCTTTTCTCCATTGAATTGCCTTTGCACCATTATTAAGTATCACTTGGTCTCAGCTTCAGATTGCAGGTAGTACACTCCATATCCTCTTGCTGCAAGAGGTCCCATTTGAAAAGATTCCTCTTTAAAAGTCCCCAGCAAACATTCCTGCTGAGAGTTCCATATCTATTCCTTAAAATTTAAGTTCTTTGGCTATGATGGAGGAAAGAGAATTACTGTGTCAAGATCCCTAGGTGTGGCTTCTGTTTAGCTGCCAGAGGCTCTTAAAATTTTTCTCAGGTGTCAGTAAAGCTAGTTTACTGTGTCCCTTCAACTTTAGGAAGCACTTATAAAGTGTATGTATACACAGGAAACACATAGTAGGCACTCAGATTGTGAAATGTTGAATTGAGTTACTCAGAAATATTATTGTTCAACCAAAACTCAAGTAGCATATAATAAATTAGACAGCATACAGTAATCATGTGTTATTGAAATTAGTGATAATTTACTTATTATCTGCAATGGATTTCTGAAAAATATTTCTCTTTCCATTAGAATTTCATTTTTAGCATTTGCTTGTCAGTAAAATCCTCACATCACTAATGTAACTTCTCATCATAGGCAGCATTGAATATTCATGCCTAGCTCAAATCACTGTTATTCTGGCCTGTTGCTTTTCTTTCTTTTTTCCCCCAGATAGTTAACTCATTCTTTGTATGGAAAATTTATTAGAGTTTGCCATTTATAGACTCTCTTTTAGTCTGTTCTATTTTATGAACTGTAAATTTTGTAAGAAATTATATTGGATTGTTATGGAGAATGAGGACATAAAAATTAGACACATAATAATAATCTTATATTTGTTTTAACCATTGAGACACTTACCATTTTTCCTACTCTTCCTGAATGTTCCTAGTAATGTAACATAATTCTTCTACTATTTAAGTGTTCTTCTAGAGCTTTACTGTCATACTAATGAAGAACCTTATTAAAGACTAAAGTAAGTGAATCAGTGAAAGTACTTTCTCTACATACAGACAGAATAAAATGCTATGATGTCATATCACAAAAAAGTGTACTGCTCTTCCTTGATAAATAGACTTGCATTTTAATTTTTTATTAGATTATTTGGTAATAGACCAATAAATGTGCTCAAGCATCTTTTGTAGAAGTAATGAATTCTTTGTAATATCAGATTTCATGACAGCTCTCTGCTATTAATAAACTTTAGTGAGAAGAGAGAGAGAGACGGCTGAAGTTGGTTTGAGAATTATTGGATTTGCAGATTAGTGATATGAATGAGTCAAGTTCTACTATATCAAAAATATTATCCATAATAATTTGTATGCTAAACAGTGTATAATGATTCTGGCCAGCAGCACAAGAAGCTACCATTAATTCATACTGATAACCCAGAGCTGGCATGTTCCTTTACCAGGCAGCTTATGAAAACAAGCCCAAATTATTGTTGATGTTTAATATTAATTAGGTTCTCTCATGCCCTGTGGCTTTCCCAAATAATTCTCTGATAGTAAGTCAACCATGAAATGGCTAGGTATGACCTGAAACAATACATGTGCCATCAGGGAGTATGCAAAGGGAGAACTGGACTAACTAGGTCTAATAAACTGCATATTCTGTAGGATGTTTACTTTTTAGGAGTTTAGATTCTGAAGCCTGACATTCATCATCAATACCATATATATTTTAGCACAAATAGCTCCTAAATTAATATAAGTTGCATATTAACAAGGCAACCCCCTTATTATGCCCTCCTAGAAAGTCAAAACTGTAAAATCCATTATTGAAATATCTTATTGTTAACTCGGCAATAACATAAAATCCCTAAGCATATTCAGATTCAAGTCATATATGTAAGCCACACAATGTCTGCTCTACAGAAGACTTGCATCATCTCTCTCTTTATATTTCCCTATCTCTTCTGTGGTATTTAAGTTTCTGCAGTTGCTGACACCTATCTGCTTTGCACCAACATCCCCTCTACGCCTCACACTACCCTCATATCTCCTCCAATTCAACTTTACACTAGTTGCCAGTGTTTTCATCCAGATTAAGAAACTTTTGCTTATTTGTCCCTTAGTGTTGGGTTTTTTCTTCCAAAGGAGGTGAAAGAAACTTCATTCAATGATTATGATTTAGAACGAAGTAGCTATAAGACAATCAGCGTTTTTAAATGCCAAGGGTTATCAATTTTCAGAATATCATCGTTCCTGTGAGTTATTAGGCAGACAGCATCTTTGTCTCTTCTTTGCCCTTATGATGCATTACTAAAGGCCTCTTACTATAATCTTAGCTCAATTTGAAACTAGTCTCAGAAGGCAGATGTGTATGAACCAGTACTGAGAGTAGAGAGAGACACAAACTCTATTCTGCCACAATATAGATTAAGAAAAATGGATTTAAAAAAGAAAACTATAGTCTTTGACCTCAAAAAGTATATATTTGAAAGCTAACCTTATCATTGTTAATTCACCTAGAGTGACATAAATCAACAAATAGAATCCTAGAATCTTATGATTGGAGGAGTTTGAGAGAGCTAAAAATACCCTTTTAAGTCTTTCAGCCAAGTAAATCAATTCCTTGGTGAAGGTTGTACATTTGAGAAGATGGTCATCCTTAAAGGGTTTTATTTGCCATATACATAAGCAGGCAAGGCACAGTATAAAATAGTATGGCTCTGGGGCCTGGAACAGTAACCAAGAGTTAATAAAGGAATTTGCAAAAAGCAAAAGGCTAAATGGCCTGAACCCAGTCAAGGTTAAAAGCAGAAATTACTACTCCTGAAAAAATGACCAAAATTTCTAGTTATATTGACAAACCAAAGCAGTCTTGGGAAATTTAACAATCTTAGCTGTAAAGTGATGGGTTAACAATCTACACTTTCAGGGAGGAAAAAAATTAGAGGCCAAAATAACAGTGATTTGAGCTAGGCATGAATATTCAATTTTCCCTATGATGAGAAGTTACATTAATGATGTGAGGATTTAACTGACAAGCAAATGCTGAAAATGAAATCCTTAATGGAAAGAGAAATATTTTTCAGAAACCCATTGCAGATAATAAGTAAATTATTACCAACTTCAATAAAATATGATGATGAACATGTAAACCTTTAATGTCTAACATTAGGCATTACTGAACAATAGAGGTTTCAGAAAGATGAGCACCTTTTCATGTTGCTCCTTTTATTTTTAAAGTATCCACCTCTCCCTGAGATTTCTTTCAGCTACTAATAAAAGAAAAGCTGTTAGAAGGTTTTAAAGGTATTCTTTCCTTTTTAAAGGAATAAGGGAAAGTGGAGGGTTCCTTATTTTCCCCACTAGTAAATGTAATTTTTTAAAGTAGTATGTGATTACATTTTCTTACACATGTCAATAAACACATATTCATAATTTGTAGATTAAATTTTGACCAATAAACAATACCTAGACTTCCACTAAATTAGCATTAAACAGAATTTATTCTGTTATATTTTAAATACAAAACTATCCAACTATATTCAGTTAGTAGGTGTTACTTTTTAGTTATCGGGGGACAAAGAAGAAAAGCCAAACCTTTCATGAGCTTCTTGTTAACAATGTTACTTCACAGAAATTCATTTAGAATTCCCGTGGTTTGGCCCTTCTGGAGGAAATGCCCAAGCAGAAAATTATTTGTCAGTCAAATAGCAGTGTGAGTTTGGAGAGTGATTCCTTTTTCATTCCTGCTTTAGTGTTGACTGCTTACTGGACTAGAAAACCATTTCTCCGTTAAGATAAAAATCAAGGACCCTTTCTGAAGCAGAATGGAAAAGAAGGTCTGCAACTGAAGGAAGGTGCTAGTTTTCAATATCTCCAGTGACTGACCAAAATAAAAGAAAGTGAGCTGGCCCAATAAGCTGGGACCTTGAGAATCTTAGGACTCAGAATTTCCAAGAACTTTCTGGCTGAAACAGCCTTTGAAAGTCTACAGATGTCCAGTAGAACTAGAATAATCTCTCCTCCACATAGTGACCTGAGATGACTATTACACATCAATAGAAGCCAGGTAATTGACCACTGGATGCTTGGAATTATCCACCTGGTACCTTCTCCTGGAAATAATTATCTGGGACAGGGGAAAACAAAAATTGTTCATAAAATAATTTCTGATCTTCTCTTGATCTCATATGGAGTTAATAAGATTCTAATAGTTCTATAAACTTCAAGATGAGAATGACCTCAAGAAATAAATTTTTCCAACACTGAACATAGTATTACTTGGCATAAAACAGTCTGAAGGAGTACTGAGTTAAAGAACTCTATGTAGCCTCAATAAGTACTCTTAATTGTATAAAAGTGTTCCTCTAGACACACTTTGGGAAACACTGCCCTAAACAATTAAAATTGATATGAACATTCCTTTAAGAAATATCAGACCTGATATTTGCCTGCTAGATTTCTGTCTGCTTAGAATTTCCTCTGTATTTCTAGTCTATCTTAATGAATCAAGTTGAATTTAGAAAGAAAAGAGAGCCCTATCAAAAATCAACTCAACTCATTGAATGAAATTGTAAAAACGTTTAGTAATGTTTTTTTACAGAGATGGAAACTTAACTAAAATGACACATTGTCATGAAAAAGGTAATATGACCCAAAACACACAGGACATAAGACCAGTATTAGCAGGTGCCATCCCTGCTTATAACCCATTGCATTAAGTTAGCACACTGGCCCAAGCCACAGACACACTATTTTTGTCAGTCATCCTCTAAGCCTCCTCCCACCCACCAACCCCGCTTTTCTGCACTCTCAGAACTCCTCATTCCTCAACCCATTCTCTCTTTCCCTACCTATCTCACTTTCTGAGTAGATTCCCTGGCGGTAGACTGCTTTTTCCCCTTGAACTTCAGTCCCTACAAGTATCGCACTAGTCCTGGATACAAATCCTATCCCTGACGTCCAGATCCACACACTGCCAACTTCCCTGGATCCATCTGAAGGAGTCAAACAGAACCCAGATCTCCAAACTACTAATCCATACATTGTTCTTCACATTAGATTCACTGACTCACTGTCTCTTCAGTAAACACTCTAACTTATCTTATTGAAAAGCATGATTAAGACAGTAAGTTCCCAGCTGGGACAAGGGGAGATATGGAAAGAATTTAACATAGAAAAAAAATATATTATTGGGCTGGCCAAAAAGTTCACTTAGTTTTTTTCCATAAAATAAAAGACACATTTTCATTTTCACCAATAACGTTATTGATTTGGATATTTTGAGTATGTCAGCTATCTCCCATGTGGTATAATGTTGATTGTTCTCAATTACTGTCTCAATCTGATCGCTATCAACTTCAACTGATCTATCTGACCTGACAGTGGAGCATCATCATCCAGCGACAAATCTCCAGCATGAAACTTCACAGAACAATTTTGACATGTTCAATCAGTCACAGCACCTTCTCTGTACACTGCACAAATCTTTTTCTGTGATTCAGTTGCATTTTTACCTTTCTTTTTTTAAAGATTTTATTCATTTATTTTTAGAGAGAGGGGAAGGGAGGGAGAAAGAAAGGGAGAGAAACATGAATGTGTGGTTGCCTCTCATGCGCCCTGCTATGGGGACCTGACCAGCAACGCAGGAATGTGCCCTGACTGGGAATTGAACCGGTGACCCTTTGGTTCACAGGCCAGTACACAATCTACTGAGCCATACCAGCCAGAACATTTTTACCTTTCTTGAAGTAATAAACCATATGCTGAAAATGTTGTGTATTTTCTTCCATCTTCGATATCAAAATGGCTACACAAAAATTTGCCAGTCTTGATAAGTTTTTTTAAATACATGCTGATATGACAGCTGTCACAATACAAACTAAAAAAACTGTTTCAAATGAAGCTAAAGACAACTAAGTTCTACTAGAACCATCTTATGGAAAAAGCCAAACAAACTCTTTGGCCCACCCAATATTTCCCTTTTATGGTCTTTGAATTAACCAAATATAGTACTAAGCTTTTATTTTAGTTTTTCATTAAAAAATGCATAATCTGTGACCAAAATATCATAACTCAAATTTTACATTGGCCAGGCTGATCGCATAGAGCTATCCAGTACAAATAAGCAACAAACTTTAGTTTAATAGAACTCTGAGTTTTCAAGGTAAGCATTGTAGAAGGAAAAAACATTTTCCTCGTCCTGGCCAGCATGGCTCAGTTGGTCAGGTCACAGAGTGAAAGGTCACCAGTTTGATTACATGTCAGCTCATGTGCCTGGGTTGCCAGTTCAGTCTCTTGTTGGGGCACATACAAGAGGCAACCAATCAATGTATCTCTCTCACATTGATGGTTCTCTCCTTCTTCCTCCTCCCATCCCACCATCCTCTAAAAAAAAAAAAACAACAACAAACTTTCCCTCCACCTTCTTAGGTTTAGTATCAAGGCCTCCAAGTTAAACTCACATAAGACATATTAACAGGAGGACAGAACCAAGTTCATTTACAAGTATAAGGGGCATAGCCACAAGTAAATTCATTGAAGAGTAATCAAATGAGTGGTTAAAATTGGGACCGTATATATAATCTTAACAAAAGGTGATAAATTGTAGAGAAGTAACAAATAATGTAGAGAAGTAAAAAGGAATTTAGGTTTTTAGAAGAAATAAACTGTTAGAAGGTAAATATATGAGAGGAAGCTATGTTAGTAAGGTGCTGACTTTCTGCCTTATGTGATAAGGTTGGTCCCCTTCACCAGGAACAGGAGAGGGAAAGGGGACATGTCTTCATAAAGGGAAATCTGTATCCTGCTTTTAGGTAGAAAGGGAAAGTGCAGAGAGCTCCTCTTGTTTCTGCTATTTCTTAATTGCCTTCAACTCAAAATAATCCTTATGCCAAAGTGGCATGTTTTGAAGTAGCATATTTCAATCTCCTTTAGCATAAAATACAATGAGAAGAAAGGCTGTGTGCTTTAGGAACTGTAGGGGATATGAAAACATCCAGCCTTGGATGTAGGGAGAAAGTCTTTTATAGTGATGGCTCTTTATTTCATTTTGTGAAACTGATGCGTGATTCATATCATATGAATTCTATTTGATTCTATAGAAAATAGACTTGAAACTGAATCAACAGATAAAAAAACCATGAATAATCCCTAAATTGTCTATCCATAGTGACTTACTATATTCATCTTCCTATATTACTAGGGAGTTACACAAATGAATATTTGGAAACTGAAACCTTCAAATAAAAAGTATTTATGCTATATAAGTAAATACCTTATTACTGGCAAGGTAGTCCTCTCATTTATTATAGCTTTTAATATATCTGGGGAAAAATAAATAGGTAGTTTTCTCCTAATTATGAAAAACAAGAATCACTAATTCAAGAATGGGGAAAAAAAAACATGCTCTTCAGAGGACATATTAGTGGAAAGCTTGTAATTTTTCACCTCAAGCCAGTAGATTCAATACTGTGCTTATTCTGGTGATGAATGTGGAGTAGAAGTGAAGAGTAACAGGATTCAAAACTACAAGTACGCTGTGAGAAAGATAATTTTGAACGTCCTTACAAAAATCCAAATCAACTGCAACAACCTCCAGCCCCCGCCCCCTCCACCCCTCCTCACCTTATTGCAATCTGTCTTTAGTATATTTTTTTTCTAATTAAGGAACTAAGATTTCAGGAACATGAATATTTTTTATTTTAGTCCCAGGACCTTTTATGTATATGATGCTTCCTGCCAAATAGTTGAGCCATTAGAATTATACATCCAGCCTGTAATATTGTGTGTTGTCCTTTAGTTGACCGTCTGCACCAATGAAAGGCACTGTTGTGAAGACATGCCCCTTTGCCCTTGTGGTTACCATTTTATTCCGAAGGATTTCCAAGGGTGAAGCTATTATATTGCTCCAGCTACTGTATTCACCCTATTGAGTCACATTTTGGCTAAAAGCCTAATAGAAGGCAGAGTCAATACTAAATTCAGATGAATTTATTCTTCAATATTTTTTAAAAGACTCTTTTATAGCAAGGCCCTACTGGCAATTAACAGCAATATAATGGACAGTTATAAAATCACAATAACATAGACACATGTGTCATTTAATTTAAGTAAAGCATTTAATTTAAGAAAAAATTCTTATGTACAGTGAATTTCTTTTAACCTGGTATTGATTTTAACCTAAATTCAGAAACACAGTCTGCTGGCAAAAAATTTGACCTCTGTGTGTTGTATTAGTTGTAACTAAAACTGTGGTTACTCATATAAAATCAAATATTTTAGAGTAAAGTAATACTGTTCTGATAAAACATTATCCAAATCTTCAAAATTTTAATAATACAACAAAAACATTATAAAACAAAAATAAATAATAAAACTATACTATACTAAGAGAAACTCTGAAAGCCATTATGCCTCATCTGGTACTGCTTCCATGGAGAAAGCAAATTCTAAATCTAAAATATTCTACCATCTACAAGCCTCAAAATACTTCAACACTTGAGGCAATTGTTTTAATTTCTATTTGTGCTTTAAACACAAATTGAAGGAATTGATCTCTCTCTAAGCACTTGGGTTTAATAGTCCTTGGAGTCACTCTGTTGCTTGCATGCTGTGTTATCCTAGAAAATTCACTTTAAATCTCTAGATTTTGGTTTCCTCATTTATAAAATTGGAGGAACAGGAAGTACATACTTCAGTGGTTTTCACTTTAAGGTTCCTTAGAGATGCTTCGGAGAGAGCAAGAGAGAAGTTCAATTTTGTCTTTGTTATATACTGAGATTCCACACAGGGACACCTTGAAAAAGTGGGTTGGAGAGGATTTTGCTAACTCCCAGAAAACCACCTCAAATATAAGTATGACCTAAGTAGTAATAGTATGCCGGCTATGTAAACACAGCCTCAGGACAACCCTCTAGCCACAGCGCACCTACAAACAGGCCACAGCCCCCAAACTTCTTCCACATAGAAATTCTCAACCCACCCCTGGACCCACTTACTATATCATTTTTCAAAATGTTATTTTGGGTTCCTCCCGTCAAATTTTTTTAAGTGACTAGTATAATAAAATGAATATGGGTCTTATAGTTGGACCATTGGGACTCAAATTTCTAATCTGGTTCCTGTGAAACCCTGGGCAGCTTCCTTAATGTCTCAGAGCCTCAGTTTCTTTATTTTAAAACCTGGGATAATACTCAATCCACAAAGTTGTTGGGATGATTAACAAAATACTCCATATAACTGAGATATTAAAAAATTGGGTGGCTTTCCCTGGGCTGTGATAACTCCCCAACACTTTGAGCTGGTACCCCTAAGATACCCAATAATTCCTGAGACAATACGCACATTGGCGTCCTTTGCCTTTCAGACTCTGGTGTCCTTAGATTTCACCTCTGCCTCACTCCACGTGAGTATCAGTCTCATTTCAGTTTTCACAACTATTCACAAGTGAAAGCGTGATCACATAAGGTGGCTCATATATTCCTCTCTCTTCCTGGCTCTCTCTCCCACATCTCTCTCCACCTTTCCCTGCCTCCCATGATTGGCTCTAACTTTTCCTCTCTCTATTATGATAAATATCTCGCTTACTGTAAAATCTTGGCAATAGCTATTATTCATATCATATGTTTCTAGCTCACACATTGTACATGAATTATTTTCTACAGTTATAGAAAATATAATTCTAAAAATGTCTAAGCATTGTAATTACCTTCCCAACATTTATTCTACCAATCCCTGATTATTAATCGCATATAGTTATGCTGTTTAAGATAAATTGTGTTACTCAGTGTCTGATCCATGGATCGAAAACTGTCAACATAACCTGGAAACTCATTAAAAATGCAGAATCTCAGGACCCATTTTATACTCATAAGTTGAAGCCACAGAGAACCTCATCTCTCTTACCACACAATCCTTGAGAGTTCACGCAACTCATGCCTAAACCAATCCGCACCATAAATTCCTGGTCTCAGGACTCAATTTCAGAGTTGGATAATGCTCAGGTTGTGTAATCTGACTGATGCTTAGGATTTATGCTCTGTGTTTGTGAGTACAGGCACTCTCTTCCCCAACACTCCATCCCTCCTAAACGAGTAAGAAAGCAGGGGACTCTACCTGTTTTGCACAGGCATCTTATAACAATGAAGGGAGAAGAAGCCTGAGGGCAAATCCTCAAAGAGGGTCTCAGTGAGTCTCGGTGAAGTGGAACCAAAACTCTGATGAACTGTCCCCTGAAGCTCATCCTACCTTTTTAGCAAGTAAGCAAGCAAATTCAGCTCAATTTTTGAGGCTAAGTGGGAAAACGACAACCTAAGAGCCAAATCTGGTTTGCACTGCTCCAAACTAAGAATGATATTTATATTTTAAAAAGGTGTAGGAAGAAAAGAAAGAGGAAGAAGAGGTGGAGAAAGGGAGGAGGAGGAGAAATAGAGACATATGTGGCCCACAAAACGTAAAATACTATTTAGATCTTTATAGCAAATCTGCTGACCCCTTGTCAATGGAAACATTCACGTGCTTTCTCTACCTCTTCATGCATGTAAATGGCCTGGCACCTAACAGTTATTCAATTAATATTATTCCTCCATACCACTCTCCTGCTAAATTCTTCCTTCTCTAAGATTCTGTGATGCAATACATAACCAAGCAAGTAAAATATGCATATCTCATGTAAAAATCGTATTTCCTTACATCTGTAATTCTTTATATTCATCAAGAGACTGTATTATATAATGATTAAGAGCACGAGTTCCAGAACTAGACTGCCTGGAATCCAACACTGATCACTCACCGGTTGTGAGACTGTGGGCAAGTTATTAAAACTTTCTATGCCTCATTTTCTTTATCTAAGCAACAAATAATATTTGTAGTACCTACTTAATTGGGTTGACATGGTGGTGAAATGAATTATTACAAATAAAGTACCTCCAGTAATGCCTAATACATGGTAAAACAAATTAATAAAGGTTATCTTTATCATGTCTCTCCTTTATGATATTCTAAAATGTTTAAATACCAATCAAGATTCATCCTAATGTTGGTACAGATGTATAATTGTTTAACAAATGTTCACAGCTGAGGAGAATAAAGATCAGATCATTTCCAACACTACAAACTTTCTCTAACTTATCATTAATAGCCTCAAGAATGTTTTTAGCACATTGTTCTTGGGTAGTGATGGTTTGGATTGGTAAAAACATTCTTTGTTGCCTACCAGTTCGTGAAGTGTGGGCACTGGGAAAGGAACAAGAAAGAAGACTAAAAAAGTACCTGAAGAAAATCCTATTCTGCTTTCTCCTTTATTGGTTTAAATGTTAATCTGCCACTTCTGAAAACAAGAAATATCCCCCAGAGCATTCTTTTTGACCTTTCTAACTTCCTCTCTTTTCTTTCCCTTTGACTTTATTTTTAGATGGATATCAAACAGGAAATTCCACTCCACTAAGAAATGGTGAATTTTCTAGCCAGAGATCAGAGGGTGGGGCCCACTGGGAAATCAGTAATGGAGAATGGACCACGGGTTGGGCAGGGGAAGGAAGGATGGATGCTGGTAAAACAAGAGGTTATGTCTATTTCTTTTTACCCCTACTGGGGATGAAACCAGTAGCTTCCACTTAGGCCTAAGGAACAACTTTTAAATAACACACCATTTGATTTAAGACAAAACTCAAAAACCAAAAGACTGGCAAAACCTACAGAACAGACATAGCCACTGAGCTATTCTAATGCCCCAACACCGGATGGATGAGGGTGTTCAGAGTACTAAGAGACATAACAATGATTTGCCACTTACTGCTAAGTGTTGCCAAATGTGCTCTAAGTACCTCATGTACTGGAAATCCGCTGCAAATTACCTTCCTTATGTTGTGATTAGGAACAGAAGCTTTTTCTTTCTTTCCTGTTTATATATCGATCACTGCATATTCAAATCCACCTCTTCTGCCTTATAAGAAATTGTTGTATAGAATGTACTTTATAACACTTCATACCTTTTGGATTTGAAACCATAAGATGTCACAGAGTGTGACCTTTCTAACAAGTCTATTAGCCTAAATGAATTTTCAAATTCTTAAACCAGGAAATATAAAATCTCATACAACTACTAAAATTTTCAGAAAGTATTCTGAAATTTTCAAAGATAACATTAGTGTAAATTGAATCTGGATTAAAGAATCAATGGAAACTTAATGCTACAGATCAATATTAGTAAGGATCACTAGTATTGGTTTCTGTAGTGTAGGAGATCTGGAAGTTGGCTTCCAGCTGGGAGATAAGCACCTTTGCTGAAGCTTTCACAGAAAAAGGTAAAAAAAAACTGTGATATTTTTACATTATCAAACAGGCAAGCTCCCGTAACAAATGTAGAATCTGTCCTGTTAATCATAAAATTTTTTACAAAAATATTAAGAAATGATTTAATACTATGAAAGATTTCTTAGTTTTAATCTATTAAAAATCATCAGTAATTAAGGTGCACTTTAGTATGTCCTCTTTATTACATTTAACTATTTTTTAACCAAGTAATATTTGCTTATAGTGAAATACTGAAACAGTAACTAAGAGTAAATATATCTATATACATGACTCCCTTCCATCACAGGCACTACTGCAGAGGAAACTACTACTAACAGTTTATTGCATTCTTCCAAAAATTTTCATATAATATAGGAATATATATCTTTTTATTAACATGAATGGGAGTATCTTCCGCATTTTGCTTTTTTGTTTTTTTCGTTTTACTTAATAACATTTTTGGATGTATTCCCATCTGAGCCTAGCAGCCAATACTCTTTTCCATCTAATGATCAAAACCTGAAATCTGAATACCATAGCACAGGCACAATGTGTTATTTATGTTTCTCGGTGCACCTTCCACTTATTCAATATATGTTAAATGAAATAATGATTAGTCACATAAGTATGAGAAACACTTGACTAAAAAAGATAAGCAGGCTTCTCTCTTGCTGTACTTTTCAGATTCCTGAATGTGGTCATTTGCATTAGTGACTCATTAAAAAGTTTATGCAGTACACTACATTTCACAAAGTAGTTTAAGCAAGGAGTTCTTTGGCAGAGGAGTGCCTTTTGGAATTAGTATTTCAAAGAACACACTTTGGGAACTACTGAGCTATAGCAATCATCCAAAAAAAAAACAAAACACCAACCCTGTAAATAAGTTGTATTATGCCTGTTTTATAAAATAATAAAGCTGAGACACAGAAAGTTTTAGTGGCTTTCCTATAGTCAGCAGCTGGTAAGTGACAGAATTGACATTGGTCCACCATATCTATCTCTGCTCCCTATACCACACAGAGCTCATCGGGCTTTTAGCATCACTAGGTACTAATAATATTCAAGAAATATTTCTTGTTTTTAACTGAAGAGACCGAGCTTAAAAACATTTTTACAGTATAGCTCTGGGGATCAGAAAGGCCAAAATGCATACATACCACATACAAAATGTGCAACAGGAATACAGAGAAGGAAGAAAATGATTGCGGACATAGGAGTCCTGGAATGGCTAATCTGTATCACCTGGAGCATGTTACTCATGTCGCTCTGCACTTAGCTTCTTCAGCCACAAATCTAAGATAATGTAATTCTGGTCACATTCCTTAGTAAATCATATGAAGGCATTAACATAAAACCTGAAAACACAATCAATAATTGTTATTACTGCCATCTCCAACATTTATTTCCAATTTCCTTCCAGCCTTAATCTTTATATTATTTTTTAAAATTAACCATTTTGCAGAAAATTATATATCTTTTCTCCATGATTCACATAAACTTCTAGCTTTCTGGAATTCAAAAGTGCTAAATCTTTTCAAAATATTTCTCTAAAATTAAAAATATTTTGGAAGATGTCTATATCAAATATGTGACAGCATCGATGGACATGGAGAGTATTATGCAAAGTGAAATAAGTCAGCCAGCGAAAGACAAGCACCATATGATTTCACTTATATGTGGAATCCAATGAACAAACAAAACTAACAAAAATTTTTTGTAAGTATAAATATTTTCAAAAGAACTGCCAAGCCTTGTAATTTTTGCTCACAGATCAGTAAATAGAAATAGTACGTTAAAACCATCCATAGATAAAAATGTCATGGGCCTCAGAGGATGAGGATGAGAGAAAAGGATGACAGAGAGGGGATGAGAGGCATGAGGTCAGGAAGTGTCCTGAGGGAGGAGTAAGACATTGACTTTGCCCTCCCCCGCTAAGTTGAGATAGAAGGTAACAAGAGAATATATAGGGTATTGCTTATCCCTCCATAATTTACCATTCAATATCAGAATTCACTTGCAGTCACAGTTTTCTCTAATCACACCCATAGACCTAGGAATTTTAAAATCCTGGGACACTCAGTATCCAACCTTTGCTTTAAGTTGCTTACTAAATTATTAGCAATTTGACCTATCCCTTGCTATTTCCTGAATTTCTGACAATGTCTCCTCTTCCTACCATAGTTATCTATGAGCTCTTGGCTTTGGTAGACATAATGCCCTTTCTTGGAATAGTGGGCTTCTTGCTTCAGTAAGATGCAATGTCTCCTAGTAAATTCTTATAGTACCATAGCATAACTTACCATCAATCGCATACTGCCCTGCTCAGTGCTTACTTTATACAGGGCTAATTTACCACCCATCCTTACCCTACTAGATGTAGACACCTTAAATGAAGGAATCAAGTTGCAACTTATACATTTTTAAATTACTAACATAATCTTCTTACCCTGACATTTTAGCTAAATTTTTATAAGACATTGAAGAAAAGACTTATAAATAGCTATTGTTTTTATTTTGGTAATTATACTACATACCTTTTCTGCACCGGTTTACACATTCTGTTGGCTTCAACTCTCATTCCCACTACTGCTGTAGCAACCAGATCTACGCAGGCTTCAACCACTTTTGAGCTGATGCAATCTGACAGGCCTTCACTCCAAACAATGGGAAAGGATATCCTTCTAGCCAAAGGATAAATTTTTCTCCACTTTTCCCCTCATTTGTTCTGAGACATATTTTACATGGTTTCTCAGAAGGTCCCATGGGACCTAAAATCAGTTGCCCACTGGCATGACCAACTAGATAACACATTGTTGTACTGGCCCTTCCTTCTTCCCATTTCACTCTCCTGTCCTTGTCTTCAGCTCCGTAAGATTGCATTCCCAAATAAACAACTCCTCACATAGGCCTCTGCCTCAGACTGTGCATTTGAGGGCAAGCCGGCGTATTCACCATGGTCCAGTTGAGAAATGGAAACCACACCAGAAATTTGAACAGAGAAAATGTAATATTAAGAATCAACTTGTAACACAAGGAGTAACTGCAAAGGCTTAAAAGATTATGAAGGAACATGAGAAAAGCAAACGGAACAATCACTACTTCTAGGGCTAAGACAAAGCATTCAAAGAAGGATCAGCTGTGTAAGAAGGCTCTCCCCAAGGCTGAGTCCAACCTCAGTAGAGAAGGTGTGGCTGCAGCCCTCGGGTGGCCAAGAATGAGCTGGAATGCCATTGTCCAGGGCTAGGCAGCAGGAATCTGCATTTTGGGACACCGAAGAGGGAGCCATCTTCTGCAAAGCCAGGAAGACTCTCTGGGAAGCTGCCCCGTAAGGCTCTGGTGACACCCTCCAGGAAGCTGCAGGCAAAACTGGCCAGGAAGCCACTTTTTGGAGTGTTGTTAAAAGTCACTGGGAAATCACCTGCTGGGGTATTAGCAAAGCTCGCAGGATAGTGATCTTAACTGGGAGCTAGAAGCAGCAAATACACTGAGAGGTCAAGAGAAACTCCTTCCTCCTGCAGTGTCCTTCCAGCTCTTCCTACCAACAAAGCTTAACATTGCGCCAGCTGGCTAAGGAAAAATGTTTGCGGGTTCCAGCTCCAGTAGCAAAAGCAGGAAAAGAAGGGTGGATTGGGACTGGAGAGGCAGTAAGAGATAAGAGACAAAACAACAGACAAAAACAGCGTTCTACCAATAATGGGTTCTTTGCACCTGGCCATTTACCAGAGTAATCAGGGCAGAAAAGCTCAACCATGAGCAGCAATTTCCTTCCAGAATCTGCCCAAACCACCATCCACTCACCTGCTGTTCTTTCCTTTTAGCCTCCCCGTTTCCCAGCCCACAATAGTACCTGAGCCTTTCTTGTTTTCACGACTTACATTTTGACTCGTCCGCTCCTCAGCTCGATGCCTGTGTGTGAGAAATGCTCTTGTGGCTCAGTTTGGTCCATAAGATCCCACACAGGCCATGCCAACTAATGAGCTTTTCCACCCAGGAGAGGCCTCTAATTCCTCCCTTTCTCTCACACTTTCTTGCGTGTAAGGTGCTAACCAGAACCTTTGAGTCCAAAGTGAGTAGGTAACCTCATCATGTCAACTTCTTTCTCACTCAATAAATCTGTCATGATAATTGATAAGCTTTAGAATGGTAACCTCTATTAATAAAAATACTGCCCAAGTCCTGTTATTAAGAAATTTTGTTTTGAAGTCAAACCAGTGCTCAAATTCTGGTTCTGCTGTCTGCTCTTAATCAGATAGTTAGACTTTTTTATTCTTACTCTCTTCTGTAAAATGGAGATAATGTTTGTTTCATATGGTTTTGAGAATTAAAAAAAAAAAAGAAGCATTTATAAGAAGCATTTACTCACACAGCAAATACCAGGTTGCCCAAAAAGTCTGTTTAGTTTTTTCCATAAGATAAAAGACACACTTTTCATTTTCACCAATAACTTTATTGATTTGGATATTTTGAGTATATATTGTCTATCTCCCACATGGCAGAACATTGATTGTTCTCAATTACTGCCTTGATTTGATCACTATTAACTTCAACTGGTCTAGCCAACAAACGATGGAGCATCATCCAGCGAGAATCTCCAGTACAAAACTTCCCAAACCACTTTTGACACATTCAGTCAGTCACAGCACCTTCTCCATACACTTCACAAATGTTTTTTTTGGCCTTTCAGTTGCATTTTTACCTTTTAACTTTCTTGAAATAATAAAGCATAATACACCAAAAATGTTGCTTATTTTCTTCCATCTTCAATATTAAAATGGCTACACAAAAATTCACCAATTTTGATAAGTATTTTTTAATGCATGCTGATATGACAGCTGTCACAATACAATCTAACAAAATTGTTTCAAATGAAGTTAAATACAACTAAACACTACTGGAGCCATCTTACAGGGGAAAAACAAACAAACGAACAAACTTTTGACCAACCCAATATTTTTGACCACCCACCATGTACCAGAAATTTTGCTAAACACTAACAGAAAAAGTAATGTATATTGATATCTGGCTCATGGTAGAAGCTTAAAAATAAAAGAACTTCTTTTTCTTCCCTTTGTGATTATGAGCATTGTCCATAGTAAATGAGCAACAAAATTTTCTTAATCATTATTCCTCTTATTTGTGTTTATTTGTTTTATAGGAAACACAAAAGAAAAATCTTTATAGATTAGATTTATACACTAGCATTATTAGGGCTTATTCCTATAAGGATACCCAGGTGGTTTTTTCATGAGTGTCTCAAATATTAATTATTCATATGAAATATGCTAAAAGAGGAAAGTATCTCAGATATGCTGCTGTGTGTGATTAAGATCATTGTTAGTGGGCATATATGCTCTCTATTATAAATAACGGTACATGTGTCAAATACCTTTGACATTCTTATTATTTCAAAGATTTTTGTAAGCATGAAACATTAACATTTTACATATGGGGATGGAGAGGTTAAATCATTCGCCCAAGGTCACTCAGTACATCAGTGACATAATTACTAGTTAAGGCTTCTAGTGCCATGGTCCCCCTGCCTCTTCCCTCTCCTTGAGAGAATATGTGCCTACAGTGATGCTTACTTGCCTTTTACTCTTAAGAAAGTACACTGAAAAAAAGTATTTCTTGCATTTTCTCCCAAATCAAATTAATCAGAAAATAAAATTAAAGCACATTTATTTAGCAGAAAGCTACTCTTTCCATTAATGAGAATTTTATTAAATATAATAAAATATTTCAGGCAGTTCCTTTCTTCCTGGTGGGGTTTTTTTTTTCCCTCTTCCTTTCTCAGACTTATTGAAAAGCATTTTTATTAGTGCAATAATAGGCTCCGGGACATGCAATTATATTGAGATGCTGACACTTTCCTGTTAGTTGCAGCCTTTGGCCTGAGGCCAAACAGTGAGCCCAAGCATATGAGTTTCTCTGCAAGCAGTCCTGGCATGCCACTCGTGTGCATTTGTCCTTACAGCAACCTCCAATTTTCACCCACTGTACAGAGAATTAACTAATTTTCCCTCCCAGTGCAATTGATCCAAATAGATACTCCCATCTCTTTTTTAGGGAAAACCAAAACTTCCTCATGAAGTTTTTGGAGGATGTAGTTAAGGACAGACCTGATTAGAGAAGCTTTACTTCGCTTTCATTTGGGGAAATACCATAAAGTGTTTCACTATTTTATGAGTCATTTACAAACATGAAATGCAAATGCTTATGCCTTTGCCATGAGTTTTCTTTATAGCTTTTGCTTCTGTACATTTTTTATTACAAATTTTCCTTCTTCCAAGCTCTGAACCAGAGCATTTTGGAGTAAAATCTAGATATCTACTATAAATAAAATACAGAAACCTAACCTCTGGAACTTTTTAAAATTTTTTAGGCAAGTTTAAACCATCATTACAAAAAACAAAAAGAAACCAACAGTGGATGCCTCTGAATCCACTCCTAGTTTTTGTTTAAAGAAATGAAGTCCCCAGGCTTTTCCTGTCTTTGCTAGATTATGTCCCATAGACCTGCCCCACATATCCCAACCTCCTTCTTGGAAATGTTGTAGTGTTGTTAGAAAATCCACATACAAACCTTATAAACTTTGTTTTTCAGTTAGGTGTAAAGAATAAGCACATGCACGCACAGCTAGACTATGCCCTCTAAAGGTGTCTCTGGCCTGAATGTGAACTAAAACAAAGGGCAAAGTTGGTTCCTGCCTTCCCCAACCTCGCCCAGCAATGTCCTGATGACCTTCAACACCCACAGGTCTAACAACCATTTCAGCAAAGCCTGGTGGTGTTCTGGGTGTCATTTCCTCAGCCAGGAGACCAAGTCTAGCAACGGCAGTCCTTCAGACCTAAATTCGGTGTGAAGGATTCCTCAGAGATGTCCCAAACATTTGTATTTCCTTGGAACTACAGTGGCCCAGTACTGACCATACTTCCCCTTCCTTGCTCATGAAAAAGGCTCTCCTTGGTTTCCTGGGGCCATTGCCATCCTATTTCATTAGGACCCTGACTGCAGTGTATGTCTGACCAGTGTCCTTTCCTCGGCGCTGACCAGATCCCTGCTTCAATCTGGTCAGACCTCCCGGGAAGCAGAGCACCACCCCCACCACGGGGTAAAGATTATCATGCACACTTTGAGACACGGAAGCCAGCCTGGAGCAGGCCCAGCAGGCAGTCCCTTGGATACTAACTGACTTCTGCACACCCTCTTTTAGGTTGGCCCTATAGCCATGTACTAGACAACTGAAACCCCAGTCCTACCCAGCTACCCCCCAAGATGCCACACACCTCTGAACTGGTCTCAGGGGTTCAGGTGACACAAAAATCAGACATGGTTGTATAAAGGAACAAGATTCTTTAGGAATCTCTGGGGTCCAGATTAGATGTAAGGAGGGGGAAATTGAAGTTGCAACCAAAATAGCATTTTTAAAACAGATGGGAATTATGATGAGGTAGCTGCTAAGGCTGTACTAACCACCAAATCAACTCCACTTTGTCATCGCAGGGAGTTAAGACACAAGAATGAAAACTGCTTGAGAGACATGGATGGGTAAGGGCCCAGTAAACAGGTAAGAAGTGAGACTATGAGTCCCCCCCGTCTCATATACAGGTTCTAAGTTAAAGAACTGCTCTCCCACACCCATAGAGCAAGAGAATACAATCTACACACAAGCTTTTAAGCATTCACATGTTATTCTGTTCTTTTATGTCATCATAATATGATCAACAATATAAAGTAGAGAAACATATATGTATATATGCAGATGTATGCATACATATACCATATTTTACCATGTGCAATGTGCATCCACCCACGTTTTTGGCCCAAACTTTCAGAAAAAAAATCTTCAGTTTTAATTTTTTCATTCAATTTTTTATTTATTTATATCTAGAAACAGAAACGATTATCATATTCCAGGGCATTATTTTGCATATGGATATCGATATTGCTTTTTAGAGTTATACTTTTAATGCATAAGCCTAAATAAAAGAATTAAAAAACATTTATATAGATACAGAATTAGTACTACCCATGTATAATGCACATCCTTATTTTTCCCTCAAAAATTTGGGCAAAAAAGTGTGTATTATACATAGCAAAATACGGTATATTATCTCTCTCTCTCTCTCTCTCTCTCTCACACACACACACACACACACACCACACACACACACATATAATGGTGATGCATTAAATTTATTACGCTACCTACTGGAACCCCTCTTATCAATGAAGAGATTCTCATGTTTTCTACCTCTCAACAACATATATACCCCTCTATTATAAGTTCCCTGACAGCTCTCATAATTTCTGTGAGTTCTTTTCCCTTCCCACCTGCCACCTACACTCAGATTACAGGTCTTGGCTGTCTGGTGGGTTCTGTCTCCTATCCTCCTCCTTCTATCGCTGGCCAATGCATCCCTTATTTGCCTTCACTTTGAACCAGCTTCCTAGCCTCCTTACCCACCAATATTTGTTTAAATAGTCTACCGGGGTAAGAAATAATCCTAACATAATTTTGTCTTTAAATCTTATGCAGGTACTTCAATTTTTTTTTGTCAAATTATTTTTCTGCTTTTATTTAGAGCCCTAAAATTATATGAACAAGACTAATGTAAGCAAGTATAACTAATAAATTTTCTTCTAAATTAACATTAAAATCAGTATGTGTATAACAATTGTCATTCATACAAGTAATGGTGTTAATTTTGAAGCTAGAGCAAGAGAAACATTATGGCCACACAAATTGAGAATTATTTATTTCATTGGAATCTAGTTATATTAAAAAGTTGCAGAGAACTTCTTTCTATTCTACACTAATTTTTATGATGCTTAAGAAATATACATTGGTCACACTTTACATACAGAATGAGTAAAAACTTTGCATAATTAAAAAAAGCCTAAATGTCACCTCTAGGCAGAAATAAGGAAAATACATGTTCAATATTTGGTTTACTTTACTTGCCCCACCAGGTTTAAATTGTAGCATTGTTAGCAAAAAAAAAAAAAAAAAAAAAATGTAGGAAGAGTCATTGCTTCAAATTTTGAACATAAAATGAGACTTTACCGATATTTTTTAACAGATGTTAGATTTTCTACTAATCCCAAAAATGAGCAACTAGCGCTCAAAGCTAAGGAAAAGCAAGAGCTTGATACCTCCAAATTTTAAAGAGATCCACCAAAGATTAGAGATGGATTCCTTCCCCAAGGTTTACTAAGAGTCAGCTGAGAGGTCTCTACCCAATTAACTCCTGCCATCCTACCACTCTCTCTGTTGTCCCTATTAGCCATTTCCAGGAAAAAGGAGGAAGAAAGACATCAGGAACATCAGCCTTATGGGAAATTCAGAGTTACGCAATTCATTTGGTGAGGAAAAATTCTCTTGCCTCCACATGGGAAGGAGGACGTGGTGCCTTCCCCCTACCAAACAAATGAGGAGGAATCCAAGAGAACCACTTGCGAAGGTCAGAGGGAGCTACACAGAGAAGAATATGAAAACGGTATATCACTCTTCAGTGTGACAGCTCCTTTTCAAGAAAAGAGAGAGAGAGAGAGAGAGAACTGGGGAGATGGGTAATAGAGTGAGAACAGCTAGCAAGTTCACACCAGTTTTCCATGAGGCAACTGAACCCTGCAGAGCATAGCTGGGCCTGAGCTATCTAACCTGAATTCCACCCTAGAGGAAGACCACCATTCCAACCTGAACTCGCACAGCACAAAGGACAGAGTGAGGCAGCCCTCCTTCCCTGTGAAGTCACCCACAAGAGCTCAGAGGAGACAGCCTTCAGATGCTTGCCATGCTGGGGCCAATAAAATGGAAACAGAGAGGCAGTGAAAACCAGTTATGAGGCAATTCCCTTTTTCTCATCCTTTCTCTCTCCCTCCCACAATACCAGAGGGGGTAGATCCAGCATAAGCAGGAAGGTAAGACATTCAGGACAGACAGTGTGAGGCCCCTTCCTTCCAACATGCTAGAGTGAGAAGAAGAAAAGAGGAACAGACCTCATACCTTTCCTCACTTCTGGACAATCCCACTCTGGAAGAAGGGATGGTGATACAATTCAAATCAGGCAATGAATTAAAGGTTTTAACTGAACTAAACTGAATCAACCCAGAAAGCTAAGCAATTTGCCTAGGATATGTCTATGGGATCTACAACCCAGGCAAAGTTTCTTAACAGTATGCTTGAACACAGATCTTAAAATGTTAATAATCTATTTGGTTGAAACTCTTCAATAAACCAGATATATTTTTATAGACCCCAAGCATTAATTCGCGTAATTTGGATTTGTACCATTTGACTACTGCACACTTTACTTTTGAAAAGTATAATGTTTAGAACTTGAGTAGGTGGGTGTAGCAGCAGCCACCAAAATGTCTTCACAAGGGATATTTATGAATCGAGCCCAGATGTAGGAATCTGTAGCCATGCCAGATGGTAACCAAGGCTTTGTCTATACCCAGCAAAGTCTAGCTGTGCTGGTCTCAGTCGCCTCAAGTACAAACTCTCAATATTGTTAACTCATAAAAGAAATGATTTATTTAATATTCCTGTCTTATCATGCCAAAAAAAAAAAAAAGCCCTGATAAAATACCTTTGTTACAACCAGGAGGCACTGGTCTAAAATTTTTCTTTTGTAAATTCTAGGCTGATGTGCCATTCATAATTCAGCCATGAGTCAGTTTTAAAAAGAATGGAGCTACAAATGCAATCACCACCTGGCACAATCATGATTGCTTTGGTTGTGTAAACCTAACTATCTAAATTTATATCCAATTTGATTAGCTTCAGAAAGGACAGAAATCCAAGCTTAATATTGATGGTGAACAAGTATTATATTTTGATTGACTTTTCTGTGCTTGTGAAGATTAAGAAGCCCATATTATTTGAAACTGGAGTCCTTCATTTTCTCTCATGTTGATAGTTGTGGTATGAACATAGTCCATCAAAGACTTCTGTTACCAGGAACCACATCAAAACAGTAGTGGGTCAAATAGCAAATAGCACCAGATTACACAAAGTGCTTTTGTCCATAGCTTCTGTCTTGAGCAGGACCAGCGACACATATGCAGTATATCAAAGGTTAAAATAGCCTATATCCAAAGATTAAAACTGACATTCCAATCTGTTTAAGGTATTTTCTGTTATGATTATATTAAATAATTAAATCAAAATACAAACACCCAAATAACTACATATATGTAGTTGGAAACAAAATTGATATCCTAATGATAATTGATAAAAAGCAATAACTAATAAATGTGATTGGATTCAATAACAAATATAAACTATAAATTAGTGTCAGGCTGGAAATACAGGCTTTATAAAATAACTATGATTGCTTTCTTTTTTGCTTGCTTCATTCAACCAATTTAAGCTTTTGCTATAAATTTATAATTTAGATTCATTTAAGCAACCAAACAGCTTCTTTTATTTTGTTTGGACTTCTCTAGACTTTACTTAGAAGGAAGAGATGTTTTATGTAAGCAATTTACCTTCTTTTTTCTCAAAAAAAAGTTTTATCTACAGAATTCCAAAAAGATTGTCCTTAGAGAGTTAACTCATCCTATGCAACTGTTCCCATCAACTTTGGAGCCAGTGACAATGTGACTGTCTAAGTATTCTAATGATTCATGATGGAAACCAAATTTAGCTACAGTTCCCTTTTCACTGTACCGACACTCTATTTTGAATAATCAAAAATAATAGGGCAATCTGTTGTTCTGACCTGAATAGACACAAATAATCTACAAAGTTCAAAAAACTAATTTTAATGTTAGAAATAAATATACATATTAAGTCTATGTACATTCAGGTTTTCCTGAAAAAGAAAAAAAGGACAGAAAACAATCTTTGAGAATGGTTTCTTGAATTGTTTTGATAAAGCTTGGAAAAAGCAGAAAACTCATGAGAATGTCTGATCTCATAAGATTTCTAGTTTGATATTTAGGCAAAAGGTAAGTAAAGCCTCCATATTCTTAACTACTTAAAATTCCTTTCCACATCTCAAAAGAAAAAGAGAAGGGAGGGGAAGGAGAGGGAAGGGAAGGGACAAAAATGAAATCTCATCTATAAAAACTAGCAAAAAATATTGCAATACTTTAATTAACTATTGTAGAAAAAGATAAAGGGCTATTGTTCAAAACTGGTGTCCTCATAAAAAAAGTTTACTTTTTGTCAATAAATATAAATTGCCATCAATGTGCCAGACACTATCCCAGATGCCAGTGGAACACCAATGAAACGCATAAATAAAATTTATCTCATAATAGAGTATATATCCTAGTAGGAGAGACAGATAATTAACTATATAAACCAATACATATGCTGCAATGGTAGTTAATAATAAGAGGTATGAGAAAAAGTAAGTTGTGGGATAGAGAGATGTGGGTGTAGAGACTTTTATAAATAGGTTAGTCAGGGAAGGCTTCTCAGAAGAGGTGCCATGTTTGTTGAAAGACCTGGGAGATGAGAAAGAGCCAGGGGAGAGCACAGGGGAAGATCATTTCAGGAGGGAGAATAAAGAGAACCATGATTGGGAACTTTCTCCTGATTACTCACACCTTCTAATTCACGTGCCAGCCTCCTCTAACTCTCACTGATACACTTAAATTTTAGCAGGGTTTTTTTAATAATATCCCCCTATGTTTATTTGTTATTAACTCCTTATTCTTGACTTTATCAGGTTTTTTATGATAATTTCTTAAAGAGTGACTATGTTTTCAATGCATTAAAATCCACATAATATAAATGAACCCCCTTTTTAATAATATTTATTTAAGGGTTGGAAAAGATCTTGGAAACAAAGTAGTTCATACTCTTATTTTACAAATGTGGAAACTAAATCCCAGAAAGACTATATGTTCTGCCTACTGTCATACAAGTAGCTAAGAGTAGAACCAGTAGTAAATATAAATCTTAGTATGACACTTTTCACAATCTATCTTGCCTTGTATCAATATCATTTCCTCAGCTCGACTCTGAGTTCCTTAGAGAAGAGAGAGAGAGAGAGAGAGAGAGAGAGAGAGGAGGGGAGGGAGGGAGGGAGGAAGGGAGGGAGGGAGGAAGGAAGGAAGGAAGGAAGGAAGGAAGGAAGGAAGGAAGGAAGGAAGGAAGGAAGGAAGGAAGGAAGGAAATATATACATATAGTCTATTATGGTAACTTTGAAAAACTGGTGGTCAGTAAGTATTTTATAAATTAACAACTACTCTTCTATGTCAACCATTTTCCAAACTCCCCAAATTTCCTCAAGTCTTCTATAATCTCTGGTAAAGTTGTGTTGTGTCTCCTAATAAAATTCTTCAGTAAATAGGCAGGCATCTACTTCACTTACTATTGCATAAGTGCTGATAGGATTTAGATACAAATGGTTTGTGACCTAAATTAGAAATGAAGACAGAATATAAAGAAGAATCAAGTAACATGCTCATTTTATGCCTGGATGGTCTTGCTGAATGATACGTGATTTTGGTGGTGAGCGCTTCAGGAAGAAACTTTATGTTTGCTATAGAGACCCAAACACATTGCTGGATTAAAATAAGTAATCAGTATTGATAACAGCCACAATTTAGGCAATGTGCTTTCAAGAAAATATATTGGTCTCTGTTAATTGGCACATATGCTATTAATAAACATTTTCTTACATACAATATTAGGCTTCCTATACTGTTACATTTGCAACATGTATAACCCAAAATAGGTCTACAAAGGCAATTATCACTTGAACTATATAATTTGTCAATAATAACAAACATGGGTAATACGGAACTAGAGTACTTGACATTTCTTAAAGAAAGTAAATTTTTCCTAAATTTGTTCTTCCCTTACATAAGCAATATAAAAAAGAATTAAACTCTTGCAGAAAGACAGCAATAAAAAAAAAAAATGACCTGGTTTTCTGTGCCCAAGTTCCCAGTACTTTGCACAGCATAAGTTAAAAGTCTCAGCTTTTCCACCATGCAATTCAGAGAATGTGGTGGGAACAGAATGTGAGGCAACTCAGCTGGAAAATATCTTAGATGAAATATTTTTGTCGAGCACTTTTCTCATGTGAATTTGCCTCTAGTTTGGTATATACCAGTCACCAGAACATGGCATTCATTTTACTTCATGTCTTGAGGATTTTTTTTAATCAGCAAACTGGCAGCATAAGCCAGCAGAACAAAAGCAAAAAAACGATGCAACCATTTTTAACAAGAGCTGTATCTCCTAGGGGGTCAAAAGACAAGAGTCAACTTTTAATATCCTCACAGGTCCTTTGCTGTGATAAATGGCAATGAGGAAAATTCCTTAAGGCTCCCTGCCTAGTTGGCTTTCTTCTCAAAATCAGATTCATTATAACCCACAAGAATTCTTATTCTTCAAAGATACATGTCAAGTTTGATAGTTTTTTATTCAAAGTGAGTAATAACAATCTAAATATTAAAAGCATGTTTTCTTCCAGACATGCTGATGTCTCAACAGGTTCTTTTTTTTATATCAAGGGAAACAAAATTCTGCTTTGTGCAGCTGCTTATCAGACTTGCAGCTTTGTTAACACTGATGTCCTGGACAAAACAGCAGCTTGTCCAGTGGGTGTCTGACCAAAAATATTTCAGATACACAAAAAAGTAAGAGAACAATATGAAAATGTGATAGCTGGACAATAAATTTGGAAACTAATTCCTTAATGATGAAACAAATTCAATTAAAGTTATCTTGATCCCATTAACAATTTATATTCTAGAGCCGTGTTCTCAACTGCTCTGAAATCAGGATAATCATCTGCGTGAGTGATTCTAACGCGCAGCCAGAGTTGGGAAACGGTGGAACGTATTAACCAGAAAACTAAAAGAGGAAGTTAGATCTAAATCCAAATAATTTCTTGGAATATAGTAATAAACCAAAAAGGAATAAGAAGAAAGCCTTAAAAATCGAACCCCATTCATCCAACTGGTCATTTAACATTAACATTGATCAGCAACCAACCATGTTTCTGTAGAAATTAATCTTCAAAATTGTTGCTAATCCCTTCCCCACAGCTGCCAGCCCTACCACAGTGTCATAACCCTGCTTCCGCAGAGCACTAAGGAGCATTTTTCTCTCAGGCGCCACTGTTGAGCTGGATTGAATCTGGCTCCAAAATTGCCAAAGATCACACAGGGCACAAAGGAGACAACCATTGCCTGATTAGTTATGATAACAATGCTTGTAGAGGCCTAGAAACCCTTTCTAGGAGATTAGCCTGCAAAGAGAAGAGGTCATCTCTGCTGAAAATTTAAGTGGGTTTTTATGCAATTACTTGAGGTAATAATAGTTTTTGTCCAAAGACCCAGAATTTCTCAATTTTGTAACAGTTCCCAATATTCTAGGATAGGCGATTGAAAGAACAAGTTGATCAAGATGTAAGTCGTTAGACTTTCACTTTTTTCTTCACAGCTTTAGTGAGGTATAATTGATGTACAAAAAAACTACACGTATTTGATGTATACAATTTGATGAGTTTGGATATATATTTACACCCACGATGCTATCACTACAATTAAGGTAATAAACCTATCCAACACTTCCAAAACTTTCCTTGCACCTCTTTGCTGGTTTTTATGAGGGAGTGGGGCTGAGGCTGAGGAAAGGTTTGTTTTTTGTGATGAGAACACTTCGTATAAGTGTTCTACTCAACATTTTTTTAAGTGCACAATACTGTATTTTCTTTATTGTTGTTCAAGCACAGTTGTCTCCATTTTCCCCACACCACTCCCTCCACTCCCCACCCAACCTCACCTCCCACCCTCAATTCTACTCCCACTTTGGCTTTGTCCATGGGGCCTTTATAAGTGTTCGTTGACTTGACCCTTCCCCTTCTTTCCCCCATTATTCCCCTCCCCCCTCCCCTCTGGTCACTGTCAGTTTGTTCTTTATTTCCTGGTCTCTGGTTCCATTTTGCTCACTTGTTTGTTTTGTTGATTAGGTCCCACTAATAGGTGAGATCATATGGTATTTGTCTTTCATTGCCTGGCTTATTTCACTTAGCATAACGCTCTCCATTTCCATCTATGCTGTGGAGAAGGATAAGGGTTCCTTCTTTCTTCCTGTTGCATAGTATTCCATTATGTAAATGTACCATAGTTTTTTGATCCACTCATTTACTGATGGGCACTTAAGCTGCTGTAAATAACACTGCTATGAACAGTGGGGTGCATAGGTTCTTTTGAATTGGTGTTTCAGGATTCTCAGGGTATAATCCCAGCAGTGGGATCACTGGATCAAAAGGCAGTTCCATTTTTAGTTTTTTGAGGAAATCCCATATTGTTTTCCACAGGAGTTGCACCAGCCTGCATTCCCACCAACAGTGCACTAGGATTTCCTTTTCTCCACATCCTGGCCAGCATTTGTTGTTTGTTGATTTGTTTATGATGACCAGTCTGGCTGGTGTGAAGAGGTACCTCATTGTGGTTTTAATTTGCATTTCTCTGATGGCTAGTGATGCTGAGCAACCTTTCATATGTCTCTGGGCCTTGTGTATGTCCTCCTTGGAGAAGTGTCTCTTCAAGTCCTTCCCCCATTTTTTAATTGGATTGTTTGTCTTCCTGGTGTGAAGTCATGTGAGTTCTTCATATATTTTGGAGGTCAAATCCTATCCAAAATATCATTGGCAAATGTATTCTCCCATACAATTGGTTCCCTTTTCATTTTGCTGATGTTTTCTTTAGCTGTGCAGGTGTTTTTTTAATTTGGTGTAGTCCCATTTGTTTATTCTTTTCTTTATATCCCTTGCTCTAGAGGACATATTGGTGAAAATATTGCTGCTCAAAATACCTGAAATTTTCCTATCTATGTTTTCCTTTGGGACTTTTATGGTGCCATGACTTATATTTAAAGTCTTTTACCCATCTTGAGTTTATTTTTGTGTATGGTGTAAGTTGATGGTCAAGTTTTATTTTTTTTGCATGTACCTGCCCAGATCTCCCAACACCATTTGTTGAAAAAGCTATTTTTACTCCATTTTATGCTCCTGCCTCCTTTGTTGAATATTAATTGACTCTAGAGACATGGGTTTATTTCTGGACTCTCTATTCTGTTCCATTGACCTATGTGTCTATTCTTATGCCAGAACCAAATTGTTTTGATTACAGTGGCATTGTAGTATAGTTTGATATGAGGTATTGTGATCCCTCCTACTTTGTTCTTCTTTCTCAAAATTGCTGAGGCTATTCAGGGCCATTTATGGTTCCATATAAATTTTTGAAATATTTGTTCTATATCTGTGAAATATGTCATTGGTATTTTAAATCAGATTGCATTGAATCTATAGATTGTTTTGGGTGGTATGGACATTTTGACAATGTTAATTCTTCCAAATCATCAACACTGCATATGCTTCCATTTATCTGTGTTTTCCTTAATTTTCTTCTTCTGTAGTTTTCTTATTCTGTAGTTTTCTGAGGACAGGTTTTTTACCTCCTTGGTTAGATTTATTCCTAGGTACTTTATTTTTCTTGTTGCTATAGAAAATGGGATTTCTTTCCTGATTTCTGTTTCTGATATTTCATTGTTGATGTACAAAAATGACTTCCATTTCTGAATATTGACTTTGTATCCTGCTGTTTTGCCAAATTCACTTTTTAGGTCAAGTAGTTTTTTGCTGGAGCATATAGGGTTTTCTGTGTATACTATCATGTCATTTGCAAACAATGACAGTTTTACTTCTTCCTTTCCAATTTGGATGCCTTTTATTTCTTTTTCTTGTCTGATCACTGTGGCTAGAACTTCCAATACTATGTTGAATACAAGTGGTGAAAGTGGACACCCTTGTCTTGTTCCTGATCTTAATGGGAAAGCTTTTAGTTTTTTGCCCATTGAGTATGATGTTGGCTACAGGTTTCTCATATATAGGCTTTATTACATTGAGGTATGCTCCTTCAACTCTTACTTTGCTAAGTGTTTTTTTCACAAAAGGGTACTGTACCTTATAAAATCATTTTCCCCATCTATTGATATTCTCATGTAATATTGTCTTTCCTTTTTTTATATATTGTATTACATTTATTGATTTATGAATGTTGTACCATCCTTGTATCCATTATAGATGATAACTTTCTATTACACTCTATGAGAAAATATATATAGTCTTAAGAAATTAATTTTGCTTCATCAATAAACATAAGATGTTACTTACTAAGATAAAAATACATTGTATTTTTGTAATTAACCAAGTCTCTTATGATCCAAATATGGGATGAAGTCTAGCTTTAAAGATGAGAGAATAAGCTTGATCTATTAAAAAAAATTAAAAATGTTAAAACATGGACTATTTCATGATGATCTGAGGACTTTTGTCCAAGATTATCTACTTCCAAAAATGGAAATTTGGGAATCAGGTAGATCTAATTCTGTCATATGCTAGATGTGTAACTGTAGAAAAATTAGTCACATTTTCTTCGTTAATAAAATAGAGTATTAACTTTCAATATTGTAAGAAGCAATGTATAGAAGAAATGCCCACATTCATATACAGTACAGTGTTGAAATTATAAACAAAAGTGGAATATGAGAAAAGTATGATAATGTTCCATGTCATTGTATGTACCAGTTGTTGCTAAATAACAGTGATAATGATGATGACAATAATAATTTTATAATAATAAGAATAATTATGATTAAAGTCCAGAATCATACTTTGTAATATATTCACATTCTTATATATGGCCTTTATTTTCTCCACAATTGATTTCACAGGTTGAGACAGAATTTTTACCACTTTCAGGACAATTAATGATTTCCACCTATGCCTTAATTGTACCTAATTTATGAGACCCACATTTATTAAGACTAATAATAACATTTTTCTATTTCCATAAAACAGAGAAAAATGTAATAAAATATTCAGATCATTGCACTAATTGTCAAAGTTAGCAATAGTGCCAAATTCAAATCACTGACTAGTTGTCAATACTGCCAATGCAATGCTCAAAATATCTAATTATCAACTCAGGTGTTGATGTTGCGATTCACTGTGGAAGAGATGCTGCACTGTTTCATAATGTAACCACTAGCCACATGGGACTATTTAAATTTAAATTTAAAATAATTAACATCAAATAAAATTTTAAATTCCTCAGGCTCACTAGTCATATTTCAAGTGATCAGTAACCACATGTGGCTAATGGTTAGCATATTATACAGTGTAGAGAACATATCCAACATCAGAGAAAATTCAATTGGATACAGATGGTCTAGAGACTTTTCTATGTGTAATGTTTGAAAGTGCAAATGTTTTCTGAATTCTGTCAATTCTTTACTCATTATATTTCATCCTTTTCTTTCCAATCTCACAGCTATTACCTTGAAAGTTCAGCATCTTTGTGATTTATCTATTACAATAACCTGTAAATGGTCTCACTCTTTCTACTGTCTTCCCCAGCTAATGCATCTTATAAAGCAAACATGATTAATTTTTCCAAGCAATGCCTTTTTCCCTACCAAATCTTTGTGTCTTCACCTTGATTATGGTATATGTACCAAGCGAAAGTGTTCAGTTGATAAGTAACTTCCATTAATTGGCTTCTTTCCTTCTACTACGATGGGATTCCAAAACCTACACAAGTCCTCTGTTCCATGACAAATATCAGTTCATTGTCCCCTAGTTATTCTTTTTCCATTTTCACTTTTTCTCAAGCTAATTTTTCCTACCTGGAAATAGTTATAGATTCTATTCCCATATAGCAGTCCTCCGTTATCCACAGGGGATATGTTCCAAGACCCCCAGTGCATGCCTGAAACTACAAGTAATGCCAAATCCTATATATAATATGTTTTTTTACTAAAACAGATTATGACAAAATTTATAAATTAGGTACAGTATGAGATTAACAGGAATAATTAATAATAAAATAAGACAAGTATCATAATATACTGTAATAAAAGTTATGTGAATGTGATATCTCTTTCAAAATATCTTATTGTCATGTGAGATGATAAAATACTTACATGATGAGATGAAGCGAGGTAAATGACAGGCATTTTGGCATGCATTAGGTTCCTATGACCTTCTAGCAATACATCAGAAGGAGGATCATCTGCTTCAGATAATCTTAGATCATTGAGCCATGACGACGTCGATGGTTAGATGTCAGAAGCAGAAGATGTTGATGGTTGGGGAAATTTAATATTTTCAGACCAAGGTTGACTGTTGGTAACTGACACCAAGGACCAGAAGGGACTACTGTCCTTGACTGTTACATCATAATCCTATGAAATCCAGTTTAAGTCTGACTTTATCCACACAGCCGAACTTGACCAGCTCACACCGCAATTGTCTTTAATAACCCACGTCAGTGATCTCTCCAAGGATAGTCCCCACTGACTATTATGTTTTGTGATGTTCGTTGTAACTCCTCACATTCAAGAAATTTACAATCTGTTTTTTAGAAAAAAAAAAAAATATATATATATATATATCTATAAACAGTTGCCAAGACCTGTGAGAGTTTTTTGTGTATCCCACAGCATCTACAACGTATCTATCATGAAGTATAGTTTTAAAAATAACAGTTACAGATTTTATCTAAAAAGGGGAGTAAAAAGGTAGAGAAAAATAATATTTCCTCAACAAAATTCTGGGTCTTCCAACACTTTCAGGGTTAAATATTAGTTCCATTTTACAGATGAGGTTCAGAGAAGTTAAATAAATTGGTCTAGGTTATAACTAAGAAATGGCAGATCAGAAACTTCTAAAATGAAACAAATTCTAAAAGCTCAGGATCTTTTAGTTCAAAGACCTATCTCCTCAATAAAGGATCAATGCTTTATCCTCTAGAGCCAGTACTTTGAAATTCAAAGTACTCATGACTCATAAAATTACCGCTATGATTTCAATCTTTCTCTATCCTTTTAAACATGATCATGGGGAAATTTTACCTTGTCATTGAATTAAAGGCAGGCAGGCTCCATGGTTTTCTAGACCTTTTTTTTAGTAATAGAAATTCCTATGGTAATTTCCTTCTTCATTCAGAAATTATAATATTTAATCCAATATATTGATTAACCCTTTAAACTTCATTTATGAGTAAGACTCTCCCCACTTCTCTTCAACTGAGGCTGGCAGGAGATGGGCCGCCCAACTTGGAGAATAAAATATGGTCTATTTCTTTTCTCTTTCCCTCACTTTCTCTTTCTTTCATTTTTTCCTTTCTCCTTTTTTCTATAGCTACTGTTTCTTGACCTCCCAGGGTCAAATGTGTAACAGGAGGAAAGAGGTAAAAGAGACAGGAAAACTCCTACTTGACTCTCATGAAAAGGTACCATGTTCTTTGGGCCTGAAAGATTCATTCTTTCATGGGTGCTTTTATAGATTCTTTCCACACTTCATGCTGGGCATCTGCAAATGTGATTCACTTGTCCAAGGCAGTGCCTTACCTCTGGCTGGCTTCTGCTGATCCTTTTGTGGCTGCTAAGCTCTGTGTCATACCTCTCAGTCTCTTACTCTGGTATCCCCTCACCTCCTGATACACTGACTTCTTTTGCAGAGTCCCATGTTTAAAAGACTTCAAGCTAACATTCCTACTGAATTTTCTACATGGCTACAATTCCTGCTCCTTTGGCCTCCAACAGAAGAATATACAGAAACTTTCCAGATGCAATTCTTTTCCATTAAAAGATGGTTTAAGTTAGGTGTGAGTCAGACATTAGTCCAATCTGTTCCCAGTTATAAGAAACACACAGTTAGTTCTCTAAGTTGAACCTCTCTCACAAGACTCCAACTACTTCTGACTTGAGGAGGGGTGATACCCACAGCACTTATAAGTCTCTCTAAAACTCTCCTCAGAAAATCCTGCTTTCTGGTTCCACAATATGGGTTTCAGTCATCTCTCTGGTTCTCAGATATGGGGTCCCTCTCATGATTCATTCTTGAATGTAGCCCCCAACATCTTCACGCCTCAGCCAAAATGAAAAGGGCAAGGGGCCTATTTTAACATCTTGCTATACATATTAAGTGGAATTACCTCAGAATATAATCTCTGTCACAGGCTATACACTGTATTGATCATGAAGTAGTGAATTATTTCTCTAAAATATCAATGTCCTCGATATAGACTCACTCTGCATCCATTCAGTACCCAATTATTTTTTCATGGTTACAATTTCTCTAACTTTTTAAATCACTCTATATATTATATTTAAAATCTTCTATATCTCTTGATTGGAGTATGTAATCCATTTACATTTGAGGTTATTATTGATAGGTACTTATTTACTGCCATTTTCCCCTTTGTTCTTATGTTTCTCTCTCCTCTCTCTCTCTCTCTCTCTCTCCCTCCCTTTCTCTTCATCTTCTTAAAGCAGTCCTTTAGCAACTCTTGCAACACTGGTTTGGTGGAGATGTGCTCTTTTAGCCTTTTTTGAGTGGGGGCAGTTCTGGGAAACTCTTTATTTCACCTTCCATTTTAAATGAGAGTCTTTGTGGGTAGAATAGTCTTGTAGGCCTTTGCTTTTCATTACTTGGAATATTTCTTGCCATTCCCTTATGGCTTGTAGTGTTTCCACTGAGTAATCAGCTGATCACCTTATCAGGGCTCCCTTGTATGTTACTAGCTGTTTCTCCCTTGCTGCCTTTAATATTCTCTCTTTGTCTTTAAATTTTGCCATTTTTATTATGATGTGTCTTAGAGTGGGCCTCTTAGGATTCGTCTTGGTTGGGAACCTCTGTGCTTCCTGGATTTAAGTGACTTTTTCTCTCATCAAGTTAGGGAAGTTTTCTGTTATTACTTTTTCATACAGATTTTCTATGCCTTCCTCCTCTCCTTCTCCTTCTGGCATTCCTACATATTTGCTAATGATACCTCAGACAAAAGTTTGATCTCCAAAATATATAAAGAATTCATATAACTCAATACCAGGAAGACAAATAATCCAATTAAAAAGTGGGCAAAAGACCAGAACAGACACTTCAAGGAGGACCAACAGAGGGCCCAAAGACATATGAACAGTTGCTTTTCATCAGAGAGAGGTAAATTAAAACCACAACAAGATACCATCTCACAAAAGTCAGAATGGCCATCATTAAAAATCAATAAACGAGTGCTGGCAAGGATGTAGAGAAAAAGATACCCTAGTGCACTGTTGGTGGGAATGCAGGCTGGTGCAGACACTGTGGAAAACAGTATGGAATTTCCTCAAAAAACTAAAAATGCCTTTTGACCCAGTGATCCCACTGCTGGGATTATACCCTGAGAATCCTGAAACACTAATTCAAAAGAACCTAGGCACCCCATTGTTCATAGCAGTGTTATTTACAATAGCCAAGTGCTGAAACAGCCTAAGTATCTATCAGTAGATGAGTAGATCAAATATCTGTGGTACATTTACAAATGAAATACTATGCGGCAAAAAGAAAGAAGGAACTCTTACCTTTCACAACAGCATGCATGGAACTGGAGAGCGTTATGCTAAGTGAAATTAGCCAGGCAATGAAAGACAAAGAAAGACCATACAATCTCACCTATAACAGGAACCTAATGAATGAAAAAACAAACAAGCCAAATAGAATCAGAAGTATGGAAACAATGAACAAACCAGCAGGGGCCAGAGGGGATCGGAGAGAAGGATAAAGGAGGAAAGAAGGGGAAGGATATAGTTAAAGAACAAGCATAAATGGCCCATGGACATGGACAACAGGGTAGGGTTTGACTGTGGAGGGGGGTGGGGAACATGTGGCAGGGTAATGGAGAGCAACAGGGAAAAATTGGGGCAATCGTAATAGAACAACAATTAAAAAATCTTCTAAGTACTTAATTATATTTGTTTAAATTTTCACCTCAAGTGTCACTCCTGGTTTTCTCATTCTTTTCATCTTCCCCTTTTTTACCTGGATAATGTTGTTCATTAACATTCCTTCTCTCTACTCATTTTGAGTCAGAATGAGCAAAAAGTAGATGTTGTTTTCTTTCTGCCTCTAATTTCATATAAATTGCTAGTCTTATTGCAAGTAGTAATCTTTATTCATCCAGTTGTCTTTCACAAATAGAGCAAAGTAGAATCTGCTTCTAAGTTAAACAAAGAGCAGAAATCAGAATGTCAAATTATAATTGGCATATCCCAGAAATAATCAATATTGCCTTTTGCAAGTTCTTCCCACAGTTAAAGCAAATCCTGGTTAGCGCTAGCCAAATCTTGACTAATTTGGCTTCAAGTTATTACCATACTTAATATCTCTGAATCAACACTGATGACTAAGATAAAGTGAACTACAAGAAATGATCAGTCTTCAATGCAAAAACTTTTTCACTATGTGCCAACTATTGCTGGTGCACCTGTTTTATGTTCAGAGTGGGAAGAAAATCAAAAAGACGTGGCCAATTTTGAAAGAAACACAATGTTTTTAATATCTCAAAATATCTCAAATACATAACATTGCTTCTACTACTTATTCAAACTACAAGGCTGATTAAGCATATGTGTAAGGCAGGCATGCAAATAAAAAATTACCTACTCACATCCCACCTTACTCTCTCAGATCCCAGTTTCTTATCTTAGAATTGGCACTGTACGAAGCAGAGGCAGAGAAAAAATAGAAATTCATGGAGTTTCCATGAGGTACACACAAAAAAGTAACGTGAGAACAATTTCAGAATTTCTGATATTGTGTTTGTGAAGGGCTTTAGAAATAATCTAAAGGCCCTTTTTTTCAGGGAGAGAGACCTCCACTCTTAATTCATGTATATTACACTTGTTAAACTAACATTAATAGTACAATAAATCCTGTGTGATCTGAATCCTGAGAAACAGAAAAAAACTGGACTTTATATTACCTAGAGTTATTTTTTTCCAAAGTTGTCATTCTAGAACAATAAGAGGCTGGGAAATTGGTGACAAGAACGCATTTTAAAGTATTATTAATGTGAATAAAGCAATATCATTTACCTGGAGAGCCCACAGTAAGAAAGTGGAAATAAAAAGTCATGTTCTAGATTCATTCCTTCAGCCAATTTCGTGGGTGTCACAGGTCCTCCCAAGCTCAGGACAAAACATAGGTTAGATGCATCGGTGAAGACTGAGACTCACATCTGTGCAGATCAGGAATGGACTATGAATGACAAGATAACAGTAAGACCAAGGATCAACCATTAAGAGATGAGCATGCTATAATGAGAATAGAGGGTGGTTCAAAACTGAAGATGCATCTCTAGTAGGAAGAGATTTTTTTAACTATCTGGGACAAGGAAACCAGGATGCAATGAGGTACAAAGCATAGGACTTGCCCTTATGGAACTCATAGCGTAACAGTAAAAATCTCCAAGCAATGAAAAATGTGCTGAGTGTTAGGAAATGAATGCTTATGGAATACTATAAGGGGAGTTTGATCTAGTATGTTGAATGAGAAGGCGACAAAGTGATATCTAAACTGAGATTTGCAGAGTAAGTAGACGTTTGCCAGGTAGAAATTTTAAAATGTCACTATGACTGGAAAGTCTCAGCTGGCATTCACAGAAATTAACTTCCTAACCAACTGATTGAATTATGAGACATATCATTGTTGCTTTAAGCCATTCGGTTTTGGGACACTTTGTTGTTTTGCTTTCACATGGACTAGACATGGTCCTGATGAGCTAAAAAAAAAAAAGAGAGAGAAATGGTCTTATCTCCATCTTGAGACAATACTGACATCAGAGTCTGATTTTTTTTTTATGCTTTTGCAGGCAAGAGTGTCCAATATTAAATCAGGCATTTAATTATTCTGTTGCCACAATGATGGAGAGTGCTCTTAGCATTTAATGAATGGGGCCCAAGGATGCTAGACATCCTGTACCACAAAAAAATTATTCAGCATCTCTTTTGAATTGAGAATACCATCCCATGCATTCAATTAGGTGACAAACCTAAGCTTAAGTTTCTTTTACATATAAACATGGAGTATTCAAAAACAAAGCAAACCAAAAAAAAAAACCCCAACATAGAGTATTCTTTATGCAGTTTTGATATCCACAACATTCAAAGAAAGTAACTAATACTACTCTGGAAAGTGAGAGAAGATGGTGTTTTACTTTGTTTGAAAGTGTACCTATAGTTGTTCATCATTCTGGAAAATCACATCACTGACAGCAGCACCACTAATGGTATTTGGCTGCGGGTATAATACGACAGTGTCGGTTTGCATTTGTACCATCAAATCCACAGAAACTTTTCAAATAAGGGCACACATCTAATTATCTTATGCCTTTTAGCATTGCTTTGTCTGAACATTAACATATGGAAATGCATACCATTTTAATATTGATTTTTTCATTTATTTTTCCTTTATACAAAAGCTGTAGCATTATTGATTTTCAATTTTCAAGAAAGTAGAGGTAACATTCCCAAATATATATTGTAAAAAGAGAACTTCAGCTCCGAGAGGATTCAGCTCTGAAGGAATGTACCCACAGCAACCCATCAAATTCTTGTAAGCATTTTTAAATGTTGGCACTTTAAAAATAGGTATCATCTTTGCATCCAGTTGATCACTTCCTCATTTTTCCAGACAATTCCCTTAGATTGAGATATGAATTGAAATGTGCAATTTTGTAGCCAGTCTTAATGCATACAGCTATTGACTACTGTACATGGGTCTCATGGCCTGGATGAATTCCTCAACAGTTTGTCCTTATACACACCCCTCCCAACCCAAGAACAGAATCACTTGTATAGGATATTTTTGGTCACTAGTGCAACCCCATCTTTTTCAGTCAGGGTTTCAACAGACCCTTCTATCAAAGATCAAAATTGTCTTCCTTGAACAACTCAAACATGGATCAGCATTGAGACTACACTCAGTCTACACAATTTCCCTAAATTAACCTTTCTTGCTTTTCTCCACATAATTTCATTTTCCATCTTTATTCACTGCTTTATCGATTGATTAGCCCCATCGAATTTCCTGACACTCCTGCACTTTCTATACTGCCCTCTCCACTGCCATCTGAGTCTTCCAATCCTCTGTCTTGATAAATACATCTCAGCTCAGCGAGTCTCTAAACTGGGCACCCATCTCCTGACTTCTTTGTCTCTTCTAACACAAGCACCTGTAAACATCAGCCTACATAGAGTTCTGTTGAATTTTATGTCAGATTCTTCAAAGAAAAAAAAGAAAAAGAGGTTTTTGTATAACCTTGAGTTTTTGTGTAATTTAGGCAAATCACTTAACCTCTTTTTGCCTTAATATCCTGATATGTAAATTGAGGTTAATATGAGAAAATTAATCTCATAGTGTTGTGAAGATTAAATGAACAAATATAGGTTAAGCAAATAAAACAGCGTTTATACATAGTAAGCACTATACAATATATTATTATTACACATAATTTCAGAAGTTATATTTTACAGTCTAGTTTGGTTTTTTAAAGGCAATAATTTCAACTATATTTAGTAACTGCCACTTAATTAGTCAATGTGCTGATTATATAAATATAAATATATAGTATAAAATTCTAGAGTCCCTCAGGAGACACTGAAGAAATAGGCCTCTTTCCAGTGGAATTAGTGTCAACTCCAGCAGCCTGTATGATATAGTTGGCAACAGTCACTAAATAGACATTGTGCTGGCCCTTGGCATTCATTGAGCTTTTGGCCCAACTAAGGCACAGGTAAGCCCTTCAATTTGATGACATCATCTGAAGTTCACTCCAGATTGAAAAACCATCACTGGGCTTTCTAGGAGCTTTCATTTTCTTGGGAATGGCTCATCATTTAGGCAGTTGTTCTGTGTGTGACAAATTACTATGGACAAAACCCAGAGAAGGTAAGAAAACAATTTGTGTTACCAGCATGAAAATTAATCCAGGTAATGTTTCAGTCTTCCCCCACCCCTCACTCGCCAATCTGTACCTTAATTAGACTGGTGAGGGGGAACCAGACAATAAAATGAAACCAGTCATGAACCTCATTTCATTAAGCCCCCGGCAAACTTCCTTATTAATTGCCTACCCAACATCCCTTTCTTGAGTGATAATCTCATCCAGTGGTGGAAATGTCCAAAATAGAATTTTAATTGTATGGTTGAGATCCCTATGTCATGGTTAATACATCTCTCTGAGACTCTCAGAAAAGGGACACATGTATCTCAAGTAGTTGGTTTCAGCAGTTAAGAATGGGTGTAGGGAGGGAAGATGAACCCTGAAGAAGCAACAGGACTTAAATAACCAGGAGGGAGAAGGTTTAAGAAGATGCTCAATCCGTGTTCCCACCACAGGCCCTGGGAAGACTGTGGCCTTCAGGTAAAGGTAAGCTGGGGAGAGAGGCAGAGACATGGGTTATAACAATAGTAGAGTGGCCAGGAGAGAAATATTGGGAGGCACACAATAGTCATGGATTTCAATAGCTGTTTGTTAAGACAAATATGTTTATTCCAAGCCTTTGGAAAGGAAAGCCAGAGCTTAGATAGTAAAACAAAGAAATATGGGCTCAAAATACAAGAATGAAAAATTCTGTCCTTATACTCTTCCCTTTTCTCTTTCCCCTCTGTGTCTCTCATTCTTTAACTGACCATAATATAACACTACAATTTGTATGACTTATGAAATTCATATTTATGACTCCCAGTAGAAAATAGATTAACCTAATTGGTTAATTGGGTTTTGGAGTTTGGGGAGGAGGAGGTTCTTTTTTGGCTAATGATTATTGGTCTTTCATAGAAAAAAAAGTTACCTGCCACTTTGAGAAGGTACTTTGGTAAAGCCTTGAATTGTATAGTGCAGTTACCAATTTTCTTAAAGGACAAGCAATTTATCTTAAGAAGTTAGTTGATTGAACATGTGAATTAACTAATAAAAATTAGTCATCTGGATAGTTCACTCAATCAGAGTTAGTTATAAAGTCATAGAGGCAAAATAATTAATTCATTGACTAGCCAAGGATATTATCTTTGTTTCTCTTAATTGGTTATTTTTTTTTAAAAAAAGAGCTTTTAAAAGCATCTCTAGTGTACTTTCATCCTTTCTTTAAAGAATATTTATTAAAAAAATAAAATTATATCATTTTATATTTGTATGGCAAATTTGGATTCATAAGATGTTTTCGTATCATGGCATTTGACAATCACCACAATTCTGTAAGGGAGATAGAAAAGTCATTGTTTATTCAAAATTTTTAAATAAGAAAATTCAGGTTCAGAATTTCTAACATTCCTGACATTCATATAGTTATTATTGTCAAAGCTAGAACTTAAGGCAGGATCTTCCAACTGCCAAGTTTGGTGTATGTCCCCTATACCAGGGGATTTTAGTTAGGACCATCAACCAAGGTGGATCACAATTTAGCCAAATGATTTTGCAACCATGGAAGAGAGAAGGCCAGGACTAAAGAAAAAGTACAATATTTAGATATTTTATTTTCAAATAATATGCTTTCATATTATTTAAAAATATGGAAGTCTAATGTAAGGAGACAATCATCTACCAAACTTTGTTTAAAGAAAAAAAAAAATCCAAGATGTTACATTCAGGTCTAGAAACCAATTTTCAAGAGTTATATTGACAGAATATAAGTAGTGCTTTTACTTGAATAGTTCACAAAATACTATCAGAAAAGGAGCATCAGATAATCCTTCAAATCAGATAATCAGATAAGTACAGGTTAAGTGTAATGTGTCTGAAGATAGATGGCAATAATACATGAAAGCATAATGCAAACCAAAAAATTAAAAATACATTCCAGACATCCCTACTCCCTAAGGGAAAAAACGCATCAATTTTTTCCCACAGGTCCTGTATCCTCTTTGGCGCTGGCCTCTAACAGTCTCAGGTCACTCCCTCTCCCCTCGTGTCTCACAGCTACTGGTTTCTCCCCTATCATTTGCCCATTACCCTCTCCTTCTTTGAAGCCCTTGAAAACACATTTTCTCACGCAGACCAAGTGAGCCTTCACCTTCCAGACCACATGCTAAGAATCATGTTTTCACACTAAAATGCCCCAATTCTTTGCTTTGCTAAAAGAAAAAAGAAAATCTCTCCCAAAGAGGTATATGATTAAAACTTTTAGAATAACCTAATTTTTCTCTGATGACAGAAGTCTTGATTTTTATATTAGATATTCCAGAATTTCTAGTAGAAATGTTTTATTCTACTCTATATAAAATGACCATCTTTGATATAACGTATTGTTTTAAGTGACTTTTCATGAGGTAAAATCAATACTTAGAATAATTTCACAGAGAATCAGATAAATAGATGAAAGTTACAGGAGTATTTTGCTCAAAAGAAGTTATAACACTCACTAGAGCTAGTTATAGCCTCATAAGCTAGCGATGTCCAAAACTGGAAATAGTCAAAAAGACACCAAATAATTTATGGGGCAGGGCTTAGAGTGAATCATCCATTATGTGGAAAGCTGGACTCAACCATCTCTAAGGTCCCTTCCAATCCTCAAAGTCTAGATGGCCTAATGCCAATGCAAATCACTGCACAGATCTCTGCACACTTGCAGTCCTACCTGTTGTTTGAAGTGTATCTCTATTGTCTGACTCAAATTATTTTCTATGTCCAAATACTTACACTTAACATTCAAATCATATAAAAGCATTTTATAAATTTCAAAAATAGAAACATATATTTTAGAGGGTTGTTAATGCCTCTAACCTGCTTTATTGGTGTATATAATCAAGAATTAGTTATATTATTATGAATAACACTTATAGATAAGAAATAATTTGTTCTAAATATAATCTTATCTAATTAGGTATGCTAATAATCATTAATTATGCATATATAGTTAAAAAAGAAAGACAGCCTTTAAATATCCATGTTATCAGCTGATTAACAAAGTAAAATAAACAATAAACTATATAGAAATTGTAGATTTGGGAATTCAGGTTATGGAAACATCAATCCAGTGGAAATATCCCTATACTATGCAGCTCAAAAAATGTTTCTCAGAAGCCTCATTTATATCACTCATAATTATATAGTGTGTTAAAATTCTGCCAGGTGACACAAACAATTTTAATTAAAGGAAATTCACACTTTACAATTTTAAAGAAAACTTACACTTCTGTTTCCTAATGCTGCAAATCAAGTGGCCATTATGAAATCTAGAGTACTCTGTATTCTTTTCCTTGATAATACAATGTGAAAATGGTTAGGTGTCCAAACTGCTTTCAACTACAGGTAATTTTCTTGTAAGAAATTCAAGTTATCCTCAAGATTTTATAAGCCAAGCTTCCTTAGTAAAGATTTATTTATTCAATCAAACATTTACTGAGTATCTACTAAGTAATACATACCATGTTAGAAACTAAAGATAGAAGATACTACTCCTGTTGATACCAATGATAGCAACAAACATTTACTACACCCACAGTATGCACCATACACAGTTACGCATTTTACTTATATTATCTTTTTAATCAATAACCCATCATAATCGATGTAGAAACCAAAGCTTGCCTGTCTCATATTTGATTAGCAGGTCTTTATAACTCCAAAGCCCACATTCCTAGCCACTATTCTATACACTTGAACTACACACACAAAAAAGTGAACCAACAGAGACAATACAGTAAAATCATAGGGTAGAGTCAAGCACAGAATGCAAGAAAAAGACCCTAACTCCGCCTTGGAAGGGGGTGCCCGAGTCAGGGACAAAGGCAGTTTGAGTGCTTATCAGAGGTAATATTTGATCTGAATTTCAAGGAATGATTTGGAGTTAGCCAGAAGGTTGAGGTGACAGGGTGAACCAGGAAGAAGAAAGAGAATTTGAAAAGTCACAGAATCATGAAAGAGCAAGTGTTTGTGAGAATCTACATTTCAGTGTAGCTGAACTGGGAATGGCAGAAGATGAAAAGAAACAAACAGGTAGTTGAGAGGCATGAGTTGTTATGAAATCTTTGGCCTACCAATTAGTTAAAATTTTATTTGAAGATAATGAAGCGTTACTTAGGAATTTTAAGCAAGAGAATAAACTGATCAAATATGCATTTAAGAAAAATTATTTTAACTGCTATAATTGGACGATGGACATGGAGGAAAGATGATTCAAGAGCGAAGTCGTAGAGGCCAGCCATGGGTGAGAAGAAAAAGGAGAGAGAAACTTTCAAAATGTCCAGGTTCTGACTTGGGCAAGTGGGCTGATGGTGTTGTATTTGCTGCAATAATAAAGACAGTTGGTAGAAAAGCTATGGGGAAAAATAGATATTCTATTCTGCTTTGAATTGTTGGGACCTAAAATCAAAAATTTGAATTACTTTATATTTTAAAGGTCTAATCAAGATTCCTTCACTTTTTACTCAGAAGCCTATCAAACTGAGCAATAAAAGTAAAAACAATAGCCTTTGAGTGTCTAAACTCGTTGTGTCCTTTAGACTTGGAAAACACAGGGCAAGGGAAAGGAGAGGAATGCCCTGAGTCCTCTCTCCCTATTGGCTTATTTCCTATTAGCAAAGGAAGAAATGGTAAGTGGTAAGAATGATCTGAACTAGGGACACTTGACCTAGAATTCCAAGGTGAAAGCAGTCTATGATGATGCAGGGGTGGCTTGCTTATGAAAATGATAGCCAGAAGCTTTGGACTCCAAATTCCTCTGCCTTGACAGATGCCTCCTTTTTAGTACCACAGACAATTTTCTTCTGATGTCTATTTCATTCCAATGAATAAACATTTTTGTTAATGCCCCGTCTACCATCATCTTGTATGGTTTTAAGAGCTGACATTGTGGTACACATATAATATCTGACTAATGGAAACGGGGCTACTACTAATGCCTAATTAGAAGATCACTCTTTCAGGGCTACAAATTACATAAACAGCAACACTTTCAACATTGAATTATTAAATGTATCCCTGCTTGAGGCAGACCAACTAGCGAAGGGTGTCCTGATACAACCCCATGCCAAGGTACACCTTCCACTCTCCAGTCAGCTCCTCAGGAGAACATAACAATACAGGGAGACCCTCAACACAAAAAAACACCATATTTTATCATCTTAACAGGCAATAAAGCACATGCGATGTTCCACACCCCAGGGCCATTACATTATTGCACAACTCCAGGGGACACCAACTACATGCAAAAGTTGTGATGGTCCCCCTGTAGAGGTACCACATGACTCCCCTGCTCAGTGCTTGTCTAAGGATGGAATTATAATATCATTTTGTTGGTAGTTAATGGAGTGGGAAATCTCTGACAAATGAGACCTTCTCCCAAACTTCCATACCAGACATTGTTCAAAAGTCACCCAATCCATCCTTCTACCTACCTATTCAATATCTATAATCTATCAATCAATTCAAATTATGTCTTGAATCCATGTCCTTCTCTCCATCTTCCTTCTTTTCTGAGGTACCATCCTCACTCAGCTAAACCTAAATTATTCTCATGTTTTCCACTATGTTCCCTCCTCCAGTATATCTTTCACAAAAAACCATAGTGATCTTCTTTAAACAAAACTCTGATCATGTCAACCCTTCTAAAATGTCTCAGTGGCTTTCTATTTCCCTTAAAATAAGGTTCTAAATCCAGGCGAGCAATGTCCCTGCATGGCCTTCTCCTATCTTCCTCTCCAGTCTTATCTTATGTCACCCATCCTCTCACTGTCCCGAAGGCACGTGGGCCTTCTCTCAGTTTTCAGGATGCCCAGCTCTTTTCTGCCACAGGACATTTGCAAGTGCTGTTATGGTTGCCTGGAATTCTCTTCCTCCCAACTTTTCACCGGGCCACTTCTGATCCATTCTTCAGTTTCCAACATAATCCCTGCTTCCTTAGAGAAGCCTCCTAAGTCTAAATCAGGTCCCATCATGAGAAACAACAATCTCTTATCTCCTGTACTTTACCAAATACTAATTACAATCCGTGCTTTGATATTTATTTGTATCATTTATCAACTGTATCTCCCCAGGTTGTAAGCACTGCCAGGACAGGACCTGCGTCTGTTCTGTTGACCACTGGCTCCACTGAACCCAGCTCAGTGCCTGTTACATACGATGGATAACACAGCAGGTAACGGGCTCAGACAGAGCTGGGCTGGAGACATATTTTTAGAAAATGTTAGCATATATTAGACATAAAATTGCTATAGAACATTCATAATAAGAAGAAATGGCCAAAGATTGATTTCTAGGGATGTCAAATATCCTTGTGCGTGGATCACCCTATGCCCTAGCAAGTCAATTCCCTGCTCCCCAGATGGAAAATCCACGCAAAGATTCCGATGGTACTGGCGGCGGCGGCATTGACGGTAGCGGTGATGTTGGCGCCAATGATAAAGAGAAATTCTTACGTTTCCCTAATCACCATTTTCTGTGCAGGTTCAGTAACCTACTTTGATGTCAAAGTTTATCACAGCTGAGTTCTAACCTCCAAGCATATAAACTAAGGAACATAAAATTCTCCCCTTTTAGGCAGTTTTGACAGTATACAGCGGTCAGCAGAAGTAAGGCCTGCTTGAGTGTGGTTGGAAAGGTAACAACATGGGTGTAAAAATTTACAGTTTTGATTTGAACATTTCATCTAAAATGTCATATGGTGTGCTTGAGTGTGATATTGTTATGTTACAGAATGACATGTTTAGGATTTTGTAATAACAGGTTTTGTAATTTAAAAGAGCATTATTTGTGCTGGACTCTGTATTTGACTACATTAACCTTGTAACTCTGGTACAAGTCCATATTCACAAGTATGATGATGATTAAATTAATGAGTTAACCATTCCCTTCTGGTTACATCTTTCTTAATTAGTTGATTTAAATTGAGGAGTGGGAAGAGGAATGGGGTGAATCTTCTATACAGTCTATTTTCATAGTGCCAGATGAGAACTCTGAAAGCTCTTTTTCTTGAAAGATGCAGAAATATAGGCATCGTTTCAATACTGTTTATGTGTTTTTTAAGCTACCAAATCCTACTAAGCCGATTATCATATTTTAGCAAAATAAATCACTTGGCAAGCACTTCCTAACGCACGGCCTGTGGACACCATACTCTTACATTGGGCCCTCCAGGGATAGATGGAGGTCAGGAAAGTGACATGGGCTTCACAGGCTTGCGAATTTGAAGTTTGCTAGTCACACAACCAAAAATTAAGGGCCTTAAATCATGGTTTTAGGGTCTGCTGCGTTCCCTTGTAGGCTCTTTGTTCACATGTAACACTGTTGGGTTGTTTTTTTAGGTTTTAAAAAAGAATGTCAAAATTTACCCTAATGTCCCCTAATGAATTGGACCAGGCCCCACAAATGCCCTATCATTATACTATGCAGACATTGCTCAAATAATATTCTCAACATTTTAATTTCCCTTTCTCATTTATAATTTAAAAACCTCTCTCAAGCGACCTTAAATAAGTGCTAGATTATAACCTCACATTTCCTCACTTTGGTAATTTCTGTCTTATCAATGCACTTCTAAGTTTTAAAATATCTTTGCCTAACCCCTTATATAGTATACATAACTGGGATGATGCATACTCATTCTGTACCTTTGGAGTTCAGGAATCTTAATTTTATATCCCAGTGTCTGTAGCAGAAAGGAGAGCCATTCAGTGAAAGAAAACCTAGCTAACAAACTTGGAAGATGATACCAGAGATTCATTGAGGTACTTAAGAGAAGTGATTTATACACAGTTTCTCTTTCCACTTCCACTCACCTCGACTCCCTAAAACATTTCTCAGTCTCTGCTTCTATGAGTTTGATTACTTTACATCTCTCATGTAAGTGGAATCATGCAGTATTTGTCCTTCTGCGACTGGTTCATTTCAGTTTGCTTAATGTCCTTCAGGTTCATCCCTTTTATCACAAATGACAGGATTTCCTTCTTTTTTAAGGTTAAATAATAAAAGCAGAGAGCGGGATGGTGTTTTCCAGCAGCTGGGTCAAGGGGGAAATGAGGAGCTCAACTGGTTTGTAGTTTCAGTTACGAAGGGAGAACAAAAACGAATGGAATTTATTTATAAAAAAGTGTGTATTTATTCTTACATGTTTAAACCTCAGTCACCTTCAAAGTACTCTCCAGTTGATACAATATACCCATGAAGATGTTTTTTCCACTGCTCAAAACAGTTTTTGAACTCATTGATTTTTATGCCTCTTAGTGCTTCTGCCATTTTTTGTTTCATCTCTTCCACATAGGCAAAACATTTCCCTTTGAGGACTTTTTATCCGGAAACACAACAAAAAAAGTCGCTTGGGGTGAGGGCAGATAAATAGGGAGGGTGGGGTATGGGGGGTCATGCCATTTTTGGTCAAAAACTGCTCACCCCTCAGTGTGGTATGGGCAGGTTGCACTTGTAAGTCATCTGTCATGAAATTGGCAAACACATTGAAAAAGTCTTCACCGAACACAGCCTCTTACAATGCCAGCTGGTACACTGACACAGATGGGTTCCTAGAACACTCACCTCATACTGGGGAAAGACTGTGCTACAAGGGGCCCACCCTCCAGAGGATAATTCTGGGGTTTTTTGTTTCCCTGTACGCAAGATGAATAAGTTCTAGAGGTCTAGTATACAACATATTGCTTATAATAGGTAACAATACTATATTGTACACTGAAAAATATGTTTAAGTGGGTAAATCCCATGTTAAGTGTTCTTACAATAATAATATTAATAATAGTAATTGTTTAATTTCTTACTTCCTATTTCTCCCCTGCCCCATTTTCCCACTCCCTCATCTCTCTCATTGTTTCTTTTTTCTTACCTGTAACTTTAATTCCTAAAATAAAAATCTTACCGGGTTGAATTAATTATATTCTTTCCACTACATTTTAATCAAACTCAAAATATATTTCAATTTAAATACTTCTAGGGATTTTTATTTTTATTATGCATTAGTATCCAGGACCCTAATCAAAATTAGAACTCTATGACACTGCCATTTGGAAGCATAGAAAAGATAATTTTTTCGTTACATGGTTTCTTAGATACCATCTAATTGTTTATAAATTTTTACAAATTTATCTTCACTTTAATGAGAATATTAAGGCCTCCCTGAAAGTACATTGCTGTAATTCTCTTTAATAAATTTAAAAGCCATCATTATAAAGAAAGGAAGCTTTGTAAAGATAGGAATTTACTGAAAACTATCCTTTTTGGAAAAGCCAATGATCCCAGGACTTCCTTCTTTTTGTCTCACCCTTTGTTTGGTTCCTTGGCTCAGATATTGGCTATTGCAATGGGGATAAGGTTCATTGTAGCTCTGATGTCTCTAATAGGGCCAAGAAGAAGAAAAAGAGGGTAAGAGAAAGAGAAGCAAGCTAATCACTGACCTTGTAAACCATTCTGTCTCATTTAGCTTCTGATTTGCTTTTTTCCCCCACAGATTCCAAAAAATAAAGGACATAAGAATTATATGTAAGAAATCTAGAACGTTGTGCTGCAAAGACTCTCTAGCAATTCTCACTTTGATACAAAAGAATAATTTTATATTGTTTACACCTGTTATGTTTACTGATATTGTTTATATTGTTTCTAATCTTGTTTTCACACTAGATTATTAGCATCTTGAAGACAGGAACCTTGACCTAGGACTTGTAAATACTGCTTAGGAATCATAACGCATCAACTACATATGTACTTGTATGCTGAGATGAAATAGAATCAATTGCTACCTAAAATTCTAGTGTCATAAGAAGAAAATTAAATACTTCATATAAATTTAGAAGGGATTAATTTACCTGTATTTCAGTAAATAATGTTAAAATATGTTTGAGACTGATGGTTACCAGAGAGGAGGTAATTGGAGGACTGGGTGAAAAAGGTAAAGGAATTAAAAAGTACAGATTGGTAGTTACAAAATAGTCACAGGAATGTAAAGGACAGCATAGGGAATACAGGCAATAATATGGTAATTATTATGTATGGGCCAGGTGGGTACTGGAAATATCAGAGGGAATGCCTTGTGAAGTACATGGTTGTCTAACCACTATGCTGCACAACTGAAAAAATGATTTACCAAAGAATCACTTGAGAATGTTTGAGAAATTTTTATAACTTTACATGTTTCTTGTTTACCTGTAATGTTAAAAACTAAAAGTAACAGAGTATAGTAATTTCAGTCTAACCTTGTATGTGTATATATAATGTGGTGTGTGTGTGAGGAAGAGAGACAGACAGAACAGACAGAGAGACAGAGACAGAGAGAATGAGAACAGGGGGAAAGAAGCATCTCTGAGCACTTGAGCAGCCAGTGGCTGAAGAAACGACAGCTCACACGTCTTCTTGCCCTTGAGATCATACATTTAATTAGTGCCTACCTTAACACGTGCAAGGCATAGTTCTACTCATTTGTGGCCTGGCTGCCTCACAATGTGCTGTTGGTGGGGAGAATACCCGGCAAGTGGGAGAATTCTGAGTGCAAAACACTGGAAGAGAGAGTAGATCATCTCAGAATCAGGTCACATGGCTTTCCTTTTCATGGGGCATGAGGAAGTGTAATCTTTCAGAAGAGCAAAAGCAGCAAACAGAGAAGAATAGTACAATGCATCCAAAAATGATCAAAGAAAAAATAAATCCCCAAAAAATAAGAACACGTAACATATGAACCTTATTCTACATAGCAAAGGATAAAGAAATAATTTAACCATCAGATCAATATAAGCAGTCAACATTTAGACTAAAATGGTTACTTTTCACACCGGTTTGTGCATTTTGACCCATTTCACTCTCTAAATCAATCAGTATAATCAGATTAGTCAATTTTACCACCTAAATTCTTCCCACGTGGATGTAGTTTAAGAATATTACAACAATGTAAAAAATCACATGTGCAGTCATTTTATAGATGTTTGACCAAAAATGGAATTTCCAACGCAGGGTTGTGAATGATGGTAGAAGTTATGTACGTAGTTTAAAGACTGATCTGAAACATATGATAAGTTAGATGTGTGTTTGGTCTTTTAAAGCTGCCCCCCCACCCCCCACACACAGCCTTATTGTAGAAGGTTTGGGGGCCGATTATGGGAGATTCATGGATGCATCCCTGGGCTAAGAAAGGGACTTTCAGGCCACAGCATTTCTCATGAGTGTTAAGAAGTCATTCCCAGTGAGAGGGGCCACATTCAAAAAGGATTGACAGTTTCGACTGAGAACAGCTTTCAAAGAGACTAATCTTATAAAGTATTGCAAATGAATAAGGACAACAGGAGTAGGTGTTCACCTGCCAGTCTCTGCCGTGCAAGATGAGAGCCTGTCTGTACTCACACATGCACTGACTTAAAAAAAAAAATCACATAAAAACATCTTTGCTATGGAGACATTTTTAACAAGTTATTACAGAAAGAGCACCAGCTACCAAAAAGAGTTGCCAGGGCCAGAAGGAGCCATCAATCGAAACAGTTTACATTTCAAAGTTTTTCCAAGAAGAGTGAAAACCGTCTCCCTGCCTTGATGGAAACCGGAGGTGCTGTAGTAAAGAGCCCATGTGCTGCCTTCTCAGTCAAGTTTCTTTCTCTAGAGAGGCCCTTTAACCCTTAGGTTGGTGCCATCAAGTAGAGAGAAACAGAAGGGTCTGTATCTCCTGGGGCTTGTGCTCTGAGCAGTTTACTAGGCTGAGGAGTCAGGATTAAAAAACCCTCTTTTTTTAAATGAATTTCATAAGAAAAGAGATTGCTTGCTCTTGGGCAGCATCTGAGATTAATAGGTTGCTTTTACTTCTGGACTCCATACCTCCTGATATCACTTAACAAACATTGTATCTATCTGCCTTGGAATGTTCTCTCACCCTAGAGATAATTCAGGAATTGGCTCCTACTTAGCTCGGCTTCTTTTACAATCTAGGACACGAATGCTAACAATGCTACATTTTAACCAGGATATGCATTTGTCTGTTTGTCCCTTTTAAAAATTGGATTTTTTATTTGAAAGAAAAAGTTTGCATGCTTTTTTCTTTTGTCCCTGAGGGAAAAATGAAAAAGAACACTTCTCAAATTCAGTAACAGTTTTCAAAAGGTGCATAATCTAATGTATACTTTGTTTTTAACTTAATTTTTCCATGACATTTCTAAACACCAAATCTAATTTCCAGAATCTATTAGAATAAACTCCACATACTTTGATTCTTTGTTCTAGAAGCAAGTCAAATGGAAACACTAGTCAAGAAAAAAATGTCAATTCACAATAAAGACTTGGGAACAAAAATAACAATAGACACTGAGAAACTTTTGTCACTGACTTGCAGCCCATGAAAATGTTTATTTGTGCATATCTCCTCTCCCCCAACACACACACACACACACATTTGTCTCCTATACCAGCAATCCCCCCACTAGATCCAGAGGTTTTACCACATCTCTTTGACCAACAGGTAATGTGTACAAGCATAATGAAGACTCAGATGCCCTGATAATCCAGAAGTATTGCCATGACCATTTTCTTAGATTGCAATAGAATAGAATGAGTAGAAAAGAAAAAACTGGAACTACCTGCTGCTTTTGCACATACATATAAATGCTGTTTATTATGATCACAAAAATTACAGTCACATTCTTAGATTGACCTATTGATATACATTACACAATTTCACTGAAAACTATTACCAATTTCCATACCAACGTCCTTTGTAAATACCACTGGTTCTCAATGAACTCCTTCTGACCTTCTGGTCTGAGGCTGTCACGGTGTGATGTACATAATTCTCTCAACACTGATACATTGCTTCTGCTCAGTGTTGGGGGTCAGGCCAATGGTGTAAAGTCAAAGATAATTAGCAGCCCTATCAATAACCCGCTACAGGATTACTGCCTCAGTGACAGGCCAGAAAAGCCTAGGAAAAGAGTAACAACGTAAAGTCGAAGCGAAGTGCCCGTATATTCTGCGGTTCGAGCAGCTGCTATGGACTATCAGCATCACCAGGAGACCTCATTGCATTAGCATAAATTCAAATGACAAATACACAGTGCTATTCAGAGACTCATTAATTTGCAATGGGTGCAGTGCTCATGACATATTAGTGCAAAATTCAAATGTCTTTGTAGCAATGTGAATTTAGTTGTGAGACCCAAGTCGCTAAAATGAAAATGTGTGGGTTTTTTAGCAGTTTATTAAATTATGAACTGTGATGACTATATCCATGCATCTTTTTAAGCAGATGAGGTCCAGCGTGCTCCAGCGGCAAATCGCATGGTTTGTGTTGATATTTCCCTGTCAGACAATTTCCAGGCAGCAGATAAGATACGTAGTAGACTGGTTCGCTCTGCAGCATGCAGACTGAGAGCTCCCCCTCCTGGACAAATGACATTGCCACGCAAAAAAAAAGAAAAAGAAAAAGAAAAACCTGACCACTTACTGTCTTTTTTTTTATATATTTTTAACAACAGGCTTTGATGCAAAGAATTTCAGTGTCTGCCGAAAGCCTAAAGAAGCTAATTTGGTATCATCCATTGTATATGAGAATATATGATAATTTTCTGCAAATATGCAGAAGTCACCCTTAAAGTTAATTATGCAATTTTATATCCAACTACTAAAAGACCTTGTTTACATGAATCTTTTAAAAAATAATTTCCTGATTTATATAGAACAAGAATATAAGGAAAAACAATTAAACAATATCGTATTCAAATTGCTTCCATGGAATCATTAACTAGGTTACAATTAGTAGTATTCAATTTTATAAAGAAAAAAAAGCGTGCATATACATAGACAGAGCCTTTTAAACAAAGCAACCAAATATATATTGTTTTCAACAGAGTTGGATGAGATTATGAACAGACACAGACAAGACAAGTCAAATCATACCTATGCCACACTTGTCTGATGGGCTAATTTTTCTTTTTAACATAAGAAATCCTCTGTCTAATTATTTCAAGTTAATCAAGATAGATTTATAACTGGTGTGCCTTTTAAAAATTGGCACATTTTGTCTATATATATAAATAATGACTAAGTTCATTAATAGGATGGGAGGTTAACTTTGTCTTCAATATTGACATAATTCAAATACACAAAGTGTCAACACCTGCACTTTTCAGTATCTATGGTCTTAGAGCAGACCCAGACACCAGTTTAAATGATATAAACACTGACGTTTATCTCTAATGCTTATAAAGACATCCATTTTAGCATTTTTCTGTAGAAGCTGTAGCTTTCCAAACCATGTAACACATCTTAGAATAAACTGAAAAGAAGGTTACCATTTAAAAATTCTTTTAAGGAGAGTAGAAAATTCACAAGTAAACGATATACCCTTTGGCCATTTAAACTAACTAATCTCCACTGGGCTACAGAGTGTGTGTTAGCAGATCCTTATGAATAATTATGTTTATCACTTTCTAAACTTTGAATAAGTTTATATTGAATACAAAGTAAAAAGGTGTTATGTGACCCTATTATTACTTCTCGACTTAATTATGTACCTTCTGAGTGCTCAGTTTATGGTAAATTTGGGGAAACCCATCCCACTAAAAGCTGTGTATTTTAAAATTCTATTTTATAATGTCATTGATGCTTTGTGTCATCTTCAACAATTAAAAGTAAGATCAATATAATGCATTCTACTTAGTTACAATGGAATTGGCCTTGAGCTATTTAGCAGGCTCATTTTATTTTACAGTAACTGCTATAAGAAAAATACAGAACTAATGAAGATTGAGAAGGATCACTGTACATTAAACATATGGAAGGAGCATGAAGCTGAGCAATATATGAGATTTATCTCTGTAGCTGGATGTCTAGGCGTTGCTTTTCCTTAATACATTTTCTTTCACCGAGTAATTAGAATCCCAGATTCACAGTATGTTAGAGCTGTAAGGGACATTGTTGATCATCTTTCATTTTACAGACACAAGAACCAGAGACTCAGAAAAGTTTGGCACATTTACCAAGATCTAACAACTACAAAAAGGTAGAACTAAGGGGGAAAAAAATACGTGGTCCTTAGACATTCCTTCTCGAACTGTAGCGCACACAAGAATCACTAAGGAGGGCTTGTTGAAATGGATTTCTGGGCCCACTCCCAGAGCTTCTAACTCACTATTGTGGGGGGAGAGTTCGTTTTGGGCAAATTTCAAGTAATACTGCCCTTCTGCTCTTGCTGGTTCAGGGACCCCACTTGGAGAACTACTGGTCTCTAAACCAATTTTTATAAACTGCTTTTGTCTTATTCCTATTAACTTTTCTCATCATGACGAGCAAAGCAAACAAGTTAACACCACATTACTTTGCTGTCATCTCTCTAATAAAGGGTTGGGGTAATACCTACAATGTGGAAAGTCTAGAAGTACATAGAAAAAAATTAAAGAAAGCAAAACAAAAGAAAAGCAAGGTACCCAGAACCAGATTAACCCTTTACGGGCACTAAACACTGAAAAGATTATGCCATTGAGGTGAATCTCTCTCCCAACCCAATTTATAAGTAATATTAAATCATACCCAGTATAGAGGAGACAAACAAAACTTTGAGTTGTGTTTGTTTCTCTCTCTCCCTCCCTCACTGCCTCCCGCCCTCTGTCTCCTCCTTCTTCTTCCTCTCCTTCTCTCTCCATCCTCAGAAGCCTCTATTTCACTCATACACTAAGCATTTCCTAATGTATCTATGAAGTCATACTTAAGACAGCTTCACCTGGATCATTACCAATCTGCCCATTTTCTTACCATGACCTTACCATGATCACTTGCCTATTCTGTGATTGACAAATCATCTCTGAACTGCAATTTTCTAAAGTCATAACAACCTAGCAAGCAGGCAACTTTGAAGTTGCCTTCTCATTTGCTGCCTGCCCCCACCAACTACCAATATTTAGGCCAACACAGAAATTTACCTTCTTTTCAGTCTCTAAAATAAAATATCATCCACAGACTTAATGAATCAAAGTGCCTAAACTCATCATTGCCTAAACAGTATTAACAAATCTAGGTCACAAGAACTAGAAAGAAAGAGCCCCTGTGTAAATGAACTTGAAATTACCTGTGCTTGAGGAAGCAGCTCAGAACAGGAGCAGAGCCAAGACGAACTTCCACCTAGACATTTGCCTCTTCCTTAGTCTGTTGCACAGACTTCAACCAACCCGTTCAGCACTCTGGTCTCACAGCTATAATATCATTTTTTTCCCTGGTTTAGGGAATGACTGTGATAAAGGCAATACCCAAATGAAATAAAATGGGTTATTGTTTTTAAAATAGCATTGGTTGGAAAATGAAAGTGACAAAATATTTTTATTATATATATAAGCCTTGATGATTTTGTGTTATTTCTCCCACTTTCATTGGGGTAAAATTATCTTTTTTTCATAAAATTTAGTAGATTGCCTTTTATAAGTTTTCTAGAAAAATTTCATTTCATGGAATAGGTTTGATTCCAATTAATACCATAAATGAAATAGCATTTTCTGAATATTAGAAAAATATTTCTCCCCCCCCCCAAAAAAAAAACATTCCTGTTTCTGGGATTCTGTAGTAAATTATTCCACTAAAATCTGCTTTAGTATTTTACTTAACTACTACAAAAAAAAAACCTTTATATTTCAAAATAATTTTCAAATATAAATGGTTTCCAAGCATATTTCACTGTTTCTGCCTTATGTCCCCATTTTTCAGGTAAGACAACTGATCACAGAAAAAATAACATATGCTGATCATGACTACAGGTGCATCCAGGGTGTTACTGGGCTTACCACATGCCTAAATTAACTTTATGTTCACTACCATTTCACCAAGGCCTCCATCAATTGACCTGTAATTACAAAATCTTTCCTACTCTAGGTACTTCCTTTCTCATTTCTTCTTCGGGTTTAGATAAAATAAACCTTCTGTCTACCACAAAGCTTGAATGCTTTGAAATTTCTGAATTGTAACAAAAGTTTTATTTTCCTCAGTTGAAATTAAACTGAATTATTTAGTATTTCAGTCATCAGTATTAAAAAAAAAAAAAATCATGAGAGGCCAGCAAAATGTGTTTATTCACTTAGCATAATGCTCTCCAGTTCCATCCATGCTGTCGCGAAGTTTAGTAGTTCTTTTTTAATTTCTGCTGCGTAGTATTCCATTGTATATATGTACCATCATTTTTGATCCAATCATCTACTGATGGGCATTTAGGTTGCTTCCAACACTTGGCTATTGTAAATTGTGCTGCTATGAACATTGGGGTGCATAGGTTCTTTTGTATTGGCATTTTGGTGTTCTTAGGGTATAGTCCCAGCAGGGGAATCGCTGGATCAAAAGGCAGTTCCATTTTCAGCTTTTTGAGGAAATTCCACACTGCTTTCCATAGTGGCTGCACCAGTCTGCATTCCCACCAACAGTGTACTAGAGTTCCCTTTTCTCCACAGCCTCGCCAGCACCTGTTGTTTGGTGATCTGTTTATGATGGCCATTCTGACCGGTGTGAGGTGGTACCTCATGGTGGTTTTGATCTGCATTTCTCTGATGGCTAGTGATGCTGAGCATCCAGAAAGAAAGGCTATGAGAATATGATTCTTCTTTATAAAACAATAGAATGCTATTTCTTCAAAAGATATTTTGTCCTTTAAAAAAAATTATTGAGATCAAGTACTGTAACTCAGAGGTCATTTGGCAAAAAGTTTATTAATGTAAATGGCTAAAAGCTAACCTCATGTGAATACCAAGGCAGATAAATAGTAATCTATTAATTCAGGTTCACTGTGCTACAACTGCATTTTTATTTATACCTTTTCATTTTGAAATATATGCGCATATACTATTTTTATCCCTTGGTAAAAATAAAGGTAGATATTTTCTGGTGTATTAAGCAAGTCAGGTTTACCTGTTTCTATAGTCTTCTCTCTGATATTTTTAAGGCAGTTATCTTACACAGACTCTAGAAATGAAAAGGCAATAAAAATGAATACATTTGCCTCATGGAAGAGTCTTTATTAATGACTATGTGAACATTCTCTGTACAACTTAATATTCTGAATCCACCCGTAAAATCCTACAAAGAAGTATATTTTTGTGTGTGAGCTGATTATCAATAAAATAAGCATATCACAAATGAAGAAAGCACAGGTTCCTATCTTTCATTTAGAGTAAGATCTTGTATTTCAGAGCTTAATAATGAACCTCCCTGGGGTTTTTAATAAAGCAGGTGCTCTGGTATTGAAGGCAGTTTGCTTTCTCTCTCTCTCTCTCTCTCTCTCTCTCTCTCTCTCTCTCTCTCTTCCCTGCCCCCAAGGGAAAACAATCTCAATAAGAATCATGATCCTGTTTATCAAGGATAAATCTAGTATAGTTTGGGCTATATATCTAGACCTCCAGCCCAACCCACTGTATTACTGAGTTTATAAAGCACAACAGGCCCTCTGCAATTAAGGTCGGGGCATTCTCTCACTGTCCTTACCTGCGAGAAGTATACAACCAGCTTAGAGCAAATGACAACTGTACAATATTTCAAATTTAAAGAAATACAAGTCATGTGGCGGTTAGTGTAGGGGTGGGGCTAGTTCTAAGATGTTCTTTTCTTCTACAGAATACAGAATGACTAAAATATATTCGATCTTGTTAATGCTTGTCAAATATTTCACAGTTCAGCTTTGTTCAGATGTTTTACTGACTATGAAAAATCTCTTTGGTGGGATTCAGATTCTAGAGACAGAAAAGCTGCAAGAGACCTTATATAACCTTATTCTATCAGGTCAACCGGTGAAAAGCTCAGTCCTGACAAAATTAACTTGCCCAACGTTTTGCAAAGAGTACAGCATAAAACTCAAGTCTGCAGGTGCTCACTCAGTCCAGCATCCTTCCCACTACTCATTTTATCTGATTATTTTCTTTAAGAATTAAACAATTTCAAGAAGCTATACAATGTGATTTCACAACTAAGATAAAGCATTCATAGTATATCGAAGATTCTGTAGAATTTCATTTGTGCATAATTTCATTTGGTATTTAGTCAGTACAATCAAGTAGTATTATCTTTCAATTACAGAGATCAATTTTAGTTCATTAGCAGATAAAATGGTTGCAGAAGGTCTATGTGAAGTCTTCAATGATGCAGTCTTTAAAATGTCAGAAGTGAAATACATTTCATAAAAACATAAAATTTGACAAAAGTACTTGAGTTTAAACCACATCTGTGCAAGCCTAACTGCCCTGTTATCACAGATGTGCTAAAAAAAAAAATGCATAATTCAAAGGTTTGAAAAGGAAAATATGTGGCATGGCCAACTAATAATAGCCATTTCCCCTTATTTCTTGGCTTTAGCAGCTTTTCCAAGAGAGATTTGGGTCACAGGATACTGAGACATGAATAAAGCACTATGGTATAGATTCAAGCTAACATGACCTAAGATTACCTAGAGCTTACAAAAAGGGAAGACTGGATTAATGTTTAAGATTTACAAGAAGATGACTATATATAAAAACAATGATCCAAACAAGATAGCTATCAGGTATGGTGGCAACCATATCAAGCTTTCTGAACTGAGAGGCTTAATTGCTCTCCAGGCATACCCCAGCCAGCTAAGTAGAGCTAAAGACAAAGGGGAAGCAATACTACCAAGTCTAAGTTGATGCTAATATCCTCTCAATAAGCAGTATTGGTATGTCTTAGATGAAGTCATTTGCCATACATACACACACATATATACATATATAACTGTTGCTCCTCTCCATATTCAATTACTGTAAGATAATAGCAGTTTCTAAAATAATATGGACATTTCAGTGTTAAACAGTTAGAGTATGTAAACCAAAAATATGGCCTTTGGTTTGTCAGAATATTTGTAATTTGTACTTTTTTCTAAAGAAGGAGGTGGTGTTCTGCTCATACTATGATGTGGCCACATTAACATCACAACTAGTAATGATCATGGTATAAGTCAGGCTTTTAATAAATGGAATTTTTCCTACTGATATGATCAGAAATTCAAAACAAAAATGTTGAATGTAGTTAAATTGTGTTTTTATACATAAATAAGTCCTTTTCAACATATACATAAGTCCTTTTCAATATGAATCAACTCTTCATCTTTTTGCTTATACAACTTACAAATGATCTCATTTTTCTAGTTATCATTTGTTTCAGAAGACACAATCCACAATCCTTGGAATTCTCAATAGAAATTCAAGATGTTCCTCTTGTTAAACAGTTTGATAATATAGTAGCAAGATCTTTGCGTGTTCAACTGGACAAAGGGTGGTGTCTGCCAGAGAGCTTGTGCAGTAAGTAAAGCAGGCAAGCAAGTATGTAGGAATCAGGAGTGTCATAGGGGTTGTCAGTAAACGTAAGGGAAAGCAAGGTACTAGTTAAGAGAACAGAAGCAGATATAACTTAATAAATGAAAGGGCCCTAAAGGAGATTGAAGCAAGTTCTGACTGGGGAAGTACACTCCTGATGGAGAAGTTAACACCCTTGTCTAATGGGAGAGAAGAGTGGGAAAGTTAACTGTAAGATTCTCAATTGCGCAGTCACTGAAACAGCTCTGGGTCCAGCAATGGAGCCTCAGAGAAGAAGAGCTGCGAGTGCTTAAAAAGGCTGGGCCCTGAGAACTCACGGAGGAACACCCAGAGTCATGTGCCTCTGAGGGCCCAGAGTCACCCTCCTTTGAAATACCCCACGAGTGAGCCCCAGCAGTTTGCTGCGGCATGGAGTAGCAGGTGGAGGAAGTCCAGAGCTCAAGAGGGGCAGAACATGTCAGTGAAAAGCAAACTGGTATCAGTCAAGGACACAAAGCTGATGCAGTGTTCATCTCTACCTGGGAGTGCTGCTGGAAAAGGGCTTCCTTTCAGTTCGCATAATCCCTAAAATTCTTGAACTATCCGGGAAACAAGTTGTCCCCCACCACAAAGTATGCAATACTGTACTTCTAGCCAATCTGGCACATACAGACTTGAGCCAGTCTTAATTTAACGTAGTAGGAGAAAGGCTAAGGGACTGTCCTTGCATGAGGAGCCTCGGGATTGGGTTATTCCAATTACGTAAGTACTGCATTGTATTGTTGTGTCTTCTATTTTAAAAATACCACTGTGGAAGGTAACTGCTACCTATATGCAGTTGGAAGTGAGAAACCTCACACTGCACAACTCTTCATGTTTTGCATTTTTTACCTGCAAACTTAACCTTTTGCATTATATTTACAACTAACCTCTTTATAGACACAAAATCTAGTATTGTTCCTACTCTTGCGCTTACACTTTATTTCATAAATAAACCAGGGTTATTAGGGATGCTGATGGTCAAATTGTCCTGAATGCTGTCATTACTTCTTAGAAATTTTTAGCAATTCCCTGTTGTTTCATGATATGTTGCCCAGCATTCTTTACTTCACCTGCCTTTTACATAGGAAACAGAACTAAAAGAAATGCTGTGAGATATTATGTTCTCTTAATTTCTCTTAGAGATAAATGAAAAATTTCAGCCCTGGGATTTAGAAAACACTGGCATGACCAGGACTGAAGTTCTCAATCAACAAAAACTTTTGAGTAGAAAAATAACAGGCACTTTTAAATAGCTTAGATATTCTATTGAGGGGCAAGAACCTAAAAAAGATAACTTCTTAAATTATTTTAATTTTTAATTCCCCAAATGATATACTTATGCATTTGCATTAAATTACAAGCATTACAAAGAACTCTATAGCCCTACTTGATCGTCACCCCAATTCAAATCAGCTCCCCGGTTAAGCACTATTACCAGTTACAAGTGTAGTCTGCTAAGCTATTCCAGGAGTATCCAGGGGTGCCCAGCCTTTTCGCATCTCTGGGCCACACTGGAAGAAGAGTAGTGTGTTAAATACCAAACACTAACTAGAACTAATGAGCAAAAACAGGTTTTAAGTAAACTTGCAATTTTGTGTTGGGCCGCATTCATAACCACCATAGCCATCATAGCTATGCAGGCCGCAGGTTGGACGCCTCTGCATGCATTTATAAAGATGTATAGAATAAGTGCATAACTGCATACAAATATATATACATATATACATATATACATACATACATATATTTAGTGCATCAAGATATATTATTTGTTTGATTTTTACATGAACAGAGAGAAGATACCTTCTAGGATGACATAATTTGATTAATTGTTCTGAGCAAAATAAAACCTTTCTTTGGAACAATCAGCCTCGAAGCTAGCATTAATTTTGCTTTTGAAATAGCATCTTAGCAGAACCATCCCCTACTTAAGGAAGAAAAATCTGCTTTAGTATGATGACAGCAAACTTCCGTCTCATCTCTATAATATTAGTAAAATAGATTCACAGACTCCTATATGTTAGCTTTCCAAAGGCATGTGGTTCTTATATTCATATGCAAAGAAGGTATTTCTTTCTAATAAGTAAACCATTTCATGGAGAAAAAACAATAAATATCATTTCATAAAGATAAGAATAATACTTCTAAGAAGAGAAGAAGGAAGAAAGCAGTGTGCTTACATTGTATAGTTTAAGATAGTTTATTTTTATATTAACAGTTTCTTATCGAAACAAAGAAGTAACCTGTTCTTAAGATATTGAAACCTCAGCATTAAAAAATAGTGATGTTTCACAAATACTAAACAAAAAATGTCTGCATATAAGCTAGCAATGCTATTCACACTCAGTGTCCATTACCAAACTTGAACCTGATGAACCTCAAAGCACGTTTCTAGATCATACATCCTTTTGGTTCAAAAACCCACTTTACTGATTTTTTTATTGGCATTGCTTGTTAAATCTACAACACACGCACATGTACAGGCACACATTTACATACTCATATACACAGCCTTGGAGAAAATTAAACCCTATACTCTTTCTCCCCTAGAGGGGGAAAAGGAAAGAAAAACAGGAAAGCTAATATTAAATATTTGCCGTGATTATTCAAATATATATTTATATATTATATATTATATAAATAAATTATATTAATATATTATATTATATATTTCCCCTTGACAGTTTCTTGTTAAAGGATGGGTTTACAGAAAGTGTAAATAAGTGGGTCAGTCCCTCTAAGACATACAGAAAACTTCACTTTCTCCAACTCTATTATTAGGGGGCTGTTTGATTTGATATAAAAAGGATTAAATAAATGCTTGGAAAGTATACTGGATGGCAGTATTTAGCAATCTTGTTTTCTTTACATAATGTAACACACTAATGGACTACATTTTCTTCGCTTTCTGCTGTTAACTCTGAAAATAAGCAAGTTACTGTCCAAACCAGAGCCAAAAAACACCACAGGGTTTCTGGCTGTGAAGGGACACTTCATGCATAAATGTGGGAAAAGAAAAAGTTGATAAACAGCCAGTTGGGAAGTGTGAAGAGATTATTTTTATTTCATGGTGTTTTCAGTGTGTAGTATCTGAGATGTTCAAAAATACTCGTATATCACTGTGCCTGAAAGTTTATAGCCCCCATAGTAGACATTATCTAATGTAGTAGACTTAGAACACTTTTAATAGGGACACCCTCCTTCAGTCTCCCCTGCTCTATTGATCTACTCCAAGTCTAATAAGGTTAAATGCAGCTTCACAGAAATCAAGCACAGGCACATAAGAATTTTAATGAATGGGTCCATCAAATGTGGTTCCTAAAACAGTAAAACAGATGCTGCCCCTCTGCTGCTGTTCTCTCTTCCTGGTTATTTTTATTTCTTTCCCAGTGAAAAGAGTCTGTTACTTCAGGGTGATTTTTTTTTGGTTACCATTCTCTTTCCCACATTGAACACTAAGTATTATGTTCAGACCTCAAGGTTTACAATGGTAGTGGGTAGTGTTTGAACAAAACTGGAAAAAAGACTTGAGCAAATTACAATCTGCATTCCATTGATAATCCTGCCAAATAATAAGTAGATATAAAAACACACAGGCATACACACAGATCCACACACAATATGATTAACATGGATCTCTAAAATGATAAAAATTAATTATCTGACCAAATTGCTGGCCTCCAACAAGGTTCCCAGTGTGTGGTACACATTTTCTGTCTATATGAAATGTTAGCTAACCTTGCTAATTAGTTCATTCCTCTCATTGTCATTGCCTCTGATCATTTCATTAATTATGATTTTGAATTTTTATTATTATTTATACACTTGCTAGCTTTATAACACAGCAAACATTTGAAATTTAATAAAGCAAAATTGTAATTGTCTTATTTAATCAATAAAGGTGTGTTACTTGGGAGCATAAGTGGAAAGTTAAATTGTTCTCCAAAATAAATGCCACAATAATGGAAAGTCAAAAATATTCTAAATTCTCTTGATAAAGGATAGAGTGCAGAATATTATCACCTGATATCTTAGAATAAAGAAGTATAAAATATGATCAATTGACCCTTGTATAATCATGATTATAAATAGTTCATGTATATCTACCTCCGCCAAAAATCTATTTTAAAAGCAAAGAAATTATTGCATGAGTTCAAAAGTATTCACATCTACATAATATCTTTCCTGCTAATACATAACAAATCTGTTGAGTGAACATCCTGAAAGGCAGAGAGCTAGAGCTTCCTGAAGCCAGGAGATAATTCACAACCATCATCTAATCATAATGGGAGGTGTCTGCATGGGTGACTCCTCTTAAGCGTCCCATGCCCATCCACTAGTTTAAAAAACAAACAAAAACATGAAACCCAGGATAAAACCTAACCTGTTTCTTGGACCCTCCATCCAAAAGGAGCCAAGGTAAATTACAGTATTTCCAATTTAATTTTAAAAGCTAGTCCACCCTCTGTTTAAACTTCTGAATTAATATTAGTAAAATAGATTCACAGACTCCTATATGTTAGCTTTCCAAAGGCATGTGGTTCTTACATTCATATGCAAAGAAGGTATTTCTTTCTAATAAGTAAACCATTTCATGGAGAAAAAACAATAAATATCATTTCATAAAGATAAGAATAATACTTCTAAGAAGAGAAGAAGGAAGAAAGCAGTGTGCTTACATTGTATAGTTTAAGATAGTTTATTTTTATATTAACAGTTTCTTATCGAAACAAAGAAGTAACCTGTTCTTAAGATACTGAAACCTCAGCATTAAAAAATAATGGTGTTTCACAAATACTAAACAAAAAAACATAGTGATATGTCCTTTTATAAATTTTGAATGTTGGTAAACTCAAAATAAATCTCAGGAATAAGAGGGATTCAGTATCACCAAGAGAAGTGTACAACCCAAAGAAAATTCTTAATCAAAACCTCCTGCAAAATCTCCTACTTTGCTTTACTGAATAAATAAACTCATGGGTACACTAAGGGTTTGGGTATTAGATCTTCCTATTTCCACAGTTTCTTAAAAAGTTTCACATAAAATGGCCATATAATCCAGAAATTCCACTCCTAGATATATACTCTTCCCTCCAAAAAAAAAAAAAAAAAAAAAAAGGAAACGTGTTCAAACAGGAACATTCATAACAGCACTACTCAAAATAGCCAAAAGATGAAAACAACTTAAATATCCATCAACAGATGAATGAATAATCAAACTCTGGTGAAGCCATACAATGAAGTGTTACTCACCCATGAAAAGTAATTGATACATGCTACCATATGAATGAACTTTTAAATCAGGGTGTCCAACTTTCTAGCATCTCTGGGCCACACTGGAAGAAGAGTTGTCTTGGGCCACACATTAAATACACAAAACCTAACAAAAACTGATGAGCAAAAAAAAAGGTTTTAAGTAAATTTACGATTTTGTGTTGGGCCATATTCATAGCCTTTCTGGGCCACATGCGGCCAGCAGGCTGCAGGTTCAACATTTAAAGTGTTATGTTAATCAAGAGAAGTCAGGCAGAAAAGGCCATATATTTCATAATTTTATTTTTATCAAATATCTAGAAAAAGCAAATATATACAGATAGATACCAGTTTAGGGATTGCCAAGGGCAAAAGAGAGTGAGGAAGGTCAATTGATTCCTTAATGGTTATGAGTCTTCCTTTGAAATGGTGAATTTCATGTTATGTGAATTTTAGTTCAATTTAAAGAAAAAAAATCTAATTCCAGTGCAGGTGACCTGATCCAGAAAGCCTTCACAGTACCCTGGAAACCAAGACTCTTCACAGCAATATGGGTGGTACACTGTTTTTAAGTTGGATAAAGTTCCACAGCAGCACCTCAATGCCTAAGTTAACTCTTAAAATGTGGCAGTTATGGCCCTAAAGATAAACACCCTGTTATGTTGACTTTATTAATCATTTTAACAGTATACATTTTCAAAAGTCCTGGATTTTAGCACATTCTTCTAAGTTTAGGCCTTTCCATATATTACCCCTTTGGTCATTAGATTGAAGAAGTTTTACAGAGGAAATGGATTGGCTTTCTTATAAGGAAACCATACAGCCAGTTTACTGGAAGACTCCTAGTTCCCATCGACTGGCCTAGTGTAATGATTAGTAGTGTCCCTTCTACTCTTAAAACAGTCCCAATTTGGATGATAAATTACATGGTCTCCCCAGCTTCAAGGGGATAACTGTTAACCTTCCCTGACTGATCTGTCCAACAGAAGTCTTTTTTTGTGCCAGCTTTAATCCAGTTCTCTGGCAAGTTACATGTGATTATATGCACTCTCTTTGCCAAGGCACACATAGCATGTTTGGACAACATGGTCTCATTTTATGATCTTTTGCTCTTATTTATGCTTCATATCCTATGGTAGGGCTAATCATTTGTGGGAACCAAAATGTTAGAAATGATGCCACAGCAGAGTTTTCCATAGAATATATTTTTAAAAATAGGTTAATCAAAAAAAAAAAAAGACATCTTAATAAACTCCATTCGAGAAGACTCTGTGTTACTGGATGGTAATGTTGACCTAAATTTGGGTGAAATTTCACTCACGTCTATTTGGTGAGATCAAACACTATAGATAATTTCATAGTTGTCTCCCTATGCTTACTAACATCCCTAACATCCCTAACTTACTAAGTCAGTGAATTTCAACCAGAGTGCAATAAGAATTTTTCAAATATGCAATACCTGGCTATTTATCAGGGACACTAACCTCTTTTCCCTTAGATTGTCAAATGAAAAAAATGACAACAGCCAACACAATAATAGCCGTGTGGTGTGAATGAATCAAAATTTTACCTATTTTTTTTTTTGTCAGATTGGCTAAAGGTATACATTTTTGAGGCACCACAGGATTTTTTTCTTACACACAAAATTTCTTAGTTTATTAATCTTCTCATGAAAAATATCTAGATGATCACCACAGATAAGGTCACTGAAGAATCTTTACTCCTTCTGTTGTTCAGCCTCCAGCTCACTTTTTGCCAGTATCAACATTGGCCTTTGCTGTACCCCTGCCTTTCTTCATCCTGTTCTTGTGTTCCTCTCTCTGTTTTCCTGAGGTCTTCTTTTTCTCATATAGGTCATGTCTTGCAAGTTTATGTTTGGATTCATTTTTCTTTGCATAATGCAAAGAATTATAAACCATGCCAAAGCCAATTTTCTTACCGCCACCAAAATGGGTTCTGAATCCAAAGATAAAGATGACATCTGGCAGTTTTATACATTTTTGGCTAGTTTTTCCTGAATTTCTATCTTGGGTAACGTTGCCTTCTCAGAGTGAAAGGTGTCAATGACCATTTGTTTCTGCTGAAGTAGTTTGTCGGCCATGAACTCCCTGGTCTGGATAGTCACTGTGTTGTTCATGATGGTGGCTGAACTTCCAACAGTCAAGGAGCAAAAGCTGCTGTAGGATTTTAGTAGTTAGTTTAAGATGGGGGACCCAAAAACAACCAGAATTACCTTCTGGAAGGTGGGCCCCTTGTAGTATAGGCTTCCCCTGATAGCTGAGTGTTCTAGGAACCCATCTGTATCAGTGCACCAGCTGGCATTGTTGTGAGAGGCCGTATTTGGCTTGAGTAAATTTCTTTTGAAGATTCTTTCATTGCATTTGCCCATCTCACAATGGGTAATTTACGAGAGCACCCGCCCACATCACGCTGAGTGTTCAGCAGTTTTTGACCAGAAACAGCATGACCCCAGTATCCCACTATCCCTATTCACCTGATCTCACCCCAAGAAACTTTTTGTTTCCCTGGATGGAAAAATCCTCAAAGGGTAACATTTTGCCAATGTGGAAGAGGTGAAACAAAAAATGGCAGAAACACAAATGATACCAAAATCGATGAGTTCAAAAAATGTTTTGAGCAGTGGAAAAATGTCTTGATAGGTGTATTGCATCAAATGGAGAGTACTTTGAAGGTGACTGAAGTTTAAACATGTAAGAATAAATACACAATTTTTTATAGATAAACTCTGGGTTTTTTGGGTTCCCCCCTCATTTGTGTGCCATGACCTGAAAATGGTTGAAAATTGCTGCTCTAAATAAAAAGTAGTCATCTTTTTTTTTTAACCTAGCATAGTCTCAGAACCTCTGTCTATACAAGCTTAGATTATAGAAGGAGGTGGACTGAGATGACAAATGGGTTGAGAGTTTTTCAAATTAGACGGCCATTGAGCATTCTTCTTAAATATCACTGTCTGCTTCTTATATCTAGACATTTCTAGCCTCTAGAAATTTAGTGGCATACTAGTCATGTACTTTGGTATTTGCTCTCGAGATCAACCTAAACAGAAATTCATCAAGACAGTATTATAGTTTATTTTATTCATTTTATTTTTGTCCTACATAGGGTAAATTTATTTTTTAATGTTTTATTGTTTGTGCTGTTACAGTTGTCCCATTTTTCCCCTTTGCCTCCTTCTACCCACCTCACCGCCCACTTCCATAGTCAATCCTCACACCATTGTCCATGTCCTTGGGTCCCTCATATATGTTCTTAGACTAATTCATTCACCTTCTTTCAATAGGCCCCCACATCTCTTACAGCTGTCAGATTATTTCATGACTCCATTCCTCTGGTTCTGTTTTGCTCATAAGTTTATTTTGTTCATTAGAGCCCTCTTATAGGTGAGAACATATGATATTTGTCTTTCACTGACTGACTTATTTCACTTACATAATAGTTTCCAGTTCCATCCATGCTGCTATAAAAGGCAGAGATTCCTTCTTTTTTCTGATGCATAGCATTCCATTGTGTAAATATACCATAATTTTTTGATCCACTCATGTACTGATGGGCACTTAAGCTGTTTCCGAATTTTGACTATTATAAATAGTGCTGCTATGAATGTAGGGATGCATGAGTCATTTTGAATTGGTGTTTCAGAATTCTTAGGGTATAGTCCCAGCAGTAGGATTGCTAAGTCAAAAGGCAGTTCAATTTTTAGTTTTTTGAAGAAACTCCATATGTTTTTCACACTGGCTGTACCAGTCTGCATTCGTACCAATAGTGTACTAGAGTTCTCTTTTCTCCATATCTTCACCAACACTTGCTGTTTGTTGATTTATTAATGACAGTCACTTTGCCTGGTGTGAGATGATATTTCATTGTGGTTTTAATTTGCATCTCTCTGATGGCTAGTGATATTGAGTATCTATGTCTATGGGCCATCTGTATGTCCTCCATAGAGAACTATCTATTCTGGTCCTTTGCCCATTTTTTAATTAGATTGTTTGTCTTCCTATTGTTGAGTCCTATGAGTACTTTGTATATTTTGGAGATTAAACCCTGGTCCAATATATCATCAGCAAATGTGTTCTCCCATACAGTCAGTTCCCTTTTCATTTTGATGCTGGTAATTAGGCGATATTTTAGGTGGGCTCCTTTGACTGTAGCAGAGGCCCACTTAGACCATCTTCAAAAAGAGAAGTTTATTGTGAGCTTACCCATAGGCTTAAATAACCAGTTCCTCTCAGCATCAGCCTCTCCTGGGCTCAGTGGTGTTAATTACTGCCTGACTCTGTTTATTCAAAATGTAAGCTTCTTAAAACTTTGGTTGCCTTATGGCCTGCCATGGTGCCAGCTTCATTCCCACAGCATCTTTTCAGCTCATACTTCTTTCTATTAATTTAGTTCAAATAACCAAAAAGGAATATGTAATTGGTCCAACTTATCTTGCTGTCATAGGCCATGCCATAAGTCATTGGATCCTCTATGGAACAGATGTCCTCTTTCAGAGTCACCACCCCCTTTCCAGCTCCTCAATAAAGATAAATTGTTTTAGCTGCAGGGAAAGGCTGGGCCATACAGTGTAGTTAAAATCCCCACCACCTCCATGTCGTGAGCACACGGAAGACTCTTTCAGAATGAGAGATACGGTATGCCCAGCTGGGGCAGTTTTCCTTTTTTATTTTTCTCTCCTTTCATTCCGTCTCCACGAAAAGCTAGCTCTGTGAAAATGCTTTAACTCCATTCATGCTCCAGCTTACCCGGAACCCCATATTCACTAACTAACTCTTAATTAGTTAGATATCAAATACTATTTCCAACATTAATTGTTAATGACAACTTGATGCTCCTCTCAGGAAATTACATTTAAATTAGGGACTGCTCACAGCTAGTGGCAACATATTGGGAAAATATCTGTACTGTTGAGAAATGTTTAGAAATGTTGAGAACTTCTGCCAAGCGTTTCTTCAGCCACCAATCATATCATATTTCTATTTACTTGACCAGCTCAGGGTTTTGTTTTCCACTTAATTCTAATTAAGACCCAATCAAAATATGTTTTGTTTTATGTTTACCTTTCCATAACATTATCTCAAAGTACAAAATTCATACATGAAGGTCTGATTTTTGAAAGCATCTTTAAAATTATAAACATAAGGTTTTTTGAAAGTCCTTTCTACAGAAAAAAAAAAAAAAGAAAGAAAAAGAAAAACAAGCCCACCGATAGTGGAGAAACATTGTATATCTGCAGTCTTTGCTGAACAATCTGCAAAGCAGTTTCTATGAGATCAAAAAATTAAATATTTACTAAATGACTATCTAGTGTAATATAGTACTCTAAAATAATCTATTTCATTCATAAAAGCTATCTCCCTGCCCTCAAAGAGCCTATATGCAGTTCATGGGTTCCTCACTATTCCCATCCTTGCTCAGTTTCTCAAATTTTTAAATGAATAACTCATTCAGAGACTTGAGGAAAACAGCACAACCCTAGAAAGCTTTACTGGGCAGAAAAAAAAAATCTCATGAAATGAAATGACAACCTGGGCAAAATGGACAAATTTCTAGAAACATACAATCTTCTAAAACTGAATCAAGAAGCACAAAGCCTGAATAGACCAATAACAGCTAGTGAAATTGAAACAGTAATCAAAAAATTCCCGGCACATAAAAGCCCTGGACCAGATGGCTTCACGGACTAATTTTACCAAACATTTAGGGAAGAGCTAACTCCTATCATCTCAAACTATTACAAAAAAATTAAGAAGAGGGAAGACTCCCAGACTCTTTTTATGCATCCGATATTATCCTAATTTCAAAACCAGGTAAAGACATGACACAGAAAACTACAGATCAATATGGCTGATAAACGTAGATGCTAAAATCCTCAATAAAATATTGGCACACTGATCCAGCAATACATTAAAAAGATCATATACCACAATCAAGTGGGATTCATCCCAGGGGTGCAAGGATGGTACAATATTTACAAATCAATAAAGGTAATACATCACATAAACAAAATGAAAGACAAAAATCACATGATCATATTGATAGATGGGCGAAAAGCATTTTATAAAGTACCGTACCCATTTATGATAAAAAAACACTCAGCAAAGTGGGAGTAGAGGGAGCATGCCTCACCATAATAGAGGCCATATATGAGAAATCTATAGACAACAATATACTCAATGGGCAAAAAATAAAAGCTTTCCCATTAAGATTAGGAACAAGATAAGGGTGTCCACTTTCACCACTTCTATTCAACATAGAATTGGAAATTCTAGGCACAGTGATCCGACAAGAAAAAGAAATAATAGGCATCCAAATTAGAAAGGAGGAAGTAAAGCTGTCATTGTTTTGCAGATGACATGATATATACATAGAAAACCCTATAGGCTCCACCAAAAAACTACTCGACCTAATAAGTGAATTTGGCAAAACAGCAGGATACAAAGTCAATATTCAGAAATGGAAGGCATTTTTGTACATCAACAATGAAATATCAGAAACAGAAACTAGGGGGGAAAATCCCATTTACTATAGCAATGAGAAAAATTAAGTTCCCAGGAATAAATTTAACCAAGGAGGTAAAAGATCTGTACTCAGAAAACTATAGAACACTGAAGAAACTAAGGAAACACAAATAAATGGAAGCATATACTGTGTTCATGGGTTGGCAGAACTAACATCATCAAATGTTCATATTAACTAAAGCAATCTATAGAGTCAATGCAATCCCTATTAAAATACCAATGACATATTTCACAGATATAAAACAAATATTTCAAAATTTGTATGGAACCATAAACAACCTCAAATAGCCTCCGCAATTTTGAGAAAGAACAAAGTAGGAAGGATCACAATATCTCATATCAAACTATATTATAAGGCCATTTTAATCAAACAGTCTGGTACTGAGCTAAGAACAGACACAGAGATCAATGAAACAGAATAGAGAGCCCAGAAATAAACCCATGCCTCCGTGGTCAATTAATATTCAACAAAGGGGGCAGGGGCATAAAGTGAAGTAAAAATAGCCTCTTCAACAAATGGTGTTGGGATATCTGGGCAGGTACATGCAAAAAATGAAACTAGACCACTAACTTATGCCATACACCAAAATAAACTCAAGATGGATAAAAGACCTTAAATATAAGTCATGGCACCATAAAAGTCTTAAAGAAAAACATAGGCAGAAAAATTTCAGATATCCTATGCAGAAATATTTTTGTTGATATATCTCCTAAGGCAAAGGATATAAAGGAAAGAAATAAACAAATGGGACTACATCAAAATAAAAACTTCTGCACAGCTAAAGGAAACATCAGCAAAATGAAAAGAGAACCAACTGTATGGGAAAATATATTTGTCAATGATACCTTGGACAAGGGTTTGACCTTCAAAATATGTAAAGAACTCATATGACTCAATACCAGAAAGACAAACAATCCAATTTAAAAAATGGAGAAAGGACTTGAGCACTCTCCAAGGAGGACATACAGAGGGCCCAGAGACATATGAAAGAATGCTCAGCATCACTAGCAGTCAGAGAGATGCAAATTAAAACCACAGTGAGATACCACCTCACACCAGTCAGAATGGTCATCATGAACAAATCAACAAACAACAAATGCTGGCGAGGCTGTGGAGAAAAGGGAACCCTAGCACACTGTTGGTGGAAATGCATACTGGTGCAGCTACTGGGGAAAACAGTATGGAATTTCCTCAGAACTAAAAATGGAACTGTCTTTTGACCTGGCATTCCACTGCTAGGATTATACCCTAAGAATCCTGAAACCCCGGTTCAGAAGGACCTATGCACCCCAATGTTCAGAGCAGCATTACTTACAATAGCCAAGATTCGGAAACAGCATAGGTGCCCATCAGTAAATGAGTGGATCAAAAAACTATGGTACATTTACACAATGGAATACTACACAGCAGGAATAAAGAAGGAGCTACTACCCTTCTCAACAGCATGGATGGAACTGGAGAATATTATGCCAAGTGAAATAAGCCAGGTAAAGAAAGACAAATACCATATGATCTCACCTATAAGTGGAACCTAATGAACAAAACAAGCAAATGAGCAAAATAGAACCAGAGAAAAGGAAATAAAGAACAAACTGACAGTAACCAGAGGGGTGGGGGGAGGAAGATAACAGGAGAAAGAAGGGAAAGGATCTAGACAAGGGAGAGTATAAAGGTCCCATGGTCATAGATAACAGGGTGGGGATTGGCTGCGGGAGCGGGGGTGGGTGGGGCAGGGAGACCAATGCGGGGAAAATTGGGACAACTGTAATTGAACAACAATAAAAAAAAAAAAAAGAAATGTAATGTGTTAAGAAAATAGGATTCTTATTTCTCTAGTTCCCTAAGCAAGCCCATCAAATTCTCCTGCTTCTGCTTCTCTGTAAGGGCAATCAAGGATTATGCCCGCAGCCAAGTTTCAGAAGAGTGATGTGTAATAAGAAGAGGCAGGCATTTGAAGCAAATGCAAAAGATAAAGGCACATCTATCTTGATGGGGTCACATACCTGAGCCATCTTTTTTTCTCTTCCTTTATTCTCAGAAAACATCATTTCGGAAGGTGAGGGTATGAGAAACAGAAGGAGATGAAGGGGAAAGGGAGGGGAAGTAGATTAAACAGGCTGGGATCTCAGAATGTAAGGATTTTCCCTATTCTGGGAAGAAAAAAAAATAAGTCTTCTCAAGGAAATTTAATGCTTTCATGTATATAATGTATTACACACACACACACACACAAACCATAATGATAAAAACTCCTGCTAATTCTGTGCTAAAGATACTGTTTTCAGGCACAGATCATGCAAACAGTTCTCAAGTTTATAATGAATTACATTCCTGGAAGAGGAGTTATAAGTTGAAATGATATAACTGGATCTAGATTTTTCAACAGAAGTAATGCCATAAGGGGGTGGGGAGGTATCTCCCTGACTAAAGCCTGACATTAAACATTCTATGTACTAGGGACTAAAAGCTATTTAATCACCCCAATAAAATGTTTGTTTTAAAGGTATACAAATTAAAACTTTCTAAAATATATCGAAATTCAACAGCACCCAAGTATGAATCCCAGCTCTATCATTTCTAGTTCTGTGACTTCAAGTTATCCTCAAACTCGGTTTCCTCATCTATAAAATTGGGAAAATCATGATACTTGTTCTCACAGGATGTAAAATTGTGACATACTAAGCAATATATATTTTCATCTGCTTCAAAGTCTCCTAAACCCTTATAATTTCCTAAGTGAATAAAGTGAAAGGAGCATCATTTTTTACAATATTTTGTTTTTGACCCTGGCCCCTGAAATAGCTCAAGAATGATAACAGTAAAAGGAGTGTTTTTGTATATTCATAACAAGTTTCCTAAAACTACACCTGAGTTTATGTTAACAAGGTGACTCGGAAAGCCCTTAAGTAAGGGAGGGCTTATTGCCAGGGGAACCAACAATTTGATTAGATGGTTGGAACTTTCAGCCCACCCTCCAGCTTTGAGGTGGAGAAGAGAAGAATTAAAGTTTAGTCAGTAATGGCCAATGACTTAATCAGTCATACCTACATAATAAAACCTCCATAAAAGCATATCAAAGGAATTCAGAGAGCTTCCAGGAAGTTGTGAGAACCCCCAAATGGTAGCAGGTCAGTTGGAACTACAATGCATAGGATCACCTGGAATTTGCCATTGGTGTCTGATGTGGGAACACTCTTGCGGGCTGAGCCCTTAAACTAGTGAGGTCCACACTAACTCTAGTTAATGCCAGAATTGGGTTAAATTGTAGGACACCCCATTGGTGTCCTCCAAGAAATAAAGAACTTCTTGGTGTGGTTCTTCATGGTTGAAACTTTGATACCACACATTGGGTATCAGAAATGTTGTAAGAGTAGAGAAAGTGAGCAGTCTTCCTTGTACAGGGCATTATAAAAGTTAAATTAGATCATCTATATAAAGCAGGTAGCAATGCCTATCAAATACTATGCATTCAATAAGGGTTACTTGTCATTATTATCATGCATATTTATTTTATATTTATTAATAAAGGGGTCCTGTCTTGCCATTCACCCTGTAAATCCCCCTGGTTTATCAAAGCACTTTGCAGCACATTTGCCCTAGACAAAAACACCAGCCAATCCTGCCATACAGAATCCTCCATACTTATTTCTGAGGTCATTTTGGTTCAGTCACTTCACCTGACTTGAATCACACCTCTGGCTCTCAACAGCCTCACTCTGTCCTCTTTAGCTCCAGCGCCTATCCTGGCCCCTAGTGCTTAGCTGGGACCTGGCTGAGCTAGCTTTGTCCCCTGCACCAACACCACCATCCCCGTCCCCTACCCCAGTAAAAGGATTTAGATAAACATCATCAATCATAGAAAATTATACTTAATACAATCCAGTGTAAATGTATAAAATATGCCCTTAAAATTTTCCTTTAATTTAATTGAATCTTGATCCTTCCCTCACTCCTACCCTACCAAAAACTGCTCTTTCCTGAGACCTCCGCACCTCGATGATGGGCTCTCCCATATTTTCCCCCAATTCCCCTTCACGTTGATTCTTCTCCTTTTCTGCTCCCTAAATTCAATTCATCAGCAAGTTCTATCATTCCAGCTTTAAAATACATTCTGAATCTTTCCCTTTTCTCTGCATGATTAATGCCTTTGTCCATTGGAAAGTCAGCATCAGCGTCCCTGGACACTTGTTAGGCAGGTCTCAGGACCCATCCCACATGGACCATAGGAGACACTTGACGGAGGGGAGGGCAGGAGCGGTCATCAGTCTGTGTTCTAACAAGCCCTCCAGGTGATTCCAGATAAACACTTCAGTCTGAGAACCAATGCTCTGCCAAAACTACTGTCATCTCTCAGCAGCAGTGTACAGGGATATAAGTAAGGCCCATTTTTTGAAAGTTCACTTTATGCCTCTCTCACAAAGATCTACATTAGTACCTGATTTCACCAACCAAAAGATATCTGAAGATTGTCAGTTTTACAAAAAGGAGGCAAAAACAGCTTTCAGTGTTTGCTTTGCAGAGAACCATTACAGAGGCAGCGTGCACCCCCGCCCCTGGCCAGCGTCTGAGAGGGGCCCCACCAAACTTCTTCCCGGAGAACTACACTCAGCATCTCAGCATCAAGACACCACAGCTTTAAACTCTGTCTGTGAGCATCTATGTTATATCTCAATTTATGTTGTACATCCATTAGCAAGATGTATCCTGAGTACTGGGAAAACCTAAGGAAGCTCGAAAGGGTGTTTCGCTTAGCATAAAACTGGACGTAATTAAGCATATTTGATATGATTTGGTAGGTCATTTTGGGAGTCTGGGAATGTTCAAAATTTTGTCCACATAAGTTAGTAGCAATTTCTTTTTCACTTTATGCCATTTCAGCTAATGAAAGATTTCATAGGAACACTCTTGTTTCACATAGCGGAAGAAACCTATATAACGGCCTCCTGACTCATCTCTTGGCTTCTACTCTTAATCCCTTTCATCCGTTTTCCACACAGCAGCAGGAATATTATTTGACTTGAAATCTTCCGATGACCTCCTAGTCCATTAAGTAAAAATTCATCCTTGGCTGGCATGGCTTAGTAGATTGAGCACCGGCCTGTGAACCAAAGGGTTGCAGGTTCGATTCCCAGTCAGGGCACATGCCTGGGTTGTAGGCCAGGTCCCCAGTAGGGAGTGTGTGAGAGGCAACCATACATTGATGTTTCTCTCCCTCTCTTTCTTCCTCCCCTCCCCTCTGTCTAAAAATAAATAAATAAAATCTTTTGAAAAAATAAAGAAATACCTCCTTGGTTAAATTTATTCCTAGGTATTTTTCTTGTTGCTATAGCAAATAAGACCTGTATGCTGAAAACTATGCAACACTGAAGAAAGAAATTAAGGAAGACATAAATAAATGGAAGCATATACCATGTTCATGGATTGGAAGAATTAACATCATCAAAATGTCTATACTACCCAAAGCACTTTATAGATTCAATGCAATCCCTATTAAAATACCAATGACATATTTCACAGACATAGAACAGACATTTCGAAAATTTATATGGAACCATAAATGACCCTGAATAGCTGCAGCAATTTTGAGAAAGAAAAACAAAGCAGGAGGGATCACAATATCGGACATAAAAACTATATTACAAGGCCACTGTAATCAAAAGAGTCTGGTACTGGTACAAGAACAGACACATAGATCAGTAGAACAGAACAGAAACCCAGTAATAAACCCATGTCTCTATGGTCAATTAATATTTGACAAAGGGGGCAGAGCATAAATTGGAGTAAAAATAGCCTCTTCAACAAATGGTGTTCGGAAAACTCGACAGCTACATGCAAAAAACTGAAATTTGATCACCAACTGACACCATACACAAAAATAAACTCAAGATGGATAAAAGACTTAAATATTAATTGTGACACCATAAAAGTCCTAGAGGAGAACATAGGCAGGAGTTTCAGATATCTCACGCTGCAATATTTTCACTGCAATATTTTATGTCCCCTAAAGCAAAGGACATAAAGGAAAGAATAAACAAGTGGGATCTCATCAAAATAAGAAGCTTCTGCATGACTAAAGAAAACATCAGCAAAATGAAAAGGGAACCAACCATATGGAAAATATATTTTCCAATGATGCATCAGATAGGAGTTTGATCTCCAAAATATATAAAGAACTCACATGACTCCACTCAAAGAAGACAAACAATCCAATTAAAAAATGGGCAAAGGACCTCAACAGACACTTCTCCAAGGAAGAGATACAGAGGGCTCAGAGATGTATGAAAGGACGCTCAGCATCACTAGCCATCAGAGAGATGCAAATTAAAACCACAATGAGATACCACTTCACATCAGTCACAATGGTGATCATAAACAGATCAACAAACAATGAGTGCTGGTAAGGATGTGGAGAAAAGGGAACCCTAGTGCACTCTTGGTGGGAATGTAGACTGGTGCAGCCATTGTGGAAAACAGTTTGGAATTTCCTCAAAAACTAAAAATGGAATTGCCTTTTGAACCAGCGATTCCACTGCTGGGATTATACCCTAAGAATCCCAAAACACCCATTCAAAATAAAATATGCACCCCAATGTTCATAGCAGCACAATTTACAATAGCCAAGTATTGGAAGCAACCTAAGTGCCCATCAGTAAATGAGTGGATCAAAAAACTATGGTACATTTACACAATGGAATACTATGCAACAGAAAGAGCTACTTCCCTTCGCGACAGCATGGATGGAACTAGAGAGCATTATGCTAAGCGAAATAAGCCAGACGGCAAAAGACAGACACCATATGATCTCACCTATAAGTGGAACCTAACCAATAAAACAAACAAGCAAGGAAAATATAACTAGCCACATTGAAAGAAAAAAGAAACCAACAGAATCAAGAGGGAAGGAGGGAGGGCAGAGGGGTGGGGAAAGGGAAGGGAAAGGTCAAACCAAGGAACACGTATAAAGGACTCATGGACAAAACCAAAGTAGGAAAGGATTGAGGGAGGGAGGTGGGGGAGGATGCAGGGGAAAGTGGTGGGGGGAAGGTGGAGACAAATGTATTTGAACAATAGAAAAATTTAAAAATATATTTAAAAATTTTAAAAAGAAATAAAAAGCAAGTTTTTAAAAAAATTCATTTTCCTTACTTTGTCTTACAGATCCATACATGACTCAGCCACAACCTACACCAACCACATTTCTCTCTCTCTTTTCCGCTCTAGCAACACTGGTCTTCTCTTTCCATGACTTGAACATAGCATGCTGGTTTCTGGCACAGAGCTTTTGTAAAATCTTGCTCCTCTACTGAAATCATTCTTGACATTTTGGTTTCAGCTTCAATGTTCCTTCCTCAGAGAATTTTCACATTATGTTATTTAATAAACAGCTTGGGTCCAGTAATCAGTTACTATCAGATAACCAACATTTATTCTCTACATATCACTTTCTGTAATCTCATAGCTTTCTTATTTGCTCTTTTGAGAGTTTATCTTCTTTCTACTAGAATAACCTGAGGGTAGGGACCTTGTCCATTGTGTTCACCTTTGTTCATCCTGAAGCCAGGATAGCCAATGGCATATAGCAAATGTTTAATATTTATGGAAATAACTAGTTCATTGTAACGAAGTATCAGCAAAGGAAATAGTTTCAACAGTGTCAGGCAATTTGGACAGTGTTTGAGGAGATTGTGTCAAATGACTCTGAAAAGAGGTAAATAGGACAAATGGATCAAAACCATGCTTGGAGTGAGATCCAGCAAGGCACAAATCCCAGCTTTACTTCTCACAAGGTGCAAGACCTGGAGCAAATTGTCTCCCTTTTCTTTTTAGCCTGTTCACCATCATCCTCCCAGGGTTGTCACTGAGAAGAACTAAAATGATGTAACAGGGAACATAGCACATAGTAGGTACACAGGAATTATAATTTGGAGCTTTAGAGAAGATATGGAGGTCCTTGAAAAAAATACATTATATATTGTATTGACAATATTAATGTAAATCACAATGAAATAAAAGAAAAAAATCACCTATAATCTTGTTACCTCAAAAAATTTCATTTTTCATTTCCCTTTTATACACATAGAATATGTTTACATAATAAAAATCCTAAAGTAGACTCAATTTTGTCACTTCTTGACTTTTTCAACACCCAATTCAGAAGTGTCTTCTTTTTAAATTTCTCCCAAGCAGACAGAGAGAAGCAATCAAATTGCTGGTCTCCCCGCCTTTGAAGCTGAAAGTTTTACTATCTTCTTGAACTGCAATCTCTACATTAGCAATTTTATCCTGCACTTTGATATTATAAATATCGTGCCTTTAAAATGCATGAACCAACCCTCATTTGCACTAAAAATTCCCAGCCTTTGATCATTTACCATCCTTTTGTCTCAAAAATAACTGCTCCAGGTTTTGAATTGAATAGTGGGCAACTCAAAGGCACATATCTCTGTGTCTGATCATGCATCTACAAAACTAAAAGCCTTGTTGTCATTGGAGCAATGCTAGTAACAGAGAGAGGAGTGGACAGTAGTATGATGACGACAGTTTGACCTATTGCTCAGGAGAAAGCCTAAGCGCCATATGTTTGCAGGGCTCGTGGTCACACTCAGTACTGGGAAGGGATAACGCAGGCATAGTGTAGTGAGAGAAGAATGGTAAACCGATGGATTCTCAAAGGCAAACAGGGAGAAGTAAAACTCTCCAAGGTCACAAACTATCCAAACAATATCAATGGAATGGCTACTATATGCCATGCGATGTGCTAAGTTCTGGGAAGACAATGATGATCAAAAATAAATAAATACAGGAAATTGAAAGCTAGTCATGGTTCCTATTCTCATAAACTTACAATCTAATGTAGGAAGTAACAATTAGTCTAACACACACATGCATGTAAATTTATAACCGACATTATTGTTGAAAAGGGGGGTACATAATGCTATAAGATCATGAAATAATTGGGTCCCACCTGAATTTTGGATCAAAAAAGGCCTCTTTGAGGAGGGAATATTTGAACTGAGATCTAACAGTGCATGTTAACTAGGTGTGTGCTTATGTTGGGGGTAGTAGGGATGAGTGTGCAGGACACTCCTGACAGAGAGAACAAAATACACAAAGACCCTGAGGCAGGAGGATCAAAACTCGTTGATGGAACTGATAGAAAACAAGATGCTGATGAAAATTTGCTCAGAAGGTGAGCTGGAGTGTGCTGTAAGTCAGGGTCAAATGTATCTGAATCAGTGTTGGAGTTCTAACTTGCAAAGTCTGTTATAAATTAAAGAAATTAAATGAAATCATCCTGGGAAAGCACATAGTACAATGCCACCTGCCCAAGAAAAAGCAGCTTGTAAGTGTTCTCTATTATTGTCACCATCATTTGGCATTACCATATTTACTGCCTATACATTCACTATTTCCTCCTTTGTGCCACCATGTCAGGTCAGATGAGGCCACTATTGTCCCTCGCGTAGATCATGGCAATTTTGTCCTTCAAATCTATTCTCCACACTGAAACCTCCCCTTCCCACATGAAAGCATTTTATGGACTCCATGTCTGCTTAGCTGTGTATAAGGTGGGTTTGGGATATGATATATTGTTCGTGAAGATTATAAGATTAAAAGCTGGAAGTTATTTATAGTGGTCAAAATAGATAGGAAACACGGTGTCACTATTACCTAAGAGAGTGGTAGGCAGGGTTTAAAGATCATATATTTTAAATACTAGGTGGAATTGAAATATTGTCCAAAGTAATCAATTATAACTTTAACTAAGACTCACCTGTCAGGTAGGAGCTCAGATAGGGTGGCTATATCTAGTGCAGAAGACAAGACCATTCCTGCTGAGTGGAAGATTTAGAGAGGGCTGGAAACCCTAGCTGGAGCCTCTGGCCATTGTAAAGTCATTCCAGCTTTCAGTAAAATATGTCCAGACTGAAGTTCCATGAGAGTCACAGCTCTGCCAACCAAGACTAGAACCCTAACCCAGTTGCCCGCCTTTCCTTTTGAACCAGGATTCCAAATTCCTGTTCAACCGCGCAGGAGTTGAGGGCTAGAAGAGAGAGAGAGAAGCAATAGAATTACTGCTTGAAGAACACTAAACCTCATTCTCCTTTTATTTTCAACTGCTCGTGGCTAGCCTTTAGGTAAATAGCAACAAAACCTAAACAGAAAACTCTTCGATACCAAGAGAAGTATGACTATAATGGAGTCACCTTCCCAACTGAAAACCCTACTGATGATTCACAATTGCCTCAAGGTAAATGTGAAACTTCTCAGTGCTCCACAGAGGGCCTTTTCAAATCTGCACTCTCCATGCCTCCAACTTTACCTCTCATTTCAACTCCCACTCACTCAGCACTCCTAATTGAACCATAGCGTTTTGAAGTTTCCTGAATGAACGGTGCTCCAGCTCACCTTTGGTCTTGGTGCATATGTGCTACTTTCTTTGCCTAGAATTTGTTCTCTCCCTCCCACAACTTGTTCTTTGGGACTCAAGATTAGAAATCGCCTTCTGCAGGAAGTCTGTCCTAAATGCCTTACCCCGAGTTTTGCATCCCACCTAAATGTTCCAGAGCACCCTTTTCTGGTGCTGATCATGCTGTCCCAGCTGCCTGTTTTAATGTATGGAACCTCCCTGACTAGACTGTGGCACCCATGTACAAAGAAACAATGATGACTTCCTTCATTTCTTTTTTCATTTATACACTGAATAGAGGGCTTTATTTACAGTAGCGAATAAAACCATGTCCTCAAGAAGCTCAAATATTTCATTCAGCTTGTCTTTCCAGCATGCAGCAGAGAACACTGCACATAGTAAACACAATAAAGGGGTAGAGAGGGGAGTTTGGGTGGATTCATTATTGGTTAGGAAACATCTAAGAACATCCTTAGAAATTTTAAAAAATATATTAGAATGAATCAAGTAGAAGAGCAGCTGAAAATACGAACATACATATGAAAACTTTATTAATATTTTGATGCATTTCTTACACTGTGCTTCTGCACATGTGTTTATGTATGAGTATATATACTTTTTAACAGTTTTATTGAGATATAATTCATAGGCCATAGAATTCATCCATTTAAAATATACAATTCATGTTTTATAGTACATTCACAGAGTAGTACAACCATCCCCACAATCTAATTTTAGAACACTTTATCCTACCCAAAAGAAACTTACCCCTTAACATTTAATTAGCAACCACTCCCTATTCCCACCAGTGGCCAACTCCCAGCTCCAGGCAATCACTAATCTACTTTCTGTCTCTACAGATTTGCCTGTTCTGGACATTTCATATAAATGGACTTATAAAATATGTAATTTTGTGATCTGTTTCTCACTTAATATAATGTTTTCAAAGTTTACCATGTAGCTAGCATATGTCAGTGCTCCATACCTTTTTATAGTTGAATAATATTTCATTGTATGAATATGCCATATTGTATAGTGCATTTAACCATTCACCAGTTGATGGACATTTGGGCTGTTTCCACTTTTTGACTATTAGGAATAAGGCTGCTAGGAACATTCATGCACAAGTTTTATGTGAGTGTATGTTTCTATTTCTCTTGGGTATACATACAGTTGGCCCTTGAACAATGTGGGGGCTAGGGGCACCAACTCCCTACATACACATTCTAAGGTCCACATATAACTTGTCTCCCCCAAAGTTTAGTTGTCCTTCAGTATCCATAGGGGATTGGTTCCAGGACCCCCATGGACACCAAAATCCCCCAATATAAAATAGTATGGATCAATGTATGCAGTCAGCCCTCTGCACCCATGGGCTACTGACCACAAATCAAAAGTAGTACAGGTGTTTATTGAAAAAACCCACATATAATTGGACCCGTGCAGTTCAGATCCATGTTGTTCAGGGGTCAACAGAATACCAAGGAGTAGGATTGCTGGGTTATATGTTAACTCCATGTTTAATATTTTGACCAGTTGCTGAACTGTTTCCAAAGTGGCTATACCATTTTAAATCTCTACTAGCAACATATAAGGGTTCCAATTTCTCCTATACTTTTTAAAGTAAGGTCTTAGTGTATATAATTTTGTGTCTGCTTTACAGACTACATGAGTGCTTCTCTCTTTAAAAGAGTTACATTTAGTAGTCTGCTTAGGCTTCCATAGGATGGCTTAAACAATACAAGTTTATTTTCTCACAGTTATGGTGGCTGAAATGCCCAGGATCAAGGTTCTGGCAGGGTTCAATTTCTGGTAAGAACTCCTCTCCTGACATGCAAATGGCCACCTTTTTTCTATGTCCTCACATGACCTTCCCTCAGAGCTCCTGTGAAGTAAGAGAGATCTGGTCTCTCTTCCTCTTCTTATAAGTACACAAATACTATCAGGTTAGGGCCTCACCCTTATGACTTCATTTAACCTTTATTACCTCCTTATAAGACCTGTCTTCAAATACAGTCATAGTGGTTTCAACTATGAAGTGGCAGGGGCGGAGTCGTGGGAGGCACAATTCAGTTCTTAGCAATGGCTAAACAATAGTCAACTGAAAAATTCTATAGGAAAATAATGCTCCAGGAGCAAGATACTAAAGTTAAGAAACTTTTTTTCCTTAAAATACATTATTTGCAAATTTTCTTTAAAATTCATTTTGTTGTGTTAGCTTCATACCCTTCACGTCCAAGTGTGGATAAAAGTGTCTTTCTGAAATTTCTCACCTGCATCTACTTGCAATCTGGAAGAACAGACTTCACACTCTTTCAAAAGATATTTAAATTTTCTATGTAGCTCAACTGTTGTTGTCTCTAACTCCATTTCTATGCTAGAGAAAATGATGCCATTTACACCATTGAGAGCCTGAATAATCTTGTAAGTTTTCATGTGAACTGATGAAGGAAAAGAGGCCATCCTAGATTAGCCTTATTGGAAGCTTCTACTAAGCAAAAAGAAAAATTTAGAATTCCAAAGAAAACTAATTGGAACCCTGAAGCAGATGGGAAAAGCAAAAATTTCAGAACACCTCCCTGACCTCATTACAAGCATAATGAAGAAGGCAACGATGGAGTTAATTAGAAAAGAGGCAAGGAAAAGATTAAATGAGAGTACAAAAACAAAAAAAAAAAATGTAACTCAGAGAAAGGGAGGCATTCAGCAAGAAATAGAATATGCTGATCTCTGCAAAACTATTCAGAACTGAGGGAGATGGGAGCTAGAATCAAACAAAAGGCATATAAACCAGGTGGCCACTGAGGATGAAAAGTCTGTAGAAAACACAAAGAGCAGGCACCTGGGAAGGAATTACCAGCTATCTGCATTAAGCAGAAAATGTAGGCCTAGTAGGCAGAGAAATTCAGCTGGTTACACAAGAGGAGTCGTTCTTAGTTGGTGAGCACTAATTGCGTGGGTGATAGATAAAACTCATGTGTTCATTAGTAGTCATAAATAAATGTTAGTGTAAATTCTCCCTTTGACACTTAAGACCATGTTAAGCTGTTAATACCTTTAACACTTTCTAACCTAAGAGATGTTACTTTACAAAATATAGAGACTAAAAATGACCTCTAAAGATCAGTGATTATTTTCACAAGCAATATTTGCCCTTCAGATTGGCTGTGGATAGTAAATTTTAACTTGTGTAAAATGGCATTTTAGATATGGAGTTTGTCCATTTATCTATGGCTCACATTTATTTTGAAAACAATGAAATAACAACAGTCTCATAGCATGAAATTTCACTGCAAAAGTTTGTGACAAACTAAGGGTACTATGCCTTCCGAACCAAATATATTGGTAATAATGCTATTTGTGAAGACTAATGTTTTAGATTATGAGGAGTAAGTGGAGAAAAGAACAGGGAATGACTCAGTTGATACAAGCCAACTTCTAGCAAACCCATTTTTTTTATTTCTGAATTATATAGATGGGCTACTTACAATGAGCACAAAGACTAGAAATTTTTCACATATTTTCCTTGTGTTTATAATAACCCATGTCTATATGCTGTGGTTGAACCCAACAGGAAATGATATAATATGATTTGCTATAGTTTACCTTAATATCACAATGATGATAAATGCAGGACTCCAGCTTCTCATTCATGTACTGCTCCAGGGATGTCACTGAGCAGACATCAAATTGGACTGACCAGTCATTTTTGCTGTAGTCATGCAGCTCACTGGGTATCAAGAATGTAAGATTTCTTCTAGCTCATGATCGTTACATAAATAATGTAAGGGTACATTTCTCACATGTGCCATCTGTTTAAACCTCTGAGAGTCATATTACATTGTAAATGTAAATGAAAAGTTAATACTGCAAACTTCCTTTACGGTATAAAGGAAAAAATAAAAAATGGATATATAAACAGAGAGAAGAGTCAAATCATTTTGAATGTTATTTTTGGTGGGCTGATTCCAAATGAAAAGAAGGTAGTATTTCATTAGAACTTATTTAAGAATTTATAGTATGACAGCCTACATCATTTGCCTACCTCATGACAATTATTCCCCAGCAATTAGTCTCTCCTAGAAAGTCAGAACCTCATTTTGTCAAACATGGTCTTTCTAGTCCACTGATTTCTTTAATCGCTACACCTCAAACACCTTTCCAATTTGCCAGGCCAATTACAATGCCTAAAATTTTGAACTGTTCTTTTCTGTTTCTTCTATGCTGAGACTATAAACCATTTCTAAAAGATGTCAGCCATAACGGCTGGCTTCTACAAACTCCTACCACATTTTCCCCCCAAGAATTGCTGTCAGTGAATAAACAACCGCAGTTGTCCACTTGTCAGCTCTGGAGTCATTCCTGCCCCATTTTTTATAACCCTTCTTGCAGCCTTCTTGATGATGATCTGTGTGTAATAACTTTGGCTCTTTATGTAGATTCTAACTCTTGCCTGTCCACTGGATTTGAACTATGTTTTGAACTGTAGTTATTCACACTTGACTTTGCTTTTTGATGTTGTTCATTCAGGAAAAATACAACACTATTTATTCTTTGAGAATAGTCTTAGGCAGCTTTGATTCCCACACACAAAGATTCAATAGTAGCCACTGAAAAGTATCCTGTCTCTTTCACCTACCCAAAGGCTACTACCTAACCAGCTGGTCCCACTTCTTGGCTGCTCCCAGGTGAGGATGAATTCTGAACATTTTTCAACCTTATTCAGCCCTCAACACTATATTATAATCCTCTTTCCAATTCCTGGTTTAATTTTCTCATGTTTCCTTCTGTGTTCTTTTCAGATTCTATCACCCTCCAGAGAGCTGCCAAGCACTCCACCCTTCATTTGCAATAGACATCCTACTCTATCAGTCCAAAGTCATTCAACAATATTAAGGCTTTTATATTCTTAACATCCCAGGAGCAAGTACCACTTTCTCAAGAGCAGAGTTTGGAAATGCCCTGAGTCGAGAATGTCCATCTTTAGCTCTAAAACTTGTGGTCACTTGCAGGATCCTGCAAGTTTGGCAGAAACAAGGTGACCTCCAAACCAAAGTCCCCAACTGCTTGCTAAATTGGCTTTATTTTGAAATACAGGGTCTGGCACAAATAATGCCCCTTTTTTTAAATAAAATCTTTTATTACAAAATCATAAGCATGTAATTCTGTAACATAACAATATCATATTCAAGCACACCATATGACATTTTAGGTGAAATGTTCAAATGAAAACTATAAATTTTTACTCCCATATTATTACCCTACCAACCACACTCAAGCTTCTGCTGAATCCTGTAGATGGAAACATTTAATGAAAAAAGGGTATGAAATATCAAAGTCACAAAGGAGGAAAAAAGGTTTCTGATACTAAATTGAGCTCAGGAAGATTCTGGAAAACATTTTAAATACTCATCAAAGAGAGTATGAAAGCTATCATCAGTAACTAGGAAAAGCATCTGAGTAAACAAGGCGCTATGAGCAGGACGTGAACACCACAACACCCAGGCAAACAGAGCAGAGTAGGAGTGGAGGCTTGCCTCTCCTCAGATGGAGCTGAACTGTGGGCAACAGCAAAGCAGTGTGGTGACAAGGACAGAGTGGATGGGATCGACGAAGCTAAAAACTAAGTGCCCGGGCCTCTGCTCTCACAGCAGAGGGGAGGAGAGAAAACAAGACCACTTTATTAACAAATTGCGCTCCTCTTTTAAATAAATCTAGAATTCTTTTGTTATAAATTGGCACATTCTTTCATACAAATCGTTCTTATCCTATTTTAAATCAGAATTACATGCATGGAGCAACTATGTTCTATATTATGTAGCAAAATTCCCTGGGCATATTTGGCAGTAGGGGGAAGGCATTGGAGTGCAATAATACCACCACTATATCTATGTAGTATTTTATCATAACTCTTTTTGACAAAATATTTATAATAATGAGTAATATATATAGTATTTTATTATTATTATTATATAATAACAAAAACTACATAATATAGAGTATAATAACAAAGACTAATGTATAATATAATAAATATAATATAATATAATATTCAATACTATAAAATGGCATTTGTCTTCAAGCCAAAGAATCCACCTTCTTCCTCTACTTTTGGCTAGCCCCTAAGTTGCTCACAATCCCCTTATCTGTGATTGGAGAAGTAAAAGTACTTTCTCTTCCACCCAGTGGAACTCTGGCTTTGTGGTTGCTCTTTGCACTGCAGAGAAAAGAAGCCTCCACTATAGCCACAGAGGGTACGATGCTTTTTGCTACTCTAGCATCATTAATATCTAAGCATCAGTGTTCAGGGACATATTCTGCTCATTTATCTCATCTTCTCTCAAAGATTTCATAATAGAATCAAAGCTCCTATTGCACAATTTCATGAATGTGACCAAGTTAGCATCAATTCACTTTTCCCAATATTAAAAATTATGCCAAGACCAAGTAAATAGAGAATGGAGACCTACTCATTCCAGCTTTCCTAGAGAGGTTGCATTGAAAGCAACTTCAATTAAGTGCCTGGGTTGACAGAGCATCATGGAGGAGATATTTTTTCTGTGTTGATGGCAAACAACACCACAGAATAACCTACTGAGGGTAACTTTAGGTTCAAACCCTGGGAAAAACATGTCTGAAGATGGAAGAGGTGGTGAAAGACAAAAAGATGCAAAGAGGAGGAAAAGAAAGAAGAAAAATGATATTTTTATTTTCAAATACACACGATGCCACCTATATGTGAACTACCTTTACAAAATAAATATATTTAGAAGATGACCATTGCTCAGTTAGACCCTAGATAACTACTTATCTTAATGGATTACTTTACTCCACAGCTGTCACTTTCTTCTAAACCATAGAGATCTAAGCTGTTAAATAATAGACAGTGTAAGTTTACCTAGATGTCATGTAAGCTCTTAGACATGTAGAAATGCTTACAGTGTTCTACTTCTCTTTCAAGGATATAGTGCTTAATCAAACTTTGGTTTTCTGAGGAAACAAAACAGAGTTTAACAAACATTTAAAGATTACAGAGTCAATGATCCTTCAGGATGCAAAGTAATACAAGTATCATTTTTCAAATGGCTCTACATTCCTCTTTCTGAGACTACAGAATACAGTCTCAGTTCTGTAAGATGTTTAAAGTATAGGTATGTATATTAACATATGTAACTTTTGAATTACATTTGCTTGATATTTTAAATTTTCTAATACTATGCATAGATTAAGTTTAAATTGTTATTGTGTCTGTAAATTTGGTCTGTTTTAAACAAATAATGAGCACAATTCAAACTGAAATAAAGCAAGATAACATAGTATGGTATAATTGGAAAACACTTGCCTCATATAGATATAGGATCAGTGTCTCTGAAGGCATTAATATAACTTCCCAAAATACCAAACCAGGGACTGTGGGAGAGCAGTGAGAAGACCAGTTCAATATAAAATTGATTTGTGGAATCCTTGAGTTCAGAGCAAGAGTTCCCCACTTGGTCTATAGATCCAATCTAGGTATTCCTGGAAACAGTATCCATAGTTCAGGCAGACCTCACTAGAAATCCAGTAATATAACCTTTGGCCAAATTAATTCCAAGATGTTTTAAATATGAGTCCACAAATAATGGTGCCAATGTGCTCCTGTGAACCCTTAGGCCTTACCATATTATCAGTTTTGCTGTGGAATGTTCAAATAAGCCCAGCAATTAGGTAAATAATGGATGGCATTTAATAAAAGCAAATCAAAGTTAACATTTTGAATCAATGTCTTTCCTTAATATAGCAGCAGAGATTTAAAGCAAACGTTTTAATTGTGCATTTCCTCTGGCCGATCTCATTCTAACATTAAAACAGTGCCTCCTACATCTTTGTCACTCCCACTTGCCAGTACTAATGCTGTAGTTGTGTAGGCATAACCCATGTGCATTTAGGTACAAACTTAAAATATTCTGGAAGTCAGTGTTCCTCTTCAATGTACTTTTCTATATACAAACAGGAAGAAGTCTAGGCAAAATCTGTATCTCTTAGGACATTTTGTCTTAACCATTTTCCTTACACTTTTAATCTTCTTCATAAACCTGTTTTATCAAATAATGGCAGTTAAATTCTTTAAAATAGCAGAAGATTTTAAGTTAATAAAGAACAGTATAAACAGCTCCTTGCTGCAAATTAATAAATATCCTGTTATATTCCATCAGTGTAATTACAGCTTAAAAATATATAAATGGAGTGTCCAAAGCAGCCATGTAAATAATAAGTATTACCTAAAAACAAAACACACTTTATTTGCTACTTAGGACTTTCTATTTCTTTTGATTAATAAAGTAAATAATTCAAATATTACATTTGAATCTGAATCATAAATCCATCAAAGAGCTTATTTTCCCTAAATCCCAACTTCCAGAACATATGGGGAATTGCTTTAAGGTGGTGAAAGTTGTTGCCTTTATCACACTGTGAATCTAAATTCCCAAGATGATTGATTTAACGAGGTTTGCACATTAGAAGACTTTTCCATTGTTACAATAAAGGAAATCACAAGAAAGATTAATGCCCTCCGCATGGTGCCACCATATTAAAGTGTTTTTGAAATGTCTTCACTCCAGGAGCACTTCCTACCCATACCAGTGCTTAGTAAAGTTGGTCGCAGTGTAAAGAATTTATTAGTTATGGCTGATGAAGTTGTTGTGCTGGAAATAAATACCTGTGACATGCTTACTTCCAAGGAGCCACATAAGCCCGTCAGTTTCCAAACAAAATTTGATTTCATGGCTTGGTTACAAGAAGAACGCATCTCTGAGGTGCTTGCAAGTGAGGCCACCCACAGGTCTGCCCTGGTATCTAGGATCTTGTCACAGTACTGCAGTGTTAGCAAATGAGAAGCAAAGCCCAGCAGTCTCCTATCACTTGGAAAGCTTCTCACACTTAGAGCTTTACAGGGGTTTTCTCTCAAGTGACAGAATGTTTTCTTGCCCTTACTTCACCTCTCTTCTTCAAAGACAGGAGAAAAGAACACATTTCAAACCACTCTTAACAAATAACTGAGATGGTGAGATACACCTAAGTCACCCCTTCTTATACCACTACGATTATATAAAAGAGGTGACTTCAGAGAATATTTTTTTAAACCTAATTGTCTCATATACCATATGCAATCAATCATCCAACTAGTAACATTAATTAAGCACCAATCCTATGCCTGGTGTTACGCAAAATACTGGAATATAGAAGAGACAATTTATCAACTGCCAAAAATATGATTTAATATATCATTACCACAAAGTAAAATAGTAAAGTCCAATGTAGCCCATGCAACAAAAAAACAAGTTAGAAATAATAAGAATCATATTAAAAAGCAACAGAACTGTGATTGACACATACCAAAATATTCATGGCAAGGAAAGATAATAGTTGACAGACATCAAATACTAAACCAATATCAAAGCATAGAAACAGAAAGGTTTCTATCCATCACCTCAATCTTATTCCCTAGTACTATGCATTTCTGCTTCTTTGCCTTTACTCAAGTTCCCTTGGTCTGGAATGCTTCGTCTCCACTCCAGCTGTCCAAGGGATGCTTTCCTTAAAGACCCAGCTGAAACCCCACTTCCTCCATGGCGACGCCACACCCCAGTGATGTCACGCTTCTGTAAACTCCTACAGTTTTTATGATCTCCACCTCTTACTTCAGCAAATGCATGTTGTCCTATACTGCTTACTATTGTTTCCCCTTGGTTAATTTTATAATCCTAGCTAGCTGGCAAGCTTACTGAGGATAGGAAACAAGTCTCCTATAACTTGTCTCCCCACAACACTCTGAGTGAGCACATTATTTGCACTTACTAAATACGTGACAATTTGATTTATTCTACAATGGCATGTTGCTAAAAAGGACTTCATGGTATCATTAAAAAGTTGAGAAAGTATAGAATAGAATTATGTGTTTATTCACTACTTTAAAAAATGAGAACAGGAAAATTTATGGAAAACACAATAAGGTGCAAATAGTAAACTGGCGAATATTTAATTAGATCATTAATTTAGAATAGTAAAGATTAGAATCATGAACAATCCATAAGTAAACATAACAGGGACAGATATTAACGTACAAGAACGCATAGCCTCTTTGACTTACTCCAAAAATTCTAGCATTGCCTCCTGGATATCCCCGCCCTTGCATAGGAAAGCTAAGATTTACTTCGTAGATCATGAGACTATGGGACAGAGAGGCGGAAGCAAAGAATCTGTACACATGAGGTATTAAGGAGTCGTTTTTAAAGAGAGGCTGGAAAGAAAAGCTGTTTGGGCAGCTACTGGTGAGAGAGGTGAGAGTGCAAACCAAGACCGGGGTGCCAGTTCTGCTCAGCTGCTAGCCAGCGGAAAGATTTGGGAAAGCTAGTTAAACTCTACAAATTACAGATTTTATAGCTGTAAAATCAGTGTAATAAAACCTAGCACACTGGGTTGTTAAGAGGATTAAGTGAATTCTTAGCTTATCACTGATTCTAGGTAATTGGAATAAATGTAACTATGCAATTATCAAAAACAGGCTTTGAAATTTTGACTGATAATTATTGAGAAGGAAAAAAAGCACATTTTATTCCTACTTGAAAATATGTTCCCTCTTAGAAATTAGTACCTAGGCAGGTTTGAAGAACTGCACATCATCAGAGTAAATCACTACGCGAGAGACGGACCCGGTGAACGCAGTGCGGAGAAGCCAGGTGAGCCCGGCAGACAATGAACTTTTCACGTCTTTTTTCTCACCATTTTGCGCTTCACCTTTCTCCTTATTTTGGCCATTTCCTCAAGCATTCTTGACCTCTCCATACCTAAATCTTACCTTTCCCCTTTCCTCTTCCTAAAGTTTGAGTTCCTTTTTATCCATCTTATTGCCTATACAGATCGCTCCTGAGAACACAGAAATGAAAATAAGAAGAAAAGGATTGGTTCACTTTCATGTATGTGATAAGCTGAACCACATAAAGTTGTCACTTTGTAGGCAAAATTTACATATACAAAATATACAGTATGTTTATAGCAGTATGTCTACCTACAAGTATTATAAATACCTTCTAATGCTCTAATTGTATTGAGTTTGTGAAAAGTGAAGTTAACATTGAAAAGTCATGTTCAAACTGTGTTGAAATTTCTATTGGCTTTTGAATAGCCTTAAAGCTTCCTTGCACTTGGCCAACATGTGACTGCAATTTGTAAGCCAAATACTTTTTTCAAAAAATGAGTCATAAATTGAGTGTGGGTAGATATGCAGTTAGGGTTCTTTGGTTGCAAGCAGTAGAAGCCAGCTCTGGATAATTTAAGCATTAAAAGTAACTAAAGAAAGACAAAGGATAATTCACAGAATTTTTAAAAATCTGAACAATTTGGCCTTTGGAGGGAAAAAAAGACCAACCATAAGATCTTAAGAGTAAGAAATAATGTTCAGAATCTTGAGGAAGTTTCCAAAGAATGATAAAGCTCAATTTTTTTAATTAATAGTCTTTATTTTTTTAGGGGAGTTTTAAGTCTATGGCAAAATTGGTGGAAGATACAGAGATTTCTCATAAACCCTTCCCCTACATATACATAGCCTCCCACATTATCAATGTTCCCCATCAGAGTGGTGCACTTGTTAGACTCAATGGACCTACACATACACATCATTACCATTCAAAGTCTGCAGCTCACATTAGGGTTCATTTTTGGTGTCATACATTCTATGTGTTTTGACAAATGTATAATGACATGTATCCACCATTATAGTGCCATACGAAGTAGTTTTATTGTCCTAAAAAATCTTCTGTGTTTTGCCTTGTCATCCTTCCCTCCACCTAATCCCCAACAATCACCCTTTTTGTTTCCATAATTTTGTCTTTTCCAGAAAGTCATATAGTTGAAATCTTCAGCATTTGTCCTAAAACTTACCTAAACAAAAATGGAATTAATATTCCTACCTTATAGAGCAGTGTATGATTATATAAGTTATAATATAGAGAGTGATTAGAACATGGCTCAGGACATCATAATTCTCAATAAAAAGTTGAGAGATATTATTCTCCCAACTCTCCTGGCATATAACTGTTACTAATTCTACTGTTATAGTTACCCCTTACCCTTTCAGCTTGTATTCATACCAGTTTCCCTGTGATCTTGGCTTTCCTCCAAACTATGCTTTTTGGTTTATCTCTCAGAAAACCAAAATAGAGCAAGCACTGCTTTGCTAAGACCTAATTTTCTTCCTCCCCACATACTGTCCCCATAATCAATCTCTTAGTCTTATGTCTTATGACTTCAAATATGTGAGAAAACCATTGAAGAATCTGACCCTAAGTATTCAAGACCTCACCCTCATGTTGTATAGAAAAAAGGGTCACGTAATTAGGAAGGAATTGGCTTGGTAGTGAAACCACAAGCCTTTGGGACTACAAAATAGCTAACTTTGGATAAAATCTTTTATTATGGAAATTTGAGTCATCTATGCTAAATACTACCTTTCTAGTATTTTTTTATGGTTAAACCTCATGTAGAGGCTTCAAATACTAATAAGGTGCCTTGGGCAACAAGAGTTCAATGGTACTCAAAATGATCCCAGAGAATAATAAATCAGGCGGTGGGATCATAAAGCAATGCAGGTAACTGAAGGAGAGGGAAGTAACACCTTAAGTTAGATTTACTATTAAAAGTTGCAATAGATTTGGTTAAGATGTAAAAATAAAGATTCAAAGAAACTAAAAAGTACTCAGAGCACACAGGTAAAAGGTAAGGTTTATTTTAGTAAATTCAGTTAACCTGTTAGTGATCAGAAAACAAGGAGGTGGCAATCACAGGCGCACAAACAGTACTGTTCCACCGTGCATTGGGGTTGCCTACCCACTAGCAACTTCTCTGCCTTTTCATTACAAAGAGCACCCAATTCATTCATATATAAGTTAGTTATGTTCTTCCCAAAAGACTGGGCTTCTACTCAATTCCAAGTTAAGCTTGTTTGGTCCAAGTCACTCATGGTAATTCCATTTCCCTTGAAAATGCTTACTTTAGGAATTAACATGTGTTGCCAAAGTGGCCAGTAAAAAGTAAGGAGAAACTTCTGAGGGTGATGGATAGGCAAATTTTATCACTCTCAAAAATGGCCAGAGAAAAAAATAAAAGAGAGAAAGTATCAAACATTCATTCTCTCTTTCCTGTATTTTGAGTAATGAAAGAGTTGATGAGGAAAAATTCTTCTTTATTCAAGAATTCCAACAATAAATGCAACTCTTAAGAGAATAATGAATCTAGACAACAAGCATCAATAGACGTGAAAATATTATGCAGAAGTTTATGTGGAACTTTATTTAAAAAATGGATCTTATTGACAATTTCTGAATGTACTGATAAGTCTTGATATCACTAAAAGTAGAACAACCAGAACATTAACTGTCCTCTGATTTGAACGTTTAAGAAGTACCTTACTTATGAAATATCCTTGCAAAACACAATAAAACAAAAGTGAATCTCTATCTATTCAGGTCCCTATCTTTAAATCTCTAATTTGAAAGTATGAGGAAGAAGATAGAGTTAAATGCATCTCAAAGAAGCAATCACTCTGCCTGGTGAGGCTCAGTTGATTGAACCTCATCCTACGAAGTGAAAGACTGCTAGTTCAATTCCCAGTCAGAGCACATACCTGGGTTGTGGGCCTGTACCCAGATGAGGCCCATGCAAGAGGCAACCAATCAATGTTTCTCTCCCTCTCTTTCTCCCTCCTTTCCCCTCCCTCTAAAAATAAATAAATAAAATCTTAAAAAAACCCAAAAACCCAAGGAAGCAATCAGCCAAATCCAGACTGTGGATAGTATACACCTTCAATGACCCAGTTTCTTCAACAAAACAAATGGAGAGGAATTGTTACAGATTAAAAGGCACTTAGATAAATATAACAACAAAATGCAATGTATGGACATAATTTGGATTTTTTAAAATTAAATAGTTGGGGAAGATTGAATATAGATTATTGTGCAAATGATTGTAAGGATTTATTATTACTTTTATATGTGATAAAGTATTATAATTATTTTTTAAAGTCTATATTTACTAAATGCATGCTAAGATATTTAGAGTATAAAGTATATGATGTTTGCTTTAATATACCCAAGCACAAAAAAGTAGAAGAAAGGAATAAATGATTGACATGTGTTGATAATTCTTGAAGCTGGGTGAAGAGCGTATGCTTCAAGTTTCCCAAAATTGAAGGATTTTAAATGTGCGGGGATAATCTGACATAAGAATAGATGCACCCTTTCACCCTTTCCAGCTTCTATACATTACTGTGATCTTGACAGGGCAACTTTTCTAATGGCAGAGCAAAGAAAAGGAAAGAAACCCAACACTGGTGACTTCACTGAGCTATTGGAGGAACGAGCCCTAAAACCATTCGTCTCTGTGATTTTATGTCAGGTATCAAACGCTTTATTATTTTAGCTAGTTTTAAGATGGGTCTTCATCGCTTGCAACCAAAGTTATCCCAATTGACACAATGTTATGCAAAATGATTGTATTGCTATTTTTAAATTTATTTTTAATAAAACAATTACATGCTCATTACTTGACCAATAGAGAAAACTATAGGGCACAGGGTTATTGCCCTTCATGTCCCCTATCTTGCACTCCTGATCAGATGCAACCACTATTAGTGCATTTCAATTTAAATGATACTGGAATTTCTGCACCCATGTTTGCCCAGATGACATTGCTTATGAGTATGCCATTGTGAGTCTCCGTGCCTAAGTACCTATGTGTATCTTCATGTAGGACCTAATCCTTTTGGGTTGGAGAATTTATCTTTTCATTCACTTAAAATTAGCTCCACAAATGACTAATGTAGCACTAAAATTTCACCAGGTACTCAGCAAACACTTGTTTGTAGGGGATACTGATGTTAGGAAGAATATCTAGGCTCACAAGAACCATTTCCAAAAGCCACACAAACTGAACTCCAAGTCTGCAAGTGTTGTACCTTCCCCACCTCCATAGAAAAATAACAATAGATCACAACCAAAGATACCAGCAGGTGTGCTACATGCAAATGGCAAGCATGGAAACTAAAGTGACTGACATTCTAAAGACATTTTCCAGCAAGATAAATTGTCAAAGCTGAGAACATTTGAACAGCAGGGCACAGCAAAGAGGCATTACATCTTCACATTTCAAGACATTTGGCTGTGCACAGCAGAGTTACTTACAAAACTCAGTAAAGAGAAATCTACATTAACTGTGGAGCCATCCACAGGACTGCATTTGGTAAGAAGAGAGGGCATATGTGCCCATCTGTTCCGGATCTAGTTACCTTCCCAACCTTCCCGCTCATGTCATTTTTAGAATGTAAACATTTTGAATGTAGGGAGGAACTGGGTTCTGTGGTATGTTCTGAAAAGTTTCCAGCAATTTGAGCACTTAGAACATTTTTAAGGAATAACAACATTTTGCATTGGACTGGAGGGAGTAGAACTTCCCCTTCATTTGCTAAAATGAGAATATCTTTTATTCACCAAAAGCTGTTCTTTGGCTGACCAATTTAGTAAAAGAATAAAGAACTCTTCTTCTCATGCTTAGAAGGGACCTGTTCTTAAACAATGAAGTGGTAATGCAAGGAGACATGTAGCAGCAGGCAACCAGTTTCTAAAAGTGCTTCTCTGAACAAAAAAGATAGCTTCGGAATGTAGACACTCCTCTGGACCCAGCCAGGGGTTATGCTTCGGGAGGCTCACAGTCTCTGGGGCAGGTATAGAAGAAAAGTCTGCAACATTAGGGCAGGCATTTATAAAATGACAGAAAAGTTTTGATTTCACATGCTTAAGTTTCAAAAAGTGGAAGGTATGGTGTCTATCTGTTAGAATCTTTAAGAAGTAATGGTCACCTGTCTCTTAAAAAGAAAATCAAAAAATTTTAAATCTTATTTTGACTTTATCCTACATATATCATTGCTCAAGTGTAAAATGTGTGTAAAAAATAAAGTGAGTCATTGTGTGCTGTAATTGTGAAAGACTGGAAACAATATAAATATCCACTAATAGGGGACCATTTGTGTCATTTATGGCATGTGAATGTAGTAGAATAATAGGTAGCTATAAAAAAAGAATGAAAAAGTACTCTACATAGTTATGGAAAGATCTAAGTAATACATTGCTAAGGTTAAATAAACACCAAATAGTGTGTACAATATAATGCCAATTTTATAATAAAAAGACAAATATCTATGTTTGTAGCAAGTATATGATGAGGTCTGCCTGGAAAAAGTCCAACCATTGTTAATATAACAAGAATGACTTGTGTGTCATGGATGTAACCTGGCAGCCAAGGAGTTTGGACTGGAATGTGCATGTGTGAACAATGATGACTTCACTGTACTAGTCAGAGGAGGCCATAGATGCTGTTAAGTGAGTACATGAACTGTGTGGCTGTTACATTCAAAATGACTGAATGAGTAGAGCAACAATTCTGCATCAAATTTGCATTACATTCGAACATTCCTCTGCAGAAGCTATTTGGATGATTCAGAAAGTTTTCAGAGATGATGCAATGAGTGCAGAGCAAATAAAAGTATGCCACAAATGCTACCAAGATGGTTGAGAAGAAGGTGCAGCAAAGTCACAGCAACATCAAGACCATGTTAACTATATTATTTGATTGGAAAGGTGTTGTCCATCTCAAGTACACCCCTCCAGGCCAAACAATTAATAAAGAGTACTACCTCAATGTTCTTCATAGGCTGAGATGCAATACAACAAAAACAGCCACAGCCATGGTCAATTGGTGATTGGCAGCTTCATCAAGACACTGCTCATGACATGCCTGCTCATGATCACATCTTGTGCAGAGTTCATTGGAGAAACATCATATCACCCAGGTGACTCAGCCCCCCTACAGCCCATATTTGGTGCCCTGTGACTTCTGGCTTTTCCCAAAATTAAAATCACCTTTGAAAGGAAGAGATTTCATACCATCGATGAGATTCAGGAAAATATGATGGGGCAACTGATGTCAACTGGGAGAATTGTGTGAGGTCCCAAGGTGCCTACTTTGAAGGGGACTAAGGCGTCATTGTCCTATGTATAATGTTTCTTGTATCTTCTTCAGTAAATGTCTCTATTTTTCATATTACATGGCTGAATACCTTCTGCACAGACCTTGTATACATAAACAAAATTCTAAAAAGGCATATTCCACTGTAGCCACCTGGGAGGAGTGGGAACTAAGCTAAAAGTTCCCACTCCTCCCAGGTGAAAGATAAGAATTGGAGAACCACTTTTCATTGTGTAGTATATCACAGTTTCTCAATTTTGAATCATATGACGCAAAAATATTTTAAGTTCCTTTTTCATATTTATTAAAAATTAAAATCAATTTATCAAGCCAAATTTCTTCCTTAGCATGATTTTTTCAAATACATTCTCCCTTCCTAGTATTGCAAGAAGAAGCCCACACTGCTTGCCCTGACTGCCTCAAAAAATAAAAAATAAATTAAAAATTGGAGCAGGTAAAGGGATGTAAGTGAACAATACACTATTTTTCCCTAGACAGCTGATAACCTGAATATATAAATATGTGAAATGGTGAGCTGCTAATGTAAAATGAAAGATGTAACCTTAGGGGTAGAACTGAATTCACATGGGAATGACTACAATTTAGAGGAAGAAAACTACATATAGTCAGACTAATGCTAAAATCTCAACTGTGTCCACAGAGACTGTAAACAAGAAGTCTAGGTGAGTGACAAACATTATAAGATCTTCAACAATGAATGCTAGTTTATATGCTCCACTCCATTTATGTCAATAACAGTTATATTTATGGAATATATATATATATAGATGGACTCACCCAAAGGTCCTATTGCCAAAGAAAACTAAAGTGTGGGATAAAGGGAAACTCTGCCATTGCCCCTGGTAAAAATAAATTGTTGGGGATACAATCCACTCAAAGAATGAATGCCTAAAGGCGGCTGTTGAAAGTTTTAACCTAAATCCTAAGACCTTTTGTTGTATATTTATTTTCTGTTATTTCTCAACTGTTTTTAAAATAAGCATCCATATAGTAGGGGAAATAAAAGTTACATTAAGTTCTCTGTAAAGGCAATATGGGCCCTTTTCAGTAATAATATAAAACAGGCCAAAAAAAAAAAAAAATCAAGTACTATAGTTGCCTTCATTTTACTTTCTTTCCTTATTAAAAAAAAAAAAATTTAAAGAAAATGGCCACTGATTTTTAATGTTGATTAAATGAGAAATAAGCCAATATCTTACTAAACTGTGCAATGAACATAAATGATAAACCAGCTAACATCAATATATTTGCTATTTAATTTATGGGTACTCATTATAAATGTAGATGAATATAATGTAGGCATAATGTTTTCCTCTAGTGATAATTCCACATTGTGATCTACATAAAAGTCTTTCATTGGAAAATTAAATCACTTTTTAAAATCAGGGAAAATATACTTGGGAAGATTGGAGCTTTTCCAAATAACCAACATAAGCATAAACTTGAGTTTTAACCTGAGACATTTCAACTCAGCATTTGTGATGTATCAGATATATAGAAAGCAATGGTGAAAAGCAAGGGGAAAATATGTCTCAACAAATTCTTACTGTAAGATGTTTCATTTCTACACATGATTTTTGAGTTTGTTTTACATAAATGATCATTCCTAAAATTCAAACAGCATGTCATAGATGACATTATTTCATTTGTCAAACTTCATTAAAATGTGTATCCAAGTTGCTATCAGTAGTTACAACTTAAAAAATTATGAAAGACCCTGTTTAATAATTCAAGTATGCTGTACTGTGACCAAAATTATAAAAAACAAAAAATCCAGTTGCAAAAGTAAAAGTGTAATCATTCATCTTGACATTTGCTTGTTTGTCACTAACTATGTGAAAGTAGAAGTGTAAAAAAAAAACAACAAAAGAAAAAACGTCTAAGGGACTGAAAGGCTCTTGGAGACTTTGTTAACAGAGGGGATTTCGTCTTCAACAACCCATAGCAGATAATCATTCACACTGAATATTCGGGTGTGTACACTCAGTTCCTTGTTGAATAGTTCTAATTCTTATTGGAAAGGTTTTCCTTGTTCCAAGAACTCGCCCCCAAACCTTATATAAATTATTCCAAAGCAAATGAAAAAAAACGTCTTTTTCCTCAACATGGCAGCCTTTCAAATATTCAAACACTTTTGCCATGTACCTAGGTTCTTTTTGGTTCCAAATCAAACATCCCCACGTCATTCAAGTGTTTTCTTATAACATACTTTCCAGACACTCCACCTCCCACCTTCACTGTTTCTCTTTGATACCTTCATATATCAATGACCCTCTTTGAGTGTGACACCTAGAACTGAATATAAGTCTGGTCTACCAGCAGAGGTTACCCCTGGAAGAGTATCTCTTAATATGGATAATCACGCTTTAGCTAATACTGTATGCCTAAACAGTCAGGGAACATTTTTTTTTATCTCATATTGCATTTAGGATTAACCATAAGGCTAAGATCTTTTCCATGTTACATTTTCTTATTTTTTATATTATGTTAGTAATCATAGAACTTTACATTAATATCTGCAAAACTTTATCTGATTGGTTTTAGTCAATCTTTCCAAAGAGTACTGATCCTGTTATCCAATATATTCACTATACCTCAAAGTTTATGTTCACTGTAATTTTTATGTTTCATTAATATTTTCAAGGCTATAAAAAAGAATATTTAATAGGAAAACTACAGTATTATGAAAATGTACTACAGAAAGTTTTAAAGACTGACATTGGTGTATTAACCAAATTTCTTTGCATTTAGATGCACAATCATACACAATTTCAGTGAATTGTATATCACCAATTCCACATTTTATCCCCTGTTCAAAAAGTATTTAAAGAGAGGTAGTCAAATGACAATGACACTCTGTTGCACTCTATAATGGAATACTGCTGACCCATTAATTTAGCAATCCATAAAATAAATGTAAATAGCATTACCTGGGAAGGACTTTTTTGCTGGTAAATACATGTTGCCACCCAGAGATTATATTTCATGTTTATGTGTGCCATCTACCAATTCATTTCCTCACACATACACACATAAAAAATACTTCTACACACCTAGAATATTACTACTTGGAATTCAATTCTTATGAAGTGTGAAATTTTTAAAAGCTTAAATACTAATGAAATGACTAAGAGTGGTCAAAGAAAGAAACAGAAATCTGATAAGATTACTCAGTTCCAGTGGAATCTGGATATCTTCTTAAACAGATAAGTTCCATCAAGTTCCATCTCTAGTGTAGTAACAACATAAGATATTCTGGAGGAGACTAGTTTCTTTTAGACATATATATTATTAGTGTTACCCAAAGTTGCATGTGTATTTGTTTTTAAGTGGTTTTTCTTTCTGTCAATGTTCATTACCTTCCTAGCAAACAAAGAAAGAGTATAGCAGCAAAGTACTCTTCCTTAGTTATGGTAGTATCTATGGCAAGTAAATGAATGAACTAATAAATAAAAGAAAGGTTGGGGAGAGGAGAGAGCTGTGAGAACTTTGTCTAACAAATGGATCTTGTAGCTCTCTTTATTAGGGTATATATACATGCTTTCCTTAAGAACAAATGCTATAGTACTCTGGTACTTAGAACCTAATGGGTGAAAATTCAAATCTGGAAAATAGTTATTTAAGTGAGAAAGTAAATGGTTTACCTCAAGATGACAACAATTTAATGTGCTTCACATTTGAAATAGAAAATGCAATTCACTTCACTTCATTTTAATATCAAATCTATATAAAAAATAAAATCTCTATAAACTAAAAGCCATAGCTGTTCTGCTTGCCAATATGAAAATTTTCATTTGTTTTCTATGTAAGGCATTAAATCTTGCTTCCTTGAAAATGGTCCCATGACTTAAAAAATGAGAATTTTTTAATGACCACCAGTAACCAGTACATAACAACCACCACTGACTAATTAGTGTCACAATCATTGGAGTCTATAGGCATCACATAGAGGGTTCATGTTCTTGATCCCAAATTATAGTTTGTCTTTCCAAGAAAGAAATAAGCTATTTTCAGGAAAGCTGATTTCTCTGAAATATTTTACTCAGAGATGTCTAAAAATGGTTACTCTGGTTCATATAATAAAATTTCCTAGAGGTTTTTGAGGGACACTCAGTCTCAAAATTTAAAATTTCTGTTCATCAAAAAAAAAAAAACCACTATGAAGAAAATAAATAAGCAAACCAATGATTAGAAAAAAAATTTACTATATACATATCTGAAAAATGACTCAGGATATATAAAAACTCTTGTAAATCAACATTACAAAGACAAGTAACTTCATTTTATAAGTGGTCAAAAACTTAATTCATAGAAGATAAGTAAATGGTGAATAAAAAATGTTTTTAATTCATCATTAAAAAAATGTTTTTAATTCATCAGTTAATGCTCTACATCATTAACTTTTAGGGAAACACAAATTAAAGCCATAAGATATTTTTCCAAACACACCAAAATAACCAAAGTGAAAAAGAATGACAATGCAAAATGTTGACTTGGATATAGAGCATCTGGAACTCTCATACTTTGTTCATAGGGGTATAAATGGCACAACCATGTTAGGAAATGGGTTGACAGTTTCTTATGAAGATAAACATATATCTATGCTGTCATCTAGTGATTTCACTTCTAAGAATTTACTCAAGAGAAATTAAAACATATGTCCCCAAAAAGGCTTATACAGGAATATTCACAGACAAAAACTGGGAAGCAGTCCAAATATTCATCAACAGAACAAAGAATAAACAAATTATGTTGTATTCATACAATGGAATTATATTCAGCAATAAAATGGAATGACTTCTGAAACACATACGACGAGTGAATCTCAAAAATATTATCTTAAGCAAATGAAACAGAATGCATAAGAATATCTCCTTAGTAACTCACTTTGAGAATAGAATTTATTGGTGACAGGGAGAAACTTCACCGGCAAGGTGGAGAATGGGTATGAACCAAGAACTGATCTCAGAACCATCTGGCCGTGACTGCTCAACCACCGGCAACATATGCACCCAGGAGAACACTTCACCCCTCCTCATCTTACTTCACCTTACATTGTTAGGTAGGATCTTTTGATTTTTCAAAATATCTCCACTCCTATTTTGAGAAACCTAGTATTGTGCGTGGGCCTTCATCATCATCATTTCACAGATTATGAGATGTAGGTTCCAAGAGGTTAAGGGATCGTGCAAGGCCACATGGAAAGTTAAATGGTAAGAAGGGATGAGAACCTAGCACTTCTGCCCCCAGCTCTGGCACCCTCCCCACAGCATCTCACCAACATGGACAAGTGAAAGACAAAGACAACCCAAGTGCTTGCACACCATAAAGCAAAGCACAACTTGGCCAGGCTTTCCAGGTCAGGTCTAAGATCAGTAAGTCAGATACCCGAGGATACCACCCTAAATACATGGCAGCTCCTGACTTCCAATTTCTTATGAACTCAAGAGATTTGGTTTTCTGTATATTTGCCTTCTGAATTCATCCATCCCTTAATTCAATCAATAATAACTGAATATTAAGAGAAGAAATATTAAATTTGTTAAACATAATGCCAAAGTTTTCATGGGGGCAAATAAGAGGTTTACATGCATTAAAGCTAACTGAAGTTCCTTTACAAGCATGTTACAATAGATTAAAATCAGTTGATCTAAACACCTGCAAGTGATCCCCCAACATGATCTCTGCAGTGTAATATTACATTATATTAATAGTCTATTTTTATACAAATTATTTTAAAAATGAAAAACTTTGACTTTAAATTATGGACAAAAATATTGTTTAAATCCCCCCCCAAAAATCACTAATTAGGTAATAATGTATTTATTTTGAGAGACAAATTACATTTGACCAAGACTTTTGAAAATAATTCACTTCAGGAAATATAGCTCCATTAGTTTCTTTGTATATGATTAAGATTTTCTAAATTTCTCATTTATGTATTTATCCATTCAAAAACAGTTACTGAGCACCTACTGTGAGTCAATCTGAAAACTGGAGATCAAACAGTAAATAAAACAAAAAAATCATAAACTGCATAGTATATTAGGTAGTGATAGATGTTAAGAAAAAAAAATAAAGGAAGGAAGCCATTTAAATAGGGTCACCACGGCATTCTAGTCTGCCTGGGACTCAATGGGTTTTAAAACTTAAAGTCCTATGTCCTAGGAATCTACAGTCCCAGGCAGAACTGGATATTGGTCACTCAAAATCAAGACTGAGTAGCCAGAGGAGGTATACTTGAAGAAACTATTTGAGTAAAAAGAACATTCCAGGTAGATGGAACAGGAAGTGCAAAGACTGAGTCAGGAACATGCCTGGCTTATTTGAGCAAGAGCAAGTATGGTTGCAGCCTGTGTGAGCAACATGTAAGAGAAGTAAAAGATGAAAGTATGAGCCAGAAAGGTGCTTCAGGGAAATGCTCAGTGTCCTCAGTAGGAAGAAGGAGTATCATCAGTACTTCTACTTCTCACAGGGAAGAAACCCGCCCTAGTTACTGGCTCTTCCCAGTTCTGACTTCTGGTACTGCTGGGGAAACCAGGAGCAAAAGGGGACAAAAACAGTAGCTGGGGAAGAAAAGAGACAGAAATGATCCTGGCCCCAAGGAAAAGATCCCTCCCACAAATTCATCTCCCTCTAGGAAGTTTCAGATTAAGTCTGGATGTGCCTGAGTATTTATCCCATCTCTCCATTTCTTCTCCAATTCTGTCCAACTAGGCTCCTTCTGTTTGTTGATAATTCAGGGTTTTAAAGTTAGTACAACCACCAGGCATTCCTGCTAATGGAAGAAGTCCAAATTCTGTTTGGCCACGAACACAATTACACCCACAGAAGTATATTTTTGCTCCTAGCTTCAGTCTGCTTTTTTGCCAGGTAGATAATTTATACGGAGCTAGAAAAAGATTGCTTGGGGGCAAATGAAACAATACACTTGCCACAGATAGACACAGCCTCATTTCTGAAACCAAGACACGAAGCATCGCTTAACTTTTTAACTCCTGTTTCAGCATCCTTTTTAATTTAAATGTAGTTGATATCTCTTTACCATCCACTAGCATGGGAAGGGTGTCATGAGGACACTTTTAAAATGCTTTCAACTACCTAACATGAAAGATACGTTGTAAGTATTATGCAATATTGTCACTGAATCTCATTTTCACTGGCCTTATTTATGTGCCTCTCTTTTTTATTTTCAACAAACATAACCACGTAGTACATCCATTGTCTGCATACTTGGCAAATTTGCTAACAAGGCACGGGTATGCTCCTTCAGGTGTTTCATCCATATTTATCGATATTCATCAAATAAGCAGGAGTAGTGATGTAGCCTGTTTGCTTTTTTATTTTTTGCTGCTATAGTTGCAGACAAATTAAATTGTCTCTCCGATGTTATCAGCAGCTGTCACAAAGCATACCTTACTCAAAGATCTATTTTGTATTCAGAAAGCACAAAAGAATGCAATACAGTCACTATGGCTGCAGCAAACTGAAAGGCTATCTAGAGCCTTTTATTGAGGGCCAAGTATGTGTGAATCATCAAATTCTTAAGATTGTTTCTGGGGGCATTCCCAGAAATGGGCAACCACCATGTGTCATGTATGATTTCAAAGGCAATGCAATAACTTTCCCTTAATGTGTTTTCCTAAATAGATGCCCTCTAAAGAATAAGGGGAGCATATTATTGGTCTCCAGGCCTTGAGTAAAGCCTTCCCAAGTAATATGAGGCCCAAACACCCTCATGAAAAGAGTGTGTTTAGGCATGGGGGAAAGGAGTAATAGGAAGATAAAAGTATAAGTATAAGAAACACACTTGAAGTAGACTGAACTGGATATATAGGACCCAAGCCTGATAGGAAAATGAAGAGTGAGAATAAAAATACTATTTAAAGGGTACTTAGAAAGTATTTTAAGTCGTCAAATTTCTTCAAATTCACTCTTATACCTTGCAACATCTCATAATTCTGCAAATGTATATTCTTTAGAAATTGATCATCATGTATGTTTAACATAGCAGAGTTTTTTGTTCAACTCTTTTTTTTCTTTGTATATTGTTTTGTTCTCTTTTTTAAGAAAAAAGTGGGGGATAAAATATTTTACTAGAAAGTACACACACACACACACACACACACAAAGGAAACAAAAAGTTTGATTTCTTTAACCTTGTTCTTCCATTTGAGATATGGACAATCCCTTTAACCTTCATATATGTTGATTTCACAATCTCTAAAGAGGTTGTAATATTACCATCTTTCCCTTATTGCATGATTACTTGATCATATGAGATAATGCAGTACAAAATCTGAAAACATGTCAATATGCAAATATTATGTGGCAACCATTATTTTTCTAGTATTTAAACTATTAATTTTATTCTCCCTGCTGTCCATCAAAAATTACCCTGAACAAACTTGCAAAAAGAAGCTTTTTGCATTTGCTTATGTAGCTGCATTCGGCCACTTCCATAGGAGAATATGTTTATCTTTTGTCCAGCCTCTGGCAAGCACATCAACATAACCCTGTGTAGCCAGAGGGAAAGAATAGTCCTGAATAAAAAATAAGGGTCGATCATTCAATTGACGTAAACCTCTCCTAGTTCAGCTATCCATTTGTCATGATGAGAAGCCACAAAACTATACTTGCATAGGAAATACAAAAAAAGAAAATAAAGAGGAAAAAGAAAAAAAAAAACCTGAGCAATCATCACATATTTATCCTTTAAAGGAACGTTCTTCAGTCTGTATTTCAAGAAGGTATTTTTGTTGAGGCTTTTTTTGTTTGTAGATTTCTCACTATGTAACCTTATAATGATGTAACCTGCATCTCTATAAATTATATAGCATGTGTTGAAATCAAATGCTCTTAAAATATTATCAAAGGTTGCTAAATATATTTTGCACATTCCTTCCTAACTCTATGTTATAAAGTAATTGATACACAGCCCACAAAACATCTAAAAATACTTTTACAGCAAAATAAATGCCTGCAATTTCTTTCTACTCTATAGTAAATGTGGACCACAAAAACCAATGCAGAAATTCAAAAGTACAATTCAGGAAGGAAAGGAAAAGAAAGATAAAACAGCGGTCTGTACAGCTCAACATTTACTTCATCTTTCCCTAATTACCAATCCACACATAGTTCAAAGAGTTAGAATTCATTAGAGTCATGCCCTTTTTTCCCAATAATAAGGAAGTACTTTTTCTCTGGTCAGGAGACTGAATTTGAATTAAACAAATATGAAGAAGCAACAAACAACTTGGATGCACTGTTGTCTATCCCACACCCATTCTCCTTTATGCCTTCCTTAGGTATCCACGCCTCATCTCCGTGACTCAGGGGAAGATATTCTGGCTCCTTGCCCTCTCTAAGTGTACCTCTCCACTGAGAAAACAGAATACAGTTTAACTCTCACAACTGCTTTTGATCCGGGATGGATCATTCCCATTAGACTGAAGGGAACAACGTGATCCCTTACTTGAGGTAAAGGATCTCACTCCCTCCTGTTGTATGTGAACAAGAAATTATATAACCCTGATGGCCCTGCTGGTAACCACAAAGGAGAAACAAGAACAGTATGAAGCTGATGCTATACATGCAAGAGCATAAGGCAGAGAGAAACTAGATCCTCAATAACTTCATACCAGTAATTATATAATAAGAAGCTTGCCTTACTTCTGATGTGCCAATTACATAACAAATTTCATAACTGTTTAACCAACTTAGGTTGGATTTTTTTTTTTGTTACCTGAAGCTAAGCACATCATGACTGTTAATAGGTATATTTTTACAATATTTTATTGATTGTACTGTTATAGTTGTCCCAATTTTTCCCCTTCTGCCCTCCCATAGGGCCCCCCACTCCCCTCAGGCAATCCCCTCACCTTTGTTCATGTCCATGGGTCATGCGTGTAAGGTCTTTGGCTCTTCCATTCCTTAAACTGTACTGTACATTCGCATGGCTATTCTGTAACCACCTATTTGTATATCTCAACCCCCCAAACCTCCCTCCCATCTGGTAACCATCAAAACATTCTCCATATCCATGAATCTGTCTCTGTTTTTATTGTTTGCTTAGTTGTTTTTTTTTAGATTCAAATTGTTGATAGGTTTGTGTTTATTGTTTTTTATTGTTCATAGTTTTGATCATCTTTTTTTTTTAATAAGTCCCTTTAACATTTCATATAATAATGGTTTGGTAATGATGAACTCCTTTCATTTTTTCTAGTCTGGGAAGCTCTTTATCTGCCCCTTGATTCTAATTGAGAGCTTTGCTGGGTAGAGCAATCTTGGCTGTAGGTCCCTGTTTTTCATGACTTTGAATATTTCTTGCCAAGTCCTTATAATCTGCAAAGTTTCTTTTGAGAAATCAGCTGACAGCCTTATGGAAACTCCCCTGTAGGTAACTCTGCTTTTCTCTTGCTGATTTTAAGGTTCTCTCTTTATCTTTAACTTTTGGCATTTTTAACTATGATGTGTCTTGACGTGGCCCTCTTTGCATCCATCTTGATTGGGACTCCCTGTGCTTCCTGGACTTGTATGTCTATTCCCTTCACCAAATTAAGGAAGTTTTCTTTCATTATTTGTTCAAATAGGTTTCCAATTTCTTGCTCTTTCTCTTCTCTTTCTGGCACCCCTATGATGAGAATGTTGTAGTTGACCCAGAGTCTCCTTACACTATCCTCATTTTTTTTTATTCCATCTTCTTCTCATTCTGCTTGATTGTTTTTTGTTTCCTTATGTTCCATATCATTGGTTTGATTCTCGGTTTCATCCACTCTACTATCAATTCCCTGTAAATTGTTCTTTTCCATTGGTATATCCTTCATTTCTGCCTGGTTCTTTTATATGCTTTTGAAGTAATCACTGAGTTCCTTGAGCATCTTTATAACTAGTGTTTTGAACTCTGCCTCTGATAGATTGCTCATCTCCATTTTATTTACTTCTTTTCTGGAGTTTTGTTCTGTTCTTTCATTTGGGCCATGTTTCTTTGTCTCTTCATTTTGGCAGCCTCCCTGTGTTTGTTTCTATGTATTAGGTAGAGCAACTATGACTCCCTGTCCTGGTAGCATGGCCTATAAGGTCCAGTGTCACAGCCTCCCCTATCACCCAAACTGGGTACTGGAGATATGCCATCCATGTGTACTGAGTACACATTCCTCTTGTTGTCGAGCTTTGATTGCTGTTGGCAGGTATATGGGAGGGATTTACCAAGGCCAGGCAGTAGCAAGGATTAGTTATGACCACTGACTACCACCCTCTGCCCTCTGTGGAGGATCAGCTGTGTAGCAGCAGGGTGGTGGTGCTCCGATATGGTCTGTAGCTGTCCACTGTGTGTGCAGGCTCTGGAGTTTCCCAGGCAGTGGAACTCAGGATAAACCATCATCTGTGTTATGCCTGGGGCCACTCAGCATGAGCCATAAAGCAATCTGCAGATGGCTGCTACTTGTGCTGAGCTTGGAGGTTCCCAGGTGGAGCCAAATCATTATCTAAAGCTGGCTGCTGCTAATTCCAGGCCTGGGGCCACTTAGCCACAGGTAGGAGGGCTGGGGATTGGCCATGCATTGGGTGGGGCAGAGCTTCAGGTAAACTTCAAAGCGGACAGTCTAAGCCAGGTTGATGGAGTCTCAGATATGGTTCCTGCCTGCCTATTCTGTGTGTCCATCATGGGAAGGCTCAGAATAGGCACAATGGCCTCTGCCCACATTTCTGTCTGGGACAAAGCTGTCCCTTAGCTCTTGCCTGACCAGACACTTCACTTTCTCCTGTAAGGTACTAGTGCCTTTCAAACTGCTACCCCCACGGTGCTGGAGCTCAGTTCAGTACGGGCCCTTTAAGAGGAACTGCCAGGAAGTCCAATAGTTTTTTTTCACAGACTCAAGTCCCACTGGTTTTTACAGCCAAAAGTTATGGGGGTTTATCTTCCTGGCACTGGAACTCTGGGCTAGGGGGCCTTGTTTGGGAATCCCTCACTCCCAAGATACTCCTTCCTAATTTTTATCTACCATATGTGTATGTAGGGAACTGCCCATTCTGCATCTCCTGTCTCGTACCCTTCTGGATTGATGTGGTTTCTTTAGTTCCGTAGTTGTCAGACTTCCATTCAACTCAATTTCTGATGGTTCTGAGTGATCGTAGGTCTGTAATTTAGTTGTAATTTTGATGTGGTTGTGCAAGGAGGCGAGCCATGTTTACCTACGCCTCCATCTTGACCAGAAGTCAAATATAGCTATATTCTTTCCAAGTTTTCTTTTATTTTGTGCAGCTTATTAATGAGTAGACGTGTTAGGTAGGTATAAGTAATCTCATACATGTAGACTTGCATTCAATGTATTGTATGCAAGTGATTAGTCCAACTAGTTGCTCTTAATAGGGGCATAGTCAACAGTGAAAGACTTCGTGTGTCTCCGTATGAAGGTATAAGTTTTTGCACTGACAGACAGCACATACTTTCCCTGCTAGGAGTAATTTAAAACAACATTTCTATCATCAGAAAGTACAAAATATTTATGAAAAGAAAACTTAGCTTAAAAGTGTGCATGCTATTTTATCTTCCTGGAGGAGTCTTTCCATTCTTCCTCCCTACCTGATTTATATATGTGTTCATTTATGTGTGTGTGTGTGTGTGTGTGTGTGTGTGTGTGTGTGTGTGTGTGTGTGTAAAACTATAGAGGGAAAAAAGAATCTGGACTTACAGCAGAGACAGTGCCTTTAGCCACATTGTCTAGATTTATCACCAGTTACTTAATGAGAAACAACTGAACATGAAGATCAAAATAGATTCTATGTCCTATATTATTTGTTGTTCTTAAATACAGTGTTACAGTTCAGTTGTTCTCAACAGCTTGGTAGTATTGATAAAGAATCCTTCCAAGTAGGTAAAGTCTACTTGACTATTTTAGCATAAAAATTCTGTTGCCCAGAAATGATTTGTCAAGTATGAAGCTTTTAAGAATTATTATCTTTTTAAATTTTAATCACTATTCACATTATTCCAGGTGAATATAATTCTAGAGGACAATTACTACTTAAAATGAACCAGAGACTACCAAAATTATTTTATCACACCATAATTTTTGGTATCAAATAATTATAAACTCAAGCTTCACTGGAACTTGGAAAACTCCTCAAAGCACTGTGCTAACATAGGACTTTGTTAAAAATAGAACTTGTTTTATGCCATTAGAAAATGTCAAAATTTTAATAATATAAATTGTAACAGAAGGCTTTCATTTTGCCTAATTAGAGTGAAGAAATTTGTTTTGTTTTCTTAAGTAATATTTTTATTCATGAATACCAACACCCCAAAGAGGCCATAAAGGGTGTGAAAACCAGATTTCATGGGAGATAAAACAGAATAATCACACTACATCTCCAGAGTATTTGCATTGGCTTTTATTTGATGCCTATTTTCACTTAGTTCTAGTTTTCAAGTGATAATGGAATTTTCCAATTTTATTTCTGTTGGAGGATAATAATTTTAGCTGCATACCTCAAGATGACATCTGAAGTTTTTAAATGGCCAGTAAAGATCCCCTTAATAAAAATTCTCCACGTATAACTTATTAAAAGCAACCAACAGACTTAACTGAATTTTTTTTGCAAGTTACCACACCTATCCACAAATATTTATGAAAATCTATTGTTGTTATGACTCAGCCCTTGTATAGGTTAGGGGTGGGAAGGTAGGTTGCATCCTAGCATCTGAATCCTTGGCTTGTGCCAATACAAAGAAAGTGCAAGAGATCTGAGGAGAGACGACAGAGTTGGTGACTAAAGCTAGCTAAGTAAACTCCAAGGCCTCTTCGAGCTTTTTGTAATACCATGAAAGGTCTTTGTTCACATTTTTTAAGCATGTACCCATGTAAACCTAAGCTTTGGTAATTGGAACAGCCTAATCTGTTATTGCATGACTGGTTGGTTGACTGATTTTTTTTGATGAGGGAGGGAGTAGTTCCCTAGACTATTCCCTAGGACACATACTACCAGTCTGTTGCTTTATTAGTATTTACTTTTAAATAATGACTGCTCTGGTATTTTATCTTAAAATGCTTACCACAAAATATATTATATTTGTGTCTCACTCTCATGTTCTAGCTCTCTGACTCTCCTCTCTCCTCCGATCTCACTTTCCCACAGGTAAATAACTCTAGAAGAGAACTGTTTAAGAAATTAAATATGAAATGATATACCCTATCATTATATGCATTAAATTTTAGAGAAAAAAGTCTGGATAGGAGAGAATTCAAAAGCAACCCATAGATTGTACTTACATTACAGAATAGGAATAACAGGTGTAAGATTATTAAGCTGATCAACCTGAGACAGTGACTAGGTAAGGTTCCAGCAATGATGGTGTTAAGGGCCTAAATATTTGTGAAATTGCACTTCACGGTGCACCAAACAGACCAAAAACATGTTAAGTGAAAATAAGGAAAGATTAGAAAACTGACATTTGAAAGGGAGAAAGGTAAAAGCTGGTTATAATCTGGAGATTAAATGGGAGGAAGGTAGCATTGAGAATAGTGAAAAGGAATCTGGGAAATCAGAAATTCTGGCAAATTCCCATTACAAAAAATGAATAAAGCAGAACTGAATAGTTAAGTGGGACCAAAGGGTGGGAAATTTATCTTAGAAAATAAAATGTCATAAAAAGAGGAAAAAGTTCATTAGATTGCAAATTATAAGAATAATTGATAAGGATTTTGAATATTTGCATACACATACATACATAAAATATCTATTTAAAAAACTGACTGCAAAACAATGGAAAAGAGCTTCACCTTGGATCCCCTTTATTGAGTGGAAGTGAGTCTCAGGACCACAGCTCCCTATGCTTGCTAAGACATTAATGTCAAAACCTAATATTGATATTAAATAAACCACTAAATCTTTGCTGAAGTCTGTAATGTGTAACTAGAAATAATTCTCTAAAGATGTGTGGATAAATGTGAATATTCATAATAGTGTGCTGTGAGTACTACTATAAGCACTTTTTCCTTTTTTGCTATTTCAATATCCAGCAGTGTGTAATTACATAATGTCAACCTGTTATGTTTGAAAATAATACCCCCAACAGGGGTTGGCTTATATCACAAGATCTTTGAATATAAATGTGGTTATATGAATTTTCCTTTTGATTATACGTATGTTGAAGTAGTTTATTTCTATAGGTTGTAGTAATAATACTCCATATTTATTAGTCCTTTCATCCAAGCATTTTAGGAGATATTACTAAAAAAAGGAGAGCTAAAATTCAATAACTAGGAAACATAAAGTTGTGGTTCTTTCTGTATTTATTGTGGAACATTTTCAAGGTAAGATTTTGGGGGACTACTTCTCAACTTCTTTGGGGGAAAACAGGAAGATTATGCTAATATAAATATAGAAGAAATACATACAATTGCATAATAAACTGGAATATATATTTATATGAAAATATATCTAGAGTGAAGGACAGACAAGCAGTTAAAGATTGTTTTGAACCCTAATGAAAACATTCTATATTTAAAAATAGAATGACACCAGTGAGCTTCTTGTTGATTTGCTTTCTTGGGAATATATAAAAAGACCCATGTTTGCCAAACAGCAGAATATGTCTAGAATGGTGGGCTAATTCACTATTTGGAACTGAATCTACAACTAGTTCATAAGGTATAATACACCAAGCTAATCTATGACACACAAGGGCCGCCCTTCTTCTAAATGGAGATCACATGGAGGGTTATCAGTGGGGAGAGGGGGAAGGAGAATGGGGGAAAAGGTACAGGGAATAAGAAGCATAAATGGCAGGTACAAAATAGACAGGGAGAGGTTAAGAATAGAATAGGAATTGGAGAAGCCAAAGAATTTATATGTATGACCCATGGATATGAACTAAAAGAGGTGGGGGTAATGCTGGTGGGGGAGGAGGTGCAGGGTGGAGAGGAATAAAGAGGAGAAAAAAAATGGGACAACTGTAAAAAAATAAAGTAAAAACACAGCAGAAGAAGAATATGATCTAATCTATCAAGACACAAAAATTACTGTACAAATGTTGGTCAGTATACTAATTTGTAATGAAAGTGATAATGTTAAAGGATTATAGCATTAGTTTTAAGGAAAAATATGTATAATATTTAAGATCAATTTATATGCATCTCAGCTTGAAATTGATAATGTGTTTTCTTCTCTTCTCACCTCAATCTAAAACTTACGTAACCCCATATGTTAATGGTTCTATTTTGGTTGTGGTTTTGTTTTGTTTTAATAATATATTCAAGTGGTAGAAAATTCAGAGTGTTGGAGTGGTTCAAAATTGAATTCATGTTTACAATTCTATTACTTATTCATTCAATAAATATTTTAAAGGGCCTTAACAGAGCCCAGGCACTGAACTAAGCGCTGGGAGAAAGGCACGAGTTGAACAGATACAGACCCTGTCTTCATGGACCTGGCAGTCTACAGGGGAAAACAGATCCCCAGGAAAATCACTGTGAAAGCCAGAAAAAGAAGCGCAGGAGCCATGAGAGTATTGAACAGGATGGCTGTGTGGGAGTGATATGTAAACTAAGCCCTAAAGGATAAGTAGGAGGTAGGATTTAGCTAAGGTGAAGGGCAAAGGATTGGGGATGGGGATAGTAAAAAGGGCCCTTGCTGAGAGGAGATTAGCATATTTAAGTGACCTGAGGCAAGAAATAACATGGCAAATTCAAGACAAGCTAGGAGGCATCTAATGTACAGTCAAGACTATGAAGGCAGGAGCCACGATTATTTTTTTTGTTCACTGCTATATTATCATAGTACCTAGCACATAGTAGGCACCCAGTGAATACCTGCCAGACGAATGTGGCTGAAGGATAGACAACGAGGAGAATATTAGTCTCAACTGATTCTAGAGAGGTAAACAAGGGCCAGGCACTCAGAGCCTCATAGGCCTGTTAAGAATGTTGTATTTTATCTAAATACAATGAGAAACCCTTGAAGGTTCCACACAAGATATAGCATATCCAGTGAAACATCTTTTCCTACTATCATATTTCATTAATAATATGATGCCATTGAATATAAAATGCACCATAATTTATAGATACAAAATCAATTATGAGGCATATCCTGATATCACCCAAGTTAAAATGTAAAAAAAAGTGTATATCACAGTTAGTAAAATATAACATGTGTGGAGAATGGATTAAAAGTGGGAAACAGAGCAACTAGTTAGAAGGGTATTATCATGGCTGCTTCAGTGGTGAGAAAGTCAGAGGCACTGGGTGGATGGAGGCATTATTTATTGAGTTGGAAATATTAGAATGGAAGCTCTGAAGTCCAGGCAAGAGATAAATGTGATTCATTAGTAAATAGGTGGTAAATGAGGTCATGGGAGCAGAAGAGATTTCTTCTATCACTAGGACAGCAGTTTTAACAGGGACAATGACTCCAGCTCCATTGCTCAGATTGAGTTGCAGATGGCCATGATGGGAGACAGTGAAACAAATCAAAGCTTCTTGAAGTAGGACAAGAAAGAAAAATGAAAACCTGACAATGGCTTCAGAGTGGAAAAGAAAGAAGGTTCAGATCCCACAGATATTGTAGCGATAAAAGCCCAGGACTTAGTGACTAAATTGTCTGTGGAGGCTGTGAAAGCACACAAGGTCTGTTCAGAAAGTATCCAGCCACATAACATGGAAAAAAAAAGAGAGAGACTTTTATTGAAGAAGATGCAAGATACAAGAAACATTGCATATACAATAATGATGCTACAGCCTCCTTCAAAGTAGACAACGTGAAACCTCACATTGTTCTCCCAATCGGCTGCCCTGTCGTATTTTTCTGAATCTCATTGTTTGGTCTGAAATTGCTTCCCTTTCAAAGGTGATTTTAGTTTTGGGAAAAGCCAGAAGTCTCAGGGCACCCAATCTGGGCTGTAGGAGGGTAGTCACCTGGGTGATTTGATGTTTCACCAAAGAACTCTGCACCAAACATGTGCATAAGTGGGTGCATTGTCATGATGAAGGTATCAATCACCAGTTGCCCATATCTGCAGCCTTCTGAATCATCTAAATAGTTTCTTCAGAGGAAAGTTCAAGCTTAACGCAAAATTTGATGCAGATTCATTGCTCTACTCGCTCATCGCTTTGAATGTGATGGCCATGGTGCACATGCTCACTCAATGGCATTTACCACCCCTGCTGACTAATACAGTGAAGTCATCATTGTTCACACATGTGCATTTCAGTCCACTCTCCTTGGCTGCCAGGTTACATCGATGTCAGGCAAATGGTTCTCATTATATTAACAACGGTTGGACTTTTTCCAGACAGACCTCATAATTATTCACAGGTTTTTGGGTAGATCATGTTGCCATTAACTCTAATGAAGGGAAATATATATATACATACACACATACATTATATATATATAGAGAGAGAGAGAGAGAGAGGTTTGCAGGGAGGACAATGAGCTCAGTTTTAGGCCCTTTAGTTATTAACCATGACCTTTAGGATATCCAGATAAAGATGTCCACCAGGCAATTTTACAGTGTTAAAAAAAAAACAAAAACAACTCTATACCATGTGATAGTGGAAACTAGTTCGTCCTAAAAGCAATAGAGAGGACATCCTGACCCTTCTTGTTCATTGTGCTCAGGAAGAAGAGTTATCTTCATAGGATCTGAGAGCCTAAGCTCTACTATTAGACTTGAATTCCTATTTTGGCTCCAATGTCTACTGGCTGAGACATCTTGGACTTGACACTTAAAAACTCTCAGCCTTGGTTTCCTCATCAGTAAATTGAGGATAATGTTTAGCTTCTAAAGGTGTTTTAGAAATTAAATAATACACAAAAACATTTAGAACAATGTTCAGCATGTAGAAAATAGTAACTATTTTTTCTTATCTCTTTTGATGTGGGACAATTTCTTCCAATGTTCATAACTATATTGATTTGTTTCATTATTACATTTAATACTTATTGGACCCAGTCATGTGGGAGATAATGGTAACCATATGTTTCTATCATATCTCTGCTATACCTTAAATTTTTTCTTTGATGTCTCACTCTCCAGTCTGGGCTAAAAGATCAGCAAGTCATCACATGCATGTAAGCACAGAGTCATAAAAGCTTTATTCTTAATAGAGCAAATCAAAGGACATGAGGAAGACAGACATGAGGCAAGATATAGAGGGCCCAAGTTTGAACCAGAAACTTATATTTCTGCAGAACTTGTGTATTAAAAGAAAAAAAGTGATATCTACATCAGGGAGAGTCTGTTCCTCAAACTGATTTAAATCTATTTTCTGTTACATTTGCTAGGGAAACTGCATCATTAATTTGTGATTCTCTGTTTCTAACGTTTGTAATTTTAATCCTTACTTGTACCTTGCTTCCCTCAGGAATTTATTCCTCTTTGATACCATTTTGTTGTCATTAAAAGGTTTTGAAACAAAGACATTTTGAAACTATTCTCACTTACACTTTTATTTTTCTCTACTTGGCTTTAAAATACCAATTTTTAAATTCTCGTCCAGAGTTGCCTATTGGAAACTGCCCTTGTAATAGAAGAGATCATCATTATTTATAATAGATCTAGGTAATATACTATTTTGCAGTTTCTGGAGTTCTCTTTCCTTACTTGTTTTGGAAAATTCTTCAGTCTGCCTCTATCTTCTAATTGATCACTTATTCAGCTAGGAATTGACTACTTTATTTTGAAACTGTTCTCTTTAATTCATTTAATTTTTATCTTCCTCTATTTTGTGTTTGTCAGTAGGATATCAAGGAAAATATTCTAAATGTCAGTATCCAAGTTTAAAGAGACTCCAATATCAGAGGTTCCTGTTGTCTCTTGCTCACAGCAGACCACCCAGGTTCTCATGTGGAATTGGTGCTCTTTCTTCAGTTCCTTCACTAAAGAACACACACTACAGAACTAAAACCAAACATACATTATTTAGAGAAATGTTTATTGAGCATATTTTTATATAATGTCATCATGGCATGTCTTTGTTAACTATAAATTTTGCAATTTAGTTGAGTGAAACATAACACCATGGAATGGTTCAGGGATCATCACAAAAATAAATAAATAAATAAATAAATAAATGCAAATTTGAAGGCTGAGTGGATAGAGTAAACTAAATATACAAATCAAAGCAGACATGAAGCAAGTGAGTAATTCTGATCTATTAGGTTAAGTAGAAATATTTAAAGTACATGAAAAACTTTATTAAGCATTTAACAAAAGAAAGTAATTTGGATTCTTACAAAACAGGAATAATGTGGAGGTTTCAGAATGCCAAGAAGCTTAGTAACCAAGGAAATACTTCGAGACAATTTATTCTCAATTGAGACAATATTACATAACATCAGATACTTCCACATTGGTTTCAATTCTCTGATTATCTGGATATTTTTCCTGAAAATATTTAGCTGATATAGTTGCTCTACCTCTTGAAAATAGGGAAGGAAGTGAAGACAAAGAGGTTTTGCCTGACAGTAGGTGACAACTTCAAAAGGCAAATATGGTTATAACTTTCATGAAACAAAAATAATAGGAAGTGATGACAGTCCATCGTAATTCCATTTTCTCACATAAAATTGTCCCACAGACAGGACCTTCTACACTGTTTGGTAGGACCTGAATCGATACTTCCTCGAGGATGACATACAGATGGCCAACAGACATAGGAAAAAATGCTCAACATCACTAATCAACAGAGAAATGCAAATTAAAACCACAACGAGATACCATCTCACAACCATCAGAATGGCTATCATCAAAAATCAGTAAACAACAAGTACTGTTGAGGATGTGGAAAAAAGGGAACCCTGGTGCATTGTTGGTGGGAATGCAGACTGGTGCAGCCACTGTGGAAAGGAGTGTGGAGACACCTCAAAAAATTAAAAATGGATCTGCCCTTTGAACTAGTGATCCCACTTCTGGGAATATATCCAAAGGAACCCAAAATATTAATTTGAAAGAACATAAGCACCCCTACGTTCATCGCAGTGTTATTTACAATCTCCAAGATAGGGAAGCAACCCAAGTGTCCATCAATAAATGAGTGGATAAAACAACTATGGGACATTCATACAATGTAATTCTACTCAGCAGTAAAAAAGAAGAAAATGTTACCCTTTGCTACAGTATGGATGGATCTGGAGAAAATTATGCTAAGTGAAATAAGCCAGTCAAAGAAAGACAAATACCATATGATTTCACTCATATGTGGAATCTAATGAACAAACTGAACTAACAGCAAAACAGAGACAGACTCATAGATGGAGAGCTAATTGCAGGAGTGGTTAGGGGTTGGAGGGATTGAGCAAAAAGAAAAAAGGACTCATGGACACGGACAACAACGTGGTGATTGCTGGGGAAGGAGAGTATAAGTGGACTAAATGGTAATGGAATAAAGTACAATAAATTTTAAGTTTTTTGAAAAAAGAAATATAAAAGTAAAGCTGCTGCAATTTTTAGTTGGAGGTTACTTACAGAAACTTTCCAAATATTATATGTTCCATTCATCACAAAATGTATAAACTGTCTTTTGAAAAATATCTTTACTGTTTCATAGAGATCTTACTTGTTTCCCAAAAGAAGAAGAAAATCATTAATTATGTGGTTGAATATGTGGGACAATTTTTACCGAGGGTCTCCAGAGTCAAAGACATGCTGAGAGGAAGCAAAAAAACTTTGGTGCCTATAGAAGAGATGTCTCTAACACATAATGAATATGACAGTTAGCCAAAGTATTAGAATTTCAGTTCTGTCAGAGGACTGGGAATGAAATACTGATATTTACATGGAAAAGTAAAAAACAAAAAAGGAGCATTTTTTTACTTCAGAAAAGATATAAGTTATATCTGAACAGAAATGATATAATATAATCTTTGATTCACTATGTATGCTTAATATTTATATGATCATAACAATGTAAACAGATATTAAAATGATTATATAATTTAACTGGAAGGATGAGAGAAGGGAAATATTTGTGTTGAATGGATGGGGACATAGGAGAAACAATAATCTGTAGAGCAAGAAGTCAATAAATCATATTGAAAACTGACAAATCAAGAAACAGCAATGAAAGCTGTGCTCTCTTCTGCAGGCCTCTGTTCTCTGCCCAAATCTGCCCTGTTTAATCTGCAGTCTGTCACATAGCTCTCATTCTGAGATTTTCACCTCTATGTTTTTTCCACCTGTATGTCTATTGCCCCAACTGACTCTAATACTTATTTTAATTTATATTAAAATAAACAGCTAAGATAATGTAAGTAGTTGCCTCTGGAGAAAATGAATGAATAAAGGAAAGAAATAAAACAGAGGTCAGCTTTTTTTTTTTTATGAGTCTCAAAGTGTTGTTTGATTTTTTTAAGCATGTACAAGTATGATTTTAATAAGAAAAATTTCATTAAGATAAAAAAATAAAGTACCTAACAAAATGACTGGCATATGGAAAGTATTTCATAAATATTCATTATAAAAATTGTATGACCTCAGGGAATGTTGTAAAAGGTACGTAATCTACATTTGTTGAGCTCATGATCCTTTGAAGAAATGAAATAATGCCTGAAATTGTGTCTTGTGTATTCCCTGAGTGTGTCTTTTGCCCCCATTTGCTGAAGCCTCTCCTGACAACTATTCAACAAAACTGTCTCTCCTCAGAGAGGCTGCCTACACAAGGCTATTGGATAACACTAAATTGTCACATGCCTATAAGTAATATTTGCCAGTGACCTGCCATGGGCCTAGATTTATTAAATGCTTCCAAGCTTCTGGAGTCTACTAACCTAATGGTGACGTCAATCGGCTTTCTTTAGCTGATTATTAAATCCTAGAGAAAATTCATGCTAAGTGGTCCAGATTATGGTGGCAGGCAAGAACTTCTCTATGTCATAAAGCTGGAATAGTTTAGTTCACACCTCCCCCACCCCGCCCCCAAAAAACCCCATAACACTCACATTTCATCTCTAAGTAACAACCAGGTCTGCTTAGGTGATCATATATCTGAGAAATGACATTTATAGTGTGACTATTTATAGCTTCAAATAGCACAGCAAACCTGAAAAGTACCTGGAGAAACAAAGGAAGCACATAGTAGAGGCTCAATATTTGTTATTAGGATGGATGGATAAAAGGATGGGTATTGACTTAGGGGACAAAGTATAACCATAGCACACAGCAACTTAATGTTAAGCATGCAGGGTCTGAAAACATGAGAGTAAGGTAGTATCTCATGTACTCCTTTCCTCCAAAATTTAATGTCCAAATAAAGTTACCTTTTCCAGTCACGGCTCTTAGAGATGAAAGAGATATGAAGAGATTTTTCCATTCTCTTTATTTTAACAGATGTAGAAGCAAAAGCTTCAAGAAGCAAGGTGGGGAAAATTCTGGGAGGACAGCTGTGGCAGGGTGGTAGTTTTGAATCACAGAAAAGAGCTATGAGAGTAAAACCAAAAACCCACAGACCAACATCTAAAACAAAATGAGTGATGAGATACCCCATTGAACTCCCAAATCAAACAGACAGGAACGAGAAAATGTGTGGAGTCAGCATCTGTATGCAAGAAGGCAGAGGGCGTGTGACAGGCCTGAGGACAGCCAAATCCCTGGAAAGACATAGACCCATCCAAATAAAAAATAAAGCCATTGTTTTAGAGATATATGTTGGGTTAGTGGGTATCACAAAAAAATTGGCAAGCTATTCTTATGCTCTAGTCTGAAGATTAGGCTGCAGAAAATTTGGTCTGTTTGTTGGCAGGGTTAATTGTTAAGAAAATAAATAGCAGCCTGAAAGACTATTAATATGTATGTAACCTTATTTGTATCAATCTATCAATATTTTTATATAATCTTTCCTTCCAACTATTAGTTTTGTTCTCTTTTTCAGTGCTAAAGCAAATGAATCTAAAAAAATAAAATCACTGTATTTTTATTTTAAAATTGTTTGGAACTATAAAATTGACCTTTAAAAATGCTTATGTTTCAGTTGAATGTTTAAATATCCTTTTAGCATCCGGAATATTTGCTCTTTTCTTGGGGATATCAAAACTGTTATTTTCCCCTCAAAATGCATGAAACAACCCTCCAGTATACATTGATATGGTGCCCCGAGGATGTCTCTATTTATAATGTGGAGTATCTCATGAACAATTCTGGTTCTAGATAATAGTGCTCCAAGGCAGAACAGAGTGGTCTGTCCCAGGTGAGTTTCTTAGGTGGCCCCTTATAATGCAAATTGTGCTGCCCTCAAGGCACCCTATAAATTTATTATAAAAATCTAAAATAAAGAAAACACAAATAACAAAAAAGTTTACTTTACTAAGATGAAAATTATTTCCCTGAACTCAATGTAACTTTAAAATAGAGCAGAACAACAGTTACCCTAAGAAACAATGGAGGCAACATCTAGCACTCCACACTTTCTGGTTATAGGAGATAAAAATCTGATTTTTAGTTGTTGAAGTAATTATGGTGTCCATGCTTTGCAGTCATGACATTGTTTTGTAGTTGGACAATGAGCATTAACAACTGTCATAGTTTATGGGTCTAGAATTTGTTTAAGTAACCTTCTTATCACTTACTTTGACGTTTCCAGAGATGTATACTAGCAAGAACTGCTAAACAAACGGTTAGATTAAAATCTTAAGCTACTTTTCAAATACCAGTTATTTGAGACATCTGCTTCTCTGCATGATCGAGTAAGGGGGAGCCTTACAATTTAAACCATGAAAAAGTTGACAAAAGTATAGAAAGAATTGTTTCAGACCTTGAACAATAAGCAACACATGAGTGTGGTGCCTAAGAAAAGGGGACAACATGAGCTTTACCATTGCTCCAGCTGACTGGCTACCTAAAGACAGTTTCCAGTTCTCAGAGAAGGGAAGGGAACCCAGACTGAGCCCTGCGGTCTCCCTGGGTTGAAGGGACAGAAGTTGGAATACAGGGGAGTCAAGACAAATAGAATATCTGGGGTAAAGCACCAGAGAGGTGGGCATTATACAGATAGAGATTTTCATAGCTCAGCAGAAGATTTACTGCAGATCTTTGGATGAGCACTGACTTGTACGTGCAAGAGAAGACAGTAGCTCTGAACAAATAAAGAAGCGACAGAACGCAGTAAGCCAGGCAATTCCCACAGTACTGAGAGAATAGAAATGTTCCTACCAGCCAGAGTGTGAAGATGTCATAATACACTACACACGAGGAAGTCTTCAGAGGGTACTACATTAGCCACAGGTCAAATTAGCCCTAGACTAAAAGCTGTTTTGGATCTGCCTAAAAAAGCTTAAAGCCCAATCTCAAAAAAAAAGTCTGATTCCTAAGAAATTAACTGTGTGGCAGGACTAAAATCCAACATTATTTGAAGAAATACCAAGAAATTCAGCACCCAAGGACAAAAACACAATATCCAGTATCCAGTCGATGTTCACCAAGCAGGAAAGGGGTACATGTGAAAGAGATGATAGAATTAGCAAACATGAGTGTGATGAGGAAAAACAGAAGGCATTTTTTATTGGAACTTTTAGAGATGAAAAACTTAGTAACTGAAATATATATATGTATAGCCCCTGGCTGGCGTGGCTCAGTGGATTGAGTGCTGACCTGCAAACCAAAGGGTTGTGGGTTCAATTCCCAGTCAGGGCGCATACCTAGGTTGCATATCAGGTCCCCAGGAGGGAGCATGCGAGAGGCAACCACACATTGTTTCCCCCTCTTTCTCCCTTCTTTCCCCTCTTTCTAAAAATAAATAAATACAATCTTTAAAAAAAAAGAAATATATGTGTATATATCCTGGATATGACTAATAGCAGATTAGGCACTGGCAAAAAAAAAAAAAGTGGATTTGAAAACACACAGTAGAAACTATCCAAAATGAAGCAGACAGGGAAAAGAAAGACTGGGGAAAAAAAAGTATCAGTGACCTCTGAGATAATCTAAAGTGTCTGATATATGTATAATCAAATTCCAGAGGAAAGTCAAGACAGAAGAGGGGAGAGAAATATTTGGGGGGGAAATGGCCAAAAATTATCCAAATTTGGTAAATTTTAGTTATTTTTTAAAATTATATCTTTGAGAAAATTGCATTTTCCAATGATTGACTTGGACAAATAGCCAAACATTTGACTTGGGGAAAAAAGTAGCTCAAAATTCAAAGCTGGTACTGAGAAATTCAACAAAATACCTTAACTATTTCACCAAAGAAAGAAAGAAAGGAAGAAAGAAAGAAAGCAAATTAAAATAAATAACAGTTATAGAAGTGAATTAGGTTGAAATGTCATATGGTATTTTAGCCTTAATTCTGAATTTCCTTGTTCTCATCAATCTAAATCAGGCCCTAATGATATTTAATGAGGCTACTTGTAATTTTCATAATAGGCAAACAGAAGGGAGGTTAAAATAATTCTATTATTTCACAATGATGAAACAGATTGAATATTTCAATTATTCTCCTTATTATAGTACACATAGAACAATGCTCTGTAATCTGCTTCGATATATATAGGCTCTTTAACCGCATCGTGGTGGGACTAATACAGTCAATTTGGTTGAGCTTCTCTCGCTGATTCAGTGTTGGAATAAAGTACTTCACAGATTAGCTTAGTCTGCAGCACTTAAAGGTCAGGATTTATTGTAATGTAAATCACAAAGCAATTTTATCTTGACAGAGATTACATACTGTTACAATATTTCTCGCTGAATCTAGTGATGCGTTTGCTTTTTCTTTGCAACTGCTGTGCAAATTGGACCGTAGCCCAGAAAAGAAAAAGAGATGGCAGGCTGCTTTGGCTTTTTAGAAACAGCTTAATTCTCTTCATTTTTCAAAGTTTCACAAGAAAAATCTCTGAAAATACACATAAAATCATGCATTAATATTTGTAAACCTTTACAGATACTGAGCTTGAGTGCACACAGAATCTGTGAATCACCACCTTTCAATTATTTTGACATGTTGTAGGAAAGAGTATAATTGCTAATGGCTGACCTCTAGTCATTCATCCCCAAGTGTCTTGATACATTATCTAAATTGTCTCCATTTTAAGCAAACAAACAAAAACAATAAGAAGCATTCCCATTTTTCATCAACAGAGGCCAGAAACAAAAAGAAAACTGAATATAAACATAATAAGGTGAGGAGTAGGAAGTCCACTGCTGTTGGTGTATTTGTAGCAAGTACCAAGAGGCAGAAGGAAAACATCTTCCCAGTTTTTGTCTCTTTGGCGACTGCACTTAAACTAAAAGGGATTAAGGCCAGATATCAGGAAGACTTCTTGATCACAGGGAATTCAGTGAATTATTCTAAGAGTTTGAGGAGTCTTTCTTTCTTCCTGAAACTCTCAAGACCAACAAGGTCTCATCCTAAATTTCAAAGGATAAACATGAATAAAAAACCCCATCAAAGTTTAAACCAGTGTATGTATTAAGTTTTGCCAAGTTTTATCAAGTCTTCATATATCATTTACATTAATAATGTACAGAATGGTGGTGAGACTCAGGACTTACCAGGAAATGTGTCCAAGGTTAATCTTCAGCTACAATTATTCCATTTCTATTCCCCTCACCTCAGCCACAATTGGGTATTGATCTTTTCTCCAACTCTTGCAAAGCACTTTTCCTAGAATGAAAGGTGATATATTATAACACTGTTTATTCAAATACAGAGTAGCCTATTCTTTCATTCTACTGGCTGTATCCTATCATGCAAGACTTCCCAAATATCAGTCATTCCAAGACAACCTTCCTATATCTGTAATCCAACTGCAGTATGATTTACTCAAATGATTTCTCTACATCGATTCATAATTTGTCCTAAATAAATTTATTTTAAAACAACTTTTACTTTCAAAATTATAATTTGATGTTATAGTTTTAAAAAGTTAATGTTTACTGTATACTACTTCAAATGGTCTCATATGCCACCTGTTGTTAATGTTACACATTTTGGGAAACAATATTATGTGGACCAAAAAAGTCTGTATGGTTCTTTTCCATAAAATAAAAGACACATTTTTCATTTTCACCAATAACTTTATTAATTTGGATATTTTTAGTATGTCAGCTATTTCCTAAATGGTAGAATGTTGATTGTTCTCAATTAATGTCTCTATTTGTGCACTATCAACTTCAACTGGTCTATGTGACCATGGAGCATCATCCAGCTAGAAATCTCCAGCACGTAACTTTACAAACCACTTTTGACAGGTTCGTGAAAACCTGTCAAAACACCTGATCAGTCACAACACCGTCTCTGTACACTACACAAATCTTTTTGTGTTTCATTTGTGTTTGTACCTATCTTGAAATAATAAAGCATAATATGCTGAATGTTATATATTTTCTTCCATCTTCAATATTATAATGGCTACACAAAAATTCACCAATTTTGATAATTTTTTTAAATGCACTCTGATATGACAGCTGTCACAATACAATCTAACAAAATTATTTCCAATGAAGTTAAAGATGACTAAGTGTTACTAGAGCCAACTTACAGAAAAAACAAATGAACTTTTTGGTCAACCCAATACAAGCTATAAGCAGGGTTGTGTTACAGGTTCAACTTGTATGTGGGCAATCAAATGATATTCTTATTCATAAAATGTAGGCATTCCTATCCACAATAACATGTACAAATAAGCACAGGTACTCCCCATCTGAAAGTTCCCTCTGTGTAGATTAATCATACATCCTGTTTTGCTTGGACAGTCCCAGTTTGTATATGTTGTTGTCCCAGAGTTCCCTCTTTCACTCTCAGAAAGGATCTGGTTTGGATCATACCCAAAAGGGTAAAGCAAATCAGCCCCAGAAAACTGGACAGTCAATGTTTCTAGTTGGCCTTATTCTTCTCTGCTAGATAGCAGTTCAGTTCTCTCATACTTGTTATCTTATTTAATCTTGACAACAACTCTGTGAGTTAGGTATTATGTATAAATTACAAATGAAGAATTAGGCTCAGGAAGGTTTAACCACTCAGGGTTTGCAAAATTATTACAAGATACAACTGGGACTCACATCAGGTCTCTACTTTATATCAAGATCTTTTCCACGAAACTGGACAGTGTGGGGGTCTTGGAAAGAGAACGGTAAGGTGTGAGAGGCAGAAGTATTTTGAGAAAAAAAAGCGCATTCCCTTCCACAATGGATTTGGAGAGATTAGAGCAAGAAACAGATATGTCTGCAATGTTGTCACATTCACCTTTCTTTAGAACCCATTTTCCTTTAAAACTATAGGAACTGATTACATTGTCAGGATTATAATCAACAGGACTTGTGAGTTAAATGGACTTTTGTGTTCTGCCTTGAAAATCTAACCAGACTCTTAATTACAAGTTAAATTGTATAACTGTTTTCTTTTTTGATTCTGAAAAGAAAAAAAAATGAGATGGAGGAAAAGGAGGCACCCCAGTGTAGAGATACGAAGAAAAGGGGAGGACGCATAACAAAATAGTCAGCCTGCATTTTCCGCCCGACCTTCCTTCCCTCCTGCTCTACTGTGGGCTGCCAAACACCTCTCTCCTCCCAGCTTACGTGGGGGAGGGCCAAAAGCTTTACATTACACCACTGGTTCACACCCTGAGAAACGTCGTGTTGGCTGCAAAATACACTTTGAAGCAACCTTCTAAAAGGCACATCTATATTTACCAATGTGTTCCACATGATTAAACTGTGAAATTCGTCTCCAGTTTGGCAATACCTTAGAGAGATGTGAGGTTTAGGAAGAAAACGCCTGTGAAGTGCCTTAAGTTCCACAGAAGGAAAGCACTATATATGTCCAAGGTGCTGTTGCATGCCTTGATGCTGCTATATTGGTTCAATAGCAAATAAAATAGCGTAAGTTATGATGTCACAATGTTGTCATGCAACATCATCCACAGTGAGAGCAAGAAAAATCTGTTTTTAAAAAGCCTCTTTTCCCCGCCTCTTCAGCATGTTAAAGCATATGGTATCCAAAACTAGTTCACAGTGAACTTCATTTCTGCCACTGCTGTAAATTAAGTTTCTTCTCAGGCAGATGTCAGTGCTAAAAGTTTGGTGCTCATAAATACCAAATTTACATAAAATCTATACAGCTTTTTTCAAAAATCTTTCTTGGTTGATGTAGGCTGATTGGCTGGGATACATAGTTTACTTACATATTGCTGAAACTATAATACAGTTCCAGATTCAGCAATTTGAAAAACAATAATTATGGCTGAGCCACAATGACATTCTTTGAGGTCTATCTGTAAATACGATGTACCAGGTTGAAAGAAAAAGAAAAAAATTAGAAAGTTAACTGAGATTTTTTTTGGACTGTTAATTTAGTCCTCTGGTTCCAAACTATTGGTCACCGTGTATACAAAAAGCATCATCTGATACCTCAGCACAGATACGAAAATTGGAAGGATGCAGAGATTAGCATGCGCCCTGCGCAAGGATGACACACAAATTCATGAAGTACTTTTATTTTTTTTTAAAGCATCATTTGTAGGTGGAATAAGAAATTAATCCTATATGTAATTTACTGCGTGAAAACATCAAACAGCCTGTTGATAAAGCAAACTTGAATTTATTGTTTACAGCAGTGCAGCGAGCGAGGTCGCCCCGCGGACAAGAACCTTGGTGGTGTTTCAGGAGAGGAAAAGCAAAGCTAGGATATATTTAAGATTTGGGGGATCTGGTTTAAGGTGGATTCATTTGTTGTGAGAAGGGGGCTTGATTGCAATTGAGCAAATTTGTGATCTAATAGTTTAGGATTAGTATACACAGAGAGGGGAAAGTTTGAAAAAAAGGATTTCAGTGCAGTTCTTGAAGGGTAAACAGCTGTGTGATGCTGCTTTAATCTGAATAGTCTAAAATTGGTGTAAGTGGATTTTCAGGAAATTTCTGAAATAAAGGTATTAGCAACTTTATGTTTCTAAGCTAGAATTTCCTGAAACAGTTAAATCAGGTTGATGAAGACAGTGGGATAATAAAATCACCTTAATGAAACATCTGAATAATAAAGTCAGGATATTGTAAACCATAAGCTGGTATGGGTATGGATGGTTTTGCCTCTGAACACAGTTATTAGTGGTATTTAAATTCTATGGGAAAGGCCCAGGCACCAAGAGCAGCCCCTTTTCTGAGAAAGGGACTCACTTTAAGCTACCAAAGTAATCAGCTTCCTCTCAGATACCACCTTCTTTTACCTTGTTTCATTGCTGACCACATTCAGACTAGTCCATTCTTTCTTTAAAAAGTTACTACCTTCTTTAAGATCACTGTCAATTCTTAGCCTAGGGAATAGGATCATTCTTTTTATTTTACATGACTTAACATATCTCTAGGTAAACAGCATAATTGAACACTTTGAGAATAAACCTCAAGTCCTTTGGAAACACCTCACTGTCACTTCATAATAAAAGTCCTGATCACATTTCTATTTTGCTTAAAACTTTTTACTAAGTTCCCTTTGTCCTGTGCATGAAGTCAGAACTCCTCTCTGCTCCTCACACTTCACCACATCTGAGAGTGCATACATGAGTTCTGTATGTCAATCACATTAAACTGCTTGCAATTCCAGATTGTATTTGGCCCTCTCTTCCTCATCGGAAGGTCTTGTAAATGCAGTGCTCTGTCCATCTGGAAAGCTCAGCCACATTCGTTCCTTGTGCTTTACACGGATTGATTTCTACTCAATTAAAAAATCACTTCCTCACACTGACTGATGTGGTTCAGTTGGTTGGGCAACATTCTGCAAAACAAAAAGCCTCCAGTTCTATTCCCGGTGAGGGCGCAATCCTTGTCAGGGCACATTTGAAAGGCAACCAATTGATGCTTCTCTCCCTTTTGTTCTCCCTCCATTCCCCTCTCTCTAAAAACAAATAAAATCTTAAAAAAAAAAAAAAAAAGACAGAGAGAGAAAATCACTGCCTCCAGGAAGCCCCTTGCACATAAGAAGGAAATGCTCCCCCTTAGTGCTTTATTAATATTTTGTCCTTATTTTCACCATCTTGCCCCAGCCCCAATAATAAGGTGCTTATTCTCTTGTACTGTAATTACCTATTCATTTGCTTACCTTATCTTCCTTATCAGTAAGCAGTTTCAGGACAGGTACTGTGTTTTAGCTTATTTTCTGGGAAATAAAGATCACTCAAGATATTTTTTAATAGGTGGTGAGTGAATGGATAGATAAAATTTTATGACTGTGACCAAAAATAAAAAGTCATTAAACTTGACAGAATTTCCCAAGAAAAAATCTGATCGGTGCTAAAATATAAAGAGGAATTCTCAAAGTGTTAGTTATAAATAGTACAGTAAATTTTAAAAGAACTAAATTAAAAACTGAGGGAGGGAGGAAGGAAGGGGCCAAGGGAAAGTGGCGGGGGGAAGGCAGAGACAAATGTATTTGAAAAAATTAATTAATTAATTTAAAAAAGAAAAAAGGAAAACAGGGAAAAGAAACAAATAAAAAATAAATAAAAATAAAAATAAAAACTGCACAGTCCAGAAAAGTAAAAATTTAAAAGTATAAGAATGCAATCTGTTGGTGAGCTTTGGGGAAGGCAAGCACTTTTACTCATTACTGGTACAAACATTTCAGAGGGGAATTTGGCAGTAGCTACTAAAACTACTATATATGAATGTGAAAGTTGGACAATGAAGGAGGCTGATGGGGGAAAAAATGAATTCATTTGAAATATAGTGTTGGAAGAGAGCTCTACTGATACCCTCCCTGGATCACCAGAAAGACAAATGAGTGGATCCTAGAACAAATTAAGACTGAAATATTGCTGGAGGCAAAAATGACAAAACTGGAGCTGTCCTACTTTTCACATATCATGAGAAAGCAGGGTGCTTTGGAAAAGACAATAATTCTGGGAAAAATAGAAGGTAGCAGGAAAAGCGGAAGATGAGATGAACTGACTCCATAAAAGAAGCAATAGGCATGAGTCTATAGGAGCTGAGCAGGGCTGTTGAGGACAGGATCTTATGGACATCACTCATTCGTAGAATCTTCAGGAGACAGAGCTGACTCAACTGCATGTAACAACAACAAAACTACTGAAACATATGCATTTACCTTTTGACCCAACTATTTTACTTCTATTAATTTGCCCTGAAGACACACTTATAGCAGTAGAAAAATACATATGCACAAGGTCATCCATTGCAGCAGTTTATAATCGCAAAATATTAGAAATAACCTAAATGCCCATAAATAGAATGATAGTGAATAAACCATGTTACAGCCACAAAAGAGTTATGCAGCTGTAAAAGAGAATAAGGAAGATCTCTCTGAACTGACCTGGAGAAGTTTCCAGGACATATGGCTAAGAGAAGATAGCAAAATGCAAAAGAGTATCATCCTATAGTATCCTGTCATTTGTGTAAGAAATAAAAAATAAGAAAATATACATGTATTTACTCACTTTAGTGAACATACATACAGAAAGGGTAAACCAGATATTAATGAAATTGGCTTCCTACAAGGGGTGGGAACAGAATAGAAGAAATGTAGAAATAGAAACAGGGTAGCATGGATGAGGGGGGGTGTCTCTAAGTATATCTTCTCATAAAATTCTAATTTTTAGAACAATGACATTGCTTCACATACACAAAATATAAATAACTAAAAGAAATCAGGATTTGGAGAAAACCCAAACTAGAATATAAACAGCAATAAATAAGCCTAACTGCATTAGAAATGAATAACATAACCTTATTTAAGAAAACGAAGAAGAAAATAATTAACTTAAGTAACTTAGGAAAACAACATTTTTAATATATATTTTAAGTTTTAAGACAGAAAAACTGTATAGAATTAATAAATTATCCGGACACTATATGTATCCTAGGACTGAACAAATAAATAAATGAGAACCAGCTGTCTATCTCTATCTCACTGTTGGGGAAAGGACTTACAAAGAATGAAAGGGGGAGCGCTCTGACACTGGGCTGGACTCGGAGATTCAAACCCAGGAACTCATGCTCTTACCCTTTGCTGGATCAAACATATATTCAGAGCTACATAGGTACATCCATTTATCCATCCATCCATCCATACATATATACATACGATAAAGAGATATCCTAGTAACTACATTTAAGCAAAATACATTTTTATAAAATAGAAATATTCAAAATATGAGTAATATAAAAATGCTAGCAATAAGGTTATACCATTATTATTTTCAAAATATGTTTAAATCACTGAAGTGAAAATACAGTAATCTGCATCTTCATTCAAATAATTTTGGGTTACAAAGTTTAATAACTCTCTTTCCTACTGGACATACCAGAGCCTTTGATATACTAATATGACATGTGACTTTCCAAGAGATAAGTGTATTTATGTAAAGTATGGAACCTTTTTGGAAGAGCACCTTATAAAGCTGACACTTTAGAAAACACTGCCCTATTTTAATCTTTAACAATTTCTTTACTTTGAATTTGAAATTTTAAGTAAATTGTTTGATTTATAAAATATATCTCCTCTAGCGATATTTAAATCATTTTCCCCTATGCTTTTTATAAACTTTATTCAATACCAATTCCCATCTCCATATGTTATATATCCAATGATATTATTATATACAAAGTAATCATTTTTGTTTTAAACTATACTCGGTTGTTAAAATGACATCTAAAATCACGACAATATTTTACCTTTATATTTTTAATTTAAATAAAAGCCATATAGAAATATCTTTAACAGCTAGCTATAACAGCTTAAGGGAACACTTTTATAAGCTAACTGTGATAGTCAAATCCTTTGAGAGTATACTAATAATTTATTTAATTATACTAATAATACACTAGGGCAATGATTTCCAACTGTGTTCCAACTTCCAGCTGCAGCATACATATTCTAGGTTGTGAGCCTCCTTCTCTGGGAATCAATATTCTGCCCCACATTGGTCATGGTACCTACATGTTACTCAGTGGCCTTGTGCCATAAGCCACAATCAGTTGGGTCAGATATGAATATTAAACTAAAGCTTGTCCAATCAGATTCTTTTTCCAGGAAGTTGTATTTAGGATTAAGCAATTCTAGTTTGTCTCTGCTGGTGGTAAAAACTAAGCAACTTTGGACTGACTATTTATATAAAAAAGAAAAAAATAAATTTGCAAAGAAAACCAATGAAACAGACACGCCAAAAAAAAAGTGTGTATGATCTTAGAAAGGTGCTTCATAATTATCTATTTTATCAAATGTAGCATTTCTTTATAATGGATACTTTCAGACTCAATAAGGAAAAGTCCCTTCAGTTTGTCAAAATTTACCTGGAATACAATACAATAATCATAAAGAAGTAGGTAAATTGTGTCACAGAAATATACTGAGAAACTTCTAGTTTAATATATATATAAATATAAACAAAATTTTTTTTAAAAATGCCGTCTCCAATTCTCCAAGGTCAAGATTTCAAAGATCTTTTACGCACATCTAACCAACAGCTCTATTTTTGTAGATCACTTTTGTGGCTGAGCCACAAAAGAAATGAACTCACAGACTGTTCTCTGACTATCAGCAGACTTGGTTATATATAATGGACCCTTTTTAAGGAAAAACTTAATTCTGTGTGTTTCTCCTTTAGTCTCACACACTACCACACTTCTGACACTGGCAGCGTGGGGGGTTTTCCTCACACAAGGCAATTTTCAGCTTGGTGTCCTACAATTCAATTGAATTCTAATACTAACCAAAGTGCTGACTTTACATGTAAAGGGTTCAGTCCTACAATACTGCTCCCAACTTTAGATGCCAATTTGAAATAGTAGATCCCCAGGTTACCCACAACTCTGTCCAATCTAGCTACAAAGTGGAGATTCCCTTGACCCTTCCCCCTCCTCAAATTCAGTCATGTGCTAGAACAGATCACAGAACTTAGAAAAACCGTTACTTATGTCTACCAGTTTATTATATAAGAAAGGATATGATAAAGGAGACAGATAAACAGTCAGATAAAGAGATACATAGAGCAAGATCTGGGGGTGAGATATTCCACTTTCTGTGTAGAAATGTGTTAGCCAACCCTGAAGCTCCCTGAACCCTTAACTATGGGAATGTTTATGCAAGCTTCATCACGTAGGCATGATGGGATATTAAAGATGTTTCCAGCCCCTCTCTTGTCTCCAGAGAATGAAGGGTAGGGCTGAAAGTTTCAAGCTTCTAATTATGGTTTGGTCTTTCTGGTGACTAGCCCCCATCCTGAAGCCCATCTAGTGTCACCTCATTAGAACAAAAGACATTTCTGTCACCAGGAAATTCCAAGGGGTTTAGGAGCTCAGTGTCAGACACTCCTATCACTCAGGATATTATAATGGTCTTAGAAGCTCTATGTCAGGAACAGGGGTTAAAGATGAATACTGGAATAAAAGATTCACCTAGTAGCACCTCTATTTGCAAGAATTTTAGGAACTCTGCAAGAGTAAGCAGGGGAGGGAGAGGGACAGAGACCAATTTTTTTTTCATAGCCCTGCTGGAACAACTTCCACTGTGTTGTGATAGGACCCACGGAGAAAGCTAAAATTAAAACCTAGGGACACTCCTTGCTCTAGAAGAAGTGAATATTAGAATTATAAACTATTCAATGTTTGAGATTTCAACTCTTCCCAACTTGTTAGTGTAAGATAACCTTTTGAGTTAAAAAAAATCAAACTATTCATTTGAAAGACCAACTATTCAATGAGTGGTCTGTGGATGAAAATCTGTGTTATCTAAACATAATTTGGGTTTACTTTTTTTTTATTGGTTCAGTGAGACTGGACTGTGATGTGATAATAAGCTCCAAAACATAATAACAACACAAGCAGTTTAATTCTTTCCATGATAAATATTAAAGAATGATCAGGGGAGATTTCAATCCTGTCACTAAATCACTTAGAAACCCAAAACATGAAAGCTCTATCTTAGCATGTAGCTTCATGATCATCATAGCAAAGAAACATCATATACTGCACACAGGCACTTACCACTCCTACCTCTTGATATGTTAACATATATCACTCCTGCTCACAGTTCATTAGCCAAAACATGCAATGTAGTCCACCTAACTTCAGAGGGGGGTGGGAATTCAATCCTTCCATATGTGTAAAAGTATATTTGTGAATATGTTATGACATATTTTGCATTTGAGCACCTGACGATTCACATTTCTTGGTAAGAAGTAGAAAAAGACTCAGGCTCCCTCCACAGTTTCTTCTCAGTTAAAGCTCATGTCTGGCCCACACGTTTCCACTCATACCCAGAACCTCAAACACTTCTGAGCTAGCTTCTTATGACATAGATTAATCCACTAAGGGATTCTTGGATAGGCACTAGCAACCTTTCAGAAATTAGGGAAAAATGATTTGTTGAAGCAAGGGAAATAGTGAGGCCTTGCTTTTTACAAACATCTTCTACCCTCATTGTCTACCCAGTTCTGCATCTTTAGATTAAAAGGCCTTAAAAACATTTTTATTTTAAAAAGTAACGTATGCTGGGAAACTTTAGAAAGGGCAGAAAAGCATCAGGACAATTAAAGAATGCCTATTCACTAGCCAGAGATATCCATTTCTTTTTACAGGTAATCAAAACATATGCAAAAGTATCTAGGCATTTGATAATGATGCAATGAAAATTCACATATATCAATCTTAAGTATTTATCAAATTAGATTAATTGAAATGTAATAACTAAATAAAAAATGTAGACATTTTTAAAGTTCTTAATGCTTATTGCTCACTTATAAAATCTATGAGGTCAGGAGCATTATCTTATTTGCCTGTGGGTCAGCAGAGCCAGAAAAGTGACTGGCACATAGTAGACATTCACTAAGAATGTGCCAAATGAATGAATGTATTGCCCAGGGGCTTTCCAAAATAAACTGTACTTTCAAATATAATTATTCCCACAGAAAGTTAAATCTATCACTTGTCACCATCTTGATCTAATTCATTATTTAGCTAATTTATTTCTTCCTGATATTCACTAAAGGAATAGGTACATTTAATGAGAGCCATTTTCGGGGAAGTAGTAGATGAGGGAAGGATACGAATTTACTTTTCCCTCTAATTCCCCTTATAATTTCCCTGGGACTTTAGAATTTAACTATTTTTTTTTGTCCTTACCCAAGGACATTATTTTTTTTCATTGCTTTTAGAGAGAGAGGAAGGGCGAGAAACATCAATGTGAGAAACAGCGACTGATTCCCTCCAGTATGCGCCCAGGCTGGGGAGAGAACCTGCAGCCTAGGTAGGTGCTCTGGCCAGCCATTGAACCCACAACCGTTCAGGTACGGGGTCACGATGCTACAACCAACTAAGCCACACAGGCCAGGGCGATGATTCAAATATTTATTTTATAATCTTGAGACAAGAAAAGGAAACACACTCAATAGGCTGACAATTTTTATATTTTCTTAAAACCTGGGATGGAAATAGATGCTTATAGGTGAATATAGGTAATATAAGTAACCGGTGTGTGTGTCTGTGTGTACCTACTAATGGCCGCAATAGCATCAATTGCATTTTGTTCCAGATTAAAAATTGTTCATATTCCTCAAAGTAATAGACATCCAAAATCCACATAATGTTTCCCATTTTTACATAGCACCATGATCCCAGGACAGCCTTTGACCAATCCTTTAGCTTGTCTGACTCACTTTTCTCTAATAACACAAAGTATACATGAAGTACTGTGGATTGATATACAGCTTCTGTATCTCAGCTCCTAAGTTAAGGTTTTTCACAGAGCCTTTAATATTAGAGTCCCATGCTCGTGAAATTACAGGCAAAGTTAAAAAATCATTCCTCCTTTGCCTTTCAATAAATTTCAGTTCTCTGCTCTGTGTGCATGTAAATACTATTAATGCTAATGGAGGCAATGCCCATGCATACAGGTGAAATATATCTCTAAATCACACTTTAATCTTTAGCTACGTCACTCTGGCACCTGTTCAAATGATACATGTGCTCAAATATTCACTGTATGTCTGTTATTTCCTGTCTGGATATTAAAATTTATTCATTATTGTAATGAAGCTGTTACAATATTTTGGCCAACAAATTTTCTTATTGTTATACATGTGTTCAGTTTTAACTGGGTGCTAAATTCAACTGTAACATTCATGGTTTATTATAATGCAATTAGAATGTAAATTCAATTCCTGACCAGGTTATATTTGTTTTCAAAAATGCAAATTTTCCACCTGGTTAAACATATGTAGTACAGAGAAAACATAATGCAAACAAAATAAATATAAGTAACCTGGCCACTTGTTTCTGTACTGAATCATGGTTATCTTTACATAATAAAAAAAAATTTAATTCCTGCATTATAAAAAACCCAGTTAAATGGTATCATATGTGGTTTACTTACATTAAACATATTTTATTAACCATTTTAATTTTTTAAGTGGTTAGCTAAATAATTTTACATTACTTTTATATGATCCTAACTGATGTTCTCTAAAAACGTGTAAATCTAGCATTAGGTATTTTCCAGAGGACAGTGCACATCTCCATCTTCACATTCCTTCTTTCCTTGTCCATGTTCCCAGTGTTCCTCCAAAAGGTGAAAAAAGGAAGATAATCCTGAAATATGTAAAATATAGCAAGGCCAAAATTCACATACTTTGAGAGGAGGAAAAATGGTGACTTTTCTCTATAACTAATCTCCTTTTATTCTGGAGCTCCATTCTATAAATGAGAAAATTTGCCTACAAATATCATTCAGCCTATTTGCATTTTAAGCTGTCAATATTTAGTCCATGCAAAGTTCAAAGTTTCTATCAGGACTTTTTCCCCTTCCTTCTCCTTTCCCCTTCCCTCTGGAGAGAACAGAGGCAGAGTGAAGCTTCCGTATCTTCCTTCAGGCAGTAGCTTAGGGGATTTCCCAGTAGTGCAGCACATTTTGTTAATTCTTTCATATGCCTCCTAGAAAGTCCCTGGCCTCAACCACAGTCTCCAGATATAAAATTCACCTTCTGCAGGAACTTCAGGTTATATGGAACCCACACACAATACCCGACCCTTCACCTAGTCCTATTCTTCAGCCATGTAATTTCTTACACAGTAATCTATTGGCTGTGGCTTCATACCAATTTCCTAGGCAATATCTTGAGAAACCAGGACTAAAAGGCCCCTTCACTAGGAATCAAGGTGCTTCTATCAACCTCACCCTCTGCCTACAAAGCCCTTCTCAAAATTTAAACCTGAAGGTGGGGAGCCAGGACGTTCACCTCTGACATTTTGCTCTTTTTGTCTTTCCTCTTGGTAAAATTTTTTACTTTCCCTACCTATCTCACAAAACCATCGCTAAAATGTACGTCTTCTTCCCTATTTCATGACATTTTCCCTTTTCCTTCCTTATTCCTTGCTAACATAATCCTGACTTTATTCAAATATAGGTCAGAGGTGTGTTTGAGAGGAGCCTGAGCTCCTCCCCTGCTTCAGAGAGTGGGTATTATTTGGATTAAGCCAGTCTGGGTAATTCCATTATTCTGGCTACTTAGTTTAGGGATGACATGTAATGCAGCTGTGCTCATTGAGATGGTAGGAAAAACATGCTGGGACTTCTGAGAAACATATTCATGGGTGTCTCCATCCATGCAGCCTTTGGATATTGATTATGAGGAGATGAGGCCTGGAACTGCTGCAGTCAGTTACCTTGCACCTATGAGGAGAGTGGCCAGAATGTTAAGAATGGCATCCCACAATAAAGATAAAAAACTTGGTCCATAATAATGTCATTGAGCCATTGAGCTAGACCCCCTCCCTAGAACTAACCATCTCAATACTTTTATGTGAGAGCACATTTCCTTAAGTAAACACTTCCAGCTGGCTTTCTGTTACTGGCAACCAAAAACACATTAACTGATTATGCTTTCCATAGGGTAAAAATGTCAAAAGGGCCACAGGGGAAAAAAAAACAGACAAAGGAAAGTACATGGAACTCCAAACAGTTCTTCATCACTCAGATGGAAAAAGACAAGAAATAACTCTGATTTATCAGACTCTACCTTTCATTTTTTGTTTGTGTTTTATCAAAGTTATAAATGAGCATAGTTTAATAGGTCAATGAGTTGACAAATTTTCCATTTTTTATAAAAGTAATCTTTCTTCCCTACCATCATATCCTGCTTCCCAGAGGCAACTACTCTCAGCTGTTCAAATTGAATTTTTCAGTAATCACTTTCAAATCTTTCAATAACATCATAACGTACCCATTTGATAGGACTGCCATAACAAAATACCACAGATGGGGTGACTTAAATAACAGAAATTTTCTCACAGTTCTAGAGGTAAAAAGCCCAAGATCAGCGTGTCAGCTGTGGTTTCTCCTGAGGCATCTTGTTTTGTTTTGAAAATGTTCACATTCTCTGTATGCTATCTGTGAGAAGAGCATGTTATGTCCTGATCTATTTTTTCCTATGTTGGTCTGTCCTTTCTGTCTCTCCTTGTAATGTTTTCATCTTTTTTTATAAGGATACCAGTCATATTAGATTGGGACCCACCCTAAAGTCCACATTTTAAATTAATGACCTCTTTAAAGGCCCCATTTCCAAATACAGTCACATTCTAGGTACTGGGGGTTAGGACTTCAACATATGAATTTGGTGGAGGGACACAATTTAGTCCATAACAGATAACAAATAGAAAATATTTACATAGTAGTTACTATAGAGCAGTATGGTGGTGTTGTAAGCTCATATATATATTATCCTCATAGGTTCTAGGACTGTGTGGTGTATATTATCGTTAACCCCATTTTGCAGATGAGTACCGATGCACAAGAAGTCAAGTAAGTTGCTCAAGGTTTGTACTGGTGGAAAGTAACAAACTCACGATTCAAAGGTAGGCAGTCTGAACCCAAAGTTCATATTCATAATACTAAAGTATGCTCCATTCTTATATTGTCACTTCTCTCTATAGAAGGTGAGCATTTAGTTCTTTCTAACCCCAGCATATACACACATAGCACATGTATGCACACACAGATGCTTTATTCATCCTCCCAATATTATTATTTCATAAATTTTGGTGAGATCAATATTCAATGTGTATCTTTTATGACTTTTCTTTTTTACAATTAAGCAATAAAGAACATTATTTCTTTCTTACATAAATTTTTATTTCTCTGGAGTTAATGTCCTTTTACTTTTGTTTAGTTTCCTGTGTAGTTATCACCAATTTAACTCCAAGATCTAAAAATTGTTAAATCTCTTCTCAATATTTATTCACATTAGGTATTCTGGTGATGTCATCTTCTTAAATAACTTCTGCCAGAGCCTTTGGATCTGCTCCAATCTGGGTTGGTCATTCTCTAAACCTAGAGGGCAGCCAACATCTTGCTATTGCCCTTAACCCGCATCACAGAGATGTTGCTTTGCTTTTGTGTTACTTTGTTCATGGATACCACATCTTTAAGTTTCTTATTATATTCCCTCCTTTTAAGGAAGTATATCTTCCAGGAGCTTCCAGAGAAGACAAATGGGAAGGCAAATTTTTGAGGCATTATAGGTCTGTAATTTTTATTCTAGTTCACAGTTAATAGTTTAGCTGGGTATAAAATATCAGCTTGTCAGTCATTTTTCTTCTCTGTTTCAAACATATTTAGTCTTCAAGCTTCCAATATGTTGTGAATAAGTCATTCTGATTCTCAGTACTTTATACACATGACTCATCTATTCTCTCTGGAAGCTTATGGAATCTTCTTTTCCCCACTCCCCTCCAGTCCCCAATATTCTTAAATATTTCTATGAGGCGGCCTATATTCATAATTGGGCTATCCAGTAAACTGATATCCTTAAGTTCTGAGAAATATTATTTTGCTGATGATTGCTTTCCCATTGATGTCTCCCATGACACCCATTTTGTTCTCTTACTGAAACTTATTTTATTCAGATGCCAGATATTTAAACAACCTACAAAATACTTCTCTTTCCTCTTTTTGTTTTACTTTCTGAGGTTTCCTCAACCTTATCTTCTCCCTTCTCTACTGAGTTTTCCACTTCTGCCATCCATATATTTTTTAATTTCCAGATACCTTTTATGTTCAATTTTCTTCTGTGATGTCTTACTTTTATATAATGAATGTAATATCTTCTCTTATTCATCTGAGGTTATTAATTTTTTTCTTCTAATTTTTTTCTACTTACCTGTTTTGGATTGTTATAGGCAGAATTTTCTGAGACCAAGACTTTGGGGCAAGTGGTTAATTGAGGAGTACCTTCAGGAACACCACCTTTAAGTACGTGAGGGAGGCAGTATTCGGCCAAATGAGCAGCTCAGCTGCAATGTGGTTACTAACAGCCAAATCCACAGGGAGCTCTGGAGCTGGGATGTCTCTTTAGAGTTGTTGCCACTTTTTGTTCATATTAAGGCAAGCGTACCATGTCTTTGTGCCTCCAACTCACACCCCGCTCCTCAACCAGACCGGGTGTGCACTGCTCTGGGGAAGGGGATGTAACCCTGGGCAAAGTGACACTTTTTGGCCACTCAGCAGTGAGCCCTCAGTAGCATTACCAGCAGCTGGAGGAAAGAATGTCTCAGTCCTTGAAGGGCAGATCTGAGCAACGCAATATAACATACACTAGTTTTTATCTTTCATGTTAAAAGCTTTCCTCAGTTACTTCGTGATCTTTCACTTTTCATATTTAAGGGTGAGGTACTTGTAAAAGTTGTTTGAAAGTTCTAAGTTCATGCTAGGACTTGTCAATTGTAAGCTTTCCTGTAGGGTGTTCTGGCGGGTCATTTCATTGGGTTCCCCAGATATCTCCTTTCTTGACTGGTGAGATTTCATAATGAAGCATCTTCAGCCTAGCCTGGATTGTCAATGATTGGGATGCCAAGTGGAAAAACAGAGGTGAGGAAGAAGGTGTTGATATTCAGTATGCAAATTCTCAATCACCTGGTTTTCAACAAGTTACTGCCCCTTCCCCACTTTTTCCTGGTACATCTCAATCTGGAGACTTTTGTGAGAGTTTCCCCCCTTCTCTTCTTCCCTGGAGACTAGACCTGAAGATTGGGAAAGGGAATTACCTGAATGTGCAATTGGGGATTTCACTGTTTCTTACAGACGCTTTCAACCAATCCTTCTATTTTTAGCCCCACCTTCAATCTCATTACCAGAGGTACCTGCAGAAGCCAATTCCTGAACCTTTTAAATATTCTACAATGTGAAAGCTTCTCAGCTTTTTCAACTGTCAGCAAAACTTTCTAGGTCTGCTGAGCAAGTACCATTCATTCATCTGCTTTCCAGCTTCCAAAAATGTGCTTTCTTCCTTTCCCATACTGTCCTGTGAGTGTATGCCTTTTTAAAAGTATCCTTTTACTGTCATTTAGGGAAGCTAAGTATATGCAGGTACTTAATCTGACTTACGTATTCTTTTCTCTCACACATACATTTTTTAAATAGGTAGAATATTCTTATGGTTCTAAGACAATAACTGTCTCTCCTACCCATTCCTTAGCTACCCAGTTGCGTTTTTTACCTACAATCCCAAGCAGGTGATCAGTTTTATTAGATTTCTGTATATATTTTGAGATTATGTATGCAAAAGGAAATATGAATGTGCATTCTTATTCTTCCCTTTTTTACATAAAACATAGCTTAAGACTGTTCTGCATCTTAAAAGTTTTCATTTGATGCTGCTAAAGCTCTTTGCATATCAGTGTAGTATTCTCATTCTTTTTGAGAGCTGAATAGTATTCCATTTAATCAACCTCCTATCAAGGTACATTTCTATTTTTCTGTTATAATAAACCCATGTTAATAGATATTATCAATTGTCCTCTATGGTGGTTGTAACAATTATTTATTTCAACAGTAGAAGAAAGTCTGCCCCTCCTCCTAACATTTAACAGAGTGCATAGCAAAAATAAATGAATAGGTGAAAGTGGGATCTCAGTGTATTTAACTTTGTATTTCTGTTAGTACAAATAAAACATTTCATATGTCTAAGAGACACTTTCATTTCATTTTGAGTTGCATTCCATTCTTCATAATGCAGAGTTCAAACTTTGGGGAGAAAAAGTGTGTGTGTGTGTGTGTGTGTGTGTGTGTGTGTGTGTGTGTGAGACATTAAAAGGCATCTCTACAATGTTGTTGAGCCAAATGTACTAGGATATCTAGAAAAAAAATCTCATTACATCTAAAATACCACATGTTGGTATTTATTAAGAACAATAGAAGAACATGTCTAGTCAGAAGACATACTGATTTAACTAGTATAGTTAAAGTATATTTTAACTAGTCTAGTTTGAGAAAATATACTTTGAACCATGGTTAGTCCTTATCTGTGATATGTTAAAATCAACTTTGGTAAGTGGAGTAAATATTGGGCTTAAAATAAGAAGGCAGAAAACATTCCATTAGTCAAGTAATGCAATCACTCTCAGCTTGAATTTCCTAATCTGAAAAATGATAGTAATGGCTCACAAATGTCAATGCTATTCACCACTGTGAACCATTAATATAAATTATTTCTAATCAATAAGATCAGTAAAAAGGTAGTAATATGAATCAGGTAAAAACACCTAAACATAGAAATGAAATGAAATAAAACAAAATTAAGAAATATTAACAGATATGAGTATAAACAAATAGGATAATACCTGATGCTAAAGAAAAATGTGTAATTTGAAAGCATGAAACAGAATGTCCTCACAACTAGAAGGCAAAAGCAGATTTACCAATTCGTGATTATATAACTTACCCATTTTGATGAAAATATTTTGTCAAAACTATAAACCTTTAAATCCCAGACAACAGAAGAGGAGGGAATAAAATATACTAAATTGGCAAAATTCAGAAACATGCAGTGTGCAAAAATGATTTTTTTCTGCTTTATGTAGGTCATCCTATAGATAGTTTAAATAAAAGTGATTCTCAAATAAAAACTGAATTTATAATAGTCATTCTACTAAAAAAGTTAACAAATCAGGATAATCTAATCTTATTTTTCTATTTTAACTTTATATGTAATATAAAAATAAAATTGTAACATGATATATACCATTATATTAAATACAAAGGCCTTTTTTAAATGTGTATACTTTAAAAAATAAAAATATCATGTAACTGTCATGTGAAATGCATGCTCTTCCTCACAATTTTTTAGTTGCAGCAGCTGGTCCCCCTGGTGAGGTTGAAAATGTATTTTGTCCTATTTTTCTCTCTTCCCAAACCACTATTCTAATTTGAACAGTCACACCAAGTACATTCTTCCTTGAGGAAATGCACAGGGAAAGGTTTAAGAGAATTACTGATTAAAGAAGGGGTTAGAAGGCCTGTGGATTGATGGCCATCTGCTCTACATGTAAATTTATTCTTAATACATTCATAACTAAAGCCTCTTCCCCTAAAAAGAACATCATCAAAACATGAAGATTTAGTTAATAGATTTAACAAATTGAATAAGCACCATTCATAGATTGCAAGAATCTAGCTAATGATTCCTCTCATTGGTCTTTATCAATGCATACAAGACAAACAATGGTTGTGTCCTTAGACAGAAAAGCACAATAATTACTCATTGAAAACTCACAAGAATATTACCAAATTGAAGTACCAAGAGAAACACTTTCATTGTTAGGTTACATGGGATGATACTCTAACAAGTGACATCTAATGGATGAAATAGGTGTGCCAACTTCTATGCGTGAATGACACAGAAGGTCCTGAAGTGAAACCATAATCAGGTGTTCCCGTTTAATTCTATCAATGGATGCCTACCCACAATTACCTTAAAAAGTAAGTAACTCAGATTTCATTCCATGACCTTTTGAAAACTGAGGCCAAGCAGAGTCAGTCAAAACTGAAATTTAGGTGATATTGTCTTTCCTTAGCTATTCCCCAAACCCTAGAGGCCCTGGAGATCTCAGAACATCCAAGATCATATTGTAGATTTATAAATAACTTGAACACAAAGCCAATAAGTACTCAGTAGTTTTTTTCATCAGTGTCTCCATGCAACTAATCATTTCCCTGTAACACCTGACAGATTCTCCTACACCACCCCTAAATCTCTAACATCTTTAAGGTTTAGGAACCCCTAAGTACCTATTGATAAAGTTAGTGTGCTCCTCAATGGTTATCAGAAGTCTGAGCCATATTTTATGATTCTGGATCATAGATTATAACAATCCTAATTTCTTTTAATTTCATGTTTCTAGATTTTCTTTAGAAAGTAGTATATATCACTGGCAAATGAGTATATGAATTAATTTGTACTTCAGGAATGGAAAAATGCTAGCATTTTCCCTCTATAGAGCTGGGGGCTGGAGGCAGTGTGCCAGGAAATGAGAGGTTGCTGGAGACTCTCACCCCCACTTCAATTAAAGATGTTTCTCAGTTAACTCAGCATTTCTCTAATCCCAGTGAGACAAGGTGAAGAAGAGAGCAAAAATGGTGAACAGGCAACTATTTGTGATGGAGAGATAAGCTTGTCCCAAGCCTCAGCAGTACCTCTACCAATTAATTCAAAAACTTGCAAATTAACCCTGAATAACTAGAGTTGACACTTAATTTGTCCCTTCTTCCTTCCATTAGTTTGGATCTATTTTATCTAATAATCTTACTGTATTTGTGCTGGAGAACTTTGGTATAAATTCTTTAGAAAAAGGTGAGATATAAATTATCAATAAAACAGAAGAAAAGAACTCTTTAAGAAAAAATATATACCTTTTCTCTTTCATATGAATTAACCCTTTAGAAGTGAAGATGCTAATACATGCTAAGAATCAAGATTAGCTTTTTAAGATAATTTTTAAAAAACTTTTGACTGTAATAACTTATGTAAAGATATATTATGATTTTAAAGCTTATTTCAACCAAATGGAAACAGTTAACAATATTATTTCAACCAAATAAAAACAGTATATGATACATACGTTTTCTACTTTGAGAAACTTCAGGCTCCCTATGAATATATTTCCTTCAAATGGACTTAACTCTTTCTTGCTCACCTGCTTATGAATACTCCAAAGAAGAACACTAATGAGAGCTTAGAATTTACCCCCAAGCAATATCCTAGCTTTCTGGGTCTGGGTACACTCAACAGTCCACTAGAGGCCTTGGAGATTCCAGAATTTCCAGGATTAAGACTGCAGAACTGCAGGTTACCTGGGCCCATAAACCATAATTCCAACTAAATGACAAGCTTAAATATAATAATTTATATTTTAATATAATTTTGCAATTCACAAAACTTTCAAAGTATAATCCAATTAATTTTTCCCAAAATCAAATGATGTAATCAAGATATTTAAATTTGTAACCTTTTAAAAATTTTTCCCAATTATTTTTTCTTTTCGGCTTTTCTATAGCAGTGAAACAACCAACTAAATATGAACAAAATTTTATTTTATAAAGAAAATTCTTAGAATCCAAAATCTTGCTTTCTTTTTTTCCTTTCAGGGAGTTATTATTTTGTTTTTATTGCCAATATTGAACAATGTCCCACTGTTGGGAAATGCCCGGCCTGGTTTCAGAAGCTGTAATCCTGCCGACAGGCTGGAGGGCCCCAAGGCTGGAAATAATCAGGAGGTCTTGGAGAAACAGGCCCCTGAGGAGATTTGGCCTGCCCCACCCCGCTCCGCCCCTGCCTCTCTGCTTTGCCTCCTGATGGTCCCTGCCAAGGACGGGTAAGACTCCTTGGGGGAGGGGCAACCTAAGACAGGCATTGACCAATAAAGGCAGCAGATAAGAAATTGGGGGTCACAGAGAAGGGACAAAACGGCCCCTGCACCTCTCAGCTTGGCTTGGACACAGCCAGAGTCCTCATTACAGCCGAGAAGCGTTCTCCTTATCTCTTGGTGGTTCCCTTCCCCCAGGGTGGCTCAGGCTTGAAACAGTGCAGGAAAAACAGCCCAAAATCAGATCGGGTGGGTCCCAGGGTAATCAGGCCTAGAGGTAAATTCTTTGGAGTGTGCTCTGTTCCTTCCTCAAATCTCTGATCAGCTCATGCTGCAAAGGACCTTTGTTTACACCCCTTACCTGGTATTAAGACCGTTACTTTATTTACACTTTTTACCCTATATCTTTAAGGAGACTTTAAGTCTACTTCCCCCTTATCTATAGTCTCTATTGTTGACTCTAATCTCCTCTCAGACCCATGTATATCAGTGAATTCCTGTCACTTGTTTTCTTAAAAGTATCTATTCTCTGTGAACCTTAATATGCTAATATTATAACGTATGCATTTCTGTTACATACCCCAGATAAGATTTTCAATAAAAACCTTGAACAACGGGCAACGGGCCTTCCCCACTAAGGGGATGTGCCATGGCCTTATCCAGTGAGAGGGAAGTACCCCCGTCTGCTCTCCCAGCAAACAAGAAGTGTTTGCACCATTTTGCGTTTGTCCCCCTCATCTGTGACAACCCCAGGACGGGCTCTGCGGGTTTCAGAGTGCTGCTCCCACCCCAGCTGGCCCCAGCCAGTTTCCCTCAGGTTTCAGGGAGCGCTGCGCTCTATGTGGCGCTCCCCTGCGGTGGCGCGCTCCTATAGACGCCACGCAGTGCGACATCCCACCATCCCTTAAGACTGAAATTAGTAACAATTATCACCCAGCAACATAAGTACAGGAAAAAGTCTCCTGGAAACTCAGTTTTGGCCAGCTATTTCAGACTTAACTGAACACTTTTATCTTAAACAAAATGAAAAATGGAAAATGTGGACCTTTGCTTTAAAGTATGGTTAAGTTTACCTGCTTGGCAAAGACTTTAAATACATGAACTTTCAATACAAGCAAAGTGTTTATTTCTAATGAAAGATTACTCCTCAGTAGGCCAACCTCAAATCTTTAACCTCCTATTAAATTTAAGAAGGTCCTCAGTGGTAGAAAAATGATTTGAAAATATTCTTATCACTTAGCATTTAGCTGATATATATTGATTTTTTTTTTCTTACTCTCAGAGCCAACCATCAGGAAACTTGCATCAATATATCGCCAGAATTTATGTTCTATGGCAGTACATGTTTCCTAGCTTTCAGGCTTACACAGACCTTTGGGAAGGCCCTGACAATAAACAGTCTATGGTAATACCATAGTGAAAAAGATCGCGCTTTTCAGAGAACACAGTGTGTTCGACAACTATTACAAGCATATTAAAATTAGAAACGTCTGCCTCTAAGGATTCTCTTAAACATCCCTGACTTCTTCTATTATACAATAATGAAAATCCATTAAAAACATTTTAATTAAGTATAAAATCAGGGTAACCCTGCTGATATCCAATTCTATAAAAGGTCAGTAATCTTCTTAAAATTACATAATGAAAAAAATTTTACATATTTTCAGAATAACAAGACATACAGATTTCCAGAGTTCTAAAGAAAAGCATAATTTGAATTTTTACAGTTAGGTTTTAATAATTACACTTAATATTTAGAGCACACAGAGGTAACTCTAATGTAAACATGTTCTCAGGTAAATCAGATTTGGCTTCACTAGCTTTAGATTTAACTTGGCAATCTTCCATAGGATTTTTGGATAAAGTTCCCAGTGAATGCTTTAACTACAGGATGACAAATGACTGAACACAGAATTAGGAAATGTAAACAAATTACCTTTTATTGATTGAATGGATGAGCCTACCCTGTTTAACCAAGATCTCCAAGACCCAACTAAGCTATCATCCAGATGGCCACCATATTTCATTCCAATATTCCTGCTTGTAATCCAAATCCTGCACAATTCACTCTAATATTAAAAAGATCCCCTCTCTGACCAATGCACTTCCACTGAGACCTACCAAGAGGTCTGCTTTAGCCTATTAGACCCAAGTCCGTAAACACCTCCTTCTCTTTGGCTTGGTGAGCAAATATCCTCTTGCACATCCTTTTATCAATCATCCTCCTAAACCCAAGGTTCCTTCCATCTCCCACTAAGAATCTGAGTTCTTTCTTCATTCAAGCAATCCTCCAAAATAAAATCTCCTCCACAAAGGCTAAATATTACTCTCAAAATATAAACCTTTTAAGAGCCTTCACTACTCAATACATACTTCTCAGTATTTGCTTAATACTGTATTTACCATTAATGTATTTCTTTCCCAAACATCTACTTTTTCAATGTGTTGCCTTTATGACTATAAAAATATAGACTATTTGTGCTTATTAGCTTGCAGAGGTCTGGCACCAAACACTAACTCACATGAAGTAACACAATACAATGAATGCCATGCTAGACTAAGCATACATGTTTAATAAATGTTTGTGCTGCTGAGCTTCTCAATTCCAGATTCTACCTTTTAGTTTTGTTTTTAAAGGTCTGATCCCTTATACTTTGAGTCTACAAAAAGTCATTGTAAGGAGACAGTAAAATCTAGTGATTATGAGTGAGCGTTAAAGTCAGAAAGGATAAAATTTCAGTTTCAATTCCTGTTACCTTGAACTAGTTACTTAAGCTAACCTTGATTTTCTTGAGTATAAAATACAGTCCAACTGCATCTCCCCCAGGTTATTAAGATTAAAATATATAATGTACATAAACACCTATGTGTGCCTGGACACAGAAGCACTTAATGTTACTAAATCTTTAAAAAGATATTTCCTTTATAAAATTTAGCAGCAGAATGCATACAATATTCATGCAAAGAAATCTTATTCTTTTATTTTCATATAAGCACAAAGGAAACAGGTTGAAATAATCTTCTCTAAAATAACAATGATTACTACTCCCAGAGATCAGGTAACCATATCTCCTAGTTCGCCCAGAATAGTACTGAATTATACATGTTGTCTCAGAGTAAATAATAGTCTCCCACAATCCTCTTCACTCAAACAACCTGGAGTTCAGATGATAAAGTATATGGTCAATTATGCTGGTTTTTAAGCTATTTCCCCCCATAGCTCCATACCACTATTCTACACTCAACATACAACCCTCAGTATTACATATACTGTATAAACTACATTCCTTCTTTGCCAGTTGCATTTTTGTAAGGCTCTGCTAATAGGACTAGGAGAGTGAAACAGGACTGCAGGAGGTGGAACCTTGCTGTTTCCTGTTTGCTCATTGTTCCTCTCTGAAGCCTGACACTTTGATACTATTCAGGAAGAAATGGAAATGCGATCAGGAGCTTAAAAAAAAGAATTTTTGCCTTTATAAAATGTCTTTACATATTACTTGTGTACTTTAATTACACATTTAAGTGATTTTTGAAATTGTGTCTTCTTCGCATTGGTTTTCACAACATTGTAAATAATCTTTTTAAAAAACACATCACTAGTAAACCAAGAGAATTTACTTCCAGCCTCTAGCACCAGATAGACAGTTAATGGAGTTGAAGCCACAGTCGCACAATTGGATCTCCTCATCGTGGTGTTTGCTAATTGAAGGTCATTAACACTAGCACATCAACAAAATATGGAAGTCTCCCATTAGAAGAACTGCATGAAATGTCCTGCAATAAAGGATTAAATAAGCCTAGAACTGAACCTACCATATATTAAGTATATAAACTAATGTTTTTTATTTCTCCTCCATCACAACTACCTACTCCCAGATACTAATCTAAAAGCTGCTAATAGGGACTTAGCTGTGTTAGAGAGTACACTTTGTTGGCTTAGAACAAAGGTGAATGTAAGATCTTAGCTGACAAATGCCAAACACTCAAAGCGTACCAAGACATCAAACAGCAATATACTAGACAATTTTAGCAAGAAATAGACATTTTCTTTAAAAAAAATTTTTTTAAATTTATTTTGAGAGAGGGAAGGTAGGAAGAAAGAATATTGATGTGCAAGACAAACATCAATCAGTTGCCTGTAATGCACCCCCAACTGGGGACCTGGTCCACAACCTAGGTATGTGCCTTGACCAGGAATCAAACCAGTGACATTTTAGTTTGCAGGACGATGGCCAACCCACTGAGCCACACCAGTAAGGACAAGAAACAGATGTTTCCTTACATTATGAAATGACATTGTGTAATAAATATAACTATAATGATAAATATGACTAATACTCACCTCCATGTTCCTCTTTTTTAAAACAAATTCACTCCTTTCTTATTCTTGCCTCATCTACTAAGCCAATTTTATTGGCCCTGCAACTCTTCAGTTACTATTAACATTGGAAAAAACTTGAGCATAATTCATACCCTTCTGCAGGTGAAACTGTCCACAAACATAAACTACTCAGGTAAGCACTATTCCCTCGAAGCACAGGAACAAACTGCTAGTATCCCAAGAAGTATTTATATAAGAATAAAGAAGTTATCTATAAGTAACAAAAAGTTGCCTGGGTTATCTGTTCCAGTAAAGTTGTAGAAGATGAGCAGCCTAGATTTATTTTTATCTGTTCTTTATTCTTCACTTTTTTTTAATTCCTCAATTTTCTAGAAATCAGCACATTTTGTGATCAAGACACAGAAGCATTTCATCAGTAAGGTTGATAAAAACTTTTAAATTTCTAAGTCTATTTGTTGCCATGGATATTGTACTACTATAAACATTGACTTCATATTCAAAATTAAAATTTCGTATAATGTACAATTAACTTGGTATATAGACTACTGTTTAAATGTCACCACTCTTATACTACTTCCTACTAATTTTTTTGTTAAATTTCTAATTGGTAACTCTTTGTGTAACACTCTAGGAGGTTCACATTTAAAGTGCCTCATATTATTACTGTATTTTACACTTGAAACAAGAAATCTAAAGAAAGGTAACTAGAATAGACAACTCAACTTTCTTCCTGGAGAGTCCACACCATCAGGAATCAGATTGATAATGAAAGATTGGTATAAATATAATTTCCCTATGACCTATTTTCCCTCAACCACTTGTTTCCTCCAACAAACTTTTACAGGCAGAAGAGCCCACCAATGCCTGCAGAGGCTGTCTGTACTGTCTCCTGGTGAATCACAGAATGTTCCTTTAAACCGGAAAAACATAGCCTTAATGGTTTCTGTGGCTTACAGTTTTCTATTTGCATCACTGTGACGTTTAATAAAATGATAATTATCTTAACAGATCAAAATTCCAAAATTTAAATCTTCCACTTTGTCAAGAAGGTAGGTGATTCAAACCGTATTCAATTAGTGTAAGAAGGAAATAGCTATATGTAACTGTGATAACTTACGTTAAAACACCAAAATATAATACACGAGGATAAATGGAACTATGTGCACAATACTTTTTTCCTCCAAACTGACAGATATGACTCTTTAAAAAGGAATTATGTTTATATTGACTCATCTTGTATGAAAACGATGTCAAACTTCTAGTGGAAAAATATGCTATTCTATTGCTATTTGTATTTCAATTTCATTTCTGAGAACAGTAGTGTAAAAAGAAAAGATGTAAGAAAGATACTATTAAGGGGTAATAGATATCTGGAATCAAAATAAAACAAAATTTACAAAACTTTAAAGTACTAATAAAATAAGCATTTTATTAATGAAAGTCTGAAAAAACATGTGCACCAAAAGTGACTAATGCTAATAAAAAGAAACTTCAAATAATGTGTACTACATGATTCAATATTTTAAACTTTATATATAAAAGCTATATTATCACTACAAAGCTATGAACTATTAGAGTACTAACAATACTTTTCATACAAAGAAACTTAACAGTAGTAAAATAGGAATACATAAGATGCTTTTTTTTGGTCCATTTGGAAGAAAGAACTAAGTTGGGGGTTTTTTACATGCCTCCAAGCACAAAAATAGAATATAAGATGAAAACTGCAACATTCTTAATGTTTTTCCTTGTAATTCTTTAAATGTCACCAGTCATAATAGCAATGAACTCCTCTTGATTTACTGTGGTAAGAAAGAAAATGTAAGTCAGAAATACAATTTTTTCAGAGAACAATACTACTATTTTACACTAAGTAACTTTAAATTTTATATTATACAAATTCTTAATAAACCAAAACATAGCTTTTGTTTTTACTTCTTTTCTAAGAAGTTTAATATGTTTATTAAATGGAACTTCATGAATGCAAAAACATATAAAATGTGATATACAATATAAATATGGGTATTCTATATTAACTAGGAAAAGACACATTATAGAAGTTGCAAGACAGTCTGTCACAATCAAAAACTATACACTAGCAAAGATAGTTTTTAAAGTTTGAAATTGTTCATTTTTTAGACAGTTGAAGCCTATATTCTTTATTCTACTAGTTCATTTAGCAAAGTCTACCTTCTTAAGTAAGTTAAATATATCATGCATCTAAATTAGAATTCTAAAAGATAAGCAATAAGAAAAAAGTCTAATTCTTTTTGAACTTTTACATTTTTAAAAGCTTATTTTAAAGAAAAACTAATTGAAACCAGGTAACCATACATCACAAGTATCCAGAGAAATTGTAATTTTAAGAGATACCAATTTAATCTTAATTACATAGGAAATACTATAATATATAGATATAAATGCAGGAAATAATCACTGATAAAGACTAATTGTTAGTTTATCAAAACTATAAAATAAATTCAGTAAGAACCTCCAATTTATAAAGGTTAATGTTTAAGAAAGCAACCTAGAAATAGTTGGTGATAATAGGCAATATTAATGTAATCTTATAAAATATAAACTTTAATAACCAATATATATACATATACATGAAATATTAATAGAAACGTTCAGAAAAGAATGCTTCCTCTTTGTAGAACAGGTAATTTCATGGGTCCCAAGATTTTAACACATATCTTAACAAGGCGCAAGTTAGGAATGATAATTTTGATAATGATAACAAGAACACTACAATGAAAGAAAAGAGACCTTGGTTCCAGTCATAGCTCTGACACAGAGCAGTTCTGCATCTCAATTTCTTCATCTGAGAATACTGAACTACAGAGATACTCTTTTAAGTTGTTTCTAAGTCTAAAATACTGATGGTAATATATGAAAAAACACCACTGAATCAAACATTTTTAAGTGCCTAGTGAATGCCAACACCATACTAGGGGCTATGTACAATGTAAAAACAAACACCAGCGTTCCTATTCCAGAATATCATAAAGTTGAAGTGAGGAAGATATTAAGTGATATAAAATTTAATTTTCTTAGAACAATGATATCGTAATTAGGAAAGCTAATGTCCTTATTATTAGTAGATGTATGCTAAAATATTAAGGGGGTCAAGTTTATGATACATTTTTCAAATGATTCAGAAAAATATATATACATTATAGATAAAGCAAATACAATATGTTAATTCCTGAATCTAGGTAGAAGGTGTAAAGGTGTTCGCTGTACTAGTCTTAATTTTTTTCCTCCATGTGTAAGAAGATTCAAAATAAGGGCATACTGGGCTACATGGAGGACCAGGTTGTCTCCTGCAACTTTAATTGTGACACCCACTCCTCCACCTTCGATGCCAGGGCTGGCAATGCCCCCAATGACCACTTTGTCAAGTTCATTTCCTGGTATGACAATGAATTTGGCTACAGCAACAGGGTGGTGGACCTTATGGTCCACATGGCCTCCAAGGAGTAAGAGCCCCCTGGACCACCAGCCCCAGCAACAGGAAGAGAGACCCTCAGCTGCTGGGGAGTCCTTGCTCAAAATCGATCCCCAACACACTGAGAATCTCCTGACCTCCAGGGTCCATCCTAGACCCCCTGAAGAGGGGAGGGAGCCCTGTCTTGTCATGCACCACCAATAAAGTTCACTGTACCCCGCCAAAGGGAGGGGGGAAAAAAAGAGAAAAAAAAATTAACCAATTAAAAAGTTGAGGAGAGCTGCCCTGCAGGTGCGCATCCGCCGGCACCACAGACGCGGCTGCTGTGCTGCACCTGTGACGCCAGGGCAGCGAGGAAGAGGCTATTTCTACGCTCAGTGCCCAGAACGGTGGGCACTAAGAATGGTTTGTAGCCTGACAGCCCTTGGGGCTAAAAAAAAAAAAAAAAGTTGAGGAGATAAAATAGGTACATTAGGAATGAAAAAGTATACTGGTTTCAGAAACCACATAGAAAAACAATTTTAATAATCATGTCAGTCACATTTTACACCAGAAACAGAGAATAAATGCTATATAACACAAAGCATGATTATTAAAATAAAACTACATTTCAGTGTTGAAAAAATCCATCATAATGAGGAAAATCATTACTGATGAGAAAAACTTAGGTAAAAATAAATTTTGACTTGGCCTCCAAAATAAAAATAGAAGATTTGGTTTGATTAGTGGACAGAAATCTAAGGTAAGAGAATACCACCAAAAACATAGTTGAAGACAAAAATAGTGCAAAAATAAGATATAAGGAGTTAATAAGAATGAGCTCTCCAGAAGCTGAATAAGAACCATGAATCCATGCATTATTAAACATTTACAAGGCACTATGACAGACACAGAACAGAATACAAAACCTATAATACTCAAAATACTTTCAATAATCTTTACTAATTATAGTAGTGATCATTAACCTTTGCAGCTAAATGAATGCACTTTATAGTATTTTATGAAAACTATGATCCCTTTCTCCCCAGTTAAAAAATAAAATATATAAAAACTTTAAACAATTTCATTGTTATGTCCCTTCATTTAAGAATCCCTGCTTTAGTCAATCTAGACTGAAGCATGTTGACCAAAACAGGAAGTAAAAAGGATGTTTTTAAGGAAAAACAACATAATGAAAGCGTTAGAATTATTTGATTATAAATCATTTTAACAGTATAATACAGCCATGATTAAAATATTCAAAAAGTACTTATATTTTGTTAAATATCTAGAATTTTTCTCTCAAATGTAAAATTTCAACTCAAATTTCAAATTCAACTTCATTTTATTCTAAAACTACAAAACACTTAATTTTTACATTATACATATAAACACCTTGAAGTATTGTAGCATTTCAAAAGTATTTTGAACTGTTTCATAATTTCAGACCTGAAAACAGAATATTTAAAAACAAAAACATGGAAAACTGAAGTGAAGTTGCCAAGGAAATTAAACTACCTCCTTTATTAGCAGTGAACTATTCAGACAATTAAAAGAATCTGTGATACCTTTGTACATTTGGTTTTATAACCTTCTCTATCAAGAATATCCTATATTAAGTCCCTATATCTAATAGCGATAGCATAATACCTACCTTAAAACAGGCATTTGATAAAATATTTATTGATCAAACGGTATACTTTATTTTCTTTTACACTACCTTTTAAGCAAAATTTTCATAAATCAATCATTTCATAGAGTAAATCATGTTACATGTCATTAAAATAAATTTGGAGAAATTGAGTAGGTAAGTACCTTAGAGACAATCTGGCTTTGAAGGGAAAAAATTCAAGTTTTAGCATCTGAAGTGCCAACTGAATATTTTACTAATCCATTGTTTCCTATAATAGTATGTAATTTGTAAAACTCCATAAACATAGACATGTAATTAATTAATATTTCACTTTATAGCACAAGAGGCAATATAGTGTTTTAGTAAAAAACATGTTGTCATTATGGAGATCTGAGTTTGAATTCTGCCATGTATTATCATGGTGATAATGTTGGAAAGGTTATTAGGAATCTCTCAGAGCTTTAGTTCCCTTATCTATATAGGTATCTATCCTACACATGAATAAGTATAACATTGTATTTACTTCACAAAAGCTATTACGAAAATTAAGTCTTATATTCTACAATATAACAGGCTAAGCACAGAATAACTATATTTAACTGTTATTAACTATACGTTACCCCTTATCATATTTACAAGATAGTCCACTTAGACTTTTTCAATGTTGCTTCCATTTGTCCAAAAAATACACTGTGTTTTATTTTACATATGTTGGGAGAGATGGTGGAGAAGGGAATTCCTTCTATATCATTACCACAGCTTTATATTTCATATTACAGCTTCTTTTTCTTTAACTCCACATTCACATTTATTATTCTAATATACACAATAAAAACATTTTCATTGTTCTTAAATACTGAACAGTGTGAAAAATTCATATACAAAAGACTTAAAGTCTACAAAAAAAGGCAGCAAAGTATTATGATGATCTTTACCAGTTTAACATATACAAAGAAAGTAGGTTATATCTAAACAAAACTGTTTATAGTCAATTCAAATTAAGTGATCAGGTTAACAAGGTATTATAAAATATAACCCTACTTTTTCAAAAATGGGCAGATTTTCATAGAGCTGCAGAGACCCATTTATAGTAAGACAATGTTCCAAAGCCAGACCAAATGAATTAAAGTTGTAGTTCTCATTGTTTATGTATAGAAATATATCTTTCAACAGTAATTTTCTGAACTTTCCAAGTTATCAACTACAGGGTGGGACAAAAGTAGGTTTACAGTTGTGAGTGCATGAAAAACAGAGTTTATTTTGCATTATTAATTATTGTGTTATTTTTCATATAAACAACTATAAACCTACCGTTGCCCGACCCTGAATACTTAGTATATCTTGTTTCAAAAATAAATGTCAAATAGCTACTATGAATTCTACAAAGTAAATGTATTTATTATTCACAGTAGCATTTACAGACATAAATAAAAATAGCAATGTATGTACTGCTGTTATTCATATCCTCTACAGACAACATTCAATGCATACATGAATTCACAGACTTTTTGCAATACCTAAGAAAGCTGACCCACAGCCCAGATTGAAAACTACTGGATAAGACTATTTTAATATAAGACCACCCTCCTTTACCCAAAAGAAAACAAATCTTAATAATAAAAGACTATGGATAAGCCCTATTTTATTTGTAATGAAATACTTGGAAAAAATGTTATTCGCCTCTTAAGTCATTTGAATAAATGGCAGTAGGATACCCAAGCAACAGTTGTACAGTGACAAAGTGGAGTAACGCAAGCAGAGAGGACTGAAGAAATGTTTTAAGGATGCATTAAAATAAATCTTCAAGCAATGAGGTACAGATATGAACTAGGAAGATTCAAAAGCAACAATCAGAGCAATGTAACAAAGGATGAAGAAATAGAAGAAATACACATTTCCTAAGTAAAGTTTCACATCAAGTTTTAATTTAAAAGGCAGCTTCCTAATTAATATTTTCTTCTAAAGTCAAATGAAGCTAATAACTAAAATCTAATTGCGTGTGCCTAGTACAGAAAAAAATAAGTTATAACTGATCTTTTGACATGTTATTAAAGATTTATAAAACAGATATATCAAGATTCTCTATGTCACTGAAGATAGCACCTTTACAGAACAGAGTTCCTTTAAAGCTAATTTAGGGTAACAACAACTAGGGAAAACACCAAAAAAATTTTACATATTAAGACAGTAGATTCTAAATCCAAATATTACAGTGACAGTTTAAGAAATCATTTAAATTTCCTTAAGTTTTAATCATCTTTGTTTCAAAATATAAGTAACTATATCAATACTCTTCAAAAAGCTAGTATTAAAAACACAAGTTTTATAACACTCAAATATTCACATACTTATGAGAAAGCACAATACTGTACAATTCTAAAGGACAATCTACAAACCTGAACTGATACCTAGTTGCTACTGTCTTACCTCCTTATTAAAGCATACTAGTATTGCCAAGGTAATATATGTATATATTTATGTATATTTATATAGTCGGTACTATATCAACATATATCTACTATAAAACACACTCCAGCTCAGGACTTTAAGTCAACAAATATTGGAGAGCTCATTATGTTCCAAAAAATGCAGGGGAATATAAAGATTAGAAAAGACAAAAAAAGAAAGGAAAACAAGCTTAAACTTAATGCTAGGCACCATCAATTATCTTAATTTAATACTCACAACAACCCTGTGCAATATTACCATTCTCATTTTTACAAATGGGAAAACTGAGACTCAAAAAATGTTGAAACTTACACAAAGTTACAAAGCAATTAAGTAAATGGTAGAGATTTAATTCAAATGCAGGTCTGTATGATTCAAAGTCTCAGGCCTTTCATACTATATGATTCCATACTGCTCTTAAGGGGCTTACAACGTAATTGGACATACACATGTATATAACAGAAGGCAGAGCATAAAGTGTCAGAACAGTTTGTTCCTCTAAATGCTATAGGCCATCCATGAAAATCTCATAATTCATACAGAGACCATTGGAAGAGGATGAGAAAAAGATGAAGTTTAAAATGTACCTGAGAGAACGACTAACATTTTAACAGAAATTAGCAATTAGAATATTGTAGGATTAAAGAATGGCATGATAAAAAGCATAGCATAAAATAGTGTTTTCGAGATAGAATGTATTTTGTCAAAGTGTGTATGTATGAGAGGTGAAGGTTAAAGTAGAAAAATGGAAAACTACAGTGGGAAATAAAACTAGATACTTAAGGTAAGACAAATCATGAAAAGGCTTTGAACTTTAGGCACTGAAGAATCATTTTAAGTGTTTGAACAAGGAAATGACATCATCAAACCTGTACTTTAAAAAAAAGAATGCTATCAATAGACTGAATTAGGAGGATGGTGGCCTATAGGCATGAAGAGCAATTAGGAAGCTACAAAAGACTGCAAAGTCAGAGAGGGCAGAGGCCACGTCTGCTATTGTGTAGCACCAATCAGCACAGACAACACTGTACCCAGCAGGCATCCAAGAAAATAATGAGGCTATGATAACACTGCTACAAAGAAATTATGGTCTGAAGTAGGACACCAGCAGTAAAGAAAGATACAAAACAGATTCAAAACATCTGAATGACATAATCAATAGAACTTAGTAAAATTTAGAAATGTACGCAGTTGAAGAAGGAGGTATTAACAGCTGAAATTTTACTAAGTGGTTGAAATTTTGGTGATGTTTCACTCGCAAAGAAAAGTAAATATCTTCTTGAAATATGAACTCTCATATTACAACCTATACAGTTGGTTTCAAAGGTCTGCTTCATTCTAAATCAAATATATAAAATATTTATGCAAAAAGCCTATTACAGGGTAAACAATTATACTAGAGAGAGTTTGCAAAAGGTCTTGAAAATCATTTAGCTGTAGAAAAACTTACTAGATGTATATATCAGGGATACCTGGAATATGTTTTACTCAAACTTACTTTCTCCATCACCATCTTTATCAAATTCTTCTATCATAGCACGAAGTTCTTCATCGCTCATGTTTTCACCCAGTTCTCTGGCAACTCGTCGCAAATTCCTCAAGCTTATTTTACCTGAATCATCATCATCAAATAGTTTAAATGCCTTCAATATTTCTTCATGTGGATCTCTTTCCAATATCCAGTCTGTCACTAGAATTAAAAAAATAGAAAATAAAAAATAAACTGTTATAATCACACAGGCATTCATTTGTGAAATCAACTAAGTACTAGATGAGAAGTAAAGCTGTGAATCTGTCAACATTTAACTTGATTAATAAAATGGCAAATCAGAGCCCCAAAAGCCAAAAAGATAAACCTGAAATCAGAAAAATCAAATCCATATTTTAAAATTTAACCTTTACAATATCAATAATTCATCCTATTATAAGAGTAAGCAAAACTGTATTGCACAAAGGCAAAATAAAAAGAACTATATACCATATTTATCTAAGGTCTACTATTACCAAGAACTGTTCTAGGCTCCACTTACATCATGCACATAGTATATGAGTTCATAATCTAGTTGGAGAGATGTTATACCAACAAAAAAAATTAAAACTAACTAGATAAAAGATGCTTACTGGCTAAACTTAATAGTAACACCAACTGTTCCTCAAATTTAATCCAACTTAAAAACAAACACTGACATATTAATAAAATGCATTGCCATCGTTGACACAGAAACAATCTCAGACAGCAGATGAAAAAAATCCCACTGACACCTTTATGACTAGAAGAATCTGTTGGTTTTCCAAAATATGAGAAGTAGTTATTAAAAGAATTGAATCTAATTGCAGTAAGACATAAAAGGGGAAAAAAAAGTTCTGAAAAGGAGCTCCCATTTTGATCAGCAAGATAATTTCAGACAGACAAGTAACTAAAATTAATCATTTCAGATCTCAATAGCTGAAAGTATCAATGTTTTTTAATAGACTAAATGTAATAACATATAATTTGGTAAACTCAATTATTTCCAATATTACCAGTCTTGATCAATAGCCACAACAAAAACCGAAGTAAAAATCTGTGGCATTTAAGTAAAAAATCTGAAAATATCAAAGTAAACATCTCTGAAGTAACTCTGTAAAAGAGGCTATTGCTACAACAAAAGGTATTTATGACTCTCACTGTGCCATTAAAAATAATTCAATCTTATTGAGGTTTACAAATCATTAACAACTTGCACATGTTTGCATTTGGAAAGTACATAAATGTTTAATGCACTCAAAAGGAAAAATCAATTTAAGTCCCCGATATTTTATTATTGTTTTGCTGCCATTCCATCATACTTGAATAAGCTTTAGAATAAGCACCTATTTGTTCAACGTTAAATCATCTACACATATATTCAATAGTTTCCTTTTATCCATTAATTTTATCCAAAAAGTCTACCAAGTAACTAATTGAAGTATATTATTATAACTATGCAAATCATCAAAGCTCATAAATATTCAGTCAAAAAGGAATTGGCATATATACAGCCATAACACCAAAATAAAACACCACACTTAACTCTATGGCTCATACTCAACTTATTTTGAATTTAGTCCCAACAAAAAAAAGCAGGACAAGGAAAAAAAAAGTGTTAAGAAATTTTCTTCACCAATTAAATAATTAACATGACAGGTGAACCAAAAAAGCAGCTTGCTGCAAGTATTAATGTACTTAAAGAAGCAAAAGGGTGATCTGGGGAACAGATGGGGCTCCAAGATACATAAATTCTTTTCCCACCAATGCTTTAATTGTGTTAGTTACTTCAGACTATGTGTTTGCATAATCTTTTATCAATACTTTGTCTTAGAATGCAACTTTTCTTGGCACTATGAATAGCCATAATTCTGGACAGCTAAAATATTAAACCTTATGGTGACTGTCCTCCATGACTTCATGTTCCATTCCTGTCCTACAGAATAGAATTTAATTTTAAGAAATATATTTTCTTTCAATGAAAATAAGTCAAATGACATGCAGACAGTTAAGGTGGGTTCAATCTATGGTATTTCACAAATTTCTGTCTCTGTAACTCTATTTTCAAATTATACTATCAGAAATGTACTTCCTCAAAATACTTAGACCTTACACTTTATAAAAATCACTTAAGAACACAACGAGTTAAAAAATAAAACATTAAAAGTTTATCAAAAATCATGTTACTTCAGGGTAAGAAAAATATTATTTTGCAGTTTCTCCTAAAACTCCTCAGATTTTACATATTGATTTTTAACTCACCTGAATATTCCTTGTATAATGTGTGAAATAGGGCTCTATATTTATTTTATTTCAAGTAATAGTGACCCATGCACCTTATATGTTGAATAAGCCTTATTTTCCCCATTGATTTGAAATATCAATTTAATCGTATATTACATTGTTAGAAAGGTATATGTTTGTTTCTAAAATGCTCATTTTATTTCACTGATCTGCTTGGTGTCATGATTGCTGAGACTTTATAATGGATTTAAATTTTTTAATATTTTATAATAGATCTTGACATTTAAATAAATTAAATAAATAAACAAATCTGCATTGAAAGAAAGAAAGGAAGAAAGGAAGGAAGAAAGAAAGAAAGCAAGAAAGGACTCCAACCTTTTGCAACAACATGGGATGGAACTGGAGAATATCATGCTAAGTGAAAAAAGCCTGTCAGTGAAAGACAATTACCATATGATCTCACCTATAAGTGGAATGTATTCAACAAAATAAACTAACGAACAAAATAAGCCACAGGCAAGGAAACATGGGTCAGACTGAAAGTGACCAAAGGGCATGGGGAAGGAGGACAATGGTGGAAAGGAGGAGAAGGAACTAAACAAACATGTATGAATGACCCGTGGACATGGACAAGAGAGTGGAAATTGACTGTGGTAGAGGAGGGCGGGGTGGGATGGGTAGAGGAGGGAAAAGGGGGAAAAATTGAGACAACTGTAATAGAATAAACATGATTTAAAAATAAAATTAATGTAAAACAAAGAAAAGAAATATAGCTTCAACTATATAGCTCACTTTTCTATGCAAATATACCAGTTACTATAAATTCAACATTGTGGAGTCAGATGAGGTCTTTGTTAGAAGATAGTTTCCCATATTTGAAAAGGCTGGAAATTTTCAATCCCATATACCTAATCAGTGATCAGATCCTTGAGATCTGAAGATGCTACCTACCTTTTTACTTTAAATGTATTATCCCTTTTCATTCTCATCACTTTCAGCATAAAACATGTATTATTTTCTGCCCACAGTCTCTCTTCCCTCCAACTCATCTTTAATACTCTCAACAAACTTATCTTTCTAAAACATATGATTTACTTTTTTTAAAATTAACAATATTCTGCTAACTAAAGTCCAAACTCTACATGTTATGCAAGACTTTACCTATCTAACCCAATCCTACCTTTGTAGTCATTTCCCTAAGCTCTAGAGCAGGGAACTACCTAAAGTTTCCCAAACATGCTGTATTTCTGGTACCACTCTGTTTTCTCTGCCTGAATGCCTTCCTTTACTCCATCCACAATCTTCTCCTTGTCATGCTATCCTACCCACATCCCCAAAGGCCTAGACTAAAAATCCCCTCTGCAAAGTCTTCAATTGCTCTAATCAGAAATTGGCAAGTCATTGCTCTAGGCAACTCCTGCTCTATGCAAAATTATACTTTACCACGTAGCACCATACCTTATAGTCATCTACATTTAGTAAGCTCCTTAAAAGAACCTCTTAATAATCTTAATTTTCTCCCTCACCCCAGTAGAGTATCTAATACCAAACAAATGGAAATATTTGTTAAATAAGCAAAACAAAAACAGTAATATTCTATTCTATATAGCCAATGAAAAAATAAGTAGTATATGCCAAAAAAGAGATGGAATACAAATAACTGACTTATCTTGGTATTTCTTTAAAGCATTAATTCCTAAAACCCCTATGATACTCACTAGCCTCAGGCTGTCTAGATTCTAAACCTACATCAAATATATTTTAATATTTTTTCCTAGTATCGGGAAGAAAACAGTTGTCAGACTTCATCCAAAAATATTGTACAACAGTATCCTTAAACAGTAATAAACAGTCCATAAACTAAGACTCAAATTCTCTGATCTAGAGTTACTTGTCCCAACATATAAAACATTTGTGGTCAGTCACTCTTCAAAAATCATCAACTAATACAGAGAATATGTAGTTCTTGACTGCTTGATTCCCAATCAGTAATAAATTTTTATTTGACAGCCTGTATTCTAAATAGGTAGCTTTAGGATAGCTAAAGCGTTGTGCTGAGCCTGTCAACAGGCCAATGTTTGAAAGTCAAAAGGGATCCAGTATTTATCCTAGAAAGGATCCAGTTTTTCTGTTCTACTAGTAACACAGAAAAGATGGAAGGCCAGGAAAAGGCAGCATGGGACTCTGGCTTCAACTGCTAATAAAATCACAATTTCAAAAGTTGTATTTATTTAAGATGAAAAAATGTGTTTAGTAAAATTATTAATGAAATTATCTAGTACTTAAAATACCCTACAACTATGAAAACAGGTAATCAGCAAAATATATGTAGAATAGTTTTTATGTTCCAGTGATGCAATATGATTATTTCCAGCCATTAAAATAGACAAAAATTCTTTTTAAAGTAATAATAACAAATACTTAATAGCACTTACTATATGCTAGGCCCTTTCTTAAGGACTTTACATATTATTAATGCATTTACTCCTCAAAAGAATCCTATAGGATAGTACAACTATCCACAATTTACACTTCAAAATGAGGCACAAAGAAGCAAAATGACCAAGTAACACAGCCAGTAAGTGGCAAATCAAGATCTGAAGGCAGGCACTCTGGTTATAAATTGTCCATACTAAACCATTACATTGTATCAAATGTACCTGAATTATAACTCTTTCCTAATAGTATTATTTCCACTATATCTTAATACCTTGTGTCCATAAGTAAACAATCTTAAACTAAAATCATAAACTCCAGGAGCACTTCCATATTAAGAGAACACAGGTGGCTCCCACCCCCTTTTCAGGTAAATAATGCTATAAATTAGAGGGGAAAAAAAAGAAATATGCTTCCCAAAGGGACAACAAGATGCCTCTCTAACCATCTATCTCTTAGTTCATAAACTGGGGGTCTTCTGTACTGTGCTTTCTTCCTCTTTTAGGTTTATCCTTTAACTTCCCTCCTCTACACTTTTGGCTGCAGAATTAAAAATATATATATAATGACATGAATTTATTTTACCATATGTATTGTCATTTCTTTTTGATTCTCATATTGCTTCTGGCTGAATATTTAAAATAAAGGATTTGTGTGTGAATATAATTGCATTTGTTCCTAAACTTTAAAAATATCTAAAAATTACTATATGATATGCTTATCATGAGCCATATAAAGTGGTACCATAGATGTAGAAAATTAATTTAATAAAAACAAATCTAATTATAGAAGCCAAGAGGGAGGCATAGGTAGATATGCTTTGCTTCCTTACATGACCAAAAGGAGGATAACAACCAATTTACAAACAAAAAAACAACCAGAACTGCCAGAAAATCAAAGTATATGGAAGTCCAACAACCAAGGAGTTAAAGAATAAACATTCATCTATACTTCTGCGCCGAGACAAAGAAATATTGCCCAAATGAACGAACAGATCAAAAGTCCAGAAAAAGAACTAGGCGACAAGGAGATAGCCAACCTATCAGATGCAGAGTTCAAAACACTGGTAATCAGGATGCTCACAGAATTGATTGAGTACAGTCACAAAATAAAGGAAGGCTATACAAAGTGAAATAAAGAAAAATATACAGGGAACCAACAGGGAAGGAAATGAAACTAGAACTCAATTCAACGATTTGGAACAAAAGGAAGAAATAAACATTCAACTGGAATGGAATGAAGAAAAGGACTCAAAAAAAAAAATTGAGGAGAGACTTAGAAACCTCTGGGACAACTTTAAACATTCCAACATCTGAATCATAGGTGTGCTAGAAGGAGAAGAGGAAGAGCAAGAAATTGAAAGCTTATTTGGGGAAAGAAAAGCTTCCTCAATCTGGTGAAGGAAATAGACATGCAAGTTCAGGGAGCTCAGAGTCCCAAAGAAGTTGGACCCAACGAGGAACACACCAAGACACATCAAAATTAAATTACCCAAGATTAAAGGTAAGGAGAGAATCTTAAAAGCAGCAAGAGAAAAGGAGACAGTTACCTACAAAGGAGTTCCCATACTACTACCAGCTGATTTCTCAAAAGAAACCTTGCAGGCAAGAAAGGGCTGGAAAGAAGTATTCAAAGTCATGAAAAGCAAGGACCTACATCCAAGATTACTCCATCCAGCAGAGCTATCATTTAGAATGGAAGGGCAGATAAAGTGCATCCCAGATAAGGAAAAGCTAAAAGAGTTCATCATTACCAAGACCTCATTATATGAAATGTTAAAGGGACTTATGTAAGAAAATGAAGATCAAAACTATGAACAGTACAATGACAACAAACTCACAACTATCAACAACTGAACCTAAAAAAACAAAAACAAAGTCAACAACTAGAACGGGAACAGAATCACAGAAATGGAGATCACATGGAGGATTATTAGCAGTGAGGGGAAGGTAGAAGAATGCATGGAAAAAGACACAGGGAGTAAGAAGCATAATTGGTAGGCATAAAATAGACAGAGGGAGGTTAAGAACAGTATAGGAAATGGAGAAGCCAAGGAACTTATGACCCATGGACATGAACTAAGTAAGGAAATGCAGGAGGAGGGGTACAGGGCAGAGGGGGATAAAAGGGAGAAAAAAATGACACAACTGTAATAGCATAATAAAATATACTTTAAAAATTTAAAAATTACGCTAAATATGCATATAATCTATGTGTAGAATTCTAGGCAATATAAGTTACAATACCAAAGTCTTTGTCTTCTAGAATCCTCTATTCCAAAAAAGAACCAGTTATATATGTAGTAGACTAGAGGATTCAAATATACAAGAGGTCTGGTTGGAAAAAATCCAGCCATTGTTAATGTAACACGAACAGTTCGTGCGACATCCATGTAAACTGGCAGCCATGGACAGTGGACTGGAATGCACATGCACGAACAATAACTACTTCACTGACTAGTCAGTGGGGGGTGGTAGATGTCAATGAATGGGCATGTGTACTGTATGGCCATGGCACTCAAAATGACTGAGCAAGTAGAGCAACGAATCTGCATCAAATTTTCTGTTAAGCTTGAACATTCCTCCACAGATACTATTCAGGTGATTGAGAAGGCCAGAGCAATGAGCTACTGGTGCTTCATCGCAACAACGCACCTGCTCATGCATCACATCCTGTGCAGAGTTTTTTGGCGATTCATCAAATCACCCAGGTGACTTAGCCCCCCTGCAGCCCAGATATGGCCCCCTGTGGCTTCTGGCTTTTCCCAAAAATAAAATCACCTTTGAAAGGGAAGAGATTTCAGACCATTGATGAAATTCAGGAAAATACGATGGGGCAGCTGATGGCAATTCCAACGAAGGATTTTGCAGAGTGCTTTCAATAGTGGAAGAGACCCTGGGGGAACTGTGTGAGGTCCCAAGGTGTCTACTTTGAAGGGGACTGAGGCATCATTGTCATATATTTCTTGTATCTTCTTCAATAAATGTCTCTATTTTTCATATTATATGGCTGGGTACCTTCTGGACAGACCATATTCTCTCTCTCTCTCTCTCTCCGGACGGACCATATTCTCTCTCTCTCTCTCTCTCTCTCCGGACGGACCATATTCTCTCTCTCTCTCTCTCTCTCTCTCTGCGTGCTATAAATAACTCACTAAAACCAACTACACAAAAGTTTAACCATATTAAACCCTCACTGACATATTATCTTCAGTTGGTTGTTCTAAAATGTTTTCTCCTGCTTCCAGTCTGCCAACTGCTTCTCTTATTACAACAGTCTCCCCACTGCAAATTTAAACAGATGATTTTATTCACCAAGATCAAGGTCATCAAGAGTATGTAGCCTCTCATAAGGTTTGTCAACCTGAAGGTATGCACTTTCTCTATAGCCAAAGATACTAACTGCTACAGGTTTCTTCTTCTACCATATTGCCAACAAAAATCGCATACCAAATGCTCTTGGGAATTATTTTCCAAACAAAAGGATACCAAAATTTTCTGTTTTACTGTGAAAAGTTATTTTTTGATCACCCTTTTAGTTTTGTCATAAGCACACGTTACCTGGAAAGACATTTTCAATTCATCACAGGAAATCTTCAAGACATGACAATTCCTTAGTTAGAATCTTCAGAACAAAAGACAAAATGAAAAACCCCATAGCGAAGCTATAAATCTTTGTTCTTTGAAAATCAACATAAAAAGTACCCCCCAAAACACCCAAAAGCTCCACATATACAGCAATGTTCATTAAGAAGATTCGATAACACAGAGAATTAAGAAAATACTGACAGTGACCAGATAGTTTCCTAACAACTGCTAATTACAAAGACTATTAAAATACACACCAACTTCATTAAAATCTTCAAAGGTGATTTTCCCTGTGGCTTCTCTGTCATAATCTTTAAGAATCTTCAATACATCAGCTTTTTTTACATCAAACCCCAAGGCTCTCATTGCCACCTTTTGGATTAAAAGGGAAAAGCAAATTACAAAGCATTCTTTCAAAAAAATAATTTCAATTTAAGAGATATGATGGCATATTAATAAAACATATAATTCGTTTACATGTTTTATGTATCTAAAATAGCAAAGAGAAGTTTTTCTTCACTAGTGAAATTAAATGGCAATTTGTTAAATTTATATACCCTTTTTTTATATGACAAACCAATCAATGAGTGTTTATGGAAGATATTATACAATGCTCTTAGTGCACAGACATTAGTAACAAGTTATTTGTTCTAAAAGGATTAACCACCAAAATAGAAAAAAAGGCAGAGCATAAATATTAAAAGTTATATAAGAGATTAAAAAATTAAAATACAAATTATCATCAGGCTCTACATGATCAGTTATCAGCGAGTACATGACCCTGACTTTAGAGAAAGAAAACCTTGTTACTATAGTATAAAAGAAGGAGAGACATATTATTGGTTAGAAAAGGCTTACTTGGAGAGATTCGAATTGTTCCCTGATATATGGACAAAGTGGAATAGAAGAGTATTTAGAAAAGGATGACTGGTATTAAAACACCAAAATAAAGAATAAGGTTGAGAACAGTGAAGAGAGTTCTTTACCTCATCTGAATTGGGAATAGCTCAGGTAGAAACAAGCAGTTAGAAAATGAGAAAAGAAGATAGTAGTAAAAGTGTGAAGAACAGTCAATAAAAACCAAAAGAATCTGAACTTTATGCAGTGTACAATGAGGAATCAGTAAAGGTTTATAAGCAATGAACAATATGGAGAAAAGATTTTATGAAGATGAATGTACAAGGTGAACTAGAAATGGAGAAAGCATTTATAAAACTTCAAATATGAAATAAGATCCCAATCCGAGATAATAAAAATGACAACAAATGAAAGAGACATTAGAAACACTGATAAAAGCTGGGTAACTGGGGGAAAAAGTGGAAAAGGAGAAGCAAAAAGCTACAAAAAAGCTACTTTTCTCATAAACACCAATTTCCCTTTGTATCTTTGTAAATAATTCTGGGCCTTGACATTTTCCCCAATTAGAAGAGTATCAACATCACTCATCAATTCTGTTGTTTGCACCATGCAAAGTAGATTGAGACTGTGTTTATGAACATGTTCAAATGAAAAGACAAGTAACACTCCCCCAACTGAAAAAAAGAATGAGTCACTAAAGAATATAGTAAAAACTGTTTAAATCCTGTAGTTTGAAAATTGTTAATTATGTGAATGAAAAATAAGCCCCCACATTGGAATGTATACATTTAAAATATTATTTGTTTTAAATAATAAAGGTGGCTCAGTTGGTTGGAGCAATGTTCCATACACCAAAAGGTTGTGGGTTTGATTCCTTCAGGGCACATACCCAGGTTGTATGTTCAATCGCAGTTCAGGGCACATATGGGAGGGCAACAGATCAATGTTTCTCTCTCACATAGATGATTCTCTTGCTCTCTCTCTCAAATCAATGAAAATATCCTTGAGAGTGGATTAAAATAAATAAATAAAATGTAATAATAAAATAAAATACCATTCATTTTACCATGTGAAAAGGAGTTTCTAAAAAGATGATGTTAGGCCCTGGCTGGTGTGGCTCAGTGGACTGAGTGATGGCCTGCGAACCAAAGGGTGGCCAGTTCAATTCCCAGTCAGGGCACATGCCTGGGTTGCGGGCCAGGTCCCCAGTAGAGGGCACGTGAAAGGCATTGACACATCGATGTTTCCCTCTTTCTCCTTCTTTTCATCCCTCTCTAAAAAATAAGTAAATAAAATCTTAAACAAAAAAAAAGATGTTAGGAGTACTATTCAACTTTATTATAGCACTTAACTGTGACTGTTTAACATGATTTCATATTTCTAAGACCAATTTAGTTAAAATACTTTATAAATGTATTTTTAACCAACTGTCAAAAATGCAAATCATTTAATCAGAAAAATATACATTTAGAGTATACTATTACCTTTAACTCATGATAATCTATTGCTTCATCTTTGTCAGTGTCAAATAGTTCAAAAGCATCTTTAATTTCTTGTTTCTGTTCTTCAGAGAGCTCTCTTCTTTTTTTCCTCTTTGTTTTGTCTACAAGTTCATTTCTATGAAATAAAAAGAAGTCTATTTAATCCACTTAAATTCTATTCACCTACGGCTCTAAATGATTTAAATAAGATTACAAAAACGCAACCATAAAACTTAGCTAATGAATAATTTTCTAAATTTCTTAAAAGACATATTCTTGAGAATTTTTCCTTACATGACTCAAAGAAATTTTCCTTATTTTGCATAGGTTAAACTGCTATAAATTTGCACTTCGCAAAACTGAGAAATGCTACAGGTTATTTAAAAAAAAAAAAATGAACACCTAACTTTCCTTCCTCCTAGCTTTATATTTATTCCCACTAATATTACTGTGGAAGAAACAAGAAGTGTAAGAATAATTACTTTATGTCAGAAATGCCCCCAGAAAACAAAGCATCCATACTTATTGTTCACATCGTTCTACAAAATAAAATGTTTAAAAGAAAGTAAAATCCATAACTGACAATCACTATATATTTGGTTTGCTTTTGATGTTTTATAACATCAAAATTACTACAAAAAAAACATAATTTATCAATTAAGTTACAAAGAACTTTGGCATTATAGGTTAGAAATGTTTTTAGATTACATAATTCCAAGTTTGGCACTTCATAATTTCTTCCACTGATATTAACAAATCAGCCAAAATATTGAGTCCAAACATATGACTATAAAACATCAAAAAAGTACCTAATATTTGTGTTAATTTTACATGATAATGTGAAGTCAATGGTCTTAAAAATCTCGCCTAACATGCATATTCATATTCACTTTCCCATAAACTCTGGAAAACCATTTTAAAAGCTAGGAATGTCTTCCCGATGTTGATCCAAGTTTTCCAAATTTTCACATAGGACTGCTGCAACGCGTATAAATTTTGAGAGATAAATTTTGTAAAACTTTATACGACCGAGTTGATTTTATTATAATACGTTATCTATTTGCATTTGAAGTTTTGTTTTCTGATAATCTACAAAAAAGAAAAAAGACAAGAGTGGCCAGAAAAGGTAGGATAAAGCTGAGATTTTTTCACAAGAGACTTCTCACAAGCCTGGTTATTCCCGGGGTCAGTCATTTCTCTTCCCACGGTTCCGGGTGGCCAAGTCCAAAACCGACCGACAACTGACCCCATCCTTTTTAAAAGTGGTGTAGCTACAGAGTTATTTTTAAAGTAAAACATCTAGGTGAGGCTAGGGAAAGGGAAAACAGAGGATTAGAGGTCGAACTGAATGTGAGATAAAGTAGCTAAACAAATTCTGTTAATTTGGGTCTCTATGTGTACCATAATGCAGGACCCCGGGAGAAGAGCGAGGAGTTTTGTATTATTCCCAAATTTACTGTAAATATGTTATGAGCAGCTAAGGTAGGAGTCGTAAAATCAGGTGTAACTGAACCAAGGGATGCTCCGTGGCCTGGTTCGAGAAACACCAGGAGAAAAACATCGCGATAGTTAACAGCCTCTTTGCAACCAATACAAGTAATTCTTTGGAGCTCGAAGCCCAACGCGTTGATAGGTATGACTATCTCAGCAGCAGTGCAAGGCGCTCATCACCTGCGGCACACCTGGTCCCTTAGGATGAGGCGTGAGGGCCCGGGAAGGTTGGCCGAGGTTCCTTTTCCTCGTCCCAAGCTGTATCCCCTTCCTCGCCTCGGCCCAAACTGCCTCCCCTCCACACCCGCCCTGGAGCCCGCTGCCGGGGTGTGGAGAGCATTGTCGCCTCCTCATTACCGACCTCAGAGCTAAACTCATTTTCTCTTCGGACAGAGGTGTTCCTCTCAAGAACGACTTTAACCCCCTAGTGAAGGTTGTACCACTTGCACAAGCCGTTCAACAGACAACAACGACCTCCCCGGCCTCAAGGAACTCCCACAAGACAGACACTTCTGAGCTAGATTGGTTGAAATTGTTAAGGTCTTGCCCATCGTGGCGGAAGCTTCTTTAGTCCTCTTCTCTCATTGGGTATACTTCACGTCTATCAGAGAAACCGCTCTACCCTCCTGCGCTTTAGATTGGTCCGTGGCGTTTTCCCCGAATCCTTTGCGGAGCGAGGACCTCGGTCTTTGCGTGGGGATTAGCAGGGAGGTTGGATTTCGCCTTACGTGAAGAAGCTTGCTGCCTGTGGGCGTGTGTTGGGAGACTGGACGGGTGGCTCCGGGCAGGGAAGGGGGATGTCAGTGGGCGGGGGAGACATGCCGCAGGGTCTCCGGCAAGGCTGCAGTAGCCGAGGACAACGTCTGCAAAATTTAGTTTCTCTGTATTCTAAAAACTTGGAGGGCCTGAGTATATGGGAAAGTTTGTTTAAAACGGAGATTTAAATACCCTTTCCTCCATTTTGATGCCAGTACGTGTGAATCTGCTTTTTTTTCTCTTTACAAGCTGTCTTCGTGGCTCTGAGGCAGGTGCTGTGGATTGTATGCACAAGAGTAATCACTGGGTTGCATTATTAGTTTATTTAGGATAAAGGTGTTCCTAACCCACACTTTACTCTTCCGTCTTTGAACGGGTTTGTTCTCTTTTGTCTTTTATTTTCCAGTGCTGTAAGCTGATTATACACATGATGATTTCTCCACTAGCAAATCATGTTTCTTGGCGTTCACTTGATAGTTAATATATTTACTTGTTCATCTCTCCTACTAGACTGAATTTCTCGAAGACCAGGAATGCTCTTCCTAGTGCCTAATGCAATATCTGGTGCATAGGTGCTCAAATACATGTTCATTGAATGGACTCTTGCTGCAAAAATTCACGATGTACTGAACTAAGCTACAAATCTCAAAGGAATAAAATAGCCTAATGGTGAGGGTTTAGCAAGAGAAGGAGAAAGAGATATTGATACAACACTATGGTGTATGTTTAAAGTGACATGTATAAAGATTTAGAGAAGAAAGCGAACAGAGTAAAGACTTTTGGAAGGAGATGACATGTATGATAGGCCTAGAAAGAAGAGCTAAATTTGGATGAATAAAAATAAGTGATTGAATATAGCTTAAAAATGAACAACTAAAGCATAGCCCCCCCAAAAAAAAACACAAAAGTCGAAAACTACATTCTAAAGTACCTTTATAAATTATCTGTGAATTTAAAAGGAAGTAAAATTGCAATTACAGATGATTCACACATCATGAAGGGTTTACATCCAGATAAACCGGTAAGTAGACAACACCTTTAAGGAAAAAATGTCTTAAATAACACTTAACCTACCGAACTGCTTGGAACAGAATACCCAAAAAACCTGGCAAGAAGGTGCACTGGAGTTTTAACTGTTCACCCTTGTGACTGTGTGGCTGACTGGGAACTGTGGCTTTCTGACATTGCCTAGCCTCTTGAGAAAGTATGCTTATTGCTAGCCCAGAAAAGGTCAAGATTTAAAGTATGATTTCCACTGAATGTGTATCACTTTCGCACCTTCATAAAGTAAGAACATCCTAAATGAAACATTTTAGGGATCATCTGTATACAATAGGTTGTAATGACAATGAAAAAACTATATTAAAATTGTAAGGCACAGATCAACCAATGGAAGAAAATTATTATGAAAGTAAGCCAAGTATTTATTTGAAGTAGTTAGAAATGAAAAACAATAAACTAATTGAAATTAGTAGAAATTACTAAAGATAACAAAAGAATTAGAAAACAAATTTTAAAAGAAAGTTGTTAAAATAATAAATTGGTAAGGTGTTATGTTAATGATAAGCTGGGTTTTGGCAATACCAAAAAAATTGACATTCATGGAAGTGTAACGAGAAAGGGAATATTGCCATTAGTAATGTTGGTAGTTTAAAAGGGAGGCTTTAAATTTATTAAAGTGCATTTAAAATTTTTAAAATACCAATAAATAATATCAAAATAGTCACTTTTCAAGAGAAACAAAGATAAGGACTCAAAAGAACCCAGAAAACTGAATTGTCAAAAACTATAGGTAGGACTGAAAAAATAAGTCAAAGTCCTATATCACAAAAAGAAAGCATAAAGCTTATTCAGAGTTTATTATTAAAATGCAAGAATAATTCAAAATATAAATGTTAATCATCCTAAGTGTAAGTTGAGATCATCTCAGTGTCCAAAAGGCATAAGAAAGTATTCAACACCCATTTCTAATAAAGATATATATTAAACCAGGTAAAAAAGGTACTTTTTAAACTTGAGCAATATAGTTAAATAAAATACTGGTGCTTCTCAATCCTGTTCCACGAAACACCTGAATTTTATGAGATATTTGTACTCATTTCATAAGAATGGATTTGATGGGCAAATAATTTGGTAAAATAGATTTTAAATATTTAAAATGTTTTCAACAGGATATATAGACAGGGAAGTTACATGCATCACTTCTGCTTATATTTTATTAATGAGACAGCGACATGTCCACTCCTTGCTACAAGGGAAGCTGAAAAAGAAATCTCTGGCTGAAAAACAAAGTGCCCTGTTAAATCTATGGTTATATCATCTACAAGTAAAGATAAGACAGGTTTAGCAGGTCTTCCACAGACACGATTAAAACATTATGAACACTATATTTGAAATTCTAAACAAGAAAGAAATGATACATAACATTATATATGTGTGAATGATATGATTTCAAAAAATCCAAGAGTATCAAACTATTGGAATTGATCAAATAATTCAGTAAAATAGATGATTATCAAAAATGTGCAAAATCAATGAGCATTTACAAAATAATAGCAATATGAAATTCCTACATATAAATTTAATAGGATATCTATAGGATCAGTAGGTAGAAAATTTTATTAAAGGACATGAGAATTTAATAAATTGACAAAGAAGCTATATTCCTAGTTGGGAAGATTCAGTATTGTAAAAATACTGATTATGTCCTTGATTAATCTGTAAATAAAATCAAAATTAAAATGTGTACATTTTTCCCTTTAACAAAGGTATCTAAAGATCATCTCAAGAATAACTGCATAAAAACTTACAAAATTGTGAAAGTAAAACAAAATATTAATAATACAATACAAAATACAAAAATTGTTGTACAGGATATTAAAATGTACTTGTTACTACAGCAATCAAAATATTAAGTTCAGAACCAGAACTAAAAGTAGATAAAACTTCTGTTTTAACAGGGTAGTAGCATTAGTATTTGTTTAGTCTTCCTCCTGAAAACTTGATGAAACAAAAGTTAAGAAATTAATCTCTAATACTCAAATGGCATGGAGAGGTATCATCAGCAGACAAGGTATTTAAAAAAATATCTGAAAGATCAAAAGAGATACAGAAGCCTGTTGACAAATGAGACATGATTAAGGTAGCATCTCAGAATTTACAGGAGGTGGCTGAAACCAGAGAGAGTTGGTCTGCCTATCAGAATCACAGAGAGACCCTAGGGTCCGATTAAAATAAAGACTGGGAATGAGAAGAGGACTACATTCAAAATGTCAATTTAAAAGCTTTTTAGGAAACACCTGCACTTCAGTTCCTTCAGATTCCGTCTCCAAATCTTCACATCTGTCTCTCACGTCACATCTATGTAGAATCCCATTCTCTTTTATTTTTTTAGTTTACTTTTGATCTTATTTTTTTTTTCCATTACCATTTAGCTCTCTTTAATCCCCCTCTTCCCCCGCATTCACCACCCTGTTGTCCATGTCCATGAGTCCTTTTTCCTTTTTGCTCAACCCTTACACCACCAATCCACTCCTTCCCCCCTGTCATCCTGCTCTCTATCCGTCTGTCTCTATTTGGCTTGATAGTTCTCTTTGTTCATTAGATTCCACATAAGAGGGAAATCTTAACAGTATTTGTGTTTCTCTGACTGGATTTTTTCACTTAGCATAATGTTCTCCAGGTCCATCCATACTGTCGCAAAGGGTAACATTTTCTTTTTTATAGCCAAGTAGTATTTCATTGTGTAAATGTCCCATAGTTGTTTTGTCTACTCATCTACTGATGAACACATGCGTTGCTTCCATATCTTGGTGATTGTAAATAATGCTGCAGTGAACATAGGAGTGCTTATGGTTGGGTTTCTCCAGACATATTCCCAGAAGTGGGATCACTGGGTCAAAAGGCAGATCCATTTTTAATTTTCAGAGGTGTCCCCATACTGCTTCCCACAGTGGTTTCACCAGTCTGCATTCCTACCAACAGCGCAAAAGGGGTCCCTTTTCCCCACATCCTAGCAGCACTTGTTGTTTGTTGATTTTTTTATGATAACCGTTCTGACAGATGTGAGATGATATCTCATTGTGGTTTTAATTTGCATTTCTCTGATGATTAGTGATATTGAGCATCTTTTCGTATGTCTATCGTCATCTCTATGTCCTCTTTGGAGAAATGTCTATTCAAGTCCTTTGCCCATTTTTTAACTGGATTGTTTGTTTTTTGGGTGTTGAGTGTTGTAAGTCCTCTATAAATTTTGGATATTAATCTGTTACCCGGTGTATTGGTGAGTATGTTCTCCCATTCCATGGGTTGTCTTTTTTATTTTGTTAATGGTCTCCTTTGATGTGCAAAACCTTTTTTAGTTTACTGTAGTCCCATTTGTTTATTTTTTTGTTGTTTCCTTTGCCTGGGGAGATATAGCAGAAAAAATACTGCTATGAGCAATGTCTGAGATTTTACTGCCCATGTTTTCTTCTAGAATTTTTATGGTTTCAGGTCTAATATTTAAGTCTTTAATCCCTTTTGAATTTATTCTTGTATGTGGTGTAAGAAGGTGGTCTGGTATCATTTTTCTAGAAATGTATCTGTCCAATTTTCCCAATGCCATTTATTGAATAAACTGTCTAGCTAATTGTAATGTTCTTGCTTCTTCTTTCAAATATTAACTGATTATAAATGTGTGGGTTTATCTCTTGGCTCTAGGCTCTGTTCCATTGATCTGTGTATCTGTTTTTATGCCAGTACCATGCTGTTTCAATTACTATGGCCTTATAGTATAGTTTGATATTAAGTAGTTTGATTCTTCCAGTTTTGTCCTTTTTTCTCAGGATTACTGTTGCTGTGCAGGACTTTTGATGGTTCCATATAAATTTTTGAAATATTTGTTCTACTTCTGTGAAATACATCACTGGAACTTTGATAGGAATTGTGTTGAATATGTAGATTGCTTTGGGTACCATGGGCATTTTAATAATGTTAATTCTTCCTGTCTATTAACACGGTATGTGTTTCCACTTATTTGTATCTTTTTCAGTTTCTTTCTTCAGTGTCTTAAAATTTTCCAAGTACAGGTCTTTTACTTCCTTGGTTAGGTTTATTTCTAGGTATTTTATTCTTTTTGAAGCAATTGTGAATTTGATTGTTTTTTACTTTCCCTTTTTGTTAGTTCATTATTGGCAGATAAAAATGCAATGGATTTCTGAATATTAATTTTGTATGCTGCTATTTCACTGAATTCATTTATCAGTTCTAGTAGTTTCTTGGTGGAATCTTTAGGGTTCTCTATGTACAACATCATGTCATCTACAAATAAAGACAGTTCTACATCAAAGCTCTCTTTCCTGTTGCTTTATGTTTAGGACACATCATGTTGCTTTCTTTTCATTGTTGATTATAAGTCCCATTTCCAGAATTATGATTTTCTTTCTGGTTTTAAGAGGTCCAATTTAGTCTATGGCAAGACTACATCTAGGCCATTGCTTTTCCCCTAAGAATTAGATAAGTTATATTGGGACAATTGGCTAGCCATGGGGAAAAAGGTCAGGGTGGGTCCATATACTACATACTTAACACCAAAATAAATGCCAAATGGATGAATGATTTAATAATAAAAATAAAGTCCAAAAAGTACTACAAGAGTTTGAGGAAGTGTTTTTATTATATTAGAGTCATAAATTCCTATCTAAATATAACACAAAAGCCAGATGCTATATAAGTTACGATCTCAGTTGTGTCTTCCCAAAATTCATATATTGAAGCCCTTTACCCCAATGTGACTGCACTTGGAAACAGGGCCCTTAAAAAGGTCTGAGTTTTATGAGGCCACAAGGGTGGAGCCCTAATCTAACAGGATTGATGTACTTAAAAAAAAGACGTAGAATCACTAAAGGATGTGCACACATAGAGTAAAAGCCATGTGAGGCTTTTAAGAAAGAAAGCGGCCATCTGCAAGCCAAGGAGGGAGGGCTCCAGAGAAACCAACCCTACTGGAACCTTGATCTTCAACTTCCCGCCTCCAGAACTGTGAGTAAATAAATTCCTGTTACTTAAGACACCCAGTGTGTGATATTTTGTTATGGCAGCCCTAGAAAAATAATTCAATAGGAAAAGATTGACAAATTTTACTGTATGAAAATGAAACATTTCTGTATTGTAAAGACTCATTAAAGCAATGTAAACAAGCACCCAAAAGCTGTGGGATTGGAGGTAAGTAAACTGCATATAAAAAATGGATCTTCAGTTTGTGACAGATAACTGTTATCTTCACATATTTCCAAAGTAACACCACATAAGATGACTTTCTGGTCCCAAGATAGAAAATGTAATTTCACCAGTATAACTTAATGGTCTAAGTTAGCATTGCCAGTAAGACCATTACCAGATACTATATTTCTGCTGCTGTAATTCAATGTGAAATACCCAACCTTCTTACATCATTTAACCAACACTGTTTAACTTGAATTTAATTAAACATTATTATTTACTTTCCCAGTTATATGAAATGTAGGAGATAAAGAAACCACTTTCAAAACAAAAGGCACCATGAGGAAACAAATCCAAAAAGTAACACATTTTATAGGAGACAACTGTCCATTCTCTTAAATAAATCAGTATCTGAAAAAAGGGACTGACCTAGATTAAAGAGAAATTAAAAGACATTACAACCAGATAAATGCCTTGTCCTGGATTAGATACTGATTTAAACAAAGTTACAATAAAAGGCATTATGGAGACAAGTGAGGATATTTAAATGTGCACTGGGAATTAGATGATATAAAGAAATTACCATTAATTTTGTCATGCATTCTAATAACATTTGTTCATCTATGAAAATGTTCTCTTTTTTAGAGATGCAAAGTATAGTGTTTTGAGGTAAAATGTTCGAAACATCTATAATTTACTTTAGAATACAAAAAAGTTAAAAAATTAAAAGGTACAAAGATAAATTCTATGAAGAAAAAACAGGGAATGATATAGGATCTGATAAGGGATTGAGTACTGTAAAATTGTAAAGGTTTCTGAGATCGTGACTTTTGAGCTGAGATATTAAATGATTACCAGCTGTATCAGATCAGGTCCTCTGAAGTTCAGATGACAAGATAAGATTAGTCATGAAAGAGACTAGGAAACACATCCACGAAGAATAAAGATGTGGCAAGCTGAAGGCAGGAGAATTTTCAAACATCAACACAGTTCTGATACCTGGGAAAGGAGAGCCAGAAGGAAGGGGGATTGGATAGGAAAAGCTTCAGAGTGCAATTCAGTTGTGTGAAAATCTTTGGCCAAGGGGGATCCCCAGAACAAAAATTGCCCTATGTGGAGTTCTGTGTTAGGCAGGAATAATCAATCTCTATCATCTTATGCTGTACTTGGTCATCAGCTTGGCACAGCTGAAAGTTAGTGTGGCCTTAGCATAAATGGATTTGAAGGTATTGTCAGCTCTGCTCCTCGCAGCTGGTTCTCTTAAAGGGAGATCTGACCAGTGTGTCCTCATTGTTGTGCAAATTTTGCTAAGGTCTGAAAGGAGAGTATATCAAAAAGAGCAAGTGGCAAAGGTACAGGCCCTAAGATAGGAACAAGATTGTATATTTGAAGAAAGGAAGGAATTCAGTAATTTAAGCATAAAAGGAGTGGCAAAACGGAGTAAGTCAGGTTGATAAACAGAGTCCTGATCATACAGAGCCTAATAGACCATGAAGAGGGGATGAATTTTATTTCAAGTGTAACAGAAATCCATCAGCAGGTTTTAAGGAGTGAATTATGATGATCTGATTTAGGTTTCAGATCCAAACTTCCCGAAACATTAATCTATATTTGCAGCATCTATTTCCGTATACCTTATTTTCTCCCAACCCACAGCAAATCTGACTTACACCCTTACCTTTCTACTGGAAGTGCTTTTACTAAGTCACCAAAGACTTCTTAATTGCTAAGTTCAGTTGCATCTTGGAAATTCCCATCCTTTTTGTCCCCTGGGTCACATCTGCATGCTAACCATTCACTTCTTAAAATTGCTCATGGCTGCTTTTCACTACTCCTCCCTAATTTCCTGTGACAGCTTTTCTTCATTCACTTCCTAAATGTTTTGGGGGTTTTTCATGTTTTTGTTTTTGTGTTTTTATTTCATTTTGAGAATTGTCCTTAATATTTTCACACTGTCCCTTGGCCCTCTCACCTCCAAATTTTCTCAGTTTTTTTCCCCTCTAGCCCTCTACTCTGTGTTCAAATCTAAATTTCTATCTTGATGGAAACTATATACAAAAACAAAATCATTATCTTCTTCTAAAAAACTTCTTATGTATTCTCTGTCTTGGATAATGGCATCACCAGTCACCACTTCACGTGACTCCCTTGAAATAACATTTAACTCCTCACTACTGTCAAACTATACTTTTCATATTTAAAGATATGACTTATACAAATATAGAATGAATGTGTCTCCAAGATCTATTTAACTCTTTCATGAGGAAACCAGAAAGATCATAAAGCTTGTTGCTAAGTTACGATGTCCTACAGGTTAATATCGTACAGGTCAAAATAAAGTGTAGCCTCTGGAATTGAATTCTCTCCCAGACTAACATTGCACCTCTATAAGGCAAAAATCTATGACTTAATATCTAATATAGTCTTAGCCCTAATCAATGCCAAATAACAAATCAAACAAAGGTAAACCTCCAAGAGAATTGAATAATTATTGGATAGATCTATTAAGCAATGTTCCATAATGACATACGGCACACTTTGGCATTATTTCCAAGTTCTAGATATTTTTTTCTTATACTTTTCCTTGATCCCACATCACCATCATGTGGTGATAGGGCTATACTTTAAAGAGAAATATGCCTAACTCCAATACTTATGCTTTTCCCATGAAAGGTATGGGTGGTTGGCAAATTCAAGTTGTACACAGATGATGAGCAGCAATAAGGATTGAGAAAAAGCTTCTGGATTTCAAAATTAGTAAATCACAATAACTAAGAGAGTATGGCTTTGGAGAGAAGATAAAAAGAATCAATAGAGTAGACCTACTCATAAAGTTGGTGAGTTCACTGCAGAGGCACTAATACAATTCAATGAGAAATAGAAGACCTTAAAATAAATGCTGCTGCAGCAACCAGATATCACGCACACACAAAAAACAAACCTGATTTCTATTTCTCACCACATACAAAAACTAACTTCAGATGGATCATGATTTTATGTGTTAAATAAAAAGTTATACAGTTTTGAGAGAAAACAAAAGAATATCTCCATGACTTTGGGGCAGATAAGATGTCTTAAACAGGACTTAGAAAGCATTAATCATAAAATTAAAAACTGATATATTAAACATCATCAAAATTTAAAATTTGTACTCATCAAAGACACCATTAGAAAAGTGAAACACCAAGCCACAGACTGAGAGGAAACATTTATAATACAGATTTCTGACAAAGCATTATAATGAATTATAAAAAGACTGGAAACCCAAAAAGAACATTGGACAAAAGATTTGAATAGGCACTTTGCTGTCCATAGGGTACAGATATTCTAAATGATCAATACACATATGAAAATGTGTTCAACATCATTAATTATCAGGAAATACAAGTTAAAACCCCAGTTAACATTATTCCACATGTACCAAATTGGCTAAAATTAAAATAAATTTAAATAATTTTTAAAGACTTCACCTTTTTTCAACCAGTGTTCACTTTGTCCCCTCTTACATCTGTCAGTCTGGTCCATATTTCTATGCCTCTGGTTATATTTTACTCATTAGTTTATTTTCTTCATTAGATTCCACATATGAGTGAAATCATATGGTAAAGTGTCTTTCTCTGACTGGCCTATTTCACTTGCGTAATACCCTCCAGTTCTATCCATGCTGTTGCAAAGATAAGAATTCCTTCTTTTTTACTGCTGCATAGTATTCCATTGTGTAAATGTACCATGGTCTTTTGGGCACTTAGGCTGTGGCTCTTATAAATAGCACTGCTTTGAACACAATGTGTGTATATTCTTTTGACTTGGTGTTTCAGGATTCTTAGGTTATATTCTCATCAGTGGAATTACTGGGTCAAAAGGCAGTTCCATTTTTAATCTTTTGAGGAAATTCCATACTGTTTTCTACAGTGGCTGCACAAATCTGCATTCTCACCAAAAGTGAACTAGGGTTCCCTTTTCCCCACATCCTTGCCAGCACAGGGGTTATTCGAAGAGCATATATGAGATCTGTCCAGAAGGTATCCAGCAATGTAATATGAAAAATAGAGATATTTATTGAAGAAGAGAAAAGATACAAGAAACATTGTACATAGAACCATGGTGCCTCAGTCCCCTTCAAAGTAGGCACCTTGGGACCTCACCCAGTTCTCCCAATCACCGTCAGCTGCCCCATTATATTTTCCTGAATCTCATACACAGTGTGAAATGTCTTCCCTTTCAAAGGTGATTTTAGTTTTGGGAAAAGCCAGAAGTCATAGGGCACCAAACCTGGGCTGCAAGGGGGCTGAGTCACCTGGGTGATTTAATGTTTCACCAAAAAAACTCTGCACAAGACATGATGCATGAGCAGACACATTGTCATGATGAAGCTGCCAATCACCAGTGGCCCATAGCTGCAGCCTTCTGAATCACCTGAATAGTTTCTGCAGAGGAATGTTCAAGCCTAATGCAAAATTTGATGCAGATTCATTGCTCTACTCGCTCAGTCATTTTGAATGTGATGGACACACAGAACACATGCTCTCTCAATGGCGTCTACCACCCCCACTGACTAGTACAGTGAAGTCATTGTTCACATGTCTGCATTCCTCTACACTGTCCTTGGTGGCCAGGTTACATCAATGTCACACAAACCATCCTTGTTATATTAACAATGGCTCAACTTTTTCTGGATATATCACTTATGAATGACCCACAGACATGGACAAAAGTGTGGGGACTGACTGTGGGAGTGGGGAGTGGGCTGCATAGAGGGGGACAAAAGGGGAGAATTGAGACAACTGTAACAGCATAAACAATAGAATAATTAAAAATAAAATAAACTATCTGAAAGTGAAAAAAACTTAAAGACTAACAATATTATGGGGAAAAGGAAGGGAAGGGGAAAGTCAAGGAACATATAGCAAGGACTCATGGACAAAACCAAAGGGGAAGAGCTGAGGGAGGGAAGGAGAGAGGGGACAAGGGAAAGTGGTGGGGAGTAGGCAGAGACAAATGTATTTGAAAAAATAAATTAAAAAAAAAAAGACTAACAATATTAAATACTGGCAAGAATGTAGACCTATTCTCAAACATTGCTGATATTAGTATAAGATGATACAACCACTGTGTGAAATTGTCTGTCTCAATGTTAAACATTCACTTACCTGTGACACAGCAATTTCATTCCTACTTATATATCGAAGAGTAGTAATATGTCCACCCCAAAGCAACAAAGTTCAAAGAATATTCATTGCAGTTTTATTCATAATAACCCCAAACTGGAAATAACCCAAATTTTCATTAACAGGTAAAGGGCAAACAAATTGAGATATATTCCTACAATGGAGTACTACCAGTGATAAAGAGAAAAAAACAGGAAGTATTGGTGGAATCAACAGCAAGATTAATACTCAAGGATATTGTTTGGAGTGAAATAATTCAGATGCAAAAAACGTGCAAATGAGTATGCGATACATGATTCCATTTATATAAAGTTCAACAACAGGCAGAACTAATCAATGTTTGTAAAAATCAGAATAGTGGTTACCTCAGGACCAGAAGGAATGGGCTACTAGTAGTGGTATAAACTGAAAAGTTGCACAAAAGAACTGTATAGGGTGTTGGAGATATTCTATATCTTGATCTGAGTGGTGGTTACATGGGTGTATGCACATGTAAAAATCATCTAACTACACACTTAAGATTAGTGCACATTATTCACTATGTTTGATACGTAATCCATAAAAATTCCTTTGAGAAAGTAATTTTTATTTTGCAATTTTTGTAGAATTAATTTGCAATTTTTGTTTGCAATTTTTGTAGAATTAATAAAAATTGTCTAGACTGTAAAGGGTTAAGGAATGATTAAGCAGTGAGAATTCGCTTTGAAGAAATTTGAATGTAAAAGGATAAAGTTAAGGAATTAATGTAGATATCTGCAAGGCAAAGAAAGTTGTTTTTACAATTTCTTTACCATAAGGAATGCTTTATCAGAGGAGAAGTCAGTGGAGACGTACAGATTGAGGAAATGAGTAAGGGAGGAGAAGAGAAATGTGATATGACTAGATGTAGATGTCTTAGAGTCAAAAACAGATAATAATCTAAATAAAGAGAAGGAAAATACAGCAAAGAAAGAGAAGTAGGGAAAAGAAAGAAACTGTGAGTTAGAATATCATTTTGGATTTTCGCTGTACCTGGTCTCCACCTTCTTAGTAAAATAGGAAATAAGGACATCTACTGAAAGGTAGAAGGTGAGGGAAAAGATGACTGGACGTAGATTGGAGGGCTTGATGAAGCCAACTAGCTATTTTATTAGCTGTGAAATCCTGAGCAAGTTACTTTTTGCATTTCCTCATCTCTATGATGGGGATTCACTCACTTCGCAGAGTTACCATGAAGATTAAATAAGCTAATACATGTAAAGTATCCATATAAGGCTACTTCAGTAAATGCTAATTCTCTTCTAAAGGATCAGAGTTGCTGGATATTATCCTCTATGAATAATTTAAAAAACAAATTGAATAATCTGCAGTGAGGATAAAAGACCCACTAGAGGATAAGGAACCTAGTCACCAGGTACTTCCTTAATATTTGTGGGACTAATACACATGAGACTCAATATACCTTATGAATAAATATTTAAAAGTTATAAATCAAGCTAGAAAGCTATTAAGTAAAATATAGTCTGTCTTCCTATTTTGACAAATATAACTTCACATTGACCTGTACTCCAGGTTCGGAGTTAAAATTCTGATTCTTTCATGTTCCACACTGGACTCTAGTAATGCTGGGAGAGCCAGACTGTCTTGGGGAGTGCGTTGCAGGGCACTCCTGGACCTGAGGGTTACTTTCCTGAGCCAGCTGAGGAGGGAACAGGACTCTAAATTCCGCAGAGCTGTGCTGGGGTTGTCATGGATGGGGGAAAAAAACATGAGTTGTTGCAAACACTTCTCTGTTTACCAGGGGAGGGGACATAACTTTTCCCTCTAGTGGAGAAAGCCCCAAGCTCCATGTCCAAAGACTTTTATTGAGAACCATATGCACAGAGGTATACAGCAAAGCTCATCAGTCAATGACAAAAGGCTATGTTTACAGAAAACAAATAGAGATTATGGATAACAATTGAAGGAACACAAGAGATCTGCCTCAGGCCAGGGTCTATGAATAATGTAAATCTCCTTGCAGAATGAGCCAGTTATCATAGCTTTTGAGGGAAGAACAAAGCATACTTCAGGGAACTTCTAGGCCTGATTTCCCCCCTGGGAACTTCCCGATCCAGTTTAGGGCTGTACCTGCCTTTGGTATTTTTTCAAGCCTGAGCCAGGTGGGCAGGGCAGAGCCACCAAGAGATAAGGAGACTTCTTTCAGATAGAATGAGGGCTCTGGCCATGTCCAAGCCCAGCTGAGGAGTGTGGGTCTTTTTGCCCTTTTTCCATGTCCCCCAAGTCCTTGTCTGCTGCCTATACTAGCTGTGTCTGTCTTAGGTCATCCCTCATCTTGAGGAATCTTACCCATCTTTGACTAACTGACCATCACAGGACCAAACAGGGTGATGTGAGGGAGGCAGGGGCTGCACCCCTGCCAGGTGTCATCTCCTCAGTGGCCTGTTTTCCCAAGGCCTCCTTGATTAGCTCCAGCCTTGGGGTCCTCTTGCCTGTCAGCACGGCTACAGTCCCTAAAACCAGACAAGGCATTTCCCAGCACGTGACCAACTGTACCTTTTCTTCCATCTTCCAACTCTGCCCCACACTATGAGGGGTCTACACTCTGTATGTGTGAATATTTCAGCCTGCAGATCCCAGGTCCATTCTCATTCTTGACAAATAGCAACCCCTGGACCACCCTTGGGCTTAGGGCTGTACACTCCAGTGGCACTGTTCTTGCCATGTAATAGCATTAGAGGCAGGCTCAGGTCCGTTTTGGCAGGGATACTGGGGTCCCAAGTATCTGAGCTTGTTACAGAATGGGGTATATGGTCTTTGGATGTAGAGGGGAGGAAAAATACTTTTCCCTCCATACTTCTGACTTCTTGCCTGAGATCTCTATAAGAAAAGGCATATTAACAATAAAAAATGAGCAAGTTCATTAACATGTTTACCTGATATGTACATGGGAGCTACCCAGGGAAAATGAGTAACTCAAACAGGTGGCTTAGAACTACCACTTATATATGATTTGTGGAGAAATGGCAGAACCTCAGAAAGGCGTCCGAGGGTGGCATACTGTGAGAAGGTGAATGTATGAAAGCAAACTACTGAAATAATGTTTGTTTGCAGATTCCTGGTGCCATCTCTGCACTAAGAGGAATCTGTCTTCAGTAGAAGGAGAATTTATATCCTGCCTTTAGACAGAAAGAGAGAAGGGTACAGAGAGCTTTTCCTTCATTTACTGCTTCATAATTGCCTTCATCTCAAAATACTTTTTATGTCAAAAGAGACATAGTTTGAGGTAGCATATTCCGCTGCCCTTCAGGTGGTAATATCTCCTTAAGGCCCTGAGATTCCTCACCTCATATTGAGTACAGCTACAGAAGGACCAGAGTTGGTTCCAAAGCACGGGGCCCAGAGCTAAAGGCAATATGTGTCTCATCACATTTAGGCCTAGGATTATCCACACTTTCAGCTTCTAGCAGCAAACACAGTAGACTCTGATACTATTGACTAGAAGGAACAAAGGACTCAAGACCAAATTATGCTGAAAAATATAATTAAAATGAAGTAGACCCATAAATCATTACAAAGAAGCTGCTTTCCACTTAACAATAAGCCATCTAGTCTTCTGAGTTACTTTGATGGATTTAAAGTTTCCCTATGAAGCATTGTATAAAACTGAAAATGATTTATTAATCTCAGATTTACTCCTCAAATCAGAATATTTAGAAGCCAGCAGTGTTCTGGTAGCCAGCTTTTGTAAGCTTCGGCTAAAAAAGAAGAAATTTCATAACCTCTTTATTTGTCTTTATATTTTTAAAAACCAAACAAGTTTTATTAAGATATTCATGTTTGTTGATTCATAGCATGTCTTTGAACCCAACAGATTTCTTATCAGAACAGTCAGAAACAAAGGATTTTGCTTTTTCAAAAATGAATTCTCATTAGTAATGAGGCACTAAACATGCTACTGAATACATTATAGAGAAGATTAATAGGGTTATTTTTAGCTACCACCTACATACTATAGGCAGACAACATCAAGAGCATGAGGGAAATAATGGGTTTTTTTAGTTTAATAAGTCATAATGTTCCTGAAAAATTCTTATTTTTTCCTTGCAAAATTGGGGCATTTAATTATATGAAGTGATTACTGTGGTAACAGCTTAACATGAAGACAGAGAAAAAGGAGAGTGGAAGGAGGAAGAAAAAAAGGGACAGAGGTGGAATTAGGCTATATACAAAAAAAATAACAATTTTAAAAGTATTTTGACTGAAGAGTAAAATGTGGGAACTAGTAACTAGAAATGAAAGGAAATTACTAAAAAAAAATGTTTATATCTAAATATTAAAGTAAAGGAAAACTTTGTGAATATAGATAAAGAAGCCAAGGATTATAACAGTAGCTTTCATAGGATAGTGGGAGGAAATATATGCATATTTCCAAATTATATAATAAACCCTCCAAGTCAAATAGAATATAAAATATTATGTGAAATAAGATCAAAGTTAATATGTGTTATATAATGTGTTACACATTATATATTGTTATATATACCATAATATAGTTCTATATTATAATGGAACCTAAAATATATGAGGAGACAGCTCACACAAAAAGATTTAAAAATAGCATTAAACATGACTTGCTCAGCTTCTCTAAAAATAAGGAAAATGCTCAAATAAATTGCAATGAGATACAAATCGTCACCTACTAGATTTAAAAATATCTAAGTTTGGAATTACAATTTACATGGAAACTCAGCAGGAAAAGACTTCCTTAAACATTGTTGATGGTTGGGTAATTAGGGGCAACCTCTTCGGAGAGACTTGGAGATCATTTGTATCAAAATTTAAAATGCACTTACCTTTTGAACCAGAATATATACTTCCCAGAAATTATCCTGTAGTTCTACTTGTGCATAAAGTATGTGCAAAGCTATTCCTTATAGCTTATAAAAGAAAAAGGCTAAAAAAAAATACTAAATTCCATGAACAGAAGTCAGGTTAAATATATTAATTTACATTTATAGCATGGAATTATTATACACCTGTGAAAAAGAATAAGGCAGATCTGTATATACAAATATATAGTATGTTTGAAATAAATTATTAAGTGAAATAAAAGGAAAAATAGAATAGTATATATAACATATTATCATTTGAGCAATAATGATAATAAGAGAGAATATGGCCACTTCACAATGTCAATGGTCATCAGCCAACGACTACCAGAAATACCTGTAGTCAAACAAGTTGAGTTTATTATCTTTTTGCTGCAAAAAAAAAAAACAAAAAAACAACAACAACAACAACAACAAAACCTGTAAGGGAACTGGGAGTCATCTCAGAAAGAGAGTGTAAGAAAGGACTTTGCTTTGGCTGGGTAATTTTGAGTGTGTCCAAGCAAGCAGGGTCAACCAAATGACTGGGAATCCTAACAAATTTTATGTATAGAAAGAACAGCATATGGGGATAAAGCTATATAATTGGGTGAAGTCTAGGTTCCCAACATGGCCTTTGCTGGCATGGGTGAGATGGGACTATAGTTCCTTCTGTAGTTAATTGGTTATTTTCTAAGTTTTCTGTCTTGCTAGGCTGCCCTCTTCTTGTTCCTTTAGCTCAAGGGAGTAGAGACTTTTGCTGGATCTTTCTGTCAGTACCCATTGACATTTCCAGGCTGTCAGTTTCTCCAGGACTCATTCCGGAATATGCACAGCAAAAAGAAAACCCAGGGAACTCACCACCATGTCGTCATTCTTTGGATCCTGAAATCTTTAGCTGGTCTGCTTTTCCTTTACCTATAAGAACCTTCATGTGCCTGTTTTATATATTATGCCCAGAGTTTTTAGGTGTATTTGGAAAAAGTACATCTACTCCATCTTCCTGGAAATGGAAGTCCCTTGGATGTACCTTTGCACTATTTGAATTTTGTGCCAATAAGTATAAATCATCCATTCAAGTAAGTTATACAGGCATAGATGCATACCTTGTTTTTTTCAGAAATGATAATCTCTATGAAAAAAATAAAGAACAGGATATAGAGTAGCTTAAATAAAGCTGCTTGGTTAAGGTGGTCAGGAAAGGCCTCTCTATGACACCTGAGCTGGGATCAGAGAAGCCAGTCTGGTGAACAATTGATGAAGAGCAGAGGAAGAGTAAATGCAGAAGTCCTGAGGTAGGAACAAGCTTATCATAAGGCAGATAGTAGAATAGAGAGAATTCTACTACCAGTGGAATACGAGGGTAACCCAAAAAACCCAGAAATTTATTTATTAAAAAATTGTGTATTTATTCTTGCATGTTTAAACTTCTTCACCTTCAAAGTACTCTCCATTAGATATAATACGCTATGAAGACATTTTTTTCCACTGCTTAAAACAGTGTTTGAACTTGTTGATTTTGATGACTTTTGGTGCTTCTGCCATTTTTTGTTTCAACTCTTCCACATCAGCAAAATATTTCCCTTTGAGGACTTTTTTTCATCCAGGGAAACAAACAAAAAAAGGTTGCTGGGGTGAGATCAGGTGAAAAGGGAAGGTAGGGCATGGGGATCATGATGCTTTTGTTTTGATGCTTTTGGTAAACTACTGAACACTCAGTGTGAGGTGGGTAAGTGCACTTGTAAATCACCAATCACAAAATGGGAAAACACGTTGAAAGAGTTTTCAAAACAATTTCACTGAATCAGAATGCAGCCTCTGACGACAAGGCCAGCTGGGTTCCTAGAACACTCACCTAGCAGGGAAAGAGCCTGAACTACACGGGGCCCACCCTCAAGATGATAATTCCAGTTTGGGGGGGGTCCTACCTTGTACTGGAGCTGGTTACTGTCATTTGATTTATTTACATAATGAAAAGAATTATGGAATGTTCATATTTGAACTATACTTGTTTATTATTTGCAATTATAGGTTGGATAGAAAAATCAGCAAAAGAATTCTGCAAGAATTGATGTGATATGGAATTTAAAATAAATAATGTTACCTATTTTATGATTATTTACTGGTTTCTGCAATGTATTTTTTACATCAGTAAAATTCATTCTAAAAGGTGTGTACGTATATATAAACGTGGGTAAGGGTATGTGGAACTTCAGAGAAAAATGAAGCCTGGGAGTAAACTTAAGTTATCAGTATTTAAATAATGGTTAAAAGCCATATAACTAGATAAAATCAGCTAAAAATAAGTATGTTGTGTTAAAAAAATAATAAAGCTCAAGACCAAATCCTGGGCATGTGAAATGGAATGGTCAATGCAGGAAAGAAAAAACAGGAGAAAATATGCTGGAAACCAAATTGGAGGCAGCAGTCAATTCAGTTGGACTTTGCAAAATTGGTCATTTCAACAAGGGCACATTTAGTGGAATGTTGGTGTTGGAAGCCAGACTGTATTAATTTTGAATGGTTGTAGCATTTCTATTGTCAATCAAGATTTAAGCAAAATTCATTTTGAAATTTTTTTCTAATTATGAGAACTACAAAGTGGAAAAGTACTTAAACTCATAGGTTTACCTAGTAATTGGAGAAAGAATTTCTTCCCTTAACCAGACTCCATTATGAATCCATCCTTCCTACTTGTCCCTCTATTTATATTTTTAGCAAAGATTATAAATTTATGCCCTTATGACCAGATTTTGCCCAAAGATGTCCTTTGTTAAGCTACAGAGTGTTGGCTCACAGAGAATTTCTAAAATTTTAAAACTTGTAAAGAATTCCTCTCTCTCAGGGATTTATATTGCTAGTCTGTCCCATCCTGCTACCCCATTCATCACTAAAAATCTTTCCACAAAACCATTCCCTTTCTTGCACATTTCTTAGAACACTCTATAAATATTGATATATTTACAAATAAGATGATATGATTCTTTGAAGGCAATTGGCTTCAAAGAAATCCAATATATGTGTATGTAGGGTGGGAGAGTATGAGATTTGGTGAGAGTATGGATGAAACAAAATTTGCCTTATATTAAAAATTGTTGAGGATGGATGGATACTGAGGGGTTGATGATACTGTCCTTTCTAAATGTGTGCATAATTGAAATTTTTCAGAACAAAAAATTTTTAAATGGCAAAGGCAGGGGAGCAGGGAGCTAAGACTTTTTTTTTTTTTTTTTTTTTTTTTTTTTACCAGTATGGAACTTGCAATTTGAGAAGGCACATTCAAGGAGTTAAAATTTAGAGGGTGAAGGAAGAAGAGTGTTCATTGGCAGAGGGAGAGATGGCACATGGGTACTTAGACCTATACCATATTGATGGAAGAACCAGATTGCAGCATGGTTTGAGCATAGTAGGAATAAACAGTTATGGGGTGCTTATTTCTATGTGCTGTCTTATAGGTGTTTTGTTATTTACTGCTCATACATCCTGTGCAATCAATATCATAGACAAAAAAAAAAATTGGGACTTCCAGTCAAGATGGAAACTGGTAAACGTGGCTTGCCTCCTTGCACAACCGCAGCAAAAATTACAACTAGACTACAAAACAAATATCACTCAGAATCATCAGAAAATCAAGCTATATTGTAGTCCAACAACCACGGAATTAAAGAAGTCACATTCATCCAGATGGGTAGGAGGGGGAGAAATGCATGGAGAGGTGTGTAGATGTGCAGAAGCAGAATGGGCAGTCCCACACCCTGTGCTGGATAAAAATCGGGAGGGATACCTCAGGAGTGAGGGATCCCATCTCCACAACTGACCACCCAGCCCAGGGTTCAGTGCCAGGAACATAAGTCCCCATAACTTCCAGCTGTAAAAACCAGTGGGGGTTGGAATGGCAGAAGAAACTGGGATTCTCAGGTGTCTCCTCTTAAAGGGCCAGTAATTGATCTAAGACTTAAGCAGACTCACTCCCTCTGGGCTCCAGCACTGGGGCAGCAGCTGAAAGGGCACCAGTGGTATACAGGGAGAAACTGAAGTGCCTGGCATCAAGGAGAGTGCCTGGGGACAGGTTCCTTCAGGACAAACTCCAGAGGATAGGCAGCAGCACTGTCCCTTTTCTCAGCCCTCTCCCAAACAGAGGCACAGAGTGGCAACACGGAATCAGAGACGCCAGCATGGTTCACAGGCATTGCCCTATCTTCACAATTACCTAAGGCTTCCCCTCCATCCACACTAGGCCACACTACTAAGATAGGGAGTCAAAGCAGCTCTACCTAACACATAGAAACAAACACAGGGAGGCTGCCAAACAATGAGGAGACAAAGAAATATGGCCCAAATGAAAGAACAGATCAAAACTCCAGAAAAAGAGCTAAATAAAATGGACATAAACAATCTACCGGATGCAGAGTTCAAAACACTGGTTATCAGGATACTCAAGATATACCGTACTTCAACAGTATAAAAAAGACCCAGGCAGAAATGAAGGTTACAGTAAGTGAAATAAAGAAAAATCTACAGGGAACCAACAGTGGAGTGGATGAAACCAAGAATCAAATCAATGATTTGGAACATAAGAAAGAAAAAAACATTCAATCAGAACATCAAGAAAAAAAAAAAAAAGGGATAGGCTAAGGAGCCTCTGAGACAACTTCAGATGTGCCAATATTTGCATCATGGGGGTGCTTGGAGAAGAGAAAGAGCAAGAAATTGAAAACTTATTTGAAAAAATAATGAAAGAAAACTTCCCTAATATGGTATAAGAAATAGGCATACAAGTCCAGGAAGCACAGAGAGTCCCAAACAACTTGGACCCAAAGAAGGCCACACCAAGACACATCATAATTAAAATGTCAAAGGTTAAAGATAAAGAGAGAATCTTAAAAGCAGCAAGAGAAAGTTACTTACAAAGGTATACCAATAAGACTGTCAGCTGATTTCTCAAAAGAAACTTTGTGAGCCAAAAAGGACAGACAAGAAAGTATTCTTGCAAGGACTGACAAATTAGATTACTCTATCCAGCAAAGCTATCATTTAGAATTGAAGGGCAGATAAAATGCCTCCCAGACAAGGTAAAACTAAAGGAGTTCATCATTACCAATCCATTATTATATGAAATGTTAAAGGGACTCATTTAATAAAAAGAAGATATAAACTATAAACATTAAAATGGCAATAAATTCATAACTATCAACAATTGAATCTTAAAAACAAACTAAAGTAGAGCAGAAACAGAATCATAGATATGGAGATCAATTTAAGGATTATCAATTGGGAGTGGGATGGGGGAGAATGGGAGAAAGGCGCAGGGATTAAGTAGAAATTGGTAGGTACAGAATAGACAGGGGGATGTTAAGGGCAGTATAGGAATACTACACTGATATGGGAGAGCCAAAGAACTTACATGCATGACCCATGGACATGAACTAAGGGTTCATGCCAGAGTAAATGGGGGGTACCAGGTGGAGGGGGGCAAAAGGAGATAATTTTGGGACAACTGTGATACCATCATTAATAAAGTATTTTAAAAAACTGATGCAAGACAAGTTAAGTTACTTGTCTTGGGTAACAAAACTGGTAACTGGGACTTTTTGACAGAGTACTCTCACTTAAAAAGCCAGAGTATAATGGGCTGAGGAAAAAAATGATCAGAAACCAGAGACCACGTACCAGCTAAATAAGACCAACAGAGATATGTTTAAAATGTTTATTTTGTTGCTAACATTTAAAAATCAGGAACAAAGAGTAAAGACTTTCATTTTACAGCTTCTTTTAAGAACCGAAGATTTAGCATCAGAGAGCACTGTACCCACTCATAGCCAAGGCATTGCTGCCCCCTTTCTGTGGAACTTGAGCTCTCCATTTTGCCAGAGTTCCCTTCACTCATTATTTTACTGCAAATGTACTGCTTCACTTTGTGTATTATGGCCTATATATAAAGTAGTTGAGTTCATTTACATACTAATTATATTCAACCTGGAGTGTTATTACACACTAGCATGGGGCTGGTCAATGAGAGAGAAAGGAATAGTCATAGAAATGCAACATGATTTGTCTACCACATGTTGAGAACTACAGTCCAAACCACTCCTCCAAAAATTAATCTCAGACTCTATGTCTGTTGTGATGTCTTTGGCAGAGTTTTCTTGTGCTATAAATGCTAAGTGCCATATGAATGAGTAGTGTGATAATAAATGCTTGAGCATTCAGAGGAGGGCACAATTATTTCTGCAATAATTAAGATGAAGAATTGTTAAAGTTGGGTTGAAATATTATAAAAGAAATGAATGCATTCCAGATGGGAGGAAAGTCAAAGGTAAAAAACACAAACTTAGGAAAGTGCAAAATATGTGCAGGGAGTGGGAAAGTGAACATGTATATTTGAAACTGAGGCTTCTTTATTCAAATAACTAACTCAGGATTGAATAGAATCATGGAAATGTTAAAAGTACAAATGATTTGTACTCATCTATATTTGAAATCTTTCTTTCCATAGATGACAACCAAGATTTTGAAAAGTTAAGTGATTTGCTTGATGTCACGCAGCTAATTCTTGTAGCAATTGAAATTAGACCTCCTGCTTTCTAATGTTACTCCTTTCTAATGTTTCCCATTAATGTGTGTTATTTACATTATAGACAAGAAAAAAAAGAAAATATGAGCTTCTGCTGAGTTCTTGATACATTATTTTTAATGACTTCAAATAGCAGTTGCCTTTTTCTTTCATCACTCATTTCCATTTCACATTCTTAACCAGGAACTAAGCCATGAGGGGAATTTGACAAGCAAAACAATGTGTTAAGTGTAGTTGATGTATCATACCTCTTTCTGCCATTATATCATTACATTTGACCTCATTCAGAAGTGATCTTCTCAGTTTCTAAATTCCACACGACTGTCATCTCAGTAAGAGGAAGAAACTGCATGATGAATTTTCAACCTTCTAAAGTGGACATAAATAGAGAAAACATGTTCTGGCATGCAAGTCTCAGGCTCAGCCTTTATAATAATGAGGATCAGAATATGAAAATAATAGTCAGTCTCAATATTGCCTAAAAGAGATTGACAAACTGCCTCTGGCTTTTACTCCACAGTTGGTGATGCTGAAACCAAATGCGGGTCCAGGTGCCTGCTGCTTCAAAACCAATACTTGAGAGGCAGATGCTGGTGTAAAGGAAAGTAGTTTATCCAGATGCTAGTGATCTGCAGTATGGGGGACTCATGTCTCATGGCCCATTTCCCTGGGAAGATGGGGGACTCATGTCTGAAAACCTATCTGTGGGAAGATGGGGACTCATATCTCAAAGCCCATCTCCACCTCTCAGTGGAGGCAGAGGTTTTTATAAGGAGGAAGAGGGAACAGGAGAGGGAACAGAACAAAGAGATCAAGGGAGGAGGTTGAAAAGTTCTCTACATGCAGACTAGCACAGTCCATTCCCATAAGGCAAGTGATGGCCTGGTGTGCGTCATCCTGGTTTAGTCATCCTGGGTTCATGTCATACTGACTTTTAAGTCATCTTGGCTCCACAGTTGAAGGTCAGAAAATCTCCCATAGCTGGGATGCCTGAGGGTCAGAGACTGTGTTTTGAAATTAGTTCCTAGTATTATACAAACATGCTGCTTATCTATAAGCTACATATTAGTCATAGTTATCACTTACAGAAACAATGTCAAAAGAATGGTAGGGTGGGTTACAATTCCCTACTATTACAATTCCCTTCTGTTACAATGCCTGGTCTTCATCTTAGAATTTTGAACTGGCAATAGAGCATTGTGTTGAGATCACAGGCTTTGGATTTGAATCCAGGCTCTGGCACTTGCCATATAAATGATATGGACAGTTTATTTAACCTCCACAAGCATCAGTTTCCACATATATAAAATGGTGACAGGAATAGCTCCTACCCTGTTCATTGAGTTGTTGTGAGAATGGAGTATCTTCGTTTTGGTTTCCCCCAGAGCAAACCCTGAGATGTAGATTTGGGTTTAAGTTGTTTATTTGTGGAAAGAGAACCAGAAAACATGGTGAGGGTGTAATGAAGTAAGACAGGGAAGGGGATACTACTGGGGATCATCCATGAAAGTCAAGGAAGCTTGAAAGCATAGTTTTTACGTATCTTTATTCCTCATTGGTTGGGGGTTACTCTAGGGGGATTGACTCTCAGACACTGTAGCCTACCTTGGGCACAGGTCAAGCACATTCCAGGATCAGAGAAAGCTCTTACTCAGAAAGGTTCAGTGTTTAAAGTTAAGAAGTTTGGGGTTTTCCCAGGAACTCTCCACCAAGGCTAATCTCCACCTCTGGAGGGGGCTGAAGGGTTAAGGGCAGAGGATTGACAGTGTCTTCTATAGTGAGATAATGTTTGTTATAATAATATCTACAACACGTCATAAACAAATGATATAGCTAATTGAAGTAAAAAAAAAAATACTAAGGACTAAAATGACAAAGGGAAACTCTTCTCAAGTAAAGAGAGGAAATGCTATTACCAAGGAGATGAAATAAATGGACTCCAACCGGAAAACTGGAGGTCATCCTTCACGTTTTCTTCCTATCTTCTTCCTCCCATGCCATCAATTTTATTCCCTTTTTCTATAACCCATCAATTTAATCACATTAACACTTCTCCCTTCTCTCTTTTCCATCTCTTTAAAGCAGCATTTCACATTTCTTGCTTGAATTAACTGACCTTACTGACATTCTCACCTTCTTGCCTCCACCTGACTCCCACTCAACCCATTCATTCAGTACTGTCAGAATGCACTTTCTAAAACCCAGCTCTGACACAGTACCGTCTACTTCACAATTTCAAATACTTCAATGATTCACCAGTTATTTCTGGATGAAATTAAAACTCTTTAGCTTAGGATACAAGACTCTTCCTGTTTACTCCTCTAATCCCATTTCCCTTCTGCCTCACTCACAACTCCTAAATTCCACAACCTTCCTTGATATATACCTCACTTTTTCATCATTCAATGCCATTTCCAAGTTCTTCTTACTTTTTTTAATCTAGAAAACTGCAAGTTTTATTCAAGAATTTAATTTGGTATCACCTTTTATGAAAAACCATCCCTGATATTTATTCTTCCCTCTTGGTCTGGACCAGTGATCAAATAACATTTCTGTATATCTCTTAAAATTTACCACTTTTATTATAAATGTCTGTTTACTCTCAGTCGTACTAATTAGTCAAGTATTCTTCATAATCAGATATTGAGCGTCTGCATTCTTAACAAGTACTCAAGGTGATTTTTATTGACACTGAAGTCTGAGAATCATTTTATATTCTAAGAGATTTCTAAGGGCAAAAGCCTTTTTTTTTCTCTGTAATTCAAGGACCTAACATAGTACCTATCCTGTAGTTGATACTCCATAAGTAGCTCTTGAATTAATACATACAACTGTTTGAGTTTTGAGTATATTTACTCTTTTACTCTGTCAGGTTGCCACCTGTAGTAGTAAGACTCATTTAAGAATTATTCCCTGTACCGATGGTATTGTAAATTGGGGATCTCATTGGTGATCTGCCACTCTTCTAGCTAAATGGCGATTAATTTTGACCTATTGTCCCATTTTTTCCCTGTTGATTGGCGTTAAGCCTTTTGAATGTAAAGCAGCCTTACTGGTTTTGTTAATGAAGTCTAGAATGGTTCTTGAACACATATGTCAGAAAGACCTGGAAAGCTTATTAAAAATAGAGATGGCTGAGCCCCAATCTCATAGATTTAAATTCAGTATTTGAGAGAGGAAGAGTATGGCTCTGTATTTAATCTTGGAGAAGAAATTATTCCTTATAATAAATAGATCTATATATTATATAAATAAAGGTTGACATCTCTACAAACTGATAGAGATATATGTTTTACTTCCTCTAGACAAACACTGTGACCTGTATCAACACACTTTACAAATAGCTCTTGAAGTCTGGCAGAACTATAATATTTTTCCTTAATTGACATGCTTAGTAACTTAATGTACCTAAAGAAATTCCATTGTCTAATTGTTTCCCTTCACTCTTATTAGATATAGAGGTAGATTGTATACTTATGAATCTACCAGGATCCTTCGCTTTTATTAAATTGTCCCATTATAGTAAAATAGTGAAGATATTGGAAGTATGATATCCAACTTTAGCTTATGTGTGCTCACACAGCTTCCTTCCTACGTGCAGCTTTCTTACTTGATGACAAAATCAAATCTTACACTAACTCCAAACTTTGAATTTGTGCTTATTTTTCACAACTACAGCAGGATCTGTAGTTACCTAAGCCATGATAACAACTGGGGATGTGGAGACCAATGCAGACTGAGGATCGGTATAGATGACAATACTCTTTCCTTCTCCTTAGCTCTAGAACACTATATGGGGTGGCATGGCAATTTGTGCCCGTGAACTATTTTCAGAGTGTAGAAGATTTCATTATTTTACACAGGGGTCATACACTGAGCCTATCTGTCCCTCTATCTGGTTTCTATGTCTTCCATCTAGACTTTTATATCTACCTTAAAAGATGGCAAGAAAATACTTTTTTTTAATCTTCTTTGTCCCAGGCTGGATGGATTCCACCATAGCACTTTTTTTTGATCAAAGATGAAAAGGACGTCCTGGTCTGCTAAATTCCACAAAGTGTAAAACTTGCTTTAAAAGTGGAATCAGGACTTCCAGCCAACATGGAGGTCTAGGTAGATACACTTTGCCTCCTTACACAACCAAAAGACAGAAAACAACCAATTTAAAAATAAAAAATAACCAGAACTGTCAGAAAATTGAACTGTATGGAAGTCCAACAACCAAGGAGTTAAAGAAGAAACATTCAACCAGACTGGTAGGAGGGGCAAGGACAGGGAGCCAGGGTGAAGAGGAGGAGTGGATGGGTGGCAAGGCAGCAGCTAGAGGACTGGGCAGATGAGGGGGCAGCTGGCAAACCAGGTGGTCCCACAATTGCATGCAGATAAACCAGAAGAACAGCTGGGGAGCGAGACAGACCACACAACCCTGGGTTCCAGTGTGGGAAAAGAAAGCCTCAAAACCACTGGAGATAAAACCTGTGAGGGTTGCAGCAGCAGGAGAAACTTCCAGCCTCACAGGAGAGTCCATTGGAGAGACCCATAGGTTCCTAGAATGTACACAAACCCACCCACTCGGGAATCAGTAGCAGAAGGGCTCAATTTGCTTGTGGGTAACAGAGGAAGTGACTGAAAGCCAGCTGAGAGCTGAACAAGCAGCACTGCTCCCTCTGGGACCCCTCCCCCATATACAGTGCCACAATGCAGCTAAGTGGGTTGCCTTGCCCTGGTGAATACCTAAGGCTCCACCCTGTCCAACAATTTCCAAGGTATGCCAAAACAAACAAACAAAAAATTGGCCCAAATGCAAGAACAGATCAAAGCTCCAGAAATAGAACTAAGCAATGAACAGATAGCCAACCTATCAAATGCACAGTATAAAACACTGGTAATCTGGATGCTCACTGAATTTGTTGACTATGGTCACAAAAATGGAGGAAAAATTGGAGGCTATGCAAAGTGAAATAAAGAAAAATATACTGGAAACCAACAGTTAAGGGAAGAAAACTGGGACTCATAACAATGATTCAGAGCAGAAGGAAGAGCTAAATATTCAACCAAAACAGAATGAAGAAACAAGAATCCCCCCCAAAATTAGGAGAGGCTTAGGAACCTCTGGGACAACTTTAAACGTTTCAACATTCAAATCATAGGGGTGCCAGAAGGAGAAGAGGAAGAACAAGAAATTGAAAACTTATTTGAAAAAATAATGAAGGAGAACTTCTCCAATCTGGCCAAGGAAATAGTCTTCCAGGAGATCCAGGAAGCTCAGAGAGTCCCAAAGATGTTGGACCCAACGATGCACACACCAAGGCACATCCTAATTACATTACCCAAGATTAAAGATAAGGAGAGAATCTTAAAAGCAGAAAGAGAAAAGGAGACAGTTACCTACAAAGGAGTTCCCATAATACTACCAGCTGATTTCTCAAAAGAAACCTTGCAGGCAAGAAAGGGCTGGCAAGAAGTGTTCAAAGTCATGAAAAGCAAGGACCTACATCCAAGATTACTTTATCCAGCAAAACTATAATTTAGACTGAAAGGGCAGATAAAGTGCTTCCCAGATAAGGTCAAGTTAAAGGAGTTCATCATCATCAAGCCCTTATTATATGAAATGTTAAAGGGACTTATCTAAGAAAAAGATCAAAAACTATGAACAGTAAAACAGAGGGAAGGGGAAGGAGGAAGAATGGGGGAAAAGGTACAGGGAATAAGCAGCATAAATAGTAGGTACAAAATAGGCAGGGAGAGGTTAAGAATAGTACAGGAAATGGAGAAGCCAAAATACTTATATGTACAACCCATGGACATGAACTAAGGTCTGGGGAGTCCTGGGGATGGGACAGTATAGGGTGGAGGGGAATAAAAGGTAGAAAAAAATGGGACAACTGCAATAGCATAATCAATAAAATTTTAAAATGTGGAATCAGATTATTCAGAAATTGAGGGGAAAGTTTCCTTTTGATGATACCTGGATACACGATGATTTGAAAATTCAAGGAGAACCTGGGGAAATCCCTTTCATGGCCAGAGGAAGTCAGAATATTAGGGAGAGCTATGGTCTCTCATTTTATTAGAAATGAAATAGTTCTACAGTACAACAGAGTGATTCTCTTTTATATAGGGCTACAAAAATTTTTACCAATGCAGGAAAAAATGATAATGTCTGAATTTTCTGTTTATCTGTAAATAAAATTTTGCTATGTTCATAAATATAATTGTAAGTTTAAATATCAAAGTTTTGGGGTTGAGTTTTATAAAACTTTGTTTCTTATAGTCAAAACCAATGATAAAATAATATTTTACTTAATGAAATGTCTTTTTATAGCCAATTTTGCTATATTGAGCCCAACGATTAATGTTGAAAGAAACAGGTTTTTATTAACAGGGTTCCAACCTTGGTGGGGCCCAGAGCACTCCTGCTCAGAGCCTTGTTCTCCCACGAGACCCAGCACTTCCAAAAGGCTATAAGCCAAAACGATTCCCAGAAGTTCCCCATATCCTTATCTGTATTTAAGCTGGCTGAGCAAATGGATCTCCATCCTCTCTGAAATGTGCACTTGTGGGTTTCAGAGTTGCTATCCTCCCACAGCAGCTCTCTCCTTCAGGATACATCGTTCTCAGCCTCCATACAGTAGTTCAGGAAAATATGTGCTGTGTTACACTGGATCATGGTGGAGTCCAGCGAGGCACATGTCTCGAGAGTGGCTTCTCCACATGTCCTTCAGAGAAGCAGAAGTCTGCGACTTCAGCATTCCCGGTCACAATTCAACTCCAAGCATCTCCCACAAATCCATGCTTGGCTTGGCGGGACCCCGCACAGCTCCATCAGTTCTGCCGTGGTCTTATCCTTTTTACTCCAGACCTCATGTCATGCTCTTACTCCGAATCACGTGGCTCCCCCTCACACACCAGACCTGGTAGTCACCTTCCAATCTGCACCCTTTCAGCCCTCATGGCTTCTTCTTCCTTTTCTCTCAGCCCACTCTTATTTTAAATGTTCAGCCCACAACTTCCTACTTGACCTCCTATCTGGCCTCTCCTATCATGTGCCATTTTTGCTAGTTCTCCCGTAACTTTTACCTTCTTTTGGCTGCCATCTTTAGTCAGGGAAGGTGTTCCCAGCAACTTCAGGGATCGGCATCTGGCCCTTGCCTGTTACACAGTCCTGTATAAGATTCCCCAGCTATGTCAGGAGTCCCCGAATGCTTTCAGAGTCACATAACACCTTTTGCCCTGGGTGTTAGACCTCTTTCTTCAAGAATGGCAGGGCTATTGATTTGCCATTGTTATACAAAATATCTTGAACACAGTATAATCTACCTACCCCTTTCCCCAATCAAGGGTTGTGGGGATTTTCTCCTATTTTCAGGGGACCCTCACTCTGCACCTTGTTACAGTATAACTGCATGTAATATATACCTATTTATTTTATACCATTTCCTTCTAAAATTTGATGTGAAGTATTAATTTGATTATTAATTTGCTTTTGTTATTTGTTTTAGATGATTTAACATCTGATAGTCTCTTTGGTGAAACATTGTCTTTTAATAATATTTTATTCAATTATGAAACAATCTTTCCCTGTTCTAAGTCTTTTCCTACAGAGCTTAATACTTAGGGAATATTACCTGAAAAGAAAGACAAGAGTGGCAAAATCTAAAACCTTAATTTGAAAAAGTCTATTAATAATTGCTTTCTAAAAACGAAGGTTTTTTTTGTGGGAAGAGACATAAAGAAAATACTAATGTGAAATATAAAATTGTTTTACTGAGTTTCTTCAATAAAACCACTAGATGGCAATATCTTTGTTTCTTTGTGAATACACTGGACAAATGGCTCTTGAAGAAAACACTTGATTATCATATTTTTTAAAGCCCTCACCTCAGCTAACAAATGGCTATTCCTCAATTCTATTTTTATTTTTTAATTGAATTTATTGGGGCAACATTGGTTAATAAAATAATATAGGTTTCAGGTGTACAATTCTATAATACATTATCTGTATTGTGTGTTCACTACCCCAAGTCAAGTCTCCATCACCATATATCCCCCCTTTATCCTTTCCTACCTCCCCCCACACCCTTCTGGCAATCACAATACTGTTGTCTGTGTCCACGAGTCTTATTCCTCAATACTAAAGAAATGAAACTACAGAAGAGAAAACTTCAGTCTAGTTAAAGATTACTTTATTGTGTTTGGGTTGTAGTAAATTAAGATAGTTCTTAAACAACCAGAGAAGTCAGTAGGCCACTGAGATGGAAAAAGGAATGGCTTCACTTTGTAGCACACAAACATCCAAGACTTTAGGTCTGAAATAGACTCTGTACAGAAAGATGTAGCTAAAACAGTGTTCTTGAATCTGTGTTCATTTCTTTCCACTAACTTTTTCCTTTCTCACCTAATTTTAATATCACTGAAATTTCTTTTTCCCCTTTGTGGATTAAAAAAAAAATCCAAGGGGTAGAAGAAAGGGGTTGAGAGCAGATTACCTTTGTGGAGGGGATTCCTTTACCACAGAAAAGTTCATATACTGCATGTTAAAACCATAGTCACTGTACCTAAAATATTCTTTCTATCTCACTAATTTTTCTGTACTTTAGGTTTACATATTAAGTAAACTTTCTGAGTTTCTTTTTTAATTGGAACTAAACATTAGATATTTAACTGTGGAAGTATGATTTTTCAAAGAGAAAAAAATATTTTTACTTTCATGTAAACATAAAATGAACTTGTGAAAGATTTTCAACTCATTAATAATGAGGAAGTTATTTTAAAGGAAAGTTTCAAAAATATATATACACACATAACAAGGATTGCTGAAAAGAATTTGCTAATAGATACAAAAGTGATTAATCTATAGGACAATAACATTTAATGTTCGTTGCGATCTTTTCTATGAGGCAGAAATCAACTTTATACCTATAAGACAAAATTAATTAATTTGCATTGCTATTTAAAAGAATTATTTGCATTCCTGCTAGTTTTGTATGAGCTAATTTCTATGGTACTGAGATGTAAAAGAGCCTCCTCAATAGAGAGATATTTGATGAAAGATATGCAACCTTTTATCAAATGATCTCCAGGTTTGATAAACTCAGTAATCTCTTTCGGCCATTTCCAAGTAGTGGGCAATTTTTCCCAATATTACTATTTTTTAAAATAATTATGTTGATGGATAAGCAATATAATTGCAGAAAGAGCCTTATTCTATGTACTGCAATATTAGGACAAACCACAAGGAGGCTTTTTCTTTTCTTTTCTTTTCTGCACTAGATTTCCCACACAGATGGCAACCAGGACTTATGATTAAGTCAGGGACACAATTTTTGGAATAAATTAATCAGACAATAATTTTCTTAGCTCTAGAAGAAGATGTCAGAGGAGATGAGCAAAAAATTGTCCTGAAATTAAAAGAGAATAGACATTACTTGTCTCTGACTCAGCTCACTATTTTGGGTGTGATATACTGCCACAAAATAGTCTTTGATCTGGAAATGTGTCTCAATTTCTCCAGATAATTAGATAATTAGATTTGGAAAGAATATAAGGGAATATAGTATATTTTGTGAACTAAGAAAGCTCAGGGTTTGCAAAAACAAATGTTTACAGGAGCAAGGCAAATAAGTAGAATGAGGAAAGTAGGCTGGGTATAATACAAAGCACAGTAGGAGAACTGTGACAAATTGGGAAGTTCATGCCCCATCTAAAGAGAAAGACTACTCTTCACAAGACTACAATATATGGAAATATAGACCCCAAAATGCCAAATTTTAAGATTTGTCAAGAGAAATAGAAAACCAAATTGTTATATGGATTCTTCTGTTTGTTTTTTTCTTGGATACTGGCCACTTAACCAAAACATAATAATAATAATAAACAATGCATTTTCCCTTCCTCTCCCAAAAAATTTGCCTAAGAGAATTTTCTAGAGTCCCTCTCCTATTTGAAGGGACAAGTTCTGAGAAGAGGGTGTTTGTAAAGTAGTGACAAGAATTGAGCAGCAGAGATGAACAGGTAAACAATGAGAATTTGTAGACTATGTACCTATTAGCCAATTAATAATCACCAGAAATAGAAGGTTTGGTGGGAGAGGATGGACTTCTCATAACAGAAAAAAAAACATAAACGTCAAAGACCAGTTTTATCACTAATTGTCATCCTCATCCCTCACGTCATGTGTCCAGTGCTGAGCATACTGAAGGGAATCAATGAATATTTGTTCATTGAGTAGATAACAGGTCAAGTTGAAGAATCAATATAATAACTTCACTTTTTTTGTCAACTGTTTTATAACTCACTGTGCATGTATATGCATGTTGTCTTAATTTCTTAAAATCAGTGGGGAAGAAATGATGTGAATTAATTAACAGTAAGATCCCAGAAAGCAACTGGGAATATATTATCACCACAACCCACTTTACCCCATTAAAGATTTAAAAAACTGTAGATGTGTATTTTAACTAGCCACACCCCCCTGTAAAGACATAGACATAAAGCCTCCACCAATACTGCGGTCCACCTGGAGACACCTGACCTAAACTGCACAAATTAGATTCTTTTGGGAGGACTTTTAAATACAGATACTGACCCAATGAGTCAAAAGATGCTAAATACTTTAACTGAAAGGTAGGGGCAAGATGTTACAAAGAACAACTAATCAAAGCCAGTATAATATAATTTATTGGGAAACAGAGATGCCACAAGTAAGCCTAGAGTACAGAGAAAAGCAGAGGCCATACCACTCTAAGGACAATGAAAGGGAATGATGGGTTTCTAACATTCTTTTCCATTTTCCAGGTGACATAACTGTGTTTATTTCTTCAAATACTTGTGAAATGGCCAGTTTTATCCTTTTGATAAACTCTCTATTTATTGATGCTAACTTGAGTATTTGTTACTGCAACTACACAATTCCCTGTCTACAGGTTACAGCTCTGCCAGATACAGGAAACTCCTCCTTGGCAGAATGGAGAGACCTCATTAATGTGACCTGAGAACATGGCATGGTCTCCGTGGCGATTCTTACAGCTGATTTTCAAGTGCTTTTTCTTGTTATGACCCTGAAGTTTAAATTAAAGTGGTTCTAAAAAGAAATGAAATAAAACCTCAGGGTCAAATTGAGTCTTCCTTGGTATTTCCTATATAATTCTCTCAACATCATCTACTTCTATTTAAAATATCATGACGACTACTTGATAATGACTAGGCCTCCATTTAAAGGTTGTAATTTTTGCAGTTATCACAGAAAGATCCTTTAAATATTTAAAAAATTAGTCCATTTTATTATCTATTTACTGGTCAGGTATTTTTTAAAAGCTCAATAGAAAAAAAATCACCTCAATATACGTGTATTTCTCCTTGATTCCTTGATCAGTGATTCAGATAGGTTTCATTTTTTTTCCCATTTGCCCATTGTATTTCATTTTTCCCAATAGCTTACCTGAAACTCCATCTGGCTTGATAATATAGAACACACTCTTAATATTTTCTATTTGTCTATTCATTTGTTTACTCCAAGAGTATTTAGTTCATCACCGTGTATCTTGTGAGTATTAAATAAGAATTGGAATTAATTATAGGAGATGCATGCATGATCATAAAACAGAGTTTTTAACAACTTTTTTTCAATTTTTTTTACTAGCAAGTAGCTTTGTAATTAATTATACCAACTATGTGGACAATTATGTTACAGATATTTAAATTTCATTAATATTATTTTGCTATGAATTTAACAGTATAGCATAGACTCCCCAGTTTCTCTACCTCTAGAAACAAGCCTTATTGTACATTAGTTTTTACCATTCATAAATAAGTGTATAAAAATTAAAAGATATTGAGCTGGAGAGGATCTATTAAAACCAATGTTTTAGGGAAATTATTCTAATCATAGTGTTTAAGATTAGGGAGAGAGATGTTAAAAAGCAATGTAGGAGGTTCTTGCAGTAAACCATGGGTTAGATGATGGAACTCTGAAATAGATGGAAGGTAGAAGGGATGAAAAATAAGATATAAGCTTGAAAGAGATGGAGATGATGGCATTTTTAATAAGAAAGAGTAAGGATAATTGAGTGTTTGACTCTGGGTACCTGTGAGAGAAATGGAGAAATCAAGAGAGTTGGTTTTGTGACAAGATTGTCTTAGTTGAAGTTGTGATGCAACAACCCTTTCTTTCATTATCAGTGATCTCTATTATTGTTATTTTTTCACTCTACTGGCACCACCAATAATTGTTATCAAATTATACATAAGAATCCAATCATTTGAAATAATGTCTTACCACATTAAATGATTCTAGCTTAGAGCAAAGATTGGCCTGAAATAGCCTTCCGTTGGTTTCCTCAGTTATTCATTCAATAAATATATTACTGAGCACCTACCTTGAGCATTTGTTGTCACATTCAAAGAGCAGCAAGGGCAAATAGACAAGAATTGAGTCAGCTGGGCTACAGTCATGGAAGTGATCAGAGAGGTAAGGGTGCAGATTGTTAGCATCTTAAAAAACTGCATAGACATAATTTTTATTTAGAATCATCGTCCTGGAAGTAACAGCTCAAGTTCTAAGAGATAAGATTTTTAAGGAGGAGAATAGTTATATGTGTGTAGACACAGATATGTATGTATATATAAGCATTTTTTATTTGAAAATTTTCCTTAAAAATCAAATTTTACACATAAAAGTTTGTGTGTGTATATATTCATATACAATACACATGCATATAGAAGAGCCCACATTTAGAAGGGCTCTGCACTCAGTTTAATGTCCTATTATTGTTATTTGAAATTCTTCATAATTTTTTAACAAAAGGCCACATATTTTCACTTTGCTTTGGGCATCACAAATTAGATAGCTGGTTCTGTGAGCAGACTTTCCATTTTGGCAATTTGAAATCCTAGATGAATTTTGAGATTGCACTTTGCTACAGAAAACGAAGCCGTGATAACTCTTGAGTGAATGGCCCTGAAATATCAGTGGTGAGTTTACAAAATCACATGTTTTAGCTTCCACAAAAGTCTCAGTTCCCCTCAAATAACACATATGCTTAGATATACATATAGAATTATTCAATGTAGTCAAACAGGTACCTGAACAAGTAGAATAAGTATTACCTGACTTGATGGAATCTAGATTAATACTGCTCTTCTCTATTCATAATTTGCAATACAGAACAAAGAAATTTAACTCCCTTGCTTGTCAGAAAAATCTCTTAAGTGAATTATAAGTTTTGAGACTATTCAATCTTTAATGGGTGACACCAAAAATAAAGTTAAAAGAGAACTTGGCAGTGAGACATGGGCTGGTGGCAAATAAAGTTTAAAAACAAAAACCTTGAGAAATCACACCCCCAGGAATATAGCTGTTTGCCCTAATCTGCATTCACCAGCTACCCTTTCCAACTCAGGCATAGGCTTTCATCCTCTAACCATCCAAAATGACTGTTACTGACAGTTCTGAATATAAAGGAAACCAGCTTGAAAAATTCATTTGCTCATTTTTGTCTAGTTTAAGTACAGAAAAAGAGACTGAGCATATCATTTGTCCCAACTACATTTTTTAAAATTTAAAAATATGTTGATTATGCCAATCCAAAAAATCCTGGACTTGTTAGAAAAGAGGAGGAAACTAATATGGAGTTAACACACCTACTACTTAAATTTACCAAACTGGTCACTCAAAATATCAATATAATAATACTTCTAATAGCAACTCTTAACCCATCTTCTGAGCATCAGAATTACCTCTGAAACTTTTAAGCACTCAGATATCCAAGCTTTTAAAATGACAGACTACTACATATACTATTTTGATTGTTGTGTGTGTATCTCAGGCATTTCTATTTTTAAAAACTCCTGCCTGATTTAAATGGACAGTCAAGGCTGAAAATTTTCATTTTTCTCTTTTCTATATACAGATATTAAAAATATCTATTTACTTATTTTCCTGTCACCAAAACACCTCTGGACTGGTTTTCTAAATAGTTGGAGGGGATGTCTGGGATGGTCTGACTTGAACTTGAGAATTAATGGCCCACTTCTAACTCACTTTTGGTGAGTCTTGGGAGTACCTTTGAAAGATAGGCAGTTACTTGCAGAAGAACTGCAGAAATCACTATGTGTTGAGCTGATTCACGCAGTTTTAAAGATGCCTAATATGGCATAGCATGCTTCAGGGTGAAAAGCAGCATAATTTTATTTAGTAATGGTGAATGGACTTCCATGTAGTGCTGGGAAGGTCCCTAACTAATGTGATAAAAGTTCATCTACTTGGACCCCTTGGGAAATAAAACATTCTGGGTGGTGGTTTTCTGGATAACTGGATGATTCTAAACTTCAAAACCTACTTTGACCATTCGGAACGTAAATAGTTCTAAATTGTGTCATAGACTTCCTGTTTTCCGAAGAAGTCTACTGAGTATAATTTAATCTTTTCTTGATAATGCAGATTCTTAATCATCAACTATTATTATCAGTCAAGAAATTGCAGTGAAAGCTGGAAATGGGAAGCATTGTTATCCAAGATCAATAGAAGCTGGCTTCCTAACTTCATGGTCCAAAGAATCATTCTTATCATGGCTGTTAAAAGATACACTGAAGCATATTAAAAATTTTAAGAGCTTATTTGAGCAGAAATGCATTCAAATCAGGTAGCATCCAATATCCTAGCAACTGTACAAAATGAAAGTGAGCGAGATCAAGAAAGTTGTATGAGGCAAAATAAGTGGGTTGGTTATTGCAAGGTCGTTTTTCTTCAGGGGATGGCAGGGGTCCACCAGACAGATTACCTAACTCTCGCAGATCAGGTGAATACTGATTGACTGGTTTAAGGTCCTATTTCTGGGAGAGCTGAAACTGTAATTAACTCTTTTTGCGGGGGCCTGCTGTCCTGTTTTCAACATGGTCCAGAGCCATGATCACAGATTAAACTCATAAGATATGGGAGGAGGGACCGTGCCAGGATGCTAAATTCGTAACCACAGCCCTCCCATATTTTTCAGTATCACTGGAAATATTGGTGTTATAACAACTAGCACATATTTCCTAAATTTCAAGCTCCAAAGAAAGCCAAATCAGAATTAGAAACGAATTTATAGATTTATCTTAAGAAACCTCTGTCTCTAACACTCAAGATTAGTACTTAAAGTTTTTCCTGTTTATAGGGAGTATAGAGTAGTGGTTAAGACCAGGGACTCTGGAGCCGAACTGACTGGACTTTAATCCTAGTTCATTTATCTCTGAACTCAGTGTCTCAGGTTCCCATCTGTCAACTAAAAAATAAAGGGAGGCAAGTTATTAATAGCATCTACTTTATAGTACCTTACTGTGCAGAGTAAATGATATTAGGAAAACAAGAGTATTGGGCATATGATATGTGCTGTGAAAAAAATAAATGCTGTATTAGCAGGGCAATATGGAAGTAAGGCATGTATCAAAGAATAATTTTCAAAAAATCAGTTAAAATCATGTCTCTGATATAGACACAAAATGAACATGTGTCAAAGACTCTATTTAACTTAACTCTTTTTTTTTTCACCTTTTTAAGAACTTACTCTTAACGAGAGAACCAGGAAAATGTCAAAACTGGCTTGAAGGAAAAGTTAAAGAACAGAGATATCTATAGGTCAGAAATATCGAAATGAATTTGCTGAGGGACTTAAAATTTGCTTTTGAGGTTAGAGGCTGCCAAATGTCCTTCCACCAGAAAGGATTTATTTGCATGTCTATAGTAGACATGAATTTTATGCATTGCTATTTACTCTTCCAAAGCTAGGAAGTAAAACCCAAGCAACTCTCAAACAGGTTTCAAAGAAATTGGAACTTTCATACATTGCTGGTAAAACATATAAAATGAAAATTTAAAATAGGGCAACCACTTTGTAAAACAGCTGGGCAATTTCTCAAAAAGTAAAAAGCAGAGTTACAATATGATCCAGCAATTCCACTACCAGGAATAAGCCTAAGAGAATATCTTTCTATCTATCTATCTATCTATCTATCTATCTATCTATCTACCTACCTACCTACCTATCTATCTATATAAACTTGTACATGGAAATTCATATCAGTGTTATTTATAATAGTCAAAAGGTAGAACCAATCCAAATGTCCATTAACTGATGAGTGGATAATCAAAATGTGGTATATTATATGATGAAATATTATACGGCAACAAAAAGAAATGAAACACTGATACATGCTACAATATGAATTAACTTTGAAAACTTTATGCTAAATGAAAGGAGCCAGGCTTCCATATTGTCTGACTCCATTTATCTGAAATTTCCCAAATACAAATCCCTAGAGACACAAAAGTAGATTAACAGTTGACTGGAGCGGGTTGGGGTAGGGGGTAGAATGGAGAGTGACTGCTAACAGGTACAAAGTTTCTTTTGGGGGAAATAAAAATGTTTTGGAGTTAGTGGTGTTGGTTGCACACTTTACTGAATATACTCAAGAACACTGAATTGTACACTTTAACAGGATGAATTTTATGATATGTAAAGTATACCGCAATAATAAACATATTTTTAAAAGATAGTGTGGAGCTAAGGCTCTCATGTTTCTAGATGTGCAGAAACATGAGAGACCCATGGAGAATTGTTTCCCAATATTTCTAGTCAAGTATTCAATACATACTATTCTTTAAACATAGTTTCCTTATATATTTTTGAACACATATATATATTTATGAATATATACATATATATTTCTTGTATGTGTTTCCTTAAATATTTTGGTGTTTGTACCTAGGTATTAAACATTGTTTATCATAAACACATATGTATTATATATTATAAATTATATCTTTGAACTAATTTTTGCCTATATAAATGAAGAATATAGTTTTTTTAGGACTAATTTTTAGAGCAGTTTTATGTTCATAGCAAAATTGAGTGGAAGTACATAGATTTCTCATGGACCCTCCTATCCCTACAGATGCATAGCCTCCCCCGTTATCAACATCCCCCATCAGAGTGGTATTTTTGTTACAGTTGATGAATCTACATTGACACATTCTAATCATCCAAAGTCTATAGTTTATGTTAGAGTTCACTTTTTTTGTGCATTACATGGGTTTGGACAAAAATATAATGACTTGTGTATCCTCCATCATAGTCTTATAGATAGTAATTTCACTACCCTAAAAATCCTCTGTGCTCCCTTACTCATCTCTGTCCCACTGGCAACCACTAATCTTTTTACTGTCTCCATACATTTGCCTTTTTCAGGATGTTATATAATTGGAATTATACAGTATGCAGCATTTTCAGATTGACTTCTTTCTCTTAGTAAAATACGTATATGTTTCCTCCATATCTTTTCATGGTTTAATAGCCATTTCCTTTTAGCACTGAATGATATTCTATTGTTTGGATGTAGCACAGCTTATTCATTCTTCTATTGAAGGACAACTTAGTCACTTCCAAGATATGGCAATTATGAATAAAGCTGATATAAATACCCATGTGCAAATTTTTATGTGAACATAAGTTTTTAATTCACTTGGGTAAATTCCAAGGTTCACATGTATGGACAAAAAAGGGGTCACAGACTAATCCCGACAAGCTCAAGGGAGGCCTGCATGCATGGTGGCCTTATAAACTCAGAGATGAAAGTAGCCACATAGGAGGGTCTGACATTACAACTTTCTAACTAGAAGCGAGTCATGCTGGGTAGTCATGTCCTAGCCCAGTATCTTCCTTGGCAAAGGTCAATCTGTACTTTAACTGAACCTGTTTATTATCTTTTTGCATCTACCATAACATACTTCTGGAATGTCAGTGTAATCATTTTTTTTCCAGACCCTTCAGGGCACAGCCACTGCCTTACAGTGAGACCCCAGAACCCCCCCATTGTTATCTTGTTATCCAGCATACCATCTCTGTGTGCTATAAATTTGTTAACTGTCCTATACCCCTCAATGTAAAAAAAGTTATGTGATTTTTTTTTCTTTTTGTCCAATTTCAGAGATTGCTCTGCTTTGCTTTCTCCTGCCTCCCTAATCTATCACCAATAGACTTCATGTAACCTCCTTATATCTTTTCCTTTGATTCAAATGTATAAAATAAGTGATAAAACTGCCATTTCCTGGAGCATTTTCTTAATCTGTTGGGATTTTGCTTTCCAGCAATTATCATCAGTTTGGCTTGAATAAACTAATAAATACTCTCTATAGGTTTGAACATTTCTTTCATTTGGCATATGGTAACAATATGTTTAGTTTCTTAAGAACCTGCCAATTGTCTTCAATAATGGCTGTATCATTTTGTATCACCACCAGCAATGACTAAGATTTCCTATTGCTTGATAGCATTTGGTGTTATCAGTGTCCTGGGTTTTGTTCATTCTAATAGGTATGTAGTATTATCTCATTGTTTTGATTTGTGTTTTCCTGGTGACATGTGATGTGGAGTATCTTTTCTTGTGCTTATTTGCCATCTGTATATCTTCTCTGGTAAAGACTACTATACTTTTTAATGTTAATTTTATCTCCTGCTGCTTTTTCAAATTCTTTGACTGCTTTAAATGGTTTTTCCCATTTATTTCCATTTATTATTTTTTTTTCATAAGATGCTGCATTTGGTGTGTCTATAGAGTGGGACAAAAATAGGTTAACAGTTATGAGTACATAAAAGAGTTTATTCTTGTATTATTATTTATTATTGTATTATTTTACATATGAACAACTGTAAACCTACTTTTTCCCTACCCTATATTTAAACTTAAGAGTGGAAGATTTTAGAATCTTGTCTTTTGGGAGTCAAATTTCTAAAAAAAGTCTTTTTCAGTCTCTTGCCTGAGGGTATATATAATCCTAGCTGCCAGCATTATTTGAACTAGGTTATAAGCATCTGGGAGTATGAACATTTAGTATACAGTCTTTCACTGTACATAAACCTCTGCTTAATCCTTTTTTTTTTTTTTCCCCCAATATAAAACCCAAGCTTAACAAGGTCTGGTTTTCTCTGAGTAGAAATCCTGTTTTGCCATCCCCACATAATAATCCTCTAGTCAGAAGCAGATCTCAGTTTTGTAGGGCCTGAAACTTATGCAATTTAGGACCTTTAAGAGACAGAATAAAAAGTATCTTTGTTTGCAAATTAAAATGACCAAACACATTTCTTGGGCAGGCTCCAAGGGCTTTAGAAGGAGCCCCAGTGAATGCTAGTGGTACTGAACAAAAGTGGAGTTTGGCTGCCTGCTGTCAAACACAGGCAAACTCTGGAGGCAGAGGTTTGGCGAAAAAGGAAAGGAGCCATTTATTGGAAAGCTACATAATTCTGGAAGAGTGCCAGGCTTCTGCCTGAGAGCCCATCTCCTTTAAAACCCCCAAAGAAAAACAATCCTGCCATCCTTTGCCAGGCCAGACCAGCCTTAGGCTGCACTCAGAGGTCCTTTACCCATTTAAAAATACCTTCCCTTGGGAAACACAGGCAGCTTATCTGGTTCCCAGTCACAGACCAGCTTCAGGCACCTTTTGGAACCTGTGAGCCAGTATCCTATTCACAGCATGCTGCCGTTTCTTCCACATGATGCCCACCAGCGCACTGCTTATGCCTCGTCGCTCTGGCCGTCGGCTTGCCAGTGCATGGGTGTGTCCAGCACCACGTAACTGAACACCAGTCGCCTACACCACGGCTACTTCCTACACTGGGAGGGGTGTAGGAACTCTGCCAGACCACACGGTCTCCAGGGCCTGCTGGCCCAGGAATGCTTGGATCTCCAGCTGGGCAAGCCGGGACATAGCACCGGTGGGGAACCAGAAGTGCAAGTCTCCGTGCGCCCTCCACTTAAAAGTCGGGGCCCAAAATTCTGGGCACCACAGAAGTGTCCAGCTTCCCAGCCAATCCAGGCTAGCATCCGCCACATTCATCAGCCTGTGCAGCATGTCTGCCGCTCCTCCCACCACCATGTTAACCTCCACGGTACACGTGTGTTGTGACCTTTTTGGCCCCTGCATACTCTGTGCAAGCTTCCTCCTGCTGTGTTGTGCTGCATTGCTTGGTTGCCAGGGCAACATATGCTGGTGCTGGGCTGGTTTATTTACCCTTAAGGGGTGGGGGGTGGGGGTACAGAAATCTATCACATGGCTTTGGTCGTGCCTCGCGCACTTCTTGACCCCGGCTCACGGGTGCCTCTCCTCTGCCCAGGGATCTGGCAACATTCCCCCTATAACATTAGGCTCTGAAACTAAAGATTACTCAATTTCATGGTAAATCTAAATTAGCCTCCAATCTTCTCCAAGATGGGGACAGCAAATTGCTTACAAGTATAGAATTAGGGGGGGATTTGGTAGTCTAAATCATAAACAATTTGACTCGAAAAGACTTTGACCCCAACTTCTAGAGGTACCGGGTACTATCAATTTCTAAGCCTTTTTAGGGGGATTTGTGGTGATAAGTTTGCTTCTTGGCTTTCCTCACTCTTGTTTTCAGGTTTTTGGGGTTTGCCAAATCAGTTTTCAGTGTTCAAAATGTTGATGCTGTTGTCTCCTTTACCATTCTTGCTGTTTTTCGAGTTTATGCCATTAAAAAAAAAAATGCCTGTTCTGTTATTTTACTGAGTTTCAGGAAAGAGCAGAAGTTAAGATTTGTGCTCAACTTCCATTCTTAACCGAAGATCAGAATGTGCTAAATCACATTCCAAAATTGTCCCCCACCCCACAAATGGTTGGGACACTTGACACTTCCAGCAGCACAGGAAAAAAAAAAAAAAATTCCACTTACCTTGGTCAACATTCCATATTCTCAAAGTTTCCCAATCTGGTTACAGTAAACTATCTTGATTATTCAAATTTGTATTTCCCTAATTGCTGTTGGGAAATGCCCCGCCTGGTTTCAGGAACTGTAGCCTTGCTGACAAGCTAGAAAACCCCAAGGCTGGAGCTAATCAAAGAGGCCTTGGGAAAACAGCCCACTGAGGAGAGGAGGCCTGTCCCCCTGGCAGGAGCTCAGCCCCTGCCCCCCTCGCATCACCCTGCTTGGCCCTGGGATGGTTGGTTGTTGATGATGGGTAAGTTCTCTCATGAGGAGGGACAACGTAAGCCAGACATCAGCCAGCATGGGCAGCAGGACAAGGACTTGGGGGTCACGGAGAAAGGGCAAAAAGGCCTGCACCCCTTGGCTTGGCTTAGACATGGCTGGAGTCCTCATTCTATCTGAAAGAAGTCTCCTTTTCTCTTAGTGACTCTGTCCTGCTGGCCTGACTCAGGGTTGCAACAATACTAAAGGCAGGTACAGCCCTAAACTGGATGGGCTGGTTCCTGCAGACAATCAGGTCTAGAAGTTCCTCTAAGACATTCTTTGTTCTTCCCTCAAAAGCTACAATAACGGGCTCATACTGGGAAGGAGATTTACATTATTCATAGACCCTGACCTGAGGCAGACCTGTTTTCCTCTGTTATCTATGTTCTCTGTTTTCTGTAAACATAGCCTTTTGACATTGATTGATGACCTTTGTTGTATACCCCTGCACATATGGTTCTCAACAAAAGCCTTCGGACAGGGGGGTTCAGGGCCTTCTCTTCCCTACAGAGAAGAGAAATGTTCCCTCTCCTAGCAAACGAAGAAGGATTTGCGACGACTGTGTTTATTTCCCCATCCAAGACAACCCCGGGATGGGCACTGCGGGATTCTGAGCCTGGCTCCCTCCTCAGCTGGCTCCGGACAGTGACCCTCAGATCCAGGAGCCGCCACAGCACTCTCCGCAATGCGTTGTTCCCCGGGATGCGTCGCTCCCCGCGACAAATTATTACTGAGGTTCAGTATAATTGTATGTTTATTGGCCCTTTGTGTTTCTTCTATGAATAATCTCTTCATATAATTTACCCATTTTTTAATAAGTAATGAAGGGGATTAGAATACACTACCCAAAATATCCTATTTTGGCATATTGATTGAGCTGAAAGCAATTGGAAAAAAGCAAATATAGGAAGGGCTCTCTGACCTCCCTCTTTCTACCTAACACAGGGTATACAATTTCCCATGATAAAGGTGCCTTCCCTGGAACAGGAAAAGGAGAACATTCTTATCACTGGAGACAGGAGTTGAAATCAAGATTAATCTGCATAAACAAACTTTGTTAAAATAAGTCTCGTGTTTAATGATTTCCCATATATTTCCTAGTCACTTTCCCACAATTTATCAACCCTAGCCCAAAGCCCTTTCTCCTGTCATGTCAGTTTTCACAATTTATCATTCTTTTTAAAATGGTGTATAAGCTCACAAGCCTATCTGCTTTTTTGAGGTTTTCATTTTTATATATGAAGGCCTCCATGTACATGTACAAATATTAACATAAAAAAAAAATTTGCAGCCCTGACTGGTGTGGCTCAGTTGGTTGGGAATCTGTTCCATGAAGCAAAAGGTCACTGGTTCAATTCCCTGTCAGAGCACTTATCTGGGTTGCAGGTTGGTCCTGGGTGGGGCGCATATTAGAGGCAACTGATCAATGTTTCTCTCTCACATCGATGTTTCTCTTCCTCTCTATTTCCTTATTCCCCACCCCCCAATAAATAAATAAATAAATAAATAAATAAATAAATAAATAAAATTGTATGTTTTGCTCCTGTTAATGTCTAATGTGAGTTTGTCAGGCTCAGCCATAGAACCCAAGGAGGTAAATAGCCTTCCTCCCATACAGCAGTTTATCTTTTTCTTATTGAATAGTCTATATTTATCCACTGATTTGAAATTAATATTTATTAACTATTAAAGGCTTATTTGGAGAGTTCCATTCTCTGTTTTCCCCTGGATTTTACATCTTGGTTATTGCCAGCTTTTCAAAACTGCTCTTCATATAGTAAATATCCTTGCAAAAAATCAAATGGGAATTTGTTAGCATCATAAAAAATACCAATTAGAGATTGAAATAAAATGTCCACTTTAATATTTGTCACACAAATGTTTACTTACATTTATCTGAAAATTATGAGAACAACTTGTGCATGTCAAATTCATATTACTACCTATATAAGAACTACACATAGTCATTTATTTACCTATATCAGGATAACATACAAAGTTTTTGTTTAAGACGTCTCAGTTAAAAGGAAACACTAAATAAGGAAAATAAATTTCCAAAGATTCAGTTATTAACAATAAAAATAATAAATTATTTCAAAATGTCTTACATTTTGACAACTTTGAATTTTACTTACATGCTATCATTTCCAAAAAACATAAATTACAACAAGGGTCACTGTCAGGGTGATATATATTTTTAAAGCTTTTTTTAAATATGCTATTATTATGCTTTAACATCATTTGATTTTTTTCTTGGCACATGTGGCATCTTGGAAAGTAAAAATATATTTTGCCAATTTTATGTTATTCTGCAGGTATAAGAGAAAGCACAATTTAGGAGGCAGACAGACCTGCATTTAATTACCAGCTTTGTCCACAGTTGTGTTGTGTAAGGCTGGTCAATTACGTTTTGGCGCTGAGGCCAGGATTAAGTTAAATAATGCACATTTTAAAATTCATAGCATGGGCACTAAATGAATGCTAGATGCTTGCTCCAATTTATTTATATTGAAGCAATAGTAAAATATCACAGTCTTATGTTTTGGTACAATTTTAAAGCTGAAAAAAATTTAAAAATAAAATCAGTGTGCTTCGAAAACTTTCACTTTTAAGAAATAAAGCCTTCCTCAGGTTTAAATTTCTCAATAAAAATTAGTGCCTACTATACCCTGATTTTTTAAAAGAAGGTATGATAACATGGTCAATGGTTAAGGACTTTAGGTTTTCTTTTGTGCTACTAATATAAAAATAATGGCTATATTTAAGGCTCATTAAGTGATTGTTTGTAGTTGCCCTGAACCAAATTTATATTCTTGATGTTGCACTATCAACTGAAACAGACCTACTACCTTGAATGACTCTTATAGAGAAATGGCCATGATATTCTACATTTGAATAACCATGGCATCCTTAACTGATTTTTAGTAAAGGTTCATTTGGTGGTATGTGGCAGTACAGCTTGTCTGTCATTGAGGATGACTTTTACATACACAATCACAAACTCATCTTTCTCATGCTAAATACTTGGTGTTTGGGAGATCTAAGATTCTTGGAAATTAAATTTAAACTGTTAGAGGGACTAGCCTACTGTAGACAGCAATGCTTCCATCCCTGTCTTGGATCTTTTTGTTTCCTACCCTGACCACCTAACAAATCATCTTTCCAATTCTAACTCAAAAACCTCTCCTACGGGAACTTTTCCCTAACCAGATTTCACATCCAACCATTTATGTCCATGACAATCCTGTGTAATTTGTATCAACTTCAATCTGCATATATTATTATTCATATTTTGTTTGCCTTCTACTTCCAGCCCGGATGTAATCTCTGATTTTTTTAAGCTTCCATGGTGTTTAGCACAATGCTCTGTAGGTATGTATGTGACTATGTGTATGCATGTGGGTGTGTGCACATGTGTGTTGAGTGAATAAAAGATTAAAGAACCTAAGGTGGGTGTAGGGTAGGAAAAGTTATATAATTTTTTCAGAAGTCAATTGCTGCACCTTCCTAGAACTAAAAATCTGATTTTCAAAACTCTTTCAGTTTGGCCTTGGGCGTGTCAATAATAAAAAGGCAGTGAAAAAGCTTTTTAAAAAACCTTTATGAAGTATTCCAAAGGTTTTTTAAATAAATTATTAAGAGCACCAAACCAAAACATTTTACTAAATACTGGTAAAATATTTCCTATAATTTTACAAATGTAGACTTCATTTCATTCAAGACAAAGAATACTGAACAGGAATAGGTGTTGTGAATCAGGATTAAAAAGGCAATTCAATTCACTTTAAGTCAATACCTAATGCACATTTTGCAATTAATTTGATAAGCCTTCTGCAGTCCATAAGTATGCTATGTTGAGTAAAAGAATGATTTAGATCAGGATGTTGTAGATCTCTATAGTTGTTTTGATACTATAAAATATGACACACAATGAAGCTGCTGTTTCACAAGAAAAATTTTCTTTATAATAGCTGTTAATATTAAAATAGGATATAATAAAAATTATTCCCAATGTGTATATTTTTCAGGTTTGCCTGACAGTGTCCTTTTGAGAAATCTGACAATTTGTTGTTAGATTACAGACATTTGAATTTCACTTTTATGAATGAAAATAATACACATACATAATAACAAACAACAATATATAACAGCTTTTTACTAAAGCACTCTGCAATTTACATTTAAAGCTTTGCAATAAAACAACTCGGTGTACCTTTGTAAGTAAAATTATACAACATATAATGTAGGCAATAATTACATTAAGAATAAATAAAATGAAGCACAAAAATTCTGTATCATAACAATGGATTGTTTTAGCTGTCATTCTAAATCTTATCTGTTTGTATGAAGTTCTAATGTATCTTAAACCCAAGAAACTTTACCTTTTAAATAATATAATAAAAATATCAAGTTTGGAGTATAAACATAATACTCTTTATGCCTTTTTTCCCTAGGTTATCTAGGAAATAAAATAAGACAAATGGGAGGCAAGGACAGTTTTCTTGCTACAAATGCCTCCTTGCTTCCCCATATACTTTTATGTCACTTCTAGAGTAAATAATACAAGATGACAGCTTTGGCAAATTATAATCTTAAGATTTTATTATTTGGAAGAAAGTTTTTAGGAAAAAAATTTAAGAACTTTTTTCTTTTTGGCTTATTCATTCTCAACCTTTTTCTCTAATATACAACAGTAGTATAACAGCAGTTTTTGAAATTCTAAACAATCATTTTAACCAGGACAAAATGAATTGGATTAATTTATAGATTAATCTAAGGAGGTTATCAGTATAGGTACTAGGGTGAGGTCCTAGAATTTGTTACACGTAGGGCTAAACTAGCAAGAGATCGCATGGCAAAAGTAGAAACTTTGTGACATATCCCAGCTTTTGCAATATAGTTAGAAGCCAATCGAAAAAGCCTTTCAGCGCCAAAGGTATTGAAGTGCCCAGGAAGCACCTTCTCTACCAGACCTCTGTCCACTAGTTCTATTAGACGTTCACAGGTTCCAACATAGTCACTTATCCTGCTGTATGGGAGCCAATCAATCAGTGATCCATCATACACAACGTCTCCACTGAAGAGAATCTTTCGGTCTTTGTCATGTAAGCAAATACTGCCCCTGGAATGACCCGGCATGTGCATAACAGTGAGCTGTCTGTCACCAAGGTTGATTACATCCCCTACAAATGGAAACAGAGTTTACAGATAAACATGTATATATGACTTCAGTTACTTAAAGAATAGAAGAATAGTAAATGGTTTCAAAGAGGTTGGGAAGGATGACACTTATTTTACTTTTATTTTTAAAATGCTGTTCCTTTTATTTTTTTTTCATTTTATGAAAAATATATTTCTTAATGATGATTTCAAAATAAGTTGCCTGTATTTTATTTTTTACTTGCTAGGCCAGTGTTTATCAGAGTAATGTGGAACACTCTGCAGGTTGTTATGATACATAAAAATGAAGGTTCCGTGGTCAAATAATTTTGCAAACTTTTCAAAGAAAATTATGCAGCTTTCTTTCTGTAAGGCTTCTTAGAGCTTTTAATATACTAGTATACTTTGAGGTCTCTCTGGAAAAAGTCCAGCCATTATCAATGTAAGGAGAACGGTTTGCACATCGATGTAACCTGGCAGCCAAGGAGAGTGGACTGGAATGCACATGTGTGAACAATGATGACATCACTGTACTAATCAGTAGGCTTGGTAGATACCTTTGAAGTGAGCCTGTGTACTGTGTGGACATTGCATTCAAAATGACTGAATAGAGCACCAAATCTGCATCAGGTTTTGTGTTAAGCTTGAATGTTCCTCTACAGAAACTATTCAGATGATTCAGAAGGCCGTACCTCTTGGGCAACTGGTGATTGGCAACTGGTGATTGGCAACTATGGGCAACTGGTGATTGGCACAATAGACCTGCTCATGTATCACCTCTCATGTGGAGGTTTTTGGTGACACATCAAATCACCCAGGTGACTCAGCCCCCCTACACCCCATATTTGGTACCCTGTGACTTCTGGCCTTTCACAAAACTAAAATCACTTTGAAAGGGAGGAGATTTCAGACCATTGATGAGATTCAGGAAAATACAGTGGGGCAGCTGATGGTGATTCCAACAAAGGATTTTGCAGAGTGTTTTGAAAAGTGGAAGAGATGCTGGGAGAACTGTGTGAGGTCCCAAGGTGCCTACTTCGAAGGGTACTAAGGCATCACTGTCCTATGTACAATGTTCCCTATGTCTTGTATGTTCTTCAATAAATGCCTCTATTTTTCAATACACATGGCTTCTGGACATACCTCATATAAGTGGGAGATAAGGTTGTGCACTTTCTCAAACTTATTTGACCATAAAACTTTTATTTTTCAGACCATCCATGGAACCAGTATCCTGGTGACACAATTCCTGAATGCTGCTCTAGTGAACAGCATTATATTTTTGCCCCTTGTTTTGTCAACCTGTGGAAACAAAGGCTTGAGGAATTGGTACAAATGATAATGCTCTGGAGGCTGCTATTGCTGTGGGTAATAAACTGTCCTTAGTGTCTAACCCAGGACTCTCATGTCTTCTCTCAGAATCCATTCAACTGTGGCAGGCTAACTTAGTAACTTGCAAGTAGAGTACAATTTCATACTCTCCTCAGTTATTTGACAGTGGAGGAAATTGAGCAATATAAGTGCAAAATCGCTATTTTGCTGGATTTAAAGAAGTACTAACCTATATAATAATCGTAAGTTAAAAGTTTCATACTGTTATCTCTATGCAAATAGACCCCCCCAAAAATAAATAAAAGAATCCTGATTGTTATATTTTAATTTCTTTTAATAAGGAATTAAAGTATATAACAATCAGGATTTTTTAAACATAAAGAAGAAAGAAAGGAATGATCAAGAAATGAGCCCTGGCTGGTATGGCTCAGTGAATTGAGTGTCAGCCTGTGAACCAAAGGGTCGCTGGTTCAGTTCCCAGACAGGGCACATGCCTGGGTTGCAGGCCAGGTCCCCAGCAGGGGCACATGAGAGGCAACCACACACTGATGTTTCTCTCCCTCTCTTTCTCCCTCTCTTCTCCTCTCTCTAAAAATAAATAAGTAAAATCTTTAAAAAATAAAAGAAATGAGACATAGTAAACAACAAAATGGCAGATCTAAATACAACTATATCAATAATTACATTAAATATGAGTAGAATTAAACACTATCAAAGACAGAGATTGTTAGACTAGATTTTAAAAAGGAAGATATACAGCATCTATATGGGTTGAAAAAGTTATATATAACATATAAATATGAATTATAAGGAAACTAGAACGGCCATATTGATATCAGATAAAATAAGGGCTTCTAATAGAAAAAAGGTACATTATATGAAGATTATATTAGGACAACACATTAAAAAATAAAAAATTATAAATGTATGTTTACCAAAAACAGAGACCAAAAGATGTTTTATCTGAACAATGAAAACCATAACATTATTAAGAGAAATTCAAGAAGACCTAAACAAAAGGATATTCTACGTCCACTGACTTAAAGACTTAAAATTGTTAAGATGGTAATTAAATTCAATTTTTTTTCTATAGCTGCAATGTCTAATAAAATTTTCTGAGACCAAAATATTTTATATAAACACTGTTCAATATGGTAGCCAATATGTATATGTAGCTAATGGCACTTGAAATAAGGCTAGTATAACTAAGGAACTAAAATTTTAATCAATCTTAATTTAAATTTGTATTTAGATAGTCACAAGGGACTAATGGCTTCTGTAATGGTCAGTGTAGATCTATAGATTCAACAGCATTTCAATCAAAATCTCGATATGCTTTTATAGAAGAAATTTAAAATCTGACTCTAGAATTTATATAGAAATGCAGATGACCTAAAACAGCCAAAACAATTTTGAAAAAGTGGTACAAAGATGAAAGACTTATACTACCTAATTTTAAAAATTATAATAAAGTTACAATGATCAAGGCAGTGTGGTGGTAGCTATATGATATACACAATTAATGGAAGAGAATAAAGTCCAAAAAAGGGACACTTAGATATATAGTCAATGGATTTTTGACAAAGGTGTCAACCAAGATAATTCAGTGGGTAAAAGGAGAGTCTTTTCAACAATTTGAACTAGGGCACTTTGGATATCCACATGCAAATAAAGAAGCAAAACAGAAGCTTTCAACCCTTACTTTACAATATTAATAAAAGTTAATTCAAAATGGATCATAAACCTAAATGTGAAATATTCTAGAAAAAAACTTTGTGATCTTGGGCTATACATAGAGCTCTCATGTAAGACACACACACACACACACACACACACACACAAAACCATAAAAATATAAGGATAAATGACTAATTGGTCTTCATCCAAGTTATAAAGTGTTTTGCTTTGTAACTTGGATAAAACTGGTCTTTATCCAAGTTATAAAGTTATTTTAAAAATGAAAAGACAAGTCACACACTAAGAGAAAATATTTACAGATTGCATATTTGATAAAGAATTTGAATTCACAATATGTAAAGAACTCTTACATTTGTAGTAATAAAACAAAAACTCGATTTTTAAAAAAGGAGAAAAGATTGTAATAGATCCTTTTAACAAAGAAGATATCTGACTAGCAAATAAATTCCTGAAAAGATGCTCAACATCATTAGTCATTAGGGAAAGGTAAATTAAACCACAATGAAAAAAACACCACTACACACTCACTAGAATAGCTAAAATAAAAATGACTGACAAAATCAAATGTTAACAAAGATGTGGACAAACTGGAACCCTTATACAATGCAGTCTGGAATGTAAAATATTATAACTACTTTGGAAAAACAGTTTGGCACTTTCTTAAAATTAATATACACTTACTATAAGACTCAGGAATTCTTTTCCTAGGTTTCTACCAAGGAAAATGAAAACATGTACCCACATAAAGTCTTACATGCAAATGTTCTTGGCAGCATTATTCATAACAGCACCAGACTAGGAAGTTTCAAATTTCCATCAATGGTAAATAGATATGTTATATCCACAAATGAATTATTTCTTAACTGTGGAAAAGAATGAATTAAAAAAAAATTTATTGACTGACTTAGAAAGAGAAAAAAAAACATCAATTTGCTGTTCCATTCATTTATGCATTCATTAGTTGATTTTTGTATGTGCCCTGAATGAAGATAGAACTCACAACCTTGGCATATTGGGATGATGCTCTAACCAACTGAGCTACCTGGCCAAGGCAAGGAATGTGTTAGTAATAGATAAAGCAGCATGGACGAATCTTCAAAACATCATGCCAAATAAAAGAAAACAGACACAAAAGACTACAATTACATGTGCAGAAAATTTTCAGAAAAACAAACTGTAGTGACTCAAGACAGAGCAGCGGGGCCAGGGTGAGAGCAGGGATTGTCCTGTCTTGTCTTGAATCCCAGTAATTACTTTGAAATGAGATCACTCAAATTTCCCAGCATTCTAGTCATAAGGGGCCAGATTCCTTTTGAGGATAATTATTCCTGATTTAAGATGCCTCTGGGGAATCACAAACCACTGTCACTTACTGTATGATTGGCAGATAAGGGAAAGAAATTATAGCTAAGCTGACTTAATAATACAGTTCTTGAAGCCCAATTGTGTTAATAGGTGTATAGAAAGGAGGGGAGTGAGGAAAGTTTGAGCCTACAAAAATGCTCTGGAGAATTACCAATGTAGAGTATTCGGTTATGTCCAGGTGATAGTCATAACATCTACAGAAAAGGCATTAAGTGCCCATTTATCAAAACAGCTACCAATTGTAAGCAACTGATAAGGCCGAAGTGGCTGAGTATCATTAGATCTGCCATTACCCTGTGCCTTTATAAATGCCTTCCATATGCTTATAATGCTCACATAATTTCAAAAGCTTTCTTACATGAACCAGACCTGCCCATGAAATGTACACACACACCACACACACACACACACAATCCTTCCAAGTCCTCACCCTCACATTAACAGATTTCAGCCATTCTAGAATTTCCTTGGCTTCTCAAATACCCTTTCTTATTTTGGTATCCCCAACCGATTACTTTTATTTCATTTTAACTGAAAAAGTACGTGCACATATTTCAAATAAAATATTCTAGAAGGTCTTAAATGTAAGAAAAAGTTTTTACCCATTCTGGCTCTATACCCAATCCTGCTCCCAAGAGCCAACCACTTTTCACAGTTGTTTTCCTGGTAGTTGCCTCTACTAAACGTAGTTATCTTTAAATAAAGTTAATACTCCATTTCTTGATTTACCAATTAGATCAACTGTACTAACTTCATTCATTATTTCTTGGTTTTTAAATTTTTATATTATCTGTTGACTTCCACTAGGATATAAAAAGGATTTTTAGCTTTCTTTACTCTTCACCTACCACCACCATACACATATACATTTCTCATCCTCTCATTCTCCAGAGTAACAATTCAACTGTTCCGATCTGGAACCCTTTAGGCTTGAGGTACTAATTGTTAGATTGTCATATTTGTCATCATTTTTTCCTTTCAACTTCCTCTCGTTTTAGTTCGCCTGCATGCCATGTCTTCCACTTGGTTTACTCCCTCGTTTTAAAGGGAATAAATATGGTATTCCCTTGGGAATATGTATCTGAGTACATTCTTAGGTAACAGCATGTAGGAAATAACTTTTTGTAACTTTGTTAGTGGAATGGATGTATAAATCTTAGTTGGAAATCAGTTTTATTCAGATAAAGTGTAGGACTTCTTTTCTAGCTCCAAAACCATTATGACCACTATAGATAACCTTTTTGTTTCTGAAAGCTTGATTCCCAGTATTCTGAAATTTTACAATGTGCTTTGGGTTGCATGTGTTTTTGTTTATTTTTCTGGGAACTCTGTGGGTTCATTTAATCCGGAAATTTACATCCCCCTTAGCTGGGGGGTATTTTCTTGAATTATCTTTACTGTGCTTTCTTTTCCTCAACTTTATTCTATCTGTGCTCCTATAATTCCAATGTTGGATTTTCTAAACTGGTCCTTTACTGGTTCTCTCCTAGTTTTTATTTTGCCTATCTGCTCTTTTTGTAAGCTTTCAACATTATCTTCTGGATCTTCTACGAAGTTTTTCAGAGGTTTAAAATTCCAACAGCCCTGTGTGTGGGTGCCTGTTGTTCTACCTTGTTTATGTTGAAAGCATCCTATTGTCTCTTGGATATCTTGAAATGCAAATACCTTCTGTAGTCCCCTGATGATATTGCTAGTCCTACCTTCAGAAGTTGCTTTGTGCTTTTTAGTGTTTGATTTCTTGAGAGAGGATTTTCCCAGATTTTCCACTATTCTTAGTTGCCTGTTTAACGGTAGGGGATAAAAAGGATGCTTGAAACACATACATGGAGCCTAATGATCTTCAGGCTTCACTGCAGAGAGACTGACATCTTGTCAGTCTTTCCCTCTATGCCTGGGCAGACATCTCAGATAAGATTCTTTCCATTTCTACAAGGGTCAGGGAGTGGGGCTAAAAGCCTGCTTCTCATTGTCTGGGAACTAGCAGGGCAGACAGACAGACATACAGTCTCTCTCTCTCTCATTCCTATTTTCCATTCTGAACCTCTGAGCTCAATAATACTTGGCATCCCTCAATCAAGAAACCCCTCTTTTTTTACTCTCTATAGAGAACAAACTAACTGAACGGTCATTCTCTTAGGAAGAAGGGCCCTAGAATGTTAACAGTTTCTTTAATGGCTTTCAACCAATTCTACTAATTTTAGTAAGTGTTCTTCCCTTTGCCCCACTAAGGTATCAGCTATTCCTAATTCCTTTCAAGGTTCCTGCAGTGTAAACTGTTTTGGCTCTTGATTTCCCATTGCTGGAAAAATATAAAACTGCTAACTCAGTCATCATGTTTAGTGATCTCCAGCATCTGAAACAGTTCCTCAGTCAATGTGGATTTATACTTAAAATGAGAAAACCAGTTCTTTTTTCAGTAGTCTTAGTGGGGGTTCCGAAGGGAGTCAAATTAGATGCGTTTATTCTATCTGCTACCTTTCTGGAATCTTTTCTTCTTCTTCTAACAGTCCCCAAATGATTCAAGTCCACCTGAAACAACTGCTCTAATACAAAAGTAGGTTCAGAGCTGTGAGTACACAAAACAAAGTTTATTCTTGTATTATTATTATATTATTTTCCATACTAACAACTGCAAATCTACTTTTGGCCCACCCTATATATTAGTGACTCTGAGCAAACTGTATTTAAATATGCATAATTGGAACCAAAATGCCTGTACTTCCTATCACTTGAATATTGTGGGAAAAAAAGAAAAAATGTGTCCATTCAAGAATGTGCTATGTCAACTTAAAGTTTACTGCTATCTTCTTAGAGGAAGATACTATTTTATTAGTAGTACGGTGAGATGTTTTCCCATCAAAGATGATGCATTGTATGATGATCTCTTCTTGTCCTCCTTGTACCTCATTTACAAGTCAACTTTTGGATTAGCAATACAGTGCACAGACTTATGTTTCTCCAAGACAGGTGGTCACCAAGTCACTAAAATGAAATGTAATAAAATAATGACTTCAGGCTCCTTTTCTTCTAACCAAAGCAATGAACACTTTATGCTGTTTGGGTATGGGCCGTTGATGTATGTGTGTAACTGTGTATGAATTTTTTATATTAATATCTCCTTCCAGGCATCCAGATTATGATAACAGCAAGTTAGCAGACCACACTATTCAGAAGAGACAGGAAATTAGTATTCCCAAGAAAAGAGGAAATTAGATACTACTTGAGAGAGTGAAGCATTCAGCTCCTAATTAAAAGAAATTTTTTTTTTTGATTTAACACAGTATTATCATCTTCAAAGTGTTTGGTAAATACTAAGCTTTCCTTTCACACCTTCAAAGGTTTAAAAGCACCACACAGGTAGCTGCAGGCCACCTGAAGTTCCAAAATGCTTTAATTATAATTTTAAGGCCATAATTCTACCAACAGCTAGTATTTGGGAAACCTGGATTCTAGTCCCAGGTTTTTTCCAAAGTGTCTGTGTGACCCTCAGGCGTGATATGCAGGTCTGCTTGGATTATTCATCTATGAAACAATTATTTCTTTCACTCTCTCCACATTGATTTCCTATTGCTGGCAGAGAGCAAATATAAATAAAAGCACTGTATTCATTTAGACAATTTAAATATATTTTAAATAATAATGTCAACATTTTTTGGTCTGGTTGCCAGAAAAAATTTAGTCTGAATACCCTTCAATTGCATGGAAATCTTATCTTTCCAACTATCCATTTTATCAAACTATATAGTAATTAAAAGTACATTTAATGTAAATTTAACATAAATGTAAATATACAGTAGTATAAAAGGACATTAAATTTTCTTTCATCTCAAGTTTAGGTAATATAACTCCCATTTAAAGCAGTTTTTTAAAAAAATCTTTATATTTAAATTTTTAATGAAAAGACTTTTTGGGTGGGATGTGAGGTATGGAATCGTGCTTTTTTTATATATATATATATATCTCAAGTGATCAGGATATCATCTGTAAGATAAAATGATTTTTGTAGAATTTTTTTGTTATATTGGTTAGTAATAAGTGAGCCTTATTGTGTTGCAGCAATTGGATTTTTCTACCTCATCAAAGGTTTTAATAAATTTAAGTGGCTGTCAAATGGTTTCAAGAAAAGAATAGAAAGAAGGGGATTTCACATTCTACCCAGAATTACCATAATATATTTATGGAGTAGGATTTATGTATGGGCTGCATGCTTTTATCTATTGTGCCTTGATTCAAACCCTAGCTTTTGACACTGTCTTGCTCTGTGCATTCTAGGCATGCCATTTAATTGCGGGGGCGGGGGTCAGCTGCTTCATTTCAAATGTGTTGTGAGGATGAAATGAAGTCAACGAAAGTATTCTAAAAAGAATAAAGGAAATTAATATACAAATATTGTTATCGTGTCTAATCAGCTAAATTATTTAAGTGCCTAGATGGGTTGGGAGGACTGGGTCCCTACTCTTATTTTTTTCCATTAGTTTCTCTCTAAATCCCATTCTATCTTTCACAGAGCCAAAGAAGCCCAAGGTCACCTATATACTAGTCCCCATACTTCACTATCACCAGAAATAACCTCCTTATTAATCTTTCTCAGGCCTTGCTTTCAACCAGACCGGATATCCGTCATAGTGCAAGACTCAAGACGTATTTTACTTTTTGTGTATCCTATCAAGATTTTTCTCTCGTTGAGGCAACACGAAGAACAGAAATCTGTCTGGAAGATACGGATGCACGAGCAGACTGGAACCACGGTTCTCTAATGGCTTTCTTAGCCTACAGGTGGGAATTGCTCATAGCCGATGGTCGCCGAGCAGATGAAGTCAGCAGTTATCAAAAGCACAGAGTATGACATGCACTCCGTGAGGCTTCATTCTTTAAATCTTCTCGCTGGAAATGTCTGACAGGCGTTCAGGAAAAGATTGGGAAATTTCTAGTCCCAACTGTTTGTACCTGACACAGGAAACTGACTAGGGGGTGGGGCTCGCTTTCACTCAAGCACTCAACATTGCTCTAAGGTGCCAGAGCTGGTCTCTGATAGGGAAGGCTGCCATAGCCTTGGTTCTGGTCGAGTGGGCTTTTACTCAGGGAAAGGAGAAACAAAAGTGGCGTTTCTGTGATGTGACAAACCATGCGCCTTACAGTTACGCACACCTGCAACATGCATCCCTCGGGCAGTTTTTTCCCAATCCCTCCCTTAAAGAGAAAGCGTGCGCCCGTGAGGGCCCATTACCATCCTGCAGGATGAGCGTGGGCTGCACCGCCTGCACTCGGAACTGCCGGGCCCTCCAGCCGGGGCTGGGCGCCCGCACCACCTCACTGTCGGACAGCCAGGTCACAGTCTCAAAGTTGTCCCCGCGAGCCAGTGCCTCGGCCTCGGCATGGTGCACGGCCACTCGGTCAAACTGGTAAAGGCCGCCAGAGTGGTCGAAGTGCACGTGGGTGGCCACGGCCAGCAGCGGCCGGCATCCCGCATCCTCTTTGGCCCCGCTATCCTGCAAGAGGCCGGAGGAGTACAGGTACTCCGGAAGGCTGCGCAGTCCCAGGCCCGTGTCGATTACCACGTCCTGCTCGGAGCCGCGCACCAACCAGATGTTGGCGCGGTTGCCGGACTCGTAGAAGCGTTCCTGAATCCAGAAGATGCCGTCGCCCAGGGACTTGTGGGCGTACCATTCTAGCGCCGACATTCTGGGCAGGGGTGCGGCCGAGCGGAGTGGATGTGGGCGTGTGTGCCTCCCGCAGGCTGTCCAGACTCCAGGCGCTGCGGCGGACTGGGGCGCTCTGCCCACAGCTGGGGAGGAGGCGCAGAGCGAGGTGGGGGAGCAGAACTAGGAGGAGGGAAGTGCAGAGGAGCCGCTTGGAGCGTCCAGCCGCACTCCGTACTCTCCCGTTGGGTATACAAAAAAATAATAATAATAATAAAATAACAGTGGCTGCTCTGCCCGCACTGGGGCGCTGGACCAATAGCAGCCTCCGTAGCCGCAGCACGAGGGAGCGTGAACGCGAGGAACACTGCGGGCGACTGGATATTTGGGATGCAACGCTTCCCCACCTCGGGGGCTCTGACCGCAGAGGCCGGGAGCCAGAAGTAGGATGCACCAGGTCCGCCCACACACCACACGCCAGGTTGCGCACTTCCAGCCGGCATAGAAAGAGTCAGGCCTAGAGGGGTTGACCCACTACGGTGCCTGCCAAGGGCTAAAAAGCTCTCTGCACAGTGGGCGGAGCCTAACTGGGGAGTGGGCGGGGCTAACTGCTTGGGGTCGGAACTCGGCTCTGAGGCCGCGTGGAGGGCGGAGCGCACCTTTCCAGTCGTGGAAGCAGTCGCGGATTGTTGGAGCCTTGGGTCTGGGTCGGTTCTTTCCCCGCGGGCGCTTCGGCTGCACAGTTTTATCCAAGCCTCGATTCTTAGAGACCAGGTAACAGAAGAAGCAATTGAGGACTTGGAAGGAGATTGAGAGGAAAGAGGGAGTTAAAGGGGCACATGGAGGAGGTGGGGGAAGTCAGGGTGGAGATTCATTAAAGCGCTCTGGGTTGAGGATCACTGAGAAATAACTTTATCTGTTACCCCTTCAAAATATTTTAAAATTGCATCTAGTCTCCTCTTCTGGGACTGTTTGCAGTGAGTTAGAAAGGAATTTATGCTCTTACTGATGGTAGATTTTCAAATCCGGTGACTATGTGATTGATTCAGGCACGAATCATTGCCGCAGACTTTTCTTCATTGTAGGCACTTTATCCTTTATCTTGGGGAGAGGGGTTGTTGATAAGATTTTTCTTTCAAATAATGAAATTCTGTATTCTTCCTTCAGCCTCCTTTTATTTATTTTTATTTTTTTTATTTTTGGTTCGCTCTTGGAAGAGAGCAAGGTTGGTAGAAAGGCTTAACTAAGGAAAGTGAAGGCAACCACACCTTGTGAGAGAAAAAGTGAATAATAATTGGATGTAGCACTGCCAGCAGCATAAAGCACCCCCACTCTTAACATCAGGTCACTTTCTCCACCCTGCTCTTCCCAGCTATTGAAACATCCATTTAGCCTTCAAAAATTCCTTTGGGAGTTTGACAAATCTCCCTCTCAACCAGGAGAAATTAGAGACCCATGAGACATTATAAAAGATAATGATCATATTGTGGCATTTACTAATAAGCCCACATGCAAGGATAGGTGTACTTTCCTCCCCTACACTGCTAAAACTTTTGGTGGAGATGCGTCCTTTTTGAATATTTTCCTAACATAGTTACAATTTTTCCAGTCACTCTTTTCAGGACTATCCTTATGTGTAAGTCCCTGAGCTAGATGATGTGTGAAGAAACTCGTGATCTGGGGGATATAAAATATCTATTGTTAATACAGTTGATGAAACAAACAAACAAAAATCATAAGTGAAACTTCTTCTCTTTGGAAAAGATCCATTTCCCAAAAGGGGCATGTCTGTATTTCTTCCAGAATCGAGGAGTGTAGCAATATGTATTACCTCAAGTTTTAAAAATCCACAGGATCTTTCTAAGAGCAAGATGATATGAAATGTAGGTTGTGGATGTTGAGGGACTTAAATTGGATCTTAAGGTGAAAAGGTATACAACCAGTCATGGAGGAAGAGGGAGGAGGTTGCAGTGGAGAGAGAATGACAGTCAAGCATGATTCCAGAAGTGTGAGTCAGGAGGAGAGGTGCAGCCGTCTTTAAAAGGTCTGAATGTTTGGATTTAATTCTCTAGCCAAAAGGAAAGGTGAGAAGAGTAGCATGATCAGAACTAGGCTTTATAAATATGAATAAGAACTATGAGTGATGTGCAAGGGTAAATAAACAACAACAGAAACTGCAAAATTTGCAGTTAAACAAAAATAAGGTTGAAAATGGCTTATCTGGATTATGGTAGAATAAATGGAAAGGCAGGAACATTTCAAAGGAAGAATTAGATGATTGATTTGATAGGAGGGGTGGAACAGAATGAGAAATCAGTACTGACTCAATCCAAATCTTCAAATATTGGTGACTAGGAAAATAACATACCATGAATAAAAATAAGGATCTTATACATGAAAGGCATGCTACTCAGTGTAGAGGGAAGATTGTCTTAGAATGCTAAGTTTAAGAAGCTGTCTGAATATTCTTTTTATCTGCCTCACTTGAGAATATGTTTTTTATTGATTTTAGAGAGCGAGGAAGTGGAACAGAGAGAGAAACATCAATCATTTGCTCCCCATATACACACCAACTGGATTGAACCTGAAACCGAGGTATGTTCCCTGACTGGCAACTGAACTGCAACCCTTTGGTGTACGGCACGATGCTCCAACCCACCTAGCCACCTGGCCAAGGCCAAATAATCTTTTGGTAGTAAGCACGTCAGCTGAAACTCAGGACACAGGTTAGGGCTGGAGGTAATGATGTTAGAAAAACCGTCGAAACCCTAGAGAGAGTGCACTTTCTGAATACAAAAAAAAAAAACGGCAGAAGACCGGGTGAACCTTAAAGAAATTCTTGTGTAGGGGGTTTAAAAAGAGAAGTAGACCAAAAAAAAAAGGTCAGTGGGGTAGAAGGACCTGGAGTTTTATTAAAGTCTAGGAAAGGGAGTGTTTCCAAAGAGAGGAGGCAATAATCAGCTGTGCTTCAGAAGCCCAAGAGCATGAACAAAGACAAAAGGTCAGTGGATTTTGCTATTGAGGACCATTTAAGACTTTTGCATTTCAGCATCTTCATGAGTGTAGTTCCCTTTATTCACAAGTAAGATAAAAGCCAAACCCTTTACCACAGCTCTTGCAGGGCTCCACAAGATCTGGCCTCTACCAGCCCCTTTTTGCTGCTTACCAATTATGTGGGCTCCTTGTTCTTCAGACACTCCTAGCTTCTGGCTTTCCCATTTGTGCTTGCTGTTAACCTTACTCTAATCATTTCCATCCTGTCTCTCCATCTAGTAGCTCCCCGGCCTTCCCCAGCACACTGCTTAGATTTTTCCTCCACAAAAAGACTTTCCTTATATGAAAAGCCATACTCCTTTGTTCTTCTCTGTCCCCTTACCATGATTTTTTTTTCAGAGCTGTATTGATTTCCTAGGGCTGACATAACATTATCACAAATTGGGTAGCTTAAAACAATGGAAATTTATTCTCCCACAGTTCTGGAGGCTGATAGTCTGAAATTAAAGTGTTGGTGGATTTCTTATTTTGGAGGTCAGAGGGAGAGTCTGTTTCATACCTCTCTCCTAGCTTCTGGTGTTTCCTGGCTTGTGGATGCAGCACTGCCGCCTGTGGTGTCCCTGTGTATCTCCTTCTGTCCAAATTTCCCTCTTATAAGGATACCAGCCATTGGAAGAGGGCTCACCTTAGTTCAGTATGACCTCATCTTAATTCGATTACCTCTCCAAAGACTTTACTACCAAATAAGGAAGGTCACTTTCACAGTTATTGGCAGTAAGGACTTCAGTATCCTTTTGGAGGGGACACAATTCAACTCAAAATAAGAACAGGTAATATTATTTTGCATACTTACTTAGTTGTTTGTATTTTTTTTCCTCCACTGAAATTTAAGACCTGAGGGCAGCGACCATTTCTGTTTAAGCTGCCTGGGTCCTGCCACAGTGTCCGGAATGCTCAGTATTGGTTGAATGAATGACAGTGAAATTGACCCACATGAATTAAAGGAATATTTGGAATGAGAAAATGGGGAAACCTGGTTTTAAAAACCCTTCGTTCAGGAAGTTTGGCAGGGTGAAAAAGAAACAAAGCAATGATTGAATCAACTTAAAGGATTTCGAAGAGTGACACTCTGGTTTAACTCTCCCATCAGATAGTTACCAGAGTCAAGGGACTGCTTCTCGGTTCTGCGAGAGAAGAAAAAATGGATCTAGAAGCTTCTCCAAGTACAGGAGAACTGACTCATGATAATCTAAAGGAGATGGATTTGTAGTCCAGAACGTTGTGTGATTAATTACTAAAGGCGTCTCAAGGATTTTTCTGCCAAGGACAGTACACATTCACTAATGATAGCATTTATAGACCCAAAGGTTGCTTGATAAATACAGAAGTTTAGAGATAGCAGATTTTGCTGTTTCCCAAGGGGTAGTCTATCAAGCAATGGTAGCCAGTAGATTCTCTTTCTAGGGTAAGTTTTCCAACTACTTCCCAGGGCCCACCTCCAAAGATTCTGGTGTAGTAGATTTAAGGACTCGAAGATCACTTGGGATTCTGTTTAATAAATCCTCCAGGTAATTCTCATGATCAGGCAAGATTGGGAGACCTTACCTAGAATTGTTCTTAATCTTTAATTAGTGGCAAATCCTGGATTGGAATTCTGTCTAGTGCTCTCTACCATATCTGCTGGGTTCCCACAATTCATTTCTGCTTAGCAGTATTCATACTTGGGAGACCTGTTTTCTGTAAGCTCAGCATATGCTTTAATGGCTCAGCAATTAAAACAAAGCCATATGGATATTTTCCTTCTCCCTTAGTGTGGACAGCTGAATGAGCCTGGTTATTAAAATAAGCACCTTTCCTATATGAATCGTGTTTCATAGTAACTGAATAGCGGATGAGGGTAGTAATAAATACAGAAAGAATGATGAAATTTGTATATTGCCACATTGCAATCCATAGTGGAATAATGGATGTAGGCTCTGATCATCAATGGCTGCCAAAATCATCAGGTGAAAACTGAGGGGGAACATCATACTAGAGGAAACAGACTGACAGCACCGAACCCACTAATCAGAGAACATCGCTGGGACAGACACTTCATGGGCATCCTGATGTGATGGAGTAAAAAAAAAAATAAGCATCTCTTTTAAGTATTCTTGCAAAAAATCAAACCCAAATTTGAGTAAGCTTCTAGTCCACCTGTTCTTAGAAAATAGAGGGAATAGAGGAATGTGTTAAACTACATCTCATGTATGCAACCATTTAAATCCAAAATATGGGACAGTGTATAGCCTTGCTACTCTCTTCAGTGTGGTCTGCAAACCAGCAGCATTGATATCTCCAGAAAGCTTATTGGAAATGCTGATTCTCCAGCCCAGCCCAAGGCCAACTGAATCAGAATCTGCATTTTAACAAAATATCTAGGTAATTGACATGTGTCTTAAAGTTGGAGAAGCATTGTATGTACAATGACCTCATTTTTTAAAATAAATAAATAAATAAATAACAAAGGAAAATGGGAAGAAACTCACAATGGTACCGGAGGGCATATTATTGCTTTTTGAACACACTGGGTTGAATGATACTCAGTCTTATCAGTGGGAAAAGATTTTGAAAGTGTGTATTATAAGCTTCACTACAGTCAAATGTGAGTTGTAGTGAAAGAGCCTTAGTGCAGGGAACTCTATTAATACACTGCTGGCTCAGGTATCACGTTATAGTGTCATCACGTTTTAGGCAATTCAGACTTTCAGAACAGGACTTGAGTACGTGACACTCTACTGTCCCCAATGTTGAAGAGAGCACAGGTTATCCTACCTTTTACAGTTTCAATTTTAGATGTTTTTTCTCTAAGCTTATTTATTTATTTATGTTTTTGCTTGGACAGACCTCTTCAGAATCTTACTGAGCCCACTCCCATTTCTAAAGGGAGGACAATGGACTTGATCTCAATGATCTTTCCCAACATTCAAATTCTAGGATAAAGAAAAATCATTTAAAAATTTAAAGTATGTATGACTGCTGATAGTCTTCAAGTTGAATGAAAAAGCAAAGTGTCCCCTCTTCATCAGTGTGACCTTTCCTTGTCCGCATTTTTACCTCTATGGGAGACCTTGTTGCCAAACCACAGAGGAGTGGAGAAAATGCATCAGCTGGCTATGCAGTGGTTGGGGCAGTGTCTTGCAGGAGACCCAGGGTCAGCCTCAACCCAGAACCTGGGTGAGGTAGCTGAGGCCATCGTCACCTCACCTGCCAAACATGACTAGATGTGAGGGTTTCAGAAATCAGTTTATCACATGCTAATTTCTTCCAGCGGTGTTTACATCAGCCATGCTATTTAAGGGGTAGAGTGTATTTTGCTTTAAAACATTGGTTTCGTTTTTCATATGATCCAAAATAAATCTTAATCATTAATAGTGTCTTTCAGAATTTGCCGACTTTTCTGTTATAACTAGTTCCAATGGCTGGGAATAAAGGAAGAGGACGTGCTGCTTATACCTTCAATATTGAGGCAGTTGGATTTAGCAGAGGTGAAAAGTTACCTGAAGTAGTATTGAAACCACCCCCACTATTCCCTGTAAGTATATTAACAGCTAATTCTCACAGTGTTTTTGTGTTACAGAGAAAATTAAAATTCTATATAAGACCTGAATATATGATAGGATTATGATATCCTAAAGTGTAAGAAAGTAAGAGCATGTTTCACTTATCTTTAATTTAAATATTTCCACTGTTCTTCCCTGAACCTTTCTTATTTTTCAGAGTGCTGTCTTAAAACACAGAACATAAAACTGTTTACATACCTTTCCACGAATATATTTCAGTACTGTGTGAATTAAGAAAGAATTTTTTAAATTCATGCATCTTACATTGCTATTATTGATATATTATAATATTAAAATAATATTTTTTGCCCTTGTTGGTGTGGTTCAGCGGATTGAGCACTGGTCTGCGATCTGAAAGGTCGCTGGTTCGATTCTTAGTCAGAGCACATGCCTGTGTTGCAGGCCAGGTCCCCAGATAGGGGTCTGCGAGAGGCAATCAATGGATGTTTCTCTTACTCTCTTTCTCTCTCCCTTCTCCTCTCCCCTAAATAAATAAATCGATGAATGAATGAATAAATAAATAAATAAAATCTTTAAAACATGTGTTTTTTAAAGCAAAGGTTTTACAGTGGTCCTCATTTCCCACCCTACCAGGCTTTCACTTATGATTTTCTTCTCATCTTGCATCTATAGAATTTAATTTTCTTCCCTGTTCTCCATTTGGCCTTTTTTCCCACTGAACTTTTTTTTTTTTTTTTTGCTTATTTCCATATTTTATTCAAGTGAATTTAAATTTTGTTAGTTACTCAAAATGTAAGTGCTTCTGCTGCATTTGGTGTTGGTTTTAAATTTAATGACTAGACCACAAGCTTAGTTGGCATAATGTTTAATCTAATATTTTCACTTTATACAATATTTAGTTTAAAACGTAAGCCTACATTTCCAGATGGGCATGTGCTGTGGTATAAAAAAAAATCATAAATAACCAGATACTCCCTTCAGGAATCTTTTTCCTGCTTCAAAAGGAAAGGTCTTTGATGAAAGATTAATGTAACTAGAGGACCTGGACAAATATATCTGGGGAATCTACATGTCTCACATAGAGAGTCTCTAGTTTTTTCTCTTGCTATTTTGCCTTTCTGATATTTACCACATCCAAAAAGCAAAGATAAATATCTCAGGTATAAGCATAATGTCACTTTATGTTTATTTATTTTAAAACAAGCTCTTGTCCTTGTGTGAGATTACTTCTGAATACTGGGACTTTAGTACATACTGTTTTATACATGGAATAAAATTGAAATTCCCTACTACTGGCTGAGAGGCTCTGTCTGATCTGGCCTTTCTGATGTCCCTCTGACTCTTTTCCTACCACACCGGTCTCTGTCCCTAGCCATCCTGGCCTCCTTTTTCCCTCAGGCATTTCCCCTGCTGGTTTCCCTGGCTGGAGCCATCCTTTTCTCAAGTCTTTGCAGGGAGAGCGTCCTAATTTTTTCCAGCTCTCTTCTTAACCATGATTTCCCCAAGAGGTCATGCACACTTACCCTGTGTAGACCAGCCCCCTCCAACCTCCACTCTTTTCTCTACTGGCTTCATTTTTTTCAGAGCACTTGTTACTATCCAGAATTACATATTACCTTATTTGTTTGTTTATTTGTTGTGTTTGTCTCCCCTAGAATGGAAGTTCCATGAAAGCAGGGAATTTGACTGGTTTACCATGGTCTCTCCCGTTGTCTAACCATGCCTGGATTATAGTAGACATTTACTAAATAGTTGTAGCATTAATGAATAAGTTTGGAGTGAAATTTTGAAAATGCATCCTATACTTAGCCTCTGAAACCAGAAATGTCTTTACTGTATACCTGGAGGATCCACTTTTTTATGAATGTATATATTGGGCATATATGCACATATATGCATATATAAATATGTGTATGCATGTAATTTTTTAAAACTGAAGATGTAGCTTCAAACTCCTGCTTTACATGTTTATGGGCTTATAGGTTGTTCACTTCATAATTTCTTCACTGTAAAGGGTAAATATTGATGATACTTGAAATGAGATTATAGATGTTAACTACTGAGTAGTACATTCTAGTCATAGCAGCCTCTTGCTAAATGATAGCTGCTACTATTATTTTTTTTATGCTACTGCTCCAAACAATACTACCACCTCTCACTGACATTAATAGGAGACTAAAGCAGTTACTCTCATTCAGGTGCCTTGATTTTTATAATATGGAATCACAGCAAACAAACAAACTATACAGCAAAAGGATTATGTTGTAGTCAGGAAAATTAGGGCCAGTAGGAAAATTAACCATCTTTCTTACCTCTAAAATAAGAGCCAATGGGCTAAAAGGTTAAATAGAATACAAAAGCTCAACATACTTTAAGTTGATTGTAAAATTTAGTACCCGTAAAATGTAATTTTTCAATAAAACTAACATTTTCCAAAATATAGGCAAAAGGGATATTAAAATATTTAAAAAATATTGTCTCTTAACTTAAATAGGATACAGATTATAAACCAGTGCCACTGAAAACAGGAGAGGGTGAAGATTATATGCTGGCCTTGAAACAGGAGTTGAGAGAAACTGTGAAAAGAATGCCTTACTTTATAGAAACACCCGAAGAAAAAGAAGGTGTGTATTGGACTCTTCGATTTTGTCATTCAGTGTATGCACGTGAAACAATTCTTTGGCACAAAATAAGTGACCATTTTGTACTCATTGATTTGACTCAGTTGGACATTATCAACTACCTTAAAAAAGCATATTTATGTTGATTTAACAGAAAATAAATACTAAATTTTTTGATACTTGTAAAATTATCTTTCACAATAGAAGTTTTGTATGTTCAGTGAAAATTATGAACCGTAACAAAAAATTTTAAAGGTAAAAATCACCTATAATGTTTATGTGTAGATTATAATACTATTAATATTTTATTGCGTCTTCCAGAATTTTTCTTTTATATTTGTATTCTTTTTACAAAATTGGACTCATTACTTGGCATCTTCCTTTTTTTACTCAATAGCATACTAACATTTTTACATATTCCTAGTATTCTTGGAAAATACGGTTTTTAATGACTATGTGGTAATGAGTATTAGAAAATATATGTGGTATTCCATACTGGATATAACATTAATTGTAACTAATTTCCTGCTGTTATGTTTAAGTTCATTTCTAATTTTTATTTTCTCATGTATAATGCCATGATTACTATCCTTACATATAAATCTTTATGCAGGTCTCTGATTATTTCATATTTTGGTTAAAAATCAAATGCCTTGACTATATTCTGGCTTACAATTTTTATATCGTATAGAATAGAATATAGAACACAGACTCATTAGTTATGGTAAGAACAGATAGGAGATTCAGCTGGAGAAGGCTTCACAGTCTCAGACTGGAAGTGGGCAGTGGTTTTAGAGGAAGGGCACGCATCCTGTGTGGTTTTTTTAGCACAGTAGAACTATATTGAATTTTAGTTTCTGCCCTTGAATGCTGAAATTAGAGACATCAATATCATTCTTGAGTTCTCAAAACAACATCATTAAAACATGAGACATTCATATAGTGTCATCTTATTCCATTAGTAATAAAATGCATTCCATTTTCCCTCTCTCTGAAAGACAGAATTGGCTAAGAGTCAAAAAGGATGTCTTATATATTACATGTGCTTATAATTATAAGAAGCCTTTTAGACAAGTTCATTTAATTTTTCAAAACTTAACTGCTTGAAATTACATAATGGTTTTATAAGAGATCATTTTACCTAGAAAAATACTGAACTTTTTTAACTTTCATGATTATGTTTATGCTTTTATTCCTTTGGGTTTGAAAATGAAATTAAAGCTCTCATTTTAAAGATTTTAAAAAGTAACACTAAATGAACTAATAAATATTCATTCTTGTTAGAAAAATAATAATGTAGGGTATACTTTAGTTTTTTAAAAAATAGTTTTTTCTCTAGACTGCAGGACAGATTTAATTAACTAAATATGCTTGTTATTAAAGCACGTGTCTAATTTAAAAGTGTATCATATCATTAAAATATTTACCTGAGTCTTTTAGATACACATTAAGAACATAATTTTGTTGCTGATTTCTGGGAATGGTTGGTTTGTACCTGGATCAAGAGGCTCTTTACCTTTGATAACAGCACAGTAAAATATTAAAAAATATATGGAATCTTTTGCTTTTTTTTTCCCAGGAGAAAACCCTCGTATAGAGTTTTCTAAAGTGATACAAGTACATCCTCCTTAAAATCTTCATGTTTACCTCCTTTTCCTGATGTAATCTGTTTTTCAAAAACTATGTTTGAAAATAAAGGGTTTTTAAATATAATATGTACACACATATGTGCATGTACAGGTTAATATACATACAGTATATAGACATATATACAAATGTAATGTGTACACACGTGTGTAGGGGTTAATATACGTACTATATAAAGGCATATGTACACATATATTTACATATATTTTTTACGTATATATACAAATAGTGTAAAAACAATTGACTGGCCTGAACGGAAGTAAGCAACTGTCAGAGGGAGACACATTCTAGGTAGTGTTGCATCACCAGCCGTCTCCTATCACTCGCCAGCTGTGTGCTTTAGGAAAAAGAGACTTATGGACTAATGTAAAGAACTAAACTACTAGAGTAGGACAACAAAAAAAGCTCAGTGCAGTTCAGTGCACTGAGCTTTGTCACAAAGAACTGAGGGCACAGAATAAACACAAGTTGTAATGTGTTCAAGGTTTGTTTATAACGTTTTCAGGTACAGTTACAGAAGTGAGTGGTATTTTCTTGACAATGAAATTTATTATTTTTATAGTAAAGGTAAACATCAATAAATATTATTTTATTGAATTTTAGCTGCAAAGGTACATAGAGATCATCTGGTCCAATGGTTCCCAGCTCAGGTTCCTGAACCACTGGGGTCCCCTGAGGTCAAAACAGGAGTGACAGAGATGATGTTCTGTAAGCTATTTCAGAGCTTAATGGAAATTATACATTTACCTACAGTATGGCCACAAGATCTCTATGAAATAAATGGAGTTTGTATTTTATTATCTCTTTCTATACCATCAGGCTCCATATGACCCTGTTTTAATTTTTGAGTTCTTTTTGACCAGTCCTTATATATGTAAGGATTAATATTCATAACTTATTTTTTATAGAGATCTTACAAAGAACAAAGATAATTTACTTTAAAAAAGAAAAATAAAACATTTTATCTTAGCATTACCATATCAGCTCATATGACCCGTTTATTAATTTAAAATACACTTGGGAATCTTAGTGATCTTATTTTTCCTGCCTTGAGACATTTGGGTGTTTCATCATCATAGATATTATTTCATCATTCATCCATTATTCCCCACTGTGATGGGGAAAATAGGCTAAAATATAAAAAAAATAGAAGAATGATAAAATTGCATAGAAGGACTATGCAGTATTGAAATAAATCAATCACTATTACATCATTGTTTACAATTTTCCTATTGTGTTGCCCAAAGTATTACATTAATTTTTAAGAAGATATAAAAGAAGTCCGGAGAGACTCTTGCTGTTGTAGTTGTTTTGTTTTTCTTTTAGCTTTTATAAAATACAATTGAGATTTTAAACTTTTTCATTTTCTGCTCATAATTGCAAAGAAGAAAATTGAGAGGAAGATGTTTCACAGTTACTAAACAAATCAGGAGATGAATGCAAAGAGACAGCAGCTCTCTGGTTGCTTAATGATAATGGTGGAAAATGTTTGTATAAGCAAAATCTCAGGCCAAGTTTTTAGTTGACAATATCCTAGATGAATTTTCTTAAACTCAAGAATCAATGAGTAAACAGTATATTTCTAAGGATAAAAAGGAAATACAGTAATCTCATGTAGTTAACCTTTGCAAAGCATGTCATCTCAATATTTTGTGATAAGAATCTGGAACATCCTGTTTGCTAAAATGACATGTGACCATTTTTTTATGATATTGATATACCAAAATTTATTTGCTGTAGTTTGTAACTGGACAAATGCTGAAGGCAAAGACAAAGATACCTGAATGGAAATAGGTTATATAGAAGTGAAACAATTTAGTGGATTGATCATGTTAATTGGTAGTATAAATTTAATAATGAAACGGTCTTGCAATTATAGACCAAAAGAAGATGGCTGGCCCGTCCTCTCTTCAACAAAAATTTTTTTTAAGATTTTTACTTATTTTTAGAGAAGGGGAGGGAGAAAGAAAGAGGAGAGAAACCTCTCGTGCGCCCCCAACTGGAGACCTGGCCTGCAAGCCAAACCTGTGCCCTGACTGGGAATCAAACCAGTGACTCTTTGGTTCGCAGGCCAGTGCTGAATCCATTGACCCACACCAGCCAGGCACCATCAAATATTTTTAAAGCATTACATTTTGGTGGTGCAAATACAAGAAGAATCGGAAGTAATCATTAGCTAGAAGCTATTAGAAATGCATTTGTAATTAGAATCATTTAGATGGTGCAAGTGTAAGAAGAAGGACCATAAGTAGTAAGTTAGTACTTATTAAAGATGTATTTGGAATTCGGAATCTGGAATCAGGATATATGAAATGCATGTTTTCAAGGTTTGTGCATGACAAACCTAGAATGCACAAATGGTGCACAGTTAGCTACACTCAAAAGATGTTGCCTGTTTTGGCTAAATGTACCTTCAAAAACAGAAAAATAATGGAATATAAATTTGAGTTAATTATACTTAATTTCTTCTTAAAACTTCCAATAATTTTTATCCTTCTTCAATAACAAGCTTATTGAGATAAAACTCACTTTTTAAAGTATACAATTCAGTGGCTTTTCTTGTAGTCACCGAATTACACAACTATACTACACTCTAATTTTTAGAAGCTTTTTTTATCCTGAAGAAACTGCATACCCAATAGTATCACACCCCTATTCTCCCCTCCCTCCCAGCCCATGGCATCCACTAGTCTGCTTTCTTTCTAGTGATTTGTCTTTTCTGGATATTTCATATAAATTGAATCATATGTGTCTTTTAGTGACTTGTTTCTTTCACATAGGATGTTTTCAGGGTTTGTCCATATTATAGCATGTATCAATGCTTCATTTCTTTTTATGGCTGAATAATAATCTGTTTTATGTATATACTACATTTTGTTTAACCATTCATCAGCTGGAAGACACTGGGGTCAATTCCCTTTTGGGGCTATTATGAGTAATACTGCTATGAACATTCATGTATACATTTTTCTGTGGACATAAATCATTTTTATTGGGTATATACCTAGGGCTATATAGTATCTCTATATTTAACATTTTGAGGAAATTTCAAACTTAAAAAGTTTTGCACATTTTTATATGACCAACAATGTATTAGTGTTCCAATTTCTCCACAACATTGCCAACACTTGTTACTGTCTTTTTGGTTTTAGCTATCCTACTAGGTAGGTATAAAGTGGTATCTTATTGTAGTATTGATTTAAATTTAATAGCTAATGATGTTCAGCGTCTTATTGTGTGTTTTTTTGTCCATGTATATCTTCATTGGAGAAACGTCTATTTAAATCATATGCCTCTTTTTAATTGGGTCCCTGTAGATGGTTTTCAGTATCTCTTATTCAGTAAATTATTTGAAAGTAACTTAAAAATATAAAAAATGGATCATTGGACCCAGATAATAAATGGTAATAACTGCTTTTCTTAGTTTGCTTTGGGTTAATTTTTTTTTCAAAATATGGAATCCATTTTGGAGAAAACTATAAAATGCGAATTCTGGGAATCTCTCATTTGTGCTGACTTCTCTTTACAGATGAAACACTTGAGATTAAGATTGAAGTCAAACAGTTAAATACCTAGAAGAGCCTCGTCTGTTGGTCTCTGATCTGCTTTGGTTATCTTATTTATCTTTGTCTAACGCCATGGTCTTAGTATTATTTGGAAGCATTTTTTTCTAAAGATTTTATTTATTTATTTTTAGAGAGAGGGGAAAGGAGGGAGAAAGGGAGGGAGAGAAACATAGATGTGAGAGAGAAACATCAATTGGTTTGCCTCTCAAACGCGCCCTGACTGGTGACCGAACTTGCAACCCAGGCAATGTGCCTTCACTGGGAAGCGAGCCAACAACCTTTAGCTTTGCCAGAGAATGCCCAACCAACTGAGCCTTACTGGTCCGAGCTGGAAGCATTTTTATATTTTCATCTTTTGTGTTACTTTCCCTTTATCACAGCTATATTCTAAAACCACTTTTTATGATGAACCATGGTTTCATCTGATGCATGATGGTGGTGCTTGGGCCCTCATCAATGGAGCTTCTGGTGGTATAGTGGGGAAGGTAGAATCAAGAGACAGAGTTGTGGCTCTTCCGTTTTTAGCAAGCACAGAGGGTCCCTGCAGTAGTTGGCATGGAAGGCTTGCAGCATGCTCATTCATGGTCCCTTCAAGTCGAGCCTCACCTGCTCCTACCTTTTGTCCCACTCTCCACCCCAATGGGCTGTGAAAAGTAGCTTATTGAGAAGCCTAACTGAATGGTGTATTAAGTGCTAGAAGTGAGCAAACAGCCCTCCCTCCCCACTGAGGTACTTAATATTGTACATCCCACTTACACAAGGTTTAAAGTTTGGGAGCTGGAGGCCAGTGTCAGCAGAAGAAAACAGAAGATGCTGGGTAGACCTCCTTACCCTTTTATGTCAGTGGCTTTTTGATATGGCTTTGAGCTCTTGTGAATGTCCTCAAAGATGAGTCAGGTTGTCTGACTCTTAAGAACTATAATCAGGGTTTGGGTTTCTGCTCACCCCCAGATATTCATATGCAGCTGCTTCTTGCCACTTTCTTAAACATGTAATGCTCATTGAACTCTTCAATGTGTGTTCAGTAATACATCACGTACAAATGCAGGAAATTCCCTGAACGTGAAGTAAAAGGTATTTGGTGTTTTCAGTTATTTTAAAGGAATGGCTGGATTTCAGGTTTATTTTTGATTTTTCTAATGAACACTTTTTTTTTCCTAGATATTGAAAGGTATAGTAAAAGATATATGAAGGTGTACAAGGAGGAGTGGATACCAGGTAATTATAAAACTGAAAATGCTAGAATGATATTTAAAGGCTTCTTCCTACCTCATATTTTTTTAGGACAAATTTTCTATTTCACCATAGCAAAATACAGTCTCTTTCTGCAACTAATTAGTAATATTATCTCATGAAAACTAAGATAAAAAGATTTTTATACTGTAAGAAGGCAGAGTTGAGGTATTTTTGTGGAAGTTCTTAAAATACTTTTTTTTTTAAACTAGGACTTTTTAAATAATGCCAGACCCATTTTGGTTTTTTTTTTCATTTGCCAGAATCACAGTTTCTGTCCTTAGTACCAATAGTACTCAGTTCTGTGCTCCTAAGTGTTTCTATAGCTTTTGAAGAAAAAAGCAAATGTAGTGTTAAGGATTTTTAAGTTAAGTTCATGGATCCTCCTTTCTTTCAAGCAGACATAGACTATTTTTCCTTTAGTTGTTAAGATGTGTTTTCAAAAGAACCACACCTAATGGAGACAAATGTATCTGAACAATAAAAATAAATGAAGAAGAACAACAACCATACCTAAAAGCTTTTTTTGCCCCAACATTCACAAATTTACATTGGGTATAGACAAGGTGGAAGGGGCTGGAGAGATCTCATTCAGCTCATTTATTTTGCAGGTAAAAAAAGAAAAGGTTGCAGTCAGGGCAACTTGGATCGGGCTACTAGAACCTAGGTCTCCTCATTTTAACTCACTTTCCTTTGACATCTCTGTCCTTAGTGTTTGCTTTTATGGGTTATAGTGCTTTTTCTTTTCAGTGTTGATTGATCATTGGTAAGGTTGGGTCCCCTGGAAACATTCTCTTAGATCTTTCATTTCTTCCACTTCATAAATATTTGTCTTCTAAATGATTCTTGTTATTCAATACATATTTTCTTGTGATTATCTGTGAGTTGCTTATAAAAACTAATGTATTAAGATAAAATAGCTTGAGATGTACATGTTTTCTACAAAATACACTGAGGTTTTATTTTTTTATTAGCAGGCAGTATTTTTTAATCCATTTTTGTGTTTCTTCATATTTTGGATGAATCTATGCTTAAAAATTAAATGGAAGTGATAAATAGAGGAATTGTTTACCTATGTAGGCAAAATTATTTGTTGGAGGGAATTTACTTTTTCATAGGTATTTATATTTTTAATTTTAAAGTTTTTAGATAATGTCATTATTTATTTAATTTTGCATGTGTTGGCATTGCGGTTACCTGTTTTAACTTTTGAAAAAAATCCTTTATTACGTAAGAAATACATACCAACTACAGAAAAGTTATAAAACAGAGTAGTCAAATGATAAATAGGTAATACTTAAAAAGATAGCTGTATTCCTAACATCTGCAAAGAATTACTCTAATATTTCATTCCCAACCTACAGCTTTCTTTGCACAAATATATATATGTACAGGATGGGACATAACTAGGTTTATAGCTATTTGTATGGACAATAATGCCATAATTAATGAATGCTAATACAAGAAACTATCTCATATACTCAAAGCTGTAAACCTACTTTTGTCCCATCCTGTGTAAATATTTATATACTAGGTTTATTTTTAAGTGGGATTCTATACATACTGTTTTAAAAAGATGTTTTTTATTCAGCAATATATCATGAATAACTTTTCACTTCCATTCATACCCAAAACATTTCATGTAGAAAAAATATTTTTCTACATTTTTCTTGTTACAAAAATTTGTTATTCAAATTGATTACATAAATACTGTATCTATAAATAGCTGTTTAAAGGATGTTGTAGAATTTTTGAAGCACTATTTCAAAGCTATTTTAATGAACATATTTTCTTCATAGGAGAAAATGTATTTTTCTTATATTTTGATTTCAAGCCTAAAACTGTACAGATACTAAAAATTTTATTTTCAATGCTTGAGCCACTGTTGTATTTTTTAAATATTTGTTATGTCCAGTGCCACTAATTTATAGAAGGAATTGCAATTTTTATATTTCATTTATGCACACAGATTGGAGGAGACTCCCAAGAGAGATGATGCCAAGGAAAAAATACAAAAAAGGTATGTTGATGAATATAATAAACCAGGTAGGAAAAGGTTATTGGTTAAATTCTATCTAATATGGAAGTATCAACCTGAACCTTACTTAGTATTCTGAATGCTTTTACTTAAAATATGTTTCACATTTTGATTATTTTGCTGAAGCTTTTTTTTTGCCTGATTTTTTGTTTATTTTTGTTTGTTTTCTTTCTTCAATTATGGAATTTTGATGTGCTAGGAAAGACTTTTCAATTATGTAGATAATTTTATTTGACAGTTTCAGAATGTTTATGTTGCCTGATATTTAGTTTTTAATTGAAACATTCAGAACTGGTCAAATTTTGGGACTGGTAAAATAGAACTTGAAGTCGTATGTAAAATATCAAAGTGAAAGTTTCTGTTGTATTTCACTTTCATAATTCCACTGAGTAAATAATTGTTGAGCATCTATTATTGCCAGACACTGCTAAAGGGAACAAAACAGTGAGCAATGTGAGAAGAGTCCTTGCCCTGATGGAGCTTACAGTCAAATGTAGTAACAACATTAAATTAAAACTCACTGTTCTCATTGGGAGGTCAAGGAAAAGTTCTCTGAAGAGGTAGAATTGGATTCCAGATTGAAGAATGAATAGGACTTTACTAAAATGAGGTTGGGGGAGGGATTTTGGAGAAAGATCAAATTTGAGAGGGAAAAATCTTAAGTTTAATTCAAAGATGGTATTTAGGGTATGGGTCTTTTGTTTTGTTTTTTTTGAGATACACAAATGACAAAGCTGCATATGTTATTGGATACAGGGAGATGGACCTCAAAATGGAGATGGTAGTCATCAGAATAGATGAAATTGTCTAGAGTGAAATTAAAGAACTTGAAATGAGGGCCTAATCATGAGCTTGGAGGAATAGCAAAATTTAGTGGCTGGAAGAGGAAATTGAATCAGTAAAGAAAGGTAATGGAAAGAGAGGAAGAGGAGAAGGAGGAGGAGAAACAGAAAAGAGTGGAGTTACAGGAGATTATCCAGAAATGAAGAGTATTTCACAAGGTGGTCAACAATGTTAAAGGAGGTTAAACAGTGCTGCTGAGAGGACTGTAAGATAAAGATTGGGAAATATAAGTTAATTTTTGACATGTTGATCATTGCTGACTTCAGTGAGAGCTTTTTAAAAGATTTGTAGAGGTGGAAATCAGCAGATTGGAAGGGTTTAAAACACTGGAATGAGAGTTTTAAGAAATGGAGACAGCTAGCCCAGATGAGTCTTTAGAGAATTTTGCTAAAAAGAATGAAGAGAGCCAAAGGGAAGTAGCCAGGGAAGTTAAGAACAACTGGGTTACTAGCTAAGAGAAGAAATTTCACCCATACACCCCCTTTATTTTTTTTTAGGTCTTACGTTTTTTAATAGACCTTATTTTTTCAGATCAGTTTTAGGTTCACAGAAAAACTGACCAGAAAATACAGATTCCCCACGTATTCTCTGCCCCACATACACGCACAACATCCGGATTGCCATTATCTCCCACCAGAGTGGTCCTTTTTTTACAATCAATGAACCTACATTGACATATTATCACCCAAAATCTGTAGTTTACCATTGTGTTCTTTCTTGGTGTTTTACATTCTTTGGGTTGGACAAATATATAATGACATGTATTTACCAATACAGTATCATACGGAGTAGTTTCAGTGCCCTAAAAATCCTCCATGCTCTGCCTATTTATTCCTTCCTCCTCCTAACCCCTGATGACCTGTGATCTTTTCTCTGATTCCATAGTTTTGGCTTTTCAAGAATACCATATAGTTGAAATCATATAGTATATAGCCTTTCATATTGACTTCTTTCATTTAGTAATATGGAATTAAGCTGCTTCTGTGGCTTTTCATGGCTGATAGCTCATTTCCTTTTAGTGTTGAATAATGTTCCATTGTCTAGTTGTACTATAGTGTATTTATCCATTTATCTACTGAAGGGCATCCTGATTGCTTCCAAGTTAGGCCATTATGAATAAAGTTCATATAAATATCCATTTTTGTATGAACATAAGTTTTCAGCTCCTTTGAGTAAGTACCAGGGAGCATGATTCCTGGATTCCATGGTAAAAACATATTGAGTTTTATAAAAAAAAAACTGTCTTTTAAAGTGGCTGTACTCTATAATATTCCCACCAGCAGTAAATTAGAGCTTCTGTTGCTCCACATCCTTGCCAGCATTTGGTGTTTTCAGTAGATTGTGGCCATTATCTCATTATAATTTTCATTTCCCTGATGACATATGATGTGGAGCATCTTTTTATATGCTTACTTTCCATTTGTATATCACCTTGTTCAGCAAAAGGTCTGTTAAAGTCTTTGGCTCATATAAAAAAAAATTTTTTTTTAATTGTTGAGTTTTAAGTGTTCTTGGTATATTTTGGATAACAATCTGTGGGAAAAACACACTCCTTCTGTTTTTTTTCTCCTTCACTGCCGTACTATTACTGCTCACAATACTTCTGACACCAGATGTGTGGAGTTTTTTTCCCACACCAAGCTATTCTTGCAGCACCAGCTGGATGTCTTATAATTCAATTCAGCTCTGACACTAACTGGAGTTAGCACAGACTCCACAGGTTAAGGTCTCAGTCCCATGAGACTGCTTCCCACTTCACATGCCAATTGTGAGCAGTAGCTCCCTAGGTTACCCAAACTTCTGTTTGACCTGACTACAAATCAGATGTCCCCATGACCTCCTGCTCCTTGAATTTGATTTGCTAGAATAGCGTGTATTTGGCCAAAGATGGAAAAACAAATCATGTTAATGTTTTGGGATTAAACCAATCTCTTAACAAATTTTGGTAATTTGACACTTCTCTCCCAGTTATACAGAATGATAAGTAGCAAAAGTTGCTGAGTGGCCTTGCGTATACAACTTACTCTCTTGATTAAGATATTAGTAATTTTAATAAGTGTATTTATCTGACCATGTTCTATAATATCCATTTAACAGACTTATGTGTTACGAAATTTAAATAATTTGATAAAAGATCGTTAGAGAAAAAGACTTAATGGTGTAAATTGCATTCTTCGCTAATGTTACCTGGCATCAGTATTATAATATATTGAGATCTTTTTCATATATGATACTGTATTTTCATATGCTGTAGTTCAAATTAAACAGTCTTTTCCCACAAGAAGGACCAAGAAACTTACTTGTCATTAAATCTAACCATTATGTTTGTTTGAGCAAAACCTCACTAATACATACATTTGGGAGTTCTGAGCTTGGTGACTCCCCCAGGGACAATTTGGAATAATGCAATAAATTATAATTCCATTAGTTATCGGCCATCCACCACAATCTAAACATTTTTTCTTCTGTAGGTTAAATGTTAGTCTTTAACAAAATCATGTCTTTCTAAGCCATATTTTCTTCTCTTACCAAGTAATTTTTAGGTCCTAGTTTGGTTTTGGGAAAGAACTACAATACTTTTTGATCACAGTGACAATTTTGTAGCATGTCATAGTGCTTTGGTAACTGGTAGGATCTATACGTGAAATAATTGTCTAGTCTCTGCAGTTTCAGAATAGCCTAAAATGCAATATTTTTTTATATGGCTTAAGTAATTATCCCAGAGCTATTAATACATTTATATTGCTTGAGTTTTCTGATTCTTTCATATGACGGATATGTTCACTATTTTAACCTTCATTCTAAATATAGTGCTATGTTCCACTGAATATAATCTCTTTCTCATCTCTTTAACCTTTGCCAAATGCATATTTATTCTGCATTTGTTTTTTGTCTTCCAAACTTGGTAAAATTACCATAGTTAAAATAAAGTACACTGATCAGTGAACAGAAAGCCAGTGCAGATGGTATATTTTTTTCTGAGAGTTTTTCACTGGTCCTGTAGTGATTCTATCAGAAGTAATATTTTAGCAGTTTTGGCCTGAATGACATTAATTACCAGTACAGATTTTCAATACTTGTAAAAAGATACTTGGTTGTAGTCTTAGAAAGTATCCTTTTAAGTGTTTATCATTTACTCCTTATCATGGAAAATTGGTGAGGTACGCTGATTTTGTTTATTTCTGAAGAAAATTAATTCAGTCGGCAAAGTATGTGGCTGTTTAGTATGACATACCACTATGCTATGCAGCATATTAAAAGGCAACGAAATATAATACACCTTTGCTGTTATAGGAAAATGTGTTAATAACGGTTTTAATTCACAGGTTCAAAATCCAAAAAGGTGGACAATACCAGCAAAGATACTTCACTCACTAATACTGCGGATGTATTGAAAAAAATTGAGGTAAGGTTTTCTTCTTACTATAACAGTGAACTGAAAACTTGTCATACCTCTTTTTGCCGTCTTTAGCCTTTCCACCTTCGCTCACTTTGTAAGAGCATGGATGTGACAGATCCAAGCCCAGCACACAGATAATGGGAAAGGTTTGAACACTGTTGGCTGGGAGATAAGGGGCTCCATCCTGTCCTTCTCCACCACTCACCTGTCACCTGCCTCACCCTCTGTCACCTGCTTCCTTTTCCATTCTGTCCCTATTTTCCCCTTGCATTTGAATTGTGTATGGGAAAGAAATGAGTTACATTCCTCAAATGTGTTTCTTTTAAATATCTTTTAGTTTTTCTCCTATTGTTGTATGTGTAATTTTTTTAATGCTTTTTTTCTGTTGCATGTTAAGTATAAAAGATTCTGCTGAGAGAAAACCATAACTTGTGGAACTTATTTCCATATCTTTTTTTAATATTTCAGAAGCAAAAGATGTAAAATTCAAAAGTTTAATTAACTGAAAATTTACCCTCCCATTTCGTTTCCCCCTGTAGACAACCAATATTACCAGTTTCTTGTATATCCATCCAGATATGTTTTATGCATAGCAAACACAAATTTTCTTCTTTTTCATAAAAGAAGAAAAGATAGCATATACACTCTTGCATTTTCATTTTATCTCTTAAAATATCTTGGAGATGGTTCCCTGTCAGTCTGTGTAGACTTGCCTCTTTTTTTTTTTTTAATTTTTCTTTTGGCTACACTATAAGAATGAACCATAATTTATTTAATCAATACCCTACTGGTGGACATTATGTTTCATGTAGTGTTTCACTATTGTAAATAATTCTGCAAGGAATTTGTTAAGTATGTCATTTCACATGTGTAGGGTCTAGAAGTGGATTTGTTGGGACAGTTGTTATATGTATTATGTAACATGGATAAATATTAACAGGTCACCCTCCATGAGGAGTGTACCAATTTATTCTCTCAGTGCATGTATTACCTTGCACTGATGATGATAGCAGCTTGCACTTACAGAAAACGTTATTTACTGGGCTCTTTGATGAACTATTTATATTCATTAAGACTTCATTACAACAAAGAGAGATGAATATTATTGTTCTTTACTTATAGATGAGATAGGTATTATTGCTCCTTACTTTCAAACTTTAACTTGTCTAGCCAGGTTGGCCAGCTGCATGGTAACAGAAACTTGTATTTTCATTATTTTATTTTGATCAGAACTTCAGCTGGAGATAACGTGTCTGAAAATAAAGCCAAGAGAATTGTTGAAGGAATAGTGTTAACTGTCAGGTTTAACTGTGGTGGGATGATGGATGGGGTTGTAGACCTAGCCAACTTACATTGATTGAACACAGATTCTGACTGTTTGTAAAGCTTCCTGGGAAGAAGTTGCTAAGCTGACATGTACTATAAGGAAGATTGATTTGGACCTCTGAATGTGGTTTCTCATCAGAACAAATAGTTTTCTTATTTCCTGCATTTGAACACCTTTTTCTGTACAAACACTGTTAAGACTAGAGTTTTAAATCTAGAAATCTCAATAAGTTAGCAGTTTTAATAAAGCAAAATTAGCTTGCAGATGACTCTGTTCATTTCTTCAGCAAAAGCAGTTGCAAATTTTATTATAATAAAACTACTGTGGATAGAGGAGTGACACATACTCAAATCTCATAATTAACGTGTGAATCACCAGACACCACTAAACTAGTATTTGAGCTTATTTCTGCATGACATATAGGGAGAACTATAATAGGGTTGCCCTACAGTATTTAAACTGGAAGAACTGTACCCTGTCCATAAATTAACCATTTTTTAAAATGGTTTCTCATTATACCATTCACATTATTCTTAAAACAAATATGTAAAGTAGAAGGATTGAATAGTTAAATCTCTTAAAAGAGAAAATGAACACTAGTAAGTAGATGAACTAAAATTAGTCACTTAATGCAAAAAGAAATAAAGTAATGACACAATCTGTGTAGCTCTTAGATCATTTTTTAAAAATTCCGTATTTTGTTAACTGATTCAAGTATTTTATGGGTTTGCTTTTAGGTCTAGGTAGTAGAAATAAAGATGAGGTTATTTATTTAAAGGTATTTGAGGTGGCAATAATGGAAATGAAGTATGGAATAAATTTTATACTTTAAAAATATTTTTACATAACTGGTTTAAAATTCCACTACTAATTATGAAATAATAGCTAATTGCATGATTTTTCAAATATAGTGCATACCTTGCAAGGAGTTAAACATAGCACTACAGTTCCCTTTTAACTACACCAACTTACAGGTTGTAGGCCTTTTTACTACGGTCAGTAAAATAGAAAAGAAAAAAATCCACATACTAATGTCTTTTGAGGCATTTTATTTGTATGTATGTATTACATAGCTAGAAAAAGAATTCCAGGATTTTCCCTCCTGTGTGTTTTCGTCTTGTTTCTTCATGATCCATGACGCCCACGGAGGTTGTCAGTACCACAAAACCAAACAGACAGAATGGAAGGAGGCTGTTCTGCCATTTTTCTTGATCTTTGAGTTGCACATCAAATCTGGGCCTGATTACTCCACACTTGTTTAACCTTCCTGTGAGGTTCACAACAATTTCCCCAATTCTATGGTCATCAGCAATTTCAAAATTGCCTATTTAACCATGCTTCATCATCACAGTAGGAACTGGACAATGACTCTGGAGCACAGTCTAATAAGAATCTGGAGTTTGTTTCTTTTTTTGGCATTATTGATACTTCTGAGAGCATCAGTCAGGATATTCATGCGCACCATTATGGCGGCACGGAAAGATGGCGCAAAGAGTTGAGTGTGTGATTTATAAACACTTGAAAAGATCTGTAAGTACTATTTTGTTTACTTGCAGTTTTCCAAAGGAACTACATTTGGAAAACTTGCACACATTTTTATTGTAGAAATTCATTACATGGGCAAGGTAGGCCGGTATGAAGATAATCATCTTGGTCTTATTTGTTTTTGTCTCAGTCGGATGAAGTGATAGGAAAAAGTAGAGTTTGAATTTTGATTAGAAACTGAGTTTATCTGATGTAGTCTTCCTATTGCCTTTGACTTTCTTAAATTCAAATTTGAATGTAATAAAAATTTTTTTAAATAAATATCTGAGAACCAATAAAGGAATAGCTAAGTTGTAGTTGCTCCAAATGTGTAAAGTGTGTTTTATTTCTTTATGTAATCTAAGCAAATACTTTTCATAGGGTAGATTATTTGCAGATTTATGAATTAGTGTTCTCATTACTGTTTAAGAATATTCACATCTTAGCTAAAGTGATCTTATGCCTTAATTATCAACATTAATAAGTGAAATTACTGTTGCACCTACCTCCTAAAAAGCTTGTGAAATCCTATCACTTGTGCAAATTAAACATAGAGTAATTTAGTGAATGAATAGTTACAGTAATGAAAGCAGCTCATTTTTTTTCAAACAGAAGAAAATTGTTTATAGTCATAATAGGAATATGAGGATATATTAAAGTTAAATTTGTGTGGTGAAGTTATGGGATGGTAGCATAGTGATTTAAGCAGGTTGGATAAGTGGAACCATCAGTCAATCAAAGCTTTTCTAACTCTGCATCTCTCTCTTGCCTCTGCCTCCTGTAGAGTTGTTTATAAGCACTAATGTTGACCATGACTTGAGTTTCAGTATTTTTTATCAGCCTGCCAGATATATTAAAAAGCAAAATTTCCTAGAAATGGGACATAAATAATGAGGGAGAAAAGAAATGAAAAGACATGCATAATCTGCAAATAGGATAACTTACCCCAATATGACTTGATATTGTTTTACATGTAATTTCACTTATAAACTAAAACGTAGACATTTTGAATTAGTACCATTACATTCTCTTTTCTCCGTTTATGTCAGAAGGAAAACAAAATAATGTTCTGAAAGTTCTTCTCCATAAACTGAGTCAATTCAGTATTTCTGAAGGAGGTATGATAGAAATCATAAAAACAAAGCTCTGTGCGCAAAGCTGATACCTCAGTGTCACCTGGGATCCATTTACAAAGTAACAAAATAAAATACTACTGTCATGATAGGACAGTGAGTTTTTCCTTTCTTGCGTGAACTCACTATTTCCTACAAGGTGTTGATAAAGGAGGATTAGAATAAAGTGATAGGTAACTGTGTTCTTTTGGGGCTGGGCGGGGAGGTCAAAGTGTAATGGTTTCCAAATAAGTTAATGAAGCTCGTTTATAACAGGAATTGGAAAAGAGAGGTGATGGTGAAAAATCAGATGAGGAAAATGAAGAGAAAGAAGGAAGCAAAGAGAAAAATAAAGAAGGCGATGATGATGAGGAAGGTGATGCTGCAGAACAAGAGGAATACGATGAAGAAGAGCAAGAAGAGGTAATGGTCTCTTTTGGAAGGGTAACAAAGTAACTAAGGTTAAGAATTATCTAATAAGGAATCAGGCATACGATACGGATTAAGGTGAACAAACAAAAACCAAGTTGATGGGAACCGAGGGTGTATTATCACTGGCATCAATTCCTTTGTATCAAGACAGTCAGTATAGTATTGAAGTGACAGTGATGCCAAATTGAATATGTGATGTAAGTAACTTTGAGAAACATGGCACATTTCAAAATAAGCTGGGATCAACCCAGATATTTTTGAGCAGGGTAACTCTGTTGGTCACTGTTTCATTGGGACTATGTACAGACCTCAGGCAGTCATCCTAGGCTGACAGTTTCTTCTCCAGTTCAGTGACCTTTTGTCTTCACTTCATTTCAGCTTCTCACACCACACTCTGAATCTTTACCTGAAACTCCTCCAACTATGAAATCTTTATTATATGCTTTAATTATTTTGCATTATATTTCAGATTCTTTTGAAATTTATATTGGTGTAAAGAGAGAGATACAGATCTATTTTTATCTGTTTCCAAATAGCTGCTAACCTCATTTATTAAATAATTAGCTTTCTTTGTTGACTTGAAATTCTCCTCTATCAACTGTTAGAGGTATTTCTGGACTTTGTTCCATTGATCTATTTATGAACCATCACGGAGGTGTTCCAGTGACTAGAATCTTCTGATTATTTGTTAATACTTTTAGGGCACATTACCCTTCTTTTTCAGGATTTACCTGAGTATTCTTTGTTTATTCTCCCAGATGAATTTTAACTCTAAACATTTTAAAATTAAACGTATCATATTTGCCTCCAGTTTTCTTTCCGGATCATTCAGTTTATTGCTGCATTCTGACTTGATTTAAAGTGTCAAACCTTCTGGTCCTTTTGTCTCTATTTTATTTCCTTCCTTAAGGAGCTCTTGCTCAACTTTCAACTTTTTTCTTGCTATTGCTCTTGTTCCTTGGTCTCCCAGCAAATACTCTAGACCGTAGCAACCTCTGATCAATTCCATTGTCTCCCTCTTTTCCCCTCCAAACCTGCCTATTGAGCTTCTCTGAAGATGCCACTTAAAAAAAAATCACGTGTCCCATTTTGCTGGCTAACATGTTTTCTATTTCTCCTGTCAAGTCAGTTCTCCATAGCAAGTATTTTAGATCATCTTTCTTCATAATCCTTCTCCTTGACTACTTTCTCTTTCGCTTGTAGCAGATACAGTACCTTAATACAGAAAATAAAGCCATCAAGAGAAAACTCTTTTATTTCATGTCTTCCGCTTTCAAAATAACTGTCTTCTCTCCTCCTCCTCTTTTTTTATCAATGGAAGAAATGTTCTTCATCCTATTTGAGGCTAATTGTCCCACCCTTTTTGGGGACCTTACTCCTCATGTCCTTTCCTTTTCCATATTTTCCTCCTCTCAACCATGCCATGCCTCCCCCATGCACTGGCCTCAGGCTTCAGCCAGTTTCCAGACATTGTTGGGTTTCTTGGCACCACAGAAGCCAAGCCAACTTCCTGGAAATGATAAGGGTCTTAGCCAGATACAGAAATTTACAGTATTTAGGGAAGACAAAGTAATAAAAAAAAAATCTGAATAATACAAGTTACCTTTCTTGTATTATTTATATAAATTTATATATAAAATCCTATCATCCAGATACTAAGTAAGTTGATATTCAGGAGACTCTTTTTTGGGAATAGCCTCTATTTCTTACTTTGTAATAATTCTTGCTGTAAACAGTAGAGATATGGAGATTAATTTTTCATTGTGACTGATTTCAGTTATGTACTAAAATCTAGTGACTATTAAAATAAACAGCCCAGCCTTAACAATGATCAATGCATAGCTATACGATCTTTTCATCATTTATCCACCACTTCGCTCCTGTCCCCTCACTTCAAAACCCATCTGCCTTGGGTTATTGTATAGCAAATCTTACGCATTGTATCATTTCATCCATAAATATCTCAGTATGTACTAAAAAAAAGGGGGCTCTTTAACAGTGTAACAGTATCGTTATTATACCTAACACAATGGAATATAATTTCCTTAATAATCATTAAATGCTATATAAGCCAGTGTTCAAATTTTTTCAATTGTCTCAAGAAATTGTTCCAGTCAAAATCCAAACACAGTCCATATATTGCAATTGGTTAGTGATTTCCTTTCTTTTAATCAACATTTAAAATGGACTTTTGAATTTTTTGACAGAAAGCAGAAATATCTTGAGTCATTTACATAGATAATAATCCTAAGAATTGGAATATTCTCAGTGGCTAATCCCTCAGCCAAATGAAAGTTGAGTTGCCCTGGATGGGATGTAATATGGCATCCTCAAGTTATTTGTTTTTAAGATTTTATTTATTTTAGAGAGAAGGGACTGGAGGGAGAAGGAGAGGGAGAGAAACATTGATTAGTTTCCTCTCATATGCCCTCAACTGGGAACCTGGCCCATAACCCAGGCATGTGCCTTGACCAGGAATCGAACTGATGACCTTTTGGTTTGCAGGACCACACCCAATCCAGTAAGCCACGCTGGTCAGGGTGGAATCCTCAAATTTTGATTTGGTTCCTTGAGTCCTTTTTTTGATAGAAAGCAAAAATCCCTCTGCTTCTGCTCAGTTGGACATAGTGACTGAAAACCTCCATTCTGATGTGGTTTAAGGTTAATGTAAATTGGCTTTGTTTCTTGAGTGTTTATATTTGTTTGAAATAAATGTTCAGTGGTGTAGCTAACTAAACCATGTGTCATCCCATTGAGGTGGAGTGAATTAAATGGGTCATTTCTCCCAAAGTGTAATGGGCACCCCTTCATGTTCTCTTAGTAGGTTGGGGTCTGAGAATAGCAGGAGGTAGAGTCTTGAAGAAAGCAGCACAGGTAGATGTGAGTGAAAACTAATGTTGTTTTCTAAGCAGATGGCATAGCAGAGACTTGTTTTAAGCCCGGTATATTTTATTACCAACATTAGGTATTTATAAACTTAAAGGGACAGCCTACATTATGATCCTTATTAATAATGTTACTATTTATTTATTTTAATGTTTACCAAGTAATCTATCATTTCACTTAGGAAAATGACTACATTAATTCCTACTTTGACAATGGAGAAGATTTTGGCGCAGACAGTGATGACAATATGGATGAAGCAACCTATTAACTATTTCTCAAAAAATATTTTTATGATACAGCTTCTGAACATTTGGACAGACCTATTTCCTATCTTATTTCTGAAAAGGAATGAGTAAGTATTTTAATTTTGTTCCTGTTTTGTTGGACAGTATTTTTTACCAAAATACTCAGAAGCACTTTGAGTTTACATACTAGTTACTTTACCAATAAGTCTGACACTCTGGCATTCCTTCTCAACACCTCTTTATCCCACTTAAGTATTCAAGTGAAAATTTTGTTTTCGGTTTTGTTTGGATTAGAATGTGCATCTTTTAATCTGTATTTTCATACTTGAACAAATTCTTATTTAACTGCTGACCTCATCATAATGGATTTCTGTAACCTGAAAGTTGATTTAATACTGCACATGGAGCACTTTAAAAACAAAGAAACTTGAAAATAATTTTACTTTTTACCTTTCCATGGTATGTTCTATGCTACTATATTATGATTGCATAAACCTACCTGAGCTCTTACAAGTGCATATGAGATGAAAAGTGTAGTGATCAAAAATATACACAAGGAAAAACACTAATCAGAGCTGTATAAATCTCACAGCTTACGTCTCAGCTAGTACACAGACTCAGGATGAATATTAAAAATACTTGAATTTGGAGCTATCTTCATATCATACAGTATATGAATTAATCATCATCTCACTGTAATAAGTTTGATATTTTGAATAGTTGGGCTATGAAAAATTAGACTGAGATATCCTATTTAAATTTGTACTTTACAAAAATATTAAGGTCTAGTCATATAAATCTCACTGTAGAATGAATGTGTGAAATCTGTGAGGTATAATGGCCTTTTATATTTCAAAGGACCCATTGCTATCTAATTGATTTATGTAACAGTGCAGAATAAAACTCAGGTCACTTTGAAATTAAGATTAATCTTTTTTTTTGTTTAGTTAAAAACTAGCTCCCCTGACTTTTTATATTGGGGGTATGGGGGGAAACCTGAAAACCTTAGCCTTAAAGACTCACAAATGCCAAAGATTTTGAAGGGAATTCATATTGCGTGTTTCAAAATGATTTATTAATATTATCTACCAAAGCCCTGGCTGGGTAGGCTCATCCTGATACTTCAAGTTCGCCAGTTTGAGCTCTGCTCAGGGTTCATACAAGAATCAACCAATGAATGCATGAAAAGGTGGAACAACAAATTGTGTTTCTCTCTCCCCTTTGCCCCCCTCTAAAATCAGTGAATAAATAAAGACTATTTCCTATCAAAAGAAATCAGTTTATTTTTCCCTTTTGGGAAGATATCACCCATTACCCCTAAGCTGAGAATCAAGAGCCCTAGACTATTTCTACCTTTACAATTAATAAACTCAACCTGGAAATTGAGCTTGGTCTTCTGTGCCTTAGTTTTCTTCACTCGTGAACAATTTCCTATAAAAATTGCTTAAAGACCGACCGAAATTTACCATATCCATTCATCCTCTTAGCATATCGAAATAATCAGTTTATTTAATTTCAGTCTGGCCCTCTAAAAAATTGTAGCTTGTAAAGTGGTTGAAAACATTGTTTTGAGAAATGTATGTTCGTCACAAAATACTTTGTAATCTGATTTTCCCATCTTGTACTCTGGTGGGGAAATTTTATATTGTCTTATGCCTATTTGTAACATAGCTTCCTCAGGAAAAAGATCATTTTCAAATGTAATACTTCCTCAGATAATTGAAGATGAGTATGAGGACCATTAGTAGTGCAGTGCTTCGTTGAGCATATGTGAATTATTTGTTTAAAGGTTATAAAAAATTTTAAATATTCTAAAAAAAAAATGAGTAAGTCTATTTTAAAACAGCAATCTACTGTACTTAAGAGTAAAAAAAATCTCAGACTTTCAGTTGTAATGGGCAAATAGTCATTTAGGATTAACATAGGTGTTGTATTCTCTCAGCTTATTACCTTAGGCTAATTTATAACGCCTTATGTCTGTAGTTCTGTGTACTTGCTTTATTGTAAATCTGCAAATAACTACTTGAATAGTGCAAATACACCAAAGATACTGCTTTTTGGCCCCCCGCCGCCCCCCCAGCCTTCAGTCTGTCTCCATTTTAGTCCTGCAGATGGTAAGACAGCCCTTTGGGCAGGGGTTTGCTTTGGGAAGCCCCAGCCATTTCCCCATTATGTGCATTCTTCCCCTTTTGGAAAAATCTCTACAAGTTTAAAGTAGACTAATTGTGAGAATAGGCCGGAAGTATTTGGGAGATTTCTTTTCCAGTATGAATCTTGTTTTTATGGCTTAAAATCTCAGAGACTGAAGTTATTTCATAGGAAGGTAACTTTTAATGCAGAGATAGTGTCTTATATATGAAAAAAGTATATACTTGTTGGTGAAGTGTCTTTAAAATTGCTGCCTAAAAAGCAGTACTGTTTTGTTGCTATAATGCTTATTTTTTGGTATTTGTTTTCATATTAAATTTTTACAAAATAAAATTGTGTCCTGTTTTACATTAAGATGTCTTATTTTGAACCTCCTTAAATTATTTGGTAGAGAAAACTAAATTTAATACATATTTTACCTGGTAAAATAATTCTATTAGGCAGGGATGCCAGCATCAAATATTCTTGAACCATCAACAAAAGAAAACTCTAGGTGATTGAAGTCGTGATAACAAACTAAAAAATTTGGCAGTGTAGCATCAGCATGATCATTGGCATCACAGATTGACTGACAATGGATACGAGAGAGCAGTAACACATTCAGTGGATGTTAACTTTTCCTTCCCCGCTACCTCAAATGTACATTATCAGTGGCTTGGCCTTAATATGGTATGACTAAAAGCTCTGTAGTAAAAAGTTTATTTAAAAAAAAGTAATTAAATATAATTTTAAGATCAAGATGATTGTAAAAATAGAGGAAAAAAGTAATACATCATAAATTCCTCCATTAAATAAAAGCTCCAAAGTACTTTTTCAGTTTTTTGGTACTGTAATTTAAGTGGAAAGGTTTTTTTGTTTCATAATAAAATTTACACATAAATAGAGCACATCTTTTATGACTTATCCACAAATTGCTAAGTAGTCCTGGACCCTGCCTAAGTTTTGTTCCCTGATATCCAAGATCTCCTCAAACATTTATCTGAAATTTATTTTCATTTAATTTTATTTACATCCTGTAAGTAATACAGTGGATTTTGTTTTGGTTTAACAAGGGAGAAATTTGGGTAAACCTTTGGCAATTTGATCTATCTTAACATAGTATCTTTATATCAAATAGTTTGACATAGGACAAAAGGTATGCTTTACTCAATTAAATTCACCAGCTTCCATTTTAGATTGAATAAAATAAAAACTTTATTTTGAAGATCTTTTAAAATATGAAAAATAAGGGGCAAAAAGATTTAAAAACCAGTTTTACAAATGTACATGCTAACAATGTTCTACAATTCCATCTCACATTTGTATAAAATATCACACAAAAGGTTTACAGTGTTTGTATATATAAAAAGAATTAAATATTGCAGTTATTTCTATGATCTAACAGTGCAATATGCACATACTCAGAAGAAAAATAATGACTTCCTGAGGAATATTGTTGTAGTTCAAAATGATTCCCATCGTAAAGCACCATTTAAATACTTCAAAAAACTCCACCTTTACCCTATAGCACTTTGACTGGACCTTTGCTTCATTGTATTTCTAAAATAAACTCCCACTGTATCCTTCATATTCCAAAGTAGGTAATTTTATAAGTAGATACCTTTAAAAAGAGCTGATTATTAAGTAATGAACCATTATGGTTCATTTCAAGAACTCTTCAGGCCACTGAATAGCAAATAGAGCCCAGAAAACGAAAAGCTTTAAACAAAAAGCCCTCTGGTTAACGTTGCAGTCTTCTAATTCTTAATGTGGCCAGCAGACTCTATAATAGACAGTTTATCTTAAATGGCATTCATCAGTTCAAAACAAACTTAACCATTTGTACCCAATCTAAAAAAATATCTGTTCTCCCCCTCCCACCCCCCAAATAGCAGATTTGGCTTCACTTGTAACTCCAACTTTTAGGTGAACCAAATTCAGTGATTCACACAGTTCTGTTAATTTTGTACTTGCATGCACACGTATATATGTATTTTTTTCAATGTGAGCCTCAAAGTAAATTCAGATAAGGATTTCAACAGAATTAAAATTCACAATTTTTCTTATTTTATTAAATTTTACAAAGTAATCTGCATTGGCTACAAATTTTGATGTATTTAATACTTTCTAAAAACTAAAATTATTCTGTATCTATTGAATGCTTAGGAATTTCTTTTAAAAATGACAATTAGAATCTATAATTCTATATATAATAGAATTATATAATTCAGAATATACAGAAAAAGGGAACTGCCTCATTATGTCATAAGGATATTTTCTTCAAGGAATGGGACATTAACAAGTACATAGTATATACCTCACTACTTTAAAAATAACTTATCCTGTAAATCAGACCTCTCTATCACAATTTCAAAGTACCATTAGCAAAAAGAATCACCGACTTTTCGGCAATTTCATCAATTTGATGTAAACAAAATTCTTCAGAGGACATCTAGCCTATTCTAACCTAAAATACTCTGTTATTTTCTTCCCTAAAACTTGATTTCTCAGCAGGCTTAATAAATACAATGTAAACTGACCAAGTTAACATTGAGCATAAATTAGACCATACTCCTCTCTTCAAGATGCCCAAGGCACATTAAAACAATTTTTTAAAATTTTAAACTAAGAGTTACTTTAAAAAAAAAAATCAATTTGCTGCAACTTCCCTATTAACACTTTTTGGTAATTATCTAAGGTCCTCAAATACACGCAAAGGCTTTAATATTTGACTTCCGTCTTTTATACTTTGCTATTTAAGGTATATAAACCTGGTTTACCATACATATTTACTCACCCCACTTTGTATCAAGACTGGAGTTTGAAATATAAAATGACTGGTCAAATAGCTGAAACAATATTAGGAAATATGCCCAGAAAATGAGGTGGTTTTATAGATCTCAAGGTACATACTTTATTATACACAAAACAGGCAACCCAGACTCCACCAGATCTTGCTTCTAATGAATCATTCTGGTCACATTTTTAAAACACATACTTTTAAAAATTAAATGATGGAATCAGTATGCGAATGCATATCTAACATATCCATAGCAGATCTTCAAAAGTGGCACTATCAAGCCCTTGACCATATACCTTTGGCCTCTTGTTACCCGATGTTATGCTATAGGTTCAAAGGAAAAAAAGGTTTAATTGGACATTTTCTCTTTGAAAAAGAGGTTAAGGGTTCAATAAATCAAGCAATGTGTCTGTTCGTTGCTAATGTCAAAGGTATCTTTACTCCTGCTTTTGCTTAATGAACCATTTTCTCCAACAAACCTCAGGCAGACAAAAATTTGTTTTGACCCCATTAATTTGTGCTTAATGGTGAAAGGAGAGATGAATTTATACAATCTTATAAATCCTATTGAACCATCTGAAATAATGCCTAATTTTAATTCTAAAAATATTAGCTTACATATTTTGTAAGGCATTAAATGTAATTAAGGCATGTTACCACATGTAGCACAGCAACAACTCATCACAGTATATAGGGATTTTCCAAATAATGCCAACCTGTACATGTATAACAATTTTCATCAAAGAATTACAAAAGTGCTTTCAAATATCAGAGGCAAGTATAATGACCTAAAAATCAGAAGCTGAGGCAGCATTCTTTTAATAGACAAAGATTACTTTAGGTTCTTTACCTAATCCAGTGTTCTATTGACCAACTGGCAATGTTCAACCCTGACACATTATTTCAGAGCTTAAATATAGTATTTAATCTCTATCTTAGCCTCTATGACGCACTACACATTGCTTTCCCACTTATGTGTCTACCTAATGTCTTCATAGCATATGTGCTAAACTTGTTTTCAGAAAGTTTTAAAATGAAGCATTAAGTATGTGCTAACTAAGTAATTGAAGAATCAAACATTTTAGCAACTAAATATTTTAATGGTTCACATTAGTAAATTTTTTTCAGTTGCAGATAACTGGTGCTATTATTATTCTGCTTAATAAACATTAATAACCTTAAACCAAAAAATAATTAAATAAAATTTAAACATTAACCCATCTTGAATAAATTATATTTTCCAAGTTGAGAACTTCCTGGACACATTTAAATTCATTTCTGCTTGAGCACTGATACAACAGATACATAGATTTACTGTTCTCATTATCAACTAGCAACTGCAGGGATTTTATACTCAACCCATTTGTAAATGGCTCAAAAAAGTGAAAAACAAAAGCATCTTCAATCTCCTTAAATTCTGCCTTTGAAGTGGTTATTGAATAAAACTGATTCACCACAATCCAGAAACATGTGATCACAAACACTAATTATGAGCTAATTGCTATGTTTTGTATTGAGCAGCAGGAAACTGAGAATTGTGATTATAGAGTTTATGATCGTCTTGTTGGCCAGAAGGTATTCCTTTAGTTGGAGCAATTCCATTTTCCAGTTCTCGCTGCTGTGATGGGGGTGTGACTCCTGAATGCAAATGTGAAGAATCCACTGTTGAATGGTGACTAACATCCACTTTAGCTAAAATTTCATAATATAGCAAATAAAATACTGGTGTTATTATACCCACTATCAGCATTATCACTACAGCTGTCCACCACCCTATTCCCCAGTCTGCTCCATAATAAGGATCCTTACGTTGAATATTTTTGTTATCAGGTTCAAAACGTATTTGTTGTGCTGTTAAGGCAGACACCACTTCATTGAGGTTCTCTCGTTTGGTGTCTGTACATTTTACTAGTTGTTCTATGTCTCGGTCTACTTCTTTTAAAAAGCTACCAGCTGACTCACTGGAAGAGAGAGAATCATTAAGTGACGAAATTTCCTGTTGCTCTGGAACGTACTGAATAGATGAAGGCCGTGAAGCCTGTCTTCCTTTTGGAGGATGAAGTGTTTCAGTCAATGAACTAAACTTTTTTACTGGAATTTTGACAGACCTAAGGGCAAAGAAGTCTTGATCGCTGATGAGATTGTTAACCCTCTTGATATCTGCTACCTGTAAAAATAATAATAGTAATAATAATAATTCTAAATCAAAATAGAGGTAGCACTATTCACTCATCCTACTTATTTTTGGAGAGGAAAAAAGTTGACCTTAGTTACTGGTGGTATTAAGTTATCACACCCAGAGATTATATTTTACTTGTGGATAACAATTTTACACCACTTTTGATCTACAAGTCTTAGGAACTCACCAATTCACTTTTTACATCTCCCATGTTAGTAACACTAATACTAGATATTGAAGTAGATTGTAGGTTCCTATTTCTCTTTTTATATACATCATGCACAAATACCACCCTTTTACTGCTTGTAAACAATTTGTGAAGGAAGGTTTATAGATACTTACATTCTTTTTCCAATGTGGCAATTAGGAATATAGGCAAATGTCAACTTACTTAACTAAAACTACCATAGTTTATCAAAACTAAGATGCCATCAACCCAGGATGCGCCACTATTTTATATCTCATTAAGGGGGAAAAACCCACCAAATATTGAGGATGCCACCATTCCAATGTCAAAGGTGCTAAAATGTGTGAAAGAGCTTATCTTAGAATTGATAAAATATATAATTTATCTTGTTCACTTATCTTATGAAGCCCTTTTCCCAAACTTACTACTGTAAATGCATTCTTCAACTACTGCCAAGATCAGTCATTTGTATAAGCTTTCCCTATATATTATACAGTCCTCAACCTATCTGTATATCCTGTACACCTGCCATTGTGGTTAGACATAGTATGGGATAGTATTTCTCAGATTATCAATTACTATGCTAGGCTCTCCCACTTTTTAAGTTGTTAGTCCCATTCGTCATTTCCATCAAAGCTGTGACCTAAGCTCTAACCATTTATCACCTGTTGATGTCAGAGAGGTAAAGTGAGTCTAGGATAAAACTCACTTTTTGGTTAATATTTCTATTTTGGTCAACTCAATAGATAATGATGCCAGTTCATTGCGATGTGGAACACTATGGAAGGAGGAAAAGAATGAAGGCAAATTTTACACATGTTGCCTTTGAGGTGCCTTAAATAAACTAGTGGAAGATGTCTAACAGGTAGTTATAGATACTATGTCTGAAATGCAGATGAATGATCTTAGCTAGAGATATATATTTGTGGATTACCAGCAAAAATGGTACTGAAGTCACAAAAGGACACAGATGGATTCACAAGAAAAAGATGAGAATAAAAGGTGACATAGGAAAGACCTCTGAGGAATGCCAACTTTTGAGGGGTATGTTGAATAAGAGAAACCCACAAGGGAGAGTAAGAGTGACCAGGAAAGCAATATATGATGGTAGTTAAAAGCACTGACTATCTGGGTTTGAAGCATGGCTCTGACATTTTCTATAGCTGTATGATTTAGGGCGACTTGTTTAACCTCTCAGTTTCCACATATGTAAAATGACAGTAATAATAGTACTTATGATATATGATTATGGTAAAGATTAATTAATTGAAATGTATGAATGACATTTAGAATAGTGATATATAGTATGTTATGCAAAAACTGTTTGCAAATATTAATAGTAGGAACATCAGAAACCTGCAGTATCAAGGTCAAAGAAGGTTTTTAGGAGGAAGTGGTGAACTGGATCAATGGCAGATTACTGATCAAGTCATATGAAGACAGTTCTTGTTTGAAAAATCAATTCCCTTGAAGTGTGTATGTGGGAGAGGATTGAAGAGTAACTAGGATATGAGAGACAGTAAAGATAAAGGGTCCTTTGTCACTTTACTACCTTGAGATTGTTTTTTTCTTAAGACAAAGGAAGGTCCAACAAAACACAAAGGCAATCAAATGAATAGGAAAAGATGTCTGCAAACAGCTGATAAGGGATTAATATCCAAAATATATAAAGGGCTGATACAACTCCACCAAACAAACAACACAATTTTAAAAATATGGGCAGAGGACCTAAATAGACACTTCATACACATGGCCAACAGATATATGAAAAGATGTTCAACTTGACTAGCTTTTAGGGAAATGCAACTCAAAAGTGCAATGGGGTACCACTTCACGCCTGTTAGAATGGTTATTATCAATAAGACAAGTAAAACAAGTGTTGGAGAGGTTGTGGAGAAAAAGAAATGCTCATTCAATGCTGATGGATATGGAAACTGATAAAGACATTAAGGGAAACAGTATGGAGGCCCCTCAAAAAATTAAGAATAGAAACACCACATGACCCCCAACACCTCTTCTGGGTATCTTCCGAAGAATTTGAAACTATTTGCAAAGATTTATGAACCCCTGCATTCACTGCAGCATTATTCACTGTGGCCAAGACATGGAAACAACTGAAGTGTCCTTTGATGCATGAATGGATAAAGATGTGGCACATATATATATACAATGGAATACCACTCAGCCATAAGAACAAATGAAATGCTACCATTTGAGACAGCATGGATGGATCTTGAGAATATTATGCTAAGCCCAATAAGTCAGACAAAAAGTCAAGAACCATATGGTTTCACTCAGGTGTGAGATATAAAACTGAAAGCAACAAATGAACAAACAAGAAAAACAAACAAAACTCAGACACAGACAAAAGTATGGTGGTTACCAGAAGAAAGTGGGGTGAGGGGATGAAATATATTGTGACAGAAGATTTGACTTTGGGTGGTGAGCACACAATGCAATACACTGATGATAGATCATTGAAATTGTACACCTGAAACCTATATAATTTTATTAACCAATGTCACCTCAATAAATTCAGTTACCCCCTCCGCCAAATTCACATTACTAACCACAAAGCCTGACCTTATTTTCTTTATATATTCTTTTGCTTGGTTATATTCTAGTAGCTGCTCTTTCTGAGCTAGGCTTCCAAGGTTTAGTGCCTAACTAAGTACTCTGAATAGTCCTATTTTCTGTTTTACTACATTGCTTGAAAGCATTTAGGATTCCAACCTTGGACTTTTTGGGTTCTTATTACTGTTATATTTTTAACAATTCCTATGACTGAACATAAGCGGAGTACAGCACTGACTACTGTATTTTTTAAATAATAAATCCTTTGGTAAGGCTAATCTCTTTTTTCACTACTTGAGCATTGCTTATCTTAACTCGCTTATTCTGTTTCAACACTCTTCCCACTACTATGGCCAATGTCATCTTTCCTCTAATGTTAAGCTAATTGCCTTTCATCATTCATTTTAAATGAGGAATCAGCTAATGGATCATGTGATTACTCCTGATACATTTTCTCCTGGTTTCTGCTCTATTCTTACTAACAAACATTTTGGCCTAAGCCCTGATCATCTCCATTTGAACTCTTCCAATGCCCCCTTTCCTGGGTCCCCTCCATTTCACCAGCACGCTCCCCCGTCATTTTGCACCACTTTTGTTAAAACCATACAGCGGTGGTCTCTCACTCTAGGGGTCCAACTTTTCCTCAGTTATCTCGAAGTGCTTCACCCCAATCGGTTTGTCACACTCATTTCTGAAACACCTATTAAATTTCCTGCTGTCTAGTTTATTTCCTCTTTGAAATCTTCTCCACATCTTTTCTACTTTCTCCTTCTCACTAACCTCACTGAAACTATGACCTATTTTTAATCATTCAGCCAGCATTTCAAATTTCTGTCCTTCTAAAGAAAACTGTCCAGATTTATGAAAGGAAAACGAATGTCTATGTAATGGAATTAGACCACACTCATCTCTTGGATCTTCACCTTCGTATTTTAAGACTTGCCCCAACTTAAAATCTTGATTACTTTACACCACTGTCCTTTTAAGGCACATTCGGTAATTCTCAGTGGTCTTACTTCTATACAAACCACGTATTCATGTTTATTTGCATTAAAAAAATTATTTAATAATGATATTACCATACACTGATTGCCAAATATGTCCAAACCCCAGCTCTTCTGACATCAAAAAATGCATTTCAATAACATTTTATTATTTTAAATCATAATTTATGTTTTGATACTCTGATTTTAAATAATCTCAATAATTACTCCACTCAGAAGAAAACAATACATAGAACCTTATGGTGAAAGGACATTTTTTAAATTCAATTTAAATTTATATACATGTAAGTTTATAAATATGTGTTTCTATTTCAGAAACTATGATAGGTAATCATAAAAGGTTTTCAAATATAAAAGTACTTTACATTATAAAAGTTTCGGGGGGCAAGGATAAAAATATCCAAGGAGAAAAAGTGATATAAAATTTCATGCTTATAAAAAAAGTATATATAAAATATCTATATTTTTTTAAGTGCATTATTTCAGGTAGCAAATCCTAAATTAGTATTTAGAATTCCATACATTTAAAGACTATTTTAACAGTCTTATTTTACATATCAATACTGACAATGTGATAGAAATTATATCTTTTGTGACTACATTAAGTTATTAGCAAGTATTTAAGAAGTTTACTTTAAAAATGCAAGCAGGCACATAGTACGTATATTTCAAAATTCTATTGGGAGTATGAGAACAAAACATCTCCACATCCATGTGTTAATGTACATGAAAACAGATTCCATACTTATAAAGCAAGGTAGAAATGACAGAGATAAAAAAATGGGTTTAAACACTTTAACATCTACTAAAATGAGAAACAAATCTTTCCTTTTATCTATTGATACCACTTTTGGGAATCAAATCTACAGAAATAAAAGTATCGCCATTTAAAGCTATAGTTGTGATAATATTCACAGCACAATGAAAAAACATGGAAAATCCTGACCATCCTTGAGCATGAAAATGGCTTAACAATTATGGTATGTTCATATATGGAAAATTACATAGCTATATAAAATAATGAGTTAGATCTGGAAGGCTATGAGAGAATGTCTATGATAAAGTAAGAAATGAAGAAGGAAAAGGAAGCTTGTGGAATAATAGGCATGGTATAAACCAATCTTAAGAACACAAAAATCACCAGCCTCCCAAGTATTTTATGTATGTATTCTTAAAAGCACAAAAGAGGTATGAAAAGATTTATAAATGTGTTATCTCAGAAAATTAGGGCACAGTAAAACTTCTTTATGTATTTCCACATTCTCTTACAACTTGGATGAGAAGAAAATGGTAACCCTTTGGGTGTTTTTCAATACTGAAAATAGAATCACAAATTTAGAAAAAACAAGAAATTCAACTTTTACTTAAAATTTAAAAAGTTAATATCCACCAACATGAAACAGATTTCTATGGAAAGAAGAAAAAGGGGGAGGGAGGCAAAGACAAGATAAAACACACATAATATATTTCAATTTGTGCTATGAACAAATAATTCATTTTAGATTGCATTATGCAAAATCAAATTAAAGCTTACCGTACAACAGTACTGAAGTGCTATTGCATTTAAAGTATCTCCTTCCTGTATATCTTTTGTTAATACTATAATGTCATCAAGTTTATCTCTTGATGTACTTCTTCGGATTTTCTCTTTTCCTCTGGATCGGAGCTCATAAACTTCAGCATCCTCTTCCAACACATCATTCTCTGTACAATTTCCAAATGCATGTACTTGACCACTCGAAAGAACTCCTGGAAGAGGAAAACGATTCTGATGCCTCCCTGCCATAATGTCAAAACCTGGGAGGGTCGGAGGGAGAAGGCAGAGAAAACTTTGAAATACAGCTGATCCACTTAACTGATTTTACATGAATTTAACATTCAGAACACTTTATATTTTGTTTTTTTAAAAGAATGGTTTTAGTTACTTCAAAATTCAGGTTCAAGTTTTATAACTGCTGAAGTACAGTGAATATATCTGGAGCAGAGACAAAGGAATGGGACCGAAGGTAATCCATTCTGATACACCATATATCACAAAACATGTTAAGGTGATTACATTTTAACAAGCACAAATTGCTCTTATCTTTTTTTAAAGTCAAAAAATTAAGTTCCCCTTACTTTGAATATGTGAATAATATAATTTTATATTACCTTAAAATCTTGGGATTATATATACACACAAGTTATAGTTCTGATGGAATCAATACTATACCTGTTTTATAGGTACACACACACACACACAAATACTTTCACAAACCCAACACATTTTGGCTTGTTCTGCATTTTGAGTTCAAGTGGGGTTGAAATAGCTTTTGTACTAGCTACCTACCTCTGTGGATCAAGCTGACAGTAATATTTATATTTACTACAGTAAGTGACATTAGATAGGTCATAACTTTGTTCTCCGCCAGGGATTTTTCTTCTCTTGAAGCTTTTCACCCAACTTTAACTTATCAAAGTCTTCCTCAAACTCAATTTACAGTTCATAAACATCGTGAACAGATTTTAGGTCACTATATTCATTTCTACTCCATAAAAGACATTGTTAAGACTGACTGAGAGCTGACTTAGGTTAAAAACATTTATCAATGAATACCTTTTGTTTAGTTGTATAGTCACTCTCAACTCTCATTCATCAAGTACTGATGTATTCTCATTAAAAATGAACAATATGAGAACAAATTTTTCTATAGTCACAGTTTTAGCTTCATATTAATTGTAGACATAAAAATAGATCACTTTCAGTTATTGTTGTGAAAGACTGAGACATGGACAGGTAGTAAGACATAAAATGCCTAAGAATAATGTGGCTCTGATACAAACAATACAAAGAAGTTGAGGATCATGCCAAGATTTCTGATTGACATCACTGAATAAAATGGTGGTGCCATTCTCTAAGGTACGAAACACTGGAAGAAGAACTTGGGGGTAGGGGCAGCAACTACGATTATAAACTTCTCAGAGATGGCCAAAATGAAGGTCAAATAGCCCAGTGGATTACATAGTAAGATTAAAAAAAGTCTGGGTTAGAGATATAATTTTATGACTCATATTGCACACAGGTGGAAACTTGAAACTCTGGGTACAGATTAGATTACCTAGAGAGAGTGTAAAGTAAGAAAAGAGGGTCTAACACTCAAACTCCCAAAGAAGTTAGATCCAAGAAGAAACATACCAAGGCACATCATAATTAGGTTATCCAAGATTAAAGATAAGGCGTATCTTAAAAGCAGCAAGAGAAAAGGAGAGAGTTACCTGCAAGGGAGTTCCCATAAGACTAGCAACTGATTTCTCAAAAGAAACCTTACAGACAAGAAGAGACTGGAAAGAAATATTCAAAGTCATGAAAAGCAAGGACCCACATCCAAGATTACTCTATCCAACAAAGCTTCATTTAGAATGAAATGGCAGATAAAGTGCTTCCCAGATAAGGCAAAGTTAAAGGAATTCATCACCACCAAGCCTTTATTATATGAAATATTAAAGGGACTTATCTAAGAAAAAAAGATCAAAACTATGAACAGTACAATGACAACAAACTCACAACTATCAACAACTGAACCTAAAAAAACAAAACAAAACAAAAACCTAAGCAAAATACTAGAACAGGAACAGAATCACAGAAATGGAGATCACATGGAGGGTTATCAGTGGGGAGAATGGGGGGAAACGGTACAGGGAATGAGAAACATAACTCGTAGGCACAAAACAGACAGGGGGAGGTAAGAATAGTACAGGAAACAGAGATGCCGAAGAACTCGTATGTATGACCCATGGATGTGAATGGAGGGGGGGCCCACCGTTGAGGGGGTGCAGGGCAGAGGGGGATAAAGGGAAGAAAAAAATGGGACTGTAATAGCATAGTCAATAAAATATACTTTAAAAAAAGAAAAGAGGGTCCAAGATTGTGCCTTGAAGAACTGCTACATTTAGTAGCTGGGTGAAGGATCATCAGCATGCAAAGAGGATGGAAAAGGAGTGTTTAGAGGAGGAAACAGTATCTTATGGAAGCCAAGACAAAACAATCTCTCAAAAAAAAAAAAAAAAAAAAAAAGGACTTCAGTTGTGAATAGTATGAACAAGTACCAAGTGAAAAAGAGAAAAAAAAAAATCAGAAAAAGTAAACTTCAAACGTCTGTGGAGTTTTAAACCCTTTAAAAACTCAAGCGTTTCCATTCAGAGTACACAGATCAGTAATAGCTTTATATTAAGTAGATTATTTGACCTATTCCTCCAGGTGCTACATTATTTATTACCACGAACTGGGATTCCTAACTTGACAGCCACAAAACTAAAGAAAGCTCCTGATGTTCTACATCTCAAAAGCAGTTCTGAAAGCATGATTAAGTCTTTCAAAATCCTAGCATGTGACAAAGTGATTAAAGTTGTTTTAATACCAAATAAATTAAGGGTATTTTATTTTTACTTAAGTTTCAAAAAAGCTAAAGAGTATCTCACCTACACCAAAAATAGATAATAGTTTTATTTCCACTTGTTTACCCAAGTCTTTTCTATCTTGTGTCTTTAGGGCAGCGATTTTCCACCTTTTTCATCTCATGACACACATAAACTAATCACTAAAATTCTGCGGCACACCAAAAAATATACTTTTTGCTGATCTGAGAAAAAAAGAGGTATAATTTTCATTTATGCACACTGGATGGCTATTGTTGTATTGGCTGAAGTCATTGTTTTTATTAATTTTACAATTTAAGGAAAAAGAGGTCTGTGCCCCTGACTAAAGTAGCCAAGTATTGCATGTTTAAAAAATTCTGTGGCAAAACAGTTGAAAATTGCTGATCTAGGGAATGTCTGTGAATCCTGAGATTCATAGGCACGTGTTATAGGTATGTATATTTTTTTAGGGAAAGTATTAATTATATTTTCAAAAGAGGTCCATTACTTTAAAAGTTAAGAACCACTTAACATACAGCAATTTAAACATGGCTATACTGCCCCAGCTCCGCGTCCCTTTAACTTTTTCTCCTTTATATTTTGTTCTTAGAACACCAATGTGGCTTAGTGCCGCTGAAAGTCACTGAGCAATGTCCAAAATCCATTTGATATTCACGTCAACCTCTGGCCGTGACATACTGCTAACTAACATTTGAGGACTAAACATTTCCTGTCTCACTCACTCTCCCTTAACACCCCCTGGTAATGAAACGCTGGCAGAATACCACAAATTGGTACTCTGCTTCTGAATAATCAAGAATTGATTGTAAGCCTAACAGAAATGGAAAGCTATACTTTGGCCCAGGCAGATAATTATCTGAGCCAACTATATAGATATCAGAGAGTTCACAGTCCTCAACTCATCTGACTCAATTCTCTACACTGGTCTTAGCTATCTTTGGGCGACAGAAAAGCACGAATCCCCTCTTGAGAAAACTAAAACAAGTCTGCCTGCTACGTAGATTACAAGTGGTCAAAAAATGAGCAATGGATTCATCAGCTCAGTCTGTCTGTGAAAATGGTTTCCCAACCACTTTCGTTCTGTATAATAAATGCTTAAACAGGGAGAAATAAAATGACCACGGGGTACAAAGCAGTTCATCACCGGCACAGTATCACTAGGACCGTGGCCCTTCAGAACCAATTCAGTTTTTAAAAACTTAACTTTCCCTCTCTCCATTCCACAAGTCTAGTTCTTCCTTTCCCCGTTAATCCCTTGGGATGATTAAACTTCAGGTTTTTATGTCACACTATCACACTCACACGATTTGGACAAGTTGCAGTCAGCGAAAATTCAATACAAACACGGGGTTATGGGAGAAATACAGTGTTTGGGAGGCAAATGCGTCGCTCCTGAAATCGGGCATGTAAAAGTCCTTCCTCTGAAGCTCAGTTTACCCCAACAATGTATCAATGGGCTTTGGTGGGACTGGCCTGCAAGGTCTCTCTACCTCCGACTCTCCTCCTGCCGCCCCCGCCACAACTGCGACCAATGGCCCCGCGTCGCCTCCAGCGGGGGTGCAGCTGGGGCCCAACCCCGCCGCCCGGGACGGAGCCACTCCCCACCTCTCGTCGCCATGTTTACCTGTCCCGTTAGCAAGTGGGATACCACGAGGAGACGGCTACCAAGCCCGCCGCCGATGCTGCCGTCTCAGGCAAGTTCATGACCGAGGACCCGTTCTTGACTGCCACCGTCCTCCTCTGCCTCCACCGCCGCCGCCCAGGCCAAAGTCTCCGCCTTCCCGGCCTTCCGCCGCCGCCACGTCCTCAAACCTGCCGTGCGTCATCGCGTCAAGTGGGCGGAGGTGGGAAGGGGCGGGGGAGGAAGAGGAGGAGTGCGGGGGCGTAAGGGCGAGCTCAGCACCCCGGGCTTTCCTACACAGGCCTGAGCCGAGCGCTCAGGCATTAGGACGCCGCCAGGCCCAGGGGGCGGGGTCCGAGTTCCAGCCCCTCTACCTTCCCCTCCCATTCGCCACGCCCCATCATCCTCTCTAGAGGCGCGGCGAGGGCCAAGTCCTTAGGCTAGCTACGGGATCGTGGGCCGCCTGCCTTCTGCGCTTTTGTTCTTCGTTCACGCGCCGCTGGCAAAATTGTGTAGGAAGCATTGAGTGGAGAAGGCGCTGAGGATTCGTCGAGGGCTGCTGTGTATTTCTTATTGCGCTGCCTCTAGAGGTTTCTGTAGGGTGGGGATGGACGCTGAAGACCACAGTGTTGACGTCCATGTTTTAGAAAGTTGTGCAAGGCTTATTACTCTTCATGCTTGTCTCTAGATTTCTGCAGAAGAGACAAAACACTGGAGAAAAACCTTGGGCGGCCGAAGACAGTTGTCTTAGGCTTTCTGTTTATAGGTGAGGAAAGTGAGCCACCTAGAGTCAGGCCATGGGAAGCTTTTGCCTTCCAGCCCTGGTTCTCAGGCTTCCTATTCTCATTAAGACAAAGCTGTCTACAAATTGTAGTTTACTTTGTTTTGAAAAATAATTGGAAGTTGTTAGTAGTTACAATTGAAGTGTATGAGATGTTAGTTTCTGCTCTAGGGACGCATGACTTTATACATGATTTTCCTCATGAATTTACTGAGTACAATAATGTATTTGATTTATGTAAAGAAGTGTAAAGCAGCACTTTTCAACCAGTGCAACAAGAATTTTTAAAACATACAATACTTGACTAGTTAGGTGCACTGACCTCTTTTCCCTTAGAATGTTAAATGAAAATGACAACAGCCATCACAACAACAGTGTCAGGTGAGAGTGACATATTGAACCATAAATATATAGGTCATATAACGGAGTTTCCTCATATTGGTCACATCACATAATAAGGTTGTGTCTGATTGGTTAATTCTCAGTACCAGAAATCCTTATAGACAAGCACAGGCACCTGACTTTTTAAAAAGTCACTTTGGAGCAAAAAGGATAGGTAATTACTATTATTATATTTTTGTAAATCAATCACTTTTTTGTCAAATCAGTAAAAACCGTAATTTTTTTTTGTTGTACTATCGAATTTTAGTAATTAGTTTAAGTGTGCCATGAGATGAAAAAGGTTGAAAAATCACTGGTGTAAAGTGTTTTAATGATGGGCCTACTGTCTCCCAGTGTTAACGGTACAGACTTTGCACTTTGACGACTGTATTACAATATACATTTTAGATCCAAACAGGCAGGGGGCATGGTGCAGAGCACGTCTTTTCAAAATGTCTGAATACAGTGTTTGAATACATCATGAAGCCTTTGAAGCTTTGTTTTAAATTATTTTCAAAGAGTATTTTTGTTTTGTTTTCTGGCAAGTGTCTAAGTAAGGTTAGAAATTCAATATTGCAATATTTTTCTTTTATTTGAGGGGATAGGCACTGTGCTCCATAATGCTACAAAAAAAAAAAACTACAGGAGAGGAGGACTTAAAAAAATTATTTTAAGTTTGTCAGAACTGTTCTGTGTGCTATTGCCCTTGTGACACCCCTGTCTGTAGCCATTTATCACTGCGACATTTTCTCATCAGTAGACAAAGAGTATATTCCCTACTTGAACTGTAGGGCTTCAGCTGCTCAGCCTTCATGAATGTTAATGTGAATACAACCTTCTTTCTGCATATAGGTTACTTTCCTTATTTTAATGTCAATAGGCAGTGGAATCCATGTGAGAGCCCGAGTGATAGCATTTCAAGCACTTCTACAGGACTGCCACTTGTTTCCTTTGTATAAATACTTTCTCAACGATATCTGCATACTCTTGAATTGTTATTTGTATGTAACAAAGATGCAGTTACTGAACTTTTTACCAAAAAATTGCTATTTTATTATTAAAATAAACAAAGGAGGCAATTAACCATGAATTTTGGCCAGGTTCCAAAAAGCTGGCCCGTTAGGAGCAAGTACTTTGTCTTGGGGTAAAAGGATGTCCTCAGTGTTCAGCAAAGCCAAAAGGCTTTTCAGTTTTTTGAGAGCTCATCTGACACAGTTTTCATTAAAAGGTGCAGATGAAAGAATATGTAATTTCTAGGAATGTGTGTTTCTGTCACTAACTTTTAAGCTTTGTGATTTGCTCCAGAATAAAAAATTATATTGTAATGAGAGTATAAATTCATGCAACTGATTAGGAGTGTTACTTGACAGTCTCTATAATAGTTAAAAATGCAATGGACTGAACTATTATATTGCTAAGTAATTACCTTGGATTCACATACAGATACATAAGGATATGATTTAAACGATATGTTCAGGAGTTTTTACTATAATATAGCCAAAAGTCTGCAAATATTCTCAATATTCACCAGCTGGATACTCTGGAACACTTAAATGATGTAATATTATACTTTTGTTCAAAACAATGAAGTTTATCTGTATTTTCTGAGTTATTTATTTACCTAAATTTTTTTGTGGGAGGAAAAGTATATATGAAACCTCTTTTCTAGGCATTGGGAATAGAGTGCTTAAAAAGAGAGTTTCCTTACTCATGGAGCTTCCGTGAATAGGCACATGGAAAGATCTCCAAAATGTATTTTAAAGAGAAAAAAGAAAGTTGCCCTATAGGAGGTATAATGCTATTTCTTTAGAAAAAAATTTTAAATGTACACCTCCATCCCCTGTACATTCATATATCTGGGCAGGGAGATGCATTTTGTTTTTCTTTCTGGAAAATTACTAAAGGACATTTTTTTATTTTTTTAATAATTTTATTTATTTTTAGAGAGAGGGGAAAAGAGGAAGAAAGGGAGAGGAACATCAATGTGCAAGATACATCAATCACTTGCCTCTTACATACCCCCCGCTGTAACCCACACATATGTCCTGGCTGGGAATTGAACCAGAGACCTTTTGGTTCACAGGCTGTTATTCAATCCACTAAGCTATACCAGCCAGGACTACTAAAGGAATATTTAACAGTGGCTGAAAAGGATTAGATGTGGCTGAAGGAATAGACAGGAGACTTTACTCTTTCTTCTTAGAGTTCTCTCTATATATTGAATTTTTATTACCACATGTTTTTATTATTAAAAAATATTTAGACTAAATGTGTTTTATTGTCAAATAACTGGACTTGTATCCACAGTTAATAAATAGTCATCCATTTCTTAATCATTCCAGAGTCTGTTTGTATATTGTATCCAAGTAGTGAGTGCCTGGAGAAAGGAACCAGATCAGGTCCCCTGGAAATCAAAAAATGGAAGATTAACAGAACATTGAATTCTTTTTATATTTCTTCTTGATTTCTCTCTGCCAGATCTCTTTCCTTCCACCCATTTTACTCTGTGTTCCTCCCTATATCTTTTTATCAGCCTTTCTTTCTAATTCTACTTTCTAGCATTGAAACTGGAAGAGATTATTGTACACTAAGGAAATACTTAAACTCAAATGAATTTAAAACTGGATTATGAGGTGAAACCTAAAAAATCTCCCCTCATCTCTGATCTTCAAACAATCTATATACAGAGAAAATTACTGATTCTTCCCTAGAAGTCTTGAAAAAAACCCAACACACTGTATGATTTACGTATGTTCTGCTAGAGATGAAACCAGATGACCTCCCTAGTTCCTATTCACCCTGTGATTTTAAAACATAGTGATTATCATAATCACCATTCTGTGATCAAATGTACTTCAGGCACCCAGAATTGCTTCTAAATGCTAGTAAGTAATTCAAGGATGTTAAATGACTTGACAATGACCATCCCATTGTTTCCGTCCATGCAGACATTACTAGATGAAAACTAACCTCACAAATACGATCCTTTAATTCTTCAGCTAGTTAATTAGTACATATAGAAAAAAATAGTTACATGTTTCTAATTAAGTAGACTATAACTTGAAATGCTTTGTTTCCTATGACCTTTACAATCACTATTGCCACATAAGTAACTTGGTGCAGGTAAATACCCCCTAGAACTTATAACCTGCTGGCTTTCGTGTCTGCTCCTCCAAAGACCTAAGATGGTCAGACAGAATTGAATTAAGTCATTTCACCAAAGGGAAACATGAAAGGTGACCCAGTATATGGAATTGGATGAGGGCAGAAAGTGATCATCTGGAAGTGTAGCACAAATCAAAATAGAGTCTAGAGACAGGCATTGAATTAAATTTCTTAGATGTTCAGTATTGTGCTCATGGAGTTGGGAAGATTAGGGAGTGGGGAAGCATAAAGGGAGAATGGAAGAGGCAGCAGCATCTTCTCATTCTAGTCTGGGTCTTTCCTGGTAGTTAGAGACTATTTCTGTGACAATTCTCAGCTTAACCAACTGTATCTGAAAAATCAAGCAAGAAGTTCAAAAAAAAGCAAAGCTTCCATGCCCACATAAAGAATCACAGAACTGTGAAGTATACATACCTAAAGTGAAAGCAGTGCTTATCTGACAAAATATAGACAAATTACATCTATTCATTCCACACATATTAATTAAATACCTCCTGTGTTTCAGGTCCTGTTTTAAGCACTGGGGATATCTGCTCAACAGACAGACCCAAATCCTGGCTCTCATGGAGCTTATGTTCCTGTGGTGGAAAAGGAAGAAAAACAAAATAAAGGAAATATTGGTAGGTTACATGGTGATAAACTAATGGAGGAAAAGTAAGTAGAGAAGGAGGTCTGAGTGTTTTGGCAGGGAGAGTCTGTATTTGTAATAGAGAGGGTAAGGGAAGACTTGGTTGAAATAGATTAACACAGGCCTGAAGAAAATACATGTGTCATGTTGGTACCTGCGAGAAATTGCTGGACAGAAGGAACAACCAAGTGGCAGCCATGTCGCTGAGGGGAATTGTGCCTAGTGCGTTGGAGGACAGCAAGAAGGTCAGTATGACTGGCATGGATCACATCACACAAGGGAGCAGAGCAACGGTAAATGAGGTTAGAAGGAGCCAAATTGCATAGGGCTTGGTAGGTCATTACCAGGATTTGGGCTTTTACTCGAAGCAAGATGGGAAAGCATGGGAGGGTTTTGAACAGGGAAGGATATTATCTACCTTTTGAAATGATCACTAAGAAGGGCTTGCGTAGAAGCAGGGAGATCAGTTAGGAGATGACTGCAGTAACTCAAGCAAGAGGGAAGTTGTCTTGAGTCAGAGAAGAGATCAAATGTCAGTCATATTGATTGGGATTACAAATACTTGGTTTGAAATATTTTTTCAAAGCACCCAAATTTGTGTGATTGCTCAGTGTTGGTTTTAAAGATATTTTTACTGGTTCCTTCTTGCATACTTTGATTAGTGAGTCTGTATTTAGCATCACTTTCCCCCATTAATTCTAAATAAACCATATTTAACCACTGTAGCAATTGTTGGATCTAAATAAAATTTCCCTTCTTCCTTTTCACCATGTTTTCTTTTATTTGCAGTTAGATTGGGCTGATTCCCCTCCCCCCTCTTTTTTAAAAGATTTAATCCTATCTGGCTTCTAAATCCCTTAGAATTATTTGAAGCAAAGAATGCCTGCTGACTTCAAAGAGTATTTCACATTTGGATTTACTCGGTGGGGTATAGAGCAAAAGTACTGGGACTTCCTTCCCATGCAGAATAATGTTTGGCAATGACATATGCTGATCAGTGAGCAGTGTGTTAAGAAGGAACACACTAAAATCCATTTCTTTGATTTGTTGTTTTGAAAAGGGCTTATTTTCATTTACAGTACTTTTCAATTCTAAATCCATTCTGTTGTTTTGTAGAATTGATTTGTATTAATAGAAACTTGATTAACTTTTCCTTTCATTACCCTGTCCTTAAGGTCATACCACAGATTTGGTTATATATATTATAACAAAATATAAATGAATATTTGGTTTGTAAAGATTTCTGCATCTTGCCCTGGCCAATGTGGCTCTGTTGGTTGGCTGCCATAAAACCATCGTCCCTTAAACCAAAAGGTTGCAGGTTCGCAGGTTCGATGCCAGGTTAGGGCACCTACCTAGGATGCAGGTTTGATCTCAATTAGGGCACTTACCAGAGGCAAACAATCCATGTTTCTCTCCCATATCAGTGTTTCTCTCTCTCTCCCTTCCTCTATCTCTAAGAACAGTGAAAAAACGTCCTTCAGTGAGAATTAAAAAAAAAAAAAAAAAGATTTTCTATACCTTATTGTTTCAGTCATTTCATGTAAAGATAAATATTTTACTACACCCCTCCTCAAAAGAAAATTCCTTGTGTGTTATTTTTGGCTTTGTCAAACACAATTTGTGTGGGCTTTATAATCAATGCTGATAACAAAAGAATACATTAGTTTGAGAAAGGATGATTCTTTGCATAAAAATATTATGGTTGCTTATAAAGCAAAGCCATAAAACCATTACCTACTCTAGTCTAATAAGACATGCTAGTCCTTTTACATTGTCTGTTTTGTATCAACTGCATAGGCTAAAGCTTGGAGGTGAATGTGATATGAATACTTAAAAGGGTTTATAGTAAAATTGTCTTTTCTTTCTTCTTTGTCCTACCTTCCATGATCCATACTCACCTTTCTCTAAATATCTGCCTCTTACCCACTAAAATTCTTGTTTCCCAAGGACTATAACTAGGGACTGCTATTGCTTGTTGGGTCTGTGTAATGAGAACACCCAAATGCATTGGTAAAAGACTGGAAAACTTCAACCAGGGGATTATGATAAGAGTGGTTAACATCTACGTCTTTCAGCACTTAGGAAGTGAAAGCTGTGCAGAACTGACATTTCAATAGCTATATCAACTGTTGTCAAAGTACAATCTGCAGACCCTTGCCAATCCCCAAGATTCCTTCATAGAGTCCTCAAGGTCAAAAGCATTTTTGAAAGAATTCTAAGAAGTTATTTGCCTTGTTCATTGCATTTTAATGTGCATTCATAGTGAATCCTTAGCATGAATCAAGACAATGATACCAAACTATATCAGTAGTCATTGTATTGTTCACTACTATGTACTCATTTTAAAAAATTTACTTAAGAATGTTTTTTGATTAATCAGTAAAATGTGTTCATTTTATTAAATCTCAACACTGGACTGAGTGATTTTTTTTTTTTTTAATTTTGTCTGATGAAATGGAATGGTTGCCTGGAGGAAAAGCTCTTCTGCCCTTCTCTGAGTTGGGAGCAGAACAAGCTATTTTTTATTATAGGGTGCACTTTTTAATAGAAAGAACGACCTACAGAAAAACTATAGTTAATAAGACTTGGATATTTGGTAGACATTTTCTTGAAAATGAACAAAGTAAGCCAGTTACTTCAAGAAAAACAAGTATTTGCTACCAATGATAAGACAAGTGTTATCTGAAGCAAAAGTTAGATTTTATAACATTTTCATTTTTCCCAGTAAGCCTGGGTCTTCTCAAAATGGAAAGATTTTGTGATACAGTTGGCAGTGATCTTAATAATGTGGTTCTTAAAATATCATAAAACAAAAAGTGTCAACACCTGAAAGATCTGCAATACTCAGTAAATCAATATTTTCCAAATGTGCAATGTTACAAAATCATGCATGAATAAAAGATCCATTCAAAATATAAGGCCAAGAGTTTTAATATGACTACGTAAAAAATGCTTATTGAGCCCTGGCCCATGTGGCTCAGTTGGTTGGAGTGTCTTCCCATACACTGAAAGGCTGTGGGTTTGATTCCCTATCAGGGTATACGAGAGGCAACCAATTGATCTCTCTCTCTCTCTCTGTCTTTTTCTCTCCTATTCCCTCCCTTCCTTCCTCCATCACCATCTTTGTCTCTCTTCAAAAGCAATTAAAAAATGTCCTCAGGTGAGGATTTAAAAAAATGCTTATTGATATGATTTCAGATGCCACATTGTGACCAACTTTTAAGAAACCATTACTTATTGAGCCTTGGTATAGTATCAAAGACAAATATCCACAATTATCTGAAAAAATATTAAAACCTTTTTCTCTACCTTAACTATTGAGACATATTGATTAGAAGCTGAACTCTTCATATTTTCTGAATTTCTTTAGCCAAAACAATATATAACAACAGAATGAATGTTCAGCAATGTCATTGGAGCTAATAAATGCCTTTAGCAAAGTTGTACAATACATGATAAACACATAAAAATCACTGGTATTTTATATGCTAGCAATGGAAGGTCTGAAAAGGAAATTCAATTTACAATATCAAGGAGAATTAATAACTTAGAATTTATTTAACCAATAAGATGCAAGAGTCGTATGCAGAAAACTGTAAAAACAACACTGAAATGAAATAGTATCAATAAATGGAAAAACAACATGTGTTCATGAATTGAAAAACTTAAATTGTTAAGATATTAATATATCTACAGTTTAATTGCAATTTCTATCAAAATTCCAAAGACCTTTTGCAGAAAAGCTGATGCTAAAATTCATATCAAATGGCAATGGATTCCAATAATCAAAATAATCTTGAAAAGGAGGAGCAAAGTTGGAGGACTCACGCTTCCAATTTTAAAACTTACTACAAAGCTACACTTATCAAAACAGTTTACTGGCATGGGGGTAGACATGTGTAGATCAATGCAATGGAATTGAAAGTTTAGAAATAAACCTATACACTTATGGTCAATTGGTTTTTGACAAAGATACAAAGACCATTCTACTGGAAAGAATAATCTCTTCAACAAATGGTGAAGGGATAACTGGATATCCATATACAAAAGAATGAAGTTGGACCCTTACCTCACACTCAGCATGGATGAAAGACCTAAATATAAGTAATAAAACTATAAAAATCTTAGAAGAAGACATAGACATAAACCTTCATGATCTTTGCTTTGGCAATTTTTTTAAACAAAAAACCATTTAATAAAAGCTTAACCAACAAAAGAAAAGTAGATAAATTGGACTTTATTAAAATTAAAAAGTGGGCATCAAGGGCACTATCTAGAGAGTGAAAGGACACCTCATAGAGTGGGAGAATATATTTGTAAGTCATACACCTGGTCTAGGATCCAGAACATACAAAGAACTCTTACAACTCAGCAATTAAAAAAAACACTCAATTAAAAAATAGGCCAAGAAATTGTTTAGATATTTCTCCAAAGAAAATACACAAATAGCCAAGAAGCATATGAAAAGATGTTCAACATCATTAGTCATTAGGGGAATGCCAATCAAAACCATAATGATATATAACTTCATATCCACTAGGTTGGCCATAGTTCTAAAAATGTAAAATTACAAATGTTGGTAAGGATGCAGAGAAATTGGAACAATCAGACACTGCTATTAGGAATGTAAAATTATTCAATTGTTGTGGAAAACAGTTTGGCCATTCTTCAAAAAGTGAAAAATAGATTTACCATATGACCCAGCAATTCTACTCCTAAGTATATACTCAAGATAATTGAAAACAGATGTTCAAACAAAAACGTGTACATGAATATTTATTGCAGCACTATTCATAATAGCCAAAAGGTAGAAACAACCCAAATTTTTCATCAACAGGTGAATGGATAAACAAAATATGATGTATACATGTGAGTACAACTGAATATTATTCAACCACAAAAAGACATGAAATGCTGCTATCTGCTACCGCATGGATGAACTTTGAAAACGTTATGCTCAGTGAAAGGAGCCAGACTCAAAAGGCCACATATTGTATGATCTATTTATATGTAATATCCAGAATAGGCAAATCCAGAGAGACAGAAAGCAGATGAGTAGTTGTGAGGGGCTAGGGGAAGGGAGGAATAGTAAGTGACTGCTGAATAGGTACAGGTTTTCCTTTTGGGGTGCTGTTCTGGAAATAGTGGTAATGTTTATGAATATACTAAATGCTTCTGAACTGTATACTTAAAATGGTAAATGGTTAAAATGGTAAATTATGTTGTATGTACATTACCACAATTATTAAACAAAGAATACAGCTGTCTTTATTAAGCCAGACACTAAAGAGATTTATCAAATGGTAAATGATGCGACTGATCCCACTAAATATTTATGTTTGAAGGCATATATTTTTCATAAAAATATATTAGTTACGTTAATATGAAATGGGTTTAGTTTTAATTGAATACATATCTTAAATTGTTCTCAGTTTTTAATTTTAATATTGTAAATATTGATAGCTGTAACTAATCAAAAGCTTGAATCTTTAATCTTTAAGAGAATGAGGGAGTCTTGACTCCAAAATGTTTGAGACCCACTAAGCTATAAAGTGTAGACTTAAAGTTCATCTAAGTCAAGTTACTATATGAATTTGAAGCTACAAAGATTTTTTCTATGTCCGTTGTGAACCTAAATGTTAAAGATTAAAGCACATCTAGAAAAACATCTCCTGATATTAGCTCCCAAAAGGTAAATTAGAAAGTTAGAAAATATATAATTAGTGATCTGAAGGGAGGAGTTGGAGGAGCTAAAGAAAGATTGCTGTTGGGGGTCGGGAGTTGGGTGAGGGTGGTGAGTGGTGGTGAAGACAGTATTAGGGAATCGATGGTTCAGTACATTAACTCAATTTGACACATGTGTAATCATTTTAAATGTGATTTTTCCTGTTGTCTAAGTATCTGTGCTAATAATACATAATCTACCCTTATTATTATGTGCCAAGAATTGTTCTAAGAGATTTATTGTGCTCTGGCACTATTATTTTTATTTTTAATACAATATTTTGAGAAGTGATTTGAGAATAAGTTACCATCATCCTGACACTTCACCCCTAAATCCCTCAGAATATGTCTCCTAAGGACAGAACATTCTTTCACATAACCATAACATAACTATTTCTCAAGAAGTATAATACTGATACAATCTTATTTTCTAATGTTCAGTTTGTAGTTAAATACCCAAGATTGCCCTGATTATATCCTTTATCTGTGTGTGTGTGTATTTATTTAAAATGAGATTCAGCATTTAATCAAGGTTTATGCATTACATTTAGTTGTCATGACTCTTTAGTTTCTTTTAATGCAGAAGAGTTCCCCAGCTCCCCTCCTCTATCTAAAATGTTTGGGCTTCCATGACTTGGATATATTTGAAAAACTAGACTGCAGTTGTTTTGCAGAATGTACCTTAGCTTGGATTTGTTTGATTATTTCCTCATGATAAGATTCAGGTTAAGTATTTCTGGGCAAGATTCCCACATTGGTGATGTTAGATACTTCTCAGCACATCAAATCAGAAGGCACAAGATGTCAGTTTGCTACATTATTCATGACCAGGCACTCTTCTGAGTACCTAATGCATTTAATTTTAAAACAACCTATGCTGGAGTTTTTGCTTTTATTTCTTACACTTCAGTTATTTGCACATAAGGACACTGAGAGATTAAGTATTTTGGCTAGCAAATAGTAGAGAAGAGTTCTGAATGCAGATCGTTTCAAAATCTGTGAGATTAGCCACAAACTACATTGTGAACAGACTGATTTTGTGATTCTTAAGTCATTACTTACCTCTGTTTCAGGGTTTATAAGTGGAGGCCAGGAGATTAGTCTTGAAGCCTGCAGCGAGAATTCCTTTGGAGAGAGCTGTCACAGTCCAGTACATTTCACCTCCACCAACCCCAGGCAAACCTGGTGTTGAGTCAGAATCACTTGGAGAACCTGACGTGGAGTTTGAGGGACAGAGGGACTGGTACCTGACTCATCTAGCAACAGTTGGAAGGTGAGTTTAACCCTCCCCTGCAGTCAGAGGAATGGCAAGGGAAAGGTGTGGTGTTCTGAAGGCGAGCGTGGGTATGACCAGAGGGCCTCAATTGTCTAAAGATACCACACCCAAAAGGCATATCTGGATGAATGAAGTGAACCCTACCAAGAGGACCTGCTATGGACTGCCAGAAGGTAGGGAATGGAGGTAAATTGCAAATAGCCCACTCTGGAAACCATAGCCCATGTAAGATATCCCCACAGATAAGAGTTTCCAAAGGACTTGGTTAGGAAAGAACCCCTTTTTTTTTTACCTGTACATACCTATTTCCCTGCTTTCCAACTCTGAAGGAGCCGTAAAAGAGCATAATGAAAAGGACAAGAGTTGGGAAGAATCAAGAAAAAGAATGACACACACCCCTTCCCCACTGTAGGCTTTACAACCTGCATCAGGCTCAAGCAAGCACAGAACTAATTCTCAAAGCATAAATGGGAGGTTACGCTTTGCATTGTATTATCTGAGTATGAGACTATCGGTTAATAATTGCAAATGAATGTGAAAGATTGGCTTCGCCCAAGATTTCCTCCTGGGGACGAAAAAGAATGATCATCAACTTAGGTTTTATTTGGCAAACTGAATTCAGTAAACTGACTACTTAGGTACTGAAACCCTTTCCAAAATTTTCTCCTCATGTTAGTCTCATACTAAACTCTGGAAAAGAACTTCAGTCACTGCCTGCCTGCCTCTGACCTTTGCCTCTACTATATGAAGAGTTGTTTAATGGTTATTCTTCTCCCAGAAAAATGTCCAGAATTGTGGGCTAGCTTGCTTTTTGTTAACTGCAAACAGAACTCTTCCAGTTGTTGGATGGTATAGATTATCACTGACAACATGAAATTTTTTCAATAATACCACCCAAATTCCATCCTTACAGTGAGAGCCAACTGCAGTTGTCTAAGCATAGTCCTGGCATTTGTTTAGGAAGGAAACCTTTAGATACTGATTCTACTCTGTCTGCTGAGCTCTGGAATATGGCAGTGCCTGTCCGCTTCCCCATCGCATCCCCACTGCTGCATCTTTAACTAGGTGGTACAGGCAGCACTCTGTGTCAAAGCTCTGTCTCTCTTTCAACTCAGTTCCATTCTGCCCCTCTCCTCACCTTCTTTCTCTTCCTTCCTCCTTTTAATACTGTTCTCAAAATGATCCAGCTTTTAATCCTTGGCTTTACGTTCTGTAGCCAGCATGATTCTTTCTCTCTAGACCCTAGAGGAGATGTGGTTTTTCTGATTGGAGGGAGGATGAATATCCATAGTAGGATTTGACTTCTCCCTCTAGTTCCATTAGTATGAAGCTTCACTCAGTCCCACTCCAGCAGCCCTAGACCTCACACTCAGATCCTCCAGTCCCTCAACATGCCCACATACCCGCTTCTGGGTCCTACAAGGTAGCAAAAAGAGGAAGCCTGGTATTTAGCTTACATCATTATTTTGTAAAAAGGGCATAAGAGCAAACCCAAACTGAGGAAGAGCATCCTCCTTCACCTCAAATAGAGAACATTTCCCTTGGAGTGCCTCATGGCCAGCTGAGTAGGCCCCAACAGACTGATGAGTGGGAAATTTTGGTATAGCCAACTTCAAAAACATTTCTTAAAGGGGAGAAAAGGAACATTAATTGATTCATATATTTATGGAATCATTTCACATAAGAGCTAAAGATGTTAAATAACTTAAACTACATAAAATTAAATAAATGTTTTTTATTCTATTAAATGGTGATGATAAATAAGAACAGGCTGTCATTTTTAATTAGAAGGAAAATTATATATTAGGTTGAGTCATATGCAATTGCTTTTACTCAACAATTTTCCCAATGTTTGACTATTTTAACATAAGAAAATATCAGTTTCATGGGTTCAGCCTAGTGCTGATGTTTTAAAGACATTTCTAATAGTATTTCTCTACTGTAAATAAGTGATAATATGTTAGTCTAAATTTTTCTTTTGTATTATTTTCAATAACTTCTCACTGCCAATAGAGTGCATTGGGTGCCTGCAGATATCAAAGAAAAATTTTATTAAAAAATGTATGCATAGATGCATCTGGTTATGATTTGCCTTTCCTTTTCCCCAATTGCGTAATTCAAGTTGATGCTGCATAATTCTTTTTCCTTTTATTCCATTCCATATAGTGGCAGAACAACTACCAAAAGATGAATACTTTCAGTACCTTTCATATCAAAGCTGCAGCTTTCACATTCATTTCTATTGATGCTGCATTTTGGCAGTGGATAAAGGGACACAGTTAAAGACTCTGCTCATACTTTGTTTTATTTGGGAAAATTTTTCTTTGAACTAGTGACCACCCATGATTTTATAATTATCAGAAATTAACCAGCTCAGCATTTCTTGTAGGAAATATTCACAATTCACATTCCTTGCTTTTAGAAAAAGAAAAGAGGAAAATGAAGGACTAACAGAGCTCTCCATTTTGTCTGGGAGTATTCCATGTGGGACTGCTTTAATATAATGCTAAATCTGTATTTGTCTGGTACCCTTTCAAGCATAATCTTAAAAAATTTAAAGAAAAACCTTTTTACTTTCTCAGAACCCTACAAAGAAGAAAACACAAAAGAATTTTGATTTCCTGAAAAGTGAGATGATTTCAGTGTAAGTTTTCTGATATGACCGACTTATATATAAGTGACAGCCAAAGCATTAAAGTGCACTGCATACTACTCTTTTTTTCCTTTTCTTTTTTTAAAACCACTTTCTTTCTTGAGACATAATTCATATGCCATACAATTCACCCATTTAAAAATGTGTACTGGTTTTTCATATATAACATTATTGATTTTTAAAAGTATGGTAAAGGAAACAAACAAAATTTAACATTTGATTAGCCAATTTTAAGTATACAGTTCAGTGGCAATACTCACATTTACAATGTTGTGCAGCCATCACTGTTTACTTCTACAACTTTTCATCACCTTAAGCAGAAACTACAGAGAGTGTTCTATATGCCTTCAGTATGATTTGAAATTCTTACAGCTCTTTGAGGTTGTTTAAATTCAAAAAGCTGACTGGACATTGGAAAGATAGAGCACTTCAATCTTAAGTCTAAAGCTGCTGGCACATGTCTGTGTTAAGTGGACCAGGCACCCACATGTATATAAACTTGGCAAGGCCCTGCATGATCTTCAAACATCCCACCAGTCAAACCCGTCCTTACTGGGCTTGCTTTTCTCATCCATGTGGGAAATAAGACAGTGGGAGCTTTGTTTGCAGTGGTTTCGTTTGCTTGCAGCCAAGGCCTTCTCCTCAGATTGGAGAAGTTCTTAATAGAGTTTTGGGCTTCTGGGACAGCAGACCCATAACCCAGCTTAGATGACTTCATCACATTATCTGGTGTAGGCTCACCCATTTGAGGATAACTGGATTGCAGCATCCTGTGCAGATCCTGGTAGTAGTGGTCTACGTCATGAGGTGTGAGTGGGAGACTCCTCAGCTCTGGGAAGGGTGCTGAAGGAGGAATAATGAAGAGAAGCTTGCCCTCTCTCACTCTAGCCTGTCCTGATAGATCAATGAAGCTTCAAAGATACTTGGGGGGCTTGTTGGGTAGATCTATACTTAGAAGTATTTCTCATCATTTCATCTTGGAACAGTATCGATGAGCTCTGCACTGAGTTTAGCCCATTAATAATAAAAATGCACCTAGTGAGTACTTGGATTAAGATATCTGACTCATTTTATGACCCCATCCACTAGAAATGCATATGATTATTTTAAAAATCTTTGAAGAAATCACAGTATTTTAAAATAGAAAAGGTCAGTTTTATATTTGTTGAAAAGAGAAAGTATAAATAAATGGACCTGATTAAATAGAAAGATTTAGTCAATAACATACTTATCCTGGTTTTTATTAATTATGCTTCAAGATGGGATATGTATAAATGGAATTTAAAGAATCTTATACCAAAAATTTAAAGATTTCATATCAAAACCTTTACGTCTCTCTTTCCTGTCCCCCTCCCCCACATCCCCAGGAAATTAGCTATTTCAATTCAGCATTTGATAACTTTCCCACAGACCATGGAATATTTTCAGAAATTTAAATTCTTTTTCATGGTATTAGCAGGCATGTAAATGCAAGCTTATTGCAATTATGCAAGGAGTGGAAACCTTATAGTCTATTCTCATAAATAAAGTGTAGACAGGAATCATAATCTTGGTTCAAATAGAATTTGATGTTAGAAATGAAGGGTTTGTTTGCCTCGCCTGCTCCCAAACCTCAAGTAATAAATCTTGAGAGCTTCAATATTGATTCAACAAAATGAATGGCTGAGTCATTTCAGGAGAACTCTGACAAGTGGACAAATGCTGTCATGGTGACATTTTGATATGCAGTGTGGTTACTGAGCTTTGCTGGTTTCCTCCCCCTGCCATTAAAGCAAAATGACAAACCATGGGAAGTACCACACACAGCATGCCTAAAACAGAGGCAACGAGGGAAAAAAGATTTAATTAGCAGTTCTTAAAAGATTAAAAACTCCATGTACATTCGTATATGACTTATGGGTAAACTCCTTTTTAAATGTGAGAAAAACGCTCTCAGACATCTTTCTTCTTAAGAAATAGAAACAATCATTACTCTAAAAATAGTCTCAAATAGCATTTTTTTGTAAACAGATTTCTTAAGAAAAAATATTTTTAACTTGGGAAGGTAAAGATTTAAAATATTTTTCATAGGACATTCATTCATTGCTAAATAATGTAATAAAATATTGCATATGGTGATAATAAAAATAAAATATGTGTAATCAAATACTACTACTATATACATTAGATTTGTAAAGAGTTGAAATTATTTGTTAGAAAACAATATGTACACTTGGCTATTATCTGATCTTAATATTCATATCATGGATTTAGTTAACCATCACATATATATTTTTCATTTATTTGTATAAAAATATCCGGATATATTAACAAGAGGTACTATCACATCATGGCAATGAAAATAATTATTTTAAAATTTTAATGGGAAAATGCTTTTAAATACATAATTATGAGTTCATAAATTTATGTAAAATTAACACTGTAGTGTTTTCAATATTGGATTGGCTAACTTGGAAGAAAAACTTTCTCCACTGCATCTAAAATGCAGCTACATAGGAAAACATTATTTTGTTTAAATGTTTTTCTGTCGATTATTGCAATTCTACTATGTACCAGACTTCACTTTCTCATTCAATCTGTACACAATCATGTCTAGTCAGCATTACAAAAATCTCCATTTTGCAAATAAGGAAACTAAAATATGAAAGAGTAATAAGTTTATCTAGGTTTGCTGAATCGGCCTGTGCTACACCATCACTTGGCGTCATCTGAACATAACAATGAGAAATGCTTTTATTTTTGCTCTTCTACACCTTTAAAAATTGAAACAGTGCTAATGATTTTACAGTCTTAGATAGCATGTTCTGTAAATAGGCTTACTGAGGAAAAACATTTTTAACTTAGGAAGATATTTGCAGCAGAATGTAAACATCATATCTAATTCACCATTTGTTTTTAATTTACTAATTTTAGAAAAACTAAAATTAAATATTGCAAGTATAGAAATTTAGAAGTACAAAAAAGTGAAATTATTAATTTCACATTAAAAAAAGCAAAAGAGAAGAAGGTTTTGATGCTAGTTTTTTTTTTTGTTGTTGTTGTTTGTTTGTTTTGTCATCACCTTTCTGGTCTAAAATTCTAAAATGCCACCTCAGGCTGTTGTCTGTGATGGTCTGGGTTGACTGCTACCTTGTCAAACATGTCAGTCTTAAATTCAGGAGGAACTACTCATTGTATACTTCATATGGAGGGACTTAATCATTTACAGAGAAGTTTCTGACGTGGCAGATTACAGATTTCAAAACAGTCATGATAAATCATGGCAACTAGACACCTCTAGATAATCCACCGACAGTCTGGATAAGATCCAGGGTACAGGGCAAGGGAAGCTCCTCACACCTAACTCTTTCCTCAGGAAGACGGGAAGCCATCTGCAGTTGGGGCTCTGTTTGAACTCTTTCCACCACTCTCCTTGTCCTGGCTCCTCCCTCACACCATTGGACACGTATCGACTGCCCTGGGGCTTTGGTGTCAGTTTCGTTTTGTTTTTCCTCTGCAAGTTTGATGATGGAAGTCTTGTGTAGGGTAGGAAAGACGTGAAAAATGACTCTCAGGAGCCATGGTACTAATAATTTTCAAGTTCTTCCAACATTTAAATTATTTTCTGATATAAACCGAGGAGAATGTGCTCCTTTCAATTTTCCGAGACCTCCCCCAGCTTTTCTGGTGCCGTCCTGATGGTGGGGGAACAGCTCCTGGGGGCGTCCCACACACAGAGTTCCATGCAAAATGGCATTGCCAAGAGTTGCACAACTCTCTCAGCCCTGGAAAGAATGACACAGACAGGCACAGTCCCGAGTCATAAGAATCCCCAGACCCAAAGGAACAAGTTTCTTTCCATTAACTGCCCAACTAGCATTCATCTGACTTTGACTTTAGGCTCAGCCCAAGCTTTCATCCTTCTTTAGAAAAGAATTTCCAAATGTGTATATTGAAGAATATTAATGGAAATCACATAGGAAAAAGAAGTTTTGGTGACCAAATAAATTTATAAAACAGTGAGTTAAACCAATTTAAACTGGCTTATTTATGGTAGTACTCAGATCTTTTAGTTTTATTGCACGTCCTGATCTTCTAAGAATGTTTTCCACATTTATGATTTGATTACTGAGACTTCTGTCCTGTTTAAGCTTGGGCAACTGAAAGTCACAGTACACACTTTCAGAAATGCCAATTTAACTGGTTTACTGAGAGGTTCTCATTCAGTGAGGTTCAAACATGAACTCCAAACATGGACATAAATCAGTATTATTGTCTCGAGTTTCTTCCCTATATATCCTATGTCAAATCATTCTTTCCCATTTGGGCAGCAGATATCTTGGGAAGCTTCCATAAATTCAATATACGCCACCCTCACATCATCTCCTCTTCATAACTTGCTAGGCCAATTGTTACAGTAAAACTCTCACTGGGACTGCCAGGGGGTCTCTTGAATTAGCCAAGATGGCAACAGGGGGAGGTTTTTACACAAAGCATGAAAATATAATTTACAAATTACAATTCGCTTTGTAAAATACAAAGCAAAGCAAGATAATTAGATAGAAACACCCTCTCCCCACACCCCCGCCGCCCTCGGCCATGCCACCACCTTCCTGTACTAGATTGAGGGTGGGACCAGGGGAGGTGCTGGACCGAAGAGGCCTGTCTCTCTAGCCTGGGCAAAGAAAGGATTGGCTGGGTGTGGACCAAGCATGCAGAAGTTTGGAAAGTTGATTGGTCATTTTGAGAAAGCACCTGGTTTGTCCCAAACCCACACTAATGTTAATCCTAGGGGGACAAAGAAGATGACTGGCTTGTGACCTGCACTCACACGGTGCACTCGCCTGTTCTCTCCATGACCATGAGGCCTTAGCCCCATGGCCTCCAGAAGGGAGCCTCTCTCACTCTCTCTTGCCCACCTGGTGATGCACTGGCCCACGTGTTCACACTCTCTTGCTGAGGAGCACGCAACCACGCAGCCCCAGCATTCGCATGGCTCATGGCTACGTGGGCTCCACGTGCCAGCTCCAGGCGGGAGCCTGAAACGGGAGCAGCTGGGAACAAGCTAAGCTACCTAGATGGGGACTAACACTGCTTAGCAGCTGCCCGTGGGGGCCAAAAAAATTGTATTTAATATGGAGCAGGAACTCTGGACACTGGCTTTTGTCTTGGCCTTGCTGAGGATGTTTGGACTTTTTCCATGGCAGAAAGAGGAGATGGGCTTTGAGATGGGAGCTTGCCATTCTCCCAGATCACACAGCACCTGGATAAAACCTCTTTCCTTTTGTACCAGCATCTGCCTCACATGTTTGGCTTTTATGGCAACAGGCAGCCGAACCTCTGTTTTTTATTTGGTTACACAATGGATCTTGGGGCCTGGAATGGGGATGAGAGGTGGTTAGCTATTGAAGTGTGGATTGTGTGTGTGTGTGTGTATATGTACAGTAATTTTGATTTTAGAATACATCTCTTTTCTACCTGCTCCATTGCAAGGCCTAATCTTCTAATACTGAGAGCTGACAGGGAGAATAGAAGAACAAATATTTCTTTGCCTTTTGGCATAGTGTCCTTCTTTACAGTTGTGGTTGCTTCTCTGGATAACACAGACTAGACAGCCTCCATATGTCTGGCATGCTGACTTTCTCAAAATGCATGCAGCTAAATTCTGGTGTATTCTCTGAGCCTTTCCCATTGCATGATTCCTTGAAGTGGATTTTTCCTTAATCACTTCATTCAGTTACTGCCAGGAGCACATGCCTCTTGTTTTGGGGGTCTGCCCACTGCATAAGCTGTTTCTCAGGTCAGGTCTTGGCAATTTTTGCTAAAGTGCAAATGCCATGGTATCTCAATCTATAGGAGACCTACACATCCTTTTACAAAGGCAAGACTGGGTCTCTGTTCCCTTGTGCTTTCTCTCTGTCCTGCTATCTTTCTTTCCCAATTCTCTTTCTTCTTAGTGGTAGGGCCCGGGCAGATAAACAAACCCGTTGTCCTGAACAGACATCCAGCCAGTGGCATCAGTTGCCATTCTTTCCTCTCTACAATTCTGGAGGAGAGAGAAAAGCCAGAACCTTCTCTCTAGGCTGGCTATGCATGGCCGATTCTTCTGTCCTCTAGGGTGAGAAGAGAGGCAGGTGATTGTCCTATATTGTCTTGTCACCTTTTAAAAAACACTGGAGGCACAGTCTGGTCTCAACGGTTGGTAGCTTTCTTTAGAAATCAGATGTTTTGCTTTCTCTTTGGCCCTGGCTTGGGCTAGATAATCAGTTCTAGGGGAGCAGAAAATGGCCCATTTAGTATCTTGATTTTTAATATTGTACAATGTACATGGCAGGTGGATGAGAAATCCCAGTTGGTGTACCATTTTGATAATAGCTGTTAGCTGCTTTTTAAATTTATTTTTATTTTTGTTTTCAAAGAGGTTGAGAATGAGGAAACTAGAGGAGAGTCTGTTAAAGGTCAGAATTTTAGATCAGAGCAAGAATTTAACCAGAATCTGAACGTACAGGTGTTGTGAAAGGCAGATGGAAATATTAATCAGAAACTACAGGGAGAAAAAATAGCAGATTACAAATATGAAGGCCTAGGACAAGGAATATTACATATTTCTCGCAAAGAATCAGGGCTACATTCTTTGTAATATATAGAAGGACCTTGTGGAACAGGACAGTAAATTCTGGTACAGAAAGCTGCTTGAGGACTAAGACCTTATCTTCATTTTTTCAGTGATCTCTAAACTTTTTGTTGGCCTCCTGCCCACTAAGGGGTGCCCCACTTCTGCTGCCTTATGCCTCAGAACTTCGGTGTCATTGACCTGATCCCACTTTGCCATTCAAGGCCCTGCCGGTGGTGTACTTTTGGATGGATTGCCTGTAGTTGCTGTTGTCCACAGTGTCATCAAGACTGGAGTCCTGCCCTTCTTGCAGTCGGCTGTAGCAGGGGGCAATCTCAGCCTCCAGCTTGACCTTGATGTTCATCAGGGCCTCATACTCTTTCTTGATGAACAAGCTGATGTTCATCAGCTTGGTGCTGCCCCTCTGCCCGAGTCTGGGCCCGCTCTGACTTTGGGTGCAGCAGATCCCATTGAGCTGTTCCATCTGCATGGCATAGTGCCTCTCATTTCCCTCAGGCTGTTCTTTGAGCTGGCTTCCAGATTTCTCGAGGAGTTCAGGTCCATCTGCAAGGAACGTACTGTACGTCTCAGCTCCGTGAGTATCATTTCAGTAGCTGCTTTCTTGGCGGTTTGTGGGGTGACCACTGCGGTGCTCTCCTCAGTCTGATGGGACCAGCACTTGTGTAGCTCGTCTTGTTTCTTCCAAGCCACCTCCTCATATTGGGCCTAGAGGTACACTACGATCTTGCTGATGTCCTGAGGTTTGTGGGCATCCAATTCCACAGTTAACCCAAAGTAGGCAATCTGGCTTTATAGACCATTTTACTTTCCCCCTTGTGTTTCTTCTTCAAGAAGAGCAGCTCCACCTTGAGAGCCTCAGTCTCTTACTCCAGCAGCAGCTGAGTGATATTGACGTCATCAGTGACCTTTCAGAGCCCATTGATGTCACTCTCTACAGACTGGCACATGGCCAGCTCCATCTCACACATGACTTGAAGTCATCGGCAGCAAGGCATTGTCACTCTGAAGAACGATGGGGGCATTTTCCACAGAACTTGCAAAGACCTGAGCCCTCAGGTCCTCGATGGTCTTGAAGTAATGCCACCAGTCTCTGACCTGGGGTCCTTTCTTCTCCGGGTGTTTCCAGCTTTTGCTCTCAAGTCTCCAATTATCCCACTTCGTACTCCTCACCCTCTCCAGGTAGGATGCTGGGCGGTTGTTAAGGCATTGCCGAGTCTCTTTCTCACTTTGGATGCTCCCTGTGCCAGCCAGAACCCCAGCCATCCCCGTGGCCAGGCCCCCCTGACCACAAGCTGCCCTGGACACCAGTGGAGTGGGACGTGCAGATCCCGGAGCCTGAGGTGCCAGCGCTTGTATTGATTCTGGCTGCGCTGCTGGCCGCCCAGCATGGCCAGGGGTCTGTGCAGCTGTATGAAGCTGGGATCCGGTAGCTGGCCAATTTCTTATTCATTTTTACATCTCTGAGGCATCATCTATCAGTGACATGCAAATGTTTGTGGAGTGAATTTATCAATTTAGGATACCAGTATCAAAAAAGAACCTCAGAACTAAAATAACTTTTGCTTCTGCATAGGGCAGGAGTCACCAAACTGCGGCCCTTAGGCCATTTCTGGCCACTGCTTGCTTTGTAAATGCGTTTCATCGCAACACAGTCATGCTCATCTGTTTGTGTATCTCTTTGGGTGCTATAACACTGAGATGGTGGAGTTGAGTAGTTCAAGAGAGACTGCATGGCCCACAAATCTAGAATATTTACTGTCTGGCCTTTTAGGGAAAGTTTTCTGTCCCCTGGCGTAGAGGTTTAAAACGGCTGTTATACACATTTTCTGCTGACTGTGACTTGGTCACAGCATGGCTAACTAGGGTCCAGAGGTAATTGGGAGCATCTGGCTGTTTTGTCCGACAGAGTAAGAGCAAGTCCTGGGTACCAAAACAGGATGGGTGTGACAGATCCATCAGAGCCAGGAGGAAAGTCATCTTGGTGCGGTCCAGTAATCTCATCTCTCCCTTCTCTGACCATCTTCGTATCTCTGACAGGACTTGTGATATTGTACGTCTGATTATCACAATGTATGTTTTCTTTCCCCTACTCAATATGGACTACCTGAGGGGAGAGACCGCATTGTATCCAAGTTCATATTGAGTGTCTAGTGATGCTTCTGGTTAAGTAGGTACTTACTTAAAATATGCACTGCAACTAGCAGGATTATGGTACTGTCTGAAGAAGAGGCAACTCAGAAGCTGCAGGATTTGAAATATTGGTAAGCAAGAGATTAGTTAGACAAACAAAACATCACTTTGGAGTAGAGTGTTCAGGAAGTGGTAACACTAAGGGATAGCTCTGTGTGAGAGACTGTTCAGGGAGTTGCTCAGATTTTCTGAGGCTTTTTATGTCCCAAAGGCCCAAGGATGTTTTTTTCGTTTCCTGACTGAGGAGCGGAGTACCAAGCTTAAAGTATGCTCTGTTATTAAATGCATTCTCTGATTCCTTTGCAGGGGGAAATTATTTCCTTCGGCTCACAGATTCTAATTCTGGGTCTAAGAGTGGGGCCTCCTTGTGACCGATTTGTTCAATCACATCATTCATTCAACAAGTGTTTAATGAGCTACTACTATGTGTCATGTCCTTTGAGAACTTGGATTTAAGCTCTGTTTTTCCATTGTGGAGTGCTAAGATGTTAAACAGTAAATGTGACTAAGAACTCTACTACATATAGGTGTGCAAGGCTGCAGAGCTGAGTGATTAGCAGCTGAGGTAGGTCTGGTCTGAACTTAGGAGTAGGGAGAGAAGGAGGGGTCCAAGACTGTGGAAAGCTCCTTATAAGTCTTAATTCTCTTCCTGTCTCAGACATAGTCCCAAAAAGAAGCCACTGGCAGACAGATTTGGGCACTCTTGAAGTAACATCCTACTTTTACCTTTTTGGAGGGGAGGGGAATTAGATACTGCCTGTAAGCTTGGTTTTCTACCTTTGATGAAATTCCCATATGCCTAAACTTAGATATCTGAGCTCAGAACATCAAGTATGAGAAATATTTTTTTCAAGAAACTACAAAGATCTTTGGAGGAGATTTATAAAGCTTCCTTAGCATGCAAGACTAAATTAGAGAAGGAACAACAATTGTATGACTTTGGCACTTTTCTTACAGGGTTTAAGAAAACTGCTCCTTATTGCATGGAACTTAGAGTTATTGAATTGATTTGATGAAGATTACTATAGGGAAAAGGCTGACACTCCATCAGGGCTGCATTTAGGGAGAATTGGGAATTAGGTCAAATTTGCTTTCAGAACTCCCAACTTTTAATACCCTTCTCTCTTAGTGGCACCTGCCGCCTCCCACCTCCAGATGCTCGGCAATCCTCTTTATTTCCGTTTTCCTTATCAAAGCCTGATGTCAAGAACAAAGTCTCTCTAAGTTATAAATGAAAGAAAAAGTTTAAACTATCTCTGATGTAGGAGTATTTGTATTGTAATATGGGATTATGCCATAATTTCTAAAATTGGATTGTGAAGCACATTGAATCTGGGAATCTTTTTGGTATGGTAGCCGTTCAGCCTCCTCACAGAACCCTATTACATAGGTCTCCTCCGCCCCTCGCCACTCCTTCATTCCTATGTATTGAGTTTCCACCACATCCTAGAGCCTACCTTCATGGAACTTTTATTCTTATGGACTAAATAAATAAATAAATAAATAAAAAGAAAATCTAAGTTAGCAACTAAGTTATTTTAAATGATATAAAGAAAAATAAAACAGGGTGCTGGGTAAGAATGCCCATGGACGTTATCAGGAAAGACACCTGTGGGGAAGGGATAGTTGAGCTACCATTCAAATGGAGGATATAATGTAACAGAGGAGCCAGGCATATGAAGACTTCTGGAAACAGTGTTCCAGACAGAGAGAAAAGCTTTGTGCAAAAGTTCTGAGACAGGAATGATTTTGCTGTGTGTTTGAGCCAAAGCAAGAAGGTCAGTGAAATGGGGATACAATCAAAAGAGGGTGACTTATAAATGAGGCCAGAGAGAAAAAGAGGGACCAACTCATATGGTTCTTTTGGTCCATGCGAGGAATTTGGACTTAAATGCAATGGGTATTTATTGAATATTTTCTGGATTTGGTAGTATCTATATTACTTCAAATACCTGTGCTAAAAATACCACCTATACTGCTTGTTGTGGTTTTATTCTTAAAGGCAAAAAATCAACAACTCCCTGGGGAAGCCTTCACCATTCCATATAATCACTCTCTCTAGAGATAGTGGAGTATCTCTAGCACTCTCTGGGATGCTCTTTTTTTCTTTTTTTTTCTGCTTGGCATATTCTGCTTTTTGGTTCATTACACTTTCACCCCAGAGAAAGTTCAATTTCGGTGAACTCAGGGTTTAGAAATCATTGTTTTTCCCCACAGTGCCTTCCAGTGCCTTCTGCTTCCTCAACACTCAGTAATAACTGCTAATGAATGACTGAGTTCCTTGAGGTAGCTTTGAGGGGGAAAGTGAGTGTAAGTTTTCATTTTGACCCATCACAGTCCCTTGACCACTGTTAAGTACCTGCTGAGTAAGTCCAGTTATGGAGAATATGTTTAATCACGGACTTGGTGAAATGATAATTAAGACAGAATAATTTGTTGATAGGCACTGACTTTGTCAGGGTCTTAATAATTGAAAGTAACATTGAGCCACAGATAAAACTTTTAAGTACACTAATAATACCATAAAACTGGATTGAATACAGATTTTAGTTAACATTTTAAAATAATCTAGAAGCTGTAAATCAACAGAATAAACACGTTTGCAATAAAAAATATAAGACATCATTTTTCTAATTATTTTTTTTTTCCCGCTTTCACGTTACCACTACATGAATAACTGATTCAGTGTTTTGACTTTTAAATCGTCTCAAGTTTCAGTTTCTCTACCGCAGGATATAGTGAGTACATCTGTGTTTACTCTTTCACCATGCTCCGTAGATTTGCAGCTTCTAGATGGAGTTCCACCTTTGTAGTTGAGCCTCACAGGAAAGCTGCTCGATCTCCTTGATCATTTAGGTTGCTCTTCCCACTACTTGTTCTGACACCTTGAAGTTCAGTATTTGCATTCCCACAGTTTCTGTAAGAGATACTTTGGCTTGAGTAACCTTCGCCTTTGATGCCCGCCTGTTTGTTACTGTTGCAGCTTAAAATGAGGGGTTCAGCAACAGCCCCCAAATAATGCTATGTTAGTACACCTGAATAGCCGCTTGCAACTCGAACTATCTGGTTGTTCCTAGTCTTAGGAAGGGTGCCACATGCCCTGTATTTGTAATTAGGGGACTCAGAACCGAGTCCTGCTTCTTCCTTTAACTGAGCCAAGCAATCAACTCTTAATTTTTTCCTACAGGGAATCAGCGTTAAGGTGTTGGACTGCTTCGCTAATCCTTAATCTTCCTCCTGGTTTTGAAATTTCTTAGAATGCTGCATGTGTTTTAAAACTCTCTGGTGCAGATACGGATTTGCACGTTGCTGATGATAGGGTCTGATCTTGGAGACTTTACTATTATGCCCTGGGAATAATTGACATTTGTTGAGGGTTTGCTACGTGCCAGGTGTAAAGAGTTACACTTCACACACATTTCATTCATCTATCCTTTTAACAGACGTATGAGGCAGTAATTAACAATCCTATGTAAAACACGAGGAGACAGATACCTTACCAGATAAGCGTATGCAGGAGTAGATTCCTTACCTATCCTATTTCATCAACTTATGTGCAAATTCTAACGGGGTAAACATTTCAGGGGTGCTTCAACGTTAAAAGAAATGTGCTTAGGAACGAACAAGACAGTAAATGGGTTTCCCTCCCGTAAACCAGGGATTGCTTACAGGGCGGAGTGCCCCGCTGAGTAAGCGCGTTCCCTGTGACAAAGTGGGGGGACACCAGAAAAGTTGAGTCGACGGAAAGCGCCCATTGCGTGCTGCGCCACGGGTGCGCGGGCAGAGGCAGGACTCGTGCTTTTCTGCGCGCACGGAGGTCGGCCTCGGCGCCTCGTTGCTGGAAGAGTCCATTAGGGATGGCCAAAGCAGGGTGATCCCGACGTCGGAGAGCGGACCTGGCTGCCCGCTGGGCAGACGAGGACGGACTGCCTTGGGCGACCACCCCCGCTCCGCTGGTCAGGTGAGCGCAGCCAGGGGAGCCGCTAGTCCTATTGGAGCAGACGGAGCATGGAGGGGGAGGAGGTTGGGGGTGGAATAAGTGGGAGGAGGATGGAGCCACCTTCCTGACCCGGTAGCGGGAGAAAGAATAAGCATCCCCATCCCAGCGCGGGGACGCGAGCGAAAGAAGGAGCGAGGGTGTTTGAAGGGAGAACTACCGGGGACTGCAGAGCGCGCGCGGATGTCGGTGTCCCCGGGGTCAGGTAGGCTTCGGCGGAAGGGAAGGTGCTGCCAACCTCCCGGTGCCCCAAAGGAGCGCCTCAGCATCCGTGGTGGCGTGGGATCGCTTCTCCGCACCTGTTGCTGGAGGTGGGAGGAGAAGGCGCCGGCAGGCAGGCGCGCACGGGGCGCGGCAGTCTGCGGCGAAAGGGTCAGGGCTGCCAGCCCCCACTCTGCCCGCGGCTGCGGCTGTGCGGAGAGCGTGGCGCTCCCCACACCCGCCCCTTCCAAGGCTGCTTAATTTCAAAGAAGGTGATAAATGAATGAGCGGAGGAAAAAGTTTCCTTTCTTCTCTTTCTGATTGTTTGGAACCCGAACTCTAGCTTTAATTTTAAAAAAGCCTGCTTGGAAAATAATTGACCCTAAACGACGTGCCATAGGTAATACTTAATAAGGGGAAGGTTGAGATAAACTTGAGTCTTATGTTCCAAAATAACCGCCACGTCGAAATACTTTAAGTGAAATATATTGATTTCAGGGGGTTTGGAATTAATGTTTTAAACTCTTGAAATTGATTATTTTCCCTAAAATTAAAACAAATTAAGGCAGTGCTCAGCAGGGGAAAGAAGAACTGACGTTAAGGTGCGATATTAACTTATTCCGTGTAACTTTTGTTTTTAACTTGTATGTTTCAGAATTCACAGCCTTTGAAAAATGTGTGCAATGTATTTGTATATAAGCTGCACACTCTTTTAGAAATTACCGATATCAGATCTTAAGGATGCATAATTACTTACAATTAGAATAAAGCTAAAAAATGTTAACAGATCGTTATTTTAAAAATTGTTGCTAAAGTTATTACCTTAAATTTACTAAAGTGCTTTTTCCCTCCCCTCTGTGTGTCATTTCAAAAGCACTAGAAAGAACCAGAAGAACAAAAGGCCTTAAGGGAAAGGAAAAAACAATATTCTAGTTAGGGTACAAATGAACACCAGCAAGTTTGGATGGGGAGGTAATTTCCTAGGCTACAGGGGAATGCCAAATATGCTCTGAAAATGTGTTGTAATAAAATATATTAAACGCATGGGTCTGCTGTTGACTTACAGTGACTTAGGACACACACGCATCACTCTGGTCCTTAGTTTCTTCATTTATAAAGTAAAGGGACTGGACTAGGTGATTGAAAAAACTTATTATGGCTAGAAATGATAAGTCCTAAGATAACTTTTAAAAAGTAGCCAAAATGTATACATTAAAGAAAAAGGACGACTGAATCATGTCTGTTATCTCCGTGTTAAATGGCATCAGCTGTCATCCTGTATTGAAAGCCTGCTATGTAACGGATTCTGAGAAACGCTTTACATCGATTATTTTGTTTAACACTCACAACACCATCATAAATTAAATAGTATCCCAGTTTACACATAATGACTCAGAGATGTGGAAAATTTAAGCTCCTTGTTGCAAGTTCCCCAGTAGGATCATGGGTTTTTTAAACCCTGAGTGCGTTGAGCATATAACTATACTGAATGTGATGATTACAGGCTGAAACCACCTGTAAACACCAGCTGAGAAATAATCTTACACTAAAATGTAAGTCCATACTGGGGTGGAGGTAAATTATCTAACAACACTGAGTCTTGATATCATCAGATATAGAAATGATATGTCAGTCAACATTTATTATATTTCCATAACAATTAAGGTTTTTAAAAAAATTATGTATTGGGTTTTAGAGAGAGAGATTAAGAGAGACATTGATTTATTGATCCACTTATTTATGTAGTCATTGGTTGCTTCTTGTATGTGCCCTGACTGGAGGTTGAACCCACAACCTTGGTATATCTGGATAATGCTCTAACCAACTGAGCTCTCCGGCCAGGGCAACAATTATAGTTTTAGGCTGTACATATATTGATCAGATATTGAAGGCCAATTGCATTCATTGTCAGAAAATGATAACATTTGGAATACAAATGCTTTTATTATAATACAAAGAATGATTACAAATAACATGGGAAGGCAGAGGCTAATGTCAAGCAAAAGTATTTCAGATAACTTTCTGTTTGGAGGTGTCCTTGCCCCAGCTACACCCAAAGAAAAAGAGTGGTCACAGCAGAATTAGCTGTGACTAAACCCTTTTGTTCTCGTTCTCACGATAAATGATAATAGTATGCCGCACTTATTGAATGTCCATTCTACGCCAGGAATTCTACTGGGCCTTTTAAATAGACTAACTTTATATTTAATCATCAAACACTATTACCCTGATTTGTAGGTGAAGAAACTGGCAGGACCCACAAAGAAAATAAATTGTGCCTTTGAATAAGTGTGTGATTCTTTATTATTCAGAAATTTATAGGCTGTGAACACAACATTGAAATTCTTAAGCATGGGAGGAGACTTTGAGCCAAAATTAGACCAACCCCTTTGTTTTATATTTGGGGGAACAGACATAAAAAAATTAAAAGACTTATATTCTATTTTTTCATTCATGATTTTGGTTGTGTACACCCTCCTGTAAACTAATAAGTGAGAAGTATGTTAGCAGGTTAATTTGATCATTAAATGTTTGCTCTGTTGCCACTCACCCAAACGGTGCCTCCTGCCCTTTTCTGTATAGCTGTCCTATCTTTACTGAAAATTCCAAAGTTGCCCTAATTAGGATACAAAATTTTTGAGCGCAGTGACTGTATTATATATTTCTCTAGTATCTCTAGGGTTTAGCGAAGTGGTTAATATATGGAATAAAAGGCTTTGCTACCTGCTTACCTGTGACAAGTCATTATTTTATTCACTGGGTCCAAAATCTGCACAGTGGAAGCACTATGCCATCACCATTTTTACCTCCTGTATAAAGCAATGAGACAGTTTACAGTATATATTGAGCTCCTTAGATGATGACTGTTTAATTGGGTTATAAAATGTAGTGTGTTACCATAGAGAGATATGGATGGGCATTTTTCCCTGATTTTGTGGGAGAAACCACACAGCTAAATATTACACACAGTTGAGTATTTCTTGCTCTCTGACTTGGAAATTATTTCTTTCTGGTTGTAAAAATAGCGCTAAGTCATGTAGGAAATTGAACAGTACAGGGGGGAAAAAAACGGAAAATCATCAGGAACTTCACTGTCAGGTTTTGGTAAACATCTAGCCAAAGAGATGTCATTCTTCCTTGAACTCCTGCTGAATCGGAGTGAGAGCTGAATTATTTATTGAAACCATTTACAGTTTAAAGTTCTATTTAATTTTAGTATTCTCTCACTTCCAGGCAGCTCAAATTTCATATAATAAAGATATTTATTGAAAAATGAAGATGAGCATACGACTAATAAAGTGGATTCTTTCTCTCTCAGGCACAGTGAAGTGGTATAGAAAGTTGATTTCCTTGTGTGTGCATGTCTGTTTTTGTCCCTTCACAAGGCAGGCCCGGGGTGGGGGGGGAGGACAGGAGGCAGGTTCACATGAAGGGGGGTTCCCCCAATATGCCAGGATGTCAGGCCACACAGGAAGCCGGCACCTGTGCTCTGTTGCCCTGATAGAGGTGTGGCAGAGGAGGAGAAGGGTGGAGCTGGAACACAGGAGGTTGTAATAGGACAAAGGCTGTGTTTTCTGATGCCACTGTGACACACTATACACTTTAAAATGTACCAGACCAAGTCCCTCCCCCAGCTTCTGGGCAGGTGGTCACGGGCCTTTTCTGGTGCAGTCAGGCATAAGTCTACTGCACCTCAAAATGGGAGCAGGATGCCAGTAGGGCATTTCTCATTCATTTATTCGGGATTCTGGTAAACCAGAACGGACCCTCTTTCATATCAGTGGGGAAACTGGCTGTTGGAATAGTTGTTCATAAATGAGTTTTGAACTGATAGAAAATTATTAGGTATTAAGAGGCTGGGAGTCTCTTTCAGAAAGAAAATGATAGCTCTTTCATGTGCATTTGAATGTAATTACATAGAAAATATTCATGTTTTAAAGGTTATATTATTTGATTATTTTCATATCATAAATTTGTTATTCAAAATTCCTTTTCCCTAGTCACGTTTTGTTAATTTGCACTGCATATTTGAGCTTGGAATTCTTTCATGCTTTAACTTTATTAGGGGCTTAACAGGGCTTAAATCCAACCATCTGTTCACATCTTGGCACATCAGCACATTGGAGGTGCTGGTAGGGGCTAAATAAATTTCCCACATTTTAAGGGTTAGGGAAAGAGCTACCTTTATGAATAGATTTCAAATGATTCTCAGCAAGACAATAGTGCAGAAGTAGAGTGGAAATGCATTGTATTCTTTGAAGCACAAGGTCCCCTGTCTGCCTTTAGTTTTGCTGAAAGGCAATTAGCATTTCAACTAGCCAATTTGGTTACATGCAACGAAGTGCTTGGGTTTATAATTTGCGGTTTTCTCTCCAAGGCTGTTGAGCTCTGGCTCTTAGGTAATCCTCTCCGAGTAGCCTTCTCTCCACCACAGTTATTGTTGCTGGTCTTAAATAACTAATCAACAGAGAGTTTTCCTTGCCTTCAACTGTAGGGTGCCATAGGGCAAGGAAAATGAAATGCCAAGCTAATAAGGGGATGATTGTAATTATTAGTCTTAGTGAAATGTGGCACAGGTTGAAAGGTACAGAATAACTTCAAATAAAATGCAGCTTCAAAAAGGCATTGTGTGGCACTCTTATAGTTTATTTCTCCGTGCGAAATGCACAATATACAAAAGGTATATACATATTGGAATTAATTTAGGTCACTCAAAATTAACAAGAAACAGCAATTCTTAATTATTTATATTGACTTTGCTCTCTTTCCGCAAGAATTCTATGAGGAATATGTGTAAAAAAGAATAATTTTTTTCTTAAGTGTTATAACAAATGAACAAGTGCTCTGAGACATATTGTGGAAATAATTCCAGGGTTTGTATTTGTGTGCTAATTGAAAATAAGATTTTGTTAGCTTCTTTAGTCATGATTTCTGATAATTAGGTGATACTAATATTCTTCATGAATATGCTCGATTCCTTTGAAGTAAGCACTGTATGTTATAATCCTTTTGTCAGGATAATTGGAATGATATTATCCTTTAATCCATGGGGCAGTAATTCAATTTAGCTCATCTTTTAATGCAACGCTCTTTTTGCAAAGTTGTATTTATGCATATATTTGGAAGTAAACTAATATATTTTTTATTTTTCAAATGTTTTGTTGAAAAAAGGAATGATATAGAAGACTATATTAGATGCAAGCTTTGCAAATGAACAATATAATTTTGAGAATACACAGGGTCTGGCAGAAGTAACTCCTGCTTGAGTCTGGTTGGTAGGATAATAAAATGGGTTTAATAATTTATAGTTCTAATTTGAACATTTCACCTAAAATGTCATATGGTGTACTTGAGTGTGATATTGTTATGTAACAGAATTACATGCTTATGATTTTGTAATAAAAAGATTTTGTAATAAAACGGGGCATTATTTATGCTGGCCCCTGTATATGAAAGAATTGCATTACCTTCTATACTTTAAATCTGTAATATAAAGAAAAAGTCTTATTTGCAGCTACAATTAGAGTCATTTGTATATTATTCACTTAAGTTCAACAGCATTGATGAGCACAAATGAAATAAAGACGGCTTGCCTGACCTCTGGCAGACTAGACAGCTAAGGATAGAAAGTGTTCTTGGAAAAAGTGGTACTTGATCTGGACTTTGAAGAATGGTAGGGGAGAGGAGGTAGGGAGAGGCAGAGAGAAAGGTCCTCGAGAGTAGCTTGGATCAAAGGAGCAGAGGTGACAATGAGCCAGATGAGTTGTCCCAGATATATCTAAGATCAATTTGACTGGAACTGTTGAGAGAAAAGAAAGAGATGGCTGCAAGTACAGGATGAGTCCTAATTTTTATAAAAAATGAGACATAATTCACTTAGCAAAGAAAAATACCACCTTTTAAAATGATTTTCAGTGGTATTTAATATATTCACAAAATTGTGCAATTGTGCAATAGCTCTCTGTTCCAGAATATTTTTATCACTGCAAAAAGAAATCACTTACCAATCAGCTTTCACTCCCTACCCTCTCCCTGCCCCTATATCCCTGGCAACATATCTACTTTCTGTCTCTACAGATGTGCGTGTTCTGGACATTTCATATAAATGGAATCATATAGTACATGGCCTTTTGTTTCTGCCATCTTTCCATATGTTTTAAGGTTCATCAGGTTGTAGCATGTACCACTACTTTATTTTTTATGGTTGAATAATATTCCATTTTATGAATATTTTGCTTACCTATTTATCAGCTGATGGACATATGCTCTGTTTCCATTTTTGGACTATTATATTATGGACATCTGTTTGCAAGCTTTTGTGTGAACACATGTTTTCAGTTCTCTTGGATCTATATCTAGGAAAGGGTCAATAAGGAAGATGGATAAGAGAGCGAAGATGTGCTTATTTATTTTAATTATATTGATTGATTATGCTATTACAGTTGTCCCAGTTTTTCCCCATTTGCCCTCCTCCACCCAGCACCCCTTACTCCTGGAGGCAGTCCCCACACCATTGTTCATGTCCATGAGTCATGCGTATAAAGTACTTTGGCTACTTCATTTCATATACTGTACTTTACATCCCCATGGCTATTCTGTAACTACCTGTTTGTACTTCTTAATCCCCTCACCTCTTCACCCATTCCCCTCTACCCCACCCCTCCAATCTGGCAACCATTAGAATGCTCTCTGCATCCATGATTCTATCTCCTCCTTTTTGCTTAGTTTGTTTTTTAGATTCAATTTTGATAGATATGTATTTTTTTGTCATTTTATCGCTCATAGTTTTGATCTTCTCATTCTTAATTAAGTCCCTTTAATATTTCAAATAATGGTGTGGTGATGATGAACTTTAGATTTTTCTTGTCTTGGAAGCTCTTTACTTTCCCTTCATTCTAAATGATAGCTTTGCTCGATAGAGCAATCTTGGCTCTAGGTCCCTGCTTTTTCATGACTTTGAATATTTCTTGCCAATCCCTGCTAGCCTGTTAAGTTTCTTTTGAGAAATCAGATGACAGTCTTACGAAAACTCCCCTGTAGGTAACTGCTTTTCTCTTGCTGCATTTAAGATTCTCTTTATCTCTAACATTTGGCATTTTAGTTATGATGTGTGTTGCCGTGGGCCTCTTTGCATCCATCTTGTTTGGGACTCCCTGTGCTTCCTGGACTTGCATGTCTATTTCCTATACCACATTAGGAAAGTTTTCTTTCATTATTTTTTCAAATAGATTTTCAATTTCTTGCTCTTTCTCTTCTATTTCTGGCACCCCTATGATGTGAATGTTAGAACACTTGAAGCTGTCCCACAGGTTGCTTACACGATCCTCATTTTTATTTTGGATTCTTTTTTCTTCTGGTTCTGATTGGTTTTTTATTGCTTCCTTATGTTCAAAGTTATCAGCTTGATTCTTGGCTTCATCCACTCTACTGTTGTTTCCCTGTAAATTGTTCTTTGTTTCAATTACTGTGTCCTTCATTTCTGACTGGATCTTTTTTTATGCTGCTGAGGTCCTCACTGAGTTCCTTGAGCATCCATATAACTAGTGTTTTGAACTCTACATCTGATAGATTGCTAATCTCCATTTTGTTTAGCTCTTTTTCTGGAATTTTGATCTATTCTTTCATTTGGACCATGTTTCTTTGTCTTCTCATTTTGGCAGCCTCCCTGTGTTTGTTTCTATATATTAGGTAGAGCTGCTATGACTCACTGTCTTGTAGCATGGCCTAATGTAATAGGTGTCTTGTAGGGTCCAGTGGCACAGCCTCCCCTATTACCCAAGCTGGGTACTTGAGTTGCGCCCTCCATGTGTGCTGAGTACAGACTTCTCTTGTAGTTCAGTCTTGATTGCTGTTGGCAGATCAACGGGAGGGATTTTCCCAGGTGAGGCAGTTGCAAGGATTGGCTGGGACCACTTACCACCAACCTCTGCCATCCATGGAGGATCAGCTGTGCAGGAGCAGGGTGGTGGTGCTCTGATGTGATCTGTAGCTGTTCACTGGGTTCAGTGCAGGCTCTGGGATTTCCTGGGTGGTGCAGGCCAAGGTCAGCCCCTACCTGTGTTCCACCTTGGGCCACCTTGCATGAGCTATAAGGCAATCTGAGATGGCTGCTACTTGTGTGGGGCTTGGAGATTCCCAGGTGAAGCCAATTTGTGAATCTATACTGGCTGCTGCTAGTGCTGGGCCTGGGGCCACTTAGCAAGAGGTATGGTGGCTGGGGACTTACTGAGGCCAACTGTTGCTTGTTTGATAGGATTTAATAAGTTGTGAAGCATGAGCCTATACCAGCCATTCATATGGTTAACAGTTTGGATGAGCTTGTAAGTTGAGTGGGGCTGAGTATTGAGTGCAGGGCAGTGTTAGCCAAGTTGATGGAGTCTCAGATATGGCTCCCACCTACTGGCTCTGTGGCTCTGTGTGGGAGGGGATCACAAAAGCAACAGTGGCTTCCTCCCACCTTTCTTTCTGGGAGAAAGCTGTCCCCTAGCTCTTCCCTCAATGCCAGGTACTTCAGTTCCTCTCAGTATATCACTGGTGCCTTTTAAGCTACTACCCTGGTGCTGGAGCACAGAAGGAATGAACCTGAGTAAGTCCGTGTGTGGGTTCTTTAAGGGGAACTGCTTGGGACTCCAGAAGTTTCTTCCACCAACTCAATACCTGCTGGTTTTTGCAGCCAGAATTTATGGGGGCTTATATTTGTGGCACTGGAACCCTGGGCCTGGTGGCCTGGTATGCAGCTGGGACTCCTCACTTCTGAGTTATCCCTCCTAAACTTTTATCCACCACATGTGAATGTGGGGCCAGTTCATTCCTTGTCTCCGCCCCTCCTACCAGTCTAGATGAATGTGGTTTCTTTAATTCCGTAGTTGTCAGACTTCCATTCAACCCCATGTCTGACGGTTCTGAGTGAGGATTGTTAAATATTTTAGTATTTTTATTTTTTATTTTATTTTAGTAATTTTTATTTTTATTTTTTTGTGAGGAGGTGAGCTGTGTTTGTTTATTGAGCCAGGATGCATTTAGAAGAAATTTATCATTTATTTTGTTAAGTTCAGGGTTATAATATGGGGCAAATTCTTCAGGAATGGCTTGCAGATTTCTTCCAACTCACTTTGCCTATAGCTCTGCCAGTTAACTAGGATATTTAAGTTGACCAAATTGAGAGAAAACAAAGGAACAATTTGCAACCAACAACTTCTTCCTCATCACTGGCTGCACATTTTCCTAAGAAGGGAAGGATGGTGGTGGCTGGCATAAGTATATGCTAAAATCAGAAATGTGATTGGATGCTTATCTGAGGCACACTGAGTTCAGGTCTTTGATGACTCCTGACTTTTCCATTGGGACTCACCTAAATGATATTGGTTGGACTACCCAAATGAGGAAAAATTTACTTTTTCCTTAGGTCTGATACAAATTGTGGAAGTTTTAAATTTTTTTTTTTGAGGCAAATAGAATAAATCACTTGATTGAGAATTGGGTTTTAATTAAAGACAAGTCGAATTCACTAATGAACAGTTTGTCCTATATCTCTCGATCAGATGTGGATGTATGCGCCATTATGCTTTTGTTTATCTGGAACCTTAACTAATTTCCTGAAAGGACCTGATGTACTTTATAAAATAAAGTGACATTTGAGCAACTTGTTTAATTTTGGTGGAGGCAAAATATTTTAAGCTCTCTGGAAAATAACCTAAAAATATATATTATATATTTACTTAGTGCCTTATGATTTACCACATATGTTAATATAATTTGTGTAATCTTAGTAACCACTTGGTTGTAAGTTGTTAACTGTTTTTACTTTTATAATAGGTGAAGATTCATAAAAGCCAAAAAAATTAATTAAAAATAACAAAACCAGGTTTTCAATTTAATATTAAAAAGTTGTCCAGTCATTAATACTCAAAATAATGAGCATAATGTAATTAAAGAAATCTTTTGTTGTCTCAGAAAAATATTTCTAATTGTAAAATGAACTGACTTCTTGTCTTAATAAATCCATTTCATCCAGTGAGCATTACAGTGAAAAATCTTACTGTAATAAATATTTCCAAACCTCAGACAGAATTTCACTTCTTTTAAAAATTTGTTACCAATATTATAAACAATTGGATATAATCTTTGAATACCAGTGTAAAGCTATTTGATAATTGTGTGGCAGTTTTACATAATGTTTCAGTACCTTTATCAGAGAAAGTCAGCCAAGTTTGGAAATTGTTCTTGTTTTTAGGTGACCGAGTCAGGACTGTGTCTATTACTTGAGACTTTGGAATTACATGATTAATGGACTTTACAGAAGCTCTCTTGGTTTTCAGGGGATTTTACATCATCCTCTTTTTATTTATGACTAATATCCGTGGATGATATTAATTTGGGGGTCGGCCATTTTATTCATTGATTGTTTACTGACACTCTCTACCATGGACTTGAAAAACACGCTGAGCTGGCATCTTCTATGTTAATATTTTATTACAGCTACTGACCTCAACATTTGTTTAGATGTTATAGTGACGTGTGATATTTTAAAATCTCAATGATTTCATGAGGCCGTATGTTTAGAAATCCTAACCCTACTCCTGTAGGCAACCAACACCTCTTCCCTCCCTTCCCAGGTTCCCTCCTTTCAACATAGGAGACGGATGTGACCATGGATAGGATTAGGCTTCTGCTCTTATTACTTTCATGGATTCTGCTCTTATTAAATCATGTCAGCTGCAATTAAATCTATACGGAAAACAAATTACTTTGCAAATGGAAAATCACAGTGGGTGTGAAATTGTATATAATATGACCAATCTCATTACATCATCAAGCATGAGATATAGGGTTCTGTTCACTAGACTGTGCTATCCGGTAAGCTTTGTCGTCAGTAAGAGGCTGTTTGATTACAAAGAGAAGAGAATAAGTATGTGCACTTTTCATTTAATGGCATTTTTTATATGATAGAATGTATAGATGTAGTGACTTTTAAAAATTATCTTGCCTATATGACTATTAGCAGGATTTCTTGTTGATAGAGAATATTAATCTAGTACTGTATTTAGTTTTTCAAAACCAATTCAAAAGAACCTGTGTACCCCAATGTTAATAGCATTATTTACAACAGCCAAGTGCAGTAAACAGCCTGAGTGCCCATCAGTAAATGAGTGGATCAAAAAACGGTGGCACATTTACACAATGGAATACTATGCAGAAAGAAAGAAGGAACCCCTCTCCTTTGCAACAACATGGATGGAACTGGAGAGCATTATGCTAAGTGAAGTAAGCCAGAGGGTGAGAGACAAATGTCATATGATCTTACCTGTAAGTGGGACCTAATCGACAAAACAAACAAATGAGCGAAATAGAATCAGCGACTTGGAAATAAAGAACAAACCAATAGTGACCAGAGGGGAGAGGAGGGGAATAACGGGGGGAAAAAAAGGGAAGGGGCAAGCAAAGGAACGTGAATAGAGGATTTGTGGGAATGGACAAGGCGGGGGTTGACTGTGGGAGTGGAGGGGGGACAGGATAGAGGTGAGCAGTGGGGGAAAAGATGGGAGAGTGTAACAGCTATAACTGAACAACAATGCATAAATTACAAATTTAGTTTTCAATTATAGTTGACATTCAGTATTATTGTATGTTAGTTTCAGGTGTAGAGCGTAGTGTTTAGACAGTTATATACTTTATCAAGTGATCATCCTGTTAATTCTAGTACCCACCTGGCATCATATATAGTCATTACAATATTATTAATTATATTCCTAGATCCCCATGCTATTTTTTACTTTACATCCCCATGACTATTTTAAATTACCAATTTGTACTTCTTAAGCCCTTCACCTTTCCACTCAGCCCCATTGTCTCACACCCATCTGGAAACCCTGTTTGTTCTCTGTGTACATGAGTCTGTTTCTGTTATGCTAGCTAGTTTATTTTGTTCTTTAGATTGCACATATAAGTGAAATCATATGGTATTTGTCTTTGTCTGACTCATTTCACTTAGAATAATACCCTCTAGGTCCATCCATGCTGTTGCAAATGATAAGATTTGATTCTTTTTTTGGCCAAGTAATATTCCATTGTATATATGTACAACTTTTTTATCCACTTGTCTGTTGATGGGTATTTGGACTGTTTCCGAGCCTTGGCTATTGTAAACAATGCTACAATGTCCATAGAGGTGCAAATATGCTTTTGAATTAGTGTTTCAGGATTTTTCAGAAATATGCCTAGAAGTCAAATTCCTGGGTCATAAGGAAGTTGCATTTTTAATTATTTGAGGAACCTCCATACTGTCTTCCACAATGACTGCAAGCAATCTGCATTCCTACCAAGAGTGCACAAGGGTGCCTTTTTTTTCACATCCTCATCAACACTTTTTTTTTTCATTTATTGATGATAGCAATTCTGATAGCTGTGAGGTGATATCTCACTGTGGTTTTAATTCGTATTTATTTAACGATTAGTGACATTGAGCATCTTTTCCTATGTTTATTGGTCATCTTTATGTCCTCTTTGGAGAAGTGTCTATTCAGGTCCTTTGCTGAGTTTTTAATTGGATTGGTGTTTTTTTTTTTTTTTTTTTGGTGTTGAATTGTATGAGCTTTTTATAAATTTTGGATATTAACCCCATACTGGATGTATCATTGGCAGATTCTTCTCCTAGTCAGTAGGTTGTCTTTTCACCTGTTAATGGTTTCCTTTGCTGTGCGAAAATTTTTAGTTTGATTTAGTCCCATTTGTTTTTTTCCTTTTGTTTCCCTTGCCTGAGGTGATATATCAGACAAATATCAGAGAGTTTATTGCCTATGTTTTCTTCTAGGAGTTGTATGGTTTCAGGCCTTACATTTAAGGCTTCAATCCATTTTGAGTTTGTTCTTGTATATGGTGTGAGAAAGTGGTCTAGTTTCCTTTTTTCCATGTACCTGTCCAGTTTTCTCAACACCATTTATTGAATAGACTGTCTTTACGCCATTGTATGTTCTTGTTTCTTTTGTCATATACTAATTGACTATATAGGCATGGGGTTTTTGGTTTATTTTAGGGCTCTATTCTGTTCCATTGATCTATGTGTCTGTTTTTATGCCAATACCATGCTGTTTTCATTACTATAGCCTTGTAGTATAGTTTGATATCAGGTAGCATGATTTCTCCAACTGTCTCAAGATTGCTGTGCCCATTGGGGCCCTGATCCATATAAATTTTTGCATTATTCCTTCTAGTTCTATGAAAAATGATACTGATATTTTGATAGGGATTGTGTTGAATCTATAGATTGCTTTGGATAGTATGGACATTTCAATGATGTAATTCTTCCTATTGATGAGCATGGTATGTTTATGCTTCCATTTATTTGTATCTTCTCCCGTTTTTTTTCAATGTCTTTGAATTTTCTGAGGATAGGTCTTTTACTTCCTTGGTTAAACTTATGTCTAGGTATTTTATGTTATTTTTGATGCATTTGTAAATGGAATTGTTTTCTTACGTTCTCTTTCTGGTAGTTCATTACTGGTGGATAAAAATGGAACTGAGTTCTGATATTTTTGTATTCTGCTACTTTACATTTATCAGTTCAAGTAGCTTTATGGTGAAATCTTTAGGGTTCTCTATATATAGTATTATGTCATCTGCAAACAATGACAGTTTTACTTCTTCCTTTTCAATTTGGATGCCTTTTATTTCTTGTCTGATTGCTGTGACTAAAACTTCCAGTACTATGTTGAATAAGAGTGGTAAAAGTGGACATTCTTGCCTTATTCCTGATCTTAAGGGAAATATTTTTTAGCTTTTCCACATTCAGTATGACATTAACTGTGGGTTTGTCCTGTATGGCCTTTATTATGTTCAGATATTTTCCCTCTGTTTCCAGTTGGCTGAGATTTTCTATCATAAATGGGTGCTGGATTTTGTGAAATGCTTTTGTCTGCATATATTGTTGTGATCATATGATTTTTATTCTTTATTTTGTGTAGGTGGTATATAATTGATATTCAGATAGTATACCAACCTTGCATCCCTGGAATAAATCCCTCTTGATCATGGTGTATGATCTTTCTGATGTATTGTTGCATTTGGTTTGCTAATATTTGTTGAGGATTTTTGCATTTTTGTTCATCAGGAATATTGAACTATACTATTTTAAAAATGTCTTTGGTTTTGGGATCAGGATAATGACTGGCCATGTAAAATGAGCTTGAGAGTCTTCATTCTTCTTGCATTTTTTAGAATAGTTTGAGAAGGATAAATCTTAATTCTTCTTTGAATGTTTGGTAAAGTTCATGCCTGAAGCCATTAAGTCCAGGATTTTGTTTGTTGGGAGTTTTTTGATTACTGATTCTCTTTTGGTGGTGTAATTGGTCTGTTCAGATTTTCTGTTTATTCTTGATTCATTCTTAGAAGATTGTTTCTAGGAATTTATTCATTTCTTCTATATTGTCCAGTTTTTTTGCATATTGTTTGTAATATTTTAAATAATTGTATTTGTGTTGTGTCAGTTGTTCTCCTTTTTCATTTTTTATTGTATTTGGGACCTCTTTTCCTTGATGAGTTTGGTGAAAGGTTTATCCATCTTTTTTCTTTTCAAAGAACCAGCTCTTGGTTTCATTGGTCTTTTGTTTTTTTTAAGACTCTATTTTGTTAATTTTTGCTCAGATATTTATTACTATCCTTCCCTTTACTTACTTTGGTTTTATTTTTTCATTCTTTTTCCAGTTCCTTTAACTGTAAAGTTAGCCTGTTTATTGGAGCTCTTTCTTGTTTCTTGAGGTTAGCCTGTAATGCTATGAATTTTCCTCATAGTACTGTTTTCACTTCCATAGATTTTGTGTTTGTTTTCATCTTCATCTCAAGGTATCTTTTAATGTTTTCCTTGAACTTTTTGTTAACTTATTCATTATTTAGTAACATGTTATTTAGCCTCCATGTATTCATGTGCTTTTGTTTTTTTCTTGTAATTGCTAGCTTCATACCATTGTGGTCAGAGAAGATGCTTGATTATTCCAATATTCTTAAATTAATTGAGAATTGTTTTGTGGCCTAGCTCATGGTCTGTCCTAACAAATGTTCTATGTGCACATGAAATGAATGTATATTCTGCTGCTTTGTGAAGAAATGCTCTAAATATATCAATTAAATTAATCTGATCTAATGTTTCTTTTAAGGCAGCTGTTTCCTTGTCGATTTCCTATCTGGAAGATCTATCCACTGATGTCATAGGGCGTTAAGTCCCCTACTTTGATTGTGTTATTGTAAATATCTCCTTTTGTGTCTGTCAATGTTTGCTTTATACATTTAGGCCCTCTGCGTTGTGTGCATAAGTGTTTCCAAGAGTTATATTCTATTGTTGGGTTGATTCCTTTATCGTTATGGAATGTTTTTCTTTGTCTCTTATTGTAGCCTTTGTTTTAAAGTCTATTTTTCAGAATAAAGTATCGTTATCTCAGCTTTTTTTATTCCTATTTGCATAAAATATCTTTTTCCAGATTTTTACTTTTAGTTTTTGTCTGTCTTTTGATTTAAAGTGGGTCTCTTACAGACAGAATATATATGGTTTTTGTTTTCTTATCCATTTAACTACTCTATGTCTTTTGATTAGAACATTTAAGCTGTTTATATTTAATGCAATTACTGATAGGTATGTAGGTATTGTCGTTTAATTATTTATATTTGTTTCTCTTTCTTTTTTTACCACTCTTCTTCTTTAAGAAGTCTTTAACATTTCTTGAAATACTGGTTTGGTGGTGATGAACTCCTGTAGCTTTTTCTTGTTTGTGAATTTTGATCTCTCCTTCAATTTAAATGATACCCTGATGGGTAAAGTAGTCTTGGTTTTATGTCCTTCTTTTTCAACACTTGGAATACTTTCTGCCAGTCCCTTCTGACCTGAAAAGTTTCTGTTGAGAAAGCAGCTAACAGTCTCACGGAGCTCCCTTGTACATAACTGCCTTTTTCTTGCTGCTATTAATAGTCTTTTTTGCTTTAACCAAGTTTCTGTTGAGAAAGCAGCTAACAGTCTCACGGAGCTCCCTTGTACATAACTGTCTTTCTTTTGCTGCTCTTAATAGTCTTTTTTGCTTTAACGATTGCTATTTTAATTATGATGTGTCTTGGTGTGTGCTTCTTTGGGTTCCTCTTGTTTGGCTACTTTTGTCCCCATGTGGAGCCATCTTTCCTTTCCAGTGGGTGCCATCTTTCCAGTGTTGAGCCCTCCCCCTACATGGGCAAATCTGAATCTCCAGTAGCCTGGGGAACGTTCCTAGTCCTCCTACAAGGTCTTGCCATGAAGTCACGCAACTCACTTTCTCCCTGTTTATCTCTGGTGCCCCCCAAGCTCCTGTCCCTTTGCTGGAGCCCAGCATTAGTGTCTGTGATGACAGTTTGTGCACTGGCCCTTTAATAGGGTGCCTTGGTTTCCAACAGCCTTCTATTTTCACTCTGGCAGACAGAATTTCTGTGGATTTTCATAGCCAGATGTTGTGTGGGCCCCTGCCAGCACTGGTGTTCTGAGCTGGGTAGCCTGGCTGAACAGCCTCTGTCGGGCTGAACCCTTCACTTCTCGGGGGTCCTCAGCAGCCGAGATATCCCACCAGATTCTAAACCACCACATGTGAGTGCAGGGCCAGCATGCTTTGTGTCTGCACTCTTCCTACCTGTTTCAATGGGTTTCTTCTTTATTCTTTGTTGTAGGACTTATCCAGGTTGATTTTTTTATAACTTAGCGGTAATTTTCATGTAGTCATGGGAGGAGGTGAGTGCAGCATCTATCTACTCTTCTATCTTGACTGAAACCCTACTGTATTTAGTTAAAAGCATGGGATCTAGACCTGGAGAGCTGGCGTTTGTATTCTCGACTTGCATTTCCAAGGTATAATCCTGACAAATATATTTCATCTCTGTTTCAGGTTCTTTATCTGAAAATGAGCATAATAATAATGCCAATCTTATATTTCAAATGGTTGCCATGAGGGTCAAATGAGTTAACTCAGATAAAGCAATTAGAACAGCACCTAGCACTTAGTAAAGTTGGCTGTCATTAGCTACTATTGTCACACATGAAATCCCAATTATTGATGAGTAAGATGCTTAAAGGATACCTTCTTTCTGAGTCCTTTTTCTTCCTCCAGATTCTTAAAAAGAATTTAAATTTACCTTGAAGCTACTGGAGCTCAAGCTTTAGGTCCTAACAGGTTTTTTGCTGCTGCTGCTGCTGTTGTTTTGTTTTTTGTTTTTTTTACTTTTGTAGGCTTATTTTGGATTGTTAGTACATTAGTCATTCATTCATTTATTCATTCATTTTTAGGGAGGGGAAGGGAGGGACAAAGAGAGGGAGATAAATATCAATTTGTGCTTGTCTCTGCATGCCCCCCACTGGGGACCTGGCCTGCAACCCAGGCATGCATTCTAGGCTGGGAATCAAACCAGCAACCCTTTGGTTCACAGGCTGGCACTCTACCCACTGAGCCACACCAGCCAGGGCCCTAGGGTTCTAGTGCTGGGAAGATAAGTCTCCATAACTTCTGGGTGTAAAAACCAGTAGGGGTTGGGGTGATGGAAGAAACTGCAGGATTCTCAGGTGTGTCCTCTTAAAGGGTCTGAAACAGACTTAGGACTTATTCTTTCTGGAATCTAGCACCTGAGCAGCAGCTGGAAGGGTACCAGTGGCATATGGGGAGAAACTGAATTGTTTGGTTTTAGGGAGAGTGCCTGAAGACAGCTTCCTCCAGGACTAACTCCAGAGGTAGGCAGCAGCATTGTCTCCTTTCTGAGCCCTTCCCTAAACAGAACCACAGAGCAGTGACACCATGTGGGAGACTGCATCAACTTGTCATACAGGTTGCCTCCTTCTGGCAGTTACCTAAGGTTCCACCCCATCTAACTTACTGCTGAGCTTTTCTACTATAGGCCACGCTACTAAAATAGGGAATCAAAGCAACTCTACATAATACACAGAAACAAACACAGGGAGGCTTCCAAAATGAGGAGACAAAGAAACATGACCCAAATGAAAGAATAGAACAAAATTCCAGAAAAAGAACTAAATGAAATGGAGATAAGCAACCTATCAGATGCAGAGTTCACAACACTGGTTATCAGGATGCTGAAGGAACCCATTGGGTACTTCAGCAGCATAGAAAAGACCCAGGCAGAAATGAAGGTTACATTAAGCGAAATAAAGAAAAATTTACAGGAAACCAACAGTAGACAGGATGAAGCTGAGAACCAACTTAATGATTTTGAATATAAGGAAGAAAAAAATCATTCAGTCAGAACAGCAAAAAGAATAAAGAATTAAAAAAAAATCCAGCAAAAAACAAGGATAAGCTAAGTAGCCTCTGGGACTCCTTCAAATGTACCATCATCCACTTATAGGGTGTCAGAAGGAGAAGAGGAAGGGCAAGAAATCGAAAACTTATTTGAAAAAAATAATGAAGGAAAATTTCCCTAATTTGATAAAGGAAATAGACATACAAGTCCAGGAAGCACAGCAAGTCCCAAACAAGTTGGACCCAAAGAGGACCACACCAAGACACATCATAATTAAAATGCCTAAGGTTTAAGATAAAGAATCTTAAAAGCAGCAAAAGAAAAGCACAGAGTTACTTACAGGAGAGTTCCATAAGACTGTTAGCTGATTTCTCAAAAGAAACTTTGCAGGCTAGAAGGGACTGGCAAGATATATTCAAAGTGATGAAAAGCAAGGCCTACAGCCTAGATTACTCTATCCAGTAAATCTATCACTTAGTTTCTACATATTTTAAAATTAGACTTTTTTTGGTATTGAATTAGTTGAATGGGTTCTTTATGTATTTTGGATATTAACTCCTTGTCAGATAATATGATATACAAATATTTTATGCCATTCCACAAGTTGCCTTTTCATTTTGTTGATAGTTCTCTTTGCTGTGCAGAAACTTTTTGGTTTGATATAGTACCCGTTGCTAATTTTTGCCTTTATTGCCTTTGCTTTTGGAGTCAAATATAGAAAAAAGTCATTGACAAGACTTATGTCAAGTTGCTCATCCCCTTTGTATTTTTTTTCATGAAGTTTTATGGTTTCAGGTCTTATGCCTAAGTCTGTAACCCATCTTGAGTTGATTTCTAATTATTTCATCCCATGAATGATCTTTTAAAAGATTATTTTATTGGGAGTTGAAAACAGGTGCTTTTCTAACTCTGTCATCCTGGCCACATCAGGTGGAATTCTTTAAGAAACAACATTTTCCTTAACAACTAGGCTATTTGGTTACCTGGAAAAGGAGTTTATCCAGGATAGGTAGGATAAATATTTAATTTTTTCCCATTAAATGTTAATTTCAGAGGAAGGAGTTGATGCTCTAATTACTTTCATTGGTTACTAATGAGATTTATTTATTTATCTGTTTACTTATTTTAATAATCTTATGAACATCAGGATTTATGTATTCAGTATGTTTCACACAATTGCCGTCATTACCCTTTTAGATGCACATAAATTTTAGTCTTTGGTCAGTGAGAACACTTTCATGTGAATGGGTCCTGTTGACATTATCCCATTAATCTTTGATAGCTCTCTTGCTGGTATAAGATGTTTGGGTTCATTTTACATATATCCCTCTTCGGATTTCAGTTATTTTTCTAGTGTGCCTTGGCTCCTTGTAGTGGGAAATGGTGTTTAGAGACAAAAATCTGGGTACTAGTGATGTTTATTGTTACTGTGTTGATATTATTTCCAAGCCATTTTAATGGACAGAGTCAGGAAATATGAATGTTTACAGAGAAAAAAAGTCATGAAATGATACTGATATTTTCAACTTAAATTTAACTTGATAGAGACTTTACATATTTTCTTTGATTTTATTGTCATTTTTCTTTTCTCTTACGGAATTGCTTATTTGCTCTATTCTACAATATTGTATAGTTTTAAAATACATATTCTATAATATATGGTTTTACATGTATATTCTACAATAAAAACTTAATTGAAACATAATTATACTGATATTACCACTGACAATAAGAATACTAAATGAAGTATAGTCTTTCTTGATAGGTGTATTTGTCCCTAGAATTTATTGTAAGAGCAGAAAGTCGAAATACTACCTTCTAAAGTCGCTAGAAATAATTATTTTTGTCTGATTATATCATCACTTGATATACAGTTGCAGTGTTTGTTTGCATATGTACAGTTATGTTTGCAAAAGAAACATTGGGGGCATATGTCAAGGGCTAGTAAAAATGGTTACTTATTAGGGGTGAAAAGAAGTGAGTGGATATAGGAGAGAATTCTCTAAATATCCCTTGTTATATAGGTTTATGCTTAGAGTCATGTAAATCTTATATACTCTGAAAATAAAAGTTAGGTTAAAAATTATGTATACCTGAGGATATCAGATAGTTTATTGGGTATATGAGTCTGGAATTTAGGGGAGCAGTGTGGCTGGAGATGTAAATTTGGAAGACTGTGTTGAAGTAGTGAGGTGAATGAGATCACAGAGCGAGTGTAGATGGAGAAGAGTTCCTGATCGGGAACTGGAATAGTCTGTCATGTAGAGGTCACGAAGAAGGCGGATTGAGCAAAGGAGGCAGAAGGGTGCCTCCTGAGTGAGAAGGACGACCACGTGAATGTGGCATCAGTAAGCCACACGAGAAGGTGACCCTAAAAGGAGTGACCACCTGCCTTTTCATTCACTTTGTGCATTGTTATCTTTCTAGTCTATCCTAAGCCACAAGTGAATATTTGAAGAATTATAGAAGGTCTGCGAAGTTCGGGAAATGGAAGTGATTTAGAGTTAGAGGGCATGTGCTCGGATAATGAAAAACCAAGTACAAGATAGAAGAAAAGTTAAAATAAGCCAATTTTTGAAAAACTTCTAGACTATCTTCTGATAGGTAGTTGATTTTGCAAAACTTAAAAGGCTCTCCAGATTCAAGATAGGATCAAGTCAAATTTAAAGTTTGAAGGAAGAATAAACAAAAATGAATTGTCTTTCATGAATTGTAAAAAATACAAAGAGAAAAATGATATAGATATCCTTTTTTCAGAGCTAGTCGATTAGCCTAAATTTTATACTGAAGGAAGGGACACTCAACATGATAGAAAGTAAGGGCAGAGTGGGTGGTATAACTTCAAAGTATTCTGTATCCTGGACACATTGATCAAAGGCAAAATGATAAAAGAAGTCTGAGGATAACATTGCATTATTAGAAAAAAACTCCCCGTATGTCCATTTATGACACCGGATCTCCTAGGGTAAAGTCAGGAGATGAAAGATATCATAGTTGATGCACACAATGAATTCTATTAAAGACTTCCTTTTCACTTGTGAATTTTCTTCAGAGGTATGTTTTAGGTATAAAGGGTTTCATAGAAAGATGTGAAATAACGTGTTGTCAGGGGACTGTTCTCAAGGAACATACTGTAGTTGAAAGAAGACGATGGTGACTAGAGGATAAGGAAGAAAACTTGGATAAAGTATGAAGATGATGAAAGATGTATCTATATTCTTTTTTGATTAATGACATTTCTCCCTTTTTGTTTTATAAAAACACTTGTGTACTAAACATATCCAGAAGTTCCCTATTTTGATTATGAGTTAGGAATATATTCATATAGTATTATTTATAAGGTTGTGACTCTTAGGTTATAATGAACTCTTGTTTATATCCACAATTCAGGTGTTAGAATGGGGATGTTAAATAATTTTAGTTTTAGGGCTTAGCTTCAAAGTATTAATTCTTGGTATTTTGCTTACAAAAACAACATTAGAAGTGACCAAAGTAAAACATATTCAATGTAGAATGTATGGAAAATGGAGAAAAGCACAAAGAAAGAGCAAAATCATCTGAAACTTCTCTGAGGTCTCTAAGGAAGAGACCACTCTTCCTCTAGTTCTTTTCTATATGTGCACTCACCTGTATACAGAAATGTATGTTAGTACTTACTTTTTTTATGTAAAGTATTTTATTTTAGGTTAACATATTACATCATACGTTTTATTTAAAATTCATGATATTTCATAATATGACAGTCTTGATTATTTTAAGTGGTTATGGCATAAGAATTAAAATGACACATTAATATTATATTTGGGGAATTAATGTATATTAAAATGCAGGGATCATGAAGACAGATGTTCAAGTTATTTTTTTTTTTGTATAAATAAACCACACCAGAATTTAGTGGCTGAAATTAATTTGTGATGATCTCTTATAGTTCTGGGGTATGAAGGGCTTAGCTGGATTCTTCTTGCTTGGGGTCTGTCATTGAATTGTAGCCAGATAGTGGCTGATGATGAAATCATCTGATGCTTAATCAGTCACATGTCCCGTGCCTGGGTTGTGATGTCATATCTGGATATTACACGTGTCTTTACATGAAGCCTCCATGTAGCTAGCTAGCATGGACTTCCTCAAAGCATACTAGCTAGCTCAAGGTAGTAGACATCTGTATCATAATTGGCTGCTGCTGGGGCAAGTATTCCAAGAGGACTAGACAGAAGCCTTGTATCTTCTTATGACCTAGCTTCAGAATACCCAGAATATCATATATTGTATTTCTGATGCATTTTATTGGCCAAGCAAATCACTAAAGCGTAGCTTTAGTGGGAGAGGAATTAGATTCCACCTTCAGGGGAGGGATAGCAAAGAATTTGCAGCTATCTGAAATCTTACAAGTGGCCTCATCTAATTTTAGAGTGGAGCAAAGCACTCTAATTTCAACTTGCTCTAATAGAAGACGCATACAGCCATGTTATATATTTAGTTTCCACTATTTTCAAGGAACAGTAGTTCCCTGAAAAGGAAAAGTTTACTTGTGTGTTTACTTTTAATTTTCTAAAAATAAAAATGTTATAGTATAATATTGTATTTTCCTTACTTTTTACCCTGAACATTTTCTCATGTCTATAAATATTCTTTATAAAAGATTTCAGTGACTTCATATTGCTCCAAAATATTATTTCTTAAAAAATGGTCTTTACACAAAGATTATCTACTGGTGTTACTATATTATGACAAAATAATTTAAATTTCTCATAAGAATTGCACAGAGGTTAAGCAAACCAATATAAAGGGGTAATAAAGTAACTGGAGACCTGCTAAAGGAAAGCATAACTGCTAGTTGCTTATTATTAAGTAGCCATTAGGGAATTGTAAATGATTTAAAATGCCAACTAACTGGGGACTTTTAAAGTGAATTCCTGTTTCAATTGCTAAAAATTATTTCAACATAGAGTCCTACTTCTTGACATGTCTTTGTGGAAGCTTTGTTTTGTTAATAAGAATTGGATGAATTAATAACAATACACAGTTATTGTATGGTTACTATAAGATAGGCAATGTGCTAAGAGTGTTATGCATATTATTTCATCTAATCCTCACGACTGCCCTTTGAGGTAGGTGATTTAATCCCCCATTTTCATGGGAAAACTGAAGTTATGGACACAACTGAGTTTTAGAGACACTAAGCCAACTCCTCAAGCTAACATAGGTGGTGAGACTGAACTTGGATTTAACCCAGGCAGTGTGACTTCAAAATAAGTGTTCACAGTGGGTGTAATACAGTTTCTTTTTAAAAATAATAAAACAGAATTGATCAATGACTTTTGAATAAGAATCAAAAAACATGTTTTATGTATGTTTATATATGTGTATGTGTGTGGATACACACACACACACACACACACACACACACAGATGTTAGACAGCATGTGGTGATAGCCAGAGGAAAAGACGGGTGGGAGGTAGGTGGAGGTGGGCAAAGTCGGGGGAAATGGGGATGGAAAGAGACTTTGCCTGGAGCAGTGGGTGCAGAATGTAGTGTGAAGATGTTTTATTGAGCTGTACACTTGAAATCAGTATGCAGACCAATTCACCCCAATAAATTCAATTCAGAATAAATGAATCAGTGCAGAGGGAGATGCAAAGATAAATAGAGCATCATGCCTCTTCTTCAGGAGACCAAAGTGTAATGGATGATGGATCTAGTTATAAGTCAAGGGATAATATTATAAATGATTTATAAGAGAGAGGTGCTAACCTCATCTCTGCTCTGGGGATGCAGAGGCAGGGGGCAGAGGAAAGGATGTAGGAGGTGAAGCACTGCGCTTTGCTTTCAGGCACACTGAAGGCAGAGGTAGGACATCTGTATGGAGATACCCAGCAGTCAGTTGACGGTGTCTTGAGCTCAGCATTTGGGTTTTGGACTTTATTTAAGAAGGACTGTTGCCTACTCTAGTCAAAATAGTTTGGTAGAAACTGTGGGGTAGCTCTATGGAAGCGTCTAGGTAGTTGACAATATGGACCTAGTTCTCCAGGATGTACTTCGGTATCAGCAGGGGAAAACTGTTCTGTGGTCATAGGTTTGGCAAATAATGGATTAAATATAAAGTTAAGCCTGTGTTTAGGCCTTCTTGGTGCTTGTTTATATGCTAAAATATTTTGAATATTTAAGAAAATATAGTATCTATACAAACTTATTTTCTAAACATTCACAACAGAATTCTTTGGTCAAAATGTGAGCATAGCGTTGCATAGGATACACTTTGGGGAATACATTTTGGAGCTTATGTGAAAATTTAAGAGTTGGAATTAGGAATTTTTTATATGGGCTAGGGAAAGTTTAGACTGCTATGAGGAAAAGTTTGAATTTGATACTGAATGGAAGGATAGAGTTGAGATGGAAGCTTGAAGAAGCAAGGCTGAGGATGGGGAATTGTTTGTAGGGAAGAAGACTGCATTTGAGGGACAGGGAGGCTGGAGAGAGGAAAGGAGGGAAGGGAAGACATAGGTAGATTAATAGGAGTAAAGAAAGAAAATTGAATGAATGTGTCAGAAATACAGATGGATTACTCTTACAGAGGATATGGGTGTTCCGTATTTGGAGACAGTCTGTGGAGACAGAGAAAGAATTTTGAGGGAATGGAAATACTATCCATTAAGTGTTTAATAAAACTTTAAAAGTGGGCAGTTATTATTGATGCATTAATAAAAGCAAAAAATAGTAAACATTACTCTAATTTCAAACGTATTAAGGTATACAATTCATTTTGGGAAACTATTCACCTATCAGCATGGAAAAGATATAGTTGGGAAATAAACACTAATCCAAAGAGAATTTACCTTTTCTTTACCTAGCAAAAAGAATTTCAAGATGAAATTCTATTTTACTGCCTTGATTTTGGTATGCTTATTGCTATGTGCCCAGGACTGAGGTGATACCTGGCACATGATAGAGACTCTGTAATATGTATGTATTATTTTTACATATGTAATAATACATATGTAATATGTATTATTTTTTGAATGTCGTCAGATGATGAATGAATGTTAGAGCCGGAGCACATCACTAGGGTCCACATGCCACACATGGGCTTCCTTTAAGCTCTTCCAAACTTGTGTACATGAATGAAAAGACTAAGCTCATGAAAGGACTTGGCTACAAACCCTGTAGCTGGAGGGAGCTGGTTAGGGATTATGTGGGCTGAAGAGGGCACAAAAAACTGGTAGAGACAATAGAGTGACCCTCCTCTGAAAGATAGTGCCGGCTTGTGCCACGAGCAATGGCCAGTGTGGCATGAAGGCCACAGCCTGAAGCAGCAGTCCCAGGCAGATGGAGGAGGACCAGGTTCAGGCAGGGCATTGGGTCCTGAGGCTTGTGGCACCTGGAACACTGTAGTCTGGGAGACACCAGACCTTTTGGAATGCATAAGCCACTGGTATTCTTGGAGCAGGCAAGGTGGCGCCCTACGAGAGGTAAAACTGGATTTCCTTCCAGCACGGTGCGTGGCGTCTTGAATAGAATTTAATTTAATTTGGAAAAGTAATAACTGACATTTGCACCATGGGTGTTGTGGACTAGTTCGTACTTGTTACATACTGGGGAGTCCAAGGGTTTTATAGTTTTCATTACAATCAGCCATAAGAAATTTTAATCAAATCTAACCCTGTCATCTCCCCATAGTATAGTACTGACACAGAGTTTGGGCTGCATTTAAAACAACAAAAACAAGCGTGGATGGAACTGGAGAGGATTATGTTAACTGAAATAAACCAGGCAGTGAAAGACAAATACCATATGATCTCACCTATAAGTGGAACCTAATCAACAAAACAAACAAGCAAGCAAAATAGAACTGAAGACATTAAATAACAAAGTGACAGTAACCAGAGGGGAGGGGGAAGGGTCAAGTCAAAGAACAAGTATAAAGGACCCATGGACAAAGCCAAAGTGGGGAAGGATTGAGGGTGGGAGGTGGGACTGGGTGGGGCAGGGGAAAGTGGTGGTAGAAAAATGGAGACAACTCTACTTGAACAATAACAAAAAAGTGGGGGGAAAAACCAACAAAAACAAACCCTGTATGATGTAAGAGAAGGAAGAGAAACATTTAATTTTGGAATATGTGTAGGTGGTAGATTATGACCTTGAAGGACTCAGAGTGGAAATTTAAGGTAAGAAAAGAAATAATTATGTGAGTTACAGTGAAAGCTTTGAGAAAAGCACAGATATAGTTATAAAGCATGTTCATAAAAGCAAGAGAGAGTAAAGTCAATGTATTATTTGGCATTCGCCTCTCTGTAATGAGAAGTTAAATTAAACCTAACAAATCTTATTTAAAATTAAAAATCAGATCTTGCAAAATGTTATTTACAGCTCAGACCTGTCTCAGTAATCTGTTATTGATAAATTCCTAGGCTTTCCCTGAACTGGGAAATTTTCAAACTTTGACAGAATTTAAAAATATTTTGATAGATGTTATTAACATTTTTATCAGTAAAAAAGCAGCCTGAACTGAATTTATTCTGGTGTTAGTGGTGCTTCTAGAGGATGCTTAACTGTGTGCAGTGGATTCAGTGAAGAATATTTTAGCATTTGGAAATTCTGACCTTCTTGATAGAGATACTTTTGTAATCTTACCAAGCAATAAAGAGATTTATAAAAAGTGGGATTTAGGCTTTATCATGATACTTTTTATTTATTTATTTATTTATTTATTTATTTTTTTTTTTTTATTAATTTATTTACTTTTTAAATACATTTGTCTCTGCCTTCCCCCCCCCTTTCCCTTGCCCCCTCCCACCTTCCCTCCCTCAGCTCTTCCCCTTTGGTTTTGTCCATGAGTCCTTGCTATATGTTCCTTGACTTTCCCCTTCCCTTCCCTTTCCCTGCCCCCCCACTTCCCTCTTGTCTCTGTTGATTTCTTTTCCTTTCAGTGTTGCTGGCCATATTTGCCTTGCTTCTTTGCATTGTTGGTTAGGTTCCGCTTATAGGTGAGATCATATGGTATTTGTCTTTCGCCCCCTGGCTTATTTCGCTTAGCATGATGCTCTCCAGTTCCATCCATGCTGTTGCGAAGATACTTTTTATTTATAAACCATGCTATGTAACTGGACAGCAAGAAAAGCTCAATCTCAGTGATTTTCCTTAGAGATGCAAGTGGATTGACAAAACATTGTAGCATACTGAGAGGACATTAAATCTGTTTCTTACAAGTTCAATGCATGTGAGACAGATGGAGAAATAAATTAATATGGTCAGGTCATTGGTTTCAAGCTTGCTGGGATGGAAATGTCTGTGATCTAGGCTTAAGTTTTGCAATTTCTAAAGTTGTGGAGGATTGTAGAAGCTGGAGGAAGCCTAGAGGGTGTTCAGACATTTGGGTTTCAAATTAAGCCTTTTATTTCAGTGTTAGAATTTTACACAGTTTTTGAGGCCCTATGGAAAATTTGAAGATTATTAATTGAAAGGATTGAATATCTAAAAAAAAATATATGTTTCCCTTAGGAAAATGGATTTCAAGGCACATAAATACCTTACAGATGGGAAAGAGGAATTAGTTAGCTGGATCATAAGTGACCTCACACTTTACCTCATTCACTGAACATCACATATTTAGCTAGTGTGTTCACTTTATTTATTTTTTTTAAAGATTTTATTGGTTTATTTTTAGAAAGGAAGGGAGGGAGAAAGAGGGGGAGAGAAACATCAGTGTGTGGTTGCCTCTAGCATGCCCCCTACTGGGGACCTGGTCTACAACCCAGTCATGTGCCCTGGATATTGAACCAGCGACCCCTTGGTTCATAGGCTGGCGCTCAATTCACTGAGCTACTCCAGCCAGGGCTGTGTGCTCACTTTAAAGAAACTTCTTTACCTTACAAAATACAGGCAAGACCAAAGAATAAAAAGTTTATTGTATATCATTGTTAATGCAATTCTGTTCTGTGTCAAATAAGTGAAAATCATCATCAGAAAATAGAATGTTATGAACAAAATTAAATAAGACTCCTTTTTATTAAAAGGAACAAAAAAATAATACATTTAAAAAAACCCATTCTACTGGAAAACAAGAGAAAACCCAATTCTAAATGATTTGTGTTACAGAGAAACTACTATCTGCAGAACAAACTCTTTAAACTATAATAATAGCAAGAACTCAACTTATCAAAACCTATGAGATACATCCAAAGCTGTACTTGGAGCAAAGCCATAGCTGTAGGGTCTAAACTATAATGAGAAATAAATTAATGTTCAATTTATGAATCAAATGCTATAATAAACCAATCTGGATGGAGAAATTGACAAAGATTTAAGAAGAAATAGATCAATTAGAAAACAGGTAATTTGTTGACTTGGTAAATAAGTGTAAGGTGAAAAGAGCCAGATAAGGTCCGTAATCATACTTCATTTTATAGGTAAGGAAGTAGACCCACCAAGGTTCAAGGACTGCCTAGAGTTGCCCAGCTAGTGTGTGGCAGAGTAAGGGCACAGCTGGCAGGCCCTCCTGCATTTTTTTCAGCATGAAGATTGGCATTAACCAACCAATCCATCAGGCTGAATTATGGTGAACAGTTTAGACCCTTAATGCCTAGAAAATGGCTTGCAAGTAATATAGCTAGAGATGGTACAATTGCATCAAGTAACTGGTTGAAGAAATACAATAAAAACCAGCTGCCAGTTGGAGGATGTTCCTCCCACAGGAGGCTCTGGGATGCCTAGTCATCTTTGCTTTGGGCTCTTGACCATGTGGACATTGAAGGTCTAGCACCTAGAATCAGGTGTACTGGGGTGAATTTCTTCCCCTGTGCCTCACAACTACGCTAGTGCTGTAACTGCTCTTTTTCCCACTGTTTAACAATTTGAGGAACTTGAGGCCCAGAGAAGTGAATTGACTTCTGTAAAGTCACATAGCTGGGAAGATGGCAGAGACTACAGAAGAGCCGGAGACTGACTCTATGGCTGGTTCTTGCCTCCTGAGATGACTGGCGGGTGGAGGGGTGGTGGTTAACACCTTCAGGGTCACAAGACCGCCAGGACACTGGTAGTGTCCAGCGAGAAGCTCCATAGTGTCTATGGAGGATACTCAAGTAGGCGCTGCCAGGATTGCTTTGCTGTCGTCATATAAAATCATATTCCTGGGACACTGCAAGAGGGCAGCCCACATGGAGTGTGTGTGCGTGTGTGTTTATGTGTGGGTGCACAGTTGTACCTGTTCCTCCTTTGAATGACATGAATATAAGATTCCTCTCTGCACACTGAGGAGATGTTGGCAGGACTCGAGAGCAAATTGTCTGAATAATATCTGCTGCTCCAGCTAATTGATGTTTCTATAAAAATGTAGATTCATATTTACCAGGTCTGGTTACTTTTCAAAATAATCTTTTTTTTAAAAAAATGTATCAGTCATGTTTATTCTATTACAGTTGTCTCAATTTTTCCCCCTTTACCCCCCTTCACCCATCCCACCCACACCCCCAACTCCTGCAGTCAATTCCCACTCTTGTCCATGTCCGTGGGTCATTCATACATGTTCTTTGTCTAGTTCCTTCCCCTTCTTTCCACCATTGCCTTTTTACCCCCTCCCTTCTGGTCACTTTCAGTCTGCTCCATGTTTCTGTGCCTGTGTTTTATTTTGTTAATTAGTTTATTTTGTTGAATAGAGTCCACTTATAGGTGAGATCATATGGTATTTGTCTTTCATCAACTGGCTTATTTCACTTAGCTAAATATTCTCCACTTCCATCCATGTTGTCACAAAAGGTAGCAGTTCCATCTCTCTCTCTCTCTCTCTCTTTCTTAAATGCAGATTGATTTTATTTTTTTAAATGTCAAAGTTAATTATATTAAAAAAATTTAAAACCCTTATGAAGTCTCAGCAATTAAACCAGCATGACACCAGCACAGAAATAATCAAGTAGATCAATGAAATATAACGAACATTCTAGAGACAAACATATATCTGTCTAACAATATATGATTAAGTTGATATTTCAAGTCAATGGGTAAAATAAGGCTTATTCAACAAATAAGGTGCATGGACCACTTACTTGAAATAAAACAAATATAGAGCCCTATTTCACACATTATACAAGAAATATTCAGGTGAGTTAAAAATCAATATGTAGAATCTAAGGAGTTTTAGAAGAAAATAGAACTAATATTTTCCATGACCTGAAGTCAAATATTCAACCCCAGAAGCTATAAAGTAAATATTGACATTATGACTATATTAAACATTTAACTATATAGTAATATACATATAAAAAAGTTAAAGGACCAGAAATAGAAAAGTATTTGCAGCACATCTAAAACATGGTTAATAGGTTTTTTTTTGAAAAAAGTTCTACAAACCTTTAATCAATAAATGGATAAAGAATACCAAAAAAATCATTTAAAGTTTTTTAAAAAAAATAATAGAAATAGGCAAGAAATATGCTAAAACAGGTTTAGTTTCAACAAATAAAGGAACAATTAAAATAACATCATTGTCACAGTCAGATTAAAGAGTGTTAACAATATTGGTAATACCAAGTATTGGCAACTTTGAAAGGAAAAAAAATCTCCCAGAAAGATCAAGAAAATGAAAAATGACTCAAAAAGAATGAAGAGGTGTTGAGGGAAATGCAGGACAACCTGAAATGTAATAATATCCTTATAATAGGGATACCAGAAGGAGAAGAGGATGAGTAAGGGATAGAAAACCTGTTTGAAAAAGTAATGATGGAAAACTTCCCCAATTGGAGGAGAGAAAAAGTCACACAAGTCCGGGAAGCCCAGGGGGTCCCATTCAAGAGGAACCCAATGAGGCCCACTCCAAGAAACATCATCATTAAAATGGCAAATATCAAAGAGAAACAGAGAATCCTAAAGCAAGCCAGGGAGAAAGAGGTAGTAACATATAAGAGAGCCTCAATACGGCTAGCATCTGACTTCTCAGCAGAAACTGCAAGCCAGAAGGAAATGGCAAGAAATATTCCAAGTCATGAAAAGCAAAGGCCTGCAACCAAGACTGCTCTACCCAGCAAGGCTCTTAATTAAAATGGAAGGCAAAATCAGGAGTTTTCCAGACAAAAGAAGGCTAAAAGAATACACCTCCACCAAACCAGTACTGCAAAATATGCTAAAGGGACTGCTTTAAGATGAAGAAAAAGTTTCTATGAATACCTAGTTCCTTTCAGAGTTGTTAAAATAATCTTGAAAAACATTTTTTAAAATGTAAAATATTCAAATTTTAAATCTTTGCAAAAATTCTTTTAGGATTATTTTGGAAACACACTTTGGACTAAAAAATGTATCTGGAGACCTCTTGGGGGTTGAAAGCTCTGGACTTATTACATGAAGCTCTCCCCCTTAAGTGCCATGAGTGCAAACAATTCATTTAAAAAATGCAAGTGCCTAGAAACTGCAGTAAGAATAGATGATATTCAATAAGTTCTTAGAATAGAAAGAAACAGAAGGTGACTGAGAGAACCTTTTCTTTAAAAATTTTTTTTGCAATACTGAATATCAGAGGAAAGAAAGACTAGAACTAAAAATAGAGCTATTTTCAGTAAGACCTCAGTTTTAAAAAATGGCTTTTGTGACTTTTTTCTTTTAATTCTGTGAGGAATTACAAATTATATTTGTTTCCTAAGAGTTATAGGTGGCAAAACTTATCTTTAAATTCTTTTTTGTAAATTATATTTTATTGATTAAGCTGTTAGAGTTGTCCTGATTTTTTTCCCCCGTGTCCCCTCCACCCCCCACTCCCTCAGGCAATCCCTCCACCATTGTTCATGTCCATGGGTCATAAGTTCTTTGGCTACTCCATTTCCTTTACTGTACTTTACATCCCTGTGGCTATTCTGTAACTACTTATTTGTTCTTGTTTGCTTTTAAGATTCAGTTGATATATATGTATTTTTTTTTGCCATTGTATTGTTCATAGTTTTGATCTTCTTTTTCATAAGCCCCTTGAACATTTCATATGAAAATGGTTTGGTGATGATGAACTTCTTTAGTTTTTTCTTGTCTTGGAAGCTCTTTATCTGCCCTTCGATTCTAAATGGTAGCTTTGCTGGGTAGAGCAATCATGGCTGTAGGTCCCTGCTTTTTCACAACTTTGAATATTTCTTGCCAATCCCTCCTAGCCTGCAATGTTTCTTTTGATAAATCAGCTGACAGTCTTATGGGAACTCTGTACGTAACTCTCTGCTTTTCTCTTGCTGCAGTTAAAATTCCCTCTTTATCTCTAACCTTTGGCATTTTAATGATGATGTGTCTTGGAGTAGGCTTCCTTGCACCCATCTTGTTTGGGACTCTTTGTGCTTCCTGGACTTTCATGTCTATTTCCTTCACCAAATTAGGGAAGTTCTCTTTCATTATTTTATCAAACAGATTTCCAATTTCTTGCTCTTTTTCTTCCTCTGGCACTCCTATGATGTGAATGTTGGTATATTTGATGTCCCAGATGCTGCTTTTACTCTCATATTTGTTGATTCCTTTTTCTTCTTGTTGCTCCGACTGGTTTTTCCTTTTTATGTTCCATATCATTGACTTGACTCTCAGCTTTATCCACTCTACTGTTGTTTCCCTGTAAATTGTTCTTCATTTCAATTAGTGTATCCTTCATTTCTGACTGGATCTTTTTTATGCTGAAGAGGTTCTCACTAAGTTCCTTGAGCATCCTTATAACCAGTGTTGTGAACTCTGAATCTGCAAGATTGCTTATCTCCATTTCATTTAGCTCTTTTTCTGGAGTTTTGATATGTACTTTCATTTGGGCCATGTTTCTTTGTCTCCTCGTTTTGGCAGCCTCCCTATGTTTGTTTCTGTGTATTAGGTAGAGCTGCTATGACTCACCGTTTTGGTAGCGTGGCCTAATGTAATAGGTGTCTTGTAGGGTCCAGTGGCACAGCCTCCTCTATCACCCAAGCTGGGTACTTGAGTTGCGCCCTCCATGTGTGCTGAGTACAGACTTCTCTTGTAGTTGAGTCTTGATTGCTGTTGGCAGGTCAATGGGAGGGATTTGTCCAGATCAGTGAGATGCAAGGATTGGCAGTGACCAGTTACGACCAACCTCTGCCCTTCTTGGAGGATACTGTGTGGGGACGGGGGTGATGGTGCTCCAGCTTGGTCTGTAGCTGTCCCTGGGTGCACAGGCCCTGGGATTTCCTGGGGGATGCAGGCCAAAGTCAGCCCCCACCTGTGTTTAGCTCAGGGCCACCCTGTCTGAGCTATAAAGCAATCTGAGATGGCTGCTAGTTGTGCTGGGCTTAGAGATTCCCAGGCAAAGCCAAGCTGTGAATGTAGGCTGGCTGCTGGTAGTGTTGGGCATGGGGTTCAGCGATGCCAGCTATTGCTTGTTTGATAGGATGTAGGAAGTTGTGAGGCATGAGCCAAGAACAGACATTCATATAGAAAAGCAGCTTGGTTGGGCCCACAGGTTGGGTGAGACAGTTCTCTGGGGATCTGCCAGGTGGATCAGACAGTGTTAGCTAGGTGGTGGAGTCTCAGATAAGGTACCAGCTTGCTGGCTCTTTTAGGAGAGTGTTTAGAAAAGGGACAATGACCTCTGCTTGCCATGATGCCAGATATTTCAGTTTCTCCCTTTATGCCACTGGATCCTTTCAAGCTGCTACCCTGGTGCTGGAGCTCAGGGGGAGTGAGACTGAGTAGGTGAGTCCATATATGGATTCTTTAAGAAGAACTGCTTGGGGCTCCAGAAGTTTCTTCCACTGACTCAGTCCTTGCTGGTTTTTGCAGCCAGAAGTTGTAGGGATTTATCTTTCTGGCACTGGAACCCTGGGCTGAGGGTCCTGGTGTGGGTCTGGGACTCCTCGCTCCCAAGATAGCCCTCTTGAATTTTTATCCACCACATGTGGGTGAGGGACCAGCCTGTTCTGCGTCTCTTCCCCTCCTGCCAGTCTGGATGGATTTATTTCCTTAATTCCTTAGTTGTCAGCCTTCCACTCAACTCAATTTCTGATGGTTCTGAGTGATGGTGGTTCTCTATTTTAGTTATAATTTTGATGTGGTTGGTGAAGAGGGGAGCCGTGTCTGCCTATGTCACCATCTTGACTGGAAGTCTGTCTTTAAATTCTTACAATCTCTTTTCATAATTTGAGAAATTGTTTATCAATTTTGTTGAAGATGGAAGGGTGCCATCTAATGGTAGGTTTATTTAGACATGTGCTCCTCATACTTCAAAGGAGCAAAAAGTGTTTCTTCTCCCTGACAGGGATACTTTTCGCATGCTCAAATTTAGCAGCTGGATGAGCACATCTTGACTGATTTTATTGCTTCTGAATTTGGCTTAGAGGATTTAGTGTAGTGAATCTTTCATTTTGTGCTTTGCCGCAGTGGGCAGAGAAGGCACAGAGTTGAAGTCCATACTCTTCTAGATCCCCACGTAGCTCTGGAATTGAAGCTTCTGTGCACTGTTGCCATTTCCTTGGCAGGTATTTGTAATCCAAATATGAGCAGCTTGAATGGCTTTAATAATCTGTTTATTTGTTGATTCATGCAAATGGGAATACTTGGTCTCATGCAAAATGTCAAGCTTAAATATTTGGAAATAAGATTCAAACCTGAATTCCAGATATGGTATTTAAAAGATTTTATGTATTGTATCAAGTATTTACTTACCTCATTTGTGTTAATTGACATATTACTTTTTCTGGAAGTATTAGTCCAAACTGTATGATTATTTGCTGAAATGACTGTTGTGTAATCAAAGTCCCGATATGTGTGCTAGGATGATTTCCTCTATCATGCCTACTCTTCTTTAAAAAAAAAAAAAGTTGTGTTAAGGCATTCCCCACAAAAGTTTATAAACATACTCTCATAGAAACATCAAATAAGCACATGTCAATATTTTATTCAACCAGTTATTGAAGGAACCACTAGGGTGTTAAAACTGTTTCAAAGAGCTTTTGAGAAGCTAAGTATTTTATAAAAAATAATACAAGAATGTTAAGATAAGATTTCTAGGTTAGTTATAAAATTGGTTAGTGTCCTGCTGGGCAGTAATACTGTGACCAAAATTATCTGTACGTTTACTGGATGAAAATTTCTAAATTTATATGTAACTTCACTAAGCGTGAAACCTTTTATCAGTAGTAAACAATTATTAACTTCATTTGAATTAGTTTTCTTAGATTGTATTGTGACAGCTGTTGTATCAGTATACATTAAAAAAACATCAAAATTGGTGAATTTTGTGTAGTCATTTTAATGTTAAATATGGAAGAAAATGTACATTTTCAGTATATTAGGCTTCATTATTTCAAGAAAGGTAAAAATGCAACTGAAATGCAAAAAATTTGTACAGTGTGTAGAGAAGGTGCTGTGACTGATCAAATGTGTCAAAAGTGGTTTGCTAGAGATTTCTCGCTGGATGATGCTCCACTGTCAGGTAGACCAGTTGAAGGCGATAGCAATCAAATCAAGACATTAGTTGAGAACAATCAATGTTATACCACACAGGAGATAGCTGACATACTGAAAATATCCAATCAATAGTTATTGATGGAAATGAAAAATGTGTCTTTTCTTTTATGGAAAACACCATATGGACTTTTTGGCCAACCCAATATAAGAAAATTTTCCACGTCTAGTGTCAGATTGAAGGAGATTGACTGAGTGCTCACCAAATGGACAAAAATAAACCCATTCCAAAAACAAAATCCTGTGACATTTCATAACACTCGTGGACAAAGAGAAGAACCTTCCAGAGCAGGGAACAATACAAATAAGGAAACATACACAGCACTTCAGAATCAGAGGGATTTTGGATTTTCTAACAGCAACAATGGAAAAAGGCTTTCAAAAATAATGAAAGAAAATTATTTTCTCCTAAAATTCTATACCCAATGAAAAATTAGTTAAGTAGAAGATTAATATCACAATAATTTCTAACATCCAAGACATAAAATGTTTATCTCTACACACACTTTTTTAGCAAATTACTGAAGGATGTTCTCCCTCAGAACAAGGAAATAAACCAAGTAAATCAAAAAAGAGGAAAATAGCCCTGGTCAGGTGGGTCAGTTGGTGGGAGCATCGTCCTGTACAACAAAAGGCTTCAGGATTGATTCCTGGTCAGGACACATACCTAGGTTGCAGGTTTGATCCCTGGTCTGAGTGTGTACAGGAGGCAACTGATCGATGTTTCCCTCTCTCCCTTTCTCTCTCTAAAATCAATAGACATGTCCTTAGGTGAGGAATACAAAAAAAAAAACAAACAAAACAACAAACAAACCAGAGTCAATAGAGAGGAGATCATAGACAGGAAAGATTGAAAGGGATCTCAGAATGGTGATGTAAAGAGGAATCCCAGGATGACTCTTGTGTTCCAAGTACAGAGGTCAAGTAGTCTTGCTTAATATACCTTTGACAATGTGTGGTATAGGAAAGTGCAGGTTGCCAGATTTCGTCTACCTTTCCCTAGACGGTGAATTTATAGGTGTAAGTCAGTGGAAGCCTTTATTTTATTGATGAGATCTATAGCGATGCTGGTGTGTAGTTGAGATAATAAAGATGTTCCCATCCTGAATGTCTGCACTGAAGCCTAGTATGTAGTTATCATCTATCAATCATCTATCTATCTATCCACTGTCATCTTGAAAAAATGTGTTGATTCCTGTATTCTGTACACAGAAGAAAACAAAATCTGTCATAAGAATTTTCTTCTATGGTAATAACATCTTAATATATGCACAGATTCTCTCTTGAGACAGATGAATTTGATAACTGCAATTGACTGTGTAGGAGAGGCATACGGCTGGTGGGGGTGGTGTGAGGGAAACTTACTCTTCATTGTCTATCTTTTTTTTCCTTTTTAATACTGTTCCATGTGTATAATGCATGTTTTAAAGATGAGGAAAATAAAAAATATTTCTTAAAAATTTTAAATAAGGTAATAAACATTCCATATAGTTTAAATAGCTGTAAGAGACTATCCCCTTTATCATTTAAAAATATTTAGCATTATCTGTACTTCTAATATTAGATTTCTTTTGAAAGTAACATTTAAATTCTGTTTTGTATAGAGGAGGGAAGAACTCAATTTTTTTTTATAGTACTGGCCAATACAAATAACACAGGTAAAGAATTCTTTGAGGCTGAATAATTGATGATATGAATGATAAAACTTCTCTTGTTCCACAGGAGTAATTCTATAGTTTTAGAATGCCCTTTAGTAAATGTAATAGAATTCAAGTAATTCTAAACGTGAAAACCTTGCTCCATTAGGATCGCATTTTCAGTATTAATTACCTGGTGGTCATACTGTGGGAAGATGCCTACCACAGACTGACCAGGAAACAGCTCAAGCTGAAAGATCACTTCTGCACTAATAGTCTTTGTCTTTTCACTGTCCCGTACTCACAGATGTTGTACAGTTGTTTATTCTGAAACTAAAAAGACAAAGTTAACTTTCCAATTGACAGAGTTATGTATGAAAGTTGATAATTGCAAAATAAGTGAAGTTAATTGAATTCCTATGTTTTTCTTTACATTGTCATCTTTTGGGTCCTGATTCCTATTTATTTATTTTATTCTATTCCTTATTTCTGAAGACTCATTGAAACTAAAATAGAAGACTATTCCCATTTACTCAGAATATACTATACTTGCTACCTTTCCTAAGGTACCCATTAGTAACAGGCAAGATGGGAGGAGAGTAAAATCCTCGATGAAAAAAAACCTTAGAATTCCACACTTATTATGATATATTGTGTTGATGAATGTTGTTTTATAAACGACATTTAATATGTTTATGTGCTAAGTAATCCAAATGGGGAATAAAGTTAGCAAATACCAGTAAGTTTTCAAAAGGAAGGAAAGAGCTAGCATCCCGGAAAAAACAACAGATAGGAACTAATGGCAGGCGAATTTAAAGAAGCATGATATTAGGGTTCCTTGTGACAATCAGAAGGGCATTGCCTTTTTTAGAACATTGAGTCAATGTAATACACTCCTGTCCTGCTTTGTTCTACTGTGGAGACATCGTTTGTTTGCCTCTGTCCTAAATTTCCTGACTAGTCAATGATACTTTTGCGGTAGAGGCAAAAATATTACAGATGTGGTGATAATTGGAGGAGACTAGGAAAGATAGTTAGCTAGTGTAGTGTCCTTTCACAAATGTTTAGAAGCGGTTAAGGCTGTTGAATATCAGAGTTGAGGAGGAGGGAATCTTGCACTTGGTATATCTTAACATGAGTTCACAATGTCACAGATTGGAGATTAGTGGATAAGTGTTGATGTTGCAAATGACAGAAAATCCAACCCAAGCTGGCTGTAGTAAAAAATGTAATTTATTGCCTCAGTAACTGAAAGACCAGTTGTAAAGCTGGATTCAGGAACCTAAGCTTAATTATCAAGACGTGGCTCCTCTCCACCTCTTAGCTCTGTCTGGCTGTGTTGGCTTTATTTCCAGACTTTGTAGGAAATTGGCTCCCATCATCACTATCCTGAATCCAGTGGTATAGGGAATCTGAATTCTTAAGTTTAAGCAAAAGTCTTAGAATTGTGTGTTACTGGCTTTCATTGGCCCATCCCTGTAAATATCTTGGAGCCAAGGACCATATCTATGAGTCCTTGTGTCCTCAATCATTAGCACAGGTGTTGCACAATGTAGTGTAGGTGCTAAGTATATAAATATACTAAACTGTAAGCTGCTCTTCTGCACGCAGCCAATTTGCATTGTAGGAGCTACTCTAATATATTCCTGACTTTAATTTCAATTTTTTTTCAGTATTAGGTAATTTGTAGGCTGAATATGATTACTAGAATCCAAGATCCAAAGACTTTGTACCTGCATGCTATCAGGACTCTGTCAGAACTTCAGAGTATAATTCAGGAATTAAGAAGAAAGTAACCTAGATCTCATACTGCTTGAACATGATAACAGATATAGTAAGAGATAAGAGATCTGTTGGCAGGAACTGTTATTTCCTTTGAATCATACTGACCAGGAGGGGGAGGTGGGAGGGAACGTGGATGTTAGTTGGAAATGAGAGGATTAGAATATTGGAATAGCATGCCATCACAGAGCAGGAGGAAGACTCAATAATGCTAAAAGTATTCTTTCACATTGTAACAGAACATGAATTAAGCACATTATCATCTTTCAATATGGTGTTTGAAATTCATTTTATAGAGATTTACAATAGGTAGTCTGATATGTCATGTAAAGCTTTTATTAAAACTAATAGATAAGACTTCAGTGTTGTATCAGTTACTCTGCCTTGTCTTTTGAATTTAATAGAGTTCCAAAGGCTAGATTGTAGTATGATGGAGAAAAAAGTACCCAGTTACTTGGAAAAAGAAACTGTTGGACATTCATATAATTATAGCTGTCTTCTAATGGGAGCTTCACTTACAAAGCTTTTTCTTCATCTTTTAATTTCCTTTGAAGGCCAGCTTTGTCTCAACAACTTTTCTTACAAGTTGAAAAGATGAAAGGAGAGGAGTTTCAATTATCAATGATGTCACAGAATTTGAGGCATTTCCAATCATGCTTGTTTGTTGATTTTGCATAATCCCAGAACTCAATGATGCACTCCAATTTAAAATGAATTTACTGATTTAACCAAAAGGTCTTGGAGCTCTAATTGCCTGGGAAACTGCAAGAATACATGTTCCCATGTATAATGCGCATCCATGTTTTTGGCCCAAACTTTCAGGAAAAAAGTCTTTCACTTTAATTTTTTAATTCAATTTTTATTTATATTTAGAAATAAAGCTGATTATCACTCTCCAAGGTATTATTTTGCATATGAATATTGTTTTTGCTTTCTAGAGTACACTTTTACTGTGTAAGCATAAATAGGAGAATTACAAAAAAATTTGTATAGATACAGAATTAGTACTCTAATGCCTAGCTTTATTTTTCCCTCAAAAATTTAGGCAAAAAAAGTGCGCATTATACATGGCAAAATATAGTAAGTTCTTTGGCTTCTCCATTTCCTATACTAATCTTAACATCCCCCTGTCTGTTTTGTATCTACCTGTCATGCTTTTAAATTTGTGCACCTTTTCCCTCATTCTCTCTCTTCCCACCACCAACCAATAACCCTCAAAATGACTCCATACCAATGAAGAATCTGTTCCTGTTTTAGTTGTTTGCTTTGTGGTTTTTTTTTAATGTTTTGTTTTTGTAGATTTAGTTGTTGATAGTTATGAATTTATGGCCTTTTTAATGTTTGTAGTGATCTCTTTCTTAAATAAATCCCTTTAACATTTCATGTAATAATGACTTGGTGATGATGAACTCCCTTAGCTTTACCTTGTTTGGGAAGCACTTTATCTGCTCTTGAATTCTAAATGATAGCTTTGTTGGATAGAGTAGTCTAGTTTGTTGCTTTTCATCACTTTGAATACTTCTCACTAGTCCCTTCTTGCCTGCAAAGTTTCTTTTGAGAAATCAGCTGATAGACTTATGGGAACTCCTTTGTAGGTAACTCTGTTTTTCTCTTGTTGCTTTTAAGATGTTCTCTTTATCTTTAAACTGGCATTTTAATTATGATGTGTCTTGGTGTGATCCTTTTTAGGTCCAACTTGTTTGGGACTCTCTGTGCTTCCTGGACTTGTATGTCTATTTCCTTTGCCCAATGGGGAAGTTTTCTTTCATTATTTTTTTAAAATAAGTTTTCAATTTCTTGCTGTTCCTCTTTTCCTTCTGTCATTCCTATGATTTGGATGTTGGCACATTTGGAAATGTCTCAGAGTCTTCTTATATTGTCCTTGTTTTTTTGAATTATTGTTTCTTCTATCTGTTCTGGTTGAATGCTTATTTCTTCCTTATGTTACAAATGGATATGAGTCCTGGCTTCCTTCCCTTCCTTCCCTGCAGATTTTTCTTTATTTCACTTAGTGTAACCTTTATTTCTTCCTTTATGTTGTTGTCGTACTCAGTGAGTTCTTTGAGCATCCTGATCACCAGGTTTTTGAACTCTCCATGTGATTGGTTGTCTATCTATGTTTCATTTACTTCTTTTTCTGGGGCTTTGTTCTGTTCTTTCTTTTGAGCTGTATTTCTTTGTCTCCTCAATTTGGCAGCCTCCCTGTATTTGTTTCTATGTATTAGGTAGAGCTCCGTTGACTCCCTGTAAAAGGCACCTGTAAATTGTGTGAGGTGGAACCTTAGGCAGTCATCAGGGTTGGGCAGCCTGTTTCACTGCTTTGTGGCTCTGTGTTGGGAGAGGGCTCAGAGAGGGGACTGTGCTGCTGCCTTGCTTCTAGGGGTTTACCCACCACTTGCCCCATTTCTAGTCACTTCACCCACTCCCTGTATGCGACAGCACCCTTCAAGCTGTTGCCCTGGTGTTGATCCCAGAAGAGCTGGGTTTGGGTACGTTATAATACTGTGCAGATCCTTTAATTGGAGTTCCCTGAAAATCCAGCAGTTTCTTCCACCGCTCCAACCCCTATAAAAACCCCTACTGGTTTTTATAGCTAGAAGTTATGGAGATTTATCTTCCTGGTGCTGGAACCCTGGGTCATGTGGTTTTGCCTGAGGCTGGGATCACTCGCTCCCAAGGTATCCCTCTTGATTTTTATCCACCACATGTGAATGTGGGACTGCCCATGCCATTTCTGCTACTGCCACTGCCTCTCTGCGCCACACCATGTCTTCTCGCCTCTCTGCCCCTCCTACCTGTGTGGATGAATATGGCTTCTTTAAATCCTTGATCATTGAACTTCCATACTGTTCAATTTTCTGACAGTTCTGGGTGCTATGTGTTTTTGAGACTTTGTTGTAACTTTTTTTGTGGTTGTGCAAGGAGGCAAAATGTGTCTACTTATGCTTCCATCTTGACTGAAAGCATAATTATGCAGTTTTATGGTAGTTTTGATTATTGTGCATGAGTTTAAAATATTGGAATGCTTTGAAATGTGTAGTATAAACAGTCTACCATATTATTCATGAGGGAGATGTGTGATTTGTAGGAATAAAATGTAAGAGACAATATATAGTGTGGTTATTGAGTGTAGAGTCTGGAGTTTGACTCCTGGGTTCAAATCCTGCCCAGCCACTTATTTAGCTAAATAAGACTGTATATGTTAATCTGTCTGTCTTAGTTTCCTCAGCTATAAAATGGGGTTAATATCAGTGCCTTCACCATAGAGATGTTGTGAAGATTAAGTGTGTTACTATGTATAAGGTGCCTAGAAAAATACTATATAAGCATTTGCTCTTTTGATTACTTTGTATAGTTCATTATAGTTTTTCTATGGGATATATGGAATCTTAAAATGCGATGAAGAAATAGTAAAAAAAATATGAGGAAGTCTGCATAAAATTCAAGCATCTATGGTCTGGCCAGAAGATATCCAGCCATGTCATATGAAGAGTAGAGAGACCTACTGAAGAAGATACAAGAAACATGTACATAGGACAGTGATGCTTCAGTCCCCTTCAAAGTAGGCACCTTGAGACCTCACAAAGTTCTTCCCGTTGCCATCAGCTAACCTATCATATTTTTCTGAATCTCATTGATGGTCTGAGATATCTTCCCTTTCAAAGGTGATTTTAGTTTTGGGAAAAGCCAGAAGTCACAGGGTACCAAATCTGGGCTGTAGAGGGGCTGAGTTACCTGGCTGATTTGATGTTTCTCAAAAATACTCTTCAAGAGACATGATGTATGAGTGGGCGTGTTGTCATGATGAAGCTGACAGTCACCAGTTGCCTATACCTGTGGCCTTCTGAATTATCTGAATAGTTTTCATGGGGGAATATTCAAGCTTTGTGCAAAATTTGATGTAGATTTATTGCTCTACTAATTTTGAATGTGATGGCCACATAGTGCACACGCTCACTCAATGACATCCACCACCCCCACCAACTAGTACAGTGAAGTCATCGTTGTTCACATATGCATGTTCCAGTCCACTCCCCTTGAGTGCCAGGTTACATTGATGTTGCACAAACCGTTTTCATTATATTAACAGTGGTTGAATGTTTTCCAGATAGGCCTTTGTATTGCATTGAAAAATTCAGTAATTAAAGCTACAAATGTGCTCTATTGTATGTTCCCTCCAGGATAAGCTCCTCACACCCTTCCTCATACTCTGGTAGAGGTTCAGTTGCATTAGAATCAACTAGGCTGCCTGTCAAATGCAATTCCTGGGCCCTACCCTAACCTTAACTCACTGGATCTGAATTTCTGTGTGTGAGAATAAGAATTTTAAGAAAGGTCTGAGTTGATTCTTATGCAGGACAAATATTGAGAACTTATGTTCCTAGCCATTCATGATTCATTTATTCATTAATGAAAGTAACTCACTTTCATTCTTTCTTGCTTAGAACTTTTTCAGTGTTTTATTATTTCTAAGCTTAAGGGTGTGTCACATCTCATGTTCAAGGAATTGAGATTTTTCTTTCAAAATCACAATAGACCAAAGTTGATCCTTTTCTTATCTGTTCAAGGCTTGGGTTACTTACTACTTCCTCAGTCCTCCATTCTGTATTCTTTTTCATCCCAGCTTCATTTCTTTCCTGCTATTTGTTATAAGTGAGGTGTGAAATCATTCTGGCACTAGAATTCCACAAAGGATCTTCTTCACTTGTCTCTGGTTCAGTCCAGACCTGCTCCCAGTTTCCTGCCTCACCATATTTTGCCTTTTTTCTTCTCTCTCTCATATTTTTCATTTCCATTTTTTCCATAAACATGCCTGGCTTAAAAGTCAAGGCAGAGTTTGCAGTTAGGGAGGTAGAACTACTTTATTTCTTCCAAGTCCCTCAGCCCCACGGCAGGCATTCTTAGAGAGAAGGCACAGGTGTAAAGGTACCCTGGTCCTCCAGCATCTCTGTCCCTGTTGGCCTGTGTCTCTTCCCTGGACTTCATCTGAACTCTGCATCCCTGTCTGTGGAATTTGCTACCATAGCATATGAGACATTAAGCAATCTCAGACTGCATTGTTTGAATATAAGTGGCTGAGAAAATTACATTTGAATTCTAAAATAAATCAAGAACTTACGTATTTCATGGCTCCTAAATATAAAGCAATGTATAGCCATGTGGCAATATCACATACATGAAAATTTTATTACTTCTTGACCAAGGTAAAGATTAATGGGGAGCATTTTTGGCTCATAGAGTTTGTAATGCAACTCTTCTTTAAAACGCATGAACTTGTTATGTTCGTGTGACTGATCACATAATCCATTGGAATCTTAATGACCCGTGAGATAAATGGTTCACATTTTTAGAGGTACATCTACATTACAAAACAGCAATGCTTGCAAGAGGCCACTGCACTGTTGTGCCTTTGAAAGCTCGGGAGTCACACAGTGCTGAAAGTAGGAGTGATATTGATGACTCACAAGCATGCACATTGTAGTAAGAAGAAAACAATAGTAGTTGTGGAGATAAACACTTGCCAAATTTGCTAGCTTTTAAAACAACATGGACATTTTCTAAGAAGTGGCATTAGTATTTTAGCTAGTAAAATGGGGGAAATTTAGGCCCTAGAAATTTTTATTCTTTGAAAGGATTAGAATTTCCTTGTAATGACTAGAAAAAATTTTAAAAATAGTTTTCAAATAAGACAATTTTAAGGAAAAAGTAGACACAACAAATAAATCAGTTTATTTATAGAGTTTCAGTTTCAACTGTTTTATGTACCAGTTTCAAGAGTTCTCTCATATGTGCATGATCAAATAAATAAGTTTCATTAAGATTACTGATCCATTTGATAATTTTTTAAGTTTTTGCTTGTATCTTAGTTTCATATGAGGGGAAGATGAGATTTAATTGTTTCCATGTTGCTACTTGGGTATTTTTTTAGAATAAATTGGACGCTCAAATTTTTTAATAAAATAAATTTAATAAGTTTAAGTCTAGTTATAACTATTATCTTGATATATAAGCTAAAGAAACAAAATGTAGTTATAAATAGTAAAAGAGAACCATAAATGAGTTTGTGATTTCTAGTTATCTGTGATCACATGAATTGAATGACTTAATATTTGCTTTATTTATATCTAAGTCTTCACTCTGTTTATATCTGTAGACAACACAGCCTAATGAAAATATATTAGATATGTTTTGTGAACAAAATCTTTTCTTTTCTCCTATAGGGATGCCCTCTGCACCTTTACTAGTAAATCTTCTTTCAGCTTTATTCATCCCTTTTGTGTTTGGAGAAACAGAAATAAGGTTTGCCGGGCAAACAGAATTTGTAGTCAATGAAACAAGTACAACAGTTATTCGTCTTGTTATCGAAAGGATAGGAGAACCAGCAAATGTCACAGCAATTGTGTCGGTAAGAAATGATTGTAGTTTTATTTTTACTGAAATGGATATTAAATTTCTTAGTTTTAGTGACAAGAATTTTTTTAAGTGAGATTATGAGTAGTTTGATAATGATAAATGATTTGCATGTACACTATTCTATATATGTGTGTGTGTATATATATATATATATATATACACACACACACACATATATATGTATATGTATGTTTGTAGAGTGCTCCTGGATGGCATGTGTGTTTGGCTGTAATAGTATTTTAAAGATATAGACTGACTATTTTAAAATGTTCATATGTGTTTTTTAAAACAAAACAAAAATATCAATAGTTATTTCTAAGAAAAAAAAATTTTAATTTGGGTTATTTGGATTCTAGTTATATTGTCAATTGTCAACTGTCAGGTGACTTTAAGAAAATAGCTGAAATATTTAAAAGTAGAAAAATGACAATTAAAAAATCCTTAGTTTTATTGAAGAGCTCTTTTTTTTTTGTTGTTGAGAAATTAAGTACGTTAACTTACATAGAAATTAGGTAGAATTTGTTAAACTCTTAATCTGTCTTACACACAGTTTAATTATTGGTTGGATTGAGTGTGCACGTTTTTGTGTTATATTTAACCAGGAAGTGCTGTCATAAGACCTCTAAAGATATTACTGTATTTGAGGCCCAAAATACTTGAAGTTTTTATTTACAAAAATAAGTTCTTAAGCAATAGGTTAAATGATCACTTGGTGAAGAATTGTGAAAAGAGACAAAGAAGAACAAACTACATATTAAACCCAATATTGTACTTTTGTGAGTTGTTTTTATTTTTAATTTATTACATATATGTATGTATATATTTATTGAGTTCATTTTTAGTTCGATTATATGTTATACTTGATATTCTTGGACATATAGTTTTTCTTGTTATCTTAATTATTTTTTCAGGTTGGTCTGTAATTTTTTCAGCTTTTCTTGGTGGTGGTGTCATCATTTTCCAGTCATTCCTTAACTTTTTTTCAATGAGGTTTCAATCTGAGCTGTTAATAAATGTTGCTCTAGTGAAACTGTTTACATACACATTGAGTTTTGCATATTTTGGATAATTAAATGATTTTTTGGGTTGGATTACTATGTTTTTTCCCTTTTTAGTGGTTCTTGATATTTAATACTTTGTACCACATTGTGCTTTTTATAATAAGGTATGCATACAAGTTTTCCAACACCCTTGAAAACTTTTGGATCATGTATTTAAAACTACTTATTATAAACAAAACTAGAAATTGACTAAAATTCTCTGTACATGTTCTTCATTTTTATTTGTACTAGATCATAGTTTTTTTCCTGGTAGCTAAATTATTCATTTTGAGTTCTTCAACAGAGGAAATCCCATTTAGATTTGCACAAGAAGTTGCTCCTTTATAATTTTATAATTATTGTTCCCTTGAGAATCTTAGCAGCAATGCTGATATTACATAATGATGTCTTAAAAAGTTAAGGAAAATTTATAATGACTAATAAATTTGGAATGCTAAAAGAATTTGGGTATTAACTGGAGTTGTGGGAGAATATAAATTTCATGGTGAAAGTTTTGCAAAGTGTAATTTCTTTGAAACTGATAGGGAAAAATTAATTTTCTTGATACATTCTGGCAGGCTACTTTCAATTCTGCTTTTGGAGAGTTTTATCTGTAGTTTTTCTTGTTACGTTTTCTGTAATCCTCTTTAGATCATTCAAGAGGCAGAGAAAAGATACCCACAGCATACTTTCCGTTATAATTATTACTTTTCTATGCAGTGATTTATTTACCTTCCAGAGCATAAGCAAATGTTTTTGTAGTGTTTTTTGAAGGTGATTTTTATTAGTTGTTAAATATTTGCCTTTGTACACCTTATCTGTAAACATTAATGTCACTTGATGATTCATGTTTTTTCTTGTTGATTGCTCCCATTGACATCAAGTTTGCTTGTCCTAACACTGTGTTATGTAAGAACTATCTATTATTTTGTATTTCATAGCTGTATGGAGATGACACTGGTGACTTTTTTGACACATATGCTGCAGCTTTTATACCTGCTGGAGAAACAAATAGGACAGTGTACATAGCAGTATGTGACGATGACTTACCAGAGCCCGATGAAACTTTTATTTTTCACTTAACATTACAGGTAAATCGTTTTTCCCTTCTTAACCTTAAACTCTTAAAACTCTTGCATTGCTTAAAAACCTGTTTCTCTAGAGATAAGCCAGTTTAGGTGACCAGTTGTAGTTTTCATAGAAGCTAGAACTGAAAACCTCTTTGAAAGTTCCATGATCTGGTTTAGACAATCCTCAGACAATCTTGTTTAGAGAATCCTACAGCTAGTTTTTGGATCTGTTCAGCCTATTTAGGAATTGCCATGACAGACCCTCAAGGAAACCTTGTCTTTCCTTTGGCCCTTTTCTCTTTTATCCTTCCCCTGCTACCAGATGCACAAAGAATGACCATGACTTCTAAGTTCAAAGTAGAAGGATAAAAAAAGCAGACATGGAAGTGGGAGGTCCCTAGGCCTTAGCATAAATTCAGAGTGTCCCTGGGAAAAGGGCTTGAATAGCCTAAGGTTTAATTGTTCTTTATAGATTGATCAATTAGGTCGAGGCAAAGACTGCTAACAATGCTCTAGTTAATTTTTCTGAAGTCCATTGTGAATTCTTTTTGAATGGTTACGTTGGTATCATTTAATTTCATTAAATCTTCATGAAAATGACACTTGAAACAGTCATTTTGCTTTTGCACACTTTTTTATATTCCTGTATGCAGCTGTTGAATGCGACAATGTTGTAGACAGCTCTTCTCACATATCTTAGAAAAACTGTTTTAGTATTTTATCTTTAATTTAGCTCTATGATTTATGGAATAACTAATTCTTAACTTTCAGCATTTTCTAAAATATAAGAAAAACAATTACATTTTTTTTATTGAATTTATTGGGATGACACGTGTAAACAAAATTACACAGATTTCAAGTGCACAATTCTGTAACACGTCATCTATACACTGCGTGTGTTAACCACCCCAAGTTGAGTCTTCATCCATCACCATTTATCCCCCCTCTATCCTGTCCATCTCCTGACATCCCCCCTAGAAATCACCGCACTGTTGTCTGTGTCCATGAGTTTTCTCTCTGTCTCCTTTTTTCCCCTAATCCTTCCACCTCCAACCAAGACCCTCACCCCACAGCTATTGGCCTGCTCTCTATCTGTGAGTCTGTCTCTGTTTTGCTTGTTAGTTCATTGTGTTCATTAGATTCCACATGTGAATGAAATCATATGGTAGCTTTTTTCTTTTGACTGGCTTATTTCACTTAGCATAATGCTCTCCAGGTCCATCCATGCTGTTGCAAAGGTTAAGATTCCCTTCTTTTTTTTATGGCTGAGGAGTATTCTGTTGTATAAATGTACCACAGTTGTTTTATTAACTCATTTACTGGTAGACACTTGGGTTGCTTCCAAATCTTGGCTATTGTAGATAATGCTACGATAAACATAGGGGTGCTTATATACTTTTATATACTTTCGAATTAGTGTTTCGGGTTTCTTCAGATAAATTCCAAGAAGTGGATTTAGAGGACATAGAGATAGCCAAAAGACATATGAAAAGGTGCTCAATGTCACAATCCTCAGAGAAATGCAAATTAAAACCACAATGAGATACTACCTCACACCTGTCAGAATGGCTATCAGTAAATCAACAAACAAGTGTTGGTGAAGATGTGGAGAAAAGGGAACCCTTGTGCACTGTTGGTGGGAATGCAGATTGTCATAGCTATTGTGGAAAACAGTGTGGAGTTACCTCAAAAAATTAAAAATGGAAGAATCATGTATGACTAGATTTTATACTGCTTACTTTATTCTCTGTTATATTAGTAATAACATTAGAATAATTATTAGCATAGTATTATTAGCCAGTGAGTAATTATAATAACTTATAATAACTTATATTTCAATAACCAGTGGTTAATGATTTCCCAAACTTCTTTGAAGAATTTTTGGGACTTTTTTTTTTTTTTTTTTTACCATGTTGACTTAGTTGAAATGTATTTTCTTCATCTGTGCATTAAAAGTATTCTTGTATTTTTATTCCTATTCTTAATTACTTAAACTGTTAAAATGATTATTCCCTTTAATTTTTAATTTATTAATTTATTTTTGGGTTTTTATTTTAGAAACCTTCAGCAAATGTAAAGCTTGGATGGCCAAGGACTGTTACTGTGACAATTTTATCAAATGACAATGCATTTGGAATTATTTCATTTAATATGGTATGGTACAATTTGATTACTCTTGTGGTTGTGAGATAATAGTTTAATTTTTTGATTATTTGTCACCATGTTAACTAGTATCATTGCCTATTTTAAAAAAATTAAAAAAATTGATTTTAGAGAGAGGAAATGAAAGAGAGGAACATTGATTTGTAATTCCATTTATTTGTGGATTCATTAGTTTGTCCTTGTATGTGCCCTGACCAGGGATCAAACCCACAACCTTGCTGTATTAGGATGATACTCTTAACCAACTGACCTACCTGGCCAGGGCAACTCTTTTAATACTTAAAATTTGCTCTAACTCCATCCATATACCACATTCTATAGACTGTCCTTTTGTTCTGAGATTTCTTGGAATTGATGAGGCCTATACGATCATGGTCATCTCTTACCCTAATCTCTTTCTGTTGATCATTCCATATGATTGATTTGTTACCTCCTTTGGTAGTCTCTAATTCATATGTTGTCTTAGTTGGTTCAATCTGTTATAACAGAATACCATAGCCTGGGTGGCTTTTAAACAAAGAGGTTTATTTTTCATGGTTCTGGAGGCCGAGAAGTCCAAGATCAAGGCACCAGCAGATTCAGGGCCTGGTGAAATCCCACTTCCTGGTTCGAAGACAGTTGTGTTTTTGCTGTGTTCTTACATGGCGAAAGGGCAGTGGAGGTTTCTGGAGTCTCTTTTATAAGGGCGCTAATCCCATTCATGATGGCTTTGCCCTGATGATGTAATAACCTCCCAAAGGCCCCACCTCCTAATACCATCATCATGTTACAGGTTAGGGTATCAGCATAGGAACTGTGGGGCGGGCGGTGGGGCGGGGCAGTGCAAACACATTCAGTCTGTAGCAGATGTGGCAACCCAGTTCCTTTTGCTAGATTTCTTCAGTTGCCACTTAAAAGAAGCATTGTCTGGAAGTTTGATGTGACTCCAAGAGGAGAAACATACACTGAAAGAAAACCTATAGTTAATTTAAAATTGAATAGCAGACACTACAGTGCTTAATATATCTGTGGTCAATCCCTACTGTGAGATTTTTCATTAATTAATATTTCCTGAAGGTTAAAACTCCTTGTCATCCCCCGCAGTTTTGCTCAGCAGTTAGTTTATTTTTTCTCCCTTTTCACCAAATTCCTGTGTCCCTGGCCAGTCCTGTGTTCTGGGGTTTTATCTTTAGATGCAAACACATAAGACAGGTCCCAGCTCTTAAAGTACAACAAAATTTATCTTGAATACAATTAGAGTGTGCCACTAAGTTTTAGACTACAGTAACCTTCCTGATATTGCTAAAAGATGACCTGATGCTCTCCAGCTTTTTATTTATTTTCCAATTAAGATTGCTGCTACAATTTTCTTAAATTATCTCTGAAACAAGGTGAGCTCTAAATAAGTATGATCTTCATAAATGCAGTATCTTTATTAAAAGGCCATATGGATAATGCCAATATAGTAGACATTTTGTAATGTCCATTATATTGTCATTTACTGAAATTAAATGAATTAATTATTTTTATTTGAATGCTGGGGAATTTTTAGTTAATTATGAAGCAGGCTCCCTTAGTTGCTTAATTTCCCTCTCTACTGTCTTTCCTCTGCACTCCCAATTTATTGTCTCTAAACTCAATCCTGACTTGTTTAAAGGAATCTTTCGTTTTTAGTTTTGACATTATACATCAGAGCCTCTGGGAAACTCTTTGTTTCTAGCTTTGGTTCCAGGTCCATGACTGTTGTGGCCTCTGACTGAGCAGCTGCCCTGCATAATTAAAATTGAACTAAGTAGCTATTGAGCTCACAGTAGTTGCTAAACAGGCTGGTTTTGGTTCTCAGCCTGGATCATGATCATATTGATGAGGAAGATAACACTGATGATGATGATGATGATGATAGTAACTACCAACATTTACTGAACCTTCATTATGTGTCAGGTACTAGGATAAGCACTTGATGTGAATTATGCATTGAAGCCTCATCATAACCCTTTGAGACAGGCATTTCTGTCCCCATCTGTAAACACTAAGTCTCAGTGTCCCCTGGAGAGATGGGCCCCACTGCCCTAGTTAGTGTGCACCTGGCTGCTTCCTCTTCCTCCTCTTCTGTGCTGAGCGTCAGCCAGCCATGCCAGCACATTTTAACATTTGAAGTCCTGGCTCGCTCTTTTGGGCCTTGTGATCAGTCCTGAGAAAGCCATTAGCAATTGCCTTGCTTTTCAGTGGCGAGCTGACCAATGAGGAGGAAACAGTGGTGGAGGGCAAGGCCGAGTGGCTGTTCCAATGAGCTGCCCTGGTCTGGAGGCGCAGCTCATTTCTGTGAGCGTTTGAGTTATCTTTGGTCAAGATAACCTTTAAGATTCCTTAGCAGAACAGCTCATCAATGGTAGAACCAGGCTAAGAACCTACATCTTTTGCTTGACTAGTTCTGCCTGTGTTTCTTAAAAAAAAAATTGATGTTATTTTTAAAAAAAACAAAAACCTTTTAAGTGCTTTTATTAGCTGCAGTTAATTAATTCTGGGAAATACCACATTCTTCAGAGTTAAATGTGGATTTGTCTGTCTGTGGAAATGTAGTAGTTCTAAGGTAACAGTTTGCACCACCTCCTACCTCTGATTGATTGTCTTTGTTCTTCCCCATAGCCTTTCTCGATCACAGTGAGTGAGCCTAGGGGCAGAAATGAATCTGTGCCCCTTACTCTCATCAGAGAAAAAGGTACCTATGGAATGGTCACTGTGACTTTTGAGGTACGTTTACTCTGAAGTTATTTTAAATGGTAACACTTTAGAATCATGCCAGATAGCTACAATTTTAAAAATCAAGGTTAAGAAATATGGCCCTTAGTAAATATGAAATAAAAGTAAATACTTTTATTATCTGATAAACTTCATGGTTAACATAAAAATGTTTTCCTTGTTACTTGAATATACTATGCTTACAGGGAACACAACATATCATTTTAGATACAGAATAATAGACTACAAAATAGAATAATAATGATGTTAGTCCTAAAAACTTCATAGAACCCTAATGATAAACTTTTTAAGGATATAAATTCTTAGAATGCCCATGGGTTACTTAGGCTTATACAGACTTATTTAGTATGTAGTCTTCCCCCATTTTCATTTCCCATTTAAAAAATTTTTTTGTTTTTATTTTTTTATTGTTGTTCAAATACAATTGTCTCCATTTTCCTGCCACCACTTTCCCCTGCCCTTTCCCATTTTTAAAAATACTCTTAATGGATGGTGTTAAAGGCAGCTGCACTCCATCGTGGAGGTCCACAGATATTATAGCATTTGATGTGAGTAAGATAGGCTGTGGGTGAGGGTGCTAGCTGTAACCATTCCATTTTATTGCTTAGTGACTACATGATATTGCTGTTCTATGAGATACATATTTAAATCATCAACTAACTGTTGTGTTTTAAAAGATCAAAAATAGGATTATATGCTATTTTCAAACATTAAAACATTAGAAAGTCTTGGTACCAGTTTATATCTTAATTATTCATTATAATATGACTAAAATGGATAATTGGATTTACATAACATAGTTCTACTGAAGCATAAAAGAGCTTACTTGTGCTCGTGGGGTCCTATATCACATGGTGGTTATGTTAAGTACATAAGAAAATAAAGTGCCATAAGGCAATAATGCATGAAAGATACAGTAAACACTAATTAAATAGTTGGTAGTCTTTCAAGTTCAACACAGGAAGCCTTAAGCAATATTTTATGTGTTTAGGAATATGCATTTAGGTAATAAATACACTTTTGAACATGTTTCCAATGACAAATATGGGAAAATTGTAAAAACTTGAATGCAGAAAGGATAAGGCATCATCATTATAGTGTTTTCAATTTTGCTGTGGATGTCTGAAGTTATTTTATTGGATTGTAAGTCTCTTGTTTTGCTGAGATACTTACAGAATTTAGTATTTTCTTATACTCTTCTAGTACTTTACTCTGATGCTGTTTTACTGCATATAAATAGAAACTCTTCCAGCACTGTGTTCCCTCATCTTTTTAAAATTTTTATTCCATAATACTTATCTTCACCTGACACATTGATTTATTTATTATTTGTTCATTTTCATTAAATGTAAGGTCCTGGTGGGCAGAGAGTTTGCCTTGTTCACTGCTGTGTTCTTAGTACCCAAAAGAGGTCAGGTACAGAGTACTTAATAGTTTTCAAAAACTGGGTTTTTTAAGTCCTCACATGTAGCCTGTTATTTCAGTCTATTCTTTAAAGATAGGACAATGCTGCATAAAGTGGTTATATACCTTGCACAGTCTGTGGTGGGGCTGCTCTTTGATCCTATTACTTAAGAAAATTTACTAATTTTGAATACTTTCTTCTCAAGAAAAATATATAGGTTTTTTCCCTCAGGTTTAATACAATGGTTTAGATAAAAGGGAAAAGCTTATAGAAACCATGTAGTTTAATGTGACTATAGTCAAGATCTGTAATTACAGGCCTTGACTGTTAGTTGGAAGGGCAGACTTGCATATAGGTTAGTATCTTGCAAAACATTTTTTTTAATCGTCACCTAAGGATATGTTAACTGGTTTTTAGAGAGGAAGTGGGGTAGAAAGAGAGAGAGAGAGAGACAGAAACAGAGAGACACAGACATTGATGTGAGAGAGAAGCATCTGTTGCTTCATCTGTGAGAGAGAAGCATACGCCCCAGCTGGGGGTCAAACCCACAATCTAGGATGTGCCCTGACCGGGAAGTTGGTGCATGGGATGATGCTCCCACCAAATGAACAGTCTGGCGAGTGCTCTTGCAAAACATTTTTAAGTACACTCTAGATTTTTGTCAGCTGACATCACATTAATGCTTTTTTATGCTTGTGAAATGTTTTATGTGTATTTCTTTGCAGGTAGAGGGTGGCCCAAATCCACCTGAAGAAGATTTGAGCCCAGTTAAAGGAAATATCACCTTTCCCCCTGGCAGAGCATCAATAGTTTATAACTTGACAGTACTTGATGATGAGGTGGGATAATGTGAAATCTTAAATGGGTCAAGGACTGTCTGTATTATAGACATGTTAGAGAACATTATGTTAAGGATTAGGTTGTATTCAGTATTGACATTATTCAAGAACACAGTCCTATGTAGTAAATATAGTAAAGTTAGTATATTTGGCCAGTCATACTTTAGCTATAAATAGCTATTTTATAATATATAGTTAATATTTGCCTTATTAATTCACATATTCATATTAAGTTGTAGATCTAAAAGCTGATGCACCTGAACCTAATTGTCAACCACATGTAGTACAAAAATCTAAGTGATTTGTAAAAGCCAATGATTGATTTTTGTTAGTGATTTCAGTTTTCAGCAGGTTATAGTACTATTTACCCAGCATAAATATTTTGCTAGAAAAGCAAAGAAATTTTTACTATGATTGATATTCTTTTGTTTGAGTATTTTAAATGTTCACATGCATAGAAAGGCTTCAGTTATTTTTACATTTCACATTGAGGCTACCAAAGATTGAGATATATAACTGCTAAGGAAAGAATAAATTTGAGCAATAATGTTCAAGTGTATTCCTCATGAGGTAAAGAAGAGAAAACATGACTTTTAGTAATTAGAATCTTAGTGTTGCCAGAGGTAAGAGGAATAGCTGGAAATTTATAATCATTTCTCTACTTTTCTACCAAAAAAAATTAAATCCAATCACAACAAATTCCAAGAGAATGAAAAAAAAGTTAGACGACTTTATTAGAAAAGAGTGTTTCTCCTGAAACAAATGAAATGCGAGGAAGCAGTGGTAACTAGTTTGTCTGGTTCTGGAAGCTAGCGAAAACGTTTTGTTTTTAGGTCCTGGAACAGTGAACAGGTTATAATTTGGGGCAATGATTAATTATACATTTTAATTATAAACTTAAAAGATCTGTTAAGGATCTAATGTACAACATGGTGATGACAGTCAATAATTATGGTAGTGTGTAGTGGAAAGTTGCTCAGAGTAGATCCTAAATATTCTAAACACACACACACACACACACACACACACACACACACACAAGTGTCAGTTATCTTGATCTTGGTAATCATTTGACAGTATGTATGTATATCAAATCATCACATTTTGTATACTTTAATAATTATCTGTCAATTATCCCTCAATAAAGTTGGGGGGAAAAAGATCATTAATCAAATAATATTTTATTTTTTGAGATAAATAACTTTACTTCTTACATTGACTGCTGTTGATTGAAGTTAAAAAGATGTATTTTTTTCACTTATTTATAAAATAGAATTTATAGTGAAGGAAAGCTCAAATAGCACAGTGGAAGATTTATTTCTAGGATTTCAGTGCAGTTTCTCGTGTGTGTGTGTGTGTGTGTGTGTGTATGTTTTTTTTTTTAAATAATGTCAACATTCCCCCTAATAGTGACTCTTATAGCTTGTTCTCCAGAGACACATGATGTGTATTTTGGAAAGCATATGCTTGATATCATATGTTTAACTCCTAAATTAGACATGGTTTAGAAAAAAACAATAAATCACATGGTTGAAAGCTAATAATTTGTATATGATGTTTAATGTAGTTTTCCAGATTTTTTGACCTTGAATGATACTTCTGACCTTACCAAGCTGATAAAACTAGTAAGAATATATGTTCATTTTATTGTCAAATTTTTAGAGTTATCTAAAGAGTGATTGACGTTGAAAGACATTATACCTATACTTGATTATCTGTTCATCCCATTGCCTTATGAACTTTTCCTTCCCTATCTAAAATATATTATTTACATTTAGAAAATATTCCAGTAAATGGACACTAAACAAGCCTCTCTCTAGGTAAAGATTTTTATTTTAATGTAATTGTATTGAAACATATAACAGTGGCTTTTTGCACTTTGATTTCTTTGCAGGTATGTTAGCTGTTGATGTTTTACGACTGCTTATATTTCTTTGACAGATACCAGAAAATGATGAGATATTTTTAATTCAACTGAAAAGTGTAGAAGGAGGAGCTGAGATTAACACTTCTAGGAGCTCAGTTGAGATCATCATTAAGAAAAATGATAGCCCTGTGAGGTTCCTACAGAGTCTTTATTTGGTGCCTGAGGAAGACCACATACTCATAATTCCAGTGGTTCGTGGAAAAGATGACAGTGGAAATCTGATTGGATCTGATGAATATGAAGTTTCAATCAGTTACGTTGTTGTAACTGGGAATTCAACAGCACATGCCCAGCAAAATTTAGACTTCATTGATCTTCAGTCAAACACAACTATTATTTTTCCACCTTTTATTTATGAATCACATCTGAAATTTCAAATAGTTGATGATGCCATACCAGAGATTGCTGAATCATTTCATGTTGTCTTACTAAAAGATACCTTAAAGGGAGATGCTGTGCTATTAAGCCCTTCTGTTGTACAAGTCACCATTAAGCCAAATGACAAACCTTATGGAGTCCTGTCATTCAACAGTGCCTTGTTTGAAAGGACAGTTATAATTGATGAAGATACAACATCAAGGTATGATTTATTTTAAACCTGTTTCTATGAGTATTTTATTGTATTTTTCCAAGATTTAATGTTTGTGGTATTGGGCACAATGCTGAACTCTTGAGAGTATGTGTCATTTCCTGTACCACGGTTTCCCTGTTTTCTTTCCTACTTTGGAAGTAATATAAATATACAAGTGAGTTCCTATTATGGTAGTTTCTTAGGACATATCAACATATCATATCCTTCATATTAAAAACAATCATTCTTCATGACATGGTTTCTGTTTTTACCAATGTCTGATGGCCAACTTGATAGTAGAAAAGGTCTTCTAAGGGAATTAGAATGTATTATGTGACTATATATTTCTTTTGAAAAACTCTAGATTTGAAAATATTACGGTGGTTAGAAATGGCGGCACCCATGGGAATATTTCAGTGAACTGGGTATTGACACGGAATAGCAGTGATCCCTCACCGGTAACAGCAGATATCAGCCCAAGTTCTGGAGTACTGCATTTTGCACAAGGGCAGATGTCAGCCTCCATTCCCCTTACTGTCGTTAATGATGATCTTCCAGAAGAGGCCGAAGCTTACTTACTTCAGATTCTACCCCATACGATAAAAGGAGGTGCAGAAGTGAGCGAACCAGCAGAGGTAGGTCTCTTGTTGTGCTTTACTTGAGTGACTATTTCTGCATGGTAGAAGAGCCAAAGAATCTGATCACACAAGTCACACTTATGTGGCTTCGATGTGATGGGAAGAACACTGTTTCGGAAAATGATGATTGCTTTCCTTGCTCAAGGTTGTCCTTTTGTTAATAAAAAGTTCGCTCTTTAAAAATGCTACAAACTATAAATTACAAAGATTTTCAGATCTGTTTTTGACTCATTTTTTTATGGTAGGACATACAAGAAGTGGTAAGTTTTAGTTAATAATATATAATATTAAAAAGACTAGAAAATAAACAGTTTGGTAATCTCAGATGTGAGAATTCTGCATTTTAATATTTTATTTCTTTATCTGCAGCTTTTGTTCTACATTCAAGATAGTGATGATGTTTATGGCCTAATAACATTTTTTCCTATGGAAAACCAGAAGATTGAAAGCAGCCCAGGAGAACGATATTTATCCTTGAGTTTTACAAGACTAGGAGGAACTAAAGGAGATGTGAGGATGTTTTATTCTGTGTTTTATATTCCTGCTGGAGATGTGGACCCTTTGAGAGCGAAAGATGGCATCTTAAATATATCCAGGAGAAATAGCCTCATTTTTCCAGAACAAAAGACCCAAGTCACTTCAAAATTACCAATAAGAAATGATGCATTCCTTCAAAATGGGGCCCACTTCCTAGTACAGGTATTTTAATGGTTAAAATAATTTCAACTTTGGTTAAATTGTAGGTATACTTAACTATGTGAGAGAGTTAACCATTATTTTGCTCATTTATAGCTTGGATTCTATCATTGGTTATGGTAAGTTGCTTAGGGAGTCCAAAGAAAGACTGTGTCTGCTCCTAAGGCATATAAGGAAATACAACGAGGGTTCTATAAAGTTAAAATTTTAATCAGGTGATTAAAAAAAACACATCAGACATGAAATGTAGGTCCGAATATTATGGATAACATAATGAAGTCACAAACTGTTTATGGGGGAGGACAGAGAGAGAGAGAGGGGGGGGGGGGGAGAGATCCATTGTTCTTTTGAGTGATTTGAGAAAATATGACATAGGAATGGGGTTTGTAGGATAAATGTTTTTCATGATGGATACTTGCAGGGAAGGCATTCCAGAAATAAAAAAGCAATATGAGAAAAATGGTATACTATAGATACTTTTAAATGATATACTAAAAAATCTGTTTCTTTTACCTATTAACTATAGATAGTGTCTCTGGATTTTCATCTACTTAAAAGAAATAAGGATCTCAGAACATAATTCTTCCATCTTATCTCTTTTATTTAACTTTTATTAATGTTTTTATTGTCAAAGTTTAAAACATTTGTACTCTTATGATAGGATGGTTTTATTTTTGACGCGTTTGGTTTTGGTTGATTCTGAAAATTAGGAAACAATAAAAGGGTGCTATCAAATTTTGGTAATGTAAATAAATGTAATACAGATTCAGATAGTATGAATGATTCATAAAGAGCGTCATCTCCTGTCACTGTGCTTTTTTGCCAACTGATATCTATGAAATAAAATCTCATTTTATCATTTTTTTTTGAATCATGTCACATTTAAATTTGTTTCATAATTTTGCCTAGACTTTTTTTAATGGTTTATTGCTTTCTCTGGGATTTTGAATGGTCCCTTTTTTATACGTCATCATCCTCACATCAGGTCTCTCAGCTGTCTAACGTACTTTGAATATTGAGTTCATTATATTGCTTTCTATGTTCGCTTCACACCTGCTACCAGAGACTTTTTTGACTAACTTTTGAAATTTCTTAATCTCTTACCTTTTCCTTAAGTTGTGTTTTAGTTTTGTTGTAGTATATCTGTCCTCAAATGCATGTGCAAAGTAAACTTTTTGAATCTTTCAGCACCGAAAATGATTTTTTTTACAGATAGCTTGGCTTGATAGAAATTTCTAGGTTAAAATAATGTCTTATGATCCTGGAAAGTTTTGTCTTTTTTAGTTACTGATATGAAATTTAAGGGGAAAGAAATAATTTGCCTTCATAGGTAACTTGTTCTTTGTCTCTGAAAGCTTCTTTCTTTCTTTTTAAAAATCTTCTTGGTGTTCTAAATTTCACAGGGCTGTGTCCCACCTTGCTGAGCACTCCTTGGAGTGGTGGCCCCTTTTGTTCTGAGACTATTGTCTTTTTTTTTAAGCTGGGCCCCCAGCTCCATGTCGTACTGTTTGTGCACTTCTTGAGAATTCCTGGCAAAGGGATCTTAATGGGTGATGGGGTCTGGCACAAATAATGCCCCTTTTTATTATAAAATCATAACCATGTAATTCTGTAACATAACAATATCACACTCAAGGGCACCATATGACATTTTAGGTGAAATGTTCAGATTAAAACTATAAACTATTACACCCATATTGTTGTGCTGCCAACCACACTCAAGCAGGCGTTACTTTTGCTGGACCCTGTGTGTGTATATGTGTGTGTGCGTGCGCACATGTGTGTACACATATATAAATAATTGTGGGGGGTACCTTTTTGTAATCTGCCTACCTGGCGGGAGACCTTTTTCCAGTGTTCTGAAAGGCTTTTGTTACTGCAGGACATCCTCCTCTTCATCTTTATTACTGTTGTTATTGTTGTTTTATTGTCTCCTGAAAATGAGGAAATTGTGATATGATGTATATTTCTTTCTATGCGGATAACCCACTCTTTAGAGGACCCTTGGGTTTCTTGTTTTGGAGTGATGGGCAAACAGAACACGGTGTTATTCTCTTCGTGTTTGTTCCCCTGCGGCCTGTGGAACGTTCTCCTGAGATGGTGGCTGGATGGTAGGGGGGTCCGGAACTGAGCAAGTGGTCAAGCCCATGGCCCTGGCAAGAAGTTAAAGCAACTAGAATACTGCCACCAGAGCACATTTAAAGATATGTTTAGAAATTTTAATAAGAGCTTTAAGTTTGGCCCTATACAAAAACATGTCATTACTGACTTCTTAAAGTTGGTTTTGTTAATGTATGGAACTACATACTCATTTCACCAGTTTTTCCTTAGGCTGGCATTTCCAGACTTACGAGTTTTTGAGAACCTTTGGGAGATAACTTGTCAAGTGGAATTTAGGAATTTAATGGAGCTTTTTGTTTTTTGTTTTTATTTTTGGTGTCAGAGCTCCCTTTTGCCTTCTCTGCTGTGATCTCTGGATTCAGAGCATTCTCATTAACATACATTGTTTCGGTCCGTTGGGACTGCTGCAAAGAATACCATAGACTGGCAGGCTTAAACAACAGGCATTTATTTCTCACAGTCCTGGAGTCTGGGAAGGCTGAGGTCAGGGTGTCAGCATCGTGGGGTTCTGGTGAGCGCCCTCTTTCCGTGTGCAAGCTGATGTTTTCTCGCTCTGTCCTCGTATAGTGGAGAGAGAGGAAGCAAGCTCTTTGGTGTCTCTTCTTATAAGGGCACTAATTTCATCCTGAGGCCTCTACTTTCCAAGGTCCCTTCCGTGAGTAGCATCACTACTGGGGTTTCTGGTCTCAATATATGAATTCTGGGAGACATAAGCGTTCAATCCATAGCATGTGTTTAAGGTTTCTGTGTCTCTATTATTTCAGTATTCAATTCTCCTTTCTGTCTCTTTCCAGTTTTGCATGGATCACAGCTCATATGAGAACCAACTTATTAAAATAAGTGAAATGAAGCACAGGTTTTCCATGGTTGCTTTTGCTCTCATGGAAGCCAGGGTATCTTGGCATTCCTGCAGTAGCTTCAGTGGTGGGACACGTGCTTGAAAACTGATAATGCAGAAATGCTGATTTTGATTTTAGGAAACTTTTCCATTTTAGCTTTCTGATTTCTTATGCTGCCTCTACCACTTTTTACTGTGGGTGACAATATTGGTAACTTTTATATTAAAACTTTTAGTCTTTTAAAAATATTTAATATCTCTATCAAAGGAACTGCAGAGAATCCTTATGTAAACAAAACCTTATTAAGAACCTTCTATGGGTCAGGTATTATCCTAGCTATTTTGTTTCAATATTCTACATGAACATGGCAGAATTTAGTTTTGATGACACTTGAAAAGTAAGCTAACACTTGAAGAAGGATGTAACTTCTGAATTTATGGTGATCCCGGGTTAGAAATCTGTTTGCATCACTACTTCCAAATTGAATTCTTTATCTATGTGTATATTCAGTAAAAAAAATACAAAGGTCTTACTGTGCGGACAGTTAATTTAACGCTGTAGGGGAAAAAAGGCGTTATTAGTCACTGACACAATTTCTTGAGGTTCAACACAAGCTGTAGGCTCTGGAAGGCAGGTTGGAATTAGAAGGTTGTGGAGTTGATGTAGTACATAATGGATGAGCAATTCAAGAATAGGAGGCATTGGACTCTGCATGGAAAGTTGAATGAAACTGAAGAAAGGAGAATCCGAGACAGGAGCTCCTCATTCTTCAGTAACCCGCTCAGCTAAATACATCCGTCTGAGAGACAACTTTTGGCAAGCATGGGGTTACTAATGTGCTGTCCCAGTTGCAAACTGTCTGAAAGCAAAGAACGACTCTTTATGAATGGAGCTGTTTGATTTAGCAGATGCTTAAGGAACCCAGACAAAAAGGCTTAGAGACCAGGAAATAAGCTATGTAAAATTTGCATTTTCTTTTTGACCAGTTCACTTTGTATAGCCTTTTATACCTCCTTTCTTTATGCAGGGTGGGGGGGGGAAGTAGGTTTACAGTTGCTCATATAGAGAATAATACAATAATTAATAAATAATAGTAGAAGAATGAATACTGTGTTCACATACTCACAGCTGTCAACCTATTTTCTCCCACCCTATATTTTTCAAAACATGATATTTAGAATTAATTCTGTAGCTTTTGATAAATGTATGTAAGCTATGACTTATTTTCTTTTTTCAAAGAAAGTTTTGAAATAAAATTATATTGAGTTCTTTCCCCATGGTGTTTTAAACAGTGTTATCAGTTTAGTGCTTTGTGAATACATGGGAATGAGAATGTTTATTCACAACATGGGCTTACACATGACCAGTGTATTTTATAAAAAATTTTTTGCCTCCAAACAATTCCTACCTTATGTTTATATGCCAAATATACATATTTTATTTGTTTATTCTTTGTGCTATTTTAAAAGGTAAATATATATGTATATGGGTGTGTATATATATGTATTCCTTTTTTCTAGAAGAATGACATTTATACTTACATGTTTTTAATTATTGATCTTTACATTTTATCTATAAAGTAAACTCAAGATACTAAAGAATCACATTTCATTTTACTTGACTGTATACCAATATTTGACAAAATTTGTCAGTTTAATTTTTTTTTCCCCTTGGACTCAAATAAATGTTTACCAAATATGAAACTTTTAATATCTTTATTTAATTTATTTCTTAAAATTTTAATCTAATCTTTATTGTATTTTTTTCCTTTACTGTTTTCCCCTACCTCCAGCAATCACCACACTGTTGTCCATGTCCATGAGTCCTTATTCCTTTTTGCTCAATCCCTTTATAACTTCCTTTATATGATTTTTCAAAGCAAAGTATGTGACACTTCAGAAAAGCATGTATTTTTGCCCTTTTAAAATATATATTGTTCATCAAAAATTGTGAGAGTATGTGTGGGATCAGTACCAGTTTAGTCCAGTTTAAGTTGGAAAACCAACTTAAATCAGTCATCTCAACATTACAAAGCTTAACAGAGAACTCTAGAGTGGGAGATCTGTAAATGTTTCATTAAGTTCAAAATTTTTAACTTAAAATCTCCATGCTTTTTGCAATTCTGTAATGATTATTTCTACACTCAAATATTGATAAATTGAATTTTGAAATGTTAGAATATTAAGATGTCGAAAGTGTGTGATATATCAGGATTCTCATAGAGCTCAGTTTGTGCAGGAGAGGTGAATCAGCAAATATTTATTGTGCAGCTATTGCATGTTGGGTCTCTGTCATATACTGGGAAAATGCTGAGAAGGGCATAGACCCACAAGGACTCTATAGTCCTGTTGGGAAGTAAGAGTCTGGAATACACATAATAATGATAAGCAAGCAATATGTGAAATTTATAATTAAGTCTGAGTTTAGTGAGAGTAGCAATAGAAGTTCAGAAAGAAGAAGAGTAGAACAGGCTAGAGAATCCAAGGAAATCTTCATAAGAGAGGGGGAAATGTAGTTCTCTCAGAGTGGTTACACTTTGAACTTGTGAAATGAGGAAGGGAGGCCATTCTGGGTGAGGAGAACACCATAAAAGTTACTCTGGTGGTCATGCTCATTAATTATAGGGACACTACATGTTACACATGTGTTGCATTTCTTTAAATATAAGGGCATGTTAAGTCACATTTGGAATTTGAATGTTCATCTGAGAGTGAATATTCTTTGCTAAAAGAGGGGTTTGGGTGATGGATTAGAGGTGTGGACCAGTGGAAGAGAGGAAAGAGAGGTGGACAACTCCCTGATATTTGACGTTAAGGTCAGGGTAGTTGGGTGCAGGTAACAAGGAGGAAAAGCAGATCGCAGTACTGGTGATGGTTGTGGTGAGGAGACATGATGCAGAGATAGTCATTTCGATTTTGGACAATTTGCAGAGTTTCTGTGTGACATTTATGCCATATCTAATGGCAGTTGCTTATAAAGCTTTTCAGATTTAAAGGAGCTATCCAGACTATTAGGGAGAGGGTGTCGATGATAAGACAAAGGGCTTAGACAGAACCCTAGGAAATAATAATAATTGAGGGGCAGAAGGGGCTCAAGAAACCAGTGCAGGAGATTGAAACGGGATGGAGAATGAACAAGGAAGAAAATGAAGTTGCTAAGTTATTGATTGGTGCCCCTTTTCCATGTTTACTTTGTTGCCCTATGCAATTAAGACTTTTTTGTTTTCATATTTCTATTCTTTCAATTTTTGTTTTGTTTGTTTATCATAGTTGGAAACAGTGGAGTTGGTGAACATAAATCCTCCAATCCCACCTATCAGTCCTAGATTTGGGAAAATCCGAAATATTTCTTTAGTGGTTACTCCAGAGATTGCAAATGGAGAAATTGGCTTTATTAGCAATCTTCCAATCATTTTGCATGAACCAGAAGATTCTGTTGCTGAAGTGGTAAGTAGGCTTTCTTTTATCAGTGGGGCCTAATGAGTTTGAGATAATGTACAGACACTAATTATTTTTATAGGGTTAGTATAGAGATAACAGTGAGAAGCTTCACCATTTACAGCCAGCCTTCAATATGTAATTTGAAGTAAATAACTGATGAATGTGTGATTTGCCGTCATCTTTTTGCCGTAAGATAAAATTAGCATTTTATTTGCTTACAGCAAAAGTAGTATATTTTGATCTGGCTGCCTTTGGATAATGCTATGACATTTGACAGAGTGATGGCCAAAACATAATTTTTGGTGGGGGGCAAGTCACATATACCACGGGTACCTTTGACCTGTTCCATTTCTGAGAGCTGCTCATGCCTGCCTTGGGCAGGACAGGGATACTATGCTTGGTAGTGGACGTGATGGTGATAAGGTTGTGGAATGCCTAATCTTATGCATTCTGTACTATGCGTGTATGTGGGGAAATTATTGCATACACCCCCCACCCTGACATAATGACATGTTAACATATATAGCACCCTCCCGGAGCCCCCTACCCTGGTTGAATTTTCTCACCATCTACCTAGGACCTTCAGTCCTACCATCCCCTGAAGCATAGTCTGTCTCTAAGACCCTATCCAAGTCTCTCAACATTTTTGAATGATTTACATTGGTTTAAGGTTCAGATCAAGATTGAGGAAAGTTATTTATGATATCAAAGCTTCGTGTCAAAATATGGTGACCATAATTTTTTTTGTTTATGTATTTGATTCTGTATATTAGCAGAGAAGCTCCCATTTTCAAGATGGCTTTGATGTTTTTATATCTTCTAAAAAAAGTAAAAATAAAACAATTAAAAAGGATTTAGCTTGCTCTTCATGTGCATGGTTTTTACTCATTTCTCTTATAAAGCTGTGAATTTACCATTTTATATTTTTCTCTTGAGGGAAATTAGCTTTTGGGGAAAGTTTTGGGCTCCAAGAGCTTTCATTCCTCCCCGCCTGGGAAACAGCAGAAGTAGTGCGAGTTTCCCTTTGTTCTCTTTGTCCCATCTACAGCTTGGGCCATGCCCACTCCCTCTGGTGATTTAAGGGTGAGCCCTCCGTTACATTTCCTGTTTTTCCTAAGAATCTTTGCCCTCTAGTCTCCCCGCCCTGACACACTGCTAGCCGAAATAGCAGAATTGTTAGTGAAGAAAATGTCTTCCTTTTTTTTTTTCTTTTCCCCCAAGATGGGCTGTGTTGAAGGGCAAAAAGCAAAGAGGGTATCTTATTTAAGAGTTTAAAAGGAATAGTGTATCTACAATTAAGTATTCATTTAAAAACTTCTTCATGACCTACAATGTCCTTTTATTATACATATTTAATGCATACTTAAATAAAACTGCCAGGTGCAGTTCATTTCAGCATTATTATAATAGTTCCATTTTATGTAGCTCCTACTGTGGAGAGGTATTCTAATCCTCACCACAAACTTGCAAAACATGGAACTACTAACTTCATTTCACATATACAGGAAATAGAGGTCAGAGAAATTAAGTGACTTGCTCAAGAAATCCAGAGCCATGATTTGAAAATCTGATTTTGTTTGTACTGCATTTATTGTATTGGTTAGAAACATTTCTTATTGTTACTTATGTTGTTATTTTCCTATATTGCTTCCTGTCCCTTTAGGATGCATTTTACATGACATATAACTTTCTCATTGTAATCACAAAGATTTATTTTTGTTTATATTGTGACATTGCATTGGTTCCTTTTTTTTTTTTTTTAAGAGAACCTCGGATGGAAATTTACTCTTCAACCAAATTGTTCCATGTTTTTCATCACTCTGTCTTTTAAGATATTTGTCTTTTTGTTAAGTCATCCCTAGTTAGGCATATTTTTTTTTGGTAGGGGCAATTTTGTTAATAATTTGATTAACAAAAACTAACATAATTCTATCAAATTATTTTCAAGCATAAAGAAAACGTTTGTGCACGTTTTTAATGTCATTTAATGGTTCACTTTTCTATGCAGAATACATGTATTTACATAATAACGTGAACGCAGTCAGTGAAAAGCTTATATAATTTGTGACGATATAAGAAATTGTTTTGTTTTGTTTTTATAAGGTATACATACCCTTACATCGGGATGGGACTGATGGCCAGGCTACTGTCTATTGGAGTTTGAAGCCCTCTGGCTTTAATTCAAAAGCAGTGACCCTGGATGATATAGGTCCCTTTAATGGCTCTGTGGTATTTTTATCTGGGCAAAGTGACACAACAATCAACATTACTGTCAAAGCTGATGACATACCGGAAATGAATGAGACGGTAACACTTTCCCTAGACAGGTAATAACGCATTTAGGTAAAATAATGTTTATATTTTTGAATTCTCAGAGGTAATTTTGTTTTTTTGTTTTAATTCTTTACTCCATATAAAGTAAAAAAAACCCTAAGAGATAATGTTATGCCAGATCTCTGACCGTTCCATTGTTTGTTGGTGGCTTCTGGTTAGAACGTAAATGTTTTGACATTGTGAACTTTTACCCTGCTATTCATCTTGAGGAACGATTTCGTAGAGAATTTATAGAAAGTTTAAGAGAAATCTTAAGCACAGCTAATATGTTGTTATATTAAAAAATAGGCAGCAACAAATCTAAAATGTTAGGTTAAACAAACAGCTCTGTTGCCTTCATTTTCAACAGGGGAGAGGATTAGAGCTCTTTTGAGTGAGTTAAGGAAACTTAATCTTCATATAATGAAATTCTATATTTTTCATGGAATTTAAACATTAAATAATACTTACATTCCAGAGAATCAAAAATAATACAAATTTAAGGGTTATTTTTCCTTACTGTAAGTATCCACTTAACATTTCTCTGTGAGTAGTTTATGTTAAGAAAAGATCACAGTCATCATAGAGATATTTTTCAATAATTCAGAATGCCTTTCAAAAGGAAAAAAAATAACTTTAATTGATGTTAATGAAAAAATCAAAATGAAGTTTATTTACTATAGTTCTCTTTATATTAAAGTTGTTAACATATTAAAGTTAATGTGACTTGAGGGTTTTGAAAAATTTATATTTTTAAAGAGTAAAATTTACAGATAAATTTAATAGGCATTATTTTGTACTATATTAATCAGGATTAAAATAGTAATTACTTTATGTGACCCCTGTTCCTCTCTATACTTTACTATCAGCCTCTTAAGGTTTTTCTTTGAAGGTGTTTTGTGGAAACATATTTCATAAACCTGATGAGTAGTATTTTGTTTTTTTTATGAGAAAGGAAAATACAGAATATAGGGAACAAGTTTATTGAATGTCTGCTGTTCATCTGGTTTGCTTTCACAACCATATTATGCTTACTTTCAAAAAGTAAAACAAAACAAGGACAAAACAAAAAAGCAGAATAGATACAAAATACACACACTGTCCAAATAACTTATGGTTTTAACATACATTTTACATTAAATTGTAAGGAAAGGTATTTCTTATAAAAGAAGTCAGTGAAATATAATGAAATGTAAACTGTAAGTCATCATTTCTTCACTTATGTGCTTTTTTTCTTTAAGCTAGGTTTGAGTACTGACTAAAGCAATGGACAATCTTAAAAAAAAGCTAAAGAAAAATGAACAGCAATTAAAAATCAAAGATGTAGCAATCCACAGAAACTTGTGATTTCAGCTGAGAGTTTCTGTTGTGAAATAACTGTTTGAAGAATGATTGAAATTTTACCTCTGCAAGTTCATAGTGACTATTCTTCATATTCTTTCAAAACAGTCATTTTAACCTTATCATGTAAATCTTTGAATTAATTAAATAAAAATTTTATGTTTTTTTCTCTTCCTTTTCTATGGGTAAAAAACAGTTCACAACGAAGTACAAATACTAGGGTAGAGAATTTCAGAAATCATTGGCTTTTCTCTTTGAAATAAAAGATGTTAGTTCAAATTTATACTAAAATGTTTTAATTCAAATAGTAACTAATGCATACTTGTATTATCTCAATTGTGCATGAACAAGAATGAGCTAATTACATTTGAGTGTTCAAGACATTTCTATCTAGTTAAATAAATGTGAGAATAAAATGTGACTTGAAATAATATAGTTTACCAAAACTTCCATCTCAGTTTTGCAAATTTTTAAAAAGACTAAAATAAAAGAATCAATGAATGCTATGTGAGTGTAGTAAGTTATAATGTTGCAACAAAAAATCAGTACTATTGTATTTACAGTCTACAGTTTTAATGTGAAATTCAAATGCAAATTTTCTGTATTTCAACTAAATATAGATAAAAGTTTTCCTGGTATTGAACAATTTATAATGTTTTTAATATCATACTAGTTAAAAATATTTTTAATTTTCCTCAAATCAATGACCAATTTTATTATACCAAATAAAAAAATTTTTGGTATATATGCTTGTTTATAGTGTCATTTGACTTTAAAAGTGAAGCAATAGGTTTCTATATTTTGATGTGTTTTTCAATGCTATTTGAAAGTGTACTACATTGGGGATTTGGAAAAATGTTTAGATTTCCTGAAACAAAATTATGTTTAAGTAATATTTGTCATAGTAAATGATATAATGAGATGGCTTCTTGTAAATGATGAGAGGTATATTTTTCTTTGCTTATGGAGTTTTAATTTTTTCCAAGCACAACTGGCTTTAGATCTGAGAATGGAGGTTTTTAATTTTTTTTTAAACCTAATTAAAGCTGCTAAGCAATTATAAGCTGGGCTGAATGAAATTTGCTCAGCTGCTGCATGCACAGCGCTTGCCAGGCCCCAGCGCCGCGGTGCAGGCCTGGGAAGGAATGTCCTCAATGCGGCTTGCATGCTGGCTGGCCATGGGGTCATCTTCCCTAAGTGGGAACTGCTGAACCCCTTGCTAGCATTTGTCAATAGCAAAGAATCCAGTGTGCAGGGTTCCCATAAAGTGCACATTACTAACTCACAGGGGAAAAAGAAGAAAGGCTTTCTTTAGCTTTATTTTTACCTTGCCATTCTAAGTTTCTAGCAATATTAGTGAGATTTTGGCAAATGATGTCTGTCTCCCTTTTCCCTTCCCACCTTCCCACGCTTCTTTGTGTGTTGACAGAGTAGAAACTGAAAGGTTTGTCGTATATTTTGGGTAAGTGTACAAGATAATGCCTGGTTTTTGTGATTCAACATTTTGCTTTGCAAGCCATTTTTATGGATACAGCTGCTGTTCTGCATGACCACGGGTTTTGAGAAATTCTGCTTGTTCACCTGCCTCTGCATGCTTTGTGTGTACATTCATTTCTTCATAAGGGGACCTAATATGAAGTCTTTTTTCTGAGTTTTACATTATGAATGCCTTTGAGATAATCTGATAAAAAGTTTGACAATTAATGTATTTACATATGAGGAATTAAAAATTTTAAGTTTCCTTATAGTTTACACATAGTGTAGGAAAAAGTTATTATACTGTGTTGGTGAAATTCTCACTTAACATCTTTATGAATCCTGTAGTTTAACAGAGAATTTGCAATCAAAACTCCCACCTCTTCCATTGGTTTGCATCCAAGCAATTTCTGCCTATATTTTCTCAGCTGTATAACGAACTTTTAAAAAAAAATTTTTTAAGAGTAGCATATTTTAAGAAAGCTAAAAAAATTTTTTGTTTGATGCTCCAAATGGGTTTCTATATTTTATATCATGATCCAGTTTTCCTGTCTCCTAGCTTATGCAGACACAAGAAATTTTAATTGATAAAAATATTGATGTGAATGAAATATGGGCAAATTTGCTATGAAGATCATATGACTTCATTAGCAATGTAACACATAACTGTCTTATTGCTTCGACTAATCCCTCTTGTGGCCACTAGTATGCTAGATATTGGTTGTCAAATTTCCAAAAGCTAGAGAAGGATGTTAATTCAGATTCTTATTACATAGGAAGTAAGCTGTCCTTTCTACATATTAATTGTGGCTTCATTGTGATTCTGGTCTGTTCAAGAGTACTTTTTGGTTCAATAGAAAGTGACATTTGGAAAGGTTTAGAGCAGCTTGCAGGATTGAGAATTCTCAAAGAGCATGCAGGCTTTTAAACCCTCAGAGCCTTGTAGTCTCAGTCCCTTTGATCATTCTAATAATACACTGAACATAAAAACCAGAAATAAAAAACATCTTGCTTTAATATGTATTTTTGAGATATGTATAGGAATTGTTATAACATGTCATGCATATAAGATCCATTTGATTCCACTTTTATATGCACTACATTTAATGTATGAGATTAAAATTGAGGAAATAGAAACATATAGAAGGCCAAAAAAGATTTCTAAAATCTAATCACAATTTTGTTTTTGATCTATGCATCCACATAATTATCCAATTTCTATTCAGTTAGTATAATCTTATGTAATTAATCTTAAAAGAAATCCAAGTATATGTAAAGTTAAAACAATTTTAAACATATTTTTATTTTTATTTTTTTATTTTTTTATTTTTTATTTATTTATTTTTTTTTATGATTTTATATTTTTTTGGTGTGTTGGTTTCTTCATTTACATTGAATCTTTCCACCTTAAGTTCTATTATGTTTGATATTAATATTGCTAGAGAAACCTTCCTTCAGTTAGTGTTTATATGGTATATCTTTTTCTATTTATTTTCTACCTATCAATCTCTTTATGCTTGAGATTATGACTTCTTTAAAGGACATTGTGGTAGTTTGTCTTTTTACTTTTGCAAACTGAGACTCCCTTTCATCTATTTTTATGATGACTAACCTATTTGGATTTAATTTCTAGCATCTACTTTTTGTTGTTATTCTTATTTATAATTAATTTCTCTTGATTTGTCTTTCCCCTTTCCTATCATGCTGATATTCTCAATTTGCCCTTTAGATGTACCCTCCACCTCACTCTGTGCCTCAGGGACTAATTTCAAAGGGCTGCCAACATTGCCCCCCAGCTCTTTGGTGCTTGATTAGGTTGGGCCAATGTAAGCCCCAGCATATTGGAAGAGAGGTGGAGAGAAAGGTTGGGCTATTGATTCCACTAGCTCCCTGTTACAGGTTGTATTCCTCTAATAGAGGCCACAGCTCATGTCAGGAGGCCTTTTTTTTTTTTTTTTTTTGAAACTTTGACTTTACATTTTATTTTTTTTTTATATATTTTTTTTTTATTAATTTATTTACTTTTTAAATACATTTGTCTCTGCCTTCCCCCCCCCCTTTCCCTTGCCCCCTCCCCCCTCCCCTCCCTCAGCTCTTCCCCTTTGGTTTTGTCCATGAGTCCTTGCTATATGTTCCTTGACTTTCCCCTTCCCTTCCCTTTCCCTGCCCCCCCCTTCCCTCTTGTCTCTGTTGATTTCTTTTCCTTTCAGTGTTGCTGGCCATATTTGCCTTGCTTCTTTGCATTGTTGGTTAGGTTCCGCTTATAGGTGAGATCATATGGTATTTGTCTTTCGCCCCCTGGCTTATTTCGCTTAGCATGATGCTCTCCAGTTCCATCCATACTGTTGCGAAGTTTAGTACTTCTTTTTTTCTTTCTGCTACGTAGTATTCCATTGTGTGTATGTACCATAATTTTTTTGATCCAATCATCTACTGATGGGCATTTAGGTTGCTTCCAACACTTGGCTATTGTAAATTGTGCTGCTATGAACATTGGGGTGCATAGGTTCTTTTGTATTGGCGTTTTGGTGTTCTCAGGGTATAGTCCCAGCAGGGGAATCGCTGGATCAAAAGGCAGTTCCATTTTCAGCTTTCTGAGGAAATTCCACACTGCTTTCCATAGTGGCTGCACCAGTCTGCATTCCCACCAACAGTGGACTAGAGTTCCCTTTTCTCCACAGCCTCGCCAGCACCTGTTGTTTGTGGATCTGTTTATGATGGCCATTCTGACCGGTGTGAGGTGGTACCTCATGGTGGTTTTGATCTGCATTTCTCTAATGGCTAGTGATGCAGAGCATCCTTTCAAATGCCTCTGGGCCCTCTGTATCTCCTCCTTAGAAAAGCATCTGCCCAGGTCCTTTGCCCATTTTTTGATTGGATCGTTTGTCTTCTTGGAGTAAAGTCGAGTGAGTTCTTTGTATATCTTGGAGATCAAACCTCTATCTGATGTATCATTAGCAAATATATTTTCCCAAATGGTTGGCTCCCTTTTCATTTTGCTGATGTTTTCTTTAGCCGTGCAGAAGCTTCTTATTTTGATGAGGTCCCACTTGTTTATTCTTTCCTTTATGTCCCTTGCTTTAGGAGACATATCAGTGAAAAAATTGCTGCGTGGGATATCTGAGAGTTTCCTGCCAATGTTCTCCTCTAGGACTTTGATGGTGTTGCGACTTATATTTAAGTCTTTTATCCATCTTGAGTTTATTTTTGTGTATGGTGTCAGCTGATGATCCAATTTCAATTTTTTGCATGTAGCCATCCAGCTCTCCCAACACCATTTGTTGAAGAGGCTGTTATTACTCCATTTTATGCTTCTGCCCCCTTTGTCAAATATTAGATGTCCATAGAGACCTGGGCTTATTTCTGGGCTTTCTATTCTGTTCCACTGGTCTATGGGTCTGTTCTTGTGCCAGTACCAGATTGTTTTGAGTATAGTGGCTTTGTAGTAGAGTTTGATGTCCGGTATTGTGATCCCTCCTACTTTGTGTTTCTTTCTCAAAATTGCTGCAGCTATTCGAGGTCGTTTATGGTTCCATATAAATTTTTGAAATGTCTGTTCTATTTCTGTGAAATACGTCATTGGTATCTTAATAGGGATTGCGTTGAATCTATAAATTGCTTTTGGTAGTATGGACATTTTAAGGATATTAATTCTTCCAATCCATGAGCACGGTATATGCTTCCATTTATTTGTGTCTTCCTTAATTTCTTTTTTCAATGTTGTATAGTTTTCTGCATACAGGTCTTTTGTGTCTTTGGTTAAATTTATCCCTAGGTACTTTATCTTTTTTCGTGCTATATTGAATGGTATATTTTTTCTGATTTCTTCTTCTTCTATTGCATTGCTGGTGTACAAAAACGCCTTTGATTTCTGAATGTTGACTTTGTATCCTGCTGTTTTGCCAAATTCACTTATTAGGTTGAGGAGTTTTTTGGTAGAGTCTACAGGGTTCTCTATGTACACTATCATGTCATCTGCAAACAATGATAGTTTTACTTCCTCCTTTCCTATTTGGATGCCTTTTATCTCTTTCTCTTGTCTGACCGCTGTGGCTAGGACTTCCAATACGATGTTGAAAAGAAGCGGTGAGAGCGGACATCCTTGGCGTGTTCCCGATCTTAGTGGGAAAGCTTTCAGTTTTTGCCCGTTGAGTATGATATTGGCTGTAGGTTTTTCATATATGGCCTTTATTACGTTGAGGAATGCCCCATTGATTCCCATTTTGCTGAGTGTTTTGATCATAAATGGGTGCTGTACCTTGTCAAATGCTTTTTCTGCATCTATCGAGATGATCATGTGGTTTTTGTCTTTTCTTTGATTTATGTGGTGTATCACGTTTACTGATTTGCGTATATTGAACCATCCCTGCATGCCTGGGATGAATCCCACTTGATCGTGATGGATAATCTTTTGAATGTATTGCTGGATGCGGTTTGCCAATATTTTGTTGAGGATTTTAGCATCTATGTTCATCAGCGAAATTGGCCTGTAGTTTTCTTTCTTTGTAGGGTCTTTATCTGGTTTGGGGATCAGGGTGATGCTGGCCTCATAGAAGGAGTCTGGCAGTCTTCCCTCCTTAAACATATTTTTAAATACATCTTACCAATTAGTTTTTCTAAGACTGGAAACAAATCAGTAAATTTGGTACTTAATAAAACTACAATATATTTACAGCTTTTAGTTACTATGTTCTTGATGTATATATGCCGTTTTCATTTCAGTCAGCTATGAAGGATGTAATGAATTTAGAAACAGAAGTTTTCTCATAAACGTTATGAGTAAAATTGTTTTGCTCTTAAGTGATTTTAATAAACTTAAATTCAATTTAAGTTGGTTAATCTTCTAATAACCTTTATATCCATTATCTGAAAGTGTTATGAAGACTCCTTAGAGCCCTACAAAATTCAGAAGACTATAGGTAGTGGGTTTCTCTTCCCCTTCTTACTTCTTCAGGGTCAATGTGGAAAATCAAGTGCTGAAATCTGGGTATACCAGCCGTGACCTTATTATTTTGGAAAATGATGATCCTGGGGGAATTTTTGAATTTTCTCCTACTTCCAGAGGACCCTATATTATAAAAGTAAGTTGAAAGAAACTTCAATCTATTCTGTACTCAGAACTTCAGAAGGATTGTAACAGACATGAATCTTTGTGGATGACGACAATAATGATGATGATGATGATGATTATTATTATTTAGGAAGGAGAATCTGTAGAGCTCCACATCATTCGATCCAGGGGAGCTCTTGTTAAGCAGTTTCTACGCTACTGGGTAGAGCCAAGAGATAGCAATGAATTCTATGGAAACACAGGGGTACTGGAATTTAAACCCGGAGAGAGGGAGATCATAATCACCTTGCTGACAAGATTGGATGGGATACCAGAGGTACAGGATATTATTTTTTTCTTTGTGCTTTCTTGGAAAGTTGATAGTATCTAGTGTATTATTAAATATAAACATTTTGAACACTGATGAGACAGGAAAGGAAGTGAGCAAGAATGGATTGAGAAGTACTTGTGGTTGAAAAAAGGAAAAAACAAAGCTTAAAAAGCAAAGTCAGTCATTCAAATTTGAATGATGTATGTTTGCTCCACAAAAAGAAATACCAAATAATATGAAACTTGGTGTGTGTGATCAGTGTTCATCACCATTCCGTTCTATGTCTTATTTTATGTCATTTGCATTGACTGCAACTTTTAATGATACGGTTTTGAACTAAACTTTTTCTTAAAATTACTTTTTTAAAGGAAATGCATTTAAGTTTTATATTAAGGGGAGCAGGCATAGTTCCATTATGTTTACACACTCATGCTTATATAGCTTTTAAATTAATTTTATTGTTTTACTCTCATTAGTTTAAATGACTAGATTCATCAGTGATAAGGTGTAGTCTTCTTACTATTTCAGAGCAGTGTTACTGTTTATCTTTTCCCTTTTTTGGATAATGTACACTTATATCTGATGTCTGTTCTTGAGTGATGGGAGAATGTTAAAAATTTTAAAGGAATAATATCAGCTCTTTTGTCCTTTGAGTGAGTTATGTGTTTCTAAAAAAAATTGACTGTACTAATATCCTTGAATATATATATATTTATTTGCTCTGAAAACTTCAGATTTGTATTTTTCCTAATTTGACATGTTCATTTTAGTTGGATGAGCACTATTGGGTGGTCCTCAGCAGCCATGGTGAACGGGAAAGCAAGTTGGGAAGTGCTACCGTTGTCAATATAACAATTCTAAAAAATGACGATCCTCATGGGATTATAGAATTTGTTTCTGATGATCTAATTGTTACGATAAATGAAAGTAAAGGAGACGATATCTATAGTGGTAATTTATTTTGCTTTTTATATTCTATTACTGTTTACTGAACAGGACATTAATAATTTTTAAATTAATTTCTTTAGCAGGTAGTTATTTTTAGTTGTCTGTCTCAGAAATGGCATGGAGTGCAGAAATTGGTATTTTTAATACCATATTTAAGATTGCTATTTTTGTTTCAAAGATAGTATTGTGATGATACTGATGATTTCAGTTATACTTTGATTTCAGTTAACCACATGTGGTAGAATTCAGGCACTCAAGAATGAGTTGAATCAAGTAAAAGAAATTTTAAAACTGAGAGCTACTGCTAGGGAACTCTTGTAGTGGTCTGAAATGAGAAGTGGTTTATAATCACTTTTGAGTATGCAGCTTCCTTTAGCTACAAATGTTCTGAATATCCCCATAGGACTTTGTGGTAGGTGTATCTAATGCATCACCATTTTGTTCTGAATGCTGAATGACTTTTAAAATCCCAACTGTGACAAATGATTGAGTCCATTTGTTTTACCAACCATACACCTACAAAGTGATTAGTAGGCTGAGGCATTTTTATATGTACCTTGGAGGCTATGCTAAGCAAATAATTGGCTTTTATTAAAAAGAAGTCTTATTTTCAATTTTGCTTATTTGAACAATTTCTTTACTCATCATTTTAAAATTAATATATACTCACATATATTATACACATTTGTATTTTACAGCAGTTTATGGTATAATAAGAAATCGAGGCAACTTTGGTGATGTTACTGTATCATGGGTGGTTACTCCAGACTTTACACAAGATGTATTTCCTGTCCAAGGGACTGTTTTCTTTGGAGATCAGGAATTTTCAAAAAATATCACCATTTACTCCCTTCCAGATGAGGTAAGTGCTGCATATACAATTCTCTTTACATGTCATTGCTTAATAACTTTCTTAAATGATTAAATATCTGATAACATTTTATTGTGAATATATTGAAAAAGCACTCAGGTATGATAATGTATTACTGTAAGCTAAAGGAGAGTCTTTTTGGTTTTTCTGAAGGCATTTTTAGCTCTTAGAACTGATAACAGCCAGTGACACTGCGTAGGTGTCAATTATCAGGGAGTCATTGTTGGGGGAGAGGTGAAGTGCTTACCTGTGCTTAGGCCTTTTAAAAACAAGGGTGCCATGGTGCCATCTACCAAGCATCCCACAGTGCATCCTCAGAATCAGATTGTGGACCGGATGGATCATGGTGGGTCCAGCGTGGTGTTCATCTTACTGGTAATGAGAGAAAGAACTCAGTAACAGTGGGAGTGGACCTTTCTGAGGGGAACTGCATTTACAACAGTTGTAGAAACCTATCTCCTTTACTGCCAACTTTTCAAAGATAGTATTGTGATGATACTGATGATTTCAGTTATACTTTGATTTCAGTTAACCACATGTGGTAGAATTCAGGCACTCAAGAATGAGTTGAATCAAGTAAAAGAAATTTTAAAATTTCTTTTAAACAAAAATAGCAATCTTAAATATGGTATTAAAAATACCAATTTCTGCACTCCATGCCAACGTGAGAGACAAAAATCCAACACTGTTTTACGATGTGCAGAAGTCCAGCTCATGTGGATGAGCTGAAAGAGAAACAGGGTCCATTTGGGCACTCATATAGGCTCAGAGATATGGGCAGCCTCATCTCGCTAAGACATGGGAATGAGGTCTTTATGACACACTTGGGTGAAACCTGAGTAACGTTTGTAAGTAGCCTTTGAGAGCTAGCTGAGCTTTTGTTAATATTATGAACTCCACTCTAAGTATGTCCAAAAGTTATTTTTCTATTCCATTTTTTCTTGTAAACAACATACATCCCATTTTTGTAAAGAAATAATAAGTTTTTATTTTTAGCTTACGTAAGGCAAAATATCTATTTACATTAAATTTTATAGTGAGTCAAAATAAAGTCACTGTTTGGCTGAATGCTCATGAAAATTCTGGGGATGGGGTCTAAGTCCTACTTAAGTAGTTTAGGGTGGTTTGCGTCAGAAAAGGAAATGAACATTAGCACTGTTATCAGTAGAGCTATATGTTTTTAAAAAGGTAAAAATAATTTAGGAATATGCAGTGTCCATCACAAATAACACCACCTTTCTATTACAAAATATTCTATTACAAAATCATAACCATGTGATTCTATAATGTAACAACACACTCAAGCACACCATATGACAATTTAGGTGAAGTGTTCAAATTAAAACTATAAATTACTACATCCCTATTATTACCCTACCAACCACACTCAAGCAGGTGTTACTTCTGTTGGGTCCTGTATAATGGAATTATTTGTACAAATCACCTGACTTAAAACATGTGTAACATTTTTCAAAAGATTCCAGAGGAAATGGAGGAATTTACCATTATTCTACTTAATGCCACTGGAGGAGCTAAACTAGGAAATAAGACTACTGCAACTCTGAGGATTAGAAGAAATGATGATCCCATTTATTTTGCAGGTGGTATTGCTATTTTTTTGAGTTTACATCTTTCTTGAACAGTATATGTGTGCATTTTCAATTATATTTTAACGGGACATTTTTAAATATGATTTTATAATTTGTTAGAATGATCATTTGATTTTTTTTGACATTTTAAAAAATACTTTTAAACATCTTCTGAAGGAAAAAAATAGTAAGTACCGTTTTGTTAGTGTTGTTCTCCCCCCCACCTTCATATTCCAAGGTATTTTCTATCTTTTGTGCAAAAATGAGTGCTTTTCCATACAACCTCTTTCAATCCCCAGTGTAACCAATTCAGGCTCTGGGTATTGTACCTAATGGATGATCACTTACTATAGTAACTAACATTGAATGGACATATAAATCAAGGTTTCTCCATTTTTGCCACTTTAATGGTTTCTTTAGAACTGTCTTTGGCACCTGAGACATCTTTTATTTCTACTTGTGCAATTTAATTGGGTCTAAATCTTTCTTAAGCCCATTTTGCAAGATGTTTAATGTACAGTTGCAGGAATCTTTTAAACCTCTTGCATTTTACTGATTCATATTCTTAACCTTTGGTTAATATGTACTTACTTAGTTTGTCTTTTGATCAGCCTTCTGCAAACTGCTGTGGCAAAATTAAAACATGAGATATCTGGGCCTTTTCTCAAGGAACTTAGAGTTTAAATTTGGAAATGAGGTATATGAAATAGTAGGCAGAGGATTTCAGATCCTATTTAAGTTACCAAAAAACTGGGCTTTAAAGACAATGGATTCTGTAGGACTTAGGGCAAGAGGAAGACCATTGGCTAGAAGTAATCAAAGGTGGCCTCACAGAGGATTTGGGACCAGAGGTAAGTCTTTAAGCAAAGACATGTTGGAGGGCATTTCTTGTGGGGGCAGGAAGAAACATAAAGTGACCAGAAAACATGTAGATTAAATATGAAAAGCTCATATGTTCCTTCTTTATGAATATTTTAGAACCTCGCGTCGTGAGGGTTCAGGAAGGTGAATCTGCTGACTTCACAGTTCTCAGAAATGGATCTGTGGATGTTGCCTGCACTGTCCAATATGCAACAATGGATGGGAAGGCTACTGCAAGAGAGGGAGACTTTGTTCCCATTGAAGGAGAAATGCTTGTTTTTGAGGTTGGAAGTCGAGAGCAGAGAATATCTGTATTCATTAAGGAAGATGATATCCCAGAAACAGATGAAACCTTTTATGTAATCCTCTTTAATTCAACAGGTAAATAAACTGTATTTTTATGGCTGATCTGTTGTTTCAGTGCTTTTATTAAGGTGACATTAAGTGCTACTGTCTAGTAGCCAAATAATACGTAATCATTATTTGTGACTGTTTAGAGCAAAATTGTTTCCTTGCTTTCTTGAGGGATGGGGTAAGGAATATGTGTGTTGAACCTCCATGTATCTGGTATACTCAATGGCACTATTTGTAATCTTTTTTCGCAATATAGCACACATAGAAAATAATGATTTTATGTAAGAAATAAAAATCTTCTAGCTGAAGCTGTGCTAAGCTTTGTCTAGTCAACCAGAGGCTTAGGGCATCAAGGATTCTGTAACCCCTGCTCTTCTAGCAGGGTGCTGGGCATACTCTAGGTCACTGAACCCAACCAGTTGTTTGATAATTCTTTGAAGCTCTTAATCACAATGAACGACAATTTGCAAAGGGGAAAAAATCGGCTCTTCATTCTTCTTCGTACTGTAAATGAAGTAGGATGTTTTGACCCCAGTATTTGGGCCCTGCGAAGGTTTTGACTCCACCTTTCTTAAGTTTGAGGAGCTGTGACATTTTAAAATATTTATTTTATTAATTTAAGACTACAAAGAACTACTTTTTTCCTGAACCTTTTGAGAGTAAATTGAAGACATGGCTCTTCATCACCCCTGAAAACATTGATTTTTTTTTTTTTTAACAAATAAAGACATTCTCCTGCATAACCACAGTATGACCATTAAAATCAGGAAGTTAATGTTAATACAGTCATTGCCTCAGATCCCATTCAAGTTTCTCCAGTTGTCCCAATTATATTCTTTCTAGCAAAATGATCGTTTCCTGAATCATGTATTGTTTTTGATTGTCATGTCTCTTTAATCTTTTCAGTCTTGAGTAGTTCCTCAGTCTTTCCTTGACTTTTATGATCTTTAGAGTATGGAAGACTGTAGACTAGTTAAATGTTCCTCATTTTGGGATTTGTTTAAAGTTTCATCATTATTGGATTCAGGTTTCGCATCCTTGGCAGGAATTTCACAGAAAGTGGTTCTGTGCTCTTAACATTTCTCTGCAATTGGCACATGATTTTGTCTTGTCCCTTTACTGCAGTGTTCACTTTGACCAAAATTTAGGTGGTGACTGTCTGCCTTGTCTACTATACTTTTTCTTCTTTGTAATTAGTAGATTTTGTGAGGGAGATACTTTAAAATATGTAAACATTTTGTTACTCATCACACTTTCAATTATTACATTGATATATTTATCAGTATGGACTTATAGTTTCTATTTAATGCATTGGGTTTTGTTTTGCGTCATTCTTTGTTTTGATGGTCAAATGTCCTAGATTTGGCCATTTGTACCCTGTTCCAGGTGACTTCTTTTTCTTTTTGCCATGTCTCTGTGATTATTTGAACATTTTCTTCTTTCTGGCACAGCAAGATGTTCGAAACTCATCTTGTATTTTTCCTTTCACAACTCTGAAATCGACTATTTCACCAGGAAACCCTGGTTCCTTTTAGTGAAGAATGTTATTTAGAAACTAGGATCTGGCACTAGGTATGCTGATTGTCACTGTGGGTACACTCCTTATAGGTCCTCTTAGTGTACAGCGACAGGGAATATATGTATGTAGGTATGTTTTTATGTATACACACATACTTTACATCTCTAGTTCTGTGTCCAACTATGTATATTGAAAACCATTAGTTCACACTGATATCTATCCAGTATCTCAGAGTTCATTCCAGTTTTCTCCCTCTCCATACTTGTTCCTCCCTTCTCTGATAGTGAGAAAGCCACCTGCTATTATCTTCAATATAGTTAGTAATTTGATCAATTCTCTCTGTATGTGTCCAATTACTTCTCCTATTCTCTTTCCACAATGGGATTGTCTTTCTTACCCCACTAGGGTTGAAGCTTCCTGCTCCACACCAGTCCCCTCCCTGCCATGTGGGTGCCCTCATACCCCACACACCCCATCATCCAGTAGCAAGCTCCTCTGCAATGGAGATGCCTTCCGCACCCTGCGTAAGCTCTAGCACCTTGTGCTGATCACTGTAGTGTCCTATCCTCCAAGGCAGTGTGAATGCCTCCTGTGTGCCTTGACTTGTGCTTTTTGGACTGAAATATTCAGAGAGGAAGAGGAAAAGAAAGAGAACACTTAATTTTTGTTTGTGCTGTTTCTCTATCATTCTTGCTGACTTGTCTCTCTTCTCCATTTGTATCTCTCTTCCTATTCCCTTTTCTCTCTTTCTCATTTTTCACATGACTTAAGTAAATTTTCAAAAAGTGTAAGTAGAAACTATCATCTGGTGAGAAAAAATTTGACTTCATACAATAATGGCCACAAAAGAAATCACACAGTTGCAAACAACATAGTCAGATCTTATGTAAACTAAACATATTTTGGTGAATCCAATCTCTATCCTAAAATTTAAATGAAAGACATTTCTACAGATAAAATAATTTCGGGGAAGTAAAAGTAGAGAACAGTTTTTGCTGTGAGGTATAGCAAGCTGATGAAGAAATGACTTTTTTTTAGTAAAGTTAATTCATTTTGTAAGCGGTATCATTGGGGAAATACATTTTTGGTTTTGAGAGAGTGAGAGAGCAAGCCTGCACAGGGTGTGATCGGGCCCTAGCCTGAGGTATGAAGGTATGGCCTCTGCATCTGTCTTGTGCATTTTTCTAAAAATGGTGACATCTGAGGGTCTAATGACTTGAGCTGTGGAGACTTGGATTACAAAAATTTGTGCTCTAGAATTTGTGCTTTTTCTATCCTTTCTTAGTTCTTTCTCTCTCTTTTCTCTCCTTTTTATGATGTCAGAACATTGAGGACCTGAGGGGATTGAGAATGGCAGAGCAGGAGGGACAGTTTACCTGATATGCCGGCTAGTGATGGCAGTGGGTGTTTTTGCCTGGTCATTACTGTTCATGGTATATGCCATGAGATGGAATTACTGGATCAGAGGGTTTGGCCATCTGTAGGGCCTTTGTTAAATATTTTCAGTTCCCTCTGAAGAAAAACAATGAGTTTTTAGCACCACTGGTGACATGTTGCATGACAGATGCATAAGATAGCAGAACCCTGCCCGAATTAGGTTTTATTTTTTTATTTGTTTTTGTTAGAGTTTATGATATTTTATGTTATTACTCTATATTGTCCGTATTTTCTATACAATGATTGGCCATTTTTTATGTTTTGTTTTCCTCTTTTCATCAGCTAATTAATAAGTAAGGTTGAGTACAGTTGCATATTTATATAAATTATTTTTAATGTACTGGTTTGCTCTACATATAATTTCTGTTTCTATAACTGTAGTTTTAGGCATCCTCATCTAATTTTGAAAACTTTATTTGTATCAGTTCCAGTAATACTGATGAGTAACTTCTGTGTACCAGTTACTGAACATCTGCCCTGCTGGGACATGGAATTGATTAAGCATTTGTCCAAGGAGTTTACAGGGAAATTGTGTGTGCATGTGTGTATACTAATGAAATGTAGTGATTGTTATGATAGACTGACAAAGTGTGAAGTGCTGTAGTGGCCCAGTGGAGATGCACTTAGTTTAACTTGGCAGTTCAAGGAAGAATTCCTGAAAGAGTTGTTGCTTGAGCTGGGTTCTGAGAAGTGATGAGAATTAGGGGAGTGAAGATGGGAAGGACTTTTGCTTGCATAGGGAACAGCCAGAACAAAGAGCTGTGTAACTCAGGGAAGTGATGAGAAGAGACCTAAAACATTGGCAATAAGTGAAAGAACTGGAGTAGAGAGGAATCTAATTTACTACCATAAAGATTTCTTTGTTCTAAGATCAGATCGAACTCTTGTTGCCTGAAGGCTGAGAATTAAAGGGAGACACTGAAGCCAGTGATTCCAATTAATATGGACAGGAGTAATTTTATGTTGTAGGTAATCCTTTCATTATTTGTCATGAAATGAAGAAATCTACATCAAAAATTTGAAATTTGATAAAGCTATGTTTTTGATTTCTAATTAAAGTATTGAAGTGATATTCTTATTGTGAAGAAAAGTATCTTGTACATTTTTCAATAAAGTAGTTCTTTTGTAATTAGACATTTCCTCAAAGACAAGTCGCATGAAACTTATTTAGGTATCACTCTCATTTATTTATGACTTTCAGTGAGGAAATTGCTGAAATTTGAATTTAATTATATTTATTAATTAAAATACTAGCTTAACAGGAAGTTAACTACTCTTTGTTATTTTGACTTTTCCATTTTTAATTTAGGTGATACAGTAGTATATCAACATGGAATAGCTACAGTGATAATTGAAGCTAATGATGACCCAAATGGTATTTTTTCTTTGGAGCCCATAGACAAAGCAGTAGAAGAAGGAAAGACTAATGCATTTTGGTAAGCATATCTGGATGAGGAAAAGTTCAAAATTGGGTACAATAAAATAAAATCTTCTGAAAATACTTATCTTTCAAAATGAAAACATTGGTTAAGGATTGAATAATTTCAGAGTTGGTAGCCTGAATGAATTGTAAACTTTTCTTTTGCTGTTGTCACTTGAAAAAAAAAATCACACTTTAGAGGGCAAGTAGAAATTACTCTCCTCAAATTCCTCACCCCAACTTCCATCCTTTGTCAGGACTGAGAAACTTAAATATCCAAGGTCTCCTGGAACTCCTCTCAAATGATATGTGACTATCCTCACTCTGTACTTTGCTTTTGAAGAACAGTTGCCAATTCTCATTTAATATTTTTTTCATTGGGCTTAGTATTTATCTTTTAGTTTGAACTTTGAAGACTATGACTTGGAAGATTGCTTCTCTTTATTAAAGTTCTTCATTATTCCCTTTCCATGAGATTTTTCATGGTTGCTCAGTGAGGACTGGTGGCTGCTTTATATTAGAGATGATAAATAGAACAAGCATGTTTCTGAGAAAATACAGAAAGCCTCCATTAGAGTTCGATTCACCTCTTATAAATATTTTATGAAAATTAATTTTCTTTAATTTACTATGCAGGATTGTGAGGCAGCGAGGACACTTTGGCAATGTGTCTGTGGCTTGGCAGCTGTTCCAGAACGATTCTGCTTTGCACCCTGGACAGGAGTTCTATGAAACTTCAGGAACTGTTAACTTTATGGATGGAGAGGGAGCCAAACCAATCATTCTTCATGCTTTTCCAGATAAAATTCCTGAATTTAATGAGTTTTATATGTTAAAGCTAGTAAATATTTCAGGTGATATGTTTTTCCTCTCTTATATTTTACCACTAAAATTTAATATTTTACATTAAAATAATTAGACCTATAGAAAAAAATACAGTTACTGAAGAAATAAGTGTATCTCAATAATCAAAATACTTTTTTTGATAGAAGTGTTTATAATGTTTATTTAGTGGTCTTAGCTTGTTTAAATTGTATGGATGGAGACTTACATTCATGTTCAAACTTGTAAATAGATGTTTTTACCCTCCCAAATATAGTGTCGCCAGCAAAACAATGGAAGTTATCAAAGAGATTTATGGTAGCTTAAAGATTGGTCATTTTTGAAACAATCAATTTTTCCATCACTTTTGGTTTTAAGCACAGGAATCAAACCTTACTAGCTAATATTCTCTTTTCAGGCTATCCTGGTTTTAAGTAAAGTTATGCTGAATACCAATGAAAATGTGGTAAAAGTTGTATGGTAACAGTATTGTTCATTGATGAACGAGTAAAGTATTTAACCAAAAGTTGCTATATAAACCTTTTGTCTTCACCTTAAGCTAGAGAGTACTTAAAATTCTGGTTTTTCATTTATTACAAATGTTCTCATTCTAGGTGGGTCTCCAGGTCCTGGGGGCCAACTAGCAGGAACCAACCTCCAGGTGACAGTAATGATTCCACTCAATGATGACCCATTTGGAGTTTTTATCTTGGATCCAGAGTGCTTAGAAAGAGAAGTAGCAGAAGATGTTCTCTCAGAAGATGACATGTCTTATATCACCAACTTTACAATTTTGAGGCAGCAGGGTGTCTTCGGTGATGTCCGTGTAGGTTGGGAAATACTTTCTAGTGAGTTGCCTGCTGGTTTGCCTCCAATGATAGATTTTTTGCTTGTTGGAATTTTCCCCAGCACTGTGCCTTTACAACCGCATATGAGACGTCACCATAGTGGAACAGATGCTTTGTACTTCAGTGGACTAGAGGGTGCATTTGGAACTGTTAGTCCAAAATACCATCCTTCCAGGAACAACTCAATTGCCAACTTTACCTTTTCAGCTTGGGTAATGCCCAATGCCAACACCAATGGATTTGTCATAGCAAAGGATGATGGTAACGGAAGCATCTACTATGGGGTGAAAATTCAAACCAATGAATCCCATGTGACACTTTCCCTTCATTACAAAACTTTGGGTTCCAATGCTACCTATACTGCCAAGACAACAGTCATGAAATATTTAGAAGAAAATATTTGGCTTCATCCTCTAATTATTCTGGATGATGGTATAATTGAATTCTACCTTGATGGAAATGCAGTGCCCAGAGGAATCAAGAGTCTGAAGGGAGAAGCCATTACTGATGGTGAGTGTTATCTTCACAACTAGGACAATGAATCTGAAATTTTTTATATTTGATTTTTTAAAAAGGCTAACAGGTATTTTAAAACATTCTTGTGTATTGGCTTAATTTGTTTAAGTAAAATTACGTGCCTTCCAAGTCAATAAATTCTGTGCTGAGCATTACAGAAAGGAATCAGGCAAAATCTTTGTCCTGGAGGTACCGGGAATAGGCTCGGGGAGAGAGATGTTAAAATGGATTACCTTAATACATTGTAGGGAGAAAGAAAAAATACAAAGGAGGAATATTTATTCCTCTTGTGGTAATGTGGGGTGGGGCATAATATTTCAGGTAGAGAAAAGAGCAAAGATGTAGAAATGTGAAACAGCATAGTCTATATGAGAACTGCTGCTAGCTCAGTATTGCTGAAGCTGGAGGATGATGAGGTTAAGGCTAAAGAGGAATCAGAAGAGAACTACTGTGAAATCTCTAGCAGTTACACGGGTTTAGAGTATAAGGGGTAATTTAGTAAATTCTGTGGAATGCTTTGAAGAGACAGTCTTTGTTGGCTTTAAGCTGGAGCCTGTGCTGTTTTCTTGAGAAACGCATGTGCATGTTTACACACAATATCGGTAATCTCCATTATAATCACCAGTTCCCTTTTAGCCCTTCCATCCTATGATTTGATTCTGTTTTTCACTTAGGAAGTAGAGCAGTCTTTATGTGGTTATCGCATAACAGAATATTTTCCTTCTGAACCTCCTGCATTTAGGGGTCTTACCCACTTCACCTAGTATTGCCATTTCTAAGAGCCTAAGAGTAGCTTTTCCTGTTTTTAATTTATGTAAATGGAATTGAGAAGTGCACATATTTTGAGTGGTGTTTTTGCTTAGTATTGTTTATCAGGCTCAGCCCTATTTTTTGCCTGTTGTAGATATTTCACTCTCATTACTGTAGAATCTGTCCAGAACCCCTGGAGCAGGCAGGGGACAACTGTGAAAATGGTCAGGATACGTGTGAACTGCCCTGAAAGAGTATCTGGGGGGTGACTTGTAAAAATGTCTTGATTGGTGATATTGATAAGAAATATTACTTGTACTTTCCCCCCAAATCACTGCCAAACTCTCATCTTAAACCGGTATCCTAGTTGGAGGGGAAATAAGTAAAGAAATAAGAACCGGTGAATTCCTGAAAAGGGATGTTATTCATATGTAGCAGTGTAGTTGGGCTGCATACTGTTAGTACTCAAGACTTGCTTATGTTGTTGTTCCCAGGAAGAAAAAAGAAGACTTCTTTTTTATTTCCATTGCATTGGTTTTATGGATAAAGAGTTTTATTTTGTCCATGAAATCTTATTTTTCTGTATTCTCTCAATTTTATTTAACTCAAGATGAATTTCTAACAGATCAAGCCTTGAAGTTTTCAAATAGTCATACTAAAGCTTTAAAATTGTGACCTGAATTAAATGTTTCCATTCTTAGAAATATCTATCCAAATACACACACGCACACACATACATATATATATACATACATACACATGTACAAAATATCTTAAATTTCAGTGATTACTGATTCATTTTTTAATCATAATAGAAAATGTTTATTTGATTATATTCTAGTTATACAAAAGCTTATAGAAACTTCTATCAAAGTTGCTTCACTGTCTGAGTCATACTTGTAATTCAGGACAGGATAGTAGTGCACATTGGAGCATTTAAACCCATCTCTAATTTCAGGTCCTGGAACACTGAGAATTGGGGCAGGAATGAATGGCAGTGACAGATTTACTGGTCTGATGCAGGACGTGAGGTTCTATGAGCGGAAACTGACCCTGGAAGAAATTTATGAACTGCATGCCATGCCAGCAAAGAGCGATTTACACCCTGTTTCTGGGTACCTGGAGTTCAGACAGGGAGAAACTAACAAATCCTTCATTATTTCTGCAAAAGATGACAATGAAGAGGAAGGAGAGGAGTTATTCATCCTTAAACTAGTCTCTGTATGTGGAGGAGCTCGTATTTCTGAAGAGAATACTACTGCAAGATTAATAATACAAAAAAGTGACAATGCCAATGGCTTGTTTGGTTTCACAGGAGCTTGTATACCAGAGGTGAGCAGTGAGCTTGGAGGATTTTGGAGTTAAAAAATTCGTTGTGGGTGGATTTGTTTGGAAGTGGGCTTTCTTTCATTTGATGAGATAACTTGAGTATCTACTCTGTGCCAAGAAGTATGATGGAGTCAGTGGATCCATGTGTGAATGATAAGGTCTTCACTTTTATAAGTTCAGTTTGAGTCAGAAGCTTAATGAGCTAACAGAAGTAATAACAAGTTAGCAAATGAAACTTTAGCAGTTATCTTTCAACTTAATGCGCTTCACAGAATGTATCATTATATTCTTCATGTGATTTACTTTTTAGCTACTATTTGATTACCACATAAACAAGTGAAATAATATGTATTGAAAGTATCTATGAATAATTGTAATTGCAATTTTATTAAATACAATATTTTAAGGAGTTTTTTTCACATGTGAAATGGACTTAAGTAGCTATAGCATTCTGCCATGTGGGGTGTAAATGCCTTTCTTATCAACCTTCTTGGCTAGCTTAATTAATTAGGCTGTTTTACTGTCCTTATCAGTTCTTTCCACGTTTTCAAAGATACGTAATCATCTTGGTTTCCTGTTCAGTAATGTGAGAGTTCATGAAACTGCCTCACAGGTGTCGCCTGTGACAGCAACAGCTCAGTGCCTATGAGAGGGCACCGAGGAACAAGAGAGCCTTTCCCTTTGCAAGTTGATTCCTGTAGTTTTAGAAGGGTGTAGGTGCAAAGTGAAGTGATTAAGAATTATGTGAAGGGATAGAGCTTGAAAAAAAAAATGTAGGTCATAGGCCTCATGGTAGCTCATATTGGGGTTTTGACAATCATTAGGAGATCTACACGTAGTGGTGATTTTCTATACTAGAAACAGAGTCTCCTAGAGTAGGGAGGACCAATGTCATACAAATCTATAACTTAAACAAATATGTTTATTTATAATGATAATACCTTTTAATAGATATTCAGTCATCAAAGAACTTTACATGTGAAGTTTTTCATGCACCTGACAATCCATAACACAGCTGTAACAAATATTACTATTCACTTTATAGGATTAGCACCTGAGGCTTAGAGACCTGAGCAAATAATTTACCCAGGAACCCCAGTTGAATTATTTGACACAAGATCAAATACTGGTTCAAAATTGGGCAGTTACTAGTACTTAATAAACATCAATTTCCCTTTCCTTTTTTTCTTTTTTGCTCCTAAGATACAATGGGAAGAACTGGGATTTAAATCTGTCTTGTGACTTCTAACCTGTCATCTTTCCTTCTATATTTTAGTGTCATCATCTCTTATTTTTAGAAAGATAGGTGGCCCCATCGGTGTGAAAACCATTGTGGTGCCTGTAAAGCCAGCTTTCCCTCATGCCCTCCACGACCTGGTGGTGCCTGCCTGTGGCTCTTACTTCCTCTGTAATTCTCCTCTTTGGTCAGCATGTTTCAGCCAGACTTGTGTGTTTCAGTGCCTGCCTCAGGGCATCAGTACTTCCTAGCCACTCTGTTTGGATACTCTTTTTCCAAAGCCTCATAATGTCTCAGCTCCAAAGATGTCTTCTCAATGAAGATTTTCTTATAAAAGTAATCACCCTTTCTCTCAATTGATTGGTCTTCCTTTCTTCACCTAGTTTTACTTTTTTTTCCTAACATTGATCACACTTAAATTCCCTTTGTTATTTGTAAGTCCGCTTATTTATTTGTTACCCCTTTTCACTAAAGAGGAAAGAGCTCTGAGTAAAATGTCTTATTGTTCATTATTGTATCTTTAGCACCTACACTGGAACATAGTAGGTACTCAAAAGTCTTTGTTGAACTTATGAATGTATTTTAATATGAAAACATGAAAAGGCTTAGAGTTCAGATAACAAACACTTTCAGGTTCTGTTAAACTGCATAAACAGCCAAACTGGAAAAAAAAAAACCCTCAAAAAACATTTTAGAAACTGCCTAAATAAGAGGTAGTTTTTGAGTATTTCTCTGGCTTTTTGGGTCATTATAGTAAGTTTTCAAAGCTGGCTTATCTCACAAGTTCTGTTCCTACATTGTGTTGGTATTGGTTTATTGTATCCATATGTCTGTTCCTAGAAATCTCAGAATTTGAATGAGTTCAGTTGCCTTCCATTGCGGAAGACAGAACTTTCATATGGAGGCCTTAGCACCTATACTGGTAGACTTGTTGGAAAGAAAAAGAAAACGTGATTGGTTATTCTCTAAGCCCATATGAGAGAAATAGAGTATATCTGTATTGGAAAGAGTAAAGTTTAGGTGGTTGATATAGGAAAAGTGTTGCTGAGTCTAGAAGATCAAATATTGGCCATGACCAGTGTGGCTCAGTTGGTTGGGTGTCATCCTGCAAAGTGAAAGCTCACCTGTTCTGTCCGGCCAGAGCACATGTCTGGGCTGTGGCTTGGTCCCGCTTCGGGGTGTGTCAAGAGACAGCTTATGTTCTCTTTCTCCCTTCCTCTCTCTCTAAAAACAAAAATAAAAAAAAAGATTAAACATTGAACTTGATCATCAGGAATATTAGAGAATTTTTATTTCTGGAACTATTAAGAGTAGAAGCATAGAACTCTTACTTTCACCTTGGAATGATCTGAAGACAGGAGTAACATGAGACAACTTTAACATTATCACCATCATCAATAATATCTCTTACTTACTGAAGTCATTCTCAAAGTGTAGCCCAAGTACCCCTGGGAGTTCCTGAAATATTTCAGGAGTTCAACAAAGGTCAAACCTAATTTTATACAAATACTAAGATGACTTTTTCATTTTATTGACAGTTGCACTGCACAAGCAGTGGTTGCCACAAATGCTGTCTCTTAGCTTCTTTATACAAATCAAGGCAGTGGCACTAAACTGTATCAGTTATCATTGCTTTATTCTCCCCCACTCGCCTGTAGTTCTAAAGGTGCCAGTTTTTGCATTAGAATATCTTTGATGAAGCAGTACAAAATATTAATTAGACAAAATCTTGACCCTCGAATCCCTGTGTCTTTAGTGTTCCATGTCACGAGAATCACAAATAAAGCAGCTCTGTGTTAGCCAGACATAATCGTTGCCCTGAAGGAAAGTACCTGCTTTTGCAGATACTAAGTTGTAAGTTCAACTGGCTGCTCTTTTCCCAGAACACTAGTTTTACTCAGAGAAAAATGGCTGACAAATTCCTGTTATTTGGATTTGGGCATCTGGCATACATTTTCATGAAAATCAATGAAGTGAGTCAGTGACTCCAAGAAAAACAACTGATGGTACTTGTTTCCAGTGATAAAAAATTGAGTTTCAAACAAAAATTAGAATTCTGGAACACTTGTACCTGCCAAAGTGAGCTTGACTGTTTCTCATACTTAAAGACTCTTCAGCTAGCAAGTGTGATTTATTTATTTTTGCATAATAAAATATGTCATCATTTGGAAGATCTGTAACTCAGTGAACCAATAGTTTCCAAATAATCATGCATATTGTTACGAGGTTATGCATGGGTAAAAGATTGTTTCAAAATATAAAATAGACCAATGGATTTTAACGTGTTAAGGCATGATCTTACATTGCAACTTAACTGTAAGAAACTACCACTTGTTAAATTTTGGTAATAGTATCAAGGGAGAATACTCATAACTATCTGAAAAGACTATTAAATCCTCCCCCTTTTTCAGTTATATATTTATATGAGGCTACATAATTTTTATATACTTCAACCAAAATAACAAAGAACAAGAGACAAATTGATTGCAAAAGGAAATATTAAAATCTAGTGTTCTTATATTAATTTAGACATTAAAAAATTTTGTAAAAATGTAAGGCAATGCTCTGTTATTACTAACTTTTTTTTTTAGAAAATATAGTTATTTATCAAAATGTTGGTTGTATGTTAGCATGAAATGAGTTTATTATTACTGTTTTAAAATGAATTAATATATCAATTATTTTTCCATTTTAATTTGTAAAATGGTAATGTCAACAAATGTGACCAACACAAGCAAAATCTCCTTGGTGTTCTCAATTTTTATGAATGTTCAGGGGTCCTGAAACTAAAATATTTGAGAACTGCTGATTTATTCTATGCCTGGAATTGTTTCCAGAGATTAAATTTCATTGGTATTTGTTCTCTTCCAGACGTAAAAATCACTGTCACTTCTTTAGATTTTTCTCAGTGACGTTAAAAGTCAGCTTATTCCTATAAAATAGCTGAAGGCAATAGAGACTCTTTAAAGACTTCTAAGTTATACTTTTTATAGATTTATATAACATAAAGTAATATTGGGCTTAAAGTGAAAACATAACCACATGTTAAAGAATGAAAATATGTAGAATATTGCATAGTTTACTCTTTGATATATGGAAAAAGATGATAAATATTTTTTTATTTGTTTCCTCCTAACCAGGACTCCATGTCTTGGCAAATAGCAGGTGATTAATAAATTATATCTGCAAGCATGCATAAGGTGGTATGCAGTTTAAAGCCCTGATGGGTCATATCTGATGAGGCTGTCTTTGGCTTCAAAATGAGACCTGTATTGAACAGATGACTGATTTTTGTTGGTTTTATAGCCTAGTAACCACACTCTCATGTTGCCTTACCATATGTTGTTGTTCTCTGTACTTTCTATGTTACTTTCTCACCACCTTATTTTTAGCCTTATTTTTAATGTGTCCTGCAATCTTGAATAATGCCTAATTATAAAGTAATGAGATTGCTTTCTGTAGTAATTCATAGAACTTGCTAGTCTCATTATCTTACTTTTATAACTAATGTTGGAATGTGTTTTATATTTATAAACTCATGACTTAAAGATATATTTAGAGACAGTTTGAAAAGAGCTTTGTAAAAATGAGAATATTATTTAACTTGGACTGTGTTTGGTTTTAAGTGCCTGCCATATGTTATGTGAGCACAGTCCTTTAGATATAAGTGATATCGATATAATCTGATATCACAGATCATCACCCAAGCAAGAAACAAAATAAAAAATTAATTGGATGTGTAATTGTTTAGCTTCAATCTTCTATTTCAATAGAGAAAGCCAATTCATGGCTCAGAACAGCACATTTTTTTTCTAGAAAGATATATTTCCAGAACACTTCTTATTCTTAACCTTTAAAATTATTGTCATGCTGATCTGAAGATTTGGCCATCTCCTGATTTGAAAGAGAAAACAGAATGGCTGCTATTGTTTCTTGTGAAAAATGGAGTGATGATGGTTCTGATTATTACTTGATCTTATGTTCCTTCATATATTGGTCTAAACATTTGATTGTATCATGAATCTAAAGTCAACTTACAATTTTAATGGTAGAAAAAAATCATTTAATTATTTATTCTCTATGACTTTATCATATTCTGGTATAATAATTTTATTCTCTGGTCCACTGTTTCCCAGATTGGACAACCTTGGTCAGAAGTATCTAATTTATATTGCAGGACAAAATTCCTGATTCACAATCTCATTTCTCAATCAGAATCACTGGCAGGGGAATTGGATGAGAGGCAAAAAGCTGAATTTAAAATTGTTTTTAAATGGCAAATTTCATACATACCTAAAAATAGAGAAAATAGACTAGTGGACGCCAGTGACCATCACCCCGCTTCAAAATTTATCAGCGTGTTGCCAATCTTGTTTTATATTTTTTGGTTGAAGTAATCTTTAAAGCAAATCTCAGGTATTATGCATTTCTCTGTAAGTTTATTAAGTATGAAAGATGGATTTTTACCAAACATCCTAGGTGAGTTTTTAATGGACCTTTGACATTTGAAGCTTCTTCTCTAACTGGAAGTTTACTTTATTGTATAAATTATTACTTCATTAAATTTTGATGTAGAGCACATATCATCACACAATTGTATTGGATATGGATAGTTTTCTTCTTCCCCTTCCCTTCCTCCTCCTCTTTTTACCCAAGGATATATTTATTGATTTGAGAGAGAAAGAAAGTAGAAAGGAGAGAGAGGGGGAGAGAAAGAGAGACAGAAACATCATTATGAGAGAGAAACATCAATTGGTTGCCTTCCATATGTGCCCCAACCAGCCCACAACCTAGCTGTGTGCCCTGACCTGGGGTTGAACCGGTAACCTTTTGGTGTACTGGATGACACTCTAGACAACTGAGCCACTTGGCTAGAGCTTGTTTTTCTTTTTTTAAAAACTGAAAACAGTTAGAAGGTGGTAGATTTTGATGAAGACTTTACTAAATGAAAGTGTGGTCAGATAGCTTTTCCATATGTAATTCTTTTAAGCAAAAACCTCTTTCTTAGTCCTGGGTGCTGTGTGGTAATGCTTAGGGACTTGGTAACAAGTTATAGCATTATAGATTCCTGAGTATATCTTTGCATGCATTTAATCCATGTTTCTTGCTGAAAAGAAAGAATTGAATATTCACATGTTGGGATTAATAGTTTATTAATATAACATTCAAAATATTCTGATTGAAATTTAGAGTGGGAAGATGGAGCAATTCTGTTCCCATTGTGATAGGACCTGAAATACGTGAGAAATAATTTGCTTTTTCAGTATGTCAGTGTATATATTTCTTGATAAAATGAGGAATCTTTTTATGTCACTTTTATTGTTGGGTATGTGTGTCTGTATTTTAAAGGGAAGACATACATTTTGTTTTAGCACTTACTCTATTACTAAGTACCATGTAAGGTACTTGTTTAGTCTCCACTGAAATCCATGAGTCACTATAACCTTCATTTTAAGGAGAGATCCCTGAGACGGACAATGCTTGGTAAGTGGTAGATGAAGCAGCTCAGGAGTGTTTTATGTGAACGTCATGCTCTTTCCCCGACACATTTGTTTGTGTACCAATCAGCTATGATGAAAATGCTGATGTAGATGCCTAGGTGGGAATTAAATTAGATACTCTAGTGAGTACCTGGGACTCTTTGCTAGTATCTTCAGCCCCTTAGGAGTGGAGGGCCTCACCTTCAGAACAGTGTGTTTTGCCACAATAGGATTGATAGGTTCCTAAATATCACCATGCTATGCTAAATTGCATAATGAAAAACATGGAGCTTATGGGAAAGATGGGTTTGGAGAACACTACTCAGAAACTTGGTCACTGACCTGTACAAACAAAAACAGGGATCTAATTTTAAAAGTTTTACACAATAAATGTTCAGTCCTTCAGTGCTACAATGAATGTGGCACGTACCTTGAAACATTTTCAATTTTGCTTGTGGAAGTGGGTATCAGAGGAATTGGCACATGTGTATTATGAAGCAATGCGAGGAAGGTTATCTGAAATTAGAGGGAAAGTTGTCACATTAAATGCAGGTAAGTGTGACTGGTAACACACGTGTTGAACTGAGGCATTTTGTAGATGGTTGAGGTGTGTGTGCCTATGTGTATGTATGTTATGTATTCCTACATGGCTTGTTTCAAGCCGGTACTGTCTTCACCATGTTTCTTGTGGATGAAATCACCAATAAGCAAATGGAAAATCCATGTTGTGTGAAAAGTGTGGAACAATTTCATGATTTCAAAACTAGTGTAGCAGAACTGATGGTACTCGGTCCTCTTCTCTCCATCTATACTTACTTGTCATGTCATCGAGTCTTTAAATACCATTTATATAATTCTGTATTCATATACCCTTTGTATGTGTACTTAAATACCATTTGTACATTGTTGCCTCTCAAATTTATAATGGCAGTCCGGGCCTGTTTCCAAAATTCTGAACTAATTTCTCCAGCTGCCTAATTGATACATCTCTTGAATATTTAATAGACCTTTCAGACTGGACATACTTAAACTAAATTCTTTGACTTTTACTCCAAATCATTTGACTAACTGACAGAGGAGGAAAAAATCAAGCCTGCTTCAGAGCAGGCTGCCTGTCAAGCCTGACTCTGCTCATGTGCTGGTGCCTGCTGGAAGCGGGCTGCTCACTCTGCGGCTCTATTCAGGAGCGGCTCTGAAGGGCGAGGGCAGAGCTCTGAGCAGCCCACTTAGTCATTCATCTTATGTGAAAGGAGAAGTGGTCTGATGTATGGAGGTACATGTATCTCTGAGCTGCTAATGATATGGCTATTGGTCAAGGGCTTGGTAGATTTAAGACTAGGGACAAGTAAGTTTACTAAGCATGAGGGGCATTTAGCAAAAAGCTCTCAACACCCAGGAGGTTAGGATGAAGCATCTGTTGGCTGTCAGCCAAATTCCTCCATCACCACAGTGCCACTAATAGAGTGATGGCAGGGGTCAGGCCTAGGCAGGGGCCTGACAAGATAAGTTCTTTCTTCCTAAGATTGATCTAGCAACTGTTGATGCAGAACGTTCAAACAGCATGTAGCAAAGACCAAAGCTAAGCACTTTTCAATGAGGTAGTTAGTGGTAGATTGATCCCAGTCAGTCCCTTTATTCCAGAGGGGTGTGGCAGCTCATTATTATTGGCCTGATAAAGACTCAGCAAAGATGCCAGCTCACGGACAACATCTTGTAGCACTCGAGTTTGTCCTCCAGTGTCCATTATGTGTATCCAGTGGCTATAACTGGTTCTGTGGCCCCAGTAACTAGACCGCATGGGCTCGGGAAGCCAGAGGTGAAAGTAAGGCTGGCCCCATCTTCGTTCCTTCCAGTGGTCCACTGCCAGAATTTGTGATGCCCACTCCCACGCTATGGGCTCCTCTGGATTAGAAGTTCTGGCTCTGCCTGGGTCTGTGTTGTCTACCAGGAGACACGCTGAGGGCCCCGCTGAACAACCACCTGCCTGTTTTGGGCTTCTCATGCTAGTAGACCAGTGGGCAGACAAAAGACTTACGGTATTGCCTCTCGAGTCTTAATCTTTTCACTATGAGGCACCAGAGTTGCTGCTGTACTTTGGACTAAGAGTGTCGATATTCAGTGAAACTCAGGATTTACTGATACATCTGATACTTCCACGCTCATTGATAATTTCGAACTATTGCCTGTTTGCAGGGAAATTTCAAATCTGTTCTCTCTAACTCCAGTGTCAGTACTAAATGGCTCTATCTAATGCTGATGAACGGTGCTTATGATTGATATGAAAAATAATGACATTTTATATAAAGATTTATATGTTGAGCTCTATTCATTCAGTTGTAGCTTTTTCTTATGAATTACCTGTTTGCTCACATAAAAATAATTAGACTGTGAATTTAAGAGTATGAAGACCTTATTCCAAAAGATATTATGACTTCATGTTCCATAAACAATTTTAAGCATTATCTCAAAGTGTTTAGGTAAAAATGATTTCAACATAAAATAACATACAATATACACACGTATGTGTAAACGTACATATACAGTTGGCCCTCCATCTCCACAGAGTCTGTATCCTTGGATTCAACCAAATGTAGATTGAAAATATTTGAAGAAAAAGCTACATTGTTGCTGACATGTATTGCGCAGTAGTACATTGTTATAGGAGTCCTGTGATAGTTGTGTCTGCACTGAACATGTACGGACCTTCTTAAAAATATTATTTCCTAAGCAATACAGTATAACAACTATTTACATAATATTTATATTGTATTTAGTATTACAAGTAACCTAAAGATGAATTAAAGTATAAGGGAGACTTTGCATAGGTTATATGCTAACACTACACCATTTTTAAACAAGGGACTTGAACATCTGCAGATTTTATTCTCTGTTGGTGGTGTGGGTGGTCCTGTGGATATTGAGGCACGGCCATGTATATATCAGAACTATATTAAACGTGACATAAATGTCCTTCTCGGCCTGACTATTGTCTCCCCACCAACAGTTCTCAGGAATCTCCCTACTTGACACTTTATACCACGTTCAAAATGACTTCATCAGATCTACTTGATTATATCTTATGTTCAAGGCTGGAATGTTCTCCCTGGTGTCATGTTTCACCTTCTGCCCCTAACTTCTGTCCCTGGTTGTTTTGGCTTTGTTGTCTTTTTCTTTACAGTAACCCAGAGAAAGAACTGCACTTTTGCTTAAAAGAATCTTTTGTAATCCTAGCATTTAACACAATGGCTGGCCCATAGGAGGTATCAATGAATGAATTACATGTACAGTTAACTTATTATCCTTTTTGCCTTATTTATCCCTGTAAAAAATGAAATAAAATGAATGATCACAAATACTACTTTTAGCAGACAAAAATATATCTGAAGGAATGTAGAGGCCTCCTTAAAATGGTAGAAAGTTATAGAATTAAGGTCCATGGCAAAGGATTTCATGAAAGCATTGTAACATTACCACTGCTTTAAATCGGTATATAATGATAAATACTTTATTTTCAATTTCAGATTGCAGAGGAGGGATCCACCATTTCATGTGTGGTGGAGCGAACCAGAGGAGCCCTGGGTTATGTGCATGTTTTTTACACCATCTCTCAGATCGAATCTGATGGCATTAATTACCTTGTTGATGATTTTGCTAATGCCAGTGGGACTATCACGTTCCTTCCTTGGCAGAGATCAGAGGTAAGCACTACCTTCTTTGTTTCTTTGAAAGCCTCCTGGAAAGCTTTTTCTGATCTGTTCTATAATTTGTTTGCAGCTTCTTGATGTTTAAGCAATTTAAAGTATTCAGGTGATTAAGATATGTCATGATATAAAACATTTTTGTATTTATGCAGAAGAAAAACTAGGGATTTTAAATGATGTGTGTTATAGCTTTATATGTTTTTAATCCCAATGTAATAAAAATCATACAGCGTGGAGGTTTATTATTGTGGGTTTTTTTGTTTTTACCAATATAGTGGGAAACTGTGAAATTCTTAATGGTATTTTTTTCAGTCAGCCAATGAAAAATTCTTATAACTATTATCTCATTTTATTTTAACATTTGGAAAACTGAGGTTTTTTTCTTTTTTTGAAAGTGCAAGTGGTCTCCAGTTTTACTAAAAACTTTTGATGAACCATGATCACATTTCTAAATAGGGGCTCCCGAAATAAATGACTCTTTTTGTGAGTGAAATTGGGATGAGACCACCTCGTACATCAGCATTTTTTTTACATTCTTTTAGTCTATCATGTTGGACTATTTGTCTCAGTATAATTTTTCATTGAAAAAGAAAATAGCTTATAGGTCATTGGGGTAAATAGTAAAGTAACTTGAAGCTTGCAGATATAATCTTTGAGAAATTTCTCAGGGATTTAGGAGTTAGGTAATTGGATGAAAAAGATAAAATTGAGGGAGGAGTTTTAAATGTTCCTAAGATTTAAAGATTTAAAGCTAAAGAAGAGTGATGAAATCTCCATAATTTGGGGGAAAGAAGGGAACACATTTACTAGGTGTAAAACAAAAGTGTTTTGGAGGTAGCATTCACAGTGAGTTTTCAGATTGTTCCTGTCCTTTCTGGGAGAAACCAGGAAGTCATCCTTTATTCACTTCCTACACCAAGTGACTCATCAAGGCCTGGGTCTTCTAGCTCCAGGACAAGTCTCAAACCTATCTATTTTTTCTTCATCTTCATTGTCACAGCCCAAGTTCAGAATCTTATTATTTCTGATCAGTCACTTCCTACCTCAACCCCTTGCATCATTTCTTGCTGTGTCCACTCATTTATATTCTGCCATCGTACTTACTTTAAAATGAAATTCTTATTTTGCCCATCTCCTGTTTTATGAATTTGTCAACTTCCTTCCACCCACTATGGAATGAAGTCCATTTCTTTTTAATGATCGCGTAAGTGGTCTTTGTGATCTGACCCCTGAGTACCCATCCTGCTTTGTCTTTCCCTCCGCAGTGGTCTAATTGCAGTTGCCCATTTGCCATTTTCCTTCCTGCCCCTGTGCCTTTGCCAGTGTCATTTCTTTTACTTGGAATGTCTTTTCCCATTATTTATAACTGTGATTATTCATTTAACTTCAAACATGTCTCTTGTAAAACCTTCATCCAGTGGAGTTGGTAGATTCTTTCACAGTTTACTTCGTACATAATTCTATGATGACATGTTTACATTGCATTTTAAATTTTTTCTGTAGATCTTTCTCTTACAATAGACTGTGAGCCTCTTAGAGCCTGGGGCCTTTTCTAACCCTGTCACTTATAGATGTCAAAACCTGTTTGTTCAATTAATAAAGGAAAGATAAATTATTTTTTCACTTCAAATTTTTACTTAAATTTTGTGGAGCATGGCTGAGTTACTGCTACTTCCTTTTATAACTTTTTTTTTTTTTTTTTTGGATATAATGCTTATGCCAGACTTCTAAGGACCATTGTGAATCTGTTTTTTTCTAAAATGTAACTAAGTATGTCAGGCTCTCCCTAGGTAGGAACTAGGCATGTGCTTGTTGCCCTTTCTTACCACCCTACCACATCCTATCAGATAACATGCAGCTCCTCAATTAGCAACTCTATACCCTGAGGTTGGTGATAGCACTGTCTTTGATACAAAGACTATATATCAACATGATACCATATAATATGTCACTAATATATGAAAATGTTACTGCTTAGTGCCCATTATTGTTTAAAGAATTAATTTCTCAGATCTTTCTCTGTGTTAAGTTTACATAGAAGTAAGTCATGTTAAATAGTAACTTCAATTAAATATAATTTAATTGCCATTTTAGTTTCTTCTGGGACATGGTAAATAATTTATACATGCCTTATTGCTTAATGCCTCCGGATTTTTATATGCATAGGTTCTGAATATATATGTTCTTGATGATGACATCCCTGAGCTTAATGAGTATTTCCGTGTGACATTGGTTTCTGCAATTCCTGGAGATGGCAAATTAGGTTCCACTCCTACCAGTGGAGCAAGCATAGATCCTGAAAAGGAAACAACAGATATCACCGTCAAAGCCAGTGATCATCCGTATGGTAACCAAGCCTTTTTGCAAGAACAATCCTCTCTTCTCTGGTGTACTTCATCTTGCTAAGAAATTCTTAAGGGATTTTTTTTTTTTTTTTGCAAATGACTGAAGTATTAACTGTTTCAGACCCTCTTGCTTCTAAGCTCTTGAACTTCTAAGCTGCTGTTTTGAGGGACATTGAAGGAAAATATAAAGATCAATTTCTGAAGTTTAATCATATATTTTGAAAAGTATATGTAGGATGATTTAAAATGAAGTATTTTTATTTATGACTATCATTTCTTTTATTTAAAAAATTATCCCACTGTCATATGTTTTAAAATTTAATTAAATACTTTGTACTTTATATTTTTTAAGCTTTAATAGGTAGAGTTATTACTGTAGGTTTATTTTAATCTTTTTGTTTATGCTGAAAAATTATAATTTCCTTAATTGGGGAACTACTATAGATGTATGTCCTCATAAACCCAGACTGTTTTCTGTATTGAACAGTAATAGTTCTTTTTAGGAATAAAGCAAGAAAATCTATTAAAAGGTCTGCATAGGAAAAGCGGGAGGCTTTTCAACTCTAATTTTTGTAGTTAAATTTTTTGAAAAATGTGTTGCAAATCTTAAGTTCAAGAATGAATTCTAGAGAGCCAAATATGAGTAAATATTTGGTAATATGTATTTTAAATCCCCATCTTCTTTTTTTGATACTTTTTAAAAAACTTTCTTTGGGTAGAGGCAAGAAAAATTAGCCTTTTAATTTTTAACATTCTGAAAGCTAAACATATTCTGTGTCAAAGCATGCTAATCGAATCTTCTTCAATAAAGTCTAAATGAGAGCCTCCAGAATTTCACCCTGGTGAGCCAAATAATTGTGCAGGACTGTTTCAAATGAATAAATTGTTTCACAGATCGGGGTAAGAATGCTCTGCCTTTCTTTGTATCTGCCAGGCTTGCTGCAGTTCTCCACTGGGCCACCTCCCCAGCCTGAGGACACGATGACCTTGCCCGCCAGCAGCGTTCCACACATCACTGTGAAGGAGGAAGATGGAGAAGTTAGGTTACTGGTCGTCCGTGCACAAGGACTGCTGGGGACGGTTATGGCAGAATTTAGAACAGTGTCATTGACAGCATTCAGTCCTGAGGACTACCAGGTAACCCCCCGAGTGCTTCTGAAGTGCTATTTGCTCTTGTAAAACAGACACAGTCCTCTTGGAGGATTGGAAGGGACTTGGGACTGTACCTGGGACATACTAAACAAGGAAAACAGGCACTGATGGCCTTTTATCTTTATGTAAATTAAAATACATTAGCCCCTTGAAGCCTGTGACTTAAATAGTTATCATAGGCTTCCGTGTTTATTTTAATTTATAGGTCTTGATCATATATATTTAAAATTATATTTCTTACACATTTGAAATCCTCTTGTCTGCATCCATTGAACAAAACCAAAATTATAAAGGAATTATATGTTCATGTCTTTTCAATGTTAATTATTTATTTTTCTTCCAAGTGAGAAACAATGTGGTACTGGCAAAAAAAGAGTCCAAGCATTTGGAGCTGTACAGAACTGTGTTTAAACTGGTTGTCTAAGTGTGTGGCTTCGAGAGTGTCAACCTTTCCTAACCTCAGTTTCCTTATCTGTACAACAGCCGTAACACCTGCTGGGCAGGGCAGGATCGTTCTGAGGATTGATGGCTGTGTTTAATGGTTACATACTATACATGGTACATATGGTAACACTCCATAAACATGACTTATTTTTATCACCTATACTCCTATGAAGCAAACAGTTATTTCTTATTGGCTGTATTTCTCAGGAAGTACATTATATCCTTCAACATTTCTGTTTTCTCAGAGAACCTTTTTTTTTTTAAATCTAGTAAGGCCCACACAATGGTGAAGTGTTCAGTAATTTGTATGCACTTTTCCTCCCACACCCCACAAATTTTGGCTAATTTCAAGTAGCTGTAGTCCTGTTAGTAAAGTTTTCTCAGATTTCTTCTTCCTCAAACTCTTCTTCTTTTGTCCTAACATTTATTGTATTTTTACCTAGTTTAAAACTTACCCCACAAGACATCGCAGTTTGGCTTAGTATGGCCTCTCGGCATTCTCTCCAAGAAACACTTTAGTTCTCATATTGATGGTCTTCAGTTTCTAGGTAGTCTACACATTCCCCGTCTCTAGTTGGATTAGCATTTTTAAAAATTAGTTAAGGAAAACAAAACAAACAATCCTGTGTTCCCTCCTCTTCATTACTGTTAGAAAGCTAATACCCTTGGAGATGTTTTTGAGGATTTCCAGGGGAGCTTAGGTGTCCTGTTTATCACTTGTTACCATTTTGAATCTTTGCCTTTACCAGTTTTTTTTGATACTTCAGCTATCTCTGGTCTGTATTAACACAGGAGTAAGATTTCTTAAGCTGTGTATGTATGTGTGCATGCATATGTTACAGGGAGGAAGAGGAGGTGCCAGGAAGGACCATGTACAGAGTAGGAGACAACTGAATATCAGATATTGCTGTTCTTAACCTTGTTCTCATATACCAGGGTAAAGGTGATCTTCACTACCCAGGTGTTTACTTTAGCTCTTGAGTGATATTAAACAACTAATGAATGACTGACTCATAGTAGTGGGAGATGCCCAAAGCTGGTAGTCTGGGAGACAGGTTGTGTTGACATAGTCTGGGTAGTCAGGGAGGGCTTCCTTGGAGAATTGATATTTATGCTGATCTCTGAAGTTTAAGGAAAAGAAAACTAGTAAACTAGATAAAGAGGGAAGAATTACTTGAGACTGGTAAAATAGCCCTAAGGAAAAGCACAGAAGAACAGTAAGAAGACTAGTATTTCTGGAATGTGGAGAGCTGGTTGTGGTGATAAAAGATAAGGTATGCAGAGATTGGATCATTCTAGGCTTCACAGATTACATGGCTTTGATTTTGGAAACAGGGAGAAGTAATTTACAGTTTATACATTTATAAAAGATCATTAAACTGAACCATGGAGAATGGATTAGAAAATATAGACACTGAATGCAGAAAAGCCAGCAAACAGTTCCTTTTGTGGAGCAAGGCAAGAAGTGAGAGTATCTTGGACTACGCAGGTAATGGTATAGATGAAAAGAAGTAGGTGGGCACAAGAAATACTGAGTTAAATGTCAGGATTTGAGGATTGTTTAGTGTGAAGGATAAAGCAAAAGAGGGTGTCAAAAGTGACTCTCTGTTCCTGCTAAAGCAACCTGCTACTGTACAGTTTCATGCTATGGAGAGGATTGGATAAGGCATAGATTTAAGGAAGATCAGAATTAAAAATTCTTACAGAAATTATAAGAAAAATTCAAGTTAGATATTAATATTTAAGCCTAGATATCAGAGGATAGAAATATAAATTTGAGAGCTGGGAGCATATACATGATACTAAAAGCCTAAAGTATGATAATATTGTTTAGGGAGAGAGTTTAGAGAGAGACTGATGAACAACAGTTTTTAGAGATCACAGGGGAATGCTAAAATTGGCAAAGAACGCTAAAAACAATAAGCTGTAAGAGTAGGAAAAACAGAAGAGTTTGAGATCGTGGAATGCCAGAGAAGAACATGTTTTCAGAAGAGGAAATGACCAGTTGCGTGAGATTTTGCTAAGGTCAAGAAAGATGGTTTCCTAAGACAGTCAAATGTTGTTTGTTGCTAAGACTTGTAGGATTACTCCACTGATGACTATACTCCAGGCAAAGTTAATCACTTCCTTCTTGCGCTAACTGTATGTCTTTTATAGCAGTTGTTATTCTATTTGAATTATTGTATTACATACTTAAGTTTCTTCTGGAATGTTTCTGATGGAGCTAGAGATTTGTTTTGGCTGTTTTTGCATCTGAAGCATCAAAAATGGTGCCATGCACGCACTACACTTTTGATAAATATTGAAAGAAGTTAATAAGTGTGTGATTAAGTGAATTGGTACTTGGGTTCCTCATTTTAGCTTTGAGATCATTAATAGCTTGACAAGATGTTATGTATTTGTACACACAAGCTAACATTAGGAAAACTTAAACAACTTTAACATTTATGCTAAGTCGAGGGGAAAATGATTATATGAGAAATAACATGAGAAAAAAGGGCCTTAAGACTTTGAATTTAAATATCTTTGTTTTTCTTGTATATGAACCTTCCTGATGGGAGATCTGTATTATGAATTGCAATTTCAGGTACTGTCAAGAAAAAATTAATTCCCAATGGACTGGTATTTATCATTCCATGGAAAAATTCTCAGAACGGAAATGCCATTATTATTATGCACTGTGTATTTAAATTGCTCAGTGATATAATTTGAGTAGTTTTAAATATACTTGCTTAAGAGAATTTCATGCATCTCACTGAATGAATTCTGTAAGAATTTGTGGATGACACCTATTTGCATTTCTTATTTGCCTGGACTACATTTTTGATGAATACACAAATAAGAAATAAAATATTTATTACTTCATTTAGTTGGGGAATATTTATTTGGAATTTATATTGAACACTATACATATCCACTTAAGTGTTTCCAATTTTATATTTTACTTATGTTCAAATTATTTAAAATAATTGGGGGCATAGTAAACATTCTCATTTGCACTTTCTTATACAGAATATAATCTAATGAATAAATCTTTTATTTGCATTTCAGAGTGTTGCTGGTACCTTAGAATTTCAACCAGGAGATAGATATAAATACATTTCTGTTAATATCACTGACAATTCTATTCCTGAATTGGAAAAATCTTTTAAAGTTGAATTGTTTAACTTGGAGGGAGGAGGTAAGACTGGTGCCTCAAAATCTCAAATATTTGCTTGTGTATATTCTATTAAGCAAATGTGTTCCTTTGAATTAATGTTACTTTTTTTCTTAAGTAAGTGAATTTCTAATTTTTGGAAAGAACAGCCTGAATGTTAATAATTGCAGATAATGTATATGGCAGATGATTTCTGATAGATGGATAATCTTTTCCTTAGTAAAAAAAAAAAAAACCCATCTCTCTACATATATAATACTAGTTTTAGAAGTTAATATTAAACTCATAGTTTTATTTATATCTACTTTTGCTGTGAGGTTTGGTAAATTCTGAGTTAATAGCCCTAATGTTTATAATAAGGACACCATGTATAGTGGTGTTTTATTACTTTTTATTACCTATTGGTCTTTTCCTAAAGTAGATGTACTTTTCAGAAGTAGTATAATTGTATTGAATCATCAAATTGTAGTTGTCAGTCATAGTTGGTGCCTGTAAAATCACCTCTCTCCCTTGGTCCTTTTTAAAATTTTCACAATATTCCTTTAGAAGTATCTCTAGATGTAGCACAGGTAAAAACTAGTCCTTTTAGGTAATCTATTAAGAGGTGATTATCAATAAAACAGGTCAGCAGTACTTTATCTTTTATTCTAATGTTCGGAAAGCTCTGATTATCAATATTTTGGAGTCAAAATTCATTTTGTGGCAAAACTCATCTGTGTCAAAGAGAGGCTATTTATAATCTTTATTACCCCACTTAGATGAACTATTTAGGTATGTTTCTTTGCAGAAGGATTAATGTGTTTGATTATCAGGTTCTTCTGGGGTGTTACAGAATATGTGTGGTATGTACAACATTACCTCTGTAAATGTAAGAAATTGAGAGTTGTTACGGTATTCTTGGTACAGTCTCTTCCATTACATGACCTGGCATTATTATCTTACTATTCATATTTGATAAAGAAACTCATAGTACTATATAAGTCATCCAAAGGGAGAGATTGGGCATGACAAATGTTGTCTTTTTAGTACATAGTGAGACTTTGGGTTGGGTAGGCAAAATTTCCCCTAAGTTCCCTTCCCTGTTTCCCCAAAGGGCAGTGAAAGCGAAGGTGGGCAGGCCTGGGAGGTGATTACACAGTGCCACAGCTTGGTTCACTGAGTAAACAGTAAAAACGTACAGGGTGACCTGTTTGGCAGGGAGCCTGTAATAATGCCAGCTTTGCTTGTCCTCTGCAGACAAGTCCTCAGATCTCCAAATCATTATTTTCATGACATGTCTTCATTAATCAAAGGGCACTGTAAATTACTTGAAAAGTTGTTCTTTGTAGTATAGTTAAAAATACTTAATGTAATTGAGAATGTTAGTGATCACTTTCTAATATTGATTAATAAGGAACATCAAATATGCTTTAGAAATGATATTTGTGATCATAGTAATACTTGTGATTTTATGTAGAAATTTCTTCCCATATCTCTATAGTATGCATTACTATGTATTAATTGGGCATGTGTGCTCATTTGAAAACTAGTGTTGCAGTTACTTAGTAAGCAGTAGTGGCAGAGAGTCTGATTCCTCCCTATCCAAGTGAGCTGGGAGTGGAGGTAAAGGAATTTAGACCCTGGCCTCCACTCTGCGCGTCATTGCCTGGGATCACCTAAGAAGTGAAAAAGCTTGTAGAGCTAAGTTGTTCTGAGGGTCAAGGAAGTAGTCTTTATTTCATACTGTTTTGTCTGTAAAACTGATTCCACATACAATAGACAACTGAATTCATGTTGTATGCTAGCCAGAGAGCATTGGTGTTGAATTTCACTCTTCTAACAACTTATGGATAATATGAGGGCAAAGCCAGGCATTGGCTATTCCCTGAAATCCATTTGCCTTATTTCTAAAATATTTCAGGTTTGGGGTGCCATAAATTCTCATGTCCGGTTTCACCCATTCCTATTAAGGGGAACGAAAGAGCAGGGCAGATCTTAAACTAGCATGCCAGTCACGGATACTGGTAGATGCGCGTAGGTATGGATGTGGCCTTGCTTCTCTTACTCCTCTGTTTCTCCACCGCTACCACTGCTGTTCTTCCTGTGTTCATTGTTTGCAAGCGTTTGGTAAAATAACGGTTGGGTGAGAAGATGTATTGGAAGCAAAGGTAAAAGTACTTTCTCTTAATATAGTCCTTATATATTGCCAAGGCACTCTATTTTTTAAATCTTTACAGCAGTTCTATAAAAAGCAGCACCTTTTATAGGTAAGAAAAGCAAGGTACCAAGAGGCTTAGTGATTTCCTGAAGGTTGTACAGCTGATGGTCTCTCTCACAGCCAGGGCCGAAACATAGTTTTAGATTGCTTGCCTAGGATTCTTTATGCAGTGTCAGATATAAAATGGTGACCAAGTCTGAGAATGGTAAATATGGTGGGAATTTGAATGTGTGGCTGGAGCGAAATGTTATATGCATTTCCCTACTTTTGAATTGGTTGTTGTGAGTGGTAAAGTAAAAGCATATAGGTCTGAGTATACGTTTATACACACAAATGAATAGTTTTGAAATATTTAAAATATTAAAACTAATTTACAGTGCTATAAGTGAAAGTTTAAAATAAATTGGCAGAAATGAGAAATTCCAATTACAACTTATACGGAGTATTTCCTGAAGCACTGAATGATGTTTTTGTAAATTGTCAGTTTAACTAATTTATACTTTTACCACTTAAAAGAATTTAGTTTTTGGAGGGGGAAGAATGCATATCATTGGGTGAATATTACTGCGTTTTCCTCTTTACTGAATTATGTTTTAAGAGCTCTCAATTTTCTCATTGTGTCAATGTGTGTTGTGTGGGTTGCGTCTCTGTGTCTCTCCTTGTGAAGTGACTGCTGAACTCTATAGGGTTGAAGGCAGTGGTAGTGGTGATGGGGACATGGAATTCTTCCTCCCAACTATTCACAAACATGGTAAGCAGCTGTCCCAAGGCCCTTTACTGTTCTGCATCTTAACTTTTCTTCTTAGAGACAATACTAACCAATTATTGACCCCTACAATGTGCAGGTCCTCTGTATATTTTATCTCATTAACCATCACAGTACCTTTATGAGGTATTATTTACCCCATGTTATAGTTACCCAGCTACAAAGTGATCAAATCAATCAAGTCTTTGCCTGCCTCCAAAGCTCAGACTCTCTTCTCCGTATGAGCCTACTGCAGTTTCCTGATTCTGATTGTAAAAGAAAATTTGCTTTGGTATCATTTACAAGTGATTATTGAAAAACATTTTACAAAGGTTTGAATACGTAAAGAGAGATAAATAGGACATTTATATTTTCATGTTAAATGAGTCACTTTTTTTTTTTTTTTGGCAAAGAGAACTGTGAGTCTTTATGTATAGCACTTAATCAAAACAATTGGGAAAAAGAATTTAAGGAGAAAATAAGTAGGGAGAATAAATTACCAATTAATGGAAGGAAATATGAAAAGATGATACTTTTTGAAGTAGATTTATGTACAAACTTGGTTCAGCTTTTTCTCTCAAATATTTTTTTCATATTAGGAGAGAATACATAGAGTACTTGCTTCGTAAGGGAGATCTTTTTCTAACCCTGAAGTGCTCCTTATTCACAATGTCAGGGGTTATATTTTAGTGTCAGAACTCATGTTCCCATGTTCCCATCCCCTCATCCCTATCTTCCCTTAGTGTATCACGTACTTCTGTATTTAATGTACTACATTTGGGTTTGCTTCTTTTTTTGTCTGCATCTATTAATATGACATAAAAGTTCAGCGTACTTCTCAGGAAAATAATTAAATACTTCTTTAGACTTTGATATCTTTTTAGCTACAGGATTGGACTGTTTGGGACCAGGAGAGGTAGATCTAGAATATGGTAATATGGTGAGAAAATAGGCCTAAACTTAATGCGCATTTGGAAATCAAGAATTGGTTCAGTAGATTGGTGAAAGTCATAGGAAAATTACTTTCATAAGGGTCAGAGTCATTTGGCTCATGTTCTTTCAAGGTCATTAAAGGTCGTGGGAGACTTTCCTCATATATTCCATCTGGAAGAGTGTCTCTTTCACAGAGAGGTAAAAGAAAAACAAGTTTTCCTTATTCATCTGCAAATGCTTAGGCAGTGCTCGTATGTCACATTGGTGCCAAAACAGAGAAAGGTCATAAAGGCATGAATGTGTGTGGCAACCATTTGTGTCTGCCTTTCTTTCTGAAACAAATTAGAAGTACTCAATGAATGGTACAACTCTTTTCAAAAGGTTGATACTTGCCTTTTCCTTTGATTTGTAAATTACTGATTAACATTTCTTACTATTTGTTGGAATTTATTCATGCAGCCAGTCTAGGAGTGGCTTCCCAAATTCTAGTGACAATCGAGGCCTCTGACTACGCTCATGGTGTATTTGAATTTAGCCCTGAGTCACTCATTGTCAATGGAACTGAACCAGAAGACGGATACAGCACTGTTACATTCAACGTGAGTACATTTTACCCCCTGCAATCCTAGATATTTTCTGTTCTTTTAAAACTTGTATCATCAAGGTGACTTTATATCATTTTTTTTTCTATATATGTGAGATGAATGAGCCTGGTGGCACAAACAGTTCAAAATGACAATGAAATAGTGATTTAACACTTACCTTTGTATTTAGTTTTGCATACAAATTCATCTTACGATTCTGAGGATTCTTGACTCTTTAAGAAATGTAATGGAGCTGTATCACATAGATTTTTGTTTTCATTCACATAGGCTGTGGAGAAGGTAACAAACTTCTCCAAAATCTCAATAGTTTACAACAAAGATTGGTTTGTCACTCGTGCTATGTATTCAACTGAAATTAGCAATCATCGATCACCTAGGGACTGAGGATTAGAAAGGCTGCATCTCAGAAGGTGCTTCTCTCTTCGAGAAGGAGGAAATGTGGATGTGGAGAACTACGTAGTGACTCTCACTGCTTCTTTCTGGAAGTGATCATAGTATTTCCACTTCTCCTTGGCCAACGCAAGTCACATGACCATGCTAATGTTAACGGGTAGAGAAGTGCAATCCTGTCTTACCTCTCTCCCACAAGGAAAGAAAATCCGAAACGTTTGTGAACAGCAATAATAACAACTTTATATAGTGTGTGTGTGTGTGCGCGCGCGTGTTTACTTCATGTTGTTTTGGTAGGAATCAAGTACTTTTCCATTGCTAAATAGCTCAGAGCAGCTGGAAGCCTCCTGAGCTTCCTCAGATTGCATATAAAGGAAGAAAAAATCACTCAAAATATCTTTCTTGTACTGTAATGGCACATATTCAGGAAACTCTTGTGGAGTAAATTGAATAACTTTAACAAGGATGACATTACTCAAGAAAGAAAATAAAAAAAAAAGATTATGGGAGAAGATCAAGTTTTGTCTGTCTCGAGTTTTATTTTGAGACATTTATACTTTGTCTAAATAAAAATTACTTTTAGTTGTACTTTATTTAGAACATTTTTAAAAGCTTTTAGTCTTCTTAACATATTGACAAATAAGGTGTTTCTTCTCTGTTGTATTTTATGTAACCTTGGGTCAAATATATTTTTTGGTGAGTTTGTTTTTCATATTATATTGAAGATAAAGGAAATATAGTAATTTATTTTAAAAAATGAGCCTTATGGCTAACTTTTCATTAAAAAAACAATCATCTGTTCCTTACAATGAAGTATATATGATCTTTGCAGTAAATATAAAAATGTTAATAAATGTGCTTAATTATACATTTTAATTACATTTGCTTTATTACCTATATATATTTAATTGCAGAAAAATACAGCTATAGTTTAGTTACAAGCTAAAAATGGTCAGTCCACACCTTGTTTCATGCAATAATCACTTTTTAAGTAGGATTCTCAGAGAGCCTTCAAAAATGGGCAGTACATGGTATCTGCCTTTAAGAATCTTACGTTTTTTGAGAGCACCTTATATAAACTAGAAATTTAACATTCTGCTATTCTGTTTTTATAAACCTCTAAGTCAGTGGTTTTAATACCTCTTTTAATACATGTTAATATTCAATATTTTATAGATTGTGAGAAGTCATGGAGCTTTGTCTCAAGTGACTTTGCTTTGGAGCATAGACTCTGATCCTGATGGCGATCTCGCTTTCACCTCTGGCAACGTCACATTTGAAATTGGGCAAAAAAGTGCCAACATCACAGTGGAAATATTGCCGGATGACGATCCAGAACTGGACAAGGCATTCTCTGTGTTAATCCTCAGTGTCTCCAGTGGCTCTTTGGGAGTTCATACTAATGCCACATTGATAGTTTTGGCTAGTGATGATCCTTATGGGGTCTTCATCTTTTCCGAGAAAAATAGGCCTATTGAAGTTGAGGAAGCAACTCAGAACATCACGTTGTCAATAATAAGGTTAAGGGGCCTCATGGGAAAAGTCATAGTCACATATGCAACACTGGATGATATGGAAAAACCACCTTATTTTCCACCTAATTTAGCCAGAGCAACCCAAGGAAGGGACTATATACCAGCTTCTGGATTTGCTCTTTTCAGAGCCAATCAGAGTGAGGCCACAATAACTATTTCAATTTTGGATGATGATGAACCAGAAAGGTCAGAGTCTGTGTTTATCGAACTACTCAACTCTACTTTAATAGAGAAAGTACAGAATCGACCAAGTAAGTAGCCATTACTGTGTTGTTGTTGTTGTTGTCATTATTATTAGAAGAATTCTGTTCCATAGGACAATAAATCAAGAATTTGGTATAGTAGAAAATTCTTTAAAAATAATAAGCTCTAAATTTGAAAGCACCATTTTATAAAAGTTTACCTATAAAGTAAATGGAAGTGGAACACTTAAAAACATGAAATCATGAAGGGATTAACCAAAGAACATTTATGCATGACCCATGCCCCTGACAACAATCTGGGGATTGACTGAGGGAGGGAGGAAGGTGGGGCTGGGTGGAGGTGGGAAAGTGGAGAAAAAGTGGGAACAACTGTAATAGCATAACAATAAAAAAAATCTGTTACATTCCAAGACTAAATTTTTGGAAGTGTCTACATAAACTGACCTCTAGTGCTATTGTACTATATACTGTATCTTCCAAAACATCCTAAAATCAACCTGGGGGTTGCAAGGACAGGTCTGGTACCAAGAGCCTGAGCCTCTCACCTTGATCCACTGGGGAAGATTCCTTAAGCAACAGAGACTCTTTGTATTGGTGGGGAGCTTCTGGACCTGGCAACTGCATGAGGGCAGGGTGACAGGGCTGTGGGGCAGTAAGAAATCCTATAAATTTGTGGGCCATTCTTAGACTTGAGAAGAAGACAATTTGGGAATAAGAAGGAGGAATGAGGAGTGAACCACGTTGGGTAGCGGATCTGGGACAGCAAGTGGCTTCTACTAGAAAATATAATCTGCTCTCCCTGGGGTGGTTGTGGCTCAGTGGCTTTGTAGAGAGAGCAGGGTGGTGTGAGCAGAGGGCTGGGCTTGAGCTGGTGGAGTTGAAGGCACTTAACTGTGTTACAGCTTGTTCATTAGTCACACCTTTCTAAGTGGACATAGGACTTCAGAAAGGTGAGAAGAGTCTAGATTTCCTTGAATAAAGGAACAAGTAAAGGAAGAAAGATTGGTAATATTAATTTAAGGTCAATTTAATATCAGTTTTAGGACATTATTTATATGGAATCAAACCCTTTTTAAGGAAACTGGAATTCATAATCCAAAGAGTAAGATATCCAATATCTGCATGTTGACCATGATCTGCCACATAGATTAAGATTTCTTACAAGTACATTTCTTTACCTACTGTAATATCTAAGTAGATGTACTGAAAGCAGCATTCTTGCCCACAGTGTCAGTGATTTTATTAGTTCAGGGTTATAGAAGGAAATTTACTTGAAAGGATAACTGGCTAACATTGAATTTTCAGATAACCATTAAGGTTAAAATTCTTATATAATACTTCATCCTTTTTTTCTCAGCAAGATTTAGAATAAGTTAAAATAGTAAATAAATTGAAATAAAATTCAATAATTAGTCTTAGGAAGTAAAAATTACTTAATATAGACTAGTTTTCCAGGAACACATAGTTTTTTAAGTGAGACGGAAATAAAACTAGGAGGGATTATCACATATTCCAGTGACTAAGAGCTGTGGGTGCTGGTGTCAGATAACTTATGTTCCATTGTGTAGTAATAAAGTTGGACATAATTGTTTTTAGCCCCAGTTTCCTTATGTATTACCTAGAAATATTAAAGGACTGAAATATGATAATGTATGTGAAAATTAATATAGTGTCTGGCACATGGTAACCATTTGGTACATGTAAACAGTTATTACTAATAATGGGTTATATGTAAAATATCAGTGTGCTATAGGATGGGAGAAACAAGTGACGTATTTTATGCTCGAGTTCAATAGGCAGAAACTGTCATGTAAAATAATTAAAGAAGGATGGAGTGCAAATCTGTGTGACATTGATTCAAATATTAATAGACGAAAATCAGTGGAACCTGGTAGGGTCTCTGTTGTTCTGCCCTGAGTGTAATCAACTTTCAGAAGAGGTTTGATGAGGAACTAAATAGTGATTGGACAAACCCTACAGGCTGCCTTTTGACAGTGTCCACCTGGTACTAGTAGGATACCTGGACATCTTTGTGGCCCTGATTTCCTCAGCTGTAAATTGTGGACAATATCACTGACCACATAGAGCTGGCATCGGGATTACATGACTTGATATAAGAAAAGTTCTTAGAATGATGTTAGGTAAACAGTGCACACTGAAAAAAATGTCATGTGCTCCTCCGTCTCTCTGTGTCACTTCCATTCTTTTCTAATTTAGTTGGATTTAATTATATTGATTTATAATTGTGACTTTATGATATAATTTAGCATGATCTGGGCCAATATAGTTGAAATTAAATGGTGTTATTACTTTTTAGGTTAAATTGTCTGAAAAGTATAACTTTTATTCATTATCACATATTTCCGAATAACACCATTGTTAGAGATAGCCTAAATATGAACTCTAGAAAGAATAAAAACAGGAAAAAAATAAATATGAGCTCAAAATTCTTTACTTCTAATAAAAGTTTTTTGATGGTTTGTGTTAAAAGTTCATGTTTTATATTGTTTTGACAAGGGTTCTGGTTGGAATCGAACCTAGAAAATACATCAGGGAGAGTTTTTGGAAGGTCCTAAATGCCTTCAAAATAAGCTCTCTTGAAAATCAGTGGAAAGTAAAAAGACAACCTTAAGAGTTTGCACGCTCTTTTATAGCAGCGCTGGGGTAGCATTGAGGCCCTTTTTCTGGAGGAGGTAGCAGAGCGACTGGTAACTGAACGGGCAGGGGGTCAGGTGTGCGGGGAGGACAGCTAACACACAGGCAGTCATTTCATTAGAGTGATGATTGGCTGCAGCTGGCCCTTGAGGGCAAGGGGCTCAATTACTTTCCTACCTAATTTTGTAACTGAAATGCTGTTTTTAAAAAATTTTATGGCATGCTGGTAGCTAATTAGAAGATCATAATTCTGTAGGTTTCATCATTATCCCTTGTAATATTATGCAAAGTGATGATTTATTATACTTTAATCATTTCTTGTCTTTTGATAAATTTCCAGCCCTTATTAAAATATCTTTGTAGATTAACTATTTCTTTGCTAAGGATTCTATAATAAAAATCTGAACAGAATATAAAATTATAAGGGTAGGGACTTTCTGTTTACCTGATTTTTGTATCCCCAGTGTTGAGATTAGTTGCTGGTTCAGAGTAATCAATAATTTTTGGCTATAGATATTAGAGAGAAAACACTAAATGATGATCCCATTTGGCTGATGAAGTCTTGCTGAGGCTTAATAACTTTTGTCCAGTTCATAGAATTTTGATACATTCGAATTTCTTCTCTTTCAGTTCCAAATTCTCCACGCCTTGGGCCTAAGGTAGAAACTATTGCTCATCTAATTATTGTTGCCAACGATGATGCCTTTGGAACTCTTCAGCTCTCAGCTCCAGTTGTTCGAGTGGCAGAAAATCACATTGGACCCATTATCAATGTGACTAGGACAGGAGGCGCATTTGCAGATGTTTCTGTGAAATTTAAAACTGTGCCAATAACTGCAATACCTGGTGAGAAAAGACCTCTAACGGGCAGTGGAGTGTTTTAGAGGGAAATTTTACCTTTCATTAACAAAGCTACTGAAAGATGTAATTAGGACAATCAGCCAGAAAACAACACTCTTGTATCTTTCGAAAGCACACATCAGAGCTTTTATCATCTATTTATGACACTGATTTGATAGAGTTTGTGGAAACTGTTGGCAAATTGTACATAAATTTAAAGACTATGATGAATGCACAAACCAGTGCAAAGTAAACTAAGGAAAACATAGTTCGTCTTTCTCTGTGTGTACCTTTTAGTTTTTTGAAAAGGAATCCTGTCGATACCAAGGAATGCAGGATATAATGTCCAGCCATGTGGTTGCAGTATTTGGCAACAGTTTTTTGTTTTACCCATTTATCTTGCTTGTTTATTTATGAAGAACATGGAAGAGACAATGGTTAGCATTAACTATTTTATGTATAAGCAAAACGTTTTCATTGCCAAACGCAAACATCAGGAGGGTGACTGCCGCCTTTGGTGGTGCAGTGACAGCACCTAGAGGGAGATTCATGTAAGAGCGGTTCAGTTAGAATCTAGTATGCACTGAAGGGAACATGCGTGTGGGTGGATGGGATCACAGGCTTGATCTTTTGAAATACACTATCTGTATTGGAGACGTGTTTGAAGAGATAATAAACCAGGCTCATTTTGTCCCTAAGTGGTGTGTGCGCGCATGGGTACAAAACTCGTGCTCCCCCCGCCTCGCTGCCCACATACGCACTTTGGGTAGCAGCCCGGAGGAATGCCTGACTGTCTTCAAGGGATCTTACACATTCGTTGACAGAGAGAATTCATCAGAGTTCTAGGAAATTTGCCCTCGGGCTCCATAGAAAGCCTCTGTCCTTTCCTCAACTGCTCTTGGACCAGGAACAAAGTCACCCTGAGCAGGAGGTAGTAGCAGCTTTTAATCCAGCTTTGTGGAAAGGCTCATAGTTTCCAGCTATCACACTGATGATGTTGACATGCCCATATCTATGCAACAGTATAATGCGTCTCCCCAGTGAGATTAGAATTCTAGTTTTATTCTTTGTTTTAAAAGTATTGTGCATAGTTTTTTGTAGATATGGAGCTATCTTGTGATAATGAATGACTATGTCTATACCTATATCTGTATCTATACATCATCTATATATGTATATAGCAAATAGAACAAATTATGTCTATATTTTTCTAAAAATGCGTGAATGAACTCGAACACCCTTAGGAAGCCTTTTTCATTGTTTTGTGATATCAAACCCATTTTTTTAAAGTGAGAGGCAAAGTCTTATTGTTTAGAATAAATGTAAGTATTCTCAAAAAAGTCTTTCCAATTTAATATGTCCTAAGTGTTTCTCTAGTTATATGCCATGTTTCTTATGTTTTGGAATAAGTCTTAGCATTTTGCTTTTTGTCTCTGTAGGTGAAGATTATAGTATAGCTTCATCAGATGTGGTCTTGCTAGAAGGGGAAACCAGTAAAGCTGTGCCAATATATATCATTGATGACATTTACCCTGAGCTGGAAGAATCTTTTCTTGTGCAACTGCTGAATGAAACGACAGGAGGAGCCAAACTAGGGGCATTAACAGAGGCTATCATTATTATTGAGGCCTCTGATGACCCCTATGGATTATTTGGTAACCGAATTAGTTTGTCTCACTCTTTTACTTGTCTGCATAGATTGTACATTTCTTTATTTTTAGAGATGCAGAATTGATTTGATCATGTTTTCTTTTTAACCTGTTATATACACCATCAGTGTGTACTCACTGGCAGTAGTTAGTGTTTATTTAAAAAAATCGACCTCCTAGCATAAAAATGGAAGTCACAATCTTTTAGGCTTTTAAGTCACTTCTGGCTCCTAAATGTGTTTTATGAATTTTAGAAAAGTCTTTAAAAATTATTTTACAGAAACTTACACAAAAATTTGTATATCTGGGCTTTCTTGTTAAGTAGGGAAACCTGGCTGCATCACGCCCCCTCTGCTGCATTGATTGCATCAGTCGTGGGAGTCAAAGAGCACCTGTGCCTTTGGACCGCGCTTGCGTTGCTCAATTAGCCACAGGACTCACTAGACCCACTGCCCTCGCGACTGGTGTATGCCCAAGCCCCGTGGTCCTCTGGGCTTATGATTTCTGCTTCTATCATAATGAAAAATAATTTGGAAATTTTGGTGGCCTTGACCACTTTGTATCGCAGCATGTTACTCTGATTTTAGGGGGTTTAGCTACTTGGATTGCTGAAGGGGTAAAAACGAAGTGACTGTAGGATGGCAGTTGGTTAGCTCTGTGTTGACTCAGTTTCATTTTGTATTTGAAATTAACTCTGCTTGCCCTTCAGGTTTTCAGATTACTAAACTTATTGTAGAGGAACCTGAGTTTAACTCAGTGAAGGTAAACCTGCCAATAATTCGAAATTCTGGGACACTCGGCAATGTTACTGTTCAGTGGGTTGCCACCATTAATGGACAGCTTGCTACTGGCGACCTGCGAGTTGTCTCAGGTAATGTGACCTTTGCCCCTGGGGAAACCATTCAAACCTTGTTGTTAGAGGTCCTGGCTGACGACGTTCCGGAGATTGAAGAGGTGAGAGGAATGGCTAGTATAGAATCACACTGTAAATCTTATAGTGACTAGAACAGATGGCTGTTATTGTGACATTTATAGAGGATGTCAAATAAATTATTTATGCAAGAATGTTCAAAATGTGGTATTGTGAAAGTAATCCTTCCTTACAGATGATAAAAAACAAGAATATTCTAGAATTAGGTCTTTTGTACATACCAATGTACTAGTGTAAGAATTTTTTCATACAGTTGTGTTTTTCAACATTTTGGCTAAGTGTTTAAATACCTATACATCTAATCATATGTTTTGCTACATTGTTTCATATAAACTCTTCATTTGTTTATATTCATATTCCCTTTGGGCTTCAAGGTGTGCCAATCTTAAATTAGATTTTTATTTTTTTCCATCCATCCATTCATTCATTCATTCTTCAACAATTTTGAGAATTTACTATGTGACAGATACAATGCTAGAAATAGCTGTCTGATATTTATTTTTCATGATAAAGAAACAAGGTAACAAATAAAATAGAGTTTCAGTGGGAAAGTTGATTCATCAATAACATATATTGGCTGAAGATCATTTTACTGTGTAAACTTTAAATATTATTAAAGCCTTCATCTCATAAAATTATATTTAATAGCATTTGTTCTTTAATAGTAGCAAATTTTCATAGAAGGGAAGTTCATAAAATTTTATTTGAATGCTAATTATGTCATTATTCACTCCTAAAATATTAGATGTTAGTTAATAACTGTAAAACATTTCTCTTCTCTCTAGATTTAAGTGGTATTATAACACAATGTTTTTTGTTTTAAATTTTGTCAGAGAATTTCCATTTAAAAGAATGTGGGAAATAAAGCATAATAGATTAACTTCATAAAACAATATGCAATATTTCCCCTAAATAAGAAAAGGTGTAGGACATAAAAATTTATTACTGAAGTGGTAAACATGAACAGGGATCTCAAAATTGATTCACGAGATTATATAACTGAATATTAAAGAACTTAAATAGCCTATTTTTAAATGTATAATCATGCTGTAATATTAAAAGTTCATGATGGATTATTCTGTTACATGTTGAGTTTGTAAATATAATAGGAGGATTTTTATGAGTCCATTTATATTACATTCCATTTTGTTCTTGTACTTGTATGGATATGTTTAATATTTTTCCCTTGCATCATTCTCAATCTAATTGCAGAACTGGGATTCTGTTAAGGAAGTTTTCACTGTATTTTTAGGTTATTCAAGTGCAACTAACTGATGCCTCCGGTGGAGGTACTATTGGGTTAGATCGAGTGGCAAATATTATTATTCCTGCCAATGATAATCCTTATGGTACAGTAGCCTTTGCTCAGTCGGTTTATCGTGTTCAAGAGCCTCTGGAGAGAAGTTCCTGTGCTAACATAACTGTCAGAAGAAGGTATATGAGTTGGCTACTTTCAGTGGGGTGATGGGAATTGTGGGTTGGTGGGAAAGGATCTCTTGCACAATTAAATAATTTAGGTTTGATAGTTTTTATATAATGTAAATTATTATAATTTGTTAAATGATTTATGCCTATTAATATAAAGAGCTCATTATATTTATCATAGCTATTATTAGGGAAATGGATTGTACATCATCGGGCTTTCTAACTCCGGAAATTTGTTGCTTTAATCTGTGACTTGTTGGAGTTAGAGCTTAAATACAATTAGCTTGTAAATTAAAGAACATTCATATGCTGAGGTGGTTAATTTTCAGGTTCTACTTTCTCTTCATTTCTTTTGTGAGGCAGCATACAGCTCACTGAATTCCTTTAGAAACAGAAAATTTGGGCTTTGGGGACTTTATGGCAAATAATTATATTTCCTCAAAATGTACTCATTCTGCTATCATTGTTACTTTGTTTCAGTGAAATCTAGTAATGAAAATTAATTTTCCATTTCTATTTGATAATTTCAAAGTGGTTATGATTTGTATACCTTGCAAGATATTTTCATAGCTTGGTAAAAAGAAAATTATTGTATGATCAAAACCTAGGAAGGTTTCCTTACATGACAAAATAAAGCATTGAAAGACAAAGGTAATAAGAAACATGGTTGTGTTTGTACAAGCACGTTTTATACTTTAAAAAGTGAAAACTGCAATTAGTATTTGTCTTCTCTAAATGTAATCCACAGATTGCTTTGAGTGCTTAACCTATCTTTTAATTGTCCCTCCACGTTTTAGCGGAGGGCTCTTTGGTCAGCTCTTGTTGTTCTACAGTACTTCCGATATTGATGTAGTGGCCCTTGCAATTGAGGAAGGTCAAGATTTACTGTTCTACTATGAATCGCCAATACAGGGGGTGCCTGACCCGCTTTGGAGGACTTGGGTGAATGTCTCTGCAGTGGGGCAACCACAGCATACTTGTGCCACGTTGTGCCTCAAAGAACATGCATGCTCAGCATTTTCATTTTTCAGTGCCTCTGAGGGCCCCCAGTGTTTCTGGATGACATCGTGGATCAGTCCAGCTGTTAACCACTCAGACTTCTGGACCTACAGGAAAAACATGACCAGGGTAGCGGCTCTTTTTAGTGGTCAGGCTGTGGCTGGTAGCGACTATGAGCCTGTGACCAGACAATGGGCCATAATGCTGGAAGGTGATGAATTTGCAAATCTCACAGTTTCCATTCTTGTGGATGATTTCCCAGAGATGGATGAGAGTTTCCTAATTTCTCTCCTTGAAGTTCACCTCATGAACATCACAGCCAGTTTGGAAAATCAGCCAACCATAGGACAGCCAAATACTTCGACAGTTGTCATAGCGTTAAATGGTGATGCCTTTGGAGTGTTTGTGATCTACAGTATTAGCCCCAATACCTCAGAAGATGGCTTGTATGTCGAAGTTCAGGAGAAGCCCCAAAGCACAGTGGAGCTGATGATTCACAGGACAGGGGGCAGCTTAGGTCAGGTGACAGTCGAATGGCATGTTGTTGGTGGAACAGCCACTGAAGGTTTAGATTTTATAGGTGCTGGAGACGTTCTCACTTTTGCCGAAGGTGAGTGATGCTTCTAAAACAGTTTTAGTTCATCCTGGCAAAGTCTTCATGTTCAATTTTTATGATAATGTTCATAAGAGTTCTTATTTACTGTGTGCATTCTTGCTGGTATGTAAAAGTACAGTACAGTTTTGAAAAAATAGAAGTTAGGGGGTGACATGACATGTAGGTTGACATGGCTCTACATGTGTGTCCTTTTAGTTTATTAAACAAAGAAGGGTTTCAGGGGATGTGTAAATTTTATGCCATTATATATGGTAGGAGTGCCTTTAAGTAAACAGGGTGACAAGTTTAAGGAAAGCTCTAATTTTGTAAGGGAAATTACAAGAACGAGCCATGTATCTACCAAACATGGCTAAGAAGAATACCAGTAATTAGCTAAAAATGAGTATTAACTGGGGAGCTTTTTAATATTCATTAGATAAATTGGGATGAATCTTCAGTGAAAGTCATTCTAAGTATAAATAGTATGAAGTTTGGTGACTTTATTTATACTTAGGCCAAGTTACAGATCAGTTTGGTATTGTTCTTAGACTTGGATGGGATCACAATTGTAAATTTTCTTGAACAATATAATTATAGGTAACTTGGCCAGTAAATTAGAATTAGGGCCAGAGTCACAGATTCTTTTTGAGGCTGGTTGAATCATCTAATATTTAAATATTTGGGAAGTTCATATGTTTAAAATAGTTTTCTTTACATAGGTGAAAAAGTGTTTTTACTGAGATCATTGTTTAAATCCTGATTTGGACAATTATAGATCCCATCCAGTTTTTAACATAGTATTTTTCTGAATGAAAAAGTGGTATATACTCATAAAAACCTCACTATATACAGAAGAATAAAGGAAATAAACATTCACAATTACATATCTTTGTTGCACCTTTTATTTAACTTTTTGTGTAAACTATTTTTGGAAACAGTAATTGAGGGTCATGATGCATATATGGTATACTTTTTGAAACACCTAGTCAGCCTATGTTTTAGAGTAAATTTTTAGTAGTATAAAACATTTCTATAATGGTTATTTTAGTGATTTTGGGAATAATGAAATATGACATACCTGATGGAGTCGGGGGGGGGCACAGGTTGGTAATTGATAGCTTTTCTCCTTTTTTCAAAGGAAATAATGAAAATTTAATGAAGAGGAAGAGAAGATGAAAATTTAAAGTTAGGTTTTTCAGTGGCTCTAGTAACTACCAAGTTACCATATAAAGTAATAGCAGTATATAGATTAGTAGTACTTTGAATTGTAACTTTAGCATCACATAAAATGGACTATATAGCTAATGGAGATTCGTAACTAATCTAAGTCTTTTGAGGCAGTTTTGTGAATTGAAGAGATGCACCAGAGTCACAAGACGGAGAACATGCACGCACGCCCCCTTTCTCCTTTTCCCTTCCTTTTCTCTTCTCACTCTTTCATTCTCTTGGCAGAAAGTGGCAAATAATTAAACGGGAGGCACCACAGGCTGAAGAGCAATGCATTGTTGGGTTTAGGGTAGTTCAGTGGTGGGTGTCCTATGTCCTACTGAGGTCCCAGACCAAATTACAAAGTAGATTGGCCCTTGTCACTGTCACTTATCCTTTGAATTTCTCTTCTACCTCCTTCCATTGCCCTACCTTCTGGAAACTGGCATTTGATGCTGTCATCTCATCTAGTTATCCAAAGACATCTCAGCCAGGCTGGTTTGCTAAGAATTTGCCATCTGTTTTCCATTTTGACCACCGTTCCCTAAGTTTCTTTTCAGTGAGGTATTGGCTTAGGGACCTGATGAAAATTATTCACAGTAATGCCAGAAGGAGAATGAGATTCCATTCTCCAGGAGGAAGCTGTTTCTAAACAGAAGATGCTTCAGAAGCTCCTTCCCTCCTAGCTGGACCACTGTCCTAGGCTGAAGACCAGGAATAAAACCATGATTCTTTGAAATAATCCTACCCTTTAAATTTCCATGATTCAAAATGTCCTCCACCATTTGTCAGACTAACAAAATTTTACAGTGTTTTATATGTCAAAGGATATAGGTTAACACACAATGTTTGCTTATACTGGCACTAATATTGCTCATGATATTGAACTATCGTTATAATTCACTTACATATTTTTAATTTTTTTAAATCAAAGTAATTTTGAGCCTTTGTGAATTCTTTGTGACATTGGTTATTTTTTCATTTCGTGAATCCATTATTTTTTAAAATAGGTGAAACCAAAAAGACAGTCATTTTAACCATTTTGGATGATTCCGAGCCAGAGGATGATGAAAACATTATAATTAGTTTGGTGTACACGGAAGGTGGAAGCAGAATTTTGCCCAGCTCTGACACTGTTACGGTGAACATTTTGGCCAATGACAATGTGGCAGGAATTGTTAGCTTTCAGACAGCTTCCAGATCTGTCATAGGCCATGAAGGTGGGTTCCTTCTTTTGTTGAGCACATTGATTCTCTTTTCCATGGATGCCATTTTTTGTTTAGTCTTTTAAAGTTTCTGATTTTTATAATCCTTTCAGGATTTTATAGGGCTTTGTATGCTGATGTGCATGGAACTTATTTGGGAGAGGGATGTGCAGTGAACTGTTTAACTCTATTTATGAACTTTGTGGATTGGTGTTGGGTTCTAGCTTGCCACTCCATGCTGGTGTGATTTTAAGGAAGTTAGCCAAACCTGGATGCCCAGCTTTCTTATCTGTTGAATGACGGCAAATACCACTTCATAGGTTTCGTTATTAGGCTTAAGTGAGCTAATAAATGTAAACTGCTTAATATAGTTCTTGGCACGTGCATATGTGCTCAGTGGTAGCTGCTCGTATTAATCAGTGCAACATTGGTTCCCTGCTCAAAACAAGTAGTGGTTCGTGTATAGTGAGTGCCAAACTAGAAAAAACAATAAAAAAAAGTCCATTTTTTCTTAAACAATTTTTTTGAATATTTGCTTAATATTTCACATTATATGTAAGGTGTTGCATTTACAGGGTGGGGCAAAAGTAGGTTTAAGGTTGTGAGTACCTGAAACAGAGTTTATTCTTATATTATTATTTATTAATTATTGTAATATTTTTCATATGAACAACTGTAAACCTACTCTTGCTGTACCCTGTAGATTGTTGTTTTGTTAAAAAGATCATAGCAATTTTTTTGTCTTTGAATAAGCCTGTTTGTGACAGAACTATTATTTACAGCCTGTGTTTCACTATAGTTCATATTTAGAAATAAAAAATTGTACCTTAAAAAGATAAGAAATGGAAAGGATATTGATCATGCATTTGGACTTCTGTTTTACAGATGAGGAAACTGAGACACAGAGATAAAGTGACTTGACAAGGTCATACAGCTAGTTAATTGCTGTGCTGAAAGCTAAATGCATTTGAGTGTGTATTACCTTTTACCTCACTGTGCACCCAAACTGCAAGTTTAGCTCATCGATCCAAATGGCTTAGACATTTTCTCTCACTCTTTCCTTTTATTAGGGGTCTAAAATCTCACGATGTCAGAGAAATAGTGAGTGAAAGTGACTAACAAAGAATCGTAAGTTCAATCTAAAGACAGATCATCAAAAAATTGCTTGTAATATAATACAAGTAGCAGAGTCACTATACGGGAAGTTAATTTTAATAGTAATGACAATAACAAAAGCATTTATTGAGTGTTCTGTGTGTCACACATTTCATGCCCAGGATTTCACTTAATTTTAACAACAGCCCAGTGAAATAGGCCTAACGGTTACACCAGATTTTCACATAAAGAAACCGAATTTTAGAAAGACTAAATAAGCACCATTATTCATGGTAGAGCTTAAACGCACTGCCATCTGAATCCAGAGACCCCTCTATAGGGCAGTTTATGAGAAGAGACTTTGTTTTGCTGGCACTTAAGTCTGCTGCAGGAGTTGACAATGTAGGATCTTTGGGTAAATACTTCAAATGGTTTGGGTTGGAAGAATAATGAATTTGAGTACAGATGTCTATGAGAGAGAGGAAAACTGGTGAAAGAACCTCTCTATCTACAAATGGAAACTGGATATTTACAAATGGAAATTGGATATTTAGAGGTAATAGTTGAAGTCAGAAAAATTAATAAATTCTTTGTGGACAGAGAAAGAAAAAGCACATTGTCAAAGATCAAGGTGTGAAATACCAGGCTAAGGTGATAGGAAAGGAAAAAGATCTGAGAGGAGAGAGAGAAGGTTCTGCCAAAGAGGTGGGGAGAGACCAGGTTAAGAGTTTGTTCTGATTAGTTATCAGAAGTAATCAGTGTGTCTCATACTAACATGTGCAACAAGAAGGTAACTTTTATTGCTTCCATGAATGCTCCCTAGATTTTTTATATTTTCTAAGCAGAAATTGGGAGGAGTTTTTCTTTTTTCTTTTTTTACTTATTTTACTTTTCCTTAATCCTACACCGTTTCCTAGAGTCTAAATTAGTTTTCTTTTTCAAAAACATTGTGCTTAATCTTAGTATTTTGAGTGTTACTTTTTATAATGCTGTGAAGTTGCATAGACAAAAGTGTAACAAGCTTAAGGTTGCCAGATTGAATTAATGAAAATGTCATGGCAATTCTTCAAAGATAACCAATAAGAAATGGGATAAAAAAATTGCCATGTGGGATTTTAAAAATGCTAACATTGCTTTTGGCCTATCGTTGGAGTTTCATTGATAAGATTATATTTAAAACATGGATGATTCTGAACTTTTGGCTCTAGCATGCATTTTCAGTACATGGGGAGAAATTGCTTTAGTGTTTAACAATGTATTGAATTCTGTAGAATCTTTTTCCTACATTTTTGTCCTAAAGCAATGAACAAATGTCTGGTGGTAAATGTTACTTTCTTTCAAACATAATGGGAAGAATTTAGAAATATGGGGTAATAGATATTTTTTCTTTTACTGTGATTGCAAACTGTGTATAAATGGGCTCTTTATAAGTCTGTATGAGATGTTTCACTCAGTCACCCAACTTAGCAGCATCATAGTCTCATGTCATGTTCAATGGATTTAATAATTTTCCTTTTCTCAGAGACGTTGTGAATCCTTTTTGGCAAAGATTTGAACAAGAAATGTGACTTGTAAAAATATAGAACACCTGTACAGTTGTCCTTCAGTATCCATGGAGGTTGGTTCTAGGACCCCTGAGGATTCCAAAAATCCATGGATGCTCAGGTCTCACAAAAATGGCATAGTATTTGCATATAATCTGTGCACATCTTCCTGTATGCTTAAATTTATCTTTACTTATAATTTCTAACACAATGTAAATAGCTGTTACACAGTATTATTTACTCAGTAAGAACAGGAAAACTATACACATGTCAACTTTGGTTTGTTTTTTTGTTTTTTTTTTTTGGATGATTCCAAGCCAGCAGAATCATGCAGCTTCTTTCCCCCACGTATTTTTGATCTAAGGTTGGTTGAACTTGTGGATGCAGAGCCCATGGATACAGAGGGCTGACTGTATTAAAAACATTCAACTTTTTTTTAACAGTTCATATTGACAGTTTGTGTTTCATGTTATTCATATCCCTATATTGTTTTAAATAATTCCTATTATAGAAGGCAATCACTTTAGATGGTACATGTATACAATGTGTGTGTGTGTGTATGTATAAAAAATATCAGTATGTTTTCTGTATTTTAGTTTTCTATTATTTTTACACATGTAGCTGCTTTTTTTATTTACCTTTGTAAAAAGAATCCTTGTTTGTTTTGGTAACAAGTATACAAAATACTCAGGGTTGTTAAAACGTACTTATATTCCTATTCCTTATCTGTATTAGGTTAGGCCTAGGCTCTACATAATGTATCTGCTTTAAAGTATCATCAACTTTTGGTGGACTTTGTAGATTTTTTTATCAGGATCCTTTTCCGGGAATATAGTCAAATTCTCTGGTAGATGAGGGCCCCTCTTAGTTCTTTATCTGGGGCAAAATCTGGAAGCCAGCAAAATCTGGAAGGCAGTACCTGGTATAAAAGTTTGTTATCAGAAAAATTTACCTTCCTCTCTCTAACCTACTTTCTGTCCTTCCCATTATATAAGATCAAGACTGGTTTTTAAGTTTTTTCTTTTCTAAAAACTGTTCTTTGACTTTTCATCCAGGTAGAAGGTAACTTTCTATTAATATTGCCTAGGAGGCATTTAAAGTAGACGCGATACCTTCATTTTGATTATTCAAAAAAATTTTACACTGTTCATACTATTGACATAGTTTACAGTAGGCTTAAAAGATTTTGTGTCTGAGGAATGCTTTGTTTATATTTTATTTGTGTGTGTATCATGCTTCAAATTGTGTTTCTTGCAATATTTTCTTGCCAGTTTCTTGTGTGGTAATTTATTAAATTTACAAAGGTGATATTAAATGGTTTTAGACTCTGAATATTTTATATGTTTACATATTTTACAAGTTTATAGGAGGATTTTACTTTTTTTCCCTCTCCTTAGCATTTTATTTTTAACTTTACCTTACAATGGTATATTTATTTCCAAATTTCTGTGTATAATCTTGCAACCATAGTTTTTAAAATTATTATGACTATAGAGTCCTCTTCAATGTGGGTCTTTATTGACTTACATTTTGTTTTCTTGCCACTTGTATTTTATTGTATTTTTAGCACTGATCAAGCTTCCATAATTTTCTTTTTGAAGTATTACTAGGTTTTATTGCTAGGTTGTATGATTTTTAAAAATTTGAAAATCATGACTCTGTTTTTTTGGTGTCACCAGACAACACTGTAGGCAAAAGAGCTTAATGACTCCAGGGCTCTGTCTATGCCTTTCACTAATTAAAGCCCTTTTAGTTCGATACAAACCCTCTATGAGAGATTCTGCGTGATGTGCAATAGAGAGACTCCAGAGTTTTATGGTAGTACCTATATTTGTTCATATGAGCTATACAAGGATAGAAATTTTAAGTAGTATCCTGACAATTATGACCGATTGTACACAGTCTTTTGCTTTTATATCCTAACCTTTTGATAATCTGATTCCTAACTAGCATTTCCTAAATGTTTAAAAAAAAACAAACCACACAAGACATAGTCTAAAATAAATAAATAGACACAAAAAAAGACAGACTAAAATAAATTTAGTGGTAACTAAATTTTTTTTGTATTGAAACACAAAATTTATACATTGAACATTCAAGTGTTTGAGGAAATCTTATTTAGAAGTCTTTCTGATACTTTTGCCTTCTTATACTTCCAACTCCCCCAAAATAATTCATTGTCTTAAAGATAAGTGTGCTTAAATTTAGTATAAAAATGTAATTTGGTTTTTTTGCTAATTGAAATGAACATAATTTCCAAATTAATCTATGATATTTTAAGAAAACTTTTTATTAGTAATATTTGTTTTATCTTCAGAAATTAAAAAATTGGCAGTTTAAAAATATGTCAAAAGGGTGTTTATATTTTATTTGTTTCATTTCTATTCTGCTCAGTTAAAAACTCTCAGATGTGCTTACTTGAATAACTAAGTAAAAGTGATATTTTTAATGAATATGCATGGCTTTCAGCTCTTTCTATGCTATACAATTTGAATAAGGATATTCTTTTAAAGCCTTTTAAAGGTCATTCCATTTATATTTTTATAATAATAATTATTTTTTAGTGCTGTGGCTCATTAGTATACCTTAACTTGCGTTCATCATCATGCAAGGCTTTTGAACTGAGCATACTCTCAGCAAGCCGCATGGCCATCAGCAGCATTCCGTAGCAGCTTACGTTTCCCTTTCAGCAGTTTAAAAGAAATGACTATAATGATTTTATTCAGTTTTACAAAGCATTATATGAGGAGAAAGCCAGGAATGGAAAGTATGTACAATATCTCAATTATCCAGGAAGGATACTGTAACTTTGGTGAAGTTACAGAGACTGATGTACAGATTTGACACCTTTCCTTTGTATTTCTTTTTATAAAACATAATCATTGATGGTATATGTAAGTTACAATTCAAAGAAATGTGATTTTCAGGTATTTGCAAGCATTTTTATGCATGCATTGGGTAAAATCACATTGCATATCAGTGTAAGGAATTGTGTCCTTTTGAAAAGTGAAGGAAAATTTATTTGTGCTATCGTTAGTTTTGACCATGAGGATTTTATTACTTTCTTTAACTTATAGAACATCTATGTTCTGGTGCATGTTTTGGAGTGTATGAAAGCTTGTGTTTCCCATTATAGCATGTGCTTTTGTAACTTTTACATATTGAACTTCCTGAAATTCTACTAAATAAAAGTCTTTAGAAATGAGATCCCTGTGTTAATAAACAATAAGCATGTATAAAGCTTCTAGAAAATTCAAAACAGAACTGCTTTATAATGTTCTGGAAAAGGTACTGTAATGGTTGCATGTTTGGGATTTGGGTTTTGCTGAGTTCAAGTTTTAAATTCATTTTCCATTAAGCATTTTACTTACGTACTATGTATATTTTACTTGCAGGAGAAATTTTGCAATTTCATGTGATAAGAACACCCCCTGGTCGAGGAAATGTTACTGTTAACTGGAAAATTATTGGGCAAAATCTAGAACTCAATTTTGCTAACTTTTCTGGCCAACTTTTCTTTCCTGAGGTAAGACCACCAAGAAGAGCTTTACTGAACCTATGTAGAGAAAACTGCATTTGGAGAAAATTGGGAAAACTCTGATTATATAATGCAAAGATTAATGGAGGCAGAAGGGAGGGCTACTTGCTTGGAACCCTAAAGGAAGAACATTAGTTGAATAAAGAATTTCTGAGACTTGAGGAATGGATTTGCTTTTCCATAAGAGCTTGGTAGATCTCCTTTAAAGAGACAAAATGTAGCCTTTGTTTCTGAGCCAAGCTCTCTTGCTGCGCTCGAGGCCTCCCATTGCTGTCAGCTGTGTCATCCTGAAGATGACGATAGTATTTGTCCCTTTTCTCTTACTCTTCACTGTCTTGGAACTTCAGATGCATGGCAACAGCAAACAGTTCCAAAAAACAAATGTCTTTTTATGTCCTGTTGACAAAGTATTGCACAAAGAGAGTCCTAGAAATGTATTGTTGGGATGCCATTTAAGAGATTCTGATAATTTGAAAAAAGGTGATTGTTGAGAAAGAACCATAAAATCACTTCTTAGAAAATTGGCACCACTTTGTTGTAACTCAATCATCTTTCTCTCTTCTCCACATTCACTTGGTGAATTATTTTTTGAAAATGTGTTTAAGTCTTTTTCTTTTTATTTCCACTGCCTCAATATTAAACCAAGCACCTATATAGCCTTTGTCCTTGAGTACTGCATTGGACTTCTAATCCCTGGTCTCCCTCAGGCACTGGTATTTCCCACGTTCTAGTTTTTTTCCTATTCACCACTGCCATAGAATCTCCCGAACTAAATTGCTTTGTCTGAACTTGTCAATAGTGCTACTTTGCTCATTGGATAAGATCTACAGCGACCAGCTTAGCCTTCGAGATCCTCTACGATTAATCCTATGTGCCTTAAGCCTGGCTTCTCATTAGCGAATGATTTTAATTTATTTTTTAAACCACAGAACACTTTGTTTACATAAAAATGTATTTGGATGCGCAATTTTTTAAGGCCAATAAAAGCAGGAGATATTTTGGGTTTAGGGATAGTACAGGGATGGATTTCTTTCTGTTTGTCATAGGGGTCATTGAATAAAACATTATGTGTACATTTGCTGGATGACAACATTCCGGAGGAGAAAGAAGTTTACCAAGTCTTTCTGTACGATGTCAGGACACAAGGTAATTCAGAATTTTGTTTAAAATTTTTTTCTGGTATATTACCCTTTTCAGAAAAAAAGTAATAGTTGCTATCTTTATATAACAATTCAATGCACAATAATTAAAAATGCTGTTTATATATCATCTGTTCCTAAAACTGTTAAATACAAAAAAAGTCAGCTCAGAATGGGAATATATTGTCTTTATGGACTCAGGAACAACCTCTAAAATTTTGCTAGATATTTTCTTATGGAATAAAATACATTTCCAAAGGAAGAAATTTTTTGTAATTAATTTTATGTTAGCAGGCCAATTTGGACTTACACCTTATACGGATATTTCAAATTCACTTATTTTGAGCAAAGTATATGGGTACTTTCCTCAGTTTCTGCTCAATTTCTGTACTTCAGATGACCAGTATAGTAAGTAACGACTGTGTCAAGTGAAAAAATTCAAGTTTTCTCTCTAGAAAAAGAAAATTAAAATGTAGATTCTCTTATTCAACCTGGAGACTTCTGTTAAAGAAATGAACAAAATAGAATATTTTCTATCTACTTTAATATGTTTCAGAGAGTGCGATTATATTTTAAGTGTTTAGAAGTTAATGCCAAATCACTGTCAGAGTTCTTTGGTCCCTGACGGTTTTAGGAGTTCCACCAGCAGGCATTGCCCTGCTTGATGCTCAAGGGTATGCAGCTGTCCTGACTGTGGAAGCCAGTGATGAACCACATGGAGTTTTAAATTTTGCTCTTTCATCAAGATTTGTTTTGCTGCAAGAGGCTAACGTAACAATTCAGCTTTTCATCAACAGAGAATTCGGATCTCTAGGTTTGTGTTGCTCTAGAATGAATGGGTTTCCAGGCAGGTGCTTTTTTTAAGTATTCTACTTGTGTGGGTGAAAACCATCGCTGAAGTCAGTCAGGGACAGGAAAAACATTAATGTCTGTTAATTTAGGATAGGACTTTATAACTTCTTTGTTTTTGAAAGATTAAAGGAATTTTATACTGTCACAAAATGGAATGTAACAGTCATAAAATCATGGCATCCTATAATGGTAATGTTGGCTGTGGGCCTGCTAACTTAGGCTCGGCTCGTGGTGGCTGTATTCCATATGTCTCTCATTCTTCTCTTGGGACCAGGAGAGAGACAAGCAAGCAAGCAAAAACATGCCAAGCCCCTGGAGGTCCAGGCTCAGAACTAGCACTGTGACTCGTCACTTGTGCTTTGTACTGTCAGCCTAAACAAGTCACAGAACCAAACTCCAAGTCTAGAGGCAGGGCACTATGCCTGTTCACAGCGGGGCGTCACTGAGCCATTAGATGGTAAAGGTCAAGGATATGGGAAGGAGTAAGGAGATGGGGCTAATTGCATAAACTATTGCAGATGCTTTTAGGAAAGCTGAAGATTTCCTTATGAGCTTCTATTTTAAAAGTTTAATTATAAAATCTTTTCACATTGAATTCAAATAGGAGCCATTAATGTCACATATACTACTGTTCCTGGAGTATTGAGTCTAAAGAACCAAACGGAAGGAAACTTAGCTGAGCCAGATGTTGACTTTGTCCCGGTAGTTGGCTTTCTGATTTTAGAAGAAGGGGTAACAGCAGCAGCCATCGACATAACTATACTTGAGGTAAAAATCTTATGTTGTATTATTGTACTAAACCTGAATAACCACATAGAAAGTAGAAACTGATAGAATATTCTTTATATCAGTTTATTTCTTTTTGTGATTTTTTAAAAACGATGCAGGGCTTTCTGTTGTTGTCTAGAAAGGCTGGTCTGCTGTTGTGAAATTTATTATAGAAACATCTTATGATAAAGATAATTTCCTTAGGGCAGTCCCCATTAGAATAGCATTGGCCTAAGAGATTCTAAAGGAGCATTTTGATTACTCCAAGGGATTAATTGTATCAGCAAATCCCTGTAGGTCATCATCTTTATTGTTAAGACTGGTTAAATTAGAGATACTGAGCAACTCGCAAGAGGCTGATGACATAAAATGTTATTATGGTCACACTGAAAGTAATCAGTGGTGACTAGAACTGTGTTTTAAGTGATTTTTCATATTGTGAAATCTTGTGCTGTTTTGAGACTATTTCAGTTACCTAAATGCATTTATGAGAGGTTTATGAAAATAGGACATGTGAAGAGGGGTAGGAGATGATGTGCGTGTGGGGGCTGGAGAAGCGGAAGAGAGAGAGAGAAAAAGAATGTTGCCTTAGAAAAATATTGTTCCATTACTCTGTAATTTGGGGGTTCTATTTTTAAAAGATTTTTCAGAGGCTTTTTACTTTCACAAAATTATTAGTGTAAACCATCTATCATCTGAGGTAACTCATATTTTGTTGATTACTGTGGCCTGGTGACCTAATAGTATGAGAACTGATACTATTCTGATAGTATGAGAACTCTAAAGCCATACGATAAAAGGTAATATGTTAGTATGTGACATACAATGCAAGATTTTATAAAACTGTAGGGTCAGTCTTATTTTCAAATATAATCTATTAATGTAACAATGTAAACCAATGGATCATTCCTCCCCTATGCTAGTTTTTAAAGCAGGAAATGTATAGCCACCCTTCTTTTCTTTAAAGAGTCTAGCTTTTTGAACACAGGGTTTCCAGTTTCTTTCTTTCTTTTCTCCCTAGGTCTTTGAAGTTCTTTCTACTCCCTGAGTAGCGTAAGAGTAAGAGTTTGCAGGCCTGTAAATGTAGAAATAAGCCAGGTGGGGGTGGTGAGGGAGGAGTTTTTGCACAGGGGTAGGAAATTGTGGGGTAGGTGTGGGAAAGTTCCTTTTACATCATCGATTCTGTAACTCTCAGTCTCTATAATTAATAATTTAGATACTCTCATTTTCATTTTCTTATTTTTTCACATGGAATCATATCTCCATTAAATAAAATAGAGATATATGTTGTTATATACATGGTGATACTGTATATACATGTATACACTTTAGATTTCTGTGTAAATATTGTTGCCTGTCTGGTCACTACTGCCATGGCTCTCACTAGCCCTGTTGAGCACTTGCCTTATTTTCATTGCTGTTGTGTGGCTGGTGTTTAATAGTAATAATGCGACAGGTAGCTAATCACTTTTTAAAGAACACTCTGTAGGCCTTTAAAGTATTCCACACATTATTTTTAATCATCATAATTTCTGAAGTACTTATATTTTCTCATTATAAAGATGGCAGAATTGAGACCTTAAAGTTTAAGTAATTTAAGTTAACAATTTGGTATGAAGTCTGTCTGCAAAGTCTGAATTTCATAATATTATAGTCTTCATTCTAATCATTGGAGATTCATGTAATTTCAAATCTTTTGCTTGTATTTAATATAGATTAAGCTTGTATATTTATAATCTTGGTTTACATATAATATTAATATAGATTTTAAAAATTATATGTTAGCTGTTTCATGTAGTTCAACCTAATAATTTATCATACAATCAGGTGTAAGTTTAATATTGGGTTGGCCAAAAAAGTCTGTATGATTTTTTCCATAAAATGACACATTTTTCATTCTCACTGGTAACTTTATTGATTTGGATATTTTGAGTATGTTGGCTACCCACATGATAGAATGTTGATTGTTCTCAATGTCTCGATTTGATTTCTGTCAACTTTAACCGGTCTACACAAGAGTGGAGCATCATCCAGCGAGAAATCGCTAGCACAAAATTTTGCAAACTACATTTGACATGTACTATCAGTCAGAGCACCTTCTCCATACACTGCACAAGTCTTTTGTTGCATTTCAGTTGCATTTTTACCTTTTTTGAAATAATAAATCATAATATGCCAAAAAATGTTGCGTATTTTCTTTTATCTTCAGTATTGAAATTGCTATACAAAAAATCACCAATTTTGATAAGGTTTTTTTTTTAATGCATACTGATATGACAGCTGTCACAATACAACAAAATTGTTCTAAATGAAGTTAAAGACAACTAAGCACTAGTAGAGCCATCTTATGATAAAAAAAACAAACTTTTAGACCAACTCATATCTTTATGGTTTTTTAGAAAATGCAGCTTTATAGAAGTTCAATTGACAAACACTGCAAGGTATCACATAAAATTGTAAGATATTTAAAATGTATATTGTGATAATTTGATATATGCATATACTGTGATAGAAGCCCTCCCATCTATTTAACATATCTATCACCTCATGTATTTATCTTTTTCCGTGTGTGACAGCCTTTAAAGTTTACTAACACATTTCCATTATACAGTGTGGTATTATTAACTGTAGTCACCATGATTTATATTAGATCTTTAGATCTTATTTATCTTATAGGTGAGTTCATATTCTTTTACTAGTCTCTCCAACACCTTGACAACCAGTTTTCTACTATGTTTGTGTGAGTTTGACTTTTTTATTTTGATGCCACATATAAATGATACCATGCAGTGTTTGTCGTCTTCTGTCTGGCTTATTTCACTTACACAATGCCTTCAGGGTCAGTCCATGTTGTTATAAATGGCAGGATATACTTTCTCATGGCTGCATAATATTCCACTTTGTGTGTATGTTGTGTGTGTGTGTAGTTCATCTTCTTTTGCACATTTTTAATCAGATTGTTTGATTTTTGGTATTGAGCTTGTGAGTTCTTTATATATTTTGGATATTAACTCCTTATCAAATACAGGATTTGCAAATTTTTATTTTTGTTCCATGGGTTGCCTTTTTTATTTTCTTGATGGTTTCCTTTGCTATGCAGAAGCTTTTTAGCTTGATGTAGCCCTTCCTACTTGTTTATTTTTGTTGCTTTTGCTTTTGATATCAAGTTAAAAAAATCATCATCAGACATGTTAATCTCTTCTCTGTTATCATTTTTATATTTTCTGTATACCATTAAAGCATTTATATTTGTTAGATCATTTACAAAACAGCTTGTGAGGGGGGATTACTTTGAGAGCATAGTTATAGGGAATTTAATGGTTGTAAATCTTGCAGGATGATATACCAGAACTAGAAGAATATTTCCTTGTGAACCTAACTTATGTTGAACTTATCATGGCTCCTTTAACTTCATTTCCTCCTAGACTAGGTATGTTGAGTTTTTGTTTCTTTCTTTTACTCACTGCAAACAAAGTAAATTTATTTTTTAGTCAGAAGTAGTCATTGTGCTGTGTGTCAGTATCAGCTATATGTGGGGGGTGCTGGGTTGGGGGGGTGGAGGGACAGCAGTGTGGTGGTTGTGGGAGTGATGTGGGGGGGGTTTGGGGGGGATAAATGGTGATGGAAGGAGACTTGACTTGGGGTGGTGGACACACATTACAGTGTACAAATGTGGTGTGGAATTGTGCACCTGAAACCTATATAATTTTGTTAGCCGTTATCGCCCCAATAAATTCAATAAAAAGAAAAAATATCAGCTATGTGTGAAAATAACTATGCTTTTAGATTTATTTTAATTTAGTAACTATCATGTTTTGCAGTTTTGACCAAAGAGTTATTATGTGATGCTTTCTACATCTTACAACTGTTTTGTAACCAAATTTGTAATCTTTAAAATAGAAGTAATTCTTAGGAATTTTTTCTTTTAAAATTTAATTTGCTATTTTCATCGTATCTCTAAATTAACAGATGCTTTTATTTTCTTTTAGGTTAAGCAGAGCTTTTACTCGTGTGTTTGTTGTGTCCTTGTTTCTTTTTTAACTTTTTATCTCTTCCTTTTCATTCTTTAGAAAAGACTCAGTTAATTCATTACAGACTGAAAGGTAAAACTTGAACCTTAGAACAAATTTATGTAGATTATTTATTTTTAAAACACAAACTCCTCTTTGTTTGTAGTTTGGACATTTAATAGTGGGAGATTTTATCTGAAACCTGTAGGGGGTGGTAGTGAGTAGCACCAGGGTAGCCTGACTCCCATCCCTTCATTAGAAGGCGCCCTGGGCAGAGGGGCAATTCATCTGGGTGAAAGGAGGAGAAGCATGGCCAAGAGCAGTGGTCCAGGGAATAGGGGTTTCTCACTCACTCCTGAGGCTCAACATGACAACTTTGAAAATATAAAAAGGAACTCATCAGTTTATAGCTTACTATTGTTTGAAAAAATTTCAGTTCTTTTGCAAAAGAGATAAATGACTACAAGGACTAGGTTGTTTACATCAAGTAATTAACAGAAGATAATTATCATTCATGCTAAGAAAACTAAAAAAATAGTTCCTATTTCTTTTAGACTCATATTAAAGGCACTTTGAATAGTTTAACTTCTGTTGAGTGCTTTTGATGCTCCCGTTTCATGTGGTTTGTATGTTAGTATCCTTATTCCTTATTATCTTCCCATTCTACAGATAAGGGAGCTGAGGATAAGAGAAGCTAAGTAACATGCCCAAAGTCACACAACTAGCATAGTGGAGCTGGTCTTCTGCTTTGCAGCCTCTACTCTGATGGGCACAGATTCTGATTTTACATTATTTGTTGAACAATGCATTCTCTTCACTCAGAATTACACTCTTCATACCCTTTCCCTACTTCGTCAGCTGTAAGTGCCCCAGATTAAGGTAGTGCCCCTGAAATTTAAAAGGTAGAGAACAAAATATTAAAAAACAAAAAATGGTAACAGGGTTAGTTACTATTTCAAGACTGACTAGTGGATATTGGTAACATATTGAACTGGGTGGACAGAATGCAAAATAAAAAGGGATTAAGGGAAGTTTACTTCAATGTTAGTCTCACTTCATTTCTCCTAACCATTTCCCCATCTCTCCCACCTGTCTCAAATTCTGTTTGTATCTGTCTCTGTCTGTGTCTGTCTTTTTTCACCTGTATTTTTCTCTTCAGCACTTCTTGTTTCTCTTCCCATTTCTTTCTCTTTTCTCCCTCTTTCTACTATTCCAACTGTCCCCGTTTTCCTTTTTTCTCGAAGTGGATTAAATAATAGAAATAAAACTATAGCCTCAGTTGCTTATTTCCTACTTTTCTCAGTTGATTAAATTTCAGTAAGTCAGTGACTCTTGTTAGCAAAATGTTTTCTTGTTCAGATGTTATAAGTCTATTTTCTTAAACATCTTTTGAATAGTGTTGTAAATACCTCTAAATTGGGAGTTAATAGTCTCAAAGAGATTATCTTTAAATTCTATATCAAATAGTGCTTTTTAAATCATTTATATTTATGTTAAAGTACACTTCTATGTTTTTTTTCAGATTCAGAGGGCTTAACTGCACAAATTATGATTGATGCCAATGATGGTGCTCGAGGCATAATCGAATGGCAACATAGTAGGTAAGCCCAAGGCCGTGTGAGAGCCCTTTTTTGAGCTCCAGATTCTTTATTATTTACAGAATAAAAGCTTATAGGAAAAATGCATATATTCTTTTCACTCTAGGTTTGAAATTAATGAAACCCAAGGACGTTTAACATTAATAGCCCAAAGGAGCAAAGGGGCCCTCGGCCACGTGTCCTTGTTTGTGTACGCCCAGAATCTGGAAGCGCAGCTGGGCCTGGATTACAGCTTTGCCCCAATGGTGAGTTCCTTGAGAATGATAATGATTCAGGGCCTGAATAAAGAAATCTTAAAATAATAAACTGTGATATATTCCTCAGTTAATTAGGGCAGAGGACTCCCACATGGTAGAATAGTTCCCTTCACTATTTTATTAAAATATATAAGTTGAATTTTCAGTACCATTTTAATGATTATTCTGTATTTTCTCAATTTATTGCAATACTTAATACTGGAGAGTTACCATGTTAAAAATTTATATTAGGTGAACTTCTCACAGGGTTTCTCATGCTTCTTGAAAATTTAACTCTTTTATTTTTTTAATTTACTTGAGACACATTTAGTGTTTTAAAATACTTTTTACTTTGTCTCTTCATGCCTTTTAATTACGCAAAAATTTACTTCTCCCACAAATTTTATCTTCTAAACTTAATATTGTTGATTTAAATTTAAACAGCTTGTGAGAAAAATAAGGGAATAAATCTGTTAAAAGTTGATTTCACTTTTACAGCTATATTGTATTTCTTTCCATTCTGTAAAAACACAGAGTGTATTTCAATATACTACTGTTTATTTTAACTTTCTTGACCAGATTCTTCATTTTGCCAATGGAGAAAGGTATAAAAACATTGACATCATGATTCTTGATGACGATATTCCAGAAGGAGATGAAAAATTTCAGCTGATTTTAACAAATCCTTCTCCTGGACTAGAGCTGGGGGAAAATACAATAGGTAACATAATTTTTTTTACACAGCTCCCTTTCCCTATGCTTTTTCCCTAATATGGAGCCTGATGTAAAGGGATTAGAAAGTCCTGATGGTTTTGTGTGCTTAGAATGAAAAATACTGTAAGTTAAGCATTTTGGAATTCCTGTGTCGTGCAGCAGTGCTTCTGGTGTGCACACGTGTGAGTAAAAAGTAGGCTGGTAGCAATGATAACATTAAATCATTGCTATAATTATTATAGGTTTTATTTAATTTGTAAATGTCTTTCCTTTGAAATTTGAAGTCTGCACTGGTTTCCTGTTTAGCAATAGAAGGAATGACAAAGTGGCTGTTTTAGTGTCATCTCATTGCAGTAGTATTTACACAGTTGAAATGTATTGATACCTGAAGACTGTTGATGGGAGCCATGATTCTTTGGTCGGAACAGTTTGTAATTGTCAGTAAAAGTAATCTTTGTTCACTACTTGTCAGCTGTCATGCTGACAGCTTAGAGAAGATAAAAAAAGAGAATATGAGGAAACCTCATGGATACACAGAACTTTAGGATCAGAAAGGCTCTAAAAGTCACTTAAGTCAGTTCCTTGTAGTGGTAAGTGAGACAGGAGGATTTCGAAGACTGAGTGTTGACTGACTTTCCTGTTTCAGCCAGTGGCTGAATGTTCTCTGGGACTCCCTTAATTTAATTAACCTTAGGATTTCTAAGTTATTGTCCATTATTTGAAAAAATATTGATTGGTAGTAAAAAACATGAAAGAATTTTTGAGTAACTCAAGAACTGGTTTTTACTTTTATTGCCATGTAAAAATAAATGGATATTTCCAAGTCTCTAGAAACTTTTTTCTTGAGGCTATAGCTATTATTTTAAATTAAAAGAGTATGCGTTTGAGATGAAATTATTTTGTTGTAGAGCATAGTGAGTTTTATGTGAAGAGTTATAAGAATGGACATCATGTGTTGGTTAAGAATGCCCTATGTATAAACAATAGAAAACCCAATTAAAACTGTCCAAAGGCCCTTTTGTTTTCTCTTCTTACCTTTGCAGTATTGGCTTTATTCCAGGCTGATGTCACTCGTCACATCAGCATCATTCTTCTACATTCCATGTAATAGGAAAGAGAAAATATTAAAAGTGAAGCATTCCTAAGAAGTCCTGATACAGTTCTGATTGGAATTCCATAGGGTACATGCCCACCACCATGACTAGTGGGAAGGAGTGTGTTATTGGGCTCTGTTATATTTACTTATGCTTGTGATTTTCTATTTTTTTGATTCAAATTTTATTGTATGTTTTTCCATTATCAGTTAGTCCCCTTAACCCCCTCCCCCAGCAGTCACCACACTGCTGTCCCTGTCTGTGAGTCCTTTTTCCTTTCTGTCCAGTCCCTCCACCCTCTCTAACCAGCGCCTCTCCACTAGCTGTCGTCTGTTCTACGTCTTTGAGTCTGTGTCTGTTTTGCTTGTTTATATATTTAAAAAATTCCTCAGAACAATGTGAATTTAATAGTGGATAACTTCTTTAACCATGCCTCATTAATTGACCTTTACACTATTTCCAAACTTCTATAAAGTTTCAATAAATACCTTTATATGTAAATCTATATATATGTTGGTAATTAAGATTATCTGTTGAGTACAGTGGATTTTGAGTGTAAAGATTACAAATTGCCTTCATACTACCTACATCCAAAGTGCATATAAAACTGTTGTTTCTTCACACCCTCACCAGGAATCTCTTTGGTCTGTGATTTTTTTTTTATTAATTCTAATAAATGAAAAATATATGGTTGTATTGTTTTTTTCTTCTTTGCTCATTAGTGAGTTTGACACTGGTTGTGTTCTCTCAAAAGCAAACCATGAGACAAGTGTTTGGATGGAAGTAAATTAATTTGGAGGGTGATTTCTGGAGGCACAGTGAGAAATAAGTGAGGCAGAGAGGAAGGCTGATAGATGGGCTAATAAACAGCATAGCTATGGGCAACTGGGGCTCGTCTTGACAGGGTCCTTGTTAGTCACGAACTGAACAAAGCTCAAGGCTGTCCTACTGAGAAGGAAGGAAACCAGGATACTCATTCACCAATTTCTGTCCCTCAGTGTCTGAGGATTTCTTTTGAGTGTGAAGTCTTCAGCAGTTCCGGCCTGATTCCTGCATGAGCTGATGCTGTCCTCACTTACAGAGAGAGCAGTGGGCATAGGAACTGCTGAAGGTGACTCAAGAGTGGGCCAGAGGGGTATAGGTGAGCCACTGACAGCATCTGCCACAGTCCCCCTTTAGCACTTTATAATTTTTTCATATAGGTCTTACATATTTTACTGTGATTCATAGTTATTGTTGTCATGAACGAAGTCCCTTTTCTCTTACATTTTTAATAGAGTTATAGCTGATGTATAGAGATATTATCATTTTAAAAATATTTGCTCTGAAATATACTCCCTAACTTTGAGCAGCTGCCCTGACACTTTCTAGCTCGTTGGCTTCTGTAAATTGCCTGTTTGTGCTTCAGTCATAGGTTCTGTGAAATGGGAATAATAATAGCAACAACCACAGGGGTATTGTGAGAATTAAATGAGTTTAATATATGTAAGTGATTTGTAAGTTCTAAGTAATATTAGTTGCTGTTTCAGTTGTTGTTATTAATATATCATTAACAGTGGTAGTAAAAAGTAAAAATTCAATTTTTGAAGGCTACTCTGCTTATGTCTTGAACTCATAATTCTTATAATTTTTTTCTCTTGCATTTTCTAAGAAGGCAATTGTGTTGCCTAAAAAACAGGAGCAGATCTGATGCTCTCTTTTTAACTTTTTATTTTCTTTGCTCATTAGTGAGTTTTTATTTTTATTTCTTTTTAAAATTTTTTAATTGTTGTTCAAGTACAGTAGTCTCCATTTTCCTGCCATCACTTTCCCCTGCCCCACCCTCAATCCTTGCCCACTTGGGCTTTGTCCATGGGTCCTTTATGCATGTTCCTTGACTTGACCCTTCCCCTTCTTTTTTTTCATTGTTTTTATTTTTTATTACTTAAAAAGGTTTTTATTTATTGGTTTTTTAGAGAGAAAGATAGAGACAGACACACACACACACACACACACACACACACACACACTGATCCACCATTGGTTTTTTAGAGAGAAAGAGAGAGAGAGAGAGACACACACACACACACACACACACACACACACACACACACACTCTCTCTCTCTCTCTCTCTCTCTCTCTCTCTCTCTCTCTCTCTCTCTCTCTCTGATCCACCATTGGTTTTTTAGAGAGAAAGATAGAGAGACACACACACACACACACACACACACACACACAGATCCACCATTGGTTTTTTAGAGAGAAAGATAGAGACAGACACACACACACACACACACACACACACAGATCCACCATTTTACTCTCTTACGCATCCGTTGCATCCATTGGTTGACTCTTGTATGTGCCCTGACAGGGGATCAAACCTGGAACCTTGGTGTATCAGGACAATGTTCTAACCAACTGCACTGCCTGGCCAGGGCTCCATTGCTTTTATGCCTGTAACCTGGTTGACAGTTCCAGGACAGTGATGACAGGCATCATTGTCTAGTTTCTGTTTTTAGAGGCAATATTTTTTTTAATATTTCCGCATAAAGTTTATTATTTTCTACTGGCGTGTGAAAGATACCACTTCATCAGGTTGAGGAAGCTGCCTTTTATTCCAAGGTTACTGAGTATTTTTATATCATAAGTGAATATACATTTTATTAAATGCTTTAAAAAATGTCTTTGTTTCTTGACAGTGGGAATTCTTAACATGACAATGTGGGGAAAAGAAATCCCTTTTTAAAGTGATCCAGAGAAGAGGTGACCTGGTTTACAGCAAAGCATCCACACGCTTCCTTGCACTTATAAGCCATTCTGTTTTTATTTATTACTGTAATATTTTTATTTTGACAGCCTTAATTACCGTCCTTGCTAATGATGATGGCCCTGGAGTTCTATCATTTAACAACAGTGAGCACTTTTTTCTGAGCGAACCAACAGCTCTCTATGTACAAGAGAGTGTTGCAGTATTATACATCGTTCGGGAGCCTGCACAAGGACTGTTCGGAACTGTGACAGTTCAGTTCATTGTGACTGAAGTGAATTCTTCAATGGAGTCTAAAGATCTGACACCTTCCAAAGGCTATGTTGTTTTAGAAGAAGGTGTTCGATTCAAGGTACAGTGTGAACCTTCACTGACAATGAATAATTATTTTTTATATTTACAAAATAATATTATCTTGGAAGAGCATCCTAGGTCCTAGTAAGAAAAAGAATCTTTCCAGCACAAGTATTAGGTAAAGATATAAATAAGTTTCTAAATGAAAGTACCATAGTGCTATGTAGTTTATAGAGAGTGCAACTGGAAACATTTGCTCTGTTAATTAAGTTGTGCAGTGTACAAATAATAAGGTATATGCATTGCTGTTTTACATTTTAAGCATATTCAAATGGAATACTTCAATTTATAAATCTATAAACCAGAAACTAAATCATTCTTTGTAGTCATTAAGCCTCAGCACAATCGTTCCTTTTTGCCATATTTTTGTTGAGGAAAACATAACTACCTACTTCAGACTGCTTGTTTCAGAAGCAGGTATCCTACATGAATGGGAATAGCTTATTAGAGGAAAAAATGCTGGATTTGGATTAATTATAAATGTGGTCTATACTATCAAAACTTTATCTTCAGAAACCTCTTTTCCTATATATTTTGTTTCTGTTACTCAACTTTATTTTTAAAATACAGTTTAAGTTTAAAATAGCTAATTGCATTAAGCACATTTTTTAATCCAGCTATTAATAAAGTATAATTCTAAAATAAAGTATTTAAAACTATTCCATCTAAAAACAGACCACCCAATAATTAAATTATTTATGATCACTTTGTGTAAATTTGAACCCATCTTAAAATGTATATTCATTTGTGTGTTTAATTTTTTATGTTTTTGTAAATTTAGAACTTTTTATTAATTTTTTAATGACACATTTTGATATAGATGTTAAAGAATTTAAATTTGAAGTATTTTAAGAATTTTCTATTGCTTTACATTCACATGCTTTTTAAAAAATGTTTTAAGTTATATTAAACATTTAAAAGTATTTTAAATTATTTTGTTGTGGTGTTTTCTTAAAAGACTTTTTCACCACATATTTAAGGATCTTTCTGTTCATTAGGCAAATTAAATGTAAATAAATTGGAATAAGTGAAATTTTCATTCACACACATAATGGCTGTTTTCCACACATATTTTGATTTTGAGATATAAACAATAAAATACATAAATCTTAAGTATGTGGCTTAATGACTTTAAAAATATGTATATATCCATGTAACCACCACTCAAAGTAAGATATTGAACATTATCATCACTGAAAAGTTTCTTGCTTTCCCCAGAGGAAATTACTTTCTAATTTCTATCATTAAAGACTCATTTTACTGGTTTTTTTAACTTCATATAAATAGAATCATGGAGTCTATACTCCTTGATGTCTGGCTTTTGTGCAATGTAATTTTTAAGATCCATATGGTTGCACACATCACTAGTTTGTTGCTTTTTTTATTGCTAAGTAGCATTTCATGGAATAGACCACTATTTGTTTACCCATTCTCTTGGTGATGAACATTTAGGATTTTTATAGTTCGGGCCTACAGTGGTTATAATTGTTTTTCAACAATGAATCCTGGACTAGTATGAGACTAACACAGTTGTATATCTAGAGCAGGATAAAGAATTAAGCAAAAATGGATAGAGATATTTAATTTTTAATCTTAATGTTATTTTTAAATGCCATAAATATTTATTTTTTAAAAGTTTTAATTGTATTTTTCTATTACCATTTATCCCTCTTATACCTCTGTTTCCCCCTTAGTCACCACACTATGTCCGTAAGCCATTTTTCCTTTTTGCTTGGTCCCTCCACCCCTCTACCGCCCCCACGGTTGTCATCCTGCTCTCTATCTATGAATCTGCCTCTGTTTTGCATGTTCATTTTGGTTTTTCATTATATTCCACATGAGTGAAATCATATGGTATTTGTCTTTCTCTGCCTGGCTTATTTCACTTAGCATAATGTTCTCCAGGTCCATCCATACTGTCGCAAAGGGTAAAATTTTCTTTTTTATGGCCGAGAAGTATTCCATTGTGTAAATGTCCCATAGTTGTTTTATCCACTCATCTAGAGAAGTATATTTTTAGACACTTCAGTGTAATATATTACAGTGTCGAAAGTCTTGAAGTTAGTAGCAGGAAAGAATTGTAATTATCACATTACGGGGATCAGTAATAGAATTTAAGAAAAGGTGGTATTTTACAGAACATGTTATTATATTGTCAAAGTGTTTAGCATATTTCTCTGTCCATTGTAGAAAAACTATATTTTTGTAACTTTGTTTTTTGATTTTGTTTTCAGGCCCTACACATATCTGCCATATTAGACACGGAGCCAGAAATGGATGAGCATTTTGTTTGTACCTTGTTTAATCCGACTGGAGGCGCTAGACTAGGGACACGAGTTCAGACCCTGATAACAGTTTTACAAAACCAGGCCCCTTTGGGACTGTTTAGTATCTCTGCAGTTGCAAATAGGTATAGTTTATTCATAAGGAAATTTATGAAATTTCCTACTTCTGAAGCTAAGTAGGAAATATTTTTTGACATAAAGAAATTGCAGGAGGAAATTGATCTTTGACTTTCTTAAAGGGGTCTTTTAAAAAGACCTGTAGCAGATAGACCAGAGAGGCCATGTGCCCTCTCTTATCAGAAACTTAATCATGTCCTGCATAGTGATGTTATTAAAATTCTTATTTTCTCAGAGTTTATACTTTCAGGTAATGGCTTGCACTGTTTTTTTTCCAATATAATTAAAAGTGATAAATAATAAAAATTATATGTCATTACTCAGAGTAAATGAATGACTCTTCAAATATATATTAACATGATTATGGTTTTTGAAATTCCCTCTGGAGAATGAAGATTTTTTTTTTAATATCTTAAAAATAGTTCAGGAAGTCTAGTTTCATTAATACACTGAGAATTCCTGACTTTTTACTTCGTGTAACATACTTTTGGTTTATATGAGAAATGGCAGTGTTTCTTTTTCTTTTTTTAGAATATGCAGCATGAACGTACTGAAGTTACTGACTACCAGTGTTTTGTTATGATCCTAGTATCAGAGTATTACATTGATGCTTTTTAAAAAAAATCATAAATGAATATTTTTGAGCGCTAGAGCCTAGTTTTACTGCTCTGTACAACTTATGGATGGATCTCACCTTGGCCAGTGTAAATTTAAAAGTGTATTAAATATATTCTAGCAATGTGATATATATTTTAATTTGTAGAAATTATGCTCTATTTTCTGCTTTCCATAATCTATTTGTTTCCTTTAGAGCCACCTCTATATATGTCGAAGAAGCCAACAGGACTGTATATTTAAATATATCACGTACTAATGGCATTGATTTAGCTGTGAGTGTGGAGTGGGAGACAATATCTGAAACAGCTTTTGGCATGAGTATGTTTAATTTTTTATGAGAACAAAATTCCATAACCAAGAAAGATTGCATGTATAAGATTTACATATTCCCTGATGAATTCTATATTATGGATCTGTTGAAAGTGGAGAACAGATATCTAATTCTTTTACTGCATCCACAAATATTTATTAAGTGCCTATTATGTGCCAGGCTTGGAACTAAACTCACAGAGCTTAGAATTTAGGGGGTGATAGAAATAAAACAAGAAAAAAAATCAATATGTAGTTTAAACTATAATGAATGTTCTAAAGGGGACATTTTTAGTGTTGTGAGGACATAAATGAATGCTTCTCAGGTGTATCAAAGTCTAAACTAAGATAAAATGCTGAATAGGGTTTGATTATGCAAAGACCTGGGTTGGAGGAACACGAAGGAAACAGTGGGAAGTGAATGAGGCAAAAGTCTAGGGTCATTTAAAAAAAGCATGTAAATGAAAAACTTTGGAGTGGACATTGGGTTAGAAATAAGTGGAGTGTTGAATTTGAAAAGTTAGATAAGACTAGATCATTCAAGAGGTTGAAGAACACGTTGTGGACGTTTGTCTTAATTCTAGGGTTAATGGAAAGCCTTTGAGTCCTTAGGCATTGGGGAGGGTTGCTATGTGTATGTGGCATAATAAGGTGGTATGATCACATTTGCACTTTGAAGGTATTCTCAGTGCTGTATTAAGAATGGGTTTCATTCTTTGAATAATAAACTTAGAGTGGATATACTTTGGAAGGGTTTATGCAGCAGTAAATTATGATTTGTGTTTTTCAGGGGGAATGGATATTGTATTTTCCATATTTCAAAGTTTTTTTGATGCCTTGGCTTCTGGCTGGTGTTTCTTTACTTTGGAAGATTCAGTATATGGTGTAATGTTAAGGAAAGTGTCTTCTACTATTTACCGATGGCAAGGGGTTTTTATTCCACTTGAGGTAAAAACATTGCTTTTTTAACAGTGTACAAAATAAGATGTACATGTAAATGCTGGATGCCTTGTGAATTGCTGTTATTCTTATTCCTTACTTTCTAGGATTTAAATATAAAAAATCCTAAAACCTGTGAGGCCTTTCATATTGGCCTTTCTCCCTATTTTGTGATTACTCATGAAGAAAGAAATGAAGAAAAGCCTTCTGTTAACAGCGTGTATACATTCACATCTGGACTCAAATTATACCTGGTAAAAGAAACAACTAAAAGCTTTTCTTTTTTTGTAGCTTGCTTTATTTAAAAGAAAAATTAGATTTGTAAGCTCGATCTAAATGGAAGACAATGTATGTTCTGTGGAAAAAGGGCTTTTGCAAGCTGATACACATTTGAGCAAGGTGACTCAGCCAGGGATATTTTCATCTTTCTTGAAATGACTCCTAAAGAGGCATATTTAGGGATCAGAATGACTTTTCAAGCTTTAAACTTTAACTACTAATTCATACTTTTACTGTGTTACTCTTTTACTTATATTCTATTTTAAATTTTTATTCTCACTGTTCTGTCTTCCTTCCAGGTACAAACAATAATTATTTCGGAAAGTTCTCAAGTAAGATATTTTACTTCAGACAATCAAGATTATTTAATTGTTGCAAGTCAAAGAAATGATTCTGAATTAACGCAGGTTTGATTCTTTTAAAATGAAATTATTTCTTTTTAATATCAACACTACAATTAAAGCTCCTCAAAGACATAGTCTGTAGGTTTAATATAAAATAACACCATAATTTGGAGTAAAGAAGTAAATTAGAATATAGATATTGATTAGTTATAGTTAATTTATAAAAAATGAAATTATGACTATTATACTATCTTCAAGAGCCAGAGTAAGTATAATACAAAGCCTTAACACTTAATTAGTATTTAATTGAGTTGGAAAATGCTATCTAGAAAAATTGTACACCTGGACAGATTATATCACAAAAATTCATGACTAACATTGCCAAATGGGCACTCACATAACCTTCGAAATTCCATTTTTCTTTAGTAAACTACATCTCATAATCCTAAACATGCTGATTTGATAATTTTTGTCACTTCCTACATTCCCATACCTACTCCTCACCTCTTCGCTTTCAGCTTATGATCTTGTCTGAATGAAAGATACTGGAGGGGAGGTTACTGATCTTCCCAATGCCAACTTTAGAAATGCTCTTGAAACCCAATCTCATTCCACCCTCCTGCTGCAGTAGAGGGAGTGTTTTTTTGTCAGAAAGCCAGGCTCCTCTTGTAGGTGCTCCTCCTGCTGTCATAAGGTTTAGTTATCCTTGTATGTCTGCAATTGCTGGCATCTCTCTCTAGGATTATTACAATCGGCATATTCCGGACCTCCAAGCTTAAAGAGAGATTCCTTTCCTGATCTCCTCCCCTTTTACATTCTGTTTTGTTTCTCCCTTCTATAGTCAGACACCTTGAAAGAATTATCTACTTGCTTTGTCTTCACTCCTTCATGGTCACTGATGACAAGGGAGTTGCAGATTCAAAGGATGGTTTTCTGTCATTCTCTTACAGTACCTCCCACCGCCACGTGACAGTCAGCTTCCTCAGATTTAAACCATCTCTTGATTTCCAGAAGAGATCAGGATACCACAAAGATTTTCCTTTTGTTTCTCTGTATCCTTCTCAGTCTCCATTGCCAGTTCCTCCTTCCTTTTTTTTTAAAAACAATTTTTATTGTTCAAAATCATTTGTCTCCATTTTCCCGCCACCACTTTCCCCTGTCCCACCCCCCCCAACCTCCCACCCTCAATTCTTCCCCACTTTGGCTTTGTCCGTGGGTCCTTTATACGTGTTCCTTGACTCTTCCCCTTCTTTTCCCCATTACCCCTCCCTCCTTGTTACTGTCGGTTTGTTTTTCCTTTCAATGTTGCTGGTTATATTTTTCTTGCTAGTTCGTTTTGTTGATTAGGGTCCACTTATAGGTGAGATCATACGGTATTTTTCTTTCACCCCCGTCTTATTTCACTTAGCATAATGCCCTCCAGTTGCAAACATAATGCCCTCCAGTTCCATCCATGCTGTTGCGAAGGGTAGTAGCTCTTTCTTTCTTTCTGCTGTGTAGTATTCCATTGTGTAAATGTACCATAGTATTTTGATCCACTCATTTATTGATGAGCATTTAGGTTGCTTCCAGCACTTGGCTATTGTAAAGTGTGCTGCTATGAACATTGGGGTGCATAGGTTCTTTTGAATTGGTATTTTGGGATTCTTAGGGTATATTCGCAACAGTGGAATCACTGGGTCAAAAGGAAGTTCCATTTTTAGCTTTTTGAGGAAATTCCAAACTGTTTTCCACAGTAGCTGTACCAGTCTGCATTCCCACCAACAGTGTATTAGGGTTCCCTTTTCTCCACAACCTTGCCAGCACTTGTTTGTTGATTTGCTTATGATGACCATTCTAACTGGTATGAAGTGGTATCTCACTGTGGCTTTAATTTGCATTTCTCTGATGACTAGTGATGCTGAGCATCCTTCCATATGTCCCTGAGCTCTATGTATGTCCTCCTTGGAGAAGTGTCTGTTCAAGTCCTTTGCCCATTTTTTAATTGGATTATTTGTCTTCCTAGAGTGGAGTCGTGTGAGTTCTTTATATATTTTGGAGCTCAAACCCTTACCTGAGGTATTATTGCCAAATATATTTTCCCATACAGTTGGTTCCCTTTTCATTTTGCTGATGTTTTCTTTAGCCATGTAGAAGCTTCTTATTTTGATGAAGTTCCATTTGTTTATTCTTTCCTTTATGTCCTTTGCTCTAAGGGACATATCATTAAAATACTGCTGTATGGGATATCTGAGAGTTTCCTGCCTATGTTCTCCTCTAGGACTTTTATGGTGTCATGACTTATATTTAAGTCTTTTATTCATCTAAAGTTTATTTTTGTGTATGGTGTAAGGTGGTGGTTGAATTTCATTTTTTTTGGATGTAGCTGTCCAGCTCTCCTAACACCATTTGTTGAAGAGCCTATTTTTACTCCATTTTATGCTTCTGCCTTCTTTGTCGAATATTAATTGACTTTGTAGACATGGGTTTATTTCTGAGCTCTCTATTCTGTTTCATTGATATATGTGTCTGTTCTTATGCCAGTACCAGACTGTTTTGATTACAGTGGCCTTGAAATATAGTTTGATGTCAGGTATTGTGACCTCTCATACTCTATTCTTCTTTTTCAAAATTGCTGCAGCTGTTCGGGGTCGTTTATAGTTCCATATGTATTTTTTGATATGTCTGTTCTATGTCTGTGAAATATGTCATTGGTATTTTAATAGGGATTGTGTTGAATCTAGACATCGCTTTGGGTAGTATGGACATTTTGGTGATGTTAATTCTTCCAATCCATGAACACGGTCTATGCTTCCATTTCTTTGTGTCTTCCTTAATTTCTTCAGTGTTGCATAGTTTTCTAAGTACAGGTCTTTTACCCTCCTTGGTTAAGTTTATTTCTCGGTACTTTACTTTTCTTGTTGCTGTAGCAGATAGGATTTTTTTCCTGATTTCTGATATTTTCTGATTTTTCCTGATATTTCATTGTTGGTGTACAAAAATGCCTTCAATTTCTGAATATTGATTTTATATCCTGCTGTTTTGCCAAATTCACTTATTAGGTCGAGGAGTTTTTTGGTGGAGTCTGTATGTAAAACAATGACAGCTTTACTTCCTCCTTTCCAATTTGGATGCTTCCTCTTCTGAACTTACAGTTTTCCATGTTCAGTTGCAGTTCAAATTTCTTTTTTATTTCTCTTCATTCATTCTGGGTTTAAATATTAACTATAGGTTTATGTCTTCCAAATTTATCAGTAGCTGTGTCTCCGTATTCCAAACATGTATATCTTACCTGGAGATTGGCATCTCCACTTAAATATATTAAAGGTATCGGAGATGTAACATATCCCCACTGAGCTCTGGATTTTCTCTATGAAACTTGTTCAGTGCTTGCTTTCATCTCAGGGAATAACAACCTCCTGACTACAATTACTCGGCAATATATCTTTCTGGATTACTCCTTTTTATTCATTGTCATCTACTTTATTAAGTGTTGTTATTATATCTTTCATTATTATAATTATATAATTGAGTACAGACATTTTTTCCTATCTCTGCATCTTTCTCTTTAATCCAGGTCTCCATCATTTCTCTCGCACACTGTTAGAGTAGCTTCCAGCTGGTTTTTGAACTTCTCTGACTTCCTCAGATCCATCCCCCATCAAGTAGCTGGAGTAATATTTTAAAATATTAATTAATATTGTGTTATTCCTCACTTTAAAACTTCAACGATTTCCAATTATACATAGTGTAAATCTAAGTTATTTAATATGGACTATAAGAAGGGTAACCATATCTCCTTATTTGCCCAGTATTGTATTATACCTGTTGTCCTGATACAATTACTAATATTATCCCTTTTGCTTTCGCAGTGACCTCTGTGAAAAATTATGTGGCCACCCTAACAAAAGATACCTCTTGATCTTAACCTCTGTAGTCTTAGTGGTTGTTATTCCCTAGCACTAGCAACTTCTTTCCAGCTGGAACAGTCTTCATTCAGATAACGATAAACTTTTTGTGCCTTGGAGATTTTGTCATTCTCTACCTTTATTTCTCTATACACCCATAGTTCTCTGTCACACCATTCCAGTTGTTATCTTTAGCACTTGTATTAATTTTATAACCATACATTTATTTAATTGATGTGTGTTTGCCTTCTACTAATCTTAATAACTAATATTTAATATCCATAAAGGGAGGTATTACTCCTCATATCTCCTAGCATAATGCCTGGCTCATATAAGGTTCCCAATTTTGAGTGAATAAATAAAATTCTTTGTGAACTTGACCAGGTCATATAAAAACCAGATAGATTTGGGATTTTCTTTTAATTTCAAATTTATGAACACTCACCCTGAAACCTTGTATGCATTGCCACCTTTGAGACTAAAAAGCTTAGATGTTTCTCTTTATATTCTATTGCTTGAGCAGAGGGAATGAATCATATTACAGCATCATAAAGTTTCTTATCCAGTTCTAAATTGTTCATATTTAAATTAATTCTCTCCTACTTTTGGCTTTCTCCTTCTCTTGCTGTCACTGACCACTGCCCAGATGTCTATTTGAAACCCACTTATTTTCAAATAACTTTGCTTTTAAAATTCATTCTGTGTGTATGTTCTCTTTCTCTCTTCCTCTCTCTTGCTCACTTTCTCACTCTCACATACACACAATGCGCACAGATAAAAAGAGGGAGAGAGCTTAAGTTTTGCTATATTTTTATTTATGATAGTACCCTCCCAATTAAATAAAAGGATTGAGGAGAATAAAGATACAATATTGGTTAAACTCTCAACAAATGCTAAATTCCTAGTCATGGAGGGTTTTGTATTTGAACATTTTTTATAGGTCTTCAGATGGAATGGCGGGAGTTTCGTGCTGCATCAGACGCTTCCTGTCCGAGGTGTGCTGGGCATGGCCTTGTTCACCAGAGGCGGCTCTGTGTTCTTAGCCATTTCCCAGGCTCACGCCAGGCTCAATTCCCTTCTGCTCAGATGGTCTGGCAATGAGTTTATTAACTTTCAAGAAGTGCGTATCAGTGGGACCACACAAGTCGAGGCCTTGATTTCAGGCGATGATATTTACTTACTTTTTGCCAAAACTGTCTCTCTAGGTAAGCAGATTTAGTGTTTATAATGCATACATAGTTATTATCAAAATTATCTAGCATTCATATAATATGTTCATATGAAAATGCTCTTATAATAGAATTCTTAGAACGGGTCTTGATGGGTAAGTACTGGCTGTCAGCTACAAATAGATTTTGGGAAAAAATTGTGTCATATCCATAATCTTTAGCTGTTCTGAACACATGTAGCTTTAAGATACTAAAATACAATTGGGGATGGGTGGGTAATATGGAAAGATCTCTGAAGAGGTCCATGAAGATCTTACACCCAAAACATAAACGGGCAACTTTTTCTATAACTGTACTGGGGGTGCCATGGATAATTTACGGGAGTGATACGTAGTGCTCAACAGCTTTTGATAAGACTTTGAAAATATTCATTGAATATGACTATGCTTTCTTCTGTTTAGTAGGGCATTCATAAATAAAATACCAACATTCCTAAAAAATAAAACATTTGTTGCTATTCTTTTTTTGATATCAGGTCATGATTAGTGGCTAACTATGTATGTACCTCAGGTGGTAACTGCAAAAAGCCTTGAAGTGTTCCCTACTAAGCTACATTTCTGTTAAACTAAATGATATATGAGGAATGTCCTATTAAATTTGTTTTTTCAATTAAATTTAATGTTTTGATTATAGTTTTGCTATGTAATGGTCATTTTTTCCTGTAACTTTTGCCTTTGGTTTGACTTTTATTCCATTATTGTAGGGGATCAGAATTCAATTGATATTTTCATCTGGGAGCCAGGACAGTCGTCTTTTAGGTATTTTCAATCTCTGGATTTTGCTTCTGTTAATAGGATTCACTCCTTCACACCAGCCTCAGGAATAGGTAAGGGCTTTTCAGGTGCCGACTAATCCTGGGGACAGTGCGGAAAGCTAGAATGATTCTAATCTCACTGAATTAGAAGTAGTGTTACATTGCCAGACACTGGGTATGTTAATAAGGTTTTAAAACCAAGATCTTGACAATAATATTTCCAGAAATTATAGAATTTCCAAATGACTAATATTCTTAAAATGGGGACTGTGCTTGAGGAGAATTAGAATGACTAAAATATGGAGATAAATATTAATGAAAAATAAGGAAAGGTAATACATTACTTTTGTCTAGAGAAAAATGAGGAGTGACATTACATATATATTTTTTAACTAGGAAAGTATTTATAAGGAGATAGCAAGTATGTGCAATGAAGAATTTTTAAAAAGTCAGAAAATGGTTGATGGCAATGAGAACTTTGCCATCCTCATTGACTCTCACAACTTTCTTCTGCAGCCTGAAATCTTTCCTGGATATCTGTACTATCATCTACACATCAGAAATAGGTTCTGAAACAGAGTCTGTTGTGAGAACCCAAGGGATTAACAGCCTGTGGAGGTTGTAGGATTATTTCAGGGTTGGTAAGAAGCCCCTTGGGTGGGCCAGTGACAATAAGGCAAAGAAGCCAAGGGCATTTGCATGGTGAACTTCTGGGGCTGCCTCCCACAGCCGGTGAATAGCTCAGGGGACACGCTCAGCAAGTCACTGTGTCTCTTGTCAAGGTGCCCAGAGGAACTTGGAAGCCAAACGTGAGTGGCTCAGCGGGCCAGTACGGATGAGTCAAAGTCCCACTTTTAAATTGAGATATGGAAATTCTGTATGAATTAAACCGTACACATTTATTAATTAGTTATTACATGTGTAAGTCACTGTTTAAAGTTATGAAGCATTTCTCACCCTCATAGGTTTCATCTTTGGTGGGAGAAGCAAGAAAAATATTAAGATAATAATTCAAGGTAGAGTCCCAATCCCATGTGCTCTGTGAGTGGTAGAATTGGAGAGGTTAAGGGTCTCAGAGGGGAGCTTGAGCTCTGCCTAGGTGGATTGGTAGGGAGTATGGTGGGCAGGTGAAGAGGTGTGAGCAGAAGTGAAAGGCAGGGGTGTCTGTGGCTTGGAGGGGGCAATGGGCAGACCAGTGTGGCGGGGACAGAGGATTTGATTCAGGGTTTGGTGGTGGTGAGGGGGAAACACACCAGAGTCTATGCAAGTGGGCCTGGAACGGCGGCCCGGGTATTGACTGTGCTTCGGGGGGCCCAGTGGTTCCCACACAGTTTGGTTTTAGGGACTTTTCAAGGTCTTAAAAATTCGAGCACCTCAAAGAATTTTTGTTTGTGTGTATATCTATTGATATATATTAGAAATTAAATGGATAAATTTATTCATTTAAGAATGACAGCGATAGACTCATTACATGTGAACATAACATTTTATTTTTAAAAAACTATATATCTGAAAACAAAAACTTTTGTAAGAAGAGTGACAATTTCTTTTTGCAAATCTCATGTCTGTTTTAATAGATGATACCTGGATTTTCGTGTCTTCTTGTCTTTAGCCTATTGCAATAATATCAATTGTATGGCTTCTGGAAAATCCCACCATGCACTTATGAAAGAATGAGAATGAAATAGACAAACAAAAATCTTAGTAGTATTATGAAAATAGTTTTGACCTCATAGCCCTCTTGAAGGGTCCTGGACAACATTCTGATCATTATCAAGGTGGAGAAATCCATGCAGGCATTTTAAAGACAAGTGATAATCAAAGGTACATTTCACAACTCCACCTACCTTTGGTGCATAGAATGTGCTGGATGTAGCAGTTTGTGACTGCCCAGGCCAGAGATGATGTAGAAGCCCGTGTAGGTGGTTAGAGATGTGGAACTGAAATCGCGAGGAACTCCATTATAGGGTTAGATTTCGGAGACAGTAATGCATGGGGGTAGTTGAACTCACAAAAGTTAAAATCTACAAAGTAAATAATACTGAAAAGAATAGAGGATTTAGCACAAATTCAGGAGTTTATTCTTGCAGTTGTTCTTTTAGGTGCCTGTTGCTTTCTCTAGCAGGCACTGTAACCTTTAGGCACTATCACCTTCAGTCATCTCAACTGTTGACTAGGAATCAGATTATTTACCTGTCATTTTTTAAATTAAGTTTATTGGGGTCACAGTGGTTAATTAAGTTATATAGGTTTGAAGTGTACAGTTCGTTCTGTATATTGTATATCATCTGTATATTGTATTGTGTTTTGACCACCCAAAGTAAAATCTCTTTGCTACTTTTTTGTAGGTTGTTTCTCTCATTTTACTTTGTTTTCGTGTGTCCTCTCCACCCTCCTCAGCACTGTCCCCAGGTTCTCCCGGACCCTGGCCGCCTCCCATCTGGACTGTTGCTTTGTTTTCTGGCCTCCACGCCAGGTTTGCTCTGCTGTCGGGATCCAGTGTCCATCTGTGTTCTGCTCATCCTCTCCTTGAATGGCTTCTCTTTATGTCGTCATCTTCTGACAGGCCTTAGCTCTGTCATGTTCTGCTGTGGTAAACAACTTGAGCAACATGTGCATTATTCACTCAACAACTGATTCACAGACTCAATGATGTATCTTTCATCATGTATTTGTGTGGTTTTTGTTGACTTGTCTTTTAATTTTGTACCTTTATCATTTTTGCTTCAAGTTTTCAAGTGGACTAACTTCATCTTCTTGAGTCACTTACTATAATTCAAAATAGTTGCATAGTGAATGTTTTTTTAAGGATGAGGAGTGCTGCCTAAATGGGCTGTTAATTGAAGTTATAGAATTCTTTTTAAAGGCTTTTTAAAAAATAGAAAAGTTTTTTAAAAGAATTTGTGAAAAAATCTGCCAGAGGCTTATTAAGCAACACATTGTGAGGTCTCCATTTCTTTTGTTTCTGTGACTTGAGGTTGTAGAAGTATGAAAAGATTATGGGTAATTATTTTGAATGGCTTATTATAGATCCTTGGAAAGCTGAAATTATGCATTAAGTAATATTCAAGGATTTTCTTATTTTGAATGTATCAAATATTGTATTTAAAAGCATTAGATTAGAGCTATGACTTGGCAGAGATTATTGGGTGGTGACTGAATTCTTTAAAAGGAAGAAGAAGAATGAACATGACAAAGGCTGCAAGGACATATAAACGAATCTCTGCTTCTCTCCTTTATTATTTAATAGATATTTTTTAGTGCCAGTTGTGTGTCAAGCAAAGTGGTAGACCCCGAGGAAACACAGTGAAGGAAAGTAAGGCATCGTCTTGAAGAAGTTTAACGTGTTATAGGGAAGAGAGAGATGTAAAATCACAGAAATAAGTTCCGAGCTACAAACAGATAACTGTTATGAAAGAATAAAATACTGCTGTAACAAAATGGAGAGGGCTTGTGCTGGTCTAAGGGATGCCCAGAAAACTTCCTTATTTAACTTTTCATGTTAATGTGTTTTTGAGGCAGAGTTGTGCGTGGGGCGGGCTCTAGTTGAGGGAACAGCATGTGCAGTGGTCAGATGGTACAGTGAGCATGAGCTTTTAAAGGACCAGGATGCCCTGGTTGGGTAGCTCAGTTGGTTAGAGCATTGTGCTGAGACAGCAAGGTTGTGGGTTCATTCCTTGGTCGGGCACGTACAAGAAGCAACCAATGAATGAATGCATAAGTCAGTGGAACAACAAATCCATGTTTCTCTCTCTCAAATCAAAATATTTTTTAAAGGACCAGGGAGAGGTCAATATGGCAGTAAGTGGAGAGTGGTACAGGGTATAACTGCAGATATAATCAGATAGGCCATAGAGGGACTTAAAGGATTATTATCTTTATCCTAAAAGTATTGGTGTGTGTCTATTATGAGAGGGTAATGAGGAGATGGAGAAGGAGGCAGGCAGGGAGAGAGGAAAAACAGAAACTCTGTGCGTGCATGTGCGCATGTGTGCTAAAAAGGGAACTTTGACTGCCATGCGGAGAAAAGCTGGGAAGAGATGCCTTGAAAATAGGCTGGAGGTTCATGGCATGTTTCAGATTAAGGTTCCAGATGTTAGAATTTGGAAAGTGGTAGGTGATGCAGTTGGAAATCAAAGAAGTAGAGAAGTAGATTCATTCAGAAAATAACAAGTAAAAGCCACAGGAGTTGATGATAGAAAAGTGTGTGATGGAGAGGATGTCAAGAATGAGCCTAATTTCCACATAGATGGTAGTTCCATAACCATTATGGAGATCACTGGGAGGAAGGACAGGCTTTTAAGAGCAGAGATAATGAGTTTTGTTGGAATAATTTGAGATGCCTTCGAGTCATTCATGAGCAGATACTGAGTAAGTGTTACTAGTCAGAGCTTAGAAGAGAGTCCTTGACTGCAGATACGCACAGCAGACGTTCTCCAGTCAGAGCTGGAATTGTTTAGAAAGAGACTGTGTAGTGTGAGAAGAGGAGTTCTCGAACCAGGCCTTGCTGAATTCCACTTTTTATTTTTTGAATTCCACTTTTTAAAGGGCAGGTGAAAAAATATATGCATAAATGTTTTCAGGAACTATGGAAATCTAGAGCTAACACTTACTGAACGTTATGTCCCAGGTCCTGATCTAGTCCTTCATTGTATCATGTAATCCTTGAAGCTCTTTGTGCGGCTGGAATGGCAGTCACACCCTCTTCCCTATCCCTGCCCCCCAATACTCTCAGCTTCATCAAAAATAGTACCTTTGAAGATCATGTGCATTAGCTCTCTACTGCCTTCATCCCTGTTCAGTCCCTGTAAGAAGCACCGGTGCCCTGGGAATGAGATTCTTGTTGCCATGTGGTCTACTCATGCTCTAGACCATATAAGCCCTAATTTCCAGTCAAATACTCAACTCTCACTGCTCCAGCTCCCCACATCCTTCCATGATGTCCTGTGGAACAGATACCTTGTATTCAAAATTTTCTCAGAATATTCTCATCTCTTTGCTCTGAAACTCTGCTCTGTCTTGAGGACAGGGCTTTTCATGGAGCCCTTCCTGGCTGCTCCATCTCCTACTGGTTTCCTCTTACATTCCCAGGTCTCTGAATGTTGGGAATGTTTGCCCTAGTGCTTAGTTCTAGAGCTTCTTATCTACACTCACTGCTTAAATGATCTCATCCATTGGCTTTCATTTGGGATACTTTAAAAATTTTTTAATAGTTTTGCTAAATGGAAGAGAATTCTATAATCAGTTCTAGTTAAAATCCTTTTCCCAGACTCGTAGACACAGAGTGTGCTGGTGTTTGCCAGAGGGGAAAGGAGTAGAGTGACTGGGTGGAAGAGGTAAAGGGATTAAGAAGTACGAATTGGTAGTTACAAAACAGTCACGGGGATGTAAAGTTCAGCATAGGGAATATGGTTAATGATATTGCAATAACTGTGTATGGTGCCGGGTGGGTACTAGAACACTATACACTAAACAGGGGGAACACTATAAAGTACATGACCGTCTAACCACTATGCTGTACACCTGGAGCCAATACAAAGTAAAGTGTAACTGAGAAAAAAAGTATAAAAAATACTCGTCCTCAAGTATAGATTTGGTTTTTTCCCCCTCCTCATACATTTCCTGGTCCAATTTTATGATCTTGAATAGTACAAATGACTATTTTCTGAGGAAACACTCTTTGCATATGTATGTGCAGCTTTAAGCCCCCAGTGCGTCCTACTCTGAATGTCTGGTCACCTGTTTGCTGCTTTGTCATACTAATCACATTGTGAGGGAGTGAACAGAATTTATCTCCATGGGTTAAGATTCATAATGATGTTCAGAAAATGTAGCTTATGGTTTTGCTTGAGACGGTAGAATCAGTTAAACTTGAGAGATGTTGAGATCTATCTGAGGAGTTTGCTCTTTACTGAATGTCTTGAGTTTTACAAAGCTCTATGAAAAATATATGGTCATTTTGAAAATACAAATTTATTAATAACCACTTTTTTGTCTTTACCTTTTATTACAGAATTTACTAAATTGCAATAATAGTTAAATTAATTCCCATAAATAAACATAATCAGTAGTTCTTGATATTTAAGGATAAATATCAAGGATATGAGACTTCCCGTTTTATCCTTTGGGACAAAATTTTGGAAGAGACTCATGGTTTCTGGTTCTATGTGCTATTTTAATACCCAATCTTATTAGATATCTTTATGTCCTAGTGTATTTCGGCAGATACTGGAATTTATGCTCACTTCTCTGTGGCTTATCACTTTTCTTCCTAGTTTTAAGCCTGAAGATTTTTTAGTATTGTATAGAATGTAGTACCCTCTCTCCTCCTAACTTCTATAAATACAAATATGTGCCATTGCTTTGAATTTTGAAGATCATGGTATTCTCATAACATTTCAAAAAGCATTGGCAGAACATACTCTAAGATCATAAATTTGTTTATATTCTTTGGCTTTGTTAACTACCTTTAAGAATTTATCAAGTGAAGCTCTGGCTGGCATGGCTCAGTTGGTTGGACGCTGTCCTGCAAAGTGAAAGGTTGCTGATTTGATTCCCAGTCAGGGCACATGCCTGGGTTGTGGATTTGGTCCCTGGTCAGGGTGTGTACGAGAGGCAACAAACTGATGTTTCCCTTCCTCTCTTTCTCCTTCCCTTTCCCTCTCTCTAAATACAAAACATAAAACTAAATAATAGAAAATTTAAAAAAAAACTATCAAATGAAAATAAGAATTGTGAAGAACTATATAGAAAACAATATTATATATATTAAGATCAACCCTACAGATTATGTATTAAAACTATTAATTTGAATGCTATGTAGCAATATATAAAACTATACATAGTATATGTATGCTATAAATATAGTATTAAGCTTTTTAATTAAGATTTTTTGTATTTAGACCATTATTACTATGCCTGGCATGAATTCATATAGATAGTGACCGGAATGAAAATGCAAAAATAAAACATTTAGTGGTAGGATTATGGGTATTTTTTACTTTCAAAAATATCCTAGCATGCTATTCAGTAAGTAAATATTGAGATGCATACAAATGAGTCAAAAATCCATTTGGCTTTTCCCATCCAAGGACCACTTTGTGAAGTGGATTGTGAGTACGTTGTCAGGTGAGCTTGATCAGCCACAGCATTTAAAAATCATTATTTACATTCAGTTATTCTACAAGCTGAGTCAGGTATTACTTAAGAAATCAAAGTGCAGCTTTAAGAGTTGGAGAGATTTTGCCGTGGCACTGGTATAGAGAGCATGTGAGGTGACAAGTTATATTTCACTCTAGTTGCCCTGTTCTTCCTTCCTGCAGTCCACATACTTTTTATTGGCCAACCTGTGTCTGCTCTTTACTGCTGGAATTCAGAGCTGAATCAGTTCTCTCTCGTTCTGGAAGCACCTTCGGCTCACGATGCAACTTCTGTTACAGTAAAGTCCCTTACTTCAAGCAAGAATTTAATTGCATTAGTGGGAGCCACCCATTCACACATATATGAGCTGGCCTATGTCTCAAGCCAGTCTGACTTTATTCCAAGGTAGGTTCAACATTTTATGCTGTCTCTGTACTCACCATAATTTTATATAGCACCTAAATTCTAAGTCTTTTTTTTTAATGACTGAAAAATGTATAGAAGAGCTATTTTTAAACCAGAAATTTGGCTGTTATCCATTTTTAATGTTTATTTTACCAAGGTAGTTAGTACTGTGTGAACACTTCAGGTTAAAATTTTATTTATGCAATGTGATTTTTCTAAACTTTAAATGTCAGTCAATGTTACAAGAATTTTATGAGTAATGTACTATGTATATGTCTTTAATTTGCTGTAGTTGACTTATTTTATACATTCTTTTTACGCCAGTTCAGGTGAACTGATATTTGAACCTGGTGACAGAGAAGCTGTAATCGCAGTAAATATTGTTGATGATACAGTTCCAGAAGAGGAAGAATCCTTCAGAGTTCAGCTTAAAAATCCCAAAGGAGGAGCAGAGATTGGTATTAATAGTTATGTAAAAATAACTATTCTGTCTAACGATGATGCCTATGGAGTTGTTGGATTTGCTCAGGTAACGATACCAAAGATCCCACACTGAGAAGTGAGAATGATTTATTCACTGTATTCATATATGAGCTATTATCAGCACTCAGTGAGTCCTGCTTTGAGTATCTTAAGTGTCTCGTCCTACCCTCTCCCTACTTCACCCCCTACTGTGCATTCTAAGCTGAATTCTACTGATGCCTTACAATTTACAGTCTTACACACTGGACTCTCTGGGTCAGCTTGTCCTAAACTTTATTTTTTTTTGTATATTTCCTTTTATAAAATTGAATTTGAAATGTTACCAGTTGGCTTTGATACAGGAGTTTGAATTTGCTGTTAGCCCTGTTTCCAGGGGATAATGATGAAGCAAACTCCAAACATTGTGTCTGGTCACTCACATTATCTGCAAATATATACTGTCCTTTTGTGCCTTTGCTATTTCTGTGGGGAGGGGGAAGAGAGAGAAAGATAGACTGTTTTGTAACTGTATGTGCATGGTACACATGGACACACTTTCTCCTGAGGAAAGAGAACTGTGCAAATTGTCCAGGTCAACTTCTATGCCCAGACTTTACATTCCTTTACCAAATAGTAAAAGGACACCCATTCATATTGCCTAATTCCTGTTTATGAAGTATCCTGATTTCTTAGAGTTATAGATACAGCTGTCATGTGTCTTTCTTTGAAATATTCTGCAAGTAAGGAAAACCTATCTCAAATTGGCTTACTCACCTAGAGCCTGTCCACAGAGAAGGTGGACTTCAAGGCTGATTGAATACTGTGTCACCGTGGCTCGGATTATTTTTATATCTCCACTTGGCTAACACAAAGATGATCTCTTATTTTGTTGTTAAGGCTACTGCTTCCCTGTTCAGGTCCATCTAGGGAGAGTGAGATTCTTTATGTAGCTCTCAGTGTAAGGGATAAGTTTCTCAAGAGCCTCTAGAAATTCTTCTCATGTCTCATTTGCCAGAACTGGGTAACAAGCAGGTTTGTTCATTGGTTTGTTCGTTCATTCACTCATTCATTCATTCAGCAGATATTTAACAAACACCTATGTATTTAGAACCAGATCCTGTTTCAGATGCTAGAGGTATGTCAGAAAATGAAAAACTAAAAATCTCTGTCCTCATGGTCCTTAAATTGTAGTGACAGGGGTCAGGGGAGAAAGACAATAAACAAAGACATAAGAAACATCTGTAACTATATCTGATGGTAATAAGCACCACCGAGAATCATTAGGCATGGAAGGCAGAGGAGAGAGGGAGGGAAGGGGTGGAGGCTGTGCTCAGGGGAATGGAAAATGGGATGTCAAGGAGGGCTGCTCTGAGCAGTGGCTTGAGAACAAAGGCCTGGGGCAGATGAGGGAGTGAGTTACACACATTTCTGGGGGAAGAGCAATCAAGGCAGGGAGAAACCATCAGCAGGCAAGTGGCCCTGAAGGGAGGCCTTGCCCGTCTGAACTCTGCTGGAGCAGGTGGGGCCCACCAGGTGAATGACCAGAGCCCTGTGTCAGGGATCCCCGCCAGCCCCCGCAGGCTCAACGACTTGCAAGGAGGACTCACCATTATTTTGGTGACTGAAAGACCACAATACAAAATCAGCTCAGGGAAGAGCCTCATAGGATGAAGTCCAGAGGAAAGTAGGTGCCAATTTCTAGGAGTTCCCTCACAGTGGAGTCACACAGAACACACTGCAGCATTGAATGAATTTGTGACAACACGCAAGAAGCATTGCCAACCAGGAAACCTTGTTAGAGAATAGCTACTCAGGGTTTAAATTGGGGACTGATCATCTGGCACATAGCAAAATTCCAGACTCCAGAAAGAAAACGGGCCTTCAGCATAAACCACATTGTATGTTCAAACAGTTTGGGCAAAGAAGCTTGGAATCAGTCCTGGAACAGGAACTGTCCTGAAATTCAAGTACCCAGACACCAGCGAAGGGCCAGTCTTAGAAGGAAGCCTTTTGAAGGACTGCTGTAAGGCCTGCTAGGCTAATTCTTCTACACAAGGGCCTTCGTGTCATAATGAATTTGGCCTCTGAGGGAAATGGGGTATTTCGGGGGATATGGGGAGCTTTTGGAGGGTCTGAGTAGAAGAGCAACATGATCTGACCTTTTAAAAGGACACTCTTGCCATATAATTGAAAGAAGATTATAAGTGGGCAAGGACAGAAATAGTCCAGTTAGGAGACTATTGAAATAATCCAGCAACAAATGATGAAGCTACAGGAAGCAGGGGTTGCCTTTCACCAAGATACAGACCACGGCAGGAAGAGCAGGTTTCGGGGATGAGATGAGTTTTCGATATACTAATGTCCTGAGTCAGTTGCTTACAGGGGTTGTAGGATCGCCCTGTTACCCAGCCTGGCCCGTCTCTGAACTCAAGGCAGGTCAGCTTATATATTATATTATAGAAATATAATGTGAGTCAGATACATAATTTTAAGTGTTCTAGTAGTCACATAAAAAACAGATGAAGTTATTTCTAATATGTTTTATTTAACCCAGTATATTTGAAACATTATCATTTCAACATGTAATCAATACGAAATTCCCGATGAACTATTTTACATTCTTTTTTCATACTTAATCTTCAAATTCAGTGTGTATTTTACACTGACAGTCTAGTCACATTTCTAATGCTCAGTAGGCACATGTGGCCAGCAGCTACTGTGTTAGGACAGTACACAGCTCTAAGACGTGAGCTATAGGGACCAAGGCCAAGTAGGGGCATTGGAAAGAAAGAAGACAACCTTTGTACATAACTCGTTTCCTTACTTTATTCAGGTCTCTGCTAAAATGTCACATTACCAGAAAGGCCTTCCCTGGTTGGAAATTTAAACTCCTCATTATCAATTAACACCTTGTTTTTCTGCCTTATTCTTCCATATGACTCTTACAATAGACCCATTTGTCTATTGTTAGCTTCTTTGTACTAGAATTGAAGAGTATGAGATCTGGAATACCACGTTGTTCTCAGCTGTATCACCGGCGAGAAAAGTACCTGGCACACAGTGGGTTCTTAGTATGAACTTGTTGTTCTGCTGGAGAGGAAGGAAAACTCACATGCCTTCCCAGGGTCTCATACAACTACATAGAGCAGAGCCGGGGCTCCTGGGACAAAAACAGCATGCTGTGCTTCCCAGTTCCATTCTCGCCTACAAGCCTTGCTGGAGATGGAGAGTATATTCTCTCTCACCCATTTTAGCATGATAGATTTCTCTTCCTGAAGCTTGTTCCAAAATTGTTCCAGAGGCATCAATTCAAAGTGGTTTAATTCTATCAATAGATAGTGTCCTGAGTTTCTTCAACCTCTTCAGGAGAATTCCTCAGTACAGATCTTTTGTGTTAGGACAGCCTCAATCTAAGATGAGATTTAGTAGATAATGAGAGTTTCTTGAATATTTTCAGGCTGTATTAAGTCTTCATTTTACTTACCTCTGTTAATAGAGGGCATGGAGCCAGAGAGAGCTTCTTTTTAAAAAGGCATTTTCTTAATAAAAACTAATTATATGCATATTTAAAATCAAGGCATTTTCTGCAGGAGTGTTTCATTGCCTTGAGCAAGACTTTATTACCAAGTAACATCTGTAACATTGTGTTAAAATGCTGTGTAAAATACTGCTATAAGATTGGATATCTATTCAAATTAACATTCTAAATAGAAACTTAAAGAAATTAATGGGGACATCTCTTCAGATTACCACAGTAAAAGGACAAGACAAATCTTACTGGAACGATTTTAAAAAATCTTTATGCTCTATATTTTTGCTTTAAAGTGTATAGAGAAACCAGGAATATTGTAAAGAGGGAACTCTTTGAAATATTGATTTTGAGGGAAAAGTTCATTAAATGGCTGGCAAGAGATGTTGCAAGTGTCAACCAAGGAATATTATAGGCACCCGGAGGTAAAAGTCAGTTTGGAACAAAGGAAGGAGGCTAGAAGTAGAGATGAGAAAACAGTAAGGAATTCAAACATAATGGAAAAGGATATTTCTGGCAGGAACAATAGTCATAAAGAACATGAGCTAGATGAAACATCAATGGAAACAGGACAGCCTGTAGAAACATTTCAGAGAATATAAATTTAAGGATAAGAGACACTGTAAAGAATCAGAAAGAGCCTGATTCTCATGGCATCATTCATTTGGGTGGGACCTTGGAGATCATGTTCATTAAACTCTTTATAAATAGAAAGCAAAGACCTAGAAGGATTACCAGAGGTTACAAAGAAAAACTTCCTTCTCCTCCTAACTCTAGTGTCCTTTCCATTCTACAAACTTGTTATGTGCTATGTACATTTTAAAAAAAGTGTTGTTTCTGAGTATAAAAATAATATATGTTCATTGAAGAAAATTAAAAAATATAGAAGCAGGAAAAGTAAATATAATCCTAAAAAATTACATTTCCATTCATTTTAACTTAGTATTTTTCAAACATGCATGTTTTTAAATGGAATCACAGCCATCCTATATTATAATTTTTAATTATTGTTTTTCACTTAATGTATCATATTGCTTCACACTGAAGTTTGCAGATGTGTGGTAGCATGAAGTAAAAGCCTACATAGGTAATTTCAAATAACCTTTGTGACTTCATGTAATTTTTCAGAATTCACTATATAAGCAAGTAGAAGAAATGGAGCAAGATAGCCTACTAACCTTGAATGTTGAGCGCTTAAAAGGAACTTACGGTCGTATAACCATAGCATGGGAAGCTGACGGAAGTATCAGTGATATATTTCCTACCTCAGGAGTGGTATGTAATTTATAAAATAATATGAGTCACTTCTAAATTAGGGTTATTACTAATGCATGGCACCAAACCCTGCTTTATGGATGAAGTGTTTGAGTTTGACCATGTCAACATTGGATTCCTAATAATCACCATAGAGAGGGATACAATTTAAGGTTAGTTTTATTGTGATTGTTGTTCTTTTTTTCTATATAATGCAAAAGTTATCTATAAAAAGTCATTCCTTTTAAGGCTCAGTACATTGGTTGGCCAAATTGTGTATCCATTACATTGTCAGAGGATAAAACCAATCAAACTGGGGATGGAAATGTGGTTTCAAGATTTGGGTAAATGGAAGCAGTAAATAGTAAATAAGTTTGTATAAAATAGCCAGATGTATAAAAAAGCAGACCAGAGATGATGAGATGTTGAGTGATGTAACCTTAGTTTCCTGTAAATAGATTCTGAGATTGAAGGTTTAAGTTCATTGGGAAGGTACACTTAGAATGAAGTGAGGAAGATGGGAATGTGCAGAGGGAGAAGTTGATCACAGGTGATTGTTGAACCTATGAAGGGGTTCTGGAGCTAAGCTGGTCCTTTGCAGTTATTTCCATTCGGGTCAAGGGACTGAGATGTTGCATCTGTTTTAGCCACCCTTGACCTTCAGTTTCCCTCTGGGTGGGGCATAACCTTGGGTGAAACAGTTGCTGCAGCTAAGGCAGTTCCCAGAAAGAAGCACAGAGACTCTTATTCCAAGCAGCTGGGGGATAGGTGTATTAGCCTCAAGAAGATATCTGAGCAGAGGATCACATTATCTACTGTTGGAAGATAGCATAAAATTGGGGCACAGGTTCAGAATGGGCCAAAGAAGCAGAAGACTCACAAGGAGGGTTCAAGGAGCCTTTAGTTCCTCATTGGAAAATGGGTTGTCTCCTTGGCTTGGGTTTCATAGATTAATCCATGTATTTAGCCCAGATGCTTCCCTGAAAAATTCCCTTGAAAGATGGGTATTTTGGTCCATTATTTCCAGCTTTCTATATCATTTGAAAGGTGAGTAGCACTTCACTGTCTTAATATGGCAAATTTTATTGCACTGAATATTTACTTTATGCATGCTACAAAAACTATGAGTTATCTCTCTCAGATTCTGTGTGTTCTGAATTATATTTTCCCAATTAATATATCTTATATAAACATTAAAATTATAATTTAAATGCATAATAGTATTTTAATACTATTAACTGTAAATGCATAATTATTTTACCCAAAGGTCAGTAAATTCTTTCTGTAAAAGGTCCCATAGTAAATATTTTAGACATTGAGGTCTATATAGTTTCTTTCCCAGCTTTGTCATACACTTACAGCAATAGACGATGGGCAATTGAATGAGCTTGTATTCTAATAAAACTCCATTTATAAAAAATGGATTTGGTCAAAGGGCAGTAGTTTTCTGACTCCTGATTTCATTAATAAAGCTCTTTAGTTTATATCCTCAAGTACCTTTTCAAGGTGGAGAGATGAATGTCAACAAAATAGGCCTGTAATGCTAGTTTGAATAATTGTGCAGCCATATTGCTGGAGAATAAGGCATGAGGTGGGGAATGATGGTAAATGAAATTCAAGCAGCAGAAAGAAACCTTATTGGAAAGAACTTGATGCAATCAAGCAAATTTGGATTTGACCCTTCAGACAGTGGAGACATGAAAGGAGAAGAGAGATGATCTAAACTGAACAGCCAAATAGAGACAGACTCATAGATAGAGAACAGGATGACAGCTAAGTGAGGAGAGGTTGGGGTGGAGGGATTGAGCAAAAAAGGGAAAAAGGCTCATGGACATGGGCAACAGTGTGGTGATTGCAACAGTGCGGTGATTGCAGCAGAGAGGAGAGTGTAAGGGGACTAAATGATAATGGAAAAAATGCAATAAAAATTTTTTTAAAAAGGGAGAGATTCTGATCTGTGTCTCTGCCTATTCTTTGTTCTCTACCTCTGTTTTGGTTAAATCATTGTTAAATGATACATGTCATCAAAGTTTCCCTAAGGAAATAGCAATTCTGGAAAACTTTTGTAAAGAAAAATGTTTAAACTATATGCCACCTTCTTAATATTTATAGATTTTTATGTATGGTATCTAGGACATAGATTCCCAGAGGGGAGACCATGTACTCTGTATTTTAACAGAATGTAGGCTTCAGGATATGGCAATTTGGCTACATGTTTTATTTGCTTAAGTTTTAGTAATGGCCTACCTTTTTTCTTAACAAGCTTCCACTATTAACATGAAAGATGTTTGATTTCTAGATATGTTCTTAAATATCTCTTGTTATTTAAGTTGTAACCAATATGAAAAAAAAATCTAACCTTCTGATATTCTTACTGCACAGTGATAATGAAAAAATAAGTAAAACCTTCTCTTTTAAAAAATTTTAGATTTCATTTTCTGAAGGCCAGGCACTATCTACAATCACTCTGACTGTTCTTGCTGACGATGTACCAGAATTATCAGAAACTGTGATTGTAACACTCACCCATATCAGCACGGAAGGGGTTGCGGACCCATCCAAAGGCGCCACTATAGATCAGAAAAGAAAGAAGTCTGTGATAACCACTCTGCCCAGCGACTCACCCTATGGAGTGGTGGGCTGGCATGCTGAGTCTCTCTATGTGAGAGTAGCAGAGCCTAAAGGTAAATTTTGTTGAACATTTTTCTAGTAAGTTTAATTGGATAATTTAACTCAAATATTTACTAGAGATGTACATTTCTCTTTTTATATGACATTATTTAGTTTGACAGGTGGTAATCCTTTTTACTTTATATTTACTGAATTTTATGATAATGTAAGCATTCAGTAATAATGATATAGAAAATACTTTTACTTTTTTGAGACATTTCTATCATAATAGAAATACTCATATTTTAGTAAATCATTGCAGTAAAGGGGATTGATTTTTATTTTACTTTCTCTTTTTCATCCTTCATTTAGCTGTCCTTTTTCCTCACTCTGATTTCCTCTCTATAGATTTTCAATAGTTACAGGAAACAAGGAGCAACACAAAGAAATGCATATGGTACTCCAGCTCTTAACTATAACCTGAAGTAGTAGTTAGAATAATATTCGCTCTGAAATACAGTGATCAGTCCCTATTTCCTTTGAGCTTACTGCTGAAATCTTTACATGAATAACTTCATGTAAGTTTATAAGTGGACTTTTGTAGTTAAGGTCATTTGACTTACTTAAATAAAAGAATATGTGCCCTGGCTGGCGTGGCTCAGAGGATTAAGCACTGGCTTAAAAATCATTAAGGACATCGGTTTAATTCCAGGTTGGGCCACATGTCTGGGTTGCAGGCCAAGTTCCCGGTTGGGGGCCTGTGAGAGGCAACTGATTAATGTCTCTCTCACATATCAATGTTTCTCTCTCTCTTTCTTTCTTCCTTCCCTCTTCTCTCAAAATAAATTAATAAAATATTTTTTAAAAAGTATATATACAGGGGTTGTCAAAAGTAAGATGACAGTTTGTATGGAAATATTAATACAAATAATAGAATAATTAATAAATAATATAAGAATAAACTCTGGTTTGCACACTCACAACTGTAAACCTACTTTTGTCCACCCCTGTATATAATATGTATGTGTTTAGAGTATGCTGTGTAAAGTTTCTAAAAGTTTCTGTTAGCAACATGGACATTTTTCAAGGACCTTTCATTTAAAGAGTTGATGGAAAAAATGTAATTATGCACCTGGGCCTTTTTATTTCTGTTTATATAGGAACAGAAGCAATCGAAATAAAATAAAATGATCTGTTCATTTATTTATTTAACATATAATTTTGAAGCAGCTAGTAAGTACCAAAAATTGTACTGTGCATACTGAAAACAAAGACACCGTATTTGTTTATTAGAAACTCACATATGAGTAGGGAAGATTGACAAACATTTCTTTCTTCATCTATATGGCAAATTAAATTTTAAAAATCTAAGAAATGAAATAAAAATAGGTGCTATGGAATACTGTGAGCCTCATGATGGACATGCCACTATAAAAACAAAATTTTTTAATCATTAGTTATTAAGTGATGACTTTGGTGTTTAATTTTTCATTTTTGAAGAATCTCCTTAGCATTTGTAATTAGCACCTCTGCTCAACCTGCATGTGTACACTTTCCTAAGACTTCAGCAAGTTGTTAAAGCGCATGACATAGGCAATGTAGGAAAGTATGTTAGAAAACCAGAAGTGAGGGTTTAGAACTGGGTTATAGTGCTAGCTCAGTGTATGGTGATTCTCAGCACAACTTTGGGGACAAGGGTGAGCAAAGCACAAAATACTCCTTGGGAATGAACATTGTCTTTATTTCCCTTCTCTTTCCTTAACTGTCTAAAAGAGATAGTGCAGAACACTGTACCGTAAGGGCTTGGAATAGCACTGACAGCAGATAGAAAATCTTAGTTACTTGAGGCATCTCTCTCACAGAGAACATCACCATTCTTCAGTTACAAATTGTTCGACATAAAGGACTACGTGGAGATGTGGCCATTCATTTGATAGCTAAACCTAATTTCTTATTGCCCATCAATAATCAAGCTACCGAGAATGAAGATTATGTGCTACAAGAAACAATAATAATAATGAAAGAAAACATAAAAAAAACTTATGCCCAAGTTGCCATTTTGCCGGTGAGTCTAGGCTGCAATAAATATGATTATATGTCTGATTCAATCCACTATTTTGTCTGGTTAATTGTTTTTAATTTGTAAATGAAATCATAAAATGTGCAGATCAATCTAGTTATTTTTATTTTTCATTTGATAGGGCAATATTTTCACTTAATGAAACAATTACTTGAATCAAGCAATCAAACAATTACTTGAATCTTCAGATCATTTAGATCTGGTTTTAGCACTTTCTCAATGATCCTTAAGAAACTGAAAGTGGTCAATAGTGTTATTAATAATATGATATAATTAAATATTGTACTTACATGTTATAATACTATATATAATATTAAGTATATCATATATTGTTAAATATAATATGTAACTATTAGTGGTACTAACAGTGGTACTTAATGGTATTAGGTGATAGTGGCTTCTGGAGAAGTCATAGGAAAGACATGGAGGATGGGACAGAACAAAAGTTTCCTTTCCTTTTCACTATGTATTCTCTTCACCTTTTCAAATTTTTTATCATCTATTCAAAAATAAGGTAACAATCTTGAAAAAGTTAATTGAAATGTAGGGTTATGTCTAGATTTACAAGTCTAGGACTTTTACTTTTAAGATGTAGCATTTTCCAGTTTGTCCTAGATTTGGGGGGCAGGTATCATACGTGTAAAACATTTAATACAACCTGGTCAAAATTGCAGGATGGAATTCTAAAAATTTTTTTACTTTCTAATAAATATGAGGCTTCTATTAAAACATTGCTGAAAAACTTGAATATCCCCTAAGATTCTGATGTTGACACTAGGAACGTATTCAAATATACAGAGAAATTCTTCTTTGCATGTGTGATATAGCTATCCATTCATGTGGAGACTCCTCTGTTCCTTACTGAAAAATATCAACTACCCAAAGTATATATATTTTAAAAAAGTAAAGACCATTTCTCTCCCCCTGCCTCCCTGCCCACCTCCAGGATGATGCTCCTGAATTGGAGGAAGGATTTATTGTCAACATCACCAAGGTGTACCTGGTGAACTCTGACTTCTCTGCGGGCCAGCCAAGTGTTCGGAGGCCTGGGATGGAAACAGTTGCGATAATGATAGAAGAAAATGATGATCCCAGAGGAATTTTTAAGTTTCATGTTACCAGAGTGAGATGAACTTTCCTGTGTCTATAGTAAATAGGAGCTTGCGCCTGCCAATTTGGCCAGTGTCATGTATTTTCTGCAAAACACGTGGCTTTGCTTGAAGATATTTATAAATATATCTTAAAATTTGTCTTACAAACTAATTCTAAGTTTTCTTTGAGCTAGGCCAAAGGATTATGTACATTTATTCCTACTGCATTTAGGTGTAAGAGTTCTGAACACATATTATGCGTGCTTATAATCCAACTGTAGATTTCTACTTTGATGGGTGAAGTTTAGGAACTACAGGTACCAAAAATGAATTTAGAAAGTGATGACTTATAAGAATTACTTTTGTCTTGCATTTTAACTTGTATTCTTCACTTGAAGGATGCTGTTGGGGTTATTACTGCGTACGAGGTGCCTCCACCCTTGAACATTCTCCGAGTTCCAGTAGTCCGGCTGGCTGGGAGCTTTGGGGCAGTAAATGTTTATTGGAAAGCAACACTGGACAGTGCTGGCCTGGGAGACTTTAAGCCATCTCATGGGATTCTTGAATTTGCAGATAAACAAGTATGCTAGTTATGAACATATTAGCATTTTTTGGCTCTACCTCAAACATTTTATAGGTATCCATTAAATGACTGTGCAATAGCAATTGCAAATTGTACTCTAAACTTTTGTTAAGCCAGACAGAAATATTGTTAAAGTATAGTTAATTAATGGACATAGGAAGAGAAATAAAAAGTCAAGTATCTCACCATTCTCTGAACTTCTCCACCTGATTCTATTTTAAAAAGAAGTTATAAAAGAAGATGATAATTGGCTTAGAGGTATCTAAGAATGTATAAAAAAAAACTGCCTGATGAACTGTTCCTATGAATTGTAGGTTCTTTTATTTCTTAATGCTTGTAAATACAGATATCTATTTAGGAATTGCACTACAAGCATTCACATTTATTATGTAACATTCCAAACATTTTTATTGATATAGAAAAGACTAAAATGACAGAAAAGGAACAAAATATTTCAAGCTTGGAAAAAAATCAAAAGACAATATTCTAGATTTGTGGCAACCAGTCTTAGCAATTACAAATTATTTCACAAGGATTATGACATTTTTGTAATATGTAAGAATAGGATCTCATATATATTTTTAAATTGATAAATGGAAAAAGCATGTGAACAACCATGAAAATGTTACCAACTTCAAAGAGCAGTATCTGTCTAAATAGTCTGAGTTTGCCTAGACTAATTAGCATTGTGTGCAACTTATTAGTTGTACATTGGTGGGCAGTAAATGCAGCTAAAAATAAGCATACAGATCTAGATTTTCTTACACATAAAGGCCCATTTTTGTTAATATTTGAAGTCATGACATTTTAACAAATTTAGAAATTAAAATATTTTCTACTAAAAGTAGGAAAAACTTTTTATGTTAAAAGCAGAAACAAATAAGTTGGTTTCTCACTGAAGAAGTCTTCTAACTTTAAGTCTGTTATTAGCACTTTATTCTGTGCATTGGGTTGAAGTTTATCATTTAGCAGCTTTCTTAAGATAATCATTATTATTAAATTTACCATCATGTAGAAAAGTACATATTTGAGGTGCAGATACTTTAATAAGCTTCCACTTTAGCATTTGATTTTTTTTCAGGTTTCTGCCTCTTCAAGTGTGACATTCAGATTTCTCACTTTTATCTGTTATTAAATTAAAGGTTTTAGGTAGATTTAAGTAGAAAATTTCATTTTCTAGTAAGTGCCTATGTCAAAGTACTGAAATTTCCCTTTCAGACACAAAAGTATTTAAATATGAGATATAGCTGGGATATTTATTATCACCAACAGTGAAATCACCAGCTGCACTAAGTTTTAGTTACTTATAAGTTATAAAAACTTTTTAAGTATACCCAGACAAATGAACAAAGTCCTCATCACAAACATTTAAGAACAGCACAAGTTTTCTTCCCGCCTTTCTTTTTCCCCTACATTATAAGAACAATGTTTGGAACCAAAGGGATATATTCTAATTGGAGGGGACAATGATAATTTCTATGGTACCATTTTATATCATGTAATGTTAATACCAAGTATACTAAAATTTACGTTTCTGCAAAGCTTATTAGGGCCTACACGGCATCTTATATATTTTTGTTCAAGAGTAAGGCTTCACTGTTTTTTTTTGGTATCCCAAAGCACTATATTTTATTACATATGTAGTTTTCTATATAATAAAAATAATAGGCTGTAGACTTCTGACTTTGAAATATAATAAATATATGTGACTTTAAAATGTGTTACAAACATAACAGGCAAAAAATCTGGCATTTTTCTTTTGTGCTGTTTATAAATTTCATCTAAAAAATAAACTGTATGTGTTCAAAAATTGCTGTTACATTGTATACTCCTTCCCTCTCCCTCCCTCTCTTGTTTCTCTTTCTCTCCCATTTCCTTCTTTCCTTTTCTTTGGTAGGTCGCTGCCATGATTGAAATCACCATTACTGATGACGTGGAATTTGAACTCATGGAGACTTTCAGTATTTCCTTAATCAGGGTGACTGGAGGTGGCAGGCTTGGTGATGATACTGTAGTAACTGTTGTTATTCCACAAAATGATTCTCCATTTGGAGTATTTGGATTTGAAGAAAAGACTGTAAGTTAAACATATTGGGGGAGGAGGCAGTTCCTCTAGGCTAATGTTTTGTGTAATTTTTAGTAGAAAGATGTCTTTCTTTTTTTTTAAAAACCTCCTCCTAACTGTTTACTTGTGATTCTATTCTCAAGGAGGCTCTTTTGAGTTGACTATTGAATAAGAGGCTAATCATCCAATCTATGAAGTTTGATAGTAATGAGATCCCTTACATTAGACAATTCCAAAATGGAACAGATTCCTACTTACTGGACTTGATAGACCAAGATATACTTTTTTGCCCATACATTTGTTCTCTGCCTGCCCTGGTGCCAGACCACCATCCTGGTCGCAAGGCCAGATTCTGTCATCGATGTCGTGTTATACCCCAGGTGGATTTAGCTGGGGAGGTATTTGTCACCTTGCCTTCTGGTACTCTTTCTTGACTTATATTGAACAAAACACCACAATCACCCCAGCTCTTGTGTTTCTCTCTATTCCTTCTCTTTTTTTCCTCTGTTATTCATCATTGGTTGTCTACTTCTGAGACCTGGAAAAGGGAGCCCAATTATTATTGGTTCAACCACTAAGAGAAAAAAAAAACTAATCATTTGTGCAGCCCGGTTTAGTGATTACTACTAAATTATCCCTATGTCTTAAATATACAATAAAGTACTCTAAATTGTATCATAATTATTATGACATGATAATTGTATCATAATTATTATGACATGATAGTTGTGTCATAATTATGACTTTACCTTTCAAAGAAAATTCTGAGATGAAATAATCATAAAAATATTTAGTTAATTTTGGGATACAGAATAACTTTTCTGGCTCCTTCTGTCACTGCTCCCTTCATTTAATTAAATGTATTGGGATACATTTAATTATGTATAGTCAGTAATTCACCATTGAGAATTTTAAATAACAACAAATTGCTGTAATGCCCATCGCCATTGCTATTGTGTGGATGCATGTGGATGCAGCGCTAGATCTACTACTTGCCTACCTGTGCTGGGCGTCCCATATATCAGTACCCTAATAATCGTCAAATGTTTCGATCACTGAAATTTCAACTTCATAAGAAAATGGAAACCATAAGAGGGACAGAACATACTCCTGCTGTAGCCTAGTGAGGCTCTTCTTTCCGTGGGGTGGGAGGGGCGGACAGGCAGACATGAGTGTTTGTGAGGAGTTGCAGGTTCCCAGGAAAGTAGCTGTGAATGTCCCCAGGCAACATAAAAAGTCTGGAAAAAGACAAAAATATATATAAAGAAGAGAGTAAAAGTATTCGTAGTTTTACTACCCTGAGATAGGCATCGCTAATATTTTGTTGTATTTCTACCTGGGCTTGCTTTCTTGGCATATATGCAAAGAAATATTTCAGTACATATCAATGTGTAGTTTAAATTTTACACAATGTCTCCATTAGCTTCTGAAGTTAGATGAAAGTTTCAGGCTTAGCAGTCACACCTCTAACTGGTGAAACCTTATAATAATGTTTTTGTTTTTAACTTTTACTCTTTTTGGACTTAGATACTGGTTGGCTTATTTATAAGCTTTCACTGTTAGGGGAAATGAAGACTTACGTTACTCTTCATAAAAAACTTTTCCCCCTTTTTTTTTTTTTTTTTTTCCCTTCCCTTCCCTCCCCCCCTCCTTCTTTTTCTTTTGTTTTTCTTTTTTTGTGGCGCTTACCCATTTTCTCCCCCCCCCCCCCCCCATCATTTTCTTTTTTTTCCCCTCTTCCTTCTCTATTTTTTTTTTTATATTTTTTATTTTTTTCTCTTCCCGGGGGTGGAAGGAGTTAAATTCCCCCGGCCCCCCCCCCCCCTTCCCCCCCCCCCCCCCTGTTTATTCATTTTATTTTAAGTACTATAGTGTATAAATTTTAAAGCATTCTTGGTCTGGGATCTCATAGCTTACTGTTTCGAAATAGCCTCAAATTTCCAGTTTGTCTTACAGTCTAAAAGTAAGAGTTAGGTCACCCAAACCCCTAATGTGTTATCCCTCATAACCCTTGTTATGAGGAGTAAATGAATTGATATATGTGAAGCACCTATAACTGGGCTATAATTCAGCAGGTGTCAATTGCTGTTTTTATTGTTGCTGGTGTTACTATTAGCTTGTTACCAGCCCTTTGTGGCCACTTTCCTTTTATCCTATCTTTCTTTCTTCCAAAGGCTTACGATAACATGGGGTTTATCTTTTAACTTGTATCTAAGATAATACTGGGCACACAGTGAACATTCTGTTAGCCTTATTTGATGCTACAGATTAGATTCAGCACTGAGGAACATTGAGAAAAGATCGTAAATATAAATCTGTCAAGATTAATAAGCTGTTCATGAGGACAATGTGCTAAGTATATAAAGCACTGAGAATAGCAGAGGCTCAAGAAAACCTTGTGAAACCTAAGTGAAAATATTATCTATGAAAACAAGAAGGACTTGTATGTGCAGTTGGTTTATAATGGATTTTTTCCTTCCTCATTTTGTTTATGTCTTATTCAGTACTTCCAGCCTCTGAGGAGTGACATGAATCATACTGGGTGTGGTGTCACACATCTTAACTAGATTCCAGGTTCCTCGTCTCCAAATACATGTATAAATAGTTGGCCCTCACAGATTTCTGTGAGCTTCCGTAAGTTTAAGTATGTGCAACTGACATAGAACAGAAACTCAGCATCAGTTTGCTCCAAATCCCTACTCTAGGCATCAATGCAAAATCTCATGGAAAACCAAACCAAAATTAGATTAGTTGTCTATCTTGAAAATGGAGAACATTGTGTTGTGTTTTGTATTTACATAAACAGGTGGATATTATGCACTCAATTTGGACTTGGCTTCACAGAGTCAATATATGTAATTCAGTTGAACCACGCCTCTTAATAAGGATATTGTGTAGAAAATAAATAGTATAGGTAAATTAACGTACTGAAATTCCTTCTCTCTTTATGTCATGATAATAAAGTCTCTTAAATTTGAATTTACTAAACTTGGCAAACTGCAGGTCATTCAGAAGACAGTTTAAGTCCATATTACGTGGAATGTCTAATGGTCATTAAAAGAACCCCCAAATCTTACTTTGTTAACAAGATATTTCTCTTCCTGTTCTTTTTTTTTTTCCATGCAAGTGTCCTCCATCAGTGTTCCCACATGGGGTTTTACTTACACCTCTTCTTCACCTTGCATCTTGGGTACCAGACTCTTTCCATCTCGTGGCTCTGTCTTCTTCTAGGTCCTGGGAGTTACCTCTTCGCTGGGCAAGTGGGGAAAAGAGATATGGAGGATTGTGTGAGAAGTGGATGGCCATACTATGAGTAACATATGTTACTTGTATTTATATATTTTTGGTCAGAATTCAGTCACATTCTTCACTTATTTGCAAGAATAGCTAGGAAATACCAAGTACCTGAATGTCGAGGACAAAAAGGAAATGGGGTGTGTTGAAATATCTTTTCTGCCCCCTGATTATAACATGACGTGGATAAAGTTCTAAATTCAGAAGTTGCAGTCATTGTAAATAGAAATAAGATTCTGTTTGTTGTTCCTACTTTTGTTTTTAACCTTACCGGATTTCTTTTTCTTTCAGGTAATGATTGATGAATCCCTTTTGTCTGATGACCCTAATTCACATGTGACATTGACAGTTGTCCGGTCCCCAGGAGGAAAGGGAGCCGTCCGACTCCAGTGGGCTGTGGATGAGACCGCTAAAGATGACCTCAGTCCTTTGACTGGGACACTTCATTTTGATGAGGTATAGTCAGCATCTGGACTCCTGCGGTTTCTTTCTAATTTGTCTTTGCTTCATTTTCTTTTCTACAGTATTACATTGTGTTTGAACTTTCAGTGAAATTATATGCACTGTGTGGAAAATCACAAAGATGCCCACCCACACGTAGGCACAACCTTACATGTCTGAAATCACATTCAGTTCAGACACTGCCTCCATCGCTCCATCACAACTACTCTTTCTCAACATTTTCTTTCCTGATGGAAGGTAAAATCAGTGAACCAAGCTGGACATCTTGGTGTCAGCCCCATCTCTTATCCATTATGTAACACTTGCATGTATTTGATCACTGAGTCTTGTCAATTTCCCCTTTTAAATAGCTTCTCTCACTGTTCCTCCTCCTCTATCATGTCTGCGGCAGTGCTTGCCTCCGTTTGCCTCCATAATCTTCCATTGAGCAGAGTCCTTTACCTTATAACTCTATTCCAAATCTTTTCCCTTTTCTGTCCATTATTTGTGCTACTGATGGGGTTATTATCCTATTAGATATATCATGTTATGCCACCCCCTTGCCCAGTGGCTTTTTCTTACCCACAGAAATCCAGGCTCTTAACACAGTACACAAAGCCTCATGTAAGGGAATCCTGGCTGTACCTTCCACCTTGCTTTTAGAATCCTGTTTGAATACATCTTTCCTAAATTAATAAAGATGTAATAAGAAGGAAATTAATTAAAAAACAGAAAAGTAGAGTGGATGAATAAGTTTTAAAAAGCGTACAAAATAACCATTCAAAGAGAGAAGATACTAAAAATTGTAAGACACTTCTTCGTGCAAATCTAAGCAAATAAATGTAAAAACCTATATGAAATTGGTTCTGGTAGATATACAGTAGATATAGAAAGTATAAACAGATGAATTTTCACAAAGGAAATAGGAGTAAAAGTTAAATATGGGAGTAGAAGCTCCCAAGGGGGTTTCCGGAAGGAATTCAACCACGTATTTAAAGATCAGGTAATCCCAATACTGCGTGATTTAGTTTTGGGGGGAATGTGTTGATCTTTTTTCAGAGCCTTCAACACCAAACACCACTGAAACAAATACTTTCTTTCAGTTTTCTGATAGGCGATTAAGAAGTTAATCAGCAAGCCCTCTGGCAATTCATTTGTCACTTAACACTCTGCCTTGAGGTATGGGTTACTCTAATGACATTAATGATTTCAAGCCAGATGTTGCAGATATTTCATCCACTCCTTTCTCAGATTCTGAAAGATGATGACTCAAGACACATCTGAGTTGCTTGTCCTAGCCATGATCTGAAAACTTATCTGGAATGACAAAATTTAGAGATTACTTTCGGATTTCTAGAAAGATTTTCCTCAGTAATAATGAGCAACAGTTTCCAGTTATCAGATTCCAATCTCTAGATCTGCTTTCCAGAGGACTAGAAAGGTTTCTGGTTTGGAGCAGGACATCAATATTCAAATGGCACGTAGCCTGATCTTTCCCCCACGGAATAAGATCATCCTTTTGTAGAGTACTGCATCAAGAGAGATGGGTTTGTACATCCTTCTGTATTTTACTCTCTCCATCTGGGTTTTCAGTCACCAACCTTGTGTGTTTCATACACAACTGCATAGCAGCTTCACTGCTCTTATACATCCAGCTCTGACATACACGTGTCTCCATTCAAAGGAACAGTCTTGTACCTAAGGCATAGTCAGAGCCTCCAGTTCACAATATACAGTAAATAAAATGGATGGGATTGATTTGCTGCATTCCATAAATTATAGATTTCCCCATGAACACATTTACTCAGGTCTGAGGCAAGAAGTATACATTTTCCTGGAAACTCTTACAAAGATTTTTTTAAAGTACATATATTATAAAATGGATACAAGGAACTCTGGAGAACAACTTGAATGAAAAATATGGAAAATCTCAAAAATGCAAGTGTAGAATTAAGATGTACTTGAGAAGGAATAAACGGAATTCAAACTGTAGAAAATGAATCAGTGATGCATAGGACAATGGAGCTGCTTTATCAGCATACAAAGGAAGAGGTAGGAAAGGTAAAGATAAAAATGGTAACTGTCATGATGCTATCTCAAAGTATTAACCTAGTTGTCCTGTTTATATTTGCTTTCCTTTGTTCCTTCTCTTCCAGCCTACACTGAAAACTTAACCAATGTTCAGAAAAATTACTGAGCTCAGTGTAAGGCAAGAGAGGAAAGGAATAATAGTGGGCACTCGTGAGGACAACACCTGTGGAAGGATTGGGACGGATGTGGGAGTGGGTAGAGGGCAGAGACAAAATGCGCAGTGGCAAGATAACCCTTATAAGTGTAAACCTATGACCTTTGTCTTTTTATATCATGCTCCAACCATTTAGCTCTCTTTAAGAGATTGGACTTTCAATGATTGAAAATTTTTAGAAATTTAGAAGTTGTGTTAAGTTTTTCCTCCTTTTTGCCACTACGGACATGAATAGTATTTATAGGCAGAGCTAACTTTTATGTTGTAATTCTCTTTAGAAGCAACCCATAATTCTAGGGGACAAAAAAGACGTACTTTTAAAAATGCTTATGGGTATACGCATTATCCCACTAGTGAGAATATTCCAAATGTGACTTTAATCAATCTGGAGAATTTATTTCTGTCATTTGATGTAGACGGAGTCCCAGAAGACCATTACGTTGCGCACACTTCAAGACACTGTGCTCGAGAAGGACAGGCATTTCACCATTCAACTGATACCAGTTGATGAGGCAGAAATATCTCCAGTGAAAGGTAAGAGAAGTTCACATTTTTTGGAGATTGCAAGTAGTTTCTCAGAAAAATCTAACCAAATAATACTAAAATAGGTAACAGGTTTTATAATGACTAAAATGTTTGTTAAAACATGAAGATGTCATTTTCCACCCATGTTTTCAGCTAAAGGATTTTTAAAAGTAATATTCTAATACCTAGTGTTAGTAAGGTCATATGTCAAAGATTTCATAACAACCTAGCTGTGTGATTTTTAAAAAATAAAAGTGTTTCATTTAGCAATGTTTATGAAATAAAATGTGGAAGCTTCCTAAATGATCCACTTAACTAGGTAAGAGACAGGTTAAATATAACAGAATACTATGCGGCTATTCAATAGAATATGATATAAAAGGCCTTAATTACATTAAAAATTAAGAATACTTAATTACATGGATGATTGGTATATTAGTAAGGCAGGCTTCATAACAACATGTTCAAATTAATCCCATTTTTTCTCATGTGCATATCATAAATATGTTTGGAATGGTTTACTTGAAACATTAGTGGTTTTTGATTACCTATATTTTTTACACATATTTACATTGACCACATATTACTTTTATGATAAAATATTATTTTAGAACATCATATTATTGTATTTATTCCAGCCTATCTATACCTATTTTCATCAGAAAGTAATTACATAGATATTTTGACATTTCAGAAACAGGCACCTTATTTCTTATTTGTTTACAGTCCATGTTAAAGTTTGTTTCTTGGATATGGATAAAGGATTAATGGTTCTGAATCGTTTCATCGTGGTACAGACAGTAATAACCATAAAAAATGGCCCAGCAACGTTGATATAAACGCTTAGTTACATGCCCTTTCTTGCCATCAAGACTTCATCCTCTGCAAGGGTCCATGGCCAAAAAAGCAGAATTCCGTGGTCATGGAAATTCTCAAAATTTTCGAGTATCACTATATGTGCCTAGGGTAGCTAAATTACCAGTGGATCAAGGTAAATCATTTATTAATATAAACAAGTTCATAGTATAATTCTAACTGTGACACATTTGTACATGACAAACCCCTCTTGGTTTTATTACTCCATTGCCAAAGAAAGAGTACAGCAGTCCAGTCCTTTGTTTCATGAAACCCTGTGTGCTTCCAGAAACAGTTTTCTTCAAGTTACTGCTAAATTATAATATGTATCTCAAATTACTTAATATGGTTTTTATTTCTATTTTTGTAAGATTATTTTATTGTTTTTAATAAATGCTTATAAGCAAATAATAGAAAATTAAAAATAAAAAGTAACTTAAAGAAATCTTGCTTTTGCCCCTTAGCTAACAGATACAGCCAGAAAGCCAGGAGCAGTGATCGGCAAAATGATTACTGTAGAAGTGAATTAATGCAGATGGTAGAGGCCTACTTTCTTATCACAGCAGTGAGAGTGGAATTATTGCCCACTTTCATTAAACTGTGACCTTGGAGAAGTTATTTGCAAAGTCTCTTCAGTACATCAATGAACTTAGATGTCTTCGTTGGTAAAATGAGTGTAATGGTAGTACCTACCTTATATGATTACCATGAGGATTAACGCATAAGATTAGTATACATAAAACACTTAGAACATTGCAGGTATGTACTAAGTGAATACAAGTGTTTGCTATATAATCTGTATTTGTATCATCTTCAATTTAGGCAGCGCATCTATAATCTTTCGGGGAGAGAAGGGAGCTTTGGGAGAAGTTGGGATTGCGCAGTCGTCCAGGCACGTCCTCATTGGGGAGCCCTCAGCAAAATATAATGGGACCGCTATCATCAGGTAAGGGTGTCATAATTTTTCTGCACCCAGGTTAGCGTTTTAAAGTTTTGTGTAAATTGCAATTTTGTCCCTTCAATACATTGTTCTCAACACATACACATTCTTCAAGCATTGTTATTTTATATGTTGGTAACATCCTGTGGAGAGTAGAACCCATTTTTGGTACACATTGAAGATATATTCTAACCTACACTGAAGTCAGATTTTGAGCAGATTTCTGGCTGTTTCTTGGGTAATTTGCACAACCCATACTGTGGAAAGCACATTGCATTGACATCAGATCTGTGCTTTCGGTCTTGTCTGTCACTGGCCATGTATTGTACTTTGTCTCTTAGCTACAAAGTCATTCCTTAGAAAACTGTCTGAATCAAGCACTGTATGATTCTAAGTGTTCTAAAGTTAGGGCCAGTATATAACTCTGTGATGATCATAGGTGACTTTGTTTATTACAGTCTTTTAATTGGGATTGGAATAGCAACTAACAGTGAAGTAGCTGAATTTGAACTAAAACTTTCCCTTTTTGGTTTTTCCATTAGCAATGCATGTGCAAGGGTTCCCTATTCTTTAGAGAACTTTGTGAGACTATTAATATTTTGTATCTTGTGTATTAAGTGAAATTCTATAAGCAACTTTTTATTCCTTTAAACCTTCTACTTTTAGGATTCAGCTTTTGCTGGTATTCTTGTCAAGCAAATTTACCATGAATTCAGTACCCTGAGTGTTACTATCTTGGAATTATAAGGCTTTCCTTTGGTTTATAGTTGATAGATAAGGTTATTTAAACGCCTAATGTTCCTGAAATACATGAAAATTGTTCATTGTTGAAAGACACAGCAAATATCTGGGAAAAGTTCCTTCAATAAAAATGTGTTAAATATTTGTGTGTGTTGTAGCCTCGTTCGTGGCCCAGCCATCTGGGGAGAGGTCACGGTGTACTGGAGGATCGTCCCCCCATCCATAGGGGAGTTTGCTAAAACATCAGGAAAACTGACAATGAGAGAAGGACAGTCTACGGCAATTGTGGTGATCCAGGTATTCATGTTACTGGTTTCTGTTACGACCTTTGCTCTGTATTGTGTGTGGGGGTGGAGGGGCAGTGAGGTGGTGGAGGGGAATGGGAGATGGTTAACATCCCAGATTTGTTGTCATTGTTTGCGAGATAGATATTTTTCTCTTTAAATGTTGTAGATTCTGCTGCTAATGGTCCTTTTTGTCCCGTAGGCGTTGAATGATGACATTCCCGAGGAGAAGTGTTTCTATGAGTTTCAGCTCACTGGCGTCAGCGAGGGCGGAGTGCTGAGTGAAGCCAGCAGCACTGCCAATATCACAGTGGTGGCCAGTGACTTCCCCTATGGCCGGTTCGCCTTTTCACATGAGCAACTTCGAGTATCGGAAGAAGTACAACGGGTAGAGTGTGAAATGCTTAAAATCTGAAATGTCATTTTTGGTTTTTATGTGGAAGTGATCTTTAAAACGTGTTTCCTTATTCTTTCTTATTCCAAAGATTTCCCAGACTGATTTGCTCCTGTTATTTTAATACTGTCATTTACATACTTTCAGAAATTTATAATTTCAATGTAATGCTGGTAAATAGAACTAGAAACAATCACAATTAAGTGTTTTCTGGTAGATTAATCATCCGAGTCAAAGAACAAACCTCTCCTTGCCGCAGGTGAACATCACAGTCATCCGTTCGGGTGGATCCTTGCGCCCCGTGAGACTCTGGTACCAGACAGTGAGTGGGAGTGCGGAGGCGGGCTTGGATTTTATCCCTGCGCCAGGGCCGCTCCTCTTTGAAGCGCAGGAGATGGCGAAAAGCGTGCAAATTGAAATCCTTGATGATGACCTTCCTGAAGGCCCTGAGGAATTTTCTCTAGTAATTACGAAAGTGGAACTCCTTGAAAGGTAAACTAAAAAAGGAAAGTAGGAAAAGAAAACAAAACAGAAACAGCGACAGGAAAAGCAAGTGCTAGGTTGTGTAGGGATTAATACAGAACTGTGAAAGTGTTCTTGCCCTTCTCTTTCATAGGCTTATGTGACATTAGAACAGTGTGTGGTAGGAAATCATGACAAAGGCTGTTCACTGTGCATTGTCCTAAAATATTTTTGTTCCCCTGAAAGTTGTATTTCTCTTGTGTGCAGGCACTCTAGGCAGCCAGAAAATTGAACATGGCTTGAGCAAGAGTAATTCGGTGAGGAAATAAGAGTAACTGTTCTCTAGGTCAGAGGTCAGCTGGTCTGGTTCGGGAGTGGGGAGTGGGAATGTGTTTCTGCCTATTTCTATCTCTATACCTGTGAATGGGCTGGAGTGAGAGATTTCTTTTTGGAATCAATGAAGGCTGTTTTGTGTTCTCCTTGGGTGAATGTGGCAGATGCTCGCCTAGTTCCAGTTTTATAGGGGGTAAAAAAATGGAGTCAAAGGGGGTCATTAATGTGCACCATGTTTCCATTGGAGATAAAGAATGAACCGTGTGGAGGCCCTCTCATTCTCTGCTTTAGTGGGAGGGACTCATTAACAAGGGTGGGAAGCGCCTTTGGCATGTGAAGTACCCTCCACACTGACAGCTTTCACCAGACCTTCCACTAGTAGTGTTTGCATTTATATAACTTCTAAAGGAAGTTTTCGTGTACATGAAAATGTTTTTCTTGTTTGCATTTTATAGAAATGCCATGCTTTAAATGTTTTTTTAAACTAAAATATTTCACTAAGTGACTTAGAGTGTGTTATCATCCCACCTGGAAAAAATAGAGAGTGCACTTCAGGTCTTAAATTTCCCAGAGATGATTCTGTGCCTGATGATGGGAAGGAATTTGTACTCATATTAAATGTGTTAAAATTTGACCTGGTCACTCACTATTAAAATAGGTAAAATTTGGTAAAAGTAGCTCATCAAGTGTGAGAGCATATCAGTGTTACTGACTATGAAGGACTTGAAGCATTTGCCCTCTCTCTGTACTACCCTTTAAACGAAGCAGTTTATACATAACTTTAATTCTGGGGAAACAAGTTTTACTTTCTAGATAAATTTCTAGTCATCCTTTGATCTGAAAACTATTATAAACTATTTGCCTAGTTGCTAGAAAATGTACTGCTTATCTACAATCTTTCTCAGACTATTGATAACAGGTACTCTTATCATTTAATATTTTAATTCCCTTTTTCTGATTTTGCCTTATGTATAATCTTATGAACCAGCTTTCAACCATTTGAAACTAGGTGTGGTAAAAATACCAGGTAAATAGAATTTGGAAATTGAAGAAAGGACTAAAATGGCTTACTGACGTTTGTTTAGCTTTAGGGATTAAGTGATATAAAACTCTGGAAGTCAGAACTTTTCTTTAATGGGAGTAATAGCAATCTAAAAAAACCTTCCTTTGTGTAAATATGTCCTTAGACAAGTAGACTACCATGTTTATTAAATAACAGAGGCATTGATTATAATTGTTTTCTGCAGATATTAAAGTATTTTATTGAATCTTGAAGGTTTAGCTTGAAATTTCTTTTGTGGCGTAATACTCATCATTTTTCTGAAGTAAGTCTCTCAGTCTAACGCCGTGCATTTCCAGCCCAGCAGGTCTCCGTCTTGGAGTGCACTGCAGTTTGGTGCGCGTTACTGTCTCGGTCCATTATTGTAGTGTGTGTTCAGTGGTGCATTCCTAGCCCCAGAGTTTCATTTTACAACAACTGTTTCCCAATTCCCTTGTACTTGTATTATCTCCCCATTGCCTAAGTTTAATAACTTTATATTAGTTGGGGTTTCATGCAGGCAGTGATAATTGCGAGCAGCACAAAAATCTGTTTCAAACAGCATTTTGGGAGGGAGGAGAAGGAGTATTCTAATGTTGGGAATTTTAAAAAGTATTAAAATGCATAATAGGACTAAGTTATAGGAACGAAGAGGACCATTCAGTTCATGCTAGGAAATTATGTACTCACTTTATTTTATTTTTTATTACTTTGCAAGAGGGTATGATTTTACCATCCAAGAAAATGGACTTCAAGTAGATCAGCCTCCTGAAATAGGAAATATCTCCACTGTCCGAGTCATAATAATGAAAAATGATAATGCAGAGGGCACCATTGAATTTGACCCAAGGTACATTGCCTTCGAAGGTAGGTTCAGTAACCTTATTTATAAACTTACCACTACTTTCTGAGTTACAGGGTACCTGAGCTCAACATTATCAGTTTGAATTCTCATACATACATTTTCTCTGTTTGGGGTGTGTGTGTACACACCTGTACATATATGCCTTTATATGTATATACACATATGTGTATATATGTTCATATGAATTTGTATATGCCTTAATATATTTATACTTTTATTTTAAAATATGTTTTGAGTTACCTTTGGGCAATTTTGACCCTTCCTTACTTATATGTGCTAAAGCTGAATGGTTAGGAACAAGGCAATTTAGAAAAATTATTTTTAACCTTAGGATTATTGAAATATTCATATTTCAAACATTTTTATGACTATATTTTTAACTTATGCAATACTTAATTGTCTTCATGATTAGAAGTCAATGAATATCCACTTACAAAGCGTCATTTATTTATATGTAGCACATGGAGGAAGAGTGCCTATGCTGATGATTACATAGGCTATTTAAATTCTTAATTATACTGTTTGCTGCACTTCCAATTTGTGACAAACTTTATTCCTCCTAAAAAACAAGTCATGAAATTTTCAAGTCATTTTTGAAGTGATAAATGAACTATGGACAAATCGAGTACTTGCACTGTGCCATTATATTTAATTGCCATGCTTAATTTGACTGAATCTCATAAAAGTGAGTTGCTGCGTCTGGCACCCCCGTTAACTGGAAGTGCCTGTTACAGTGGAGGAAGACGTCGGGACAATCACGATTCCAGTGGTGAGGTTGCACGGCACCCACGGCCGTGTGACAGCCGACTTCATCTCTCAGAGCCCCTCCGCGGTTCCCGGCGGCACCGGTTATATCCTGCACGGCGATTCAGTCACGTTTCAGCATGGACAGAGCTTAGGTTTCATAAATGTCTCCATCCTTGAAGACAGTGAAAGGTAACTACTTAGTGTTATCAAAAATACAGCGGTTTCATCCCTCTCATCCACGGGGGATGTATTCTAAGGCCCCCAGTGGACGTCTGAAACCGCAGGTAGCGCTGAACCCTGTATATTATGTTTTTTACTCTACGTACCTGTGCTAATGTTTAATTAATAAATTAGGCACAGTAAGACAATAACAACAATTACTAATGATAAAATAGAATAATTATAACAACATACTGTAGTAAAATATCTTAATTGTATTCTGCTTACCCTCCCTCTTACGATGATGTGAGATGATGTGAATGCCTTTGCAAGGAGATGAAGCGAGGTGAATAACGTAGGCGCTGTGACATAGCGTTAAGCTACTATAAGGGTTACTTGAATAAAATACTGAAACTGAGACAATCTGATAACCCAGATGACTAGTAAGTGACTAAAAGTGTGTAGCTTATACATACACTAGACAAAGGGACCATTTGTGTCACAGTTGGGAGTATCCGGGTCAGTGGGAGATTTCATCATGCTACTTAGGATGGTGTGAAATTTAAAACTGATGAATTGCTATTTCTGGAATTTTTCACTTAAGATTTTCAGACCTTGCTTGGCTGGAGGTAACTAAAACCGTGAAAAGCGAAACTGCAAATAATGGGAGACTGCTGTAGTGTGGGTATACAGAAAACATGAATATTGGGGTCCAGTCCTTACCTGTGTTTTGCACTTCTAATAGGATTTTAGATTATATATATGGCCATTGAGAAACAAATGATAAATTGGAGGCAGCATGCACTGGGGCAGGGAAAGGGATTGGGAGCCCATTGTGATTGCATGTTACTTCTTTCAAATACAGGCATAAAGTTTTGGGTGTTTTTTTCTTGTTTTTTGTTTGTTTGTTTTTTTTTACCTTAGACTTGAAAACTCTAATAAGAATTTAGAAGCATTCTGAAATTCACTTCTTTAATGCATAGAACAATTAAAAGAGAAGAAGAAAGTCTAATGACCAGCTCCGGCTATGTAATAGTGAAGTTGATCATTTTTGCCTTTAGCAGAATACCCTCTTCTTCCCACTTTGTGTGTGACTACTGTGCCTTGAATATGTATGACCAATTAGGAAAATGAGTAGTTATTTGGATTTTAGAGGCATTTTAATGTATTTAGACTCACAGAATTTCTTCTTGCAATGCAGGGACTTTGCAGAGCCCATTGAAATTCTGCTCATTGGAGCTACTGGCGGAGCGGTCCTTGGGCGCCACCTAGTGAGCAGAATCACGGTCACCAAGAGTGACTCTCCCTTTGGCATTGTACGATTTCTTAATCAAAGCAGAATATCTCTTCCTAATCCCAATTCCACAATGATTTTATTCTTGGTGCTGGAGCGCACTGGAGGACTTTTAGGAGAGATTCAGGTATAGTTATTATTCCCATGGTTTTAAAAATTTTTGGTATTTCAGTTTGGCATTGGATTTTCTTATTCCTCAAATATATTCATTTATTCACAATCAATAATATTTATTAATTACCTACTAGGTAATTAGCTTCTGAGCTAATTCACTAGCTTCTGAGTCCTGTGAAGCACATAAAAAGGTATGCAGTATACAGTTTCCTCAGCATACAGCCATCCTCAGGGAACTCTTGAGAGCATATTAAAAATTAAGTGGTGGATTCTGGTAGAATGCATTAATTCAGCAAGTATTTGTTGAGTGCTTTCCCTGTTGTGAGCACTGAGAATACACTGGTGGACAAGACAGACCTTGTCTCTGTTCTCGTAAAATTTTTAGAACAATACCCAAATAAATGAAAGGAAGGTGATCAGATAATACTAAGTGCTGTGCAGGAATGTAAAATCAAGAGACACAATCACTGCTGACTGGCTATTCTAGATTAGATGGTGAGGATATGACAGTCAAAGGGAAAGCTGGATGATGAGAAACAGGTGGTCATGCCATTGTTCATTGTTAGAGCGATGAGTATTTGGGGAGAGGGGAGGCCAATGCAGATCTCCCGGCCTGGCATGCTGCGATCGGGAGAGGTCCATGTTGTGAGGGGCATGGAGGCGGTGGGATCACAGCACAGGGCAGATGATGGGTAGATAGTAGGTGTTTGATCAAGAGAACCTCCTAAAACAGGTTAAAGATTTTATGCTAAGTGCAAATAGGATGCCATTAGAAAGTTATAAGCAGGGGACTAATGTTGATGCCACTGGCTTGTCATTTTAAACAGCTCACTTAGGACAGTTGTGAGGAGAATGGACTGTCAAGAAACCGGGTGAGAAGCAGGATAGGCAGTTAGGAGGTCGTTGCCCTCTATTGTCCAGGGCAAAGCTGTCCGCCCAGACAAGGCTGGAGAAGGAAATGGAGAGAAGTGAATAAGATATTATGTTTTGGAAGAAACACTCATTGGGCTAATGGAGGCTGAGGAAAAGAATAATCAAGGATAACTGCTAGAATGATAGTTTTAGCAACTGGTTATATTATAGTCCTGCTCCCTGAAGTGCAGAAGCTTGGGAGAGAATCAAGAGTTCCATTTTGGCCATGTTCCTATCCAGTGGGGAGGGAGGGGTCGGGTAGTTAGTGAGATCAAGTGCGGGTTGTGGGGGAGGTGTAAGGGCTGCAGATAGGGAAGGTCTTGACACAAATGCAGCATTTGAAACTATGAGGTCTAAGGAGTGTAGGAAGAGATGTGAAGGATACAGAGCTGAGCCCCAGACACCCAGCATTTAGGGATTTGAAGAAGGAGAGCCAGCAAAGAAAATGGAGAAGTAAAGGAAGAAGGAAACTAGGAAGGTATGCATCATGTGAGTATCATGTAAGTCAGGAGGTGCAGGGCACAATGTTTTAAGAAAAAGGAGGTGATCAGTTGTGTACAACACTGATGAAAGAGAAAAAAAGCAAAGAGAAGTGCTCAATTTTCCTTCTTCATGGATATTGAAAAGCATACAATTTTAAATTATAGGAACTTTCAAAAATGCATTTATTACAATATAAAAACGTTGTTTCTTATAAAAGGTAATGAAAATTTCTGTTCATTTTATACTAGGAGTTTACTGAAATATATTTAGAAGAGGTTGCACATCCAGCAGACTTTTCACGTGGTTTTATTACTCAAATAGGTTTTGATTGACAGAACCTGTGCACAGAGCAAGACAGTTTTGTGCTCATATATTTAAATTTTTTAAATTGCTCTAATATATACTTTTAAATATGTACTTTTATATTTTTGTTACCCTGGGATGATGAAAAATGACCAGGTACTCATATTTCTCTTGTTAGTGTTATTCGTGAAAACTGATACGCTATCATTATGCAAATATCATTATTTAAAAATTTGAGTTGATAACAGGAATTTTCTGGAGACATTGTAGAAAGACTTTCATATATATGTGTATTTTTGAATACTTCATATCCTGCAAAGTAACTCTTGGTGTAAAACTGACCATATCTATTAAAAACAATAACACCCTGCAGGTGAACTGGGAGATAGTAGGACCCAATTCTCAGGAAGCCTTACAGCCACAGAACAGAGACATTGCGGACCCCGTGAACGGCTACTTCTATTTTGGAGAGGGAGAAGGTGGAGTGAGGACCTTGATTCTGACAATCTATCCTCATGAAGAAATTGAAGTTGAAGAGACCTTTGTTATTAAACTCACACTTGTGAAAGGAGAAGCTAAATTAGACTCCAGAGCTAAAGACATTACATTAATTGTAAGTCTGACTTTTATTTGCCCACCAAATTTTTGATGGAGTTATGAGAAAATGCATTTGCATTTTTTTTGAAACTCTACAGGCTTATGGTGAGTTGGACGTTATAAAACCAAATTAAGTTGTAATAATTCTTATGTTCTATTAGTTTTTTACATAGCCTTATTATTGGTGTTATTTCTAAGAAAGCTTTAGTATAGTGAGAAATACTTATTTTACACTCTTCAAGAAAATTTGGTGTTTTGGGAGTTATTTGCAAATTTTAGAGAGCAGATATTTGTGATATCATCATAAACATTGATTATCTTTCCATCAAAGTACATAACAATTATTAATTAGTTACGAGTCAGATTGTGTGAAGGAAGACTGGTATTTGTTCAGTTAGCACAACGATATGTTAGAGTTGAATTCAGCATATTTGATATGGACTACCCAGTCCATCAGGACAGGAAGTGCTTGGGCCAAGGCTACTGAAATCAATACAGAGAAGTGGACATCTTTTAAGTTTGGAAAATACTCTTTGCTGGAGTCTGTATCAGTTATATTTTACCAGAGAAATAGAGAAGGAGGGAAGGGGGGAGAGAGAGAGAAAGATTGACTGACTCATGATGATCGACTTTGGCTGTGGGAACCAAGCTTAACAAGTTCTGGGTTTTCTTATAGTGAAGTTTTGGGGGCGGGGGGGCCAAGAGATTGACCATCTTGGCAGAGGACTATTTCACATTCCCATAAAGGATTTCAAAACAGTACAGCAGAATCTGAACAAAATTAATTTACTTTCCCCAGATTAATTTGGCAGAAAGAAAAATGGCAAGCAGGCAGTGTAGCAGGCAGAAACCCCAGGAAAGAAGTGAAGTTGTGTCTTGCCTTTGAATTTTGTGAGGCAGGCCAGCAGGCTGGAAACTGATGCAGGATTTCTAAGTTGAGGCACACTCGCATTATTGGGGATAATCTCCTTTACTTAAAGTCAACTTGATTGTAAATGTAATCACATCTACAAAAATACCTTCCCAGCAACATCTGAACTAGTGATTGACCAAACACACTCCTGCACTGTAATCTTTATGCTGACACGTGAAACTAAGCATCACAGGGCCTTTTTGCTGCTCTCCACATTGTATTATAACCAGTAGAAAGAAGTTAACCAAAACTAATTGGTTATATAAAACAAATGTAAGGCAAATAAACCTAAATTGAGGCATCAAAGTACTACCCTTTTGAGATTCTACAAATTACCGTTTTCCAGACACTTATTTCCATTATCCTTTTGGAATAAGAACTACTTGTTTTTTTTAGGTAACAATCAGTGTTACAAAGAAAGTTTAAAAAAAAAATCATATAGCTAGGTATTTTATATTTAAGTATTATTTCTGTGTTTCTTCTATTTCTTTAGCTATCTGTGTTTTGATAAGTTAGATAATGTATTTTCGCTCGTTGTTGTTAAATATGTAATTCACTCTCCTCTGTTTCTATTTTTAGATACAAAAGTTTGGTGATCCCAATGGCGTGGTCCAGTTTGCTCCTGAATCTCTATCTGTCAAAACCTACCTAGAGCCATCAGCTCTGGAAGGGCCCCTGGTCATTACTTTCTTTGTCAAAAGAGTCAAGGGCATTTTGGGAGATATTAAGGTAGCGTATTTCATTTCATTTGATTTTTAAGTAGAGTGACAGTTTGCTTAACAAATGTGATTGAGAACAGAGAAATGGCGTCGTTCTGGTTAAAGGTTTTCATAAACCTAAGTGACATGTGTGTTCAACGAAACTGAGAAGGTTCCTTTGAGAACCTTCAGACTATCCCGCCAGCACCAACCTCCACAGTCTCTCTACTCTGTTACAATTAGATTAAAGGATCTTCCTCACACTTAATCATGAAGAACTTTTTTGTATTTTCTTGTTTGCTATAACATGAAGCCTTTTCTACTTAGATCTCTGAGTGATTTTTGTAAATTGCTTAATGTATTCTCCAGGGCTTTATTTCTCAATATAATGTTTTCACTTAGCAACTGATTTTTAAGCAGTTACATTTGTGTGTTCATTGATATAAAACATTTGAGGGTGCCCTTGTAAATCATCAAGATACTCGTCTAACAGATCTAGGTTACTTGTTTTCTCAAAAAAAACATATTTTGTGAAATTTCTCTTTGAAGTTACCTCATTTCCTGTACCTGGCACTTGTTCAGTTGAATCTTTATGGTTCAGAGGCCAAAAATCCTCGGAAAATAACTCTTAATTCTAAGAAATCTAGTATATCTTTTCTTGTAGTTAAAAAACAAACAATTCTGATATGAAACATTAGATTACTTTTTTGCCCTCAAATACTGTCTATGGTTTACTATTGAGTGTATTTGTGGTGCTGGTATTTTAAAGTTAACTTGCTCCGCTATGTCTCTCCTAGTTATTATTTTAAAAGAAGATAAAAGGAGGTTTTGTAATCTTGTCCTGCAAATTGCATATGACAGCCTGAGAGAGCTAATATGCTTTCATGATATGCATGCCACTATTTAAACTAACTGCTTGGAGACTTTCTTTGGAATACAATGATGCACAATTAATAATTCCGTTTTGTATATTAGAAAGGAAAACAATTTAAAGGATTTGGGTTCAGTTTACTGAATTATATAATGTTGCTGAATTTTTTTCCCTTTTATTTTAGGTTTACTGGGAAATAAGTAGCCAGTTTGATATTACTGGAGACTTTCTTTCTACAAAAGGATTTTTCACCATTGCTGATGGAGAGAGTGAAGTGAGCTTTGACATTCATTTGCTACCAGATGATATACCTGAGATAGAGGAAGAGTATGTGCTTCAGCTTGTTTCTGTAGAAGGAGGAGCAGAACTGGATCCGGAAAAACGCATCACACAGTTCTCTGTTTCTGCAAGTGATGACCCACACGGAGTGTTTGCTCTGTATGCAGATCGCCAGTCAGTGCTTATTGGGCAGAACCTTAGTAGATTCATCCAAATTAATGTAACCAGGCTTGCCGGAACTTTTGGAGATGTGGCTGTTGGATATCGAATATCATTTGATCATAGGGAGCAGCCAGTAGTTGCGGAGAATGCCGAGAGGCAGCTGGTGGTCAGTGATGGTGCCAGATACCAGGTGGACACGGTGCCAGTAAAGAGTCAGGTTTGTAGTATTTCTTTAGGGTCCTCATCATTCCAATCAAACTTCTTCAGTGAGAGCCCGGACTTACCTCATGATCAGTTTAAATCTTATTCGTATATTTAAATGTAACCATGAAAAATGCCTTGGAAGATGCATAGTAATTACTGCATAATACATAGAAGTGACGTATTTGCTGATTATAAATGAATAAATATATACCAATTTGAAGATAAAATATTTTGTCTATTTTGTCTAGATAGTAGCAGGCATTTATTTAATATCTACAAACTTCCAGAAATTATTTCAATTGCTATACATGTATGCATATTCACGCACATGTACGCATACACACACGATACTTGATGAAGGGGAGAAATGTAGGCTTTCCTGTGGGACTGACATATGCTCCCTGGAGGTTGGAAGGGCTACATGAACACAGAAACTACTGGTACTGCTTCTGTCCTTGCAGATCTAGAACATAGTAAATCGGCTCTGACTTTCTTGACAGTAATAACGAGAGAAGGCAGTAGACTTGTCAAGGAAGCATTTGGGGTGAGAGTGATAAGAATGTGTGAATTTCCTATGAGTCAGGTAGATATCTCAGCAGCCTTTCTCAGTCTAAACCATGGAAAGTGATTTGAGTGACTTTTTTTTAAATCTTCACTCAAGGATATGTTTATTGATTTTAGACAGAGAGGGAGGGATGTGGGGGGAGAGAAAGAGAGGCATGATGTGAGAGAGAAACATCAATTCATTGCCTTCCGTGGGCTCTCTGACTAGGACTGAAACCGCAAGCTGGGAATGTGCCTTGACTGGGGATTGAACCCACACCTTATGGTGTATGGGATGACAGTCCAACCAACCAGCCAGGGCATGGGTGACTCTTTGTCTTACTTCTTCAGAGAATGGTACATAACTAGTATCATTCTATATGCATAAAAGAGAAATTAATTTATTTCATACATGAGATGCATTATGGCACTGGGGATTAGTTGTCTTTTTGTTGAGAAAGGCTGCCCCAGAGAGTAATTACATTAGAATAGTCTTGAGAAGAGTCTGTGGAGTGGATTATGAAGCTAGGAGAGAATCTAAAAAAAGTCACCACATCTGGAGGAATGGTGCGGAGTGGAATTCTGAAGTCCTTGAGGAACACCCATGTCAGTTCCAGGAAAGGGTCAGAAATTGAGGACTTGTCTTCAAGGAAGGAGAGAGGGCAGCCAGTGTTAGGCAAGAAAGGACTGCACCTGTGAGGCAGTACATTTTGTCATTCTCTCGCAAAGTGACTCTCTTCTGTTCCAAACTTGAAAGTGCCAGAGATTGGCGCATAGGTCTAAGGGTATAGGACAGGAAGAGTATTGACACATCATGCCGCATCCCCTTTTCCACCGGAGACCCTGAACTATGAAGCAAACAAAAACAGGGGTAACCAGGGGAGCTTTGACAGTATGCATGATGGAACTTTTGACTGATATAAGTCTGGCCTTTACCTTCCTGAAAGTAACAGAAAACCTCAAGATTTACCCACAGCATTGTCAACAAAAGAAACCCCACAAAGCAGTAATAGGAGAAAAGTGAAGCAGTTTCTTATTTGTGTTTCACTAAGTTTAGCCCAGTCAGTAATTGATTATTTTAGTTTCATATAAAGTTATGATCAATAGAAAACAGGCTGCCGTTCAGAATAATCAACAAGCATGTTATACTAATTTGTATCTACAATGTAGCCTTTATCCTTATTTAAGTACATGCTTATGATTTTAGAGAGAGGGGAGGGAGGTAGAGAGAAAAACATTGATGTGCGGGAGAAACATTGACCCATTGCCTCCCGTACGCGCCCCAACCAGGGGAGCGAACAGCAACCCAGGCATGTTCCCTGGCTGGGAATTGAACCCATGACCTTTAGTTTACAGTATGATGTTACCATCAGCTGAGCCACACCAGCCAGGGCCTATGTAGCTTTTTGACCTTTTGTGTACCTGAATCTTTACTTTTCTTGTTTAATAAAGGAGAAAAATGGAAGCTTATTAGTGAAACGTGGGTTCCATAATTATTCTTGTGTCCTTGTAGTTCTTTGGGAAATTGACTCAATGCCACAGCCCTATTATATCAATTTTTAACTTCAGTTTCTGTATCCAAAAATTCTCAAGACTGAAATAGAGTGCAAAGCTGGGGAAATAAGAGGTGGGTTAATTTAACCAGAATATCATTTTATAAAGTCTTGTTTACAAATGATCAGTTTTTTAATAGACTGTGCTTAAATGGCATAATGTAATTATATAATTACACAATAACTTGAAATATTTTTGCATACATATCTGTGTAACATCACCTTCTAAACACATTAAAGTTATAATCTACTGATGAACACAAGAGAACATTCCTTCTAGGAATAGTTTTGTTTTATATATCTTGTATTTACAGTAAGATTTCATTTGTCAATAAGACTTGGCTCATTGAAGATTACATCATTCTATTTTACTAAGTAATGTGGAAAGTACAAAATTATTTTTAGACTATGTATAGGAAAACCAAAATATGTGATATATTTTACATTGACCAAAACCATTGATCTGCCCAACTCTGAGATTGTCTCTTGCGAGTCCTACCTGGAACATTTTTGAAAGATGGTAGTCTTCTTTAGGTTTCATTTAAAAAGCTTAATAATACAAAGATATCATTAAAATATATAAGCTTATAAAGCTTACATAGGCTTATAAAGATACTTAGCTTTCCTAATACCTATGTGAATCTGAATTTTTCAGTATCTTTTTTTGAACCTAGTTTTATTATTTTTTTAATTTCTATTTTAAATAGAAACTAACAGAATTTGACTTCTGCATACACAAAAGCTTCCTCTTACTTCCTTATTTTAATTTCACTTGGTAACGTATTTAAAATTGCATAGGCTGCTTCTTTCTCTCCCATTCCAGGATTGTGGGGTAAGACTGTATGCAGACTATATTAGGTGATCTTATGTGAATTAGCGTTCCAGGGTAAGTGCTCAGGGCAGGGTGTGACACGCTCTCAAACTGAGGGTAAAACTTTTTCAGTGGTCTCCCGCTCCCTACATATCCTGGATATAATGCATTGCTCTTTGAAGTTTGGAAGATTTCCACCTGTTCCTCCCTCTCAGGATAAGTTAGGGCTTTGGACAGGTCAGCCACAGACAAGGACAGGGGGTCTTTGAACAGATAATTTTCCTTTAGGCTCTGAAATCTAGAAGACTGTTAGTGCTGGTTTAACATGAGGACCTGGATGTGTAAACGGTTGCCTCCCCTGGTTAACAACAGACTTTTTCGGTAGGGTGCATAACTGACGATAATAATCATTGGCCCACTAAAGAAAACAAGTCTAAGTTTTAAAGTATTTAAACTAGAATGTGAGCAGAATTTTACATTGGTGGTTGAGTCGCTTATTCAAACGTTGAGTGTTTACTCTGAGCCATTCACTGTGATGTGATAAGCACAGCAGATACAAAGGTGACAAAGATAAGTCCCCGTCACCCTGTTGCTTCTTGCCTAGTGCAGAAGGCCCATTAACCTCCAGTTATAAAAATGTGGATAAGCAGGGTTTGAGACATGCACGGGATATTTGGGGCTATGAATTCTGTTTATACCCAAATGCAATCCAGAACCGTGGGAAATATGGAAGATAGCATTGGTGCTTCAGTCCTGGGTCAGGGAAATGGAAGGGCATTCTGGAGAACATTAACCACTCCTAAAATCCTTCAAGTTCCTCTTCAAATCAATTACCTGCTTTTCTTCTGGAGGCAGACCAGCTTTTTCCACCCCCCCAAGTTTGCTGTTCAGCTTCTGCAGTTACTGTGCCCTGGGGATTTGCTGCATCACAGGAGGCTGTGCATGCTGGCTGGGCTCGTGCACCGAGGAGCCGGGTGGGGAGGCGCACGCGACTGGGAGCCCAGCCCTTCATTCCTCAGAAGTGGGGATGAAAGTCTGTAGCTGCCCAGCCAGGGAACTGCATGGGGGAGAAGGGACATATCCTGAGGGGACAGGTCGGGGACACCTGGTTGAAATCAGAACACTGTGATTGATTTTTCTTTCCTTAGCGCTTGACCTATGATTCATGTTCAGTGAATGTCATTTTGACAAAAACAAAGATTGATTAAATGAATGCGACACCTGTTACCCTCATGTTGTTCAGTGTTTGAAACCACCGTGGTACACATTTTGCACGTTTGGGGGGTTATGATATATGTTTAAGTACATTGATTATCCTTAAAAAAATAACAACTCCACAGAAATGGTTATTTTTACATTCAATAGAGATATGCAGATTTTTTGGTAATCTGCCAGGTTGTGGGGTAACTTGGAGGCCTGTCCATTATCAACCACTATTTCTATGGGAAAACGTATATTTAAAAAAAAAACTTAGAAAACCACCAATTTTAAAATTCAGGATTTCCCCCACTTTGCTGGATTCTACAACTCTGAAAATTTATGATTTAATACGTGATGTTAGCAATTATTTGTCAAATATTCAAATAATAAGTACACCTAAATTATTGTCCATTTTGAGTAAATAGCAGGGTTATTTATTACAACCAATGAAGGGGGAGGACTTGAGTTTTCCTGGGTTTAGGGCCTGCCGCTATTCAGCTGTGAGCTCTTGCCGTTCCTGTACCACGTGATTCTATCACTAATCCCACTTGTGTGTATCATCATTCCTGATACCATTTGGGAACACGTGGAGAATTTGCAAATTTGTGTTTTTCTGTATTCACCCCACAGTCTTCGTAACAGTGATTTGTTTTATAACATCGGGGAAAGGGCATAGATTGATGAAACTGATACAAATGTATTCTGAGGCAGAGTGCTGATGACTTGTGCCAAACGTTAGTATTTTTCTCTGGAAGGTATTATTTTTACTACTAAAAAAGTCATTGATACTGTTCGTTTGTAGGTCTTTCTATCACTGGGCTCTCATTTCACATTGCAACTGGTGACTGTGATGCTGGTTGGCGGACGTCTCTACGGCACGCCGAAAGTCCTCCAGGGAGCGAAAGCTGCTGTCCTTCCTGTCCCCGAGAAAGCTGCCAATTCTCAGGTAACTGGCCCTGGGCGTGGTGTATCTGGGAGAAACTAGAGGGCAGCTTTTATAGGAAGGCCTAAGATTCAGACAGAATTTCTTAAGACTTACTATTTCCTTAAATCTAAGTAATCCTAAGTAAATCTAAGTAATCTTGTAGGGAGATGGGTGAAAAAGGTTAAAGGGGTTAAGAATTACAAATCGCCAGTTATTAAAATAATCATGGCGATGTAAAGTACAGCATGGGGATTATAGTCAATAATATTATAATAACCATGTATAGTATCAGATGGGTACTAGACTTATCAAGGTGATCACTTCATAAAGTATATAAATGTCTAATCACTATGTTGTACACCTGAAACAAATATGATATTGTATGTCAACTGTAATTGAAAAAAATTTAAGGAAATTAAAAATAAAATTAAAATCTAAGTACTATGAGTATCAAAGTAGATATTATGAATATATTGTATGAAACTAGTCAGTTTCAGACATTTGAGTAATATATTTCCTTTTTGGAGTTTTAGAAAGTTTGTCTCTTGTAAAATTTGAATATAAGGTATAGAATTTTTGAAACAACAATTGTGCAGAGTCAGAATTTCCAGGGGTTTTTTCTTGATACTGAATATTGAGGTATTTTATGCTAAATAATTATAATTAGAATGAAACATAAGTTAATATTTCAAACTTTTTCATTTATTTGCTCTTAATTTTCAAGACTCTTTTTTTCTGTGGCACATTTGTGCTGATGTAGGTATAGTGTTGAAAGCCCGTGACACAGTTGCACCTAAGCATTTGAGTCTTTTACCTGAGGTCAGTGTAGGAAAGGTCATTTCCTCATCCCTTCATGAATTCCATGAGAACAAAAAACAACCTCAGGGGCTTATTTCCTGCGTAGGCTGATTCAGTCAGTATTAGGAGCAAGATAGGGCTATTGTCTCAGGCAGTGGTGATGAATGTATTTTTGAAACCATTATGAGGAATCATTGCATCCTTTCCTTAAGCTGGGAGCTCCTTCATCTTGACTGAGACAGGCCTGGCCCAAAATACGGACGTGAAATCTGTGCAGATGAAGGGCAGGAGTGTGGGTAGATCTGACCGGCAGCTTGTGTGACAGGGTCCCTGGTCGTTCAGTTACTCCCTCGTGAACTGCTTGGTCCCTTGAAGTGGAATCCACCCACATTAAAAGTAACTGGGAAGAATCGTTTTCTTTCTGCACCTCCTCTGTTCAAGGGAACGAGGGTATAGAATTTAACAAAGCTTTGCAGTTGTGCTGTCTTCTTTTTGCTCACAGGTTGTTAAACAAAAGATTGGTTTCAACTTGCATCATCCATTTCACATAATAACTATTTCCTACTCCTTGTCCATGAACATTGTCACAGTATTGTATCACCTCAAGGGGCAAGATCAGGGCTGTCACCGTGCACTCCCATCCTCAGTGTACCGTTGGCCTCCTTACCAGTATTTGTATGGGGTGAGGTGTGTGGCTAGGACACTTTTAAACAGCCTCTAGCCATGTAGCAATCATGACCTCAGATGTACTAAAGTTTTTGTCAGTCTAATCTGGTGTCAAAATGGAGTTTTCTTGCTTTTTTTTTCCTCTTTATCTCCAGAAGTTATCTTGTGGCACCCTCTCACACTTTTCTGCTACTCTCCATTTTAATTTAAAATGGGGAGAATTAGACTTAATTTAGAATTGTCAATCATATGGTATTCCAAATTTGTAGATACTGAGACTAAAAGAGGTAAACTGATTTGTCCAAATGAAGCCAGGCATCTGGTTTTATTCTTACTCACTGACCAGCAGTTTAATTCATCTATAAATCATTTATAAATGCCAGGGTGCCCTGGGAAGACAGCCCTTAAGAATAGATCTTACTTGATGTGGATGAAAAATATTTTTAAAAATCTTTGAAGCTTTCTTATCCTTAGAAATAAAAAAAGATTAAATTGACTTACATAGCTGAAAACAACCTTAATAGAAAATCTATTTCATTCTCATTTTTATAAACAAAGACTATATTATTATGTCTTAGAAAGAAGTCAAATTTCCGTTCTAGACAAATTGGGTTCCACAAAGACCCGTGAATGAGTCATACTACCATGCCATTTTGAACCTTTTGCTTTCATTTAACTATAATTACATTCATTTTTTTGGATATTGTTAATTCAAAGGAGTATATCTTGATTTAAAAAGTTATAAACTATAATCAGAATTACAAACTAGAATGAATTGTCAAGTCTCTGATCTTATTTCTTAAACATAACTCTTCAATTGAATATATTTTAAAACAGGAAAATAGATTGTGTAAACCAACAGTAAGTTGACTTTTAATCCACTCTTCAGAAAACAAGAACCTTTAGAGAGAAGTACAATGTTCTCAGCATGTTTTTCCTCAGGTTGGATTTGAATCTCCTGCTTTTTCACTCACGGACATCACCGCTGGGACGAGCCAAGTGGTGATTTCTAGGAGAGGCACATATGGCTCCCTCAGGGTTGCCTGGGCGGCTGGATATGCTCCTGGGTTAGAAATCCCTGAATTCATTGTTGTTGGCAACATGACCCCAAAACTGGGTAAGTTGTAGCTTTTCTAAGATCTGCTCTGTAAAACGTGGAGGTGTGTAATTGGCTGCTAGTTTTCTTGGGTCATCCTTACTCTGGAAAAATGAACTGTTTATTTTGTAATACAGTGTTTCCATTTTTAAGTGGTCAAATTGCAAAGGCTGCTTGGTGAGGATGACAGTTTATTCAATCAAATTAAAAATTTCATACCTCACCCGGAAACAGTGGTCACTGCGCAGACTCTTTATACATTAGGAATTTGTTAAAAATAATTTTAAAAAACTTAGTTTGAACCGTACGGTGTAGAAAAAGGTGTACCTTTGTGCCCATTTACATGTTTACCTGAATATTTGACAGTAGAGCAACTGCTACTTAATCTACTTTATTTTTTAATTATACCATTCACATTATGAGGATGAATGAGAAACAAATGTTAGAAGGCTTGACATCAACCAGTGGGAGTAGCCAGGGACTGAAGGCAAGGTTAGTGTGGATTAGGGAATTTGCTGCATTTTAATTTCCCTCTTTCCCCACTTTTAAAATGTTTTAATTTTTGTAGACTGCCATAGAATTTTTTAGGTTTATTTTGTTTACTTATTTATTTAGTGACACTGGTTAACGAAATTATACAGGTTTTCCAAGATGGAATTTTGAAAAAGGGGATATTTTTCTACACATTTAGTAGTTGAATCACAGCTTAAGAACTCAGAGATGATACCCTACTTCGCTTTTCATGTTCCCTTTCAGGGAGCCTTTCATTTTCCCACGGAGAACAAAGTAAAGGTGTCTTGCTGTGGACGTTCCCCAGCCCTGGGCAGCCAGAGGCCTTTGTCGTCCACCTCTCAGGAGTGCAGAGCAGTGCCCCTGGCGGGGCCGAACTTAGGTAAGAAGGCTCTGAGGAATAATCTGGAATTTATTAGTTGCAACAGGAGAAGAAAACCTCACAAGGATCACTTTCCCTGAAGCAGATGCAAAAGCAGCTGTGGCGTAGAGTAATGTATGGCCTGCATGCCTAGTGTGCCCGGAGGAAGGCTGACCGTTCACCTCTGCTCTTTGCCTTGAAGGGGGTTCATCACAACCTCTAATTCAAGGTTGGCCAGGGGTAACATGTCCAATAAGAAACATAATGGCAAAGCCACCTGTTTTTAAAGGAGCTATCTTTTGAGAAGTAGCTGGAAGATACTTGCTTTCCCCAAGGGACTCAGAGTAAGAAGAAGCCATCATAGCAGGGTAATAATATGACTTGTACCAATGGCTCTTTTGAGTTTAATTTAAATCAGAATATTTGCAGATAAATATGTGTGAGCAAGAGCAATTTAATTTTCTCATACCTGGGATGTGCTTGATCAGAACAACACAGGACAGACCTTAGCATGGATTTAGTCCTGGCTTTACCACTTATTTGCTGTGTGACTTGGGGAAAGTTACTTCATCTTTCTGTTATTCAGTCTACTTATTTAGAAAATATGTGGGCAGAATTGCTCTGTGTTCAAGTGTGTTTGTGTACGTATTTTTGTGTGGGAAGTACTGGTGGACAGAATCATATGGCTTTAGGTTATACATATGTCATTTTAAAAGGGTTTGGCCACAGTATGCATTTCAGGGTAACACATTCAAATGCCTAAGTTTTATAGTGATTAGGCCAGTTTTACAGGCCAGGCATTCTTTAAGATTGATATACATTTACTCTTTTACTTTTCACAGCAGCCATAGTACATAGATATTATCATTAGTCCTATTTTATAGATAAAGAAAGTGAGTCCAGATAGATCATGTAACATACCTAGTGTTCCACAAGTAATAATTGTTGGGGCCACGGTCTGAATTCAGTGCCTGGCCACTGTCTGAGCTCTTAACCGCTGTGCTGTGTGTTGAGTTATCAGAGCTTTACAATAGAGAGTGATAGATGCTAGGGTGTCCTCCCTGAAGACATTCAAATTTACATTAAAAAAAACCCCACCAAACTCTAAGCCAAAGAAAATATGTCTGTGGTCTGAATTAAGCTGACAGGCTACCAGTATTACTTCTGACATAACTATTAACTCACAACAAAATTCCATAGGATAAAGCTAAGGATTAACAACTGTCATGGATGTTTCTTCCAATTCACATATGCATAGTTAGTAACATTTGTGTGAGAGACTAGTTCTATTATGAGTCAGTTGGAAGAGAGAGGGATTTTGCATCTGGTGGGACCAACTATTTCTATTTGGTAGATGAGAAACTTGGCTGACATCCAGAGCAGTTAAGAATGTTTGGTTTCCTGAGTGCTGATCATGGCAGAGAGCCTGACGTTTCAGACCCGTCAGAAAGCTGCTCAGGGATGACTGGGGAAACGGAGCAGAGACCTATGAGCTCTTCACTGTGCCGACATGTGTTAGGTCCCCTCAGCAGTGACAGCAGCTCCTGTTCTTACATTTCTCCTGCTTGGTATAGTCATCAATAAGTAAGTAGGGTTTTACGGAATTTGAAAGGGCATGTCATTTTAAGAAGCCTTCGTGAGCAGCATCTTAAATATGTGAAAGATGAATTTCTGCAGTGGCATTCCTATTTTCATTAATTGTTTCATTTTTTTTTCCAGATCGGGTTTCACTGTGGCTGAAATTGAACCAATGGGAATCTTTCAGTTTTCCCCTAGTTCTAGAAATATCATAGTGTCAGAGGACACACAGATGATCAGATTACATGTGCAAAGACTCTTTGGGTTCCACGGCAGCCTTGTAGAAGTTTCCTATCAGACAACTGCAGGAAGTGCAGAGCCACTGGAAGATTTTGAGCCTGTTCACAGTGGAGAACTGCTTTTTCAAAAATTCCAAGCTGAGGTTAATTTTGAAATAATCATTATTAATGACCAGCTTCCTGAAGTAGAGGAATTTTTTTACATTAATCTAACTTCGGTAGAAATTAAAGGATTACACAAGTTTACAAAAACAAATTGGAGACCACGCCTGAATCTAGATTTCAGTGTGGCCGTGATCACAATATTGGATAATGATGACTTGGCAGGAATGGATATTTCCTTTACCAAGACAACGGCGGCTGCAGACTCCTCCATCTCACACCCTGATGTGACCAAGATAACTGTCGTTCCACAGCCAACTGAAATGGTTGGCATTGTTACTGAGGCAACTGTGATCCCTGAGAAACCTGCCACCCTCCCTGGTTCACCTGCCATGTCTGAAGCGCCTGATGTGGCCACTGTTACTGCAGATGTTTTCATTCATGGAACATTTAGTCTTGGGCCACCTGTAGTTTACGTTGAAGAGGAGATGAAGAATGGAACCCTTACCACCGCAGAAGTTCTTGTCCGAAGAACTGGTGGGACTAATGGCAACGTCAGTGTAACAGTTAAAACGTTTGGTGAAAGGTCTGCTCAGAAGGAACCGACTGCTTTGCCCTTTCATGATATCCATGGACTTTCCAACTTAACATGGGCAGTTGAAGAAGAGGACTTTGAAGAACAAACTCTTGTCCTGACATTTGTAGATGGAGAAAGAGAACAGAAAGTATCGTTTCAAATTTTGGATGATGATGAGCCTGAGGGACAGGAATTCTTCTACGTGTTTCTCACAGACCCCCGAGGGGGAGCCCAGATCATGAAGGGAAAGGATGACACTGGATTTGGGGCCTTTGCCATGATCGTTATTGCCGGTATGTCTTTGGAGTGATGGATATAAAAATGTACTGCTTTTTCAATCAGGATTTTTTGGAAGATTATTCTGTCTTTTCATTTAAAGGGTTGGTTACTTGAGTCACTCATAGTTATTCATTAAAATAACATTTTCCCCACATCATAGGCACAGAGAGCAGACTGGTCGTTGCCAGAGGTTAGACTGGGTGAAAGAGGGGAAGGTATTAAGAAGTACAGCTTGGTAGTTACATAAGTCACAGAGATGTAAAGTACAGCATAGGGAATATGGTTAATAATATTTTGATAATTATGTGTGGTGTCAAGTGGGTACTGGAAAAATCATGGGAAATGCTTTGTAAAGTATATGATTGTCTAACCACTACACTGTACACCTGAAACTAATACAAAGTAATATTGGAAGTAAACTGTATTTGAAAAGTAGAAAAATTTTAAAAACATCATTTTCCTATGACTTGGACCCACATCATGAACACATGATGATATTCCAAGGTGCCAGGCTAAAATATAGCAATGTAAACAGCACTTAGCTCAGAGCTAGTTAAAGAATCTATAAATCTATACTTTCACAATATAGGGAAAACCTTACACATACTTAAGTCCATGTTCTTCTTCCAGAATACACTTAATTTAGTAATCCACGTATACAATTGCCTATACTGCTTTGAAACCTCATTCTGAATTTCCCAGCCACTTTCAGTAATCCATCCCAAAGTCTAAGATCTCATTATCAAGAATTTCTTTGTATCTGTTGGGAAGTAGACTAAAATTATTTTCTTTTGTTCTATTTTTGGACCAATTTAGTATATTATATAGCTTTTATACTATTGAGTTATATTACAATAGCTCAAAAATGCAGTGATTTTTTTTAAAGAGTCTTCATGTATCTTATAACATCTTTTGGTGATAATTTGCAATTTCCCTCTGAAATCATACTATATTTCTTTAAGTGGATTAACTCGTCCACACTGTACACTAATTCGAGTATTGACAAGGCTGCCATCTCAGGGTTCTTGCCTACTCTGCTATTTTATACAAACATGGGTAAGTTTTACACAGTGCTTTAGAGTTTAAGATGACGCTGAGAAAGCAGTGCACTGTTTCAGTGTGGTGTGGACCCTCCTTTTTTTCCAGTTGAAGTACAATTTTGTAGTGCGAGGATGCCTGTAACCTCAAGTGTCACTTAGAGGAGTTTTTTACTCAGAGTTACTCAGGAGTTCCTAGGTTGTTCTCTTTTTCTCTGGGGCAAATAACTGAATGTGTAACATAAATGGTCTTTTGGTCAACTCTCTTATAGGAAGAAAAATAAATGGAGTTCATTTAATAAATATTTATTGAACACTTACAATATGCTGGCCACTCTTCTTGGTACTGGGGATACAGCAGTAAATACAACATTGCTGCCTTGGTAGAACTTCCACTTTATGACGATACACTGACTTTAAACAATAAACATAAAATGTCAAGGACCGTGAGAGGCAGGGTCTCATCAGAGAGAGATGAGCAAGCATCTCAGCGTGAGGAGCAGGATTGCTTTCTTTTCTCTGGTCTTCTGTTCTCGAAGTGTTAGCCACCTCAATGTTACCATTTTTATTCTAGCCTATTTTTAGTAAAGATCTTTAAAAATTGTCATTTCCTTCACTCATTTGCGAATTGTTCGCTTTTATACCATCTGAGCTGGAAAGCTCAGTGAAGCATAGAGATCTTTTAAAGTCTTAGATATACTATAACCCTGCATTTCTCTTTTTAGGAAGTGATCTTCAAAATGGCATCATAGGGTTCAGTGAGGAGTCCCAGAATGGGCTTGAGCTGGGGGAAAGAGCTGATAGGAAAAGACTTCATCTTACTGTCACAAGGCAGCCAAACAGGTATGTTTAAATACATGTGGAAGACACCGCAGCCTGTTTGTCTATATTTGAATTCATAAAAAGGTAGAGCCAGCATCAGATGTTGATAGAAGGTAGTGTGGACTCTGGTATGTCATTCTTCAGATGCTTTAGTTCTTGGTCTGTGATTTAACACACTTGGTTTATGAGCATAATTAAGGACTACCTTGAACGTTTTGTGCTTCATAAAGTATAGATTATGTAAGTTTTTACTTTATCACATTTACCATTGCCTCATCACTCACAACCATTTACTGTTAGGGATACTTGGAATACCAAAATTTTGCTTACAACTTAATATTGTTTAGTACATACCTTCTGAATGCTCATCATACATGAGGTCTGTTCAGAAAAAGTCCAACCATTGGTAATGTAACGAGAATGGTTTGTGCGACATCGATGTAACCTGGCAGCCAAGGAGAGTGGACTGGAATGCGCATGTGTGAACAATGATGACTTCGCTGTGCTAGTCAGTGGGGGCGGTAGATGCCAATGTGTGAGCATGTGTACTGCGTGGCTGTCACATTCAAAATGACTGAGTGAATAGAGCAGCGAATCTGCATCAAATTTTGCATTAAGCTTGAACATTCCTCTGCGGAAACTACTGAGAAGATTCGGAAGGTTGTGGCTGTGGGCAACAGGTGATTGGCAGCGTCATTACAACAATGTGCCTGCTTATGCATCGTGTCTTTTGCAGGTTTTTTTTTTGTTTGTTTGTTTTTTGCGAAATATCAAATCCTCCAGGTGACTCAGCCCCCTGCAGTCCAGATTTGGCACTCCAACTTCTGGCTTTTCCCAAAACTAAAATCACCTTTGAAAGGGAAGAGATTCAGGGAAATATGACGGGGCAGTTGATGGCAATTGGGAAAACTGTGTGAGGTCCCGAAGTGCCTACTTTGAAGGTGACTGAGGCATCATTGTCTTATGCACGATGTTTATTGTATCTTGTCGCTTCTTCAATAAATGTCTCTCTCTTTCACATAGTATATGGCTGGATACTTTCTGGACAGACCTCGTACATGCACTAGGTCTGCACATATGTACAGGTATATATATGACCATTTCCCCTTTTGGGCCTATATAATCTCTGAAAATGTAGGTCATCTCTTGCCCTTTATTTTTACAACAACCATTTTTGGCAATAGTGTTTTCCCTTTAGAAAAATTCCTGTTAAAAGACAAATGAGGAATATTTACTTGAAGGCAGAAGTTCTCTATTATTTTTATTTTTATATTTCTGGTATATAACAGGTACAGTAGGCAGAAAAATATTATTTGTTTTCACATTTCTGATATGCAATAGTTCAATAAATACTTATTCTGTATTGAATACAGTATGGTCAGAGAATGCCATGTAAAGTGTGGTGTGATGAAGAAGTGCACTCAGGCACAGTGTTCATACGTTCTGCATCAGACACAGGGATAACGCGATCTGTGACTGCATTTGCTTTGTTCCTAGGGCCTTTGAAGATGTCAAGGTCTTTTGGCGAGTCACATTTAACAAAACAGCCCCTATGCTCCAGAAGGATGGTGTGAACCTGAGGGATGAACTGCTCTCTGTGTTGGGGACTACAACCTGTCCAATGGGTCAAACAAAGTGCTTTATCACCATGGAGCTCAAACCGGGGAAGGTAAGAAATGATGAGGCACAGTACTGTCAACTTCTAATTGTATTTCTACAGAATTAGTATGCTAAAGCTAGTTGATTGAAACGTAGGCATTAGATTACGGCTCTTCACATTCCTTGTGTCTCATCTAGCCGTAATGTCAGAATCTCTCTGCTGGGTGACAGACCTCAGACCTAGAATTGGTTTAATTAGAAAATTTTTGTAAATAAATTCATTATTGTACACTTATAACTAATACATATTATATGTCAATTATATCTAAGTTTGTTTTTTTTTAAAAGCTCATCCTTTGTTTCTATTTCTTGACATTTCTAAGATTCCTTCTGGCCCACCTGGTTCATTGTGTGTATGGTCCCTAGAGTCATTTTCAGCCAATTACTATCTCTGATTACTCTGAATGTTTGGTGTTTTACTTTCATTGTATCTATAGATTTGGTCATATTATATCTATGTATTTCATCATAGGGTGAAAGTTCTCTCACTCTCTATTTATATATAGTTAGGAAGTTCAGTTCTCTACTTAAGAGGCAGAGAGCCCATGCTTGGTGAGCCTTTGGATAAATTTCTGTTGGTTTGTGTTGCACATGACACTCAGAAGACAGGCATCCCCCCTTCCCAAAGGAATCTGCATTATTGAGATGGTGTTTATCACTGATGTCCTAATAGAGATTTAGTCATTTAGTAATGATATGTGGCTTTTAAAAAAAAATTACTCTTCTGTGATACTTTAATGCCTAAGGAACACTCAGTAGTATTAACTTTTTGTCTACTAATTAATTTATTAAACTCAAATATTTAACACAAAAACTGCTCATAGTATTATGAGTGTTCAAAAGAATTATAGTTTCTTTGTACATTTCAAACACTTAACACAGAAAAAGCATGCGGACAGTTACAGTTGATTCTGAACAATGCTGAGTTAGCATACCAACTGCCTTTGAAGTTGAAAATGCACTTCTGACCTAAGTTATATCTGTGGATTCCCAACTGCAAATCAAAAATACAGTTGATTCTTGAACAACATGGATTTGAATTATGCAGCTCCCCTTATACACAATTTTTTAAAAAGACTCCAATTCAATTAATATTAATTACTAAATGATTTTGTTTTTGCTACTCAAATAGTCATGTCACTGAAAATCCTATTAAAGCTGGTCTTTTGTCTTTTTGTTTTGCTTTAAAAATCTCTGGAAGCTTATTTTTTTAAATAGCATTAACATGTATTCCACAGCCAGCCTGGTTTTTCCTGACCTAAGCCACCAATCAACTACTGTCCAAGGACTTGATTTTTTCATCAGAAAGAGTTTTAGAGGTCTAAATCTATGAACTAGAGATAATGTGTGAGAGTAAATGGTTGGCAAAAGCGCTGCTGTGGACCACCTCCTGAGTGGTAGAGTTAGAAAAATAAGTTTTAAAATACTAAATTCCCACTGATATTTTTCTAATTTAATATAATATTGTATTTCACATTTCTTGAGTAGGAGTTTCATTAGCTACTAATACTTCCTGTCACACTGAAAAGGAGGAACTGAAATAACAGTATTCAAAAGATTTGAGCATCTTATTACACTTGAAAACATTTAAATCCTCTTCTGTGCATTTTTTAAAATAGGTTTATGCCTTTTTCAACCCCCACAACCATACATTTGCTAACCCTCCTTTCAGGACTAACCAGAATAGCTCTTCCTCCACGATGCCTTCCCTGATATCTTCAGTTAGGAGTCTTAGTTCTCTAAATTGCAAAGACTATCTGTACCTTTCTTATGGAAGTTATGGGTTTTATGCAGGGTCAAAATTTAATTTTATCTTGACTGTTAGACTCTCAGCTGCATTCCTCCCATCATCCTCCGTAAATATGTGTTGCATACATGAGTTACTGAAAATCCTGATGTGTATCTCAAGTAATTATCTTAAGTAATATTTTTGGTGAATTGGACACCTGGAAAGATTTCACTGGATTCAAAACATCTAGAGAATTACACTTTAATACTCTTTGAGGGGATCTCTACCTGCAGGAGGGAGAGAGAAGAAAAGAGAGTCAAACAGAGACTTACAGAAGCTGAAAGGAAGGTAAACAGGAAAGTTAGAATGTAAGGGGGAGAAGAGACTGCTGCTTCTCAGCTTTCCCTCCTTGCAGGAAAATACTAAGGAAATTCATAGATACTATAGATATTATAATTAAGGTTTAAGAAATATAATAGGAACTATATAGGATGTTAACTGTAAATCCTTTTCCTAGTATGGGAAATTCTACCGAGCCTATATGCAAGTAGTTACAGTTAGGCAAGAGAAAGAATCTGATCTCACCTCTTATTTCCCTTTCTAATGATTTTTCAAATCATAGAGCTGAGTTTTATACTGCAGCTAATTTTCAAGGCACTTTGCAGTCATTGTCTTTTCAGTTGTTAAAAGGAAAGGTGTAGGTAAGAGTAATGCATGTTCCAGTTTTAGTAAGAGAAAATTCAAAAATAGGGAAGATTATATTCCCAGAAAAATAGAAAATTATTTTTTAAAAAAGTACTATGAGCTTCTAACATGCATTTTTAACAATTACTCTTTTTTTTTTACAAGAAGGAAACTTACTGCTCATGTGTTTCAAACTCTTCATTTCATTTCATGATAAACTGATCCGTAGACATATAAATGAAGCTGGTTCTGCAGCCATGTGTTTCTGTAATGGACGTTGAGAGATTATTTGGTGGTCTCACCAGAGCAGCACAACTAACTGTTCTTTGACTTTTGATCTAAGAACCATCTCTTTGTTTTCTCTCAAGGGATATTGAACTTATTCTGGGAGGTAGTACGGTGTTTAAGAATTTGGGCTCTTGATAATAGGAGACCTAGGTTCAAATCTCAGCTCTTCCACCAGTGAGCTGGATGATGATATTAGATAGGTTACTTAGCCTTCCTGAGCCTCCCAGGTTTGTTGGAGTTAGCAATAGGGGCTGTTAAATTAAATTAGATAATGATCGAGAGGTTCTGCACACAGTTCTTGGAAAGGAGTTGGTCTTTCATAAGAGAGGGTTGGTATAACTGTTATTCACCATGGATGGAATGGAGTCCAAGGCAGTTTAGAGATTAAGTAGTTTCTACAGCAAAACTAATGGTGGGGGAGTTTAAACATCACAACACAATACATTCATTCATAGAATAATACCATTGATTAATGGTTGCTTCTTCCTAAATTCAATTCAATCTCCTGACCCTCAACTCAAACTTTTTGTCCGATTGTCATCTCTACAGTTATTCAGTACTTTCGTTTTCAAGTTATAAAAAATTTAAGTAACTTTTCCTGGTGAACTACTCAGCCAAATTAGAACTTGCCTTCTGAACTTCCCCTTTCTCTGCTGTTTTATGTAATAATTCTATGTTTCCAAAATGTAATAGTTAATTAACTTAGGAAACACATTGTTAACCCACAAATTCTATTTGAAGAGATTGTTTAAACATCTGTTGCAAGTATTTTTAAAAATATTTAAGTAACTAAGATATTGTTTGGTTATTTCTTTGATGAACTGATATTGAACAAATATGGATCCAGGAAAAATCATTTTACGCTAGTTGGGCAAAAGGTTATCCTGGAAGGTTTCTAACCTCACTAACAAAGGAGCTTGCTGGCAATTCCAAGTGAAATAGATCCTTCTGAGGTCTGGGGTCATATTTAAGTTTAGAGAGGTTTTGATATGACCTGTGAGCTTTCGTTTCCCAGTGTATTGTTGGAATATTGTTTGAATAGTGTTTTTCTTTGCCAGACTGGGTGATTTCTTTTGTCTATAGTTGAAGTATATGTTGACATCCATGTGTACTCTATTCAATTTTAGATGGTTCCTTATTTAGATTATAACATATCATTTTGAATCTAAGTGGTTATAAGTAATGTCCTAATCATCATCACAATGGGAAGGAATATTTTACTGGAAAATAAAGATAAGAGTCTCTGTTGTAATGTCATATGCTGAAAAATAAAATAATGTAGTGCTGAAATCTTTAATTAAATGAAACTATTGTGAATTCAAGCTCACTTGGCCACTAGGGAATGATAGTTCTTGAATAAAATTACCCCTACTTTTCTAGTGTTTTAGTTTAACATAGTTGCCAAATTTGTTTCTCAAAAGTGGGAAGAGTACAGTTACCTTTATGTTTGAATACTTACTGATGCTGAATTGTAGAGAATACGTGCCATAGGAAAGCTATTTATTTATTCAGATTATAAAGGAAAATTAATTTCATTTATGGTGTGACTAAGATACGACTTATTTTGGGTTATTCTAAAGAGTATATTGTATTATTTCATGATATAAATAACATTTGAAGTCTCATTAAAATTGTCACAAAACGAATGAGGCCCTTGCTGATAAATAAAAATGATGCATTATATGAAATTAGACAATGACAAATACAATTGGAAGTGCATCAGTTTAGCTTGCTTGAGTTATGACAGGAAGCTAACAGTGCTGCTAAAATGTTTAGATTATTGTGTGTAAGAGTGAATAAGTAAAAACAGATGATTGACAGTATGTGATTAAATTGAATGCAGGCTTTAGGAAATAACCCATTTGAGATTGTTGAGAGAGAGCTGAGTTGAAACATGAACAAACTATAATCAATAGACTAAACTTAGACTTATTTGATACTGAATTTTGGAAAATACATAAAGTTACTAAATTTACTATTATCAATATTTTTTCATAATTATATTTAATGCTTCTAAAAATAAAACCTGTCCTCAACCCAGCCTCTCCACCTGAGCCAACTAGTCATGGCACTTTTATTTTTAAGTACATAAATAAATATATATCATTAATGATATATAGTAAGCTTTATATAATTTTTAGGTTTACGTTTATTGTATCATGCTATGCATATCATCTTACAACTTGATTTTTTTCACTCATTATATTTTCAGGTCCATCCATACGGAGAAGTATTGAAATCGTTCATTTCTTTTAACTGTTAAATAGCATTTGATTGTATAAATATATTTTATTTATGCTTTTGCTTATTGAAGTACACATAGATTGTCTCCTGACATTGATATTATATCAGAAGCTTACCCAGGGAAAATTACAGTTTTTCTTAAAGACAGACCAAAAAAAGCAAGTTCCATGGTAATCGAACACAAGATTCTAATTCTGTAATACAGATATTGTATTTCTAAATATACTTTTTTCTGTAATTATGTATGTGAATAGTACTAATTCTTAAGATCAGAATTATCTAAAACTAGAAAAATTTACTTACCTTTTTTTCTTTTTTCATCATCAGGTACCACAAGTTGAGATATATTTTTTTGTGGAATTGTACGAAGTTACTGCTGGAGCAGCAATAAACAATAGTGCTAGATTTGCACAGATTAAATTCTTACGAAGTGAGGAACCTTGGAGCCTCGTGTATTTTTCTGTGGGTTCTCGGCTGCCAGTGGCTCATAAAAGGGCCACTTTAATCAGTTTGCAGGTAGCCAGAGATTCTGGGACAGGACGAATGGTGTCAGTTAACTTCAGGACCCAGGTAAATGTGGGAAATACGTTAAGATGCATTCAGGTTCTCTTCTTTAACTGTAGCATGTGTAATGAAATGAAGAATAATCAATACATTATTTTCGTATGATTCCATCATAAGTCACATTATATTTATTACATTAAGCTTCGTCCTTGAAACAGTTCCATTTTTTTCACTTAGATCATGTTTTAAAATGATATTCTCCTGTATTTTTCTTTCTTTTGAAAAATGTGGTCATGCAATGCAAACTGTCTTGCATAAACCTGTTCTATATGATTTCTAGAGAGTTTGAATTTCTTCACAATGTAACTGTATAGAACCAGAAACATAAAGTAAGGGTCTTTATTATTGTTTATACTTGAACTACTTGAAAATTTCCACCAGACCCTCAAACACTAACTGACCTGTATGTTTCTTTAAACCTGTAAGTACATGTGGTCTTACTGCCGCTTTTCACATCCAGCCTATTAGGTGACACCAGGTGAGAGGGAGCAGGTGGGAATCAGGGATTCAGAAGAGGAAAGCTATGTAACATGAAGTGACCAGATGCTGGGGTTGGTCCGGGCAGGACCATACATCTTTCCAGCATTGTTTTTTAAACTTTGTTTTAGCAGCAAAATTCTCCCACACTAAAACAAAAATATTACCTACTCTGCTTAAAGCATGATTGTGGGGATTGGAACTTGCCTTCTATTTTTTTTCTCCTTGACTCATATAACTCCAAGAAATCCATAATATGAAAACTGTCATTTTGGGCAGTGCCACTATTTCCCCTGTTTGAAAGATTCCAAACGTGGCGGCCCTTTAGGCCTCCAGGTTTCAAGGGCTTTTGTTTTTGTTTTGTTTTTTTAAAAAGTGCTGTTTAGTCTATGCTTGGTTGTGTCACTGTTGGGTGGCTCAAACACATAGATCATCTATGCATAGAACACAACATCTGTGCAGCCAGTCTGCTGTAGCAGTCAGTGAGTCAGGTACGGGAGGTGAGGACAGGAGTCCTGGGTAGTGACTTATCCCAGAAGCTTGCCAGGCAGAAAAGCTTGTCTTTATGGCAGAGTCCGCAGCCTTGGCAGGCAAGAAGACAGAACTCTCTGTCATGTGAGAATCTGGAAATAAACTCCATTATAAATAGCTCTGAAGCTGTATGAACACAAAAAGAATGATTCATAGTAGAGAGATTTTTGTATTTTTTCCCAATCATTTAAGATAGGAAGAGAAATGAGAAAAAATATGCAGTTCATTCTCCTTCTCCCATGAAAGATGTATCATTATAGGCTTACTACTTTGTAGAATGAAAGAAGGGAACCAGAGATGAGGAACAGGTGATTAAGAGATTTGAGGCACGCTGTAACCTAGTTTATACACTCCGATAAGAAAGGATCGAAGTTGCCAAAATACAAATCTGAATGCCACTATCTCCATCGTATTTATTTATATTCTGTCTAGATTCTTCGCAAACGATTCCTCGGATCCACTAGCATGAACCTCATGGCATTTTTATAACACTGCAACAACACGGAGGGTCCCCGCGATGGTGGGGATGTCCTGCATGTTGCCTGTGCCGGTGTTAGCCTCGGCTGTGATCTCGTAGTTACGCGCAGTGTTAGCGACGCGGGCGACTGGGTGAAGGGCGCGGGACGCCGCTCCCTTGTTTCTTATAGCTGCACGTGGAGCTGCAGTTATCTCAAAAAGTTTACTTTCAAAGATTAGAAATAAAAGTGTCACTTCTCTGTTGTTATTTAATTTTCCTATTGTTTTCCTGCCCTTGCATTTTCTCTCTCTGAATCCTAGGCACATTACTAGAGACGAGGACACGGAGTTCTGTTTTCCAGTAGCTGGCAAGAATAAGAAAATAATTATGGACCATGTTGCTATTCTTTACAGTGCTATCAATCTTCATCTTATTGTTTCAATAGATTTTCATAATGCGGTTAAAACATGAGCTGTAGTATATTATACATACCCAGTAGTAGGTCAGCATTCCCAGTACATAAATACTATAGTCTTAGCATTAGTTACCTTATATCTACATATTTGTGATAAAAAGTTAAGGGATATAAAGTTTTGAGATACTGAAGATATCACTCATTTCAGTTATCATTAAATTCAATAGGCCTATGGCGAAGCCAAACTTACAAACCAATTTAAAATCCTTTTATTTATATATGTGTGTAGTAGCCCACAGCACACAAGTCCAAGAAAGAACTTGCCTTGCCTTCTTATTCTCACATTTCTTTTAATTTACATCGTGCCTTGTTTTTTATATGTATTTTACAAACACAAGAACATATTGGTCGTTCCATTTTCTCTAAATGTCTGAATTGTGAAATCCTGCGGGACCACAGTGGACAGAGATATATATGCAATTTATAATAGCAAAGTCACCACCACCCAGCTTAAGAAATTCAGCTTTATCAGGATCATAGAACTAGCTACTATGGACCCTTCTCTAAGGCCAGCCTGCTTTTTCCTTGCAGAATAACCTCTCCCCATCTTGCAGGTAACCTGTATCCTGAATTTCATGTTGAATTATTCCCTTGCTTTTATTTATAGTTTCAGCACCTGCCATGTGCTGTTTAGGCTTACCTGTTTTGGAAATTATGCAAATGAGGTTCTGCCAGTTGTATTGTTTTATGGTGCATTTCTTTTGCTCAACAACATGTTTCTGAGAAATACCCATGTTGATGTGTGTAGTTCTTTTACTATTACTGTGAAATACTGTTCCAATGGACACTTTATCCAATCTGAAGATAATATACTCGGGTATTGTTTCCTCCTACAAGTTTTTTTTTTTTAATCATTTTGCTGCAGGTATTCTTAAAAGCCTTTTGTCCTCATTGATTTTTCATTTTCTTGACGCACCTGGTCACTCCCTCTCTCTGGAAGCGTGCCCTTCTCCTTTGGGCTTCTGGAACAGCCCCCTTTCTTGCTCTTAGCCCTAACCTCACTGGCAGCTCTTTCAGGTTGCCTCGCGGGTCTTCCTTACCAATAAAATGGTGGGGTGCACGAAGGCATGCTCTCTAGGCTAGACCATCCAGATCTGTTTTTTTTCAAATGTCACCTGTAAAATGAGAACTCCTGAATTTTTATCAGTAGTCTCTTTACCATCCTGATCTGGAATCATATGTCTGATTGCTTCTATTTGACATCCTTGTTTGAATGTTAAAAGGCATCTGAGGCTTAATATGTACACTAAATAACTCTTGAGTTCTCCCTTAACAGCATTTCCCCAGTTTTCCACCATTCATTGAGGCAAACATCCTCAATTCTTCTCTTTCTCTGCACCTACTGCCTCAGCAAAGTATATTCCCAACCTGAGCACATTTCACTCTTCCTACTCATACAACCCTACTTCAAGTTACCACTGTTTTTTGCATGAACGAATGCAGAAACTTCCTCTCTCTTCTCCTTGTCTCATGCACATCCCCTGCTACAGCCTAACTATGCATGGGAGCCAGAAGAGTCATAAAAATAGGAAATAAAAAGCATCATTCTCCTGGGACCCTCCAGTGTCTTCCTGCCACACCTGGTAAAATGGATGTTCATAATCTGGCCTCTGCCCTCCTCTCTGATGCCAGCTTCTTGTACTTTTGTCCTTTTTCCAACCCCATTTTCTGCTGGCTCTTCCACAGCCCCTTTGTAATTGCTATTCTCTCTGTCGGGAGTATTTCCCCTCAGCTCCTTATGTGGCCTGTTCCCTTACCTCACTGAGGTCTCTGCTCATATCACACCAAGAGCTTCGCTGAGCAACCTTATCTAGAATGGTACCTGCTCAGTCGCCCTGCATGCCCCTACCTAGTCTTACTCTTCTTCATAGAAATGATCTTCATATAAATTATGTTAATTCTATAACTTTTATATTACCTACATCCTTTACCAGGTTCCGTGAGTGCAGGTATTCTGTTGTTCAAATCCGCTTCCACAGCATGTCACCTGGCAGGTATTAGGAGTTTAATATTTGTTTTGCTTGTTAGTAAATAACAGCATATTATTTGGTTCTTCCTTGACTAAGTGCTCATGATTCAATTTACAAAAACTTTTAATAACCACAGTTTGAAGAAATTCAGAGGTATATATATTCAAGGTCCTTATTCCTTTGGGTGTGTTCATATCTAAGTAAAAATAACCAATTTCTCCAGCTTCTTCCTTTTGTCCCTCTGCTTTTTCTTTACCTTCCTCCCCCAAACCCCATCTCTGCCACATTTCTAGATGAAAATGAAAATGTAAATATTCCCTATTTTTCTCCATACTTATATTTTTAAACATGTGTTATTAAAAGCACAATTTTTAGTGTGTCCACAATTGGAGAAATTCTGTGAGGAAGTAGTGATGTTTGTAATTCTCTCTCTTGGTCTGCTCAGAGGTATCTGTCTTTCTTAACTCTATCACTGTATGATGTACTTTTTCCCCCTCTAACTTAGGAGATTAGAAAAAGTATAAAACCCAATGATTTAGTTGTAATATTGTGATGGCCCGTCAGTATGCTTAAGAGAAGCAGGATTTGTTTAAGGAGTAAGAGTTCATTTAGGACAAGATCAGAGGTGTTGCAGCCTCTCTGACGTGTGTGGTTTAATTTCTAGGAGTTGGAGGGTGCTGAAACCATGGGCCGTACTCTCATATCTCCAGCTATTTCTGGGAAGGATTTTGTGAGAACTGAAGGCACCTTGGTCTTTGAACCTGGCCAGAGAAACACCATATTGGACGTCATCTTAACCCCAGAGACAGGGTCTGTAAATCCATTTCCTAAACGCTTCCAGATTGTGCTTTTTGACCCAAAAGGTGGTGCCAGAATCGATAAAGTGTATGGGACCGCCAACATCACGCTTGTCTCGGACGCAGATTCGCAGGCCGTTTGGGGGCTTGCTGATCAGCTCCAGCAGCCCCTGGATGGGGACATTCTCAACAGAGTGCTTCACAGCATCAGCATGAAAGTGGCCACTGAGAACACAGAGGAACAGCTCAGTGCTGTGCTGCACTTAATAGAAAAGGTAAGTCCTTGTCTTTAACAATTTTCCTTAACCTATAACACAGTAGAAACCTATCAAGAGAACTGACTTTGAATTTTTTTACGTGGAAAAAATGATGCTGTAGTTCACCTGGAGGAATATACATGTTAGAATGGGCAGACATTTTCTGAAAAAGAAGAAAAATGAGAGGGTCCTCACCCCACCAAATACGAAAATACATTATGAAGTTACAGTGATTAAAACAGGGTGGCCAAGGTGCAGGCATAACATTCAGATCAATGGAGTAGAACAAAAAGTGCAAAAATAAATGCAAGTGCATGAGAAAATTTCATATGTGATAAAGGTGACATATAAGATCAGTCGTCAAAAATTACTCTGTAAATGGTGTTGGGATAGCTGATTTAATCATTTGAAAGAAAAATAGAGCCTAATCTCTATCTTAAACCCTACTCCAAAATAAATAACAGGCAGATCAAAGATTTAATTGTAAAATTGAAACCATGGAAGCAGAAAACATGGATGAATCATTTTTTTTAAGAAATCAGTTTTATTTTTTAATTACAGTTAACATACAATATTATATTAGTTTTAGGTGTATACATCAATGATTAGATAATATATAACTTACTTAGTGTTCATCCTGATAAATCTAATCCCCATCTGCCACAATACATAGTTGTTAGAATATCATCGACTATATTCTGGCCTGAAAAATTACTGTTAAGAAATCAGCTGACAGTTCTGTGGGAGCTCCTTTTTAGGTAACTCATGCTTTTCTCTTGTTGCTTTTAAGATTCTTTGTCTTTAACATTTTGCATTTTAATTATGATGTGTCTTAGTGTGAGCCTTTTTGGATTCATCTTGTTTGAAACTATGTGTGCTTCCTGGACTTTTACGTTTATTTCCTTCACCAGGCTCAGGAAGTTTTCTGTCATTATTTTTTCAAATATGTTTTCAATTTCTTGCTCTCTCTTCTTCTTCTTCTGGCACCCTCATGATGCAAATGGTGTGCTTGAAGTTGTCCCAGTTGCCCGTTAAACAGTCTTCAGGGATTTTTTTTTCTGTTCTTATTGGATGTTTTTTGTTTCCTTATATTCCAAATTACTTATTTGATTCTTGGCTTCATGTACTCTGCTGTTGATTCCCTGTAAGTTAGTCTTCATTTCAGTTAGTGTATCCTTAATTTCTGGCTGGTTCTTTTTTAGGGTTTATGTGTCCTTTTTATGCTGTTGAGGTTCTCACTAAGCTTATTGAGCATCCTTATATCCAGCATTTTGAACTCTGCATCTAGTAGATTGCTTGTCTCCATTTTGTTTAGTTCTTTTTCTGGAGTTTTGTTCTGTTCTTTCATTTGGGCCATGTTTCTTTGTCCCCTATTTTTTGGTAGCTTCCCTGTGTTTGTGTCTATGAATTAGGTAGAGCCACTATGTCTCCCGGGCTTGGTAGAGTGACCTTATGTAGTAATTGTTTTGTAGGGTTCAGTGGCACAGCCTCCCCAGTCCCCCAGGTTGGGCCCTCCAGGTGTGCTCCTTGTGTGGGCTGTGTACACCTTCTTGTTGTAGTTGAGCCTTGATTGCTGTAGGCATGTTGATGGGAAAGATTTACCCCTAAGCCAATTGGCTGCAAGAAGTCGCTACAACCACCAGACTGGGCTGCACTGTGGAGGATCAGCTGTGCAGGGGCTCAACTTAACAGAGCAGGACTTACTGCAGCAGGGCTCTGGTGCTCACTGAGTCTGCCCCTTGAGTGTGTCACTTGTGGAAGTGATTGGGTGGTGCTTCAGTGTGGTCTAAAATTGTCCATGAGGTATACTGGCTCTGGGGCCTCCCGGAAAGTGCAGGGCAAAGTCAGAGGCTGCTAGTGTTCTATCCAGGACCACCTGGCATGAGCTACAAAGTGATCTGTAGATAGTTGCTACTTCCGCTGGGCTTGGAGGTGCCCAGGTGAGGCCAAACTGCAAACCGAGCTGGTTGCTGCTAGTGCCAAGCCTGCGGCCACTTAGCAAAAGTAAGGGCATGATGAGGCCAGATGTTGCTTGTTTGAGAGATTTTAGGGAAGTCTGAAGTGTGAGATGAGGGAGGCCATGGGCTTGGAAAAATCACTGGAAACAGCTTGGGTGGGCTCAAAAGTTGGGTGGGACAAAGTCTCAGGGCATCACTAGGGCAGGGTGAACAGTGTGAGCCAGGTTGATGGTGACTCAGAAATGGGGCCTGCCTGCCAGCTTTGTTGTGAGAGAGCTCAGAAAAGGAACAGTGGTCTCTTCCTGCACTTCTGTCTGGCCGAAAGCTTCCCCCTACCCCAGCTCTTACACTGATGCCAGATAATTCAGGTCCTCCTCGTATGTCCTTGGTTCCTTTTGAGCTGCTGCCTCAGTGCTGGAGCTCGGGGTGAGTGAGTGGGTAAGTCCCTGCATGGGCCCTTTAAGAGAAACTGCTGACACTCCAAAAGCCCCCTGTCTCACTCAGCCATAATCCCCTGCTGATTTTTATAGCCAGATTTTCAGGAATTCTCTTCCTGGCACTGGAAACCTGGAGTGGGGCCCCAGCGTGGACTAGTATCCTTTCATCAGCGGGACCTCCACAGCTGAGATTTCTCTCCTGATTTTTTTCTACCACACAGGAGTGTGGGATTAGCCCATTCCATGCCTCTGCCCATCCTACCAGTTTAATGTGGCTTCTTTAAATCCCTTGTTGTAGGGCTTGTATTTAGCTAGATTTCAGGCAGGTCTGAATGGTGGTGGTTCTGTAGTTTAGTTGTAATTTTGATGTGGTTGCATGAGGATGCATATACCATGTTTATCTATGCTGACATCTTGACCATAACTACAAATCACTTTTAATATGTAAGTTTGAAGTGGAGAAGGTCTTCTAAAGCATAAAACAAAATCTAGAAGTCATAAAGGAAATGATTGATAAACTTGACCATATAAAGTTTAAACAAAATTAATTTTTGCATATATAACAAAGTTAAAAGGCAGCTAATGTTATATGTTAGTTATACCTGAATGAAACCGGGAAAACTACAGTTAGGGAAAAAAAGACTTTCAGCGGTGTGGGGAATATTTGTGCAAATATGTGTGTAATAGGAATGTTTATTTCAGCACAGTTTATAATAACAAAAAGTAGAAAAATAATCACCATTTATGTCCATAAATCACCATTTATGGACATACCTAAAATGAAAATTTTAGGTATGTCTATAAAATGAAAAAGTTTATAATAACAAAAAGTAGAAAAATAATCACCATTTATGTCCATAAAATGAAAAAGGATTTTCATATTTTAGACATATTTATAACAATGAGAATAAGACAGTAATATAATAGGTACTGAAAAATGTATATAATCACATATAGTAGAGTTAAAATTTTAACAAAGAAAATACAGAATGCCCATTTAACTTTGAATTTTAAATAATGCATGGATACATTTTTTAAGTATAAGTATATTAAAAATAAAAAGCAAATATTTATTTGCATGTACTTATATAAAACAATTATTGGTTGCTTATCTTAAATTCAAATAGGGTAACCTATACTTTATCTGGCAGCTATTATATTTCATATGTACTTATAAACTCAGGGGCAGAACTTCCACATACTTGATAGAACTTCATTTTATAAGGTCTTGTATTATAAGTGAAATTGTTTCTTATTTGTAAGTTTTATTTTTCCCCAATTCTAACTTCTTTGCAATAGAATCTGCTCTATATCATATCTTTTTTATAGAAAGACCTCAATATATCTTACATATTATTATTACACTCACTAGAAGTGACTGCTTATTTATTTTCATAAGACACAAATATTGTGCTAAAAAGAGTAAGGACTTTAAATGACTCACTCTATTTTGGATAAAATTTAGCTGTGGGTTTGGGCAAATTTTTGCTATGACATAATATTCTATTCTTTGATTTTTCCTGGATATGGTGCAATGAAAATTATTTAAAATGCTGTCTTTGCTTAATAATACTATCAGTCTTTTAAGACTGCTGGATTTGATATGCAAAACTTAATTTCTTAGGGTTTTAGTTTCCAGGTTTTTAAAGCTTGGTAAAACATGAGTCCGGAGGTGTTGTCTCTAATGTTTTGTTCTGGAACACGTGAGAGAACACAGAAATAATGTGTTCTGTGAGAGTTTGATAGAGACTTCCCCCTTCCAAAGATCTCCCTATTTTTCCACTCTTGACAATTTAAAAAAAAAAAAGTTCCTGTGGTTGATTCAGGCTCTCGCCTTTTTTGTAAGCCAATTTTGATAATTTTGGCCATTCTTTTCATTATTTATGTAAAATGGCCTTTTTAGAGCAAAAATATTTCTTCTTATATACTTTTTAAACTATATATCTTGTATTTTAAGAATTATTTTTCTCATTTGATTTATTTGTAATCACACTATCAGTGATTTAGACTGAGCTCTATATTTTACTACCTGGTGTTGTATTTCATGCTTGCAATAATTTTGTGTAAACCTGTCTACAGACTGAGTCAACCTATTATTTTGGGACAGGCAAGTGGGGGGAATGTTTCAAGTCAGTGCAGATGGGTATGATGAGGGCCTCCTCTTCACCATCTCAGTGCACTCAGGCAGGTGAGGTATTCTCCTTCTGCCTCAGTTTCCTTTTCTGGAAACAAAACCAAACAACACTAGCAACCCCCTTACAGGATTGTTGTGAAGATTAGAGAGGGGGAGGGGGAGGGGTGTGTGTGTGTGTGTGTGTGTGTGTGTGTTTTACTAAAACTTTCTTTTGCCCTTGAATGTGAATGAAAGGTTGAGTGGCTCTAGAATTTTTGGATCCCAGCCTTTGATTCTCAAAACTCCACATGCTGCTCTGGTGGTTTCTGGCTTTTCATTTGCCAAAAAAGGTCTGTCAAACTGAATGTTTGTTTCTCCATTAGTAATTTTTTTCCTGTCTGGTTTTCTGGTAAGATTTTTTTAAACTCTTGAAATAATATTTAAAAATCACCAGATACATCTGGTATTGTTTCTGTTTCTAACTTTGGTATAAAGCAAGCTCTGTATTTTTAGGCAGGAATATTTCTTTAGCTGATCAGGGACCTGGGTAGTTTTTTATTTCTACTTGCTCCTTTCATGTGCTTGTTGTTTCTTATAGATTGGTCCTACTTGTAATATTTTCCCTGAATCCTGGGAGCATTCCTTGAACTTATTTTCCACTTAACATAATTTAGTTTTTTTCAGTGTCCAGTGGGCTGTTCCTTATCTCCATTGTAATTTTTACTTTGTTAAATTTTATTCTGTGCTCCTTATGATCTTTTCCTTATGGATTATTCTCCAGTCTTCCTGTCTTTGAGATGGCTACTCTTAAACTTATGTCTTCAGCTCAGGTATCAGCTTAGTACCGTATAGATTATAAAAACGTAAAAATATGGAGAACATGGGCCACTTCCTCAATGAGCTTAACTAGTAAGAGTGACAGACCAATCATTTCAGTGTTGTCATAAGTTCATTAATAAAGGTACGCGCAAACTACAAAGAAAGTGACCATGTCTGTGAACAGGCTGGCGGGGCACAGTGTCAAAGTCAGAGAAAATGATGACTAATTTGGATGTTGAAGAATTAATAAGGACTTCTCAGCTATATGAGTGTAGTGGAACAACGAGTCAGTGGTGTCACACCAGAACTTAGTCAGAAAATAAAGATGTGACCCCTGTCATTGTGCTAAAGAAAAAAAATATATGATGAAGGCAGTTTTTCCTCTTACTCTCCTTTTCCCTCAAACAATGAATATCCCAGCCCTTTAAGGTAGGAAGGCTCATACTTACGGGGAAAGGCAAGACTGCCAGGAGCTCTTGACTACTCTTGGTTGGAACAGAGTTTTCTCATTTGATGTTTTAGAAACTTAGTGTTATGCGGTGACTTCTATTCATTGAAACACTGATAAGAATAACTTTGCTTCTTTTGTGGACAGATATTCTTGTATTTATTTCCTTAATTTTTGGTCAAAAGAATAAGAATCCTTGGGGTAGATGTAAAAGTGAGATTAATCTTGACTTATAATGTTTATAATAGTTAAAAATAAGTGATTCATGCAGCCATTTTGGATATTGTCTAGTTATTAAATATAAACTATTTTGGTAATTATGCTGTTTCTCTATAAAAGATTATTTATGCTTTTTAAAGTAAAAATGGATATATTTGAAATGTAATTTTGATACTGATTTCACTTAAATTCTTCATAGGTTCATTCTTATTTTGTTAATGCCAATAACTGTTAATAAAGAAAACCTTGTATTATGTGATTCATATTATTTAAGTAGTTTACTTTTGAAGATACATTTTTATACTTGGATTTTTTCCAGATAACTGTTGAAGGAAAAAATCAAGCTTTCAGTATTGAAAACCGCAATCTGTTCTATGAGATTCTTTGTGCTCTTATTAACCCGAAGCGCAAGGACACTAGGGGATTCAGTCACTTTACAGAAGTGACTGAGAATTTTGCCTTTTCTCTGTCGACTGATGTTACCTGTGGCTCTCCTGGTGAAAAGTAAGTATCTTTTAATATACTAGCTGTACCTTATATGTATTCCTCCATTTTACAAAGTAATACACAATGCAAATTGACATTTAGATGATGTAACTAAAGACTATATAGTTAATGCATTATACCTGGTGGGCACATGAAATTATTTGGAAAAAACCCCCACCAATTAGAGCAAGAAAAATAAATCTATCTTGGCAGCAATACCTTCCTCTTGTTTTATAATACAAAAGCCTTATTGCTTACTCTTCCTTATATAAAGAATAGAAGATACATTCTGAAAAAAGGAAGGTCATCCCTGTCCATTGTGCTTCCCTGGAGCTGTGGTTCAGTTCCATCCATTTGGAGGCGTCTCTCAGGATGTTGCTGAACTTCAGACTCGTTGTTTTGTGGCTGGAGTTTCATGGCATGAAGAAAGCAAGAGGGAAGGGAAAAATAAAATGTGGCTCATGTTGATTATCAACTGTATATTAAATTTTGTAATTATATTAATGTTCTTCAGAAGTCATGGTGTCTTAAGTTACATTCATAAGGTATATTGGGTAGGTGTAGTACAAAGGTCTAAAAATATTTATTGCTATTTGATTTTATATAAAAATGGTTGATAGTAGAACATGAGCAGAAATGGAGATTTCCCCCGTAGTTCTCTCAGAGTAATATGTTATTTAAAATGTAGCGATTATTATTTAATGAAACATGTCTGATTGAAAATGTATATATAAATCTCTGTGGAGTTTATTTTTATTGATTGATTGATGCTGTGATCAGTAGTCATTAAGCTATGTTGAAATTCAGAGATATTTTGAAGACTACATTTTAAAAATTTCCTATAATAATTTAAATTATCTGTTTATGTGGCCCTTTATGAACTGACATGTTAATTGAAATAATGATTGGATATGTAAAACTTTTTATTTCTTAGATGATAAGGCACACAGAATTCAAAGAGCTAGTCAATCCAGATATAAAAATGTCACAAGATAGATCAAAGAATAAAATAATGATAACTGATATTGACTGTACCTCTGCTGTAGTCCTGGCATTGCGTTAGATTGGAAAATATGAAATTGCCTTTTTTATCTAGGTATAAATAGTATAATATAGTGGAAATTTTACATGGATCAAACTAGCCCATACGAAAAGTTGTGCATATATTATTTTATCTGTACAAAAGAGCATTTAAGTAGCTGTTTAACAGTATGGTTAGAGTTGTTATTATTCCTATTTACAGATGTAGAAACTGAGACTAGAGCCTTACCCAGCTTGCAGTGGTCACACGATTGGTCCAGAGTGAGGCCTGGGCTCCGTCCAGGCCTCCAGAGGCCAATCCCAGGCCTCCTTAACCTCACCTCCCCCTGCTGCCCGCCATGCCGTGTGGTCAGGAGAGACTGTTAATCACTTGCTTTGTAACAGATCTTTTATTCTGATCTCTCTGGCTCCGAAGTGCCCCAGACCTTCTTCCCAGGTCAGTGCCAGGGTGTGACCTGAGGTGTAGGTACAGAGCCAGCACCCCCTTACGCTGTATTCTTCTTTTAACCCTGATAACTGAGTCTTGGGGCCTTAGTCTTCTTAATGAGGAGCACCAGCGAAGTACCTGAAAGGCTCTGTGTGCCCTTCTCCAGTCCTCCCTTTTCCTAAATGTCCATCTGAGACCAATGATTAGCAGTTTGGCTCTTCGATACCATTTATAGATGTCCCTACTGTCTTCAGAGACCTCTGAAATGGATAATTTCTTTACATTGAGTAGGTCTGCACTGAGGCCACAGCGTGTGTGAGGCCGCTGTGGGTTTGTGGGGGTGCCAGTCTGCATGACAATGTGGGTTCCCTCCATGGGGCGTCTCCCTCTGACTTCAGCCTGGCATTAAGCAGATGGTGGGACTGACCAAAGTGAGTGGAGCAGAAGGGCATGGCTATACAAAGGTGTCAGGGACAGGGGCCAGTTAAGAAATAGCCTCTTATTTTTTTTCCTTTTACTCTGTGTTTAACTCTGTCATTCAGTGAAGTAAGTAGTCCGTAGCTTTGCATTCCCTATAGTCCCAATTCTTTCAATTTGTTTTTCTGTATTTCTGAAAATCACTAGGATATTAAGGTTGTCTTGGATGTGAACCATCTAACTTGCTGTGAATGTTGGTTCCCATACCTGTTCCTTCAAAGGCCCAATGAGAGCTCAAGAGAGTGTAAGACACCCAAAAAGACAGGTCCTTTCTGTTTTGTTGACTACCGCATTCCCAGGGCCTACACCAGTATCTGGTGGTAGATTCTCAGTGGCTATGGTACAATGAGTGAATAGAATGAATAAAGGAATCGCTATAATTCCTGCCATGTGCCTGTGCCATGTGCAGGAATTCCTCTTCATAGACTTACCTTTCTTCCTGAATTGTCCAGGAAGAGGAAATAGCTTATACAATGACAGTGAGGCAAGAATAGCAGTGTGTTTGGGGAGATCATCAGGCATTAAAGGTTAAACATAAAATAAGCTAGGTATGGGTGTGTGTGTGTGTGTGTGTGTGTGTGTGAGAGAGAGAGAGAGAGAGAGAGAGAGAGAATCAGACTTAGGATGTTAGATTATCATTTGAGGACAGTGGTAAACAACAGGGTAAATCAGGAAATAGGGCTGCATAGACGCAATTGCTCATGTAAGAGAAGGTGAGGGGTGAAACTGAGGCAGGGACATAGGGAGTATGGTCGCCTGGAAAATAATTGGGTTGTAGAATTAACATATAGGTGACAAACTGAACTTAGATACTAAGGGGGAGATAAGGTTTTTACTCAGAAAACTCTGAAGATACTGACCATTCTGATACGCATTATTTACATTGCCTTAAGCAGTATTCAAGGGCATCTACTGAGAGTGAGGGTTGGGGAAATGAGCAGAGGCATTGAGGAGAATGATGGAATCTAGAACAGTTGCTGGGAAGCCAAGTAAGGACAATGCCAAGTGGCATGAAGGGTTGACTGAGGTTGGTCACTGTGGGTTTGTGGTGGTGCCAATCTACACGATAATGTGGGTTCCTTCCCCTGGGTTTCTCCCCCCTCACTTCAGCCTGCGTGTGAAGCTGATTGTGGGATTGATCAAAGTGAGCGCAGGAGACGGGCGTGGCTATTCTCAGTTAGGGGGTCAGGGAGCGCATAGTCATCAGCAAGGGAGAAGGGCAGCAATGTGTCACCGTTGTGTCAAGGCTGAGCAGAGTCACTGTGCATGTGATGTCCTCGGTATGTGAAGGTGGTGGAGTCCCTGACAGTGCTGACTGACTGAGCTAAACCTCAGCAGATTCTAGAGGCATGAGGGGGGTCTGCAGTCATCTGGTTGAGGTTCACTGGTCTCAGCCAGTTGTATGCAGGTGACAGTGGCAGTCAGTGGCAGCTGTTAGTGGAGAGTCACCAGTGAAAATGCGGGAGGCCGGATGGGGAGATGAAGAGATGGGTTTACAGGCTGTTTTGCAGGTGTGTGTGGCCTCCACAGCCTGAAGTGCTTCAGGAGGAGTCTCGGATATGGGAGCCTAGAGCCCTAGATTAATGGCTAGATTCAAGATAGGTGTTGGAAGGCATCAAGTCAAATGTGGTAGTCAAAGCTGGGGTAACAGATTTTTTTTCCAGAGGGCATATAGCTAGGGAGGAAGGTTAGTCCTTATCCTTTCCCTTCTTTCTCAAATCTTCCATTGAAAATTTTTTTTTCTCTATTTCTCTGGTTAGTGGTCTTGACAAGGTGTCATTTAGATCCATGATATAATTATATATACTCTACATGTATTGGGGCCTATATTACTTTTTAACATTTAATGCATAATTTTTATTCTAATATCCTCTAAACTTTTCCAGGCAGGTTTCAGATCTGATTCATCTTTGTTTCTCCACATTGTTTGCAAACATGATGGGTCCACTGATAAGATACATCAGATTCACTGGAGGACTGGTTAAAAATACAGATTGCTAGAACCCCCAGCTCCCTCCCAAAGCAAGGTTCTGATTTAATAAGCCTGGGGTGTTATCAAAAATGAAATCTGCATTTTTAAACAAGCTTTGAACTGAACTAATTTTAACACACAGAGGCTTGGAAGCAATTTCACTGAGCACAGAATCTTATGCCTAGGGAGTGTTCAAAACAATTGGTAAATGGATAAAGATCTTTGTCAGTCACATGGTCAACTGAGCAATTCTCTGATGGGTTAAAAAGGGATGAAGTGACTCTTGATGAAAACATGGCTGCAGACATACAAGGTTTATAGTATTCTCAAATAAAACGGAGCGTTCCACTTGAGTGGCATGCATTTTCTTCAGTCTGTACCACCAAAGATGATATGAGTAACTGAAAAGTCCATTTTATAGCCACAGAGTATGTCTGATATCTGTGAAACAGCTTTCAGAAACCCATGATATAGGTTATAAAGGGGATCAGGCAGAGGGATGCAGAAAGTTCTGTGAAAAAATCATGACAACCATAAAAGAACTGAAAACACATTCTCTTTACTGCTTTTGGGCTGATAGCGTTACGCTTATACACAAAGAACAGAGCCCCTGTCTAACGCATTTTAACAAATGTAAGTGGATATATAGAACAAATAGAAAAAATATATAAAATGCATGCCATTTTAGCAGATCCTTTGCTTTTCTGTTGCAGAGGCAAAACCATCCTTGACAGCTGCCCATATTTGTCAATACTGGCTCTTCACTGGTATCCTCAACAAATCAATGGGCACAAATTTGAAGGAAAGGAAAGTGATTATATTCGAATTCCAGAAAGGTTATTGGATGTCCCGGATGCAGAAATAATGCCTGAGAAAAGTACATGTGAAGTAGTCCAGTTTACAGAGTATAGCAGCCAGCAGTGGTTCATAAGTGGAAATAATCTTCCTGCCCTGAAAAATAAGGTAATCTATCATTATAAAGAATTATGGTTGGAATCTGATTTTTCCGTAACAGCCACACTCAGAATGCGTTTGCTTGATCAGATTTGTGGGAAGTGCTACGTGTGGGGAGCTAATTATGAAATGAAACATGTGCCATCTTTGTGAACTATTTGTGAAATATTTTGCCTCAAAAATAGTTGGAAGTATTTACTTTGTGTTTTGTTGAGTTTACTATATGTCAAAGCAGGGAAAGTGAAAACAGACAGCTTTCACTAATAGTATGTTATATACGCCACTTGGGATGATGTCCAGCAGTTATAGTCAAAGTGCGTGTTGTCACCTGAAGACTGTCCGTAACTGAAGGGGAGGTAGAATGTTTGCAGTGGAAAACCAGGCAGGTGCCGTGCATTCATAAGGAAACTACCTGTAAATAGTAGCAGTAAGTAGTGACTAAAGCGTCTAAAAAATGAAGCAAAGTTCAGAATGGGAGATTCAGTCATGACATTAACTTGGAAACATTATTAAATTTTCTTTCTTTCTTTCCTTTTTTTTTTACATATTATAGGCATTATCTTTGAGTGTGAAAGGTCAGCATTCACAACCCCTGACTGACAACAATGAGGTTCTCTACAGGATTTACGCTGCTGAGCCCAGAATTGTTCCCAAAACCTCTCTGTGTCTCCTTTGGAATCAGGCTGCTGCAAGGTACTTATTAATAATTGTTTCAAATCAGAATTTGGTCTTCCTCCATTCCAGTACCACTGAGCCCAGTGTTTCCTACTGAGCAGTGATGGACTTTAGACTGGAGAATAGCCTCTACAAGAAATAAGACAAGGAAGCATAGCAGCTAGTCTAGCATCGTGCCGGTGGCAAATATAGCCGAATCGTTTAAATATGTGTCTAGCACAGTATTTGCTTCTTGATTATTAGTGCTTTCACAGGACTTAGCATGAGTTCTGCTCAATTCAGATAACTTTCCTGTGGTTGTTTGTTAACTTATTGGGCAGGAAAGGAAATTTTTTTCCTTTCCATCTGGGCTTATGGTTCTTAAGCTGATACTCTATGTTCAGAGGAATTAGCAGGGATTTACAATTCTAGCCCACATATGGCTTGGAGTACAGTTTGGGATTAAAGCTTTGCATAGGAAAGGGAAGAAGAGAATGATTCTTTCTCTTGGCCTAAGGCCTCAAGTTTCTGAGCAGTTCTGTTACTCAGAGCTCAGTCAGTGCTTTAGGGTCAGGCAGCGCTGGTGCAGAGGGTCTGTGCATTGATTCAAATGTGGTAGTTAAAGCTGGGGTGGTGAGGTTCCCCCCCACCCCTCGAGAGGGCATATAGCTAGAGGTAAGCCCTTACCTTTTCCTTTCCTTCTCAAATCTTTCATTGAAAATTCTTTGCTCCATTTCACTGGTTAGCAATCCTGACAAAGTATCATTTAGATCCATGATATAATTATATATACATGTATTGGGGCCTGTATTACTTTTTAATATGAATGTGTAATTTTTATCCTAATAACCTCTTAAACTTTTCCAGGCAGGTTTCAGATCTGATTCATCTCTGTATCTCTTCATTGTTTGCAAACATGATGAGTCCCTAACAAGATGTATCAGATTTGCTGGAGGACTGGTTAAAAGACAGATTCCTAGAACCCCCAGGGATTATGTGTTTGGGAGTCTTAATAATTTCTTATTCTTAATAGCATCTTTAATAAGGATAATATTTCTTGCTTGATAGATTCTCCTAGGTCCACATAGTTCCAAACCAGTTAGAGACAGCGTAATTTACTTTAACATCAATTAGAAATTTCATAGACTGATGAAATAACACCAAAGGGTAAAAATTGGTTTATCACTGACTTTCAGCCACATAAGCTAAAATCCTATATAAGTTTAACAACTTAATTGGCTAACCAACCAACTGTCCTCTAAACACCAAAATTCTGGTTAGTTTCTTCTTTTCTGTGGGAAATAAACATAATTATCAGTTGAAATTCCTAATGCCTGATGACAGATCTTAAACCTAATACATAGGTACTGTGTGATCCTCAATATATAATTAATAATGAATGTTTCAAGGTTGAACCTGCAGTTGGAGTTGAGAAGTTTTATGTCCTTAGAAAAGTAAAAAAAAAAAAAAAAAAAAAAAATCAAGAGGCACTAAAAGGGAAGAGACTCAACCGATAGTCCCTGAGGAATGCTACGAAGTTGTGGCATGTTATGCCGTATTTGCCATAATCATGACAATATTCTTGTGCTAAATTAGCCAGACTGATAGAAACCCTGCTATTCTTAAAAGAACCCTGGCCTGTCCACGAGTCTCAGTTGGTTGGAGTGTCATCCTGTATACCAAAGGTTGCGGGTCCGGTCCCCAATCAGGGCACATACCTAGGTTGCAGGTTCAGTGCCTGGTCAGGGCGCTTACAGGAGGCAACTGATTGATGTTTCTCTCTCTTTCTCTTAATTAATTAAAAAAATATATAGACATATCTGCAGAGTGAAGTTTGTGGAAAAAAAAAAACCACTGGAAAACATTTATGTATTATAATTGGCTCCCAACTCCAAAAAAAAAAATGAAGGAATTTTAGAAAAACACATAAATAATTTGTTGGTTCAGATTACTGGGAATTATGAAAAATAAAGGGTGAACACTACATATTATAATGGCTATGTCATTCTTTTGGGAGTTTTAAAAGATAGAGAAGGGTGCCGTCTGTTGAAAACCTTGGACGTGTTTGCTTTAGATTAGCTAGCAAATGGCACTGCTCTGTTGAGAGGACCAGCTTCTCTGGTAGCTGGAATGCTATTGAAAATTCGGATAGTATTAAAGCTGCTTCTTAATGTACCTTGTGGGATCTGTTGTGTCATGTCATGCACAAGATGTTCCCTCCGGTATTTCTTCTTGACACTGTGGTCTGTGTAAGTCTGGAGTCAAGAACACTTAAGTTCTGTAAGTTATTTTTTCTTTAAAAGCCATCTGAGGCTTTAAGCATTGATGAAAACAGAATAGTGACAATTGTCTTTTTGCCCTAGCTGGTTGTCCGACAGTCAGTTTTGCAAAGTGGTTGAGGACACTTCAGACTACGTGGAATGTGCCTGTTCATACATGTCTGTGTATGCTGTCTACGCCCAGACTGACAACTTGTCTTCATACAATGAAGCATTTTTCTCTTCTGGATTTATATGTATCTCAGGTCAGTTGCAATATTTTTGTGTCAGTAATTTAAAAAAGTTATTAGAGTGAAAGCCTGTTTTTTCATATTCATTTTATCTACACAAGATGCAAATGTTCTGTCATTCATTAGCACTGGGAGAAAATAAACTTTCCCATTGTCTTATTCATTAATTCATTCAGTGGATACTTATGGAGGGCCAACTTTGTTCTAAGGACATAGGGAAAAAACAAGACATAGTTCCAACTCATAAAGAATATAAAATACAGCATGGAATAGAAGCTACACAATAGGAGAGGATATACATAGTTCATAGTCTTCTGAGGGCAGACTCTGTATTAGAGTGTCAGGATTGTGGGAGATAATATATACAAAGCAGTTTGTATTTTTATTAAAAAAAAAAAAACCAACAACACCTACCCCTTTGGCTGATTTGTATTCTACAAACTAGGAGCTCTAAATATGCTCTGTTTTTTCAAAAAATAAACTGTTGCCCTGGCTGGTGTGGCTCAGTGGATTGAGCTCTGGCCTGCTAACGGAAGGGTCACCAGTTTGGTTCCTGGTCAGGGCACATGTTTGGGTTGCGGGCCAGGTTCCCAGCTGGGGGCGTGTGAGAGGCAACGAACTGATGTATATCACACACATTGATGTTTCTCTCTCTCTCTCCCTCTCTTCCCCTCTCTCTAAAAGTAAATACATAAAATCTTTTTAAAAATACAATAATGAAACTACAAAAATAAAAAAAAAGACTCTTTCACCTTTCACATCTAGGTTTCATTTCCGGCAAGAGTAGGTACTTGAATTGTGTTAATGTCTGTCCAACCATTTACCTATAACTTAGAGTAACTGTGGAATTATTCTCATTTGCTGAATTGATTATGTGGTTGGGAGTCTTAATACTTTCTTATTCTTAATAACATTTTATAAAGATGACATTTCTTGCTTAATAGATTTCTCTAGGTCAACATAGTTCCAAACCAGATGGAGACATCATATTTTACTTTAATATTAATAGAAATTTCATAGAATGATGAAATAACACCAATGGGTAAAAAGCTGAAATAAACATGGATGTTATTTTATGTATTTCAATAGAGAGTTAAATCCAAGTGTGGCTGTGATCCACAAAAATTCCTTGCTTGTTCTAAATTCTGAACATCAAAACAAAGAGTTTTAAAAACTAAAGTGAAAATATTATTTTAATTTTTATAGAACACTAGCAAGACTATATTTCCTAGAAGAATTGTTAATAAATATATATTTTTTGCAGCTTACTTTAGCAAAGTCTACATAGATTTACTCATCTATTTGAGAATAAACATCTAAATATCAGCATCTACTTGTATTTCTTTTGACTTGAAGTTATATTTGAAATTACAGTTGACCTTTGAACAATGTCCGGATGAAAGACTCTGGCTCCTCTGTGAGTCATAAATTTATGTATATCTTTGACTCTCCAAAAACTTAACTGTTAATAGCCTACTGTTGACCAGAAGTGTTACTGATTATGCTGTCGATTAACACATATTTTGTTTTATATGTATTATATATCATATTCTTACAATGAAGTAAGCTAGAGAAAAGAAAATATTAAGAAAACTGTAAAGAAAATACCGGCCAAAAAGCTTAGTAATGGCCAGCTAAGAGAGATGAAAGATCAAGGCATATACTTATGACTTTTAAAATTAGAAACCAGTTTACCAAATACCAAGAAATTAAACTAAGGTTATCTCATGAAGCTAAAAACCTAGAGAGAAAAAAAGTAAAACATAACTGTGCACAGTAGTGTAACATTATGAAATTTACCTTAATGATGAATAATTATAGATGATAATGCTATAATTTTATTATATTATTTTAAGGAACCTAAACATAGTTTGAAGTACACATTACTATTTGTAGGAGAATGTCAAAGATTACCCGGCTTCTCATCATTCTAATGATGTTGTACTGTCAAAGATAGATAGTTGGATTGGAATCATCCTAATTTTGACTCTAAATGCAATTTCTATGGCTTTGTGATTTTAGTGAGACCCTGTTATATTCCATAACCCATTTCAGTTTTACCATCAATACGTGAACTGGGTCATGTTTGATGCACTTGTAGGTGAGTCTCTTATGTTTGGAATGCTTTTAGGCTGAGATTTGAGGTAGGCATAGATCTCAGATTTGTTTCTATTTGTAGTTGTTGTTTTGTTCTCTAATGTAATGTCTGATGGACATTAACATTAATTAAGCTAAAACTTTCCTTTTCAAAAGCCTGATAGTTTTATTTACTTCGCAGATTACTAAATGATAAATGCCAACACAATGTCAATTTTACAGTAAGTAACAGGAAGTGTTGTCTATAATTGCTAAATAATAAGACTTACAGGATAAGTAAAATAAATATAATCCCAATTCCTTTTAAGCATGCTTATTATTTTGTTCAAGGTTTATTAAACTGCAAGGATATTTTAGTTCTGTCTTATAATTTACAAGCTGAAATTCTGATAGTTTAAAAAAAAACTTTATAATTTTACCAGATGGTATCTACTCATTTTAAATTATAAGATATTTTCTAAAATTTCATGTCAAATTCTTTCAAAAATATCCAGTTCATACTCACTGTAATCATTGTCCTAGGATAGTAATTATAATTATCTGGAGATAAATTAAAACAGTTTCATTTTGACTCTCAACTGAGGAGGTATTCACAAGAATAGAAAAAGATGTGCAAGAATTTGAAAAAAAGCCATCTGAAGGGTAACTTATCATGCAAGTGACAAGTCAGAAAGCTTAGTTTTAATTCTGACATGCATAAAAAATGTTGGATTTCTCTAGTTATGTACATACTAGGTCTGTCTGAAGTCCAGCCATTTTTACTATAATGAGAATGGTTTGTGCGACATCGATGTAACCTGGCAGGCAAGGAAAGTGGACTGGCATGTGCATGCATGAACAATGATGACTTCACTGTACTAGTCAGTGGGGGTGGTAGGCACCATTGAATATGCATGTGTACTGTATGGCCGTTGCATTCAATATGACTTAGCGAGTAGAGCAATGAGTCTGCATCAAGTTTTGTGTTAAGCTTAATCATTCCTATGTGGAAACTACTTGGATGATTTAGAAGACTTTTGGGAGTGATACAATGAATGCAGCACAAATAAAAATGTGGCACAAACACTTCAAAGATGACCAAGAATCTGTTGAAGGTGATCCACATTCTGGAAGGCCTTCAACAATCAGAACACTTCAGAATGAATGTCGAATGTATACAGGCTGCAGTCAACAAAGATTGGCAACTGACAGTGAGAGAACTAGAAGCTGATCTGGGGATTCCAAAATCTACTTTGTCTGAAATTTTGATGCAGGATCTTAACGTAAAATGTGTTGTGGCAAAATTCATTCTGTGGCTTCTGCTACCAGAGTGGAAAGAACATTGTGCTGTATAGTTACTAATGACGGTGCAAACTGCTACCAGTGGGCCAAATTTCCTCAAGAAGGTCATAACCAGAGATGAATTGTGGGTCTATGGCTACAAGTAATATCTGGAAACAAAGGGCCAGTTGTCCCAATGGAAATTGTCTGGTTCTCCATGCCCAAAGAAGAGGTGGTAATTTCTCAGCAAGATCAAGACCATGTTAACTGTGTATTTTGATTGGGAAGGTGTTGTCCATCACAAGTACACCTCTCTATTATTTGTCTATAATAGACAAACAGTTAATAAAAAGTACTGCCTCCGTGTACTTCCTCAGTTGAGAGATGCAATACAATGAAAACAGCCACAGTTATAGGCAACTGGTCATTGGCAGCTTCATCATGACAATGCACCTGCTCACACATCATCTCATGCAGATTTTTTTGGTGAAACATCAAAGCACCCAGGTGACTCACCTTCCCTACAGCCCACAATTGCCACTCTGCAACTTTCAGCATTTCTCAAAACTAAAATCATCTTTGAAAGGGAAGAGATTTCACACCATCATGAGACTCAGGAAAACAAGAGGAGGCAATTCCAACAGAGGATTTTGCAGAGGGTTTTGAACAGTGGAAAAGATGCTGGGAGAACTGTGTGAGGCCCCAATGTGCCTACCTGGAAGGGGACTGAGGCATCGTTGTCCTATGTACAATGTTTCTTGTATCTTGTATTTTCTTCAATAAATGTCTCTTTTTTCATAGTACATGGCTGGATACTTTATGGACAGATCTTCATATAGCTGTATTGCATAGGATGAATTTGACTGTGGATAACAGAAGATAATTCAAATATCTTAAATAAGCAGAAGGGCATCATCAGGGGCCCATCCTCTTCTCTCTCTCTCTCTCTATTTTGTTTTGTCTTCCACAAAGATTTAATTTTATTTTCTCAGTCTTGTCCCTACATGGTCTTGCACTGGCTGCAGAAGCAGTAAGCTTCACACAATGTGTAGGCTTGCCAAGGGTGGAGCGCTTATTTGTATCTTGTTTTAAGAGCAATGAACAGCTTCCTGGAAACCACCCAGAAAGTTTTCCTGCCCATCTCTTTTCCAAACTTGTGTTCTCTGACCTTTCATAAACCAATCTCTGTCTGGGCCAAGGTACTGATAGAAATGTGGAGACAGGCAGCGGGAGTGGCGCAACTATCTTTTTGAATATCATGCTTCCATTGCCCGGCACAGCCCTTCACATATAGTAGTATTTCAATAGCTATTTGTTAAATTAAGAAGTAAATGAATCGACCATGCTGATCTGTCATCCTCTAATAAAGAGATGTACTTGTGGCTCTGTAAGTTAAGTTCATGCCTTCAAGTCCCAAACCATCTCATTTCAGCCATTCTTAATGAAAGTTCTTCTGAAATGTAGCATTTTTGCTGTCAGGACAGTGGAACACTCTGGTGGATCTTTCTGCAAGGATGCTGATCTTCTGCTCTATCCAGTGTGGTAGCCACTGGCCATATCTGGTGATTGAACCCTTGATGTATGGCTGGTGTAGTCGAGGAACTGAATTTTTAATTCTATTTAAGTTTAATTAATTAAAATTCAAATAGACTGAGTGGCTAGTGGCTATCAATTGTATTGAACATCTTTGGTTTGCATGATTATCTGGGGAGTGGTCCTCCCTGCGACCTTATCCCTCGAGAATAAATCCTGTCCCCTAATGCGCAGAACTGACATACTCTAAGGTGTTTAATACTGTCTTTTGTTCAGCCTAGAAAACTTTTCAGGCTTCACAATTTTGTTTTCCTGCCCTTAGCTTAGTAGCAGTAAGCAAGAGACATTGTGCTGAAGGGAGAGAATATGAGAATCAATACTGATGAGCAAAAAAGTAGAAAAAGTGCGTGTTAAAGCTAGCATTAGGCGGGAAATATAAAAAAACTTAATAACCGATTTAATAATGTAGTGATCATTTGATTTGTATAGATTTCCCTATAGAGAAAGCAGAGATAGATAGATACATACAAAATTTATAGATATTTTCAAAACTCTTCATGGGAGAAAATATTAATATTTGGTGTGTGGAGGAATAAACTTCAGTAATTTGGAAAGTGTATTCCATTCTTAAGTGATGCCAAACCATCAAGGTGTTTACTGGACATGCATATTCATATTAAAACATAACATATGTTTAAAACACATGCAAACAGTCAAATATTGAGTAGATGGATAAAGGGATGTGTGGTCCAGTTCTATAATAGCAAAATAATCTATCTGTTCTTTAGAATTTTTCTTATTTACAGCAAAGATTATTAAAATTACCATAAGGGGTAATTTATCTACCTTTTCACTTTTAAATCATATGGAAAAGTCATTTGTTTCATAAACTAATTAATTACTCCTTTCCAACTGATTCTTTAACCTACATAGTGATGGGGAAAAAATAAAGGAAAATTATTCAATTAACCAAGGAATTAATTTTTAAAAAACTGTTTACACACTTATGGTAATAACTGGAAATACTGTACTCTATTTGCCTACTTAATGTTACTACATTTTTGTACCTTGTGATTTATGTATTTATATTAAGGGGATTTAAACCAAAAAAAAATTGTTATAATTAAAAAAAAACCCTAAAACTTGACTTATAAATTTAAATCATCTATGCTAAAGACAGCTATTCAGCATCAGATAAGAAAATAAAAGAAAAATACATAGCATATAATGCTTTAGAAACTTGGTAACTGAAGTATTTATTTCTTTAAATCTAAGTTATTCAAGATATTTCCCAAGGCCACTTGAGGCTACGGCACAGCCTGCTTGAGCATCTCGGTAACCACCACACATTGCGAGTGTAGGCTGCAGAATCCAGCCCATTTCCTGCTACTGGCTTTGAATCCTGGACGGCCACCAGGTGTCATGCTAGCATTTTAATTGAAGCTGAATGTACTTAATTAAATCATCCTGAGCTGGTCCATTGTAACTGTACGAAATTTATATGAAATGGGTGTCTACTGGAATATTACCAAGTTAAGGGAAAAGGCTATGAATAAAACAGTTGACCGGTGTGCATTTCTCCTGTGCCCAGCACTAAATCCCCTTGCTTGACGTTGTTACCGTTTGCCACAGTAAACTTAAGCGTAAAGCATATATTTGTGATCATGTAGCCTATAATCAAACAAAAAACTTACAAGGCCCTGATTGTAAGTATGTATATTACACACACACACTCAACTTAAAACTTGAGTTTAAGCTAGCTTTTTGATCATCGTAGGAGTTTTAGTGTATATTAACAAGCTAATAGCCCCAGCTCACTAGTCTGTAGGCCACCTGAGTAAAGGAGGAGAACCAGGCATGACGCCACAGTTTCCGGACACGCTATGTCCTTGTGTGGGTGGATTTTGGAGGCAGCCCCAGAGCTGGCACACCTGTCCCGGACACCTCCTGGCAACCTTCCCAACAATGGACCACTCTGGATATCTTGGTCAAATTTCTAGGCCAAAAGCCTTGACTAATGCAGAGCCTCACTTCTCATATGAAAGTTTGTCTGCCTGTCTACCCTATTAAAATATAAACACCTCGAAAATTTTTTCCAAAAGGAGTTATGAGTGGCATTTCTGTACGGAAAACTAGACCTCATGTGGGCATTTTGCTGATGCCCTGGCCTCTTCTGCCAACAGGTGGTGCACTTTAAAAGTTTGTCCCATAGCTTCAGAGAAGATAATGAGAAAAGAAAATATTAAATAAATGCAGTGTCTCCTGTTTGTCAGGGAGGCATTGACAAGTGAGGCAGTGCATGCAAAGTACATGGCAAAGCAGCATACACATGTCATGCATTCACGTTTGAATAATTCTTAGACAAAACAATCCTGTTGAGGATGAGAGTAGATTAAAAGGCTTAAGGGAAAAAGTTACTGTGTGCTACACATTTAAATTTCAAAAGACAGGAAATAGTTTTAAAATATGTATATATCTGACATTTAAAAACCTGACATTAAAGGAAATTTGTACGAATTGCAAGACAGAGATTTGTGGGTTAGGTGAGGTTCTCATCTTCCCCATGAAGTAATGTAAATAGGCGAATGCAAATAGACTTGAAGAAAATAAGAATAATTTTTTTTGCCCACATAGAAATGTAAATGCTAAAGGTCATCTTAGGAGGGAAGAACACATTTTTTACCTTATTTCAGCACCCAGTAGCATAAAGTTTTTAAAATTCATAATCACTACTGTTATAATTACATAGCTAGTTCTAGTAGATAAAAACAGGTAATTACCGAACCTGAGTTTTGGTAGTACCATTCGCAATTTTATGCCTGAAAAATCCTATTCACCTCCCTAATTATATCTCTTTATCCAGCCTTCCTGGTCTTACAAAATTAGATTGGAATATGATTCCTTTTTTAAACAGTAAACCTTGTCTAGTGGAAACATACACCAAATGCTAATGAAATTATTAATCTGCTTAATTTGTGATTTCTTTTTAGTAGAGAAAGGAGCATGTAGATATTTGAAAATTAAAGTTACCCTTTGGGCTTAATTGATAAGTGTAAAGATTTTATATGTGATGCAAAATGGAGTAAATTAAAATTGCAACATAGTTATTCCCAGAGATACAGTACTGTACAGCTTGTGCAGGCTGCAGGCCTTATGTGCTTAACCATCCCAGCGCTTTTCACTGCTGCTGTTTGTTCATGGATTATAAAACCACACATGGCCTTTTTTGTTCCTACAGGTCTCTGCCTGGCTGTTCTTTCCCATATCTTCTGTGCCAGGTATTCCATGTTTGCAGCTAAACTTCTGACTCACATGATGGCAGCCAGCTTAGGTACACAGGTAGGAGATCTCTGGAATGTCCAACTTTGATGAGATGTTCATGTTTCTTCTTCTGTAGTCCTCGAAGTGAATGTATAAGTAAAGAGTAATCTCAAATTAGTTGAAATAAGCGTGTGTAGTTTTGTAGTGGAGGAGGATGTGGGAAGGAGGGTAGTAAAAGGAAATGATAGTATCAGACCTAGAAAATGTATTTGTGAACTTTCTACAGAGGTACCTTAATATGATTGCTTACAAGAAAATAGCTGCAGCATATCACAAAACATTGCATTGTCAACTTATATTTGCTAATGTGTATATGTAGTAAAATTAGCACCTTTTATTTAACCTGCTTGAATAAAATTTACTATTATAAATTATTCATATGGAGGACATTAAGGTGATATATACTTTAAAATATCTGGATAGTATATATTGCTTCATTTAATACTATAGAGTAAAATTTGGTAGAACATTCTCTTTTTGAAAAATTGTTCAGGTGTCTATGGCAAAAGAAATAGTGTGCAAAACATTGAGTCATTCATCAGCATGCAGTTTAAAGCACAGAAGGCAGATGGAAGGATTAAATAAGGTCTTTTCTGTTCATAAGGGACTCACAGTCTAGAAAGTAGATGTACATATAAATATCTGTAATTCAGTGTGATAAGTATAAACATAGACTATTTGCAAATTAGTCTATGAATATAGATGAGAACTTAAGTCGTTTTTCTGTGAAGGTCAAGGAAGTCTTCATAAAGGAGGTGTTATTTAAGTAGGTTCAGTTTGTTAATAAAGGGAAAGATGAGAATACATGTTTGTAAAAGCAAAAGGAAAAGGCATAATATCTTCTACTTTAAGGCTGTAGTTACAGATCTGGACAGTAAAAATACACTATATTATTCAGAGAACTGTGTACTCTTTTTTTAATAAAATAAAATTTCTTCCTTTCTGGGTGGGTGGGGCACTTCTGGAGTACAGAGAATGCTGGTGCTGGATTGGATCCTGGTTATATGCATGGGATCAATTTAGGTAGATTTATTGTGCTCTGCACTTACAACTGGCATATTGCATTTTATAATGCTAATGGCATTTTATTCAACTCCAACAGAACTAAAAAAAAAGTAATACTAGTGGAGGAGCTGAAATATAAAGTGGAAAATTATCTGGGACATTGGACTTCTGTTTCCTTTTTATTTTCCCCCCAACACATAAGTGAAAATGGCATGTGTAATTTTCATAACTCTATTTTGGGAAAATTAAGTGCTGGACTCTAAGCAGAGGATCCCAGATTGCTTTTTTAAAGTTACCCACGAACTATGGGTGGTAAGAGCTGTTACCAAAAGGGGGCTTACAATGAATTTGACAAGACGATATTGCCGTGGTAACTATCTTAGCTGTCTGTTCTTGTTCTTGCTTTTGCTTTTTGTATGTGAGATCTTAGAAAACCCGCCTTCCATAATTAGGGTTTACTTGGCTGTATTCACCACCTACTCTGGTGATTTTTTGGCAGCTGAATTTGTACAAGTCGTAATTATAGGACCATAGAATTATAGACGACTCTTCAGTGTCCTAACAGACAAATTTGCTCATGTCTAGGGATGTGAAAGAAAGACTCAGGATTTATAAGCTGGGACATTGCCTTCTGATTCACATTGTACTTTGAATTCATTTTGGAGAAAGTGGTTAGTCAAATTCAAATTTTTTAGTATATTGAAAAGGGATGAAGCAGTGTGGCATGAAAAGTCCTATAATTTATGACTTGTTACATGAAATACTTTAAAAATAATCTTCATAGATTTTTGTGGGGTTTTTTTGGCAAGAAGAATTGGGGTATTATTGATAAAAAAAGTACTGTTTCCTCAAAAACAGTGTACCTCTCTACTTTAATTTTTAAAATACCCACTAAGCACTGGCGGGTGTGGCTCAGTGGACTGAGTGCCACACTGCAAAGCAAAGGGTCGCTGGTTCGATTCCTAGTCAGGGCACATGCCTGGGCTGCGGGCCAGCTCCCCAGTGGGAAGGCAGACATGTGAGAGGCAACCACACTTTGATGTTTCTCTCCCTCCATTTCTCCCTCCGTTCCCCTCTCTCTGAAATAAATAAATAAATAAAATCTTTTTAAACCCCTCCCTGCGCCACTAAATTAAAAAGAAAAATCATCGCTTTTAAAACCGTTTAGCAAAGACTCTCTAAAATTCTTAAGCTCTCCCAAAAAAGAAATGAAGCTGAATGCAGGAACTTGGACCCACACTTTCAGAATTTTAAAATCATGTTTGTATCTTCAGTTACAGAATCTTACCAGCAGGGATATTCCAGTTCTAGCCAAGGATCCCTCATTTGTGATCCTCCATCATTGTTATGTTGACATCCTTACATTTTAAATTTCCTTTAGAGAGGTCTTCAAAAACTCAGGTTTGGCCTATGATATTTTTGGCTGAAGAGAGTGAAACTTCTCTAGCTGATCAAGAATATTTGAGTTGTGAATTCTCTGCAGACAGGTCTGCCAAGACCATTTGGTTTCACATCTTTACTGCTGACATAGGCCTAAGTTGAATGGCTTTTGTGGGCAAAAGAAGAATGGAAATGTGATAGTCTCTGACTTTCGAGGCAGTGACTTGGCCTCTGGGAGTCAGTGGTGAGGCTGTCAGAAGTCAGGCTGTTCTGGCTGCAGTTCTCTACTTCTAGAAATGTATATGTCATATATCTCCACAATAATTTATTATAACATTTATTTTATATATCCATAAATGGAGAAATAGAGATAAGAATCCAAAGATTGTCGTTGCTTTAAAAATAAAAAGTTCTTTAATCTGAAGTTTGTTATTATAGCATCTTTGAGAATTATTGACTATAAATTGCCAGCAGGTGGCAGTAGAAGATTTTTCTTTTTGCACAGGTCGGTCCAGACTCGTTAGCAAAGATGGAGTTCAGTGGAAAATGAGATGTTTTCACAGTACTTCTTTCACTGGCCACAGAGTAGTCTTCTGCAACATAGTAACTGTACACTTCTGACTTCCTGCCTTTCTCTTTTTATCTCCTTTGAACTAATGAATCTATAAAGCACATAAGAAAGCCTGTACATCATTGGCCTGGGATATCTCTCTTTATCATTTATAGTTAAATTCAGGGCATAACTTTATTTTCATTATATTCAGGCTGTTATAAACTTGAAGTGTGTTATAGAAAAGTAGGCTTATTGATTGTCACAGCTAGAAGTTTGAGATAAGCTCTGTATTTTCAGAATTGTTTATTTAAAAGGTATATAGTTTTCTTCAGTGCCAAGTTAATTTCTCACTTATCTAAAAGAAAATGGTTAAGTGGCAAGAAATTGTGAGACCACTTCAACTATAAAGTGAAGAACATCAAACAAATTTTCGTGGCATTGGGAGATGTTTCTTGGAAAAACATCTAATTATATCTTTGGAATTTTTATCTTAGAATCACATTGCCAACCCATGTGTGCCTGATAAGACTGGTAAACAACTAGGACAAAGGACAAGTTTGCAGTTCAGGGTACTCAATTCTGAGGGGTTCTTTCAGAAAAAGCAATTCTCAAATCTAAAAAAAGAACAGAAGTTTCCTCATAGAAAACATGATGATAAGATAGAATGGTATTTACTCTGATTAATAAATTTAACCAGGGTGGAATTTTTTTTTTCCTGTCTTTGGCTTAAGCACATTTTCTGAACTGAAGAGCAAATATGTGTAGAAAATGTATGTTAAGATGATTAAATTTAGCAGCCAGCCTATACATCATCTGTATATGATGTAGATGACAGTGAATATCTGAGAATTTGAAATATGTAAATATAAATTTTTGGTAACCATGGGCTGTGCAGGAGTTCTGCTGCATAGGCCTTCACTTTAAGAAGGGACAGGGAATTACCTTAAAATAAAGAGAGCTATTTTTGGGAATTTAACAAAAGTTGAGCTCTTGGTATCTTGTCCAGCTTCCTAATTTTGCAATATTTTGGTATATCATCTTGCAATGTCATTTTGTTTCCCAGGTAGGATCCTGCTCAGATACTCCTGCCAATAGATTCTGCTTTAATCTGCAGGTTGTGTCAGTCTAGCTGTGAATATCTAGCATTTTTGAGCCTCTTAGAATCATCGACAGCATGCGACTGAAGCCAGAAGCTATATGTAACCTCCCAAGTACTGGCTCTCTCTGGTGTCTCTGCCTGCAGCTTGTGCTGTCTTGTTGAGACTGCCAACTCATTGTGTGTAGGGTTGGAAAACATGTATCTATCTAATAAACGTTTTTATGGATTGAGGCAGCGTAAGGTCGAACTGTAAAGTGTCCATTAATTAGAACACTTGTCATTAGTGGGGAGCTTTGGTTAATCACTTTTTAAGCTGAGTATCCTCTACTATTTCTGCTTTTGTTACTTAAAGGGGAAAAAAATGTATTCTAGGTTGAAGGATCAAAATTGGATCTCACCTTGAAGACTGAGAATTTGAAGAGCCCAAATGGTCGTTTATTCAGTAGAACGCCTGTGAGGATGTTCCAGTGCAGGTGTGAATGGGTCAGGGCCCTGCTTGCTGGGAGAGTAGGTCGGCTCTGTTAGACTAGGCACCTCCCTGGTCATTGCTGCCACTGCTGTTGGTGCTGTTGTTACTATTACTACTAAACCCACACTATCGAACTATTTTCCTTGCTATAAAGATTACTTAAGAAATTACATTAATTAAACTTTAACTTTCATTTGAAGTATCATTGCCTTTGAAAATACTTATTTTACCTTTCCTTCTTGAAGGGAAGTCCCCCGCCACTCTCAGGTAACCAAGAAAAGGAAAGGTCCTTCGGCAAGTGAACTGATGTGCAATTCAGAGAGCAGAGGGGGCTTTATACTGGTCTTACAGAACTTCACAGTGTTCAGAACTTCTCAGTATTGTTTTGGACATAAAACAAACCACTAGAAAGTATTACGAGCCTCCCCCACCCCCAATTCTTTCTTTCTCATAAAGAACTGTAAGTGCCCCACATTAATGGTATTAAGTATATAAGGCTTTTACTTTGATTTTTTGTACCAAAAAATCTGAGGTACGTAATTGTGTCTTTTCTCCATGTAAAGATTAATTTTGCGAAAATGAATAAAGAGCCTTCCGCACACATATGAATATGCATTTAAGTTGAGTTTATTCAACCGTTTGACTCTAACTTAGGTGTGCTCGTCGATGTAGCCAAAGTATTATCACATTCATCACTATGGATGCCCATTCTGTCATCCAGTAATGCAATTAAAACAAAAAATTGAGCAAACCCTACTTCTCCCACATGAGGATCGTCACTCATCCAGGATCTCAGCCACTTTCACCTCATGAGCCACATGCACAATTCTGAGATTGTGCAATGGGAAATACCAAGCAAGATAAGCACCCATGAAGTATGTAAATGACAGTCTGAAACAGCAGCCTCATGATAAGAACCAGGTGTTCTTCAACCAGATGATGGCCTCTATTTCTTTTGTATACCATGTGATACTGCCTAAGCTGTGGATGGGGGCCTCAGCTTGAAAAGGCTCCATGGAATCTGAGCTGATTGCTGAAGAATGTGTAAGATTTGAAAACTTAGAATTTGACACATTCGGGCAGGGAAGAGTACAAGCATAAAAGCATGGACAGCACAGTGAACCTGGGGAGTTCCACTTGGGTAAGGCCCGCACATGTGCAGAGAGAAGTAGGGAAGCCAGCTCCTGGTGAGGCAGTTGCATATTGTCTGATTGGCTGAGAACCTTGGGGAGTCACTGATGGAGTAAGCCCAAAAAGGGACAATATGAAAGGAGTGTTTTTAAGGCTTAATCTGGCAGTTAGGGGTTAAATGAAAATGGATTAAAGTAGATGAGAGGCCAGAATTAGAGCAGTTTAGAGCGGCAGGCAAGGCAGCTTCTGTCATCACTTGGTTATCGTGGGTTGTTCACTTGGACAATGGTTGTGGCAATGAGAATTCAAAGGAAGGAATGAGAACTAATAAACCTGTTTTGCTTTATAAACCTTTTGCAGTTTCACTTCTTTCTTTCAAGGAATAAAAAGGCCACAATGCAAATGTTATTTAATAAACATTAATATAATAGTTACTAAACCTTCTAAGGTAATAATCCTATTTTACGGATGAGGAAATCAAGGCACAAAGAGTTTAAGTTACTTGCCCTGGGTCACGGAGTGGTAAGTGACGAAACCGGTTTTGAACCTAAGCAGCCAAGCTCTGGTCCTTGTCTTTAACCACAATGCTAGACTGCCTCATGAATCAGGAATTAATGAGATTTACTCTGTCACTAAGGAGGCAGACGATTTTAAGGTGACTGTGAAACCTGTGGTTTCATTTGACTTAGAAAAGGCTGAAAGTTTTCATAGATGGAGAGGGAGACGTGCAGTTTTGGGCATCTGGGGTTTAAGTTTTCTATAGCACATTTAAAGTAGTGACTTAGATGTTAGTTACATAAACATAAAGGCCCTGACACAGTAAAATAGGCTCTTTGAAACAAGTTGTGTGGAGAACCTGTGATATGAAATACTCGCAGCTAACGTCACCAGGCGCTTGCTTTATGGCACTGAGCTAAGTGATTTATACACATTGCTTTATTTACTCCTTACAGCAACTCCATGAGGTGGGTACTGTTATCTTTCCTATTATACAGATAGGAAAAAGCGGGGCCGTGAGACATTCACTTACTGGCCCAAATCTTGATAGAATATTGCAGCCAGAAGAAGGATTTGAATCCAAAACCTACATGTTTAAAACATTGCCATGTGGAATGAGAAGGATTGGTAGAAGCGAATAATTAAAGCATAAAGTTTCTGAGGCCGAGGAAGAAAAAGGATTTCAAATGGAAGGATTTAGCGTCAATGAGAGATTAGTCCTCCCATTTGGCAAGAACAAGGTCACTGGAAACCTTGGAAAGAGAGGATGAAAATTAGGCATGAAAGATTCAGGAGGAAATGGGAGGAAATAGCCGAGGCTGTTTCAGACCACAACTGAGAAAACTTTGGCAGTGGAAGACGGGGCCAGCAGGGGTACAGGAAGGAGGAAAACTGCTGGGTCTCTGATCATAAAAAGCTTGCTTGAAGGGAAGCTGAAACCTGGAGATACCAGTACCACCAGCCAAAGGGGCAGGTGGTCTCATCTTCCACTGAAAGGGTTTAGGAATTAGTAAATTTCTCTTTGGTCCGCACTCTTATTTATATGCTTTGATAGCTTTGAAATTGTTCATGCCCAAGGCAAGCGGCATGCTGCTAGTGTGTCTGAGTCAATCATGTGATAGGGAAGAGAATTCTGAGCTTCCCCCGCATTCTTAAATTCAAATTTCTTTGATGACCATACATTTTTTGGTGGTGGTATTATTATTACTGAATTTCATATGAACTTGCAACCAATCATGAAGTAAATTTGTAACTAGTGATTATCAAATAATTGTATACTCCCTTCTACATCCAAAAATGTTATGATTGTCAAAAGTATTTGTTTAAGGCAAGGTGTTCAAAATGGAGTGAGACTTGAATACTGATTCAAATATGGAATTGCAGAAGAAATAATGAATTTTATTTTTGCTTCCTGAAGTATACATTTTCTTTATGTATCAAACTTTTTATTCTTAAAATCTTTTAATAATAAAATCCAGCTCCTTTTTTAAAAAACAAGCTTTCAAAGTTGAGCTCAACGTAGACTGTTCTCACTAAATTGAAAGTAAGTGAACACTGAAGATACGAAAATAGTATCATGGTCACACTACTGGGAAATTCAGACTTTCCCAAGTGCTGAAGTAGCAGAGCAACAGAAAGAGTGAGTAATATTCTGAATGAGGCTACAGTGACATTATCATGTTTGCAACATGGCTTTGTTACCAGGAACATTTGTGAGGCAAATCCAGACTTTACCAGAAAATACCAGTTTGGAATCTTTTATTACAGCCTCAGAAACAAAAAACATCCTTGACTTTTTAAAGACTTCTTTTGATGTCCCTAAGTAGGGAAAATCAGCATGTGAAAAAAATTGTTTTTATGAATGTTTAATGATAGCTCTGAAGAACTTCACGCAAGAAATGTAGACTGTAGGGAAAGAGCCCCAGCTTTTGAAATTAGAGGGACAAATGGGATGATATCCCTGAGCTCCCTGGGAAGAAATCATTGGAAAAAATAATAAGAATGGCTGCCTGCAATGTTGTTGAGAGCATAATGGGTCATGTACAAAAAGCTGAAAACACAGGCCGGGGGGCGAGCGCAAGGGTGATTCCTGCCGCCCTGAGACAGTGCAGTTCTGCTCTGAGGCAGACGCTTCCTGACGTTTCCCGGAGAGCCTGAGTTTCAGTTCTTGAGGTTTTCTTAAATCAGCTGCAGGGGAGGTGACAGTGTTTTCAGCCACACCCTAGTAAAATAATTGGCTGATATGCCTGGTACCGTACCTCTTCATACCTCTCTCACTTTTAAAGACCAGAAGGCTTTTCTGCGGTCTGCATTGTCTGTAGACACCATATTAATTTTTCTTTGTTTATATTTTTCAAAGGAGGATCCCCCCGCCCCCAGTCCTGAGTATTTTCTAAGTTTGTATCTTTAGTGCTTTTGTTGAATTGTTAGAACTTAATAACTGGAAATATGCATATATATGTAAATTTATACCTATTTACATATCTATTTATATACATATCTATATATATTTGTATACACAGGATGGGGCAAAAGTAAGCTTACGGTTGTGAGTACACAAGACAGTTTATTGTTTTATTTATTATTGTATTTTCCATATGAACAATTATAAATCTACTTTTGCCCCACTTTGTATATATCTGTTTTTTTAATTTTAATATTTATTTGTTGATTCTAGAGAGAGAGGAAGGGAAAGAGAGTGAGAAACATCAGTTTGTTGTTCCTCTTATTTGTGCATCCATTGGTTGATTCTTGTATGTGCCCTGGCGAGGTATCAAACCCACACCCTGGGCATACTGGGATGGCACTCTAACCAACAATGCTATGCAGCCGGGCCCCATACCTAATTTTTAAAAAGCTGCATGTGTATATGTACATATACATGTATGTATGTGTGTATATGGTATAAGCTTGTGCATGTGTATACATTTGAAATTTGAAATACGTATATTCACATATTTTAAAGACACAGAGACATTTAATGAAATAGCCAATACTGCTAGAGACTAACCATAAGTACCTGATGTGCATAAATTCCATGTGATCCTTACAACACTCTGTGAGAAATCAGTCACTATCATTATTGCCTCTGTATTGCACGTGAGAAATCTGAGACCTCAAAAGTCTACATTACTTGTCTACATTTAAGTAGCCCGTTGACCCCAAAGCCCTCAACTCCCTTTCCACTCTTCTGTGAACCCCTCACACTGCTCAATGGTGACTTCTCCCTCCACTTCCATGGAACATACAGCATGGTCTCTTACAGACAGTTTTTTGAAAACAACTTTGTTGTGATGTAATTCACTCAACCTACACTTCACCCATTTAAAGCGTACAACTCAGTAGCTTTTAGTAAACACACACACAGAGTTGTGTACTCATCACAACAATCAATTTTATGTATATATTTTTTTCTAGTTTTATTGAGCTATGGTCAATATTTTTACTACTGTACAAATCATGGTTAGAAGACCTCTCTTCTGTCTATTTTTTAGTTCCCTGTCATTTTGCTTTCTTCTGTGAACTTTTTCAATGAGTGGCTCTTACAAAGTTGGATTTTATGTTTCCCCCCATATACATCTGTAAGTCCCCAAAAGCTGTGTTTTTGAGTTTTAAATGCTTGCTCTACCAACATAGTGTCTTACATTTAGTTGCCTATCTGCCTAGATAAGCTTTAAGTTTCTGAACAAGGAGACTATTTTTTTGTATCATGTTCTATGCCAAAGGTATGTGAGGGCCAAAATAACAGCAGTTATAAAAGTGAAGCAGCTTTTCTTATAGACTTGTTAGTTGTGTGCAGCCTAGAACCCCTTTCTGGCAGGGCCCCATTTGGATCCTATCTCCCAGGAACATATACTCCGTGTTCTGCCAGCGGTGGGGAGGAACTTGGTTTCAGGCTCTATATTTTGGTGATAAGACTGAATGTTATTGCCAAATTGAAACATTTGCATGTCACATATCAACAACCAAGTACATTCTGTGGCCAATTTTTATCTGCAGAAGATGGCATGTGCCAGTGATTTCACAGGATTTGGCGTGGAAACTGGGCGATTCCTTAACAAACCCAGACCTCACCTCCAAGATCCACCCTAACCCACTTTATGCCTTTGCCCCTTCTGGACCACAGAAATCAAAGGTAAATGAAAGTCAACCTCTGAGTTCATAGTCTCACTTTGGCATATTTTAAAACTTTTTAATATGGATTTCCTTTTAAAATATGCATTGAGTTATCTGTATTTGGGAATTCAGTGCATTTTAGCTCACTATGCCCTGGTAGGTCCCCTCCCATCAATCTTTACAGTTACTGTGCTTATCTTAGCCGTCTGCCTTCTGTAGTAGCCTCCAACCCGTCCCTCTGGTTTGACTCTTGCCCCTTTCTTTTTAATCTGTTACTTTTTCAAGCAACCAGAGCAGACCTTTTACAGACTAAATCAACTGGAGTCATTCTTTCACCTAAAATCCTTCAGTGACTTTCTTTGGCACATAGGGAAGAACTTCTGACCTCCCTCCAGCTTATCCCTGAGGATCATCTCTGCCTACTCTGACCTCGCCTCCTACCATCTCCGCCTGTTCACCCGGTCACAGAGGATACTTTTCAGTTCCTTAAAGCTGCCTAAGCCTGGAAAGTTCTGTACTAATGTTTTTGCTCCTTTATGTATTCATTCATCCTTCGTTCACACTCTGCTCACATATTATCACCTCAGAAGAGCCTCCTGAGTAGCCCCCCAGCCCTACAGTACCACACCACTGTTATACAAGGAGGGATCCCCCCAAAACACAGAATTATCCTGTGGCGGGCAGGCGCCTTGTAGTACAGGCCTACCCTTCTAGGCAAGTATTCCAGGAACCCATCTGTATCAGTGTACCAGCTGGCGTTGGTGTGAGAGGCTGCATTCAGCTTCAGTGAGTTTTCTTTATGAAGACTCCATGTATTTGCCCATTTAATGATGAATGATTTACAAGAGTACCTGCCCACACCATGCTGAGTATTCAGCAGTTTTTGACCAAGAATGGCAAGACCCCTGTGCCCCACCCTCCCTATTCACCAGATCTTGTCCTGAGCAACTTTTTTTTTTGTTTCCCCAAATACAAAAAGTTCTCGAGGGGAAACATTTTGCTGTTGTGGATGAGTTAAAAAACACAGAAGCACTAAAAGGCATAAAAATGAGTTCAAAAGCTATTGAGCAGTGGGAAAAAATGTCTCAGTAGGTGTATTACATCGAATGGAGAGTACTTTGAAGGTGACTGAAGTTTAAACATGTAAGAATAAATACACAATTTTTTATAAATTCCAGTTTTTTGGAGTCCCTCCTCATCTTTATATCATGTCATATATCAATATCTGAAATCTCTTGTTCATTTACTATATTCTGTCCCCTTCTTTACTCCTGACTTCCCACCTCCGAGAATGCAAACTCCATTAGATCAGGAATTGCTTGTTTTGTTTATTTCTCTGTTTCTGGCATTCATAAAAAACTTTTTGGCATGTACTAGATTTTTAATAAAAACCAGTTAAAATAATGAGAAAAACAATGAGGTGAAAGGAAATTGTAGACTTGCGCTTAAAGAGTCCTTCAGCAGCTTAAAACTAACCTATTTTCATTTTCTCATGAAAATAAGCATTTCTAAATTTTCAATTCCTTAAAGAAAAGTGAAACTTTAGAAATATATTCACATTCTTAAGGAATTGTTATATTGCAGTGGTCTACAACTTATAAACACATTGCATTAAAAATCTTGGTTTGTAATTTAAACATGTTCAATTCAGAATTAGTTTTTCCATTTATAGAAAAATGGTTATAAAGAAAAGTTATGATTTCAAGCCATAACCTGAAGTCCATTGAACTTTTTTTAAACATTTTTTAAATGTTTAATGAATTTAGAGATGGGAAGCAGGGGGAGAAACATCAGTATGAGAGAGAAACATTGATTGGTTGCCTCTCATACATGCCCTGTCAGGGGATCAGACCCACAGCCTAGGCATGTACCCTGATCTGGAATCGAACCCTCAACCTTTTGGTGTGCAGGCCGACACTCCATCCGACTGTCCACTCTGGCCAGGGGCTCCATTTAACTCTTAATGTGGTTATTATGGGACCTAATTGTGCTTTGTAATTTTTCTTCATATTAAAACAATTCTGATTGGGAACTCCAAGAAAACTCTTGCTCCTCCCAGAACCTCTGTTACACGGCTCTCCTTCCTTCAAAAGTCCAAAGAAATGGACAACAAGGGCTCAAGGATGGTGGTGGTGGCTGGGAAGAGGTGAGGTGGCCACAAGACAGCCGAGAGGCAGACTCTGGAAACCAGCTTCCTTGAGTTCAGGTTGATGCTTCTACTAGGGACTTGGATAGTAAATATGAAGGTTTCTGAAATTTAGAGACATAGTGTGGGGATAGAGATTTGGGTCTTAAAAGCAACTTTATTAACTTCTTATTGAGAAGCAAGAGAGAATAACCATTGGAGTATACAGAGTTTTCTTCAGCAAAATCTTTCTATATTCCATAGGAATAACCTTTTCTGTTAGGATTGAGTATAGACATTCAAGATAGATAATAACTAATTTTAATAGCTAATTCTAGTAGTTAACTAGTAAAATGTCTGTAGTGCCAAAGTGATAAATGTGACTGTTAAAATAAAGATAAATAACAAGGTTGTAAAATTGATAATATGTTGGCATTAGGTGATGTGTCTACACATAATGAATAATCCTTCCATGTTTAGGTCATGTTTATAATTATGATTGAAGTGCTGTTAGTTTCTGAGTTTATTATATCTGATACCATACCTTTTAACCTATGACTAGCTGAAAGCATTCATTACAGTGCCTGTTATTTTGAAAGCAAATGAGTTAATGAGATACAACAATCACAAAATTCTATTTTTCCGCCCTACCAGATTTTTAAAATTAAAGTCTGCATTTAAGGAGTGTATTTTTTTGTACCTTGGAACTCTTGGGACAAAAAGTAAAAGTGCTGATTACTTTTCTTTGCTTCTTTGTATCTGCCTAGAGAGGTGTTCAATAAATGTTTGTTTTAGATGGGTAATACTGGTATTTTAAATTACATAAATGGAAGTGTGTAGAGATTGCTTATGTAGTTTCTTCACTCCACAGAGGCATTGAGGCCAGAGGAATCTAAGAGATTAACCCAGGAAAGTCAGAGTAGCTAGATTTTCACTGTTTTAACTCAACATTACTCTTGACTCACTAGGTATTTTTGAGACCCTATAAAAATGGTCTTATATAAACAATCTGCACTTCAGCAGCCTTCAGCTGTATGGATTAGGAATTGTCCTTTTGAAAATATTTTGTCAGGGTGAATTATTGAAGACTCTTGTGCAAATATAGAAAAGCCAGATGGGGACAAGCAAGTCTGTCTTCCGTCCCCCGTTTTCAGAGCAGCAGAAAACTCCGCTTATTCTCTAGGTAACAACAACAACAACAAACAACAAAAAGACCTTTTCCGAAATCTTGTGGGAGCATAATTTAAAGTTACCTCTTTGTATATACAGTAGTCATCTATGGTTCCCATTCTGCAAAGATTTAGTGCCATGTGAAATATATCAGGCTCTTTGCTAGGAATTGCAGACATTAGGACAAATAGGACATAGTTTGGACCCTTGAGCAATTTATCGTTTGGACTAGGGATGGGGTAAACGTAGAAATAAATGGATACAATAGAGGTTATAGGCATACAATAGCAGTCTGTATAGTACACAACGGCCAAAAAAAAGTGGGTTGTTATATGTATGGTGAAGCATGGAGTCAGGAAAATCTTTATAGAGAGGAGAATGCTTAAGCTGTCTTGAAGCATGAGAAGTAGTCTTTACCATGTAGAATCTACATATAATTAAAATACAGACTTTAGTAAAAGCAGAGGAATGGACTGTGTCTGGCAGGATTAATGATAAAAAAGCATTGCTCTGCATTGGATTATATTCTGTTTATTTTGCAAGTCTTCAGGGACATTTTGACTGGTGAAGGGTTGATGATGAGAATTATTTCCGCTGCAGACCTGAGAAAGACAGAGAATAGTCTCCAGGCTTGAGCAGAACTGGTATTTGGGAAAGTAATAGGAACACAGAATTTTTATAGATTTTTCTAGGGTAAAAATTTGGATGCCACAGATATATTTTCATGCTTTATTAGCATCTTTCTTAGAAGTGTTTTAAATACTGTAATCTGAAGTAGCCAGCGTATCCAGTTCTATACTATAGCTCATAAAAAAATCTGAAGTCTTTATTCTGCAATGTGTCACTAAGGTTTCAGCTCTTTTTTGGGAAGTGGTTATTGATGCGGAGGTAATACCTCTTACATATTGAGGCATTCATTATGCATTAGGTAAAAAGTTGTTTCATGTTTTAAAGAATAATGCCTTAAAACAACCCCAGTGAAATATTTGTTATTAGTTCAAGTAAAGAAATAGAAAAAAGCTAACAGAGTATACAGAATGTTTTTCAGTGTGACTTCAAATACAATCTACTGCAGTCATGTGTTAAAGACCCATAAAGGCATAAATCAATATCGCTTTATATATTGTAATATTTAAACTTTCATAAAAATATTAATACAACATTACAGTTGATATGCCCATTATGTCAGCCCTAGTGACAAAATTTAGAAAAAAGCTATGATGAGATTATATCTTGAACTGTATAACTAATAGTAGTAAATACACCCTGTCTATATTTTCCATGATTTTACTTTGTGAATTTTCTATTGAATTCATTCTTGAGGTAAAAATAAAATTCAGAGCCTAGAGAAATACAGCGAGACTACCACAGGAAGATATTTGTGGTGTTGTTTAAAATTCAGCATGTGTAACTTTTCTAAGTTATTAATAGGCTTGAGAACAACAATATAAGCCATTTCTCCTAAAGAGAAGCAAGTCCAAGAGAATAGACTTCCGTCAGAAGTGGCTGCTGTTAGGAGGAAGGGAAGCTGAATTCAAACAGTTTTGTGAGAAAATTAAAAAGAGGAAGCAATTCAGCTTCACAATCGGTCACTGATATTTGATTTACTCCTTTTGGAGTTTACAAGTGGCTGCCAAGTTACGCACAATGCATATGAGCTAATCCTCGGAGGCCTCCCTTCCAGCCAGATGTGTGCGTCAGTAGTGGCCGTGAGAGAGCAAGCAACTTGAAGAAAAGATTGTTTATCACTTTGGTTTAACGTGGAATTAGAAGACCAAATTAAGTGGTTTAGAACATCATTGGAATGCTGTTTTGTTTAAATTTAAAACACATAGTGATTCCAAGAATTACTTAGCATCCAGTCTTTTTTCAAAAAACTCTTGTTTATTCTGTTTTAGTTGTCCCAATATTTCCCCCTTTGCCCTCCTCCATCCAGTCGCACCCCACCTGACTCCTGTAGCCCATCGCCACTCTGCTGTCCGTGTCCATGGGCCATTCATACGTGTTCTTTGACGAGCCCCTTCCCCTTCTTTCCATCCTTCTCCCCCTGCCCCTTTCCTCTGGCAGCTGTCAGCCTGTTCCCTGTTTCCATGTCCCTGGTTCTGTTTCACCGGTGGACTGTTTATATAAGTCATTTAGTTTATTTTGTTTATTAGATTCCTCTTTAAGTGAGATTATACGGTATTTGTTTTTCACCACCTGGCTTATTTTACTTAGCATAATAGTCTCCAGTTACATCTCTACTCTCACAAAGGGTAGGAGTTCCTTCTTTCTTTCTGCTGCATAGTATTCCACTGTATAAATGTGCCACAGTTTTCTGATCCACTCATCTACTGGTGGGCACTTAGGCTGTTTCCAACACTTGGCTATTATAAGTGTGCTGTTTGAACATTGGGTGCATAGGTTCTTTTGAATTGGTGCTTTGGGATTCTTAGGGTATGTTCCCAGCAGTGGAATTATTGGGTCAAAAATGTTAATTAGGGTCTCATTTTAAGGGTACCTTTTCACCACTACCTTGGGGGTAACTATAAGAAGTCAAAAATATACTTTTAATAAATACCTCTTTTGTTAATACTCGTTTATAAATTATCTGTAAGAGTCAATAAATAGTCAAACTGACCAAAAAATCCCCAAATAGTCACAATTATGTCCTCAAGAAGATGATAATTCTAAGGAGTGCTGAGGAAATTTATACAGATATGAAATGAGAAAACAAGGGGAGTATGAAATCGGCTACATAAATGTGGAATAATTGTCACACATTCTTTGTTGTACATTTACACTTTTTCCTACTTACAGATTATAATTTACTTGAGGGTAAAGATGACACTAACCACATTTGTTTGTTACATCTTCTTCTGTGGACAGACTGGAACAAATGGGGTAAGAAACCTTCGAACAGCTGCCTGTGAGTAATTCCTTCCCTAGGCTAAGCTTGCATCAACTCTCGAGTGGAGAATGGCTTGGGGAAGGTGTTGTAGAAATGAGGTCACAAACCCAGATGTGTTTGAAGCAAGGCCGCTGTTCCTGTCCTCCCAGTCTGAGATCCGCGGGAAGGAAGGGAATGACCCCCAGCACCAGCGGGGTGAGGACTCCTGCTTCACACGCAGGGTTTTCCTCAGAGGAGTGGGACCCAAGACTACCCCCCACCATCTTTCTAGAAATTGTTTTGAGGTCCATAGGAAAGATAGGCCCTTACCCTCACCAGTGAACCCACTTAACATACACATTTGAAAAGTGATCCGTGTGTTCATTTTGAAAAGAAGAGTATCAGTAAACAAGATGAGATATAAATGTGAAAAGAGATTCAAAAAGAAAAGAAGAGGTTTTCATTCAGAGAAGCAAATAAGGTATGATCTTGTGGGCATAAAATAGTTAAGATATTTTATTTAGGTTTTTAAACTTATTTTTTACTTTTAAAATGTGTGATTTATAGTTATTTTGACTATGGAAGCTCTGATTCCCCTCATCAAAGGAAGAATGGCCTCTCCCCTTCCTTCCTTCAATGTTCAGCCATATTTGGTGAAATTTCAGTTTTCTTTCTCATTGTACTGTTTTGATTCCCCACCCCCCACTCTGTTTTCCTAAGTGATCAGTGGCATGTATTTAATTTAAATTTTGAATCAATTGAAATAAATTCTTTTCAGAAGTCATTTAGTTTATTTTGTTTAATTCTTAGGGAAGTGATGGTTTTGTTAATGATATTCTTTCTGAGGTCCTGTTATAACCCAGAGACTCTAAGCACACTACTTTTATTTTATTTTTACAATATTGGTGTAATTAGGCATTGCCATCTTCATTTTATAGCTGAGTGAACTGAATTTCAGAGAGTATAATTAAACTGGCCTAAGAAACCGTCACTATGAAGCAGGATGAAGATTTGAACCCATGTGTATCTGATTCTCTTTTAACCACAAAACCACCCACAGTCATGTGTATGTACATGCATATCACATGAACTTGTGTCATACGTAGCAGTACTTTTCCCTTTTCCTGGAAATTACTGAAGGCTTTAGCCAGATGGATGAAATCTGAACAATCAGAGTTGGAGGGCACCTTTCAGTAGGGAGGAGGCATTTTAAGCAAAGAAAAAAGCATCAGTGGCACCTTAGGTTTGTCAAAATACAGGACATGTTTTTCAATCCCCGGTCAGGGCACATGCAAGAATCAACCAATGAATGCATATCTAAATGGAACAACAAATCGGTATTTCCCCTGCCAACCTCTCTTTCTCCTTCCCCCTTTTCTTCTCTCTCTCTTCCTCCCTCTCTCCAAAATAAATTTTTAAAAAAGCCAAAACAACAACAACAATATTAGAGCAGGACATTGTGACTGACTCAAGGGGGTCCAGAACAAAACACTTCAGTGTGTCCTTCCAGCTCCCTTTAACTATTCAGCACCTAGAGGAATTTGCATAAGGGACCTTGCCCATGAAAGATATCAAAGATCACTTCTTTTGACCTATAGGGCTGGTCAAACTTCTGTTTACTGAATGTCTGCTCTTCCTGTCACCCTGCAGTATCCTTTTGAAGCCCCCAGGGTACCCGAACTCATCCCTCGCTCAGAAGGTCTCATCCACCACAGTCCCCCTTTCTGTCTCTGAACATCTCATTTCTGCAGCATCTCAGACTCTCTTATGTGTGCAGGGTTCCCATATGGATATATTAAACTTGGTTATTTTCTCTTGCTAATCTGTTTTATGTCTATTTGATTATGAGACCAGCCGGAAGAACCTTGAGGGGAGAGGAAAGTTTGTTCCTCCGCCACACATACAGAGTCCTTGAATGAGAGTGTTGGGGGAAAGTCTTAGAAAGGCAGATCCAGATGAGTCTATGGGAGACCTTGAAAGCTTGATGTGGAACTTGAGGCTTTACGTTTTAGACATTAGAAAGTTTCCATCACAGAAGTGACATAACTGGAAGGTTCATCCTGGAGCCGCCTCTCAGTTTAGCTTCTTTGAACATGATGGGATTGTGGGTACACAGTTTGTTAATTTGTAACAACAGCAACCACCATCCCAATCTGTCAGTTTTCTGGAGTGTTAATGTGTCAAGATGTGGTAGTAATCTCAAATCGCCCATTTCTTTGTAGCCTCTTACCCTATAGGGGTAAACTTGCACTGTAAAGTGGACAGGTTGTAGCAATGACCTTTTCTGATCAGTGATGGCTCTACAGACTCCATGTCCCTGTCTGGCAGAGTTAGAGTTCTCCTATCCACTACTTTTGCTCTTTGGGAAAACTTAGTCTATCTGCATAGTAACGCATCCTTTTTTTATAGCTAGGTAATGTTTTGGGCTGCTTTTTAACAAAATCAGACCCTGAGGGTAAATACCATGTGAGAAACTTTGTTGTGCATCTCATCCTTAGTTGATAATTGATGGAATATTTTGTCTTTCTTGGGTCCCAACTCATTATATTGCCAAGAAACTGCTGGGTTCCACATGTGCAATTTTTGAAAAGAAATTAAATAATGCATTCCAGGAAGGGTTCACATTTGCTCATTATTTCTGGCTTAATCAAATTAAGGGGAAAGAATAAAAAACAGTTAAGACCAGAGTACCTATAACCAGTGTTGCCGGATATTATGACCCTGTTATTGAGAGAGAGAGAGAGAGAGAGAGGGAGAGAGGGAGAGAGAGAGAGAGAGTGTGTATGGCAAAGGGGTCTAATTATTGGGCTGTTAATAATATTACTTAAGTACTCATTAAATGCGCTACCATTTAATAGACCTGTCTGATCACAAACCTTTATTAAAAGTCTTAGAAAGGTTTTTTAAAAATTAATCTTGTATTTTTCCATAAAATTGCTATTACTGGATAACTCAAAAGGGCAGGTGAACTCTGGCCTGTGGGTCACACCGAAGGATGAAGATTGGGTACGTGTATGAGGGAGGCTCAGAATTTGTGTATTATTTCCTAGCTGTTCCTGTAGAATTGATGCAAATTGTGGAAAACAAATCTGGAAAATGATTAGAGATTGGAAAAATGAGACACCAAAAATAAAATATGGGGCAATTTCATCTTTAACTTTTGAATATAAACTAACTTTTTCTGAGAATTAAGCCAAAGAAAGAACCTTGAAAATTCATGTATAGGAGAAAATTGCAGATTTTTTATAGGTGTAAAGCAATTAATTTTTCCATTAATATGTTCATCCTCAAACAGAGAGCTATTTCTAGATTTTTAAAGTTGAATTGGAAATTTTTATTTGGTACAATTTAAATGAAAGATTTTCCTCAATTCTGAGTTTACTGCCTATATTTTTTTTTAGGAGTCTTATGGTTTCAGGTCTTACGTTAAAGTCTTTAATCCATACTGAGTTTATTTTTTGTATATGGTGTAAGGAAATGAGTTTCACTTTTTTTTGCATGTATCTTCCTGGTTTTCCCAACACCGTTTATTGAAAGACTGTTTTCCCCATTTAATATTCTTGCCTTGTTTGTCATAGATTAATTGGTCATGTAAGTGTGGGTTTATTTAGCCACGTGGTATTTTTAATCAGTGTAGTATAGATTTGCTTTGTCAACTCTTGCATAGTTGCCTTTGTGTTCTTTCTTATCTAGCCATTTCCACCTTCTATGCTTGGCTTATTTTTTGTTAAGTGGTAAAATATTGAGTAACATTATTGATGTTGGCACACTTTCACAATCTCCCTGTGGCCTTTCTCCTCATTACCTTATTTGACACCCTTTAAACTGTGTTTTTACTATTTTTGCACAAATGATTCTAGTGAAATAGAGAAGCCATAGTTTTTAATCCACCATCTCCTATTTTTTCTCATAGTAGAAGCTGTGGTTACATCTGGAGTATCATTAGCAAGTAAAATGCTGAATACGGCATCTTGGATTGTGGCCTCTTATGAGTCACTTTGTCTTTTGAACAAGGTGTGTCCAATGTTGGAAAGAAGGTCTACACTGCAATGCCAACAAGATTTTCAAAAGGAGTTGCCACACCCAAACCTAAAGCATTTTTTTCCAACAGCTAAGATTAAGAGTAATTAACGTTTACTATACCCTCACTTATCTTCCATTAAGTTTCTGTGGAAACTAATATTTTAACCATGTGTGTTAGTGCTCACTATGACTTCTTGATCTTTCAAAGACTCGTCCTTATTAGATTGGGTTTTTTCCCTCAACAGAGATTGTTTTTATATTTACTGTTTTTCCATAAAGAGTAATCCTGCTCTGTGGAGGCTGATGGTCTAGATGAACTGATATCAACATTGTGATTTCTTCACAGGCCTCCCTTGTTTATTACACAGAGAAAGCTCATTTGGGGAATAAGGAAGAACTCTCTTTTTTGTCCTTGTACACATCATTGTTTTTAATGCTAGAATTTCCCCTTAAGTATATATTCTCAAAGAGAGTACTTTTTTGTTGATAAACTATTTCAGTAGGAGGGAAATTTCTTGGTAGACCTATCCACTATACAGTAAAAAAAAATTGAATTTTAGTGTTTCATCATTTGTTCACCATTGGTTATGTAAAAGTATCTAGTTATTATTATTTAGTTTTCTGTGAACATTTTTTTGTGTGTAGTTTAGTACTTAAAACCCTTTCATGTATTTCAGGACATTACTTCTAGTGGATATAAAGTTAAGTTGAAGTTGTTATACTATTTTTTAATGTTTTCTATGTCTAATTGTCATAAGTCAAAAAGACAAAATCCTACTCTAAGTGTATACACCCACATTTGATAAGAAGACTATGGAGAACAGACGGGGATGATGGAGAACATTTCCTTTCTTGCACAAAGCAATTTTATCCTCTAAGTGGAGAGATTTATAACGCATGCTCTAAAAACAGCCACAAAACCCTTCACCACTCCAGCTGCCCACTCCAAAATCTTATCTAATTGATCAGTCTTGCAGTTCCCAGAACTAACACATTATACTTGGTCTTATTAGTCTTTAACCCCAAAGGGAATAAAAGGATCCTTTTAATTTGCTCTTGATTCTATATTATTATTATTATTATTATTATTATTATTATTATTGCCTAAGATTGCTTTAGCTATTTTAGCTACAGGAAATAAATCATGAAGGTAGGCATCACATAGTACAAATCATTTTGCATCTTGCCTTTTCACTCCATGTTAGGTTTTCAAATGTATGCCAGCTGCTCTATGTAGGTCTGGCTTACGCCTCCCACAAGCTATGCTATTCCGATCTGTGTGTATGTACTGTTACGTGTTTGTTTCTTCCTCTCCTGATGAACCCTTGCATGACTTCCTCTCTTGATGAACCCTTTATGGATTGCTCATCCATAAAGTCATTCAGAGACCTGAACAACACACTAGTTAACAGACTCCAGAACTGGATTGCTTGGGTTTGTGGTTCCACAACTACTGGTTATGTGACTTTGGCATGCCATAAACCTGTGTGCCTCGCTTAAAATGCATTATGTGCCTGTTAGGGAGGCATGTTATGAGGAAGATAGAGTGAAACATAGAAGGACTTAGAATGGTATCTGACACATAAAAGGCACTATACAAGTGTGAGCTGTTACATTTATTAACATAGTTTTTTTACATGCCTCCTGAGGTCTGCGTGTGACACTTTCTCATGGGTCAAAACCGAGAAGGATAATTTCTGGGACATAGCCTAGAAATAGTTTTAGTCTTACTAAAAATTTGTTCAGTAGTTCTCCAAAGACATTGTATCAACTGATACCTCTGTGTGTGGTATGGAAGTTTCTGTTTATTCTCATCTTCACCAATACTTTGGGTTATGGACCTTTAATTTTTTTTCAGTCTGATGGCTGATAGAGTATCTATCTGTTATTTTAATTTGTGTTTTCTGATAAAGAATGAAGTTGAAAATCTTTTCTAATTGCCCTTCCTGGGAATTTCCATTAATATTTTTGGCTCAAACCCTAACCAGAGTGGTTCAGTTGGTTGAGCATTGTCCTGCAGACTAAAGAATTACCAATTTGATTGCTTGTCAGGGCACATGGTTGGGTTGCAGGTTCAGTCCCCAGTAGGGACACATTCTAGAGACAACCTATCAATGTTCTCTTTCACATCAATACTTCTCTCCTTTTCTTTCTCCCTCCCTTACACTCTCTCTAAAAATAAATAAATGTAAAAACAATTTTATTATATCCTTTGTTCAAAACACAATATATAATACTGGATATGAGCATATGAAATTAAAATCAAAAGAAAATCACTTTTTACCTGTAGGAGAAGGTGCAGAAGTAGATTTTATCTAGGTGATGAGTACCTGGTTATACAGTCAAACCTCGGTTCTTGAACATTTGGTTTTAGAACACTTCAATTCTCTACCAAGTTGTTCACAGAAAAAAAATGTCTTGGTTGTCTAAAAAACTTTGGGTCTCAATTCTCTACCTGACAACCTTTTCATGCTGATACCTGTATGATCAATCACATGTCTCTCAGGAGACAAAGGAGATTCGATTTTTTAAAAAATTGCTTCTTGAACTTTTTCCCAGAACAAATTAAGTTTGAGAACTAAGGTTCCACTATATTTTATATTACTTGTCATTTTCATAGTATTTTCAGTATTTCATAATTTTTAATTAATTAATTTGGGTTTATTATCAGACCAGGTAACCTTGTTTGGGATTCAGATGAGTTTTTTTTCCTAGGAAAGTATTTAGATTATTTTTTATTGTTGTTCTATCACAGTTGTCCCAATATCCCCCATGGCTCTCCCCTGTCCCCACCCCCGCCCCCACAGTCAATTCCCACACTCTTGTCCATGCCCATGGGTCATTCATGCTTGCTCCTAGACTAGACCCTTCCCCTTCCTTCCACCACTATCCTGCTCCCCTCCCTCGGTCACTGTCAGTCTGTTCCTTCTTTCTATGTTTCTGGTTCTATTTTGCTCATTCATTTGTTTTGTTCATTAGGTTCCTCTTAGAGGTGAGATCACATGGTATTTGTCTTTCACTGCCTGGCTTATTTCACTTAGCATCATACTCTCCAGTTTCATCTATGCAGTTGGGAAGGTAGGGGTTCCTTCTTTCTTTCTGCTGCATAGTATTCTACTGTGTAAATGTACCACAGTTTTTTGATCCACTCATTTACTGATGGGCACTTAGGCTGTTTCCAGCACTTGGCTATTGTAAATTGTGCTGCTTTGAACATTGGGATGCATAGGTTCTTCTGAATTGGTGTCTCAGGATTCTTGGGGTATAATCCCAGCAGTGGAATCACTCGGTCAAAAGGCAGTTCCATTATTAGTTTTTTGAGGAAATTCCCTAGTGTTTTATGCAGTGGCTGCACCAGTCTGCATTCCCACCAACAGTGCACTAGTGTTCCCTTTTCTCCACATTCTCGCCAGCACTTGTTTGTTGTGTTGTTAATGATGGCCATTCTGACCGGTGTGAAGTAGTATCTCATGTGATTTTAAATTGCATTTCTCTGATGGCTAGTGATGCTGAGCATCCTTTCATATGTCTATGGGCCCTCTGTATGTCCTCCTTGGAGAACTGTCTGTTCAGATCCTTTGCCCAGTTTTTGATTGGATTGTTTGTCTTTCAAGTGCTGAATCGTATGAGTTCTTTATATATTTTGGAGATCAAACCCTTGTCCGAGGTATCACTAGCAAATATGATTTCCCATACAGGAGGTTCCCTTTTCATTTTGATGATGATTTCTTTAGCCATGTGGAAGCCTTTTAATTTGATGTAATTTCATTTGTTTATTTTTTCCTTTATTTTTCTTGCCCTAGAGGATATATTGACGAAAATATTGCTGCATGGAATATCTGAAATTTCATGGCCTATGTTTTCCTCTAGAACTTTTATGGTGTGATGGCTTATATTTAAGTCGTTTGTCCATTTTGAGTGTATTCTGGTGTATGGTGTAAGTTGGTGGTCTAGTTTTATTTATTTATTTTTTCTTGCATGTACCATTCCAGATCCCCCAACACCATTTGTTGAAGAGGATATTTTTACTCCATTTTATGCTCCTGCCCCGTTTGTCAAATATTAATTGAACATTGAGACGTGGATTTATTTCTGGTCTCTCTGTTCTTTTCCATTGGTCTGTGTGTCTGTTCTAATGCCAGTAGCACACTGTTTTGATTAAAGTGGCCTTGTAATATCGTTTAATGTCAGATATTGTGATTCCCTCCTACTTTGTTCTTCTTTCTCAAGATTGCTGAGGCTATTCAGGCTCATTTTTGGTTCCACATAAATTATTCTATATCTGTAAAATATGTCATTTGTATTTTAATAGGGATTGCATTGAATCTATATATTTGTGTAGTATGGACATTTTGATGATGTTAATTCTTCCAATCCATGAATAGGATATATGCTTCCATTTATTGTATCTTCCTCAATTTCTTCATTGTTCTGTAGTTTTTCTAAGTACAGGTCTTTTGCCTCTTTAGTTACGTTGATTCCTAGGTACTTTATTTTTCTTTTTGCTATAGCAAATGGGATTTTTCCCCTAATTTCTGTTTCTGATATTTCATTGTTGATGTATAAAAATGCCTTTTATTTCTGAATATTGACTTTGTATCCCACTGTTTTGCCAAATTCACTTATTAGTTCGAGTAGTTTTTTGATGAAGTCTATAGGGTTTTCTATGTATACTATCATGTCATCTGCAAACAATGACAGTTTTACTTACTTCTTTCTAATATGAATTCCTTCCTTCCTTCCTTCCTTCCTTCCTTCCTTCCTTCCTTCCTTCCTTCCTTCCTTTTTTTTTTTTTTGTCTGATCTCTGTGGCTAGAATTTCCAGTACTAAGTTGAGTAAAAGTGGGGAAAGTGGACACCCTAGTCTTGTTCCTGATTTTAGGGTAAAAGTTTTATATTTTGCTCATTGTGTATGATGTTGGCTGTAGATTTCTCCTATGTGGCCTTTATTATGTTGAGGTATGTGTCCTTTATTCCCAATTTGCTGAGCATTGTCGTAAATGGGTGCTGTACTTTATCAAATGCTTTTTCCACAACTATTGATGTGATTATGTGATTTTTGCCTTTCATTTTGTTTTTGTGGTGTATTATGGTTATTGATTTGCAAAAATTATACCATTCATGCATCCTTGGGATGAATCCCACTTGATCCTGTTGTATGATCCTTCTAATGTATTGCTGGATCCAGTTTGCCAATATTTTGTTGAGGATTGAGACATCTTTGTTCATCAGTGATACTGGTCTGTAGTTTTCTTTCTTTGTTGTGTCTTTACCTGGTTTTGGGATTAGGATAAAACTGGATGCATAAAAAGAGTTTGGGAGTCTTCCCTCTTTTTGGGTTTTTTTGGAATAGTTTGAGAACAATAGAAGTTAGCTCTTCCCTAAGTATTCGGTAAAATTCACCTGTGAAGCCGTCTGGTCCAGGGCTTTTGTGCACTGGGGTTTTTTTGATTAGTATTTCAATTTCACTGGTTGTTATTGACCTATTTAGGCTTTCTTCTTCTTGATTCAGTTTTGGAAGATTATATGTTTCTAGAAATTTGTCCATTTCATCCAGGTTGTCCTGTTTCTTGGCGTATAGTTGTTCATAGTAATTTCTTACAGTTCTTTGTATTTCTGTGGTATCAATTGTAATTTCTCTTTTGTTTCTGATTTTACTTATTTGGGTCCTCTCTCTTTTTTTCTTGATGAGTCAGGTTAAAGCACATCAATTTTGTTTATCTTTTCAAAGAACCACCTCCTGGATTTATTGACCATTTGAATAGTTCTTCTAGTCTCTATGTTATTTAATTCTGCTCTTATCTTGATTAATTCCTTCCTTCTACTTGTTCAGAACTTTGTTCATTGTTGTTCCTCTAGTTCTTGTAGATGGAAGGTTAGGTTATTTATTTGATATTTTTCTGTTTTTTTAGATAGGCCTGTATTGCTAAGAACTTCTCTCTTAGCATTGCCTTTGCTGTGTCCCATAAGTTTTGGGCTGTTGTGTGTTCATTTTCATTTGTTTCCAGAAACTTTTTGATTTCCTCCTTAATTTCATTATTAATCCATTCATTTTTTAATAGCATGCTATTTAGTGTCCATGAATTTGAATGTTCTTGAGCTTTTTCCTTGATGTTGATTTCTAGTTTCATGCCCTTGTGATCCGAGAAAAAGCTCGATATAATTTCAGTTGTCTTGAATTTGTTGAGGCTTGTTTTGTATTCTAACATGTGCAATATCTTTGAAAATGTTCCAAGTGCATTTGAAAAGAATTTAAATTTTGCTTCTTTGGGGTAAAAAGTTCTGAATATATCAGTTAAATCCATTGGATCTAGAGTTTGTTCAATGCCACAAAATCCTCATTTATTCTTTGCTTGGAAGATCTATCCACTTTTGACAAAGGGGTGTTAAAATCCTCTACTATGAGTATGTTGCTCTTGATATCTTTTTGAGGTCCTCAAGGATTTTCCTTATAAATTTGGGTGCTACTATGTTGAGTGCATATATGTTTACAAGGCTTATATCTTCTTGGTGGATCATTACCTTGAGTATTATGTAGTGTCCCTCTTTGTTTCTTTTTTATGGACTTCGTTCTGAAATCTATTTTGTCTGATATAGTGTTGCTACTCCAACTTTTATTTTTTCCATTTTTCCATTTGCTTCCAATATTTTCTTCCATCTCTTAACTTTCAGTTTATGTAGATCTTTTGTTCTGAGATGGGTCTCTTGTAGACAGCATATATGCAGGTCATGTTTTTTTTATCCATTCAGCTACCCTATGTTTTTTGACTGGAGCATTTAATCCATTTACATTTAAGGTTATTATTGGTAGGAACTTATTCATTTTCCTTTTTCCCTTTGTGCCTGTGTTCCCCTGCCCCTCTCTCTTTTTCTTCATCTTCTTAAAGCAGCCCCTTTAGCACCTCTTCCAATGCTGGTTTGGTGGAGAAGTATTCTTTTCACTTTTTTAAAAAAAATCTGGGAAACTCCTTATTTCCCCTTCCATTTTAAATGAGAGCCTTTCTGGGTAGAATAGTCTTGGTTGCAGGCCTTTAGTTTTCATTGCTTGGATGATTTCTTGCCATTCCCTACTGGCTTGTAGAGTTACTGTTGAGTAATCGCCCTTATCGGAGCTCCCTTGTATGTTACTAGCTTTTTCCCCTTGCTGCCTTGATGATTCTCTCTGCATTTAAATTTTGCCATTTTAACTTGATGTGTCTTGTAGTGGTCCTCTTTGGGTTCATCTAGATCGAGACCCTCTGTGCTTCTTGGGCTTGCATGACTTTTTGTCCCATCAAGTTAGGGAAGTTTTCTGTCATTACTTTTTCAAATAGGTTTTCTATCCCTCTCTTCTCTTCTTCTCTTTCTGGTATCCCTATGATATGGATATTACTACATTTCTTGTTGTCCTGCAGCTTCCTTAAACTGTCTTTGTTCTTTTTGATTTTTGTTGTTGTTGTTGCTGCTGCTATGTCAGGGAAGTTTTTTCTACCTTGTTCTTCAGCCTGCTGATTTGATCCTCTGCTTCATCTAGCCTGCTTCTAATTCCTTTTACTGTGTTCTTCATTTCAAATAATATATTCCTCATTTCCTCCTATGTCCTTTTTCACACTGGTGTAGTTTGCATTAAGTTCTTTGTAGCTTCCCTAGAGTTCTTTGTAGTGTTCACTGAGCTCACTGAGATACTTATAACCATTATTTTGAACTCAGTGTCTGATAGTTTGCTTGCTTCTATTTCATGTAGCATTCTTTCTGGGGATTCCTCCTTTTCTTTCAGTTGGGGGTTCTTTGTATCCCCATTTTAGGTGACTCTTCTTGTTTGTTTCTGCTTCTTAGATTGATCTGCTCTAACACCCTTTCTTCATTGTATGACCTGTGGTAGAAGACCTGTGGAATTCACTGGTGCAGTCTCCTTGATCTCCTGAACTTGATGCTTTGGGGATAAAGTCCTTTATTCCATTTATATGGGCTGTCTGGTTGTATTTGGGTTTTGGTTACTGTCGGGTCATTCTTTGGTGAGCCCTTCTCCCCAGCTGGCTGACTGAGAGTCACTTCGCCCATCATGTCTTTTTTTTTTAAATTTATGTATTTTTTCAAATACATGTGTCTCTGCCTTCCCCCCACAACTTTCCCTTGCCCCATCCTCCCTATCCTTCCCTCAGTCCTTCCCCTTTGGTTTTGTCCATGAGTCCTTGCTATATGTTTCTTGACTTTCTCCTTCCCTTCCTTTTTTCCTGCCCTCACCCTCCCTCCTTCCCTCTTGTCTCTGGTGGTTTCTTTTACTTTCAGTGTTGCTGGTCTTATTTTCCTTGCATCTTTGTATTGTTGGTTAAGTTCCACTTATAGGTGAGATCATATGGTATTTGTCTTTCGCTGCCTGGCTTATTTCACTTAGCATAATGCTCTCTAGTTCCATCCATGCTGTCACGAAGTTTAGTAGTTCTTTTTTTCTTCCTGCTGCATAGTATTCCATTGTGTAAATGTACCATAATTTTTTTATCCAATCATCTACTGATGGGCATTTAGGTTGCTTCCAACACTTGGCTATTGTAAATTGTGCTGCTATGATATGCTCTTGTACAGGTGCTGCCAGAACAAAACCAAAGAGCCCAAGAAACAAACCCAGACCTGCAAAAATAACCCCACCCACAATCACACTATCAACCTCCAATAAGCCAATATTAATAAAGGTGTAAAGAGATTAAGACTATTATAGGAAAGGAAAAATGAATATTAGATGATAAACTGAAAGAAAAATGATTTTGGGAGGGTAGAGGGAGGAGCAATAAGAGTAGGGAATTGGGAAAAGACAAAGAGAGAAAAAGTAAAATTTACATCATAAATAAAAAAGGGAGGGGAGAAGATGGAATGGAGTAAAAAAAAAAGGAAGTATATAGTATTAAATTTAAACAGAAATTTAAGAAAAATAGTAAGAGAGAAAAAAAAATAGGAGCCAAACAGGAGAAAAAGATCCACCATAGCGCTATCAATAAGAAATGAGAAAAGGTTAATATAGGTTGGAAGAGAATAAAAGAGAAAAAAAAGAAAACTTAAGAGATGTCTATAAGAAAAAGAAGTGATTTTGAGAGGATAGAGGGAGAAGGAATATTAAGAATGAGGAACGAAAACCAGGCTAACACAGGGAAAAATTTAAATTTAAAATGAAATAAAGGGCATGAGGAAGGCAAAATAGAGTAGAAGAGGGGAACATAAAATTTGATATTTGAAATGCAATAACTGTGAAGATCTAGAAATAAAATTGAAGAAATGCATCGACAACTACCCTATCCACAACCAAAAAGCAAAAGTTGATACAGGTGGATAAAGAATAAGGGTGTTTTAAGAATGGGAAAAAAAGAGATGACTAATGACAAAAAAATAGTTTGGGGAGGCTGGAGTGAAGAGAGATAGTAAGAGTGTGAAATGGGAGCAAGTCATAGCAAGAGAGAAAATAAAATTTAAAATGAAAATGAGAAGTGGAAAGAAAGTAAAATGGAGTAAGAGAAGGGAAGAGCAAAAATGAGGTTTGGAATTATAATATAAAAACTAGTGCCGTAATAGGCACAAACTTGAAGGACAAGAAGGACATGAAAAAGCTATGCAGGAGAGAATATAACACAAATCATGAAGAAGACCATGGTGGAATTTGTCTCAGCAGCATCTATTGTTTACCACTGTCGTCGTCTTCTGGATTCGCCCCTGGCGATGTCAGATGGTGTCCCAGTCTGGCCTAGGCAGCCTGTTTGAAACTATTAGTGATCCAGTCTGTGGCTATCTCCTTCAGTTGTTAATCCAGGCAATCTGTAGTCAGCAGTCAGGCTTAAGCACCACAGGGTGGGGCAGAAAAATTCCTGCAGCCAGGACTATTGTTTCCCCTCGGATTGATGCCACTTAGAGGGGAATGGTCTGCCTGAGGAAGATGGCTCCTGCAGTATGGGAAATGAATCAGCACAGGGATCCTGGTAGCTGCTCCCTCAGTTCTCTCCCCAGAGCCATTAGTCCCAGTCTCTGCTCAGATGTCTCTAGTCACTCTGCCCTTCCTCTGCTGGAGCCCAGGATAAGTGGTTGCAAATGGAATTGGTATGCATTAACTCTTTAAGAGGCTCTCAGCCTCCAGCCATTATCTCCCTGGCAGACAGAAACCCTGCTGTTTTCCACAGCTGGATGTTATCTTGGTTTCTTTCTGGCTGTGGTACTGTAGGCTGGGGAGTCCACCTTGGGGTTTAGACCCCACATTTCTCAGAGAGGATCTCCCTGGCCACTTAGATATCCCTCTGGCACTTCAGCTGTCGCCTATAGGAGTCCAGCCAGCCCTCTCGTGTCTCCACTGCACTCTCTACCAGTCACATTGAGTTGAAGCTGTTTCTTCTGTCTGCTGTGGATTAAGGCTTCTCTCCAGCCATTGTTCATTTGGTTATTCAAGATGATTTCTCTACAATTTAATTTGTAATTCCAGATTGGTCCTGGGAAGAGGTTAGTGTAGCTTTCACTCACTCCTCCACCATCTTGGATCTCTCAGATGAGTTTTTGATTGGTCGTATGTTTGTACTGTTCTCACTTTTATTTTTGGCATTGTTTTTCTTAGCATCTCTAGAGTAATTAACAACAGGTGTGTACAGTGGTAGTCATGCCCTGTCATGTAACACAAACTGAAAGATACTATCTTAAAATAGCCTTTATATAAAATCACCTACTTATAGGTCATTGATAAGTAAGTGATAGCAATATTCTAAGTATCATTGATTAAGAAAATTAGTATGAACATATTACTGTAAGAAAACCAATTACAGTCATTCTTTTAAGAGTATAAGTAGTAAAATTAAAATAATAACATTAAATTTGTTTTAAAATATGCAAAATATATTAAAGAGTAATAGGAGCAAAAAAGGGAAAATTCTTCAACTTTGTGAAAATAGAGGAGGATTATGGTGTTTTAAAGTAATAAAATGTCCCATATAATATTGTATTTTAAATTTTGTATTCAATGTGTTGTCAAAATTAATTGTATCAGTAAAAATGTTCAAAAACATAGTATAAAAGTACCTTTCTTCTTAATTTTAGATTATTTCTATTTTAGATAATATTACAATAGGTTAAATGTTATTGCTAATGTAAAGAAGCAAATCACATAAACCCATCTGCTATCATTGCTTATCTATGTATCTGTATATAGTATTGAAGAGCAGGTAAGCAGTAATATGTTTGTAATAATCAGTTCCTTTTTTTATTTTTTAAACTTTTATTTTTATCATGGGCAAATTACATATGTGATTACATCATCTAGGTAATTTTCCTGTGTTCAAAGAGTTATGAGTTCAGAGTGAAAAACGTAACTTAAATTTTATTTATCAGGATTTAAAGGCTAAAAGTTAAATTTTCCTGAAAAAATTTGACTAGAACTCTGATTAAGGTTTGAAAGAGAGTGTCATGTAATCTTTTGTGTATTTAAAAAATCATTATTAAAATAAAAAATTAGGTTTGTCCAGTTGTTTTGCTTTGAAATACCCACTCTCAATACTATAAGATTGCATGTGAATATGAAGTCACCTTTCATTCATATTTCTCAATATGTTTTATATAATAAATCTTAATTAATTTGAGAAGAACTTCTATTTGATTATACAGTACTCTAGTTCAGATTTTCCAACACAGGTTATAATAGCTTATGAAACTATTTCAATGATACGTGGGTAGAAAAATATATAATAAAAATATTGGCCTTTTAGTTTCCCAGATACCAAAGAAGCAAAGTCTAATATTTTTCACACCTGGCGATTTGAAAATTAGGTAAATGTGGATACAATAATTAGATATTTAAAAACAGTTTTGTTGAAGTAGAAGTGAAAGCGCTGTCTGCATATTGATATGTTCTGACATATAAACATACATTTAAAAATTATCAGCACAATCAAAACAGAGAACATACCCATCACCACCCGCCTCCAGACACTTTTTGTCTTGCTGGTAGTCCCTCACCTCAAACTCCCCCCTCTCCCTTCCCGTTTCCATTGTTTTCTGTCACAAAAGATAAGTTTGCGTTATCTGCCAGGGGTGTTTAACCTGCGGCCCACAGGCTGTATGCAGCCCAGGATGGCTGTGAATACTGCTCAACAGAAAATTATAAATTTACTTACACACACACAAGTCTCATAGTGTTTTTGTGTGATTACCGGTCACAGTGTATTTTATGTGTGGCCCAAGACCACTCTTCTTCTACCAGTGTGGCCCAGAGACACCAAAAAGTTAGACAGCCCTGACTGACTTTATGTACATATTTTTGCTTATTAACTATATTTATTATTATTGCACAGGTAAATTAAAACCCAGGATATGAAAGAGTAGATACTAAGTCTAAATAATTCTTATGTACTCATTCAGTGTTTGAGAAATGTCCAAAATACAGCTTTTTAATGACCATAATCTTCAATCAAAATTGAGCTGACTGACTTTGGCTTCTGTCCAAGTGGGGTAGGAGGCACAGATGGGTTGCAAGGATGTATGTGGTTGGTAAATAACAAATTGTACCACAGTTTAGCAGTTTAAACAATAAACTTTAATTTCCGAGGGCCTGGAACCCAGGAGTAGCTTAGCTGGGTGGTTTTGGTCCAGGCTATCTCGTGACGTTGTAGTCACACTACCAGTGAGGGCTGTGGTTATCCGAACGTTTGATTTGAACTATACATTATGTTTCCAGGCTTCCTTGTGTGACCATTGGCCAAAGGCCCTACTTTCTCAGTGGTGCTGCTGTCAGAAAACATCAGATCCTCATGCTTTGGCCTTTTTATGGGAAGTTCAACATAGTATTGGGGGCTTTCCACATAGTGCACGTTACAAGAGTGAGAATGAGCGTGACCAAGATGAAAGCTGAATCGTCTTGGACATCACATACCAGCTCTTCCTCCTCCTCTTCCATGTTCTGCTGGTCACACAGAACAACCTTGTTTCACTGTGGGAGGGGACTACACAAAAGTGGACTCAGAGATGGGTCTCTTTGGGGACGACTTGAAGGCTGGCTCCCACAATGTGTTTGGGCTTTTTAATATCAAACTATTCAACAAGTTTTAAGACTTATGTAATCAGACCATAAAATCCTGCTTGGCAGTATCCATTTGCCTATAACTTATGGGCTGATTACATAACAGTTGTACAACATATTGAATAATAATTTTTAAAAGCACATACTTATTTAACACTTTAGTGGCAGAAGTTGAAAAAAAATGATGTTGCATTTCATTTAAATGCCCTCTAGATTTCAAGAACTTTTTGTTAAAACTAGTAGATTTCATCCTTCTGTTCTTTTGTTTTTGTATGTATTTTAAGTACTTAACGAGACTTTTAGAACAAAAGAGAACCATCTGTATTGGTCAGGACTTCAGCCTGTTATAAAGGAACCTGAATTTATTATTTGTAGGTTTACTCAGAAGGGTTAATAATAAACATTAAATTAGAAAAAATTAGCTGATTCAATATTTATTTTTCCCAAGCCCTACTATAGCAGAAAGTTCATTCTGAAGATTGTTATTGTACTGTTCACATTTTTCAGTGTATTTCTAATATTTCAGGTATAGATACATTTAAAAATTCTTAATGTTGTTTTGAAAATTAGTATAAAGATAAGGATTTGAGTGTAAAAATAAATCCCACTTAAAAATTCAGCATACTTTTAAAAGATCATCTAAAGCAAAATGATAGATTACAGTTAAACTCTAATAAAGACTCAAAAATATTAATAGATGTTCTCAGATATTAACAGCAATAGGGTATATGACTGAAAATAAGCCCCCAAATGCAAACAGTGGAAACCAAATTGAGCACATCATCAAAGAATCATCAAAGAATGTGCCCCACCCTATAGCAGCACATGCTGTTCCCAGGGAAGGAGCAGCAAGTTTTAAGACTTAAGTTTAGGTTTTCATCATTTTCAGATCTGCTAACTCCGAGATTCAATTGCATTAATCTTGTTATATTTCTTCACCACCTCCCCCTCACCTGATGTGGCTTATTACTGTATAAAACATCAGGAATGCTTATACAGTTTGATGTAATTTTATCTGTACCCCAGAACAAAGTAGCAGATAAAATGAGTAGGTGGGATAGCTTGCCTTTGCTTAGTGATTTGAAGACTCACTTATTAGAAGGTAAGAGTAAGGGAGAGACTGTATTTGTTAGCTAGCTGACAAACTGAACAGACTAATAAGTTTTGACTCTGCCAGTCCCAAGAAAATTTTTATTTCACTGATACTGATATTTCATGACTTTGTTAAGAGAGCAGCAGGTCATGGCTGTGCAGGACATGTTGGTTCCCCCAGACTCTAGCGGTTCCCTGAGTGTAACTGGTATAGATAGATTCACCTAAGAGTAAACACAGCACATAACAGAGCAAACAGCACTGCGTATCTAGCTCTAAGAATGAATGTGTAACTTAATTCATTCTTTACCTTGAATTGCTTCAAGGTAAATTTTTATTAAATGAGGGATGTTAATATTAAGGAACAATGATTATTTCTTAAATTTGGACCTTAAAATGCTTTTATTATGTCAATTTTAATCTTTTATTATATTACTCAGTATTTATGAAGTTTCTCATAAGGGCCAAACAACCATTTCACATTGGTGAACAAAAGTGGGCAAGCTTTCTACTCTCTGGGCATAAATACATTAGCATTTGGGAAAGACATAACAGTAAATAAACCCACTTTAGATAGTGTCAAGTATTACAGGGAAAACCAGTTGGAGAGAAGTGGGACCACAGAAGACATCACTCTGGAGTTTATAGGTGAACTGAAAGGAAATACCAAGATCATGGGTCAGAATGTTCTAGGTGGAGAAAACAAATGCAAAGGCCCAGAGGGTTGAACAAGCTTCGCATGTTTGAAAGAAAGGACAGTGTAGCTGGTGCTTGGTGAACAAATGGGAAGCCTTAGAAAATGTTCAGGAGATAGGCCGAGCCTTGGTAGAGCATGTCTTTAAAATTCAACATTTTTTCTTTTTCTTTTTTCTGCTTATTTAAACACAGTCGATCTGCCTCTTACTCAGCAGAGTACATTTCAGAATAGAAGACTTAGCTGATGAGCATGTCGTTATTTTGGCTATTTAGAGGGAATAACTTTTAGTTTGCTGATGTGACCAATCTGGGAGATGTACTATAACGTGCTTACAACTGTGGCTATACAGGACTTCTGTGAGCAAGCAGTCAGGAGGGAGTACAGTATCCACAGGTAGACTTTAATTGAAAACTGCATTTATCTATTAATTCTGTGCACATGGCTGAACTGAAAGTTGTTTTGTTATTAGAATAAGGTGTGTTCTGATCTGTCTGGTCTTAGAAGTGCAATGCATTAGCAGTGCACTTAAGTCCTTGAACCCCAGCTTCTGATGTGGTTGACTATCAAATAGTCAAGCTAAGTTGGTTTTACTGCAGTTGAAAATGTAGATTGTTGTACCACATACTTTTTGTAATTGGAAATGGCTTATTTTGTTATGAGATTTACTTAATGATTTTGCATTACAAGAGAGAAAACTCCCCAAAAGACAAAACCAAAAGCAATTTTAATATGGACGATGTACTTTAAAAAAAAAAAAAGGTCTTAAATTAGTTTAAATGCAGTATATCTGACATTTCTTTTAGATAACAGCAATTCAAAGTCTAAGGAAAGAAATTTATCTTTTTATATTCCTTGGATGCATAAGTTTAACCTTTTGGACTTACAAATTTAGCCTGAAGTGATCAAATTTTAAAACCGGATGAAATATTTGTTACCTATTGTGTAAGCATTGGAGTTCATTCTTAAGAATTGAGTAGAAAACAGTTTGTATTGGCTGACAACTGACACCCTTTCAACGTGTTTGGTCCTGACTGCTATATTTTATTCTTATGATTTTAATATATGTGTATGAAAAGTGAAACTTGCATAACAAAATAAATATCCCATGTGAGTAAAAACGTAAGCATTATGATTTCTCAAGGAAAAAAAAAAACACCCTATAGTAAACAACCTTGTCATGAACTCCTTGTTACTGCACCAGTGCAAAGTGGAGTCAAATGCACAAGGTGGGGACCACCAGGGCTAGAAGTAGTTCTCCTTATGGCAGGATCTTGTTGGTCCGCTGACCAACACAAGGCGTCAACTGTAAAGTCTCCCAAAGCCCTCATTGGATGTATCAAAAGGTAATGAAATGTGAACCCTTGCTTTAAGGAGTGATTTTTCATATGTATTTACTTCTAAAATAGCTACTACTCATTCAGACCTCCGTACTGATTTATTGTTTGTCCATGTGTTTTAAAGAGGAAGATGTCTAACCTTAGAGAAGTAGAACTGAACCCTGAATGTCACTGAGTTAGCACAAAGTTTAGCACATTTAGTATATATTTTATATAAGCATAAATCATTGTAATGTAAATTAAAATTTAATTTTATACATTCACTTAGTCCAGGCAAATAAAAATTAACTTATGGAAGGAAAGGCTGGTTATAAACATGATTCATTGTCAATATGGATTTGGAATTCAGGAGATCTGGATTTTATACCCTCGCCTGCCACTTGTTAATTTTGTGTCTATTTCATCAGCTGTAAAATTTGCATAATGTAGTGTTTTGAATAATAAAGTATGGGTATAAGTATATTATTGATGTGTATATATTATATGTGTATATATATAATATGTGTGTATATATATGGTACACACATACGTTATAATTAAACTTATTATTTGAGGAGTCTCTGAAGCACTGCAAGCTTTGCACAGTGCCTAGCAAAACATCAGCACTCAATTTAATACCTATTATTAATAGCCAGATTTTCTCCACTTTGTGCTTTCAAAAGGTAGTTGAACATTTTGCTTTCTACCGTTTTATTATCACATCAGTACTAAATCAACTAGAAAATAAGTTTTTATCTATGTGCAATTAGCAATCAGAAAAAAGAGAGTATGAGGAGAGAACTACATTTATTTTTATTGTTTATGGTATCACAGGTGATGAGAACTTATATGCCTCTAAATGTATTGGCTTTATCCATCAGAACATCCAGATCTTTCCTTTTTGATGGCTGTTATTTTGCCTTTGAGGCCTCCTTTGGCTTGTGTTTGCTTAGTGAGAAGATAACTTTTTTTCCATTTTGCCTTCCCTAAGAGCATGTATAGAAGGGACAGCACACTCCCTGTAGCGTGTCATTGTAGGAGAGGTAAGCATGGCTTCAGTGACTCCTAACCAGAACTTACCTAAACTCCTAACAGTCATGGGTGGGTGAGGCCAGAGGTTGCCACGCCCTGTTCACCCAGCCTCTGCTGACCTGAACATGACTTCTGTGGATTTTATTTCCTGTGCCTTTTTCCAGCTCCTCTAGGCTCAGCATAATCTTAAAAGGTAGAGAATTTAGGGTGAACACTTAAATTTGTGTGTGTGTACATTTATTACCTTTGCAAATGTTTCCAGTTTTAGCCTCATCTAGGTACATTTCAATGCATGAATCCTTAAAAACACTATAAAGTGTAATGGTAATTTCAATTTGATTTCCTTCTCTCATGTTTGACTATTTCACGCTAAAGATCCTGTGCAGACAGAGATAAAATAATGGATAACAATTCCATCCAGAATTGGAATGTAAGAGTCTCAGATGACTTAATTACTGTGTGTGGGCCAGGAAGTAGGGGCCCTGGCAACTCAAGTCACCTTTTTGGGTCCTCAGTGGTCATTTCATTCATTGCCTTAAGCAGCTGACATATTTTAACTTAGTTTCTACATTTCGAATTAGTCATAGAAATTAGTTTTTAAAGCTTGATAAATGGACAAGTTCAAGATCCAAGCTTTAATTCCCTTAGTCAGTCTAGCCATCACCGTAGTCTCACCTTCATAGATATTGTCATCATGAGGATTTGTTTAACTGAAATGTTTTCCTTCTGAATAAAGTTTCACAACTTAACATAGGTTAGCATTTTCAGTGTGTCTGATTTTGGAGCATGCTTGAATAAGCTTAAATGCTGGTAACTGGTTGAAAAGAACTGACTCAAAGGAACTGGGGATGGTGTTAATGCTTGTTGGAAACCAGTTACATTTGAAAATTAGAACAAACTCTGCCGCTCCCTGTGGTTTTGTGTGTGTGTGTGTGTGTGTGTGTGTGTGTATGCGCGCAAATATAAAGTTAGAGGGCTCCACGTGACTTAGAAAAAAATTACTTGTCTTCTGCAATATTTTTAAAAACTCTTTCTTTAGTTCCCTGATTATACCCTGTTTGCAAAGTAAATGAAACAGTTGAACTTCCTGCGTGCTGGGTTTTAGCAGAAATAAATCAGATAGCAAGTGCCCTGGCAGATGAATCATGGCTTTATTCGCCTACAGTGAAGAGACACTGCTCTGCCCGGGTCAGTCCCAAACCTCTGGGGCAGCATTTCCAGCTTCCTGTCTACTTAGGAACAGATCACTCTACATACCTTTCTGTAGTTACATTCTCTACCCTAGCTGGCTCTTAATAGGTAAACATCCCCTACCTGGCCAAAAGCAACAAAGTTGGAAAAACTTGGCTGAATCTGGGAACCTGTTTTTAGTCTATGTGTTCCTGTACCAGAGCCTGCATTCCTGCTTGTTTCCCAGGGTCTGACTTCAGGCCACTGTTCTTCACAGGCCTTGACCTCCGGGCCTGGCGTGTTAACTTACTACACCTTCCAGACTCTCGTTGTTCTCCCCACATCTTCTCTTCCCTTCCCTCCCCTCATCTCTGCTACCACAACTGAACAGTCTGGTTTCAAAAGTGAGTTTCTTCCATCTTAGCCTGATGGGGTTTTGTCCGACTAACATAAGCCCACCACCTAAAGGGCCTTGTCAACCTTGTCTTCTCTCCACCTTCGGTGATGTGTGGTTCTAGGTATTTAGGAGAAAGAGTTCTTAATATGGATCTGCCCTGATTGATCTCTCTGGTTGGCTTTCTTTGACTCACCTAGTCGTTGCACTTTTTCTCGCCACAAATTTCATGTTGCATACACAATATAAGAAAGATACACACCTTTCATTTACTCTTTTAGTGAAGTTATACCACCTAGCTTCCATTTTATTTTACCTAAAATTTTTTTTTATCCTTACCTGAGGAAATTGCTTTTAGAGAGAAAGAGGAAGTGGGGGAGAAAAGTGGGGGGGTGGGGGAGGTCAATATGAGACAGATACATCTATTTGTTGCCTCTTGAACACACCCCGAGTGGTACTAAACCCACAACCTAGGCATGTGCTCTGATTGGGATCCAGATCCGCGACCTTTCAGTTCACAGAACAATGCTCTAACCAACTGAGCCACACTGACCAGGGCCCTAGTTCCCATTTTAGATGTCATTCCACTCATCATGTTTAGTCTGTTAACATGTCATAGAGACTTAATGATAGATAGGATGGAATAATTGTTACTAGCAGAAAGTAAACTGTAGCAATATCTGCCATTAAATGGGGATGCTTTCACTTAGATAGGGATCCAATAGTTCTCTCAAAGGCATTGCTTGGATCCCCAGACTTCTGCATACAGATTCCTATTACTCTTTTCGTTGTTCTAGAGCTCTGCTTCTCAGACTTTAATGTAAATACAGGTTTGTATACAAAACAAGGAAGTATGTACCTTATGCGTTATGGACAAAATCACCCTTGAACGTCCCTGAAATTTTATTTGTCCCTTTAGAGAGTTATGTTTTTTTTCCCCCCTCATTTAAATTACTTGCCAAGATATAAAAATCAGAAAACTTGACCAAAAATTCTGACATTGTTGAGAAAGTTTCAAATCTGGCAACGCTGCGGCCTGCATTTCTTTACAGCCCCTACGTGCTGGTGCTGAGGCATGTGAGTATGTGAGCCTTGTCCTTTAAAAAAATTTTTAATCCTTGCCCAAGGATTTTTTTTTATTGTTTTTAGAGAGAGAAGAAGGGAGAGAGAGAAGCATTGACTTGTTGCCTCCCATAAACGCCCAGACAGGGCATCCTGCATACCCAGACCAGGGATTGAACCCACAACCTAGATATGTGCCTTGACCAGTTATCAAACCCGTAACCTTTTAGTTACAGGATGACACTCCAGCCAGCTGAGCCACATGGGCCAGGGCTGTGATCCTTGTCTTAGAAGGAGAAGCATGGTTGGAGCCAAAGAGACAAAGACACATATAGATTTCCACTGAGCAAAACTTTTTTTTAAAGAATTAAAAGATTCAAAAAAATTACAGAGAGCAAAATAATAGTCTTTCATGTTAACTCCACCCAGGATAAATCACTGTTCATTTTTTGGCAAGTTTACTTTCAAGGTTCCCCCCACCCCTTGTTCAGCATCATTTTAATCTTATAGAATTTTATTACAACATCAGGGTTAATTTCTTCCTCAACAGGACTTCCTCCCATTCTCAAAGATGTTACTACCTTTTTCCTCAGTAAATAATCCTGAGATGTAATAATATAAACCTGAGATGTCATAATCTCAGGTTAGCAAACTCCAACCACTTTTTGACTAGGGCATTACACATTAGACATTCTTCAAATCAGGCTCTTGGTACTTGGTCCTTGGTACTTGGTCTAATAGTACTTGGTCCGGGTTCTCTCTGGCCTGTAGGCCCAAGTAGAAAACATAGTTATTAGTTGATGTCATAGTTTAAGTGGGACAAAGTCCCATCTGTAAGTCCTTGAAACAGATTAATTTGGTGAGCATTCAGAAATGTGGAACAGGAAGTTGGATTTATCCTAGTCTTGACCTTCTCTGGTCAGGGAGGTGTATTTTTCACAGATCCTGGCCAGATTCAGGTCAGAGGAATTAAGCAGTGAATACAGTTGAGTATTCATGTGGACCAAAGTTGGGAAATTCACCTGCTCTTCCTGTAGCTATGATATCACCAGCCCCACCTCCAATGCCTCTAAACCTTTGCACCTCAAGAGCCCTCCCCTTGGGAATAAGCATGAACCCATTTGACTTTTGCTCAGACTACTTACACAGTTAAACTCTGATTTGTAATTTCTGTGCATTTTAGCATTTCAACTAAGATGTTTAGGATGCAAATAATTTTTTAAAAAGTAGTATGACTCTTTGCTTGCTTCCCAAACATAATTTAATCCACAGTATAAATAAATATATGTGAAGGATATAAAATATATAAATAAATATATGTAAGGCATATAAAATAGATTTTTCAGTGAGAAAGTATAGAGCTCAGCACTTTGGTATTTTACTGGTATTCAATTTAGATCAGTTTTTTTCCTTACTGAAAATATTCATTGTCCCAGCGATATCGTGGGTTAGATAGGATTCTGTGGTCTATTTAGGAATCCTCACCATGTGACAGCATGGTTTTTATGGGGAAGTGCATTCTGTGATATACATATTGGAAAAGTATGCAAAGATGCTGGGAATCTGTCATACTCAGGCACGACCCCTGGGCATGCTGTTAAAGTGTCTGTGAGAATCATCTGTGTGTCGATGGGAAGCCTGATGACTCTGGGACCTTTGTTGCTCACACCTGGAGATTCAAACTAGAGCCCTTTCTTCTTCACTCATCCCAGCTCCACATGGTATCTGGGGCACTGTTTGGCACCTGTAATACATCTTTCTCCCTGTTTCTCTTACCACCTCTTAACACGTGTGCAGTGTTGGTAAACCTATCTCATGCTTCAGAAGGAACATAGTCACCTATAGCCATTGACCATTTACAAGTATCTTTCTGTAAAGCAGCAAAAGGTTATTGTTCTTATCTCAAAGATAAATTGTAAAATGCCTCAATTGTACTGCTTTGTTTATTCCGTAATCAGGTAAATCATGGTTGTTAGTCCCAAATGTAAATTTCTGTAATTCAACTCAATAGGAAATTCCCCTAGGTGAGGAAGGGTGCTGATTAAACAGTCTCTATACATGGCCAGGTTTTAGTGTTGCGTACAATGGCAGTTAACTGGGATTTTGCTTTGAGAACCAGCGGGAAATCCAGTCTGGCTAGCCTGGAGAAAGCAAGGCAGAGAATGGAGGGGAATGAGTTTAGAGAGAGAAGTAGGGGCCAGGTAACATACAGTCCAGTTGCTTGTGATAAACAATTTGTGTTTTATTCTAAGTGTGATGAGAAATCATGATAAAGTTTTGGCTGCTGGGTGGAAGATAGACGGTGGTGTAGATAGGCGATGGTGGGAACAGTGAGAACAAAGAGGACAGTTAAGAATCCTTTGCAGGAGTCCTGGTGAAAGATAATAATGGCTTGAAATAGGGAATGAGTAGTGGGAAGATGTTTCAGCTCTGCATTGTATTTTTAAAGCCCGTAGGATTTGCCAGTGGATTGGATGTTGCCTGTAAGGACAAAAAAGAAGCCCAGGAAGACCCTTGCTGTGTCATTCAATCTTTATTGACTACTTTCTTTCCACACCCCAGTTTATCCAAGTTATTTTTCCTTTTCTCAATTTAGAGCCATACTCCATTACTTGGATGCTTCTCATCAATTCTGTCACCACCCACTTCTAGAAGTTTGTAGATTATACCTGTTTTGTGACCTTTATAACAGATTTTGAAATCCTTGCTCTTTCACCAAATTCTACTGATTGACCAAAGGCCAGACTATTTCCACATAGTTTATTCAGTTAGAGTTTTCACAGCAAATCTGCCCTCAGCCCAGTTGCATATGTTGCCTCCTTACTACAGGGCCCTACCTTTTATCTGAGAAATTCTAATGCCTCATTTTCTGTCCATATATTTGCTCTGCACACTTAATTCCATCTTTCACTATATGTGCATACTGTTCTTGATTTTTTGACACCTAGAGGTCAGTTCCTGCTGTATACTTGTGTGATTAGGTTCCAAATAAATATTTTTAAATGATGATAACATTTTGATTCCAATGTAGTGGCTGTGTTTGATAAGAATTCTAATCACACTTTTACCAGTAATCAGGCCCTTTCCTTCTCGCATTTTAAAGTGACGATACAGCTGGGTTTTTCAGGAGGCAGCGTTCTGTTCTCAGCGTCCGGGTGCTGGCCTGCTTACCACACTGACTTTACCAAGAGCCCCATTATGTCAACATCATATACCTTTGCCATTCTACCACAGGCGCCACATATTTCCCAACACTGGAAAGCCACTTTTGTGTTAGAAACCGTTTGAAAAGGGATGGAAAAATTCCTAATTTTATGAAAAAAAGATATCATCCCATTTTAGTAACAAATCTAGATTTTTCACTGAGTAACTATAATAATATGTTATTATGAACCATGTTTAGCAAAGGGAATTAATTTCCTTTGAGTATCACCATGGACTTTTAGAAACCAAGAGTGATTTATTTGCTTTGTGTCTAAGATTAACCAAGTTAAGAATGGAAAAATCCTATTAGATCAGAAGAGACTGTTCCCTTCCCCGCTGCAGGATTATGTGCTACAGTATATTTCCTAATCTTTGTTCTTTTTAATAACATTCTTCCTGCATCCAATTGAAAGTCATTACCCCCAATATGTCCATTAAATTATAACATTGTGCATGATTTCAGATGGAGATAAATTTCTTATGTTTGTCCTATAATACATACCAAAGTTTATTTTCTAAAAATTATTGAGCAATGTTTTTCTCTTTTAAATGGGACAATTATACTAACTCTTTAGAAGTTTAAATAACAGTAGTGTTTTCTTTAACATGAGTAACTTTCACTGTTATTTTGGAATAGTGATATTTTGTTTGAAACATACTATTGAATATGGATCCTTTGTCAAATATACTTTACAAAGAAATTAGAATGTACTCTAAAGTGACAAACTGATCAGGGTTTATTTTTATTTTCTTCTTTTGTTATCTAGTCTTTTAATATAAAATGGCAGAATTGGTAGACTCATCAGCCACTGGAACATAAACTAGAATAATAAAATAGTAATTAATATTCTCAGATAATGTGGAGATGCACTTGTAAGGCCTGCTGAACCTCTCAACAAGTGGTTTCTGCTGTAGCCCATGATTTCCAGATGGTAATCCAGCTAGGACTTGTTTTTTTCAAATTTAAGGTGCATCTAGAAAATATAACTAGGAAATAGTCTAAATTAATATGCAAATTAGTTAATATATACATCATTATCAATACAATAAATGGTGCCACTATGGACATTTATCTTTTAACCTAATGGTGTCTGTGTTTTGAATTATTCTCAAGATTGTTTGGAAATCAGCTGGATTTAGGGGGGAAAAAAGCACTAAATAGCTAACTTGTGAAACCAAAGAATAAGCCTGAATGCGTTATATATATATCACTTTGGTTGGATTCACATATTATCTTAGTAACAACCTACAATGAAATAATCACTTAAATTAATAAATAATAAGTTTTGTCCACCAACCCAGATAAAATCTGCTAATTTATTACTTCGAAACTGTCCATGATTCATCAGTGCCTCCAAGATGAAGTGAAGTCTAAACTCCTTAGCACAGCATATGGTTCGACAACACACCATGCTTTGGCCTCAGCTTCCATCCATTCCCTTTCTCACTCCTCCCTCCTGCCCCGCATCCGTACCCCATTGGTCTCCTAGCTTTCCCCTGTGGGTTCTGCTGCCACCTCCACCTTCTCCCTTTTCTTTGCCTGTTGAGTTACTACTCATTTTTTATGCCCAATATCAAATGGCTGGGCTTGATTATAGGGCACTGAAATATTTTACATTCTCTGGGTTTTACTAAGGCTGAGATGATGTTTGTTTATTGCCGTATCCATCTCTTCATCTAGCTTCTAATCCAGTGTCTGCTAGGTATTCGATAGCCAGGATATTGTAGGTATTTATGGAGTTTATCAATAAGTTAATAAATAAATGTTATGGTAATGGATGGAGAGTAACCACTGCTTTCAAGACTAGTGTCCAATATGTCCTACTCTGATTCTTCATATTTCATACAAGTGAAGAATTCTGTTTTGGTACAGTTCCCCCCCCCCCTTCGCCTTTGCTTTGGTAGAATTTTATTATAATTATCTTAGGTAAACTACCTGATCTCATATAATTATATACTAAATATTGTGTACATGCCCTTCTATGCATTTATCTGGATAGAGTGATATCACAGCATTCAAGAAACTATCAGAAACATTTAAGAAGCATTAACCTCTAAAAGACAAAGTGTAACATGAATTCATAGTTCTCCATGTGTTTGGAATCATTTGGCGAAGCTGACACATGAAACAAAAAAAAATATTAAAGCTTGACACAGTTGTGTTAAAATGCTCAGAGGACAAAAGTAATTGCTCTAGGAATTCGGAGAGTGATATGATGAGAGGGGTAAGGAAGGACTAAGGGAGGAAGTAGGATTCGAGGGAGTAGGGTATTAAGGATGAACCGAAGAGGGGACCACTCCAGGAGGGTGAGAACATTCCAGCAGAGGTCCAGGCAGTGGAGAGCATTTCCTTGATCCCTCCTCCGTACTTCGCCTTTTTCTCCAGACGCGTGCCTTTGCCTGCTATTCACAGGGTCACACTAGCCAAGTTCTGGGAAAGAATCCAGTAGGAAATGTGTAAGAAACTTCCTGACCATAACAGAAAATTGCTTCAGTATCAAATTGCTTTGTTGCGCGGGTCCCACATCTGTTTCCTTGTCCTTTCACCAGCCCCTATGCTAGTTAAAGTGGATCTCCTGATTCCTGACTCCTTGACCTTTTGACCGTTCCCAAAGCCTTGCCATCGCACCTTGTGGTCATCATCTGCCTGCCTGATCTCTTTTTTACTGTTGATCTCTGAGCTATAATCCATACGTTCTAACTTCTGTCTGGCTGTTTTCACAGGCCCTTCTTGTTAGTGTAACTGGCTTGCTGTCTGTCTAGTTGATGACTTACCATATATATAGTTGCTGACCTGCGTAAACTACATTTTCAACTAGAGAATATTATAGCCTCAGTTTCCTGCCCAGATTCTTATAATATCATAACTACCAGTTTTCTTGCCATGAAAGATTCATTTGTGGAAATACTAAAAAACTATGTAGAAATACTGGGGGGAAAAAAAAGACAAAGCTGGCCTATGAAGGACTTTTCAAGGCAGGTTGAAGTTTATATGAAGTTTCATTCTCGATGCCAGTGGTCTTCAAAGTGGAGAGTTCACAGCTCAAGAATACACGGGATTGTCCATTGGCATGTGGAAAGAAATTCTTTAAATGATTAGTTCAATGTGTTTTATCTTAAATTTTGTTAAAAGAAATATTATTTAAAATACAGAAGAAATGAAAAATACAACTAGTTAAAATAAAAAATAAATTAAAAATTCAAAAAGTATTTAAATTATACCTGTACTCCTAATATGCGCTCTTTTGGAAGTACACTATAAGCAAAAATCAGTGGTGTTTAGTCAGGTGTAATGGAAATCCCACAAACAAAGTGGATAGTTTCCAAGAAGACTATTAGAAACATGAATACATACAAATATCTTTGGTGAAAAACCTTACCTTAATGTATATGCTACTTTGAGATTATAAGCACTGTCAATATGGAATTACCATTTTAAAATACTATTTATTTTATTTTTATACTTAATTTTTAAAATTTCAACTTTTGCATATGTTTAGTAGGGTTTGTATTTAACTTTGAGAGTAAATTATATATTTTGTACATATATAATGTTCACATTTTGAGTATGATCAAAAATATTTTTTAGCTATTGGGCTTATTCTGTGGTCATGATTGAAAATGTTTGGAGACTACAGATACTCCCAGCACAGGGAGATTTCATTCCGGGAGTGACACAATGAATTTAGACTTCCCTGAAGTTTATTTTGAAAAATTTGAAAAGGAAATACCATTTTTTGAATCATTAGGCTCTCATATGAAATCATAATCCAAAAGAATTTTTTAGCAAAGAATTAATTGGAAAATTAAATTGTGTGCCATTTTCTTGAATACTTTAATATAGGTTAATGTGTACTAAATAATTTTTGAGAAAAAATATAAATAGTATCTATCTATATATACCTATATAATCTTATATATATACTTTTATATATAATATATTTATATATACTTTTGTGTACTTAAATATATATATACCATTGATTTTTGCTCTTAGCTAAAGAAGAGCTTGTATTAAGTGTATAAATAACCTGTTCAATGGTGTCAGTAAATCATGAGTAGTAGCTTCAATCTGCAGATTCTTGGCAGGAATCTTTTAAAGTGTGTGTGTGTGTGTGTGTGTGTGTGTGTGTGTGTGTGTGTGTACTTTTTATTATTTTATCTTTAATAGCAGCAAACTACTGACTGAAAATCTAATTTTTTATGAGAATTTATTTTTTGACTGAGGTGATGACAAGTTCTTTTGATGGTATTCCTATCAATTCCTATTACAATTTTGGTCAGAAATTTGAATTTTGCAACTCATAAAGGAAGGATAATATTAACTTAGTCTAAACGGTGGCCATATCTCATTCAATATCTAGAAGTAGAGTTTTAATTATTGTATTTTCTGTCTGTTCTACAAATAAACCTAATAAAGGAGTTTTAATAGAGAACTAAAACATAAACACATTTGGTGGATTTGCCAAGGAAAGTAATTATGGCTGTCAAGTCACTGTGGTTCTCTCTTTAAGTGAAGTTCTTCAAGAAAATGGAGTAGGCAGCATAATGAGAATTATATTTTTAACTTTGGTTAGTTCTTTCATGGATCGACAACATGTGACTCTTTCAGACAGACAACTAGGCATTTAGCTTTTGAACTCTTTCGTATTTTGTAAGAAGCGCTAGTTCATCTTTTGACTCAGACATTCCCATCCAGGCCCCATGTGCTGAATCCTTGATCAGCTACCTTTGTTTATTCAAAGTCCATTAAAAGCCCTGGCTGGGTAGCTCAGTTGGTTGGAGTGTCATCCCGATATGCCAGGGTAGGAGTCAACCAATGATTGCATGGATAGATGGACAACCGATCAATGTTTCTCTCTCTCTCTCTCTCCACGTGCCCCTCTCCCCATAAAATACATACATACATACATAAAATTTTAAAACTCCATGAAAAGATGTGATTTGGATTCATTTTCTTAATATTTCCATAGACACTAGAAATTTGGTCTACAATATTGTTTTACATGCTAGTTTACCTAGGAGAATAAAATTTATTTTAGCTTATAGTAATTTTTATTAATATTAAACATATAAAATGAATGACACAAAAGTTCACCTTGCAACTTCTTGTTTGTTTTATTAATGGTTTTAATATCATTACAGCTGAATTTTCTAATTTTATATAAGGAATATTAAATGTTAACTATATAATGTGTAATATCCCCTTCTTTATGCATTTACTTAGGCCTCTGCCTTCTTAGCTTTCTATGTCTCCAAAGGAGTATAAATATTTGGAATCAGAATATCAATGTCATAGGCTTTTTTCTCCCATATCCTCTCAGGAAATTAATTAAAATGATTACTGTCCCAACTCCCACAAAAACTGCCTTCTAGTGGCCCAAGTTAAGGACATATTATACAGAAGCAAAGAGTTGCAAAGTGTTGCCTTTGGAGCAGCCTCCTGTCGATTTCGTTGGTGAGCCTGTCTTGCAAGTACCTGTGTTCAAGTCCACCGGAACTCTGCCAGTTTTGAGCTGCATGATGTGGCAGCTGAGTTAGTGAGCCAGACTCAGGGAGTTACAAGCATAAAATACAAAAAAGTGTATAAATTCCCAACAAGGTGACTGGTAATACGGTAAGCACTTCGCCAATAAAAGCTGTTACTATTGTCACAATGATTATGGAAAAGAGAGAATCTTATTAACAGGGTTGTTTAAGGAGATAATTAACTCTTCAAAATAAAACCAGTGGTGAAAAGCAGAAGTCCTGTTGTGCTGACACCAGCTCACCTTGTAATGAAAAGAGGGAGAAGGGAAAGGAGGACAAGAAGCTGAGTAGGAAGACCTGAGTCCACTTAGGGCCCAGTGGCTGTTAGGATTTTCAGTGGCTGTACCAAGCATTTCTCCTTTGCTGGCATCATCTTTTGTGCAAAGTTACTTAAGTCCAGTTCTCAAACCATAGTATTCACATTTATCCTGTATAGTAGAAATTTGAAGCTTTGGTGTTTTAACTGGAAACATTTTCATTTTCATTAATCCCCAGGCTTACACTGTATGAAAAACCAGGTTAGATAAACACAATAGGTCTAGAAAAAAGTGGATGAGAAAATTGTTCAGAAGCAAACCCTAAAATTGAAGGGAGGCCATTCTTGCATTTGATAAAGAGAATCGAAATAGTCATAATTGTATTGTTAATATGGATTATTAATTAGGTACTGTTCCAAGTGCTGTGTGTGTGTATCTGTGTGTGTATATATATATATATACACACACACAGATACACACACACACACATACATATACATATAGATTTATTTATCTAATCCTTACAATTATCCTATGAGCAAGTACTTACTATTGACATTTTGCAGACAAAGATATTGAGGCACAAAGAATTTAACTTTCCTACGGTCAAACATGTATTAAACTACCTAGCTGGTAGTTCTGGACCACTGGACCTGGACCTCTTAACCCCTTTCTGTTAATTAAATACATGAGTATTTCAAATCATTAAAAGGCTAACTATAAAAGTGATGTGCCACACTTAACCAGGAGTCTGTGTTTTTGTCTAGGTGATTTGGGCTCCAGGAAAATACAGCCTGCAGAAATGAATGGCCAGCACCTTCTCAGTAGTCAGTTATTACTGAAGGCGGGTAGGGTAGGCAGTGCTCTGTGTTTATGCAGGTCCACCTTTAGAATGAAAGTGTCATCTCTCACAGTAACAGCAATAACACTAGCAATCAGAGAATCAGCACATTTATGAAATTTCACTCCTAGCCCAAATCATAAGCCTACATTTTTAGACTTTTTACTACAATTTTCCTGTTATATCAATATTTACCACTTCATTAGTGAGAATTCTTATTTTTATCATTTGGTACAAGTGAGCTAACCAATTATGTCCAATAGAAGTTTTATTTCTAAAAGTGGAGGCAAAAAAATAGTTTGGATAACAAATACATATGGAATTGTAGAGTACCTTTAGTAATAATATTATAAAACAATTTTAAGAAATGTCTTCAAGTTTCATTTTTTCTCAATTTCAGGAAATTTAAATTTGATAAGGAAATATAGCATCCCCCATTCAGATCTTTAAAACTCTGTGCCTTTTAAGCCCCATTTATCACAATTCATGCGTCTCTTCCCATTGCAGAACAGCTGTCTAAATATAACCACAAAGGATGAGCTTCCTTTCTACAGAACCTCATTCTGAAAAGAGTTCCATGTGTGTTTCCCCAGGGAAAACTAAGCCAACCAAAAGGCACTTTCAAGATGCATGTGTTCATTTTATCTGCAAATATTTAGAATTAGTGGTTTATAGATACATACTACTTTTGTCTTGCTTTAGCACAAATCTTTGCAGGTGAATATTATGCATAGTGTTTTGTCATCAGGGTATGAATTTTAAAGATTTAATAAGGCCCTCTTATCATGGCTACTTTGACAGTGAACATCTAATCCTTTGTTCGGTGTGTGTGCACAGTGGGTGGGACTACGGACATGGATCCAGGTGTAGCTGAAGAGTAAGTAACACAACCTTCGTTGAAGCTTCACTCTGTGCCGGCCGCCGTGCTCAACTCTTCATGGAGACCCTCTCACTTAATCCTCACGATAAATCTTTGAGTGAGCTACTCTTCCTATCTTCATTTAAAAAATGACAAACCTGAGGCTCAGTTTATTTAGCTTGCCTGAGGGTGCACAACTGTGGTGTGGGGATGAATGGCTTGGTCCTTAATTCCGGACCAGAGAATTTGGATATTATGCCCAGTGAAGCGTAACTATAAAAGTATATTACTAAATATTATATAAGTAAAATTGTATAAATATGGTCATTTTATCTAATAATTAACATTCAATAAAAAAGATATTTCCCCCATTTCTCATTGGTTTTCCACTTATCAACAGCTGCTAGATCTTTTTCATGAGGTTTATAGGTTAAGTGGTAAATAATCCTTACACAGACCTTTAAATCTACCAGCTAGGTTTATTTATTGACAACAAAAACAGTGTTTTTCAAGAAACCTCTTCTAATTAACAGTCATATGATTATGATATTTTAATAAGCTTAATAACCTTCAAGATCTCTTAAGAGACAAATTCTCTAAGTAATGCTGGAACATGTATGAACAAACAGATTTTATATTCTGCCTATTTGCTGTCTTCAAAACTGGATATGTTTGTAATTATTTTTATTTTTCTTATAACCTTGAGAAATTTAAACATAAACCTTATTTTTACTATTCATTGTTATTGTGAGAATGATTGCCTAAAAATACTAACCAAGATGGCATTTTTAAAAATTTAATCTTTATTGTATTTTTTTTTACCATTACCAATTAAGTCCCTTATACCCATCTCCCCCAAGTAACCTAAGAAAGGTAGTATATTCAGTTGTACTGTGGGATAACATATCTTAAATTATTTATTATAGGGTATTATTTGCCATTTTAAAACAGGTAAAAATTAAAAAATAATTGATATTCCATGTTAAAAGAACCTTGATGTTAAAATAATTATTTTGAGATTTGTTGTGTGGAGTGACTATGGAGTTTGGCTAAGAATTCAGTTGTTTAGTTCCCCCGACTTTAATATTACTCATTAATCTCTGTGGCCTTTGGTCAGAAATCCGAGGAGAAGCCACATGGGCCCAGCGTGACAAGGTCCATGACCTTGTTTGTTTGTTTTTCCATTGTGTCTGAAGGCTAAACTCTTTTAGGAATGCAAAAGCACTGCAAAAATGAACATTGACTGTGAGATTGGTAGAGAAAGGGGTGGGAACAAAGTGAAAAATACAAGTGGAGTTCTAAAATTAGCTACAGATAGAAATGCACTGCGCAACTTGCTGCCCACCGCGGGCTGTTGACTGGCCTGTGGTCAGGAGGACCCTCCCCTGTGTCCCCTGGGATGCCCTGGGGAGAGGAGCCCAGCCTCCGGGTCACAGGCTCTGCCCTTACTCAGTGTACTGCGTGGGCGTGCTTCATTCTAAGAAAAATTACCAAAATTACCTTCAAAAGAACAGATAGTCTGATTTTATTCATCAATATGCACATCATTAATAGTTCACCATTTTATAATTTATATGTGTAAACATTCAGACTCTTATGATAAGGCTTCTGACCAATACTTAGCAGCATCATTTGTTCATACTTTCAAGCCTTTGAATGTTTTTGATCCTCTTATATTTGGGGTGACAGGTTGTGGTTTAGATATGTATGGGCAGAGAATCTTGACCTCTTTGTAGCATTTTCAGGCTTTCTTTGGGCATGGGCTAGCACCAGGGCTTGGAAGGTGGGAGAGACACAGAGGAGACACTGGAGGCAACATGCCTTTGGCCTCTCATTCAGTGAAGCAACTCTGCCATGTTGAGATTGCTTCTAGAATCCTATTCCAGTGAGTTAATTGAAAGGATTATATTTACTAAAGGCAGTGGCATTAAAAAAATAGATTTAACACTTTATTTCATTTGAAGAGACATCTTAACAACTATGTGATTTAACAATTTTTTAAATATGAAGGTATTTTGAAATTGGTAACATTACAGTAAAATCTAAAGGAAATGTAAATTTTCAGCAATCCCACCACCAATAGATCAGTTGATAAGGTCCCTTTTGGAGCAGAGTCTAGGCATTTAAGTTTTTAGGAAGCTCTGCAGGTGATCTCACGTGCACACCAGGTGAAGAACCAGTGTTTTATATAGCTTCAACCATAGTGTACATATTATTTTATATTCTGTTTATCTATTCTGTTTTACTTAATGTTGTAGCAAATATTTTTGATGCTCCTTTATAGTCTTCAAATTTTTCATTAAAATAATCATATATTTGTGTATCATAATTTATTAGATTATTATTATAATATTGAATTTTTCATTTGTAAGTCAGTAGAAAACAATGGTCTAGTGTCATTTGATTTCTGATCATTCCATACCAAATCAAAGAGAATGAATAAACCTGGCTGTTCATAGTTGCCACATTGCTTTCATAAGGGATGTAGCAATCACAGCACTATCAGCAGTAAGTTCTTGTTTCACCACAACTTTCCTGGAACTGGGAATTATCATTTACTACACACCTTTTTAATCTTCATTATTTTCCAGGCTTTAGAAATGGGCAGGAGAAAATGCTGTAAATAGCTAATTTATAAATAGAGCCATGGCAATTCCCTAGAAGTTGGGAATTGAATATTGCTGTGTCTATAATCAGATAGATACAGTATGTTATTCTAATTTAAAAGTGACTTTCTAAGTCATTACCAACAAAAATTTTAAAAATGTCAGTTCCCTACAGCAACCAAGAATGGATAAAAATTAACTACCATGACATATGCCAACCATGTGTTGGCAGTTGGAATGCTCAAAATGGGCAAACGAGACTGCAGTTGAACCAAAACAAAATGAGCAGGTGTAACCTGCTTCACGTTCTTAAGGTTTATATCAGCCTCTGCATTTGACACATTGCTGAGGAAGAATGTTTGAAACCTGATTATTTCTCTAATTGGGAAAACAGACTTCTTTCCTTAAAATAATAAACTAACCAGAGCCTCACTGTATGTTATTGCCCTAGACTATCGAAAGTTAAGTTTTCTGAGCAGAAAGTAGGCTATTGGCTAACAAATACTTAGAAATGCAGGTGTTCAGAGAATACCTCTGACCTTCTGAATTGGACTTCTGTTCATCTCCCTCCTAATTATCCTCTGTCATTTTTAGCATATCATTATCATCGTTTTTATAAAAGGAGCATTTGAAAAGTACTCACTATTCTGAGTACTTTCTCTGCCTTATTTTCCTTACTCTTTATCACAGCTCTTAGGGAGATGGATTTCATTATTCCATGTTCAGATTGGGAAACTGAGTATGGAGGGGATAAACGTCTAATTCAGGCTTATCCAATCAGTAAGACCAGAACCTGGAATTTGGCTGAGATAGAGCAGATCCATAGTCTGTCCTTCCAGCCCCTGCAATTGAACATCTACGTGGACTTTGTAAGGTTGTTTGGCTCTCATAGATGCTGGGGTTTGAGTGCTAGATCAGCCAAATCAGATGGCCCTGAAAGGTGCTAATTTTTGTAGGAAATAGTTTCAGAGTTTTTGACCAGCTGTGGTTCTAATTATCCTCCAGAATTCTTCCCTGACTTCCAGGAAGTCTGCAACAATTTTATGACAAGTCACGTCTACTAAGACTGAACAAGGCCCAGATCCAGAGAGAAATGATCTAAACATCTATTTCCCGAGGCCAGCTCTCTTTTATTAATATCCACATCAGTAAGTTTTAATCTCCAGGTTATTTTCGGTAATTTTATCTTCTGTGTCTTTCATGTCCATGAGTCACCAAGTTTAGTATGAGAGATAGGTACAAAGATTAGTGGAAAGACTGTAAATTTTGAATATATCTCTATCTAAGTTTGAAATCTAGCACCACTACTTACTTTTTTTTGTAGCTTTGGACAGCTAAGTAATATCTCTGTGCCTTGGTTTTTGTGATTTTTAAATGTATATCATAATAACAAATTTGCATGCTTATGGAAATTAAATAAAATATCTGTATATAAATATTTTATACAGTGTCTGGCACATGCGTAACAAAGTGAAATGCTTGACCCTTCTGACTCCATCTTGTTCAAGCCTGCTTTGTTCCCATGGTCTTTAGGGTAATAGCTTTTTGAATAGAGACATGCTAATCAAAAGAATTCTGCTTGAGGCTTGAGTTTTACAAACACAGCAAGTGCCTTTCCCGAGGAGATAAAGGAAATATGTATTGTTTATCAAAGATTTGCAGGAACCTCATGGTCAGACTCACATCAACTAGGGTCAACAGACTAATCAGTCTTTCTCGGACCCCTGCTGGTGCTCAGCTATGAGCAGTTATCAACCATCTCTTGCCCCCTCCCACTTTCCCATTCACTAGATGGGAAAGTAGCCTGAACTCTGTACTTTCTTAAGATGTTTTAGAAGATGTTTTTCATCTTCTTGGTTAGCACCTTCTTGATGAATAAACTTTTCCTTACTGTAAACTCTGATGCTTTCAATTTTCAGCCTTTTGAAGCACTGGGCACACAGACTTTGGACCTATATAACACATGTAGGCTCTCATCATTGAAAATCCTCTCATTTTTCTCTCCACAATGATTATTTAAACCATTTTGTAAAACATTTCCACTTCTAATATTACTACAGCCAAGGCTTCCCTCTCTTTATTTTTTAGTTAGTGAAATTCTGTACACACATCAGCCACGAAAGTCCTCTAAAATCATCCTTTAATTATGTCTTTCCTCAGTTTAGAAATTGAGTATTCACTACCCAGAAACCTAATCGATCTGCCCTCGGTCATACCACTGGACTGCCGTGCCTAATGCATCTTTTTCTGATAAGTAGTTTGGGATACATATTTTGTCTAAAAGTACTGTTCCCTTCAGTCAGCCTTAGTAAACAAGGACATTTCCCATCATAGTCACTGCTCCTTATTATTTTTTTTAATCCTCACACAAGGATATGTTTATTGATTTTAGAGAAAAAGGCAGCGAGAGAGAGAAACATTGATATGAGAGAGAAATACTGACTGGTTGCACTCTCATAAGCATAACCACGTGGGGATTGAACCTGCAACCTGGGTATGTGTCCTGACTGCAAATCAAACCCTTAAACTTTGGGTCTATGGGTGACACTCCAGCCAACTGAGCCACACTGACCAGGCCATCACTGCTCCTTAAAGTGGATCTTTAAGACTCTGTAATGCCCTCTAGTTCTCAGTTTCTGTGTGTGCTTATCCTGTTTATGATTGTATACACTTCAATCCCACCTCCTATCTTGAGTCTTAAGGACCGACTTTGTCAGGCAGTCACTGCAGCACATTTTCCATTCCCTTCATTATTTGAGTGACTGTGCAGACATTATAGACATTAACTTTATACAGCTTAAGACCTTTTTATTTGGGGGTCGAGTTTAGTGGTCTTTGCTTGGGCACTTTGGCTATAGCAGCATAGAGCTTTGAGAAAGCAATCTTTAAGGACTACAGACTTTTATATGTATCTTTTAAAGCTGTCAGAAGGCTCATGGTTTCATACATAGCATTTAGGTTAAGTTTCTCTAAAAGCTGTTTTGTTTTAATTTGCCTGCTAAAGATTATTCCCTGTTTTTCTGGCCACACATCAAACATTGTGAACTTCCTATTCACTACTCCCAAATATAAAATCTAATCCTCTGCTTTTAGTTTTAAATATTTTCCAGCTACTAATAGCATTCTCCTTGTCACCCATATTTAGAATCATAAAATCATAAAGGACCAAAGAAGTTATCAGTCTAATCATTTCTTTTCTGCCCATATCTGCATGCACCCTTGCTTATATTTCATCTCATAAATACTTCTCAAAAGTGTCTCTGTATTACCAAATAGGTGAAATAGAAAGTCTTGCCCAATCATCATAGCAATTTATTTTAATGACTAGAGAGATGGTATTTACATGGGACTGGAGATTTCAAAGTGAAGTTGATAAGAGAAAATAATGTTGGGAAATGTAATTGATACATATAAAATTCTGTTACTACAAATTCAAATTAGTAATTAGTAGTTTGCTTTCTTTCATTTTACCAGGATCTTGTAGCGTTTATTATTCTAAATGGGAGGAAAGCAACTGGATTTTGAAAGATGAAGGTTCTTCTTTAAAGTGATCTCTCCTTGCTAAAATATACTACAGTTATATAATGTATCTGTGATTCAGGTGAGGTTTAGCTTAAGCTTTGAGTTTACTTTCATCAAAGGAAATACAGGCAATAGCTTGAGAGTTCATCACTGCTAAAATAAATAAGAAAAAATATTTTGAAAGAGGATTATTTTGCAATACTCTTCTGAAAATAGTTTGTTGGCTTCTAGAATGAAAAAGATGTTTTCCTTTCAGAGTCGGTTTTTACTTTCCATTATTCGAAATTCAGCTGCTCCTAGTATTTATGTACTTTTATCTGCTATAAGACACTTTAAATATTCTAATGAATGATTAGCATTTTATGGTTTATTTCTGTAACGAGCTAAACTAATCAAGAAGCTTATGTTTTATTAGATGAATTGGAGAGGTTGTAATCTCATTAGTGACTTTTCCTCTAATTATTGCAGAAAGCAGAATTTATTTTTTTCTCATTAGGAAACATTTATACAATTTTCTATTATATAACATAAATAGCACAACAGAGAGGGCACAGTTAACATTTAAAATGTAAAAATGGAATTTTACTCCTTTAATTTAAACAAAATCTAACTCATGTTTTTCTGTTCTTATAAAAATTGTTCCTATAAGTGCCATTAACAAATTGTTCCCTGCCAATTCCAATGGCTGTTTTTCCATTCTCATATTCCTTTGATATTGTTTCCCACATTCTACTTTGTGAAACTTTTTTTTTTAGCATTTTAATTGGTTTCAAAACTTTATTATGAAACATGTAGACTCTTAAAAATATGAGCACTCATGTTCCCCCTCCTAGTTTAATAAATAAAATATTATCAACAGAATCCAAATTCCCTGTGTATTCCTCACCTTATTGTAATTTCCTCCCTGACCAAACAGAAGTGTAAGTATTATTCACAGTTGGTATTTACCATTCTCGTGCACGTACATGTGTGTACTCCTGTACATGTGTGTATTCCTAGTCTGTGTCATATGTCATATTTTATATGCTTTTGGCCTTTGATATCATAATGTGTGTGTTCTTTAGCACCTGGTTTTGTATTTTTCACTTGACATTGTTTTAGGAGATTTGTCTTGTTTTCTGTTCTTTTTTAAGTTCTATGACACTGTTTTCTATTTTCTCTCACTACTGCTTCATGTACTCACTTCCCTGCCCATTCCCTGCCTCTCTCAGCTTCTAAGTTTTTATACTCTCCTGAAATCTAGGCCTGCCTGTTTAAAAGCCTTCTGGATATCTGCAGTAGGGTGACTGGCAAGTACTTCATCCCTCAAAAGTGAATTCATTATCTTCTCCCTAGACCTACAGCTTTGTCAGCTTTTCTTTAATTTGAGCAAGGACACACCATCAACTCTGTGGTCCATACTGTTAAATTCAGTCATTCAGAAATCCCTAGTGTTTTCACAGCTACTTAAATCACTAAATCCTCTAGGGGCTAAATGCAAAAAATAAGCTACTAGGACAGGAAACATGATACTACATATACATAAATAACTAAGATTTAATCCAGTGAAGTTTTATATTTTTTGTCATGCCAGCCTGAGGTCAGTGGGCAGCTCTACTCCATACAATGCTTTAGAAAGTCAGACTACGAGAGGCAGGTCTTCCCCTCGTCAACATAGGACTTCCCAGGTCACCATTCCAGCCAGTGGGAGAGGGGATTGTGAAAGCCTAGGATCAGAAATGGACTCTTAAGCAAGGCCTAAGTTGCTCAGATCACTTTTATTCACATTCTCTGGCTGCATGGGGACCAAGAAACATGGCCTCCAAGGGGGCAGCTCCCCGTGGCTATAACTCTATACCACGAAAGAATGGAGAGATGGATTTTGGTGGACGGTTCCATGTATTTTCACATGTAGCTTCATAAATGTCTTCTAGGAGCTTCTCTTTCTAACCTCATTTAAATGACATTGCTGTAGTCCAAGGTTTCAACATCTCCTGCTTAAACTCTTTCAGATAACCTTTTGAACGGTTATGTTTATTTCTCCCAACCCATTCTCCATGCTAATATGAAATTATCTTTCTAAAATGTTAGTGTTCTGTTATTACCCTGAAGTGAAATTAAAAAGTCTAATGCACAGTATAATGAATAGAGACAAAAGTATTGTACTCCAATCATCAAACTTGCTAAGAGACTAAAACTTAGTTATCCTAACCAATAAAATGAGCATAATTATATAATATGATAGGGAGCTGGGTATTGCTATAGTGCCAATCATATTATAATATATAAATGTCTACCAAATTAACACATTGTATACTTTAAATTTATACAACGTTATATGTCAAATATATTCAATAAAAATAAATCAATAATGTCCAGTATCCCTCTGAGGTCTGTACAGTGCTCAGGAGATAAACTTTAAGATGCGTGACAGATGTATAGGTCAGTCACAGCCTGGCCTTAGGTTGCTTCTCTGACCTTGTCCCCTAGCACTGTTACCACATATTCTATACTTTGAACACTTTTGCTATCCCACTATCACTTAAACACTTAACCACCTTACATAATTTTATAGTTCCTATCTTTATTTTTGAAATTTTCTATGACTAGTGCCCTTTCTCCCTTTATCCTGTATAAGTCACCTCTTATCAGCGGCTTTCCTAGATATCTTCCATTGAAGCAGAGCCCATTGCTGCTTTACCTGTGTTGCCAAGTGTGTAAGCCTTCACTACTCAGAATGTGGTCTGCAGACTAGCAACACTGGTATCAGCTGTAAACTGATTAGAAATGCAGAATATTGGGCCCAGCCTGACCTGCTGAATCAGCACCAGCATTTATAACTGGCCTCCATGGGGTCTAATGCTGCTGGTGCTCATTTAGAAACTGCGTGTGTTTCAGGAGGGGATGGAGCAGGGGGATGGTGGTGGGGGCAGTTCTTGATGCATTTCTCTTGTGGACTTTAAGTTTCTCTAGCAGGAACTACCTCTCCTTCAGTGTGGAGTCCCCGAAACCTGCTACAGTAGAGCATCTGCTACGTAGTGGCTCTCAGTACATTTATACTGAGTAACCAAATTTTTGTTTTGTCTTCTCTGAAGGCATACAGTCTTTAAGAAATTTTGCTTGGAACTTGGGTGTTTTCAGCACTAACCATCCAAATTATTTATCCCCAAAAGAAATAGAAGCATTTTTGTACCTTTTATACCATGTCCTTTAAAATTTGTGAGCCTTGCATACATGTGTCACATAAACTGGATAGAATGAATTATAGTTTATGTCGGTAACTTTTTGCTTTGCCTATAAAGGAGTCATTAGCTAAAAGGATATTTTCATGAACAAATGTTAGAGTAAGATCATGTGTGTGTGTGTAGTAGTAGTAGTAGTAGTAGTAGTAGATGTTTTTAATGACAGAAATTGTCTATAATTTTTAAATGTACTATTTCATTCTACCACAAGGTATTTCAACTTGGCCTTACACTTTTATAAATGACTCCATTTAATTGAAATGAGGAAATACTATGGTTTCAAGTCTAATCATAATTTTTAAATTGTTATTATTAAACTTGGGTTTAAAACATATGTCTCTTCAGTGTGAGAACCTATATAGTATAGACCATTTATCTCAGCAAACACTTGCAGAGTGTTCACTATGGGCTCTGCATGGAGCTGGGGGCTAGGGATGAATAGTGTCTGACTTTGAGAAGGAGAAATCTAAACAGATCATTTTAGTGCCAGATATTAATGCTAAGATAAGTCGTGGATATGTACCATGAACACTCAGAGGAGGGGCCACTTTTTTCCCAAGGTAGCTTGGAAAAAGTGATATCTGAGCTGAGTACTAAAGGATTTAGCCGGCTTTTAATAGGTGAAGTGGAGGAGGAGGGGAGGAAAAGATACTTGATGGAATGTGTCCGGGTAGAGCAAGTAGCACTGGTAAAAGCACATAGTCCTAACAGAATGTATTGATTGAGACAGAAGTTCAAACATCAGTTCAGGATAACTGGAATGGAAAGCAAAATTGAGCAGCAGTGGAGATGCGACTGGACTGATAAGCAAGAGCTGGTCACGAAGGGCCAGGTGGTAAAGAAGCTTGCAGTTTATCATTGGTGGGGAGATAGTGAAATTTATAGTGCAGGGTTTAAATGAAAGGGATTAAGTATACAAACAGTGGTTTATCCAAGGATGAATCTAGTTCACTTAATTGAGCTTCTATAAAATACTTCTCTTAGTTCACTTCTTGCATTGCTGCCCGAATTGATACATTTCACTAGGCAAAAATGTTTGGTTTTCTAGGAGTAATATAATTCTATTAAAAATTATAAATATCTTTTAAAGTAAAAAATTGTGTAAAATAACTACTTGCTATTGTCAATGCTTTTGTGCTAAATTTTATATAAATGATTAAATTGAAATGTGGAAAGTAGAGTATGATTCAACAAACAGGCAATTAAATTGAAACAAAATATCTTAAGATGAATATTTTAATAATTGTCCATTCCTATTTCTTTGATTAGTCCATAATTAGGCATATTTCCTAGCTGATGGACCCGCACGAAAAAACCATCGCTGGACAGGCATGTGCTCGATAATCCTTTGCTATATGGACTCAGAGAAAAATCACTGACAATTTGTTGATGATTTACATTTGGGCATCTGAAATCTTAAAAGTTCATTGCGTATTTAGTGGTCATAATGTAAGTAATTCATAGAAGCCAAGGTACAAAGTTGGAATGGCAGGGAGGACAATGAAGAACTCGAGCTTTACTCACTGTATTTTCCTTCCTCATATAAATTGTTATAAAATTTCCACTTTCCAGAAAGGATTTCTCAAACATCGCTAGAGAGTTTAGCTTATTTTCCCTGTGGATAAATCTGTATGTAATCATTTTAGTAGGTGAGAGAATTCAAGGAAATGGTGACTTGCTAGGAAATGAGTTTGCAAAGCTGTGAATTTTTTTCCTGAGTGGATGATTTCCCAAAAATCCCATTTCATTTTCATGTAAAAGGTACTTTTCCATCCTGTCAGTTCTATGTATGGACAAGTCTACCCACTAGGAGGCACTCTTTCCAAACTATCTCAGAGGGCCCAGAAGACTTCAATATTCACCTAACCTGTTTTTGTTTCTAAGTTAAAGGTTTTTTGCACTCCGTCTCTATTTGCAGTGGAAATGGGTCTTGTTGTTAAAAAATGAAAAAGAAAACACTTCCAAATGATTTGATTGGTACCTAGTTTTTCTAGGTACTGTTTTGTGGAGAGAGGAATTTATTTGTTACAAAAACACAATCTATTTGTTATCAAATGGTCACTAAATTCTAATACCTCTAAAATTATGATTCTCTTCCCAATATTTTTTTCCCCTAGGTAAAAATATATAGATCTTTAAGCATGTCTCAGTTGTTAACTTTTGAGGATATTAAGTTTCAATAGAATGAAACATCACAAAAAAATAAATGATGATCTGTGTTAGGCAGAGCTGTCAGATTCAAAAAATCACTTGAGACTGTAGAATGGTGTATGGTTAATAATTACACACACACACACACACACACACACATATACATAAAAATGACACTGACCAGACTGCAGAGAACATTTTCTTTGTTTATTAAATATTTTATTTATTTATTTTTTAGAGAGAAGGGAATGGAGAGAGAGAGGGAGAGAAACATCGATATGAGAAAGAAATATCTATTGGGGACCGAACCGACAACCTAGACATGTGCCCTAACTGGGAATTGAACCAATGACCTTTTTGCCTTGCAGAATGACGCCCAACCAACTGAACCACACCAGTCAGGGACAGAGAACATTTTCTTAGTGGCATATGAAAATCAGTCTCATCACTGCTGGTCACACACTGACATTGCAGGCGCCTTGTAATAATGATACATATAAAATTAAACTATTGTTATTAGTGATGTCAGAAATAATCACACTCGGCATTTTAGAGATAGTAATTAATGTAGTTACCAAAATTTTATATAGTTTCAAAAATCTGTTATCAGAGACTATAAGTGAACATTTAAAATGTACCTCACATTGAAATCAGTTGGTTAACCTAACTAGCATGATTTTTCAAATTTGTTATATCAGAGTTAGAGACCAGGCTCCATCAAGTCATTTATTTCTTGAGTGCATATTAGGGGCCAGGTCCTGTTCTCCCAATTTTGTTTAGATAAATGAAATTCAAAGATCACATCCCTTTATTTGTAGTGTTTATAGTTAGGGGGAGGGGCAGCAAGGATGCATACTAGGTTGAAAATAAGTGCAGTGAAAAAGAGTAAAATAGAAGTGAAAGGATTGAGAGTAGCAGAAGCTGAGCTATTTTATATAGGGAGGCCAAGGATAGTTTCTCTGAGAAGGTATCGTTTGAGCAGAGTTGTAAAGGAAATAAGAAGAAAACCATGCATATAACTGAGGGAGAACATTCCAGATAAAAGGGAAAGCAAGCACAGTCCTGAGGTTTATTCTAGGAACACAGAGAGAATGGCGCAGACAAAGTCAGAGAAGTGGGAAAGGGCCTAGCAGGGTTTGCCTCCAAACAAGATGGGAAGTCATAGGCAAGTTTTGTGCGAGCGAGCTGGTGTGGTTCAACTTTTAGAAGGTGACTCTAACTTCTGAGGTGAATCTGGACTTTATGGGGCTGGATGAAAGTAGGAAGACTAGTTTAAGTAGCTTTGCAATTGTTTAGGCAAGAAATAGTGTTTCTTCACAAACTTGAGGAAGTTCCTTTGTTGAGGCTGTTTTCTCATGTTCATGTGGGGAAAATGAGACCTGTGTATCAACTTGTTTTGAGGATTAAACGATAGGACATGCCAAGTCCATTTGACCAAGGCTTTGTGGGGCTGAATCATCTTTAGAGTTTTACATACCGCCCCCCGCAAATATAAGTATTTTCATCCAATCAAAATCATCTTTGGTTATTGCAAAAGTCAGTCTACTTATACTTTTCCCAATCTCCTGTCTTCTCTAATACATTTTCCATGCTCATTTTTTCCAACACAGTTCTATGTTTCTTTGCCTGCATACCCACCCCCAATTTGCAAATCTGTGATGCTTCTTCCCTATACCTTTAGCTTAAAGTCAGAACTCGAAAACCCTCAGTTTTCAGCTTCATTCACCCACGTTGTCAACAACGCCAGACTGCTTGCTATTTTCTATAAATATCCTGCCTTCTAATCCTCTTAGGTTTTATTTGGGTTCTTCAGCTGGAACGTCCCTTTACTTGTCTAAGGTGTGAATCTCTGTCTACACACAGATATCTGAGGAATATAACTTTATTTGATCATAGCTAAATGCAGCCCCATTCTGTTGGGTAGTAGAAACTTAATATGTCAATTATGGACTCCATGGCCTTTTCCTGTGGCTGTATTTAGGTTCTTGGAGACTCTTGTGAGTCATCTGGGCATGGAGGCAGGGCATCCTCAGTTCTGTCCTCTGTGGTTAGCCATTGGCAACTTCATGCTGGCTGTGAGGCAGCATAGTAAGAAGCTAGGAAAATTCCTTGGCAAGTGGCATAGAGAAACTGAGACAGGTAGCTGAACAATCTGGCCAAGCAATTTACAGCCAGATACAGAAGGTCACCTCCCTAGAGATAACGTCTAGGCCTCAGTTGTTTTTCAGCTGCAGGCCCAGGAGAGCAGCAAAACCAGGTGGGTGAGGCCAGGACCAGCTGCAATGACTAAGGACCCCCTTCCCACGTACTGACCAATCAGTGGAGACCACGACCCTGAAAGGGCACACCTGGAAAACTGAGGAATATTCTACTGAAACCCTCCCTTGAGATCTCCCCTAAGATTCCCTCCTGCAAGAGAGAGAGAAAAACGCAAGACAGAGGATCCAGACACTGGCTCATGCTCTCCCTCTGGGGATCAGCCCGAGCCATTTCCTTCCCTCATGTCTTCCCCCATAGGCATGCGTCCCCTAAACTCTAAGGGACTCCAAGACTTGCAATCAGGGGAGCAATGGGGAGCACCAGCTAATCCCCTGAACCTGTTCCCAAGGTCCCCTTTTCTGTGACTTCCTGGTGAGCTAAGGCAGCTCAGTCTAGCCCCTCCTGTTGCTTCCTTTATGCTAGGCCCTTTCTTGTTTTACTGTCCCCAGCTTTAATAAATGTACTCTCATAGTCACCTGGATTCATGTTGTGAGATCCTTCCTACACAAAGTCAAGAACCCACACACTACCAGCTGACCTTAGGCCGATCCGCTCAGGGCCAGGCCCCTGTCTGGTAACAGCTGGTACCCTGAGGTGTCTGCCACTCAGCTGCTCCCGGGTTGGGTCTAGGATCTTCCCTTCTTCCTCAGAGTGAGAAGTTTTACTCACAACTCCTTAGGAGTGAGTGGTTCTGGGGCTTTTCATCTCTCTGCAATACCCACTCCAAATTTCTGTACCCCCTGGGTCCTGACAGGTAGCAAGCAGTGGGCTGACAGGTATAGCTGTAACCTATTTGAACAAGTTTTGCTCTCTAATAGAGGGAGGAAAGCTTGATTATGCTCATGAAACTTAGGGAAATAGAAAATCTGTATGTTCAACTGAAAAACGTAAGTCTGAAAAAAAAAGGGACATGTGCTTTTCCTAACATTTCTTTTGTTATTGTTTATTAATTCTGGTGGTACCACAGAATTTATACCTTTATTTACCCCTATACACAAACTTATGGCACGTAGTCATCATAATTAGGAAGATGCACGGACCTTTTATAGATAAATGTCTAAAGGTCATTTGTCTTAAAGCAGTGTTCTCGGAATGTGACTTAAGGACCAACTTTATCAGAGTTAATCTGGAATTCTTATTAAAAATGAAGTTATTCCCAAATTTTAGAATTAAAATCTCTCATGATGGCGCCTGAAAGTCTGCCACTGTAATAAATTTCTGAGGTTATTCTTGCTCGTCTTCCATTGGAACAAATGCCTGAGGTTATTCTTATGTACCCTAGATTTTGTGACTAAGTGCTCTAAGCAGTGGAGAAAAGGAGTGGTTATGCTCTGCCGTGTTCTTCCAAACAACCGTTTTGATTTTTTCCTGGGCCCGGATATTTGGATTATGGATCCAAGTTAGTTAATTATCACTGGATTATTAAATTTTTAAACATCTGTTCATTTCTAGCATCAGTCATGGTATTCTTTCTTGCATGAACGTGCATTCTATCTGTATCAAAACCCATACCTACATATATGGCTTTTAAATTTGTTAATACGAAATTTGGGAGATCTTTATGATTTTTCAAAATGGCATCACTTGTATCTATAAATATCTTCCCCTTTAAATACCCAGTATTGTTTATTTGTGCCTCTTTTCTTGATCAGCCTTTCTTAACATTTATCTATTTTATTGATATTTTCAAAAAAGAGGGGCTATGGTTTTGTTTACTGCCTCTATTTTTTTTAGTATACATTTTATCCTGTTTTTATTACTTACTTTTTCTACCTAATTTATGTTTTAATTTTTACTTAGCTTTTAAATTAAATTCTTTTTTATTTTTAGTGTTGTAAGTGTAATTAAGTCTATAAGTTTACCTGGAAGTATCGCCTATAACTCTTCTCCAATAAATTTTGGTACTTTTGTTGTTATTTAGTTCTCAACAATAGTGATTTCTATTTTAATTTCTTTTCTAAAAGATATTATTTATTTTTAGAGAGAGGAGAAGGGAGGGAGAAAAGAAGGGAGAGAAACATCAATCAGCCACCTCTCGCATGCCCGCAACGGGGGACCTGGCCCACAACCCAGGCATGTGCCCTGACCAGGACCCAAATGGGCGACCTTTGGTTTGTGGGACGACACCCATCTCACTGAGCCACTCCAGTCAGGGCTCCATTTTAATTTCTTGAATTAATTTAGGAGTACATTTTAAAAATCTGTGTTTTATTTTTACTGCTCTTTTATTGTTGATTAGAAGCTGGTGACATTGGGTTAAATACTCTTCCATCATTTTTGGCCTTGTGCTTCTGGGCTGCAGTCTCGGTGAGCTCCTCAGCATTCACTAATTCTCTGACACAGGTGCCAATTTAGGGTTTCCCTGCAGGTGGATAGATCTCGTCATTCTCCCCTCCCCTCTCCACACTTCTCAGCAATAACATATTTCCCGAGCATACAACTTAGTATTCTTATTTTCCTTTGGCCTTTAAAATGCCATTGTTGACATTTTTACTCCATATATGGCTCCTAGCATTTTTGGAGACTAGCAGAACAGCAAAGGAACTGCAGTTATTTCAGGGAAGTAATGTAAATAGCCAAAGAATCTGTCACCCTCCCCTGTCTTTCAGGAACTTGGATATAAATCTGATTCTGTCTTACCCAAAATGAGTTGCTTTTATTTTATGACATACAGGAGCATTCAACCTATTCCACAGGGGCAAGATACATTATTTGTGTCCTATTCTAGTTTTCTCTAAGAGTCCAAGATAATTCAAAAGGTGAAACATAGTTGGCATTTATTCTGAATATGAATCATCCATGATTTTGATGATGTTACTTCCATTCCAAGTTTTTCCTTACTGGCAAAGGGGCGATGCACAGGTGAGTTGGCTGAGTTTCAGTCTAAGGCTCTGTTCATTGTAAACATAAACAACGGGGACAGACAGATTGGGATCTCGTCTATACTGCCATGTCTGTGGCCACAGTGAATTTGAGACAAGATTCCTAAAGGAGAAGGGGAACCATGTCATGACTTGGAGGCGGGCTTCAGGACATGGTCAGTGGAGGTTAGACTCAGCTCCTGAAGTGGAGTCACAGACTAAACGCAAAGGCCCTCAGGGCCAGTCATCCCATAATTGAATGAAGCCACGTGTAAGGCAGTGCGGGTGGTGACAGTGGGAACGCGAACAGTACATGCCCTGCCTAGGGCGTTTGCACTCATATTATTAAAAACACAGTACTGGCCAAACAAAACAGAGGTACAGGCAGAGGTTCACTTTCCAGTGTGCAGGGCCTGTTGTTTGGCCAAATTCAGTTCTCTGGCTGGTTGGGTTTGGTAGATCCCATTAGGTTTGTCAAGTGTGTGTTAACACCCAAGGGGATTCTAAAACCTTGACTGAATGAGTCAACCAGCTCGTCACATTGCCCTCATTTTTTCTGTGTTCCTCTTCTTCCTTCCACAACAGACTCATGTGCACATGCTCATGCACTGTCTTGCATGGGCCTTCGAATATAGAACCCTGAAGTCAAAACTTTGCTCGTAACAAGTTGGTGTTTCATCCTCAACAGCAGAAGGGAAACTAGAGTTTATATGGGATGGCAGCTGTTTGGTGTAACTAAATAATGTTAATTTTTATCTCTTCAGAATATAATATTTCTATCCTTTAAATTGCTCTTATTTCCTTTGAATTTTGGTTATGACATACTTATTCTGCAAAGAAAAATTGCTTGGGAATAGTTTTCCTTCCCACAGGTATTGTTATAGAAGGGACATATTCAGTGCTCAAAATAATTGATTCTAAAACCAGTGCATTGCTTAACATAATGCCATCACATCAGTGACATTTTCCATTTTCCAGTTTTCTTTTTGTTGGAAGACTCAGGCAGGATTGTTCTATTCACTCTTTCTGACTGTCCAGTGGAAAAACAGAAGTTAGGGCATTTGTATGAACTTTCCTTGGAGTCTTTTCAAATTGTTTATACAAATATTTCTGTAGGGCTTCATAAAGTACAAACAGAACAATTATACGGAGGGCTTACGATTAGCCAAGGGATAAAAGCTATGAAGCCGTCAGAACCAGGAGAACAGGTGAAATACAAATATAATAAATAGTACACACGCAGTTATATTTGCTTTAGATTGACATTATCTTCTCAGTTAATTAGGTCATTGATTGGTTAGTGAATGATATGCCATAATGTCTTCCAGTTTGTGGGTTAATTGCACAAGCTGCATGGAAGCAAAAAGCCACACTCTGTTCTAACTCAAACAAAGCCTGGGAAGAGAGGAAGGATGCTGCAAAGACTGGAGCCAGCCAGTTTGAACCGGCACCAGTTAGTAATGACAGGGAGAGAAGAGGAGGCACCAGCAGGGAGGAGAAGCACGCAGAAGGGGAGTTACACACAGCCAATGCCTCATTTCAAAGGTTCACTGTAAAGGCCATCAAGAGGCTCTCATTTGAAATCTTGGTTATGGGCATAATGTTCTCGTAAACTTCTTATTTTTCTGTGAAAGAAACAAAGAAATAACTCTTTGTGCCACAGCAGAGCTTTCTGTGGTTTTCCCCCTGGGATTTGCCTTTTTCCCCTTTTCTTTAGAGTAGAATATGAATACTGGTAAAATAGCATCCTTAGAAAAAAATGAAAGCAAAATATAAACAAATCCTGCTTCCGGAGAATTCTTAATAGGCTAATGGCAAATAAAAGCACTTCTTTTAACTATTATAAGCACATATTATCAAGAGCAAATAAAACTTTACTTCAAAATAACTCCTACTTGCAATATTGTAGAATTTGCATTAGGGATGACCATTTGCTCTTAACTCAACAGAAACAGGAATCACTTATAAGCCTCAGTGAGGATTAAAGTCACAAAAGATTTTCTTAAGTGAAGGAAAGGAAATTGATTGATACTAAATGATCAGCCTTGTGAAAATTTATAATGCAAATAGCATTTCTAAAAATGACAATGACCTTCAGAAATGAGTTAAATTAATTAGGCAAGCGGGTGGATATAGGGCTTCTGGTATGTTTCAAACTCATCATTCAAATCAGTTCTGTTTCATTAATTTGGGGTTTTACTACTACCAGGCAGCAATCCAAAACCATTTAAAACCTGCTAGGTGGTTTTTATTCTAGGAGTCACTGCCAGCCCAGTCTCCAACGGAAAATACAGGGATTGGAGACAGATCTGGAAGAACTTTCTAACCCACATTCTCAGCTGTATGGATATTCTATGGAATTTAAACATTTGACTTCTGGGTAGACTGTCATGCAGAACAGGGGTAGTGTAAATTCAGGTGCAAAATAAATAAAACATGTAGCTAACTTCATATTGCATCTAAATGTTTCATTTAGCAGAAGCCATACAGAATTTTTTAAATAATTTTTTTTGTCTTTTAATTACAATTGACATACAATATCAATTAGTTTCAGGTGTACAACACAGAGACCAGACATCCAGATAATTTACAAAGTGATCACTCTGACAAATCCATCACTCATCTGACACCATCCATAGTTTATTACAATATTATTGACTATATTCCTCATGCCATACTCCACATTCCCATGACTATTTTTTAACTACCAATTTGTACTTCCTAATCTCTTTTTTCACCTAGTTCCTCAACCCCACTGCAGTCTGGCAACCATCAAAATGTTCTCTGTGTCTATGAGTTTGTTTCTGTCTTGTTTATTTATTTTGTTTTTAGATTATACATATAAGTGAAATCATATGGCATTTGTCTTTCTCTGTCTTATTTCACATAGCATAATACCCTCTAGGTCCATCCATGTTGTTGCAAATAGCAAGATTTTATTCTTTTTTATGGTTGAGTATTACTATGTTGTATTTATATACCACTTCTTTATCCTTTCATTTATTTATAGATATTTAGGTTGCTTCCATATCTTGGCTATTGTAAATAATCCTGCAATGAACATATGAATGCATATGTCTTTTCACATTAGTGTTTTGGGTTTCTTTTGATAAATTTCCAGAAGTGGAATGGCTGGGTCCTTCTTTGTTTCTTATTATAGCCACTGTCTTTTAGTCTATTTTTTTCTGGTGTAAGTATTGCTACCCTGGCTTTTTTATTTGTTTCCATTTTCGTAAAATACCTTTTTCTATCTCTTTACTTTCCGTCTCTCTGTGTCTTTACATCTGAAGTAAGTCTCTTGCAGGCAGCATACATAAGGATCTTGTTTTATTATCCATTCAGCCACCCTATGTCTCTGGATTGTTTAATCCATTTACATTTAAAGTAATTGTTGATATATATTTATTGCCATTTTATTATTCATATAGGTATCTTGTTTTCTTCTTCTTACAGACCTTTGCATTTCTTGTAATACTGGTTTTGTGGTAATGAACTCATTTAGTTTTTTTCTTGTCTGGGAATCTCTTTGCTGGGAAGAGTAATCTTGGTTGTAGGTCCTTGCCTTTCATCACTTTGAATGTTTCATGCCAAACCCTCGGACCTGCTAAGTTTCTGTTGAGAAAACAGCTGACAGTCTTACGGGAGCCTAACCAGTTTTGTCTTGCTGTTTTTAAGATTCACTCTTTGTCTTTAACCTTTGGCATTTTAATTATGATGTGTTTTGGTGTGGAAATCTGTGGGTTCATCTTGTTTGGGACTCTATGCTTCTTGGGCTTGTATGTCTATTTTCTTTGCCAGATCATGGAAGTTTTCTATTATTATTTCTTTAAATAGATTTTCAGTTCCTTGGTCTCTTGTTCTTCTGGTACCCCTAAAATGTGAATGTTTTTACATTGATGTTGTCCCAGAGGCCTCTCAAACTTCCCTCATTTTTTTATTCTTTTTTTCTTTTTATCATCCTATTGGATATTTTCTGCTACCTTATCTTCTAAATCACTAATTTGAGCCTCTGCTTCTAATCTAGTGTTGATTCCTTCTAGTGAATTATTTATTTCAATTTTTTATTTATTGTAGTCTTCATTTCTGACTGGTTCTCTTTGTTTTCTCTCTCCATTTTTGTTTCTTATCTCTTTGTTGAAGTTTTCACTGAAATTATTGAGCATGCTAATAACCAGTGTTTTGAATTTTGCATTTTGTTGATCTCTTGTCTCCATTTTGTTTAGTTCTTTATCTGGAGTTTTGTTCTGTTCTTTCATTTGGGCCATGTTTCTTTGTTTCCTCATTTTGTCTGCCTCCCTGTATTTGTTTCTGTGTAGTAGATAGAGCTGCTACTTCTCCCGGTCTTGGTAGAATGGTCTTACATAGTAGGTTTTGTGGGGGCCCAGTGGTGCAATCTCTCCAGTCACCTGAACTGGGTGCTCCAGGTGTGTCTCTTGTGTGGATTATGTGTGCCCTCTTGTAGTTGAGTCTTGATTGCTGTTGACATGTCAAGGGGAGGGATTGCCCCTCATAGTGCTTGGTTGGGAGGACTTGCCGTAACTATAGTGTAGGAGCTGTCGTGTTGGTCTGACTCTATGGAACAAGATTCACTTTAACAGGACTCTTACCTGCCAAGTCTACCCTTAGATGTGTCATTCGTGGAGGTGGTTGGGTGGTGCTCTGGTGTGGTCTGAAGCTGGCCATTGGGTATGTTTGTTCTGGGACCTATTGGGAGGGGCTCTGGTATAGGCCAAGGTCCATCTGCTGCCTGTGCCACTTGGTATGAGCTACAAAGTGATCCGTAGTTGCTTGCCACTTGTGCTGGGCTTAGAGGTGCCTCAGAGAGGCTAAGCTGCAATCTGAGGTTAGCTGCCACTAGTGCCAGGCTTGGGCCTGCTTAGCAAGGGGCATGGACATGCCAAGGCAAGATCCTGCTTTTTTGAGGTTTGTGAACCTTTGAGAGATTTTACAAATGTCCTCAGCATGAGCCAAGATAGGCCATTTATGTAGACAAGCCAATGAAGGTGCTTGGAGGGGGCTGAGAGTTGAGTAGTGGTCTCAGGGAATCAACAGAACAGGGCAAATGGTGCTAGGTATGTTTATGGAGACCCAGATATGGCATCCACCTGCTGGAGCAGGCTGGGAGCAGGTGGCAGACTCAACAAAGGAACAATGGCTTCTGCCAGCACTTTCTGTCTGAGAGAAAGCTGCCCCTTCTGCCCTTGCTCTATGCCCCTGGTGCCTTTCAAGCCGCTGCCCCAGCCCTGGAACTTAGAGCAAATGAATCTGAATAAGCCTGTGGACAGGCCCTTTCAGGGGAACTGCCTGGAACTCCAGCATCCATCTTAGTGAGCCACAATCCTCACTGCTTTGAACAGCCAGAAGTTACGGGGACTTCTTTTCCTGATACTGTAACTCTGACTGGATTGCCTAGTGTGGGGCTGGGCCCCCTGACCCCTCGAGGGGATCCTCCACAGCTGAGATATTTTTAACAGCCACAGTGGGTGTGGGATCAGCCCGTTCTGCATCTCTGTCCCTCCTACTAGTCTTGACAAGGTTTCTTCTGTATATCTTTAATTATAGAACTTCTGTTCAGCTAGATTTCAGGAGGTTCTCAGTGATGGCTGTTCTTTAGCTTATTTGTAATTTTGACGAGGTCATGGGATGAGGTGAGCACCATGTTTACCAATTCTTCCATCTTTCAAAGCCATCCAGGATTAACTCATAATGATTTTGGAAAGCAAAATATGATGATACCATCGATTTTAAATTTTCCATGGTAATTATGATCTCAGAAATCTTAGGTAAATCTAATCTAATAATCTTATTTTAGCTGTTGTCTTCAGTCTTCTCATGAAAGCTTATATTAGAGCAATTCGTAAGAAAAACTTACCTGGCAGATAATCACCCACCTAGTAAGGAATTGTCTAAAAATAAGATGGTGAAGCAAAAAGCCTAGCTAATATCCAAAAATGAATAATGACAGTTATTAACCAGGTAACCTTTCTTTGCTTATGATTCATTGACACCATTCACTCATCAAACATTTCATAGGTATTCATGCTAAGATGATAGCAAAGAAGTTTATGATGGTCCTATAATATTTGACTAAAACTATATACTTGACAATTAACTCACAATGCCAAGCTGCATTCAATTAAGAAAACTCTAAGTAGCAGACATAATAAGGAATTAGTTTGGAAAAACAGTGGGTCGCATGTATTTGGAGAAAGGGCCATAACTTGGGTTGTTTTATGGAGAAGGGGTAGGGTTGACTAAAGAGAGAAGGGTAATGAATATGAAATACAAAATGAGGAGTTCTCAGAGTTAACATTAGGTTCTGAGTTTGAGACTAGTGAGGTTTCCATGTACAGATAAAGTGGGGTCAGATTGAAGACTGTAAGGTTAGACCTTAGAGATCAAGTCTCCCAAACCAAATTTCTGCTAGAGACCGGACAAGCTATTTAAGTGAGGTTCTAGGGACTTGCAGGAGCACTGGCAGCTGGTACATGCATGCTCTTTTAAAGTAGAAGCCATATTAGTCAGAATTAGCCATATTCTGACTAATCATTCCCTGTGACAAGGACTTCTTTTCAAGGAAAATTGGACATCTCAACTATTGTGTAAAATATCTGGATTTTTGAAACACTAAGCAGATCAAACAAAACCTACCTGGAGGCTATCTTCAGCCTGTGATACTACAGCCAGAATTTGTGCAGGAAAGGGGAGCCTTGCAGCCTTTTCCTCAGGCCAGAGATATGATGAATATTTTAGGAAGGTTGTCACAATGGTTCCCTGTAGGTCATTTTGAATAGGAAGGAGCTGCAGCATCCAGGAAGGCTTTTCCACTGCTTCTCCAAGTAGGAGCTATAAATAATCGCCTAGATTTGGAGACTGATTACGCTAGCCTTCACACATGTCTTTAGGGTGCTTTGGCTAGGGGGGAGATCCAGAGTAGCTCTTTAATACTTTCTTTTTCCTGATCTCTCATACAAATGTCTTTTGTTAGCAATATCTGCAAAGCCTGCCTCTAGCCACGCTTCACTTACCAAGAAAATTGAACTGTGAGGGGTGGGTCAGTGGGTTGATTGGTTGATTAGTCAGTTGCTTGTTTTGAGGATCTTTAGCAATGTGGGGCATAGTATGAACACTTTAACCCCTGGTCTTTGAATCAGAAGACTTGGAACAAAGTGCCAGTTCTGTTACTTCCTGGCCTTAGGACCTTGGACATATCATACAGCTTCTTGGATCTGACAAACTCTTCCCTTTTCTGGAACTGTGGCACATCCTGTGTTTCCTTGGCCTATAAAACCTTTCTTCTCCATTTACCTGACTGTCATATCCTGGTTATTAAGATCATTAAAATGTCATTTTTTCAGAGGCCTCCTTCCCATTTAAAGTAGAGCCTGTATTCGTTTTCCAGGGTTGCTGTAAAGTACTACAAACTGAACAGCTTAAAAATTTAGAAATGTGCCCTGGCTGGTGTGGCTCAGGGGATTGAGTGCCAGCCTGCAAACTGAAAGGTCACTAGTTTGATTCCCAGTCTGGGCACATGCCTGGGTTGTAAGTCAGGTCCCTGGTGGAAGGCGTGCGAGAGGCATACGAGAGGCAAACGATCCATGTATCTCTCGCACATCAATATTTCTTTCACTTTAATAAAGGAAAGCTTTTAAAAATTTAGAAATATATTCTTTCAGAGTTCTAGAGGCTAATGTCTAAAATAAGGTGTCAACGGGGCCACGTTCCCACTAAAGCCTCTAGGGAGAAGCCTTCCCTGTCTGTTCTAGTTTTTGGTAGTTGCCAGCAATCCTTGGCATTCTTTGGCTTGCTGGTGCATTGCTCCAATCTACGCCTCTTCCACTATCACAAGGCCTTCTTCCTTGTGTTTCTCCCTTGTGTTCATGTCTATGTCTCTTCACATGGTGTTCTTATAAGGATACCAGTCATTCAGTTTAGGGCCTACCCTACACCAGTAAGACTTCATCTAAAACTAATGATATCTGAAAATGATATTTCCAAATAAAGTCAATGTCTGAGATTCCAGGTGGGCATGAATTCTAGGGTGACAGTATTCAAACCAGACAAGTCCCTTGTTGAATTCCCTCCTGGATTGTACTGATCATATCTGAGTTATGTAATGATCTGTTGGTTTATCTTCCTGACATGAAAATTCTATAACAGCAAGCTTCAAGTCTGCTTTATTTATTTATATATACTCAGTACCTAGGTAATCTTTGATGTCTAGGAACTAAGCCAAAATTATTTATTCAGTGAATTAAATGACATTTTTCCTCTGGACTAATCTTCTTTATTGGTAAAATGATGGGGTTGGAATTGTTGGTCATTAAGGCATTAATATGTGATTCCGTCCTTTCTCTGGATGCTCAGTGACAAGTTGGTCTTTGAATCAGTGCAGCAGGCTTATACATGCACACAATTTTTTTAAAAAATCATAATTATACTGCATCTTTAGGTTTTACTTGAAGGAAAAAGAAAAATGAATAAATGCATAACACTGAAATGATGCTGGTACTGAAGAGAGAATTATAAAAAGAGACAGCCCAATTCAGTGTTTTGATTGTGTTTTAAGTGTTGTAAACTCATTCTCGTTCATATAGGAAATAACACTATATAATATGAAAACTGTATCCAAAATCTAAATGTGCTTCATGCGTGTTTACATTTACATTCAAAGTGATCAATCACAAAAAGATCTTTTCACTTCAAATAAACAATTTTATCCCATAGGAGTATAAGTCATTTCTTTTTAATTTAAGAAGACGTGGGGCAGTTATTTCTCATTGAAGATAATTTATCAGTTTGAATTCTTTAACTGGCAAACTATTAGAAATCTGTCAGCAATTTTGATATCTTTAACACTACATACTCCCCTACTATGACTGTATTTCTGTCAGTCTCTCCCTTTATGTCCATCAAGATTTGCTTTATATATTTATGTGCTCCTATGTTGGGTGCATAAATGTTTACTAGAGTTATATCCTCTCGTTGGATTGTTCCTTTTATCATTATGTAGTGTCCTCCTTTGTCTCTTACTATAGCCTTAGTTTTAAAGTCTATTTTGTCAGATGTAAGTATGGCTACCCCAGCTTTTTTCCCTTTCAATTTGCATAAAATATCTTTTTCCATCCCTCTCCTTTTAGCCAGTGTATATCTCTCAGAGTTGAGTCTCTTGAAAACAGAATATATATGGGTCTTGTTTACTTATCCATTCAGCTACCCTATGTCTTTTGACTGGAACATTTAAGCCATCTACATTTAAAGTTATTATCAATAGATACACATTTATTGCCACTATATTTTAACTATGTTCCTCTGTTTTTTCTTCTTCCTCTTCTTCTTCCTTCTTCCTTCTCCTTCTTTTTCTTTTTCTGGCAAGCCCTTTAACAATTGTTGTCACACTGGTTTGGTGGTAAACTCCTTTAGCTTTTCTTGTCTGGGGAGTTCTATATGTCTCATTTAATTTTAAATGATAGCCTTGCTGGCTAAGTACTCTTGGTTACAGGTCCTTCCTTTTCATCACTTTGAATATTTCATGCCTATTCCTCCTGGGCCAAAATGCTTCTGTCGAGAAATCAGATGACAGTCTTATGGGAGCTCCCTTGTAGGTAACTAACTGCTTATCTCTTGTGGCTTTTAAGATTCTCTCCTTGTACTTAAGTTGTCATTTTAATTATGATGTGTCTTGGTGTAGGCCTCTTGAGGTCTGTCTTGTTTGGAACTCTGTGCTTTGTGGACTTGTGTGTCTTTTTCCTTCACCAGGTTAGGGAAGTCTTCAGTCATTATTTCTTCAAATAGGTAGAAATAAGCCTCCACCTTCTTTCATGTCTTTATTCACTTTGCAGAACAAACAGTATCACTTTCTAAAGTTTGTGCTTAAAACATAAAAACAGTGGGAGAGAGGGAAGCTGCTCTGTGACCCAGCCTTGATACAGCATCAGTTCATCTTTGCTTTAAGATGGTCCATGGTTCCCAGGGGGAAATATTTCTTTTACTCCTTAATGTCTCCCCCAGAGCCCACCTCAGGGCTAGATATTTTCTGCCTATTAGGTAAGAACTAGTTGAATTGGGTCGTAGAGAGGTGATATGATTGAATGAGGAATAAGGTAGAATTATGAATTATTCTTACATTGACACAAAGTTCTGAAGACACCTGTTCCTCTTTATTGAGAAAAGAATGAATAAAATTTCTCTAATTACTGTGGATCCTTGAGAATAGGCAATATAATTTTAAACATTTTCTTGAAATCTTGTTTGTTTACCATGTAATCATTACTTATCTGAAATAGAGCATAGTAACTTAGTATTTAGATATGTTTGATAGTGTTATGATTCATAGTAACATAGTATTTTATAGAGCATTTCAGTTAATAGAATTTCTGCTTTATTAGGAGCCAGGACTGTCTGTAATGGATACATCATTAATATTTTTTAAAAATAACTTTTAATGATACAAAGAATCCAATGAATAGTTCTCTAAACTCAAATTTAATTTTTAAATTACATATTTGTAACCATTTCCAAAGGAGTCGGTATCCTGCATGCAATGTGTTCAATAAATATTTAAATTAAATAATAAACATTTATGAATTTATTATTTATAACAAGTGATAAATATTAAACAATATACATTATTTAAATTAAATAGTAATTATTCAAAAATATTTATTAATTTCTCACAAGGTCTTAGCCAACTTACTAAGTGTTCAGGATACCTCAATGAATAAGACATGAGTCCTGCCCTCAAAGTGCTTAAATCTGAACTGAGAATGTATTAAATCCAAGTTATTGGAGTTGGAGGTATTTTTCAGAATATAAATTATACTATATACAATGCTATATTAATTTTCCAGAAAATGAATAACTAGCTGTAATACTCTCATGCAGATCAGTGACAATACTGATAAAGCTTGTTTATTTGTCATTATTAATGTAGGAATTTTCTCTTAAAATTGAGGTTTATATTTCTACAGACTTAAACCTAATGAAGATCTTAAGATTTTATGTGGATATCCAAAACTCCATTATACCAAGAGTGATATTTGCCACTTTACATTGAACCCTCAAATTGATCTTTCTCATTTTTAGTACTGGCTGTGCCTACTGTTCAGTCGTGCCTCCACTTCTAACCTCTGTACCCTGCTGCCCCACATCTACCTCCATCTGTTTTCTCTGCCATTCTTGTGGTTTCTGCCTCTTTTCCAGAGAAACTTGACTCTAACTCAAAGCAGTTGACTGTTCATGGACATAATTAGGCCGCTGGCATGCTCTTTTCCTTCGGACCACTGTCATGAGCTACCATTTATCATTTTCTCTGAGCCCTTTTACTTTCATTGCCACTTTCTGTTCAAGGTTGGTACATTTGTGTTAAGTTACACTTGTGCCTGAAGATGGGGCCGTGAGAAAGACTGGTTGCGTGGAAGGGTGGGCTACTTTGATGTTTGGAGCATTCTGGACACTTAAAGTTGCCAGAAGGCTGATCTGTTATACCCAACATATGTAATATTATTAAAGTACAATTCAGCTTCCACAAATTCTTGTTTTCATCCAAAGAGCATTTTATAATCCTATCGAGAGAACAAATTTTCTCCTTTGGGATATGAACTCAGGTTAGCTGTCTGTGCAGGTAATATTAAGAGAAAAGTACCAGACTGTTCCCTCAGATTTCTACCATTTAGATACAGGAGTGAATTTTTACAGAGATCTCAACCTGTTTATGTTGATTTGCCCTGTTTTCTTGTATACAGCCTTCTTTTATTTTATTGCCTATATGCTACTCAATTGTATGTAGTAGGAATGTTTTATTTTTAAAACTTTGAAAATAGAGGCAGTTGCATTTACTGTTGATAATTGTTATCACCCATTTCATCAGTTCAAGAACATAAATTTTAGTATTAGCATAAAATATATTTAAAAGCAGTTTAATAAAAATTTATTCATTGGAAAAAATGTTTGAATCACTCGTGAGAGTCACCAGCTTTGACCAAGTAATCGGGAACACTGGTATTAACAGAATTATTCTTGAAAGCCACGTGGGAAAATCTCAATTCTGTCTCTACAAATTCGAAGAACTAATGGCAGCCCTTGCCTGAATTTCCTGAAATATGTTATGAAGGCATCAGGAAATAGCAAAGGAGAGAACCGAATAAGAGGCCAGACAAGCCCAATTCAAGGCTGTTAGCTGTAAAAGCTCTGAGTTTCTGTTTCCTTAGCTATCACACAGGGACAATCATCTTAAAGTACTGTTATAAAAACAAACCACAAAAAGCCTACCAAACCTTGGGAGCCGAATAAATGTTGATCACTTCCCTTCCCATTTATTTGAGACAAAACATTGTTCAATATACCAACAATACTCTATATTGTAGGACAGTTCTAGGATTCACATGCTCACTTTTACAACTCCAGGAATACTGGATCTTGTTGGAGGACCTGGTTTATTTTTAGCACAATCAGTTTTTGGTTTTGGTTTTTCTTTGATGGACCCGTTCAGATAGTGAAGACTCTTGACAATTCATAAATATACTGATGTTTTCACTTCAACAACAAAATTAAAGCAATTCAAAGTGGTAAAAATATGAGAAAGTTATAGGAAGCTGTGATGCCATTTATATCATAGAATCTTCTCTTTCTTAAGAATATGATTTTATTGACTTCTAAGATATTTACCAGTTGAAAATAAGTATGGTTTTTAGTTGCTAGCTGTTCATCAACTATCCAGTTTCCTGTAAATAATTTGTACCTACTTGAACAAATTACCCATGCGTACTTTATAACAGATACTTAAAATAAAAATTTACACGTGTTAATCTTTTTAAGGCTTCACAAAAACCCTGTGAGGTGGATGTTTATGTTTATCATCTTTAACTGACCCAAGATGAAAGAGAAGCCCAGAGAGGTAATTTCCCAAAGTTCAGAAAACTAATAAGGAATAGAGGCAAGACTTAAATTCAGTCTCTGACTCAGAGCTTATTAATCACTGGACCATATTGTTTTTTTTTGTTTTTTTTTTTTTCATGAAGTGACTGGTGGGGAGAAGTTTGAAAAGTTGAGCCTCTCAGGGCCCTTTAATTTCAAATATTAAATGTCTTTGCAGATTCTTATGACAACACTGAGGTAAAATCTGCATTTGTAGCTTCAGTTTCTTCCAAAGATCTTATGAAACGGTAAAATGTGCCAGCCTGAACCCTACCCTGCTGGCTCTGCCCCTCATTCCATCCCTCAGGGAGCTCTGCTTGTGGTGTCCGAGGCACAGCCTCACTGGATGAGAGACGCAGTGAGGAAATCTGGACACCCCCGCATGCTCTTTCAACTTGAATAAAATATCCAGTCTCAATTTTATTTTCCTCATAGTCTTATGATGTGTGATAAAAGAACTCAGCTTATTCATATTATAGGAAGCTTTTCAAGTTCTTTGTAGGCAGGCGCTTAGGTGCTTTGGTTCTTGTGGGCTTGCTAATTAGACTATATAAACTGCTATAATACCTCAGGTGGCCTCCACTCTGGATCCTGGGTGCCCAGTTCCTTCCAGAAAGTCACATGCTCTGTATGTAACACATACTTCACTTATTTGAGTTGTCTTTTCTAATTATTGTATCTCCCCCCACCCCCGCGAACAGACTCAATCATGTCATTTTCCAGGTACCCTGCTGTGGCTCTCTACCTTACCCAGGCGTCTATTTTCCTACCAATGGAATCTAATATTCCCTCTGAAATCACAGATAAAGTCAGTGTAACTTGACCCACTGTTAAAGAATAACAATTCAAGTGAAAAGTTTAGAATGTTGTATGTAATTTGAAGCAAAAATATGATTTGAAACTAATTAGCCATGAAAATAATGTGTACTTCTCCTTTGTAATAATTGTTACAGTTTTCCTACATAGTTCTAAAAAGGGAAAATGGTGCAAATAACATAAGAAAGAGTATAGCAGAGGTGTAGGAAATTTATTACATTTTTTATGTGTTAAAAATCTAGGTAAGAGATAATAGCTTCTTTTTTAAAGGCATAGAAATGTGTTTAATATTTCTAATTTTGAATAATGTTTTACCTATGCTCGTTTAATTTTAACTATGCCAATGGACTTTTCAAATAATTATTGGTAGTTATTAAAAAGTACTTTTTATAATAAATATTGAAGTAAATTTTAAGCTGAAGTTATTAGTAATAACAGAATGTATCAAGTATCCATATATTATGTAAAATACAGGGCTTCTTTTCCAAGCTTCTGAAAATGTTTTATTAAACCTCAGTTTCCTCTTCTATAAAATGAAGGCATTAATCTCTAAATTGCATGGATTATTTAGGGATAAGATGAAATAATGTCTTGTAGGGCATTTTGCGCAATACCTGGCACAAAATAACTGTTCATTACATGGTTATTATTATTATTGCTGATAAAATAAGTTAGTACTTCTTTGGCTATGTACCAGATGAAAAATACTAGTCTTGTTGTTAATGAATGACTGAAAGATCTGTTTTACAGAAAGGAAATTGCCATTTAAAAAAATTTTTTTTCTTAACTCTTGTCTTTAGAGGACTTTTTAAAATGTCTCTAATCTTTGGGTGTCAGATATCTTAACCAGTCTACTTTTATCAAAGATGAGCTAGGATAAAAATAGAGATGTTTATTGGCATGAAGTTTGAGTTTTCTTTTTTAATAATTGACAACTTTTGATTGACTTCTTTTAAGTGACATGCTAAAACATATAACTTAATCTGACTGTGTGCATATACAATCTAAGTGGACACTCCCAGTCTCCACCTGCTCTGGCTCTGAGTAATGGCTACACAGATGTTGGATGTGGTAAAACAGCACCATGCTTAATGTTCTGACAGAAACATGGAGCATAAGTAGGAGATCTGTGCCCTGCATCACTTACAGCAGCAGGAATGAGGGTACACTAAAGATGGGACATTTACAGCATATGCCATTTGAAAACTGTAAATATGTTGATTTTTGTACTATGTCTTTACTCTGGCAACTGTAAAAAGTAATAATGATAAAAACCTGTTCAGACCGGTTTCTGATATTCAGTAGTTGCCAGAAAGTATTGCATTGCCTAAAACACATCCCTGACACACCTAAGACACTTAGAGGCATCTTTAGTTTGGCATTTAGGGGTCTTTGATTCCATAAATTTCATAAAAGCAAAAGTAAGTATAAACTATAGGGAGCTGGGATTTTTTGAAAAGGGTGGAAGAGAGGGAGGGAGGGAGGGTAGAAGGGAAGGAAGGGAAGAGGGAGGAAGGGCGGCGGGAGGGGGATGGAAATGAGCATAACAGATTTCACATTACTTGATACCAAGAACATAGGAGGGCTATCCAAGAAGATTCAAGTCTTCTAACCAGTGTGGGAAAAAAACAGTAGCTGTTTATAATTGGTGAAAATAATTATAATGTTTATTGAGATATTTTTAATAATAGTTAAAATGAAAATTTGGCATTTACAGAATATACCTGACACTTAAATATTCTCTTAGAGGATAGGGTAAAAATACCAGTGAAAAAAGTGCTAGCCCCGGAAAAGAAAAATGATAAACATACTATGTGATTACAAAGGATGATTACATACAATAAATTAAGTATGGCAGGATTCCAAGTGCTATGATTATAGGAACATGCTCCAGGCAATCTCTACTGAGCATGGTTAAGCAAGAAAAGATTGATAACCTTTCGTTAGAATTACTCTTTCATTTTCTGGCTTCCACCCTATTGCATAAGGGATTAAAGATTATAACTAAGTTGTATTGATGTTTTATATTTAATGCTTTGTTAAAGATCTTCAAATAATTTTAAATGTTTCTTCAAGTAATTTAAAAAGTTGCTCAGATAATGCTGATAAAGGTTAAACAAAAGGAAGTCTCAACACAGCATATGTTAGTGTCATGGGAATGCCATTTTACTTGTGAATACCATGATCATTGGCCCTGCCAAGATATCTTTGTCTTTAGCATCAAATTAAAGTTATACACTATGTTCTACTGAAAGAGATTTTGCAGACATAAATGATTTATATGTAGTAGAGATATTTAGAGCTTAGCATCTTGTGTTTTTTTAATAACTTAAGATAGCTTGCTTTTATCATTGGAAGTAATGTTTAAAATAACTTATTAGCTTACATGAAAGAGAGTACTAAAATTTTTTGTCATATGAAGAAGCTATAAAGGTTTACAGAATAAGTATATGGATAATTTAGATTAAAGTGCATTCTAGTTGAACTCAAGACAGAGCACCCAAAGAATAGTAAATATTTTAATTAAAGAAAAATATAGATTACTAATAACAGGATCCAAAAGACATTAAATAACTACCAGATTGTGTTTCAAGCCAAAATGCAATAACAGGGACCAGATTTACCCTCACATCTGAAATAAATAAAAAATGGAAAAATGTATGAAACAACAAATTTCGATAGAATAGACATAAGGCAGTGAAAGACAAGAATCCCAGTGGTATGGGAAACAGACAAGGTGAGTTTAACAATTGCCCTGGAATACTACTTTAATAAGATTTTCCAAGTAGTTACAGAAGGAGGGAGAATGCAGGTGGAGCCCAGCAGACTTAACAGAATTGAGGAGACAATGTGAGAGTCTGAGAAAACCAAGGTGGCTGGAGTGTGCAGGACAGAGTAGTGGAAAAGAAAAACCTCCAGAGGGTTCTCAGTATTCAGCGGAGTACTGATTAGTCCTTGTGTGTGAGGAAAGTACGCAAAGCCAGAGAATCACCCGAAAGAATAAAAGGGTACAATGCTAGGTCTTATGCAGGGCCAGTAAGACTGTCTGTTCCCACCAGTTAAATGGAAAAGCCTCAAGGTTCACAAGCAACTGGGTAGTGTACACAGAAAGGTCTTGCTTTAGTCTAGGAAATAATTGGCCTGAGCACTATTGTCCTGGCTAACAAATGTTAACAGCAAGAATTAAAAAGATTAAACGGCTTCCCAATGCATCCTAGGACAAAGCTCAAAAATATTTATATGAATACAAATATCTGATACCCAAAGAAGTAAAATCACAATGTCTGATACTTAATAAAAAATTATAATACAGAGCAAAAAGTAAATGGAAGATTAAATCAATAAATCAACTAATACAGAACTTTTACAGATGTTAAAATTGGCAGATTAAGACATTAATATACTTATTATAGCTGAATTCCATGTGTCCAAAAAGTTAAGTGAAACATGCGATATATTAAAATACACTAAATCAAACTTTTAGAAATCAAAACTGCAATGTGTGCAAAGAAAAATACACTGGATGGAATTAATAGAAGATTAGAGATAGCAAAAGAGAAAATAAGAAAATGTGAAAATATAGCAATATAAATTATTTAAAATGAAAATCAAAGAGGGAATTTAAAAAAGCACCAGTGAGCTGTGTGGAAAAAATTAAGGGTTTCATGTGTGTAACTGGTATGTCAAAAAAGAGTTAAAGAAAATATGTTCGGAAAAGGGCATTTGAAAAAGTAATGATTTAATAATCGCCAAATTTGTTTAAACAATAAACCTGAAGATTTAAGCTCAGTGAACCACAATGAACCCTAAACAAAAGAAACATGAAGAAACTATACCAAGGTACATCATGGTCAAATTGCTCAAAACCAGTGATAAAGAAAAATGTTAAAAGCTACAAATATTAAAACAAAATAACTCTATACAGAGGTAGAAACATAAGAATTATAACAGATTTCTTGTCAGAAATTAAGTGAGGAGACAGTGGAGCAACCTGTTTAAATACAGAAGAAGAAACTTGTCATTGAAAATATTTCTCAAAATAATGGTTAATTAGAGATGTTTTGAATATACAAAAGCTGAAAGAAATTATCAATAGGTAATTTTCACAGATGTGACAAATAAAAATCAAAAACCAAAATGATAGACTCAAATTTCAGCACACAAAATCACATTAAATGCAAATGGTCTAAATGTACTATTTATAGGGAGATTTGCAAAATGAATAAGAAAACAAGACACAACTATGTGCTGACTACAAGAAAAACAGTTCAAATATAAGGACACATATACGTTGAAAGTAAAAGATGGGGAAAAGTTGAATTGACTATATTAGCATCAAAGTGGATTTCAGAGCAAAAAAAAAAAAGGTACCAGAGAGAAAGACCATTCCACAAAGGGGTCATTTTATTGAGAGATACAATAATCTTAAATATTTATATACCTAATAACAGAACTTCTAAATATATAATGCAAAACTTGATAGAAGTACAAGGAAAAAATGGACAAATCCACAATTACAGTTGGGAATTTAAAGCCCACCCTTTCAGTAATTGATAGGGAAGAAAGGAATAGAAAATCAGGAAGAATATAGATATTTTTAAAATGTTATTATCCAACTGGACCTAATTGAGATTTATAGAACATGCCACCCTACAACAGTAGTGCTGAGTTTTATAAGTTCTTTATAAATTTTGTAAAGGCTAAAATCTTAAAAACTAACCCATCATGGCTCATTTCTGTTACCTTTGTGACTTTCTAAATAAACTTTTGTTTAGGAAAAAAAGCTAACTCACCATAACAAGTTTTAGTGAGAATGTGAAGCAACTGGACACTCCTGCATTGCAGATAAGAATTTAAAATGTTGCAAACACTTTGAAAAACAGTTTATCCATTTTTAAAAATAAATACACACCATATGATCCAGCCATTCCTCTCCTCGATATTTACTCAAAATAAATAAAAGCATATGTCCATACAAAGACTTGTACATTCATGACAGCTTTGTTTATAAAAGTCAAAAACTGGAAACAGCCCAAATATCCATCAACAGGTGAAAGGATATGTAATTGGAATACTAGTCAACAATAAAGTGATGCATTATTTTGGATGACTCTCAAAATAATGATGCTGAGTGAAATACACTGGAGAAAAAAAAGAGTACATTTGGTTCCAATTATATAAAATTCTAGTAAATGCAAACTTATGTGTAGTGATAGAAAACAGGTTGTTTGGGGGTGTGAGAAGCAGTGATGCAGGGAAGTACCGCAAAGGTCATGAGGAAACTTTAAAAATGATGTACATGTTCATTATCTTGACTGTGATGATGGTTGCAGAGGTGTACATATGTGTCAAAGCTTGTTAGAGCATGCACTTTATGTCTGTTAATTATACTTCAATAAAGCTCTTTTAGATAACACTGCTTAAATCCATGAGAGGATCTGTATGGAATAGTGAATAAATGCTACATTTTAAAAAGTGTATGTCAATCTCAAAATAATTATAATAGGGAATAAGATCAAATTGTTGCCTTTAAGGAGTTGACAGGTTGTTTTTTGGGGGGCCATTAAGGCTGATTTTATCGAAGAATTGGGGAAATTGAGTTTTATAGGAACACCAATCCTTAGGCTAATAAGATCCTGTTTTAAAAAAAACAAAGGAAAGGTTGTTTATGGCTGAAAGAAATAGTCATATATTTATGATAAGAGTTGACGTTTCAACCATGCCTTGAAAAAATATACATGATTTCAGTAGAGGAAGATGAGAAACAAATTCTAGCTAGAATGAAGAGGAGAACAAAGGCAGAGTTGAAAGATCATAGGACATGTTTTGGGGAAGAGCAATCATGTAGTTCAAGCAATTCTGTTTCCTCTTTGACTGCCACAAGCAGGACTAACCAATCTTGATTATGCATTCTCTGGTAATTTACTCCATACCTGTCTCATTTTATTGCATTATATGTGTCTCTGGCTTTATCCTTGGGGGCACTTTCCTGTTAGAAAGAACATTTGGCTCATTCTAAATGTTTAATAGTAAGTGCTATGCACCTTTAAAATATAGGAAAGTCTGGGGGTCAGTTATAATCAGAGTAGGCAGGTGGAATTTGTACTGATCCTATAAAAACATAGTAGGTTTTAGATGAGAGATGGAAAGTTGAGAGAAGGTTATTCCATAGACAGAGGATAGTAAAGCATGTGGGGGTTGGGGAAGTATCTGTTAAGGAGTACTGAGAATTGAGGTTTATAGGAAAAAGTTTTTATTAATGGTAATTATTTAGCCCAGCCAAGCAGAGGCACATGCATTATATTTAAAGTGGAAGAAAAACAAAACAAAACAAAGCAGGCATTTCCTCTAGTTCCTGCTGTGACTATTAAGTAGAGCTATAATCAACCAGAAGAAGAAGTTTCTTGCTGTTTTATTTTATTTTGTTTTGTTTTGTTTTGTTTTATTTCATTTCATTTATTTTTGAAACAAAGAATTTTCTAGGTTATTTACAAAGTATATCTGATATTCTGTTTTGGGAAATATATTTATTTTCTTTATTTTCTTTTTAGTGAAATATATGTATGTTATGTCAGTATGGAATGAATAATAAGATCGCCTTTATTATTGGCATTATATTCTATTTCCATTATGAACCTGTAGTGGGCCAGGGGTTAAACAGGATTGAGAAACAGTGAATTAGAATGTCACCTTTTAGACAGAACCTGTGCTTAACTTAGCTTTGTGGTATTCTAGAAAAAACTCTGGTTTTACAATCAGAGCACCAGGATTTGAATCCCACTTTACTTTAAAACTTGTTCAGTGAGCCTTAACTTAATTATTCTATCAGATCCTCTTTCATCAATCATTAAATTGGGATAAAAATAATGACTTCAAATCATTAATATGTGGATTCTCTTTCTCTCTCTCTCTCTCCCCCCCCCCCCAAAAAAAAACCATGGGAAAATATGTAGCACATTGCTGGTATATAGTGGTTTTTAGCCACCATATCTTTATCTTACATAGATAATGTAATGCTATGCAGTTAATAGATATTCAAACACTTGCTGAATGAATCAATACACGAATGACTGAGAACCTTTGAAAAAAAGTTTTTTTAATGTTACAGTGTTCAGCTTAATTGTGCCTAGAAACTGGTGGTGAAAGGAACCTTTTTCCTGGTCATCTCTACACGTTTGAGTAAAAGAACAGTGTTAAAACTTTACCTTTTCTCAGGTTATATGTCTTAAAGATGGTGAGCTGACTATGCCAGATTTGTTTTTACTTTAATCATTTAATTTCCATTTTAATTCAGTTTAATTTTAGATGAGCCTGGTGACATGTAGCCGCTGGTTCTCCGAGTACCCTTAGTTCCCCTGTTGTAGCAGGGTGCGTAGTGACCCCTTGGCCTTCTCCTGTGACTAATCTCCCATCTAGACAAAAGTATTTCTCATAATTCAGAGCATAGTCTGGAAGAATATTCACAGTTTACAAAAGAAAATTTGTCTTATAATTTAAAAAAGGACATTCAAACATAATAAAATATGAAAAAGGCATAGCTTAACCATGGAATTTGGAGTATTAAAACTATTCTGAAGGTAAATACAGTATTAGAGTAACCTATACTAATTTGATTTAAATAAAAAAATATTGAAAAGAATTAGAATTATTTAAATGAGCATACCATTTATAGTTTTGTAAAATGCTTAAAAAGGACATTCAACTGTAATTTGGATTACACTACTATTTTACATAGTGAAACATTGATTAGAACAAAACTATCAAGTAAACCTCAGAACAAATCTGTATAATAGAATCTGAATTACAGAGACTCAAATTTATTGTAGGTACACTTTTAAAGACTTGATTGAAATTGATGCCACTTAGCAAAAAGAAAGAACATAAAACATCAAACTTACTCCTTTGTTGAAGGTGGCTGAATCTCACAGCTCTGTGCTCCATCAAGGCATGGCCTTGATGCTTAGTGTTCATTGTTAGGGTTTCACTGGAGGTGTTCAATGAATATCTGTGGAATTTAAGAAGGTTAAACTTATAACCTATAATATGTTATAATTCAGAAGTTAGAAGCTAAAATCTAGGAAAATCTAAGCTTCTTTTTAATATAAGCTCTAATCATTCAAAAGCTATTTGTGGTATGTTCTGGAAAGGTGAATTTGTTGACTTTATTTTTCAGGGAACTCATTTGGACATAATAAGTAAACAAATTGCAGAGCATATTAGGTGGTGATAAGTTCTGTTTAAAAAAAAGAAAAGAGAAGAAAGGGTGGGAAATTTTAAATAGTGTGGTCAAGAGAGGCCTCGTTGTGCAGGTTACTTTTAAACAGTATTGAGGGCCGTTGGACTAGAAAACCCAGGAATGAGAGTAATTATAGAATTAGAAATTTAAAATTTAATTTATCTCTTTTGTTACATATGTTACTTCTCAGCAGGAGGATGCAGATGAGGGTAAAGTCAGCTTTTGCTTTTTTTTGTCTTTCCATTAGCTTAAAAAAGGAATGGTAGTTCTGCTCTATTTTCTTTTTTCCACTTAGCTTAGACACATGTGTTTCATGGGATTTTTGTCCAATAATAAGAACGAGGTTTACTTTGAGAATTTCTTCATGACAGCCCAAAGCAACATGTAGCATCATTCCGTAGAATTCATTGTGTTTTAGAAACATAACAATTCACGTATTGCCAGTTGTAGAGGATTCTTAGTCATCTCAGTTTGAGCAACAAATCAACTTATTGTCCCTTTGAGTCATTGAATTATATATTCAGATAAGAAAACAGTTCATTTTCTTAATATTCTTGATTGATTTTATCCTGATTTCAAAATAAATGCATTTGTTTCTTACAGATTGTGTTTCTGGCATCTGCATATGCGAGTCCCCAGCTCACTGATGAGAGCTGTTCGGCCGTGGCTGCTGTCACACACTACCTGTATCTTTGCCAGTTTAGCTGGATGCTCATTCAGGTTGGCACCTCATTTCTTCACCCCATTCCCACCCTGACCCTTTCAGCTTTCTCATGAATCTGGGTGGAGTGATCTTCTTCTTCGATAGTCTTTATACCAAAGTGGAAATAATTGCATCACTGCATTCTCAGGAGATTAATGCAAGAAAAACCTTATAAGCTATACAGCATTAGAGAGCAGAGTAAATTTGAGGAAATGAAAAAGAACTGTATTAAGATTGAATATAAAGGTGTAGTAGGAAATGAGGCTTGTGATGCAGGCCAGCCTGTAAGGCACAGGAAGAAATTTGAGGTTTTTTGCAAGGGAAATCATAGAATTATTTTAAGCAAGGGAGCAACATGATAAGCTTTGGATTTTAGTAGGAACTCCTTGTGTGTGGTGAATTGGGAACAGGAAACAGCTGACATGAAGGCAAATTAAGTAGCATTAGATATAGATGTATCGAGGGAAGAGGACTTGGCGGTATGAACCAGGGAGGTCACAGAAAAAACAAAGGGAAGTGATCACCTTTTGCGGCTGTTTTGTTTTGTTTTGTTTTGCTTTGCTTTTTTAAAGTAGAACTATGGGAGGTAGAGATTGGTTGTGAAGCCTGAAGAAGGTGGAATGAAGGATATTTCCCAGGTTAGAGTGGATGGGGAAATGATGGTGCTTTAAATTGAAATGATAATCACTGGAGATTAGAGGAAGATGATGAGTTGTTTTTTGTTGGTTGTGTTTTTTTTTTTTTTTTTTTTTTGAGCTCTCCAGAGGGAACTTTGAGAGAAGTAGGATAGAGAGGGCTAAATATCTCAGAACAGAGGCCCATGCTATGGAAATATATTAGCAAATTGTTGACTTAGTTTTGAAAAATGGAGCCATTGTTTTGGAAGCAATCACTTTGGGAGAGAGTATAGAGTGAGACTCTAGGGGGCCTCAGCTCACTCTCCTGAGGAACTACTAAATGTTTGGGAGACATTTGAACTTTCCTTTTCTGACTAAAATCCCAAATTCTGTCTATTGCCCTATGCTGATTTGCTTGATAAAGAGACTAATGTGAGAATTGGATCCACATCAGTAGGATTAATGTCACTGATGGATCAGCTAAAATGCTGACTTTAATAATGATTTGTGCATAATGGTATTGTTAAATATTTCATGTGATAGCAATAGTTCTATATGTGTTTCTGAGTAGGCATGAGAACTATTTTATGTAAACAGATGTGTTCAGGTACTTGCATATTCTTTTTTCTTGTTGAATAAGAAGGATGTGGAATTTCCACCATACAGCATTATTGAAATATTCACATCATAGGGATGCTGGGAGAAGAGAAATGGCAAAAAATTGAAAACTTATTTGAAAAAATAATGAAAGTAAGTTTCCTTAATTTGATGAAAGAAATAAACATACAAGTCCAGGAAGCAAAGAGTCCCAAACGAGATGTATGTCAAGACACATCATAATTAAAACTCCAAAGGTTAAAAATAAAGAATCTTAAAAGCAGCAAGAAAAAACCAGAAAGTTACCTACCAATGATTTCCTATAAGACTGTTTGCTGATTTCTCAAAAGAAACTTTGTAGGCTAGAAGGGACTGGCAAGAAATATTCGAAGTCATGAAAAGCAAGGACCTACAACCTAGATTACTCTATCCAGCAAAGCTATCATTTAGAATCAAAGGGCAGATCAAGTGCTTCCCAGACAAGATAAAGCTAAAGGAGTTCCTCATCACCAAGCCACTATTATATGAAATATTAAAGGGATTTATATATGTAAAGGAAGATCAAAACTATGAACATTAAAATGGCCATAAATTCACAGCTATCAACAATTTAATCTAAAAAACAAACTAAGCAAACAAGTAGAACAGGAACAAAATCATAGATATGGAGATATTTGGATGTTTACCAGTTGGGAGAGTAAGGGAGAGAATGGGGGAAAAGGTGCAGGGATTAAGAAGTACAAATTGGTAGTTACAGAATAGGCAAGTGTTGGTTAAGAACAATACAGGAAATGGAGTAGCCAAAGAATTTATATGCATGACCCATAGACATGAACTAAGGAGGAAGATTGCCAGAGGTAATTGGTGGTACTGGGTGGAGGGGGCAAAGGGGGAAAATTGGGAAAATTGTAATAGCATAATCAATAAAATATTTTGTTAGAAAAGAAAGGCTTTGCCAATGTCTAAACTCAAAAAAAAATAAGAAAGAAAGAAGGGAGGAAGGAAGGGAGGAAAGGAAAAGAAGGAAGGGAGGAAACAGGAGAGTAGAGAAAGAAAGAGATAGATGGTATTACTATGAGAGAATAACAGACAAACTCAAGGAAGGGGTATTTTCCCAGGCACGATATAGTTGCGGGTATTGAAGAAGGAAATAACTGAACTATTTAGGTAATAGAACTAATTTGAACAATTGGAACCCTACATCTGGATTTGAAATCTGGCTCAGCCACTATTTTGGCAATCTTAATCTAGTTACTGACTCGATTTACTTGATTGACTTGACTAACAAAACTATCTAAGTTTTGGTTCTAAATCTGCATATGGGGATAACTCCTATTGTATAGAACTTTTGTTTTGTGACTTTTTAAGCAGCTCTAATTATGGAAAGTTGTGGTGCCTCTAAATTTCTCTAACAATTAAAAATAATTCTAAATCATATAACATAAAACTTAAATATCTGCTGAAATTAAAATACCCTGTGCTAGATTCTGTGTTTGCAGAATTTTTTAGTAGTTTAAATGGAACTTTTAAATTTGTGTCCTGTGTTTGTTGTTATTTATCTGCCTGGACTGAAGTCCCCAGTGGTTTGCTGAAAGTCTTCATCCATGTCCCTGACCTATTCAAGTTTTTCATGAGTGATTTGGATGAAAACAAAGGAAACTGCCTTATCAGGTAGGCGATGATAAGAGCCAAAAAGCTGAAAGAGCGAGCTGCCTGCATTAGGAGTACAGGTAGAACCAATACGGAGAAACTGTACTGTGACAGATCGAAAACCAGAGTAGAAGAGCCATAATCTGATGGGGGGATTACTGTAAACAATTTGAAATTTTAATTTAACATAAAATTTCAAGCAAATGTGTGACTGGATTGCTTAAAACACAGCAACTGCAGTTAACTACAAACAGCACAGGCCAAAGTTACCTTAATAACAGTGTGGAGGAAGCTCGGGGAGCAGTGGTTGCGTTGTAATCTACAGTGTTCAGATTATGTTGGGAACCGTAATGCTTTCATGAATCATGTTTCAACAGGAACATTAACCAGCCAGCAGGAAGTCAGGAAAGAATCCTATAAGGAATTTTGAGGCAGCTGGAGATAACTAACCTGGGAAAAACTTAAGGCGATGTGATGGCTGTCTACAAATACAAAGTACATTTGGAAGAACCAGAGCAAATGGGTCAAAAATTAGGGAAGCAAAATTGATTCATGTTAAGAACTTTTATAGCCAATGAAACTGTCAAAGTTAAAGAGGCTGTTTTTAAAAGTAGTGGGCATCCAATCACTGAAATACATTCAGAGGGGGAAACGCCCAATTTTTCAAACATGGATTTAGATGGATTTCCTGCTTTGGGGGAAGAGTTAGAATGGCATATAAAATTTCACCCTACTTAATAGAGATCTGATGTATTCTGTATCTCTTCTTCAAGTCTTAAGTAAATAGGATTGTGGCTGATGCACATTTAGTAAACTAATTAGCTTTCAGTATGCCTAATGGTTTAGGAAAACTATTTAAAGTACCAGTGAAGTTCAGCGTATTTCAGATGGTACACCACATATTTTTCATGGTTTGTGGTGTGACCACAGAGGAAAATTCAGTAACTTCTGATTCTAGGTAGGTTACTTCTAAAGAGTTGCTTTGTGGTTGGAGGTTGTTACTTTACCAGCCTGTTTTCCCATTTATAAAGTAATCTGGCTGAAATCTTTTCTTAAAACTAGAATTCATTTTCAATACATCATGTAAAAGATTAGACTACTGTTAATCCAAACCTGTTAGTCAAAAAGGGTTGAAAAACATTGAGATAATATTTTATTGAGTCTAGTTCATATTTTAAGCAGTATAGGAGAGAATTTGATATATATTATGTGGATGTGTAGCTTACAATGGCAAAAGTTAAACATTAACTTTTAATTATTGGGCTAAGCACATTAGAATTATTTTGATCTGCATTGTATATTCAATCTTAGAATAAATGCATTTAAGGCCTTTATCATGAATAATTATTTTACTTTTATATCACATACTTTTAATACAGTATAGTAAAATTAGATTATGTTTTAAAGAAAAATTTTATTGGTAAACAAGTTATGTAACTTCTCCTAGCCTAGATTTCCTTATCTGAATAATTAAGGTTTGTAACAGCAGTACCTCTCTGAGAATTATCGAAAGATAAAATGAATTAATACATGGAAAAAGCTTGGAATGTTCTTGGCACACTGCACACTCCATGCATATTTAACCATATTGTTAGCTAAGCAAATATATGTGGCTGATACTTCATAGATTTTGACACATGTTCAATACTCTGCATTTCCAGTGTAATATATATTTTCCTTTAACAAAAGAGAATTAGCTTGATACAGTGGAAAGCGTTAAAGCGAGGTAGACACTAAGTAGGGGCAGTCTTAGCAAGCTGTCTAACCTCTAACCCCTTCACTAAATAAGTACACACATGGCTGATCGCAGGCTCCATGACTGGTGGCCTGACTCTGTTTCTTTAGGCCCCGCTTTATTTGACACGGAAGTCATACTGTGCCTGACTGGAATAGAGAAACAGATTATTTTGCTTATTTTTTTAAAGCAAACAACTCAGTTTCCCTTTTAGACCATGGAAATTGAGGTATCCTCATGTTTGCTCTTCATGTAAGATTACTCTGTGGGATTACTGAAATAATTTCCCACCTCCTTACAGCAGCAGGGTCATATCTACTCTAGGAAAGATTGGCAGTGAGAATTTAAACTGTTGTTATTTTTTACTAATTTATTTTCCTAGTGTTTTATTTCCATTTCCTTTTTGTTTTGATTTGCTTTTATTTTAGAACTAGCATATTCTACGGTACAGAATATAATCAAACACTAGAGAAATATAAGATGAAAAGCGCATCTATTTATTCCTGTTTCACATGCTCTCCACCCTCTACTCCACTCTCAACGCCACTTCCCAGCGTGTTCACTGTGAGCGATTGCCTGTGTACCCCTCCAGAAGTATTCCACAGGTCTACACATGTTTATAAATATATAAACAGAAGCATGTGGATATCCTTGTGTATATATAATATGTAACATATATTTATATATGGTGTATGTATATTTTTTGTGTGTATACATATAAATTCACCACGTACAGATATACTTTTCTTCCTATTTTATAATGGTTACTCCATAATTTATTTTTCTAGTCTCCTATTAATGAAATGCTGGTTATTTCCAGTTATTTTTGTGATTACAAACTATGTTTCCTTAAACATTTTGCACTCTGAATATTTGCTTCCTTATGCACTATCCAGAGAATAAATTTGTAGAATTTATGCCTTTACTATTAGCATTGACGTAAAATATGCTACCAGATGGATTGCCAGACCATGAGTTAACCCATGAGAGAAATAAATTACAAGTAAATTGTTTGAGATATATTTATGTAAGTAAATGAAACGTAATTTTGCCTGTTTATTCATTTGGCTGAGTTTTATGATCATTTCTTATCACCAAGTTAAATTGTATAGCAATCTGCTTCAATTATGAACAATATCCAAACCTTGAATTGTCCTTGTAGTTTGTCAATCTCATGCCTGGGGCCACAGCTTACTTAAAAGGATAATGTTTTATTTTGAAACTAAAGCTTACTTGAAGAGAGTATTTTCTAAAGGGTAGAATAAAGTTAGAAATCATTTCAAAATTATATGAGCATTCACATCTTGTGCCTTAATTTCTCCATAAAATAAGGCTATGAAGAAGTAAATACTTAGTGGCAGAGCACAGCCACAGGAAGAGAAATGCTAAAATTAGCCATGTTTTTCCTTTATCATTGGTTTAATTTGGGGGGACATCAAAGGTATTAGAGGGAACAGACTGGTAATTACCAAGATAAAAGTGACATACCCAGGAAATACTGAGTTCACTAATCCTCAAAAAACCTTGTAGTTTATGTCATGCAAAAGTTGTTAAGGCTGACTGGAGCAAGGACATGTGGTAACATTTCTGAGTCTGCCCTCTGAAATGATGACTAAGAACGTATGGTAATCACAGGATTAATAGCATCCATGATCTTTGACTAAACTCGATGCTATAAATCTATCCAAGGTTTCTAGTGACACAATTAATAACCAAATATTAAATGGCAGGCTAGGTACGAACTTTATCTCACATACCATGAAAATTTACGGGATCCTACCAGCCTATTTTTAACTTAAGGAAAAGAAAAGGCATTTTTCTTTTGTTTTACAAATATACTAATATGTCTTATGTTATATATTATATGGGTAAACTAATCAATTTGTGTTTATAGAGCCTATGAAAGAATAATTATGACTTATGATAATCAAACAGGTAACAAGGTATGTTTTTTATTTTCCTATGTGAGTACTTGGAAAATAGTAGTAGTATTCACTGCAAATGTTACTATAAAAATAAATAGACATTTCCATATAGGAATGCAAGTAAAAATGCTTACAGACAGTCTTTTAGTTTATTCCTACCTATATATGACCTGAATTATATCTGTGTATTTTAATTAGTCAGTTTGCATCTTAATCAGAAACAGTTTAAATTCTAACAGTCTTAATTACTAATTATGGGAAATATGCATCTTCCATTGTCAGTTTACTCTTGTGTTTTTAAAAGTCATAATAAAACTTAAGAGAAAAGTTGTCTTGATTAAATGAGATATAGCTTATTGTGGGGTCTACATTTGTTACCCAATTAGTAAATATTGATTCCATTTTTCCTCTCCTAAAATGTCTCATTTAACATTTTAAAGTTTCCACCAGTTAACTTTGACTCTCTTTATTAGGAATTCAATGAAATCACCTAAAGTTCTTTTTGGAAAAAAGTATATAAATGAATAAATTCAACTCACCCAAATTATGAAATTATTATTAAATTAAATTAAAATTGTTAACTCAAATTTTATACATCTGTATTTATTTGACATTTCTCAATAGAGATTATATGCAAGGCATTTTATTTGTTACTATGAGGTATATAAAAATTAATCTACCACAGCTCTTAGTTACGTTTCAGCCATTTATATTTTATAAACTTTTATAAGTTTCCCTTTAATGTTAGCAAAAAAAATAACAGAGGGAGAAAGAAGGTTTATCTTCACACTTGTGTCAGGCAAATGCATCTCCACTGGAATACTCATATAAAGTGAGTAGGGGGAATGAATACAAAAATAATAAGCTCATGCAAATATTAACATTGTCAATATTTGTATGAATTTCTGTAGAAATAAATCTTAAATGTAATCAGTCCTCAGTGTGCTTTAGATGTGTGTTCCACTCTCAGTTTTATAACTAATAAGAATACTTTTTAAAAAACTGCTTTTTTTTTTTCCACCCTTGAGTTTCCTCATCTCTCAAACAAAAGAATGGTCAGATGATCTGTGAGATTTGTTATCACTGCTAAAATTCATAGTCAGTGCCTTCACGCCATTAGTGTTTTTATTTAAGGAATCATGATTGCTACAATAATTTAGTCAAAAAGTGGGTCAGGAAATTGGTATTAATTTATACTTTAACCTCTCCTTTTACCTGAGGAACAAATTGAGACCCACAAGATTCAAACATATGGCTTATCCATGCAGAACCATGTCAAAAATGCAAATCAAGTCAATACTCACAATGTCTTTTCAAATTTTTATAAGTATTTTAAAAGTTCTTATTGACCTGAAAATTTATCTTTTGAGTGTGGATACCTTTGCAAATTATCCTTTCCTGTATTTCTGTGAATTATGACAGAAAAATTCAAAAAATATCACTAGGTAGTTTTCTTAAAATTTAAAATTTGTTACAGTGACCTTTTAATTTAGTTCTCTCAAGTTACCGTCACCCAGGTAGTCTGGAAGTGCTGGTAATAGTGGTAAGTGTCCAAATTCAAATACATCATTCTTCAAGATCAACAATGACAAAAATAAGGAGGTGGTCATTCAAATATACCAATGATCAGAGTTGTCATTAAAGATCTCTATGATAACACCACTGATTTTTAAACATACTGCAGAAAATTCTATTCAGTTACCTCTTTCAAGATGGCCAACTTGAAGGTTTCCAAAACTGAAGGTACTTTTTAATCTTTTTAGACGAACTTTCAGGGCCAACACCACATTAATGCTGAGAAACTTTGTATCTGTATGTATGAATTATAGTCAAGTTGGATTATATATAGTTGGTTATATTTGGGGGTAATAACATTTTGTCCCCATGATGATTACATCTTTAAGATGGCCCAGAAGATGGTCTTTACAAAATTTTCAACGCTTAGAGATAGAAATGTAAATAGAGACCTAGATATTAAAATTTTCAGTTCCATTTAGTCTTTCGCATGAAAAAAATGTAAGATAGGCAGTAAGTGGTAAGCTGTGCCCAATACATGTGAAGCGCGTTTGCTGAGATAGACACCCTCTCACTTGCAATGATAATTTTGTTATTTCTAATATTAGGTAAACACAGAGACACTAAGGTACACAGATCACATATGGTATATACCTATCAACATCAAATTATTATGCAAACATAAAGATTTCTTAATACTCTTACCTTAGTTTTCAAAGAAAGATCCATGATTAAAGGGAAAGCAATATAGTCCAATGCTCCACTGTCTTCTTTTTGCTTATATACTAGCAGTATCTGGAGCTGTTAAAAAGTCAAGGTTTTGGGGGTTTTTTGTTTGTTTTTTGGTTTTTTTAAAACAGTGAAGAAAAACTAAGTTAATTTAAGCAAACATTCAAATAAGAAAAGGAGTAATAAGCATATAGGATAACTCACTGAACTCCAGAACTGCAAACTCAGTTGGACCTCACAAGGGACTATGAACATGAATGAAAGGCTTTTCCCATTCTCTGAAACACACCTTCTGTCTTCACTGTGTTTTGGCTACTCCCCACCACTAACGTTCATATGTCCTCTTTTCTCAGTTGACCAACTTAGACTGTCACCAGATTTTAAGGAATTCATGATAGATGGTTGGCCCCGCCTGGGTCAGGCCTCTCCCTTGGGTCAAAGCAGCCGTGGACAGAGCAGCCAAGGGTCATGAGCGCACCGCGAATGTGTTGGGTTGAAGGGGCAGTGGGGGGAGAGGACGTAAGAGTAGGGGTCCAGGACTCAGAGAAGGTGAGCCCATGACCTAGGCATATCCCAAAATGCACCTACCATAATATATTAAAATATTTTAAAATTCCAGTAAAACTTAGTCAAAACAAATCTTATATTCGAACCATGTATTTTCTAGAATAATTAAATGTTGTTTCATTACATAGTTTTTCTATTTTATAGCAGAAATAAAAATAAAAAATAGAAGACATACAATGGGAAATACTGTCCTTAGAGTATACCTCAGTGATTGGATTAGTTTTAGAAAGAAAGGGATTTTTTTTTTTAATTGACAAAAGTTTATGACTTTTTTAGCTTGTCTTGCTTAACTTAGTATCCAAGAATTCAGCAACAGTGTGCCTTGAGCTCTTTGGAGCTGAAGCATTGCATGTAGAAATCTAACACACAGTTATACTTGTCTCAGTCTTATCTGAGCCTGTGGTAAAGGTCACACAACTGCTGAAAGGTTCAGTGATTTTAACTGATGGAACTAATGTCCATCTCTGTAAAAGGGGACACTTTGGAAGTGTCCCAATCTTTGTCATGATGAATCAACTTAGAAAACATTTACCAATCTGTACTCTCCTTCCTGATAATTCCATCAACTGCACCACTAAAATACCATGGTATCTGAATACATGCAGACATCTATTTAAAATAAATAATTAGTACTTTTATTTTGGAGATGGGCAATCATCCCTGTTTTGTGTGAAAACAGGCAGTGTGGATCACCTCAGCAAGAGGCACTTGATACAATCTCATTTATTTGCGTCTTTGTCCCTATACTAATTATAGAAAAAGTGGGGGAGAGAGGAATTCTGTTGGTTCTAACAATTTTTAAAGAGAAGTTATAATGGAGTTACATAAGCAACAGCTCATAACATGCTTCATAATTACAGATATAAGCAGATATACATCAAGATAAGGAGTGCTGACAAGAAATAAAATTCAGAGACAAAAAACTCCAACTAACCAAACATTTTTATCCCTTCTTGGCTTTAGCCCAATCAGTACTAATTCCTCAAGGCTAATTTTGTTCAGATGGAATCTTGGGAGCCTCAGCAAAGAGCATCTGAAAAGTTTTCTCACTGGCATTAGGCATGCTTATTATTCACATAGAGTTTCCACTGTATCTGCTTACTGTTGGTCTTAAACTGCTTCTCTTTTGTCTTTTATACTATCTGACATCCTAATAGGAGATTTTAAGGGAGGTGGCAATGTTTTTCCTGGGGTGACTATGTGCTCAGCACTTTGTAATATCTGATTTAATCTTTACAACAACCATGTTGTACACATGAGGAAACTGAGGCTCTGGGGTTATTGTTACTTGTCCAAGGTTATCCAGCTAGCATGTGTGTGTATGTGTGTATAATTCGTCTGTATTCACACCCTTTCCACCACATGAAATCGAGAAGGGGGATTTATCTAGTGAATAAATATTATTGCGTGAGGTATGTATAGCAAGACATTCAATGTTATTTTTGTACTAAATTGAACATAAGTGCTTCTCATGGAAAGAGAACACTAGAAAGAACTATTAAGTTCTAGATTTGACTTAGATAAAAGCTAAGTGTGGGATTTGGGGCCAATAATACTTCCAGGACTCAGTTTCTTTATTCTATCCATCTAATGTGTCCCCTCATGCTCTATAAACTTGTCCCTTTTATATGCTTATCTTATATAAGAAATAACAGATATTAAATGTGATATAAATACAATATAAAATAAAAGTTTCCCTTAATTATTTTTCCTACTTGTTTGGAAACTAAGATTTAGGGAAGTAAATACCTCCCATAGCTGTTTCACAGCTACATCCCTAGTGCCCAGACTGATCCCAGAAGTTTAATAAACATGCAGTGTTTCTCAAGTGAGTGAGCAAAAGGAGAGTATAAACTGAGAAGGAAGAAGAGCCACAAAACCTACGCCCCCACCCACAGTACATTTATTTCTGTGCCATCATTTTCTGTTGACTTGTCTGTGCCTCCTGCTGGTGGGGGAGGGGATCTGAGACTGGGGTTATCTTCACAGTCATACCCCCTTTCCCTGGAACAATGCCTGGCCCTCTCATGATGGGCCCTCAGTAAATAAAAACTGTGCTAAAGTCTGGAAATGTAGAGCTATTTACTTCATTATCATCATGACATTGTTCACCTAGGAATTAGGTTTGAATATCAGTGTATGTTTCTTAGAGGACACAATTACAGAACAATCACAGAGGATTATGACTGAGATTAAATCAAAGCAAATTAAGAAAAATTAAAAGTATAATAACTGTTTCACAGTGCTTCTAGACTTTTAAAGTATCCTGAATTTCTTGGGTATATGAAAGAATGAATGTATGAGCTAACTAAAAAAATCAACTCAAACTATAATTATTAAGTAGATCCTAACCTTTTGCTGGCCTGTAACTTTATGGCTAAGCCAGATAAATTTGTGTCCTGTGCCATTAAACCAGAGCCTGTTCATTTTATGTTCTTTTTCCTTTCCTAGTCTGTGAATTTCTGGTATGTACTGGTGATGAATGATGAACACACTGAGAGGAGATATCTGCTGTTTTTCCTTCTGAGTTGGGGACTTCCAGCTTTTGTGGTGACTCTCCTCATAGTGATTTTGAGAGGAATCTATCATCAGAGCATGCCACAGATCTATGGACTCGTCCACGGTGACCTGTAAGTACGTCCAGGCAGAACGCGTCGCTGTTAGCCTTCATGCACCCAGACAGCTTTATTGGTAGACGGTGGAAAGAGCTGACTCCCAGAATGATTGAAGGAATACCGGGAAGACCCAGCTTCCTGTCACACTGTCTGAAGCTCTACTTCCTCTAATTATCCCTTTATATAAGAAACTATTGCCTCTCCAGTTCCTTTGATTGATTTAATTTTCTCAGGTGAGGGGATATAGCAAACAGTTCACAGTAATTTGTACCTTAGCGTGATTTAGTTTCTTCTATTGAAACCAACAAAAATACCGAGTGAAATCAAAGAACTATAAAAATTTTGATAAGGAATATAAGCAGTGAAAATTTGGAGTGTGGCACATCAAGGAGTCTGATTTGGGAAGGGGCATTGTGGGGGAAAGGCAGGCACCATCATCCAGAGAAAATCCTTGTAAAACTAAAAGACTGTATCAGAGTGAATGGAGAGTGTCTGCAAAAGTACACAGGAAGTTGACAGGTCAATTAGGTCTTTCTTATATTATGTATGAAGTGAACTAGTAGTTTTGAAATCTACAGATCTTCTTAACACATCTGTAGACATGCCTTAATCCTGAATCTGGTATCTTACAGATTTTCAGACCACTCACCTCCTTTTATTGACTCCACACGCAGAAAAAAGGCCAAAAGCCTTTGTAATAATAAAGCTTACTCAGCTTCCTTGGTATAATTATAATTAGAGGAAACAGTAACATTTCTAAATAAGAAAGAATAGTCTATTCACAGTCTTATGAACACAGTATTACCTAAGTATCTCACAGGATTTTGCAGAGATAAAAATTAGTTAACAGATGTGAAAAAATCTTTGAAAGTTAAAAGCACTTTATAAGCAAAAGTCACTTTACTACTATTACTGCCTTTGATCAATTATGATTGTCCATCATATACTTAATAGATACTTGTCAATGTATGCAAATGTATTTAACATGTGGGCAATGACACACACATGTCCCACACCACACTCAACCACAGGAGATTAGTTGTGTAATACACTTGTAACTAGTCATTTGCCTCTCTATTACTGAGATTCAATGAGATTCCCTCAAATTGATTATAGTAGTAGAATGTATTTTTCCCACATAAAATTCTAAAAGCCTAATTGTCTACAAAGAAATGATCACATCTTTTCAAAATCATGTTATGACCTTATACTACCCTGGCTTTAATTTAAATCTTGGGCTGCCAGGATTAATTTCAGAAAGTTCTGCATCACTTTTTGTCGAATACAAAGTAACCATGAGAGAAGCCCTGGTAGCTGGCAGCCCGTCCCTTTCTGAGCTCCTGGCTGAGACAGACCTTCCTGGTGGCGGTGTTAGCTCTCTCGGTGTCCCCATCCAGCCCTGGTGAGTGGGACCTGACGACGGCCATGTTAATTTGAAGAAACTCTCCAAGAGTTTCTACAAGGATTTTTTTTTTAATTTTTCAACTACAGTTTACATTCATTATTATTTTGTATTAGTTTCCCATGTACAGTAGAGTGATTAGGCAATCACATGCTTTACAAAGCTACCCCTGGTATTTCTAGTACCCACTCGGCACCATACGTATTCGAGGATTACATTATTGACTATATTTCCTATGCAGTACTTTACAGCCCCATGACTATTTTGTAACTATCGACCTGTATTTCTCAATCCCTTCACCTTTTCAGCCAGGCCCCAACCCCTTCCCATCAATCATCAGTCAGTTCTCTTTATCTACATGAGCCTGTTTCTGTTGTTTGTTCATTGATATTGCTAATTAGATTCCACATGTAAGTGAAATCATATGGTATTTGTCTTTCTCTGACTATTTCACTTAGCATAATGTTCTCCAGGTCCACCCATGCAGTTGCAAATGGTAAGATTTCATTCTTTTTTATGGCTGAGTAATATTCAATTATATATATGTGCTTACTTACTTTTTTGTCTACTCATCTATTAATGAGCTTCCATATCTTCGCTATTGTAATAACACTTAAATGAACATATGGATACATGTATTCTTTCAAGTTAGTGTTTTGAATTTCTTTGGATAAATACCCAAAAGTGGAATTCCTAGGTCATAAGACAGTTATATTTTTAATTTTTTGAGGAACCTCCATAATGTTTTCCACAGTGGCTGCATCAATCTGCATTCCCACAAACAGTCCGCAAACAGTTCCCCTTTCTCCACATCCTCACCAGCACTTGTTATTTGTTGATTTATTGTTGTTTGTTGATTTATTGATGATAGCCATTCTGACAGGTGTGAGGTGATATCTCATTGTGCATTTAATTTGCATCTCTCTGATATTTAGTGACATTGATCATCTTTTCATATGTCTATTTGCCATCTGCATATCCTCTTTGGAGAAGTGTCTATTCAGGTTCTTTGCCCATTTTTTCATTGGACTGTTTTCAATTTCATCAGTTTCTAAACTCATCTTTTATTACTTTTACTGACTGGGTCTTATCTTTTTTCCCCCCTTACTCTGTATCAGAAAGTAAACTTACTTACTTTTAAAAAATTTCCCCAGCTCTATTGACATACAATTAATATATATCACTGGGTAAGTGTAAAGTGTTCATTGTGATTATTTGATACATATGTTAATTGTGAAATGACTACCACAATAGGATCTATAGTTTTTCTTTCTTAAAACCACTTCTATTTCATTTAGGTGGCAGTGTTTGCTTGTTTTAAAGATGAACTTTAGAAGTTTTTCTTCCTTTTTAAAGAGGTTTAAAATCTTTTGTAGAAATTGGTCTTAAATGGAAACAATTTTGGTAGTCTTGTGTTTACCTCAGAATTCTCCATTTCATGCAGATATTCAAATTTATTTCCATGGAAGACTGCAAATCTTCATCATGTCTTTATGGCATACCCACCAACATGAAAGTCTGTTCTCCACAAACGATCACACTGTACCAGCCTGGTTGGGCTAATGTCAGCAACACATGACAAAGTGCCTCATGAGCTGTGGACAATGAAGGAAAGCCATATAATAGCCTTAAAATGTGTCTAGCATACATCTGTCAGTATTCAGTTTGAGTATTAATTTACAAGGGCTTTTGTATTCTGCAGCTGTGTCCACATGGCAATATAATAATTAAAACACACTAGCAAAACATTTAAGTAGGAACATTTGCTATTAGAAGACAAAGATAAGAATTTCCTATGCACAGTATAACATTCTAAGTTAATAAGCCATACGGTCATTTTATTGTCTTAATTACTGGAGAAGTTCATAGATATTTTACCTCCATCACTCCTCTCCATAAAGCATTCATTGAACACTATTTCTATAGGATGCTAGAGGAACCAATTTTACTGTGTCTGGTTTTGAATAAAAATTTTACATTATTTAACTCTCATTCAAGCTCCACCTCAAGGAGATAGCAGCATCAACATCATCAAGTAGCATCATTTAGTAAAAGAGAATATTTATTTGTTCTACCCAACTAGCGTTTGTAAATAAGCACCCATGGCCAGATGCAACTCTGACTCTTATTTCTAGTATACAAGCAACTGAGTCTTAAGTAAATGTGCTTAGTATCTATAACACCCAGGTACTGAAATGTAGAGAACTACCAAAAAAGTGTACTTAAGCAAATTCATTGTACTAGATATGTTTGGAGATGAGACTATAAAATTTTCGTTCACTGGAGTTGAGTTGAAAGAGCAGGGGCTTTGGAGGTAGAGAGACAAGGAGTTAATACGGGCTCTGCCATGTTCCAGCTGTATGGCACTGGGCAGGTTACTCTATGAGAGCCTGAAGTTCTCCATCTGTGGAATAGGTATAATAAAACTTGTGTCATGGGATTGTGATGTGGACTGAGCAAGACGATGCGTGTACAGAAAATGAATGTGCCGTACCTGGCAAGAGGAAGGGTCAGTTGTGAGAATCTCGTGTATGGGCTTGTGAACATGTGTCTCATATGTAACCTGTCAGCAAACCTGGCTAAACTTATTAACCCTATAAATTCCTGAAGGGCAGCTTACTGTTTTACTACCTACAGTTATTCTGAAACTATCATTTAAATTTTTTTCTACCTTTTCTTTTGCATCTTGGACATTAAGATTCCAAGCAACACACTCTTTATTTCTGAAACTTGAACACTTTTATCAACAAAAGTTGGAGTTTGTTTTATTTAGTTTTGTTTCTGTCATAAGCAAGGGTAAAATACGCCTCTAAAGCTCGCAATCTTCAATGCTGGCTATTGTCTTATTTAGTTCAGGCTGATATAAGAGAATACCTGAGTGACTTAAATAATAAACATTTATTTCTCACAATTCTGGAAGCTGGAAACCCAGATCAGAGTGCCAGCATGGTCAGGTTTTGGTGAGGCCCCTCTGGCTGGTTCTATCCTCATGTGACCTTCCTTGGTGCATGTACATGGAGAGAAAAATAGGTGTTTCCTCCTATTTTTGTGAGGGAGTTAGTCCCATCACAAGGCCTGGACCTCATGACCTAATATAACAAAAATCACCTCCCGAAGGCCCCACCTCCAAATATGTCACATTGGGGGTTAGTGGTTCAACATAAGAATTTTTTTTGGTGACATATGAACAGTCAGTCCATAGCAGATATTTTTAAAGTTTAAATTTAATAGATTAAAATAAATTAAATTTGAATACAATCTGAAATGAAAGGTTAAGTAGTTATTTATTTAGTTCCAGGGAGTCATTTTTGGTAAGACCATGAGTTCTGAAAATCGTAGAATTTCAGTTTCATTTATGTTGAAAGATAAACTATATCTATCTCTAGAAACAAATAAATTTCTTCTAAAATTATCCTCAGACAGTAGTGTCATATAAATGTTTTTATTTATGATGACTTCATTGGTATCAGTAATAGCTTTTTCCATGTTTTAATACTTATGATAATAACAATAGTATAATAATATATAACCTAACCTGTAATCTTATCCCAAAGCTATTTAATATATTTTATTTTTTCTATGTGTTTTCTAACATATGTACAGACACATGCTCACACATGTAGACACATACCACAAAAACAGGTTACCATATGCAGTATTTTGCAATTTACTTATTACTTATTGGACAGTTTTCTATGTCAGTATATGTTAACCACATTTTGTACTATTATGTTCTATTATATTTATTTAATTAATACTCTATTGGTGGACTTCTGGACTATTTTCATTTTTTATTTAGCATTGTGAAAATTGTACTTATATAGATATTTTCTATACCTGTGTTAATATTTTCCATAGTATGAATTTTGAGCAGTGGAATGGCTCATTCAAAGGACACATAATTTTTTAGTTAAAATATATTACCAAAGTGTTTTCCAAAATGGACACACGTATTTACACTCAAATGACAAATTATGACAGAGCCTATTACTCCACGTTCTTGACAACTCTGGGCATCATAAGGTTTTTTTTTTTCAGTGTTTAACAGTGTGAGACAGATGCATAGATAGATAGATGGGGATAGAGAGGCACACATGTATATATATAGTTACTTAAACTTTCGTTTATTCACTTATTAGTCATGACTTAATAGCTTCATTTATTATGTGCCAGACATTATACTAAGTATGTGGTCTCACTTATCCTTATGCAACCTTATGAATTTGAATATCTTTGCAAAGGTTTATTTAGCATTTTTTTTCTTTTTTTTTATCCTCACCGAAGGATATTTTTTCATTGCTTTAGAAAGAAAGGAAGGGAGAGATTGAGAGTGAGGGGGAGGAGCAGAAATACTGATGTGAGAGAAACATCGATTGGTTGCCTTTTTCATAGAGGTCCTGAATGGGGATTGAACCTGCAACCTGGGTGTGTGCCTGACCAGAAATTGAACCTCAGAACTTTCTGTATAGGACAATGCTCCAGCCAACTGAGCCACACTGGCTAGGGCTTAGTTTTATTATTTCCGTTGTGAATCATTTGTTCATTTTCCTGCATTGATTTTTCTGATTATTTTTCCATATTCATATTTTCTAATAATTTAAAGTTTGTTCTTGTTTTCTTTTTTGAAGATGATGTGGGCTGCATTACGGGAATTAGCTTTTGTCTCCCTTGAATTTTTATCTATTAACCTATCTCTCGCCTATCTGTTTTAAAGGAAAATTTACATTTTAATGTATGATATGAGCTTTTCTGTGATATCAAATTATTTCAGAGAATTATTTAAGTATTCTGTGTCCTAATTAAAATTTCCAAGTATGATAATAGCTAGTTAATATGTTGAGAGCCTTTGAAATAATTTGCTGAGGGTCAAAATAGTCAATACATGTATTGTCACAAGAGGTTCAGTCTGTGTTCATCCTAATTCATTAATTATTGGCAGAATTGGGAAGAGTAATGATTACTTTTTCATGCAAAATGCTCAGAACTTAGACATTTGAAATACCAAGCCGAATAAAGCATTAGGAAAGAGGTCATTGTAAATCCGCAGGTGGTAGAGTTGTAATGACAGAGATGCTTGTAAAATTGCATTTCCCCTCACTTATTTTCTTTAAACAGTTCATAGATAAAATGAAAAAGTTGGTCAGCTTCTTTTCACATGCTCTGTATTACAAGGTGTTTTGCAATGTCTCAAAAACTCTTATTTGGAAAACTGAAAAAGCTCATACAACCACAAATAGTCAAGTGTGTATTAGTTCAGGAAACGAATCAGTTATTTATAGAGGAAGTTCTGTTGAAGATGTCTCTAATGAAAAAGGAAATGCCCACAAATATAAACAGTTGGTCAAACAGGATACTTAGTAGTACAACTTAAGGAAACCATTCCTGGCTCAAAAGGATTTTCTGACAGTTGATATTGTAGTTCTATTTTCTACTTTGTAGTTTCCCATGAGCAGAGGATCTGCATACTACTTATTTTGCTTAAAATGTTCTTTTCTTTCATATTGTAAAATTAATCAGTGTTTGTTTTACAAATTATGGAAAGCATAAACAACACAATTTTAATAATAAGAATCAGAGCTATTCTCATCATTCAAACATAAGTACTTCTAATCATTGATGTGTTTCCGATTGTGTCTAGATTCATACATTTTTATTTTTATAATACAAAATTGGGATCATGCAGTTTTATTTCCTCTATTTCATTTAATGTTATTTTATTAGAATTTCCAAGCCATTAAGTGTACCTCAATGTTGTTAATGGCGTCATAATATCTTTGTTATCTCCAACTTTATCATAACATGTTTATCATTCCCCAGCATTAAACATTTAGATTCTTCCCTGTACCCCTTTTTAGTATTTAAAAAGTCTACATTTATGTGCTTTGTCACATTTCCATGTCACAGATTCCTTGAAATCAAAATCCTGGATTAAGGACTTAAAAATTTTACAGACCAGTACTCTAACCCCTGAGCTATGGAGCCCTCGCCTAAGAGTTAACAATTTTAAAAATAGTGACATCGCCAAACTCCTTCAGAAAGGTTGAAGATTTACAGTCTTAATGATATCAATAGACAGGCTGTCAGGGCCAGCGGGAGCGGAGACTGAGGGCAGGGCGTGCAGCCAGGCAAAACCTTCGCAAACTGCCCAGGAATATTGCAAGAACGTCGAGTTTTGCGCAGACAGGGCCACGTTGCACTGATAACCAAGCCAATGCCTTACGGATGCTCCGCCCTTGGTGCGGGGCATCCGGCTCCTGGCTGCAGATCCCCCCTGCCATCCTGCTAGGGCCACCCTGGGCACTGCCTGAGAGGAAAGGCGGGGTGACAGGGTCCCTTTACTTTGTCATTGGGCCCTAAGTATGGGCAACTCGCTGCATGGGGGAACTAGAGCAAGAGAGGGGCGAGCGGGAGCTGGGGTAACAGCAGCGCAAGAGTCTACCCTGCCCAGGACAAGACAGTAGCAAGAGGAAGTATTATATTGAGCACACGCGAGGCTAACAAGATAATTGTATAAGGCGAAAAGCCCTCCTCCCGCCTTCCAGTACCTAGTTGGAGGTGGGTCCAGAGGAAAACAGGTCACAGTGATCAGAACGGTGGCAGGGGAGGAAGTGCTGAGCCAAAGAGGCCTGTCAGTCTAGCTTGGGGAAAAGAAGGGATTGGTCAGGAGGTGGACCCACCCAGAGCGGGCACGACGTTTTGGAAGTTTATTGGGCATTGCGAGAAAACGCCTTGATCCATCCCACGCCACAAACTAATGTAAACCCAGGGGAAGGAAGGGATGCTCTTTTACTCACTTTGCAAATGCACTAGGTGGTGCTTTTGTGGGACCCTGCGGTCCTAGAAGCCTCATGGCCAATGGCAGCACCGGCCCCACACACGAATCCCAGGAAGAACCCTGGAGCCAGACAGCCGCCAGGAACAAGCTAAGCTACCTGGATGATGACGGCTCAGCAGCCACTTGGGGCCCCCAAATGACGGTACTTTAAATGGGAACAGGAATTCTGGACGCTACCTTTTGTTTTGGTCTGACAGAGAATGGCTGGGCTTTCCCCAGGTTTTCGGGAGGGGATGGGTTTTGAGACAAGAGTCTGCCGTTCTCCAGATTGTGCAGCATCTAAATTTAAAAAAAAAAACTTCTTTCCTTTCCCACTAGCCTCTGCCTCTAGAGTTTGCCTGTTGGGGATGGTGGGCAGTGGAACCCCCATTTTGGTTCTGTAACATTAATGTTATTTCTTGAGAGTATCAGTCTCCTGATACCAATGCCAGCATTTATGGTAAGTTTACTCATTTTATTATATTGGTAGGTAAATACAGTGTATTTGTCACGGATCTGCAGAGAAACAGAACCAATAGGAGATGCCAGATAGATAGATATTAATTAATTATAAGGAATTGACTCATGACATTGTGGAAGCCATCAATTCTCAAGATCTTCAGGTACAGTCAGGAAGCTGGAGAGCCAGGAGAACCAATAGTATAGTTCCAGCTTAAGCCTGAGACCAGTGTTACAGGTACCAGATTTGTGCCAGGTGCTTCAAAGGAAAGGCTAATATTCAATACGTCAGAGCTTGGAGCAAGGAAAGGTTTATTGATCAGAAAGCCTAGCTCAGGAAGATAGAACTAATCCTAAAATTCATCTTTAAAAAGTCTGGAATTAAGGAGTCTTTTATTGTCAAGGGAAGGGAGGAGAGGTGAGGCAAGGGGTGTATGTAGGCCATAGACAGGTAGGATTAGAAAAGGACCCAAGGAAGAATAAGAAATTTCTCAGTCCCTTTGGTCCCAGTTGGTTGGTCCATTGACCCATGATGATCTGAGTCCAGTTTGGAAACTCCTGTATATCCTTGAAAAACAGTCATTAATGCATATCTCTATACCTCTTATCTGACAAGGAGCTGCTCAGGCCTCAAACAGAATTCCTCTAGTTAGTTGGCACATCTGTAGCAGGAGCTGTTAGCCTGAAGGTCATCAGAAAGAGGAAGCATTTCTATCTGTAAACGAGGAGGGCTGGTGTAGTTCCAGTCCAGAGGCAGCAGGCTTGAGAGCCAAGAAGAGCCAATGTTTCTGTTTAAATCTAAAGGCCAATGTGTCAGTTCAAAGACCACTGGCAAGAAGAATTTCCTTATACCTGGGAGAGGGTCAGCTTTTTTGTTCTATTTAAGCCTTCAACTGATTAGGTGAGGCTCACCCACATTGAGGAAAGCAGTCTGCTTTACTTAGTCTACCAACTGAAATGTTAATGTTACAAAAAACCAAAAAACAAAAAAACCCCAAAACTCACAGAATCATCCAGAATAATGTTTGATTAAATATCTGGACACTCCATGGCCCAATCAAATTGACACATCTGTAGAGATACTATTGTTTTTGCTGGTATTTCTTTAATGAGACTAGGGAGTTTGCATGCACTTTTATATGTTTATTGGCCTTACTACTTCTCTTATAAATTGTTCATATTCTTTGTTTTTCTGTTTTGCTGAATTGTGAGAGCTTTGTTTCTATTATTATAATCATTTTTGGTATTGATGAAATTTGTCACACTTTGTAATTTACATTTTTAAATTGTAAGTATAGTCATTTTTCCTATATTTTACATGGATATTATTTGTATGCTTATGAAAGTGTTGTGTTATTTTAGTTTTAAGATTTATTTTTCCCTAATTTCAGAAATTCTTTCTTCATTACATCTTTAAATGCCTTCCAATCCAATTTCCTTCTTCCTTTCCAATTTTGGAGAGTCTTTATTTCTTGAATATCAATCAAGTTATTGGATCTTCTTTATATCCCCCACATACGTATAATAACCTCCCAAATTTCTTCTCTGTTTTTTTTCCTCAAACATTTCCTACATTTTGCTAATTTAATTGAAAGCTGTATTTATTTTGTTTCTTATGCTATTAAATAATTTATTACTTGTGATTGACATTATTTTTATATCAGAACCCAGGAAATAAATTATTATTGTCTAGCAGTTTGTGTTACAGAGATTAGCCTGAAATTTTTTCACTTAGGTAAATTTGTTCTTCACCTTCATGGATCCTTTTAAATCTTTAAAATTTTATTCCTGTAATGTAAAAGTTTGAGGTGAATACATATAGTTGTAACAATTTTTCTTTAGATTTGTCTGATCCATGGTGGGTTCACAGACATGGTGTCTTCCACTCAACTGAGTTTTCTAACCTTAATCCATTTTATTTGCTCTTTTCTCATTGTTGCAGAATCAGAGATAACAAAGTATTATAAGTACATTTCTCTCTAGTACTTTGTCTTTTATGATTAAAATAATCACAGTTTTTAACTCTTTTACATTTTCCCCTGCATCTTGTTACAGCTTCCCAAGTTGGCCGTGTTAGCCTGTCGGGTTTCTGCATTGCTAGTCTGCTCATTGCTGCTTTCAATGCAGATTTTAGTTGTTATTTCATGTTTCCTCATCCCTTTGGCTTCTTTGTTAGCTCCTCAGACAACTTTTGCCTGGACTTTCTTCTACTTAGTGTCCTTAGGCTTTGTCTTCTTGTATCCTATTTAGACTTCTGATGTTTTCTTTTTTTTTTTTTCCCCTGCTCCTGTAATAGTTTTCAAAATCATCATATTTTTTCCTGAATTTTTGAGTTTTCCATTTTCTTCTCTCATATCCCATGGTTTTGTTGCTGTTGTTTTTAATTTATTTACTTATGCTAGCATGAGATCTCCATGAAGCCTTGTGTTGTCCAATACATGAAGTTATGATTTCTGGCTCTGCTCACTTTGTTCTTAGTTAAAATTTTCTTTTCAGTTATTTTCTTTTAAGATATATGTAAATAATGGCCTATTAACAGTGATTAATAGCATACATCCAGTGCAGGTCTATAGGATAGAAGTGCCATTTTTATCAAAGTACATACCCTTGTTGTCTGACACTTTAAACCAATGAAATAAATGAAAAATGTCAGCCCCTAGTACACGCCGCTACCAGAACTGTTCCTGTCTCTGTGCCTCTGTAATACATTTCCTAGGAACCAGAGTTCTCAATGTTCTGTGCCCTAACATGGTTCTCCTCTACTCTGTCTGCTCCTGTGGATCTGTGACCTGCAGCCTTGGAAACAATAGATAAAGTAATTAGTGCTGAGCAGAGGCATGACCTGTGACAGAAGGAAATAACTCTGGCTCTCTCACAAAGAAACCCTGTGAGCTGCCCAGCTTTCTAGTTGATAGAGATCCTGGCCCTTTTAGCTAAAGGAATGCCACGTGAACCAGTAAGCAACTTGTTTCTTCATGGGAAATTAAAGTACAAAGTCAGACAATTTTAGGTAGCCTAACCTGAATTACACCCAGTGTAGTGTGCCTGAGTTATCCACAGATCTATAGCTGCTCTCTCACACGCACACTGGAAATTTTATGCTGCTTTAAAAAGGGTAACTGATGTTTTATTTGAATATTTGACAATTTCCCAAAACTTAGAGGAAGCACTGAGGCAAACTGACATAATTCTGTTAAATTCTAGATACAGAAATGACAAGACCTAGCAGAAAACAACCACAAATGGAGCTCTTGATTGGCAGGAAATCCTGAATGTAATTAGATTGTGTGTGTACACTGAAATTTAGGAAGATCAGCTTTGAAACACTCAGATAAAAATTGGATAATATTTCATGACCAAAGACTGAAAGGGGAGACAGGACCAGATGAATGAAAGTTGTTGTTTTTTTAATATTTAAATAGAAGGGTTGAAAATAATTTTAAAGAGAGAAAAAAGGGATGATAACAATCAAAATCAATATTGGTGTATGTATTCTTTCTGGTGGGCTCAGATGTAACAAGGACAAGCATAATGAAAGAGTAGAAACATATTATTAATAGAAAAAGCATGGCTAATATAAGAAAAAGGGAAGCTGAAACTTAACATGAAGTGAGAGTTGCTAAAAATGATAAAATAACAACTGGAGGAAAGGAGAAGCATTTAGAGTTTATGTTCAGATTAAAAATATACTCAACCATGGAAAAAAATTGTACTACAGGAAGACATTCAACATTAGAAAAAGAAAAGATGATTAAGTCCTATGTTGCTTTAGTTTTTTCTCTCAAAAGACTGTTTACATAGGTGGGAAAAAGACAATGCATGTAGAAAAGGTAGAACACTTGCAATCTCAAAAAAAGAAAATAGCTGCTTGTGAGAGTACCTTGGTATTCTAAATAACTTCATATTTCTCTTCCTATGTGAATGACAGCATTCAAATATGAGAGAATTTGATGGACTAACAATAAGGACATGGAATGCAGGACAGTTTGGTAATAGAAAACAAATGGAAAATAAGCAAATTGTTCCCAGTTTGATAAATTGGATTCTCACTCTTCCTAGAGGTCCTGGAAAATGTTCCCAAAATATCTTATTAAGTTGATACCTTAAGAGCACATAAAAAAAAAAGTGGTGGTTTAACCAAAGATAACATATACTATTATACCAATTTTCTTTATTTAAGGGGTGTGCCAATATAATCAGGAAAATGCTATCGACATCATAAATAATGATATGTTTTTCTATGTCTTAAGGACAAGATGGTGAAATATGGGCTGGATATGGTTGAGTTGTTTTATGCTTTGTTAAATAAACATTAAGAGTATTGATTTAATAAGTTGTTGTTTTGAATTCTAAAGGTAAAGAGAAACACGGAAAAACAGCAGGCCGGGAGGAGACTGGCTGTGGCAGTTGGTTAGGGGGATGTGAGATGACGTCACAGAGAGGCTCGTGGAGGGAAGCAGGGCCTTGTCTGTAAGAGCAAAGTCTTAGGGGACACAAGTGGCTGTCTTCAAACCTGTGGAGAAGTGGCATAACAAAAAGGGAGGCAGGAGAGTCAGCTGGGAGAGTCAAGCACTGATTGGAGACCATTAAATGGCCTCTGCAGTTCCCCTCTCCTCCATGTTTTTGTAATTTGATTTTCTTTTATAGTCCTGAAATATCAGTGTATATCTTTTAAAATTTCTTGTAAATGTAACCCACACATTCAGTCCTACGCTAAATGAAGACGCATACTTTGTAGACTTTTTCACAATTCAATTTAAACTTTAGAGTTTTTGCTCATTAGATAACAAATAAGTAAACAAAGTTGACTAAGATTATAGTTGCTGCTAAAATATCACCTAGGGTGTAACTGATAATTTGAAAACTGACTTCTCCTGAGGAAGAAAGGCAACCCAAAATGCTCATACAAAAAAAGAAATTTAATAGTATTTTAAAAAATATTTTTAAAGAGTTATCAAAACTTTTTTTAGGCAATAGTTTCAATTTGTTTGCTGTTGTGGTTTATGTTGTAAAAAATCTGCTGCTTCTCCAACTTTATTGTCAGCAGTATTATTCCTCTAGGTGTTCAAACTGGAAAATTTGGAGTCCCTTTTGGTAGTTCCCTCTCGACCACTTTTCACATTCTGTTAGTCACAGGGCTATTGGCCCTTTTGATAACACTGAAAACCTTTCCCTCCTGTCCTTTTCTCCTTCATTGGCCTAGTTCCTGTCCCCAAGATCTTGAACCAAGTCTACTGCTGTGGCCTCATGTCAGTTCTCATGTCATTTACTCCCCATTTTAATCCTTTCCCTTACCATCACCGAAGTCCATTCTAAAACAAGATCTGCTTAAAATCCTTCAATGACTGTCTAGGAAAAGAATCCAAACTCCTGTATAGAGCAGGCAGTGCCCTTAACACGCTGGCCCCAACCTGTATTTTTCCAACCTTTCGTAGCCACTCATGCATGCTAAGATCTGTAAGTTTCAAACTATGGTACTTAAAGGGTGTCCCAGAGTCAGTCATAAAGCCTCAGGATAGAAAGGCGGTTCATCTTTCTGAAGTTTAATTTTATTTAAATATCTCTGAGGAAGAGCAGAAGAGAGAGTCATTTGCCTGGTGAATAAGTTAAAAATACTATGTTTATGCAAGACCCCTAATACTGTACCCTGTGATTTTTCAATGGGAATACTCACACAAACAGATCCAGATTCTACGCAAACTGTGGAGACATTAAAAAGATCAGTGATTACCAAGGGTTGGGAGAAGGAGGAGGGAAGACTAGGTAGATCACAGAGGAGTGAAAATACTCTGTAAGGTACAGTAATGATGGACATATGTCATCTAACCTGTAGGATATACAACACCAAGAGTAAACTGTAATGTAATCTGTGTACTTGGGGTGATTATGATGTGTCAGTATAGGTTCATCAACTATAACAGATACACCACTCTGATGAAGGATGTTGGTAATAGGGAAGGTTAGGCATGGGTGCGGCAGGAGGTGTAAGGAAAATCTCTAGACTTTCTCCTCAATTTTCCTGTGAACCTAAAACTCAAAAAAAATTAACTCTTAGTAAAAAAATAAGTATATGAAGCATTTATAATTTTATGGATTGGACATTTTTCTGATAGAAGAGAAGTAGGGGTCCTACAGCAATTAGAAGCATTTGACCTGGCTGGTGTGGCTCAGTGGATGGAGTGCCAGCCTGTGAACCAAAGGGTTGCTGGCTTGATTCCCAGTCAGGGCTCATGCCTGGGTTGCAGGCCAGGATCCCAGTGGGGGATGTGCAAGAGGCAACCACACATTGGTATTTCTATCCCACTCTTTCCCTCTCCCTTCCCTTCTCTAAAAAAATAATAATTTTTTTTAATTTTAAAAAATTAGAAGCATTTTACATAGACTAGCTTTTGACTATGTACATTCTAAACCTTGTCCTTTTTCCTCCACTTTCTTCTGTAGCTGGACTCCATTGGACATTTTCATGTTTCTATATAGCCTCTGACTCTGCACATCCTTGTCACAGATGCCAAGGGAGTTGGTATGGTCGATGATACCTAACAATAACTTCATGATAAATGGGAGTGACTTTAAGCCACATGAATATATCTGCTCCAGAAAAATGTATCCCTATATGAACTTTCCCTTAGACACATCCCAAATTACCAGTCATGGCAGTACCACCTTGCCTAAGAGGCAGTGTGACAGAAGGGAAGTTGGAAAGACAATGGTCTTAACTAATTGCAATTAAAACATCTTAGTTTTATAAATTTCACAAAAACTCATGACCAGATGAATAAATTGCTAGGCCCACTCCCAGGGCCTTGGAAAGAGATCATGCAAATGTATGGTCCTGAAACTGAAGCTTCATTAGCCTCACAGTACATTTACTACCGGCTCACTCTGAGAAAGACCGCACTGTACTGATAGCTGATTTGAAGTCTAGGGAATGGTAGAAAACCTATCCCTACAGTGTGTATTTCAATGATTAAAGTCCAAGAAATTTTCAAGAAGTTTTTCCTCCCTTGATCTTCCTATCCCATGTGAAAATACATAAGAAGGAAGATGGAAAATTATGATAAATTTTTAAGGTAAAATAGATAAATTTGTCTGAGCAGTGAGTCTTTTCAAGCTGCAGCTTTAGATCACTAGCATTACCCATTCATTCTTGGTCATTAATGGTTCTAAGTGGAAAAGTCTGAGAAGCACTGCTCTGGACATATTTAATTATTAGCTCCTTCCAGAACATGCCAAGGTATTTCATACTTTACTCTTTGTTCTTTATTGGAAGAGCATTTCCCTTCTTCTCTGCCAAATGAATCTTTACTCAGTTTTAAAGTTCAAGTCAAAGTTGTTGTTTTTTTTGACCTCAGAACACCTCAGATGCAAAATTAATTGCATCTCTTTCTTTCCCTGTGACACTTTTAACCTCTGTTTTATTATTTATAAGATGTCTTAGAGTAGAGTGTTTACTTATCTTCCAATTAGGTCATAATTTCTATGAGGGCAAGGTCTTATTCTTTTTTGTTATCCTGGAACATACCCAGCCAGTGTTGTGTGGTAAATGTTTAACAACTGGCTTGCTGGGACAGGGAACAACTAACTGATTTGTAGCATTAGTAAATTTCCATTGTAAAATTCTCCCACTGTGGTGAGTTTGAAGCTACCACTGTGAAACTGCTGAACACAGAGGTGGGAAGAAATGCAGAACAGCACATCATTATATGGCCTTTCCACCACACAGATATAATAGATACATGGGTAATAATAAAATGTAGTGAACTAATTAGGAGGTGGTATGACTTTTGAATTACCCTTTGCTTCTAATATAATTAGTAAGTCTATATAATTTTATTTTAAAAACGGTTATATATAACAACTGATTCACAAAATTCTGGAAAATTTAACAGTCATTCTTATGAGCTCTGTGAGCCAGTGCCAACACAGCACTGTTTGTAGATATTGACAAATCATAACATTGATATTCGGAAGACTCTAGAAAAAAATTGTATTGGCAGTGGAGTAGTGTCCCTAGCGAAGTTATCTTCAGATAATCTGTTGCATTTCTATGTGACTTCCTAGTTCTTCATAAAAATCCTCAGAATGTATAGGCCAGAGGGGCAAATCACAGACAGAGGAACGCAGACAATTGACCATTTCCTAAGTTTCCTCCAAGGGTGACTTTTTCCCTCATATAGATAAGAGATGAAAGAAAACAGCTATAACCTTCCACTCTCAGAATCTCTGCAAAATGAGGAAATGACAAAGGAAATAGATGTGGCATCCAGAACTGTCAGTTTTTCCTCGGATAAGGTCTTTACTAGGCCGGTACTGAGAACAGAACTCAGGACCTTAGCTTGTACTTGCTGGTCCTGCCCGAGAGCACTGGCACGTGACGGGAGTCACATGGTTCTGGCGTGTCCCAGCAACGACTTACTGCTTTCCCTTGGCATGAAATAAAGTGTTCCTGGGGGATTCTAGAACACCTTTCATCTTTCATTTCCAGTGTTCACAGTTCTGTTTGCTCTGTCATATAATAAATGTCTGTGACAGAAATTAGAGCCAAATAATGAAATATAATTAGACATTTTCTTTTGTTAAAGCTCTAACTTTTGAGTATGATTTTAATTTAAAAAAATCACATTTAAGTTGTCTTTTTCCATTTTGTAATGGCGGATGAGAAACAAATCAGTCATGTCATGAAATACATTATATATAATGTGTGTGTTAGGTTGTGCTGTAGAGCCTATGGCACTACATTGGGTGGATTACAAAACACTGTGTATGATAACCTTTCAGGTATTTGAAGTCAGTGGAAAGAGAGACTAAAAGCATCAAAAAATTAAGGGCATACATTTAAATTTGTTTCAATAAATTAAGGATAATTATGTGAATTATAAGTACTTATTCCACATTACTAAAACATTGCAAGTTGCTTTGATTTCTGAGTTCTATTAAGAAACAAAGAGATGTTGATAAGATCAGGGTCACCCCAGTAATACTGTCATAGCATCTCATCCATAAAAATTTGTCTATGGTTGGTTACAAACAAAATAGTTTTTAAATGTGAGTTATAAAAACCGGCTGGATTCGGAAGCAGATGTCAGGAGGCGCACAGAATGAATGGGGATGTGTAAAGGCTCAGTGCAACGTGACACACAGGCTTCCTAAGTAATGAATAATGATCTCATTCAGCATTTCTCAGAAGCAGTAGTTTCACGCTGCAGATCCTGGGGCGGATCAAAAGAACCATGTAACTAGGAGCGCACATCTGTCCATCTTCCAAAAGAGGGGGAAATGCCTGATTGAACACAAAGGCTATTTTAAAACATTAGTCTTGTTTTCAAAAATCAGATGACCTTTGAGGCACTTTTCATTGACTCTTGTTTGTTCTTTATAGACACAGTAATGAATTGTTTGTTTTTCTCTAAGTCCCAAAATATTCGGAAATAGGAAAATTAGTGTTCACTTGGTTCAAATGTTTTTTTTTTATTTTTTTAGATTTTATTTATTTATTTTTAGAGAAAGGGGAGGAAGGGAGAAAGAGAAGAGGAGAAACATCAATGCGTGGTTGCCTCTTGTGCACCCCCATCCAGGGACCTGGCCCGCATGAGCCTGTAACTGGGAATCAAATCGGCCACCCTTTGGTTCACAGGCCAGTGCTCAATCCACTGAGCCATACCAGCCAGGGCTGTTCAAATGTATTTTTTTGATGGGCTAAAAGTAAAAAAAAAAGATTTTAGGTCAAACATATTTTCAGATATTAAAACCACTGGAAAATGGACACTATAAGTGATATTTACTTCATAATGTAAAGAAACTTTTCCTGACTTACCTGAAAATGGCTGCCTAGCTTTTGTACTATTATCATTAGAAGTCTAATATAAATCTGCTATATAAATAAATCTAGATTCACATCCTGGAAAGGACCTTTCATTCAACCGGAATGTATTAATCTTAATTTCTGAAAATTTTCTGGAATTTTAAAAACATTTAATAAACATGAGACAAAGCAATGATTCTCATAGTACTAAGTTTTTTATTGTAATAATTGATTTACTTCTTTCTTTTTTCCACCAGACTATAAATACTTGAAAACAGAATCTAGACATTATTCAACTTTGGATTCTCAGCGTAGTGCAGAATTACTCCTCTTTGGTGAATGAATGATTTCGTAGAAAGAGATGGCAACACGTGTTATTGAATTATAAATGTTAATATGCATGAAGCCAATCTGTAACAATATGCAGCAAACAGCTCCTGTAACAGTGGTTTTCTGTAGAGAATGAGACGAGGAAGGGGTATCAGGAGGCCCGTACTTTCTGCTTTGGATTCTTCCGATTGTGTTTACCACAAACTTACTTTACTGCTTTCATAGGAAAAATGTTTAAGCTCCCAAAGTGTAAACACCCTAAAGCTTTATAGATGGGAAAACTTGGCAAATATTTAACTCTGTTACATTTATGTTGGAGTCTTCACTAAATTATGTTACCATGTAATTTGATTTCCAGAAGAGAAATTTAATTCAAACAAGTTTTTAATTAAAACATGTCATTTCTAGTTCTTTTCTGATTTCTGGGATTCTCTTGGTAGTTCTGTGTCCGTTTCCCTTTCAGTTTTCTCATTTAGTCATCATCGCCTTACTATGAGGGGGAGAGGGAACAGTACTGCCTAGTTCCTGACACAGCTCACTCCACATCTTCCCTCATTCACTGAGAACACTATTATGGTCATAGTACTTACCTTTGTGGACTTTTTGTATGTTTCTTATTAGTATATTGTACATATGTACAAGATACCTCATCTGTAAAACTAGAAAGTGATGAATTTTAAATTTCTCTATTCTTCCTGTCACTGCAGTCTTGTCATTATCAGTTTATCTGCTTACAATATGCCTTATACTTTCCATTCACAAAGGTTTTTTCTATTTAGATTTGGTAAGGCAAAAAAAAAAAAAAAGAAAAAAAAGAAAAGAAAAAAAGAAATGGGGCTAAGAGACTTGGTTTTGCACCTAATGAAGCTGCTTTATTAACTTTGAATTGCATTGCGTTGATAGTAGTAGCAATTAACTGATTTATCTATTTAAACTAAAACACTTTACTCCCTGAGAAATGAGCCATATTCTCCTTTAATTCTGAGAATTCTCCCAGGTATATAAACTTGCCTTGACTCCATTCCCCACCCTTTACTCTTCATGTCTAATAAAATCCCCCTTATTTTTTGTCATTCCTTCACAATACATCTCATATTGGACCTTTTCTTTCTGTTCCTACCACTACCACTTAAATCTATGATTTGCAATATTGAAATAAAAACAATTTCCAAGGCTCATGGGCCCCCCTTCAGTTTTTCTTTACATCGAAATCAGGTTGGTCTACCTTCCCCTGTTGCCATTCTCCTGGTGACTGGTTTCCTACTTATTCCTAAATAAAATTTGATTTCCCTTAGCCCAACTTCCAGTGTCCCTGGGTACCTTTTCAGCTTGGTCTGTAAGTGTTAGGCATTCCATTTGTTCCAGTCTAGTTGGTATACTTGCTATTATTCCCCTTCAAACAACTTACTTTTTCCTTTCACTACCCATTTGCTTATACCATTTGTTTTAATAAATTGCCTTCAGTCTTCCTTTCCTATCTCTCTGGTAAAATCTTTTCTATCATTTTGGGTTAAATTTCATGACCTTGTAGAAGCTTAGCTTCATTTTTATCACAGGCAGCCTCTCTCTCCTATGAACAGTTTTGTTCAGTTAAACACTCTTAAAACTTACCACATCATTTATGCAGCCATTTCTCTCCTTATTAATTTATTCACCTGCTGTGTATCAGAGAGTGGGCTGATGCTAAGGGAGTAATGGAAAACAAGAAGCAGTTGCTTTCTGCCTGTGTGACTGGGTTGTTGGTAAAGTATATTCGCAGATGTTTAAATCTGAGATGGCTCAAATATATATCTGTTTTGTAAATTGTTAAGCAACCTTTACTAGGCTGATTTGGGCAATACCTTGCTCATCTGTTTGATTCCAAGCACAGTGTGGTGGGAAGTTCTTCATAAACTACCAGGCCCTGGAGGATTCTTACTCTTACACACTCCAGCCATCACCCCAGCTCCCCGCCCCTGCAAACTTCACACAAACACAGACAAATTCCCACGTATGTAGATCCACACTTGTGACCCTGTTCTCTTCACTGGACTCTTTCTATCTGCATTTTCTTAAGCTTATTGATTTAAGATGAGAATCCCTTAGGACTTTGAAGGGAGGGGAAGTTCTGGCCAGCATTCCATAAAAACCACCCTCTGTTCTCCAGGACCATCAGATGAGGCAGCAGACATCAATCCTTGAAGCCTGCCAAAGGTCAGGTTGGTGAATTTTAGGCATTCCCTGGCAAATGGTGAGGAGGGATTGTTCTCACGCACTCCAGCTTGAGTAGACAGACTGGATAAAGTTAATATGGAATGAAAGATAATGTGACCAGAGAAAAGAAAGCCATTTAGTTCACTCACTCATGTATTTGTTCATTCATTCATTCATTCAGTGAGTATTTATTAAGTACCTTTTATCTGCCAAGCACTCGAGTAGACTTTGGAGGTATGGCAATAAAAATAGACCCTGACATCAGTCTGTGTAATGGTAAAAAGAGAGAAGGTACAGAGATGAAAAGAGCAGGTTAAAGAGAGAAAAGAAGAACTGAGAAGAGGACTTTGATGTTAATCCGACTCTCATATGATTGTATAAGAAAGGGATTTTATAACCTGAGGGGTTCCAATAGAACCATTTATGAAACTATTTTCTCATTACATTCAGTGGTCTGTCACAGTTCATATTTCAAATATCACTTATTGTAAGTGTGGCTCTCAGGATGGATATGTGTGACTCAGGAAGAGCTTGTTCTGTATGTCATTGGTAAACTTCCCATTTTGGCACATGTAATTTTCTTTTCATGAAGACCTGTTACCGTTCTTACAGTGTTGATTGACCAGCTGCCCAACTATGTGAACTGCATTTAGACCACAATTGACAGAATGTGTTCTAGTGTGAAGTATACTGCATCAGGTACTTCCTAGAATTCCATGTTAAAAATGAGAGTAGAAAATAAGCACTGTCCCCCAAATTTTAAGTTTTCAAGTTAAAATGTATCGGTGTCGCATGAGGGTTTGTGGGAAGCCTCTGCTTTTCACCTGCAGGAGAGCCGACCGAGGCTGTTTGTTTGCATTGTGTTGCCACTGGAGCAGGCAGTCAGAACACTTTATCCTCCCATGGCACGGACGCAGGGTGACTGCCGGCAGAGCGGCTAGTCAGAGCCACGTTACATACTCTTTTTAACTCTGTCGCTCTTGATGAATAAAATAATATGATAAAAGCATCAGGGTGTAGACATGACACCGGTGATGTGAATTGCTATTGATTAGATTTACATGGTACAGATGGATGAGAATTTACCCCCGGATAATGTTTCTCAGTGTATCGTTCTCTGTTGAGTTGCATCACCTGAAAATTCTGATTCCTAGGCTCTGCCTATGGAGATTCTTACTCCTCAGGTCTGGGGTAGGCCCCCAGAGTCAGCACTGCAAACAAGTCCTCAAATGCAAAATGAAGTTTGAAAGCTATGGACCTACAAGGAAAAGATCTCTATCAGTCAATGTAACTAAACTATTGCTAGATATAACACTGTAATTACTGAATGTTCAGAAGCACAGAATATAGATAATACACTGAAAAACAATATAAAACATATTTATTGAGAGTATTCGTAATCTTCCCTACCCAGTTTTTACCATATGTATACTGGGTTTCCTATATTTACTTAGAAAAAGGAACAGAGAGAGACCTAACAAATCACCTGGCCCTGAATGGAAAAGGAAAATCTTTTCTGCAAGTCTCTGAGAGTCATTGTCATCTTCTGACCTTGTCTGGTTTTAAAGGCCAGATGTCCTTGCAGGGAGTTCCCGGTGGACTTTCTGGAATGTAGTTTCATACTCTGCCAGCTCCCCCCGCCCTTAAATACCTGCAGTTAATTGAAGCTCTGGTAGCAGCTGAGCTTCTAGAACAGTTCCGTCTGCTGTCCCAGGACCTGGACAGAGACTCTACAAGAGATGCCGTCAGTAAACTGGATATGGGAGATTCACAGAGCAGTGTAGTAGGACCGAGCTTTTGGCAGAGCCTCTTCAAAAAAGGTGTTGAAAGAAAAGTTGAGATTTATGTTACTCAAATACGTTGGCCTCAAAAAGTGTTTGCTTTGGGTTCTTGGGTGTGAAAGGCAATTTTTGCCCTTTTAAAAAGTAGCAGACACCCTAAATCTTGTACCTTATAGTTGCTATTAATCAGCTAAAAGAGAAAATGCAAGTGACATTCATACAAAGAAATTAAAGTGTGAGTTTTAAATCATTTTATAAAATAATCATATTGAAACTCCTTTCAAAAGAAGTGTCGTAAGGTTATTTAGAATTCATGCTAATGCAAATGACAGAAACCCAATGCAAACTGGGGTGGCATAGCCTTTAAGATTCTGTAAAGTAATTGTTTGTGAATGACTGACTTCAGGTATTGCTCAGCCCAGGGGTGCCAGGTGTCACAGCACTTAGTCTTTCCGTCACGTCGTCACTGCGAGGCGCTCCCCTCAAGGCGGCAGCAGGATGGCTGGAGGCTTCGGACTCCCATCCTTTGAGCCCCCCAATCCAGATGAGGGGAATTTTCTCTCTCCAAGAATTCCAACAGAAGTCCTCAACAGGAGGACTTGACTGTGTCAAGGAGTCAGTGTCCATCCCTGAGTTTATGGATAAGGGAGCAGATAATATTGATTTCCCAGGTCGTAGGTCCATTCTTAGGACAAAGACAAGTGAGGTGAGCTATAGCAAAATTACGTAGATCTCAAAGGAAATATTGAAGTGCTGTTACCAGAAGAGGAAGGAATGAGTGCTGAGTAGGAAGCTAGTATCTATTCTATTATATAGGTACTTCATAATAACCACCACATTTTGCCGCATGTAATGGGCACTTTTTGCCCAAGTTTTAGAGGGAAAGATAAGTATGCACATTTTACATGGGTATAATGATTACATACCATGGGTATAGTAATGGGTATAATAATTCCCTTTATCATGTGCACAAAAACATGGGTGCACATTATACATGGCAAAATATGGTAAATAGTATGTAAAAAATCTACAAGAATGCAGTGCTAGGGATTAGGAAATAGCAGTCGGCTTTTTGGCATTCACTCTTCTGACTGCCGTCTACTGTGATCTGGTATGGGTGGTCTTTAGCTGGAATACTTTGCATCATCTCTTCTTGCCCTAAACTATTTGGACAGTATGTTACACTTTAGTGCAAGATGAAACTCACTTTAGGATTGCTCTTCTGTACCCTTGGATAAAGGTAATAGATGTGGTAGCTTTTGGGCATCGATATGCCATTCATTTACTTGGGATGTTTCTCTTTTTTGGGGACAAAATCATATGTGATGCCACTAGATCCTCACTTTTGTTAAAAAATCTGATGAATAGGAACTGCTTTATTATTTTTAATTATAAAATTCTTAGGATTCCCAGTGATGATGTCATCAAAATAAAAGGGTTGTTGAAAATACTGTCATCGAAGCATATGGCCTTTAAAAAATTAATATTTTTAGTTCTTCACATTTTAGCTCTTCAGATTCACATAACTACTGAAATAGATAAGGAGAGAAATCGAATTCTCTCTCAGAAAATTTCCTCATTTATTTACCTAGCTATTTGCCTACTCTCTGCTCCTCTTCCAGGTCTCTAAAACTGTCCCCCTGTATAATTATCATTTGAAAAGCTGGAACTTGAAAATTCTTATTAAACAATTGGGCCTATTTAGAATTTACTGAGAGAAGTAGGTTACATCTAAGAAAAATTTAGAGAACGTATGATGATGTTTCTAACTATAATTTGTTGTGACTTATAGGTGTGGCAGGACGGCTATGATTTCTTCTTCATTGATTACATATGATGCTATTATCTGTGTTTTGTTAGCTGGTTTTTGTTATTTCTGGGCAGGTCCCAGTAATCATGCTTGTCAAGCTGCCATGGGTGAGTACTCTTATAAGCCAGCTTTAATCCAAGGAGTGGGACCAGGAATCCAACCTGTGTCCAGTTCCAGTCTCAGCCCTCTAAGCTATGTGGCTGGCTTAGTGCTGACATTTCCACTGCCCTGCATTACCTAATCAGCTGACTACCGAAAAGAGAATTTGCCAGACAGCTTTCATTTGTATATGACTTCCCTTTTAGAAACTAATTTCATGTATATTGTCCTACTTGATTCTCACGGTAGATGAGATATCATTGTCTTAAATGTTCAGGTAAAGACTAGGGCTTGAGGACCTTTGGTGACTTGTTCCAAGTTACATAAGAAGGAAATGACAGAGTCAGGGTTTTGACTCTGGACCGAGTTTGTGTTCTTTCCATCACGCCATTGCCTGGAATCCATTCTGGCATTTGCAGACTGTGAGACAGAGCTAAGCATGTGTGAAAGACCCATTGCTACTGTGCCCGTCCATCAGGATGGCTGCGAGGCTGAGAAGAGTGCAGGCATTTCGGTTGGAAGGCAAAGGGGCTTGACAGAAATTGAGACACTGGGTAGAGGAATGAACCAGTAGGACACATTTTAGAGGACACTGAAGTGCCTGAATGCGATTGCCTTGAGATCTAAAACTCTGACATATTATTTAAGAGGTACTGACTTTGGGTACAAGTTAGTTCTTGTGCTATGTATGTTAGTGGCAGAAAAACAGCACCGGATGTTAATGACAAGTTAGGCTAGACCTTTATTCAGCAACCTAAGTACTTGAGTTTGGCTCAAAAGAATTCAGAGCCAAGGAACTCAAATTGTAAGGGAAAGTTTAGTTAGATAGTTACAGAGGTAGTAGAAGGGCCCTTGAAGCTTACTAGAAAAAGGGAGAGCAATCCACACCTTGAAGGAAAGAGGGAGGAGAGACCTGTACCAAGGACTTTTATCTGAAGGCCTTAAGGGTGAATCTCAGTACAGTTAGAACATTCATCAGGTTTCTAGGTGTGCCTCCTCATGGTCTCTGCTGATTGGTGGATGGCAGGATGTCATTAGTCAAAACAGCTGGTCCTGGCGTCAGCCATGGTGTCACTCCGTCTGATTTTGCTGTTTCTCTGGGTCTGGAGCTGAAACAAAGCTGGAGCCTAGATGTCACCTTCCAGGGCGTGATGCTTAGGGGAGTGATCATGCAAAGGCCTGTAGTTTTGCCTGACGCCAGGCACCGGGGGCCCTCTGCCCCAGGGACCCCTCTGCACCCGGCCTACGGTTCCTGCTCTGCTCGTGCCTGTCTAACTGCCTCCTACACTGGTATCACAATTCAAATAAAAGAAATATTTTCATTGAATGACATTTAATTGGAAATATGTAATATTTAACTTTGAACTCTTTCAAGCTTATTTATCCCCAGTTTACTAGCATGTAAATGAGAACTTGCTTTTAAAGTCCTTTTTATATATTTTCAAATTTAAATGTAAATTTAAATTAAATATTTCCACATCAGAAAGAGACACAAATCAATAGTTTGGATTCCTAAGAGCAATTATTTTAAGGTGGTTAATTTATTATTGGGGCTTTGAATTGCAAAAAGAAAATATTATATCTAACCTTATTTTTGTTTTATTATAAGAATGTCAGTTAAAACTGTCACAACTGATAATTTTGAAAGGCTATAATGCAAAATGGCATAAGGTTGTCAGTTTCATTCAACAGTAAGTAAAATGTGACTTGAATTCTAACCAAGGCCTGTTGTCTTTCCCTTGGTAGTATTATATTTTTCTCACTTTCTTTATGCTGTTGCATTTACAAAGTTAAATACATAAAATCTAATTTGAGTGGCTGGAAGCAGATCAAATGGTTTAATGAACTCAGCTTTATTTATATTAGGTGGGGAAATCAAAGCTGAGACTAATAATTTCTGGGCCCATGAAAGAATCAGAGACCTAATTAAGCCCACACAGGGAACCAGGTTAGAGTCTGCTTATTTTCCACATTTCCTGTATGAAACACTCTTGACTCATCTCCTCAGCTTTTGTGTGACTCTTTACCAAGGAAGAGCAAAACAGAGGTAAGCATGAGTCATGCTGGCTCTCAAAGTATGGCAGGTAGATAGAATGTGTTTGCACTTTCGAATCAGGACAACTTGGATGGCACAGACCCAGGGGAGCCTTGCCTTGGCTTTTCAGAAAACACCAAAGCAGTTCTGAATTTTATTTGAAAAGAAGAGTAGCATCTAGGTAGAATGCCTAACGTATCTGCACCTGGAGCAGCAGAAACACATGGGATTCAGATGTAGGTGTTTCATGAGAGCAAAAATCCAGGGAAGAGCCAGCACCATTATTAGTACACCCGTCAGTCATCAGAATTGGCAATTGGAGCATGAATGTAGTGACAGGTGTTTTAAATCATGCAAGCAGTTGATACAGCACAAAATTCAAGACAGTTGAAATTGAAAAAAATAAACAGAGGGATAGTTGATACAGTAATCACAACCCTCAAAACAATTCCATTTTGACCTACAGTTATGAGCCACATATTGCCATTTTGGCCAGTGGACCATCTAAATCATGGCGGTCCCATAAGACTATAATGGTTCCAAAAATTCCTATTGGTTGGCAATGTCATAGCTCTCCATGTCATAGCACAGTGCACTTCTCATGTGTGTGGTGATGCTGGTGTAAACAAACTCACTGAGTTACCAGTCATATAAAAGTATAGCACATACAGTTATGTGCAGTACCTAATAACTGAGGACAGTAAATGACTATTACTGGTTTAGGTATTTATCACGCTATACTATTTATCCTTATTTTAAAGTGTACCATTTTTTTAACTATTAAAAAAAGTTCGTTGTAAAACAGTATGCCTACATGTTACGCCAGCAGCAGCCTCATAAATCTTGTTTATGTCTCTGGATTGCTTCATTTTCTCTTGCATGTGATTCAACCTCATGTTGTTTTATAAATTTAACATACTCCGACTGCACAGTGTTTACAAAGTCCGCAGTAATGTCCCAGGCTGTCACATTCACTCACCACTCCTTCACTGCATCACCCAAAGCAACTTTTCTAGTCCCACAAGCTCCATTCATGTTAAGTGCCCTATACAGGTGAACCATTTTTTAAAAATCTTTTATACCGTATTTTTACTGCATCTACTCTACATTTAGATATGTTTAGATACACAAATACCCACCATTGTGGTACAGCTGCCTCCCTTCTGTACAGTCCTGTAACCTAGGAACAATAGGCTATACCAGCGATTTTCAGCTGACGTGCCACAAGAATTTTTAAAAACATGCAATATCTTATTATTTAGTCAGGGGCACTGACCTCTTTTCCCTTAGATTGTCAAATAAAAAGAAATGACAACAGCCAAAGTAACCATAGCCGTCCGGTGTGAATGAATCCAAATTAAACCTTTTTTTTTTTTTCGGTCAAGTTGGCAAAAATACATTTTTTGGTGTGCTGCCGAATTTCGGTAATTACTTTCTGTGTGCCATGAGAGGAAAAAGGTCGCACATTGCTGGGGTATGCCCTCCATGCTGGTGTCAGTGCACTCTGTGATGTCTGCACAATGATGATATCGCCGAACGACATTTCTCAGAACGTCTCCCTGTCATTAAGCGGCACACCGCTGTGGTTAAAATAGCATAATCGTTCTCTTTCTTCCAGCCTTATCTGCCTGACTCAGTCGTAGTCGATGTTAGCCATGGTATATATCAGTGCGGTCTAGGCTCTATGATAACAGATCTTTATGACTAGAAATTATAGCCAAATAAACATAATATTTCTGCTAAATTTAGCTAAACCTAGATATATCCAGCTGCTTGTAGAGTGTCCATGGAGCTCAGGTGGGAAGAACCACTAAATGAAAACAGGCAGAAAAAATTTTTGACTGAATGATTTGATTCAGAGACTCAATATAGAGTACCCCCTGTACTTCAAGATTTACGGAAAGGAAAGCCTCTGAGCAATTTTCTAAATCCTGAATACATTTGGGTTTTTATTTGTATAACCCCTGTAATCAGGGCTAAATACAGAGAGCTAAGAGTTTGGCTTGGCCTGTGTTTTCTTCAGATGGCTAACATCCACTTATAGGCTCATAAATCCTTCAAGTGTTTCCACTGTGTGGTGGTTATGTGGAACCCCACCCCCACTTCTGAGCAACTGGAACTGGGTCACAGATAAGGTAAATTACTTGTGGGGGAAAAATTTGGGGAGATGAATACAGTAATTTTGTTTCCCTTAATGTGAGGACTGAATTTGTTGCAACAGATTTACAAGTAGAGGTTTAGCCTGCAGCTTTCTGTGTTGCTATTTTAAGACATTATATTTAAAGGAGACTGGAGAGCTAAAAATAACCAAATTTAAGTGTGAAATCTTGGGACCTCTGAAAGGAAATTTGGGACCCTGTGGAAATTTCTATAAAGTTTAAGCCCCCTGTTGTCTCAAGTGTTAACTTCCTTTTTGTGTGGGTTAAAATAGAAATGATTTGTTTTTCCCATTGAAGATCCTGCAGATATACTTAAAGAACTAATGATTTTGAGGGCGGATTGATGCTTAAACACCAACTCTTCTTTTTAAGCAAACTTACATATTGCCATTTTACAGTTAGTAAAACCATGTTTAAATATTTAAAATATTCTTATGACTAAAAACAATGTGATGTGGGCTAAATTCTGAGCCTCATACAAGTGCTACAGCCTGGAGGTGAATCTGCAGCAGTTCCCAGGCTGGATCAGGGCTGAGGTGCGAGAGCCCAGGTAAAAAGTGTGATAGTGTAAGGAAGAGCTACGGACCTTGGGCAGATATCAGAGGGGATGGAATGGAAAACAAGGGCCTGATAGCAGGAGTACAATTGTATTTTGGAAAGGTATGTTTCTCCCCCCCTCTTTGGTTTGGTTTGGGAATTAGGGTTAGTTTTCCTGAACTGTTTCAGGTTTAATTGACAGAATAGTGGGTGAAAGATATTTGAAAATGCTTCCTGGTGTAGGGGCTTAGAAATATAAATCCTATTCCCACCCAGGATTTCTATTTCATAATCCCAAAAGGATCCTGGACCACCCCCAACCCCCTGGGGGGACTTGGTGGGCAGGGAGCAGAGCTACTTCCTGGAGCCCTGAGGAAGGCTGTTAGCACAGTATTTCCTGACCTGGAAATGCAAGTGTTTATCCTGACAGAGAAGATAAAAGCCAGAGAATGTTACTAAAATGCTTTCAATATATATATTTTGTTACTGTTAGAACCTAATGTAATAATATATAGTAATCAGTAACTACCCGTAATAGAACTCTTCAACTGAAGGTTTATTCCTTCTCTTTTTTCATATGGCCCAGTGGTTCTCAGTCAACTACACAGTAGAATCACCTGGAACTTTTTAAAACTAGTGCTGATGGATAGGCCCAATCCTAAACCAATTTCTGCACCTAGGGCCTAGGACTTAGGCGCGCTGTGATCTGAAAACTCCCTAGCTGGCTGATTCTAATGGATGGCTGGTGGTGAATTCCTCCTCTGTAGACACTCAAGCCTGTAGCATCTTTGTTTCAGCTCAGCTGTATATTCTCTTGATGGTCTTAGATGTTTCCTCAGTTGTGTTACTGGTCTTGTCTAGTGTGTGCTGATTTTAGAATAATCGCAATGAAATTGAAGATTTGGGCATTTTCAGGCTAGACAAACAAATGAAGTTCATGTTAATAATTCTATTTGAGAAAGAAAATCCCTGAACTATCTTAGTATCAATAGGTTAATAAACCTTCTATTAACTACTCTCCCTGCTCTACCAGCATTTAGGATTTGAAAATATTAAGCCTTTGTTTTACATCCTCTTACCAATAAGCACTGATTTGTTTCTCTCCTGGGATTTAACTATAAGGAGTGATAAGTTACACACAATATATTTTTTAAAAAAAACACTGAACCACCATAGAAAATAATTAAAAGATATAAAATAAAATTCCTAATCTCTAGAAAATGCCTCCGAATGTGTGCACATTTCATAATAAAAGGAACTAGCTGCCACTAAAACTTGTCCCTTTAGGTTAAAAAAAAAATCAGTTTGTTCCCCTAGACACAAACTTCAGCACAAGCATAATGGGCAAAAGAGGTTAATCTTTCCTTTCAGTAGAGAGCATGCCCTTTAAAATTTTTGTCAGGATAAGTGACAGATGAGACAATTTACATCCACTGAGATTTCAGTAACTTGATGCAATAGCCTTGGCAACAAAATTCTATCAAATAAAAAGCGTCAAATGGCACAGAATGGCGTTCATGCCAGTGGGTCTCCACATCCACTTCTCTGGGAATTGTGCCAAGATAAAAGGGTTCAAAGTTTCCATTGCTACTTCTGGATTATAAACGGCAGCTTTTTGAACTCTTCATAGACTAGGAAAGTTGATTGCCTATTGCAAGCTTCTCTGACCTACCCTGGCAACCTTGAGGCCATTTCTGATCCATCAAAATATTGTAGGAGACCTTGCTACACAATAATTCACAGTGTCACTCCGGTTTTTTATAATTCCCCCCCTCTTCTCTCTAGCATCCCCTTGCTTTTCTACCATTCAGTTCCCCACCTCCTTCCCTAGGCAGACCTTAACTAACTTGCATAAAAATCATATGGTCAGCCAGGCTCAAAGTCAGGAGCTAGCTTCCTGCAAAAACAATAATGTTGCCTTGGAACAGAAGGAAGATTTTGAAGCCCCACTTACCCGCGCCTGATAGTTAAGCATCATTTTAATACCAATTATCAAAATGGATGCATAAGTATCTAAAGTAGTGTAGTTAGTATAAACATGGAAAACATGGGTGATCTTTGTGGATGCAAGGTTGGAACAATAGAAATATTTACATTTGAATATGTAGGATCTTTTTTCTATTGTGAGAGACCTTAGGGAAAGGCAAGCTCTCAGGCAACACAGCTGATTTCAGCTGATCCTTCAGTGGACTGTCAGAGGCAAAAGAAAAGCCGGCAGAGGACCTTTCCCCACCCTTCTGTGACTCGTTCAGAATGACCTTCTGCAAACCTGCACCGTCACCATTCAGCAATGATGAAATGAGACCCCACAAAACACAAATAGTCGTTTCCACAATGGGCCATTGCGTTTATTCCAGCTACCTCCATTGATAGTCCAAACAAGGTATTCAAACCACCTGTTTAGTTTTGTTGTACCACTGGGATTTGTCCAGGAACTCTGGATATGCTGTTTAAATAAAATAAGTCAGAGTACATAGAAAAAGCTCAGTAGGTTAGCTCCAAAACAAAAGCACCTCAACTCTAAACAAGCACAGGTGACAAATTTAAAGGATTGGGCACGCTATATTGATGAGATAACCAAGAAAATGCCATCTAATAACAATAATAATACTACTTAAGTTCTTATTACAAAGTGCTGCTGTGAAGTGCATATGATTCTTATCTCCATTTTAGAAATGAGAAAACTGAGGCACCAAGCAATCATATAAAATTAGTATAAGACACAGCTAGCAAGTACGATGTGCACCTGCTGGGATATGAACGTGCTCCAAGGCCAGTCCTTTAAACTGCTAGCCTACAGTTCTGTTAACCTTGGGGAAACTAACATTAAATGTTTGCAAATGCTTGAAAGCAGAATGGTATGATACCAACAAATTAAATATAAAATATTTCATTGGAGTAGGACATAAAAAATGCCTATTAAAAAATATAAAGCAGTCCAAATTTGTTTGATCACTTTGTTAATCTGTAAAGCACAGATTAAACAGTGCTTTAAACCAAAGCACTGTTTAAACCACTTTGGTTTAAAGCACTGTTTAAAAATCCTGCAATTTAGTTTTTTTAAATCTTGGTACAATTCCCTTTCCCACAAGTCCTGAAAAATTGAAAATTTTAAGATTGAACCTTTGTGCTTGATATTGAGGAGAAGGAAACAAGTATACACTATTAAGTGGGGATGACTTTGGGTCGGTGCCTCCTTGGATTTCAGTTAATGGAGGGAACGTGTTCAATGTTGAAGCTCTTAAGGAGGTTTAATAGCACTTTGAACGTGAACATTCCTGAACTCATAAGCCACGCAGCCATCTGTGCTGAATGGATTTTAGAGGCATGCCAAAGGACCGGGCAGAAGAGAGATGAAAGTGCTGAAGGCCTCAGTAGAAATGTCAGGTATCATTAAGAATGAATATTTTCATAAAGACAAATTAACCTCAGCTCTTACAGTGTAATGAGCATAGGACCAAAAGTCTATGGGACTAGCATGAGTCCACTCTTAGCCATTAGAGCTGTCTTCAAGAGGAAAGGAACAACGTCTGTCCTTCATTTTCCAGCTTATAAAACAATTAAGGGAGTAAATAATGGTTGCTAACCTCTATGATAATCTAATAAAAGCTTAGAACTCTCTCTTTCAAGAAATGTGCAGACATAAATTCACTTAAGTCCTGGGGCCCCCTGTACTTCATCATAGAACCTAGGTGAAAAACATGAATGTCTTACATTCTTTACAATGCCCACTTTGGTGATTCTGTTAATTTGTAATGCTGAGAAGTTAAGATACAGTAGGTGCATTTCCTCATTTGGGAGCAAAGCAAGACAGCCCAGAATATGGTAAGATACAGGAACAGCATGAGAAAGACGGTTAAAAAGGACGTTAGGCTAAAGGGAACAGGCACTTGGTGCAGAGTGAGGTCATGGGAATGAGAAGGCTCTCCTCTGTGCTGAGGACCCACTGGAGGGCCTCAGCTGTCTTGCTTACAGGGAAGGGGACGACAAAGGTTTTAATTTTGCCCTCCTATGTTAGTATACTGTGCTTCATGCATTGCACAAGACTGTCTATTCAGGATCTCTTTAAGGAAAACCTTAGCATTGTTTGAGTTCTCTTTCCCACAGTAGAACTAGAAGTCAACAGCAGCCAAAGATAAACAAGGAACATTGCTTTTTCCTGTGTTGTACAATAGTAAGTCTAATTTATTGGCAATATCGTTGGTGATATAAATACTGATCTTACAATGAACTTTTTAAAAAGCCTGCTGTTTTTGTTTTTTTGTTTTGTTTTGTTTTAAGCATTACCAAGCCAGCAGACTTTCTTTTGTTGTTCATGGAATTTGTTTTCTAAGTCAAGATTTCTTAAATAATAGGCTTTGCGTGCTGGGAGACATAAGAGACTTACTTGTTACTCAGGTCCTTTTTTTTTGTTTGTTTGTTTGTAATTCTCTAAACCAGTGGATGGTTGGATTTCAACTTTTCTCTGTTTTCATTTCTCATAAAAAGAAGTAAAAAGAGATTTATGAGTAAAGAATAGAGTTATACTTTACTTCTGCTTCTGAATCTGTTTTGAGACTGTCTGGCTCATAGTGTAGGGAGAGATTCCTACCAATATCTGTGAGGCTGTAAACAATTCCACTATTCCTCCTCTTACTCATACCCAACCATCTACATAAACCTAGAGGGTCTGATGCCCTAGAACTTAGAGTTTCACACAGAACCAAGGCTGACGTGGATTATAGTCTTGATTGTACACGAAAACTATACTTTAAAAGATCTGCTTTACCAATCTTTTTTGACTGCTTATTTACTTGTGACTCTGTTCCCAAAAGACTCTAAGCTGACTGATTCCTTAAAGTCAGTTTTGGTAAACTTTTATTTTGCCTTTTTCAGTCTCACCCAACCTGCACCTTACCCCTAAGCTTATTCTCCCTGTAACACCCATTTATTTATATATGACCAGATCTATCCTAATCATTAGTGATGCCTTGCTCTACCCAGTGTTAAGACATCTCTACCATCAAGGATCAGCCTCTTTAAACACAACCTGTTTCAGACTTACCACTCACCAAACATGACTGAGCCAAAGTCCAGGTGAAAACATAAGACTCTTTTTCTTTGGGTTTTGGGTTTTTTTTTTAAAAGAAGTATACCATAGATACAGTTCAACTCCCCTTTCTACTCCTCCGTATTATAAAAGTTAGTATATATCCATTCTACCCATATCTTTATACTTGCAGTGAACTAAATGGAGTAATAGCTTATATAAATGTCCTTCCCTTTTCACAATTTGCTTGTTTAATCAATACAATATTTTAGGGGTTATTCCAACATGATACATGTACCTGTAGTTCATTTGTTTAAACTGTTCTTCTCTATGCCAAGGTATGAATGTGCAATAATATATTCCTCCAATATATTAGCTATCCATAGATACACATGTAGATTTTCCCTAATTTTTTGTTGTTATAAACAGTAGTTCAGTGAACACATTTGCATATGCATCTATACAAAGCTTTCTCTGGAACATATAACTAGAAATGAAATTGCTGGACTTGATGGAAGCACATCTTAAACTTTAATAGACATTGACAAGTTGCTCTTGAAAATAGTTGCAACAATTCGTGCCCCACCAGCCAGGAGCAGCACATCCCCTCAGTTTCCTCAACACTTGGTGCCTTGTCCTTTCATTCAATTGCCATTTTCCTAATAGATTGTCTTTTTCCTACTGACCTTCAGGAGTTTTTATATCACTTTTTCATAATAATAGTCATTTCTCAATTCAATATGTTGCAGATATCTATTTCTGTTCTGTCCCTTGTCTTTTTGGTGCATATCAATAAAGTGTTTAAGTTTATAGTTGATACTGTCCTATTAATCATTATTTTCCTGTAACACTTGTGTTTTTGGACCTTGCTTAAGAAATAATATATACCAACATCATAAGGTAATCTCTTATATTGTCTTTTGAAATATTTGAAGTTTTACTTTTCACATTTAGACATTTTACTCATCTAGAATATATTTTTGTAAGTGGTATAGGGATCTTTTTTAAAAATAATAACCAATTGTCAGTGCCATTTATTTATTCTTCCCACATTTTTTCATTATATGCTAAAATTATCGTTCACATATGGGTAGACTAATTTTTCTCTTCCATTTGCTTATTCCTGTACAAACACCATACTCTTTTCATGGGTATATGACAGTTCCCCCTTAATCAGTTACTGATGAGATTATATTGATAGATATCCTTATGTCAAGCCCTCTTTGAAATCTTTGAATAAACCTTTCTTTGTTTTAGTCCACTCTTGAGTCAAATGACTAATATTTTTTTGCATGTATATTCATAGGCAAAAGATTGGATTAAAATGATTCTCATATACTCCTGGTGTTTTGATAATAGCATCAAAAAATTAGGTGAACAACTTTCTATTTTTTGATACAGTTTCTATAATAGGGAGTTATCTTTTCTACAAAGGTTTGTTGAACACACCTGTAAAACCTGCAGACGTGGGGTGATTTTTAATCTCCTATTTATTTATGCAGTATTATCCTTAATTAAGTACAAAGACTATTCCAGTCATGTCACTTAGAACTCACTTCACCCACTGCTCTGTTTGGCCACCAGCCCCTTGTCTCTCTGTTCAGCAGTGGTGAGGCGGACACCCTTTCCATGCAGAGGGGAAATCTATGGTTTGTTGCCTTTGTCACTAACAAAAATATTAGAGAGCTGGGCAGCAAAACCTCTGCTTTTGGCATCTTTCATGTGAACTACGTCAAAAAAAACCTGGGTATCTCTGTCTGTTGGTGATCACACCAATTTATCCCAGGTTAGCACTCTGGTCACCATACGCAGGCTACCAGTGTCAAACTTGGTGAAACCAGTAATTTTGCCAGTCTCCCAATCAGTCTGAATGTTGTCATTCACCTTGATGAGGGGAATCGAGGTAGTGGATGGTGAAAGTATCATGGGGTACCAGATGAGGATTTCTCTTGTGCCCACCAAGATCTTCCTTCCTTTGCATAATTTGGGCTTGACCTCCTCAGGTATAGTATGATGAACAGCAGTGCAACCCTTGGTGTCGTAGATCAGATGCACATTCTCTCCGGTCTTCTCAGTGCTGATCTCACCCATTAAGCTGGCAGGGAAGGTTATATCAGGTTGGACCTAGCTGTCGATCTCAATAAACTGCTGCATGGAGGTCTCTTTTATTTCATCTCCTTTCAGGGCATACTTAAGTCCATTCCTTAAAACAATGATAAGAGGGAGACATTCTCTCAGCATCTGGGGAATGATAGATGGCTGAGGACCAAAAACACAGGTCAGTTTATCCAGCATCCAATGCTTTGGAGCTGCTATATGCATCAGGACCACAAGCCATTGCTATGCAAGGCACAGAAAATGTCTCCAACTTATTTAAAAGTTCTTGGTATATTCATGTTGTTTTTTTTTTTTTATGAATCACTTTAGAATTTTTTCCTAGAGAAGTGTTTATTTTATCTTAGCATTCCAATTTGTTGGCATGAAATTCTTTATATTATTTTCTTATATCTAAAGTTATAGCCCCTTTTCATTCTGAGTGTTGTTTTTGTGCCTTCTTTCTTTATGATAAATCATGCCAATGATTGTTAGTGTCTTTTGAAAGTAGTAGCTTTTTAAATAATTATACTTTGTTCATGTAATCAATAAATTACATTGAGTAACTGCTCTGTGTCATGCTCATGCTCTGTTCTAAGTGATTACAATGGATAGACAAAATAAAACAAAAAGAACAGTGAAAAATAAATAAGAAGACCTTAGATCCCTACTCTGTGGAGCTTATGAGGCAGAGACAAATGAAAAACAAAATATAAATAAGTATATGGGATATCAGTGCTGGTGGAAATAGGATTCTTGCACATAGTCACAGGAAATGCATTTTGGGGACCCATGCATAGGAAGACTTGAGGCACCGTGGCAAGATTTGTTGGAACAAAAAAAAAGGACTGTTGCTCGTGCCTAACGTCTCATTCACGACCAGGTGGCTCAGCTCTGTCTGCTGCGGAAGAGGTCCTGGGCCTGAGGAACACAAGCACTCACCAGGAGGGTCAGGATCCAGCACTGTGGTGCCTCCCCCTAGGCTCTGGCAGTCCTGCATAGTCTCTGCTCCAGCCGTGCCCCGGCCTGCCTGGTGCCACCCTTCAGCCCAGGCTCACACAGCTGCTACAGAGAGAGAGAGAGAGCACATGAACAAAGGAACCCCAGGCCTTTCCTAAGCTTTGTTAATCTTGGGCTTGGGAGAGAGCAGGCTTTCTTTCAAACTAATGAATCTTCTTTCTAATCCTTCCCAAGTTTGTGCCAGGCCCTCGCCTTATCCAAGCCTTTTCCTGGATCTTCAGGGGTTTCATACCCTTATCCTATCTGATCTTTTCCCCAAACTAGACACCTTCCCTTTATGTTGCCATATTGGCTCCTACTGTGTATGCCTCATCAGAGGAATTTTCTGCTCATTGGTACCCCCTTACTACCATCCCCCTACCTCCCTATTCTGTGGGAATGGAGCAGTTATTTCCTGGGGAGATTGGAAAGGCACCTGCTCTAGGATTAAGTCCCTTTGTCAGAGCACAATTAGCTGTCCCCTGGGATGTCTGTGAAGCTGTCCTTTCCTAGTTAATCAAGCTTAATGTCTGATTCCGTTTGCTCCATTCCTTTGTTAGTAACTAACTATCTACCTACCTACTGTAATAATTTCTTTAGAAATGCTATGAAAAGAATGGAGCAGGGTGAGCTGGATTCAGAAATGCTGTGGGGTATGAAGGGCATGTGAGTTGCAACTTTAAAGAAGAGTTGAAGGAGAAGTGTTACTGAGAAGATGAGGTTTGAGCAAAGGTTTAAAGGAGGTAGGGAAGTTATTCATGTGCTTATCTGGAAAGGAATATCCCTGGCAGAGGGAACAGCCAATGTAAAGGCCTTAAGACCTGAACATGCCTGTTACAGCTGAGGATTGCAAAGAGGCTAGTGTGGCCCAAGTACAGTGGGTGAGAGAGAAAGAAAAAGAGAAGTTGCAGAAGTAAGTATAAGGACTCTGGGTTTACACTGTGGAACGCTGTGGACTCTGGGTTTACACTGTGGAAGGAATGAGATGATCTGATACAGTTTCACACATTCGTAGAAGCAGGTGGAAAAGTGAGGAGGCTATGGCAATAATAGGGGCAAGAGATAAAGGTCACTTGGCCCAAGGAGATAGCAATGGGGATGCAGAGGTGAAGTTCGAATCATCTCTCCCTGCTGTTTTGTTATTTGTTTCTATTTCTCCAACGTTGGCTTATATATTATTGTCTTCCTTCTACTTTCTTTAGTTGAGTAATTAACTACCTTTTCTTATCTATTTCTATTAAGTATAACAATAAAATGTGTGTAGAAATTCTTAACCTACTTAAGTTTTGTAATAACTTGATTTTATACATGAACATTAGATATTAATACCAAAATTTTAAAATACTTTAGCTTCTATTATACATTTTTGAAAACTTCATTTAACATTTGGTTGAGTGTTCTGAAGAACATGAGAAAAATAACTGTTTTCTGTCCCCTAAATCTCCCAAAATGTACTTGGAAGATCATGGAAGTTACAAGCATTTTTCTGAGGCTTTTGAAAACAAGTCAAGACAGTCTAAATACAAAACACATTACTTACATTCAATACAAGAAGATCTGGATTGCAAACTTCAAGCCCGGTTACATCTGAACGACAAAAGTCCTGTGGAAGAATCTGCCTCAGCAGGTGACACCCCTGGAACAAGGTTTTCTGAACATTTCAGGGTGATTCAAGATGGTGACAGGTCTCAGTGGATTATTAACATCAATTACTCTCTTAGCTTTAGAAAAGGATACCTTCTAAAACTTCTATTTATTAAATGCTCTGTTATCCTGGGTCACCCTTCCACACACATGGTTTTGAGAGTTTGGCCTGAGTCCCTAAAACCAGTCCTCACCAGAATTTCCAAGGGAACTTAGGCCTTGGATTCCTGCTTCCCTCCCCCAATTTTGCATCTAACTTCTCCCATGTGTTTTCTTCTCTCTGTGTCTTATCAACACAGACATGAAATATAGACTCCTTTTGCTTTCTGAGTCCTGCCAAATTCTACAAGCACAAGGCAGGGTGAAGAGCAGACAAAATAGTGTAATGGACATTTTGTTTAACATCTTTATTTTTTTAATTTAGAGTTTTTGTATTTTTTCCATTACCATTTAGTCCCCTTGTACTCCTCCCCCTCCAGAAATCACCACACTGTTGTCCATGTCCATGAGTCCTTTTCCCTTTTTCACTGAGTCCCCCTCCGCTCCCTGGCAGCCGTCACCCTGCTCTCCATCTATGAGTCCCTCCCCATTTTCCTTGCTAGTTCACTTTGTTCATCAGATTCCACATATGAATGGAATCCTATGGCATTTGTCTTTCCCCAACGGGCTTATTTCACATAGCATCATGTTCCCCAGGTCCACCCATACTGTTGCAAAGGGTAAAACTTTTAAAGCTTCCTCCTATCATCTGCAACAAAGACTTTCTCAGCGGCTCTTGCTTCTTCCAACGCTTTTGTCTTCCATCCCCTGGCCTGCCATGTGTCCTTGTTCTCTTTTAAGTCGGCAGTCTTCTGGAGCTGCCCGTGGAAGGAACCAATTTTTTCTCACTTTCCTTGAAGAGTGAATCAAATTTCCCTTGGTCTTACCTTTTCTTTCTCCTGTGACCTACGCATTTAGCTCCCAATGGCCTACTAAGAAGTTTTGCTAAACAAATTATATCCCTAAGAAGAATCCTGTTTATCACATTCTGAAAGCATATGTTTTTGCTTTTTCAGTATGTGTTGTAGAATCATTTTACAACTTTTTGCTTGATGACCATTGTCTGAAATGCTTAGACTAACCCTGTTTTTGTTAAATAATGAAATATTTAAGAATATGATTAATAAGCTATTTTTATTTTGTATATATTTAGATTATTAACTAAGCCATTCAGTTAGATCAAATCAAGTACCACACCAAAGCCAATATATAACAGCAAAAGGAATCCCAAAAGATTAACAATTTTAATCAAATCCAAAAGCCAGTAAAGCTTGGACATGAAGATCATAGATAAATTCCTGTATCTGCCTGCCAAGTTTCAAGTCTTACTCTAATACCTACCAGCTGTATGACCTTGGACAAGTTATTTTAACTTCTCTGCTCTTCATTTACCTCATCTGTAACATCCAATAATAATAATAACAATAATAAGAGTACCTACCTCATATGGTGGTTGTAATAAATGAGTTAATGCATGCAAAGCTCTTGGGGAAAATTCCTGGCACTAGTTTGCCATATAGGCATAGTAGCTAAGGTTCACATGCTCATATTACATACATTATCTCAAGGACTTGAGAATGAAAATACGAGGTAAAGAATGAGGCTAACAGATTAGGGTTTTAGATTATTAACTATCACATATCTGACATTTAAAGTATACTGAATGAAGAAATCACTGTCTTTCAACTTATTCTAATATACACAAACTAAACCTAAAATATTCCTAAGGAGGTAAGGCATGTGTCCTTCAATGGTTCTTAATATTTTTTTGGCCCACTGGAAAATCTGATAAAAGCAATTTACGAGTTTCAACAACTATGTTAAACAGTGTGGATTTACAGTGCCCATGAAACCCATCCATGGTCAAGGTCAAGAATTCATGGTTTAAGAGTTTCTGGTAGAGAGTGAGATGTAAAAATTTTTTGTTAGTTTTTTTAACGTTAAGGATTACAAAGCATAATTGGCCTCCTTGTTGTCAGGAATTCCAGTGGATCAGAAATTTTACCCTCCTAGCTAGCTAACAAATTAGCCTGCCAGAGTTTCATGGATAATGGCAGATAGGAGAATTCTGGGTCCGAGACAAAGTAACTTTAGTACTTGTGACCAAGCGAGTAACACATCACAAGCTTGTGTTCACATCAGTTCCCCTGGCCCCCTAGACGCACAGGGCCGATGCAGAAGCAGCCCAGGTGGATGATGTGCACCCTGCACAGTGGGTTTGCGTCACAGCTGAGGATTCTTTAGCCTTGGGAACGCTGGGCTTTTATAATGGCCTGCAAGCAAAACTATCTGATCTTTGCACTGGAAGGACACATCCTTTTTTTTTTTTTAAATTAAGGTGTATTGACATGCAACATTATATTGGTTTCAGGTGTACAACCTAATGATTCTATAATTGTATGTATTGCAAAATGATCTTCCCATAAGTCTAGTTAACACCGGTCACCTTACGTAATTATATAATTTTTTTCTTGTGAAAAAGAATTTTAAGATTCACTCCCTTGGCAACTTTCAAATATGAAATACAATACTATTAACTATAGTTGTCAGGTTGCACTCTGCATCCCCATGACTTTTATTTTAAAACTGGAGGTTGTACATTTGGGCTCCCTTCGCCTATTTCACATACTCTGCATCCCTCCCTCAAGCAACCACCAATCTTTTTTATCTGTTTTCTATATCTATGAGCTTGTTCTTTTGTGTGGATTGTTGTTGGGGTTTTTCTTTCTTTCTTTATTTATTTTAGTCTATATATAAGTGAGATTATATGGTATTCATCTTTCTCTGTCTGGCTTATTTCACTTAGCATAATTCCCTTAAGGTCCACCCTTGTTTTGCAGATGGCAAGATTTTATCGTTTGGCTGAATGATGCACCTGTGTTTGTGTGTGTGTGTGTGTGTGTGTGTGTTTTCTTTACCCATCCATCCATCGATGGATGCCTAGGTTGTTTCTGTATCTTGGCTATTGTAAATAATGCAGCAGTGAACATGGTAGTACATGGTAGTACATGTATCTTTTCAAGTTAGTGTTTTAGTTTTCTTCAGATATTTGCAAATGATATATTTAATAAGGGGCTAATGTCCAAAATATATAAAGAACTCATATATATATCTCAACTCAAAAAAATTAATTCAATTTAAAAATGGGCAGAAAAGCTGAATAGACATTTCTCCACAGACATACAGATGGCCAATAGACACATGAAAAGATGCTAGATCATGTGGTAGTTATATTTTTAATTTTTTGAAGAACCTCCATACTATTTTCTGTAGTGGCAAAGGGTTTCCTTTTCTCCAAATCTTTACCAATACTTACTATTTTTAGTTTCTTTTTTTTGATAATAGCTATTCTAACAGGTGTGAAGTGTTAACCCCTTGTGGTTTTGATTTACTATTCCCTGATAGTGATGTTGAGCATCTTTTCATGTACAGGTAGCCATCTTTAGTCCTCCTTGGAAAAATATCTATTCAGATTCTCTGCCCATTTTTAAATTGGATTGCTTTTGCTCTTGAATTGTATGAGTTCTTTATATAGTTTGCATATTAACCCCTTATCAGATAAATGATTTGCAAATATTTCTCCCATTTAGTAAGTTGCCTTTTTATTTTGTTGACATTTTCCTTTGCTGTGCAGAAGCTTTTTAGTTGATGTAGTCCCACTTGTTGATTTTTGCTTTTCTTGCCCTTGGTTGGTGTCAAATTAAAAAAATCTTCACCAAGACCTAAGTCAAGGAGCTCACCACCTATGTTTTCTTTTAGAAGTTTTACAGTTTCAGGTCTTACATTCAAGTTTTAATCCATTTTTAGTTAATTTTTATGTTTGATGTAAGACAGTGGTCCAGTTTCATTCTTTTGCATGTGGCTGTCTCGTTTCCCAACACCATTTATTGAAGAGGATGTTTTTACCCCTTTTATATTCTGGGCTCTTTTGTTGTAAATTAATTGACCATATATAAGTGGGTTTATCTCTGGGATTTTATTCTGTTCTGTTGATTTATGTGTCTGTTTCTATGCCAATACCATACTATTTTGATTACTATAATTTTGTAATATTCAGCATCTGGCAGAAGTAAGATCTGCTTGAGTGTGGTTGGCAGGGTAATAATATGGATGTAATAATTTATCGTTTTAATATAAACATTTCACGTAAAATGTCATAGGGTATGATTGAGTATGAGACTGTTATGTTACAGAATTACATGCTTATGATTTTTCAATGAAAGATTTTGTAATTTAAAAAGGGACGTTATTTGTGCTGGACCCTGTAGTTTGAAATGAAAGTGTGTGATGCCTCCAGCTTTGTTTTTCTTTCTCAGATGGCTTTGGTTATTTTGGGGGCGGGGGGGGGAGAGAGAGAGAGAGAGAGAGTGAGTGAGTGTGTGTGTGTGTGTGTGTGTGTGTGTGAGAGAGAGACACCATAAAAATTTTAGAATTCTAAGACATCTTTATTACACTAGACGATAAATAAATATGCCCTCTGCTCTAGAAGGAAGTGTTATCTTCCATGGTTTTCCATGCATTCTTGAAAAGATAACCCAGAACAAAAGCTGTCAGCATCTTTGCTTGCAAGCCATGCAGAAACAGACCCATTGAAAACCATCTCCCAACCTCTGTTGTGTCGAGGAGAGATATTGTGACATGTTAGCTGAGGAAGGGGGAATAATGTTATTTATATGGATAGATAGATCATCAATGATTCCTTCATTATAATAGGGGGATAAGAAAGAAACATGGGCCCTGGCTGGTGTGGCTCAGTGGGTTGAGCGTCAGCCTGCAAACCAAAGGGTTGTTGTTTCGATTCCCAGTCAGGGCACGTGCCTGGGTTGCAGAACAAGTCTCTGTTGGGGGCTTGTGAGAGGCAACTGGTCAATGTATCTCTCACACAGGGATGTTTCTCTTCCTCTCTATCTCCCTCCCTTCCCATCGCTCTAAAAATAAGTAAATAAAATCTTTAAAAAAATAAAAAAGGAACATGGTATACATAGTGATTGCCTTCAGGAACCTTACAGGCTTCAAACAGCCCTTAACATGATTAATTGCAATTTGGATAAATAATACCAGAGGAAATCAAATGGATTTTTGAAATTGTATATTGGAGAGACTTGATCTAGTTTGTGATGTCAAAGAAGGTGTTCCTGAGGAAGTAACACTTAAAAACAAGAACTAACATAGTAGCAGAAATTACCAGGTTAAGAGCAGGGAATATAATACTCTGAGTAGAAGGATAATCCTACCAGATGAAGGAAGCCTGCATTATTGGAGGAGCAAGAAGGCCAATATTACTAGATCAGAGTAAGACAAGCAGGGACCAGATTGGATTTTGGACTTGAACCTGATGACAATGCGCAGTCACTGAAGGATTAAAAAGAGCGAGTGCCCTTATTTTATTTGCATTTTAAAAGCCCCTCCCCCCCACACACTCATTTTATAAGAAAAGTGTTGTAAGGGAATAAATAAATGTTGACAGTGGAGTTCAAAGTTTATTACCATAAGCCAGGCAAGAGGTGATAGTGATCTGGTCTATATAGACAGTGGCAGCGTAGATGAAGAGAAATGAATGGATTCAAAAAAATATTCATACAGTTGTCAGGCCTTGGTGATTGATTTGATTTAGAGGGAGAAAAAGAAAGTCATGGATGATTCTCAGATTTCTGGCATGGGCAACTGCACAGGCAGAACGCCTAGAAGGAATTAACTAGCCTCTTGGGGATTTATCTCATAAATTCACTTCTATTTCAGTGACAGCAAGCATTTTAGATATATACACATAAGGAATCTGATTCTCTTCAGAGCTCTAAGAACTAACTTTGGTGCAGATGAATGATGAGCTGTAGGGAATTGAGATGTCACACATACCTCCTAATCTCAATAGGTAGTTCTTTTTGCTTGAATTCATTGAAGAAAGAATGACCTTTTGCTATCAGTTGGTTAAAAAAAAAAATAACTTCAGATTTTCCTACCAGTAGGATTCCTCCTAAACTGTACAGTTTAAATTAGGGTAGAATGCCAGCATCAATACTCCGTAAATTCCCAATGTGTTAATTCTGAGATTTATGTTCCTTCCTCATGCTGTCTCACTGCCCACGGACATTCTGATAGTATAGCAGATACACAGCCATATCAGATATGCCATGAACCTGATGTCCACACTGTGTAAGTTATTTAGAATTAAGGAACTCCTAGGAGCATTTTTTTTTTGGAGTATTTAAAATCATTGACAAAAACCCAAATCAAACTAGCATAAGAAAACGTGTAACTCATTTATATAAAAACCTTCAGAGCAGGGTAGAATTCAGGCAGCTCCAAACACAAAAATGTCATAGGGTCCATGACTCACCTCTAAGTGCCTTTGTTATTTTCATAATTGAGCAGATTTTCTCCATAAGGTGGGAAGAGGCCACTCGCAGCTGTTAGCCTCTGTGGTCCTTCTGGTTTCCCAGTGGAAAAGCATATTGCTTTCCGCCCGCGAACACAGGGAAGACTCTGTTTGGATCGTTACTCATCTCTGGACCAATCAGTGTGGCCGGAGGATGAAGCATTGACTGTCCAGCTGGAAAGGATTCAGAAGAGTTCTATAAAGATGAGTAATGGGAAGAAAATAAAATTTAAAAATGAATAATTCTGTATGTAGTGCTTTGCCTATGCAAAATAAAGCATTTTAAGAGGATGATAGATGTAAAGTTTGAATAGAATCATGAAATATTTGGATTAGAGATAAGGAAATTTTTAACTGATAGTTACAAAGTGTTGCAATGAATTAGGAGCCTTCTGCAGAACCTTTTAAAAGAGAGCACCTTCTCATGTTTGCCTTCTGGGGGCCCTATGCTGCTCAGAGCCAGTGACCAGCTAGATGAATACAGGCTTCCTAGGGACATGAATCACATGCTATGTGATTTTGCATCTTAAGGGCTGGAGCATAAGACTCTAAAATATTCACTGACTGAATGTGTGCTGGTGTTAATTTGTATATACACTCAATTTTTTATTATCTGTGAGTGGAATATGTTTTGTATATCTACTGAACAAATATATTTATGCTGGTGCTGTCATCATGCATAGCAAAATCCTAGACCGCCATCTTTCTAGCTACCATGTTTTCAGTGACAAAAAGCCAGGTATGCTGTTAATACAAGTAAAAGATAAATGACCATATGATACTGATATAATTTTCAGTTATCTGCAGTTTTAGATCATCTGATCCATTGTCTCCATCTATTATTGCTATCAACTAAGAGTTCATTTTAGCAGTAATTATGAAAGATGAAGTTTATTAATATCATAAGCTATACTAGATAAAAAACACATGGTATACCACCTTTATGAGTAGACTTAATATTTAATCCAGGTCAAAATGGAATTGAGCGATAGAATTTAGGTTCAGCAAAGAAATGAAAGGCCCATTTTCTACGTAACCTCTCCTTCTCTAGTTACCTCATTATTTAAGTGATAGGGAGATTGAGTCCTTGCCCAATGTAAAACAACTTCTTTATGGTACAACGTGGGCCAGAACCTACTTGAAAGAGAAAAAATTCCTGAAGCCAGAGGAAAGATTTTGGAGGCCAGATCTTAATTATTAATTTCAGTTGGTTGATACAATCTCTGCCTTAATATAATTATGAAATTACACTGATTTGCAATTTTCTTTTTTTAAAGCTTTGTTACTGTTGCTCAGTTACTATTGTCCCTCTCTTCCCCCATTACTCTCCCTGCCCCACCTCCCCTCCATGCTCAGAAAGCAAACCCAACACATGCAAATGAGTATGTGCTTGGTTTGTCTGTTTTCCCTTTCCTTTTGTATAAGGAACACCTTATGAACATAGGTGATTTGATTAAAATTAGCTCTCTGTTAGGAAATAGTTTTAAGGATGGAGAAATTTGGAAGATATTTAACTGTTTCACACAGGTTTTAAGCTTGAGACACTTAGTTTTACTGACTGACTTGTGATCTAATTACTCTGATCCATACACTGTTGACACTGGAAGGTAGGCTCATCCAATTCAAAGATGAACTCACCAAACTCTGCCCAAGTGTCTCTGACATCGGTTGAGTAGTTAATGCAGTATAAAAGCACTGTGCTTTGCTACAGTCTTTTTCTATTTTAAATAATAAAAATATCCAGAAGTCATACAGTTGGGAGTCACCATAAATAACAATGAATTAGAAGTATCAGTACAGTCAGTATATAGAAAAAAAACACTTTTCTGTGGCCATGAAGTAAACTGGTTTATTTAATCCACAGTTGGGCCAGAGGTACTCATTGGGACATCACAACACGAGTGTCGACTGCCTGGATGTTAAAGCAAATGTTTCATTGCCTAAGGCTGGTACACTTTATTTTTAGCCAATCACATTGCAGAAAGCCATCTTTAAATATTAAATCAGGATCATTTAATCCGAATGAAATTTAGAATTAGAAAAAGAAAAATTCAGTCTTTAGAAAAAATACCCTACATATTAGCACACAATCTCCGTCCTGTTTCCTTTGTGCAGTTCTAAAGTGACAGATGTCAAAGCTTTAGCAGACTTGTACTGGTAGACCCACAAATGGGAGGCCCCCGAAGAAGCAGCCTCAGTGGTGGTTTTGCCTGTGATTCAGGGCGCTGAAAGGGCTCACTGGTTTTGCTCCAATTCTTTACTGAAATCCTTAAAACTTGATTTCTGGCTCTTTTTTCTTTCTTTCTCAAGAGAACAAACAAGCTATAGTTTGAGTCAATAGGAACCCCATTTTTATTAATGTGTGCTCAGCAACAGCCTGTGCCTTGTATGGTGGTTTTTATCCTCCACGCAGTGTGTATCTGGAATCTCCTGCTCGCCGTCTTAGACAACCAGATGTAACGCTTAGGAGCAAAAGCACCAAAGTTCCATCTCCGCTTCATTATTTCAGATGCAACAAACAAGTAAATCAATGGTATGTTCTAGGCTTTAAAACAGTAGAGTTCTCCATAGCCTGGACACGAATTGAGCTCTGTTCATTATTTTTCCAGAGGACTCTCTATTCCAGATAGGTTTCTGTTAAGTTTTATATTGACTCAAGTTAATAAATCTTAATTTTTTTTACATCAAAACTTATATCCTTTTCTCTTGATGGCAAACCTCTTTGAAGCTCCAAAAGTTCTCGCTACAACTTTTGTAAGGAGACATTACTCAGTGCCCAGCTCACACGTCCCTTTTGTTTAGAGAGACAGTGTGTTTAAGTGGCTAGAGAAGGAGACTTGGGAGCCAGGCCAACTGCTTAGGTTCAAATTCTGGTTCTGCCTTTTCCTAGAGTTTAACCTTGAACAAGTTATTTAACCTCTCTGCACCTTGAATCAAGATTGCTGTGAGGATTAAGTGAGTTACTCTGTTCATCCTACTCTTCTGCTACAGAGAAGAGTGCTTAGCACTTAGTAAATAACACTTACGTGTTAGATATTTTTACAGCTGTTCCTATCTCAAAGTCTTTGCACTTGTACCTTCTATCTGGAATGATCTTCTTTCAGACCTTTGCATGGCTCACTCCCTTACCTCAAATGTCACTCCTCAGAGAGGTCTTTCCTGACTATCTTTTTCGCTCTCTATTCCTATTCGCTGCTTTATAGCCCTGATCGCCACCGAGTATTATATTTATTTCATCTTTCTAAGGTCTGTTGTGTAGCACTGTATCCCAAAAATCTGGAACAGTGCCTGGTGTGTACATAGTAGGTACAGGCGCTTAGCAATTTTTTGATGGCTGGATATATGAAGAAATTATTACAAAAGTGTATTTACATTAGAATGCCTTTGTATAGATACAAATCTTTACATCACAACCCTCCAGAGTACAAAATAATCACAATTGCTCCAAAATGAACTAGATCCTGCTTTGCATTTTATTTCTAGTGAATTGAAGAATACTGTGCTCATACCCAACACTTAAGAGTGACTGTAGCGATTCAGTATGTAAGCCCGAACTTTCAGTTCCAGTTCTCGAAGTCAATTTTGTTTTAAATATAGACGATGTTTAACATTCACTTGAAACGGAGAAAGAAAATGGTACACATTTAAAGATTTGAGATGTTTTTTTCACACAAAGATGGCAGTGTCTTCTATCATGGATAAACCATTAAACCTTTCTCATTTACCATGGAGTTACCATGACACAACCCTGGTTTATCCCCACAGACCTTAGTAGCAAATAATAATTAAATTGTTCTCATCTTGTTTTCTATGTTAAAGCATATGGTAATACTGCAACCCCCTTTATCAAACTGTTAAGAGTAATTGGTGAGAAATGCTGAAGAATGTAGACGGCAAATTGGGTTAGAGGAAATTACAGGCAGATCTTTAAAAGACTTTCAAAGTTTGTTTTCTATTTTTAATATTTATAAAATAATTGAGATGGTGCCCTAAATAAAGGACACTGTAATGATTTGTTATGTATTGAAAATTAGCAATAATGGCTACGTATAAATTTCTATTATTTAGATCAGGATAATGTTTTGAGATGATGACACATCACTTGTAGTGCCAGTGCAGGTGGAAATTGGAGTTTTGGGGAACTGAAGTGCTTAGTACTTTTAACTTTTTTCTAACCCATGTACTCTTACATGCTCAATGTTGCCTGAGTGTGATTTTTAAAATTCACATGTTTGCTATGGATCTGTCTGGTCTACTGTCTATTTAAATGCATTGCTTGATGACCTAGGATGTTTCTTCCTTTTGGAGAAATTATGAAGTCTAGGATGAGTGGACCTTTTCCACTTAGGAGCACGGCAAATTATTCAAACATTTTTTTAAATCTTATTTTTATACTTTTATAATGGTCACTTGGAATGGAGCAGCCCATTTGAAATAAATAAATAAGTGTTAGGTTGGCCAAAAAGTCCATTGTTTTCTGAAAAATAAAAGGCACATTTTTCATTTTCATCAAAAACTTTATTGATTTTGATATTTTGAGTATGTTGGCTATCTCCCACTACTGACTTCTAGAGGGTAGAGGCCAGGGGTGATGCTAAACATCTTCCAAAGCATAAGTCAGCCCCACAGCAAAGAATTATATGGCCAAAATGTCACCAGAACCAAGAAACTTTGCAAACCACTTTTGACATGTTCGATCAGCCACAGCACCTTCTCCATACACCGCACAAATCTTTTTTTGCATTTCAGTTGCCTTTTTATGTTTCTTGGAATAATAAAGCATAATACACTGAAAATGCATATTTTCTCCCATCTTCAATATTAAAATGGCTTAACAAAATTTCACCAGTTTCGATAAGTTTTTTTTTTAAATGCACGCTGTATGACAGCTGTCACAAAACAGTCTAACAAAATTGTTTCAAATAAGGTTAAAGACAACTAAGCACTAGAAGCCATTGTTTGGAGAAAAGCTAAATGAACGTTTTGGCCAATCTAATAAATGCATGCATACTACATTAAATGGTCACACTGGACTCTTGTTGCCCTATATGTTAATTCAGACTTGTAACGAAGGGATGACGATAATCAAATGAAGTGGATTCTAATGAGACAGAAAAAATCAAGCAAATTTAAAGTTTGAATCACCAGTATCTTTTGTTTATTTTTGAAAAGAAAATCCTCCTAGGCAAGAGGAATAAACTAGGTATAAGTAAGAAAAAAGATACCAGTATATGAAGTCTAGAAATACCTCATAAAAACTACTAGAAACTTCTCAAGTACCCAGTGCAACTATTTTGCTGACATAAGTCCGGTGTTACCCTGCCAGGGAGAATCCCTACGTTTTCATGGAGATCCTGCTGATGAGGAATTCGAAAAATAATGAATCATACTAATTTCGGTACACATGGTGCCAATGAACATCTTTATATATTACAGATAAAGTGATCAGATTTTTTTACCTTTATAAGAAATAAAGGTATTGATTGGGTGGTATCCTGCCATTTCAAGACTAGCATTAATCTTCGGGGGACAAAAGCATGTTGATAATAACACTAGAGGATTAATATATTTTCTTGTTGTTCTGAAAGAGATGTCTGTGGTCTACCTTGCTGATTAAGTCATAGAAAACCTCAGATCTCAGTTTTGCTTCTTAACGGACTTTTTACCTCTCTGACCCTCTCACATAAAATGAGCAGTTTTCAGCACTTCGTAGCTTTCTTGTCCTATATTATCTTCTGTCACAACCTTATTACCATCAGATATAGTATATAGCTTTATTTATTTATTTATTTGTATTATTTCTTATTTTATGTCTCTCGGTTATCTATGTCAGCTTTTAGCTGTAGTCTAAGAAGCAGTTTTACTTTTCAATGTCTTTAAAACAGCTTCGGATCGGATTATACTTAGAGGAATTAAGAAAAAGCAGTATCCACCAGTGTGCGTCCTTCCTGAGGGCAAGGGCTCTGCTGTGGGGTCGGTTCCCAGCTCTGACCTGGAGCCTTGGACAGTCTCTGGAATTCAATGGATACTCAATAAATACTCATTAAATAAAGGAATGGAGATAATAGTGCTTGCCATGTGGATTTGTCATGAGCATTAAACTAAAAATTGCATGCAAAAATACCCAACACACCTCTGTGGGATATGAAATCCCAAAACCCTGAGAGGGCTCATATGGGACCCTGAAATGCCAAACCTGGCTTTTTAAATATATGAATTTCAAGTCATAAATTGGGAGATAACTGATTAAATACATGTTTTACATGTGTTCAACTTCTAAAAATTATAGTCAGCATCCTAGTTTTTATAATGAGTGGATTTTTAACAAAGATGAGAACATCATTATGATTTCATTAGCAATTGGCCTTATGTTTGGCTGATAAAAAGTTGTTTTCATTCATATAAAATATGAAAGAATATCTTAAACATTTCACATAACTATAAACTGAGACCTACTAGAGACTTTATTTGACCATTACCTTGGCGCTGTTTGATAATGATTATACCTAAACTGTAGAAAGAAATTTTGGCTTGGCTATCTTTTTTTAAAATTAATCTCAAAGCAGGCTCGAGACAGTGCCTCACTTGGAACTCTCAGCAAATGCAGATGTTAGTGTCAGGGTCTCTGAAGTGAGTTTTTACGAGGACTAAAGAAAGGAGGCAAAAACAGTAAGACACCTGATTTTATTTAGCATCTATGATGGCCTGACAGCCTCTGTATTTTCTTGAAACTTTCTCCTCAAAAAAATGCATCTTAGAATCTAGCTGTCCAAAATTGCATTGTATTAGCATTTAATGGATGGATTGTAGTGTTTTATGCTCTGTTTTTGTTGAAAGCATTGAAATACAGGAGAAGATATGCCATATTTTTTACGAAATTTCAACATACTAATTAATGGCTGTGTTGCTGTTGAGCTATCAGTAGAGTCTAGCTCTTGGACCTAGCATTTTAAATATCTTGTGTCTTGTTAAAGATAATCTACATCAGTCAGAGTCCAGTTCCAGTTGGGGAAGATTTTTAATTTAACAATAAAAGACACATTTACATTGAAAAGATAGGAGGAAAAGCAGTGCTAAAGGCCTCTTTGTGTTCCAGACATATTATTTCTTCAGTGAGTTCTGGTTTGCTATTTTTATTCAATATTAGTGCTCCCCTTAGTTGTTAGGTTTTAATTAGCTTCAGGCTAATAGAGGAGAGTGGAATTTTTTGAGGAGTGGTGAATTATTTTACATCTACGCTACTTCCCAAGCCCCCTCCACTCAGCTTTAACCATATCTTGTGGTCAGTGTAAGAAACATCTAAACCTGTAAGAATTTTTAGGAGTTTATTTGAGCCAAACAGGCAATATTTGCCAGGAAGCAAAATCTTGATGGATTGAGGAAATGCTCTAGAAAATGACAGTTTCACCACTTATTTTATATGTCAGAATCAAATGGAAAGACTTAAAGGGGTTACATGAAATCCATTGGTGATAGATAGATTAAGGAAGGAGAGAAAGCAAAGTAGGGGAACCGCTGGGATTGGATAAAAAGTAAAATGAATAGATACATACTCCTTTTACATTTATAGATATAGGGTAGTTAACAGTTAACAATTAACATGATAATAACGACAATGAAAGGATCTGTGGTCTCTGCTCTGTTGTAGTGGTTGTGCTTTGAGTGGTCCAGAAAAAGGGAAATTACTTTGATATTCCTAAGGTATGTTATCACAGATGCAAAGAAAGAAAAAAGACAAAAGACAGGCTCAATTAGTAAAGATTAACCTTTGTTACAGAAAAACACTGGCCTAGGAGTACCCACCATGAACTGCTTTTATTTAGAAAGTTTTGACTTCAGGCCACCCCTTGTGTCACTTCAGGGCTTTGAGTTTGTAAGGCTCCCGTGAAGGCCTCTGCTGAGGTTGTCATTTAGTATGTGGCCTCTTTTGCATTGTCATTTTTATTGAGTTGAAAGGTCTAGAGAAGAGAGCATTGATTCAGTGACTTCTTCATCCCTGATGCAGCTGTGATTTCGGGATTGTCTAAATTAAAGCTCCTTTGAAATTCTTATGGGAGAGCTCTCCTGAGCTTTCCTCCATAATTATCCTTCACACAGACTGTACTTGAAGGGGTGTGAAATGATGTGTCCCCTTTCCCCTTGGGCCTTTTTTCCTAAAGTTAGTAAAATACACAGTCCACTTATCATTAGACCAGTTAAGCCTGTCATATAATTCTGTGTGGCTATTAGTTCTTATTCTTACCCCCAAAATCAAAGCATATGCACAAATCTTTGTCCTTGAAATTTTTATAGCCCCAGGGGAAGAACAAAGATTAATCATAATTATGTTACCTTCCTGAAAGTCTCAAGTCATGCTTCCCCTTTTAAGAACCCAGATGATTCCTGAACCGACAGGAAACAAAGCTGAGAAATGTTTGAGCCTTGCCCCACCCCCTCCTTTTTTTTGCCATTGTCTGGAAAAGGGAGTATGGCTCTCCCGGATGGTTCAAATCATTTTCTTATCAGGCCACTTAAGTAACAAATGTCATTCTGAATCCTCATCTTCTTTCTTTATTGGCAAAAATTATCTCACTGTCCACCTTCCCCACCCATAATACCTCACTGTTTCCCGTGAGCTCCCACCATGCTCCAGCCGGTCATACTGTGCCACTTAACACATCGCATTAAGACTTTGTATGAGCCTCACTTTCACACTAGACTCTGATGATCTCCAGGTCAGGAGGCATGACTTACTCATCACATATGCCCAGAACATAGCAAGTAGCATGTACATTGTTGCTTAATAAATGCATGATAAATTAATGAACAGCAGTCATATGAAAATCAATACTGAGTTTCCTATAAACATAAGATCAAGAATATGATATGGTGAATTATGTGACACAGTAGCCATGCTGTTCTCATATTGGCAGGAGTTGTACTTCTCTTGAACTATTATATAAGAGTGGTATATATTTGTTGATGAAAGAATATCCTGCATATAAAAAAGTTTTGCAAGAGTTTGTTTGAACCAAAATTTTGAAGACATGCCTAAAAGCAAAATCTCGGCGTACTGAGAAAATGCCCTCAAGAGTGGCAGTTTTGCATTTCCTTGTGTGCATTTGGAATCAGAAGAGAGAACATAAGGTAGGTTCACCTACTGATGGTAGGTGAAGTAGGCAGGAGAAAGCAAAGCAGGGAAATCTCTGGGATTGGATATAAAGCAAAGTGGAAAAACACATACCTTCTTTTACATTGTTGGGTACAGGATAGTTAACATTTAACATTTACAGCCCATAGAGATGGTATGTGGGGAACAAGATAGCAACAAGGGATCCTGTGCTCTGGTGTCTGTGGTTGTGCCTGTGAGGGGTCTAGAAAATAAAATCACTCTGACATTTCAAAGGCGTATTATCCTATGCATAAGAACAGTGGATAGGTGTCACTTAAGGTAAAGATTGGCCTTTGCTAAGGAAGCTCCAGGCCTGGGACATGACCACCTGCCATAGACTACCCAGTCAGGGATTTATGATCAGACCATCCTGCCTGGTTCCTTTTGGTCACTGAGCTTGTCAGGACTGCTATGCGGCCACCCTGAGCTTGCCTGATTTATTGCCCCTATTTCATTTAGTGCATGCGAGCGCATGTGTGTTTGTGTGTGTGTGTGTGTGTGTGTAACTCTGAAACACCTGCTAAGAGAAAGCCAACTAGGATGAAGGTATAGTCATTTTTTTTTCTTAGCAAATAGTATTTTACTACCCCACTCCTGGTTCAATCTTAGTTTATTTTCAGTTTATATTATATAGAGTATATGGCTTTATCAGCTACTTAGAAATCTTTAGGGAACATCAGTTCAACTTTAGTATTTTATAGAAGTAATGAATAAGCATTTCTTTTTTTGGTGACAAGGGAAATAGGCAGGGCGGCAGGGGGGGTGTTGGGGAACCATCATGAAGATGTTAATTTACTGCTACGGAGATGATGAAGTAGCAGGGTAGCAACCCCTAACACACACAGTGGCCTCAACTGCGAAAGAAAAATATCTTCAGGATTCCAAGTACCATAAGATGGCTATGAAAATACAGCTTAGACACAGTAGAGGAGGCCACTGAGATGGCGTGTGTTCCCTTACCCTTCAAAAGAGCAACCTCTGAGAAACATGCTCTTGAGCACTGAGCAGGGAAGTAAACTGCATCCTGACATCAAGACTTAATCACACCTCGCATTGCTGTGATTTTAAATCTGAGATTTAGAGTTAAATTTGGGCCACCTTGACAGAACTAAATGGAGAGTTAAAAACATATATTTAAAAGATTCTGTATCTTTCTTGCTTTCAAATGACTCAACATTGACCCAGAGCTTTCACATTTAAGTCACTGCTATGGATGTTCAAGGAAATGCTTGCTCTCCTCAGAAATGGTCTTAGACGCTTGGTTAGAGGTGATGGAGATTTTTTGGATAAGCTTCCTGTTGCAGGAAATCAATGATGTTAACCAAATATTTGGTATCCTATTAAATGGAATATGAATACAGTTAAATGCCATGTATAATTTCTATTCCTGAGTAAGCATTATACTGTCTCAGCAAAGTAATTAAACCAATGCATGTGGCTCTGGCCTACATGGCTCAGTTGGTTGGCCATGATCCTGTGAAGCAAAAGGCCACTGGTTCAGTTCCCAGTCAGGGCACATGCCTGGGTTGCAGGCCTGGTTCCCGGTTGGGGGTGTGCAGGAGGCAACTGACAGATGTTTCTTGCATCAATGTTTCTCTCCCTTTCTTTCTCCCTAATTTCCCCTCTCTCTGAATAAATAAATAAAATCTTAAAAAACAAATGGAAATGCTACTGTGAATAGTAATAGCTATCCTTTATTGAGTCCTACTTGCTAGGCACTAGGATTTTAATCAGATTAATTTCATTTAATTCTCACAACACATTTATGAAAAAAATAGATTTTATTCATATTTTATAGGCAAGTGTACTGAGGCTTAGAGAGGTAACATCACTGCCCCCTATTACATAGCTATTGTAATATCAGGGCCAAAGTTCAAAGCCAGGCTTATTCTGGTTGAGAGTCCATATCTGTAAGCACTTCCCTTTCTCACTCTCTGTTTTGTGAAATTGTCATATTCTGTCTTCAGTTTAGAATGTTCCAGACAGTAGTGGGTTTTGATGCATTACAACCTATAATCAAACCCAGTAAGATTGGTATCTGTTCTTGGTGATGGCAGGCAGAAGACTCTTTAAGCAGGCATTTGAGAGGAAATGATTTCTCCTGACTTCTCTCCACATACCTGAGCGATAGACCTCCAGTGAGTTATGAAGAATAGTACTGACCTGACATTGGATAAGATGTTATCATCTAAAAGTACATGATACCTTCCCAAATAGCATGAATATCACACTCCTGAATTTTCAGCATGCTTTAAAAATTATTTCTATTTTGGGCATATTAAACCTTTAAAGTAAGAGAGAAAAAGAAAGAAAAGAAACTAGTATTCCACAATATAGGGGAGTGTGTGAAGACATTAGCCAAGCTCTACAGTGAAGAAGTTTGGCCTGCCCTGGCTGGGTGGTTGGTTTGATTGGAGCATCATCCCTTACACCAAAAGGTTCTAGATTCAATCCCCGGTCAGGGCACGTACCTAGATTGTGGGTTTGATCCCCTGTTGGGGCATGTGTATGGGAGGTAACCAGTCAATGTGTCTCTCTCATATCGATGCCTCTCTCTCTCTCTCCCCCCCCCACCACTTTTTCTCTCTCTCTCTCTCTCCCCTCCTTCCTTGTTCTCAGAAATCAATAAACAAATCAATAAACATATCAAAAAAAAAAGAAGAAGAAGAAGTTTGGCTACAATTAAGAACCTGAGCCAAAAGTCTTAACTGTTTATTATTAGATCATGGTATTTATTTTTCAATCAGAAGAAATTAAGAAAGTTCATGAAGAAGATAGCCTTAAAGTTTTAAAGCAATTTTGTACCAACTGAATTTTTTCACACATTCATGATTATCCTCAGAAGTTACCATCACTCTGCTGTTTCCATTTTATTTTACTGCCTTGAAATCCTGTTGTTGAAACTACAGGACTTGAAAATAACAGGAACATCCTGTTTTCAAAAATAAATTCCTTATGATAAAGCATTGATTCAACTGAAGCCAAATTTTTTTCAGAGAAGGAAAAGGGCCTCAGTGGGAGGGGGGCTTATGAATGACAGAATGCCATGTTGGATTCATTGTCTTTTCCAAATTTCTTTGTTATATCCCTAAGTGAATGAAATTGATTCTTTTGTATGAACTTTTATGTTTTGTAAACATTTTAATGGGATGTCGCTGAAAACATTCATGGAGGAATGTGTGGTCTGCGCTGCCTGGATGATTGCTATCGAGTGTTGCATTTGGAAGTGTGCATGTTCAGTGGTCCCTGCTCTTGGGGAGTCAGAGGCAATGTAAAAATGAAACACTGGAGACATTGCCTAAAAAGCAGACTTTTAAATTAGCGCAATATGGCCCCTGAAAATACTCTGTGTTATTTTTCTGTTGAGTCAGATTTACACTTCAGAGCCTCATTTAGAGCATTGACCTAGGAGTTTAGACAACCAGGTTCTCGGCGGCAAACCTTGCATCTTGGGTTTTTTACCCATAAAACTGGAGGCAGAATGGGATGACCTCCACTATCCCTTCTAGTTCTAAGATCCTATGAAGAAAAAAATTTTTACTGAAAGGAAGAAGTACAGCTATCTCTCAGGTAGGCAGCGCAGGTTGATGGGAACATTTGCAAGGCCTTGCCGTCTAGCAGTCAGCGCTGGGGGTCCTCCAGTGCAGTGCAGGCTTCCAAGAGGCTAAAAACTCTCCCTCTTCTAGAAAACTGTCAGTAATTGGCCTGTTCTTCCATTTGCCCTCTCCTAGAAGGCTTTGCTGGTGGGGGAGAAGGAGGGAGAAGGACAGAGGTATGGCAGGTGAGGAACTATCAGTTCCAGTCCCTAAAGAAGCCGCCGCACCAACAGCTCAGTGCACCACTGCTGACACTTCTGAGCGAAGCTGGCTTGTCAGCCTGGGGTGGTGCCATCATGTTATATTGCACTTCCTTGACTATCACCTGCCTCTTTTTGAATGGCTCGTAATTACCTTCACTTTTCAAATTGGAACCAAGTCTCAACAACTAGTTCTGCAGAAACACACATGAGTCATGGGGAAAAGCAGCAAAGGGAAAGTTTTCCTCCTTCCCCTCATGCAGAGCTGCTGTGCACACAGGCACATCATCTTCTGTGCACAGTTGAGTCACATTAAACATCTGCTGGCTGATAAGGAATTCAGGAGAAAAGACTGTCTGCCTGCCTACCTCAGTTGACAGTGCTGAATTCTTACTGTTCGGCACTCCTCCCTCCTCCTCTTATTTTTGTAACACAGGTTAAGTCTTGTATATACATTAAGAGGATTTAGGGCTTAGTAATAGGTGATAATAATAATCATAGCTATCTTATATTGAGCATCTACAGCTTGCCAGGCTCTGATCCCAAAGTATTATGTGTATTGACTCATTCAGTTCTCACTACACTCATCTGTGGCAGATGTTTTTCTCTCCATTTTATTTTATTTTTTTAGGAAACTGAGGTATGAACAAGTTCAATACTGGCCCATGTCACAGAACTAATCTGGGATTGACCCAAATAGTATGGTTCCAGAGCATTTATTCCTAGCAGTGCACTTCTTGTTTTTGGCAGTATTATCCTAACCCAACAGGAAGCTTCTGCTCACTTTGCCCTTGTCCCACACATAGACCCACCATGACAACATCGTTTTCTTTTGAGAATCTTTTCATAAGTCGCAAAAAATAACACTTTCTATCTACCTATCTGGCGTCTAGTTTAGGGCTGTCCAGCTAAGAAATTTTAAAATGCTGTTTCCTCAACATTCAGGCATGAGCCAATCCTTCAGATTTCCAGACTTCAAGGAAAATGAAATGTGTTGTTTATCTATCAAAACGGGGGATTTCCCACGGACTGGATAGAATTTTGACCTCCAAAGCCTTTAGTCAGTTTACTTTCCTTTTCTGAAATTAAGTCATGACCTCTATCTCATTTTCCCCAGGTATTTTGGTTCATGTTTTTAAACCTTTTTAACATTTATTAGATATCCCTCACATGTTAGTAGTGTAGTATGGGGTTTTATAATGTTCTCATAATTTTACATTGCATTTTTCTTGTTCCAAAATCCTTCAGGGAAGGCAGTTATGCCTTTAACATTTCTTAAGTCTAATTGCAACATTTCAGGGCATATTCAAATACTCAATAAACACTAATTAATAGTAGTATCATTGACCAACCCTAGCAACCACTTAGTATGAACATAAAAAGGGTGCTTAGATATCTTAAAACAACACGTCTTTGATCTGCTAACCCATTACTCAGTGAAGACCAACATCCTGAAATATGTCTTCAATAAAAAATTCAATATATCAAGGTTTAGATCGGCTTAGCAACACAGCTGGCTGTGGGGACTGAGACATAACTATGTTACGTCCGACTTAATATAATGACCTTAATATTAGTGACATATAACTTCATCTACTCACATTAATCTTGTTTTCTAAAAGGTAAAAATTAACCCTGTTATTTACAAGGTTTTAAGATTAAATTTTTTGCTAATAGAACAAGGAAGCACATAGTATTTTAAACAATAGGACTACAATTAACAATCTCTTAATGATTTCAAGTCATCCTTTAGGAATGTCAGTTATTACAACATGCTGTCAATGTTAATGTGCTGATAGATGATACAAGGTGTGGAATGACTGAGCTCACACTTCTACAGGGAATGCTCTAGAAAGTGTTTTCGTGAAGCATTTGCAACTTTTACATAAAGCCAGAGGAATCTGTGAGTCTAATCTCCAGTACAATGTAATGTGATTGATTACTGTTCAGTAAAAGGTGGTTAATAATTATCATTGAGATTGTCCTGCTACCAAGTGACTTTTGCCCCTGTGAGAAATGGTCACCACTGCTTCAGGATTTTTGCCACTTACAATGTCTATATCCTTAATAGAGTGGCCCACAGTGACACTCCTGCCAGCATAAACCTACACTTCTGACTTTCTTGTGTTTTCGTGGGCAATTCAAGTGTGTCATGAGTATTTGGGGGGAGAGTACTTCAAAGCCTACAAAAGGTTTCATCAGAAAAAAGAAGTAACAGTTATGCTCATTTGACACACGGTCCCCAATTTCTTCTTAGCTTTTCCTAAATGCTTTGAATTCATTGAATAAACACAGATTGAAATCACAAAAAATAAAAATTGCATCTCCAACATTAACGTAAGATCAGAAAGCACCACATGCTGCCTGTGTGATGAGGGGCTGGCCCCACCTGAAGCTGCTTTCCGGCTGCTGACCATACTCTGAGACCCCCTGTGCCCCGTGAAAGCGTGAAGTCAGACACAGGTGGAGAGGGGGTGCAGAAGGCAAAATTTTTTGGACAGTAATCTTATATTCTTGTGCCCACCTCTATAAATTGATATTTTTATGAATTATAAAAACCTATAATTTTACTATCTTCAGATACAAAACTGCTATAATTCTTCAAAAAACATTTAATGCCATTCTTTCAGAGGCTTGGCGAACAAAGGGTAAGAGCAGGACGCGTTTGAGCGCTCGAGGGCAATGACATTTTTCAATACCAAACAATTTTGTTTTACGTGATCATGGAGCATTAGTGCATGCATAACATAGCAAGTCAGCTTGACCTCATTCTGTTGAAATCCTGAAGGGGCTTGATTCACTGGAACTTACCTGGAGCAAAATGTGTAGACTGATTTCAACAGTATCGTGATGTTGTTCAGGGAACAGATTGTTCAGACTTGAGTTTCTTGGATAAAGAAAAAGCAAAAGAAAAGGTCATTTGAGGTATCATGGTTTTTGGACTTTTTTTTATTAACTGTCTCTAACCTGTTAATTCTATGAGTTCACGCTTCATCTTTGGAATTTATGTGTAAGTACATTTTACCTTTTAATGAGCCTTGGATGCAGGTAACTGTCTCATTCGCCAAGAACTAATTATATGTAATACAGGACTGAATTTGAGAGTATTTGGTATATCTGACTACTTTAAAATTTTAGACAGTTTAATGTTTAATTCATTTTTGTTCACATTTTTCTTTGCTCAGACTTTTCAAGTAATGTAAGCATATAGATACATCGTAAGCCCTAAAAGGTGAGCCTGATTCTCATTTTTCAGCCCTTTGGCTTCTTCTGAGGCAGTTGTCAACACACAGAGTTAGTCAAGCTAACCATTGGGTAGAGTGAGCCCTTAAAACTGACAGGTGCAGCGGTGATACTCTGCTACATCTTGAAAACCAACAGTGTTTTAAAGAACAGTTGTGTGTTCACTTTCTCTTTTTCTTTATCACCCATTCACCAGCACTCTTGGAACTATGGCCATTATAGTTGCCCGTAAAAACCCACTAAAACTTCAAACAACAGGGCTTGTGTACCCCACTGGCATTCTCATGAACATTCAAATGCTGAAATAAGATACAGTTGGACCTCAGAAAACTTGCATTAGGCCACCCACTTCATCTCTCAGAGATCCCAGAATCTCTCACATGTGAGCATCTGAAGGCTCCTCCTAACTTGCCCCTTTTCTCCCCACTTTCTCTGTCTATTTCTTCTGTATATTCATTGTGTATTTACTCTAGGGTGGCTGTTTGCTCTAAATTTACATTGGCTGTAGTGCCCAACTGTCAATTCTCTGTAGTATATTCTCAAAGCTGATTCACCCAGCTAAACTTGTAGAGCAGAGTCACTAAGTTACAAGTAGGCAAAAGCCAGAAAAATGGCTGTCTTTGGGTCAGGGATATATCTCACAGCTGATCGCCAGTGGCTAGGGTGATCAGTGCCTGGGGTGTGGGGATAGAGATACATAGTTCTTGGGATCATGTTTTTCAGAAACCTTGAGCAGAATGGGCAATTGAAGAGCATGCTTATTGCACTCACTCATAGAAACTGTCCTTCAAAGGTTGTTTCTATGCAGCAGGACCGAATATTTACCTCCCACCCACCACAGCCTAGCACACCCCTTGTTTCAACCCACCAGTCTGCAGGTCTGTTGCGTCCTTCCTCACTTTATATGCTTGCTCTCTCCTTTCCTGCAGTCAGTGCTCAGGTTGCTAATCCTAGGCTTCTGAATATGACAGACTTCTCTATTCCTTTTGCTTCCTGCTGCTTTTCCTTTTCTCTGGTTCTTCAGGCTGCTGTGACCACCACGTGCTATCTGATTCTCCTTGGGGGTACATAGTCCCATGGTTTTACTGCCAAAGAGATTTAAAGATTAGTTCATTACATTAATCTACATCATGTCCCCAGAAGACATGTGTACTAGATTGTACTGGAAGAGTATTTCTCAGAATTCCAGTGTGCACATGAAACACCTGGGGATCTTGTTGAAATGTGGTCTCAGAAGCTATGTCATAGGATGTGAGATTCTGCATTTTTAACAGGTTCCGAGGTAGTACTGATGATGCTGATTAAAGAGCAACACTTTGTATAGAAGACTAGTTTCTGATGCATTGCATATTTATTGTAAATATAATCTGCTTGATGTGAGGGACCATTCCTTAGGCATCTTTGTATACACTTGCTCATCCAGCGCTGTGCCTGGTACATGATAAATACTGAAATGTTGCTTGGATTTTGATTGAACTGAGCACAGCTGAAATACAGAATTTTCTGTGCTTTTTTTTTTAAGTAGTGGTTTTCAAACACTGCTAAACATCAGTTGAATCAATGCACATTTCTTAAGGGTCTTTTTATGCAAAGCACTAGGAGAAATAGAAACAAAAACAAATTATAGACCATTTCCTCAAGAAAAACACTGGCATGTTTACCACTAACTCTAATATGTCTTTACTAGAATTGTGGAAATAATTTTAAATTTGTAGACATGGCAGTGAAGGCAAATTAACCTGTTTCTGCTACTAGCAATTTGACCTTCTGTAATTTAGGTGTCATTTTTCCATGTGTACAATGAGGCTAATGGGATTGTTGTGATATTTATGCATGATAATGCATGTAAGGATTGAGTTTCATGCCTGGCACATAATAAATGATCCCTGCTAGGGTTTTTCATAGTGATGGTGGTAGTAAGTATAGTAGTAGTAATATTTACAATATTCTTCATTATCCAGGTAATTTAGTTTAGGAAAATACCTTTTTCCTTTCCTTCCTCTCTAAGTCCACCTATTATCCTAATGTTTAATTTCACTTTGTAAGGCTTACCTGCCATGTAATCTTAATGTTCACTACAGCAGAAGGACAGAAAGAATGTATTTTCCTACCTTGAGGCTGCTTAATCCCAAACTGTGATTTTTTTTCCTCACTTTCATGTCTTCATAAATTTATTTCTGTCCCATGTGGAGAAGACAAAGTTGGTTGAAGCAACAAATGTAGCTTTTGATTAAAGGCCATCATTTAACCAAATCTTAAGGAGATCTACCTAGGGGAGGTGGGCACCTGAGCCTGTGAATCATAGCTATTATCATTGTCTTATTGAAGAGAAGCACTTAGTTATAAAGAAGGCCCTGGGAATAAACATTTATTATTCTTCCACTACTTGGGTCCTTTTTCATTATCTATGTAACCCAGATGTCAGCTGCCTGGATGTCTTCAAGTCCTCCAGTTTGCCAAGCTCAACTTCTTTAAAATAGAATTCAAACAGACTCAAGTCACAGTCCCTTGTACAGGGAGTTCCCAGCGTCTCTCCCAATATTTTCAGCAGTTGGACGTGGAGTTTCTGTCCTGGACTCCTTTGCTTCTGAGTTTCTTCTTATGCTTATTTCACACAGAAATAAAGAAACCAAAATACCCCATGCCACAAACATAATTGTTTTTTTATTTGTTAGATAGTGCAAGCGAAAACACTTCAATAAAGATAAAGCGCTACCTAGGGGAAGTAATAATCTTACCAAATTAGAAAGTGACATAAGGCATTGTAAATGCTCCAGGCTCCCCTTGGAAGAGGAAAAACTGAAGGTAATGAAACAGTATCTGTTTATTTCATCTGGCTAAAAATAGAGAAAATGTTGAAGTCCTGACAAGATTTTGAAATAAATTAGGACAGTCTGTGGGTTATAATAAGAAAGAAAATTTGCCCATGGAAGTTTAAAAGGGAACAGCAAAAGTTAGTCATGTGATTGCAAGAACCCCACAGAACAGTCAGCACTGAAACAGAGAGAGGGGCCACCGGAGTGCTTTGAAGCTGGATGAGCTGGTAATTACAAGGAACACAGCTCTTCGCCCTTTTTTTTTAAAAGTAAATCCACATGGTCTTTGTCTCATTTGCTGGTAACTGCCAGATCTGCGCTGAAGCAGCAGCTGCGGGCAGGGTAATCAGCTGCTTCCACAGCCCTCCTGTGTGCACAACATTCAGTGTGCTCCTTGCTTACACTATGTTCAGTTTTTTCCAAGAATGTGTTCCTAGCCTTTTTTCAGAAATTCTTCCTAACATGATATTCATAGTTTCCTAACTCCCACATCACTTCCCTGTGATCTAATCCTCAAACTACTTGGATGTACTGCACGTCTTATTCCTTTGGCCTGAAGGAAATTCTGATTGATGGGGTCTTTTTTTTTCTCCCCCCTTTTGAGGTTAGTTGCCTGACACCTTGATCCCTAGGAGAGGTAGTACATGATAAGGCAGGTAGTTTTTGTTGCAGGGAGACAGGGAAGGAGTCGCAGCTAGAGAGGACTGGGCGAGGGGGAGACCCCGCAGGACTGCAGTGCCTGAGCTAGACAGGTGAGCTGGCAGGGCTGCCAGCAGGAATGGGGTCTGGGGGCCCAAGCCTCCTCGTTAATGACCCGCCCATGTTGACCTTGTGGAGGACAAACTTGGGGCCCTCTCAGCAGCCCGGTACTTATGAGAAGCCATGAGCTGTGGGGCTCTGAAGAACTGTGGTTGGGGTGGGGAGGAGGACATCGCTTCAGGGCTGGATAATTTGTCACCAGGGTGGCCGAGTGATCGTACGAGCAAGGAGAACTGCAAAGGTGATTTTTAAGAGCAACAGCACTGAAGGAATTTCCTCTTCCTGACAGCCGGTGCAGACATGCCTGGTTAGTGCCAACCTCCTGGGAGTCCACTTGGCCTGCTTTATTTTTTTACCAGGATGGTGCACCATTAGTTGCGGTTCTGTTTTCAAAGATTGCCCTCTAAATCTGAAAAAGGAAAGTTTTTAGGAAGGCACTTCAAAGAGAGAAGTGAGAACCCCACGTGGTCAGCCACTGAAAAGTTGTATGTGGTTGGAATCAAATCTACACCCTAGCGTTCTATAAAAAATGTCTGTTACTCCTAGAATACCTCAGAATAGATTCAGTAACTACCACCATTTTACATCCTAAAACTAGATGGTGATACTGTGATGACATTTTTCAAGGTAAAATAGAGCAGTGAAGCTTGTGTGAGTTTCTTCGTCAGTGTGTGCATTTGTCTAAACACCTTTAGGCCAGTCTATGGCAGCGACTCCATAATTCAGATGAAAACAATAAAAAAAATCATGTAAAGCCAATATACATAGAAATGACTAGCCAACATGACCACTTTTAGTGCAGAAATATATTCAAGATCATTCATACTTGCTTGTTTTACTTAATCATATGCCTTTTACCTAGAAGATAGGTGTACATACACATGAGTGTACAGGGAAGGATTCAGCTTTGTGCCATCCAAATTAAATCCTAAAAGCCAGTAAATTCATCATTCTGACATATATTTGCAGATGCAGAATTTGTGTTGAAATGTCTCTTGGAATGTTTCTTATTTACAACAGCAATATATTTAGCAAATCAGTTTATTAGAAATAATACCTGAGTAAGATCTTTAATAATGTCTCTTTTTAAACATAAAATTGAGGTACTGTTTTCCCAAGTTGCAAGGATGGATGTTTCCCCTGATTGTGTATGTTTTGGACTTGGAGGTTTTCTTTTAAACAGGTTATGTTTGTTTTTCCTTGAGTTTTCTTCAGAATCCATTATTTTTCACTCTGTTATAATTTAGGTTTACAAGTACTATGCATTAAAAATGGAAAAATTGAGAAAAATATTTTAAAGGAACACTTCTTACTGTTAAGATTTCTTGTAATTAGAAGTACGATAGTCTTTTAGGTTGTAGGATGTGTATCTTTTTTAAGAATACCTCAAAAGTACAGTTTTAGATATTTAGAACTTAGGTAGTTGACCTCTATTTTGACATTTTTGGTGAAAAATTTTATGTAAAGGACAAGAGGATTTTATAACTCATGAGTAAAAATTTGCAGTTACATCTCTAAAACCAATTTTTGTAGAATTTCAGTGTTACCAATATAAATAAATAATGTAACTTCACCTTCGATCTCGTTGTTCGAAATAACCTCTAGTAACATTAGATGCGATCGAGCAGTATAGCTTCCTAGTTGAAAGTTGTCATCATTTTTAAGAGAATTAATGGCTGTTCAGGAAATGTATAGCTTAGGAATGACAAGCCCTAGGAATCCTCAGATTTGCCATTAAACAATACCTCCCTCATGCATTCCCCATTGTGATCTTGGTCTCATTAGTTCAAGAAGATAGAGCTGAAAAGCAAGTATGCATTTCTCAAATTTCTTTGGTCAGAACCTTTTTGAAGTTTTCTGAGCACCTCAGGATATGCATGTTTCATGGATCCTATTTAGTGAAGCAGTGGGTTAGATTTAATCCTACAGCCCCTATTCAACCAAAACTTCAATGTGACCAGCCCAAAGTGTGCTTTTGCTAACATTGAGGCCCACAGAGTTAGTGTGAAGCAGTGATGTTTGCATTGAAGTTGTCTGAGTGATCTTGTCTCTTCCCTTTCAGGTGTTTCATCCCAAATATCTATGCAGCTCTGTTCACCGCAGCCCTTGTTCCTTTAACGTGCCTCGTGGTGGTGTTTGTGGTGTTCATCCACGCCTACCAGGTGAAGCCGCAGTGGAAAGCATACGATGATGTCTTCAGAGGAAGAACAAATGCTGCAGGTTTGGAGGAGACCTTATTTGTACTTTGGAGGTAGAAACTGTTTAATGGTGGGGAAAGTGTCACTGAAAATTTTTTTGTCTAAAAAAGGTATGAAGCTAGACTGAGCTTTCAGCTCTGTAAGTGAAGCTCTAGTCTCCAGTCTCTGCTGCTTCTTGGTACTTCCTGACATCTCCCTTTCATTAGGTCTCCATAGGTTTTATTCTTGGTTCCAGTTACAGCCTTTGGGAGTTTATTCTCAGAGTTTCCTTCAACTTACGCAGTAATAACTTATGTTCAACCTGTGAAATTTAGCCATGTGTTTCACGATCTGAGAATTCATCACAAGCAAACCTCCATAATGCTCAGGAGTGCTGTGTTTTGCATGTGGAGTTCTGATTGTGCTGACAGATGTTTAAAAACATATGTGATCAGACAGCTTCATAAGTGGCTACACATGTCTGGTTATTTAAGAGTGCAAGTCTTTCCAGCTCAAATTGGCTTTCACTGCAGCTCATTTTTTCCCTTTGAATCATACTTAGAACAGGTTTTTATGATCTGATTCTTTTTTTGTTGTTAGATTAGAGTTTCTTAGGATTTTTTTTTTTTTAACGAGGAACAATAACAACACACCTACATAGAGAAAACTCACTCTAAAACGGTGTGAGTGACTGGAATATTAGAGAGAACTTTATGAGTTGAGGAAGGGGGAATCCCTCTTGGGCCAAAGAAGAGGAGTCTCCCCTTTTCTAAGCTTTGACAAATCTAAAGCCAAATGAATGAGAGGAATTCTTTCCATTTTTAACTGCTTCTCAAAGTTTAAGCACAATACCACGCATGAAGTCCCTAGAATAGTGTGTCATATATTCCTGGGGGGCTCAATAGATATTTCCACTAACAGGATAATAGAAGGAGGCACTCTAATATAAGAAAAATCTTCTAGCACCTGAATTAGATTAGGGAAGATACAAAAAGATTTTCCTCATGGTATAAAGAGAAGGGACTTTTTTATACTATTTAGTGGGGTCATTTGTAAGAAAGCTGTATCTAGCCACCTCTTCTGTATTCTCTCTCATTTAGCATGGAATCATGGTGTAGGCAGAAATATTGTTTAAGGTTAGGATTAATCTTAAATTCTTCAAGTGGAAAACTATTTAATGTAGAAACCCTACTTTTTCATGAGGCATATAATTTTCCCAGAAGTTATGCTTTTATTCAATTTAGGATTAATTTTATTACAATGCATATTCTTAAGGGAAGAATTGTTTATTTCCCCAAATGACAAGATTTGTTTTGTTTTCTATATTATATGAAAGTGCCAGTGCTTGCTATTTCAATAATGATAACATAAGGGCCTAACATAATGAACTAATCCTTTTCATGCCTAAATAATTCCTATGTCTTTTGGATATGATCCAACATGGTTACAATAGATAAACAATACTTGATCTAAACAACATAGTCCTCAAGCATTAAACATAATTCAGAAATTCCCAGCACTGTTGTATCTCAACTAGGGAAACCTCTCTTGCAATGAAATATTAACAGAAGCATTGCTCTATTGTACCATTTTTAATACAAAAATGTTTATGCTATTTCTAATTCTGTATTCCCATGGCAATTCAATCTAATTCTCATTACCTCATACTTGGACCCCTACAGTATTTTCCTTATTGGTCACTAGTTCAAGTCTTTTTCTTCTCCATTTCATTTTCTCAGATGTCTGTATTTCAAAAATGTAAAGTGGATCGCCTCTCTGTCCAGCATTATCATGCTCTCTCTCGTTGCCAAAAAGCAAAGTCCAGTCTTTTTAGCTTACGATACAAGAGTCTCCACAATCTACCTTGGATCATCTTTCCATCCCCAAGTTAGTTACTATTTATCCTGCACTCTGACTCTTCCAGTCGATTTACTCTTTCCTAAAACTACCTGATACTGTCATCTTTATTCCCGTAAGGAATTCTCGACTTTAAACTCCTCGTCATTAATTGATAAAACCTGTGTGTTTAATAAATTATATGGGGAGTGTGGATGAGAGAGAGGTGGAAACTGCTTATCACCCCTCAATAGTTCCCCAAAGCTTTCTAACATAAACCCATAATCTAAATAAAACTCATGTGCTGGATAAACACAAATTCATTCCCCTAGACCCCCATTTCCAACAAGATACTATCCACTCTTTTATGAAAATTCTGGAAGCTCCCAATATGCTACCTCTTCTGTGAAGCCTTTGGAATTTTCTCTTTACAAAACCACACCAATAAGAATTACTCATTGTCTCATCTATGCCCTTAAAGAAAGCACTCTGTCCCAACAGCCATTATAATATTTATCTTGGAGTGGTGAGTTGTTTTGGAGTGTGTGGCTGATTTCCTTAATAAATAACAAATTCTTTTAGAGCAAGGACCATTATTCTTCATCTCTGTATCACCAGTGTCTTGCAGAGTGCTCAGCGGATAGCAGGAGCATAATTAATATTTGTTAAATAAATGAATAAAAATCATGAATGCATCATAAAATGTCACAATTAAGCTAAATATGGTATAGGAAGAGAAATCTGTTATATCATCAAAAGTAGAAATTCAAGGATTTGTCTCATTGACCTGTTTGTAGGTATCGCCCTTTGAAGGTTATTGTTATTAAAACTATTTTTTCCTTGACTTCTGTGTTTTCAAAAACTACATATCCAGCTTTGATGTCTGACTGATCTTTTATATTTTATTAGCAAACTATTATAACTCACCTCCATTTGAATATGCTCCACTTACCTTGAATTCAAAATTCTTAGAAAACAATTACTATCTAGATTACCAAAGAGCATTTGATGTTCTCTTTGAATCTTTCTGCTAAAACTCCATTGCATTGACCTGATAAACTTCTACTCGAGATGGCACTATAGCTGCATGTTTTGCCCACCACCCTGCTCTGTATACTTCACAGTTAAAGACAAGCTATAACACGAAGAAATATAAAAGGAGATTAACACCTCTCTGGATCAGAAATAGAGCAGGAAGACAAAGTGGTAAGCTGGTCTGAAGCCATGGGCCCAATATTTTCTGGGTCCACAAGCAAGTGGATGAGGGAGTATCTCAACTGCTGTGGCGGTGAACTGGAAACAAAAGGCAGGTAGAACTGGAGCAACAGCAGCTGCATGACACGAGCCTGAAAAAGAGCTGCACAGAAGCTTGGGCTTTGGATTATAGAAATCTGGGAGCTCAAGTAGAAAGCAGAAGAAGCATCTCATTAAATACCTGGGCCAAGCTCTGTTGAGTTCACAGACTGTATCTGTCATACCCATATGTCACCAGGGGGTTAGGAGGCCCAAGACATCAAA